>NC_080796.1:18779715-23779715 GCF_028018385.1 Neofelis nebulosa | reverse complement strand
AGAGAGAGAGGGAAACACAGAATCTGAAGCAGGCTCCAGGCTCTGAGCTGTCAGCACAGAGCCCGATGCGGGGCTCAAACTCACGAACCACGAGATCATGACCTGAGTGAAGTGGCCGGATGCTTAACCGACTGAGCCACCCAGGTGCCCCTAAAATTTTTATTTTTATTTATTTACTTTCAACATTTACTCATTTTTGAGAGGCAAGAGTGTGAGTGGGGGAGGGGCAGAGAGAGAGAGAGACACAGAATCCGAAGCAGGATCCAGGCTCTGAGCCGTCAGCACAGAGCCCAACGTGGGGCTTGAACTCACGCACCATAATATCATGACCTGACCCGAAGTTGGATGCTTAACCGACTGAGCCACGCAGGCGCCCCCACCTGTATTGTTTCTTAACGAATAAAATATAAGAGAATGAATTAGAACACATTCCAAACAGTAAGTACTATTCCGTGGAAATTGTGGTTTCAATTTTACTTATCCACAGGATTTACGTATTACATCCTGGGTTACAATGTAAAAAAATATATTTACTGTCAATAGAGTAAAAAGTATTTGAGCACCCTCTTCTAAATTATCCATGATGAGACAGTCCTCCCTTGAGTCAGAATGTTCCGGCATAAACAACAAATGATTTGTATCTGACTGGGGAGATTCATAGTTGAGTCAGGTCAATGTTGTAACTTCAAAGTTCTGCCCAGGGAAGCTTTGCAGCCTCTCCTGATGTTGTACTAAAGTAGGAGAGAAGGTCCCTGCGCTGCCTAGTAATCCATCTGTGAGTCACGCAAGTACAGAGGCTGGAGGGGAGCCAGGCCAAGCACCCCTCTGCAACCTCGCCAAGAGCCCCCGGAGCCCAGGTAGATGAAGGCAGAGGGGCAAACAGCATCCAGTGCCCCGAGGAACAGGAAGCAATGCCCCCTTATAGGCAAATTAGACCCCACGTTACTAATTTTATGCAGAGAGAACTGCTTCTCCCTTCAGCACATCCTTGTGCAGCTGGAAAAGTTTCTTCTCCAGACTAGTCAGGGAATCCACAACTCCAAAGAGGTCTTCCCTCAAGATAATTAAATTAGAAAATGCAACTGCCCGCACTTTCTGGAGGCTGAGCCTCAGTGATCTCAGCACACTCCCGAGGCAGCTTTTTCTAGGGGGTTAAAGGCTGGCTCCAGGTTGATTTAAGACCCCACAGAAGCATCGTGGTTAACTACAGTTTGAATAGGTCTTGCCTTACATATGGCAGAGGCTGAGGCCCACTGAGGAAGGGAGTCCTGCCCCGTGTGCAAGGACGTAGCGGCCATGGCAGCTGCGGCTCTCCGTATTACAACAGCTCCTTCACCCCGGCACTGCCCCGGAGTCTTAGCCCCGGGAGGGAGGGCAGGAGAGGCTCTGAGTTCCCAGGCCCCAGTCCAGGGGCTGCTGAAGGAACCCTAGCCTTTGCAAATCCAGGTGGAGGGGTAGCGGCAGCGTGTAGGAAGAAAGGATGCAAACATGGTTGCCGGCTGCCATTTTGCCCGGCTCACGTGTGTCACTGAAGGCCTGATTTGCAGAACTGATCAGGACACTGCTTCAGGAACTGATGCCGCAGGTTTTGATAAAAACCAGTTCTATTCCATGCTCGTGAATTACTTAGGGTACCTGCAGTGAAACGCCTCAGATGGTAAGAACTCAAACTTATTCAGCTTGAGTCCCACATGGCGCCTCAAAAACACTATTAGGTAGACTAACACCTTTTAGAGCACTTGCTTTATGTAGGCCCCGTATTAAATGCTTACTACATATTATATACTAAACACTTAAAACAACCATGAGAGATGGAGACCATTATTGCTTCCATTTAACGGATGAGGAAACTGAAGCTGATCGCTTGCCCACGATCACCCAGCTAACACACAGCCGACTCGATTTCAGGCCTATGTGATTCCCCAGCCCAACACCCATGACGCTGTTTTACCTCACATGTCAAGTATTCTTTTTTTTTTTTTTTAATATTTATTTATTTTTAAGAGAGAGACAGAATGTGAGCAGAGGAGGGGCAGAGAGAGAGGGAGACTCAGAACCTGAAGCAGTCTCCAGGCTCTGAGCTGTCAGCACAGATGAAAATCAAGAATATGTGAAAATACTGTATAAACTAGGAAGTGTCACATAAGTTGATGGGACGGCATCAGCATTGCTAATGTGTGAAGAATAAAGGAGCACGTGGTTCCATTTCTGCATGGGCCAGAGGTTTGTTATGGGACATCCAGCCGTGGCAATATCTTTCCTCCTCAATTTTCTGTCAGCCCCAGCATTTAGAGGGCCACAGCAGGATGGTGAATCATCACTGGGTGCTAAGTTAATAATTGTTGAATTGAGTAAAGTGCAATTGAGGACGCTTAGGTGGCAATGAGTGACAAATCCCATGGTGGCAATTGTGGTGCATCTTTTTGACCCACATGTCTAGAGGAGAACTAGCATTTCATGCAGATGATCAGTAACTCTGAGGAAATGGTCAACTTTCCCAAGTGAGGAAGATCAGAATGTAACCCCCCTTGGGATTCCCCTGGGAATCACAGGGATTCTGAAATTATTCTTTGGTTGTTCCTGGACTATGTTTGATCCCTGAAACTAGACTCTATAAAGCGATAGGCTCACCAGGTTCAAAGCTATTCACTTGGTTATAGAAGCTGGGCAGGAGGCCTAGGAGGCCAGCTTCAGGGTCCAAGGCCAAGGCAGGGCTGCCCTGAGCTGGACCAGAACACGATTCTAGGCAAGACTGAGGTGGGTAATGTGACATATCCAGGGCACATCCAGGGTCAACTGAAATTCACAGAGCTGGATTAAACGTAGTAGGGTCAGTACCAAAAGGAGAGGGGACACATCAACAGAACCAAGATGCAAATGCCACATGTCTCAGGGGTAAAGGTGAGTGTATGCCAGCCAAACACTGTAAGTAACTTCGGGAGGTAGAATGCCCACACCAATGGCCTAAAGCTAAATCAACTCTATATTTTTAAGTGTTTTTTTCCTGATTATGAAAAGAGTATACATTCGTTAAAAACTAACCAGAACATACAGAAAGGTTGTATTGTTAATACACCGACCCAGCAAAAGTCACTAGTGATTTTGGTGTATTTTTTCCTCCTGCTTTTTTTCCGCGTTTATTTATATAATCGAGACTGTATTCTTTATAGTCTGGTGGTGTAAACACTTTAGACCCACAGATTCCTTGGGCTCGCTATCTCGGGATAGCACTGCCCAGGGACACTGCCGCCTCTCGGGCAGGCCTGGAAGGCCGGTGTCAGGCAAACCAGGTCCACATCAGCTGGCAGGCTGTAGGATCATGCAGATGAGGAAGATGCCAGGCCTGGTGAGGGGGTGAGGGGGGGCGGGGGCGGGGAGGGGCAGGGCAGACCCCCACAAGGGACAGCTTCTGTATTTTTCCTTCTGCCCCTCGCACCAAGCACACTTCTCTGCCAGTGGGGAGCCTGGGCACGCGCTGACGGGTTGACTAGCTTCCTCCGCACAGTTCTCCTCATTAACGTGTGTGCAGCATCATGTCTGAACATGTAGCTGTTGCGGGGAACATTGTGTTTCAGTCCCGATCAGAATTAACAAACCAAGTCTGCTAGAGAGAGGCCTCTGGGAGAGAAGGGTCTGCTCCTCGCCCGGCCCTGTGATTTCTGACTAGTCTGAACAGCTGACCCTCAGGCAGGTGGACCTGAGGTCTGGAGAAGAGAAGTTTCAGCAGGGGTGGGAATGACTTGAGCAGGGGACAGAGCAGACATGACAGGTGGGGGATGGAAGTCCCTGGGTTCCCACGCACCCCTCCGCACCAGCCAGGTTCCATCAGAGGGAGCGGGGAAGCGGCCAAGTTTGAGCAGAAGACAGAGGCTGCCGGCTAAGACAGAGGGTGTGCTTCGGGTACCTAGACCACGCAGGGAAGACCAACTTAAAGACTCTCGATGGTGACTCAAACCAGAGGCTTCTGGGCATGTTTCAACTACCAACATCACCGTGGGTTCAGGGAGGATGGATTCTCACTCCCTTAGAGAGACTTGACAGTCATTCTTACACCAAGTAGTATAAGCAGCCCTCCAGGCTCAGGTCTGAGGATGTTGCTGTGGGCTTAGCAAGCCCTTTGCTAAGATCTTGAGTCAAGAATACTTGGGGTGCTTGGGTGGCTCAGTCGGTTGAGCCTCTGACTTCGGCTCAGGCCCTGATCTCACGGTTCATGGGTTGGAGCTCCACAGTGGGCTCTGCGCGGACAGTGAGAAGCCTGCTCGGGATTCTCTCTCTCTCTCTCCCCCCTTCTCTCTCTGCCCCTCCCCCACTAGCTCTCTCTCTCTCTCAAAATAAATAAATAAACTTAAAAAAGGAATTAAAAAAATTAACAATTCCCCCTTCACAGATGAGGAAACTGAGACTCAGAGCTGTCACATGACCCACTCAACCACATAAAGCCAGTGACTGGAAGTGGCAGGAGACACAGAGAGAAATGTGTCTTCAAGGCAGGTGCCCTGCCCACCAGGCAATGATCCCATTCTAAAGTCTCCCTGAGGTGGGACCTGGCCCTGGGCCCATCTATGACCTGGAGGGGACCATCTATGACCCGGCTCACAGCCAACAACCTGCATCAAGTCCAAGGACAAAGAAGGCCACAAATCACTCCTTCATCCCTGAGAAGAATCAAATAAATCCATGAGACTGACAGGGCCTGCGTAATCAGAGAAACCAGCTTTTCAGCGAAGACGGACAAGCAGCACGCAAAGACAATTAGGGGGTGTGAGTGGTCTGACAGGTACCAAGGTCAATAATAGGGAACAATGTGACAGGCAGCAGTAATCAAAAGAGAAGTGAGGGGGGAAGACGAATCATCCTGAAGCTATCAGTGAGAGAGCCTGGGAAAGGATGGGCAGGACATTTATTACCCTAACAATAAACTGTGCCGACAGCTAGAGGAACAGTGTGTCCCCAGGCCCCTCAGGGTCACCTCACACACTCCGGGCAGCAGTTCTTGGGAATAACAGCCCATTGGGAAACTTGAGAAACTTTGGGAACAGGAAAAGCCAGTTTGTGGGGAAATGTGGACCCCTCAGTAGGCAGGCTGGCTGGAACCACATCACATGTGTATGGATGTACGCATTTAGATAAAGAACCCCTAGATTTCAGTAGTGTATGCTGGGACGATAGCTAGATGACAGATCTGCCCTGTGGGCTCTCTGTTTGCAGCGGGGAGGAAACGACTCTGCAAATAACTACCATGTTAAGTGTAGTAGTAACACATGCTACTTGAGCTCAGAGAGAGGTCATTGTTGCAAATTCTTTCTTGCATGAAGGCTTCCCAGTCCGCTGGTTACATCCCTTGGCATTCAGCAAGTCTCAGTCTTGGTGCCCTCACTTAAAGGCTTTGTGATTTTAGACAAGCCACTTAACCTCCCTGTGACTCAATTTCCTCACCTGTAAAATGGGGACAATCCTAGTAGCTTGTAAGGTTGCTGTAAGGATTAAAGGAGTTAATATGCAAAAGCCTTTTAGAAGAGTACCTGGCACGCGTGTGGAATGCATGAGCGTCAGCCCGAGAAACTCTCCGTTTCCCTCAAAGCGCAGTCCTGCAATCATCCTGCGGTGGGGTCATGTAGGTACATGTGACCAGCTCGCTGAAGGTGGCGGGGAGCCTCCCTGCCTAATCAAATGCAGCGGATTTGGACAAACCCAACCACGTCTCCAATCTTCTAGGAAAAGCCCAGAGATTTTGCTATTTCAGAGAAAGGCAATAAATATCTATCGTTAATTGATTCCTATGGACTCATCTTGCAGATCAACAGTTTGGACCATTCTAGAGACATTGGTGGGTCTGGACTAATGGATGTATAATCTTCCAGACCAGGATGAGGGCATGTCACTGCCTACCTCATGATTATCCTCAAACATAGCTCCTGATGGATAAGTCATGGAAAATTCTCAGCGCTGGCTGGGGAAATCATTCCTGCTTCAGGCTTCCCGTTCAGTGAATCAGCTGGTGTCTTCCTCCGCAGGGGGTACTCTTACAATGATTTCGCTGTAGGAATCCTATTTGATAACGCAAACTAGGATCAAAGGGATACGTTTTCCTACTCCAAACTCCAAAGAAAAGATCCAGTCTTGATTTGTTCTTAAGGAAATCTGAGAGCCTCTTGGGAGTACAGTCCTCCAGCCCTTGAGTAGAGGGGAGCTGTTGAGTAAATCCACAGAGAGAAACAGAAAGTTCCCTGTGCACTGACCAACTAAGGGCCTTGGTTGTCAGACCCCACTCCATCTCCAGACCTGCAGCTGACAGTCAGTGTTGGTGAGCCCCCTGCCTCCCCCCCAGCCAACTGCTCGTGGAAGCACCTGTCAGTGACCAAAGCATAGAGAAAGTAGAAGGCTGAAACTTTTTTTTTAATTAATAGAACATATTTCTTGCTGAGAAATCAATAAACCTGTGCCTTTATTATTATTATTTTTTTTTTTTAGTGTCACTGTATTTCTTCAGTTTCCCTGTGAGAAAAATAAACCCAAGGAGATGTGAGCCAGATTCCTTTTGACCCCATAAATTTCTCAAATGTAGCAGAGGTCACCCTCAGAATACTCAATTTCTTTAATACCAGCTTTAAAACATGTCATTTACAGGCATAAGCCTCAGTTTACTCATCTGTAAAGTGGGTCAACATACCTACCTTATATACTTAACAAAATTCACAGAAGGAGGAACCAAGATTATACATTTTGTGAACCATAATGAGCCCTGCAAACACCAGGTGTTCTGGCACGCTGGCTCACTTCAGTGCTTTTCAAGCAGGGAAAGGTAGAAAGATCAATGCGAGGAAAGATGTTGAACCCTTTTACAGGCAATGAATCTTTTTCTCTGTTACTGCATGAAACCACGCTGAACCATGTCCACTGTTAGGTTAGATGAGGCTGTTGTTAAAATGAAAAATGTCACTGTTATTTACGGTCTAAGGCCTACCTGTCTCCAAATAGGTTTTCCGAAGGTGTTAATTTATTGCCAATACTGTCTTTTGTATTACTTTGGCATTTGACTACTGAGGGAACGAGGCCCAGAGGACAGGTAAATTTTAAGCAGAGCTGGGGACAGGAGGAAAGACTGGGGGTAAACTGCTGTCCCCGGGTCAGCCCGGTCTCTTTGGGTACCTGCAGGGATGAGCAGGGGAAGGCCGTGCTCAGTCAGTGAGGACACTGGATCCAGACCTGTAGGCTCAGTAGAAACTGAGCCGTTACTATCCTTAAGGCCCAAAGGAGGTGAGGGGAGTTAGCAGACAGGTTACTAGAACCCAGAAAGAGACTCAGTCATGTAGAGAAGGTCACCTTGAGAGGAACAACGCCCTTGAGCTGAGGGACACAGCCGGCCTGAGCGACCTCCCGGCCTGAGCGACCTCCCGGGTGGAAGCCGGGACCTGCTCTCCTCCTGACTGGAGCCGCCGCTGAACTACTGGGCCCCCCCACTTCGGCTAAACGGGAAGATCCAGGGCGAGGGCGCCTCTGGGGAGACAGATGGCGGGGGAGAGGGTGTGGACAGGAAGACGGAGGTGCCGCAGAGCCGCGTGTGCGGACACAGGGAGTGAGCCCCCTGGCGGTGCCCACGGAGGCCCCTGTCCCGTCCGGGCGGAAGGAGAGCTCGCATCAAGGGACAGGACACCAGGCACGCGTTATTGCGGGCATAAACCCCAACCCACCGGAGACACTGTGCATCCCCAGTGGGCTTTTTTGTACTTCTTTGCACCCCGTACAGATCACCCATGGACTCCGGGAACCCTCAAAACACGCTTGGCTCACTCCCCAAGCCTCAGTGGCCCCGGCCCCGCTCGGAAACTACTCGGCGGCGACCACATTCTTAATTTGTCAGAAAGGCGGCCGCTCGGGGCCAAATGGTCGATTCTTTTTTTTTTTTTTTTTATTCAGATCGAAAACATGTAAAAGCCCAATATTTTGCAATACATATCCTGAATTTAGCAGTTAATAAAACAACATTGGAATTCGACGGGAGCCTCCTCTTAACAACAATGAACAAAGATGATGCCGTATCACTTAATGGAGAGCAAAACGCACTTTGTCAAGACAGAGTGAGAGAAAAGGAACGTAAGAAATTATGTACCCTGAAAAACCACTCTCTAAAGTAATGAGGAGAGCTAATCGGAGCCTCACTGACTGAATAACTGCAAAATAAGATAAACGGCGAGCGAACCATCTTCTGAGGTTTTCGGATTAGTATTCATCTTTGGCTCCAATTGCAGCAGCAGATGTCAAAGGGTTTCTTAATCACATCGTGTCCCGCTTAAAACACACTGATGGTTCAACAGGCCCGCAGAGGACAGAGCACGTTTCTAAAGATGCCAGTCAAGGCTCTGCGACAACTTGGCACCCTCGTCCGTAAACTCACACGAACACCCGGGTGCCACCACCCTGGGGACAGGGCCCCTCCTCAAGCAGGATCTTCCTTATTCTCTACCCCTCGCTCACCACAACTGCCTTCTCCTCTGCCTCCTCCCTTCAAAATCTTTCTCATTCTTCAAGAGCCAGCTCAAAGTCCACCCTCCCCATTGAGCTTTCTCTAGAGAGTCTTGCGGTTGAAATGCTTCCTTCTGCTGGGCTCCCCGAAGAATATTTCCCCAGACTTCTGAGACGGCACTCATCGTGGTCGCCTGTTTATTCTCAGTTTGTGAAGACCTCCCTCCCAGTTACCCAGAGAGTTACCTGAGAGTTCACTAGCTCATCCCTGGTGTCTCAGATGGAACCCAGCCCAGAGGCTGGCACGCAATCAGCATGTAACTGAAGGTAATTAAGCCAGTTGTGTTACGTTTACCAGTACTCTGAGAGCTTCCTCGAACTTCGAGTAACAGATAAGGATGTTGTTTATGCTCTAGAAAATATAATTCACCTGTGTGTAGTCTTTGGGTCAGGCTGGTGCTATTTCATGCTCTAAAAGGCATAATTTACACAATGAAGGAAATAACTCCTTTAGACCTCCAGAGCTGAACTTTTATAAGTTGCCACCTCCAATATACAGGCCATCTGAAGAAATTAATGGATATCCGATATGAAAGCAATTATTTGGTTCCTGCTGGAAGGACCAACTCTGACATAGTTATGCCATATAATTGGAAACAGCATGAATTTGATATTTGAATCTGTCATTAGACATTTTTAGAGCGGATGAATTATCTAGTATTCTGGATGTGAGTGAACATGATTTTTGCAGGTGACTACTCCTAAGATTTGTTTGTTTTCTAAAAGGTTTCAATGCCCTAGGATCGAGCAAATAATTCCTACATCTACAGTTATAATTAATTAGAAGTTCTGAGCACACATTTATAAATTGGCGTGGCCCAGAGTTGGCCTCCTGGACCCACTGGTCCTTGGGCATCAAGCCCTAGAATCAATGAGAAGACATGGCCAGATCCCTTATCTCAGAAGTACCCACAGGGCATGTATGTGTTGTTTCCATAGTCTAGTTTTAATTGATTTTAAGTCTTTGTAAAGACTGAACGTGGTCTCTTCAGAGGCAGAACTACGTTGCCTTTGGCCCTGAGGCTCTAATAAACTCTGCTTCTGCTGTGCCCTCTGCCCCCTTCCCCCTCTCCCTACCTGCCCTCTGCAACTCCTGTGCACCTTTCCACCCTCTTGCCTCCATCTGAACTGGGACCACGGCTTCAGGAAGGCTTCTCTGGCCACTGCTCCCACAGACAGCTCCATTCACTGCTCAAGACACCTGTTAAACTTGGCACGAGGACCTTGAGTGTAATAATAAAAATGGACTGCGTCACTTTTTCTTTTGGTATCATGTGTGTATGTCTACTCTTCTAACTGGATTGTGAGCCCCGTGAGGGCAGAGAATATACACACACACACACACACACACACACACACACATATTCCAAACCAATTTCTCTCTCTGTTCTATGGGGTATCCCAGGCAGGAGATAGAAGCCATTGATTTGGGATGCAGTTTGACGGGCGGTCCTTCTTACAAGGGAATTTTCTTTGCATTTTTTTAAATGTAAAGAAGAGGAAGATGAAAAGTAATACTGATGACTCTTCAAGAAGAATAATTGAATAGCAAATGGTGGCATGGTGTTCTCTCAGCTCAGGGAACACAGACGAAAAATAGATATTAATGATAGCAAAAGGTCAGACTCTTGGAAGAATTTGTGACCAAAAGGGTGGAAACTAATGAGGAATTTATTATTTATGTCCAACCTACTTCCAAAGGATAGAGGCGGGTGATGAAGGGGGGCTAAGGCATCCACGACTGAACTGAGAGTCTGGAAATATGACTGAGGATTTAGCTCGGCTCTAACTTTCTTCATGTAGTTGGGCAAATCACTTCCGTACTCTAGCTTCATCTGTAAAATGGGAATAATCCCATGGACCCTTGTGAGGATCAAATGGGACTATACTAAAAAATAAATATAAATATAAATTGTATTATACTATACTATATTATATATTATTACATTATATTAATATTATTACTATATAATAATTAATGTATGTTAATCATAGTATATGTCAACATGTAATAGATTATATCATTATATTATGGTATATATTTTCATATATTCTACAGGTGCTATAATATATTATTAATGTACTAATTAACTTTGCACATATTAATACATTATAGTCTATTAACAAATTACATACATTATTATGAATATATGATATTTTTGTTAAAAAAATTTTTTTTAATGTTTATTTTTGAGACAGAGAGAGAGAGAGAGTGCAAGGGGCGGGGGAGGGCAGAGAGAGAGGGAGACACAGAATCTGAAACAGGCTCCAGGCTCTGAGCTGTCAGCACAGAGCCCGATGCGGGGCTCAAACCCACCAACCGTGAGATCATGACCTGAGCTGAAGTCGGACGCTTAACCTAATGAGCCACCCAGGCGCCCCTAAATATGTGATATTTTTAAATACATTCAGATACCCTACGGAATCATCTGGGGTCTATGAAAATTGGATCCATTCTTACCTAAATGCAATCTTCATTTACCAAAAATCATGGGCAGGCCTGGAAGGCGGACTGTCGGTTGTCCTTGCGCATAAGGAAATCGGTGCCCTCAGCCGTAAAGCTTGTCCAGCCTTACCGACTGCATTGTAAAGTGGAAATTCAAAATGAGGTTGACCTCACACTCACTTCCGATCATGAGATTTTTATGACTCGCTGGGTATCATTTCCATGACTGATATTCGAGACCCCCGTATTTCAGATGAAAAAGGCATTCCTCTGAGAGGTCTGGCCAGAGAGAGCTCTCAGAGGTGGCGCCAGACGGAGCCGGGGGGGGGGGGGGGGGGACCAGAAGCCAGATTGCCCGGCCGTCCCTGCCACTGTGGTTTCTCTAATCCGCACTGACACAGAACCACATACCGGGCTGACCATTTGCGCCGAAAAGTGAATGTGGCTCCATCGGATTCTGAACCGCAGACCCTCCCTGCGGATTCTCACGCGGGGCCCAGCAAGGTGGACGCTTTTCGGGCGTGGGCAGTGGCTGGGCCCGGTGGGAGGGTTGCCGGGGCCTGGCCCCGTGTGCCCTCCCGCGCCACTCCGCGTCCTTGCTGACAGCTCTGGGCCAGCCACGGGCCCTGTCTGCGGGGAGGTTTCTGCCCTCGGGTTCTTTTCGGAAATCTGACAGGCCCAATAAAAGCCCAGGGCTGAGGGAGCCGGCGGGCTGAGCCCTCCCAGCAGCCCGGACCGCGCCACCGCTGACACAATGGGGCCGGCTGTAATCACATTACACCCTCCTCTTTCATAATTACCCTCTTTCTCCGAGTGACAGAGCATCCCAACGGCAGGGAGGGAACTATTTTTAAACTAATTCTTACTAAAAAAAAAAAAAAAAAAAAGGCACAAAAAAGAGTGTCATTTTTCCACAGATACAGTTCTGGTTTATAAATCGCCCCTAGGGACAGAGCAGGGACAGAGGCTGGCAGGAGCTAGACGATCCAAACAGGGCTGTGGCCGCCCACCCCTGGGGATCACCTCTCCTTCCCAGCCCAACAACCTACACGCTCACTTTTTCTCTCCCATCTCCTGTTGTTGTGTTTCCTGAGGAATTTCTGCCCGTCTTTATCTCTTGTGTCTCCTGTCTGAGTCTAGGGGAGAAAAGCAAGAAAAAGAAAATCCCAAAGGCATAGCTTCATTTTGAGTGACTAGTGCCTGTCTCCTGGTCCTCCCTCCACCCTTTTCCCACCCCACCCACCCCCACCCCCACCCCCACCTTCTGGAGGCCAGGTCTCCTCTCCCTTCTCTGGGCATGCTTTTCCATCACCAGCGCAAAGCTCTTCAAGGTGAACAGACAGAGCCAGGAGAGGGCCTGTGGAGGTGGCCAAGGGAAAGAAAAGCCACCGGAGAACGACTCTATCTGGGGCAAGAGCTCCAGCCGAGCCGGGTGACCCCGGCCGTGCCCGCGGGGTCCTCGGGAGAGCAGCGGGCACCTGGTAAACAGGGCACCAGCTCGCCTGGAGGACCGGCCTGCTCTCCGCCTCTTACAAATTACCCAGAGACACCTCTGGTGCCGGCCCCGATAATTACATTGATAAGGAAGCGGAGTAGAGGAAATGAATCAATGGCCCTGCACGGATTTCCTGAGTATCAATCTGCCGAATTACCGCAACTCTATTGCACTCTCGTTTGGAGGGTCATTAGCTATCTGTCTTGCTCACAACCGCTGGCGTGTCACCGAGGCCTGGGTGTGCTCACTGTCCCTCAGGGTTACCTATGCTCACTCTGCCTGTAGGAGTCTCGTCTGGTCCTCTCGCCGGCCTGGCATGCTTCTGTTTTTCCTTCTCCATCTCCTCTGCTTTTCCCTCCTGCCTCCCCTACCCCCCAACGTTCCCGCTTTCACTGGCCCATGCTGACCCTCGTCCTGGAGTCTTATTAACTGTAGTTGGAGGAGTCATCGGAGAGGGGGGAAGACCACGAGGGCGCAGGGAGGCTCCTCTGATCCCCTCCGGCCCGGGTCGCCTTTGGTCACAGATTCTGCGTCTAGCTTACAGGTGAAACCACCGAAGCCAGGTCGTGGGTCTCAGAGCAGGTGGGGCCCCTCTGAAGGAGACGAGCCTACCAAATGTGGCGCTCCCGGATACGCCCTGGGATTAGGCCTTGCCCACCAGCGTCACCGAAAAGCGCCACGGAGAGAGACCGTGTGCAAAACAGTCGATATTCTTTGTTGGAGTAGGAGGCAGAGGTAGAGAATGAGGCCAGAAGGGGAGGCTTCAGGGACGCAAGAAAGAAAAGCCGCTTGGAAGTAATTAAGTGACACGAGCTTAGCAGAACTGAGGGCACATTTATTCAGTCAGCATTAAACGAACGTCTGCTTCGCTCCCCTTCTCCCTCAGCAACGTCAGATGAGGGGAGAAAAATGGAGCCCCTCCTGCCATTCAGTCCACCCTCTGTCTCTGCCTGCCCCAGAGCAGCCACAGCAGCCACACAGAAGTGCAGACACGAGAGAGAAGCAGACAGGCCTGTGCTGTGGCCTGTGGTGTACTTGGGGCCGAGCCGTGTGGGCAGCACGCCGGCGGGAGCCTGTGCAGGCCCCGATCTCTGTAACCGCTCAGAAAGCACACGTTTTTAAATGTCCCCCAGCTCCTCTAAGATCAAGGTTTACTGGTTCAGAATTGTTCTTGATTCTTTGGGACACGGTAGAGGCTGGGCACTTGTGAATAAAGAGCCGTCAGACAAGACTTCCCTCCAGTGGGAGAGACTAAAGCAATTTCTGGGGTAGCTGCCTGCAGTGGTGGAGAAAACATTAAGCTAAAAGTCATCACTGTCAGGACGTCCTAAAGATGATCCCAGGAGAGGAAAGTGTTGATTTTTAAGAACTCTGAGTCTCTTCATGAGAATGGTGTGTGGCCACTAATTAAAGCTGGCTGAAGACAGTAGTTAGGAACACAGACGATGGTCAGCAAGATCTGGTTCAGTCTTGGCTCCTCTGCTCATTAGCCATGCAATCTTGGCCAAATTCCTTGGCTTTTCCTGAAGCTCATTTCCTCGTCTCAGATAATGGAAAGAAAGAGGACAGAGCATGTTAGCAAAATCACCACAGGGCCCTGCTGGTTGTTTACAGAGGTCTGATGGATGGATGCCTCTTTCTGGTTGGCTATTGCCCGAGCCATGCCTGTTGCTAAATATCTTGCCTCCTAAACCTCACCCCTCCCTTGTTTATAGGATTATTGTCCGGAATGGATACAACAATATAAGAAAAATGCTTAGCTTGGCACCTGGGACATGCCCAATTAGCTGTTGGTTTTGTTATAGATTGAATTGCGTCCTACAAAGAATATATGGTAGAGTTCTAACCCCTAGTACCTCAGAATGTGACCTTATTTGGAAATAGAGTCATGCAGACATAGTTAAGATGGGGTCATACTGGAGTGATAGGCCCCTAATACAGTATGACTGATGATGATCACGTGAGACACAGAGGAGAAGACAATGTGACAATGGAGGCAGAGATTGGAGTGACCCATCTAATCAAACCCGAGAATGCCAAGACTACCAGCCATCACCGGAAGTGAGGACAGAGGCATGGGAAAGATGTTCCCTCAGAGCCCTCAGAAGGAACCAGCCATGATGATACCTTGATTTTGGACTTCCTCCAGTCTCCAGAACCACAACACAATAAAGTTCTATAGTTTTAAGTCAGTCAGTTGTGGTGATCTGTGACCGCATCCCTAGGAAACGAATATAGTTTTATAGTGAGTAGATGCCTCAAAGCCACATGAGACCATGAATTCATAAAGTAGCAGCAAAGAGGAGATCGTAATGTTCATTTTAGTTCACCCTCTCATGTGATGCTTGAAAGTCCATCTTCAGCATTCTCATTAAGTAGTCTTTTGGCTTGTGCCTAAATACCTCCAGTGACGGGGAACTCACTACCCATAATGACAGCTCAGTAGTTCTGACGGTTAGAAAAATTATTCTTTATATGGAGCCCAAATCTGTTTCCTTGTAGATTACCCCAGTTGACGGAAACTACTTCCCTCGGACCTTTTGCCATACAAAAGTCCAAACCTGGGGCGCCTGGGTGGCTCAGTCGGTTAAGCATCCGACTTCAGCTCGGGTCATGATCTCACGGTTCGTGGGTTTGATCCCCGCATCGGGCTCTGTGCTGACAGCTCAGAGCCTGGAGCCTGCTTTGGATTCTGTGTCTCCCTCCCTCTCTGCCTCTCCCCTGCTTGCTCTCTCTCTCTCAAAATAAATAAACATTAAAAAAAAAAGTCCGAACTTTCAGCATTCAACAGCCTTTCAAATACATTCACTGAGCAAGAACATTCACGTTCTTGTACATATCAGAGTTTTAGCAAACGCAATGTCTTTTTGTGTATGACAAGCTTCTGCTTTCTCTACCGGAAGAGTAATCCATTAAAATCCAGTTTAGTATCGTCTCCTGATGGGCTATTACTCTGCTGGAAAAACCAGTACCAAAATCTGTGCCTCAAAGCCAGAAGCTTATTTCTCTCTCACCTACTGCCCATCCACTCCGGGTCAGCAGGGGCACTGTGTGTGTTGTAGTCACTGAGGGGACCCAGACTGAGAAAACAGCCACCATCTTGAACGCTGACAGCCAGTAGGCGACGGGGAGAGCTCTGGAGGGTCTCTCGTCAGCCACCAGCAATGAATGCACTAACCCGGAAGTGACACACTTCACTTCCTCAGAGCTCAGGTGTCAGTCCTAGTGGCCTGGCCACACCAAGCCAAAAGGAGGCCAGAAAATGTAGTCCTACCACATGTCTGGAAAGCCAGGCCAGAAATACTTGGCAAAGGGAGCTGACAATTATGCTACCCTTTCTGCGTAGCTGTCCCTGCTACCCCTGACTGGCTTGTATTACCTGCAGCCTCCTCTGGGCGTTCTGTGTATTTGCTCGTCGTGGTAATGATGATATTACACTGTTTTGTGTTTCCATCTTTTCCACAAGGCTTAGAGTTTCTCAAGGATAGGGACAAGATCACAAGAAGTGTTTGGTTGGGGATGAACTTTAGAAGAGTGACCCTATAGCCCCAGTAAAAAGCCAGAGCCCTAACAGTGGTTTACAAGGTCATATCTGATCTGGCCCCTACTACTTCTCGGAACTCACCTCCTCACCTCTGCTCCTTCCTTCTTCACTTGGCCACAATCTCACTGTCACTCAGACTCACTGGTCCAGCTCCAGCCTCAGAGCCCTCACACTCACTGTTCCCTGTGTCTGGAATGCTGTTCCTCAGCCATTCACGTGGCTCACCACTCCACTTCTTTGAGGTCTCTGCTCAGCTGTCACCGTCTCAGAGAAGCCTTCCCTGACCATGCCCTGTAATATCAGCATGATTTCTCCTGCCCTGTTAGCTCCCTCTCCCCTCACCTTTTCTTTTTTCCCACAGGAGTGGAGTCTTACCACTTGCTGATACAAACACACCTCAAATGCATCTTACATTATCATTCATTAAATACCATATAATATGCATTCTATGATACATTGTATGTGATACACAGGTTCCCCTGCTATCTGAAAATAGAGCTTTCCTAGGAAAGCTCCCGGAAGCTGAAATGGCATAAAGTGAAAAAGCAATTACCGTTAATTTATATGGAAAAATTGGCGAGCATTCCCAGACCCCAAAAATAACCTCTCTTAAGCTTTTCTAATACCTTATGACACATCTCACTAACAGATGCACGAAATACATTGAGATAAAGCACAGATGCCCACACAGTCCAAAGCTCCAGCGGATTGATGCCTGGATGCCCAGCGTCATTCCGGGAAGGAGCTGGGCAGTGGCGCTCTCCCTGCTTGAGGTACGCTCTGCATCTGTGACGGCTCACTGCACAATCAACGCTGAACACTATTTTAGCTTGTTGCCTTATTTCCTAAAGGCGAAAATCCCTTTCAGAACTCTTCCCCAGTGCAAACTGCCAGAGTGGAAACTTTCAAAAAGCAAGAGATACCTGCACACAATTATTTTCACTGTATATCTGTCCTCCCCCAATGCACACGCGTGCGCACACTCGTGCAAACACACTTGGATGCAAATTCTCTGAATGGAGGAAGCAGCATTTGGTAGGTACTCAATAAATATCTGTCAAATGAAGGAAAGAGGAACCAGTATACCTCCCAAGTCTTCACTGCTCTGGACCCACATGCCAAATTCCTCCCTGTGACAAGACTGAGTCCCTTCAACATCCTGGCCACCCCGAAGGGATCACTGATCAGTGCAGTACAGAGCCAAACAGCCCCTTGCTTGTCCTTTATTTTCTGTATTTTAACTCATTAAGCCTAAATTTAAAAGATTTTGGAACTTGCAAATAGCACAGTGTCGACTGACTCATAGCGAGTTTGGTTATTGACTAAGATCTTAAGTGTTTTTCACACATAAAGCCAAACTTTCTCTCCATAAATATTTTTGTAGTTGTTTTGGATCTAAGTGTAGGACCTGACATTTTTCCATCTTCATTTTCCTGTCACTCGCCTTCCTTTCCATTTATAACATCATCTCTTCTTTCACTTATTTATTGAGTGTCTACCGTGTGCAAAAAAGCTGTATTGAATGCAATGGGTGTTAGGTGGCAATTCTACAGTTTCCGGGGGCGGGGGGGGGGGGAAGCTATTCAGCAATATCAACATGGATCAGACGGACCAACTCTAGTTCAGTAAGAGAGACAGCCTTCAGTGTACGAGTGAGCATCAATGACTGATAGCAGAGCCGTTTCTGGGAAGCTTTGGGTGACAGGAGGGCACAAGTGGCACTCTAGGGAGGCACCGGCTGGAGCACCTGGAAATGGAAAGCAAGCAGCACCTCGAATTGAGAGCTTGGAAACAGCTGACAGCAATGAGAGCAATTTGGTTCAGACCTGTCACTCCATCCATCCCCAAGGGTGATGTAGCTCATTTGGATGTGACCGGTGGAGCACCGCCTCCCACATGACTCCAAGGACCTCCCCTCTTCTATGAACAAGGGGGTGCTAAGTTGGGGTTTTCCTGCTGTCCATGAGCGGTGGAGACTTCTCACATGTTCCAGTGATTTCAGGGCAGTCCTTGGATTGGGGAAGAGTCAGAATAATTATTCTGCTTGTCTGCAAACCACACTTATTTCAATGAATAATTAGCAATTATTTTAATGAATGCCAGGTACTAGGTAAGCATTATACAGATAATAACTCAACCATTACTGTAATTCTATAAGAGAGGTACTGCCATAATCCTCATTTTATTTTAAGTGTATTTATGTGTTTTGAGAGAGAGAGAGAGAGAGAGAAAGTACCTGGGAGGGGCAGAGAGAGGGAGAGAGAGAGAATCCCAAGCAGGTTCTGCACCATCAGTGTGGAGGCCAACAGGACTCAAACTCACGAACCGTGAGATCATGACCTGAGCCAAAACCAAGAGCCAGACACTTAACTAACTGAGCCACCCAGGTGCCCCAATCCCTGTTTTATAGATGGAAAAACAGAGGCACAGAGGCTAAATGATCTACGTACAGCTAGAAAGCAAAGGAGCTGGGTGTGAACCCAGACAGTCTGGCTCCAGTGTCCGTGGTCTTAACAGCTCTATTCTGCTTCCTCTTCATATTGGAAACAGGGACAGGTTATGGTCCAATATATAACATCAAGGTGGCTGAATAATGAGACATGGTTTTAAAATTTTTTTTTAATGTTTATTGATTTTTGAGAGAGAGGGAGAAACAGCAGGGGAGGGGCAGAGAGAGAGAAAGACACAGAATCTGAAGCAGGCTCCAGGCTCTGAGCTGTCAGCACAGAGCCCAACGTGGGGCTCAAACCCACGAACGGTGAGATCATGGCCTGAGCCGAAGTCAGATGCTTAACCAACTGAGCCACCCAGGCGCCCTGAGACATAGTTTTTACACTAGTCACTAATACAGGTTACTCCTACCAAAATCAACCCTCAGACATTGTTCAGTTGAGAATAATGGATGGACGAGAATAGTGAATAACTTGAGGATAATAGAAGGAGATAAAATAACTTGGAGAATGATTCAAGCCTTTGCTCACTGGTCATTTACTTATTAATTCATCTGTTTATTCACCCGTCCATGCGTCCACTCATTCATTCAACAGCCACGTACTGAGCACTTTTGCTGCCCTAGGCGCACGTCAAACACTGCAGAGAAGACATGGTCTGACCGGAATGGATTTACCAGTCCAGGTGGGGAGAAACAGGCAAAGGAAACCCAGGCCTAGTGTGAGAAATGCTGTCAGAGGGGCTCCGCGAGGAGAGCGGGGGTTCACTTCGCCTCAGTGGGAGAACAGAGCAAGGGAGATAGGAGGGAACAGGCGAGAGAAGGCTTCACGGAGGAAGGAACTTTGGACCTGACCCTAGCGAAACTTTCTAATTTCAATATTCCTGGGAAGATCCTAGTGTGAACACAATTTCCAGCAGAGACGACAGAGAATTGAACATGCTTCTCAAGGAATGAGATGGAACACAGCAGTCAAGATCACAGCTTTTGGAATCAGTCAGGCCCATATTCAAATCTGACCTCTCCAGGCAGAACTGCCTCCATTATGAGATGGGGACAGTCACCGGGCCCCTTCATGGGGCTGCCTACGGGCCAGGAAGATCCCGTGCAGGATGCACAGCGCAGTCTGGACACCACGCACAGTCAGATGGCACTAGCCATCCTTTGTGCCTTCTTCTCAGAGTCAGAGCTACCCTTACCCCGTCCCTCCATCTTTAATCTTCTTAGAAGCTCTAACACTACCTTTAGAACCAAACTTTGTAAGCCTCTTTCCTCTTTTACATAGGGAATAAAAAAGAAATATAATTTCCGTAAAACTGATTTGCATTATAGTAAATTTATTGTTCTCTGTGGTTCTTGGTGACTAGGTAATCAGCAGAGGAGCTAATGCATTATTTTAGCAATTTAAACAGGACCTCGGAAGAAAGGCACCCTGTGGTCACAAAGCACCGGGACTAAACTAATGAGAAGATTAAAAGAAAGTTCGGCTCACACAGTCCCCGATAATCACAAATGTACCCTAGGATTATTAACAACCACAATTACCTGGAACTATATTATCTGCCTGGTTGGTTATTCAAAAGTCAACTTGTATTGAATACATGAGCTTAGAGGAGTTAATAAGTTATTTTGAAGTGGCTGGCAGGGACCCTTGCTAATAAACACATGGGAAAATATGAGGATGCGCCTGAGGCTCCACGGTGCCCTTTGTCCTACTTCTCACCCAGACGTGAAAGGAGGCTCTGAGCAATCCTTGGAGGAACAGTCTGTCCGGCTGTCCTCACAGGTCCTCTTTGCTGGGACCACTTGCCCACCACGGGGGGCCAGCCCCATACATTCTAGATAAGTCTTTTGGGAAATCAAGATGTCCTTCAGCAGAAGATCCCTCCCCTTCGGTGACAAAGCTCTGGGCTTTTTTTGACCCTGGTAGCCATTGTCCCTTCCCAGCCTCCCCATGGAAAATCTTAACTGCCTATTCTTTAGCTTTGTAGGATTGTGCGCTTGGCACAGCTCTCAGGGGTCATCTTGTTCCGTGGTTTCTCTTGCAGATTCCCGCAGCTCCGTGCTGGGAGCTGCAGGCTGGTCTCGAACCCAGAGCTCTGGCCGAGAGGATGGGGGTAGACGGGGAAACGGTGGTCCTGAAGAACATGCTCATCGGGGTCAACCTGATCCTTCTGGGCTCCCTGCTCAAGCCTTCCGAGTGTCAGCTGGAGGTCACCACCGAGAGGGTCCAGAGACAGGCGGTGGAGGAGGAAGGAGGTGTTGCCAGTTACAACGCCTCCGGCAAAGAGCGGCCGGTGGTCTTCAACCACGTGTACAACATCAACGTGCCCCTGGACAGCCTCTGCTCCTCGGGGCTGGAGGCCTCGGCCGAGCAGGAGGTGAGTGCCGAAGACGAGGCATTGACAGAGTACACGGGCCAGACCTCAGACCATGAGAGCCAGGTCACCTTCACCCACAGGATCAACCTCCCCAAAAAGGCCTGCCCGTGCGCCGGCTCCGCCCGGGTGCTGCAGGAGCTGCTGAGCCGGATCGAGATGCTGGAAAGGGAGGTGTCGGTGCTGCGGGACCAGTGCAACAGCAACTGCTGCCCAGAAAGCGCGGCCACAGGTAGGATCTGGGGGCGCACGGGTGTCCGGAGGGGAGCAGAGGCACAGGGGGGACGGCGCACCCACGGAGGGAAAACTGCCCTCGTCTGCAGCTCTCTGTTCATATGTCCCGGTGATCTAAATGCGGTCCCTCCCCAGGGGATTTGGGGCAGGGACTCTCTCCACTGCTCAGCCGGTTTGAAATACATTAACCTGATTTTGGAGGGACGTGTCAGGTAATGGTACATCGGTTCAGCGCAGCAACATCTGTGGCGAGCACGGAATCTGATGTCTGTCTTCATTCATCTTTGGTTTTCTCAGGCTGTTGAACTGATACCTATCCATGTTAACCTTGGGACTAGAGAATGCAGGTCCTCTGTTCTCTCTGTCGCAGCCTCTCTCCCTTCTGAGTCAATGATAGTCATTAAGGTCTCGGAGGATCTGTCCCCGTCTTCTCCGGCAAGATGGAGGTTTTGGCCCCCCTCCACAGACACACACGCAGGTGCAGTTGCACACACACACACACACCTGCTCACACACGCACTCACACACAATCACAGAGCTCACTCCACGCCCCCAAAGGCTGAGTGTCCAAGAGATTTATTTAGGTCTCGCCTCACCCACTCCCGACTAGAGACACTTACAAATTTCTGACTTGACCTCTCTGGGAGAAGTCATTACATCTTCAGAGCCAGACTCCCTGAGTTCAAACCCTGGCTCTGCTACTTACTAGCTGGTGTTTAAGCAAGTTTTGGAACTAACCCGTGCCTTCCTTCCCCACCTAACAATGCTGATTACGCTAGAATGGCAGGGGTTATTTAGTATAAGATTTGGGCTCTCCAGGTGAAAGCCTGCCTGCCGGTAAGCACCATGGAAGCAACAGTTATCAGCTGACCATGAATATATAGAAATTGTGTCACTTTCCTTTGTGCTCAGTCCTCTCATCCAGCAGGTATCGTAGACCCAGGCCATTCATTCTTTGATGAGAAGAGGGATTTGTCTTTACTGACTTGGGTTCCAGTTTTCACCTCTACAGGGTCTGATATGTCAAGGCCTTCACAGAGAAGAAGCAGGAGGCAGCAGGGATGACCTTTAACGGGGCTGGATGGCCCACGTGTCCAGAGGGTAGCAGACACATACCAAGATTAGGGGAGGCTTTCGAGTAGTGAAATATTCCACAGGTTTTCATACCTCTTTCACCTCCCCAAAACTGAAACTGTAAATAAACAATTGTGAAGACGAGAAGAGAAAGTCTAGTTAGTTGTTCAGCCTCCCATTCTTCCTGTTCTTCAGTGAGAACTTTCAGGCTACTTTGCCTTTTCAGCGGAGCTGAGGAATATGGGGAAGTCATAGGTGTTCATGGACATGAACTCTGGGCAGCGTCTAAGTGGGCATTCTACCAGCCTCCCCTCAGGCTCCCCAGCAGACATGGAAAAATCTACAAGCAAGAATTGTGTGAAACAATGTCAGTGTGGTGTCCCTTCAGACCATGGGACTATGTAAAGTGGAAGAATTAAAAAAGGATATAACTTGTCCCCAGAGCCAAGTGCAGAGAAGCATGCCAAGCAGGTACTGGGCTTGTGTTTGCTTAATTAGTTTATTTGATTCATGCTAGACAGATAAATCAACCACTGTAGTTAGAGTGTGGTAAAGGCTAGGACAGAGACATGCGTAAAATCCAAAAAGATCACAGCGAGCGGTAACTAAATGAGACTGGAGTTATGGGAAGCCTTAGAAGTTACCCTGGTGCTGAGTTGTGATAAATGAGCAGAGGTAGTTAGATGGGGGGGGGGGGGGGGGAAGAAGAGGGAGCAAGATGGGTCTGTAGCACATATGACCCTATGTCTCAGACTCAACACTCAGCCTATATCCCTTGGGTCTCCATCAGTCCCCACAGCCAGCCCCTGGACGTCTTTGTCAGGGACTATCCTTGGTCTGAGGGAACCTCCTTGGCCTGCCCGAGAAGATGAGGGAAGAGCGTGAGCGTTTACACCACCCCAGGACAGCCCTTAAGCCATGATGAGGTTGACCTGCATCCGACCTGTGGCCAGAGCATCCTGAAGGATTAAACCCAGGTTATCCTCCCTAGGACCCTGCCCGTTCACACAGGCTCTTGGGCTGTGGCTTGGCTCCTCCCTCCTTCATCTTCCTCTCTCCCTGACCAGTTTCTCCTGGGAGCACTTTCTCATAAGTCACCTTGAGTCACCTGAGTCCTCATCCGAGGACTACTTCTAGGAAACCCAAGCTAAGACACACTGAAGGTGAGCTCCTGGGGGATGAGGGGCTAGATCTCATTCATCCTTGCCCCCGGTATGGTGCAAGACATGGGCAACCCAGACTGGGGGAAAATATTTATGCAACTGGTTATGTACCAAACTGGGTGAAGTTTCACTGTCAGCAACACTAATCTGACCAGAGAGTGAGAGGAGGTCTCTGCCTGCCCCCCGCCACATGCACCACTTACCCGAGGTGCCACTGCTGCCCTTTGACCTTCTCCTTGACCGTTGCAGGACAACTGGACTATATCCCTCACTGCAGCGGTCATGGCAACTTCAGCCTCCAGTCCTGCAGCTGCATCTGCAATGAAGGCTGGTTCGGCAAGAACTGCTCTGAACCGTACTGCCCCCTGGACTGCTCCAGCCGGGGCGTGTGTGTGGACGGTCAGTGCATCTGCGACAGCGAGTACAGCGGGGGCGACTGCTCAGAGCTCCGGTGCCCAACGGACTGCAGCTCCCGGGGGCTCTGCGTGGACGGGGAGTGTGTCTGCGAAGAGCCTTACACGGGCAAGGACTGCAGCGAGCTGAGGTGCCCCGGGGACTGTTCGGGGAAGGGGATATGCACCAATGGCACCTGTTTCTGCCAGGAGGGCTACGTGGGTGAGGACTGCAGCCAGCAGCGGTGTCTGAACGCCTGCAGCGGGCGAGGACACTGCCAGGAGGGGCTCTGCTTCTGTGAAGAGGGCTACCAGGGCCCTGACTGCTCGGCAGGTAGGAAGGGAGGTAGGAAGTGGAGCTGCATGGGGCGTTGGGCAAACTCACCGGAAGCGGGAAGAGAGATGGGAGGGACGGTGTATTTCATGCAAAATAATTCCCCGTTGGGCTGTGCTCATTTGCTTTACAAGAAAGCTGGTTTCTTGAGTCAGTCACAGTTGATGAGGCAGATTTAAGGGGGGAAAGGGCAGGCATCAAGAAAGTCAAGTTTGGCTGAAAGTTGGATCTTACCCCTGCGACTGGAACGACAATGGTAATAATGGTGGCAGCATTGCACTGTCCTTGAGGCAGAAGAAAGCAGAGGGCCACACTGTGGGACTGGCCACTCTCTAACTCAGGGGGTTTCCACGAGCTCCACCTGCCCCAAAATATCCCCTCACCTGTTGCCATATTCCAGGGGCACGTCCTTCCCAATGCTACTGCACAGACTCACTAGGCACTCTGGTTATGTCAGAACTTACGTATTGCCAGCAGTTATTCATTTCTGAGATGATCTAGTGTCCACGTGGAAAAAAAAAAGTCTTTACAGGCAAGGAATGAAATGTAAACAGGAATAAAGTCCTAACAGCATCAAGCAACAACTCACATTCTACCAATTAGTACAGAATATTAAAAGGCTGTGACTTGCTTTGTGCCAGATGACATTGAGCGAATTGGAACCAGCCCCATCTGTAGTCTTACCTTGTGGAAGCTGATACAAAGGTGCTGTCCTGAAATGAACATCTAAATCCAGCAGTGGGAAAAATATTAATATCTCACTGGAGATAGTTCTTTTCACCTGAAAGCAGATTATTTTCATCATCTCACTTTTATTGCTCATCCTCTTCTAACTAAATCAGTGACTCTTGCTGATACATTTTGTTTTTGTAGCAGGTGAAGTGACTGATCTCGATCTTTTCCATTTACGATCGAATCCATAACAGTGGTTCCGATTGACCACTGGGAAGATTTAAAAATGAAAATCATAACAAATGTTTTTAAGCCTTCTGGTGGACTGTCCCCTGGAAGGTCAACTTCAGTAGCTTTTTGTTCTTCAACATTGCCAGGGACCCCCACCCAGATAAACAGACTAGTTGGACAAGGTTCCCTCAGTTGTGACTTCAACTTAAATTCTCTCAAAAGACCAATGGCAGTAATGAAAAAACGAAAAACAAAAAAAACAAAAAAAGCAAGGCAATAACACACTACTAAGGAAAAGAATCTTTCACATTCCTTCATTTTTTCCATATTCAATTATCTCATTTAGCCTCCCAATTTTGTTTACTGAACTACCTTTCTAAAAACACAAATAGCTGTTATACCAATTGTTCCAAAGGAAGATTCAAGCAGAAGTTAAGCCTCATCACTAAGTTAAGCCTTTGTTTAAATCCCACTTCAGTAAGTAGTCGCTGGGAAGGGGAGGGTGAAACATGGCCCTAGGTTCCATCCACAGGATGAGGCTCCACGAAGCCCCATCAGAGGATGCTAAGGGTTGGCTTGAGCCATTGCCATGGATGGCTATTCTGTGGCCCACATGCTTCTCAACAGAGTAGATCTTTGCTGGGCTCTACATACCTGCCATGTTCTTGACCCTGCTTGTCTACAGAAATGGGTCAATTTGCAAACAAAATCTTAACCTGACCCTGGATCCAGACTGAACGGTAGATAAACCCACCTGGCCACTCATGGAAGACACAGCAGCTCCTGGCATAACCACAGCTCGGTTGACTCCAAACCATGAACACATGTTACCTCCAATACGTTACCTCTGTGCTGTTTGAAGAAGACTTCCGGAGGCCCAGATGAATTACTTCACAGGTTCCCCAAGCATGTGAGGAAGGACAGTTGCATAACCTCTACCTGTTTCTATAGCAACCCTGGAGCCATCACTCGTTGTAGGAGGTGCTGCTCTCAATGCCTGCCTTTCAAACCAAACACTACAGGTCTCTTCCAGAGAAGTATCTAGGTCATTATCTAAAGTGCTACTTTGCTTGCTCTTTGTGAAAAGGCTGTGGGAGAGGGGGCTATTTACCCACTGTTTGCCATTTCTGGCCAGATGCACACATCACAGTGTCACTGCTCCCCCTTGCCAGCAGGCGGGAGGACAGGAGAGAGAACAAGGAAGGTGAGCTCGTGGAGAGCCACAAAATATACCTCTGCACGTGTCATTCTTTTCTCTTTGGCAAGGCCATGGCAAATAGCTGCCCACTGTGTGGGCCTCATTCTGAGCCCCCCTAGACCACTAGAGCTTGGATACAATTGAATAGTGTCAACAAGGCCACTATATTTGACTCTGAGCCTTGATCTTTGCTCATAGCATGCCATGGGACAAAATCTCAACCTTTCTGCCTCTGTTCTCTGGCCGTGTAAAGATAATAGAACAAAAAAATGCATGAATATGAGCACTCAAAACAGGCCGTAGAAAGAAGCTACACTGGGCTTCTCATGTTACAAATTTAAAAAGCAGCAGTCCAGAGAGACAGAAAGATTTTTCCAGAGCCAGACCGCTAATTAATGGCGGAGAAAGAATGAGAACCCTGGTCTCCTACCAACTTCTAGCACTCTTTAATCCTCTCCAGGCTGCTGACTAGAGCGGAATTGAAAAATAAAAATTTTAAGAGCCACATACATAAAGAAATAATCTTTTGATAGGAAAGCTGAGCCCTATCAAATGAGTTTTTAAGGTGTTAGAGGGGGGGTAGAGAAGCATGTTAAACTATTTGTCCACGTCTGCCCCCAGTGAAGGAGGTTAGCACAGGATCTGTCCAGTGAGCTGGCCAAAACTCCCCATGAGTCAGCAGGATTAAAGAACCACCAGAGCAGGGACTTGAAACAATCCAGATTGCTGTTCCCTGGACTTCAGTCAGACCTGCGGAGATCCATCAATGTCAGCCTCTGCCTCTGCCTGCACTGCAGCCAGCCAACCTTTGGTACCTGAAATTACTCGCTCCTTGGAGCAAGACACTTCGTGGAACTAATTCCAACTGCTCTCACCACATATGTGCACAACTGAGGCAAGATCTAAAAAGTCAACGGCATGGAATCTTTGCGGATAAGCAACTCTGATTCTTCAAGCCACAGTTCATTCCTTTTTAATTGTCTGCTCTTCCCCCAAGTTTGAAGTCAGAATCCCAAAGAAAGTAAGACCACGAACATTTTGCTTCCATCCCAGACTCATTGAATCAAGGCATATGGCTGTTCTACAGTGTTTTTTTAATAGCTCAATACCATTTCATTTTAGGAGAATTACTGACATCTCAGTACACGGCTGCCGCTAAGGCATAGAATGAATGGTGGTGGTCTTGGCTTCTTCCATTGAGCCACGGCCCCCAAGAGTACCTTCCACCACAAACAACACCATTGCTGCTTTCTCATCACAAGTGAAGGCAGTGCTTACCACCAGGCTCAGGTCTCAAGATAAAAAACTTGCCAAGTTAAGCTGTCAAGATCAAAAATCCTTCTATACTCCCTTTTTACCTTAAAATCCCAAAATTTTCTGCTTGGATCATTATTCGTTTTATTTTCTGGGAGAATGAACCAAAAAGGAATACACTGACTCGCCCCAAGCACTCTAGGAGTTATTGATGACCTGAAATTTGGAATGGCCATTTCTGTGACTATGACAGGAGAAGTCCCACTTAGGCTATTTGGAATCAGTTGTGTTGGATCGCAAGAGGCAAGCAGTAGAGAATCCTTTTTAAAATAAGTTTCTTACCTTTAGGATAAGCACCAATCCAGAATTCATGTCCTAAAGAATAGTCTGAACTCTCCTTTACTGCAATTTACTTTAGATGGCTGTGTATAAATGAAAAAAGGCATCTGGCACAATCCGTAACCTGTCCTACAGATTGTAGGGGAAAGAACGCTAGGTATGGAAGATATGGGTTTGAGAACCAATTCTGACCCAACTCTCTGAATTTTTAGCAAGTCCCTTAACCTGGGTCTCAGTTTCTCCACTTATAAAGTTGGGATCGTTGTATCTACCCAATCTACCTCATAAGGCTGCCATTAAAGGACTTCTTAACATTTCATTTAGATGGTGTGTCTGAACATGTTTTATAGACCGGGAAATCCTGGGCAAATGTAGAGTGATAATTGTTTACTAAGAGGTTCTAGAACCATTATGCCTCATTCAAATCCTAGCTTCTGTGTTTGCTAATTGTGGGAGCCTGTTTCCTCATCTATAAAATAGGAGTGATAATAATACCTATCTCATAGTGTTGGTAAGAGAATGAAATGGGATAATCCGAGTAAGAATGGTTGGCATTGTGCCTAGGTTACAATAAATGCTCAGTATAATCATGCAAAGCACTGACACATTCTATATATAAATCCATCTTGCCTTGGTCCAGGGGCTGGCGTGCATCACACAGGCTATCCCAAAGATCTCAGCGCCCTTCAAAGCTTTAATAATGTCAGCATTAGAAATGATATGAGCTTATAAATGATGGTTTGAAGTTTAATTATTGAAATCTCATTTACATGTATTTGGTCTTATAAATGAAAAAAAAAACCCGAATGTTTATGATTTTTTTGTTTCAGTCAGCATTCACCATCTTCAATCAGAGAGAGCTCTGCTTTCTAGATGGTTTTATACAATGAATAGTTTGGGGAAAAAACAGTCAAAGCAAATGCCAAACACCACAAATATATGTTCCTAATTTCCATCCCATGAGTCTGAGTTAAAGGGCTAGTTATCTCTGCCTCTGCCGAGGAGCTGGGGGCACCTGTGTGAGCACGAGTGCTCCCCACTCACATGATCCTGTGAATGGCAGCTGGCTCAGCCCTGTGCTTTTGTGGAGGTGAAAGAGTGAGAACATTCAGAGGAGAGGCTCAAAGCCAACGGCAACTCATAAGCTAACTACAGTCTTCACTACATGTAAATTTATGAGTTAATTACAATGATTTAAATATCGTTCCAATTTTTTTAAATTTAATCTCTGGGCAGGTCCCATGACAGGCACACCCCCCAATTGGGCTCAAAGGTTCAATTATTTAATACACTAGTGGTGCGTCTTCACTTCCTAAGGGAACCATACATGAAAGACTATTTCAGTGAGGTTTATTCTTGGGTGATACTTTGAGTAACATTTGAGAAGTGGAACAAGAGAGAAAAAGCAAAGCCCTCAAGAATGCCTCTTTATCATCATCCCCAAGATCAAGGCTAATAAAATTAGTTTAACACAAGTTACATTTCTTTCAAATCTTAAACAGTCTCTTTTTAAAAGGGAAAATAATACGATAAAGCATTTGAAGGCCTTCATAGGTCCATGGCACCCAGAACTTACTGTTTTGGCTTCTTATATTTTGTAAGATAACCAGGCATAAGCCTTTATTCCCACTTGCCAAATCAAATATTGGTCCCCAGGGTAATCTGGTGACATATACTTATTACACTACCAGAAACGTTGGCCAGTTGTGTGCTGTTAAATATGTAACAACTAACTCTCTAAGGGAAAAAATTAAAAACCTGGCTTTGTAGAATTTGCCAGTGTCCATGGTGGAAATACTCCTTCCACGGCCAATTTCAAAACACCAACATGACATACATCACTAAACATGGGGTCGGGAACAGTTTTGCAGTAGAATGCAATTATACAGTATCTCCACCAGAGAGGGACAACACATGTAAACCACCTCAAGGACGTAGATAAGAGTAAAACTTAGTGGAATAAGTTGAAAGGGACGAGTTTTGAGTATTTATTACCTTGTGTTTAATACAGTTCACTTAATTGTAAATTTATAAAGTTTAATCTTTAACGATGGCTCTGTGTAACAGCTGTCTTGAAAAACTCCTGAAGATCTGACATTCAACTTTCGCAAGCCAGCGAGAGCAGGCTCCAGCATACCACTCACTCAGGGCCCCGTGGAGATAGAAATACTGAGCACAGAAAAGACAACAAAAGGGAGTTACAAATCACTCAAGGCCAGCGAGGGGAGTAGAACATACAGACAGGCATGTGGGGTGAGATGTGAGGAAGAGAGTTGAGTCCAGGATGGGGAAGGCAGTCCTCTGAGCTCATGCTATCTGTGTATTGCCTCCCGGTAGTTGCCCCTCCAGAGGACTTGCGAGTGGCTGGTATCAGCGACAGGTCCATTGAGCTGGAATGGGACGGGCCGATGGCAGTGACGGAATATGTGATCTCTTACCAGCCGACGGCCCTGGGGGGCCTCCAGCTCCAGCGGCGGGTACCTGGAGATTGGAGTGGTGTCACCATCACGGAGCTGGAGCCAGGTCTCACCTACAACATCAGCGTCTACGCTGTCATTAGCAACATCCTCAGCCTTCCCATCACTGCCAAGGTGGCCACCCGTACGTAACATTTCCCCATCCTACTTCATTTTTCTTTTCTCCTACATGAGATCATGGGCATTCATGATAGCAGTGTCTTTTCTAAATTCTTCGGGGATGCCTGCAATAATCATTGCTCTTGAGGAAAAGGGCTTCCAACGTGATCCACTTAGTAAAGGGTAAATCATTAAAAAGGCACTTCCGATTAAGAGAATTTCCAAATGCAGGCAGCTCCCATCAATTATAGAACCAAAAGGACAAAAACCAATTATTGAGTTCTGACTTGTTATAAGCTTGAGTCTGATTAGAAGTCAAAGAAAGTACGAGACTTATGCAGACTTTGAATCTAGTTAGGGATTCAAAACGAGGAGATATGAAATAGGACGTATAATAAGCAAGTGCTAAATGGTATGTTACAGATGGTAAGTGTATAGCAGAGTGGGGAAAAAAATCTTATTTAAAACCACACTGACAACACCCACTTCTCCTCAGAGAGAAGTGGCATAATTTCTTCATGGTCTTTTGTTTAGCAAAATAGAGTCCATCTTGATTATAAAAGGTAAAGCTCCAGAGCATAGTTTAGAAAGATTCAGTGGAGAGAAAGAGAGGTGGAGACCGAGGCAGAGGCCAGCTAAACTGCTCTCCATAAGCAAGAGCTTTTCTTTTTTCTCCAGAACAGGGAGAAATTCCTATAGGTGCATATCTGTGTTTTACACGTATTTTATTTAAGCACAGAAAAATTTTAAAAGCTTGCATACCAAGTATTAACATTGGCTACATCAAAGAGGAGAAGAAGGAGGAGGAGGAGGAGAAGAAGGAGAAGAAACAAAGGCACTGTTATTTTTTTTTTCTTTAGACACCTCTGATTTCTTAAATCATCTTTTCCAATACTGCTTCTTCAACTCTCAGACACCAGCTGGGTGACTTCCAATTCCATTCAATTCTGACGTCATCTACCTGGAGTTAGCGTCAGATCCCACAGGTTAGGGCCTGTATCTCACAGAACTGCCCGGTCAGGTGCCAGTCACTGGTCCAAAGTTGTTCCCGGCACTTCTGATTGGCCCACAACAGTTTCCCGCAACCCTTCCTTGGGTTGGACAACTCCTTAGAAATTCACAGAACTCGGGAAAGTGCTTGACTTACCAGCACTGCTTTATTATAAAGGATACAACTCAGGAACAAGCAAATGAAGAGATGCATAGGGCAAGGGGTTGGGGGGGTGGGGGGGGGCTTCCATGTGGCTTCCTGGCCACCTCGCCCTCCCAGCACCTCAGCGTGTTCTCCGACCTGGAAACTCTCCCAACCCTGATATTTAGAGATTTTTGTGGAGGTTTCATTATGTAGGCACAATTGAATTGATCACCAGCCATTGGTAATTAACTCAGTCTCCAGCGCGTCTCCCCGTTCCCTGGAGGTTGGAAGATGGGTTGAAGGTTCTGATCTTTTACATCGTGACATGGCTTTTCTGGAAACCAGCTATCTAGCTATCTCACAATCATACAAAAGATATTCTTATCGCTCTGGAGATTCCAAAAGTTTTAGGAGCTGTGTGCCAAGAATCAGGGACAAAGACCAAATGCTTTTTACTATGTTGCACAGAGATTTTAGAGGTAGCAGGAAACTGGAACAAGATAGTAACCATGAAACAGAAGCCTCTGGGTTAGTAAATGGGACCTATCACCAAATAAGGGATAAGAGATCTCAGTCCATTTTACGTAGGTCCCAAAGGACAAGATGGTATTTGGATAATAAATGCCATGGAAGTTCAGAGAAAGGAGAGGTCAAAGAAAAAAGAGAAGGTCTTGAAGGTTTCACGGACTTGAATCACACTCTGAAGGACAGGGACAGGCAGAGAGGAAAGAATGCAAGAAATCGTCCCATCCCCTTGCTTTGCAGGTGACAGAGATCTTGTTAGAATACTGGATTCCCCCTATGAATGCCGACTCTGTAAATATGCCTATAATTATCTCTGTTTATATTTGACCTTTTTTTTTTTTAATTCCTCTGGTGCCTGAGAACCAGTTTTAAATATCTGCAATGATTGTGCAGAGAGGCAGGTCACCATATGCCGCTTTTCCCACCTTGCTCCGGGATGAGTCACCACAGCAAGTGGCTGGCCCGACTCCCAGGCGTCTCCTCTCCGGTCCACGTGCACACACCGTGATGAGGTTTCCATCCCCCACGGCGTTTATTATGTCAATTCAGGGCATCCCCTCAGGCAAGCTCCCAGGTGACAAGGACAAAATCATGTAAACTCACCTGACATGCCTTCGAGTGGGTTCAGAATCAGACCTGCCTTTCAACCCAGAAGCACCGAGGAAGCTTCCAAACAGGAGGGATGAGAATCTGTCAGTTTTCCAATGGAATATCCCACGAGAGGCGAAGCTAAAATGGGAGCAGGCTCCCTGGAGAACTGAGAAAAGTCATGCTGCCGTATTTCAGGGCTGGTAATTGGAACTCCATTAGGACAGGCATAGCTCCACCTCACGGAACCTATGCATGCCCGTGCGTGTGTGCATGTGCGTGTGCGTGTGTGCGGATGAGGGTCAGATAGGGGGCGATTAAAAAAGGAATTAAAAGGGGCGCCTGGGTGGCGCAGTCGGTTAAGCGTCCGACTTCAGCCAGGTCACGATCTCGCGGTCCGTGAGTTCGAGCCCCGCGTCAGGCTCTGGGCTGATGGCTCGGAGCCTGGAGCCTGTTTCCGATTCTGTGTCTCCCTCTCTCTCTGCCCCTCCCCCGTTCATGCTCTGTCTCTCTCTGTCCCAAAAATAAATAAATAAATAAATAAAAATTTAAAAAAAAAAAAAAAAGGAATTAAAAACAAGATAAGTGAGGCAAAGGTGACTGAGGGAGCTAAGGGACAAATAATGAAGGAGAACCAGAGAAAAGAGGGAGACAGTGGAATGAGAGCCAAATTCCCAGTGTCCGCCATTGTCCTATGTGTGTGCCTCTGCTTTCCTTGTGTATGTGAAATGGAACTCTTAGACCATCCGAGACTTGGTGATGTGGGCTAAGCCGAATACACAGACTGCCCGTCAGATGACCAAGAAAAGCATTCTAGTCTTTATTCTGAAGTTGGCTTGCTCCACATCTTTAGCCAACCGTCTCTGTACCTCTCTTCCCGGGTGTGAAATGGGGACATTTTATTGCCTCTCAGGAATCCTTAGAGCCTCCAAAGGTAGTGTTCAAATTCTCTGAGAAAGGCATCATATTAAATACCAAGGTTTGCCACATTAGTAAGGAAAGGAAAGGGTGTCTTTGGTCACCTATTATGCAATAGAAAGCATTTAAAAAGTAGTTATTAGATGATTTGTTAAGCTCACTCAGGTATTCATTCGCCAATACAGAGCGGCACCAGGGCCACGACAGAGCAGGCCAGTCCTGCACGTGGGACCCACGGTGTTTGTCATAAGATTGAGATTGCCCAGCAGACCCGTGGTGTGGAGGGATTGTACCCAGGCAAAGCCCCAGGTGATGCTCTCTGTCCCTGCCAGGGACAGCCATGACATGGTCACCCACATTGCTGTGTTCCAGATCTCTCTACCCCTCAAGGGCTACACTTCAAGACGATCACGGAGACCACTGTAGAGGTGCAATGGGAGCCCTTCTCATTCTCCTTCGATGGATGGGAGATCAGCTTCATTCCAAAGGTAACGCCCATCTGTCACACTGCTAACCAGCCTTATGTGGAGTATTTGTACCCTCAACTTGGAATCCAGGGCTTCAAGGAGGACAATGCCCAATACCTCTTTCCATGCCACTGAGGATACAAAGGGACCTTTGTGGTGTCTGGGCTCACAAAAGCATGGTGGGGACTGACTAGCGAGAGTGGCCCTGAGCCTACCAGCCTGGCCTTGGAAGACAGGATGTGGGAAGCAGCCACCAGGCCCCAGCTCTCTGCTCAGCTCTAGGGTTTGGCAAGCTATGATTTTAGCGAGTCTGAAAACCAAAGCTTCAAAACTGTGGGGCTTCTCTTTAGGACACAGGGAAAGCCAGACTGAACCCGTCACATAGCTTCATTCCATGCAGAAGATGCACCAAAAGTCAGCTTGTGTGGCCTCAGTCTCTGAAGGTCAGAGGCGTAACCCCAAAACACCTTTTGTAACATATTAACTGAGAAGATTTTTCCCTTAACCAAATTATGCTATTAGTTTTTGAGTTAAAAAGGTATCCTGATTCCTTCCTATTCTTTGAAGTAAGTATTTTATTTTGTTCATCTAGAACAAACTTTTCCAAATTGCCAGAGGTGCCTGCCTAGTTCTGGTTTTCCAGAATTTGTTGACCCGACTGATACCCTCCCTAACTGTAGCACTCGTGGGAGCATAATGTTCACTCAGGTGCCTTATCCCCATATTCATCTTTCAGTATCAAATAGCATTTTTTCAGTCATTCATCAGACTCAATGACAGATGACACATATTTGGCTAACAAGACAGAGATCTCACCATCATTTTACTTCAAAATTCTTCGAGGAATGGACTGCTGGAGCTACAAAAGGCCTCAAGTTCACAGAGTCACAAAGTCTGAGCCTTCATCCAGACCTGAGCTGTCAGCACAGAGCCAGACACAGGGCTTGAACCCACGAACCGGGAGATTATGACCTGAGCTAGAGTCCGATGCTTAGCTGACTGAGCCACCCAGGCGCCCCTACATCTAGTTTGTTTATAGGGATTAAAACTCAGCAAACTTAAAGAACATTAGATAGCTGGTTGGTGGCAGGCTTAAAATAAGAACCCAGGTCTCCACTTCCTATCGCAAGGTTCTATCCACTAAATCAGGACTTTCCTTCTAGATGGATGTAGTGTCGCAGCAAGCTAAATATATCTGAACAGGCATTCTGTACAAATACCTTCTTATATGTCTTATCTGCATTAACATGGCCACTAAAGTATGTATGGTAGGCAGCTGGGTGTATAACAGGGCAGAGAGAATCCTATCACCCTGATCTGAGGCAGGAAAAAAAAAAAACAAAAACCTGTGCTAGGTTTGCCTGTTTAATATCTAATACGTAAAATTCTAAATAAGACCTTGGCCAGGGCATGCCAAGATCAAACACATGGCCACAGAGAATAACTGTGTGATCCGCAGGTTGCCGCCACTGGCTGAGGGAGGAGGGGTGGGGAAGGGGCGGAGGGGCATGTGTCACATTGATTTATGGGTATGGCTATAAATTACATATAGGGCACTCCAGGGGGACATAAACAAAGTCCAAAGAATAGGGAAGAAGGGAAGTGACACAAAGAGTCTTCTTGTCCCCTCCATTTCCAGGGACACACATAGAAAATGTATAATAACTGACGCCAACAGATAGGTAGATGATCCTGGACCCAACATCATCAGGTTCATCTTTCTCATTTCCTCATCCACCGACTTGTCTCTTTCCTCTCTTCTTTGTGTTACTCTTTGTTCCATGCTCTCTTTTTCTCTTCTTTGTACTTCATAGCTGGTTGTATCACTGACTCCTAACTCATCTGGGTGAAGGGAAAACAAGAGATTGACAGATTTGCATCCAGTGTAACACCATGAGAAACTCCAGATAGAGCAAAATGATAGCTCAGCTCATTCAAAAACTGAAAATGTCTCAGTGTGAAAAATGTTGTGTATACGTGAAGATGTTCACAGACACGCACACAGACACAAGTATACTCTTCTCAAGAGCCAAGGGCATGTTCATAATAATGCCAAAAAATCTGATGGATATTAGCCGTAACCATCAAACATTGAATCTTTGGCAAGAGTAAATCGACATCACCTTATGACCAATTTGTACTGGCAAACTCAATAGACTAAGGAAAGGCCAAAGAAATGTTCTTGAAAATGGATTCTCTGTTTGCCAAATCTCATAGAGTGATAGGATTCTTACTGAGTCTACTGGGACTTTTTCCTGGCCCCAGATATTCAGCTGTCAGCATCAAGAATAGATGTGGGCCCCAGTTTTAATTCACAATTTACCATCAACGTTTCACACTTTTCTCTCCCGGTGATTTTCTCTTCTGCTTTTTCTGCTTCTCCCTTCCTCCCACCCTCCAGAATAATGAAGGAGGGGTGATTGCACAGCTCCCCAGTGATGTAACATCCTTCAATCAGACAGGACTAAAGCCAGGGGAGGAATACATTGTCAATGTGGTGGCTCTGAAAGAGCAAGCCCGGAGCCCCCCTACTTCGGCCAGCGTCTCTACTGGTGAGTGCCTCCAAACCTTCTTCCTATGCCTATCCATTAGGTCACTCTGGAGAAAGGACTGCAGATTGCCCAAGAAGTAGAGAGACAGAGGGTGCCAGGTTTTCTCCCAGAGCTGAAGATGATTTGGGTACCTGGAGATAGAGCTACCCTACCAGATACTTAGCTGAATACCTTCCCTACTGCCAATCCTTGCAAGCACAGAAATCTGGGAGCGTATTCTATGGGGGAAATTTTCTGTTAAGATTTCCAGTGTATTCCTTCTGATCTTAAAGAGGCCTCGTTTGCCACCCCCTAGTATCTTGAGCTTTGGAACCAGCAAGAACTAACTCACTCCTATCTATTGTGAGATCTGGAGAAAGTCATCCAACCCTTCCCAAACTTCCCATCACTTTCTAATGATGAACAACAATACCTCCTTCTTTGAGTTGATGTGAGAATTAAATCAGAAAAAGCACACAAAGTGATTAGCACTTTGTTGATGGCAGGTGAGTGTTCAATACCCAGTGTATACACACGTACTCAGAGAACACACTTAGGAGTGAGAGCAGGCGGAAACAAATCATCCGAAACCAGGAAGTGTGGGTTGGGTCACTGTTTAAGGTGATGACTTAAGTTGATTATTATTTCATCCCCACGGTTAATCTTATGCAAGATCATTGTCTCTAGATTTGATTCAGTACCTGTGCCATATTTTGCCTTCTTGTTTTCTTGGCTAACAAAGGAAGGCCAACTTTAATACTGTAAATTAACAAATATGATGCATATGCATGTGCCCTTCCCAAGAACTTCTCAAAGGTTACAAATAGCATCTGGTATCATTTTTGGTTCTCATTTTATTGATGGGGGAGCTGAGACTCAAAAGTTAAGCATTTTCCCCTTTTAGTTAACAGAAACTGAGATAGGGGAATATTGGTACAGCTTTATTTTTCATAAACCCACACTGACACCTAAGAAAGCCAGTCATGAGTTTAGGACAAAGGCCAAGTTGGCCAGAAAGAGGAACCACAACACCATGTAATGAGACCATGTTTATGGACTGGTGATTCATACTTTGCTAATTAGATCCAAACTAAATAGCATCAGGTGCTGAGGCTTATGCTCAGTCTAGAAAACATTGGTTTTAAACTATTGTGGCATTAGATTATGTTCCATTAGAACACTGGGGCTCCATGGCAGTGGCTCAGGGCAAGGACGAAGGGGAGATTTGAGCCTCTGATCACACCCACACCCAGGCCCAACACACCCTCCAACCAAGGCAGCGCCACATGTTTTGTATTTTGTATAGTCATTTAAGATTTTGTTATTTAAGAGAAAAGAGTATTATTTCCCCAACAAAGGCTTTAAAACTACTGTTCTACTGCAAACATGTTTTAGAAGAAACTACTCCATAGCCACAAAACCTAAAAGTACTCTGTAGAAATTTCTTCAGATGCCAGTGACTAGAGCTTTTCCACAACTCTATCCCAAAGGTGATGCTGGAACCTGACATTTCATGACATGTGCTCTTCCTCTGGGATGGAAAGTTTCAGGTCCCCCAGTCATTCCTGTGAACTGATATGAAGCAAGCATGAGTGGAAAACAAAAGCCTAGACAAAGAAGATGGTTCAGAAGAGGGCAGAGAAGAGCATTACAGCTGTAGAAAGTTCTTCCTCCACACTTGGGGAAGATAGTCTAACCCTGCCTCAGTCTTCTACTCAAACCACATTTTTGCAAAATTTGCCATATTTTTTGGCTTGGAAGCTCCCTAAGATTCAAATTCCAGATTTAAAAATCTGTGGTAACGTTAGGCACATTTTTTTTTTCAATTAAGAAAAATGTCCTAGTTAATAGCTTGGCATTGTGTACCGAGTCATGAAGAAATGGAAAGAAAAATATTTATTCCAGTTTACTTTTTGAGTAGAACATGTGTTTGTTCAGAAATTAGGACTTAATTGAAAGCAAGCTGATACCAACTTGACTGGAATCAAGACACCACTACTAAGTGGCCAACAGAAGGGCAGAATCCAAGAGCGGCTACAGAAGAGATGACTGTCTCCAAACCCTGTCTGCTGTTTTCAGGAAACGATTATTTAATTATTTCCTTCTGCTAAGGTCTGACCTACACCAACCCCCTCCTGTGAAGTTCTGAGTCCTCATAGACACTCAGACTGACTTCTCTTCCAGGCAGGCCCTCTGGGGAATGCAAATTATAAGACCTCCTGCAGCTAGAGCCAGATTTGTGCTGCAGATCATACACTAATATGGACAATCCACTCCGATTAGGGTCTTGGAGATTTAAAGAGTTGGAGGACCAAAGCCTTACATGGTCATCGGAGTCTCTGACATCTTCTTTTCTTTTTTCTCAAGAAGCTCCAGCTCTTTGAAATGCTTCCCCTTCTTTCACATGGACACAGAGAATATCCACTCATTCCTTTTACTCAACACCCATTTCCTGAGTATCTATGTTTCAGGTTTCAGGCTTTATGCTTATACAGCAGCTAGAAGACCATTTCTCCCATTTCACTATTAAATTAAATTTAAAGGGTCCAAGTTACCTGAAACCATTAAGTTCAGCATGCTGAAAACATCTGGATGTGTTCTGTTAAATAATTATTACCCCAAATATGAAAAACAGAACTTCATTTGAACTCCAAGCCAGGTGGTACAAAATGGCCAGGTGATTTTCATTTTGGTGGATGCTAAACCAAAAATCCTAAGCTGGTTAATAGAGAACAGGACTGGGCTAGACCCAGAAAGAGGGTGGAGTGACCAGGGAAATGTCCTGATTGAGAAGCCCAGAGTCAGACTGAGTCCATCCTGAGGGAGACGCTCCATTTTGGAGACAGTAGGAGGTGGTCCAGTGTGGACTGGTTTTAAAAAAACAGTCCTAGTCAAGACTCTCTGGGAACAAGAAAGAAAAACTTTCTTATACTATCTAAAGCAAAAAAGAATATTTACTGGAAGGACAAAGAGTATCTTCTAAAACCCTAGGACCAGAATGCATCTGGGTGTCATAAAAAAATGAGAACCAGAAAATGGAAAGTCAGATTCAGGTTACTCTCTCTGTCTCCACGCAGTCACTCATTTCTGCTTCTCTATGTATATTTGTTCCTAAAATTCTGCACCAATTCCAGCATGTGTGTGTGTGTGTGTGTGTGTGTGTTGAAGATAGAGGTCCCCACACAAAGAAATTCTCTGAGACACCAGATGGCCATCCTACAATTCAATGCAATTCTGACACTATCTACCCAGAGACAACAGCAAATTCCATAGGTCCAGGGCTCAGTTCCACAAGACTGCCTTCTACTTCAGATGCCAATTGCTTCAAGTCCAGGTTGTTACCTTTGTTTCTGACCAACTAGCTATCAATCAGGCTCCCACCACCCCCCTCCTCAGATTTGATTAATTTGCTAGAGGTGCTCACAGAACTCAGGAAATCCATTTGCTGGATTACTTGTTTACTACAGAGGATATTAAAAGACACTAATCAACACCAGATGAAGAGATACACAGGGCAAGGACCTGAAAAATTTGGGGCCCAGCATGGTGCACGTGGAACCATGTGGTTCTGGTTCCCCAACCTGGAAGCTCTCTGAACCTAGTCCCTTTGGGTTTTTATGAAGGCTTCATTACGCGGGCAGAAACAGTTGTGGACCAGAGGTCACATGGCTTACTACTTGGGCAGGCAGCCCCTTCCTCGCTTCATTAACATAACAAAAGACATTATCACTCTCATCACTTAGGAAATTCCAAAGGTTTTTGGAGCTTTGTGTTAGGAAGTGACAATATGCCCCCTAAATATGTGTTTATTATAAATCACCCTCTTCCTTCTCTAACCCCCTCCCCACCTTTTTTGTCTCCCTCTCTAAATCATTCACACATTGATGTGTGAATATGGTAGACAATGGCCACACTAGCCCTGGCTCTCCATGGTCCCAAAGCAGCTAACCAGAGAACCTGAGTCTCTGGTTCCAATTCCAAATCCTTGAAGAACATTAATACTAATATTAATATTAATCAACTCCAGCCAGAGAGGTGTAGTCATATTATAAAAGCAAACATGGAAGCTGGGACTACTCTTTGAGAAGATAATGAGTAATTCAAGAAGGACACATTGGCCTTGCGGAACAACCATGAGGAGTTGAGAACACCATTCTCTATTGTCCTCACTAAACTCTTTCTTTTTCTATTTCCATTCTACATTCTCTCCCTTTTCTCTACCCCACCACTAATTCAATATGAAGAGGACCCCAAGTGGGTGCTGGAACCATGGACAGTGGGCACCCTAGGAAACCAAACAGCTTTTCTAGTTCACACCACCCCACAGTGATGTTCCCCTCCACTGCTCAGTGCCAGAGGCCAGGGCTCAGGAGGGACATACGCTGCTAAATAACCTTGAGGGACTTCCCGTGTGTGAAGTGCCCTCCTAGCTCAGGAATATGCAAGAACAGATGGGAAAAAATAGCCTACAAGATACTATTCCTAAAGTGAGTTCTTTTTTTCCCAGAGAAGCAAGTTTCCCCAGAAGGCATGTTTTATGTCCACACATACAAATGTCTGTTGGGTTGTGGTATAGACTTAGCAACTGGATTGACTGAGTTGTAGGTGTGGCTGAGCAAGCATATCTTTTGGATATTCATGATACCCCCTTTGGCAACTGAGTTGGAAGTCTCAGATGTTTAGATGGGGCTGATGATTTGGTAGATCTTTCCTCAGGGCTCAAAGAAAGAGAAGGGCAGAAAAACATACCAGAAGCACAGTTCTCAGCTCTCTTTCCCATTACCTCCAGAAGGAAGCTGTGCTGGCCTCAAGCAATAGGTACCCTTCCCCTGCCCAAATGAGGAAGTGACAGCACAGAAAAGCCGTAGCCTGGTGAGAGCAAGATTCAGGGGAACTGACTTCCAATGTCACTTCCCCTGTTGCCTCTATGTGTCCTCAGGAAAAAGCCATTTCATCTTACTGTGTCCCATTTTCCCCATCTATAAATTGGGATAATAACACCCATCCTCTCTTTGACTGATCAAGTTAACAGAAGGAGGAAAGGAGAGAGCTGATTTCAAACACCCACTTCTCAAACTCTTGTTTCTATTTGACCCTTTTCATTCAGTCATTGATGGGCCAACACAGATCCTGGTTCGAGATGTCTCGGACACCGTGGCCTTCGTGGAGTGGACCCCACCTCGAGCCAAAGTCGACTTCATCCTCTTGAAGTATGGCTTGGTGGGCGGGGAAGGCGGGAAGACCACTTTCCGGCTCCAGCCCCCACTGAGCCAATACTCAGTGCAGGCCCTGCGGCCCGGCTCCCGCTATGAGGTGTGGGTCAGTGCCGTCCGTGGGACCAACGAGAGCCAGTCCACGACCACCCAGTTCACAACAGGTAGGCTTGGGGGGGGGGGGTGCGCGCAGGGAGGGGGAGGGGGTTGACCTGGCTGGTGCCGTCATCGCGGCAAGAAGGGTACTGAGGGGGTGAGGTGACATTGCCCGGGCACCATGTTATCACAGAAACTGCAAGAAGGGAGCAAGGTGTGTGTGTGTGGCGGGGGGGGGGGGGGGGGGTCGGCGAAGTTATGTGACAGCACAGAGGGACACAGTACACCGGTGCTCAGGAGAACTGGGTGCTTGTCCTGCCTCGGCCACCAGCCAGATCCATGACCTGATCGAAGACTCTTCTCCACGGCTCTCAGGTATCTCCTTCGTAGAATGAAAAGTCTGTCTTGAAAGGACTTACACATCCAGACCGCTGGCCCAAATGACAATTTTGTGCGAGTTTAGGAAAGGTGCCCTCCTTCGAGGTCCTTTGCTGCTATTTGCTGGCACTGTGATAACTCTATAAATTCATACTAACTACACAGCACGTTGGCACCCCACGGAGCTGTGCAAAGCCCACCTTGTGTGGACAGCAGCAGACCTTCCTCCTGAGGCTCTGGGACCCATCCTGCCCTTCGCGAGCACTAGCAAGAAGGCGAATGGGAGGTCTGCTCCCACACACAGCAGGCGGGAGGAGGCCCACCTGCCTCGCGGTGATGACCACCCCCCTTCCCAAGGCCATCAGGACTCTGAAAGAGCTTCACCCACAGTCCTCAAAGGCCGGACCTCATGGTGACCTGCTCCCGGACTCTCTTGGAGCCCGTCAGGCTGGCCAGCTTGGGGACAAATGGGACAGGCACCATCCAAAGATGGCCTTCCCAGCACTCTCACTGGGTCAACAGGGGCTGGGATCAGATAGCGAGTCTCCCTCTGACCCGGATTCTCAATCTTGGCATCTCTGCCCTGGAGAGGTCACACATCAAAGAATGTCTCTGCCAACTCCAAGTCATCCAGGGATCAAAGGAAACTGCTAGCATCTGTAAGATCTGAGAGCCAGCATCTCCCAGCGGGGTAAAGCAGAAGAATGGCTACTTCGAGCATTCTACCTGGGTTGTGGCCTAAGGGCTGTTATGGGATGGGATAAGCCAGCCGAGGGGCTTCAGGTGGTTCAATAAACAGCACCAGTATCCTTTAGCGGTATTTAAAATCAGTTGATAAATAAAGCAAAGGATACGACAGATGGAAGCCAAAATATCCCCTAGACTGGAGCCTGCAACTTAGTGTTAGAGCTATAGATGGGCTCCCAAGGTGATGGTCCCTGCGGCCCTGGACAAGTGCCCCCATGTGGCAGAAGTTGGGAGGACTACTAGGCTTAGGATTTAGGTACAGCATCGAGGAACAAGCCTGATCCCTGGGGGCAGCGGGTTCCCATGAGAGAGGGGAGCAGAAGGGCAGTGCCCAGGTCCTGCTACAAAGTCCACCTTCCCCAGCCTAGGCAAGAGGGAGGCTGGAGTCTTATAATGGGGCTCCCTCTGCACAGAGGGACACCCTGGGAGAGGGCAAAGCCTCCCTGCTAACAGGCAGCAAGTGTGGACATTGAGGACATAGAGAAGGCAGAGTTTGATTCCGAGAGAGAGGCTTTCTCCCAGCTCCTGTACCAAACTCCACCCCACCCACGGGATCCCGGTCCGAGGTTCTACTGAACACATCTTGGGATCCCCAGGGACTGAATATACACCTAAAAAAAGGAACTAAATTCTGCCCATTTCTCTCTTCTTCTTCTCCTTCACTTAATCCACACTGATCAGGGCTCGGCATGACCTTACTCCATGTCCCTTCCTGATGAATTCAAGGTCAGCCCCCCTCCCCCACCCCTCCCACCTGCCTGCTGCCCTGCTCTGGTGGCGGGATCTCCTGGGGGCCGCGAGGCCTGCTTTCCATTCTGAATTTCAAGACCGTTTTTTGTTTGAATAGTGGTTTCCTTGTGCTTTGCTCAGATAAGGAGTCTGAAGAGGCAGAAAAGGAGAAGGGCGCTCTCAAGCAGCATGATGAAAGGCAAATTCTTGATGCTTAGGTCGACAAGATGGAAGCAGGATTGGCTGGTGGCCCAGGAAAATTCCAATCGAGACAATTACATTCTGCCTCCTCGGAGCTCCCCGAATTTCAGCTCTGTTTCCAGTCTCCCGGCGGCGGATCGGCAGCTGTTAGGGAGGCTGCCTCCTCGCCTGCAACCCCAGCCTGCTTCCCCTCCACTCTGGGGGTGAGGGGCGCGTGGGGGTGGGGACATGCCAGCAGCTTCCGCTCAAGCTCTCCCGGGCCCGGGCCCGGGGCTGCCTGCGGAATGCATGCGGGCCCAGACCCTCGCGGCAGGGCCCTCAGTCATTTCGGAGCTCCGCTTAAATTCAAATTAGCCAAAGTGTTTTTCCAGGTGACGTCTCCGGCACTAGGAGCGCTCTAATTGCACAAGCAATTAAAGCAGAGATTTGTTTCCTCTACGGTGAGCACGATAGTTGCCTGGGTCTTGGAACTGCTCCCCAAAAGGAAAGAGCCGTGATGGAAACACACTAGGCCAGTGGTTAGAGAGCAGCCAGCTCCAGGATGCCCCGGCCCTTGGTGGCTCTGGTTTCAGTTGCCCTCATGGGGGACATCCTGGGACTCTTTCTGTCCACGGGAGAGGCGTCCTCTCTGAGCACATCCCTCAGGACGCCAAACTTGGCCTCCAGGGCATTCCGCTAAGCAGAGACTGCTGCTTTGAATGCCCCAAGCCTCTCTTGAATGCTGTTATGCGTTGAACTGTGTCGAAGTCTTACCCCTCAATACCTGTATATGTGACCTTGTTGGGAAATAAGGCATTTGCTGATGACCAGATTAAATGAGGTCGTTGGGGCCAACCCTAATCCAATATGACCGTGTCCTTATAAAAAGGGGAAATTTGGACACAGAGGCAAACACATACCCAGAGAGAGCACCAGGTGAAGATACACGACAGAGATTGGGGTGATTCTTCTACAAGCCCAAGGGACACCTCAGATTGACAGCGAGCAGTCAGAGACAGGCCTAGAACAGATTCTCCCCTACAGCCCTCAGAAGGAAGCCACCCTTCCAACATCCTGATCTTGAACTTCCAGTCTGTGAGACAACACATTTCTGGTGTTCGAGCCCCCCAGTCTGCGGCAATGCCAAAAACGACTACAGAGGCCCACGTCACAACAGTCAGAGACCCGACCTGCTCAGCAGCGATTCTGCGGGGATCCTCTCACGTGCAGGTGCAGCCTGGATGGCCTTCGCCACCCCAGCAGAGACCAGTTGGCTTCAGTCAAAGCTACTTTTCCCTCTACCACCTCGCCTCAAGCGCCCTCACAGCCCCACGGTCGAAACTTCTAACAAGACTTTTCAAAAGGCTTTGAGGTGGCAGACGAGACCGAAAACGGAACTTTCAGTCACTTCACATGTGCCTATTGAACACCTAGCAGGTGCCAAGCACTGTTCTAGGCACTGAGGCTACAGAATAAACAAGACAGATAAGAACTCAGTTCACATGAGGTACATTCCAGCGGGGGAAGAGGAGAAGAAACACACAGGATCCTTCAATCAGAAGAATTTTGCTGAGAAGCAAAATGGATGCTACAGAGGAAGGGCCACATTGGATTGAGTGGTTCAGAAATGCCTCATTGAGGGAGTGGAGTTTTAACCAAGACCTAAGTGACCTAAGCCATGTGTGGATCCAGGGAAGAGCATACCAGTCAAAAGTAGCAGGCAGTGCAAAGGCCCTGAGGTGGGAGTAAGTTTGATGTATTTCAGGAGTAGAAAAAACGTCAGCACAACTGGAGCACAGTGAATTAGGGTGGAAGTGATACAAGATGATGTCTGAGAAGCACAGAGCCCTGCAGGGGATGATTAGGAGTTTGTAATAGGAAGCAACAGGCAATTTTTCAGCAGGAGAAAGGCGTGAGCTAATTTTATGTTTTAGGGACTAGATGTCCACAGCCCCCAAGCCCCTCAACAGGGCCACCCTGGACATCTGCCTTTGCCTTCCCCTGGCTTGCTGACCTGTTGCAGATACCAGACCAGCTCGTACCTACAGGGGAGCCCTTGAGTTGTCCCCCCTAGCGAGAGATCAGGCTTCAAGACCCAGGGGAGCAAACCATTTCATTCCACCCATTCCTAAGACCCCCTCCTGTTGCGGGGTGGACTAGGGAGACCTCAGGCCCTGAAGCCTTGACCCAGCCCGTCCAAAAGCTGTAGCTGCCAGGGGCTCTTGGTCTCGCCATGAGAAAGAATTCAAGGACAGACACAACACAGCGGATGAGCAGTACAAGTAGGAAAGTTTATTTATTTTTTTTAATATGAAATTTATTGTCAAATTGGTTTCCATACAATACCCAGTGTTCATCCCAAAAGGTGCCCTCCTCAATACCCATCACCCACCCTCCCCTCCCTCCCACCCCCCATCAACCCTCAGTTTGTTCTCAGTTTTTAAGAGTCTCTTATGCTTTGGCTCTCTCCCTCTCTAACCTCTTTTTTTTTTCTTCCCCTCCCCCATGGGTTTCTGTTAAGTTTCTCCGGATCCACATAAGAGTGAAACCATATGGTATCTGTCTTTCTCTGTATGGCTTATTTCACTTAGCATCACACTCTCCAGTTCCATCCACGTTGCTACAAAGGGCCATATTTCGTTCTTTCTCATTGCCATGTAGTATTCCATTGTGTATAGACAGCATGGTATTGGCACAAAAACAGACACATAGACCAATGGAATAGAATAGAGACTCCAGAATTAGACCCACAAAAGTATGGCCAACTAATCTTTGATAAAGCAGGAAAGAATATCCAATGGAGAAAAGACAGTCTCTTTAACAAATGGTGCTGGGAGAACTGGACAGCAACATGCAGAAGAATGAAACTAGACCACTTTCTTACACCAGTCACAAAAATAATCTCAAAATGGATAAAGGAAAGTTTATTAAAGCAAAAGTACACTCTCTAGATGTGAGAGCAGGAGAGCTCAAGGGAGAGCTGCGCCCACTGGGACTTGGGTTTCCATCTTTTATTGACAGTTGTTAACAAGGGAATGGAATATTCATTACTTGAGGCAGGGATCTCTTGGAAGCAGGGTGGTATCTTCAGGAATGTGGGTTATATGCACTTTTTCTTCTTTATTTGGTCAGGGGTTTCCTGTCATGGCACCCTTAAGAAAAGATTTTAGTATGGCAATGTAGTATAATGAAGGAATAATGTGAACTTTGGCCTACTTTGTCAGCCATCTTGGGCCTGTCTGGTTTAATTCCCTTTCTTGTGGTTCAGGTCAGGGCAGCCTCTGACTTTCTCCCAGTTGGCCATGACCTCCCCTTTGCTGGCCTCCAAGCATCCTGTAAGAACCTAACTAACTGCCTACTACAACATTCTCAAGCCCTTATTCCCAGAATTGACCTCTTTTGGCATCGCTGATGTGGAAAGTGTCTGGTTCCTTCAGGGAAAACACTGCCCCCTACCCACAGTGCATAGGTTCTAAGGCCAAAAAATTCCAGAAAACAAAAAGCATAGTTTTCAAGGTCTGGGATTTTTTAGTCGTGAAGAGCAGTAGGTAAGTACAGGACTCAACCTGAACTCTAACTCTAACTTCCCTTTGCTCCGGGTCCATTCAGGCCTTACACCCCACACCCGGTTGGGTCCTTTATCGCAGCCTCTGCTCCTGCGTGAGATTTCGGGGCACAGGATCCAGCATGTTCTTCCCATTTGCCCCTCTCTCCAAGCTCCTCTCTCCATCCCAAGGCTAGAGAAATAACACACCCAGCATGTCAAGAACGCACAGAATCCTGCATGCCAGCTCCACATTGAGTAAGGAAACATTCCTCAGAAAAAATAAGCTGCATAGACATAAATCTGCCAAAAGATTCACCTAATTTACATCACTAACAGAACACTTCTCACTCTGGAGCAGCTGCACTCAGATTGATTCACAGTGCTCTGTCTTCCCCAAGAACAATTGGTATATACTTGCCTGGCATTTGCAAATTAGAAGTCTGCTGGAGGTTTTCTCAGAACAAAGAGCTGGTCCACTTCAAAGTGAAATTCAAGTCTCAAAGATAAGACTTATTGAGAACTTTTTAAAGGGGCAGTTTTCATGACCTCTTACCCTGCAAGTTGTTTATGTTGTTTCTGCCTAAATTAGCCTGAGGAGATGACCAGTCTCGGGGAGAGAGAATCAGCCACCCAGGACTGTGGGAGAGATTGTGTGCTGGTGGTCTCCCTTTGCAGAGGAGTCTTTGGAACTCCAGAGAGCAAGCATTGGGGGCGCCATGTTGTTGGAACTCAGGATGAACTTCAGAGGCAACAGGAGGTCCTCCCAGGGTTTAGGCACCTGTTTTTGCACCAGGTACCATGCCACACATGTGACATGCACTGTCCTATCTGTAGGACAACTTGAAATATTGGTGTTATTAGCCCATTTTACAGATGTGGCCATTAAGGCCCAGTGACACCTCACATGACCGAAGACTTAACTATGGTAGAGCTGGGCTCAGAGGTCTAACCCCAAATCCTATATTCTTTCCACTACATCACATCCCCTAGGTGTATACTTAATTTCCTATAAACCTTTCATCAGCATCTATGCAGGTAAACCCAGGGAAGACAGCTTATACTTCAAAGTCTTGCAATCAACTGTCTCCTTTGAACTTGGTGGCCAAATTTGCTATTACTCTATTCTGTCATAATCACTTGGAAGCCGTCTCTGATTTTTTTTCCTCCTGCGGTTTTTCCCTCACTTAGTGTGTCAAGCTTATGATAACTGGTTCATTTTTAAATTTCTAATAATTTTTTTTTAACGTTTATTTATTTTTGAGACAGAGAGAGACAGATGGCTTGGTCGGTTAAGCGTCCGACTCCGGCTCAGGTCATGATCTCACAGTCCGTGAGTTCGAGCCTCGCGTCGGGTTCTGTGCTGACTGCTCAGAGCCTGGAGCCTGTTTCAGATTCTGTGTCTTCGTCTCTCTCTGCCCCTCCCCTGTTCATGCTCTGTCTCTCTCTGTCTCAAAAATAAATTTCTAGAATACCATCACCATCATTCGGGAAATATTCTAGAACATTCCCTGAATGGAAATGGGGCAAGCGTAAAGTGTGTTGATATCTAACTCCCAAGTAAAATTCTCCAAACTGCCCATAGAATCTGTTGTGGCTAACCTGGCAGGCCAAAAGCTCAAGACCAGCCCTGGGGTTGACTCAAACCGTGAAGCAGAGGGTCAGGAGCTACGGGCTCTCGCCCCAAAGCGTGTTAAAGTTCAAGATGCGTGACAAACGCAAATTTTGGTGATTTCTGACTCTTTTTAGAGATTGACGCCCCCAAGAACCTGCGGGTTGGCTCCCACACGGCCACCAGCCTTGATCTGGAGTGGGACAACAGTGAAGCAGAGGTCCAGGAGTACAAGGTCGTGTACAGCACCCTGGCGGGTGAGCAATACCACGAGATGCTGGTCCCCAAGAGTATCGGTCCAACCACCAGAGCCACCCTCACAGGTGAGTACACCCTGGCTCCGGGGGCACATCGGTTCCTAACCCCACACCCACACCGCTCTCCTCCCAGTGCACCCAGCTCCACCCTGCCATCCCCAGATCCCACTCATTTACTCTCTCAAGTCCCTGTTGTGCATCTCCTGCCCTCCATTGTCTTCTGTCACTTGGCCAAATCTACTACAAGTCTCATACAGACCACTGCAGGTAGCCTTCACACGTTCTCTCCTAACCTCTTCACATGGCCCACATGCCCTGCTTGGTTTCCCCACAGTCTTCTCCTGTCTCCCCGCCCTCCCATGTGCCCTGGTGTTCCCCGTGCTCCAGGACCACAGGTCTGCGTCCGACAGTTCCTCAAACACCTTTTCCCTGCTGCCACAGGGCTTGGGACATGCTGTTCCCACCACCTGTCAGGCTGTCCCACCATCCTCTTCACCCGGTTATGTCTGCCTCCCTTTTACCTCTTTGTTCACTTGTCACTTCCTAGGGAGCCTGCATGGTCCCCAGGTGAGATCAGGTTATCCAGCCCTGCTGCCTCCTCTCACTGGTGACCACTGTCCTCACAGTGCTGCTCAGGTTATCATTATACCCTGTGGGTGTCATTATTCTGTTGTTGGTCTCCACCCTGGATCTAAAGCTCTGTGAATGGGGACCAACTGGGTTTTGCTCACTATTGACTCCAGCAAAGTGTCTAAGTCCAAGGTAAGTGATGGATAGATGGAAGGAAGGAAGGAAGGAAGGGAGGAAGGAAGGAAGGAAAGAAAGAAAGAAAGAAAGAAAGAAAGAAAGAAAGAAAGAAAGAAAGAAAGAAAGAAAAGAGGGAGAAAGGGAAGGGAAGGAAGGAAGGAAAGAAAGAAAGAAAGAAAGAAAGAAAGAAAGAAAGAAAGAAAGAAAGAAAGAAAAAGAAAGAAGAAAGAGGAGGGAGGAAGGGAAGGAAGGAAGGAAGGAAGGAAGAAAGAAGAAAGAGGAGGGAGGAAGGGAAGGGAAGGAAGGAAGGAAGGAAGAGAAGAAAGAAAGAGCAAACATTCACTATGACTGGGGCATAGAGTACAAGAGACCAGTTCGAGAAGGGGAGAGCCTACTCATGCTATACACCCCATAAAGAGTTTGAGTTTATTCTTGAGGGCAATGGGGAGTCATGGAGGGATTTTAAATAAGGTGATACAATGACTACATAGATGTAGCTGCTGTGTGGACAGTGGGTGGGAGGAGGGCAAGGCCAGAGGCAGAGACTGGTCAGGGAGCTATGCTGCAATCAGAGGGCGAGAGGATGATAGTGCGGACTAAGTCAACACCGTAGATCACCATGACACTTGGCTGGGGAGCACTCCCTGTCCCCCTGGGGATGTGGGCCCTAGCCAGTGCTCCTCCTGGGACCTTAGACACACCCATCCAGGAAAACCTGCCCACTGGACTGCACTGAAAGGTAGATGACTGGAAATGTGGGGCATGGTTTTCAGGTGAAGGAGACTGTGCAAAGCGGCCACCCAGGGGCTACCAGTGAGCTCACCAAGACTTCATTTAACTTGTGTCTTGGCTTCCTGCAAAAGCACTTGCCATCTTAGTAGATAAGGGATACATAGCAAAGAGTGCATACGGTAAACAAGGGCAGTATAATCAAAGCTGTTTTCCTCCCGAACCGAAATCCCAGACCGCCTTGCAAAATGAGGCCAGTTAAAGTAAATATAATAAATGCTTTTTCCAGACAGACGCACTCCTCGAAGCACAGCAAGGAGATGGAAAGATCTGCTGACCAAGCAGGTTAATGGGGGTGAATTAAACATAGCAGGAACACACCAGCTGGTGTAAAGGCCTCCACAGAGAGAAGGAGACATTCACAAAGATTAAGCAAAACAAAAAAACTGAAATGATGCAGGAGGGAACTGAGTCCAAGTGCAGCCCCCCCCTTGCCTAGAGCCGCAGGCTGATTTGGCAATTAGCAATTTACAAAAACGGTGGCTAGTTGTTCAGATGGAGGATACGCCATAAAATCCTGAGAGAGATAGAGTGGCATCCAGTCACGTCCTAGTTATTATTTCCCAGGCCTGGGAAAGAAGATTCTACATTCATTGATCATCTATCTTATTCCAGGCACCTCCCCATAGTTATAGCTTATTGACTCTTCACCATAACCTCCTGACAGATGTCACCATCCCCATTTTCTGGATGAGGAAACTGAGGCCCAGAGAGTCTGGAAACTTGCCCACGCTCGCAGAACTCCCAAGAGGCACAGCTGTGGCTCCAAGGCAGCTCTTCTGACACTTGTCAAAAGCCTTCCATCTCATGGCTGCTTGTACTAAAGAACTTAAAAGTAAAGGACACTCAAAATGTAAATGCTGTAGACTTATAAGGAACGGAGAAATTATTATTGAGGAGTGGGCTTAGCGAGGTCCATTTTTTGGTTAGAGTTGAGCTTATGAAATAAAACTGTAAATATATATTCCACGTAATTATCCCAGGGAACTCACTGCTGGGGAGATTTATAAAGGCAAATAGCTTTATGTGATTTAAGAAGGAATTATAGGCATGTAAGGAAATCAAGTATGTCTGTACTTGCTGAGATGCAAATTACAAGGGTTATTGGCTCTCTTCCTGTGGTCTCTGGGGGAAGAGAAGGACAGACTTGAAAGGAGGGAAGGCAAAATGAGGCAGAAGTTTGATCCCAGCTCTAGATACTTGTGTTTTTTCCCTCGCCCCCCAACTTGGACACTAAAAGGAAAGTTTTTCAGCCTCCAAGGCCTGAGTTTTGTTTTGTTTTGTTTTCTCATTCCAAACAAGTTGTTTATTTGCATGTATAAAGCAAGACCCCAGCCACAGGTGGGAAGAGCATTTCGGGCTCACCTGAGGCAATTCCTCCCTCGCCAGAAAGAGAAGGTAGAAACTTCCAACTCTGCACATCCTCACATGTCCTACCTCCTAGTCAAGAACAACTGCGGAGCACATAGTCACAGAGAACGGACTGAGGGTTGACCGGCATGGGGGATGGAGGGGAGGTGGGCAAAATGGATGAAAATGGTCAAAGATACAAACTTCCAGCTATAAAATAAGTAAGTCATGGGGATGACTGTAGTCAATAAACTCTGTCATATATTTGAAAGCTGCTAAGAAAGTAGATCTTAAAAATTCTCATCACTAGAAAAAAAATTATAACTATTCGTGGTGATGGATGTTAACTAGACTTACCGTGGTTATCATTTCGTATGCCAATATCGAATTGTTATGTTGTACGCCTGAAACTAATAGAATGTCATATGTCAATTACATCTCCATTTTTAAAAAAGACCCCGAAGGGGTGCCTGAGTGGCTCAGTCGCTTGAGCATCTGACTCTTGATTTTCGCTCAGGTCATGATCTCATGGTCAAGAGATTGAGCCCCGCCCGCATTGGGCTCCGTGCTGAGCGTGGAGCCTGCTTAAGATTCTCTCTCTCCCTCTTCCTCTGTGCTTCCCACACTCCCTCTCTCATTAAAATAATTTAAAAAGTAAAAATAAAAATAAATACAAAAGAGAAAGAAAAAAATCATAATGGAGACTCTTAGCACAAGGTCCCTTTGCCTCTTGCCCCAGGTTTATTTGAATGCTTTGTTCTGTGGAACATGTTAGGAGCCAGGACTTTGGATCCTGCATCCAGGCACGACCACTTCCAGTGTGCTTTGGGACAACTGACTTAATCTGCCTAAGCCTCTGTTTTGTCTTCTGTAAAACGGGAATAACATCGCTTACGTCACTGTGCCATGATGAGGCTTTAATGAGATCATATATTTAATGAATGTAAAGTAGTATTTTTAACATAGCAAACTCCGTACGTGGCTGATGATGGTGAGGGATGAGGAGGGTAGGGGGAGGAGCGGGAGGAGGTCAGTGAGCTAACGGTTTAGGACTTCCTGTAATGGGCGTGGCACAGAGCGGAGACCATGCTTCTCACAGTGTGGTGTGGGCACCAGCCACAAGTCGTCAACCCAGGAGCTTTTACAGCCCTCTCCCCCCGCCACCACATCTACCAAATCAGCGTCTGCGTTCTAGAAGACCCCCAGGTGATTTGTGAGAGGTGCTCATTCAGAGCATGGCTTCTGAAGTTGCCAGCTTTGGTTTGAGACTGACTTCAGGGATGTGCGTTTGGGGCAAATTTCTTCAATTTCCCAAGCTTCAGTTCCCTGGTCTGAAGAACATCACATCTTTCTCACAGGGTTGTTGGGAGGGTTAAATGAGATCATATATATCCGCGTATACAAGCACCTGGGATGGAGACCGACTCATAGTGAACATTCAACAGCCATTCGATCTGGTATGGTTTTTAATCCCCACAAAGCTCAGACTGGGTGCACAGTAGCCTGGCCTCTCCCCAGTACAAGTTCACACCCCCGTTCTTCTCACAGCTGACTCTAAGCCCTGACGTCCTGTGGCATCTGTGTTTGCTATTCCCTGCTGAAGCCCTCGTCTTCACAGCCACCGATCACCCCTGCGCTGTGGGACGCAGGCCCTGGCTGACTCTCTGGGCCTCTGAGTCATGCAGAGGGCTCGCGGCAAGTGGCCCCTGGCAGAGCCTTTCCCCACACATGCCTCTCCCTTTGCAACACAGAGGCCAGGCCCGGGCACAAAATGCCAGACATTTCTTTTCCATTATTCTCCACAGGCAATGCCCAGTGAATTCCCTCTGGAGTATGAACTTGTTTCTGAACAACAGACTCAATGTCTGCAATGATTTTTTTTCCTCTGCTCTAGTGGTTTCTGTGTCCTTAATGATCAGTTTTGTAGGCTCAGCCTCTCGGCCGGGATGATGTGTGCTTGGCCTGTGTACCATACCTGGAGTCCCAAAGGGGTGCTGAGAGTTATGTATTTCACAGGCGCATCAAGGTACCTCTCGGTTAGACAGGCAGCACTTACCAAGGACACGTACCACTGTTTTCTGGGCAGCAATGAGAAACCATAAACCCTAAAGAAAACTCTGGAAGGAGGAAGGAAAGACAGAAAATGTGGGAGATGGTGGGAAAAGAAGGAGATTCTCATTCCTTGACTGGAATTCAGTCACAAAACCCTGCCTCCACCCAATGCAAATGATAAACACCGCTCTGTGTCTGAGGTGACTCCTCTATATCTATCATCAGAGGCCTGTGGCTACAGGGTTTTGCCAGGAGGGAAGAGGGGTTCGTCCTCAGCCGTCCACACTCTTCTGCCTGGTACTCCCGCATGAACAGGAGCCCACACTTGAGGAGCCCCGTGGCCAAGAGAAAGGTTAAAGGAGCTGGCCCCTGTGGCCCTGTGAGTGCTGGGCTCGAACCCAGGCCCCCAGAGCCAGTTCATCACAGCCCTGAGCAACTCTATCCCCAGGCCACATGCTGCTAACCAGAAAAATCAGCACCCGGGCTTAGGAAACCCAGGGCCTTGAAGATTCCTACAGACATCACGGTACGACACAAGATTGCAAGGAGACAAAGACCTACAGCTGCCACACACGATACATTCACTCACGCACAAGGCCGACGTCACGACTTGGGTCTGGGAGTTGCCACCTTGGAGGCCGCTGGTTTTTGGGGGCTTGGAACAGACGCCTCTCCCCAAACCCACATTTTCCTCCCCGGGCTCCCACGGGGTCTGGTGGTGAGAAGGTGGGCTCCCGAAGGTGCAGAGGTCCGTGTGTATGTCCACAGGATGATTTTCCGTGAAGAAACCCGAGACTCCCTGAGAAGTCCAGCTGGCAAAACAGTGCTGACCAAGGCACTTGATGTTCACTTCACCCTGTCTGCACTCCCTGATGTGCCAGGGCACAAACACCAGACCCAGGGCCAGACCTTCAATGCCAGGCAGGCTCTTCTGAGGAGGAGTTGGGCAATAGGCCTGTGGCCCAGGCCAGATGGTTCTCAGCCTCCTTCAGGTGAAGTCACAGCGACCCCAAGTGGCCACTCTGGTAAGGCACCCTCTGAACAAGGTGCTGCCTTCTGGGGGCCAGAAAGTGGGGAGTGGGCTGCAAAGACCCACATGGAGGAGAGGGGGGAATGGCCAGAAGCTTCCACAGCTTTCCTCCTCACAGAGCTGGCACATAAGGGCGTCTGTGCCCTTATTTGTGTTAAAGGACTAGAGCAAAGGAACCAGGAGAAAGCCAGGTGGGAACTTTTCATCTTCTGCTTTGGCTTCTTCAGCAGGGAGAGCCTATTTACAGTAAAGACCCAGAGATACGATGTTCCTGCGGGACAGGGGTGATGGGCCATGTTTATCATTAATCTCACTGGCAACAAGAGAGCTGCATTCTAGAATATTCCTTAGTATTATTATTTTTTAATATAGGTTTGTGGGGGCATACTTTCCCTTAAAGTCAGCATGGGATTGACTGCTTCTCTTGATGGTTGAACGTCGTCCACACTCAAAAAATTGGTAGATGTCCTCCAAAACCTGATTCATTCAGGGAACCCTGGAGAAGCATCCACCATAACCCAAGATGATAAGGATGGGGAGCCTGGGAGCTTAGACCTCCATGATAGTAAAAAGTAGATGTTGCCCATCTGGTGTGATGTCAGGGGTTCCCAGGAGATCCTCTGTCTCTCTCCAATTATTTCCCATCTATAAATCTCTAGTACCCAAATTCCACTGTTGGAACTCTTCCTTATCAGGGGCCCTCCATTAGATCCCTGGTTTTCATGAGTTATTTTACCAGATCGGCTGTTGCCTGTGTTATTCGTTCTGCCCGCAATGCCCTTTCTCGGCCCAGATACCTCTGATCCTTCAAAACCCAGTTCAGATATGCCCTCATAAGTCTTTCCAGCATTCCTGTCACCCTTGCTATGCTGCTTCCATGCATCACGTATTTCTTCCACTATGCTACATTCTGAATTAAAATATATAAAATCAAGGGGCACCTGGGTGGGTCAGTCAGTTAAGCACTTGACTCATGATTTCGGCTCAGATCATAATCTCACGGTCATTGGATCCAGCCCCACGTAGGGCTCTACAGTGACAGCACAGAGTCTGCTTGGAATTCTCTCTCTCTCTCTCTCTCTCTCTCTCTCCCTCTCTCTCTTCCCCTCCCTTGCTTACATGTGTGCATTCTTTCTCTCTCTCTTCCTTTCTCAAAATAAATTAAAAACACATTTAAAAAACTTTAAAATATAAAAAAAAGTCAAATCCCTTAACTCAAGACCTAAGGGTCTAGTGAGGAGACCAACATGAAAACTAACAGTAACAACATAATAACATCATTGTTGTAAAAACTGAGAGATGGTCTGCAAACTCCTTGGGCACAGGGTCCTCAATCTTCCCCTCCCTTTGAGAGCAGGTGTCCTGTGAATGCACTAGGGCCAACCAAATCCCTCACCCAGTTTGGTAGACTTGAGGTTCACAGTACTCAGGAGATGAGCCCAGGGATTTAGAGATGAAAAGGGTCCCCATTTCTACGGATCTACCTGAACCCGACCAAGCCTGCAGATCCCAGATGTCATTCATGGTTTTGCTGGTAAGAGGTAGCAATCTCAGCTTCTCGGGGCTGCTTCGCCCCATGACTTCCCTCCTAGCAGCAGGAGGCTGGAAGAATAGGTTTCCTAAACAGAGGGAAGTGAGTCATTCTACATTCATCACCCACGGCCCTTGCGCTGCAGGGGACAATGTGCTCATTCCTCTCGCTCTTCAGCCCTAATTAATCTCTTCCTGCTCGCGTGCCCCATCCTGCCCACCAGAGAATTCCATATCCCCTTCCCTCGACCTTTCCTAATCTTGGCTAGCTTTCAAGGTTCAACTCAAGTCCCTCTTCTAGAAAGCTTCCCTTGGTCACTACAGGCATGCTGATCCTGTCCGCCCTCTGAAATGGTTTCCTTAGTTAGCAAGCCTGTGGTGTAGTGCCCAGTTACTGAAATTCCAATCAGCTAGTCCACTCCTCTGGAGGATAGGGACCTTCCTCTCATAGGGACAGGGACCATGCTAGGACATGGCAGGAAAAAACAAAGGACTTGAGTTCCAAAGCCAGTTTTATTGTATATTAGCTTTATGACCTTAGTCAAGGAATGGACTTCTCGGAGCCTCTTTTTGCTCATCAGTAATGCCTTCCCAGCAGAGCCGCGGGGGGATTAAGTGAGGTAACAGGTACAAATCTCTAAGAACCTATAGCTAGTAGGAGTACTCTTGACCATCAGACCCTCAAAAAACTTGCCTCAATTTTTAGGCCTCATTTCTTCCCTCCCTTTCTTCTTCATTGTTCTTCTAGACTCTCCACTGCATGAAGCTCAGTGCTGGGTGTATTGTGGGTGCTCAATAAATACTTTCCTCCTTCAGTATGGATTTCTTTTATATCACTGAGGGCAAGGGTGATGTCCATTCGGCTCACCCTGATATCCCCAGTATCCAACCCTGTGCCTGGCACAGAGGAGGCCCTCAATAATGTTTGGTGAGTGAATGAACTGCATGCCTTTGGGAGTTCAGCGAAGAATGGGTATGCAGTGAAAGAGTTGAGAAAAGCGTCAACCTCCAAGCCAAACAAAGGCATGGAGAGTGGTGGTTTCCCATGGGATGAATTTTCTGGGCTGTTGTGAAGAAAAGGGAACAGAGCCATTCAAATGCCACCATTTTCAGGAGGTGGATGGAAAGATAAAGAGAGCATTGATAGAGAGCAATGGGGTCTTTAAAAAGTGAGAAATCCCTAGGAGTCCACAGAGTCCTGATGTATAAGTGTGCTGGATACGCCTCGGATACACATTTTCTTTTCCAGCAGAACTGTATTTTACCTGCTGGCAAAGAGCAACAATTCACTTGTAGCACAGGAAGAAAGCTGCAGAAAATCAAAAGAAAGCAGCAGGCAGGAACCTATAAACGAGTCCCACTTTCCCATCCCCTAGACAGAAAGCCTGGGACGAGAGTACTTTAAATTCTGCTCTGCAGTTTTTCTGGGAAAAGATGATTCCGTTGTAAATTATTGAACATTTCATTTAAGCTTCATAAATAAGAAACTCAGATGAAAACGTTACATGTTAGATCCGTTCAGCAACATATAATTTCTGTCTTACTCCCCCGATCTGTCACCCTTCATCTACGTCAGAGAATTTCTACTTCATTATAGGCAATTGAAGGTTTCAATCAGATGCCTAAGAAAAGTAGTTTATGTTCCAAAGGTAACCTAATTTCTCCAACCAAGGATGTACCTGGGACTCGCCGAACATATTGACGGAGATAGATGTGTGCTTCCAACGTTTCCGGGGGGCGTCGCAATCACCCACTCAATCTAGTGGCAGGTACTCCTCCCAGCCAGGGGCCAGCTCCCTGCTGACAGCTGGACTTCCAGAATCGCTTGTGTCATCAGAGCTAACAGGCTAAGCCCCAGCAAACTGACAACAGGTGTGCCCAGGACTAGCCTCTACCTACCTGGGACACACAAAAAAGGACTCAAGGTCCTGGAATAGTTCTCTGAGTGAAGTAATAATAAAACCAGCTACTATTGCCGTGGGCTAGGCACCGTCCTGCACTTAATCCTCACAGCCACCGTTCGAGACGAATACCGCCGGGTTTCCCATTCTACAGAAACTGAAGCTCAAAGATACTAAGTCTCAAAGTGACGCAGGTAGAAAGTGGCAGAGAATGAATGGTAACATAAGTATGGCAGATCTCAAATTCTGTCACTCTTCAAACTTTACCTCCACTGGTGTTGACACTTCAAAGGAAGAAAGAATGAAGGGTTAAGAAGTGGGCTGGAGCTGGCCTGAGAAAGGGAAAAGAGGGCTGGCTCTCATACACTCCTTCAAGGGAGCCTGGTTGGTAAGGCCTGGTAGGTACTGTCTTACTCAAGCATGGGGACATTTATTGCTTTGGGCTGGACTAAAGCTCTACTGACGAGGGGATGCACAGCCCTCTGGCTACCATGCAGCGTTCTCCTTCATTAAACCAAACCATTTGTTAAGGAAAGGTTGCTCAATGCATTTCCTGTCAAAGTCATTCCTATTACCTCAGGAAGCCCGGGGAAGTCACAGCTGCTCAGGGGAAGGGACGACATTGGGGGAGGGGTGGGACATTCCAGTTCTCCTAAAAGTCCCGAATCCCTGAGGCCAGAAGTCTGAGTGTCCTCTCCAGCTGGCCATACGCTTACTCTTTGCCTTAGTTTCTTTTCATAATTTGATGGTGTACTGGTTTGAATGGTGTCCCCCCTCCCCACCCCCCCCACCCCCAGTTCATGTCTAACTGGAACCTGTGAATACGACCTTACTTGGAAATAGGGTCTTTACAGAGGGAACCAAATTAAAATGAGGGCATAACAGATTAGGGTGGGCCCTAAATCCAATGTGCACAGTGCCTTCATAAGAAGGGGAGAAGACACAGATACACAGGGAGAATGCCACATGTTACAGACTGAATGTTTTGCGTCCCCCCAAAAGTCATGTGTTGGAAACCTCATTCCCAGTGTGATATTAGCAGATAGGGACTTTGGGAGGTGACTAGGTCATGAGCAAGTAGCCCTCATGAATGGGATTGGTGCCCTTGTAAAAGAGACCCCAGAGAGCTCTCTTGTTCCTTCCACTGAATGGAAACACAGAGAGGTGACGGCCATCTATGAACCAGGAAGTGAGGTCTCTCCCAATGTCAAATCTGTTGGTGCCTTGATCTTGGACTTCTCAGTCTCCAGAACTGTGAGAAATAAATGTGGTTTAAACCACCCAGCCCATGGCAGTTTGTGATAGCAACCCGAGCAGACTGAGACACTATGAGGCAGAGCCTGGAGCAGAATGCCCAACATGGGCAGCAACCACCTAAAGCTGGAAGAGGCAAGGAAAGATGTTCCCCTTAGTTCCCCCTTGGGAAGGAGCACTGCCCCCCCCTCCCCAGCACCTTGTTTTGGGCCCTCTAGACTCTAGAACTGTGGTAGATTACATTTCTGTTGTTGTAAGCCACCCCTTGTCATCATTTGTCATGGCGGCCAAAAGAAACTCATGCAGATGGAGAAAAGACTCCCCATTCCACCATCCTCACAAGGTTGTGCTGAAGGTCAAAACACATCCAGGTACTTTGAAAAGAACAAATGTTATATAAATGTAGAATAACATGATCATCAGCCATGGCTCTTGTGGCCCCACACAGATTGCCCCCCTCCCCACCAAAATGTCTACCAGAAATACTCAGGCTCATCATGGGGGACCCCACATGTGATGATTTGATCTTTTTGTATTTTTCTACAATCCCACTTCTAGTAAATGAGGGTGAGTTTGTGCTAGTTTGATGCTAGAATAATGGTCCCTAAAGATGTCTACATTCTAATCCCAGGAACATGTGACTCTGTCAACCTACATGACAAAAAGGAAATTGTAGGTGTGGTTAGGTTATCTCAGTGTGGCCAATATATGAACAAGGGTGCTTATAAGAGAGATACAGGGAGATCAGAATCAGAGTAGAAGATGGGGCAAGGGACACAGAGGTCAGAAAGAAAAACAGATATGAAAATGCTATGCTGTTGGCTTTGAAGATGGATTAAGGAGCCACAAGCCAAGGGAGGCAAGAAGCCTCTAGAAGGTGGGAAAGGCAAAAAAACGATTTTTCCCCCAGAGCCTCCAGAGGCTGCAACCCTGCTGAAACATTTAGACTTCAGACCTGCTGATGCTGAACTATAAAATAATAGACTTGGGTTGGTTTGAGCCACGATATTGTGGTAATATATTACAGCAGCAATAGGATATTAATACACCGGTCAAGCCAGTTAGTCTGAAAATGAATATGGGAGAGAGTAGGGAGACACCCCAGATAATTGCAGGTATCCTGGAAGGCGCCTGGTGATTCTTTGTATTAATCCCCCAAAGGATTTCCCCAGAAAAGTTTATATCCTTTAGTTGGACAGTTTTTGCGTTTTTTCCATCTTCCCAGAGTCTCCTGGAAGTCAATCCTAAGATTGAATCCATAACTTTAAATACCCTGGCATCTGAATTAACAACCTTGGTAGGGAGCCCACAGCAGCAAGGCTTCTGCCTGCCCCTATGTTAAAGGCCTGGTAGCCTATTCATCCAGTGTTGCTCCCTAGAAGGGATCCCGGAGTCCCCATATGGTTTCAATCCCTATCTATAAAAGGTGCAGATTGATGCTCACAGCATTCGAGAAATGCTGTAGGGGCACCAGGGTGGCTCAGTCGATTAAACATCCAACTTTGGCTCAGGTCATGATCTCACGGTTTGTGAGTTCGAGCCCTGCGTTGAGCTCGAGCCCTGAGTTGGGTTCTGTGCTGACAGCTGAGAGCTTGGAGCCTGCTTCAGATTCTATGTCTCCCTCCCTCTCTCTTCCCCTCCCCCCACCCCCATGCTCTGTTTCTCTCTCAAAAATAAATGAACATTAAAAAAAATTAAAAAAAAAAAAGAAATGCTTTAAAGGCCCATATACATACAATCCCTCCTCCAATTCACAACTTATACAACTCCCTTCACCAGCCGTAACCAACTTGAGACTCTAAGGACCTTTGGAAGACCTTCCAAAGGAGAGCACATTTCTGAAGGTCACTAACAAGGGCAGCCTTGCTGCCTTCCTGACGAGACCAGCAGCAAGAAGGAAGCTGCATGGAGCACTTCATCCTGTTGACTTGGTATGGATTTCCTAAATGTTGAAATTGGGATTTCCTACTAGGTAAAATTAGGAGGAGATTCAGGAAGGACTAAACATAAGATCTGTACAGGAATCTAAGCTTATTTGCTTCCCTCCTTTCTGCCTTCCCCATCACTGACACACACACAGAATAATGTTTGTTTCTGCATCTACCGACAGATTTGGTGCCTGGCACGGAGTATGGAGTTGGAATATCCGCTGTCATGAATTCACAGCAAAGTGTACCAGCCACCATGAATGCCAGGACTGGTGAGTAGGACTGCTATAGAAGCAGACCAGGATGCTGTGCAAGCCTGAGAAGCCACGGAGGCTTGTGGCTTGCTTGTCCTGAGAAGGGCCGGTCAGAAGACAATGCCCCCTAATGAACAGGTCCCTGAATGACAGTTATCAGCCTAGGAACAACATCTACCTGCAGATCGTTGATCTCTGTGCCTAACCTCTGCTATCAACATGCAGGATAGTCTCACTCACTTTCCCACAAATCTGTGCATGGTCTCCCATGGTCTGGTGGGCTGCCCCTCTGTCTCCCATGGTCTGGTGGGCTGCCCCCAGAGGTGGAAAATTCGAAATCAGTTGGTGTCATAGCAAGTCTTTCTAATGTAATACCTCAGAGCAGGCAGAATGTGATGTCCCTCACCATGGATGACAGAAGCCCTCAGAAAGGTCATAGGGATAAAGGTTTAGACTTGGAAACAACCTGTTAAATCTAAGGGCAATGGAAAATTCTACTTGAGACCCTTGCCACTCAGCATCTGGCATATTTGCTTCCAAATTCTGGGTAAATTTCTACATCACTCTGGAACTTTAGGTACAGACAGCTGCCATGGGGTGGGGATTTTGAGCCAATCCCTGCCCCAAGGCTCGTTCCAACATAGACAACCTCTCTAAGAGAACCACAAGGACACAGGTCCCAGGAGTTATCAAACCTAATTACCTGTACACCCATGGCCAGATCAGTCACAATGGCCTCAGGAACAGGGGTAGCTACTATTGCCAGGAATGTCATATCCCTACTTGATGGTGGCTCCTAGTTTACCCTGGTTGGATTGCTGACAAAGGCTGGAAGAAAATGAATATGGAAAGCTTGATAATCAACAGCCAGCTTTGTCCCAGAGGTATGTCCCAGAGGTGGATGTATTCCTATGGTGTTGGAGCTATTAATACCTTTACACAGATTGTCCATCTATATACCAAGCCCTTGGCCATCTTTCAAAGGGAAGGTGCTTAACAAAAGGTGACAGAATTGTCAGCAATGACAAGCTAATCTTCATGGTCAGCAGGCCTGTTTATAGGTTAGAAATCCATGGGGAGGTCCAATTCCAATAAATACTGGCCCTTGTATGGAACTTGTGTAAAATAGGCCACTTATGTTGATCCACAGAACTCGATAGTCCCCGAGACCTCATGGTGACAGCCTCCTCGGAAACCTCCATCTCCCTCATCTGGACCAAAGCCAACGGCCCCATTGACCACTACCGAATTACCTTTACCCCGTCCTCCGGGATCGCCTCAGAAGTCACTGTGCCCAAGGACAGGACCTCATACACACTGACAGATCTAGAGCCTGGGGCAGAGTACATCATTTCAATCACTGCTGAGAGGGGTCGGCAGCAAAGCTTCGAATCCACCGTGGATGCCTTCACAGGTACCAGGGTAGCAGACATCCTAGCTGGGCTCAGGGATCAATGGATTTTAGTATGAGAAAGTCATCTAGGTAGCCTACTCTTCCAACGCCTCCATTTTGTTTAGGGAAGGAGGAATGTGGGTAGAGAAAGAAGAGATTGAGGAGAAATTAACAAATACATCAAGACAGAATGGTTGCAAGTAAGGGGGAGAGAGGATCAAAGCTACCTATGTGCCTGAAAATTTGTATCTGGTTTTCTAAAACCTGAACATAGGGATTGATTCTGTTCATCTTTCCCCATCTGCACTAAATCAGTGGGCATTCAGAGGATCCATGGGATCATGTTAAATTTCTCCCAGGACAAAGATTTGAAATCCTGGGTGAGTATTAGGAAGAAGTATTATGAGGTGTTACCCTGCTGAGGGCATTCATTTTTCAGTATAACGCTTGGAGAAAGGAGATGGACAGGACTAGAGAGTGAGGGGCTGTAAGCTCTGAGTCAGCAGGTGAAGGTACAGTCGTAATTGATAAGGAAAGCAGATCCCTTCAGTCAGATGGCTCTCCTAGCCCAGTGGCCCCACCACCTCGTGTGTGTTTCAGAACCATCATTTTCTCTGCTTTGCAGGCTTCCGCCCCATCTCCCATTTGCACTTTTCTCACGTGACCTCCTCCAGCGTAAACATAACCTGGAGTGACCCATCCCCTCCAGCAGACAGACTCATTCTGAACTACAGCCCTCGGGATGAAGAGGAAGAGATGACAGAGATCTCCCTGGAAGCTACCAAGAGGCACACTGTCCTGATGGGTCTGCAGCCAGCCACCGAGTACATCGTGAACCTGGTGGCAGTCCATGGCACAGTGACCTCTGAACCCATTGTGGGCTCCATCACCACAGGTGAGGTGGGAGGGCTCGACAGCAGGTGGTGAAGGGGGTTCTTACAGAGGTCTTTAACAAGTCAATGAAATTTACAAAGAGAAACACCCAAGAAGTAGGGGCCTGCCTCACTTGGCTAGAGAGGGTCTGTGAGCTGTTCTGAAAGAGCCACCTCTTCCAGGGCTGCATAAAATGTATAAGATGGGAAGCTTCCATTGGGAAGGTAGGACAGACTCAATGTCTTGAGGAGGCCAGGGCTTGAATGCATTGGTCCAGAGGTTCTCACACTACCAGCCTGAAGAGAGTTAACCTTCAAAAGGAAACTCCATCTCTTGACTGCTCAGTAAGGTCACTTGTACAAATGATGCTTCCTCAAAATTATGTGGGACGAGCACTAGCATGCGGCCATGTAGGAACCTGGTACTCAGAGAGTGGGGTTGGTTTGCACGTTGTGTGGAAAACACAGGCACTGTGAGACTATTGGATCAAATTCATCTCATCATTCTCAAATGTAATCCCAGATATGAGTATGCATGTGGCTGAGGACATGTGTATTTGGGTGGTTTCCTATATAATGACAAGAACCCACTAACTAGACAAGTACATTAAGCACTCAGCTGGTTTTGACCCTGCAGTCCTCCAGTAGTCAAAAAAATGAAGTACCCAGTACAAATGAAATACAGTTTCGGAAAGTGGATTTGTTCTGGACTCGTGCTCTGAAATCCCTCTACGGTCAATAGGCAGTTTTTCCAAACTGAACCATAGGTGGCTGCTAAAAACTAAGAGAAACAGAGTTGGGTTTGTCTAAGAGAAGCTGCTCTAGGGAAAATGACTATGTTACTCCCAGCTCAAAAGAAAACATATGAACTTAAAGGAAAGTTCCAGTTGGCCTTGACACAGCTAACAGTTGCTGCACAGCACAGAGCTTGCCAGTTCGACCTAATGTTGTTAAAATATTCTCCATTAACATGGCTTTAGCCATACCTATGACTTTTCATTTGAAACTTGGGCCTAATCATGGCTTTAAGGATGCCCTAGTACAAAGGGCTTGTCTGTCCCTGTGACGCTATTAGCTCTTGGTCCACAAGAAACCAAGGATAAGAATTGCTTTCTCACATTGTGCTTTTCTGTTTTTTTCCCACAAACACACGGGTCCTTGTAGGAATTGATCCCCCCAAAGACATCACAGTTAGCAATGTGACCAAGGACTCAGTTATGGTCTCCTGGAGCCCTCCTGTTGCATCATTTGATTACTACCGAGTATCGTATCGGCCAACACAAGGTAATAAAGTCACTTGATTTCTCACAAATGGATGGGATTTGGTGCTGAGTGACAACTGCTCTGGGAGAAATACATGTCCCAGAGGATATCACCCCTGCCTGCATTCTCCCCCTCTCTGTAGCGCACTCCTTCACAATGAGAGTGGGTTAAGGAGGAGCAGGCAAGAAACCCTGAACTCACCAACTCCTCTCACACACGGCTGGACTCTATTCACCCAGAAACCAGGCCCTCAACCAGCAGAGCAAATCATGGTAACTGGTCACCATTATCTAGGCAGTCTAGTGAGAAACAACCCCCCCAAAAAATCTGTCAAGATCCAGGGTCATGTGCACTTTCCCGAGAGACTAGTCCAAGACTAGAAGCCTGGGGGATTCCTAAAGACTCGGCTGAGCCAGATGGAGCTTTAGAGGGAGCCACAGTGATGGTGGTCCTATTTCTACCACTCCAGCCAAGTCAGAAGTCAGAAAAAGTTGGCACAGACCTTCACCCTGCCAGTTCCTGCTGTGCATGCCACATTGTTAACAAAGTAGAGGGCATGCCCACTTCCAAGGAGGCGGTGGGAGAGTTTTCCAGACTACCCTGTCTCCGGGCTGCATAGACCCCTCTTCACAGTCCATGCCTGTTAGACTGCCTTAAGAAGACCAGCTTGTTAGAAAACTAAATAAACCACTTTGTTGTTGTTGTTGTTGTTGTTGTTGTTCCAAGGAACCTATAAAATGAGGAGGTGGGACCAGCATACAATCTCTCCTCAAGCTCCAATATTCCCAGTCCATGAACCACTTCTCTTCTTTCCCCACCAAGCGCTGAGCTTTGCACCCGTCTGTGCTTCATGACAAAGTGCTGCCAGAAGCTTCTATGTAGATAGACTATACCATGAGCTGTGTTGAAGCATCTGCTGAACTTTAACAGTGGCTTCTGCTCTTCCTTAGTGGGACGGCTGGACAGCTCAGTGGTGCCCAACACGGTGACAGAATTCACCATCACCAAGTTGTATCCAGCCACTGAATATGAAATAAGTCTCAACAGTGTGCGGGGCAGAGAGGAGAGTGAGCGCGTCTGCACCCTCATTCACACAGGTAGGCATGTCTCCCTGTCATGAGCCAAGTCAGGATGCTGGCTAAGGACCCACAACAGACAGAAGAGGCAAACAGTAGAGTTGTTCTGGCTAATACAGAGGGCACTGGTCCTGGGCTCAGAGGCTCCATTCTTGGGTGTCCCTCTGACTCACTGTGTTATGCAAAGCAATTTGCAATTTCTCTCCCCACTGATATTCCTAATACTGGAAGTTTAGACCTTATTGATTTGGGTCAGAAATTTTCATGGAATTTCCAGTAAGAAAGGTGACCTTTTAAAGACACATGATGAAAGTGAATTCCAGAACAGACATCTGAATCATCACATCTAATTAAAAGAAATTTTTTTTAATGTTTACTTATTTTTGAGAGAGAGAGAGAGAGAGGAGGGGGGAGGATCAGAGAGAGAGACACACAGAATCTGAAGCAGGCTCCAGGCTCTGAGCTGTCAGCACAGAGCCCGATGCGGGGCTCAAATTCATGAACGGCGAGATCAGACCTGAGCCGAAGTCAGACGCCCAACTGACTGAGCTCCCCCAGGCATCCCTCACATTTAATTTTTTAAAAGACTCAGTCAAGTAAATTTTACTTCAGAGAAGGAAAAGTTGATTATATCAGTAATAACCCATAGGGTCCTGAAACTCTTCATCCTCTGTGGCCAGAAGCCACCAAGTGGCTGCATTTGCTATTGCTTTATGCTCAAAAGGTGGTGGCCTTCCTTTGGAAAGTGAGCCCTTTGGATGCACCTGAGAACAGGGCTCCCGCAACAGCTCCTCTGCTCCTCCTTCTCAGTCAGCCCACCATGCCGAACTAGGAAAGATTTGCTGTAGAAGTTACCAGAGGGGACAAAGTTTTCTGTCCCCAGACCCCAGATCTAACCTTCCAGTGAAGCTATTATTCCCACAGCACATGGGAAAACATCCAACCTGCCTCGTTAGAACAGCCGGCTTTCCTGAGGCTGCTTAATTTCCTCAGAGAATGGCATTTCCTGAACGAGGGAAAGGTAACTTGGAATTCCTCACTGCTTTTGTAGATACTCTCACAGGCCCAGAAACATCTGTAAAGTAATGGCCTAGAAACGTTCCTTCAGAATGTTCAGAACCTCAAGAAATTATTCTTCTAAAAGACACCACAGGGTATTCTCATCTTCCCTAGTCTCCTCACAGGCTTGTGACTACAGATAACCCAGCAATATTTTTGGTCCAATATTTCCTTTCCATCAAATTATCCGTGACCATTAAAGCATCAAGAAATATTGACCCAAAGTGATGCCCAATGAGTCAAAAGAAGCCCCCCTCTCACCTTCCTGAAAGTCTTAGAAATTCATAGTAAAGAAATGAGGCTCTTTCTCTTTGAGAACAAGAAAATGAATTTCAAGAGCCTCCTACCCCCTAGGGTAAAAGAAAGCAGCAACTTGGGTCAGAACACCTCATCTTGGGTTTGTGGTTATAAGCAGCAAGTATCTGTAAAGCAGATATTCAGTAGTGCACCAACCCAAACCACCCTCCTTTAGGTTCAAGCAGAGCTATTGGCAACTCCGGACAACCAGATGACCCACAAAAATGTCTTATCTTGTTGTTTTAATGTAAGGTCTATGATTTTGCAATTGGGAGAAATGAGTACTCCTTTAGGATCTCACGCTTAATCTCAGAGGGATCAAGCTAACTGTAGTCTCCCAAGACTTTTCCTCTTTGTCTCTTCTCATAAGGTTGCATTGGAAGAACTTGCTGAAGACACAGATGATGGATACAGTTGAGATATTAAAACTGAACAAAAGTTCACAGTTGTTGCTTTCAAATGAGGAATACGGGCAAGCTATAGAAACCTGCAGTTAGGGGTCAACAGCACATCTTGGTCCCCAGAAGTAAATTACATGATACTTGGGTTGAGTTGATACTTAAACTATTCTAATAACCTCCATTTCTAAAATAAATCCCAACCTTATGGAAGGGAAGCATAGTAAGAAACATATGCATAGAACATGGGCAAATAAGAATAGGCACACGGTCCCATGATGAGCAAACTCTGTTCCCCCCAACAGGCACCACTGGCCTTTAGCCTGGAAGAATCCCCTTGACTCTATGCCACAAAAAGGATACCCAGAACTCAATACAGAGAAAGTCTGTGGTAAAGCAATCATCATATGTGGCTTTAGAGGCAACCTGAGTCCCATTCAGTCATTCCACGAGCATGTATTGTGTACCTTGTAAGTTCCAGGCACTGACGCTACTCCTTGACTTCATGGAACTCCCACCATACTTTCCGAAGTTCATCAACAGAGATCGTTCCACAAAGCATGCCCCTTGTATTTGTGAAAGTGCAAATAGCCTGGGAAACAAATTGTCTCATTAACTAAAGGAATATAACAATTCCTATATGTTCTGAGTTTCTCCCTCTACGTTTAAATGTCTAAAGCACAACAGCCATATCTCAGAATCCCCCATAGCACCTGACAGTGCTCCGCATGTAAGAAGTTAATGAATACATTAAAAGGAAGACCCGAGACCAATCAGGGCAAAACTGGGTACTTGGGAGGAAGGACGAAGGGGAGAAGAGGATGAGATCAGAAGGGGAGAAAGGAAAGAGGTCTCCACTCACTTCATCATTTTGTATGGCACAGCCGCAGATGTGCGTGATGGGTGAGCTGCAGGAGATAGTTCGCTGCAGTGCCTCCTACGTTCACATGATATTCTCCGGTTCCATTTCAGCCATGGACAACCCTGTGGATCTGATCGCCACCAACATCACTCCAACAGAAGCCCTACTGCAGTGGAAGGCACCAGTGGGTGAAGTGGAGAACTATGTCATTGTCCTCACACACTTTGCAGGTGAATGTCTACAGGCCTGTGCATCAGGCAGGTGGGAAGGGCGGGGACTGGGGCTGAAGGCTATTATGACAGTTTTTGTTTTTTGAAGGACATTTTATCAAGCTGAGGAACATATTAGAAGTTTTCCTGCTTTACTTTTACTCTCAAGCTCTCAAGATGTCCCCAAACTCTGCACACAGTACCAACTATGGGAATGCAGAAGGGCCGAATCTGAAATGTACAAGGAGGGCACATAAACAAAGGCAAATACAAAAAACAGAGCAATAGCACTTGGAAGACAAAACTCAGAACTGAGCTAAGACATGGCCCCAAATGCTATGGGCTGGAACGCAGACTTTTCTAGATATTTACAGAGCGAGAAAACCACTAAAGTACCATGCACGGAGCAGATAATACGTGGAAACAGGTGACAAGGGATCCAGGCCTAGCAAACTCCTGTTGCTTTAGTCTTGTCTACCCATATCCAACCCAAAAGGTTGATCCAGCATGAAATCTTGAGTTTCAATGTCTTCTTACCATGCTTGTTCACCTTACATTATTTGAAGTTGAATAGAGAAGCCCAAAGCAAAATACTGTTGAGTGATTCAAGTGTCTAGGCCTAGGAAAATTACTTGCCTGACCAAATTATACATGTGATCACAGAATTCTTGTGGGTTGTACCCGGGAATCCAGAGAACAAAGATACCAGAAGACAAAAGATAAGCAGATGTCTTGATTTTCAAAAATGACAGAGGAAGCCAGTTTTTGTAAGCTGCAAAGTAAACAGATGGTCAAAGCTTGGGAAAATAAAAACCAAAACAGACTATTAAATAAATTGGGAAAAGAATTAGTGGATGTAACATACAAGTACAGGTTCACTAAGGGTAAGTTTTACCAGAACCACTTTAGGTCCCTTTTTTTTTTTTTTTTTTTTTTTTTTTTTTGACTGGCCAATCTGCTAACACACTTGGATTTCAGTAATGTATTAGAAAAACCCACTTATCAATTTGACAATAAATTTCATATATTGAAAAATAAAATAAAATATGGTTAAGAGTGAAAAAAAAGAATTCTGTTAAATGTTTAAAAAATAATTACATTGGGGCGCCTGGGTGGCGCAGTCGGTTAAGCGTCCGACTTCAGCCAGGTCACGATCTCGCGGTCCGTGAGTTCGAGCCCCGCGTCAGGCTCTGGGCTGATGGCTCGGAGCCTGGAGCCTGTTTCCGCTTCTGTGTCTCCCTCTCTCTCTGCCCCTCCCCCGTTCATGCTCTGTCTCTCTCTGTCCCAAAAATAAATAAAAAACGTTGAAAAAAAAATTTTTTTAAAAAAAAAAATAAAAAAAAAAAAAAATAAAAAAAAAAAAAAAAAAAATTACATTAAAAATATACATTAATTTAAGAAAAAAAAAAGAAAAACCCACTTATCACTTAGAAGGAAAAATACGTGATGGATCATATTTGGAGTTAGAACTGTAGCTGATTGGATGACCCTCCTCAAGGAACGAATATCATGACTATAGCTCCACCAGAACCCCGCTATGTGTGTGTGCGATCCGTGTCAACTCCTGCCACCCCTCCCTGCATGCCATGGGCCTGCGTTTCTTAACTCTCACCATGCCTTCCCAAACCGCCATGCATTTGCATGTGTCATTTCCCCTACCAAGAAATTCCCTCCCTACTTGTCTGCTTAGACACACACATTCTTTAAGTCAGTTTCAACACTATCTCCTCTGCCAAGCTTCCAATATTCCCCCAAGGTAGATAGACCCACCCGCTCACAGATACAAAGTACATGATTCCAGGGGCGCCTGGGTGGCTCAGTCTGATAAGTGTCCAACTTAGGCTCAGGTCATAATCTCGCACGGTTCAGCTCTGCTGACAGCTCGGAGCCTGGAGCCTGCTTCAGATTCTGTGTCTCCCTCTCTCTGCCCCTCCCTGCTCATAGTCTGTCTCTCTCTCTCTCTCAAAAATAAACAGACGTTAAAAAAAATAAAAACAAAGTACATGCTTCCCTCATACCAATTAACCTCTGTTTGTGCAACAAATACCTTTGATGTCCTCCCACGAGCCACGCACTCACCAAGGCTGCAAGGATTCAGAGACAGAGCATGACTTCTCTTCGCAGACCTCACTCTAGTGAGGATGAAACCAATACCTGGGTACAACCCAATGTGAGCACTGTCATGACACAGGCAATCACAAAACAGATGGATCGCTGATTGGGAGTGAGGGTGTTGAAGGGGAAAAAAACAAGCTGATCTCAGGTAAAGTTAGAGAAGGATTGTATAGGAAAAGGAATTCCGAGAAAAGAGAGCAGCCTGAGTGCATTTGTAGAGATATGAGAGAACATGAGGACTTCTGAGAACTGCCATGGTTTGAGGTGGCTGGAACAGCGACGCTGGCAACATGTTGCAAATGAGGATACTAAAAAGTTAGAGTCGTTATGTATGTTCTTCCAAAGAGCTGGTGTGGATTTTAACTTGTTTGCATGCCTTCTACGCCTTTAGACCACAAGGAACTTGAAACCCCCACCTAGTTTGGAGAATTGCTTTGTAAACTTTCTTAAATGCTGAGAGTGACCTGGGAGTATTCTAAAGACACAAGAAAGGGCTTGGCCCTGCTCTAGTGAATAGTTGTTTTTATTTTTGTTTTTAACATTTATTTATTTTTTGAGAGACAGAGCATGAGTGGGGAGGGGCAGAGAGACAGAGGGAATCCGAAGCAGGCTCAAGGCTCTGAGCTGTCAGCACAGAACGCAACGTGGGGCTCGAACCCACGAACTGTGAGATCATGACCTGAGCCAAAGGCAGACACTTAACCAACTGAGCTACCCAGGCACCCCTCTAGTGAAGTTTTATTGACAGCATGAATGAATACAGAGAAGACACGCTTATCACATTTGTATATAAAACAAATCTGGGTAGTCACATACTGTGATATGGTGACCGAGAGTAGCTATGCTTGTGCTGAGCATAGCATAATGTATGCAGAAGTTGAATCACTACGTTGCATACTTGAAAATAATGCACCATTGTGTGTCAACTGTGCTCAGATTTTTTTTTTAACTGTGATCAATAGAATCCAAATTCAAATATAGTTCAATAAACTGAAACAGTGGTCCACAACTCAATTGACAAGGCAAAATACGGTAGAAATAAATGCGGAGCTCTGCCCACGGTGCAAGAAGTCAACAGATTTGGAGCTGCCACATACATGTAATGGTGGTTGGGGATAAATTTTCTCAGCCTAGAAGAGAGGGCTTGATTCGAAGCTGTGGTGGGGGGGGGGGGGGGGGGGGAAGGAGCCACAGAGACAGAGGCTTCAGCTTTTCTTTGTAACCCCAGCGGCTTGAGTGAAGTCACGGAAAAGACAATTTGGCTTCCAAATAAGGAATATGTTTCTCAATCGAGATGCAAAACATGATGAGAGGAGATGCTTGTGTGGAATCCAATGCTAAGCTGAATAGCCTTTAAAAGATGTCTTCCACAATCCTTCAATATTGAATCTTTATGAAATGTCTTTGGATTTGATAAGCTTTTCCCAGGTTGAATCGCCTTAGTCAGCTCTTACCCGTGTTCATGTGATTTCAGTTGCTGGAGAGACCATCCTGGTTGACGGAGGCAGTGAGGGATTCCAGCTCGTTGGCCTGCTTCCCAGCACCCACTATACTGTCACTATGTATGCCACCAGTGGACCTCTCACCAGTGGCACCATCAGCACCAACTTCTCTACCCGTGAGTACATGGTTGGCTATATATCCAGCATCCCTGGATGCTTTTGCAGATCCTGAAAATTATCCGTCCCCATGTGGTGGACTAAATTAGAGTCTAGAGGCTTTGGACAGCGCAGCTATGAGCTGTTCGTATCTCAGTTGACTGCTGCCCAAATGCCAGTGAGCTGCAGCTCTTGGGCAGCAGGCACATGTCTATTTTCTGCTTTCATCCTGGGTCTGGCTGACAGCAGTAGAACCAGGCCAAGAGAGGCCAGTATTGGAAATGGATCTGGCCCAGAAAAAACTGGATGCATATGTGAAAGGGCTTGATATCTGGGAGACACTGGCTGGGTGCAATCATGGCCAGAACAGGAGACAAAGGTATAGTTGTGGGGATGATGATGCAAGTTCCAGAGTGAACTCACAGACATGCAGATTTATTTAGGTCATGATTTCAGACATAGGTCAGATTGGAAGATGACACACCTGGGCCCAGAGGCCCAGGTTAGAGGGGGAAATAGGTGCAGGAATGATCATGACACTGACTGATCATCTTCTGCTCCTGTCCAAGCTAGAACTGGGGTCAGCATGTAAGCAGCCCAGAGACCACGTAGGTGGGCAGATAAATACCTGATACCTGGAATCAAACGGAAAGGAGCTGGAGAGGAAGGTACTCCTGGTGTTTTCTCTTCCTTATAGTCCTGGACCCTCCTGCAAACCTGACGGCCAGTGAAGTCACCAGACAAAGTGCCCTGATCTCCTGGCAGCCTCCCAGAGCAGAGATTGAAAACTACATCTTAACCTACAAATCCACTGATGGAAGCCGCAAGGTGAGATTTTTCTGTAAGGGAGATTTTTCTATCAGGCCATCCAAAGGGAGCAAACTGGGTTTCCCATGACGGATACAGACATGCTGTTGAGGAAAAAGCCTGGGTCTGTAAGCCAGAGATTTTGGTGCTAGTCCTGGCTTCTCTACTACTCTCTTTACAAGTTGAGACAAAATACGAAGCCTCTCTGAGCCTTAGTTTCCGCTCCGGATAATGGGGGTGTCTACCTTTACAACTTCACTTGGTTTTGGGTGGTGCTTTCAATATGATGATGCAAAGCACAGTGGAAACTTCTAAGCCATATAAGTACATCGTTTTGGAAAAAAATTTCACTAGCAGGGCCAAGCAAACATGAGCTGGATACCAAATTCGAGTCTTTTATGCCTCTTGATAAGCATTATAAAGGCTACATCTATAGCCTGCAGTAAAGAGATGACAAATTTCTGTGTTGTGTGATCAGTTGAAATAGTACTTCTAGAGCACCGGTTGTCAGACTTCTGTTTGCAATGAAATCCTTTTTTTTTAAAAAGTGAAATCATATTCAGGAGCAGAATGTACAAAATGGATGTAAGCAGAGCTAGTCTGTTGGATATGGAGTAGGGAGGCCTAGGCTTCTGCCTCCCTGGGTCCTGAGGAATCTAATACAGTTGGAAACCACTGGATTTGATAATCCACATGCCTACCTTTATGCCAATGTGCATCTATGCGGTAGGAGCTGTCTCAATCTCACACAGGAGCTGTCCTCTCTGCCTGTTGGCTCGATGCAGTCTTTGTTGGGGAACGGAGAGCACACAGTGGCCGTGGCGATACCGACCGATCTGGCCGTGGGCTTGGGCTTCCCTTCCCAGCTCCTCTCAATCATGTGCCTGTCACTCCCATCCACCTGCCTTCCTCGCTTGTTCCACAGGAGCTGATTGTGGACGCAGAGGACACGTGGATCCGACTGGAGGGCCTTTCTGAGAGCACAGACTACACGGTGCTCCTGCAGGCGGCCCAGGACACTGCCCGGAGCAGCCTCACCTCCACCACCTTCATCACAGGTGAGACACATGGCCCGGTGATGCTTTCTTCTTCCCTGCAGGACGTCTGGCTCCTCAGCAACTTCTGCTGAGACGTGATCAGGGAGGAACCTATCAACGGACTCAACTGCCTCTTCCTATGAAGGAAAATAATGATTTTCTCCACTCCCCCTTTTCCCCCCTTCCAAGACTCTGCCAGGAAACTTCTCACTGCCAGGGCAACCATAGGAACCAGCAGTGCAAATCCCTGGTCCACCTGGACCCACTAAATGACAGGTTCCTGTTCAGATTTTCTGCAAGTGTTTTCCCAGCAAATTTCTTCCATCCTTCCTTCCTGCCTGCCTTCCTTCCTTTCCTTCCTTCCTCCCTCCCTCCCTCCCTCTCTTCCTTCCTCTCTCTCTTCCTTCCTCCCTTCCTTCCTTCCTTCCTTCCTTCCTTCCTCTGCTGCCTGTAATCAGAGAATCACGTAATAAAGGTATGGATAGTAAACCCTTTGCATTAAATCCAGGGTTCTTCTCCATACATGAAGCACTTTTGCATTCCTATGACCTCAATTCAGTCCTTGTAACAACTGGTGAGAAGGGCCTTATGTATACCCCCATTTCACAGATGATGAAACAGAGTGCACAGAAATCAAATAGCATACGTGCCTGGGGCAAACTAGAACCAAGGTCTTCTGCTTCCAAATCCAGTTGCTCCTGCCTGCCTTCATTTAAGTATCAGCAGAATATACCTGAACCTGTCCTTCAGGAATAAGGGTGTCCTCATGTGTATAACAGGAAATAAACCCACCTTTTGAGAACCTTTGAGAGCTATCTGACAGGCACTGTTCTGACTACATTACATGTATTATCTAATTCAAGCCTATGAAATCACATCCTATGAGGTATATTCCATTATCCCTATTTCCAGTTGAGGAAATTGGGCCACACAGAGGTGAGGCAACTCACCTAAGACCCCATAACTTGTAAGTAGGAGAGCCTGGATTTGACCCCAGTTGATCTGGCTGTGGGGACTGTGCTATTAACAGTCCTTTCTGCCTTTTCCCACAGTACCTCTCTATAGTCCGTAATGTAGGACTTTCCAGTCCACACTTTGAGCTGTCTTCCTGTCCCACGTTCTGGAGGTGTGGCTGTGCACATGTGTGGGCCAAGCGAGAGTACCCCTTGTCCCTAGATGTATGTCTGCCTGCCATGTCAGAGTACCAGGATGGCTGGAATCCTGGCCCTGCCTCAGAGCCTATCCCTTCATCACCAGAGGGAGGTGACAGAATATGCCCCATCCCTACTCAGGTGGCTCTCCCTGTAGACTCACCCTAAATGGTAAAGCAGGACACTGAATCAAATACACCAAAATGTCACCAGTCATTCTTTAAGGTAGTGAGATTGTGAATGAGTTCTCCTTTCCCTTCTTTTTAATATTTTGAATATCTTACAAAGTGTCTACAATGAGCACATTCATCAGAAAAATGATTTTTTAATTAAAAAATAAAAATAAGCCGAGGGCGCCTGGGTGGCTCAGTTGGTTGAATGCCCAACTCTTGATTTTGGCTCAGGTCATGATCTCACAGTTCGTGAGATCAAGCCCCACATCGGGCTCTGTGCTGACAACATGGGGCCTGCTTGGGATTCTCTCTCTTCCTCTCTCTCTCTCTCTGCCCCTCCCCCACTCATGCACACACACTCTCTCTCTCTGTGTGTCTCAAAATAAATAAATAGACTTTAAACAATCTTAAAAACAAATAAAAATAAACATAAGCCTTGGTCGCAGGGCTTGCCACAAGTCGAAACGCGTCTTCACGAAGCGGAACTTGGAGGACACTTGATCCCTTTAAGGGGCTCAAGCCAATTTTGCGCCCCCTCCATGCCCTTTCACGGAGGGACTTATCTCAGCATCAAGGTGATACCTTCGCTTGTTCCATCCCTTCGCTGCGTATTCACAGGTGTAAGGGTCCTCTGTGGTCCTCTTTTTCAAGCTGCCACCCAAAGACCCGTGGATTGGAGCTTTTCCCTGAATTAAGAATTTCTTTCCCACACAAAGGACACAGATGACAGAAAAAAACCAGAGCTCCCAATCTGCATTTTTATTAAGTGCAAAGTAATCATTTCATCCCCGAAATGCATAGGTTTCAAAGATCGCTCAGTGTAGTATGGGCCACGGCTCCCTCCCTCGTAATGCCACAGCTGGTGTGTGTGAGCAGGATGATAAGACACTGAGTCTACGGCCCTACCACCCGGAACGTGCCTCATCTCGCCTGGCACACCTGAGGTTTCTCCAGCATCTTGTGGCTGTGCCTTGCTCCAGATCCACCCGGGCAATAAAAGTGTACCAGCTTCTGTGCCCACCACCGGCCCTCTCTTATGTGAAGCCGCCCCACAGATGTATAATAGTTTGGGTCTGGGATCCCAAATCCAGCAGGAGGCTCAGCCAGATCTAATAAGCAGAGGGCTAACAATTCATGGAAATCCAGAGAGGGGGCGAGGGTAGTGGCTTTGTTTAGTGGACAATGCAGAGGGGCCATCAGGGGGGATTTAGGTGTTTGTTTCTTTGTTTTCATGAAACTCCAGCTGACACTGGGCTTCCTGGGGCATGACCAATACCAACTCAAAAAGGGGGAAACTGTTAAGAGCCCACGATCCTGTATAATGAGCGTAGCTACTGACTGAGCCGCCCCATGGACAGTTTGGGGTTGACTAGAGAAGGACTTGCCCCTATTCCCGTGGTACAAGGCAAAGATATATCCATGTTTGGAAGTCTTTGCAGAGCTTTGCTGCGAAGCTCAAATTTAAATTTAAACCACTGATGCGTACCACACCCTGCTGGCTTTGTCTTGGAGATTTATCAGAACCCACTGAAATGACCAGTTGCAGAATGAAAAGTGTGTGGATGGAAGTAATGCATATGGAAGTACCTTGCACAAAGCCTGACACACGGCGGACATAATAAATGTGGGTTGAATGGAATAGTTAAATCCCAGCTGCAGAGCATGGAGAGGGGTTTCTGGTGAAACAAAGCTGTAGAAGGAGATTTTCAATATCCATCACAGGGACGGGACTGGCAGAGAGAGAGGTACTGCCTGCACAGTGTGATGCCCCAAGTCCCTCCAATTTCAGGTTCTTTCTGCCACCAGAAATGCAAATTTCCCTGAAGAGATTGTACTAAACCTGCACAGTTATTTGCACGTCAACATTAGTGAGTTTTCTCTGCTTGAGCCATGCCCACCCCCACCTTTTCTACCACCCCTTTCCAACTCCCCTGCCAAAAGCAAATTTTATCAAGGAGGAAGAGAATACAAGACTATCAGCTTCCTAAATGTGGCGGTCAGGATGTTATCAAGAGGGAAGGACACCTGGTGGCTCAGTCGGTTGAGAGTCCAACTCTTGGTTTAGGCTCAGGTCATGATCCCAGGAGTCATGGGATCGAGCCCTGTGGGGCCTGCTTAGGATTCTTTCTCTTCTCTCTCTCTCTCTCTCTCTATGCCCCCTTCCCTGCTCTTATGTGCACACATGCATTCTCTCTCTCTCTCTCTCTCTCTCTCTCTATATATATATATATATATATATGAAAAAGAATAAGGAAAAGTTTGGGGTTTGCTTAATGGGTGGCTTGAGCCAGACGCCTTGAGGAGGAGTCCAGGAGAAGGGGCTTCCAGCATCAGGGGCAGGTGTTTTTCATCCCAGAACTCTCCTGTTAGCCCCATAGATCTCTTACAGGTCTCTGGAGATCAGGCTCCCTCTGAAGAGTGGCCTCAGTGGCTGCACCTTCGGCCTGATTCTGCCTCCCCTGACGTGAAGCACATCCCAACTCATCCTCTCCCTGTCTCTCTAACTCCCTCCCAACACACACACACGGGAGCCACATAGCTCGCCCTGTCCGCTCTATCGGCGGGCCCCTGTTTGCCTAGAAAGAAGAAAAGGAGGAGGAAGAGGAGAAGAGGAGGAGGAGGAAAAAGGAGAAGGAGAAGGCAGGGAAGGGGAAGGAGAAGGAGAAGAAGAGGAAGAAAGAAACAAAAACAAAGAGCAGAGAATCTTTTCACATACTTGAAAGACTGAAGAGCTGGCAGTCTGAACACCATGAATTATTCCCGCTGAGCAAGAGGTCTGAAAAACACCAGAGCATCCAATGTGACGGCACATCAGGGCTGATGGATTTAGAGACTAATTTCATTCTCGTAACAGGCATCCTTTCCGACTTCATTGACAGTGCCTGAGCTCTCCACTTAGCAGCATCCTATTCTTAGGACGGGATGTTATCAGCTGGTCGTTCTAAGCATTTTCTATGCCTTGTCTTATGGAACAAAAGAGCCTAGAGCTGGGCCCCTAAGTGGCCTCCATCCGCTGACAAACCTTCATCTTGCCTTGGGTGGGCCGCAATAAGAGGCTCATTTCAAGCAGATGTCTATTTAATGGTCTGGAAAAGAGTTGAGATGCTTTTAAAAATAAAAATAAAAGAGAGAGCGAGAAGAAAAGAACTCACTCCCACAAAACCTCAGAAACTTTCTTTGATCAAGATATCCTCCCTTGCTGTATTCCTGCTATAGAGCATAAACCCATTTCATTCTTTCCATCATGTTAATAGCTGTCTGTCCTGTTGTCCCTGGTGTTTGCACAAGACTCTAGGGGGAATTAAATACAAGTAGTATGGAAGAGAAAAAATATGGATACATTATTTATAATTTACTGTCGCCTGAAATTTCATTCAAGGTCTACTTGTCTTTCAGAGACATGAATATAAATGAGGAAACAAATATTCCCCGTAGAGCAACAGGGACTTGGTGAAATGATCTTCTGAGACGCAGGTTTCATTGTCTCTTTTAATACTATAAGAAGCAAACAAGACGCTCACTAAAGCTTGTCCTCAGAGACAGCGAACACTATAAAATAGGTTGTCTTGACCTTGAGGTTAAGCGAAGACAATCATTTGTGGAGGTACCCAGAGATGAGTAATGAGAAGTTTTCTTTATTGCCTTTGCTCCAGTCTATCCCACATCCAGGCTGAGCTGCTCTCTGGGGCTTTTCAGGAAAAGCTCTGGGAGTCTATTCTAACACAAGCTTCAGTTTTGAAGCTGTAAAAATTAATAAGGATTGGCAAATCCCAGATCCCTGGACAATAGATAGTGGGTCATGCAAATCCACATAATTATCGGTTGGGAATTCCAATGCCCACTGTGCATTGCTTCCTACTCTCACTTATACCACACTTCCCCCTTCACCAAAGTAGGGAACTGGAGAGGATTCCCTCTGCTCCACTACTTAGAAACAGCTGGCGTGCCAGCTCCGTTGAAATAAGCAATCCCCCAAAAGGAGAGGTCCACCTTCTCCTTTCTTGGATACCTGACTGTGTGGAAGGAGGGCACTACAGACCCCATTTGAACAAAGTATTCCCATCCATGACCCCCAAGGGCCCTCTCTATATTTATTCATTTCTTTCTTTCTGCTTTCACCTTTTCTTGTGCCTGCTACACGCAACCGTTCTGAGGCGTTGAATTTGTGTCCTTTGGTTTATATGTGTTTTTGAAAAATGTGTTCTTGGGCAAGTTTTGAGTATATTTCAAATGTGTGCAAACGGTATTGGATTACACAATTCATTCCCTGCTCTCGTATTTTCTACTCAGCGCTGTTTTTAAGACCCATCGATGCTGCAGTACAGGTGCCTAGTCTCTGGCTTCCAACTGTTGCAAAACACTGTGTGCTGTTCATCCATCGCATGTTACCTCTCCATTCTCCCAAGATGGACAGCAGATGGTCCCCAGCCTCCCACACCACAAATGGTGCTGCAGAAAATACCTTATATGTGCCCTCTTATGAATCAGTGAGGCATCACCTTTGGGATATGTTCCCAGAAGAGGAATGACTGGGTCAGGGGGTATGTGTTTACCTGGTTTAACTAAGTATTGCTCTTTGGGATGGCTATGCTAGTCCACACTCCCTACGGAAGTTCATGACGGCTCCTGTTTCCTAATGACATGATCCAGCTTTGTAACTTTTGACAGTCTAATAAGCATAATTGAGATTTAATTTTCTGGTTGAATTTCTTTATTTTTTTCTTTTCTTAAGATGAAATTTATTGTCAAATTGGTTTCCATACACCACCCAGTGCTCATCCCAACTGGTGCCCTCTTCAATACCCATCACCCACACTCCCCTCCTTCCCACCCCCCCCCCCCATCAACCTTCAGATTGTTCTCAGTTTTTAAGAGTCTTTTATGGTTTGGCTCCCTCCTTCTCTAACTTTTTTGTTCCTTCCCTTCCCCCATGGTCTTCTGTTTAGTTTCTCAGGATCCACTTAAGAGTGAAAACATATGGTATCTATCTTTATCTGTATGACTTATTTCACTTGGCAGAACACTCTCCAGTTTCATCCACGTTGCTACAAAAGGCCAGATTTCATTCTTTCTCATTGCCACGTAGTATTCCATTGTGTATATAGTTGAATTTCTTTAAATAATAACAAGTTTGAGTTTAAACATCTCATCTATGCTTGTTACCCTTTCGAGTTTCCTTTTTCTATAAATTGCCTGCACATACAGCCTATCTTTCTATCAGAGTTCCTGTGATAAGTAAGTGTTACCTAGCATTATTTGAGTTTCTGAAGTCTTTAAGTCTTTACCTGCCTGTGGGACACAAAGGTATTCTTCTATGTGTACCTTTATTAACTTTCTAGATTTTTTATATTTAGTCATTTTGTATGTGGTATTAAGTAAGGATATAGTTTTTTTTTTTAATTTTTTTTAACATTTTTATTTATTTTTGAGACAGAGAGAGAGAGAGCATGAACAGGGAGGGTCAGAGAAAGAGGGAGACACAGAATCTGAAACACGCTCCAGGCTCTGAGCTGTCAGCTCAGAGCCCGACACGGGGCTCGAACCCATGGACTGTGAGATTATGACCTGAGCCGAAGTCGGACGCTCAACCGACTGAGCCACCCAGGCGCCTCAAGGATATAGTTTTTTAAGTTTATTTATTTATGTTGAGAGCGAGACTGCATACAAGCAAGCAAGGGAGGGACAGAGAGAGAGGGAGAGAGGGAATCTTGAGCAGGCTCCACGCTATCAGCACAGAGCCCAACATGGGGCTTAAACTCACGAACCATGAGACCACAACCTGAGCCAAAACCAAAAGTCAGACGTTTAACTGATTGAGACACGCAGCTGCCCCAGTAAGGATACAGTTTCATTTTTCTTCATATGGTAAGCCAGTTTCCTCAACATCATTTACTAAGTAATCCATCTATTCTCCATTGATTTGTGTTGCTTTACTGTATGTTAGGTTTCCATATGTACATGTATCCGTCTCTGAACTCCGAACTCCATATTCTAGTCCATGGTCTGCTCTATAGCCAACACTACATTGTGTTTTAATATCGATCACTCAGTATCTTAATATTAATATCTCAATATTAATATCACTTTTCTTTTTTGAAGTTGACTCAGCTCTTGTGACCTTCATTGTCCCATAGGCATCTCAAAATAAGTCTATCAAGTTCCACAAAAGAAATTTCGTCTTGAATTTAGACTGGAATTGCAATAAGTTTATAAAGTAATTTGGAGAGAACTGACATCTTTAGAATACTAAGTCATCCCTTCTAAAAGTATACAATGTGTCTTCATTCATTCAAATAATATCTGTGCTCTTTAATAGGATTTTAAGTATTTCTCTATAACATTATGTTCTTGGCTAATTTCTAAACAATTTACAATTTCTTATTGCTCGGTGACTTTCATTGAACTTTAAAAATTATTTTCTAGTTCCTTATTGCTGATATGGAAAAATGCTATAGATTTTTGCGTATTGATCTCATACCCAGCAATCCCGCTGAGCTCTTTTATTAATTCTAATTATCTATTATTTCTGTTGATATTTTTAGGTAAATGTTTTATATCATTTACAAATAATAATGGTCTTATCTATATATTTCTAATCCTTATACCTCTTATTTATTTACTTTTCTATCCCTTGTCCCATTAGCTGGGACCTCAAGAACTATGTTAAACTGAACGGTGAGATTAGGTAACCTTTACTTGTTCCCATTCTTAAAGGGAATGCTTACTTGTAGCTTCATGTTGCATACTTTTTGCTAAGTCTTCATTTTTAAGCTTCTTTTTGATGGGAAAACAGAAGCTTTTCTAAAATAAAATAAATATAGGGGCGCCTGGGTGGCTCAGTCAGTTAAGCGTCCAACTTCGGCTCAGGTCATGATCTCGCGCAGTCCGTGAGTTCCAGCCCAGCGTCGGGCTCTGTGCTGACAGCTCAGAGCCTGGAGCCTGCTTCATACTCTGTGTCTCCCTCTCTCTCTGCCCCTCTCCCACTTGCACTCTGTCTCTATCTCTCAAAAATAAATAAACATTAAAAAAAATGTTTATTGAAATAAAATAAATATATAATTAGCTAATCTTAAATAAACCAAGGTAATATTCGCTTAGGTTTGAAGTTTAAAACATTTAAGTTAAAGAATTTTCTTCTATTTGAAGCTAAGAGTTTTTGTCACAAACTTTGTGGTTAAACTTTCTCAAATGGCTTTTTTCTGCATCAACTGAGTTAATTATATGATTTTTATCCTTATCTTAATAACGAGATAAAGTACACTGATAGAGTTTTCTGTATAGTCCTAGGAGAAACCTCACCTGAATGTGATTTTTTTTTAATGCACTGTTGGGTCTGATTAGGTAAAATTTTGTTTAACCTGTTTACACATCTACAATCATAAGTGAAATTGACCTATACATTTTCTCATGTACATGGTTCCTTATTGAGTTTTGAAATCCATGTTTCACTAGATTCATTTAAAAAATCTAGACAATTTTCATTCTTTTTCATACTTTTTTTGGAGTAACTTACAACAGAACCCATCACTAAAACCATTAGGGCATTTTTTGTTGTTGTTTTGGTTGTTTCTCTTTGTTTTAGGGATGTGAGATGTTGGACTAGTATCTCTGCCTTATCTGTCTAAAGTCCCAGTTTCTTCTTATACCAGTTGTGGCACTTTATAACCTTCTAGGAGTTTATTCATTTCATCTGAGTCTTAAATTTTAGTAGCATGAAATTCTTCGAAAGACTTTATTTTTAATCTCTACTATATCTGCAGCTATTTTCACTTTTTCAGCTTATTTTTGGCAACTTCGGTCTTTATTTTTTAATCAGCCTTATTAACATTAATCAATATTAATATTTTCAAAGAGCCAGCTTTTAGACTTAAGATCCATATTCATGTTTACTTGTCCCTATAAATTTCTTAAACTGATCAATATAGTACCTTCCCTGCAGCAATCCAGGTACTTGAGCATGTTCTCAAACCCTCTGGACTCTTCCCCACTCCCTGTCCCTTTCACCTTCACCCAAACCAACCCTGTGTGGATTTGGGCTGTGGGTTGTTAAAAATAGGCATTTTTCCCTCCTGTTTTGTGATAGTCTTTTATTTAAGGCAAAAAGAAGACATCTTACTCAAGTATTTAACCACGCTTACTTTTCATATCTGTAGCATTTGTCACTCTTCTGAAGTGTGCTTCCTCTAGATTTTCCAGAAAGGATTTTGTAAGGCAGACCTCATGAAATCTCACATGCCCGGAGCATTTTTTTTTTTTAATCATACCCTCACATTTGAATTGCAATGTGATCAGAGATACAAAATGTTAGGTTCCAATATTTATTTCCTTCATATTTTAAAATATTCCATTGTCTTTTCATATGCAGTGTTGCCACTGAGAAGTCTGATGTCAGTCTGATCCTTGTTCCCTCTGGAGGCGGTCTGCTCTTTCTAGAAGCTTTTAGAATGTTTCTCTTTCTTTTTTACAATCTTCCACTTCACCATATGTCTTGGGGTTTGTTTTTCTTTTTATCTTTCGTCCAACACTCCTAGAGCCCTTTAAATCTGAGGTGTTTTATCTTTAATTCTGAGACATTTATCTTCATTATTTCTTTAGATATTTCTTTCTGTTTTTATTTCCCCTTTTTAGGACTTCTATTAGTTAGGTGTTGGAATGTATATTCTCTCCTCCAAATCTCTTAGCTTTGTCTTTATGTTTTCTTGCCTTTTATCTTGTTTTTAAATCTTTTCAGAAAGTTCCTCCATCTGATCATTCAAGTCATTTATTTGTGTTTAGCTGGATCTAAATTCTCCATTCATCCCATCCATTATGTTCTTACTTTCAACTATTATATTATTCATGCCTAATATTTCTACTTAATTGTGCATGATTTTGGTTATTTTTTTTATATTGTTAATTTCCTTTCTTACCTCCTTAAATAAAGCTGTCATGCTTAATTTAAACTTGGACCTACTATTCTAATAGTTCTGCATCAGGTGATGGATGTCACACAGACTGTGGTCTTTCTTTCTCAGTAATCTTACTCTCCAGTGATGGACATTCTGGCTTATGCGCTCATGTCTCTTTGGGGTTATCAGCTGCTGTGTCTATTATGTGTGTAATAGAGAAGAACCAAGGACACACGAAGAGGTAGATAATGAATAGTCCATGAAAGTATGGGGGAGAAACAAAAATAGAACTTCAAAACTTTTTTCTGACCTACTCTTTTTCTCTTTTTTTTGTACTGTTTGTGTCTGGTTTTTGTATCCAGGTAATGCTGGCCTTATTGAATGAGTTGTCAATGTTCCCTCTTTTTCCATTTTCTATAAAAGAATGTATAAAACTGGTGATGTTCCTTTTTTAAATGTTTGATAGAATTAATAATGAAGCCATCTGGGCCTGGAGATTCTTTTTCTAAAGGTTGTAATCACAGATCCAATTTTTTTAATAGTTATAATCTTGTTCAGGTTACCCATTTCATCTTGGGTGACTTTTGGTAGATGGTGATTTTCAAGGAAATGGTCCGTTTCATCCAAGTTTTTAAATTTATTTACATAGAATTGTTTATGGTATTCAGCAGGATGGGGATGTTCAATCACTCTTTAGGGAGGGCAGTGAATTTTTTCAAACATCAATACCATCTGCCTCGGTTATAAGATGGCATTGTGAATGTTATAGAAGGACCTTATATGTCATTATACACAGGATTTTATCTGGCCAATTTTTAATTGTATTGTCCCAAATGTTTTCAGAAAATCTAACTGTAATTTCCCTTTTCATAATCATAGGAGTGGATATAGTGCTTTATATCCTTTATACCTTTAGCAAATATTGACTCACCATCTACCATGAGTCAAACACTGTTCTAAGTTCTGAGGATAAAGTAATGAACAAGATGAACCAGATGCCCACCCTCCTGAAACTTATATTCAAGGGGATGAGGCAGTTGGGAATAGACAAAGGAAGGAAAACAGGTAATTTCAAGTAGAGATAATATTATTTTAAAAAATAACCAGTAATGGAATAGGCACAGATGTAAAGAGCTGACCTCTAGGACAGTTCTTATGGCAGGAAGTGTTTTCTGATTGTCACTTCCTTCCCCTATCATAGACTCTGGCCTCAACTAAGATGGTCAGAAGAGGCCTCCCTTTGAACTGAGATATTTGAGCCAGGGCTTAAATGATGAGAGCAAATTACACAAAGAAGAGCATTCCAGACCTAGTAAGAGTAATTACTATACCCCAAAGGAGGAATAAGTTTGGTATGTTCAGCAGATTAGAAGAAAGCCAGCTAGAGAGGGTACGAAATCCAAGGCAGAGCCAGAGCGTACCGGGCTTCGTAGGCCAAGGTAAGGATTTTGGATTTTCTTCTAAATGCAAGAAGCTATTGCAATTGGAGCCATTGCACTGAAGAAGCCATTGGAGGTTATTTGGCAAGAGAGAGACAGGATGAGATAGGATCACATTTACATTATTTTTAAAAAAGCACTCATTAAAAATGGAGAGTAGATATAAGTAGGGTCAGAATGGCAGGAAAAGACCAGACAGGAGGCATTACCATGATCCAGCCCTCTCCTTGCGAGGTCCAATCAAGAGCCACAGAGAGGGGCCAGGCTGACAGCTGCTAGTCTGTGATCAACTCATCTGCCATGGAACTGGGTTTCCTGATATAAGTGAATCCACAGAATAAGGCAAATTATGTCAGAATATTGCTCTGTGAGAGTACCTTTAGCTTATCTTTGAAAAGAAGATTTGGAAGCCTATTGAGTTTGCCCATGGTGGGTAGAGGCAGATGGTCTGCAGAGCTTGAGGACCTTCCTCAGCAACTCCGCTTCAGGTGAAAGTATCCAAGTTATCTATTGTTCAGTTGATTCTCCATTCCTATTATACCCTTAAAGACTTTTGTCACTTCTCCTCCCAGATTCCCTCTTGAATTGGTTCTTAACTCCAGTCTCACCCCAATCTAATTCATTCTTCACCCCACAGTAAGAACGATCTTTCTAAAAACTTGAGCTTAAAGTCCATCAATGGTCTCTTCATTCTACCACCTGCCCAAGATAGTTCAGCTCCTTAAATGCCATGATCCAGTCCCTACTTACCTCCCTGAAGCTCTCACTCATCCACTCAGACCAGCTCCTGGCTAACTCTGCAGTTTCCCAAATAAGCCATACTTTTTGTACAGACCTGGGACACCCTTCTCCCACCAATCTGTAGCTAATTTCTGCATCAGTTCCTAAAATAAGAAGTACTTTCTCAGTAGCACTTGCTAATCCTGCCACATCCCAGGCTCTACCGTTCCCCTTACCTTCATTAGCCCCAAGCTTCATTGAATGCCCACCTCCATGTTTGATAACTCTCTATATTTACCTCTTCCCCAGAGCACTTAGAGCTTGGGGTTATATTTGTTGGTTTCTCCCACCAGAGTGTGAGAAACCTGAAAGATGGGACTGCGTCCTTTTATTCTTCATATTCCCATCTTTTAGCACAACATTTAGAACTCAACAGATGCCCCCTATATGTTTGTTGGATGAATATATAAAAGAATAAACAAGTAATAAATTAGAAGATGCTATTAAGGAGGCTAAGGTGGTAGGTTTTCACAGCCCATGTGCGCTGAACAGGTAACTTTGCCCTGTCCATGACTTCAGACTACCCTCCACAAACCTGCCAACCAGAAACCCACTTCTGGGAAGAGCAGTCTAAGTGCTGGTGGCCAGAGGCAGCCACCTGTGCTTCTGTGGAGCAGCACACTTTGCTGTGTAGTTACACAGACACCTGCTGAGGCTGTCCTCAGAAGGAAACACTGGCATCATGGCTTTGGTCCGGATGCTAAGGTCACATGAATAGGCAGATGCTCTCCAAAGCCATCTACTCTGACTCTTTTAAAGATGGCATCCAAGAGTGGAAAACAAGTAAGAGACAGGGCAGGGAGAGAAAAAGTCTCTTCCTTCACTCCCAGCCAGCTGGGGGTTGTCTGATTGTGCTGTATGTCACGTAGCTCACTTCACCCCACTCAGCACTCAGCCTTCGGATGCCCAACACAAACCAATTTCTTAGCAATTCTTCCGGTGAGTGCCCCAGTCCTGTTGATCTCACAATTACACCTACAAACACTTAACCATGAGACATCCCAGTGTACCGATCACTTGGCATCGCTTTCCTCTTAACTTGGTAATCACTGCAGGTTGTGCTTTGAAAGAAAGAAAGAAAAAAAAGGCTCTTTGTGAAGCCAGGCCTCAGTTATTGTACCTCAGGGAAGAAAAGTTTTTGGTCCTAAAATTTCTGCCTTGGAAAGATCACTGGAACGATCTATGTTAGGGTCAAAGGTGAGTTTCTGATGATATTAAATGGCGTGACATCTAGAGATGCCTGAAATCTGTCCTGACAATCTCCTAAGAATGTATGCAACCACAGTATACATGCAAGGAACACAGCAGAGCAGAAATCAGTGCATTCCTCTTTTTCAATTTTTTTAAATGTTTATTTATTTTTGTGATAATGACAGACAGAGTGAAAGTGGGGGAGGAGCAAGAAGAGGAGGGAAACTGAATCTGAAGCAGGCTCCAGGCTCCGAGCTGTCAGCACAGAACCTGATGTGGGGCTGGAACCCACAAAACATGAGATCATGACCTGAGCCGAAGTCGGACACTCAACAGACTGAGCCACCCAGGTGCCCCTCAGTGCATTCTTTATAATCAGCTAAGCCAAGGTCTAACAACCCCCGACACAGAGCTTAATAGAAAAAAAAAAACTGGAACAGAAGGCTTAAACTCAAGGATAAATAGCATCTCTTATTCCCTCTGTTTCCCAGGCCACCCAGCCTAAATCTTGGGACTGGCCTGCTCAAGACATACCTACCGGGAAAGATGGGGAAGGAAAGAGGGAGGGAGGGAGGAAGAGACTGAGACACTCAGTCTAGTCACTAGAGCATAGGATCTAGGCAGAGAAAGCAGGCCACCGGGCCCCTAGGGGACACAGCGTGGCTTACCAACTCCATCTCTTGGCCTCTCTAAGAGGGAAATGTACCCGAGAAAGAGTGGAGTTCAAATCCAGCTGTTCCTCAGACTCATCTGAGGAGATCTGGTAAGACACTGATCCCCTGCAACCCCCTAATATTCTGATTCAGTTCATCTGCTGCAGAACCCAGGAATCTAGATTTCAATGAAGTGCCCACTTGGGAACAATTAGTGAGCCTCTGCCTCCTCTCATCTGGTGAAAAGGAATAATGATTTGATCAAGGACTAGTGATATGAGGCAAAACTCTGGCAATATTGACAGCCAGAGAAGGTGGAAAGGAGTGGTTTTGTGGTAGAGTTGTCTTCTCCAAACCCCAAGAAAACCCTAGTCGCTGCACAATGCTTGTTGATTGTCTTCCATTAATGCCACAGACTATGACGAATCTAGAAACAACCAGGTGGCCTTGCAATTTGTCAACAGTAAGACAAGTGTACCCGGCAAGTATGCATCAGCCCCAAACACATTTGGTGAGCACCTCCACCATCCAGCCCAGGGTGGGGGCCCAGGAGGAAGAAAATACAGCCCTTCTTCTCCCAGGGGACAATCTGTGAGTTTCATCTCCTCTAAACTTTGAGACCGCTTAAATCCACGTTTTCTTTATTCATTTAGAAATAAATTTCTAAATTCTTTATTTATTTCTTTCTTTATTAATAATAAAGAAATTTATTATTGAAGGAAGTGAAGGAAGAGACTTTTTCTCTCCCTGCCCTGTCTCTTACTTGTTTTCCACTCTTGGATGCCATCTTTAAAATAATAAATTTCTTTATTTATTTATTTATTCCCATTTTCTGACTTAAAAAACATGAATCCATTTTTTATATGACAGTCTTTCAGGTGTTTCAAAACTTCTCCGGGGCAAATTCATCTCAGTTCACTATATTTATTTTTGGTAGATCTACCTTTAAAGCAACTAATGTGTTTGAGCCTTTTTAAAGTATCACTAACTTTAGTATTAACAAATATTAAATAATCAACATCATCAAGGTGAAGAAACCTGTATAACATCATTTATTTACCTATCCTGAAGTTTGGTTCTATTTTAGATGTGTATTTGTATGAGGGTTGGGGGAAGATGTTCTGTTGGGGACACATTGGATATTGGCAAAAAATTGGGAGTTCTGGCCCCTTTAAGGAGCTAAGCTGATTAGGGAAAAAGAACTGTTTTTATTTTATTTTATTTTATTAAAAAATGTTTAATGTTTATTATTTTTGAGAGAGACAGAGCATGAGCAGGGGTGGGGCAGAGAGCAAGGGAGACACAGAAACAGAAGCATGCTTCAGGCTCTGAGCTGTTAGCACAGGGCGCGACATGGGGCTCGAACCCACAAACCCACAAACTGTGAGATCATGACCTGAGCAGAAGTCGGATGCTTAACCGACTGAGCCACCCAGGGCCCCAGGGAAAAAGGACTATTTAACACATGAGGTAGGAGTGAGCTGATGGCCAAGAACGTTCTGTGCTGATCTTCTCAAGCAAGAAAGTCAGGCAATGAGGGAAGAGTGGAGAAGGGAAGGAAGACAGGCTGGTTGCTGCAGAGACCAGGTGGAGAAAGGCCCAGAAGCCAAGACATAATCACAGTGCTCCCGAAGCAACAGGGAGAGGGGAAGTGCTCGCTTACACCTGTCCCCTGAAACATAATTGTAACCTCTATAAATTTGTGGAGTCAAGAACTCCAATCAGGCTCTAAGACATGCTGGAGACAAAAGTTAAGAGCTTTTCCTCAGCTATTTAAGAAAATCAGTTTGGGGGATAAATATGTTTAATTTGAACATAGAACTTCCTGAGGTAACTTTAACCTTTGGGGCTTTATATGTTTATAAGATAAATACAGACATCAATTAATCCTTTGCTGTATGGATAGATGTAGATCGTGTGAACTGTATGCCTATGTGACATTCCATTTAGTCAACTGTAGGGAGTACTTGACTTGGGGTCCCAACACTTGAGTTCACGCGACCAGTGGAAGTTGTGTGATCTTCCTGAGTACAGTTTCTTTGTCTGAAAAATAACAATCCAGTTGATCTATAACAATCAGCCTTTCTCTACAAGTTTCTTGCAAGAATCAAATAGAAATAAAATGCACTTTGTCAAGTATAAGTTTTATAGAAATGTATTGTTACTCCCTGGTACAAATGTGTCTGAAGGAGGAGGTCCCCTTGTTCTAAACTACCTTAAATGGCAGTGCCCCTTGACCGTGGTATGACAGCAAGCTGGACAGTTCCTATGTTAGGAGTTAGCACATCCACTGAATCCCAGTGACCTCTTCCTAACACAGGATGCTTCACAGATGATCTGTGACAGGAGCCTTAGATGACCAGAGTGTTCAGTGAGGATATTACATCACCTTCCCTGTGTGGCATTATGCTGTCCACTTGCTCTGACCCCCCAGCTGACTCCAAGTGGCCCTCTGTCACACCTGTAGTGCACCGAGCCCGCCACTAGGGGACACGGTAGTGAGTGATACGTGAGGTCCCTACCCAGACTCCTCATAACTGCTACAATTCAAGGATGCAAAACCACATCAACTGCACTCCATTGACCCTGAACATCATTGTATTTACAGAGCACCAGAACCACTTTTCCTTACGCGGCACGCTCTTCCTTGTGCTTGCCCTATCCACTCCTTCGGTCCAGAAATCTCCTCCGGTGGGATCTCTGCTTCTTGGCTTGTCTGCTAAGTATTAAAATTTGCCCTGAAGCTAAGCTCTTCAAGATACATGATTTAAGCTTCTCTTTCAGCTAATTAGATATTGTTCTACAAATTGGGCTGTTCTCTCTGAAAGATGAGCAGTGATTTGTCTCCCCCGCCCTTTCCTCAAACTTAACACTGAACTGTAAAACATGGCCATTTGATTGTTTAGTCCAATCAGGAGATTATTTTGCTTGAGGAGTAGAGATCCATCTTGTTAACGCAGAGCTTGTTCGGGCATTTCTTCATGCTGGTGTGAGGATGGCAGAAGGTTTTGCTTACTGCCTCTCATCCTTTTGAAAGGTGGGCTCTACAGTGATTTCTTGTGGCCCGTGCATCTGTAATCAGCACCTGAGTAACCCCACTAGCTACATTAACACACATTCACTCTTAAGGGAAGGGGGGAGAGATTTTTATTATCTCCATTTTACTGACAAGAACACTGATACCCAGGGAAGTCAGGCCATCTGCCTAAAGCCAAACAAATAGGTAAGTGAAAGAGCGAGACCATGAATCCAGATCTTCGGTCCTCAGATCCCATAAAACTGTATATTGTTTAATAAATCCGACATCAGTTAAAGAGGGGGAATGCAGGATGATACAGGGTTCCCACACTGAGATTCAGTGAGGATTTCTTACAGCTCTTGACAAAGTGCCACGAGGCCCTCCACAACCTTCTCCAACCCAAGGGCCCATTATGCATAGTAGGAGAAAGGACCCTTTCTGGAAATTGCCTCTTTTCCTATGCAGGGGGCCGGGTGTTTCCTCATCCTCAAGACTGTGCCCAGCATTTGATGAATGGAGACACTCTGAGTGGGGTTTACACCATCTTCCTCAATGGAGAGCTAAGCCGGAAGTTACAGGTGTACTGCGATATGACCACCGATGGGGGTGGCTGGATTGTAAGTACATGTGGCTGTTCTCCACATACACAAACATCCTTGGTGTCTCATCCATCTGGATCAGCGCCTACGGATCCAAATTTCACCATCCTCTGGCCATTCTTCATCCACCCCTCACCTGTCCATCTTGGGGCTCTTTGTTGCCTCTGGGCCTTTGCTCAGTAGCCCAGGCATAGGTTTGGCCCAGCACTGGAAGGAAGAAGGTATTGAGGCCGCAGACTGCAGTGACCTGACCCGGTGTAGGAGCCCCAGGAATATGGTTCCAGAGTGCCGGGGAAAGGGAGTAGTGGTCAGATAAGTCCAAGGGTCTCGCCTGCTGTAGGCTGTAGGAAAAGAAGGGGTGGTTCCTCTGTAGGAGAAGGGCCCTCTGCAGGAGCAGGGGAGCCTCAATGGGGAGGTCTATGGGAAGAGTAAATGGAGGGGCAGATGAGGGGCGGAGCCTGGATAGCCGGCTCTAGTTACAAAGGCCTCCCCTGCCCCACCCTTCCCTGGCTTCCTTGGTTCTTCCCCAGAGCTGTCGCAGCCTTCAAGAAGCACCAGTGTTCAGGAAAAGCCAGACACCCTCCTTCCGCGTCTACTAGGGTAATACCAAGAGAAGACAAAGGACAGCCTCACAGATGTCCCCACCTATCAGTGCAGCTCACCATAAGACGGATGGGAGAGTTCCCACAACCTGGCCCTAAAGCAGCCCAGCATTAGCTCAGTCCCTGCGTGCTTGCAGGGCCCCCTCCCCACACCACCCCCCGCCCTCTCCCCACCTTCTGCTGCTAGCACACAGCACTGGATTTTTCTTGGTGCAGAATGGATAGTTTTTTAATGGAGTTAAATGGTGGCTGTGCTCATAAGCTACTCTTGGGAGACATTTTCTTTTATGTTTCTGACATATTTGTGCCTCCTTCTTAAAGCATAATTGGAAATTGAAGCCGAAGCTGATGCATTGGAGGTTAAATGAAATTAGCACTTAAACAGCTCAGAAAGCGAACGATATGTTGTTGCTTTGCCTGCAATGGGATGATGACAGTTACTAGCTGATTTGAAGTTGGTCCCGTTCTTTGGGTGTGAAATGCTTTCCTCTACACTCTGCCGCAAAAAGATTAATTGGAGAGCCAAGCCTGTTTCCCTTGCCTATCTGTGGGCTTGATATGTATCCTGAGTCCCTTGTGTATCGCAGGGGTGCAACTTAGTGTCAACATCACACCCTGGCCTATTCATCAGGGGCCTCTGCACTTCAGGAGAAGAGCTCCCAGTACGTTCAGCAAGAGTGCTGTGCCAACACCGGGCTCTGTACTGCAGTGCTCTTCATCTGAGCGTCTTTGTCGCAGCAGATACAAAACTCGGTTATAGCAGTTTTACTCTTGAGAGTTTCTTCTCTTAGTTTCACTTTTTCCCCCCTTTCTCCCTCACAGGTATTCCAGAGACGGCAGAATGGCCAAACCGATTTTTTCCGGAAATGGGCTGAGTACCGTGTTGGTTTCGGGAACCTGGAGGATGAGTTTTGGCTGGGTAATCCTCCTTTGTGCTTTCCCTCGGAGCCCTGCTCTGGCTTCTCGTCCATCTCTCTCCTTTGCGTGTCCGTCTGGGATTATCGGAAACGCCGTGGCTGTTGAGAAGCTGACAGCTCGTGAATTGCTTTCAGTACCTCTTGGCTCTGTTTGGCTCCACTATTGATCTGTTTTTATCTTATTGTGGTGTTTTCCTCTTCGCTCTGTCTCTTCCCATCCTCATTAATAGTCTCTTATGCTGATGGGTCTTGACATGAGGCAACTACAGAGGAAGTAAGCCACCTGGTGGGGGAGGGGGCGGGGGACACACAGCGAGCCGGCCGGTCACCTCTCAGAAGCCAGGCGCTGGCGGGCCAGCCTGCCGGTCAGGACAGAACCGAGGCGGTTGCCCTGCCCCAGCTCCCTGGAGGAATGTGATCACCTGACTTGGCGAGGGAAGGGAAAACGTGAGAGTGGCATTGGAAGTGACCTGCAATCTCCCAGGGGTCTGACACAAGCAGGAGGCATAGGTTGAGAACCGAACCGGTGTGTGAAGGTGAATCCACACCCCATCTACGCAGCTGGCCGCGGTGCCAATCCCAGAAAGTGGCGCATCTGTTGCCTTCATCTCCCGCTTGGTTAGATTTTCACAGTGATGTGTATGAGAAGGCAGGGGGACAGGCAAACAACCGGGTTCCACAGCTGTGGTCTCCTTTCTGTGTCCCCATCACCGTCTCACGGGGCCTCACTGTCTTTCTCCTGGCTGCTCGCATGACAGCCCCCCACCCGACCTCCCTGCCCTTCCATCATCACATGGCCGGCTTCCTCACCCAAAGGTTAGGGTGAGGTTAACCTCATCTGTAAACCCTTTCAATGACTCATCACCACCAGGTGAAAGCCAAACACCTTAGCTAAGGTCAAGGCCCTCTCTAATCTACCTCCAGAGACTGCTCCCCACCACTAGGCACCCCACCCCTCTCCCCACCCCCACCCCCATCCATACACACACCAAACTCCAGACATCCACGATCCCTAATGCTTCGTCTGCACGGAACGCTCTCACAGCGACCATGTCCCTCCTCTGGACACCTTGGTGTCCATCTGTGTATATTCAAAGACCTAACTAAACTCCTCTTCCTCCACAGAACCTATCCTGCCCACTGTTCTCACCCTTGGCCTGTGGGACAATTGACCACTCCCTCTTCTGTGGGCCCAAAGCACAGTGGCCATTTTCCTCTCTGTCTCTCTTGACTATACTGCGTAAAGTTCTTTCAGGACTAGGACCACATCATAGTCCTCTTTTAATCCCATTGCCTGTTATGGTGCCTGAGAGAGTAGGTACTTAATGTATAGGTATCAATCAGTCAATTAATGACAAGAATTTATTGAGTACCTATTAGATGCCCAGATCTATGTTTGCTGATGTAGGTAATAAAACTACAAGGTAAGAACGTTGAGAGACAAGTCAAGTGAATAGGAAGTATTTTTACCTTCTAGAAGTTTCCATACAGCTTGGGAGGCCAGTGCAATGCACACAAATCCGTGGGCTCGGCAGACAGGGCTCGTGTTCCCCAGACCTCAGGCACTTAACACCGCTTCCACAATTCTTGCATAATCTGTGAAGTAGCTAAACTACCACACACTTAAATTCCCTCTGTATCGCTTGCTTTATTTAGTTAAATCTACTGTTTGGGGGAAGAAACTTAATAGCATTGCCCAAAATGGCAAGCTAGTTATCATGTGCCAAAATAAAAAGGAGACTTAAAAATTAACACAACGAAAAGGAAACAATATTAATATTATTAAATGACAGTTAAATACGGGGCCCTCAAGGCTGATGCTGCTGGGAGTGGTACAAACAAAGATTAAAAAGTGTTGGGGGCTCACTACCAAGCACTAGAACCAAACAGAGACTGGGAGTCAAGGTTAGGATTAGAGTTAAGGTTCCACCTTCACCTATTAAGGAAGAAATAGAATTTGGAAATACCTTTCTCCCTATATGTTTAAGGTTATTTAGTAGCCCTTATTCCCAAAGTATTTCTCATATGGTGAGAAAGGCCATCCCGCACTGAGAAACACTATAAACCCACCAAGTACCAAGGAGAAGGCCACAGATAGACAGGGGAGGGGTCAGCTGTGTGGAGGAGGTGCCGACGGATGAGTCAAAAGAAGCAGGAAGGAAGGGGACAAAAAAAGAGGTAAGGCAGGGATCCTTCTGACAGACGCAAACGCAAGAGTAAAGAAACTATCAACCGAGAGGAAAGGTGCAGGTCAGGGAAAGAAGAAAATGAGGTTAGGTGGGTTGAATGAAGGCACATTATGGTACCTAAAGCTGGGAAGAAAAGTCTTGACCTAATGCCATAGGTAAGAGGGAGCCAGTGAGGGCTCTTGAACAGAGGCATGGCCTGGTGAGATATAGTTTGGCAGCAATACTCAGGTTGAGGGTAACTGTGACCCATGGTTTATATCTTAAGTTGGGTTCCCTAGAAGCAGAGCCAGAGACAAGGAGTCTTGTTTAAGTGATTTATTGGGTGAGTGCTCTTAGGGGCAGGGGAACGGAGGAAGCAAGATAGAGCAGGGGAAATACGCAAAACCGTGGTTGTGGTGGGAGACAATCTTCAGTCTCGTCCTCGGGTGAGCATGAGTGCTGGAACATGAATTGCTTCTCAGAGTCAGTCCCCACTAGGACAAGGGGGCTGACATTTTGTACCTCCACATTAGGCATTAATGAAAGTCTGCTTCAAGGCAGGGGGGAGGGAGAATGTAGCTGCCAGGAGGAAGCGACTCCTGTTTGGTCAAGTGTTATTATCCAAGAAGAAGAAGGTAGCTGTGAGTTGTTACCAGCCAAGACATCTAGCAGCTGGGCGATAGGTCCACCATCTACTGAGGGCATCCGGGCAGGCACACCCAGGATCCACTACACCACACAAGCACGAGGCTAGGGTAGGTTGTGGGTCAGCACCCCAGCAAACAGCCCTCAACTTATAATCAACGTAAAGCTTTAAATCTCAAAGAGGAGAGGGAAGCAGAAAGATCCAGGTGGCCCTCAGCCAATCATTTCGCCTGTGTGGATTTCAACCTCCTTTTCCACAAAGAGATAAACCTAAGCAATGTCTAAATTCCCTTCCATCCCTTCAATTCTTTCATTCTCATGATGGTGTGTGATAGATAGAGATCAGATATGACAGCCAAGCAAGAGGACCTTGGTTCAGTAGGCAGATAGAAATCAGGAGGACTCAGACATCACCAGCAGTGCAAGCTGAGTGGTTCAAAGCCTGGACAGGTGGGTCAAAACCAGAAAGTCCCAGAGCACAGCCAGCCAGGGCAAGCAGACAAGGGAATATATATGAGAAAACATTGCTGTGGAGCATGTGGGCTCACAGAGGTTTGCACCTTATGAGAATCCATCAGACCAAGGCCTGGGAAGCTTAGAGCCCAAAGAGAAGCATATGGGGGAACATAGCCACCCAGAAACCAGTGCAGAGGGGGCAATGCAAGCTGTAGCAGGTAGATTAGACAGAAAGGGACTGTGGTCAGGGGGCAGATGGCTATATCTCCTGAGCTGACCAGGGGAGCCCAGGAGGACTGGAGGCTGAGACAGGGAAGGGCAAGGTAACAGAACCTCTTTTGCAGGCCACTGGGCGATGGTAAGATGTCTGGCTCTCCTGGGCCCCTAGTGCCGGTCCTGAACTCCTCTGATCAGTATCTTTACCTCTCTTCACCTTCTATGACTCCCTAACACTCACACCAAGGATTTAAGCCCATGTAATTAATGCCTTTTATCATTTTTCACCCAACAACACGGTTTGAAGTAGAAGGTGGAAGAGGATGGGGCCAGGAGTCCCGAGGCTCAAGGTTTGTCCATAACTGGGTCAAGACAGGGTGTGAGGACCCCCGAGCTGACCCGTGGTAGAAACCCATCAGCAGACCAGGGCTTGTCTTTTTGCAGGAAAAATTTCTGAGTCTAGCAAGATCTGTTTGGTAAATGACCTGACAAGGCCTGAGGGCTCCCCCTCCTCCTCTATAACATCCGTCTGAGGCCATAGTCCCATTCTCCCTCCCCTTTCCAAAGCCCCTGCATTCTCTGCTCTTCTCCCCAGGGCTGGATAACATACACAGGATCACATCCCAGGGCCGCTACGAGCTGCGAGTGGACATGCGTGACGGCCAGGAGGCCGCCTTCGCCTACTATGACAAGTTCTCTGTGGAGGACGGCAGAAACCTGTACAAACTGCGCCTGGGAGTCTACAATGGCACCGCAGGTACCCCGGCCCCCAAGCAGACAGACCCCAGGGCGTGTGCGAATTCCCTGCTAGCCACAGTGAGGGCGGAGGGCCAGGAGTCCCGGGTGCTGGTCCCAGCTGTCCAGAGCCACTCAGGTGACCTGCAATCAATTTCTAAGGACTTCAGTTTCCTCATCTGGAAAATCATAATAATGATGCCTGCCCTACTGCACAGAGCAGTCAGGAAAAAAAAAAAAAATGCTATCAATGCAGTGAAAATACTTTCAAAGTTTAAAAGAAAAAAGTGCCATGTGAGGGCAAAGGATTATTTTTCTTGTCCAGATTAATCAATATGGGCTCGTATCCAATGAGAGCATAATCAGCTATTGTCTGGCTAGAAATTCCCCCTGCGATGACATCTAGGAAAACCGTCTTGCAACTAATGGAGATAAAGCAGATCCCTCCATACGTTCTGAGATGACCCCCTCCTATCAGCAGTCCTGCCTTCATCAGGTGCAAACAAGAGCACTGGAATGAACCTCGCTGGCCACATTTCTTTTCATTCCTCCACAAGAACCAAGTACACGGTCACGTTTCCTATATAGATTTTTATGACATCTCTACTAAGTAGAACAACCATCTCTATGAGCTCTGTTGCATTAATAGTTTTATCAGAACATAATATCCAGTCTCCTTCTTAGGCTTTGCCAATCTGTTTCCTGGGCTCTATTATAGCACATTTCATAAGACCTGTTTTGCCAAATATTCTACTGTTCAGTACACGGAGTTATTGGTCCTTTCATTAACTCCAATCTTAGGGCTAAATGCTAGTGTATAATTTTAGCAGCATTTTTATGCCTCTTGGAATTAAGAAAATCAGCAAGGTGTTGCCCTTCCAATTACTGCCTCTGTCCAATTATTTCTCTTCTCAGCCAGGTATTGTTACTCCACAGGAAGACACGCTTTGCTATTGTTCACAGTGGTGATTATTCCCAATGGCAGTCAGTCGGATCTGCCTGAAGTGCCCCTAACAAAAATTCCAGTTTGCCACACTTTGGGCATAAAATCGCCATTGAAATGGAGTGTGCTAAACAAGACATCAGACTAAACCATTTCAAAAAAAATCTGGTACCATCCACTCCCTAAGATTAGAATTGCACCTGCAGAAAAGCAGCTCTTACCCTCCCCATAGGAAGGAAAGCAACCCCTCCCGGTTGCTCCCATGTCCCACCTTCCTCCCCCTCTTCACTTGCTCCAGGCCTCTGCCTCTCTCTGCCTCCATTGGCCCAGCCACCGCTGACTTTACTGCAGCTCTGTCTTGCTAGTGGGTCCCATGGGGGGCGGGACTGTTGCTCCACATTGTACTCTCACGTCTCATGGGAAAATCCTGCTGGCAAATTGGCCAATCACCAAAAATTAATTACAGTGTGAGCCCTCCCTTCAAATATTCAGTTCATTTTCCTCAAAAGATGAAAACCCTCACTTACGTAGTCTGCCCCCTTCTCTGCGCAACTCTACCCAATGGTAGAATTGCTTTGTCTAGACCAGAGGTCTCCAGAGGGGAAGAGATCATCTTCTCTTTCTGGCTTTTACCATTGCCCAATTCCCCTGGCCTTTATCTTGACTTACTGCTCACTTTATTGGCCCTATTGGCAATACCCCATCCCATGTCTTCCAAACCAAGTTTAGCCCCTTCTCTTGTCCCCATTTCTCAAGGCTATAAAAGCCCAAGTCTCTAATCAGGACTCTAGATTAGAACTGATAACTCCAAATCAAGTTATCAATAAGAGGTTCTTGAGCAACCCCTAGATGTTCATTGTACAAGTTATGGGGACCCAAGAGAAACATAAGACATGGCCTCCGCATGAACTAAACATCTATTTCTTTAAAACAATTTTTTAATGTTTATTTATTATTGAGAGACAGAGAGAGACAGAGCATGAGCATGGGAGGGGCAGAGAGAGGGGGAGACACAAAATCTGAAGCAGGCTCCAGGCTGTGGGCAAGCTGTCAGCACAGAGCCTGACGCAGGGCTCAACTTCACAAACTGCGAGATCATGACCTGAGCCGAAGTCAGGCGCTTAACTGACTGAGCTACCCAGGCGCCCCTCTATTTCTTTTAAAAGATCCACAAGGGACACCAGCTCTTGATCTCAGTGTTGTGAGTTCGAGCCCCATGTTGGGTATAGACATTGCTGAAATAAATAACTTAGAAGCATTTTTAATTAAAAACCTTAAAAAGAATCACAAAAGAAATGGTACTCACTTCCAGCTTACTAGGTGCTCATTGGCCTAAGAAGGAGCAACATCTGTCTGGGACCCCAGTGGTGAGGGAAACAGTCCAGAGAAGGCAAACCCTGGAAGAGAAGTCACGGAAGGAGCTGTTACCATGGAGGAAGGGCAGGCGTGAAGGTCCTTGTTGCCCAGGGCAGGTGTGACTTCAGAAGAACAGAAAGAAGATTGGTAGAGAGTAGGGTGAAGCTGGACCCTGAAGGGCCTTAGAAAAGGGGGCCCTCTTACTATGGTGAGCAGGGGAGAGTCCTGGTAGGTCCTGAGACTTTGGGATTTGGGGGCTTTTAGGAAGATCAATGTGACAGCCGTAAACTGGATGAAGTAAATCTGAGTGAAGAACAGACACCAGCTGGCATGAGCTGGTGCATTAATCTTGGTAGGAGATAATAGGAGACTTGACTAATGTCAGGAATTAAGAGAAAGGTATAAATCTGAACAGTGGTTTGAGAGAGAAAAACCAAGACTCACACAATGAATTGAATACATGAGGTGGGTATAAGGCAGAAGTGGGAAGGGGGCCAGATCTGGGGAGGAGACAAAGACCAATGCTGGGATCTATCCCAGACAGCGGCAGGTGACACCAGAGTGGAAGGTGGAGAGAATTGTTCCCGGACAGCAGTGAGGGCAGATTCTAGATTACAGAGGAGCAAGAGGGAGATGAGAAGATGAGGTGGACAGAGGCAACAGAGGTGAACTGATGGTAAAGAAAGGGTCACTAGACAATAGGACTAATCCAAGAATTTTAATTTTTTTAATGTTTTATTTTGAGAGAGAGAGGGAGAAAAAGAGAGAAGCATGCATGTGCATGAGTGGGAGAGGGGCAGAGAGAGAGAGAGAGAGAGAGAGAGAGAGAGAGAATCCCAAGCAGGCTGCATGCTGTTATTCAGAGCTCCAACTCATGAACTGTGAGATCATGACCTGAGCCAAAAATAAAGAGTCGGACGCTTAACTGAATGAGCCACCCAGGTGCCCCCTAAGGATTTTTAAAGATAAAAGATATGAATATGATTTAGTATTGAAGGAATTGAAAATGCTAAATATATATGTATATATATATATATATATGTGCAAATATATAAATATATATGCAAAAAAAAGAAAAAATAAGAAATATTTTTTGCCTTCCTCTGGACCTAGAAGAAATGGGAAAGAATGAATTACAGGCAGTGGGATTATCTCTCAATGGACACAAAGTCTGATCCCCTGTAGACTGGCAGGAGAAGATGAAAATGATGGGATAGAGACAGGATATGTTGAGTTGGTGACCCAACTGACCTGAGAGGATCAAACTTCCCCATAGAATAAAGATCATCCCCTAAGAGCTAAGCTGTGGTGGGAAGCAGTCGAGGCACTGAGTGGCTACCATTGAGTGTGGACTCAGATGCCACAGATGACCCAGAACTATGGTCTCTTGCAGCTTAAAGGGAACTCAGAAACATCTACAATAATGTCCATTCAATAACATGAGCCCCTTCACGACATATCCAACTATAAATCCCACCAAAAGTTCAGCCAATAGTTATAGATTAATTACAGTTTGATCCCTTGCCTCAATTACTCAGTTCATATGAGTCACCTGCACAACATCCCAACAAGACAATACCCAGCCTTTGTTTACCTCTAAGACTAGAGATCTTACCCCATCTCCAAGCAGTCTGTCCCATATGTGAGCAGCTCCAATAGCTGGGTAACTTTTCCTCCTATATTTAGCCAAAATATGCCTCCTCTCAGTCTCCACCTACTGATCCTCATATCCACCCCCCCTCCCCCACCATTTACTTTATTTATTTATTTTTACTTAGTAGCCCATGAGATATTTGGAGATAGTGATCACAGCCCTTGTCTCCCATTGAACCTGCTCTTCCCCAAGATACAGCCCTGGTTTTCCCAACCACTTCTCTGCCGTGGTGAAGATTTTCTCATCATGCTTTCTCCTCTGGACAGGAACTCTAGCTTGCTGAGATCCCTGTTTACATGTGGCATCATGTTTTGTGGCACATGTGGGGTTTGGGGTATGGGTTGACCAGGCCTAATAAACCACGGAGAAGGCCACACCATGGATGCATGGTGGTAACCCAGACTGGTCGCATCACCATGGCTCATGCCTATCTCCTGTGAAGATACAGGAATACAGCGCAGGCCTGGAGGAAACAGACAGGGGTGGTGAGGTGAACTGAGAGGACACAGCTCTTAGCAGAGGGTCAGAGGGATGAGGAAATGAGTAGCAGAGAGCAGCATGGAGAGTTGCTGACCCAGGGGGTAAAGGGGAGTATGAGTTCAGTACAGCCAGGCTGAGGAAATGGGTAGAAATGGGGGAGGAGGTGAATGGAAAGTCCCTTAAGTGGAAGCTAGGTTTGTTGGGAGTGGGTCAAATGTCCAGAAAATGCTGACAAAAGAGTGACAAATCAGACAGCCTTACAAAAACATCTTTGTTACAGGGGACTCCCTCAGTTATCATCAGGGACGCCCTTTCTCCACAGAGGACAGAGACAATGATGTTGCAGTTACCAACTGCGCCATGTCATACAAGGGGGCCTGGTGGTACAAGAACTGCCACCGGACCAACCTCAATGGGAAATATGGAGAGTCCAGGCACAGTCAGGTAGGTGAGGCTCTGCCCCAGAGCTGTGGAACCCACTGTCCCTAAGCTTTATGTTCTAAATGCACAACTGGGTCTTACATTTCCCTTTATAACAAAAAAAAAAATAGTCTTGAGAAAGGACTATCGTGAAGAGGGAGATAACATAGGCCCTGGAATAAGGGCAGGACAAAGTAGACTCCAGTGGAGGGAAAGAAAAGCATCTGGACTCAGGAGCCAGAACTCACCCAGAGAAGCCCTGGACAACCAGTCACATTCCATTTCGTTTCCTCATCTAAATGATCCCAACAATCCCATGGAGGATTGTCAATTTTAGGGACAGCTTACAGGCTCAGCTTCATCTTAAGAAGGGTCCCAGGAAAAGAGAGATCAGAACGCCAGTGTAAACTGGACTATCCCTCCCCATTAGAGACTACAAGTCCACAGACTGGGAAGAGTGATGGGTTGACCAACAGGACCAACTGGGACTTTCCCAGTTTTAGCAACGAAAGGCCAGCGGTGAGGGAAATCCCTTAGCCCCGAGCAAACCAAGATGCTGGGTCACCATAGGTGGAAACTGCCTGACTGTCCCATCAGGAGTGAGCAGTCAGACACAATTATTCTCTTCAAAATGCTTGTATGCTATTGGGATTTTGAAATTCAACACTGATAACTGGTGCATGTAAATCCTGAAAGCCAAAACATTAGAGCTGGCAGTAAGAAATGACCTGAAGGGCAGCCCTTATGAACACCCAGGCCACAGGCATGTTTAGAAAGAAAAGCTGGAAAGAGACCCCGCTCTTTTGACTTTATGAGGGAGCCGGGCCGCAAAGCTTCACATTAATGAAAAATGGCTAAATCCACATCTTGGATTCCCTGCTCCTGCTGTTCTCCTCCTTTTCAAGCTGGGTGCTCCCTCTGGAGGGAGGCGGTGACTGACGTGCTCATCTGTCTCCTTCCCAGGGGATCAACTGGTACCATTGGAAAGGCCACGAGCTCTCCATCCCTTTTGTGGAAATGAAGATGCGCCCTTACAGCCACCGTCTCACGGCGGGGAGGAAACGGCGGTCCTTGCAGTTCTGAGCAGTGGGCGGCCGCGGGCCAGCTGACCTTCTCTGTCATCTGTTTGTATCTTATAATATGAAACAAGGGGTGGGGGGTAAGAGTAATGTGCTTTGCAACATGTTAAGGGTGTTTGAGGAAGCAGGCCACAGCTGCTCGTGGTTTCTGCTGTCCCAGGCCTGGCCCTCGGCCTCCATTCTCCCTCCCAGCCAGTCATCTGGAACCTTCCCCTCTTTTCCCACCAAGGAGGGAAAGTGTGAAATATTTTTTTAAAAGATTTAAAGGCAAGTCCTGGAGTCAGATTGCTATGGCAACGGGCCTTCTTTTCCTGCCCTCCTATGAGTTGCCCTTCCCTTCCAGGTATTTGTGCTCTGGTCACTGCCTTGGATGGCCAGGTTCTCTCACCAGCCCACGGCAGAAGCCTCGGCACGAGAGCTCCGCCAACAGCTCCCCATAAGAGGAAACAGATGAGTCTCACTGCATCCCAACAGCCCAAGTTCTTTTTAATGGGCCAAAGATTCTCATTTCCTGACACTCTTACCAGCCCAGTGTCCTATTACCTTCTGAGATCAGTGGCCTCTTTTCCAGCCCCAATCAATCCTGTGCTTACTGCCCTCCGACCCTTAGATGCCCACGGCCCCACGAGCCCAGCCACTGTTTGCTCTGGACTCTGGTTCCCAAGGCATTGCCCACACCTGGCCCTGGGCTGTACAGTGGCTGTGTCCGTGAGGGTCTTAAGTCACTGCCCCCTCTCTCGGGTCAGACAGACAGCAACTTCCTTTGTGGGTGAAAGGGGGAGATGGTTGTAGATTTAGTGCTTCGGAGTCACACAGTGAGGAAAGGACAAAAGAAGTAGAAATCAAGGCATCTGCCATTTGAGATTACAGGTCCCGTGGGAAACACAGATCCTACCTGGCTCTGTTTTCTTATTTCTGGTCCTATGTGCCATGGACCTTTTTTTTTTTTTTTTCTGAATTGCAAACAGAAGACCTCGTTTCCATCTTCAGCCAGGCTCAACCTTAATGTGGGTGGCTTAATAAGAGTCAGAAGGAGAAGTTATAGGACCAGCCAGCCATTCCCCTGACTGATAATTCCTGGAAAAAGGTGAAATTTGGCGTGGGGGTGGGGGTGGGAGTTCTCTATTTTGGTCCCGCGGGAAATAGGAATGACCCCTTTAATGAGTTGACATCATGAGAAGCCTCTCTCCATCTTCTTTTATTATTCTGCCTTTGAAAGGAAAAATGAAAAGTGCCAGAGGAAATTACATCTGGAAATCCAAAGGTGAAAAGGGGAGGACTGTAGGCCCACCTCCCACGTTATGAGATGTGCTTCTCTTCACTACCATGATTTGATTTTTAAGCCCAAGAGAGCTGGAGGCTCTAGAAACCATGACCCCTCGACTTCTCCACATCAAATGTCAGCTGCAGCCATCCCTGTAGCATCCGCCAAAATCCACACCCAGTGCCCTCGCTGTCTTCCCCCTTTCCTCTCCTTTTCCTCAAGGCCCCAGCTCTGTTTCCTGTAGTGCCTGCGTTCAGCCAAACTAGGGCATCTTGTTCCTTTCCCAGCCCGTGGCTGGAAGAGCCTGAAAGTTAGCATCTTGCTAATGGAAACAACTACACTGTAACCAAGCCCTGATCACCAGGGAAGGACAGCCCCTCGGGCTGCTGATCACACTCCTGGTGTCTTAAGGATGAAGTCAGCTGCCACCAGCGACAGGCTCTCCTTTAGCAGCCCTCCAAGGCCTCATGTGCTGCTCTGCGTGGACGTGACTGACAGACCCGACTGACAAACCCGGTGTTGAGAAATGGAAGTCACGACGCCATTTCTCAGTTCAGCGGGGGCTTCAAAAAGAACTAGGAGGAGGAGGAGGAGGAAGGAGAAACAATCCTTTCAAGAAACCCATAAGTTAAAGGAGATCCAGCTAGAGAGTGGGACACCTGGCCATAGTATGGAGCATGCCAAAAGGAAGCTGGGAGCTGAGGCAGAGGTCCACCCCGGCCATCTTGTTGGCCCTGTGACATCAGGGAGGCTGTTTTCTCTCTCTGGGCCTCTGTTTCCTCTCCTGTTGAATCAAAGCTTAGACTAGAATGGCTACTAACTTCCTTTTCAGTCTTGATAGTCAGTAATGCTAGTTTCTGACCTGAAAATCTAAGTATAATTGGGCATTGATGAGAAAGCACAATTAAGTAATGAAAATTCACCAGAAGCCCTGCTTTATTGAATGGAAGGAAGGAAGGAAGGAAGGAAGGAAGGAAGGAAGGAAGGAAATAAGGAGGGAGGGAGAAGGAAGGAAGGAAGGAAGGAAGGAAGGAAGGAAGGAAGGAAGGAAGGAAGGGAAGGAGGGAGGAAGGAAGGGGAGAAAGAGGGAGGGATGGAGGGAGAAGGAAGGAAGGAAGGGGAGAAAGAGGGAGGGAGGGAGGGAGGAAGGAAGGAAGGAAGGAAGGAAGGAAGGAAGGAAGGAAGGAAGGAAGAAAGGTTGGTTTAGAAGTCATAAATAAAACACACACACAAGAAAAAATTTTTCAGAAGAGGCAATGCCAAGTAAGAGGCTGAACTCATTTTGTGCATAAAAGCAGAGCCCAGGGGCCTGGGTGGTGCCCGTACAGCCTACCTCGTCCAGGAAACTGAAACAAAGAGCTTATGAGTCCTTGTGTGGTCAATTCAGGTGAAAGCCAAGAAGTATCAGTGGAAACCAAAAGCTGCCTTTCATTATAACCATTTTACCCTATGGAACATTTTTATAAATAGTATCAGCAGCAATGCCTGAATTCTTTTCAAAAACTCTTAAAGCAAGAAAGGGACTTCAAAGATTAACTCGCCCAACCTCCTATAAAAGATGTATAGATTCCTTTTATTAAATTGAGTGATTTTCTCACAAGCTTTCACCATTTTCAAGAGACACTGTGCCCTATTCTCTCCCCAAGACCCATGATCAACTAAACTGAAAGCTTCTTAACTTTACTCACTGATTCCTGCTTATCTCGTTCCTCCACATTTGTGTTCTTCCCAAAGGTGGGTCCAGTAAGCAATACTCACAAGGCACTGACCTAAGCATACCAGTTTCCCTCGAGGGACCCTCAAGGAATAGAATTGGACCCTGCCCAGAGGCTATTTAACTGCAGGATAAGGATTTAATCCCAATCCTAATTACAGGCACTTACAAACGGATAAAACGTACCAATGACTAGATCCAAGATCCAGACAGTTTTTCCTTTTTGCATTTCCCCATCAGATAAAGACAGTTCCCTACAGAGTAACTCACATTCTCCAGAGTTCTTTGGAGAGTAAAGGAGGTGGGTATAAGAGTGGGGGGAGGGCGAAGGTGGGGGAACAAATCTGTGGAAAACTCCTGCCTTTAGACTGGATTTAAGTGGAGGAGAGCGACTTGCTAGGTGTGGCCACGAGGTGGCGATCACCACCCCCAGCCACCATCTATAACTATGAAACATGGTGGGAGTTGAGGACAGCAAGCTCTTTGGGGTTTCCAGAAGAACTCACACCAAACCAAGATTCAGGAAAACCTGAAAACTGATTTGCACAGGAGGTTGAATTGTAAAAGAACAAAAATGGCAGCAAGGAAGTGCAGAGCAAACTTCCACAAATAGTTAAACCCACCGCGCCCCCACTCAGCTGCTTGTGAACTGGTAAGACACCTCCCACCCTCTTCCCTGGAAACCAACCAGCTCTCTGCACACTGAAAACTGTTATTTCACAGACAAACCTAAAAACCCAAGGTTGCCAGTGAGCTCCGTGCCAAACCAAACAACCCTCATCCCGTTTGTACTTTGAAAATCCCATCTCGGAACAGAGCTGTAGATTATGGGACACTAGGTCATTATGGAATCTTTTTCAAAGAGCTCATTTAAAAGCCTCAGTTGAGAAAGGGTTTATGAGTTCCTCTTTGTCTTCCTCTGGAGAAAAAGTGGAACCTGGCAGCCGCAGATGCGCCAAGCTGAGGAGGCTGAAGTAGACTAGCCCGTGACCCAGACTTGCACGTATTCCTGGGCCATGAAAACAATTTTCTTCTTCTTCTTCTTCTTCTTTTTTTTTTAACCTCCCCCGAAATTTCGGCTCAGGAAGAACCACTTATTCGGGGTACATGCTTGCTTTCTGTCATCAGACTCCTAGTCAGTCTAATTCCTCACTTCCATTTCTTTCCCTCCAAAGGGGGGCACTCTATTTGCATCTCACTGGTCCTAAAACTTGGAAAAGGAAAGATTCAAACCCCAGTTTAGTTTCAATAATCCCACAGAAGATGGAATAATTTGTTCATTTGCTTCAAACCGGCCAAGGCCGTGGGACCTCAGAGGCCTGGGGCGGGAGTGGTGAAGTTCGGGAGTCTGCCTCTTCCACAAAGCTCCAGATGCCAGGAAGTGGCCAACTCAGCTCCACCCAAACCTCCCTGGGTGGCCCGTCTTTCTCCAGGTGACAATGACAGAGAGGTTCTGCACTCAGGGAAGGCGACACACAGGGCTGGCTTCCGGGTTCTGCCTGTAGCTTCTGTCTGGCTATACCTCCGGGTCCTTTGGCCACATTCCTGAACATCTTTGACTAAATGTTGCCCCAGACCTTTGTCTCTTCCATAACCCCACCCCAACACAAATGTGACCGAGTCTCCCTCAACCGTAGTCCAGCATTGAGGTGCCACCAGGCCAAATGAGAATTCACAGACCAGATGAAACTTCCAAAAGCAAGTAGGGAAAAAGCTCTAGTGCTCTGGGAGTGGGTGTGTTGTGTACATTCAGGTCCGGTTTGAAAGAAGGGCTCTGGTTCACCCTAATTGTAGCCACATTAGATTTGCTTGTGTCCATTCTGTGTTCCTCAAGCCTTGGGAAACGGCTGGGAAGAAGAAAACACATAGAACATAATACAATACAATACAATACAATACAATACAATACAAGCATATGGATGATTGGAAACTAAAAGCAAGCCTCTAGGGATGGCCCACAGTCGAAGGACAGAGAGCAAGTGTGAGGGACCCTGCTACAGGGACCTGCATCCTTGACTTCTGGTCTCACCTCCCACCAGAGCGCCTGTCAGTTCACCCCTTTCACCTGAGGAGAAACTAAGGCACCAGAGGCGTACTGCCGCAGAAAATGAGAAGAGAAGGGCTCTCTTTGCTTGCTCAACCAGTTCTGCCTGGACCTCCTTCATGGCACCCACCGGCCTGATTTGTCATCTCTAGCATTTCTGATTCACGTTTCAAGGTCACCCCTTGCCTGAAGCATGACTTCATTGCACCTGCAGTATTTCATTGTCCAAATGTCCTTGGCAAACCTCACAGTCTTTGGACAGCGTTGCCTTTTCTCCAAACCGGAAATCCTCCCTCCCTCCCTCCCAAGCTTAATAAGGCTGTTGCCGAGTATCCAAATAACACAGCTCTTGTTCCTCAGACAAGCTCTGCCCCCTCTGTAGACTTGACAAAACAGCTCCTCATTTTCGACCGTGAGGCTGGGCTGAGGCTAAATTTCCAGCTCAGAAACATGTAACCCTTTTCAGTCTCACCGATCGGTTCTTACAGGTATTGGCATTGGTTCATTGGCACGGGGGGGGGGGGGGGGGGGGGGCTCATGGGAGGTAGAGGAAGCATCCCAGAGGCTGGGAACACCTAAGCCACAGAGAGGATTTGGGTCCGGATGTATGGCCAGGAGGCAAAGCACAGATGGGAACTATTGTTTTCTTCCTATTCCTGGTTTAGCACCCTCAGGGACACCCTGTGTTGCTCTGTAACACCGGATGCTAATGTGCTCAACACCGCCTTTAAAAGGCAAACGTTGGGAACATACCTTCAGAGCTAGAGAGGACTGGAGGCCACCTACCCTGGCCGTCTCATTTCATACTTCCGGAAACAGAGGCCCTGAAAGGTTAGGCAACCTGCCCAAGGTCACACAGCTAATCAGTAACAGAGCTGAGATCCTATCTGGCAGAGGCCTTTTAATATTTCTCTCCCCAAGTGAAGACCAAGAGACATGGCATTACTGCACTCCTACTACTTTCCAGATACTGCGCTAGGAACTTTACATATGTCACTTCATGAAACCCTCACCACAACCCTGACTCAAGTTTAACCATTCTACAGATGAGGGAATGGAGGCACAGAAAGGTTTGGTACCATGCCCAAAGTCACAGAGTCACTAAAGAGAGCTATCATCAGAATCTCCCTAATTCCAAAGCCCTTGTTTTTGCTACTTCAGAAGGCTGCCACCCCTTCTACTTGTTTAGCATCACGGCTGCCATCTTGGATTTGTTAATGTTTGTACAAAAGGGGCTTATGATGCCACTTCCCTCTGTCTTTTAAGAAAAGGGAATTCTTGAGTTGTTTTTGCCACATCCTCCAGGGGACCTTTAACCTTACCGTCAGAAGTAAGAAGCATCCTAACAGCTTTTTCCTTTTCTTTTTTTTCCTCTTTTTTTTTTTTTTTTTTTTGTTTTTAATTGGGAAGTAAGAAAAAGATTTACAGCAAGTCGGTAGCAGACAGAAAAGACCAGGACACAAGCACTATTTCCCCCAACACCACTCCTTTGGGAATATAGTGGCCTCTTTCCCACCCAACATTAGAAGAGTAGGAAATTCCAGAGTCATTCTCCTCAAACTGGGAGGACAAGATTGGCAAGACTGGGGAGAATAAATACGGCACATGTTCCCTCGGGCACCAGTTTCACTCCAGACTTTTAGAGGAAAGGAGTTACATGATTCATATATTGAAACCAATACAGACAGTATCAAATGCAGAAATCCCATGAATCTTTAGGTTCAAATCAGCAGGCTGCAGACTGATTTGGGCTCTTTCCTCCCAGACTTTCATGGGTACGATCAAAGTGTCCCAGGGTTGTGGTGAGGGTCAGTGAAAGCTTTGGGGAATGAGGCTCAAAGAAGGCAGGAGACTAATGTTACTTATTCCCCTCTTCCCTCATCTCTCTAGTGTGCGGGGTGGTCTCAGAGGACAGTTAGGTACAAACTCAGCTCTCTTTGCCACATTAGGGAATTTAGAAGGAAATTAGTACTTGGTAAATAGTATTTTTGGCTGCCAGGCCCAAACTCCAGAAATGAATGCCTTCCTCTTAATTGAACGCCACTTATGTATAAAGGAATAGATTTCCCCAAGACAGAACTCTGAATTTTATGGTCCTCTTCCACGTGGAGGCTGCAGGGCCAGCAGATATTTACGTGTTAGATGCAGCAGACGCCATGGTTTCTACAAAAATGGCAGCCAAGTAAGTGCCCACCTACCTACCCCCTTTCCCTGCCCATGCCCTCTAGACTCACACCCTGGTCCCACAGACTCAAGGCTCAGAATCTGGATGAGTTACTATTAATACCACTGACCCCTCCTTCCTATCCTTCACACAGACACAGCCATCCGGTCATTCTTCCCTCGGTTATGCCCCAGGCCCATAGGAACCCCTGGGTACCCTGAGCAAGTCACTGTGACTTTGAGGGAGCTGTTATCTTGGGCCCGGGGAACCTGAAACCCACCCTGGTGGTCTCTAGATCGTTGTCCTGAGAAACCATAAACACCAAGTCCTCCGATGCCCTCGAATTTGAGTTTGTCGTTTTAACCTTTAACAGCCTTTTCAGGTAAAAATAACAACGACCAATTTACCAACTTTGTAGCTACGCTGTGCTCGGGAAAAGCATTTACTTCAAAGAAAGATGGGAAGAAAGAAAGAAAAAAAAAACCAAGAAGCAAAAGGGAGTACCTACTCCTCAGGCGATGTACACTTTAATGAACTGAAATAAAAATAAAAACAGAGGAAGGGAGAAGAGATACCAACTTGCCCCATCCTTTCCTGGCACTGTAGCTCAAAGACTGGAATCTCCACTTGTTAACCATTGTTAACTAGTATTTTTAGTCCTGATTGCTTTTAGCCTCTGTATAGTTCCTTTTTTAAACACATTTTCTATACGTCAATAAAAGATCCTGAAGGAGTGGTGTGCATCTTCCAAGTCCTGTGGGGAATTATGGAGGCATGCCTCTCTTAATGACCGGCCTGCCTTCTTGGCTCTGGGCCTCCTCCCCTCAGCGTTTACCCACCACTGCTACCAAAATGTCTTCTCTGCATCACCCTGTTGTGTTGGCGGCTGTCATCACTGAAGGTCCTGCTACTCCACCTGTGTCCCTTGCCTTCCTTGATCCTATTGTCTCACTGTAGCCTCGCCTTCTCTACCCTCCTCTTCCCACCACCTACCCTTCCTCCCTCTGCCACTGTCTCTCTCTCTTTCTCCTCTGCCTCCACCCAGTCTGAATTCTTCCTCTCACCGGTTGCTTTCACCCACAGAAAAGGTCCCTGACGAGTGGCCACTTTTGCCGGATGCCCCAGCGTCACCCAGACTGGTCCAGGCTATGGTTTGGAGCCCTCGATCAGCCGCAAAGACTGACTTGCTGTCCGGTTCACTCAACCCTGGAGCGCCCAGTGGTAGTAGCCGCATCTCCAAAGCTCTAGTGCCATCTATGGGCACTGGCGGAGAATATTTAATCGTCTTAACTTGCGCAGCCTGTCTGCCCTCAGTAGCTGAGTCTCCAGCTCCTGTGACCACCTGCCTCTCAGGCTTGGTCACCTGAAAAACATTCCCCCTTTCCCTCCCTTGAAAATGAGCGCGGTGCACATTGTGAGATCAACTCTCACCTCCAGGTCATATAGGTAACACCCAGCCAGGTGATAGCCTGGAAGAGCAGGGGTATGAGGGAAACTTCCATCGGGCTCAGTTCCACAAGAACACAAAGCAGAAGTGTAGAGACAATAACAGAGAGTAGTTGGGGCCCTGAACCCAGACAAGCCCTCTCCCCCACTCGAGGTGGAGGGGCATTCCAGGAGACTACCCGGGGGACAGTCCACCTGGCTGTGTCTTATGACAAGAGGAATTACCCAGGGGGGAAAGGTGAGGAGGGAACAATAGCATGAATAAGAGTCAGAGGGCATTTCTTCTGGTATTTTCTAGGCTCCAGCAAGCCTCTTCCCAACCCTGGGCCACGTAAGAGACAGGGACAAAATCCCAGCCTCCAGCTACACGGCGGTCTCCCACTGAAGCTCCTGCCCTACCCCAGCAGCGGGACGGACACTTTTGCAGCCCATTCCCTGCGGCTCATTTCCTCTTCCTCCATCATTTCCTAAAATACAGATTTCTGTGATAGCAGCAAGAGAGGCCATTTTAAAAACAGTCACATTTCCTGGTCCCGTTTTAAACAAGCCGCCCCGGAAACCCATACCTGAGGACTGACCATTGTACTGTGCAGATAAAACCCATCACCTGAATCTCGTTCCTGCATGTTAAATGGGCAACGGGAACTAGACATATACGGTGGAACATAAAGGAATTTCAGTCATTAGTATTTATTCCTGAGGCAGCTGAATGCTAACATTACGTTTTCACTTAAATGAGTATGATTCACCCATTGCTTAAGACCTCTGGGTGCATTTACAATGATCTGAACACAGATTTAATTATTGCTGTGTTGTGGGAACTAAGGACTGCCACAGGGAAAATTAAAAGTGGATTATTAAGCAAGAGAAATGTTAGCAGCATTAGTAATCAGCGCAATTACCAAGAACCCAACGTAAACACAGTAGCGTCTTCTCTCCCGTGATGACCCGAGTGGCCCTGGGGACACGTGCCTCAGCAGCCACCTCTTTGCCTGTCAGCAGTAAGACATCATTAAGAAATAAGGGCTCCTGGGACCTGTATCTCTCCTCTCATGTGATATGCACACTACACTTCACTGCCCAGCCTCTCAAAGAATCATAAAAAGGACATGTATTAGGCTCGTAAATCCTCACATAACAACATCTCTTGTTCCTCTTCTCTCATCTCCCCACATGAGTTCATTGAACACCTACCACGGACCAGGCCCAGCACTGGCTCTGGGTGGACAGGGACGAAAGCCTGGTCCTTCCTTGAAGAGACAGAGTCTCTTTTTGCTTCATTCCGTTTCCACCTACTTGCACCACACTCCCTACTCCCCAGCCCAGATAGTCCACACGTAGGTGGATGAAGCCCTTCGCGTCAAACATTTTAAAATAGGTTCGAGAAAATTTTCCAAATTTATGTTTCCGTGTTCGTGAGGAACGGAGACGAGACGTACAGTAAAAGAATTCAGTTAATTAGGAGGAGGGTTGTCATTTCAATATTGACAATAGTCTTTTTTAAACCTAGGCCTATTTCAAACACTTCAAATACTAAGAAAAGTGGCAATTAAGGAGCTTTGGATTCAAAGAGAAGCTTTTTGAATCCAAAAAGCTCACAGAACATTCTCAAAGGACTGATTACTATAGAATCTTCCATGGTTGGGAGAGCAGAGGGGAGGGAGGGCATTCCAAAAGGCTCTGATACTTTAAGATGTTGATGCCCTTTAATGCCTTAAATGAGAAATGCTATGATCAGAGATCACGGCCAAACACTCATTCATAGCTTGCGTGAAAGCTTTGGGTCTACTCTTCATGACAAACAATAAGCCCTTTGGAGGTTTCTGGGAAATAAGTGTAAATAACAAGAAATGCAGCAACAATTATGAAAATTTGATATGCTAGCTGTACAGGAAATTTAAAGATCCAAGAAAAACAGTGAGAACGATGAAAAAATGTATAAATTACGTCTGTGCCCAGGCAGTACCTGGTGTGATTTGTGACCCACACTCACTTTTTATGACTTTTTTTCCCCATAAATAAAACCCACAGAGGAATAACCAAAACTTATATTTACAACCAAAGCTACACGGAAACAATGACAACCTGGGTTGTTATGAAAGACAACTTGGCTGACTTATTGACACCGGAGAGTGAGGAATCACTGAAGAAATCAAGGTGGAACCATCTGTCCTCCTCTTCGACCCCCCCCAACCCCCATCTTGTGCCATTTAAAGACCTTGAGAGGTATTCGTGTAAATTTAGTCTTCAACATTTCTCTTCCAAAGAAACGACCTGAATTTTAACTCCATTTGAAACATCCATGCTTGCCACAAGGCAGGGTTTTAATACAGCAGGGCTATTGGCATTTTGGTCAGATGGTTCCTTGTTGTGGGAAACTGTCCCGTGCATTGCAGAGTCCTTAGCAGCATCCCTGACTCCTCCCCACCACAATCCAGAGGACCACCACCGTCCTACAACCAAAATATCTCTGGATACTGCCGAATGCAGTTTTGCCCTGGGGTGGGGGACAAAATCTCCCTCAGTTGAGAAGACAGTGAGTAGGGAGATTTATCACAAAAATGAGATGACTTCAATCCAGAGATTGTTGAAGCAACATTTTAAGAACCCAGCTCATTTCAATCCAAAAGACAAAAGAGCCCCCCAAATGGAACACTGCTGTAGCTTTTCTATTGAATTTCCTTTCATAAGAGTTTCTAAATGTTTGGAAAGCATGTGTCTGTGTCTTATTTGTACTTATTTTGTTGGAATCACTCTTGGTATTTTGGTGGTACGAGATTAGATTCCAAGGTAGGGAGGAGAATTTATAAGACAGTGCTTCCAGGAGATGAGAGGTTGACTCTGGTTCAATTTGTCATGGCTGTCCAGGAATCAATTACGTTTCAAATCAAGGGTCACTTGTAAATTAGACCTTTTGGCTCTGTTGCTTCACCTGATGGACAATAATAAATGGTGTTGATTGTTTAAGATCTCTAAATACCTCACAGTCTTATATGGCCTGAGATTTCTTTAGGAAAAAAAAAAAATGAGATCAAGGGTATGTTAGTCACCAACGACAGGAGGAAAGGAAGATGTCCCAAAATTCTGCCTAGGTTCAAGATTCTGATCAACTGAACAAGGAAAGCCAGTATCATTGCCTGTGCCCACAGGAGACAGTGGATATCAAAGTCACATACCTAAGAGAGTGCTGCGCGATGTTAGGGGAGGCAAAGGGTTAACTTCACACACACACACACACACACACACACACACACACACACACACACACAAAACCCACCCAGAAAACTTTGGGGCAAAAGAAGAAAATAGATAGCTGTCCATGAAAGAAACCTACTGCCTTGCCAGCATGGGGCAGAGGACACCCACCACTGAACAGCTTTACCCAGCTCACCATCCCAAACAAGCACTTCCAGGACCCAAGAAGGGGGATGCAAGGAGGGATGCCATTTTTACTTCTAGCATTTTCAAAAGACTCGCAAGTTTGATTTTTCTTTCCTTTTGTCCCAGCCATGCCTGTGGGACCACTTGGCTTAACTTTGTGCTCAGAAAATGTCGTCATCGTGGTGTATCTCCATAAAGTTCTATTAGCTATGAAGGTCATCTGGGAGCAGGAAAGAGTCAACGTGCAAGTGTGACTGGCCACAGTCACCCTCACATTTGCTTCTCCTGGTCAGATGGGAGGTCTCTGGTTCAGTCCTGAGAATCCGATGAAGTCCCTTCCTGCAGGGGTGTGTGGGGCCATAGAACTCACAGCAAGGAAATAAAATTGGGGGCTCAAATTTTGGTGCCAAAAGAGATGTCTTGCTCTGGTTCATGATCTTTTTCACTACAGGTTCTTCTTCCAGATCAAGAGCGACTGACGCGGGGCGCCTGGGTGGCGCAGTCGGTTAAGCATCCGACTTCAGCCAGGTCACGATCTCGCGGTCCGTGAGTTCGAGCCCCGCGTCGGGCTCTGGGCTGATGGCTCGGAGCCTGGAGCCTGCTTCCGATTCTGTGTCTCCCTCTCTCTCTGACCCTCCCCCATTCATGCTCTGTCTCTCTGTCTCAAAAATAAATAAACGTTAAAAAAAAAAATTTAAAAAAAAAAAAAAAAAAAAAAAAAAGAGCGACTGACGCAGATCAAAAGGTGCCTCTTCCATTAGGGGATGAAACCTGTTATCAAATTTCCAGAACCATTTATTTCTCTTCCAAGACCAAGCCACTTTGAGAAGCCAAGCCCTCCAGTTGGACAGAGTAAAAAGCTTATTTTCTTTCCTGAGGGCAGGAGGGGATTGGGAAACCATGGTGAGAGCCTCAGTGAGGGGTGTATTCCTCTCATCTGTGAGCTACTTGAGGGCAGAGACTGGGTTTTCCAGCCCATTCTCAATAGTTAGCTCAGTGCTTTCCATAGACCCAATGTAGAACTGATGGAAACTGAACTGAACCAGTCCTATCTTATGTCTATGAAAGAGACTCAATTAACTGCTTTAATTATGTTGAAATTTGGGATAGATCCCTAAAATAGCATACTTCGAGACTTTCTGAGGAACAGAGGAGAGAATGCTGGAAGTTAGGTCAAAGGCTTATGTGGCCATTTCTGCCATTTACGGGTAATGTGCTTGAGGGGAAGCCTGCATGCCTCTCTGTAGCTCAGTGTCCTTATCTTTAAAATGGGAACAAGAATAACTGTCTTTCCTACTTCACAGACTACTGTGAGAAGCAAACTTGAATGTGCAGAAAATGCTTTGAGATGGGTGTTGTCACTACAGGAAGGTGCTAATTTGGTGACAGATAAAGGATGCTGACAATCATCCTTTAATCTCAGATACCTTCCTAGCAGTATTATGACTTAATGTGTCACTAACCTGATTCCTTAAAGCAACTTATTGCCTTTAAACAATGCAAGGCAGGGCACCTGGGTGGCTCACTTCGTTAAGTGTCTGACTTCGGCTCAGGTCATGATCTTGTGATTCATGAGTTCAAGCCCCGTGTTGGGCTCTGTGCTGACAGCTCAGAGCCTGGAGCCTGCTTTGGATTCTGTCTCTCTCTCTCTCTCTCTCTCTCTCTCTCTCTGCCTCTCCCCCACTCATACTCTGTCTCTCTGTCTCTCTCTTTATCTCAAAAATAAACAAACAAAAAACATTTAAAATAGTAAAAATAAAAAATGCCCTGGGCAAAGTTAGAGCATCAAGAGTTAACGGATGGCTACCTGAGAGGAGGTGGGGGTCAGGGTGGGGGAGGGGGCAGATAAGAAGCCACAGAACAAGGAACAGAGAACACAGGAGTGAAAAAAAGGCAGCCATACTGTGGCTGGCCCCATGGGTGACTGACTCTTCTAGAGGAGAGAGGTGAAGAGGACCAGTCTGCCAGCCCACTAGGCTCCAGAGCTGTACTCTAAGAACAATCTGGTTCCAGGCCATTCCCCCACCTTCCCTGGACATAGAATGAGGACCAAAGAGACCCTAGCAGCACTCAACAACCACCTCAGAGATGCTGAATAGCACTCTTTCAGATGTATAGGGTGAAGACTCCTCGCTGAGACTCTGTATTTATCAAAACCCCCCCAAGGACATCACACTTGTGGTTGAGGCCTGCTGGCTTCAGACATAAGCCCTGGAGGCCATGCTTCGAGGGCATGAGTGATGATTTCTAGGGAGGGGGCTTCTGTCTGGTTTCTAGGGAGCTGTGGACTTCAGTTTCATTGAGTGAGGTGTCTCGGGCTGGAGGTGAACTGCTCAAGGGAGAGAGAAGTTAAGCATGGCCATCACCACACCCACAATCCCCCTACAGGGACCCACACACTTAGTCCCACTTCTACATAAACATGAAACAAATGATTAAAGAATGTTCATTTGAGGGGCACCTGGGTGGCTCAGTCAGCTAAGCATCCAACTCTTGATGTTGGCTCAAGTCATGATTTCATGGTTCATGAGGTCAAGCCTGCATCAGGCTCCACACTGACAGTGGGTAGTCTGCTTAGGATTCTCTCTCTCCCTCTCTCTCTGTCTTTCTGCCCCTTCCCCACTTGCATGCTTTCTCAAAAATAAATAAATAAACTTTAAAAAAAAAAAGAATGTTAATTTGAAAAGACAATTATTCTGGATGCTCACATGTCTCAGTCCTGCCTTGTCCTCAAATTCACGCAGAAGCCCCACATAGCAAAGAGTGTCTGTTTCTGCCCCAAAGAATGGACCCGAAATTTCCTACCAACAGAAGCATGGGCTCCCAGAGAAGACCACCCTTGCCCCCGTCCCCACCCCACCCCAGGGAGGGTGAGCTAGGAGCTGGGGGACCTCACCTCTCCCCCAAACCCCTTCCAATGGCCTGGGATTGAAGCAAGAGCTTGTCACGTCCAGCCCTGACTCATGGCCACCTTCCACGCCACTCATCTGTCCCAGGCCCTGACCTATAAAAAGAAGAGGAACAGAAATTACCACATTCAAACTTAGTCCTTGACTCCTGGGGACACAGACAAATTGGCAGTTCATTGGGCCGGTAGTTTTCATAGCTCTGGTGGTGTCGTATGAACTGTGACAGATGTGTTGGGGCACTGGAGCCTCTCTGCTGTAATTTTCCCCATCGAGGCTTAACATTCACCCTGAAAGCAGGAGAGCACCTCCTCTCGCAGAGATCCCACTGCCAAAGAGCCCTGCCAGGCAGACAGGAAGGCCATGTCTTCCAATGCAGCTTCCCTCCTGAGTCACCCAAGTGTCCTTGACCCAGAACATTCATTCACTCATTCGTTCCCTTGTTCATACAGTCATTGAACATCCCCTACCATTCTGCGCTGTGCGGGGAACTAGTGGAAAGCCAAGGCAACTGGAGCACAGTTGGGTGGTGAGTGGGTAACAAGGATGAAGCTGGGAAAGAGGACAGGACCTAATCAGACAGGGTTTTTGCAAGCCATATGCAAATCCTGATCTTTTGTAAGCGTGGTGGGAAGCCTTGGTAGGACTCTAACCAGGAGGGTGAGGTGACCATATATGCATGTAAAAGAGTTAGCTGGGGCATCTGGGTGGCACAGTCAGTTAAGCGTCTGAGTTCAGCCCAGGTCATGATCTCAAGAGTTCATGAGTTCGGGCCCCGCATCGGGCTCTCTGCTGTCAGTGCAGAGCCCACTTTGGATCCTCTGTCTCCCTCTCTCTGCCCTCCCCCACTCGTACTCCCTCTCTCTCTCTCTCTCAAAAATAAATAAACGTTTTAAAAAAAGAGTTGGCTGTGACTATCATGTAAAGGGAGAGGTGATGCAAAAGATCTGGGGGGAAATTCAGGAGTGGTTCTGATGAGAAATAGAATAACTTGGACTTGGATTATTTCAGTAAAATCAGAAAGATAATATATATTCAAGAGATGTTTAGGAATAAACTGACAGCAGCTGAACATGTGGATGAGGAATAGTGAGGTCACAGAATGGTATATAGGATTCTGGATGGCAGTGAATGGTTGGGGAGTGGCCACCAAGGAAGGGACAAGTCACCAGGTGAGAGCCCAGGGCAGGAACTCCATTTTGAACATGAGCTAGAGACTCTCTGAGATATTCAAGCAAGAGAGCAGCTGCGTGGACAAGACTAAAGTCCAAAGGAGAGCCTGAGGCAGAGTTCTTTGAGGATCACATACAAGGCTGGCTTCTTGGGCATGTGACCTATACAATCACATGGGATCCCACGCTTAGAAGAACCCCCTGCTTGTTTTAATGCTCTGCTATCACCACCTTGAAATTTTTTTCTTTTTTAAAAAAAAAATTTTTAATGTTTATATATTTTTGAGAGAGAGAGACAGAGACAGAGTGTGAGCAGGGGAGGTGCAGAGAGAAAGGGAGACACAGAATCCAAAGCAGGCTCCAGGCTCCAAGCTGTCAGCACAGAACCCAACATGGGGCTGGAACTCACAACCAGAGAGATCTTGACCTGAGCTGAAGTCAGACGCTCAACCAACTGAGCCACCTAGGCGTCCCTTAAAATTTCTTTTCTAATGTTTATTTTTCAGAGAGAAAAAATTTTCAGACAGCATGAGCAGGGGAGGGGCAGAGAGAGAGGGAGACACAGAATCCGAAGAAGGCTCCAGGCTCTGAGCTGTTAGCACAGAGCCTGATGCAGGGCTCGAACTCATGAACCCCGAGATCATGACCTGAGCTAAAGTCAGATGCTCAACTGACTGAGCCACCCAGGTGCCCTGGCACCTTTAAATTTTTGAATAAGAGGCCCCACATTTTTATTTTGCATGAAGTCAGAAAATCCTTTAGCTGGTCCTGAACATACAATATCAATAACAATACTGATAGAGGTTGAAGCTACAGACATGGAGTCATTCATTCATTCTACAAATATGTATTGAGCACTCGATAAAACATGATAAATTTGTATAATATACAGTATGTGAGATGGTGATAAGCCTGTGAAGATAAATAAATAAAGGGGGATGTATTAGGCTGCTTGGGCTGCCATAACAGAATACCACACACTGGGTGGCTTAAACAACAGAAATTTATTTTTCTGGAAGCTAGAAGTTCAAGGTCAAGGTGGTGGAAAATTCCATTTCTGATGAGGCTTCTCTTCCTGGCTAGCAGACTGTCACTTTCTCACTAAGCTCTCACACGGCCTTTTCTCTGTTGTGAACAGGGCAGGAGAGGGGAGAGAAAAAGAACGCCCTGGTGTCTCTTCTTAAAAGAACAGTAAAACCCTGTTCGATCAGGGTCATTTAACCTTTAGTTACCTCTTTAAAAGCCCTATCTCTAAATACGGTCACACTGCGGGTTAGGGCTTCAACACATGAATTCCGGGGGACACTGTTCAGTCCATGACAGGAGGTAGGGAATGTTGAGGGTAGCGTAGAGGCCAACAGCTCTCTGCTCGGGCCGAACCCTGAGGTCACCTGTGCCTTTTGTGACTGTTCCGGTTCACGTTGACAACATTTCACCTCAAGCTCCAACGGTTTTCTGCAAAGATGTTAAGGAATGGATGCCCCCAGAAGCAACCCTTAAATCATCAAGGATAGGAGGTGATGGACCTACCCCAACTTCCTTGCTCCTGAGCAGGATAGTTCGGAGGTATGGGTTCCACATGGTTTCTCAGGGGGGTCTCCTGGTGGCCACAGCAGGGGGCTGCTTATTAGCACACCTCTGTGGGCTTTCATCCCTCCCTCTCGAGTTCCCTGCTACCTCGCTGGGCTTCCTGCCAGCATCTCCTAAAAGAACCACTTGCACTCACTGTCTCATTGCCTGCTTTTGGGAGAACCCACGTTCAGACAGGGATTTTCAATTAAAAGTAGACAAATCCGGCTGGGGAAGGCCCCAGTGACAAAGCCACACTGGAATAACATCCCATGAAGTAGAATCATCCCATGGGTAGAATCCCATCTATTCATCCCACGGGTAGAATCCCATGAAGAAAGTGGGGACAAGCTCCAGGTGCGCCCGCAAGGCCGGTGTGGATGGACCCCAGGGAGTACAGGGAAATGAGATTCGCTCAATAACGAGAGGCCATTTAGCAAGCAGTGCCGGCCACTGGTTGGAGGATGAGAGCCATGCCTATAATTTGAAACTTTCTTGTGGTCACATTAAAACAAGTGAAATGGATTTAATAATATAGCTTATTTAGCCCGATATATCCAAAATACTTCTTTCCAACATGTAATCAATATAAAAGAAATTTAAACGATATTAGATTCTTCTTTTATATTTATCTTCAAATTCTGATATATATGTTACACTTAACATACGTTTTCAGGGGGACCCACAAAATCCAAACTATTTTTAGAAGAATACTAAGATAATGTTTCCTTTTTTCAGTGAATTGATGTTTGCATTAATGGTGGCAAGAGTGCGGGCGCCTTATCACAAATCAAGACAATGGTAATAAACCATTCCTATAACCATATTGTTTTATTCATAGTAAAAAAAAAAGTGTCCTTGATGAAAAAGTAAAAACTATTAATTTTATTATATTTTGGCCCCCAGTGCAGGTCTTTTTAATTCTTCGTGACCAAATGGGGAGAACATTTAACATACTTCTGCAGCACACAAGTACAGTAATGGTTTCTTAAAAAAGAACGTAGGCCATTGTTTGAGTGGCCAGCTGAACTAGCTGCTTTTTGCATAGAGCACCATTTTTACTTGAAAGAGCAACTGACAAACTATGGTTTTTTTGACGTGGGTATTTGGCAGAAATTTCCTCAAAAACAAGCCAAGTGAGCCTGTCATTCCGGGACACACAATTGACTTATTTGTAACTAGTTATAAAATTTGAGCTCTCTAAAGAAAATTAGAATTTTTAAAAACTTGTGTCTATCATGCTAAGCTTGGCAGCTTCACAATACTTAAGAATTTTCTGGATGAGACTGGTGGTAATGTTTAAAAATGTGATTTTTTTTTAATTTTGTACAATAAAATATGTCAAATTTGGAAGATCTACATAATTCATTGAACATTTTTTTCTATTCATTTGCCGTTATTTTTATATATTTTATATATTTTTTCTATATTTACATATATATTTTTATATATTTGTACATTTATATATTCTAGATAGGAAGCATTTGTCTGTTATATGCATTTAAAATATCTTGTTGCACTCTGTTGTTTGTTTCTCCACCTGATGGTGTCTCTGATGGAGAGATTCCCGTTTCGATATAATCAAATTTATCAAACTCTCCCTTGATGATTAATGTTTTCGGTCTTGTTTTCTGATCTGGAAATATGAATATATTCTCCTGTGTTATCTGTGATTTTATCTTTTGCATTCAGAATTTTTTATAAGGTAGAATTCTATGAAATCACCTATATTTGCCTGTTTGCAACCTACAAAATGACAATTCTATATGGTTCAACACAATACATGATGTGAGGCAGAAATATATTTTTATTTGTTTCCCTATAAACAATAAATTTTCCTAGTACTATTTATTTAAAAGCCTATCCTTGCCCACTGACCTGTCCATCTATGTTTCCAATATAGGTCTTTTTGTCAGTTCCAGCCCCAATACCACATCACCTCAATTAAAATAACTCTTGATATCTCTAGGGCAAAACCTCTCACTTTGCTCTTTTTCTTCAAGAAGGTTTGGCTATTCTTGACTCCTTGAACTTCCAAACAAATTCTAAAATCAGTTTGGGGCTCCTGGATGGCTCAGTCGGTTAAGCATCAGACTCTCGATTTCAGCTCAGGTCATGATCTCACAGTTCCTGAGATCAAGCCTCAAGTCGGGCTCTGTGCTGACAGCACAGACTCTACTTAGGATTCTCTCTCTCTCTCACTCTCTCTCTCTCTCTCTGTCCCTTCCTGGCTTATGTGCATGAGCTCTCTCTCTCCCCTCTCTCTCAAAATAAATAAACTTAAAACAATTTTTTTAAAATAAAATATGATAGTGTTCCTGGGTGGCTCAGTCAGTTATGTGTCCGACTCTTGGTTTTGGCTCAGGTCATGATCCCAGGGTCATGGGATCAAGCCCCATGTTGGGCTCTGTGCTGACAGTGCAGAGTCTGCTTGAGATTCTCTCTCTCCCTCTCTCTTCCTGTCCCCTTGCTCGCTCGCTCTCTCAAAAAAATAAAGTTAAAAAATAAAATAAAATAAAAATTTTAGAATCAATTTGTCAATTTCCACCCCAGAAAAAAGGGTTTTCTTTGGAATATTTATTATAACTACATCGATTATACATCATTTGGAAGAATGGCCCTCTTCACAACACTGGATCCTCCAGTCAATGAACACAGAATATCTCTCAATTTATTTCTTCTTTAATGTCTCTCAATAAAGGTTTATGATTTTCTCCTAAGAGGTTTTACATGTTTTATTAGATTTACTGCCAGGAACTTTTTGGGTCTGCGATTTTATTTTACCCTACCTCCAAGTCAATAAGCTAGCTTATTCTTATTTCATTAATGCCAGTAGAAGACACAAGACTCTTGTAGAGATTAAAATTCTTATTATCCACAGCAAGAAATATATACATTTATCTTCCTTGGTCCAAGTCCCCTGGAGGAGCCCAGATGGATTCTATCCACACAGTGGGTTTGCTTTACAGCTAAGGATCACTGTGCTTGAGAAACCCATTATTTAATTGCAAGCAATAAGCAAGCTTCCTCTTTGTTCCAGAGGAAGACATTACTTCCTGCTTCAAGATTTCTTGGTAGAAAAATAACCTGAAGATAAGACCCATGTAAGGAGCTGTCAGGACCCAGCATTTGTAGCATACCTAGCAAGACAGGTAGCAGAATGACTCATGGAGGAGTATCTTTCAATAGCACATAACCTTGCAAAAATTACGTTTTCTGTCTGCTGCTGTAATTTTAAAAAAATAACTGACTTTTGCATATTAATGCTCTACCTAGAAATTTTACTAAACTCATTAATTCCAACAATTTTTCCTTGAATTCTATAGCATTTTCCACATACAAAATCATATCATTTTTAAATAATGAAATGTCGTTTCTTTTGACCCAAATCTCTTTACTTCCTTTTCTTTTTCCTGCTTTATTTCACTGGCTAAAATGTTTCACTGGTTTAACTAGAGCAATGTTGAAAGAAATAATATTGGCACTCTTCTCTCATGTTTATCTCGAAAAGAAGACTAAACTTTTTCAAAACATTTATTTATCAAGCAGGGGAGGGGCAGAGAGAGAGGGAGACACAGAATCCGAAGCAGGCTCCAGGCTCTGACCTGTCAACACAGCCAGTCAGGGGCTCAAACTCACAAACCACAAGACCATGACCTGAGCCAAAGTCAGACGTTTAACCACCTGAGCCATCCAGGCACCCCTCAAAAAGAAGATTTTTAATGTTTCACTCTTATAAATGATGGTTTCTTTAGTCCATTTCCTGTTTCTTTTTTGTTTTCTGGGGGTTTTTTTGGTCTTGTTTTGTTCATTTTTGGTTTTTGTTTTTGCAAATATCCTTTATTAAATTAAGTAATTCCTTTCTGCTACCAGGTAGTTAATGTTTATAATAATTAGATAACTTTTTTCTGGGATTATTGCATAATTTTCCTTCATTTATCTAGTAATGCTAGAACAAATTTAATTTTCTGATGTTTAATTTCCTGATGTTGTAAACTTGTATATCTTTTTTGATGAACTGAACTTTTGTTTTTATGAAGTGATCCTCTTTATCACTAGTAAGGATTTTGGCTGAAAAATCTATATATTTTCTGTTCTTAAAATAACAGCACCAGCTTCTATTTGGTTAGATTTTGCTCCATATATCTTTTTTCACTCTTTTCTTCCTTTCATCCTTTCTATATCCTAACATTTTAGATGTTTCTTTTATAAATAACATATAGTTGGATACTCTATTTCATCCAATCAGACCATCTTTTTTCTCTTTATTCTATAGTACATATTCCTTTTTTAAATTAAATAGACTTTATTTCTTAAAACAGTTTTAGATTTACAGAAAAGTTGCAAAGATAATACAAAGGGTGTATACACTCACTGCCCCTATTATTAATATTTTACATTACTATGATACATATTTTATAATTAGTGAACAAATCTTAATAATATAATTAATGGCATTATTATTAACTAAAGCCAGATTTCCTTAGTTTGTACCTAACATCTTTCTTCTGTTCCAGGATCCCCTCCAGGATACCACATTACATTTTGCTGTCATTTCTCCTTTGTATTCTCTTGGTTGTGATGGTTGCTCAGGCTTTCCTTGTTTTTGATGACCTTGACAGTGTTGAGAAACACTGGTCTAGCATTTTGTAGAATGGGATTTTTCTGATGTTCTTCTCATGATTACACTTGGGTGGTTTGTTTAGGGGAGGAATATCACAGAGGTTAATTGCCATTTTTATTACATCAGATCAAGGGTACATATTATCAGCATGTCTCATCACTGTTAATTTCAACCTTGATCACTTGACTAATAACCTGATAATGTTTATCAGGTTTCTCCACTACAAAGTTACTCTTTTCCCCCCATCCACAGCAGTGTAAAGTTACTCTTTTCCCCCCGATCGATAGCACTATCTATACCGTATCTTTTTTTTTAATATAATTGTCAAGTTGGCTAACATACAGTGTGCTCCTGGTTTTGCAGATAGATTCCCATGATTCATCACTTACATACAACACCCAGTGCTCATCCCAACAAGTGCCCTCCTCAATGCCCATCACCCATTCCCACCCCCCCCCCCACCAACCCTCAGTTTGTTCTCTGTATTTAAGAATCTCTCATGGTTTGCCTCCCTCCCTCTCTGTAACTACTTTTTCCCCTTCCCTTTCCCTATGGTCTTCTGTTAAGTTTCTCAAGTTCCACATATGAGTGAAAACATTTGATATCTGTCTTTCTCTGACTGACTTATTTCACTTAGTGTAATACCCTCCAGTTCCATCCATGTTGCTACAAATGGCAGGATTTCATTCTTTCGCATTGCCAAGTAGTATTCCATTTATACCGTATCTTCTGAAAGGAAGTCACTCTGTGCTGGCCACACTTAAAGAATGGAGTTTTGTGTCACCTCCTTAAGAGTATCTACATAAAATATTTGAAATCTTTTCTGCATGAGAGAAATGTTTCTTCTCTCCCATTTATTTATCTATTCTGTCATTTATTTGTCAGTGCAGACTCATGAATATTTGTTTTATAGTTTGGGTCATACACCAACTCTGCCTTATTTTGTTGCTCAAATTGTTGAGCGATTTGTATTTAAGAAAGCCAACCCCTTTCAGTTGGCTCCTGTGCCCTTTGATTTACATGCACCATTATGAGGTGCTTGTAGTTTGGTTTTTGAGTGCTTTCTTACACCTGGCACTATAAGGTGCTCTCGGCTCATCTGGCCTATTTCCTGCCCCAATCCTAGAATCAGCCATTTCTCCAAGTTCTTTTTATGGGCTATTGGAATTACAATCTAAGGTCTGGTCACTAGGTGTGCTCATCACTACCACAGTGTCATTTCTTTTAGGCCCTCTCAGCTGACAAAGGAAAGAAATGTATGTGTCCATGTTAATGAGTGTTAACTGTACGTAATCATTAGTATCTATATTAGGTCTCCAACTCTGATCCATTACCATGTGGATGATTCCAGAGTCCTCCCCATACTTATTTGAAATTTCTACTCCAACAGTGAGATACCAAGCTGCTACCACCTGTCATCATTTACTTAGTTGTTCAATTCCAATATACCCATATATGCAGTGTCACAATGCTAGCCTGTAACCCCATGGGAAGCAACTTTATCAACTAGAGTACAGTGCTGGTGCTAAACTGCTTCTGCATTTGGCCTCACAGATGCTATTCATTCCCAAAGCTGCTTAGCTCAGCATCTTTTCCCCCTAGTGAGGTCTTTTAAAATACATGTGTGATACAGTTAGATTCCGCTGCCATACTTTGGATTCTTCTCTGGGATCTCTCAGACTCCCACATGGATTTTTCTAATTTGCATGCAGTGAGGTTTGGTGTTTATGTTTTGAAATTGTATCAGTTTTGACAAACACAGAAGGTCATGTATCTACTGTTACAGAATCATACAGGACACTTCCATGGCCCTAAAACTCCCCTGTGCTTTGCCTATTTGGCCCTTACTCCTTCCACCCAATCTCCTGGCAACCGCTAATCTTTTACAGCCTCTATCATTTTGCTTTTTCCAGAATGTCATACCATTGCAATCCTACAGAATGTAGTTTCCTAAGATTGGTTTCTTTCAGGTAGCAATATGCATTTAGGGTTGTTCCAAGTCTTTTCCTTGTCTGATAGCTTATTTCTTTTTATGATTGAATAATCTATTGCATGGATGTGCCATATGTTTATCCATTCATTATTGAAGAACTTCTTTGTTGCTTCTAGTTTGGGATAATTATGAATAAATCTCATAGAAACATTAATGTGCAGGTTTTGTATGGACATAAGTTTGCAGAGCAACTGGGTGAATACATAGGAATGTGATTGCTGTGTGTAGTAAGACTATGTTGAGTTTTGTAAGAAGTCACGAAACTGTCTTCCAAAGTAGATGTCCCATTTTGCATTCCCACAAGCAATGAATGAGTCCCTGTTCTTCTGAACCTTAGCCTGTATTTGATAATGTCAATTTTTTTTTATTCTGGCCATTTTCATGGGTGTGTAGTGGTATCTCATTGTGTTCTTTTTTTAAAAGGCGAAAGATTTATACGATCTGAAGAGAAACCAGAGTATATGTGTTCTTTTTTTAATTTGCAATTCCCTAAAGACAAATAGTGTTGAGTGTAGTTTCACATATTTATTTCCCACCTCTATCTTCCTTGGTGAGGTGTCTGTTTAGCTTTTGCACATTTTTAATGGTTTGTGTATTTTCTTATTGTTGAGTTTTACATGCTCTTTGTGTATTTTTACTTATCCTTTTTACTTCTAATGTAATTACTGATACATTTCTGTATATATTCCTTCACTTTCTCTAGTGCTTTCTATTTTTGTTCCACATATTTCTCTTTCTCTCTTTTCTCATTTTCGTTTTTTTTTTTTTTTCCTTAGGATTCTTCATCGTCCCATCTTTCTCTTCCACCAGTTTGGAAATTGTACATTATATTCTATTCTCTCCATGACTATCATAGAAATTATGACATGCATACTAATACATCAAAGTCTATGTTTAAATAATACCTTTACTCTTTGTCTAGGTAGTACAAGGACTTTATAACACCTTAATGCCATTTACCATCCTCCAGACTTACTACTTTAATTAAGTAGTTCATTTTTATATTGTTTTAGAAAACTCACACACACATGATGTTATTGATCTCATTTTATGTAGTAAATGAGTATTTGGATTTACTCCTGTATTTAACACTTTTTCACTCTTCATTCTTCCTTGATTGTAAGCCTTCCATCTGGGATTGCTGTCTTTGTACTTGCAGCTCATCCTTTACATTTTCCTTTAGCAGCAAATTCTCTTCGTTTTGGTTTTCTGAAAAGGTGTTTGTTTTGTTCTTATTCTTAAAATATACCTTTTTGGGGGGCGCAGAATTGTAGGTTTAACAGTTAATTTTTTCTTAGCCCATTGAATATTTGATTTCAGGTTTCCATTGTTGTTGTTCAATCAGCTTCCTGTCTGACTGTTGCTCTTTCACAGGTAATTTGTCTTTTTCCCCACTCTGGTTGCCTTTAAGATTTTTCTTTGTTGTTGATGGCCTACAGTTTCACTGCAATGTGCCAGACATGCATTTTTACTTATTCTCCCTGGGATTTGCAGGGATTTTTAGTCTGTAACAGTCATAAAGAATTATCAGCTATTATCTCTCTGAATATTTTCCCTATCCCATTCTCATCTCTCCTAAACTCCAAAGAAATTTTTTGTTAGATCTTTGCATTCTGTTCTCCATAGCTCTTGATATCTCTTTCATATTTTCATTTTGGGTGTGTGTCTCTATGCTACATTTTGCATAATTTATTTGACCTATCTTCAAGTTCATTCATTTTCTCTTCACCTCTGTCGCATTTGATGTTAAACTCATCCATTGGGTTTTTAAATTTTATTATTATCATCATTTTCATTTCAATAAATTATATTTGGTTTTTCTCAAATCTGTGTTAAATTAATTTAAAAAGGAGACCATTAGACTGAGGTGGCTCTAACATCATGGTGACCTATGCTAGCAAACCAAAATCTAAGCCTGTCAAAGCCTCAAGGTCACAACATCCAAATGCCAAGGATAGCCAATTACAAACAGCCAACTAGGCTTGAAGCTGTAGCCAATCAATAATGTCCTTACTTTGCTTCTGCACTTTTCTATGTAAGACCTGCGCTGGCTTCTCTCAGCAGAGCACTCCTAACCACTTCTGTATTGGTGCTGCTGGATTCAAATTGAATTTTGCTCAAATAAACTCAAAAAATTTAATGTAACTCAGTTTATTTTTTAACACCTATTTAGACCTTCATTGTAGTTTTGCATCCCCTACAGACATTTTGCTTGTCTTTTATTTCTTTAACCATGGTAATCATATTTACTTTGGATTATGAGGTTGATCATTGCAATACCAGAAACCTGTGCAGATCGATTTCTTCTGTCTATATATTTAGTAATTGTTCATAGTTAGCTGCTCCTTTCCCTTTTCCTTTTCTTTGAGGCTTTGGATGGAAGTATATTCTTTCGGAGAGTGGGTTCCTGGTGCTTGCTTTTTCCAGATGGCAGGAGCATTGACATTCTGGGAATACTTTAAAATCTGAAGATTTTTGGACCATCCGGTTCACACGAATTTGACTTACATGTCCACACATAGGTCAGCTTCAGATTTTAATTATCAGGGAGTGGTTTTGTTTTTTGTTTGTTAGTTTGTTTGTTTTAATGTTTATTTTTTTTTTTTTTTTTTTCAACATTTTTAATTTATTTTTGGGACAGAGAGAGACAGAGCATGAACGGGGGAGGGGCAGAGAGAGAGGGAGACACAGAATCGGAAACAGGCTCCAGGCTCCGAGCCATCAGCCCAGAGCCTGACGCGGGGCTCGAACTCACGGACCGCGAGATCGTGACCTGGCTGAAGTCGGACGCTTAACCGACTGCGCCACCCAGGCGCCCCTTTAATGTTTATTTTTGAGAGAGAGACAGAGCACTCAAGAGTGGGGCGGGGGGAGTGCAGGGAGACAGGGGGACAGAGGTTCCAAAGTAGACTTTGTGCTGGCCGGGGCTCAGACTCACAAACTGTGAGATCATGACCTGAGTGGAAGTCCGAAGCTTAACAGACTGAGCCACCCAGGAAACCCCAGGGGGATTTTGTTTTTTAATCATGTTTTGCCTGGTGCTTAAGCAACTTGCCTTGAAATTTCCTGTGTGTGGAAGTGCAGTTGGGTTTGGTTCTGGCTCACATTAACACAGCATGTCCCTGAACTTTGCTTGCTTCCTTGCTTGCTTTCTTCCTTCCTTCCTTCCTTCCTTCTGTCGTTTCTTTCTTTCTCTTTCTCTTTCTCTTCTCCCCCCTTCTCACTTGCGCGCGCGCACACACACACACACACACACACACACACACACACAGGAATTTGTCTTAAAAAACTATAAAAATTGAAGCTCAAGTTCATCAGGTTCAGCAATAGCCCTCAGGGTAAAAATTTTGCCTACTTCTCTTGGGCCTTGCTTTCCCTTAGATGTTGGGCTGATAAATCCTTACTGCTATATTTTACCAGTTCTCCAATGCTTTTAAGAAGATTTTTAAAATATACATTAGCCAGCATTTTTCATTTTTATTAGCAGGAAGATTTTTTCAGGTGCCTTACTAGAAACAGAGCTATGCATTTTCTGAACATGCAAGTTTGCAGCAAGGACATAATTCAGACAGAGACAATGCAGAGATCTGTGGCTTGCTAATTTTTCAAGGAACTTAGAGAAATACAATGGTAATTGTCTTTACATACACATTTATACCAAGCTAGAAGTTTCAGGCTGGTAGGGATTAGAGGTTCACCGTCTGTCAGTGAAGTCCAGCAAAACTAGTTCTTCTCTAAGGAGACAGATCTTATTAATTCTACAAATATTTATAGCACAACTACCTACATCCTGGGGTTACAGCAGTGAAACAACCAACAAGTCCTTGTCCTCATTGAATATAAATTTGAATGGAGATTCATGTCTATGCCTTTCTCAATACCATGTTCTAACCAGCAGAGTTATGTAGCACAGTTGGAATATAGCTGTCAGTGAGTGTAATATTTCCTGGGGCCACCTCAGCAGGTGAAAAAAAATAATACAGTGAAAAGTGGTTTTGTTTTCCCCTGTGTTAGCCACTGCCCCACAGATGATCTATTATTTTTCTGTCTTCTGTTTTAAGTCTCTTAAAATCTCAGCCCTTTTCACACTGGGCATAAACAGGAGCAAAAAGACTACTCTGTGTCCATTTGCATAACCAACTCTGCTGCATAGGTCTGTTCCACCTGAGTTTCTTCCTTTAAGGACAATGCAGTTTTCTTTCTTCCTTTACAGTCTACGTCAAATCACTGTGCAAAGTCTCAGCCTTAAGCTTGGGGAGTGGATGGGAAGTTGGATATGCTCTTTAGAGAGTTGGAAATGCCCAAACTAATGCTGTTTATTTCAGGATTAGAAGGTCTTGGGCCTGATTTCAAATCTTGACAGCTTGCTTCTGCCAGAATATACACAGCAGAGACGAAATACCAAGACGTGGTCTGCTAGCTCAAGGCCGGGGTTCTCACCTTCTTGCCTGCTTGATGATCTCAGGTTCACACGTAGGGATCCCGAAGACAAAAGGAGAGAAGCTTCTTCTGTGCAAAGTCTTGCCTTCAAAGCCCCCATGATACAACATAGAAGAATAAAGCAGGACCCAACACTGCAGGTGCCCTATGAATACCATTCTACAGATCACTGGCATGTGCAAGAAGAGCAAAAGGCAGCATTTTACAGCATGTGCCCTTCAAAATCCTTGGAAATGTTCTTAGGAGGGAAAAACGCAATTGTTTATCTCTTTCTTGAATCTTCTCAGAGCAGTGAACTGCTCATCCCTCTGACAACACTGATACTGGAGTCTGGCCCCTCTGCTAGAACAGTAACTACCATGAACTCTGGAAATTGGATCTAGCTCCCCCTGGGGCCATTAGACTACAGATTTTGAGATAGTAAGTATTGAAATACAAAAAAACTGTAATAGGGGAGCCCAGGTGGCTCAGTCAGTTAAGCGGTTAAGCGTCCGACTCCTGATCTCCGCTCAGGTTATGATCTCATGGTTCATGGAATCGAGTCTTATGTGGGGCTCCACACTGTTAGCAAAACCTGCTTGGGATTCTCTCTCTCCCTTTCTCTCTGCTCCTCCCCTGTTCATGCGCTCTCTTTCAAAATAAATGAATAAACTTTAAAACAAAAAAAATTGTTTAAGAAAGAAAATTGTGCGATATTATCAGGCATTTTCCAAATTTCCAAAATCATTTGATGACGGGATTTTTTTCCATCCACATGACCTCTACTGTCAATGGAAACACTTTGAGAAAGTTTCATGAGGAAATCATAAGTTATTATTTTTGTGTTAAAGTGATAGGATTTATGGGTACCTTTTTCCTCATTTTTAAATTTTTCGCCATCTAAATTGATCATTTTGTTTATGTTTATTTTTTTAATGTTTTATTTATTTTAGAGACAGGGAGAGACAGAGCATGAACAGGGGAGGGTCAGAGAGAGGGAGACACAGAATATGAAACAGGCTCCAGGCTCTGAGCTGTCAGCACAGAGCCCGACGTGGGGCTCGAACTCACGGACCGCGAGATCATGACCTGAGCCAAAGTCGACCACTTAACCGACTGAGCCACCCAGACGCCTCTGCTTATGTTTATTTATTTTGGTGTCAAGGCTCTTCATTGTAAGTTGGGTGACTGAGACAGAAAGGGAGTTATTAAAGGCTATTGGGTTTGCTCATAGAGGCTTCAGGAGGATCTAAATTGGGTTTAAATGCATCCATCCAAGAAAAACATCCAAGATTCTCTCAGAATGGATTCTATGAAGATGTAGTTGTTGCTCCTACTGTACACAGACACAACTGCTCATCCCTCTGACAACATTGATACTGGAGTCTGGCCCCTCTGCTAGAACAGTAACCACCATAAACTCTGGAAATTGGATCTAGCTCCCCCTGGGGCCATTAGACCCCCTAAGATGGTATCTACAGAGACCCAGCTCTTTCAGACTGCTAGCTTCCAATTCAAAGTGCACCCTGGGTAAATCTGACTCATGAATCATTAGTCATATGATTAGGGTTTGCTGTAAGAAAAGCTGAAATGGTATCTAGTTTTTACAGAAAGAAGAGGACTCTGCTCTTTGCCCAGATGGAGAATGTTTCAAAATAAATGGGGATTGGAGGAGTTGAGTAGTCAATCAAAAACAATGACAAATGCCTTCTTCCCCCAAGTATTTTTTATTCTCTCCAATTTCCTTACTTCATATGTAATTATACTTTGCTCCCCTATACACATTCCATCTCCATTATCTGGTACAAATTTTTAACATAAATACGAAAAGTTTCAGAAGCTAATCAACAAATACCTGAGACTGTCCAGCAAGCTGTAATAGCTTGTTATTTAGTAAGTCAAGTTCACTCAGACCTATGGAGCTGCCACTATTGGCAATTATTTGGGTTTGAAAGTTTTGACCAAAATCTATGTTTTTTTTTTTTTTTTGTATGTCCACCACCCCTTACCCCAAGGAGCCCTTCAGGGCTTCGTTATACACACTTACATTTTTAAATGAAATTCTATTGATTTCCCACAACACTGGAATAAAAATATACCCTCATCCTACCCTTTCCCTTACCCACCCACACAGCTGATTGGGTCAGTGTTATAAAGTTGGAGAACACCCTCCCCATGAAGTTCTTGGGATTCTGTGAGCATGTTCAGGGAACTTCTTAACTTCCAGAAAATATTGAAAGACCTTAAAGTAGCTGCCAATGATAGCCCTGGTATGCCTGGAGCCCAATAGCACAACCAAACCATGATTAAATCTGGTGGTAGAATGGGCCTGGAATTTGAAGAAGAAAGTTTCCAAAGAGGTGTGATTTGGAACCTGACATCACTCCATCAAAACCCTCCTAGAGGAGCCATCCATTCTAGGAAAGAGACCTGTGGAGCCAAGATAGACTGTGTCACTGAGGTCCACTAGCTCTGCTGTGCAAAACACCTCTGAAAGTGCTGGTCAGAAGAGAAAGACATTTCCCAACTGATCCAGAGTGAGAAGAGTTCCAGAGGCCAACAGGCCATTTGAATATATATGCAGCCTCCCCAGTTGGCAGACATCTGTGGCCAACCAAGCACAGGGATGTCAGAGCTGCTAGCAAAGGCTCTGATTACAACTGAGAAACTGCTGACCCCCACATACACTCTACCTAGGGTAACCCCAAGAGACCAGGGGAACACTTGAGATGCACAAACAAAACCTGTGAAGGTGGGCCCATATTTAGGGAAAGAAACTCATGGAAGCAAGAGGACTTTCTGCTTATCAAGGGTGGATGAGCTCTGAGCATTGGTATTTGGGTATTACTTTAAATCTTATCTGATTTCATAGGCACAGACCTAACTATGCCACAATAACATCTGGTGTGTTATTCCAGGTATAAAGGTTGAAGCTCCTTGTTTAAATTTTAAGACACTCCTTAAAAGGCATCCAATGGAATGGGAGAAGATACTGGTAATTGACATATCGGATAAAGGGTTAGTATCCAAAACCTATAAAGAATTTATCAAACTGAACACCCAAAAAACAAATAATCCAGTAAATAAATGGACAAAAGACATGAACCGACAATTTTCCAAAGAAGACATCCATATGGCTAACAGACACATGAAAAGAGGCTCAACGTCACTCATCATCAGGGAAACACAAATCAAAACCACAATGAAATACCACCTCACACCTGTCAGAATAGTAAAAATAACTACTCAGGAAATAACAGATATTGGCTAGGATGAGGAGAAAGGGGAAGACTTCTGCACTGCTGGTAGGAATGCAAACTGGTGCAGCCACTATGGAAAACAGTATGGAGATTCCTCAGAAAATTTAAAATAGAATTACCTTATGACCCAGCAATTGCACTATTCGTTATTTATCCAAAAGATACAAAAATGCTGATTCAAAGGGGCACATGCAGCCCAATATTTATAGCAGCACTATCAACAACAGAGCCCAAATGTCCATCGGCTGACAAATGGATAAAGAATATGCGGGGTGTGTGTGTGTGTGTGTGTGTGTGTGTGTTTATGTATATATATACATAGGTATGTATGTATATGTATGTATATACATATACATACCTATGTACATATACATACATACCTACATATATATACACATACATATGTATATGTATATATAACGGAATATTACTCAGTGCTCAAAAAGAATGAAATCTTGCCATTTGCAACAACATGGATGGAACCAGAGTGTGTTATGCTAAGTGAAATAAGTCAGTCAGAGAAAGACAAATACCATAGGATTTCACTCACATGTGGAATTTAAGAAACACAACAGATGAACATGGGGAAAGGAAGGAAAAATAAGATAAAAACAGAGAGGGAGGCAAACCATAAGACACTCTTAAATACAGAGAACAAACTGAGGGTTGCTGGAAGGATGTTGGGTGGGGTTGGGCTAAATGGGTGATGGGCATTAAGGAGGGCACTTGTTGGGATGAGCACTGGGTGTTGTACGTAAGTGATGACTCACTAAATCCTACTCCTGAAACTACTATGACACTATATGTTTATGGTTTATACTATATGTTAAAATTTTTTAATAAAACTTAAAAAACATAAAAAATAAAAAAGACACTTCTTTGAGTACTCAGCAGGTCAGAAGTATCATTTTTGTCATGTCCCCAATTCATAATCCCTTTATGGGAGTGCACATTTTCATAAGCTCCAAACATAAGTCAGGTGGAACCTCCTCTCCATCCTCTCCTTACATATGTGCCCCAACTATTCTATCTGGAAGTAGTCCTATAGGTTGAAAGTTCACAACCCATGGAGCTCTGGAAAAAAAGACTGAGGTCATCAGGTCAGATGAGGGGCAATGTTAAGAGAGAACAATCACACACTTCCTAGAACACCCCATTTCCTTTTAGTCCCCTCATGTATAGCTGATTTGGATGGAAGACCCTCCTTAAAAATAAACTTCCTTGCCCATTTTTACCTTCTACTGGTGCTATTTGGACACACCAACCATCCCTTTGATTCTACTGTAAGTTCCTTGAAAACGCACTCCATGTCTGCTCCCTGCTTTTATCTCTACAACTCTTAGGATAGTGGTAAATATTTGAAAGAAAGAATGATAAATATTTGGAGCAGCAATGCTGTACCATCAAAAGTCCCAGTGACGAGTCAGCATGACCCATTCATATTACAGGAAGTCTTCTACTTTTCTAGGTGAAAAGTTCTTGGCTCATGCTAAGAAATTACTTGAAGGACAAGATAATTCAACACACTCTTCCCTGGTCAGTTTCAGCAGTTCATCCTGCGTAAGGTTTCACATTTAAAAAACATAAAAATAACTAATCTAAAGAATGCAGTAATAGGATTGGCCAGGGCCCATGAATCTCTAGAAATGTTCTCACGAGGTCATCGTAAAAACTCAATGTTGTGTGTCTAAGCGGTCTCCTGGGTGAAAACACAGCTCCCTCCCAGGAGATGTGACTTGGAACATGAATGAAGTTTCAGCTCGGGTTAGAGAGGTGGGAATCAAGAAATAACTAGTTTCAGCTGACCAATTCCTGAGCCCCAAGTACATTGCAGTCTGGCTTCTGAAAATCTCTATTCCAGTACAACTGCTCTAAAGTGGCTGACAACTTCCTTGTAGGTAAAACCAACAGTCTTCTTATTGTCTTTATTTCAAAAATCTTTATGCAGATTTAGCACCTACAATGCACCTGTCCCTTCAAATCTCTTCTTTGCAAAGAAGATTCTGGATTCTCCTGGGACTTTTGTTACCATTCTAGTTGCTCCTTAGACTCCTTGCAGTATCCTCTTACCCTGCCCATCTCTAACCTAGTGGTTATCCTTGGGCCTCTTCCAGTTTCATCTAATCCTCTTACATGACTAAATCTTCATTCCCCACTCTACTGACCCAGCCCTTCTCTTTAGCTTCCACAAGAGCATTGAGCCCTAGTGCCCTGTATATCCCCTATATCCAATTAATAAACTTATCTCCCATGTCTCCAGAATGAGAGTAGCTATCAACCATCCCGGGGGACAGTTGAGAAAATCATCACTTGAATCGTTTCCTGTAGGGCTTAATGCTTACCAAGAACCCTTACTGAGGCTGGTTGGCACTGGTCCCATAGAGTCAACTGCCTAAGAGATCTGTCCGCTGGGCTGTTTCATCAGTACCTCAAAAGCCACACTTCAATGATAAACCTATTACCGTACCTCATAGTTCCTCTCCTCCTGTGTTTTCTATCTTGATAAAAACCATCATTATATTACTAATTCCTGGGTTTTCTATGTTTAGACTAACCTATTGATTTTCTACTTTGGTAAATGAGGAGAGTGTTCTCTCTCACACACCTGTTCCCAACACACATTTTCCATCCCTCCATCCTATTTATAATTTAGAATATAAGTACTATAAATATTCTGTGTTTATATTATTATAATTTTGTAAATACATTTCTTAGCTGAGCCATGTAATATTTTATAATGACTTTTCCTTTATGGCAAACTTTCTGTTTTCTCAGGAGTTAATAGTTGTCTTTCATTTGTTTGTTTACTTGCTTGGATTTCTTAATTTTTTGGATGCCTTAATTTTTTCTGTGTACTTATCTGTAATTCAGTTTCAAACTCTCCTCAAACTGTGTAAACATCCTGTGTATTGGACTTCCTACAAATTTTACTTCCTTGAAAGAAGTGCCTATATATGGACTTGTGGTCTTCATTACTGATATCTCACCGGGCTCCCTGTGAAAGCCCTGATGTCAGTAGCTCTAAATCATTATTTTCACTAAGTCATATTTCCAGAGAAGGCTCTTTCCACCTCTTTCCTGGAAGATAAAGATATAGTTGTGAAGATTTTGAGAACCTAACAGGAGATTGAAGACTGGAGTTCATATATCTCACTATGTAAACTTTCACTAACTCATCATATTTTTAATATGATATCCCCATACTCAACCCTATATGGTATCTATTTGATCCCTCAGGAGAATAACCCTCTACTTTTCTGTAAAAGTGGAGGTGGGAAATAATCCTCTTATACAGAGGGGGAAATTATTTGGGGGTCCAACTCTTTCTTTAAAATAATTTGAAACAATTCTCCTGGTTTTAGATCCTCCTTTACCTCTACTTCCAAAGTGCCCACTAACTCTGATTCCTAAGATTGGGGTGGTGGTTGGGGAATCTATGGTTTAAATCATCTTCCTATTTAGTTTTCCTCACTGCTTACTTAAGATTAAAATGCTACTTTCTCCAGTCTGCTAAATCAATTGCATTCTTCCATATATCGCCTAGCTTTTAAAATTGTGTTACTGTTGTGTTTCTCCTGTTCTGTTTGTTCTTATAGTTTATATATTTAGAAAAAATCCCATTATCATCCCTTTAACAGAATTTTGGCAGGGAGAGATATAATGCATGTGTTCAATTTATCTTTAAATAAAAGCCCCTTGGCCTTTTAATTATATCACTTGCTACACTCCAGACATACTCTACTTATGGTTCTTCAAATGTACTATTCTCTCTCTCTCTCTCTCTCTCTCTCTCTCAATTCTTCTCTCTCTCTTTCTCTCTCTCTCCCTCCCCCCCCCCACACACATATCTTTATGTGACTCTTTCCCCTAGAATGTCTTTCTTACTCCCCTTCCCCCACATCTATCTGAAGAATGCCTGCTCATCCTTTCACCTCCAAAGGACATGTTCCCCAGACCCCCTCCTATAATTCCATAGCTTTCTGGACATCTGCCTACCACAGTTACTTATCTTCCCTGATAATAACTGCTCGTTCACTTTTTTTTCTTATCCACTGGGCTACAAAGACACACTCACAGATCTCTCACAAGACCGTCTTCCTCATGCTCCCCTAAGGCAGTGTTCCAAACCAAAGGAAGGCTTCATTCAGTCCAAACCATTAAAAATGATTATTATTGTTGTTATTGTTATTGTTATTGTTACAAAAGTCTCTCTCCTAGAATAGTTCTCAAAGTTAGGCCAGAAATGAACTGCCCTAGAAATTATGTTTAGTGCTTTGTAGTCAAAGCACTTTAGCACTCATCAATTAATTATGATAATTTACCATCATTAGCCAGCTAATTAAATTTGAAACTGAAGCTCCAGAGGAGAAAGACCAATTTAGAAATATCTCTCCAGGCAGATGTCCGTAGGCCTGGCTCCACATTTCTTGACCTTCCATAAAAAATAGCAGGCTCTGGACTGGAACTAGGCCAAGTAACCATTTCATAGTTTCCTCCTTCTCATTACACAGTCCAACCCCAGTGCCTCTCCTCTCCAGAGCCTAGACAACAAACATCCTCCCAGGTGACAGACTCATCAGAATCACAACATTCTTATTTTCAGTCAGAAATAAGAGGCTGCCTCTAACACGAGCACACACAATGAACAGAACTTCTATGGCTCTCTGTCTTGCAACAAGGGGGGGAATAAAATGGCAAGAGCTGTAAACCATGAAACTCTCACAGTGTTCAGAAGCTGCTTAAAAAGTGGTCTTGCTGGGGACCAACAAGAGGATGAAAACAATGGAATGGAAGAAAGCCCTTTATGAACCTCTCCTTGCGAAACTAGTATTCTCATAAATTTCTCTTCCATACATCAGATCATGACCTTTCACTTGAACTCTGTGGCGCTCTCCACTTATCAATGCAAAGGAAAGTGGGGGCGGGAGGGAGGAATTACTTGGTGGGTGTTGTGCCCCACGTATGCTTCGAAATTGTTGGCAACACTCTCATGGAACGTTTTCCCCAAAAGCAGTCTGATGAGCCCCCTGCTGCTTGCCAGGAGATGTTGCTCTCATGTTTCAGTAACGAACTCCCTCAACCCAAACTGTAACCAGCCTGGCTTTTTCTCAAGTGTCTTTGGAAGAAAGGGAAGGTACAAATGTCTCAGGATGCAGAGATTTTCCTAGAAACACCAAAAGACTTGAAAGCATTCTCATTGCAGATTGTTTATGATGGAGCCTTACTATGATGCTATTGTTGTTATATATCACATAATATTAATAAGGATAACACTCATGATAGTAACAGAAATTTTCAGGTGTTTTCACAGTTTATATGAGAGCTTGTTAATACCTTGTGAAGTAGTTCTTTTATTATCTCCATTTTTGCAAGGAGTAAATGGCTCTTGTAGAGAAAGTGACAAACCTAGTTGATGATATAGCTGAGATCTCAATCCTGGTAATTTAATGCCAGTTTTGACAGAGCTACTCTTAGTCTCTCTATAAACATTGCAATGTTTTTGTTGAGTTTATTTGTTTATTTTGAGAGAGAGAGAGAGAGAGAGAGAGAGAGAAAGCCAGGAAGGGGCAAAGAGAGAGAGAGGGAGAGAGAGAATTGCAACAGGCTCTGAGCCATCAGTGCAGAGCCCAACATGGGGCTTGATCCCACAAACCATGAGATCATGACCTGAGCCGAGATCAAGAGTCAGACGCTTAACAGACTGAGCCACCCAGGCACTCAGGATGCTTTTGACTGCAGATAAAAGAAAGTAGAGCTAAAATTTCAAAGGAAAAGTAGTCCTGGGTTTGGTTGATTCCGTGGCTCAGTAACATAATCAAGAACCCTGGTTCTTTTCATTTTTCTTCTCTTCTCCCCTCATTGTGTCAAATGCCTACCTCTCATGATTTCAAAATCCTGCCACAGTTGTGTACGTCTCCTATGTAGACAAAGTCCACAGACAGAAAAGGGTAACATATCTCTTTTTAAAAGCAGAAGCAACTTCCCCTCACATCCTATTGGCCATAATTTTATCACACACCTTCATCTCAACTTGCCGATCACTTGGCATGCAGTACCACCTTGATTAGATTAGACCAATCAAGATTCAGTGTCCTAAGTCTGGGAAAGAGCACACTCCCTGCTGAAGAACGTGGACTCTTAGACGAAGATAAACAAAATTTGTCAACAAAGAAGAAAAGGGAAATGTTCTGGGATTGGCAACCAGCAATGGCTGTCACTCCCACCAATGTGGCAGGCTATTTATTTTCTAAAACATCTTGCTATCAAATGATGAAACAAAGCATCTGGTAACTCTATAACCATAATTGATATGTAAGGTTAATGGAATAGGAGAGAAAATTCAAAGTCCAATATGGTTAAATACATATACTGCTGGATACACACACTGTAAAGGGAGCCCCACTGACTAAAAGTGAGGAGACCTGAGTTCTAATCTGACACTAACTAGCTGGGTGGTTTTAACCTGTTTAATCTTAACTTCTTATTTTACATTGGATACCAGTGCCTGCCTCTATCTACCTCACAGGATTTTTCTTACTATAAATGGCTTACTAACTCACTATTGCCATTAAACAAAAGCCATTTTCCAACTAATAAATGCACTGAGGAAGATTTCTGATTTTGGAGGCACACTGAGTGCCCGTGATGCTGGGTCCTTTCCACCCTTCCCATCTTCTTCCCTGTTCTCAGACAAACCTCGAGTGTGTGTTGTGGATCCTCCACCCTTGGCTCCTCACCCTAAATCAAGGACTAGGATGTCTGTCGGTCTGCACCTGAGCAGCTTTTCTGAATTCACTGTAATGTACACATTTAAACCCACTGTTTATCTTTGTACTTTAGAGAAGGCTGTGTGATGAGGGACACAGGGTCAGAGATCATGGTGACAATATGTTCTCCAAATGAAGCCAGAGAGAATCACAGGGAACTGAGGGAAGGCTAACAGTCCTCTGACTCTCTCTCTTCCTTTGCATTGTGAAGGATGCTTCATCAAGCACTTTTACCTCTCACAAGATTCCTAGGTATCTCTCCATTGCTCTTCTCGTTCTCTGATCACATCTCTTGGACTGAGATTTGTTACCTGATGTTAACTAGGGTCTTCTCCTCTTACTCACTAAGTCACTGAGTCAAACTTCATTGCTAGATCAGCTCTACTTATGTCTTATTTACTATAGTAGTTCTGACCATTGCTTTACCTTTGTTCCTATAATTTAGAAAGTTTTTAGCTGATTGCCCGTTAAGAGTATATAATAAAACCATGTTCCTTTGAAGAGACACAGCGATCATCTAGATCCTTACTATTTGAAGTGTGATCTGCAGAACAGAAACATTGGCTTACCCTGAACACTTATTAGCAATGCAGCACCTCAGGCTTGCCCCAGATCTGAGGAACCAGAATCCACATTCTAACGAAATCTTCAGGTGGTTCATATGCAGACTCAAGTTTGAGAAATGCTGATCTAAATCAACCTCCACAGTTCACAGAGAAGTCAAGTGACTTCTTTAAGGTCTCATAGCAAATTAGTAGCTGAACTGGAATAGATATCAGGTATCCTGACTACTAAAACTGCACCACACTACCTCTTAAAGACCATAGATTCATTTATGTTTAGCTAATTTATCCAGCTTTCATTCCATATAGAACAGTAGGCACTGATATAAAGGTATGCCAGGATTTGGCCTTCAAATTTCCTTCTCTTACCCACTACTATCTTTTTGATAACATAGCTTCAGAGTTTCCTGCAGCTCTCTTAGCTGTCATTTCTTCATTTAATTAATTCACCAGGGCCTGCTTTGGTCCAAAATAATGATATGAGTAGAGCTTCTGTTTAATGTTTTTCTACTCACCTCTTCTTTCCCCATTCCCTTTTCAAGACTCCATCAATTGGATTGGCAACTAGTCTATCTACTAATATTTTATTTAAAGATCATGTACCTATATCTCAAATATAAATATTCTAAAATTTTCTTTCTATTTTAGTTCTTAGTGAAGATTATGAGATTAAAATTATGATTGCTGGGGCATCTAGTGGCTCAGTCAGTTGAGCGTTTGACTCTTGATTTCGGTCTGGGTCATGATCTCACAGTTGGTGAGACTGAGCCCCGTGTCGGGCTCTGCACTGAGCATGGAGCCTGCTTGGGTTTTTCTCTCTCCCTCCTTCTCTCTCTCTCTCTTCCTCTCAATATAAATATTTTTAAAAAATAAAATAAAATTATGATTGCTTTATCAAATGAATCAGGGAATTTGATAATTAATTAAAAACCTATAACTCTCCTAATGAAGGATTTGGTGGGTCATACTCTATGGCTCATCTATATTTTGAACATTTTTACAAGATTATCCTAATGAAGGATCATAACTACCTAGAATCAAAAGCCAAGTAATGTTTTCTTAGACAAAACATACTGCCACATTTGCACCTTTGAGATTTCTGTTCCTTCTTGAGAAAATTGGGGCAAAGAAGGAAGGATGGAGAAGGGGAAGTATGCTCCTCAGTCTTCCCACCCTCCCCCCATGGCTCCCAACTGGAAATATACAATCCTATGTTTCTGTAAAGCTGTTTATCTACCCATTGCCTCCATTCATGACACTTCCATTAGCATTCTCCAACTCCTTTTATCTCCTACCAAGCAGCTAAGGAAACTGGGTCCTAGGAGCCCTAGACTTCACTGCAGTAGTTTCTTGGGATTTTTCCATTTCAGTGCCCCCAAAGTAGGGAAAGAACAGTTGGACAGCTCATAGTCACGCTCAGGCCATCTGACGAGGCACATGTCAGCATGCACGGGAGCATCTATAGGTGACTCTGAGGCCCTCCCTGATCTGGAAAGATGTGGTCATGATTCATGTTTCTGCAGCAAATGACAAGAGGAAGAATAGAGTCTGCCACTTATTAGCAAGTGTCCCTGCTGTCCTTGTCCTCACACACTGTATTTCCCAGTTTAGAATTATGTCTTAACCTCAGGAAAAGCCTGCATTTAGAAGTTTCTGGGTAACAAAGAAAAACCTCTAATGTTATCACAACCACTCCTGCCCCCAGGCCCCCCAGTTTGCTTTGGGAAATCTTTGTGATTGGAAGAAGCTAAGAAATATGCAGGAAGTCGAAAGAATCTTAAAACGTATTGTTCAAAGACAAATGTTTCCCCATCTTGATTAACAGGTCAAGTAGGCAATTGCTTCTGTAATGTGGTCTGAAGACATTAATCAACAAAAGGGCTGCCTACCTCATACAGTTTCCTCTCTCTGACCTGAAATTCTGCCACTAATATGCTGATGGAAGGGTCCTCTTTCTCCTTCTGTGTTCAGGGATGGAGAGGACACAAGACAATACATGTAAATTCACGTAGTCCACAGTTTTCCCAGGACTAAACTTGCTCTGAATTTTTCACATATATTCAGGAGGGTAGAGGTGGTACCAGGTAGGTAGTAGGGCCTCTGAGGAAGAGGATGGTAAGGGGAGAGTAGGAGTCCGAGATAAAGAAACATTTTTAAACTGGAAAATATTCCCACCCTAATGGAGTGCTCTGTAAAATCCAGGAAAAGGCAAAGTTTGCAGTGTCTCTCAGCCTCCTCCAGCTCCAAGAATTTCCTTTCTTAATGAGGGAACTCTCTTCATCCAGCAACTGAGTGGGAGAATAAAGAGGTATAGGGGGAAAAAATCAGCAAAAAACATCCTCTAGGGTAGCCTGAATGTACACACACACACACACACACACAAGCCTGAAGCTTATTTACATAAATGTTAATTTTATGCACATAAGCCCAGAATCATAAGTTTGTTTTACTATTTCCTACATGTATATCCGTGGAGAAATCCTCCTATTATTCCAACACCAGAGGAGTGGCAAAACAATTTGAGAATTACAATATGATGTGAAATATGGGAAGAGTGACAAGGTGGTCTCAGAGGTATCAATAGGCACAGTTGTTAGTTCACTCCTCAAGTCCTGAGTCGAAGCTACAGAGGGAATCTACGCAGACAGATTCAGGAGACTGAGCTCCCTAGAGGATATGTTTATTCATCCATTTATTCACTCAAGAAATATTAACGAACCTCTACTATGTGCCAGGAATCCTTACGATAGGCTGGTCCCTGGCAGCCCAGATATTAGCAAGACTGCTCTTGACAGCTGTAAGACAGAAAATTACAATGGAATGTAAACTATAAACTATAGGGGTAGATATGACAGCGTCTGGTAGTAGAATTAAGAAATGGCATCCAACTTAGAGAGTTAGCTAGGCAAAGGTGTGTGTGTGTGTGTGTGTGTGTGTGTGTGTGTGTGTTTTGAGAAATAACAAGGCATGCATATAGAACAAAAGACACATTCTGTTGCTGGAGAATAAATTGTGAGGTGGATGTTGGGAGACAACCTAGAGAAGCCAGCAGGGCAGCAGGGGTCACTCACGAAGAACCTTGTATGCCATGTTAAGGAATGTGCACTTCACCCTGTAAATAGAAACTGGGGAGCTATAAACAGAATTCAATCAAGAGCATATCATAGCCAAACTTTTTAATGAAAATACAATTCTCTACCGGCTATGCAGAGGATGAAGTGGAGGAGGTATGCAGCGGAAGTAGGGAGGGCAATCTCTTGTGGTTACAAAAGAGGTGATAGGGGCCTGAACTGGGGGAAAAGCTGTGGGGATGGAGAGGCAGGAATAAGACTGAGAGCCATGTGGGAGGCAAAACCAACCACACTTGGTAGTGGATTGAATGAGAAGGAAAAAAAGGGAGATGTTAAGGATGGCCCTCAAGTGTCTTACTTAATTGATCAGTAAATCCCATCATTTTCTAATTTACTAATCCCACTAGACAGAGAATATAGGAGGGAGAAGTTCGGATTCAGCATAGCCATGTCAGGTTTGAGGGGGCTGAGCGGCATCCACGTGTAGATTTCCAAGACATCAACAGAAGGATCTGAAGGTCAGTCAGGGGGACAAAATTTGGGAGTTAACAGCAGCAAGCTGATGATTTGAATCATAAAATTGAACCCAGAGAGAATATGTAGAATGAGAAGAAAGCTGAACTAATGGTGTAACCTTAAGGAACACCAAATTCCTTTGGTAAAGAAAGATTGTCCATCCACAAGAGATCTAGAAGAGTCATAAAAAAGAACCAGGAAAGTGAGACTATATGAAAGCCAAAATAGTAAAGAGATTCAATAACCTGCATCAAGTGCACAGAAGTACAGCAAAATGTGAGATCTTAAACATCCCATTGGCTATGGCGGCTAAGAAATCATTGGTAAATTCAACTAGGCCATCTGAATGGAAATGATGGAGCCAGAAGCCAAGTTGAGTGACATGAAAAGAAATGGAAAATTAAGAAGTAGAAACAGAAAGTACAGCCCACTCTAAAGAGTTTACATGGGATGCCTGAGTGGCTCAGTCTGTTAAGCATCCGACTCTTTATTTCAGCTCAGGTCATGAGCAGCTTAGGTCGTGGGATCAAGTCCTGCATCAGGCTCCTCACTGAGCATGGAGTCTGCTTAAAATCCTCTCTCTCTCTCTCTCTCTCTCTCTCCTCTGCACCCCTTCCCTGCTTGCTCATGCTAACTCTCTCTCTCTCTCTCTCTCTCTCCCTAAAATTAAAAAAAAAAAAGAAATAAAGAGTTTGCATGAGAAGAAAAAGAGATTTGTTGAGAGCTAGGGGAAGAAGTGGACCCAAGGAAAGATTTTAACATTGGGAGCAACTTAGGCAAGTGTCTAGACTTAGAAGGGGAGAAGTAGAAGATACAGAATGGAGGGTGATAAATGATGTGACAAAGTTCCAGAAAAGGCAGTAAGCAACAGGATCTAGAGCACAGGTAGAGAGATTGACCTTGAAATAAGAAGAGAACTTTGCAGGACTGGAAGTGTTAGTATAACATCTGGAATGCTTTTGGCTGCAAGCAACAGAAGATGCAATCAAAAGAAGTTTAAACAGTAAGAAAACATTATTATTTTACATATTAAGAAGTCAAGGAGTGAGATGGTTACAAGAAGGGTTGGCTAATTCAGCGGCTTAACTATGTCATCAAAGACCCAAGTTGTTTCCCAGTTTCTGTATTGGTGCCCTCGACACACCACCTAACTCCCATCATGGTCAGAAGATTACTTCTGTATCTCCAGACTACATATGGAGCAATATTCAAAAGCCAGGAGACAATAACTGTTCCATTTTGAGAGGGAGAAAAACTTTCCCAGAAGCCCCTCAACAGACTTCCATTCAATGGGCAGAATTTTTCACATGGATACACCCAAACTGAAAAAGGAAATGAAATAATCAAAATTGGGTTAGAATAATTATGGTTCATCCACTTGGGCTAGGCAAGAGCCCAGCCTCCCTGAAGAACATGGCCATCACATACCTAAACTGAATCAAGGTTCTGTTATCAAGAAAGAATGGGTAAGCATGGCTGTTGGGTAGGCAACCAAAAGTGTCTGCCACACCAGAAATAAACGCAGATAAGTTAATATCCAGGGATAGAAGTTGTGCTTAATCTCTTTGATTTTCTTGACTGTCTGCTGAAAGTGAGGGAACAGAGGTTGTGTATGAAATTTGAAGGAATAGATAGGATTTGAAAATCACTGAAGGAAATGAGAAAAAAAGTTGACTCAAGACAAAAGATTAAGAAGTAGTGCGAAGGGACAAGCTGAGATGAGAGCCCATGAACTTTTCAACACGCCAACCAACATATGACTATTTTTCCAGTATATCCCCTTACTCAGACACAAGAGCAAAGAAGTTAGAGAGTAAGAGTACCATTGGTTCTAGGTTGGGAGTTTATGGGTGACAAGATAGAAGGATGAAGGGTGGAAAGGAAGGAAAGATGCTTGTGAAAGAGCAGTTCAGATCTTAGTATAACCCATGGGATCTTGGTTGTATAGAAAAAAGGGGAGTCATAAAGTTTCAGATAAACAGTGAGAAAATGATGTGATCAAGAAACAGGATGTGCATATGAAGTCAAAGTTTAATGGGAGATACAGTGTGAGAACAGGACATTGTGACCAGAGAAAAGGATACTACTGCATAGCCCAAGCAAGGTTGGTTGAAGAGGAGAGAAATGAAGAGCATTGGAGTTAACAATGTCCAGGAGTTTGGACACTGGGTGTTGGACTAGATGTCTAACAAGTGCTGCAATATGCTGAGATTGTGTCTGAACTAAATGGGAATAATGACCGACAACCACCCTGAAATCATCAGACAAGGAATAAAGCCAATCAGGAAACAGGCAGATGTCAGTGACCTGACGGCAAAGAACATAGTATAAGTGGGTGGTATGACCTGAAAGGGAAAAGAGCTTCTACCTGAAGGTTGATGAGGATTGTCTGCAGGTGGATGTGAGATCAGGAGAACAGCAACCTTTTTTCCAGGAAGGATACTGCATGGGATATAGAAGAATAACCAGTCTCTATTGGTGGAAACTGCAGGGGAAATTGAGACTTTAAGGAGATTCTGACCTCAGTTTTAAAAAGAAGGTCGAGGGGTCTTCTGAAACCTCTTTGGGGATGTAGAAGAGTGTTTGCCAACAAAAGAAGGGGGGGAAGATGTCATCAAGACCTCCAAAGAATTCTCCGTTCCCTGATAGGAATAGATGGCAGCCTGAATCAAACCCAGTATACATTTCAGTAAGTCTAAGATCCCTCCATCTATTAAGAGAGGTTTTCAACGTGGCCAAGACTTCTATACTCTATAAAACATTAACAACATCATTACTAATGCAAGGAAACCTTCTTATGCCAGAGCAAATAAAAAATAAAGTTGTGAGTTTAGATATGAGACAATGTGGCTCTGAGCAGGAAATATATGTTTCTGCTAAGCGGGCTCCCTCTAACTCACACTCTTTGTCTTTCTTCATTTGCATTTCTGGTTTCTTTTCTCATTACGGTCACTATTTACTTGACAGATGATAGAAGGCCAGCTGAGGGTGGAGTACGATTAGCATATAAACAAGATTTTAAAATAGCTGGAACAGAGAAGGACTTTAGAGTCTGCTAATCCTTGGAGTCTTGACCTCAAAATAATCAAGAGAAAGTGTATTTGGGCAATCCTCAGTCAGCTCTAAGAATGTCCCTGCCTTGCCTTGGATGACCTCGGGTGAGTCATCATTTAACTTGGCTGCAAGCTGCCGCCAGGTCTTTTCTTTAGCTCTGTTATTCTAAAACGATTGAGGAGCAAGTATGTAGTACTTGAAAGAAATATGGAACGGTGTAAAAAGTGAAGACTTTAAACTCAGACAAATCTAAATCTGAATTTCAGTCGCTTTATTTCCCTTAGCATGTCACTTAAACTCTGAGTAGGAGAGGTCTCCACTTAAGGTAAGTCAGCTGTGGGTCAATTTTCATTATATAAATCACCAGAATATTACCAACTCTACCCACCTCCTGGAGTCAGCCTCCCCCAGTGAAATAATCAGAGCCCCTACCTAACATACTAAATTAGAGAAGTCTAGTATCCTTTCCAGGATTTCCAAGGTAGGTGCAAATGTTCTTCAAACTCCTAATGTCAACTCATCCCTTTCACCACTCTTTTGAGATGCTGTCCCTTCTCCCTTTCCAAAGAGAAGTAGCCCAGAGTTTCTCCCCCTTAGGCCTCCACATAGCACCAACATTAAGCTTCCCCTGAAGGTTTAGGGCTGATGGAGGCAATTAAAGAAAAGGAAATAGACCAAAGCTGAATATTACCTATCAGGCCAGATGGCATCCCTGCTAACCCCATCTTGATCCTGTCTTACGGCTGCCATGTTCCTGGGATCTCAACCTTCCATTCTGAACTTTACCTCAGCCTCTCTGTCCTATGAGTTCCAGGCCAAAAAACAGACATTTTCTGTTACTTTGCAACGCAGGGCATTTTCTAGGTCCTGTTGGTCTCATGTCATTTCCCTGCACTTTGCCTTCAGCAACCACAAAGGCCACTTTCATGTGAGTTTCTACTCTGGGCTCCACCCCAAATAACACAGAGTCATCAGAAGCTTTGAAACTGGCAAATTTTCTTGCACATGTCCCATATCATACCTCTGCTCAGTGATCGCACTCCCATAAGTAGCTCTTGTAAGTGGAAAGGAAAGGGAGATTTATTCTCCTCCATCCTTGTAAATGTATGGGTTCGGATGTTCTGGGATTCTATCTTCCAATTACACGTATATCACTTTAAACCCTCACAACCACATTCTAAGACATGTCTTTTTATCCCATCTCACAAATAAGGAAGTTTGGTTTAAAGAATTAAAAATATTTTCCCAGTGTCACAAGCTAATAAGTAATTGAGTCAAGATTACAACTCAGTATTTGGACAGCTGCCCTTTCTTGGAAACCAGCTCTCATGCAAAAGTTCAACTAGCTTGGGACCACCATGCTATAAGGAAGCCCCGTTTACCATGTGGAGAGAGAGAAAAGCCCCACAGAGGAGCATCAAGGAACCAGACATGTGAACAAAGACATCTTGGACCTTCTAGTCCCTTTAGGTACCAGCTGAATCCAGACGAGTAGATGACCCTAGCCAATATCAAATGGAACAGAACTATCTGGCCAAACCCGTACTAAATTCCTTACTATTTCCATTTAAAAACAATTTTTTAATGTTTGTTTATTTTTGAGAGAGAGACAGAGCACAAGCAGAGAAGGGGCAGAGAGAGAGAGAGAGGGAGACACAGAATCCGAAGTAGACTCCAGGCTCTGAGCTGTCAGCACAGAGCCTGATGCCAGGCTTGAACTCACAGACCGTGAGATCATGACCTGAGCTGAAGTCAGCCGCTTAACTGACTGAGCCACCCAGGCGCCCCTTTGTCATTCCCATTTTTAAACCTAAAAGGTTAGAGGCCTACAGCCCTTTGTAGTACTAGAAGAAATATCCAAAGGTAGAGCAGATTCTGGCTGAAAACTGCCCCAAACCATGGTTTTGAATTTCAGGGGAAAAAATCTAATTATGTTTCTGTCTATCCATTTCACTGCTACGATGTATGTGTGTATGTCTGTGTACCTATGCTTCATGTCCTCTACATGGAGATCGCTAAGAACTTCAGAAAATAGCCAAGAAATACCCTGTAGTGGAGAGACTACTGACTTCAGTTCAAAGAAAGTCATTTCACTACATATGTCCTATTTCCATAAATTTGAGAAATGGCCTCATACATTCGTTCATGCAAGACACGTTCATGAAGCATCTGCTGTGTGTCGGGCAACTGTTCTAGGCCCAGTGGATTCTACCACAAAAAAAGGGTAGACTTATCCCTGCTCTCAAGGAAGTTCAACGCTAATGCCAGGAAGACAGGCACCAAATAAGGAAATAATTCAATAAAACATAAAATGGGGGTGATGGTGGGGGGTGGTAATGGTCAGAATTACGAAGAAAAACAAAGCGTGAGCCGGGGGTAGAGCATGATGGTGGGGAGGTAGGGTGTGTCAGGGAGCAGTGTCTATTTTTAAGGTCCTCTCTGAAGAAGAGTCTTTTGGGCAAGGACTTGAATAAATTAAGAGAGGGAACTGTGTGGAGAGATAGAGGAAGAATATTCCAGGAGGAGGGAAAAGCGTGTCTAAAAGCCCCGAGGAAGAGACAGGCCTGGGCTACGCAAGACAGAGCAAGTGGGCAGTGTGGCTGGAGTGAGGAGGGGAAGCAGACTGGAGAGGGGCACAGGTCACATGGTGGAGGTCTTCACAGCGCAGAGGGGAGTGTGGACTTTATTCTAGAATGCTTTGGGAAGGCATTGGAGGGCTCTGAGCAGTGTATGCTGGCCTGCTGCATGACAAATAGACTGCAGGGAAAAGTGCAGAAGCAGAGGACCGGTTGGAAGTTTACTGTGATTGTCTGGAAGGGCAATGATAGTGCCCTGCACCTCAGTGGTAAGAAGTGACAAGACTGTGTTTCGAAGGGAGAGGACCTCAATTATACATACACAATTATTATTCAGATCGAGCTCCTCAGCCCTGAGATTTGGAAGCATTTCCATTTTTTAAACTGATGGCTGAAAGAGCTGGCTGGGTACTTCATCAATGCCCTGGGAGGCGATGTTTGGCATTCCGTGCCTGCCCCCCGAGTGCAGAGACACCCAAATCACCAGTATAGCTCTAGGGTAAGGAGATGAGTGGATTTTATTTTATCCCAAAGGGAAGCTCCATATAACCACGCACCGGAGATGACTCTTGCTTCTCTGCCTAGGTAGACAGATCGGGTAATTATCCAATCAGTCATACAGCTACCCAGTGAATTTGTCCCATCTGCCATCTTGGAAAAGATCTCCAAGGACATGCTCCTTGGAGAACAATGTAATTAAACTTTTTGTAGCCTGACCAACATTCCTTCATATGCAGAACTAGTTTCTGAGAAAGAGGAGGACCAATTTGCATAAGAAGCCCAGTGTCTTCTGGGAAATAACCTAGACTCCCACACCTTTCCCCCCACAAGATTTAAAATGAGGGAAACAGGGGCGCCTGGGTGGCGCAGTCGGTTAAGCGTCCGACTTCAGCCAGGTCACGATCTCGCGGTCCGTGAGTTCGAGCCCCGCGTCAGGCTCTGGGCTGATGGCTCGGAGCCTGGAGCCTGTTTCCGATTCTGTGTCTCCCTTTCTCTCTGCCCCTCCCCCGTTCATGCTCTGTCTCTCTCTGTCCCAAAAATAAATAAAAAATGTTGAAAAAAAAAAATTTTTAAATGAGGGAAACAGTAGTAGCCCTGATCTTGTTTCTTTGGCAGAAGAAGACTCCAAGTCCCCAAAGACAACTAAGGCCGAGGGACAGCATGCTGGGGACTCAGGCTCTTGCGGGAGCCAGAGGTTTACAGGGCTGGACCAACTCTGGGAGAGTATGTGACTGAGGCAGAAGGAGCCTCACAGCACAGCCTCCAGAGCCATGCTAGCTCTTAGGAATGACACTTGAACGGAGAATGTGAACTTAGACCGCCGTGACTTTGGAGCTCAAGCATGGAGTTCCTCGACAGTAGTGATAACAGCCTAGAACCGTGGAGACGTCACGGCATTGGCAGATAGTTTTCTTTTTTTTTTTTTTTTTTTTTTTTTCCAACGTTTTTTAATTTATTTTTGGGACAGAGAGAGACAGAGCATGAACGGGGGAGGGGCAGAGAGAGAGGGAGACACAGAATCGGAAACAGGCTCCAGGCTCCGAGCCATCAGCCCAGAGCCCGATGCGGGGCTCGAACTCACGGACCGCGAGATCGTGACCTGGCTGAAGTCGGATGCTTAACCGACTGCGCCACCCAGGCGCCCTGGCAGATAGTTTTCAACAGCAGTGTCATGTGGCGGTGAGACAAACAAGCGGCACAGGACAGATCAGACCCTGCCTTACCACCTCCTACCTTGAAAGCATCTCTGGAGCCCTTTGGACTGAGTGAACCCCTGGACTTCACGGACAAGAAAGAGGGAAGGGCCTCAAGACGTGATCTTGTACTTCTCGCAAATAAGAATAGATGAGGACCCTAGTGATTAACGGAGGAAATAAAAAGCACCATGGATTTGGTAATGGACATAACACATGGTATGGTGTACGATATACCATGTATGTGGAAAGGCATGTCTATGTATACGTTACACGTATGGGTAGAGCATACTGAGCTATGATCACAAAAATTTGGCACCCGCTATCTTTATCAACAGGACAATGGGTGCTTTCATTTAGCTTTTTACTTGTATTTATTTTCGAATTTTCTACAATGAGCATATATTACTTTCTATCCCCCCCCCCAAAAAAAGAAAATCAAACAGAAAGAAGAGAATATTTAGTCTCTACCCCTCATCCTGGCAGACAAATGCCCGTGGGGGTAACCCCAGGAACCTATAACCAGTGATGACATCTGGGTTCCTATGTGGCCCCTATGGATGGCCATAGGTGGTGAGTATTAGGCCAGTGAGCAGGCAGAACCCACCATCCATCCCCTCAGCAGGAATACTGGCCAGCCTGTCTTCTGACCTGAAGGCAGTGAGCTTCCGCCACCCAGGACAGGACAGGACGTGTGGCAGGACCTGCCCCCACCTCCTGTCACTGGTCAAGGCTCCCTCAACAGGTTCGGTGCTCCCCCATGAGGTGACCACTCCGGTATGTCAGGCAGGGATTTCCCACACTGGTTCTTCGGTCCCGCACGTGTACTTCACATAGAGTTGCACTTCAGGGACCAGCTATCATCCCCACAGAGCAACAGTTAGACCTTCTCTCGCGTGATTTGCACGCGGCAGCCTGTCCTCCTAGGATGACTTCATTGTCACAGACATTTAACTACTGCCTTCACACGGCCAGAGCTCTGAGCTGAGGGCTGAGGAAGACACAAAGATGATCATCCCAACTCTGCCCTCAACGAATATCCTGACCAGAGGGAGACAGGAAACAGAAAAGCCTCCAGCGATGAAGGCTTTTCTAGCGATGGACTAGAGATGAATAGGTAATCTCATGACTGACTTCCTCCCACGCCAACCAAAACTGCCTCTTCTAGCTGGTACCAAGTCCTGCCTTCAAGCTTCTCTCACACGAGCCCCTCGCATCCATTCCCACTACTTCCACAATAGTTCCGCTCTCACCGAGACTCCACACCAGCCTCCGACAGCCTTTCAAGCCATTCTTCATGTGCTACCAGAAAGATCTTTCAGAAATCCGTGTTTTCCCCCTCTCTTCATGAAAAACAGGCAACAGGCCCCCACTCCTTCCTGTAGGGAGTCTCAGCTCCCTGGAACAGCATTCAGTGCCTCTCCTAATACAACCTATCTTCCCAGATTGAGCTCTCTGTTTCGCTCTTTCTTCCCGCCTGCAGCCCCAGCAAACCCCTACAGCCATCTCCCACCCGCCCCACCTCCCCCGTGCCCACACACACACCCAGAACACGCTAACAAGACCAGATTTATCAACAGTCCTCCAGTACAAAACAGGAAGATCCCTTTCCTTCACCTCTGCTCATCAGAATTCTAGTCATTCTTCAAGGTGCAATTTCAATGTCTCCTTTTCCATAGAGCCTTTCTCCAGACCTCAAGTCAGAATTAATCCTACCTCGGACCACAACAGCACTTGGCTTATATCTTCTTAATCATACTCATCATATTATGCTTTGCTATCCTCCACTTAACCTTGAGCTTCCAGAAAACAAATATCACATGTCACTCCCCTTTGTATCCCTCACAGTACAGCACCTAGCATATAGCAGATACCTGTTTGCTACTCAACAAATGAAGAAGTGAGTCATTCTTTTCTATTTGCGATACAAAGAAAAAGAAATATTTAAGAAACATCGTGGCTCAGGCAATGGTCCTCAGGTCCTAGATGGTTATGAAGTGCTAATTGGTCCAAGACTTAATATCCTGATATAAATCCTTACAATTTAATTGTTCAGTGAATTTACTTACATTGATATCTCTCTAAACATACACACACACACACACACACACACACACACACACACACACACACTACTGATTCTGTTGCTTCCCTAAAGAATCCTGACTCATATACCAATGAACCCCCAACAGGCAAGAAAAGTAGGCCAGTCTGACTAGTGCAGAGGGCCTGGCCCCAGTGGATACTGCATGTTAATCCAGTACAGTTATTCATAGAGGAAGATTTTTTCCCAACCCCTTGATGTTTCTTCCACATGGAGGACCACCCATCAGTGTGTTGCTCCTGACCCTCTGCACCCCTCACTCACCTGGTTGGTGAGTTAAATAAAGAAGCCAGACAGAGTTGCCCAGCCCCTTCCTCATCTTCTAGTCCCCCCACCCTGCCTTTTTCCACTCTTAGTCTTATCTGGAAAAGTGTCCAGCTGTGTCTGTAACAGGTTAGGCAAGTCTGCCCAATTCTGTGTGTTCAGTTTCTTTTTTTCACTATAAGGTGCACTGTCCAACTTAGGCTCTGTCAGTGATAAAGGTACTATTTTCTTTCCTCTCTACTCTTTTGTTTCCTGTTCAGAACCCTAATCAGAACAGAGGCCCTCATCCAATGTGCCTATCTTGACTTCACAGCTTCTAAAGTGTATCTACCTAGAGAATAAGCCCACGGTGGGTCTTCGGACGTCTAAGGACCCTGGAGCGACAGAGCTGAACAGCCTTGAGGTTGCCAGTTCCACCTCTCCTAGTACTGGGGAGGATTACTATACGTGCTTCTGCTTGTGGGAGTTCTAAGGAGCAAATAAGAACACGTATGCGAAATTTTCTGCAGTCTATCCTGGCATGTGAGCACAAGGTGAAATTGATTATTGTGGCTGTTGCAATCCTGTTGAGGTAGGACCCCAGATGCTCACCCAGGTAAGTTCTGCCAACTGTCTCTTGCCTGGGTGTTACCAACATTTGGATCAGCTACCATGGGGCTCCTGCAAAGCACTTCCCTTGACATCCTCCATGTGCTACCAGACATTCCTTAACCGACTGCCAGACATGGAAGAGAATGCTTCCCCTCCCCGCAAGGTGTTACAAAGTTTCTCACGACTCCTGAAGCAGAAATGTTCCTGCCCAATGTCTTATGTAGTTCACAGGAACTCTTTTCGTTTGCTTTTCTGGCTAATTCCCTGACTCCCTAAGGCAGGTGGGCCAGGGCTGGGACAGATTTGCAAGAGAGATGCTGGGCCCCTATCATCACTCCCTCCTTTCAGAAGCATAAAACCCTGCTCCCAGGTCAAAATTGTGGTGCTTGGCTCCCACTTCCAGTCCCTGGCTGGATCACTGGACCAATTTTCCAGAGATGCCCAGACATGTCTGAATTCCCATGGTGGATACGATGCACCCTACCCTGTAAGTAGTGATTGACCCAACCAGGCCTCAAGTCTCCCTAAAGCAGTTACAGTGGCACCCTCAATAAAGAAGCCCCTCCAAATCTCACTTCCTGGCTGACCCACTCCCATACCTGACCTCTGGGCTCTTCTCTCTCCTTTACTTGTCCGAGACAAGTGGCTGGTGTGCGAGGACCGAGTGAGTTGTAAAGGAAGACACAGGCATGAATCAGCCTGGGAATGTTTTTCCTCCATCACCCAAGCAGATCATGTCTTTTATATTTTGCCGGTCCTCAGAGAGACCTGAGAGCTTTATCTTGTGCTATGTGCACTCACCTTGGTGAAGGAAACATTCCAGCATAAAGCATTACTGTGGCCACAGGAAACCCTGCAGCCTTGACTCCATCCAGGTGGCTGCGATGTCTGTGGGGTAGGGGACAGAGACCGTGTGAGGCGGCTGGTGCACCTGCCCCTTTAGACCGAGCCAGAAAGAAACGCTGCTACGCCACCTCTAGCTGTGGGCTCCCCTTGGCGGGAAATTCCCTGCACAAAAGTCTTATCCTGTCTTCCAGCTTGAGCCAGCTCGCTTCCTTCTCTGCAGCTCATTCTCTAGGGAGGGTATGAGGGAGGAAGGCTGGGGGCGGAGAAGGGAGTTTAGGGCATGAAGAGTCAGGAAGGGTTTTGCTCTCTTCCAAAAAAGGACTGAGCTGGCAGAGCCTCGGAATTTCCCTTCCCAAGCTGGAGGTGTTGAGGACACAGTCGAGGATGCTGTAAACTTGGCACTGATTGTCCCTCATCCAGACCATAAGAGACCTCTGATGCCTTACCCTCGCCCCCGCTGCCAGAATATATGTGGCAAATGTGACTGCAGATTCCTAGGAAGCGCAGCTTGGGAGTCGGCTAGACCCTCACACTGGGTGGGGGTGCAGGGGCCGAAGCCAAGAGACACATCTGGGAGGTTGCTGTCAGAGGGTGATGAGAAGGCACCCAAGAGAGTCCCAGGGAACCCCAGGATGAGGGGCATGTGCTGGCATGAGATCTGGTGTTATACTTTCCCCAACACCCCCCCAGCTGTCTCCCCCACTTTGACAAAGACAAAAAGTCAAGTAATGAGGAGAAGAATATTAGTCCACAAACACGGATACAACCATGAGAAATGTCACATAGCTCAAACCTCATCACTGCAGCCACCACCACCACCACCACCCCATCCCTAGAATTGTCCCAAAGGCCCCAGGATGCTTCTATGCCTCAATGTTTGAGAGGACCCTCCAGCCCACACTGGTTCCTGCACTGTGCCCTCTAGAAGACCCCCTTTTAATCTGACCTTGCTGTGACTGAAAGAGGGAGACTGAAAGCTCTTCCTCCTGGGGCTTGGGGTCTTGCTCTGCTGGGTGCACCACGCCCTCCAAACACTGGCCAGCTCCCCAGAGACACTGTCAAGGAGTGGAGCAGGGTTCCCACTCTTTGAGGGGCTCCCTGACTACCGCTGCCCTCCCAGAGAAAGGGATCTCTGCCTCTCGTCCTCTCACCTCTTTCCCTCCAAGGTCCTAGCCCCCAAGAAACCCACATGATATCTGCACGAGCTTCAGGACATGACCTCAGGCTGGAAGCTGGCAGGACACATAATCCCCCAGACATGATATGACTACCCCAGGACTTTTAATTTTTTAAACTGTTGCCACATTAGGGGATGACTCTTAAAATACGAATTTCTGGTTTTCTTGAAACATCAGAAAATATGGAAAATGAGGCCCAATGGATGGGGTCTGGCCATCCATTCATTCAACAAATATTTACTGGACACCTGTCAGGTTCTGGGCGATAATCTTCTAGGTCCTGGAGCTAAAAAGGTGAACAGAGCAGATGAGATTCCAGTTTTCGGGGAGGTTACATTCTATTTCATGATAAGGGCATAGGAAGAGGCATGGACTGGGGGGATAATAAACCAGCTGAAAACCAGTGATAAACAAAGATCCTTTCCAACAATGATGAGGCCTGAGAAGAAAGGATACCAAGGCAGTAGCAGAGAGAGTACGAGTTCACTTAGACCGAGGGCTTGGGGCAGCTTCTCCACGGAGGTATCGCCTGAGCGAAGACCTAAATGACAAGAAGGAGCTGGGCCCATAGACATCTACAGGAAGAGCATGCTAAGCAGGGGAGATACCCGTGTCCCCAAAACCCCATGTTGGATACAAACTTGACTTTTAGGAGTAACAGACAAAAGGCAAGTGGGGCTGTTCAGTTGACATCAGAGTCATGGTTTGGGGCTTGAGTCCAAGGAAAGAGGGACCCTGAGGGGGAAAAGCCTTTGCAGAGGAGAGAAGGGAGCAGGTTGGGTCTAAGGAGGGAGGTGGCCAATTAGGGACACTCCCACCATGAAGAAGCACAGCCAGCGGATTCTGGAGGCACCGGTGTTTGGTATGGAGTATAAGCTTCTCTTTTATGGGTTATAATTTTCTTGTGGTAGCATCAGGCCCTTGGGGAAATTCATCTAATCCCTATAGCCCTATGGTCTAGGCCGTGTTCTTGTTTTGAGGACCAGAGCACAGGGAGCTCTAGAGAAGTGAGATGGGCAGCAGAGCAAGTCAGAGTCAAGAGGAGCTGCACGAAGCCGAGGTGACTTACAGGACATGAGAGCACTCTTCGGTGACTTTCAGAAACCCTTGGGGGAACAGGATTCTTGAGACACACAAGTTAGGGGCTCCCACCATGACAGCTGGATAATAACGACCGCTGGTGGCCGGAAAGCGTCTTGAAAGACAAGTAGAACTAGACAGGTAGATGGAATTTAGATCATATTTGGAAGACTAGAATTAGAACTCTGACCCAAAAGCAAACCCTTCTCTCAAGAACTAACAGCCTTGGCTAAGTGACCTCAAAGCTGCAATCATTAGACTCCTGAAAACAATGAGCAGAATGTCCCCTCTCCTACTAGGCTACATGGCTCTTCCTACAGACACCACTGGAAGGAGGGTCCCCCTGGGGCCAAGTTTGCTAGGAGGGCCTGACAAGTATCCAAAGGGCCAGATACAATGCTGAGGGCAAAGCTCAATGCTGAGCCAGCAAAGAGGCTGGCGACAAGCTCAGCCCACATATGTCCTGAAAGGCGTGGCATGGAAAGGCAGATGGACAGGGTGACATCTGCTGTAATCCAGTAATTCATTCAGCAGGCTGTGTTCTAGGTGTTCGAGGCGCATCAGTGATTCCTGCCTTCATGGACAGATATTCTTGCAAGTGAAAATAAATAATAAGTAATAAAAACATGGCAAGCAAGTCAAGTATACAGTATGGTGGGAAGACAAGTGTTTTAGAAAGAAAATGTGGAACAAGGCAAGGGAGGTCAGGAACATTAGGAAGAAGGGCCATGGCACTTTTAATAAGGTGGTGAGAACTGGGTGATGTTTGCGTACAAACTGTTTGAGGTGAGGGAGAAGAACATTCTTGGCAGAGGGAACAGCCAGCGCAAAGGTCCTGAGATGGGAGTGTGCCTGGAATGTTTCAAGAACAGTGAAGAGGACAGTGTGGCTGGGCTGTCAGAGGGAGCACAGGGTAAAGTAGGAGGGGACGAGGTTAAGATGTGACACAAGCCAAGTCGTGAGGCGTTTTATAAGCCACTGTGAGAACTTGGAAGCCCCCACTGAGCAGAAACCTCTACCAGCTCCATTACAGCAGGGGCCGTGCATTTTCATCTCTGAGTACCTGGCAGATTACCCGCCCCCAGCAAATACTTGCTGAGTGAATCACTGCATGTGACGAGCACTCTTTATGAGCCCCTGCCTGCGGGTCAGTGCTGAGTCATCAACACGACCCCTGTTCCCCCTGTCCCACACTTCCTTGCCCCCTCCAGCCCTGCAAGCACCCCTGATACAGTGTCAATCACCACCCCAAACTGTGTCCTTATCTACCCCAAAGGGACACGTCACATGTTTCCAGAGACCATATTACATAAAATTCTTGGAGAAAAGGGTTAGGAATGCAGGTCAGTGTGATAATGAAGCAAGTCAGCCAGTCAACGTTATCTCCAGGCCCTCCATCCTGACTCCACCTTTTATGTCCCTGTATCATTGCAGCCTGCTCTCCTTCCTCCTGCCTCCTCCTCCCCCTTCCTCTCTACCCCTTTCCTCCCCCTCCCTTTTCCCCCTCTCTTCTTTCCTTCTACCTCCTTTTCTCTCCCCTCCTTCCCCCCTCTACCCACCTCCTCCATTCCCCCTTCCCTTCTACCCCACCTTCCTCCTTCCACCCCCTCCCTCCTCCCCTCTCCTTTCTTCCCTTCTACCTCCTTTTCTCCCCCTCCCTCCCCCTCGCCTCTACCCCCCTCCTCCATTCCTCCTTCCCTTCTACCCTACCTTCCTCCTCCGCCCCCTCCCTCCTCCCCTCTCTTCTTTTCCTTTCTACCTCCTTTTCTCCCCCCTCCCTCCCCTTTCCCTTCTACCCCCTGGCTCCTCCTCCTCCTCTCTCCCTGCTCCTCCCTCCTTGACCGTCCCTCCTTCCTGCAGAGTCCATTCAGTGAGCACTAAAGATTCCCTCAGGAAGGAACTGCTGCACAGAGACAAGACATGCATGAGGCACACTAATAAGCAAGGGAGGTAGGTATACTCATTTTATTTTCATTTGAGGCAGTAAGAGTCGGCACACCAAATGTTTCCCTGAGCCTAACTGTGTCAGCCAGCCGACAATGGAGACAAGAAAGGAGTGGCGACAGCCTGCCCTACCCGCCCCTACTGCCTACCTTAGCACAATAGACAGGGGTCAGCCCAGGTCAGCATGTTCATAGGGGACCTTCTCCTAGGAAAGAGTAGAGTGACGCCTCTGGGCCTCCAGCCGTCCACCAGGGAACCAGATCTGGCTGAACTGGGAATGTTGTACTGAAGCTTTGCAAATGCTTCTCAAATCATCAGGGCCCACCAAAATCTTGCTTTGACTCTCAGGGTTCCAGTAACCAGCCCCTCCCCCCAACTACGTTTACTAAAAGAGCTCTTGCACCCCTCAGTGGCTCTGTCTGTCCTTGGGCACTTGTCAGTCTCACCTGTCAGCCCTGCAAATGCCCGTGTCCCACACCCCGACTCTCTACCCCTCCCTCCCCAGAATCAAACAGAACAAACAATGCCAATGAGTAGAAAGGTGCTCTAGAAAGGGAAACACTTTAGACAAATGACCTTTACTCAGAGGTCAGCAAGGTCACTGTGCTCCTTAAAATATACATCTGCCTGGCTCAAACCCTCTTTTTATACCCCAAGGGGGTACAGATGCCTGCCTGGAGATTTCTGCAAATTGCCAGGGAATCTATATTCTCCTCTCACCTCTAGCTCCAATTTCCTGCCACCACTGAATTCTTGTTCTCTGCTCTCCATAATTCCATGCCTTCTCTGTCTAACCCTGTCCTCTTGCCTAAAAGCAATTATTTTTTACAAGCATTGCGCATTAACAGAATTGTTACTGATGGTTTGTAGGTCATGAGGGATGGGTTACATTTTCTCACCACTCAGCAGGCAACCTACCATCTGATACTAGATGCCCCATTTCTTGAACATTCTCTAGGGATGTCTCACATGCTTTTGTGTGCAGCACCAAGGCTTCTCTCTCTCGCCCTCTCTCCTCCAGAAATTCTTCCTACTTCTTGCTCAGAGCAGGGGGGCTTCCTCCCCAGCCTTACACATCCCAGCGCATTTGGGGGTGCCGTGGACCCAAAACCTGTTGGCTCCTTTAGAAACGCCAGTATCTGAAGATACTTGCTTTAAATGGTGATCCTTTTTTCTTGGTTTCGCCAAAGAAATTATAACTTTAATTCTAATTCATTAGTGAGCAAAGGAGACGTCTTCTATTTCCCTTTATAAACGCACTTCCTAATTTGTAGCATTCTCTTCCTACTGTCCGTTAAGGCTTGAGCCCACAGTTCCATTCATGGCTAAATAAATGGACTCTACTACCTTGGATCTCCACTGCCCCCGGCAGCAGCACCACCACACTGGCTCTCGTGAGAGGTGGAAGTAATGTCTTGCCATTACCTCATTATAACTGCTGCGGACACCTATGCTACTAAGTGGCATAAACCAAAGGGCTTAGCCTGAGTCCTAGGAGACCCCTGAGAATGTCCTTGAAGCCCCTAAAACCATATGCAACTGTGTGCATTTTTCTGCAGATAGGGTTTATAACTTTTGTATTTCCCCCAAAAGGCTTTAACCACTCTCAGCCAGTGAAGAGGACCGAGTTCTGTTCCAACAGTGCAGGCTGAGGTGCTAAAGTTGCCTCAGACCAGGCCACTATTTCATTGGCAGTTTGGGCAAGATAAAGACTCATTGCAAAAAGACATACATTTTCAAAAATCGCTGCTATGAGAGTTGTTGAAACAATCAACAGGAGCTAAGAGCAAGGAGAATGAAAAAATACAAATTCTTGGGGTGTTTTCACGGAGAGTTTTTTAAAATGTGATTCAATAAGCCTATGCCTAACAGCTAATGCCTTTTCGCAGACATCTACAAAGTAATTCTGAAGCGGAGACGTTTACTTCTATATTTCACATTTTGAAGCGTCTGACTTTATAATCTTAAATATTAACCATAAAAACAAAGATGAATCAGATACATAGATTTATTGTATTCATTGCAGAGCAACTTCGCTCAGATAAAACAATTGCAACAAATGAACCCAAAGTTAAGGATGGATGGAAGCCTAGAGCCAATTAAAACTAAATGGGAAAGAGATTTAAGTCTGAAAATTGAAGATAAGGGTTGGCAATTATCCTGCCATCTAACCAAACACACAACTGCTACTGTTCTGGATGACTTGATGTATTTTTAATTATCATATCAAGCATTTGACTCTAGTTAGAAAAAAATGAAATTGACCATAAAAAAAATCAGCTCTTTCCCCCATAATTCAGAAAGAGAAATATCCCTTTCTGCCCACACAGTGTCTCCGTACAGAGGCACAGTAGTGCGGTGCCATTAAAACGGTGCCATAAATTACAGAGAGAGAATGCTCACCATCTCCTGATCTGTGTTTACCTCATATTAATTCTCAATTGAATGTGGAAATGTTTAGTTTTGCCTCATTTACATTGTTAATAGTCTTACACTAGATTATGAGGAAACAGATGAGAGAGGAGGCCCTGAGTGTGGCATAGAGCTTAAAAGGCTGAGCCAAACTTGCCCAGTAGAAGACAGTACTGTCCTTAGGTTCCAGGCAAGAGGGCCTTGGCCTGGAGCTTTGTATTAAGGGGGCTCCCACACATCACAGCGCGCGTGCGCGCGCGACGCGCGCGCGACACACACACACACACACACACCACTTAGGTAGATCACTTGAACACCTCTGGCACTTGGGATCTAGTGCTCAGAGGACAGGCATAGAGCCACCCAGAATCCCAAACATCCACTCGTATTTCTAGCACCCTTCAGCCCCTAGGAACTGCTTCACATCTCTTGCCCCTCTCCTCCAAAAAAAAAAAAAAAAAAAAAAAAAAAGGCAGCCGCATCTGAATGCCATGAAGGTTTGTGGGTTTCTTCCTGAAGACACTGAGCCATGGGGGGAATTTGAGGAACAGAGGCATTTAAGTATAAAAGAAGAGACAAATTAACCTGTCAGATCCTTCCTCTTGGTTGTAAACGCAATACTTCTTGCATACTGAGTGATCATCTCCTAGTAAGTGCCAGGTGTCTCTTATCTTCCTTCTCTTTGTATTCTAATTTAAGGCTCCAGAAGTGTTCAGGAATGATCACAGTATTTGCAACAGATGCAGGGAGCAGCTGAGGAACATTCTGTAATCTTAAACAAATCATACTACCCTTAAACTTGTGTATAGGAGTGAAGCAGGAAACCAATATTTTTACTGGTAACTAAAAGAATGTTGAATGTTAAAACCCTAAATCGTTTTATTCTTGTAAAAATACTTAAAAAAATTTTTTTAATGTTTATTTATTTTTGAGACAGAGAGAGAGCATGAGTGGGGGAGGGTCAGAGAGAGGGAGACACAGAATCTGAACCAGGCTCCAGGCTCTGAGCTGTCAGCAGAGAGCCCGACGCGGGGCTCGAACTCACGGACCATGAGATCATGACCTGAGCCGAAGTCGGACGCTTAACCGACTGAGCCACCAAGGCGCCCCTAAAAATACTTTAAAATATTTAATTGCATTTCAAAAATTCCAACTAAAATTCAACTTTATTGAAGACGTTTCCATTTGATAGTTCTTTAGGGAGCCTAGGGGAGACACACGTTGACATATCTATTCCTTCCTTTATGCACAGCTAAAACCCCAAACATCATATATAAAGTAAAGATAAGAAGACTCTGAAAGGCAGAGAGAAGGCTGACTGGCTAGAGACTTCAGAACCCAAGAGATGACAGAGCGGTCAGTGCCCTGGATTTTCTTTTTGCCTCATATATTCGACTTGGTGCTGAACAACCCAGCAGCTCAGAAGCACCAACAGGCAGACAAAACAACCCCCAGCAAAAGCCACGTCTCTCTCACCAAAGGAGTAAGAAAGGGGCAGCCTGGCAGACTGGAAGCTTTTTGGGCTATACCCAGTCTACCCCAGCCAAACGCCACGAAAATTATCCACGGCCCCATGCATGCCAGCAAAGTCCCAGTGGGAGCCTAGACATCCCCGCAATGAGATCATCCTGAAGTGCCCCCAACACACCAGGTGGCGTCAGAGAAAGTCAAGTATGGTGCCTGGACTGTCATCCTCAGTGGCCAGTAATGAACTCCCCCCGCCCCATGGTGTCAGTAGAGTCCATGCTGAGAGCCTAGACTTCCACCCCCAAAACAGAAACAAGGAGCCCCTCTCCTTCCCCTCTGGAAGGAGGCCTAGTGGAGAATAAACCTTTCACCATCACCCAGCAATAACCAAGCCACCCTTACTGGAGTGTCAGCAGAGACCACGTGGGGGGCTGGAACTCCCACCTCCACCTGGCAGTAACAAAGAGCAGCCCCCTCGGGGGTCAGGGGTCAACAAACAACAGGTGGGGAACCTAGACTTCTACCTAGACCTTATAGTAACGATGTGATACCTCCCCAAAAAGCCAGCAAAAACAGAAGATTGAAATAAAATATAAAGTCTCAGAACATAACAGGAAAAATTTCAAGTTCTCATTGAAAACCATTTATCATTTCAACAACCAGGAAGACCGCAAACTGAATGAAAAAAACAAATAGCAGAGCCAATACTCAGATGAAAGAGCTGGTAGAGCTACCTGACAAAGACTTCAAGGCACAGCCACGATACAGTGCTGCAGTGAGCAGTTACGAACAAGCACAAAATGAATAAAAATAGGTAAAAACAGAAAGTGTCAACAAATAAAATCAAAATGGAATTCTAAACTATGTTCACATAACCTGCAGGAAGGCAGGCAAAGAAAACAGAAGAATGGAAAATCAGAAAGAAGAATGAGAAAATAAAAGACCTCAACCCTGTAAACAACCATATTAAATGTAGGTGATTGATTTGTTTTTCTCTCTGACTCACTTCACTTAGCATCACACCCCCTAGGTCCATCTATGTTGTTGCAAATGGTAAGATTTGTCCTTTGTATGGCTGGGTAACATCCCACTGCATATCTATACCACATCTTCTTTATCCATTCATCTATCCATGGACACTTGGGCTGCTTCCTTATCTTGTCTATTGTAAATAATGCTGCCATAAACATCGGGGTTCGTATATCTGTTTAAATTAGTGTTTTCGTATTTTTTGGGTAAATACCCAGCGGTGGAATTACTGGATGATATGGTATTTCTATTTTTAATGTTTTGAGGAATTTCCATACTGCTTTCCACAGTGGTTGCACCAATTTGCTTTCCTACCAACAGTGCACCAGAGTTCCTTTTTCTCCACATCCTCACCAATACGTGTTTTTCCTTGTCTTTTCGATATTAGCCATTGTGGCTGGTGTGAGGTGATATCTCATTGTGGTTTTGATTTGCATTTCCCTGAAGGTTAACGTTGTTTAGCATCTTTTCATGTGTCTGTTGGGCATCTATATGTCTTCCTTGGAAAAATATCTGTTCAGATGCCCTGCCCATTTTTTAATTGGATGTGGTGGTAGGCAAAGAATTCTTAGACTTGACATCCAAAGCACCATCCAAAAAAGGAAAGAAATGATAAATGTTCAGGGATTAAGGAGTGAGTCGGGAAGAAGTGTATGGTTATTAAAAGTCAACACGAGGGATTCTTGTGGTGATGGAAATGTTCTTTATTTTAACTGTATCAGTGTTAATATCCTGGTTGTGAAATTGTACCATAGTCTTACATGGTAGTACCATAGGAGGAAACTGATAAGGGTATTTGAGATCTCTCTATATTATTTCTTTTATATATATATATAAAATACATATATATATATATATATATATTATTTCTTATAATTGCATGTGAATCTACAATTACCTCAAAATAAAAAATTTAATTAAAAAATTACATTCATTAATTGCAATTTGGTTTTCTTTTAAATTTATTATATAACTGTAAATGCTTTTTAAAAAGCTTTTCCAGTAACACACATGAAAAATAATATTAAATTTTCACTTTCTCACATTTTTCTTACATTGATAACTTATATGAAAATACACACATATGTCATTTTGATGATATCATCCCTCACCTAAAAATCTTTTCATTTGGGACACCTGAGTGGCTCAGTCAGTTGAGCATCTGACTTCAGCTCAGGTCACGATCTCACGGTTCGTGAGTTTGAGCCCCACATCAGGCTCATTGCTGTCAGTGCAGAGCCCACTTCTGATCCTCTGTCCTCCTCTCTCTGCTTCTCCCCCACTTGTGCTATAAATAAATAAATAAATAAATAAATAAATAAATAAATAAATAAAATAAAATCTTTCCATGGCTTCCCAAGGCCTATCAGGTAAGATCCTTGGCTTGGCATTCAAGGCCATTTTTGTTCCATCAGCCCTTGCCCATCAACCTGGACTCATCTTCCTCTGCTGCCCACCAGCCCACCTACCCCTCTCTAAATCTTGCCTGCTTGAAGTTCCTGAATGTTCCTTGCTGTTTTGTGGGAGTTTTTAAATGTTTATTTATTTTTGAGAGAGAGAGAGAGCATGAGTGGGGACGGTGCAGAGAGAGAGGGGGAAAGAGGGTCCAAAGAGAGCACTGTGCTGACAGCAGAGAGCCAGACGCAGGGCTTGAACTTGTGAACCACAAGATCATGACCTGAGCCAAAGTCACCCAACTAAGACGCTCAACCAACTAAGCCACCCAGGTGCTCCTGTTCCATGTTTTTTTGCTCACTCTGCCCCCGCCAAACACTTTTATAGCTTTCAAAGCTCAATACTTTATATCCTTCAAGATTCATCTAAATTTACCTCCTCTAGGAATTCTTGCCTGCTCCTCCCTTAAGAGTCCAGACCAGAGAGAATTTGCCCTCTCTCTGCAGTCACACTATAATTTGTACTTCTGTCTTGGTTTCTTTTTTTTTTTAATTTTTTTTTTAATGTTTATTTATTTTTGAGACAGAGAGAGACAGAGCATGAACGGGGGAGGATCAGAGAGAGAGACACACAGAATCTGAAATAGGCTCCAGGCTCTGAGCTGTCAGCACAGAGCCCAACGCGGGGCTTGAACTCACGGACCGCGAGATCATGACCTGAGCCGAAGTCGGCCGCTCAACCGACTGAGCCACCCAGGCGCCCCCTGTCTTGGTTTCTAACTCTCAGTTGCTTACATGTCTTTTTCTCTCTTCTAGTCTGTGAGCACCTTGAGGATACCCACCTTTGCATTTTCGGTGCCTCAAATAGTGCCTGACACACAGGAGATGATCAAATACATGTTTATGGAACAAATGGCTGAATACCCAGTTCACATGACTCCTTCATTCTATTGATTTCCTTGTTCTCCCTTTTTCTCATCCTTCCCCCAATAAAATTCATTTCTTATTCTTCTGAAGTCCTTTAGACTTTGTTCATAGGACTAATATGGAATCAATATACTTGTCAGCTGTGTGGGTGTTCACCTGAGTCACTCAAGGATGGGGATTTTTCAGACACACTTTAGACATATCAAAGAGCTCAAAATTGATTGGTAAACAAACTGTTCAATTGAATGAACAAGTGAATGAATGACCTTGAAATACCATGTAAATTACACAATGTAGGGTTTTTTGGGTTTTGTTTTTCACTTTGCTCCAGGATGTTTTACGGGGGGGGGAGAAGACCAGAAAGATACATGAAAATCGTATAAAGAGCCCAAACAAAAAAGAATGAATATGTGGTTGGAATCATGAGCATCACCATGCTGCTTGTGAGTCTGGGGTTAGGTCCTGTGAATTGTTCTCTGGAACTGAAGGAAGGAGGGAGGGTGAGAAACTATCACATCATTTCTAACTGCTTATGGACGAATACCAAGTTTGAGTCCCATTTTTCATGTATAGGGAAAGAAGAAACACAAAGACATGTCAAAATCATCAAAAGGCACACTTCAGATTTATGTGCAGTCCCAGACCTGAGGAATTTATAATCTGTTTTCAGCTGTAATCATTCCAAACATTCACCTTTAGGGTAGTTTAATGAAATAAGAAAATAATGCATAGGGAAAGGTGTGGGCATTAGCCTCGGGCTTGAATTCAAGCTCTGGACTGACCCCCTGCCAATTACAGCAGGCTCCTCTTTCTGAGTCTATCTCCTTAGCTGTAAAATGCGGTATTAGACCACCTACACATGGGACAGGTGTGAGGATCAAATAAGATAATGTATGTAAACTGTGGAGCATAATTCCTGGCACATAGTAGGCCAATAAATTATGACTGTCTCTTTCCCCATCAGAAGCACCAATCTCAAGATTATGAACTTCAAAACACCTTCAAGTGAAATATTTTTCTCATTTAGACTGTATTAGATGTCAAAGTTATAACGCCAAGAGAATACTTAAGGAAAGTATGATGTGTGTTAAAAATGTTGGATACCCTGCAGGGCTCTCAATAAATACTTATTGACTGACAAATGTATTGTCAGAGCATAAAATCACAGAGATGGAAAGAGGTAACAGCATAAAAAGGTAATTTGGATCAGCACAGGATAATGACTATACTTCAATAAGTATTGTATTTTTTAAAAGCAATAGTAAAGGAAACTGGAAATCATTTGAAAAAAAATCAGGTTTTCTTTTACAGCCATAAGTTTATATGAACAACTAGAGACACAGTACCCAAAAGCTGGCATCTTATTGGCAAAATTGGAAGCAAAAGTGTTCCAGGTATGAAGGGGCATATGTACTCATGACATCTGTTGCCATCTGTTGCCATATCTTTCCACATGACCCAAGGAGCAGGACAACCAGTTGTCCTACATACCTGTGACTGAAGCACCTTCTAGAACTTTCTAGAACATGGGGCACCTGGGTGGCTCAGTCGGTTAAGCGTCCAACTTCGGCTCAGGTCATGATCTCGTGGTTCACGAGTTTGAGCCCTGTGTTGGGCTCTGTGCTGACTGCTCAGAGCCTGGAGCCTGCTTCAGATTCTGTGTCTCCCTCTGTCTCTGTCCCTCCCCTGCTCGTCCTCTGTCTCTCTCTCACTGAAAAATAAATACAACATTTTTTTTTAATTTAAAAAGAACTTTCTAGAAGGTCATCACCCAGAAGACATAGTTTACCTAACAAATATTTATTGAGCTTTATTATGGGCCAGGTACCCTGCTGGGTTCAGCAACATCAAGACAGATGGATCATGATTCCTGTCCTCAAGAAGAGAGGTAGACATATAAATAAATAATTTCAAGTAAAGAGTGACTGGCTATACCTGAAGTATATCCAAGGACATATAATGGCACTAAGAAAAGAGTGGTCCATTTGACCTGAAGTATTAAGGAAATATTTCTCAGAGGTAATAACAACTGAGCTGGACCCTAAAGGAAAAGATGTTTGCCATGCCAACAGAAGGTAAAGGCAGTCCAGGCAGGGGAATCCCTTGGACAAAAGTTCAAGGTCCAAATCAAGGGGTGAAACCAGGAAACTGAGGGTAGTTGCACAAGAACTGGGACACTAACAAGTCATACATAATGTATGTATAAATAATATTTTACATGTATAAGATATCTTACTATCTTTGTGAAATTAGCAGTAAATAATTATTCCAATTTTGTTCATGTAGAGACAATACATTCCCTATTCCATGAAATCATCAGGTCCACCTAATATTTTTAAATTGAATATCTGTACTTGTTCTTGGTTTTAGGTCTTTAGTAATGGCCCTTATTAATTGATGCCTTGCTCCTCATAGGTTCTTGAATTTTTACTAGACCAGCCACCCACAATCATTAAGGTCCTGGGAAGGAAGGAGACTGAAGGATAAAGGGACACAACTTCCCAGTGTGGGCATCTCAGTGATCCAACAAAATAACCCAACATCCTGGAGAAATAAATATTTCGGAATTATCAGAAATATGATAGGACTATGAGTAGCAAATGTGTCAACGATGTACATTATGAAACCTAAGCCATTGGTTCTTTATTCCACAGTATGAAAGTAGAAAAACTTTCATCATGATAAAAAAATAAAAACAATAAAATGAAAAAATAAAACAAAATAAAAACAGAAGATATGCCAATTTATGGCCAGACCCGTGATGCCCTAAATTTCTGTGCAACAGAAACGGCCAATAGTGTTGCACATGGGCCTCCAGTGCAGGAATCATGAAATGATCTCAGGATGTTTTCCCACTGAACCTGAGATAAGGGGATAACATGAGGTCAAAGAATAAAATGGAAATATTCGTTGTCCTATTGAAAATAGTGCATTTTAGGCATCATCGAAATGGCCCTATGGTTACATTAAAATTGCCACTTCAAAATGTCATCTACCTAATTTCATGTCTCATGCCTGCCAGAAAAATGGTTATGTGACCTTTCCTAAGGTCACATAATTTCTCTGGGCTTCTAATTCCTGTCCTGTAAAATGAAGACCGAGACCAGAAAACCTCCAAATCCGTTCCCGTTCTGACAGTTTGTAATTCTGACTTTCTGTTTTCCCCACATCTAATTATCCTAAGCCTCTATCTGTACTAACAACCAATTGTCTCAGGCAGCAGAAATCTACCCCCAGCCCCCGAAGGAAGGCACATGGGGGGATTCGTGGCCCAAAAAGCACAGTTCAGTTGAAATGCCCCCATGGGCACATCTGGTCAGAGTCTTTGCCCCCCACCTGGGGCAAATATGTGCTAGATGTAAAGCTGCAAGATAATGACGGCTGCTCCCAAACTGGTAACTTGAAACTCAAGATTCACCTCGTGCACTGTGGTTTCATTTCCTGCCCGGAAACAGAGCTCGGTGCCACAGATGAGGCCTAAGATGACAAATGTTTCTAAGACAGGTTCTGCGTTCAGCGCGGTTTCCTTTGCTGTGACATACTGGTAAATACTACAGAGCTTTTTTGTGTGTGAGGTCAGACAGAAAGCACAATTTGGATGAACTTCGCCTTGGATTTCCCACTTATGGATGAAATGAGTGTGCAGCATACCCTGGAAGTTTGGCATTAGGTGAGGCTCCCACCCCCCTTGGCAGTGGTTCCCAATCTCGTAGAATTCACTGGGTAGGGAGAGAACGGGCCCCCAAGGGTTCCAGCCAGGAGGTAACAGGTGCACTGAGCATCCCTCCAGGAGGACCACAGAGTCACCGCAGGCAGAGCCTGCCCCCAGCTCAGCACCACTGGGGTACAGCCTTCCATTGGAGCAGAGAGCTATATTTGTAAAGGTGTATAAGGCAGTGTTTAAAAGCATGAATCATAAAGCCAGAGATCCAGGTTCAAGTTCTGTCTCTGCCCCTTAATACCTCTGAGACTTGAGCTATCCAAGCCTCAGCTTCCGTATCCATCAAATGATGCTAATAATGGAACCTAATAATAAGGGTCATTGTGAGGATTATTAAGACAATGAATATAAAGCAATAAGATGTAGTAGCTAGTATGCAGTGTTTTGCTGAGCCATACTTGAGCTTGAGACAGAAGGAAAAGTCAACACTACTGAACTTCTCTTCATTTAAAATCTTGACAGTTTATTATGAATTTCTTGCATTTTTTCATTTAAAAAATTATTGCATTAATATATTATTATCTTCATGATTGGGTTTTCTTTTTTGCCATCCCTTAAATCTTGCACATGCCTACAAATTCAGTAAATATTCATTGCTATCATTTTACCATCCTCGCACAATGACTGCACAACACAGATTAGCGCTGAATTATTTAATGTCTTGTATTAGTCATTGTTCCAAGTGCTTATGTGCTGTTTTTCCAACTAATTGGTACCCTTATTAAGGGCAGAGATTATGACATATGTCTTTTATTCCTAAAACTGCTGAGTACATAAGAGATTCAAGTAAGTACATGTCCAGCAATTGCTTACAGCCTATGTAGACAATTCACCACCCTGCTGTTCTCCAATCATGTCATGTGTTTGAAGGTTTTGTTCCATGATTCTTGAGAGCTGGGATGACATCTGGCATTATCCTATGCCATGTCTGGCACAAATATGGAGGGACAAAATCAAAGAACTGGTGGGGATCTTTGAGTTTATCTAATCCCACCTGTTCACTTTCCAGAGAAATTATCTGATGCCCAAAGAGGTTGAATGATATGACCAAACCAATCAGTGATAGCACTGGGTTGAGAATTCCATTCTCCTGGGCTTTCTCCACCCCAGTACTTTGTTAATTTTCTTTTATCTCTCCATTCCTTTTGGCACCAAGCATAGAGCTCTGCATGCAGGAAAAATTCAATAAATTATGTGGATTAATGATTTCTGGAACCTGAGTAATCTTTGCTTAAAGGGGGGATAATGGAGTCATTGACTGGGAAAGCGTATGTGTATTTATTTACCAACTATCCATATCTCCTGGCTCAGTGCAGCAAGGTGGCTAAGAAAATACTGGATTCAGACTTAGACAGCTCTGAGTCAAGCCCTGGCTTCACTACTTCCTAGCCATGTGACTTTGGATGAAATTAAGTTTCTTAAATTAATTTTCCTCATCCAAAACATGGACAAAATAATGGCACTTACTGCATAGAGTTGTGGATTATTACACAAAATGAAAACATGTAAAAGGTACGGCAGACTTCCCAATATAGTAAATGCTCAACAAATATTAGCAATTATCACTATTTGAAAAATAAGCTCTAAGAGTTAGGTGGGCTATAAGGGCAGATAGATAGAGTTATAGTTATGGTTGTGTAATATACCCACATTTTTATATTATGGTGGATAGGGGTGCCTGGGTGGCTCAGTTGGTTAAGCATCGAGCTCTTGACTTCAGCTCAGGTCATGATCTCACAGTTCGTAAGTTCAAGCGCCACATCAGACTCTCTAGTGACAGCACGGAGCCTCCTTGGGAGTCTCTCTTTCTGCCCCTTCCTCTCTCATGTGCTCTGTTTCTCTCTCTCTCTCAAAATAAATAAATAAACTTAAAAAAATTTTTTTATATTATGGTGGATAAGAATTGGGAGTGGGGGGCTAAATTATCAGTTGAGCACTTACGATTATGCCAAATCTATCCCATGAAACCTCATAAATAGCTCTAATACCCACAATATTCTGTGGGATTTCAGTTCCATGTAACCATGTCAGGGACTCCGCCCCCTCCTGAAACTTTACAGATTTCCAAAAGCACCACAAGCCCAGACCAGTAGACTACAAATAGGGATCTGTCATAGACTGAAGAATACCTAACTATAATGTCATTTTTAGTTCCATTTCAGAAGAAAACACTACATTAGCAAGGATGCCTAATCAATAAGCAGAAGCCCAAATATCATAAAACGCTCCATGACTTGAAATGGCTGCCAGCACAAGCCTGGTGCTATGAACAATGGATAGCCTAACCCGGGGAAGCCAGTTGCACAATTCAGTTCCCACAATACCCCACCTACGTTCAGTCTCAGTCTCTTTTCCCCTCAGCACAAAGCAAGACTCTGAGCCCAAACTTGTACAACGTCAGGGGACTGGACAATATGAGGTAGAAGTCCATGTGGAAAGCAACTGTGTTTCAGTACTTAGAACCTGGGGAAAGAAACAGGCTTGAATATGCCAAATTTCCAAAGACCACAATATTTTACATCCTAACAGCATCTTCATTCCAAAATCCTCACACTGCTTCAGCTTGTCTGGCATTAACATCCCAGGGAAGCACCTATGGGTTCACTGAAGTCACAAAACTTTAAAGAACACTTAACGTTCAGGGTGCCTGGGTGGCTCAGTCGATTAAGTGTCCGACCTCGGCTCAGGTCATGATCTCACAGTTCGTGAGTTCGAGCCCCACGTCGGCCTCTGTGCCGACAGCTCGGAGCCTGGAGCCTGCTTCCAATTCTGTATCTTCCTCTCTCTCTCTGCACCTCCCTCGCTCACATTCTCTCTCTCTCAAAAATAAATAATCAGTTTTTTAAAAAACTTTTTAAAAACTTACAAAGATAACACTTAATGTTCATAGCACATGGGTAAGAAAAATGAGGGAAAATACAAATAAAACCATTTCTATCCTGGGTCAAACCCTCCATGGGCACTCTAAAATTCCTCTTCAAATTCAAGTTTCCCCAAAACAACATGGTATCCTAAATTGGATCCTAAAGCAAACAAACAAAAATGGACATCGGAGAATAAACTGGTAAAATCCAAAGATTCTTTTTTTTTTTTTTTTTTTTTTTTTTTTTGGGACAGAGAGAGACAGAGCATGAACGGGGGAGGGGCAGAGAGAGAGGGAGACACAGAATCGGAAACAGGCTCCAGGCTCCGAGCCATCAGCCCAGAGCCTGACGCGGGGCTCGAACTCACGGACCGCGAGATCGTGACCTGGCTGAAGTCGGACGCTTAACCGACTGCGCCACCCAGGCGCCCCTCAAAGATTCTTTAGATCAGGTATGTCTGGGTGGCTCAGTCAGTTAAGCGTCCAACTTCGGCTCAGGTCATGATCTTGCAGACTATGAATTCGCGCCCACCGTCGGGCTCTGTGCTGACAGCTTGGAGCCTGGAGCCTGGAGCCTGTTTCTGATTCTGTGTCTTTCTCTCCCCCTCCCGTACTCGTTCTCTCTCTCTCTCTCTCTGAACAATAAATAATTTTTTTTAATTTTAAAAAACGGCCCAAAGTTTCCTTAGATCAGTTAATAGTGTAAGATCAATGCTAATTTCTTAGTTTTGACAAATGCACCATAATTACATCAGATATTAACATTAGGGGAAAACTGAGTGAAAGGTATTTATCTTTTCAATGTTTCTGTAAATCTAAAATTATTCCAGAGTTTATTCAAAACTTTATTTTTGAAGTAGCAAAATAATAATAATAATAATAATAGTAAGTCAAGATTTCTTTGCTGAGGATCTTTTGTTTGATGAGTGGGAAGATTAGAGATTATTATTCTCTCTCCCCAGTAAAAAGTATATTTAAAAGACAAAAATCTCCAGCTTTTTACTAGAAATCAACCAAAGATGGTTGACTAAGTCCTTTCCCCTCTAGGTAACATGTTGGGAAAAAAGGACAAAATGGATGTAGAGCGCTTGACGTGGGTCAGGAGTTGGGGAGGGGGCATTTATTTCCCTTTACTCCTTCTCAGGACATCCCCACAGGCAGTGCCTGTCATCCCTCAGGGAAATTGTTACAGGTGGTCCCTCTGGGTGGAAGGAGGGCTCCTCCATGTTGGCAAGTAGGGCTCCCTACGTCGCTGGCCTCTGGAGGACCTGCCGGATGGCTTAGCACCTGGACATCAAGCTATAGTCTCTCCCTCCATCACCCTTCTAGAGAGCATCTTGTCCTCTGCTAGGCTCCTGTCGGGCCCTCTGGGAGTAGCTCTGTCCTTGCACTACTTTCTAAAGAACAACCCACCCATCACTCAGTGGGGATAGGGAAACAGAACATCCTATCACTTACTTAGTGAGTTGCTTTTGGTAAGAGTGAGAAGGGAAACAAGGATCCACAAGCTGAGGCTTGGGGGCCCAGCCCCTGCCCCACAGAATGTTATCATGCTACATCACAGAGAGGCTCATTTCTAGAGCAACCTTCACTCCCCTTGTCTTGACTCAACTTTAAGTATATCCATGTTGGCTGTCTCTTATCTCCAAGAAACTCTTAAATTTACTAGACCTTGCTTTGTGTGACAGTGTAGAGCCCCTCCATTCTTCCTGGCATTGCAGGAAGGCAGTCTTGTCTGGTCTTGCAGATAGAGAAGATTGGTGACAGTCCCAAGCTTTTATGTTCTACCCCCATAGGTTGTACATTTCTTAAATAATCTCTATTCCAAATACTCTGCCTTATTAACCTAGCAACCATTCGAATGTCTCAGAAATTTAAAATGTTTCAGTATGTATTCTCTCCCAGATAGCCTCATATACCTAGAAGTGGCCACATGTTCTTACCAGCCCATGATCTTCCTTTAGTACCCAGCAGTCAGGTTACCCTTGATAATGTGGGCATTCTCAAGGACATTCTCATGCTTTTTGGCCACTTAGCATCTGAATCCCTTCTATTTTGGGGGAGTCCTTCTCCCTGTGAGGCAGAGCTGGTCTATGGAGGTGAGCAATGATAGATATTTGCTTACTAACCTCCCAGCAACCGGAGGGATGACCATGAACTAGGCTCCACCAGTAATATACATCCAGTCCAGACTTAAATTGGAAACAAATCATATGAAAAAGCAGAACTCACACAGAATCCCTTCTGGCAATGCAGACAGCTCCATCCAGTTTACGACAGACCCATGGGCAGTTTCCAGCATTTACTGTTGGTGTGGCATGGGGACAACTATCTGTGCTCAGCAGGAGCAGACCAGTTCTCCAGCACAATTTGGATAGTTCCCCTGGCTGAACAGCCCCTGAGTCTAACCCATTGACCTTCCTGGAAATTCTAGGACCAGGGCCCAGTTCACAGGTCAGCAACCTGTGTAGTCGCACAGGGGCCCAGGCTCAGCATGGACTGTGCTTGGTTTAATGCTCTGCTGTCCATCTTCCAATTCTCAAAATTTTGACTAAAAGGCCTCATATTTTCGTTTCGTGTAGGGCCCTGCAAGTAAAGCCAATCCTGCTGTGAGCTAGTGAACAAGCTTCAGGTCAGGGACTTCTTAACCTTTTGTGTGCCACACTGCCCTTTGGTGTGCTGGCAAAGCCTATGAAGCACATGAAGAATGTTTCTAAATGCACAAAATATAATAACCAAGAATACTGAAAAATAGTTAGAAATTTTTTTTAAAGCAAATATATGATAGCATAATATGTGTGCTTTTTTTCTTAGTACATTAAATAAATCTAGTGGTAGGGTCTCATAAACCACCCTTACCCAGAAGTAGTAATGAGCATAAACAACACTTTGAAATGTCTGTAATAACTGAAACTGACTTAAAAATATCTATGATTTTGGGGGCAAGGGGGAGGTACCTGGGTGGCTCAGTCAGTTGAGCATCCAACTTCGGCTCAGGTCATAACCTTGCATTTATGGATTTGAGCCCTTCGTCGAGCTCTGTGCTTACAGCTCAGAGCCTGGAGCCTGCCTCGGATTCTGCGTCTCCCCCTCTCTCTGCCCCTCCCCTGCTTGTACTCTGTCTCTCAAAAAATAAAATAGAATGTTAAAAAAAGTTTTTTTGGATATATACATCTATGATTTCTAACAGTAATAAATTCACATATACCTGGTTCAAAACTTAAGGAAATGCTGAATTCAGTGAAAGATTAACCCAAAAAAGTGACTCATCCAATTCACAGAGCCCCTAAATTTTATTTTTTTTAATTTTTTTAATGTTTATTTATTTTTGAGACAGAAAGATACAGAGCGTGAGAGGGTGAGGGGCAGAGAGAGAGAGAGAGACACAGAATCTGAAGCCAGCTAAGCCGTCAGCACAGAGCCCGACGCAGGCCTCGAACCCACGAACCGTGAGATCATGACCTGAGCGAAGTCAGGCACTTAACTAACTGACAGAGCCACCCAGGTGCCCCAGGCAGAGCCCCTAAATTTTAAATAAAATTTAATTTAATTTTAACTTAACTTTAAAACTTAATTAAAATTTTATTTAAATAAATTCTTTTTTCACTTCATTCAGCCAAAGTTATTATTTCAACAGAGAAGCTTACAACAGAGAAGCCTGTAGAATATAAGGCCCAGTGTGACGCACGCCCTCAGACCAGCCCTGAGTATGCCAGGATTCCCCACCAAAAAAAACACAAGCAAATAACAGTAGTCACAGTGGCTCCAGATGAGTCAAAAATGCACCGGGCACAGCCGTGCCCTCAGCTGTTAGGATCTTTGAGGAGAAAGTGTCAATGATGACACCCCAGGACACTGTCTACAAACCATGTGACAAGCTCCACGTGTGTGGTATAAACCAAGTGATCCTGGTTGAGCAAGTAGACATCCCTTCCCACTGGGAGATGACTATCAGTAAAGGCTCCACACCACCAGAAGGGAGATAAGAGCACAGCAGGGTAGTCATTACTCCAAAACCCACAGCAGGCTAACAGAATGTTGAAGAGCCCTTTCCTCCATCTGCCAAATCCTAACCCAGGATTCTCTATTCTAGCCTAGATCACCTGTATTTCAGCAGGAGTTTGTTTTGTTCAGATCTCAAAAGAAATATCCAAACATACCTCTGCACGTACTGCTCTCTTGTTCCCCCTTCACTCCTTTTGAGAGGGGGCACTCAAAAGCCCTTTGGGGCAAAGGGAATATCTACCTCTTGGACACCCTTGAGAAGCCTGGGTTTGTTTAACAAAAGTAGAAAACAAATCATTTGCAGATATCTTGAACTTTTCTGTTACCCCCACTTTATAGATGAGAAAACTGAGGGTCAGAGAGGTTGTGACTTGCCCAAGGTCACCCAGGTCTCTTGCCTCTTAGCTCAGTGTCCTCTCCTCTGCCCACACCACTCCCATGAGTAGATCATAACAAAAGGGGAGGCTGTCTCTGAAAGGGAAGTACATTCATGCAGATCATCTAAAAACCGAGATACCCACACTCCAAATACTGGAGAGCAGGTGTCAGCTAAGAGAGAAGCTCAAAACAGAAGACAGATTCCGAATCCTCTGGCCCCCGAATAGGCTTTAATTTGAGCCCCCAACGCAGGACAGAATTCATTTGGCTGGTGACCAGCACACAGAGTCCTTCCCATTCCTGCCTGGGAGTTATGCTCATAACAACAGCAACAGCAGGAAAAGGGCTTCACGAACATAAAAATAAACAAACTTTCTATTTTTAGCAGGGCTGCAGCTGTGAGAGCTTCATTATTTGCATTTTAGCTGCAGCATTCTGAGGGAGAAGAGGCAAGGGTGGAGGGGTGGGGGATGGGGACAACTGGGGGCAGTCGCACTGGGAGCCAAATTTTCCATTGCTGAGCCCAATTACACACAGGACACAGAAACCAATGTCCAGCCTGGAAGTCTCTGGAGTCTGCAGGTCTGGAAAAACTGAAGAGGGTCAACCAGGAAGCCAGCCTGTGACTGGGCTCTTTTCTGGCCATATATAGAAATAAATAATCCTTTACCCACATGGGTTTTTAGAGCCACAGAAAACTGTTGCCTAGTGACTCCATCAGAGGAGTGTAAGCTCAATTCTAAGTAGAGACCTTTTCGTCTTAACTCAGGTTCTCATTGGAACCTGTGTAAATCTCATAGGAGCACCGCTCCAGCACGGTCCAAGCTTAACCACTGTGCCCAGAATTCTCGATGAGCCTGCAGTGTTTTCTCCTGCCCAGCTCTCTCTGACAGCTGGCAGCATGGGGAACTTGACAGAGGACAAGCCTAATGGGGAAGGTGGAGAATGATAGTAGCTGTAGTTCCTCCTTTCTGTTTCCCTGGAACAGGAATGGATGTTGTAAGAAGGAAGTTAGTTTCAAGGCTGCCACAGAGGAGGAGTAGAAAGGTCCTTTTCTTAGAATAAATGTCACAGAGGCTTTAGGAAAAGGGTACACTTGATCTGATTTCAGAAGAAAGTCTCTTTGCCTGTGCTAATCTCTTTAGCCAGGCCATACCTTGACCCCATGTCGCCTTTATTTATGTTCTTTTTCCCCTCTTGTGTCCCTTTTCATGCACAGTCCCAGCTATATGTTCAGCCCTTTGTGAGGAGATAGAATTGCAGTCCTGAGGAAGGAAAGAAGCCAACACTTCAGGCGCTCACAAAGAGGGAAATTCGCAAGGAAGGGTGCCATGCTCTTCCATGACTGGGGAGCCCCTCCACAGCCTCCCAGATGTGGCCTTACATCTGAGGAGCTTCCTTCACTGGCAATGGGGAACAAATAAACAGGTAATTTCATTACTGTGGGCAGGCTCTACGTGGGTCAGCACAGAGTCCCTCAAAAATACAAAAGACGCTTTGGGGCGCCTGGGTGGCTCAGTCGGTTGAGCGTCTGACTTCAGCTCAGGTCACGATCTCGCGGTCCATGAGTTCGAGCCCCGCGTCGGGCTCTGGGCTGATGGCTCAGAGCCTGGAGCCTGCTTCCAATTCTGTGTCTCCCTCTCTCTCTGCCCCTCCCCCGTTCATGCTGTGTCTCTCTCTGTCTCAAAAATAAATAAATGTTAAAAAAAAAAAAATTAAAAAAAAAAAAAGAGAATACAAAAGACCCACTTCTTCCTCAGTCTTGGAGAGTCAAGATGTTTTCAGAGGAGACAGTGGCTGAGCTAGGACTCAGGCAAATAGAGATTGGGTAGGGGTAAGGAGCTCTCTTCAAAGGCCACTCATCTAAAGGTAGCTCTCAAATAATATGGCAAGACATATAGCAAGGCTAAAATATACAAGAACCACAAAGATAGTTGATTTCTACCTCCCAATAATATTTACCTTGTTACCCAACAACATTACTGAGCAAAGCAATTGTCCAATCATAAGAAAGAGTATCACAGTCTATTTGAACATGGATTTCCACAGTTAACAGTGTAGGGGCGCCTGGGTGGCTCAGTCGGTTAAGCAGCCGACTTCGGCTCAGGTCATGATCTCATGGTTCGTGAGGTCAAGCCCCACATCGGGTTCTATGCTGACAGCTCAGGGCCTGGAGCCTGCTTCAGATTCTGTGTCTCTCTCTTTCTCGGCTCCTCCCCTACTCACATTCTGTCTCTCTCTCAAAATAAATAAAGATTAAAAAAATTTAAAAACAAAAAAAAAAAAAAACTTGAGCCCTAGAACTTGGGGTTGGAAGAGATCATATGGACTACATCTCCAGAGATAGAAACCCCTTCTCAGCACTTCTGCCAGGTGGTCACCCAGCTTCTACCTGAATTTTGTTCCAGTGATAGAGAGCTGTGCACTGATCAAGGCAACTAGTTAGCTAGTTAGTTAGCTACTAAGGCAGAAGCTAAAGTATATAATGGCCTCCTACCAGGCTGGAGTTTCTGATTCCCTTCTCTCAGTCTCTCTACGCTGCAATAAGTCCTACAAAAGGCCACCAGCTTAACTTGTGAGTGATTTGTCCATTGTTCCAAATCTGCACTAACCCCAACTACCAACATACAAATTCTGATCTTCTGCTAAAAGACTAGAAGAACCCATATCGAAACGTAACATTGGTTATCTTTGGTCACCAGGTTTACAGATGATATTTTGTTTTTCTCCTTCATACTTTGAGTCTTTCCCTACACTTCTGCACTAGAGAGAAAGAGAGGTTGAGAAAGGATCATCAAATAAATAATGTTATTTACAGAAAAGTCCTACCATTTATTCCTTCTCTAAACCTTTGTCCATGTTGGGTTCAACCGAGAAACCTTTCAGTCTCTTTTGCTGTCTTCAGATTCTTCTGCATCTCCTAAATTCTGGCCAACCCATCCCTATCACACAAAGGTTTCCATGAATGCTCCAGCCCTTACTTCCCTTAAATCCAAATGTTAAAACTTAGCACTTCATTGTAAGCAATTTTCTAAGATCTGCTAATCATTTCATGGGTCAGTTTTACAGTAGATTGTAAATTCCTTAAGGACCATTTCATAGTGCCTACCTAGCACAATACATTCTCCATAAACAATTGCCTATGGCTGGATGGATGGCTGAAATGCTACTAAGTTGTGTTTATTAGCTCAGTTGGTTAGAACACAGCTTAATAAGTCACCTCTTCCTGTCCTTCTCAAACTGTGGGGTGGTGGGACCACATCCCTGGAGGTATAGGAAAAGTGTGTCAAGTGTATATGAAGCCACAAGATATTAACTAATGTCCTCCTAAAGCAACAATTTCCTACCCTTTAGGGACACCCTGGTGGAAAAGTTTGAGAAGCACTCCGTAGCCCATGCTTTTTCAAGGGCAGGAATTCCCTCCAGGGCAGATATCCAGATTCTGCTTGAGTTCATCATGTTAGGCTTTGCTTCTAGATACTTTCAGATGACCAGTAGGTTATACTCCACCAAGAAATGTTCCTGGAATGTATCACTCATCCCACATACAACAACGTAGACACCACTGACCGAGGAGCCAGAACACCTTGGTTCTTGTCCAATTATGCACTATGGTGGGCAACCATAGTTGGCTTCTTCAAGCCTTAGCTTCCCATCCACCCTGCCCTCCTAATAGTAATTGGGTGAAATTAAATAATACATGTGAAATGTCTTTATAAACTGAAAAGTGCATATAAGAAAAAGGTATTATTATTGTTGCTATCATCCCAGAATCAGTTCATTTGTTTTTGTCCCACAGATGCAGAAGCTGTTTCCCCAACCTGGCCAGTTGATTAAAGTGGGGGGCAGTGGAGCTCTGAATCCAGAAAGTTCTGGGCTGAGGTCTGACTCTAGGTTAAGCTCCACCACACTAGGGACTGATCCATTTTTGTGTATCTCATGTTTCTCAAGGTATTGGGAACATGTATGTACTCAATAAATGTGTTTCTGTTTACTGGAATCTCTACTTACCATCTACCTGATCTTTGAAAAAATTTTTTAACTTTCCAAATCCCAAATTTGGATTTCATCTATTAGATTGGTATTATAGTATCTCATAGTGCTGTGCAAAATTTGAAGGCAATGTGCATATCCTACTTAGCACAAAGAAAGAAGTAAGTCAATGGTAGTTAAAATAGAAAGGATGAGTGTATTTCTGCAACTTGGTAAATGAAGACTATCACATTATTATATATTTCTGTCAGCCCTTCCTTTTACCTGTTATGGAAAAGTCAGCCTAGGGAGAGGAAGTTTGTTGGTGGCAAAGTTGACATTCTGAGTCACTGAGCTACTTAAGGAAGCAAACTTCAAAGGCACAGTTACTTTATGGGCCCTCCAGGCAAGAGGAATAAACAATTTCAGCCTTCACAAAAACTTCTGCCAGAATGAATGTGCTGGGCAGGGCAGGCTGGGGTTTCCCAGACGTCTTGCTGACACAATGGCAAGAAATGTTTTATCTAGTGCATGTAAATCTATATGAAACCCACATAATGGGCTCACTCAGTAAATCGATACATAAACCTGTCCCCAAGAGAAGAGCGGAGGACAAGGGGAACCACAAAGAGAGGCAGAATGAGAACTCTGTGGGGCTCTGCTCTGGCCCTGAGACCCCTACCAGGAAAATGGAATCCAGAGGCCTGCTGCTTACATTTGAACAAAGCCAATGCTGAATCCCCAGAAAGAGCACTGAACGGTAGTGCTGGCCAGTTTGCAACAGCCAGAGACAGTGCTATAAAAATAGCTTTCAAGACACATTCTGAGGGGCTGTGCACCAGAAACAGAAAACGAAAACAGAACCCCTTCATGCCCCAGAGGTATAAACAAAGCGCTTTCCAAGCCAGCACCTGTCCCCAGCCACATCAGCCCTAGTAATGGAAGGGGTTGGGCAAGGTGCTGTAGCTCTAGAATCTACAGGAGCACTGAAGAAAGCACAAAGTGCATGCAGTGTTGGGACACATATGCAAGGGGAGACATGTGGATTATCAAGGGAGACATCCAAGAATTTCCTAAACTTTCCCCAGTGCCAAGATTTGCAGCTACAGCCGTAAAAGTAACATTTTTCCTGGCAACCCAGATGCAGCACTGAAGACATTTTGGGTGTTGCATTGAAAAGAGTTCCCGAGAAAAGTATATTGTCACTGCTCTTTTTAGAGGAGCTTTCATAATTAGACTAACTTATGTCAGAATTCAACAGTTTAGAAGGGAAAGTCTGAACAGAAATCTAATCACAAGAGGTAAATATAATAACTGGTATGAAAACAGGCTCTCTAAATCTGTTTAGAAGTCCCAAGCCAAAATGAAAAAGCAGTGCCTTTTAAAAGGGCTGTAAGGGGAGCAGAGGAAATACTTTCTTAGAATGGCTATAATTAAGCTGAACACGCACGAGACTAAAAATAATAGACAGTATCTGCAGAAAATACTTGGCTGAGGTTAAAAGAACAAGGTTTTGCTGCCTTCATGAGGTAAAGGCCACAGAGACTGTACAATTGGGCAGGTAACATTTGCATTGCCAACTGGCTCAAGTCCAAGCTCTATCAAGGCCAAGACAGTTGTCCACAAAGACCCCGCATATGCACAGTGTAAGGGCCACCCTGAAATCCCAACCACATGGAGCAGATCTTAGCTTCCTCAAGTTCTCCTTTACAGCTCTGCCATTCACACGTCTGTCCAAGCCTTTTTGGAATCCATCTATGTTGCCAGCTTGTGCCCCCTCTGGGAGATAATCCAGTCCATAAATTCATTACCTGCTGCGTGGTGTAGTATTTCCACTGACTTGTCTTGAACTTGCCTCTCTCGTGATTCCAAGATGCTATTACATTTCAGGATCTGATGAACAAGTCTGCGCTCATCTTACCCACGCCATTTATAGGCAGATCATTCCCTCCTGACAGCCTGTGCCTTGTCAACAGACCTTCTGATTTCTAGTCGGTCCCTCAGAGCATCCAGGCCGGCATTCAGTAACTTTCTATAGCCCCGTTTGTGATTCTAGATCCTCGGCCAAGTGTCACAGGCAAGAATACACCACAGTTGGAGGGGAGAGCAACATAAGATTCTTAATTTAATATTTTCCATACCTGAAGAACATGCCCACTGGGGGTAGCCCAAATATACAAACGTATTATATTCGACACGTCTTCTAGACTCAGGGCATTTGCAAACCAATGGGAAAGTGTCCGCAGGCAGCTCAAAGTGGATTGATGCTGGCCAATAGTGCAAGTCAACCTGTCTAAAACAGCATTGCCAAGAAAGAAAAGCAAGTGTAGTCAGTCCTCATGTTCACAGCAGGCTATGGCTATATACTAAATGCCCCAGTGATTTTCACAGCACAGACAGGGAAGTCTTTTGTCCCCAACATACTGATGTGCTAAACTTAGTAGGGGGCGATCACTCAAATTTTCAGTCTCACTTCACATAATCTGCTTATTTTGGCTTCTTTTTTTTTTTTTTTTTAATTAGATGTTAATGTTCTGTTTCACTCCATTTAGAGCCCACTAACCCCTTGACCACCTTCAAAAATCTTTATGGAAAACGTAAGAAATAATGAGGATTAAGCAAGAGGTAACAGCATTGTGGCTGCCTGGGGCCGTTTATGAGTTCATTAGAATTAGGATTTAACTGCCAAGAGAATAAAATAGAATGTGGGTGCTCTAACCTGCTTTTTAGTAAGGGATACATCATCCACCCAGACTGAGAACATTTGGCCAGATGCCCACTCCTTTTCTTCTGCCATGATTGCATCTTCCAAGTAGAGTCAGTCCCTCAACAGACCGGGCAGCCTTGGCAACCAAATGTGAGTCAGTCCGCCATCTTGCTCACCTATGAGTCACTGGTTTCTCTGCCACAGAAGCTGTTGGCTTTCCTTGTTTAACTGAAATATCACAGAGATACCACATAATGGACAGACACCTGATTTTCTTTCTCCCATTGGCAACCATGTCTGTGAAGCCCTCACCTCAAGTCAGTTGCCTCCATTTTTCTTGTTTAGTTTCTTCCTGTTTTTTCTTAAAGGCAACCCTAAATAATCATCACTCAGGCCACAGCCAATCTGTAACATTGCTCTAGATATCCAGAAAAGCTTTTTCTGTAGCCTTCCCTCCAAAGGCCTCATTCCTGGCCTGAACATTACCTTTGTGCAAGCATGAATTTCCTTCCCAGAAGGCGAGTTCCTCCTTTACTGGATGGTAGAGTAAGAGGACAGACTGGGAGTTTGGAAACACTGGAACTCAAATCTGGGCTCCAGTATCTATTAGTTATGTGATGCAGAGGAAGTTACTTAACTTCTCTGAACCTGTTTCCCCGTAAAACGAGGAGAATACTACATCTCCTAAATGCGTTGTGAAAGATTCCATGATATGTGCAAACCTCCCGGCACAGTGTCTGTGTCCTTCCTGCAGGTGGAAGGAAATATCCATTCTCCAATCCTTTGGCCAGCATTCAAGGCCTCACTACCAGCCCCACCCCCCACCCCTTCCTGTCTTCCTCAATACCCTTGGACTCTATACCCTGGCTGTAAGCTCCAGGAGTGTTGGAGGGATCAATTCTACATACTTAGACATCTGCAGGCTCAAAGTATGATTCCAGATGGAGCTTCTGACAGCATGGGGAACACATCAACTGAGGGAAGCCCCTGAGTCTGGACACTTGCAAGCAACCTTGCAAGCCCAATCTTCCCATTTCTGCTGATGCTACCCAATTGCTTGTTAAGCCCACTTGCTTCTGGAACCTGTCTTCTCCTTTCCTGTTCCGATCTACACTGAGTTCACTCCACCTGGATTTCTGGGAAAAGAGTCTCATCTAATCTCCTTCCATTGGAAGAAAACATTTCCCCCCTCTTTCCTTAATCATTCTTGGCATTTCTGACTAAAGGGCAGGGTTTTCTCTTTGGCCTTTCAACTGAGAGCCATTTGGTTTCTCCGTACTCACACAAATGGATCTCTTGTTCCTCAGTGGAGATAGTTAACTGCAAAACAGTCATTTTAATGCCCACATGAATACCAGCCCTCAAGCACAGTAGGTAGAGGGCAAAACCCAGCTCAGCACCTGGCACCTGGTCCCTGAGCACCTGCAAATACAGTCAAGAGGGCAGCACCTGAGGCACATGTCATGGAAAAACTCACCCAGATGACTCAGAGAGGGCCCCTCCAGGGCCAGGTCCTGGCATTACCCCTGTCCCCTGCCTACCCCCCAGTAACCTTGGAGACACTGAACAAGCTCCCTGCCACGGGTCACCAGAAGCTTCGAGTCTCGAGTCCCTCACCCAACATTGGCATAGGCCCTTTCATTTTCTAGCGTTCCAGGTACTCGAAACCGGACCCATGGACGTCAGAGTAAAAACTGGATGGAGGGCAACTGAGGATGAGAGGGAGGAATCTCTGAGAATTTTCTGCAGGCAGTTTCCCCCTCCATCTCTGCTCTGACAACTCGTGATGGTGCAGTCTTCCTCAACGTCTTCAGCGAGCGGCCCAAAGACTGCGTACACCCTCTCCCACCAAGCACGCAGCGATTGATTAGGGCAGCCGGTCGCTTTGTTTGTCCAGATAAGGCATGGGAGCCTTCACCCAGTCTGTCCCAGGGCCTCCCTCCCAGATGCCTTCCACCCCCCCTTCCAAGAAGGCCGCTCCCTTAGGCAACACTGGGCTGTCTTCACAGCAGCCCAAGTTCCCCACCCCCCCTGAATCCCTGAATCCTCTCAAGTCCCCGGGAACCTGGTGCGTCTGAGAAATGGACTGGGGACCGGCTCTGGAGGAGAGCGGCGCGTCCCGTAGGAGGCGTGTTCCGGAACCGGTGGGGCACCCACACGTAGTGGCGGGGCGGGGGCCGCGGGGGGAGGGCGCGTCGGGGCGGGGGCGCCGAGTCCAAGGGCACCAGCGGTCTGTGGGCCCCGGGCGGGCGGGGAGCTGGGGCCGAGCCCAGGCGGCGGGAGAGAGGGCGCGTCTGATTCAGGAAGTTGTGTCTCTGACATCAGGGGCAGGACGGAGTTGGAGCGAAACCTCAGAAATGTGAGGCTCCAGCCTCGGGAGGGCAAAGAACGCACAGAGGGCTTTCCTCGCGGTGAGGGCAGGTACGCGCGGCGCCCGGCCCCCACCTACCCTTCAGCGCCGCACCTGGCTCCGCAGGGGGGCGGGCTTCCGCACAGGGACCTTGACCTCCGCCGGGACCCCTGCTGTCAGACGGGCCGCGCCAGACCCCTGCGCCACCGCGCCTGTAGGAAGCCCTCCGGTGGACTGCGAGGTAAGTCTCCAGACTGTGTATGTGTGTCAGACTGTGTGTGTCAGACTGTGTGTGTGTGTGTGTGTGTGTGTGTGTGTGTGTGTGTGTGTTTTAAGTTGCCCTCTGTTTGGAAGGGAACTTCCCGCTCACTTTCGTTCTTTGCAAGGAGGAGACCAGCCCCAGAGATCAGGGAGATTCCAGGATCGTTTCTAAATAGCCTCTTGGCCCTTCACAACTTCAGTTCTAGTTTGTTTCCCTTCTTGGGAGGATTCTCAGCAGCTTGACATCTGCTTCTGGGCTGAGTCCACATGGGTTGGGGGTGGCGGTTGGGGTGGAGTTCTCTTACTCCAGTTGACAAAGCTGCCGGTAGGAGCTTTGGGACCGGGGACATTCTATTTGCTACTTGAAAAAAAAGTCAAGGCCTGAAACCCACTAAAACGCACTCACGCTTAGATGTTTCTAAATTATGCTAAGTGAAGCCAAATTTTCAACGGGGCTAAGAAACTGGCCAAAACGAAAATATGGCGTGGAGCCAGGTGTGGAGTGGGAACCTGGCTGCTAGTCTCCAAGCCTCCAGGGGATTTACTGTGACACAGATTGCTTCCTAATTTCTTTGAGTCTCTAAATGGTCCTACTCCCAGCACCCCATCCCCCCAGACCACCCATGAAGGTAAAGGACACAAAAAGACCTGTTTCCCTAGTATTTCCAAGAGCTTCGCAGGAATACATTGTGTAGTGATTGAGTTAAATAAACTATAGATGTTTTGCTGGTGGGAACAGCAGTCCTGCCTAACCGAAAGGGAAACTGAAGCAGGCAAGAATTGCCCTAATTTCACAAAGAATGCTGGCGGCCCGCATTCTAGCTACCTTGCAGGACTGCTTCTCGGATTCTGTTCAATAAGGAAGGGGAAGGGGGGACAGGAGGTGGTGCCGGTAAATGCACTTGAGCATGTCAGCAGCACCTTCCTTCAAAGCTGGTGCAGTTCATTCACTCAGCTAAAGTTTGGAAGAATCTGAAGCTAATTTGAAGGAGCCCTCATTCCGAAGTCCAGTTGGTAATGGGGAGAGCCTTGAGTTCTAAGGAACAGGTCTGAAAAGTACCACTGATGCGTCTCGTTCCTAACCCTTTTACAAATGGTTTGTCAACTTCCACCCAAAGAGTTCAGCAAGGATCTTACCATCGACCTCCTAGTTTGATGTGCCTTCCCTTTGCCCAGTGCTGGCCAGCTGTGCAGGAAAATCTGATCAAGTCCTTCATTTCTTCTGAAATTCTGGCTCCCCATTCCCACCCAAGATACAATAGAGGAGAGGAATGCATGACAGAACAGATGTTTCTCCAGCCTCCATGCTTTGTCAGTATCTAGCCTATAGAATAAAGTCAGAATGATTTCTGCCCGTTTCTCTGAATACTTAACTCAAGGGAATAATGGGCACCCAGCAAGCTAAGTTACTGACCTCATCAAAGAAGGATGAACATCCATTCCCCTCCCCACCCATTCCTGCAGCAGTTTCTGTACCTACTGTGTGATAGGCAGTGTTCCAGGACCTTGGAATCCAAAGATAATGAGATAGTTTCTGCTTTTGAGGACCCACAATCTAGTAAATGCCACGAGACACAGAAACAAATATGGTTCAGAATAATACACATTATAGTAACAGTAGCTACAGAACACCGAAATAACCCAAAGGAGAGAGTGATAAACTCCCCTAGGAATTATCTGGAAGTCAACACTGCAGAAGTGATGGATGAGCAAGGTGTTGGAAATGATTAGGAGTGATTAGGGAAAGGGTATTTCAGGCAGAGGGAAGAGTATATTCAAAGTCAAGGGCATGTTGGGGGAACTGTGAGTAATGGGACTTACACTACTAAGGAAGTCGTGGTTTTGGTATTTAAGCAGAGAAAGGGTGTGGTCAGATTTGTGTTTGGAAAGAGAACTAAAGGCCAGATGCAAGCTAGCTTGGAGAGATGGGAGGCAGAGATAAGGAGGACCTCGACTAAGATCATGGCAGCGGGAACTAAAGGAAGGGAATGGATGCTAGTGATGTTTACAAAGTTAGAGTCAAAGTACATCCTGACCAAGTGAACAGGGTAGAGGAGGAGTGAGCGGAAAAGAGGATGATTATAAGGTGTGGAGCTGGGGGTGAGGGGGTGCGGGGGTGCACTGTGATGTCCAGAATGGAAACCATAGGAACTAAGGGAGCAGTGGACTTGAGAAATGGATTGTGGCAATTAACACTTCACACACATTTAGGACGGATGTACCCAAGAGATGCCCAGGAGGTGCCCAGGAGATTTCTGGTAGGCAGTAGCTATTCAGGTCTGGGGCTCAGGGAGAGATGGAGGCAGCAGGGTGCCTGGGTGGCTCAGGAGATTAAGTGTCCAACTCTTGGTTTCAGCTCAGGTCATGATCTTCCAGCTTGGTGCTTCAAGCCCCACATCAGGCTCTGTGCTGACAGCGTGGAGGCTGCTTAAGATTCTCTCTCCCTCCCTCTGTCCCTGCCCCTCCCCCACTCACACGCTCTCTCAAAATAAATAAATAAGCATAAAAAAAAAACAAAACTATCCCTGACTTGCATAAAAGCAGTGTTGAAGGGTGGCTAAAGGAGCCTGTAATAACGCTATCCGTGAAACCATGTTGACACTGAAGAATCTTGGATTTGGCCAGTACTCACTGGCCTGGAGATACTATTTTTATACCACATGGTGACTTGCTGGTGACTCTCTAGACTTCTAGGGCCTTCCCAGGATGCCTTGCAGGTGATATCTAAAATTCTAAAATGTTGGAGATGACCCTGCATTAGTGGCACACAGATGCATTTAACCAAACAAGTGAATCCCTAGGAATCACTTCATCATATGAAAAATGAACACTTTAGTTCAACTGTGAGATCTGCCAAGACCTCTCCAGAACTCATACCCCAAGTTTAGTAATACACCTGTGTGGGAGAGTCCTACCATCATTAAAACAAGAAGGATGACTTTGCCAGAGAAAATTTTAAACCCTTATTGAACAGTACTTGAGGTCTGACTGCCATGGCTCAGATCAGGAAATTATGTGACCCAGTGTGGAAGGGAAAAAAAAACCTTGAACTTGGAAGTAGACAGACATGGATTCAATTCTTGTCTTGACCACTTATTAGCTCACCTTGGACAAGTCTTTGAATTTCCCAGTTTCATTTCCCTTATATTTGAAATGGGAATAATTATTACTCACCAGGGCAAATTGAATCAGAAATCAGAATCAAATTGAAAAAGAAAGTTACATTTATTGTGCTCCATAAATTGCAAGGTTCTATAAAAATGTAAGTTGTTTTATTATTATTACTAATCTTCCCTCTTGAAACTACCAACTTACCCTGGACTGTGTAGGTGTAAGATCTGGGGAGGATCTTCGGCCCAGACTTGCAGCTTTTTAACTGTATGAAATATGTTAAGGCAGCAATTATAAAAGCCTCCTTCCGTCATATGAATGGCATGCATCTACTCTGGCTACTTCTCCTTTTACTCCTTACCTACAGTGGCCAGAGCCCAAAGAAGTGAATGTTTATGCAGGTCGTGCACAGCACAAGGATTCCTGGGAGCTCATGGCTGAAAGCAGCCAGTATTCTACTTACCGGGCCACGGACCTGCCCCGCTTGCACTGGGCCCACTCAGAAAGGAAGCTTTCTTTCCAATCCTCACCAAGGTGCTGGTTAAACCAGCACTGACCCTGAATCTGAGCATCGGTTCATGGCTTGGGTGTATCTGTGGTTTTCTTCTGTCCCGACTAAGGAACCCTAACGTAGTCCCAATACAGTAAAGCCGACACCCAAACTTTCAACTAAACAGACTTCTGAGAAGGGATGGCTGTTGATGAGCAAAAGAAAAAAATAACCACAGGCTCAAAAACTTCAAATGGAAAAACACTTTGAAATAAGCCAGCCCCGCCCCTTACTTCACAAGTGAGCGAACTGATGTTCAGGGAGGTGAAGTGTGTCCCCAGCTCAACAGCTGATTAAGGGAGCGACCAGAACCCAAGCTGTCTCTCTCTGTTCAGGAACAGCAGACACTCTCTAGGGTTTCTGTCACCTGGACCTTCTGGACCTCACACTCAGGCACGCAAACACTGGCAGAGATGCAGAATGAAGAGGCTGGAAGGCTAAGCCCTCCCCAAGCAGCCTCCAGCAGGCTCCAGCCACCAGGAGCAGATCTTCCAGAGATGGGGGCGGGTCTCCTCTTTTAAGGCATCTCTGTACCATACCCAACACTTCTGTTTGCTCAACTTCAATCCTTAACGTTTTCTCAAAAATTCCCAAACACCTCTCAAAAAAGGGAGACCGCACTGGGTGTCAAAATTAACTGAAACCCCTTTTGTGTGTCATTAAACTTGTCATGAGGATGGTTTCAAGACCATCGGACAGGTCAGCACTAAACATCCAATATTGATTTACTCTTTCCTGTTCCATGAGAAAGGCTCCGGGGTGAGTAACAAAAGCTCATGAGACTCATCACAGGCACTGTAAGAGAGAGAAAACAGAGGCAGATAGACTTTTTCCCTCTTTATGCGGCAAGAGGAAAATCAACAGCCAATTCTTTGAAGGGCAGTCCCCAGGGCCACAGACCAGCTCAGGTTTCTGACTTTTCCCCCCACATGGGCCTGCGCCATCCGAGCAGAGCACCGCCTGGGGACATGAGTGGGCCTCAACGTAGCCTGGTTCCAAAATGAACCTCACGCAAACACAAGATTTCTTTCTCGGGGCAACTCCCAAGGGGCCACAGCAGTGTCCAAACCAAATCCCAGCCCCTGGCAAAAGACTTGCTCCCACGATTGTAAGCAAGCTGCTCCATGGAGTTTGTTGCTAAGAGATGAAAGAAATCCTAATCATCACTGTCGTTCTTGGTCAAAATTGAAGATTGTGATTGTAAACCTTTATGAACTTGCCTTTGCTCTTAACCATCTACAGTTTCTTCCCGTTAGGATGCCTTTCAGTTGACTTTTATTCTCCTCAGATACACTCCTGATTTCAAGCTGGATAGGCTTCAGGAAAGTGCATCAGCAACTTCTTTAGTTTCCCAAGCGAGTCACAAAAGAAAAGTGGCAGAAGACAGGGAAAAAATATAACGGCAAGAAGGGTAGTTGCATGTTATAGTATTTTTAGTCTTCAGGTTATCCTGAGAAGGTACACAAGTTTAGAGGTGGTGCGGAAGCTGGTTAAGTAAGTTAACCCCTTAACTGGGGTTAAGGTCAGTGAAAGAAGCAATGGAGGACGCAAAGTTGTCTTAGCCGCTGTGTTATGGAAACAGAATGGTGCACAGTGGACACGTCTTAGCCTATGTGGCATGCGGCCATGGCCCCCGTGGAAAGAGAAGAGAATGCTTCAGTGCAAGCCAGGAACCTGTTTTTCCCTCTCCAACCTGAGTGAGGACCTGAGTCTGCCCTTCTGGCCCTGGTTTCTAATCTTAGAATCTTCTGCAGCTCCACCAGTGGGACAAAGTGTGGGCTCTCAGAAGCTCTTCTGCTGTAAAAGCCCTGGCCATAGCCTGGAGGCTCCATCGGGCCACTCGTGTCCAGTGGCCTAACATCACCCAGGAACCATATAGGACAAAGTAACCTTCCCGATGATTCGGAACTGGGAGAAAACACGTTCATCCAACCTTTGTCGGTTCCTTCAGATTTCTAGTGTGCATGCTAGGCTCTCAGTAGCCATTTGTTCAACAGTGGTGCTAAGAATTTGAGGCATGCAATTTGACTGTCATGCTATACTCCCCCTCCCTCCCCCCCACCCACCCCCCCCCGCCCCCACACCCTGCAGGTTGTTTTATGAGCACATCGCAATTGTTTATTCAGCACGATGTGACAAAAAGTAGCAAAGCTGAAAGAGAACACATCGCTCTTAAGGCCAGCCCTGCAGACTTCCCCCATCCATGGAGCCCCTTTCTTGTAAATGACTGAGGCTTGCACCCTCCCTTCTCTCTCTGCCTTCTACTCCTGACCTGAAACTTTCCCTCCCGCCCAAGGCCCACCATCTACTGAGTAGCAATTGCCAGTACAGCACAGCGGTGGTCTAGAGTAAAACCTCCAGGCTCATCACATGTGTGACCCACACTGTCCCAAAATGAAACCTCCTCTGGGAGAGGGGAATACGTTTGCACCCCGCACTGTCCAGACATGACCTGCCCGGTGCTCTCCTGGTTTCTGAATTAGAAACTCAGTTCCTGCTCTGTGGGATACTTGGCCCAGAGCCTTCCCTCATTCAGAAAAAAGACAATGATGTGCTGAGTGCCTTTTTGCTGATTTCCAACTACCGTGCTCTTCATAGGTTTTCATAAGGATATTATTGACCCCTCTGAGGAAAAGATGATTTTTACTGTGTTTCCAGTGGACAAATGGCACAGATTTTCACAGCTGGCCATGGAAGGAATATCTCATTTCCAGACAGAGGCACTGAGTCTTCCCTCCACCCTGTCTGGGACAAGGGACAGGGACTCAGTCACAGAGCATGTGCCACATGGGGAAGGAGGTCTGATGTTCCTGATTAACATTTTCCAGGAATAAGTCTTCAGTGGTTTAAAAACATTATTCCTGGGTCGCCTGGATGGCTCAGTTGGTAAAGCATCTGACTCTTGATTTCAGCTCAGGTCATGATCTCATGGTTTGTGGGTTTGAGCCCCACGTTGGGGCTGACAGCCTAGAGCCGGCTTCGGATTCTCTCTCTCTCTCTCTCTCTCTCTCTCTCTCTCTCTCTTCCCCCCCCCCCCCCACCACTCACACATGGTCTCTCTCTCCCTCTCTCAAAATGAATAAATAAACTTAAAAAAAAAAAACAACAGTATTCCTTCAATAAGGAATCTCCACCATTGAAATATGTGATCATTCAACATTTGGTATTGTAATGAATGAATAAATACACACTAAAAAAAGAATCAATGCCATTTTATACATCTTAAACAATTAATAATAGGAACTATATCATTGTTTTCCATTTACCATCTATGAGCTTTCAAGAAATTTTGCTTTACCTCCCCCCCAAGTTTTTATGAAGGTGAAATTCACATGACATACAATTAACCATTTTATTTTATTTTTCAATATTTATTTATTTATTTATTTATTTATTTTCACTTTAGAGAGAGAGAGTGGGGGAGAGGGGCAGAGAGAGAGAGAGAAAGAGAGCAAATCCCAAACAGACTCCACACTGTCAACACAGCCTGAATCAGAGCTCGAACCCACAAACTGGGAGATCATGACGTTAGTCAAAATCAGGAGTTGGTCGCTTAACTGACTGAGCCACCCAGGTGCCCCTCTATTCGTCTGTTGGTAGACATTTGGGTTGTTTCTATCTTTTGGTGTTGTGAACGTGCGTGTACGAGGATTTGTTTGAGTGCCTGTTTTCAGTTGTTTGGGGTACACACCTAGGAGTATAATTGCTGAATCATATGGTTATTTTATGTTTATCATTTTGTTTTTCCTTTTCCCACATTTTGATCAACATCCTTTCTTGATGATAATATGCATATTAAGTAAGCATACTGTCCTATCCCTAGTCTTTTATTTGTTACCTTTGATCTTATGCTTTAATGAAGGATATCAAACTCTGCTCCTTGTTGTCCTAGAGATGAGGTTATTTGTCTGCTTGAGAAAGAAACTGTTTGGACAAACGATAAACTCTCCTTGGTGTGACTGAGTAGGAAGTAACATAACAACAGCAACATTTATGGAGCACAGTCTGCATCGTGCCGGGCATTGCATTAAATGCTTCATCTACTTCCTCTCATTTAGTGTTCAGGACAGTGCACTTACTCTCCTTGTTTTACAGATGAGGAAACTGAGGTCTCTATTGAAAGCTAAGTGCTCTTCCCTTGGCTCCAGAGGGTCATCCATTAGCCTAGTCTACAAAGAAACACTGCAGCTGTCACCAATAATGAATCGGGAGCTCACAGTCTATTTTGGCAGACGGATAGATAAAGAGGCAATTACGACGCAGTGTAGGAAATGCTATGAGAGGTGTCACAACAGGGACCCACAGGACCCAGAGGGAAACCACTTAGCCCAGCTTCAGGTGACAGACTTCCCAGAAGAGATAAGATCGAAGTGTGTTATTTTATGTATAAACTTTTGTGACCCTTGGTAAGGTCTGACCCTCCGCCATCACCCTTGGGCACCACCACTTGGTCATTAAATTCCCACTGCGCGGTCGCTGGCACATGGTAGCTGCTCATCAAACACAGATTAATAAACATGTGCTTCTGCAGCTGGAACATCCAGCCCCTGTCACCCTGTTAACACGACTCCAAAAAGGGCCTGCATTTCAACTCATAGGCTTTCTCAATTCAGATATGGCCCGGGCATCAGGGAAAGAAGGTGAGAAAAGGCCTACAATGGCTTGTGTGGTTCTCTGTGATATCTGCGTGGGCACCATGTACATGAGAAGATGGGAAGGGTGGGAGGAGGGGCGTGAAGTCATGCAAAGGGCATTATGAGGAGATCTTGGCATGCCCAGGTGAGGAGGCCCTAGGGTTGCATGGGATTCTAAAGAAGAAATTAAATGAACCTGGTAAGCCACTTTCTAAAATCAAAATTTGTCCATTCATCTTGAGATTGTATTGTTGCTTCAGAGACTCCTAGCGTATGGCCATGCTGGGTCTCAGCCAGCAGGTACAAGAAACAGCAGCTTCATGGGGAGAGATCTAGACTTGCCCCTCCCCCCGCCCCCAGTTGGTAATTCTCACTCCTCTGTCTTGGAGATCGTCAGTGAGATTTGGCCACCTTCAGTTGCCTTTGGTCAGGCACCTTCAGCTCCTCTTTGCAAAAGGAAAATTGTAAAAAACTCTTAGGAGGCTTGGAGGCCTCGATTTAGAAGGCAGAAACAGTCCCAGTGTGCATCTAGCTGCATTTCCGTACACATTTCTCAAAAACTCTGTGTGTGCATGACACTATATACACTAGAGGCCACAGGGAATTTAAAAAAAAAAAAACCAAAAAACAGCAAGTCCAGATCTACCTTCCATCTAGGAACCTGTGAGCACCTGCGAGCAAATCCTGCCCCTCTCATGCAGACATGGGAGAAACAGCCTCTTCCCTGGGATTAGAGTCTGTCCTGGGATCTCTGCTCTTGAGGGCCACCAGCTCTTCACCCATCACCCAGACCACACCATTCTCAATATTCTGCCACCTCCTCCATCCCTGGCCGGTTGGCTGTCCAGGCTCTGACCCACTTGCCTAAGCTGGAAACCACTGCTTTGGGCTCCACCCACTGCAAGACCTTCCTGTTCCGCACAGATCCCGGTCCTGGACCCCTCAACCTGCTGTAGCCCCACCTGCTATGCCCCTGGATGGCCTGGCCCTGCAGAGGCCTGTGCAAAGCTCATAGGGATACCAGGGCTCCAGTGCCAGTGATGAGTGTGGGCGCCTGGGCCCAGAGGAGATAACACCTTAGCCTTCACACAGGCGTTCTTAATTCTGGTTCTTTTCCATCCTCCAAAATCATAACCAGTCAGTTTGTTAACCATTCGACAAACGCTGAGCACCTACTATGTGCTAACACTAAGCAGTGGGGACTCCTAGAGGAAAAGCTCTCAGATAAAGAGCTCAAATACAGTCACGTGGGAAAGCAGACGTAGCACAGCATCTGTACAGGGTACACGATCATCTCCACTGGTTGTCAGGCAGGTGAGGCAGCAGCGGGGGGAAGACATAGAGATATAGATCTCTATATAAACCAGGATTCCAGAAAAGCCCCCAGGCCACCAGAGCCTCCTTTCTGTCACCCCTCTCTCGCAGGGGCTACACACAGGTCAGTCTTTGCAGTTTAACAGGCCAGAGTGTTTCTCACTGGCTCTGCCAGAAATAGCAAGAGGTGCTTTTCGATGCTACACCGTGGCCTGCGTGTCCCTCCGCACCCTTGAACCCCCCACCATTGAATCATTGTGGGGATCACAAGCTCAAATACCTCCAGGGCCTGGTGGACAAAGCTAACACTTATTGAACATTTACTTTGTGCCAGGCACTGTTTTACACGCTATACAGATTATTTAACTCATCCTATTTCCACAGTGGACCTATGAGCCCAATTCTACTCTTACCCTGTTTTTACTGCTGAGGACTTTCTGAGGTCAGACAGCTAGTGAATGGAGGAGGGGCAGACTTCCCTCCAGATGGGTCTACCCAAAAGAGTAACGCAGGTGGCATGGGGGTGGGGGGAGGATGTGATGTGAAACTAGAAATCCAGTCACTGGTCTCTGGTCACATCTACCTCACGGGCTTCCAGTTTGTGGCCTGTGGCTTGGGTTTGGCCTGCTTGGGCAAAAATCCCACTTGGTTTCCACAAACCTTCTTCTATAAATGTTTAGCAGTATTGGGTTGCCTGGGTGGCTCAGTCGGTTAAGTGTCTGGCTCTGGCTCAGGTCATGATCTCACAGTCCGTGGGTTCGAGCCCCGCATCAGGCTCTGTGCTGATAGCTCAGAGCCTGGAACCTGCTTCGGATTCTGTGTGTGTCTCTCTCTCTGCCCCTTCCCCACTCATACTCTGTCTGTCTCTCTCTCTCAAAAATAAACATTTAAAAAAATTAAACATTAGCAGAATTGCTACAGGGGTAGGCTAACTACTAAGTGTGTGTGTGTGTGTGTGTGTGTGTGTGTGTGTGTGTGTGTGTAGGGAGAGAGAGATAGAGAGATCCCTTTGAACTTGGGCCAGCTGGAACTGGCTTTGGTTACCTTGTGACTCCAGATTTGAAATCAGTAGTAGTACCAAATTAAAGAATATGGAAAGGAATAAATTGTGTCTGGAGTAGAGAGTCTGGAGTGGAGAGGGAAGGAGGCCGAAACCCACAAGCCACATCAAGTTTTCTTACACAACAATCTGCCTTCGTGGTTGAACTTGGAAAACAACCCTTGGAGGTCCTTGGGCCCAGCACATCATCGGCCACCCCCAGCGTTGCCCTTGGGCATTCAAGCCATAATAGGTGAGGAGGTGTGGGATGGAGAGAGTAAGTTTCCCAGTAGGCAGCCCTCCTCCTCAGGCCGCAACCCCGAGGAACCCTCACCTTGGGCCAGGCAGCTCGCTGGCAGGGCACCCACTGGAGCTTGGAGTGGCTGGCCCGGAAGAGCTCTAAGGGAGGGAGGGCTGGAATGAGTTGTTGGCATGTTGCCGTGGTAATGGGGGGGGGGGGTTGGAGGCTCCATATCTGGGCCACCTTGATTAGATTCTTTCAAGAGCAGCTGGAATCCCTTTACTCCCATTCTCCCTACATTTTAATCATCCTGTTCTCCCTGTAGGTGCCCACCCTGATCACCCCTTCTGTGAAGCCTTGCCTAGATCTCTCACTGGAATTAACAGCTTCCTCCTGGCTGCTTCCATAACCATGTGTTTGCATTTCCCTTTGGACACTTAACTAGTCATGCTTCGTCATTCTTCTTTCATGTTCCTCCATTTCCCCAACAAAAATAAATTCCTTGAGTTCACAGTCTACATCTTTAGTTCAGTTTGGAGTTCCTTACCCAGGTAGTTGGCAGGTTTCTGTTTCTTACTAGGCAGCATTATCTGGGAAAGCCTTAGAACAGAGAGAAGGGCTTCAGGCACCCAGTGGTTACTCAACATACTTGCACTGAGTTGGATCATCTGCTGCTCCACTGCAGATACTAGAGATGGCAGCTCTTGGCCCCCTCAGCCTCAATTGTGGCAACAACCCAGGCTCAGGGAAGGAAGAAAAAAGCGAGCCAAGGGAGTTCCTCCCTCTAGGAAGAAACAGGGAGAGACCTTTGCAGTAATAACAGTGATGTATGTAGTGAGTGCTACACACACGCATACTCTACTCAGTCGGCTCAGCAACCAGAAATTACCAAACAAAATGGTATCAATTCATGAACACCAAGATGTGTCAGAAAGACATCTAATCAAGGCTTTTCCAGAGCATGGTGGCAGGTCATAACATTCAATATGGTGCCCTGTGAGAACAAGTGCAATCTCCATTTGAGGCCAGCGATCTTTGAAAGAAAGCTGTCACTGCTATCATCGCTGTTTCTTGGCACTTACAGCCCAACTGGAGGTTCAGAAATAGCCAGTCACCAAAAGAGGCCAGCAGAGTGTGCCGATACTCTGGAATGCCCAGGAGTATCTGGCATGGAAGTACACTCTGAGCTCAGGTTGAAAGAGTTCTCCAGACCCAGAATATTGAAAATCCCGTTGATGGATTTTCTTCAGAGCATCTTCTTCCATCTGACCACAGTGCTGTGTGTGAACCCAGAAATCAGCATGGCAGTCTGGAACAAGCACTGGATATTTAGGGGAAGAAGAATTACCACATCATTCTTGATCATCTGTGAGCCCTTGGGTGTTTAACTTTGGTGGGCCTGATTCCTCATCTATAAAAATGTCCATTTATTAATTCAGCAAGTATTTTCCCAAAGCAAACATGTCCCAGATGCTGGGGATGCTGGATGGGAATAGATTCTGTCTAGAAAGGAAGAAAGGTGATTAAATAAACAATTAGCCTCAACCAGGTATGGGCTATGGTAGCAGTGTAAGGACAGTGAGGGGTACTGGGCAGGGGCTCTTACATCAATGAGGTCATGGAAGGTTTCCCAAGGGGACCCATATTTCTCTGAGATGTAAATGAACAGAAGTCAGGAGATTCGGTGTTAGCGTTTGGACTGGGATTAGGGGAGAGCTGGGGGGTTCCAGACAGAGAAACCTGTAGAGGCCCCAGAGCAAGAGAGGGACCACAAATCTCAGGGAGTCTGAGAGAGTGAACTGCAGAAGTGACGAATTGCCATTATTAGCTCCTCTCTTGTTGCTTTGTAGAAGTTAATGTAGTGAAGACAACATTGCACTGGGGAATCAGATGACTAGAACCCTCTCTGCCCTTGGCCACTAACCAGCTTTGCAATTTTATTTTTTAAGTTTATTTATTTAAGAGAGAGAGAGTATGAGCTGGATGGAGAAGAGACAGAATCCCAAGCAGGCTCAGCACAGAGCCTGACGTGAGGCTCAAACTTACAAAACTGTGAGATCATGGTCTGAGCTGAGACCAAGAATCGAATGCTTAACCAACTGAGCCACCTAGGCAGCTCGCGAGCTTTGCAATTTTAAACAAATTTTGAACAAATTTCTTCTCCTTAGGTCATTCATCTGTGAAATAGGGTGAGAAACTTCTCCCTTCCTCACATTATGGTAGACTGAGTAAAGAAATGTTTGCAGAAGACCTTAAAACATTAACATGTGTTATGAGGGCAAGGTCTTCAATCAGACATCCCCCAATCATAAGTAAACGCAAGCCCATCTGGGCATCTGTTAAGACTGGAGAAGTGATTGCATCAGGATTTTTAGCCTCTGCCTGCATCCTTCCCAAAGGATCACGAGATAAATAGTAGTTTCTTTCCAACTGGGTTGATGATACTTCATTTCAGTTCATAATCAGATTTTGTGTAAGGAGGCAAGAGCGCTATTAATAAAATTTGTGTTTTTAGTTGTAAGGTTTGTGATTCCTGAGCCTGACTAGTTAGGGCAGAGTGCCCCGAGCCCAGGGGTGGGAGCTTGCTGCTGTATAAACGCCAGCTCAGGCCAAGGCACACTTGGAATTACAAGAGGGATCAGGTTAAGAGTATGTGGCCTCTGAAACAGTGACGCTGCTATGTCTCTTCTGTTCGCCAGCTTTCAGGGCCTCGCTGGCACCTGTTACACCAAACCAATGTTCAGCCTTCCAAGCCCTGTGTAATCTCACCAGCCCTGCCTATATTACCTCGGTCCTCACTCTTCCTCGGGAGGTTTCTTCACTGCTACCCCAGGCCCAAACTCTGCATGTGCTAGCCTCTGACCTGTACCCTGGCTCCCCATCCTATCCAGCTCACCTCAGCTCCCCTTTTCCCACCCAACCATCCAACCTCAGACTCTGCCGTGCAGCCTCCCACTTAAGTCCCAAGGCAACATTGATTCCTCTCCTTCCTGATCGTGTGTGCACTTTGGCATTTTCTGATATTTACCTTAGCCTCTAACTGCCATGATTATTTTTGAAAATTATACTTGGAAGGGCATTTTCAGTTTATAAAGAACTCTCCTGTATATTGTCTGACTTCCACAGCAAGGCTGAGGGTGATGATGTCAGTGTGATTATTACCTTCCCATCTTAGAAGGGAGGAACCTGTGGTCTGGCCGGGGAGAGGCAGGGACCCGCACTGTTGTCTGGCAGGACCTAACAGCATTCCATGTTCCATGAACTCTCCCAGGACAGGAACCTTCTTACACTTCTGGGCTCCCCCTCAGCACCAAGTTGACCACATAGTAGTTCCTTAACTAGTGTTTCTTGAAATGAAACCCATGTGCTACTTCAGGAAAAGTAATTCAAATGGCAGGTTTTATTGATGGAAATCGTTGTTGTTAGTTCTATTAGCTTCTTCATATACAAAGAACGATAGCCTGCAGCATGGCTTTTATTATGGTGACCCAGTAAACAGCCTAAGGGAGACTGGCACTCATTCTGTATAAACCTCCCCACCCCCACTCCCAGCCAGGGGTCAGTCACAGGGCAGTCATAGAGGCAGGTACCACTCCCGCAGCTCCCACCAGGCAGCCAGGCCCCACTGCCTCCTGGCAAAGGATGGAATGTGCTTGTCAGAACTCGCTCGGCAGGGTGGACATGCTCGGCTAGCCCTTGAAAAGCAGGGGTCATTTGGGCACACAGGGGATCCAGGTCTCCCAGCACCACTGCACAGCCAGGTGAAAGAGCCCTCTCCCCCCTGGGGGAGAAGGGGTGTGGGGGTGGTATCCATCCATCCATCCACTCTGGGTTGGGGGCAGGAAAACTTCCCAGCATGGGAGCAAATTAAGAATTTCAAGCCACTCGCTACCTGGAAGAATTGAGGTGTGACATTTTTTGCCATGTCCCTACATCTGCCTGGAATGATAGTAATTGTGACTCTAAATATTTGTACAGTTCCTAAGAGCCTAGGGTCATGTTCACATGCATTGTCTGCTTTGACCTCAGGACCCTGCAAGGCGGCCGTCCACTGCTAGTTACTCGTTTCCTTCAGAAAGTATGTGCATGTGACCAAGCCTTCAGAATAGTACCAAAGGAACGAGACAATAGCCAGTCTCCCAGCTCTGCCCCCAGTGCCCTTCCACAGAGGGAACACATATTATCACTTTCTTGAGTATTTGTCCAGATTTTGCCCCCATTTTAGAGATGAAGAAACTGAGGCCCAAAACAACTGAATGACCTTCTCAAGGATGCACACGAAGTCACAAGTGAGAATGTGAGTTGACTTCTCATACCACAATCTAGGAGCTTCCCCTACACTCTCAGTCTGTCTTCCTCCCAAGAATTCAGCTCATATGCAAACCTACAGGAGCATAAATAAATAAAACCACCTAAAAGTCAAAGCCAGAACTGGAGCCCCACAGGCTCTCCACTGAGGAGCAGAACTGCCTCCTCTACAAGGACCCCTGCCCCCCTCTCTGGCTGCTCTGAGCCGGCTCCTATCCCGGGGAGCCCTCTCCTCCTTTCTCACCAGCAGAGGCATGGCCAAACATTCAGGTCGTTTTGCTCTATCAAAGTGTTTCCACGCAATGGCCTATTTCTTCAAGACCCTGACACTCTGAGAGTTGGTCTGATTTTTTTTTTTTTTTTTTTTAATGTATTCTGGGCTGCTTATGGGAGATGAGGCCTAAAAGCTGGTGTGGAGTCTGCAAGCTGCCCCGCCCTGAGGACACAGGTGGAGAGCTCAGAGACAAGGTCTGAGGTCCAGGGTCTCTCCCACCAGTCCTCCGCTGCCGGAGACCCGCTGTCTTCCGTAAAGCTCTGAGGTCTCCAGGCAAGGATGGAGCAGAGGTGGTGGATGGGGAGGAGGGTGGAGGTGGAGCCAAGGGGAGGAGGGTGGAGGTGGAGCCAAGGGAAGGGTGTGTCTGTGCGCATGCGCTTGCCGTAGTATCTACTGGCATCCCCCACCCCTGGCCAACAATCGCAGCTTAAGCCAGTGTCTTAAATCCACGCTCCCAAATGACATATTTGTAGCACCTGTAGCCTCCCTTACGGAGGGCATTTCAGGGACGGAGAGAAAGACATTTGGGGACGAGGGCAGGCAAATTGAGAGGATTAGGTGTGGGGTGAAGCCATCGTCGGTTCCAGAATTTCTCTGTAACAGGAGTTTAGGAGTAACAATCTATTTGCACAGAGGCACCCAAGCCGCATTTGATGAGACTTGGAAAATGTCATCTGGATCAAAAGAAGAGGGTGCCACTTGCCTGAGTGTGTGCTCCATAAATATATGAGCAAACTCATACATCCTCTGCATTCACCAAGAATTATTTAGCAAAACTGTACAAAAAAAACCAAAAAACAAAAAACAAACAAACAAAAAAAACAATGATCCCCGTGACGTTGGGGATGCAGATTTAAGCCCCTGCAGACAGGAAGTGAAGGTCGGCCCTCCAGGAGTGTTAGTGCCTCTGTATACCCCGCCCTGCGGGCAGGAGCCTGGGGCCCAAAGCCTGGCGAGTCTGAAATATTCCACAGTGTGCATTCCGCAGGGGTGAGTTATGATTGGAATGAGACTATTTCTGCTCACTCCCTCTATGACTCGGCCTTTATGTTTTAAGCCTTAATATTATGGTAAGGTAGCTTTTGACTTTTAATTGCCCTGAACTTCTGTCAGCATCCTATGAAAGGAGAAAATGGAAAGGAAAATAAAATCATATCCGTACTGCTTTTGAGTTGCATCCCTGTGTATTTTTGCCACCCCATTAGTTTTCAACTATTTTAGCCTATAAACTTCTCTTGCCCCACCACCGAGAAAACCGAATCAGTCCGTCATGCAGGTATGGCTGCGAGGTGTGAGAACACTAAGTTCTCTAATATTAAAGAGAATTACGCAGCTTTCGGGCCTATTTTTTGATTGCCACCTGTGTGGGAGACCCCGATTCACACAAGTGCTGGATTGTCTTCCTGCTTTTTCAAGAAACACCCTCTCCCTCGGAGAGGATGTGACGTTTGAGGACTTGAGTGCCTGTTGCCGGGGTCAGCCACAAAGTGCTCCCTTCATCTGGAGGACAGAGAAGGCACCGCCCTCCTCAATGGCCCCGAACTTGAAGATGACCTCAGACCCCAAGCTCACACTTTCCAAAAATAAAACTGTACCTATGTGCTTTACCACACCCACAAAGATTGGCTCCAAAATCGTGTACCAAATAGTTTTGGCAAGTGAAAATGGGAGCTGAGTAAGCCAGGTATTTCACAGTAACTATGGCTACAGGTTTTATTAGCACTAATACCAGGATGTGGTCAGATCAGATATATTCAGGCAGCAAACATGAATGCGGGTGTTGTCAGTGTGTATGCCCGTAAATTCTCCAAACTGGAAACACAGCTCCTAATGACTGATTCAGGAAGGATGGGGCCAGGGTTGGGAGGGTGGAGGGCTGCCTCCGGAAGGGAAGCTCAGGGGTTCTCACTTGAGCTTTAATTCAGCTCTCCAGTCTGATCCTTGCATTTCGATTGCAAGCCTCCCTTCTCAGTGTTCTTTCACATGCCTGGCTATTCTCCACGACAATCTTGAGAGATATCTGGGACAGCTCCTGGCCTCATTTCTCAGATGAGGAGAGGGCTCAGAAAGCCTGACTGGTTCACTCAAGGTCAGAGGGTTGGAAGACAACTGAATCGGGACTAAAACTGGGTCCTCTGGCTCCCAGCTTGATGTTCTCTCCACTGCACCCCTCTGCCGGCCTTTTGTATTGTGCGTGGAACATTTTGAGACGCATTAACTCCTCTTGCAGACAGCCCTCATCCTTATTATTTGTCTGATTAGCCAAAGACCAAGGTCAGTGGATCCAAATGGTGGTTTCAGCTGGAAAGGGCAGCTTTCCTTTTGCCTTTTGTCCTCACCTCTCCTTTTCAAGCCCCCTGCCTCACTCTCCCCTACGTAGACTACCGTGCAAGACTAGGGAATCTAGTCCCTACTCCGGATGCAGTTTGTAGTCTGGGACCCGCAGGCTTTAAATGCAGTGATGGGACTGGGTGAGGCTGGCAGGGTGGGGAAGGCTGTGGGATGGGGGTTAAGGAGGACACACAGGCCCTTCTAAAGCCCCAGCAGGTTGTGGCTACGCAGGAGGATAGGTTGGTGGCCAAATCTGGGGACTAGCTAAAAATTGGTAATTGTACATGAAGTTAGAGGAGGGGAAAAAATAAAATCATAATGAAAGTGCCTATGGGTTGGTTATAGCTCTTGGACTGCCAGCGAGCACTCAAAGGAGTTTTATGCCTTTGGGGTACCCGCTGTCGTATGTGATATCGCATTGTATTCCTTTTCTTACATTTTGGGTCCTATTAAAATGTGAGCTCCCTTGGTGCAGCCACTCTGGAAAGCAGTGTGGAGGTTCCTCAGAAAATTAAAAATAGACCTACCCTATGACCCAGCAATAGCACTGCTAGGAATTTACCCAAGGGATACAGGAGTACTGATGCATAGGGGCACTTGTACCCCAATGTTTATAGCAGCACTCTCAACGATAGCCAAATTGTGGAAAGAGCCTAAATGTCCATCAACTGATGAATGGATAAAGAAATTGTGGTTTATATACACAATGGAATACTACGTGGCAATGAGAAAGAATGAAATATGGCCTTTTGTAGCAACGTGGATGGAACTGGAGAGTGTGATGCTAAGTGAAATAAGCCATACAGAGAAAGACAGATACCATATCGTTTCACTCTTATGTGGATCCTGAGAAACTTAACAGAAACCCATGGGGGAGGGGAAGGAAAAAAAAAAAAAAAAAAAGAGGTTAGAGTAGGAGAGAGCCAAAGCATAAGAGACTGTTAAAAACTGAGAACAAACTGAGGGTTGAAGGGGGGTGGGAGGGAGGGGAGGGTGGGTGATGGGTATTGAGGAGGGCACCTTTTGGGATGAGCACTGGGTGTTGTATGGAAACCAATTTGACAATAAATTTCATATATTGGAAAAAAAAAAAAAAGGAAACATTCATTAAAAAAAAAAAAAAAAATGTGAGCTCCTTGAAGACCCAGAAGACACCTTAATCAGTCAAGAGTGTACCCATAGGGTGTGACACACATGGCAGGCTTTCAAACATTTGATGGATGACTGATTCGGTAAACACCCCCTCGGCTGAGAAGAGAATGTCCAGAGGTGGAAGGCGTCACCTGAGGATGGCAGCCGTACAGCCTTGTGGTCATGTGCAGGATCCTCTCACACTCAGATAGGACCAGAGTCCAACCTCTTCTGACTTTAGGAGCTCTGTAGCCTTGGGCAAATTACTTAATCCCTGATAGACTCAGTTTTTTCATCTGTGTCCTGAGGATGAAAAGACCCACCTCCAGAGTCGCGGCACTTCGAATATAAAAGACGGTGACTTTTTGATACAACAGATCACCCCCTGTTTCTGTGAAAGGTGATAAGACATTTTGCCAACCTCTTTTTGCGGCTTTGGCCTCCTAAAGTATCTATGTCAAAAGAGGCCAGTTAAAGAAAAACAAGTGAGCATTCTAGCTGAATGAGCAGGTGAAAGTTGATAGTGATGGACAAAACAAGGCACCCCTAAGAAACTAGATCCAGGAGGTCAGAAAGGCTGAAAGCAGGAGATGCAGCTGGAAATGAATGGAAATCAAATTCTCAAGAAAGCAGGAAGACGGTGAATGTGTCTGCCCCGATTCTTCAGGAATCTAAATCTAACTAAATCTAAAGCTAACTCGCTTTTTAAATCCATTCAGGGAAAAATTGACCAACCTCTGGTTAGAACAAAATAAGTCTTTTTTTTTTTTTTTAAGAGAGAAAGAAAGAGAGAGAACGCAAGTGGCGGGGGGGGGGGGGGGCGGTTAGAGAGAGAGGGAGACACAGAATCCAAAGCAGGCTCCAGGCTCCGGTCTGTCGGCACAGGGCCTGACTCGGGGCTTGAACCCACCAGCCACAAGATCATGACCTAAGCCGAAGTCAGACACTTAACTGACTGAGCGAGCCACCCAGGCACCTCCAAAATAAGTCTTTAACACAGAGATGTTTTTCACATTTCACACAATATGAATAGTATCATAAACACAGAGCTGCATGGTTCTCAAGGCAATTTAAGGTGCCTGCTGTGTGAAGTGTACTTAGGGCTACATGCTTTGCACACATGATATCTTATTGCTCCCAACAATTCATTCATTCACTCATTCACTCATTCATTCTTTCACTCATCCATTCCACAAATACTTATTGCCAGCCCACTGTCTACCAGGCACTGTGCTAGGTATGGAAGGTAAGATGATGTAGCACAGTGGATAAAAATGTCTAACCCTCTGAGAAATGTGCTAACATCTCTGTTTATAGAAGAAAACACCAAGATCAAAGAACTTAAGTGAATGCCGCCCAGACTCCACACCAGTGGAATCCTCACAGAAGAGGGCAAAATCCTTCTCTGTATGTTTTCTAGTTTAGGGGAAGAAAAATCAGAAAATTCCCTTGTGATCTCAAGGACATGAATATGTAGGAATTTGTTGACTTGCTAACAGGCTGGAGATATGATATTCAATCCATTTAGCACAGTTGGAATTTTCAGAGAATCAGAGAGACAGGACTGCTGGTATCTAATCCTAAGGGGTGACTGAAAAAGACTAATTAGGGGTCTACAGCATGGACCCTTTGGAGACAGTGTAATTAGCCATGAGAAGAGAGAAAAAGAAGGAAAGAGGGAAGAGAAAGAGCAAACGAGAATAAAGGGGCTAAAGATTCCAGGCATTCCCTAACAGAAAGCCAGAGAAAGCCCAAATGAAAACCTTTTAAACTCTTTTCATTGTTCTTAAATTATTTTCTAATTATTTCCTTGGTATCATCTTTGAGTAGAGAGAGAATTTCTATCTCCCCTGTATTTCCTGGCATCGCTTAATTAATACTTGATTGATTGAAAGATTGACTCATTTGAACCTGGAGTGAAATGGAGCTTTTTAATTGTCTTTTCTGCTGAACCTGAAATAGAGCATATAGTAATTAGGAAAGGATCCCTTGTTATCAGAAAGTCCCAGCTACAATGAGCTCTTTGTAACTAAGCAAAAGGAAAGTAGGTGATAATATAGGAGCTGATAAAGCACACCCCCCCACACACATTCCCAACTGCTTTCAGTGATATGAAATTTTCTTGATCATTATTTCCTCCTTAAATGAGTTAGTTGGCTGGAGAATGTGGCTGGATTGTGGGCTAAATGGTGGGTAATTGCCATCAAAGTCTGGCCACAGATGTGACTGATGGTCATGTTTCTATGCTCTTCATTGCTCCTTGTCTCTCTCCCTAATGACCAGGGCTGAGTGATTAACATTTTTTTCAAAATCTCTTTTCCTTTGGGACACTTGGGTTAGCCGGCATGACTTCATTCATTCTTTCAACTACATGCCAGTCTCTGAGCATCCAAACAAAATAAGACAGGCAAGGGCCCCATTCTTATTAGGCTCATTTCTAATGCAGGAAGGCAGTCAATAAATGTGTAAATAAAGTGACCAGAGCATCATATATCGAAAGAGAAATTTAGGAGTGGGAAACACTACAAAGGCAGTAAGACAGGATGGCGTGGTAGAGGTTGATTAGGGGTTGGGCTTCTTAGTTAAAAAAAGCCTCCTGCTGAGGTTACACTTGACTGGAAATGCATTTGAGGTAAGCCCTGAGTGTTATGAAGTGGTCAATCACACCAAGATCTGAGAACAAATGTACCAAAGGGGCAAAGAAGTTCATGAGGGGAGTGGACAGTCCTAAAGTAAGGTGCATCCAGGACCTGTGAGTGAGAAGGGGGTACAAGATGAGATTAGAGGAGGCAGGGCCAGATGAAGGAGGCATTTGTGGGATATGTTAAGGGTTTAGACTTTACTCTGCAGGCCTTGGGAAGCCAGGTGGGGAGTGGAGGTGTGAGGCTGGGGGGTGATATCATCTGGCCTGTGTGAAAAGAGCAGCCTGTAGAGACAGAAGCAGAGAACCAGACACTGGTTGGGCAGCTGTCACATAATCCAGGTGAGAGATGATGTTGACCTCGTCTTGGAATGGGGAGAAGTGACTGGATTGGGCACATATTTTGGAGACAGAGCTCATAGGACCAGCTGATGAAGAAGTGGGGGGTGAAGCAAAAGGGACCTCTTAACCTCCTGGGGCTGCCATAGCAACGCACAAGCTGGGTGACCTACGCAGGAGAAATGTATCTGTCTCATGTTGTTCTGGAGGCAAGAAGTCTGAAATCAAGAGGTTGGCAAGGTCAGATTCTTCTGAAGGCCACAAAGGAAGGATGGGTTGCAGGCCTCTTTCCTTGGCTTGTAAATGGCCATCTTCTCTCTCTCTCTTCCCGGTGTCTTTCCTCTGTGCATGTCTGTCTCAATGTCCAAACTTCCCCTTTTTTTTTTTTTTTTTTTTTTACATTTTTTATTTATTTTTGGGACAGAGAGAGACAGAGCATGAACGGGGGAGGGGCAGAGAGAGAGGGAGACACAGAATCGGAAACAGGCTCCAGGCTCCGAGCCATCAGCCCAGAGCCTGACGCGGGGCTCGAACTCACGGACCGCGAGATCGTGACCTGGCTGAAGTCGGACGCTTAACCGACTGCGCCACCCAGGCGCCCCCAAACTTCCCCTTTTTATGGAGGACACCAGTCACATTAGATTCTGGGCCCACTTCACTCCAGCCTGAGCTCATCTTCACTAATTACATCTGCAACAATGCTGTGTCCAATTAAGGTCACATTCTGAGATACTCGGGGTAAGGACTTCGACGTAAAAACGTGAGGAAGGCGACACAATTCCACCCTTACCTGGGAGAACCACGGATACGGTCAGTCTCCTGCTTAGCCTGAGCATTGAAAGACATCATTCATTCACCAAACATTTATTAGCACCTATTGTGTGATAGACATTGAATGATGGTGTCAGATTACACAGATGAGTATGAATCCCTGCCATACAGGAGCTTGCAGTGAATGTGAGAGAAAAGAGACAACAAGTACCATATATATTAATATATGCATATAAAATATTATTACATATGACTTTTTGTACTTTTCTGTATTCTTATAATTTTCTCAAAAAAAACCCCAAATAATTATAATATAGTAAGATAAGAACTATGGGAGGATATTGGCCCTGTGAGAACTCAGAAGAGAAAGAAATTGCTGTGGGGAAGCTTGGGAGTAGAGAGCTGATAGTTCCAGAAGGCCCTCCCCCACAGAGGAGGCTTGAGGGACAAGGAGCTCTCCTGTGAATGGACAGAGAGAAGAAGGTGAGAAGACATTCCAGGCAGACAGAACAGCATGTGCCGAAGCATAACAATGGGAGGGAGCAGGAATGTTGGGGAGAATTCTGGAAAATGTAGTAATAAGGGCGGTGGTAGGAGATGAGCCTGGGATGATAGGAGGCGAAGGAGTTATGATTATCCTGCAAGCGATGAAGAGTCAAAGAGGGGCTAAGCAGGGGGACGTGACCACTTCCAGACTTTGGAAAGATGAATTGGAGGAAGGAGAAACTGGACAAATGTGACAACAATGGGGACAAAGAAAAGGGCGTCTGAACTTTTCAGGTCCCTTTCTTTTCTTCTCCACCTTTTGTCCTCTGTACTCACTGCCAGGGCTGCCCAGCTTAATCCACACCTCACCTTGGGTGCTCACAGGCCCCCGGGCACCGGCCTCCTCCTCTACTGGGATCAGCCGAGCTCTTCCCCCTTCAGAGCCTTAACCCTGCTGTCCTGCCCCTCAGAAGGCCCTTTCCTAAGCTCTGCACACAACTGGATCCTTGCCATTCTTCAGATCTCCATTCAAAGTCACCTCCACACAGGCCAGGCCAATTATTTCCTTAAAGTACTAACAACATACTTTGCCCTTCTCCTCATGGAAAGTAAATAGCTTGACCACATCTGAGTTATTCATGACTGTACCCACAGTGCCTAGGAACATGGTGCCTAGGACTAGAATATGCTAGGAGCTCATTAAATACACTGGCAGAAGGAAAGAAAGAGGGAGGGAAGAGATGAAGGATGGTTTGGTGTGGGGGTGAGGAAGGAGGCTCGTATCCCACTCTGCCCCATGAGGTGGGATCCATGGAGAGAAAGTGAATAGACTGTATCCACATCCTTATGATGCTGCTTCTGAGTGATGCCTGTGCATATTTTAATTCTGAAATGGTTGCTTTGAAAAAGAAGGATGAGTGGAATAAGTTAGAATATCTTAGGGCACCTGGGTGGCTCAGTCAGTTAAGTGTCCAACTTTGGCTTAGGTTATGATCTCGTGGTTTGTGAGTTTGACCCCTGCTTTGGGGCTGGAGCCTGGAGCCTGCTTCAGATTCTGTGTCTCCCTCTCTCTCTACCCCCCCTCCCCACTTGTGCTCTGTCTCTCTTTCTCAAAAATAAATAAACATTAAAAAAAATCTCTTTACTACAGGAAAACTAGAGAAAAGAGGGGGAGAGAAATGCCTCTTAAAGGAGACCTATATAGTCAAAGTCATAACTTCAGAACCGTTCCCAATTCTAAAAAGGCAGACAAAATCATTATTAGCTGAGGAGCTGAGAGATGTTTCTTTTGGCCAGCCTTTGGTTTGGGGTCGAAAAATAAGGACTCACATTTATCACCAGGCTCAGTTCTGAGAGGCTCTATCTACCTCTACTGATTCACTTAGATTTCACAACAACCTACTATTGTGAACTCCATTTGACAGATGAGAACACTGAGGCCCAGAAAGTAACCTTCCCAGTGTGGCACAGTCAGTGGGTAGCAGAGCCAGGATCTGAACACAGGGTATCTGGTCCCAGAACTAGCACTCTGAAGTGCTTGGCTAAACTCCTTTCTGGTCAAAGCTGCAAACTCTCCAGGAGAATTGTTGACCTCATTGCATATTTGTTATAATCATTACCCCAACGCTACCTTTTTGTTGCTCGTATTAGTCAGGATAGGCTAACAGGTTTAGCCAATAATCTTCAAAATCAATGGCTTTACCCAACAAAGGTTATTTCTCACTTACTCTACTGTTCAGTGTGGTCAGTAGGGGTGTTCTGCTCGTGGTCATTCCGAAACACCTTCTCCTGTACCATCCCAGCGGCCTTGGAGTCCTCTGCTGGGTCCTTTGCACCTAGCCAGCCAGTGAACAAGCAGAGTGAACGTGGAGGATGTTGGGACAGGTTTCAGGAGCCAGGCCCACGTTCCCTCAGCCACAACTCAGTCACCTGGTCCCACAACTATTTAAGGGGGCTGAGAAGGGTAGTCTAGCCTCAGCCCAGGACGAGGATATGGTGGGCATGTTGCCAAGAGCTGCCTTAATGCTTATTCATGAAGACTTTTGTAAGGGAGACCTTGGCAGGAGGTAATGCTGGGAGTCAGAAGACATTGATCGGGCCCTGATTCCACCAGTTGTCAGCTGTGTGACCTCCAGCAAATCACAGCCCCTTTTGGTCCCACATGCCTTACAAATAAAGTGAGGATACCCAACCAAATGACCCATATCTGGATTCTTCCAGTTCAGAATGTCTATATGACAAAGCATCATTTTATCATTTCTAATAATCATAGTGCCTTAATCATTTTTATATTGATGACCTATGTGTGCCCTTGTTCAAAATTGCACCCATAATTATAACATTGATTCTGAGGAAAAATACTATCTATTTTCTTCTAATACTTAATATCTAGTTACATACCATAAATGTATATGTTGGGGGAAGAAAAGAGCCTCCAACTTTGCATCTGAACTAGGTACTTGAAGCCATTAATTACACTGGGGAAAATACAGATATCTGTTTCATCATGCCTGGAACCACGTTTAAGTTATAAGCACAATTCTCCACTAGCAGATTATTGCTGTGATCTGACCATTTTTGTACAAAACAGTACTTAAATCTGTTAGAAGGCATCTGAGCATGCCAGGTGAGCAAGGGGAGAACCGTCAAGAAAATCTGTATCCAGAGCAGCAGAGTTAATAACTACTGACTGAGGTTCTACTCAGTGCCCTCGCTGCCAGCACACCTTGGTTTCTGAAGTGTGTGACATTATTGTAACCATAGGGCTTTTGCAAGAACTGCAGGGGCAAGGTTTGGGCAGGCAGGGTTGGAGAGGCTGGGACTTAATAAGATGTTCTAAACCTCCAGGAGAAATGGCAGGGAGTCAGGCAGAGACGGATGAGGTTCCCATATTGAAAAAAATAAAACGCGGCAGACTCGGAGACCTGACCAGGGACTAGGGGTGGGCGTGGAAAAGCAGAGCACGGCCTGGGACACTGCCTCATGCCCCTCTGCCCAAGAGTTCTCCCACCGTCCACAGGAGAACACCCCAGTCAGCCCACCTGTCCCTCCCTCCGCCACCACCCTCGCCCTCATCCCTGCTGCCATTTTCCCTGAACAACTGTAATCTTGCCTCCCACTCTTGTCCCTGCCAGCCTGTCCCCTCTCACCTCAGCAATACTCTTCTTTGCAGAACACATATGGATTATGTCCCCTCGTTTGCTTACCCCCCATGGCTCTTGCAGCATACACCAGCCACTAACACGGCTTACAAGCCCTGTGAATGTGGGGGCCACCTGCCTCGTGGGCCTCATGTCACCCCACTGTCACCCCCACTCACTGCTGCTGACTTCAGCCACACTGTCATTTCACGTCCTTTTCAGAAGAAGCAGTGGCTCCAACTGTTTGACTGAGAAAAGGCACAAAACACATATTTCCCTAGAAATACACATACTTCTAGACTTTTGGGGGACACTTTATAACTCATTAGCAACTGAACTCATGGCTTCCAATTTAGAGACACTTCACCTGCAAAGGTAGCTGAGGGTTGAAGAAAAACCTATCAAGCATATTACTTGAAGATGCTTTAAATGAGTTTACTCTATGTTTCAAGACTTTATAGACACCCTGACCATGTGTTGCTCTTGTAATTGACCATGTTTTTGCTCAGATCGTGGTTGAATCCTCCCCACCCAGAGCCTGCCCCACCTCCTTGAAAGCATCATGGGCTTCTCCTCTGTCACACTTCCCGTATGCTATTTTCACACCTGTATGTGGGGTTTTCTGATGAGTGTTTGCTTCCCACACTAGACTTTGAGCACCCGAACAGGGACCCAGTCCGCTTGTTCCCGGTCACCCAGGACCCAACACAGTTCTCAGCATGAAACAGGTGTTCCATACATAGTCATTGAAGGAATCACTGAGCAGACACCTGCCCTGATTATAATTTCCTTTTCATTTCTTTCCTGTAACCCTCTCTAGACCAAATTGTTTACTCCTTTCCCTGGGCTGTCTTCATGTCCCTTTACACAGAACTTGACCACAGGACTCATCACATTATACTTCTGCTATTTTTCTCTCTCCTCTTTGCTCAACTGGAAAGCGCTCAGGGCTAGTGACATAGTGGGTGTTCAATGAATGTTTACCGCATTGAATTGTGACCTCTGGGAAAGCAGTCTTGGCCCAGATGCTCTGAATACACGAGAGCAAGAGGTAATGCCTAAAGAGGCCCCCCCACAGCAGGCCACCGTGCTGCTGTGCACAAACATAAACCTCATCTCCACCTCCTCTCACCCATGACCCATTCCTTCATTCAACACAAGGCTCCTATGCTGATGCAAGAACTTGCTTATACAACAGCTTTTAAACCTGACAATTGTCCAGAAACCGTCGGGCTATTTGTTACAAGCATAAACTCCAGGGCTCACCCTAGATCTACTGCATCAGTGTCTCCAGGAGCAGGGCTCAGGAATCTGCACTTAACTAATGCCCTAGGTGACTCTTAAGCAGCCAGCCTGGCTAGCAGTCCATCCTTGGGTGAAGAGTTAAAGCAACACAGTGATATCCACAGCATGAGGTAGAAAAGTCAATGGAAGCATTTGAGGAAAGGCCAAGGAGAGGTCTTTGCTGCCAACTTTCAATTATAAGACGCCCCCCTCCCCACCCCATGCACACTCTGGAGTCAGCAGCTGAGCAGAGGAATCTTTTAAGGTTCTGAGAGAAACCTGAACCTCCCACCTCACCCTACCCCTTAAAGGAGGCAAAAAAATTGGACCATTTGGAGGTCACTGTGGAGTTGCTCTTAGGGATTTTAACTGGGTACTATCATGATCTTTATCATTAACATTTCTAGAAAGCATCTACTACCCCACAGACACTATTCTACAGCTTTACATGTATTATGTCATCTAACAATCAGGAACAAAGAGAGACTAAATACAAAGTAGCATGCTCTGCCCCCTGCTGGGGAGCTCCAGAAGGAAAACCAGGCTCTTGGCTCTCAGGGATGGATCAGATCTCTCTGTGGAAAGACCCATCCCTGTACACTTCCAGGGATTCCAAAGCCAGGGAGAGGGGTTGGGCCCACCAAGGGCTAGGTATTTTCCCCAGGCCTTACTTTATGAGATCAATAATCCTCTAGACACCAACAGATTCCCTCAAAGAACCCTTCTCCATCCTTCTTGACGGATGCCAGAGTCTAGAATTACAGCCGCAGACCTGCTGACCGCCATAAGCAGCAAGGTTACCTGTGAAGTTCTCTTCATCTGGATGGGGTGGGGGCCTATGGTTCTTTGATGATGATGATTGGGTATGGAGGTAAGGGAGGGAAAAGGAAAGCTCAAGGCTAGAATTAATCCATTGCTATCTGGAGATAACTCACTATTTCATAGATTATGTTCTATAGTATTTTACAGTTTACAAAATGCATTAAATATATTGAGCTCTTTTAATCCTCACCACATCATTACGAGGGAAGCTCATTAGCTTCATTTTGTAGCTAAGGTTCGGTAACTCACCAAGGTTACACACATTGACCCAGGGCTCAAACCCAGGTCTCCTGGCTCTGGGATCGTTGTTAGCCATCAACATGGACAGATCGAAGCTTCTTGGGAGAAAGAATGAATGAATGACTCTCTCTCCAGTGAGATACTATGGAGAATATAAAGATGAATAATTTTTGGTTTTAAGGAAACTGAAAGTAACTTTCCCCCCTTCTTTTTCCTCTCACCAACCCTCATAACAACAATCATCAAACAATCGTGTTTGGTTAATGCCTGTTGTTGGTTTTATAAGAATAGATGAATTATCTTTCAAACAGTGTCAGCAATACTTGAGATCCAACAAAATAATGGTGCCTCCCAGAGAGCATTTCTAAGGCCCGAAGTCTGGCTCCTTTTACAAAACATTCTGTGGAAGCTCAAACTTTTAATTCATACCACCAAGGAGATATTTGATTGTTTCCTGGAAATGCTAACAATGAGAGGCTCATAAATACTAATGAAACAGTATAGATTAGCAGAGCTCAGCAAGTAACCTGGGGGGCCTAGAAGAGAATTCTTAGATTAAAAAATATAAAGAATACCTTTTTAATTGAATTTTCCCCAGACTTGGCTCCCAAATGTTAATGAATACTCTTTTTGGCTATATGGAGAGTAGACTCAAATAAGTACCTTCAGGAATCCAAAAGTGAATTATCGAATTAGCTTTCCCTGGAAAAGAAATCTATTTATTCAAAGGCTATTTTAGGTGTCATAGGATGGACGAGCTTGAGACAAAGGTTGGGAGGGGTAGGAGGGCCTGAGACATTGAGATAAACATAATTCAAATGCATGCTTCTATTTCAGCCAACTAAGCAACCTAAGTTGAAATTTGCTTATTTGTCCTTTATGACATGATCCCTCAATAATAACAACTTCCTTGGAATATACGAGGCCCCATGTTACCAGAAACCATGTCTTTAGCTTTCCTCACTGAATCCTAATACCTAACACAGTGTGGGGCATGTATTAGGTGCTCAATAAGTGTTTGTTAAATGGATGAAGAGCTCTCTTAAAACATTTTCCAGCGCTTCTCAGGCCCTTATCTTTTCTTGAAGGGCATCCTACTATTATAAAGACACCAAGGGTGCCTGGGTGGCTCAGTCGGTTAAGCTTCTGACTTCTCAGGTCATGATCTCATGGTTCATGAGTTTGAGCCCCACATCAGGCTCTGTGCTGACAGCACAGAGTCTGGAGCCTGCTCTGGATTTTGTATCTCCCTCTTTCTGTCTCTGCTCCTCCCCCGCTTGTGCTCTTTCTCTCTCTCAGAAATAAACATTTAACAACTTTTTTAAAAAGGAGGAGGAGCCAAGATGGCAGAACAGCATGGAAGTTTTTTTGTGTCTCACGTCCATGAAATACAGCCAGACCAACACTAAACCGTCCTGCACACCTAGAAAACGGAGCTGAGGATTAACACAACAATCTGCACAACCTGAACCACAGAACTCAGCAGGTATGTGGTGCAGAAAGGTGAACTGGGGGAGACAGAAGCTGCGGAGGGCAGGGGGCCACTGTTGTGTGCGGAGAGAGGATGGAGACGGGGGCGGGGGGATACAGGCAAAGCACCCCCCCCCCAAAAGCAGCTGGAGAGAAAGTGGAAAAGTGGTAACAGCCACAGGGACTGAACTAAAAAGGCAAAAAGGAGAAAGGAGAGAGGAGAGGGTTTAAATTCCATTAAGACTGTAAACAGAGGGAGCGCAGAGGCTGAAATGCCACAGCTCCATACCTGGCGGTGCTCGGGTGGGAAGGGCGAATCCCCAGGAGCAGAGTGGAGTCCGGGGGTCTTCGGGCCACACGGGGAGAGGCGGTTCCCCTGCTGGGAGGACACCTGGTAGAGGCTGTGTGGGTCCCCAAAGGCAAGGCGCCAGTGGACCCGGGAGAACAACCACATTCACTGGTGCTGGAACAATGTCATTAAGGGTGAAGCCTGGTGCCAGACGCGTGTTGTGATTTTCCATAATCCCCAAAACGCTGCTGCTACACTATCTCGCGAACTTTCTCTGGGGTGGGCTGGCACCCGGCCTCAGTCTCTGGGCGTCGGCAGCAGCATGGTCCCGTGAACGTTCCCGGGTGCGGCCAGCACCCAGACGTGGCTCAGTGAGACCCTCCCGCAGACGGGCAGAATGGATCAAAGTCACAGTCCCTCAGAAATAACGGGTTGGGAAAAACAGCCGCATCTGAGACAAAACCCAGGAGGGAGGTGCTGTTTGGTCACGGACAGTGTAAAAGCAGGGAGCAGACAGAAGCCGAAGACAAAGGACGGGTGCGCGATTGCCGATCGGGGAGAGCAGGATTCCGACACGAGACCGGGTAGCTGGGTTACTCCATTGTTACCATTCCCGCGCATGCGCATACGCACCTACAAGGGCCACAACAACCCACCCCAGGAAGCTAAGCAGCGCCATCTAGTGGAGAATGGAGCCGTTACCCTAAGCCCCGCCCAACTGGGCCAACCTCGCTCTTCAGGAACACGGCTCTCCACCTACTTATTTTACGGACTAGAGGCGCTTCATAGTTTGACTTCTAGGGGAAAACGAAGTAATTTGAGTCTTATTTCAGTCTGTTCGCTGGTCCATCTATTCAGTTTTCTTTCTTTTTCTTTTTTCTCTTTTTCATTTCTTCTTTTTCTTTAATACAGAAAAAGAAAAAATTCATTTTTATTTTCAATTTTTATTAAAAATATTTTTCTTTAATTTTTTTCTACTTATTGTTTACTCTTGTGTAAATTTTTCATTTCCATTTTACTTCTATCATTTCATTTTAGTCTACTTCAGTGTATTCATTTTTTCAAATTTTCTAACGATTTCCTTTTTTTTCTTTTCTTTCCCCTTTTTTTTCTAATCTATCAAGCCACTTTCAACACTGAGAGCAAAACACACCTAGGATCTAGCATCATTTTTTTTTTTCAACGTTTTTTTTTTTTTTTTTTTTATTTTTGGGACAGAGAGAGCATGAACGGGGGAGGGGCAGAGAGAGGGAGACACAGAATCGGAAACAGGCTCCAGGCTCCAAGCCATCAGCCCAGAGCCTGACGCGGGGCTCGAACTCACGGACCGGACCGCGAGATCGTGACCTGGCTGAAGTCGGACGCTTAACCGACTGCGCCACCCAGGCGCCCCTTTAAAATTTTTTTTTTTTCAACGTTTTTTTTTTTTTTTTATTTTTGGGACAGAGAGAGCATGAACGGGGGAGGGGCAGAGAGAGGGAGACACAGAATCGGAAACAGGGGATCTAGCATCATTTATTCGATTTTTTTTTGCGTTTGAGTTTTTTTTCCTTTTTTGTTTTAATATTTTTTATTTTAATTTTTTTACCTCATTAATTCCTTTTCTCCCTTCAAAATGACGAAGTGAAGGAATTCACCACAAAAGAAAGAGCAGGAAGAAACGACAGTCAGGGACTTAACCAACACAGATACAAGCAAGATGTCTGAACCAGAATTTAGAATCACGATAATAAGAATACTAGCTGGAGTCGAAAATAGATTAGAATCCCTTTCTGTGGAGATAAAAGAAGTAAAAACTAGTCAGGATGAAACAAAAAAGGCTATAACTGAGCTGCAATCTCGAATAGATGCCACGGTGGCAAGGATGGATGATGCAGAAGAGAATCAGCAATATAGAGGACAAACTTATGGAGAATAATGAAACAGAAAAAAAGGGGAGATTAAGGCAAAAGAGCACGATTTAAGAATTAGAGAAATGAGGGGCACCTGGGTGTCTCAGTCGGTTAAGCGTCCGACTTCAGCTCAGGTCATGATCTCGCGGTCCGTGAGTTCAAGCCCGCGTTGGGCTCTGTGCTGACCGCTCAGAGCCTGGAGCCTGTTTCAGATTCTGTGTCTCCCTCTCTCTCTGACCCTCCCCCGTTCATGCTCTGTCTCTCTCTGTCTCAAAAATAAATAAATGTTAAAAAAAAATTAAAGAATTAGAGAAATAAGTGACTCACTAAAAAGGAACAACATCAGAATCATAGGGGTCCCAGAAGATGAAGAGAGAGAAATAGGGGTAGAAGGGTTATGTGAGCAAATCATAACAGAAAACTTTCCTAACCTGGGGAAAGACAAACACATCAAAATCCAAGGAGCACAGAGGACTCCCATTAGATTCAACAAAAACTGACCATCAACAAGGCATATCAGAGTCAAATTCACAAAATACTCAGGCAAGGAAAGAATCATGAAAGCAGCAAGGGGAAAAAAGCCCTTAACCTACAAGAGAAGACAGATCAGGTTTGCAGCAGACCTATCCACAGAAACTTGGCAAGCCAGAAAGGAGTGGCAGGATATATTTATTCAATGTGCTGAATCAGAAAAATATGCAGCCAAGACTTCTTTATCCAGCAAGGCTGTCATTCAAAATAGAAGGAGAGATTAAAAGTTTCCCAGCCAAACAAAAGTTAAAGGAGTCAAGTCTGTGACCACTAAACCAGCCCTACAACAAATTTTAAGGGGACTCTCTGAAGGGAGAAAAGATTAAATAAATAAATAAATATAATGACAAAAGCAACAAAGATTAGAAAGGACCAGAGAACACCACCCAAAACTCCAACTCTACAAACAACATAATGGCAATAAATTCATATCTTTCAGTACTCACTCTAAACGTCAATGGACTAAATGCCCAATCAAAAGGCATAGGGTAACAGAAAGGATAAGAAAATAAGATCCATCTATATGCTGTTTACAAAAGACCCACTTTAGACCTAAAGACACCTTCAGATTGAAAGTAAGGGGATGGAGAACCATCTATCATGCTAATGGTCAACAAAAGAAAGCCAGAGTAGCCATACTTATATCAGACCATCTAGACTTTAAAGTAAAGACTGTATCAAGAAATGAAGAAGGGCACTATATCATACTTAAGGGGTCTGTCCACCAAGAATACATGACAATGATAAACATTTATGTGCCAAATGTGAAAGCACCCAAATATACAAATCAATTAATCACAAACATAAAGAAACTCGTTGACAGTAATACCATAATAGTAGGGGACTTCAACACCCCACTCACAGCAATGGACAGATCATCTAATCAAAAGATCAACAAGGAAAGAATGGCTTTGAATGACACACTGGACCAGATGGACTTAACAGATATCTTCAGAACATTTCATCCTAAAGCAGCGGAATATACATTCTTCTCCAGTGCACATGGAACATTCTCCAGAAAAGACCACATACCGGGACACAAATCAACCCTCAGAAAGTACAAAAAGATTGAGATCATACCGTGTATATTTTCAGACCACAACGCTATGAAACTCAAAATCACCACAAGAAAAAATTTGGAAAGGTAACAAATACTTAGAGACTAAAGAACATCCCAGTAAAGAATGAATAGGCTAACCAAGGAGTTAAAGAGGAAATTAAAAAGTTTATGGAAGCCAATGAAAATGATAACACCACAACCCAAAACCTCTGGGATGCAGCAAAGGCAGTCATAAGAGGAAGGTATATAGCAATCCAGGCCTTCCTAAAGAAGGAAGAAAGATCTCAGATATACAACCCAACCTTACGCCTTAAAGAGCTGAAAAAAGAACAGCAAATATAACCAAAAACCAGCAGAAGACAGGAAATAACAAAGATTAGAGCAGAAATTAATGCTATCAAAACCAAAAAACAAACAAACAAACAAACAAAAACCAGTAGAACACATCAATGAAACCAGAAGCTGGTTCTTTGAAAGAATTAACAAAATTGATAAACCACTAGCCAGTTTGATCAAAAAGAAAAAGGAAAGGACACAAATAAATAAAATCAAGAGTGAAAGAGGAGAGATCACAACCAACACAGCAGAAATAAAAACAATAATAAGAGAATATTATGAGCAATTATATACCAATAAAATGGGCAATCTGGAAGAAATGGACAAATTCCTAGAAACATATATACTACCAAAACTGAAACAGGAAAAAATAGAAAATTTGAACAGACCCATAACCAGTAAAGAAATTGAATTAGTAATCAAAAATCTCCCAAAAAACAAGAGTCCAGGGCCAGTTGGCTTTCCAGGGGAATTCTTCCAAACATTTAAGGAAGAGTTAACACCTATTCTCTTGAAGCTGTTCCAAAAAATAGAAATGGAAGGAAAACTTCCAAACCCTTTCTATGAAGCCACTATTACCTTGATTCCAAAACCAGACAGAGACCCCACGAAAAAGGAGAACTACAGATCAATTTCCCTGATGAACACGGATGCAAAAATCCTCAACAAGATATTACTTGTGAACTGGATCCAACAATACATTAAAAAAATTATTCACCACGATCAAGTGGGATTTATACCTGGGATGCAGGGCTGGTTCAATATCTGCAAAATAATCAATGTGATTCATCACATCAATAAAAGAAAGGACAAGAACCATATGATCTCTTGATAGATGCATAGAAAGCATTTGACAAAATACAGCATCCTTTCTTGATAAAAACCTTCAAGAAAGTAGGGACAGAAAGATCATACCTCAAGATCATAAAAGCCATATATGAAAGACCCAATGCTAATATCATCCTCAATGGAGAAAAACAGAGCTTTCCCCCTAAGGTCAGGAACAAGACAGGGAAGTCCACTCTCACCACTGTCATTCAATATAATATTGGAAGTCTTAGCCTCTGCAATCAGACAACACAAAGAAATAAAAGGCATCCAAATCAGCTAGGAGGAGGTCAAACGTTCACTCTTCACAGATGACATGATACTCTATATAAAAACCTAAAATATTCCACCAAAAAACTGCTAGAACAGATTCATTAATTCAGCAAAGTCGCAGGATATAAAATCAATACATAGAAATCAGTTGCATTCCTATACACCAACAATGAAGCAACAGAAAGAGAAATCAAGGAATCGATCCCATTTACAATTGCACCAAAAACCATAAAATACCTAGGAATCAATGTAACCAAAGAGGTGAAAAATATATACACTGAAAACTATAGAAAGCTAATGAAAGAAATTGAAGAAGACACACAAAAAATGGAAAAAGATTCTATGCTCCTGGATAGGAAGAACAAATATTGTTAAAATGTCAATACTACCCAAAGCAATCTACATATTCAGTGTAATCCCTATCAGAACAACACCAGCATTCTTCACAGAGCTAGAACAAATAATCCTAAAATTTGTATGGAACCAGAAAAGACCTCGAATAACCAAAGCGATCTTGAAAAAGAAAACCAAAGCAGGAGGCATCACAATCCCAGACTTCAAGCTACGCTACAAAGCAGTAATCATCAAGACAGTATGGTACTGTCACAAAACAGACACTCAGATCACTGAAACAGAATAGAGAACCCAGAAATGGACCCACAGATGTATGGCCAACTAATCTTTCACAAAGTAGGAAAGAATATCCAAAGGAATAAAGACAATCTCTTCAGCAGGTGTTGTGGGAAAACTGGACAGCGACATGCAGAAAAACTAACCTTGACCACTTTCTTACATCATACACAAAAATAAACTCAAAGTGGATGAAAGACCTAAATGTAAGACAGGAAGCCATCAAAATCCTCGAGGAGAAAGCAGGCAAAACCTCCTTGATCTTGGCCGCAGCAACTACTTACTCAACGTGTCTCCAGAGGCAAAGGAAACAAAAGCAAAAATGAACTACTGGGACCTCATCAAAAGGTCCCTGCACAGTGAAGGGAACAATCAGCAAAACTAAAAGGCAACCAACAGAATGGGAGAAGCTATTTGCAAACGACATATCAGATAAAGGGTTAGTATCCAAAATCTATAAAGACCTTATCAAACTCAACACCCAAAAAACAAATAATCCAGTGAAGTAATGGCAAAAGACATGAATAGACACTTCTCCAAAGAAGACATCCAGATGGCCAACTGACACATGAAAAAATGCTCCACATCACTCATCATCAGGGAAATAAAAATCAAAACCACAATGAGATACCACCTCACCCCTGTCAGAATGGTTAAAATTAACAACTCAGGAAACAACAGATGTTGGCAAGGATGCGAAGAAAGAGGATCTCTTTTGCATTGCTGGTGGGAATGCAAGCTGGTGCAGCCATCCTGGAAAACAGTTTGGAGTTTCCTCAAAAAATTAAAAATAGAACTACCCTACTACCCAGCAATTGCACTACTAGGCATTTACCCAAGGGATACAGGTGTGCTGTTTTGAAGGGACACGTGCACCCCAATGTTTATAGCAGCACTATCAACAATAGCCAAAGTATGGAAAGAGCCCAAATGTCCATTGATGGATGAATGAATAAAGAAGATGTGGTGTATATATACAATGGAGTATTCCTCGGCAATCAAAAAGAATGAAATTTTGCCATTTGCAACTATGCAGATGGAACTAGAAGGTATTATGCTAAGAGAAATTAGTCAGAGAAAGACAAATATCATGTGACTTCACTCCTATGAGGACTTTAAGACACAACAGATGAACATAAGGGAAGGGAAGCAAAAATGATATAAAAACAGGGAGGGGGACAAAACATAATAGACTCTTAAATATGGAGAACAAACAGAGGGTTACTGAAGGGGTTGTGGGAGGGGGGTATGGGCTAAATGGGTAAAGGGCACTAAGGAATCTACTCCTAAAATCATTGTTGCACTATATGCTAACTAATCTGGATGTAAATTTAAAAAAAAATTTTTTTAAATAAAAATAAAGACCCCAAATAAATACACACCCTATGGAGGCCCTCTCTACCTTGGCCACAATCTACAGTCCTCCCCTCTCCCACCCTGAACCCCAGGCTCACCAGAAGACAGCCTGTTCTCCTGCCATATTCTAGAAGTTTCTCTGCCTAGAATCTTTGAACATCCTTTTACCCATGTTTCCCTGTCAAGGTCCTGCTCATCTTTCAAGGTCCTCCTCAGGTGGCTCTACCTTCATGAAAACTGCCCTAATATTCTCCAAGGGCTCAAAGCCCTTCCTCTCTTTCCCTAGATGAACCCAAAAGTGGGCTCCTAATGCATTTACGCTCCCTGCAGGGACCAGCATGACATCTGACACAGAGTAGTTTGTCAACAAATGTGGTGGTGGTATCTAATGTGAGTCCTAGAAATACGGTATGAGGAGCATTTGGTCCCAGGAAAATATATGTGTGGATCAAATTAGTGAAAAGCCCCCAAAGTCTTCCCTCAAGAGAGCATGGAAATCCCTCCAGATAGGCAAAAAAAAAAAATATATATATGGGGCCAAACAAGGGCTGAAGTAAAAGCAAAGGTGACCACAAAGTAAGAAGGGAAATCCAGAGACCCAAGTGTGTGAGAAGGAGCAAGTCAGTGGATTGGCTTTGATGGCAGGGGGCGGGGAAGATACCCAAGGGTGCTTTTTCTCGACAAAGAGCCTGTGGGCTTGATGGCGTGTGAGCATATCCACGGCACGTGATGTTCCAGGGCTTCTGAGGGGCTCACACGGAGCCTCTGGCAAAGGGGTGTGACTTCTCAGAATGTTTCTCTTTGTTGCGAGTTGAGTTTATGTTCAGGCAGTCATATGCTTTCTATAAACCTCCCCTTGAGCAGGACTGGATTTTTATTGTATGTATCTTCATGCATTTGTGAAGTATCTAACAGTGGGAAATAAATCACTGTGCAGTCTTCTTCCACAACAGATTGGGATAAACGTTTTTAAGTCAATCTGGGGAATAGCCAAGTATTGTAAGATTCTATAAATCCTGGGCCACTTGCCAAAACGGGTTAATTCTGCACAAAGGAATAGGAGGCTCAGAGCGACACCTATGAAGGGCTTGCAACGTGGGGATCTGGAGTCAAACGCCCCAGAATCAGTCAGGTCAGCTCTGCCACTCACTCACTCACTGTGTGACCTCTGCCTCTGTCTCTCCAGCTGTAAAGATGAGGAAAATACCTGTACCTACTTCCTAAGGTTGTAATGAAACAAAATGGGTCAATAGGTGTAGAGTGCCCAGGATGGTGACCGGCATATCAGGGCCATTATATAGCATTACTTCACTTTCAAGGACCAAGCGGTACAGCAGTAGGCACCCGTTTATACAACTGCATAAAGTGTGTAGATAACGTCCTCAGGGCATGAGCCCAAATGCCAGCAGGCTAGGACTGAGTTCGGGTGGAGTTTGAGTGACCACACAGGTACGTGCGGAACTTACAGAGTGCTATCCAAGGAATTAGACTTCTGTGGACAACCCCTGAGTATAACACACTCCCCAGGAGGGGCCACACATTTATGTCCCAGTGACAGAATGAAACCTGGACTTCATAAAGATTGTGAACCCGGGTCCCCAGCGGTTTTCTCCATAAACATCCCGTTCTCTCTTTAAAAACATAACTCATGTGAAAGTGGTTAGAAAAGTATCAAGTAAAACACAAATATAAAGTAACATCATCCTGGTTTTTCTGATTGCCCAGCAGCCTTGGAAGAGAAACTGACCCATTATCCCCAACTCTGGGTGTTTGTGGCACCTCTGTGTGGCCTTAGGCATGTCCCTTCCCCGCTCTGGGCCTCAGAGTCTTAATCTTTCAGTGAGAGCATTGGTTGCGATGATCTCTAAGTTCTCCAGCTGAAAATCAACGGGTCTTTGATCTTTGGGTCCCAGACAATGTCTTGTACCAGAAGGCCTCTTGAATTGCCTTGAACCATGTTACCCTCCAAGTCTTGTTTACACACAGGAACCTGTAGATTCCAGAAATAAAGGAGCCTGTAAGACCTTACACTTGAGAGCTGAGGCCTAAGATACATGTGGAAAGGTGGAGAGGGTACCGGTGGAAGAAGGGCCACTCTGTATAAGCAACCAGAACAGTCCCAGCTATAGTTGAGCTGAGGGTGGAAGTATGGACCCCCATCCCAGTTTCTAAACACCATTGCTGAGCAGCCTGCGGGACTCCTTTTCCAATGCCAAGAACAGGCACAGGCAGGGCAGGAGTCTTGGGAATATTCAGCTGGGGGACAGGAAGCAGAGATGAGAGCGATGAGGGAGACGAGGAGAGAAACAGAGGGAACCAGCACATGGTCCCCCACCGCAAAGCTCGGTGAGTCCTCTTTGGGCACAGGAGCGGGATGTGAAGAGGGAGGAGACGGAGCTGGGAAGAGAGCGTGAAGGGACAGTAAAGAAGTCAGGGCTGAGGCAGGACAAGGACTGCTGACCTCATAGCCTGGGGAAGGTCCAGGCCCCTGTGACAGGCGGCAAGACTCAGATATTCCGTCCTGTGCTTAAGCTTCAGTATGTGTGGAAAATGGCATGTGTGTTCACAGAAAGTGAGACACAGCTGTCCTGTGAGGAGTATGGGTTCAACGCCCATCAGATGAGCTACAGGGAGAAAAGATGGAGAACCGCTCCTACAGAGGTGCCAACCCCTACCCAGAACGCTGAATCCGCACGTTGATTCACGTATCCACCAAATGCTGAGCACCCGCGATGAGCCAGGTCTGATACACTATCAATTCTTATCCCCAATAGAGCGTGTACAAGAATAGTGAGTACTTACTTAAATGTGTGCATTTATTTTGTTTACTGGGTTTCAATACAATTTCAGCGAACTCTGGAAATCTTCAATTCCGTCCCTTTTCCTAAGCCTCAAAAATACGTCGTTGTTAAAAATTGTAGACCGTTACCATTGCGTTTCTCTTGAATTGTCTGTTTTGCTCTCTTCAGCTGGTAACAGGTGCATGCCCAAGCCCAGGGCTCGAAGAGGAATAAATTGCAAGTGGACAAGGCTGTCTCAGCTTGAGCCCAGGACTTTCTAGTGAGCTACGAGTTTCCTGTGGCCCCAGCCTAGCCCGGCGCCATGGAGAAGATCAGCTCTTTCTTCAGCATCATTTGGGACACCATCTTGACCAAACACCAACAGGGCCTCTTTAACACCATCTGCCTGGGCATCCTGCTGGGGCTGCCACTACTAGTGGTCATGACATTCATCTTCATCTGTTGCCACTGCTGCTGGAGCCAGCCAGGCAAGAGTGGCCCACAGCCGGAGCGAAACAAAGGGAAGAAGAAAAAGAAGAAGAGGAAGGCCGAGGAAGACCTCTGGATCTCTGCTCAGCCCAAGCTTCTCCAGATGGAAAAGAGGCCATCACTGCCTGTCTAGTTAGGCAGGGAGCAGAGGCGTCCTTCCTCGGGGACTAAGCCACCTTCCAACTACACACGGGCTAGAGAGCAGCAAGGCCCAAAGTGATGCACTCGTGTCCACAGAGGAACTAACCAAGGGACGAACCTCAGGCTGAGCGTCCCCGTGGAGGACACCCCAGAAAGAATATGGACAGTTCTTGGGCACTGTCTTGGCAGCTATGTGTCCGATAACAATGCTCTTTACCACAGACTCAGGCATCCTTTCCACCTGCATCCCGCAAGCTCCATCCGCAAAAGTACAAGGAACGTTTGTCCATACATCTTGACACGTCTCCCAAATGCACACACATGCCCACAATAGTGGGCACACAATAGTGCCCACACACACACACATATACACATGCGTGTGAATTCAGGTACCTGGGCAAATATATTCTGTTCATCAAATGGTCATTGACGACCTACTTTGTACAAGTACATCATCTTCTCTCCCAAAAATTTCTCATAGGAAGGCCTGGCCGGGTTCGGGCACATGTGCACAATTACATACCCAGATAAGGTACCACTGTCTACTCCTTACACCACTCAGGCTAGAGATATGTGATTTCCTATTCCTATCTCCACACAACCTTTTACTGGAAATCCTCGTATTTGGGCACTCCAGCAATATACAACTGTATCAGGTTGTGCATCGATACAGACACGCCAAGTTCCTGTGTTTCTCACATGGGAGAAAAAGTTTCAAGTGAGGTGGATCAAAATCCATTGAAAGCTGTATCTTGCAACTCATGACAAGGTCCCCATCACCATGGATCAGTATCGAATGCTGTCTAAGACCTCTTTTTGAGACGCTACCCCCAGAACCACTCAGCAAGGTGCCCTTCTCCAAGCACAAACTAACAGCTCTTGGTGGTGACTTCTAGAATGTTCTGGAAACCAAGGATACTCCATTCACTTCCGTGAACTGCAGTTGTGAGCCTGTGCAATGTTTTACAGACGGGAAGGAGATGCTACATCTGACAGACACCTGACCTAGGGATTTCCTATGTAACCAAAGCTTCTCAGCAGGGAAGAAATTGAGGCAATATCCGGTACAGTCTCGCGGAAGGCACACTGGAAACAATTTCATAAGGTTGTAATGGATGTGTGGCATGTTGCAGATGGGATACAGAAGTTACAGAGTTTAAATGAAAGTAGAGCGAAGCTATATAGAGGTTTATTAATATTTATCTTGAAGCTCAGGCAAGTGCCTTGCACACAGTAGGTACTCAGAACTGTCTGTGGATGCTGTTGGATACGTGATGATGTTGAGGGCCAACGTGTAATACCTCGCCAATCCCCCCGAGTGACCTTCTGTTCTGAGCCCACTAATTGCTCCAACGGATGGAAGTTGGGTATTGAGTGCCTCACAGGCATGCGCAGAACCGACAGTCAGATTGGCCTGTGCGCCCCGAGATCCACGACTGAGTTGAGGCGAGTGTCTCCCCACCAGGCTGAGGTTGGGGGGCCGAGTTAATCCACATATGTGAGGAGATGGTTGGTATTTTGATTGTATTGTGACTGTATGACAAAGATGTATAATTCCCAAATTGGAAGCGGGTTGTGGTCTGAAAGGTCACTTGCAAATCTGCTGGGTAGCTCTCTTGAAATATTTTCCCACAGAAGCTGTTCTAGGAGGCAGTAAAATTGCAATTTAATTAACAATGTAGCTAAACTATGATATCTATAGTAGCAAGAAGCTAAATTCTGCAGGATTGTGTTCATGGCAAAATGTCCTCCGTTTGCTCTCTTGGGCTGCCTGGTACTCACCTGCCCTCCAGGTATTCTCCGGGCCTGTGGGGGCAGGCGTCTCACTGCGACTGCTGCATCCGTCTTCTAACCGGCGACCCTGTGAGGCAGAATTCAGGCCTTCCCGTGTTTTAAAACCAGTCGCATCCACCTTCTCACACCGGTGGCCCCAAATGCCCTGGCTGCTCAGACCCCCTAGTCATAAGCCCCTTCTAGCAGAGAAAGAAGCACTCTCTGGCTGGCTGTCCCCTTGTACACGGACGGCTCATCATGGAGCAGCTGGCTGTCCCCTTCCCATCACAGGACGATTGCTCATCGCCCCACACCAAATGCACATGCCTCCCCACGCCCTTCCTGCCCCCCTAAAACGGATGACCTTGGGGAGACACGGAGCTGACAGCTGAAGCTGGGTGTCAGATGTGATCTAGGAGAAAGTATCGCTCGGATCCGGGACCACACAAGTAACATGGTTGCCATGGCAACTGGCTGCTAGCTTGAATTAAGACGGCAGTCAGTCAGTTGTCATTGCCGGGAAGAGGCCTCTGTCTCCAGGTGCAGCACCCCACTGTCCCCTAATCAAATGGATTTGAACTACCTCCAGGCGCGAAACACCCAGAAGCTCTCTTCTCACTTGTTTCCATAGCCCAGGACTTAGGAGACCCAGATGCTGAACGAGGCTTATGTTTTCCCCACCCCCGCCGCCTCCCTGATAGCCTTCACCGGGGTCCCCCCAACACCATCCAGGGTGCCATAGGCCCCCAAACTTCTGTTGAGTAAGTGGGTCCATGAAAGGAGCCCCATTGAAGTCACTGGAGTCACTCCCTGTTCCTCCCATCATCCTTATCTTCCTCTCCCATGTTTCCTTCTCATCTCATTCCTGCTCCTCCCAGCACCCCCAACCCGGTCCACCCCTTATTCCTCTTCACTTTTACTCCTTCTCCCCAACCAGCACAGGCTTGGGGAGGAGTCCCCGGGCCGAGATCTGAACAACTCCAGCCAAACTCATCCACCGTCATCAGAGAAGGCCTCCTCCCCGCTGCTCAATGTATTCTGGTGGCTTTTTTATTTCTTGGGGGGGGGGGGGGGGCGGGGAGTGGGGAATGTAGAGAAAGGGCAGTCACCTTCTCAAGAAGAGTATAAATGGTCCAAGCGGTATAGTGTTTGTCAGAACTTTTTTTCTAGAAAATTCAAACACATGCAAAAGAAAAATTTATTTAAATAAAATATTTGGAAGACAGCAGCGCCTGGCCTCCTTACCTTCTGGCATCAGTTACTTTCTTGACAGTAAATATTTCCCTCTCCCAGACATCACTCAGAAATGACAGAGGCATGGACTCCCGCTAGGACACAAAAGGCCCAGCTGTCCCTGGACACTGTCTTCCCCCTGACAGAGTCATAGGTCAAAGGACCAGGACCAGGCTCTCACATCACTGCCTCCAGAGAGGACACCTCAGAGACTAGACACCCTCGGAGGTGCTGGCTGCAGGAAAAACACTGACGCTCCTTGGCAACTCTTAGAGAGTGTTCCCTTCGATGAGGTCAGTCAATGTCTTCTTAAAGGAAAAGGGAAAATAGCAAAAACTAAGTAGAAATAGACCTCTAAGTTAAATCTAGTATTGGGAAGGGGAGAGATCAGAAGTCTCTATAGTAGCTGCTGGGGGGATAGATACATACATAGTTAGGTACATTCATTGTTAAATACGTAGATACCTACACACACACACACACACACACACACACACACACACATACGTGTATATACACGCGTTGTTAGATACATACATGGATACATAGATATGTATTTACATTATTAGATACATAGATGGATAGCCAGATAGGAAGACACACACACACACACACACACACACACACACACACACACACGTATGTCTGTATAGTATGTATGTATAAAATGCATATCTTCTTTTCAAGTGGACAACGGCTTTGCATTGGTTGTGAAATGGAATGATTCAGATGCTCCAGAGTCCTCCCTTGATGCTCAGCTGGCCGTTCAGCAGAAGCCCTGTAGAACAGGGCTGTCCGACAGAGTAGATAAGATGGAAATGTCTCTATCTAACATGGTACCATTAGCCACATGTAGCTATTTAAATTAATTAAAATTCAATAAAATTAAAGGTGCAGTAGCTGAGTCACACCAGCCATAGTTCAAGTGCTCAGTAGCTACACGTGGCTAGCAGCTACCATCCTGCAGAGCACAGATCTAGAGGCTCATGGGGGAAGTGGTCAAACAGGCTGCTAAAACACCGTGTTGACTCCATTTCAGCTAGGGCTTAGGAAGACAGGCCTATGGCACACGCTCCCCCTTCGTCTTGTTTCCCCCAAGGTAGGCTGACATTTCTGTAGTTTTAGTTGGTTCCTGGGCTCCCTTCCCCATTGCCACACACTCCATGACAGCCCAAGAAGAGACTCTTCATGCAGGTCTCTGTTCTTTCCAGGACTTCCAAAACTTTCCAGTGTCGACCAGGGACCATTGTCCAGCAACCAAAGGCAGGGGCAGCCGCTGCCCACCTTGGTTGGGGGGTGGGTGCCAGAGCCAAAGCCACCAGCTGCACCTTCTCAGGCTCAGCCCTGCCCGTGGCGGTGTGCCTGTGGACCCGGAGAGTGCTATGCGCATTCTCAACTCACCACAACACTCTGTGCTGGCTCCTTGCCCTTTGATTTTAGTATCTTTCCCAAATTCGAAGTCACAGGATTACAGAACTGGGGGGGGGGGGAGAGTCCCTTCAACACGGCTGTCTGTCCCTGTCATGGGTTCAAAAGGATGTTTTCAAATACCTGTGATCGTTCCTTCGGGAATGGCCCTGCATGCATGTATCTAACTCCCTCTTTGAGGCTACTTATTCCATTAATATTTTTGACTCTTTACCATTTGCCAAGCACACTAGGTGCCAGCAACACAGACTTGTCCCAGAGGGGCTGCAAAGCTAGCATCCGGACAGCCCGTGGGGGATCACCCAGGAGCCATCTAGAGACTTACAAGGGAAGAAATAAGGACAGGAGGACCCCGTTTGTATTGCCTCCACCCAGAGGATGCAGCCTGCAGCAGTGATGCAGAGGACAGCCTGGTGAAGGCCACCATGAGTGTGACAGGTCAGGACTCAGGGCTAAGGGCTTCCCGATTCCGATGCTAACTCCAGTACCCACTGGTTAGAGAATTCAGGCCAATGACTTAATCTCCATAAAGACTTACCAGTATGGTATAGTTAATGACCATCCTGGTCTCACAGGGACACAGCAGTAATGAGATAAAGCATAAAAAGCATTCAGCATCGGGCCTGGCTTATAGTACATGCTCAGTAAATGTTAGTTGTTGTAATTAAGGGTAGAAGGAAGATAATGAGAGTGTTGTGTCCTTGAAGCCAAAGGAGAAGAAACTTTCAAGAAGAGTCAATAGAGTCAAATGATACAGACAGATCAAATGAGATAGGGACTGAAAATACTGTGCATTTTCTATTTTTTTATTAAAAAAATTTTTTTAATGTTTATTTATTTTTGAGAGTGAGAGAGACAGAGCACAAGTGGGGGAGGGACAGAGAGAGAGAGGGAGACACAGAATCCCAAGCAGGCTCCTGGCTCCGAGCTGTCAGCACAGAGCATGATGTGGGGCTCAAACCCACAGGCCATGAGATCACGACCCGAGCCGAAGTCAGATACTTAACTGAGCCACCCAGGTGCCCCAATACTGTGCATTTTCTATTCCTCCTTGTGTGATGTGGTCCATAATTTCACCATACACTGCACGGTCTACAGTATTACCAAAACTCCCAATTTGCATTTGTGATGGATGGGGTAGGTACTCACCCCTGCCTCAGCCTCTTCTCCACACCAAGCCACCCTGCGTGACAGCGCCCCCTGGTGGCCAGATCAAGAAAGACTTTGAATCCACATCTTCCCACCTTCCTGGGAGTGTTTCCTTACTGGGCTTCCAACTAAATGGGCTCAGGACTCACTGGGTTTTATGTGATGCTGACAAATACGTCAGGGTCAAAATCGTCATGCCCATTTGACAGATGAGGGATTTTCATAACTCTAAGTCTTAATTGTCATTACAAACAAATTTGGGGTGAAATGTTCCATGTGTTACATCACTGCCTCCAAGAAAGCTTCCCTAACCACACAAGTCTTCTGGATCACAGTAAGATCAGACTATGTTGCACTGTGGGTGTTCCCGTCTTCCCACACTTCCCTGCCATCCCCTCATTAGAATAAGCCTTTGTGAGGCCTGAAGAGTGACTACGTCACTCACCACCCTATCTCCAATAACTAGTGCATCCTATATGCTCAATAATGCGTTGACTGGGGGAAAAGGGAAAGGAAAAGAGATCACTGGGGGGTTTCTTACAAGTGCAGATTCCCAGTCCCTCTGCCCTTCTGACAGATTTGTTAAGTCGAGGGTGAGTCCAGACAACCCGCTCTTCTAACAAGCACTCTATGTAATTGCCAGCGGTCCCTGAACCACACCTTGAGAAATATTAGCTACTCAGAACACAAGAAAATCCTACATTCAAACAAGATTGCAAACTACAGTAGCCCATGGCTTCCCCTCTCTGCCTCCTTGAGATCTGTAATCACGTATCACATTAAGGGTTCTAACGGGTACTTTAGTAAAGAAACTAGTATAACTCCACTTACCTCAGAGTTTTCCCAAGTTTATTTGACCACTAAACCTCTTCTTTTAGGAGATCTGGAGGAGCAAGGATTCTGAGGAATATCATTTTGGAAATGCTGCCATGGAGGGTTCATGTACATCTCAATTCATATCATCCCCAAGGAAACCCTTTCCAAAACATAGATGGATCCCCCTTTACCTTCATTAAGCTTTTCTTTCCCACTCTGCCTTTTCTCCTTTGTCCGTTGTTAGCTGTAATAATCCCACTGGTGGCTATCCATAGCACATACACCTTAGAGCTGGCTAGGGATACACCTCTATCAGGGGGAAAAAAGAGGGAGGGGGAGAGGGAGGGAGAGAGAGAAGAAAGAAAATCCAAACGTTTTGATTGAAGTTATCAAGACTAGAGATCCAAGCCCTCTTACCATTCCAGAGTGTTATATATTATGTAAGAGTGCTTTCTCATTTGATTCTTGCAGGGAGTACCTCGGGGACTGATGTCATTTCCATTTTATAAACGAAGAATATGAGCCCCACAGAAGGTAAGTAACTCACCCAGACCCGAGATGGAAACCAAAGTCTTCAGAATCCCGTCCTAGTGGTCCTTCACACACCAGCCATCATGATCCATCCTAATCGGATTTGGGTTCCTCAAAGACTTGTTAACTTGCAATACCTACTTTGAGTCAGAAACCTTTTGAACACAACCAAGAGCTATGCCCACAAGGCTGTAGATCACCCAGATGTCTCCTTCAGGTGCTCCACAGCAAGCCTCACCTGCCTCCTTAGCCTTGTCTAATTAAACCTGATTTTCTTGGGGCGCCTGGGTGGCGCAGTCGGTTAAGCGTCCGACTTCAGCCAGGTCACGATCTCGCGGTCCGCGAGTTCGAGCCCAGCGTCAGGCTCTGGGCTGATGGCTCGGAGCCTGGAGCCTGTTTCCGATTCTGTGTCTCCCTCTCTCTCTGCCCCTCCCCCGTTCATGCTCTGTCTCTCTCTGTCCCAAAAAAATAAATAAAAAATGTTGAAAAAAAAAATTAAAAAAAAAAAACAAACCTGATTTTCTTCACTTACACAAATAACCATTTCCACTCCATTTTGTTTCCTTCCCTTGTTTAAATAACAACACTGCAATACCAGTGTTTTCTATTTCCGTCATCATACATGCCCTGAAATTGGTCTGCATTATGGAATAAACAGGCATTTATGGGCTAACCTGGGAACTAACTTCTTTATATAACGTGGCAAGTGGAATTCAACCCATTCCACATTTCCCCCACAGAAACAACCGACTAACAGAAGGACTTTGGGAAGTGGATTTAATTACACACTAGGAACTGCCTAAATCTCTTCCAGGGGTGCCCCCTTCACCTTTCATCGTGCCAATGGATCCATCTTCTTGTCTCAGCAACCGGCCAGGTAGACCAGGTCAGGGGACAGAATCTAGGTTTCAGTAGGTAATCTCTTCAAGGTGTTTCCCAGTTACCTGTTTTGTGCATTAGGCCAACAGCAACACTACCTGCACAACCACCAAGCACGGGCTGGATGCTGAGCCGTACCCCATAAGCTGATTCTCCAGGCCATGTTACCCAGGAAGGAAGAAAAGGAAGAACCTCAGAACACCCCTTCAGAGAGGATTGGAAAATGGCCTTGAAGGGAGATGCTCCCAATGGGACAACACTGCCATCTGCTGGCCTGACTGGGTAAGGCATGTCTGCTGCAGAGGGCTGCGGGCCCTGACCAGATTGATCTGCACTCTTTATTGACAGAAACTCCTTCCTGATCCTTTTCACTGCCCTGGTGGAAGGCTTAAGGGAATGATTTGGAAATTTTTTTTTAGCAGAGGACTTCTTCCAGCAAATGATTGTGTTTTGCCTAGAGCTTTCCGTTATTTATACTTGTTTTGCCTCCTGCTCTGCTGTTTGTCTCCTCGTCCACGAATTCTCTTTTCATGCACCACACCTGGTCCTTGTTCTTCCTGACATCCCCTCACTCAGAATCCCTTGAGTCATTCTTAGTCCTTCTCCCTGGCTCATTCAGCATTTTCTGGCTTTACTGATCCTTGAATCCCTGAGAGTTCTAAGTTCAAAGGCAGAGCTTGTGATGCCTTGTGACAAACAAACTCTGGGACCCTGTTCCCAGAGAAAAAACCAGCTCTAAACTCAGCCATGACAGGATTCTTCCCTTGCCTTTACCACCCAGCCCCCTCAGTTCCTGCTGATTCTTCCTCCTAAATATCTCTTTAATCTGTGCCCTCTCCCCCGTCCCACCATTTCTGCCACAGACCAAGAGAACCATTACCTGTTTTCTACTGCAATAGCCCTAACCTGTCTGTGATTCTCCACCCTCTCCTAGGAGCTTCCCTCAACAGCTCCCCACAATTCTCTATCCTGTCTCCAGACAGATATTTTCAAAATGCAAGCTTAACTGTCAGTGTGACTGCAAGATTCAAACACCGCTGAGCGACCTCTGCTGTCCAACTCGTTCATCCTAGCAGAGGTTGTCAGGACTGGTTGCATGTTAGCTTTGAAAGGCTCCAGGCACAGGGCTCAGCTGAGACCCACTGAGGCAGAGTCCCTGGAGGTTAAGTGGGCACCAAGCTGAGAACCAGCACTCACAGGGCCAAGTGTCCCTGCCATCTCTCTAGCCTCCCCATCAATCACTCCTCTCCCTCCCTCACCCATGTCACACCCCACCCATTCCCGTCCTTGCCACCAAGTTCCCTTTTCCCGAGGTGCCCTGCCCCCCTCGGGCCTCTCTTCCCTCCCTGACACACTCAGACGTCTTTCTTCCTACCTGACCTAATGCTGATGTCACGCCCTTGACACTTGCTCCACAGTGACAGTCCATACCCGTTGACTCACTCTCCCCGACGTGCTACCGGCTGCCCTGGTTTGTCCCCACGGCTGTCCAACCGTCAGCACCACGCCACGGGCTGCTGGAGGGCAGGGCCTGTGCTCTGTCCATGACCGCTTAGCTAGCAGTTTGTGTGGGACAGAAGACGGCTTGGGAGCTTTAGCACGTGCTTGGTACTTCCGTCCTTGCTTCTGCCCTCCTGCCTGGTTTGCAGCCTGGCCCTGCGGTGACAGACTTTGTCTTCTCTGGTTTGTCCTAAAGGGCAGGGATTGCCCCTTAAGCTTCAAAACCCTGATGGCTCATAATCTGACTCTGAGGAAAACGGCCTCTGCAGAGCAGGTTTGTGCAGGAACCCATTCCCAGGGGCGGGGGCTGCCAGAGCTGGTCTCATTCCAGTGAGGCCAGGCACAGACATTTAGGGCTAGAACGTTCTCCTTGGTCAGATGAACAGCCTTTAAAAATGAGCTCATCCCAACTTCTTCTCTGCCCCATGGAGAACCCTTAAGGGTCAGCTGAGGTTTCCCCTGCCAGTCCTCTGGGCGGCACGGCCCCCACGGCAGTTTCCAGGTCCTGGTAAGTCCTCATCTTGGCCGGTCGTGGAGAAATGCTGCGGTCAGGGGACACAGAGGTGTGTGGGGGGCATCACAGGTCCAGAGCAGAGAGACCAGCAGCAGGCGACCCCTACGCCAGAGCTTACTCCAAGAGTGGTCAATCTGGCAGCAGCCCCAGCCCAGACCTACTGAGTCACAAGACCTAAGGATGAGGCTCAGCAACCTGCGCTCTACCCAGCGCATTTACCAAGCATTCACCAACCCACGTGGGGAAATTTTGCCCACCACGCACCAGCCCCAGCTCAGAGTCACCCCGAGGTTCGGTCCACTGCGCCCACTGGGTTGAGCGCCAGGCTCCTGAACCGCCAAGGTGAGGGCGGGACTAGTGCAGTTTCTTTGCTTCCGCGGCACCAGTTACTTACAGCAGAAGCTGGCTCCCAACAGGGCTCCGTCAGCTTTTGTGGAATCAATGAGAGTGAACGAATGAATGACAGTCCACACACCGTCTGGCTTGCTCACCTCTGTGTCTCACCTGTGTCCCCCTCCCCCCCAGGGCACAGCACACACCCTGGCGAGAAGCAGGCAGACACACACTCTCACCGAATTCCTGTTTAGACCGCCCTCACCAGATCTAGCAGCACTGCGGCACGGTGCGTATGGGGGGGCGCGGGCGGTGCTGAAAGCCTACAAGGGGGACATAACCCGTTTGGGGAGTACAGCTTGGCCTTCGGCCGGAGGTTAAAGCCTGGACAGCCTGAGGCAGTGAACAACTCCCCGGGCCTGGGGCGGCACTGAAGCTTTTAGGGCACATGCCTCCGCTCCCACTCATCTCATCTCTCCGGGTTCCAAATACCACGATTCGCCGTCTCGCAAGTATGAAACGGCAGGCCGACGGCATTCCGTGTGATGCACAAGTTGTACCTTCACATACACTTGGGTTGAATTTAGAATTCAAGCGCACTGATGTGAGTTAAATAACACAAGGCAAATTTTTTAAAAACCAGGTGTTGTTGTTTTTTTTCTTGAATCAGAATGTAAGTTACTTTTAATAATGATCACTGACTTCACTACAGAGAAACTTTCCAAAGGGGTAGGAAAGTAAACCCAAAGGACCCGACCTGCCAAGTGCCTGAGCAAACAAGAAGCTTCTGCTGGGCACCTTCAGAACACCCACAGGCCCAACAGTGTGGGGGCCCAGGGAAAGGGGCAGGGCTGAGGACTTGAGGGCATGAAAGAGAGTCACTGAAGAGTCTTTGGGAGGGACCAATCACCAAAAGAGTCCAGTTATTTAAAGCTGAAACGAGTGAGAATTTATTCACAACATATGCAGATCTCTGAAAGTGATTATGTAAATATGTGGGAAGGGGGAACTTGAAAAGGGGGGTAACACGGAAGCTTGGTTCCCAGACTGCTGGATACTGGTCACAACTTAGCTCGATGTGAATCAGTCTTGGTCCCTTTATTCTTTCTCCTGATCTAGCATTTTTTAAACAGGTGAAGATTTATACCTTTTTCCTCAAATCCCAGTGGTCATGGGAGGTAACAAGCATCAGACTACGTTAAGTCCCTTGGTCATCAAATAGAACCCCTCCTTGGTATGGCTTTCTAGAGAAAAGATTGTATACACATACACACACACACACACACACACACACACACACACACACACACACCAACTGGTGAAGTGCTAGATGATTCTTTTCCCTTCCCCCTACTCCCCAATCCCATATATTTGCTACTGAAGACAGACTGACGAACTTGCAGTCCGGTGTTCTTTCTCATATATACTATTGTGTTGATTTGCAGGTCCCCAATACAGATGGGCAGAAATGCAGGTGACAGAGACCTGTGTGGTCTGAAGTTTGGTCACACACTTTGTCCTGGAGGTTACCCAGCCATCTCAGAAACCAGAGGCCAGGAGTATCCCTCAAATTTCCATTAACCAGTCACCACTACCCACCTTGCCCCAAGCCTACATAGCCCCAACCCTGGGCTGGTCTTGTCTCGTGTGATGACTGTTCAAATAGGCCATCAGAACATTCTCGAATTTTCTCCTAGTGTCCGCTTCTTTCTCTCCAGGACGTGCTCTCCACTGTAGCCATGAGGGCGGATTTTCAACTCCACATAAGGAATGGAGAATTCATGTCCTTTCCATGGCTCCCAGTTCACCCCCTACAGAAAGAAGAAAGAAAGAAAGAAAGAAAGAAAGAAAGAAAGAAAGAAAGAAAGAAAGAAAGAAAGAAAGAAAGAAAGAAAGAAAGAAAGAAAGAAAGAAAGAAAGAAAAAAAAAAGCCAACATCAAGAAAAGGCACTAGGGAGGAGGGTGGGATGGGTTAAGGTACAAGGTACAAAGGAACGCTTCTTTGCAGGGAGGGGAGGGGAGGGGAGGACCACACCCTCTCTGCTTAGGGAAGACAGGTGGTTACTGGGGTAGTTATGATAAGGGAAGTACAGCTGAATCTAGAAACATGTGCCCTCCCTGTTGGGATGAGCACTGGGTGTTGTTGTATGGAAACTGACTTGACAAATTATATTTAATATAAAAAATTAAAAACTAATAAAAAAATAGAAACATGTGCCCTCTGCTGAAGTTAGGCTGATGACTCAGAAGCCCCCCACCACCTCCACCTGGTGGTTGGAAGGATAGGGTGTGAGGATAGGGTGTGAGCCCAGGGGGCCGGGGAGCCCGAGGCAGCAAAGCTAACACAGGGTCAACCTGGCCAGCAACAGGCACAATATCTTTGCCTCACTCTTTTCCTTTCCAAAAAATTAAAGGCAAAAATAAACATATTAATTGGCCAATCGTGTAAAATCATTTTCAATTTAAACTGTTTAGATACTAGCTCTGGGGTAACGAATAGCCTGCTGAAAACTAAATTTCATTTTATGTCTTTTGACTGGTGAGCGTAATAATATTTAATTCACTTAATAACCTTGCAACCTGGCCAATAAAGAGCCCAAGTGACCAATTTTATGTATTTTAATTTGTGAGGTAAATAATAAACAAGAAGCTAAATGCCTTGCAGACTGTGAAAAGCACATTAACCAGATGAATGTCTTTTATTAGCAAATATGGGGATGGTTTAGGGCATGCTGGCTGCTCATTTCAAATATTTGATCTCTGATCACAGGCTTTCTGAGTCAGCCCACATGCTGCCACCATGATTCATGGACCCACCCTCCTTGGCCTCCCTGGGGGAACATTTCTTCTTCCCTTTGAAAAATCACACAAGGATTGGAAGCCCCCCCCCCCCCCCCCCCGTCTGGTCAGGGCCAAAGTAATCAAACTGTACCTGGACTTGAGATGAGCTAATATTTACAGTGACAACGGTTATAAGGTAAGTTCTGGGGAGCGGTGGCTTCCTGAAGGCTAGAATAGACCCAGGGTGGGAAGTTAGAAACCCAAGGTGGGGAGGAGCTCATGGCAACAAGACGCCATTTTCAAGAAGATGTGTGGGAGCAGTCAGGAGATGCCTGGCAAGGAGTCGAGATGATGTCCACGGGTCATGGAGGTTTGAGAAATCACTAGAAGGAAAGTTTCAGAGCAAGGAAGGGGAGAGGAGCCATCAAGAACTCAGTCTGGGTGCACCTCCTGAAACGGAGAGAGAAGTTTAGCACAACACTCTGGGTAGCCTCTGAGTGGCTCTGGATGAAGTGGACCCAAAAGTGGGTCAGATCAAAGACAGAAAAAACTTGTTTTCCTGGTGATCAAAGGACTTGAAGCAAATAGTTGTGGTTTCACTGGGAGAACAACTAGAAAGAATTCTGAAGTTATGAATAGAATGTTAGTCCCCACCTGCTCCCAAGGCATATGTTGAAGTCCTAACCCCCAAAGTGGTAGTCTGTGGAGGTGGGACCTTGGGGAGGTAATCAGGGTTGATGAGATCATGAGGGTGGGTCCCCCATGATGGGATTAGTGCCCTTGTAAGAAAAGGAAGAGAGATGAGAGCTCTCTCTCTCTCTCTCTCTCTCTCTCTCTCTCTCTCTCTCCTCCACCATAGGAGGACACAATGAAAAGGCCACCATCCGCAAGACAGAAAGAGAGCTTTCACCAGGAACCGAATCTGCTAGCAGGCAACTTGATCGTGGACTTCCTACCCTCCAGAACTGAGAAACAAATGTGTCTCGTTCCAGCCACCCAGCCCATGGTATTTTGTTACGAAGACAGTGTCCATGGGTGGCCCGGAAACAGATGGTGCCTAATCCATGTCACCTGTCTCTGTCCAGCAGTGGGCAGCCTGAGCTCCCACCCACCTACACTAAGTTTGCAGCTCTGGTGGGAATGCAGAGTGGGGAAGGGCTGCAGCGGGTGGGCAGGGGAGGCCTTGACCTCCAGGCCATAGAGCCTGGAGAACAAGCCCCACTGCCCCGACTGGGAGCATCAGAAGGAGAGAGGTAGCCAAACCAGCATGGAGAGTGTCACTTTGGGAACGCAAAGCTTTGGGCAGAGCTTGGAACAAAAAAAGTGCACCTGTCGCCTACCTCACTGTGTTTGGTCTCCCCGTATCTGCCGTTGGGGTTGGCCAAGTGGCAGTTCTTATACCACCAGCCACCATGATGTGTCAGGGCACAGTTGCTGAGGGCAATATCGTTGTCTCTGTCAAAAGTTGTAAACTTCCATCCGTTGTGGTAAGTAAGAGCATCCCCTGCGGGAGAGGAGAGATGGGGGTGAACGTTGAAGTTCGGCCGCTGAGATGGTGATGGAACTCTGGGCTCAGCAGGACCACCTCTGGGCATGAAAACGCCAAAGATCTGGCCATTTATGTCACAGGTAAATTACTCGTCTCTGAAAACGGCCAAGGTGAGGACATGATACAGATGAAGAGATTCTCCTTCCTGGCCTGTCACCCAAACTTCAGGCCTGTTTCTCCAATAGCTTCCAACAGCTTGCTCCCTTCCAGCATTTTCACTCAGAGGCTACACAGTCACGTAAAATAACCAAACATCTGAAACCAAACTCGTCGGCTCTCCTCCCAGCACCTGACCACCCCTCTCCCGTATTCCCTGCCCTCACTCAGCCATCCTCTTAGCCACCCCAGCCTCAAACTCCGAGCCACATTTGCCAATCCCATGTACCCCTCTACGGAGCCCTTCTTCCTGAGGATCACTCACAGATGGCCTCACTCCCGGGGCTGCCACACGGCCTGCTCTCCTCTCCTCAGGCCTGCATCAACACGACAACCCTCCCGGCCTTCCTGAAGCATAAGTGTCCACTTTCATGCTCTCAGGTCAATGTCCTTCCCACCACCCACCACAGGGAAGGAGCCACTCCTCCTTGCTTTGCTTTGCAGCCTGTAATTTGGCTTGTACCCTTCGCACCATCTCTTGGCCCGCTGTCCCCACAGGCACACACGGCTTGTGCAGCAGACAGGTCTGCCCTCCATGCCTCTGCCCTCCCCAGTCCAACTCCTAAACGCCCCTCAAAGCCCAGCTGGACCCCACTCCTGAGGAAGGGTCGGTCTCCTTAATAATCCTCCCACACCCCCTCCCAGCACACACTCCCGAGTTTCCCAGGCCCTCCTGGCACATATATACAGTTCAGTGCTTCATTACATCCTGTCTGGAAATCCTCTTGAATCATCTGACTTGTATTTCTACCATTTCCCCCAAGGTACGTATCATCTTTGTATCAGTTTACTTCCTAATTCAGCTCATAAAAGGTGACAAGGGCCTGAATCAATCCTAAGTTGTGTTCTTATCATAACAACACTTAGGTTTTCATCTGACCCCTGAGCTACCAACCACCTTCACATCTGTATCCTCCCCCTCTGTCCCCATGACAGCCTACAAGGTGGGCCAGGTGGCCGGCGGTCCCGTGAGGAGACAGACTCACAGAGGTTAGACTCTGGGGACTTGTCAAGGTCCCACTGTCCCCAGATAGTAGGGCCGGGACTCAAACCTCAGTCCTCAGATTCCCAGTCCAGGGTCCTCCCTGACACACCAACTTGCCTGCGGCTGCCTTATTTCAATAGAGACCTTTAATTAATTACGTGAACCAGAGCAGGCCGTCTCTGGTTCTCCCGGTGTGGCCCCTGGACCAGCAGCATCAGCAGCACCTGGGAATTTGTTAGAAAGGCACATTCTCAGCTCCACCCCCACCCCGGATCCACAGAACCAGAAACTCCGAGGTAGTACCCGCCTGCAGTCTGCATTTTAACAAGCTCTTCTGAGGACAACCAGCCCTTCAGAACGCCAGTCTGCAACTTCCTTCATTTATTCAGGAACCATGAGAACACCTGCCGGGCCCAGCACCACGCTCGGCTCTGGGAAAACAGATGGAGGAGGTCCCTGCCCTCAAGAACTTAGTTGGGGGAGGAAGGGGGCAGATGTATGTAAAGAGTTAACAACACATTATGAAAAGGGAAGGTCCCAGATTGTCCCAGATTGTCCGTCTGACTTTGCAGCTCGAACAATGGCTCCTTGATGGCTTCCCCAGCGAAAGCAGGGGAGCGAGAGCAGGGGACACAGGCCATTCCTGCTAAGACAGCTGAAGGGCCCCTGCCCCCAAGAGTTTCCTCCAACTGAGGAAAGGCGTGTAGTCGCTGGATTCGTACACATCTCTCTCCCCTTCAGCTCTCTTGCAGACAGTTAACTACAGCTTAAAATAACACGGGATGGCTCCCTTGGTGACACTCTTTTAATGAGCTCAGCTTACCGAACGCGCGTCTAAAGTTCCCAGAGCTGTTTCCTAAGAATCTGTGCGGAGGCTGTTTCTTAATGATTTGTTCACAGTTATCGAACCTTAGGCACTGGGATCAAGGAAAGCGAAGCAGGTTTCGGACTAAGTGTGGCAGTTTATTCCATGATGGATTTGCTCCCTTCCAGAAAATGAAGCCATGCTGATGTTCAGAGCATAGACAGCGAGGATAGTCATGAATCAAGAAATTGCTTTGCTCTGGTCGTCAGGCCCCAGCCAACACGGTGTTCGGATCTATTAAGCTTATCTCCCTAAGTAAGATAAAGTAGAAAAGCCAGTGGTCGTCAGACCCTCTCTCTTCTATCAGAGTTTGAGGAGAAAACATTGGATGAGAAATAAGCAGCCTTAACTTCTAGTATAATGGCTTTGGGTGGGCGGCTGGCTCCCCTCAGGAGGTGCGTGTGGGGTTGGTGGCGACCCCATAAGAGCCCTGGGTGGGGCCGCTGAGCTGGTTATCACCCATCTTGTCAAAACATCACTCCAAGATCAGCTCTCCTCCTGCACCTCCTGAGTCGGGAAGGATGACCCAGGCAGCTGAGCCACCTCAGACCCCAAGAAGCCATCGACATCACATCCCTTGTAAGTCACACAAGACTGTCTGGACCTTGAACCCTGGGAACAGGAACGGGCCCGTGGAAGTAGATGTGTGCCATTTCTAGCTTTCCCTTGTGTCCACAAACCCAACACTTGTTTCCCCTTTAAGTACCAGTATTTAAGGGGCGCCTGGATGGCTCAGTCAGTTAAGTGACATTGGCTCAGGTCACCATCTCATGGTTCATGGGTTCGAGCCCTGCATTGGGCTCTGTGCTGACAGCTCAGAGCCTGGAGCCTGCTTCGGATTCTGTGTCTCCTTCTCTCTCTGCCCCTCGTCCATACACACTCTCTCTTTCTCTCAAAAATAAACAGTTAAAAAAATTCTAAGTGCCAGTGTTAAAGACTCTGTTTCAAAGCAAGAAAGGCACTGACATTTGTGTAGAACAATTCCTCACCGTGGACAGTCAGCATCCCTGTCCCGGGCCCACTGAATGCTGGTGGCATTCCTTAGCCACGCTTCCAAGTGCCCCCGGGGCGTGAACCCATCCCAGGTTGGACATCCCCTAGTCTCGTGTCGATGGGATTGAACCCAGCTGTAAATGATGGGTCGGCCCATAGAAGTTGCTCTGCGCCACTCCAAATGTCTGTGTTTTCACCATCACCTCTCCAGAGACGAACAGCGTCTTATAGGCAGAGCTCATTAGATGTCCTCCCTGCCCTGCTCCAAGATGCAGAATCGGAAACTATATTCACCTGGCACTTCCTTGCTGGGCTCTCCTTCACGGGGGAATAACGGGCTCTCTGACAGGACTTCAGGGAAGCAGAAGCCAGGGGCCCACCTGCACAGTGTGAGTCAGCGTGGTCCTGACTGACCCGTTTCCCCCAGGGTCCCACATGCCCAATCCTAATCAGAGCTCCAATGGGGACAGCCAGCACGTGCACAGAGACATCAAACCCTTCACCTTCTATATGAGTGCTACATCCTCTAAACAGCACCTCATCATTTAGGATGTGAGTGGTCAGAAGCTTCCTAAATTTCAAAACTCTCCTGGGGACAAATCAGCCTATACAAGGAAAGCTAAAACTCCACTAAGCCCACCACTCAATTTCAGAGTGTCCAAGTAGGAACGGCACGTATGGGGAGACCAGAGTGCTGCCAAAATGTGGTGTGATCTGAAAGTCTCCCGAGGCCTCCTATTAGAAAAGGCATCTTCCCTGACCAGCACTGTGGGCCTGAACAACCTCAGAATGGCAATTATCCCCTAATCACACTTAAAATGCAAATAGAGTCCCTGGGAGGAAGATCACGTTAATTCACGAATATATTGACTCCTTTTCACTCCTTTCCCCATTAGCATCAGTTCATTTCCCGGTGATTTTAGGGCAGGCGTCGGAAAAGGTCTATGAGTGCGGTAGAAGAGAGGAGAATGGGCAGCCCTCGTGGACAGGCCTGAGTGATGTCCCCAGTTGGGAGCTAGGGGCACTGGGATTCCGGGAGAGATGTAGGAACTCTGCATCTTGTCCAAGGAAGATCCCATGAATGGAGTCTCCGGAGGCTGGGAATCTTTAGCCCGAGAAAGGCAGACCAACTTGATCTCCACGGCCAGTAGTGAACGGCAAGAAGAAGGAAGACCAGCTATCCTCCATGTGGACTGAGCAGGGCAGGAGGGGCCCGAGGGGTCTCAGGGAGCCTGTGATGTGTGCACCCCTCACACCTAATGGTTGGAGATCCAGGAATGAGCCATCAGCAATGTGGTCTGATTTCATCCAGAACTGGGGAAAAGGTAGGCAGAGTGCTGAGTGGTCAAAACAGCATCTCTCCATCCCCCCCCCCCACCCCGATTCGGTTTTATCGTCACAACCCCAGGAAGGTCCATCTGTGTTTCCCAACTATTTTAACTGCCTCGTTCCTATGCCTGGCTTTCACGTTTCGTACTATACTGTGAGCAGATGAAGTGCAGCGTACCCAACATCCAGAAACTGTATAGCAAGTAGAAAAGGGTTGCCCAGCCTGTTTCACCTATGGAGACCCCAGACCCCCAGAGAGAAGTGACAGCTCTTCCAGCAATGGTCCATTTTTTCTTCAAGAATTTTCCCTGAAACACTGCACTTATCTTTGCACACTCCCCCTCGGCACGCTTGAACAATTCTGTCGTGTCTGTCACCCAAACTCTTCATGCGCTAGTAGGTGCCTACCCCTCCCTCTTTGTCTCCTCCCACGTCCCCATGTCAGCAGACCCACCCCTTCACCGGCCCCTGTGCAAACTCCCTGGGTCTCAGGGACTATCCTCTACACCATGAGACATCCATAACATCGCACTGAAAGATCTTGCTAGCAACATCACATTTTAGCAAATGCAAAATTCTTGTGATTAAAAAAAAACAATTAAATTATAAGACCTAAAAGTAACTTTGCATTAGCTACTGGCCACTTCGGATCACACTCCAGAGGCATCTATTCACAGTCCTCCACCGTTAGGGGGTTCCTGAGTGGCCTCAGGCTTCAAGGGCACACTCCAGTACCCTTGCTTCTGCTCGGTCCTTGCTCACCATGGACTCCCCCGGACTGGGGAGCCCTTCTTTGTTTTCCATCTAAGTCCCACCCTCTCAGACCCAGCTCCTGCCTCCTGCCCTGGGGAAAGCTCCCTTCAACAGCCTCAGTGTACCCACCTTGTCCCATCCTGTAGCTCCTTATTCTCCTCACCACTAGGTGACACTTTGCAAAAGTTACTTTATATTATTACTTATCTATTTACATGACCGTCTAAGGGGAGCAACCAGGTCCTATACAGTCAGTGGATCCGGCTGGTAACACATTCCTACAGAGTCACACCAAAGTCAAAAACGTGCAAAATCAAACGACTTGTTAGGGAATTTTAAAAAACTATAAATGTAAGTTTAAAATATATTAAAATAACCACCATCTTCCCCTCTTAAATAGAAAACTCAACGGTAAAATCCCAGTATTTCAGTCATGTTGCTTATGCTGTTCTCTTCCTTCACAACCGACCACACCATCGACTGGCTTGCATCCAATGAGCAGATAATCAAGGTTAGAGATTCCCTGCTTTCGGCTGAACTGCTAATTTCTGGGTTGTCACAGTTCTATGAGGTTAATGAGACCTTCCTTCTTCTTGTTTGAATCTGCCCTGTCATTTTTCTCTTTACTTATGGTAAAGTGCTGCAAAATATTCAAATAACACACACACACACACACACACACACACACACACACACACACACACACATTCTTCTGTGCAAGGACAGCAGCCATACCGCTGAAGCCCAGTGCAAGGTGGGCAGCCACCATGGATCACTCAGGATGCGGGTTCATTGGCCGATGCACAGCAGCCTGAACCAGGGGAGCATAAGAGGAGGGTTTTTACTGGTGGGGGGATCAATGTGTAATGTACAAAATTTCCAACTTTCAGATGGTCAAGGATTGCTTTTACATACCTGTTTACTGCTCACCCCCTGTAGGGTCATCATGCCTGAGGGGCCTCGATCATCAATGATCAATGAGGACAAGTCACCTTCACAGAGCAGTATCGCATCCCCCAGATCCATGGCCGGTGGCAAACCGATCCTCAGACCCACGGGCTCAAGCCCGAGACCCTGGCAGGGGGGAGATGTGTTTGCTTACCGGCCGTGCCTCTGTATTTCCCGACTGAGAGCTTGTACCGCTCCTTGCTGGAGGCCACCTGGAAGAAATCATACACGGCATAGGCGGACTCGTTGGCTGTCTGTAGGTCCACTCTCACCTCATACCGGGTGGCAGTGCCAGTGGTGAGGTTGTGCAGCTGGTCGAGTCCTAAAAATAAAGCAGGCAATCCCAATAACCAATCAACCTTCGTGTGCAAGTGCCCGCCTACCAGCAGCTGAGATGTTCGGCACCAAAAGTCACCTTAGCCTTCACCACCTCTGCTAATGGGCACTTCCTCACGCTATCTCTTTTGGGGGACCCATTTTCTCATCCTATTATCTCTCTGGCAGAGCCATATTAATGAGTGTGGAAACCACGTCCTGTGAGAAAGAGCGGTGGAGGGTAATCACGTGGTGAACCTGCCCCCTCACTCCTTCTCTCTAAAGTAGATGCACTTCTACTTATCATCCCCTTATCTCACCAAGCAGAAGAGGGCATCAGATGCCACCGTAAGGTCTCTGGAGGAATTTTGCACGAAGAGAACCACATCATCATCTACTCTACCTGACACTGGGTCTCCAGATTATGATTTTTTCATTCTCCATTTCCCAGTGGGTGTTTTTGGCTAGTTCACTCTCTATGAGCATCTGCTCCAGAAAAGAGCAGAAGGGAAAGGGAAAAAACAATCCCCATAATGATGGGCATTACTAGAATTTCAGGGACTACTGGTATGACCTCCCAATAATAGCCCAGAATCCCAATCGGTCAACTATTTTTCTACTATGGTTTCTAAGATGTGCAGGCTCCAGGCAGATCCTGTGGAGCTCAGATACAGCATAAAGACCACCTGTGACAGCCACACTCTCACACTCCCAGCACATGAGAACCTTCCTAGCAACATGTCCCCACCAACACCTTGGTGGGTAGGTTCCTCAGGGTATCCTGTCCCTGTCACTGAGACATCTTCCTGAATGTGGGGAGCCTTCACAAGCCACCCAAGCAGCTTTTGAAGGGAGATGTCCCTTCCACAGCACAGCCCTTCCGGAATCTCAGAGTTCATACCAAGCCAGAACTCCTTCATGGGGTCCCCAAAGCCTTCCACGTAGGTCCGCCAGCGCTTGAAGAAATCCAGCTGTCCAGTGTTGCGCCTTTGGAAGACCTGCAAAGGGAGATGGACCTTTCACTCTGACGCACTTGGACAGGTGTCACTGAGCGAAGGAGGGCAGCAGCTTGGACTGGGGCTGCCCCGAGGTCAGACAGAAGCAGAGAGAAGGTCACACTGATGGATGTGGTGACAGATTGAAAGGGGAGCTGAAAGAGAAGTCAGGAGTGATTCTTGTGGTTTGGGCTTGCAGCACTGGGTGGCTGTTCACTCAGCTATTGGCGGAGATGGGGGCTCTGAGAGAAGACAGGTTCTGCGGGTGCATCACGAGCTCACTTGGGACAAGGTAAGTGAGGGTCACCCCCAAGGTGCCCTGGCGAATGGGGAGGCCATAGTGGCAGATGAGTGAAGGACTAGGGTTCTGAAGAGAGATCTAGGCCAGACTTACAAAGGTAAGCATGTGTCTCAGATGATGCTAAGTGCCCACCAAGACCCATTTCACTTTCCTCTCCCCTCTCCCCAGAAACACAGGGAAGCTTCCTTCTCCAGGCTCCCTTGCAGTTAAGCTGGAGCCATGTGACTCATTCTAGCCAAAGGACCGTAAGTGGGAGTGCAGGAGGCCAGGAGGGCTCTCCATGCTCCCTCTTCCATTGCCGTGTGTCACGGGGCCTTGGTGAAGGCCACATGACCACAGAGCAGAGCCATGAGCTGGAATCAGCCTGAATCCCTGAGTCACCACTTAGAAGTGACTGCCAAACCCCCAGAAGATTGCACACATGGGAAGAAACTTTTTATGTCTCAAATCATTGGCATCTGGTGGTGGTGTTTACCGCAGCAAGGCCTGCTCTATCCTAATGAATACAGAAAGCCACGGGGACACAGATCGTAAAGTGGAGCCACTGGAGAGGATGAGATCACCTGGGAAGAAAGCGGGTACCTAAAAAGAGAAAAGGGCCTAGAATCAAGACTCGGGGACCACCAATACGCAGCAGCCAGGTGCAGAAGGGTGTGTTCATTAAGGAGAACGTTCATGAAGGACAATGAGGAAAGCATGGAACCACAAAGACCACAGAGAGAAAAGTGTGGCCGATAGTGTCAACGGCAGGTAAGCAGTTAAGGGACACGTGGCCTAAGGAACACGTCCATAGAATTTAGTGAGACAGAAGTCGTGAGTGACTCTAGCAAAGACTGCACTGGAGACAGACAAGGGCAGAAGCCAAAATGGAGTGGGCTGAAGAGTGAGTGGGAAGTGAGAAAATGGAGACAGACTTGGGTACTATTTCATGAAAATATGTGCTGCTTTCTCTTCAAAAACTCCTCTCTTTGGGGAAGGAAGGCAGTTCCTGTCAGAGTAAACTGGACTCGTTTATATGAGGTAAACCTGAAAAGGAGCTACAAGCTAAACACACCTGTATATGCTACGAGAAGTGATACTAATTGATGTCATTCCTCGTGACCTTGAAAGACAGCCATGCTAACCGCCATCCTAGCTAACCTCAGAAATGATTCTGGAATTCTGGAAGGCTGGAATGGCATCTTTGTCTCCACCTACTTTCCTCTGTAGTCATTCGAATACAGAAGCCCCAACACAAAACCCCATCTCCCTCCTTTCCACCATGCTTCACAGTGGGTGCCTTGATGTGAAACACAATTATTTTGAATTTGGTAAGGTACACCTCCTAATATTTCTGTGTTCTTTACATTTTTTCTGGGAGGGAGGGAGGGAGAACAGAACAGGGATCCCGCAACAGTGCTGAAATCTCCTCATGGGAGCTCACATTTAACTCCTTCTGAAGCACCAACCCACCTCTGCTGGCCCAGGAAGCCCTGAACTAGGGCATCAAATGGCAGGAGAGCCCTGGGCTCTGAGGCAGACCATGGCCACTGCCTGGCCAGGGGCTGGTGAGTCAGTCATCTCTACCACTGAGCCTCGGTCGGTCAGCTTGGTGACAAACAGGGTTAGAAGTGGGAAGGAAGTGTTTATCTCACAGGTGCTAGGAGAACTCAATGAGATGGCAAGTGTAAAAACATTCTACAACGATACCCAGGTGCTGAGCAGGACTTAGGGAACGATCGGGCCCATAATTACATACTGCATTAACACTGTTGTTCCTGTCCCCTTTTGTCCTTATTTTAGAGACTGTCACTCCTCTCTTGGCTTCCTTCATTTCTTTACTTACTGACCCACTTGTGTAACTACCATTTACTGAGCATTTTGTTAAGGGCTGGATACAGGGCGAGTATATATGATGCCATTTTACGGATGTGAAAGTTCAGAAAAACAATTAGCCAGATTAAATAATAATCAGCTTATTATGTAATGGCTGATGCAAGGATAAAACACTGATCTCATCTTTTATAAGAACGTTTGAAAATACCAGCTTTTACTGAGTCTATTTTCCAAAAATCATTTCTTAAGATTCTCAGGAGCTAACTGATCATTTCCTAGCATGGTGCCTGTTCCAATACCTTCCCGGGGATCCTTCCTATACCATGGACAGTGGAATCCCAGGGCAGAAGTGTTACCAATGTTTGGTTCCTTGTACACTGGGTCAAATTACATTCCCACTAACATAATTAGTTATGGTACAAGATCAGGCTCAAATTTGATTCTGTCTTCCTAGGAGAGATGCATTACAAAGGCATTCTCCAATCAATGAATAGAGTACTAAGCATGATAGGGGTTTTTCCCACTGATATATATATATATGTGTATATACATATATGTTTAATAATGTTAATAATGTAAATAATGTTACTAATGTAAATATATATACATATATATTTAATAATGTTTCAGCTTAGTGAGGAAAACTCCAAAAAAATGGTTCTGATGCTCTCTCCATCGCCATTTAGACCCAGCTCTGCCCTTACTAGCTGTGTCCTTGGGCAACTTAGTGAACCTTGACAAGCCTCACTTTTCTAAACTATTAGATCAAGATGTTAATAGCCCATTTGTCATTCTCTTAAACTGAGGCTGTAGCAAGATCATTAATCATGATAAATCATGAAAGTGTGAAGGCCAGAGACTGGCACATACTGATACAAGTTATTATTATATCTCAATAAATGTTAGTTTGCATTTTATTGTGTCAGATTCCAAATGAACTGACCCACCATGAGCATTTGCACATCTTGTTCAGGCAGCCTGACTGGACTCCCAGAGAATCTAGTCCATTCCCATTCTATGAGGTGAAAACACCTGATAATGGACTGTCTGGGATAACAAGAGCCACTCAGCAAAGAAGTCTCAAGGCGGGCAATACGTCTCAAGACAGAACTGTCACTGCACTCTAGAACTTACTCAACGTCCTGACTCAATTGGGAGAAAAAAATGAAAATCTCATTTAATTGCCTATGGAAATAGCTTCTCATGTAGTCCTTAAGACTTGCAAGATGGAGAACAAAGATGGAAATACCTGAGGCACCTAAGTGCTCCTGGATTGTCTTCATCCTGGCCTGCCTCCTGTGGTATCAGCTACCACGGGGTAGAGTTCTTCAGGCCTCTTAAACATAAGGAGTTCCTGCTGCTCCATGGAGGAAAATTTCCTTAAAAGGATTTTAGGAGCTCAATTTAAAAGAGCCACATACTGAGGTCATCTCTCAGTGACAAAAGATCCTTGAACCCCAAATCAGGGACAACGCCAGTAAAAGATTTGGTGCAGAAGTGCTCAGGACTCCGCATGTTTTCTGGACTGTGATCGCTTTGAAGAGGGCCCTACAGAATCTCAATTCGTGTATTATCTTCAGGAGTCTGGGTCAGAACACAAGACTTGGGAGGGGGTGAAGGACCGGTATTGGTTAGAACATAGAGGGATTTTATTACTTCTGGAATTGACCTCAGTTTCCTGGTAAGGGTCCTTGGCGTGAGCAGGCCCCAGAAGGCAAGCTCCTTGAGAGCAGGGATTCACTACTGGTTCTTGAGTATATAAAACAGTGCTTGACACACAATAGGCACACAATAAGTAATTTTGGAAAAAATCTTGGGGATTCCCAGGTGGACACACTGGCAGGTTTTCTAGAGGTTGCCCTAGACAAATGTCTCCTTCCCGATGGGAGGCTGGCTTTCAAAAAGGCCACACTACACAACACAAACATTCTGCCAATGGTCAGTTATGGACACAGACACAGGATAGTGGCTTCAAGCCTGAAGAGACCCGACGCTTACAACCGTGCTGATGAAAAGCAGCAGGGACAGCTCTATGGCTCTGCTCAGGTAGAAAACCCTCCCGTGCTACAAGGTGTTCGGTTATTTTTACAAATCAATCAGGAATTTCTCCCATCCAATCCAGTTCCTGCCTTTCAGCCATCAGATGCAGCTGTGCGGATAATAAGTTTTCTTCACTGCTGCTTAGCGGATGGTATCATTTTACCCGTGGCTGCTCAAGTGTCTTTGGTCTCCCAGGCCCCTGAGCGAACGTGTAAATGAATATAGTCTGAGCACTAGGAGATCATGCTTTCTTCCCAGAGTGAGCTCCGGATGCACAGCAGGTTAAGGCCGCATGCTGGTCTGGAGTGGTGAGAGCCTCTAGCTGTTCAGGCACCGGGAGAAAGGGGTGGGGAGAGAAGGAAGGATCAGATCGAAACCCTCAGAGACAGCTCATCATATAATTGGATCAGGCTGATGCAATCAAAGTAGGTGCCATGTGGTGTGAGCAGACAACGGCCGGAGGGAATAAACCTCCACACAGAAGGACCATCAGCACGTTGCCAAGTTGCCCTCTTTCAGGCTTTAGCCTTCAAAGCAAAGTCCCCAAGGCCTCACTTCTGACCTGCATAGCAGGATGCAGAGCCTGGACGAAGGGCTTCAATCCAGAGGCCCAAGGCCCAGGGAGGTCATGCATTTCCATGGCTGATGGCCTTAGAGGACCCACAGGGAAGGCCAATGATCTGGAAGGCTGGAGTCCTGAAATCTGGCCCCAACTTTTGTCATTAATTCTTATGAAGGGCCAAGATACTTCTCCTTGTGGCCTCAATTTACCTATCTATAAACTAGAAATAATAACTGCTATCACTTACTTGAAAGATTTTGTGTGAGACTCTCGTTTATGAGAGGGCTTTGAAGAGAGTAAAATGTAGGATTATACAAACATAGAGGGCATTATTAGATGCTGATAAACCCACGAGCCCCCACAATCGTTAACCTTAGTTTAACTCAGCCTGCTCTATCCTGGCCATGAAGTACTTCAGGCTCTATTCTTTTTTTTTTTTTTAATTAATTAATGTATTTTGAGAGAGAAAGTGAGAGGGGAGGGCCAAGGAGAGGGAGAGAGAGGGAGAGAGACAGACAGACAGACAGAGACAGAGACAGAGAGAGAGAGAGAGAGAGAATCCCAAGCACAGCCCACTCTGTCAGCGTGGAGCCTGATGTGAGCCTCGAACTTACCAACCGTGAGATCATGACTTGAGCCGAAATCAAGAGTCAGAGGCTAGGGGCACCTGAGTGGCTCAGTCAATTAAGCGTCCAACTTCCGTTCAGGCCATGATCTCACAGTTCCTGAGTTTGAGCCCCACATCGGGTTCTGTGCTGACAGTTCAGAGCCTGGAACCTGCTTCGAATTGTCTCTCCCTCTCTCTCTGCCCCTCCCCAGCTCGTTCTCACTCTCTCTCTCTCTCTCTCTCTCTCTCAAAAATAAATAAACATTTAGGAAAAATTACAAAAAAAAAAACAGTTGAGGGGCGCCTGGGTGGCTCAGTCGGTTGAACGCCGACTTCGGCTCAGGTCACGATCTCGCGGTCCGTGAGTTCAAGCCCCGCATCGGGCCCCTGTGCTGACAGCTCAGAGCCCGGAGCCTGTTTCGGATTCTGTGTCTCCCTCTCTCTGACCCTCCCCCATTCATGCTCTGTCTCTCTCTGTCTCAAAAATAAATAAAATAATTAAAAAAAAAAAAAAAAACAGTTGGAGGCTTCACTGACTGAGCCACCCAGGCGCCCCCTTCAGGCTCTATCCTTACAGCCCGGGGCGGGGGAATCGGAGAACAAAAACAAGCCACCCAGCCCCTCCGTCCCGTGGATAAAGACTCACAATCCAGCCACCTCCATCCGTGTCCATATCACAGTACACCTGCAGGGGCCGGCTGGCATCACCATGCAGGTAGATGGTATATAGACCACTGGCGACATTGCTGTTCTGCTGAACTTGACTGCAGTCGGAAGGATGTGGAAAACGGGCACCAACTGGGAGTCAAGCAGAAAGATAGCATCGTTAGGCGAAGGGCAAGGAAGAAGTAGGGGGGCTGGTCCCTTATTTCCAGATAATTTATTTTGTTCAGAAATTATTTCATAACCTCCTACTACTTTGCTTCTTCCAACCCTTCGCAAATATCTTATTTTTCTCATTCACCCTGCTCTCATCAAACCCTTCAAATGTAGTAGAAATAAGGTCAGGTTTACATCACTTCCTACCCTGATGCCCTCAAAATAACATTCTGTTCTGCTTCCCTCTTCAGTCTTTCTACCATGAGATCAATTTTGTTTGAACCCATAACCCTATTGCCCCGTTTCCAGAGAAATCCATCACTCTGTCCACTCGCTCCTCCTTGGACAGGTTTCTTGGCTGTCCGATGCTTGTCCTCTAACACATTCTCGTTCAGAGAACATTACCTGTGGAAAGGGTGGTAGATACACTCCTGCTCCGGCGATCACCCTTAAAGGCAACCAAGGAGACTGGGTAGGCGATGCCCTGCTCAAGGCCTTGCAACTCAAGTCTCTCGTTCCCTCTTCCAAGCTGTACCTCCTACCAAACAAAGGAGACAGTAGACAGTCACTCAGTGTGTCACCCCCAGCACCCTAGCTGTCAACAGCTTTCCCCGGTGCTAATGACAGGAGCTCTCTGAGAGCACAGTGTTTGGTTTCTTTCAGGGCTTAGTGGCGCCCAGAATACGGATGGGTCCCAGCAGCTTCGCTGGGGGGCGGCACCATGGAGATTCAGCCCTGCTGGAGTGCTAGCACAGAACTGGCACCACAGACCGCCCTGGAGGAGCACCCACCAGGTCTCCTGGGACCCTCTGCCTCCAGGTACATGCTGGAACACCAACTACAGCCACCAAGGCCAGCGGTGCTGGGCTGAGGAGCTAATAAGGGCGATAAAAGTGACTGCTGATAACTGTGCAGCAGGGCCATTGCTGGCCTTTCAGGAAACGTCCTTCTGAACCTATCTTATTTCCTCTACAGACATAGGGCCAACTTTCCTTGAAGCACTGTCATAAGCAACCATTAAGATAATGAATAAATCAAAGTACCCTTCCTTTCCCTCTTCGTCCCTTCTCTCTTGCCAACAAGAAAGAGGAAGAATTTTCCATTGGAACAAGCTACAAAAACTTGCTGGCCTTCAGATTCCAGGTGGGAGGGATAACTCCTGAAATAAGGTTTAATCAATCCATTCAATAAATATTTAGTGAGCACGTCTTGCGTGCCAGGTTGTAAGCACGTTAGATACAATGATAGATACAACAGACAAATTGTCCTTGGAGCGAACGTTTCCTGAGAAAGACAACAGAACAAAATAACATGGGGCGGATGTGCAGCCCGCAAATACTCAATGGATAGCGAGGAGAAGACACAAAATTAGTCCTCTAAAACGAGGCCACACGTACGATGTCGGCAGACAACTAACTGTGTGCAACAGCTTCGCTAACACAGCAGATGATCAGTGAGGCTCAACTCATTTCTTAGCCAGTGGCCATGATACCAGCAATCAAGCCAGTGGGCCCGGGTCAGTTACTTCATTTGGAGGCTGGGCATGGGTACCAAGAGAAAAAGCAAGAAGTATCCAGTACCTTAACGGTGCCATCTGGGAGTTGGTAGGTCAGAATGTAGCCATCGATCTGAGCAGAGGGGGGCATCCAGGTCAACACCCCCCCGGACTGTGTAACGGCAGATGGACGAAGGTTTTTGGGAGGGTCGATGTCTGTATACAGAAAGTCAGGTAATTATTATTAGTCGGTATTTCTGCAACCGAGGCAAGATCATTTTTGATGTGTTAACATATTTTCTACCAACTTATCCTTCCCATGGCAGCAGGCAGTTCCCAGGCAGTTCCTCCCCAGCAGCAGGCATGGTCTCTGCTCTTCCTTGCCACCAGCCCCTTATGACCTTGGTTTCTAAAAGCACACTCCAGGGGCACCTGGGTGGCACAGTTGGTTGAGCATCTGACTTCAGCTCAGGTCACGATCTTGCGATCCGTGAGTTTGAGCCCCGCGTTGGGCTCTGTGCTGACAGCTGGGAGCCTGGAACCTGCTTCGGACTCTGTATCTCCCTCTCTCTCTGCCCTTCCCCTGCTCACGCCGTGTCTCTCAAAAAGGAATAAGTGTTTAAAAAAAAATTTTAATAAAAGCACATTCCACACCTGCTGAGGACAAGGGGACTAAGGAAGAGGGGAGTGGGTAGGGCCGAGACAGTGCATCTATGCTCCCAGGTTCCCCACAGATTCTCCAAGAGTGGTGGGTATGAACAATCCAGATCATCCAGATCAGCAGGCAGATTCCCAGTGACGGCAGGGCTCCCGAAGTGACCTGGAGTGCGGATCCGAGAGGAACCTGTGCACAGAAACCACATGTCCCGGCAACCACCTACCTGGAAAGATGACCACAGAGCTGGCACTGGGAAACCACCCAAGACTTTACACACAGCCCTGGAGAAGGAGCATGCCCCCTAAATCAGAGATACCGACCCACCAGCAGAATGGGGGCTTGCGACAAACATTAAGTTGGCGTAGAGATTTAAAGTTCTATTTCCTACCTAACTAAACATATGGCCTTAGATGCACACCCTGTACAGAAAGCGTGGGGAAGGCGTGATGGTGGTGGTCTTGTGCAAAGGAGAGAAAGAGAGAGAGGGAAGAAGAGGCAGAGAAAAAGCAGAGCCTTCCTTGTGGCTCTGAACGTGCGATGGGGAGGGAGGGGAGGGGGAGGAGTACACACTCTGGAGACCGGGAAACCAAAACTCAGCAAGAATTCTAGTCAAAACCATATTAATTGGTCAGATGGCTCGTTTTTTTAAACCAAATAAGATATTGAATGAAAAATTTCCATTTTGAAAAATCATCATAGAGGGTGATTTTAATTTAGAAGTTCCCAAAAAAGATGTCTCCAGGCTATTTTCTCCTCAGTAGCATTTCGGCCGAGAATGGAATTGCAATGTTTTAATAGAAATCAGGCAGCTGTTGTTTTGAATTAGGATGTTTTGACAAATTTTGAGTTTCTGTAATATCAGCTCGGTTTGACTTTCTAAGTGTAACATCTGGCATGGATTTTATTCTTTCCATCACACTACAGAACGAAATTTCCTGCTTCCAAACATCAAAGCAAAACCTTAACTATTTAAATATCTTAAGCTGGCCTCTGCTACTTCTTTGACTGCCCACCAATCCCCCGGTTATGGACTTGAGATGTCTTAATTACTTCCACATTTCTGTGAAGTACAAAGATGGTAATATTGTTGTCTTTTTTAATTATTATTTAAGAGAGAGAAAGAGAGAGAGAGCATGCAAGCACAGGAGGGGCAGAGGGAGAGAGAGAATCCAAAGCAGGCTCTGTGCTGTCAGCTCAGAGCCTGGAGCAGGGCTCTCGATCCCACAACCCTGGGATCATGACCTGAGCCAAAATCAAGAGTTGGACACTCAACCCCCTGAGCCACTAAGGCACTAAGGCACAATAAGGGTATTGTCTTTAAAAATGGGAAGAGTGAGAGGCACTTGGGCGGCTCAGTGGGTTAGGTGTCCAACTTCAGCTCGGGTCATGATCTCATGGCTCGTGAGTTCGAGCCCCGTGTTGGGCTCTGTGCTGACAGCTGAGAGCCTGGAGCCTGCTTCAGATTCTCTCTCCCTCTCCCTCTCTCTCTCTGCCCCTCTTCCACTCATGCTTTGTCTATCTCTCTCTCAAAAATAAACATTAATTTTTTTTAAATGGGAACAGTGAAGCAAAGAGAAGATAATGAAGGAACAGGGAGAAAGGAACGAGGGCGACAGAGAGAGGAGAGAGGGAGGGAGGGAAAAGGAAAGAAGGAAGGAGGGAGGGACTGGCTGCCTCTGGGGAACAGCATTGACTATTAAGGAGTCTGGGCTGTACAAGAGTTTTTCTTTCTACGTGTTCCTTTGAATAGTTTGAATTTTTTTTTTTTTTTACTGTAAGTATACTTTACTCTTTTAATTAAAAAATCCTGCTAATTGTAACTAATAAAGAAATTCAAGGCACCTCTAACTCCAGTGGCCACACATGGTGTCCCCCGCCACAAAGGGGATGGCCAGCCCTTGCCCAGATGTCCAGAGAGACCTGAGGACGTCAGGGTGGGCACAGGGAGTCTCTCGGTCCCTGTGAGGCCCCACCACACACGCAAAACACAACAGCCCAGGCCCCTCTGATCACTAACTGGAAAGGGACAGCGAGGGAGAAATACACTCCACCACTGCCCCCAATCCGGGACATGGACACAGAAGTGCTACGTTGCCTCCCTCTTCTCCAAATTGGACCCAAGGCCCGCCAGGTTCTAACATCCAGGTGGAGAGCCTGGGAGCTGGGCAGGGTGGAGGACAAGCTGACGGAGGCCCTGCACAGCCACCCGGAAAAGCCACACACTTCCACTTTCACACTGCCTCCTTTACACTCTTCTTTTTTTTTTTTTTTTTTTTTTGAAGTTCATTTATTTTGAAAGAGAGAGAGAGAGAGTGCACAGCAGTGGAAGGAAGGCGCAGAGAGAGGGAGAGAATCCCAAACAGGCTCCGCGCTCCCAGCACAGAGCCCAACGTGGCTTGAACTCCTGAACCACGAGATCATGACCTGAGCCTAAACCATGAGTCGGACACTTAACCCACTGGGCCACCCAGGCACCCGTCCTCTACACTCTTCTCAATCAGAGCCCTCTTATCCACGTAAGGTAAAGAAGGAACCACTCCGAGGCATGTCCTTAGGTGAAACAACGGCCTTCCCTACTCCCCTCTGCACCCCTAGGTACAGACGATGACTGCTCTGATGGGTGTGCAGGGTCCCCGGTCCCAGGCCTTTACAGTACCTGTCAGGGCCGTGGTGTCTGCCTTCTTGCTCTCCCGGGCCCCCTTCTGGGCCCACACCTGGACCGTGTACTCCACGCCGGGCCTCAGGCCCGTCAGCACGGTGCCGCTCTGCTCCTTCCCCACCGGCACCTCCCCGGTGTCTCCATCAGCGGACGTGTAGCGCACCATGTACCTGTCGATGACGGCCTGCACCGGGTCCCAGGAGACAGTGGCCGTGTTCTCCGTCACCTGGTCGGTCACCAGGTTTTGGGGGCTGTCAATGTCTTTTGAAAAAGGAAAGGCTGCATTTTAGAGCCAAGGGAGACCATCCTACCTCCCGACCCTGTCTCTAGGAGCTCTCCATTCAAGTTACTTCTAATAATGATCCAATTCCATCACAACCAGGAGTGAAAGGCCCCTGGTTTCCATTTTCCAGGGAAACAAACCACTGGACATTAATATGGAAATTTTCTCTCTAGCTTCCACAAAAATAACAATAAAAGTCTCCTGAACAACAAGACAAGCCACCCAAACTGCTGTTCGAACAACCTCTTCTTGTTATCTCCACATTATGTGGTGGTTTTGTTTTACAGAGTCTCAGAGCTGAGAAGTCAGATCTTCCCACCTTCTTGTCTCTTCCAAAAGGGGAAGAGAATGGAGGTCCAGAGGAATGAAAAAGCTTGCCCAAGATCCTGCCATTTCCCTGTGTTAAAACGCAGACAAACCCCTCTCTGCTCTGAACTTTGAAGCCTCCCGCCTTCTAAAGGACTCTGCTCCTTTTCATCTGCCCTCTCTCTAGCACCATCAGCCTCTCCCACTCTCCCGCCCCTCTGCACGCCTCAGCCCACGGGCTTCTCGAGAGAGCGGTCTGCATGCCTCCACTATCAGTCCGCCCCTCACATCCACTCCTCGAGCAGTGAAGTTTGGCAATTTTTGACACCACGTCACCGACCCCACTAGTATAGGTCACCACCGACTCTGCACTGCCAGATCCGATGGACGCTCGCCACCCCCAGAGGCGTTTGGCAGAGCTGATCCACTCCCTCTGTCTTAAAATGCTCTCGGCTCTTGACTGGCGTGACTACACCCTCCTCTGGTTTTCTCCTAACTGCCCGACCCCTTCTCCATCTCCTTTGTCGGCAACCTGGAAATGTGGGGCACCAAGGCCCCCGTCTTCCTCTCTACACCTCTCCCTAAGCGAACCCATCCACGTCCGTGGCTCTGAATGCCAACCAATGCTCTCGGCTCCCTGATACACGAGCCCCTGGCTTGCATCCGCAACCATATACCCAGCACAGCACCTAGCCTATGTTGGACGCTCGACCAATATTTGTAGGATCGATGAATAAATCAATTAGCCAAGGAATCACACAAGTTTCTCCAGCTTAAATGTCTGAAAGTCTTAACATCCCCCTCCCAACACCGAGCCTATTTATCTCTGAGCCTCCCTTCTCCGAAAATGATGCCCCAACCTTCCATGTTGCTCAAGCCAGAAACCCCGGTCTTACCTGATTCGTTTTCTTCCTGCCCCACACCTCATCCATCAACAAATACTGCCATTTACAACTCCAAAATATGTGCTCAGATACCCCCTCTCCTCTCTCCCAATGGCCATCACCACCCCTTGCCCGGATTTTACACTAGAGTCTTCATTAACCCTCCTAACGCTACCCTTGTCACGTCCTCTGTTTATTCTCTTCACTGTGGCCTGAATAAACTGTTTTAAACAAATATGACATCGCGTTGCTCTTCTTCTAATAAATGTAACCTTCCTTCAGGCACGTGGGGTCCTGTGTGAGTGACCCTGCCTCCTTCCCACCCGCCCCACGTCACCTCCTCTCTCGCCCTCTGCGCTCCAGCAACACCAGCCCCCTTGCGGTCCCGTGTCCATCTCAGCTGCTGCAGCTTAGGGCCGTCAGGTGCACTCTTCCCTCGGCCAGAAACGGCTAGTTTTCTCCAATACCCATCCTCCCCTTCTTCCGTAAGCATACTGTCCAGTGGATCTCTCTGTAATGATGGAAGTATTCTGCCCTGTCCAATACAGTGGCCATTAGAAACGTGGCTCTGGACCATCTGAAATGTGGTGAGTCCAACTTTGAAAATAATTTAGTTGCTTTTAATTAAAATTTAAGCTGCCACAGGCAGCCAGGGGCTACTGAATTGGAGAGGACGGTCTAACAGAAGGGTAAGGTGGGCACGTGATCACCCAGCTGAAGACTCCGTTTCCCAGCCTTTCCTGTAGTGAGGTCTGGCACCATGTCTTGGGTCTGGCCAGTGGAACACGAGAAGAACTAAAGGACGCATGCAGTGTTCCAGTCGTGTCCTTCCCTTTCCCAGGTCCCTTTCCACTTCTGGAAAGAGGACAGATGACCACATAGACGAAGGCAACCCCCTAGGGATGACGGAACACAATACCGAAGGAGCCGGGGTCTCCTGTGCCGTGGGTCTACCTCATCAGCCCTGGGCCACTTCTACTCTGCCCACTCCACAAGAGAAGAGTAAGCTTCTTTCTTGTGTAAGGATATGTGATTTGGATGTTTCTGTCTATATGTATCTTAACCAGGATTCGTTCCATCCCGTCTAAGAAACACCCCTACCCTGCTATTCTTTATACCTGCACCAGGTACATCTCCTTCATAGAACTTATCATAATTATAGTTACAAGTTGGTTTCCTTGTTGATTGTCTGTCTTTCCCACTGGACTGCAAGACAGCAGGAATCATATTTGTTTTGGTGCCACTGGATCACAGGCCTGGCCCTTGGAAAATGCTCACCAAAACTTAGCCGTAGGCCGAAATGAACACAGAGCCCCAACCTCCAAGGAAACACTTATTCCTCTAAACTACGCACCATCTATTAAGGCAAACCCACAGAAAACAGCTTTGCCACAAAACAGTTCTCTAATCCAGTGCTTTTGCGGAATTTTATATTGCTTTTACCGTTCTATAATTTTTTATCACTGAGAAGCAGAGCTGTTAAAACACAAGCCTGGGGAAAGAGTTTTAAGACTTTCACAGGACTGTTCAGTATGTACCCCATAACTATGCTTTGATTTTTTTTTTTTTTTTTTTTGGTACGGGAATGAGGTTTTTTTCCAACAAGCCTGCCTAAAACAGTCCCTGAGTCACAGACCCAAAAGGCAGCAGTGGCATAATTCAGCAGCAGCATCAACCCCTAGTGATGACCCCAGTTTCTGTTCTCCTCCCTCCTGTTACCTGTGGGGGCCATGGTGTCCACCTTCTTGCTCTCCCGGGCCCCCTTCTGGGCCCACACCTGGACCGTGTACTCCACGCCCGGCCTCAGGCCCGTCAGCACGGTGCTGCTCTGCTCCTTCCCCACCGGCACCTCCCCGGTGTCTCCATCGGCGGACGTGTAGCGCACCATGTACCTGTCGATGACGGCCTGCACCGGGTCCCAGGAGACGGTGGCCGTGTTCTCCGTCACCCGGTCGGTCACCAGGTTTTGGGGGCTGTCAATGTCTAAAAGGAAAAGTACTCATCAACGTGCACTAGTTATAGGCCACAGAGTGCAGAAACTCACATCGTTTTGCTTGGAGTGAGGCCCTTTCATGTTATGTGGTCTTTCCGTCACCTACGCTCTAACTGCTTCACTAACGTATGTCTTCTCTCCCCAGACAGAGTTGGGCTCCTCAGGCAGAAAGCACAGTAAACCAAAATCTGCAAATCTACACTATTACCTTTACCAAGAGTGTAACAAAACAAATCTCATTATTGATTTGGGAAGCGTATATCAAACTCCCACTATGTGCAAGGCATGGTGTTATGTGGCGTTCAGGGTTCAGTTGAAGACACCGTCCATGCTCACAAGCAGTAATCATTTTGTTTCTAGCATCATGTCAATGGAGACTTCTGATCTCATCCAAGATGATTCTAATAACTAGATGCAAATGTCGGCTCCTAGAGGAAGAGGGCAGCGACCATATCTCCTCTGGGTTGCCACAGCCTCGTAGAGAACACAGCACATGGTAAATGCTCAACACACATTGCTGAGTGGATCAGCCAAATGAAGACCAGTTTTAATATGCTTTACACATCATAGATGCACTTGTAACACTGATTGGCTGGTTAACTCACTACAGAAATACGGCCAAACATCTCTTTCCCAATAAAATTAAAATAGAACATATAAGGGGCGCCTGGGTGGCGCAGTCGGTTAAGCGTCCGACTTCAGCCAGGTCACGATCTCGCGGTCCGTGAGTTCGAGCCCCGCGTCAGGCTCTGGGCTGACGGCTCGGAGCCTGGAGCCTGTTTCCGATTCTGTGTCTCCCTCTCTCTCTTCCCCTTCCCCGTTCATGCTCTGTCTCTCTCTGTCCCAAAAATAAATAAAAAATGTTGAAAAAAAAAATTAAAAAAAAAAAAAATAGAACATATAAGTTATCCTTATCCTCAAAACCGGATTATCATGATTCATTCATGCTAAAGCACACCACATAGATCAACTTGCTCTGGTAGTCTATTTTATAAAGTTGAGTTATCAACATATTATTTAATAATATTAACAACATTTGATTTTCATTTTCTCCTCCCACTCAAAACACAAGGACAGACCCTTAATGGTGTCCACAGTGAAATATCCACGCACTCAGAGCAGGAGCAGCTGGACACGACCATCCAATCACAGCAAAACTGCACTTTGGAAACTGCCACAGGGGACTGACTTGTAAGGAAACCAGTTAAAGGGATGTGAGAGGCAGTGTGTGCAGTCTCTTATGAAAGGACACTATTCTGCTCTTCTATAAGTCATTGATTCTTCCAGGGTCAAACAGGAAAACAACTCTTGACCAGCCACAGGCTTAGGCCTTACATTCTCAAAGAACAAGGCTCCATTACCTGTCGGGGCCATGGTGTCCGCCTTCTTGCTCTCCCGGGCCCCCTTCTGGGCCCACACCTGGACCGTGTACTCCACGCCCGGCCTCAGGCCCGTCAGCACGGTGCCGCTCTGCTCCTTCCCCACCGGCACCTCCCCGGTGTCTCCATCGGCGGACGTGTAGCGCACCATGTACCTGTCGATGACGGCCTGCACCGGGTCCCAGGAGACGGTGGCCGTGTTCTCCGTCACCCGGTCGGTCACCAGGTTTTGGGGGCTGTCAATGTCTTTAAAAAAGATATTTGGAAAGCCTAAGCTTTGAAGCCATGGAAGAGATACCCACCACCCACCACTCTCATTTCATCTTCTAGAACTCTCTTAGCACAAGGCAATGGTATTCCCATCCAGAATCTGCTGGGAGTCAAGGGAGAAAGGAACCCCAGTTCCCAATTTCAAAAGACTACACATTGTAAGCTTAACATACTCTTTTGGCTTTTAGCTCCCTAAAATATATGAGGAACGACATCTTCTTAACAACATTATGTCACATCACAACAATCATTAAACATCTGCCATGACGTTCAGGGTACCTAGTTTATCATTTTATCATGGGCTGCTTCACGGGCAATCATTCTAAAAGTATTATCACAAGCATTGCAACGATCAGAGCCTATAAACATCTTTGCTGAGTCCACTGAAAACATGGCCACCGCATAGCTTTATTTCTCCCTTCCTGTGGACTGAGTGGTTTCGTGAGCAGCTCACCACGACCAGGCAGAGAGAGCTACCAATTACCACCTCACTGAGGTCACTACTAGGACTCACTGTCCTTTTTGGTCTCTGTGACTTTCTCTGCAAAGTCTCTCATCTCAGGCCGCCTCTTGGGTATCATGCACACTCAAATCCACATGCTCAAAATTCAATTCTGATTGATCTTTTCCTTATTACCTGTTGGGGCCGTGGTGTTGGCTTTCTTGCTCTCCCGGGCCCCCTTCTGGGCCCACACCTGGACCGTGTACTCCACGCCCGGCCTCAGGCCCGTCAGCACGGTGCTGCTCTGCTCCTTCCCCACCGGCACCTCCCCGGTGTCTCCATCGGTGGACGTGTAGCGCACCATGTACCTGTCGATGACGGCCTGCACCGGGTCCCAGGAGACGGTGGCCGTGTTCTCCGTCACCCGGTCGGTCACCAGGTTTGTTGGGCTGTCAATGTCTGAAAGGAAAGTTAAAGCGCACCATTAACAAGCACCGAAGAGGGAGACCGTGTTGCTTGAAGGGAGGCAGTTTCCTGGTCTTGTGGTTTTCCCATGTCCTGTCAGTTTTCAGGTGTTTCACAAAGACCGAACTTCTCTCCACAGCTAGACTCTTGGATCCTTAAGAAGGCAGCACAGGATAATGGAATGAGCAGGAGTATCCAGAGTCAGAAGAGCTCGTTTGCAGTTTCAGCCCAGAGATGCAGAGCAGAGGGACAGGAAAAGCCCTGAGCAGAGCCAACAGACTGGGGATGTAGGCCCAGCTCTGCCATCAGCCAGCCATGGCCCTGGACAGCTAGCACTGCTGTCCCCAGCTGAACCTCAGTTCCTTCTTTGTAAAATATGGGCCTTACTAAATAGATACGAAGGTACCATAATATGCAATGAATATGCCACAAATCTGACTCCATGAATCATCAGCTGACTTTGTGACTTGTAAAAAGCATTCACTTCTTTGTATTTGAGGTTTCTTAACTATAAAACGGGGATATTGATTCCTGCTCTACCCATCTCACCAAATGCCTCTGAGGAGAAGCAATTGAAGAATATAACCCTCATTCATTGCTGGTGGGTATATAAAATACTGCCACCATTCTGGGAATAACTTGGCCATTCCTCAAAAAGTGAAACAGAGAGTTATCATATGACCCAGCAATTCCACTCCTAGGTATATACCCAAATGAATTGAAAGCATATGTCCACACAAAAAGTTGTACATAAACGCTCATAATAACCCTATTCACGATAGCCAAAAAGTGGAAAAAGCACAAATGCTTATCAAGTGACAAATGGATAAACAATGTGTTACATCCATACAATGGAATATTACTTTGCAAGAAAATAAAGTACCCATACATGCTCCAACATGGATGAAATTTGAAAATATTATGTGTAGTTAATAAAGCGAGTCACGAAAGACCACATGCTGTGTGAATCCATTTATATGAAATGTCCAGAATAAGGACCTTCTGTCTCTATAGAGACAGAAACTAACAGTGTCCTAGGGCTAGGGGGAGTGGGGGCAGGAGGCACTATTAACGGACATGGGGTTTCTTTCTGGAGTGATGACAATATTCTGATTAGATAATAGTGATGGTTGTAGGACTCTGTAAATACACTAAAAACCACTGACCTTATCCTTTAAAAGAGTACATTGTATAGAAAGTAAATCATATCTCAATAAGTCTGTTCTTAAAAAATGAGGACACAGAGATGAATGAGCTTTAAAAATTATGAACTGTTACAGGATGTAAGTATAACTTTAGGATCCTGAGAACGGAGCACACAGTGCTTCAGAGAGGATTTATCCCCTAAGAAAACAATAACCCTTCCTTGCTTCAAAAAGATCAGAGTGAAAAAACACTTCCCTAAAGTACTAGGCTCGCAGATCCTAACATATATGGTTTCTTTATATCTTTTCCCTCTTAAGACAAAACATTTCAACGATTGAGTACAAATCAGAGGAACAGTGGGTAGATGGGACCGATCACCATCTATCTTTATAAGACCAAAGTATGAGGCCAATATGAGCTCCTTATTTGGAGGTAATGTGTAAAAGGAAGGTGAGGGATGGTGTGTGCAATCTCCTACAAAGGGACAATATCCTGCTCTTCCATAAATCATCTAGTCCACCAGTGTCAAAGCAGGAAAACAAAACTTGATTAGCCATAGGTTTAGGTCTTACATTCTCAAAGAACAAGGCTCCATTACCTGTCGGGGCCATGGTGTCCGCCTTCTTGCTCTCCCGGGCCCCCTTCTGGGCCCACACCTGGACCGTGTACTCCACGCCCGGCCTCAGGCCCGTCAGCACGGTGCCGCTCTGCTCCTTCCCCACCGGCACCTCCCCGGTGTCTCCATCGGCGGACGTGTAGCGCACCATGTACCTGTCGATGACGGCCTGCACCGGGTCCCAGGAGACGGTGGCCGTGTTCTCCGTCACCCGGTCGGTCACCAGGTTTTGGGGGCTGTCAATGTCTTTAAAAAAGATATTTGGAAAGCCTAAGCTTTGAAGCCATGGAAGAGATACCCACCACCCACCACTCTCATTTCATCTTCTAGAACTCTCTTAGCACAAGGCAATGGTATTCCCATCCAGAATCTGCTGGGAGTCAAGGGAGAAAGGAACCCCAGTTCCCAATTTCAAAAGACTACACATTGTAAGCTTAACATACTCTTTTGGCTTTTAGCTCCCTAAAATATATGAGGAACGACATCTTCTTAACAACATTATGTCACATCACAACAATCATTAAACATCTGCCATGACGTTCAGGGTACCTAGTTTATCATTTTATCATGGGCTGCTTCACGGGCAATCATTCTAAAAGTATTATCACAAGCATTGCAACGATCAGAGCCTATAAACATCTTTGCTGAGTCCACTGAAAACATGGCCACCGCATAGCTTTATTTCTCCCTTCCTGTGGACTGAGTGGTTTCGTGAGCAGCTCACCACGACCAGGCAGAGAGAGCTACCAATTACCACCTCACTGAGGTCACTACTAGGACTCACTGTCCTTTTTGGTCTCTGTGACTTTCTCTGCAAAGTCTCTCATCTCAGGCCGCCTCTTGGGTATCATGCACACTCAAATCCACATGCTCAAAATTCAATTCTGATTGATCTTTTCCTTATTACCTGTTGGGGCCGTGGTGTTGGCTTTCTTGCTCTCCCGGGCCCCCTTCTGGGCCCACACCTGGACCGTGTACTCCACGCCCGGCCTCAGGCCCGTCAGCACGGTGCTGCTCTGCTCCTTCCCCACCGGCACCTCCCCGGTGTCTCCATCGGTGGACGTGTAGCGCACCATGTACCTGTCGATGACGGCCTGCACCGGGTCCCAGGAGACGGTGGCCGTGTTCTCCGTCACCCGGTCGGTCACCAGGTTTGTTGGGCTGTCAATGTCTGAAAGGAAAGTTAAAGCGCACCATTAACAAGCACCGAAGAGGGAGACCGTGTTGCTTGAAGGGAGGCAGTTTCCTGGTCTTGTGGTTTTCCCATGTCCTATGTCAGTTTTCAATTGTTTCAGGGACATAGACTTTCTCTCCACAGCTGGCCTCTTGGATCCTCGAGGAGGCAGCACACGACAGCAGGATAAGCACTAGATCCAAGTCAGAAAAGCTGTGGTCCTGCACATCTCAACGGTCTCTGGCTGGGCCTCAGCCTCATCACCTGCAAATCTGGGGTTCAGGTCGGATAGACTTTAATGTTCTTTTGAGCACTAATGTTCCACGCATACATCTAATTTCATAAATTACTAACTTGTTTCATGACCTTGGACGGCTCACCTCACCTCTATGCATGGATAAAATAGGACTGTTAATAGTTATTGTAAATATTTCACTGGATGGCTCTGAAAACCAAGACAAAAAATACCATGTAAAAAGGGGCCTTGAAAATACTGAAGTATTACAGTGTCTACAGAATAAAAAAAAAAACAGGACAAGATATTAGTGTATACCCTGGAAACTAGCTGTATTAAATGAGTTAGCAATACGCCCTTTGTGACAACTCTTGGCACAGAGTAGATGCCCAATGACCATAAGCTATTATTGATATCATCTTGCTGATATTTCATGAGTGAAGAAGATTATGCTCCTCCAAACTATACACAGAGAAGGTATTCAAAAATGCAGTCACCAAGAAAATAACAACATGTCTTTGTTCCAAATAGTTTATTGCAAAAGTCGTTTCCCTAAAGTCTTTGCTTCTAGGTCGTGTCTCATATGTGCAATGGTATGTTCAAGCAGGACTCCTCTTATCTTGGTTTGGGCTGTGACTCCAAGAAAACTGGTATCTACATTCTAATCTGAAAGCCCACAGTTAAAGTAGGACGAACAGTCTCGTGGCCCTTGGCTGGCCAAACCATCTCCAGACAATGAAAGAGGTTGGAGAGGCCAAAGGGATGGGACTTCAAGAGTGGATTTCTTTGGGCAGAGTTACACTGAGTTTCATGGGTGAGACCCAAACCTCAAATGAGCAAGTGTTCTCAATCAGGAATGATTGGCAATATCTGGAGACCTACTTGGTTGTCACAATTCGGTGTGGGATGCAGAGGCTACTGGAGTCTAATGCGTAGAGGCCAGGGATGCTGTTAAACAGCATACAGTGCCTGAGACCTACCCCTGCAACAAAGATTTCTCCAGCCAAATATTTCACTAGTGTCAAGACTGAGAAACTCTGCCCAATGCTTGGGGAACACCGTAGGCTGGTGTCTGACATGTATCTAAAATACCTAAGGGGTGAGAAAATGGCTGTTTGCTCTGATAGAGAGCACTGCAAAAGAACCATGTATCTAGTTGAATGGATAAAGGATGCCTGCATATGCCCTATAGACCAGACATGGACCAAGGAAAGAAGAGCCCACCTGGGATTATTTTAGAAGCTGTCCAAGACACTCAGCCAGAGGGGTGAGGTGATGCCACCAGAAAGGCACTGGAGTGCACCCCACATGTGTAGGCAGAGGAAGGGACCAGCAGGAGAGATGCATCTGTCACAGGATCACTATGATGACAGCTCAGAGTGTAAGAGGGTCCCTGAAGAACGCACAGAAGTGCTCCACGAGGGAAACATTAGCTTTAACACTGGTCAGGCCCCATGACAGGCTCAGGGCAGCTGTGAAGGTTATAGTAAAGCAGGACCCCTTACCTCTCCTTCTCCTGACCCCTGGCCTCTCTCCAAGCTGTACCAAACATAAATGGGCCAGAAACTACAGTTAGCATGCTAGAAAGAGGGTGTCTGAAGTATAAGAAGGGAAATACAAGAGCAGTCGAGCAGACCCCCCCCTTCCCATGGCAGATAGTTAGCCCGCAAATGGCCCACGCCAGTGGAGAGGAGAAGACTTAACTTTAAATGAAGTATTGATATAGACATTTTAATTACTAAAATGATATGTGTTGAGGACTAAAAATGACTAGATGCTTATTTTTAGCTAATAGAGCATTATTATTATCTCCGCCTAAAACATTCATCTGAAGGGCAGAAATAAAGAACAAGCTCCAAGAAAGGGTTTAAACAGGTGAAGAGGGAAAACAAAGTTGGTTTGGGATCACAGTCCAGCTCCCCCCGCATGGAAGGCACTTGTGCTTTCATCCCATTTAGTCCGTATCAGGTGAGGCACTTCATGTGTTCACAACACGGAAGATGCACAGGCAGAGAACAAAGGACCACAAGCAATCACATCAATCTTTAAAGACCAAAGTTTGAAGGCCGCAAGATGAGCTGTGCATTCTACGAGAAGCCATCAAATAGAAGTAAGGCATACAATGCACTCTATAAGCGCACCATTGCACTCTGTAAAACCTCCCTTTCTGCCAAGGTCACAGAAGGAAAACCAACTGAAACAGACATGAGTTTAGCAGTGACACAGGGATGATGCACGCTCCGTTACCTGTCGGGGCCGTGGTGTCGGCCTTCTTGCCCTCTCGGGTCCCCTTCCGGGCCCACACCTGGACCGTGTACTCCACGCCCGGCCTCAGGCCCGTCAGCACAGTGCCGCTCTGCTCCTTCCCCACCGGCACCTCCCCGGTGTCTCCATCGGCGGACGTGTAGCGCACCATGTACCTGTCGATGACGGCCTGCACCGGGTCCCAGGAGACGGTGGCCGTGTTCTCTGTCACCCGGTCGGTCACCAGGTTTTGGGGGCTGTCAATGTCTTTAAGAGAGATGAAAGAAATGTAACATTTACCAACTCTCTGGTTCCAGAGAGGCCAGCACATACACAGACAAAATGATGATTTCAACAAATTTCAGAATCTGTTATGTGCCAGTGATTGGGATAACTTAAGGGTTTAATTAAGCAAGTGGTCTGAAATTCCAAGAATGAGCTAATAGCATGTAAGGAGACGTAGGGTTTTCAGACAAAGCCAAAACAGTCTCAGCTCTATAAACTTTACCCACAAGTAGACTCTGGATTTTAAAAAAATTGGTCTTCATATACAAATTTCTCCATTACCCTGGGTTTATATAATACACTCTTTGAGTTCTGATTCCCTGTACCTGAAAGCAATTATACTTCAGTAAATCTCTGCAGTGGCTCTAATATTTCATTTGGGAATAAAAATATCCTGAAAGTAGGAGCTGTTAGTTCTTTCCATATAAAACATTATGCCTACAGCCAGAGCACCAGAAGACTTCAACTGATGGTCTTTGAGGTCTGGGCTGATAAAAAAAAAAAATAATCCTACTTGGGTAGGAATCTGTTTGGGTTTCAATACAGTTAAACTGGGTTGGAATCTGGGCACCGTTTCTTAGTTGCTGACTTTGGACAGACTCCAAATTTAAGTCTCCGTCTCCTCATCTCCACAAAGAAGGAAATACCAGTACCTACCTCACAGGTTATGACAAATCACAGATGAGATATTCACATGGAAAAATGCTTGAATATAAGCTCTTTGTTATTACAAGTGTCATTCGAGGCACGAAATTCCCCCTTTCTCCTTGAAATGCGAACCTCTGAGTCAGAAATCCAAGTAGTTGGGTACATGATTAGCAATGCCTTTATGATCCTGTTTCAAAAACCACTTCCTCAAAATGGCTGAGCTTTCCGTAACAGCAAGTGCATCTCAAGCCCGTGCCCCATTGCTCGACACGCATGGCCAGGCCAGCTGGACAGAGCACACAGCCAAGGAGACAACTTGCCTTGAGGAGCACAGACATACAAGGGGGAGTTTCGTTCTGGGATTCTGAGCTGGCTTTGATGCTGCAGCCCCATCCTTCATGACTCCCCTCTGTCCACCACCACCAACACCACTTAAGATTGTTAAGAGACTTGCATATTAAAAATAAGACACAACCGGGGCACCTGGGTGGCGCAGTCGGTTGAGCGTCCGACTTCAGCCAGGTCACGATCTCGCGGTCCGGTCCGTGAGTTCGAGCCCCGCGTCAGGCTCTGGGCTGATGGCTCAGAGCCTGGAGCCTGTTTCCGATTCTGTGTCTCCCTCTCTCTCTGCCCCTCCCCCGTTCATGCTCTGTCTCTCTCTGTCCCAAAAATAAAAATAAAAAACGTTGAAAAAAAAAATTAAAAAAAAAAAAAAAAAGACACAACCAGCCCATCCTATCCTTACACATTACACCTTATGCTGCTCCCACTGCTAACACACTCCAGTGCCCACCCCCCCCAGCAGCTGAGGTGCTAACTCACACCACCGCCACCTGAGAGCAGGGAAGATTCTTCTCTATTCCAACTTCCACCATCTTAAAAAGACTGACCCACAGGCCTCCCTTTCACAACACTCAAAATCCCAGAAAACAGAAAGCCTTGTGTAATATAAACCAGGAGTTGGCAATTTACAACGCATGGGCCAAATCTGACCCACTGCCTATTTTTATAAAGTTTCATTGAACACAGTCATACCAGTTCATTTACATACTTTCCATGGCTGTTTTCACATTTCAATGGCGGAGCTGAATAGTTGTATCAGAGCCGGCATGGTCCCCAAAGCTGAAAACATGGACTATCTGGCCCCTCACAGAAAGTCTGCTAGTTTAAACAAATCTAGATCTCACCCTCCTTACTGCCAACTTCTCCTTCCCCTGGAGGAGATAAGGCCCACCTGGACCCAGGAGGCTACATGCCATTAAACACTTCAAGGGCTAGGGGCACCTGGGTGGCTCAGTCCATTCAGCATACAATTCTTGGTTTCAGCTCAGTTCATGATCCCACAATTCATAGGTCCAGCCCCCCCCCCCCAGCCCCCACCGCTGCCAGCACAGAGCCTGCTTGGGATTCTCTCTCTCCCTCTCTCTGCCCCTCCTTCACTCACGCTGTCTCTGTCTCTCTCAAACTTTAAACAAACAAACCAACAAATAAATAAATGAAAAAATAACCAAAAACTTCAAGGGCTGTTTGCTGATTAGCATTTGCTATGGACTGAATATTTGTGCTCCCCTCCAACTCCCAGGTTGAAGCCCTAACCACCAATTTGCTGGTATTTGGAGGTAATTAGGTTTAGGTGAGGTTGTGGGGGTGGGTTCCCTATGGTGGCATCAGTGCCTCACAAGAAGAGACCTGAGTTTCTTCTCTCTGCCCTATAAAGGTGTAGGAAGAAGGTAGCCATTTATTAGCCAAGAAGAGGGTTCTCACCAGGAACTGAATCAGCCAGTGCCCAGATCATGGAGCTTTCCAGGCTCCAAGATTGTGAGAAAGAAGCCTCTTTTGTTTAAGCCCCCCAGTCTATGATATTCTGTTATAGCAGCCGGAGCAGACTAAGACACGTTCTAAGAAATAATCACTACTACCGCTCACGTAGCCCTTGCTATATGTCGGGCACTTACATGAATTCACTCATGCAACCCTCACAACAACTCTTTGATGTAAATACTCATATGCCCCATTTTACAGACAAGAATGTGAGGAACAGAGGTCAGCTGACTTGCCCAAAGTCCCTCAGCTACTAAATGGCAGAGCTGGGATTAAAACTTGGACAGTCGAGCTTCTGAATCCACATTCCTAACTAATTAATGGCTTCTCTGGGCACCTCTGTACTAAGTGACTGTCCAGAACGGAGCCCAGTGAATAAGTAAATCCTTTTCTAGGATTCCTGTCAAGTGTCTGCAACCTCAAGCAGCCTCCAGGATTAGACTGCTCTGGACTCGGGGACAGTACCAGCGGAGGGTTTAAACACAAAGCAGGTGTGGGATACGCTCCCCTACAGCCTCAGGACATCTGCAAACCCAAGCTGGGCCGAAGGCGGGCTATATTTCACAGCTGGGTGAAATATAGGGACCCGTATGGTTTCTGAAAGCTTAAAGGCAGAATTGGTACATTCGGTGACTGTTGACTCAGGATGCAAACCATTTCCATGGTCTGAAAGAGAGTTCCAGATTATAAGCAAAGTGCCTGTACAGCCACTGCAAACTTAGATAAGCATTCAAATTCACTGTCAGCCAAATGTTTTGAGTTTCAACGTCCAAAAAAATGAAAATTAGGAAGTGTTACTCTTCTCTGAGAGAGTTGCATATGGAATTCTAACCCAAATAAGTATGACCTTCTGTGTAACGTAAAAAGGCTGGTCTCTTTTGTTTGAAGTTAAAAGGGGAGAAATCATAATTGTGAAATTTGAAATTGCTCTTGCAACCCCCTTCCCCACCCCTGCAAGCAAAAGAGCTGATGCTAGGCGGGCATCGGACTCCTGGTTCAAAAATCAGCCTCCTTGGGGCGCCTGGGTGGCGCAGTCGGTTGAGCGTCCGACTTTGGCCAGGTCACGATCTCGCGGTCCGTGAGTTCGAGCCCCGCGTCGGGCTCTGTGCTGACAGCTCAGAGCCTGGAGCCTGTTTCAGATTCTGTGTCTCCCTCTCTCTCTGGCCCTCCCCCGTTCGTGCTCTGTCTCTCTCTGTCTCAAAAATAAATTTAAAAAAACGTTGAAAAAAAAAATTAAAAAAAAAAAAAAATCAGCCTCCTCCCTGCTGTAAGGAAATCTGTTTAGGCTCCCGTTCCTCTGTTACCTGTGAGGGCCTTGGTGTCGGCCTTCTTGCTCTCCTGGCTGCCCCTCTCGGCCCACACGTAGACTCTGTACGCCTCTCCCGGCTTCAGGCCCATCAGGACGGTGCTGCTCTGCTCCCTGGGCACCGCCATGTCCCTGGTGTCCCCATCAGCAGAGGTGTAGCGCACCACGTACTTGTCTACGACAGCCCGGACTGGGGTCCAGGAGACTACCGCTGTGTCTTCTGTCACTCGGTCAGTGACCACATTGGTTGGGCTATCGATTTCTTCATAAAAATATACGAGAAAGAAAAATTAGAGAAGACGTTTGGCTGGCCAAAATCACAGGTGCTTCAAGATCTAGTTCATCCAGGTGACCGAGTTCCGTGGTCCATACAATGCAAGAGGGTCTCTCCATCATCTGTGACAGGTAGACAGCTGGCCTCTACTTGAACTGCAGGCTGAGAAAGGGCTCCCTGATGGACAAAACAATCCCTTCCATTTTGAGACCAATGAGCACGTTAGACAAGACTCCTGCAAATGTAGTCACACGAAATGGAACTCCTTCAAGAGGCATATGGAATACACCTAATGCTTCTTCTGGGAGACCCTCAAGCAGGTGTTCAAGAATAGTAACCATTCTCCTTCCTAACTCTCCTCAAGTCAAAACAGCTTCACCTCTCCAATGTCTGTATTTGTAGGTTATTAACTTTTGTACCATTATATCATATCATGCCATACCATATAATATCATATTATACTTTCAAATTACAGTTTCTAGACCTGGCACTTACATCTGGACATGCTTTCTTTCCCTTGATCAAAGAAAAATCCCCAAAACTCAGTCCATTCATTCAACAATTCACTGACCATCCGTTTCATGCCAGGGAATATAATGGCACTCAGGAGTCACCAATGAATAAAACAATCAGAAATCCCTGCCTATGCAAGGTTGATGTTCTAGAAGGACGAACCGAGAACAACATGCCCCTCCATGTCCTAGACACTGTTCCCTCAGTAACATATCTTCAGCCCACAGCCTCAGAAAATCCCTACGCTTTTCAACACGTGTCCCTGCTGACCCAGGGGTTGTCAACATTGGGCACCTCCTCAGTATCACCTGCAAAGAGCTCATTTCAAGTCTCAGATATGCGCTGACATCTCTGCTGAAAAAACAAATAAGCAAGACTCCGCAGGTAATTCTGATGCACAGCCAAGGCTGAGAATCCCACATTGAGCCACATCTTCCCCATTTAAGATGCATATAAAATACATCTCCAATGTTTATTCTTGTTATATTTCACCTTATGGACTTCATTTATAATTTAGTCTTTCACTCAACATGCTGATTTTCCTTTCTAGCTTATCATTTACAAACCTAATAGGTAAGCATCTGAGTGCAGCATCCGTTCAAGGTCACTGATAAGGGCGCTGCACAGAACAAAGCTGACATTTGGTGCCAAGAACCCTCTCCACCTGCGGATCTATACCCTTTTGGGTAAAGACACACGAAATAGGTTCCTCCTCTCAGAAATTTAAGCAGCTTTCCTTCCTCCCCATCCTGCCCTGGTTCTCTTGGCCAAGGGTCCTCCAGCAGAGAAGTTCCGACTCTACAAAGCTGCATTTTTTTCACATCAACTAGGATCACCTTTCTTGAGCACAATGGCAGTGTCTTCTTTGTGTGCAAGGAAATGAAATATGTTCTGTCACCAGAGACAGTGCATATTTAATAAACCAACTGTCATCAATTGAGTGTATACTAAATGTAAGATGCTTTTCACACATTACCCTATCAAACCTCATACTAACAACTCAAGGTTGTATCAGATTCCCCATGTACTAATTTCGAACATTAATAATGGTTACCATTTTTAGAGCACTAACTATACATACCAGGCTCAGAGAGGTTAGATAACTTAGCCAAGGTCACTCAGCTAGTAAATGATAGTCACACATTCTACAAACGTTCCCTGAGTGCCTAGCTGGAGCTGGGAATTCAGTTTAACTCAGTTATTCATTTTCTATTTTTTTAATTTTTTGTAATGTTTATTTATTTTTTGAGAGAGACAGAGCACGATGCAGGGGAGGGCCAGAGAGAGACAGAGACACGGAGCTGTCAGCACAGAGCCAGACAAGGGGCTCGAACCCACAAACCTTGAGATCATGACCTGAGCCAAAGTCGGATGCTTAACTGACTGAGCCACCCAGGCGCCCCGGTTTAACTCAGTTATAAATTAAAGTGAGCCTGCCTGGAGCCTGCTTCAGATTCTGTGTCCCCTGTCTCTCCGCCCCTCCCCTGCTCACACTCTGTCTCTCAAAAATAAATAAACATTAAAAAAAAATTTTTTAAGTGTGCCCCTCCCCCACCAAAAGCTTAGTCAACGTGCTAACCCTCCGTACCTCAGCACGTGACCTTACTTGGAAATAGCGTCTTTCTAGAGATAATCAGGTCAAAATGAGGTCATTAGAGTGAGCCTAATCCAGTATGACTGGTGTCCTTATGAAAGGGGGAGTTTGGACACACACACACACACACACACACACAGGGAAGATGATATGAAGAAGCCCACCATGTGCCTAGACGCCGCATCTATAAGTCACAGATTGACAAGGATTGCCAACAAACAACTGAAGCTAGAGGGGTGAGGAAGGACTCTCCCCTACAGCTTTCCAAGAGAGAGCGGAGCCCTGCAGGCACCTTGATCTCAGACTTCATAGCCTCCACAGCAGGGAGACAATAAATTTCTATTGTTTTAAACCACCCGGTCTTTGGTATTTTGCTACAGCGGCCCTAGGATACGAATACCGTTGACCCCTGAACAATGCAGGAATCAGGCACCTCAATTCTCTTCTGCTCAGTCAAAAATCCACGTGTAACTTTTGACTCACGAAAAACTTAATAGCCTGCTGTTGACCAGAAGCCTTACTGATAACACGAACATTCAAGTAACACATATTTTGTATGTTGTATCATATACTGTATTCTTCCAATGATACCTACTTTCCCTTAATTTTTTCAGGATTTCTAGGCTATATTTCTAAACTTTGTCTGAGTTTTTCCAAAGTGTCACGAATCTCAAAAAAACTTTTCCAGTATATTTATTGAAAAAAAGCTGCACATAAGTGGACTGGTGCAGTTCAAATCCATGTTAAGGGCCAACTGTCTAAGCAATGAACAGAATAAAGACTCTCTGCTATGGAACTTACATTTTCCTCAAGGAGACAGACGATAAACAAGATGTGATAGTATTAGGAAGCCCAATGAGGCAAGATATAGGGTTAGAAGATGCCGAGCAAAAGCGGTTTGTGAGTTTAGACAGGGAGGTCAGGAAAGAGCCATCTCACTGGGAAGGTAACATTTGAACAAAGACCTAAACGAAATGAGGCAGCAGGCACGTACTGTCTGGGCACCTCATTCCACACAGAAGGAGCAAGTCCAAAGGCCCTGCTCCACATAGCCAGGGAAAAGCAACAGGACAGAGTCAGTGAGGAGCTGAGTGGCTGGAGGTGAGTCCAGGGAGGTAAGGGGCGAGTGGACCATGGATGGCGTCCAAGGCCACTATAATGACTGTGGCTTTTGCACTGAATGAGGTAAGAAGCCCCTGGGGGTTTTGCACAGAAGAATGGCATGATCTGACCTAAATTATCAAAGGGTCCCTCTGGCTGCCAGAGAGAGTACAGGCTATAGTAGGTCAAGAGTAGAGGTCACCTGGGAGGCTGTCCCAACAGTGCGAGAGAAGACAGGAATGTGAACCAGTGTGGCAGGGATGAAGTCACGAGAAAGGCTGCACTCGGGAGATTTCAAATGTAAACCTGTCAGAATCTGCCGATGGGGCTAATGTGGGATACAAATCCACCCTTCCATCCATCCATGTTGATTTGAGACCCGAGCGATTTGTAGAATGGGGTGACCATTTACAGAGATGGACAGATCTGAGGGAGGGCAGGGTTTTCAGGAGAGGGCGGGGAGAATGGGACCAGGAATCTGCACCTGGACACTTTAAGTGGGAGAGCCCAGCTGTGAACCATTCCTATCTGCCGAAGACCCTGCCTGATACCACTGTGTCTCAGCAGCACTATCATCAGCCTTTTCTCATGGAAATAATCACAATAAATAAATAGCATCAAGTGTGATCTGAAAGGTTCCTGCCATCTGAATCCATACACAGCAGGGGACTGGAGCTTGCAGTGACAGCTGGAAACAGTCTCCTACGGTTCCTCTTGGGAGACTGGCTGGGCAGACGTCACGGCAGAGGGCGGTGAAGTCAGGAGCAGACAGTGACAGGGTCTTGTCCCGGGCCTCTGCAGACTTGAGCAGGTTCTAAGAGGATGCTCAAGGGAAAGTGAGCACAAGAGAGAGAACTCGGTCCCCACCCTGGTCCCCCTTTTCTGTGCAAAGCATGATTCTGCACATGACAGGGAAGGAATGAAAACAGCCTCCGAAGGTGACCCCTCCATCTGGGAAAATCTTGGTAGGTCGACCTTTCACTTGCATGTGTTAGAATAACGGGGAGCCCCACTTTGGGGTTGCCTGGGTGGCTTAGTCAGTTAGGCATCCGACTTCAGCTCAGGTCATGATCTCACAGTTTGTGAGTTCGAGCCCCAAGTCGGGCTCTGTGCTGACAGCACAGAGCCTGGAGCCTGCTTGGGATTCTGTGTCTCCCTCCCTCTGCCCCTCCCCTGCTTGTGCTCTCTCTCTCAAAAATAAACATAAAAAGTTTAATAAAAAATAAAAATAAAAATAAAAATGGGGAGCCCCACTCCAGAAGATCTAATCTACAAAACTGAGTATACAGAAGAAGCTAATTAAGAGCTCTAGGCTCAGCAGGAAAGTTTATTCCACTTGGGGTAGGGCATGGCGTGCTCAGTCTCTGCTCAAACACCAACCTCACATGTCCCTGCTCCAGCCCACGGCAACGGGCATTAGCACTGACTCAGGAATGGGGACATTTAGAATGGAAAGTGAGGATGGAGGAAAAGAGCTAGGACACCCTGACAGTCCTGCCTCTTAAAGTCCCTGGTCCTCATCCTCTCCAAAGTGACCCACATCTGCACAACTCAAGGTCCCAGCAGTGCCTCCCACCACCCCTCCCTGCCCCAGACCAGTGCTTGGCCCCAGAGATGCAGGACCCAGGACACAGGCCTATGCTTTGGGGGGTCAGGGCTGCCTTGTGCGTAGCCCTCTCAAGAGCCACCATGCCCATGTGAGTGTAACCAGCCTGGTGCATCTGGTTCCCTCAACAGTCCCGGGGCACTCAAGGAGTGGAGAAGAGCCAGGAAACGCATCTTGACTGTGAAGAGTACGAAGGTGGGAAAGAAAAGCAGAATCCTCCCGTGCCAGAGTCAGAGATGTAGCCCAGAGAGGAGATGTGACTTCTCCAAGGTCATGAAGCCAGCTAAGAAGACTGGCCAGCCTCGAACTCAGGACTCTGCCCTTTCTCTCGATCCCCTAACAACACCCTGAGTCAGAAGGAGGGGCTTCATGGGGCTGCTCCTCTATATGATAAATCTAAGGATGGGAACCAGATGCCATGACACAGAAGCAGGAGGACAGCCCTGGTGTTGGGACCCCGATGGGAGGCCACACTCCTGCTCCAGCTTAGCAGTACCAAAGCCTCCCTCTCTGCCAAGAAGGGATGTGAGGATCATAAGCAGTTTTTTCATGGAACAAAGTCCTCCAGCAGCTGCAGACGCTGGCTGAGTCATAGATGAGTCATGGTGGGAGCCTCAGTGAGGAGACTGGCTCTCCCACCCAGCCCCCAACTCCCTGCCCACCTACTGGATGCTAGCAGCCCTGATGGGACCTTTCTCAGGGTCGTGCAAGGTCAGAGAGATTTAAGACGAGACTTGGTAGACAGACTTTTAAGTTGCATGTGTTAGAATAAAGAGGAGCCCCACTCCAGAAGATCTAATCTACAAAACTAAGTATACAGAAGCAGCTAATTAAGAGCTCTAGGCACAGCAGGAAAGTTTATTCCACTTTATAATGAGATTCACCACCGGTTTGGGTAGGACATGGCTGTCCTCAGTCTGTGCTGGAACACCAACCTCATGTGTCCCTGCCCAGCCCATGGCCACAGGCATTAGGAACAGCTTTTTCCATTCACAATGGCTACTTCTGAATCATCCCTTTGGCATAGTGGAAAATGGCACTGCCAGAATCTAAAATCTATGGGCATATGAGCTTGGGGGCAAAGATGGGGGAAAGGGCCTATGCCCCTAGTTTGATAGTGAGTTCCTGGAAGGTGAGGCTTTCCTCCCGACTACCGTGGCCATGCGTCCCAGGATCTTGTTTTCTCAAGCCTCCCCTACTGCCTTCACTGTGGCAATAAAATTATTCCACAAGCATTACTTGTAGAGAATGTGCCACAGATGAATTCCTTTTCCTGCTCTCCTCTAGCTTTGCTTCTGGAAAGGTGGTGATTTGACCTCAAGCAAACCTAAGTTCAAATGCCATTCACTGGTTCACCCTGACTCTCCTAAATTCTGTAGTCTTCCATTTTCTCGCCTGTAAAATGGGAATAATAATGTTTACAATGCTATTATAAGGACTAAAGGTAATGTTTATCAAGCCCTGCAGCACCTAGAATAACAGTGGGTACTCAAATGACAAAAATCATTATTTTTCAGCCACCGGGTGTGCATGGGTGGCTGTGTGAGGCAGGAGCTCTGAATGTTGGCAGGAGTTCATCTTGAAACATGAAGGAATTTAAGAAGGCAAGTTTTAGGGCTGGGCCATTTCAAACAGAGCAGTGTGTTTGGAAAGCAGCAAAAAGTGAACAAGATCCTCAGTGAAGCAAAATTGTTATTTCATAGCATCATCAAAGGGAAAAGTTCGAAGAAAACTGTTAACACGTAAATATGCCAGGCTGTATGTTCCACTGCGCGTGGCAGCTTGTGAAATTACAACAAAGCAAGCAGTCCTTTGTTCCGTACCCACCATTCCAAAACGCATGCATCGGAGAAGTTATTAAGACTCATAATGATGTGAAAAAGAGGGACTTTAAACTTATTTAGTCTAACCTTTCATTTGACAGATGGAGAAACTGAGGACAAAGGGACAGCATCGCCTCCCAGTTAGTGGCCTGCTCGTCTTGTCATGTGACGTGAGGTGGCTGTGGAGGGTCCGGCAGAGAAGTCAGGGACACTCGCCGCTGAAGATGCTGGCCTGGCTGGTGTCTGCTACTCTGATGTTGACCTGCTTCTGAAGCCTGGCCTTTGTGGGAGACGCTTCAGTGCACTCCGAGTGTCTTAACAGGGTGAGGATTTTCAATTGACCCCTTCCCTTTCGTGGATTAGTTCCACCGAGTGACTTGTTAAATGGAAAATACCTGAACTGTATCATTTCCTCCCTGCGCACGGCTATGCTGTTCTTACATTCCAGGGTCTTCTTCTAGCTCATGAAATGCAAAACATTTTTTTCCCCTTAAATTAATGAACAGTCTAGCCAGGTTTGAGAGTGTTTCCTGACCTCAGACATTATTGCCTCTTTTTTTTTTTTTTATGTTCATGGGGCACATGACACACATTTATTTGCTATCCAATAAAATATCCCATCCTGCGTTTAGAATATAATTGACAATAAAAACACTTCTTGAGTGTTCACATTCTAGTTGGGATAATATACTTGAAAGGTTAACCATCAATTCAAGGCCATGTGTGATTAAATGCTCCAAAAACTCAGAGGCAAAAATGGCTGCTATTTAATGTGGTCCTACAAGGCCTCAGTGGAGGGGCTAAGGTTGGAGCTGGGTCTGGAAGGATGAGTGATCTTATTGCTATGAGTCCCTGAAGGGCAAGGACCAGGACTTTCCAGCTGTGGAAGTATCTAAAGGGACCACGTCTCTAGTGCCCAGCTCTACTCTGCAATTCGTGTTTGTTGAATCAACTGATGGCTTGTATTAATTGAATTCCCCACTGAATTAATGGATAGCTAGAGATAACCGTGGAGGGCTTCCTAGGCTGGGGTAACTACATGAACAAACCCATCATGATGTAGAGATAAGCTTTCTGTGTTAAGAAACCCCAAGAACAGTCCAGCAGCAAGAAGGCTTCCCGTTCAGAAGTGGTAAGAACAACAACCCAGTTTGGTTGGGTCCCTTGAGGCCAAGATAGAAGGGTTTCTGCATTATCCTAAGGCAATGAGGAGTCACAGAAAGTTTTCTAGTTAGGAGGTAAAAAGTATAAGGATTAACCAGAAACAATGGGTGAAAAGGTGAAAGTGGGATGCCCTTTAGTTTTGTGTCCACCCAAGAGGAACCCATCCTGGGTTCAAATCCCAGCTCTGTCATTTCTTGGCTGGGCGATCCTACACTTAGCTTCTCAGTTCTTGTGGTTTTTCATATGTGACTTAGAAACAATAATAGGACCTACCACATGGCCACAGGGAGAACTAAATGAGACAATTTTCCAGAAGTAATTGTTAGTATAATGCCTGATGCATCGTGGGCTCTCAAGTAATTCAGAGCTGATGAGAAAGCCCCTGGAAACAAGGACCTCCTTGCCATTTCCCAGCCCCTACAAGTTTTCCACGAGTCCACCATTCGGGCCAGCTCCACAGTCTGTACTGTGTAGTTCATAAATTAGGTTCTATCTTCTCCTTCACAACTGGCCGGCTAGAACTTTCACACTACTGATATGCAATCTGTTAGGCAACCGAAATAGCGAACTCAATTCTTGCACCATCTCACCAGCCCGACCAGCTCCTGCCAGGACTGCACTGAAAACAACTAAAACACTTTTCAGGGAAGTCTCAGAATCCAAAAATCCCTTCTTGGCCAGCTTCAAGGATCAGCCTTCCCCAAGTGGCATTAGACTCCAGCTCACCGGTTCCCAACGTGGGCTGGCTTCGAACCATAGCTTTGCAGGAAACGCACCATTTCATATGGACTCAAGCATCAGCTAAAAACTGAAAATTATGTGGACTATCTTGCATGTATGACTACAAGGATTGCAAATTCTTTTATGATTAATAAATCACAAACTTAGTGTCTGTTACTGATTTATAACGTTTGTCATTATCCGTTATCTCGATCCACAGATGCTAAATATACCACTACTCCCATGTGAGGGCCTTTAACATCTTTTGACATTTTTAAAAATATTTTTTAATGCTTATTTTTGAGAGAGAGAGAGAGAGCAGGGGAGGGACAGAGAGAGAGGGAGACACAGAATCCGAAGCAGGATCCAGGCTCGGAGCCCGATGAAGGGCTTGAACCCACAAACTGCGAGGTCATGACCTGAGCCGAAGTCGGACGCTTAACCGACTGAGCCACCCAGGCGCCCTTCTTTCGACATTTTAAAGCAGAGTGCGTGAGTGTGATCATCAGGAAAAAACACAGGAATGACAAGAAAAAAATTTTAGAACAACTTTCTTCAGTAATACGGAGTCGTGTGTCTAAGTCCAAGATAATGAATAAAATAACCCAGTGATTAAAGCTAATGAAATAAGCAGAAAGGCGTCAGAAATGGCCTTTCCCCTGGACTCCAAGATCCTGGGGGAGATTTTCAACAGTAAGAAACATTTCAAATAGAAGTGTTTACTTCCCTTCCCCTGCCCCACAAAATAGATGTCAGTACACAAAGAGACTCTCTCTACATCCCAGGGTTTTTATCCAGGGAGGAGTCAGCCAAGAAAAACATCAGGAAGAAAACCTGAGAAATGTTCACAGTGCCTCCAAATAGCTCCTACCTGTGCGGCCATTCAGGAGAATCGGCTTGCCCTCCAGTTCTCCTTTCATGGGGATGACAGTGATCCTATACTCTGTTCCGGGCTGTAGACCTGCAAACAAGCAGCCAGTGAGCGATGAGTTCCGGCTCCAGAACCTCGCCCCCAGCCCTGCTCTCCCCCAGGGTCTCTCTTGTGAGGGAGCTGAGGGGCTATGCTCCTCACCTGAAGGCTAATCTAAGGCAGAGAAAGGGCGGCAGGACCAGTAGGGTACGAGGCGTCGTCGAAAGGCTTATGGGGGAGCAGGGGGCCAGAGCGGATGAGGGCCTGATGGAGCTCCTTCCTTGGGCCACCAAGCACAGATCTCCCAGTTTTATTTACAGCCCGAGTGTTTTTCTGCCCCCAGCAATCCTTTTCCCTCAAAAGTTTCTTTTCTAATTAGCCTCATTGTATTCCATTATTTTCTTCTTTGCTCTGCCTTTTGCTGTTGTTGTTGCTTGTTATTTCTCTGTAGCAGCAAATCTGAATGACTGTTGTTCACGGCACCGGCACCGATATCCAGACTGGGGCAAAGTGCAGACAAATAGTGGCACGTGTGATACACACCCACTGTTCTCCGCTCTACAAATGCTGGGAACCTCAAAGATGTCCTTTCAAGATGCAACTCACAGAGCGGACAGCAGAAGGAGGCCCCGGAGGAGAACTGAACCACAGCGCTAAGAAGCCTCAGGGCCCCCTCCCCTGCATAGGCCACTTCCAAGGGTATTCACACGGGTATTCATGATTGTGTATTATTTTCCCTAAAGAGAGCCCTGAGAATTCTATAAGCTTCAGGAGCCACAAAACATGATCCAGCCCTGCAGGTCCCATTTCCTTAGCAACCATCAGATTTTCAGCACTCAGCAGATTCACTTGGTCAGTTGGGAGGACATCCCCACCCAGGCCTCCCAGTATGACTCCCCATGCAACATGCCAAACAACCCAGTCTCTCTCTCTCATTCTATCTCTCTCTCTCTCTCTCTCTCTCTCTCTCTCTCTCTCACACACACACACACACACACACACACACACACACACACAGAGCTCTTCCAAAAGGAACATCTGTGCCACTATATCCACCCTGAGACACAGGCAGTTTTCAAGAGCACATTGGGCCTATGATCTGTTGACCAGGTGCTCTGAGATTCCAGTCAGCTCTGGGATGCTGGAGCACAGTCTGCAGGCCTACAGAATGGGCTCACATCTCGTAGTTTCCAGGGTCAGAGTTCAAGTGATTCCTAGGGCCCCAGGACCCTCTGTGCACACTGTCCCCACCTTGGCATCCATGGCGAACATCTCACATGCCCAGGGTTGGCTCTTACCAGTGATGTCATATCGGCTCTTGGGGTCACCGCTCCTGGGCACGGTGACCTCAGCCACCTCCTGCCCTGTCAGAGGGCCATACTGAAGCTTGTAGTAGTCCACCTCGGTCGGGGGGTTCTCCCACTCCACATCCAGGGAGCTCTCAGTCTCCTCTGTCACCCACGCGGTGCCAAGCACAGCCGGATCTAGGGCAGGGGTCAAGGAAGGCAGGAGAAAGCAGTGAAGAGCAGAGGTCCAGCAGGTCTGTAACAGGCCATTGGCTACCAGGTCAGTGCCCTTTCTTGACACGTTGAGAAAGTGCTTCAGCCCAGGACACAGTCCTTAACAGGTGTCTCAAGACTACCAAAGTAGCAAATAAACTATTGGTCCTCACATTATCCATGGAGGGAAGACTATCTTCTGGGAAAGCCTCCTGTCTCCCATCCCTTCCCATCAGATGCCAGGCTGCCCCCCTGCCCAAGCTGCTGTGGGCCAAGTCCTGGGCCACACCTCTCCAACCAGCCATCCAAACCTCCAGAACCTCCAGATCCCGGATCCAACCAGTCATCCAAACCACCAGGCCCTGGGGGCAGACTGCTCTGAATGAAACACACCCTTTAGCAGAAGTGACTCAAGAATTACAGAAGGGTCCCTCAAAGACTGCACCCCAGCATGAGGCACTCAGGCCCTCCCATGTAAAGTGTGGGAAACGCGTTTGAAATTTTAAAATTTTCTCGTCCTCTGTCTCCCAAATTATAGCTCCTTCCTCACCTCTCAGATTCTCCTATGGGGACTAACGCTAAGCCAAACTATATAGTAGTTTGGTGAACTTTAACTTGGTCCTTCTGAGGATCCTTCTTGCACTTTCTACCACAGTTTAGACCTGGCGCCCTCAGCTGCCCAACCTGTCCAGCTTGCAAAGGAGAGTTATTGGGCCCATTTGTTCACAGAAAGTATTAATGGCTCAATGTTTCCCCCCTCCCCTAAGAAAAAAATGGAATTATAATGATGAATACAAAAGAATGGATTCCTGGTGTGGCTCCAAGGGAAGAATTTTTGAGTGGTGGCTGGGGAGGGGACCCATTCTCTGGGAGCACTTTGCATTCCAAAGGCCGTATCCCAGGTAGATGTGGTCTGACCTGAAGTCTGGAACAGGGAAGACAAGCCCCTAGACTCCCCAGCCTTGCCCTTCTCCTCGGTCACATGCCCACCTTCACCACCTTGGTGGTGCTCCCACCTAGGCCTACTGACCACTTGTCGAGGACATGGGACAGAGAATCTGTGCATCAGGAAGGGGGTGAACATGGTGTTCTCAAGGTCCCTCAGCTCTGAATGTTCCTGTTTCACTGTTATGAACAAAGAAGCTCACAGAACCTTTTCTCTGAAGAATTTCTTCCCACCTACTGGCTTCTACCCGCCAGCCTCCAGGCTCTTCCTTCGAAGGTGGGAATTCCTTGAGGGAACAGGTCAAGACGTGAGTAATGGAAGTGACTCAAGAATCACAGAAGGGTCCTACTCAGCTCACAAATGAAAAAGCGGAGACTTAATGAAAATATTCAAGATTATTTTGGGGATAAGTATCTCTCGGACTGAGGCTCCCCTGAGGAGCAAATAAGAATGGGTTTAACATGAATCAGATTAGACAGAAAGACAAGCTTCGCAGTTACAAGATTTTACAAGTCCCTAGAACAGAAGCCAAGAGGGGTTACTAAGACTTTGAGAACAGATGTCTCTCCTCTTCATTGGGAAGCTTGGGGCACTGGCCTGTCTGAAGGCGGAGGCAGCCACAGACAAAAACGGGAGAAAGAGAAAAGCAGCCCAACAGTGGGGGGCTGGCCTGGTTCTCACTGGGTTGGCTTGGGTGTGCTCCCATTGAACATAAATGGTTGCACAGAACATCAACATCAGACAAGCCACTGTGTGGCCATGACAGATCAAGACAAAACAGGACCATTCTGTGATCGTGTCTGAACACAGACAAAAATGTGAACAATGGTCCAAACCACAAAAACGACTAAATATTCTCTCTCCTGATATGAGTGACTACCCTTTCTTTTTTTTTTTTTTTAAATTTTTTTTTTCAACGTTTTTTATTTATTTTTGGACAGAGAGAGACAGAGGGGGAGGGGCAGAGAGAGAGGGAGACACAGAATCGGAAACAGGCTCCAGGCTCCGAGCCATCAGCCCAGAGCCCGACGCGGGGCTCGAACTCACGGACCGCGAGATCGTGACCTGGCTGAAGTCGGACGCTTAACCGACGGCGCCACCCAGGCGCCCCATCTTTATTGATGATGGTTTTAGCCTCCCTCTAGTCTGTTCTTTCTAGATAAAGTTCACTAAGTTACCATAGAATTAACTCCCCTTCCCGACAGCATGCAAGCCAAAACAAACCCCTGCTGGCTTTGACTTCCCCCAAATCACCTAAATACAAGTCCCAATTGTATCCCAGTCCTTTCTAAAGCTCTTACAGAGATGCTCACAGCCCCTGCAGTGAGCTGTCCCACCCCCAACAGTCAATAAACCCAACGTGCTCAACTCCAGAAGTGTTCCAAGGGGTCTATGGCTGGAGGGGGGATGACAAAAGCAATTGCAAATTGTGCACCCAGGAGGACAGGTCCTTCATGGCCTTTTCCAACACAGAGTCATCCCTATCTCCACCGCCAAACAGGATAGGCAACTGAAATGTTTCTGCAGAGACATGCGCCCCAAACCCCATCCATCCAGGTCTTCCTGGATCTTTCCCCAGGAGTTTAGCAAAGGGTGGAGGCAGATGATTTTTATTAGCATCCAAAACACTATGCCTGGTACATAGTAGATGTTCAGTAAAACATAATGAGTGCATATATGGATCAGACTCACTCAAATAATAGGTTTCTCCAAGTCCTTGAAGATCTAAGAACTTTCACAAGAAAACAAGAAATTCTAAATAGTAAGCAGTGATGTCTGTCCTTCCAAACACTGTGGTAACATTAGGTGGTGTGCTGGAACCTCTGTCCCTCCAGATCCATCCTCTATCCTCCTGTCTCCCAGATTATGACCTCTATGAATTGTGTTAGTCAGATTCTCTTGCCCTCTGGATTCTAGTTAAGTTCAGCCAGTGAGTCACCAGGAGATCAGAGGGCAGGATAGAGAGTTCAGGCAACTGTTCTCCTCCCCTTCCCTCCCTCCCTTCCTTCTCCTTCCCTCCAGGTGGACTGCCTGCATCTCTACCCAAAGCACCTCCTCAGGCAGCCCTCTCCCACAGCTCTTTTTGGGTTCCAGTACCAACCTCCATCCCTGACCCTTCAGAATGAGGCGATCCTCACTGATGCCAGGCCTATAGTGTTTCGCCAGCCAAATCCTACCCAAGCCTCTTCGCTAGCTGTCTTCAATTACACTGTTTGTTCTCTCTCTTTCCTGCTAAGATAAATCTGATGCAGGGGGCTTCAGCAAATCTTCACCCATCCCAGCTTGAACTTGCTGAATGGCTTCAAAGGCTCAACGAGGGCTTGGGTGTGCAGATGTGCTCCTTGGCTGCTTGTGTGTGGTGCAGGGCAATCAGACCTTACTATTCTCAGGGGGGCAGAGAAGTGCCCTTGAGCCCCAACCCAGCAGGCTCTATCACTGACTTGGAGGAGCAGAGAGAGGGGAGCAAGAACTGAGATTTTTCTCCAGAAACTAGGATTGCAGCAGCTACGCTTTTCAACCCCAAATCAGGGCAATGTTCTGAGTAGTTGAAGGGTATTTGCAGGGACGATGGAAGAAAGCATTTAAAATGAGGCCTTTCCTGGGAAACCTGGCCGCTTCCTCACCCGTGGTGGCAAGCAGATGCTGTGGGCGGCTGGAAACCTCCTTCTTCACGTTGCGCAGGGTAACCATGTACTTGGTGCCAGGCAGCAAACCAAGGATCTCATAGCTGTGCTGCTCCTTCGGCACTTGGATCTGCTTCCCAGAGAGCTCCTCTCCCAGGGGGTAGTAGCTGAGGAGGTAGTGGTCCACCTCGCTGGCCGGCTCCCAGCTCACCAGCAGGGAATCCTCCGTGCTCTTGAGCAGCTGCAGGCCCTGGGGGGCCACCACTGTATGCAGAACAGGAACAGGTGTGCAGAGGGTGAAGCAAGCGAGGGGAGGGGGAATGCATAGCCAGTGTGTATTCACTGAGCACCTACTATACACTGAACACCGTGGTGGCAGGCATGAGAGCACAAAGAAGCCGTGCTGAGCACCCCTCTGGACACCCCTCCCCACACACCCGCCGGAAGTTACATGAGGGGGAGTTCACCCTGATCCGGTCATCGGCAGACACACACAGACAGACACACACACACACACACACACACACACACACACAGCACCATTAGATCACATAAGATCAGTGGTCCCGCAACCTAGAACTTATTAATGAATGCCCACCCCAGGGCCCCACCCCAGGCCCGCAGAATCAGACACGCAGGCCGAGCCAGCAATCTGTGTTTAATAAGCTCTCTGGGGGCTCTGGCGTGCGTGGGCTGGATGTCGAGTCCCCACCCCCCCCCACCCCCCCCACCCCCCCGCCCATGAGCACCAAGTGTAACAGGGTCTGAGGGTGCCGGCCCCCAGCAGGGAAAGGAGAGAGTCGGGCGTCGGCGCTCTCACCCTGGGCACAGTCCGGTCCGCTGAAGCCCTCCTCGCAGTAACACTCGCCCGTGTCGCAGAAGCCGTGGCCGCTGCAGTCGCCGGGGCAGCGGCGCTCGCTGCAGTCCTCGGACGTGAAGTCCTCGTGGCACCGGCACGCGCCGCGCACGCACACGCCATGGCCGCTGCAGTTCTCGGGGCAGGCGGGGTAGGCGCAGTCGATGCCCACGTAGGGCGCGTCGCACTCGCAGCGGCCGTCCACGCAGCGCCCGTGGCCGCTGCACGCCCCGGGGCAGGCGGGCCGCTCGCATGCGGCGCCCTCCCAGCCCTGCTCGCAGCGGCAGCCGCAGGTCTCGGGGGAGAAGGTCCCGTGGCCGCTGCAGTGGCCGTTGGCACCTGCAGGCGAGAGGAAGGTAGGCTGGAGGGGGTGCGGGCCGGCGAGCGGGCCTCTCCCTTCCCTGGAGCTCCGGTGAGAGCGGGCTGGTGGGCCCTGGGCACTGTCTTTGAAGGAGGGCAGGGCCCCTGCAGAAGACTGGGGTCCGCCCTTTCCGCCCCCTCTCCCCCCCCCCGACCGGCCGGACTCTGACCTGTGACATTCACCAACTGTGCCCTCCTTTTATGCCCCAAAGCCACGGGAAGTCCCCTTCCCCTCCCCTTCTCATCCAAGTGCTCAGGTGAATTCGGGTTCCCTCTGCTCTAAACGGCAGTAATTACTTAGAACGTTTAAGAATCGGGGCGCGTTCACGTCCCCAGCTTGGGCGTCCTCGCACCAGCGCAGAAGCTCATCTTGTCTTGGCTGGAGGTTGCTGGACCTAGCAAGGCCGGGTCCTTGGGAGATGAGCCCAAACTGAATCCTGGCAAAGGGGGCCTCCAGAAGCTACAAACCGGCCGCGTCTCACTAGGGGGGTGAGGGGCAGGAGAAGGGATCACCCAGGCTCCCCTCTCTGACCCCAGGCAGCAAGAGGCAGTTGGAGGCCCTGGCCCTTCAACAGCCCGGCTCCTGCTTCTCAGAACACCCTCTCTTCTTCCTAGAAACTTTGGACGTGCAAGCTCCTCGGCGGCAATCCCGTGCTGTTTCATTCACGGCAGTGTCCCTGGTGCCTACTTCTGTGTCTGGTACACAGGAGGTGCTCTCAACGGTAGCACTTCCTCCAGCATGAACAGGTACGCCAACATACCACTGGATACTCGGATCAGCTTTCGTAATTATCAGCTATGGGCCAGGGAACTTATGTACGGCATCTAGAGTCCTCAGAACTAGACTAGTGGATAGAGTTTTCCTAACTGGGCAGTTTAGAAAACTTCAGGAACTGACCCAGAGTCACACAACTAAAAAGCAGCGAAACCCATCTGTACCCAGTCCTGTCTAGCTCCAAGGCTGACTGTCCTTCCTGTCTTTCCCACTGCTTCCCCTTCCAGTAGAGATTGGATCCACAGGTCAAACAGCACCCAGAAGTGTAAACTCAGGAGTCCAGACTCCCTTTCAGGGTTGCCGGTCCCTCAGCACCTGGGTAGCTCAGTTGGTTAAGGGAGCGACTTTGGCTCGGGTCATAATCTCACAGTTCGTGGGTTCAAGCCCCTCGTCGGGCTCTGTGCTGGCAGCTCGGAGCCTGGAGCCTGCTTCGGATGCTGGGTCTCCCTCTCTCTCTGCCCCTCCCCCACTCACACTCTGTCTCTCAGAAATGAATAAACGTTAAAGATTTTTTCTACAAAGAGTTGCTGGTCCCTCTCTACTGAGGCTCGCAGATGCTTCCTGGAGCTAGTGTCGAAGATGAGACGCCCACTCCACCCTTAGAAAACCCAGAGGGAGGTGGGAGCACACCAGACTCCCACAGGACACCTGGCATGTGGAAGGCGCCCGTTAGTTGTTTGTTGAATGAATACCAGATGGTAAAAGCTCACCGGCAACTCCTCGGCAGCAGCGCTGAACATCACACCGCTCCTTCACCTCCGCCATCTCTTCCTCCAGCTTCTTCACTCGGGCCAGGAGGGCTTGGACGCTGCCTGCCAGCTCACAGTCCTTCTGTGGCGTCTGCAGGCGGATGTTGTGCCTGAAGATGATGTTCTGTTCCTCGGCCTCCCCTGAGGCCAGGAGTGAGGCCCCATCGTCACTAAGGGGCTGGGGGTCAGTCTCGACCTGGACCAGAGCAGACTTGGGCACATCAATCTTGTAGGTGTGGCTGACAGTAACCTGTGGCTCCTTGTCCCTGCAGCCCTGAGGCTCGAGGGTGGCCGGGGCTGAGGCCACCAAAAGCACAGAGCCAAAGAGGAGCCCCAGGGGGAAGCAGAACATCCCCCGGAGACCCATCCTTGGGGAGACAGGAAGCAGATCCTCTCGGAGACCTGTATCCAGAAAAGATGCAAACGAAAGCCATGAAGATTTGCTGGTGGAAATTGCCCTTCATAGTAGATTCGAAGAGTCCACAGGAAGCTGAGAACCCAGCAGAACTACATCCTATATCTCCTGAGGATCCAAACTAAATTTTGTGTTCTTTCTCCTGCTTCCTGTCTTTGCTTACACCGTTCACTCCCTGGGAGACTCTCCTCTTCACCTCTAACTCAATACTCACCTGACGGATAGTGACAAGGAAAACAATTGCGACCAGGCTTTGATCTCCCCATCCCTGATCTAAACCACACACCGAGTAATTCCCTCCCCATTAACACCACCTACAGAACAGCCGCACCTAGAGAGCATGCTGTGTGCCAGGCGCTGTCCTAAATGTTCTGCGTTGATTACCTTATTCGAGCCTGACAACAATGCTTCGCAGAATATACTATTACTACCCCATTTTGCAGATACAGAAACTGAGACTCAGCTCCCTAAAGTGACTTGCCCACAGGCAAACAGCCAAGATGGCCGAATTTGAATCCAGAGACCATGCTCATCCCCACTTTGTCACGCTGCTTTGCACACGTGAGGAAACCAAGGTTCAAGGGACTGAGCAAGTTGTCCCAGGTGCCACAGCCAGGAAGGGCAGAGCCTGTCCTCGGACCCCAGGCCAGGGTCCTGCTCACCACCTCTGCCTGCGAGCCAGCAAAAGATGAGAGCTTCTAATACAAATAATTCTTCCATGAAGCCTTCTCTCATGCCCCCCCCCCCCCATCTCACTCCAGCTGGAAACTACTAGCTCTCCTGCTGAGCATTCAGAGAAATGTATTGGCTCCTCTGTGAGTCTCTTCACGGTCTACCTTGTGTTACAGTTACTCTTGTATGCAGTTTGTCTCCCCATGAGGCTGTCAGCCTCTTAAGGACAGGACCCAAGGCTGGTCCCTCCCGGAGCCCTCCCAAGGCAAGAGCAAAGAGCCACCCAAGCCAAGGGGTTCAGTCACCCTCAAATCCATGCTCAGTGGCCTGGTTTGTCAGTCAGGCCAGGCCACCCTGGCAGGAGCAGGCAATTAGGTTTCGCCTCTAGTTTGGCCCCCAGGAGGTGTGAGCCTTCCTCCATGAGTGTGCAGAAGGACCCCTGTCTCTAGCTCCTATCCAGGATGGCACGTTCTTGACCACTATCAGACCGAGGCTGGACAGACACAGGAGACCTAGCCAGTGCTTCACATTCGCTCAGGGGCACTCACTCACCAGAACACCTCTCAGCTGGGCTGTCACAAAACCTTTGCTAGAAACCGAGCTGCAGGGCTGCCTCTGGCCGATGGGCTTCTGTGACCAACTCATGACTCGTAAGCGTTTGTATCGAGACTGAAGTCAGGAAGCCTTGTCCTTTCCTGGAGGTGATGTCCCAGTCAAGCCCAGGCTCCCCCTCCCCATTATAAGAGGCAGTGACAATGTGCTGGAAAAACAAATCAGGTCCTAGGTGTGTAGCCTCGCGAAGGCTCCTTATCCTCCTGTTAACCATCATCCTCTGGTAAAGTGGGAATGATAACACCTGCTTCCCGCATCGTATGTGGAGAGCACTTCGCGCCATGCCAAGCACACGGTAAGTGCTCAGTAAATGAGGTTTGGGTTTTAATCAACTACTGAGTATGACTTCCTTTTCTTTCTCATCTTTTCTATCGTGAAGGGTGATATCTATCCTGAAAAGAGCATGCAACAAAAATGGTGTCATTTTTAGTGAATTGTTACAAAGGCAACAGCCAGGGAACCACCACCCAGCTTAAGACCTAGAACGTCGCGAGCCTCCGGAAGTCCCCCACAGGCCCTCATCTGATCCTGCCTCTTTTCCCTATCAGTAGTCAGAGTCAACCATCAAAAGAGTTGACCTGGGCAGGTAACTCTGTTGGTCAGAAAAGGAAGAAAGCCTCGTTGAGCCAAATTCTCATACTTTGTATGAGTCATCTTTTCTAAGAGTCCTCATTTATTTAGTATGAAGAAGTGGAGGATGAAGGTCCCTGGCAGCATTATTATTAGAAGTGACAATAAAAACATTACAAGAATACTATATGTTATTTGTCAAGTTGCTGCTTTGTGCCAGGCATTGGCCAGGTGCATTAATCCTAATTAAACTCCACAGCTGCTAAATAAGGTCAGGGCCAGTCTGCCTACCCTGGGTGAGGAGCCAGATGTGAAAGGCAAAGTCACTTACCGGGGGGTGTCCAACTAGTAAGTGGCCCAGTCGGGATTCAACACGAGGTCCATCTGATTGCAAGCCTGCACTTGCTCTACGTCAATACAACATTCTGATGCTAATAACACGTGAGCTCAGGATGTACCTTCCCTATGCAATTCCCTCCTTTGGCCTGACACCCTGTGTGTTGGGCCCAAGGGACGTGCTACCACTCTGAACTAAACAGAGCAGCCCCAAAGGAGAGTTCTTCTTCATATCACCCCTTAGCCCCCCTCACTCCTTCTTGGCTTTTCCTATAATCCAAAGCATGCATTATTGCTAATCATAATCATCGTAGCTCACCTTTTCTGAGCACTTACTATGTCCCAGGAACTGGACTCAACACCCTGCAGACATAATGGTCAGTGGGACATTTCTTGTTGGCGTGGGATTTGGACAGTGGGTGGTAAGTGCCCACACATTTTTTTTTAATTTTTTATGTTTATTTTTGAGAGAGAGAGAGGGTGTGCACGGGTGAGGGGCAGAGAGAGCAGGAGACACAGAATCCGAAGCAGGCTCCAGGCTCTGAGCTGTCAGCACAGAGCCCGGCGCGGGGCTCAAACTCACAAACCGTGAGATCATGATCTTAGCAGAAGTCAGATGCTTTACCAGCTGAGCCACCCAGACACCCCAGTGCCCACACATTTTAAAGAGAGACATTCTATTGGAGCTCTTCTGCAGGCAGGTTGGTCTGAATAGGAGGTAGAGGGCAAAAAGACCAGCGCCTGCCCCTTGCCCAGAGGAATTCAGAGGTGGGGGGTTGCCTAGAACAGCCTGCATAGCAGAGATTGGAGGGAGGCTACGGTGGGAGAGACCTGCACCCCAGACTTTGGGGAGACAAGACTATGTTAAGTCCTGCCGTAGGTCATAGTCCTGTGTAAATCTATGCAACTTACTATGGGGTCAGAGCTGAGGGGCAGCCCCCTGGCTCAGCAGGAGTATGCTTCCCCAGCGGACAAACCACAGGAGGAGGTTCCCAGGAGGTAGAATGAAGATTGTCTAAAAAACCCAGGACAGAGTCGCACAAGAGGGAGCTGATGGAGCCAGCACAGGGAGCAGCTGCCACAAGGGCATGGGAAGGAGCTACGATGGCTCTAGGTAAAAATCCCTTTTCCCTTCTCTCTGACTCCCCTCCCTGCTGGTGACCTGGAGAAGCCAGAACAGCCCAGCAAGTTGGGGGAGGCAGTGGAGGAAGGAAGCCACCAGGCTCACCACCTGCCCCCTGGTGTGTCTGTGGACTCAGGCCCAAGCTGGGTGAAAAGAAAACATGTGGCCTGGATAGGAGATCGAAGCTCTCATATTGGACGGACCTGCCCTTCACAAAAGGGTTTTCTTCCAATACCAAAAGTAACCAGAAAAGCTCTGGAATCTGCTTGAGATTTTTATCAGAGGATGGGGTGGGGGGGTGAGGAGGGCCAGGAGAGCAAGTCGGAAGGCAGGTATTGGATAAAAATAATATTTCAAGGGGTGCCTGGGTGGCTCAGTTAAGCATCAGATTCTTGGTTTCGGTTCAGGTCGAGATCTCTCAGTTTGTGAGTTCGAGCCCCACATTGGGCTCTGCACTGGCAACACAGAGCCTGCTGGGATTCTTTCTGTCTCTCCCTCTCTCTCTGCTCCTCCCCTGCTCATGCTCGCTCACTCTCTCTCTCTCTCTCTCTCTCTCTCAATAAATAAGCAAAAACTCAAAAAAGATGTTCCCCAATTGCTATCTTCAAAAATTCAACCCAATGGTAGCACAGTTACACGCATAGCTGTGTGTTCACTCCCCGAAATGGGGACCGAGGCTCAGGGACATCAAGCAATGTGCCCTTGATTATGCAGCAGAAGTGCAAGGCTGCAGATTCAAACCGGTCTACACAGTGTCCACTAACTGAGCTTAAGCCCTGAGCACCTCTGTCACCCCCAATAACCACACACATTGATCTCAAAGCAACTTCTTTGAATGGAGTTTTCGCTGTCCCAGATCCCCTTCCCAGGCAACAGTGGAGCTAGAAAAGCAGACTGAGACTTCTCTGCCCACTCCTGCCATCCAAACCCCTCCCCCACCCCATGGCTCACTATTTTCTGAGACGCAAATGGAGCGCAGATGGGTTTTTGAAGAAGTTCTGCACGAATGCAAAACAGCTACAGACTCTTGCCATAAACCGCAGCAAGGCTGTGCAAAGCCCAGTCTCACTGTGTTTGTTTTGGGAAGCCTGGAATATGAGAAACCCCAGAAGCCCTCGTATGAGCCCTCCGTGTCTCCCGTCCTTCTGCCGCCTGTCGCTTGTAACAAGATGTCCTCGCTAATTGCAGCCTCTTGGATTCCCCCAGTTGAGCTCAGATTTCCCTGGGCAGGGTGATTGTTGGAAAGAAGATGGGAGGGAGGGATCTGCGACCTAGCACTTCTGTCAAGTGTAATGAGCGAGAGGAGAAGCCTGCTGTCTTTCCTTCCAGCACGTGGCAGGAGAGACTTGCCTTGTGTAAGAACAGAAGGAAGGGATGACCTCACCAAGGCTGCTAGCATGCACAGCCAACCACAGACAGAGCTCCGTCAGTGTGGGGAGGGGGCGGACAGGGCAGCAAATGTCACCAAGGAAAATGCAGGATAAGTTTCCGAATGGGGATGATTTTTCTGTTGAGGAATCATTTGGTAAATGCTGTAGGAATGTCTGAGATAAAGGGGGTTTACATGCGTGGAATGTGCCTGCAGGAAACCACGGGAAACCAGGTGTCCACAAGAATCAGTCTCATTGACTCCAATCTCGTCTTTAATTCTGGCTGCAGAAGGGGTGGGAGGGGTGTGGGGAAGTGGCAGGCAGAGACATATTAAGACTCAAGACAAATGCTGCCTGGCATTGCTTTTTCGAGAAAGGCTCTTTAAGGAGTGTGCTGCTACCATCAGCTGGATGGACAGTCCTGGTTCTGCCCTGAAAGACACACTGATGTCACAGGGCTCTACATCTGTGCTCTATTCATTCTCTCTTGATGGCCACATCCACCCTTGTGACTTCAATTTCCAACCAAACACAGAAAGCTCCAAAATCTATATGTGAGTTCCTCAGCCGGATATCCTTGTAAATCTCAGGCATGGTAGTGACCATGAATGTGTTGATTCCCTCTGTATTTTCAGCACAATCCTGACGAAGGTAATATTTTGTGTATCAAGTAGTAATCCACCCCTAGGTTTTTTGTGTATGGGTTTATTAGACGGTGGTGACTGCCAAGTACTTTATGAATATTATTCTCACTTAGTCCTCAAAATCCTGGGAGTCAGTTGATACCATTCTTTGTAACACATGTTCAGAGAGGTTAACTAGCTTGCCCAAGGGCACAGAGCTAATAAGCAGCAGAGCTGAGATCAAACACCAGGTCTGTCCACTCTCCCCATGTTCTTCATCTTTCTGCTATATGTACTGCCTGCCCCTCAAAAAAATCCAGTGAGAAGAATACCAAATGTGAAAAATAAACCAATGTCCTCTTGCCTATCATATTTAAGAGAGGGTTTCTTATGCTAGAAAGAAAGAAAGAAAGAAAGAAAGAAAGAAAGAAAGAAAGAAAGAAAGGGAAAGAGAAAGAAAGAGAAAGAAAGAAAGAGAAAGAAAAGAAAAGAAGAAAGAAAAAAAGAAAGAAAGAAAAGAAAAGAAGAAAGAAAAAAGAAAGAGAAAGAAAGAAAGAAAGAAAGAAAGAAAGAAAGAAAGAAAGAAAGAAAGAAAGAAAGAAAGAAAAAAAGAGAAGAGAAGAGACGAGACGAGACTCAGGGCTTACCAGGTGCTCATTTCAAAATGAACTGCCCAGTAACTAAATCCTATGCCTGCACTCCCTCTGAGCAGTGCCAAGGATGATCTCCTAGAAGAACAATTCGTTTTCCCCCCCACAAGGAGGTTAAATCATGATCACTTCTCATGAAATTCTGGAGAACTTCCTTCCCAAGAAACACAAAGCAGACCAAGACTTCTGTCTGTAGGGGCAGATGTCAACCAAGGCTTGGCCAGAGGAGAAGGATGGACCCTAGTCCCAGATGGTCCTCTCCTATCCTAAGGCTGATGGTCTCCATGTTACCTCATTTTCTCCAAAGAAGCACACACATCCTGGTCGGAAATAAAATATACGACTTACAACGAAGACAGTGGCAGCCAATTTCTAGCCACCATTACAGATCTTTCTACTTAAATTCAGGGCTTTCTTTGGTTCCCTTATTACCTCATTCTGCTTTTACAATTAACCACAAGCAAATGAGAGCACTGCTTTGGGTTTTAGAAAAATCATATCATCCATTTCCAGTAGAGTCACTTAAAAAGATATTCTGTCCCCAAATGACAGGGTGGACATCATTGAACCATGAAGGAAAGTGAAAGAGATGGTGGCTAGGGATACACTGATGTCACAAATGTCACCTGGCATTTGTTGCTCCTTCCCCAAACTCTCTTGGGCATATTCTGCCAGTGATCTACAACCTGGACCTTGGGTGGCCCCAAGGTCTTCTGACCCAGTACTCAGTCCAGGAGAGCAAGTTCTTGGGTACCTGGCTCAACTCGTCCTCAGCCTACCGATTTCACCTCTGGATCTTTTTCTCTTTTAGTAATGTGAGCATGTGAGATGCACAAGACAGTACTCTTTCGGCTAGGTCATACTACAGACAAACCAAATACATGTGAACACTTATTTCGAGGCCCTGTGACCCTGAACCCTCTGCAGAGGTATTCTATACAGGATAGAAGACACCAAGTGTGGGTGAGAATGAAAAATTGGTTTCATGGGATAAGGCTTAATATGGTGGCATTTCAGGCATCATTAGGTGCGCCCACTCCTCCGGGTCAGTGGACCACAACCAGCGAGTGCCCAAGAAGTCCTTGTAGATGACTCTCACTGCCACACAAGACCTCTTTTCCTGAAGACCTCTTTCCACCAAATCTTCCCATACACCACAAGCTAGAAAAGCTGACACACGGTGTCTCTGATTCAGCTTCAACATTCAATCACCTTTTCACAGGTGGTCACAAGCTGCTGTGGTTGTTTTATTCCATCAACCGAATATTAGTCTACCTTACGGGAGCTCAAATGGCTGGTGACAATGGCAGTTACCACTTTCTAAGCTCTTATGATGTGCCAGGCTCTGTGCTAAGCTCTTCTAAAGCTTTTTCTGAGCATCAGGCAAAGGCAAAGATGTCCGTTGACACCATGGGAATGAATTCCTTCCTCATATAAAGCCCTTCCTTTTACTTTCACTGGAATGCACAGGCTCGTGCATAGTAAGAAGATAAAATGGGCACAAGGGCATAAATTCGGAGACCTGCCTCCCCCACATCCAACCATACACCCAGTCTCCAGAATGCCTAAGCATCACGTTAGACACACAGGTGTAGGGGGCTTCACATGACAAACTCTGTTTCAGCTGAATGATAATGAAGAGAGGCGTATGATGAAAATATTGTTTTTCCTATCTTTGGTTTAACGTGTGGTTTTCCACAGATTGAAATAATTTTAAAGTTCCAGCCTTCTTCCAAAGAGGGTGAGTTCCATCCGCACGCTCTGGGTCTCTCCTTGAGACCAACAGCACTTATTCAGACAGTGGCTGGTTGACGTTAACAGCAAGTCTACTGTGGTGAGACCCTGCAAAGCCTATTTGGGGATCAGGCTTGAGATCTTAGCATCACCAGCTTGCTGACTGGTGGCCCTAGATGCTGCTACAGAACCTAAACCATGATCTCATATCTGTATCCAGATCCTATAGGAGCCAAGGCTCTGGAATGAGTGGTGGATGGACAAGAGTTTCCACTGGATCTGGGCATGATTTCTACAGGCCCCTTCTCAGGAGCAGACCTCAGTCTACCCTATATTTCAAACCACAGAATGGTGCTGGAATAGAAACCAGAAGCCACAAGACGATCTGAAGTCATCCTGTGTAATTTTCCCTCCTTTAGCAGTCAGCTGCAGCCACAAATTTGGGGACATAGCAGGATTCAAAGTTGCATGAAAGAATGTCTGGTTTGGGAGAGCAGGGGAGTACCCCTAGGAAAAAAAATGGTAACTGATGTTAATACTTTCTATTTCTTCCGGAGATTGTCTCCCAGCATTATCACCTTGACTCTGAGTCTCCAACAAACATCTAAATGCCAAAAAACACCAATTCTTCCCATGCAGATCCTGTGCTTCGGCAGCCACCTGTCTATGGCTGTGGCTAAGCACATGTCACCTGCTACCTCAGTGGTACTCTGGCTCCTGGAGGAGCCTATGGGCATTAGGCACTGTGGCTAACCTAGTTTGTTATTTTTATGTTAGGATTTGTTCTTTTTTAAATGCTCATGTCAGCAACTCCAGTTTTGTGTTTTTAGGTGACTGTTCTCACTCATTCCTTCTCCATTTCCTCACGTCTCTCCTGACCACAAAAATAAATAGGTACATAAATAAAAAGACCCCGAGAACTAGTCCAGCACATAGTTTCTTGAAATGCTTTAATATGGGTGTTCTCAAGGCATTTCAAGGGTCATGGCATGGGAATTTGGGGGAAAGTTATAAATAAGAAATAAAACCTATAAAATAAGAAATAAATACAAATAAGGAATAAAACCTATAAAATTAAATGTTTGAAAAACTTCAAAGCTCTTAAGTGCATTTGCAAACATCATCTTACTTGGCATATCCAAATTTCAAAAAAAGGGGAATGTTAGGACAGTTTCCTGATCACATCGAAAATGAAAGCTTTGTTTCAGGATTTTATTAAAAAGTGAGATGTAAGAAAACTTACCAAACAATGAAGGCTTTGACATTGTAATAAAGAAAAAAAAAAAGCCCGCAAAGAAACAAGAGATGAGGAGGCCACGAAAAACTTAAAGGAAATATCGTATGTAAAAATTTGTTACTCCAGGCAGAAATTCCCCTACAACACAGACTGCAAGTGGCCAGGTAGGAAGGTGATTGTACTCAGTCCCCGTCGGGTATCCAGTATACTGCTGACTAAGGACACGTTACTTGGGTCCTGGCAAATATTTCCTAATTAGGTTTAGGCAATGACATTGCCTAGGATTTTCAGCTCAGGAGCTCATGCCCAGCTGGCCATCACCCTCCCGCTCACAGGTAAAGCCCTCAGGACCTCTTACCTCAGAGGCTGCTGGGCACCACTTCCAACACTTCCCCCAGGGACTGGGCCCCTTGGGCTGCAGAGCTTGGTGCTTCTCTGTCCCTCCTTCTCTCCCCTCCTCAGCTTCCCTCCCTGGATTTAAATCCCATCCAGGCCAGAGGAGGAGCCAATGGGGACTCCTGGGTGTTTCCCTGTCTTCCCGGCAGTGACTCGGTTAAGAGATAATGAGCAATTCCTTCTTATTCTAACTAGGGAAGAAAAAACATACACATTTCCCCCTTCTTTTTTACATCCGTTACACAGCAGCTAAAAATACTGGTGACTGTTTCCATTTAAGTAGATCCAGAAAAAGGTTATTAAAAGAGTTTGCATGTCTCCTGGCCAGGAGCTGGCTCTTTGGATTTGCAAGAGATTTTCTAAAGTCTCTCTTTTTTTTCTGTTTCAAGCAACATGGGACTTAATTGCCTACCATTTTTTAAAATAGGAGAAGACCCTTGGCATAGGAAGAAATGAGCAGAGACCCTCAGGGACAAATCCCTCTGCCAACCTCTAGCCTCCTCCCGCCATCAGTTTGCAGCTCTGAGTGGCAGGGCTCTGAGGACACCGAGAGCAAGAATAGCAGATCTAGGGCATTCTACTCCAATGCCCCCCTGTCCCACCCCTTCCCAGAGCCTCCTATACACAAGTCACAGGAGAGCCCCATCACCAGGAAAGCACCGTGGGCGCCCTTTGGTGCTGCCCTTCCTTTTTTGCCATCGGACGGACAGACCTTAATTCTTTCCATGAAACAGAATTATTCCAATGGGTCACTGCTGACACTCAGTGTTCCTTCTGCCCTCCACCCCACCTCTGCCCTGCCTGAAGTAGGTTCCAGAGTGCAGAACTATAATGCACTGGAAGGAGTCCATATGCTTCAACTTAGCAATGTAGGCATTGAATGTTGTTGGAAGGGAAGAAGGACTGAAGAGATGGGGGGTGGAGGAGTTGCCCCAGAAGCATGAAGGTGCATCCAGAGCCAGATCGCTGTATCTGAAGTTTGTGTCTGCTACTTGCAAGTGACCTTTGACCTAACCTCGCCGTGCCTCAGGTTACTCATCTCTAGAAGAATAATGTGGTTACGGTAAGGATTAAAGGAGCTCGTACATGTAAAGAAATTCGGGGAGGGGCCTACATGGCAGAGAAGTGGGGGGATCCGAAGTTCCCTCATCTCTCAAACAAAGCGGTGTTGAAACCAAAGGACTTTGAACCCCAAGAGTCCAGGAAGCAAAGAGAGTCACTTCCAGGGACCCACCTGGACAACCTGGTGGGCCATAGGTGTGTGATTGTGAACTGGAGGAGAGAAAACAAATGGAGGGGAGGGATCCCTTTCTGCGGAGAGTCAAAGGGAAGAGAAAGAGGCTGGGGAAGCATAGGACTGTATCTGGATAAGAGAAAAACCATGAACTGGAACAGAGAAAGATCCAATATCCAACTGCCGGGCTTTCTCCAGACTGGGGCCGGCTGCCCGGATTGTACACCTGGGGAGGAGGGGAGCCAGCCCCGGGCTCAGTGGCTAGGTCAGGGGCGCAGTCCAGAGTGGGAGAGAGCGATCCCCTCCCTGGAGTGCTGTGGGACAGGACAAAGCCTGCCTGCACCTGCCAGCCAGGGACCACATATCGGATGGCACAGGGAGTCACTCCCCCAGTACCGGTGTGCGGAGGGAGAATTTGAATCCCAGCCCAGCACCAGGCACCAGAGTCAGGGGAGCAAGACAAAGTGCCTCGTTTGCACCGTGGCACAGTGAGCACAGCTCGAACAGAGTAGCTTGGGACACCAGTCTGTGGTGGAGAGACTGGGGTGTCGCCATTTTTCTCCCCATCACCACCGAGGTGAGGCTTCAGGGAACAGTCAACAGGGCGCACGGTGGAGGTGGGACCTGCCTGCACCAAACCACACCCCTGCACACCTGGTAACTGCGTATCTACTAGAACAGGATAGACAACCAGACAGCCCTTCCTCCAGACCTGCACTGCTGCATTGCCTGATTTAATTCTCGGACAGTTCTAATTATGTAGATATATTCTTCCTTTTCTCCTTCTTATCTCTTCCCTCCTCTAGTCTAGTTACTCTGGTTGTTGGTTTGTTTAAGCAGACATATTTAATCCATACTCCTGATACCTGTTCTACACCTCCTTCTTTATTTTCCTTACCTTCTCTATCTCTGGATTAATTAAGCCATATAGTTTCTCTGTCTGGACAACTTTATCTTCTTTTCTTTTTCCCCTCCTCCTTCTTTATTTTCCCTTCTCTGTCTCTGGATTAAGTCGTATAGTTTCTCTGCCTGGTCGATTTTTATTTTTTCTTTTTCCCCTGCCCCTGTCATTTCTTTCTTTGTATGGGATAGGCCTCTTCCATCAGCAATGTTTCCACTCTGTTGTTTACTTGTAGCTGGTGTTCTGGTTTTTTGTTTTTGTTTTATTTGTCTGTGTGTTTGCATGTTTTTGTTTTCTGTTTGTTTTTTGGTTGTTTGTTTTCCTTTCCAGGGCTACTTCAACAAACAAATCAAAGCACACCTGGTGGAGGGTCCAAAACATCACTAGGAGTAGGGAGATAAATTAACCAAAGTCACAAGAGAGAGCAAATAACACTCCCCAAAAAACACCTCCTGAAGGGCCAGGCCCTGGACAGTGAATGGCCCCTCTTTAATACAGTAGTGCTTGCAGGTTCAGGGCACATAACAAGCTTTTAAAACACATAAGGGACAGAAAACTAGGCAAAATGATGAAACAGAAGAATTCTCCTCAAAAGAAATTCCAGGAAGAAATGACAGCTAAAGAATTGATCAAAACAGATATAAACAATATAACTGAAAAATAATTTAGAATAATCATCATAAGATTAATTGCTGGGCTTGAAAAAAGCATAGAAGACAGCAGAATCTATTGCTGCAGAGATCAAGGAACTAAAAAATAATGATGAATTAAAAATTCTATAAATTGGGTGAAAAATAAACTAGAAGCAGTCACAGTGAGGACTGAAGAGGTAGAGGGATAAGTGAAAGAGAAGAGAAAATTATGGAAAAAGAGGAAGCTGAGAAAAAGAGATATAAAAAAAATTCTGGATCACGAGGGGAGAATTAGAGAACTAAGTGAATCAATGAAACGGAATAATATCCATATCGTAGGAGTTCCAGAAGAAGAAGAGAGAGAAAGGGGCTTAAGGTATATGTGAACAAATCATAGCTGAGAACCTCCCCAATCTGGAGAAGGAAGCAGACATTGAAATCCAGGAGGCACAGAGAACTCCCTTCAGACGTAACTTAATCGATCTTCTGCACAACATACCATAGTGAAACTGGAAAAATACAAAGATAAAGAGAGAATTCTGAAAGCAGTTGGGAAAAACAGGCCTTAACATACAAGGGTAGATACATATGGATAGTAGCAACCTATCTACTGAAACTTGGCAGGCCAGAAAGGAGTGGCAGGAAATTTTCAATGTGATGAACAGGAAAAATATGCAGCCAAGAATCCTTTATCCAGCAAGCCTGTCATTCAGAATAGAAGGAGAGATAAAGGTTTTCCCAAACAAACAACTACTGAAGGACTTCACCACCACTAAACCAGCCCTACAAGAGATCCTAAGGGGGACTCTGTGAGTGAAATGTTGCAAGGACCAAAAAGGACCAGAGACATCACTACAAGCATGAAACCTACAGATAACACAATGAGGCTAAACCCATATCTTTCAATAATAACACTGAATGTAAATGGACTAAATGCACCAATAAAAAGACATAGGGTATCAGAATGGATAAAAAAAACAAGACCCATCTATTTGCTGTCTACAAGAGACTCATTTTAGACCTGAGGACACCTTCATATTGAAAGTAAAGGGATAGAGAACAATCTACCATGTTACTGGAAGTCAAAAGAAAGCTGGAGTAGCCATACTTATATCAGACAAACTAGATTTTAAACTAAAGGCTGTAACAAGAGATGAAGAAGGACATTACACCATAATTACAGGGTCTATCCATCAAGAAGAGCTAACAATTATAAATTTCTATGCACTGAATTCGGAAGCACCCAAATATATAAAACAATTACAAACATAAGCAATCTTACTGGTAAGAATGTGGTAATTGCAGAGGACTTTAATACTCCACTTACAACAATGGACAGATCATCTAGACAGAAAATCAATAAACAATGGCCCTGAATGGTACACTGGACCAGATGGACTTGACATATATTTAGAGCTTTTCATCCTGAAGCAGCATAAATATACATTCTTCTCGAGTGCACATGGAACATTCTCCAAGATAAATCACATACTGGGCCACAAAACAGCCCTCAGTAAATATAAAAGAATTGAAATCATACCACACACACTTTCAGATCACAATGCTATGAAACTTGAAATCAACCACAGGAAAAAGTTTGGAAAACCTCCAAATCCATGGAGGTTAAAGAACACTGTACTAAAGAATGAATGGGTCAACCAGTCAACTAAAGAAGAAATTTTAAAATATATGGAAACAAATGAAAATGAAAACACAACAATCCAAACCCTTTGGGATGCAGCAAAGGCAGTCCTGAGAGGAAAATACATTGCAATCCAGGCCTATCTCAAGAAACAAGAAAAATCCCAAATACGAAATCTAACAGTACCCCTAAAAGAACTAGAAGCAGAACAACAAAGAAAACCCAAATCCGGAAGAAGAAGATAAATAATAAAGATCAGAGCAGAAATAAACAATATAGAATCAAAAAAAAAAAAACAGGTCAATGAAACTAAGAGTTGGTTTTTTGAAAAAATAAACAAAATTGATAAACCCCTAGCCAGACTTCTCAAAAAGAAAAGAGAGAGGACCCAAATAGATAAAATCACGAGTGAAAATGGATTTATTACAACCAATCCCTCAGAATTACAAGTAATTATCAGAGAATACTATGAAAAATTATATGCCAACAAACTGGACAACCTGGAAGAAATAGACAAATTCCTAGACACCCACACACTACCAAAACTCAAATGGGAAGAAATAGAAAATTTGAACAGACCCATAACTAGTGAAGAAATTGAATCAATTATCAAAAATCTCCCAACAAATAAGAGTCCTGGGCCAGATGGCTTCCCAGGGGAAATCTACCAGACATTTAAAGCAGAGTTAATATGTATCCTTCTCAAGCTGTTCCAAAAAATAAAAATGGAAGGAAAACTTCCGGATTCATTCTATGAAGCCAGCATTACCTTGATTCCCAAACCAGATAGAGACCCCACAAAAAAGGAGTACAGGCCAATATCCCTGATGAACATGGACACAAAAAAAATCTCAACAAGATACTAGCAAATTGAATTCAACAGCATATAAAAAGAATTATTCACCATGATTAAGTGGGATTCATTCCTGAGCTGCAGGGCTGGTTCAATATTTGCAAATCAATCAGTGTGATACATCACATTAATAAAAGAAAGGATAAGAACCATATGATCTGTTAATAGATGCAGAAAAAGCATTTGACAAAATACAACATCCTTTCTTCAATTTTTTTTAATGTTTATTTTTGAAAGAGAGACAGAGAGACAGAGTGTGAGCTGGAAAGGGTCACAGAGAGAGGGAGACACAGAATCTGAAGCGGACTCCAGGCTCTGAGCTGTCATCACAGAGCCGGATGTGGGGCTTGAACTCACGAACAGTGAGATCAGACGTGAGCCGAAGTTGGACGCTTAACCGACTGAGCCACCCAGGTGCCCCTTACAACATCTTTTCTTAATAAAAACCCTCAAGAAAGTTGGGATAGAACGAACATCATAAAAGCCATATATGAAAAGCCCACAGCTAATATCATCCTCACTGGGAAAAAACTGAGAGTTTTCCCCCTAAGATCAGGAACACAACAGGGATGTCCACTCTCACCAGTGTTGTTTAACATAGTGTTGGAAGTCCTAGCATCAGCAATCAGAAAACAAAATGAAATAAATTCATCAAAACTGGCAAAGAAGAAGTCAAACTTTCACTTTTTACAGACAACATGATACTCTACAGGGAAAACCCAAAGACTCCACCAAAAGTCTGCCAGAACTGATACATGAATTCAGCAAAGTCACAGGGTACAAAATCAATGTACAGATATCAGTTGCATTTCTATACACCAATAATGAAGCAACAGAAAGAGAAATCAAGAAATCGATCCCATTTACAATTCCACCAACAACCATAAAATACCTAGGAATAAACCTAACCAAAGATGTAAAAGATCTGTATGCTGAAAACTATAGAAAACTTATGAAGGAAATTGAAGAAGACACAAAGAAATGGAAAAACATTCCATGCTCATGGAATATTTAACAAATATTGTTAATATTGTTAAATATTGTTAAAATGTCAATACTACCCAAAGCAATCTACACATTTAATGCAGTCCCAATCAAAATTGCACCAGCATTCTTCTCAAAGCTAGAACAAACAATCCTAAAATTTGTATGGAACCACAGAAGACCCCAAATACCCAAAGTAATGTTGAAAAAGAAAACCAAAGTGGGAGGCATGACAATCCCAGACTTTAGCCTCTACTACAAAGCTGTAATCGTCAAGACAGTATGGTATTGGCACAAAAACAGACACATAGACCAATGGAATAGAGAACCCAGAACTGGACCCACAAATGGACAGCCAACTAATCTTTGACAAAGCAGGAAAGAGTATCCAATGGAAAAAAGACAGTCTCTTTAGCAAATGGTGCTGGGAGAAATGGACAGCAACATGCAGAAGAATGAAACTAGACTACCTTCTTACACCACACACGAACATAAACTCAAAATGGATGAAAGACCTAAATGTGAGACAGGAAACCATCAAAACCCTAGAGGAGAAAGCAGGCAACAACCTCTTTGACCTCAGTTGCAGCAATTTCTTGCTCAACACATGTCCAAAGGCAAGGGAATTAAAAGCAAAAGTGAACTATTGGGACCTCATCAAGATAAAAAGCTTCTGCACGGCATAAGAAACAACAAAACTAAAAGGCAATTGACAGAATGGGAAAAGATATTTGCAAATGACATATCTGATAAAGGGTTAGTATCCAAAATCTATAAAGAAGTTAGCAATATCCATACCTGAAAAACAATCCAGTGAAGAAACAGGCAGAAGACATGAATAGACACTTTTCCAAAGAAGACATCCAGATGGCCAACAGACACATGAAAAGATGCTCAACATCACTCATCATCCGGTAAATACAAATCAAAGTTACGCTAAGATAACACCTCACACCGGTCAGAGTGTCTGAAATGAACAACTCAGGAAACTATACATGCTGGCGAGGGTGTGGAAAAACAGGAACCCTCTTGCACTGTTGGTGGGAATGCAAACTGGTGCAGTCACTCAAGAAAACAGTGTGGAGGTGCCTCAAAAAAATTAAAAATAGAACTACCCTATAACCTAGCACTGCTAGGAATTTACCCAAGGGATACAGGAGTGCTGATTCATAGGGGCACATGCACCCCAATGTTTATAGCAGCACTTTCAACAATAACCAAATTATGAAGACAGCCTAAATGTCTATCAACTGATGAATAGATAAAGAAGATGTGGCTTATATATACAGTGGAATACTACTTGGCAATGAGAAAGAATAAAATCTGGCCATTTGCAGCAACGTGGATGGAACCGGAGGGTATTACAGTAAGTGAAATAAGTCAGTCAGAGAAAGGCAGATATCATATGTTTTCACTCATATGTGGAACTTGAGAAACTTAACAGAAGACTCTGGGGGAAGTGAAGGGGAAAAAATAGTTTCAAACAGAGAGGGAGGCAAACCACAAGAGACTCTTAAATACAGAGAACAAACTGAGGGTGGATGGAAGGGGTGCGGGAGAGGGGAAAGTGGGTGATGGGATGGAGGAAGGCATTTGTTGGGATGAGCACTGGGTGTTGTATGTAACCCAATTTGACAACAAATTATATTTAAAAGATGAATAAATAAAAAAATAAAAATAAAAGGTATCAGGTTTTATTCTAACAATCCCCTAAGAAGATTCCAAGAATCGGAAAATCTTCAGTACAATAAAATTTCAGTATAGAGAGAGAATTGGAGGAGTCCTAGGAAGTATTTTAAAGGATTTTTGCTGTTGAACATGAGTACAACACAGGCTCTCTGCTGTCACTTAAAGCAAATGAATTCTTGAGCTCTAGATATTTAACTTGGGCTTCATTATCGTTATTATTTTCAAACTGTACTTTAAAGTATTTATTAGGGGCATTTCCAATCAAAGATAATAGTGAAAAGGTTTTTCTACTCAACTCTCCTCTATAAAACTAACCGCTCCTGGGCGCCTGGTGACTCTATCAGTTGAGCGAACCACTTGGGCTGGGTAATGATCTCACTGTTCGTGAGTCTGAGCCTTCAGATCCTTTGTACCACCCCCCTCTGCCCCTCCTCCACTCTCTCTCTGTCTCTCTCAAAAATAAATAAACACTAAAAAAACAAATACTAACCATTTCTGCCCTAAAACAGAACAGTGAAAAACAGAGACTACAACTCCACCTTTAATGAAACTATCAAACAAGTAACTTTTGTACTGAAGGTGGTGAGAGGATGACAAGAACAAACCCACGTCTCCAATGCTCAATTAATTAAACGAGGAGGCCATTAGAGGGAGGTGACTCTAATGCCATGGTGGCCTTCATAAGCAAACCAAGATCTAAACCTACAAATGCCTCCAGGTTTGGAAATGGAAACCTAAGGACAACCAATTGCAAAACGGCCAGTAGGCTTTAAGCTAGAGTCAATCATTTCCTTTCTTTGCTTCCATACCTTCTCACTGTAAGTAGTTCCACTAGCTCCTCTCAGAGGTGCCCTTCTAACCATTTCTGGTTCACGCCTGCCCAATTCAAATTAATTTTTGCTAAAATAAATTATTAAAATTTTTAATATGCCTCAGTTTATCTTTTAACACTGTAGTCCAGGGCAGAGTTATGCAAAAGTCTGTGAAATGCCGTATCTTAAAACAGAGAATATATCTTCTTTTTAAGCACCTATGGATCTTTCATAAAAATGAAATAAATCTTATAGGACCAAGAAAACCTAAATTCATCTCAAAATTTACAAATAGTATGGGTCATTTTCTCTCAACCAACATAATACTACTAGAAGTAGGGAGAAAATATTTTTTTTTAATCCTCCCACCTGGAAATGAAAATGAAAACCTTTCAAATAATTTTGGATCTAAATGAAAAACAGCCAAATTGCATATAAAGTTTTAAGTGATGATAATGAAAGTAATATGAACCCCTACATTCTCCTTCATCTCCCGTCCTGTGTTGTTCATACCATGAAATCTGCCTGTTCTATGAGGAAGCATCAAAGAAGGCTCTAGTGTCTGCCACAGCCAGGGACCACCCAAGGAAACAAACCCCAAAACAGGAAGTTAATCATTTTCAAGCAACAGATAAATCCTATTGTGATTAGTAGGGTTTGTCACTGAAATTGGAATGAGAGTTTCATGTGATGGTCATTCAATGAAATAAACATATCCACACAGTTGGAAATGAAGAAACAAGATTAATTTGAGCTCAAAAGAGAAGACGCTACTGAACTCCAGAATTATTCTCCCATACACAGCAGTATATTCACAATGGGAAAATACCATCTGGTTCCAGCACATACAGACTAATACTTGTGTTCTCACTCCAAATCAGAACCAATGAGATTTCGCTATTTAGCTATAACAAAGTATAGATTTAAAAAAAAATAATTGTATATATTAATATATACATATTTCAAGCATTCACACTGTGAAGCAAATAATTATGTAATAATTTTTACATAATTAATAATTATGTAATAATTATGTAATCAAAGAAGTTAAAAATAACAATAAAAATTTTTTTAATTAAAAAAAAAGAATTTTGATTAAGTCCTGGGGACACAATGAGGACTCAGTAAACGTTAGCTGTTACTATTGTTGTAATTATTATCATTTTAAGGATTCTTTTTTTTTTAATTTTTTTAATGTTTATTTATTTTTGAGACAGAGAGAGACAGAGCATGAATGGGGGAGGGTCAGAGAGAGGGAGACACAGAATCTGAAACAGGCTCCAGGCTCTGAGCTGTCAGCACAGAGCCTGACGCGGGGCTCGAACTCACGTACTACAAGATCGTGACCTGGGCCGAAGTCGGCCGCTTAACCGACTGAGCCACCCAGGCGCCCTGGGGATTCTTAAAGGCTACCAAGTAGTCTTTGATAATCCCCAACTCAATCTAGATAGGTTCATAGTTCTCTTCCCTTCTTTATCAAAACCACCAAGAGTCCTGCTATCTGGCCCTGGAATTGAGGCCAGCTATACACAGAAGCAGTGTATTCACTGTGGTGAGAGTTAAGGGTCACCAGAAAATCCCATTGCCCCCAAACATTTCTCTTCTCCCTGGATATTTTTTCTCTGCTTCTTAAATAGGAAAGTCTCCCCTAGAGTCTCCTAGGGCCCTGCTGTCCCTTCACATTGCTCTCCAGTTCTTAATTTCCTTTTGCTAATTCTCCTCAAATGGGTGATCTTCTCCAACTCACTCCGTTATCCCATCTTTCATGCCCTAAATAAGAATCACAAAACCAATGCAACGAGCTCCTAAGAGGCCACCTTCCTCCAGGCTTTCCCTCCTCCAGCCTGTATGAGTTAGGTGCAGGACACGTAGCTATAACAAAGAGCCCTCACACCCAATGCAAATAGCTCAACAAGATGGAAGATGATTTCCCCCTCACATAACAGCAGAAGGCTGCCTGGGACGAATAGGGCAGCACCACTGTCCATAGCACATGGCCACTTCCCTCCCAGCACTATCTCCCAGCCAGAGGGAAGAGTAAAGAAATTAGGGCAGAGGAAGTGCATGCCCATTCCTCAAAAACAAAAACAAACCATTTTCACTCTGTAATTGTTTCAGGCTTGCCAAAAATTTGCAAAAAAATATTACAAAGAATCCACAATCAATCTTCACCCACATTTTCCAAATGTTGACATTTTGCTATGTTGGCTTTATCGTTCATTCTTCCTATGTTTTTTTTTTTCTAAAACATTTGAGAGTCGAAGACATGATTTACCTCTTTACCCCTTTACCTCTAAATGACTTCCCTGTGTAATATTTCCCCCAAACTGGAACATATTCTTATATAACCTCTACACAATGATCAAAATAAGGAAATTCACATTGGCACAATACTATTATCTAATTCATGGACTATATTCAAATTCCATCAGTTGTCTCTCTAATGACTTTTGTAGTAAAATAAAAACTGTTTTCCTGATCCAGGATCCAATTCAGGATAACTCATTGCATCTAATTGTCCTGTCTTTCGAGTCTCTTTACTTTATTTTATTTTTTCATGTGTATTCACTTATATTTGAGAGAGAAAGAGAGAGAGAGAGCATGAATGGGGAGGGGCAGAGAGAGGGAGAGAGAGAATCCCAAGTAGGCTCCATGTTGTCAGCACAGAGCCTGATGTGGGGCTTGAACCCACGAACCGTGAGATCATGAGCTGAGCCAAAGTTGGACGCTTAACCAACTGAGCCACTCAGGTGCCCCTGGAGTCTCTTTAAACCTGCAGCACCTCTTCAGTCTTTGTCTTTCATGACCCTGATATTTTTGAAAAATGAAGGTCAGTTATTTTGTAGAACATTCCAGTTTGGGTTTGTCTGATGCTTCTTCATGACTAGATTTAGGTTATGCATTTTGGGCAGGAATACCATAGAAGTGGTGTGTCCTCAGTGCATCTTATCAGGAGGCACTTGATATGCAACTGGCCCAGTGTTGGTGATGTGACCTTGGATCATTTGGTTAAGTTGGGGTCTGCCAGGTTTCCCCACGGTAAATAGGTGCCCCCTTTGTAACTGATAGGTGTCTTGTGAGAAACTGTTTTGAGAGCATGTAACTGTCCTGCTTGGTGTTCTACTTTCACCAGCTAGTTTAGCACCCATTATTCAAATAGTTATTAAGATGGTGGCCATCAAAGGGTGATTTTTCTTTTTTTAAGTTTATTTATTTATTTTGAGAAAGAGGTAGTGTGAGTGAGCGGTGGAGAGGCAAAGAGAGAGGGAGAGAGAGAACCCCAAGCAGGCTCCACACCTACAGCTCTGAGTGAGACGCTAGGCTCGATCCCAGGAACCACGAGGTCATGACCTGAGCTGACGTCAAGAGTTGAACAATCAACTGAGCCACCCAGGCGCCCCCACGTGGTGATTTTTCTGATTCCATTACTCCTTATGTGTTGACAGATGGGATTCTACTATAAAGTAGAGATTTTCCTTTCCCTCCTCCCACTTTATTATTTATTTATCTACATTCAAACTGGTTCATGTATTCTTATATTTTATTCTATGAGTTATATTTCCTTTACTCTCATTATTTATTTCGTTCTGCAAATGTTCCCAGATTTGGCCAGAGGGAGCCCCTTTGGCTGGTTTCTGCACCCTTTTAACATGCCCTGCCACTCTTAGAGCATTTCCTTACTTTCTGGATTGCAAAATGGTCAGGCTCATCTTGCACTTCTCCTGCCCCAACAAATGGTCAGCTTTGACCACAGCCTTCCCCGGTCCTGGTCCACATGACGCTCCTCTCATCCGTGCCCCTTCTTTTTGAGGTCAAGCACATCTGCACCCCATGGGGTCTTCTCTGATTTTCCTACTACAATCACCTGAACCAAGGTGAAATCCTTACTTTTTTAACAGCCAGCCCCAGAGGTAACTCTCTTCATGTAGGAAAACACTTGGGATCCTAAAGGCAGACTTGCAAGGAAACTAAGAAACCAACCAATAAAGGCCAAACTGCTCTGCCTGGAATGGATAGGAATCAGCAAGGAGAAAACAGAAAAGATTACGGAGGTGGTGAGGCAGGAGGGCTGAGGCTGAGGCCTACAGAGGACTGAGGCCAGTGAGATAATCTTTAGAATATGAATTACTTTTAAGAATGAGAATGTCCATTCACTATTAAAGAGTTTGCAGGGCACCAGCATGGCTCAATCCATTAAGCATCCAATTCTTGATTTCAGCTCAGGTCGTGATCTCACGGTTTGTGAGTTCAAGCCCCGCATCGATCTCTGTGCTGGCAGTGCAGAGCTGTTTGGGATTCTCTCTCTCTTTCTCTCTGCCCCTCATCCACCAAGATAAAGAAATAAACTTAAAAAATATATATTAAAGGGGACACCTGGGTGGCTAAGTCGGTTGAGCATCCAACTTCGGCTCAGGTCATGATCTCACGGTTTGTGAGTTCGAGCCCCGCGTCGGGCTCTGTGCTGACAGCTCAGAGCCTGGAGCCTGCTTCGGATTCTGTGTCTCCCTCTCTCTCTGCCCCTGTCCTGCTTCCACTCTGTCTGTCTGTCTCTCTCTCTCTCAAAAAAAAAAATAAACATTCAAAAAAGATAGTAAATATTTATTATTATATATATTAATATATACATTAAAGAGTTTGCTTTGCTTTATATAAACTCCCATTATGGCCCCCCCAAGAGTCAACTTAAGATTGAGTCTTCCACACCCATAGGTGCATTTTTTTGACTGGCTTTAAAGGCAAGAAGAAAAAACAAAGGAAAAACCAAAGATGTGTGGGTCACACATCTGGGTCAGCACCACACAAAGAGAAGGAAACAGCCAGAGGATTAAGACACCATGCAACAGAGTTCAGAGGAAGCAAGAATCCAGAACCAGACATGTCTGTTGGCCATGAGCCCCTGCACCCTGCCCAGCACAGAATTCAGAGAAACTGGTGATGGGAACAGCAGTGCTTTGGACTTCCCACAGGTCAGAGGTTGGAGGTTGGAGTTGATTATACTTAACTATCCAGCACCTGAGTTACAGGATACTTCCCCAGATCCCTCATTTTGAGACCAGTAGTGCTGGTTGGCTTTCCATGCGTCCACACAAAGTCTCCTTAAGTTCAATATGAACTTCTGGAGAATGAGTACTTTGTTTTCCTTTTTCCTCTTACCACCTATGGTAAAGCAAAGTACATAGTACATTACCTGAAATCCCATCATGACAGACTTTTTCCTCAAAACACCCAAGAACAAAGCAAATACCCCAAACATATCAGGTCTAGACCATGTTGGCAGGTACTATTATGTCCGGCTCCCAACAGCCTCATCCTTCCTCTTTCCCAAGAGAGACCAATTTTATTTAGATATCCACTCACCTCCTCCTGATCTTGGACTTCAGCAGAGTCTGGGCCCATTCCTTCCCTGCCCCATAAGTTGGGTTCTGACTGATCTAAGCCAACCCAGGTAATCCCACTGCCACTGACTGATCTAGACAAGATCAGGCAATATGTTCAGGGTCAGTGAGATGTAGGGAGAGGCTGCTGGCAGGGCTTCAGAGAAAGTTTCCTTCACTCAAAAGTTAAATAAGTGATCCAAGGAAGAGGCAGATATTGTCACATTTTTATATAAGGGCTGATATTGTGTCAAACACCTTGCAACCAAACACAAGGGATACTAGCCAAAGATCAAACCTATCAAGGATGGCAGGACAGAAAGATGGAAGGAATCTGGAGTTTTGGCTATTGTCCTAAGCTGCTGGATTAACAACCCCTCACATTTTACTCCTTCAGAACTTTCTTGAGTCAGGTCTTTATTTCTTACAGCAAAAAGCATCTAAGGAATTCAACACTGCTCAGTTAATGTCTTAGTAGCCAAGTGATTTATTGACATTCAGCTGAGAACACAGCAAGAGGTATATGTAGGGAACTCCTACGAGGAAACAGTCACAGCCAGCACAGGCCATGGCTTGGAGACTGCGAAATCAGTTTCCAAAGCTTTCGGTTCTGTTAGCTCCACTGTGTTGCCTTGAGGTTGGGAGTTTGTGGTAGACTTAAAATAGCCACAGATTCTTTGCAGCTCCTCCCCAGGAGAGGCTGAGTCTGTTTCCCCCCTACTTGAACCTGGCCTACCTTTGAGATTTCCTTTACCCAGTAGAATGTGGCTAAGTGACATTATGGTTCTGAGCTTGGTCCTCAAGTGGGCTTACAGTTTCTGCTATCACCCTCTTGGAATACAAGTGGCTTCTGGAGGATAAAGGAGTGCAAGAAGAAAGAGGCCTGGCCGTCCTAGCTGAGGCCCCAGACACATGAATGAGTCCAGCCAATGTTATGTGAGACACCCCAGTCCAGTCAAGCCCAAACTACCAACCCACAGAATTTTGAGCAAATAACTAATTGTTTTAAGTCACCATATTTTGGAGAGGCTCGCTATGCAACAATGGAAAAATGACACAGAACTATTCCCAAACAAGGGGAATAATTTAACTTGAAACTAATTTCAACTCATTATTTTGCCCAAATACTGTAACTCATTCCAGAACAACCTGGAAAAAAACAAAGCTACTGGTTCGAATAATGATTCAGTCAACATGTTATTATATCATCTTCTTCTATTCGAGAAAAATGTAGGAAAAAGCATTCCAACTGCGGTCATCTCCAATTCGATTTGTCCCACGAAATTACCCAAAACCCCATGTGCTGTCTCTGAGGGAGCCTGAATCAGTCGTGTCTAGTTTGGAGATCTGGAGCTGGCTTCAGCTGGTTTGGGTCTGTCTGAGCTGTTTGGAAGATATGTCTTCGTATTTTTAATTAGGATTCTGCTGAATCTAAAGAAACTGAAACCAAACCTAAGCAGCCCTCCACTGTCACCATCTTGTCTCAATTCGCTCACTCATTCTGCTATAAACTATACGTTCTGTGCCCATAGGGTCGTCTCCCCGTATGGTAGGTTCTGTGGTAGATTCTCTGTTAGTGCTTGTAAGGATTTGCCATATTTGACTTCAAATGTGCAAGTGCCTGCAAAAATAGGCAACAGAATACAGCATTAGCAAAAGGCTTTCAGCGAAGCAAAAATTATTACTTCCTTCAAGGCATTGAAAGACCTTGATTCTTCTTCCATCAATATTTTCTTTTCTTGGGTCAATATTTTTTGAGATCCATCTCCGTAGAAGTCAATATCTTCTTATTAATCTCTTTGGGCAATAACAGTTGCTATGAGCCAATGACCTGAAGTGTGTGTGGGATCAGAAGGCTGGATTTGCTGCTAGGGACCTGGAACCTTGTAGGGGCAGCAGTTCAGTCTTTAGGACGTTCTTCATACATCACTTGTCCATAAATCACTGTTTTGTAGGTAATCAGTAATATTTCCATTTTAAAAGTTACTTATTATTGTAGACTAACTGCAACATGCAGAAAAATACAAAGAAGGAAATTAACATTTCCCGTAATTCCCACAACCGGAGATAACTATTGATTTTTTTCTACAAACGAATACGTATATGGGGAGATGTATGTATCTGCGCACATGTATAAAAAAAGATGAAGCGATTAGGATCATACTACATAGAGATTTTTTCCCTGCTCTTTGCTCTTAACTTTATAGAGAGGATTTTTTCCCTCCATTTTCTTACATGTTCTTTCAAGGACATAATTTTTAATGTTGTATAGTATTCTAGTCTATGCATCTAATACACGGGGGAAGGGATTCATTACAAAGGGACACAAAGGCATTGCGGGAATAACAGAAACGTTCTATATCTGGATTGTGGTGGCTGTCATAGGGCCTTATGCATTTGTCAAAATTCAGTGAACTGTATACTTCAGAGGGGTAAATTTTAATGTATACAAATTATATCTCAATAAACCTGACTAAAGGGGGGGGGGGGAATACTTAGCTCAAGAATCACCTTCTAATATGACCCGGTGCTGCCCAGATCTTGATCTACTATTTAATTTCTGAGGCTTGACAGCACACGGAAATCACCTGGGAGCATTTAATAAAATAAGAGGCCAGGATTGGTGGGGGAGGGGCACCAGAGACTCTGATTTAATTGGCCATGGTGTCGGGCCAAGGCCTCGTATTTTCTGAAAGCTCCCATGATGATTCTAAAATGTGCAACCAGGGTCGAGAACCGCTGATTTGCACAATAAGTCATCTGGACCAAGGAGGCAGGAGGTGGTAAAATGGGATGCGTACATTTCAGAATCATAAAAGGGTTTTATAAATTTTGCAAACTAAACATTTATTAGCCCATTGATTTTTTTTGTCCTATTTCCCCCCTTGAGATATTTATATGAGATAGTCATATAAATATTTTTATTGCAACATAATTCACGTAACATAGAACTCATCCTTTTAAAGTCTACAATTCAGTGGTTCTTAATATATTCACAAGGTTGTACAGCCATCACTATTATTTACTTTGAGAACGTTTTTTTCAATCTAAGAACAAACCCCGTGCCTGTTAATAGTCACATCCGATTCCCCCCGCCTGCAGCCTGTGAAAACCACTGATCTACTTGCTGTCTATATGAATTTGCCTGTTCTGGGTATTTCATATAATTAATATTCATCGTATGGAATCATACAATACATGACCTTTAATGACTGGCTTCCTTCACTTAATGTAGTGTTTTTGAGGTTCCTCCATGTGGTAGCATGTATCAGTATTTCATTCCTTTCCATGGCCAAATATTTTATCACACAGGTATACCACAATTTTGTTTATCCATTCATCCGTTGTTGGATACCTGGATGTTTCCCCCTTTTGTCTATTATAAATGCTGCTATGAGCACTTGTGGACAACTTTTTTCTGTGCATATATGTTCTCCTTTTTCTTGGTATTTACCTAGGAGTAGAATTGATTGCTGGACCATGTGGTAACTTCATATTTTACTTTTTGAGGAGTGGCTACACTATTTTCCCATCGGCGATGTAGAAGTGCTCCAATTTCTCTATGTCTTCTCCAGCACCAGTTATTTCCTGACTTTTTTTGTCACAATCATGCTAGTAGGGGTGAAGTAATAACCTTGAGGTTTTGATGTGTACTTCATTAATGATTAATGATGTTGACCATCTTTTCGTGTGCTAATTGTCCATTTGTATGTCTTCTTTGGAGAAATGTCTATTCAAATGCTTTGCTCTTTTTAATTGGATTATTTGCATTTTCATGGTTGAGTTGTAAGCGTTCTTTATATATTCTGGATACTAAACTCTTAATAAACACAGGATTTACAAATATTTTTCCCATTCTTCAGATTGTCTTTTAAGTTTCTAGAAAGCATCCTTTGAAACACAAAATTTTTAATTTCGATGAATCCAATTTATGTTTTTTCTTTTGTTGCTTGTGCTTGAGGTGTAATATGTAAGAAACCATTGACTAATCCAAGTCACAAGATTTACAAGGTTCTTTCTAAGTCTTTTATAGTTTTAGCACTTACATTTAGATCAATGATCCATTTTGAGTTTGTCTTGGTATATGGTGTGGGGTAAGGGTCCAACTCCACTCTTTTGCATGAGGATATCCAGTTTTCCTAGCACCACTTATTAGAAAGACTCTTATCCTCATTGAGTAGTCTTGGCACCCTTGTTGAAATTCATAGTCAGGTTTTTTTTTTTAATCTATGCTCAGCTGGAAGAAATTTTTACTCATTCTCTCAGCTGATTAGCAGCTCTAAGTCCAAAAGTCCATGTCTACACATCAGTAGGCCCAGTGCCTAATAGTTGTGACCTTTAAGTGTCAGTTCCTACTGCTAGGTCCTTAACAAGTACTTTTTGATAAGTTATTCTTGAGGTTAATCAATTTACTAAAGATAGCAGAATGGATCAAATTGATTGGTCTGCTTCAAGTGGATCTCTCTGATCATCCAAAACAACCAAACTAACCTGTACAAATCAATAGTCAGAATGGTGTAAGAATCCTTGGGGTGACGACAGTTGCCTATTAACCAAGACCACAATTCTGTCTGGATGTTTACCTCTCCCCTATGTGACTCATGGTTGAATCCTGATTTATTCTAAACTAATCATGGTAATTCCAGTCTCTTTGACATGGTTTGATTTAGGAAAGGATATATGACCTTTGTCAAATGCGGATTCCGGAAAAGTTTTCTTTTATCAGAAGAGTTGGTCCTTTTCTTTCCAGTGACTGTTGCCATGCCTGCCTGGAATTTGACAGCCATATTATAACCATGAGGGAAGCTAAACAGGATAAAGGATGACAGTGCAGAAATATGGGAAGCTTCTGGGTCCTTAATGACATTCTTGAACCCCTAAACTAACTAACCTCGTTGCTTTCCTACCTTGGGACTTCTCATTACCCAAGACAGTTAGAGTGCTTTGTTACTTGTACTCAGATTATCCTAAACAATAGAGGCCTCCTAACTTTCCACAGAAAATGCCTTTCAGACTGAAAAATGTTAAGGGGACTGTAAGACTCAGCATGGTAACCCAGAGATTTGAAATTCTCCAAGGAGATTTTTCCAAACTTAGCCCCAGATGACGTTTCCTTCACATCTGCAAGGAGACCTGCCCTCAAGGCTGATGATGATGGAAAAGGTATGGTATGTAAGTTGAACTCCATCACCAACACTAAGTCCCTGGCTTCTTCAGAGAGAACAACTCATCTCTATTGCTTTTCTATAAAAGGAATAGAGTTTTAGTATTGATGTGTTTCATATATTCTTATCCTCCAAAAATGTTTGGATCTGGAGGAAGTGCTTTTACATTCTAAGTGGAATGATGTAATCTCAACATCTTTGGATTGAGACGGAGCCAGGAGAGGCCATAGATGTAGGAGTCTCCTCCCTGACACTAGTCACCCTTCCTATGATGGAGAACTCCAGCCAGAGCTGCTCACCACCTCGATAGGAGGGGAATTTCAGTTGTATGTGGAAGCCAGCATGGATGGGTTTGGGAGAGCCAATTACGTGCATCTCTCCCTAGCTCTTCCCAGCCCCGCACTCAGCGATGTCACATGCGTAGCTTAAAAATCAGCCATTGTGAGGGCAGTTATGCCGTGGAAATGAGGAAAGAGCTTTTTCTCTCTGGAGAGCCAGCTCTTCAATGGTACTAGCACACCACTGGAGATTCCTCTCTTGGTCATTCTTATACAACCAAGGTATCATGACATCTGCCACACTTCATGGCTGTAAATCAAAGAGAAGAAAGACCCCACTGTCCTTCACTGAAGATGACTGACTGCTAAAACATGCCAGGAAAATACAATCTTTTTTTTTTTTTTTTTTTTTACAAACTGAGTCACAGCCTCCCATCTCAAATTTCCAGACTGTTCAGGCTTTTGGTTTTTTGTTTTTTAGGAAGGAAGGAAGGAAGGAAGGAAGGAAGGAAGGAAGGAAGGAAGGAGAGGGGGAAGGAAGAAAAATGCACAACTTTGAATCTTCCTAAGAAGCTAACTGCAAAGATTTGGGGTTTTAGTGGGTTTTTTTTTTAATTGTTGTTTAGGAAGGAAGGAAGGAAGGAAGGAAGGAAGGAAGGAAGGAAGGAGAGGGGGAAGGAAGAAAAATGCACAACTTTGAATCTTCCTAAGAAGCTAACTGCAAAGATTTGGGGTTTTAGTGGGTTTTTTTTTTAATTGTTGTTTTTTTCAGAGTGTAGGGTTACAGCAAGGCTGGTGTGTGGTAACTCTTCCATTGCATGCAAGGGTAAAGCCACGGTAATGACAAGGTCTTACTGTAGAACTGCTGAGGTCGTCGGGCTGAGGCTATCTGTGGTATCTGGACATGAATCTATGGGCGGCTCCCTGAGTGACTGTGGGGCAGGGCTCCTACAAGGTACTTCTGCAGACTGCCATCCCTCTGGCCATGTGGGCTCCCGTCTCCTTCCACCTCTATTATCCCATAGCCTGTAGCCCACAGCCCATAACCAGCCAGGCTTTACAGGCTCTTCTTTCTCCCCCTCCCTCTTGTCAATTGCAAGTCTGGGAAAAATTATGGACTATTTTAGATATACCAAAAGGCACAGAGAAGAGTATCATAAACACTCTTGAATCTCTACCCTGCTTAGGAAATAAAACATCATGAACACTACTAAAGTCCTTGCATATGCCTCTCTGATGCTATTCCCCTTCCTTCCAGAGAGAAACAGTTTCCGGAAATTGGGACTATCATCCCGGTGCATGTCTTCATCATTTGACTACATATGTCTACATATAAGCCTGAACAGTATGTAGAATTGGTACAAAATCTTTTAAGCTTTATGTAAATGCTATATCTATTGCATGTCTCTTGCTGCAGCTTGCTTTATTTCTATCAATATTTTGTTTTTATTAATGTTTGTATTAGTTTTCTGTTGCTGCAGTGGTTTGAAATAACACACATTTATTATCTCATAATTTCTGTGGATCAAGGTCTAGGTGGGAATTAACTGGGTGCTCTGCTCAGAGTCCGACAGGCTCCCATCTAAGTATTGGGCAGAATGCATTCTCCTGTGTAGCCCTGACCGGAGAAGCATCTGCTTCCAAGCTTATTCAGGTTGTTGGCATAACTCATTTCCCTGAGTTTGTACAGCTGAGGGCCCTAGTTCCTAGAGGACACTCACCGCTTGCCCCGCGGCCCTCTCCCCCGCTCCCCTCTCCCCCGCTCCCCGCCCCCACAGGCTCTCCAGGCAGCTTCCATCATAGGAGCTCCCTTCTGTAAGGCCAGCAGAATCTCTCATTCTAGTCCTCTCAAATGAGGTTATACAATGTATCAGATTTATCCATCAATTTTGAGTGTCCCTGCACTCAAGGGGAGAGAATTTCACAAAGGTACCAACACCCACCGGTTGATGGGAATTACTGGGATCTGTTCTTTGGCCTAGGAAGTCTCCCCATTTTGCTGTTAATGATTATGTTAGTGTGATGCCAATTTCTTCTATTATAAACAATGTCATACTTAATAGTCTTAACAGATTTTTTCTGTGCATACGAGAAAGTTTCTAGGTCCTAAAGCACACCAAAAGTCTCCGACTTTACTAGTAATGGTCAAATTACTCTCCAGAGCAGTTACGGCCTATGTCCATGCTACCGGGAAGTATGTGACTTCTGCAATTCCACATAGTCTCTTACTCTCGAAATTGAAAGAATTATTTTTATATCTTTATTTTATGGGCAGTCTGAGAGCTGTGAAATGGTATCTCTTGGTTCTAATTTTTAGTTTTGGAATTACTAATGAGGTGAGTAAAAGGTAATGAGTGCTTTTTCATACCTTATTTTGTTTCTTTCTGGGAACTGTCCTGGACTGTTTGTCTACTTCTCTCTTTTGTTTGTTTCTTCTTTGTTTTTCTTGTCTATTTATAGTCCTTTATGTGTCTTTGTTCCTAAGTCTTTGTATTATTGCACTACTGGTATTTTCTTCTTGTGTTTCTCTACCAACCTTCTACCTTTTATTTTTATATGCAGAACTTTTAAACTTTAATTTGGTCAAATTTATCAGTCTTTCCCTTTATGATTTATTTCTTTTATGACTTAAGAAATATTTTTCTATCCTGAGGCCAAATCCTGAGGCCCAAAACATAGTCACGTATATGTTTGTATAAAGGTTTTAAAGTGTTGCTTTAGGGGCACCTGGGTGGCTGGGTCAGTTAAGTGTCTGACTCTTGATTGTGGCTCAGGGCATGATCTCATAATTCATGAGATTGAGCCCTGCATCAGGCTCTGCACTGACAGCATGGAGGCTGCCTGGAATTTTCTCTCTCCCTCTCTCTCTCTCTGCCCCTCCCCCGCTGGTGCTCAATCTCTCTCTCTCTCCATCTCTCTCTCTCTCTGTCTCTCAAAATAAAGAAAATAAACATGAAAAAAAGTTTAAATATTAAAAAAAATAAAGTGTTATTTAACACATTTAGTTTTATAATATACCCGATACTTATTTTTGTCCATAGCATAAACAAAGCATCCAATTTTATTTTCTATTTCTATATAGATATCTAGGTTTTTAGCACCAGTTATTGAATAAGCCGTGTTGACCTTTCTAATATGCCGTGTCATCACTCATTTACCAAGTTTTCACATATGTATAGTTTTGCTTCTGGATTCTCTATTCTATTCCCACATCTCTTTGCTCATTTCTATACTAATATGCTCTGCCTTAATTATTATAATTTTATACTAAGTTTTAATATGCAAACAGCCATACCCTACCATCTCATTCTTCTCAACAATGTTTAGTTTATATTTGACCGTGGCTCTTTCATATAAACTTGGATTCAGATTATTAAATTCCATGAAAAGCCTTCCTGGGGTTTGATTGGGGGAGTCCTCCATTTATTTATACATTAATTTAGGGAATGTTATGGGTGCGAATAGTGTACCCTTCAAACTTATATGTTGAAATGCTTACATGCAGTACATCAGAATCTTCAAGGGGATGCTTCTACAGTTTCAGAGATGTCCATGTTTCTGAAGGGTTTGCCACCTGGCTATCTATTCTGAGCCCCGTGTCTTGAAAATAAAGTGAAATAATGTGGCGATTTACCCTGAGATGCTGAGGGTGATCGGTGATCAGATGGCACATTCACGTGTCGGGACAAAAGTCTAGCCCAGAGGAAGAAACGTGACTGTTGAGGCTAGAGTGTTAACATCTCCTCAGATCCCAGCAGTAATGGAAAACATCCATGGGCCTCCTATCCAGCTCCCTCTTAAAAATAGCACTTCTGGCACTTACTGTCTGAGTGTTCAGATCAGACTAACTCAGATGGAAGCAGGAGAAATTTCAAAGGATGAGGACTTGATATGTCCCCTTATTTTCATCAAACCACTTCGGTTCACACCCCAGTTATGCGTTACCTATATGGCCTTGGGCGAGGTGCTTCTCCTCTCTGGCCTCCGTTGTCTGACCTGTCAAATAAGGATTCTGGTAGCACCTACTCATGTGTGGGATTAAGTGACTCATTCACGTAACTCATTGGGAATAGCGCCTGGCACACGGTAACACAGTAAACACTCGATAAATACTAATGAAGCCCATGGGATGGCCACCTTTGCACTGCCTTTCGGCTACTTACTGGGTTTTTACATCGCTTTAATTTTTCCTTAAAATCTCAAAATACGCTGCTTAAATGTTACTCTATCCCCCATATGTTCCAACCGGCGGCCTGGCACACACAATACGTCTCTACTTCATTTGTACAAGTTTATCCAACCCGGCCTGTCGACAATCACACTACCGCCCGCCTTGCCTTTTTTCCAGCATTTAGGGTCAGATGCCACTGGTTTCCAGGCCAGCTTTCCACAAGGAATGGAATGCTGAACAAGAAGCAAGCAATCTTGAAATGACCAAGCTGAGCCTGACCGTAGATATGCCGGCATGCTGGGGGAACCCCTGGTTTATAGCCTCATCTGCTAAAAAGTCCGGTGCTATCCTGGGGGTCAGTGGGCCTGGTGAACTTGTAGACATTCATGCTGGGGTCTTAGGGAGTAGGATGGGAACAGCGAATGAGTGGCCTCCTTTCTTCTCAGTAATGCCCATCGAGCAATGAGATGGCTAGGCTGTTGTCTGTGGTGGGGCAGAGGGCTTCCCCTCCTGTTCAACATAAAATCCCAATACCCAGCACCATGCCTGGGCCACACTAAGCGGTCAACAAATAGACATGGTACCAGGTAATTTTCCCTGGTACCCAACCCTAGTCAGGTTTAATGCAGGCTCTGGACGCACAACAGATAGTTAGTGAACGTTGCCGGGTGCTCCAAGTGGTCCCTGTGCTTCAAAATCAGTGCTGGCCTCAGTGACCTGGGTCCCTACCTTTACCTTATCTTGTAAGACTCTTCTGTTATATTTGCACAAGTGCACACGTCCTCGAGGAATGAGAAGAAAGGAGAAGTCACTAGACAAACACAGCTCTAGCTACTAAGTAAGATGTTTCGCGCACAGTGATGAAGTATCCGGTGTCACTGTTATTCTTAGCGGCAGCAAACACATATTATGGAATTAAACCAGGCAAGGCACTGTGCAGGTCGAAGGTGCAGAGTCAGAGGCCGCCAGCCTGGCTGACAAGGGAGCTCAGCGAGGCTTTTGGTCAGGAAAACAGAAGCACTGAAGCGGAAGGAGACGGGGCGGGACAGAGGCGCAAAGGCCGGCTCTCAGGTTTGCCTTTTAGAAAATCAGGAGCTTCAGAGCTTCCGTAAACCGCTCCTGCTGATCCCAGCTGCGTCAAGCACCAAGGTCAGACATTTGCAGAGGCCTACGCAGCCGCGTGTGCCTCCACAGGCAGGGAAGCGATGAAAACACTTCTGCCTCTCTCTTCCTCGTGCCATATTTCAGGCAAATGCCTTTCTTAGGCGGAATCTAGCTGGGAATGCTGCCAGCGAAGAACGCTGGGAAGTGTCGTTCTCAGGCTTTCAACCCCTGGGGTACGGGTGGAATATAGCAGGGATGGGATGGCGTTGAGTTCTCAGCAGACAGTTCAGCATGAAAAGCTTCTAAGTGTAAATTTAGAAAAACAACATTCAAAGGCATCCTTAACCTTTGCGAAGGATCTGAGAAGCAACACAATCTGTGCTTGGAGACAAGCATTGCCATGAGAGTTGGAGCCTTTAAAGGAGTCTTTGGCTAGAGTCATACCCTAAGACAAGACTTTGTCACACAGATAACGGGGAAAGGAAGAGCACAAGGAGGTGAGTGCACCCACACTTACTCACTCGCTCATGCATTTGGTCATCCATGCAGCGAACATTTATTGCTAAGTCCTGAGCTAGGCTCTTGGGCTCCTGAGCTGTGAGTACCCACCAATTGTTTTTCAGAAAGGGAATGATATGATGAGAGTTTTAGTGCAAGGAGATCACTTTGGAAATGCATGTGAGCATAGACCGATTGAAAAGGGCAGGTGCCTCAGGGTAAACAGTGCTTGTCCCTGGATGGTGAGACTGAATAAAGGCTATTTTCTTTTCTAAATCTTTCAGTATTTTCCAAATATCCTGCAGTGAATGTATATTGCTTTTTATCAGAAAAAAAAAAAAGTTTTAAGAAAGAATTTGGTGGGGGGAGCGCCTGGGTGGCTCAGTCGGTTAAATGTCTGACTTCGGCTCAGGTCATGAACTCCTGGTTTGTGGGTTCGAGCCCCGCTTCTGGCTTTGTGCTGACAGCTCAGAGCCCGGAGCCTGCTTCAGATTCTGTGTCTTCCTCTCTCTCTGCCCCTCCCCTGCTCACTCTCTGTCTCTGTCTCTCTCTCAAAAATAAATAAACATTTAAAAAAAGGAAGGAAGGAAGAAAAAAGAAAAAGAAAGAAAGAGAAAGAAAGAGAAAAAGGAAGGAAGGAGATAGGGGTGCCTGGTTTTTTTGTGACCAGGATACCTTTCCTTTCCCCTCACCTTCTTCCCTTTCACTTAATTGCCTCCTGTTCCATTCCTTCCTCTGTTTTCAGTTGAAACTTTCCTTCCCCGAAAAGACTTGCCTGAGCTCCACATTCTATACCCTCAGCCCCTGGGGTTCTCCTACTACTGGTCATACTCATTGGATGTCTGTCTTTCGCACCAGAATGTAAGCCCCACAAAGCAGGTATCATGTCTGTCTGTTCACAGCTGATGCCCAAGCACATTGGCCACTCCATAAATCCTGCTGCAATGAATCAGCCACAGTTTTAAAGGATGTAAGATTGAAGACTAGCAGATTAATAAGGAGGGAAGTATGAGAGCCTGGACACAGGTTGTATGTAAGTGATGAGTCACTAAATTCTACTGAAACCAATATTACACTATATGTTAACCGACTAGAATTTAAATAAAAATGGGGGGGGGGAGAATATATTTCTCATCAAAAAATATGTCGTCTAGCCCAAGTCACTACTGACTTGAAGAAGCTGGAGAGTAAAACCTAGAATTTCAAATGCTGTCATTACTTGCGCTTTGCTCTCATAGTCCCTCAGCAATAACAAAGGACAAAAAAACATTCCCCAGGAATCCTCCCAGTTTAGCCAACTCCAAAACCAAGTGCAGCTCATCCAATAGCCTCTCTGATGAGCCTCAGTGGCAGAGCTTTGGAGCCACAAGGGCCATGTGTTAGTTTATGTTCCAGAAGGAGTTACCAGACAATTGCAGGAAAATGTCTGTCCTCCTTTCCATTACAGTGTTCCAGAAGAAGAAAATGGCCTGAGGCAAAAGGGGAAAGACAGGCATTATGACTTTTAAACCCTGGCAGCCTTACCTTCCACCACTGTGGTTTGAAGAGAGGTTTAAAGCTAAGCTTCCAGAATCATTGCAAATGGCTAAACATGGCTAAACACGATCACAGAGGGAGAGGGAGATGAACTGTGTCTTTGCAGAAGTCATTGGGGTGCACGGTGAGTCTGTGAACCTGAATGTCCAGAAAGGCACCTCAACAGATCCCTTGGTGGGTGGCGTGTGTCAGGGGGCATGCGTGTCACAAGAGGGTGAGCCTTTCAGATGAACAGCCATTCAGACTGATGACAAGGGTACCAGGGATGGGGCACCTGACCGGCTCAGTCAGTAGAGCATGCAACTCTTGATCTCTGGGTTGTGGGTTTGAGCCCCATGTTGGGTATAGAGATTACTTTTAAAAAAATAAAAATAAAAATCTCAAAAAAAAAAAAAAAAAGTACCAGGGATGGTTGGTAGCTAGCAGCGTGTTTATGGATGTCTGCATGAGACTTCACTCGGCATAAACACTTTGCAGAGACACATTTTGCGGTTACTTTCAGAAAGCCCTCAGTTTCCAGCCACTGACAGAATCCAGAAGCTGCAGAGACTGGAGATGAGTTGGACAAGGGTGGTGCCCTCGGGGGAATGGGCTGGCCCTGAGAACTCTGTGCTCGGGAGCCTGGCTGGGGAGAATATGGAAGGAAAGAGTCAGGTAAACCCAGTTGGATGTGAGGTTCTTTGATCTAAGCTTTGGCCATCTCTACCCCCAGACCCCAGTTTCCCTCCATGCCAGGCTCCTCTTCTGGTGAAAGGTGGGTGAATGAGCAGAGGAGTCCTTGGAAAAGAGATGTCACCTCTGAGGGATGCAAAAGCCAGAGCTCGAGAAGCTGATGCCGTGAAGCACAAGGAGCTTACGGCTGATCCCTCTAACTTGCCTCAAGATGCACCTTGTTGGAGAAGACAGACCCCTTATTTCTCTTGGCTCACTGGTAAGACCCAATGTGTCCAGGGGGGTTCAAGGAGGCAAAAAGCCTGAGGTAAAGTCACAGGTGAGGAGGGATTAAGAAGAGATCAAGGATGACAATTGGACTTAAAGGTGAGGGCTGAGGCTAAGGTATGGCATCAAAGCAAGGGGGTGGGGAGGAAGACACCAAAGAGGCCACCTCTGCTCATTCCATCCAGCCCTGTCCTGTCCAACAAGCATACTGAGCACCAAGCACCCTGCTCAGTGCTACAAATGCTAAAAAAGACAAGCCTCCTGCACTCATGAAGCACATAGTTTTCTAGGCAAGCAGGCTATTAGAAGTCCACTAACATGGGGCACCTGGGTGGCTCAGTCGGTTAAGTGTCTGACTTCAGCTCAGGTCATGATCTCATGGTTCGTGAGTTCAAGCCCTGAGTTGGGCTCTATGCTGGTAACTCAGAGCCTGGAGCCTGCTTCTGATTCTGTGTCTCCCTCTCTTTCTGCCCCTCCTCACTCACACTGTCTCTCTCTCAAAAATAAATAAACATTAAAAAAAATTTTTTTTAAAAGTCTGCTAACATGATGAGTGCCAGAGGTACAGGGTGCAGAGGAACAGCCCTACCCCTGCCTGGGGTCCCAGGGAAACCTCCTGGAGAAGAGGGGAATAGATGCTTTGAGAGCAGAAACAGTCCCATGTGTGTATGTGCACACACATGTACAGATGCATGTACTAATATTCCCCCCACAGTCCTGTATGGTATTTTGAATATGGCAGATACACAATAAAGATTATTGAGTGAGTACAAAAATTAATTACTTTTCTGTCTGCATTTCTCTAACCATTCCTCTGCTTTCTTCCTAAATCTTACTCTTTTTTTTTTTTTTTCCTTTGCTGGAAATGCCCAGTAGACTTTCATTTTGGGGTAAGGTCCAATATACCAGATGCCAGTCAGATATAGAAATTGTCATTTCATGACATGAGCCAGTTTTGGAGCCAAGGGTACCTGTGGCCTCTGGTTAGAAAGAAAATCACCATCATCTTAATCATCAGAGAGCATTTATTGAACACATACTGTGTGTCAAGTGCTATTTTAAGGGCTCTAATTATGGAACATTCTTAATGTTTCCAAATCTAAATCATTTGATCCTCATAATAACCCAATGAAATGGATACTATTACAGGTGAGAAGTTCGAGCGATGTAACTCGCTCAAGCTCCCAGAGCCAGTACATGGTGAGGCCAACACCGTCTTCAGCTCCTGCTGAGTCTCACCCTTGGGACCGAAAACTGAGGGCAAAAGCATCTTGGGGTTACCCCCCAGTGTACAGGCCAGAAACCACTAATTATTTCAAAATTTTTTAGTTACGTAATCCCCACCAGTTCATTTTCCCCTAATGCCCCATTCCCCTGTAGGAACAGATCCTAAATTCAAAGAGCTTTGTAGATGATCACTTCTGTCTGGGCCTTCATTGCGGTGGTAAGATACATAAGCCAGAAAAAACACGACAGTGTTGGAACCATGGAGCACATCATTTTCTCCATCGGAGAGTAGCAACAGGTCAAGGTCCCATTGCTCTCTGGCAATACAAGGCCAGGATGAGAAAAACCTCCACGGCAGGTCTGGCATGCTTGGCCTCAGGTCAATGCCCATGCTGTGGTCTCGCCATCTGAAAAATGGAGCAAATGATCTTTGGGCCTCATGAGCGCACCACAAGATTGAGAGGCTCCCGTCTGTATCTGAGAAGTCGGGGTCTTCTCAAAGGAAACAGTGATTCTCAAGATTTATTATTCCAAATAATACCATCACAGAGGGCCAGTTTGGGCCAGTCCTCTCTAATTCTTCCCCAGTATTAAAATCAACATTCATCAGAACCCGACCTATTACCATAGAAGGGTGAAGGATGATTAAATGAAACAAGAGGGAGAAAGACTCCTGTTAAAGACCTGGGTGGTCGCTATGGACATCCCCCATAGATGCATGTAGTCTGCATTGAAACGCCCGCCTGTGTGGGCCTGTTCTCTCGCCTTCATTACATCATCTTTTCCTACTGGGTTGCCATTCCCCTCACTACTGCAAATGTTCCTCGTCTTCCAGAAGCAGACCATTCGTGGTTATTGAAAGCAAGAGCCTGAGGTTTTTTTTTTGTTTTTTTTTTTTACAGAATCCCAGATCAAATCAGACTGGGAGACACTTGGCCTGACATCAAAGCTCAGGGACAGACTTCAAATGTATGAGAGGACAAGTCTAATCTCTACTTCGCTGATTACCATAATCTGTAAGGTTATACAGAAGATAACCTGAACTCCCTTTAAATACTTAGTGAATGTTGGGGCACCTGGGTGGCTCAGACACTCGGTTACGCGTCTGACTCTTGATTTTGGCTCAGCTCCTGATCTCACGGTTTGTGGATTCAAGTCCCGCATCTGGCTCTGCACTGACAGTGCGGGCATGCTTGGGATTCTCTCTCTTCCTCTCTCTCTGCCCCTCCCCTGCTCTCTCTCAAGAATAAATAAATAAACATTTCAAGTAATCTCTGCTGACTTAAAAAAATATATACTTATTGAATGTATACCATGGGACAGACACCGCTCTATGAGATGAGGATGTAAAATTGAACAAAATAGACTAATTATCAGCATCATCATTGGAGTTTATATTTCTAGAGGGAAAGACGGACTGGCATTCCCTGTAGTAGAAGGGAACCAATATTAACCAATATTAATGAAGTATTGCCCTGTGGTTCTGTGAAAGAAGTAAATGAAGTAATAGTAGTCCGTATTCTTCATGTATCTTTCAGGGAATACACACAACATTTCCCAGGGCTGTACAGGACACTACCAACCCTACAGCTTGCATTCTACGGTGGTGTAGTGATTTAGGTAGTTACCATTGCACTTCTGTTCCCTTTCCTTTTCCTTGAGCAGAGAAGTCCAGGGCGCTGTTCACTGGGAATCACATCCAAGGGAAAAAACAAAAACAAAAACAAAAACAAATGGATCTCTGAAAGCAGATGTTCAGCAAATCAAACTCAATCCAGTAACTTAATTACTTGATGAAAAGATGTTTACTGAGGACTGAATGCCTACTGTGTGCTGTACATTGTGAGAAATCTGAGAAAGTGTTGAGTCCTGCCCTTGGATATGAGACATGAAAGCAATTAGTGAATAACATAAAAGAGTGTATTAGCTGTCTGTGACAGCAAAGAACGGGATGAAAAAGATCTAGAAACAATTTTAATTTCCTTTTCCGCAATAAGTCAGGACAAAATTCGGATTCCCCTGCTTTGGCTGACAACTAATAAACTCAGCAGGAGACAAGGTGCATCCAGGAATATTTTTCTTTAACATAAGTTAGCCTGGCGGGGTGCGGGGGCAGGGAGGGAGCGATGGGGTAGAACTTAAGGATCCTTGGATTTCTGGGAGAAAGCCATGGAGAAGGGTCTCGGGCAGACAGAGAATGTAAAGTGAGTGTAAAGTGAACGCTCTGCTCTTGCTCCTTCCCAAGCTCCAGCATGGACTTTGGACAAAAGGACAGGGTACACATTTTTTGCTGCTCCAGGGCTGCTGGGCAGCCTGCAGGATCACCTGACCATGTGTCTTCTCCAGAAAAGCCCACCTCTGCCTTGTGCTGGCATCATTAGGACTCACCCTGTGGCTTTGCAGAGGTTGCCTACCCTTGAATCCCATTAACTTCTAGCTCTTTGATATTTCTGTCCCCATAGCTACTAAAAGCAATGCACTTCCATTAAATGCTAACATTTTGCCTTTTCACCAGCGTTCGGAATTTAGAAAAACTAGGAAGAGGGGAAAGAAAAAAGAAAAAGGAGAAATGATGTCAAAGAAAGAAGAAGCTCTTTTCCTCTCAACCGTGTATTCCCCCAAATGAAAATCTGTTAGGGACATTGCAAAAGAAAACGGGTGTGACCTCAGCCCCGAAACCACACGAAACATTTTGTTTTCAGCCTGGGCCACAAGCAGCTGGAGGAGGGGGCCTGGGATAGCACAGAGTCAGATCCAAACCCTCAGAATAAGTGTGGTCTTCCCTCTGGTTAGAGGAGAGGGAGGCAACCACACAGCTGCGGAGGCAGGAGCCAGCAACTGAATCAGCTTGACGACCAAGGGGACCATGGCCTTGGGCACAGAAGTCCCGTGCAGAGAGTACCGTGGCTCTCCTGGAACCCTGCCGAGGCAGAAGGCCTGGAACGCTGGAAGGCCAGGTAGCTCTGGGGGTCCTTGTCTCTTCAGGGAGCAGGCAAGCTCTCCCAGGCATTCCAGGGGAGAGCAGAATGACCACATCTGCTTGGGTTTCAGCAGATGAGTAAGTATCGTCACTATCATCAGGGGTTTGCTGGGCCTGGCTCTGTGCAGGGCAGCATACTGGATCCTAGGAGTACAGAGGCCAAGCCTCATCTCCGTCCTCATGGACTTTACTTTCTTTCCAGGAGTGCGTGACACATGCTTCACACCTGTGTTTCAGAGAGGCCCAGGAAGCCCTTTGCTCCCTCAGGATCCTCTTGAGGCAACTCTGGCTCCTTTCCTCCGGGAAAGACAAGATGCTTAGATTATTCCCGTCTGCATTGTGGGTGTGGTCTTTGTCGTGCCTGGGAAGGGAGAGACAGAGGGGACCTTTTTCCTCAAATACTAGCCCAGCAGCTTGTATCTATGGAGGCTGAATTTGAAAGAAAAGTCCATGAGTGATGAAGAGAGAATTTTGTGCCAATCTAGTCCCTTCCCGGGCAGATCAGCAGTGTCTGGTTAGGACACAAAGGTAAATTCTGAATGATCACAATCCAATAAATATTTATACAGCAGACACTCCGCAAAGAACTTGGGTATTAAGTTGAAAACAACACATTGCCCTAAGGAACTTTCAAATGAGTTGGGGAAATTAATACAAATAATATGTATATTATAATATACATGTATAATATCTACAGTATATAATAATATATAATTACATATATTGACAGCATGGGGAACATGTCAAACAAGTACGATATTGAAGAATGTGTGCATGAATGTATAAGTCCCGCCCTCCCTGACTCTGACTTCCCCTATGAGAACTGTAAGAAATACATACTTAACCTTTGTATATTTGTTTAGAAAGAGGATGGCCGAGTCCTGAGCACACGAATTATGAGTCATCCTAATGGAGTCAAATAGGAAAAGAGGAACTTGGAGGTGAGAAGAGGAAAAAGGAGGTAAAGAAACAGAGGTGCTGGGGCACCTGGATGGCTTAGTCGGTTAAGTGTTTGACTTCCACTCAGGGCGTGATCTCACGGTTCATGAGTTCGAGCCCCGCATTGGGCTCTGTGTTGTCAGTGCAGAGCCCGCTCCAGATCTTCTGTCTCTTTCTCTCTGCCTGCCCCCCATGCGTGCACATGCGCTCTCTCTTTCTCTCTCTCTCAAAAATGAATAAACAAAAAAGCAGAAGTGCTGGCACTGAGTTCTCGATACAGTTAAAGTAGACGAGTGTAGTGGGTTGAATAGAGCTCCCCCCAAATTCATGGCCTCCTACAACCTCAGAGTGTGACTTTATTTGAAGGTAGGGCGTTTGCAGATATAATTAAGGTAAGGATTGAGATGACATCATACTGGCTTAGAATGGCCTAAATGCAAATGAGGGTGTGCTTGTAAGAGTCTGAACACAAAGAGACACACGGGGAAGACGAAGGCAGGGACTGCAGTGTGATATCACAAGAAGCTGAGGAATGCTAGGAGCCACCAGAAGCTGGAAGAGGCAAGGGCAGATCCTCCCCTAGAGCCCCTGGAGGGAGTGTGACCTTGCCAATACCTTGATTTTGGACTGCTGGCCTCCAGAGCCCCGAAAGAATACATTTCTGTTGTTTTAAGTCACCCAGTTGGTGGCAACTTGTTACAGCAGCCACAGGTAATGAATACAGCGAGGTAAAGTAAACCAGGCCCCTGAACTGGGAAGTGGCCTTGGAGGAGAGGGCGTAGGAAAGTAGGACGGAGAGTGGAGTTGATAGCTGGGCTTCTGCACAGATACTGTTGCGGAACCAATGTGGGTCCGTTCCTTGGTGAATTATAGACAGACTACAGCAGGTGGAGCCGCCTCACAGAGTAGTCTTTATTTGCAGCAAATAAGGAGAACACGGGGAATTACTTCCAAAGCTGCGTCTTGCCGAACAGGGGTGGGCAGGCTCCTTTTATTAGGGCTGCAGGTGGATGTTCAGAGGTGGCATGTCATGTGCAGGCATAGAGCTGCACCTGCACTCTCAGAAACATGCCTGTGCATACTTTGTATCTCATGCTGATGGAGCTTATGCTCTTCCCAGGGCGGAGTGATGATTCATCGGGCACGTGATGATTCATCTGGGCAGGCGTCATGCTAGGGGTCCTACTCAAAATGTTTTTCTACCCCCACGATTTGTTACTTTCTAAAAGATGAAAATGATAGTTGGGCAGAGGCTTCTAGAAGTTTCCTGAGTTCAGGGGTTCTGGCTGATGACCAAACCACAGCCATGTCTGAGATCATGAACCCTGGGAACTGGATAGAAGAGTTAAGAATTACCTGCAGATCTGTGCCTCATGTCTTTGTGTTCAGATTCTTATAAATACTATTATCCTCAGCCATTTCTGTGTCAAGCACCAATTTACTTGGCGTCTCTGAATCACAGCAGAATTAAAAAACAGTAATGCAGGGTGGCTCAGTCGGTTAAGCGTCTGACTCTTGATTTCAGCTCAGGTCATGATCCCTGTATTATGGGATGTGGAGTCTGCTTAAGATACTCTCTCTCTCTCTCTCTCTCTCTCCCCCTCTGCTTGTCTCACCTGGTCACACACACACTCTCTCTAAAATAATAATAATAATAATAATAATAATAATAATAATAAGGGGCACTTAGGTGGTTCAGTCGGTTAAGCAACTGACTTCAGCTCAGGTCATGATCTCATGGTTTGTGAGTTTAAGTCCCGCGTTGGGCTCTGTGCTGACAGCTCAGAGCCTAGAGCCTGTTTCAGATTCTGTGTCTCCCTCTCTCTCTGCCCCTCCCCTGCTAGCACTCTCTCTCTCTCAAAAATAAATAAAAATTTTTAAATTTTTAAAAAAAATACAGCAATGCAGCTATGAGCCAGGGAGCCAGGCCTGGAAGAATGAGCGGGTCCAACCACCTCATCGCCTACTCCTCGCCCCCATGAGTGACTCAAATGACTATGTGCCTGGGGTTCAATTATGCATTTGATACACTAAACTGAACCCGATGGAGAGGTTACCCGAAATAAAGGCTTCACGAGGAACAGCCTCCGAGGGGAACCTTGTAAGTTGGGGAATCTAAGGTGGTTAGAGGTGCTTAGCAGGAACGGGAATCCGTGCTGTAGAAGGCTAGTATGATCACAGATTGAGATAAGGGGTTTGGGCTTTATTCTGCAGGCAATGGAGAACTACCAAAAATGAGTATTTGTAGAGTTTAGAAAGTTCACTCTGGCAGCAGAAAAGGGGGGATGCTTTTGTGAGGAAAGTCAGGTCAAGTTGAAAAAAGGGGAGTATGGAAAAAGAGCAATTCGGAATCCAGCTGATGGTGATTCAGGCAAGAGATGAAGAGGGTCTGGCCTACAGGGGCCAGTAGGAATGGAGACGATTTAAAAGACAATCAGAAGTAGAATCAACAAGGTTTGGCTGATCTGTTAGGATGGGATATTTCTGTCTTAGCCTGAATTCCCCTGCTTCTTGCCCAACACCCCCCAAAACAGAATCCAAGACAGGGGCTTATTTGCAAGTAATAGCTGTGGGCAGCCAGCCTGGGGAGCAGGAGTGAGGGATCAGGGCAGTGGAACGAGCAAAGAGGAAAAGGCAATGCCAGGATGTGTCACTGCATTCATGACTGGAGTTCCATATCTCTGAGCCTTCAAGGAGTCACAGGAGACGTGTTCTCCATAGACTTCTGTCCCCCATTGGTTCAGGGTGTCCCCGCGGGTGTCCACGGCCCTGCAGTTGGTAGCCCTGTATGTGTGTTAAGCAGGCCCCTGGTTCCTTAGGTGTCACATGTGGACCTCACAGAAGCCACAGAGCAATAAGCAAGAGGTGCTTGAGGTCAGCTTGAGGGACTGTCTCACTGCACTAGAGCTCAGTTGTATATTTTACTACCTTTCATAGCTTTTTCTCCTGCTTTTTGAAAAAGGAGCCCTACGTTGTCATTTTGCATGGGGTCTTACAAATCATGTAGCCTGTCTTGCCGGTAATTCCTACTAAAGAGGCAAACTCAATCGAACACACAGGTCCCACCTGAGGATATTATGTCATCATTTTATTTAGAGGATAGGTGTGTCTATGTGGGTGTGAGCGTGTGGGTGTGCGTGCGCACGTTTCTAGCTTGCATCAGGCCCCTTGTGGTGTGGGCGAACAGGGTGACGCGGGCATGGGAGCTCGGATGTGGTATTACTGCCACCTTGTGTTCAGTCCGTGCACAGCATATAGTTCCAGGAGGAGACTCCCAGGCAGCTGCTTCCACAAGTAAGTGCTAAGGCCACCCACACTCCAGAGCCAAGCTGGTACACCAGTAGGGTTACTATTCAGCTGGTGGTGTTTAATGAAGGCAGACCACCGGTACAAACCATTTTAGAGCCTGGGCTGAAAATGCCTGTGTGTGTGTGTGTGTGTGTGTGTGTGTATCCCTGTGCCTTTCTCCTTTCACACCATCTTTTCCTTCACTCCTACTTTCCTCTTCTTTTTCCCCCTCTCATAGCTGTCCCTGCATAAGTCAAACCGTATCCAACTTTCCATACGTGGGCGGCCTGGCCCTTGAGGTCCCTCCTGGAGAACACCAGGGTTGTGAAGCACTGCAGGGGTGAAGCAGGGAGGGTATTCAGGCCCTGGGAGGCTGCTGAGTCAGGTTTCCTGAGTCAGGCTGGACTGCTGGCCTACAGGGTCTGTAGGGATAGACGCATGCCAAGTTAATATTCTTACTCTGTGATGCCAGGGGCTGCAACCAAGGAGCCCTGGTATTTACCACTTACAAAATAGTGAAGAGGAATAATTGTTCCTCCCCCAAAACAGGGAGCCTAAGGAAATGATAGTTCCCTTACTACCTATAGACTAGACACTAAAGGAACAACTTATTTGATGGTAGACACAGAGGAGACAGAGAAACGAAGCCCAAGGGGACAGCGAATGGCTTCGTATTAAATGTGAATGAAGCAAGCATCCCTGATTTCTTCATTTCCTCCTGCTTTGTCCAGGGCTCTGACCCCACGTGTCCCCAAGGATTAGTAGAGAAGATTGACTGGGACCAGAGCATGACCCCTTCATCATGGCCTTGGAGAAACACATGTTCCAGATATCTTGGGTGAGACAATGGAGACTTAAAAAGAGAAGGACTGGGGCGCCTGGGTGGCTCAGTCGGTTAAGCGTCCGACTTCAGCTCAGGTCACGATCTCACAGACCATGAGTTCGAGCCCCGCGTCGGGCTCTGGGCTGATGGCTCAGAGTCTGGAGCCTGCTTCCGGTTCTATGTCTCCCTCTCTGTCTGCCCTCCCCCGTTCATGCTCTGTCTCTCTCTGTCTCAAAATAAACGTAAAAAAAAAGAATTAAAAAAAAAAAAAGAGAAGGACTGATTAATATTTTTAAATCAATGTGAACATTTTTGGAAGTCTTAAAGCAAAACATAAATTATAGGGAAGCTGCAAAAATTCTAAAAACATAAATATAATCAGTAATCTGGTCACTCACCTATTACTTAATATTTCAGTTATTTCCTTCTTAATATTTTTATTTCTATCTATCCTATAACTATACCTCTCTCTTTAACCACGCATTTTTCAAAATTTGGAACCCATCAGATTTTATAAACTAGAATTACAACATGTTATTTCTTAATTCATTTAACTCTCCCTCTACTGTTAGACTTTTAAGTTATTTGTTTTTATTCTAAATAATCCCATGGCACATCTCCTTATAAATAAACTTTAGAGTTTCTCAGTATTTCCTTGGAATAGTTTCCTTAAAGTGGTATACCTAGGTCAATAGATAAAAATCTTGAAAACACTCTTGCCAAACTGTTTTGTAGACAAGTTATGCCAATTTATATTGCTACCACTAGGATAGGAAATTACCCATTTCCCCACACCCACAATAACCCTGAACTTCCTTTTAACCTTTGGTAATTTGCTAGATTAAATTGTCATTGTTTTAATTTGCTTTCTCTTGGAAACTAGTGAGGTTGAATATCTGTCGTGTTATTAGATATTCTGAGGATTGTCTACTGAGCTTAAGTTTAAAAAGATATTCATCTATATTTTCTTCTGTTTTTTTTTTTAAGCTTTGTTAGCATTTAACTCTTTAATGTATCTATGGTAAGAGGCAAAGGTGTAATTAAAAATTTTTTCCTGGAGCACCTGGCTGGCTCAGTTGGTAGAGCATATGACTCTTTTTTTTTTTTTTTTTTTTTTTATTCCTGATAGAGAGAGAGAGAGAGCGTGAGTGGGGGAGGAGCAGAGCGAGAGAGGGACACAGAATCTGAAGCAGGCTCCAGGCTCTGAGCCGTCAGCACAGAGCCCGACGTGGGGCCCAAACTCACAAGCAGCGAGATCATGACCTGAGCCGAAGTCGAACGCTCGACCGACTGAGCCACCCCGGGCGCCCCTATAGAGCATATGACTCTTGATCTCAGGGTTGTGAATTTGAGACCCACACTGGGTGTAGAGATCACTTAAAAAAATAAAATAAAATCCTTAAAAAAAGAAACAAAAGAACGTTTTCCCTAAATCTTTAACCAGTTGTTCTACCATTTGTTCAATGACTGTTACGCTTTCTTTAATAAAGAACTAAATTGCAGTTACATTGGGGGCTCTTTCGGGCCACCTGCTTTAAGTTCCTTTACCTGTCTGTTGATTTTGGCACCAGTTCCAACTAATTCAATCACTGTGACTTTATAATGTATGTCACTTCAATATCTGGTAGAGCAAGGCTATTCATTATTTTTCCTTTTCAAAAATTGCATAGCTTTCTACCTCATTCCCATAGGAGTTATTCTCTTACATATATTTTAGAATTATTTTTTTAAGAGAAAAATCCATTGGAAGTCCCCTCCCTCCCCCATTGGAAGTTTTGACTGAAATGGCATGAAATCTGTGCATTAACCAATTGACATAAGTAAGGATTTTGTAAGCACGGATTCCGTGACAGCAATCAGGACTTTTTCCTTGAGCCATTGCTCCTCCAGAGGACAGAGTGGAGTGAGGATTTAGAGACTGGGCCTTGGTCTGAGGCCTTGCTCTGTGAGCTTGGCAAGTTCCAGAACCTCTCTGTGCCTCAATTTCATCATCCATACAATGATTCTTGTTGTTTCATTAGGCCCAGAACCAACATGGTGACTGAGTCAAATCTCAGTCAAATCTCAAAACGTTACCAATTAAATTTTTAATCTGTCCATCCAAAAAGTACCTTCTAGTCTCCAAAGGAAAGACTGTCTGGAAAAACCAAAGGCAGTATAACTGACAATGGGGACTATCTCCATCTATATGTAAATCTGGAATCTCCAGTTGAATATAAGCATCAGAAGGGCAGGGATTCCCTTCTCTCACCCCACCTCACACACACATACACATAACAGGCACTTAATATGTATTTGTTGAATAAATAAATGAATGAATGGTGATCGTTCTCCCAATCCTGGAATTCCAGGACAGTAAGGCCAAGAGCTTTCCCCACCTCTGTCAAATGGCCAGGGAGAGTCACAGACTTCTTAGGAAAACTCAGGTAAAGTGAGCCTTCTTTAGGCCTTGCCAAGCTTCCCCACACACAAATGGAGGAGGGTGCAGTGGAGAAAAATCTTAGGCTATTTTACAAAACCAACACTATTAATTAAAGAAGACCCTAGAATTTTCTCTTAGTATCTGAGAGCTGCCTATGTTACTAGCCTCTGAATTACTTTACTCTCTTCTTAAAGTGAAGAACAGCCTAAGGAGATACTAATGCTGTTTAAGATATCCATACATACATGTTCCCACTAGCATTATTCACAATATCCAACACATGGAAGCAAAGCAAATGTCCACCGACAGATGAATAGAGACACAAAATGTGATCTATCCACATATCGGAGTATTAATCAGCCATAAAAAGTAATGATGTACAGACACTACAACATGGATAAAACTTGAAGACATTCAGTGAAAGAAGCCAGTCACAAAAGGACAACTGCATGCTTCCACTTATATGAGGTCCATTGAATAGGCAGAAAGCAGAATAGTGGTTGCCAGGGGATGGGGGTGGGGGAAATCGAGCGTTATTGTTTACTGGGTACAGCTTCAGTTTGGGAGGATTAAAAAGTTCTGGAGATGGATGGTGGAGGTGGTTGTACAACAATGTGAATGTACTTAATATCACTGAACTATACACTTAAAAATAATTAAGATGTGAAGTTTTATATTATATGTATTTTACCACAACTTTTTAAAAAGTTACTGATGGTGTTTCAAGATGCTTTCACGGGTGCCTGGGTGGCACAGTCAGTTGACCATCTGACTCTTGATTACAGCTCAGGTGATGACCCCAAGGTCATGGGATTGAGCCCTGAATCAGGCTCCACGCTGAGAGTGGAGCTGCTTGAGATTCTCTCTCTCTCCCTCTGCACCTCTACCCTGCTTGGACGCATTCTCTCTAAAATAAAAAATAATAATAAAATAAATAAAATAAATTTTTTTAAAAAAGATGCTTTAAGGGGCGCCTGGGTGGCTCAGTCAGTTGAGCATCTTGATTTTGGCTCAGGTATCGTCTCATGGCTTGTGAGACTGAGCCCCACAACAGGCTCCACGCTGGATATGGGGCTTGCTTGGGATTTTCTCTCTCCTGATGCCCCTCCCTTGCTCTCTCTCCAAAAAAAATAAATAAATAAAAATGCTATTAGAACTATTTTTACAGAAAGGAAGCAAAAGGCCACAGTACACAAAGCTGGCTCACCCATTTCATGAACTGATTACAGATGACCCTCAGTTGTGGGGAGAGAAAGGCATCCCATGGGCTAACATTAGGAATAGATGCCTACTTGCCACTGGTCCTGGAATTTTCTGATTCTACCTTGACAGCAGCCCATGTTGTTCTCTGCTGCCAGCTGACCTCCCCAGTCCATTAGAGATGTTCCAATAAACTCGAACCTTTAAAGAAAGGAGTCTGCATTCAGCTTCCTTCCCAGATGTAAATGGCATATGGGCATCCTCACTTAACCCATCAGCGCATCGAAGATACAGGTCTTTGCCATGCTGATATACACTCCCTGATACTCTTCTAGCAGAATCGTGGGTAGGTGGTACTCTCCTTACATCCAAACAAGGGAAAGGGTCCCCTCAGATTGCTCACTCCAGACCAAGGATATCTGCTCTAAAGAGGACCTGTAATATAGACTGAAAACTTTTAAGTAATCTCTACACCAAATGTGGGGGCTCCAACTCATAACCCCCATATCAAGAGTCGCTTGCTCTTCCAACTGAGCCAGCCAGGCACCCCAGAAAACAGCAGTTTCTAAAGGGCAATTCTCCTCCCTCCCCTCTAAAAACCCCAAGTGTTTTAATATATATAAAGATCCTAGACGTGTAAATGGAAACAATTTTTATCATTGCCATCATTAATATAATTATCGCCATTATAGTGGACGGAAAAGATTTGCAAAATCTACAGGAAGGACGACAGAGAAGTTGGCAATAATTCCAGGTTTATGGCAAATAGCACCTTAAACTGGATGGAGGATATAGGAGGAGGAGAAGCAGATTGAGCGAGACAGGGAAAGATTCAGAAGAGAAACTGACGACGATGTGCTGGAGGGTGTGGGGAGCGGAAGGAAAGTAGGTGGGTAGGAACGAAGGTAGCTCAACAGTATATAAAGTTGAAGGAAAGGCTGCCACGAGCCCGTAGCGCTGAACTACACCATCACTATCAAATCTGCGCTCCCTCCCGGGTTTCTAATTTGCCCCACGTTCCTTGAAATACCGCGAGAACGCGAAGCCAATAAACCCTCCAGAGGTAGCCTAAAGACACGCCCCCCGCCCCGGGCCCCGCCCCTCGCGTCCGCGCCGTATTCGGTAGTCAATAAAATTGCGGCGTCTCGGCGTTTGCGGCGAATAACATGGCGGCTTCCATGCTGGGTTCTCTGCTGCGGACGGTCCGGCAGGTCAGGCCTGCGCCCTTAGCCCCATGCCTCCTCCTTCCCACTGAATCCCCAAACCCACGGGTCCCCTACTCCTCTACCAACTGTAGTGCCCAGTGTGGACCCGTCTCAGGGGAGGTCCGAATTGCAGATTTGGTGTTCGTAAGCCTATAACTGACAGGCATTGAAAGCTGCTGGTTGCCGCCGATTTGTAAGAAGTTAGTGCAGGTGGCGAAGAGTAGGAGTCCGTGGATTGAGGCCCGAGGGATTCCCAACGTTAAGCAAGGAGAGTCGAGCAAAGACTTGGGCGTTCAGCGAGGGAGAGGGAAAGCTTGGAGAGTGTCGTGGCCCAGAGGCAGGTGACAGAATTTCTGGGAGCAGAGTGGTCAGCCCTCTGCTCAGAGTTGCCAGACCAATTAAAAGGGGGAGATAATTGGCTATTGGTTTTAGCAGTGTGGAGGTTGGGGCCTCCATCATAGCAGTTTTAATGGCGTGGTAGGGGCCAAAGCGTTCAAGAGAGAATGAAGAAAGAAATTGGGAGACCACGAGTATCGACGAACCTTTGCAGATGTTTTGCCGCAAAGGGGAGCCGAAAAATGGGTCAGTAACTGGAAGGACAGGTGGGTTAAGAGTGTTTTGTGTCTGTTTTTTCACGTGACAGAAGTTAACTGAAGGTTTTTGTGTTAAAGCGGAAGATCCTGTAGCCTGGGAAAAATTAAGAGACGGAAGAATTGCTGGAGCTGTGCCCTTGTGTAGGTAGAAGGTGATGGGTCCCTGTTCCATTATTTGGTCTAAGGAACATGGACAGTTCATCACCTGCGGTAGCATTGTCCAATAGAAATATAATGCCAACTACATGTGTAACTTAAAACATTCTAGTAGGTATGTTAAGGCAAAGAGAAACATGAAGATTTTAATAACATATTTGAAGCCAGCGTATCCAGAATATTACTTCAATATGTAATCTATGAAAATGACTTATGAGATATTTGCATTCTTTTTCATACCAGATCTTCAAAATCCAGTTTGAATTTTACTTCCGGCACATCTGTTTGGATGCCAAATTTTCCACTATTAACATGGAAAATGTAGCCCTACCAAAACAATAAAGTTGTTTGATATTTACAGCTGCTTCAGGTTAAATTTTTAATGAATTAAATTAGGAATTAACGTTCTCCAGTTGCACTAGTTACTGCATTTCAAGTAGTAGAAATTCAAGTTCGGTAGAATATGTGGTTAGCGGCTACTATCTTAGAATGGATCTTTAATAACAGGAGGGAATATACAGCATATGATTACAGATTCTGCTAAGTGGGTAGATGTAACAGATATTTATGGAAATTTCTGATTGCTTCTAATTCTGTAATTAAAGAGAAGTCATCAGTGGCATGTGAGGATGTGGGAGCAGGTGTTAGGGATTTAAGGAAAGAAGAAATGGCATGAAATAGGAGTACACAGGAAAACTAGTAACAAGAATTGGGAGCAAGTATAGTGATGTTAGAGAGGGGCCAGAGAGTTGAGGATGTGTGAAAGACAACATTGTATTTACACGCTATGGAATTCGGGCTGGGTAAGAAGAGAAAGGAAATCAAGCCCTGACAGTGAAAAGGTGGTAGGCTCCGGGCGCCTGGGTGGCTCAGTCGGTTAAGCGTCTGACTTCCGCTCAGGTCATGATCTCGCACTCTGTGAGTTCCAGCCCCGTGTCAGATTCTGTGTCTCCCTCTCTGGCCCTCCCCCGTTCATGCTCTGTCTTTCTCTGTCTCAAAAATAAATAAATGTTAAAAAAAAATGTTTTAATAAAAAAGAAAAGGTGGAGGATCAATGAATTAAAAACCTCACAGGAATTGTTTTTGGGGTGTTTGAAGGAACAAGCTAGGAATAAGCAATAGAGAATGAGATACACAAAACTGAGATGATAGAAGGCTTGCACTTAATGGTGATAAAAGACTCAGGGCAAGGAAGTTAGTACAAAAGTCACTGGAGGAGAGGGGTTCGAGGAACAGAGATCAGGGGATAATTTCATGTATATTGGCTCACCAGGAATTAGGACAAGAATATCAGAGAGCATCTGGTTTTTTTTTGTTTTTTTTTTAAATGTTTATTTATTTTTAAGAGAAAGAGGAGCAGGGGAGGAGTAGAGAGGTGGGGGGGGGGGGGGGGGGGACAGAGGATCCGAAGCCGGCTCTGTGCTGACAGGAGAGAGAGCCTGATTCAGGGCTCGAACTCACCATCTGGGAGATCATGACCGGAGTGGAAGCTGGATGCTCAACCAACTGAGCCACGCAGGTGCCCCTGAGCATTTTATTCTTGATTTCAGCTCAGGTCATGATCTCAGGGTCATGAATTCAAGCCCCGCATTGGAGCCTACTTTAAAAATAATACTATTGGAGAGAGTAACAGCCAGGATCTAGATTCATTTAAAAATGAAAGTGGTAGTTGAGTGCAGGAGTGAGGGGTGGTGGGAGGTATAACCCAAAAGCATTAAAGTCACAGCTTCCTCTCAAGAAGGAAGGTTTGGGAGCTGCCCTGAAGAGTGAGCAGTACACTTCCCGCACACCTCTACACCCAGTCGTGGGAGAGGGGAAAAAAAAAAAAAAAAAAACTATAGGGGAGGCTATCAGGAGGGATTCAAGATTCAGCTAGAGCAAAAATCTGAAGATGGTAAGAGAAGTTGAGGATTTAGAAGATATTGATGACCATACAGCATGAATTGAAGAGGGCCCAGTGGAGGCATTTTGGGAGGTGACAAGGGGTGAGAAGGGGACAGGAAAGTGTATAGAACAGAATAGATTGCAGTCTTCATATATACAGCATTGTTAGAAACCAAAAAGAAAATATTGACAATATAATAGAAATGTAGGCAAAGGACATAAAACATTCACAGAAGAAATAATGTAACCAACCAATAAATGTTTTAAGAGTGTATTTCTAGTCAGAAAAAAATTATACAATGAGAAACGAGACATGTTTTAAAATGAGAGATGTTTTAGGGGCATCTGAGTGGCTCGGTTAAGTGTCTGACTTCAGCTCAGGTCATGATCTCAGGGTTCGTGAGTTCAAGCCCCACGTCGGGCTCTGTGCTGACAGCTCAGAGCCTGGAGCCCCCTTCAGATTCTGTGTCTCCCTCTGTCTTCCCCTCTGTCTCTTGCATTATCTCAAAAATAAACATTAAAAAAATTTTTTTTTAAATGAGAGGTTTTAAAATAAATAGAAACCTGTTAGGAGATGGTAGAGAGGAAGTTGATTAGAAATAGTTTGGAAAAGAATTGAAGGAGAATGTTTAATTTTGAGTTCTAAGTCTCCTTAACTTTCAGTTTCGTAGGTAAAAGCAAACTTTGTGATGCCCCTCAACATAAATTGTTTCTTTCAGCCAAAATGATCTCCGCTTGTCGTATGAATATATCTTATTCATTTTCTATTTTGGTTTGGACAAACTTCACCTTTTCTCCCTTCCCCCCACGCCCCAGCTGTATAAAAATTCTGTCTCTTCAAAGCCTTACTGAAGGTCCCTTTTCCAGGACACTTGTTTCCAACCCCAGTGACCATGGTATTCGTTTGACTCAGTTATGTGAAATCAATATTGAAATTCCATTTGTGTTTATTTCCAAAGGTGATTGGAGAATTGTTGTCTTTCTCCATGAGAATTTCAGCACTGAAGGCATTCAGTTTATCTTTTATTAATAGATTGAAAATATGTTTGCTTTCCAGTAGTCTCATTTTCACTTTTATATTCTTTATTATTCTGTACATATATTTCTTCTATAAACAGCTTTTATTGGAAGCCATCATTACTTTCTGTAGCTGAAATTTAATTAACATATAGCATTTACTCTGGTTTGGGACAGTCTTGAGTTTGTAGTGGCTTGTACAATCTATGCCTGCACTATGTTAAGCAAACTGTAGGTGAGTAAATTTGAAGGTCTAATTGACTTTATTAAGTAATCTTGAATCAGGCACCATCCCATCTAACAAGAGAGGGAAGCTCTTAGGACTTGTACAAAATGAAGATTTTTTATAGGAAGGATGGTGGGGCAAGAAAGTTATCGGCAAAAGAAAAGGTAAGATCACCTTCCCTTAGGGGGAAAGAGCACTGGGCCTTGTGCAGATAATGTCATCTTCCTTTGGGGTGGGGATGGAGGGCCCATGTGGCACTCATTGGGACCCATCAGAAAATTCTTGACTGACTAGTTAAGACTGCTTTTCTGGGGGAGGTTGAAACAATTAGATTAGAGACTAGGGCTAAGTGATGCCATTTTGGGTCTGTGGTTTTCTATTTTACAGTTACCCCCTTTTGATCTGATTCTCAGCTTAACAGAAATGTGATCAAAATTAAAGGCATTAACGCCACTCTCAGTTACCAACCTCAAGTTCTCGCAGTTTTTGTTATTCCCTTGTGTGGCCTGTCCATATGGTTATGGCTTAATCTCTGGGATATTCACAAGTCATGGCTTCAGGTTCACAATTTTTTAAATGTCATTTTCTTTGTTCCTTAGATGTTTCAAGTCCTTTAAAAAATTTTTTTAAGGTAATCTCTATACCCAACATGGGCTGAAACTCACCACCCCAAGGTCAAGAGTCGCACACTCCACCAACTGAGCCAGCCAGGCGCCCCCAGATGTTTCAGGTCTTAGGGAAATCATTTGCTTGGTGGTTAACAGCTGTGAACATGCATTTAAAGCTTTTAAGAGAATACAACGCACCACAGAAGTTATTATTACTAGAAGCAAGGTAATTTCAATATATGGAGTGTACTATAGAGCTATGGTTCCCAAGACCCAAACCAGTCAAAATTAACTAATTCAAAGAAAGACCCCATGCAAAGAGCTACCTTTTTAAGCCAAGTGACTTGTTCTGTGATCTTATGTAATTGAGTTTCAGCTTCCCCAGAAGTGTTCATCTAAGCATAGCAGGTGGTGGCCATAAGCACAGACATCTTGCTCAGATAAAAGATAATCAAGAGCTATTTTATTATTAAGGACAGCTTTGACTCGAGAATCTAAGGATCTTTATTGGGCTGCTATTGCTTTAGCAACAGATTTTGCAATGATTCTAAGAATTAAGGAGCAGTTCTTGATCACAGCCTCATTTATGTATATCTCTAACCAGAGAAATAGGGACCTGTCAAAAGGAATGAATTCTGAGTCATGAATAGGCCCTTTTTAACTCAGCAGTGTAAATTCAGGGGAATCGACTGATGAGATGTCTTATTTGCTTGTGAAAAGTTAAGAGCCCAGTTAGATTTTAGCTAAGCCTGAAGTTAAAGAGGTTGTGCCCTCTTAGCAACAGCCTGGGAGATACAGCTGGGGACATTAATCTTTCCAGGCCAGTGCCAGAGTAAAGGAAAAGGAGAATGGATTATGGATTTTTAGTATGAAGTCGATCTGTCATCTTGGACTGAAGCAGTCTACCTCAATACCAGCCACTTCTCTTTCTTGTCAATTTGATTTAGAGGTCTGCAGCATCTGTATGGACCAAGGGTCAGGTGGAGCTTTTCTTTCTTTTTTTTTTTTTTTTTTTAAGCTGTGTGTTGTGTACCCAACACTTAATATGTTTTAGTTTTGCTGTAGCATCAGTGGTCAGGAGTACTAGGTAAGGTCTTTTCCAGTGGGGCTCAAGAACTGTTTTTCTCTAAGAATGTTTCCAAAACGCCACTTTATCTACATGTGCCACACTCTTACAAATACAACGTAAAGACGTAGTATAACTTATTTGACAATGCTTCCCATATTTTACTTATTTTTACATATTTTCCCCCAGCTCCTCCCCCCCATTTATATATTAATTAACAAATCTTTCAGAATATTCCAGGTCAAAGACTTCATTTGTTTATTTTTAAAGTTTATTTATTTGAGAGAGAGGGTGTACACGGGCACTTGAGCGGGGGAGGGTCAGAGACGGGGAGAGAGAATCCTGAGCAGAGCCCCACTGACCCCAGCCCTAGGTGGGGCTCGAACTCAGGAACCCTGAGATCATGACCTGAGCCAAAATCAAGAGTCACTTAACAGACTGAGCCACCCAGGTGTCCCTTAAAACTCATTTTATAAAATAATTTCATTTTAATCTTAACCAGCTTGATCACACATTAATATTCCTTTTCAAAGACTTCTTTTCAACAAACCTATAACTTTTTCCCCCTACATTTCTGTTTTATCATGTGTTTTTAATTTGTTTTCCCCTTAACAAAAATTCATCTCTAATTCTCATACTTTTTTTTAGTGAAAACATATCCTACTTCCTTGGCATATGGAGATGTTTCCCTTATTTTTAGTAGTTTTAATTACATATATTAATTTGAATTTCTAACTTAGAAACTAATTTCTAGTGAAAAGAAGTAAGCAATTGTGAATGGTCTGGTAATCAGCATTCCTTAAATTTGCAAATTTATGAATACATTTTATAATTTCTAGAAACATGTATGTCTTTTTGAAATTTTTAAAAATATTTGAGAGAGGGAGAGTGGGCGGGGAGGGGTAGAGAGAGAGGCGACAGAGAGATCGAAGCAGGCTCTGTGCTGACAGCACAGGGTCTGATTCGGGGCTCAAACTCACAAATGAGCCGGAGATCATGACCTGAGCTGAAGTCGGACACTTAACCGACTGAGCCACCCAGGTGCCCCTAAATATTTTAATGTAGCATTAACACACCTAAATATCTTTTAGTTTCTCTGTAATCAAAAGATAAACCTATGTTTAGTAATTAATGTTTTAGTATTTTGTCCTATTTGGAAAGGATCTAGATATTTAATGAATTTATCTTAACTCATCATTTAACTTAGCAAAACTTTAAGGTTTCAAGTTACTAAAAAGATTTGGACACTATTTTAAAAGGTTACCTAAAACTTTTTATTTGTTAAGCAATTATGTTTAAATTACCTACCAAAACTTGATTAAACATTAGACAAAGTCTGCCATTATCCCTAAGCTATTATTTTTTGGTGGCCGATGTTGTAAGCGATAGGTAGAATAAAAGTTTTATATTTAATGGTGATAACTCTAAAGATTTGCCTGTTTTTAAACTTTTTTTTAATGTTTGTTTATTTTTGAGGAGGAGCAAAGAGAGAGGGAGACACAGAATCTGAAGCAGGGTCCAGGCTCTGAGCTGTCAGCACAGATGTGGGGCTTGAACTCAAGAGTCTGATGCAGGGCTTGAACTCAAGAATCATGAGATCGTGACCTGAGCAGAAGTCAGATGCTTAACTGACTGAGCCACCCAGACACCCCTAAACTAGTTTTCATATCACATCTGTTTTCAGATCACATGAACTTGAAAAACATTTGGGTTAAATTCTAGCTTTCTGAGAGTTTTAGAATGCCCAAATTTTCCAAGCATTTGCCTTCAAACCAACTAAATAGAGCTCCTTTACTGCTCCTTTAGCAGTATCATTTGGAGTTAGAGAAAATATCTCATATTTACAACATATATGGACACAAATACATAGATGAGATATAAACAAAAATTTATAGCTTTTGTTTTTACTGATATTTCCAAATACCTCCTTGTATTTATTTATTTGTTTTGGGGGAGGGGGATGAAAACTTCCCCCTAAAGTTTTGCATTTTAAAGAATGGCTCTTAGGTCCTAGAGAAGAGGGTGGGTAGAAAATTTACAGAAAAAGTATCCAAGTTTTCTTCAAGGTGGAGATTTGGAGCATATCTGTGTGTTATCAAAGGTGCTGGAGTCTGGGCTTGAGAACTCTTTCAGCAGTTTGTATTTTAAAAGGGGCGCCTGGCTGGCTCAGTCAGTAGAGCTTGTGAAGCCTACTTAAAAAAACAAAAAAATAGAAGGGCCTTTTTCCCACTTTTTTTTTTTCCTTTAGTCTCAGGTGATTGTGGGCTGCGCTTCCATTTCAGAGATGTGGTAAGATTTAATCATTTCAAGGGACAGAGAAAGAATGTAAAAAAAAATTTTTATGAGAGCTTCAGGATAATTGCAATTTAAAATTTACCTTTTTTCTTAAGGACAGGACAATTTTGTTTCAATATCCTGGTCTTTTATAATATGCACATTTTGAGAATAGGCGAGGTTTTAGGATTGTTAAAGATAGGTGGGTTTTGACTTTCTGGTTTTGGAGAGATTTGTAAGACAAAGACCGCTTTTCTCCAGAGAACTGGGTTACGGCCTGAATATCAAGGAACTGGCTCACGTTTTTAAATAGATTTACTTATTTATATCAGGGAGATTTTTAATGAAAATGAGAATGAAAAGATGGTTGTCTTTGTAAAGTCTGTATAAAATAAAGCATTTTAACAGAAGCCTTCTTTCTGGTTATACGGTTCAACCTTGGCATCTATAATCCTTCTGTTAGTATAAAGTATTAGCTTTATACTTTAAAACGTGTGCTGCTGTTCCACGGACAGGAATTCTCTGGTGGGCAGTGGGCGGTGTCTAGGATACACCTGCAAAGGTCGTGCATGAAAATGCCTGAGGCTGGCTGGGATTGATCATAGTAAACCAGGCCCTACGGTTTGTTTCTCAGGCTTCCGCTAAAATCACTTTCTGCTTTCGGCGTTTACAAGAATAGTTGATATACTTTGAACCTAGAGATTAGGCTGGAGTACTCTCTCTGAATCTTGTAGGGAAGAGGAAGTTAAAACAGGGCTGGATTTTAAGAAGGGGAAATTTTGGGATGCCCAGGTGGCTCAGTTGGTTAAGCATCTGACTCTTGGTTTCGGCTCAGGTCATGATCTCACAGTTTCGTGGGTTTGAGCCCTGAATCAGGTTCTGTGCTGATAGTGCAGAGCTTGCTTAGGATCCTCCCCCTCCCCGACCCCCCTCTTCCCCTCTCTCTCTCTCTCTCTCTCTCTCTCTCTCTCTCTCTCCTCTTCCCCTGCTCAGAAAGCTCCAAAATAAACTTTAAAAAGGGGGGGGGGGGAGTATTTTCATTGGATGTGGACATTTATTTGTCTTAAGCCTAATTTTTGTTCTTTTTTTTTTAAAGTTTAGAGAGAGTGTGCGTGTGAGAGTATCTTTGGTTAAGCCATAAAAAGGCTTACTGATAGGAGTCGATATTAAAATTAATAAGACCTGACTTGTTAATGGCCAGACAATGAAGCCTTTAAATTGGCTACATTTGGGGAAAAAAATTATAAAGAGCTCTCAATTGCCTTATTAGTAGAATGGCTAGTTTTAGGGACTCCTTTGACAAGATAAAAGAACAAAAATTAGAGGTGCCTGGGTCGCTCAGTGGGTTGAGCGTCTGACTCTCGACACATGCATGTCACATCCATGCAGTGGAATATACAACCTAAAGAAAAGGAGAAGCTTTTTAACTTATGGATATGAAAGATCTCCAAGATACATTGTTAAATGAGAAAAAAGAGTAAGGGCATGAAACATGGGATGGGGGGTGTATATGTATTTGTATAGGCAAAGATCTCTGGAAGGATACCTTTGGAAGTGGAGGGGTCATCATTGGTCAGGTAAGGGATGAGGTAGGAGAGAGTCCACCCTGTTTTTTCTTTTTACATTTTTTTGGTTTTTGAACCACTGTTAGCCTAAGTAAAGGTCAAACAATTATAATAAAAATCTAAGAAAATGTTTCACTTGCCAATACACCTTATTGGCATTATTAATTACCACCATTTTGGCTTAATGTACATTTGTAAAAGTTATTTATTTTGAATTAAGTCTATTTAAGTTATTAAAATGATCCAAAATTGTTAGAAAAAAGCTATTAGGTCATAAATAGTAAAAGGGATCACAGAATGAGAGACACTGGCAGAGCCTGGGTCTCACTGTCCTTCACCTTGTTCCTTGTATTTTAGATGGTTCCTTCCTCAGCTTCAGGTCAAGTTCGAGGTTATTATGTAGACTGGAAAATGCTGCGTGATGTGAAGAGACGAAAAATTGCCTACGAGTATGCAGATGAGAGGCTTCGAATCAATTCCCTCAGGAAGAATACCATTTTGCCAAAAGATCTTCAGGTGAGCTAATTAAGATGCGTCCCAATGTGCCACAAGATCATTCTCAAAAAGCACCGTTGATACTGTTGTAACTTAGTAACAATATAATTTCTGGAGGATATGATCAAATTCTCCCGGTCAACCTAAATTAATACCCTTGAAGTTATTCTGGTGAATTTCAGATTAAAGAGAACTTTTCATTCCTAACTAGCCTTTTAACTGTTTATTAGATGATCTTTAGAAAGTACTGGTGAATGGTAATCACACAGAAATTGGACAGTTATTTTGACCTAAGGACTCTCCCCCACTTCTTGCCACTCTTTCAACACTCTCCAGGCATTGGGAGGCTGTGCTGACGATTGAGGCCATGTGCCTCATATGTGGCCTAAGCTGTTCCTCACCCAGGGCAATGGGTGCCTGCCTCTCTGAACTCCTTCGCCCACCTCTGTGTGCTGAGGTGGTTTTCCATCTGGTTTACTTTCTTCTCATACTCCTTAGCTTGAATAAGAGGATGCCAACCGTGTTTGGCCTCCTGAAGCATATGGGTCCTGCACCTAGCTGGTGACACAGCATACCTGCATTCATGAGTCTTGTTGAGAACCTGAACTCAAACTCAAGGCTACTCAGACTATCAAAAGCTCAGAGGAAAATAAAAAAATACTTATAGAAGCTGGCTGAATAATATACAGGCCACTCATTACCATTAATTCTTTTTAATCTTGTCCAGATTAGCCAGATCAGCAGAAAACTGAGTGTCCTGAACCATTCGGTTATGGCTTTTACCATACGGCATTAAGCTACTTGCTTACATTTAGGGAGTCGTAAGAGAAGGCCTCTGAGAAAAACTTAAGATGTTGTGGAGGATGTTATTTATGAAGACCCCCGTTCCCCCCTAAGGAATGACTCTGGTATGAGAACCAGCAATAGCTGTTCAAGGACTCCGTGAGTTGTAGGAACTGATCCTGGCTCTGTGTTGCCTACCAAGTAGCATACAGATCAAACTTCTGTCCCAGAGGTCTGTCTCTAACAGACTTACAGGCTTTTCACAGTGCACACTATTGTCTCATTGTCCCTGTGCCCCAATTTCCTCATTTGTAAACTGACTTAAATCTTTTTTGGGAACAAGGAGAGGTATATAAGTGTATATACATAATAGGACGTACATACATACATAATTCATAGCTCTTCTAGGACAGCCTCCACGAAACTTGACTTCCAGCCTGGTCTCCCCTCCAGTCTACTTTATAGCACATACTATCTACCATTCATTGACTTAATTGTCAGTGTATAGAATTCACTAAATATTTCATAATGGCAACACATGCACAAGCTCTTGGAGATTAGGAAATAATTTTTTTTCAGCTGTGCAACATATATATTTGATTTGCTAATTCTGTATATTACTCTGTGTACAATGATAATAATAAGTGTAGTCATTGTCACCATGCAATGTTACACAATATTTTGACTATATTCCCTATCTCTGTGATGTACTTATTTTATAACTGGAAGTATATACCTTTAATTTTAAAATAACATTTAAATAACATTAAAGTAACATTTAATGTTATTAGTTTCAGGTAACTAACACATTGAATCAAAAATTCTGTACATAATGCTCAGCCATAAGTGTAATCACCATGCAACATTATTGCAATATTATTGACTGTATTCCCCATGCTGTACTTTCCTTTTTTTGTTCTTTAATTGAAGTATAGCTCATGCACACTGTTCTGTTAGTTTCAGGTGTACAACCTAGTGATTTGACAACTCTATGCATTGCTATCCTCACCACTAGTGTAGTTACCATCTGCCACCATATAACGCTATTTATGATACATTGACTATATTCCTTATGCTGTATCTTTCCTCCCTGTGACTTACTCATTCCATAACTGGAAGCCTGCACTTTCTATTTTCCTTCACCCCTTTTGCCCGTATACCCACACATCTGCCCTCTGACAATCACCGGTTTTCATTTTTGTGGGTGAATTTCTATTTTAGTAGTTTGTTCAATTGTTTTGTTTTTTAGATTTCGCATATAAGTGAAATCCTATGGCATTTGTCTTTCTGTTTTACTTATTTCACTTAGTATAATGACCTGTAAGTCTATCTGTATTGTTACGAATGGCAGGATCTCATTGCTTTTTAAGGCTGAGTAATATCCCATTGTGTATACATACACATCTTCTCTATCCATTCATCTATCATTGGACATTTGGGTTGCTTACATATCTTGACTATTGTAAATAATGCTATAATCGTATGGGTACATATATTGTTTCAAATTAGTGTTTTTGTTTCTTTGGACAGATACCCAGTAGTGGATTACTAGGTTGTACTGTTTTCTATTTTTTATTTTTTGAGGTGACTTCATACTGTTTCCCACGGTGTCTGCACCAATTTACATTCCCACTGCAGGAGATTTCCCTTTTCTCTATATCCATGCCACTATTTAATTCTACCCATTCTGAAAGTTGTAAGGTAATGTCTCATTGTGGTTTTGATTTTGATGGTTAGTGATGTTGAGCATCTTTTTGTCTGTTGGCCATCTATGTCTTCTTTGAAAAAAATGTCTATTCAAGCCTTCTGCCTATTTTTTAACTGAATTATTTGCTTTTTTGGTATTGAGCTGTATAAGTTGTTTATATGTTTCTGGATATTAACCCCTTATCAGATGTATTTGGAGATGTCTTCTCTCATTCAGTAGGCTGCCTTTTTGTTTCGTTGATGGTTTCCTTTAATGTGCAGAAGGTTTTTATTTTGGTGTAGTCCCAATAGTTTATTGTGTTTTTGTTTCTCTTGCCTGAGGAGATATAACTAGAAAAATATTGCTAAAGCCAATGTCCAAGAGATTACTATCTATGTTTTCTAGGAGTTACGTGGTTGCAGTTTCTCACGTTTAGGTCTTTAATCCATATCAAGTTTATTTTTGTGTGGAGTGTAAGAATGTGGTCCAGTTTCATTCTTTGGCAGGTAGCACTTCAGTTTTCCCAATCACATTTATTGAAAAGACTGTCTTTTCCTCATTGTGTACATCCTTACCTCCTTGTTATAGATGAATTAACCATATGAGCGTGGATTTATTTCTGGGCTCTCTAGTCCTATCCCATTGACCTAGCGTGTCTGTTTTTGTGCCGATACCATGCTGTTTGATTGTTACAGCTTTGTAGTATATCTTGAAATCTGGGTTTGTGATACCTCCAGCCTTGTTGTTTCTCCGGTTTCCTTTGGCTATTCAGGGTCTTGTGTGGTTCTAAGCAAACTTTTGTATTACTTGTTTTAGTCCTATGAAAAATATTGTTGGTATTTTGATAGGGATTGCATTGAATCTATAGATTGCTTTGGGTAGTATGGACATTTAAACAATATTAATTCTTCTATTCCATGACTATGGGATATCTTTCCATTTGTTTGTGTCATCGTCAGTATCTTCCAGTTTTCAGAGGATAGGTTTTTCACCTCCTTGGTTAAATTGGCAATCATACTAGAAGTAGTACGTTAATCACTTACGAAGCCAGTATGGGAATTAAAATGCTAAAGTAGTAAAAATCAGTTTTATCTACAAAAATTAGTCTAAGGATAAACAAAATAAGATGTAAAATATAACATCATATACATAAAACATGGATGGGGCTAATTTAGTGCTTTTAGTGTATGTTTGAATTTAAGGTACAGCAACATAATACAGATTGTTAAACACTTAAGATGTTATATATAACCCTGTGGTAACCACAAATGAAGAAGTTATAGTAAATACACAAAAAATAAAGAGACAAAAATCCAAGCATAACACTAAAGAAAGACCTCAAACCCCAAGCGAAAAGAAAAAAAGAAGGACAAAAAATAGACAAAAACTACAAAAACAATAAGGACACGCCAAACTGCTAATAACTGCATATATATCAGTAATTACTTTAAATGTGAGTGGACTAAATGCTCCAATTCAAAGATACAGGATGACGGAGTGGATTAAAAAAAAAGACCCATCTGTACACTGCCTACAAGAGACTCACGTCAAGACCTAAAGATGTATACAAACTGAAGGTGATGGGACGCAGAAACACATTCCGTGCAAATAGGAGCGCAAAACAAAAAAAGCCAGGGTAGCAACGCTTTAGGTGCATTTTCTGCACTGTGGGGATGGCAGAGGGAGAGGTGAACCAAGACTTCATTGTCAAGATGGAGAGCCCACCCCCAGCACTCCACAGGATTGTGCCAGCCCACCATCTCCACATACAAGTAGTTCAGGTAGACAACCTATGAGTGTAACACTTAGAGAATGATTAAGGAAAACTAGATCTTCATTTGATTCCTGTTACAGTTTGGTAAAACATCTTAAAGTAGAGAATGAAGAAAATGATCAGACTTCTTCAGAGAAACCAACATCTTCAACAGAAGAAAACTGTTTGAATTTCAAAAAAAAAATTTAAATACATAGACAATAAATTTGAAGAACGCGCATATTTGAAAAATACCTTCAAGAATATCAGTTCAGGGGCGCCTGGCTGTCTCAGTTGGTAGAGCATATGACTCTTGATCTTGGGCTTGTGAGTTTGAGCCCCACGTTGGGTATAGGGATTACTTTAAAAAAAATAAAATCCTTAAAAACAAAACAAAACAACATCAGTGCATGTGAATCTAAATTGATAGTCACGCAGTGATCTGCAAAGAGTTGTTGTAGATGAGGATCTTCTCAAATAAGTATTAAGTGTGAAGAAAAAAGCAAAATTGGTGAAGCCAATTGAGAAGAAAGAAGACCTTCTCTGGAGGCCAAAACTGGTCAAAATGTACAGATCAAAGACTGACGTGTCTCAGTGACCGTTAATACAGAAGTGGAGAAGCTGGAGCCAGCTGTGGCTTTATGAGTTGCAGTCAGCTACGTCTGAGGAGAACAAGAAACCCAGCCTTACAAAGCTGATAGACCCCTGTGGGTTAGATGATCAGTTGCTACCCTGTAACAGAAATGAAGAATTTGTCAGTGTTTAATAATTTTTTCTCCAGAATATTTTTGAGAATAACAATTTAAGAGATACCTAACCCATTTTAAAAGGAAGATAGAAACCATTAGGGCTTAAAGAAAGGTATCTCGATGAACATCAGTTTAGGGCACTCTGTTATATAAATACAAAGTAGGCTCTAAAATGAAAATTTAGGGGGCATGTTGGTGGCTCAGTTGGTTAAGTATCTGACTCTTGAGTTCAGCTCAGGTTGTGTTCACGGTTTGGGAGATTAAGCCCCGTGTCGGGGTCCGTGCTTACAGCGTGGAGCCTACTTAGGATTCTCTCTCTGCTCTCTCTCTGCCCCTCCAACTGATCGTGTGCTTTCTCTCTCTCAAAATAAATAAACTTTAAAAAATAAATAAAATGAAAATTTAGGATTGTGGATAAATTTTCCAAAGAAAACTGGACATTTAAAGAAATATGAAAAAAATTTAGATCATGTTTTAAAAACTAATTTGGACATTCCTTGAAGTCTGTTTTAATACCTTTGGGTTTAGTGGTCTAAAAATGCCTGCATGTCTCCTAAGTTTATGAACATTATTTCCAAGTATCACATATTTCCATCTGGATTGTATAGCAGGTAATTAAACTTGCTCATATGTCCAAAATTAAAAAAAAAAAAAAAAAAAAAAAAGACTTTAAAACAAAGACTGTAGCAAGAGACCAAAAAAAAAAAAAAAGGCATTACATAATGATAAAGGGATCAATCCTACAAGAGGATATAACAATTATAAATATTTATGTACCCAACATAGGAGCACCTAAGTACATAAAGCAAATATTAATAGATATAAAGGGAGAAATCGACAGTAAAACAATAATAGTAGGGAGCTTTCACACCTCACTTATTTCAGTGGATAGATCAGCCAGACAGAAAACCAATAAGAAACTGAGGCTTTGATTATCACATTAGACAGACCTAACAGATATATATAGAACATTCCATCTGAAAACAGAATACACATTCTTTTCAAGTACACATGGAACATTCTCCAGGATAGATCACATGTAAGTTCATAAAGCAAGTCTCAGTAAATGTAAGAGGATTGAAATCCTATCAAACATGTTTTCTGACCATAACAGTATGAGACTAGAAATCAATTACAAGAGAAAAATCTGGAAAAAACACAAACACCTGGAGGCTAAACAACATGACACTAAGCAACAAGTGAGTCAGGAGGAAATCAAGGAGAAAGTAAAAAAAATACATGGAGACAAATGAAAATAAAAACACTGTAGTCCAAAATCTTTAGGACATGGCAAAAGCATTTCTAAGGGGGAGGTTTAAAGTCCTACAGGCCTACCTCAAGAAATAAGAAAAATCTCAAACAACCTAACCTAACACTTAAACTAGAAAAAGATCAAATCTCAGCTAGTAGATGGAAGGAAATAATAAAGATCAGAAGAAATAAATGAAATACAGACAGGAAAAAAAATAACAGTAGAAAAGGTCAATGATAGAGCTAATTCTTTGCAAAGATAAAATTGACATTTAACCAGACCTATCAAGAAAAAATAAGGAATGTAATCAAAAATGGAGAGGAAATAGTAATTGACATCACAGAAATACAAAGGATTAGAGAGAACATTTGAAAAATTATATGTCAACAAATTGGGCAATCTAGAACAAATGGATGAATTCCTAGAAACATACATTTTCCGAAAACTGAATCAGGAAGATGTAGAAAATTTCAACAGGAGTGCCCAGGTGGCTCATTTAAGTGCGTGACTTTGGCTCAGATCATGATTTCATGGTTCATGAGTTCGAGCCCTGCATCAGGCTATGTGCTGACAGTACAGAGCCTGCCTGGGTTCATTCTCTCTCTCTCTCTCTCCCCCCCTCTTCCTTTTCTTCTTCCCTTACCCCACTAGCTCACATGTATGCATGTGTTCTCTCTCAAAATAAATTTTTAACAAAGTAAATAGGGGTGTCTGGGTGGCTCAGTCAGTTGAGCATCTGGCTCTTGGTTTCAGCTCAGGTCATAATCTCACAGTTTTGTGAGTTTGAGCCCTGTATCTGGCTCTGTCCCTCCCCTGTTCGTGCTGTCCCTGTCTCTTTCAAAATAAATAAACTTAAAAAATTTTTTTAAAAATATAAATAAAAGAACATTTGAACAGACCTGTTACTAGTAACGAAACTGAATTGGTAATCAAACTCCCAACAAACAAAGTTCCAGAACCAAATGTCTTCACAGATAACCTCTACCAAACATGTATAAAAGAGTTAAGGGGTGCCTGGGTGACTCAGTCGGTTGAGCATCCAACTCTTGATTTTGGCATGGGTCACGATCCCAGGGTTGTGGGATTTAAGCCCAGCATCAGGCTCTGTGCTGAGTGTGGAGCCTGCTTAAGATTCTCTCTCCCCCCTCTTCCTCCCCCTCTGCCCCTCTCCCCTGCTCGTGCTCGCTCTCTCTCTCTCTCTCTCTAAAATAAAAAATAAATAAAATAGACTTGATGTTTATTCTTAAACTATTCCAGTAAATAAAAGAGGAAGGAAAACTCCCAAATTCATTCTACATGGCCACAGTTACCCTGGTACCAAACCAGACAGAGACACTACAAAATCTCTGATGAACACAGGTGGAAAACATCCTTTAAAAAAAAAAAAAAAATAGCAAAGCAATTTCAGCAAATATATTAAAAGATCATTCACAAAGATTTATTTCAGGGATGCAAGAGTGGGTCACTTTTGGCAAATCAAATCAGATACACTAACAAGAGAAAGGATAAAAACCATATGATCATCTCAGTAGATGCATTTGACATAATACACTAGCCATTCACAATAAAACTCTCAGCAAAGTGAACATACCTCAAATTAATAAAGGCCATATATGAAAAACCCCCAATTAACATCATACTCAGTGGTGAAAAATTGAAAGTTTTTCCACTAAGTTTCAGAACAAGACCAGGATGTCCACTCTCACTACTTTTATTCAACATACTACTAGAATTCAACTGCAACAATCACACAAGAAAAAGAACTTAAACCATCGAAATTGGTAAAGAAGTAGTAAAACTGTCACCATTTGCAGATGACACCCGATACTATATATAGAAAACCCAAATTACTCCACCAAAAAACTGTTCAATGATTTTACTGATCAATGATTTTAATAAAGGTGCATGATAAAAAAATTAATACACAGAAATCTATTGCATTTTTATACACTAATAATGAAGTAGAAAAAAGAAATTAAAACAATCCCACTTACAATTACACCAAAAAGAATAAAGTACCTAGGAAATATTCTTAATGCTTAATAGTTTGACAATTTAGTGGATTTTATATGCATTTTCTTATTTAATTTATGCACTTTTGGTATGTTAGAATAATTACTGTGCTTTCTTACAGTCTAGCACAGGATCAATCATACTTGTCAGGTTTAAATGAATACAATCACACTAATACGCACATATATAAGAATAAACTTCTAAGAAATCCTTAATGCAAACTTTTGCAGTAATCTTTTTCCTCCATCTTGACCACTTTTGCCCTTCTAGATTCATTCTTTACACTGCAATTGATCTTAAAAATGTATAACTCAGGGTGCCTGGGTGGCTCAGTCGGTTAAGTGTCCAACTGTCGGTCTTGGCTCAGGTCATGATCTCACAGTTTGTGAGACTGAGCCCCATGTTGGGCTCTTGGCTCAGGTCACTATCTCATGGTTTGTGAGATCGATCTCTGTGCGGAGTCTGCTTGGGATTCTCTGTCTCTGCTCCTCCCTGTCTTACTCTCTCAAAATAAATTTAAAAACTTAAAAATAAATAAAAATGGAAATCTCACCTGATCTTTCATCTTTCTTACTCCAGCTGCCAGAATCTTTACCACAGATGTCAGGGCTCTGTTATCCTCATTCTCCAGCCTCAGACCACATTCCCTCTTAACTTGCTCTGCATCCCAGAGGTTTCAGATTTTAAAGATTCATAAATCATATGGGGAATAACCAAACTTTATACCTTAAGGAACTAGAAAAAGAAGAGTAAACTTTAAGCCCAACTTAGCAAAAGAAAGGAACTCACAGGGGTACCTGGTTGGCTCAGTTGGTAGAACATGTGACTCTTGATCTCAGGGTTGTGAGCTCAAGCCCCACTCTGGGCGTAGAGCTTACTTTAAAAAAAAAAAAAAAAAAAAAAAAAAGGAAATAATAAAGATCAAAGCAGAAATAAATGAGAGACCAGAAGAACACTAAAGATCAATGAAACTAAGAGCTGATATTTTGAAAAGATAAACAAAATTGACAAATCTTTAGCTAAACTAAGTAAAAAAGAGCAAGAACTCAAAATCGCAATGAAAAAGGAAACATTACATCTGAGATCACAGGAATACAAAGTATCATAAGAAACTGATATGAACCATTCATTAAATGCCAGCAAACTGGAGAACCTAGACAAAATGGGTAAATTCCTAGAAATATACAACCTAATGAGACTAAGTGGAGGAGAAATAGAAAATCTGAACTGACAAATAATGAATAAGGCTATTGAATTAGTGATCAAAAACCTTTCAACAAAGAAAAGCCCATAAATGGCTTTATGAGTGAATTCCATCAAATATTTAAAGATAAATTAATATACTTCTCAAACTCTTCCAAAATATTAAAGACAAGGGAACACTTGCAAATTTATGTTATCAGATCAGCATAATACTATTACAAAGCCAGATAAAGACACTATAAGAAAAAGAAACTACAGGCCAATTTCCCTGAAGAATATAGATGCAAAAATTCTCAACAAAATACTAGCAAATCATATTCAATAACATATTAATATCATCCACTATGACCAAATGGGATTTGTCCCTGGCATGCAAAGATGATTCAACATATGCAAGTCAATAAATATGATATACCACCTTAATAGAATAAAATATAAAACTCATGGTCGGGGCACCTGGGTGTCTCAACTGAACATCTGACTCTTGATTTTGGCTCAGGTCATGATCTCAGGGTCATGGGATTGAGTCCCGTGTTGGGTTCTGCACTGGGTGTGGAGCCTGCTTAGGATTCTCTCTCCCTCTGCCCTCCCCTACTTGAACTTGTTCTCGCTCGCTCTCTTAAAAAAAAAAAAAAATCATATGGTTGTCTCAACAGATGCAGAAAAATCATTTGGCAGAATTCAACATTATTTCATGATAAAAGCTCTCAACAAAGAGCTGCATGTAGAAGAAACATGCAACAAAAGAATAAGCCCATAGCTGACATCATATTCAGTGGTGAACAGCTGAAAGCTTTTCCTCTAAGATCAAGAACAGGAAAAAGATGCCCACTCTTGGTTCTTTTATTCAACATAGTACTGGAAGTCATAGCCAGAGCAGTCAGGCAAGAAAAAATTTTCAAAGGTATTCAAATCAGAAATCTGAATAGGAAATAATATAAGCTGATGTACAATCGCATCAAAATCAATAGAATATTTAGGAATAAATTTAAAGAGGGAACAGATCTGTACACTGAAAACTATAAGACATTGATGAAGGAAATTGAAGAAGACCTAAATGAAAAGATAATTCTGTGTTCAGGGATCAAAAGAATTAATATTAAAATGTCCATACTATACAAAGCCATCTATAGACTCTTTGCAATCCCTATAAAAATTCCAATGGCCTTTGTCACAGAAATTAAAAAAAAAAAAAAATTCTAAAATTCATATGGAATCACAGAAGACCCCTGAATAGCCAGAGCAAATCTGAGAGAAGTACGAAACTGGAGGCCACATGCTTTCTTTTTTTTTTTTGTAGTAAAAGGACCTACACACCTCCTGACTTTTTTTTTAACTTTTTTTTTTTTTTTTTCAAAAGAGAGTGCATGTGTGAGTTGGGGGAGGGGCAGAGAGGAGACAGATCCAGAGCAGGCTGCATGCTGTCAGCACAGAGCCCAATGTGGGGCTCAAACTCATGAACCAGGGGATCATGACCTGAGGCAAAGTTGGACACTTCACGGACTGAGCCACCCAGGTGCCCCTACACAGTTTCTAATTTTTAAAATGCTATTACAGGAGCGCCTGGCTGGCTCAGTCATTAGAGCATGCGACTCTTGATCTTGGGCTTCTGCGTTCAAGCTCCACATTTGGTATAGAGATTACTTTAAAAAAATCTTTAAAGAAAAAACTTCATTACAAAGCTATAGTACTCAAAATAGTATGATACTCCATAACACATAGAGCAGTGGAAACGAAGCAAGAGCCCAGAACCCAATCCAGTTGATTCCCAACAAGCGAACCAAAACTCAGTAGGGGAGGAGTAGTTTCTCTAACAAATGGTGTTGGGGAAGCTGGATGTTCATGTGCCAAAGAATGACACTGGACCTCTGTCCTATACTACTCCCAATAATTAACTCGAAATGGGTGAAAACTTAAACCTGAAACCGTAAAACTTCTAGAAGAAAACATAAGGGAAGAGCTCCTTGACATTGGTGTTGGCAGTGATTTTTTAGATATGACCTCAAAAGCATAAGCAACAAAAGCAAAAATAAATGAGTGGGACTGCATAGAAGTAAGCAGCTTCTGCACGGCAAAAGGTCTGAGAAAGGGTGCACTAATTATTGAAACTGGAGTTTCCTCAAAAAGTTAAAATTAGAACCATATGATCTAGCAGTTCTACTTCTGAGTGAAGAAAATGAAAATACGAATTCGAGAAGATATCTGCACCCCCACATATATTGCAGCATTATTCACAGTTGCCAAGTCATGGAAGCACCCTACGTGTCAGCAAATGAAGGAGATATTTATTCAAAGAAAATGTGGTGCGCGTGCACACACCCAATGTAGTAGGATTTTCCTTTTGCAGTAACTTGAACGTACCTTGGGAACATTACATTAAATCAGAGGAAGACAAATGTTTGATCTCACTTACATATATAATGTGATATAAGTTGAACTCATAGGAATAGATTATAATGGTGGTTACCAGTGGCTGGGAGGTAGGGGAAATGGGAAGATATTGGGCAAAGTGTACAAACTTCTGTTTATAAACTGAGTAAGTGCTGAGAATCTAACATATAAAATGGTGATTATAGTTAACAATACTGCGTTACATGCTTGAAACTTGCTAAGAGAGTAATGTTATATGTTCTCATAACCCCCCAAAAAAGGTAATTATTTGGGGTGATGGAGGTGTTCATTAGGCCTTATCGTAGTAATTATTTTGCAAGGTATACATGTATTAAATGTGTTAACACAATGTTATATGTCAATTACATCTCAGTAAAGCTGCGAAAAAAACATGGGGAGACAACAGAAATAAATACATTCACATATTTTCCAAATGACTTAAACAAGAATGTATATAGTGGTGAAAAACTGAGGGCTTTTCCTTTAAGAACCGAAACAAGACAAGAATGTCTACTCTTGCCACTTTTATTCTACATGGTACCGGGAGTCCTAGCCACAGCAATCAGACAAAAGTTAGGTTTAGATAGCATCCAAATTGATAAGAAAGAGGTTAAACTGTCACTATTTGGAGGTGACAAGATATTATATATAGAAAACCCTAAAGACTTCACCAAAAAACTTATTAGAGGTAATAAATGAATTCAGTAAAGTTTCAGGATACAAAATTAATGCACAGAAATTAGTTGCATTTCTATACACTAATGACAGAGTAGCAGAAAGAGGCATTAAGAAAACAGTCCCAGGGCGCCTGGGAGCCAGTTAAGCAGCCCACTTTGGCTCAGGTCATGATCTTGTAGTTTGTGAGTCCAAGCCCACGTCGGTCTCTATGCTGACAGCTCAGAGCCGGAGCCTGCTTCAGATTCTGTGTCTCCCTCTCTCTCTGCCCCTCCCCTGCTCACACCCTGTCTCTGTCTCTCAAAAATGAATAAAAACGTTAAAAAAAAAAAAAAAAAAGAAAGAAACAGTCCCATTTACAGTTGCACCCAAAACATTAAATAGGAATAAACCAAGAAGTCGAAAGATCTGTACTCTAAAAACTGTAAAACGTTGATGAAAGAAATTAAAGACGATACAAACAAATGGAAACATATTCCATGCTCATGGATTGGAAGGATTAATATTGTTTAAATGTCCATACTACCCAAAGCAATCTACAGATTCAGTGCAATCCCTATCAAAACACCACCAGCACTTCTCACAGAACTAGAACAAATAATAATAAAATTTTTATGGAACCACTTACGAGCTCAGTAGCCAAAGTAATGTTGAGAAAGAACAAAGCTGGAGGTATCCCAATCCCAGATTTCAAGATAAACAGCAAAGCAATAATAATCAAAACAGTGTTCTGCTGGCACAGAAGTAGACATAGATCACTGGAAAGGAAATAAACTCAGTTAATCTACAACAAAGGAAGCAAGCATGTACAGTGGGGAAAAGACTGTCTCTTCAGTAAATGCTTTTGGAAAACTGGACCACTTACTTAACCGTACCCAAAAATAAACTCAAAATGGGTTAAAGACCTAAATGTGAGGCCTGAAATAAAACTCCTGGAAGAAAATATAGGCAGTAATTTCTTTGATATCAGCTATAGCAACATTTTTCTAGATATGTCTTCTTAGGCAAGGGAAACAAAAGTATAAATAAATTATTGGGACTACACCACAATAAAAGTTTTTGCATATCAACAAAATGAAAAGACAACCTAATGAATAGAAGATATTTGCAAATGATAATAGGTTAGTACCCTAGATAAATAAAGAACTCCTACAACTCAACACCCCAAAAAAGCAAAAAATAATTCAATTAAAAAGAGAAAAAAAAAAAAAAAAAGGACCTATGAATAGACATTTTTCCGAAGAAGACAGATGGCCAACAGACACATGAAAAGATGTTCCACGTCACTCATGATAAGGAAATGCCAGTCAAAGCTACAATGAGATGTCACTTGACACTTGTCAGAATGGTTAGAATTAAAAAGATAAGTGTTGGCAAGGATGTGGGTTAAAGGGAATCTTCAGGCACTGTTGGTGGGAATATAAATTTGGTGCAGCCACTGTGGAAGACAGTGTGGAGGTTGCTCAAATTAGAAATACTGTATGATTCATTCAGGGCGCCTGGGTGGCTCAGTCAGTTAAGTGTCTGACTCTTGATTTTAGCTTGGGTCGTGATCTCACATTTTGTGAGATTGAGCCCAGGACTGGGCTCTATGCAGTCAGCACAGAGCCTACTTGGGTTCTTTCTCTTTCCTTCTTTCCCTGCTGCCCCCCTGCTCTCACACGCACTCTCTCTCAAAAACAAATATTAAAAAATAAAAAGAAAACAAAAAACTATATGATTCAGTAATTCCGCTACTAGGTGTTTACCCGTGGAAAACGAAAACACTAATTCAGAAAGATACATGCACCTCTGTGTTTACTGCAGCATTATTTACAGTAGCCAAGATACAGAAGCAACCTAAGTGCCCATCGACAGAAAACTGGATAAAGATGTGTGTGTGTATACATATATATACACAGTGAAATATTACTTAGCCATAAAAAGCAATGAGATCTTGTCATTTTCAACAACATGGACGAACTTAGAAAGTATTATATGCTAAGTGAAAGAAAAATGTTACATATGCTTGCATTTATACATGGGATCTAAATAACACAAGACCCATAAATACAGAAAACAAACTGAGGGGAGAGATGGGCACAAGGAAGAAGAGGGAGTGGGAGGCACAGGCTTCCTGTTATAGGGTGAATAAGTCATGGGGATGGAAGGTACAGCATGAGGAATATAGTCAGTGGCATTGCCTTAGTGTGGCATGGTGACAATTGGTAGCCACGCATGTGGTGGGCACAGCACAATGTGTAGACTTGTCGAATCACCATGTTATACACCTGTAGCTGACATCGTGTGTCAACTGTACTTCAATAGAAATAAAAATAAGATTCGGAGAAAGAAAAATTTATACAGCTGCCCTATTCATGATAGCTCAAAACTGGAAACCACCCAGATGTCCATCAACTATAGAATGGATAAGTGAATTCCAGTATGATGAAAAGAAATTATGTATGGCCACACAATGAAAATCAAACAGTATGGATGAATCTCACTTATTGAATGGAAGAAGCCAAAGAGAAATGAATAAAAAAGAATGCCTATTATATGGCTAGATTTATATAAAATTCTGAGTAAGAAAAACTCATCTGTGGTGTTAGTAATCAGGTGAGCTGTTAGCTGACAGTGTCTGTGCTCAGTGTCTGAAAGGAGGCACAGCCAGGGCCTGGGGTACCCATCATGGGTTTTTTGGAGTTTTTTTGTACTCTAGTTCCTTATTACTCAGATGTTCTGTTAAAAGTTACTGAGCTGTTACACTTCCGGTTTGTAGATTTTTGTGTACCTATGTTAAATTTCTATAAAATTTTAAAAATTGTATTGGGAGCATGCCAAACATTTCTGTCATTTTTCTGGTCTGTTTCTAGCCAAAGGTTAGGGTTCACTAGTGTGTCCAAGGTTCTTCGGACAAACTGGCTGTATCAGTGAATCTAGCCCTTTGTTCCCCTACTCCAAGCATTGACTTACGCATATAGAATAAATACATGCCTGTGATATGTGTAATAATGTTGTGACTTCCCTTAGGAAGTGGCTGATGGAGAAATCGCTGCCCTTCCCCGGGATAGCTGTCCTGTTAGAATCCGAAATCGGTGCGTTATGACATCCCGTCCACGTGGTGTAAAGCGGCGCTGGAGGCTTAGTCGTATTGTCTTCCGTCACTTAGCAGACCACGGGCAACTGTCGGGGATCCAGCGGGCAATGTGGTGATCAGCTCCGGACCCACTGAGCAGGGAAACCAGGTCTGGCAAGAAGAGACTTTTCTAATAGACAAAACCCTGGTTTTATAGAGGTCCAATGTAGGAGTCGTCTAGTCTACCTGATACTGCCTGTTAAATTACTTCTTAATTTTAAATGAAGAAATTTGGATGTTTCATTCTGTCAGTGAACTCTGGCCATCTGTGAGTTCTCTCTTTTCTTGGACTTAAAAATTAAACATACTGCCTCCCTGCATAGTACAAGGAGTACAGTAATAAAAAATATTGTGAATATATTCTCTGTATACCTGCCTTTTCCTTCACATTTAATCTTTTAATAACATCCTAAAAGTTCCTGTATTTTTTAAGTACATTATTTTATAAAGTAGTTTTATCTAACAGTTATTGCAACTCATGGACAAGTAGCTCATCTGTGACAACTTGTAATCTTGGGTTGAGTTTCCCTGACATGCGCAGAGCACTTTACCATTTCTCATTGTTAGAGAAATAGTATGTCGGAAGGTAGAGACGATGTTCTTGATGATCTAATGCTCGGCTTCTTTGTGTGATGGCTGAACAAAAGGCACTAAATATTTCCTTGTTCCATCTTCAGTGGCCTTCAGAACAAAATGTCTCTAAGCCCCTGAAAATCTATCCAAAGAGGAAAAGTTTTGTTGGAATAGTATATATTTTCTGTATTCTTGTTTATCTGTAACAGAAATGAGTAAAGATAGCAAAAGGTTGTTTTGTTCAGTAGCTCAACAGTGACCAGCCCAGTGATAAAACTGTCCACGGTGTAGTATGGAAGCCCCTGCGTACCATTGGGAGAGTGTTCCTGGAGCTGATATTTGAACTTAAATCAAGAGGCAAGGCACAAGATGTTTGCATAGGAAGAGTGGAAGCAGCCATTTCATTGTATGAGGATTAAGAAACCCAAGACAAAGGCTGTCATGGAACAGGTCACATTATGTGAAGGTAAGACTTAAATATTGGCTATTGGAGTTTTAAGCAGAGGAATGGCTTCATCAGTTTGCTCTACAGATAAGGGACAACCGTGTGGTAGATCTAGGCCATGAGAGAAAAGGCTCCGTGCAAAAGATAACCAAGGCAGGAGAATGTTGTAATTGTTCTGGAAAACCAGGGCCTGGACAAAGGGAGTTCAGGCATTAGCAAAGAAGACAAGAGGAACAGATTTTAAGTCTTATTTAGGAAAGAAAATTGGACAAGACTTAGAGACTGATATTTACTAGATACAGGGGCCTCTAGGTTCCTGGTAAGGGTGACTAGAAGCGATGGGAGACGGCAACACCAAGACAGAAAATAGAGGAAGAGAAGAATTGGTTTGGAAGAAACCAGGTATGTGAGTTTAGGTTTCAGTTGTGCTGTTTGAGATGCCTGTGTTTTCCAAGTCTGCTGTGCAGCTGGATAGCGGAGTCTGGAATTTTGGTGGAGGTGAAGCCTTGAGAGGGAATTAGCACAAACCTTGGATTCATATTTGCCAAGTTTTTATTACAACTTACCAACTAGAATGCTCTAGCTAATATTCCAACCAGTAAGTGGTGTTAATCAGAGTGTAACTAGGACATCAGATTTGTGGATTTCTGGTAGATCATGAATAGGACACCCTCTTTTCATTTGTTTGAACCTGGGTCTGAGCATGATCTGTAGATTTCATTTGGTTGCTGTGCCTCTCATTCCTGTTTTCCTCATGTCACTCATTTGTCCTGTACAGTGACCAATATCTGGCTGTGTGCTTCATGTGTCCTTTAGATTTGTCCTCTGTCCCTAAAAACTCAGTTACATTCAGAGGCTTGGCAAGATTCAGGCTCAGTTTTTAAGGGATGAATTTTCACAAATGTGCTGGGTTCTAGTTCCTGTCACATCAGAAGGCATAATATCTGGAGCGCCTGGGTGGCTCAGTCAGTTGAGCATGTGACTCTTGGTTTCAGCTCTCACGATTTGTGGAATCGAGCCCCACAGAGCCTGCTTGGGAATTCTCTTCCTCCCTCCCACTCTGTCCCATCCCACTCACGCACTCTCTCAAAATAAAAAACCCCACAATGTATTATTTCTGAAATAAAAATTCACCATTAACAAAAAAGAAGGCACATATCTTGTCCGGCTTTCAGTGCTAATGGATCAATGGTTCAGGTGGGGGCAGCCTGCTCCCTGCATTCATTGTCCCCTAAGGATTTTAACATTTCATTGGTGATTTTTACCCTAGTCTGCATTTCATTAATGTTACAATAGTGATTTTCTAAATTCCATCGTTGTTTCCTCTATTAGCTGGCAAAAATTTCTTTAAGGAATTTTCCTTTAATGACATTTCCCTGAAATACATTTTAAACCCTACCAAATTTACCCTACCACTTTTACCAGATTCTGATTATTAATCATACTTTTGGTTAATCCTCTTGGATTTTTTTCCTCTATGTGTATGCTTTCTCTTCTCTAACTGCACTGGGAAACACGTCACGGGCATCTTGCTCTTACTCCTTATTTCTAGGGGGGAGTAATTCTAAAACAAATCCTCCCTTTTTGAAGCCTTTTGTGACACACTCCTGGATAGATTGAACTATTCCATTGAACAAAATCCTAATCAGCTTGAGTGAACATAGCAATTGATGGGTTTTCATTTATTTTTGCTTTATAGTTACTGCTTTTGTAAGCCATCTTACAACATGGCAACACTAATACTATACAAAGATGTTTATCATTTAGGTTTAGCTTAAATATATTTAGAGAAAAACATTTGTGATTAGATTATTAGGGCATGGTAATGTGTTGTGTATACATATTAAGCTGTTCACAGAAAAACTCTACAACCTTGAAGTACACAGGTACAAATTTGCATTTTATGCAAAAATCCAGGTTTTATTTTTACTTATTCTTACATTGGTGGGAGGTGATGTCAGAAACTTATAGGCAAACGAGAACTTTTGTTTTCTACCTCTTAGCTGAACAAAAATACACACGATGTGGCATTATCATTAGGCAAGACTTGCTTTTTAACATTCCACACAAGAATACATTATCCTTTTTTGAACGAAATGCCCAGATTACTAAGGAAACCATCTTTGGAGGAAGTGTTTAATAAGCATATTTAAATAAATCCTCCAGTAGAAATGGGAGAATTCATTGCCTTTACTTAGAAGAAGGCTATGTAAGTAGTTATCTGTCAAATTTATCTGTGCAGCTCACCAACATTTCCTCATTGGAAAGATCAGTATTTCCACATCACAGTCCCCAAAATGACTTTCAAGTCTCAAAATTCTGTGTCTCCTTTGGCTTGCTTCTCTCTTGATTCCACCCAGGCTTTATTAATGGTTCGCTTCATATCATCATCTCCATCTTCATAAATTTTCTTTAGAACATTCATCAGCCCCTCACTAGGATCTGTTTCAGTGTCATAGGAGGGCTTTCTATTAAAAAGAAAAATAATGGACATACAAATATATATATAAATGATCCCATTTACTGCTATGTCCTTAACATAATGAATGCCTCCAGTTCAACCAATGTCCAAGCAGGGCAAATTATCTTCTTCACTTATTAAGTGCCAGATCACATAACTGGCTCTGAAGAAACAGTAAGACAAAGACATAGTCCTGTACTCAGGTAATTCGTTCTCGATTTAAAATCAATTCAGATAGCTTCTAACCCTAACCAACCAAGTGCACGCAGGCTACCGGGGAAGGAGTGAGAGGAATGTGACCTAGGATGGAAGTATCTTTAAATGAACACTTTTTGGAATGGTCGTTAATGGATAAAAATACTTTTTCACTCTACCCCAGTGACTGTGAAACTAAATTACGTGTAAGAAACTTCTGTGGAATTCTTAGACTAATGAAAAGTAATCTCTGAGAAAGGACCTGGTATCCATATAGGAATACCACTGGCTTAGCGTTAAGAACCAGTACAAAATAGCCAATCAAAACTAAAGCCCTGGGTATAAAGCAGCTTGCTGGACATGTGCCCTCTTTTGGTAGGTTCTGACAGTTCAAAGATAGAGGATAATTGGGTTACTCAGTGGACATTAAGAGGTAAATGGTCAAATCGCAGACTACAGCTCTTCTCCACCATAGCAAAGTGTTAAAAATCTACAATCCCAGCAAAGAATACATTAGAATTCTTAAAGAAATGAAAGTAAACTCACTCTTTTTCTTTGCATTCTTTTTCAACCTGAGTCAGGTAGTCCCACCTCGTGTTTTCTGCTTTCTTTCTACATAAGATAAGAACTGTATCCGTCTTAACCTGGAAGAAAAGCAGGAAAACAAGTACAACTTACAACACATGGAGAGAGCATGGATATTTGGAAAACATTTACTCATCAAGTTACTATTACGTGTAAGACCTGTTTTACGTGTAATACTTTTACAAATAGGCCAGAGTCCAAACACTCATGGAAGAGAAAGACCATAGACAAGTAAAATTGGAATACCTTCAAATATAAAGACAAAAACCAAGCTAAGGTGTCAGTGGGCTTCAAGGGGGAACTTCATTAAGAAAGGCCTCTGTGAGCTGAAATCTGAGCAGTGGCCCAAGATCTGGAAGAAAGGGCACCGCAAGGAGAAAGGCTGTAAAATGGGATGATTTTAGTGTGTCTGATAAAGAGAGAGTGGTGAGATTTTGGTGATTGAAAGAGTTATCTTAGAGGGGTCAGAGATAGGCAGAAAGCAAGAGAATATACTCTTTCAACAATGATCCATATAATTCCTAGGATTATTTGAGCATTCAATTATGGGATTAATGGATGAAGAAGGAAGCAGTGAGACACAAGATAATTCATAAATTACATTCTAATACTACCTTTTAACCTGCTACATAACTGTGCAAACACAGATGGCAGAATGGCACATCTATGTACCAGATGCATTAAACCCTATTTAAATTAAGTAGGAAAGAGATTATCTGAATTAGTGAGAAGTATGCATAATAGTTTAAAAGACTGTTTTACAGCTTTTACTAACTCCAGTTAGGCTGAGTGCTGAAGTCCTTTATGTTTCAAAATTTTACATATCATGCTAATAATAACTACCATTATTTAAGCACTTTACATAATTTCACTTTAGTATATAATTTCAACTGTGTAAAACAAATCACTGCCATCATACAAATGAGGAAACTGAGGCATAGAAGGATAAAGTGTGCTGCCAAAAAGTCACAACTAGTAAATGGAAAAACTGGCATTAAAAGTCAGTTCTCACTCTAAACCAATTTTAATAGTTTATTCCCTCTCCTGATTTTAATGGCATTATTCCTTTTTTTTTTTTTTTTTTTTTTTTTTTTGAGAGGGCGCAAATGAGTGAGGGGGCAGAGAAACAGGGCTCACCTGAAGTGGGGTTCGAGCTCAAGAACAAAGATCATGAGCCGAAGTCAGATGCTTAACTGAGCCGCCCAGGCACCCAAGAATCTATTCCCACAGAACAGGAGTTGACAAATGGCCAGTTAGTATTTCAGGGTCTGGTGCAGCTCCTTGTTTCGTTATAGCACAAATGCAGCCCCAGACAACACCTAAGTGAGCACAGGCATGTTCTGATAAAGGGATCAGGCTGTAGTTTGCTGATCCCTGTTATGGAGGATAAATTAATTCTAGCTCATCTCAATTCTAAATCAACCAGGTTCAATTTAATGAGGTTTTACAATATTATGACAAAAGAGCAAACTTACTTTTTTTGAACTGCCTTCCACAGAGATGGGTTTCAAGAGATTATTCACAATCATGGAGTAACTCTTTCCATTTAGATTCTTTACCAAGAGATCAAATGACCTACAACACAACAGTGAATACATAAAGCTTTGTGCTCTACAGCTCTTGTGGAAAAAAGACATGAGTTTTATTTCAGGATGTGCATTTGGCCACCCCTGGTGAGAGTAACCTCTTCGAAACACGTATAAAGGACAATTCTAAATTTAAGCAGTTTTAGAAACTGCAAGAGAAAAGAACTGGTAATAAAGCAATCTCGGACTTAATGATCACTACCTTCCCCATTGTGAAAACTCACCTCTCTGTGAAATGCACCTGCACATTCTCAGTGGGGATTTGATGAACTCCAGTTAAGGTAATGTAGATTTTCACAAACTTATCTGACTGATCCCATCCTAGTAACAAAAAAAAGGGACATGAGTAAAGTCTCAGTATCTCTAGAACAGCAAATGCAAATGGCTCCTTAAACTGGAGAAAACTAAATTCTAGTAATAGAAACATGGGGGAAAATTAAAATAGAAGAATTTTCTAGATGGAGAAATTGAACTTCATAACAGTTAAGCAATCTACCCAAAGTTAGGCAAAGCTAGTGGTAGAACTGAGATTCAAATCCAGGTTTACTGAACACAAAGCCCATGTGTTGTTTTTTTTTTTTAATATACCTTAGAATAAGGAATATGAGCATTAAATACATTCTTTTAAGAGTCGCTCATTTTTCTAACACCACACACACACAAATAAACTCAAAATGGATCAAAGGCCAAAATGTGAGACATGAAACCATGAACTCCTAGAAGAGAACATAGGCAATAACGTCTCTGATACTGGCCATAGCAGCGTTTTTCTAGATGTGGCTCCTGCGGCAAGGGAAACAAAAGCAAAAATAAACTATTAAGACTAGGGGCGCCTGGGTGGCTCAGTCAGTTGAGCATCCGACTTCAGGTCCGGTCATGATCTCACAGTTCATGGGTTCAAGTCCTGCATCAGGTTCTGTGCTGATGGCTCAGAGCCTGGAGTCTGCCTCAGATTCTGTGTCTCCCTCTATCTCTCTGCCCCTCCCCTACTCACACTCTATCTCTCTCCTTCAAAAATAAACATTAAAAAAAATAAACTATTAAGACTATATTAAAATAAAAAGCTTCTGCACGTAAAAGGATCATCAACAAAATGAAAAGGCAACCTATTGAGTTTGCAAATTCAATACTTGCAAGTAAGGGGTTAGATATTCAAAATATAGGAAGAACTTATATACAACTCAATACCAACCCCCGCCCCCCCACCAATCCAATGGAAAAAAAATGGGCAGAGGACCTGAATAGACATTCTCCCAAAGACCTACAGATGACCAACACATAAAAAGATGCTCAATAATCATCAGGGAAATACCAAATCAAAGCTACAATGAGATTATCACCTTACACCTGTCAAAATGGCTAGAATTAAAAACAAAAACAAGAAATAACAAGCGTGGGTGAGGATATGGAGAAAAAGAAAACCCTGTGCACTGCTGGGTGGGAATGCAAACTGGTACAGCCAGTGTGGAAAACAGTATGGAGGTTGCTCAGGAAATTAAACATAGAAATACCATATGATTCAGTAATTCCACTACTGGGTATTTACTTGTGGAAAACGAAAACACTAACCTGAAAAAATGTGCACCCTATGTTTACTGCAGCATTATTTATACTAGCCAAGATAGGGAAGCAACTTAAGTGTCCATCAAAAGATGAATGGATAAAGATGTGGTATATAGGATACACATGTGGAATATTACTCAGCCATAAGAAAGATCTTGCCATCTGCAACAATATGGAAGGACTGGAAGAGTATTATGCTAAATGAAGTCAGAGAAAGAAAAACAAATACTCTATGATTTCATTTATATGTGGAATCTAAAACACCAAACAAAAGCAGAAACAGACCCATAAATACAGAGAACACACCAATGGCTGCTGGGAACCACCACAGGCACAGTACAGTGGTGAAGGGGAGTGGGAGACAGAGGCTTCCAGTTATGGAATGAATTAAGTCGGGGGGAATAAAAAATACGGCAGGGGGAATATAGCAGATGACACTGTAATAGTGCCAGATGGTGCCAGATGGCAGCTACATACAGCATAACACAGAGATACTGAATCACTATGGGTCAACTACACTCAAAAGATTAAGCCCCCCCCCCCAACAAAACAAAACACCCAGCTCATTTTCTTTTTGTGGAATTTTTCTCCTATACCTAAATATCAATAATTCTCTACTAAACTGGATGGCTAAACATCAGCACCATCTAATTTCATAATCCTTTCTACTTCTCTAAGCAGTTAAAAGTCAATCATAGTTTCCTTAATTCCCTTCCCTGACAAAGTAGAATTCAGAGTCCAATTCATCCAAATACAATTTCACTAATCAAGATCTAAATGCCACTGAGGCATATGTTATCAAACTATTCATATTCTCTAACCTAGATGAATGGCCAACACAAAATACATATTAACTTCATGTAGAAAGTATATTCTAAAAACATATATGTATTTATCGTATATATAGATAAAATACATATATCCCAGACTGTCCCTTGCTTAGTCCTATACAACAGAAATGTACCGGTCATCAAAAAAGATGTCCTAGAGAGAGTTCTGCAGAACCTCGTCCAGTTTCTTCCCATGCATTCAGTCCATCCCTAAACGCAAAGCTAGGTTCCTGGGTGCATGCCATAATCCTACAAGCTCAGACCAGTTTCCTATTGTCGAGTAAGTACACAGCACTATCTCCTTATTGTACCACAGTTCGTCTCTTAAGCAGGACACACTGCTTTTCATTAGGACAATACAGAAAACACTGCCTTTCACCTCCCCAGGCGTGTCCTCTGCTCATTCGATCCCCTTCCTTTCCTCACACTTGCCAAACTTGCCCTCCAAACTCAAGTGTCTCTTGTAATTCTCCATTCCTTACCTCCTTCAGATTACATCAGCTGTACTCCCACAGAACTTCCCAAATCTCTATTCATTTAAGCAAACGGGAAGTGACTGCTACATGCTAGATGTTGTGAGCACAAAGAAAAATGACCATCCCTCCCCTCATGAAAGCTCCTCACACCGAAATTGCATTGTTCCAAACAACCTACTGAGGGAAAACAGCATTAGTACACGACCCAGTGTTAGTTGTAGGTCTGTGTTCTAACCATACCATGAGCGAGGATCGGGTCTTGGTCACTGTTGTTGCCACGAGCCCAAGTACAATAGTGGCACATATTAGGCGCTCAAAGATGTTTCTCGAATATAACTAGATTCCCTTCCTCAGATAATACTGGTGGTTGTTTGGCAAAATATAATGCAAAACATGATTAAAGCAAAACAATCTGTGTTCCTCATATGCTGAACATATTTCAGAATAGGTTCATTTTTGTTGCTACTCATTGTACTAAATCATTTTGCTCTCTTGTTAGAACTTTCTTCATCGATGGGTCTTCTCTTTCAAACCACCAAAAGCAAACACTGAGATTGTTTTAAAAATTGAGTTTGTTAGTGGATCACTACTCAGGAATAAGTTACTGGAAGGCAGAAAGAGCTGGATGTAGGGTAGTGAGTCATACCGTAATTACTGATTTTCACGGTGTATCCCGTTGTAATGGGAGCAACCACAGCAGCTGGCTTTTCACTGTCAACAAGTTCTGCTTTTCTCTGTGATTTCTGCTGCACCTTGTTCTTGATTTCAGTCTCGATCTTGGATTTTTCAGTCGTAAGGGCATCACGTACTCTTTTTCTAGTGGCCTTTTCCAGGAGCACCTTCACCTCTTCTAGATCTTTCTGTAGCTGTGTTAAAACAGAAGGTAAGTTAGCTATGATAGAAAAGGTAATAGCTGGATATTATGCCCACTGGTCATTTCAATTTACCGAAGAGCTAAGTATTAAGAGGCTCATTTGAATTTTCTAGGGTTGGTTACAACCTGGGATTCTTTTCTCCAGCCTATAGATCTGTAAATAACTAAAGCTTCCTGGTTTTTTTAAGGAAAATTTAATATTAATGTAGCAAGAGTTAATTAAGCCTAAATTTTTCACTTTGGTAGATGTTATCTGCCTTTGTTTTAGAACATTTTACTTACAAGATATTTCTGTGATTCATAAAGCTGGATGAATAAATCTTTTAAAAAAAGAAGCTAATTCATGGATTTCCTTTTAACATCTCTTCCTAGTCATCAGATATTAGGAATTTTCAAAATCTTTCAAAAGATGAGCAAATACATGATGAACAGGGTAAAATGCTATGGTAACTTTACTGAAGTAGTCTACTTTCTGTGATTGTTCCTCAGACTCCTACCCCAAATGTTACACATCAATAAGTTTGCATTTTTAAGACAAGAAATAAAAAAATAAAGACCTATTTTTGCTTTTAAGAAAATGTCTTGGGGCGCCTGGGTGGCTCATTCGGTTAAGCGTCCAACTCAGATCTGGTCATGATCTCTCAGCTTGTGAGTTCGAGCCCCGCGTTGGGCTCTGTGCTGACACCTCAGAGCCTGGAGCCCACTTCAGATTGTCTCCCTCTCTCTCTCTGCCCCTCCCACGCTCACACTCTCTCTTTCAAAAGTAAACATTAAAGAAAAATTTATTTAAAAAAGGGGGGGGCGGGGGAGAAAGTGTCATTCTGAATCTCAGGGGTAATGCTGCAGTCCAAAGTCTGGGTCTTGGCTGCACCGCACAGGAGACAAACTTAGGTGAACAATCCAAAGTGTGACATACTCCTGGTGCACTAAAAAACCCACCTGTTTGTTCTTCTCTCCTCATGTGAATACACTGCCTGCCAGTGTCTATTTCTACTTTCTGCAGAATGGGTCAACATTTTATGAAGAGTGAAAGATAATTAATCAGCTTAAAACCTTTTCCCCAATTATCCTCTGATGTACTGCAAATGCATAATATCCTTACAAACAAGGGTTTTTCTTAAAATAATTTTACATTCTGGCTTGATTAATAACAACTTGACTCTAGCTGAGTTCTTATTTAAAAAACAAAACAAAACAAAAAAAAAACACCTTAGTATAGGAGTGCCTGGGTGGATCAGTGGGTTGAGTGTCTGACTCTTGATTTCCAGTTAGCTCATGATCTTGAGGTTCATGAGTTCAAGCCCCTGCATCGAACTGTTAGCGCTGAGCCTGGTTGGTATTCTGTCTCCCTCTCTCTCTGCCCCTTCCCCAAGCACAGGGGCATGCAAGGTCTCTCAAAAATAAACAAAAAAAAACCCCTCAATATAAAAATCTTCAAATGCTTTATAACTTAGTATAATGTCCAAAGTAGAGTGTTATGGTCTTGTTTATTTGTATTATTATTTATTTTTAATTACATCCAAGTTAGTTAGCATATGGTACAACAATGATTTCAGGAGTAGATTCCTTAATGCCCCTTACCCTTTTAGCCCATCCCCCCTCTCACAACCCCTCCAGCAACCCTCTGTTTCTCTGTATTTAAGAGTCTCTTATGTTTTGTCCCTTATGTTCACCTGTTTTGTATCTTAAAGTCCTCATATGAGTGAAGTCATGATATTGGTCTTTAATTTCACTTATTATACTACCATCCAATTCCATCCACATAGTTGCAAATGGCAAGATTTCATTCTGATTGCCAAGTAATACTCCATTGTGTGTGTGGGTGTGTGTATCTATATATATCTATAGATAGATAGATAGATATAGATATCATATCTATATATCTATAAATATCATATTTAAAGTCTTGTTTCTTAAGTCTTACAAAATGTAGTAACAAATTCAAATGCTTTCCCGGTCTTACATTATCTCATTTAACTCAGATGCCCCTCCTTTTACTTCTCTGTAACTACTAAGATGGTATACAAAGAGTCCAACTGTGGCCAGTCTCCTGTCCTTATCTACTCTTCCCACCCCCAAAAGTCCTATTACTAAGACAACAAACCCTGCAATTTCATCTATTGAGCACAGAAGCAAGATGCTTTAATTCAAAGCAATAATTTATCATGGTGGTCTAAAAAATTCACATTGATTCTAATACCAATATGACAAAATTTTTGAAATGTAAAATTAGTATATTTGTTCCCAAGTAAGGATTCAGTTAACAACAAAAACAAAGAAAATATATCAAGTCTAAACAAAATGTTTTATTTCTTGACTGTACAGGAATTGTTTCTAGAACACTTAGGAAAGAACTCTTGAGAATTAAGCAAGGAATTCTCAGGCCTCATTACAGCCAATTTTGGCGCTGACCTACTACAAAAGGAAGGTATCCACTAAGTCTGAAGCAACTCACAGAAGGCCTGTTTTAGGTAATTCCTCAGTTCTTCTACTTGCAAACCTGAAACCAGTAAAGTTGATCCCTTTGGTACTTTTCCTACCCACAAGCTTTAAGAAGTAATTTAGGAGGCATTCATTTGTTTTCTTTATGCAAAATCCCATACCCCTTTTATCCCCACCCTTAAACACATTCAAGCTTTAAGTATTTCCAAATTCTTCACCAGGGAGCATTAAAACCAAAGTGCCTCAAAACAAAAGGACTTGAACACAGCCACCAACCACATGATAAAAGATGTTCAACATCCTTAGTCATTAAGAAAATGCACATCAAAATCACAATAGGATGCCATTTCACACCCACTAGGAAGGCTGACGTCAACAACAAAAACCCCTGAAAACAACAAGCCTTAAAAGGGTGGACAGAAATTGGAACCTTCATACACCGCTTGTGTGAAGGTCAAGCGGTGCAGCCACTTTGAAAAGAGTTCACGTGCTCCTGCAATTCCACTTTTAGGTGTATACCTCACAGAATGGAAAATACACGTCCTCATAAAAAGTCGTACACAGTATTCACTGCGGCACAGTTCAGAATGGCCGAAAATCATCCAAATGTCTGTCAACTGATAAACAAATGTGGTATATCCACATAATGGAATATTATTTGGCCATCAAAAGGAGCACATGCCACACTTCGGATGAACTAGAGATTATGATCAGTGAAAAAAGCCAAAAGTAAAAGGCCACATACTGTAAGACTCTACTTATAAGAAATGTCCAGAGCGGGCAAATCCATAGTGACAGTGTAATTAGTGGCTGCTGGAGGGAGGGGAAGTAGGAAGTGACTGCTTAACAGACACTTAATAGGTTTTTGGGGGGAGTGATGAAAATGTGGAATTATAGAGCAGTGACAGTTGTGTGACACTGAATATTTATCCTAAAAACCATTAGACCAGCGGTGGGTGTCTCAGTCAGTTAAGCATCCCACTTCGGGATGCTCAGGATGTGATCTCCCAGTTCCTAAGTTTATGCTCAGCATCAGGCTCTCTGCTCTAAGCAGAGCCCACTTCCGGTCCTCTGTCCCTCCTCTCTCTGCCCCTCCTCTGCTTGCCTTAAGATAAACATTAAAAAAAATTTTTTTTTAAATAGCCAATACTTTAAAATAGTTAAAACAGTGAATTTTATATCAAACAAAAACTATCCCAGAAGTGCCCCTAAGTGTGTATTTTTAAGTACCTCAACTGAGAAAAATTCCTTATTTTGAAAAGGATTAATACTGAGTTATCCATGTGTGTGACTGTAAAGTCACCGTAGAGATGGTTTCCTCAGGACACATGGAAGGAAACCCAAGGCCTAACACATACCATAAACCTGGGGCAAGGTATTCAGACCACGCGCGCGCACACACACACACACACACACACACACACACACTCTTTTTCTTCATTTAAAGCAGATTCTTAGACTTCCAAGTCAAGTCTGGGATTTTTCAGACTTGTTCGTATTGAGGAAAAGATTTCCAGAAAATAAATCTCGTTAATACTCAACACTTTTCTGTAAATAACAGTAACATGCAGTGACATCCTACTTAGGCCAAGAAAAGCGCAATGTAAGTATTATGATTCCCATTTTGCAACTGTGCAAACTAAGTCTTCAAAAAAGTTAACCCGCCCCCGTTCAGAGTTTATAGAGCTTTCGAGAGAAAAAGGCTATCCGCCCCCCAACCCCCGCCAGTCACAACTAAATTTTGCCAAGCACGGTCTGAAACATTTTGGATACTAAAATGTGGCACCGAACAGCACAGTTATTTGCCCAAAGTAACACAGCTACTCATATGCGGAGAGAAAACAGGACGAGAATCCAAGTGCCGGGAGCAAAGGCTTCTCACCTTCCAACCACTTCTACGGTGAAATGACCCTCGGTTTCTGCAATCAGCACTAATTTAAGGAAGCTTCACGTCCTCGGGCTAGTATAGAAGGAGCAGACGGAGCCGGAGGAAAACGTGAAGGTGACCAGCTCACCCAGGTCCACCGCGGGCACTACCTGCAGCCGGGGACCGCGACACAGCCCCGCGCCCCCAGCCACCGGCTCGGGCCGGGGCTGAGCGGCGGGTGTCGATCGGTAACTTTCCCCGGGCAGCGGAGGCCGGAAGCCGGCAGGGGCCGCTGCAGGTGGGCGGGAGGGCGGCCGAGGCGAAGCTCGGGGACCGGAGAGGCGACCACCGAGCACCTTATCACGGGAAACAGGGCGTGAAGGGGGTGGGGGGCGAGTGCCGGGAGACAGCGGTGAAAACCCCGCACGACCGAGTGAGGACGATGAGGCCAGACCCTTACCTCTTCCAAAGCTGAAGCCATGGTCAGGCTGGGTCAGGCAAGGCCCGAGCTGCAGCCGCGCAGAGCAGAGAACACGAAACACCACCGAACCCGCTCACCCGGACGCAGGCCCCACCCGCACGAGGAGCAGCGCTCGCAGCCCGTGCGCACACTGGACCCGGCGCGACACCCAGCCCGCCTCCCGCACGCGGCGACTCTGGAACCTTCGCGAGCCCGCCGTCGCCGCACCCCCTCGCACCCCCTCGCCCCCCCTGCGCGCGCGCGCGCGCCGCTCACCTCGCTCAGCCCCGCCCCGCCCCGCCTAGCCCCGCCCCGCCCCGCCCCCCGAGCCTCCTAGTAACGCTCAACTCTCGCGAATCCACCAAGAGCTCGGGAAAAGTAACGCCTCTTCCTCCCAGCCCGGGAAACTGTACGTATTATACTTTGATGTCGCGAGTCCCGGCTGCGCAGTCGCAGTTCAGAACCGCTGTCTCGGCCTACCTTCACTCAACCCCGGAAATAACGTATGGGTTTTCCGGCTCCAAGTCGGAAGTTGATTAGAGAGTCGGCTGACTCCGTCACCTCTAGGGCACTGGGTTCGGTAGGCAGCCATCTTATCTAAAGCTAATTTGTGAGCCTCTTCGAAAAAAGGACAAAAACAGGGGGAGAAGGGGCAGGTTTTTTATGTTAAAAAGGGGAAGGATGAAGACGGTTAACGTAGAGGATCCTGAAGGAATAGTTCGGTTTTCAGTGGGTTCTGGCGTTCTGAATACGTCACCACGATTTAGCATCTACGGTATGGTGGCGTCATCACCGAGCGCCTTGGGAGGTGGGGTCGCGCTGGCCACGTGACGGGGCCCACTCGAGCGGCCCGAGAGTTAAAGAGGCTGATGCGACAATTGTGGCTCCGCTTTTTTACGTTGACGAAGCACTTTTCTGGTACCTTCGCCACCTTCACCGACCATTCTGCAACCCTCTAGTTCTACCTCAGGGTTGGGATTCGATTTAACAGCCTGTGGACCAGAGAAAATGTAGGCTGGGATTTCCTGGGATTACATCATGTTCCTCTTTTCAGATTATTTTAGCCTTTGGCAGCCTTAAATCGTTGCAACACGGTTGGGAACAGTAACCTCTGGGAAGTCAGATAACCCTCACAGCTTTATATATCGCCCAAGGTAGCCATTAGAATCAGCAAGTCTGAGAAGCCAAAAAGCTACTAGAAAAGTGCAGGCTGATCATTGTCGTAGAGAAGATTCGGGAGTACAGCGCAAAAATACACGAACTGCAGCTACTCACAACACGCGTGAATCTCACAAACCTGACGTTAAGGGAAAGAAGCCAGACATACAAGAGTTCATGTCGTTTGGTTTTATTTAAATGAGGTCTAAAACCAGTAAAACTAATCGGCTGTGGTGTTAAAAATCAGGACAGTCTTTATTTGGATGGGGGACAATGACCGAAAACAGCCACGAGGAGGCTTTTAGTTTCAGTTACAGTTCGGTTTCTTGATTTGGATGTTGGTCAGAGGTGTGTTCACTTTGTGGAAATTTCATGGAGCTGTAAACTTAAGTGTAGTTTTCTTGTGTGTGTTATACTTAGCTGAGAGTTACATTTATAAGTAGGCCCAGGAGGGAATTTTCCCGAAAAGATGAAATGTTATGCTGATACACACAATTGTCAAAATTGATAGAATGAACTCAAAAGATCTGTGCGTTTTATTGTATGTTAATTCCTGTTTTCTTAAAAAAGTGTCCGGCCCAAAGCCTGGAATTATGTATACTTAAATTAGGAACAAATAGCCCATTGCCCTCCATGAAAGCTTGGCCTAATGCAGTGATTTCCCAGTTTGCTTGATGCACCTAGGGCAACTCTCCCCACCCCCAGATATCCTAAAGTTACAAGATTTTCGATGCCATCTATTATCCCCTGACTCCCAAATCCGCAACACCTCTCCTCTGGACTCTGCTTGTGCTTAGATGTCTGAGAAGTACATCAAATTCAACTCTTCAAAAAACACAAAAGCCTCCGGAGCCTCCTCACACCCCCTCAGTGTCTCCAGTTATTCTCCAGCTCTGCGAATGCTCACCTCAGACTCTTCATTGCTCCGGCCGTGGCATTTCTACTCGAGTCTTCAACCTCAAGTCCTACCCTCTGTGCTGTAGCAAGACTTACTGGCCCTACCTACAAAGTATGTTGATAATCAAAACACTGCCGACAATCTCCACTGCTACCACTGAAGACCAGGCCGTAGTTACTTTATCCGGAGTTTTAGCATCGTAACTGTTTTCTCTCCTCACTGTGCCTTTGTAGTTTTCCACAGCAGCCAGAGTAATGTTTTCATGTTATTATATTCCTTTGCTTAACAGCCTCCAATAGCTTGCTGTTAGGCTGAGAATAAATGCAAACTCTTTGCCATGACCTAGTGTGTGTGGCATGATCTTATCTCACCTAAGTAGCATATCATGTCTTATCTTCCAGAACTCTTCTCTTCACCGCTCCCCGATCTCCCTGGTTTAAATCCACAGAGTTTGCTGCGTCTCCCTCTTTCTCTCTGCTCCTCCCCTGCTCACGCTCTCTCTCTCAAAAATAAACATTAAAGATATTTTAAATCCACAGAGTTTGCTCTCACCTCAAAGTCTGTATTCTTGTGCTTTGCTCTCTGGAATGCTTTTCCTCCAGACCATCACATAGATCATTTCTTCATTTACTCAGGTCTCTCAAAAGTAACCTCAGGGATCCTCTTCTTGATGATACTAGATTTCAGAGAAGCAGAATCAGTAGGAGACAGATACTTATTACAAGGAATTAACTTCTGCATTGTGGGAACTGGCTAAGCAAGTCCCAAGTCTGTAGGCTGGACAAGCAGGAAGGGATTGTGGGCAGTCTAGGCCCCATGAAAACGGGTTGAAACTTTCATCCACACAAATCGGGGCGGGAAGAACTCCATTCTTCTCTCAAGTAAATCTCAGCCCTGCGTTAAGACCTTCCCCCTGATTCAATTAGGCCCACCCAGATTATCCCAGATAATCTCCCTTACTCAAAACTGATTAAATTACTATGCAAAATACTTTACATATCAACACTTAGTGTTTGAATCACTGGGAGTGTAGGCTAGCCAAGTTTACATATCAAAAAACCATTTTACCAACCTCATCGCCCTATTTCTCTCCACCCTCTTACCCTGTTTTTCTTCTTGGTAATTATTACCACCTGCCATATATTAGTCTTTTCCTACTACAACATTCTTGGGAGGGGGATTGTGGGCATTTTGCTTACTTCTTCCCTCCGATACATTCGGGAATGTCTTTTTTGGTTGTCACAACTGGGGAAGTATTACTAGTATCTAGTGCGTAGAGGCCAGGGATGCTACTAAATATCCTACAATGCAGAGGACAGCCCCTCCCCCCACCAAAAAAAGAACGCTTCGGCCCAAAATGTCAATAGTTTTCTCTGAGGTTGAGAAAAATTCTTTGCTAGGGTTTAAGCTTCACAGAGGCAGTATCTTTTCGTCCACTTCATTTCTAGCAGAGACTGGCACCAAAAAACAAAAACAAAGACTGGCACAGTAGACAGGCAGTAAACTTGCTTGAATTAATGCAATGGACCTGGTAATCTGCATTTTGTTTTATTTTTATTTTTATTAAATACTGTGCTTTTTATGTTGTGAGTCCATGCTAAAGCCTGAACTTTTCCATTCAAGTAAACTTTTTTTTTTTTTTTAAGTTCATTTTGAGAACAAGGAAGGGGGCAGAGACAGAGAATTCCAAGTAGGCTCTGCACTGTCAGCTCAAAGCCCTAATGCCAGGCTTGAACTAACCTTGAGATCATGACCTGAGCTGAGGCTGGACGCTTAGAGCCACCCAGGTGCCCTGCAAGTAAACTTTTAAAAGATTTTGTTCTGTCTCCCTTTGACGGTAATCAAAAGCTTTGTTATAGGTGAAAATTCAAAAAGGTGAAATCAAGAATCCCATGCAAATATAAAAGGAGCGTGTGACAACTATTTTATTCAACTCCGTTAATGAAGGAACCCAGTAAGTTGTTAAACGTGTATCACAGTGCATTTGCATAATGGATACTTAGAGGCAACTTAATAATGGAATGTTAGTGTCAGTAAAGTTAGAGGGGCACCTGGGTGGCTCAGTGGATTAAATGTCCAACTTCAGCTCAGGTCATGATCTCACAGTTTGTGGGTTCGAGCCCCACATTGGGCTGTGCTGACAGCTCAGAGCCTGGAGCCTGCTTTTGATTCTGTGTCTCCCTCTCTTTCTGGCCCTCCCCTGCTTGTGTTCTCTGAAAAAAAACAAAACAAACAAAAACAAAACTTAAAAAACCCATAAAGTTAGATACAAACTGGCTAATGTCTTACAGGGTAGTAAACTACATATAATCTTTGGAGTTATCCATTCCACTGAAAAGCAAGTAGGGACTTGCATCCCTCCGGACATAAATCTACAGTTTAACATGTAGCTTCACCAAGTATAGGACCTTTAATCAGTAGTGAACAGTGAATCCCATTTACTGTTCATATCAAGAACCCTTGACCCATAACTGCAAACCTCGGTATTTATTTTCTGAATAATTTTGTTGTTTTACTTTTTTTTTTTTTTGCAAAATTTCTTGTTTAAAATGCCACATTGGCCAGGGGCACCTGCCTGGCTCAGTTGGAAGAGCGTGTGACTCTTGATCTCGGGGTTGTGAGTTTGAGTCCCACGTTGGGTGTAGAGATAACTGAGAAAAAATTAAAAAATATGACATGGGCCAAACAGAAGAGGTGTCTGGTCTGGATTTGGACCACCAACCGTTTGATTCCACCATCTCTGATTAATATTTATTAACATGTGCTGAATTCTAAGAGGAGCCAACTAATTTCTTGGATTTCACGTAGGTTCCATGGACTCCCGGAACAAAATGCACATGGGGAATCTCTGCACTCTGCGCCCACTTCCAGAACTCCTCTGGAGTTCTTCACTTACAGGACCACCCACCGTGCTGTACTTTGAAAGACTCTCAGCAGCTACCTCATCCAGGATGAGCCAATCCAATGTTGTGAGACTCTGCAATGGGGACACGGAGATGGTAGACCAGCAGGTCACCTGAAGAGAAAACTTGTGAACTTGGGAGTTGTGCTCCTGGAAGCAGGAAAAGCTTGTTTTTCGAGAGAGAAGCAGCAGCAGATAACCATGACCTGGGAAGACACGCAGATTATGAAACAGTTGCCTACGTTCCTGATGGCATTCCAGTCCTTGTCCCAGTGTCTCTTTAGGCCCAGCTGTTTGGCCTTTATGAGATGACCATATCTAGTCCTTTTAATTAATTGCCTTATTATGATTAAACTAGCTGTGAGAGCGTCTGCTACTTGCAACCAAGGAATCGCTACAGAAAGAATAGGGCACTTGGCCGTGCCGCCGTGCACGGTACCAATTTGCAGGGTAGAGCCTGGAGCAAACTCCTGGCATAGTTTTTCTTCCTAAGTTGACTGGAGTCTAGTGTCAGGTAAGAAGTGTTATGTAAACAGTGGGTTCAGGGGATTCAGAATAAAGTCAACTAGAAACGTCAAAAAGACATATATGGACTTCAGAACATTTATTACTACTTAATGGGGCCAAAGGGGCAACACAAACCACTGAAAACATCACCGACTCACAGAAATAGTCACCTTGTCACCTTTTGGTTGAATTTGTTTATTTCACAAGGCTTCATTCACACATGAAAACAAGATACTAATCCAAGTTCATAACTGTTAAAAAAGTAAACATTTCTTGGGACAATATACAATAAATTGCACTTTTCTTAACAAGCATTACATTTACAGATAGCATGTACTATACATAATACATGGAATTATGGAAACATCAAATTGGTCAGTGTTCACAGAGGCTGCTCATCCATGTTTCTTTTGTAGTCAGCACTACAATCAACTCCTTTCTTCTAGAACCTGTTTTCATCAGAGAAGTCATGGGCAAAATCACAGAACTCATAAAAATAAATGGTACAGAATTTCTGCTACCTCCTCAGCAAGGGAAAGGTAGGAGTTGAAAGAAAGGAAGTGATGCTCATTGAGAAAGTTCTTCCTTCATTTGAACTGAGGATCCAGACGTTATGCAAAACATCAAAAATGGAGAAAGTGATGCAAAAGGCTATTGGGTCATCTTGGATTCTGGGACCATCTCCAGCTTTATTCTTGTGCTTGCATGACACCAGAGTCCTGATGCATTTATACACTTATAATTGAGTTTCCTCATACTTTATTCCACATATAATATAGTTATTAAACGTTACATTTTAATGGAAAAGATTTTACATGTTTTAATTCATTGCCAATGAAAAAGGAAAATAACTTTAAAATGTTTGGTTTTTATTCAACGATGCTTTATTCTTAAAGTTTTCAGAATACTACTAATGACAGACCAAGGACGGAGGTGGAGAGAATGGACACATGTTGATGATGTCTTTATAACATGTAACAAATTCATTCGGAGAGACACTGGCCGTGCAGTCTTTTAGATGGAAGCCGGGAAGGGAACACCTGACAGCCCACTGTAGTCCCTAAGCTACTTGTAAACATCTACTTTTCTCCTCACATCTCACGGTCATCAGCTGTGGAGGTACAGCCCACATGGAGGTGTTCATTTTGGTTAACTTTCGGGAGAGAGGGGAATTCCTAAGATTAAGGGCTTTGCCTGTATTACACGGACGTCACTTTGCGAAAGGAAAGGTGTTCTAGAACAGTTCCAGCTCAGCGTGACGTCAGCATGGCAACCAGAGGGAAAGACAGTTCTGTATCTGGTAGTAGGAGACACGGGCCACTAGACTTTTGGTTGGCCTCGGCTGTATTCAGTGGCACGGTACCTGGCTGTACAAAAAAGGCAGGGATGCTCCCTGTGGAACCCTACCACTCACGCGCACACGCAAATCTAACGGTGTTCAAGTTAAACAACAGAGTTGGTCCATTGTCTCATTTACTTGTAACTGAAGCAAGAAAAGCAGAGCTATTTTAGACTTTGTGGTTCGTTTTAACGAGGAAGTTGTACAATAGAATCCTCTTGCTGAGTAATTAAAAGTGTTCTTTCCCAGAGAGAGAAAACAAACCAGGTATTTAATTTTTTTAATTTATTTTTAAATTTTTCCCTTAAAGAGGTCCTGAAATCAGACAACCACTCTGGCAGGATAATTAGGCTGATTTCAGCTACAGAAAACAAGATCCCTTACATTAGTTAGATACATGATCTTCATCCTCAATAACAAATCAACTCCTTTAAGGATTTCTCATCTCACGCCCTAAACTGTGTATTCTCTTGTTTTTCTCACTTCCTCTGGGAAATAAAGCCATAGCTATTAACTGTTAAATATTTTAAGGAAATGGAGGAGGTGTTTGAGAAAAATAAATATTAATACATAGTATAAAGGAATGAAAATTTTGGAAAAAATATGAAACAAGATAACTATTATTATTAAATATCCCAACATCAGTGCAAAGATTGCTTTTGTACTTTACTATGGAAATTTAAGACGACCAGTGGAGAAATTACTAACTTACTAGCTGGGAGAGGGAAAGAGAGAGAGGTTATATATGGAAAGAGAGGTCATAGGCCCATATGACATTCCTATTAGTGTTTCTGATAAGCACTCATAAACAGGACATTAGGTAACTGAGAATATCTTTGCATTAAATTATATGTAACTAAATATAACCAAATTGTGCCATAGCTTGGGATGTGGGAAGCTAGCAAACATGTGCACCGCAAAATTCAGCCTGGTTTCTTTCAGCTTGAAAGAATGTGTTAAACAAGAGTCTCGAGATACAAAAGCTAATGAACTGAACTATGAAATTGAAATTCATTCCCTTAATTTATTCTGCAGAATTTAATGAAAGAAGAAATCATCACTCTTTAGAATTCTGCAAATGTTGGATTTTTTGGAGGAATGTTTCCTACAACATATCCTAGGAAAAGACAAAAAACACTCTAGAATATTTGGAAATTTCCTAGATATTTGGGTTAGTTGATATCTAAAAGAAATTCAAGAGAAGAGTGGCAATTTTCAAATATGTTTCAAAATAAGTGAAATTAAAACTAGCAGTTACTTAATACCGGGATGCACAAGTTTGCAAACTGTATGTGGGGAAGGATATGTGGTTTGGGAGAGTGCTATGAGAACATATTGAATGAATAATCACATCCTATACCAAATTTTGAATTTTCTATCTTTAGTATTGCTACTGACCCAAAGGCATTGCACAAAGGAACAGTTCAGACTTATGGTACCAATACACGTACCTAAGTATGATACAGAAATGGAGAAGAAGAAAAAAATCTATAGATGGCCATTAAAATCTTTTGAAAGAGTTAGGAGAAAATGCAAAAGACATTACACATTTGGAATGCAGGTACCTGGTGATTTTGTTTAAAGAAAAAAGATGTTAGGGGCTCTGGAACTGAGCCAGGTGTACAGGTAAGGACTGAACCCACAGCCGTTCTATTTGTCCCTCAACTGCGATGTAAGGAAAATACTGCAATTTAGGCATTCTGTGGAATGTGCTGATTTTTGGAGGTTAAAAAGAGCTCTTACAGTAAAACTATGAGAGTCACAAAACACAAAAGAACATCTTTAATTTAGCTGGCCATTTCATAAGGCAACTTGTACAAGGCTTCCTGGAATAAAAGCATAAAGTACCAGCAAAGCTAAAAAATTATACTGAATGATTTACAGAAACAAGTACCAAGATGCAATTTTTCTAGCCATTATATTTAAACAACAACAACAAAAAGATTACCTTTTCTAAATCACCGAGTAGGGAATATTAGTCAACACACACTCAAGAATGCTGGATTATTTTCTTTTTGGTACAAGGAAATGAATATTATAATGAAAGATGTCAGGACCAAACAAATAATTCTGTAAAAAAAGTATTATTTGATGAGTGTAACAAAGGGTAACATCCATATCGGTTTAATGGGTTGTAGATGATATAAACACAAGTGAAGGGGACTTAACTTTTTAGAGTTTAATGATCATTTTGGAGGAAAGGATCTACCACGAGCAACTTGTAGCACGTGCTCCCGGAGTCGAGATGGCTCTTCCTTAATTTTTACTTCCAAGAATGTGTTACTTTTAATTGCAACATGTGGCACAGACGAGAATCCCTGTGGCACTACAGAGTTTAAGGTCCTTGCTAAGAACGTGTTCAACAATGAAGCCAAGGATGAATATCACTAAATGTTATTGTACATGCTGGCAGCAGTTTGGGTGGTGCAAAGGACCGAAGGCCTCCAAACTAGCTTAGAAGATGGGAAAATTGGTTTTGTCCTTACCAAAGGATTTCCTGCAAGGACGATCCACACAGACATGTTAAATATCATTGAAAAAACTATTTCCACCAACTTTTAAACACTAGCTTTCCCTTTCCAGGAGATAAGTATTTCTATAAAGGTTTTGTATTCAATCAAAAATGTTACCAATGCATTCGCATCTCTTCCTCTCGGGTACCAAGGGCACATTTGTGGGGAGATACAGAAATCAGGAAAAGTTGCCCAACAGTAAACTAAGATGATGTGAAGCTGGCCTGTATTTCCCATTTCATAACTTTAAAAAGCTACAGTATATTAGTGTTTCCTTAGCAAATATATGTCAGTATCAAATGAAATACTCTGTCCCTGGTTCTCCATTTCATTTTAAGCACAGTGCCTGAACCTGGGCCTCTCTAGGCTTGTCTGGTAAAGGTTCCCTAATGCTGCCGCTCGCACTAGACCCTCCTGACTTCACGTTTGCTGCAAGTGTTCATACTTAGGAATATGCAATCCCCACGCAGAGTTTCTCAAAAGGACCCGTTAGAATACTAGGGCCAAATGGTTTATCTTCTCCTGGGTTTATCAAAATCCCAGTGCCTTTCATCTAGCGTGTATTGTCAATAGTCTATCTTATTCTATGATTCTTGCCACTTCATTTCCAGATATACCCAACAGAAAATGAAAATAAACTAATTCCTTTTGGGGACTGCTCAATCCCAGGTTTACTCTTTGGACAGGATTATCATTATCCAGGGAATCACTTTCGGGAAGAAACCTGATGGTCGTCACGAATGGCCCCACAGTGTGCTTTCTGTGAATAAGTCCTGAAAAGTTAAGAGCTTTCGGTTTCAATCTTTTTTTCTTTCTTTCTTTCTTCTTCTTTTTTTTATTTGCTGTGACAAATATCATCTTATCACTTCAACCTTGGAATAAAAGACATCTCCATTTTTATGGAAGATAAAAGTAATTATGAATAATTAGTTCTAAATAAAAGGCATTTAGTTCTGAATTACTTATTTCCAACTAAACATCAGGCATATAAAATAATGTGTAATCACTATGATGGAACTGAACGTGGCCTCCCATGAAGAAGCTCGAAAACAGGTATTCAACATAAGTCAGGGCAGTTTAAGTAACATCCCTTTGAAAAGTATCAAACAAGAAAGAGAGCTACTGAAAGATTCTGGCTTGCTTTCTGGCCTCCTTTACTTTCCTTCAAAGGGACACTGGGGAGAGTCCTCCTGGGTTTCTGTCACTTTGATCATTGTGCTCTTGTGCTCGGGCGAGGCTGGAACTATGTGCTCTCCTTGGGTGGCTGGGTGGCCTGTGGTGGCTGCAGCGGCTGGGTGCCCGTGGCCGTTTTGATAGAGTTCAGGGTTTTGCTAAACCAAGAGTTTTTTGCAGCTTGGATTTCATTCATAAGGGCTCCTCTCTGATGTTCAAGTTCCTAATTAAAAAAAGAAAATCATTGCATTGTATAAATGTTTCCCTCTGCCCCCCAAATTAAGAGTATACTGCTTTTTGGAATCCCCAAGTCTGTATGAGCCATAGCTTTCCTCCCACAAAACCCAGGAGAGATTAAATTGGCTTCTTAATGCACTTTAGAGTTAAAAGAGTTACCGCTGAAAATCAGAAACTGCTTTCTCTGAACAGTGAAATGAAACCTCATTTTATCCACCCCCCCCACCCCCCACCCCGGGCAATCTCGGTCCGAATTTAGGCTCGGGTTCGAAACCACAACTAAACATAGACGTGTGCATGGACTGAATCTGAATTTTCACTGAGAGTGTAAGCATGAATGAGTTCTAGTTCCAAACACATGGCCTTTGCCCCTGAGGACATACAGGGTCCAGCACAAAAACAGGTTATGGCAATGGGTAAGGATCTTGGGGAAAAGGGAATGGGGAACAGTCCATCAGAATCCAGGATGATTTTTCTAATTATGTTATCTTCCAACATGGAAAGAGATTATGGGAAAAGGGATCTGGTAAAACCAGGTAAAGACGAAGGATAAAAAGCCCCTCCAAGAAGCAGGGGTATCAGCCACTGTTCAACTGTTCAGGGAGGGATAACGGAGAAAGTCTGGCCTTTCATTTTCAGGATCAGCTACCAAAGTGGCTAAGTTCGATGAGAAAGGACCTTGGCAAAAAACACAAAAAACCGGAAAAAGCATATGCCTAAGTTCCCCCAAGATCTCATTTTAATTATTACGTTTTCATTTAAAACTATGCGTTTATGTCACTGCTTAAACACGATGACGTAACATGCGACTACGCGGGACACCTCGGTAGGCAAACAACGTAATCACCTATGGAAGCGTCTCAGACTCTGAGCCAGACACGCACGTTCCAAAGCGTGAGAAGGTGTCCTGGCGCCCTAACTGTTTGCTCCTGTTGATCCTTTACCAGATCACCAACCTGGATTTTGCACTTAGCCTCCACCAGCTGCAGCTTGGTCTGCGCCAATTCCAGCTCCAACTCCCTCAGCTGCTTCTTCAGGGAGTCCTTCTCGTCGTCCGGCTCGATCCCCTGGTCCTCTCTGCTGATGGCCGCTAGTTTCAAAGTGCCCTCTTTGCTGAAAATGTCACTGCAGTGTTTACACGTCATCATCTTACCCTGAAACATCCGAAAGGGATAACCAACCTCAAACCATTTCATAGCATAACGCGCTTCCTGAAACAACAGGACACGGGTTTTATTGAGACTCTGCTTGTGGTCATCAGATGCAAGTCTGTTTCTGGAGGTAATTACTTGTCTTGTGCTGCCACCAAAATGGTTTTAGTCAGCACAAAACCCAACTTTGAAAGATAGGTGCTCCTTTTTTTCCATAAAGTATCTCTAGGGAGACCCTGGGAATGGAAAATATTATAGCATCTCTCTGAAATCTGTTCTAGGAATGTTGGGCTTCCACTCCTCTTCCTCGAGCGCCATGCCATACGCTCTACGAGCACTGTCTCGTTTAATCCTACAGCGAGGTCATCAAGTACTATTAAAACCCCCATCGTACCCGTGAAGAAACTCAGAGTTTAAGTACCTAGCCCACAGCAGACTGAGAAAGGCCATGATGACTAACCTAAATCTATCCTTGCCACAAATAAAGCTTAGGTCCTTTTGTTCAGCTTTAAGCAAAGATGACCATTACTGTTCCAGGTAATGAAGGTAACTCTGCCACATGCCGAGATTGCCAGTCAAGCACACAGCACTCTCTTCAAGACAACAGTGCTATTGTTGTCTTAAAATATATGGAATATTTCTATTTTAATGTACTATCATTATAATCTGTCCACAACAGAAACCATACTCCTCTCTTCACACACACACACACACACACACACACACACACACACACAGAGCAACTCTCCCCACACTTCTGTGTCATTGTGCCTATTTCTACATTTAGGCCTGAACACTTTGGGGTTATCTTCTCATTGCCTCCTCCTTCAATCCATATTCAGCTGGTCATTAAATGATTTCTCTGACATGTCCAAGCTCTCCCCATCCCAGGCCTGAATCCCTAAAAGTCACCTTCTCAGCCCCCACTGATTTCTTTCTTCTCCCATCCTTAAAGCACTCTTCAGATTCCTACCTGATTAATATTCATTAGTCACTTAAAAGATATTTGTAACTCTCAAGAACCTTTTGAGGATAATCAGCCCGCTACTGGCACTAAATAGGCACACAGCAAGTATTTGTTATATATATTTATTGTTGACCAAATAAAATGTTAAAGTGGTGGCTTTTGATCTTAAATGATGAAAAGTTTACCAAGCTGGGTAAGCAGTGTTATTAGGCTGAACTGAGGGAGGAGGACATTTCAGCAGGGAGAACACTGTGTGCAGAGACACCGGCCCTTCACAGGACCGCAGGGAGCCTGAGATGGCTCGAGCGGGAGTAAATGGTGCAAAAGGGAGAGGCAGGAAGTGAGAAGGGTTCTCCACGGCCATGATGTAATGGTCCTTAAATGTAATGCTATCGAATCCTGCTTTTATCCTACAGAAAATGCATTCACTCACTCTATCCTGTGCTATCTGTTGGAGAGAGACCAATGAGCCTCATGACGCTGCAGGCAGGCGAACATGCTGAGTACAAAGCTGTGGTAGAGACTGCAGGTTCCCACCAGATCCGTCTCCCGCGCTGCCAGCGGTGAGCCTGATGCAGCGCTCCCCTTCTTCCTTGATAACAGAACTCCTGATTTTATTTGGGCTGGCAGTTTGCCCAGTTACAAGGTGCCATTTCCCAGACTCCCCTGAGGCAAGGTGTGCCCATGAAATTAAGTTCTGATATGTGAGCGGAAGGAAGTGTGGTAGGGAGCTTAAGGAAGCTACTTAGAGCTCACCCTGCTGGAGCTGGGCCCTCGTACCGTCCCGTCGCATCTCCTTCCTGCCTAACATTCTACCATGGAATGTGGGTGTGATGGAAGAAACTCCAGTTGACAGGTTTGACTTTTAGGTCACCGTGAGGATGGAAGGTCACTAATGCTGTGGATGTGGGTCACTAATAACTGATGAGCTTGGACTGTTGATGAAACCACGGATATTTCTGGCCCTAGACTTATTTTTACATGAGAGAATCAACATCATCTATGTTTAAGCCAATGTTGATTTGGTTTCCTATATGTGGCCAATCTAAGTCTAAACTGGTGCAGAGAGAGTCAAATATACACTGGGGAATGCTCATTCTGATCACAGAGTAGAGGATTATCTGAAGGGGGAACGGTGTCATGGGAGGATGGAAAAATCAAAAGCTGCAGCATCGCGCCAAACGAAATGAAAAGGAAGTAGCTCTGATGAAACAGGATGTAGTATGGAAATGACTAAGGGTGTGGAGAGTCCCACTCCCTGGGTTCAAATCCTGGCATTACTGTTTACGGGCTAAGTGACCTTGAGATCATGAATTACCTATTTTAGTAATCATCACTAAAAACAAGACATGGTAAATCATTAAAAAGAAGATATAATAGTATCTACCTTCTCAGAAGCTGTGAGGATTAAATGGGGAAATCCTTGGAACAGTACACACAGTAAGTGTTTAATAGGTGTTAGTTATTCTTTATTCAGCTAAAACAAGTTCAAATTCCTCTTCCCGAATATCATGGCTTCTCATTAGATAACCCTACCTCCTTATCCAGTATTTCCCTCTATTCCTTCGTACATATGCTAATCACACAGTCTCCTTGATGAAATACCAAAATGCTCATTTCAATTTCTGGGTCTTCAATAACAGTTTTTTCCAGAATGTCATTAAAAAAATTTTTTTTTTATTTTTAATGTTTATATATTTGTGTGTGTGTGTGTGTGAGAAAGAGAGAGACAGAGAGAGAGACAGAGAGAGAGAGAGAGAGAGAGAGAGAGAGAGGCAATACAAGCAGGGAAGGGGCAGAGAGACAGGGAGACACAGAATCCAAAGCAGGCTCCAGGCTCTGATCTGTCAGCACAGAGCCCGATACAGGGCTTGAACCTGTGAACCATGAGATCATGACCTGAGCCAAAGTTGGATGCTTAACCGACTGAGCCACCCAGGTGCCCCCAGAATGTCTTTTTAAAATCCTTCTAACAGAATTCTACCCATCCTGCTTCAGTCCAACCTCCTCCATAAAGTCATCTCTGGTCTGTAGTTCTTATGATTTTGCTTTCTCTACAACCCGGATTGTCATCCAACTCAACGCTGACTTACATGCTTTTGAACTATTTCCTAAAGGTTTCATGGGCATATGTATAACTTGCTCCTGCAGGAAAATTCTAAGCTTCCTGTTATACATAATTTCCATAAAACAATAGAAGTCTAATAGCTGTGCACATAGTTGGATGCTCAATAAAACCTCGAGTATCCACGTAAATCCATTTCATTTCTATTTCCACAAAGATTTTAGTTCAGGATGGTGAACCTTTTATGCCAAGGCACTTCATCAACTGAGTGTTGGTCAGTGTAAAAAGAATGATAAAGGCTAAGTACGAAGAGGGGTAAAGGTGGACCAGAGAGCAAAGGTATGAGCCCCGAATTCTAGGGTTTGGGCGGGGAGATGACCAGCTTTATAGTCACTAATAATCTCAGAATGTTTAAGAAAAAAACACGTTTGGAATACAAAGTCAGAACAAGGTTCATATTTCAGTTCTCATGTCTCAGGTTTTCAGGTTATAAACTTATAAAAATATGTATCTATTGTATGCCAACTACTAAGCTAAGCACTTTGTATATGTTATCTTATTTAATCTGCAAAATAACCTGATGAGGCAGGTAATGTTATGTCTATTTTACAGGATACAAAATAAAGCTTCGAGAGGTAAATAACTTGTCCAAGTTGTTAAATGAATGCATTTATTTACTAGCATGAAACCCGAATATATTCAAAGAGAACTCTGTCGGGTTTCTGTAACACAGATCACAAGAGCTGGGTGTGTCCACACTGCCTCTTAAGAAGACCAATTCACGTGGTTTACTGTGGTTTCTATGGAATAAGCGATTGCTATTTTCACATAATCAACAAAAGGAGTTTTACCACCAGGGGGCAGTATATAAAGAAATGCCATTGGTTTTCTTTAAAAACAACCCTCTAAAAAACTGGTGGAGAGCAATGGGATGATCCTCCTGGGTTGCACCCCGAAGCCACATCGATTCAGGCACAGGTGGGATGCAGGCTGCAGAGGCCTCCCAGGTGTCTACTGTCCCAGAATGCTCAGGGGCCTCTTGGGACAAGGCTAAAGTCCTTACCACCTGCCTCTGACAAGCCCTAAGATTTATGGGGATGCAACCTTTCTGCTGGCTGGGAAGAGGATCGCGCCCCAGTCGGGGACAGATGCTGCTTCCCACAATTCCTAAATCCTTTGAAACAACGAGAGGGGCAGGGTGGGTGTGATGTCTCACAAACTGTCCTGCCCGTGGGGCATCCTCACAGGCTGGGATCGTCCTACCCGGGACTGACTAAAGACTGTGTGAATTTGGAAGAAATACCAGAGATCTGTTTCATTCTTCCTCACCTTTACCACTTCCAGCTCCTCCTTGCTGGCTGTTTGTTGTTTCTCCAGTCTGGTACTTAACTGGGAGCAGATCTGAAGAAAAGAAAAGAGTTTCTTTACTGGAAAGTAGACCGACTCTTGCACAGCACGGGCACATGACTGTTTATCAACTCATATGAATTACTCTCGCTTCTCGGATGATGCTAAAGAGATTGAGCAAAAGAACAGCCCCACAAATGCAATGCGCATCAGAAAGCCTGACAGTGTTCTGTGTGTAAAGCCTATCTTAGTCTTAATTAGAGGAAAAACACGTGGGGTATTTTGATTTCTGTCACTAGCCAAATCTGTGATTAGTTCCAGTGCATTCCTGTCCTATTTTGGAATCAACCTATGGCATCTTTGCTGAGTGTCAGTTCTGTGCAAGGTACCATTCTGGAAATCTGATGAAAAGAATGCTGGACCAGAAACTGCTCGTGTCTACAGTCACACAGAGAGTCTCTGTTTTCAATTACCAGAGTTTCCCTAAAACGTGGCAGAGGGGATAAAACAGTTAAAATGACCAGAAATTAATAAAGACTAAAATTCTGATCTCGTGGTTTGGCAACATGGAGTGAAATAAAAAGCCTGAGGTCCAGCTCTAGTAATTTCCTTGGGCAAACTCACGAACCTAAGCTTCAGTTCTCTCCTCAATACTAAGTGCCGTGCTGTGATAATCAATGGGGAAAAAATGTACGTAAAGGATTCAGTATAGCACCTGGCCTATAGTAAGTGCTCATTAAAGAAAATCTGATCATTACTGATTCTGAAAGAAGGTGCTAACAAGAAGTACTAGGAACAGGTAGAAATCAGTGCTTTCAAAGCTAAAACCAACCAGACAAACAAACAAACAAGCCATTTGCTTAAAAAAAAATACTAGAAGTTCAAATTCCTTGAGTAACATATGAATCTTTTATTTTTGAAAAAATAGAGTAAAAAACGTTAGGGGATGTCAAATTTTAAAGTGCAACTTGAACTAAAAACGTAAAAGATCTGCTTCTATTATCAAAACAGATATTTTTTTAAAAATCCCAGTCTACTCAAAAAATGGCTCTAGAGAGCAGGGCCTGCTTGTTGCGTTCAGTTTCTGATTTCTCCAGCTCTCAGCCTGTAAATGATGACTAGGGCTGTATCGGCTGATGTGAAAAAGAAGCAGTCTCCTCAGTAATTTTGGCAAACCAGAAACCCTTTCAAATAACCCTGAAGATTCCATAATAAGGACAATAATAGCCAATTCCAACTATAGAATGCTTTTGGATTATGTTTCATGTCCTAATTATCTTCAGACAGATGGGTCCGTTGCCTTTACATGACTGGTAGTGCCTGCCAGATAATATTCGAGAACAGTCCCAAAGATTACTATTTTGAAGAGTGCTACATATGGCGGCCACCCATGGCCTAATGTGGGGATGGAAAAAACCCATTTGCAGTGATGGCAAGTTCCATAGCGCATGGTCTTTAATGTTCCTCGTATTGGCTAATGTCTACCCATCCCTTCTCCTAGTTATCCAATCGGAAAATCTAGGGATCAGTGTTTTCCCTGGTCTCGCAAGAAATGACTACATTCCTCTTCTCCATTTTCATTACTACTTATTTTAGTTCAGGGCCCTGTATTTTCTCACCTGGCCTCTGCTGTTAGCCTCTTACTGGTCCGTATCTTTGCTTGTGGGACTCCCCATTGGTTTCACATTTCTCACTGGGACAGATTAGTGCCACCAGTATTTCCCCCATCATGCCACTTTCTTGCTCAAACATTCCTACTATAAACAGAATAAAATCCAAGCTCCTCAGTCTAACTGAAGAACCGTCCTTGAACTGGGACCCAACTCACCTTTACTTCTTTTCTGTACTTGAAACTCTTGACAAAACAAAACTATTTCTGTTCGCTAACCTATCTCCGTGGCTTTGCGGGTGTTCTCTGTTCCCCATTTCTTTCCTCCTCTGCCTCCGCACACCCAAATCTTGCCTCGCCTTCGAAGCACCGCTCAAATCAACCCTCCTCCAGGAAGGGTTTTATTTCCCATGGTCAGTAAGTTCCCTTTTCTCTTATTTGTGCACAGGTGTTATCTCCCTGTTACAAGAGCAGCGTCTAAAGGGGAGAAATTGAATTAACTCCTCTTTTATTCCCCCAAAGAATCAAGCCTCTCAGATAGCAGACATTAAATAAACATATATTGATTATCATAAAAGAGAGTAAGACAGCTCTGAAGCCTTATTTCTAAGCAATCTTCCACAAAGGAGAAGAACCCTTCTGAAAAGACGTTCATAATATATGAAGTGCACTGGTTGCAAATATCAGCATGGATGACATAACTCACATTTTTATTTACATAGCAGCAATGCATATTCAGTATATTACAGTGATTATTTCTAATTGGCAAGGTTAAGGGGGGAGGGTTTCTTTGTGCGTTTCTACCCTTTCTCAATTTTCCATGAGGAACAGAAATTTCATTTCTAAGCAGAAAAACACATGTTAATAAAAAAGAGTAAGAATCAGACTTCAAACTCCCATATGAGGCAAGAGACCCCAGAGAAATTCTTAACTGAGGAGGTGGCACAATACGGTGCCTTGATTCTGGAACTCTGGAACTTCAGCAGTCTACTCGAGGCTTTCTTGGCAATGTGGAGTCCTTGCCGTGTGCTAGGCATGAGCAGCAGGCACGAGATGATACTACGCAAGCTGGAAAGAGGGCTTTCTGGAAGCATTCTGGCGATGGGGTCAGGGCCAGATGCATCCTCAAGGAGAGCAAACCCTCCACTAAGAGATCAAAGGTTCCCAACAGAATGTCTCCTGCTAGCATTGGCCATGGTTGGGTAAGGCCACAGAGCCATGTGGGATGAGGAATCGCTAAACCTTAGTCCTCTGCAAAGAGGCAAATGTTACTGGGGAGGTCTATTTGAAATCATCTTCTGAGTAGGGCAGAGACAGGATCCCAATGGTAATAATCCAGTTTCCTGTTCCTCTGAATCTACCAAACATCGTAAACAGCCAACAGATTGTTCTGTTCAGTATCATGTTATCAGCAAGCATGTCCGCTCACTGTCTATTTCAGCGGAGAAAGTAAGCCACCCAGTGTAATGAATGTACGCAGTCACTATTCTGGAAACTCTAAAAACAAAAAAATGTTTTTTTACCCAAAGAGAAACAATAAGAATAATCACTTTTATAGCAACATGAGCCACAGTAGCACACTACCTGCTTATACTCAGCGATGATCGCAGTGGTCTTCTTTATTTCATATTCTGCCTTCTCCAGCTGTTTCCGAAAGACTTCTTTCAGCTAGAGAGAGGGAGGATGCAAAACATCAAGACTCAAAGTCCTCATCAATTTCCACAAACACCTATACTTAAGTCGGCCCGGTTTGGTCAATGCCAACGTTAACAACTACAACTAGATAAATTTTCCTCTCTGAAGCTATTTATCGAGCATTTGAAAAGCCTAATCATGTCCAGAGATGCAGAAATATTTCTTTCCTGTAATGTATAAGACATATGAGCCCTATGAGCCCATCATAGAGCTGCTTATCACTTACTTTATAAATATATTATTAAATAAGTGTCCCTTCTGAGGCTATCTTTATTCTTATGAAGAGTCTAAAACAAAACATCAGGGCAACGTTGCGCATAATCTTACTGCTAGGTAAGAAATTACTGAAGGGCACCTGGGTGGCTTAGTCAGTTGAGCGAGCGACTTCAGCTCAGGTCATGAGCTCACGGTTTGTGAGTTCGAGCTCCACGTCGGGGTCTGTGCTGACAGCTCAGAGGTGGAACCTGCTTTGGATTCTGTGTCTCCCCCCCCCCCCTCTCTAGCCCTTCCCCACTAGCACTCTGTCTCTCTCTCAAAAATGAACATTAAAAAAAAAATTAAAAAAAAAAAGAAATTACTGAAGCAGCATTTTGGGCCTTTCCATTCCCAGCCCCCTCCTATCACTACTGTTGTCTCTCTGAAGGTGGCAACAGGAAGTTTTTGAGGCTGGAGTCAGAGAAACCTGGAGGAGGGTAAGAGCTCTTGAGGTCAGGAGGTTCAGGGACTGAACAGTGACTGCAGAAGGAGCTAGCTTGACACACAATGCGGGTACTTATTACAGTCGCAGAAATGCTCAATTCTGGGTGCTAAGCTGAAAACCACACTTATTTTTGTAGCCCAGCAGCTCCGGGATTCTAGGGTCGGGGAAGGGAGGTGGTGAAAAAGCACACATGCCACCAGATAAAAAGGAAGCGTTCAGTTCTTCCCAGGTGTTGGCCAAACAACCAAACACAGAACACTCTGGTTAATCTTTAAGCACATAACAGAATAAATGGATAAATTCTGTTTGGCAGCCTCCCAGTTATGAATGGGGTGTGCTCCGTATTTGCTAATTCTCACATGATTGTGATTTATAACTGGACTCCTTATTGTCGGATGCTTTCCAGATTTCATGTTTGCTATGTTCTTAAATTCTAAAAGCAATTTCTGGGTTATATTGATTCAAACTTAGTTGTTTGTATTCGTCTCTGTTCTCTGTCTTACATAATTTAAGGATGTAAGTCACACCCTCCTGCCCTCCTACAGTAAGGCCCCACTGACTTCAGGACAGACTTAGAAAGCTGAGGGGCTTTGAACAAGTGTCACTTAATTCTCGAAACTATGGTTTCCTTATCTGACATACGAAGAGCATAATCGCTATCTCGCAAAGGCACTATAATGATTAACACAGGATATATGCGCGCGCACACACACACACACACACACACACACACACACACACACATCAAGGAGAGCGAAGAAGTATGGATTAAACTAATTAATTTGCAGGGGAGCCTGGATGGCTCAGTCAGTTAAGTATCCAACTTCTAATCTCGGCTCAGGTCACAATCGCATAGTTTATGAGTTCAAGCCCCACTTCGGGCTCTGCACTGACAATGTGGAGCCTGCTTAGGATTCTCTCTCTCTCTGCCCCTCCTGCTCTCTCTCTCAAAATAAATAAATAAACTTAAAAGAATAATTAATTTGCCAATAGCTTCATTCTTTACCCAAAGTACTGAATTGGGCCCCCAAAAGGCAGGAGGTAAAGAAAAACACAAAACCCATCAAAACGCCTAGTTCAAACTGAATGATCAGCTCCTGAAAATTTTTGAGTGGGAAAAAAATCTTGGTCCACACTAAATGCCAAGAGTCATTTCATCATTAAAAAAAAAAAAAAATCATGAAACACTTTTTATAAACCCTGGAAGGTGCTAAAGGATGCATCCATTCATCAGAAACTTAAGTGGATTTCTTCTGCTTGGATGCAGGTCTTTGAAACGCTTTGTGTTCTGTTTTATATTTAGTGTTATTGATGTCTTAGAATGAAACTCATTAAAATAAGTGAGTTAATCCCGCCTGGCTGGGACTGACAGACGGAGGACATTGGTGAAGCGGGCCTGCTCTTTCTTAGGGAAGCCTGAAGCCTCAACTCTTTGGGTGGAGAGGCCCCTCCTGTCACTTATGTGGAACGCCTTTGCCACGGTGGCATCTTGCAGCTGAACAGCCTCACAACTCGTACGATGACTGGAGGGTGCTAACAACAAGGCTTGTTCCCAAAGAGCTGCTTTTTCCATTCCCCCCGGGAGTAAGGGTTGAGAGCTCTGCCAGGAACGTTCTTCTAAGGCATGAATCAGGAAAATCGGGCGTGACTGACTGAGACAGCTTGCAGCAGAGATCTCTGTGGGCTTTCCGCTTCATAATCCTCCTAAAATACTGCTGAAGTCAATTACCTTGGAGACACGACACAAACTTTGCGGATTCGTCAAGGCTCTTGGATCGCAATTCCAAGTTACTAAACTTAGAGGAAGCTTAACACTCTCGCTAGACATCTGAGTCAAGGCAGATTCCTAAGAGCTGTTGGAGGGTAGAAACGCGGCCTCGTCTTCTAGCGCCCTTCAAAAGAAATGTCGAGACCCACGCTACTCACATGTACTGCTTCAAGGTGGCCCTTGATGTAGAGTCAGTGTCATTTTACTTCCTGCTTATTGTATTCATCAGCTCCACGGGCCGATCCTCCTGGGTAAAGAAACAGCCCACCTCTGCCTTTTACCTGCGCAGTCTCTTCCTCTTGCTTCCTCTTCTCCTCTTCAGCCTCCACCAGCCTCTGTTTGGTCAGGAGGAGCTCCTTATTCAACACATCCGCCTTGTCTTCTGCCTGCAAATCAGAGCACATCACAATGGTAAAGAAGGTGAAGGAAGCGTGTGGATACTTCCTCCGAACCTAATCTCTAGTTACGACTGTTGCGTCACTCCCAAAAGCCATTTCTCCCCTCCTAGCTCACCCGGGGGTGGCTGCTCTCACTGAATGCCAACGATACAGCAGGCGCTTGGCACACGCCATCTCTGATCCTCACAGCAAGAATTATCTTACAGATAATGACAGGGAAGTCTGGAGGGAGCAAATAACCTGACTGGGGCAGACATCTAATATCAGAGCCATGATCTGAATTCTGAGTTGGATGGCACCAAAGTGCAGGCACGTTCTAAATGCTTCTTGCACGTTTCCAGATGTCACAACAGCACCCGCTCTGAGACTATGTAGATGGACTGGATGGAACCTCCTATGGAAGCTTCTGGCTGTTAGTGCAAGGGGTTTGGGGGTGAGCTCAGAGAGGAGACGGGGCTGATCCATGGACAACAGTTAGGTGAGAAAATTCAAAGACCGGCGGAGGTAAAATGGTTCACGAGGCTACTCCCACAGGACAGTGAGTACAGCAAGGAGAAATTAAGACCAAAAACCCATGACAGAGATAGCCATGAGGAAAAACGATGTATGGACCAGGAATGCAAACGGAAAAGACCATGTTTCTAGAATGGCCAAGAAAAGCTCCGAGACAATACTCTGGTTTCAACTTGGATACAGAGTCCAGTTAACCAGGAAAGCACTGTGCGTGCATTGAACTTAGTTGACATGTGCCTACTGCATACTCTGGACCCTCCCCTCACCCTTGAGGTCTCAGCTCCAAGTTCACATCTGCAGTAAAGCGAGGCCTGAGCCCTGCCCCACTCATCCTCATCTCAATCAGCTTCTCACCCCCCATCTAAATCAGTTCCTCTGCTCAAATCTCTCCATTTCCCTTGATCGCACTTAGCACAATCTGTAATGACAAGATGCACGTATGATTTATTTGTACTGCCCACCAGACTTTCAGCCCTGGAAGGCAGGAACCGCGTCTCTTTCGCTCCTGGCTATTTCCTCAGCACCAAGGCCAGCCCCAGGTAGGGGAGGGGCTCCGGAAGTATTTGGTGAGTGAACGGATGTGGCACTGAAGTCACTGCTGAAGCTACTGTGTGGAGTGGAGGTGGCGGAGGGCCACAGGATGAGTTCAGTAGAGGAAACCGCAGATGCAGAGGAGAGGCAGCTATCTGAAGGAGCCATCCCTGGCTGACAACAGCAAAACATTATCCAAGTAATTGTGAAAACTGGCCAGGTGGCCTTGTGTCTGTGTTTCACCGTATCGCCCACACGTCCAGATGGCCAGGCCAGCACCGTCTGCTGGGTCCTGGCATTCCAGCTTCTCTGTTCTGTCTTCCAGTTCCTGATGTCCCCATATTCTAACGGTTACAGTTCGGTGTTCAGATAATTTGCATCTATTGGGTAGCTGAGGTGAAAAAATCCCTTTTAAAGACTTTAAAACTTGTTCTGATAACATTGGATTTTATAGAGGAAATCTACACAGCGAAAGAACATCCTAAAATTAGAGGTGGGCAAAATACATGCTGCAAGTTAAGTCTTCATAAATTATAAGAGATCTCATGTAGATTATAGAAATTCAAAACAGCGAATTCTAGAGCAGCCAGCCAGATGACTGTAGTCAAAGCAGGGAGCGCCTCCCCCAAGTCTCTGATGGAGGGTCGCAGAGCAGCGAATGAAGAACAGCCATACAGGCCATTTTCATGTTCTTAAAAATCTAACCAAGATCTAGCTCCCTATAACTTCAACCCACTGGCTCAAGTTCTACCCCAGAATTTCTGAGCAAGAGCCCTCCTACTAAAGAAGGATCCTCTTCCAGTAGCCCCAGCAATTTCCACTTTGTGAAGAGAATATACATCATGACACTCTAAAGTGAATGTTATTCTAAGTTTGGTTTCTTAAAGAGATTCACCCCCAATTTTTAGCCTTTTGTAAATTTCCGAATAGTTAATGCTATCTGGACATTTAAGGTTCTTAAACTGTATACCATACCTAGACATTTAATTTTATAGTTTTGGAACACTAAAGGAACATTTCCAACATCTGCAGAAATTGCTGCGGGTCCCATGTGAGAGGAGTGCCAGAATTCTCCAGGAAGCTTCATCCAGAGTCTCTCCTCTATGTTAAATAGTAAAGTCAGAGAGATTCTGCTGCTCATCAGGAAAGGACCATATCTGAAAAAACTTGGTTCTCCTTCCACAAGCAGTCTTCTGGGTCTTTGTATGGCCTACTTCTATACTTGAGCAGAAGTCATCCTGAATGTTAAATGAATCTCAAGGAACGTAATACTAAACAGATACTCAAATTCTATCTTTGAACTCAAACTGTAAAACCTTCACCATAATTTGTTAAGATTATTGTCACTATTAAGTCTTCTAATCACTTGCCCACATCTTATAACGCCTTATTGATGTGGAGACTTCTACTTGCTACCTAAGGCTTCTACGACCTACATAAGAGAGGACTTGTGATTTAATCACAAGTCCACCAATAACCTGACCAGAAGGTTCAGCTCTCACATCAGGGATGAGGATCTTCCAGACCTGATCTCTCAAAGAACTAGCCAAGCCAGTTGTCCAATTTAAAACAAAACAAAAGACTTTGCCACTCATTACATGGATCTTCTGGTCTAACACAGAACTTGCTCTGTTTAGAAGGACTAGGCATGGTCTTCTACTGGGTATGTCTCTTCTGTTTGTTCTCTGGGAACAAGAAATGACAGGAAGGGCTTGAAGGCAGGCAGCGACTGAAACTGAAATGGAGATGTTGTATCTTTCTACACCGTTAATCGCTGAGGAGTCCATATTTCAAGCGCCTGATGGAGGGCAAGTTGTTAAAACAGAAAGCTGTGTCAGAGAGAAAATGAAGAGCCCAGGTGTCCAGGGTGCCCAAAGCCGGCACTAAAATGACACGGGTAAGGAATGATTTATTTACTTATTTATTAAAAAAAATTTTTTTTTAATGTTTACTTATTTTTGAGAAATAGACAGAGACAGCATGAGCAGGAGAAGGGCAGGGAGAGAGAGGGAGACCCAGGATATGAAGCAGGTTCCAGGCTCTGAGCTGTCAGCACAGAGCCCGACGCGGGGCTAGAACTCACGAGCCTTGAGATCATGATCTGAGCCGAAGTCGGACACTCAACAGACTGAGGCACCCTGGAGCCCCAGGAATAATTTATTTTAAAGAACACCTAATTACCGAATTAGTGCTTGTTTGCTTTACATATTGTCTTGAATACAATCTGCTTTCGTGTTTGTTTAATGTCTGCCCAAGTTTTGCTATTTTAATGAAGAGATTGGATTTGGATAAAAGTGAGAATGGAAAAGTATGGGGTGAAGCAGGTGAAGGGGGGGCGGGGCTTGGGCTTTCTCTGTGCGGCTGGTGCCCTTCCTGGCTGGGGGTGGGGGGTGGGGGGCAGGACACCTAAACTGCACAGACAGCTTTTTGACAGGCAAATAAACCCCACTCAGGCAGAAATGGCAAAATCAGATGTTAGGAGGAAATATGCATGAAATAGCAGTTTTTAAATTCTTTCACTTAGGTAATAAGTTTCAACAGGCAGGGGCCAGGTCTTACTCTTTTAAAAAGGGAGGAAATAAGAGAAAGAGGCAAAAATGAAGGAACCAAGGAATCTTTTCTTCAGGGACTAGAATCGAGTATCTACATGAGCTATCTACCCAGGTGCTCAATAGTCAATTATTTCAGGAGTGTCCATGTAGCAGTCTTTCCAGACTGATCCACAAAATGGATTTTCTTGGTGGTGCAATATTTTTTAAGTAATATATATTTTTCTGATTATTAAAAAGGTATAGGAGCACCTGGGTGGCTCAGTCGGTTAAGCCTCCAACTTCAGCTCAGGTCATGATCTCAGGTTGTGAGTTCGACCTCGCATCTGGCTCTGTGCTGACAGCTCAGGGCCTGGAACCAGCTTCAGATCCTGTGTCTTCCCCTCTCTCTGCCCCTCCCCTGATCGAGCTCTCTCTCAAAATAAATAAGTAAACATGAAAAAAAAGTTTTTTAAATGGTATAATGCATATTATTACTTAACCAAGGGTGGTTAAGTATTTAAGGTCTTATAAAAGATAAAATAACTGAAAAAAATGTATAAAGATGAATGTAAAAATTAAATTGACTCTTAAAAAATTTTTTTATTACATTTATTTATTTTTGAATTTTTTTTCTTAATGTTTTATTTATTTTTGAGACAGGGAGAGACAGAGCATGAACAGGGGAGGGTCAGAGAGAGGGAGACACAGAATCTGAAACAGGCTCCAGGCTCTGAGCTGTCAGCACAGAGCCTGACATGGGGCTCGAACTCACGGACCGCGAGATCGTGACCTGAGCCGAAGTCGGCCACTCAACCGACTGAGCCACCCAGGCGCCCCTACATTTATTTATTTTTGATAGAGAGAGACAGAGCACAAGTGGGGGAGAGGCAGAGAGAGAAGGAGACATAGAATCCGAAACAGGCTCCAGGCTCCGAGCTGTCAACACAGAGCCCGAGGCGGGGCTCAGACTCACAAACCGCGAAGTCATGACCTGAGCCGAAGTCAGATGCTTAACGGACTGAGCCACTCAGGTGCCCCAAATTTACTTTTTTTTTTAATGTTTATTTTTGAGAATGTGAGCCCAAGTGGGAGAGGGGGAGAGAGAGAGAGAGAGAGAGAGAGAGAGAGAGAGAGAGAGAGAGAGAGAGAGAGAGAGAGAGGTGGGGGGACAGGGGATCTGAAGTGGGCTCTGTACTGACAGCAGAGAGCCAGATGTGGGGCCTGAACTCACAAAGTGTGAGATCATGACATGAGCTGAAGTTGGACACCTAACCGACAGAGCCATCCAGGCACCCCAAATTAGATTTACTCTTATCACCCAGAGATATCTAGTACTAATATTTTGATGTATTTTCTTGTAGGCGTTTTTCCTTTTGAAGTATATTTCAGCTTTCTTTCCTAACATGACTACCCTATGCCAGCCATATCCCTTGCTATTTAGATGCAAGCATTATATACAGATAAATATATGGTTTTACAAAAATATTATTATAACATCATCTTCCCTGTTTTGAAGAACAATTCCAAAAAGACATTTTACAGATATACTTTCGTTCTCCCCTTCTATTGGACATAGGCATTATTTCCACTTTTTATTCTTCCAAGTGACACAGTAGTTAACAATCTTGCACACATATTTCTGATCAGGTCTCTGTTTTGTTAGCATGTTTTTCCAAGTCAGAGTGTATATGTCATTTTCCTCATTTTTAAATGTAAGATTAAAATAATCCCTGCTTGATGGAGCCAAGTCATTAGTGAGATCAAATAAGCTAATGCTATGAAAGTCCTAAACAGAGTCCTCGGTGCATAGTAGACACTCAGTGGATATTTCATTTCATTACTTCTTAATCCGTTTAAGGGCTTGATAGAGAATATCAAATACACTTCCCGCACAACTTTCAATGTACAGCTCTCTCTAGTGAATCTCACCACATCCCCGCAGAGCCCAACTACTTACAGCGCTTTTTCATTTAGCTATCCGTCGTAAGAAAACTATTAATGGATACAAGACTCAAAATGACAGAATCAAATGTGAGTCAGGCTGTTAGGAGAGCTAATATGAAACAAGAATTTCATCACAGTACTGACTCACCACCATAGAGTCTCATTAATACAAAAATGTACCGGCCAAGGTCAGGCTGGTTATAGCCCTGATGGAACGGAGGCCCTCTGTCTTCTTTGGTTCTGGCTCTCCTACTCACACATTTTTCACACCATCTCTAATAACTTCCCAACAGCCTGGCTGAGCAGTTCTGCGGTGAAAGGGGCCACCCTGCCCCCACCCCTTAACCAGGCTGCTTTTCCACCTTCTACATCCTGTGTCCCCAAGCAGAGTTTCTGTTTTATTTTTAAACTCTGTCTAGTGTGGATTCCTTCAGCTTCCCCTTCTCCCCCTTTAGCACGATTTTCCTTAATAGTCGTCTTATTGCCCATCTTCCTGTGGCTGAAACTTTGGAAACGCAAAATTAGTATGGGAACAAGGAGTTGAGGCAGGGACCATTTGTAAACATTTAACAAACTCCTTCCATCTCAAACATTTAATCATATTCATATCATTAGGTGTGTATTTTATTTTATTTTTTTTAAATTTTTTTTTCAACGTTTTTTATTTATTTTTGGGACAGAGAGAGACAGAGCATGAACGGGGGAGGGGCAGAGAGAGAGGGAGACACAGAATTGGAAACAGGCTCCAGGCTCCGAGCCATCAGCCCAGAGCCTGACGCGGGGCTCGAACTCACGGACCGCGAGATCGTGACCTGGCTGAAATCGGACGCTTAACCGACTGCGCCACCCAGGCGCCCCGTTTTAGGTGTGTATTTTAAATGTTGTCAATGAGCAGTTAGAACACAAGTAACGCCTCTGTTTTTTTTTTACAGGTTCAACAGTGTAAGGCTCAGTTTTTCTGACCCTGGCACCATTTGTTGGGAGTAATCACTTTTTAAGTCAGAAAAGAGGGATAATTTTAAATCTGCACAAGACTCCTTCCATCTTGCCAACTATCGTTGAAAACACTAGCAATGCTGGGGCGCCTGGGTGGCTCAGTCGGTTGAGCGTCCGACTTCGGCTCAGGTCACGATCTCGCGGTCCGTGAGTTCGAGCCCCACGTTGGGCTCTGGGCTGATGGCTCAGAGCCTGGAGCCTGCTTCCGATTCTGTGTTTCCCTCTCTCTCTGACCCTCCCCCGTTCATGCTGTGTCTCTCTCTGTCTCAAAAATAAATAAACTTAAAAAAAAAAAAAATTTCGGGGCGCCTGGGTGGCTCAGTCGGTTGAGCGTCCGACTTAGGCTCAGGTCACGATCTTGCGGTCCGTGGGTTTGAGCCCCGCGTCGGGCTCTGGGCTGATGGCCCAGAGCCTGGAGCCTGCTTCCGATTCTGTGTCTCCCTCTCTCTCTGCCCCTCCCCCGTTCATGCTTTGTCTCTCTCTGTGTCAAAAATAAATAAACGTTAAAAAAAAAAAATTTTTTTTTTTAAATTTAAAAAATAAAAAAAAAAAGAAAACACTAGCAATGGAAAACAGGAAGTCCTAAAGCTGTCGGTACTGGTGGAAAGAACCAGGGAAGCTGAACGATTTAAGGTCTTCTAGCAACAGCTAACATTTTTGGAACGCACACTGCTCAAGTACTTTGCCTTATTCAAAACCCACAGGCAGGGTCCAAACTGCCCAGGGTCATGGGGTTAGTAAACAGTAATGCCAGGATTCACACCCAGGCGGCCTTGGCCCTTAGTAGCCACTAGAACGCCTCCCAATCCAACAAGACATACATCTTAATGTACACACTTCATATAAAATCTTCACATTTATTGTAGCTGAGAATTCTTTTTGTTCCACAAAAAGAAGTGCCCTCCAATGTTTGAAGGGCATACGTATACTCTTGGTGACTGATATCTCCGGGTAATTATGGTGGCAGCCCTCGGCTTAGGAAAAGTACCAATGAAGAGAAGAGACACCAGAGAAGTTGAGAGTTATAAAAAAACTATGTCGCACATGCTGTTTGGAAATAGCCCAAACCCTCTGTTCTCAAAGGCTCCGCGTCTCCCGCCCTCTCCCATCAGCACAAGTTGCCCCCTCCCGCCCCATTGCCCGTCCCTCCATCCAACAGGCAGCCAAGTCGGTATCAAGCACAGCGTAAGCCCCGGGGGGACTGTGGTGGGCGCCACTCAGTCCTCGCCCTTGAGGAGGTCGTCACGGTGGGAGGTCAACCAAGTTTACCTGATCCAAGTCGTTTCGCAGAGCAATTTTGCTGGTGACCAGTTCATGGGCGAGGTCATCGTTCTCCTGTTCCAGCCTCATGCTGGCCTCCTGTAGTCTCCGGTTCTCCCTCTGCAGGAAAAGAGCGACAGCCAGAGGTGGGCATTAGCACCTGGACGTACTAGCAGAGGCCAAGGGGGCTGGGGAGGAAACACAAGCCAATGACAACAAAGTGAACCTCTGAAGGTGAAGAAAGGAGAAGGCACGAGTGGCACAGGGACGCAGGGCTGCTGTCTGGGAAACGACAGTGAGTCAAGCTAGCAGTGCAGATGCGGTTCTCTACCCGGTGAGACTTGCAACTGTCCCGTACAGGCACCCTTAGAAAAGGCTTCATTATAAAACACGTGCCACAAAAGGCAAAATCTCCCCACATATCCCCAGTCCTGTGACATTTTCACCTAGACCTAGAGCACAGACACGGGCCCTTCTCTGTTTGAGACGTGCACAATAATCCCACCCTTGACCTCAAGGGAAACGGCACAACATAGAAGGGGTGAAATGGGGGGAACCTCTAGACATTTCTTCAAGTCGTCTGTCTAGTATCAGAGTTCAAATTCATGGAATATATTTAATTAAGAGCACTAACTCCAGAATCAGGATAGGGGTTGGTGACTTTGCTATCAACGGACATTTCCATTCTTGGGGTAAAAATAGCTTCCTGAACACCAGTTTTTCTATTTGTAAAGAGCAACAGTCCTTACGACAGTGTCTCTAAATATTTGTTCGAGTGTTTTTTAAAACTTCAGATTAAGAGGTTTTGGGTAAAAGAAATCACTGGGCTGTTTTTTTTTTTTTTTTTGTTTTCCTCTTGAACTCCCCAGGAAAAATCTGAAAAAAAGTTATATGATGAAAGGTCCAAGTTACATTCTGTACGTTCACGTCGATTTTCAGAAGGGCAATTTACTGTCTTCCACTCCAAAGTATCAAAAGTGATTTTTTGTTTTTGTTTTTGCTACTGTTAGCAGTTACAGGAGATTCAGAGAGCTGACAGGAAAGACTTCAATGCAATGAGACCTTCCTGTTTTTCAGATTTATACTCCTAATGGTGTTTTCTGCAAGGGCGGCAGAAACTCAGACAAAGCAGTGCCACACAGCCAGAAGACTCATCTATGCCCCGGAAGATAGCGTGTCACAGCACAGCGTGTGGGGCGGATGGCTCTTATCTTCCAAAGAACAAGCCAGGATTGGTTACATGGGAAAAAGAGAGCCTAGTTGCTGTTTTTCTTTTTGTTTTTTAAAGAAGGGCTAAGAAACCGGTGGTGAGGGCAGAGCCCAAGACTTTCATGGAGGTAGAGGGTCCCCCCCACCAGCAGGGCCAGCAGGGAGGTCAAAGGACGAACCTGCGTGTTGACTAGAACTAGCCCACAGGGTCTATTTCTGTCTTCTCTTTTGGAAAAGGAAGAGTGGGATAGCTGGGGAATGACAAAACATTTTTCTAATGTTTGTTTATTTATTTTGAGAGGGACAGATAGAGTACGAGCGGGGGAGGGGCAGAGAGCGGGGGAGAGAGAGAATCCCACACAGGCTCCAAGCTGTCAGCGCAGAGCCCAACTCAAGGCTTAAACTCAAGAACCTTGAGATCACGACCTGAGCCAAAAGCAAGAGTCGGACGCTCAACTGACTGAGCCACCCAGGCGCCCCACCAAAACATTTCTGGAAAAGAAATCTATGGAAGAAGATAAAAACAGTTCAAAATCTCTTAAATACTTTTAAATAAATTCATAATAGAATTCCATGCAGTGTTAAAATTAAGGGGAAAATATCTAATGATGAAAGAAATGCTTAAGCCACCTTACAGAAGTAAAAAAGACAAAGTAGAAAATCTCATTTTCCTAACAACATAAATAACACTATTAATTGCAGGTAGATTTATTTTTATGGTTGCCTTTGTACTTTACAAACGTTTCTAAGTTTTCTACAATGAATACACAACACAGGTGTTTAAAATGTTGTTTAAAAAAATTAAAAATCATTCGGAATTTCAATTCCGTTGAAAAGAATAAAATGCCCAAATGAGAACTTTTTAAAAGTCCACTCCTGTTAGAAGCTCATATTCTACCGGAAACCACACTGGATCTTCGTTTTTTGACCAAGATACAACGTAACCTCCCCAATGCATGGCCTTGCCAGGAACGCCTTCCCAAGATATCCCTGCAAAGACAGTGTACGTATTTGTAGGGCACATTGCACTCATCAAATTCTGGCGGTCCCCTCAATCTATAGAAGTTCTAACCTCCACAGAAGTGTAATAAAAGGAGACACTAATATGGGCATCTACAGCTCAATCTTTCGATCGTTGCTGAAGCAATCCAAATTCTAGCAGAGGCCAGAGACTTAGTCTTTTACCCTGATTTGTCTAAATATCCCTCCTTTTCGTGGAACCAACTTGCGTATTTGTAGAAAGCTGAGAATTATATATAAAAAAAGCGGGGGAGGGGGGTTTTGGAAACTTTTCCAATCCGTGTCCTCCTCACGGGGAACAAGCAGCAATACCGAGCCCCTTTTCTTCACAACATAGTTCACAAAGCAGACCGCTGGGGCCCAGGAGCGATTTTTCTCTTTCTTGACCAGTCCCTCCGAGAGACCACGGGGATGCTACTCTGATACCGGTTCCTGAATTAGGCATCCAGTTCCCACTGAAATCCTACTTGCGGGATTCCAAACTGCAGAGTCTGCTCAATTCTCACTTAGGTTACAGTCATTTACCACCAGTGACCACGTGGCAGCTACCAGTTTTTCAGGTCACAGCGACATATGCTTCCGCTTCCGGGGGAGTGCAAATAACCTGCAGAGGAAATCGCACAGGGAAGAGCACTCTGTTCCAAGCATTTTCAAGATGCAGCAGGTGGTACTTCACCGCTGCTTGGAGATAAAGGCCTGACGCCTGATGTTATCTGAGAAGAGCCAGGAGCTCCGCAGGAGTGCTGACCGGAAAGTTCCCCTTACTGCGCCTGTGGCACGCGTCACGGGGGTGGAGGCGGTGGCCAGGGGACAGACCTGGGGGGAGCTGTGAGCGTCTAAGGGTCCCTAGGAAGCACAGCCGCCTCAGGGGCGCACCTGCTGGCTCGGCTTTAGCAGAAGCTTCAGTTGGGCGTGTGGCACACAGCAAGCAGCACAGTGGGAAGGTGACGCCCGCGCTGCGCGCAGACACGTGGGAAAGCAAGCCGTGGGGCCGAAAATGCAGCATCGTCCTCCAAAGTCCTCCCTGCACCGCAGAGGCACCGCTCCCCGGCGAGGTGGAGGGTCCCTGCGCGGGGCCGCCCCGCGCTCACCGAGGGGTCCAGCCGGCTTTCTTGCTCGGCTGTCTGTGGCAGCCCTTCCCGAGGGGCCAAAGCTTGTGTTCCCCGCAACTGACTGAGGCGCCAAACGGCTCGCTTTGCTGCCCCGACGGAGCAGAAAGTTCCGTCTGGACGGGCCAGGTTCATCCTGCGATGTCCCCGAGGGCGGCCCGCCCGCCAGCGCCCGGGGGGTCAGCCGGGAGCCTGGTTCGCGCCGGCAGCTGTGCCCAGCGGTGCCCAGCCGGTCGGCCCCGCAGGCAGACGGCTCCCCTCTCCGCTCCGAGAAGCCTGCGGGAGACGCCACCTACAGAACCCGAAACCCTCACACCGCACCGCTGGAAACGTCCTCCGTCCTGCACACCCGGACATCACCTGAACAGAAGGCGGACGACGCTGTCCTCCTCGGTGCCCTCCCCCGCCTGGCATGGGAGCCGAACAGCCGGGCAAGTTTGCTCAGTAACTTCTGGGAGGAGGATACTGCATTTTTCAGACAGACAGACGCCGGTATCACAGACACACACACAGATTAAAAAAAAAAAAAAAAAAAAAAAAAAGAAACAAAAAAACTTACCTCCTCAACAGTCATAGACCAACTACCGTTCTCAATCATAGGTACAAAGACAATTGAAAAACAAAACAAAACAGAATATCCAATGAAATTGCACACCTACTGATACATTTACCAAAGGGCAGTCACAACAGCAGACCCCTGTCGAGGCCGTTTTGCTATTTTGTTTGTCCTGAGAGTGTCATTTACTCCAAGCTCTCTCTCTGACTGCAAACATTCGCTGGAAGAAAGCACACTCGAGGCAGCCAGTGGGCAAGTCTCAACTCAGGAAGACGAAGCCCCTCCCTGTCCACGCTGCCATCTGCAGTTCGGTGCCGATGGAAACGCTGCCTGTGGAACTATCAGCCGCTCCGGTGTGAGTTGTTTAGGCCGTGTTACCAAAGCTGGGTGGGAGGAACTTCCTCCTGTGACAAGGTCAGAAGCCTTGCCGAACAGTTCATCTTCAGGCAACAGAATGAAATGGCCAGGGAGGGGAACGTTTCTAGTGGTCTTCTGCGTCTTGGGGGCTGGGCGGTGGGTGAGGCGGGACGAGGGATGGGGAACGTCATTTATTCCGTGAGAAACCAGGGAAATGTGAACCGGCATTCAGAAGAAAATAAACTAAGCCTTATAGGAAAAAGTGACGGGGAAAGAGGCAGCTCCGTGGACTCAAGCTCAGCATTTTGGGTGTGTCGTCTGCTGCTAGAATGAATTCTTGGCACATGTTTTTAGAGACATTTAAGGGTCAGGAGGAAATGTTTTCCTAAAAGATCCAGCACAGTTTTATTTGCAACAACGCACTCCACTCTCACGTATTTTCCTTTGGGTAATTCTTTCCAGAGTTGATAATTATCAGCATCCCACCTCAGCAAACAGCTTTTTGACATCCAAAGACAAATGCCTACAGATAAATGTTTCAATGTCTACGCTGTCTGCAAATGAAGATTTGAGAGAGAAAAATCTGGATATCTGAAATCATTTTACACTCTTCCTTTACCCAACATATCTTATTTTATCATTCCGGTAGAAATTTTTTAAAATTTAAATGTCAAACTAAAAACAAAATCTCGTCAGTAATAACTAACTGGCAGTTGGCTAACCAGACTGCAGTTTTTCCAGCATTTAAAAAACCAGTCTTAGATTATACTCTAGCACAGGGGTCAACAAACTTTTCATGTAAATGGCCAGACACTAAGCACTGTAGGATTTGCAGGCCACATGGTCTTTGTTGAGACTACTCAAACTCTGCCACTGTTGTGCAAAAGCAGTCCTAGACGATGATTAATAAACAAGGGGTGTGGCTGTGTTCCAATAAAATTTTATTTACAAAAACAGGCCGTGGGCCGATGTGTCCCACGGGCCGTAGTTTGCAGATCCCTGCTCTAGCATACAAATCAAATTCTAAAAAAGAAAACGGCTTACCGATAATGTCAAAACGTGTCAGTGTGACGCAATTTTTCTCAGGTACTACTACTTTAACAGGAAGCAAAACTTACTAAAAATGGAATACATTTTTTGGAGAATTCATTCTGGAGGTCATCAATAAGCCTACTTAGAGATTCTTAATATGCATAACATTTTTGCTTCCCTCAAGTAGTAGGTATAACTCAATCAGCGAACAGGCATCATCAGAAACCACCTGTTCCTTCTTAGCCAGTTTGCTCAAGAATCCTCAACAGGGCTTAGGCTGGCAATTTCCGTCTTACAACAATGAGTTCACTGGATTATCCATGCTCAAAATGAGTGGCAGCCTTCTGAAGTTTATCAGGAAGTTATCACAGGCAGATGGAAACCATGCTCTTGACTATTACTACTCATTAAAAGCACATTATTTCATAAACATAAATATTTCCAAAAGCCAATGACAGTCTCGGTAATGAGGAAAACTAACAAAATATGTTTATTTTCATTGATAGAAAAACATTTTTCAAAGATGGATTCGCTTGACTGTAAGGAAATGCCCAACACAGTAAGAGAAAGGAGAGCCATCCCCCCCGCCCCCCCAGGTTAGAAGTCTAGCAAAATTTAAACTTCACTTGACAAGTTAAAAACAAAAGTGGTAACTTGTCTGTTATTTCATTAGCTATGGAAGGATGGCAAATAATGCAAGTACAAGTAAGCTTCACTTCATATTTTTGTACTGTTTCTTCCAAGTATAATTAAATAGTTTAGTTTAATTTTAAATTACATGCAGGGATGGGATGCCTGGGTGGCTCAGTCAGTAAAGCGTCTGACTTCGGGTCAGGTGGTGATCTCGCGGGTTTTGAGTTTGAGCCCCGCGTCGGGGTCTGTGCTGACAGCTCAGAGCCTGTAGCCTGCTTAGGATTCTGTGTCTCCCTCTCTCTCTGCCCCTCCCATGCTCATGCTCTGTCTCTCTCTGTCTCTCAATAATAAATAAACGTTAAAAAAAAATTAAAACAAAATTACACGTAGGGACGACTGATCTACAAAAATTAGTACATGCAAGACAAACTTTTTGTACACTTGGAGGAATTATTTTCTTCCTGTTTGAGTTAAACTTTGGTAAGAGAATTACTATTTCTAACCTCATGAAAGAAATGAAACATTCTAAATTTAATTATACTAAACATGGCTAAGATACTTCAATTAGAAATGACAGATAATACTCTGTGTCCCAACTCAAGAGAGTTTGAGCATTCCTGATTCCTTCTAGGAGTTGCTCATCTCAAATAGGTGATAACATAATCTTCATTATGCTTTGGGAGACTCGCTGAATTCAATTAATTAGCTGTGCTTTTTAAGGCTTAACCCACATTTGTGCAGGTAGTTCTTTAATTAAACAAGAAAAGCATCCCATCTTCCAGAAGTAGATGAAGGCTGCAGTTCTCTAAAAGGTGCTGTCAGTAGATTACATTGTTAGAAAACTAACTTTCCCTCAACAGAAACAAGTCATCTCCTTAAAACTGAAAATAGTATTATAATTCCTGGAGTTGGTAATTACTTATTAGGGGCTTGGCTACTAAATTTTAAAATATACTAAAACAGCTACACATATTCGTTTGTTTTCTGGGGGCTTGCATGAAAATGAAAATGTAGATGACGTATTTCTACGGACAAACCTTCAGTCTGAATTTCACTTCATTTGAAATAAATTAATTTACAAAGCAACGTCTCAGAGTAGATAAATACCACTGCACAAATTTGTCCAGGTCAAACTTAAGAAGGACAATAAAAGACGTTTAGAATAAATGTTCTATATTCTTCTCGCAATAAAGTTTCTTTTTTGTGTCTTGGAATCTAGTCATGAAGATAAGCAGAGCAGCTACACCAGAGACCATAGGAAGTCATGATACAGCTGAGTTTCAAACGCAAACTGAAGCCAACACCAGGTGGCCCACCGTGTGCAGATATTTGTATAGGTTTATGTATGGGTGCATATATATTTATGTACAAAAATGAATATTCCACCCACTTTCCCCTATAAATAGGAGCACACACAGGATTTATAGTCATTAATTAGCTCCAAATTGGACAGAAAGATCTCCCTCCCATAAGTATGGCTTCTGTATAGGCACCTCTGGTGTCACTTGGGATCTATGAAAAGAAGATGGCGGGCTGGATGTCAATCTTCTTGAAACATTTTACTTGGGGATTATTTTTTCTTTTTGAGATGTAATTCATATAATATACATTCATCTTTTTAAAATGCACAATTCAGTGGTTTTGGTATATTCAGAAAGCTGTACGACCATCACCACTCGCCTAATTCCAGAAGATTTTTGTGTTTAGGGGTTCTAAAATTTAAACTTACACCAACACAATTCATCTCTTTCTTTGTGGTTGAGATTTCAGTGTTAGATTCAGGTGTGTTTGGTGACATAACATGAAAATGTAGATATCTGCATATGCCATAAAAATAGACACAAAACAGATATTTGGACACAGCCAGAATGTGACCTCCTCATTGTTGAGTCTTTAATCCTATCTCTGGCTTCCACGCAAGAGCCCTTTTTGTTTGCCGAGAGAAACAGCATCAAACTGAAAAATCTCTCAGAATATTTTATTGTATGTATGACAGTTATGGGCCCTTAAAAAAGAAAGTGACACAACTTTCCTAACTCCCTTGCCATAGAGTAAGCTAGGGGGTAGGTGTGGCATTTTAAGCAATATGGATCTTCACGGGTGAGGAGGGGTTGTTAGTGAGCTGGCAGGTAGGACTTCTGGCTGGATGCCCATAATGATGCTTCTAAATTATTCTTAAGAATTTACACAACACTAGGTTCCCAGCCCAAGATCTATGAATTATAAAGTGCTCATGCCGGGGACACAGATCTTATTCTTGACTGGACTAAAGTCAGAAGATGCTAAGTGGTATTTCCTAGAACACTTTCCTACTTTCAGGTAATTTTCACTAGCTTCTTAACTGCCTATCTGAAAGAACAAATCTGTTAATGGTTGGAAACTATGTTGTCAAGTGTCACCTTGAAAATGTGATTATAATTTGAGGACTATAACTTTATCAAGTATAATCGCCAATATAAATGTTTAGCTATTATTAAAGGGGTATAGAAATATTAGTTAGATGTACTGACAAGCTATTACAATAATACAAAATAAATAGCTATAGAGGGTATCTGCTATGTGTACGAAGAACAGGCCATAACACTCAAAGTTAAAAGTAGTATCTGTTTTCAAAGCAAAAACAAAAAGTTTAATTTCACTTTGGTCCCTCAGTAAAACTGGCCCACACTAATGGTCTTAGTGTGTGATAAGTACTTTTTAAAACATAACAAGCCTTGTGCCATTTGTATAGATCTACTCTGACACAAAAAGGATTAAGGAAGCAATACCAAGTTCAGCCCCAGACGGATTTTAAATATATAACTTGAGTCTTTCGTTTTCCTCTCTTCTATTTTAAAGCATTCTTCCCAGATTTTATTTGATGGCAACTAAGAAAATTAGAATGATACAAGCAGTAGGAGGGCTTCGTTTTGGATCCTTAAGAATATTTTATAATTACTGCTTCAAGCCTTTTTAAAGCAGCATGCTACACATGAGCTACGTGAAAACTGGTTTTATTGGGAGGTGGTGGTGGTGGGAATTAGCTGCAAACTGTATTCTGTGAGCACCTGAAGTGTTAACAGTTATCTGCCACAGCAGTACGGGGGAATCTTATGATCACTCCTGTAGCCAGTCCGAGAAACAAGGAGAGAGACGTCAGGTTATGGGGCAGCAATACTACTTGGGAGAAATGTGAAATAGGGAAGTGGGGGACTGGAGGAACAGACCCCCAAAGGGGCTATGACTCTAGTCACAGCTGGGTTGGCCTAGTGAGGCTAATAACAACCATTTATCGAACACCAACCACGTGCTAGGTACTTCACACACAAAGTATCTTTACAAGTCTTTCAAGGAAAGACTCATCTTTACAAGTCATTCAAGGAAATGCCTAAGCTACATGCTTTACAGAGGAGGAAGAAGCTCACTAACAGCCCAAGCTGCTGAACAATGGGGTAGATATCGAAACCCCTAATGTGGATTCCAAATCCTACGATGGTGTTTTTGTTTTTTGAAAGCCAGGATTTGAACTCAGGCCTGACCACAAAATCCACATACTGCTGCTGCCACACCCCACTCCGAGCCCCCCACCCCTGCGCTATTCAGTTCAGCAGCGAGGACAAGCCGTTCTGTGACTACAGCGGCCCATGTGTTTCGGACCACATAAAGGCAACCGGAGTCACAGAGGTACAAGTCACCCTGTTGTGGGGGATCTGACAATGCGACCCCAGTATATTATTTGGTAGGCTCTTCTGGCATTGGTGATGCTCTGTGTGAAAATGCAATATTCTCTAATCCTAATGTCACTGACATGCAGAGGGAGGGAACCATTATGCACCTGTGGGAATCTGAGGAATTAAAAACATGTTCAAGGGACAATAATATTACAGTTGGAAAAAATAAGTTCAAAATCAGTGTTTCCCCAACACTGCATCATGGGAACAGTGCTGCTAATTACCACTGAAGAGATGGATCTCTGTGAATGGCCCCGTGGAAAATAAAATACTACAGTTAACTAAGATATTAAATTGAAATCACTCTGATTCTGAAACTGCATACTGCAGTGAAATGTCATTTGTTTCTCATAAATTTGTAGAAATAAATGCTGCAACAAACACCAATACTGTGCTCCATTAACCTTTGTGGGTTTTATTTTTCCTTCCAAATGAGTTTGTATTTTTAACATTTGCCACAGACAGAGGAAAGTCTGAAACATTCTGGTGCCAGTCTTGGAACAGTTCACCTTCTAACAGTCTTTGTGGATGTGACCACGCACAGCTAAAACAGTACTTTGCCATTTTCCTTTTTTTCTCATTTTTGAAAGTACTCGATAGCCACTTTCTTTCTTTTTCCCCTCTCTTTCTCTCAGCTTCTTATGAAGACTCCCAGTATAAATGCAACAGGTGGAGTTTCCTACAAATATACAAACTGAAAGAAAAGAAATATTATGGTTGGCTACTCAAGAGTTTCCTGAAATGAAAACATACCTGGACATTTATCATGGTCAGAGAGCATCTAAGTCAATCAAAAGGGAGCAGAGGACACTGAACTTGCCACACTTACTGCGACCTTAGGGTGCAGAAGGCACTTTGCTCTGACGGGTGACCCCTGCCGCCCATACCTTGTATCTATCCATTGGGTCTTCTTGTTGCAGCTGACTCTCTCGCATTGTCTGATATTCTTTCTCATATTTCTTCAGTTTCTTGGTCGGTACCTGCAGGGATTAGAGAAAAAGCACGTTAGACAAGGCGATTCTTTAGGAAAACATTTTCTGATGTGTTTCCCACTTAAGTCTCTGGCATTCTAATGGAGCACACCCAACTCAAAGGAGAGGGGGAAGAAGTCTAGACTCTAGAGCAAGAATCTGCAACCTTTTTCTGTAAAGGTCCAGATAGTGTATTTTAGGCTTGGTGGGCCACATAGTCTAGGTCACGGCTCCCCTACTCTGTTGTTACTGCACAAAAAGCTGCCACAAGTGACACATAAACAAATCAGAGTGGCTGTGTTCCAACAACACTTTATTTACAAACATGGGCTACAGTCCGTCCATTTCTGTTCTGCAATATTGTTAACGTCACAACTTTTCTTGTAAATGTATTTAACAGTGCTATTAACTCTAAAGACTTTTAAGTAACATTCATTCATAGCCTTCTACCAGGTTAAAAATGAAAGTTATTTTATAAAAATAAAAAAACTGAGCAACAAAAACATATTTAAATAGTCAATATACCATCCAGCGAGAAAGAAGATTCTAAAGTTTGTCACTGAAAACTCCCAAGAAATAACAGAATCATTGTGCTGTAATGAGATAATAGAAAATCATCTAAACGACTCATCTATTTCTTGCTACAATTGTGTCATCTTTAAAAGACAGTAGTCTGTTTACTGGAAAAAGACTAGATCTTACAGAATCTTCAAATTCTAAAAATAAACAAATAAACTTAACATAGTATAAAGGTCATAGAATTTGGCACTAGATGGATCAAAGTCTGAATGCCTACCTTTTTTTTTTTATTATTAACTATGAAACCTCTTGGCAAACAGGTACTTAACCTCTCTTAGCCTGAATTTCTTCATCTGTAATATGCCAGGCAAATACATTTCTCCTTCAAAATGTCTGTCAGGAGAATTAAATGCTGTAACACAGGCAAAGTATCTAAAATATTGTGTGGTTCCTGGATATTTATTATTATTATTATTATTATTATTTTTAATGTTTATTTATTTTTGAGAGAGACCGAGACAGAGTGTGAGTAGGGGCAGGACAGGGACAGAGAGAGAGGGAGACACAGAATCTGAAGCGGGCTCCAGGCTCTGCACTGTCAGCACAGAGCCCGATGGGGGCTTAAATTCGCGAACCATGAGATCATGACCTGGGCCGAAGTCAGATGCTTAACTGACTGAGCTACCCAGGTGCCCCAGTTCCTGGATATTTTTTTTAATCTTTTTTTAAAGTATTCAATAAAATTAACGTATTATAACCTCTTATATTCCATATAACAGATTAAGTCTACTTTTAGGCTTTCCTTGAACAATCAAAATGATAGAATTCCTTTCAACATCAAAATCTTTATTCAATGTTTAGGTCTTCAAGTAAGTTACTTGAGAGGAAGAAAAGGTTTGCCTAATTTTTTTTAAAGATAACAAATGTGTTATTTTTCTAGATTCTTAGGAACTTGAAGGCAGGGATGTGCGTTGATGCTCCTCAGTAACTGTCATGACATCTACTTAAGTCACTGTGTCATGATATCCATTTAAGACATTGGCCCAGATGAGGCTCTCTCAATAGAGTGTTTCTCGTCAAGTTCAAAATATGGTATTTAAAAAACATGTAATTAGTGTGTGAGAATCTGGCCAGAGAATGTGTTAAATACAAAGCAGAGACGCCATGTGTCCTGCCCCATCTTACTCTAATTCTTCTGTTCCATCCAGGAGCACTCTGAAATACTGGAATTACCTGCTTCTTACCACACCTGGGAAGGTGCACAAACTCAGTCCAAATTTGAGACAGTGGATTATCATAATTCAACAACCACATGATGACAATATTCATCTGGCTGATGGGGGAATATCTCCCCAGTCGGGCAAGAAGTAAGGACATTTTTCAGGGTGTCACTGAATCACAAAACCACTGCTGGCAAGTGTCAGGAGAAACTGATTTTGTCTTACTCCATCTCCAGATACCTTCAACAGTCCACCCGACCAACCAGAGTGCAAAAGAGAGGGAAGCACCACCTGCTGGCCGTGTGGCCTCAAGCGCATCAGACAAACCAGGAAAACATACATGGTCGTGTGCCAACAAAACAGCAGCAACATGATTTTTTTCTTGACTTTAATAGGGAGCCTCCATTTCCTCTAGGTTTCTTTCCCCTGTGTGTTATTAATCATACACTCCAAAACCCAAAACCAGCCTCTTAAAATGAACTGGCAAATCTCCAGCACCGGTAGCCCTGGAGTCGAGGCAAAAGGGAAGAAGAAGGTCTCAGAGCTTCAAGCAGGGACAGGTGTTTTGGGCATTCCTGGGAGCAGGCTCAAGGGGAGAAGGGAGTTCTGTAAGGAGGGTGCTTCCTCCCGCGGCCATTTACCTTCAATATGGGAAGTAAGTCAGGATTTCTGCAACTGAACAGCAGTCCTATGTGGAAGTATTTCCCAGCCGGTTCTACGATGGATCCAGTCACCAATGACTGGATGACACATTGTAAGCGTGCTTCAAAGAGCATTTCTTCTAAAACCATATTTCTCAAATTCCAAGTGCTACAGAATTTTTTTTCACGTAAAAAAGTATCCCTTTAAAAGTCAATCTTGCTACTTATGTTAAAAGGTTCATTTCAATGTGAAATTTTTTAAAAAATGCATTAAACACCCTCAATAATCTCATCCTTGCCCATCTGGCTGAGATTCTAAGATATTTGGCTTCATCGAGTTCAGGGAAACAGAGCAGGTTCCCAGAACAATATGTTGCTAGGAAACCTTCCAAGCTTATTTATCTTGTGCTGCGGGGTGATACTGAGCATCCACCTGTGATTGGCACAAAATGAAAGAGGAGAGGGGGCAGGAGGAAGGTGAGCTGATATGAAACTGTTATTTACGAGATAATCAAAGAACACAGCCTGTCACAGTTTTTTCAAACTGCATTTCAGGACAAAATTGATTTTATTTTAGGGAATATAATATTGAGCTTGAAGGTTTTCTTAGCAGAGAAAGGAATAAATACCTCCTTAATATGTAGTTTTAATTAAAAGAACAGAAAGTCATCAAGAATTACCAGAAGTGAAACAACTTATTATCTCAAGAATAGTAGAGGTATCTCTCCCCTTGTTAAATGTTTTTAACATAAGTGTGCACTTGAAGAATCATCAATCCTTTTAAGTTTTTGAGTTTATTTATTTATTTTGAGAGAGAGAGAGTGAGGGAGAGAGAGACAGAGGGAGAAAGAGAGAGAATCCCAAGCAGGCTCTGCACTGTCAGCACACAGCCCGATGTGGGGCTCGAACCCACAAACCGTGAGATCATGACCTGGGCCGAAGTCAGACACTTAACTGACTAAGCCACCCAGGCACTCCGAATCACCAATCCTTTGAAATGTCTACCTAATTTGGGAGACTTCTTTCACCAACTGTTCATCTTCTACCTAATACTCCCTCCCTCTATTTGGCTAAGTTCAGGAAATGTCCTCCAAAAATCCACAATTGTTTGATAAGAGCAATGATAAAAGTATTCACCAGTTCAAAATGGTGTTTATTAAAAACAAACAACCTTTGAATAGAAAAACCCTGGCAAGACAATCTCTCACAAGTATGACAGCGATCATTGAAATAATCAGCCAAGGCCTGACATTTTGGACTTAACAACTAAATTTGGGGAAGCAAGCATTTAAAACAGAACCCTTGTTTTAATCTTATGAATAGTACATGACATTTAGATATATTTCATGATATATTTAACCCTGACATTTAAATTTATAACATAACCATTTACATAGAATTAGGAATTTGGATGTGGAAGGACCTTTGGAGACCGTCTGGCTGGTATAATCCCCACCTTCAGGATGAAGAAAGTGAAGCCATGTGGCTGAGAAGGCTGGACAGACCCAGCTGGTTGTGGCAGAGCAACTGGGATCTGGGCGGGTCTCCCGTCTCTCTGGCCTATAGTCTCTTCTGGTATTGGGCTGTCAGGGGAAGTGTATTTCCCAAACTTTAGTCATTTGAATGCCATTTTCATTATTTTTGCCATGTCCAAGCACATTTTCTACTATGTTTTCCTTAAATCAACTAATTTCCTTACATAAATTTATTTTACAAGAAAAATATTTTGGAAGCAAGAGTCAATATAGACAACTATGACAGACAAAAAAAAAAAAAAAAAAAAATGGCCTCCCAAAGAAGTCTGTACCCTGATCCCCAGAACCTAGGAATATGCTACCTTAACATGGCAAAATGGATTTTGTAGATGTAATTGAGGTCAAGGATCTTGGCTTGGGGAAATTATCTTGGACTTTCTGGATGGACTGAATGGAATCGTACAAAGTCATTAAATGAGGAGAACTTTTCCAGACTTCAATCAGAGGAGATGTGACTATTGCAGAAAAGCCAAAGAAATTCAATATTGCTGGCTTTGAAGATGGAGGAAGAGGTCCCTGAGTGAAGGAATGGGGGCCTCTGGAAGCCTCTGGAAGCTAGAAAAGGCAAAGACAGCCTTCAGAAAGGACTGCAGCGCCTTTGACACCTTGATCTTAGCCTAGTGAGACCCTGTCAGACTTCTAACCTACAGAACTGTAAAATCATAAGTTTGTGCTCTTTAAAGTCTCTAAATTAGGTGACAGTAGGAGACCAATACAACATATTATAAGTCATAACCACTATCGACTGAGCTACCACGTGTTTATAAACAAAACTCAGTTGAAAGTTTTTATTTACACTTTCGCTGAAAGCAAGATAAAAACTTCCCTGCCCCCTTCATTTTATAACCATTTGCAAATTATGTCAACATAAAATAAACCATATACTGTTAGCTCCTGTGTTACAAGTATCAGAATAGCAGTAAGCAAAAGATAAAAACAACTCCACCCCAGACCAGTGTGTAGACTCATTCAGTCCTTTCCTGCCTTCTCCTGCTCACCACTGATGGCAACTAGTTGTGGTATTTCTTAAATCTCAGATTTTGCTAAGGATCTGTACAATGCCTGCTGATATTTCCTATTACATTTTATCATATTCCGTTGTTTAAATGCCTGTTCAAACCTTCTAAAATGATTTCATGAACAGCAGTTTGAAGGACATGCACTAAATCAAGGGGCCTTTTTCATCTCTTCCCCTGACGATCACACTAAATCACTGGAGAGGCTTTATTAACTCCTGTCCTGGTCACCAATGCAGTCACCTGCCATTTACTGATGAAAATGGGTTCTATTCAGCTGTTATCGGGAAATACACAGAAAAGAGCTTTATGAACTTAAGGGAAAGGGGGTGGTAAGGGAATGGTGGGGGAGTGCTCCATGGTGACCTTCAATAACCAGGAAGAAGAAAATACAATAGTTACTAATTTGCTTTATTCTTTCAATGTTCATCATGCTGGCCTCAGTTAGAGATGTAGGAGAGGAAGACTAAAGAATATGTTCAACTTTCTTTTCCCATGCTCTCCCTCTTCTTTTCATCTAAAGCATATATATTTTTTAAGTGCTTATTTATTCATTTTGACAGAGAAAGAGTGTGAGTAGGGGAGGGGCAGACAGAGAGGGAGAGAGAGGATCCCAGGCAGGCTCTGCACCATCAGCCCGACTTGGGGCTCAATCTCACAAACAATGAAATCATGACCTGAGCTGAAATCAAGAGTCAGACACTTAGCCGACTGTGCCACCCAGGCACCCCCTAAAGCATATATTTCTTATTTTTATGTATGACTCTAATAGAATTAAAATATGTGCATATATATATAGATTTATAATTTTTTGTTGTATGTCAATTAATTTTTTTAAAGTTTATTTATTTTGAGAAAGAGAGAGAGAGAGTGTGTGTATGTGAGTGGGAGCGGGACAGAGAGAGAGAGGGAAAGAGAGAGATTCCCAAGCAGGCTCTGCACCGTCAGCACTGAGCCTGATGCAGGGCTCAAACTCATGAACCATGAGATCATGACCTGAGCCGAAACCAAGAATTTGACACTTAACTGACTGAGCCACCCAGGTGACCCATATATCAACTAGTTTTAGATGAACTTGCCTTAATAATCTTTATCTCACTAATCACACTTAGCTGGGCTATTGCCTTATTTTTACTTTTATTACATTATTTTGAGTACTCCTTATTAATACTTAAATTTCACGTGCATTAGTTATTTTTTTGAAAAATTTTAATAATATTTTAAAAGCTTATTTATTTTGAGAGAAAAATAGCATGAGTGGTAGAAGGGCAGAGAGAAAGGGAGAGAATCTTAAGCAGGCCCCATGCCCAGTGTGGAGCCCAATGCAGGGCTCAATCCCACAAACCAGGAGATCATGACCTGAGTTGAAATCAAGAGAGTCACTTAACCAACTGAGCCACCCAGGCACCCCAATTTTTTTTAATGTTTATTTCTGAGAGAGAGAGAAAAAGAGTGAGCAAGCTGGGAGGGGCAGAAAGAGAGGGAGATAGAGACTCCCAAGCAGGCTCCACACAATCAGCACAGCCTGACGCGGGGCTCAAACCCACAAACCATTAGATCATGACCTGAGCCAAAGACAGGCACTCAACCGATTGAGCCACCCAGGTGCCCCAACATTAGTTATTTTTAATAAAACATACTTCTTCTCTTACACACATGATCTTGTTGGATCTCCTAATTATCAAATGTGCTCTTTATACATTAAGGAGTTTAGGAGTCCTAAAACAACACAGATCTTAAAGTCTGAATTGTAAATAATGGAATAATAGAACTTTTCTTTTCAATGTTTTATTTATTTTTGAGACAGAGTGAGACAGAGCATGAACGGGGGAGGGTCAGAGAGACAGGGAGACACAGAATCGGAAGCAGGCTCCAGGCTCTGAGCTGTCAGCACAGAGCCCGACGCGGGGCTCGAACCCACGAACTGTGAGATCATGACCTGAGGCGGAGTTGGCCACTCAACTGATTGAGCCACCCAGGCGCCCCACTAGAACTCTTAAGTAACAAACTGGAAGCACACCCATCACATTAACCTAAGGGAAACTCACACACAGAAAAGAGGAAAGAGACACAACACAGCAGATTGTATGTGTGGAGAATTTTCAACCTGGTCTACATTCTGCAAGGTACATGGCATGGTTTCTGGCACAGGCTGATCTTATGTAATTGTGCATCAGTTTTGTGAAAAGTTGATTCCCAATTTAAGTAGAGAAAAGAATCTAGGAGCTACTAGGGTTTCTCGAGGTAGGAGTACTATTGTCATTTTGGGTGGAAAGATTTTGGGTTGTATTAGATTCCACTTCCCGTTTGTGAGCCCTGAGTGTCCTTGGCCCATTTATGATGTCACCTATCAAATGCTGGTAGTGCCCTCCAGTCATTGTTACAATTAGGATGTCCAATACAGCTTTCCGAACAGGGAGGGGAGGACAGTGGGTAATGGGAGGCACAAAGGGTAGACACTTGAGAAAAAGTGGGTTTTGTGCTGAAGGGCTCTGACTGTGCTTTGGGAAAGCCAAGGGGAGGCCTGGGCTGGCATTCAAGGTAGTCAGCGCTGCATTCGTACATTCTGACATCCGCATCCTTCCGCGCTGTTTTTGATCGGCAGTAACTGGCATTCAGAGAAACATGGAGTGTCTGCATGTCAAAGAATTCCCTAACGTTTTTAAAGCTATAATTTAGAAAATTATATATTTAAGCCTCTCAACAACTCTGTGAGGTATTATTTAGACTTTACAAATAAGGGAATTGAAGAGAGGTAACTTTCCCAAGATCAAACAGCTGGTAAACGGAGAGTCAGAGCGGGGATCCAGGCCACCATCTACCTCCAGTTTCTGCCCTCTTCAACCACTTTGCTCTACTGCCTGGGACCAATGAAGGGAAAGCTCCTCAAGAAGCTGACAGTCGGGGCGCCTGGGTGGCGCAGTTGGTTAAGCGTCCGACTTCAGCCAGGTCACGATCTCGCGGTCCGTGAGTTCGAGCCCCGCGTCGGGCTCTGGGCTGATGGCTCGGAGCCTGGAGCCTGTTTCCGATTCTGTGTCTCCCTCTCTCTCTGCCCCTCCCCCGTTCATGCTCTGTCTCTCTCTGTCCCAAAAATAAATAAAAAACGTTGAAAAAAAAATTTAAAAAAAAGAAGCTGACAGTCTTGGTGCACCTGGGTGGCTCACTCGGTTAAGCATCCGACTCTGGGTCATGATCTCACAGTTCGTGGGTTCGAGCCCCCCATCGGGCTCTGTGCTGACAGCTCAGAGCCTGGAGCCTGCTTCAGATTCTGTGTCTCCCTCTCTCTCTCTCTGCCCCTCCCCAGCTCGTGCTCTCTCTCTCAAAAATAAATAAACATTAAAAAAAAAAAGCTGAAAGTCTTGATGTAGTGCCAGGTAAGTGTCTAATTACCATATAGTTTTGCAAGTGCAATAAAAGGCATATAAGTACATATGTTCATAAAAGATACAAGGGTGATCAAGAAGAAATTCTTTTGGGGGGAGGGGAAGGCACACTCCAGTGAGGAGGATTTTCATTATGACTGGTTTATGTAAGCTTTCCTGACCAATTAAAAAGTAGCATTTCCCCTGTGCTAAATTTTAACAATGGGCTAGTCACTTGTCAGATGTATTATTCAAAGCTTGATGAATCTGCTTCTCTATTTCAAAGATGAAAGACACAAAAATATTTATTAATGGATGCAAATACTGGCACAGTAAGCCACTATTTAAATAAAAAGGCTGCTAGGATCTCTTTAATATTTTCCTGGCTGGTCAGGAGTCTGAGTGCCTAAAAATCAATAAGACAAAGGTACTAGAAATTATGTATTACTCTTGCTCACTTCAGATAATTTCTTAGAATGAATATAAATGATCCCATTTAATACATTAATCATTAGAGAGAGAAACAAATAGATAACTATGGTAGCATATTTCTTGGTGACCTGGGGTACAGGGGGCTGAGAATTTCTAATTCAGAGTTAGTTCTGCAAGGACCCGTCAAAATCTGGAGAGAAAGTGGATCAGCGGCGATCAGAATTCTAGCAGTCAGTTTGCAGTGGCCTAAATTCCTGGGAAGAAATAGATGGGAAGGAGTCAAGAGAGGAGGGCCATGTCCTGTGAGGCTTCACTTAATCCTCTTCACAGTGTTCAGCAAATGAAGCTACTTTGAGTCTTGTTGAGCTTTTAAGCACTAGGATGAAGAGGAAACATAGTCAATGACATTTTTACCCCACAGGATTGGTGGGGGTAACCTTCAGAGAACATATGAGCCTATAAATGATTACTAATTGTATTCTTTGTTTTTTAAAGATTTATTTATTTTTGAGAGACAGATCACAATGAGGGAAGGGGCAGAAAGAGAGGGGGACAGAAGATCCTCAGCAGGCTCTGTGCTGACTGCAGCAAGCCCGTGCGGGGCTCGAACTCACAAACCGTGAGATCACGACCTGGGCCGAAGTCGGACGCTCAACCGACTGAGCCACCCAGGCGCCCCAATTGTATTATTCGTTTATTTAGGTACAGTTAACAGATAACATATTAGTTTCACATGTACGATATGAGGATTCAAGATCTGTATATATTGCAAAAGGATCACAGCAAGTCTAATTAACATCCGTCTCCATACATAGTTACAAGAATTACTTTTATGTGATGAGAACTTGTAAGATCTACCCTCTTAGCAGCTTTCAGATGAGCATTAGAGTATTATTAACTATAGTCACCATGCTGTACATTACATCCCTAGAACTTCTTTATTTTATAACTGGAAGTTCGTACTTTGTGACCCCTTTTACCCATTTCATCCCCCGCCTCTGGCAATCTGTATTCTAGGAAGGAATACAATGGTTTAAGGCAGTGGAGACAAGGAAAGTACTTTTCTCTTGTAACTGACAGAGCTCCCAAGGCTTACAGACATCAAACTACGTGGCATTCTTTTCCTGAGTGCCGCACTGCTGTCATCTCGTCTGGCGTGTTCAGCTTTCCAATCACTCAAGTCTAATGGTGCACACACCTGTGACAGGTTCCTGGACTCATTAATGAATAATTGTATGATGTGAGTCACTATCCAACATTCATGGCTCACTCCTGAATGTAGCATGCTCATCAAAGTATCATGAAAGCTTTTGAAATATCCATTTCTACTTTCTTTACTACATTCTCATACAAGCTGCCTGTTCCCAATGTTATAGTAACTTTAAGAAACCGTAACATTTTATTTTTCAGATTTTTTTTCTGTTTACACCCAAATTAGTTAGCATATAGTGTAACAATGATTTCAGGAGTAGATTCCTTAATGCCCCTTACCCATTTAGCCCATCCCCCCTCTCACAACCCCTCCAGCAACCCTCTGTTTGTTCTCCATATTTATGAGTCTCTTCTGTTTTGTCCCCCTCCCTGTTTTTATATTATTTTTGTTTCCCTTCCCTTATGTTCATCTGTTTTGTCTCTGAAAGTCCTCATGAGTGAAGTCATAGGATTTTTGTCTTTCTCTAATTTCACTTAGCATAATACCCTCCAGTTCCATCCACGTAGTTGCAAATGGCAAGATTTCATTCTCTTTGGTTGCCGAGGAATACTCCATTGTATATATACCACATCTTCTTTATCCATTCATCCATCGATGGACATTTGGGCTCTTTCCATGCTTTGGCTATTATTGACAGTGCTGCTATAAACTTTGGGGTGCATGTGTCCCTTCAAAACAGCACACCTGTATCCCATGGATAAATGCCTAGTAGTGCCATTGCTGGGTCGTAGGGTAGTTCTATTTTTAGTTTTTTGAGGAATCTCTATACTGTTTTCCAGAGTGGCTGCACCAGCTTGCATTCCCAGAAACCGTGGCATTTTATACAAAATGCTTGTCTGTTCTTTTTCTTTTTTAAGTTTATTTATTTTGAGAGAGAGAGAGAAAGAAAGAGACAAAGAGTACACAAGCATGAGTGGAAGAGGGGCAGAGAGAGAGGGGTAGAGAGAGAATTCCAAGCAGGCTCCAAGCCACCAGTGCAGAGCCAGACTTGGGGTTCTATCTCACAAACTGTGAGACCATGACCTGACCCAAAAGCAAGAGTCAGACAACTAACTGACAGCCACCCAGGTACCCCTTGTCTGTTCATTTCTAATTCCTTGTCTCTAGTCCTATGAATCTAATCTTGCATACTATTTTTATGGAACTCCTCGGTCCATAAAAAGCTCGAGCCTTCCTATCAATAGATAATATCCGGAGGTAATTTATTTACTATCATACGTTGACAGCTCTTCTTTTGTAGTTTCCAGCCCAGGACTTCTACTGAGCTCAACCTACATATCCAACTGCTAACTTCCCATCATCTTTTGGATATTTCACATAAGAGACATTTAAACTGGATTTCATCACCCACTCTCTACCCCCAACCAGTTCTCCCACTGTTCATCTTCCATCCAGACGCTTGAGCCAGAAACCCAGCAGTGACCCCTCTCCCACTGAGGATCATGAAATCACTCACTAGATTCTACAGAACATGCCTCCAAATGTCTCCTAGTTTGTCTTCTTCTCCTGAACCTCAATGACACTGCCCTAGTTTAACCCATAACCTCCTCTCATCACTGCAATAACCTCCCAAGTGGTCTCCCTGGATTTGTCCTTGCTCTGCTCCAAACCTATTCCATAGGACAGCCAACCTTTTTTTTTCAGAATGCAAATCTGTTGTCATTCCTCTACCTAAATTTTTCAAATGCTTCCTGTTGCATTTAGGATAAAGAGAGGAATACTTGACATAGCTCTGCTGATCATATAGGATCTGGTCTCTATCTGCTTTTCCCCCTCACTGCCTATGCCTGTATTTTGCAAAAGTGGGGCTCCCATCCCAGGGAGCACATGGAAGTATCTAAGTAGATGCAAAAGGCAATTATTCAAACTTCTAGTTCTGTTTTCTAACCTTATTTTTTTAATTTTTATTTTTTAACCTCATCTTTTAAAAATGTCTACTTTTGTGCCTATTTTATTAAAGTACACATTAATTTATTTAAAAAGTGAAGAGACATATATTGGAAGTATGTGCTTAAATTACTTTTACCAACAGGGTTGCATAATCAAAAGAATTTAGGGGTCACCAGTCTCTGTTCCAGCCACACTGGACTTCTTTTACTTCCTTCTGCACATATTCTGTCCTATCTCAGATTTTTAGGATGCCATTGCTTCTGCTGGGATGGATTCAGCATACTCACCCCAAGATTCTAATTGAAAGGTCTAAGGTATGGTTAAGCACCTCCTATTTTATAAAGCTCAGGCAATTCTGCCATACTGTGTTATCCATTTGAAAACCACTGGATTGGGGCGCCTGGGTGGCTCAGTCAGCTAAGCGTCCGACTTCGGCTCAGGTCACGATCTCACTGTCCGTGGGTTCGAGCCCCGCGTCGGGCTCTGTGCTGACAGCTCAGAGCCTGGAGCCTGTTTCAGATTCTGTGTCTCCCTCTCTCTGACCCTCCCCCGTTCATGCTCTGTCTCTCTCTGTCTCAAAAATAAATAAACGTTAATAAAAAAAAATATTAAAAAAAAAATGAAAACCACTGGATTAAAATATCAAGTGCTAAGGGAATGGGGGACAAGCGACAGAGGCTTTTAATGAACTGGCCTGAGAATATGACCACCAACTTCTAAAGAAATATCCATTCTGTGTTTCAAACAACCAATTTATAAATAAACTTTAGGACAGAATAAATTTGTAAGATTAGGAAGGACTATTTTTAATGTTCTAAAATATTTCAAGAATCTATTACATAAACAGTTTGGCTACAAGGACAAAGTCAAGTTTTGAAAAGGGAAGAACCAGGGGCTCCTGGGTGGCTCAGTCGGTTAAGCGTCTGACTTCGGCTCAGGTCATGATCTCATGGTTTGTGAGTTTGAGCCCTGTGTCAGTCTCTGAGCTTGCCTGGAGCCTGCTTTGGATTCTGTCTCCCTCTCTCTCTGCCCTTCCCTTGCTCATACTCTGTCTCTCAAACATAAATGAACATTTTTAAAAAATTAAAAAATAAATAAACAAAAAGAGAAAAACCACGCACTTCAAGAATAAATATGTAAGCAACAGAATTATATGTAAGGTGGTTTAGGGTTGAACAGGCTTACATTTGAAATCCCTCTCTGTTGAATACTATGTAATTTTAGAAGCAAATCATTTAAACCTCTTATTCAGAGCTTCCATCATTTATGTTTTAAAAAGGGGGTAACACAAATCACACTACTATAACCATCTCCTTTTACTGAGCACAATAATGCATGCCTTGGCCCTGGCCAGAGCACTTGACATAGTTTGTGTTCCCTAAGCCTCACAAAGCCCCAAAATGGGTTAACTGTACCCATTCTACACAATGAGGAAGACTAAGTAATATGAAGAGGGACCATAATAACAAGTGACCCAACAGGTCTTTTGACACCAACGTCAAGCCTTACTTGTCACATGCCTGTCATCTACACTGCCCGTCATGTATCCAGCACACGCAGCTCTCAAATCCAGGGCCTTTGCTAAGCCTCATCAGTAGCCTGCTGCAATGGACCAAGCTAATCAGCTGCAGGATGGTGGAGATACTATTTTATATAAACACCTGACTAGGAGATAATGAACCTAAGACATCTGCCATATTACCTAGCATCAAGTAGGGGAGCTCAGAAAAGTATAAACATCTTCAACCTGAATTTTCTGGACAAGCCAGAAAAAAGAGAAGGTCAAATGGACCCCGGGGTGGTTGAAACAGGAATTTAACTCTGGGAGAAGTCTGCGTAGAATTTCATAAAGTCTCAAGAGGGGGCAGATTGAAATCATATATTTTTCTCCTCTCTCAGCTGTCTGAAAAAAAGTACTGAGGCATAAACCACCCAGGAGATTTACAGCATAAAGCAAATTACCTTAAGGTATTGGAATCAGTCAACACTTAGATGGAACATTTTGGGGAGCCTATAGCTTCATTGAGAATGCCTTTCTTCTCTGTGTATTATTTCTTGTATTTCTTTCTTTCTGTTCCCACTGCTTCACATCCTGATTTGTACAAAAAAATGCCAGGTTCCTTTCTTCACCCACACGCCACAGCTGCAGCTGGTTCACTAGCAACTAGCACTCCTTCTGCTGGATTTTAAATCTATTTTTCTCAGATTCCTTGCACTTGAAGGAGAGAGAAAAAAAGAGACACTTTTGCCCGTTTTTCTTTTAAGTAATAAGAATTCTTATCTCACTATATCCTCAACTTTAGATTGAGTTATAAAAATTCTATTTTTCTCTTTGTGAAAATTAAGAAGCACGCATATGCTAAGTTGGTGTACCATAATGGATGGTGGTATTTGTTTTATTTTGGGGGAAAGTGCTCAACATCCTCTGTAATGTCTCAAGTAAAATTCTACTTCTGAGTAAGGTTTTGGCTGGAGATCGATCACTTAAAATTTTTATTACAGAGTTTGGAAAATAACAGAATGACCATCAAGTGCTAAAACTTAAGACTGTAAGATGGAAGGTAATGTGCTAAATCTGGTTACATGTTGAATGGTGTTGGTCTGAGTCCAGGGAGTAGATTAACCAGATGTAGTCCCAAAACTGGGCCGCAGAAAGCCGATACAGGTATTCATTCAAAGAGAGCTAATTAAGCTTATTTAAAATTAGACAATGATACAGAGGAGAAGGAATGGTGGGGGAGCCAAGCAGGACACTGTTCTTTATTACCATCAAATGCTACGTTCATTATAATAACACTGACCCTGGCACCGCTGAATGCTAAGGAATCTGAAACAGTACTTTTATGTCAGGTTGTCATTGGCAAATGGAACAAAAGTAAATACGTATCTCTTGCTAAAAGTACTCTTAATGGGTGGAAGACCAGGGACATTTATGCTAGAAGACATTTCATTCAAGACTAATATGCTAAGACAATCAGAGTACTTCTGTCTTTAGAAAGATTCAACCTTAATATACCAGGCTGAGAAGGACAAAGAGTGGAAAAGAGCGAGAAAGGGGAGCCTTCTCTGTATTCATGTACCTTTAAAGGCAGTAAGGAAATTGGTTAATTGGCATCAGCAGAGTATCAACGTGCACGATTGCACTGCCATTTTTATACATCCCTTTTTAAGATGGGAAGGAAAACTTATTATCTAGTTTGCATTTTTAAAAATCACCCATTCATCCACTCATTCACTCATTCAACAAATACTTCTTGACTCCCTACTGTGTAGCTGGCGCAGCCATCCAGGAACAAATGCACAGTCTGTCCCCTCAAGGAGCTCAGTCTGGTGGGGAGAGAGCCTTTAAAGACGTAATCACACGATTTAAGTCGATACTGCACTTACAAAGTGAGGTGGGCACCGTGAGGGAGAAGTCAAGGTGGACAGATAATAACGCACGTGGCTCTAATTTTGCTTGTGTCTCTGAGGAATGACAATTAACCTGAGGAGTAAGTTAGCCAGAGAAGAGTGGGGAGAAAAAGTGCTCCCAGCAGAGGGAACAAGGAGCACAGGATGGGAAGGAGCGTGAATGGCCACATAGTTTGCAGGATCAGTACAAACAAAACCTGAGATTCCTTATGTAAAAAGTGCTAATTTCAAGATGGTAGAGAATTCTCTCTCTCTTTTTTATGTTTGTTTTTTTATTTTGAGACAGAGAGAGAGACAGAGAGAGAGAGAGAGAGAGAGAGAGAGAGAGAGGGAAGGGGCAGAGAGAGGGACAGAGAGAATCTCAAGCAGGCTCTGCGTTGTCCGCGTGGCACCCCTTGCGGGGCTCAATCCCACAAATTGCAAGATCATGACCTGAGCCGAAATCACGATTCAGACACTTAACCAACTGAGCCACCCAGCCACCCCAAGATGATAGAGCATTCAACCAAGTGTGGGGGCCTGTGCGACTGCGCAGGCTTCGTGCCCATGAAGCTGGCTCTGGGAAAGAGGGCTGGTTTGAGGGACCAAAGGTCAGGTGAAGCACAGTCGGGACAGAAAAGGCCAGCTGAGGCTGAAAAAGTGTGAGAGGTACACAGGCACCAACCTGAGGAACAGGGCCTCCAGGGACCAACCTCATAGATCAACCTACTCTGTCTCCTTTACAGTTCCCCAAATAGTTATTATTAAAGAGCTATTGTATAAGCCAGGCTGTTATGTAAGCACTCTTCTGGGTGCTAAGAGGAAGACAAAGAAGACAGCCTTTGCTTTTAAGGAGCTTACAAATAATTCTGTAATTTAGGGTAGAATGTGGTAAGTTTCAAAGCAGGAAGATTATTCACATGAGGTAAACAGACTGAAATTAGCCTTCTTCTTCTGCCTTCAGAGCGGTGATTTGGCCATGTCACTATAGAAATAGCACACACACCCAGCGCTTCCTATAAGAGAGGCACCAAACGCTATATGCTTTAGATGTATTAATTTATTTTAGCCCCACATGCATGGGATAGGTGCTATTATTATCCTCACTTTAAAGAGAAGAAAACACAGACCCAGAGAGATTAAACAACTTACTTGCCCAAGGTCACACAGCTAGCAAGGTGGGGATTCATTCCAATCCCGGCAGCCAAGGTCCAAACCCCTTGCTCTGAACTACTAGACCATACTACCATTTAAGTAACATTGTTTCATTCTGCTTTGCTTTAACAATCTATGTACTGTACTTAAGCCCCTTGTATTTTTTTCTCCTTGGTCTTCTGCCGTCACTTTACCCTTTTTATCTACTCGGCTAGCCATATATGCTGCCTCAACACTGCCTAAGAGATACACAAGAAAAAGAATTTTCCTAAAGATTTTTCCACCGTTACATCGAGAGTCAGAACTGGCAGGAACAGAAATGATAAATACATTTAGTTCTGAATTTCTGAAGGGAGGTGACACAGTGCTACTTTCCTTTGCTGTTGATGACAGTCCCACACATCTTTGTACTGATCATCAAGCAGAGCAGAGATGGTTGTGGACAGTTACTACTGACTCCCTGAGAACTGTGAACACCTAATTAATAGACTCTGGGAACCCCCAGTTTCCCCACGACCCAATGCTGGGTCTGTTCCTTATAGAAGTGAGAAGTGCGTGTATATGCTCATTAATTCAACAAACACCTACTTTGTGCAAGACACTAGGTCAAATGCTCTCTGGGATACAAAGATACCTAGGGCACAACCCTTTCATTAAGAAATTCACAACTGGGGAGGCTGCGTGTTTCAGTTGGTTAGGCATCCAACTCTTGATTATGATCTCAATCCTGAGATTCAGACCTGTGTCAGGCTCTGGGCTCCCTGCTCACAGTGTGAAGCCTGCTTTGGATTCTCTCTCTCTCTCTCTCTCTCTCTCTCTCTCTCTCAGCCCCTCCCCTACTCTTGCTCTCAGTCTCTCTATTAAAATATAAATAAACAAGTAAGTAAGTAAGTAAAAACACAAAAACTTAAAAAGAAATTCATGACAGAGGAGCCTGGCTGGCTCAGTGGGTAGAGCAACTCTTGGTCTTGTGAGCTGGAGCCCCAGGTTGGGTATAAGGATTACTTAAAATCTTTAAAAAAAAAAAAAAAAAAATGAATGAAAGAAAAGAAAAGAAAAGAAAAGAAATTCACAATAAACTTTAAAATTTGATTAATGCCGTAATGGAAATAGAAGGCTCGTAGAGGAGAATGTTTTCACAAACTCTCCAGGAAACTTAGGACAGACTTTAGGGGGGAGCTGGCCTGGCCTATAAGCACTGTTCTGGGGAGAGCTTTTGCTAGTGACCATTCTCAAGTGTCAGGATCCTTCTTTTCCTTCCTCCCTCCTTCCTTCCTTCCACTTTTTTTCTTTTTGGGTATCTGTAGTCTCTAAGGATTAGACACAAACAAGACCACCGGTTTCCTCCCCACTCCCTTTTATCCAGCAGGAAGCATCCTTCTTGGGAAAACAAGCCCAGAGGCTGTTCCGAGTCAGCTGCCGTTCTGCAGATGTCAGAGCGCCTGGCTCGCCAGAATCTTACATGCAAAATCCATGCAAGGCTAGAGGGGCCTATACATTATTTCTAGCCAATCCAATTAAAAATTATTTGACATCCTTTATGCTAATTAGAAAACCCTCTAGTGTAGATTTAAATATAAGTGGGATAAATTTACAGTGGTTATCTCCTGATTAGGCTTCTTCCAATGCCAACCAACTAACCCTAGACTGTATTCCCGTATCAGGGTGCTTCAAATACTAAGAGTCCAAAGTGCAGACTAAAACTAACACACATCTTATCACACTGTTGGCTGGAGTATTTTCATGTAAATTGCAGAAAGTAGAAGAAACAGCAGGTAGGACTGTAAGAGGTACAGAGAGGAGCAAGGTGAAGAAAACAACCCAGCTCATTATTGCTTATTTCTTTCCAAGTCCCATAAAGGATGCGGAAGGAAACTGCTGTAAGCAGAGGCATGATGCTAAAAAGCATGGGCCTCCCAACTGTGCCAATAGGCAGTTGTGCCCGCGGGGGTAGGAGAGGCCCTTGTGTCTGGCATCTGCAGAGCAGGCTGGAGAGAAGGCACTGAAGCCAGATCATCAGGAGATCTAGGTCACCGCCAGTTGAGGAAAGCATGAACCTATTTTGGTAGTTGCTGGTTTAGTGACCATATTTTCGGAAAAAAAAAAAAAATCCGCCACATGGTCTTCACAGATGTTTGTGTCCATTCTGGATGTGAGAAGCAATGTGGAAGACGGAAGAACCTAAAATACTAAAAACGTTTTGGTTGTTTTGGTAGCTTCTAGGGCTTCAAAAACAGAGTATCTGACGTTAGAACTCTCTGGAAAAGTCTTGTCCCAATAATGGGAAGAAGTCACCAAGGGGTGCTAAAACAAGGGGACAGAAGGATCTCAACTGTGTTGGTTAAGACTGTTCATCTGGAAATGGCATATCTAAGCTAAATTAGAAGGGAGGATGAAGAAAAGGAGAAAGGTGGCAATTGAAAGAATACTTACATAGTTCTGAAAACCGTTCAGGACAAAAGTCCTTTGTGAAGGTGACAGTAGGAAACGCACAAGAAGGTCCGTGAGAACCAGGGGAAGAGAAGTCTTTAAAGCAAGTCTTTACAGTCATTTCAGTTAAGCCCAATGATCCCTCCCCTCCTTAAGCTTCTTTAGAATGTGTCTATACCACTCATTTAATAATCACATATGGCGGTAAGGAGCGTTTCCTGGGGTAGGAATTTTCCTGAATAGGATACCTTAAGGCAAAACAAAACAAAACAAACAAAACCCTTCTTTATTTAAACTTCATATCTCCTTCTTCAACCTAACCCAGAGCTGAATACTTAAAAGACGCCTAAAGCCGATTTGTTCAGTTAAGCATATTCTTAATGTCTCGTGGTTCGAATGGATTTTGTTAATTAGTTAAAATATCAGAATAAAAAAGACAGATGAAGACTATGCCCATATATTTTCTTTGAGTATGGGTATTACAGGAGGTATGTGATGACACAGGGCTGATGAGTGGAGACACACAGAAATCCACTTAACATAAGATATTTTTGTTACCTAAATGAGAAGACTGTGATAACCAATTAAAAATGGCAGTTTTCCTTGATATGTTTGACAGAGCCAATAATTACCTCTGCTCTGTGGGGCAATTTCTGAAATGGTGCATAAGAATGAGACTATTTGGGAGACTTCTTATGCAAGGCGACTGGATGCTCTTCCCTAAATTGAAATTCATTTCTTTAATTGGGGGGTGGGGGAGTAGGAGAAGGATAAGAAAAAAGTAAAAAACATCATGCATAGTGAATGCTTAACACATGGAGATTAGATATACATCTCACAATCATAAAACAATTCTCTAATATCAAACTAACTCTCTAAAAATTAATTGAATCATTTTTAACCCTTAGAGTAGATCAAATGAGAATAAGATGAAATTCGTCTTGGCCACACACAGGTAAAAGGAAAGACCTTAAGATTAGCTTTTTTATATGCCTGTTTAGGGTCCCTCTATTGCTGTTTACACATGAATGACTGCTCTCCAAAGCTTGGAGTAGAGTGGCATTTATGTTCCCATTTCCATGGCAACTGTGAGGAGGCAAGAAAAATAAGGTATGGGGAAATATGCATTTCAACCCTCACTTCCTTCCACCGTCCGGCCCTCCTCATTTCCATGGGAACAGGAATAGAAAGGCCTCCAGCAGCTGAAAGTAAAAGCAGGCGCATAGACTGCAGCTGTTGGAATGTCAGCCGAGGGCCACAAATGACAGTATACAGCAGCTGGTAAAATTTTTAAACGATGTTTTCCTTAATAAATTCCCCACTGTAATAATTTACAAGGGGGAAACTGTATAACTAGATGAGGAGGAACAAACACTCAAAGGGGTCTCTGGATTTAACATTCTGCTAACTTTCACAAGTCCAGTAGCATGTATCATTTTTTTTGAAGTAATCTCTATGCCAAACGTGGGGCTCGAACCCACAACCTCGAGATCAAGAGTCGCATGCTCTACAGACTGAGCCACCCAGGTGCCCCAATATGTATCATTTTAAAACAAATGGCTATGGGGGCGCCTAGGTGGCTCAGTCGGTTGAGCGTCTGACTTTAGCTCAGGTCACGATCTCGCGGTCCGTGACTTCGAGCCCCGCGTCGGGCTCTGGGCTGATGGCTCAGAGCCTGGAGCCTGCTTCCGATTCTGTGTCTCCCTCTCTCTCTGCCCCTCCCCCGTTCATGCTCTGTCTCTCTCTGTCTCAAAAATAAATAAACATTAAACAAAATTTTTTTTTAAAATAAAACAAATGGCTATGGCAGGAAATGCAGTGAAAAGAAGAGTGGGCCTCATCAAGTCACTGTGATGTCACAAACGTCCTCCAAGTGGTGGATGTGGAAAAAGTCACAGAGGAAGGAATTCAACTGAGGGAGGAGAGAGGAAGGAGAGAAGGAGGAATTTAATTAAACTTAAAAAAAAAAAAAACAACACAACTACTTAATGGTATTTCATTACAAGAAACCATGTGAAGATTATTAGCTACACCTAGAGTTGGAACACACCGAACCCAAGGCACTTGCTGAGAGATGTAGACTTTTGTAAAAAATTCTACAAACTTTACATTATAGCATTTGTAAAAACATTACAGCATTCGTACAAAATTCCCTTCACACAGAGTATTGCTATTCCAATCTCCTTGGCTGAGTTCACATGGAGACATGTACCCATGTTTCTTTAGCTACTGTCATTAAAAGGACAGGCTGGAACCTGCCTGAGATGACCCATTTCCCCTCTACATACAAGGTCTTTAGAATACACATTTAACAGGGCTTTATAGTTGGAAATCTGTGTTATAGGCTTTTAGCTTACAGGGAAATATCCTCATTAATAACTGAAATGAATGCCATCCTTTTAAGCAAATGCAAAGGTTAAAAAAGAAAAAAAATTTTTTGATTTACATATCCATAACTTAATTCTCTCTCTGAGGTACTTTCTCATTCTTTTTGGAGACGTTGTTATTCCAAATTGTTCACTGCAACCTGGCTTCTACTTACACATGCCCCAGGCAAATTCAAAATCTGAACATAATCTAATACAATTCAACAGAATGGTGTCGGGAGCATTAGCCAACAAGATAAGGCGGACTATTAGCAAAGACCTTTGGGGCCTAAATGGGTCTCTTGTTCTTACCACAGTCTCCAAGGTGATATTTCCAAAACGAGATTATGAGAATGAACTACAGAGGCTCCAAGTTAGGATATCCAGTTTTCACTGGTGATTCACATAAGTCTAACTCCATTTAGCAAGAAGCATGTATTGAGAATCCACTTATCACCTCGTACCAGGTACTGGTAATACCAACATTTATGAAGAAGACAGAGTCTCTGTCAGATATCTGGTTTTGTAAATGAAGTATTGCTATTTTACAATTAATCTATAAAAAAATACATGGTTAACTCTCCTCCCCCACCCCTCACTACTATAGACCATTATTTACAAATACAAATATGTAAGGACTAGACAAAATTAAGTCAAAATCCATATTAAGTGACTTCATTCATCTTCTAGACTTTGTAAATTTGAGTGGGTAGACATTTATATACCTGTTGTTTCTAGTCCAAAAAAAGTCAAAGGTATCATAACTAGGTATTTTCAAAACTGTTATTCACATGCACTCAAAACGGAGAGCCCAGAAACATGTACAAAGATTTTGTGAAAAACGGTAAAAACGCCTTTTTTGACAACAAAGAAAGTGAAAACCAGAAATATCAATCACCTTTTAAGAAGGGAAATCAGTTTTAATTCAAGGGAACTTTTAACTTGAATTAAAAATATTTTTAATTCAGGTACTGTGTCAAAACTATCCTTTTTTGCTGATCGAAAAGCTAAAGGGCCCAGAATACATCTGGCCCAGGAATCTAAACAGAGAACAGAGTTCTTGGCTAATTCCATTGAGGTGAATGAAGGTCACAACACTAAACTGACTATGCTTTGTTCTCTAGTATAAATACAGTCTTTTCTGCTGATATTTTCATGCCTTTCAAGAAAAAAAGATTTTCTTGTCAAATTGTTTTACTCCACAACCTTATTCACTTGAAATGTAAACCTCCATGTCAAGAGAAGTCAAAATATGTGAAGCACATATTTTCAACATTCTAGGACATGTCACAGACTTTATTCCCCACCCCCACCAGCCTTACTGAGAGACAGATGACACATAACACTGTGTAAGTTGAAGCTGTACATGTTGATTTGGGATTATGTGTATATTGTAGTGTGATTAACCACTGCTGCATTGGCTAATACCTCCATCATCTCACATAATTACCATTTCTTTTGTGGTGAGAATGATTTAAGAACTTTCTTAGTAACTTTCACGTGCATAATACAACACTCTTAACTACAGTCGCCACGTTGTACACTGGATTTCCAGAACTTAATCATATTACAACTAGATGTTTGAATACTTTGACTTCCATCTCTCCATTTCCCCCACCCTCGCGTCCTTGGTAACCCTTCCCTTCTGTTTCTATGAATTTGGCTTTCTTAGATGCCACATGTAAGTGAGATAATATATTATAGGCTTTTCTCTGACTTATTTCACTTAGCATAATGCCCCCAAGGTCATTCATGTATATGCAAATGGCAGGATCTCCTTTCTCATGGCTAAATATTATTCCATTATATACAGTGCATCTTTTTTCTTCATCCATTGATGGACACTTACTTTCCTATCTCAGCTATTGTGAATAAGACTACAATAACCATGGGAGTGCAGATCTTTTCCTTGAGATCCCATTTTCATTTCCTCTGAATGTATACCCAGAAGTGGGACTGCTAAACTATATGGTAGTTGTATTTTTAAGTTTTTGAGAAACCTCCATACTTTCTTCCATAGTGGCTGCACTAATTTACATTCCCACCACCAGTGTACAGGGATGCCTAACATATTTTTGATAACTGCAGAAAACATACCCAGTATAAGAGACCACTAGCTCATTAATCTACATTCTTACAGCATATGTAAGTGAGCTTAAAATAAACAAAAACAGAGGTGTTGCTCTGTTGCTTTGATATTGCTATTACCATTTCTGATCCCTGCTTCAACTATTTCTGTTAGGCCTTAATAAAAAGGTCTCTAAATCAAAACGACAGAGTTTAATTCTTCTACAAGTTCATAATTTTCCCTGGAGGACTGGGCTTTCCAAAGTTGGTAAACTGAACTAAATATTCCAGTCTGACCCCGATGAAAGGCCAAAAATGCTGAGATGGCTCCAAAACCCTAAAAATGGTCCCCAGGCACATTTGACAATGAGGGAACCTTCATTATGCAAGAGACAGCCAGGATGTAGAGTGGAATGGGTCTCAAACACTACTGTGCACCAGAATCTCTTGGGGGCTTAAAGCATACATTGTTGGGTGCTATTCCCAGAGCTTTTTCTTGTAGGGCTGAGATGAGGCCTAAAAATTTGCATTACTAAGAAGTTCCCAAGGGATGCTGATACTCTGGGTCTAGGAAACACATTTGGAGAACTTCTGCTCTATTTTCCATTTCATTAGGCAAACTCTTGAGTACTTGTCAGTCATCCAATTTCCTTTCCTGTAAACCCATGAAAATACAGTGTAGGGTGGCCTACAATGGGTAAACTGGGCCCAAGCAACGTGGTAACCAAGCAAAGTGAGGGTGGTAACCAACCAAGGGGGTGGTCCTGTGTGGAACATTAGAGCTCAAAAGGGTGAGGAGGGTATTTACATGGAAAGAAAGCCTGGCATGGGTGTGTTAGAGCCCTAGTGGAAAACATCCAGGAGCAGGGTACAATTTGACAATTAGAGCCTGAGCAGGGTGAGGAAGACATTCACATAAGGCACAGGCGGGGGAGGGGAGAACAGCAGAAATGGCAGACTTGTACATACAAGGGGATTGAGCAAATAAGTTAAGGATTCAGACTCCTCAAAGTCAGAGAAGGGAGTTACAATAATGGAAAGAGAAAACCAGAATGAACACTGTAGTACTAGATTGGCAGTGGAGGTAATGACACAGGGTCAAGAGTTTTCAGGTACATAGTTAGTAATACAGTTGCAAGTGTGTATGTGTGTATGTGCATGTGTTCCTTAGCTCTGCCTGCTGAGTGGGCCTAGAGGTAATGACACCTCCCTGGTGAGCACATCTACTCCAAAGATCATGGTTTCTAAATAGCATCTTCTATTAAAAGGAACCAGGGCTGCTTGGAGAAATACCTGGTTCCAAGGCTAGAAACAAGAAAGTACAAAAAGAGCCTGGAATATCTTGCTGTTTCAAAAGCAACTTGTGCCCAAAGAATAATGGGAACACGTCCGAAGGACAGAGAAACCATATTGAAGGAGTTCCCAAAGACCAAAAAAGCGGTAATTTCAGCATTAAAATAGTGATTGTAACAAAATACAATATTGAATATAATAGGGAAGCTTGAGTCCATATAGGTAAAAATGAAATAAATGGAAACTGATTAGGCATGGCATATTTACATAATTTCAAAGTACCTCTCCAGAAAATTCTTACTAGTTGCAAAGAGGAATAGAGCAACTTTGCATGAAGACCCTGGCAGCAACCACCTTTATTCAAAATATCAAATTGGGCATCACCACTAATGAAACAAATCAAACTCATGCTCCATCTAATAGAATGGATACAACAGGAAAAATATAGCATCATCTCTAGGATATATTCTGGTCAAACATGTATATCCCGAATCTACTCATGAGGAACCATCAGACAAACTCAAATTGAGAGACATTCTACTAAATAACTAGCTTGCAATCTTTGAAAGTAACAAGCTTATAAAAGCCAAAGTAAGACTGAGAAACTATTCCAGACTGAAGGTGGTGGCTAAAAAGAGAGAGTTGAATACAGAGGCTGGCTCAGAGTTCATCTTTTAAAAAATCCTTTTAAATAAGTGAACAGGGGCGCCTGGGTGGCGCAGTCGGTTAAGCGTCCGACTTCAGCCAGGTCACGATCTCGCGGTCCGTGAGTTCGAGCCCCGCGTCAGGCTCTGGGCTGATGGCTCGGAGCCTGGAGCCTGTTTCCGATTCTGTGTCTCCCTCTCTCTCTGCCCCTCCCCCGTTCATGCTCTGTCTCTCTCTGTCCCAAAAATAAATAAAAAACGTTGAAAAAAAAAATTTTAAATAAGTGAACAAATATTCCTCTTTGAAATTTTGCAGAAAAGGATGGACTTTTTGGGGGGGGGGGGGTTTGATATAATCCTACATGGAGAAAGGAGAAGTACCAGATGATTTCTCTGGGTCCTTTCTATAGTCTGCCAATTCCACCCTGTTTACTATCTACCAGCCTATCTATCGTTCAGAGTGCACTTAACAGAATTTGAGCATTGATGGCTCAGAACGTCACTGGGTAGGAAAAGAACCATGCACTTAAAAAAAAAAACATGATGAGTGTAAGGAGAGTTGTTTTATACTCTAAATCTTATATTAGTAGTAAGAAGTTAAGTCTTAAAAATCTACACCTGGACACAAGATGGGAGGCAGACCATGTCTTCAACAAAAGGGGCTACCATTGTAGTCCTTCACATGATATTTCTGCCACATGACTGTAGCCTTGGCCAGGAAGTAATAAGAAACAATAGACTGAAATGGGTCTTTAATGTTAAATACTAATGAAGCCTTCTGGTGTAAATAGGAGCCATCTTTTTATTTCTTATAATGCCTAGTAGACCGGATGGTTAGTAGACCGGATGGATGTACATCTAAAGTACTGCAAAGAGCATAAAGAGCTATACAGTATACAGACACAAAAACTCCCTGCCTTCCTCCGCCCCTCAGAGGTACTCCAATTGGCGGAGACAATTAGTGGTTCAGTATAGCTGAGTAAAATGCATGGCAATAGCTGTCTTCCCTAATCTCTTTTTTATAAAACATTTAAATCTTGCCAGGGCAGAAGCAAGCTTTGACTTGGCTCAAAGCACTGGCTCCTAGTAACTTTGAAAAGCCTCACAAAGAAAATCCCTGTAAGAGGATCAGTGAAAAAAGTATTATCTGTTAGAAGCCATAAGAAATGACTTCCCTTATCCTAAGAATTAAAAGTTAGGCTTAGCACCAGCATATTGGAATAACAAACTTAACATTAGCACTAGGGATTCTGAATTTCGTTTGTAAAATATAATGCAAAAGACATCTTACCAGTTTTCCTTTTTCAAAGAAATGGGAAATGTTCATCCTACATAAGAAAATACTGAGTTTCACTGGACATATACATTCACTCCAACCACTCAGAGCTTAGCCCAGTTTACTGTGAAGTACCCTGAGAATAAACTAAGGTAGGCATTAAGAACAGCCACATTACTTATTTTGTCATTATCTTTTTTAAGTTTATTTATTTCTGAGACAGAGTGCGAGCAAGGGAGGGCAGAGAGAGAGAAAGAGAGAGAGAGAGAGAGAGAGAGAGAGAGAGAGAGAATCCCAAGCAGGCTCCACACCACCAGCTTAGAGCCCGAAGCAGGGCTTGAACCCACAAACTGTGAGATTGTGACCTGAGCTGAAATCAAGAGACGGACGCTTAACTGACTGAACCACCCAGGTGCCCCAGTTATTTTGCCATTGTTTTAATTATTTAAAAAAATGGTGGGGGGGCGCCTGGGTGGCTCGGTCGGTTAAGCGGCCGACTTCGGCTCAGGTCATGATCTCGCGGTCCATGAGTTCGAGCCCCACGTCGGGCTCTGTGCTGACTGCTCAGAGCCTGGAGCCTGTTTCAGATTCTGTGTCTCCCTCTCTCTCTGCCCCTCCCCTGTTCATGCTCTGTCTCTCTCTGTCTCAAAAATAAATAAACGTTAAAAAAATGGTGGGATGATTTTTAAATGTTTCTAGTTAAAATAAAAACAAAAAAACCCCACTGAACTTGGGGGTTAAAAAACCAAACTATTCCCCATGTGGTAGGCTGGAACCTGATAAATTCCTTTAGTTGGACTTTTGTTGTTTCATATTCATTTGAATTTCAAAAAATGTACCATTAGATTATTGTTAATTTTAGTAGGTATGATATCAATATTATGGTTATAATTTTAAAGACCCTATTGGTTAAGATATACACCTAACTACTTATGAGTGAAATGAGAGGTCTCCAATTCTTATTCAACACTTGAGCAAGAAAAGTTGGAGGAGAAATGAAACAAGAAAAGCAAGAGACTGATGGTTACTGAGGCTGGGTGAGGAGTTCATGGATATTCGTGGTACTCCTCTCTACTTTTGTGTTTGATTATTTCCATAATAAAAAGGGGTTTTTAATGCATCTATCATTAACACCTTTGGGTATCATTATGGCAGTGCCACCACAATAAATTCAGGTTTGGATTTAAGTCCTTTCTACATAAAACACTGGTTTAGAAACCTAACTCTATCCTGGCTGCTCCAACCACCTACTACTATAATCAGATACTTAATAGCTACCGTCAACCTCACATATTAACATAACCAATTTTCACCCACACTCAGGTATACCATGGGGAAATCTTTTAGTAAAAGTCAGACACAAGACTTATATACAGTAAGTTGGTCCTATTTCCTCATGTCCATGCTATAAACAACCCATTATAAATGCATTACATTGTATTTCAATTAAAAAAAATTTTTTAATGTTTATTTATGTTTGACAGACAGAGCATGAGTGGGGGACGGGGAGAGAAAGAGAGGGAGACAGAATCCAAAGCAGGCTCCAGGCTCTGAGCTGTCAGCATAGAGCCTGAAGCTGGGCCCAAACTCATAAGCTGCGAGATCATGACCTAAGCTAAAGCTGGATGCTCAACCAACTGAGCCACCAATATATATATATACATATATATATAGAGAGAGAGAGACGTGAGGGACAAATGTTAAGAAGCAGAAAATGGACAGGGCTTGGTCACTGAGTAGATAGATGTGAGCAATGCGTAGACCAGCTCCTGAGTTTCTTGCCTGGATGGTATCATTCTTTAAAAACGGGAAGTGAGAACAAAGAGTAGGCTTGGAGGATAAGGTCAGTTTTACAGTTTGGATTTTGAGCTGTGTCATTTTATTAATTATTTAAAATATTATTAAATAAGAAAAAATATTCCTGACATTCACATATTAAAGAAGATAAATCATAAAATCATGTAAACAGATGCACAAAAGCAACTGATAGCATTAAGCACCCACCAATTTATTTTTAAAACTTAGCACATTAGTAATGGAAAAGAGTGTTTTAAACCCACCAAAAGCTATCGATGTAAGACCTGGAGCAAACGTAACATTTAATGGTGAATCCTGATCAACAGGCCCTTTAAAGCCAGAGACAGGACAAGGATGCTTGTTATTATGGCTCTGGGAATAGCTATCGTTGACATTCAGACTGATGAAATAGATAAGAGAAAATAATAAATATAGAGTTTAGAAATTAGAGACGAAGGCAAAAAAATTGTCATTTACGGATGATTAATAATTTAATTAGAGACATCTAAAATAACCTATGGATAATGGAATGAAATGACTTGGAGACTTTAACGAGTTTGTTAAAACCCAAGGTCAGCTTATAAAATCCATAGAGGTCTATACACTAGCAGCAACCAAATAAAAAATGTAAATAAAACCAAACTCTGTTTCTTCTTGAGACAAAAACTATAAGGTCTCTGGAAATAAACCTAACAAAAAGCCTCTGTGAGAAAAAGATTTTAGTTTTGTTAACGAACATAAAAGAGGACCTAAATGAAGGTGAAAGGACTCCCAATAGCATTGATACATCAATTCTTCCAAGATTCATTTATAAATTCAACACAATTCTGCTCAATATCCCAAAGGATTTGTTCACATAAGCCTCGATAAGTTCATCCAAAAAATTCATACTTGAAGAGCAAAGGACCAGGAAAAGTCAAACAAATTTTAAACAAATATAAAAGAAGAGGCATTTGTTCTCCTAAATATCCAAGATTTAGAGTAAGTTCTGCTAATTGAAATTGTGTCGTACCAGCTCAAGGACACACACATAGACCAACAGAACAGAATGAAAGGGCCCAGAAACAGGCCCAGGTACATGGGACTTGGTATAAAACTAAGATGGTGTTATTACAAATCGAGAAGGAAAGGGAGGTCAGACAACTGGCCAGCAAAAAGAGGAAAAGAATTAGGTTCCCCCACACTATAAAAGAAATAATTTGCACAGAAACTGAACAGCTAAGTGAGAAAAATAAATATTCCGAAAATTTTATATACAGAACATTGTCACGGGGCGTATTGGAGGCTGGGTCGGTTAAGCGTCTGCCTCTGGATTTTGGCACGGGTCATGATCTCATGGTTCGTGGGTTCAGGTCAGGCTCTGCACTGGCTGCACAGAGCCTGCTTGGGATTCTCTCTCTCTCTCTCTCTCTCTCTCTCTCTCTCTCTCTCTGCCCCTCCCCCGCGTGCACAGATATCTCCCACTCTCAAAAATAAATGAATAAATATTTTAAAAAATGTCATCTCCACGAAAATCTACAAAAGTCAGTTTTACAAAGTGCTTGGCACACAGTAAACACTTAATAGATATTAACCACCATCTTCGTCTTCATCATCTATGACTTCTGGGTAAGGACGAAATCTAAAATAAGAGCCCAAAGGCACAAATCACAAAACAAAAATAGAAACCAAATGCCAAGGCCTGCAAGGCTCTGCTCCATCTGGCTCTCTCTTCCCCAGCGGTTTTCTCTCTGGTTTCCTCGAGCTCATCAAGCTTCTCACCCCCAGCTCACTGAACTTCAGTGTAGGCTGTTCTCCAGTGTACCCGTCCTGCTCCTGCCTCGGCCCTTCCACTGGCTGCCTCCTGTCCCTGCAACACTCTCCCTTCTGTAGAGGCGCGGGGGTCACTCCCTTGCCCCAGTCAAGTCTTTGCTCAAATGTACCTATTCGGTGGAACCTACCCTCACCACCCACGTAACACTGTGCCCCTCCTAGTACTGATTGTCCTGCCCTTGTTCTGTTTCTTCCATACCATCTTGTAACATACTCTATAGTTTGGCTTAGTGCATTTACTGCCTGTCTTCAAGTAAACGTAAGTTGTACGAGAGCAAGGACTTTTGCCTCTTCTATTTACTACCATATTCCCATAGTATAACAGTGCCTAGTAGAGTACTTAATAAATATTTATTGAATTAATGAGTGAATGAAGATTGATAATAACTCATTAAAATTAGAAATTCTGGCAAACAGAGACACCATAAACAAAATTCATAGAAGGGCGCCTGGGTGGCTCGGTCGGTTAAGCGTCCAACTTCGGCTCAGGACATGATCTCACAGTTTGTGAGTTCGAGCCCTGCATCGGGGCTCTGTGCTGACAGCCCAGAGCCTGGAGTCTGCTTTGGATTCTGTGTCTCCCTCTCTCTCTGTACCTCCCCTGCTTGTGCTCTGTCTCTGTCTCTCAAAAATAAATAATAAACATTAAAAAAAAAAAAGCCCTAAGTTCATATAGATAAGAAAAAACTGAAAAATATGTGTAACAAATATAACCAGTAAAGGATTAATATATAAATACCTATATAAACTAGGAGAAAAAAGTCAATCCATTATGAAAATGAGCCAGTCAGTTGAAGGCCTTAAGAGTAAAGACTTGGGGTGGGTGGGTGGCTCAGTCAGTTAAGCAATCAACTTCAACTCAGGTCATGATCTCGCGGTTGGTGGGTTTGAGCCCCACATGGGGCTCTGTGCTGACAGCTCAGAGCCTGGAGCCTGCTTCAGATTCTGTCTCCTTCTCTCTCTGTTCCTCTCCCACTCAGTGTCTCTCTCTCTCTCTCTCTCTCTCTCTCTCAAAAATAAACAACCATTGCAAAATTAAAAAAAAAAAAGAATAAAGACTTAGGTTTCTCAAAAGAGAAAGAATTCTAAAGACTGCAATGTAGAAGTCCTGCATGAGTTTTAGCTTAAATCCTGCAAGACTCAAGACTGCAACATTAACTCTGGTCTCAATTTTCAGCCTGCCAGCCTGCCCTATAGACTTCAGACTTACCAGCCTCAACAATCATGTGAGCAATTCCTTTAAAACAAAAAACCTCTCTCTTCTTTCTCTATATGTCTGATTGGTTTTATGTCTCTCTGGAGAACCCCAACTAATACAGTGTTATGCCAAGTGCTTAGCACAGTCCCTGATACATAGTAAGTGTCACAGAACTATTAGCTCTTATTAGAATGTACTAAAAGTATTAAAAAGTTAATGGTATCAATATGTGCCAATTGGGGAGGGCCATAGAAAACTCTGGAGAAAGAGAGTATAAAGTGAGTGAAGGTAAATGAATTTTTAACTCTACTGGCATTGTTTCAATTCTTAAAAAAATGATCTCAAATAAATATGGCAAAACATTAATATTTATTAATTTGGGCACAAATACTTGGGTGTTTATTCCATAATTCTGTTTTTGAAACAGTTCATAAAGAAAAAGAATTTTTCTCATAATTAAAAAAAATGTTCATTTATTTATGAGCATATTTATGAGCTCATTATTTATGAGCAAACCTGTGCTCACAGAGATAGAGAGCAAGTGGGAAAGGGGTAGAAGGAGACGGAGACAGAATCACAAGCAGGCTCTGTGCTGTCTGCACAGAGTCCGATGTGGGGCTTGAGCCCATGAACTGTGAGATCATGACCTGAGCCAAAATCAAGAGTTGGATGCTTAAGTGACTAAGCCACCCAGGCACCCCAGAAAAAGAATTTTGTTTTAAGTGTGCAGAAAAAGCTGAGACAAATATAAACTCTTCATTGGTAGAGTTTGTCTTTAAGGGAAGGGGAGACAGAGAGAGCAGATATCAGCATGAGGGGGCCCAAGAACTTTCTGACCAGTTATTCTTAATTTGATAAAGACATGAGTCACCAGAAGAGACGTTGAAACTGTTTTGCCAGAGATTACCCCTTGGTGCAAGGCTCTGGGGAAGAGAAGCAGAGACCAGACTGGGTGCAAGGTTGAAGGAATTAAGTTGAGTAGCAGGGGAACAAGTCATTCTCTGAACCTGGAGAAAATAAGGTATGTTAGGAGTAGAAAAATGTACTGAAGCAGGATCCGATTACCCTCAATTTTCTGGGAAGCTGGAACCAAAATCATCCATTAGAGTTCTCCATCAATGCTATTTTCACTCCATAAATCCCTACTTCCTGATTCTGCGATGAGAAAAATGCTCTTTCCTCTTTGCCAGATTCCCATAGTATTTTGTACCTTTCTTATGAAACTCACCGGACTGTCCCATAGTTTGAAAGTGAACCCCTTAGAAGCCTTAGGTGCCTCTGACCCAGGTATGATAGCTCAGTCACATTTGCAACTCCCAGTGAAACCACTTGGTAATATCAGTTTTGACTAAATACTTTTCTGATTCAACCTTAAAGGTAACAAAGTATACAACCACACAGCAGACTTCTGAGTCTTTGTTTAGATAGAATGCACTCAAATGATTAAAGTATTATGTAACCTGACTACATGTCATTTATCCAGACATGGCACCAAGGGTAAGGCTTTTAGCTCTTGTTCACTGGGAAGGTTCTAGAACCTTAAAATTGTGCAGAATTTAGGGGCGCCTGGGTGGCTGAGTTGGTTAAGCGTCCGACTTCAGCTCAGGTCATGATCTCATGGTTCATGAGTTCGAGCCCTGCATCGGGGTCTGTGCTAACAGCTCAGAGCCTGGAGCCTGCTTCGGATTCTGAGTCTCCCTCTCTCTCTGCCCTACCCCCACTCTCTCTCTCTGTCTCTCTCTCAAAAATAAATAAACACGAAAAAAACACTGTGTAGTATTTAGCTGTGAAAACCGTTTAGAGGTACCATATTCTTATAATAAACCAAGTCTTTCAAACCTGTTACTGTCTTTGAAAAAACAGTCACCTGTTCTATAAACGCTCCACACACTTCATACATTTTTAACTGTTATCTGATAAACATTCAGTGACTTACATAGTACACAAACACATCCACCTTAAAGGTGATTTCAGGTGTTTCCAATATCCAAATAGCCAAAGACAGAGGTAATGATAATAAGGGCTAGCATTTGCTGTGTCTTTCCCATGTGCCATGTGCTGTTGAAGCAAATAACATGTTTTACCTTATTTTGTTCTCGTAACTCCACACACATTGTCTCTTATTGTCCACATTTCACAGAACAGGAAACTGAGGTACAGCAAGGCTCAGCCGATTTGCCACACAGCTAGTAAGTGGCACAGAAAGGATTTGAACCCGGAGAGAGTCCATACTTCTAACCACTACAACAGATTTCTTTACCAGAAAACGAAAGGTTTTAGTATACTAGAAACGTGACTCATGCATGCATTCTGGTTCTAGGAATAATGTCATTTACTTTTTCAGCTGGAGGAGACCGAATGGTCAAAATGACAAAATGATTAACCTCCTGGTCCTTATTTAGAAATATTTCTCTCCTAACCCATGAGTAGGTTATATTTCTAAACTCCCTGGTAAAAAAAAAAAAGGCAGTGCTGGGAGAGAGTGCTGCTATCTGAAGAGCATGTCAGGAAAAGATAGGTTTAAAAACTGAAAGGCAGGGGGCCCTGGGTGGCTCCGTCAGTTAAGCGTCCAACTTTGGCTCAGGTCATGATCTCACAGTTCATGGGTTTGAGCCCCACGTCGGCTCTCTGCTGCCAGTGTGGGGCCTGCCTGGGATTCTCCCTCTCTCCCCCTCTCTCTGCCCCACCCTCACTTGCACTTTCTGTCTCTCAAAAATAAATAAACAAAACGAAAGTGAAAGGCAGAGTAAATGCAATAAAACAACATGCAAGTACTGAAAATAAATGTCTTTCCCATATTGATCTCAATAGCGTTCCAATTGTGGGGCTTAGGGGGAAAATGTAACACGATGTCTAAATCTGCATCCAGTTTAATAGGCATTTAGTGCCCACCTGCAAAAGCATTGCTTTACATTTTACCAATCGGATGATTCAAAAGGATGTATCTTTAGGAAGCTCACTACGGAGGAAAGACTGATGTATATAAAACAAGACAAAAAATTTAGACATGACGGAGTATGAATCATGTGATAAATGCTGTTTTGATGAAGTCTAATTTCCAGTTCTAATATTTGAACAGTTCTTAGCAGCTGATAACTAGCTGTTAAGACCAGAGACTTTCATGTTGATTTCTGGATTTCTCTGAAATAATCTTAATTAAACCTTGACCTTTGCAGAAAATAATGCCCTTAGGGGATACTGATGTTTGCATTGCAAAAAAGGGAAGAATGCTAATTTTATCTTATAGGTAAGAGTATGCCTAAGAGAATGTATTTTTACCTTGAAGAACTGTACATATTTACAAAAAAATTTTTTTAATGTTTATTTCTGAGAAAGAGAGAGGGGGGGGGGGGGGAGGGGCAGAGAGAGGGAGAACAGAATCTGAAGCAGGCTCCAGGCTCTGAGCTATCAGCATAGAGCCCAACGTGGGGCTTAAACCCACGAACTGTGAGATCATGACCTGAGCTAAAGTAGGACACTTAACCGAGTCACCCAGGTGCCACTGTACATCTTTATGGTATCACAAGTGATTGTGATAAGAAGGAGCTTGAGATTCATATAAAAATTGATGAAAATATAACTAGAGAAGAAATATTTTATTATGGGTTTTGTTGACAATATCTCTGTAAGGGACAGGACAATCTGAAAGACAGCCTGAAAGCAGGCTGATACAAACACATCACCACAAGAACAAAATCTGTAAGTATGTGTAGTCCATGTGGATGGATGTGATATGGTGGTGACCATTTCACAATATACACACAGATCAAATCAGTATGTGGTACTACACCTAAAATGAACAGTTATATGCCAATAATATCTCAGTTTAAAAAAGGACAGAGTGATAAATTAAAAAACAACAAAAACACACATTACTATAATATCATTAGTGGTAATACTAGTCTTTGCAAAGGGCCGCCATAATAAAGTACCATGGATGACGGGGGTTGGGGTGCTTAAACAATAGAAATGTATTTCTCACAGTTGTGGAGGCTGGAAGACCAAGATCAAGGTGTTAGCACGGTTGTTTCTTTGGAGGCCTCCCTCCTGGGTCTATATGTGGATGGCCATCTTCTCCCTGTGTCTTCCCCCCTGTCTGTGTCCTAATCTCTTCTTTCAAGAACACCCATCATATTGGATTAGGATCCATTCCAATGACTTCATATAAGCTTAATTACCCAAAGACCCTGTCTCCAAATATAGCCGTATTGTGAGGTAGTAGGGATTAGGACTTCAACATGTGAATTAGGGAGGGAGGGCACAATTCAGCCCACAATAGTAGCTAAAGCCACAAATACTGGAGTTGGATCTGTTTTGAGTCAGAGGTTCAGTGGCTTATCAGCATTATGACCCGGACAAGCTGCTTAAGCTGACTAAGCCCTGGTTTCTGCTTAACGTTGTTGTAAAGAATAAATGAGATAATCCCCGAAAGTACTTGTGGAACAACACCTACCATACAGAATACACTCAACAAATGATAGTTTTAATGTCCTGGTAGCCTCAAGTAAAATAACCCCACTTACTTTACATTTAACATGTTTCATGTATTTGGTATTAAAAATAATTTTTTTATTCTTTTTTATTAAAACATTTTTTTAAGTTTATTTATTTACTTAGAGAGAGAGGGAGAGGGAGGGAGTGAGAGCAAGCTGGGGAGGGGCAGAAAGAGGGAGAGAGAATGAATCCCAAGCAAGCTCCACACTGCCAGTGCAGAGCCCAATGAGGGGCTTGAACTCATGAACCACGAGATCATGACCTGAGCTGAAATCCAGAGTCGGACACTTAACCAACTGAGCCACCCAGCAGCCCCTTAAATTTTTTATTCTACTAAAATTTTTCAATCATCTCATAAGATAAAACCTTGCTCTTAGAAAACACTAGCTCCCAGAGTCCTGAGTGGCCATGCAAGACACTCAGGTCACCATGCTGTGAGGAAACCTAAATTGAAAATCCAAAGCAGGTTTTTTATTCAACAATCCCAGCTGAGCCCTATTTTGAGACATTCCATTCTAGGCACCTGACTGAGAGTGAAGAACCTTCGTATAATTCTGGCCCTTAGTCTTTCAAGTCTCCTCCAGCTGTTTGAGTCTTTCCAGATAAGGCCCCAGAATGCTATGATGCAGAGATAAAGCCATGCCTACTAGGTATTGTCTGAATTCTAGACACACAGAATCTGTGAGCATAATGGTCATTGTTTTAAGATACTATGTTTTAGAGTGGTTTGCAATAGATATGCTAGAACTATAGATTATAGAAAATCAAAACTATAGAAACATAGGGGCGCTTGGGTGGCTCAGTCAGTTGAGCGTCGAACTTCGGCTCAGGTCATGATCTCATGGTTTGTGGGTTCAAGCCCCGTATCGGGCTCTGTGTTGACAGCTCAGAGCCTGAAGCCTGCTTCAGATTCTGTTTCCCTTTCTCTCTCTGTCCCTCCCCTGCTTGTGCTCTCTCTCAAAAATAAATAAACATTCAAAACAAAACAAACGAAACTATAGACTTGTTGAGTCATAAAGACTAAAAATAACATAACACACAATATAGTCCATATATAACATATACATCATAGATATCAACAGCTAGAGAAGCACAGACACAAAGAAGACCATAGAAAGCATATAATGAATCCCCTAATTTTAAAGATGAAGAAATTGAGGCCAGTCCACAGTTACCTGACGAGTGACAGATCTGGGACACACACTTAAGCCTCTTCACTTCCAGTCCTGGGCTCTTTCACAAACACAATTACTTCATAATACAGTTCTATATTGTAAAAGCCTCTTACCGTCTCTTGCTATTGTTCAAACTTCAACATTTCAGGACATTCTACATAATTATACTTCTGAATATAGACAATTTATCCTACTATCCCTGGCACATGACAGGTACTCAATAATCGTCTTTTGTTTGTCTGTTTTTTGTTTTTGTTTTGTGGGGGAAATAAAAACAACCAGCCAAAATTTATTCTACAACGAGACAGGCAGCATCTGCAGGTAAAGCTACGGGGTTTCTCCATAGCTCAGAGATTCACAAGGCATTGTTTGCTTACCAGTGAGAAAGGCTCTGGTGTGTTCTCTGTAACAATATCTACGTCACAGTATAAACAGGTACAAGTATGGGTTCCACTTACAATTCCAGGAGGAAAGGCACAACGTGGCCAAAAAAAATTGGGGGGATCCTAAAGTCAGGTGCAATAACACAAACTTTTGATTACGGTTTTTTTCCCCACAAACTACTTTTCCACAAATAATATTTCCCCACTCAGAAATTAAGGGTTTTTTTCCTTCCTTGTTAAGCCATTAGAGAAATGTTTCCTCATTTGCTTCATATTACATGACCAAAAATGGGGAGTTTAAATTAAAGAATCATAAAAATATCTTAAACATACAACTGCTCCCATCATACATCAACTCAGGTTTAAGACAGGGCATCAGAAGACTTCAGTGGTTGGGGCCCCTGGGTGGCTCAGTCAGTTAAGTGACTGACTCTCGGTCTTGGCTCAGGTCATGATCTCACAGATTGTGGGTTCAAGCCCTGAGTTGGGCTCTGCACTGACAGGGTGGAGCCTGCTTGGGATTTTCTCTCTCTCTCTCTCTCTCTGCCCTTCCTTCATTTGCTCACTTTCTCTCAAAATAAAAATTAATAAACTTAAAAAAAAATGAAGACTTGATCAGTCATAAAATAGGAAAATGGAGACAATGGCTACAAAAATAAAAAATACATGAGGTAGATAAATGAATGTTGTGTTTTTTTTTTTTTTAAAGTAAAGAATTACCAACAAGACAGCTCAAAAAACTGTAAATGGTGCAACTTAGATCTTCAGTGGTTGGTTGTGTTTGAAAAACAGAAACAGCATTTTAGTTTGGGGCAAATTTTTTTTAAGTTTCTTTCTTTCTTTATTTTGAGAGAGAGAGAGCATATGTGAGTGAGCAGGGGAGGGGCAGGGAGAGAGACTCCCAAGCAGGTTCCAAACTGTCAGTACACAGCTCGACACAGGGCTCCATCCTACCAACCATGAGATCATAACCTGAGCTGAAACCAAGAGTCAGTCGCTTAAGAAGCCACCCAGGTGCCCCTGGAACAAATTTGTTAAGACATAAAACATGATTGCTTCTCCCACCACCAATAGTTAATTTCTGGAAATCTCACTGAGGGCAACCTTCACAACCCCTCAACAGTGCCTCAAATGTAGCTGCCCAATGTTCACCTTCTGACATGTATATAACTATACTTAATATAAATATAATTGGAGGTATCACCTGCTAATTGCCTCTAACATGTGCTCTCCCCTTGTTTTTTAGTAATACATTTTTAAGCCAGGTGCATAGCCTTCAAATTACACTTCCTAGCCTTCTGTGTATCTAGGTATGGCCAATAACAAGTTTGGGCCAACAGACTCAATAAAATTGATAAGTGAAAGTTCCTTCAAAGGAAGAGGTATGCTCTCCCTTTCCAATTTTCATCCTTCCCTCCAACTAGATTATAGCCCTAGAAAATGTGGTGGTTATCGTATGTGACCATGAACATGAGGGCAACATCCCTAAAGATGGCCAGTGACAAGATAGGACTCCTGAGTCTGGTTTCCAGATTTCAACATAGCCATCACAGCCAATTTGGACTGCGTACACTCAGACTGATACTGAAGAGGAAAATCAAGATCGTTCCTGTTTAGATCTCTTTGTTAACCTGTACTTTTTGGCTGCTATTGTTTACATCTGCCTTCTTCATTTATTTTTTTTTTCCTTGCAGGAGGAGTTGAAACAAATTTTAAGGGTATGTTCATTTTTCCCCCTAAACATGAATCATTCAAGTAAAACCAACTTCCCTATAGAAATGCAGCAAAGTAAGGGGAAAGAAGCATAGCAATCCAAGAAGAGGCAAAGGTTTGGGGGGGGGGGTGTAGGGAAGAGGGGAAGAGGTGGGTGCTGTCTGCATATAACATACGTTTGAGTGCCATATGATTCACCTGCTCAGGACCGCCTTCCCAGAAAGCAAGCACAAGGACCTATTTTATGAGTTAACATGTACTTTAATAAAACAAATACTGGGGCACCTGGGTGGCTCGGTCGGTTGAGCGTCCAACTTCGGCTCAGGTCATGATCTTATGGCTCATGAATTCAAGCCCCACATCGGGCTCTGTGCTGACAGCTCGGAGCCTGGAGCCTGCTTTGGATTCTGTGTCTCCCTCTTTCTCTGTCTTTCTCCCCCTCATGCTCTGACTCCCTCTCTCAAAAATAAACAGTAAAAACAAAAAACAAAAAACAAAACAAATACTACATTTTTGTGACTATAATTCCCTTTTCAGTTTTGGCCTTTTTGCCTTCTGGACTTACATCTGGCCTGTTTAGCTCCTGTATCACAATTTTCAGTGATGTTTAAGTGTTATGAGGTCATTTTGGGTCCCATCATTGACTTGATTAGATGACAAAGCAAGAAGGTAAGTTCAGATATATTACTGTGAAAGTCTTTTTTTAAAATTTGTTTATTTTGAAAGACAGAGAGAGAGAACATGAGCAGGGGAGCAGTGGAGAGAGAGGGAGAGAATCCCAAGCAGGCTCTTTACTGGCAGAACAGAGCCTGATGGGGGCTTGAATTCACGAACCCTAAGATCATGACCTGAGCCAAAACCAAGAGTCGGATGCTTCACTGACTGAACCACCCAGGCACCCCACTGTGAAAGTCTTAAAAATCTGGCCAGGTGAGGATAGTTATACAGATCAACGATACAGAATTGAGAGTCCAGAAATAAACCCTTATTTTGGTCAACTATTTTTTTTGACAAGATACCAAGTATGTTCAATAGTATTTTCAACAAATGGTGCTGGGGTAATTGGAAATTGCTATGCAAAAAATGTATGTAGAATCCTATTTCACGATACTCCCCCCCCCCAAAAAAAAATGAATCACAGACCTAAATGTAAGAGCTAAAACTAAAAAATATTTAGAAGAAAATCTAGAAGAAAATCGCAGTGACTTGGATTAGGCAAAGACTTCTTAGGACACAAAAAGCATAATCCATGAAAGAAAAAAAAAATCGGCAAGTGAAAAACTTCTGCTCTCCAAAGACATCTATTAGTTCTATGAATAGGTCTGCATTCAATTAAAGAAACAACCAGGAAAAATAAAAAAGAAAAGACAAGACATCATTAAGAACATAAAAAGGAAAGATGCAGATTGGGAGAATGCATTTATAAACCATTCATCTGATAAAGGCCTTACACCCAGAACATATAAAGAACTATCATGACTCAACAAGAAGACATATTTGTCTTCAATCTAATTAAAAATGGGCAAAAGCTTTGAACAGACATTTTACCAAAGAAGATATATAAATGGCTTGGCTAATAAGTACCTGAAAAGATGTTTAATATCATTAGGAAAATGTAAAAAAAACAAAAAACTAACAAACAAGCAAAGCCCTTCAAATGAGATGTTACTATATCCCCACTAGAATGGTTATAATGAAAAAGACTAACATCATCCAGGGTTGTTGAGGAGATGGACAAATTGGAATCCTTGTATACTGCTGGTGGGAATGTAAAAACTGTCACTCTGGAAAAGTCTGGCAGCTTCTCAAGAAATTAAACATAAGCTTACTATACGACTCAGCAATTCCATCCCTAGGCATCCACCCAAGGAAAATGAAAACACATGTTCACACAAAAACTTGTATGGAAATGTTCATAGGAATATTATTCACAGTAGCTAAACACCAGAAACACGTAAAAAAATCCACCAACTAGTGAAGAGATAAACAAAATGCGGGCTATCCATACAGTGGAATACTACTGTGCAACAAAAAGGAACTAACAACTGATATGTGCAATGGCAGAGATGAACCTCAAAATCCTCACGCTAAGTGAAAGAAGCCAAGTACAAAAGACTATACATTAGATGACTTCATGCATACGAAACTTCCAGAGAATGCAAATGTATACAAACAAAAAGGGGATTACAGGTGACTGGGTCTGAGGGTAGGATGGAGGTGGACTACAGAGGAGGGAATTTCTTGGGATAACAGAAATGCTCTAAAACTGGATGTGGTCATGGATGCACAACCCTATAAAGACTTCTTCCTGAATTTCAACTGGGTGCATGGATACCCATCTAAGGATCTTCCCCGGTCTTTTCTGTGGCTTGGTGGGGGCATATGACTAAGTCCGGATACAAGCAAAGGTGATGTATGCCAGTTTGTACCAGTGCCCTTAGAAGAGAGGGGGCGTATCCTCCCCTTTCTTTCTCCTATTGGCAGGGAGATGGCAAGAGCTCTAACAATTCCTTGGATCCACAGATGGAAGCAGCTTGTCAGGATGGCAGGGCTGTCCTACTGGCCTTGGACCTTTCATCCCTGGCCTGTATATGAGAAAACCACTGGATTTTAGGGTGATACGATTACATTATAGAAAATGAAGAATGGAGTTCACCACTCAACATTTGTTAACTGTGAACTATCTTAAGCAGCAGCTATCTTTATGAACTGTTTGCAGACCAGCAGTAAGAATGTTCTTATCTAATTACAGAAAAAATTATGCAACAACTTCTGTTAGTTTGCAATATTTAAGATCTGTTGTAGACAATATACTGGGAAATCTATCCTGGACACTGGTATATATCTCAAGTGTTTGCATCGAAAGAATGTTCCAGAAAGTTACTGAAGCTTGTGACTTATCCTTAGGTGTCAAGATTTATTTTCTGAAACAATGAATTGCCAGTATTTTTCATTTCACACAACCGCTGGCATTAAAAAAATGCTAAGCCAAATTCGTCCTTTTTCTTTTTCCTATAGTTCTCCAATGAAACTTTAAGATAGCTAAACAGCACAAAAAAACCTTTTGTGGACAGCTCATTCATGTAAAGAAGGTGGGTATTTACTTACCTGCCACCTGACTGAAAACAGAACCGTGACAGGTAATCAACCAAGAGACTGCTGAAAGTCAGAAGGCAGTGCCCTTTCTTCCAGTGTAAAATTTCCAGAGGTAAGCCTCGTAAAATTTCCACCAAATAAGGGTTTGGTAAACATATCTACTTTATCGGGAAGATTATATCACAAAAACAGGTATGCTGCTCTGCAGGCAAGACAAGAGAAACGGCCTGTGCTGACTGTCCACAGGACAAACCTTCTGTCTGTAGAAACACCAGGTTCAGCACTGCTAACTTACTCACGTGGCAATGAGGTGCAAGTCAAAACTTCTGGGGAAAACAGTCAAAATCCGGATAGTTCTATCTATGCTTTATCACATGGCTCTTGTAAGTAAGTGTGGAGAGTGCACTACGAACGGGCACCTCTACTCAGAGACAAGAGCGCAGTCTGGGTCATAGACCGTAGAGACGTAAGCTTTCACGCAGTGGCTGGGCAAGAATTAAGTTGAGCGATTGTGCTGCTTACTGGGTGTACCAGATGACAATGGAAATGACAGTGAGAAAAAGGATTTCCACTACTTTCTAGGTTAAAAAAATCCAAACATACAGACTATAGACACCTGAAATAAATTTTATTGTTAAATGAATCTTTCTCTGAAAAATCGGTAGAGACCCCAGAATTCACAGGTGATTTCAGCTAGCTAGTATGCCTCATCTCTCAGGTTGGTATGCATTTTCCATAAGAAATAATGGAAATAATTAGACACAGTTGGCAGTGTCCCAAACAGATTCAGCTTGTATCCTCTCATCTGCACTTGTTTGTAACTTGCTTTTCAGTCATTAGGCATTTCTAGGTGTGGGTGTGCTCTTTTCTGAGGATGCTGAAACTTTTTACGATCAAAGACCGTGTGCTGGCTTTTTCGGGATGTCTTGTAGTAAGGCATGGTACACCCCTGCCATTTATAAATGCACAGTTCCAGCTCAAAGATGGATGAGACAAGTATCTTATCCTTTGGGCATACCTTTGAGTTACTTTTCCATGACAATGGATGCGAGCTGATCTGTCCACATTCTCCTGCCTGGGGCCTTTTGTGAGATACATTTGAGAGGCTATTGGCAGAGAAAAGGAGTAAAATCTACAGAGCAGGATACAATCATCTGTCTCATGTGGATATGGAACATATGGCTAGTATCTCATTAACACCTGCCAGCCACAGACAGTGCCACTCACCAATTTTTTATGTTTCTTATTTTATCAAACAATGAGTTTGTAAAGTACAAATGCTTAGGCGAAAATCAAATCTTATCTACTGACTCATTTGACCTACAAAGCAAAACCAGAACTGCCAAGGGTAGGTGCCACTGTGGATAGCAATGCCAGAAACAGCAATAGGAGGAAGTTTTTGAACTAAGCATGGCTTTTTGTGTTACTCCAAGCCTCGCCAGCAAATCACAGAAGCTCTAAGGAGAAAACTAGAATATCTGGAATAAAACATGGCCTGGTCCTAGGAGTAGTTTAAAAACCACTGTCTCCAGAGTCATCTAGATGTCCAGTTTTCACCATCAAGGCAAGCACAGCCTGACATCTGGAAGCAGTAAGGATCTCTTACTGCTCAGTTACGTGTCTCTATATATGATTACAAGAACCACAGAGATAGCAAGGGGGCTTTGATTTTTATAACAATAAATGATGATCCGATTATATAACAGAATTATATAATAGGAGTATTTGAATAGACTATTTTCAACATCTTGAAATCTAGTAAGACAGATGATGTCATTACTAAGCAGATAGTATGCTCACAAAATTTACTGCCAATCTTATAGGCATATTCTCAGATTTTATAAGCATTAATTAAAAATCTCAAAATATCCTTTATAGGTAAATGGGACCCTTCTTCACAGAAAAGACAGAGCTTAGAAAAGATAACAAAATCATACAAATTTGCCTTCAATTTAGCTACTGTATTATTCTGCATGTATTCAACTGAACAGTTTGTATTCACTATTAAATGACACAACCGTTTGTTTTCTTAAAAAGATGTTTTTAGGAATTTTATGGTGCTTTATTAAGTAAAAAGATCTTTGAGACAAGCAACAACAACAAAAAATAAGCTGGACTTTTATCAAAATCAAAACCTTATGTGCAAAAGACTTATCAAGAAAGTCAAAAGATGATCTACAGAATGAGAGAAAATATTTGCGTATCATGTATCTGATAGGGTTTGATATCCAAAATATGCAAAGAACTCTTACAACCCAATACAAGACAAACAACCCAGTTGAAAAATGGGCCAAGGGCTTGAGTAGCTATTTCTCTAAAAAAGATATACAAATGGCTGACCAGCACATGAAAAATGTTCAACATTATTAGCCATTAATGAAATGCAAGGATATACCACTCCAGATCTACTAGGATGGCTAGAAAGAAAGAAAAAATAAAAACCACAGAAAATAATTGCTAGTTTGGTAGCAGACAAAATGAGAACTTTCACAACATTGCTGGTGGGAAACATAAAATGGTCCAGCTGTAAAAACAGCACAGCAGTTTTCCACAGTAGCTGATAAGTTACTCAGTAAATTCAATACAGAAGGACAGTATGAGCAAGCACTCCACTTGCAGGTATACACCAAAAAGAACTGAAAACAAGGACTCCGATACTTGTACACCCATGTTCACTGCGGCATTATTCACAGTAGTCAAAAGACAATCCAACGTTCCAACAACAGATGAATGCATCAATAGAATGTGGCGTATACACAAAATGGAAAGTGTGCAGCCACAGAAAGGGATGAAGTCCTGACACGTGCTACAACATGGACACAACGTGGATGTTTCCTGAAAACTTTACACTAAGTGAAGTAAGCCAGACACAAAAGGACAAATATTGTATGATTCCACTTATATGAAATGACTAGAACAGGCAAATACAGAGACAGAAAATAGATGAGAGATTATGAGGGATTAGGAGAATTGAGGGAAATAGGAAAGAACTGTTTAATAATTAAGTACAGAGTTCCTGTGGGGGGGGGGCAGGGAGGAAATGGGGGTAAAAAAAGTTTTGGAGATAAAAGGTGGTAATAGCTGGGGTGCCTGGGTGACTCGGTCAGTTGAGTGTCCAACTTCAGCTCATGATCTCATGGTCCGTGCATTCGAGCCCCGTGTCAGGCTCTGGGCTGACAGCTTAGAGCCTGGAGCCTGTTTAGGAATCTGTGTCTCCCTCCCTCTCTCTGCCCCTCCCCTGCTCACATTCTTTCTCTCTCTCTCAAACATAAACATTAAAAAAAAAATTTTTTTTAAAAAAGGTGTTAATAGTTTTGGAAATCAAGTGGTGAACGTAATTAATGCTACAGAATCATACAATTGAAATTGTTAAAAGGCCAATTCTATGTTATATATATTTTATCATGATAAATAATACCTTAAAAAGCACAATGAGGTACCACTTCACACCCATGAGGATGGCTAAATTAAAAAAAAAAAAAAAGACGTGTTGGCAAGGATATGGAGACATTGGAACCTCATACATTGTGGGTGGTGATATGAAATGGTTCAACTGTTGTAGAAAACAGTTTGGTGGCTCCTCAAAAAGTTAAACATAGAATTATGATATGTATAGTCAAAAAAAAAAAAAAAAGGAAAATGGGCACTTGTACATGTAAAGCAGCACTATTCTCAATGGACAAAAGGTGGAAACAGCCCAAAGGCCCAACAGACATGAATGCTTTATAAACAAACCGTGGAATATGCATACAGTTGAATATTATTTAGCCAGAACAAGGAATGAAATACTGATATGTGCTACAAACTTTAGAAATATTATGGTAAGTGAAAGAAGCAAAATACAAAAGGTCACATATTATATTATTCCATTTATATGAAATCTCCAGAATAAATCAATCCACAGAGACAGAAGGCAGATTCAGTGGTTGCCAGCAGTTAGGAAGGAAAAGGGGGGTGAGGAGAAACAGTTTAATGGATCAGGGGTTTGGGGAATGTTCTGGAACTAGACAGAGGTGATGGCTGCACAACATTGTGAATGTACTAAATATCACTGAATTATTCACTTTAAAATGGTTAATTTTACGGAGAGGAGAAAGGTTACCAGGGGCTGGGGGCAATGGGAAGATGGAAATTGGTCAAAGGGTACAAAATGCCCATTATGTGATGATTAAGTTCTAGAGAGCTAATTAATGTACAGCATGGTGGCTCTAGTTATAATAATGTACACTTAAAATTCGCTAGGAGAGTAGATCTCAAAGTGTTCTCACACCCCCGCAACACGACAGGTAACTAGGAGAATGATGGATATGTCAAGTCAAGATACCTAGCAGCTTAAATTGCTTTTCTTTTTCAGACAGGTATTAAATTATCCTTCAGATCAATTATGTGTTCATCAAAACATGAAGTGAATTAAGATTCCAAAATAAAACTCTTAATTATGGAGTCAAAGTTCATATAAATTAACTTTCTATCTGATGCTTGGGTTTCCCCAGTAATACCCTTAAGTGACCTCATATGGCTTAAACGTATGTAGCAATATACTGGAACGCCTCCAGGCATTGAGAGAAATTCACCAATGTTCTGATGAACAGCTCTACTTGTTAGTTTTGTGTTCCCCAATACTGAGGTGAAATGCCTATCTCTAGCAGCCTCTACTCATTAACCACATTTGTGCCTTTTGTTCCAACTTCCACACACAGTCCTTTTCAGGAAACTGAAGACTATTCCTGTATCTCCAGAATTCCCCTTCCCCAACAGGCACAATTTCCCTTGGGGTCAGTTTTACCAGACTGAACCCTCCACTCAGCTATATTCCAGGTGCTTTAGTATCAAGGCATCCAAGATTATGATGTCCTTCTTGCTCACATTCTACATTTAAAATTTTTTCCATTGTAAATCTACAGTTACTTTATGATGACAAAATGACTTTAAAAAAACTGTGTCATAGGTCCCATTAGAGTACTTTCTCTAAAACACTGACTAAAATATGCTTCTTGACAAAATCTACATTCCAAGTCTGAAAAGAAAAAAAAAGAATAGAATCAGAGCAGAATAGATGAGAAATACTTCTTTCTAGGATTCTTAAACTCACATTAGGGATCTTTGATCTGAAAGGGCTGATCCAAATTTCTTACTCCAATGATGAAAAATTTAGAACTAGAAAGGTCAAAGAAACCACCAAGCTTAAACCACAAGCCAGTGTTTTTGACAGTTCCGTAAAAGTAATGTCTTCCCCACTTAAAACCTTTTAAACAGCTTTGTGTTACCCTTTGTATAGAGTCCACAATCTCCTTCACTTGACTATTAAAGACTATTCATGGTCTGGTTTCTACTATCTTCCCCGGGGCTAACTGCAAACTCTTCCCTGCTCCCCTCACCCCCACTCTATGCGGTGTTTATTTAAATTCTTCTTTTGCTCACCTCTAAGACTTAGAAGATTCTTCATCCCCTTCCTGGAACACCCTCTCCCTTACCCTCATTCTCTTTGGCTGACTGGATCCTATCTATCTTTCAGCTCTTCCCCAATCCCTAATTTGGATTAGGTCCCTGTATTTGTTCCCATAGAACCTAGGACCCCTAACATAGATTAGGTCTCCCTATATGTCCCCATAGGACTTGGGACTCCCTCTCTTCATAAAACTCATAACCTTTTTTTGGTGATTATGTGTTTAATACCTATCTTGTCTGCTAGACTGTAAACCCTGTGAAGGTAGGGACCACATTTATCTCAGTCTCTTCTGTAGTCTGAGAACTAACACATTACTGGGCACAAAGTATAGAATAAACATTCAATTTTGCAAAGGCTTAAATTAGCTTACAATTGTTAAAAAACCATCTATTAAAATGCCACACACTATACAGAATTCTTCTGGACTCAAATCTCCTATATTACCCTTAGCCCTATTGTGTTTCATGGACATGCTGCTCTAGCCAGATCTTTCTGGATCCTCATTCTGCCAACCAATTAGCCATCCATGTTAGCTATCTGCAAATTTGATTTAAAAAAAAATGCTACAAAAATATATATATTGCCTTTATATAATTAAGTGTTCTTCTTTTAAGAAACTGTCCAAAGATGGGGCGCCTGGGTGGCTCAGTCGGTTAAGCGTCCGACTTCAGCTCAGGTCACAATCTCGCGGTCTGTGAGTTCGAGCCCCGCATCGGGCTCTGGGCTGATGGCTCAGAGCCTGGAGCCTGCTTCCGATTCTGTGTCTCCCTCTCTCTCTGCCCCTCCCCAGTTCATGCTCTGTCTCTCTCTGTCCCAAAAATAAATAAACGTTAAAAAAATTTTTTTTTAATAAAAAAAAAAAGAAACTGTCCAAAGAACATTTTTAATATTAGCTGCCTTTGTGTCTGTGTCTCATCTTCTTCTAAACTACCATTTTCTGCACTATCAAAGTGTGTTTCTTTTCCATGAAACCAATAGGTACTCTTAGCTTTGCTCACAGACTTACTTGAATTAATAGGCTGCAAAGTGAGATTCAAGTCAGATGGCAGCAGTGCCTCACTGGAACAATAACTCTTGTTACCGTGTGTCTCCTCCACAAGTCAGGGAACTTCAAAAAAGACAGAACTGGTAACAGGTTTATTCACTGTCAGTATGCGTGCTACAGAACAAGGCTCTCTTTCTGTGTGTAGAGCACAAAGTCAAACACGGAACTTTTGGCATTTAGACAAGCATGCTCACCTTACTATTCAAATCCCTGAAAGAAAGTGAATAGAATCTGAAAACAGGGCTGATCACTGTCAGGATCCATGCTTCAAAAATTAAGAAGGCTCTAATTATAGGTTTAATGTTTAACTTATCACCTTCCTCAGAAACTGCTGAAGTACAGAAAACGTCAGGATTCTGGGGGTGTCTACATGGCTCAGTTGGTTAGGCATCTGACTCTTGATTTTGGCCTGGGTCACGATTTCATGGTTCCTGGGACTGAGCCCCGTGTGGGACCCCATGCTGACCCCGTGGAGCCTGCTTGGGATTCTCCCTCTCTCTCTCTCTCTGCCCTTCTCCCCACTCATGTTCTTTCTCTCTCTTAAAATAAATAAGCAAAAAAAAATTTCAGGACTCTGATAATCAAAGGAATATTGGGTGTAGTAACTAATGAGTGGGTATAAAACAATGCCACGAGGGTTTTTTTTTTTTGTTTTGGTTTTCGTTTTGTTCTGTTTTCACCATGAGTTTTGAATAGTGACTGAGAGCATTAACTCAGAGCCAGGAAGTCACTGTTCAGATTCTGACCTTGCCACTTGGCCACGGGGTGTCCTTGAGCTGGTTGTTAGTCTGTGCTTCCATTTGACCATCTTGAGGTTCAGCCTCAAAACCTGTACTTAGCTCATAGAGCTCTTGGGGAGATTAAATGAGTTAAAAATCACATAACATGTTAAAGGAATTAAATGTATATATAATGATGTGTCATTCTTTCCGTTCTGTGTCTATTTTAGTACCATCACAAGGAAGCCCGGCTTCTAACACTGCAGGACTTGTGGCCCTGCCCTTGATGTGCCTTACGTCAATTCTCTGGTCTCCATTTGTGAGTAGATGGATGTCCTCTGCCTACTCCAAATCTCCCAATACCGGAGCCAGTGCGGAATCAAGAGAGGAAATTAATTCCTTCCCTTTGCAGGGGTACCAAACACACCAAAGGCAAGTACACTTTACTGTTATATGGGAAATTCTCTAAAAGCAGTGGAAGACTGATAATCTACACAAGCAGATGGGCCACACAGACATTTCGAGTGAGGTGGGTCATCATAATGCCAGCAATGCTGTCCTCACACAGTCCAGGCATCATCATATGATCTTGGCACAGCGGGGCCCAGGCCCTGAAACTAGAAGCCAGTGGAGTCCTGTGGGTTTGGCCTCAACAGGTCACAGGTGAGTGAAAATTTTCAGTATGAATTCATCGTGGACTTTACATAATGTTCAAATATGTTCAATATATAAACCACCACTGACTATATAGGTTAGGACACTGAGTGGGCTGAATGGCTTCACTTCACTCTGAATGGAATCAGTACTTTTGTTTTACAGTGTTTTGTTTTTCCTTTATTATTTAAGGGAGGTGACAAGTATCTCTTTATTGGGAATGCTGGTATCACTTCAGTTTTATTTTTACAGCCTTGAAGTATTTTCACTTCTTTATTCTCAAATCTGCTGAGAATACACAGAATAGTTTCTATGATTCCAGTCAACAGAAAGAACTCTTACTCAATTACTTTGTTTACATATTTAACCCATTTTGGTAGAATTTCTATCATGTTCTGACCTGATAAGGGGTGAGAAAAAGCCTTCATCTCTTAGCTAGTGTCTGTTAACAAATGACCTCTTTTCTCCCCTGGGTCCAGTCTCAATACCCTCTTGTACCAAATGCAGTGCACTAAGTTCCAAAGCTCCACTTCCACTGATGATTATATACGGTGCCCACTTCCTGACGTGATAGGTCAAAGTCCTTCTCAGAAGAAAAATGAACCTGTGAGTCCAGCCAACTCAGTCATACCCCTCTGAGTTAGACGAAATACATTCCCATCCATTCCAGGCCTCTCTCTTACCCTCCTCTCTGCACTCTGTGCCCTTCCAACACTGGGAAGGCTGGTCACTGAAAACACTTAATGCTGGTGTTACAATCTGGAGTGCTAAGTTACACCTTGGCTTTTCAAATCTTCTTCCAGGAGTTCAAGTCAATGACAAATTAGACTACAAATTTACAAGTGACATTAATACTTTAGATGGAAGATATATTTCCTGTCTCTTTAATAAGAGGGAAGCTGAGCAGCCTACACCCAAGAGTGAAAGCAATTTGCACCTTTCAGGCAGGAGCAATAAAAACGATCATTTTACATGAAGGAATCAAATTAATGTGATTGTTAGGTTGGCAGGCATTGCAGGGCTTTTGGGCTTCTAACCAAGGGTCATATTTTAACTATTAAGAGATATTAGGCTGACTCCAGCATTTATCAAGTACTGTAAGGTTTTAATATTACCTTGGATACACTGAATCTCAAATCATCAAAACTGTTACAATCTATCACCTCGGAATACTTCAACGGATAGATCAGTAAATCCACCTGGGATCTTCCTTCCCTCCCCTTTAAAATTCTTAGGATGTAATTAAGGAAGGAAAAAAGTGATTTCAAGGTACCTTAATGCACCTGTGAAGCAGCAGGATGAATGTGTTCAAACACAGCATTAGCAACCTGGAGATTATTTACCCAAGAACAGCCTGAAAAGGATCTGCTTACAAACTGTTCCAACAGGCCCTGCAAGTGGAAGACTGGGCAGTTAAGATCATTCCACACAAAGACTTCTGAGTATGAACAGAAGAGTCCAGCTTTCTGAAACTTACCATCCTTCTACATACTTTGTATGGCTGATAATTAAGATCCTGATGAGAGAGGTATCTGCCAGTAAAGTGTCACAAAGAAGAAAAGCAGCACAGGTAATCAGTATCTCTCCAAAAGGTTTGTAGCAAGGTCTTTAAAGAAAACACAGCGGTTATGTCTCTAAGAAGACACCCGTATGGGGACTCCTGGATGGCTCAGTGAGTTAAGCGACCGACTCTTGATTTCGGTTCAGGTCACGATCTCACAGTCCATGAGATCAAGTCCCGCATTGGGCTCCAAACTGACAGCACAGACAGGACACCCAGATATTTAAGAGAAGGCCATCACTGTATAACCCTACACTGAAAATTATGCTGTGATTTGTGGAGGAATATGCAGCAGTTTTTCTTTTTTCCTCAAAGAAATTACAAGAATCTTTTAGCAAGTAGCTGTCTTTGGAAACCACTTTGTATTTTCTTAACCTAATACATATACTGATTTTCTTTTATTGTTTTAAGAACAACAGGAATTATTTGGATAGGGAAAATCTCAAAGTGATAAAGTTGTAATTTCTGCTTTATTTTTTTAAATGTTTATTTATTTTGATGGGGGCACCTGGGTGGCTCAGTCGGTTGTGTCCGACTTTGCTTAAGGTCATGATCTCGCTGCTCATGGGTTCGAGCCCCACAATGGGCTCTGTGCTGACAGCTCTGAGCCTGGAGTCTGCTTTGGATTCTGTGTCTCCTTCTCTCTCTCCCCATCTCCCACTCATGCTCTGTCCCTCTGTTTATTTATTTTTGAGAGAGAGAGTGGGGCAGAGAAAGAGAGAATTCCAAAGGGGTTGTGCATTTGCAGAGCTCGATCTCACGAACCACGAGATCATGACCTCGGCCAAAATCAAGAGTTGTACGTTTAACCGACTGAGCCCCCCATGTCCCCCTATTTTATTTGTTTTAGTTTTTATTTATATGCATTTCCTAAATTTTGTATGTCAATGTATTATTTTAGTTATTAATGAGGAAAAAATCTTTAAGTTGCAAAAAGATCTTTAGGGACTAGACCTATTTGGTAACCTTCACTTTAAATAAATAGCTAGAAACATCTATTCTTTCTGTAACATGTATTAATCAACTTCATTACATTATGTACCTACTCAAAACCTTTCCCTATAGAATTAAAAATATCAGTGCCTGACTGGCTCAGTCAGTTGAGCATCTGATCTTGATTTTGGCTCAGGTATGACCCCAGGGTTTGTGGGATTGAGTCCCAAGTCTGGCTCTGTGTTGGTAGAGACTGCTTGGGATCCTCTATTCTCTCTCTCCCTGCCTCCCTCCCTCCCACCCAGTCTCTCTCTCTCTCTCTCTCTGTTCCTCCCCCCCTCCCCTAACTAAAAAGAAATAAAATAAAATAAAATAAAAGTATCAGTTCCTTAGCATTACACTAAAACCATTCATGACCAACTCCCACTATCTTACCACTTCCTGGCCTTCCTCCCATATTCTAGCTAGATGGAAAAAGGTAAAATTCCCAGATACCTCTCTTGCTCCTGTATCCCTCTGAAAATACTATTCCTTCTATATGGAACATATTTCCTCTCCACCTGACCACCTGAAAAATTGCTGTTTTTTCTTTAGAATTCTACCCCAAAATTTCCAATTAAAAAAAATTTTTTTTAAATGTTTATTCATTTTTGAGAGAGACAGAGACAGAATGCGAGTGGGTTGGGACAGACAGAGAGGGAGACACAGAATCTGAAACAGGCTCCAGGCTCTGAGCTGTCAGCACAGAGCCAGATGCAGGGCTCGAACTCATGAGCTGCGAGATCATGACCTTAGCTGAAGTCGGATGCTCAACCGACTGAGCCACCCAGGTGTCCCAAAATTTCCAATTTCAAATGGGCACAGTTTAAAAAAAATTTTTTTTAACGTTTATTTATTTTTGAGACAGAGAGAGACAGAGCATGAATGGGGGAGGGTCAGAGAGAGGGAGACACAGAATCCGAAACAGGCTCCGGGCTCTGAGCTGTCAGCACAGGGGCCTGATGCGGGGCTCGAACTCACAGACCGCGAGATCGTGACCTGAGCCGAAGTCGGCGCTCAACCGACTGAGCCACCCAGGCGCCCCTAAATGGGCACAGTTTTAAACATTGTTGGTGGGGAAAACAATATATACTTCAAAGAGAGCAATTAGGCTCTAACTATCAAAATTAAAAATGCACTACCCTTCCACCCAGCAATTTCACTCCTAGGAATTTAACCTACAGATATATTCACACATTTGTAAAATGATGGTATACAAGATTATTCACTCGCCACAGTTTGTAGCAGCAAAATATTGGAAACAACGTTATATATATATCCAAATATTGGGAGTTGGTTAAACATATGGAAATCCATATAGTAAAGCAGTATGCAGCTGTCAACTGAGCGAGGAGTCCTTGATGTACTGACAAAAACAACAACAAAAATCTCTAACAACACTGTTAAATGAGAAGAGCACAGAATGGGATACCAAAAATTCTATAAAAAGAGAGGGGAAGAATATATACAAATTTGCTTATATGTGCATAAAATATTTCTGAAAGGAGATCTCTAAAACATTAGTGACATCACAGGACAACAGGAATGTGTAGTAAACTTCATTAGAAGCCATTTTATATTTGTCGAAATTTTGAGACCACGTGAAAGTACTACTTATTCAAAAGGTAAAATTGTAAAAGCTTAAAAACCAAAACGCTAACAAAAAAAAATTTGTTGGGGTGCCTGGGTGGCTCAGTCGGTTAAGGCCTGACTCTTGATTTCAGTTCAAGTCATGATCTCACAGTTATGAATTCGAGCCCTGTGCTGGGCTCTGAATTGATGGTGTGGAGCCTGCTTCGGATTCTCTCTCTCTGCCCTCTCTCTCCCTGTCTCTAAAAATAAATAAATAAACTTAAAAAAAAAAGTGACCATATCTTTACGAAAGCATCTCTACTTCTCACATTCTCCCGATCATTCCTTTATTCTCTCGTTAGAACCTTTCTATGTGTCAGGTGCTGTGGTAGAGAAGGAAAATGAACCTCACTGTACAACTCAAAAAGCGGACAGGATATCTCATTTCAGTGAGGGTGTAGGGTGTGACAGATACACGAAGAAGAGGAAGGCATCTTAGCTCTAACAGCACTCTCATCCTTGGTTCATGGCAAGTGTTTACTTGGCTGTCTAGACTGGCATCGCTCTGAAGATGTGTCAGAGGTTAGCACAGTGTTATGCACACAGGAGATATGCATGTTACACGAACCACTGAGAACAGAAACAAGCACTGCATTTCTTAACAATTAAGAACTAACATGTAAGTCTTTAACTAGACTCGACCCTGATTCCACAACCAATTCTATCAGGAGTTACTACAAAAGTGGCTCGGTTGGTTAGGCATCTGACTTCAGCTCAGCTCATGATCTCAGGGTTCATGGGTTCCAGCCCCACATCAGGCTCTGTGCTGACAGTGTGGACCCTGGAGTCTGCTTCAGATTCTGTGTCACCCTCTCTCTCCGCCTCTCCCCTGCTTGTGCTCTCTCCCTCTCTCAAGAATAAGTAAGTAAACATTAAAAAAAAAAAAAAAACAGAATTTAGTGTAAAGGTCTAAGGACAAAAAAATTTTTTTAAATAACTCTCCCTATGTGTACAGATATTTATGAATACAGTCAACTGTCACAAACATCACCCTCTGTAGACCAATGATTGTACCTATGCGGTGCTTCATGTCCCCCCAGTGCTATCAATTCAATACATACACAGAGAACAATGCACCAGGCACCAGGCTGGGCTGGGGACACAGTAGTTAACAGAAACATACACAGCCCTGCTCTCATGGATGCTATGAGTTAGTGAGAGATTAATCAAATAATCACAAAAGTTTCACATGTATTCTTCTACCTTCGAGAAGGAGAAGACAGAATGCAAGCCATGGCCAAGATTTCTCATAGCCAGCCATAAGGAAAGGAAAGTTACTAAAACCTGTGTGTCTCAGGTAATGCAGGTTAAACGCTGTATTAGGGGATTGTGGTGAGAATTCAGCGTCCTTGAGCTCTGACAGAGAACATATCTTTATTTTCCTAAACACCTGAAATTATCAGCTATAGATATTACAGATATTTTCATTCACATTAGTTATTGCGTCTACCTCAAAACATTATTTACATTTATCACTATTTTGGAGTTATGGCAGTTATTCTCCTTGCTACCCTATCTTGTTATTTAATGTATCAATAAAGAAGCACATAGTACTCTATCGTAAATCGGATTTTGGGGAGTTGACGGTGGGCAAAATGTGTATAGGTAGTCAAAAGGTACAAACTTCCACGTATAAAGTTACGTCTAGGGGATGAAATATGTGGTATGGTGAGTATAACTCATAAAACTCTATTGCAATGGAATGGGTAAAATAGGCAAAGGGGGCTCAAAGGTACAAACTTACAGTGAGAAAATAAATAGGGCACTGATGGTAGCTAGATTAATTGTGGTAATCACTTTGCAATGTGTATACATGTTAAATCACTATGTTGTACACTTGAAATTAATATAATGTTGTAGTATGTCAATTACATGTCAATAAAAAATAATACTCTATTGTGTATTTGAAAGCTGCTGAGAGTAGATCTTGAAAGTTCTCATCACAGGGCCAGGGATGCCTGAAGCACCGCAGGGTAGATGAAGCAGCATAGACAAGATGTTTCCTGAGGGCGTGCCAGGCCCTGTAAGGACCCTGTATGGGCAGCTCCAGGCTCCTTGATGAACTTGGAAGCCAATGAGAAGGCAGTTCATGCAGACTTTTTAAATGATTTTGTACATCTCTTTGATGATGATGATATCCAGTGAGATACCATCCAGTGGTATGTGCGGTCAAGCCTTTGTTATATAGTGGTATGGTGGACCTCCTCAAAGGACAATTTCAAATGGTTCTAAAGAACTTGTGGACATTACCTGAAATTAGGAGATGGTTAAGAAAGAGAAGGATGGTTTTAACTATCTACATGAGGCCTGTTAATCTCTGAACGTGACCAACTTTCGACCTTCAATTTAAAAAAAGCGATGTCTTAACAGACAGAATGGGAGAAGATATTTGCAAATGATATATCAGATAAAGGGTCAGTATCCAAAATCTATAAAGAACTTAGCAAATTCAACACCCAAAAAACAAATAATCCACTAAACAAATGGGCAAAAGACATGAACAGCCACTTTTCCAAAGAAGACATCCAGATGGCTAACATACACATAAAAAAGATGCTCCACATCACTCATCACCAGGGAAATGTAAATCAAAACCACAAGGAGATACCACCTTACACTAATCAGAATGGCTCAAATTAACAACTTGGGCAACAACAGATGTTGGCGAGGATGCTGAGGAAGGGGAAACCTTTTGCACCGTTGGTGAGAATGCAAACTGGTACAGCTACTCTGGAAAACAGTAGGGAGGTCCCACAAAAAATTAAAAATAGAACTATCCTGCAACCCAGCAATTGCACTACTAGGTATTTATCCAAGGGATACAGGTATGCTGTTTCGAAGGGGCACATGCACCCCAATTTATAGTAGCACTATTGACAATAGCCAAAGTATGGAAAGAGCCCAAATGTCCATCAACTGGTGAATTCATGTAGTATATATATTACTCAGTGACCAAAAAGAATGAAATCTTACCATTTGCAACAATGTGGATGGAAGTAAAGTGTATTATGTTAAGCAAAATAAATCAGTCAGAAAAAGACACATATCAGATGATTTCATTCACATGCAGAATTAAAGAAACAAAACAGATGAACATAGGGGAAAGGAAGCAAAAATAAAATAAAAACAGAGAGGGAGACAAACCATAAGAGACTCTTAAATACAGAGAACAAACTGAGAGTTGCTGGTGGGGTGTTGGGTGGCAGGGGGATGGGCTAAATGGGTGATGGGCGTTAAGGATGGCAGTTGTTGGGATGAGCACTCGGTATTACACATAAGTGATGAATCACTAAATTCTATTCCTGAAATTATTATTACACTGTATGTTAACTAACTTGGATTTAAATTTTAAAAAATGGCAATATCTTAAAAAAAAAGTTCTCATCACAAGGAAAAAAATTGTAATATGTTTGGTGCTGAATGTTACCTAGACTTATTGTGATCATTTTGCAATATATACAGATGTCAAATCATATCATTATGTTGTACATCTGAAACTAATACGTTATATGACAATTATATCTCAACTTTTTTTAAATGTGATTTTTCTCTATTTTGATAACTATATTTCAATACAATTAGTTTCCTTTGTAATTTTACTTTATTTTATGCCCTTAAAAACAGTTTTCTGATAAGGGATCCATGGACTTAAACTGCCAAAAGAGTCTGTGACCCCAAAATTGTTAAAAATCCTTGGGCTATAAAGATGGCTCAGGTTGGAATAACAACGTTGGCATACCATAGCATGTCACTGGAGAAGAGATTTCAGTTCTTAATTACCTTTGAGAGAGATGGGTAAGAAGAGTGCCACTTCAAAGTTCCAAGTAAAATGGAAAAGCAATAGAGTGGTAAGTATTAATTTACATTCAGGTTTCATTGTATTTCTGAGTAAATGTTATTTTCTGATGACAAATTGGGAGATGTATGGTTTGTGTGAATATAAATGATGTATGTTATTGAGAAACACGGTGTTTATATATTTTAGATAGCTAACCCAACTATGATGAACACATGAAGGGTCAGTTATTACATATGTGGTAGATGGCTGTTTGGCAAATAGTCACTTCCCCATCCTCCAGCCTCCATGATGGTATATACTTTCTGCCCCACCATGTTGGAAGTGACCTCCTGATTTGTTTCAGCCAATGGAACATGGATATAAATCAGTGTGCTGGCTCTGAATTGAGGCCTTTAAGAGGCATCTGATGTTTCCACTGACCCTTCTGGGAATTTCTAAACTCTGTCAAGAGAAGGACATGCTCCAGATTGCCTATTGATTCCAAAAATAATGAGAGGTATGGAACAGATCTAACCAAACCTGGGTCCAGAAACTAAGTAAACTCGGCTATATCCGCTGTGCTCGGCCAAGATCAGCTACACTCTAGCCATCTAAAGACTCCCAAAGGAAATAGAAATGCTTACTGGGATGTGCAACAAGATTCATAGCTGCTTGTTGTGTTTGTTGTGCATGATGTGTGCTCTTGAAAATTTTTGCCTGATTAACTAATGCTCTCTGTTCCCTTCATAAAGAAATTGTATACACTGGGCATGCTTAACTCTTGTGGTGAGTAGACCACAGCTGAGTTTATGTTTAAAAAAGAGTTAGGGGGCCTGGGTGGCTTAGTTGGTTAAGCTTCTGACTGTGGCTCAGATCATGATCTCACGGTTCGTCGGTTTGAGCCCTGTGTCAAGCTGTGTGCTGACAGCTCAGAGCCTAGCACCTGCTTCGGATTCTGTGTCTCCCTCTCTCTCTCTGCCCCTCCCCAGCTTGTTCCTTCTCTCTCTCTCTCTCTCAAAAGTGAATAAACATTAAAAAAATTTTTTTAAAGAGTTAATTGCAGGGCACCCGGGTGGCTCATGGTTCATGAGATGGAGCTGCTCGTGGGGCTCTGTGCTGACAGTGTGGAGCCTGTTTGAGCTTTCTTTCCCTCAATCTCCGCCTCTCCCCTGCTCACTCGTACACATGCTCTCTCAAAATAAACTTAAAAAAAAAAAAAAGATGTAAAAAGTTGTAAAACAAAACAAAAACAAAACCTCTACAAAGTTTGCATTAGATTGCTTCATAAGTTTTTTAATTTGTTGTTCTCTTAAGAAAACAAACTAGAGGGGCGCCTGGGTGGCTCAGTCGGTTGAGCAGCCAACTTTGGCTCAGGTCATGATCTCACGGTCCGTGAGTTCAAGCCCCGCGTCGGGCTCTGTGCTGACAGCTTGGAGCCTGAAGCCTGTTTCGGATTCTGTGTCTCCCTCTCTCTGACCCTCCCCCGTTCATGCTCTGTCTCTCTCTGTCTCAAAAATAAATAAACGTTAAAAAAAAATTAAAAAAAAAAAAAGAAAAGAAAACAAACTAGAGGGGCACCTGGGTGGCTCAGTTGGTTAAGCATCTGATTTTGGCTCAGGTCATGATCTCACGGCTCGTGAGTTTGAGTTCCGCGTCGGGCTTTGTGTCTCCTTCTGCCCCTCCCCTACTCATGTTCTGTCTTTCTCTGTCTCTCAAAAATGAGTAAATGTTAAAAAAAATTTTTTTTAATCTAAAAAAAGAAAACTAATTAGCATTATGTATCTCAGAATTCCTATTCTAAGAAAGGGCATTAAGTTTCCTGTACTAAAATGGATTATGAATATGTACTGATGTTTTAAGTTAAAATAAATGTTTAGGTTAGTATGTACTATTTTTTTATGCTTCATCCCCTGAGCCAACTTCTTCTATGAACTGACTACAGCCCTGACTGTGTCACAGTTAAGAGGGCTTCTTCAGTATTTCAGCCTGCCAGGAATCCTATTGTGGGCAGTATAATAATCAGGGCTCTGGTGTTAGTGTTGCTTTGTTTTGTTGCAAATCCTGTTTGTAAGCCAGCTTGTAGTCCTGGCATTGAGTCTGAATGCTACAATTTCATATTGAGTTTGAGCACAGTGGTAAGTTTTTGATATAATATTGGCTTCTCCAATAATTTAATCATCATTTTAAATTCCTGTTAAACAAGATGTAAAATCTGATTTGTTAGATTTTTAAAACACAAGGACATCAAATAAGGAATAAAACCTGAGCTCTTCCTTCTGACTTAGAAGTCCTACATCATAGCGGTTCCCAACGTCTTCCCCAACCACATTTCTTACCACTGTCTGCCCCTGGCCCCTGGTGCTCTTTCCACACTGTGATCCCACACTGACCTTCCTGTTTAGCTAATATATCAAACTCTACCAATTTGGGCCTTTTTTCAGAGCTTTTCTCTGCCTGAGATACTCTTTCCTAATTTTCCCAAGGATGCCATTCATACCTCAAATGACACCACTGAAGCCCTCATTGACTCCCCAAAAATAAAGCCTCCAATGAATCCCTTTTGACGGTATCACTTCATTTTAAGTCTGTGCATAATACTGATCATAGCTGATAAGTGATATCATTAGCTAATATTTCTTTCTGACTTCTCCCCAAAATAGTATAAGATTCACAACGGATATGTCTTTTGTGTTCACACCTCGCTCGCAGGGCTTAAAAATATAGCATAGCACACAGTAGCAGATCAATGAATATTTTTGATTGATTATTATATTGAATACAAACATGGATGCTAAAAACAAACAAAAAACCTAGAGTAAGACTTTTCAACCACTGTGGACAAGTTAGGACTTACAAGACAGAAAAAAATTTAATGTATTATGTTTTATGTCTTTTAAAAAAATTTTTTTATGTTTATTATTTATTTTTGAGAGAGAGAGAGTGAGTGTGTGTGTGAGCAGGCGAGGGGCAGAGTGAGAGGGAGACACAGAATCGGAAGCAGGCTCCAGGCTCCGAGCTGTCAGCACAGAGCCCGATGCAGGGCTCGGACCCACAAGCTGTGAGATCATGACCTGAGCCGAAGTCGGACGCTCAACTGACTGACGCGCCCAGGCGCCCCTATATCTGTTTCTGTAACAGACTTCTATAACTGTTTCTATAACATCTTCCAAAAAATTGTTTTGAATTGACTTACAAATCAACATCACCCCCAGGCCAGTATAGAAAGATTATTTTTCAACATCTAAAACAGGATTAAATGCAGAAAAGTTCTAATTATTGTTACAGAAGCTGGTTCAATTTCATATTTATTACCCAAACAACCTAAATAGGGATGCCTGGGTGGTTCAGTTGGTTAAGTGTCTGATTTCAGCTATAGTCATGATCTCATGGTTCAGGAGTTCAAGCCCCGCATTGGGCTCTCTCCTGTCAGCACTGAGCCCACTTTGGATTTCCTGTCCCCCTCTCCCTCAACCCCTCCCCTGCTTGCGCAATCTCTCAAAAATAAAAATAAACACTAATTTTTGGATGACGAATTTAGTTATAAAGTCTACTAAAAGTTAATCTCCTATTTCAAGATTTTTTAAAAAGAAATCTGTTTGGGGGTGTCTGGGAGGCTCAGTCAGTTAAGCATCTGACTTCGGCTCAGGCATGGTTCGTGGGTTCAAGCCCCACATCGGGCTCTGTGTTGACAGCTCAGAGCCTGGAGCCTGCTTTGGAGTCTATGTCTCTCTCTCTGCTCTCCCCCTGTTCGTGCTCTGTCTCTGTCTCTGACAAATAAATAAACATTGAAAAAAAATTTTTTTTAAGAGAAATCAGTTTGGAATAATACCAACTAACGTACATATGCCTCTTACTATGTGATAGCTATTCTCAAGTGCTTTACTTGCATGAACTGATTTAATCCTATAATTTAACAGATGAGAAAAATGAAGCTCAGAGAGGTCACGTAATCTGCCAAAAGTCAGTGAGCTAGTTGGAGGTGAGGTGGGATTTGACCCAGTCAGTTTGGCTCCCGAGTCTGCACCCACAGGCTCTACTCTATTTTGTGTCACCTCACCCAACACTACTCAGGCAGACTGTCTCTGAGGAATCTGGACTTGTGATTTAGGGGTAGCAACTTAACTCTCTGCATATGACAGAACTGTAAATCTGGATGCTGAATGGCAGCCATATTTCTTGGGAATGAAGAAGCAGAAAGCGGATAGAGAGAGAGATAAATAAAGGAGAGGCCAAGAGAGAAGTTAATTAGATGGCAAGAGACAGGGAGTGTGCTTGCCAGCGGGGGTCCGGTGCCAGCTCAGCTGCCTGGCCGCACCTCTGTTGCTTGTGTTTAAAGGGACACACTCTGGTGTCTGCATGAGAAGTTCCCTTTCCTGTTGAAGACAGCTCTAGATTTTACTACTTGCAACTGTAAGAACCTTAACTAGTATCAGAACTGATAACCAAATGAGGGAAAATTTGGCTCCTGCTACTGAACTGAAATTGATGAAATACCGCCAAAACGTGCACATGCTAAATAACAATGGAGAACAGAAAACGTTCAGATACTAACATTGTTTTAAGAATATGGAGGAATTAATTGGCTTTATGTTTTGCTCCAGTCAAGATTTGAAATGTATATGCAGTGAAGATTTAGAAGCAATATTGATTTCATTGTTTTACCCATCTCTGGCACATGGAACTGCTCTGAAATTTTTTTTTTTTCTAATTTGGCACGCCAGATTAAATTGGTGTGCCAACTCAGTAAGGAGAAAGTGATTTCAGAATGCCTACCCCCATCTCCCATTTATAGATCAGATAAACCGTAGCTCCCTGAAGGAGCTCCCTTCCTTTGCTGGCACAGTGCTGCTATTTTGGTATCTGCCAGTTAAGAACATATATCTAGTGGTAACAGAGCGCAGACATGTGTTAGCCTGGGTAAGTGGTTTGTGTTAATGGACAGTTCTACCACTGAACACCAAGCCTCTTACGGTGACATGTGACCTCGAATTTCTAGAAGTGGAACATGGTGAAGCCAGGCCGCCCTTTCTCCGTTACATTCTTGATATCAAACTTGCCCATTCAAGTCAACACAACAACAAAAATTCCAGTTTTATAAGGTGAGGAGCTTATAGTAATTTTCAACTTATCTCCATAATTTACTCTTCTCAAATAGATCAGCTGCTTCTTCCTAAGTAGTATTACTGTATGTATCTATTGCAAGAACCAACCAACATGTGTGGACTAATTTCTTTATCACACTGCCATTGTCTAAGACTAGACACTTGTCAACTTTTTACCTGCACTGTTGTAATGCCCTTTAAAATTTGTTTCCACAGGCAGCATGGCCCCTGTCAGTCCATTACCACCAGACTATTGTGCAATACCGGATACATCTACTCAGCAGATGGTTTGGCTCATATAAAGCCCTCCTGTTGATTCTACGTTGCCTTCCCACCACCCTAAGGCTCACACCTAAGATCCTTTGTACCGTCTTCAAGGCAGAAGGCTTCAAGATTCCTGTAGGACTGATATCCTGGTAGTGATTCCCTAATTAAACAATTCACCAGGGTAACCCAGAGAATCCACCTTATCCTGTCCACCCACCTCCTCATTCCACATTGCTATGGCGCCTTATCTATTCAGCCCACTCCTTCCTTCAAGACTTCCCCAGTTTGAACAGCCCTTTCCTTGTTAGAAGGGAGACAATCAGTAAGGGCATTCGCTGGGCTAAATACGTACAAATGCTCATTTAATGCTTACACTAATCCAATGAAGTGGTACTACTATGTCCCTCATTTTTCAGATGAAGAAACTGAAGTTTAGAGAATTTAGGTAATTTATGAATAAGTAGCAGATCTAAAACTTCAATTGGACACTGTGTAACTTAAAAAGCCCCCAAAGCAGTTAACCCTTGAGCCTTTGCACAAGCCGTTCCCCCTGCTCAGAAAGGTCCTACCCTCGTCCACCAGTTGGCAAGCACCTGGTCAGCTTTCAAAGCCTGACTTAAGTGCCCCCAGTCCCTTTTGAAGGCTTCTTCCACACTGGTCAATCAGTGGTGGTTATTCTCTACATTGTTCTACCCTATAATAGCCAAGTTGTCACTCCCATAAATATTTATTTTGTTTCTCTCATTTACTTGACTGTGAGGTCTTTGGAGGAAGGGATACTCTATTTATACCAGCTCATTGCAATAACCCAAAAATGTTGGTTAACACTACATACTGCCCTAACATACGTCAGAAGGCAATATTCCTTTGGTAATTCCTGTATAGATTAAAAAGTTAAAATAATTCAGAACATAAATTAACACTTAACCTGAAAGTCAAGCTTGACAGAAACTATGCATTGGTTATTAGGCTTGTTCACTGTTTAAATCATATGTTTTGAATTCAAAGACATATTCAAATCTTCCTTTGGAATGTATAATAAATGTAACAGGTGTGCTCTTTTCCCCTTATTTACGCCAGGCAGCTACAGAGATAACTGGAAATGGTGGAGGCAGTAAAGAGGAATGCTGGCCATTCCTCTCTGGCACAGAAGGCCCTGACTGAGGACAGCTTCAGAGACTGCCTCCCTCATATGTTTATTATTCCTGGTGTGAGCACCACTCTGGAATTTAAAGATATATATGTTGGAGGGAGAAGGGGGGGAAGGTACAACTTTGTCTCAAAATGCAAGCCAGTTAATTTCAGCCAATGAACAACTAAAGAAAAAATAATCTTTTAGATTTAAAGGAAGGCTGGAATACTATGTTCAATGAGGCACCTTTCTAAATGTTTCTGGAGCCATTTTGATTATCCTGGATTTTCACCTTACACACCAATTTATTTTTGCTGTAATTTAAAAGTTCTTAGGTTTTTCTAGTGGAGACTCTAAGCTTTTGTTTAGTTTATCTTCGTAAATACAACACTGGCCTAGGTAATTTTTTTTAAAGTAACGTCTACACCCAACATGGGGCTCGAACTCATGACCCCAACCAAGGTCAAGAGTCAGCTGCTCTACCAAGTGAGCCAGTCAGGGGCCCAGGTCATTTCTTATTGTGGGGGGTGGGGTGGGGAGGCAGAGAGAGAGGAGAGGGAATGAGAGGGAGAAAGGGAGGAGGAGAGAGATGGAATATAAACGAAAGAAAGGAATCTGGGGGACAAGAGGAGTTATGCTTGGCTTCCTTATCCTTTTTTCTTACCTGTGATTGTCTAAAGGGAGCTGTATAAAGGGATTTGTGATTTGCTTGCATTATTGTTTATTTAAAAAAATTTTTTTTAACATTCATTTATTTTCGAGAGACAGAGTGGGAGCAGGGGAGGGGAAGACAGGGCGACACAGAATCGGAATGGAAGCAGGCTCCAGGCTCTGAGCTGTCAGCACAGAGCCCAATGTGGGGCTCAAACCCACGAACCATGAGATCATGACCTGAGCCGAAGTCGGATGCTTAGCTGACTGAGCCACCCAGGCACCCCTGCATTATGGTTCATTTTTAAAGGATCAATAGGCTATCACCATGTTTTTCTAAGTGTGGCTTGAAACATTTCTGAAATCAATTTAGTGGTACATAACTAGCCGCAAACAAATAAAATAGGAAAAAAACTGAATACATCACATGTAGTAACAGTTAAGTATTGTTTAGTCAAGTTTTCTTTTAGTCTTGTATGCATAATAGCTTGTATTTTTTACCACAAGTCTCCACCAAAAATGCCAGAAAGCCACAGGGCTACTTATAAACAAGAAATGATTCAGTGTCCACACCAAAACCACCATGCTTAATGGTTTTTTTCTTTCTTTCTTTTTTTTTTTTTTTAACCATTTGAGGAATCAAGCTACCTTCCATTATGAAACAAAGTCCAATTACAGAAAAACATTTAATTAATCCTGTACTAAGAAAGCTTCTAAATATCTTTTGTAATAGTCAACCTACACCCAAAAGATTTTATATGGTAGCAAGAACGTAATTTGCTTCATAGTGCAGTAATAAATCAGATTGAGAAGTAATTTATTTTATACTGTAGAAAATCTGAGTATTTATCCCTTTCATACAATTTAAACGGTTCATCTTGGACAAAGCAAAGAATGGAATACAGAATCAAAAGTAAGTGGTAAATATTTCACCTTAGCACAATTTTAATATGACTTTTCCACATGAACCAAAACCAAATATCACTTTCAAAAGATGGTACCAGTCAATTCTTTTAAAATTTCAATTCTGATAAAGAAAACTAAATATCTCCAGAAAGTTGTATAATTAAGTTCAACACCCCAACATCAATATTATTTAAAAGTTGAATACAGAGCAGTATTTTGTGCCTTCATCATACCTCTGAGGCTTTCTACGTTAGTAACCAAATTTCATACCAAATATGCTCCAGGATTAGGAGTAGAAATGTGCGTTGGGGGAGCTGAAGTTGCATCAAGGCATAACCTATATCAATATATTGAATATTCATCTGATCTACAAATGGAAGAGTGTTTCCCAGTGAGCACATATTAATTAGCTCATTTTCTCTCTGTGTCTCCTGCACATGTGCATATGACCACATGCACAACACACACAGCACGATGTCCTACACTCACTGAGTGTAAGATGCTCCCTAGGACTCAGTCACTGCCTCTCTCCTCAGCCTCCTTTGTCCTCTAGATTGTGCCACTTTACATCTCTGTTTTTGATTCTTTTTTTTTAAGGCTGCACAGACACCTTAAGAGGATCTTAACAGGATGATCAAAAAGAAATGAAATGAATTCTGAATTCTTTGGATAAGTCTTCATGGTGAAATATTGTGAAATTAATGGCTAAAATGAAGTTAAGAGCTTATCCATAACCACTGACAGACTCTCCTGACTTGATAAAATATTGTGGTTAACCAAGGGTTGGCAAAAATATCCACATAACATATATAATTATAAAATAGAAGTTAAGGGATGCCTGGGTGGCTCAGTCAGTTAAGTGTCCAACTTCGGCTCAGGTCGTGATCTCATGGTTGGTGGGTCTGAGCCCCGCGTCAGGCTCTGTGCTGACAGCTGAGAGCCTGGAGCCTGCTTTGGATTCTGTGTCTCCTTCTCTCTCTGCCCCTCCCCCAGCTTACACTCTATCTCTCAAAAGTGAATAAATGTAAAAAAAATTTTTTTTAACAGAAGACAAGAATGCAAAAGGCTAGATGTTTCTGTATCAATGAACACTTATATAAGTATATTATGTAGAATTTGTTTGGCTTTGCTATTTTTTTGGTCCAGCTGACTTTAAGTTTGTTTATTTATTTGAGAGAGAGAGAGAGAGAGAGAGAGAGAGCAAGCACACCTGAGTGAGGAAGGAGGAGAGAGAGAGGGAGAGAGAGAATCCCAAGCAGGCTCCATGCTGACAGCACAGAGTCCAACGCAGGGTTCAATCCCACGGAGCTGTGAGATCATGACCTGAGATGAAAGCAAGAGTTGGACACGCTTTACTGGCTGAGCCACCCAGGCACCCCAGGCCAGCTGACTTTTAAACTGCATCTACCAGGGTCCCTGGCTGGCTCAGGAGGAAGAGTGTTCAACTCTTCATCTCATGGTCATGAGTTTGAGACCCATGTTGGGTGTAGAGATCACCTAAATAAATAAAATTTAAAAAAAGGAAAAATAAAAACATCCACTGCATCTATAAAACATCTACTGGGGCGCCTGGCTGGCTCAGTCAGTACAGCATGCAACTTCTTGATCTCAAAGTTGTGAGCTCAAGACCCACGGGGGGGCATGGGGCCGACTTTAAAAAAAATTCTACAAAAGTGGAGAGAGTATAATGAATCCTTATTACTCCTCTCTCAGTTTCAACAGTTACCAACACAGTTCTGTAAGTTCATATAACTTCATCCACATCACCAACCCCTCTACTGAATCATAAATATTTTTGAATCTTTGCAGATACTTCATCTATAATTATCTTAATACGTATCTCAAAGTTACCATTTTTAACATAATTGTACTATCATTATCGCATAAAATGAATAATCCTCTTAATATCATTAAATATTTAATTGGTGGTCAATTATAGATTTTTTTTATAGTTTGTTCAAATCAGCATCTGAACAATGGCAGTAGACTACATCTAATTAATGTAACCCTTAAGTCTTTTAAAATCTACCTTTGAGAGTCCCCTTTATGTTTTCATTGCAATTTCATTGTTTGAAAACATTGCCATCGTGTGTTTAAGGTTCCTGTGCCTTAAAATAGAGAATCAGGGTTTCATACTAACAAGATAATGGTTACGATATAGTCTTTCGTCCTGTTGTCTGTGATGAGTACTATCAAATATAATGAATAAGAGGTTACTATGGCAAGAATTAGGCAAGTTAGTATAAAAGGTATGCTTCACTACTGTCTTAAACTCGAGAGCCATGATATGACATCTACATAGAAGAAACAACAAACATTTGCAAGAACTTCATTTTCCTATTATGCGAGGACATGTGCACCAAGACGCTTGGAGAATTGTTTTAAAAATTTACCAATATTAAATCCAAACTAAAATTATACCAGAAGCTATTTTCATAATAGTTCTTCATAATAATGCAAACATTTTGAAAGTTATCTGGCTTTTAGATCACTTAACTTTGTGTTGATGTTATAGCCCACACGTAAAATTGTTCTACTTCAAAGACTGAATCATATGTGTGTAAATGCAGGTGACCTTCACCTACATCTGTCATCACAGACACGCATACAAGGCAAACGCATGAGGCGGGGTGATATTTGGTACTATAAAACTCTTCTCACCCTCACCATATATGAAAGCATTAACTTAGGTTAGGTGAGGTTAGGTTAGGTATGACTCCTAAGTCACTTTCAACGCACTACTAACATATAGTGTTTGGTGATGTAAATAAATCATTAAAAACCTGTAGACCTGTCTGTAGCCTGAACTCAAAGCCAACAGCAATACTTCTATTCTAATTCCCAGGAAGTGATGCCTGAGTTGCTCCAGGAGTACACGTTAGAAAAGAGGAAAACAGCTCCAGAGCCGCGTGCAAGGGACCACCTACCATCGATCTGGGCTTGCTGATGGCCACGAGACTAGTGAGGAAGTCTTCGTCGTGCAGCTGGCTGAAAACATGGGCGTCATAGGCTACCATAATGGAGATCTCTTCCATCATCTTGCCAGCTGGCCTTTCCACAGCGGCAGCTGCTACCCCAGCTCCAGACCAGACTATCCAGGGAAAAATCCTACTGCAGCTCAGTGCCAATGCCCACACCCACCTGAGTCTTAAGGGGTGGAGTATCAAAAATCCACGAGGAAAAAAAGAAATATGAAAAAAAACCCCAGCTGCTATCACAGGCTTCTTTGGCAGCTCACCCCCTGTAGAAAACTAAGGGAGGTCCTCTTATCTGTGGAGGAAGTAAACGCTATAAACACCTTCTGTGTTCTTAACACAGCAGCTGGAAAGTTCACTTTTGGGAAATCTTCTTTAAACTTCAAAAAGAGAAATGAAAAGTTTTCTAACTGGAAATATCCTATTGCAAAAACAATAAAACAAAAGGACCCCCAAACTGATTTATGCTACGTCCTTGGTAATTAGAAACTTTTAAAGTTTATCTTCTTACTTCAGTATCATTTATATCAAGAGTCTTCTTCTTGGAGGAGAAGTGGATTTTCTTATGGCTTATTTTTTTCACATTCACAGAAAATAAACAGACGGCAACCTTTAGTTTTTCAGAATTCATAGAATTCTTGGTGCAGTTAAAAATTATCTCCTGAAGTATGAAAAAAAGAGAGTCTTTTCCCCCTCTGATTATTTCTGTTAAAAAAAAAAAAAAGAAGCACCTAAATATAAAAATGAAATGGACTGCAGTATCAGTTGAAAATCATTTCCCCTTCTCCCACTAAAAAACACGCAAATATTTTAAATAGAATTCCTGATTTGGGGAACTTTGTTTTCTGTTGTTATTCACAAAGCAACACAAAGGTCTCATTTCTAAAAACGTATTGTTTTTCTCCCATAGATAAAAGTTCTCCTGTTTTATTTTTAAACTTAGAGGCTGTTGTTGTTTTTTTTTAATTACCCTGTTAGCAGATAGTGGTGAACTGGTGGTGGCTTAGCTACCAGAAGTGTTTTCCAGTTGGAGACCGTAAATATGAACCTCCATATGCCCTGATGAAAAATCCCAAAGCTGCCCCAAATCATCATTACAAGGTTCCCTACATTACCAGGAAGTACAGCGTAGGCTGATTCCATGGAAAAAGTAGTAAGCAAATAAAAAGGGGGGGGGATAAAGCTCCTCCAAAAGTTGTTTTGCCAAAATGTCTAATTAAGCTATTATCTACTCTGCTATTTATAGATGATGACATTGCAATACCAGGAGAAATATTGTTTGCTAAAAATCAATTTGGCAATGTTTGTCTCTAATCAAACAGAGCTACTGGTTGGAATTTTTAGTCCTAATTTAGCATTGTTATGTTGTTGAATTGTTTGCTTTTCAGAAGACACACAAAACGTGGGATGAGATTCATGGTGTCTATTTTCCCTTATTTTCTTGAAGTATCTTCACCTAGATTAATATGATTACTTAAATAGCATCTTGTTCCATTTAAATATGATTAGGAGACTTTTGCAACTGCTATAGCATTCTAGATTAAATACACTCACACTTGCACGCGCGCGCGCACACACACGCAGAAGGGGAAAAACACCTTATTGCTAGGAAACAGAAGTCTAAGAAGCTTATTTTAATAGAAAACGCAAGACTTTCAATAAATCTCCAAGATTAAAACAGCTTCAAACTGTGCTTGACCCTTGTTGGAGCCGGTAAAGCATTTTTACTTCATTTTTTTCCTCCAATGCTGCTTTGTCTTTCAAGCTCTGTTTATGTTAAAAAGTTTCCCGGCACATTTACCTTAATGCTGACTAACCAGGTAAAAATTAAATGATAATCAAGAGACCAGGTTTTATAAGGCATCCGGGCAGTTCATACCTTTTAAATTCCTTTTTATCTTTTCAGAAGTGCTGTAAAAGTCACTGTGAACCTCTTCGTGCATTCACTAGCACCAGAAGGTTTCAGATTTATCTTGCAGCACCGTTTTCTAGATGTGAAAGGAATTCCTCTTGCTTTCCTATTTTTCTGTGCTACAGTGACTCAGTGCTTCCACACTGATACCTGGATAAGGTGCACTGACAAAGACACCTGTTGTGGAAGGTAAAGAAACTACTTCCCATCATGCCTTACTCCCTGCTGGCAACCGCCCAGGGCCAAACGAGCATTATAACCGCTTTCGAGCAGTGCCTATGCACCCCGGGAGAGCAATTCAGTGTAACAATAGGTAATCTTCTAGGTTAAGAACACTCCTAACTGGAGGAAAAAAAAAAAAAAAAGGACCAGAAAAACAATACCAAATAGTTAGGTGCTGTATATTAAACTCATAAAACATTTAAGGGATCAGGGCTGTAAAAGTACAAAAACAATTTCAGAAACATAATCAAAGGCTGTAAAGATAGTTTTAAAACTACATAAACAGAAGCTAACGACTTTAAATAATTCAGTCCTTTTAGAATTCCACACAGATTCTCAGGTAAAGAGGTATTTTTTAAAGCTTCTAATTTATTACCTTCAAAAGACTGTTCTAATTACCCACAGTCACTGGAATTATTAACATTTCATTTCCAAATCTAAAAGGTCCTCTATCAAAGCCACAATGCGTGCATTTTCTAGAGCAAGGGTTCCCTAGGTTAGACTAGCACCCTTCATTTTTTTTCACCCTTAAAACTGTCCTCCATACCTGACTTTTGGAATCCAAGCAGGGAAAATACCAACGTTTCTTTCCTCTCACAACTGAATGTGTATGTGTGGTCCCAACGCAAAGCATACTTTTTGAAAACTGATGATTTAAAAACCTGTCTTAGAACTGGCTTCTCTTCCTAAGACATTTTCTCTTGGGATACTCCAGCCTCAAAATTTCAGGGACCATGTTACAGTCATGTTTACAGTCCTTTACTCCCTTGCAAGACGTCTTTCGTACTCTCTTGCCTCTTGCCCCACCCCCCCCCCCCTCGCATCCCCCCAGGGCAACCCCGTGAATTGATCCCACGGATCTCCCAGGGTAGTCTGCGCGTGAGCTCCTGCAATCCTCTACTTCGCACCGCGCAGCTCCCCTGAGAAAAGGCGTGGGGCGGGGGGGGGGGGGGGGGGGGGATTACCTGAGACCAAGGGGTGTAGCACCATTCGCTGCTACAATTTACCAGGACGGGGTTGCATACCCAGCCGGCGGCAGAAAACGCGGCGTTAGCGGTAACCAATAGATAGTCGCCAGTTCAAGCAGGAACTAGCTAGCTGCCTGTCCCAGGGTAAGTCCTTCAACCTCCCTAGGTTTCCATTTCCTCATGGTCATGTAAATTGAGAGGGATGGACTAGATCAGAGGTTTGTGCGCTCAGAAACAGTCCAAAGCTAAGTATCCAATTTCCCTCCACTAAATAGGCTTATTCGGGGATTTGAAGGTGGAAATACCTTTTTCATCTCTATCAGAATAAAAAACAAAAGGTAACATTAAGCCCAGATGTTAAGGAAGTCCCCCTGGGGTTGCTATTATATGTCCCAACAAATGCAGTCTACTTTGTACCCTACTTTGGATTTTCTACATCAAGCCTTTTGCCTATGAAGAGTATTCGATGACAGCTGTTTTACTTTTTATTAGTTATTCCTTACAGTCTTTCAGTTTACAGACCAAACTGGCTACAAAGTAATTTTCAAAAGCCTCTCCAGATCTCATTAAAATAAGAAAATGTTAATGAATAAAATATCTTTAGTGATTTTTAAGTGCCATTTTAGATTTTAGATAGAAAGATTTTACTCTGGTAGCTGATTTTGTTCTACAGCCATTCTTCTAGGATTATTACTTTTCAGCAAACACATACCTGGATCACACTGAATGACTAGGAGTTTAATAAACCACTCCTGGCCTTCAGAGAACATCTGTTCTCATGTGTCAAATTTAGGTACAGCCAAAACAAAAATCAAGAAAAGCCTGAATAAGATGCGAACTTTTTTTTTTTTTTTTTGTGTTCTCCCCCAATGCGGCAAAGTATCTTTACAATGGCAGTCATGTTCAAGCCCAAGGCAAATACACTAAGAACCGATAGCACATCATTAAAAAATTATCTCATCTCACAAGAGTGGCTATAAAGACCCTTTTCCCATGAGTCGGGTTCTACTTGTAGAACATTCTCATCACAACGGCCCTAAAATCAGGGTAGGATGGAGAGGAGGAGAAAAGCCCATAGCAGAAATATGGTCTAGAGGGCAGAAGGGTTTTCTGTGCCTCCCACGTGCACAGGTGGAGCCCCGTAGAGAGTCTCCTCCCTCCCCAGTGGTGCCTGTGTAATCACTCCTGAACATCTTCACAGATGTTCCTGAATCTTGACATAACCATTCCTGAAGTGTGCAGGACTCCATTTTAAGAGATCTTCACAAAATGTTCATGCCATTGACACAAACAACTATAAGAAAGACAAAACTCTACAAGCACCTTCTTAATCACGGAAAACCAAATTTCCAAGTAGGTTTCACACTTCAGAGTGCACATTACAAAACCCAAGTCCTCTAAGTGGGGGAACAAGAGATAAAATGAGAATGAGAAGCCATAGGAGTGTGAGTAGTAGAAAGCTTTCCAGAATATTTTGTATTTCAGAAGAGTCCAGTAACACATATGGAGTTTTTACAAAGGGAAAAAGAACAAAACGTAAAAGATTAAAAAAGCAAAAGCTTAGCACTCTTTACAAATCATGCAAAGGTAAACAAAGAAAACCATTATTCTTGTGTCAAATTCCAGCCGTTCAGCTCATTATCTTTTCTATCTTTCATAGCAATTGCTAGGCAAATTCAAAACCCCAGAAAACACAGATTCTAAAGAAAGAGAAAATCCCCAGAGTTAAAGGAAAAAAAAAAAAAAAACAACAGTGGGGCATAAATACTTGCCTAACGGCTATCCTGGGTATCTTACTTCCTCATTCAGATCTCACTACAAAGAATATGGGGGTGAGGTAGAGTTCACAACAATCAGCTTTTTACCTCACTTGTAACTCTAAAATCCACAGCCAACTGTTAAAAACAAGACAACAGGCCCCAAATGGAGCCACTTATGCGAAGCCTCATGTCACCCAACAGAGACTTCATTACCGTTTTGGCTCTCTCAGAAATGGAATCTCTAGTCACTCAGAAATCACCAGATCAGCACTAGTTGGGTAATCCGCCTGATAGACCCCTTTGAAATAATCAATCTGCTTTTTTGCCTAGTGGAACTTCTTTGTTCCTGCTCCCTTCTGCCTATGAAAGTCTTTTCTTTGGTACAAACTCCTCAGAGCTCCTTTCTATCTGCTAGATTGGATGCTGTTCGGATCATAAATCACTGGAAAAAGCCAATAAGATCTTTAACATTTACTCAGTTGAATTCTGTTTTTTTTTTTTTAATTTTTTTTTTTTTCAACATTTTTAATTTATTTTTGGGACAGAGAGAGACAGAGCATGAACGGGGGAGGGGCAGAGAGAGAGGGAGACACAGAATCGGAAACAGGCTCCAGGCTCCGAGCCATCAGCCCAGAGCCCGACGCGGGGCTCGAACTCACGGACTGCGAGATCGTGACCTGGCTGAAGTCGGACGCTTAACCGACTGCGCCACCCAGGCGCCCCTGAATTCTGTTTTTTAACACAACACATTCACTTAAGCCTTACCTAACCAAAAATAAGGGCTTCCAGTGTTGAGGATGGTTACAGACACATCTAAAAATTTGAGGAATGCTTCATCTTGCCTCGTTTTGAGAATACACAACTCAATTGTAACTACAGAAATTTTACCTTATTTTTAAAGCAAATAACTTTTAAAATTAAAAAAAGTCATAAATTTTTGAAAAGTTTTACTAACAACCAAATCAAATCATCCCACAAGGCTAATGTGTTCGATTCTCTCTCTTTTTTTTTTTTTTTTAATGAAGACCAGAGTGTAGTTTTAGGGAACAGCAATAAAATGTGAACTAGTTTTCATTCAGATGTTTATTTGTCTCAGGTTCTTCCTGCAGGTTGGTTGAGTCCAGCCTGGATAAGTCCCTTTCCAAGGGGCCCTCGGGTCCCTGCAGTAGATCATATACACAGCTTGCAGTGGTGGACTTGGCTTAAATCCTACAATTAAAACTTGATTAATCTGCAATGAAGCAAAGAAGGGTGGGGGAGGGAGGAGAGAGAGAGGCAAACCAAGAAAAAGACTCTGAACTATAGAGAACAAACGGATGGCTCCCAGGGGGGAGGTGGGTGGGGGATGGGTGAAATACGTGATGGGGATCCAGGAGCGCACTTGTGGTGATGAGCACCAGGTGACGTATGGGAGGGTCGAATCACCATGTTGTACATCAGAAACTAATATTACACTGTATGTTAAATGGAATTTAAAAACTAAAACAAAACAACCTTGACGAATTTGATGCTACATGAATTATATCACAATTTTTTTCAAAAACCAACAGAAAAAAAAGTGGGGGCGCCTGAGTAGCTCAGTCAGCTGAGTGTCCGACTCTTGATTAAAGCTCAGGTCATGATCTCGTGGTCGTGAGATCGAGCCCCACATCAGGCTCCGCACTGAGTGTGCAGCCTGCTTAAGATCCTCTCTCCCTCACTCTCTGCTCCACCTGCTCCATCTGCACACACCTCCCCCACTCGTGTGTGTACGTGAGTGCAAGCATGTGCATGCATTCTCTAAAACAAATAAACAAAAAAATCCAAGAGCATTTACGAAATGCCTGTAATGTTCATGGGGGGACTTACTAAACTTTTAATATAGTATCATAGAATCTAGTTATAAATAATGACTAATACCCTAAAAACTTTTAATGATAATAATAGCAACTCATATTTGGTAAGCATTCACCATGTCCTAGACAGAGAATCTCATTCAATCTTCACAGCAAGTCGATGAGCTAGGCACTGTAATTATCTCTGCTTCTCCACTAAAGTGTGGAGAAGCTTAGTGATTTGACTCCATTCTCACAATCAGAAATGGAGCTGATAAGATTCAACAACAAGTGTGCCTGGCTCCAAAGTGCAGGCCCTTCATCACTAAAGGACAATAAGGGAAGGAGCAAACATAAACGGAGTATCAGCCATGTGCCAGACACTAGTGCTTTTCAGACACTCACATGTCCTCCTTCCCCACCCCAGAAGACAATGCGCTGTTTGTCAAGTGATGCAATTGTAAGTGACTTTAGGATTGGAATAGTATAAAGTCTCTCTGCATTCAGGAAAGCCTGCATGGAAGACATGGATTGAATCTGGACAGGCGAAGTGAAATCATTTTTTACAGGGAAAATAAAATAAACTTGGCCACACTGGCGAACTGAAGACATCGGTTGGGTACGGTAGGAGATAAGGCTTCAAAGGCAGATTTGAATTGGCCTGCAGCGGGTTTCAAATATCAGGTCAACAAATTTGGAAAATACGGTGTGTAGGCCAAGGGCGGTCACTGAAGACTACAAAGTTTCTGCCTTTCTAGCCTCCATTTTTGTCATTAAGGGAAGGACCTATAATAGTTAACATGAGGACTTCAGAGTTCAGAATAACCTGGGGTAATTAATATAGGACTCTGCCACACACTAGCTCTGTGACCATAAGCAAATTCCATAAGCTGTCTCACCCCTGGTTTTCTCATCCACAAAATGAGAAAATAATAATAGTGCTATAATTATGAGGAATAATAAGATAATGCATGTAAAAGCCCTTCGTAAGCTGCCTGGCTCTAGAAAGCGTTTGATTAATGTTCATTGCTGTTATTATCAATATTAAAAATGATGTCTGGAGGGGCAAGATTATTTGCTAAACACCAAAGAGAAGATGGAATTGTAACTCTTAGAATTGGGGGGGGGGTATCCTCAGTATCCAAGAACACAAATGTCTCCATTTCCTATTTCCTTATCCAATTAATTAAAATCCAAGAGAAAGAAAGAGACGCTGTCATACAACTCCAATCCTCTACCAGTTTTCCCTAAGCAATTAAATCTTTCTACGTGTTGCTTTATTTGGGAGCAATTTGGTAATTTACATGTGTCCTTCTGTCAGAAATAATTGAGACAGGTTAGAGGACACAAAAGGTTGATAATGTGTGTGTGTGTGGAGTCTCCTGCAGTTTAGCTGCCTCTCCAGTTTCCTGACAACAATGCAGACAGAGTTTAATCAATTACCTCTTATTAAATTAAGCAATTGTGACAAGAACAGGGAACAAAGAGAGCATTTGTTGTCTACTGATATTCATCTGTTGTAACCTGATCAACAAAATACTGTTACTAGGGGCTAGCGTGGAAATACACAATCCTTCTTTATGATTGTATTATAACAAGATTTTCCATGGTTCGTCGGTATCTTAGAGTCAAAAGAAATATCCTATATAATTGTTTAGAGTAACAGCTTATCTGGAAGCTTAGACTTGACCAAAAAAACTGTTAATCCATTTCATCTCAACGATATCAACTGAGTATGGATAGGGGTAAAAGGGGAAGGAGGAGAGAAGTAACGCATATTTAATATCTACTATGCTTGAATGGGCCTTTAACTATATACTCTCTTGTAGTTTTTTACAACAATACTATGAAGCTGGTTTTATTATCCCCATTTTATAGAAGAGTAAACCATTGTCCTCTGGGTTTAAACAATTTAAGGTCACTAGCAAATCAGACCTATTATTAAGACTGAAATATGTGATTATAAAGGATCTGTGTATCCCCCTCCAAGCCCCCAACAGGTTCATTATAAGATGAATTCAAGAAAGAAGAAAATAAACTCAACATGGAGATCCTGAAATAGAAGCTTTAAAATTTCCAAAGCTGGACTTTGTATCTCTCTTCTCTTAGTATTTTGCTTTTATATATTTTTAAGCAAGATCTACACTCCACGTGGGGCTTGAACTCAGGACCTCGAGATCAAGAGTCACATGTTCCACTGACTGACCCAGCCAGGCACCCCTCTTAGTATTTTGCTTTTAATGTTATATCGTTGTATATTGAAAATAGGAACTAAAAGTTCATTTTGCATCTAACGGTATTATTTATAAAGCATTTGCAAATGTAAAGAAAAAGAAAACTGAACGGCAACTACTGACAAGGGTTATGTATGTATTAGCAATCTTCTACAATAGAAAATAGCCCTTTGATTGAATGATCTGTCAACAGCAGCTTCCATGTTGTTAAAAACTGGCATTTTGTTTGCTTTGAGAGCAACAGTGAATTGCTTAATTGGCCAATAGAAAAGTAATAAAAAGGTCTTAATACTTTTTTAACAGTGGTCTTAGTAGTAGTGGTAGCAATTTCATTCATTTCAACAAGAATTTTATTTTTATTTATTTTTTCATAAAGATTTTACTTTTAAGTAATCTCTGTACCCAACGTGGGGCTTGAACTTACAACCCCGAGATCAAGAGTCACATGCTCTACTGACTGAGCCAGCCAGGAGCCCCAAGAATGTATTTTTTATGTTCAATCTAAAGCATTTTCCCAAAAAGTCATCATTTCAGGTGTAAGAACTGTCATAAAGTCTTATCATAAAGAATACCTCTCCAATATCATGATTTTTATTTTTTAACTAAAAATAGCTAACATACTCATGCATTACTCTTCAAAGACAACGAGAAGTTAAGAGAGAATGTCAGTGCCCACAGGGCCCAATGGTTTACTTTCAGTTACAAGAGAGAATGTCAGTGCCCACAGGGCCCAATGGTTTACTTTCAGTTACAAATTCTAAGGACAACCTTTAGGCCTAAGGACACATATCGTCTACCTCGCATCCTTATTTAAAAATGACTGTTTGAGGGGAGCCTGGCAGGCTCAGTTGGTGGATCATGTGACTCTTGATCTCAGGATTGTGAGTTCAAGCCCCATGTTGGGTATAGAGATTACATGAAAATAAAATCTTTAAAAATAAAAAAAATTAAGGGCACCTGGGTGGCTCAGTTGGTTAGCCACTGACTTCGGCTCACGTCATGATCTCGCGGTTCGTGGGTTTGAGCCCCGCATCGGGCTCTGTGCTGACAGCTCGGAGCCTGGAGCCTGCTTCAGATTCTGTGTCTCCCCCTCTCTCTGCCCCTCCCTTGCTCACATTCTGTGTCTGTCTCTCAATAATAAATAAACATTGAAAAAAATAAATAAAAAAAATTAAAAAAATTAAAAATTAAAATGTCTGTTTGAGACAACTTATTTGTGGAGAATTTTAAGTATGCAATGTAATAGGAGATTATGATTTGTAATTCTAAATGTCCAGCACTTAATCATTACTAAAATGATGGTGAATCAATAATCACTGTAACAAGCTGAGACTTGGGGGATGTATATGTATTAGCAAATCTGCATAAATGATCGGGTTGTAAAACTGAATACTAATCTGTATTAAATACTGATTTGTGGGGAATTTCAATTTATGTAAATAATAATGCCTTTTGCTTCTCCTAACGGCCACCTAGTTCTTTGGCATTTCACTACTTACTAGTAGCTGTACTCCAAAGAGTACAAAAACAGGGAACAAAGGAAAAATTCTCATTAGTGAATAACTGGTAAATGTTATTTCTGATCATCTCTGTCAAATGACTAGGGTAGAACAAGTTAAAATTAAGAGCTAAAATAAAATTTCAGTGTTTGAAAAGTTCTATATTTGACAATTAAATGTTTTATACATACTTTCTATTTTCTTTTCGAACGAATAGGGGAGAGCTGTATAAAGGAATATTATAGGAAAACTGTCCCATGAAGGTGACTAAATAAAAAATTAACGTTAAGCAAGAAGTTCTGGTATTAAACTTCATAAAGAATAGAATGAGTTTTGGGGCGCCTGGGTGGCGCAGTTGGTTAAGCGTCCGACTTCAGCTCAGGTCACGATCTCGCGGTCTGTGAGTTCGAGCCCCACGTTGGGCTCTGGGCTGATGGCTCAGAGCCTGGAGCCTGCTTCCCATTCTGTGTCTCCCTCTCTCTCTGCCCCTCCCCCGTTCATGCTCTGTCTCTCTCTGTCTCAAAAATAAATAAACGTTAAAAAAAAAAAAATTAAAAAAAAAAAAAAAAGAATAAAATGAGTTTTTCCATTACCTGCACTTAGAACACAGAATTGAAGCATTAGTAAGTGGCTGTTTTCATTAACTATTTTATTCACTATCAACAAAACTTGTGCATTTCTTTTTACTTTTAAGCCAGTCTTTAAATTTCAACGGTAACATTTTTTCTTTCCCTTCTTTCTATTCTTTCTCCCATTATCTGACTCTCTCTCACCCATATGCATCTCTTTTCTAAGATTATTTTTGTCCTAAACTACTGGGTTATTTAGCATTCATGTATTTTTACCAGATAACTTACGAAGTATACACCTTTACATAGATTTTTAAACCTAACTCCAGTTATGCCCCCCGTTCTCTCTATACAAGGGTTGACAATATAAATGAGATATGAACATGGTATATGTGGTCTTACAGAGTCCTCTATTAGCCAATTGTAGGTAATTGTTCTACTATGGTTACTTCACCTATCAGTAATTAAATATTGCTTTTAAAAAACCACTTTATTTTATGTTAAGGTAATATCTTAATGAAGGCATTCCATTAAAAAATCCTACTGATATATATCATATACGTATATGATATATATATACGTATATATACGTATATATCATAACGTATATGATATATATATATCATACACGTGTATGATATATATATATGATATATATATATCATACACGTGTATGATATATATATATCATACGTATATGATAGATATATACGTATGATATATATATATCATATATACACACACACACACACACACACACACACATATATATATATATATGATATATATACATATGGGGTAACTAACCATTGTGCAAGATGATATCCCAGAAGTTCTTTCCTGTGAAAGGAAATGACTATAAATTTGTTCAAAGCCTCCATGAGAAAAAACTGTAAAGCAGCCATTTTGTAAAGGAGCTTCATTCCAAGACAAAAGTTCTCTTTGAAATCATGCACTGTTTCCCTTTAATGCAGAGTGCCTTAGCACCATTAATATAAATTGCCTGTGTTCTTTTCATTATTAATATGTTTGTAAAAAGTGGTTCTTAACTTTACAACACCACAAAATATAAAGGAAGCAGTAAACAAATTTATTGGTATTTTGTCTTTACCCTGGGGCAGTTCGAACAGAAGCAAAGGGAAGAAAACAGGTCTGAGATTTAGATAATAATAAATCTCTGCATGTCATAGTGGGCAGATTCAAACCTCTGGCAGGTTAATACAACAAAGCTACGTGACAGGAGTCCAATAGGACCTTGCAATGTGACAGCAACACTTCCCACCCCAAAGCTCTTGGCTCACATGACTCTTCTGAGATACTTCTGAGTCAAATAACCAAAAAATAAAACCATTATAGGTAATAGCAACCATTTCAATTTTATCTCCAAGTATTTCCCTCTCCTAAAACCTTAATGTATTTCCTCTAAAAAGAAAATAGCTTCTTAGCATTGAAAAGGAATATTGTAGAATTCTGTATCCAATGATTAGAAACCATTTCTTTACCCAGCATATATCATTGATAAAGGTATTATGTTGGAAAGCAAATGACGAACATAAAACATTACTAAGAGGCTGAAGGGAGAAAAAAGACATTTATACTAAATATATTGTTTTTTGTTTTGTTTTTGCTATAAAAAGCCCATATGTAAATTAACAAAATAGACACAGAAATCAGAAGAAACTCAAAGTGAAACAACATCTTGGTTTCAATGGTCAATAAAGAAATACTGTATATAAATTTAAAATAAATAAGTCCTTTACGCCCTTACTAGATACAGGCTTATTAGTTATTTTGGTGGTTGCTAAGCAACGTTTTCTTCTGTAGGGCTAAAGCATATGCAATTAACAAGTTTTCAGAAAAAGATAAATGCAAAATTAGGGAATAGTATTTGAAAAGCAAAAAGGAAATTTGGGGCGTCTGGGTGGCTCAGTTGGGTAAGCGTCTGAGTTGGGCTCAGGTCATGTTCTCTCAGTTCTTGGGTTGGCTCCTGGGTTCGTGCCCCATGTTGGGCTCTGTGCTGACAGCTCAGAGCCTGGAGCCTGCTTTGGATTCTTGTGTCTCCCCTGCTCTCGCAGGCACGCGCGCTCTCTCTCTCTCTCTCTCTCTCTCTCAAAAATAAATAAACATTAAAAAAAGAAAAGCAAAAAGGAAAAAGCATTAACTTGCTAATCAGGTTATAACAGAGGGTCAGTGATCTTTGCAATAGTGATTAAACCTTTTGTTTTCCACTGGCACCAAGTGGGATGTTACTTTAGTATATTAACATTTTAATTTTATTTAAATGGTGATCATCCTACTTACCCCTACACTCAACAGCCTAGTTGTTTTGAATATCTCAAAATAAATCAGATCAGTATGCTCTGATTACTACTACTAACAGTGATCTCTATAGATCTCTTTCTCTACCAGTATTTTCCTCAAATCCCCAGTTTCAGGGTTGTCATAGCCCTGTTTGTAATTTTTTTTTAATTTTATCTTATAGTGACATGAAATTAGTAAAGCTACACATACAGCTTCATGATACTGCTTAAACTACTAGATCCCTGAAAATTTTGTTCTTTAAGGTGCACATTTTGGAATAACTCTTTTTACAGATGCTACTGTATCAGCTCAGTGAGTAAAGAGGAATGCCCTTTAATCCACTGGGTATAATAACGGAAACTTTTTTAAAAAAGATAAGGGCAAATAACTGAACGGAAAATTACTGTAGGATGTCAACTGTTGTGGGGGAAAGAAAAGATAGGAAATGGAACGCAGCTCTACCATTCTGTGGATTCAGGGGAAAATTTCTCTCCCTGCTCCTGCACTTTTCCCCTTCCTCATTTTTAATATTACGTTGCAAGTTGTACAAATGGTGTAGGATTGTGACTGCCAATCCCCTTGTTCACAAAATCAGTTCCTCCCTGAATTTTCTTAGTCTACATTGAGCAAAGCTCGATGCAGAGGCTAGTGAGGGCCCGCTTTAATAAATGAACTGATAAAAGAATTTACAAATGTGATGGAGAGGGATGTGCCTTGTGTTTGGGTTGTAATCATGCCTTGTATTGGTTCTACAACCAAATACCTTGTGAGCTTTGAAAGGCAGCTTCTTACTTGACTTTAAAAGAACGGCATTGGACTACATGTTTGGTAGAGGCTACTGTAATGTCCATGACTCCACCCTGAAACATAATATAATGTAAGAATTATAACTTATTAAAAAATTACTCGGTTGATCTTTAAACTTGCCCAGATGGGACACTTAATACCAGTTAGTAGGATCTTTTGAGTGCTTTCTCTTTTTGTTTCTGTGTAGTTTGCCTCAGACCAAACTGAAGAATCTTCTGTAAAAATCTAATTGTCCAGATAAGAGTAAAAAGCCAAGAAAAATGCCAAGAGTCAGCAAGCAGTTTAACGATATGCATGGCTAAGACGTGAGTTTTAATGATCTCTGTTTTGTTTCAACACCTACCAGAATTAAACATGAGCAGGCACTCCAAACTGTAGAACTCTCTATTGAGTCACACACAGAAAAATTTCTCAAACTTGGCACTGTTAACATTTGGGCACGAAAAATTTTTTTCTTGTGAAAAGTTTTCCTGTGAATTTTAAGATGTTTTGCACTATCACTGGCCTCTATACACTAGATACTAGTAGTACCCATCCCCCCAAGGTTGTGACAACCCCAATTTTCTAGACCTTGCCAAATAAATGTTCCCTGTGGGAGAAAACTATTCTGCATTGAGAACCCTGACCATTTCTCTCTTTCTAAATTAAAATTATGGAAAGGGGTTATTTTTAAATCCCAAATTGACCTCCAACCATTAGACTTTTTAAAATAAGTTCTATAATTTCAGTCCCTAATGATACTGTCTCAAACCCTACTGAAAATTATCAATAAATGGGTCATTCATTAATATCTGTGAACTTTCTTTCACTTGGGCTCTGTGAGGTTTTTGCCTAATAAATTACAACCAGAAAACCAGAACATTTAAATATTTTTTTTTTGTATTGAAGTATAATTGAAAAGAAATTGTAATGTATTTAAGGTAGACAACTTGATGTTTTGATATAAAATATTCTTAAAATTGGAAAAGTCACAGTTAATGACAAATTACTTGTGGTGTCTCACTGTTATAGGTATTAATATATCAGTATTACTTATATGTTTTAAATATATATTATTCAACTTCATCAATCAGCTTTATAAAGTAGTATCCATAAATTTCAGACATAGGGGGCGCCTGGGTGGCTCAGTCGGTTAAGCGTCCGACTTCGGCTCAGGTCATGATCTCTCGGTCCGTGAGTTGGAGCCCCGCGTCGGGCTCTGTGCTGACCACTCAGAGCCTGGAGCCTGTTTCAGATTCTGTGTCTCCCTCTCTCTCTGACCCTCGCCCGTTCATGCTCTGTCTCTCTCTGTCTCAAAAATAAATAAACGTTAAAAAAAATTAAAAATAAAAATTTCAGACATAGGAGGGTTCTAAAATGTTCTCAGATTCTTATGTTTCTAAAGGGGACCGGAATATGCCACCCCAAAATATCCCACAAAATATGCATAAGGATTATTTTGAGCTGAAGGCAATTGAGAAACAGCAGACACAAGAGGAACTCTCTGCCCCCTAAATGCCTAAAAGCAGAATATAAATTTTCCTTTTGTAAAGGAAATTTCCATTTGTAAAGGTGCCCCCTCCACAACCCTCATCTGGCAATAGTTTCCCTCCTACATTTCCTAGTTACCTTCTCACAAGTTGCCCCCCTTGAAGCCCAAACCCCCTTTCCCTATGTCTAATCACTGCTCCACAATTTGTCACCCTTTGTTAAAATGGTATATAAGTCTCCAGGTCCAGTTGTCTCTTTGGGTTTTCACTTCTTTACTGTGAAATCTCTATTCATAAAGAAATATTAATATCACAAAAGAAACAAATGCTTTTTTTCCTGTTAATCTGCCTTTTGTCACTTTTATTTTATTTTTTTAATGTTTATTTATTTTTGAGAGAGAGAGACAGAACGCTAGTGGAAGAGGGCAGAGAGAGAGAGAGGGAGACACAGAATCCGAAGCAGGCTCCAGGCTCTGTGCTGACAGTTTAGAACTCATGAACCGTGTGAGATCATGACTGGACCCGAAGTTGGATGCTCAACGGACTGAGCCACCCAGGTGTCCCTGCCTTTTGTCACTTTAATTCATAGGCCCCCAGGCATATAACCTCAGAGGGCAGAAGAAAAGCTGCCCCCTACTTACATTTCCAACTCATGATTTGTTGATAAAATTACATTATAAAGATGACAATTTATTCATAAACATATACTCCCAAGGGTTCATAAAGTATGGGCAGTGGCTTTAGAGATTATTATCTAGTTCCTGATTTACAGATGAGGTAGGCAACTTAAAAAGTAAAAATAAATTTCATTTTTAAAAACTGAGGGGAAGATAAAAGGAGAAAGCTTAAGAAGGAAGAAGAAGCAAAACCACTGGGAAAGAAGTAATGTCTTTAGAGGAGTGTGGCTTAGTGCGACAAACTAAAGCTTCACAAATTGCAGATCTCAGTCCCTGGGATTCATGCAAAACAGGAACAAGAGAAGTAATGACTATAGTTTTACAGCTTTGAACAAAGTCAGTGCTTCCTACTAAGGAGCCTGTGTTGCTGGTGGGGTCCTAGAAGAGCAGGTGATGGTGGGCAGACAGAACTTCCCTGGGCAGGGGTGGACAGAACCACCTGGCTTCTAGACTGATGGTTTATAGCACTTGATTAACTTGACTTCCTGTCAAATGGTGGCAAAGAAGGGCGTGTTGAGTATGTTTTACACTTTTGTATTTGAAAAAGTTTTTCTTACGTGTTTATCCTGGGTTTTTTAGTATAAACAAATAAAAAGGGTTGTTGCATGAACATCCATCCACCATTAAAAATAGGCTTAGTGGGGCGCCTGGGTGGCTTGGTCGGTTAAGCGTCCGACCTCGGCTCAAGTCATGATCTCACAGTCCGTGAGTTCGAGCCCCGCATCGGGCTCTGTGCTGATAGCTCAGAGCCTGGAGCCTGTTTCGGATTCTGTGTCTCCCTCTCTCTCTGCTCCTCCCCTGTTCATGCTCTGTCTCTCTCTGTCTCAAAAATAAATAAACGTTAAAAAAAATAATAAAAAAAAATAGGCTTAGAAACAATTCAAATACAAAAAGGCAGTTGATAAAACTTCACTTTTTCAAGAGGTATTTTAGTGAAGTCCAAGAAAACACATAGTTACTGAGTGTCTCCTATGTACTGAACAGAGTGCTAAACATTGGAGCGTCAGACTGAAAAACTCAAGAAACCCAGATTTTTATCAGTAGGCTCCAGAAGAAAATGAAAGAAATTTCTCCACATAATGAAAGTAAATGTATTAATCACCCATTCCCCATACAAACACAAATAATGACCTCAGTCCATTTTTATTATTTTTTATCTTTTTTTAAGTTTATTTTTCTACTTTGAGAGAGACAGAGACAGTAGGAGTGGGGGAGGGGCAGAGAGAGAGGGAAGGAGAGAATCCCAAGCAGGCTCCGCGCTGCCAGTGCAGAGCCCAATGTGGGGCTCGAACTCACAAACCATGAGATCATGACCTGAGCCAAAAGCAAGAATTGGGACGCTTAACCGACTAAGCCACCCACGCGCCCCTGACCTCAGTCCATTTTAAAATGTCCTTGATTTGGGTCTTTCTTTTCATTGCTTTTAAAGTCCTCTTTCTCAAGAGGCTTTGTTTAGCAGGTGCAGAAAATAAGGCCCACAGAAGGGGAATGAAATACTTACTTCAGGATTCTATGAAGTCACGGGCAGAATTTAGACTCATGTGATGTAAGGGCTACACAGGCCTTCAGGGGTTCTCTAACTCAACTGCTTATGTCAAAGGCCCCAAATGGAGCTGTTCAGTGGCAAAGTTAAGATGGGAATCAGCCCTCTAGCCTCTTAAGCAAGGGCACTAATGGAAGCCAAAGCCTACCTTACTTTCGGTCTGTGTATAAGACACGGCCATTCCCAGGCTTCTACACAGCACAGCTAAGCCATTATGGTTAAATAAGGTGGGAATATGCTTCCTCCAGCACCATTTAGACTGGAAAAACTCTAAGCCTGAACAGGGCCATCAGCGTGATCCATGATAGCCACCCTGATTTTAAATTGCTACAGACTACCAAAACAAGACCAGAAATGGATTAGTCTCTATCACCAAAATATACAACCTAGACTCAATGGTAATTTTATACCTGATACTTAATATAAAATCAGGTTTTCCTCAAAATATGATTTTAGGTAATTTATTCTCTTTATTGATAATATCAGATCTTCAAAAGGGTTGGTATGGGAGAGGAGGGAGAAACATTTTTAAAAGCGTTAAAAAACACATTTATATTGAATATTATAGTCAGAATTTTTTAAGTTTATTTATTACTTTTGAGGGAGAGCATGAGTGCAAGCTGGGGAGGGGCAGAGAGAGAGGGAGGGAGAGAGAATTCCAAGCAGGAATTCCAAGAATTCCACTGACAGCCTATAGCCTGATGTGGAGCTGGAACTCAGGAATCATGAAATCATGACCTGAGCTGAAATCAAGAGTTGGACACTTAACTGACTGAGCCACTCAGGCGCCCCTAGTCATAATTTTTAATAGGCAAGAAGTTTGATTTCAAATTCACTGGTGGAATCTATAAATATATTGCTCATTTCCTGGTTGCTTAGGCCATTAAGGGTCTAATCTATTTCCTGAGCTGAAACTAGCTAATGGAAAAATATTTAGAATAGTAATCATCTAGTGAGATGGGGTGTTGGCATCTATTCACCCAAAACATATTCTTGGTCATAATTCCCTTCAGTAATTTATATGGTTTCTAAAGGAATCATCTCACTTTTTACAATGAAAGGTCTATGCTCTACCCCTAATGTTTTATGAATAAGAGCACCCATCTATGACATTTTTCAGCCTGAACACAAATGTTACATTAGGTCAGGAAGTGTATTACTTGCTTTCCTACCAAATCAGTGAACAAAAAACCCCCATAAAGTCGATATTGTTATCATAAAACTGAGACTTTGTATTTATGCGAAGGAAATCCATTAAATAAGCTCATTACCCCACCTATTTGCAATACTACCCCAAAGCTGCAGAGATCCAAATGACTCAAAGCAAACTACAGTGTGCTGATGCTGGATTCGCCAGGGGCAGCCCAAATGAGACATTCACAACACCCTCAAAGTTATGTTCCCACAAGTTCCTTTCTCTTTTGTGGCCACCATGTCGTTGCTGATTATCAGCACACCTCTGACACAGCTGTTATTAGGTGGAGGGTTCAGATGGCAGACTAACTTTCTTTATTTAGCCCACGAGAAGCATTATTCACAAGGTAAATATGCCAGAGGAAAACCCTAAATGTAGGAAAAAGCCAAGCATGACTTTAGCACGATCTGTACCGTTCCTCCCTCCCTTTTGCAAAGTTCATCAAGAATTGTCTTTGAAAATAACCCACCACGGTCAGGTTTGGGCTTTGGAGCAAAGCTAGCCTTTGAGCTGAGACCTAGGAGTGTGGCACTCATGAGTTACACATAATTCTGAAATCTGAGCCCACCAGAGGAAATTTCTTTTAAATCAGAATCCATTAAGATACATCAGTATCCACACTTTTGTATATGTCTTTGATTACATAAAAATATTACTGGACTTTGAGAAAAATGTCTGCTTTCATTCAAACAGCATTCTCACATTATACACATTATTACTTTTCCATAATTCAGACACCAGGAATAAATTTTATATATTCTGGCACAGAGTACTAATATAATTTTTGCTGTTGTAAATGTCTCAATCCACAACAGAATTAGTAGTAATATATAGTTCTGTTCATTTTGGAAACATCTCATTAAAAAATTTTGACTGCATTTCATAAAGGAAAATAACAAATTTCTGCTAAAGATGACCAATATACTCTTTAAAGAAATGTGATTATCAAAGCAAAATAGAAACTCTTTGTTCTGTCTGCTAGTCACACCCAGTACAGTCATTAAAATCAGTTGTTAAAGTTTTTCCTTGTGGGTTTCACATCTATCATAGATAAATCTTTTTATAACACATTGCCCAGTGGTGTTTTGTACATGGGGCAGAAGCATTTCCTGACCTCAACAGGCTTCTAACAAGATCTGGGAATTGTCCAGGAAAAGAGAATTGGACAATGTAACTTAACCAAAAAGAAAATGCATCAAAACTCAGTATCAGAGATTCATATATGATACTGTACCTGCTGATGATGCTTATACATTTCAGCTTCTGACCCTGACTTACTTGCAACTGTTCTGTTCTTTTCTATTCCGAATTTGAAGCGACAGAGACCACAGAAGCAATTCACCACATTCTGGAATCCCCCTACGCCCTCTAACAGATATACTTCTTTTCTGCAGTTCTCAGAGTTAACACTTCCAGGTAAAAGTGTACAAAGGTATAATTAATTGAAAATTACATATTCGATTCTCATACCACTAAACTCAAATAATTAACTAAAAGACAAGTTCTAGTGTCTGACCACCTTAAAGGGAAACTATATTTGTCTTGGATAAAACTGGCATTGGAACAAAACTCTAAAAAACTCAAGTAGTCAAAGAGTTACAGTGTCATTTAGCTGTGCTATCATGATCAAAAACTGGTCTGATGACAAATTTAAAATCTAAGTCAGATACATCCAAAAAGCTTTAGAAAGGTAAGCGTTAATTTGCTAAGATATCCAAAGGAAAAACAATTCAACTTCTTCACTCAAAACAGAAAACGTGTTTAAAACCAAAATATCAAAAAAAATGTTTTTTTCTTTTCTTTTTTTTTTTTTTTAGAGAGAAAGAAAGTGAGTGAGAGAGAGAGAGAGAGAGAGAGAGAGCATGCTTGAGTAAGTGGGACAGTGGCAGAGGGAGAGAGGGAGAGAATCCCAAACAGGTTTCTTGTTGGGGCTCCATCCCAGAACCGTGAGATCATGACTTGAGCCGAAATCAAGAGTCGGATGCTCAACGGAACCACCTAGACGCGCCCCAAAATGATTTTTAATACTATAATTTGAACAAGGACAAACAAAAACAAGACAGGTATAAAAAATTTATTCTCTTCATTAAGATAATAAAATGGGACTTCTGCACAACTGGAGAAAACAATGAAAATACAGCAGAGTATATTGCACTGAATGAGACAATGCAGCCCCTGACGAGGTGCGAGGCCCCCTGCCGCTGGCTCTCAGGCTGCTCTGCACCATCCCACTGTGTCCCACTGGAGGGAACATGGCTCCTGTCTCTAAGTCCCTAATGAAGTAGTGTTTCCTTTACGGCTATCACCTGGGGGCCGGGGGGGTGGGGGGGCTGCCCTCAGCTCCTCAGAACCACCTGCATTCCTTCCCCTGATCTCCTCCATCTTCAAGCCACAACTGCACAGTCACACCTTCCAATACTTCCTATCTCCTTGACTGCCCTCTGCCATCCGCCAAAGGAAGCTCTCACACGGTTAGGTCAGCTTCACTCAGATAACCCAAGATAATCTCCTTATGTTGAGGTCAACTGTGATATGGAACATAATCACAGAAGTCAGATCTCATCATATCCACAGGTTCTCAGGATTAGGGTGGGACATCTGTAGGGAGGCCATTTAAACATGTTTACCTACCAAAAAAATCAAGGTAAACCGAACAAAATAACAAAAGCCAAATGGTTTTGTGAACTTGTCCAAACGTGAAACAAATATATTCTAAATTCCTCGCACTTGGGTAAGTAATATACACATATGGCATAGAATAGAAAGACACAAAAGACAGGTAGAAAAAAGTTAAGACTTGCTTCCAATACTGTCCCTTAGTCCTACCTCCATTCCCTAGGGCTAACAACTGTTTGGGAATTTTTGTCTCTTCTCAGAGATCTCCATACTTATTAAAGCACATATATTTGGGAAGATTGGCCTCATCTGTTCCTGAGAAATTGATAGCAGCCACCTATTAAATCACCTGGGCCTCACTCAGGCTTTTCTGGAGGGGGCTGGGGGTTGGGGTGGAAGTTATTCTGTGATAGTTTAGATTTTCTAATTATCTGAGATGAGTATTGATCATTTCTGTTTTCCTTGAAAAATCATCCTTTCTTGCAGGTTCCCAATTTGTACAGGATTGAGCAAAATAGTTTGATTCTTTTATTCTTTTCTGTTTCTACCATTTCCCCATGTTTATTTCTCATCTATGCTATCTTCCCCTCCCACTTTCTAATTTTATTAGGTTAGCTAAAGATTTACCTATTTATTTTAAATAACTGTCTCTTTTATTTATTAGTCTGATCAATTTTCCTTTTTCCAGTCCATTAACTTTTATCTTTATTCCTACCTTCTGCTGTTTAAGGTTTGTTGATCATTTTTCTAACTTTTTGAGTTAGATGTTCATTTTCTTTCTTTCTTCAGTAAGAGAGGTGCTTCTGAATTCTGCTTTCACTGTGTCCCATGGGTTCTGAGAATGATGTGTTTTCACTGTGCTTTTTTCCCTAGATTTTCTATAACCTCTTTGGTTTCCTCTGTGATCCAAGAGTTATTTAAATAAACATTTTTAAATGTTCAAATGATAAATTAGAACATCCTTAACTTTTAGTTTTATTGCAATAAGATTAGAGAATGCTGTATGCCTTCCTTTCACCTTTTGAAATTCATTCAATTTCCTTTCTGAGCTATTTTTGTGAATGTTTTATTCAGCATCTAAAAAGGTCTATTCTTACCTTTCAGAACACAAAGTGGCAAATACCAAATATTTGCTTTATTTATTATTTTTATTTGGGTTTTCTTTTTCTTATCTCTTGTCTACCTGATCTCCTGGACTAAGAGAAGTGAATTAATATTTTCCTACCACAATCATGTAAGTATTTCCTGTAGGAAATTTCGTATTTCCTGTTGGTTTTCCTTATAGATGGTGGTAGTATACTGCTATTATGAATCATCCTTCTTTGCCTTATTTAAAGCTTTTTCCTCCAAATCCAATCATGTCTGATGTTAAAGATGCAATCTTACTCTAGTGTTTGTGTTTTCCTGGTAAGCTTTTGCCTGTGTTTTCAATCTTTTCCGTGTGATTCTCCCTTCAGCGCATTACCCTGCTTCCTCTTTCTGCCTAATCAGGGCCAAGGAAGCTCTTGCTGCCAGCCCGCACCCTGGCTCCCATTAGTCTCAACTGGGCATTACTGGTTTGTGTGGGATGTGCAGCTGTGGTTATCTTTCTTCAACTGGCTTTGTCTCTTCCTCATTGCATACTGTGGTTTGGGGCTGCACGTCTAGTTTCTTTAAAGGTGGGGCTCATGTTTTTTCTTTTTGTTTTCCTAGTGCAGTTGTATGCTTTGTGAGAGACAAGGAAGATAATGCCATATATGCTCTGTCATTTTAAAACTAGAATCCAGAATTTGTGTTTTGCCAGTTCTCCTCCACTACCCATTCCTTACATCATGCTCTCTGGCCAAAGGCTACGCTGTACTGTGGGCTGCAGATGTTCCCGATAACAGTATGTTCTGGTCCTTTGTACCCTGAATGAGGAAGGCAGTTTCTTATCTGGCTCTTTGAAATTAGCTCCTCTAGTTTCTAGACTATTTTGCACTGTCTATATCTACCTCTCCCAGAAGCTTCTGGAAATCCTACTCTTGTCTCTGATTCATGTCTGTCTCTTCAGTTAACAGTTTAGTCTGCCTACAAGTATATTTTTACCAGCCAATTCAAAGCCGATACTAAACAAACCAATGGCTGGGCCACATCATGTGACCAATTTAGTGCTCCACCTGCTGTGTGCAAAGCCCCTTCCCAGGCATTGGTGAGGCACATCGAGAAGAATGCCTCAGGAACTCATAATTTAGCAGGGAGCAAAAAAAAAAATATTGTTCCTACGCTTTTTTTTCCCCACTAAATGCACATTTCCATGTAGTGTCCTCAAATGTCATGGCATCAGTGTTACCCATCTTTCTCTGGGCCCTCCCTGTACCCCGTCAACTTTCTTAAACAATTAGAGGTGAACTGCCTTTCCTATTCAAAGTCTGTACACTTTCAACGTGGGCATGAAATTGCTATCGTGCATCAGCCCTTGCCTTGGTTGCACAGCCAACATAATAAGAGATGAACTCACAGAGCAGGTGTGTAAATTAGGATCCTTTGGCTACAAAGAACAGAGACTGACTCAAGTTATCTCCAGTAACTGTGAGGTTGTGTGTGTGAGGGAGGAGGGTCAGAGGGGGCATTATCATAGGCTCCACATGAAAATAAGGAACAAGGTATGCCGTGTGGCTGGGCCTCATGGTAATTCATGGAAAGCAGCTTCACTGGGCTTCATGCAAAGTATAGGAACACAGACTGAGGATTTCAAGTTGTGATTTCAAGTTGCCCAGGATTAGACAGATGTGCAGAAATTTGGTTAGTTCCTTATGCCTCTCGCAGTGGTAATCTGTTGATCATCCTCTTCCCCTGCAGATATGAAGTAAAATATCTGTAGGCCTACGCACACACTTTTTGAAAATTTCATGACTTAGCTTTTACTTATTTATCACTCTTGCTTACTCACAGCTTCTACTGACTCATCTTTGTCTACCTTTTTTTTTTTTTTTTAATTTTTTTTTCAACGTTTTTTATTTATTTTTGGGACAGAGAGAGACAGAGCATGAACGGGGGAGGGGCAGAGAGAGAGGGAGACACAGAATCTGAAACAGGCTCCAGGCTCCGAGCCATCAGCCCAGAGCCTGACGCGGGGCTCGAACTCACGGACCGCGAGATCGTGACCTGGCTGAAGTCGGACGCTTAACCGACTGCGCCACCCAGGCGCCCCTGTCTACCTTTTTTTCTGGCTAAGTATTTGACTTCTGTCCCTATCAAATAATTCTCTCTACCTTGAATTTAAAATTTCCTAAAAGAGAGGATCTGATCAGTCCATTATGTCACCATCATGAGTTGGATATAAAGTACTTGTACCAGGTCATTTAATGGGTCAGATTCCAAAAAAGCCTGACTGCTTTAGGTCAAATGCAGATGGTAAGGTCAAGCAATTTAGGTCAAGGCCACCTAGAGTTCTGTCTTGAGTTGATATCCTCAGGCAGATAGGATATAGGTAGGATCCCTAAGGAAAAAAAGGACTGTGGATATACAGATATTCCTAGATTTGGCCTGACTATTACAGTGGTTAAGCTTTCCTCAGTTCTGATTACCAACATCATGCATTTTATCCCAGGTTTTCTGTGATTTCCAAGAAGGATTAGTTGTGTAAAATAGATAGATAATTTATCACATTTCAAGCTTTTCCTATATATTTAAATGGAATCACTATCAAGATACAAGTCCATATGCTATACCACCAAAGGCAAATTTAATCTAGCCAGCTAGAAATTCCGTGGAAAGAGTTTTATCCAATAGAATGTACTGCTAGTTTTCCAAGGGGGTCAAAGGATTGATATACCTACTTCTATGAAGGAATCATCAATTCACTACAGCTAGGCAATAGTGTGTCTAGAAGAAATTGGGGCTTACTTATAATAACATTTCTGCCATCTAACACCACACAGACAAAAAGCTTTTTTAACTTCATTTATGACAATTTAGAACTGAACTTCACTTTGCTTATCACAGTCCCTGTGAGAATAAGTTTTACTATCATCTTATAGACTAGAAAATAATTCCAGAAGCCAACAATGCCACATTTTAGACTAGAGGTACATTGGATTCAGAGTAAACTGCTATGGCTCTAGAATTTCAACCACAGCGCAGCTGTAAACATCAGCCTGGCTGAGCACCTGAACTGAGACAATACATGCCAGATTAGGTACAGACACCTGCTTGCCCAAGCCTAGCCATATGCCACTGAATTACAGAGGAGGCAATCATCCATAGAGCAGAATGTACTGCTTTAAAGCTCTTGTGGGGGGGGGGGCGGGGAAGGGGCATGTGCCCAATCTGTTCCTGTGTGTGTGCTATTTGCCTAATCCTTGCAAAATTATAAACTCTACCCATCGTAAGAATAATCTAATAGTTTTGTTGAGAGTACTCAACTGAAGATATATTCATCAGAGGGATATAAATTTAGATAAATTCCTTATACCACAAACATTATCATAATGAGGCTTTTCATTAAAAAATACCTACAATTGCCAGATAGTGACCTATACCTTAAAGGCAGACTGCTGATGTAGATAAAAAGAAATAATGCAGAAAATGCATACAAGGAGCATTGTTCATGTCAGTCAGACACATACCATGCTTCTTCCAGCAGTCATCTGGTTCTCAATCAAGAAGTTACCAGGCACTGAGAACACTGATGTGCCAGAAACTACACTGGACATTCAGCATAGGGAAGTGAATTTACTTTCTACCTTTCCTCAAGAGAAGGAATCATGAAAGTCTAGCAAGGCAAATAGACTGAGAAATAAGCAATAAGAAAACAATGTAGGAGTAGCTCTCATTGGTGAATCTATTGGCCAAAGATTCCAAGGGGTATGTTCCTTTTTTTTTTTTTTTTTAATGTTTATTTATTTTTGAGAGAGACAGACAGAATGCGAGTGGGTTAGGGGCAGAGAGAGAGAGAGGGAGACACAGAATCCGAAGCAGGCTCCAGGCTCTGAGCTGTCAGCACAGAGCCCGATGCAGGGCTTGAACTCACGAGCTGTGAGATCATGACCTGAGCCAAAGTTGGACACTCAACCGACTGAGCCACCCAGGCGCCCCCCAAAGGGTATGGTCTGATTTCAACATGTCCTGTCAGAGATGGGCACATCTTCTGACACATTTTGCATGTCTCCCAAAAGTGTTCACCATGAGAGATCCTCTGACATCTATTATCATACCCATAAAAAAGAAGACCTATTTCTCAGTTTTAATGTTATGGTTATTTTGCATCTCAGCATGTACGTTTGATGATATGTGAACGTTAAGTTAGGCAAGAAGGGAATGCTGATCAAGGTTTTCACCAACTCTGCTTTGCAACGGGGATGCCATCAGCAGGTGGGAAAAAAGCAGCTTGCAGGAGTGTGAATCTTTGAAATGAAGGACTGGGCCAGGCAGAGGGGGAGTGATGGTTACCTTATGTGGAGAAGAGGAAGCAATTATATCCTTCAAATCCTTTCTCCTACCTCAAGCATCTTCAATCTCCTCACCCCTTTACAAACCTCCTAATATTGTGATCTACTCAAATTGCCTGGTCACTTATGGCAGCAAACATACATGGAAGAAAAATAAGAAATGAATGGGAATGATACTAGGTCCTTGGTATTACCTTGAAGGAAAATTAACATCTTTTAATGTGATGTGAGCTGCTGAAATAGTTAAATCACAGAATCCTGAGGATTTGAAATACAATCCTTTTTTTTTTTTTTAAGTTTATTTGTTTATTTGGAGAGAGAGTGTGTGTGAGCTGGAGACAGGGAGAGAGAGAAGGAGGGAGAGAATCCCAAGCAGGTTCCACACGGTCAGCACAGAGCACCTGAGATCATGACCTGAGCCAAAAACAAGTCAGATGCTTAACCAACTGAGCCACCCAGGCACCCCCAGAAATTCATTTTTTGATCATGCAAAGCGTAGGTAGCAGGAGGGTGGTGTTGGGGCCTCTGAACTATGTAATCATTTAGGAACTCTTCCTGATGGAGACTTTATCACCTTTAACATGTAGTTTCCACGGTCCCTTCCGGTGCCAATATCCAGCTGGCACAAGGGGTAGAGAGAGAGCATGAAGACTCTTTGGGGGATTTCTTTTAAGCAGATAGACCAAAGGAAGGAATGCCTATCACTTTTACTCTCCTTCCTTTGCCCAGACACAGTCATATAGCTACATCTAACTGCAGAGGAGGCGAGGAAATGTAGTCTAAGCTGTCTTAGCTTAGGAAAAGGAAAATAGCTTTGGTGAACAAGTAGCCAATCACTGCCACATTGTCTTTCCCAGATTATATTTCATCTGCAAATATACCCAGCTTTTGCATCTTAGGATGTGAATTTAACTGGGGTATTTATTATGTGTAAAAAATAAGTGTAATAAATACAATGAAATTCTACTACATAACAAGTTTGCCTGCCAATGAAGCTTACTACAAAATGAATTGGTTATAAAAGGTAAATTGTCATTACACTGGTTTATTAAAATGTGAGTTCAGCAACATAAAAATATTTTTTATTGGGGTGCCTGGGTGGCTCAGTCAGTTTGCATCCAACTTCGGCTCAGTTCATGATCTTGTGGTTTGTGGGTTCAAGCCCCATGTCAGGTTCCGCACTTTCTGCCCCTCCCCCACTTGCTCGCATGCTCTCTCTTTCAAATAAATAAACTTTATAAAAATTTTATTTATTTACTTATTTTACATAAATATATTTATAAATAAATAAACATTTTAAAATCTCTTCATTTACATTATATCAAATAGTAGTACTGTCTCTATTTGGATTTCTTACTTGTCAAACTTAATAATTCCAAAACCCTACATTTCTTTTTTTTTTTTTCAACGTTTTTAATTTATTTTTGGGACAGAGAGAGACAGAGCATGAACGGGGGAGGGGCAGAGAGAGAGGGAGACACAGAATCGGAAACGGGCTCCAGGCTCCGAGCCATCAGCCCAGAGCCTGACTCAGGGCTCGAACTCAGGGACCATGAGATCGTGACCTGGCTGAAGTCGGACGCTTAACCGACTGCGCCACCCAGGCGCCCCTCAAAACCCTACATTTCTAAAACCAAATTTGTGATCTTCCCTTCTGTATCTCCTCCTGACTTTTTCATCTTAGAAAAAGACCTCTGGACAAACAATTATTCAAGCCAGATCCTAGGGAATAATCCTATATATCTTACTCCCAAATCCCCATCCAATTTATCAGTAGGTTTTACTTTCAAAGTATATCTTGGATTCATTACTTTCTTCCAGTTTCCCCTAATCCAAGCCAATCCACTTTTCACCTGGATTACTGCTGTAATTTTATCTCCACCTCTACCTTTAAAAATTTTTTTTTTTAACGTTTATTTATTTTTGAGACAAAGAGAGACGGAGCATGAACGGGGGACGGGCAGAGAGAGAGGGAGACACAGAATCAGAAACAGGCTCCAGGCTTTGAGCCATCAGCCCAGAGCCCGACGCGGGGCTCGAACTCATGGACCGTGAGATCGTGACCTGAGCCGAAGTCGGACGCTTAACCGACTGAGCCACCCAGGCGCCCCTCTCCACCTCTACCTTTAGAGTAGCTCCCTACTTTCACATTTTCTCAACCTGCTCCTTTCTCAATAAGTCAGATAATCTTCTGACAATCCTTCAAAAGATTTGCATGGTACTACTCAGGTTAAAATCCGAAATCCCAACCAAAGGCTTGCCCTGCATGAACCTCGTCCCTGGCTTCATCTCCAACCTCATTTGCTAGCACTTATTTTGCTCAATCTGTACCAGCCTCTCAGTTCCTTGAAAAGGGCAAAAGCTTTTCTGTGTAAGGGCCTTATTACATAGTATTTCCTCTGCCCAGAAAAAAGTAATTGTTTTAAGCCATGACATATATTTTCCTTTTACCATGAAATATATTTTCTTTTCTTAAAATTCATTTTAATGTTTATTTTTTTTTTGAGAGAGAGAGAGAGACAGAGCATGAGCAGGGGAGGGGCAAAGAGAGAGGGGGACACAGAATCTGAAGCAGGCTCCAGGCTCTGAACTGTGTCAGCAGTTCTGTGTCAGCACAGAGCCCAATGCGGGGCTCAAACTCACGAACCGTAAGATCATGACCTGAGCAGGAGTCGGACGCTTAACCAACTGAGCCACCAGGCGCCCCCAAAAATATTTTCATATAAAAGAATGTATTGATGCATATGACTCCCACTAACTCAAGCACCAAAGCTAAGATCTGCAATTATCCCACCTGTTTTACTCTGGGAAGAAGAGGTGTATGGAGGGGATGGGTTTTTCCCCCTAGTTCACTTATTGACAGAGAAGCCTTGGTCTTTGCCCTCTGCATGAGGCCTATTAAAACCCAAGATCTAGGCCACCAGGGATTGGCAAATGCCTAAAGAACAAAATACAGGTTTAGAATTTGCTGCTATCTCAGGATTCATCAGGTTTTCACATAGTTTCTGGCTCCCATTTTTTTTCTTTTACTTTCCCACTAACTCAGCCACACATTTAAAAATGTATTTTAATTACCGTATCCAGAAGTTTCAGATGTTCTGTACCAGAAGGGGTTATACTGACAGCTGGCCCATCATTTTGCCAGAAACGAAAGATCTCGTATGGCATACTTTACCAATCCTCTTCAGCTGGCTAGGTCCTAATAATCTTTTAGAGCTTCAACTCAAAATGTCACTCTGAAAAGTCTTCCCCAGTCTAAATTAGTTTCATTTCTCTCTTGAAACAAACTTCTCTTTCCCTTTGTAACCTTAATAACAATTTCGATTACATATTATTTTTGTGTTATCCGTCCCTTCCATTATCCTGTAAGTGCCAGGATAGGAATCTTGTCTGATGTGATTATTACTGAATAGAATGCCTAGTGGGGTACTAAGACGCAGTAGGTGCACAAGAAACTCTAGATGCTTATTAAGCAAAGGAATGAATAGATGCAATTTAATGTAATCACACTGAGTCAAAGTGTCTTAAATCTTGTGACTGATAAATACTGGCAATATTAAACAACTTATAAATACTGACTGCCTTCAAGAACTATGTAGTATAGGACAAGTTCAAAACAAAAAATAGTGGGTGTAAGCAAGGTAGTAAAGCACAGACTCTGGAACCAGGCTGCCTGGATTTGGGTTTGGGCTCAGCCCCTTATGAGCCAAGTGGTCCCTGTCAGGGACTTAAACATTTTGTGCCTGTTTTCTGATCTGTCCACTCAGGTCAATAAGGGTATTTCGTGACGTTAAAATAATGATTAAATGGTAAACATGCCAAGCATCTACAGAAGCAAGATATAATTGTGGTGGCTACTATTGTTACAAATTTAGTATTAACCGGCGTAACCGGCGGTGCCTTCAAAGAAAAATGGCAAGTTACACAGTATCAGAAGGGAGAAATATGTAGGAACAGCAAGCTGCGGAAAGGCACTTGGGTTGCAGATGCACCAGCAAGAGGCAGGAGCACACAGAGACATCCATGAGGGAGGCAGCAAGGAGCTGGCTGCGTGGGCGCCCACTGCCCACACACACACATGTCACTGACACGGCGGTTAGGAGAGGAGGGGCTGCGGAGAGAGCCGGGATGGGCCTGCCGTGGCTTTCTGCAACATGTGTGTGCACTTAGTTCACTTGATCCATCACCAGCTCTCTGGTGGGGAGGATGTTTTAGACCTGACTTCGGCCTCAATTCATCAAAAATACCTGCAAACATCAGCCAAACAGGCAAGATTAAGTTCTGCTCCTTCTGACAGCGGCACGTATCTCTGGGCATTAAAGGCAGATTGTGTCTAAGGCAGCAGTTTTCCTGACAAATGAAATACTCTACTCATGGATCCTGTTTTTCAAAAAACAAAATACTGGATCTTTCCCATGTTTTTGGTCTTCCTTCTCTTTTTCAACTGCATTTTTCTCTAAATACTGAGAACATATTACACAGTCTCTTCTTTTGCATTCATTCCCCATGCCCCAGATCCTGGATCCATCTAAAGTCAAGTCATTAGAGTTTGGATCTTGTGATACTACACTGATGACAGGTCTGATTATTTTACAACAAAGTTTTATTACCCTTTTTTCTAGGTATAAAACTAGTTCTTTTTAGTCCTTCTGAGACTATCTATCCATGGCCCTCCGTGAAAATTTTACATTAAAATGAGCTTAACTGCATCACCCATATATTGAGAGTCTAAAGTTCTATCTGTTGGGATAAAATGACTCCAGCTGAACCCTGAGATGAATTAAAACAAACACAGATTAACTGGGTCCAGGGAGATAACTGCTTATGTCTTCTTCTAGGAGTTTTAAGGTTTCAGGTCTTTTTTTTTTTTTTAATTTTTTAAATGTTTATTTATTATTGAGAAACAGAGAGAGACAGAGCATGAGCAGGGGAGGGGCAGAGAGAGAGGGAGACACAGAATCTGAAGCAGGCTCCAGGCTCTGAGCTGTCAGCACAGAGCCCGACGCAGGGCTCAAACTCACAAACTGCAAGATCATGACCTAAGCTGAAGTTGGGCGCTTAACCGACTGAGCCACCCAGGCGCCCCAAGGTTTCAGGTCTTATGTTCAAGCCTTTAATCTATTTTTAGTTAATTTTTGTGTATAGTGTAAGACAGTGGGGGAGTTTCATGCTTTGGAATGTGGCTCTCCAGTTTTCTCATCACCATCTACTGGAGAGACTGTCCCTTCTTATAGTTTTCAATATACAGGTCTTTTACCTCCTTGGTTAAATTCATTCCAGGGTATTTTACTCTTTTTGATGAAACTGCAAGTGGGATTGTTTTCTTAATTTCTCTTTCTGATAGTTAATTATTAATGTATAGAAGCACAACAGATTTTTGCTTATTGATTTTGTATTCTGCAACTTAAGTAAATTTATTTATTTTAAACAAAATAATTTTTTTTTTTTTTAAATTTTTTTTTTTTCAACGTTTTTTATTTATTTTTGGGACAGAGAGAGACAGAGCATGAACGGGGGAGGGGCAGAGAGAGAGGGAGACACAGAATCGGAAACAGGCTCCAGGCTCCGAGCCATCAGCCCAGAGCCCGACGCGGGGCTCGAACTCACGGACCGCGAGATCGTGACCTGGCTGAAGTCGGACGCTTAACCGACTGCGCCACCCAGGCGCCCCTAAACAAAATAATTTTTTGTTTAAATTAATAATTTTTTGTTTAAATTAATAATTAAATTAATAATTTTAAACAAAATTTATTTAATTTAAACAAAAAGTTTTAACAGTTTTGATGTAGTATTTTAAGTTTTTCTCTATATAATGTCATGTCACCTAGAAATAGTGACAGTTTTACTTCTTCCTTTCCAGTTAGGATGCCTTTTATTTCTTTTTCTTGTCTAATGGCTCTGGCTAAGACTTCTTTTTTTGTTTATTTTGGGGGGGGGGAGGGAGGGAGGGAGGGAGGGAGGGAGATAGAGCGCCCCCGTGTGTGTGCACACGTGAGTGGGGGAGGAGTAGAGAGTAAGACAGTGACAGAGGATCTGAAGTGGGCTTTGCACTGACAGCAGAGAGATTCGAACTCACCAACAGCAAGATCATGACCTAAGCCAAAACTGGACAGTTAACCAACTAAGCCACCCAGGCGCCCCTCTGGCTAAGACTACATTGAGTAAAAGTGGCAAGAATGGGCATCCTTGTCTTGTTTCTGATTTTAGAGGAAATACTTTCAGCCTTTCACCACTGAGTATGCTACAGTGTAGATCACTTAAAAATTTTTAAGCTTCCTCTGAACTCTGGAAACCCATTCTCTGCTGAATGATAAAATCAATATCACAAGATGGATTTTCTTTGTAATCAGAGTATCTCTACTCAAATTTTATTAACAGTTCATAAGCAACTACTGCTTCTGCTATCAGGGAACCTAAATTAATGCTGGCTTTACTCACTCAGTTTCATTGTGAAAATATTTTTTAATTGAAAATGCAGCATCAGCTAATAAAAAAATATTAATTGAAAATGCAATATCAGTTCATAATAAAAATTGTATGAAAGGGTATTATAAATAAAAATTATTAATAAATGTAAGTATATATTATTAAAATGGCAAGGAAGTATCCTTTCCACCCCACATTCTCAGAAACTAAGTTAATTTATAAACACAAATATACTTGAACATAAAGTTACCAAGTATATGTGTGGTAGACTGTTACGGGAATGGCTCCCATTCAATCAGGTCTCCTGGTATCCATTTCCCATGTGTAGTCCTTTTTAACACTGACTCTCCATGTGATCTGATTTGGTCAATGCGCCCTGATAACCGTGACACATGCAGAGGTTTGATGTGTACTTGTGCACTGGTCTTACTTTTTGGAAACCTGGGACCATAATACCGTGAAGAAGCTCACGGTAAGAAACCAGGTGGAAAGAGAGATCCTATCCAGAGCTGTCCCACCTGAATACCATCTATCACATGAATGAATCCAGAGACAGAAGCAGAAGAACCACCCAGCCAACTCTCAGAATCATGAGAAATACTGTTGATACAGACCAGTAAATTTTGGGACTGTTTGTCACGCAGCAATAGACAAATGACACAGTGCACAAGCATAAATATGCAGATACGCTATTAACATTCCTTGAATTTAGTTTATGAATAAAGTAATTGATAATTATGAAATATATGAAGAAAATATAAAATATGACTAGAATTTCATACATAAATAAGGAAGAGACTAGTTTGTCTTTTGAGATCTGTATTAGCAGTCTTGATCATAAACTCTAATTTGATGTTTCTCCCTGTTTAAAAAGGCTGTGGCATATACATCTTAGCCTCAGTTCTTTCAACACAGTTATTTTTACTATAGACAACTAAGAAGTTAATGCAAATGAAACTAGATGAAACTTGAAAAGACTTTTAGTAGTCTAAAAATCATTGAATAATTATCTGAAAAATCTAATAGCTGAAGATATACAAGGGCACCTGGTTACCAGAGCATCAAGGAAGAAAGCTGACCCTCCATCCAAGTCTTAAAGGTCTATAAAGGTGGAAAACTCACAGAGTCATATTTCATGACCCCTGCAATACATACAATATGATAGACACCTTTCTGAAAGCAAAGTTCAGATTAAAAAAAAACTCAGCTATTTCACTTTCCTGTAGAAAGAAACCTGGAAGGGGTGTCTGGGTGGCTGAGTCACTTAAGCATCTGACTCTTAACTTCGGCTCTGGTCATGATCTCAGGGTTGTGAGATCCAGCCCTGCGTCCAGGCTCCACACTGGGTATGGAGACTGCTTAGGGTTCTTTTTCTCTCCCTCTCCCTCTGCTCCTCCCTTGCTCTCGCTCTCTCTCTGCAAAAACAGAACAGGGGTGCCTGGGTGGCTCAGTCGGTTAAGCGTCCGACTTCGGCTCAGGTCATGATCTCACTGTCCGTGGGTTCGAGCCCCGCGTCGGGCTCTGTGCTGACTGCTCAGAGCCTGGAGCCTGTTTCAGATTCTGTGTCTCCCTCTCTCTCTGACCCTCCCCCGTTCATGCTCTGTCTCTCTGTCTCAAAAATAAATAAACATTAAAAAAAAATTAAAAAAAAAAACAGAACAAAACAAAAACCCTGGAATATTATTCAATGTAATGTTTTTTTTCTGTTTATTTCCAGAAGTCTTTTCAAAGAGGATTTAAAGCCCAATCTTCTTCATCTTAAATGGACAGGATTTGTTAACTAAATAAATATTTAATGAATGACTTCTTTGATCCAGCTACTCTGTGAGACACTGGATGAGACATAAGGCATCTAGAGAAGAGGAAGGTGGAGTCAAAGCCTTGAAGAACTCACAATAAGAGAAAATGATTCAAAGTAAATACAGTAATGAGATGCCTGGATGGCTCTGTTGGTTGGGGGCCTGACTACTGATTTTGGCTCAGGCCATGGTTTCAGGGTCACGGGATCAAACCCTGAGTTGGGCCCCCGTGCTGAGCGTGGAGCCTGCTTGGGATTCTCTCCATCTCCCCCCACCCCCCGCCGCCCCTCCCCTGCTCATGTGTATACACACATAAACACACACACACTCTCTCTCTCAAAATAAATACACTTTAGAAAAAGAAAATAAATATAGTAATAATGGCTAATATTTTTTGTATACTAACCATGCACAGCATTGTGCTAAATTTCTTACACAGTTGACCCTTGGACAATGTGGGGGGTGGTTAGGGGCACTGATCCCCCACATAGTAAAAAAGCCACGTGTAACTTTTGACTCTCCCCAAACTTAACTACTAGTAGTCTGCTGATGACGGGAAGCCTTACCAATAACATCAACAGTTGATTAACACATATTTTTATGTCATGTATTATATACTATATTTTTATAATATAGTAAGCTGGAGTAAAAGAGTTACTAAGAAAATCATAAGGAAGAGAAAATACATTTACAGTCCTGTATTTGTCAAAAAAAAAAAATCCACATTTAAGTAGATCCACACATTCCAAGTCTGTGTTGTTCAAGGGTCAAGTGTATATATTATCCCACTTAATCTTCACAGTAATCCTATTTCGTAGATAATATTATCCTTATTTTACAGAGCAGATAACTGAGGTACAGGGAGTATAAGTAACTTACCAGAGATCATAGAGGTAATACATAAAGAAGCCAAGATTTGAACTCCAACAACATGGCTTCAGAAAAACCACATTTTTCACCACATTTGTTGCTCTAGTGCAGGAATTACCAGAGTTAAATAACAGCCTAGGCTCCCAGAGGAGGTGATGTCTGATCTGGGTCTTAAAGGGTAAATAGGGGTTTGCTTAATCCCATAACTGCAACTGGAAATGATAAATAATTTAGCGGTCAGTCGCGCATATGCTTAGCTTTAATCATTCTTACAACATCCTTGTGCCGTAGGTATTAGCCTCATTTCATGATGAGAAAACTACTCAAGGAGATTAAGTAAATTTCTCAGGGTCACTCAGTCAGTAAGAAGTGGAGTCAGAATTCAACACTAGACTTGTCTGCCTCCAAAGCCTCTGCCTTTTCCAGGCACTCCACAGAGGGAAAGTACTCCAGGCGGAAGGGACAAGATGTGCCAAAGCCCGGAAGGGGCATGGCATATTGGTGTGAAAGAAGGGGCTGTCTGCCAAGCTGAGGCGGGGGTGGGGGGGGTGGGGTGGGGGGGAAGGGGGGTGCGTATCCTGCAGGTGACAGGGAGCCAGCAGGGTACTGGGAGGTGAGGAGTGACAAGAGGAGGTTGATTTTCCAGGCAGACAACTCCAGTGGTGGTGAATACAGGAAACTGGAGAAGCCAGGAACTCAAGCCGGAGAGACCAGTTATTCTCAGGTGGCTGTTACAGTCCAGACAGCCGAAGTCAGGGGCTTGAGACTATGGATTCTGAAGGGTCTAATAAGCTCCTGCTATGCCAGACAATTTTCTTCAGGATCTTCCCCCGGCAAGGCAATGCATGCCATCTGACCTCTTAAACAACGGCCATCTTAAAATTTGGTGAAATGTCTTAGAAGAAAAAATTTTATGTAAATGATTTCAGAAAATAAACTAAGTTCCTATGTTGTATGTTGTATTCACAATCTGCTGTTGCCTAAAATAATCCATTTTATTATAATAGAAGAGAGACCTTCTTCTATCGCTGGACATCCTGTTAAGACATAACTTACTTGCACAACTCACTGCCTCTCTTTTAGGAAAGGAACAGAAACAAGGAGGTTGTGGTTTATATAAGATATGATATAATACAAAGGCGGGACGATAAGGAAGTTAATGCAGTGAGACTATACCAGAACCTTATATAAGGTAAATTAGAACTTTTAACAAGCTAACACGCATGCCAGAGGAAACGCCTTGCCAACCATGTGGGCTGATGGAAGTGGAGGGTGAAACTGTGAAGAAAAAGAAAATCTTTTCGATAATCTGAGATTTCATGATAACATGGGAGAACTGTGGTGTGCTGACAAACATCAGAAACTGTCACATCTTATTACCAGATGCTGGAGATCAGTTAAGGGTTGCCAAATAAGATCCATGTTCAGAAGACAGCATTTTCAGAGAAAGTGGAGAGAAGCTGACACTTTGTTGATGATGAAAAAGACCTTATTATGGACTGAACTGTATGCTTCCCAAATGCACCTGTTGGAGCTCTAACCCCCAGGACTGGGGTCCTTACGAGAAGAGAATAGGACACAGACAATACAGAGGGATGACCATGTGAGAACACAGTGAGGGGGAAGCCACCTGTAAGACAAGGAGACAGGCCTCCGAAGAAACCAAACCTGCCAACACCTTGATCTTGGACTTCCAGCCTCCAGAACAGTGAGAAAGCAGATTTCTGCTGTTTAAGCCACACAGTCTGTGGTATTTTATTACGGCTGCCCTAGCAGATTACTACAGACATGAAACTGGGGGCAGACATGAGACCCAGAAAAAAAGTACTGCCTATTGAGGAATCAACCTAGCAAGAAACTTCAACATGGAGCGAGGGCTAGTGGGAAGCACTGTGATCTTGGGGGTAAGGGATACTGGAGGATAACGCTGTGCGTGGAAAAGAGAATGAAACGCTGCAGAGAACACACTGATAAATGCGCTGACCCTGTGCCAGCTTGGGTGCTGAAGCTTCTAACCTAAACCACTTAACACGAAGTTTTACCACCTCTTCATGTGATTTGTGCTCCAAGATTCCCTCACATAATGATAACAGCAGCAGCATCATAATAATAAATAATGGGTATCTGAAAGAGACCATGTCAACTGCATACTGCAGTCATCTGGGTAGGAAGTGGTGCAGGCAGGGAAGAGGTTAGACACTCCAGAGGAAAGAAATCACTCTCTACTGGGTACCAATAAAAAGTCCCCAGGCCAGGGGAATTGACAATGAGAAAGTATTTCCCATTCAATCACAACTATCAGCTATAACAAGGAATATAATTTTCCCCTCAGCAGTTTGTTTGCCTTTAAGTGGAGCTTCAGAAAGGTTGACAACTGTTGGAGACATGTGAATAACACTTAAACATTTTCACTATCTTTTTTTGGTTGCTATTTTCATTTACGTATTACTTCCGCTGCTTTAAAAGAATTTTTTGCTGGGGGGTAGGGAGAAGGAGAGAAAAAGGCATAACAGTAAAATAAGTAAGTTCTCGAGAGCATTAATGAGACTCAGTTATTTGCCAGTGAAATGCTAAATGGGTCCATGAGTTGGCGAAACAAGAATATAATAACCAAGTAAATAAAATGTAATTTTACCTGATTCTCCCCAGAGTAGAGGCACCTGCAGCTGAAACAGCTGTGGTTGGAAGGTTTGGAATACTAACCCCCCCCACGATCCAATGGCCCAGACTTCTTAATGCAACCTATCTTAAATACTCTCAACATTTACGTCTATTTTAATTGCTACCTAAAAGAATCAAAATTAAATTATTTCTAGTGAGGAGCAACAAACACACAGAGGAACACTATATACATTTTCTTGTCTAAAATAGATCTCCAAACACAAACTGTGGAGCACACTTTAAACATAATCTTAATATGAATTCAAATAGTAAAGAAAAAAAAATAATCAAAGAAAGGTGGATCTCAGTGTAAGTAGTTGTGGGAAAATTATTTGTTACCACTGTTTCCAAAGAGTGAAGACGGGTTCTAACTTTATTCTCCAACACAGATAAACACAAATTGTAACAGATAGACAGTGTTGGGCAAAACACTGAAGAAAGGTATATGAAATATGAAAACTCCCACTTAAGAGCATAACCATTAGCTGAGAGTGAATTAGTTGCTGGGGAGAAAAAGATACTTAAAGCTTGAAGGGAGAGAAACTGCTAGTCGAAATAGCAGTTTTGAGGGTTCATTTTTGTTGTTAATTCTATGTGGGAAGCTCTGCCTGAGGACATCATACCGTTTGGAATGCATAAAAGGGTGTAGTGCTTTAATCCTATGATTTATTGTTTCTCTTACTAAATAGAGAGACGCCCATATAAAAATCAATTTTTATATCCGTTTATCTTATTTTTCTTTGGTGTAGGACAACCTAATGATTTATATAGATTAGCTCAAGATACAATACCCAGGTTTACCCATCAAGTGAATTTAAAAATATCTATATGGCTTTCTCCTTAATAAACTGAAAGAAAATGACTGGCAGGTATAGGGGTAGTGGTAGAATAAAATGGCGGAAGTAAATAAGGGACAAATGCATTCTAGCTGATTAGGAACAGCCAGAAAAGCTGAGTTTTCTAAATGTGGAGGGTGCCTGACGCCTGGGCATCTGGAGCTGTGGCCTATTTTCTCCACCTGTCATCAAGTGTTTCAGAGTATGCCCACATTTACACGTTTCCTGCCCGTTCCCACAGTACACGATTGGGAGAAACAAGATCAACCTGCATTAACCCCTGTTTTGGGGGAAAAACAAAACAATGCCCCAAATATGAGGCACACTGAGGACTATGAATGTTAACAGAAGCCTCGAAGGAAAAAAGAGGTAAATGTTTTGATATAGAAACTACTTTGTTATCAATCTGTTATTTATCACCTTTCTGTATCCTACAACATAATACTTCCCCAGCAGAAGATTATGATCCTTTAAACCACATATTCCCAACTGTGGTTGTCAATGTAGAGGTCTTTATAGGAAAGGAACACCAGATGTGGTTCCATTAAAAATGAACCCTTTCCACAGTGCACATAAGGGCACACATTTTAGATCCATGAAGTTGACAGAAGCTTCTGTGTGGCCTCATTGCTAATTCAAAGAAAGCATTTGTTTGGGAGATTATATTCTTGTTTACACACAGCAATAACATCCAGAAATAAACAGCAAATACTATGAAGAAATTAGAAGTAAATTGCTTTCAATACAAATGTTAACACTTTTGTTCTAGTGTGAAAGTTTTTTTTTTTTTTTTTCAAACAGTTAAATTAAAATTCATGGTTACAAATATGGAGGTCTTAAACAGGGAAAAATGTTAAATTTCTAGATTAACAAATTTGCCATATTCCATTAAAAACATGATTTGTGAGAGGCAAGATCAAATTATACCAATGCACTGTGGGAGGGTAGATAATTGTCCATCTCAGTAGAGAGGTAACTGAGCTGGAGCAGAGCTTAGAATTTTCGGAGGCAAGTAGTTACCATGGTAACATCTTGTCATTGGTGGCTACCTCTCCCGCATAGGGCCGGAAGACAATTTTGGTGTTGTGGTGAAGATGGGAGGGCCCCCCTCACCTCCCCTGCTCCTGTTGCTCTGCACATTTCTCCCCAGTGCATCTCGAATGTCTATGATCACAGGAAGATGGGAGACAGAGTAGCACTGTTGCTAGGAAGGAGAGAAGCAAGTCAGAGGAGATGGCCATAGATGGCAAAATAGCAATTGGCGTGGTTCTGCTGCCACTAATCAACCTGAGCTAACAGCTGGAAAATTTAAGTACAAGTCAGTACTGTCTTCCAGTGTCGCCCAACTGTCTTTCAAATATAAGAGTTTTGGGAGGGAAGTTGCTTTCTTCTTGGGTAACCACCACCAAGTCATTTAACGTCCTCCTCTACCAATCTCCTTAGTCATGGATTTCAACAATTCTTTGCAGCTCTCCCTCACCCGCGTTTCTTGCAGTCCTCATTGGTCTTCACTTTCTTTTCTATTTGTTAGTCTCCATTTTCCATCATGTCAACCACTCTCTGGCTACTACCCTCATCTCTGAACCTGTGGTGCGCTAGAGTCATCAACTACCGGTTCCTGAGAAGCAACTGTTAGCACTTGACATTGTGTGAGCCAGTTCTTAAGTCACTGGTACCTTGAAATTGGCCATGGTGGGAATATTTACACCATGGAAATTGGCTACAAATCAGGGATTCCCCTTTTCCTCATCCCTCTCCTCCCCCCAAGATCTGGTCTCTTAGTGCACCATTGCCCTGGCCCCACTGTCCTTCTTTTGCCTCATTCTGGCAAACCTCAACTCTGGGTCAAAATAACTCATTTCTTCATGAATACATCTGGGCTGCCGAGTGTTTCCAGAGAAACTCACAAAACACTGCAGATTTTTGCCACTATGAATTCATGATCTCCAACCATAGTCCAATAATCTTGTGTTTTCCCACTTAGTTCTTCCAATCTCTGCAATGTCTGTTCTAAAAACTTCTCTATGTTCTCTAACACCTCTTACTCTGTGTATTCCCTTCATTCTAGAATCTGCTTAACTGAAATAACACAAACCTTCAAATGAAATACTCTCAATTTTCTCATCAAACTGCACATTCCCTTTATGTCCATCGATTCCTCCTCATTCCCTTGAATGGAAAAAAGGTCCATTCTTTTTTAATCTAAGCCCTTACCTCCTCATAATCCTGTCTCTGTTGATATTTTCCCCTTTCTTTACTGAATTTTCAACATTTCTCTTTCTGTGGGCCTTTCCTTCTTATTTAAAGATGGAGTGGTCTGGTCCCTACATATCAACCCTCAGGATTCTCTGAGCTATAGTCACATTGGCCTTCTCCCAGTTTCTTAACCATACCTTACTCCTTCCTACCTCACAGTGTTTGTACATATTGTTCCTTCAGTCGGGAATGCCTTAGAATCTCAGTTCAAGAAAGCTTTCCCTAAATTGTTGGTTGAGTCAGTCAGGCTCCTTTGTTCCTTCTCCTCATATAGCCTTATTACATCCCATCTTAGCATTTATCTCACTCTGTAATTACACATTTACTAAGGTGACTATGTAATATTTCCACACAATAGTGTAAACCCCATGATTTCAGGGAGCATATCTGCTTTTGTTCTACCTGATATTCCCTGGATCTAGCACAGTGCCTGGTATACAGCAGGTGCTCAATGAAGAAACTGATTCGTTGAGGCTTTTTAGCATTTAAACACTCATTTTCCCATCCCCCCCAAACCCATCTCAACCTCTTATCTTCTCATCTCTCTCGTACTTATGCCCTGGCCTGCTGGCCGTCTCTTCCATCTCCCATCTTCTTTCCACACTAAGCTTCTTAGAAGAATTGTGTTATCTTCCATTCTCCATTTCCTCCCCTTCCACTTATTTCTTGAATCATTGGAGTTTATACTTCATCACTCCACTGAAACTGCTCTCACTAAGGCTATTAAGGACCTCTTTATCATTATTGCACAATGTCTGCTTTCCACTCCTCAGTACCTTATATGACCTCTAAGCACTGCTGACATTTATTCAACTTCTTCCTTCTTGAAAACAAATACATCTTCCCTTAGCATTCACACTTCACTTCTCTACTGGGTTTACTCCTGCTGTCTCAGTCTCACCAGCTTCTACTTCTCAGCCCATTTTTTACACGTTAATGTATCTATCCTCAACACTCCTCTCTGCTCCTCTGTGAGAATTCACCCACTCCCGTGGTTTCAATGCCGATGACATGCAAATGCCTACTGTTAGCTCAGATCTCTAGCATCCACTTACTTGGTATCTCTATATATTTGGATATGAGTCTGTGGATACACATTGCAAACCTAACGTGTCCAACACTTCACTCACTGTGTTCCAGCCTTGTAACTTGTTGCTTTTTGTTTGTTCCCTTTGCAGTGTGATTACTACCAAGTTGCCTAAGAGTTCTGGGTGCCGTCGCAGCTCTCTTTCCCGGTTGTAATGCTCACATTTAATCACTAAGTTCTGTTGATTCCACCTCCTGAATATCTCTGGAATCTGTCCATCTCTCTCCAGCCCATAGCAGATACTCTGGTCACTTCTCACCAAATTGGTCTGTCACTAATATCTAATCTTACCCCTTTCAGTTCATCGCCACACAGCAGCCAGAAAGACCTTTCTAAAACAGCTGATCATTTCCACCTCCTATTTAACCCCTCACAACGCTTCCCATTGCCCCCAGGAAAAATCCAAATTGCGTACCATGGCTCACATGGCTTTGCACCAGCCATCTGGCTCCTGGATACCTTGTCTTCCATTTCCTATTCTCTGGTCATCAACTATGATGAGGGCTTGGACAGTGCCATATTTTCCTACCTCTGGGCCTCTGCATAGTCTTTGTTTGGAACATCCTTCCCCCTGCCTCAGATACTCTTTCACCCCTGCTAATCCTTAAAGTCTCATCTTAACTCCCGACACACGACAGGCACTCAAGTCACGATCTCACTGTGCACTCAGTAAATGAACTTTCTTAATTACCTTGTTTGAGTTCAATGTCACATTTTGAAGTTTTAATTTTGTTCAAATAATGAAATAGGCTAATTTCTATTTTAAAATTTTATTTTATGAAGATCCACCAACAGATTTTTGTTGTTGTTAAAGTAGACTCCATGCCTATTGTGGAGCCTATCACGGGGCTTGAACTCACAATCCTGAAATCAAGACCTTAGCTGAAATCAAGAGTTGAATGCTTAACGGAGTCACCCAGGCGCACCCCCGCAACAGAATAAGAAGGTCTGTAATAGCAGAATTTGTAACTACAAGGTAACATTTGAATAACAATATTCAACAAAACTCGAGGAAGTGTATATTCAATATGACTTTTCAAATCAAGTCTGATGGGTCAGCATATTTCCTGATTTTATTAAACTGTCTAAAACCATAGGAGCAGGGAGATATTTGAAAATTTTAAAACATGTTACTTAAATCAGAAAAAATAAACACAAAAACATTTTTGATATTTACTATTACACAGCTTTTCAAAGAATAAAGTTATTTATCTAATCCAGTGGGGTTTGTTAATACATCTTGTTGGTACACTCACAGAAATAAACCACATACAGGGCTAGTAAGTTATTTTTCACCTGCAACTCTCCCACCTATTTTTAAAACCAGTCCGTTCACTGAAATCACTGATCACCTAGTTCTTTAAAAGTTAGAGGAAAGTGATTCATTTTATTGGGTAATTAATTAAATGAGAACATGTCCATTCAAAGAAGATACAACCATACACGGATCCTAACTTTGAAAATAATTAAAATTAAAACAATTTTCATTATTTTTGGCCAACATTCTATCTTTAATCTCAAGGCTATACCTAAGAAATGGTGAGTGCAACTTTTTTGCCTCTTCCCTACCTGCCGTCACCTTTGTCTAACACGTAGCCTTGATCTCTCAATCCGCTGGTTCCTAAAATTTCCAGTTGCTAGCATATCCTGCTATAATGATGGCATGATGACTCACATTCTCACCACACCCCTACTTCCATTATTCACTGTTAACACCTCTTACAAGTTGCAGCATATCAGGATGGGGAAGGGGGAGGTGGTGAGAACAGTATGACAGGCCTCAGGGTGTTTTCAATATTGCAAGCTGTTGTGAGATCGAGTTAGTGGGTTATGACTACCTTTTCAGTTTGAAGACTTTTCTTGGGGGGAGGGGAGTTTAAATGACACAAAATACAAAACAGCAGTAGAAAGAGGAAACATCAGAGTGCGTGACAAATTACAAGGGTAAGTTTTTATTCGGATGTGTCTGGGTGGTCAGGGTTTTAATATAAAAGCTATTTTAAAATGTAGGTCTCAGTTTAAACACAATTTTAAAACTTTAGGTTGGAAACCTATGCTCTAGTTCCGGCAGGGTGCTTGGATATTGTACTACTTACGTCTTCCTTCTCTGAGTTTCACCTCACATCTGCCTCATAACCGTGTTATAAATTAAAAAGATGTCCTGTGATACAAAAATCAATGTATTTCTGCGTGTATTCTACATGTATGTCTATACATGAATAAGAAACTATCAGAAAGAGAAATTAGAAAACAATCCCATTTATAATTGCATCAAAAAATACCTAGGAATAAATTTAACCAAGGGAAGATCTGTACACTGAAAACTAAAAGACATTAATGAAAGAAACTGAAGACACAAATAAGTAGAAAGACACTCCATGCTCATAGATTAGAAGAATTAATATTGTTAAAATGTCCATATACTCCAAGCAATCTATAGATTCAATGTCATCTCTATCAAAATTCCAGTGGCATATTTCACAGAAACATAACAATTTTAAAATTTCTCTGGAACCAGGAAAGATCCAATACCCAAAGCAATCTTGAGAGGGAAGAACAAAGCTGGAGGCATCACTCTCTGACTTCAAACTATATTGCAAAGCCAAATTAATCGAATCAGTATGGTAGTAGCATTAAAAAACAGACATGTAGATCAGTGCAACAGAATAGAAAAGTCAGAAATAAATCCATGCATATATGGTCAATTAATTTACAACAAAGGAGCCAGGACTGTATATCCTGGGGGGAAAGGACAATTTCTTCAATAAAGGAGGATGGGAAAACTGGAAGGCCATGTACAAAAGAATGAAACTGGACCACTATCTTACACCATACACAAAAATTAACTCAAAATGGATGAAAGACTTGAACATAAGATATGAAACCATAAAACTCCTAGAAGAAAACATAGGCGGTAAGCTCCTTGACATTGGTCTTGGTGGTGATTGTTTTTGGATTTGACATAAAAAAACAAAGACAGGGGCGCCTGGGTGGCGCAGTCGGTTAAGTGTCCGACTTCAGCCAGGTCACGATCTCGCGGTCCGTGAGTTCAAGCCCCGCGTCAGGCTCTGGGCTGATGGCTCGGAGCCTGGAGCCTGTTTCCGATTCTGTGTCTCCCTCTCTCTCTGCCCCTCCCCCGGTCATGCTCTGTCTCTCTCTGTCCCAAAAATAAATAAAAAACGTTGGAAAAAAAAAATTAAAAAAAAAAAAAAATTAAAAAAAAAAAAAAACAAAGACAAAAAAAAAGGAAAAATAAACAAGTAGGACTACATCACACTAAAAAACTTCTGCACAGCAAAGGAAAATCATCAACAAAAGGAAAAGGCAATATATTGAATGAGAGAAAATACTTGCAAATCATATGTCTTATAAAGGGTTAATGTCTAAAATATATAAAGAACTCATATAACTCAATAGCAAAAAACCCCAAACAATCCAATTAAAAAATGGGCAGAGGATCTGAATTGACCTTTTTCCAAAGATGACATGCAAATGACCAACAGGTACATGAAAAGGTGTTCAACGCCACTAATCATCAGGGAAATGCAAATCAAAATCACAATGAGATATCACTTCACACCTGTTAGAGTGGCTCTTATCAAAAAGATAAGAAATAAGTGTTGGCAAGGATATGGAGAAAAGGGAACTCTTGTGCAACTGTTGGTGGCAATGTAAACTGGTGCAACCACAATGGAAGATGAAGGTTCTTCAAATAATTAAATTAAAATTAAAAATTAAAACTACTAGACAATCCAGCAATTTCACTCCTGGTTGTTTATCTGAATAAAACGAAAACACTAATTTAGAAACATAACATGCACCCCTATGTTCACTGCAGCATTATCTACAATAGCCAGTAATGGAAACCACCTAAATGGCCACTGATGGATGAAGGGCTAAAGAAAATGTGGTACACGTACACAATGGAATATTATTCAGCCACAATAAAGAATGAAATCTTGCCATTGGGCACAATATGGCACTTGAGGGCATTATGTTAAGTGAAATAAATCAGGCAGAAAAAGATAAATATGGTATGATCTCACTTATTTGTGGAATCTAAAACAAAACAAAATGAAACAAAAATAAAACAAAAATACCAAGCTCATGGATATAAGAGAACAGATTGATGCCTGAGGCAGGGAGTGTAGGAGGGGGCAAAGTAGGTAAAGGGGGTCAAAACGTACAAATTTCATTATAAAATGATGACATTATTCATTATAAAATAAATGAGCCATGAGGATGTACCATACAGCATAGTGACCATAGTTGGTACCATACTGCATGTTTAAAAGTACCTAAGGGAGTGGATCTTGAAAGTCCTCACCCCAAGAAACAAATTTTGCAAGTGAAACAAACACAATGTTATGTGAATTATACCATGATAAAAACTAGTGTCCTGTGAGTACTATTTTAAATACCCAAGAAAAAGTTACTTTCCTTAGATAACGCAAAAACAAAAAACAAACCCCCAAACAAAACGTAAAAACAAAAAACAGAATCAAGTAACGCTATTCTTACTTGAAATAACAATTCATGTCTACCTGTTCATCTTCACGCAAGTCACTCTGATTGGACATATTCATTCCAGAAATGGTCCACTCTGATCATATTTTGAACTTACTTTCTAACATTTTAAGTTTCTGTGTCTTTCGGATCCCATGTTTCCAGCCTGACAATTGTTAGTTGCCTACAACCCCTAAGTAGCTTCATAAATTATATTGGAAAAAAAAAATCCTTCCCTATGTATCTCATAATTTTGAATTGTTTTCCTGGGTTTTTCATTACCAATGATTATCCAATGCTACCAAATTTCCTTTGAAGACATTTAGCTTTCTACCTTACTAGTTCTCCTAACTCTCTAATTTTTCACTCTTAGAAATGAATGTTTTATTTTAACAGATTCCTACAGCACTGTTCCAGTTACAGTACTTTTCTCTGACAGCTCTGGAACAATCAGGGGCTGAAGTCTGTCTTTCAAACCAACGTCCCACAAAATTCAATCAAAGTCACAATGGCCACTGCAATGTGCCTTCAAAGTCCACAGACAAATGTGGCTCATGCTTAGTCATTTGGCCCAGCCAAATAAAACAAACAGTCCTGAAGGCTTTAAAAGTCTGCATTCCAGGATGAAGATTCAGAGACCTATTTTTCTTGATATCTTTGGAAAATGATTTTTTTTTTTTGAATATAGAATTCACTTGAAAGACAATATAGTTTTTCTTCCCAGTTATTCCCAGTTATTTACTTTCAACATTGAATTGGACTTTTTAACATTTAGATACTTTAAAATAAGTTAAAATAAAAAAAAAACAGTGTCACACCAAAAAAAGTGTTCAAGTAGGTATGGTGCTTAGATGAAGTCTATGTCAAAGTACATTGGAAGTAGTAAGTTTAATAACTCCACAGCAATTCTATCTACTTATCGCCTAATCCAAAATCTGTGGAGTCATCTTGACTCCCTATTTCCTCTCATAACCATGTGTAATGTGTCATGAAATCCTCTTGGTTCTCTTTCAAAATATACTCAGGTTCCAGTCACCTCCATCTCCACTCCATCTCCATCCCCAATGGAGGTTCTCAGTGGGCAAACACTATCATTACTTCTCAACAAGATTACTGCAGAAACCCCTGTCGGATCTCCCTACGTTCACCCTTACCTTGTGGTAGTCTGTTCTCAACACACTAAGTAAGCATTGTGACCCTCTGAAACCTCAGACAGATCATATCACTTTTCCACTCAAAACTCTGGAAGGGCTAGCCGCTTCACCCAAAGTAAAGCCTAACTCCTACATTCGCTTGCTCCTTGTAAACTCTCGAACTTCCTCTCCTATAGCTCTCATTTTCATTCACTTCGCTCCAGCTACACTGGCCTTCTTGCTGTTCTTCCAACCCACCAGGCATGAGCCAGCGGCAGGACCTTTGAACTTGCTGGAATGCTCTTCCCCTAGACATCTCCATGGCTAACCCTTCTTTCACTCTCTTAAAGAGGTCTACCCACTCTGACTACCTAATAACAACTGTAACTTTCCTTCTCCTCCTCAATCTGGTCTTGTTTATTTCACCGTATGTTTCCTTTTTTCATAGCTATTTATCACCTTCTAACACATTAAATACATTCTTTACTTATTATGTTAGCCATTTATTGTCTGTTTCCTTCTGTGAGAACATAAGGTCCGTAAGACATAGGATCTCTGTCTCTTTGTTCAAAAGGGAAATTTCTATTTATGTATTTAGGTTAGGTTAAGAAGATTCCCGAGTATTTTCCAGAGGTACAAGAATTAACACTTGTAAATTGGTTCCAATTTTTTAAAAAAAATGTGTTCTCTAATCTGATCCCACAATTTTCTGGATAGAAATTTCCATATCAAATTATTTTATAAATCTCACTTAGTTTTATTAGGCATATGATAAGGAGCAATGTATCGACAGCCATTTTGCAGATGTGGGATGGAAGTGGACAGATCAACATCCAAAGCTTTCCAAGTCCCTTAGAGAAAAGAAAGCACTGTCTAAGCAGGCTTTTCTTGCTTTGTTGTAAATAATCCTAAAACAGATGGCCAAAAGCTAAATGCTAAGTCTGCTGCCATGGAAACCACTATCACAGTGGCCCATTCTAGAGCCCTACCTATAAGATAAACGTTTGTCTTCCTATTGTTACAATCTGAACCTACTAACTTTCACTCCAAGTCCTACTAGAAGTTATTTTATACATATCAGCCTCACAAAAAAGTCTGAGACTAGTTCATACATACTATCACCCTAACATAGCCAAAGTCCAGCAATGTACAGAGAAAGCGTTTTAAATAATTCTTTCTTCATTCAAGTTGTATCTTTATTATATATAAATTCATGTATCTTACCTTAATATTGCAAGCCTGCTCCATCAATCTTCTGGCATTTTCCTCAGCCCTGTATCTTTTTGGAAGCTGAACTCTGAAAAACTTTAAAGCACCTTCAAAATCAGCCTGCAGAAGATCTTCCTTTGAGGTCTGCAAAATAATTCCGAGAATTATCATTACATTTTAGCCTGCACTCAGGACAAATACATTGAAAAATGAATTTCTGTTTTCCTGAATGCACATTTGTAGCTAAGATCTAACTTAGTTCCATAAGTTTTTAGGAACATATTTCTAGCCCCTTTACTATTTGCTGAAATAAGTCACCATGAATCCTAGACACAATATAAGAATTAACAGGCTAGCATATTTAATTTATATAACCTAGAGATTAGAATGATGGATCCCAGCAAAGCTAACCAAGTTATAGCTCTGAGAAGCAAAAGTGCAAGAAAAGCAAAAAATGTGTAACTCTGATCTATGACTTTAGTTTGCTGGATATTTTAAGGGTATTATTAGAAACCTGGCTTGGGGTGCCCGGGTGGCGGGTTACTCAGTCAGTTAAGTGACTGACTCAGGCGTGATCTCATGGTTTGTGAGCTCAAGCCCAGTGTCAGGCTCTGTGCTGACAGTGCAGAGCTTGCTTGGGATTCTGTCTCCCTCTCTCTCAAAATAAATAAATAAACTTAAATTTTTTTTTCAAAAAAAGACAAAAAAAAAAAAAAAGAAACCTGGCTGAAGATATAGAGAAGGTAAAGTATATTAGAATTACATAAGGAACACCTAATGGGAGGACTTTTCAACTAATGACAACAACAGTTCAAGAAAATAAGAAATTGATCCCCCACCTTAAAAAATGCCATGAAAAAATAAATAAAACAAATCACTTAATGACTGAACTTTGTATGAAAACTGCTGTTTGCAAAATTTACTTCTTTAAGAAATAACCACTTAGAAATGAATATATGCATGCATGGAAAAAAGACTAAAAGGAAATAAAAGGTTTCTCTGGATAGTGGGATCATGGTCCCCCCCCCCCCCCTTATATATTGCTGTATTTGCTGCAGTAAAGATTTTGTAATAAGAAAGACAATAAAGGGTGCCAGGCTGGCTCAGTCAGTAGAGCCTGTGACCCTTGATCTTGGGGTTGTGGGTTTAAGTTTCATGTTGGGTGTGGAGCCTACTTTAAAAAAAAATGAGGGGCACCTGGATGGCTCAGTCAGTGTAAGCATCTGACTTTGGCTTAAAAAATTTTTTTTTTTTAACGTTTATTTATTTTTGAGACAGAGAGAGACAGAGCATGAATGGGGGAGGGTCAGAGAGAGGGAGACACAGAATTGAAACAGGCTCCAGGCTCTGAGCTGTCAGCACAGGGGCCTGATGCGGGGCTTGAACTCACGGACCGCGAGATCATGACCTGAGCCGAAGTCGGCGCTCAACCGACTGAGCCACCCAGGCGCCCCCTGACTTTGGCTTAGATCATGATCCTGTGGTTTGTGGGTTCAAGCCCCACATTGGACTCTGTGCTGACAGCTCAGAGCCTGGAGCCTGCTTCAGATCCTGTGTCTCCCTCTCTTTCTGCCCCTCTTCTGCTCATGCTCTGTGTCTCTCAGAAATAAATAAACATTAAAAATGCTGTTTTAAAAATGAAAAAAAGCAATAAGTATTTTATTAAAAAACTGTCAGCAATCTTTGGCAAACACCATGATACAAATTATGGATTAAAGCAGACTAGGTACACAGAAGTAAGTCAAAGAGAAATAAGGTGTTTCAAGAGCCAGAAATTAATTGTCAAAAACGTCAGTAATAAAATGAAAAACAACAAAACAAAAAAACGCAACCGAGATGTTTAGAAATCATAGAACTAGGCGCTAATTCAAAATATCACTTTATCTCGATTCAAATGTAGACCTGATCAACCTTAACAGCTGTACCGAAAGAGTATAAGGAAGTTGGAGAAATTCCTGCTGACGACAGGGCCCAAGTTGTCTTCACCACCCTGGTCCAAGCCATTGTCATCTCTTCAGTGAGCCATTGCAGTAACTCCCTGAGTGGTCTCCCCATTTCCACTTTGGCTCCCCATAGCCCACTTTCCCTATCATAGCCAGACGATACCCTTTAACATCATGTGGTTCTTCTGTATAAAGCCCTCCAGCGGTTCTACTGTGCTCAGAATAAAATCCAGTATCATTACCACTGCCTGCAAGACCTTTCATAATCTGGAGCCCCTGCTTCCCCTCCAACCTCATCTGGAACCACGTCCCCCTCCTGTTCTCAAGCTCCAGGCACACTGGCCTTGTTTCGTTTTTTTGTACACATCAAGTTCATTGCTGAACGCAACCACCCTTACTGTTCCCTCTGCCTGGAATCATCTTTCCCCAGATCTTCATAAGGAGAGCAACTTTCTGTGATTTAGATTTTAGCTCAAGTGGAAGATCAGAGTGAGGCATCTTCTAAGCACTTAAATTCTCCCCCCCACACCCCCAGCCCATCAAGTAATTTTCCACCAACTAATTTTTCTGTTTTATATCTCTTTCCGCCTAAGGAAAGGGGCCTTGTCTGTCTTGTTCTTTGCTGTGTCCACAGTGATAAAACTATTAACTGGAATATAGAAGGTTCTCAATTAAAATTTACTGAATGAATTTCTGCTTTCATCTCCCCTCCCTTTTAAACAGAATCATATGAAGTAAAGGAAAATATTAATTCATCCACCAGGCATTTTCACAAGGGTACTAGGTTGCTTCAGCTTTACATCCAAACTAGTAGTCAGAAAGTAGAGCTAGGCTAACAGTGGCAGTGGAAAAAACAAGCCTCAGTACCTCTCAGATTTATTTCCTCCCTCACGGACACTCAGACACGATGGCAGTAAGTGGTAGAGAGAATGTTTATCATGATAGAGTGTTATCAACTCACCTTAACTTATTTGGAAAAGACAGTTATCGGGAACTTCAGCCTAAAAGAGGCCTTCTCTGGCTAAGATATCAATTGCTCAATTATTGGGAAAAGCATCCAGCTACCAGATAAACTGGACACACTATATCCTTAGTCTTCCTTTTTCATCTGTAATACTGGGTCTGATGATCAGCTCTCTGGTGATCATCAGGAAAATTCAAGACAGGCTGCTTCTAGAGTTTGTAGGGAAACAAGATTAGCAGCTTTCCTCAGAACCCCAAAGCTTCTGAGGGCATCGCTTGATTTTCAGTGCAACTAACCTCTAGTTCCCTGGCAACAGATGCCCCCAGTGGTGGTGTGGTTCCTTGTCTGCAGGCAGGAGCATGATTACCTAATTTTCTCATGCTGCCCCAGGCCTAATTTCAAGTCCAGTCTTGGAGTTCATGTGAAAGCAGAAAGATGAGGCCTCAAGATGAAGAATCATACAGCCTGTGACATGTGACCTCTGGTCAGACAGGGGGTGGCCATGTAGAAAGAGATGCTGTTGGAAGGAGGCTATACTCTGGGGCGGGGGAGGGGGGGAGGAGGGGCGTGTAGCCAGAAGATCCCCATCTGGGTGGGGCTGAGTCTCAGGAAACCAGAATTCGAGGGCCCTATGATTGTCCTTTCCAAGACACTGCTGGTGTCAGGGATGCTGTGGATCCCATGGCTTGGCCACCTCAGTTAAGCCCCATTGGAAAGGAGCTCTCACAATCACGGAGCAGAAAGACTCAAGCAGACACATGTGTGGAAACTGCGTATTATTCAGTCCCTTAATCCCAGCCTCTAGAAGGTAGTTGGCAATTAAAGGTACAAACAAGGCTGCAAAGGATGAAATAAATTCTGACGCCAACTCTGACTAACTCACGGTGCGGCCTCTGTCTCTCCTGTCCTACTTCAAAAAGGGAGCATCTTTAACCTCAAGTATTTGAGAAGGAAATGAGTTAGGTCATATGAGTGCATTTTGTGAACCCAAAACAAATATAAGATATGAGAGTTTGGAAGGCTGCCTCTGTGTTGCTCAGGTATGTTCAGCTACTGATATTTTAGTGGCTAAAAACAGTACCCTCCTCTCACTGACATTTTTAATTCCAGAAAGCAGGCAGTCTGGAAGTTATAAGAACTTATATTCTTGTCATGGACTGAAATAAAGCTAATTTCATTGTGATTTTTTAAAAAATATGGCATAAGACAGCCCCATGGGGTAAAAATCATGCCAGTAAGCAAAAAGGATATTAACAACGTGTGCCATTGCCCCAGGAAACAATCTGCAATCCTACTTTGATTCCGATGGGCTTTTTCCTCTAAATTTCTGTCTTTAAGAGATTTCCATAATCATTGTGTCACCTCCAAATACCTTCTTATGCTGTACTCAGGTTGTAAATTTACAAGGGTAACTTTCCAATTTCTGAAGGCTGTATCTGAGAGATTTTTCCCTCTACAGTTGAGGAATAGATACCTCTTGCTCTGCAAAAAATGTGGATGCCTCACTGAGAATTTATCAGAGTTGTTTTGTTTTCTAAATGCTTTTAAAAACTCTTGGATTGTTTACACATGTGTGTGTAGTGTGTATATCTACCTGTATAGTAGGGGTTATACGTTTTTTATTGATTACATATTCACTTCCCCCCCAAAAAAAAAAAATTTTTAAAATTTTTTTTTTTTTCAACGTTTTTTATTTATTTTTGGGACAGAGAGAGACAGAGCATGAACGGGGGAGGGGCAGAGAGAGAGGGAGACACAGAATTGGAAACAGGCTCCAGGCTCCGAGCCATCAGCCCAGAGCCTGACGCGGGGCTCGAACTCACGGACCGCGAGATCGTGACCTGGCTGAAGTCGGACGCTTAACCGACTGCGCCACCCAGGCGCCCCAAAAAAAAAATTTTTAAAAGCCTAACACATCTCACTACCCAGAGATAAACATAATTAGCATTTGGTTACAGGGGCGCCTAGGTGGCTCAGTCAGTTAAGCATCTGACTCTTGATTTTGGCTCAGGTCAGGTCATGATCTCATAGTTCATGTGTTTGAGCCCTGCCTTGGGCTCCAGTCAGGAGCCTGCTTGGGATTCTCTCTCTTCCTCTCTCTCTGCCCCTCCCCTGCTCACACGTGCTAGCTCTCGCTCTCTCTCGCTCTCTCTCTCTTTCTCTCTCTCTCTCTCTCTCTCTCACACACACACACACACACACACACATTAAAAAAACCCAGTAGTGGTAATGGTGGTAAAACATTAAAAAAACCATTTTGTTACATTGCTTATAATCTTTTTTTTTTACCACCCCCCCACACACATACATCACATATGTGTGACACATATATCTAACAAAATTTTAATCATATTGTACGTATGTTGAATATATATGCTACACAAAGGTCAAGTATTGCTGTAACAGTATTAGTCCAAACTAGAAGTAGTGGTGCTTTCCATAAAACTAAAACATGACTTCACACATGCAAATTATTGACAAACTGGCTACAGAGATATAAGCTTAATTAATGGTTATGTTTACAATTGTATGAATGCTGTCCACCCTTACAATGAAGAGAAGCTTAACATATGATCTTGTGAGAAGACCCAAGCTTTAAAAATGCACCCCGAAAAGGCAGACTAACATTTTAAGAACCAAACCAAGTACTCAAAAGTAGGTAGGTAGGGCCAGCTTCTGGATACCATTACTCCTCTGTGCTCACTACACAGAATTCTGTCAGGCTAGAAGAACTGATTTAAAGGAAAGGCTGATCTTCAGCTGGGAAATTCTTAGAGTTTTTCTATATTGCCTTCAGAAAGGTAGTGAGGGAAGAGTAGCATAATGAAAATGCAATTACTTTCCTGACATTATTTGTTAAGTAATGTTAGCCAGAAGGTAACGCAGACAAGAGTTAGGGAAATTTTAAGAAGCAAAGACGTGTTTTCTTCACTTGCAAGATCGAGTACTCGGGACACCTGGGTGGCTCAGTTGGTTAAGTGTCTGACTCTTGATGTTGGCTCAGGTTGTGATCTCGTGGTTCATAGCAATCCTATGCGATGATGGCGCAGAGCCTGCTTAGGATTCTCTCCCTCCCTTTGCCCTTCCCCTGCTCGCTCTCTCTCTCTCTCTCTCTCTCTCTCTCTCTCAAAAATAAATAAATAAACTTAAAAAAACCACAGAGAACCTTACCAGCTTTTAAATAAGAATAAATAACTTTTGAAAACTAGTGGTTCTCTTGATACTCATCTTTTGCTCCCCAAACTTTCTGTCAAATTCTCTTAAGTGATGATACAAAACATGTTTATCAATTATACCTCCAAAAGACTATTATTTCATTCTTCATTTGAATAGAATTATATATAAAGATTACCTGGACAACTGAAAACATTTCAAGTCCTACTTCTATTTCCTTTCAAGTAGGTAAAGAGAAATATCCAGAGGGAAAAAGGAAGTAGGATTTTTTAAGCAGGTTGTTAATTTAGGTATCCTTCCTACTTCCCCCAGTAAAATGAAGTAAGCAAGTTCCCAGGCACATAATAGACACCAGCATAGATTTGTTCCATAAATTCGTAAAAGCTCTACTTTAAGCATACCCAGTATTAACCAGTCATGATTGATAAAATGCAAATTAGAGAGTACATTTCATACTTATTTTGACATAAAAATTGATTTTTACACTTTGAAGGGCATCAGAAGTATGCATGGCAACTTTTATACTGGGGTCTTTAAATTTTAAGAGTTGTAATCTCTCTTGAACGAGCAATCCTTGCAGCAGTTAAAAAAAAAAAGTAAAAATGGGAGACATACTTGCTTCTGTTTTTCATCTCAGCATCAATGCTCCTTTGGATTCACTATGTACAGTGCCCAGGGTATCAGTACTGAAACCATAGCCAAGACTGATATTAATTTATAATGATGTGATCATAACTTTCCACAACATGTAACAGCAAATGAAATCAAAAGAGAAGAAAGGGAAATTCTGAACATGAGTAGAAGAAAACTTTTCCCTTTTCTTCAAATTTCACACACTTACAGAGTATGGACCCTAGCTATGTGTCACTGCTGATACCATTTTGAGTGTGTTTTTCCCACTGAAAAATTCAGCGCAAGAGTATCACATGTCAAAGTGATTTTTTTTTTTTTTTTAAGGAGGCAGGGTGGGTGGAAAGGAACAGTTCTAACATTTGGGTGTTAGCTCCTGATGCTTCTATTCCAAACCTCTCACGATTCGTGGATGATAAATCTTTCTTCAAGGGCCTCTGAGAAGCAGCCCTTCTAGGTTTGATTTTTTTAGGGGGTTATTTAAAAAAAATCTAGGAATGGTTCTCTTTCTCACCTTCATTATTTTCACCACAAATGGCTTTTTCTTCCTTTAGTTATAGTGTCTAACAGGATTTCTATTCAGTGGAGACATATTTTTGGAAGTCTGAGAATCATTTGGAAGCACAGGCCTTAGAAGAGGGAAACATTACTTAGCTGGTATCTAGGATACCTGTATCTTTTGCTTTGGTATTTTAATTTCACCAAAGAAACGTGTGTTTGGTGAGTCTGTGCACAGAATTTATGCCTTGTGGTAATATCAAAAATGAAGCACTTGTACCTGCTTTATTAAAGGTATTATTTATTAAAGGTAAATTATTATTAAGTTGTTCTTTACTAGGCGTATCTTTGAAGGGCAAGAAGCCAAAATTTCAAATGTAACTTAAATAAAACTTGAAAAAAAATTTTTTTCAAATGTGTCTGGTGTTCAGGCAATTTGGTGGTCCCTCTGTGAATCAGGGGACAATGAATAGGCTCTAAGTCTAAATCCACAGCATTGTCTTGGTAAATCTTCATTAATTTGATCAGTTCATCACAAAAATTAACTTACAGGAAAAAAAAAAACTACTGGGATCTTTAAAGTAAAATAACATATTTGCATGTGTTTAACCTCCAAACCTTCATGTCTGAAACATAGCTAAAAACTGAAACTTCAGTGCCTGCCCTCTTGAGTCGTAATGGAAAGGATTGCACGTGGCAGGATTCCTCTTAGAGGACCACCCTGTGCAGATTAGCCATCGATCCCACATCATTAGCCAGTCCAATAACACAGGCTGAACAACTGTACTTCCTCCTGGTACACACTAAACTTTAAGCAGTAACTCATTGGAGAACTGATCCCAATTCACAGCCATATTGCTAATTAAAGGGCATATGATTTTCCCAAACTGGAAAGTACCCCAGTTCTATCATTATGTACAATCTTTTACGTACAATATTGTACGACAGAGTCAGAGATTGCCAAATGACCCTCTGGACAACTCAGCAAATACTTTTCACATGTAATGTCAATGGCACCATTACCTATGTTTTGGCATGTGAGAGCCCAAAACAACCCGAGGGATGTACTACCACCTTGGATACCTAATGGGGCAACCAAGCTGACTCTGTATGGTCGCAACACACAGATACACGTGACTTCCGCGACATCTGAAGCTTGTGAACCCATTCTTTGTGGATTTAATTGCCGATAACTTGTTTTAAACTACAGGCAGTTTAAATTGAACCCTAATGCAGATTTAAGTATGAGAGACAGTCTTAGTTATAAATTTATGTTTTCCTTCAAAGCACTCAAAGTATAAGGTGCCAAAGAAAGGCAGTACAAGATTACTGGAAAGTTAACAGTGGAGCCCTGGAATCACAAAGTTAGGGAGTCTTTAAGAATCTGAAAATATATTAGACCAAAACGGACTCTTCAAAGGGATGTACTTGTTGAAATACATTTTAGCACTTAATGGCATCAAAGCTCTTGAATAAAATGCTTTTTATTTCACTTAAAAAATTCCTTTCCAATGGAATCATAAATCTTCAGTTTCCTCTTCTATTAAGAAAAACGTGATTCAGGGAAACAAAATTTAAGTAAGCACTGATGACCTCACTTGGGCGTGAAAACATATGTATTGGGTTCTTTCTATTTCTCTCTTGAATGGCAAGGAAACGATTTCTCAAAAATACCAACCCCCCCAAATTGTATGCTGGTCACTGCTTCTAACTTCATCTTGCAATGACTAACAGACTTTCTTCGGGGTGAAAAATCCCTCACGTGCACAGCTACCTAAAATGCTGTTATGATTATACAAGAGAGAAAATATTTGCATGCAAATACATACATGAACACTGAATTGGTAATTGCAACGATAATATAAACAGAGATGAACTAGACTGAAGAGGAGTATGTGAGAGGAAAGTGTGAACATTGTACTTTTGAAAAGAATCACATATGACAGAACCATAATGAAAGAACAGTCTGGAATGGTGTTAAAGTCCATTGTATAAAATAGACAAAGCTTAATGATTCTTGTTCAATTACCAAATAATGGTATAGGACTACTGTAGACCAATTATATTATAGAACAGTTGCTAGGTATAGTTCTCAAACCACTAAAAAGAAACCCTGCACCAGCGATTGTGGGTATTTAATTTTAACCCTTGGTAGGAAGTGAGGAAGGGTGAGTGATTTTTCTCTTGTTCAGGAAATCAAAAAAACAGGCAAGCCAGACTTCCCAGATTCATAGCACAGACCCAATAGCTTTAAGCTGCTTCATAGATACACAGTTCAAACATTCCAGGAGAGAAATTTTCAATTTTCTACCCCAGGATTTTTAGGGGGTAAAATTCTGTACCCAATAAATAAATAAATAAATAAATAAATAAATAATAAACAGATAGATAGGTAAATAAATAGATAAATAAAATAAAAATAAAAATCAAACTGGCAATCAAATGGTGAGGTTAGAATGCAAACCACAGTAGTCTAGATAAGTAGCAATAATGTCTGTTGTGAAATTTAACCCTTTGGAGACGTAAATAACAGAATGCCTAAATCAAGCACTTGGGTATTCTGCTTTATTGCGGAGTCTAGGCAGCCAGAAAACATTTTTTTTTTTTCCCCTGCCACAGAGATAATGCCACTAATGTGGCCCTGGGCTCTTAGAAAAGAGCCATATCCCCTCTAGCCAATTAAGGAGTGGCATGGACCAGGCTCAGCTAGAGCCCCACGACAGTGGCCACTCAGCACTTCCTTCTTGGTAGAGTGCGTAAGAGGAGAAGAAAAACAGGAGACTGCAAGCCTCTTTTAGGGATACAGGAATTCTCCCAGAGGGTGGCAGATTCCCTATAAATGAAGTTCAATGAAAAACAGTCTCACCGCCAGAAGCCGAGGCACAAACAGACGATGCCCCATCCCCAGAAGTTCCAGCACTCGACATGCATACTCATTCACCAGCTTGCTCCTCTCGTCGTGCATGTCCTGGGACTTTTTGACAGGAGGTGTGAGCTTAGCAGCTGGGGCTGGGCAGGGCACCCCTTCTTCCATGAGCAGTAAGTAGGTATCCAGAATGAGAAAGCTGGATCTCTTATCCACAATTTTGAGAACTGCAGTGGGAGGGGAGGCAGGCTTAGGTCTCCCCAGGAGCACCAGCCAGTCTCTGGTGGGAATTGTCAGCTAATGTCTCCACAGGAAGAACATTTTGGCTAAATTATCCACTGTGCCAGAGCCCCAAAGTAGACTGGAAAACGAAATCAAACACGGATCTAAATAAAAACCGGCAGAAGCAATCGAATGCAAGAAAATGGCCAAGAGCGATGCAGCAGAGTTCAGATACATGTGTTAAAATGTACAGGCTGCTCGGAAGGGTCTAGCGTGTGTGTGCGTGTGCCGTGTGTGTGTGCGTGTGAGTGCGCGCGCGCGTGTCTGTGTGTCTGAGCAGACAGCAGCAGCAGTGGCCGGGAAGCCAGGGCAGTTGTGAAGCTGCAAGGAGAAAAGGATGAGCTCATTGCAATCCCCGATTCGTGACAAGCAGCGCTGCTGCCGCCACTGCCTCCGCTGCCGCCGCCGCCGCTGCCGCCTCTCGCTGTGAATCAGTAATGAAGGGGTAGGGAGGGGAGGGGAGGGGAGGGGAGAGGAGGAGGTAGGTGAATGAGCATGCAGAGTGCGTCTCGGGGGAGAATGCTGTAATAAGAAGCCAATGGCGAGCCGTTGGACAGATGTGCTTCCCCCTCCCAGTCCACCTTCAATCAGTGTTAGTCTGACAGCTTCTGCTGTTGAATCCTAAAGCCAAAGGCAGATGAACCAGCTTCTCTTAGCATGTGAAGCTCACAGAGAAACCAGACCGCCTGTCAGCCACAAGGCTCACCTTTATTCACTCTTGCTTTCTAATACGGTAACACATACAAGTCGGATTTTATGCTGCGTATTTAAAGTGGGATTTTCCAGCCCTTGTTAGAGGACTGAAATCCCCACAGAAGAGGGGTCTGGGGCAAAATGCTAGAGTATGCACGAGAGCAAAGACTGGGCTTCCCAGAAACGACACACCCTCAAGTTGCAGTGTTTACGCAATAATACCGACTTTTTGCAAGGCTACAATGTGAGGTATTTCAGCATTCAGGGGAAGCCACAATTAAAAGTAAGATTTTTATAAACATTCAGTATGATACTACATAAAGACCTCCAACATAATAATGAGAGTATACATCTAAGGAATCACTAAAGTTGAGATTCTCAAGCAGTAATAACTTTTTTAAGCCACAGACCTTGATAAACATTCAGGTAATAGCTCAAAATGTTATTTTGCTACTCTCTGGTCAAATTAATCCTTCCCTACTAATAACAACTGAGAATTGTCCATAGTTTTAAATTTTACAATCTTAGTAGGTGTGATTTTAATTCCCTTGATGTGAATAATAGTCACAGTCAAATGAAGGCAAAAAGACAAGATCACCTTTAGGAGCAGTTTCTAAACTTGAGCTAACAATGAACTCATGTATATTGAGAATCCTGGTGCTGTAGTTCTGTAGCTGCTCTCCTGAATCTCAGAGCAGTTTCTCCACTGAAGTTATAGCATGATACAGGGTAACAGGGCTAAGAGAGCCCAGGTGGTTCCTTCTGAGTCTTAGTTTCCTGTTCTGACAAATAACAGTTACAGATATCTGCAAGTAACAAAATAGAATCATATTTACCAGCATATCTCTAGGATCTCGGTTAAAGACATAGATTCATTACCAAATTCGGCTTAAAGGGAAATATTGCCTCCTTTAAAGAATATTGTTGAGTTCCTTTTTTTAAAACTCAATAAAAACAAAACATTTTTTTGTTAAACATCTTGAGTATTAATGAACAAAATATCTTAAATAAGATACTTATATATTGTTGTCAAGCTTTTTATTTCTTCTGAAAATGCTTTGTTTTAAAAATTTTTTTAAATGTTTATTTATATTTGAGAGAGAGAGAGAGAGAGAGACAGAGACAGAGACAGAACATGAATGGGGGAGGGGCAGAGAGAGAGGGAGACAGAATCTGAAGCAGGCTTCAGGCTCTGAGCTATCAGTACAGAGCCTGACACGGGACTCGAACCCACAAGCTGTGAGATCATGACCTGAGCTGAAGTTGAACATTTAACCGACTGAGCCACCCAGGCGCCCCTGAAAATGCTTTCTTAAAAAACTAAAGATTTTAATGGAAAGTGATCAAAACCATTAGAATATGACATATAAATAAATAAATTTCAGATCCCTAAGGTTTTGGATAAATGTCTGATCGGCTACCCAGGGTGGGATAGGTTCAGTTGGAAGGGGGAGGCTGTAAGGATGAGGGCAGGGGTTCTGGGCCTTTCACAGCCTACCCCTACACACACACACACACACACACACACACACACACACACACACACACACCTCTGCAGGGAACAGTTCCATTTTTATCTTGTTTACATACTGGAGTTCTGCATGAGGTTCTGTTTGAAAAGACTTGTACCACTGCTATGGAAGTGTGAAAAGCACTGCCATGGAAGCTTCCTGTTTAAGAACAAGGGCACATTTTTACTTGCAAAGGAAGGGACAATTCAGTGACTCCTTTGCTTATAGGACTTTTTTTGGGTTGATTTTTTTTTTTTTTTTAAGATAGGGGAAACGCTTCCATGCAACTGACGTGGGTTCAAAGAACACTGGCAGAAGCATTTATTTTTTCTCATATAAACCAGAAACAAGGAATTTCTTGCCCAAATGGATTCTGGCAAGAAGTCAAAATTAATCCAAAGATTTCAGAACTATGGTCTGGCTCTGATGCTCACAAAAGAAGTTAAAACTCCATGCGCTAATATTAAATGTAATAACTAAAGTATGATATTTTAATGAGCAAACCAAAGCAAACACTTGGGCACATTTGAGAAACGTTATGTAAGAGGAATTATAAACAAGTCACCCTGTATTTCAGTTTTCCTAACCTCTCCATGATCCTCCCCCTCAAAAATACATCATCCTTGAGGAAGTGAAGGTGCTGGTGCAGCCCTGGGCTCTGAGTGGCCCCTGCCAGGAGAGCAGCAGGGGTCTTCTGGGGAGACCGCGTGGGTCCAGAGCACACCTTCCCTGATGAGTCTGAGGAACGGGGGCCACACCAGAGCCCTGCAGAAGGCGTGGGGATTAAAGCACAGAGGAGCCTCAGGAAGAACAGGGAGAAGTGGGAGCAGGCCCAGCTGGCTATTCCTACCAGCCTCCGAACCAAGATGCTGAACAGAGGAGGCAGAGCCGGCACGATGGGGGACGGAGGCAGAGCTGCTGACACGCAGAACTGGATCCAGGTCCTAGGGCTTCACAGGCCAGACTCTCAGTTAAGAGTCAGGATGAAGACGGAAAGAGAGCAACAGCACAGAGCAACCACAGCTCTGTTTCCATGCGCCCAGAACATGCTAAACTGGTGAGAAGGACAAAGGCTGACGATATCAAATTCCCAGTGGGAAGATGTGGTACAGAAGGCCCTCCGGGCCCAGAAGGCGTCACCTACCTAGAAATGACCACACTGAGAGCTGTCTCATCTCTCTGCACGCCAGGCCAGGCCAGAACGTGCATAGGAATGAACACATCCCAGGTTGTAACGTCCCTCCTCGGCCTCTCATCTTCCTTTTGACATCAAGGGGAACCAGACATCTCAGAGACCCACTTATTCAGTTCTGTATACATGGGGACATCAGCCCAAGCCCAAGCCATCTTCCCATGTATCACTCTATGGAGAATAAAGCACCCTATATAAACAGTGCTCCCTCCATCCCCTCCCTGTCAAAGCCATCACCTTTGCTTTCAAAATTTCCGTAATTTTTCAACCATGGTCCTGTTTTCAGGTTGTCCTTTGAGAATAAGCCATTGATCAATATCAGGTGAAATAACTCTTCTAGAACATAACTTGGTGAAATGGAAGAATGGATTCCAGGCATTTTTGAAGTCCTACAAGAGTGACTCATCTCAGTGAGCATTTTCTCTTCTCCCTCCCCAACTCCCCAAGTAATTTATTTATTGCTGATGAGGCTCAGAACAGCACACTTCTGAGAAATAAATGTTTCAGTTATAAAGTAGTCCAAAGATGAAACGAGTGATAGAAAAAAAAAACCCTCTTGTAAATTAACCAGTTAATAATACATGACTTCTCAGATTTTTTCAACCATCACAAAGATTTTTTTTTTTTAATATGTACAGGAAGATCAACAGCAAATTGAAGATAATATGGGAAACCTGGATGAATCATGCAATGAGACAGTGAGAGAAAAGCAGACAGGACCAGGCAATGGTCCCAAAGCCAACGTCTAAAGAAGAGAAACCCACTGTCTGGAGTGCTGGGATCAGGTGGATGGTGGTCCTAATTAAAGCCTTGTGCTGGAATGCTCTTCCTGAACTACTCTACTGTGTCATGATTGCTGGACATGTGCAGGACATAAATAGACTCCCACTGTAAAATGAAGACCATATTTGACTTAATTTATTACTTAATGTAATTAAGAACACTGAGTGCAAAGAAACATGCTAAGTAGTTACTTTAGGGGTTACAAAGGTGAAAAAGGAAATACTTTCCAATTTGCAAGAGCTTAAAATCAGAGAGGCATTCAAACATGGAGATAGAGCACAATGTGGACACCATGAAAGGAGGAACAACACTGTGTTACGATCTAGTCACATCTTTGTTATCCACAATGGATTCAGACAAAGTGGGCTCCTACTAGTGAGACTGGCCTGGACCTATAATCCAAGCGTAATGATAATTAAACGTATCTCTGAGAGTAAAACAGGACATTGCTTATTCCATTATCTTTTAGTCACATTTACTCGTCGAATGACATGGGTAAATTACTTCATACTCTTTGAGTCTCTGTAAAATGTCCATGTCCTGTACCTAGCCAAGTTGCTCCAAAAACTAAGTTAATGTGTAGAAAGGAATCTCTCGTGGTGCCTAGCACAGGGTGGGTGCTAGATAACTAGTAATCCTCTTCATCTTTCCAGAAAGTCATGTAGAGGGGTAAAATGTATTGTGTTCACCTGGCTTAGGGTTTAGAAAGACAAAAAGGTCTCTGAATGTATTAACATTAGAAACAGAATTAGAACTGTTGCCTCTTCAGTTCGACACATTAGTAATTAGTAGGAGAGGACCCATGCTCTTCTCAACTTGGAAAGATAAAAAGGCAAAAGCGAACTCTCTAGTTATTTCTTTATTTCTTTTAAAAACAGACAAGTTTTTAAAGGATAAAGCCTCAATAATTTGGCAGGTCCCTAAGATCCAACAAATAGGTCAAATAAAGGTAACGGAGTAAGTAGTATTGGTATCCTGGTGAACATGTAAAATCCTGCACAATGCACACTCTGCCGTTTGAGTCTCGATTCTGCTCGTGCTCTCCTACGTGCTCCTGGAGGTAGAAAGATACACCAGATGCTGCCTCTAACTTTATGCATTATGCACGCTACTTGAAGAAAAAGCTAAAATGAAATGTAAGGAGACTGAGCATATAAGTTATATCACAGGGAAAGGAGTCTCATTATTTTGTAGCTGGAGAGCAAACACTGAAGAACTGGAGTACAAAATTAACTGACACCATGGTGGGTAGTTCGGGTAACAGTTTTATAGGAATTCAAAGGGGAAAAAAGGATTCCTATATAACATTATAGACTTACCTAGTGTTTAAGAATGGTCTAACCTCTTGTAAGACTTAAGGCATAACCATCTTATAACCATCGATAAAAACAAGGAGTTTTTGTTGTTGTGGTTGTTGTTTCATAGAAGAGAGAACTTTCTCCCGCCAACAATTTAATAACATGCTGAGTAATCATGGTAGCATCATTATGACCTTACTACATATCCTTGTCCTCAGATTTTAACATAATGTCCTTATTAATGCAAGAACTTCTATGACTATAGACGTTGAGGGTTGGTCATTTTGCCTCTACTTCCTTACCTTTATTGACAATCATCTCAAAAGCCTGCTACCTATTTTATTACTGGACATTTGTTTAGAAAGGACTACTTGTGGTAAGCCAGAAATGTGAAATTTCTAGTCACTGGGTTATATATTCTACAATAACACAGAAGAAGTCTACTTTTCTTATGTGACATTAATTATTTGAAGACTGTCTTAATTTCCTTTTCTCCAAGATGGTTAACCATCCCTGCTATAAGCTGGTTTCTGGATCTTTCTAAAGTGTTCACAATCCTACCTCTTGGATGGGATTTTCTTGGACAACGTCCTTCAGTACTTCACTACCCACACTGATAAGGATACTCTAGACATGATAACAGAATCACAAAATAATGTGCTGTTGTTAGACCCCAGAAAGCATCGAAGTCTAACATGTTTATCCTAGTAAGGATAAGACTTATGTTCCGTAAGTGACCTGTTTAATCATAAAACTTGCTTGAGGCAGAGCCAGTAAGCCAAGGTCCCAGAGCCCAGTTGCATGGTAGGGAACCTTGCCTTTTTGTTGTCTTTCAATTAATGTAGCCCACTTAACAACAACAACAAAAACACAACTATCTTATGAGGAAAACTGTGCTTCACTATTTTATTTCATCTGGAATTGATATCCTGCCTGCTATCTGGCATGAAAGAATCTAAGAATCTTGGATTTGAGTTGAGAGGGGCATCCAAAAGCCTGTCTTGAGGATAATCACTTCTGAACACACACTTATCATAATAAAGCACATCTGCCTTCTCAATTTTTAACCGAGAAGCACTCTCTTCTTCAATCAAACAGAGAGGCTGGATCCTTGGCAGATCAGCCACAGTGTCTCAAGAGCAGCTTTCTTGAAGCCATGTTAGTGATGTAGGCTTGAAAATGGAATGCTGGCTCTCAGTTCATTCATCCCCTTCCCTGGACAGTTTGTATAAGGCTCCTATTTATTTTCCAGGTAAGCAGAGGCATAAATAAGTGTTAGCAAGGGCTGGGTTTATGTTAAATTGATCAGATTAAAATAATGATATATAGAATCTAGACTGTGCCTTGATTTCCTCCGCTGGATCAGCATTTTACTTTTTATTTTTATGTGTGTGCTAGTATGTGTGCGTTGTCATGATTGTTAAAAATAATGAGGTGCTATATTCATCTTGGTAAGTTGTGCATTGCCTCTGCCTTCTTCCCATGCTCTATTAAATTTGCTATTTCTGGCATCTTCATGTTACATACAACGCTAAGTGTAGTTTAATAGCTGTCACTATGGAAAATAATATTTTCAGTGGAGTAGTTATATGGGTCAGCCCATGCATTAGCGAGTGAATTTGTTTCCATGAAATGAGTATGCCAAGATGGGGACATACAAGTTTTTTGAAGACAAGTCCATGCTCTAAAATAACGATGGTGATAGGTTATACAGCCTGGCCCTGGCCCCTGCCTCATGGCTTCCAATGGTTTCAGTACAATTTCAGGGGTAGCAAAATGGTGCGAATGGAGGTGAATTTTCCTCTGCGTTCACTAGAGGTGATCTGCTCCCTCTTCACCTCCCTTGAGAGTTCAGTCCCTGTATATACTCAGTATTGCCACAGGCTGTCACATGATGATAGCAACAAGTGAACAGGTATACAGAGGTCCTTCCTGCATGGTGGGCTCCTTTACCTGTGCCATACTGGTATTTGTCCCAAGCAGGGCCAAACAAAGTAACTTGTACATCACAAACTCTTGTGGATATTTAAATAACCAAAAGTACAGATAATAACAGTTATTATTTATATTTATACAATACCTGTAAAGGCTGTGAACTATGCTAAGCCCTTAGAGCATGCATTGCTGCATTTAATCCTAACAACCAATTATGACCATTTCACGTAGGAGGCACCTGAGCTTAGAACAGTTCAGCGACTTGCTCAGGATCACGCTGCTAGTAAGTGGTAAGTCAACGCAACAATACTTTGTGGATAACTACACCCTGATCTATAAATGTTTAAAATAGAACTTGAGTTATTTGAAACAGTGAAGAAAGTAGAGTTAAACAGGCTTGATCCCAGAGGCTAATCAAATTAGTCCAGTGGAAACACCAGGATTTACAGTCATGTCACTGTGAGTATACTGAGGGACTAATGTGTCCGGGGTTCTAAAAGAAATGACAGAAAAAAACAGTAAAAACTTATGCTCAAAGAGCAGCATCTGTACCCTGGTGATCTTACCCATACCCTCCCTGCTAATTCTGAACAATACAGCTACAGGATCAGCCCTCTCTCCAGAGCTCCCACCTGTCTCTCTCCTTACTGGATATATGCAGCCTCACATGTGACTTAATCGTAGTGTTCAACGTCATTCCTTCTTCTCCAGTGCAGCTCCTTGTCTTACATTTCCTATCCCAGCTGAGGGTGTTTGCTACCTGCCCAATTTATACAGTAGGCACCCGGGTGTCATCCCAGAGTCCTCCTTTATACCCCCCCACCCCACCTCTAAACCATCATTCAAGTCTAGTTGATTCAACCTCCTCACCATCTCTTACAACTATCCCCTCTTCTCCACTCCCATTTCTTCTGATTTGAGATCAGCCCTTGGTATGACAGGCTGGGATCTCCACCATCAGCAATACTCAAGACACTTGAATTTCCCTGCATACCCCCGGCAACTCTGTGTCTCCAGGTCTCTGTTCTGGCTTTCTCTTCTTCTAGAACTGTGCTTCCCCTCTAATTCACTTACCTTTTCTTAATCTGACAGAATGCAACTCCGAGATTACCTCCTGCAGGAACCACCCTTCATTCTCGGAGTTGGGGCGCATGGCCCCGTTTGCCCCCTGACGTTTCCACCTCTGCTGTCTCTCTCACAGCCATCTGCAGGCTTATACTTTAGTGAGTTGCCTTGAAATCAATGGTTAGGTCCCTCTCCTCTGCTAAGGCACTTAGAGACAGGCATCAGGTACCATCCTTGTGCTGAAAACCAGCAGAAGCAGTTACTTGATGCATAATGGCTACCCCATAATTGTTCGTTGGAATGGCTCAGCCTTCAAAATGGATAAAATATGACTACTGTGTAAGAGAATGATAGATAAGCATTTCTCTGATTAGAGATATTGGTGCTTTAATATTTCTGAGCCTTTTAAAATGTTCTTCCCTTCTGGAATGTTTTTCCTCCATCATTTTTTTTCCCTTTAAAAATGTTAACAATCCTTCAAAATGTTATTGAAAGGTCAAAAACTGAGATGTCAGACAGACCTGAATTTAAAACCAACATTTGATGTCCAGTAACTGTGTGACTTCAGGAAAAGTTCACCTCCTTGAGTCTCACTTTTCATTGAGGAAATGAGGTTTAAAACAGTAATCTAATGGGGCACCTGGGTGGCTCAGTTGGTTAAGTGTCTGACTTTGGCTAAGGTCATGATCTCGCCACTTGTGAGTTCGAGCCCTGCGTTGGGCTGTGTGCTGACAGCTCAGCGCCTAGAGCCTGCTTTAGATTCTGTGTCTCCCTCTCTCCCTGTCCCTCCCCTGCTTTTTCTCTGTCTCTGTCTCTCTCTCAAAATTAAATAAACATTAAAAAACAGCAATCTTATGAAATTGCTAACATTATTAATGACTGTGACATTTCTAGCATGGAAAACTGGGATGATAGTGAAGATAATAACTGATAGGAAAGCACTGGGGCACTGGAGCCAGGAAAGGGTGGAGGATGAATGGAGTTAGCAAGAAGTAAGTGACCATCTGTTGGAGATTTCCACAGGCCATGGGAAATATGAATCTGGAGCCAAGAGATGGGTTTGGAAATCACTGGTGAAATATGGGAACGAATGAGGTATAAACCAGGGAAACTAGGAAGCCATAAAGAGACGTTCTTATAGTATGTCATGATATTCTTCTCACTTATGCCAGGTGTGGTTTAATAACTAGTTGTATAATATTATTGGGGAAATAATTGAGCCCAGCAGACAATAAGCTCCTTAAGGAAAGGTTGTATATTTGCTTCACTCACCAACATGTTCCCCACGCCCAGTGGAGTGACTATGTCTACAGACAGCTCATCAATTACCGAGTTGATGAATGATTGAATCTTACCGATGGACTTTCTAGTCATGTGCTTGAAATTTGGTGATCTAAATAATTAGTAATGCGAGAATACAAATTCGTAGTAAAAATGTGCAGAGGTGGAGGTAAGAATAAAAACCTCACAGGGGCGCCTGGGTGGCGCAGTCGGTTAAGCGTCCGACTTCAGCCAGGTCACGATCTCACGGTCCGTGGGTTCGAGCCCCGCGTCGGGCTCTGGGCTGATGGCTCGGAGCCTGGGGCCTGTTTCCGATTCTGTGTCTCCCTCTCTCTCTGCCCCTCCCCCGTTCGTGCTCTGTCTCTCTCTGTCCCAAAAATAAATAAATAAATAAATAATAATAAAAAAAAAAGAAACACCATTTAAAAAAAACCTCACGAGTGCCTGTTGTGGGCCAGACATTGTGCCATCCACTTCTATGCACAGTTTTACCCCATTCCTATGATATGTTGTAATGAGACCATGCTAAAAGAAATGATTTGTTCCTGTGTTGCAAAATCAGTCCGCCTGATTTCTGTAACACCTTTGATTTCCCACTCTCCATCAGCCTTCCAAATCCAATTTATCTGTAAGTCCTGTCAGCTCTATCTACAAAATTATCTGAATTTGTCCTCTCTTTCCATTTTCGCCGTTATCACCTTAGTCCAAGCTACCATCCTATCCTGCTTGGATTTTCTGAAATAACGTCTTCCCAGTCTCCATGCTTCTATTCTCGCTTCTTTTCAAGTCGCATTCTACACACCAGATCTCCTCAATCCAAACGTCTTAAAACCATAAATCAGTAAAATTTCTCCATGCTTAGAACGTATACTGGCTTCCCCTTAAACCCAACTGCCAATACTTTGCTACTGTTTGTATGACTCTACTGCTCTGGCCCTTGTATAGCTCTCTAACCACATCTCCTTCCTCTCTACTTCTTGCTCATCTGCTCGCTATGCTTCACTCACACTGGCCCCCTTTCTGTTTTGAACATACAAAACTTCTACTGCCCCAGGGCCTTTGCACTTGCTGTTGGCTCTGATCTTCATATGACTGGGTCCACTACATTATTCAACTCAAGTGTTATTTTGCTCACAGAGGCCCTCTCTTACCATCTTACCTAATGGAGAGCAGGAACACATTGGATTCTCTTGTATTATTTCTTTCATCACATTCATTGCTACTTGAAACTGTTTACTTCTTTTTTTCCCCTAATGTTTATTTATTTTTGAGAGAGAGACAGAGCACTCATGGGGGAGGGGAAGAGCGAGAGGGAGACACAGAATCTGAAGCAGGCTCCAGGCTCTGAGCTGTCAGCACAGAACTTGAACTCACAAACTGCAAGGTCATGACGTGAGCTGAAGTTGGAGATTTATCTGACTGAACCATCCAGGCACCCCTACTTTTTTTTTTTTGAGAGAGAGAGAGAGAGAGCACAGCAGCAGCAAGGGAGGGGCAGAGGGAGACGGGGAGATAGAATCTCAAGCAGGCTCCATGCATTGCGCGGAGCCTGACATGGGGCTCAATCTCACGACCCTGAGATCATGACCTATGCTGAACTCAAGAGTTGGATGCTTAACCAACTGAGCTACCCAGGCATCCCCAAAACTGTTTACTTCTTTTCCATGTATTATCTCATTCTCCCACTAGAAAATGTCAGGGGAAGGCTCACAGGGGAGAGGTGGGAGAGCTTTAAAAAAATCTTTACTGACAAGTTATTAGAAAAAAACATAAATGTAAAATAAGATTCTGGCTTCAGCTTCTTTTTTTCATTCATCCATTCATTTTTACTTAAAATATTATTATTTTACAGAGCCTTCTGAATCTCTCTTTTCTTTAGCAAAGTGACCCCTTGACATTTATAGATTCAATATTTATTGTTCCGGCTCTCCCTGAGAGACCCCACAAGGCTGTAACACAGCAACTTGTGGGTTTGCTGAGGAATGAATTTCGTTACTTCCGTGGAGCAGATGGTAAGGAAGCTTAGCTTATAGTCTTTGTTCCTCTCGGTTATTATACGCTCTTATGACAAGGCAGTTATTTTATCTCAATTTCATAAAAAAAGACACTGAATAAAAATATCATAGTGGTATTAAAAAATTTAAAAGCATTGTAGTATATATCTTTCACGAGTGTCAGTTGTTTTTTTCCCCCTGAACCGATGGCTATACACATTTTTGTATAAATGGCCTACCTGGCTCATGGCAGTCGTGCCATGATTAATACCAAACGTTATACTTCCAAAAAAACTATGGTTAATCTATAGCCCCCATAAGGTCTTGCCACCTAAAAACTGCAGAAACCATTTTAGACATGCAAGTAGCTGAGTCATTGTGGTTTTTGGTAAAGAAGAGAGAGGTTTCTATATTTAAAAACAAGGATAGCATAATATTGGTTTTCAAAGCGTCCTGTAAACTTTGGATAACATATGCTAATGACTGTCAACTACTTTAGGAAGGAGAAGGAAATTAACAACACAAAATAACCAGAAACAGCCCCAAGACCAAGTGGGAATACAGAGGGATAAATGAGCCCAGGGGTAAAAGGTAAGAGAGGAAATATTCATTTCTCTATATACACACCATGAGCCCAGAGTTTATCTGGTGCCAGTGGAATAAGAAACTAGTGTATAATGTGGTCTCTATCGTCAGTGGTACTATAGACTCAGAGCAGAAACAAGACCCATGATCGGGACATTAGGGGGGTCCACAGCACAGGTAATAAGGTGCCCAATAGGTCTACCTGAGGCCAGATTATGATGAAAATGGAAAGCCAGAGGACGGGCTTATACTAGACAGCAGACAGATGAATAATACAATGAAGACACACCTTTAGAAAGATGAATCTCGTAGCAGAGGGCAAAGGATTTTAAGAGAGGAAGAGACTGAAGGCAGACAAGTCATAAAGCTCTTGCAGTGAGCGGAATGTGGGAAGAGGAAACCCTGGACCGGTGTGGTTGCCATGGACACAGAGCGATGCTTAAATCTGAGAAGCATCATAAAGGGAAAATAGCTCTTCGTTATATTTGTGTAACTTTCCAAGTACATGTGGCTTATCATGTCCTCTTTTCTATGACTCATTGGTAGGAAATTGCCAGATGTAATATTCTTCACCAAATCACCACAGAGGGAGTGAAATGCCCCCTGACATATGAATACTCCCTCAAAGTTGCTGATTTTGAGGCACTAGGTTTGGCTAAAAGATCAACTGGTTTGCTCACGATTTCTGAGACTCTTATTATTAATGTAGTTCAAACCATAAGGCTTTAGGTTGAACTAATCAGAAATTGACCTGGTAATACTACTACTCAATTGTCCAGAGACACCCTGGTTATCACTCAATGAGCAGTAAGTGAGAATATGTAAGGTCTAATAAGCTGCCTTCTCTACAATAAACATCTTCTAAGCAGCTCCCTTCCTTAAAATTAAAGAGAGGGTATAACTGGAAAGTTTTTCAGAAGGCAAGAAAGAGAGAGAGGAAAAAAAGAGAATAGCAATGACAGCATTTATCCTCGAGCACATCCAACTGTCCCCACGTCTCCCTGACAGCACCTGGGGGAATGTTGCTCAGTGTCCCCTGCCCTTTCCACCCTTGCTGTGACAGCCCTGGTTAAAAGAAGCCTTCATGATCTCTCTCCCCAGACTCTCCTAAGAGTCTCCAAACTACTCTCCATATCTATTCCCGTCTCTTCACATTCCCCTTTACCTCTCACTGTCTCCAAAACTGTCTTCCTCAAACAGCAGATCTAACTATGTAACCATTTGAAGGTTCCACAGGTTCAAAGGACACACAACCCTAACTGTAAGATACCCTTCAGACAATCTAGACCTCTCCTGCCTTTCCAATGACGACTGTCACCTTGACACCTTAAGCTCAACGTTCTCATGGAGCCTCTTCCCAACATGCTATATTTTGTGGTACTTCTGGTCCTCACACATGCTGTTCTCATCGCCTAAAACATCATTCCTTGTCTTCCCTTGCTAATCTTCCATGACTCAAACGTCACTTTCCCTTTCAAATCATCCCTTTTGTTACCTCCCTCCTCCACCTTTGCATCCTGTCCTATTTGTTCATGACCATGAAGTAACAGCTGTTCTGTGGCCATTATTTATAGACCTGTCTATCTTCCCTACTTGTCTGTGAAGCCCCTGCCTCAACTGCAACACACTCATCTTGGCATTTCCACCACACAACAGCTTCTGGTCACTGCGGTCATGGATTATTTAAATAAATACTGACTACATGAGTAACTGATGTGCAAAGGAAGAAGTGAGTTATAAACAGAATTTAAATATGAGCTTACTTTTTAAACAGACATGTATTATGCTAGGGGATGGTGAGTGTGTATCTCTTTTATTTACTGTCTAAATGAGTAAGAAGAAAGGCCAAAATTTAAAAAGTGCAGTATTTATGGACTCTAGAAGAAGAGAGGGAAGATGCTAATCCACAGTAAAAGTGTAAAGGCCATAAGAAACTAAATAAAAAAGCAAATTATTTAGCAATGTGCTATCACTTGGTAGCTCCTTCAGAAACAAACACATACATTTGATTTGGGGAGTGTGGAGGCTCTCATCATCTGACAGGCTAGTTAGCTGGAGGTGGGTCAATGGACAGACCTAAACACTTCACAGGATCGACACAAATGGAGGCCCAGAAGTCATTGTTTTAGTTTGGACTTAAGTGGGTAAAATACGTTAGGGAGGGGATTGTTAAATTAAAAACTATTTTCCATTTCACATGGAAACAAAGTATCGTGTGCTGACAGGAGTAATAACTTACTTGGCTATAAGTAATCAATACTGCAAAATCACATCACTCAGGTTCTCAAACAAAGGTTTCTAAAAAATGCCAGCATGCACCCCAATTCACGTTAACATAAGATACACCTTTGAGAAAATGTCTGATTGGCAAGTTTACTTGCCCAAGAGGGCAGATACTCAGAATTTACTAATAGAGGACTGAAATCACATTCAAGAAAATGACATGGAAATCACTGTCACAGATGGAAAACACTTCCATAATGTCTCCCGTATAAGCTATCAGTAAATGGGTAAGATGTTTGAAATGAAATTAGGCAGGCTAGATAAATTAACCAAAGAATTAAGTTTCAATTCCCATTTGGTTTATATTTACATATGGTTTTTAAAAATTTTTCTAAGTTTATTTATTTTGAGAGACAGTGTGCCCATGCAAGAGTAGGGGAGGAGGCAGAGAGAAAGGGAAAGAGAGAAGAATCCCAAGCAGGCTCCCCGCTGTCAGCGCGTAGCCCTATGTGGGGGGTTGAACCCATGAACGGAGATCACAACCTGAGCCGAAATCAAGAGTTGGTCACTGAAGCACCCAGGCGCCCCGTTCTTTCTTTGCTATGAATGAAAGCTGATAAATGTAGCCAAGCTTCAAGAACTGAAAGTCATTTAATACACAGTATTTCACTGTATGTTAGACCATGGGGCCTAATAGCAGGTGTTACCACTATAAGGCTTACAGTCTGCACATAATAGTGGAGAAGTAGTATAGACTGTATGGTCAACACTTGAATAAAGATGCTCCAAAGCTCCTGTAGGACTCAAACGGTCCTGTTCCTAAAAGAGGCACTACTCTTGGGGCACCTGGGTGGCTCAGTTGATTAAATGCCTGACTTCGGCTCAGGTCATGATCTTGCAGTTCGTGAGTTTGAGCCCCACATCAGGCTCTGTGCTGACAGCTCAGAGCCTGGAGCCTGCTTCAGATTCTGGGTCTTCCTCTCTCTCTGCCCCTCCCCCACTCACATTCTGTCTCTCTCACAACAATAAATCAACATTAAAAATAAAGAGGCATTACTCCTTTAGCTCTTTAAATACTAATGTCAGTTTTGTTGTCTTTGCTCTGAAATGACAACACATTATTTTCCAACAAGAATACATCAGCTTGCTAGGGGGCGCCTGGGTGGCTCAGTCCGTTAAGCATCTGACTCTAGATTTCGGTTCAGGTCCTTATCTTGTGCTCTGTGAGACTGAACTACCAGGGAGAAGCCTACGTGGGATTCAGTCTCCCCTCTCTCTCTGCCCCTCCCCCAACCTGTGCTCACGCTTCCTCTCTCTCTCTCTCTTTCTCTCTCAAAATAATAAACATTAGCAAAAAAAAAAAAAAAAAAAAAAAAACCACACACACAGGGTATCTGGGTGGCTCAATCGGTTGAGCGTCTGACTTTGGCTCAGGTCAAGATCTCATGGTAAGTTCAAGCCCCACAACAGGCTCTGTGCTGACAGCTCAGAGACTGGAACCTGCTTTGGATTCTGTGTCTCCCTCTCTCTGCCTCCCCCTCTTGTGTTCTTTCTCTTTCTCTCAAAAATAATATATAAATAAACATAAAGAATGCATCAACTATAGGTGTGTTCAACAGGAACATCTTTGATTTCTTCTATTTCCCCTAAAATTGCCTAAACCTAGGATAACTACCAAGTCATGACAATTACTGATACATACATACATACATACATACATACATATGTATGTATATAACTTGTTCACTATATATCACTATATTTATTTATTTACTGAAATTGCTTATTTTATTAAAGTGGTAGCTGGGGGCGCCTGGGTGGCTTGGTCGGTTAAGCGTCCGACTTCAGCCAGGTCACGATCTCGCGGTCCGTGAGTTCGAGCCCCGCGTCAGGCTCTGGGCTGATGGCTCGGAGCCTGGAGCCTGTTTCCGATTCTGTGTCTCCCTCTCTCTCTGCCCCTCCCCCGTTCATGCTCTGTCTCTCTCTGTCCCAAAAATAAAAATAAAAAAACGTTGAAAAAAAAATTTTAAAGTGGTAGCTGAATGAAAACTGACATTAAATGAAAAATAAGACTTAATTCTCTGTTTTAAAATCACTTATCTTTTAACATTGCATTTTGAAATACTGCAGTATATTCTACACAAAAAAGAATATAAAAGCTTTCCAAGAGCTGGCGTGCCTAGGTGGCTCAGTTGGTTGGGTGTCCAACTTCGGCTCAGGTTGTGATCTCGCAGTTATGAGTTCGAGCCCGCATCAGGCTCTGTGCTGACAGCTCAGAGTCTGGAGCCTGCTTCAGATTCTGTGTCTCCCCCTCTCTCTGCCCCTTTCCCACTTGCACTTTCTCTCTCTCTCAAAAATAAATAAACATAAAAAAACTAAAAAAAAAAAAAACTTCCCAAGAGCCTATTTTAATGTCACTAAGAACAAAATGGGTCCCATATGAAAACACACCACCTTCCATTATTTTGTAAGTAAGGAGGAGGCATTGATAATTTAATAATTAAGAATAGATTGGTGGCTTCCTTTCCAAGGCTGATCATTTAAAACGGAGCTGGCTTAACTACACAAGGCTTGCAGAACATGTAAGAGCCTAGTAGCAGTTCAGCACCTACTCTACTCCCTACTCCCTCACTGTCCCCAACTGCCCCCTGCCATCTCCAGGCTGCCCCTTTTTTACACTTATTTTCATTTGCTTTCCTGGCAGTTCTGTTTATTCTTGGCTTTGTACTCAGGTTCTTAAAACTCATCCCAGGCCAGCTTCACTTGATGGCCCATGCTTGTCTCCGTTACCTCCTTCAGTTCATGTGCTCAACTCTCAATCTTTACAGTGTACCACCATCTTGGGTAGATGATGCCACACCTGCTGGGATCAGCCTCTCCCACTTCCTGCCACAACAGGGAGAGATCTCAGACAGGTGATGGCAAAGAAAGAAAAGAAATCCAAGGTAAGGTACATATAATAAATTGATGAAGAGAATTAAAGAGAAAGAAAAATAGAGTGAAAGTAGTCAAGCCTATAATTACTCAAATAAGAGAGAAAAATTACCAAAGAGGCAAAGATGTTCACTCATCTCTCAATTTATGAACAGAGAATGACGGCACTAATTTCAAACTGAGGATTAACAGATTTGAATGCGTATTGTAATTCTATCTGAATATCTCACATATCAGGAATAAACTTAAACGTTTAATGAGTTCACTGAAGTCATTCAGTGAAGAACTTAAGAAGAACTAGCAATGGTGTCCCCTCACACCCCCACTCTAATAGGCTCCACCCACAAAAAGTCTAATCTCTCCTATGATGAAAGTGCCTCCCAGGCAGAGATTCAGAGCTGACCCAGAGGACAGTAACAAATGAACAAATTAGTTTCAAAGAGCTTCCCTTAAATTCTTTTTTAAAAATGTTTATTTATTATTTTTGAGAGAGTGCAAGCGAGGGAGGGGCAGAAAGTCAGATGGGGACAGGGGATCTGATGTGGGCTCCACGCTGACAGCAACGAGCCCAATGCAGGGCTCAAACTCACCAACCGCGAGATCATGACTTGAGCTGAGGTCGGATGCTCAACTGACTGAGCCACCCAGGCAGTCTCCCTTATATTCTTTAAACAGCATTTAAGTAAAAACAAGGCAGGTACTTAAAAGCACTAACTTTTGCATGTAAGGTATGATGCAACAGTAATTCCCGAGAGTTATCTCTATTTAGGATTGTAACATAAACACACAGGAAGGTGTGTGATGAGCGGAGGTCAGATGTGAGCTAGCCTTGAAAAATATGTAGATTTAGAAAGGCTGAAAGGCTATTCCCAGACAGAGAACAGACAAGCCCAAGGTGTGCATGGTTCCTCTTGAATCTACTTCCAGTGTAGCTAGATTACAGATATGTGATGAAGTTAGAATCATCCACGTGAATACAGAATGGACAGTTTTCAGGAAAAGACTAGGGTATCTGAACTCCATTTCCAATCTTTAGGAGTTAGTAAAGCTCTATTAAATATAGGAGAAAAGGAATGGAAACAGTGTCTTAAGCCATATTTAACAATGGTAATTTTAACTGAGGGAAATTTCTTTCAGTGCATGATTATTTAAATAGAAAAAAATTTAAATTTGGGAACATGGGACTTTATACTCAAAAGAAGTTTTTGGTATGCATAATGTGAACAGACCTGTATTTACTATATAAACAATTAACAAATATGAATCTAAAGAATCAGGGATTAGTATGTGTATCTCCAACATAAAACATGAAAACAAAGCATAGATCATTAGGGAAAAATCAAAACTAGTTTAAATACTGCTTTAGATGAAGTGCAATCTACTTAAATACAACAACTAGAAAAAGAATGAGGTTAATCCTTTGGCCCTTTGCTACTCTGTGCATCAATCCTGGAATTAGGGATGTTTGCTGAACATGCAGAAATGCACTTGCCACTCTGGTGGATAAAAAGAAAGCCTTAGACTGTCTTTAAGAAATGAAGTCCAATCAGAGAATGCAGGACCTACACGTATGAAAATAAAATGAAACACAGCATGTTAGTGACAAAGTGAATGATATATTTTGCAATTGCAACAGATGTTCATTTCAGGCAGGAGTCAGGAACCATCCTTGAGAGGGGGTAGGGTTTAAGCCAGAACACAGGGGCTAGGCAGACGGTATAAACAGAGAAAAGGGAGCATGATATATAAAATAAAGATGCTTTCAGGATATAGTGCTAGAGTTTAGCTCCAAGACTTTGACGGGAGGATGAAAAAATGAATATAGTGTCATCATCAAGTACATGAGGCACAGATACATCAATCAGTCCTTCTGTAAATGATACCCCATGAAGTTGTACTGTACATAAGCTGCCTTATCCACGCATCAATAATGATAGTAAAAAAGAAATACCAAAGGCCACTGAAGATTTTATATAAGATGGCTGGAGATATAAAATTGGAACTTGCTAGGAAAAAATTTAGGAATTATTTTCTTTGGACAGTGAATTTATGCAATGCAAAAATGCAGAAGGCCCAAAGACTTATCTACTGGTAAGACCTGAGGAGGAAGAGGAACATACCAAAGGGATGGGTACAGAAGCAAGGGACCTGAAGAGCACATAACTGTGGAAAACGGAATGGTACCATATCACAGAGTACTTTTTTTCTTGATTAACTAGAGAATTATGACTAGGTAGGGGGTAAACTGTGAAAATATGTGATCTTATATCAATCTTATGTTGTTTTCCTCAGCAGCTTCTATGTCTTAATATACAAGGCATACCACTCACTCAACCATTAAAAGTTATGACCCATTCCATTTCTACTAGTTAAGAAAAATTTCAAGTTGCAAAATAAAATGTATTGTGAAAAGAGTACTGTTTTAACAGCTATAGGGCTATTCAGATGATCTCTTTCTTCTTGAGTGAGCTTTGGTAGTTTGTGGTTTTCAAGAGATTTGTCCACTTCATCTAAGTTGTTAAATTCATTGCCATAAAGTTGTCTTTATGTCTTTTGCTTGGAATTCACACAACTGCTGGGATCTGTGGGTTTATAGTTTTCATCAAATTTGGGAAAACATCAGCTATTATTTAAGTGTTTTTATTGCCTTTCCCTCCTGCCTCTTCTTCAAAGACCCCAATAACATATCCAGGAGGCCTTTTGAAATACCATAAAACTTGTTACTCTTTTCTCTTTTTAAAATCTTTTTTCTTTGTGTTTAATTTTGAATGGTTTTGGTTGCAATGTCTGCAAGTTCACTAATGGTTTCATCTGCAATGTCTCATCTGCCACTAATCCCATTCAATATCTTTCATTTTTTAAATCCATTGTACTTTTCTTTTTTTCTTATTTTTCATCATGGTAAGTGTACTCTAATTCCCATCCTGTATTTCATCTATCCCCCCCCCACCCACCTCCCCCCTGGTAACCATCAGTTTGTTCTCTAGAGTTAAGAGTGTTTTTGGTTTGTCTCTCTCTCTCTTCCCTTGCTTGTTTTTCTTTCTTAAATTCCACAAATGAGTGAAATCACAGTATTTGTTTTTCTCTGACTTATTTTACTTAGCATTATAGTCTCTAACTCCATCCACATTGTTGCAAATGGCAAGATTTTATGGCTGAGTAATATTCCATTATGTATATATACCACTTCTTCTTTATCCGTTCCTCAATTGATGGATACTTGGGCTGCCTCCATATCTTGGCTATTGTAAATAGTGCTGCAATAAACATAGGGCCATATATCTCTTTTAATTAGTGTTTTTGGATTCTTTGGGTAAACACCCAGTAATATGATTACTGGATTATAGGGTAGTTCTATTTTTAACTTTTTGAGGAAGCTCCATACTGTTTTCCAGAATGGCTGCACCAGTTTGCATTCCCACCAACAGTGCAAGAGGGTTTCTTTTTCTCCACATCCGTGCTGACACTTGTTTTTTATTGTTGATTTTAGCCATTCTGACGGTGTAAGGTTATATCTCATTGTAGTTTTTACTTAAAAATTTTTTTCTTTAAATAATCTCTACACCCAACATGGGGCTCAAACTCACAACCCTGAGATCAACAGTTGCACTCTCTTCTGACTGAGCCAGTCAGGCACCCCTGTCTCATTGTAGTTTTTATTTGCATTTCCCTGATGATAAGTGCTGATGAGCATCTTTTCATGTGTCTGTTGTCCATCTAAATGTCTTTTTGGTGGAGTCTTTCAGGTTTTCTTTCTTTTTTTCTTTTTTTTTTTAAAGTTGATTTATTTTTGAGACAGATAGAGAGAGCTAGCTAGCTAGCTCACGGGGGAAGGGCAGAGAGAGAAGGAAAAGAGAGAATCCCAAGCAGGCTCCATGCTGTCAGTGTGGAGCCTCAGGCAGGGCTCAATACCACAAAGTGTGAGATCATGACCTGAGCTGAAACCAAAAGTCAGATGCTTAACTGACTAAGCCACCCAGGGGACCCTTTTGGGTTTCTATATAGTGTATCATGCCACCTGCAAATAGTGAGAGTTTTACTTCTTCCTTAATGATCTGGATGCCTTTTATTTCATGATATCTAATTGCCCTGGTGAAGGCTCCAGAACCATGTCAAATAAAAGTGGTGAGAGTGGACATACTTGTCTTATTCCTGACCTTAGGGGGAAAACTTTCAGTTTCATCATTATGATGAACCCCATTGGCTGTGGGTTTTTCATAGAAGACCTTTATTATGTTGAGGTATGTTTCCTCTAGACCAAAAATCCTATTTGCAGAGGATTTTTAACATGAATGGATGTTATACTTTGTTGAATCCTTTTTCTACATGTATTGCATATGATCATATGGTTTTTATCTTTTCTCTTACTGACGGGATGTATCATGTTGATTGCTTTGTGCCCACTGAACCGCCCACGCATCCTGGGAATAAATTCCACTTGATCATGGTGTATTTTTTTCAATGTATTGCTAGATTTGGTTTGCTAATATTTTGCTGAGAATTTTTGCATCTATATTCATAAGAGATATTGGCCCATAGTTCTCTTTTTTTTGGTGGTGTCTTTTTTTTTTAAGCTTATTTTTTTTTTAGTAATCTCTACATCCAGTGTGGGGCTTGAACTCATAATCAAGAGTTGCATGATTTTCCAACTGAGTCAGCCAGACTCCCGTATGGTGCCTTAATCTGGTTTTGGTATAAGGATGATACTGGCCTCACAGACTGTATTTGGGAGTTTTCCTTCCTCTTGTATTTTTTGGAATAGTTTAAGAAGAATAGGTATTATCTCTTCTTTAAACATTTGGTAGAATTTGCCTGTGAAGCTGTTTGGTCCTGAACTTTTGTTTTTTGGAAGTTTTATCATTATTGATTCAATTTCACTGCTGGTAACTGGTCTGTTCAAATTTTCTATTTCTTCCTGCTCTAGTTTTGGTAGGTTATAGGTTTCTAGGAATTTATCCATTTCTTCTAAGTTATCCAGTTTGTTGGCATATAGGTTTTCATAGTATTGTTACAATTGTCTGTAATTCTGTGGTGTTGGTTGTTATTTCTCCTCTTTCATTCGTGATTTTGTTTGTTTATGTCCTCTCTGGGTTTTTTTTTCTTTTCTTTTCTTTCTTTCTTTTTTTTTTTTTTTTTGGATGAGTCTGGCTAGAGACTTATCAATTTTGTTGATCTTTTCAAAGAATCAGCTCCTGGTTTCATCAATATGTTTTATTGTTTTTTGGTTGGTCGTTTGTATATCATTTATTTCTGCTCTAATCTTTATTAGTTTCTTCTCATTTTGCTGGGCTTGGGTTTTATTTGTTGTTCTTTTCCTAGCTCCTTTAGGTGTAAGGTTAGGTTGTTTGAGATTTTTCCTGCTTCTTCAGTTAGGCTTGTATTGCTATCAATTTTCCTTTTAGAACTGTTTGCTGAATCCCAAAGGTTTTGGACCACTGTGTTTTCATTTTCATTTGTTTCTATATACTTTTAATTTCTTTTGTGATTTCTTGTTGACCCATTCATTCTTTAGTAGCATGTTATTTAACTTCCACATGTTTGTGCTCTTCCCAGATTTTTCTTGTGGTTGATTCCTAGGATAGCATTGTGGTCAGAAAAGACGCATGGTATAACTTCCATTTTTTTTTTTTTTAATTCGTCAAGACTTGTTTTGTAGCCTAATGTGTGATCTCTTTGGAGAATATTCCATGTGAATATTTAAAAGAGTATCTACTCTGCTGTTCCAGGATGGAATGTTCTGAATATGTCTGTTAAATACATCTGTCCAGCATGTCATTCAAAGCCACTATTTCCTTATTGATTTTCTCTTTGGATGATCTGTCCATCTACATAAGCGTGGTGTTAAAGACCCCTATTATTATTATGTTATTATCAATCATTTCCTTTATGTTTGTTATTGTTTTATATATTTGGGTGCTTCATGTTGGGTGCATAAATATTTACATTATATCTTTTTATTGGATTATTACCTTTATTATTATAGTGTCCTTGTCTCTCGTTATAGTCTTTGTTTTAAAACATAGTTTGTCCGACGTATGTTGCTATGTCGAAGCATAGTTTGTCTGAAGTGTTGCTATGTCGGCTTTCTCTTGACATCCATTGCATGATAAATGTTTTCCAACCCCTCACTTTAAATCTGCAGGTGTCTTTTGGTCTAAATTGAGTCTCTTGCAGACAGCATATACATGGGTCTTGTTTTCTTACCCACTCTGTCACCCTATGTCTTGATTGGAGTGCTTAATCCATTTACATTCAAAGTAATTATTCATAAATATGTATTTATTTCCATTTTGTTACTTGTTTTATGGTTATTCCTATAGATTTTCTCTCTGATCCTTTCTTCTCTTGCTCTGTTTCATGGCTTGTTGGCTTCCCTTAGTGATATACTTGGATTCCTTTTTCTTTATTCTTTGCATAACTATTACTGTTTTTTGACTCATGGTTTACCATTACTTTTATAAATAACATCTTCTGCATATAGTAGTCTAGAGTAAGTTGATGGTTGCTTAAGTTTGAGCCCATTTTTTACTCCTTTCCCCACTATATTTTTGGTTACAGTGTTCAAATTTTATATCTTTTTATTAATCCCTTGACTAATATTTTAGAAATATTTATTTTCATTGCTTTGGGGATTTTTGCTTTTCATACTTTCACTTATGGTCTTTACTTTCCACTCAAAGAGTCCCCTTTATTTTTATTTTTTTTAAGTTTATTTATTTTGAGAGATTGAGAGAGTGCACATGAGCAGAGGAGGGGCAGGGACAGAGGGAGAGAGAGAATTCTAAGCAGGCTCCATGCTGTCAGTGCAGAGCCTGATGTGGGGCTTGATCTCATGAACTGTGAGATCATGACCTGAGCTGAAATCAAGAGTCAGATGCTTAACCAACTGAGCTACCTAGGTGCCCCACAAAGGGTCCCTTTAATATGTCCTGTAGGGCTGGTTTAGTGGTCATGAACTTCTTTGGTTTTTGCTTGTTTGGGAAACTCTAGCTCCCTTTCTATTCTGAAGGACAGCCTTGCTGGATAGAGTATTCTTGGATGCAGGTTTTTCCCATTCAAGCACTTTGAATTTATCATGCCACTCCTTTCTGGCCTGCAAAGATTCTGCTGAAAATCCACTGATAGCCTTATGGGTTTACCTTGCATTGTAACTGTCTTCTTTTGCTGCTTAACAACAACAAAAAAATTATCACTAGTTTTTGCCATTTTAAGGACCACGTGTCTTGTAACGGATCTCCGTGGGTTGAATTCTGGGGGGGCAATCTCTGTGCCTCCTGGATTTGGATATCTGTTTCCTTCCCCAGATTAGGGAAGTTTTCAGCTATTATTTCTTCAAATAAATTTTCTGTCCCCTTTTCTCTCTCCTCTTCTTCTGAGATTCCTAGAATTCCAGTGTTATTACACTTGATGGTGTCTCTGACCTCTGTGAGACTAACCTCAATTTGCATAATTTGCTTCTCTTTCCTTTGCTCAGGTTGGTTACTTTCCATTACTTTGTCTTCCAGGTTGTTAATTTGTTCCCCTGCTTCATTCAGACTGCTATTTATTCCATCAAGTGTATTTTAAATTTCATTTGTTGTGTTCTTGATCTGTTTTTTTTTTTTATCTGTGTGTTAAGGGTCTAACTGATGTCCTCTTCTCTTTTCTCAAGTCCAGTGAGTATCTTTATGATCATTACTTTATAAAGTTCATTTTTTTATTTTTTAGTAATCTTTACACCCAACATGGGGCTCAACTCAAAACCCCAAGATCAAGAGTCACATGTTCTTCTGACTGAGCTAGCCAAGTGCCCCTAGAATCATTACTTTAAATTTTCTATCAGGCATGTTTCTTTATCCATTTTGCTTAGGTCTCTTGCTATGGTTTGGCCCTGTTCTTTCATTGAGGACATATTTCTCTGTCTCATCTTGTCTAACTCTGTGTTTGATTCTGTGTGTTGGGAAAGTCAGCTACTTCCCTCACTCTTAACGATAATCACCTTATGAATAAGAGGTCCTGTAGTGCCCTCTAGTGCAGTGTCCCCTGTCCCCCAGGGCCCGGTCCTTCAGGGAAGGTCTCCTACGCGTGTTGCATGTGTTCAGCTGTTGAGTCCTAACCTCTTTTTCCTTCAGTCTAATTGTATGCAGAGGCTCTCTTTGCCCATTGTGGGCAGTGTTTGGTCCCCAGCAGGGGTGGGGCACCTTTTAACAAGGTGCATGGTGATTTGCTTGTGAAATGCGACCTGCCCCCCCTCCACCACCAGAACTGAGGTCCTGCAAAATGTGAGGGTCAGGAGATGTGGTGGTGGCAGGGTTTGTACCAATCTTTTGCAGGAGGGGGCCTGCAGTGCCAGGACCGAGGCAAGCATGACTTGGAAGGGCAGATTGCTGAAGCAGGGGGCAGAGAGGCAGGCTTGGTGCAAGCAAGTTAGTTAACAAGTGTTGGTGACTCACTGGTTCCCATGGGTGGCATTGTTTATGGGGGGGGGGCAGCAGAGGGAAGCGGCACCTGCCAGCTCCTTTGCTCCTGGAGGAATCTCCCCATGATCCCTGTCTCTCCAGGCCACACTCTGAGATGAGGAAATCACTCTTTCTCCTGTCTGTCACTGTGTTTTACAAACTGCTGGTGCTATGCTGTATCTGCATGGGCTGTTTGTCTTGCTATCTTTTTTGTTTTTAATGTTTATTTATTTTTGAGAGAGAGCGAGAGAGAATATGAGAATGAATGAGCAGGGGAGGGGCAGAGAGAGACAGAGACACAGAATCTGAAGCAGGCTCTAGGTTCTGAGCTGTCAGCACAAAGTCTGACGTGGGGCTTGAACCCACGAACCGTGAGGTCCTGACCTGAGCCAAAGTCAGATGCTTAAGCTTAACCGACCAAGCCATCCAGGCACCCCAGTCTTGCTGTCTTTTTTTTTTTTTTTAATTTTTTAAAATTAAAAAAAAAAATTTTTTTTTTGACATTTATTTATTTTTGAGACAGAGAGAGACAGAGCATGAATGGGGGAGGGTCAGAGAGAGAGGGAGACACAGAATCGGAAGCAGGCTCCAGGCTCTGAGCTGTCAGCACAGAGCCCGACGCGGGGCTCAAACTCACGGACCGTGAGATCATGACCTGAGCCGAAGTCGGACGCTTAACCGACCAAGCCACCCAGGCGCCCCTCTTGCTGTCTTTTAAGGGTGGGGATTTCCTTCCTGATGCCCTCAGGGCTCTCCCAGAGCTGAGCATGCTGGTTTTTAAAATTCCAGGCTTTAAGTCCCACTGGTTTTAAAAACTCATGAAATTAGGCCCCTTCTGCTTTCAAAGACAAATGTTATGGGGATTTGTCGTCCTCATTCACGGGCTCCTTGTTGTGAAATTCTGTTTTTCGCACCACCGGCTCCCTCTCTACTGTGAACAGCCATGTTCCGTTTGCTCCCCAACTGTCTTCACCCCTCCTACCTTCTTCAGCATGGTCTCTTCTCTACCTTTAGTTGTGGAGTTTATTTAGCCGGTCTGTGGGTCATTTTCTGCGTTATTTACGCTGACGTGTTATCTAGTTGTATCCATGGGGTAAGGTGAGCTTAGGGTCCTCCTACTCCGCCACGTTCCCAGCCAACCCCTCCATTTGATATTTTTCTTAGTTCTATCAAACATTATAATTTTATCTCTTGAACTTCATTTTGGGTCTTTTTTATATCTTCCATATCTTAATTTTTTTAACATATGGAATAAAGTTATAATTACTACATTAATGTCATTGCTGATATAGCATCTAAGTCAGTTTGACTGGTTGGTTTTCCTCTTCACTGTGAATCAAAATCTGTTTTGACCACTGTGAGAAATAAGCCCACTGACCCAATCAAAGGAGGGACACAGAGACTCACAGCACAATGAAGCGAGGCTTTAATACGCTTTTGCAAGAGCGGGGGTCTGATGGGCAGGCACACTGGGGGCAGTCATAGCAGACAACTTATTTCCTAGAGTGCAAGTCCTCGCCCCTGGTTCCTCATTGGACGAGTGCTACCTTACCCAGAGGTCGCCCACGCCCATGTAAGGCAGAAAGGAGTCTGACTGAAACAAATGTACGTTTCCTGAGGTGATGCAGAGACTTTCAGTCCCTCCTTTGTTCTTTGGCGCATGCTCACTGCAAAGCCCATGAAAAGAAGCCTACAAAATGGAGAGAGGAAGAAGTACCAGGACGTGAAGTGTCTATGGCTTTGGGACTCCACTGTAGGGGGGTGTTCGTACATATTTCCAATAGGCTGTAAACCTATTGTTAACTAGAGAGCACAGCTTTTATTTGGTATTTCTGAAAATGAATCATTTCCTTACTTCTCACAACTACATATATGATGGTGATCCTAAAGACTATAAGGCAATGGTTTCACAACCAGGAGTGATACTGCCTCCAGGGGACATCTGGTAATAATGTCTGGAGACATTTTTGTTTGTCTTAACTAGTGAAACATTATTGGCATCCAGCAAGTAGAGGTCAGAAATACTGCTAAGCATCCTATAATGCATAAGGCAACCATCCACAACAAACCAGTAGCTGGCCCCAATATGTCAATAGTACTGACTTTGAGAAACCCTCATGTAGAACAACAGGAAAAAAGGAACTTGGGTCCCTGCATGATCTCATGGTGCTGAGCTGCATACAGACCTGGACCACAAGCCTCTCTCCACAGTCTGTCACATAAAAACGAAAACAAAAACTTCTTTCTTCTTTCAGGCACTGTATTTCAGGTTGGTATGGTAGTTGAGCCTAATACACAAATTGGTACCCAGAAGTAAGGTGCTAGCAAAATTAAAACTTAGGGGCGCCTGGGTGGCGCAGTCGGTTAAGCGTCCGACTTCAGCCAGGTCACGATCTCACGGTCCGTGAGTTCGAGCCCCGCGTCAGGCTCTGGGCTGATGGCTCGGAGCCTGGAGCCTGTTTCCGATTCTGTGTCTCCCTCTCTCTCTGCCCCTCCCCCGTTCATGCTCTGTCTCTCTCTGTCCCAAAAATAAATAAAAAACGTTGGAAAAAAAAATTTAAAAAAAAAAAAAAAAAAAAAAAAAAAAAAAAAACTTAAAGTAATTTTCTTGGCTTTAAAGTTGAGTGAAAGATAAGGCAAGAAAAGAGGTACTGCAGACTGGCAAATTGGTGAACGTTTTTGTGTCATAGTAACAGTAAAACTGTAGTAACTGAAAGGTAGTCTGTGTGTGTCTGTGATACCGATCACTCTGGACAAAGTGGTTGTTAAGTGGTCTATCACTTAAACTGATCAAGTACCTTGATTTGAGGCCTCAGGGTTGGAAAATCTAAACTCCCCCAAACAGAAGGATAAATAAGCTCTTTATTTGTTCATAAATATCTCTCACTAAGACTTAGCCAAATACAGAGCCAGCCAAGAGTCAAAGACCAAATCAAGGGTGTTGCTTGTGCACCCAAGCTCATAGTTGTAGCTGGCCTCAGGAAGAAGGAAGGAGTGAATGGGTCACGAAAAGCAAACAGACAAATACCACAACATGACTTAAGAACTATGATCAGAAAAAAAATCTTTGGGTCTGTTTACTCCCAACAATCTGAAAGCAAAGACCAAATCCCACAAAAAATTAATTAATTCCCTGAAGAGATCAAAAGGGTGGCTTAAAAAAAAGAAGCGCCTGTATTTGTTTGATCACTAAGACAACTCTCGGGCTTCCAAATCTCCACAAATAAGAAGCAAGCTTTGAAAACTGTACAGTTCCCAAGGAGGGTATGCTCTCTTATTCTAACTTCAGATGTCTCCACAGAGGACAACAAATCATGAAGTAGCTCTGAGAGATGAGAGCAAGGGGCAGCCAAACAGGCTAAGCGAGAATATTCCTCTACTGCTAGAGCAGTAAATTCTGACAGATGGATGATTATGTTGTTTCCCATTCCTTCCTTTCCACATGAGAACTTTTATTGCAGTTACACTTTTTCCTACCACTTTTGTGCACCGGATGGGAGATGAGCCCGTACTTTGTCACTGCACTTCAAGGAACCATGCTTCATTCAGAATCCCTTGGCTTTGAGCAGATGAAATCATTGAAAGGGCTTTGTGAATGTCTCCCTTGGGAGGGAGACAGTGTTTATGTGTGAGAATAAAGGTGACCACAGATATGGTCAATGGCCAGAGGGGCAAACAGTGACAGATTGCTAATTATTCTCTAAAAATTTTCTCCATTTCTTTAGAGGCATTAGAATTTTACTAGGTCACATGGCTGCTGAGCTAGATGGCATTTCCTAGTTGGCTGGAAGCTAAGTGTGGCCGTGGACAAGACATTTGTCAACGGAATGTTAGCAAAAGTAACATCCTCAACTTCTTTACTATTTCCTTAGAAGAAAATTGCTTGGCTTCCACTTTTGCTTAAAACTTCCCTCTTTCTCTGAATTGGAACTTGGATGAGGCACTGACTTACTTGTAAAGACATACATGAGGACGACATCCTCGGAACTGGTAGAGCAAAAATGTATGGAACTAACTCCAAGTGATCTCATAGAGCTGAGATCTCATGAGCTGCCTGCCTTTTTGGGCCAGTACTGCTCTTTCTGGAATGGTATGTATCAAAGAAATAAACCACCTCATTTAGAGCACTGGATTTTTTTATGGTTTCTCTTCCATGTGCTGTATCTCTTTTTAAATAGCAGCTTAGCCTATCCCCTAATTTTAGTATATGTGCTGCCGAAGCGAGCACTGGCCTATACCCGAATTTTTTTTAACTTGTTTTATTTTTTATTTTTTTAAATTTACATCCAAGTTAGTTAGCATATAGTACAACCATGTTTTCAGGAGTAGATTCCTTAGTGCCCCTTACCCATTTAGCCCATCCCCCCTCCCACAACCCCGCCAGTAACCCTCAGTTTGTTCTCCATATTTATGAGTCTCTTCTGTTTTGTCCCCCTCCCTGTTTTTTTTATTATTTTTGTTTCCCTTCCCTTACGTTCATCTGTTTTGTCTCTGAAAGTCCTCATATGAGTGAAGTCATATGATTTTTGTCTTTCTCTGACTAATTTCACTTAGCATAATACCCTCCAGTTCCATCCACATAGCTGCAAATGGCAAGATTTCATTCTTTGTGATCACCGAGTAATACCCCATTGTATATATACACCACATCTTCTTTATCCATTCATCCATCGATGGACATTTGGGTTCTTTCCATACTTTGGCTATTATTGATAGTGCTGCTATAAACTTTGGGGTGCATGTGTCCCTTCAAAACAGCATACCTGTATCCCTTGGATAAATACCTAGTAGTGCAATTGCTGAGTCATAGGGTAGTTCTATTTTTAGTTTTTTGAGGAACCTCCATACTGTTTTCCAGAGTGGCTGCACCAGTTTGCATTCCCAACAGCAATGCAAAAAGAGATCCTCTTTCTCTGCATCCTTGCCAACATCTGTTGTTGCCTGAATTGTTAATGTTAGCCATTCTGGCAGGTGTGAGCTGATATCTCATTGTGGTTTTGTTTTTTATTTCCCTGATGGTGACTGATGTTGAGCATTTTTTCATGTGTCGGTTGGCCATCTGGATGTCTTCTTTGAAGAAGTAATCTATTCATGTCTTTTGCCCATTTCTTCACTGGATTATTTGTTTTGTGGGTGTTCAGTTTGATAAGTTCTTTGTAGATTTTGGATACTAACCCTTTATCTGATATGTTATTTGCAAGTATCTTTTCCCTATCTGTCGGTTGCCTTTTAGTTTTGCTGATTGTTTCCTTCACTGTGCAGAAGGTTTTTATTTTGATGAGGTCCCAGTAGTTCATTTTTGCTTTTGTTTCCCTTGACTCTGGAGACGTGTTGAGTAAGAAGTTGCTGCGGTCAGGATCAAAGAGGTTTTTGCCTGCTTTCTCCTTGAGGATTTTGATGGCTTCCTGTCGTACATTTAGGTCTTTCATCCATTTTGAGTTTATTTTTGTGTGTGGTGTAAGAAAGTGGTCCAGGTTCATTTTTCTGCATGTCGCTGTCCAGTTTTCCCAGCACCACTTGCTGAAGAGACTGTCTTTATTCCATTGGATATTCTTTCCTGCTTTGTCAGAGATTATGTGGCCATATGTTTGTGGGTCCATTTCTGAGCTCTCTATTTTGTTCCATTGATCTGAGTGTCTGTTCTTGTGCCAGTACCATACTGTCTTGATGATTACAGCTTTGTAGTATAGCTTGAAGTCCGGGATTGTGATGCCTCTTGCTTTGGTTTTCTTCTTCAAGATTATTTGGCTATTCGGGGTCTTTTCTGGTTCCATACAAATTTTAGGATTATTTGTTCTAGCTCTGTGAAGAATGCTGGTGTTATTTTGATAGGGATTGCATTGAATATGTAGATTGCTTTGGGTAGTATTGACATTTTAACAATATTTGTTCTTTCTATCCAGGAACATGGAATGTTTTTCCATTTTTTGTGCCTTCTTCAATTTCTTTCATAAGCTTTCTATAGTTTTATACCCTAATTAATTAAGGTTACAAATGTCACAAATAAAATATTTTGCTCTAAATTCATTTGGCTTTGCCCAAATCAAATTTCCTTAGTCAAAGGAAAACAACAAAGGAAAAAAAAAAAGACCAAGTCTATGAGGGTTTTGGTTATTGTATTTCCAGTAAAAGGAGCATATTTCAACCTTTTCTCAACCTGCATAAACCAACTATCAAATTTTTATATGCTTCAGTTGAATTTCCTCCGACTGGTTATATTATTGTGATAATATCAATCGATTCCTACAGTGAGTCATCAACACTGTCAGCACTTTAATGAACAAAATTAGTCTATTTCATGCTGAAAAGCAATACTAGCAACTCTTGCAGATAAAAAGGGTCATAAAAACTTATTGGGCAGGGACATCCTCTGATAAAAGTCTCCTGATAATATCTCCCTATGATCAGCTCAGACACAGTGATTGGTCAGAATGAAGAGGAGTTTGAATAGGGCCTTAAATAATATTCAGGGAGGACTTCCTACATCATAAAGGCTATGAAAGAAGAAATAGATAGGCATAACTCAGAAATCAAATATTATTCTAGCCAGTCAAGAGAAGAGAATATTTTAATTTCATGATCATTCTTGACAGTGAGTTTGTTTTCAATAGCCTAAATTCAGTTATTCATTGAGGTAACAATGGCTCCTAATTGCTCTGACTCTGCCTTGTCCTGTTCAACCAGTGACATTTGAAAAGTGGGACAACTATCTTTGAGCATACAGTTGACGGGGCTTGGAACACACTATCGCCAAATATGGCACCTTGGCATATTGAATGTTTTAAGCTAAAAAAGTTTGAGAAAACAGCAGAAGAAGGAAGGTTTCTCTGATCCTCCTCTGCCCTTTTCCCCTGAACCAGGTCATAAGACCCTCAGTGAGAAGTGCCCTCCCTAAACCTGGAAGAAAGGAACATCCCTACCTCCAAGACAGAAGGATATGGAGAATAACCCAAAGAAGCAGGCTTTGTGAAATTTCCCCCAGTTTATTACATTTGCTTATTTATTTTAAATTTTTTATTTAAAAAAATTTTTAGTTTATTTATTTATTTTGAGAAAGAGAGAGAGAGAGCATGCGAGCACAAGTGTGTGCACAATTGGGGGAGGGGCAGAGAGAAGGAGAGACAGAATCCCAAGTAGGCTCTGCACTATCAGTGCAGAGCCTGATGTGGGGCTTGAACTCACAAACTGTGAGATCATGACCTGGGCAGAGATCGAGAGTCAGACACTTAACCAACTGCACCATCCAGGCACCCCTTCCCCAGTTTATTACTTTTAGCTCCTACTCCCTTGGTCCTACATGTTTCTTTACAACTGTTCATTCTTCTCAAACCTTGCATAAAAACACTCAAGTTTAACCAGTTCTTAGGGTCTTCGTTTCCTTATAAAAGCTCTCTTGTCATTTAAACATATTAAATGAATTTGTATGCTGGGGACACCTGGGTGGCTCAGACAGTTGAGCATCTGACTTGGGTTCAGGTCATGATCTCATGGTTCTTGGGTTTAAGCGGCAGGTCAAGCTCTGCACTGACAGGACAGAGCCTGTTTTGGATTCTCTGTCTCCCTCTCTCTCTCTGTCCCTTCCCCACTCACACTATCTCTATCTCAAAAATAAATAAACATTGGGGAAAAATGAATTTGTATGCTTTTTCAGTTAATTTGTCTTTGTCAGTTTAATTCTCAGATCTAGCCAAAGACCCTAAGAAGACTGAGTAAATATTTTCTTCCCCTACACAATCTTCAAACAACTTAGATAAAAACCTTTCTTTTCATTCATAGAATGTCAACATGGATTTTTGAAACGGAAGCTGAATTCACTACAACTTGAGGGATTCCAACTATACAATGTAAAAAAGCATGGATTTTGAAGAAGAGCTACTGGGACTGAGTATCAAGTAGGAATAATGATCTCTTCTTCACAGGGTACTTAGAGGGTTTACACACACACACACCCCTCTGCCATAGTTTAGTGGTTAAGAACATTAGTTCTTATTATAGTAAGACAGGCCCAGTTCTGAATCTATGTCATTCATCTAAATGACTTTAGCCAAGTTATTTACCTTCTCAAAACCTTTGTTTCCTCATCTGTAAAATGGGGATATTAAATGACACCAACCAGTTCATAAATTAGGGAACTGTCTATAAACTGTCAGGTTTTGAATGCTCAAGGATAGAAATCACTGGGTCGTGGCTAATGCCTAGAGCAGAGTAGGTACAAAATATTATGTTTACTGACTGATGTTCAAAGATGCAAGAGACCTTTCCCCTCTTGATGAGGCAATTTTCTTTTCAGATATTTGGATAAAGTCACTAGTGACTTGATTGTATTAAAGTGAAGCATGTAATCCACACATTGTCCTTTTTTGTAAGGCACAGGAAAAAAAGGCTAATCCACGTCAGGAGAATTTAAGACCTTTTGAGGACATTCAAACTTTGTGTTATAATCACCAAATCCTGCCTGTGTTATGTAAAGAGTTTTGTTTGTCAGGACATCTTTGTTGCATTCAGTTTATCTCCAAGTGCCCCAGTTTCTCTTTATGATCTTTAAAGTTAAAGTGCATACCTTATGCTAAGTGAAATGAGCCAGTTACAAAAGGGCAAATAATGTACGATTCTACTTACAGGAGGTACCTAAACTAAAGCAGTCAAATTCATAGAGACAGAAAGTAGAATGGCGGCCGCTAAGAATTGGGGCTAGGGGACATGGTGCATACTTGTTTAATGGGCTCAAAGTTACAATGCGGGGAAGTTGAAAAAACTCTGGAGATGGTTGGTAGTCATATCTGTACAACACTGGATGTCACTGACCTATGTGCTTAGAAACAGCTAAAATTAGGGGCGCCTGGGTGGCGCAGTCGGTTAAGCGTCCGACTTCAGCCAGGTCACGATCTCGCGGTCCGTGAGTTCGAGCCCCGCGTCAGGCTCTGGGCTGATGGCTCGGAGCCCGGAGCCTGTTTCCGATTCTGTGTCTCCCTCTCTCTCTGCCCCTCCCCCGTTCATGCTCTGTCTCTCTCTGTCCCAAAAATTAAAAAAAAAAAAAAAAAAAAAAAAAAAAAAAAAAAAAAAAAAAAGAAACAGCTAAAATTAATAGCTTTTTTAAAAGTTTGTTTATTTTGAGAAAGAGTGAGCAGGAGAGGTGGTGGGAAGAGAGAGAGAACCCCAAGCAGGCTCCGCACTGTCAGCACAGAGCCTAGCGTGGAGCTGGAACTCATGAACTGTGAGATCATGACCTGAACAGAAATGAAGAGTTGACACTTAACTGCCTGAGCCACCCAGGCACCCCTAAAATGATAACTTTTATGTTATGTATATTTTACTCTAATTAAAAAAAAGGGGGGGAATTAAAGGTCACAAAAGTTAGTTTAGAAGTACTTAGCATAGCACCAGAGACATTTTAGGTACACCACAAATGATAGGTGTGGGTCACTAATTTTATTTATTATTTTTTAAATGCATTTGAGAGTTTATCACAAATGGTAAATGCTACACAATTACATAGTTATTGGTGATAGTTGTCAGATTTTTAAAATATAAATCCAACATATTACTCGGGAAACACCCAGTAAGAATAATGGTAGCACAGAGATGTGTGCACTATCCACACATCTTCTCACTCTCTCTCTCTCTCTCTCTCTCTCACAAACACACACACACACACACACTAATTTGTCACTAATTTAGAACAAATGAGTTGTTCAGATTCAAAGATCATGCTAAAGGGGCTTTTAAGTAGGACTGTAAACCATTTGCTGGTATTCATTTAGAACTATAACAGACTGAATATTCTTTTCCTCCTAATTGTATTATATTGCTCTGCAAACTCTTCCTTGTAAGAGACACAAAGATAAATTTCAGTCAAGCATTTACACAATTAAGCTAATTATAAGATGATTCTTCTGTATTCATAAAGGACCGAGATGGCTGTATTTGGCACATAGGGTGTGTGTACATACATACATATACACACATAAATACATACATACACACAACATAGACTGACAGCCAAGAAAACAAAAATTTAGAGCCTTAGAAACCATATTTTCCTGTCCCTTTATTTCATACATGAAGAAATTAAGGGTTAGAAGGTTAGATGATTTGATGAAAATCCCACAGTAAACTGGTGGCAGAAATGTGGTTAAAGCCCCTCCAGAGACTCTTTCCATGCACCCCCCCTTTCCACGCACCCCCTCTGACGCAGCCTAGCAAAGGCCCTACCTCGGCCATTCCTCCTCGCGCCTCTTCCACATGCTGTTCACTCTGCCTGTAATGTCCTCCCCTAAGTTTAGCTGCCACCTTTGTAAATCTTTCCTGGTTCTCCCAGAGTGGATTTGGCACCCAGCCTCTGGGTGCTGAAGCTCCAAAACAGCCCCGGAACAATCACACGGAATCGTAACTTCCTCCATTAGACTCCCAAAAACCAGAGGATCCAGACTGTCCCCTCTGCCAGATGCCAAACCTGGGCTACGACCTGCCAACTACAGGCACTCACTGACTGCTGGACAAGAGGACTAACCAACCACCACGGGCTTCTCCAAAGGGAGGCAGGAAAGCTGGGCTCAAGGACCAAGGTGGAACATTAACCTTGAAATGAAGACAGAACATGTCTCAGAAAAGCTTGAGAGAAAGAGAGAAAAGCTTCAGTGAGTTTGTGCTAAAATTACCCAATTTTCTCACAGAAATAGGACAAGGGAGACACTGGATGATATTGCTCTTATCTCTGTCAAGTGACCTCATATTTCTTAGGGTACATTAAGTTCACACGAATTACTGACAATGTGGACATGACACGTTCTGTCAACTGTCCTCCTGTCCTGGCCTTGTGGATTGTTTCGTGAGAAGTCAATCAGAAATCACTTCAACAAATTTAAGATGTTATATAATACATGCATAATACCATGACGATATACCTTGTTTTTTTCTGATGTAGATCCCTAATCCATATAACACATTATTTCTGGAACTTTAAAATTCCTTGAGTATCTTGCACCCTGAATTGCATGGGTTGTTTTAGCATTTACTAGATGGCACCTTAAAACTACACTATTATCAAGCCAGATACACACTGGAGAAGAGTTAAGAAGAAACTAAACACTCAAACAACAAGTTATGTCTGAGGGAGAAAACAGGATTAATTGGAACTGGCAAGAACTGAGTGCTGGACGGTCCTCTTCTACTCTTCCATAGGAGTAGTGTTTTACTGCCACCTACAGGACAACAGTCGTTCCTTCACGGGAATTACAAAACTACTTCCATCTGCGAAAATCATTACAGGTCCAAAAGAAGGTTTACAGGTTGCTTCATTTCTGTTTTTTAACCAGGTCTTTAGACTTCTGATTTCATAACCAGGATGGAAGTTACAGAAACAAAAATTCCAATTTCAGCCCTTCCCTATGTCACCATCTTCAAACATAGAAACAAGAACTTCTAACCCACGTTGGTGAATCAAAGACTCGGGAGAACTGAAATCCAGTTTCCATTATCAAGATATGTTCCTCTTCACTTCTTGGTCTTTAACCCAGGATGGGAGAGAGCCACTGGAACATAAATTGTTCCTACTTCCCAATACCAGCAGAAAGGGAAGGGGAAATTGTACTTTGAAAGGTCAAAGGAATATTTAATCAGCATGGTGCTAATAACAACTGATGTTTACTCTCTCAAATAAACAAGCCTCACTTTGGGAATTCTTCCGTTTTTTTTTTTTTTTTAGTTATGCCTTTTGTCTCCATTCTTCTGCTGATTTAAAGATACTAATACTGGATGAGTTATGCCTTATAAATTAAGTTTTATGATTTGAGGAACCCTTGGTAATCCCCTATGAATTAGCTAAATCACAATCCACACTCCAACTCAGGCGGCTCTTTTACCTCCCTTTCCAAGGAGCCCCCTATACTTGACTTCTCAGGAACCTACCCTAATCCTTACCTTGCAGGCCCTATTGAGCACCTCTACAATCCTAAAAATGAGGGGGCACTGGGAAGGAGGAGCATAGAGACAACACAGACAAAATAGGAACTGTTAACAATAAACATGAGGACTATTCATTTTCTAATTGTGACTATGAATGCCTGTTCTCCTTGCACTTTCTCTTCTTCCCCTTCTTGTTGGTCCCTTCCATTGGATAATTTACTTTTGGATGTTTGATCACAATGTGGTAGATGCTTAGCTGCACTTTGGGATCACCTGGTTGCTTTGTTTTGTTTTAATACTGATGCTTGAGTCCCACCTAGATGTTCAAATAAAACTGGTCTGAGGTAAAACTCAGAATCAGAAAAATTTTAAAGCTGATTCTAATATACAAGTGAAATGATGTACAGTTAAGGCTGAGAATCCCTGCTCTAAGCAACACATGAGTATCCCTACCCTTTTGGTTCTGCAACTGCCTAGTCAGCTCTTGGGGATGGGGGATGGGTGTGAGGAGACATTCAGGAATCCCAGGAATCCTAGAATTTAGAGGATTATTGGTACACTAATGATTAAGAATCACTTTGAATTCTATTGCTGTAAGGACTTATGGTATTGTGACACAAGTAAAATAAATTGGGACAGTCTCTTTGTAGATTGGCAGGCATATTTTTTTTTTGAGGGAGGAGGAGGGAAGTGAGAGGAAGATACTTTATTTGCTCATATACATTAGAGGACTGTCAGACACTTTAAACAACTTAAGGAAAGGAACTAAATATCGACTGTGTATCCTAATCGTTAAGCACAGTGGCTGGCTCATAACCGGTGCTCAAAAGTCATTTGCTGAATGAGCACATAAATGCACAATGTTATTAGTATACAGTGCATTTCATGGGTCCTTAGAGAGTTTAGAATAGAGGATAGTAGATGAGTTGATGGATAACATGCGAAAATTACAAAATGATAGCGTTATTAAATGTGAAAAAAGAAGAAAGCCTAAAAAGAAATGATGGGAGGTTATTTTAGCCACAGAAGGGGGCGCTGAACAAGGAAACAGGAAGCAGGATGGGGCATACAGAGCGTGGCTTCTGAGAGAGCTTTCAGCCCACTGACAGCAGGGTGAGATGGAAAGGTCTGATGGGGGTTAAAATAAGGAACACAAAACGCTATTTCTCCTGTAGAATTCCAGACAGATTTCTGGAAGGAAGATGCAGTGATAAAAAAAAAAAAAAAAAAAAAATCCAGGCCTGTAGTAATAGGCTATTGATATGAAGATGTTTAGTTAAGGAAAGAGATAGTAAAGTTAAGCCTTTAGATTCTATTTGAAATATGAATCAGAATCACACAAGCTGAAGAGGAAAAAAAGAAAAAAGTAAATACTACAATATCAATGTATTTCTTATTTCTCATGTAATGTGAATTTTTTTCTTTCTAAAAGCTGAACACTGAAGAAAAAAATGGAGTAGGCAGGGATAGATCAATAATCTCTGAGATAAAAATTTCAACATCAAGCAAGTAGATAACATAAGCTCAGACACACACAAAGATTCTTTTAGAAATACTAAAGCCTACCAAAAAAGTCAGTTATATTTCAATAAAGCTGCCAAAGGGAAAAAAAAAAACCTCTGGAGTTTCCTGTAAATCTATTCTGAATCACAGTGATGACAGAAACATTACACGCATGAGTACAATGGACGTTTCCCCAAAATAAGGGGAAAGGCTTCACTACTCCTGATACGTGGCAATTGTCATCCTGACCTTTAGGAAGTAATTCACTCATCATTCTAATATGGCCAAATTATTACCACACGTGGTAGCAAAAGGTGGTGGTGACAGCAGTGGTAGTGGTAATCCAGAAATGGGGCTCTAAGGAACAAAACTTTTTTTTTTTTAATTTTTTTTTTCAACGTTTTTTATTTATTTTTGGGACAGAGAGAGACAGAGCATGAACGGGGGAGGGGCAGAGAGAGAGGGAGACACAGAATCGGAAACAGGCTCCAGGCTCCGAGCCATCAGCCCAGAGCCTGACGCGGGGCTCAAACTCACGGACCGCGAGATCGTGACCTGGCTGAAGTCAGACGCTTAACCGACTGCACCACCCAGGCGCCCCGGAACAAAACTTTTCTGAAGGAAAGTAAATGAGATCAAGAACAAGACAAGGATTTTGCTTTTGCCATTTTTTATTCAACAATGTGCTGGAAGGTCTATCCAGGGCAACGGGCAAGAAAAAGGAAAAGGCACCCAGATTGGAAAAGAAGTACTTATAGATGACATCATATATATACATATATATACATATATATATATATATGTATATATATCATATATCATATATATATATGTATATATATCATATATATATGATATATATGTATATACATCATATATATATCATATATATGTTTTACATATATATATATCATATATATGTTTTACATATATATATGTTTTATATATATATATATATATATATATATATACAGCTCACACACACACACACACACACACACACATATCAAAGCTAAAACTGACTTCAGCAAGGTTTCAGGATACAAGATAAATATAGAAAAATCACCATAATTTTAGATAATAGTAATGAAGAATCTAAAATGAAATTAAGAAAACAATTCCATTTACATTGCATCAAACAGAATACTTAGAAATATATTTAACAAAAAGAAGCACAAGACTTTTGTACACTGAAAACTACAAAACATTGTTTCAAGAAATTAAAGGGGCACCTGGGTGGCTCAGTTAAGTGTTGGACTTTGGCTCTGGTGATGATCTCATGGTTTGTGGGTTTGAGCCCCGCGTCGAGCTCTGTGCTGACAGCTCAGAGCCTGGAGCCTGCTTCAGATTCTGTGTCTCCCTCTCTTTCTCTGCCCCACCCCTGCTTGCTCTCTGTCTCTCTGTTTCTCAAAAATGAATAAACCTAAAAAAAGGAAATTAAAGAAAACCTAAATAAATGGAAAAATATCCTGTGTTCATGAAATATCCTTTGTTCATGAACAAATGGATTCTAAAATTTATGTAAGACATGCAAGGGGACCACAACAGCCAAACAATCTTGAAAAAAAAAAAAAAACAAAGTTGGAGGACTCCGACTTCCTGATCTCAAAACTTAACTATAAAATTATAGTACTCAAGACAGTGTGGTACTGGCATGAGGACAGACAAAAATCAATGGAATAGAGTCAAGAAATAAAACCATCTGTCGATAGTCAACTGATTTTTGACAAGATGCCAAGATCATTCAATTCAATGGGAAGAGAACAGTCTTTTCAACAAACGTAATCAGGAGTGTTGTGACAAAGAACCATAGACTGAGTGGCTTAAGTAGCAAAATTTCCCACAATTCTGGAGGCTAGAAGTCCAATGTGTCAGCATAGTTGGTGTCTTCTGAGGCCTCTCTCCTTGACTCATAGATGGCTGTCTTCTCCCTGAGTGTTCACATGGTTGTCCCTCTGTGTACAACTGTGTCCTAACCTCCTCTCCCTACAGGGACACTAGTCCTACTGGATTAGGGTCCACCCTAATCACCTCATTCTAACTTCATTACCTCTTTAAAGACTCTATCTCCAAATACAGTCATCGTCTCAGGCACTGGGGGTTAAGATTTCACCACATGAATTATTTGGTGGGGGAGGATGACCGTAATACTGTATCTTGCTGCATATACAGAAACAAATTCAAAATGGACCAAAGACCCGAATGTAAGAGTTGCAATGATAAAAACCTTAGATGAAGAAATTTTGGGCGGTTGAGAAGATGGAGGAGTAGGAGGATCCTGAACTCATCCCATCCCACATTTTCAACTGGGTATCACTCACATTCAAACTGATAAACTGGAGAGTGATCCAAAGACTGGGAGAATAAATAAACTCTATGACCAAATAAAGAGAAGGGGCTGTGTGGTAGGGTCCCCTCCCTAAGGAGAGAGGGAAAAAAAGGGAGCGAAAACTTCAAGGTAACCTGGCTATATATACGCCTACATGACAACATCCCTCATGACCTTGTAAACGGAGATGACTTGATCAGACTGCATGTTTATGTGTGTTACCATATATGGGAGACAAAGAAATAGAAAATGTATTAAAAAAAAAAACAACTATGCCATGTGACGTTGGGTGCTCAGTTGTTTGGGTATGAACCCAACTGAGCAGTGCCGGCAGGAATAAAAGTTGCTTCCTGGAAATTAAAAGCCTTGGTGTTACAACTCTCTGTGCAAGAATCCTGCTACATTGCTTGGGGACTCTTCTGAGATTCGGAGATGGTGCGTTTCCACCTCCTTTGCCACCAAGGTACGAGCCTCAGAGCACCAGGAAAAGCAACCTCGCCTGGTGCCAGTGAACTGCTTGATCCATAGGAGATTAGTCTGTCCCAGTGAGCTGGGGGCAAGGGCCCCATGTGTGTTAATGGAACCCTTGAGGCCCAGGAACCAGCGTAAGGAGTGCCACCCATCAGACTGGTAAGAACTGAGGTTCATTTTGGCAGACCTGCCCCTAAGAGGCAGAAGGGGAACCTGATCACCTCCCAGAATTGCCCTAGTAATTTCACAAGGGACAAGGAATGAAGCTGCAACTCTAAGGCGCTGAATGTAGGGCGTTGGGCTGGAGTCGTGTGAATGAGATGGGCAACAGGAAGGTTCCGACCTGACCAAGGGCCAAAGCAAGTGTTGAGTCCCCATCCCCGGTTCCGTGGTGACCTCATATGGCTTAAGGTGGTGTCAAACTTTCTTGGGAGTCTGACCTGGGTCAGGGATTGAAACTGAACCCGCCAAAGCTAAGAGGCGCCTGAAATATCTCCAAGAGGTGAGTGGCGGGAAACGGGCAAAGTGAGTGTATGTCCTCTCCAAACTAGTCCCTCCTCCTTCCTTTGTTTCCCCCCTCATGTGCGTGAAAGTCCTCTGTTAGGGGGAGGAAATGGGTGGAAAGCAGAGTAAACCGACTACCCTAGAGTGTATGTTGAGAAATTTCAAAAAAGGGATATTCAGGAAATTATGGTGTGAAATTAACTCCTGAAAAGCTCCAGACATTCTGTGAAATTGGCCATCATTTGGGGTGGGCTGGCCCTCTGAGGGCTCACTTGATAAGGAACTAGTTGGCCAAGTGTTCAGGGTCATTGCAGGGGACCCAGGCCACCTTGACCAATTTCCTTATATTGACTGTTGGCAAGACCTGGTCCTATCCTGGCCTCCTTGGTTAAAAGTCTACATTGAAGAGAGCCGTAAGTTATGACGGCTTCCTCCAAATACCAGCCAGAAATTAAAAAGCCCATACTGTCGGGAAAACCTGAAGAAACCCCACCACCATATGACCCACTGTACCCCGCACTGCCACCTGTGCCCCCAGCAGCCCTAACTGCAGAAATCTCATCAGAGTCTGCCCCCAGCCCCAAGGCCTCACCATCCCTAGCACCACCGGCCTCCCCGAATGTGACGGACACCCCAGGATCGGCCTCCCGAAATGTGACTGACTCCCCCGGACCACCAGTCTGACCCCACATATGCCTCCTGAATGACAACTAAAGGATCAGGCCAGAAGAGGCAGCCCCTCTCTGCAGCCACACTGGAGAGCCCTACAGATGTCACTGAGGGTAACCAGGGGACCCATCTATTATGATCAGGAAGGCCAGATCCAAGGAGGCCAACGTGTTTTTATGTGCCAACCCTTTACCACTATGGACCTCCTGAATTGGAAGCACCATACCACCTCCTACACGGAGAAGCCCCAGGCTGTGGTTGACCTAATGCAGTCCATTACCCACAAACCTACCTGGACGGACTGCTGCCAACTTCTTCTGATCCTCTTCAATACAGAGGAGCATTGTCGAGTTACTCAGGCAGCCTTAAAATGCTTAGAGGAAAATGCCCCCCGGCTGGGACACTAGACCCTCAGACCTATGCTCGGGCTCACTTCCCTGGGGAGGACCCCAAATGGGACCCAAATGACTCAAGTATAGGTGGAGGGTTTGCAAGGACTGAATGATATCAAGAAGCCCTTCTAAATGGCATAAAGAAAGGGGAGGAAGAAGGCCATAAAATATGAGTAAAACATCAGAAGTGCTCCAAGGACCCAAGAAAAGCCTAAGCCAATTTTATGAGAGATTGTGTGAGGCATTTCGTCTCTACATTCCCTTTGATCCGGAAGCACCCGCCAACCAGCAGATGATTAATGCAGCTTTGGTAGGTCAGGCCCAGGGAGACACTCAGCACAAGGCTGCAAAAACTAGATTTCACTGGCGTGAATACCAGTCAGTTGCTAGAAGTATCAACCCAGGTGTTTGTTGACCGTGATCAGGCGGCACGGAAGGAAGAACGCCAAAGGATGCAAAAATAGGCAGATTTGTTAGCTGCTCCTTGCCGGAGCAGTCGAAACACCCCCAGAAGAGGGCCCTGCAGGAAAAGGGCCAAGGCCAGAAAGGGGAGCGGCAGGGAGGAGGGTCTCGCCCTAGGCCAAAAATAGGAGGGAATCAGTGTGCTTTCTGCCGTCAGGAGGGCCACTGGAAAAGTCAATGTCCCCAGAGGCCAGACAATTCTCAGCAAGGTTCCAAGCAGAAAAAAAGAGGCCATGTGGTCCAGGGCAGGTTACCAACTGGCCCCACAGTCTCATGGGGCCCCCAAAAACAATTTTGTGGGGCTAGCCACCATGGAGAACTACGAAGAGGACTAGGACAGACCGGGGTCTATTTGGTTCAGCCCTCAGGAGCCCACGGTCCGAATGAATGTGGGGGGCTGACCCACTGACTTTATAGTAGATACTAGAGCAGAACACTCAGTAGTGACCTGAGCCGTGGGCCCCCTCTCACAGACACAAGCACCATCATGGGGGCCACAGGCAGTCAGACACATTGTCCCTTCTTATTGCCTCGGCGATACAATTTAGGTGGCCATGAAGTCATCCATGAATTCCCGTACTTCCCTGACTGCCCTGTGGCTCTAATGGGCCATGACCTATTGGGAAAGCTGCAGGCCCAGATAACTTTCAGCTCTCGGGGACAGGCTGCTCTGACCCCATGGAAACCAGAAGCAAAGATTATGACTCTCACGATTCCCCAAGGGGAGGAGTGGCGCCTCTATAATCTCAAGGAAAAACCACAGCCAGTGTCTGAGCTTCCCATTAAGGTCCTAGGGGTGTGGGCTGAAGACGGTCCACCAGGACTGGCCTGAAACATACCCCCTGCGGTTGTAGAATTAAAGCCCAGGGCAGAACCCAGCCGCCAGAGACAATATTTCATCCCTTACGAAGCACAGGTCGGGATCCAGAAACAGCTGGAGAGACTTTTAAAGTGTGGGATCCTCTGGCCTTGCCAGTCACCTTGGAACACGCCCCTCTTGCCTGTCCAAAAACCAGGCACAGACAACTACCGGCTGGTTCAGGGCCTGCAAGCAATAAACTAGGTAACTGTCACCGTACACCCAGTGGTCCTGAACCACTATACACTTTTGGGGCTCATTCCTGCTGAAGCCACCTTTTTCACCTGTTTGGACCTTAAGGATGCCTTTTTCTGCATCCGCCTGGCCCCCCCCCCCCGCCGCCCCGGGGCCAATTGACCTTTGCCTTCCAATGGGAGGATCCTGAAAATGGTGACAAGGGCCAATTAACTTGGACCAGGTGGCCTCAGGGGTTCAAACCCACCCCCCCAACCATTTTTGACAGTGACTTAAAAGCCTTCGCGGTGGATCAGTACGACCGTGTCCTGATTCAGCACAGGGATGACGTGGTGCCAGCTGGGAGGTCCCAGGAGGGCTGCATGGAAGGGACTCAGCAGCTCCTTACCCTCCTATGGAAAACTGGTTACAAGGTCTTAAGAAAAAAGGCCCAGATCTGTCAGGAAAAGGTGAAATATCTTGGCTTCCACCTGTATCGGGGTAGCGCAACCCAGCCCAGAGAGGAAGCAGGCTGTTTGCCGGCCCCAAAACCTGACGCCAGGTTCGAGAGTTTCTTGGGGCTGTAGGTTTCTGTAGGATCCGGATACCTAACTTTTCAGTCCTGGCAAAACCCCTCTATGACACTACAAAAGGGGGGAGAGAGGGAACCCCTGATGTGGGAATCAGTACAGCAGAAGGCCTTCGAGGAACTAAAGCAAGCCCTTACTAATGTGCCTGGTTTAGGGCTCCCAGACATGACCAAGCCTTTCTCTCTGCATGTCCATGAGTACATTGGACTCCCTGGGCCTGACCTAACTCAGATATTGGGGTCATGGCATCGCACGGTGGCATATCTCTCCAAGAAACTTGACTCTGTGGCCCAAGGCTGCCACGGCCCTCGTAGTGTCTGAGGCTGACAAGTTAACTATGGGACAGGAATTGAGAGTCCGAGTGCCACATTCAGTATTGACATTAATGGAATACAAGGGACAGTCCTGGCTAACCAACGCCAGGATGGTCAGATATCAGGGAATGCTATGGGAGAACCCACGCATCCGCCTGGAAGTAATGCCGACCCTGAACCCTGCAACTCTATTGGCTGTTGGGCCAGGCCAGCCAGACCATGACTGTATTGAAGTCATGGAAGAGGTGCTCGCCAGCCGACCAGACTTGAGGGATCAGCCCCTCAGAGACCCCGACACTGAATATTTCACTGATGGTAGCAGTTCTGTAAAAAGGGGAGAGCATCTTGCAGGTTATTCCATGGTGATCCTGAACTCTGTCATTAAAGCAGAGCCCCTGCCGAAGGGGACTTTGGCACAAAAGGCAGAGCTAATTGCTCTAACCCGAGCCCTCCAACTGGTGGCAGGGATACGTGTTAATATATACACAGCCTCTACATATGACTTCACCACCCTCCACGTACGTGGGACCTTATACAAAGGGGAGGGTCTAATAAACTCTGGAGAAAAGGACACAAAATACGGTGAGGAAATCCTTGAACTCTGAGATGCTGTGTGGGCCCCTAAAAGTGTGGCAGTCATGTATTGCTGGGGACATCAAAGGGGAGACACCATGGCTGCATGGGGAAACCGAAAGGCAGACCAAGAGGCAAAGCTAGCAGCTTCCAAAGGAGTAACAAAATCAGCGGCCTTAACCACCACACTGTTCCCTAACCCACTGACAGAATGGGACCCTAATTACTCACACCATGAAAGTACTTGGTTTAAGACTGAAAATGGAAACTACCTCCCAGGTGGATGGTGGAAATCTGAAGACAGCTGAGTGACAATTCCTGAGGCCCTGGCTCCAGCCTTTGTCAAGCAGTTCCATCGGGAGACTGCTATTGGCCCCTGAAACAATGTTAGGCCGATATTTCTACATCCCTCGGCTCTCCAGCATAGCCGGTGGTATGTGAGCAGTGTGAAACCCACACCCGGAATACCCATGTCAGGGACGCAAGGCTGCTCCTGAGGTGCAGAGTGTCGGGGGAGCCCCATGTGAAAATGTGATGGTGGACTTCACTGAGCTACCCTGGGCTTGGGGTTGTAAATATCTGTTAGTCTTTGTGTATACTTTCTCAGGCTGGGTGGAAGCCTTCCCTACTTGCACAGAAAAGGCACATGAAGTGGCCTGACTTCTTCTAAAGGAAATCATCCCACAATCTGGGATCCCCATCACTATGGGTTCAGACAACGGGCCAGCGTTCAAGGCTGAGGTGGTGCAGCTGGTGGCAACAAGGCTAAAGATCACCTGGAAGCTATACTCGACATACTGACCCCAGAGCTCCGGGAAGGCGGGACAAATGAACAGAACCTTGAAGCTACAATTAAGTAAACTGTGCCAAGAAACCCATCTGCACTGGGACCAGGTGTTTTCAATAGCCTTGTTTAGAATTAGGTGCAGCCCCAATAAGCAAACAAGGGTTTCCCCTTATGAAATCCTTTATGGGTGCCCTTCACCAATTATTAAGGAGGTATGGGGGGTTTAAATGAGATAGGCAATTTAACCCTAAGGCAACAGAGCTCTGGGCTCTACTCTAACTGCCCTACACCTATGGGTTAAGAGCAACGGCCTGTGAGTCTGACCACAGATGCTCACTCCTTTGAGCCAGGAGATGCTGTATGGGTAAAGGAGTGGAATGTTCAACCACTCAAACCTCTTTGGAGGGGCCTGTTCACTGTCATTTTGTTCACCCCTACTGCAGTAAAAGTAGCTGAGGTGGGTCCCTGGATTCACCACAGCAGAGTGAAGCCGGCATCCTGGGACTGGGAGTGCATTCCTGATCCATCCACGCAGTGTACGGTGACCATACGAAGAAGCAATCTGCAACGCCAGAGACTCCGGCAGGGGATCGCTGCCCTGCATTAGTCACTCCAGAAGCTGACCAATCTACACACGACAGAATCTTGAGGAATCGCCAGTCCAGTGAAATAAATAAACTGTCCTTATTTCCTATATCTGCCTTCTTACTGTGATGCACTGTCACCCCTTGTTTCTCACTATTATTGCAACTTTTCCCCCTACTTTTTGCTATTGGATTGGCAGAGGTTGCCCCAGTCAGCTGGAAATGTGGCGAGAGGTTTCTGTTAGCACCCACTTTCACCCACTTATGTGACCCATGTATTCGCATAACCAGGTCAGGCCAAGGAGTCACCTGGACCTTACTGTACCATACCCATTTCTCATGGCAGGGAAGGACCGTGGGGACATGCATACACAATGAGTCCACCTATTCCATCTGCCACCGGGGAAGTCAATACACTTGCTTTAACCCACAATACTCCCCAAATGAAGATTAGTTAGAAGTCTGACCTTCTCGGGAGGTGGGGGGAGTCTTGATCAGCTGGATACAAATCACTAACCCCAAGTGTCCGGTGTCAATACTGTTTGATGTATGTGCAGTTATAGCTATTGGCCCCAAAGCCTCTGTCATACGAAAAAAGCGGGCACTTGTCATGGAGAGCCCAAGGACTCTTGATATACCATGCGGAGGCTTAGACTGGGAATGAAAATACTGACTCAATAATACATACACGTGTGAGGAGAACGGTTTATGTGCCTATATACCTGAGTTTTTATGCTCCAGTTGGAGCTGTGTTTCATAGGCTACTTGGGGAAAAAAAAAGTCACAACAGCACTCCTTTGAAGGGGGCTGCTACATCAGGTTGTCAATCAAAAGCCTGTTACCCTGTTAATTTCACCATCATTAACCCAGAAGACTACAAATGGCAATGGGGCACCCGAACTGACATCCGAATCTATGGGCGAGGCAGACCCAAGGACTGTGCTATATTTCAAGACGGTCACTACCACCCATACGACCACATCCCATCAAGTCTTCCACTCCTTCTGTAAGGGAATAAGAAGTAGTCCCCTCCCATTTCAGTCCCAGCAAGGAACTTGTTTCTAGCCCTGGCAGAGACTACAGCCCAGACCCTAAAGATCTCTTCATGCTATGTATGTGGGGGGACCAGCATGGGGGAACAATGGCCATGGGAGGCCAAGGAATTAGATCCCCTCAAGCCTTATAATGGAACAAAATATCCCAGTTCTACTACCGGGGTTTGGCTCCTCAAAACCTCAATCATTGGGAAGAACTGTCTTGCCCGATGGGGAAAAAATTTCACCATCCTGTTGGAAACTTAACATGCCTAGGCCAAAGGTTTTATAATTCAACCACCTGGGAAACCCAAGGGTGGGGGTCCCTGGGTCACCTTGAACCAGACCCTCGCCCCTTGTTTAACTTCTCTCATCTCCAAGAGGACTGGGACAACACTGATGCAGCCATCAAATGGCAGGCCCCAGGTAGATTATACTGGGTATGTGGGAGAACAGCCTATACAGTACTTTCCTTAGGCTGGTCAGGGTCATGAGTGCTGGGGACTATCCATCCATCTTTATTTCTACTCCCACTTGCAAGGGGAGAACATCTGGGAGTTCAAATATACGGAGATAGAGAGGCTCAAAAAAAGTGGCGTGCCTTGAAAATTGGCAAATGGAAAGATAATAAATGGCCTCCTGAGCATATAATCCATTATTATGGCCCTGCCACTGGGCAGAGGGTGGGTCCTGGGGCTACCGCACTCCCATTTACATGCTAAACCACATAGTCAGACTGCAAGCAGTTGTAGAAATTATAACCAATGAAACTGACAGAGCTCTTAATAGTCAAGCAACAAAGCAAAATACGCAATGCCATTTATGAAAATCGCTTGGCCTTCGATTACCTGCTTGCTTCTGAGGGAGGTGTTTGTGGAAAATTTAACCTGAGCAACTGCTGCCTACAGATAGATGATGAGGGAAAAGTCATAGAGGAGATCACAGATCAAATGAGAAAGGTTATTCATGTCCAGTCCAGACTTGGAAAGGTGAAAACCCCGGGGAGTTATTTGGAGGATGGTTTTCAACTCTTGGGGGGATTCAAAACCCTCATAGGAATTATCCTCCTAATTTTGGGAGGGTGCTTGATTTTACCCTGCTTAGCTCCCTTGATTGTGCAGTGTGTCTCCAGTCTCATTGAGGCTATGGTTGAGAGAAAAACAGCCGCTCATGTAATGAGGTTATGGAAATATAAAAAGAAAAGATGCACAGTATGGCCTCAATCTTTTTGTATTTGTTGAGGCCTATTTTGTGACCTAATATGTGATCTCTTCTGGTGAATGTTCCATGTGCACCTGAAAACAATGTATTCTACTTTTTTAGGATGGAATGTTATGAATCTATCTGTTAAGTCCATTGGGTCCAGTGTGTCATTCAAAGCCACTATTTTTTGCACATGCACAAGCGAGCGGGGGAGGGGAAGAAAGAGAGGGAGATTATCCCAAGCAGGCTCTCCACACTTAGCACAGAGCCTGATGCGGAGCTCCATCTCACCACCATGAGATCACGACCTGAGCCGAAATCAAGAGTCGGACGCTTAACCAACTAAGCCACCCGGGTGCCCTACATGTTCATTATTTCTTAGTGAAAGAGGTCACTACAACAGTCCAAGTTAAAGGGTGTGGCAGCCTAACTACCAAAGTGGGAAGATTCTAAAAATCCTTAAGAAGCAGAATCAACAGGAGTTGATGACTCAGTAGATGTTGGGGATTAAGAAAAGAAGAGCATTAAGGATAACTTCAGGTTTCTGCTTTGAGCAGCTGGGTAGTACCTTCACTTAGGTGAAGGTTACTGGAGGAGGCACAGGTCTGGGAGGGCATATCAGTTCAGTTTTGGCTTTTAGATTTGATGTGCCTCTGAAACATCCAAACAGAAATGGTAAGTGCAAGCCAAATATTTGGATCTGGGCTAAATATAAAGATGAGAGTGAACATTTATAGATGAAACCAGGGGAATGAACAAGATCAGCAAGGAAGAAGCACCAAGTGTGTTCTTAGAGGCCGGAACCCTGTGGAACTCCAAGTTAATGACTAGAGGGGAGAAAGGACTGAGCAGAAGTAAAATGAGAGGAAGGCGAGAGGGAGATAAAAAAAAAAAAAAAAAAAAAAAAAAAAAAAAAAAAAGACAGAAGCCAAGGGAGAGCGTTTCAGAAAAAGGGAAGTGTTATGTCTTTATGAGGTTTTGATAACTGTTGAAGATTCAAGGAAGATAAAAATGGAAACAGGTCCACTGATTTTGTTAGTTACTTCATAAAAAAAGCTTCAATAGAATGGTAAGGAAAAAAGACCATAGTGGTTGAAAAGCCAAAAACATCAGATATGTTTCAGAACTTTTACATAATATAAAAAGCTCATCTAAGCCAGGCGCATTCTTCTAAAATTTAGCCGGCAGCAACTGGCTTCCCCCAAAAAATAAAAGAATAAATAGATGTTCCCAAATGAAAGAACATTGGACTCTTCAAAACTGCCTGAAGAGCTTTGTTTGTTTATTTACAGTGAAACAAATTGGTATAATGATTACTTTTTCATCTGCTTTTACAACTTGCTTTTGCTGTCCATTAAAGCACATACTTAGAATACGGAGAAAATGTACTCTCATATTGCTAGTAGAAAGCAATTTTGCAGTATGCATCAAAAATTCAAATGTGATCTAGCACATGTAACAGTCTGACCCAGTAACTACATTCCTCAAAGTTTATCCAAAAGATACTGCATACTAAATAAGTATTCAAAGATGGAAATTTAGGGATGTGTGTCTAACAGGAAAAGTCTAGAAACAACTTAAACATCCATAAAAATTAAATATAAAATCGATTAAGTAAAATCATGGTATACACAATAAGACACTAATCAGTTATCAAAAAACCTAAGGCAGCTCTATGCACAATAACAGTACCTGGGTGCAGGGTCATACTCACAAGTTTCCAGGCACCAATCATATACTAACTCACTAAACTCTAACAATCCTATGAGAAAGATGTTACTACTATCTCCATTTTAAGGACAGGGAAACTGTAATTTATCTAAGATTGCTAGATAAATTGTGGGAGACGGGATCTGAACTCAAGTAGTCTGGCTCCAGCATCCATGCTTTTAACCACTACATGTCTGTAGTGACAAAGAAGATAGTCATCATATATTATTAAATGAAAAAGAGTCTTGTTCATCAGCAATTTTTGAAAGAAAACAGATGTTCATCCTTTTACATTGTTCTGAATTTACCTCTCAGATCCCGTCATCTTAACTGTAATCCTCAAACCCATGTTAAAAGATCTGTATGTACATATACATATATATGTATGTAGATAGGTAATGCATGCTTACATATTCATAGACGAAAGCATGGAAAGAAGATCTTACACTGAACTTTTATTATGGTTACCTCTAGGGATGGAATCATGAATGGATTTTCTTTGTCTCTATGTTTATATGCACACATAAGACATCAAATGAACCACTTTCTGAATGCAAAGAACCTATTCTGATAAAAAATTCTCAGCCAACATGAACTGGCTAAGATTAATTCTGATTGATCACGTCTAATCTATTATAATGTACTATATGCTGTGATTATTGAACGTTTCATATAATAAACGAATTAAATTTGGGGGAATGTATCTAACCTACCTAACGTACACTGCCAATATCCTAAATGATCTGATGATGCTATGTACTATAGTGAATCATTCTTTTAGCTCGAAGCCTTTCTATGAAGACTATTTCTAACCCAAAAGAAAGCAGCTCCCATTCAGAAAGTAGGTGTCTTTAAACCATACTGAGCAACAGAGACCTTCACCTATAATTATGCTGCTTAAAAATATTATAAATTCAGCTTTGCCATTACTAAGCCAAAAGACTTTAGGCAACCTGGGGTCTTGGCTCCCTCAATTATCAGCTGTGGGAGAGAATTATATAGTTTTCTCTGGTTAACACAATTCACAATTCTCTTACAAATAACACCTGGATATTTAATGTGCTAATGGATAACTTATGTTGGGTTCATAAGCACTTTGAACTGTCCCTAAGTTTGTTTTATTTAATATAAACAAATATACATTATTTTATATGGCTTCTTAGATTAGAAGCTAAAAGTTAGTCACTGTCATATATGTTTGGGATATTCTTTTTCCAGGTGGAAAAAGATCTGGTCCCGGCAATCAGATCAATTCGGTACACTTCAATTCAGCCTATATATACTGTCTCTAAGACAGCTCCAAGATTCATACAAGGAAGGGATGTAAATATGGGCCACTAGTGGGAAAGCTCTCCTTTTTACCTTCTCTAACTAGGCAAGTTCTCCAAGATGACACTAGATGAACATCCACGTATTGTTACAGAAGATACAAAAACCTTTCTGCCCTGTGGCCAGAGAATGTCCCCTGCACAGGTGACATCAGGTTAACATGGACAAAAATAAATGAAAATAATGCAATCAAACCAAAAGAACCTGCTAATCAGGAAGATAACTGACCAGGCAGATACCCTGCTGACACAGAGTATAGGTCAAATATACTTATTGGAGGAAATCCTGGGTTACCCCCAAAAGACAGAGTGTGTGCTAAGAGCACCAGTAAAGAAAAGTCAGCAAGATAATGAAGAAAGGCATTTTGGGAAAGATATAATACCTGAGGCTTAAAAACAAATTAGACAAGATAGGACAAATCACAACTTTGTTGGACTCCCTTACACTTGCTTTACGGCTAAGTATTGTTTGTTGTCTGAATTACATAAAACTTTCACTGCTTGGGCATTCTAAAAGTCTTATCCCAGCCCTATACCAAAAGTTCTTAGGAAGTTTTTGGTTTCGATTTGTCCTAATGACAAAAAACAAATAAAAAAAATTGGAGGTAGAGATCCATGACTTCATTAAAAGACACATGCAAATATATTTTTGTTATTTTATTAAAAACATTTTTTAATGTATATTTATTTTTGAGAGAGAGAGTAAGCGAGCAAGCGGAGGGTTAGAAAGAGAGGGAGACAGAGGATCCAAAGTGGGCTTGGTGAGGACAGCAGACAGCCCAACGAGGGGCTTGAACCCATGAACTGTGAGATCACGACCCAAGCTGAAGTCAGACACTTACCTGACTGAGCCACGCAGGTGCCCCGTTTTTGTTACTTTATTGAAGAAATTTTAAATATTTTCCTAACTTCCAAAATAACTTTAGTATAAGAATTGTTCATATCTAAACTCAAAATTATTGAATGAACAATTTAAAGTACAATTTATGAACTTCGCAAAAAACAGATGTTTAACAGAATAGGAGGTGAGGATAGTACCCCACTTCTTGATGTACACAAGACCCATATTATGTCACGTCTTTGTTTTGGGTCAAGGTATTTAAGTACGGAAATAAAATATCCAGTGGCTCTCTGAAGACTTCAAGTCATTATCTTTTGGAAAATTTGGAAGAATGATGGGGAAGCTAGAAACAAATTCTGAGTTACCCTGTGAATATAACTGTAATCACAATAATGACAGCTAACATTTATTAGGCAATAAAATGTTCTAGACACTATATTAAGGATTTTTATATATCATCATATTTAATTCTTACAATAATCCCATAAATTAGTGTCTATTATTATCTCAAAACTCAGGGTCTGAGCACTTACAGCATTTTGCCCAAGGTCGTACACCAGAGCTGAAATTAGATCCAAATCTGTCCAAGTCCAGGGTCTGGAATTTTAACAACTGTGTTTTATGGGGAAAGGGTGAGTCTGCATTTTTTTTTTTTTTTTAAATAAATAAGGCAATTTTCACCTTCAGTAACAGAATGTCATCTCTGACTGAAGGACAAAAACTGACTGACTGGATTACTTTCAGCAACTCTGCAGCAAATGTCTTGCTATTACCACACTGTTAAAGCTGCACGGATATGTTGATATAAAATCCAACAAGGTAATTATAATTGAATTCTAAAGTGCTTATAAGTTTCTAGCTCTCAGAGAAAGAAGTGCAAATTGAAATGTAGCAGTTTCTTTTTTAGTCAGTATATTATAAAAGCTTGCTAATAACTCAATTCTATGTTTAGGTACCTCCAGGGATGTTATCATGGTAAGAAATATTTTAAGAAAAAGGCTGGCATCATTTTGACAGAAAACAGGTTTTAAATTTTTCTCTTACATCATCCAACTCGTATGAATGAAAACAACTTTATATGTTGCTGGAAGGAGTGCTAGGATAGTAAAATTAAATAGATTATAAGAAACAAACTCTAAATAAACAACAAAGGAGAGAATCAGAGTTCCTCCCAAAAGTCTTCTGTTGTGTTCAAGAATCTAGAATGAGTCAAAGGCTATACATTTGAATTATGCCCAATTTAAAGATAAAAACAGACTTACCTTTAGGAGAGCCAAGGCTACATGAAAGATAATATTCAAACCCTGAAATAGAAAAAGAGAGTCCAAATCAATACTGCCACATCTACCACTGTTTTATTAAGTTTCCCCAAGACTTCCATACATCTCTAATAAAACCCCTAATTGCTTTTATCTTCACATACAATAATAATTAAACAATGAGATTTTTTTTTTGAAAGGTGTTTTCCTTCTCTGAGAGGTTTACTGCATATTTTTGGTGCCATTTAATTAACATTCACATAAAATTGTTATTTTTACAGTAAATTATTTTCCTTAAATCCTTCAATAAATTTTTCAATACATTATTTTTCCTTCAATTTCTGGATTATCTGCATGGGTCTAAGGCTTGTGAAAGTCAAGTTCTTTGATCAAGATGGCAGTGATGCAGAAGTCTAAACTTATTCCATGGAATTCCTAAGTCCCAGTATATACATCTTGGTGAGGTAAAAGGCCAGCAGCAGACAAAAGAAAACAATGTTGCTGATAACTGGGACGGGTTGTATGGGAGGAGCTGTAAGCATCGCACTGGATTTCCACCACTGTTCTTATTGCTTTAGTTCTTGTTTGCTTTCAAGTAGTATTCGTGCAACTAGAGGTGTACGTAGGGGCTATCCGCTAGGCTTCCTTTTCCTTTTTTTCCCCCTGAAACCCAAAGCAACATGTCTTTAGGAATAAACAAGTTAAACATCTCATTAAGAAGTCTTACTGGAGCTGAATTCTGAGCTCTGAGTTCAGCCCAGGGGCTCTGAAGTGATGTTGAGATGTTAAATTCAAAAATACAGGACATCTTAAATGCTCAAGATGACAATCAGAAACAAAGTTGCCATGAAATATGCCATTTCCTCCCATGGAAGTCACCATACAGGAGAAGAAAGATCTTTCAGGTATGAGTTGACATCTCCCATGAGCCCAGGGTCTGTCTTTGTGCCTTCATGTTGGTCACAAATACAGTCTATCTGCCTTTTAGATATGGCACTGTACCAGATGTGTTACACAAAGAACTACTATACCAGATGTATTATGCAAAGAACTTTTTTTTTTAAGTTTATTTATTCATTTGAGAGAGAGAGAGTGAGAGAGAGAGAGAGATGCACAGAGAGAGAGGGAGAGACAGAATCCCAAGCAGGCTCTGCACTGTCAGCACAGAGCCTGTCATGGGGCTTGACCGCACGAATGATGAGATCATGGCCTGGGCCAGAACCAAGAGTCTGACAATTCATCCTACTGAGCCACCCCGGTACCCCTACACAAAGAACTTCTAATAAACCATCCTTTTCCTATCTCCAAAATCAGAAGTGAGGATTAAAACTAGATACTTAGAGTGAATCCCTATTATAATTTGCTTAACTTTCATAGTGAACTACCCAAAATATGATTTAATGGTATAAGGGGTGAATGATTAATACGAAACATTTGGTTCGAGGTCTGGGGTTTACTCTGTTAATTCTTTAAGAACTAAAAGCAGCAGGAAGTATAACCAGGCCAGAAGACAAAAGCAAATCATCACAGTTCATTATCACACCAAGCAATGATTCTGGACTTGATCACAATTTATCAATTAGAAAAAAGAAGACTATTGTAGATCAAAACACCTGGGTTACAATGAAGCAAAATTTGCTTTCCTAATCGAAATTTGTTTTTTAATCTCTTAAAAATTTTTTTAATATAATTTATTGTCAAATTGGCTTACATACAACACCCAGTGCTTATCCCAAGTGCCCTCCTCCATGCCCATCACCCATTTTCCACTCTCCCCCACCCCCATCAACCCTCAGTTTGTTCTCTGTATTTAAGAGTCTCTTATGGTTTGTCTCCTTCCCTCTCTGTTTGTAACTTTTTTCCCCCTTCGCTACCCCATGGTCTTCTGTTAAGTTTCTCAAGATCCACATGTGAGTGAAAACATATGGTATCTCTCTCTGCCTGACTTACTTCACTTAACATAACACCCTCCAGTTCCATCCACATTGCTGCAAATGGCAGGATTTCATTCCTTCTCATTGCCAAGCAGTATTCCATTGTATATACGTAAATCTGGGCCCTCACCCATTAACTGCTGTGCGCTGTTGCCAAAACGCACAGGCCAAGCCTGCTGCCTTGCTCTTTCCCCTCCACCCACATCACAGCTGCTCGCCAGTGGTGAATTCTCACAACCCCAGTGCTTATCAGCCTGCCGTAGGACTAAGTCCACTATGTCTCTGGATCTTGTTCTCCTAGTCACTGCTTAAAATGTAAGCCCCTCTTGTCTCCAGTTCTCTAATCCTTATAATGCTCTGGTTTTTTCCCCCTAAGTTGGTCTCGCACCCCTCCTCTCCCTCCCAAATCCCTTCAGGGTACACTTTGGAGACTCCACATTCAACCGACTTTGCTATATTCTCAACCCCCTTGCTTTCGCAGAAATAGTGAAATCTCACAGATTCTCATAACAACCTGTATTATGATTCTCACTTTTCAGAACGTGAACTTGACTAGCCTAAGCTTATATATGGATTTAGTAGAAGCCCACCATCATCCCCGCCTCTTAATGTCTAGTTTAAGGGCATTTTTACCACTCTGTGCTGGCATGACATATATAATACGTGCTTATTTGAGGACCAGAGGACTAAACTATACTAGATATCCTAAAATTGCTGAGATTTATTCTTTTCCCAAGGGACCCAAGTAGAGCAATTTATTATCTCAAAGTCAAACTACTGGATAATAACTGAGCTGTGAAAAACACCAAGAACTTAGACATTTTTTTTAAAAAAGTTAAAGACCTCTAGAGAGCCAAAACAGCTCTAACACCATAAAAATTTTTATTTCATATGCACTTTGAATTTGTTTGGTGATACGACTGTAGAGTTTATGGGTATCAGAAGTAGCAAGCTAAAGGACAAAGTGCATGGTAGATGGGATTAGAGACAAATAGCCTATAGAGACAGGTGTCAGAATTAAAATATTAGATCTGACAGAAATACAAGATACGTTTTTAAAAAAAAATATTCAAATGTATAGTTGTCTGGGCCCATTTAGTGGAACCAATAATCCTACAGTTTACCTTAGTTCATGATGATAATCCGATAGTATTAATGAATGCTTCCATGTTCAAAATATTGTACTTAAGAAGGAAGCATAGCATGTGTTTAAATGAAAAGTAAGTAATGTTTAGTTTGGGAAACTAAAGCGGTCCCTTTCAGTTACCAGAAACAATTTATATAGGGAAACTCTCTAAACCAGCTTAAGGTATTCCTGCATCTGCCATCCATAAAACATCCATAAAACAGACAGAAGTAAACACTTCACAAGCCTTAAACTAAAGTAGAAGAGTGTGGTCACACTGTGCAAACAGGATACAGCATTTGGTCGGTTTAAAATTACAGCACCACATACAGGTTGGCTTTGAGATGACAATGTCAGGGCAAGCTTTGGTCCTCAGACTTGGAGCCAACAATAAAGTGAATTATAAGGAAACAACCCTTCACTCTACCAAGCTACCACGAACGAAATCCCCTGTTGTTACTTAACTGTCCACCCACTCTTACATGATTCAATCTTTGACTAATTGAGCTGAAATCTATTTTTTGAAATACACTTTAAAAAGAGAAAGATGTCCTATATTTTCAAGATGCCTCTCCTTTTCAGGAATATGTGATCTGTAGCAATTTTTTAGGTACTGAGGGGTAAATAAGTGGTCCTAATAGGGCTCAAACAGTAAAACATTTGGAGAACAATGAAGAGTAAAAATAACGAATAAATGTGTTGTTGTGGCTACCTCTCATTTATGGTACAAGGCCTAACTCCAAGTTCAATATAATAAATAAGGGCCAACATCCACATATTATCTATGTGTCAAGAGCTGAATTAATCTCAATGAAAACATGGCCTTATTTCATCCCACAACCCTCAATTCCATTTTAATTCCATCCAAATGAAGATTTAGAGAAATCAAAGTAAGTTTCCCAAGGTCACACGGATTTTAAACTAAGCAGTGTAATTCTAGAAGTCGTTCTCTTAACCACCAAGTTAGAGAAGATGGCCCAATAAATAAGTGAATGGGTGAATATATCCTTTAGTTGGGCGTTTTCAATGTGCCTTCTAACTCCTAAAGAATTAGTGATTCCTTCCCTTTAAAAATTTTTTTCTTAATGTTTATTTATTTTTGAGAGAGAGAGAGAGAGAGAGAGAAAGAGAGGGAGACACAGAATCCGAAGCAGGTTCCAGGCTCTGAACTTTCAGCGCAGAGCCTGATGTGGGGCTCGAACCCACGAACCGTGAGACCATGACCTGAGCTGAAGTTGGACACTTAACCGACTGAGCCACCCAGGTGCCCCCGATTCCTTCCATTTAATGTAAATTTTGAAAGCAGAGGGTAGAAAGATAACAAATAGGTGACTTCTACCAAAACCAAATCTTGTAATTTACACCATGTCGAAAACACTCACAAAAAGCAGCTGACTGCTTGCAGGATATAGGGCAATATAAACTCAGCATGCTGTGGCGAGAAAGGGTCACCACCTTCCTCCAGTGACAACACACTGTTATCAGCCTCGTGTGCGTGAAGAAGTGTCTCCTTTACTGACTGGAAAGCTACGGTTTCAAAATTGAGTCACGGCTCGGCAAAATGTTCCCTTTAAAGAACACCTACAAGTAACTGCCCCAAATTAAATAGTTTTTCCGAAGTGCGGATCGCGGCGTTCCCGGGTAGGCCAACAATCGAGCACCCACAATCCCGTGTGAAGGAAGGCTGATAGCACAGCGCTCACTGAAACAAAGACACGAACGTTTGGCTCTGATGAGCAGGCAATCGTGAGCTCAGAGGGAGCTGACAGACTGTGCGAGAAGCTGTCAAAAGCTACGCTGACAGCGCTGAGAGCAAATGCTGAAAAGGTAGTTAGTGCCAAACAGTGCCGAGTGTGCTTCAGCACCCGGCTCCTCAGGGATCAAAATAAAAGGGAAATAAATAGTATGTGGGAATGGACATCCTAACCACAAGGCAGGGAGAACCGATCAAACCAGAAGTAGCCAAGGTAAAGGGAGCGGCCCACAGACAAACACGGCCAATGCTAGAGAAAATGCGAGCTGCCCTTCCGACCCAACACGGGACATACCGTCCCAGGAAGTGGTGACGACTCAATGAAACAGCACAGAAAAAGCACATCACAGGAATTGAACACTTGCTAAGTATTCAGTAAATGCCAGCATACATTATTAGGTTTGCACATTGATTGCCTGTCATGGCTGGTATTTTATCTTTTTTTCACTTAATTCTCTGAGTAACTCCATGGCATATGTATCACTGCCACCATTTTAGAGATGAGCAAACTGAGGCCCAGAGACATCACTCTGTTAGTAAATGGCAAAGCCAGGACTAGAACTTATGTCTGTCAGATTTTAAAAAAAAAATCCATAGCTTTTTCACTAATTCAATACTGATTATGTTTGTCAGACAAAAAAAAAAAAAAAATTCCACAGCTTTCTCACTAATTCCATCCATCTACTGCAAATTCAGTGGGACTTTGGTTAGTGTCTGTAATGAATTAAGGACGTTCTTAATTCTTTGACACTTCTCCCATCCAGAAGTAAGGTCTTTGACCTCTCCTCTTAAATCTGGGCAGAGTATACTACTGCTTTGCCCAACAGAATATGTTAGAAGTGAAGTTATGCCTATATTCTGGGCCCAAGCCTTAAGGGTAAAAGCTTCCACTTCCCATCTCCTGGAGTGCTCCCCCCCACTCCCACCACATGAAGGTCAGCCACCACCAGTTATATTTAGACCCTATGCTCTAAGAAGCTAAACAAAAAGTAAAGGGTCTGCAGGACAAAATGCCATCCATAAGAGACAGAGGCCAAGGGAGTGCCTGCCTGGCTCAGTCAGAAGAGTGTATGGCTCTTGAGCTCGGGATTGTGGGTTTCAGCCCCATATTGAGTGTAGAGATTACTTAAAAATAAAAAAAATCTTGGGGCGCCTGGGTGGCTCAGTTATTGTGATCTCTCCCTTCCCGAGTTCAAGCCCCGCATCAGGCTCTGTGCTGATGGCTCAGAGCCTGGAGCCTGCTTCGGATTCTATGTCTCCCTCTCTCTCTGCCCCTCCCCTGCTCATGCTCTCTCGCTCTCAAAAATAAATAAACATTAAAAGAATTTTTGTTTTAAATAAAAACATCATAAAAAAGAAAAGAAACAGAGGCCAAGAATCACCCAGGTGCCACACACGTGGATCAACAAGTCGTCCTGACAGTGAATCCTGCAGCCTCAGGTGCCCCAGTGGCTGCCATGTGGGTCAGAGGTAAACCACACAGCTGAATCTTTCTGAAATTCCTGACTTATGAAATTGTGAATAAAATGAATGGTTGTTTTAATTTTTAAAAGCCTTTAATTTTGAAATAATTTCAGATTTAGAAAAAATGTCCACAAATAGTGCCAAGAATCTCAGCATACCTTTAACTTGGCTTCATCAAATGTCAATGTCTCACATAACCACAGTACAACTATCAAAACCATGAAAGCAGTATTCAAATTTTGTCTGATGTCCCACTGATGTCCTTTTCTGGTCCAGGATCCAATCCTGGACCATGTCTTACATTATGCTGTCATGTCTCCTCAGTCTGCTTTCATCTAAGACAGATGGCAGATCAAAGTCTTTGTCTTTGATGAACTTGATACTTTCGAGGAGTACAGGACTCTATTTGGTAGAATGTCCCTCAATTTGTCTGATGTTTCCTTATGATGAGATTTAGATTATGTATTCTTGGCACAAACAACACAGAATCAATGTTGTGTCAGTCCATATCATATCAGGAGGCTACATATAATATCAACATGTCCCGCTTCAAAATCATTGTTTTAAAGCCACTCAGGTTTGGTGCAGCTTCTAATGTACATCAGGCAACCAGAACATAATCCCTCTGAGCTTCTCTTTGGGGGAGATAAATTTCTTACTTTTGTGATCTACAAAATGCATTTTTCCACACACACACAAAAAGCGTGAGATAATTCCCATGCAAACAAAAAGAAACACTGGCTGCTCTTAACACAGAGGTCTAATAGCAAGAATAGTGTAACACATTAACCCAAAAAGTATTTTACCTTATTTTCATTCTCATAGAGTAAGCATTTTAAAAATTCCATCTTGGGGCGCCTGGGTGGCTCAGTCGGTTGAGTGGCCGACTTCGGCTCAGGTCATGATCTCGCGGTCCGTGAGTTCGAGCCCCGCGTCGGGCTCTGTGCTGACAGCTCAGAGCCTGGAGCCTGTTTCAGATTCTGTGTCTCCCTCTCTCTGACCCTCCCCCGTTCATGCTCTGTCTCTCTCTGTCTCAAAAATAAACGTTAAAAAAAAAATTAAAAAAAAAATTCCATCTTTTAGGATGACTAAAATAATGGAGTTTGATGGCGTACCCAGTAAAATCAGGTTGTATTCTAGGTTTAGGGTTTTGTTTCTGGATGCCCACTAGAGGTCAGGATTGCAGCACCGAAAACAAAGCAGCAGCTTAAAAAAGATGTCCGGGACCTTCACAACAGCCTTGCATATAAATTCATCTAAGTTCTAATGTTTGAAAGCCCTCACGGCCAAGTCCTCCCTTAGGCCTGCTACCTGTTTACTAATATAGTATAAACTACAAAAAAACTTGCATGATTCCAGCCTTCCCTTTCCCCCAGTTTCCTTAATGTTTTCCATTTTTACTATAGATTCATTTGTTACTTTTCTCATGAGTAGAAACAGTTCAAGAATGTGGAGGATAAGAAATAGATTTAACATATGAATGCATCTGTCTGGTTGTGGGTGTTTTTTTTTTTTTTAATCTTTGCTCGACTTGCATTTGTTTTTATAAATGAACTACTGAATAAAGTCACTTCTTAATTATGAGTGACTCTGGGAAAAACTCTTAGTAGTTTGTGAAATCTGAATTAAATAAACCTTTTAGTAACAAAGGAGGTAAAATAAGAGAAATAGGTCAAATGAGAGGTTTTGACAAATATTTACCAAATCTGTGTGCCAGGCGTTCTGAAGACTGCTTAGTATATATAATCACTTGCATGTTTACAGTGATGGATAGGTCATTTCTCCATCAATGGACTCCTAAACTAGGACTGGCGATAGAAATATAAATAAGCAACACATTAACCCTGGCTAATAAAGGAGAGGTGTGACCTGGAAAGCATTTTATGATGCCCTATTGGTAATGAACATTAGCAATCACCCTTCTGTTTTCAATCCCATTAAGTCATGATAAGCCCTGGATTATTCACTCTTCCAGCTACAATTATCAGTCAACCCATCCCAGGCTGTGGGGATATTTTTGATGCCCTTCATAAAAACAAAGAAGACAAAGACTCCCACCAATCTCTAACTACCAGCTGATCTCGATCCTTCTCTCCCTCCAACCTCCTGCTAGAGTTTCCATTGATCCAATCCACCCTCTTTTTTAAAAAAATAAAAATGATCTCTAAAAACCCCAAAACACATTAGCCTAAATTCAACAAATATGTATAGAACACCAACTATGTATTCAATATGGCATGGAGGTGTTCTGAAAATTTAAAAGAAATATATTAAAAAAAATCAATAGATTTGGGGAGACAAGTCACTTGCAAAGGTTAGGGAACAGAGTACTATTTGGTACAATGTGTCAAGTTACTTTGCTGGGACTCCCCACAATCACACACTGCAGAAAAATGCAACAGGCAATTAAAACGTGCAGGAATAACTTGGGTTAAGAGCAGTGTGAAGTCTTCTTTGCAGCTTGACCTAATTCCAACTGATGAACTAAAACACAACAACAATGATGATGATGATGATGATGATGATATTAGCTACTAACATTTACGATCAATTAACATATGCCAATAATTGTTTTTAGAACACTAAAAATATCATTTAATTAAATCATGAGAATGTAGAAACTGAGGCACATTGCTAATGGTTCACCAACTCGCCCAAGATCACAAATGGTTGAAGCTGAGATTCAAAAACAGGTAGTCTATATCCAGAGACAGTGTTAGAAATGACCATGGCATACTATACATTTTCCTTAAATCTGAAGCTATTAAAGTCAGAATAAGATTGTTTTAAAGGTTAGCTGAATTAACAATGAAGATATTTTAATATTTAATGTTCAGACTAAACTGGCTCCAAAAGACCATTAGTTAAGAAATGTGTGAGACTGTATCAATTTATCATTAGAAGGTATATGTTAATATATCAACTTGTGCAACATTAAATATATGCTTGTGATGTAACAGAAAACATATTGGTTTCTGTTCCAGTTATGGGCACAGATATTCCTGAAACCCTTGTATTTTCCTAAGTAATAAGAACACTAAAAGCATCTCTTGTCCTAATATTAAGTCTCTGACCCCAATTCCTGACACAGGGCTCTTGAAACCCTTATAATTTCCTAGGTGGTAGGAGTGTCTTTTGTTCTAATGAGGTGACCCTGGGTGGGCTCTTAAGGTAGCTCCTTGATGAGAGCCTGTCACCAGAAAGAAAAACCATGCGTGGAAGCTTGGAATTTCTCCCCTACTAACTCCCATTTTCTTGAGAAGGGAGAAGGGCTGAAAATGGAGTTATCAATTGATTCATCATAATTAATCACGCCTACATTAAAATGTACGCCTCCATAAAAGTCCCGATGGTACGGAGTTCAGGGCTTCCAGGTCGGCAGCATGTACATCCATGGACTGAGCATATGACACGCCTTTATGTGTCTCTTAAGGAACTGGTCAACCGTCTACATTACTGGTAAGTAAATGTTCCCCTGAGTTCTATAAGCTGCTCTAGCAAGTTGACTGAAACTAAGGAGGGGGTTATGGGAACTTCTGATTTGTAGCCAAAATGAACATAAGTTGTGGGTAATCTGGGGACCTACTTGTGTTTGACATCTTAAGTACAGAGGTAGCAGGCTTGGGGTACTGAGCCCTTAACCTGTGGGATCTCAAGGTAGATAGTGTTAGAACTGAGTTATGTTGTAGGTCACCCAGCTGGTGTTGCAGGAAAAGCCTTTACACATTTGGTGCCCAGAAGTGTCAGCAGTGAGGTGTTCCATGAGTGGGGGAGCAGTATGACAGTAGAGGAGCCACACAAGGAAGAAACACACAGCAGATGGGCTGAATGTTTTTCCTCTGCAATACTAATCCAGGGAATCCCAGCCAGAAGACTTAGACCCACAGGTAAGTTGTAAGGTCCTCTTTGATAATGCTTTCAGCTGGTTGCTACCACATCATGTACCATCTGCTAAATGATCTGACACCTTTCCATGTACAGACACTACAGCACTTTTCTCTCTGCTGAATGCCGGGATTTCATTGGTGGCACCCACTGCCCACAAACTCCACCCTTTTTGGTGATCTCATAGCTGTGGGGAAATGAAAACTAGGTTCTTCTCAAGGAACTCCCCCATATTAGACCACGCCCTGAACCTCTGGACCTTCTGTATGATGTCTTCTCTACCTGGAACATCCTTCTTTTACTTAGCTACTCCTCTCTCTCTAGGTCCGATATTAGATGCTAATTCCTCCAAGGAGGTTTTCTTGGCATTCCATGGCTGGGTTAGGTACCCCTTATTAGGGCTCTTTAAAAGCATCCTGGACTCTCCATCCATTGCTGTGTAACTACTCATTTATCTGTCTCTCTCTCCTTGTAAGTTACATGAGGGCAGAACCCTGCCTGTATCTTTACTGATGTATTTCCATCACTCAGGACACTACCTGCAACAGAGTAGGTTCTCAGTATTAGCTGAATCAATAGATGTAATGAATAGGATTGTTGGAATCAAGGAAATAGAGTTTTCATGAGAATCAAGAATCATGAAATATTCCTCAAAATAGCTTCTTTCTACAATTTATTGATATTAATAGCATACTCCTTTTGGCTGGTGGGCCTCATTTGCAGGTTATTTGGAAAGAAAAACAGATTACATTCAGTTCCTTCTTAAACATGAAAAGCGAGCTTCTGAATAATAACATTAAAATTCAGACATGCTTTCTTTCATCTTCTACTATCCCAGAAGCTTCACTACCTCTTTCCAAATCTGAAAACAAGGGTATAATGCATCCGGGTGATGTTCTCAGGAAAGGAAAACCAATCACACGTTTATCACTGTCTTCGGAAACAAGCAGAAGCTGAAATTTTAAGTACTCCCAAAGCAGAACGAGGGCGGGGTGGGGAACCCAAACACAACTCAAGAACTTGCAGTCAAATATACAGTTGAGAGAATTTAAAAGACTCAAGATACCATATGTAGTTTGCTTGGTGAGGAGTCTGGTGAAAGGCTGCAAGCAGACTAACACACTCTGGATAGACGACTCCTACCCCATCCAAGGATGAAGTCCTGAGGTGTCTGTCATGCTGGGGAGCCGTTAATGAGTATATTCATCTTTGGTGACCCTCTTTCTTTCTTCTGTCCTCACTCAGTACATGGGTAAATGTTAGCGAAGCTTAAACGCTAGAGACGACAGGGGCGGAAGTAATATAGGAGGCAAGTACCGATAAAGAGTTTAAAAATTAAATCAGGTAAACAGCTCCACTGTTGCCGGCCACGTCTCTTTGAAGGATTTACTAATTATAGAAACTCACAATTTTTTATTTAATCACCAGATGGGGCATCTCTATCTTTTCTCCACCTCCTGCCCCCTGCCACTTAGAGCCCCCAGCAGACTGGTCTGAATAAAAAAAAAGTACTGCCAGCTTTAAGAATTAGGATGACAGATGCTGGAGACAGCCAAGGAGCCCAAGTTTCACTCTGTCTCAGAGATAGGTGTGGCCTCTTTCTGCTAAGAACTACATAGGATTTAGCACCAAACTAACCGCACCATTTCACAGCAGCCATTACTTGGTAAAATCTTAACTACAACCTTTATAGCACTTTGTTGCAGAGAACTTCCTGTGCAATTCAATTGTAACAATATCTGTCAGGTACAGAAGTTGATGTTACTACCTCCATTTTACAAAACACCTCAAATGTGCGAGGTGGTATTTTTAAATTCACAGAATTAGGACTGGAATGACAAGCTTCCTGATTCTAATCCAGTTCTTTTACCATCAGCTGAGTGGTTGACCTCCTGGGGTGCTTTTTTTTTTGTTGTTGTTTTAAATGTTTATTTTTGAGAAAGCGCAAGTGGGGAAGGGGCAGAGAGAGGGAGACAGGATTCAAAAAGGGCTCTGTGCTGACAGGCTGACATCAGCAAGTCCCATGTGGGGCTTGAACTCATGAACTGTGAGGTCATGACCTGAGCTGAAGTCAAAGGCTCAACTGACCCAGTGCCATCCAGGCACCCCTCCTGGGGGGCTTTTATAAGACACTGAGGCAGTTCAACCTTGGATCAAAGAAATATGAATTTCTTGGGGGTATAGCCTGTCCACTTGTATTTTTAAGAATTTCCCAGGAGTCTGATATGAATCCAAACTGAGAAGTGAGCAGTACCTAAAGTTTTCAAGCCAACTGCACGTTAGAATCACCTAGGAAGCTTTAATAATACCTCAAAGTCTACTTTAATTGGTCTGGGTGGGGCCAGGTGATTGTAATATACAGCCGGGTGTGAGAATCACTGTATAATACTTCTAACAAGCACATCTTAAAATTCTTTAATTTAAAGTCCACCTCTAGCTACTTCATACTATTTAAAATGTTTCTGAGGGAGGGGCCAAGATGGCAGAACAGCAGGGAAGTTTTCTGTGTGTCTCTTGTCCCTGAAATACAGCCAGATCAACACTAAACCATCCTGCACGCCTAGAAAACCGATTCGAGGATTAACACAACAATCTTCACAAACTGAACCAGAGAACTCAGCAGGTACTTGGCACAGAGAGGTGAACTGGGGGAGAAAACTGCAGAGGGCAGGGAGGTGGTTTTGCTTGTGGGGAGAGGACAGAGATGGGGGGAGTATGGGAAAGCACCCCCTCCCCCAAAGCACCTGGAGAGAAAAGGAAGATATGCAAGAGACTGAACAAAAAAAGGAGAAAGGAAAAAGGAGAGGGTTTAAATTCCATTAGGACTCTATAAACAGGGGGAGCACAGAGTCTGAAACTCTGCAACTAGATACCTGTCTGTGCTCTGGTGGGAAGAGCAAATCTCCAGGAAGGGAGAGCGAGGTCCGAGCCACATGGGGAGAGGTGGTTCCCCTGCTGGGAGGACATTTGGTAGAGGCTGCCCTCAACAAGTACAAAAAGATCAAGATCATACCGTAAGTATTTTCAGACCACAACACCATGAAACTCTAAATCAACCACAAGAAAAAATGTGGAAAGATAACAAATACTTGGAAACTAAAGACCATCCTACTAAAGAATGAGTGGGCTAACCATGAAGTTAAAGAGGAAATTAAAAAGTACATAGAAGCCAATGAAAACGTTAACACCACAGCCTAAAACCTCTGGGACGCAGCAAAGGGAAGCATATAGCAATCCAGGCCTTCCTAAAGAAGGAAGAAAGGTCACAGATACACAACCTAACCTTATACCTTAAAGAGCTGGAAAAAGAACAGTAAATAACACCCCAAACCAGCAGAAGACAAGAAATAATAAAGATTAGAGCCAAAATCAATGCTAGAAAAACCAAAAAACCAGAACAGATCAATGAAAGCAGAAGCTGGTTCTTTGAAAGAATTAACAAAATTGATTCTAAAAAAAGTGTGATCAAAAAGAAAAGGAAAAGACCCAAATAAATAAAATCAAGAATGAAAGAGGAGAGATCACAACCAACACAGCAGAAATACAAACAATAAGAGAATATTATGAGCAATTATATACCAATAAAATGGGCAATCTGGAAGAAATGGACAAATTCCTAGAAACATATATACTACCAAAACTGAAACAGGAAGAAAGAGAAAATTTTAACAGACTCATAACCAGTAAAGAAATCGAATTAGTAATCAAAAATCTCCCAAAAAACAAGAGTCCAGGGCCAGATGGCTTTCCAGGAGAATTCTACCAAACATTTAAAGAAAAGTTAACACCTATTTTCTTGAAGCTGTTCCAAAAAATAGAAATGGAAGGAAAACTTCCAAATTCTTTCTATAAAGCCAGCATTACCTTGATTCCAAAACCAGACAAAGACCCCACTAAAAAAAAAGAACTATAGAACAGTTTCCATGCTGAACATGGATGCAAAAATCCTCAACAAGATACTAGCCAACCAGATCCAACAATACATTAAAAAAATTATTCACCACGACCAAGTGGGATTTATACATGGGATGCAGGGCTGGTTTAATATCCATAAAAACAATCAATGTGATTCATCACATCAATAAAAGAAAGGACAAGAACCACATGATGCTCTCAATAGATGCAGAGAAAGCATTTGACAAAATACAGCATCCTTTCTTGATAAAAACCCTCAAGAAAGTAGGGATAGAAGCATCAAACCTCAAGATCATAAAAGCCATATAGGAAAGACCCAACGCTAGTATCATCCTCAATGGGGAAAAACTAAGAACCTTCCCCTTAAGGTCAGAAACAAGACAGGGATGTCCACTCTCGCCGCTGTTATTCAATGTAGTATTGGAAGTCTTAGCCTCAGCAATCAGACAACACAAGGAAATAAAAGGCATCCAAATCGGCCAAGAGGAGGTCAAACTTTCACTTTTCTCAGATGACATGATACTCTATATGGAAAACCCAAAAGATTCCACCAGAAACTGCTAGAACTGATCCATGAATTCAGCAAAGTTCCAGGATATAAAATCAATGCACAGAAATCAGCTGCATTCCTATACACCAATAATGAAGCAACAGAAAGAGAAATCAAGGAATTGATCCGATTTACAATTGCACCAAAAAACCATAAAATAACTAGGAATAAATACCTAGGAAAAAACAAAAAGGTGAAAAATCTATACACTGAAAACTACAGAAAGCTTGAAAGAAATTGAAGAAGACACAAAAAAATGGGAAAATATTCCATGCTCCTGGATAGGAAGAACAAATATTGTTAAAATGTCAATACTATCCAAAGCAATCTACATATTCAATGCAGTATCTATCAAAATAACACCAGTATTCTTCACAGAGTTAGAATAAATAATCCTAAAATTTGCATGGAGCCAGAAAAGACCCCGAATAGCCAAAGCAATCTTGAAAAAGAAAACCAAAGCAGGAGGCATCATAATCCCGGACTTTAAGCTATCCTACAAAGCTGTAATCATCAAGACAGTATGGTACCGGCACAAGAACAGATACTCAGATCAATGGAACAGAATAGAGACCCCAGATATGGACCCACAAACATATGGCCACCTAATCTTTGACAAAGCAGGAAAGAATATCCAATGGAATAAAGACAGTCTCTTCAGCAAGTGGTGTTGGGAAAACTGGACAGCGACATGCAGAAAAATGAACCTGGACCACGTTCTTACACCCCACACAAAAATAAACTCAAAATGGATGAAAGACCTAAATGTAAGACATGAAACCATCAAAATCCTCGAGGAGAAAGCAGGCAAAAACCTCTTTGATCCTGACTGCAGCAACTTCTTACTCAACACGTCTCTGAAGGCAAGGGAAACAAAAGCAAAAATGAACTACTGGGACCTCATCAAAATAAAGAGCTTCTGCACAGTGAAGGAAACAATCAGCAAAACTAAAAGGCAACCAACAGAATGGGAGAAGGTATTTGCAAACGACACATCAGATAAAGGGTTAGTATCCAAAATCTATAAAGACCTTATTAAACTCAACACCCAAAAAATAAATAATCCAGTGAAGAAATGGGGAAAAGACATGAATAGACACTTCTCCAAAGAAGACATCCAGATGGCCAACTGACACATGAAAAAATGCTCCACATCACTCATCATCAGGGAAATACAAACCAAAACCACAATGAGATATCACCTCACACCTGTCAGAAGAGTTAACATTAACAACTCAAGCAACAACAGATATTGGTGAGGATGCAGAGAAAGAGGATCTCTTTTGCATTGTTGGGGGGAATGCAAACTGGTGCAGCCACTCTGGAAAACAGTATGGAGGTTTCTCGAAAAACTAAAATAGAACTACCTACAACCCAGCAATTGCACTACTAGGTATTTATCCAAGGGATAAAGGTATGTTGTTTCGAAGGGACACATGCACCCCCATGTTTATAGCAGCACTATCAACAATAGCCAAAGTATGGAAAGAGCCCAAATGTCCATTGATGGATGAATGGATAAAGAAGATATTGTGTGTATATATAATGGAGTATTACTTGGCAATCAAAAAGAATGAAATCTTGCCATTTGCAACTACGTGGATGTAACTGGAGGGTATTATGCTAAGCTAAATTAGTCAGAGAAAGACAAAAATCTTGTGACTTCACTCATATGAGGACTTTTAAGATACAAAACAGATGAACACAAGGGAAGAAAAACAAAAATAATATAAAAACGGAGGAGGACAAAACAGAAGAGACTCTTAAACATAGAGAACAAACAGAGGGTTGCTGGAGGGGATATGGGAGGGGTGTGGGGCTTAAGGAATCTACTCCTGAAATCATTGTTGCACCACGTGCTAACTACTTGGATGTAAATTATAAAAAATAAATAAATTATAGAAAGTAAAAAAAATAAAAATAAAAAAAATTAAACTAGTTTCTGTTACCTGTGCAAAGTTTTTAAAGTCAAACATCAAAACTAAATGTCACTAAAAATACTGTGAATTGTGTTGTAGCATCAATTAATTAAAAGGTATAGGATCTAGCTGAAAATAATCGTAAAAGTGACTAATATATATTTAAGAAATAAGACTGATAGTGTGCTCAGTAGATATTTTTTTTAGAAATTGTGGTCAAATGAAGTTGTTAAAAAAATCTCTCTGAAAGTTATTACTCCTGATCATGTTATTTTAAAAAAAGTAGAACACATTCAATTCTCTAATGAATATCCCTTTCAAGTTATATCCATATAGGTAATAACCCACCAAGCAAAGATAGTTGAGATTTCCCCCACAGTAGTAAATAAATACATATTTTATGTGAATTACCATTAACATCTTACCAAGTACATGAAATATCATATGATATTTTATGAATTTAAAAATGAATACCTATGGGGGCGCCTGGGTGACTCAGTTAAGTGTCCGACTTCAGCTCAGGTCATGATCTCACAATTTGTGAGTTCAAGCCCCATGTCGGGCTCTGTGCTGACAGCTCAGAGCCTGGAGCCTGCTTCGGATTCTATGTCTCCCTCTCTCTCTGCCCCTCCCCCATCTCACTCTGTCCATCTGTCTCTCTCTCTCTCTCAAAAAATAAACATTAAAAAGAAAACGTTTAGAAATGAATATATATGATGCAATTAGGTAAAATGATGGATAAAAGCCCAAAAGTTGAGAAGCACTACAGGCTAGTTTCTATACCTCCATCAGAACATTTGTCAGCAGAAAAAAAAAATAGAGAGTTCACTTGGAAAGTTATTGAAAATAGGTTATTTCTACCAAATTTCACCAATGTCTTCTGGAATTTATGTCTGTATGTATATGTGTACGGATTTGTATACAATTGGTATTCTATTTTAAAGGGGAACTATAAATTGGCTATTTAAAAATCTACAGGAAATACAGCGATATGAGTTAAGCTTAAGAATGCGAATGGCAAAACTTGAAAGTGATAAATTGATCAATTTATCAGTGATAAATTGATTGATATATGACCTGACAATGGTGAGAAATAAACAGCATATAATGAAAGCTAAGCAACAGAATTTCAAGTTAGCAGATCAATTTTATGAAACTGGTCATAGAAGAGATTTCAGGGAAACAAGCTATCGATGTTATTTCCTTAAATAATTCCATTGAAAATTAATATCTGCTCATGTATCATATTTACAAATGTGTCCCTAAGTTTTAACATATAAACGTATTACTTGCTTGACCAGAAATCACATTCCTGACTAGAAGAGACAACAATATATGTGCTTTTGAAAATAGTAATAATTTTTAACTGCAATCTGAAAATTTAATCCTTTGGGGTGCCTGGGTGGTTCAGTTAGTTAAGCGTCTGACTTTGGCTCAGGTCATGATCTCACGGCTCATGGGCTGGAGCCCTGCATCAGGCTCTGTGCTGACAGCTCAGAGCCTGGAGCCTGCTTCAAATTCTGTGTCTCCCTCTCTCTCTACCCCTCCCCACTCACGTTCTGTTTCTCCCTCTCAAAAATAAACATTTAAGAAAAAAACTGAAAATTTAATCCTTAAGTTAAAAATGTTTACAAAATAAAACATAAATGGCACATTTTTTAAGTGTAACAAAATATTCTGATGAACGATCTTCCGTGAATGCTAAAAACAGTTGTAAGTTGAAAAGGTCCTATTTTCTATAGCTTTAGGATGTATTTATGCGGTGGAGTGCCCTCCCTAAGGAATGTGGTGAGAAAAAAAACCTCAAGATAAGGGAAGGCAACCTGGTTATGTGCGTATGTGACATCTCTCAAGACCCTGTAACATGAGACCACCCAATCAGACTGTGTGTCTATACATCACCCGTTTTGGGGAGACAAAGAAGTAGAAAATGTATAAAAGACTACACCATGTGGTGTTCAGGGCTCAGTTTTTTGGGTATGAACCCAACTGAGCCCATGTTGGCATGAATTAAGTTGCTTCCTGGAAAGAAGAGCCTGGTGTCATGACTCTTCTCGGTGCGAGAATCCTGCTACATCTATACAGGCATATTTTTGCATAGCAACCACAATAATTTAGAATATACTTTTCCTGTTTCCACCTCTCCTTTCATACACCAAGGATATATAAAATCTACAACTCTGACCAGGGAGTCATAATAATTACCCACTTTTTTTTAGAAAGTAAAAAGTAAATGAATTTCCAGTATTTTTTCAATACAGTACTGTTATTTATGTAGCAAACCATTTTCTTCTTAGCAATTAGCTATCCTGGAACAAAATATCCAGGACTTCAGGTACATGAAGTATGTTTAGTCATTTGACTGCGGTAGAATATAATTCGGCTCGCTCAAAATTATGTTAAGCTGTAAAGCAGACAGGAGAGCTTGTTCCTTTATTAGGAGCTGACCAAGAAAAAGGTATCCACCTGAAGGAGGCAGATAATTAAATCACTCATTACTGGAAGTTCTCTTCCAAGAAATCCTGGCTGCACATCAAGAAATTACACTGGAGATCACAATTCTACCTTCATAGTGAGGAGATGTCCTCACTTAAGAAAAGATGGAAGAATTAGTTCAGGTAATCTGGTCTGAGATCTACTAAATGACAAAACAAAACAAAACAAAACACCCAAGTTAAAAGTGAGAGTTATAACAAACAGACCTAATTATAATTAGCAAAGGGCACTTTAGCAACAGGAATACAGTAGTTGCTGCAAAAATTCTGTAATTATAAGGAGAAACTGTAGAAGCCCTGTGAAATTCATTCCCATTTAAAATAGTAAATTAAGCCGACTCTTAAACAATTTGGAAATTCACTGTAGACATTCATTAATAAATATAAACCAAAAAGTTTCAGAGCAGGAGTTAAAATATCTGTACTGTAGTTCTATTTCTGCTACTGACTGACTGGCTTAGGTAAATGTCTCAGCCCCTGGAAGTAAGATCCCTCAATAACAAAACAGGGAGCACCAGTTAAGAATAATGAGGCAGGGCTTATTAAGAGCCCGCTGCCTGGGTCTTACTCTGGAAGATTCTGATTCTGCAAGTCCAGGATGGGCATGAATATCTATTATATATTTTAGTGCCCTCCACCCTACTTCACAAATTGATAATAAGCTGGCTTTAGGAACCACTGGCTTTCATGTTTTGTTTTTAAGAGTTAAGAGGAGCCAAAGAAGAAAAAGTTAGAAATATTGGTATAGATCACACTGAGAAGAGCCTTTTACAACAGGTAAGTTTGTATTTTATTTTCTTATTCCAGAGTCACCATTTTACCTGCTGCTAGTCTGTTTCTGCCCCTGAAACTCATTCCATCGTAGTTGCTAGGGTGAAAGTCACCAGTAAAATGTCTTTCTGATTATTTCCTGGAGGCTTCTTATCTCTCTAATTGGGACTTAATTTCCCATGCTCCTTGCATCAGGGACCTCATTTCCTTCTTTCAGATGGCCAATTGATGAGGAAAGAAGTTCAGCTCAAGGTAATCACCATCTGAAACTCTCTGTGATTAAGGGTCTCCGGACTCTCATGCCCCTCAAAGGAGATTTACTAACGTCCATCTATGTTCCAACCATTACCTGTCTATAAGTCTTCTGTTAAGATTATTGCTACATTCACTTCATGGTACTTAAGTTGCTTATGCATATTTATTTTCCCCACAATATGGGAAACCCTTTCAGGCCAGGGACCATGTTTTACTGCTTTTGACAATCTCACAGCCAATCTGGAGTTGGGCATGTAATAAGCACTTAATAGTTTTTTATTAATTTAGTTGAGTTGATCCTATTATCAAGGTGGTTGGAAATTGGGAAACTTTATATCCAAGGTAGGCCAATCCATGCTTTATATTTATAAATGGAATGAAAATGGTTATAATTATAGAATAAGATATTACTTTTCCAAACTAAATGAACTTTATTTCTTCCTACTTTTTTAAAAACGCTAAACAAACATATGATCCAAAGTCATCTGAAGAATTAGTAGGAAAGGTACAAGAATTTAAAAGCATACAAAATAAGCAAAGATGCTTTGTACTACAAATAATTCTATGTAACTGAACAGCATGAACAGATGTCAACCATGATTGGCTTCTATCTCTGGCTGACCTATGGTGTAAACAGAGGTCTTGGCCTGTGTCCTCAGTTGCAAAGAAGGAGTTCTACAATCCAATATTCAAGAGTCTGAGCATCAAGATAGCTTTGATTTTAGTTCATCTCATCTTGTGCCTCATTTATAATAAATGACATTTGACTTTCTCCTAGGACCAAGTTTTTGTCTCCTATTTGCATTCTGGTTCTGAATTCTTATGTCTAAATTGCTGGCCTGAAAACCTGCTCAATTCTCTAGGCTTTTTAAAGACAGACACCTTGTTTCACTGTTGCCAGTCCCTTCCTTAGAAATGGATCCTGCTTCCAAACTTTATCCCTTTGACTGGGGCTTGGAAACTCTAGTGGACCCACCTTGCATTCTGACTACTATCACCTCCTGAGACCCTGATGGGCATGCTTGGTGCCCCAGCTACAAGCTACTGCTTCTTTCAGTACACTAAAATTCACTACTGAAGGCCAACACCTGTACTAGGAGATACAAAGATAAACTACAGTCCTGCCCTTGAACACTACATGCTCTGAACACATGAGAAGATTCTCCTACCTGACTGGCCACTACTTCAAAGTCTCCTCTGCAGGATTCTCCACATTTTGTCTAGAGGTGGGTGCTACAACCTTCAGTCTTTCATCCTTCTCTATTGTACTGGCTTTAAATACATACGCTGATCATTCCCAAATTTAACATCTTTAGTCTCACTATCTCATCTGAACTCCAGACTCATATATCCCACTACCTCAAGACCAGATGTCCACATAAGAATCTCAGACATGTCTGAATCTGAACTCTTTATTTTCCCCAAGAACTGCTCTTTCTCCAGTCTTTGCCATCTTAATTAATATGGCAACTTCTTTCTTCTACTTGCTCAAGCAAAAAGCCTTAGAGGTCCCCTCTCTCTCACAATCCACAATCAATCCACCAGCAGAAATCTTGTAGGATATACTGGCAAAATATATCCAAAACTCCGCTATTTTTATCTTCTACCCTATCCCAAGCCACCATCACCTGCTGACCTCCTGGTTTTCCTACTCCTACCTCTTGGTCCCCCAAGTCTGTTCTCCACACAGCGTCCAGTGTGATCCCTTAAAAAATATTTTTAATGTTTATTTATTTTTGAGAGATAGAGACAGAGTGCAAGTGGAGAAGGGGCAGAGAGAGAGGGAGACCCAGAATCTGAAGCAAGCTCTAGGCTCTGAGCCTGACACAGGGCTCGAACCCATGAACCATGAGATCATGACCTGAGCCAAAGTTGGATGCTTAACTGACTGAGCCACTCAGGTGCCCCAAAGTGTGATCCCTTTAAAAGAGACATTAGATCAAATCATTTCTCTGTTCATTACTGTTGTTGTTATTGTTGTTTTTTCCTTTTAAATAGCTTCATTAGGTCAGAAACTCGTATGGACTAATTTCCCCACCATCTACAACAGTGTTTTGCCACGTAATAGCACTAAAAAATAGTTGTCCAATGAATGAAAATGCAACAAAAGAGGAATGTACATGGCCCAAGGGGAGCCCCAAAATAGAAATATTAGATGCTTGAATAAGATTTTGAAGAATAAACACAAAAGGTCACGTTCAAGTGCTGGGAGGAAAGCCAGGCACACCCATAGCCTGGCACCTGTGAAGGCAGCCGGCAGTGAAGAAGCATGGTGCATGCAGGAATGACATGGGACCTGGGAGGGCTGAGACAGAAAGTGTATGTGAGCGAGGAGAGAATGGCAGTTGGCGAAGGAGGCTGGTGCTCCACCACTTGCTGGCTTTCTTTGACCCTTGCAACCGTCCACATCTCGGTCCATGTTATCATTAGTTCTAGAGATACTTGGGCAGCAAAAATACACAGTAGGCAGTGGAGTGCGCGTTGGGGGCAGGTGCGTTATGAGACGGACTCCAGCCAGCTTTCCTAAGTCTGAACTGACCTTTCATCTCCTATTAACTGTATGACTCAGAGAAATTATTTAAACTGTCTCCACCCCAATTTCCTCATCAACAGTACCTACCTCACAAGGCTGTTGTGAGGGTTACATGAGTTACTATATGCAAAGTACTCAGAACAATGCCTGGCGCACAGACAAGCAGTAACAGTCTGGACATATTACTAAAATAAAGTCCTCAAAACTGAGCTTCCAAGAACTTTTCTAAGGAATTTCAGTAATTCAAGATCTCAAGAAATTTGCTACGTATTTCGATAAAAGTTAACCTATCTATTTCTTCTGTTAACTTCTTGAAAAATAAGTCTCTTTCTCCCAATCCACTTGATCATATCAAAGACTCAGTCTTCAGAGGAAAAACTTAGGTCATTGGAAAATAGAAATAGCCAGTACTTTAGAAGAAAAAGATCAAAAGATTAATAAACCTTAAAAACTGATAGGAGAGGTGTTTATAGTTTTTGCTTCTAGAAAATGATAGAAGCTGACTCATTTAGCCTTTGGCATTTGTTCTTTCATCACTAGTCAGAGTTTTAAAGTTACTTCAGTAAAACAGAATTTAGTTGCACTGACAATGTAAGAAGTTTGCACGGTCACATCAGAAAGGCTGTGGAGATCACTGAGCTGCACAGGATCTCTGCGGGAGCATCCACTCAGGCCTGGAGATGTCAAATCCCAACCACAGGAGACAGACACTGATAATAACCAGAGAATTTGAGGAAGACAACCAGGAAGCCAACAATCCCTCCTGTTCCAATGTTTACTGGCTTCACTGTGTGGATCTGCCTTATGTCTAACTGCTGTTCCTTTTGCTATAGTATAAATTGACTTCCTTTTGTTCTGTCTTCAAAGGAAATGGGGAACACCTGGTTACAATTTTTCCATGTCATCGAAGATACTTTTGAAGGTACCCTTTCCAAGACTAAAGTCTTAATTCCTTTAATCTACCCTCATTTTTTACTAATTGTAAGTTCTTTTGCTGTTCACCTGTGAGTTCTTTTGAAGGCCTTCATAAGTCTTCTAATACAAAATAAAACTACTAGTCTGCTGAAGAATTACCTTTACCCAAGAGTACTAAATTTAAGCCTTCATCCTAAACTGCCTACTCCTGCTTTGGGCTTTACATCAGCCATGGGCCTAACAACCTTTCCTGCCTTATTTATACATGTTGTCTTCTTTTATTTTTTTTTAATTTTTTTTTAATTTTTTTAACGTTTATTTATTTTTGAGACAGAGAGAGACAGAGTATGAATGGGGGAGGGTCAGAGAGAGGGAGACACAGAATCTGAAACAGGCTCCGGGCTCTGAGCTGTCAGCACAGGGGCCCGATGCGGGGCTCGAACTCACGGACCGCGAGATCGTGACCTGAGCGAAGTCGGCGCTCAACCGACTGAGCCACCCAGGCGCCCCTATGTTGTCTTCTTTTAAATAAGGGCTATTGGCTTGAACTACCTGTAGGGCGCTTCCCAAGTGTAAGAATCCATGACTTTTTTATGATTTAAATATAGTGGAAACACTTGATTTTCAGTTTCAAATTAATAATAGACTGGATAGATTCACAGAGACATGGCTGCCTTTAAGTTCTAGTTCACCAGAAGGTTTGTAATGAGGAAGACACAGACATTACCACGGTAGAGTCTAGAAACTAAGGCCTGTTTATGGAATATGCATGTAGAACCTAGCCTTTTTAAGACTGGAGGAGTTTCTAGGCATCTTGCAAACTTAAATGAGGGTGAGCTTATGACTATAAGTAAAAATGGATGGCCAGGAATGGTTTGGAAAAGAAACTTCTCAGGTTGGAGATCTAGGTATAGAGGTTTTTGTTTTGTTTTGCTTTGTTTTCTGGATTATCCACTGGAAAACAAATGTGTCAAAAAGCATTGTAATCTATTTTTCACAAATGTTGAGAAAAGCAGGAGAATTAAAAATCCTAAAAAATATTTCTACTTACCAAAGTAGAAATTTCTTCTCTAGACACCTTACACAATGGGACAAACATTCATTTTAGAGGAATATCTAAGTGTCTGAAGACAGAATGACAGAGAAACCTGTCTATGTAATTCCTAGTGGCCCTCATGGCTGTTTTTTTTAAGTTTATTTACTACCTTGAGAGAGAAAGTGTGAGCACAGGGAAGACACACACACACACACACACACACACACACACACACACACACACAGAGAGAGAAAGAGAGAGAGAATCATAAGCAGACTCCTCACCATCAGTGTGGAGCCTGAGGCGGGGCTTGAACCCATGAACCACAAGATCATGACCTAAGCCTAACTCGGCACTTAATCAACTGAGCCACTCAGGTGCCCCTTTCATGCCCACTAGGTAACAGTAGGATGTCCTCATGGCTACCACAGGGAAGGCAGGCAGGAAGGGCAGTGTTGCTCTTCCACTTAAGACTGAATTTAGAAAAGAGGTTCTGTCCATCAAATTTTTCTCGAATTTTTCATACGAATTTTTGTAATCAAATTCGTATGTCCCCAAGCCAAATTTATTTGATACCTGTTTTAATTTCCTTTAGGACTCTGAAATGGTATGACTGGGCCAGATGACCCCTCAGGTGTGAAAAAGTCTATGCCGGGGTAAAATCAAAGGCATTCCTTCTCAGAGGGTATGTGGATAGCCCCCACATCCAGGTGAACCCACACAGATGCACCAGAAATGGGAGTATTCGGGCTTAAATACAATCAACCAGTATACGGGGGAAATCCAAACATGACGAGAAGAGCACTGCTTACAGAACTCACCAAAAACGTCCTACTTGAGTGAAGTAATTGCTCTAAAATTTACACTGAGTTATTGGAACTAATTTGTTTAGTTTTTCATTTTTTAATGCTGTAAAAATTTAAAAGACAATACAAAGGGAAATAAATGGGTAACAAATTACAGATAGAAATAAAAGTTGCAGGTGAATTTGGAATTGGTTCCAGTTAAGTATCTGAAAGTCACAGTGTGTGGAGGTTACAGAGCTTGGGCAATAAATGATTGGCTTCTGAATAGAATTCTCTCAACAATGTTACTGCTGACATCAATAAAAAGTAAGAAATTAGTCTGCAATGTCTTCTGGTGAGAGACCCTATATTCCTTTTCTCCTCTAAAGAGAATGCAGTTCTGATGATTGGTACCTGAAGTTAACTATGTGAAAAGGCAAACCAGAATCTTCACTAGCTGTGTGTGTGTGTGTGTGTGTGTGTGTGTGTGTGTGTGTGTGTGTGTGTGTGTTTTAATCGTTGTTGTCTAAAGCCTTGCTAGATCAAGCGTGCTCCGTGGAAGCTGCATCCGCATCACCTAAGAGTTAGATGTGCAGACTCTCGGGTTCCCTATCCCAGAACCATGAACTGCAATCTGACTTGGCACTTAACTAGGATCACCAAGGGATTCAAATACATATTAAAATCAGAGACCCACTTGCTGAGGTGCCTTGCGGTTCCAAGAGTTGATTGTACAATAATAAAATCAGATGCCTGGCAAGGGTGTCTTTGAAGTAAGGTAAAAAGGAAACTCACTTGAACCTGAACATAATAACATTTTAATGAAAGGACTGTGCCAGGCATATGACAGGTATTATCTCCTTTAATCCTCACAACAACCTAAGAGATGGACACTATTATCTTCTTCTTATAGAGGAGGAAACAGAGGTGCTAAGAAGTGAAATGATTCTGAGGGTGCACAGCCTGTAAGCCACTGCCTGGCTGGAAAACCAGGTCTTTCTTACTCCAAAGCTTATTCTGCTTCTACACATATGACCAGGAGAGGGATTTCAGAAAAGATGCCCAGTGTAGTCACAAAAACCAAGCAAGACTCAACCAACCAACCAACCAACCAACCAACCAACCAACCAACCAACAAATGTTTACTGATTACTCACCCTGGGCTGAGAACTGAGCTACTCTAAGAAGAAAAAGGTAAAATATATGAGCAAAAAGCCAAAATTAAGACAGAATATAGTGAGTAAAAATTTTGTGCAAAAAAAATTCATGCAAATGAATAACCAGATTTTAAAAATGATTTTACACAAAAAATAAGCAAATAAGCAACAGACCACTTCTAACAGGCCACACTTCTGCATTTTTCTATTCCGTCTATTTTTGCATTTTTCTTTTAGACGTTACATATCCATTCTGCCTAGTGACTCAAAATGTAATCTGCTTCCCACAAACAGCAGATGGCACCATGCATTAGTGAAAGAATATGACAAAAAACATTGTAAAGATCAAGCTGTCAAAATTGATACCTTTTTGAAAGTAACTCAAATTTTCTAATTAGCTTTATAACAGTGACAGATAATTTAAGACTTCATTTTGAAAATTCACTGCAGATGAAGAAGCCACTTTTGTTCCAGCTTTGCTGACCAAAAACTGTGAGGAAATAAAAAAACAGCTGTCTTCATTTAGAAGTCTGACACAAATACATTTATAAAGAACGTGTATTCGTTGAGGTAGTAACCTCTACCAATATTAAACAAGTCAATATACAATTGAGGACCATAAAATAATTATTATATCTTCAAAACTGATTTCAATCAGCAATGATAATGTGTGGTACTGTTGACTGCAGCCAAACCAGAATCAGATGTTTTGCCACCAAATCGCGTCACAATTCTTTGTTTTTGTTTTCTGTTTTTTTGTTTTTGTTTTTGTTTTGTTTTTTTGACTCCAAACACTCCCAGGCACTGTCCCCAAGCACATTCAAACCGAGGAGGCAAGCTGAATGAAAACACCGTTCGAACAGAGGTGAGCCCTTCATTTCTCTGACACAGCAAGCCAGCCAGCAAGCAGACATTACTTCTGAAGCAATTTCATTCTTGGAAACACAAAGTACCTGGAGTATCTTTTTACAGAGAGAGAAGAGTCCATAGACACGATTTCCATAAAAGTTACAGAAGGAAAACAAAAGGTTAAAGGACAGAAATAAAATGTAAAGTGATATAAAAGGTTACACGTTATGGATGCTTCCAATGTGTAAGTCTAAATTCCACTAAATCTCTTTTTCCAAACAGAAAGCTTGTGGGGAGAAAACAAGAGATCATGTTTTCAGAAGAAGAATTAAAAATACAATAGTTCTTCACAAGTTTTCCTGCAATACATTCCGCTTTCTCAACCTTCAAACTATGTACGTAGTGCTCTGGGAAGAGGACAATGTTTTCCACTGTCCCAGTCGGGTATTTTTTTCTGGGTAAAATACAGCAACAATACTTCTTAATAGTTTAACTTACAGTTAGCTTTGACTTTCAATTGCACCAGTTCCTTTTAGGTCCAAACAATAAATAAAGAAAAAAAAAAAAGAAAATCTACTTAACAAAATGCTTTTGGCCCTAGGTAGGCACTCTTTTCCAATTCCACCCTATTCTACGTCATCTTTTCTCACTGGGCTGTCAAAATCCTTCGAAGAGCCCCCTCCAGTGCTTAACAACAACCATGGCCTCTTTTCTGAGATATGAATCCATTTACCACCCTTTATCCCCCTCTGACACTTTCAACTAACACCATCAACTCCTCTGTGGGCAGGATCCTTACTTCATCTCCCTGATTTCCTTATTCCCCTGCAATGCATTTACAACAGCTATAATCATCTCTCAAACATTTAAATCACACCATGCAATTCCATGCTGAAAGACCATCAGTGGCTTCTCGCATCACTTGGAAAGAAATTCCATGTCCTCTTCAACATGGCTGCCAGGCTCTGGTATTATTTGGGTCCACCTACCTCTTGGCCAACTGTTCTCTGTGTTCTAGAAGTTCTGGCTTTCTTTTAGTTCCTCCCACCCAAAAGCCTTACACATTCACTACCTCCCCCCTCTCTTAAATGGGAATTCTCCTACTCATCTCTCAGATCTCAGCTCTAAATGTCACTTACTCAGAGAGACCATTCTTGAAACCTTAATCTAAAATAGGTTTACTTATTACAAAATCTTGAAGCAGCTTGAACTTTCCCTTCATAGTAGTTATTATAATGTAAAATCATGTTTTTGTATTTATTTGTTATCTGCCCATCAGCCTGATATCTCCATGGATGCAAAGACAATGTCTATCTATTAACCAAGGTATCTGTTAGGTCTGGGTCAGGGTCAGGACAATAATTGTTAAATAAATGAATGACTGGATGAATGAAAAAGACATTCCCTTCAGTGAGTCTCTCTCACTCCCTAGATGTTGAATAGATGAGCTATTAGTTATTATTTTTCTAGAGACAAAAGACAAAACCTTACTTCAGAACAACTTGGAAGCATATTCTGCTCCTTTTTTGGCTTTCCTAGAATCCTTCTAATGACTATAAGTACTAGTCTGCCTCACATTCATATCTGGAATTAAACAGTCATCCACTTTTCACTACTTTTCAATGACTCTGAAAATAGATTACTCAGGAGACCTTTCAGATTCCCACACAAACCTTTAATAACCCAACCTTTAAACATGGAGTTATCCTGCTGACAATGCAACACAGTAGCTAACACATTCTATAAATTCTTTCTTTGCGAAGTATAAGAAACCACTTCAAAGAAAAGGCTATGAAAGAAAACCTAATCTAAAAATTTTGCATCCATTGTACAATGTGTTCCTTCCCCCATAATTCCACAAAAATGTAGAACTGTTAGACAATCTGGCATTATACCACATACTTTTAAATGTATACTCACTGCAAAAGATAAAGGCCCATGTGCTCGAGGACAGACATAGAAGCCGCAACCCAGAACATCAGCAGCTGTTCTTAACGTGTCTCACTGAATATATGTCAATTGATATTATACAACTATTTTGGCTCTTCCAGAATTGCCTTTCTAAGACATCTATTTTATCGTGCCATTACCCTGATTTAAACTTTCAGCAGCTTCCCATTACGTAACTGTGTTCTCCAAACTGCGGTATGCCAAAGCCAAGGTACAGAGAGCTATGTGTCAGAAGACGGAAGAGCCAGAGCAAATATGCTACAATTCCGGGGACAAACAAATGTGGCGGGTAAATAATTCTTGAACACTTGAAAAAAATCTATTAAAACAGTTCTGGCTCTACTGCGGAACAAAATGCAAAGTTCAAAAATGACATTTTAATATATGATATGTAACTTTATAGAAGGTTCAAGTTTGGGAGACTGTCAAATACATAGGAGACACCCAATGAATGTGTCAAAAAGACATCACAGAGGACTTCATTCATTTACCAAATAAATAGTGACAACCACAGCCCAGCAATGCTGGGATTGGACAGTGGGCCTTCCACCAGTTCTTACGAGCTGATCTCTCATATATATCACTGTTCTGAGTATAATATTAGGTTCAACCATAGGAAATTGCCAGTATTCAATAACTTTTGACTTACAAGAATGGCAAATTCCCATGGATCAACATAACACAAGAGTCTTTGTATCTATTTGTATCTGATCACCCCAACCTGTGTCCTTGCAGAAAAATGTTAGCTCTTTGTCTCTACCATCAAGTATTGCAACTGGCCTAAAATAAAACACAATACATGTTAGCTTAGGGCTCAGCCTGGGTCAGTCTGTACACAGTGAGCATAAACAAACATCTGAAGTTCATATTTTGGAAGAAATACGATGGTAAAAGAATCCCCTTCTCCTTCAGGTTGAGACAAAAAGGACTCCTAGGAGTTAGTGATTCAACAGGACCGGCATGACATAACAAAAAGCTAGTCACATTCATGTTCCCACATCACAAATAAACAAATTTTGTCCTATAGCAATGGGACTTACCTAGAAGAAAACCATTATAATGGTTTTCAAATTCTATCCTTATGTGAATGTTTTAAACTTGATCATCTGTTTTTGTTGTCAAAGAAGGAAATAGACTTAGCCCCAGTGGCTGACATCAACCAGAAAGAATTTATTGAGTATCAAGGCATACTTCTCTTTTTAAAAAAGGGTATATGTGGGGCGCATGGGTGGCTCGGTCGGTTGAGTGTCTGACTTTGGCTCAGGTCATGATCTCACAGTCCGTGAGTTTGAGCCCCGCGTCGGGCTCTGTGCTGACAGCTCAGAGCCTGGAGCCTGTTTCAGATTCTGTGTCTCCCTCTCTCTGTGACCCTCCCCCGTTCATGCTCTGTCTCTCTCTGTCTCAAGAATAAATAAAAACGTTTAAAAAAAAATTAAAAAAAAAAAAAAAGGTATATGTGAATCTGAGTTTTAAAAAGCTTTGGTAAGGGGCACTTGGGTGGCTCAGTCGGTTAAGCGTCCGATTTCGGCTCAGGTCATAATCCCACGGCTTGTGAGTTTGAGCCCGGTGTCGGGTTCTATGCTGACAGCTCAGAGCCTGGAGCCTGCTTCGGATTCTGTGTCTCCCTCTCTCTCTCTGCCCCTCCCCCGTTCACACTGTGTCTCTCTGTCTTAAAAATAAATAAATGTTAAAAAAAATAGAAATAAAAAGCTTTGAGGGGCGCCTGGGTGGCGCAGTCGGTTAAGCGTCCGACTTCAGCCAGGTCACGATCTCGCGGTCCGTGAGTTCGAGCCCCGCGTCAGGCTCTGGGCTGATGGCTCGGAGCCTGGAGCCTGTTTCTGATTCTGTGTCTCCCTCTCTCTCTGCCCCTCCCCCGTTCATGCTCTGTCTCTCTCTGTCCCAAAAATAAATAAAAAAAAAAATGTTGAAAAAAAAAATTTAAAAAAAAAAAAAAAAGCTTTGATACTTTGAGAAAAGAAGTTTTAGATTTTTAAAAAAGATTTTATTTTTAAGTAATCTTTACACCCAACGTGGGGCTTGAATTTACAACCTCCATATCAGGAGTCTTGCATTCCACTTCCTGAGCCAGCCAGGTGCCCTGAAGTTTTAGATTTTTAAAAGAGATTTTTAGACACTAATTTAAAAAGATCTATGCACTCCTATGTTTACTGCAGCATTATTTACAATAGCACAGATATGGAAGCAAACTAAGTATCCACTGACAAATGGATGAGGAAATAGACACACACACACACACACACACACACACACACACACACACACACACACGGATATTACGCGCTCAAAAAGGAAGAGATCATGCCTTTGTGACAACATGGATGGACCTAGGGGGTATTAGGCTAAGTGAAATAAGTCAGCCAAAGACAAATGCCACATGATCTCAATCAAATCAAAACAAATGAATAAACACACAAAAAGCAGAATCAGACCTCTAAATACAGAGAACAAAGTGATGGTTGACAGAGGGGAGAGAGGTGGGGGGATGGGCACAATGGGTGAAGGGGAGTGGGAGATACAGCCTTCCAGTTATAAAACGAGTAAGTCAAGGGGATCAAAAGCATAAGGAATGTGGTCAATGATACTGTAAGAGCATTGTAGGTACGGATGGCAGCTACACTTGTGGCGAGCATAGCATAACATACAAAGACGGTGAATCATGGCTATACTCCTGAAACTAATGTAACACTGTGTGTCAACTATATTTAAAATTTTTTAACGTTTATTTATTTTTGAGACAGAGAGAGACAGAGCATGAATGGGGGAGGGTCACAGAGAGAGGGAGACACAGAATCTGAAACAGGCTCCAGGCTCTGAGCTGTCAGCACAGAGCTCGACGCGGGGCTCGAACTCATGGACCGTGAGATCATGACCTGAGCCGAAGTCGGACGCTTAACTGACCGAGCCACCCAGGCGCCCCCTTTTTTTTGTTTAACGTTGTATTTAAATTTTTAAAAAATGAACAGGTGACACCGCATAACATAACATAACCACTAACCCCATTAACACCCCAACGTAGGTTCCTTTAGAAAAGGTAGCTCCAAGATCTGGTCAAAATGAATACAATTGGAGGTGTAGAAAACAAGCTAGAATTGGGGCCAGGAGGAACTGGGGCCTCTGGGGAGCAAAGAAACAGCAGTGTAGGGCGCTAGGTAAGGGATGAAGTAAAGGGGAGTAGAGCTGATGGGGCGGGGGGGAGGCATGTAGACTCTGACTGAGGTGGCTGTCTGCTTCCCAAACTGTCCACGAGGTATCAGCAGCATTTTTGTTATATTCTAGTACCATCTGCACTATTGTTGACTCTTTCTAAAAATAAATACATTTGGGGACACCTGGGTGGCTCAGTTGGCTGAGTGACCAACTCTTGATTTCGGCTCAGGTCATGATCACACAGTTCACAGGACTGAGCCCCACATAGGGCTCTGTGCAGACAGTGCAGAGCCTGCTTGGGATTCTCTCTCTCACCCTCTGTCTCTCTGCCTCTTCCCCACTTACGTGCGCGTGTTCGCTCTTTCTCAAAATAAATAAATGTGAAAATTTTTTTTAATAAATATATTTTAAAAGGAAAAAAATAGATTTTAAGCTTAACATATAAACATATAGAATACTATGAAACACGTATCATTTTTGCCTTAGTAAACATAAAAATTTGGTGAGCCCCCAGATAGCCTGAATTGGAACAATGCAGATTCATCTCCATTCCCCCTACTTGGTAACTGCTAACTCTAAAAAGGTCCCTCTTGTTCTTTGCCTAAATCTTCATGAAACCAAATATCTGCCCGTGTTTAATCATACTTGGTCCTGCTGCAGCACTGCTGTGAAACAAATCCGATCCAGATACTCATGCCACGGAAGTTTAGCTGTTACAACACTCATCTGCTCTCTGTCAACTTGGCTTTGTTGATAGGCCAACAGTAACATCTGCTCAAAATAGCCTTGAAGAAATCAACAGACCAAGGTTTTTTGCCCCCAGAATCAACACTAAAAATGCAGCAACCACAGAAACATTGCTGGATATTTCCCTTAAAATTTCTGTTTCTCTGAATTCATTACCTTGGACCATTATTTTACTTCCTGGAATTTGCCGAAGTAATGAATTCTAAGAATTGAAAAGGTGCACTGTCTCATGCCTTTCCATCTCACTCTTCTCAAAGCTCCTGAGTAAGGACTAGACCTATAGAATTTGCTAACCCCATATGGAACAGAAAGTACTTGCCCCAATAACTCTTAGCTATTGCTGCTGCTGATTAAAACTGACAAGAAGCATACGGTCTTTAGCCCAGACACATTTTAATATATACGTGCACAAAACTGTTACATCAGCATTTCTTAAAATGTAAAGAATTTAAAAACTTGGGAACATCTGTTGAACATACAGATTTCTAGAGTCCTATCTTCAAAGAATCTGGAGAATAAGAAGGGGCTAGAGAATTGGCATGTTTAACAAGCACTTCTCAATCACTCCAAGTTCTTTTCTTTTTTTTAAATGTTTATTTATTTTTGAGAGAGAGACAGAGCGAAACAGAGAGTGAGCAGGGGAAGGGCAGAGAGAGGGAGACACAGAATGTGAAGCAGGCTATCAGCACAGAGCCTGACATGGGGCTCGAACTCATGAACCACAAGATCATGACTTGAGCCAAAGTCAGACACTTAACCAACTAAGCCACCCAGGTGCCCCCCTTTCTTTATTCAAGTAGAATGGCCAACATTTTTTGTTTTCTTTAAAAAATTTTTTAAAGTTTTAATTTTAATTACCCAGTGCTTATCACAAGTGTACTCCATAATCCCAATCACCTATCTTACCCATCCCCTACCCCCCCCCCCCCCATAGCCATCGTTTATTCTCTAGAGTTAAGAGTCTGGGTTTTTTTGGTGGTGGTGGTGATTTCTTTTCTTTTTTCTTTCTTTCTTTTTTTTTTTTTTTGGCTTATTTCTTTTTCCCTTTGCTCATTTGTTTCTTAAATTCCACATATGACTGAAATCATATGGTATTTGTCTTTCTTTGACTGCCTTATTTCACTTAGCATTATACTCTATCCATGTTGTTGCAAATGGCAAGATGTCATTTGTTTTTATGGCTGAGTAATATTCTAGTGTGTGTGTGTGTGTGTGTGTGTGTGTGTGTGTGTATACACACACACACACACACATATATATACACATATATATGTGTGTGTGTGTGTGTGTATATAGGTATATACATATACACACACACACATACATACCACACCTTTATCCATTCATTAATCAGTGGACGCTTGGATTGCTTCCATATCTTTGCTACTATAAATAACGTTGCTATAAACATTTTTGTATTCTTTGGGTAAATACTCAGTAGTGATTGCTAGATCATAAGTAGTTCTATTTTTAACTTTTTGAGTACCAGTTTGCACCAGTTTGCTCCAGTTTGCATTCCCACCAAATGGTGCAAGAGGGTTCCTTTTTCTCCATATCCTCATGAACATTTGTTTGTTTTTGATTTTAGCCATTGTGACAGGTGTGAGGTAATATCTCATTGTGGTTTCATTAGCATTTCCCTGATGATAAGTGATAATGAACATCTTTTCATGTGTCTGTTGAGCCATCTGGATGTCTTCTTTGGAGAAATATCTGTGTCGTCTGCCCATTTTTAAATTGGATTATATGATTTTTGGGTCTTGAGCTGCATCACATCTTTATATATTTTGGATAATCAACCCTTATCAGATATGTCATTTGCAAATATCTTCTCCCATTCCATAGGTTGTCTTTTGGTTTTGTTGATTGATTCCTTCAATGTGCAGAAGGTTTTTATTTTGATGTAGTCCCAATAGTTTATTTTTGCTTTCATTTCCTTTGCCTCAGGAGACATACCCAGAAAAATGTTGCTATGGCTGATGTCAGAGAAGTTACTGCTGTGTTCTCTTCTAAAATTTTTATGGTTTTGGGTCTCACATTTAGCTCTTTCATCCATTTTGAATTTATTTTTGTGTATGGTGGGAAAAAGTGGCCCAGTTTCATTCTTTTGCATGCTGCTGTCCAGTTTTCTCAACACTTGTTGATGAGACTATATTTTCCCACTGGATACTTTCCTGCTTTGTTGAAGATTAACTGACCGTATAACTAATAATGGGCTTATTTCTGGGTTTCCTACTCTGGTCCATTGATATATGTGTCTATTTTTGTGCCAGTACCATACTGTTTTAAGACTGCTTTGTAATATAACTTGAAGCCTGGAATTGTGATGCCTCCAGCCTTGCTTTTCTTTTTTCAAGATTGCTTTGGCTATTTGGAGTCTTCTGTGGTTCCATACAAATTTTAGGATTGTTTGTTCTAGGTCTATGAAATATGCTAGTAGTATTTGGATAGGGATTGCATTAACTGTGTAGATTGCTTTGGGTAGTATAGATATTTGAACAATATTTGTTCTTTCAATCCATGAGCATGGAATGTGTTTCCATTTCTTTGTGTCACCTTCAATTTCTTTCACCAGTGTTTTATAGTTTTCAGAGTACAGGTCGTTCACTTCTTCGGTTAAGTTATTCCTAGGTACCTTATGGGTTTTGGTGCAATTAGAAATGGGATTGGGCCAGTCTTCTGGAGGTGGGGGCCACCACACTGGCAGTGAGGCAAGTGTGACTAAGAAGAGCAGGCTTCAGGAACGAGGGGGACGGTGTCAGGGCTTGGTGCAAGCAAGTTAGGTAGCCCGTGTCCACACTGTGCTGGTTCCTGCAGGTCGCCTTGTGCTTATGCTGATGGGGAGGAAAACCACACCAGACAGTTCCTTTGTTCCCAGAGGGGTCTCTCCATGAACACTGCCTCTCTGGGACACACTCCAAAATGAGCAACTGACCTCTTCACTGTGTTCCCCAAGTACTCTTCAGATTGCCGTTTCCAAGCTATATGTGCATGGGCTGTTTGTCTGCCTCTCTCCAAGAGCAGCCCCAATGTCCTCCAAGCTCTCCCAGATCCAAGCATAATGACCTTGAAACCTCTAGGCTCTAAGCCCCACTGGTTGCAAGAACTCATGAGATTTGGGACCTCTTGCTCTCTGAGCCAACTGCTGTGGGGAATCATCTTCCCTGTGCACTTCCCTGTGTACTAGTCTGTCTCTCGCCTGACCTTCTCAGTAACTGGGGCTCCCTCCCCACCGTAGCAGCCAAGATCCATTTCTCTGCCAAACCTCATTTCTGCACTTCCTACTGTCTTCAATGTGGTCTCTTCTCTCTCTTAGTTGTAGAGTTTGTTCTGCCAGTATCCAGATCAATTTTGGGGGTATTTGGGATGATATAATAGTTACCCGGTTGTATTTGTGGGATGAAGTGAGCCTAGGGTCTTCCTACTCTGCCACCATCTTCCACTCTCTCCTTCACCAAGTTATTTTAAAAACTGAGATATAATATAATTCAAATACCATAAAATTCACCTTTTAAAAGTGTACAAAATTCAGTGGTTTTTAGTAGAGTCACAAGATTGTACAACCATCCCCATTATCTAATTCCAGAATATTTAATCACCCCAAAAAGTAATCTTGTACTCATTAGCACACTCTCCCATCCCTCCTCCAACCAGATCCTGTAACTACTAATGTACTTTCTGTCTCCATGGATTTGCCTGTAAATTTCATATAGATGAAGTCATAAAATATAAGGCCTTTTTGTCTGGCTTCTTTCACTTAGCATAACGTCTTCAAGGTTCATCCATCATGTAACATGTATCAGAACACCATTCTTTTTCATGGCTAAATAACGTTCCATTATATTGGTATACCACGTTTTGTTTATTCACTCTTCAGTTGTTAGACATTTCAGCTGTTTCCAATTTTTAGGTATTATGAAAAATTCTGGTATGACCATTCACATATAAGGATCTTTTGTTTTTGTTTTGGTAAACCTATGATTTTATTTCTCTTGGATATACACATAGGAGTTGAATTGTGGGGTCATATGGCAACTCTATTTTTAAATTTTTGAGGAACTTCCTAACTATTTTTCTAAGTGACCATACCAGTTAAACTGTCACTAGCAATGTGAGGGTTCCAATTTCTAAACATCCTCAACAACACTATTTTTTGTCCATCTTTTGCATTAGATCTATCCTAGTAAGTGTGAAGTGGTATCTCACTGCGGTTTTAATTGCATTTCCCTAATAGTGGCTCATGATGTTAAACATCTTTTCATGTGCTTACTGGCCATCTGTGTACCTTCTTTTTTTGAAAAATGTCTATTAAGATCCTTTGCTCACTTTTGACTTGTATTATCAATTTTTATGGCTTTTCCATTGTATTGCAATTTTTTATTGCAAGCCTTTTTATCGCTGAGTTGTAAGAATTCCTTATACATCCTAGATACAAAACCCTTAACAGTTATGTGATTTGCAAATACTTTTTCTCATTCTGTAGGTTTCTTTCACTTTCTTGATAGTGTCCTTTGAAATACAAGTTTCTCGTTTTTATGAAATCCAACTTATCTATTTATGCTTTTGTTGCTTATGCTTTAATTGTCATATGTAAGGAACCACTGTCTAATCTAAGGTCATGAAAATTTACACTTAGGTTTTCTACTAAGGGTTTTATAATTCTAGCTCTTACAGTTAGGCCTATAATCTATTTTGAGTTCTTATATATGGTATGAGGTAGGGATACAACTTCATTAATTTTATATTTTAATATCTAGTTATTCCAACAACTTTGTTGAGAATATTCTTTCCTTACTGAATTGTCTTGGCATCTTTGTCAAAAGTCAACTGTTCACAAGTGTATATTTCTGAATGTTAAATTCTAATCCATTAAGCTATACATTAATATTTATGCCACTACCACACACAGTTTTGATTTCCACAGTTTTTTGCAGGCATACCTCATTGTACTGTGCTTCATTTCATTGTATTTTGCAGATTTTGTGCTTTTTACAGTTTGAGGGTTTGTGCTAAACCTGTGTGGAGCAAGCAAGTCCATTGGTACCATTTTTCCACAAACATTTGATCACTTTGTCTCTGTGTCACATTTTAGTAATTATCACAATATTTCAAATATTTAACTTATTATTCTATTTGTTACAGTGATCTGTGATTAGTGATTATGACTTCCTGAAAGCTTAAATAATGGTTAGCATTTTTAGCAATAAAGAATTTTAAATTAAAAAAAAAATTTTTTTTAACGTTTATTTATTTTTGAGACAGAGAGAGACAGAGCATGAACGGGGGAGGGTCAGAGAGAGGGAGACACAGAATCTGAAACAGGCTCCAGGCTCTGAGCTGTCAGCACAGAGCCCGACGTGGGGCTCGAACTCACGGACCGTGAGATCATGACCTGAGCCGAAGTCGGCCGCCCAACCTACTGAGCCACCCAGGCGCCCCAAGAATTTTAAATTAAAATAAGAACTTTTAAAAAGGCATTATGCTGTGGCACACTTAATAGACTACAGTATTGTGTAAGTATAACTTTTCTATGCACTGGAAAACCAAAAATTCATTTAATTTACTTTATTGTGATATTTGCTTAATTGCAGTGGTCTGGGACTGAACCCACAATATCTCTGAGGCATGCCTGTAATAAGTTTTGAAACTTCACCCGCCCCCCCCCCCAAAAAAAAAATTATTAAAAGCTGTATATGAACTACATTTTGAGAAACACTGGCTTATGCTTTCAAGCACAACTACACTTCTTCTATCAAATGTCTTATTTCTATAATCACTATAAATACATCTTTTGCAATATGGGCTTCTAAAATAAAAATACACTAATTTATTTACCATGATTTAGAATCTTGCCTACCACCTCTACATTTGCCCACAGAAAAAATAAAATTTCATCTTGTTATCTAAATCAGAGGTCACAACTGCAACACGTAGTCAAATTTAGCCTGATGATGCATTCTGTTTGGCCATATAGTATTTTTATAAATGGTGATTTGAGTTCCTTTATATGAATCATGTACTCTCCAATTCATATCAGTGCCTGCTACTCTGGATTATGTTATACCCAGCCTATTTCACTCATTTTTGTGCATTCGGGTTGGCCATATCCTATCTAAACAAATCCTTAATATAGTTCCATTAGGGCAAATAGGAAAAGTTCTGGTGTCTTTGATTTTGTTGTAACCAATGCCCAATTTTTTCAAGGAGTTTATTCAAATGCTAGATTAAATTTTCTTGAACTTAGGAAGACTTAACAGATATTTACTGACTAGCAGTAGTTCTATGACTTACAAAATGTCAAATGGGTGTCAAATGGGGTGAAATTCCACTAGGCTCAAAATATTACTTGTTATCAAGTGTAGCAAAAATTCCAAAGTTGAAGATTATTAATATGGTGAATAAAATGTAATTCAGATTTATTAGTAACTTCCAGATAAGATCAAATTTATCTTTAATTACCAATGAGAATAAAAAATTGGCTCATATTTCTTAGAGGAAAACACACAGATTTAAAAAAATGTTGGCTGGCACAATTTTAAAAAGTCATTTTAAAGGCTGGGAAATGCAGCACCTGGGTGGCTCGGTTGGTTAAGTGTCTGACTTTTGGTCAGGTCATGATCTCACAGTTCCTGGGATCCAGCCCCGTGTAGGGCTGCGCAACAATGCCCAGCCTGCTTGGATTCTCTCTCCCTCTCTCTGCCCCTCCCCTGCTCATGCACACGTGCTCTCTCTCTCTCTCTCTCTCTCTCTCTCAAAATAAATAAACATGAAAAAAAAAAAAGGCTGGGATAAAGAGAGCCTCAAAAAACCTACTATGCTTTAGAAAAGTTGGCCCTCCACCTGAGGAAACACCGGTACTCCAAGCTACCACACAAGCTGGGCCGCACGTTCACGCTGACCTTCTTTTCCTCTCCTTCCCTAGCTCCCAAAGAGGGATTCGTGCAGGCTTCTTTGGGTCTCTACCATCCTCATACTCAGCCTAATACAGCTAGAGAACGTTTTGCTGTCACTAGTATAGTATATGATGACAAATAATGCCAATGGTCCTAAAAGTAGATGGGCTTATTAAATGTCGAGAGCTGGGCAGAATCCAATCAGGCCATCAGATGAGCCAGGACAACATTTTTGTTTCTCTCTCATCCTCTTCCTGGGGAAGAGCACATCTTTCCTTTTCCTTTTAGGACTGAGCAAATACTGACCTAAGATAATAGAAGGGGGTCTTTTATAATACAAATTTAAGAAGAAAAATGGCTTATGCTTGTCCAATGGCTTGTCCTTAAAGATTTTTAAGGACCAAGTTATGCCAACAAGTAATCAGAGGAAATGTCTGATCATCTTGTAAATGGTAGATCCTGAGGGCCAAAACAAAAGGCTTTGTTTCCACAGTCTTTCTTTTTTTATTAAATTTTTTTAACATTTATTCATTTTTGAGAGTGAGAGAGACAGAGAGTATGAGCGGGGCAGAGAGTGAGGGAGACACAGAATCTGAAGCAGGCTCCAGGCTCCGAGCTGTCAGCACAAGGCCCGACGTGGGGCTCCAACTCATGGACTGCGAGATCATGACCTGAGCCAAAGTCGGACACTTAACCGACGGAGCCACCCAGGCACCCTGTTCACAGTCTTTTTCAGCCTGGTTGGATTAGAAACATTTTCCCGGTACAATCAGGTAAAACTCAGTAACTGAAACCCAGACCAAAATACCAAGATGAGGAAAAAAGCCCATAGGGCAAAGCAGTAAAAGCAGAGGTAAACAGCAAAGAGTCTAGGGGTATAACTAAAGAAAGAGGAAGATTCACAGAGAAGTTCCCTGAGGCACCAGGAGAGGGGTGGCTGGAAACCCTGGAGTATCCAGTGGGCCAGTTAAAAGCACAAAGAGGAAACCCACCTCACCTGACTCCCCGCCCAAGATGAATTCTGTTAACAGGCACCTTGAGCTTGGAGAAAAGACTTACTATACATCCTTCAAGACTCACTGGTATAAGTGATCGGCTAACAGCGAGACTTCCTTTTTGCTTTCAGTGTTGCACTGTATCATCATGCTCTTCTGAGGTTTGGAAAGACATTCTCACAGAACAAGCAATTATTTGTAAAATTTCCATGTGGTGTACTACCGGACATAAACAGAAAGCAACTATACCGATTTTTGAAAAAAATGAGACGCAGGACAAGAACCGGATACTTCTAGACAGGTGAATAGGCAAAGTAATATCTGTCTTCCAAAGATGACCTGTTTTTCAGACCCTGATAATGTTGTGTATTTCAAGGCTGACTCATAGTATCTGAATATGCTCAGCACTATTAGCTTCAACCCATAGTCACTTATTTTAAGCTGTTTACTTCTCAAGCTAAAAGCTTATTAATTTAGATTAAATGTGCTTTGATTCTATTTAACAAAAAAAGAGCATTTAAATTAGAGGTTTTATCAGTACTGTTGGATATCTGTCTTTGATCCTTTTATAAGAGCCCTATGTTAATATTAATAAATGATCTTTTAAATAGATTTATAGGGAAACAGAGATTCTGAATACTAAGAATGTACTAATTTTTCTCTGTATTAAGGATCCTATGGACAAAATGGACCCTTCCCTGACAATTCACATAAACAAGACAACTAGTACAAGTAGATGTACCTATTTCATTTGGCAGGTTAGGGAACAATTAGACCATGACCACTAAATGCCTTCGGTAAGAAACAGCGACCAGACTGTGACACGGCCTAAACTGCAATCCAGTAGGTCAATGAGCCAGTGGAACATGCAGGAAATTGTTCGAGTACAGAAAATTTTCTGGCAATACTCCTAACCAAAAAAGACCAAAATGGGCTATATTACTTGGACATGGGCAAGAAGCAAAATGTCAAGTGGACCTATAAAAAAATAATAGCTTCTGAAAACCCTGGTAAGATAATCCTAAAAGCAAAAGAGCAGAAAGTCCTATTATGCTTCTTTTAAACTAATGCAGTCAGCAATTCTACTACTGATGGCTGGATATTGTTTCTCTACATATAATGAAGAAGCCCTGGGTAAATAAGGTAAAGGTCAAACCACTGTTTAGTTAAAAATGCCCAACAAGGATGCTGATGGTAAAAGTACTTGAAAAGGGGAGACAGAGAAAAATAGCAGGAGCATCAGAAGAAGTATTTCATGGTGAAGTTCTGCTAGCCCATAGAAAGAACATTTGAGGTATGAAATCAAACAGAGTCTTGGACTCAGACATCCCAAGTGATGTTGCGAATCGATAAAATAATCCAACCTTTGAATGAGAGTAGATAATGCAGGGTCCTTACAAGAGAGGCAAAGACCACTGGTCTATTTGCTATAGAGATGGACAAGAACAATAAGACTATCTATCTGCCCATGTGGATTAAACAAAAACTAAAAATATAATTATTTCTAATTTGGCCAACTAAATGAAGAAGGTGGAGGGCAACAGTCTATTTGCAAGAAGGTAAGGAAACGTGGGACAAGGTGTGTAAAGCTTCTAGCACAGTGTAAGACCCAGAGATACTCTGCAGAAAAGTCGGCCAGTGTCTTGTCCTCAAACCTCTGAGACTTAAAAAGTGAAGAGCTTATCAGTAAACATTGGGTATTCATAAAACTGGACAGTGAAGGAAATCAACTGCTCTCCAAAACAAGGGCTTACTTCCAGCTGATACCATATGATAGACCTCTATATTGTACAATATAAATAATTTATAGATCAGAGTACTATTACTAATGACTGCAATGGAGGTATTTAGACAATTATGTTGGAAGATGCTTTCACAATCCAATTTCCAGACAATGGAAAGCATTCAAATACTATATGTAGTTTTGCAAATAATCATTAAAATAATATAGATCGAAATTAGACAGTGTCTTTACTCAAAACCTTACCTGCAAAAACTATATCATGAAAATGATTTGGAATACTGCTACCCCTTCCACCCTGAAGACCACAATTTTTAAGATTATACCCTATATTAAAACTGTGCGACTCCCCATTCTAATTAAATAAATATCTACGGCTGGATAATATATTTTTGAGATGCATTAGAACTTTTTAAAGTAAATATTGTATTTATAAAATGCCAACTTTCAAAGAAGTCAAAACTAAGAATTTTAGTCCATGGGGTATACGCACACCAGAAACGTTTTGTTGTGCTAGATCCACCAGCGACCCTTCTCAGAAAATCTGCCTCCAAGTACAGCTCCTGTTGAGTGGGCTATAGGTCATGTGACTCACTCAAGACTACTGCTTTCCATGGCATATTGGATAAGACACGGACAACTACCTGGGGTGACACATATCTGCGACCTAGGACTATGCAGGCTTATTTTAAAATATGAAGAGGACCAGTTAGGTTATCCCTCAAGAATTTTACCTGACAAATATAAGGAGATTGCCAAGAGCTCTCAATACTAGAGTTGAGTAACCATGGCAAAACCTTCTGAGATACTGCAGACCCTAAGCAAAACAAAGACACAAAGAAGCAGGTTGGGAAAGGAGGAACAATTCACAGCAATAAAGAGTAAGAGAGACGCGTGCCTGGGGTTTCTGCGGCACCTGTCGTTCCTGAGGTCTGCTTGTTTATCTTCTCCTAGAGTCCCTTTATGGTTATAATAATCCTCCACTGTACTTGAGCTACTGTGTCAGGGTTTCTGTTTCTTAAAATATTATAACTAAAACAGAATTTCTAAATAGATTAACTTATCTTTTCCTCTAAAACTCAAGAGCAAAGCCATTTTTTCAGCCTATAGGATTTCACAAAAACATTTAAATAAAGATGATACAAATAAATGTTTCCTTTAATTCTTCACTCCTATTTTCCTTCAATAGATATTCCTTGTATGTCTACAAGTTGACTACAAGGTATACAGTAGTGCACAAGAGAGACATGGCTTCTCTTTTCAGAAATTTAGAAGCTAGTGGGAGATGCAGGCCTTTGAAAAGTAATACACAGTAAATAAATAACCACTACCTACAGGGTGCTATCAAATGTTTGGACTATTTAAGAATGGCTGACCAGGAAAAGCTTCTTAGAGGAAGTAACATTTACCCTCAGGGCTGAAGGAATTAGCCAGGTAAAGAGTGGGGGGTACATTCTAGGCAGAAGGGAAATAAAGAATATGCACACATTTTCTACCTGAAAAGATCTTAAGTGTTCCAAAAACTAAAAGAAGGCCAGTGTTGAAGTATAGTAAGAGGAAGACTGACTCAAGGATACCACTGGGGAGGAAGGAAGGGCAAGATTACAGACCAAGTGATACAATGTGAGTTTTACTTAGTGGGAAATCACTGAAGGCTTTTCAGCCAAGGGAAGACATGACCTGATATGTGTCTTATGAAAATCTCTCTGGATGCTATGGAGAATAGTGGGATCAAAGGGAGTCGAGTGGAAAGAATAGTTAGGAGGTAACTGAATAGTACATGATACCGGTTTGGAGACAGAGGACAGTTTCCTAGACCTATTTCAGAAGAGGACTTCAAAACCAGTGAGTACAATATTTTCCAAATATGTTCAATTATAAATTGCTCAGAGATACACACATATGCAGTAAAAATACAGACACGAATGGGAATGATAAACACTGAATTCTGTATAATGGTTCCTCTGAGGAAGGCAGAGGAGAGGGGCTATTTCCTGGGAGAGGTGATAATAAACAAAACTAATCTTGTTCGTATTGTTTTGTTTCTTAACCAGGGAGATGGATACAGAAGAGTATATGGTATGTCTTAATGTTTTTTTAAAAACATTGTATTTACTCATAAAAGTAACAGAATATGCTTAGTTATTTTATTTAATCCGTGCTACACAGTTTAATCACTATGAGCTTTCTGCAACAAAAAGACTACAAAATAACTTTAATTATTCCAATTCAGGATAAACTGAAAGATTTTTATTGGGAAAAAAAAAAAAACCCTGTTACCCTATACCTTTAAGTCAGTGAAATATGTTCTGATTATGAGGACTAAACACATAATTAGATACTGTGGGTTCGTTATGAGACAGGTTGGGGGTATATTTGTGAGTCCTCAAAGTCATGTGGGTCTGATTCTAGTGGAGCAAAATACCACTCCTATTTTTACCAGTAAACATGTACCTTTATTTTAAAGTACGTACGAGGTTTGACATGCTTATTCCTCCACTGATCATCTTTCGTAATTATTCCACCCTCTACATTTCTTAAACACTTACCTTAAATGATCCCAAGGGTACCAGAACCTGCTTCTAGAACAAACACTGCAGACAAATTGTAACCTGAGCACTTCCAGAATAAAGCATGCAACAATAACATGGCCCAGTCACTCCTCAACATCATCTGTCTCAAAGATGCTCCCTGAAGTATAGAAGCTGTACAGGCCACCATTCTCTCTCACCACCACATTAAATGAAAATATAAATCAATGAACTTACCCCAGATGATCCATCGGTACATCATCCTGTCCGCTATACTTTTAAAATCTGTCCAGAATTCAACCACTTCTCCCCACGTCCACTACCACTAACTTGGTCCAAGCAACCCAAATTACTGCAATTGCCTCATAACTGGTCCCCCATTTTCCCCTTCGAACTCTCCCACAATCTTTTTTCAATAGGGCAACCTGAGTGATGAGGATAAAATATATACCAGAGCGTGCCAGTGCTATACCTCACCTCTCCAGTTGTTTCCCATCTCAGTCCAGTAAAACCTAAATTCTCTACTATTGAGATCGACTATATTTCTCTTCCTTCATTTTTTTCCCATAGCACTTAACACCTCTAATAAACTATTCTTTTTTTTTAAGATTTTTAAAAAGTTTATTTCTTATTTTGAGAGACAGAGAGACAGAGAGACAGAGAGAGAGAGAGTAGGGGAGGGGCAGAGGGAGAGGGAGAAAGAGAGATTCCCAAGCAGGCGCTGTGCTGTTCGTGTGGAGCCTGACTCAGGGCTCAAACTCATGAACGGTGAGATCATGACCTGAGCCACAATCAAGAGTCAGACACTTAACTGATTGAGCCACCCAGATGCCCCTAGAGTATATATTCTACTTAGTCATTTGTTTACTGTCTGTACCTTACACAAGGATAAAAACTTAATGAAGGCCAAGAGTTTTGTCTGCTTTTCTTTACTGTTGTATCCCCAAACCTGAATGGTGCCAAGCATTTAGAAGGAGTTCAAAAAATGTTTGTTGACTAAATGAATGAATGAGTGAATATTTCTTTGAAGCCACAGGAATCACACACAATGGTTCTGCCATTTAACCTGAGGTTTCTATTCTTTCTGTAATATCAAAATTAGCACGAACACAAGAAAGAGCTATAAGACAACTGACGTGAGAACCATAAAAATCCTTGTAGGTGAGAAATAAGTTAGGATCCAAAAACAAGACTTCAGAGTTTGTTTCCCTCTAGTCCTGAAGATTTCTATTGATAAATAAAACTTTAAAATAACCTTTACACTATTTATTGGTTGGTCAAAGCATTTTTTTTTCTACTCTTAAAGTTTTTAGAAAATTTATGTTTATGTTCCTTTGCTCATTCTAATGCATTAAAATTTTTTTTTTACATTTACTTATTTTTGAGAAACAGAGTGAGACAAAGTGTGAGTGGGGGAGGGCAGAGAGAGAAGGAGACACAGAATCTGAAGCAGGCTCCAGGCTCTGAGCAAGTGGTCAGCACAGAGCCTGATGCGGGGCTCGAACCCACGAACTGTGAGATCATGACCTGAGCTGAAGCTGGATGCTCAACCGACTGAGCCACCCAGGCGCCCCTCTAATGCATTTTTTTTTTTAATTTATTTTTTTTTAAAATTTTTTTTTCAACGTTTTTTATTTATTTTTGGGACAGAGAGAGACAGAGCATGAACGGGGGAGGGGCAGAGAGAGAGGGAGGCACAGAAGCGGAAACAGGCTCCAGGCTCTGAGCCATCAGCCCAGAGCCTGACGCGGGGCTCGAACTCACGGACCGCGAGATCGTGACCTGGCTGAAGTCGGACGCTTAACCGACTGCGCCACCCAGGCGCCCCCCTCTAATGCATTTTAAATCCAACATATCATTTGAAAAAGGTATCACCTAATGTTAGTGTAGTAATCATATTGCAATATATAAAGGTATCAAATACCTTTGATACACATCATATCAAATACACATCATATACCTCAGACTTCTACAATATTATATGCCAATTATATCTCAATAAAAAATTCACTTATTACTGTTTGAGGAAGAAAAATGGGGGCAAAGAATAAGAATATTATAGAATGAATCTACTCTTTAGATAAGAGGTTCAGAAAACGGTTTTGAAAGGAGGCATCTACTTGGTGGTATTTAATTAGATATGGTAGTATCGTACTTCATTTTTTTTCATCACCCAAAGAAGAAAGGAGAGGCAGGAAATATATTCTAATTTGAAGGGTCAATTATTTCATTACATTTCATGAAATATCAAGTTACTATATAAAGCTGAATATATTTGATACTCCAAAAATTGAACTATATGGGAAGAGTCAACTTCAAACATCAGCTGTCAGTTATTTTGTCAAGATTAAAAAGAAATACTTATGTTCTTATATCTCTGAAAGGTAGAAGAAAAACATACTTTAGGAGGACTACTTCAATCACTAGTCAAGATGAAACAGAATTAAACTTCCTTGAAGGTAAATAGATAAAATTTTGGCCTTAGCAAAAAAAAAAAAAAAAAAAAAAAAAAGCATCTCAACTAGAGGGAAACAAAGGTGGTTAGAAAGGTAAGAGAGAACCAACAGTTAACCTGTTCTCCTAAGAATCTCTGAAGTCATTTTGTTAACTGAAGAAACTGAGAAGTAATAAAAGAGCTATACAGGTGGACAGAGCAGAATGGAGAGTAATATTATTAACTGGATATTTACTGTATAGCCGGCACTTTATATTCATACTCTCATTTCAATCTCTAAAATAAACCTGGGAGATGGTTTTGTTAGCATCATTTAACAGAGAAAAAAAACTGAGACGTATATAGGTAAAATAACATAAACAAAATGATACAGGAAGGATTAACTAAAAAGCCAAATATCTAAACTCCAATGTCAAACTGTCTCTATGTTGCTTCTTCTATAACTGAATACATCGCTGGATTTTTCCCACTGGCTTAACTTCTCTTACATGTAAGCACAAAAGTGATTCAACTCGGGGCACCTGGGTGGCTGCGTCAGTTAAGCATCCAACTTCAGTTCAGGTCATGACCTCACAGTCTGTGAGTTCAAGCCCCACATCAGACTCACTGCTGTCGGCATGGAGCCTGTTTCAAATCCTCTGTTTCTCTCTCGATGCCCCTACCCAGCTTGTGCGTGCTCGCTTGCTCTCTCTCTCTCTCAAAAATAAATAAAACATTAAAAAAAAAAGTGACTGAGCTCTTAGATCCAGCTCTTAGTTCCCATCTGTATGCAACTTCAGAAATCAAGTGAGTTTCCAACCAAATGAGTTTTATTTTGTTCCATATTCATGAACTCTAATCTGATCTAGGATCTGCCCTCTTAAAAAAACAGAACAAAACAAAACAAAACAAACACCTGCCTTTGATCACAAGGAAGACTTTCACGGAATAAAAACAACTCAAAAGGTAATGTTCCAAATACTCTGGAGAGCTGCTCAGTGGCATCCACTAAGCCCTCATATATACACGCCAGCAATCCCACTCCTACATAGGTACCCAAAGAAGTGTCTTCGGGTGTTTGCCAAAAGACAAGTGGGGAGTGCCTGGGTGGCTCAGTCGGTTGAGCACCTGACTTCAGTTCAGGTCAGGATCTCACAGTTCAAGAGTTCAAGCCCTGCATTGGGCTTCCTGCTGTCAGCGCAGAGCCCTCTTCGGATCCTCTGTCCCCTCTGTCTCTCTGCCCCTCCCCCACTCATGTGCGCCTGCGTGGGCGCGCTCCCTCCGTCTCTCAAAAATAAATAAACATCAAAAAAAAAAAAAAAAGCTGAAGAATGTTCACAGCAACACTATTTACAAGAACCCTGATGTGGAAACAACCTAAATGCCCATCAACAATACAATGGAAGAATGGATTGGAACAAATGAACCCTGTCTAGATGCAACTATATGGATGAATCTCACAAACATAGTGATGAATGAAACACCTCCATCAAAAGAGTTCATATTGTAGTATTCCATTTAAATGAAGTTCAAAACAAAATCAAAACTAATGTATGGTGTTAGAAGTCAGGACAGTGGTAACTGACTCTTCAGAGAGGTAGTGAAGGCAGGGGCAATGAGAGAGAGGAGGGCTTCTGAAATTCAGACGATATTCTGCTTCTTTTTGATCTGGGTGCTTGTTACACAAGTTACGTTCACTTTATGAAAAATCATCACGTTTTCACTAATTTTTGCAAATTTTCTTTTAATCTTTTATACTTCAACAAAAAGTTCTTTTAAAAAAGCACTATTCTGGGGCACCTGGGTGGCTTAGTCAGTTGAGCATCTGACCTTGCTTGGCTCAGGTCATGTTCTCACAGTTGGTGGGTTTGAGCCCCACATAGGACTCTGTGCTGACAGCTCAGAGTCTGGAGCCTGCTTTGGATTCTGTCTGCCTGTCTGTCCCTCTCTCTCTGCCCCTCTCCAGCTTGTGCTCTCTCTCTCAAAAATAAATAAATAAACATTTTTTTTTAAGCACTATTCTATTCTCGGTGGGTTAACAGTACAATATTTACACTATAATTGTTAATACTTTTAGCCTTTTTCTTATCTCCTCAGATAGAGGCAGACAATAAACCATAAAAGGTTTTGTTCTTTTTTTAAATTTTTTTTTTAATGTTTATTTATTTTTGAGACAGAAAGACAGAGCATGAACAGGGGAGGGTCAGAGAGAGAGGGAGACACAGAATCCGAAGCAGGCTCCAGGCTATGAGCTGTCAGCACAGAGCCCAACGCGGGGCTTGAACTCACGGACCGTGAGATCATGACCTGAGCCGAAGTCGGACACTTAACTGACTGAGCCACCCAGGTGCCCCGGTTTTGTTCTTTTTAAAAACAATAATTTCATTTCATTGATAGGCTAAATGATAATTTATAGAAAGTTCCATTCATCTCAATGTAATAAAATGTTTTTTTCAAACTCTAGCTTAAAATCCTGATGCCATCATCTTCACTAAATAAGGGGATTAACCTGAGTCACCATATATTCAGCTTTATATAAATACTTTAAATACACTATTAACAACTAGAAGTTTTTAATTCAGACTGCACAAAGTCTACTAACACTCTTCCTAAATTTTATTCTACTACATTAGCTTCATATTTTTGACCTCCAGATGAATGAAAAAATCCTTAAAAGCATTTAGCACAGGAAAACACGAGACGATGATAAGCTTTCTAAAAGTCACAAGCTTGATGTCTTTCTCACTCTGCAATAGGATCTCTGAGCAAAATAATCCTGAAGATTAACACTTCTGGGTTTTTTTGGTCAGAATGATGAATTTTGAAAAATCAACTTTTCCATCTGAGAATTTCTCAGCATTCCATTTGTAACTAAACATTAATTCATAGCCCAGGAAGATTTAAATCATTTTCCTAAAAAATAGAGAATAGGACAAAAACAATACCTATAGATGATTCTATTTAAGACTGTGTTATATCATTTCTTCTTTTAGAAAACTCTACCTCATATGAAAGAAGAGCTTTGATATAAACAGTTTATTAACTACAAGGAGGAAAGGGGCAAAGAGAAAAAACACAGACAGGCAGGAAATCAAAGTTTACCTAAAAATTTCCTTTGCAAAATAATCCGCTGACAAAGATGAGTTAGTGGAAAGAAATGAATATCCTGATACTGTTCCCAACAAAATTTTGAACTATTAAGGGATGTCATTATTTATTTCCCTGGTTACCATGATCCTGTGATTACAAACTATTCTATGTTTTAGAAAGCTATGCAATTTCCTTAAGCAGCTACAGAATATAGGTTTAAGTGGAGGTAAAGTAATATATATAATACTTATTAATTTTAATAAGCATTAAGATATTTCAAGCACTGTAACTAGAAATCACAGTTGGCAAATGATAAGAAGGCTTATAAATCGACTTTTCATTTCTCTACCATATATGTTGCTAATTTTCTTAGCAACTGACATTAGAAATTCCAGTATCTTCAAGATAGAAATTTCCCGAGAAATTATGAATCTGGGTTCCAGAAGACCCATGGATGATACTCCAATGTCAGGTATGGAACCACTGAGATAGAGACAATTTTAGAAGGTCATCAGTCTAGTGAGCTAAAGGATAGTGTTACTATTCTGCCAAAAGTGACCGACAAATCCAGTTTAACTGGTATGATTAAGCATATTAATTTCATTCTCATTACTATAATGAACAGTATAGAACTAATATAGCATGAAATTAGATAATCTCTTTCAGCAAAAAAATGAAGCAATGGTATTAACTTTTGCAAGCTCCTACTATATATAAAGATAAAACTGTTAAAAGGTCATACCCTCACTTTCCCATTTTTTAATAAATATCATGAAATACTAACCTCAGCTTAGTATGAAATTTCTAGTCCCCAGAGTGATTAAAATAAATAGGACCTATTTAATAGGACTCATGAAAACTAAATTTTAGTATTACTTTAAGTTCACAGAACTCAAAGATATAAATTTGGCTTTTACTTTCGAAGAGTATTGCACTAAATTAGAGTCAGAACTGTTCACCACACCAATTTGGATAATCAGGCCAAGTAGAATTTTTAGTACAAATGCCTAAATTTGTGTATACTGTGATCACACCATTTTGACTTTGAATAAAGTTTTAGCTTCTAATTCTGCATTCTTCCTTTAGGTTATATTTATATAGGCAGTTTAGAAATGAATTTATCAGTAAAAAAAAAAATCAGAGAGTTACTATGCTATCGGTCAGGTTCTCTAGCTGTTACGTATTCAGAATTGGAGACCTTATTCTGTGACCTTCAGCAAGTCACTCAAATTTTCTTTGTCAAAATATGTTACAAATGTTTACAACTCTTACACCCTTACAAAATGCTCTGCAACTTTCACGTACTGTGCAACTGTTACCTAGAACCTCCAAGAGCGGAACCCAACGTGGCTTGCATATGAAACGGTTACTGCTGTGATAGGCTAGAACTAACAGTTTTACTTTGTGCAGCTGATGTACTTTATCTTCTTTAATCTTACTTGTGAAATGAAATTTCTAGTCCCCAGGGTGATTAAAATGGTTAGACTTTTAAGAATGAGGAAACTGTATAAAAAGTAACATAGAAATACAAAACTGTCCAGATTATATTAGGTTTATACTTTTGATTAGCTTTCTTTAAAAAAAAAATTTTTTTTAATGTTTATTTATTTTTGAGAGCCAGAGAGAGACAGAGCACGAGCGGGGGAGGGGCAGAGAGAGAGGGAGACACAGAATCGGAAGCAGGCTCCAGGCTCTGAGCTGTCAGCACAGAGCCCAATGCAGGGCTCGAACTCACAAACCTGAGCCGAAGTCGGCGCTTAACTGACGGAGCCACCCAGGGGCCCCATGATTACTCCAGCTTTCTAATTTAAGACAGTATAATTTATGTACATATATATTCCCAATAATAAAAAATTATTCTCCTACAGCAGCTTTCCTATCACTGCTAAGACTGTCCAACATGTTGACTGGCAGTATATGATGTATGTGTGTGTAATGTTGCTTACTTCTTTAAGAGTAAAGTAAGTATGGGGTGCCTGGGTGGCTCAGTCAGTTAAGCATCTGACTCTTGACTTCGGCTCCAGACACGATCGTGGTATCAAGCCCTGCACTGGGCTCTACACTGGGTGAGGGGCCTGCTTGAGTCTCTCTCACCCCTTCTCTTTGCCCCTCCCTGCTTCAAAAAAAAGGAGTAAATAAATTTTGCCACCAAAGGAAATAAAAACAATAAAATATATAAATACAGATACCTAAAATATTTTGCAAGCTAATTTTTGAAATATCCTGCCTGAAAACAAAATTATATGATGTAGAAACTTTAGAGTATCACTTCACTGTTACCTGGTAGGAGTGTCAAACATCATATACAATAGAAATATCTTATGAATTGAGGATTAAATTACTATATAATTAGAGGACAAACTGAGGGTTACCAAAGGGGAGGTCGATAGGGACATGGGTAAAATAGTTTATGGGGATTAAGGAGTGCACTTGTGATGAGCACTGGGTGTCTTTTTTTAATGTTTATTTTTGAGAGAGAGAGAGAGAGAGAGAGACAGAGACAGAGACAGACATGGAGCAAGTGGGGGAGGGGTAGAGAGAGAGGGAGACACAGAATCTGAAACAGGCTCCAGGCTCTGAGCTGTCAGCACAGAGCCCAATACAAGGCTTGAACTCACAAACTGTGAGCCAAAGTCCTACGCTTAACCAATGGAGCCACCCAGGTGCCCCAAGCACTGGGTGCTGTTTGGAGTGCTGAATCACTATATTGTATACCTGAAACTAACATAACACTGTATGTTAACTATACTATACTGGCATTTAGAATAGAATAGAATAGAATAGAAAATTAAAATTAAATTAAAATTACTGTACAATTTTCATTTATATTCACTCTTGGAGTATAACTACATTACTATTAGAAACACTTAATTTTAAATTTATTTAACTTTAAGCGTTCTTTATATTAGTAATATATTATTACACAAATAAAGGCTTATTATGAATTTTAATTGTATACATTTAATTACCTCATCTTACTTTGAAGAAATTATATATGCTTAAACATTTTCATTTCTCACAAGTAATAAAATTACAACTAAAATAGTCTTTATTAAAAATTCAAATAGAACTCTATGGTATTTATGGCTTAAAGTAAAAAAAAAATTGTAACCACTTTAGAAACTATTTTCTACTTTGGTTTAGGTATGAGAGATGGAGTTACTGTACCTCACAAAGCAGTAAGTCAATGATGTGGAAGACCATGCAGAGAGGGAACTTGGCAGTGAAAAGAGTGAGAAACCACTGGGACGCGTACATATGTGCTTCCAGGTGCAGATCACAAAAATGGGTATGCAGGTCTGGTAACTGCTCCTAAAAAGTCAAAGTGGAAAATTGAGGGGAAGGAAGACTGAGAAGCTTTATTTCCTACCACTACTATAATTTAGGACAAGCTTTCTATGACCACTCTCAATTTTTCGTGGCATCTGCTGAATTTTATGTAATTACACGGAAGCAATGATAGGAGATGAGCACTGGGGACAGGATAATCAAGGAAAATAAAGGCAGACTTGTTATGAACAAATAACAAATATCACCTGTTGCTCACTTGACTGTTCTTGTTTCTTGGGACATGCTTGCTCTGACAGAACACCTGTAGTCTAATCAATGTCATCCCTCCAGAGTCAAGTCCAACACCCCATTCAGGGTTCAACGCCTAACTACCTAAGACAGAAATTTATCTTCTCTTTGGAGACCACTTAATATCAACATCATCTGGGATCTATGGTATTACTCCAGTAAATTTTTGCAGTATTGAGAAAAGCCCAAAACATAACCAAACTTTAAAACAATAGGTCTTTGACATTAAAAATGGCAAATTATAGAAACTGTGCAAGTGTATAATGTATGAAATTGGATGTCTCCTAAAAATGCCTTTATGTCACCCTGATCCCTTTTTTTTCCAATTTACTCAAGTAAATGCTTGTCAAAAGCATGAAAGGTAAAGTACAGAGTATCAGTCTAGCTATTCTTCTAACTGAAAGACAAAAGCAAAGATACGTAAAAGCCCACGTTCATTTTGTTTTCATAAACAGATCACAAAAACAAAAAGAAAAGCCTAACTTCTTACATCAGATGCTTTTTGAAAAGCACCCAGATGTACCCATTAGGTACTTTAAATTGGGGTGTCCAAATGGTCACCACTGAAAGACGCTAACAGAAAAATGTGTCTGGTTTTCTTCACAGTACCACAAACATGCTCTTCTTTTATCAGTTATACTTTTTTGACTCTTAAAGCTTTTAAGAATACGGACCTTAGAAAAAAAACATAAACTCCTGTAAAGAAAAGGTAAAGAAGTGAAAAGTCCCAAATATTTACTTGGAAGGATTAAATCTCTAAAAAAGAGTCTATTGCTTTTACTGTCCATAGTTACCAGATTCTTCTACACAGTCTTTTTTCTCCTCAATGCCTGTACGCCATTGTGCTTACAGTTCATTTGACATCTTTCCCCCATTTCATTTCTTCCTAATGTTTAAGGTTTTCTACCCTCCCACATTCTTTTCTAGTAAAGTTGTCCTTAACTCCACTGCTAAGTCTCTCTCTTCCCTGTTTTAGTTTTTCGGTCTCCTACTGACCTCACCTCCCTCTTTAGACACCTACGGATCTCCTGACAGGTCATGCCAATGAGCTCCTACCAGTATCTCTGCTGCTGCATCCCCCTAACCTTCCTCCTTGATTACGTTACTTTTATCCAACACGGACTCAATCCATTCATGTATTTCCTTCACATTTTTCTTGGATTCCCAATACCCCATATAGAGAAAGCCATATAAACACACTGCACAGGGGCACCTGGGTGGCTTAGTGACTTGAGCATCAAACTTTGGCTCAGGTCATGATCTCACAGTTCATGAGTTCCAGCCCCACTGTGGGCTCACTGCTGTCAGCACAGGGTCTGCTTCAGATCCTCTGTCTCCCTCTTTCTCATTCTCTATCTCTCTCAATGTTTAATGTTAACGTTTAGTAAATAAACATTAAAAAACAGATATAAGATTTCCAACATCAGGTGGAATTTCAAACCTACTCAGTAATTCCTTTTACCAGCACTAGTCATTAACTTTGCTTTTGCTCACAATTTTTTTATAATGTCATATCTGACACAGATTAAATAATGTGTTCCTCTTAAATACAAATTTACACAGACATATTGTGAAACAGTAACAACACTGTTTGAGATCAGGACATTATATGAGAAAAAATTTTTAATACATCTCTACATTAAAATGTTTAAGTTTTTTATTCTCTTTCAATACCTTTCTGTCCCTTCAAAGAGTTCTGTACATGTGGACCTAAATATGTATGGTACTGGTGCTAATTAAGTGGAGAAAGCTCTTACATATTTCAATCTTTATTCTGTTAACATCTTCATTTCTTTACAAATAATACTTGGGAATCTCTTCACTGACTTAACTCACTATATTAAAGTTGAATATTTAAAATAGAAGACTATTTTAAAAATGATCAAATGGTGAAATAAATATTAACACCAATGTAGATAGTGGTCAGAAACCAAATATGTCTACATTTTCTGTAGAAGTCCATTAAACCTCCATGAATCATTATTGTTCATCAATTTTATTACTTTTTCTGTACTTCAAACAACCGCTGAGTGACAAAAGCCTAATTTTCACTTACCTGCATTAGTCTCTCCAACTGATAGAATTTACAGTGAAGATCTTCAAAGTTGTTTTTGTAGAGATCTCGCAAACCATAGTCATACATGATTTTCACCAAAACACAGAATGCTTGTTCCTCTGGCATCTATAGGAAAACAGATACATAGAGAACCTGACTGAGTGGCATGTGGCCAGAATGTCAGAAAAGTCCCTTCATGTTAGCAGTCCGCTGCATCAATGGCTAAAGGCCTCTACTCACGGTTCCTGAGTTCAAGCCCCGCATCGGGCTCCGTGCTGGCAGTGTGGAGCCTGCTTGGGATTCTTTCTCTCTGCCCTTCCCCTGCTCATGCTCTCTCTCTCAAAATAATAAATAAACTTTTAAAAAAATAGGTAATACACTCACATGATTCAAAAATCAAAATGATGCAAAAGTATGTAAAGGTAAAAGTCTTATTCCTCTCTATCTCCAAGTATAATAACTCCTGTACCCGCCCCCCCATCTCTTTGGCATAACCTTATAACTATGTTCAATAATTTCTCATGTATCCTGCTAGTATTTCTTTATGCAAATAAAAGAATCACACTTATTTTATTTCTTCCCTTATCTACATAGAAGATAACATTCTCTAAACATTACTATGCATCTTGCTTCCACAGCCCCCCCCAAACATATTCCCAAAAGAGGGACTGCTGGGTCAAAGGGTAAGTGCAATTTTAATTTTGATAGACAGGGAGAGGCTGCCTTCCCAGTCTTCTTGATACTGCTATTTTCTTTCTATATAAATAGTTTTTAGGAAAGAATGTTATGGACTTCCAACATTAAGAGTTAAATGACAAACTCTAATATACCCTTCCTAGAGGTATTTTTATCTGAACAGAAAATGAAATCTTAAACCCAAGAAACAAATCTCTACATCATGGTATCAATAAACTGAAGGGATTTAGAAAGAAACATATCCAATATTCTAGAAATTACATCAAGCCAACAGAAAAAGATTTTATCTTTAACTCACTGTCCTAAAATGTAACTGTTTATGTAAACATTTACTTGCAATGTCACTTCTTTGAAAATCTGACCTTGGCTGATTATGATATTTGACACCTTGTTAAATTAACTGCCTGCCTGAATAATTGAATCAAGTAGAATTCTATTTACCCACTTAGAAATGTAACTGTTTATTTAAATTCCTACACCAATTGGCCACTTCTATTTTCTACTTACAAACCATAAAATATGTAAATAGTTAAATAAAACCTAAAGTTAAGTAAGTACACTTAGTTGTTGTTATTTCAATTCTATAAATATTTACTTATTTCGGTTTTTTTTAAGCTTATTTATTCATTTTGAGAGAGAGAGAGAGCGCGCGCTCACATGCAGGGAAGGGGCAGAGAGGGAGGGAGAGAAAGAATCACAAGCAGGCTCCACACTGTCAGCTCAGAGCCCAATGTAGGGCTTGATCTCAGCCACCGTGAGATCATGACCTGAGCCTAACCAACTAAGCCAGGCACTTCTAATTATTTCTTTTTTTTCTGAGTTGTTTGGGGCTTTGACCCCAGGTGTTCAAGTCAGCAAACATTTTTCAGCTTACACTCATTTAGATGCAAGTGCACTGTATTCTTCCCTCTTTTAACAATTCTGTCATTGAAGCCTCAAGTGACACTGACTTGCACATGCATGGTGTACCCCTCTTACCACCAAGGTCTTAGCCTCTCCATCTTTCTCTTGGATCTTTCCTAAAATGGCCATACAAAAGTGCTCATGTAAGGTGATGGTAGCCAGCCCTAGAGAAACGAATTCACTTATAATCTCCCTCTAAGTGAATGATGTTTAGTTAAATAGCTGGTATCCTATAAAGGGAACAAGCCTTTATTTCCTTAGATGGGTAAAGCCATTAAAGTAAATGAAAGGTTTAAATGCCGTGTGGGATTCACACAGCCAGTCACTGAACATGAGAGACGTATGCAGTGTGCTAGGCCCTGCGCACACAGAAGTAATGGTATAGCATCTTCCCAAAGGACAACTAAATAGGCAATCTCTTTGACTTGGATATGGACACACCAATCCTGGGATAAACAACATCGCTACAGCTAGAGCACAAGCAAGGGGTGGGTATGAGCTCGACCAGGAAAAATTAGTCAGGAAAATGACAAATGAACATAAATCTTTACTTTGCTTTTAGGTATGGAGCTTAAATTCTCCCTCCCTCTGTCTATCTCCCTCATCTCTATCTCACTCTTCTCGGCTCTTTCCTCCCCACTCCCCATCCATTTCTCTCTCACACACAAACAATATATTTAATACGCGTTCTTAAAAAGACAAAAGCCTTTATATGTTGGAGTTTGATCCCCCAAAATAAAGTGGCCCAATTCCAGTCCATAACCTTTATTTTAAAAAAAGAAAATCTGGGGCGCCTGGGTGGCTCAGTTGGTTGAGCGAACAACTTCGGCTCAGGTCATGATCTCGCGGTCCGTGAGTTCGAGCCCCGCGTCGGGCTCTGTGCTGACAGCTCAGAGCCTGGAGCCTGTTTCAGATTCTGTGTCTCCCTCTCTCTGACCCTCCCCCGTTCATGCTCTGTCTCTCTCTGGCTCAGAAATAAATAAACGTTAAAAAAAAAAATTAAAAAAAAGAAAATCTCCATTTGGGGGAGTGGGGAGTCTTAGAGCTCTTGTCTTCCATGTCTAGCTTCAGGCAACAAAAATCAAGTTTTCGATTTCCAGTAGGTTCACATGCCACACAAAAATGGTAGACGAACCCTATAAAATACCAGCCCAGCAGGGGTAGAGTCAATACTGAAGATCAGCGAAGATGAAGGTCAGGCATAATAGGTTCTTACAGGATCTCAGATATCGTCTCATCATAAAACTGACTAAAAATGAACCCTTATGAAGTCAAAAAGGCTGTGAAACAAAATGAGTGAGAAAGTAATGTGAAACACGTATAATCCTTTGGAAAGTGAAAATGCAACCTTCTCTTTCTAGTTTAAACACTAAATGCAATCTATTCAGCATGTCTAATTAAGCTTCCCTGGATATTTCTCTTTGCATTAGTAGTAGCAACCAGGGCAAGCAAATAAAACTTAGCAAAAAAATGTCAAAGATTTTAAAAATGAAAATAAAGATCTAAAAATATATAAAACAGACAACAAATACTGACTGACATTTAAACTGCAAAGGCTTGTAATGATATTTTGTTTTTGAAGGATAAGATAATACATGTTTGAGGAAGATATACCTTAGAAAAGTGTCAGTATCAGGGAGTAAAATCTGATCCTAGACTGGTGGTATTGTGAAATGTGAGAAGTCTGATAGGAAAATATAGTTTGGAAATTCTTTCTTTTTAAAGTTTTATCTAAGTAAAATCTACACCCCATGTGGAGCTCGAACTCACAACCCCGCGATCAAGAGTCACATGCTCTTCCAACTGAGCCAGTGAGGCACCCCCACAGTTTGGAAATTCTAAACAATAATCACTTACTGATGGCCACGAATGATTCCAACAATGGCACAAGATTTTACTTCTAAAATTAAATAATTTATTAGCACTGTCAATGCAAATAAACATAATACTAATAATTCTATTAACAAGTTGGGTAATAGGGGTCTTGCTAAAGCATTAGGAGTATTTGGCCATTATCCAGAACTCATCAAACAGCACAAAGTAAATGGACTGGAGTTGAGAAGTGCTGTGTAGCAGGGCAGCATTTGATAGTATTTCCATCATCCAGATTAAAACATTTACAAACAGACTCAGAGGTCAGATAACAGTACAATGCAGCAAAACAATGAGTAAGTGATTTTCAGTATTTACTACTTCTGGATTTTAAAACTTTATCTCATTGTAAGCTTAATCATTCCATTTTCTCCAGCTTTATTGAGATGCAATTGACATTGAACACTGTAATTTTCAAGTGTTCAAAGTGATGATTATATATAGATATGTTAAAAATATAACATATATATATATTTCTCAAAATGATGACCATCATAGATTAGTTAAAAGATCTGTCACTTCACATAGTTACAATTTTTTTGTGTAGTAAGTAACTTTTAAGATCTCTCTTAGCAACTTTCAAATATACAATACGGTATTTTCAACTATAGTCATCAAACTGTTAACCAGAACTTATTAATTTCATAACTTAAAGTTTGTACCATTTCACCACACTCACCCATTCTCCCCCCACCCCGTGGCAACTACCAATCTACTCTCTTTAATGACTTCAGCTTGTTTAGAGTCTATATATAACTGATACACACTTACTTTCTTAGCATAATGCCCTTTAGGTCTACCCATGCTGTCACAAATGTCAGGATTTCCTTTTTTATGGGTGAATAGTATTCCATTATATGTATATGCCACATTATCTTTACCCATTCACCTGCTGATGGACATCTAGGTTGTTTCCATGTCTTGCCTACTGTAAATAGTGCTGCTATGAACATGGGGGTGCTAATATCACTTTAAGATGGTAATTTCATTCTTTCTGGATATATATTCAGAAGTGGAATTGCTGGATCATAGAGTAGTTCTATTTTTAATATTCCGAAGAACGTCCATACTGTTTTCCATAGTAGCTTCACCAGTTTACATTCCCACCAAAGTGTACAAGGGTTCCCTTTTATCCACATCCTTGCCAATATTTGTTACCTCTGGTCTTTTTGATAATAGTTATTTTAACAGGTGTGAGACAATATCTCATTGTGTTTTTTATCTCCATGATGATTGGTGTTGTTGAGCACCTTTTCATATACCTGTTAGATTCTGAGTATCTTCTTTGGAAAAAATGTCTATTCAGGTCATCTGCCCATTTTTTCATTGGGTGATCTGCCCCCTCCCCTCCCCGAGTTATAGTTCTTCATATGTTTTGGATATTAACCCTTATCAGATATGTGGTTTGCAAATATTTTTTCCCATTGTGTAGGCTGCCCTTTCATTTTGCGGATGTTTCTTTTGCCATGAAGATGTAGTCCCACTTGTTAATCTTTGCTTTTGTTGTCTGTGCTTTTGATGTCCTATCCAAAGAATCACTGTCAAGACCAAAGTCAAAAAGATTTTTATCTATGTTTACCTCTAGGTGGTTTCAGGTTTCAGGTCTTACATTTAAATACTTAATCCATTTTAATTTTTATAAGATGTAAGACAGGGGTGCAGTTTCATTCTTTTGCATATGGTGTCCAGTTTTCCTAACACCATTTACTAAAGAAACTACCCTTTCCCCATTAAATATGCCTAGCTTCTTTGTCAAATTATTAGTTGGCTATATATGCATAGCTTTATTTCTGGGCTCTCAATTCTGTTTCATTGGTCTACAGAACAATTTTTATGTCAGTATCATACTGATTACTATAGTTTTGTAGGAGATACTGATATGTCAGTATCATTTGATTACTATAGTTTAGTAAGAGAGTTTAAAATCAGAAAAGTGTGATGCCTCCACCTTTGCTCTTCTTTCTCAGGACTGTTTTGGCATTCAGGGTCTTCTGTGTTTCCACACAACATTTTAGATTGTTTTTTCTAATTATGAAAAACTGTCACTGGGATTTTTAAGTTTTTAAAATTAAAAAAAACTAATTTTAGAGAGCACAAGTGGGGGAAAGGCGCAAAGGGCGGGGGGGGGGGGGGAGAAAGGGAGAGAGAAAGAATCTTACACAGGTTCCATGCTCAGCATGGAGCCTGACCTGGGGCTCGATCCCACAACCCTGGGATCATGACCTGATCCAAAATCAAGAGCCAGATGCTCAGCCTACAGAGCCACTCAGGCACCCTTGTCATTGTGATTTTAATAGGGATTGCATTGAATCTGTAGATGACTTTGGTTATTACCAATTCTTCTGATCCATGAGAAGGAGTATGTTTCCATTTATGTCTTCTTCAATTTCTTTCATCTATGTTTTATAGTTTTCAGTGTACAGTAATTCACCTCCTTAAATTTATTACTAAATATTTAACTTTTTGATACTACTGTAAATAGGATTATTTTATTTCTTTTCCAGATAGTTCATTGTTAAGTATATAGAAACATAACTGAAGTTTGTATGTTGATTTCATATCCTGCAACTGTAATGAATTTGCTGATTAGTTCTAACAGTTTTTTTGGTGAAGTCTTTAGGGTTTTCTATACATAAGATCATGTCATCTTCAAAGAAAGACTTTCATTTTTTTCCTTTCTGATTTGGATATCTATGATTTCTTGTTCTTGCCTGACTGCTCTGGCTAGCATATCCACTACTATGTGGAATATGAGTGGTGAGAGTGGTCTCCCTTGTCTTATTCATAGTCAAGAAAAAGCTTTATTTTTGTTTCAGTGGGGATATAACTGACACATAACATTATATTAGTTTCAGGTATGTAACATAATATGTAACATAATAGTTCAATATCTGTACATAATTGAAATGATCACAAGTCTAGTTAACATCTATCACCATAGATGTTCAATGATTTTTCTTGCAATGAGAACTTTTAAGATTTAATCCCAGCATTATACAGATGCCTGGGCTGGTCAGTTGGTTAAGCCTCCCAACTTCGACTCAGGTTGTGATCTCACAGTTAGTGCATTTGAGCCCCGCGTCAGGCTCTGTGCTGACAGCTCAGAGCCTAGAGCTTGGAGCCTGCTTCGGATTCTATGTCTCCCTCTCTCTCTGCCTCTCCCCTGCTCATGCTCTCTCTCTCTCAAAAATAAATAAACATTAAAAAATTTTATTTAAAAGAAAAGATTTAATCTCTTAGCATTTTTCAAATGTGCAAAGCAGTATTATTAACTATAGTCACTACGCTGTACATTACATCCCTATGACTTACTTATTTAATAACTGGAAGTTTGTACCTTTTGACCACCTCCCCTTCACCCATTTCACGTACCCCTAACCCCCCACTTTTGGCAACTATTTGTTTTCTCTATTTATGAACTTTTTTTGGTAAGATTCTACATGTAAGTGAGATCATATAATATTTGTGTTTCTCTGTTTATTTTATTTAGCATAATGCACATACATATATGAGACACATTTTCTTTATCCACTCATCCATCCATGGCCACTTAGCCTGCTTCAATACCTTGGCTATTATTGTAAGTAATGCTACAATGACCATAGGGGTGCATATATCTTTTGGCTTCAGTGTTTTTATATCCTTTGGATAAATACCCAGAACTTGAACTGTTAGGTCATACGGTAGTTATATTTTAATTTTTTGAAGAATCTCTATACTATCTTCATAGCAGCTGCACCAATTTACATTCCCACCAATAGTACATAAAGGTTCCCTTTTCTCTACATCTTTGCCAATACTTGTTACTTTTTGTCTTTTTGATAATAGCCATTGTCCTATATACATGTATATATATACACACATATATATGTATATATACACGTATATATACGTATATACACACACATAAATGTATATATATACACACATATATACGTATATATACACGTATATATACACACGTATATATGTATACACACATACATATACACACATATATACACACGTATATATACACACATATATACGTGTATATATACACATATATACACGTGTATATACACGTATATACACACACATATATATGTGTATATATACGCGTATATATGTATATATATAAGGTGTATATGTACATATATAAGGTGTATATATACATATATATATACACACACATATATATGTGTATATACAAGGTGATATTTCATTGTGGTTTTGATTTGCATTTCCCTGAGGATTGGTGATGTTGAGCACCTTTTATTGTAGCTCTTGGTCATCTGTATATCTAAAGGGAAAACTTTCAACCTTTCACCATTGAGTATGATGTTACTGGTTTGTCATATATGGCATTAATTATGTTGAGGTACATTCTATACCCAATTTGTTGAGAATTTTTATCATGAATGGATGTTGAGTTTTGTCAAATTCTTTTTCTCCATCTATTGAGATGATCATACAATTTTTATCTTTCATTCTACTAATGTGATATATCACATTTATGATTTGCATATGAACCATCCTTGCATTTCAGGGATGAATCCCACTTGCTCGTGGTGTATGATCCTTCTAATGTGATGTTCAATTCAGTTTGCTAGTATTTTGTTGAGAATTTCTGCATGTATATTCATCAAGAGTATACTGTCTTACAGTTTTCTTTTTTTGTAGTGTCCTTAATATGGTTTTGGTGTCAGGGTAATGCTTGCCTTGTAAAACGAATTTGGGACTTTTCCCTTCTCAACTTTTTGGAAGAGTTTGAGAAGGACTGGTATTAATGGTTCTTTTAAAGTGTTGGTAGACTCTACCAGTGAAACCATCTGGTCCTGGACTTTTATTTGTTGGAGGATTTTTGATGACTGATTCAATCTCCTCTTACTCATTATTGGTGTATTCAGATTTTCTATCTCTTCAGTCTTCATTGGCTGTTTTTAGGAATTTATCCATTTTTTTCTAGGTTGTCAAATTTGTGGGAGCATACTTACTCATAGTAATCTCATAATACTATGTATTTCTCTGGTATCGGTTGTAATGTCTTTTCTTTCACTTATAATTTCATTTATATGAGTCTTCTTTCTTTTTTATTTGGTTAGTCTAGCTAAATATCTGTCAATTTTGTTTACATTTTCAAAGTACCAACTATTAGTTTTGTTAATATTTTCTATTGCTTTTCTATTCTCGATTTCATTTGTTTCTGTTGCAGTCTGTATTATTTTCTTCCTTCTACTAATTTGGGGCTTAGCTTGTTCTTATTCTAGCTCCTTGAGGTATAAAGTTAGGTTATTTGAGATATGACTATTTCCTTGATGTATGCCTCTATCACTATAAACTTCCCTCTAAAGCTGCTTTTACTGCATCCTGTAAGTTTTGGTATTTAGTGTTGCCCTTTTCATTTCTCTGAAGATCTTTTTTTAATGTTTTACTTATTTTTGAGAAGACAGAGCATGAGCAGGAGAGGGCAGAAAGAGGGGCGGGGAGAGAATTTGAAGCAAGCTCCAGGCTCTGAGGTCGATGTGGGGCTTGAACTCACGAACTGTGAGATCATGACCTGAGTGGAAGTCAGACACTTAACCGACTGAGCCACCCAGGTGCCCCTCTCTCAAGGTAGTTTTTAACTTCCCTGATGATTTCTTCTTTGAATCACTGTATGTTCAGGAGCGTGTGGTTTAGTTTCTGCATATTCACGAATTTTCCAACTCTTCTCCTGTTACTGATTTCTAGTTTAATACCACTGTGATGGTAAAAGCTACCTTATACAGGTCCTATATTCATAAATTTCTTGAGATTCTTTTCCGTGACCTAACATATGATCTATCCTAGAAAATGTTCCATGAGTGCTTGAGAAGAATGTGTATCCTGCTGGTGTTGGGTGGAATGTTTTGTATATGTCTGTTTAGTCCATTTAGTCTATAGTGCTGTTCAAATCTGCTGTTTCCTTATTGGTTTTCTGCCTAGATGATCCATTGTTGACAGTGAGGTTTTAAAGTCCCCAAATATTACAGTTGTTATTTATTTCTCCTTTTAGTTCTGTTTGTATCTGCTTTATATATTAGGTGTGCCAATGTGGGTGAATACATGTTTTTAATTGTTATATCTTCTTGACGGCATTTTTATCATTATATGGTGACTTTGTCTCTTTTGACCTTTTTTAGCTTCAAGTCTATTTTGTCCAATGTAAGTATAGCTACCTCTGCTTTCTTTGGGTTACAATTTGCTTGAAATACATTTTTTTCTCCTTTTACTCTCAGTCTGTATGTGTCCTTAAGACTAAAGTGAGTCTCTTATAGACGACATATTATTGGGTCTTGTTTTCTTTTTCCAATCAGCTATTCTATATCTTTTGATTGGAGAATTTATCCATTTATGTTTAAAGTCATAACAGCTCACTATTGACATTGTGTTAACTGTGTTCTGACTTTTTTTGTGGGTTGTTTCTTGCTTTCTCTTTTGCTGTCTTCCTTTATGATTTAATGGCTTCCTGTGACAGTATGCTTTCTCTTCTTTTCTCTTTGGTGAATCTACTGTCAATTTTGCTTTGTGGTTACCATGAAACTTACATAAAATAGCCTATAGTTATAACATCCTATTTCAGGCTTAGGAAAACTCAACTTTGATAGTATACAGAAATGGGATACTATTACTTCTCCCCCCCACCTCACACTTTAGGTTATTGATGTTAGAATATACATCTTTTTTATATTGTATAGAAAAAAATTATTGTGGTTATGGTTATTTTTAATATATTTATTTTTTTAACTTTACACAAGAGTTGTAAGTAAATTATGTACTACCACTATATATTATACAAACTGACTTTGACTACGTATTTACCATTACCAGTGAATTTTACACATTCATATGCTTTCACAATGTTAATGAGCATCCCTTTTATTTCAGCTTGATAAATGCCCTTCAGAGTTTATTTTAAGAGAGGTCCAGTGATGATGAACTCCCTCGGCTTTTGGCTGTTTGGAGAAATCTTTATCTCTCCTTCATTTCTGAAGGTTAGCTTTGCCAGGTATGATATACTTTTTCTCTCAATACATCTTTGAATGTATCGTCCCACTCTTTTCTGGCCTACAGTGTTTCTGCTGAGATACTAGTTATATGGAGAGTTCACTTATATGTGGTGAGTAGCTTTCTTCTTCTTGTCCTCAAAATTCTCTTTGATTTTTGACAACTTAATTATAATGTGTTTTGGTGTAACCCTGTTCAGATTATAACCATTAGGGGTCTCCTGGGCATCATAAATCTGGAAGTCCTTTTCTATCCCCAAGTTTGGGAGGTGTATAGCCATTGTTGCTTTAAATGGACTTTTTTTCCCTGTTTCACTTCCTTCTGGGATTCCCATAATGCATATATTACTTCATGTGATGGTGTCCCATAAGTTCTGTAGGCTTTCTTCACTTTTTTTCATTTTTTTCTTTTTGCTCCTCTGACGTGACAGTTCAAATGACTTATATTCTAGTTCACGGATTCCTTCTTACATTTGGTTGAGTCTGTTGTGGTTGTCTATTAAAGTCTTCAGTTCAATCATTGTAGTCTTCAGCTCTAGAATCTGTATTGTGATGGTTTCTATTTCTTTCTTGACTTCATTTTGTTTTCCTAACTTCATTTAGTTATCTGTGTGTTCTTGTAGCTCACTGAACTTTGAAAGGATTATTCTGAATGCTTTATTAGACATTTCATAGACCTCCATTTCTTTATAGTTACTTGAGCTTTATTAGTTTCCTTTGGTAGTGTCATGTTTACCTGATTCTTCATGATCTATGATTCCTTATGTTCTTATCTGCACACTTGATTAAGTGGTCTCCTCTTCCACACATGACAGGTTTGCTTTGGCATGAAAAGACCTTCACCAGTTAGCTCAGCTTAAGTACTAATGGGTTAGTTAGTAGCATCTGTGGGAAAGCAGGGCGTGCTATCAGAGACCAGTTGAGTGAGGCCACTGCTCATGCTCTGAGATCTGGGGGGGATGGTACTGGCTAGGCTACACAGTTGGGTGAGCCTGCTGGCTGTGCTAAACATTCAAGACCCGTGGGTGGACTCACAGATTGGGTGGGGCTGCTGGCAATGCTCCATGGTCAGGTGAGGCCACTAGCTTGGTTCTGCAATCACTTTTAGATGAACACGGTTAGAGGCCACGTTCCCTGGCAGGGTGGTGCCACTGGTTGGACTCCCCAGTTAGGCAGAGTTATGGGTTGACCTCTGAAATAGCCCCTGGTCAAGTGGGGTCTCAGGTTGTCCTGCCTGACCAGATGGTGATGCTGGCTGGCCTTTGTGTTCAGGTGGGGCCATGGGGCGTATCTCAAAGTTGTGCAGGACCATAGGCTTGGCTTCACAACCAGGCAAGCCACTGACTGTGCTCTGCTGTTGGATAGAGTAACTGCCTGGGCTCTCTGGTCAAGAGGGGTTTCCAGCTATTATCCCACAGATGAGTGACGCTAGAGACTGTGTTCTGTGCTCAGGTGAAATTACTGTCCAGGTTTCCTAACTAGGTGAGGCTGCAGGCTGTATTCAGCAATTGGGTAGGAGTGTAGCCTGGGCAAGACTGTAGGCTGGGCACTCTGGCTTGGTGGTTCTGTAGACTACGTTTTAAGTCTGCCCAGGGTCACTGTTATGCAGGGCCAGAGGCTATGATCAAGAGTTGGGCATGGCTTCTGACTTGGGTCTCTGTCTGAGCAGGGCTATAACATGGAATCTGCAGTAGCTTGGATTCTCTGGTCAGGACTGGAGGCTAAGCTCAGCAACTGGGTGGGGCTATGAATTTCCTTCCCTGTCTGAGCAAAGCAGAACACATTCCATGGCCAGTCTGGCCCATTGACTAGGGATCCAAATCAGGCAGAACTGCCAACCAATATACGTTTTTTTAAAAATATTAAGAATCTGGAGCATGGGGATCTCTAATATTGAATACCCATCTTTGCTATATACATACAGGATCTCTGTCGTAAAATCAGTGCTGTTTTATTGGGGAAAGGAGGAAATAAGTATTAACATCTTATAATTTAAGATATCAAAATATCATCCATGGCTCTATGAAATACAAAACTAAGGACCTGACTCACATGTGTAATCTGAGAATCAATCATGATGTAATCATTGTTTGGTAACAAATGTTGACAAGTATCTGCCATCTGTACTAACACTGAATGGAGACAGTCTCTAAGCTTCGTTGCTTCTTTCTGCAATGAACCATAAAACAAAGCAGGTCTAAGTACTTCAAAAGTTTTCAAGGCTCACCTGATGTAAGATACATCAACATATGTTTCAAAGTAAAATTATATGTTAATATAAAATAATCCCCTTATTTAGGATAAAACTAAATTTTCTGTTATCCATGATGGTGTTTCATATATTTTTGTAATAAATCTATGTTTTTCCGTGAAGGCAATGAAAATTCCACTAATTCTTAGTTTTCTTCAACAAAGAAAGATGCTAGTGACAACTCTGAAAATCATGAGCTCGTGAGTGTTCATTTTCTGTTTACAAATTGGAAAGCAAATAAAACGAAAACTTCTAGCTATTCATTTTCCTTTTAAATCAAATACATGCTAAAATATATTTAAATTAAATGTCTATTTATAAGCCATAAAACATATTGTACAACATACTAGTTTGCTGTGTGCAATCGATTTAAGCTAGTGGGACAAGGGTCCAAAAGAAAAGGCAGAGTAAATAATTACCAATTTTAGAAAAAAATAGCAACAAATAGTATTATTAGAGGCATTCGTTCATGACTCCATCTGATCCTCATAAAAATTCTGTAAGGTGTGTATTATTTTTACATGTTAAATATTAACTAGTGAAGTTCAGAGAAGTTAAGTGATTTTCCAATAACTACACATCTATTAAGTAAAGCCTGGATTTAATTCCATGGTTGCATGCTTTTTTTTGTGCCAGATACAAAATAAGACCCTTTTCATTAATAATATAAAGTATTCAATATTCATAAAAATCCTAGAAGAATGATAATATTACTTTCATTTTATAAATGAAGAAGCTGAAGCTCAGAGAGTTTAGGAAACTTGAAAGGTATTAAACCACAATTCAAATGTATAGTTGTGCCTTTCATTATCCATGAAAGAGCTCAGCTTTGAAAGGGCAGAGAAACCAAAGACAGTAGTTAATGGGAAGATCAAGAGACTGTTTTTTAAAGGTAAGATGTCTTGAGTGTATTTACGCACATGGAGATGTTGTGAAATGGCTCAAAAGAAGTGAAGCAAGAATTAACTTGGAACAGAAAAATTTCTTGGATCTTAAGGGAAAAAAATGATTTAGGAGTACAGGACTTATTAAAAAATACAGCTCATTAAAAATTTCAGCTACTCTAAGTCAAGGTTACGTCACATGTAGCAGAATGCTGAATAATATAATGGCACATGTACTTTTACTTACATATACATATAAAGACACTAGGAAGTCAGTATCTTCCATCTTGGGTTCTGCGGAAATATTTTAATAAAACTAAGAAGTAGCTCTGCTTCTCGTTTCTTAAGTCCACTGGTTAAATCTTATCTTTAACCTATCTTTTTGGGGAGTTGCATTAAAGGATTTGTAACTTGTAATTTTTAAACCTTATTTCATTTTTAAATATAACCCACAAAAATGCATAAAAGTTAAATGCATGCTTTAATAAATAATTTGATCATAAAGTGAAACCAAATAATTATAAAGACAAATGTAACCACCACCCAGGTTAAGATAGAGTACTGTCAGTACTCTTGAAGATCCTGGTATGTCACTTCCCAATAATGACTCCTCATTTGTCAAGAAATCACTATCCTGGGTTACCTGGGTGGCTGGCTCAGTCAGTTAAGCATTGACTCAGTTTGGGCTCAGGTCATGATCTCACGGTTTGAGATCACAAAGTCTGACAGCATGGCGCCTGACTGAGATTCTCTCTCTCCCTTTCTATCTGCCCCTCCCTGGGCTCGCAAGTGCTCTCTTTCTCTCTCAAAAGTGAATGAATGAATGAATGAATGAATGAATGAATGAATGAATAAATAAATAAATAAGAAATCACTATTCTGACTTTATCAGTAATCACTTCATTGGTGTTATTTATATTTTCCACCTACATAGCATCCTAAAAATAGACTTCAGTTTTGTCTGCTATGACCTTTCCACTAAAGGGAAACATAACAAATGATACCAAGTATACTCTTCTTTCTTACTAAACCTTATGTTTGTATGACTCATTCACATTAATTTAGGTAGTGTAAAACATTCATTTCACTGTTATATAGTGTTCTATTAAATATATCACAATTTTTCCATTTTAATGTCTAATTACAATTCTAGTATTAGACACTCTAACAGCGGACATTTGAGGTGTTTGTTATAAACACTGATCTGAGGACAATTCTAACACACAATTTTGGTGTACATGTGCATAAGTTTGACTAAAATATATATTTAGGAGTGGAATTGCTGGGTATGCATATCTTTGTCAGACAAAACCTTTGGTTTCTGAAGGAATTGTGCCCAGTCATAGTTTTTGTTTTGTTTTTTTTTTAATTCAATAGTTTTAAACATTCTGGATTATCCAAAAATAATCCTTTCTGTAGTTGGAAAGCCTCCATGCTTGCCAATAATAGTATATATACGCTAATTTAACCTTAAAAAGGAACATGATTTTCTGAAGGTCTAAAAAAAAATGTATGTTCAATGAAAAAAAAATTTTAAACTTCTTGACAAGAAGTATGGTAGTAAAACATATTGGGTTAAAAATTATTTAAAATAGTTTATATGATATTTAGAATGAAATATATACAAGAATATCATTTATCATATTTCCAAATAAGCAATGACTAATACTATAATGATGATATCACTGATTATTATTGCATATTTAACATCAAAGGCACATGAACACTATAATGGTTACAAGCAATCTGTGCCATAATATTCTTCTCCAACTGTAAATGATAAATTCCTTGTAATTCTATCAATAGATATACTAGCATCTACTGTGACAGACAATTCTTTGGCTTAAAATACTACAAGTTGCAAAGCTATTATCAAAGCATCTGGAAATTTCTAAGTATCAAGAAAGAGAAATTAATTATTTCCTAAAATTACTTAGACAATGGAAAACCTTAAAAATTCTAAATAAATAAAAAACGTTGAAAAAAAAATTAAAAAAAATAAATAAAAAACATTGAAAAAAATTTAAAAAAAAATTCTAACCTTTTGTTTTTGAACATATTTTCATTTTTGATCTTCCCTTCCTCTTAGGCAGTGACTGTGAAATATAAATGACCATGGGGGAGGAAAAGACAGTATCCGAAAAGAAGCAGATTCTGACAATGATTAATATGGAGCTGCCAAAGGATGTCTGGCAGCAAAAAGAAGCAAATGCTTATGTAACTGATAAAAAATTAGTTAGTAGCAAATAACATATCTCCCTGGAACCTGAGATAGCGTATTTGATGAATTGTTTAAGCTAGCCTTTATTCTTCTACCTGCTTACGCCACAGAGGCAAAAATATGAAAAAGAAAAAAATTACAGGTGATTTCTCTTATTCGAGTTGGTTAATGGATGAGTTGGTCATTTAATGGAATATGCTGATTAAAAGAATTATTGCATACACTCTCAATTAAAAACTACAATAATATGTTTCTCATTAACACTATGCTGCATACCAGTGACCATTTCTTCAAAGATTCTGTAGGTATTTCTGTATTTCCAGTTATTTTTATAAGCAATGGCAACAACTGCATAATTGTTATTATACAAAGTGTGAGAAACTAGACTGAATTTCTAGCCATCTTGTGATACAGCTTGAAAGCAACTTTGTGAGTATGTTTAGAATGCAAGCTTGCCACGTGACCCTTCTAAGATGAGGGTAGATAATGTAGGAAAAAAATTCTAGGTTTTGAGCTTTCTAGTTATTTGGGTCACTATCTCTTTTTCTCATGGTAAGGTATTTCCAAATAAATATGAACTTATATTTAATTAACCCTCTGTTAAATGTGAGAACAGATTTCTCAGAAAGATGTTCTTCTCAGTGAAGTTTAATCAATATACTGTAACGTGTTTAATAGGACTACAGGTCTAAAATGCTAAACTATGATATACGCAAAGATTACTTTGTAGAAGACAAAGTTTCACCACCCATGGCTTCAGCTTTAGCTTCTCATCAGAGTGATTATAAAGGCTCCTTTTAGAAGAAAAGGGATTCTGGGGCACCTAGGTGGCTCAGTCAGTTGGGCGTCTGACTTTTGATTTTGGCTCAGGTCATGATCTCATGGTCATGGGATTGGGCCCTGCACTGGGCTCTGTGCTGATAGCACAGAGCTTGCTTGGGATTCTCTCTCTCCCTCTCTCTCTGCCCCTCCCCTGCTGGCTCTCTCTCACGCTCTCTTGCTCTCTCACAAAATAGATAAACAAACGTTAAAAAAAAAAAAAAAACATTTAGAAGAAACGGGATTCTGAACCTTGGTAAAGACCTCAATGTCACTGCCTACAACAGCCTCTTGTGTTAGAGAGCTATTTTAGACACTAGGTAGGTTTTGTAGCAGAACAAGGGCCCTGGGAGTTTGTGGCCATGAAGTGCTTGATTATCACAGAGAATACCAAGAAGATGGGCCATGGAGAAATCAAAGAAAGAGGATAACAAGGAAAAGATCAAGAAGGCCACAAACAGATGATAATGCAATGGAGGAAGATATCAAACTCAAAGTTAAATAAATAAAGTGATTTATTACAATACATCATTGTCATCATTAGAATCAAGTTATCAGAATCAGGACCACGAATCTACTATAATCGCTCTCTGTGTCCAGAATGCAAACGTAAAAGAAATGCTTGTTTGTGTTTTAAACTTGCTGGACCTCTTTGCCACATGTGACGGCACTGCTTCTTCCTTCCTGAAAATCAGAAATCCGCCAAGAATTCCTCCTCCTCATCAATCCTTTCAATATCTGGAATTCAGTTCTTGGGCTCTATACTGTTTTACTCTATTTTTCTTAGATGATCTCATCTACTCTCATGATTTCAGCAGTGATTTTCCCCCCAGCATCAGTCTCCAGCATCCAACTGGTTGGCGGACAGCTTCACTCAGATGTCCCCAAAATATCCCAAACCCAAAGAATTCAAAACAAAATTCATCATCAACTCCTAATCATTTTTCTCCATTCAATCTCAATGGATGTTATTTTCTTTCTCAGCTAAAAATCCAAGTAATTCAGTCACCAAAGCTAGAAAATTAGACATATTACTTTTGACTCTTCCTTTGTTAATCCTTCCATAAAACTTAACCAATTTGCCTCCTGCATGCTTCTTATTCTGCTTCTTTTTCTCTGGCTCTCAACATCTCTCATTTAGACTGATATTTCCTAACTGGTCTCTCTGCTCCTGCTTGCTCCCTTCAATTACCCTCTACAAGGTATAAGAAGAATTTATCTGAAATGAACATCTCACTATCTTTCCCTTGTTTCAAACTGATCAATGGCACCTCCTTAGCTTTAGAATAAAGCCCACATTTCTTGACATGATTAGAGTCTTTATAATTTGGTCCCTGCCCATCTTTTTATTTAAAAAAAATTTTTTTAATGTTTATTTATTTGAGAGAGAGAGAGAGAGAGATAGGGAGAGAGAGAGAGAGAGAGAAAGGAAGGAGGGCAGACAGACAGAGACACAGAATCCAAAGCAGGCTCCAGGCTCTGAGCTGTCAGCACAGAGCCCAACGCAGGGCTCAAATTCACAAACTGTGAGATCATGACCTGAGCTGAAGTCAGACACTTAACCGACTGAGCCACCCAGGCACCCCTGGTCCCTGCCCATCTAACCATTTTTACCTCATACCTCTTCCTAGCATAAATTTTCCGACAGTAACTGAACAAAAACTGTAATTTCATATTGTTCCCTTTATATGCTGTGCCCTTATGTGTTTCCATGCATTTGTTCATGTTCGTGTTTAGCTATCTCTACTCCCCCCCCCCCCCACCTTTCCCAACCTAAATTATTTATGTCTTGGCAAGGTTACCATCTCCTCCAGAAAGTCTTTCCTGAAAGTTCTGGCAGAGCTGGGTTGGGTAATTCTCCTTTCTGTGCTCTTACTCTGTGTATTGCTTTTACTTAGCATACTATAAGGTCTTTAGTGACTGTCAGAAAAATCCATAAAGACACATAAAAAGAATAAAAAGAATAAGTATGTGCCTATAGTACTGGTGTCCCACCCTGAACTATGAGGCCTTCCAGAACACAAATAATAAATTATTCATATTTGTAATTGCACTTCCTAGCCCAGCACTGACAGACCGATGATCAATAAATGTTCTGTTAAATGAAGGTGACTGAAAGGAAAGAGAGTATACAAAAATAAACTGCAGAAAAGAGAAGACTTCCTTGCCATATTCCTTCATAATGGTCCTAGTCCTGCTCATATTTGAGCAGTTACACGGACTTCTTTATTTCTAGAGGGTTCTCTTTAAAAATAACTCCAAATAAGCAATTTATTCCCTTCTTGCTAGCAATATTAATTCAATTGAGAAACCGCCCTGTACTTGACATCAGATCTCTTACTTCATCACCAAAGGTACATTTTAAAAAAGATATGCCATGTGTAATCTCCATCAGATAAATGGAAAATGGGAAGGAAGAAGAAAACCAAGTAGAAAATAAAATAAACTTGGAAGCACCATGCCATTTATCACATGGAAAATTACTTACATGCAGCAGCAATACAGCAGCAAGAAAGGACTGTCCCTGACAGTACCCAATGTCTTCATCGTAGACAGAGTAGGCCTAGAGAAAAGACGCAGAGAAAGAAATACTGTAAATATTCACAGATTTTAATGTACGTTAACATCAGGCTACTACTTGAACTTGTCCCTAGGCTGTGCACCACAATTGCAACTTAAATGTGTGAATCATTAGCACAGTGGGATCCTCAAAGATGCTATATAGTTTCTAAAGCAATTCTAAATGCCCCATTATCTCCAGGTTCATCTTCAGAATTTGGAATAAAGAGATATTCAGAACACCTACTTTTCAAAGATCCATTACGGTTTATAGTCAGGCAAATGAGACCATGGAAGGCAGGAGCAAAGGGTAGAAGAGGATGGGTAGGTTCTAGAGTAGTTGTGGAGTTCTAATGCAAAAACAAATATACTGATGGTGCTGTCTGAATCCTGGATATGTATCCCATCCCATGTATCCCATCTATGTGTTGTGCTTCATTTTAGTGAGGGGATTTCTATTTAATGCATTTAATACAATGCATTATGATTCTGTAAGTCTAAAAACTGTCTCTGTCCAGGGCAGTGGTTATCAAAGATTACTAGGAAGAGTCACCACTGGGAGGAGGGGAAGTGTAGTAGCTCCCATATGCCAAAGTAGTTAAAGTACCGGATCTGAAACATTTTTTAATTAAAAAAACAAAAGAAAACAACTTTCTTGAAATAGAGTTTGTATTCAGTGAAAAGCATACATTAGTCACACAATTCCTTGAACTGGGTCACTTATGTAACCCCATTATTAAAGAATATTTCCATCATTCCATAACATCCCTCATGCCTCTTTGCAGTCAAACCACCTCCCCTAGGCAACCCCTGATCTGGTTTTCTCACAACATATTATTAGCTTTGATTTTTTTAAACACTCTCATGCAAATGTAATCATTTAATATAAACTCTTTCGTGTCTGGCTTCTTTTACTCAGTATAATGTTTCTGAGATTCTTCCATGTGGTTGTGTACATTAGCAGGCCATTCCTCTTCATTGATGAGTACTATTCTACTGTGTAAACATACCACAATCTGTTTATCCGCTCTCTCACTGATGAACATCTGGGCTTCTTTGTTTTTGGTTAGTAAGAATAAAGCTGCTATCTATACACAAGGGTTTTTCATGGATATAGATTTTCATTCTCTTTAGGTAAATACCTAGGGGTGGAAGTTCAAGGTTGAAATGACAAGTGTCTGTTTAACTTGTTTATAACAAGTTGCCAAAGTAGACACTTTGGCAGCCCAAGTGGTTGTCACTCAGTTTTCACACCCACACCAGCAAACTATGAATATTTAATGCTTCACGTCCTTGCCAATACTTGATACTGCCAGTCTCTTTCTCTTTATTAATTCCTATGGTTTTAATTCGCATTTCCCCGATGACTAAAGATGTAGGGTGTACCATCACATGCTTTTAGGCAACTGATATATATTCTTTTGTGACACTCTCTTCAAGCTCTTGCTCACTTGTTTCATTAGGTTGTTTGTCTTATTACTGTTGATTCATGGGAATTCTTGATACATTCTGTTTACGAGTCACTGCCAGACACATGTGTTACCAATATTTTCCCCTAGTCTGTGCCCTGCCTTTTTCACCCTCCTAATGATGTCTTTTGAAGTACTATTGTTCTCTCTTAACCTTCTTCTGCTAATGATGATATTATCACACTCTCTTCTAATGAGAGAAAAATTGGATCATGGAAACATTACCTAATGAATCTGAAAGGAGCTTTTTCTTCATTATCACCAATTTCCAGAGCTCTGCCTAATTTTAAGAATTGAAAGATGCATTAGCATCCTTTTACTTATTTAATTTTCTTTGATTTATACAGTTATAGTTCTGATTGCTTAATTTGTACTTTTATCCAGAGCTCATGGGTGTGTGTATTAGGGACTGGAAGAAGGATTACAGACAGAGAGAAAAGAAAAAGGAACAAAAAAGGAAGAAAGAGGGAAAAGGTTCTAATTCTATCCCAATTTGGAGCATTGCTGATGGTGCTCTGTCACTTCCTTTTTCATGAACAAGGAACAAGGAACTCTGGGCTTTGTTGATGAGACAGCATGTTACAGAATGGCAAATATATTTTCAAGGCTTCCCCTTCCCCATGAAAGATGTCAGTTGAGGATTCTTTAAAACTGTGGATCTCCAAAAGCCGCCCATGCTTCACCGACCCTGACATCATTTTAACAAATGTTTGATCTATTTACTGAGGGATAGTTAATGTTTACTGAGAAGTGTGCTGTTTATATGCTCATTTGTGTTACAAGAGAACTCTAACAGAAAATAAAGGTCCATGATACATCAGACAGAGAAGGTATGAATTCAGTGACTCCACAGACTATTCTTTAACTAGACAGCTGAGGCTAAAAGTGCACATCAGTAATGCAATGATCTTACTTTCTACTTGTTTTATGGTTCTTAGTTAGGTTAGAAGCAAAAATGACTTTTCAGACACCACTTGCTAAATTGATTTTATGATTCACAGTTTAAAAAACAGCATTCTAGCAAGTTCTTATCCTTGGAGTCCTTCCAAGCACTGTTTTGGCTTTAGTATAAGCCTTCTCTAACTGAGGTGAACTGAATCCTCTCCCTTTATTCGAAACTTGCCTCCCTTTGCACCAAATCTCTCCCCATTCCTCACTTTAAGTGCATCTCTGGCCAGATGCTTGCTCCGTCCGACTTTTAAAAACCGTCTCTACACCACTTCTGTAATGGAGTAGCAGCTCCTACTGGACCAATCTTCCCTCTGGCAACAAATTTAAACTGTGTCTGGACAATTATATAAAACAGCTACCTGAAGACACTGAAGAGCTAAACAAAAGCAGTCAGAAACTTAGCGGGGAGAATAAACTTGGAAGAAGGGAACGACACTGGGTAATATTCCCATTCTTTATGGCTTTTGCTAAAGATCAGGCACCAGGGCTACTGCATCGGATGGCTAAAACTTGGATAAAAACAGTAGTCTTATTGGCTAGAAGACCCAGAGAACAGATTGGAGAAAAAGCTATAAAGTGGGGGTGGAAATTCTGGAACAAAGAGTAACAGGAGAGAAGCCCTTACTATACTCACTGTAAAACTACAATATTCAAGATAGTATAAAACTGACAGAAGGGTAGACAAATAATCAGTAAACAACAAAAAGCCTAGAAGTACAGGCACGCTTATAAAATTATTTGATTCCAGCAAAGTTACCAAGATAATACAATGAGGAAAATAAAATTGTTTATATGTATCAACTTGCAAGTATATGAAAATTGTTTCAATAAATATGCTCAAACAGTTGGATATCTATATGAGGAAAATAATGAACTTGGATCCCTACCTTACTTCACACACAAGAATTAATTTCAGACTTATCACAGTTCTAAACATAAAACTCAAACTATAAAGCTACTCAATGAAAACATAGAATATCTTTGTAATTTGGTAAAGGCAAAGGTTTTTTTAACCAGGACACAGAAGTGCTAACTATAAAAGAATAAACTGATATATTATCAAATTTTTAAAAACCTCTAATGATGAAAAGACATTGTTAAAAAAATAAATAGGTAAACCACAGACTGGGAAGATATTTGCAAACATATCTGGAAAAAGTCTTGCAAAACGTACATAAAGGTCTTCTACATCTCAATGTCGAACAACTCAATTTTAAAAACAAAACATCTGAAGAGACATTTCACAAAGGGTTATCTATGAATGGCCAGTAAGACCATGGCCAAGTGTTCAACATCATTAGACAATAAATTAAAATGAAATGAGAACCACTGTGAGATATTACTATGTAGCCACCAGAAACTAAAATAAAAAGACCAATACACTAAATGTCAGTATCCTTGGATTCTCAAACACTGTTGGTAGGAGTGTAAAATAGTAAAACTACTTTGTAAAATTGACAGTTTTCTAGAAAACTAAATATACACCTACCCTATGACTCAGCAATTCCGTATCTACGTATTTACCCAAGAGAAATGAATGCAAATGTATACAACAAAGACTGATAGAGAGTTGAGATATATTCCTAACAGGTTTATTTATTATAGCCCCAAACTGTAAGCAGCCTCAGGTATCCCGTAGCAGGGAAGCGCATAAACATGGTATATTCATACAATGAAACACTCCTCCCTCAGCAAGAAAAAAAAGTGACAAGTCACTTACTTATACCTGTAGCACGGAAGAATCTTAGAACTATGATGCTGTGTGAACTACATCTCACATGAAAATGATTCTCCTCCAAGGTTCCACTAACATAAAGTTGTACAAGTCAAAGTGATACAGGGTTAAAAAAATCAAAACAAAGATTGCTTCTGGGGGAAGGGTCAGGGATGAACTGCGAACACATGACGAAGCTTCAATGTCTTGGACACAAGTTTGCATTTGTCAAAATTAATGAAACGGCACTCCTAGTATTTGTACACTTCACTGATAAGAAGTTGTACCTGCAGAGGAAAACTGTTAGCAAATATTGAGCTCTAGCTAATAATATACCTGCTGCACTATTAGGCATAAGGTATAAAGACATATAAAGGCAATTTACTTTCAAATGCCTGAAAATATTAAAAGGGATTGATCAATTGAATAGCAGGTAGATGGATCGACAGATAAGTGATCAAGAAAATGTAACAAAATATTAACTGTAGAACCCAGGTGGTGAGTTGGTGGATGTTTCCTGTACAGTTCTAATTTTTAAAAATATATTTGAACATTGTCATAACAGTTTTGGGGGAAAACAATCTGTGGCTGCACCCTGTCTCTGCTCTCTGCTCTGAACTATAGCCCACTTTTCTGGCGGGGTTCCCAAGAGTACTTTCAATATTCATTCAGCAAGCCAGTATTTACTGAGCATCTATTATGTAATTAAATACTGTGCTTTGTGAGGTGGATGCAATGATGAAAAGACATGGTCCACGCACCTCAGCTCAGAGTCTCGTGGAAGGATTGATTCGGTGTGTGCAGTGAAACCAGGCACAGTGAGAGAAGCGCTGCCAGAGAGGTGGGAGCTCAGAGGGAAAGGGTGAGCAGCCAAATCATCGTGTAAGAAGCAGAGTTAAAGGCAAGAAAGACCTAACACAAGGTGATGTTGTTTTAATCTTACAAAAGAAAAAAAAGGGATGGGACCAGAACTGCTGGAGACTTGGCCTCACAAGCTTGAAGGAAGAATACAGAGATTCCTTAGGCATGCTGCAGGGGAAAGGCATGTACAAAGGCACGAGAGAGCCTCTATTATGGGCCAGATACTGCGCTAAATGCTTTTCTGTGTTCTCAATCAATTCACACAAAGCATATGAGATAAGAGAAGCAGGTTTAGAGAAAGTAAACAACTTGGGCAGAGACACAAAGCTAGACCCAGGATTTCAACCCAAATCTGTTTAAATACAGAGCCTGTATGCTTAATACCTATATTATATCCCCCCCCCACCCCCCAAATTCATATGTTGAAACCTAATCCAAAATGTGATGGTATTGGGACATGGGGCCATCCAGGGGTGATAAGGTCAGGAGGGTAGAGCTCTCGTGAATGGGATTAGCGTCCTTATAAAAAAGATCCCAGAGTGTTCCCTTGTCTCTTCTGTCATATGAGGACACAGCAAGAGGACGGCCATCTACGAACCAGGAAGCAAGCCCATACCACCCACTGAATCTACCAGCACCTTGATCTTGAATTTCCCAGCCTCAAGAATTACGAGAAACAAATTGTTGTTCAAGCTACCCAGTGAATGCTATTTTCGTTACAGCAGCCTGAAGAGACTAAGACAATCATTTAGACTCACTCTGTGCAGAGTTATTCTTCTTAGACATTTATGCATTTGGGTCCATAAACGATGGAAGGGCCTATCTTCTGATTTGCCTTAGGGGTCAAAAGGGTTGGGGGATAAGACTCCACAGTCTCAAGAGAAATGACAATTCTTTTTTTATTTAAAAAAAAATTTTTTTTAACGTTTATTTATTTTTGAGACAGAGAGAGACACAGCATGAATGGGGGAGGGGCAGAGAGAGAGGGAGACACAGAATCGGAAGCAGGCTCCAGGCTCTGAGCCATCAGCCCAGAGCCCGACGCAGGGCTCGAACTCGCGGACCGGAAGATCGTGACCTGAGCTGAAGTCGGACGCTTAACCGACTGAGCCACCCAGGCGCCCCGAGAAATGACAATTCATGATGACATTTTGACAAATCTTGATTCTTGTTTAATCTTTTTCAATCTATGACTTCTGGGTTTAGGGAAGGAGAACTTTTAATTTCTCTATGTAATATATTTATTAACATGCTCACTACAGGCTAGAACTTAGACATAACAAATGATATTTGTAAGGCATAATCTAGTTGGTGCTAACATTTATCTATAAATGTAAGTTCTTCTTTATCAAATAAATATAGAAAACACTTGATTTTTTTTTAAAGTGTGGGATGCTAACTTTGAAAATAATTTCCCACAGGGTAGTGGGACTTTCTTTACCAACCCAAACATACACAAAATAACCAGTACTGATCTTGAATTACCTTAAAAACATTAGGGAAAATTTTAGTCTTACAGCTAAATTGTATCTAAAGATTAACCTACAATCTTCTTCCTCCCAAAATACCCTCTCACACACAAACCTTTACTAGGTTGATGCAGGAAACACAGAATGACAGTTCTCTTTTGTCCCAGGAAGGGATAACATACAGGTATCTATTGTCTATTTCATCACACAAACACACTTATAGGTAAAGAGGAAGGAAGCTCAGATTCACAGGAAAAAATGAAAAGGAAATCAGAACATGTACTCTAAGAAGCCAGAGAGGCTGTGATGTGGGCATACAAGAGAGGATCAAACTTCTGAAACATATCCCTATTTAGCTCTTGGCAGTGCTAAAGGAACTGATATATTTGCTGATGAACTGGCTACTGATAGACAAACAGTTCCATCTACTACCTGCAATGGGCTTCTGCCAAAATGAAATCAAAACAAACAAACCAGCCTTTGGACTGTTCTTGGCACCAAGAGCCCTTCAATGAGTATGTCATGGAAACAACCAAGTGTAAAATATGTGGAAATAAGTTTATTTATAGACTAAAAAGAGATCTGTTCTCATACAATCTAAGAGACAAAAAGAGATACCAAGGAAAAACTATGTTTAAATAGTGCCACGAAAAGCTAAATGAAAAGATGTCAGAGTGACAAGAACCGTAAGACACCTAGCTGTCTAAAAGAAATTAGGGTAACCTTTAAAGAAAAGATTATTTAATACAGCACTTAACACACATGGCTTTGCAAAGAATCCTTTAGCATTAATTTCTCTGACCGTAAAATAGCCACTAACATTTATTGATAATTGCAGCCCATTGTTCTAGGTGTTTATATAACTGTATTTAATCCTTAACAAAAACCCTCTGAATTAAGTACTATTAATATATCCATTAAAAAATTTTTTTTTCCACATTTTTAATTTATTTTTGAGAGAGAGAGAAAGAGAGAGAGAGAGAGAGAGCACAAGTGGGGGAGGGTCAGAGAGAAAGGAAGACACAGAATCCAAAGCAGGCTCCAGGCTCTGAGCTGTCAGCACAGAGCCCGATGTGGGGCTCGAACTCACACACCACAAGATCATGACCTGAGCTGAAGTCAGACACTTAACCGACTGAGCCACCCAGGCGCGCCAATACATCCATTTTATAGAAGAAGGAACAGAGGCACAAAAAGCTAAGTTACTTGCCCAGGGTCACCCAGTTAGTAAGCAGCAGGCTAGAATTCAAACTCAGGCAGCCTGGCTTCGGATCTCGAGGTCTTAGCTACTCTTACTATGTAGACTCTGGATCTTAGTGATTGTTGACAAATGTGGCAGAGTTCGGGTGAGCAACCGCAGAACTTAATGATAAAACATATATTTTTCTTTCTGTGTTGTATTCAGTACATAGTCATAAACTAATCAGAGATGTGGGTTTATTTAAAGAAGGTAGAAGAATGATAATCACCAAGTTTAGGAGAGTGGCTGACTCTGGTGGGGTGGAGGAAGATTGACTCTGAGAAGACACCTGGAAGTATCCAAAGATATTGGTAATACTGTATTTCCTAAGCTGTTGGCATAAGGATGTTACTTCTATTATTGACTTTTAAAACTCAGAAATACAAATCATGTTTTCTCATTTGAATGTATATTTCATAATTTTAAACATCTAACTAAAATTTTTAAAAGCTTACTACTTATTAGTAATTTTCCAGTCGATGATTTGTGATAAGATTTCAAATTGGGTGACATCTCTAGAAAACAGATATATGAAAAACACATACCAAGGCTCCGCTGGAGTTTAACATAAGTGATTAAAATAGTGAGGTAAAAAAAATAAATAAAATAAAATAGTGAGGTAGATAACCACTGGAAACTACTCTTCTTGGAGAAAATTATACCTATGCACAGTAGATTCTCATTCCTTGCAGCTGTTTGCTCTATAAAGTTGCTGTGAACACTGAATTAGCAGATACTGAATCGATGCCCCAAAGGGGGAAACAGAGGATTAGGCTTCTGGGAGCCCCTGGTCAATCAATCCACCATAACCTTGTTTTATGTCTATGTGTATTTCTATTTAAAGACACTTTATTTGATACTTATTGTTCATTAGTTCATATTGAAATCATGGGCAATATCACTACCACTCAACAAAGCTTAACGAACACACATATTTTCCATATGGTACGTCATGGCCTTCTTGTGTATTGTGCTTGGCATTGCTAGACAGCACTTCACTACGCTTGGTGGCCATTTTAAACAGCACAATCACCAACACCAGAATCACAAAAAGCACAAAAATGAGGTACTAAACTTCAAAAAAGAACTGTTATTTATAGAATGAGAGTTGAAACAAGAAGACAGACAATTACCTGGTTTCATGTGAACTTTGGAATGTATACATCAGGTCTCAAATTTTTCAACACAGTGGAGAGGTACATCAATCAATGATCACAAAAATAGCGAGGGTACGGATTTGGGGGTTACAAATAAATCTTGGTGAATAGGCAAATTTGCAAATATGGAATCTATGAATAATGGAGATCTACTGTGTGTGTGTGTGTGTGTGTGTGTGTGTGTGTGTACCCTCTTAGATAACATCTGTATCTAATTGTATTTATCTATATATCTTAGAAATATATAAATACATCTTTGGGAATGCACACACACTGATATCCAGAATTAAGTTGACATCATTTATTTCTGAATTAGCCCACAAAAAGCAAATCAATATAAAATGTTTTTCATGAACAAAACCAAAATTTTTAGTGATTAGAATAATGAATAATTAGTTTTAAGAAGGGCCATAAACATTAGAAATACCAAGTAAATGAAAAGGTAATGTAGATGTATTCTCACACCACAATTTGAAGTTTTAAAATTTGGGACTAAATCAATATTTTTATAAAAATTTTCAGTACCAAACATTCCTCATCGTATTCCTTTTCCTCCAAGCCTTTAGAGTCATTATGAATGACATATCTTCCTATTCCTTTAGAATTCAGTACAGACAGTCCATAGTAATCAACAGTTCATTTACCAGTATTTTCTTTGAAATTCGGCATGTGTTTTCCTATAAAAGCAATATGGTTATGAGGCTCTCAGATTTGCTTCCAAACTATAAAACTGGCCCCTAACTATAGGACCCAGGACAGTAGCTTTTTATGGTAAAGTGTTCTAAAATCATTGTTCGTCAAAAAATTTACTTACAAGTTTTCTAATAGTGGATCTGAATGCCAAACACTTCAAATTCCACCCCTGCCTCTTACAATAATTAGTTAACTTCCCTAAGTTTCAAACACTTTGAGGCAATAAATATTTGTGGAGAGTTTTTTTGAAAGACTGGCCTAAGCAGTGAACAAAACGGACAAAACACCTGCTCTCACAAAGCTTGTTTTTTTATTGGAAAAAGACAACAGTGTAAGTAAGTGTGAAGGTAAGTGCAGTGGCAAAACGTAACACAGGGGAAGGGGCTAAGGAATGCTGGACTCGGAGGACACTGCAAGTGTAAGAGGGGGGTTAGGGCAGACAGTGCTGGGCAAGTAACACTGGAGCAAGAAGTCAAGACAGGCAGAAGAGCAAGCCATGCAGACAGATCTCTGGGAGAAGTGTTCTGAGCAGAGGGAACAGTCGGTGCAAGGGCTCTGATCGGGGAGCAAGCCTGGCATGTGTGTGACTAGGACAGAGTTCATGATGCAGAGAACAGTCATACGTGAAGTTTACAACCTTGTAAACCTCAGTAAGGACTTAAGCTTTAAAAATGAATGAAACAGAAAAACCAGGTGGACAGCTGTAGTTTTAGACCAGGGTGGCTACAGTGGAAGTAATGAGATGCAGTTTCTGGATGTATTGTGAGGATCGAGCCAGTAAGATTTCCTAATGGATGAGATGTGTTGTGAAAGACAGTCCTGCACAACCTGTTGACCTCTGCACGGTTGCAAAAGAGTATGCTGCAGCCTGGGATATTTTCTCACATGGAGGTAAGGAGCCCTTACTCCCTGTGCTGGGCTTATCACCTTGTTTGGTCATCTTTCCCGATTCCAGGCTTGATGCATACTTCTTTATAAGTGTGTATGTCATATGGCACCTGGTCAACCCCACAGTTATCCACAGTCTCTAGGGGGAGGGAATGGGCTCTTTCTTCTGCAGCACAGAAGAGGTGCATGCAGACCATCTCCCTGTGATAGGCATCTTGGAGGACTGACACTCACTACTGAAGTTGACCTTGCTCTTTTTTCTATGAGGGGAAAGTATTGCTCCATCCAGTGGCTGTGTGAGCTGTGTCTTTCTTAGTAACCTCAACACTTGCAAACTATGCAGTGGGTTGACATCCTGGGACCTCTGCTTCTAGTGGTAGCTAACACTTTCTCAACTTAAGTGTAAGAGAAAGAAAGGAGAGTCAAAAACGATGCAAGGTTTCTAGCCTGAGCAATGGGAAGAATGGGGTTACTATTAACTAAGATGACGATGTTTTATGATTTGGAATATGTTTGTCTTCTGACAAGATCATCTTCAATAAAGTAATACAGGTGAAATCCTGACTGAAGTGGGTTTAGCAAATAGTTGGAGGAGAGAAACTGGTTAGAGCAGGTATAGACAAATCTTTTGAGGCCTTCTGTGATAAAGGGGAGCAGATTATCTTCATCTGTAACACAAAGGTAAAAATAAAAACCACTGTATAAACTTGCCTGAGGATTAAACAGCGCCTGGGCACAGCATGAGGTGAATAATAGTAGCAATGACAGGCTGATGTCAAGGAGGACTACAACGTCCTTCTTCCACATATCCCCTTTGAGCCATCATCAGGATGAGTATGCTGCTGTCTGGATGAGGTCTCACTCACCATTACAATGCTTATGGATTCTTGTTTTATTAAAAAGTAGTCAAACTTCCCATTTCCTTCCCGAAGCCATGAGGCAAAGCAAGATAAACGTGACACAGAGGGGTGGTCCGACATTATACTCTAACCAGGATGATGAGGCCATTCATGTGGGGAAGCGGATGGCCAAGAATAAGGAATCAATGGAGTGACACACATGGGATGTTAGAGCCTGACCACTGTAAAGAGGCCATCTGTGCAAGACAGGAGAGGCCACAGCAATGGGAAGCTGGTTACATACAGGGATATTGATCAAATGGATAAATACATGAAAAATAATGAGAACTAGGTTTTTTCATTAGAGAAGGGAGTTAACAAATATAGGAAAAAGAACAGAATTCATTTGCTGATATTTAATTGAAATTGAAAGTATTCCTGTGAATCCCTAATTTTCAACATATGTAAAAAGGTATAAAAACAAATATGGGCAGTGACATCAGCAAAAAAGGCAGAGTAAGGATCTCTACAAATGTGCTCCTCCATAACAGCAGGAAAGATAGCAAAAATCGTTACAATCAGCTTTTCTAGTGCTCTGGAAATTGACCTAAGATTTGCAGCAACCTGAGGAACATTTATTACAGAAAAACGACCGAATCTCAGTAAGGACAGTGAACTTTGTGGCATTTTTTAACTTCCCTTAGCTCTACCTCTGCAGCCCCCTGATGACCTTGAAAACTAACACCTTGCTTTTGCAGTGAAAACAAGCATCCTGGAGACCATCAGGAGCAAAAGGGGATGGCTACAAATCCTGCAAAGAATCATTTGCAGAGAATGAGCATTGTTAGACCTGTGTGGTGGTTCCCCAAAGACCACTTGCAAGGCTCACCCAGTGTGAAAAGCCCTTTCCCCAGGGCATTTGTCAAAAACAATTACAAGTGATTGTTTAATTTTATGACTGCCTTCAGGTGGTAGATAAAAGTTGAAGCAGACAACAGACTTAACCAAAAGGTTTAAAAGGAAAAAGCTATAGAATGAGATGTCCATAAGGTCTTTGAAAAACTCAGACTTATTTCTGAGAATATAGAGGTCCACGTCCATGTGTAAAACTGTACAGGTGCCCAAAGCTTTGGGTAAGCTCAGAAAAGGCATGAGAAGGCTTTAGGTTCTCATTTCTGGCTGACATTGATTGAGGCTCTGCACAAGCAGGAAGTGAAGGTAAAATAGAATTGTCACCCGGTTAGCTGAATAATAAAAGTATGCCTAAGCACATCCACAGAGCCCCTTGGCAAAGAGTGGGAAAGTTACGGGTTCTAGGAAGTATAAGCAAACCTCTTTCTAATCATTAGCTAACCACCAAGCAGAGACTTCAGTGGCCACACATGACAAAGAATAGACTTTATATAATTAGTTCACAAAAGTCACCAAACTACTACAACAAAAACAACAAAACCTAGCGAATCCACAGAAAGAGAAAGTGGATTATTGATTGCCAGAGGCTGAGAGTAGGGATGCTGGAGAGTGACTTCTAATGGATATAGGTTTCCTTTTAGAGTGGTGGAATGTTCTAGAACGTAATAGTGATGATGGTTGCATAACTTCATGATATACTAAAAACCACTAAAATGTACACTTATTTCAAGGGATGCATTTTATGGTATGTGAATTATTTCATTAAAAATACTGAAAAAACTGTTTGTATACAGACATGCATATATGTGTCTATACATATATTCACACGCACATATATATTTCTTAGCTCTGTCCGGTGAGATGACTTGTGAGTAACTCATCCTAATATCAGTGAATACACCTAGTGTAGAAATCTTGGTTTTCTACGATTTTTAACTAAAGAAAGAAGGGATCCTTAGAGAAATGGTCTAGTTCTGGGGCAAAGGAAGCCTGGAGCATCTTTTTGGGCCAGAAAGAAAGGCAGTGCTCAGAGAATGATAGGATATGCCAAAACGCCAGCTTGAAGGTCTCCCACCGTCCAGTTGGGAACAATCTGAGCACCAAAACAAATAATTATAGTAAGAGAGTTAGTAATACACTGAATAAAATGAGAATTGATGAGTCTGACTATGATAATATGTGTGTGTATGTGTGTGTATATATACATCCTGTATATACACACACACACAAATAAATAAATGCAAAGTCTGATGAAGAAGGTATGTTTATATAATTATTACTCCACCCCAAAATACTTCTTAATTGCAAAAGGTAAAAGAGAAACTTCACAGTGGAGAAGTCTGGTCAACAACACCTTATTTATGTGATCAAAGTGACCATCATCAGCTCAGGTCATGATCTCACGGTTTGTGAGTTCGAGCCCCACATCGGGCTCTGTGCTGACAGCTTAGAGCCTGGAGCCTGCTTCTGATTCTGTGACTCCCTCTCTCTCTCTGCCCCTCCCCCACTCGTGCTCTGTCTCTGTCTCAGAAATAAACATTAAAAAAATTTTTTCAAAGTGACCATCATCAATTATGGGAAAACCTGCAGCTGTGTGCTACCTGAGAGGAGGAGATAAGAGATGTTTCTTTTGTGTTACTCTTGCCAAAAATGTATAACTTGAGTCCAACCATGCGGAAACATCAGACAAACCCAAATTGAGGGACATTTCAAAAAATGACTGGGCTATAATCTTCACAAGTACCAAACAAAGGAAGGAGTGAGAAACTATTCCAGATATCAAGAAGATGTCAACTAATAGAAAGGTATGATTCTGACCTAGGTCCTTTTTTCTGTAAAGGACATTATGTGGACAGCTAGTGAAACCTGAATGAAGTCTAAGGCTTGGGTTGTAGCAGTACATCGATGTTCCTTTTTGATTTGGATGTTTCATTACAAGAGAATATTCTTGCTTCTTTGAAAACATCCTGAAGTATTTGGGGGTGATGCAGCATCATGTTGGCAAACCACTCTCAAACACTATAGGAAAACAAAATTATGTACTTGCAACTTTCCTGTAAGTTTGACATTCTTTAAAAAATATATGGAAATATGGATGTATACATACATATATAAATAAATTCAGAATAATTTTGTCTGTTGATTCTAATAATAAAAAATTGGGGCTTAAAAAAGGTTATTAAGTTTATCCTATATGCTGGCAAAAAGAAGAGTATTAACATAAGCTCCAAAAATAGACTCCCTGATATGAAATAATCTAAACTCTGGCAAATATAAACATAGAAAACTAGATGTACTCACAAATATTCACTCATAAAGCAATTTTCTTATCTAACATAGCTGGCAAAATTCCTAGATGTAAGTTTCCTTTTATATAACACTTGAAAAAAAAAAATAAAGCCCTTGGCAACAATTTAAAAGTGAACTGATATACTCATTTAAAAAAAGGAAATGTAAAATAGCTAGACTATCATATACTTAAAAAAACATTTAATGCCCGTATTATAAGTAAACTACCGTATGATTATGGGAAATTACCCAGAGTGTTTAGTTTATATCTTTGGACTTTTGATTTAAAAAAAAAAAATGGTACATGAAGGACAGCAAAAAGGAACTCTATAAAATAAAAACAACATCCTTGCTCTTTAAAGAGCTTATGTTGAGTAATTATTATAAACAAAATTATTTTATAGAAGAAGAAACTGTAGAGAGAGCTCTTGTAGTGTTTATATACATTACATTCTCATTTAAAATATCTGTTTGGTGACCATGAAAATGAACCTGTCTAATCTCCAACAGCAGAAAACATAATTGGTCCAAGTTGCCAACTGGTATGTCCTGAAATCCATCCTAACATTTGCACTAAGGCCACACTTCCCAGGGTATACTCCCAGCCAACGACTGAACACAACAAGACATTAAGGCAGGCCAGCTTCTGGGAGAAGTGGGACCCCACACACAACTTAGCCAAGGACTCCCATTGGCCTTGCCAAACATTCCTTATAAATGCACTACACTCCAAGACACTTCTACCTAATCTTACTTCCTATCTTCTTCCCTTGGGGTCAGACTAACATTGTAGTCCAATGGCTCTCCCAGCGTCTCCATTTTCTCTTACAGGCATCTCCCCTAATACACTGCTTACACATTTAATCCTGTTTTGGTGACAAGCTTCTGAAAGGACCTGGAATAACACAGTTTCATCAAGTCAACAGCACAGAGTTAATTATATTACATCATGTAGCCAGTACTGCACTCTGCTCTCTAAAACAAAGAAAAAGAAAATGTCAGAGAGAACCTCTTCCCTCAAAGACTGAACACGCTGAAGAAAACACTTAAATGAAATTAATCAATGTTCAAACATAATCCATAATAATCATCTAAACTTTCTAGAGTATTTTTAATCTATAAATCACTGTGGGTAGAAGTGGGTAGAACAAGCTTCACAAGGGAAGTGGGCTAGTAAGATTTGGACAGATGGGAAGGAGGTGGAAAGCAATTCAGATTCACACCCTTCCTTGGTCTTTAAAAGATGCAGGAAAAGGTCTGGTTAAGGAGGAGGCTTCAAAGTTGTAAAGATATTGCCAACTGGATAACAATTAGTAAACAGGAAATAAGTCCCCATAATCTTGTAACTAATCCACTCAGGAATAAATGTGACTTTATTGTTTGGGATATTTAAGGCATTTGAATTTAGTATAGAGATCTCTATTTTGAGAAAAATCATAAATTCAGGAAACCATGAGTAGCATTTTATTTGAAGGCTCCTTGTGTTACGTCTTTGCAGGTTAGTTTTTTCTTTTCTATTTAAAAAAGTAATCTTGGGGCGCCTGGGTGGCGCAGTCGGTTAAGCATCCGACTTCAGCCAGGTCACGATCTCGCGGTCCGTGAGTTCGAGCCCCGCGTCAGGCTCTGGGCTGATGGCTCGGAGCCTGGAGCCTGTTTCCGATTCTGTGTCTCCCTCTCTCTCTGCCTCTCCCCCGTTCATGCTCTGTCTCTCTCTGTCCCCAAAATAAATAAAAAAAAAAAAAAAAAAACGTTGAAAAAAAAAAAATTTTAAAAAAGTAATCTTACTTTTCTTTTCTCAAAGAATAATGTTGTTTTTGAAAGAGAATGACTATAATCAAACCCTTAGGATACACACCAATCCCTGTATTCTAATTTTACACATTTTTATCATCCTCATAATCCTACTCTTTCTCTTCCTTATTCTAGTAATGGTGTGATGGCTTCAATTAGCCTTTCAGTTGAAAGACTACGGGTTTCACAGAAACTACAAAGCTATTTCAGAAAAGCTCTTATGGGACCAAGCACATAAAGAAATTTTTAAAAATTTTTCAGACACTTTCAAGAGCATTACAAATCATTCATTCTCCTTCCAGGACTCCAGCTTCACAAACCTAACCTTTTATTGTTACAGTTTCAGAAGAAAAATCCATATTTAAAATAACATCCTATCTTCCCAGTTGAGCTCTGACCCATAAAAAGTCTGTCCTATTAATATGTATAATAACAGGAACAAAAAAAAGACCCCACCCAAAAACAGTCCCTCATGTATGATTTAATACTAATAAAAAATGTTTTTGAAATACTATAAGCAAAAGCTAAGCATGAAGTTAACCCCTATATACACACAAACACACACTGTGAAGCTTTCCAACTTTAAGTTGCTAAGATTTCTTTTATATGTGTATGTATATGTATGAGCATGCATTTGCTGTTCTAAATGGCTATAAACATAACTGTCCTTGGCAATGAAGAAGAAGTAGACAATTTGCCTAAAATAAAAAATGGAAAATGAGTGATTTAAGGGCAGGGAAACTAAATGAAACTCTTACCCTCAGAGATTAAGATTTATCAGTATGCAAATCTAGTACCATCTTTGTTCCACTGTAAACAAGAGGATCAGTGACTATTTCCCCTCTCCCACAGAAAATCTGAAACTATTAACGAACACTTAGCTAACGAAAAGTGTAAGGGGAACATTACGAAAATGTGATCTCTCATATCTCCTCACAGGAGCAAAATAATATTTCATAGAAGGGGAAATTTTTGGAAAAAGTGGTCTGCAACAATATTAAAAACAACTAAGCAGAGATTTCAGTGGTCTCATAGTGTCAAGGACACAGAAAGTAAGATGTGGAGCCCACCAAAGAGGAAGATTTCTAATAAATACCTCAGGCTTTTAGCTGAAATGCTGGAAGGTCTCACCCATGAAGCAAAAGATAGTACACACTGGGTCAAATGGATCCATTATACTCTATCTTCCTACCAGAAAAATACTAAATCTTCTTTGGAGTAAAATCATTCAAAGCCTTATATAATTTTTCACATACAAAATCCAGATTTCTATTAAAAAAAACCAAGCATGAAAGAAAATATGAGAAAATAAAAATCAAGAGATAATACTAATATATGAACAGGTGATCAGATATTAGACTTTATCAGACTTGGACTTTAAAATACCTATGATTTGGGGTACGTGGGTGGCTCAGTCGGTTAAGCGTCTGACTTCGGCCTAGGTCATGATCTCACCATTGCTGAGTTTGAGCCCCATGTCAGACTCTGTGCTGACAGCTCAGAGCCGGGAGCCTGTTTCAGATTCTATGTCTCCCTCTCTCTCTGCCCTTCCCCTACTCATGCTCTGTCTCAATCTCTCTCAAAAATAAACAAACATTTAAAAAAAATACCTATGATTAATCTGTACAAGAAAATAGGAAAAAGACTCACAAAGGAGAATGGAATCTATTTTTAAAAAGAATCAAATAAAAATTCCAGAACTGAAAAATAAAACAACCAAAATTAAGACTGCAATAGAGTAGAGAGAGGATTAGTAAGAAATATCCAGATGAAGACACAAAGGACAGATGGAAACATAAAATGAAGACATAAGTGACATAGTAAAATATGAATATTTGGAAGTCCAGAATAAAGAAGCAAGGCCAAATAGAATTTAGAGAGATACTGGCTGAGCATTTCCTAAAAGTGACAGACTAAAGTCAAGCCACATATTCAATAATGAAGTCAAGCCACATATTCAATAACGAACTCCAAGCAGTACAAATATAAAGAAAATCACAACTAGGGCACATTATTAAAAAAACAAAAAACAAAAAATTGTTGAAAAACCAAAGATAAACCAAAAAATTTTAGAGCAGAGAGGAAAGATGTATTATATTAAAAAAGAAAACAAACATAAGATTCACAGCCATCTTTCAACAGAAATAATGAAGGCCTACAGACAATAGAATAACACCTTTAAAATGGTAGGCAAAACCCCATCTCAACCTAGAACTCCATATCAAATGACAATCTTTCCAAAATAAAGACAAAATGATAAGACCCTCACACAAATAAAAGAAATGCAGTAAGTTTCATTAGCAGATTTTTACTAAAGAAATATTAAAAACTTCCTCAATCCATGCTCATGGATTGGAAGAACAAATATGGTTAAAATGTCAATACTATCCAAAGCAATCTACATATTCAGTGTAATCCCTATCAAAATGACACCAGCATTTTCACAGAGCTAGAACAAACAATTCTAAAATGTGTATGGAACCAGAAAAGACCCTGAATAGCCAAAACAATCTTGGAAAAGAAAACCAAAGCTGGAGGCATCACAATCCTGGACTTCAATCTGTATTACAAAATTCTAATCATCAAGACACTATGGTACTGGCATAAGAGCAGACATTCAGATCAATGGAACAGAATAGAGAACCCAGAAATGGACCCACAAACATATGGCCAACTAATCTTGGACAAAGCAGGAAAGAATATCCAATGGAATAAAGACAGTGTCTTCAGCAAGTGGTGCTGGGGAAACTGGACAGCGACATGCAGAAGAATGAACCTGGACCACGTTCTTACACCACACACAAAAATAAATTCAAAATGGATGAAAGACCTAAACGTAAGACAGGAAGCCATCAAAATCCTCGAGGAGAAAGAAACCTCTTTGATCTTGGCTGCAGCAACTTCTTACTCAACATGTCTCTGGAGGGAAGGGAAACAAAAGCAAAAATGAACTAATGAGGACCTCATCAAAATAAACAGCTTCTGCACAGCAAAGGAAACAATCAACAAAACTAAAAGGCAACTGAAGGAATGGGAGAAGATATCTGCAAATGACATATCAGACAAAGGGTTAGTATCCAAAATCTATAAAGAACTTCTGAAACTCAACACCCAAAACACAAACAATCCATTGAACAAATGGGCAAAAGACATGAGTAAACACTTTTCCAAAGAAGACATCCAGGTGGCTAAGAGACACATCAAAAGATGCTCCACATCACTCATTATCAGGGAAATACAAATCAAAACTACAATGATACACTACCTCACATCTGCCAGAATGGCTCAACTTAACACCTCAGGCAACAACAGATGTTGGCAAGGATGCAGAGAAAGAGGATCTCTTTTCCACTGCTGGTGGGAATGCAAACTGGTGCAGCCACTCTGGAAAACAGTATGGAGGTTCCTCAAAAAATTAAAAATAGAACTACCCTACAACCCAGCAATTGCACTATGAGGTATTTATCCAAAGGATGCAAGTGTGCTGTTTTGAAGGGGCACATGTACTCCAATGTTTATAGCAGTACTATCAACAATAGCTAAAGTATGGAAAGAGCCCAAATGCCCATCAACTGATAAATGTATAAAGAAGATGTGCTATGTGTATATGTGTCTACACATACATACATACATACGCACACAATGGAATATTACTCAGTGCTCAAAAAGAATGAAATCTTGCCATTTGCAATAACGTGGATAGAACCAGAGTGTGTTATGCTAAGTGAAATAACTCAGAGAAAGATAAATATCATATGATTTCACTCATATGTGGAATTTAAGAAACAAAACAGATGAACATGGGGAAGGGAAGCAAAAATAAGAGGGGGAGATAAACCATAAGAGACTATTAAATACAGAGAACAAACTGAGGGTTGCTGGCAGGGTGCTGGGTGGGGCGATGGGCTAAATGGGCAATGGGCATTAAGGAGGGCACTTGCTGGGATGAGCACTGGGTGTTATATGTAAGTGATGAATCACTAAATTCTATTCCTGAAATCATTATTGTGCTTAAAAAAAAAAGAATGAAAATTAAAAGGAAAAAAAAAAACCTTGAAGAAGGAAAACAATCCCAGATGGAAGCAGGCAATGAAGGAGGAAATGAAGAGCATAAGAATGGATAAACAGGTAAGTCTAAATGAATATGGATAGTTTAAAATACAAAAAAATAATACCCTGTGTGTGGGCATAGGTGGGTATTAATGCATGTACAGGATTAAATACATGATAATAATAGGACAATGAACCAAAAATATATGAAGTTAAAGAGATGTAAGGTTCTTGCATTATACAGAAGTGATCCAAGTACTCACCTAGGTGTATTCTAATACATCAAGAATGCCTGTTGTGATCCCTAGGGTAACCATTAAAAGTATGCAAACTATGTAATAGTTACAGAGTTTAAAGTAGAAAATGAGGGAAAAAAAGAGAAAAAACAGACAGATGAAACATAATAGAAAACAGTGATATAGTAAGTTTAAAATTAAATACATAAGTTCATTAAATGTAAATATACTCAATACCCCAATTAAAAAATAATTGGAGAGCTAGTGAAAATAACAAAGTTCAATTATAAGATGCTTAAAGGAGAGACTTCTTAAATATAAGAACTCAACTGAAAGTAAGAGGATATTGAAAGTTATACAATGCAAAATGAAGCTAATTTGGTCAGACTTCTATCAAAGTACATACTAGCAATAATTAAGACATTTTATAATGATGATAAGGTTATTCAATATGAAGACCCATTAACACTAAATTTGTATGCACTTAATAACATAAATAATAACATAAAAATACATAAAGCATAACTCGACAAAATTAAAGGAATAACAGACAAGCTCAGATTCATAGTTGGGAATGTTAGCACAGTTTTATCAGTAACTGACAAAACAGGAGAAGAAAGAAGTTATAAAAAGATTGGAAAAGCATGATTACATATTTAGAATCAGAAAGCAAGTCTCAAAAAATTTCAGAAGTGTTAAAACACGCAGAGCATGTTCTTTGACCATAGTAAAATTAAGATAGATCAATAACAAAAAGTAACCTAAAAGTCACCAAATACAATGGGTCAAGGATATCACCATATATATAATAGTAATAAAATATGACATCAAAATTGGTGGAGTTGTAATAGAATACTACCCAGGAATACAAAAGAATGGACTACCAAAACACTCAACCACATGGATCAATCTCAGAGGCATTATACTGCATGAAAGAAGCCAGAAGTATATACTGTATGATCTATTTATAAAATTATAGAAAAATGGAAACTATAATGGCAGAAAGAAGATAAATGGTTACCTGAGGTCAGGCATAGATAGGATTTACTATGAAGGGGCATGAGGAATTTGGGGGCCAATACAGTTGATATCCTTTTTCAACAGATAGGACTTAAATGGAAAGATAATCTATTTGATGTACATCATGATAAAATGATAAAGAAATCCAAGGATCTTTTGGTTCTCTTGTATTGAGGTATCAAAAAACCAAATCAAAAGTACATGAAAAGCATTTTCTAATCTTTTTTACTTGCCTGCCAGTAATTCCCCTTTAGAACAACTGTCATTTCTTTTTTTGGAAGTGGAAGCATTTTGTTTATTTTTATTGAAGTATAATTAACATATAACATACAAAATATAATAATATGTTATATTACTATCAGGTATACACCATAATGATTTGATATCTGTATATACTACAAAATGATCACCACAATAAGTCTATTTTACTACAATTACAATTTTTTCTTGTGATGAGAACTTTTAAGATCTATTTTCTTAATAACTTTCAAATATGCAATACAGTATTATTAATTATAGTCACATTACTGTATACTACATATACTATACCCCCACGATTTATTTATAACTGGAACTTTGTACCTTTTGACTTCCTTCACACATTTAGCCCATCTCCTACCTTTGACAACCATCAATATGTTCTCTGTATCTATGAGCTTGTTTTATTTTTCATTTATTTTTAGATTCCATATTTAAGTGAGATCATATGGTATTTGTCTTTCTCTAACTTATTTCACTTAGCATGATGCCCTCAAGGGCCATCCACCTTGTTGCAAATGGCAAGATTTCATTGTTTTTGATGGTCTGATAATATTCCATTGTATATATATACCACATTTTCTTTATCCACTCATCCATATATGGACACTAAGGTTGTTTTCATATCTTAGCTATTATAAATAATGCTGCAAATAAACAAAAGAATGCATATATCTTTTTCAGTTAGTTTTGTTTGTTATCTTCAAATAAATGTCTAGAAATGGAATTGCTGGATAAGGTAGCTCTATTTTTAAATTTTTGAGGAACTGCTGTACTGTTTCCCATAGTGGCTACACCAATTTACATTCCCACTAACCACACACAAGGGTTCCCTTTCTCCACATTCTTACCAATAGTTGTTCTTTCTTTCTTGTTGATACTAGTCATTTTAATGGATATGAGGTGATATCTCATTGTGGCTTTGATTTGCATTAGTGATGATGAGCATCTTTTCATGTACCTGTTGGCCATCTGTATTTCTTGTTTGAAAAAAAGTCTATTCAAATCCTCTGTCCATCTTTTATTTTTTTTTATTTTTATTTTTATTTTTTTTAACATTTTTTATTTATTTTTGGGACAGAGAGAGACAGAGCATGAACGGGGGAGGGGCAGAGAGAGAGGGAGACACAGAATCGGAAACAGGCTCCAGGCTCCGAGCCATCAGCCCAGAGCCTGACGCGGGGCTCGAACTCACGGACCGCGAGATCGTGACCTGGCTGAAGTCGGACACTTAACCGACTGCGCCACCCAGGCGCCCCGTCTGTCCATCTTTTAAATGAATCATTTGGTTTTCCTGGTGTTGACACTTTATATATTTTGGATATTAACCCCTTATGGGATACATAATTTCCAAATATTTTCTTCCATTCAGTAGGTTGCCTTTTCATTTTGTTGATGGTTTCCTTTATTGTGCAGAAGCTTTGTAGATTGATGTAGGTTTGGTATCTTGATTGTGGTGTATTTTGATTATGGCTACATAGGTGTATACATTTGTCAACACTTACCAAACTATATGCATGAAACAGATATAGCTTATTGTATGTAAATTAAACCTTAATTAAGTTGATTATAAAATTAGAGCTTTAATGCAGAAAAACAAACTTCACAAAAATGCATCTAAAGCAGTATCTAAGAGCAATGTGTAGCCTTTTCTGTACCTATTAGAACAAAAGAGAAGCTAAAAAAATTACTGATTTAGGCATGTATTTTAAGTTAGAAAACACAGCAAATTAAACTTAAAATGGAATAAAAATACAAGCAGATATCAGTGAAATAGAAAGCAAACATATAATAGATAAAATCAACAAAGCCAAAGGTTGCACTTTTAAAAAACTAAGAAAACTGATAAATTTTATCACAAATTAATAAATTTTATCAAAATCAACCATAGATCATAATCTTTAGTGTAAAAAGCAAAATAATAAAATTTCTAAATTACATCACAAAATATTTTCATGACTTTGAGTTAGGCAAATATTTCTTAAACAAGACACAAATATACTGACCATAAAAGAAAAATTAATAAATTGGGCCTTAAAAATTAATAGCATCTGTTCATCAAGAGATAATAGAGTAAAAAAGCAAGTTGGAGAGAAGACAGTAGTCATATATATATATATATAGATAGATAGATAGATAGATAGATAGATATAGATATAGATATAGATATAGGGGACTCATACACAGGGCGCCTGGGTGGCTCAGTCGGTGAAGCGCCCGACTTCGGCTCAGTTCATGATCTCAGGGCTTGTGGGTTCAAGCCCTGCATTGGGCTCTGTGCTGACAGCTCAGAGCCTGGAGCTGCTTTGGATTCTGTGTCTCCCTCTCTCTGTCCCTCCCCTGCTCGTGCTCTTTCTCTCTCTCAAAAATAAATAAACATTAAAAAAAAAAAAAAAAAAAGGACTCATACACATGAGTCATGAGCAGCTGCACCAGTCTGGATTTCCACCAACAGTGCAAGAGGGTTCGTTCCCCTTTCTCCACATCCTCGCCAACACCTGTTGTTTCTTGCGTTGTTCACTTTAGCTATTCTGATAAGTCTGAGGTGATTATCTCTTTGTGGTTTTGATTTGCATTTTCCTGATGATGAGTGATGTTGAGCACCTTTTCATGCCGACACTTTTTTTAAATTTTTTTAAATATGTATTTATTTTTGAGAGAGAGACAGAGACAGAGCACAGTGGGGGAGGAGCAGAGAGAGAGAGGGAGACACAGAATCTTAAACAGGCTCCAGGCTCTGAGCTGTCAGCACAGAGCCTGACACAGGGCTCGAACTCGGGAACAGGGAGATCATGACCTGAGCCGAAGTCTGACGCTTAACTGACTGAGCCACCCAGGCACCCCAACACTGTAAGCTTTTATTTACTTATCTCATCCATTTATTCATTTATCTATCTATCTAGCTTTTGTTTGTTTGTTTATTTATTTATTTTTAAAATTTTATTTAAATCCAAGTTAGTTAACATATAGTATAATAATGGTTTCAGGAGAATTTAGTGATTCATCACTTACATATAACACCCAGTTCTCATCCCAACAAGTACCCTCCTTGGCACCCATCACCCATTTAGCCCATCCCCCCATCCACCTCCCCTCCAGCAACCCTTAGTTTGTTCTCTGTATTTTGCTTGTCTCTTATGGTTCGCCTCCCTCTCTGTTTTTATGTTATTTTCATCATCTAATTTTTAGGAAGGTTCTCCAAGACTTCCTGTATGACCTGAAAGAATTAATTTTTCCTTAAGGAAACTAATTCGTATGAGAATACTCTGCCATCCTCAAGGTCTTCTGAAACCACTTAATTCATTGCTCATTAGGATGTGCTGGCAAAGCAGAGTTGACCCTAGGGACTCAAAAGGTTCCTAAGCAGCACCCTATTTGGATCTACCTTAGAAGGTTGTTATGATTCAAAGAAGCATGCCAGAAACTCAAGGAAGAGAGGAGATGCACAGGGAATAGAAAAGGCCTACTTGATTCTCTAAGGGCTGCCTGATTCCCCCAAGGCAGAGCTCTACATGAAATCCTTGTGGGTGCATTTTGATCCAGGAACACCAATCTGCCACACCAATGAGACCTTATTCTGGGGCCAATCAGACTCCAAGGATGTGGGCTGGAAGAGTCCCACAGCTGGCACATGCTGTTAGGCAAATTGGGCTTTGTAAAGAAAAGTGGCCTATAGTGGGTTCAGTAAATGCTGTCATTCAAACCAGGCATCCCAAGGAAGAGAGTTCTATTATAGGTAGTCAGATAGAAACTTATATTGAAAACACTATTGGGGCACCTGGGTGGCTCAGTTGGCTAAGCATCAGACTTGGTCTTGGCTGAGGTCATGATCTCAGGGTCGTGGGATCAAGCCCCATGTCAGTGTGGAGCCTGCTTGGGATTCTCTCTCTCACTCTCTACTCCTTCTCCATACTCTCTCCTTTTCTCTTTCAAAATAAATAAACTTAAAAAAATAAAGAAAATATTACCAACTCAGTGAAAAATAATTCATCCTTATAACCATTAATACCCCCTTAACTCTACTAAACATTATAAATAACATATGATTACATCTAATTTTACAAAAGTCGTGATCACTTGCATTCTTCAAAGTCATGCAGCAGGTCCCTCATTGTTGGTATCAAAATAACACCTGAAATGTTTCAGTTCTTATATTAAATCCAATCTCATTTTGAGAACAATATTTGATAAAACAAGCTTATTTTAAAGTTAAGTCTATTTTTGTCCTTTCACAAACCATTATACAATCAAATTATTAACCCAGATGAGGAAAGGTATTGATCTCTCTGTAATATATTCAGCCCGTCCCATTCAACTCACAGCAGTAGCCTCTTTTTCAGAAAGCAGTTACTCAAATCAGAAAATTAGAAAAGGCAATAACACTCAAATTAAATTGCACACGAAGAGTCTCTTCAATCTGTACTGTTGTGAACAATATTTTAGCTGATTTCTATGACTGACTTGTTTCAGGTTTTTAAAGAGATGTATATCTCAAAGTAAATCACTAAATTATTCCATTTCATGTGTGCTTGAAACACACACCCAAACACAATAATAGAAAGCCGGTGAAGTCTGTAAAGTTAAATCACACTTACTTCTAACACTGGTATTGAGAGATGGCTGGATATATATATATATAACTCCTGACATGGGAATTGTTAAATTCTGCACTCATCTGTTATATTTTAAGGAAAAACTTAAACACTTATAATCACTTCAAATTAGAATTGGAATAATCATATCAAACCCCACAGTCTTAATGAGGAGGAAATCCAAAAAGTGATTTTCCCAGAGTCTTAGGTCTGCTTAAGAATCAAGAACCAGATTTCCTGATGTTCAGTCCTTTAAACTGTGCCAACCTGTCTCCTAACTCAAAATAGACTTTATAACATATTTAAATTAAAAAAGTGCTAAAGATACTTGGGGTGCTAGTATTTTTTCCCTCCTTTCAAGGACACTATTTTAAAATATGTTATTGACCTGACTAATAGGAAAGACAAGAAAAGGGAAGGAGGAGGGTAGGGATGGAGGGAGTTAGGAGAACCCTAAACTTTTCATTTTCAGAATCCTATGAATTCTATTATACTTTCAGTTTAACTTCCACACATAAATTTATGACAACAGAGGGATCTCTGAACCATTTCAATTTCCTCCTACTTTGAAAAAGATATTAAGAGGCAAAAAACTGAAATTGACAGGGCCATTAAAACATGACAGCAAATTTTTAACAGTCTTCTCTCTAATCTGACAGTTCAGATCATTTCTCATTTCACCAGAGCCACAGAAAACTTTTTAACTACAAAGTCAGACTTCTATATCCTTGAAACCAGAATTGATTTCCACACTTATTATAATTGAAATTCTCTTAATAATTTCTGTCTCAATTTAAGAGCACAGCACATTATATTTCTAGTATAGGCTCCACTGATAAGAAGTTGTCAGAAATAAATGAAGTAATATATGTGAAAGTACTTTGTAAATGTGAAATTATTATAACACATGAAAGACACCGTATTAAAAAAAAAGATCTATAGTGTGTTGCTGATGTGAAATAAGATACATCACTCTTAATGGTAAATCATTACAATAAGGAGCATGACAAGAATGTCCACTATAATTGCTTCATTTTAGTACTATTAATGGAGATTCTGGCCAGTGCAGTAAGACAAGAAAAAGATTAAGGAAGAAAAAAAAATTGGTAAAGAAGAAGCCTTTTTAAATCAAGGTATTATTAATGTTTATTCAGGTTGTGCAAGGTATCCAGGACAGAAACTCAAAGGTGTATTGCTGAGAGTGTGAGGTATGATGTTGGATATGATTCTAGGAATAAAAATGATATAACAGGCAGACCACACTCAATGGCCTTTTTACATATAGCTACTTTGGGGGATATGGGATGAAGGTCATAAAATGAAAGACTATGGCTCAAATTGGATAGAAAAAGCAAAGGAAAATGTATGCACAATTTGTGAGTTATCACCACCACCTGAGGTTTCCCTGCATGAGCGCTGAATCACTACATAACAGATCAAGAGAAGAAGGAACTGTGTCAATTAGGACCCCAGCAAATTTTGGTTTCTCCAACATATTCTGAAATATTAATCTCTGCTCTCTCCCATTATCAAAGGGCACTGTAAAATGTTAGGTAATATATATTTTAGTACAACATTATAAGCTTTAGCAACTTTTATTTACTATGCTGAGTTTTGAAATGCTTTTAATATGATTCTTTTGTTTTCCACATTTTTACAAAATGTAATTTAAAGTGCTCAACATTTATAAGGTATCTTAGAGCTACAGTGTTCTAATACTCTTTTTTTTTAAGTTTTTTTTAATGTTTATTTTATGTTTGGGGAGAGAGAAAGCAGAGTGCGAGTGGGGGAGGGGCAGAGAGAGAGAGGGAGACACAGAATCCAAAAACAGGCTCCAGGCTCTGAGCTGTCAGCACAGAAACCGATGCGGGGCTCCAACTCACCAACTGCGACATCGTGACCCGAGCCGAAGTCGGACACTTGGGTGACTGAACCACCCAGGCACCCCTATTCTAATACTCTTAACTCAGCAAGGGCTTTAAAACTGTCTAATCATGTTGCAAAATATACACTGATGATCTAACATGGCCACACAAGCTGGGTGAATGTACTAATGAATACTCTCTAATGAATTCAAGGTTGGATTATTATCTGCCATATCCAAGCAAGAGATATCAACTACTTAAATATCCCAACTATTTAACTTTTATTTTTGTGTTTGGTAGTGGTTCAGATATTTCTCCTGTAAATATTATATAATGAGGGAAAGAAATACTGTTTTTACTACAATGGAGCAAAATTGTTAAGTCAGAGGCTGCAAGCACACAGAACCATCTGTTTTAGTTATGTGAAAAAATTATCTAGTATCAACCAGTGAAAAATTGAGGGAAAAGTTTGGCTGAAAATATGCTGAATGCTAGGAGGAAAATGTTCTCCTGTATATCATAGGTCAGACCCTTCTACATAAACTTAAAAACTATATAAATTTTGTTATCATCCTTACATAAGCCAGAAGCTAATTAGCTGACAGAATTTCAAAATTGGTAGAAAAATTTTTAATAATTACTTTTGCCTTTTACAATCATATAATGAATATACATCTGTAGGGGTGTTCAATGGTTTGTGGCATTTTTAAAACTAGATGATGTATTATTTTCCAGAAGTCAGTATACTCTCAGAGTTTAAGTTATTCATGCATTTCTAGCTCTGATGATATAACCATATAAAAAAAGATTTCTGATCAGTGTTTATCATCATCCAAATGGCTACATTGGAGAAAAGAGAAAGAGAAGGTAAAGAGATGGGAAGGGGAAGGGGAAGGGGAAGGGGAAGGGGAAGGGGAAAGGGAAGGGAAGGGAAGATAGGAGAGGGCAGAGGGCTAAACTACAAACATGCAAGAAGGATTTTAATGAAAGCTGTGCCATTTGCAGAATTAGGCCATCAGTCCTACTTGCTAGCACAAGCAGGCAAGGGCTTTTATAAATAACATTTAAAAAACATCAGTAAATATAAAATGACACTGATATATGAACATACTTCTGAATGTCCAACTGGCCCATTTTTACTACTCAATAAAAGGATAAATTTAATTATTCAAGAACTGATTACCTAACTTATAAATTAGCCCTTGTACTTGCCTTTTCTCCATATTACTACAAGATTTTCTTGTAGTCCGCCATTCAGCAATAACCTTTATTGGGATGGTAGGGAGGACAATGTGGAGTTTACCCACCACATTTTGTAAGGCATCTTAAATTTGAGGATAAAGGGCAAAACTTTGTTTAATGGACTTTGCAGTTTTTAGCTTTTGGCCTCAATTAGCATTCACAATATGAGTTAACTATATGCAATGATTTAAAAAGTCATTTTGCATTTCTGATATAACCTTGAAAAATTACCAATCTGATAGCTTTTCTCCATTAACAGAAACAGAATCTTTTCTATCCAAGCAGAGCGTATTTACTAAAATTCAGGAAAAGGTTTTCTTTCAGGTTTACTAATAATGAGGGAAAAGGTTTCAAAATGGGACATAAAAACTGCACAAAGATGTATTATGTGGCATAAGTCAGGGTATACTAGTAATATCAGAGACCTCAATCGTATTAAAAAACCACATTGTTTCTTACCCTTATGTATTGTCCAAAAATTGAGACAACTGCCACATTAAATTGTCATAAGGGCAGTCATCGGGACTCCTCTGAGCCTTTACTACAGTAGCCTGAGAGGACCTTTAGTTCCTTTCTCCTTAGCAGCAAAAGGAGGTCATAGTGTGCCCCCTCCCTGACAAGCAGGCATGGGACATGCAGCCAAAAAGTCACCTTCAGGACTCAGTACTGAGCAGAGAAAACTAAGGCAGGAAGGAAGGGAGACTGAAGAGACAAACTGACTTAAGTAAAGTCATTTTGGTTTTAGGCTGACCTTTAACCTAAAAGCCAGCAGGTCATAAAAAGGGTCACAAAATCTGACTCAGAAAACCACAGGACCCTCTTCCCTCTGGCAGTAAAAGCCAGAAAGGCCAGACACTCTTAAAATTGCTACCTGTAGGTAATTTCACAATCCTAAGACAATGGAAAAAACTAAGCACCCATGCAAATGATAAAGCCAAAGTTAAAGACTAAGCCCCTTCCTATAAAGGTTAGCTAATTTTAAAACTTAAAACCCAGGGCACCTGGTGGCTCAGTCGGTTAAGCATCCGACTTCGGCTCAGGTCATGATCTCACAGTTCATGCATTCCGTGCTCTATGCTAACAGCTCAGAGTGTGGAGCCTGCTTCAGATTCTGTGTCTCCCTCTCTCTCTGCTCCTCCCCTGCTCATACTCTGTATCTCTCTCTCTCAAAAATAAGTAAACATTTAAAAAGAAAAATTTTTTAAACCACTTAAAACCCTTCATTCGAGGCAAAGAGGATCCTTTTCCTCATCTCCGATGAGAGACTGCTACTTTGTGAAGTAGCTCCTTTCTTACTTCTAGACTTAATAAATCTTCATCCCTTTCTCTAAACTTGCTCTTGAATTCTTTCTCATGTAAAGCCATGAACTCTTTTGGCAAGGGGCTCTGGCTGTCCAGCATCAACATGGCACAGAACAAATAAAAAATGAAGACAGAAAAAAAATCTGTAAGATGGGTTCCTAAGATATAGCCCTGTAAAATAAGTTTAAAAAAATGAGGTGGAGGGCCCTACCTTGCAAATCTTGTAAAGTGATTCCTGGCCATCTCCTCCAGTATCTTTAAAGTAATCATGTGCAGGAAACGTACGATGAATATCTCTAGTGATAACACTCTCCTGGGCTGAGTCCTAAAAAAGAAAAAAATAGACCTGGTCATTAATTTAAAATTTCTTTTTAATAATGAAAAATAATATATACATATGGTAAAAAGAAAATAGTCAAATAGCACAAGAAGAGTCTGCTTCCCCCCACTGAAAATACCTGCTTTCCATTCCAGACCCATAGTCCCATTCACCAGCTATAAATGCTACCAACAGTTTCTTTTGTATCCTTTCATCCATCTATCTATAGATGTGTGAACATATGCTCATGTGAGGGGAGGTGAGGGAGGGAAGCTGTATACACACATCTCCATCCTTTGCTTTTTGAAGCACAAATAGAAGAAAACTATCTGCTCCTTTCATGTAATGGGGTAACTTACAGAATATTCCTTATCAGTACATGCAAGCACATTTCAGTGTCTTTCAGAGCAGCTATTAAAAAGAATGAGGTACATCTGGATAAAAATATATGATGGTTTAATATTCTATTAATGATTTTTTGCATTTTTCTATTTATATTACAAATAATATCACTAAGAACATTTTTATACATACATGTTCAACAATAGATTCCTAGTGGTGGAACTATAGGTCAAAGGGTGTACACAGGTCCATTTCTGATGAAGATACTTTCCTTCCAGAGGTGTTGCAACAATACATACTCTAAACACTGGTGGAGAAGATGTTTTTCCATACCTGCCCAATACCACATATTACTAACTTTTCACATTTTTGACCATCTGATAAGTGAAAACTCAGACCATAATAGTTTTAAAAAGGTATCAATCTTTTCCCTGATAGGTTAATTACCAACTCACACACTCCAGAGAACAAAAACCCTCAAAACTACTATATTAAGATGACTAAAGATTAATTAGAATAATAATTAGAATAAAATTCTAAGCCTTATAAAAAGTGATTAATCATTCATTTGATTGAATCTGATTCTTGGAAATGTTGTTTTCTCTGTTTAATGTCAAGAAAATAGGATGGAACTACTTCCGGCAACCCTGATGATGAAAATACTTTGCACAATTTAAGAAGCACCAATGGCCACCAGTGCAAATTAAGTGTTCTTTAATGTCTTGCTTGCATGAAGATTTGAACAAATCCCCTATTTTAGTTAAAATCAAGAAATGAAAAAAAAACGTTTAATACATGAATTACTTTAATGAGTGCTATCTCCCTTTTCTCTCTGTAGCTGAGAAGTATGTAAGAAAGGAAATAGCTGATTAACTGTGAGTTAAGCCAGTGCCTTCTCTTGCTGCCTTTTTTCATTTCGGCTGCTATTTCACACTGAGTGGTAATTAGATCTCATACCATGTAGAGAAAGGACACAAACTGAAATGTTCCAAATTTGCTAGCAAACACCGAAGACACTGCAAATCAGTCCAGAGGAAACTCTGAAGGCTTATTGGAATGTAAGGCTACAGCTGAAGAGAAACGAAACTTAAAAAAAATTACCATACCTTAAGTGTCAGGACACCTAGAAAGTTTATACTTATCAACATAAATGCAGTTTCTAATGACAGAAAATTTTGAGGGGAGGTGGGAGCACACATAAAGGTAACGTACAAAGAGATATGGCTGGTTACGGCAGTGTCTAAGTAGGAGATCCCCTGAGTGGGGGATCTGGTACCAGGTAGAAGAAAAGTTTTCACTGCCCAGGCTTTCCCTAATAGAAAGGTTTTCTTTCCACACAGTAATAGCTTCCCCTTATAAGCTATTTGAAAAGATGACCAATGAAAATGTTACTACTGCCATTGCTGAACTATTTCAGGGGCAAACATGTGCTGAGTGGTTCACAGGATAAGTCTTTTACACTTTTCAAGATGTTAAGGGAGAGAAATAATTGGACTATATTCCCTAGAAACTGCCTACTCATTTGGCATCATACTGTGTTTAAATGGTACCAACAGTCTGATTCAGAGAAAGGGAAATTGATCAAAATTTTCTAGAAAGTAACTATGCATAATATGGAGTAATTTTTTCTACGCACACTTGAATCTTCCTTATTTGTTTCTAAAAATAAATGGGCAAAAATTAAATGAAAGTAAAAATCATCAACTTTTCCTTAATGAACCATCCCTTCCTAGGATTACTTTCAAATGCTCTCTACAAATGTGCGTTTCTAGAGCTTTCTTCCAACATACTGCTCTCAGGTGGCTAAGGGAATAATTTCTGGAACTTCACTTAATAAACTAAATAAAATATTTTGCTATATTATTCACTGATCCCTTTCATATAACTGAAGGTCAGAAGGTACATTAGAGTCTTATAAAGAGACTAATACAAATGAAATTATGTACTAGAGAAAATAATCATCTTTTCAAAGCTCAAGCTAACCTCCTCCCAATTACCCATACTGTAGAGAGTAAAAACAGCACACATTTCCAGAATCCACACCTAATCTCCCAAATTCACTCACTTCTTCAACAAAGACTTGAATCAAAGCTCAGTAACACTCAGTAAAAATGAAGATAAAAATGATTTTTCTCTTCAATATTAATTTTGTTTACATTTATTTCAATTATAGTTGTCAATTTTCATAAGATCTCATAAGAAGGACAAAAAAGAGGCCAAATATTTCACCATCGAAATACCCAGAGTTAAAAGGTTTCATGCGAAAACTTTTTTTTTAATATGGCTAAAAACATTTTATAGCACAACCAAAACTGATAATGAGGTCGTCTTCTTGGATGGCTCCCATAAGCAGAATCTCCTTAAATCCTGACAGTCATCTTCAGAAAGGGAAGAGGGAAGAAGTCACTCCTTCATGGGCAGCTACTTCACCAATACCCGCAAGTTCACAGCCTGACCCACAATTTATTTCCCCGTAGACGCATCTCCCGTTCTGGTCTTCAGTCCAGTTTGGTGGGCTAGTGGCTTGGAGCCAGATAAACTCACTGGTCCTATTCCTGGCTGCTCCACTTAATACGTATAGGATCCCTAACAAGTTATTCAATCTCACGAAACTTCAGTTTCCTCATCTATAAAATGGGACAATAATACTAAATTTACCTCATTTAGAATAAAACAATGCACGCAAAGTGCTTAGCATGCTGCCTGGTATGAACTCAGTATTCATTAAAGAAACAAATCAATTATGCGTATATTATTTCTTTTTAGTGTATCACTTAGTTCTCTAATTTTCCCCTCATACTCCTGGATTTTTTTATCTCTCTTTCTTTCAGCTTCCTCTTTCTCCATAACTTTATCTTCTAGTTCACCTATTCTCTCCTCTCATTAAAGAAACAAATCAAAATAGCAACTGTTAATTATTTCTTCCTCTTTTTCCTTTAGAATCACATTTAACTGTTTAAATACTTTGGTGAACATAACATTTTATACATTTTTGTGTGTGCACTTCAAATAATAAACCATTGTTTTTCTTTGGATATCATGAACGTTATGAATAGAGCTTTCAGCACGATGACATTTAAATATATACACTCCCCATTCTGAATTTCCTAGCATGTATCTCGCGTGTCCTAAATTATCCTTGTTTCTATCAATCCATGAATAAGGGCAAAAGCGAACAATCATTTGCATAAAGTAATGTTTTATCAACTGGTAGACATTCTGACTGCAGCTTTGCATATGCCCATGCAATAAAGATGTACACAACTCAGGAGGATGGAAAGGACAGGGTGTGGTAGAAGTTAAATTTGCCAGAGTAGCTACCATTTCCACCACTGCTTCAGAATTTAGCTTGTGAGAACCAGAGAAGGCCTTACGTCGCAGTTCTGGACAGGACAAATGCCACTGTCTCTTCTGGACCATTAACGCCAAGCACGTAACTGGCAGGCAGAGTCCTTGAGATCATCTATCCTGTCTAAGCCGCAGTCAAGTTGGACCACACACAGAAACTGACTCAGACCAGTAACAGGGAGTAACAGAGAGGTTCAGAGGAAAGTCTTAGAAGTTGAGTTTTACCTGCCTCCTCACCACCCCACAGCCCTGACACTGCCAACACACTGAAACTAAATTTCTATTTCGTTTACCTACAAAGGATTTTCTTTAATTTCCAAACTGCTACATCAGAAGGCTAAATTATCTTTTTATTTTCAAAACAGATATCATCTCCAGCGTGGTAAATAAAATCCATGGTCCAACAGAGGGTATAATCTGGCTTGTGGAAGATCAATTTAAAATCATCTCTAGGATGTATAAGTAGCTCAATTAACTTTGGACCATTTTAAGTGGATTCAATTTACAGTCTCCATCAAGTGTTTCATATTAGCTGCTCTTCTAGTACTATGGGTATACCTGACATGTGTGCCATCCTTTCAATTCCTATTCCAAGAGAATCATCACTTAACTTGCTTATTGTGAGAAAAAAAATGAATACGGCATTCAAGTGCCAACAAGTATTAGGAGGATAGGTTTGGATGACCATAGACTATAATTTTTTTATAAAACAATTTCTGGGCTGTCAACAACTGGAAAGGTATTTCGCTGCAGATGATTGTTTTCACATGTGACCTTAGCCCCAGATGAAGTGTAAAAGTAGTGTTTGATAAAGGAACACCTTGACTGTGCCTTAATTTGCTACATTTTTACAACTACGACAAGCATCTGTTCTTATTAATCCCTATTGTCAAATCCAAAGTATAACTGCATTTTCACCTTTCATCGACCACAAAATTACTTCAACTTTATAAATACCATGCCAATTTGTTAGTGTTACTAAAAATGCCAATGTAGACCACACCTACTCACAGTTGGCAGATAAATGATTCAGAGCTTAAAAAATATTTGACCTTAGAACGTGTCTTCTATTCTTACTTCACAGGGATCCTCCTTCAGTTCTATGTTGGAGCTAGATCTATGGTAAAACATCACAAACTGGTCGGCTTACATGTCCCCGAAAGCAGATGGGGTTGCAGTGGTGGGTCTGACTTATTTGCCTTGATGTTTGCCAAAAATCCAAAGAGGCAGAGATAAAAGGAGAAAATATGAGAGTGCACTCTGGTTTTAAACATGCTATTGAAATTGTAGGCTAGAAACAGTAACACAAAAAGAATGGATCACTGCCAGTCTTCAGTCCTTGAATATGCAGGTAGGGGGAGTCTTAGCATAAGTGGAATACTATGGAAGCAAAGAAAGAAATATTAACTCAATCATATCATAAGCAACCGTTTCCCGGGCATTGAACACACATGCTACCAAATGTCTCAGGATCAAAGCCTGACACAAAGGTAAAAAATATAAGCCATATTCTGGCTTCAACTAGAAAGAAATCTCTTCAGGGAGAAAAGCAACAATGAGAACTAAAGGAAGGGGAAGGAGAGGGGAGAGGAGGGTGCATATCTTTAAGACCAGCCAATATTCATGATAGATACCTTGATCCTGAAGGAAGTGCCAGGACTGCAGTAGGAAATATCTGAATAAAACAAAGCATTCTTTTGGGACTGGGAAACTAAGTAGTATTGTAGCCTATGGGTACAACCTGGATTTCCCAGAGTTCTTATGAAATTTAGGTCAGAGCCGAGATGACTATGACAAATACCTGGGGTTACTTTTAGACTCCAAATACACCCACCAAATGCATCTATGACCATATTTGGATATGTCCTCATTTCAGGGTGGCTAACCACTCATTGTCCCAAAATAAAGGTTCAACTGAGGCACTTGACAGTCGCAAACTCATCCAATGAGCAGCGATAAACTCTGCAACTTCTGCTGGAATGAAGCACAATAACTGAACTCCATGGTGTTATTTTTCAAAGCAAGATGCATTTCTAACTTTGCATTATTTTTAAAAATTATGATTTTTATCAAACCCCTTGATAAAAAAAAAATTAAATTTAAAAATTTAAGAGCGCCACATTTATTCCCATTGTATAAAAATAACATTCTTTTATTTTTCCACAAAACTAAAGAACACCTCTAATAACTAGCATTTGATAAAAATGTCTATTTGCACCTAACCTTTAAGTTTTGTAATTTTATTAATTTTGACTATGTGCATACCTAGTTATTGTTTATAGGCTGAATAATTTTTAATAATTTTAGAAAATATTCTACCACTCTGTCAACTGCTTTAAATGCTTCTCTTTGAAACTCTTTGAGCTAAATTACATCTTCTTATATTGAATGACATAAAAGTTGAAGATACAAAAAAACTGAGCTATTTGTTGCATAGTGCAAATTCATTTATGTATTCAACAAGTACTAGTTCTGAGTACCTACTAAGAATTAGGCATTATTTTAGGTGCAGAAGATAACAACTGTTGCCAAGGCAATGTCCTTCCCCTAGAGGACTTAAATTCTAGTAGCAGGAAAAAGAGACAAAAAACAAGTACTGGTTAGTTAAAATTACTATCTAAAAAAATAAAACAATGTAAATAGCAAGTGAGGAGAAGACTGATATTTTAGGCAGGGTGGTTTTGACTTTCTGAGGGTGGGTTCAACTGTTTAGAGAAAGAGCATTACAGGCAAAGGGGAAAGCATGTGCAAAAGTTGTGAGGTGGGAGCAGAATGTCAATAGTTCTCTAGACATTTTCTAGAATTTTGCTGACCTTTGTGTGCAGATGCTTTCAATGAATTGCCAAAAATTATTCCAATAGTTTTGTGGATTAACATGGTAACCTCAGAAATTTATAAGTATAATTCAGATCATTTTTACAAGATGTCTTAATTCATATGCTTGAATAATATGCTCCTGGTTGCACATGTCTGTATGAAAGTTTGCCATTCAAACATCCAACACTTGCCATGTACAAGACATTGTACTAGGTGACGGGATCAAAAAAAAAATAGGATATAGTCCATAATATCCCTAAATTGCAAGAGATTAAGATCTTGTAAACATAAAATATAGGTGCAAATATCAGTGGAAGGAGACATATTGCTAACAGCCAAATTAAATGATATGGGCAAAGTTATCTATGAGAAGTCAGTAAAGAAAGTGACTAGGGAAGGGTTCAAGTGGTGAAAGGGGCCTTCCCCAGGAGATGACAGGATGGGTTCAAGTCATGATCTCACAGTTGTGGGATTGAGCCCCGTGTTGGCTCCACGCTAACAGCACAGAGCCTACTTGGGACTCTCTCCCCTCTCTCAGTCCCTCCCCATACACACTCCCTCCCTTCTCTCTCAAAATAAACAAATAAACATTAAAAAAAAAATAAATTAAGCTAGAGGAAAGACAATGTTAAGAAAATGATTAGAAAAAATATACTTACAATACTGTACTGCATTTATCAAATAAAATCAGTGTATAAATGGACCCACACAGTTGAAATCCATTTTGTTCAAGAGTCAACTGTACAATAATACAAGGGTGGTGTGAGCAGAGGATCCAAAGCAGGAAGGCACTTGGCATGCCCAAGTAATAGGACTCTAATTGTCTATAGAAGGGAATTCACAAAGAGGAAAGTTGAGTGGAATCTAGAATATGGAAAGGTCATCTTGAATGATGATGTTTTAACTTGGTCCTGTGGACAACAAGGACCATTTCATCTGACTATTTCACTTCATGGCCTTTGTAGTCAGTTTTGTGAACTCTTGTTTCAGTGTGATCTCATCTGCTTTTATTACCTGAAAGAATTAGTGTGTAGTGAAAAATTAACCTCATACAAAAAGAGGGCTGGAGTTACTAGGAGGTGATCTCTAGGCCCTTGGAATATCATGCCAATATCTTTTGGTCACCCAACAGACTAACAATGTGATTTATTATGGGGATTTGGGCCATACAGTATTAGTTCTATCTACAAAGAGACTGAAAACTAAAAGTCAGTCATGTGGGCAGTACGTGAATAAGCTCCTATAAAAACTCTGCACAATAAGACTCAAGTGAGCTCCCCTAAATGAAGCTGGCAATACTCCATGTGTATCATTACACACTGGTGCCAGGAAAGCTATGTTGTCGATGACTCTGTGAGGAAAAGACAAAAAAAAGTTCCATGTTTGCTATTTCTCCTGGACTCTGCCCAATGTGCTTCTTCCTTTGGCGGGCTTTAATCTGTATCCTTTAGCTATAATACACTGGCACCATGATTTTAACAGCTTTCACTGAGTTCCTTGAGTGTTTCTAGTGAATTGTTGAACCTGAGGGTGATTCTGGTAACACCCTGAACTCACAACTAGTGTCAGAAGTGATGGCACTCTTGTGTGCACTACCCTCCTCTTTAAGTTTTTAACTGGTTATAGTATAACAGGTTGGCCATCAATAATTTTGAAGATCTCACTGTGGTATTCTCACCAGTAAATTTTGTTTAGTCAAATATATTTATCATTGCCTACCTTTTCCTCTATGACAAAGTATTATTCACAATAAAACAGTCCCTTAATACTGTGTTAATTCAGTTGACTTTTTAAAAACTCTCCTTTAATGTAGAACCCTAAAGTTTAAACATATTGGACCACTACCAACCATTTGACCACTTGTTCACTGAGCTTCCCAAAACTCTCTATGTGATTAGTGAAGTGAAGACCACAGACCACTACATGAAAAGCAGAACAGACAACTACTGAAGTGGCCTATAATTCACTTACATGAAGGGTCACCTACTTAAAGCCTAAAAGGGGAGTGAGGGTAAACGAACAATAACTGTATCTCTAAGTAAATGCCAACAATGTGTGTATTTTAAAAATCATTTAAGACCAATAAAGTTCCTCATGCTGGGATATGGATTTTGAAAAAGGCGATTAATTTTTACGTCAAGCCAGGTTATATAACTGCCATTTTTTTTTCCTTTTTATAACAGCTCATTTCCATTAACACAAGTTTTTACTCACTATGAGTCGAAGATGCACTGATCACCACACAGTAACAAAAGAAACGGGAAGAGCTAAGAACAGAAAGATTTGTTTCTGAAACATTATGGCAGTTCTAGTTCTCAATTATAAAGGTTATTTCAATAAATTAAATATTCTAATTCCATCTAGTAAGTGTATAATAAGGCATTTTTTTTTGTTTTACAAATTCTGATTAATATTATAGCTTTCTTTTCCAATAATCTACTTTGTTCAATTTTCCCTATTCAAGAGGGTCAATTTCTGTTTCTCCAACAGGTATTATGGAAGTAGAAAAAAATTTTTTTGCAGGAAGGCACACTTGAAGCTTGATTAATCCTTTCTGGAATAAAGCCAAATCATGGGTAGAAACCTAGAGATTTTTATTCTACACTTTTTCCCCCCTTTACATTGATTCAGAAATGAGCATTACTATTCAAAGACTAAGGAGATCTAGGTAAATATATATTCCAGCTCCTCAACATAGTATATTCCTTTTTAGTCTCTTGGCTGATTTTTCGCTTGCGTACTCCTTATCTGCTAGTGCATCCTTAGCCATGTTCTCTGCTCACCGTCCATGTTCTTCCTGGGAATCCTATCTGTTCCTGAGACTTCAACTACCAGCTGTCTACTCTCTCCTTGCTCTTTACTACAGCAGATGCCAAACCTTACTGATTATCAGAATCATCTGAGAATCTATTTTGGAACCCATATCCCCAGATCTCACCTAGATCTGATTTACCAAAATCTCTACAGTACTTCAGGCAAGCCGTATTTTTAACAAATTCCTACACAGCTACAAGCAAAAGTCTACAAATTGTTATTTAGGAACTACTGGTCTAATAGATATTTGTTCCACATCTAAAACTTAACTCAAAAACTCAAATCAAAATTTCCCATATAATCAGGTGCCCTTTTATATTTTCAGGCTCAATGGAATGAAATTCCATGTCTGAGCTGACATCCAAAAAGGTATTCTGAAAGCTGTCTTTTTTCCTTTTCCTCCCTTAATCAATTGGTCCTTTGGTCTTCCATTCAGCAATATTAATTAACTGGTACCCATGTCTGAATATGCCCATGTAATTACCACCTCTAGGTAGACCATGATCAGTTGTTATTTATCTTTGTTTCCCTGGTACCTGAGACTCTAGGTGCTTAGTAAATGGGTGCTAAATAAATCAGAACAAGGGAAGCAGGCATGGTAAGAGTATATTCTCTATGATGAAGAGACTCAAGTTTTATAACTTTTTGCTTTGAGTTCTGAATTCTCTTGTAACCTCATTTAATCAAATGCAGTAGCAAAGGGAAATAATCTGCTCCCAAATCAAAGATGATAACAAGGACTCATAGGCTTACAAGCCAAAACTTCACAGCAAAATGCATACCGGAATGTCCTTACTCCCTAGTAAGGACATCACTATCAAAGATGACACACGGAAATAGTTACAAATATTACTACAAAAACCCCCCAAACAAACCCACAAATGGATCTCCATCTTAAAAAAAGAACTTAGAAATTCTACCACTACTGCAATTGCAAAAATCGTCATAACAAAAAGCTTTTGAGTTTTCTGAGTTTTACCTCATTTTATATGAAGACCAATAAAAGACGAAGATACCTTCAAGTGATTCATTATTTTAAAATCAGCCGTTTTACTTTAAAAGTGACAAGAGATCAATCATATAATTAATGTGTTCCAAATCCGACTAGAAGCAAAGTACATTAAATACGATGTTTTAGAAATCTCATGTGTCCCTCACAGCTTACATGTTAACTCTTCCTCAGTAAAAGAGCTTGAAGTAGTAGACTGAGATCAAGGTTGGGCAAGAAACAGGAAATTCTTTCCGATTCATCGCATCTCAGGATTATAGTATTTAATAGGCTTTGATTCTTTACCAGGTTCTTAATACCATATTAAAGTAAATCAAAGGAAGATACAGTTCCCCTCTTTTACGTTAGGGCCTTTTAGAAGTTATAAATTAAGAAAGAGTAATGCCTTCAATTCTACTTCATAAGATTAGAAGATAATCATGAAATGAGGATTTTTGTTTCTATCTTTTGAACTGCTATCTATTTAGGTTCTATAATACTCACATGAGAAAAATACAGGCATACCAACAGTTTATGGTTGTGGTCTTTCCCTGTTGACATATTAGCCCCTCCCCTTTAATTGATACACGTATTTACTTCTGACTTAAATACCACAAGGGCCACAGATTTTTCTGCAATTTTCTTGCTAATAGATCTAAGTTACTAGGAGAGGATTTTTAAGTCTAAATTTCTAAAAAGGAAAAAGAAAACGTAACTGGGTAAACATTAAGAAACCGCAAAAGTAACCCCACTCATTTCTCATTTATTAAGTTGCTATTCGTATACGGTACTTTCACTTGATTCAGTGGCTATGGGGGGCTGAAAGGTTCCTTTCCAGGCATTTGTCTGGAACTGCTTCTTTATTTAGACCTCGTTCTACAAAGCTGTCTCATTTTTCCAAAGCTTTAAGTGGTTGATGCCAAGTTACATACACATGACGGTTCCTTTGTTGCAGAGTAATTAGACGTAATCGACCGCCAGTCACAATATGAAAACAATTAATATTATTCTTTAGACAAACCAAGCATTGTTTAATCAGTTAGGATATGTGTCCTTTTCTGGCACCACCACCACCACCACCACCACAGTTCAGGATCTTATCACTTTATGCTTAGACTATTTCAATGGTCTCTAAATTAAATAGAAGCTTTTCTCTACTTCACCCTTTATGGTACTTTTAGGTTAACCTACCTAAAGCACTGCTTTGCTCCTGTGGAGCATTCAAATCCATCTATGGTATGGTCCTACCCACTATCTGGGGAAAAAGCAAAAATTCTTATTCCACTGCATTTGAATCATATCCCATCCCACAAAATTGCACTGTTCTTCCAAGCTTTAATGCTTTTGTGCAAGTTCCTCTGCTTTGTATGGCCCTATTTTAATATTTTCTCCTGTTGAAGTCCTGTCCATTTAAAGGCTCCTGTCAGACTTCTTGGGTGGTGCTTTCCTAATGCTCCCAAGTAAAAATAATTCTATCTTCTCTTACAGTCTTATAATTCCAAGCTGTATAAACTTATATAAAACATATATTACCAATATTACATATTGCCTTGGAGGTAAGATATATTTTACCTCCTCTCAGCTCCTGGCCACTAGAGATGGGGCCACACAGCAACACATTTAGTACCCCATATATAGTAGGGGCTGAACAGCTACTCGTTGAATAAATGATTTTATGAAAGGACAAAATGGAAAACCAAGGCAGAAAGAGAATAAAAAACGAGCTCATGTTGCTACTTAAGTGGAAGGTGGGTCAGGTCCCATACTGAGCCACAAATGGAAACTAGGTTGGGGCAAATCTTCCTTTCTTAGGCACTCTGGGCTGGCTCCTTGGGGAGAGAGTTTATAAAAACCATAATAAGACAGAAAGTTATCTGATGGGGCTATTGCCACAGCCAATGCCACAGTTAACATTTTTACCCACAAAACATAGATGGTCTCATTGCTCAAAACCCTGCTCTTCCAGGGATTACTTAAAGGTAACTTGGAGGCAAGTCAGCACATTTTATTTTTTTTAACTTTTTAAAAAATTTTTTTAACTTCTTTTAATTTTTAATTTTTTTCCATTATGTGAAATTTATTGTCAAATTGGTTTGCAAACAACACCCAGTACTCATCCCAAAAGGTGCCCTCCTCAATACCCGTCACCCACCCTCCCCCCCTCCCACCCCCCCATCAACCCTCAGTTTGTTCTCAGTTTTTAAGAGTCTCTTATGCTTCGGCTCTCTCCCTCTCTAACCTCAAGTCAGCACATTTTAGTTCACAATGCTAACTTCCTGATACATATGAAAGAAAAATCAAAGGAGCCTTTACACAGATTTTAGGATAAACAGAAAGCACACATTTTGCTTCAATCTACCTTCAACGTAGCAAAGGCTAAAATAAAATGCCTTATGAAGTGCAGGGCTGCAATGATCTAAGTAGCCACTGAAGACAGCACTCTTCCAAGTTAGTATTTCTTGCTGGCTATGGTTGTGATATGTTCAAGATCACAGTGGTGAGTGTGCAGTCCTGTAACATGAGGAGGATAGCACAAACCAGAGAACCTGCCACAAATGTAGCAAATTGAGAGCCACAGGGAGAGGAAGGGATTAGTGACTGATTTTTGACTCTCTAAACAACAAAGATGCAGCATTCTGAGCCTATTAGTCAGGAGGACTACCCTTGCCACTAAGGGAGCATCTGCCACTCCTGAAAGGAAATTTCTTCTTCAGGAAGAAATGGAGACAGGATAGGGTGAGTGAGGCCGACTGAGTGCCCGGGCTCTAACCGTGAGAGCAGGTACTGTACCATCATGGTACCACTGTCCTTAGGGACAATCAAGGAAATGTCAGCAAAGTTGGGGGTGGTCGGGGGCGGGGGGAGAAGATCTGGGTGGGGTTGGGGGTGGAGGGTGGTGGTCAACAATATTTCAAGAGTAAAAGAATTCTTAACTTCTTTGTTTTTTGTTTGCATTTTACTGAAGGATTTAAGCAGGGCAAATACTACAAGAATCAGTGCCCTATAATGTACTCAATTCAATGTGCTCAGCTATACCGTAAGCTTTAGTTGTCTTGTGATTTTATAATTCCACAAGAGTTAAAAACTACTGTGTTTTCCCTGGCTTTAGGGCTCCCAGACAAAATCTAGGATGCCCAAGTAAACTGCATGGGCTTTAATATTGCATGGGACATACCTATATTTAAAAAAATTAGTTTTTAATTCACATTTAAGTGAGAATCCTGTATTTTTATTTGCTAAATCTGGTAGCAGAGTACTAATATCACAGTACTGGGAAAATAAATTCCTGAGTACCCTTTATATATCATTTTCTTACTTAATTTGCTTTTAAATTTTTTTTTTTTTTTAATGTTTTTTATTTATTTTTGGGACAGAGAGAGACAGAGCATGAACGGGGGAGGGGCAGAGAGAGAGGGAGACACAGAATCGGAAACAGGCTCCAGGCTCCGAGCCATCAGCCCAGAGCCTGACGCAGGGCTCGAACTCACGGACCGCGAGATCGTGACCTGGCTGAAGTCGGACGCTTAACCGACTGCGCCACCCAGGCGCCCCCTTAATTTGCTTTTAAATACTTGGTCTGAAAAATACCTTATTTGATATAAACTAGTCACATCTGACTTCTCAAGCAAGCTATATTAAATTTACTTAATAAAAATGAGCAAATATTAGTTAAATGCCACAGATACCACTATGAATAGATTCAGAAAGATCTATTCTAAACTATGAAAGACTGAGAGGAAAACGAGGACATCTAGATAACAATGGACAGACACCATTATTAGTGAGAATACCAAGCCTGTGAGGCTCAGTAAAACTGAATTGATGACCTGGAAAATAAGATCAAATTAAGATATAGAAGACTGGTCTGAGGTCCCTGAAGACATGAAGGCAGGGAAAAGATAAAGCTTCTTCCCCCAGAATAGAAGACAAAGATGCTGAGAATATTTACTTAGTCAACAACTCTACTCTGCTCAAATGCCAAATAAAGATCAATCAATTAACATTTGAAAGACTTTTCTGGTCAGACAAAAAAGTGGCTTCAAAATTAACATAATGGCATAAACCTATTCCCGAGATTTTGGTGCTGTGCTAATAAGCTTTATCAAGGGAGAATTTATTGTTCTGGTATTTACATTGCAAATATTAATAGGAAACAGTATCTGGGCACAATGTGGAAGACTTGGTGGGTATGCGGAGGGACAAGCAACCTTTATATGTAACACAAATTCAGGAATAATAGAGATTTAACGGGTTGAATGTTTTAAACAAATCTTTTTCATTTAATATTTTAAGTAAATAAACATTAGCATCCATTTAAATACTCTTATTTTTTCTGAAGGGTTTTAACATTTTTACTGAGATTTTGTTAAGCTAGCAGGCACTACAAGTGTCTGATTATAATGGTGCACTTGTGAACAAACTATAGTCTTTCTTTGAATACACTGTAAATCAATCGAAAAATGTGACTTTTCTTATTCTCGTATTCTTTATTTTATTTTTAAAGTTTTAAAGTTTATTTATTTATTTGGAGAGAGAGTGGGGGGGAGGGGCAGAGAAAGAGGGAGAGACAGAATCTCAAGCAGGCTCTGTACCGTCAGCACAGAGCTGGATGTGGGGTTGGAACTCATGAACCCTGAGATCACAACCTCAGCCAAAGTTGGATGCTTAACCAACTGAGCCACCCAGGGGCCCCTCACATTATATTATTTAAAATAGAGTCTTTTTTAAAACAGAAACTTTTTTACTACACAAACATAGACACACATACAAACACACATGGTAGTTCACTTCCTTTAATACAATTTTCTTCAGATACTTTTGTCTTTTTGGCTGCAACCGAGGAACCACAGTGGAACCTTAGCTCCCAAAGTTCAGGGATTGACAACCTATCATCCCACTCCTTAGGGCTGGACTCACTAAGGTTTTGGTGGCCTCAGAGAGTAAACCAAACAGACTGTGACTAGGCAAAAGGAGCATATAAAATCAAGGAGCTCAATATCTTGGAAGAATTTGATAATCAAAAACAAAATCACCGATGGGCGCCTGGGTGGCTCAATTGGTTAAGCGTCCAACTTCGGCTCAGGTCATGATCTCATGGTTTGTGAGTTTGAGGCCCGTGTTGGGCTCTGTGCTGACAGCTCATAGCCTGGAGCCTGCTTTGGATTCTGTGTCTCCCTCTCTCTCTCTCTCTCTGCCTTCCTCTGCTCATACTCTCAATCTCTCTTTCTCTCCCTCCCTCTCTTAAAAATATATAATAAACATTAAAAATTTTAAGAAAAAAAACAAAAATTCTTTAAAAAAATTACTGAGGTTTTCAAAATGGGGAAAATCTGAACTTTGCTGTACCTCCCTAAACTTGCTTCACAGAATACTGACAGCAAATCCACTGCCTCTGGGCTTGGTGTTCTCATCCCATCAAATAGGTCTGTCTTCACCTCCAAGTGGACAAACTTGATTTTCTCTAGGTGCCCCATCTGTCCAGTAAATCACCAAACACTCCTTCAACCAGGTGTAAGGATCAGAAGACAAGGCTGAAAAAATTTAGCTTTCTTTGAATGGGGGAGGGGTGTCCTGAGGTTAGCTAAGGACCATATTTCAAAGCTAGGTTGGGTGAGGTAGCTGAAGCACTGGTCTAGAATTAACTCCTTCTAAAAGAAATATAATGCAAGCCCATATGTAATTTAAAATTTTCATGTAGCCACATTAAGAAAGTAAAAAAAAAAAAAAAAGAAAAAAAAAAGGGGGGGGGGCACCTGGGTGGCTCAGTCCGTTAAGCATCTGACTCTGATTTCAGCTCAGGTCATGATCTCAGGGTTCATGAGTTTGAGTAGGGCTCTGCACTGAGTGGAGACTGATTGGGATTCTCTCTTTCTCTCTCTCTCTGCCCCTCCTCCACTTACACACATGCACATGCTCTCTCTCCCTCAAAAATAAAAATGTTTAAAAAAGAAAATAAAAAAATAGGAGAAATTTTTAACAATTTTAGCATTTTATTAAAACCAATGAATCTGAAATATTACGTCAACATGCAGTGTTAAAAAATTGACAACAATCCATACTCTAAGTCTTTGAAATCCCATATGTAATTTTTTCAATTCTGATTTGCCATATTTCAAGTGTTTGATAGTACCTGTGGCTAATATCTTCCATACTGGACAATGCAGGCCTAGATGCGAACTCAAAAACCTAACTCCACACTTTGGATCCCTTTGTCACAAACTTTTCTTCCGTACGGGGACAGGAAAAATGTCTCTTGGGAGGGAAAGTAAAAGAAGGGAAGGATGGAATGAAGTTCTCAAAATGTGCTTGCAAGTGTGTAAGTTGCTAGTCCTTGTGACTAAGCGTTACAGAGAATAACTGCTGCTTTTGCTTCTCCCATCAGTCCTCTGGGACGCCAAGGTTTCTTATGAAGTGGCTAAGCCTATTACCCATAATGGCGTTTGCAAGCCATGTTTCCATATGGGATATAACTAATAAGAGCTTATCTTACTACTCAGGAGTAATAGAGAAACACCAGTAAAAACCAGAAAAGGGGCATGGTCCCAAACATCTTCTATAAACTTTGGCTTCAAAGAACTCCATAGCAGACTGTGCACATCACAGAGATAACTTTTGCTCCTGGAACTGCCAACAATTACGGAAGCAATCTTAATTCATCCTGTATCAAGAGAGCACTGACCTGATCATGTTGTCAATCACAGTGCCTGACACATAGTAAGCACTCAACTCATGGTGGATATTATTAAGCCTGGTATTGTTTTGCTTTTTCTCTACAGAACGAGGGCAATAATTCTAGCACCCAGAAGTAGGACAACTCCCGCAGCCTTCTGATGTTACCAGATATCCAGATCATACATAACACTTCTAAGACAAAGTCATGGTGAACAGATTGGAGGGTAGCAAATGTATGGCCAGCCTTGGAGCTTCTCCATAAGCCATGGAAACTTTAAATCTCTATTACTGAATCATGATCATGATCTAATAGTCAGTGTAGTGGGTCATAAGCAGGATTAAAAGGGGAAAAAAGTAATGGTAAATACTATAGTGCATCTCACTGAATCATTTCTGAAAATTATTGCTTCTGACATACATACGTGTATGGGGAGGGTCAAAAAAAAAGTTTGAACACTACTACATTAGAATACACTAGAATTTTAAGAAACTCTAAAACTTCTCACTTCCTAGGAGATGCAGATGAGCAGGAAAGAAGAGAGCATCTGACTCGTTTGGGAAAGAATTTTTAGGGCAACAGTGAGATAGAGTTGTCAAAGATAGGCTCTAAAATATGTATATGGGATGAGGATATAATGATCCTAACTTTTATCAATATGGCTGTGTGAAGTCCAACTACCCTCAAAGGACTATAGGAAAAAGTGTAACTGACTCACCAGATGATACAAAATCTTCATACAGTAAGTTGTGGGCATTTTTTTTAAATGGCTCTTTCTTTTTAAAAGCACTTGAAAAATATAAGAATTAAGGCTCTGGTGAAAGGAATTTTCCTGACTTTATAAATAGAATCTGATATAAATCCTTTCTGTGTGTGGAATTAGGGATTTACATAATTTGAATCCTAATGTGTATAACACAGATGCTATAGTTTGCATTGCTATTTTTGGTTATGAAAAGAAAAACTAGGAGGAAGTCCAAGATGGCGGTGTAGGAAGATCCTGAACTCACCTCCTCCCACAGACACACCAAATCCATAACTACATATGGATCACTTCCCTCTGAAAAGGATCTGAAAACTAGATGATCTGATCTCCACAACAAAGGATAAAAGGGCCACCTCAAGATGGGTAGGAGATGCAGGACACAATCTCACTAAACCCCCACCGCCCCTCCCCCCTTGGCCCTCCCAATGTTCCCCCACGCCCTGTATGGTGACGCACAAGAGAGAAGATCTCACTGCACAGTCACTTCTCCCAGAAGAGTAAGGGGTTGGTGCCCCACATCAGCACTCCTGCCCCTGGGATCTGTACCACAAAGATGAGCCTTAGAACGTGTGATTTGCAAAGCCAACAGGACCAATGTCTTATGAAAGAAAAGGCTCCAAAGTGTTATAAAAAAAAGCCCTGAGATTCCTCTCTTGGAGGGCTCATATGCTGTCTTACTCGTCTCAAGACCCAGAAAAAAAAAAAAAAAAAGTTTGAAAAATGCCTAGACTATATGTAAGGGAGATTCATTTCTTGATCTGGGGTCACGTCACTGGAAGGAGGGGTTGGACAGTTGAGATATTCCTCAGTGACAAAGATGCTGGCAGCTACCATTATTGCATTCTACACACACTCTGCTGGAATAGGTGGGTGAGCCTGGACACAACCCCCCGTCCCCCCAACAAAGGCTGAGGTGAGTGGTCTCCACGCTTCCTGAGGCCAGAGAGCATGGGCAGTGGCAGTGCTCCCCAGCTCCCCAGCTGGGGTAGGAGAGTGTGATCGGTCACAGACTTCCCTCCCCAGTGAAAGTCTGCTAAAATGGGCAGTTCTACACTTCCCTGACCCCGGGCGAGCACTGGCCAGTGCCAGTGAGCACGGCGTTCTCCCAGTCAAAAGCCAGCACGTGCACACAGACAAGACACCCATACTGCACTGCTGAAGTCTGGAGGTGTGAGCAGTCAAGACATTTTCCTGCTGTCTTTCTGAAGCAGTCAATCATGTCCTGCCCTCTACAGGATCCAACTGCCTTGCTAAAGCTAGCAGGTACACAAGGGACATCTCTTGATCGCCAGGCCCTAGTGGCCAAGAGGACTGGCATTCCAGAGCTCCTTGGGACTGTAACAATCAGAGACAATTATTGGCAGGCCGCCACCCTCAGGGCACTGCACTAACAGCAGACAGAAACACAGCCCTAGGCTTCCTGTAAAAAAAAAAAAGGACTATTTACTTAGCCTGGGGCTGCAGCCTGAGGGACAGGCTTCAGGTTTCCATATCCATATGGAGAGGCTAAGGAGGTGCTACCAAGAAATGTAAGCAGTGAGGCACCATCCTGTGCACCCACTGACCTCCTTACAGCTGGATGAGTTTTCTCAAAAGGGAGCTTACATAATCATCCAGAGCCCCTAGTTTGGCAGCTGTTGCCCAGGGAACACTCCAAATCTCTTGGTCTGGAGACTAGCAGAATTATGATTGTGGCCCAAAGGACTGTATAAACTTGCACTTTTTTTTAAGATTTTATTTTTAAGTAATCTTGACACCTGATGTGGGGCTCAAACTCAGCCTCAAGATCAAGAGTTGCATACTCCACCAACTGAGCCGGCCAGGTGCCCCTACACTTGCATACTGTTAAAGCTGCAGCCTGAGGGACTGGCCTGAAACTATGTGCTAAATGAGATGCCCCCACCTTGGATCACTGATAGGTCTTGGCACATCCTGAACAAGGGGGGCATATCTAAAATAAACCAGTTGGTTTAGACAATCACAAAAATTTAAGAGACTGCGATAAAAGCTAGAGCACAGCTAAATGAAAAGGATCATCATCTACACGAGACCACTCCTTCAAGACAGAGAGGTATCTGTTTTTCCTAATACATAGAAACCACAGAAGTGCAAGCAAAATGAGGAAACAGAGAAATATGTTTCAAATGAAAGGATAAGATAAAACTGCCAAAAAAGAGAGAAGTAATCTACCGGATAAAGAATTCAAAGTAATGGTCACAAAGTTACTCACCAAACTCAGGGAAAGAACAGACGAACACAGTGAGAACTTCAAGAAAGAGAAAACATAAGGAAGTACCAAACAACAGTCACAGAGCTGAAAAACATAGTAATTATGCTGAAAAATATACTAGAGGGGTTCAATAGTAGACTAGATGAAGCAGAAGAACCAATCTGCAAACCAAAAAGATAAAGCAACAGAACTCACCGAGACAGAGCAACAAACAGGAAGAATGTTAAAGAGTAAAGAGAGCTCGAGGGACCACTGGAACAACATCAAATAACATTTACATTAAAGGGGTTGCAGAAAGTGAAGAGACAGAAAGAGACAGAAAACTTACTTGAGAAAACAACAGCTGAAAATTCCCTAAGCCATGGAAGAAAACAGACATCTAAGTCCAGTCCAGGAATCCCAGAGAGTTCCAAAAAGATGAACCCAAAGTGACCCATACCAAGACACATCATAATTAAAATGCCAAAAGTTAACCAGAGAAATCATAAAAGTAGCAAGGGAAAAACAAACTGGTATATGCAAGAGAACCCCCATAAGACTATTAGCAGATTTCTCAGCAGAACCTTTGCAGGTCAGAAGGGAGAAGCATTGACATATTTAAAGTGCTGAAAGGAAAAGAACTTCTAACTAAGAATATTCTACCCAGCAAGATTATCATTCAGATGTAAAGGACAGACAAAGATTATTCCAGACAAGCAAAAGCAAAAGGAGTTACTCACTACTAAACCAGCCTTACAAGAAATATCATGGAAACTTTAAGCTGAAAAGCAATTGCACTAGCAATAGCAAGAAAATATATGGAAGTCAAAATCTCACTGAAAAAGGTAAACATAGAGTAAAGGCATGGATTAACCACTTATAAAGCTACTAAGAAGGTGAAAAGACAAAAGCAGTAAAATTAAAATTACAATAATTAGTTGAGGGATACATAAAAGATGCAAAGTGACATCAAAAACAATGAATGTGGGGGCGCCTGGGTGGCGCAGTCGGTTAAGCGTCCGACTTCAGCCAGGTCACGATCTCGCGGTCCGGGAGTTCGAGCCCCGCGTCGGGCTCTGGGCTGATGGCTCAGAGCCTGGAGCCTGTTTCCGATTCTGTGTCTCCCTCTCTCTCTGCCCCTCCCCCGTTCATGCTCTGTCTCTCTCTGTCCCAAAAATAAATAAAAAACGTTGAAAAAAAAAAAAAAACAAACAAAAAAAAAAACAATGAATGTGGAGGGAGAGTAAAAGTGTAAAATTTTGGGATGTGTTCAAATTTAAGTTGCTATCAACTTAAAATGGACAGTTACATACATAGGATGATATACGTAAACCTCACAGTAACCACAAATCAATAACTTATAGTAAATACATAATAATGAGAAAGGAATCTAAACATAACACTAAAGAAAGTCATCAACCCATGGGGAAGAGAAAGAGGAAAAGAAAGGAACAGAGAGGAACTACAAAAACAGCCAGAAAACAATTTAAAAGATGGCAATAAGTACATATCTAACAATAATTACCTTAAATGAAAAAGGACTAAATTCTCCAATCAAAAGACACAGAATAGATAAATGGATAAAACACAGGACATATTATGTTGCCTACAAGAGACTCATTTCAGAAGTAAAGGCATACAGAGACTGAAAGTCAAAGGATATAAAAAGATATTCCACGCAAATGGAAACGAAAGAAAGCTTGGGTAGCTATACTTATATCAGACAAAAGAAACTTTAAAACAAAGAATGTAATAAAAGACAAAGAGGGACACTGTATAATGATAAAGGAGTCAACCCAGCAAAAAGATGTAACCTTTGTAAATATATATGTAACCAACACAGAAGCACCAAAATAGATAAAACAAATATTAACAGACCTAAATGGAGAAACTGGCAGCAAGACGATAACAGTAGGGGATTTTAATACCATACTTTTATCAATGGATAGATCATCCAGACAGAAATTAATAAGGAAACACTAGCCTTAAATACCACAATGCACCAGATAAACTTAATAGATATATACAGAACATTCCATCCAAAAGCAGCAGAATACACACTTTCTCAAGTGCACATGAAACATTGTCCAGGATAGATCACATGTTAGAATACAAAATAAGTCTCAAGAAATTCAAAATTTTAGGAGCACCTAGGATGGCTCAGTTGGTTAAGCATCTGACTCTTGATTTTGGTTCAGGTCACGATCTCACAATTATGAGATCGAGCCCCATGTCAGAGTCTGCACTGAATGTGAAGCCTGCTTGGGATTCTCTCCCTCCCTCTCTCTTTCTCTCCTTCCCCCCAGTCACACCATGCATATACTCCCTGTCTTACCCAAAATAAATATTTTAATAAAAAAGAAATTAATATTAAAAAAAAAGAAAATCAAGATTTTTAAATCATATCAAATATCTTTTCTATCCACAAGAATATGAAATTAGAAATCAACTGCAAGAGGAAAACTGGAAAAACTATAAATATGTGGACATTAAGTAACATGTCTTTTAATAACTACCTGGTCATAAAATAAATCAGAGTGACTTGAAAAAAAAATAGAGACAAATAAAAACAAAAACACAACATACCAAAATCTGTGAATCTTTTCTAAAAAGAAAGTTCATAGCAATACAAACCTACCACAAAAATGAAGAGAAATCTCAAGCAATTTAACTTTTCACCTAAAGGAACTAGAAAATGAATAAAATCAGCCAAAAGATGGTAGAGAAAAAAAGGAGTAATAAAGATTAGAGCAGAAATAAATGAAATAGAGGTTAAAAAGACAATAGAAAAGATCAATGAAAGTAGGAGCTGATTCTTTAACAAGATAAACAAAGTTGACAAACTAGACTCACCAAGAAAAAAAAGGGGGGGCAAGTCAAATAAATAAAATCAGAAATAAAAGTTACAACTGATACCACGGAAATACAAAGGATCGAAGAGACCACTAAGAAATAATTATATACCAAAAAAGTACAATCTAAAAGAAATGGATATACTATTAGAAACTTCTAATCCTCCAAGACTGAATCATGAAGAAACAGAAAATCTGAATAGACCAATTACTAGTAGGGAGATTGACTCAGTAATCAAAAACGTTCCAACAAACAAAAGTCTAAGACAAGATGGCTTCACTGCTAAATTCCACCAAACATGCAAAGACGATATAATACTTATCCTTCTCAAATTATTCCAAAAAACTAAAGAGGAGGGAAAGCTCCCACACTCATTTTATGAGGCCATTAATACCCTGATAACCAAAACCAGATAAAAAAAATTACAGGCCAATAATCCTGGTGGACATAGATGCAAAATCCCTCAACAGCATAATAGCAAACCAAATTCTACAATACACCAATGGGATGATACACCATGATCAAGTAAAATTTATTCCATGGATGCAAGGATGGTTCAAATCTGAAAACTGATCTAAGTGATAAACCACATTAACAAAATGAAAGACAGAAATCATACAATCATCTCAACAAATACAGAAAAAGCATTTGAAAAAATTCAATATCCATTTATGACAAAAATTATCAACAAAGTGTGCATAGAGGGAACATACCTCAACATAATAAAGGCCATATATGACATACCCACAGCTAATGTCACACTCAATGTTAAAAACCTAAAAGTTTTACCTCTAAGATCAGGAACAAGAAAAGGATGCCCATTTTCCTTTATTTTTTTTTGTTTCAAGTTTTTATTTAAATTCTAGTTAGTTAACATATAGTGTAATATTGGTTTCAGAAGTAGAATTTAGTGATTCATCATTACATATAACACCCAGTGCTCATCCCAAAAAGTGCCTTCCTCAACACCCATCACCCATTTAGCCCATCCCCTGCCCCATACCCTCCATCAACCCTTAGTTTGTTCTCTACAGTTAAGAGTCTGATGGTTTGCCTCTCTCTATTTTCACTATTCCCATTTTTATTCAACATAGTATTGGGAATCCTAGCTACAGCAATTAGGCAAGAAAAGGAAATAAAAGGCATCCAAACAGGAAATAAACTAGCACTATTTGCAGATAACATGATACTATATATAGAAAGCCCTAAAGATTCTATAGAAAGACCTGTTAGAACTCCTAAATGAATTTAGTGAAGTTACAGGATACAAAATTAATATATGAAAATCTGTGCATTTCTATACACTAATAACAAATCATCAGAAAGAGAAAGCAAGAAGACAATCTCATTTACAACTACAGCAAAGAATAAAATACTTATGAATAAATTTAACCAAGAAAGTGAAAGACTTGTATACTGAAACCTGTAAGATACTGATGGAAGAAACTGAAGATAACCTAAATAAATGGGAAGATATACCATGCTCAAAGATTAGAAGAAACTAATATTGTTAAAATGTCCACACTACTCAAAGTAATCTACAGATTCAGTGCAATCCCTATCAAAATTCCAGTGGTCTTTTTCACAGAACTACAACAAATAATTCTAAAATGTGTATGGAAAAGAAAAGACCCCAAATAGCCAAAATAATCTTGAGAAAGAACAAAGCTGGAGGCATCATACTGCTTGATTTCAAACTATACTACAAAGCTATAGTAATCAAAACAGTATGATATTGGCATAAAAACAGGCACAGAGATCAACAGAACTGAATAGACAGCCCAGGAATAAACCCACACATATACATACGGACAATTTAAAAAAAAAGGAGCCAAGAATATACAATGGGGAAAGGACAGTATCTTCAATAAATGGTGTTAGGAAAAGTGGACAGCTAGTTGTAAAAAAAATGAAACTACACCACCGTCTCATATCATATACAAAAATTAAAATGGAGTAACAATTTGAATGTAAGAAATTATAAAACTACTAGAAGAAAACATAAGCAGTAAGCTCCTTGACATAGGTCTTAGCAATGTTTGTTTGAATCTGACTTCCAAGTTAAGGGAAACAAAAGCAAAAAATAAACAAATGGGACTGTATCAAACTAAACAGTTTCTGCGCAGTGAACGAAATCATCAACAAAACAAAAATCCAACCTTCTAAATGAAAGAAAATATTTGCAAATAGATCTGATAAGGGGTTAATACCCAAAATATAAAGAACTCATAAACCTCAATAAAAACAACAAAATAAGGCACTCCAATTAGGAAATGAGCAGGAGATCTAAATAGGTATTTTTCCGAAGATGACATACACATGGCGAACAGGTACATGAAAAGATGCACCACAGCATTAAGGAAATGTAAATCAAAACCACAATGAGATATTACCTTACACAGTCATAATGGCTAATATAAAAAAAAAAAAACAACAACAAGAAATAAGAAGTAGTGGCCAGGATATAGAAAAACAAGGAACCTTCATGCATTGTTGGTGAGAATGGAAATTGGTGCAGCCACTATGGAAACCAAGGGAGGTTCCTCAAAAAATTAAAAATAGAGCTACCATATAATATAGCAATTCTACACTACTGGGTATCTATCCAAAGAAAATGAAAACACAAATGTGAAAACATACATGCACACCCCTATGTTTTTTTTTGCGACATTATAGACAAAAGCCAAGATATGGAAGTGCCTATCAATAGATGAATGGATAGAGAAGATGTGACATGTACACATAACGGAATACTACTTGGCCATAATAAAGAATGAAATCTTACCATTTGCGATACTATGGATGAATCTTCAGATTATGCTAAGTTAAATGAGACAGAGAAAGACAAATACTACAAGATTTTACTTACATGTGTAATCTAAAAAGCAAAACAAACAAGCCAAACAAAACACAGACTTATAGATACAGAGGACAGATTAATGGCTGCCAGAGGGAAGGGGGTGTTGGGAGGAGCAAAATGGGTGAAAGCGTTTAAGAAGTACAAACATCCAGTTGTAAGTAAGTCATAAAGATATAATGTACAGCATGGGGAATACAGTAAATAATATTGTATTAACTTTGTAAAGTGACAGATGGTAACTAGACTTATCGTGGTACAAGTATATATCAGTATATACCATGGTACGTGTATACAAGTATCAAATCACTATGTTGAAACTAATTAATAATTAACTATATGTTAATTATACCTCAATAAATACAAGAAAAGGGAAAAAAACTAAATTAAACTATATAAGATTTTTAAAAAAATAAAGCACCATGGATTGGAAATGCTTGGTACGAAGAAAGAAGTTCCAGCATCAGCAGAAAAAAATGAGGGAAAACAAGTATCTCTGTTATAAAACTAACTCAAACCTATTTTTTAAGAAACATTCCTTTAAAACTCTTATGGATTCTACCCTGAACACTTCTCTGTAACTGCTTATTTGGGTTACACTAACCTCTGAATTGACAAACACAAAAGATACTTTTGCTCATATTGTGTGAAGTGGACAGTATTTGAGAAAGCTAACCATTTCTCCTCCTTCTCCTCCTCCTCCTCCTCCTCCTCCTCCTCCTCCTCCTCCTCCTCCTCCTTTTTTTTTTCTGGTGATGAGAACTTTTAAGATCTACTCTCTTAGCCACTTTCAAATACACAATACAGTATCATTAACTACAGTCACCATGCTGTACATGACATCCTGAAGACTTATTTTTATTTTGTAACCCATTCCTGTTTTCTTTAACCTTTTCCCCCAAGGGCTCCATAATACCTCTTGCCTGATTTTCCTCTCACCTCTTTGCAGCTTCTCAGTCTCCTTTGCCAGCAATTCTTCTTCTGTAAAACTCCTACATGTTCTTGGCCCTCTTTCCTTCTTAACCAACACTGTCTTTGTGTGGTTTTGTACATACAAGGCTTCAACTTTAAGGCTTTCACTAATAATTCTCCATAATGTCTGTAGCCTCCAGACCTACATTTTAAATTGCCTACTGAGTATCTCTACCCAGTTGTCCTACAGCCACCTCAAATTCCATGTGCTAAAAAAAAAAGATCTTTTTCCTGAAGTATTCTTTTTTATTTTTTTTTAACGTTTATTTATTTTTGAGACAGAGAGAGACAGAGCATGAACGGGGGAGGGTCAGAGAGAGAGAGACACACACACACAGAATGTGAAACAGGCTCCAGGCTCTGAGCTGTCAGCACAGAGCCTGACGTGGGGCTCGAACTCATGGACCGCGAGATCATGACCTGAGCCGAAGTCGGCCGCTTAACCAACTGAGCCACCCAGGCGCCCCTGAAGTATTCTTTTCCTCTCATGTTCCTGTCTCTATCTAGACCCCACAGCCAGAAATCTGGGAATTCCCACGTGTACAACCTCCTAACTATTGTTGTTAAAATCAATTACAAAGCCCAGTTTTTTTTTTATTACTGACCCTCAAACCCATCATCATTTCCCCATTTCTATTGCCCCTACCTTATTTCAGTATCTGAGCTTCCTCTCCCTAGAATATTATAAACTTTTATTTCACTTTATTGTTATTTTAAAAAAGATTTTAAGTAACCCTTACACCAAACATGGGGCTCAAACTCACAATCCCAAGATCAAAAGTAATACACTCTACTAAGGTGGCCAGGTTCCCCTAAAACTTTTATTTAAAAAAAATATTTTTATTGAGAGATAATTGACTTACCAAAAATATGAGCATTTGAAATATGTAATTCAACGTTTTTAAGGATATTTGTACATTTGTGCAATCATCACCACAGTCTAAGTTTAGAACATTTTCATAACTCAAAATAAACCTCATATCCAATAGTCCTCTCCTCCCTCCACCAGCCCAAGCAACTTTACGTCTCCATAAATTTGCCTATTCTAGACATTTCACATGAACTTACACAATATGTGGTCTTTTGTGACAGGTTTCTTTCACTTGGTCTACTATTTTCAAGGTCTGTCCGTGTTGAAGCAATGCCAGCCCCTCAATTCGTTTTACTCCTGAATAATATTCTACTGTCTGGATACACCCCATTTTATTTACCCATTCATCACTTTATAGGCATCTAGGTTGTTTCTACTTTTTGACTACTGTGAATAATGCTGCTACGAACATCTGTGTACAAGTTTTTGTGTGAACATATTCCCAGTTCTTTCGGGTATATACTTAGGAGTGGAACTGCTAAGTCATATGGTGATTCTCTAACCTTTCGAGGAACTGCTGTACAGTTTTCCAGAGCAGCTGCAGCATATGTACATCCCCCAGCAGTGGATGAGGGCTGAAACTTCTCCACACAGTTATGGATACTTAACTTTTTGAGTATAGCTCTCCTAGTGGGTATGAAATGGTATTTCGCTGTGGTTTTGATTTGTATTTCTCTGATAGCTAATGATGTTGGGTATCTTTTCATGTGCCAGTTGGCCACTGGTATATCTTCTTTGGGGGAAATATCTATTCAAATCCTTTGCTCTTTTTACAGTTGATTTTTTTGTCTTTTTATGATTGAGCTGTAAGAGTTCTTTATATATTCTGGACCTTTATCAGATCCATGATTTGCAAATATTTTCTCCCATTCTGGGTTGTAGTTTCACTTTCCAGATGGAATCTTTTGATGCATAAAAGTTTTAAATTTTGATGAAGTTAAATTTATGGATTTTTTTTCTTTTGTTCTGTGTGCTTTTAGTTTTATGTCTAAGAAACCATTGTTAAATCCAGGATCATTAAGATTTACCCCTATGTTGTCTTCCAAGAGTTTTACAGTTTAAGCACTTACATTTATCTCATTGACCCATTTTGAGTTAATTTTTGCATATGGTGAGATAGGGTCCGATAATAGCCTTTTAATTCTTCCACCATCCTTCGGTCTTGCTGCCAAAATGATTTTTCTTAAATGCAAACAAGCAACAATTCTCATCCCGTCATCATGTTATTAATTTCTAAATGGCTTTGTCATATTTACTGCAGTGATTCTTAACTTTGTGGGATTAGAGAATCTGATGAAAACTGCAGACCCTTTCCCCAGCAAGTATGTATGTGAATGTCCACATGCAAACGTATGCTAACACACACACACATACACATTTGTGTGTAATTGCAAAAGATTCAAGAATGCACTAAAACCCATCCAAAGATGACAAGCCCAAAAAAATAAAAGTCCAAACTTCTTTGTATTTCTTTGCCAGGATCTGTCCTGCCCCATCATCACCCTGTCATCTGCTCTCCAAACTGGCTTCCCACAGGTTAGTATTAAAAGTTCTCTGACTCTATCCACTGTGTCACACGACATTAGAATCACATTTCTTTGCACATACATGCTATGCCTTCTAGCCAAAACATATTCCTCCAGCTCACAAGACTGTTTTAAACATTAAGTGTGACACCTATGCAAATGTACTTGGCACACAGAAGGCATAATGCTTGCTAAATTTGAAAGAGGACTTGGCAAATGTTTGAAAATGAGGACTTGATATTTTATTTCTAGAAATTATACTCAAATAAATGGCTATGTTATATCTGTACTTTTTCATTCAGTAGTAAATTTTGGAAAACCTCATACGTGTATGTATGAAAATTATATAGCACAAGTAAGACAATTTCCAAGTAATAATAAATCTAAGAGAACATAAACGGATTGATCACAGAACCATCTTAGTTTTGTAAGTTCCCCTTATAAGTTTTTAAGAAGATCACATCAGTTGAAGTACCCATTAAAAGAAAGCATTAACAGAACACCAGAAGAATGTATCTCAGAAAATATAATGTGTCTCTGGAAAAAAGGCATTCAGTTAGAAGGGTTACTAAATCTTCACCCATATATGTTCATTTAACCACATCAATTATCTTTTCTAGACATCACTTTATTTTTTTAATGTTTATTTATTTATTTTGAGAGAGTGCACCTGTGCACACATAAGCAGGAGAGGGGTAGAGAGAGAGAGAGAGAGAGAGAGAGAGAGAGAGGGAGAGAGAGAGGGAGAGAGAGAATCCCAAGCAGGCTCCGTGCTGAGCATGGAGCTCTAGAGAAGGAAGGAAGGAAGGAAGGAAGGAAGGAAGGAAGGAAGGAAGGAAGGAAGGAAGGAAGGAAGGAAGGAAGAAGGAAAGAAGGAAGGAAGGGAGGGAGGGAGGGAGGAAGAAAGGAAGGAAGGGAGGGAGGGAGGGAGGGAGGGAGAATCCAACACAGGGCTCTATCTCATGACCATGAAATCATGACCTGAACTGCAATCAAAAGTTGGACGCTTAACCAACTGAGCCACCCAGGAGCCCCTAGACATCACTTTACTGTGCACCAATTTATTTATGTTCTGTTAAAATTAAAATTGCCACTTCTGGGTATATGTCTGAAGAAAAAAAATCATTATCTGAAGAGATATCTGCACCCCTGTGTTCACTGCAGTATTATTTAGAATAGCTGAGACACAGAAACAACCTACGTGGCCATCAGTAGATAAATGGATTAGAAAACTGTGGCATATATATATACATATACATATATATATATATACACATATACATATATATATACATATACATATATACATATACATATATATATATATATACATATATATGTATATGTATATATATACACACACACACACACACACACACAATGGAATATTAGTCAGCCATAAAAAGAAGGAAATCCTGCCATTTGTGACAACATGGATGAACGCTGAGGGCATTATGCTAAATGAAATAAGTGAAAGAGAGAAACACGAATGCTGTATGATCTCGCTTATATGTGGAATCTAAAAAACCCAAACTCATAGAAACAGATCAGTGGTTGCCAGAGGCGGGGAGTGGGGGTGCAGGTGGGGGAAATGGGTAAAAGTGACCAAAAGATACAAACTTGTAGTTATAAGAGTAGTAAGTTCTGGAAATCCAATGTACACCATGGTGACTATAGTTAACAATACTGTATTATACATTTGAAAGTTGCTAAAAGAATAGATATTAAAAGTTCTCATCACAAGAAAAAAATTTGTGAGCATGCGAGGAGATGGATGTTAATTTACCATAGTGACCGTTTCACAATATATACATAAACCAAGTTATCACATTGTGTACCCTCATCTCCTATGATGTTACATGTCAATTACATCTCAACAAAACTTGAAGAATGCAGAACTAACAGCAAAGGGGATAAGAAGTGTTCTCTTAAAACTGCAGATCAAGTGTCCATAGTTAGATGAACTAGGAATCAACCCTTAAGAATCAAGACAGACAGAACAAATAATTCTCAAAGTTGGACGTATTTGACAGGAAGAATTCAGAAACACAGATGTAAAACAAAGAGTGAGTGAATTTCAATAAGGAATAAATAGTTATCTAAGGATAGTATGCAAGTGCTGCCTTTATCCCGAGGAAACTCCACATGGAATTTGTGGAATTAAAGTTACGGGAAGGCAGAAGAATAAAGAAATATATTCGCAGAAAGCCAAGAAGTACTTTTTTTTCCTGAAAAATCTATAACTTTCCATACTTACAGTCTTATGCTGATTTGAAATCTCTAATGGAAAATGTTATACAACACTGGCAGTTTTAACCCCTAATAAGGAAACACAGGAAATAAATATCACCGAGTTTCCTGTTTAGATATATTTTATCTTTTTGCTTGAAAGGTGATTTTGACTGAGTGAATGAAATAAGTATATAATGCCTGATGACTTCCAGAGGTTCATCACTTGGGGTTTTAGAATATAAATTAATTAGGAAATGCCATAGAAAAAATAAAATGTTGGTAATTACACGCAAGGGCATACATAAAGTCCAACACTTCATCAAGGTTCAGACAATGTCACAAATACAAAGACCCTGGTAAATAAAATGCAAATTATTTCATAAACTTCATATTATTAAGGCACTCTGACAAAAATGAGTATAATAAACTCATTGCTTATTCACTGCAAAAAGAAAATTAACTTCTTTACACAAATTGCCTCAATTTGTGACCTTCTGTGTAGAAAACACAGTCCTTCAAAAGTCATACCTACAAGTAATGATAATTATAGAGATGAAAATCCTATGTTTCTTATACTTATGATTTTTTTAAATCCTAGTTTTACAGTGCAAATTTTTTAAAAAGTACAATGGACAAAAGGAAATATTCAAAAAGGCAAGTATAAGCTGTGTTTTTCTTGCTCTTATTTTTCATTTTACAATTATATTTATTTCAACACATAAAAGAATGGTGTTCCCATTATTTAAGCTGTTTCTAACTAGATATTGTTTTCTTCAACATTTAACCAAGTGTTGGCAATTGAAAGAAGAGAAGCCCAATGCGATTGGTTAATTAAGATTTCAAAGAACCTGCTTCTCCCTAGAGGGTAGGCTAATTTCTCATTTATAAGCCCATTTATAACTCCAGCTCTGAGAAATGGTCCTAATAAAATTCACAGTTAAGTAGGCCTTCAAATGCATTCCAGCCATTAACATTTGGGCTGCCTGCTGCTAGCAAAATATTAATATTTGATGCTACAGCATTTTCATTTTATAAGACTATTTAGCATAAATCTGTTTCAGGGTCTTATGAAACAGCTTTCTTTATATGTTAAACAGATTAAACTCAGGTTGTAATGGTTGGTTTTAGAACGACTTCAAAATAGTTCAGTTTATAGCCACTAGGAAACTATATATTTTCTGATTAGATTACTGGCTATATTCCCTCCAGTGACTGCAGGAGGATATACTATTTTTAGGACAAAAACACTGATTGCAGGTGCCTTTGAAAAGAAAAGAGAAGAGGAAAAAGAGCCAATAAGAGAGCAAGGGAGAAGGGAGCAAACTGAAGGAAATAAAACCACTTCACCTTGTTATACAATTTTCCAGTTTATCCGGCACTTGATATAGATTACTACCTCATCTAACACGGCAATCTGATGAGGTACACAGATCATTACTGTAACACATTAAAGATGAGGAAACCAAAACCCCAGAAGAGTGAAATTACAACTTGGTCACAGGGCAAGAAAATGGTAAAGCAAGATTAGAACCCCAGGCCTTGTAATAAAAGGAAGAATTTGTGCTTTAATTCATCTAATATCTGAGCTATGTCTTAAATATTCAAAAGCATAAGAGTGTAAAGGGCACACGCGTGCATGTGTGACAGAGAGAGAGAGAGAGAGAGAGAGAGAGAGAGAGAGAGAGAGAGAGAGAGAGAGGAGATAGTCTGGGTAGAAGGACTTGCATGAATAAAGTCATGAAGGCATGAAACTTTACTTAGTTAGGTCAGAACCTCTATGAGGGCAGGGAACGTGTCTGTTCACCACTTAAATCCCCAGGACCTAGCATCATAAATACTGGCTGCACAAATGACTGAAAGAAAACAGAAACTAAAAGAGAATGGTGATATGGACATCAAAGGAGGAGAGAGAGTCAAGAAAGAGTAGCTAGTATCAAACATCACAGACACAGCTGCATAAGAACCAAAATACCTCCCTTGGATAAAATGAGGAGATTGATGCTGCCTCTGAAGGGCTGGGGTGGGTGCAGTGATGGAGGGGAGACAATCAGTGCTCTGCAACTTGTAGGTCTTTATCTCTTCTCCACTGTGTTAACTAGAGATGGTTAAAGAGTTGGAAATTAGTTCCTGGGCACAACAAGAATCAAAGTGACATTTCTCTGAGTTCTAAAGAAAGACAGGGAGAGGAGAAAAAAATAAGCCAAGACCAAATATTATATCCAGGCAAAATGTTATCCCATCTGGATAAAAACTCTAAAAAGAAAGAGGTAGAAAAGACATGAGAGAATCCATCCCACCCCTTTCTTCCACCTAATAAAAAATTTTAGTTTCTTATGGATGAGCAGTGAAGTCTGGACCTTAGGCTATTTTCATTTCTGTTTGTGCTATTTTAATACCAGGAAAAATAAAACATGACGAAAAATGAAACAGCACCAACAACCAATCAGTTGTTTGGTAATGATACCTAAGAAGAATATTTCAATAGCTAACAAAAAAATGCCACATCAATATCTATAATAATGATGGTCTATAATGCCTTCCAGGTAACAGAAACAACACACCATTTTAATAAGCAATTGTTCTACATGCACAAAAGCAAAACTGATACAATTTAAAGAGGAGCTATATTCTCTGAAAAATTAAACTGCTGATGTCTCCTTTATGTTTAAGGCTTCAATCTTCACATCAATAGGGAAAACAAATTTCTTTATTCTTCACTCCATCAAAGAATAAAAAGATTAGTCCTGAGATCTGAGAAGGTTGTTATTTCCATTAAGTTAAGAACAAGATCAATATGAACCTTCAGACATGGATCAATAAGAAAAAAAATGGAAAAGAGATTTTAAACTTTATTGTCAAAACAGTAATGTGGAAAACTAGAAAGAATGCTGTTTTCTAACAAACGGAGGCACCATTTTTGTTTTTTAAACATTAGTGTCTATTTTGCAGTATGTATCAGGGAATGCAGAGTTATTTGCTTAGAAGTCACTTAATCAGGGCAATGCCATGAGAAAATGATTTAAATTTGTGCAGTTCTTAATTGCAGAATAATGATAAAGAAAGCAAATGTATTACTTTCAAGTTCTAGCAAATAACAGAAAGGTCTTAGGGGGACCTGCTGTAATGACCAGATAAGGCTGTCTGCAATTAGCATGCCTCTTATATGTATGTTAATCAGTATTCTGAAGACTGAAGCCTGCTCAGAAACATTTTGTTCTTTTAACCATTTAAAGCATTCCCTTTCTAATACTGCTCACATTATTAGTTTGCATAGGCAATGAAGAAAGAATTCCAGCAGCAAAAGTAAATTGCATTTCAGGCATTGTTCACAATCCTTATAGGAGTTTAAATTAATGAGGTCTTTACTAAGTTTGATTTTACCTTTTTCTAAATTGTTAAGCACTTATTCCTCTCAGCTTTCTACTTATTTATTTTTATTCATTCAACAGCTTGCTATGGTAAAAGAAGGTAGGGCAAGTTTGAGACCAAGAGTGGCCAATTCTTATGACTTCTAATTACATTTCAGAAGCAGGAATAAGAAAAACATTGTGAGACAAAAGTCTACCATAACACAGTGAGATAATAGATCAAATCTCTTGAGGGTAAGTTTTCTAAAAGAAAAGATCCCAGTGCCTTAAAAAGTACTTAGCATAAACCTGGTATTCAGTAATTATTGTTTTTTGTTTTTTTTTTATCATAAGAGCAAGGACATCCTCTTCTATAACCACATCACAATGATCAAAACAAAAAGCTATCAACATCTTTAAATGGTAACATCTTTTGAAGCCAGATTTAATTTCAAATGGCCCTTGACATTGGAAAATGACCTTCAAAGTTTTGCATATACTAAAATCAAAGATTTTTTTTAAATAATGGCAAAGTGAAATGGACACCAGCTGGAGATTCAAGTGGTTCTGCCTTTTTTGTTATTGCTTGTTATGGGGCTTTCAGAAAGTCAATTTAATCTCTGGTTCTCAGTTCGCTTAACCACAAAATGAAGGCACTGGCTTAATTGGTCACCGAAATCTCTCCTGGTTCCAACCTGCCTTCATTCTGTATGAAGATTTCTAAAAGTGAAAAATGACTGTTTTTCAACTCAAAAGTATGAGATCTTCAGCTTACTTTTCTGCCTTAAACTTTGCTGCCGAAGTGGTACAGCAAGTCTCAACCAAGTGCATCCGTTCTCTCGAGCCACTAATGTTGGCTGAGAAACAGGCCTTTAAAAACCATATGTTTTGACTTCAATGCATATAAAACATAGTAGTTAGAGGCTTTAAAGAAAAAAAAAATTAAGATGTTACATAAAAACAGGCCAAGTGTAATAACATCTAACATTTATATAGTTCCTTAAGATTTGTAAGGACCTTTTCACGTGTTATCTCATGTAATCTTCTCAACAAGATGTGTAGAGCTGTTGTGTTTCCCATTTTGCAAAGGTCAAGTCCCAACATGGCATTAGGATTGGGTGATTTCTTACTTTGTAGCCCATGTTCTGTCCATTACACTATAGTACCTCAAAGGTACATATGAATACCTTAAATCTTACTTTGATTTAGCAGGAATGTTTCTTAAAATGCTTAATTGTAAGCTGTCACAGCCCCATTAGATCAGGAAAGCAGAGCAAAAACCTTGCCCAGAGTACATCACAATTTCTTAAGCTGTTCCTGGAGATTCGAGATAACTTTAAAAAATTAAATAAAGACTAATCATGAAAAGAAGGATAAGTATTTTTGTTTGCAGCAAAAATGGAGCCATGTTGAAACAATGTAAATACAGTTTATAGTTCATTTTGTTCCCAACACTGAAATTATAGAATTCTTAGGGAATGTGAGATATTTCACATCATTTCCGAATTTTTTTTTTTTTTTTTGTCCTTTCGAGACTCTGTGTTGAAGTAGCACAATTCAAATGGAGACTGTATGAGGAGCTCTTGTCTGAAGAGCTCTGGTATAGAATATGACTTGGTATGACACAAGATCATATCTTGTGATCCTCTAGGAGAAAGCATCATGTTGCCACTGATTATTAAATACAACATCTTTACCAATTGGTCACTAAGATACAGATCATTCAATCTGTTCAGAGTACAGGCAAAATAAAACCCAGTTTATCTGAAAACCAGCCCAAATATATCCAACCTTCACCACTATGATATCTCCATAAGAAATGATGATGACTGAACTGTTTGCTGCAGAAAGTGTTTCAGGATGAGGATTTCTCTGAACATATATACCATTGGTAACCTCTTATAAATTCAGTATTTCAGGCTGTCAGCAACTGATTAACTGATATAATTCCGATATCATTTAGTTGTTGCTCAAAATAAAAATCATAGAATTACAGTTCTTCAGCATCTAAAAGCACATTTACCTTCTATCAATGGTTTTCCAGATTTTGCTTTTTTCTTAGTAACTGCTACATAGGTCCTTAGCTTAAAGATGAGTATCATTTTTCCAAAAGCCATTAGTTAGTTACTGCTCTTGATTGATAATTCAAACAAACTACTCTTCAACTTCTTTGCTTTAGTGGCAGGATGGCTTTCTCAGGATTAGGAACATTTATGCAAAAGAAACAAATACAAGAAATCGTGTCTAGGAGGAGGTAAAAGTAGCAAAGCTTTCAAGTTTCTCTACTTGGCTGAGAGAAAACACCACTGGATTCTTGAACCCATTTCTGGACATACACCAAACCTCAATAAATTTGGCTTTCTGAGCTGCAACACCAGAGTTCGTTTTTAACAGTTCCTTCCAAAAACCGGTGACCACATGAGGGCCACCAAGGCAAAGAGAATGGTGAGGCAGCATGTGCAGTGGTTACAACAGCCAGAGCGCCTGGGCCCAATTCCCAGGTCTTCCCTCCCTGATCTTTGGGAGTGAGGCTTCAGATTGGCTGAGGAAAGAACAGGAAACCCCAGATAGAAGTATTATTTCTCTCTCTTATGTGAATGTCCCCAGACTGGCGGTGCAGGGCTGGTGCACAGGCTCTGCACCCCCAGAGTTCACAGGGACCCGGTTCCTTCCAGCCTTCTGTTCTACCATTCCTAGGGTGCAGCCCTGGTGCTCACGGTCTAAGATGAGCTTCACCTCCGACAGGAGGAAGGAGGAATCGAGAAGGAAAGAAAAAGGGGCAGAGAGGATGAGCCAACTCTCTCTGATAGTTCCCCAAAATTACCCACAGCACTATTTTTTTTCTTTTGTCATGAATCACACTTAACTGCAAAGGAGGTGAGGAAGTGTGGGCCTCCTGCCCAGATGGAACTGCTCTTACCATGAGAAAGAGGTGAGAAAAGATAGTGGTGTACCAGGGTTCTCCACACCACTGTGTGGTCTTAACCACTTTATGCCACTGACTTCTCATACGCGAAAAGGAAACAGTAATAGAGTCTCCCCTCATAAAGGTACCGGGTACATGGAATGATAACAATCTACACAGAAGGGTTAGCATAGTATCTGACACATGATAAATACCCAACAAGGGAAATAGTTTTCTTCAGATATTTTCTTTCACTTACTGATTTCCTTTCAATTATTAAAAATTAGATAAACTGTTCTATTTCCTCTGGCTCATCTATTTTTCTCTCCAATCCCCAAGTTATGTGCACAGTATAAACAGACTGGTCTTCTCAAGTCATTGCTTTTGGCAAGCCCCCCCTCCCTTTCTAATGCCCTTGAGAACACACACACACATTCTTTCTCCCAGAGAAAACTTCAGTGGCAGTCCAATACCTAAATTCAAGTGCAAACTCCTCCAAAAGCTAAGCCATAACCTCTAAAACTCCCCGTTTGTTACTTCTTCAATATTTCCCAACAGTATCTTATTCTTACTTATTCTCTTTTATTCCAGTGAGATCATACTAATAATGACAAAAATGATTTAGATCAAAAGTACTAAATTTACAGAGGTTATCACTTTTTGAAAGTTTTTTTCTTTGCCAGGTAACGTGCTCAGTACTTCACATAGACTCTCTCTTTTAATCCCCATAATCCTGTGAGGTTATCACCATTATTATCCCCATATTATAAATTGTGACTAAAGCTTAGAAAGGTTATACCCAAAGTCACAGGAAGTATATCTCAGGGCTGTGATTTGAACAGAGGTCTGTCGGGTTCCAAAGCTATTCATTTAACCACTGTGTGGTACCTGTCTTCCGCACACACATGCCATCTGCGTTCTCTGTAAACACCTAGGGTTCTTCTTCTAATCACATCCTGCTGAGTTTCATTAAGGGCTTCATTTCTGATCTCTTCTATGGGATGTTCATCAACAATAATGTAATTCTTATTACACTATAGTAATTAACGTAAGTAATGAGATAATAGTAATAGTATTATAGTAAGTATAGTAAGGTAATAATAATCAAATTATAGAAATTACATGATGTTAATAATAATGGTGACAAACAGCAAAACAGCACTTATATTAGACTGTTATAACACTACATGGTTCTAAGAACCATACATATACCTTCTCACTTAATCCTCACAACAACCCTGTGAGTTAGACCATAATTATCGCATTTTATAGTGAGGTAAATGAGACCTAGAGAGACTAAGCAACTTGCCTGAGCTCGCATAGGTAGTAAATGTTGGAGTCAGGGTTCCAACCCAGGTACTCTTTATCTCCTCTTGACAAAATATATTCTTCCTGTATCCCTTAGATATTAAATCACATATACCCTATATAACATAACCCTTTCATATATTAAAATACAAGGCACCAGATAAATAAACAAAAATATGACATACTCCTACAATGCAATGATATCCAGCCATAAAAAGTAATGACATTTTGATATATGCTACAACATGAATGGACCTTGAAAACATTATGCTTGGTGAAATAAGCCAGACACAGAATGACAAATATTGCACAACTCTACTTATATGAGGTACCTAGAATAAACACATTCATAGAGACAGAAAACAGAATAGAGGTTATCAGGGGTTAAGGGGAGTGGGAAAGGGAGAATATGGTTTCACAAGTTCAGAGTTTTTGTTGGGGATGATGAAAAAGTTTTCGGTACAGATCGTAGTGAGGGTTACACAACATTGTGAATGCGTTTAATGACACTGCATTGTATACTTATGAGTGGTTAAAATTATAAATATACTTTACCACAAAAAAAAATCAGGTACATTATATTACAGTTACACTTCATAGACTTTATTGAAGGTTGATGAACACTTTCTGGGACCAAGAGATGGTAGGAAATTTCCTACATGACTGGTAGACAGCAAATTAAAAACCACCATTTCCATGAAACACCAAAGCAATCAATCCATAACCACATCTTGCTTTCCCAACATGATCAACACTACCTTTAGGAAAAATGTTTTCAACACATGCAAACACATAAGATGCTCAATGAAATTTTGTTTAATATCCAAAGCCTCAAAAAGGCGCAAATACATAAGCAATCTTTGCAATTATTTCACCAGGATTTAAGGACAATGCTATAATTTTCATTTTGTAAATGGAAAATGTAAGGTACAGTGAGGAGACATGATACTGTCTGGATTACTCTGTAAATCTGACACTGAAATCAAAGGTTCCCTACCCATCATTTGGTAAGTTACTAGACCATGCAATCTTGAAGATCCCCACAAAACATTAACCTGGTACTCATACTACAAGAGATTAAAGCAGAGTAGGATGAATGTTGATTACCACCTGCAGCTCTCCTCCTCCACCTACCCTTCCCTACAACATTCAATACGTCCTCCAAATTAAATAGGGAATATTTAAAGACCCTAATTCAGAAGAGGTAACCAATTACTACCCATCAGCAGTAGCCATGATTGAGAAATGAACAAAGGTGGCACTTGTCCTTTAAGAAAGAGACCCTAACCCTTTCTGACGAAGAGATTCCAAAACCTTTTTTAGGTGAGACTTAACCTGTTCACCAGCCAGACTCTTCCCCATTTCTCGCTAGTCATGCTCAACCCCTCTCTGGTTACTGACAAGCAGCAAAATTCAATTTCTCTTCTTGTTCTCTGCTTGGCTTCTATTGGAGGTACAAACCATAAACAACAATGGAAGTACTAAAAACTTGACACCAAAGAGAAAAGATGCAATAAAAACTCAAGTATTCACTAACTGAATACTTAATAACTGAAATATCACTAAGATATCTTCGTATTTCTTGGAATGATTCTAAAGTGACTTAAGAGTCCTAAACAGGCAGGAATGAGGAATTAATATAATGCTATGCCATAAGATTTAACATATATATATACCTTAAGTATTAACTTACCTGTCTGAATAACAACTTCTAGTTTTACATTTTTATTAAACAACCAAAAAGAGTTCCATCTTCGATATATAAGGAAAAGAATCCCACTCAAAAGCAGCCAAGCCTTTACCACTATGTCATGAGGTGAATGGATCTGATCAGTTTCCTGAAACATCATCCCTACCTTCCCCAGCCCCCAACTGTAGCACCTTCCTTGCCTTGCCAAACAATCTGTCCCCATGTTCCCAATATAATGTAACTGGAACATGGGAAAATGAGGCTTAGGTAGAATTTCTTTGGCTTGTGACTGGTGCTTAAGCTGTATTGCAGCATGGCTTTGTTTGGTATTAGACATTAAACTTCAGAAGTACTAGGAAAATCCTGAACTGTGTCAAGTCCAGACAATGAATACCTTATAAATCTTAGGACAATCAGCCTAATATTAACATACACAAAGAAATTCAGATGGTAACAGAAGGAAAGTGGAACCCAAGAGAAGCTACAGGGGTCAAAAGAGGAAGAAAAAAAGTGAAAGTGATTAGCTGGAAACCAAGTGGACAGAAAATCCTGCAAACAGATTAGTGTTAATTAAAATCTTAGGAAGCAAAATTTCTCTCTTGGAAGTAGGCGATGTAGAATGTCCACACACAGTTGGATACAATCACTAAGGAGAGTGCAAATGGGAAGATATTGGGGAAAACCATACTTCATTACCTATGTCTCAACAGTGGAAGATATCTGCTGATTAGAAAATAACTGATTCCAACCACACCTCTTTCACGTTCCAGTTGCCTGAATATGGCCTCAGACACTTCATGCTACCCACCAAACCCTTGTCCTTCTAATAATTCCCCCATTGATCTAGGAAACCACTAATCCACCCTCTCTCTTCCAAGCACACTGCCTATGCGCCCTTTAGCACACACTCTCTGTCCTCTCAAAGAGAATCATTAAACCAAAGTTATGGCAAATGTTGACATTCTGTGGGAAGATGACCACAGTGCTCAGGAGGACAAATAATGTGACCTTATAAAATAGCCTTTGGAGAAAAATGTATTGTTTTGTGGGAAGGAGAAGGCAGTTAATCCCTAACAGGTGTTCAAGGCTGCTCTACCTTATTTCAGGCCTGCTACTTTTAAAACAATTTTACTTTCTGTAAGAGCCAGAAAGTTCTAAACACATTAAATAAGAGGTAATCCCCCCACCCCATAATTTTATATATTTTACTTCTCTGAAGTTGATATGTCTAACCCAGCAAAAAGGGTCCAAGGCATCTGAGGTACCTGAAGTCCAACCAGAGTCTTTGGCCAGCAGAAGTTCCTGCTGGGAAGGAGAGAGGCCCACCAGTGCAACCAAAGGAAAACAGAACCACGAAAAGAAAGACTGTGAGGAAGAGTGTGGAGAAGGATTCCTGGACCAGCATTTGTAAACAACTTTCAGAACACTTCTCACCAGGGGAGCACCTTGCTGGCTCAGTCGGTGGAGCGTGCAGCTCTTGATCTCTGGGTTGTGAGTTTGAGCCCCACGTTGGGCATAGAGATCATTTAAAAATTAAATCTTAAAAAGAAGAAGAAGAAGAAGAAGAAGAAGAAGAGGAGGAGGAGGAGGAGGAGGAGGAGGAGGAGGAGGAGGAAGAGGAGGAGGAGGAGGAGGAGGAAGAAGACTTCTCACCAGAGAAAAGATCTGAAGCAACTAAGGGGAGTCCCAGAATTGTGGTTTTGGTAAGGTCCCATGAGCTTACTCTGGTCTGTCCACCCTCCTCCCCAGTGGATGAATCCCAGAAAGATGGTCATGTTAATTCCTAAAGAATTCCAGAGACAGAGACCAATATTGCTCCTACTGAAAAGTTGTTATTATGCTAAAGCTCTTCGGCAGGACCAATAAAGTACCAGACATTATGGCAATCCTACAACCACTTTTTAGAACTAAGGGCCATTCCTTCGTAAGTCTTTCTTGGAAGTGCTTCAGGAGCTCACTTTTCAGATACTAAAGCCTTCCTCAACTCCCTAAGATGGGAAACATATCCTCCTCTATGCTATCATAACACCCTCCACAAAGTTTTACCTGAGTACTTTATACAATAAAAAGCCACCAATCTGGCACCTGGCAGAGTAGCTGACTCATCCCAAACAGCCAGTAAATGTTTGCTGCTGTTGGCAAGGAAAGAGCATAGGACAGCAGCAAGAGTGACAGATCAGGGTTTAGAAGGCTTGGATCCTCCATATCCTGGGATTCAACTTGCTGGTCATGAGATCTAAAGTTGATGAAGCACAACCTCTATAAGCCTCAGTTTCCTCATCTGAAAAATGGGAATGAGGATAACTACCTACCTAATCTTGCCAACTGTGTGGATCAAATAAGATTATATACGTGAAACCAATATAAAATACTATGAATAAGCAGATTTTTATACATGGAGCTCTGCATTTTTTTAATTTTGCGTATGTTTGTCTATGAAAAGCAAATCGTTTTCATCTCTGCCTTTTCTTAGATCTCAGAAGAGCAGAGCCAGGATTTGAACCAGAGTGGTTTAAAGTTCTGATCCTAGCTGGGGTGCTATATTGTATGTCCACAGAGCAGCCAACACAGATATATGCAATAACTGTTAAATTTAATTTTATGCCTAATTTATACACTACACAAACTCAAATATTTTTTTCACCAAAACCTTCACATAAAAACCAAACAATTTTAAGTCTCAGTACTCAGGGTTCAATATATGATAAAATACTCTAAAATCATGGGTGGACAAACTTTTTTGGTGAAAGGCCAGACAGTAATCAACATTTTAGGCTCGTGGCCCAAACGTCTCTGTGAGAAGTACTCATCTCTGTCTTTGTAGCACAAAAGCAGCCATAGACAATACGTAAATGATAAATTTCAAACTATATTACAAAACAAGTAGCAGGTCAAATTTTCACCAGAGGGTATTCGTTTGCTCACTCCCGCTCTAAACAAAAACAATGGACACATAAACAAGAGCTCTAATATGGTGAAATTAGACTAACTGCATTGCTAGAAGTTGCTCTAAATAATTTGTTTGGTTTAAAGCAGTTCTCCACCAGGGGCGATTCTGCCCTCTCGAGGGAAACGTCTGGAGACATTCTGGGTTGTCACAACGAGGGATGTGTTACTGGCATCTGGAAGGTAGAGGTCCGAGATGCTGCTAAGTGTCCTGCCATGCACAGGACGAGCCCTATAAGAAGGAATGAGCCTGCCCCATGGCAGCAGTGCTGAGGCTGAAGAGCCTTGGTTTTAAGGATGCCAATTTATGTAGATGTCTTTTTTTACCTATCCTTCTTAAAAGAGCTTTCCAATTTGGTCCTGATACAACCTTATAAAGAAGAAAAAGTAGGTGCATTTATCTCATTTTCTACAGAAGAAAACTAATATTCAGAGGAGTTAAACAATGTACAGCTGTTCACAAAGCCAATTAGGTATCAGAGCTAAAATTCACACCTAGGTCTCAATGTTTTAAAACCTGTGCCCACCCCCACCCCCCATATTTAAAAGGAGTTAAGACAAGTTTATAATAGCTGAACTTGAAAAGATACTTTTAGAATTTTTTGTCAGAATATAAATCAAAAAAACATTGAATTCCAGATTTTACATCTTGTTGAGCTGCTTTAAGACTCAATCCTGGGGGGCGCCTGGGTGGCTCAGTCGGTTGAACGTCCGACTTCACCTCAGGTCACGATCTCACGGTTCGTGAGTTCGAGCCCCGCGTCGGGCTCTGGGCTGATGGCTCAGAGCCTGGAGCCTGCTTCCGATTCTGTGTCTCCTTCTCTCCCTGCCCCTCCCCCATTCATGCTCTGTCTCTCTCTGTCTCAAAAATAAATAAACATTAAAAAAAAATTAAAAAAAAAAGACTCAATCCTGGGAGGTAGAAAGGAAATTTAAAAATATTAAATCAGTTTTCAAAAATATCCTAGGAAAAAAAAATATCCCAGGAGAGAATCATCACAATTAACACATAACATATTGTCTACTTACTCATTTACAGAGTCACCTATCAGTCCCTATATTCTTTTCTACTCACGGTTCTTAAACTCTTTTCTTAACTTGTAGGGCAGGGTACAGATCTCGATTATGACTGAAAACAGAAGTGAAGACCTGGAACTACCATGGATACTACATTAAGGCACATATCTGGGGGAGGTGATGCACTTTAATTTCAGTCTTCAGAATCTGCGAACAGAGAAGACAAAAATCCCCCCAAAACCCAGAGTACTCCTTCCACTGAAACCCAAAAGGGGACTACAACTGCCAGTCCTAAAATATAGCTTCCATAAACAGGAATCCTTTCAGAAATACGAGGCAGTTCCATTCTCATGGTACCAGGGCCATCTGACAGAATCAAGAGCCCATTAGGGTCCCCAGGTCCTGCCTGTGGCCCTAGCAACTCGAATTCTCATCAAATGATTTCATCAGAGCCAAATGAAATGGCTCAAATGAAATAATCTCTTCCATCCAATTCTCTGATTTTTGTCTTCAATTTTGCTCAAGAGTACAAAAAAACTGGTCTCTACCATCTTTAAATTAGAGACGTCTAAACTAATAAGTAATATTTTAATTCAGAAAATGTTTTGAGTATATTCTTGATGTGTTATCAGTCCAGGACACTTTGGTCTCCAGCACAGAAGCAGTTTATTTAGAGATACTCTGTCTTGCATCATCAAAGATGTGAAGTCTCTATCTCTCACAGTCAGTATTAAATAATCTTAATTTATAATTTCTGGCAATTTTTAAAAGAAGTATATGTTTTATATATGAGAGAGAGAGAGACAGTGTGTGTGTGTGTATGTATGTATTTGGGGTCAGTATCTTTTTTTTTAAGGTCCAGATGAAACATACTGAAGTTGAATTTTTATCTACTTTGAAATGGATTAAAGTTCTAAGACTTGTGTGTTCATGATAATAATGAACAATACAAAGTACAGTACTTCTTTCAAAAACACACTTAAAATAATTTAAGAAAAAATAATAAAATAAAACTTTTGGAGTATAAAACATGATAAAAACACATGATTTTTAAATTTCAATAAATAAGTAATTAACAGAAACACAGTTGGAAAAGGATGACAAGGTGATCCATTTATGGATGAATTTATTCCTTTTTTCTGTGTCAACAGAGAGCTAGGCTGCTGTCTTCAGACTCATTCTATCATTTTCTCTGAGGGAAAAACACCTACATTTGTCTAGAGTTGGAGACTCATGATAGATGAGAAACAGAACCAAAAGAAAACACCTGCCTGAGTTATAAGTCCATAGACTTACCTTTCCTTTATTTTTTTTCTCATCCAGTTTCACTATACCCTCAAACAATATCTACAGGAGTCTACCTCCCAATGCAATGTGCCAGTAACTTTCTGATACCAAGAGTGACAAACATAAGGTAACATTTAGGAAATTATGGGCAAGCAGCAGCACACTGGTTTAAGAGACAGAATGCTTTAAAACAAACAAACAAACAAACAAACAAACAAACAAACAAACAAACTTAGAGTAGCATCTCCAAATATAATTTGAGAGCTTATTTGGAGTAGAGTCCAGATAGTTCTAACTTTTACCAATAATTACACCTCCTTTGTTTAGAAAGATCAGCCAAATCAACTGTGGAGGTCAACAAAATGACAAATGTCATAGGCAGAATCTTTTATCTTCGGGAAACTTAGCAAACCTTGAAAGTGAGACAAGGTTAAATGAGGTAAAGAAGCAATCCTATTAAGCTATATATATTTGATTCAATGGCAAGTTTAATTTTCCTGGTGGTTAAGCTATATAGCAGGTAAAGAGTTCCTTTAGGCTGAGACAAGTCTCTAAATCTCTAAAGAAGTAAGGCACCATTCTTAAGGGCTAGGTGTCATATCCTTCAGGATACATATTGGAAAAGGAGGATTGCTTTGCCAAGGAGACTGGCTGTCTTCTGACTGGTTAAGATGATGAGACCAGGGAAAGCAAAGAGACCACACAACTTCGGGTCACAGAGCAGGCAGCACGCACTCTGTTTCTGCACTCTAGCGTGGTCCTTGCATTTTAACTCCTCTCAATTCAAAGAGTTATACTGACGTCTTTTGCAGTACTTCCTCATCATCACGTAAAGGGAAAAGGGATAAGGAAAACCATTCTCCTCTCTTCTCAGAGTTTTTGCCAAACATTGAACAAAGAAATTTTTAACGTTTATTTATTTTTGAGACAGAGAGAGACAGAGCATGAACGGGAGAGAGGCAGAGAGAGAGGGGCAGAGAGAGAGGGAGATACAGACTCGGAAGCAGGCTCCAGGCTCCGAGCCGTCAGCACAGAGCCCGACGCGGGGCTCGAACTCATGGACCGCGAGATCGTGACCTGAGCTGAAGTCAGACGCTTAACCGACTGAGCCACCCAGGCGCCCCTGAACAAAGAAATTTTTAAGTGATAGAAAGGCAAGAGAGTTCATTTCTGCCACTCTCCGAGGCCCTGACAGGTCTAAAAATCCATGTTCATCTTGCACAGTTAGTTGTGTTGCGACCTCCTTTTTCATACAAAAAGGTCTGCTGTGGAGCTGCATGTCAGCCACCTTGGTGCTTTCTGTAAAGGCTATGATGTTTTATCTCAGCCTCAGGAAACACATTCCTTGAGTACCTATCATATTCCTTTTTTTTTTTTTTTAATTCACATCCAAGTTAATTTTTTTAATTCGCATCCAAGTTGTTGCACATGGTGCAACAATGATTTCAGGAGTAGATTCCTTAGTGCCCCTTACCCATTTAACCCATCCCTCCTCTCCCAACCCTCTAGCAACCCTCTGTTTGTTCTCCATATTTAAGAGTCTCTTACGTTTTGTCCCCTTCCCCTGTTTTTATATTATTTTTGCTTCCCTTCCCTTATGTTCATCTGTCTTGTCTCTTCAAGTCCTCATATTGGCAAAGTCATATGACATTTGTCTTTCTTTAATTTTGCTTAGCATAATACCCTCTAGTTCCATCCACGTAGTTGCAAATGGAAAGATTTCATTCTTTTTGATTGCGGGTAATTCTCCATTGTGTGTGTGTGCGTGTGTGTGTACATATTCTTTATGCCTCACCACACCACATCTTTATCCATTCATCCGTCGGTAGACATTTGGGCTCTTTCCATACTTTGGCTATTGTGGATAGTGCTGCTATAAACACTGGATTGCATGTGCCCCTTTGAATTCTTACCTTCATGTAATTCTGCTCCTGCTCCTCTACTATGATGCAGTCTCCAAGCCCTCCCCTTATAAAAATCATCTTAACCCACATGGAGTCCATCACTTTTGATGCTAGTCACTGCAGACCAAAAGTAAAAAAATTTCCTTCCTTAGAACGTTCCCCCCACCACCTGAGAGTCAACTGATAATTTGCTGGCATAGATTATTTTTGTTTTCCTACGTAAATACTACATCTACCTATAGTTTCACTAATCACACTAATTTTAAGGAAAGGGAACCTATCTTCCATTTTTCTTTTTGGCACATAATAGATGCTCCACAAATGTCTGTGGCATCAATCCCTTCACATGCTCACCACGTTTTACATACATTATAGGTGTTCAATAAATTCTTGGTATTTACATGATTATGGGAAATTACTGCAACAGCTTTTGTCATAAAGCTATTGAAGGCTATCCTATCTTATTATAAACATAGAGTGTTTTAAAGCTTAAAGAATGTTGCCATTACTCTAGGGTGGGTTAAGCAGGGATGGGAAACAGTTAAAATTGAGTAAAAATGGTAATTTGTACCTTAGCATACTTCTAATCTTTTTTAAAAGGTTCTAAATACACATTTCATGTATTTAATGGGTATATTATTACTTTACAATGCTTAACTATAAATCGAGTTCTCGTTTATGGAGGAAGTATAACTAGAAGAGAATGCTTGCTATTCTCTTTTCTTTAACCATGACCAAGGGAAGCCTATCAGGACTTACTGCAATGCCATAAGCCAAGCACTCTCTTGCTTATTCTAACTGCTGGAAACCTAATTAAGAAGCTATAAACAATTCCCTGCATGCTGGCCTTAGAAACTCCAAGCGTAAGCAAAAATACAACAACTCGCAAAAGGTTATGCAACTGTCACTATTTATTATCACCTCAAGAACTATTAAGCACCAAAAGGCAAAGAGTTGTCATCAACTAAATTTAAAGAGGACTTTTATCTTCTTCCTTTAAAAAAGATAAGATCTGTGGTAAGATATATTACCCCCCACCCCCTGCCATGAACATATATCCAGAGAATCTTCACTTTATTTAGAGGGAAAATTTTCATTTTAAACTTCTAGGAATGTAAATGATTTCAAACAAGATGTCTTTTTAAAGAAGGGAATTACAGTGTGTAAATCAAACCAAACACTTCATCCTATGATACATATTATGCCATATTTTACTTTGAAGTAAAAGTACTGCTTTTCAAAAATCTGTCATCACAAAATTTCAAGGAGCTTGCTTGTAAATGCCAAGGGGATACAGCAGATTACCATAACTTTAAATGATTTTAGTTTTATAGTCCAGGTCAGAAACAGGAAATTTTAACCTTATCATGAACATACTGCAAGGAAAACTTTTAAATGCTTCCTTTAAAAGGGAAGAGAACTTTATTTTTTTAATGTTTATTTATTTTTGAGCCAGAGAGACAGAGCAAGAGTGGGGCAGGGGCACAGAGAGGGAGACACAGAATCAGAAGCAGGCTCCAGGTTCTGAGCTCAGCACAGAGCCTAACACAGGGCTCGAACCCACAGACTGTGTGTGAGATCATGACCTGAGCCGAAGTCGGACGCTTAACCGACTGAGCCACCAAGGTGCCCCAAAAGGGAGGAGAACTTTATATTAAGGAGGTTCAATACCCTGAAATAAAAAGGGAAGTAAGAAAACGGTACACAGACTTTTTCAGAAAAGGCAAATAAGAGATGTCACAATTTTTTTAAATATGAAATTTATTGTCAAATTGGTTTCCATACAACACCTAGTGCTCATCCCAAAAGGTGCCCTCCTCAATACCCATCTCCCACCCACCCCCCCCTCCCACTCCCCATCAACCCTCAGTTTGTTCTCAGTTTTTAAGAGTCTCTTATGCTTTGGTTCTCTCCCTCTCTAACCTCTTTTTTTTAAAGAGATGTCTCAATTTTAAAAATAATACCAATGATTTGGTCTAATTTGCAAAAGTCATTATTATACTTGAAAACCAATGGTGATCCAAATGAAGAGAAAAAAGTGAAATTACAAAACCCTGCTGATTTTGACTACAAATCAATTCACATTGAGGCTATACTAGGAGTAACTAAAAGAGCACTAAATTAACATTTTCAGTAAAGTGACAGGCTTTGATTATTAATCTCTAAGAGGAGAAATATTAACTGTAATTATTTGTGGTTCTGTGATTCCTACTGATGATATCTGCATGTAAGTAAGTGAGAAATAATGGTCTACAGTTTTCTTTTTCTTTACTATCTTTATCTGTTTTTGCTATCAGGGTAATATTAGCTTCATAAAATGAGTCAGGAAGGCAAGGCACCTGGGTGGCTCAGTCAGTTAAGCATGGGACTTTGGCTCTGGTCATGACGTGGTTCATGAGTTCAAGCCCTGTGTCAGGCTCTGTGCTGACAGCTCAGTCTGCTTTGGATTCTGTGTCTCCCTCTCTCTCTGGCCCTCCCCACTTGTGTTCTGTCTCTCTCTCAAAAATAAATAAGCATTAAAAAAATTTTTTATAGTTACAGAGAGGGAGGGAGGCAAACCATAAGAGACTCTTAAATAAAGAACAAACCGAGGGTGGATGGGGGAAAATGGGTGATGGGCACTGAGGAGGGCACTTGTTGGGATGAGCACTGGGTGTTGTATGCAAGCTAATTTGACAATAAATTACTTTTTTTTTTTTTTTTAAAAAAAGAAGATTTCCCAGGACAAAAAAAAAAAAAAAATTTTTTTAATGAAATGAGTCCAGAAGTGTTCCATCTAATCTTCTGGAAGTGACCATGTACAAAAAAATAATGTTAATTCTTATTCACGTGTTTGGTAGAATTCTCCAGTGAAACATCTGGAACTGGCGATTTCTTTTACAAGAACTTTTAAATTACAACTTCAATTTCTTCAATAGCTAATGGGCTATTAAGATTATTTATTTCATCATGGGTGAGTTCCAACACTTTGTATTTTTCAAGGAATTGATTCATTTCTTCTAAATTATCCATGTATGCTTTATAGTATTCCCTTGTTATCTTTTTTGGATTTTTAAAAATTTACTTATTTATTTACATCCAAGTTAGTTAACATATAGTGCAATAATGATTTCAGGAGTACATTCCAGTGATTCATCCCCTATGTAAAATACCAGTGCTCATCCAAACAGGTGTCTTCCCTAATGCCCCTTACCCATTTAGCCCATCCCCCACCCACAACCCCTCCAGCAACCCTGTTTTCTGTATTTAAGAGTCTCTTATGTTTTGTCCCTGTCCTTGTTTTTATATTATTTTTGCTCCCCTTATGTTCATCTGTTTTGTATCTTAAATTCCTCATATGAGTGAAGTCATATGATATTTGTCTTTCTCTATCGCTTAGTGTAACACCCTCCAGTTCCATGTAGTTGCAGATGGCAAGATTTCATTCTTTTTGATTGCTGAGTAATACTCCATTGTGTGTGTATGTGTGTGTGTGGAGATTTATATAAATACACACACACATACATACATATATCACATCTTATTTATCTATTCATCCGTTGATGGACATTTGGGCTCTTTCCATACTTTGGCTATTGTTGATCTTGGGATCTCCTAGTCTGCCATTTGCTGGCATCGCTCTCCTCTATTGTTTTCTTATTTTTAATGTCCTGACATCTGTTTTTAGCTTTATTATTTCCTTCTTTCTATTTGCTTTGAGCTTATTTTCTCTCTTTTCTGTTTCTTGAGGTAGGAACCTAGGTTTCTTGAGGGAGTAAGTTAGATTATCAATTTGAGACCTTTACTCATTTCTAATGTAAAGCATTTAGTGCTACAAATTTCTATCAGGAATGGTTTAGCTACCTCTAACTTCTTTTGATAGGTTTTATTTTCATTTTCATTCAGCTATAGAGTATTTTCTAAAATTTCCTTTGAGACTTCCTCTTTGATCCATAGATCCCTGTTGTACTTCTGTTAGTGATTTCTACTTGAATCTACTGTTGTCACAGAATATGTTCTATATGATTTCAGTTCTTTTACATTTGTTGAGGTTTGCCTTATGGTCTAGGATATGGTCTATCTTGGTCAATGTTTCACTACTATTCTGGTATTGTTGGGTTACGTGTTCTATATGTATGTGCCAGTTAGACTCTACTGGCTGACTGCATCGTTCAGATCTTTTATACTCCTAATTTTCTGTCTAGTAGGTCCATCAGCTGCTGAGAAAGGAGTCCTGGGTCCACTTACATTTAACATAATTTCTATGGTGGTCACATCCAAGTTACTTTGTTCTTTTGTCCACTGAATATTCATTAATAAATGTTGAGCAGGTATACGGAACATATAGCAGGAGTCACTGACTGATTGGCTGACTTTCACAAGCCTGGGGCTGTCACTGATTTGCTAACTTTCAAAAATGTAGTTACTGGAGTGAGGCTGTTATTGACTGGCTGATTTTCAAAGGCATGGCCACTGGAGTGAGGCTGTCATTGACTGGCTGATTTTCACAGCATGTGTACTGATCCAGAATTATTTCTAATTAATAATGGTTACCTATTCATGACTTGGGACTTCAGGCAAAGAAAAGCCTTTTTCTTTCTTAACACAAAACTTAAGTACTTTTAATTCTCAGTTCCCTTCAGAATAACCTGCAGGATAGACCATAAAGGACTACATTGATCTTGATTTCTGGAGGTCTGATTTTCAGCTAGTGTTTTCATTCAAATGATTTAAGTGCCAATTACTGTGGTAGAAAAATAGCTCTAACTGCCAAATTTGTATACCTTGTTGAAAAATGTTTAATACATGATATTTAGGGCATCTTAATAAAGGCAATATAGGACACACAACAAAATCATTAAATACAGGAGGTCTGGCTCTTCTAACTGTAAAGGAATGTTATAATAAGACTCATGGACAGTTTAGAAACAGGAGAAAGACATGAGTTGACTAATGTTAGGTGAGGGATAGGGAGTGGCTCAGTGGGGTAATGACCACAGGAGGGAGATTAGTTTAAATATAACATGAATCTAGTAAAAATATTAAGAACAAGATCCCTCAATTATTATAAGGGCACCTCTTTAAACTAAGGGTAAGGAGGACAGAAGAAGGTGTTTTCAACTAAAACAGAGTTTGTCCTCTGGCTATTTGAGTCTCAAGGGTTTCAGACTGGTGTAGTGCTCAACTCCTATTTAATGGCAAAGCTAATTCCTCTAAGCTATTTATAGGATAAGACCTAAGCTTCTGGAATTATTCTTAGTTTTAGGGATTCAGGAACAAGTTGACTTGGCTTTTCAATAGTCTTACTTCTCTAGCTTTTTCCATTTCTTGTGATCCGAAGAGCTATTACTAAAAGTCTGAGGCTTTCCATTCATCTCTGCATAATTCTAAACTTTAGCTTAGAATGGTGACCAAGTCTGTGGGAATTCTAAGTGGCTTTTCCCTTCCCCAGCCTTCTAGGTGTGGATACCTATGCAGGATTGCACTACGACATTTAAAATCCAGTCTCCTCTTCTCTTGCATTATTACTCTTTCAAGTATCTAAAGCCACCACTTTCCCTCTCCTCCGAACACCAAGAAAATTAGGAATTTTACTTTCCATGATTTTCATTATGAAGAAAATAGTCAAAATAACGTGCCACTCTGTGGAAACAAGGCCTCCTCTTAGTATATGGGGAAATTCTTATGTTTAAGAAGAGTAAGGTGCAAACAAGAGATGTTAGCAAAAACCGCCAGCAGAGTAACCTTTGGCTTTACCACCATTGTAGAGTCGGTATAACCCAGCAGATGGATATGAGGGCAAGCTGGTTTTCATTGCCTCACTTCACTGTTCACAGGGGACTCAAGGACAGGGGTTCAGGTGTATTGACAAAATGGCTTAACATATGCTATATAACATCTGCCCATACTATTTGAGGAATCAGTCAGTGAATTTTTAAATATTCATGGTGTAAATTTTTATACTTGTGAGATTTTCCTTTTTTAATCTAGGTCAATGTTGTAGTTTTAAATTATTTTTTAAACCTTTTTGGCACCTCTAACTAAGCTTGTAGAATACCAACTGGAGACTCAGGTATACTTTTAGTGTTACTTAAACATGTGCAGCTAAAATAACAGCAAGTAGCTACTGAGTGTTAAACTTAAAAATCAGAAAAATGATAAAAAATGTCAGCATCTGAGGCGTCAGTAGTAGTTAAGTTTTCTTCCCAAGATGAATTAGTTAAGCAAAATGAGGGGAATCCACCTAAGTACTGAGATATTGGAAGGCAGGCAGCCCAGAGAAGCCCTCTGCAGATTTATGTGGGGATGAACAAGGCACGTCGCAGAAAGAGATGAAGAGCAGAGGTTTTACTCTTCTGAAAAACTTAGAGAATACTTCCATTTGTAAACTGGCATGAGAAAGCCCGGTGATTATTATTTATTTATCTCTAATACTAAGCACACAGTATGACAATACCATACAGAAACAAGTTCAGCGTTTCTTCATTCTTTTTATTTTAATGTTTATTTTTAGGGTACATTTGGGGGGCAGAGAGAGAGGGAGACAGGGGATCCGAAGTGGGCTCTGTGCTGACAGCAGAGAGCCCTATGCGGGGCTCAAGCTGTGAGATCATGCCCTGAGCCGCAGTCGGATGCATAACCGACTGAGCCACCCAGGTGCCCCAAGAGCTTCTTCATTATTTCTATGGCATGGTTTAAAAAATCCTGGCAAACAGGACTTTTAAGAATTATTCAGCACTTGAACAAGAAAAACTATCATTTTACAAACATATTAGGAAGGCAAACAATTTAACCAACATGACACAGCAGAGTTTCGAAATCTCAGAGTATTTGGCTTCACTCTGTGGATCATGCTTTAAGCACCTTCGCCCTGAGAAATTATCTATACAGTCTCTAACGGGAACACGTGTGACATCAATCTGGGAAACGACCCGTGAAGTCAGCTCTAAACTAACCTATGCACGTAGAGCAGCGCTTACGTCAAGCAGCCAGGCAGCACTGATGAATTTAACAGGCATTAAACCTCCTAACAAGTCGGTGTTTTAGGACATACTTGCACAATTTAGGTTCACAAAAGGAACTAGAACAGAAAAATGTGAGCAATTAAACATCTCATCTCATGTCAAATTATAGTTGCTGACAGAATGCCACAGAGACTTTCAAAGAACCTAAACTGCATTTTAAGATCACCTTTGACCAGATAAACAGTCTGTCTCTACGTGAAACTAAATTTAATCTTGCTGAAAGGCAAAATATTATCTTTTCCAAATATAATATAGTAGGTAATAAACCGATACACAAAGGTTCAGTTTAAATACCAATACTATCTGTGACTGTATATCCAAAATTTGGAAGAGAAATTCCCATCCTTAATAGAGCTTAGGTTGACTCTTAGTTTACATTCTTTGATAGTAAGTCACTATAAAGTAGGTCAAGCTCTATAAGAAATGCTTTCTCTTTCTGTCACCTCCTCCACCATAACGATAATAAATGCTAACATTCACGGACAGCTTGCTTGCTATGTGCCAGACCCTGTACAGAGACTTACCACAATAAATCTAGGAGACACAACTGTCACTTTTTACAAAGAAACATCACTGCTAGCATGATCCAGGAGGAGGATTTGAATCCAAATCTAATTTTATTATTATTTTTTTAGTGTATATTTATTTTTGAGAGAGACAGAGACAGAGCATGAGTCGGGGAGGGCAGAGAGAGAAGGAGACACAGAATCAGAAGCGGGTTGCAGGCTCTGAGATGTCAGCACAGAGCCAGAAGTGGGGCTCGAGCCCACTAACCGTGAGATCATGACCTGAGTGGAAGTTGGACACTCAACTGACTGAGCCACCCAGGTGTCCCAAAATCTAATTTTAGATCATTATGTTAAAACTCCATTTTTAAAAGAAAACATAATAAAAGCCTACTAGATATGTTTTAATTTAGCTAGTTTATCTTAATCCCAATAATGCAATTTAAGAAAAACAACCCAACAAGTCAGCTCTATAATCATTTTCCTCAATTACTGTAAAACGCTTCTAATGGTTCTAACTCCCCTACTTCACCACGAGCAAAAGGCTTCAAGAGAGCCTCCCATGGAAAAAGACTAAGAGCAAAGTTTCCTCTTATTACACGGGGCACATTACAGGAAAGGAAAGACCTGATAAATTTAGAGATCTGAGTAATATCCAAAATAGAATCACAGAAAATATCTAAATTTTGTTTATATTACAACTTCTGCTTCATACAGCCATTCTCCAAAGCAGTGCAGTGTAGTGTGTGTGTGTGTGTGTGTGTGTGTGTGTGTGTGTAAATCTGAGTCCCTATCTCAATATATTTATAATTAGTAGGTTATCTATATGTACCACTGCCAACATATATAATTAAGTACTTTTAGATAAAAGAAATGCAAATATAGGGCCTAGTATGTTCCCTTATCCAGTGGGTTACAGTATACTCGTCACTTTGGAGCCCATGAAATAGAAGATGCAGAATTTTCCCAGCTTTTTATTTCACTGTGGTTGCCTCCAGACACAACTGCAGAGTAGCTCAAGGACCTTTTTCTAACACTAAGGAGAGCCAGTGGAATACCCAATCTGACAGTTCAAAAGAGTTTTCAGAAAAGGTCTGGAAAAGCCTTATTTTCTTTAAATTCACACTTTGATCTATTCGTCTTTATGCTTTTTTCTATTTAGGACAGAACTCCCTTCTACTTAAAAATTTCTACTTCTATGCTAAAATAAACACTACACAGAACTGAAGCAGTCTGAGTGAAGAAGACACAGGCAGAACATCATAGACATAAGTATATATATTTAATATACATTAAAATTACCATGCACCAAGGTAAAAATTTTACCTATATTACATCATTCAATTCTCAAAAAACCTAATGGAGACCTGGAAACAATAGGTAACTCCTACAAAATTTCTGCAGCATAGAGCAAGAATTTATCTGACACTAAGCTCTTAACCATTATGCTTAATCTTCAACAAATCCCTATTACATATGATTTTTCCATGAAAACATTGTAACTAACATGTATTTACTATGTGTCAGTATTAACTTATCTTGAAAATATACTGTGTAGGAATAGTTATTATTCTGATTAATGAGGGAACCAATGCATTAAAAGGTTAGATAACTTGCCCTACATCACAGAAAGCTTAACTCTAGAGCTCAGACTCTCAACCACTACATTAAAGCAATGCTTTTTCTGTAACAATGTCAGCCTCCTAAAAATTGAGCAGATTTACCATGGTCTGGTAATGGGATCACATTACAAAATGAGCTTGTAAACATGAAAAGACTACACGCACACACACACACACACACACACACACATATATGTATTGTAGTTCTAGATTATTTGATGTTTAAACAAAATTATTTCTAAATTGTGTTCAAACTTTCATACTACAGAGGCACATCCTATTTTTTGTCTATAAATTTGACCATCTTCGTCCCAGGAGTTCAAAGTAGCTTTTCGATAAATAACAATTTTATAACGCAAAGTGAAATATCATTACACCCACTTCGTGGATAAAAAAAAAACCCCTAAGTCATGGAAAAATTAAATGTCAGGCAGCAATTCAAAGAGTAAATGGCAGCACTGGGAATAGAACACACAAGTCCTTAGATTAGTGGTATGTCTAAGGTTATACTTCAAACTTTAGTTCAATTCGATAGACATTTAGGGAGCATATACCATATAGGATGCGTGGCAGACTGTTGGGTTCGGGAAAATGGTTTTAAAAATCACTCTTTAGTACTTTATCCTCTAGCAGAAACAGAAAAGGTGTATGAGGAATCAAAGGGTGGAGGGGATGAGGTAAATACTAATAAAAACTATAAGAAACTTACAAAGTAACCAAAAGAGGAAAAGTTACACTCAGGATGAAAAACAGGAGAAAGCTTCAAAAGGAGTTGGTATTTAACCTGAAGCTTGGAACAGTATAAATGTGGAGAAATGCACATTCCAGACAGCAGTACCAGCTCAGCAAAGGAATGGTTTTCCCCCAAAATAGTTCTGAGATGGCTGCACCACAGCATACGTGCAGCAGGCCGTCTGACACAGACGAACGGACGGAAAGGCAGGCTCGAGGTAGATCGTAGAGGGCCTTTTCAAGCAGGCTAAGTAGTTTGGAGTTTTCTTCTAAACTAAGGAAGACAAGGAAATTACTTAACAGAATGGGAATGTCAAGGAGTTTGCTGTGGCAACATTTTCAGATATTGAACAGAAAAGAGGATAACTAACTGGGTGCATACTTGTTGAATAATAGTGTGTTTAGGGTATGTGAAACCACTGAATACTTATGGAAGATCTTCCTTAAAGAGAAGAACCATATGATCCTGTCAATCGATGCAGAAAAGGCCTTTGACAAAATCCAGCACCCTTTCTTAATAAAAACCCTTGAGAAAGTCAGGATAGAAGGAACATACTTAAAGATCATAAAAGCCATTTATGAAAAGCCCACAGCTAACATCATCCTCAATGGGGAAAAACTGAGAGCTTTTTCCCTGAGATCAGGAACACGACAGGGATGCCCACTATCACCGCTGTTGTTTAACATAGTGTTGGAAGTTCTAGCATCAGCAATCAGACAACAAAAGGAAATCAAAGGCATCAAAATTGGCAAAGATGAAGTCAAGCTTTCGCTTTTTGCAGATGACATGATATTATACATGGAAAATCTGATAGACTCCACCAAAAGTCTGCTAGAACTGATACATGAATTCAGCAAAGTCGCAGGATACAAAATCAATGTACAGAAATCAGTTGCATTCTTATACACTAACAATGAAGCAACAGAAAGACAAATAAAGAAACGGATCCCATTCACAATTGCACCAAGAAGCATAAAATACCTAGGAATAAATCTAACCAAAGATGTAAAAGATCTGTATGCTGAAAACTATAGAAAGCTTATGAAGGTAATTGAAGAAGATATAAAGAAATGGCAAGACATTCCCTGCTCATGGATTGGAAGAATAAATATTGTCAAAATGTCAATCCTACCCAAAGCTATCTACACATTCAATGCAATCCCAATCAAAATTGCGCCAGCATTCTTCTCGAAACTAGAACAAGCAATTCTAAAATTCATATGGAAACACAAAAGGCCCTGAATAGCCAAAGTAATTTTGAAGAAGAAGACCAAAGCAGGAGGCATCACAATCCCAGACTTTAGCCTCTACTACAAAGCTGTCATCATCAAGACAGCATGGTATTGGCACAAAAACAGACACATAGACCAATGGAATAGAATAGAAACCCCAGAACTAGACCTACAAACGCATGGCCAACTCATCTTTGACAAAGCAGGAAAGAACATCCAATGGAAAAAAGACAGTCTCTTTAACAAATGGTGCTGGGAGAACTGGACAGCAACATGCAGAAGGTTGAAACTAGACCACTTTCTCACACCATTCACAAAAATAAATTCAAAATGGATAAAGGACCTGAATGTGAGACAGGAAACCATCAAAACCCTAGAGGAGAAAGCAGGAAAAGACCTCTCAGCTGTAGCAATCTCTTACTCGACACATCCCCAAAGGCAAGGGAATTAAAAGTAAAAAAGAACTACTGGGACCTTATGAAGATAAAAAGCTTCTGCACAGCAAAGGAAACAACCAACAAAACTAAAAGCCAACCAACGGAATGGGAAAAGATATTTGCAAATGACATACTGGACAAAGGGCTAGTATCCAAAATCTATAAAGAGCTCACCAAACTCCACACCCGAAAAACAAATAACCCAGTGAAGAAATGGGCAGAAAACATGAATAGACACTTCTCTAAAGAAGACATCCAGATGGCCAACAGGCACATGAAAAGATGCTCAACGTTGCTCCTTATCAGGGAAATACAAATCAAAACCACACTCAGATATCACCTCACGCCAGTCAGAGTGGCCAAAATGAAGAAATCAGGAGACTATAGATGCTGGAGAGGATGTGGAGAAACGGGAACCCTCTTGCACTGTTGGTGGGAATGCAAACTGGTGCAGCCACTCTGGAAAACAGTGTGGAGGTTCCTAAGAAAATTAAAAATAGACCTACCTTATGACCCAGCAATAGCACTGCTAGGAATTTACCCAAGGGATACAGGAATGCTGATGCATAGGGGCACTTGTACCCCAATGTTTATAGCAGCACTCTCAACAATAGCCAAATTATGGAAAGAACCTAAATGTCCATCAACTGATGAATGGATAAAGAAATTGTGGTTTATATACACAATGGAGTACTACATGACAATGAGAAAGAACGAAATATGGCCCTTTGTAGCAATGTGGATGGAACTGGAGAGTGTGATGCTAAGTGAAATAAGCCATACAGAGAAAGACAGATACCATATGGTTTCACTCTTATGTGGATCCTGAGAAACTTAACAGAAACCCATGGGGGAGGGGAAGGAAAAAAAAAAAAAAAGAGGTTAGAGTGGGAGGGAGCCAAAGCATAAGAGACTCTTAAAAACTGAGAACAAACTGAGGGTTGATGGGGGGTGGGAGGGAGGGGAGGGTGGGTGATGGGTATTGAGGAGGGCACCTTTTGGGATGAGCACTGGGTGTTGTATGGAAACCAATTTGACAATAAATTTCATATATTGAAAAAATAAATAAAAAAATAAAAATTCAATTTTATTAGAAGATTTGTGGAACTGAAACAATCATAACTTTCTGTGCTCCTTTCAAGATCTTTACATATACATCAGAACCACACTTGCCACACCAATCACAAACGTATCAGATAATTTGTAAAACTCACAAGGTGGCAGATCGTTAGAGCTGTGCTCTAAAGCAGCACTACACTCCTCCTCTCCACCCAATAACTTTCTTTCGCTGACCACCAAGAGTTCTAAAATGAAAATGTATGAGAAACACTGTATAAGATTTTAATAATATAAATGGGAAGGATCTAAAATACGGCAAGTACAGCTACAATGGGAAAGGAGGGGATGAGTGGAATAGGGGTTAGGGTAAGTAATGGTGGTCATTCCTTCCTTACCCTTCTGCCCAGACTCAGTGAGGTGTCCACCCTACAAACTTCCCCAGAACACTGCATACTCCTGGTTGAACACTTACCATATTGTACCACAATTGCCTGTTTTCCTATTTGTGCGCTCCTCACTGTAACTCATACCATCTCAGGGACTGTCTTGGGTTATAGTTGTAGTCCTAGTACTTTGCACAACCTCTGGCACCTAGTAAGTATTCAGTGAATTTCCCTTGACTAAATAATTATAGAAGCAATCAATGAAATGGCATCATACTTATTCATATTTCCTTTTCACAGAGGGAAGGAACTAGTCTACCCATTTGACTTAAGGATCCGGCCCCTCTGTCAAGGATTTAATCAGGCCTACAATTGAGAGTGTACCCTCAGCCAAGTGGAAGTGTGCTGTGGTCTGACTAGGAGACACCTCCACCTGTCCCCCAACTGTCCACACATATCTCAAGCAAATGTTGAGCCACTGGTCCGTCCATCTGGTATCTACAACCAACTTTGTAACCACTGCTGAGTTAGGTAATGTGCATCCACCAATGCTGTGTACAAAGCAGCAGCACATTCATAGAGGCTGAACAGTTATCCTGTGTAATGTGGTGGAGGGACACCAAAGGCAACCTCTGCTACTGTTAATGAGGCTCGCTCTAAACTTGGTGAACTAAGGAGCTAACAATGTTCTACTTGAATGTGAATATAAATTTATATGTTTGTATTTAAAATATCTAGTCTAGAGGTGTTGGTTTTAAAGTAACATCTCCCACTGGGGTAATGGTATACCACCCGTAAACCTAGGATATCAGTATCTCCAGGTAAGATCATAATATTCAAAATTCCTCCCTGGGATTATAATAGTATATAAGACAGCTTTATTTTCAATAAAATCCTTAACAAAAAAAATAAAAATATACCTTCAAAATATGTCTCAATAAGGGTCATAAATATTTAAAACACAGGAATGTTTTAATGAGCTTTCATTAAAATACAAATAAGGTTTGGGAAAAATGGAACTCTTATAACTAAATTTTATTATAGGTTTTGAGAATGAGAAGTCTACAAGAAATAACCTTCCTTATTCTGTTCCTTCCCTACTTATTTTCTTTCTTGAATCATTAAAAAAAAAAAAAAAAAAGGTACTTTGCTGCATGTGACACATAGAAAAGAGCCCAGGCCCTGCCTCACAAAGCCTGGAGTGTAAAAAAGAGAGTAAGCAAAGAAATATGCTCTTGGTGATATTATTGATTCTGATGCCTGAGCAAATAACCAGTTACAAGTAAACTAGTAAAAATAAATCAAGACCAAATTTGAGTGTTGCCTTCAGTCCTACTAGCCTTATCAAGAAAGCTGTTTCTATAAGTTTTTTTTTCATTTTTTTAAATGTTTATTCATTTTTGAAAGACAGAGAGAGACACAGCGTAAGTAGGGGTGGGCGGAGATAGAGGGGGACACAGAATCCAAAGCAGGCTCCAGACACTGAGCTGTCAGCACAGAGCCCGACGCGGGGCTCCAACTCACGAACCGCAAGATCATGACCTGAGCCGAAGTTGGACGCTCAACCGACTGAGCCACCCAAGTGCCCCAAGAAAGCTGTTTCTGTAAGTTAAATAACTGTCTACTTAATGTGAGCTGTTAAAACTATTTCTTCACCAGCATGTAGTACTTAAAATGAGAGGAAAAAAACAAAAATATTTTCTCTGCGTGTCATTATATAAAAGTCAGCATATAGTACTTTAAAAAGTAAAATAGATTCTTTGTATTTTATGGAAAAATACTGAAAATTCTATCAGGAAAAACTCAACAATAGGAAAATGGTTAAATATACATAATAAAAGCCTTACAATTAAATATTATGCAGTCATTAAGCATTATATTATGGAAAAATATTTAGTGGCATGGGAAAATGGTCGTAATGCTTTCTTAAGTTGAAATTTTAAGACAGGTTATACAGAGAGCATAGCATATACAACATACACATGATTAGTTCGAATGATAGCCCTCCTCCTCCATGAAGAAGCAGGAGTTTTTCTTGGAATTTAGGAAAAATAAATAGAGATTTTCTGTCTCCTACGTGAAATCTGTGGCTCTCCAATTCTGGTGTTGATTGTTTTCATTCTGAACAACCAATACTTTATCAACAGGAGAATGACATCTTTCCATTTCATCTACCCACAGTTTCTTCTAGAAATGTGAAAGCAAACTTGTTACATACGTTTTCTCCAATATCTGAATTTTCATTATCCAAATGAATTTTACTAGCCATCTTATCATAAAAATAGAGCTGCCATCTTTCTTCTCTTTTATTTTTCTCATTTTTAGGTGCTAGTGTTCTGTAAATGGAAATATTTTCTTAAAATAGAAGTCAGTGAAAATGCCGTTTGCTTTCCTAATATCTAAGCTTAATGTCCAGCGGCACATTCATACTAGCATAATAAAATTTCTTTGTATGCACACAGATACACTGCAATACTCCAACAATCCACCGAGAAATGCAAAGTGTAGAAAATGGCAGAATTTGATTTAGAAAATTCCATTTAAAAATCTAAATTTCCTTTCAGAATCTAAAAGTCCAAGGATGGATAATGGTATGTAGCATTTATTAAGCACCTCTGCTGAGGACTGGCTGTAGAGGATAGGGAAATAGCCATACAGACATGACTCTGTTTCTCCAAAATCTTCAACCCATATTCACAAGTGGGAAAGAGGGGTGTTCCTCAGGAATATGGGTTCTTAGTGGCAGTGAGTTCAGGGCTACAGCCGTCACTGAATCCCCCAGTTAACCTTTTGTCCTCTGAGAGGAAGACATGTCCCTTTACACCCACCCCAGGTTTAAAAAGAGTAATAATTAGGACTGATATAGCTTCATGTTTCTCAAGTCTTATTAAGCTACTTTGTACTTGGCTCAACCTTATAATATGAACTGTCATAGCAACTCATTCAACTGCCTCCCACATATAAGTTTATAGTCTATTTTTAATTGAAACCTCATCTAAGTCATAGAAAAACTGGCAAAATACAAAAGCTCAGCTGAAAAGACATTTCTCAAGTTATCTTCATGATTTGGTAAGGGCAACAGGAAAGGCAATTCACTATTCAAAGAAATCAATAATTGAGATGCTTAGCCTTTGAAGTCAAAGAACCAACTTCAGAAGCAAGATAAAATTTCAATATTTACGTATGTTCTATAATTTAAAATCTCCTTTTAGATCTATTTTATACTATGTTACCACAACATTTTAAAGTATAAAATAAACATACAATACCTAAATTGATGCTTTTCCCTAAAAAAGAAAAAAAAATGATTTAAAAGGTCTAGAGTAAAACCATGTCAAGGCAGCAATTCAGATACTCTACCTTGTACTTGAAAGAATTAACAATATTTCTTGCAAAATGTGAAAAAAATTCCTTAAAGTGACTATAAAATATTTTTATTTTTATTTTTTAATAATCTCCACACCTAACATGGAGCTCAAACTCATGACCTGATATCAAGAGCCATCCATGCACCCCCTATAAAATATTTTTATTTAACAAAATACACACCCATTTCCAAAAGCTAAAATTGCTTAAGTCATTGAGTAGAGGGGAAAAACTATCAGCTTGATCTAAAAGTTGCCATTTGTTAACCTTATTACTGGTTGTTTTGATCAAAACCAATTTTTAAAAGGAAAAACTATAAAACTACCTAAACTAAAAATTATTCTTTTTACCTAATGTACTGTTCTCAGCTATCCGGAAATGTGACAATTTCATAGAAGGCACACATTCATTCTCTCAGTCTTCCATTTTCCCTCCCTCTCTTTCTCTCCCCTCTTCAATCTTTTACACACACACACACACACACACACACACACACACACACACACACACCACAAAGAGCTGCAGAAAGGTTTTTGCTTTGGAGCTTTCTATTCTCACACTGCCCCTTCAAGGAAAGTGATATAAACACTGAGAAAGGGTCATATCTTAAATTTCCAGGATGCTTTTTTTTTCATCCTGGCACTGGAATAATTCATTTGAATAAATTCACAAGTGCAGACCTCATCAATAATTAAAATAATGACTACAGGACATTTGCAAAGAGGAAAAAAATGTTACGATAAAAACCTGAAGTGAAATAAGGACAGGATTTCCTACACAAAACCCAGACACATATGTTAGCATTTAGGAATGCCATTAACATAAGGCTATCATACATATTTCACAAATATTCACCAAGTGTCTACTCTCTGCAGACACCATTCTGTAACAAAAGTTAAGTTGAAGAAAATATGCATTTTTCAAGGACAAAACCTTTTTGATTCTTGCAAAATCATGCACAATCTAATTTTTAAGAATGCTCAATGTTTGTTGAAAGCACATGGAAAAACTGAAGTTTTCTAATTCAATGAAACCCGGACAAACAATTCTGAAAGATAAAAGCCTGTTGTCAGAGCATTTTTATAATCACAATATTTTATAATGCATATTTTATAATACTAATTATTTCCCCTAAACTATGAAAATACGACTAACAGGCACCAACTGCATCCTTTAGGATCCTCTGATAGTAACTATTCAAGCCAAAGACAAACTTCCTTTGGCAAATCTTAGTCACCAGTACCTGGGAATCTTCGCATGTTGGCTCTTATGAGCTCCTATTTATGCCACAAGCAATCGCTGCTGAGTTCCTATAATGCATGGAGCATGCCTAGAGGTGCAAAATTCTGGACTCCTGGACTACCCTAAAATCTTGAGACACGGAGAAGAGATTTCCTTTAAAAATGATGGTACAATCCTGAAAAACCTAGAAACTCAAATATAAGTGGGGCTGTCACAGAAACTCCGCTTGATTTTAGTTCTGACAGATGTGCATTGGAGAAGAGGCAGTTAACATCACATCCCATGTGAAGAAACACACATATTAACTTAGAAAGTTCAAGGACTGGTAAACTAGGATAGTGCTGACTACACCAGTAGGGGTCTTTGGAGTGAACACCACTCATTCACACAAGGAAAGTTGTACTTTAAAGTTCCAAAGTCCCAAAGGAGAGAAGGAGTATCTCAGTATCATTTCACATAACTTCAACACCTAGAATCATGACTGCATTTTAACACAAAAACTCAATCTACTGAAACACATGAAGGTTATAATATCCTAGAAGCAAGAGACATAACCAAGACATTTTGAAACATTTAAATTTCATGTTCTTTCACACACACACACACATCCAGGAAGAACTAAAAAAACTGAATACAATTGAATTCTATAGGCAGAATGAATATCTACTTCTCTGTGTACATTTATGTCTATTTATTTTAACTTTTAAATAATTTAATCATTAATAAAACTAAATTCTACACACCAAAATCAAGCAATGTTTAAATTCATGTGAAAATATAAGCTCTATAAAGAAAAAACAAATTTACATATATTTGAAACTTCATTACAACAAATATAAAGCTCTACTTAGTTACAAGTGTAAAAAAAAAAAAAAAGAAAGGAAAGGAAAGGAAAGGAAAGGAAAGGAAAGGAAAGGAAAGGAAAGGAAAAGCTAGTAAACCCTCCTTAGAAATGTCTGAGTCCAACTTTAGGACCAAATATCTAATGAGAACACCAGCACCCATAACCAGTGCTTTGTGTGTTTCCACATTAATATCAAAGGTAAACATTTTGACTTTTACTCTCCAGACTATCTTTATGCATATATCTTTTTCCTAAGAACATTACACGCTCCTGTTGTATTCTGATCAAAAATGTCAAATATAATTCTGATAGGTACTGTGAAGTTATGGAGATACTTATTTCATGTGTATCAATTTTTGGCTTTAACTGCTTTAATTTCATTTTTTAAAGATTTCATTTTGCTGAGATTCATAGGATAATAATCGTTTCTATTTCCTACTTACACATACTAATGGTTAATACTTCCTTTCATCCCCAAATGACTCCACAAAATCAGAAAAATTTGTTTTGAAATATTCTGTAACCAATTCATTCTCGCTTATTTTGATACCATATACAGAAACACTTAAAACATAATTTTGCATATATTTCAGGAAATAGAACATACATCCCCCCCCCCCCCACACCAAAGTTAGGGAAACTGGTTTCAAATAAAGGATATGCCTGGTGGGGAGTGGGGTGTGGAATGATGGTTTATAAAAACGATCTACAACAAGTATGAAGCCAGAAAGGCACAGAATTATAATTTGGGGGGGACAAGTTTAAAAAAACAAAGCAAAAAAATACAGAGTCTCCAATTATTCATATATACATATGTCATATGTATATTATAGATCATATATATATTATTCATATATAGATTTGAGATCACATATATAGAAAAACAAAAGTATTCATAAAACACTAAACAAGAGAAGTCATATCAATTAAACTACCACAATTACAAATTTAGAATCGTGCTAAAGGCAGTATCCAAAATCATCCTTTTCTGAGCAAAATTTCTCTTAGCTTACTGATTTAATAATTGCATTTCTAAAAATTAAGTTAGGTTACCTTTATCTTTCTAAATCAGCAAAACATAAGTATTATAATTGTTGCACTAGGATTTATTTCTAGTTTATTAATTTAGTTAAATTTTATTGAATTGTTTATTATAACAATCTACTACAACAAGTACAATAGGTTAGGTAAATGTTACTTTCAAGCAACCACACTCATGGCACTATCCAAGTATTTTGTTGACAAGTTAGTCGCTCAACTAATGATAAGTAACAAAATTCTATAACCAACCCTTTGACACCCCCTCCCCCCCGGCACTCACTGAAAACTACACAAAGCTCAAAGTGCACGTAGGTATACAATCCACTTCACTATTAGACCTGCTCTGGGTAACAATTAAAATTCGAACTACTTTGCTTAACTTGCTGCTTTGTAGGAGTCTGAAAACAGCAAGGAACTCTCTTATTTCAGGGGAGAAAGAGTTGCAGGAAAGTTAAGTATGGTAAAAAAAAAAAAAAAAAAAAAAGAAAATTATGTAGTTCTATTTTTTGAAAATATATTTCCTAAAGAAAAGAAAATTTATATTGATAATGAAATCCCGAAAGTAAATTCTGGAGCTAAAAATAAATTATTTATGGAGTATTTACATCTTGATCAGCTAATAAATTAATGAAAGGCTGGCACTGACTAGATTTTTAAAAGATGTTAGTAATCACCAAAAAAACAAAAAGGCAACTTACTGAATGGGAGAAGACATTTGCAAATGACATATCCAGTAAGAGATTAATATCAAAAATAAAGAACTCATACAACTCAAAAGCAAAAAAACAAAACAAAACAAAAACAAAACAAAACAATACTGTGATTTAAAAATAGAAGACCTGAATAGACATTTTTCCAAAAAAAATACATGGCCAATAGGCACATGAAACAATACTCAAAATCACTAATTGTCAGGGAAATGCAAATCAAAACCACAATGATTTAATCACCTTGCGTCAGTCAGAATGGTTAGGATCAAAAAAGACAAGAAATAATAGGTGTTGGTGAGGATGTGGAGAAAAGGGAACCTTTGTGCGCTGTTGGTGGGAATATAAGTTGATACAACCACGGTGGAAAACAGTATGGAAGTTTCTCAAAAAATTATAAGTAAAAATACCATATGATCCGGTAATTCTACTACTGGGTATTTACCCAGAAAAAGCAAAACACCAATTGGAAAAGACATATGGACCCCTATGTTTATTTGCAGTGGCCAACATATGGAAGGAACCTAAGTGTCTATCGACGGATGAATGGATGAAGATGTGTGTGTGTGTGTGTGTGTGTGTGTGTGTGTGTGTGTGTGTGTATACACACAATGGAATATCATTCAACAATAAAAATGAATGAGACCTTGCCATTTGAAGCAACATGAATAGACCTAGAGGGTATTATGCTAAGTGACATAAGTCAAACAGAGAAAGACAAGTACTGTATGATTTCACTTATATATGGAATCTAAAAAACAAACAAACAAACAAACAAACAAACAAAAAACACAGACTCATATATAGAACAACTGAGGGCTGCCAGAGCAGAAGGGTGTAGAAGGTTGGGCAAAACAGGAAAAGGGGAGTCAGAAAAACAAGCTTCCAGTTTTAAATAAGTAAGTCATGGGGACGAAAAATACAGCCAAGGCAGCATAGGAAATATAGTCAAAAATCTTGTGATAATGTTATATGGTGACAGATGGGGATTACACTGATCATGGTGAGCACTGAGTGATATACAGAACTCTCGAGTCACTATACTGAATGCCTGAAAATAATATAGTATGTCAACTGTGCTTCAAAAAAAAAGAAAAGATGTTAGTGACTGACAGGCTAAATCAGATACATTTTATTAATTTGTTAAAAAAAATATTTAAGTGCCCATTAGGTAACATAAGAGGAAGGAAAACACATGTAAAGATCCTGGTAAGTATTTGGTAAATGTTAGTTCCATCACCCACCTCTCCTCTGACTCTGCTCGTTTTTTATGAGGAATAAAAATGCAAATATAACATAGGTTCACAAGTATCCACAATGGACAGCTGAATATTAAAAGTATTCAAAGAAAACTACAAACCAAGTTCTTTGGGGATCAAACAGTGGAAGAAATTATATTCTTGTGGAGGTGAGGCATCTGAATTGGGTCTTAAAACGTCGATAGTATTCTGACATATGGAGACAGTCAGGAGGACAATGAAACAGCAGTGTGAGCAAGGGCATGAGAGCAGGAAGACACAGGGGGGTATTCAGAAGCCGCAAAGAATGCAGATGGGCAAGAGCAGGGGTCTGCAAAGCTTTTCTGTAATGGGCCAGGTAATAAATATTTTAATCTGTGTGGGCCATATCGTGTCTGCTGCAACTCTGTACTCTGTCTTTGTAGTGCACAGCAGCCGTAAATAATAGCAAATGAAGGAGCTTGGCTGTGCAACATGAAAAATTTATTTATGGGCAATGAAATCTGAAGTTCGTGTATTTTTCTCATCTCACAAAATATTATTCCCCTTTTGACTTTTCCCCACCATTTAAAGTGTAAGAAACATTCTCAGCTCTCATTCCACACAAAAGCAGGCAGCAAACCAGATTTGGCCTGCAGGTTGTAGACTGTCAACCTGTTTGAAATCCCCAATAATCTGGGGCGCCTGGGTGGCGCAGTCGGTTAAGCGTCCGACTTCAGCCAGGTCACGATCTCGCGGTCCGTGAGTTCGAGCCCCGCGTCAGGCTCTGGGCCGATGGCTCGGAGCCTGGAGCCTGTTTCCGATTCTGTGTCTCCCTCTCTCTCTGCCCCTCCCCCGTTCATGCTCTGTCTCTCTCTGTCCCAAAAATAAATAAAAAACGTTGAAAAAAAAAAAAATTGAAATCCCCAATAATCTATACCTAACAATAAAAGTTTCAATTTTCTCAAGAAAATTGAGTATCTAATGATATTCAAGATTTTATCACTTTTTCTTTCTTGGCAACTGAGTTGTTTTTTTTTTTTAAGTCAGAAAAAGAACCTCAGGGTTTCACTTTTAAACCAACCTTAATCTTCTTGCATATCAATAGGCTTATGTTCCCTTGATGTTTAATTTTACTTAATGTTTAGGCACTAAATTGCTTTTTTTAATTTCTCTATGAGATCTCATTGTTTTATTACTTCTTCCTGCTTTCCTTTTATAGCTTAATTGTAGTTACCACTATTTACTTTCTTCTTGATATACATAATATCTTTCTTTCTTTTTTTTTGTCCCTTGAAGTTTTCTTGACAATAATTGCATTCCATATCACTATACTTCCGATTTCAAGATACTCTGGTCATTGCCTTCACTTTTGGATCTAAATACTTAAAGAATCTCATAAAGAGTCCTCGAAGCTTTATTGCAAGAGAACTTCCTTACCCTAAATTCATCTATTCTCATCTCCCCAGAATATTAAGAACCCCGGTCATGGTAGGAGGTTCATCTAATATGGGCCCCATAATGACAAAGCAAAAAATTTAACCATATTCAAAAGAGATAAGCAAAGAGTTACTTGGGTAAGGATACCACAAAACAGAACTTCTGAAATCAATCAAATATAATCATATTTCTAGTAAAAATAAAAATAACTGCCGAGGACACAAATCCTTTATATACGTGCTTTATAATGCAATACACCAACATTGGAAGAAGAAAATAATTATGAAAATCATTTCAAAAATTATTTTGTCCTAGTAGACCGAGAAAAGAGAATAAAAGACATAACATGACATACATACCTTGAAACAATTCGCAATTGAAAAACCACCACTCACCTTCAAAGCTAAAGAGCTAATGTACTTAGATTTTATTATTTACCTTATAGTTACAAAATTCAATTTTGTGTCCTAGTAATGAATAATACTGCAAAAGGCTAAGTATTATCCACAGTTCACAGTAAAGCACAGTACAAAGAGCTAGTAGCTGTGAAAAATATATATATATCAGAAAAGAAAAGTATCTGTTTATAGCAAATGACTCATTATTTTTAGGAAGTAATGTGACATAAAGGTCCTTAGGGAGAATAACATTATAGCAATTTTAATAACAGCTGTTCATGTTGGCTGTATGTCCACCATGAAGCTACACACTGTTCTTTACACTTTACAGGTAATAATCCTCACAACAACCCTGTGAGATAGCTGCTATTGTTATTCTCATTTTATAGATGAAGAAACTGAAACTTGGTGAGGTTAAGTAGCATTTCAACTCACAGAGCTACAAAGAGGCAAAACCACGCCAGAAAGTGGGGAAATCTGGCTTCACTCAAAGCCTTAACATTGTAACCACTATGCTATTTGTTACAATACAAAGAGCTATACTTAAGGCAGAGGACTACAGTTTTACAAACTGGTAGCCAAACCACATTAGTTTTCAACTGGGAGAGTTTACATATAATTTCAAATACAGTAAGGTTTAGCATCTAATCATACTACAAACATTTTATATTATTACTTAGTGACAAGGCTAATATTTACTAGTTAACAGATGGTTGAAAGCTGTCTTACAACGACGCATGAGAATTATTTTGAAAACGTGACAATTCAGTGGGATAAAGATCGTAAGCAGGCACGAGCTGGAGTGGCAGATGAAAGAGCACCGCCATCTTTAGACTCTAGATCCGTGGTTCTCAAAGTGTGCTTCTCTAGCCAACAACATCAGCATTGCGGAGTCCAGCTCCCGGTGAAAAACCTGTGTGTGATTTCTCAGGCCTGATCAAGGCAATTGCAAAGGCTTTACCAGGCAAACCTTGCGGGGAGAGCTGTATCACACCAGACTTGGTGCATAGCCAATGCACTGCAGTCTAAAAGGAGTCGCAGCCAAGGGCTAGGGCCCCCTGGCTAATCGTGCTCCCTCCCCGTCCCTGCAATTTATATTGCTAGCCCTGGTGCCTTCATTCCTAGATCGCTGGCATTGGTGGGGTTGGGAGTGTGGGGGGGAAGACAGGAGCATGAATATATTCCCCTCCCCCCCCCCACTCAGTACTTTCCACTCCTACTCCTGCTGCCTCACCCTCCCCAGACCCCATCGGGAGCTTTTTGTTCAGAGCCCCCTCAACAGTGAGAGGACATCTGTGTTTATCCACTTGACCCTCAACCAGTGTGCCCTTCGATGGGGGAAATGGAAATGGAAAAGAGTCAGCGTTCCCACCATTTTTATACTCTTGCTTACACCACACCAATAAGTGATTAAAGGCTTAATTCTTTCACTTTGGGCTTAATGCTTTAATTGGTACTCCAACACTTGGCAGCTCAGGGCACTCTCTCAGCAGCTCAGCGGAGCTTCTGAGAAGCATCACTTGGGAACTTAATAAAAAATACAAAATCTCAAGCTCTACCCCAATTGGATTAATAAAGAATTTTGGAGATGTGGCCCAGCAATCTGTGCTTGAACAAGCTCTCCAGGTGATTCTAATCAACACCAAACTTTGAGAGCACTGTTTCAGAGAAACCCTCTCCCCATTTCCCCCTAAAAAAATGATTCCAGGTAATATCTGGGGCACCTCCTAAGAGCACGTAGGAGAGAAATGACCAACCAAATCTACAACTTAGAAATTTCTAAAAGAAATAATCTCATGTTTATTTCTGCTCCCTTTATCTGTCATCCTTCTAAAAGGCTTCCTTTAATCCTTAAGATCCTTATTTTTATTCCTTGTAAAAAAACAAGATAAATTATTTAACTTAAATATAATTTAGTTGTATTTTGACTGATAAAATTTCAAAAAACAAAACTGCTTGTACATAAAAGATGCACGCAAACTGTCTTAAATGCAACAGACAGAAAACACTGGGCAAGACTTAACCTTACTGTCTTAGCTTCGGCTACTATAACAAACCACCATAGGCTGGTTGGCTTAAACAACAAACATTTATTTGTTATAGTTCTAGAAGCTGGAGTCCAAGACTTTAGGTACCAGTACGGTCAGGTTCTGGTGAAAGCTTTCTTCCTGGCTTACAGATGGCCACCTTCTTATTGCATCCCTGCACGGATGAGAGACAGAGGCTAGCTTTCTCCCTCTCCTTGTAAAGGACACGGATCTCATCACGGGGGCTGCATCCTCATGACCTAAATTACCTCCCACAGACCTCACCTAAGAATACCATCCTATTGGGGATTAGGGTTTCAACCCACGAATTTGAGGCAGGGAAGAACACAAACAGGCAGTCCATAACACTTATGGTATCAAATTAAACTGTGGCATTCAAACATTTTTTTCCTTAAACACACACACACACACACACACAACAACAACAACAACAACAACAGGGATATAAACTATACCACCTTTCAGCTTTTTATCATCATGTGAACATGACCCCAGTGAATTCAATTATATTAATTTTTTGGAAACTCCTTGGTAATAAGCCACTGAGTATAAAACATGGTGTCTTTAAAAAGGGCATTTGTGAACTATGTCTAGGAGTTAATGGAGTTCATTATGTTTAACTCACAATAAAAAATTTTAGAAACCGAACATTTATATGAAATGTAATGCAACAAGTTAGAATAACGAAAACTCATCAAAAAAGGATGCTTGGGGGGGGGGGGCAGGGCACCTGAGTGGCTCAGTCAGTTAAGCATCGGACTCTTGATTTCAGCTCAGGTCATGATCTCACGGTTGGGGAGAGTGAGCCCCACATAGGGCTCTATACTGTCAGCACAGTTTGGGATTTTCTCTCTCTCTCTCTCTCTCTCTCTCTCTCTCTCTGCCCCTCCCCTGCTCACATTCTGTCTCTCAAAATAAATAAATAAACATTTTTAAAAAATCTCCCAATCAATTTCTGACAGAAAAAGCACCTTTACCCTACAAATACTGCCCAGCAGCAAAACTGTCACTAGAAGCCACATTTCATCTCCCCACAAAAAAAGGGGGAAGGTGGCACCTGGGTGACTCAGTCAGTTAAGCATCCAACTTTGGCTCAGGTCCTGAGCTCATGGCTCATGAGTTTGAGCCCCACGTCGGGCTCTGTGCAGACAGCTCACAGCCTGGAGCCAGCTTTGGATTCTGTGTCTCCCTCTCTCTCTGCCCCTCCCCCACTCATGTGCATGTACTCTCTCTCAAAAATAAATAAACATTAAAAAAAGTTTTAAAAAATTGAAAAAAAAAAATAAAGGAGGCTCAGAGCACCTGGGTGGCTCAATCGTTTAAGCTTCTGACTCTTGATTTCGGCTCAGGTCATGATCTCATGGTTGTGAGATCGAACCCACGTGGGGCTCCTCCTATCTGGATGTGGAGCCTGCTTAAGATTCTCTCCCTCACTCCCCTCTGCCCATCCCTTGCTCACTCATGTGCGTGCACACTCACACTCAAAAAAAAAAAAAAAAAAGAGGTTCCTCATAGTATCTTTGACATTTGTCTATGTATCAGTTCTAGTTTATTATAACTGCTGTAGCCATTATATGAAGAGAGAGAGAGAGAGAGAGAGAGAGAGAGAGAGAGAGAGAACGCGTGCACACACAAGAAGGGGAGGAACAGAGAGGGGGAGAGAGAATCCCAAGCAGGCTCCACACTGTCAGCACAGAGCCTGACAGGAGTCTGATCTCATGAACCATGAAATCATGACCTGAACCAAAATCAAGTCAGATGCTTAACCGGCTGAGCCATCCTGGCATCCCTAAATATTTCACAATAGTTTATTAGTGTTGAGCCAAAAATATAAATAAATAAATAAAGCAAACTGCTAGAAGTTACATACAGTATACCACCCATTACACAAAGTTTAAAAATATTCAACTTGATAAATAATTGTTTGAGGATATATAGAATGGAGATATATATATATTATAAAGACATACATAGGAAGAAAAAATGTGAAGTTCTACATAATGGGTAACTTCAGGCAAAGACCGAGGGATAACAGAGAGAAGTACACGGAGGGATTCCATGATATTTGTGACATTTACTTTTTAGACTCTGATATGGAAATGTACTTTTTTTTCTTTAAAAAAAATTTTTTTAACGTTTATTTATTTTTGAGACAGGGAGAGACAGAGCATGAACAGGGGAGGGTCAGAGAGAGGGAGGCACAGAATATGAAGCAGGCTCCAGGCTCTGAGCTGTCAGCACAGAGCCCAACGCGGGGCTAGAACTCACGGACAGCAAGATCATGACCTGAGCCGAAGTCGGCCACCTAACCGACTGAGCCACCCAGGCGCCCTGGAAATGTACTTTTTTTTAACATTTATTTTTGAGAGACAGAGAAAGACGGAGCACAGGTGGGGGAGGGGCAGAGAAAGAGGGGGACACAGAATCCAAAGCAGGCTTTCAGCCCAGAGCCTGATGCAGGGCTCGAACCCACAAACTGTGAAATCATGACCTGAGCTGCAATCGGACCCTTAACCGACTGAGCCACTCAGGCACCCCGAAATATAAATTTTTATGTTTTGAATTTTTAGAAACATCTCATAAAACACTCGATATAAATGGCATCAAGTGGCCTGTATTCCTTAACTTGCTTTTCCCCACATTATGTTTTTGGTGTCCATGTTGGAAGGTATATTTGTGACTGCTTCATAGTATTACATTGTATGTAGTACACTATCTGGGGACATTTTTAGTACTAGAGTTATGAAATTACATAAGCTATTTGTATCTGAACCATGTAATATAGTATTATCATTTTTCTTTTCCCTTTTCCATATTCTTTCTCCCAACTCAGAGTTCATAATTGTCTCAGTTTTCTACATACCCATAACTTTCCTCTAATTTTGTAAATCTTCTCTCAATAGATTCAAATACTCTCAATATTTCATCAACTCCATCTTCTTGAAAAAAAAAAGTCTCCTCAGATCCTTTCAGATTCAGACCTGAACTGGCTGCTCACTGGTCCTCCCACTGGTTATCAAGCTCAAATTCTCCTTTCCCTCATCATGAGGGTTTTCTGTATCTCCTTCTCATGGTAGATCTTCTATTTGTTATAGGTCTGTCTTTCTTCTTGTTTTTTCTCTTATTTTCATGGTGAGCATTTCACAGTAGCTTTCTGAAAAAGGACAGATTAAGACCTAGCACATCTAAAAATGTGTTTAATCTATTCATATTTTGGTAATTTTCTTGGGTATAGAATTCTAGGTTGGAATTAATTATCCCTCACATATTTGAAGGTGTTGTTCCATTGTCTTCTAGCTTCCAGTTCTGCTATTAAGAACCAACCTATTTTTTCCTCTTTGGAAGCTTTTAGGAACATTTGTTTTTAGGACTGTATGAAAACCCAATAATATGTGTTGGCACCTGTCTATTTTTACCCAATATGCTGGATACCTGGTGTGCCCTTTCATTCTGGAAACTCATGTCCTCAATACCAGACAATGTCCCTGAATTATTTCTTTTCTTCCCTGTCCTTTATTTCTGTCTCATAGAGTTACTACTACCCAAGTGTTGGGTCACTGGGATTGTCTAATATTTTTTTCTCTATTTTTACAGAGTTAATAACTTACACAGTAAGGTACATAAAAGTTAAATACATACATCAAAGAGTGTTTACATGTATTTATACATAGAGAACCACTCTTATATCAATATACCATCCTGTATTATACCCACCCCTGACAGGTAGTCACTATCCCTAACCACAGTTTTGATTGTCCTTGAAATCCTATAAATGGGAACATACACTGTATACTTCTTTGTGACTGGTTTCTTTCACTAAATAACTGTGTCTTCAGACTCACGCATGTTGTTGTGTATGCCAAATTTGTTCTTTTTAATGCTGTGATCTAACTTTAAATTATCTAGTCTACTTTCTACCTCTGTATTTGTGTCTATTTGCTGTAAGATTTCCTCACCTTCACTTTATAACCCTTTATTCAATTATGTTTTAAAATTTTGCTGTTTTTTGGGGTCTCTGTATGGCTCAGTCAGTTAAGCATCTAACTTTCACTCAGGTCATGATTTTACGGTTCATGGGTTCTAGCCCCACTTCAGACTCTGTGCTGACAGCTGAGCTTACAGCCTACTTTGGATTCTGTGTCTCCCTCTCTCTCTGCTCCTCCCCTGTTGACACACACACTCTCTCTCTCTCTCTCTCTCAAAAATAAGCATTAAAAATAAATAAATAAATATATATATATATATATATATATATATGTATATGTATATGTACATATATATATATATTGCTGTTTTTTTTTAAAATTCCACTAGCTAATTTTAATTCCCTGTTACCACTTATAGGAACACATGTGTATGAATATTTTCTATTTCATCATCTCTTTCCTCTGAAGATGTTAATTTTATTTTTTATGTTCCTTTCTTCTCCCTGCACATTCTTTGTGCTAAGTGGCTTTATCTGTTTGTTTGTTTGGTTGTTTTGTTTTGTTTTATGTCAAACGTTTCCTTCTAATGCCTAATGATATTTGGCTATTTGCTCATGTTTAAGAGTAGGGACTGACTTCCCCAGCTTTGCAGGGCACTGCCAAAAAGACCCACTTATATCTTGCCCCATCTAGAATACTAAGGTGTGCTGCATGACAGGCGAGTGAGGCAACAGTTAGGCAAATGGCAGCTGAGGCTTTTGAAGGGCATTAAAGGGATGTGAATCCTACTAACCACATGGCACACTCTATCAGTAAGCCTGTCCATGAGCCCCGGGGAATGCCTCACCTGCAAATCCTCCAACAGGCCTCCCAATGGGGACCCCAATGCTCTGTGTACCTCACCCACACACACCTCCACCTCATGGTCAGCTCTCTATGCACACCCCAATAGAGCAAGAGCAAGCCTTTGCAGACTACTAGTAAACACGCAAAGAAAAGTCCAACACTATGGGACTGGGAGAAACCACACAACCTTGAGAATTCAGCACCACTCTAGGGGAAGTAAGGTTGTACAAGATCAAGAGAAGTCATACAAGTCATACAAGCTTAAGAAGTCCCCCATAAGAGGAGACAAGAAGTGTGGAACAGGCATATCCATAGAAAAAACTCTAAGAAAGCCTCAGAATCCCTATCATGGCTGATGGATGATATTTCTCTCTCGAAGCAGTCAGTAAAGACTGAAGGAAGTAACTCCATCTACAAATGTGAAGACAGCAATGCCACACTTCAAGGAATATGAAAAAACAACAAAAAAACACAATGAGATACAACACCACGAAAAGAATAAAGTAATTTTCCACCAACCAACCCCAGAGAAAGGGTGATCTGCAATTTTCCCAATAAATGGGTAAATTTTCCTTTAAAAAAATTTTTAAGGAAGCTCCATGGGCTACAAGAAAACACAGAAAAAGAATTCAACAAAATCAGGAAAACTACATGAACAATAATGACAAAAAAGCTGTAACAGATAACCCAAATTCTGGAGCTGAAGAGTATAATGAAGGAAATGAAAAACGCAGCAAAGAGCAGCAGCAGCAGACTGGAGGAAGCAGAAGAAAGAATCTGTGAAATAGAACACAGGTCATTTTAAACTATCTAGTCACAGGAGAACAAATAAAAAAAGAACGAAACAAATGAAGAAAGCCTACATGAACTACAGGATTCCATTAAAAGAAACAATCTATGTATTACTGGAAACCCAGCAGGAGAAGGGAGGGAAAAATGGACAGAGAGCTTATGTAAAGAAATAATGGCTGAGAACTCCCCAAATGTAGGGAGAGATATTGACATCCAAGTTTCTGAAGCTCATAACTCCCTGAAAAATTTCAACTCTAAATGATCTTCTCCAAGATACATTGTCATACACTGTCTAAAATCAGAAGATAAACAATTCCTCACATACAAGTGAACCTATAAGGGTATAAAAAGATTTCTCTGCAGATACTTTGCAGGCCAGGGGAGACTGAATATTCAACGTGCTGAGAGAAAAAAAAAATTACAACTAAGGATACTTTACTTGTAAACTTGTTCTTCAGAAATGAAGGCAAGATAAAGCCTTTCCCAAATAAACAAATACTGAAGGAGTTCATCATCACCAGACCTGCTTTACAAGAAATGCTGAAAGAAGTTTTTCAATCTGAAATGAAAGATCACTAATTAGTAATATAAAAATACATGAAAATATAAAATACTTTTTAAAAGTAAAGGTAAAGGTAAGTATATAGTCAAATTCAGAATACTCTAGTACTATAATATGTGGTGTGTTAACAACTCTAGTAAAAAGGTTAATAGACAAAAGTAATAAAAGTAAGTATAATAATTTGTTAACGGATACACAATATAAAAATATGTAAATTGTGAGATCGGAAAACAGAAAATGTTGGGGGGGGGGGCCAGTTAAGGGTTAGGAGCTTTTGCATGGGACTGGAGTTAGTTGTAATCAGCTTAAAAAGGACTGTTACAACGTGTTTTACATAAGCCCCATGGTAACCCACAAAGCAAAAAATCTACAGTAGATACACAAGAGATATAGAGAAGGGAATCAAAGCATACCACTAAAGAAAATCATCAAGTCACTAAGGAAGACAACAAGGGAGGAAGAAAAGAACAAATGAACTACAAAATGGCCAGAAAACAATTAATTACAATGGTAATAAGTAAATCCTTAAATGGATTAAATTCTCCAATCGGAAGTCATGGAGTGGCTCAATTATTAAGAAAAAAATAAGGGGCACCTGGGTGACTCAGTTGGTTCAGTGTCCAACTTCAGCTCAGGTCATGGTCTCATGGTCCATGAGTTTGAGCCCCGTGTCAGGCTCTGTGCTGACAGCTCAGAGCCTGGAGACTGCTTCAGATTCTGTGTCTCCTTCTCTCTCTGCATCTCCCCTGCTCACACTCTATCTCTCAAAAATAAATAAACATTAAAAAAAATTTTTTTTAAAAAAAGAAAAAATAAGACTCAGCTATATTCTGCCTACAAAAGGCTCACTTCAACTTTAAGGATACACATAGGCTCAAAGTGAAGAGATGGAAAAAGATATTCCATGCAAAACCCAAAGAGATGAGAGGTAGCTGTATATATTAGGGAGAAAAAAAAACAGATTTTAAATGAAAAAGTATGAAAAGAGACAAAGAATTATATAATGATAGAAGGGCTAATTCATCAAGAGGATACAATTCCAAATACATATGCCCAACGCGAGAACATCTAAATATATTAAGCAAACACTAACCAATATGAAAGAATAAACAGACAGGAATACATAGTAGAGAACTTCAATACCCCAGCTGCAACAATAGATCATTCAAGACAAAATCAGCAAGGAAACATTGGAATTGAACTATATGTTAGACCAAATGGACCTAACAGACATTTATAGAACCTCAATGGCAGCAATCCATCCTTTGCAAATGCATGTGAAACATTCCCCAGGATGGTCACATGTTAGGTCACAAAACAAGTCTTAACAAATTTAACACGACTGAAATCATACCAAATTATCTTTCCCAATGATGACAATATGAAAGTAGAAATCAGTAACAGAAAGAAATATGTGGAAATTAACACACTCTTGAACAATCAATGGGTCAAAGAAAAATCAAAGGGGAAATCAAAAAATATCTTGAAACAAATGAAAATGGAGCACAATATTCAAAAACTTAGGAGAGGCAACAAAAGATCTAAGAGGGAAATGTATCATAATAAATGCCTATAATTAATGTAGAAAAAGATCTCGGGTGCCTGAGTGGCTCAGTCGGTTGAGTGTCTGACACTTGTTTTCGGCACAGGTTATGATCCCCAGTTTGTGGGATCGAGCCCCATATCTGGCTCTGTGCTGACAGCACAGGCCTGCTTGGGATTCGGTCTCCCCCTCTCTCTCTGCCCCTTCCCTGTTCATGCTCTCTCTCTCTCTCTCTCTCAAAATAAATAAACTTAAAAAAAAAAAAAAGGAAAGAAATTTTCAAAAAAGAAAAAAAAAAGTTCTCAAGCAACCTAACTTTACTCGTTAAGGAGCTACAAAAAGAAGAACAAAATAAACTGAAGTTAGCAGAAACTGAAGACCAGAGTAGAAATAAATGAAACAGAGACTAGAGAAACAATAGAAAAAATTAAGAAAACTAAAAGTTGGTTCTTTGAAAAGATAAAATTGACAAATTTTTAGCTAGACTTAGAAAACAAGAGTTCTCAAACAAAATCATAAACGAAGGAGCAAACACTATAACTGATACCACAGAAATACAAAGGATCATAAGAGACTAGTAGAATAATTAAATGCCAACAGAACAGATAACCTAGAAGACATGAATAAATTCCTAGTTACTACAATCTACCAAGGTTGAATCACGAAGAAAGCGTATCTGAAGAGACCAATAAGGAGTAAGGAGACTAACTCATGAAGTCTAGGAAAACGTTTAAAGAATTAATACCAATCTTCCTCAAATACTTCCAAAAAAATTGAAGAGAAGATACTCCGAAACTCATATTAAAGGGTCCAGAATTATCCTGATATGAATCCAGACAAAGACACTACAAGAAAACTACAGGCCAATATATTGGATGAATATAGGTGTAAAAATTGTCAACAAGATACTTGAAAACAGATTCAACAACACACTAACAGGATCATACACCATGACCGTGAGAAATTTATTCCTAAGATGCAAGGATTATCGTTCAACGTTTGCAAATCAATCAATGTGATAAACCACGTTCATGGAATGAAAGATAAAAATCATATGATCTCTCAATAGGCGCAGTAAAAGCATTTGACAAAATTCAACATCTTTTCATGATTAAAAGCTCTCAACAAGTTGTATACAGAAGGAACTAACCTCAACATACTAAAAGCCATAAATGACAAGCCCACAACTAAAATCATATCAATAATGAAAGGCTGAAATCTTTTCCTCTACGATCAGAAACAAGACAAGGGTGTCCAGTCTCAGAACTCCCAGTCAATGTAATACCGCAAGTCCTCATCAGAGCAATTAAGCAAGAAAAAGACATAAAAAGTCTCCAACTTAGAAAGAAAAGTGGCCATCTTCTCAGATAACCTGATCTTATATAGAGAAAATCTTAAAGAATTCAACAAAACCTGTTAGAATTAATAAATAAATTCAGAAGAGTCGCAGGATGACAAAAATCAACACACGAAATCAGTTGCATTAATTATACCCTAACAATAAACTATCTAAAAAAGAAATAAAACAATCCCATTTACAACTGCATTAAGAACAATATGTAGAAATAAATTTAACCAAGGAGGTGAAAGTACACTGAAAACTACAAGAGACTGATGAAAAAAACTGAAGACACAAATTAATGGAAAAATATCTCATGTTCATGGATTGGAAGAAATACTGTTGTTAAAATGTCCACACAACCCAAAGCCATCTATTGCAAAGCCTATCAAAATTCCAAAAGCATTTTCCATAGAAATAGAAAAAACTATCCTAAAATTTGTATGGAACCCAATGTATAACTTGGTGACCATAGTTAACAATACTGTATTATATACTTGAAAGTTGCTAAGAGAGTAAATCTTAAACGTTCTCACACACCTCCCCACCACACACACATACACACACACACAAGTAACAAGATGGAGGTGTTAACTAACCTTACTGGTAATCATATCACAATATAGCTGTGTATCAAATCATCACATTATACACCTTAAACTTACACAATGTTATATATATGCCAATTATAATATCAATAAAGCTGAAAAAAAAAGAGTAGGGAACTCTAAACTGAGTGGCAGGTCAGAAGAATATAGTGGTGCTCACTAAAGGATGATCCAACTAAGCCATTTCCTTGGGGAACCCCAAGGAATCTTTCTTTCTTGGACTTCTTACATTCCCAAAAGAAAATTCTTCCAATCTCTCACCCCAACAAAAAGGCTGATTACTAACATCCTGTGGGCTGATGGGGAAGACTGCAAGTCTCAACATTCAACATGCAAACATTTTTTACTGTACCTGATTTCAACAGAGTATCCATCTCCCTTCTGCCTTTTACTGTTTTGTGGTGTCCTCAGCTCTGATATCCTCATTTTACCCTCTACAGAAAATACACCTTTCAGTCTTCTGCCACATAAGACAGGCACTATAGGCCAGCTATATGGTGCACAAAATGGGAACTTGGAAAACAAGTGTTTCTTAAACAGAGTTTAGTCCTGTTTTGAACCCCATTTTAACTACAACTTCCAGAGGGACCCAGTGTTTCCAATTCCTGAGAATTATGAGATCCTGGTATGTAAATCAGAGTTTCCTCAGCAGTTTCCCCACTGCCAACTTATAAGTGAGTTTTCTCAGGTCTGCTAAGTTAGTCTAACTCCTGCATCTGCTTTCCATCTTCCAAATTTTACAACTTATCTCCTCTCCCATTTTCTTTGCCCTGGTGAATTTATTTATTTTAAAATCGTTTTATTTTCCGTTTAGAGAAGTTTTGGGAAGGACATGAGCTAACCAACGTGTGTTTAATCTGCCATGTCTAAGAGTCCTTTTTCCTTTTTGCTGTTTTTCAAAAGTGAACAGAAAATTCAGAGCAAAAAATTAAATTTAGACAGTAGCTGTCCCTTTCCAAATCTAGCTTTCTGTAAGCTTCTTCAATCTTTCGGAGTACAAGCCATAAAAAAGTGAAAATTTTAAATCAACTGGTAATTTCATCTAAATAAAATCGGTAAGTTCATGACAGATACTTATTTTACCAGTATTTAAAATGTACATGCTGGCAGCCATTGGCTTTCTCTACGTCGGCACTGTTGCTAGCTCACCGAGCTCCAGCCCAAAGGAAGGATTCCCTACACTTCCCTGGTGCAGAGCTGGCTGCCTGCAAGCTGACTGGTGGGAAAGCACCAAGGAGGCAACTGGCTACTCACGCGAGTAGGACGCTACTCACGCGAGTCCGCCCCCTACTGGAGAGGCAAAGAAACCTTACTGTTAACAGGCCTGGTACAGAGGCACTCGGTGAAATTACACATTATCAGACGTTCCACTGAACGTCTGATTCACAAACTTTCTTTCCCAATGTCTGGTACAAGACACTGCACAGGACTTCAAAATAGTTCTGTATAATGAGGCGCCTGGGAGGCTCAGTCAGTTGAGCTTCTGACTCTTGATTTCGCCTCAGGTCATGATCCCAGGGTCGTGGGATGCAGCCCCAGGTCAGACTCCTCACTGAGCTTGGAGCCTGCATAAGGTTCTCACTCTTTCTTCCTCTGCCCCTCTTCCCTGCTTACGTGCGTGCGTGTTTTCTCTTTCTCTCTCTCTCTCTCTCTCTCTCAAATAAAAACAAAAACAAAATAGATCTGTACTTCCAGAGCACAGCTATCTGTGCCTTTGCATGAGGCAAACAAAATCTACCCTGTTGGCTTTTTTTTTTTTTAAGTTTCCTTTCCTTTCATTTCCCTTTTTCTTTTCTTTCTTATGTTTACTTATTTTTGAGAAAGAGAAGATGAGCAGGGAAGGTGCAGAGAGAGGGAGGGGGGACAGAAGATCCGAAGCAGGCTCTGCCCTGACAGCAGGGAGCCCCATGCAGGGCTCAATCTCATAAACCCTGACATCATGGCCTGAGCTGAAGTCGGATGCTCAACTGACGGAGCCACCCAGGTGCTCCTAGGTGGCCTTTCTGAAGATACTAACCAGACCTACAATGCAGGCCAACCTGTAACAATCATGCAGAAGACATCCAGCCAGCATGTCATACATGTGAAGAACATTTTATTAAAAACAAAAACATTTTTTTCTCCTTCCTGTTATTGGTTGTTCTGAAATTAGATATTTTTTCCTATGGGGCCAAAGGCGTCTAAGTATGTGACTGCAAGTGGAAAAAGAGGGAACCCAAATCAGGTATTGGTAGTTTTTCCATTTTCATTTGTGTGTAAATATTTAATATAAGTGCAGGAACAGAAAGCATTAATGCATGTCAGAATGTCAGAAGGCTTCAGTGAGTAATTTTCAGTTCAACTTTATAACAAGTATAAATAAACGTGAATTCCAGCATTTGGATTTTTTTTTAAAGCAAGTAAATTTCTTACAGCCAAATAAAATAAAGTGGACAGATGTTCTGGCATAATTTAGAATCTAACTAAATCTGCTAAATTCCAACACATCCAATCGAAATATTTTTCTTTTATGACCATGACTGAATCGAACGGGTTTTTTTCAGTGTATAATACAAATGCTTTATTTTCTGTGGAATATGAATTTTATTTGCCACTCTCATTAGTTCCCTGTTATATTTCAGATTATCTGGATCACCCAGGTTCTAAGTGTTTCAACAGGCTGTTTTAGTTATCAACTCGTTATGTTCTTGACAATAAAACACTTTTCAAATCAGATGCCTAAAGAGTATAAGGAAGTCTAGATGATTCACATGCTAATTTAATTTTGAATACAAAATTCTTTCAAGATGCTAACTGATAATATAAAATATTTATCAAAGTTTTGAACAATCCATCTTTAAAAAAACAATGTAACAAATCAAATGTGAAAGTTATTTTGTGGTTTTTTTCCTATGGCAGTCAAGAAATGATTAGTGAAAAGTAAAAACTATTCATGGTTGAAGTCATAAATTTCATGGTGTTAAATAATTAGTTCCTATCATAGACCTATTTTACCCCTATTAATTAAAATTCACTCTGTATCAAGTTACTATGGCAGCACAATTTCACTGAACAATAAATTCCTCAAGTGTTGCCACAAAGAATGCTGCCAACCTGAAGTCTTAATTTTGAGAATAGGGAGAAAAATGTATAATTCTCTAGTTCATAAATGTATAATCAATACTTGGAATTGCCTTCCAATCTATAGTGAGAGTTTTGCTCTCAGAGTCCTGAGGGGATCCTGGGAACTGAGGTATTTTATTTGGCTTTCATTTCCTTATCCCTTTAATAAATGAAAACATTCCTGATAAGAACCATTTCAGCAGGGCTCACCTCAGGCAAATTGGCTCCAACTATAAATAGTAAAATCTGCCATCTGCCTTTCTATTCTTGTGCTGAATGCAGTGCTGGCATTGTGTTCACACTTCACTGGTGCCAGGCCTGATGCTGTATAGCCAGTAGCAACAGAAAATAATAGTGCAAGACAGAGATAATGAGGTGAAGAACAGAAATGGTACTACTATAATTAACTGCTGTTTTGATATTCACCACAATAAAGCACACACAATGGTGTTGAGAGAACCTAACGCCACATTTCATCTTAGCCTCATAAACAGGTTTGAAACCAAACTGTTAGGGCCCAGTGATTTTACATCACTGAAGATTAATTAAAACGTAAAGAACCTAAGCACCGTTGGCAATATATGTTTGTCACGTTAGCAAGAGGCTACACAGTTGTACCATGTGGTTTTTATTCTAATGATATTTAATGAGGCATTTCTTTCTATAATCAGAGGTCCTCCTGTTCTGTTTTAGAGAGATAAGCTCTTTAATGATGAAAAAGCCCTTTTGCTGTACCTGACCCTTTCCAATTCTTGCAGTTCTGAAACCTCAGACAAATTTTCATTTCTTCCACAGCTCCCATAATTTCTATCAGGATATTCTGAATCCTCAGGTATTGTAAGATAAACATTTTTTCTCATCCTTGCTATGACACAAATGTGACCTATTTTAAAGAATGCCTGTCAAGCAAGGCGGTCGTTTTTACGCTGGAATTGAAACGTATACAGGACAACTGCCATGGTGTATATTCCTTGTACTAGTATCCTTGTTATTCCTGTATCAGTAATGACTGAAGGCATTAGTTCATTTACATAAGCAACAGCTAACTTCAGGGGGCACCACGCACTCTTGGAGTAAATGCCATTCATACAGAATATGGTATCAGTGGGGTCCCCTAGAGCTGTACGACATGGCATTACTAGATGTACATTCAGTGCCGAGCGTGAGCTGAGAGCAGAGTATACAGCTAGGACAATGCTGTGGCTCTCAACCTGGCCACCCATCAGAAACACCTGGAGACTTATTTAAAAATACTCTTGCCTGGGCCTCGTCCCAGACCAGTTAAATAAGAATCTCAGGTGACAGGGTCTTGGCATTGTTTCCTGGTGTTTGTTTGGGGTTCTTTTTTTCAGGTGTTTTGTTTCTATGTTTTTAACTTCCCCTAGGGGTTGTCATATACAATTAGAAGTGAAAACCACTGGCCTAATGATTTCAATATCTGATCCGAAGACTTTCAAGACAAAAACAAACGAATGAACCCCCCTGACACCCTGAAAATGTTTACCTGGAGAGGCAGTCCAAGATAGCAGCATAGGAAGATTTTAAACTTCCCTCATCCCACTGACACAACAAATGTAGAGCTACATATGGAACAATTCCTTCCGACAAAGACCAAGAAACTAGCTGAATAGCTCCTTCACAACAAATGATAAAAGGGCCACATGAAGATGAGTAAGAGAGGCAGAGAGAGATGCAGGCTCATCACAAACCCCATCCCTGGTGTGATGAACCGCAACTGGTAGAGGTCTCACGAATCCGGAGCTTCTCCCTGAGGATTGAGAAGCTCCTGCCCCAAATCAGGCCCCCCAGCCCTTGGGAAGTGCACTGGAAAGATGAGACCCAGACAGCTGGCTTTGAAAACCAATGGCGCTCTTGTCCAGGACATGCAAAGGGATTCGGGGAAATGAGATGCCACCCTTAAAGGGCTCACACGGACTCATTTACAAAAGCCCAGGACAAAAGCATCAGTTTGAAAAGCAACTAGATTTCATGTGAAGGAGATGCATTTGCTAATCTTAAAGGTTCTGCCAGAGGAGCAGGGGCCTGCTGGAACTCTCTCCAGAGATGGAGGCACCACTCTTGTGCTTCCCTTCTACCTCGCTAGTGCTCGTGGACACAAGCAGTCCCTGCACTCTCCTGCTATCCTGCAAAAGCCACCAGGCACACCCCACCCCTCTGCCCTCCACTGTCTTAGTAAAGCTGGCAGCTGTGCCCTGGCTCACGCTCTCCTGGTGCCTCAGTAAAGCCGGCAGGCTTGCGCCAACCCTGCACGCTTCCGCTGTCTCGCTAAAGTTGGCACATGTGGCCCACACAGGGGATGTTCCTTGATCACCTGGCTCTGGTGGCCTGGGGGCTTCCTTGGCTCTGTAATGGGACTGTAACAATCAGAAAGACAGTTCTTGGCAGGCTACCACAGCCAGGACACCACACAGGCTGCAGACTGAAACATATCCCCAGTCTTCGAAAAAGGCCTGCCTATTTGTCTTAAGAGCATGGGCCTGAGGGGCAGGCTGCAGGCACACATCTAGAGACTCCGGAGGTGCTCTCAAGGAACAGACGGTGGGAGTGCCATCTCTGCACTCTCAAATGATTCAGCTCACGGATACCTTCCAGAAAGGAGTTTATACATTTGTATGAAGCCCAGTTTTTGTAACTGTCATCATGAGACACCTCCAGATCGCCTGGTTTGGAAGCCAGGAAGATTTACATTTGTGGTCCCACTGTCCTGTATATATTTTCATACTTTAAAAGCTGCTGCCTGAGGGTCTGGTCTTCAGTCAGCCCGAATCTCAATACTGACTAAGATCTGTCCCTTTAAAACACTGACAGGTCTTGGAACATGCTCAACAACAGAGACCTGCCAATAATAAATCGGGCTGCTTAAATAGTCATAAAGGTTTGAGAGATAAGAGGTAAGGCAAGGTTGAATGATAAGGCCTATCTCCCATACAAGTCCTATCTTTCATCACTGGGAGAGGAGCTGTTTCAACTAATACCTTGAAAGAAATAAGAGTCAAGCAAAATGAGAAACAAAGGACTATATTCCAAATGAAAGAATAAAATAAAACCTTAGAAGAAAGACCTTAATAATAGAAAGGTAAGTAATCTACCTGATAAAGAATTCAAAGTAATGGTCATAAAGATGCTCACTGAACTCAGGAGAAGAATGGATGAACACAGTGAGAATCTCAACAAACACACAGAAAATATAAGAAAGTACCAAACAGAAGTCACAGAGCTGTAGACTACAACAATTTAACCGAAAAAATACACTAGTGGGGTTCAACAGCAGACTAGATAAAACAGAAGAACGGATCAGTGATTTACTGGACAGGGCAATGAAACTCACCCAAACAGAGAGGCAAAAACAAAAGGAATTTTTAAAAAGTGAAGATAGCTTAAGGGACCTAAGGGAAAACATCAAGTGGAATAACATTCATATTATAGGGATTCCAGAAGGAGAAGAAAGAGACAAAGGGCAAAAAACTTATTAGAAGAAATAATGGCTGAAAACTTCCCTAACCTGGAGTATCCAAATCCAAGAATGCCACAGAATCCAAAAGAGATGAACTCAAATAGATCCACACCAAAACAAATTATAATTAAAATGTCAAAAGTTAGAAGTAAAGAAAGAATCTTAAAAGGAGCAAGATAAAAACAACTTGTTATGTACAAGGGAACCCCCATGTGACTATCAGCAACTTTATCAGTCTCAACAAAATGCCTCAACAAAAATTCCTGATTACTAACATCCTGTGGGCTGATGGAGAAGACTGCAAGTCTCAAAATTCAACATGCAACATTCCACATACTGATTATCAATTCTGGATTTCAAGTTATATTACAAAGCTGTAGTAATCAAAACAGTATGGCACTGTCACAAAAATAACACACAGATCAAGAGAACACAATAGAAAACCCAGAAATGAACGCACCATTATATGGTCAATTAATCTTCAATAAATCAGGAAAAAATATCCAAGTAACCTGTGCACTGTTGGTGGGAATGCAAACAGGTGCACCCACTGAAGACAGTATGGAGGTTCCTCAAAAAATTAAAAATAGAACTACTCTATGCTAGTAATAGCACTATAATGGGCATTTACTCAAAAAATACAAAAACACTAATTCAAAGGTAAAAATGCACCCCTATGTTTATAGCAGCATTATTTACAATAACCAAGATAGGAAAGCAGCTTAAGTATCCATCAACTGATGAATGGCTAAAAAAAGATGTGGCATATATGTATAATGGAATATCATTCAGTCATAAAAAGGAATGAAGTCTTGGGGCACCTAGGTGGCTCAGTCGGTTGAGTGTCTGACTGTGGCTCAGATCACGATCTCATGGTTCGTGAGTTCGAGCCCTGTGTCGAGCTCTGTGCTGACAGCTCAGAGCCTGGATCCTGCTTCGGGTTCTGTGTCTCCCTCTCTCTCTCTCTCTCTCTCTCTGCCCCTCCCCTGCTTGCACTGTCTTTCTCACTCTCTCAAAAATAAATGAACATTAAAAAAAAAATTAAAAAAAAAAAAAAAGAATGAAGTCTTGCCATTTGCAATGACATGGATGGACCCAGAGAGTGTAATGCTAATCGAAATAAGTCAGTCAGAGGAAGACAAATACATGATTTCAGTCACATATGGAATTTAAGAAACAAATGAGCAAAGGGGAAAAAGAAGATGGAGACAAACCAAGAAACAGCCTCTTAATTATAGAGAAAAAAAAACTGATGGTTACAGATGGGAGGTGGGTTGGGGCATGGATGAAATAGGTAATGGAGATTAAGGAGGACACTTGTGGTGATAAGTACTAGATGATTTATGTAATTCTTGAATCACTCTATTGTATATCTGAAACTGTTATAACACTGTATGTTAACTAACTGGATTTAAAATAAATATCTAAAAAATATGAAAGTACAAATCTTAGTGGTAAAGGTAAATATATAGTAAAGGTAGATGATTAATCACCTAAAAAGCCAATATGAAGGTTAAAAAACAAAGGTAGAAGAAAAACTGCAGCTACAATAATTATTTAAGGCGTATATAAAACAACACTATGTAAAATGTGACACCAAAAACATAAACTTAGGCAACCTATAGAATGGGAGAAAATATTTCCAAATCATATATCCAATAAAAGGGTTAATATCCCAAATACATAAAGAACTCATACAACTCAACAGCAAATAATAATAAATTAAACCTAAATAACTTAATTAAAAATGGGTAGAGAATCTGAATAGACATTTTTCCAAAGAATACATACAAATGGCCAACAACACATGAAAAAAAGGTCAACATCACTAATCATTAGGGAAATGCAAATCAAAACCATGGTGAGATATCACCTTATATGTGCCAGAATGATTATGATAAAAAAACCAAACAAACAAGAAATAACAAATTTTGTATGATGTAGAGAAAAGGGAATATTTATGTACTATTCATGGGAATGTGAATTGATGCAGCAACTATGCAAAATATTGTGAAGATTCCTCAAAAAATTAAAGACAGAACTATAATATGAACCAGCAATTCCACTTCTGGTATTTACCCAAAGAAAATAAAAGCACTAATTTAAAAAATATACTTCTTTGTTCATCTGCAGCATTATTTACAATAATCAAGATCTGATTTTACAAAGATTTAGCCGGTGCCCAAGAAATATCTCCAACTGATCTCAATGACAAAAGTCATATTAGAATCCAAACTCAAGGTGGAATATGAGCTGCTTTTTCTTAAATAAAAATAACTTCCCGAGTATTCCTATCACACTATTATGAGTAATAAGATTAATTCTATTTATAGTAAAATTTGCCTGAGTAATATTTACCAGCCAATATGTATTAAATCTTCATTATTCACAGAGCACCTCAATAAAAAATATTTAATCATCGTGAGTTACTGCAGTGTTAAAAAATATCATCACTGTTCTTAAGGAACTTGCAATCAATATATAAGTATGGCTGCCACAATACTCAAAACACAGAAAGTAAAAATAGATGTGTTTATTAAATACCATGTTAGAAACTGGCAAATTTGCAAATGAAACAAAGCAGTCTTCCAGCTACAGTGTAACATTTAAGATCTCTCAGAACTATCAATCATATTACCTCAAATACAGATGAGCAGGAAAAAGAACTTCTTTGACAACTGGGGGTAAGCTCTATGGGAGAGCTTTCTGCTGAATAAGTCACACGCACACACACACACACACACACACACACACACACACACATTTCAAAGCTGGAAGAGCTCAAGTACCTTCTTACTGATTTCAACAGTTTGTCTAATCTTATTAAAGGAGTAGATAATTTTACATTGCAAAGGTAGTGGATATTTCAGAGGTAGCTGACTTGGTCTTAGTGTTTTCCATTCTCCTAAATTATCTGTAATTATGGGACCTAGTTCATAGGATTATTTTGAGATATAAATAAAATAATCTTTGTTGAGCGACAACACTCGACTAACTAGCAAGTACTCATTTTTTTTAATTTTTTTTAACTTGTTTTATTTTTTATTTTTTTTAATTTACATCTAAATTAGTTAGCATATAGTACAACAATGACTTCAGGAGTAGATTCCTTAGTGCCCCTTACCCATTTAGCCCATCCCCCCTCCCACAACCCCGCCAGTAACCCTCAGTTTGTTCTCCATATTTATGAGTCTCTTCTGTTTTGTCCCCCTCCCTGTTTTCATATTATTTTTGTTTCCCTTCCCTTATGTTCATCTGTTTTGTCTCTGGAAGTCCACATATGAGTGAAGTCATATGATTTTTGTCTTTCTCTGACTAATTTCACTTAGCATAATACCCTCCAGTTCCATCCACATAGTTGCAAATGGCAAGATTTAATTCTTTTTGATTGCTGAGTAATACTCCATTGTATATACATACCACATCTTCTTTATCCATTCATCCATTGATGGACATTTGGGCTCTTTCCATACTTTGGCTGTTGTTGATAGTGCTGCTATAAACATGGGGGTTCATGTGTCCCTTCAAAACAGCACACCTGTACCCCTTGGATAAATACCTAGTAGTGCAATTGCAGGGGTGTAGGGTAGTTCTATTTTTAGTTTTTTGAGGAACCTCCATACTGTTTTCCAGAGTGGCTGCACCAACTTGCATTCCCACCAGCAATGCAAAAGAGATCCTCTTCCTCCGCATCCTCGCCATTATTTGTTGTTGCCTGAGTTGTTAATGTTAGCCATTCTGACAGGTGTAAGGTGGTATCCCATTGTCGTTTTGATTTGTATTTCCCTGATGATGAGTGATGTGGAGCAGTTTTTCATGTGTCGGTTGGCCATCTGGATGTCTTCTTTGGAGAAGTGTCTATTCATGTCTTTTCCCCACTTCTTCACTGGATTATTTGTTTTTTTGGGTGTTGAGACTGATAAGGTCTTTATGGATTTTGGATACCAACCCTTTATCTGATGTGTTGTTTGCAAATACCTTCTCCCATTCTGTCAGTTGCCTTTTAGTTTTGCTGATTGTTTCCTTCACTGTGCAGAAGCTTTTTATTTTGATGAGGTCCTAGTAGTTCATTTTTGCTTTTGTTTCCCTTGACTCCAGAGACATGTTGAGTAAGAAGTTGCTGTGGCCAAGATCAAAGAGGTTTTTGCCTGCTTTCTCCTCAAGGATTTTGATGGCTTCCTGTCTTACATTGAGGTCTTTCATCCATTTTGAGTTTATTTTTGTGTCTGGTGTGAGAAATGGTCCAGGTTCATTCTTCTGCATGTCGCTGTCCAGTTTCCCCGGCACCACTTGCTGAAGAGACTGTCTTTATTCCATTGGATATTCTTTCCTGCTTTGTCCAAGATTAGTTGGCCATATGTTTGTGGGTCCATTTCTGGGTTCTCTATTCTGTTCCATTGATCTGAGTATCTGTTCTTGTGCCAGTAACATAGCATCTTGATGATTACAGTTTTGTAGTATAGCTTGAAGTCTGGGATTGTGATGCCTCCTGCTTTGGATTTCTTTTTCAAGATCACACTGGCTATTTGGGGTCTTTTCTAGTTCCATACAAATTTTAGGATTGTTTGTTCTAGCTCTGTGAAGACTGCTGGTGTTATTTTGATAGGGATTGCATTGAATAGGTAGGTTGCTTTGGGTAGTATCAACATTTTAACACTATTTGTTCTTCCTATCCAGGAGCTAGGAATCTTTTTCCATTTTTTTTGTGTCTCCTTCAATTTCTTGCATAAGCTTTCTATAGTTTTCAGTGTATAGATTTTTCACCTCTTTGATTTATTCCTAGGTATTTTGTGGTTTGCAAGTACTCATTATTGATTAGTAATTTTTTGTCTCATTATTATTCAGTAAATAATATGGAAGAGTGCTGAAAGTTTTTATTGGAATGACTAGTCATGGCCCTGCTAGTTCATAAAGTTTCTTTGTGCACAGTAGAAAAATGCACTCTTCCTGCAGGCTGCCGGGTGGTACAACCCAAGCAAAGGTACACACTTAGGGAGTTGAGTAGCAAGCTGCCTTCTAGCCAGGCTTCCTTCTGCAGAGTATCAGCCCTGAAAAGAATATCTGCAGGGGAGTAGGCAAAAAACAATTCTTGAATAAGGAATTTTAAGCAGTGGTTGAGACAGGGAAGAAATATTAAAAAAAAAAACCAAACAGGAATGTTAGGAAATATATCAAAAGCCAGGGGATGGCATGTGTGAATATTAAAGAATAACATATTTCGTAAGCAAGATTACTTTATTAGAGTAGATATGAACTCAGACCTAACAGGAAAAGAATGAAGTCATCTGAAGGGGAAGAGGGGGCCAATGAGTAAAATCCTGAAGGAACATGGTATATCTAGAACCACATAGATAAAGGTGTAATGAGAAGTTCAGATGCTCTGGGTAGAGCATAAATTGATTGAAGGGGTGAACCAGATTCAGCTCCCGGGTCTAAGCCTTCACACAACTAGTCCTTTCTATTATACTGCAAAATTTAATGTATACTGGTGGGCTGATTCTCAGAAAGGCAGTATCTGCAAACACTCTCTGGAGTTCTACATCAGCTAATCTCCACAGTGAGAACCTCAGAATTGATGAAGGCAGATTTGCAGAGGCTGTCTCCAGCAAACTCAAGATGCATCTAGAAACCTGGGATTGGTTAATTTTGCAAGTGTCTTTAACAACAAAAGTTCTACTTAATCAAATTCACCAAGGATCACTAGGAAAGTTTTTGCTCATTTCCTTCCTCTTTGTTACTTATATTTCTTATCCTTGGCACATTTCAGCCAAATGGATTTCATTATCCGTGCCTACTCTACTCCTTCCCAGTCCGCTATAACATTCTGATGGTCCCTTTCACTGGACTCTCAGGAATAATGAGTTACTCTCCTAATTCCTTCAAGTTTTCATTGATTGTTCCTTTGTCTTCCCACCTTAACTAAAACCTGGCTTTCTTTCTCAATTTCTCCAATACAAATGATTTCGTGTGCCACCCCCACTCCTCAGTTCCTCTTTGCTAGACCAATGTTCTACTAGCTTCTCATTCTTTAAGCCTAGCCATGTACTTCTATCAAGCTGTCCCCACCCTCATAACCCTCCTCTATGAACTTTAACTGTTTAATGCTGAGTCTCTGCCCTATTCCCTTTCTGTAAAGGTGATCTTAATAGACAAATTGACCACTAGCATTTCCTGAACTTCAGTGATCTTCATTTCCACCCACTCCAACCATCTACCATTACTACCATCCTAATAACTATGAACTAGATGGAGCTTCATATCCCAGACTCTGAACACTGTAACTCTCAAGTCTTTTCTCTATAAGATTCCTCAATCCAGTAAACATTCACCTTAATCTCTCATTAATTCCTCAAAACCCTTTAGGTGTCACTTGCCTCTCTACCAGCCCCATTTGCAACCATTTCAAATCTATCATCAATGTCTTCTCCTCTTGAATTTCTGCTATACAGAACTTACTCGTTTCCGACTTTGGATATCTTCTAGTCTATTTTCTTTCTTTCTTGTCTTAGTTTCTTCACTCCCATTTGCAAGATGCTAAGCACTGCTAAGGAAGTCACCAAACCATGCTTCTCATGTCTAAAAACAGTACATATCTAAGTTCAACAGAGCCTTTACAATGGTTGAACAATCCATGTGGTCTTGTGTTCTCCTAAGCAAGTTCATATTTCTTAAAAATGGTCATTTAAAATCTTTTAACTCCAAACTCCATCTTACCTACACTCAGTCTTAGCAGATGACCTCACCTTTACTGCAAACCTGAAATTCTCTCAAGTTCCCTCTTCTTCACTTCATACTTCATCATTACTTGCTCTATTTACTAAATATGGAGAAACTGTTCCTCCTGCTTTTCAGTGTAAATCCTGGACATGAACTCATCATTCATCCTCTTCTACCATTTATTCTGACATGTGAACAATCTTTCACACTTTGATTCCCGACATAGGTTCTTCCCCAGTTGAGCAAACAAACAAAATAACCTCCCTTGATCTTAAGAGTTCTTCTCAAGATACCCCCTCCTCACCCCTTTCTTTTGTGGTGTAAGCCACAACTGACTGGGTCTGCAACATAACAGAAAGGCAACTAGGAGGTATGTACCATAATTTACTTGCATGTAGAAGGAAAACAGTCAAACTTTTCATGTTTATTTTTCATGTTTATTTTGTACATGTTATAAAATGAGTGCAAGAGCATATGTATGTAGCTCATAAATACATAAATACATGAGTGCAGTAGGCTGTGTATGTAACTCCTAAGTGAATAAATGTACAAAAACTGGAGCTGTGTGCAAATACATTCTACTGACAGAGTATGCATTTGAAAAAGCTTGGAAAACAGCCAATGGTAGCTCAGAGCTGGAGGGCAATGACTGAGGTTTCTCTTGTCACCTAGCCAGTGATTTAATGTCTCCAATTTTTTTATCTGGGCACGGGTTTAAGAATAGAGAATGTTGCTGAAATTGAACCTCTCTTTACAAGGATGAAGAAGAAAGGACACAGGTTAGGAAGAAGTCCCAGTGGTATCAATAACTGAGTAGAGCATAGCAATCAGGGAATCTTAGCACTGGGGGACCACAGATTGGTGCACATGCATGTACTAACCAGATGGTGCCCGAAGATAGGAAAAGACAAATAGCAACAAAACTTAATCTGGGCAAGGGCAGGGGGGAGGGATTGGGGGAGGGAACTCTAAAACCTTTCAGAGGGTCCTCAAGGTAAAACTATTTTCTTGCTAATACTTAAATGTTATTTACCTCTTTTGATTGGTCTTTCAAGTACACAGTGGAATTTTCCAGAGGCCACATTGCATGTAATAAGGTAAGAAAGTGAAATGTACAGCAGATTTAAGGTTCTGTCTTATACTGAGCCAGATATTAAGGGGATTTCCAAAAATGTAAAACACTACCACTCTTCTCACAAAATTATTTTTATGTTGGAAAATAGTTACTTTTTGTTAAAAATGCTATGGTAACATATAATGGGGTCACTGATGTTATTTTAAAGTAATTGATAAAACATTTAAAAATCTCAGTTTTTGATTTCTAACATGGTAAATATGAATAGATAAAACTTACATAAACAAAACTTTTTGGGTCCTCAACAATCATTAAAAGCATAAAGCAGTCCTGAGATTAAACTGTTTGAGAACCGCTACAATGAACACATAAATTACATCCTCAGGGCCTATGCTACAAATTTGGATCCAGTAAAAAATCTGTCAGAAAAAAATAAAACACTGTGATTAAAAAGAATGGATTGCCTTTTGAAAACAAAAAAGAAAACTCACTCTCTTGATTTTCATATCATGCATATGACCAGGAATAAAAAAAAAAAAAAAAAAAAAAAGACCAGGAAAAGTAAAAGTTCTCTGAGGAAAAAAAAAAAAAAAAAAGGAAACTCTGAGGCTCCCAGGGCTGAACGTTCTGCCTTCCTCTTCTTTCACACAGTTTGGTCCGTTATGTATCTACTCAAACAACAACTGGATGTGCGATGCTTCAGCAAGTGAGTATATTTAATGCATGATAAAAATCAGCAAACTGTGTAAGTTACAACTTACAGCACACTGCCTTCATCTCTCTCCCATGCTCTTTAACTTCTATGTAACTCTTTTGAGATCTAGCTTCTGGGGAGAATGAGCTGTGGCTGCTGTTCCACTGCCTTCCCATTTCTTGTCCCTTTACAGTCTGGCTTCTACCCCAACCTACAACCCTAGGCTTTTAAAGTTGGCAAAGGAACTCCACCAACAAAAGATAATGTCTTACCTTTTTTGGCTTACGATATAGCAGATGCTTCATGATTTAAAAAATAAATAGCACAAAAGAGCCTATGACTCCTCTATTTACACATGTTTCCTCTTCCCGGAAGCAACTCCCCCTTCCCCCTTCTAATAATCATTAGCACCAGACCTAAATATGGCTATTTCTTGATTTATTCATCTTGGATTTGGCTACAGGTTCCTGCTCAGATAGCTGAGGCTTCATCTTTAAATGAATAGCAGCATAATCCACAAACTCATAAAAATGTGTATAATTCATTTTGTGAGTTTTACAGTTTTTCATGTGAAGAGTGCTTAAGATACATTGTCTTTATTATAAAAGTTATTTGTGCTATACATTAATTTCAGATTTTATCTAAACAAATAGAATTAATAATTTTAGATAATTTCAGGACACCATCAGGGGAAATCTCACGTCAAAACAGACAAGCTACGAATTGGTGAAAATTTAAAAAATGTTTACATTAGTCAAAACATGATGCCAATAATATGTTTTAGTCTATACCATAATGATTTCTTAGAAAAGTGGCAACTGACAACAGCTCCTAGGCTCAAAGTTGATTTCTTTGGTTAGCGACTATTCCACTGAATTTCAGACATTATATTTCAAACCAGGTAAAAGCAGGTAATACTTAGTATATTTAAAAGTATTATTGAGGGAGACTATAGAATCATTGCTTTGAAAGTACTTAATGGGTGCTAACTATTTAGGCCTTATATGAATGATTAAAATTGGAATGAAAACACAGTTTGGCATTAATATTAACACTGTGATGAAGTCTTCTTTGATACATTTACATGCCCCTTTAGCATGATGGTGTTATGACAGAGCTCATTCCAACAAATGTAGTTATCAGGTTTAATTCCACTGCTTTATGGCACTACAGAGGAAGAACGTTAGCAAGAGCTAGAAAACTCGTACATGTATCTCTGTATTTAAAATGTAACTATCCTGAATATTGCATTTTATGTACATGTACATTTTATATGTGTACATGCTCTTCTCTGAGCAGAACTAGCCTAAAGCAATGTCTTCAGCATTTTGAGCTCCTGAAGAATACATTTAGCACTACCATCACAGTGGCCCCCAATTCACCGGGTGAGCTACACAGACCCATATAACCAAAATTTCAGTTTATCTTACTACCTCATCTTGAATTCTTGGCCTGCTACCCACATGCAAATTTAAACAGGAATAGAGACAGATTGAAGGCTTACACTCTGATCATTGTGCTCTGAAAATATGGCGTTTATGCATAGTTTTAAAACGTGGCTTTAGACAAGATGATGAATTTTAGTTGTCCCCTGTGCTTCTAATAAGGAGATGTGTTAGATCCTAACACGTAAATTCTAGTACAGTCTTTTTTTTTTTTTTTTAAGTTTATTTGCTTATTTTGAGAAAGAGAGAGCATGCTATCAGCACGGAGCCTGACATGGGGCTCAATATCCCATAATATCTCACTATTATGATGTGAGCCAAAATCAAGAGTCAGATACGTACCGACTGAGCCACCTAGGTGCCCCTAGTACAGTCTTAAACATGGACTTTTTATGTGTACATTTATTCTCCATATGACTTCATTTCAGAATGAAATGGGCTAAAATACCTCCTACCATGTATTTCAGAAATTATGCAAAGTGTAAGAAATATATAGCAAGTTTTCTGGAAGCCAGTAACTAGAGTAGAAGCAGTAAAGTTGATAAAACTGCCGTTACCGCTGCTCCTAAGAATAATGCTAGCGATTCGCTATTATCATGGACAGAATATCAGGCCAGAAATGCTATGTTGCAAATGGTAAGTCTTATCTTCTCATGAGTGCACTTAGGCTGTGAATAATATATGCAGAAACCCTTTGTTCTTACTAATTAGAATTAAGATTGGCTTATTGTTCATTAAAAATCACCTAAAATTCTTTACAAAATGATCGGTTGTGTAAAGAAGCCACATGCTACTGAAAAGTACACCAGGAGAGAAATTAACCAGAGGACTTGATGAAGAGTCAGAAAATTTAATCAAGTGAAAGAAGCATGCTTTTATACCCAAAATTACTCCAGGAGTCATGGGGGAAAGAAAAAGGCATGAAATTTTAATTTCTCTTCAGTGGAAATTATGACTTAATTTATTTTAGTAAGAGTGCTCTCAATTTGTGCTTTTAAGAGTAGGCTTACTTAATTGTACACATTTAACATTACATGTGAACCTCTTAGATTCTTTTATAAGCAAAGAAAATTGCCTACTTACTAGCACCTATTCATCACTGAAAATCTTCATCTCTGCCTAAGTATTTTGTTAGTAAAGAAAGAGATTTCATCCTCTTTAATCTGTAGCCTTCTATTCATTACAAATGCATTTATTTCATGACTTTATCCTTAAAATCTAAGCTGTCCTTTTTTATCACTTTCTTCCATTTAACTGAAGCCATTTGATTGGCCTCTAGTGGTGTTCTAAGCATTTATTTAAACAAGAAATACTTTATTAGGTTAGGAATATGAAATCCCCTAACTCCTATCTACTAGTTAAAACTCCAAAGTTTCTTTTTTTTTTTTTTTTAAATTTTTTTTTTTTCAACGTTTTTTTATTTATTTTTGGGACAGAGAGAGACAGAGCATGAACGGGGGAGGGGCAGAGAGAGAGGGAGACACAGAATCGGAAACAGGCTCCAGGCTCCGAGCCATCGGCCCAGAGCCTGACGCGGGACTCGAACTCACGGACCGCGAGATCGTGACCTGGCTGAAGTCGGACGCTTAACCGACTGCGCCACCCAGGCGCCCCTCTTTTTTTTTTTTAAGTTCCAGTGCAGTTAACATACAGTGTTATATTAGTTCCAGGTACAATATAGTGATTCAACAATTCCATACATCACTCAGTGCTCATCAAGGTAAGCATACTCTGGGGGCACCTGGGTGTCTCAGTTAAGGGCCGGGCTCTTGATTTCAGCTCAGGTCACGATTTTACAGTCATCGGGGTCTGTGCTGAGCATGGAACCTGCTTAAGATTTTCTCTCCCTCTCTACCTCTGCCCCTCCCCAGCTTATACACTCACTCACTTTCTCTCAAAAAAAAAAAAAAAAGAAAAAAAGAAAGAAAGGAGAGGAGAGGAGAGGAGAGGAGAGGAGAGGAGAGGAGAGGAGAGGAGAGGAGAGGAGAGGAGAGGAGAGGAGAGGAGAGTGTACTCTTAATCCTCTTCACCTTATTTGACCCACTTCCCCTCTGGTCACCCTCTGTTCTCTGCAGTTAAGAGTCTGGCTTTTTGGTTTGTCTTTTTGTTTTCCTTTATTCATTGTTTTGCTTCTTCCACATATGAGTACAATCATATGGTATTTGTCTTTCTCTGACTTATTTTGCTTAGCATTATACTTGCTAGATCCATTCATGTTGTTGCAAATGGCAAGATTTCATTCTTTTTTACGGCTGAATAATATTGCATTGTGTGTGTGTGTGTGTGTGTGTGTGTGTGTGTGTGTGTGTGTGTGTATCTCACATCTTCTTTATCTATCAGTGGACACTTGGATAAAACTTCAAAGTTTTGACATGACATTTTCATCAAGATTATGCTCTTCCTCCTTGCCTAAAGTTGCATTCGTATGAAATACGTGGATACTAATACACAGGAATACTTTTATTGTGGCTTGACGATCAACCAATTTAGTGTACCTTGAAAATCAACTAATTACTATCTTAACAGTATAGTCTATGTAGCTATACTACGTTTTATAACTAACACATGAGTTATAAAGAACTAATGCATGAATTCTTTATTCACATATAACCCAAACATGACACTGTATGTAGACTCATGGAGAGAACCTGTATCAACTTAGAGTAGTTTCACTGAAATCAGGATGTTTCCCCACTCACCACATATTTGGATTGTGGGATACTTGACCTCAGAGGTGAGGTTTTGTTTATTTATATTCTGTGAAAGCAAAAGTGAGAGGAGCCACCAGAAGCCTTCAGTTTCTTGAAACGAAGTTCCTATATCCAAATTTTTAAATAGCATCTTCCCAACTTTTTTGTGCTGTCTTGGTCAAGGATCATATTAGAAGATACTGCATGCAGGGCTCCTGGGTGGCTCAGTCAGTTAAGCGACTGACTTCATGAGTTCGAGCCCCACGTCAGGCTCTGTGCTGACATCTCAGAGCCTGCAGCCTGCTTCCGATTCTGTGTCTCCCTCTCTCTCTGCCCCTCCCCTGCTCACACTCTGTGTGTGTCACTCTCTCTCAAAAATAAACATTAAAAATTTTTTTAAAAATTAAAAAAGAAGAAGAAGATACTGCATCCACTTAAGTTAGCCTAGGCAAAGGGAATTTACTGAGATGGTACAGGTCTCAGAACCCAAGTGAGGAAAGAACAGTATATCCCCATGAAAGAGATCTTCCAACTCCTCCTTTTATTCATTTACTTGCCCTTTCACTCAACAAATATTTATTGAATACCTGCTACGTGCCGGACATTATCTTAGGAGCTAAGGATAGAACTATACACAAAACAGAAAAGAAAAAAGAAAAATCATTGCCCTCACGAAGATGACCTATTAATATGAAAAGACACATGAATGGAAAAGAGTATAATATATTTCAGGGAAAAAAATATTCCATTTGATTAAAAGTATGGCGTATGTGTAAAAGGAGGTTAAAGAACTTGACTGAGACAGGTCTTGCAAGTGAGGCTGAAAACTGTGGCCTTAGGTTAAGATGCAGTAAAGAGCCAGTGAAAGCTTCTAAACAGGGTAATGGCATGATTAGACCAGGGCTTAAGGAAGCAGATTTATGAGCGGTGGGTAGAATGGATGAGGGAAGGAAATAAAAACGAGTAGCAGCAACTGCTACTTTTCTGGTGAGATGTGTGGGCCTGAACCTTAGCAATGGGCATGAAGAACAGAACCGAGGAGACAGATTTGATGATGGCTGTTACAGAAGTAGAATACACATGCCTTTCAATGGATAAGCAAATTTTAAAAAATTGTCAAAAGTGATGGGTACTACCATGAATTTAAATAGTGAAGGCTACGTGTAGTGGAGGTTAGAGGGTTAGAGACAATACAGAATGACTCTGGACTTTGAAGACATATAGATGTCACTATATTTCAAGTACAGATATCCAGATAACTCTTGAAAATGCAGTCCAAGAGACTTGAAGACCAGAAACATATGTTTGGGAATCATTGCATAGAGTGTAATAGTAGAAATATAAAAACCTTCAAAGGAATGGATTAGGGCGGGAAAAAGGACTGAAGATAGCTCATTGAAGAATGCCTATATTTAAGGATTGAGGAAAAAGGGTGATAAGTGATTATCAGAGAGTTTAGAAGAGCATAAAAGATCCAGCAATCTCAACTTAGATAATTGTAACACATTCTTGTACATTACATAGGGAAGAAGGGGGGGGGGCAGGGGATCACATATATAAATATACATGAAGTTGAAATATGACAAAAGAGAGGCAAAATAAATGTTTTTAACATATAAGTTGTTATGTTACTAGGCCACATGCATTTCTCTTCTTCATCAGAGATATAGAATAGAGTATTATAATTTATCTTACTGAGGAGTACCATACTGGGCTAGTTTTGATTACACAGAGATTTCTAGGCTAGGGTTCATTATTTTTAATGTAAGGCATTAAACCTAAAATAAAGAAAAGGTATGTGAGCAAAAGGTTTTCATCATTATCCTTTAAGCCTTAATTACCTTTCTCCAACACTATCTGAGACTAGCTATTTTTACTCGGAGATCTTCTAGCCAAATATGCTCTAATTACCTTGCCCTGAATAGACTCTGCTCATCCCTATTTATATAGTACTTTGAACATTTTAAAATTTGCCAGTAGTTTTTAAAAGATGGCATAATACTATGTCACTCCAATTTAATTAAACGCAAATGTGGGGTTTTTTTCATTCCTAACAAAATGAACACAACAAGACTTGCAAGTTATATAGAATAAAACAAGCATTGTTTGTATATCAGAGTCACTCTTCTTTAGAGTCACATAATACGTTTAATATCATTATTTCCAGGATGGGAAGAAAATAAGTTTTCCAATCAAGATATGTGAAATTTGTTCAGAAAGGACAATCATTTCCTTGAGATAGCCTCAGACTAGATGTGTCTCTCAGCTACATTTCTATGAATAACTTTTCTGAGGAATGATGCTATAACAATTTCTCTAGCACTCCTGGGAGAAAACATCTCCCTCAAATAGAGAACTGGGTAGAATACACAATTGCAAATGACATGCCAATTCATCATATGTCAGCAGGTCTTAACCACTTTTTCCCTGGCTATGGTACCATTTAGCTACAAAGCAATCACGATTCTTCCAAAGAGAACATTGCAGAAATGATGAAAAACTATATTAAGAGGAAAATAACCCCAAGATTCAACAGCAAAGTAAACTGCATAATTGTATTGGTTCAGAGAACAGGCAAAGGACTGTGAAACAAAAGTACATAACAGATTTACTAAATACATGTTAAGGCGTAATGAAAGCCCACTGTAGAAAACCACATTAAAAAAAAAATGTACTCTGTCATGATCATGGAATTTAGGCGGGGGAATAATAGATAAGGGATCTTGAGCCTTGTTTTACGGCAATATGCTGCTGGAATAATGTAGGGAAGATACGGGCTCCCCTTCCAACAAAGTGAAAAACATCCAAGTCTTTATTATCACTAACACAAACCATACATATGTGAAATGAGGAAAAAGAAATGCTTTATTCAAGATATCATAAAACTCATACAAGTGTTTGTGCCCTTACAAATCTATGACGTTTTTGAAACACAGCTACAACATGCTAATTCATAGGTAGTGAAAATCTATTCATGATAAAGCATCCCTTTACTAACATGACTATGCTGTAGAGGATACAAAAACTGAATAAAGTGTGGTTTCTGACTTTAAAAAAACTTATAACCGTGTGTGAAAGATGGTTCCATTTGGTGAATATTAAATACAGTACATTAAAGATACTTAACAATAAATTAAGAATTCAGTGACATTTTATTATCTGCCAGTCGAGTTATAGGGTTTATTGACCCCCAGGGCCCTCACCTGATTCACTCTGAACCCATTCACTAGCCTATAGATTATCAAGGCCACTGCAACTCTCATTTACTTTATTTTTCCCCATCTGGTCTTTTTACATGATCACCACCACCAGAGTGTGCCATGACAGTAAATCAGTTTGTTGTGGTTTTTGGTTTTTTTTTTTTTTCTCTTTCGTTCTTTCTTTCTTTCTTTCTTTGACTTCTTGACTGCAGCTATAGTAAAAAGTTGCCATGTGAAAGTTTTCCAACTACTGATAACATTAAAGAGATGGATATTATCTGTGAACATCAATTATTTACCATAGTTGTTCCCTAAAAACAGGTAACAAAAATTAACAGAATGGAGTGTTAGAATGTGCTTGTACATTTTAACATCTATATACTTTCTGTGGTATCTCTCATGCCTTTTGTTTATATATTTGCCAAATTCTGTATATCTTCAGTGATACATGGAAGCACCTAATATGTCAATGCCATGTCAAAAACCATATTTTTTTCATGTTTATTTTCGAGAGAGAGAGCACGAGTAGGGGAGGGGCAGAGAGAGAGGGAGACACAGAATCCGAAGCAGGCTCCAGGCTCTGAGCAGCCAGCACAGAGCCCAACATGGGGCTCAAACTCACAAATTGTGAGATTGTGACCTGAGCCGAAGCTGGATGCCTAACCGACTAAGCCACCCAGGTGCCTCTCAAAAAACATAATTCTGATAGAGATTTTTAAAATTAGTTTCAGGTGTACAATTTAGTGATTCAACACTTCCATATAACACCTGTGTTCATCACAGCAGGTGCCCTCTTTAATCCCCATCACCTATTTCACCCATCCCACCCCCCGCCCCCCTGCCCCACCCCCCCCAACCATCAGTTGTTCTCTCTCTATAGTTAAGAGTCTGTTTCTGGGTGTGCCCCCCGCTCTTTTTCTTTTTCCCTATGCTCGTTTGTTTAAAGACTTTTTTAAAATTAAAAGTAACAAATGTACATAATTTTTAAATAGTACTATTAAGCTTAAATGAAAAGCAGGATTCTGTCCCATCCCTCCCCACTTGTAGTCCTGAAAAAATTATTTTCAATCCCTTTCACTATTTCTTCCTGTATTTACATACATATTTCTAAATAACGTGCATACCCTTCAATAAAGCTTACTGGGTGGCTATGCAATATATACATGTTGTTCACACAAAGCAGTGAGCTGGCCAGTTCTTTGGGAGTCTTCTTTTGGAATGGTCAGTTTTCCCAGAGGGGAATCCTTCAATCGCCTGACTATATGGATAAGTTTGGCTGATAATTTTCTGCTTGGTGTTCTAGCTGCTTATACTAACTACATGAACTTTCTGTGTACCCATTACTTATAAAAAGTTCACTATGTCAGGAAATTTATTTTTCCATACATTTTGATAATTATGAAGAGCAGCAATTGTGATGCTCATTTTTATTAATATAACTTTCTATTTATAATTTTTATAACTTCTGCACAGTATTTTTGTATTTCTTAGTTTACAAAGATCATCAACAGTTCCAATAAAATAGCAGAGTTTTAGATATAAAAACAACCTTGAATATCTTCTGGACCAGCTCCATTATGTTTAAAAATTGAAACTTAGGAATAAATTCAGATTTCCTAAGAATCCCAGAATGGTATTTTCCCTTAAAAAGAAGGCACACATACTGTACAAAATATTTTTTAAAGGGGTATATTTTTTCTCCGCTGAAAACCTTTTTTGGAAGCCAGAGCAAACAAGTGTTCTAGAAACACCTACAAAAGGAAATTCTTCTGCAATAGAAACATTTTTTAAACTATCCTAATTGTTAGTACATAGCTCCTCTCCAAAAATGTATACATTATAAAGGTATAGGGAGGGAAAACCAAGTGGCAAAAATAAATGAGTAGTTTAGAAAACGCAGAGTCTCAAAGGATGTGGAAGATTTTGTGTCTTTCCCAAGGTTTGGCCCCTGCTCTAGATTTTGACTCAGAAACACTAAGAAAACTAAGAGAGGTACATTTACAACAGGAAATGTTCATTCCTCAGTTCAGATCACTAAGGTTGGTCTTCCAAGAAATCAGACAATTTTTAGTGCCTTCCACTCAATTAAGGCAATAGATTTATAGAAAACAAATTACAAAAAAAGCAACTTGGTGTTTAATTTGAGCCGAAGGTAAAAAAAAAAAAAAAAAAGTGAAGTCTCAATGATTCATCGTTTCCATTCACCAACCAATATCTACCAAATCTTTTCTGTAAGCTCCAAGTCCTGGCAAGCACTGAGTTTTTTCACTGGAACTCAGGGCTATTGTGCCTCCTCTCCTAAATCAGGCACCGAGCTTTGCCAAGAAATAAAACTGTGGGTAGTAACACCTACATCAGAGGGTTATGTCAACCATTAAATGACAGTGTATGCGAGTTGCCAGTCACACAGGCACTTCATAACCATGAGCTCCTGTCCTTCCTTTTTAACCATGCTTATTATATACCCCACTTTTGTAATACCACACTCCTATGACTGCCACTCAGTTCCTTTCACTATGAATGTTGTAGGTACTCTGTATTCCTCATCTTTGTATCTGGGAATTTAGCATGGTAACTGGTACAGAATAAGGACTCAAGTGAGTCAACCATATTAGCACAGCCCCATTCATATTTGAATTGAATGGTACAGAAGCAGCAGAATGGAACAGTAAAATGGACACTGTTCCACTCGTCAGGAAAACTGCCACAAGCAATTTACTCTGGGTAAATCACTTAACCTCTCTGGGTATCACTTTCTCCCTTGTGAAATGAGAGGTTGGGGTTAAATGAACCCAAAACTCCCTTACAGCTCCAAAATTTTATACTTATATGACTGTGACTCTTAATAGTCCAAAAGTTATAAGGGTCTACAATTTATAATTTTATAACATATGAACTTAAAGAAGAGTCCTAGGAAGATATATTAAAGACATAAGAAGAAAGCTAAGAAGGTTGTAAATGATCATGTTTCAGGTTTGATTTCCTGACATTAAACATTAACACTGAGCTGCGGCCACCTCCACTGTTAGCAGTGGCTGCCATCCACTTATTCTCAACATGTGCCTGGCACTGTCTTAAACTCTTTATGTAAATTTTACCATTTCATCTTCAGGAGAATTTGATTTCTACAAGTTCTTTATCGATTGACATACCTAACCAACGTATGCATATTACATACATAATCATACATAGTTAATATTTATAGAAGCATGCACATATTTCTTTAATAGGTTTACATGTCAATTTACATGTAACTTCACTCTTCCTTAGCTGTTTTTCCATATTTCAATACTAAAGAAGAAATAGAAATCAATTAGCTTAAAGCTAAAAAAAAAAAATTAAAGGGCTTAATTACAACATTTTTCCTAAGCATGATTTAGAAGTTATAAAATGTGGAATAAAAATATAAAACTGGTTTTCCAAATGTGATGAAAGTAATACCTATGAAAGTAACAGGATCTTAAAATAAATCAAGCCTGTAAGGTAAGATGCTTTTATTTTCCCTTCTGGGAGATACTGCGATAATCACTGTATACCTCTGAGATAGAAATCAGCAAGTAAAATTAATGTGAAGGTGGTCACTGTCAGAGCTCCTAATACTGTAACATGTGATTCCCTGACATTAATAGAGATGCTCAACTACAGATGAAGTGGCTAATCAGTTTTTCAGTTAGGCAAATCAATAGCCAACCTACACAGGGTTCTTGGAATCTTTTGTTCAAATGACAAGGCTGCTGCTCTTTCTAAGCAGTCTTTGTTGGACTGAGAAAGAGAGAAAAAGAGCAAGGGAATCTGCAAGAAGCTGCCAATGACAAAAGGGCAAAGAGTGGGAGGGGAGGAGAAGCATGAGGAACGGAAATGAGCGTACCAGAAAGACTTCAGGTGACACAAGGAGGGAAACAGAACTCCTACAACACAGAAAGACAGAAAACCAAAGGGACAAGAGGATGAGGGAAAGCGAGAATGGGAAAACAAAGAATTTACACAAAACCACGCAATTATGAAGGAAGGGCTGAAAGCGAAAGTGCAAGGTGGTGGCATGCAATATAGCTTCTGTGTTAAGAATGTGAGCTAAAGCTTAAAAATGCACACGAAGTTCCTTAACTTCTCCGTGCCACCCCTCTCACATAAATGAAGTGATCCTCACAAGACATTAGGTATGGGCGCAGTGCTGGGAACACAAATAGCAATCATTAATATTCAGTATTATCATATCTGATAAAAAGAGACTATATATAGGTAATTGTGATATGGTGAGTATATGACGGAATAGGTTGGTAAAGATAGCTACAGGTAATCAGAAGTTACTATACTTATACTCAAACAGAATTCCACCAAAACCACTAGAGGCCATATAGAAACTTATGTTTGTTGCAATCCATCGTTCATCTTTGGATATGCTTTACACATGGCAGAAGTAACCAGAGAGATACTCTTCTGCACTGTGTGTGAGTATCGTGTGTACACATCAAAGAGGAGCGATGAAACGTATGTACTATGACTCAGATGTACAAAAATATAAAATACCAGGTCTTTTCTACAATTTAAGTAATTTTGCTTTTAAGCATCCATTTGCTCTAACAGGGATGGATGGAATAGGGTTGAGAATTGTTACAAATTTACAACTAAATATAACTTAACCTCTCCTCAGGCAAACAGTCATCCAGTTAAAAATTCAACTTTTTTAAGGAATCTCTCCACCCCACCTTCTTTCTTAGGATGGCAAAGAGTTACATGGAGGAAGCTGAATTGTCTCATGGTCATGGTTGAGGGGAGAGGAGTGCTGATTCACTTGCGACAGGCCAGGCTGACTCGCTTTTCCTTGGACATTTGTCATTCCGCCTAGTCACTATGTGTCTTATGTTCATGTCTACTGAGGCTTTGCCAGTCTTTTTGGCTAACCTTGAATCTTCTATAGCCTCTGGTTTTGAGGTCCGGGTACTCATGCTCTGTTTTGGCTAGTGTACCAGTGCTTTTAGAATTTCTCTGCCCCTAGAGAGCTTTCTCAGATAATCCTGGCGTTCTCAAATTTTCTCCTGAAGCTAACTCATTGTTTTTATCATTATCATCATGATCATCAATAATCCCTGTCTCCTACTTTTAATTTTCAGCCTCTGAAAAGGTTATGTAGGAAAGTGAAGACACAGATCTATGGCTCTTCTCAGCACTGGAAAGTATTTCTTCTTCTGGTACCAGAAATTGCCTACAAACGTGTGTGTGCGTACAAATACATATATACATACACCATTGCGGATAGTGAAATTATGTAGAGATTTTCAAATTTTGCTCTCAACACGTCCTGAGCAGTTTCTAGACTTTGGAACATCCTTCTTTCTTTCAGCAAATCCAGACTGTCATGAGTATTATTTTGGAGACCAAAACAAAACAAACCCCCCAAAATTTAAAACTCAGACTTAAACATATTAGACCCTGACCCAGCAATTCTACTTTTAAGAATTTCTCATATTGATAAATTTGTATGAGTACAAAATGATGTACGGTCAGGGTTATTCACTGTAGCATTATTTGTTAAAGCCCAAGATTAGGAACTGAACCACTCACCAGTCAGATACGGCTACTAAAACTGACACCAAAAATGAGGTACTTTGATAGGTACTGATATGGAACTATAGCAAAGATATGTGAAAAAAGCAACGTGTACAAGAGTGTAAAAGACGTATCATTTGTGTATACAGAACTGAATGACAGTGACAAAGGGTAATGACATGTTGAGGGGAAAGGAGAAAGAAAAGATTTATATAAAATTGTATGCTTTTGTACCTTTTGGATTTTATTACCGCACATGTATTTCACATTAAGAAAATAATTTACTTTGGGGTGCCCAGGTGGTCCAGGTTAAGCGTGCGACTCCCAATTTTGGCTCAGGTCATGATCTCACAGTTCGTGAGCTCTCTCTCCCTCTCTCCCTGCTCCTTCCCCCATCTCAAAATAAATAAAAAACATTTAAAAAATTAAAAAAAATAATTTACTTAAAAAAACCCAGAGCTGAGCAAATGACTCCTTTATTTCAGACTGTATCTACTCTCATCCTGAAATAATTCATGCCAATGATTCCATGGGTAGATGGGGAAGCCCTGAAACAATAGGAACAAAGAAATGCTTGAACAAAAATATATTGTTTTAATATCCCCAAAAGATTCCTCACATCACCATAGAAACGAGGCAAAGTTTCACTCTGATACACTTCCATTCCATGAATTTATGAGACTGGAAGAAGGTCAACTGGAACAATGAGATTTCATGGTATATGTTTCAGAAGGAGATTAGTTTCCATCAAACACAGGGTAGAAAGAATCCACAGACTGAAGCAAACACTCACTAGAAGCCTTACAAACCATGGTGGAGGGTCCCATATATGTCAAGGAAGTTAGCAGTTTCCTGGGGCAATTCATCTCTTCTAACAGGAGGCTGAGGGATGTAATAGGGTGATAAATGCTAAAAGCTAAGCTAGTTCCTCACCAAAGATGTTCTTGCAGAAGTGAAGCATCCCTCAGTAGGCAGGACCTGGCAAAGATGTATCACACCTGACTCACAAGTCTCCCCCATCTGGATTTGTGTATACACCAAAACCCTCTCCCCTTTTTCTTGGCTATGAAAAGTTATCTCCTGCAGCCCTCAGTCTCAGGGTAAATGAAAGCCAAAGTGAAGGCAGAGTGAGAGCAAACATGTAAAAGGCAGAGAGAGGGAGAAAAAGTAGCTTAGAACAATATTCTCAAAGACAAAAGATTTGGGCTGTTAGGAATTCTTTCTACTGGTCAACTTAAAATTCCACAATAACAATGAAAAACAAAGAAATAAATTGGCTTTATTAACTTTAATCAAGCAAACTGGAGGCAAAACAAGCTAGTGGTTAAGATTCTGAAACTGAATTAAAGAGACCCAAATCTCCAGGGAATCATTTCACCTCACATGGAAAACCATGAAACCTCTTGTAAATTATAACTACTTGGTAGAAATGTTCTCAGAGGAACTTTTTTCCCTGATAAAAAAACATAACAACAATAATAATTCAACTGCAGATGAAATGAACAGTGTATCAAGGTCTACCAACCGGTGCCACAGTGCTTTAAATAGCAGCAAAACAGAACAAATTTCCTTCCCAACCATGTTCTTATCTTACAAGAAACAGCATCTATTGGCCCAAGGGAAAAGCAGTACATCAACATAAAGGCAGCCTGGCTGAAGGTGGTTGTGGCTTCATCGGCAGGAGACCATCAACCGACATAAGCCTGCTTAATTCTACAAAAACCCTTCCAAGCCTCCAACAGAGTATTATTTTCAAAAAGCAAGAAACAGATCAATGCCATTTTCTCTCTAAAAAAAAAAAAATTACACACAATCAATGTTCTAAATATATGCTCTCAAAAATACTAGACTCCAATGTAGAAAAGTCACAGGAGAGTAAAATTATCTCTTGAAAAATAATATCTATGTGTAAAATGGCAGCTACCAAGAAATATTTAAATTCAAATATGAAAGGCGAAACAGATTAAATCTTGAGATTAACTGTCAAGTTTGAAGTCTGAATAAACTTCAATAGTTCACTTAAAAATAAAAGTAGAGGGGCGCCTGGGTGGCGCAGTCGGTTAAGCGTCCGACTTCAGCCAGGTCACGATCTCGCGGTCTGTGAGTTCGAGCCCCGCGTCAGGCTCTGGGCTGATGGCTCGGAGCCTGGAGCCTGTTTCCGATTCTGTGTCTCCCTCTCTCTCTGCCCCTCCCCCGTTCATGCTCTGTCTCTCTCTGTCCCAAAAATAAATAAAAAACATTGAAAAAAAATTTAAAAAATAAAAATAAAAATAAAAAAATAAAAGTAGATTTTGCTACTAGAGATTGCATTCTGCTTATAAAACTATTAAGTCTAATACTGGGTAGGATGATGAACATCAACAGATAAGCAAATAAAGAATCTGAAAACAATATTTTATATCTGCTAAGATGAAATGTGTTATTTTTTACACATTTGAGATAGCTATTATATCTCATGAATGTCATTCAATAAACATTTATTAAATACACATTACACCAGGCTCCAGGAATGCAATGGTGAGCAGAAAAAACAGAGTCCTTGACCTCATGGAGCATATAGTCTAGAGAGAAAGACAATTAAATGGGTAATAAGACTGTGGTGTATTAAGGCTAAGATGGAAATAGAAAGTGCTATGGGAACACAAAGTAGGTACACCTAACTAGTATGGAAAAGGGGGAGACGGGGTAGTGAGTGTTGAAGGAATTTAAGAAACCCTCCCCCAAAGACTTAACATTTAAACCAAGACTTTAAAGACCATTAGAACTTATTCAAAAGGGAAAGAGGAGGAAGGCTCCAAGTAAAGGAAGCATTATTTCTAAGAGAGGAGGGAAGAATATAGTACAATTATGACACTAAAAGTATTTAAATTTTGGGGGGAATGAATAACATACTCCCTTCACTCAACAACTCTATTTGTTCATTCATTCAATTACTATTTAGCATGCTCTGATAAAAGTTAGCTCATCTATAGGGACTCACAAAATAGAGGCTGCCGCTGTGGCCTGGTCCATGTCATAAATCAAAAAGTCAGTCAACCTGCACTTACGGAAAACACTTCACTGTCAAGAAAACCCAACATATGCCGATCATAGTCTTCCAACTCAGGTTCAGCTAGCTGACTGGGCCTAAGAAAATAGGATCCATCTGCCTGCTACGGAAATTCCTGACCTCCTAGCTCCTACCCAATCATGGCCTGTTTCTGAGTTGCCTCTTCTAATGCTATAAAACTCACTCTTACCACACCGAAATCCCTCCAGAATAGTGTTCCACTGCTCATGGGACATGGTACTCCTCCATTTCATGGACTATTTTCCTTTGAATAAAGGATATCAACTTGTAACTGAATTGTTTTAGTTTTGTCACTTGACAGGTCCCATTATTTAGCAGCCCTGTTCAACATGGGAGATGTCTTAATCTTTTTTTCAAATTATAAAGCCAAAATAAAAGGAAAGCAATACATCCTATGTGGGCATTTTTCTTACTGGGATGACTTCATTATACAGAATTCATCTTTAGAACAACCAGGTAAAAAAAAAAATATTGTGAAACTGAATAAATTCCCTGTGAAGGAATGAAGTCTTGAAACAACCAGTTTATCTATTTTCCTATTTTTCTAATCCCATTGCCTGTGAATTTTCAGAATATGTGCACCTAACAGTTCAGTAGGTCAGAAATCTGACCCGGGTGTCGCTGGGCTAAAATCAAAGTGTCAGCAGGGCTGTGTTCCTTCTGGGGGGCTCCAAGGGGAGAATGTTGAGTTCTTCCAGCTTTAAACTCTGGCCACATTCCTTGCTTCTATCTCCCCTCCTCCATCTTCAAGCAAGCTCTAGTTGAGCCCTTCTCACACTGCATCACCCTTACTCTCTCTTCTGCCTCCCCTCATACATTTTCAAGAATTTGGGGGATGACACTGAGCCCAGCAGCATCATCCAGCATAATCTCTGTATGTTAAGGTTAACTGATTAGTAACCTTAATTCCATCTGCTACCTTAATTCCCCTTTGTCATGTAACCTAACATACTCGGAGGTTCTGGGGATCAGGACATGGAGATATTTGGAAAGTCATTATTCTGCTTACCACAGTACACTAAACAAGTATTTAAGGTTATAAACTATAGATGACACTGAGGAAGCTGCAATGGTGGCCTCTCTCCTGTAATTTATATCGCAAGGGTGGCAAAGAAATGTGTACAAAATCATACCGCCAAGGGAAAAAACCCATCTTGAAAGTATTTCAAGCAGGAACGAGATGAGAAATGAGAAAATAATACAGAAATGAGAAAGAATATTTTTAGTTCAAAAGGAAGATAGCATATGAAGGCCTTACAGCACAGCAGGATCTGTGACAGGAAGAGAGAAGTATGGGGTGATATTTCAGGTGGGGGCTTAGTGTAACTAAATGGAAGGAAGATTAAAAAAAAGAACAAGAAGAAGAAGAAAGACAACATATTTAACAAGTCCCAGTGGGTGGAGTAGAGAACACTCAACGGGAAACAGCGGGAACTGAGAATTTCAAGGAGAAAGTGGTCAAAAATTCAACTGTGGCAGAGATGAAGAAACACAAAGACAGAGAAAAGGGCCACTGGGGTTTTAATTGATGTATCGCTGGAGATCTTCAAATAAGCACTCAGTCAAGTGCTGGTGGCAGGAGCCAGATTGCAGCTCTTACAGAGTGGGCTGGTGGCAAATGTAAAAGATTTTTTTTAAATAAATCTGTAGTTTAAAAAAGCAAAATAGTTTTTGAAAAGAAATTTGAGAAGACAGTAAGATGAATGGTTTGGTAGTACCCCATATGCCAAAGGAAGAAGTCAATGAAACTAAACAGATAAAGAGTAAGAATACAAAAGACAGAGGTTGCAACTCTCAAATCAATACCTGAGGATAAACAGCTTGATGATAAAGTTGCTGAGAATATCAATTAATAATCTGTTTTAAAATTTTAATTTGGGGGGGGGGATGGTGAGGCAAAATTCGCCTAACTTCATTTTATAAATAGACTACTGGGCTATATCCATTGAAAATACTGTCTGTCTTCATTCTTACCAGATTCAAATTTGAAATTTCCTAGGAAATTCTACAAGCAAAATCACACAGGCTTTCAAGCAAAATTAGAACTCCAGATAAAATCCTATAGTCATAATGGTCACCACCCACAACATAAGAAAATAAAAACTGGGCGCCTGGGTGGCTCAGTTAGTTAAGCATCTGACTTCGGCTCAGATCATGATCTCAGTTTGTGAGTTTGAGCCCCACACTGGGCTCCATGTTAGTGGTACGGAGCCTGCTTGGGATTCTCTCTCTTCCTCTCAATCCGCCCCTGCCCTGCTCATGCTCTCTCTCTTAAAATAAACGGATAAACACACACACACACACACACACACACACACACACACACACACACGGTAACAAAATTTAAATACTTTATACCTTTCTTTTTCATTCATATGTTCTCTTAACTGAGAGCAAAATTCTTACCTAAATTTCAACAAAATTTTTTCCTAGCATGCAATAAAAATGTTTTGGTTTTAAAAGCCAGTAGACACTTTTCCTCCCCAAAGCTAACCACCTTTGTGTTAAGAGGTATGAATATTATAGATTGTAAAGCACAGCTCTTAGGTTATTAATAAACTAGAAAATTCACAACAGAAAGGCATCTCAAAGAGGTCACTTAGTTTATACCCTCATCCCAGAGAGGATTACATTATATGTTAATTGCCCCTACACATATTTGTCCAGCTTCTCCCCTTTCCCTTCAGGCAGAATTAATCTTTGTGATCTTAAAGTATTTTGTGTGATAAATATCCTTCTCACAAAGCAGTTAGGTCATGATGGTTTTCAAAACTCTGCTCTAGACCTTGAAATTCTCAAGGGCAAGGGAAACCTCAGAGGGGTACTGTGGAACTGGAACAGAACCATCAAGAGGCAGCACAAAGGAATTTGCTCTTGAGAGCAGAGAAGCAGAAAAGGAGTAATGCGATCACAGCTCACTAATCCCCCATTTCTGTCCAGGGCTGGCCTTGGTTACAATCTGCTTTAATGCAATTCATCCTATAATTCATTTTTGGGTACACTTCTATTTGCTTAAAAAAATTCTGAGTTGTAAGATCATATGCAAATTAGTGAATAAATGAGATAATAAATTTAAGCATATGATAGATTAATCCTAGCTAAAGCTTTTAAATCACTTTGGTTAACATCACACTGTTTGCTGAACAGAGTATTCTAATGGCACTCATGGTTTCTGGTAAGATGATCTAATGACTGCAACCTCTGTACAACCCCTTTTTAAAAAAATAGTTTGTACAGACTCAATTAGGTAATATATAAATACCACCCACATCCTTAAAAGAGAAAGAGACATGAGTAGATGAGAAATCACTTTTAAAGTTGTGAAAAGATGTCATTTTCAAAATTTCACCTTGAATGACAGGCTTTGGGAATTTAACTGCTGTCAAACTAAAACGACAAACAATTCATTAGGTTATTGGAATTCCTAATTTTTGTTTTAACTTGAGAACCAACTCTATATTTTATGTTGAGAACCAGCTAGTTTTATGACACTAGGTGAATATAACAGCAGGTAATATCAGAGAAGTAGGTATAACCCAGAGAGAGTAAATATCCTGGTAAGAATATCCATGAAAAGAATCAATATCAACATCCATTCACCACCCTTAATGTACCTACTCACCTATTACTTCCAACCAATTATCCAGTTAAGACCCCTTCAGGACTGATTAGGGTATGAATTAACTATGGCCTTCACCACTGATATATTGTAAAATATTATGTGTCTTCTGACTGAGGTGATGAGACACAACAGAGAAACATATAAAGTTGTACAACTGCTTCCTCATTAACCAATACTACACTGGCATCCAAAGCAATCACCTTTCAGATGGGTTTTTTCATTGTAACTTTGGCTTTTAAAAAGCTGCCATTCCAGAAAGGGCTGTGAATTTCCACAGCAATTCCAAACTTTAAAGTACTATTTCTCAAAGTGTGGTCTTAGTCCACCTGCATCAAAATCTGAGGAGTTCTGAAAAGTGTCGATTCCTAGACTCCAAAGCCCCACCAAAACAGACTTTGTATTTTTAGCAAACATGTTTCTGGGGCATGCTAAAGTTTGAGAATCACTGCCTAAGAACAAGCTGTTCCTAGAACACTTGGTATATGCATTAAGAGGCTTTAGACATACAGATATAACCCATACTTTCAAGTATAGGAGCAGTGGCATCCTGGGAGCTTGTGAGAAATGAAGAATCTCAGGCCCAACCCAGCTCTGCTGAATCGAAATGTGCAGTTTAAAAAGATCCCCAGGTGAGTCATATTTACATTAAAGCTTGAGCCGTACTGGTCTAGAGTAGTTATTTATTCTTGGATGCAGGTGTCATGGGGCACCTTATATGAGTAAACAGCAAAGTATATTAAGGATATTGTGGTAAACACCTGAAATATACTCTATAGTAAAATAGACACAGCCAAGGTCCTGTTGAAATGCAGAGGAAAGATTCTGAATATCTTTTGGTGAATTTTAATACTTTCATGATAATACCATATCCCATTCTACTCTACCAAGCATTGTATTAATCATGGAAGACAAAAGTTATTCAAAATACAACTGAGAACAGACAAAAACTGGAAAAGAGAGGTTTCGTAAATAGCAATGGTTTTGCAAGTTGCTTTGGCCTCCAATTTAAGATATACTTAAGGGGCACCTGGGTGGCTCAGTTGGTTAAGTGTCGACTTCAGCTCACATCATGACTTCACAGTTTGTGAGTTCGAGCCCCGCGTCAGGCTCTGTGCTGGCAGCTCAGAGCCTGGAGCCTGCTTCAGATTCTGTGTCTCCCTCTCTCTCTGACCCTCCCCCACTCACACTCTGTCTCTGTCTCTCTCTCAAGAACAAATAAACATTAAAAAAATTTTTTTAAGAGGCACTTAAGATATAAAGAATAACCAAGACCTTATTCATTTATTTTAGTACACTCTAGAAGTTGTTTTCTTATGTATGAAACCACTTGAGGTTGGGATACAGTTTCTTATTTAATAAAAAAAGACTTGCTAGAAAAAATAAACAAAATGTTAAGAGACAGTCCTCCTTGAATCTTTTTGTTGTCATTTTTTTAAGAAAGTGGGGAACATATCAGAGACAGGACTACAGTACCAAAGGATACACCTGAAAACTAGATAGGCAAAACAGGAGGTAACATGTGAATTACATCTAAATATTATGCTTCTTGGTAAAATATTATTCTGTCTTGTAAGTAATACTTTACATAGAAATGACTATTTTCTTAATCACAAGAGTATGTTAAATTAGTTACAAATTTTTTGCTGGTTAATAACAGTATTACCACTCAACTATGGGAATACTATCTACCTATTCAGCTTATTTATAAAATATACTATGTAGGTTTGATATAAATACGTATTAAAAATCGCTTTGGACACCTTATCTCTAAGCACATATTTAAGGACTAACTGATCTCCCAGCGCTTACTGGAAATCTTATTGTGGATACGATAAGTTTTATGTACAGTCAAAGAAATGTCACTATCCTCTTGAATAAATCTAATTTTGTTATTATCATGCATTATGTCAGGATTCCTGTTGTATACAATATTAACTGATTATTACATCACAGCTTTAAATATGAAATATACATCAAAGCTTATGAAAATATTGGCAGAGGAAAAAAATGTTCCCACATGTTCAGTACCTCTTCCCAATTCAGTAGCTTAAGAACAGAGTTTGAAAACAATGCTACAGAAGGCAAATACCAGAAAATCATGTGAAATAGCTATCACTTATTTTTGACCTTGCATCAACACTAAACTCAAAATTTACCCTACTTTCTATTCTATAAATGAGGTAAAAAATATGATGCTTGCTTCATTGCTCAGAAGTCCTAAATATCCTAATGATGATTATACTATATGTAAACATCAGGACAATGGCCAGAACCAAGAAAATAACCCCAGGATGCTTAGAAGAACAGTGGAGCAGGGCACCTGGGTGGCTCAACTGATTAAGTCGATCTTGATTTCAGCTGAGGTCATGATCTCCCGGTTGGTGGGTTCAAACCCCACATCCAGCTCTGTACTAACAATGCGGAGACTGCTAGGAATTCTCTCTCTCCCTCTCTCTCTGCCCCTCCCCTGCTTGCACGCGCTGTCTCACACTCTTTCTCTCAAAATAAATAAATAAACTTAAAAAAAAAAAGAAGAGTGAAGGTTATTTGCTTATAAACAGCATAATTTTAGCTTGCAATGCTGTACTTCAATAGTCTGGATGCTATTCAAACATAGAGATCAGTTGCAGAGGTTTGTGAAAAAAGCCTACCCAGTAAGAACTTCTGTACTTTACCTGGTACCCAAAATAATACTTTATTTATAATAATATGGAAGAGATCATATGCATATTCTTTTAAATTCTTTTTCATTTTATTTATTTTTAGAGAGAGAGAGCACAAGGAGAAGAGAGGCACAGAGGGACAGAGAGAATCTTTTAAATTTTTAAAATTATTTTAAATTTATTTTTGAGAGAGAGACAGAGACAGAGCGTGAGCAGGTGAGGGGCAGAGAGAGAAGGAGACACAGAATCTGAAGCAGGCTCCAGGCTCTGAGCTGTCAGCACAGAGCCCAAAGTGGGGCTTGAACTCACGAACTGCAAGATCATGACCTGAGCCGAAGTTGGACACCCAACCGACTGAGCCACCCAGGGGCCCCCAGAGAGAGAGGGAATCGTAAGCAGGCTCCCCACGCTCAGTGCAGAGCTCAATGTGGGGCTTGATTCCGTGATGCTGGGATCGTGACATGAGCCGAAATCAAGAGTTGGACACTTAACTGACTAAGCCACCCAGGCATCCCTTATGCATAGTTTTGATGTCTCAGTACACCCAGTTCTACTCCTGTGACTATGGTACTCCAGCAGTGCCACCCTCAGATCCAGGAAGAGGGGACACTGCTGCAGACTGTGTTTCTCAGAGAACCCTACCTATCACTAATATCCTGAGTTAAATCTATCAAAGAACAATGCCTTCTGCCACTTGGATCTATTGCTTAGACTGACACATTGTGATATATGACCCTAAACACCTTCTCTCACAGGCAACACTCTACAAGCCCAGGGAAATGCTTCTCCACATCTCTCACCCCTCTCCCTCAAAATAAGTGTCAGAATCCCCTGAAGGTTTGTGGGCTGCTGATGAAGACAGAGAGAGATACTGCTTTGGAGCTTGGGGAGGATTTGAGCAATGAAAGCACTTAGGTGAGAGAAAAGACAAATTAATTAACTTGTCAAATCCTTCCTCTCTCATAGCATGAACACAATAAATCCCTGCTTAGCCGAGTATCCTTTCCCAATAGGGCCAAGGTCCATCTTCTTGCTTCATGTTTTAATTTGTGCTTCTAAAGGTAACTCACAAATTAACACAGTATTTGCCAAGAGTTGAACGTAAGGACTCAAGAGTATTTTACAATATTAAGGAATTCATAAATCTCTTGTGTTTCTGTCTTTTATATTAGTAGGTAATTTTGCACACATGACAAGAAAGTAGCTTGAAAATAATTATAGTTCAAAGAATTTTTACATTTGCTTTAATTTGCATTTTTATAAAAACATATTCAAATTTTGATGAAATATCTGAAATATTCAATGAGTCAGTAAATTGACCCAAAATGTATCATTAAAGTCTTATTAACAAGATGAATATAATTAAAATATAACATAGGCATAATCAACTAATTGAGTACTTAAAAGTTTGAAACGTAAACTCAGAATACTGAGGATTAGACTATTGTTATAGGTGAGATCTATTCTTACATAGGAAACGGAGCTTTGTTTAAAAGTTCATTGTATAAACTAACACAAATGCATGAAAAAATTAGAATTAACGCTGGGCTTTCCAAGATCACCCTGCTAATCTTTGCTGGAGTCAAAACCAGAATTCTTATCTCCCAACCTAGTGCTCTTTCTGTTTCAATTTAGGAAGATTTACAAAATTCATTTTACATGGGATATTTAGGTTTACACTTATAATTTCTTGACCTGTAGATAATTCATACAGAGCAGGTAGAAAATGGCTAAAAACTTTATCTGTCTTAATGTGCCAGAAGGCCTTGCTTGGTATCCTTTTGAATTCAAAACCTCCAAAAGTAGACAGGATCATCATTTGTACCTTAGCTGTTTGCCCTCAAATGTTTGATACTCAGCAGTGCAAGCTTTCAATAAAATATATCATGCCCTTGGCATTTTAACAAGAAGAGGTGTTCAAAGCAAGTATAAGTCCCAAGATACTATTGTTAACTACCTTAAAGACACAATCACAATGTCTAACAAGATATACAGTCATTGTGAAAGACAATCCAATCAATCATTCAACATATGGAAAAAGAAAAAAATGCACAGGGGGAATCCTGAATAATGTAGCACCTTGCTAGGTCAAGTGTGGTCTCTAGATCAGAGCATCAGGATCACCTAAGAGTTTATCAGAAATGAAGAATCTCTGGCATCATCTCAAACCTAATAAATCTGAACCTACAATTTAACAAGATCCCCAGGTGATTTGTACCCACATTAAAGTTGAAACACCAGTGGACTAGCAGGTTCATCGCGTTATCAATTATTACACATGTTGTACTCCTAAACACTTCATGTGTAATTTCCTTCACTTATCACAATATGATAGACATTATTTTCCTGTCTTAAAGATGATGCAACTAGTGGTTAGAGAGGTTAAGTAACATGGTCAAAAGCTAACAAACAGTAGACCCCAAATACAAATTCATGTTATTTCAGCCTCTCTATCCACCAGCCTCATGAAATAAGAAGCACTCTTAATGTTACCTGTCATGTCAGGAGGATTTTAAGAGGTACTAAGAAAGGAGTAAAAACAACCTTATCTTAACATTTTCTATGGGATTCTCTTTGGTTAATCAATGTGCTTCTATTATGCTGGGATTTATGGTAAGGGGTAGATAAAGAAGGTTTTAAAAGAGCAGCCATCTACTTGAAGAAATAGAACTAGCTCACATAAACTAACAGGACAACCAACTAATACGCAACTTCCAAGAAAAGTATTAAATAAATATATTCATTTTAACATAACATGTATTAACTACCAAGTATGATAATTAACTATCATACTAACATATGATAAGATTACCATAGGCACTGAAGATCAAAAATTAATTTTAAAAAATGGACTCTGAGGTTACAGACTACAAAGGGACAGCACAAACATTTAGGTATAAAACAAAAAGATAAGCATTACATGATCTGTGTACACAAAATGCCATATTAACAGTTAATTCCATCATGCTTCAGAAAGAAGAAAATGAGCAAGAATGTCTAGAAAAAGTTTGGTAAGACCCTTTGAGAAATGATGGATTTGGATTCTATGGGCGTTCTTTTTCTCTTCTATAAAACAAGTGAGTTAAGAGATCAGTCATCTCCGAAAACCTGTCACATTCTATGCAGGAGCCTGGGGAGGGAGGGGATGAATGACTGCAGGACTCTGTAGCCTGCTTCAGTTAGAGCACCTCAGCCAGTACGTGGTGTGTGTGTGTGTGTGTGTGTGTGTGTGTGTGTGTGTGTGTGTGTGTGTAAAGGAGGATTGGTGGTTTTAAAAGAATGTTTGAAAATTTAAAAATTCTATCATCGTGTAATTATATATGCCAAATTCTGCTTACATCAAGGCATGTCTAGGCTGCCAGGAAACTCTATTAACTGCTAAGGCATCTCTGAAGTAAGAGATCATCCCAAGGAAAAAGAAGGCCACAAACGCTAGAGGAAGGGAAAACACTGACATGGCATCTTGTCCTCTGGATGCCCTTGAGCTTATGCTGTTTCTACCTCCTAGTTCTAACTGGGAATTGCCTCACAGCTCTGGAAAGCAGATGCCACACCAAAACAAGAGAACAAGATGTCGCTTAAATCTCTTGGACTTGGAATAGAAGACAGGAGAAATTTGAGATCTATGTAGTACATTCTAACAAATCCATTTTTGGGGGTGGGAAGAGCTAGATTTTTACTAAGATACTACAGAATGCAGCATGCTTCTGCAGAACTCCAGAGAAAGCAACACACACCTGCCATAGGAGGAATTCTGCACACTAGCCAGTTCACAGAGGCCCTGTGTTGTCAAGAGAAGTGTTCTCAGCACAAACATCAAAGAGCAGCAACCTATGGAGGCAGAGGTGAACACCACCAAAGTGCTGTGGCTGCAAAAGCATGACAGCCAAGGCAGGAGTTAAAGAAAGGTAGATAGTACCAACTAGTTCTTGAGTATACAAGCAAGGGGGAGAACGCTGATAGGAAACAATCAGAAAAATACCATTTGAATACCTCTATACTATGATTTTACCCCTGTTATGGTTAGGAAACACAATTTGGAGACTGGTAGATAATAGAGGGAATTGTGTAATTGGAAAATACAACAAGGAGACATGATTGACCAACTTTGTTTACTGTCCTCGATTTTTTGGAGGCAGTAAATTTTCTAATATTATCCTTTCTATTGCAGGGAGTTCAGTTCTCAGCACTATTTTGAAAATCACAAAAAATTATTGAAAAGTTTTCATAGAGTGAAACAAACAACATGAAGGGTACTCTCCTGGACTTAATAAAAAATCAGAAATCAGGCCAAATGCTCTTCAATGCAACTATCACATTTTTTCTTTCCCTGTCATACTTCCTAATTAGACTTACAAAATTTTCATCACTCACCTGGGATGGATCTTTCTGGGTTTTCAGTTTAACATCAACAACTTAACACAAGACACAGGACAAACATTTAAGACAAATTAATGTCACAGAAGGCAAAAAATATCAATCTGCATTTTCAGTTCAACTAAATATTATTCTGGAAATGGTCCTGGATAACATTGTTCTCGATGCTGAATTTTTCAAAATCACCTAATGGGCTACCTCATGGCTCATTTCATATGAAGAAAGTTAAAAGTCCATTTAAATAGAGTGTAGATTTTCACAAATGCTGAACTGCTCAAATAGCTCCCTTGGATATTAAATTAACACAGCCCATTTGATTTTCAACATGTTCACATTTTAGTCATGCCTATTTTTTAGCAACCAAGCAAAAACTCAATCTCATGGTAAGATACAGAATCCTTGTAGAGACTGAATAAAAATTTTATTTTTTTTTTTTTTTTTTTTTTTTTTTAAATATTTTTTTTTTTTTAATTTTTTTTTTTTCAACGTTTTTTATTTTATTTTTGGGACAGAGAGAGACAGAGCATGAACGGGGAAGGGGCAGAGAGAGAGGGAGACACACAGAATTGGAAACAGGCTCCAGGCTCCGAGCCATCAGCCCAGAGCCTGACGCGGGGCTCGAACTCACAGACCGCGAGATCGTGACCTGGCTGAAGTCGGACGCTTAACCGACTGCGCCACCCAGGCGCCCCTGAATAAAAATTTTAAACGCTTTGTCTTAATAACATTCTGGCCAGGGGTAAGCAAGGAAGGTAATAATATATCTTACATGAAAAAGGGCTAATTGTCCGACTATACAATAAACTCTTTGCAAACTGATAAGAAAAAATCTAATGGAAATATAAAGATCATAGACATTTAGTAATATAATGTGGAACAGTTCTTCAACTCAATATTTATTATGAAGTGGCCATGCCTCTTTGAGTTGTCTAGGTATTTATTACTAAAGGTGTCGTAAAGTTATTCTTGCTATACAAGAGACTATAATCTAAAATGCTGGTCCATGGTTTGACCTTAAAGTTGTGGCAACTTTTCACCGTATTCTGGGGGGCACCAGGGTGGCTCAGTCAGTTAAGCATCAGACTTCGACTTCAGCTCAGGCCATGGTCTCGCGGTTTGTGAGTTCGAGCCCCGCGTCGGGCTCTGTGCTGACAGCTCAGAGCCTGGAGCCTGCTTCAGATTCTGTCTCCCCTCCTTCTCCACCCTCTCCCACCCCCAACCACCACCACTCATACTCTGTCTGTCTCTGTCTCTTTCTCTCTCAACAATAAATAAGCATGAAAAATTTTTTTTTGTTTTCTCTTCCTAACACTTTTCAAAAGTATCCTTGTGTGTTCCCAACTGAAGATAATAAGTAGAATTTAAATTTGTGATGAATAAACTTTGCTAATAAACAGAGAGTGACAGGGGCGCCTGGGTGCTCAGTCGGTTAAGTGCCCTACTTTTGACTGCAGCTCAGGTCACGATATCATTGTTCATGAGACTGAGCCCTGTGTCGAGCTCCGTAATGACAGTGCAGAGCCTGCTTGGGATTCTCTCTCTCTCCCTCTCACTCTCTGTCCCTGCTTCCACAATAAAAAAGTAAACTTAAAAAAAATGTTAAAAAGAAAGAGTTACATATTTGTCATTTTCTCTTTCTAGTTTAAAATACTCCTGTGCATTAAAGAGTTAACATAGGCCAGAGACTGCTATCCTTAGAAAGGCCTGCTTACAAGGCTGGCCATTTGCTGGCATTTGGGAACTTCAATTTTGGGAGGGTACCCACTATGCCCTAACTGGTAAGTGTAGTTTACTGTGCCTAAACTCTGTGCACAAACAATGCAGTTTATGTTGAACACCTACCCCTCTTCTTAGAGTCTTCAATTTTGGTACATGCTAACCAAAGGGTATCTACAAGACTAACTCTTGATAAAAACCCTGGACTTCAAAGCTCAGGACAGCTTCTCCAGTAGACGACATTTTACGTATGTTTTCACAACTTGATGCTGGAGGAATAAAGCCTGTCTTGCACAACTCAACTGGGAGAGGACTCTTGGAAGCTGGTGCCTGGATTCCTCCAGACTTTGCCCTCGTGCCTTTTTCCCTTTGCTAATTGTGCCTTGTGTCCCTTTTACTATAATAAATCACAGCCATGATTAGGACTATATGTTGAGTCCTGTGAGTCTTTTAAGCAAATCACCAAAATTGCAATGGTCTTGGGAACTCAACACAATTACTCCTAAAACACTTTTCCCCACTTTGAGAAAAGTTGATAAATATTCCATTTTAAGACCTATCAAAAATCTCTACTTCATCCTTTGCCCCCTATATATTGTCAGCCACTAAGTAGATCCTCTAGGCCTTTTTTTTTTTTTTTTAATATTGTCACTTTCTTTCCATTTCTACCATACCCATCTCTCTGATTTCTTCCTGGTTACCACTCCCCTTACCACCTCAAGCTCAGATTATGTCAATGGACTCTCAGTCTGCTCTGATTGCCATAACAAATTACTATAGACTGGTGGGTTAAACAAAAAAACAATTTATTTCTCATGGTTCTGGAGGCTGGGAAGTCCAAGATCAAGCGGCTGGCCAATTCAGTTCCTGCTGAGAGCTCTCTTCCTGGCTTGCAGATGGCTGCCATCTTGCTGAGTCCTCACATGAGAGAGAGAGAGAGAAACACTCTGGTATCTCTTCCTCTTCTTATAAGGGTTATCAGCCCTACCATATTAGGGTACCACCCTTATGACCTCATTTAACCTTTATTACTGCCTCACAAGATTATCTCTAAATTTAGTCACACTGAGTGTTAGAAATCCAACATATGACTTGGGGGGAGTGGGGGTAGGTGGTGGGCCACAAACACTCAGTCCAAAATAGTCTTATCTGGTCTCTGTCTCCTGAAATAAATTCTGCAATCTGCAGCCAGATTAAGTTTCCTAGGAGACTGTAATCATTATGAATCTCCATGGCTCAGAGTCCACCAAGGAGGATTCTCCAACACCTATGATGTACAGAACAGGTACTTTAACCTGGTAACCACAATATCTAACACCTGAATGGGATTTGCTTTAGAGGTCAATAAATCAGAGCTATTTATGTCAGCACCTAGTTCTTTTTTTTAATTTTTAAAAAAATTTTTATCTATTTATTTTGAGAGAGAGAGAGCATGAGTAGAGGAGGGGCAGAGAGAAGGTGAGAGAGAATCCCAAGCAGGATCCATGCAGTGAGCATAGAGCCTAACAAGGAGCTCTAACTCACAAACTGCAAGATCATGACCTAAGCTGAAATCAAGAATCAGACGCTTAAACAACTGAGCTACCCGAGAGTCCCTGTGAGCACCTACTTCGGATTCAGATATGTTTAAGTCCTTTAAAAAATACAATAGCCCAGTATTAAATTCTAATAAATACTCACTTTTCTAAGATTTTGTCTAATTTATCAACATTTCTAATAAAGAAATTATCACCTTCTTAAATAAATTACTCCCTAATAGGTATAGTGGGTATTTGAAAGCAAGCTGAATATTTGTACCTTCCTTCCCCACTAGAGACAGTGAATGTTGTCTTAATATTACCCTTTGTCTCCAGTCCAAGTCATATCATAAGCTTACAATAAAATTTTTAATGCAACTAGAAAGAATATTAATTCTCTAAGAAAACTAATATATCCTTAATGCAATAATCACATTTGATTAAAAACAAGCTTCAGCAAGAAGATAGGGAAGTGCTAAATATGACTGAATTTAAACACAAAAACAACTACATAAAACAAGAATAGAAATTTAAAATCCTAGTAGATCCTTCCCAAAGAAATCCATGCAAAGTGGCTGAAATGCCCTTATATTGAATCAGTATCAATACATCAGGGTTTTTTTTTTTTTCTAAATATCTGCTAAGTTTAAGCCACTATACTAATTAGTTTAGGGGATACAAAAAAGCTTAATACATAGTCAGCCCTCTTAACTAGGAAATGAGACAAATGTACAGCCAAAATCCAACTTTTGAGACTAACTTGGCAAGAGCACAATGCCAATGAAGTCATGGATTTAATCTATGTATGTTAATTAGTGCGTTCTGTCCTCTAAATGCTGCATTTTGGAATGCCCCTGAATCCAAGGAGGGCCAGGCATTACAACATGGATATAAAACTAAAAATTCATTATTACTTCTGGAAAATCAATTCAGTATCACCATCTTTGTATATAAAAGGCAGCATTACCATTTACATTGCTGATACAAATAAGGTTAAACAGACTGTACACATGTAAATTTACGTTTTTAACTTAACTTTGATGCATTAGAAAGAGTGCCTTTTTTGGGTTTTTTTTTGGTTTTTTTGAGAGAAAGAAAGAGCATTCACACATATGCACAAGTGGGGGAGAGGGAGAGAGAGAATCTTAAGCAGACTCCACAGCCCGATGAGGGGCTCGATCCCAAGACTGTGAGACCACAACTGGCGCTGAAATCAAGAGTCTGATGCTCAACCGACTGAGCCACCCAGGCACCCCCAAAAGAGTGCCTCTCTTAAGCTGTGAAATTCAGAATCCTTTTATATTTGATAATATAGAGGTGAGAAGAAGGGGGATCAAAACAGGAAATGGTACCAACTCTGTGAGATGGGGTGACGCTGAGCCAGGACATTTAGGTAAATACCTGCCAAAGGTGGCAGTAGTCCAGTGCAACTGGTGAGAAAATGAAGGTGGGCCATGTCTATAGACAGAACTTGATCATATAACAGAGTTTTAATCTAACAGTATGGTTAATGTTTGGCTGTGACTCACACTGACACAATCAGTGTCTTAAAACTGGTTCATTTGGGATGTAAGTGGAGCAGAGAACTTCTAGTGAGAGATTCCTTCTCCAGAGCCTCCAAGATCCTGCCTCTCCCCAAGGCAGAGACACTTCTGGCAAAATTTAATGCAATGATTCTCAATCCTCTGAGTGCAGAGAGAAATTACATGTAGAGCTTGTCAAAAACTTGAGTTCCAGAGACTGACATCCCAGTTATTCTTATTTAGTGAGTCTAAGATAGTTTCTGGGACTCCTCAATTCTAATAAGTACTGCCAGTGAGTATGATGTAAACTGTCCAGACTATACTTCTTAGAAATGCTGGATTAGTGACTTAGAAAAATTAATTCACTGCAGAGAAAAGATCTGATTTACTAGAAAGTAGTAAAGATATCTTTGCTAGAAAGGTACAGGCAACAATATGAAACTTTCTCATACTTGGTAACCAAAACACTATCCTTCATCACCAACACTTCCCTATACAATTATATAACACACAAAGATTTGAGCCTATTATCTAGGACAATAAATCAGAGCACCATTTACCTGACATTCAGCAATTTATGGAAAGCTGTTGCATAGTCACAGCTGTATTTTTCTTATTTCAGATAAAAAGAAATAAACATAAACACACACAAGCATTTGTTTGGTACAGTGACCCCAAGTAAGTATGCTCTGTTTGTAGCTTTTGAGTAAAACACTTCGTTAATCTGTAAAGTCAAGATAGTCAGTGTTTACTACAAATACTCAATTGAACACCTACCAGGTATGGCATACTACTTCGGAAGACAGGAATACAGTGGTGAACCAAAGTCTCTGCCCCCATGAAACTTACGGTTCTATTGAAATGGTTTTACCATATATACGTCAATGTCTATTCTTTTTTCTCTTCTTAAATTTTGTCTTTAGATTCTTTAGGGTAATAATGTCCAATATTAGCCTAAAGAACTAACCACTACTTGAAATTCATGATATTTATACAAAAATATCTGTCTACTCCATAATATGGAACTTTAAAAATTTTACTTCAATAAAATTTGTGTAAACTAGAATTAGATAATCACCATATTTTATGCTGTAACACTGCAAGATTACAAAATCAGTGTTGAAAATGAATCCATCACTAAACAAGAATAGGGTGAATTCTTATCTTTAAAAAAAAGCACACTTTTAATATATGCAATTTTGTCAACTACACCTCAATAAAGCTGGAAAATTATGAAATAAGAATATTAGACACTAAAGATGATTTCTATTTGCACTTTAATATCCTAAAGTAATTTTTCTGTAAATATGGCTGAAAGAAACATGAACTATTATTAGGAGCTTTGATAAACCTCACACACAGAGAATTATTTAACATAAAATCAGCCTACCTGCACTTTTTTTCATGTAAAACTCTCTTCCAGAATTTTAGCGTAAGTCATTAGTATCCCTCCATGATAATTAGAGAGATACCTTTCATAGTATCTCTCACACACAGAAAAAGGATTCTGAAAGTTCTATTCACTTATCCTTATTCACATATATCAGGTTTGTTTAACTATTAGAGAAACACAAAGAAACTTTTAAAACAACAATGTATTACGGAGAAGTATAATAAAGAAAGGCAAAAACTGATCTTAAATCGCAAAGTATTTCAGATACAGCAATATTAAAATAATCTTACAATGTATCCCACATATATGACTGTTAAACCAGAACTCAGGACCAAAAAGGTCTCTTCAAACCCTAAGATTCCATGGTTTTATAATACTGCTGAAATGGTCACATTTTCCTATCAAGGGGAAATGTGCCAATTTTCATCATGATCCTTATCAATTCTCTGACTTTGAAAATCTCTTCTAAAGCAATCCTTCATTAGTTTCCCAGGGATAGATGCCCAGTGAAAGAAAAGAATCAGTTTGATATATATGTCAGTATAACATTATCCGCCAAATAGTAGGGGAATGGAGAAGTAGCATACAATGGAGTGGAAAGGACATGGTTTTGGTATCAGACAAAACTAGATTCAAATTCTACACATACCATCACTTAATTCATGTGAGATGACATGGATATTTGAGTTTTTTTTAAAGTAGGCTTCATGCCCGGTGTGGAGCCCAACATGGGGTTTGAACTCACAACCCTAAGATTGAGACCTGAGCTGAGATCAAGAGTTGGATCCTAACCGACTGAGCCACCCAGGCACCCCAGTATTTGAATCTGGCGCTCAATTATCTCAGCTGTGAAATGAAGTTGCTAAAAAGAGATAAATATGAAGACATTTTCATGGTACTTACTATACAGCACCTGTGTTAAGTTCTTTCTCTTCATTCCAGACAATTTCATTCTCTGTGCTACCAGAGACCTAAGAGCCCTGGCTAAGTGAATGACCCAGGCCATACTTGCAGCATCCCATGCCCAGGTCTCATTTTTTATTAGGCTTAGACAATGATAAACCAAGGGGGCTATTAAAAGATCATTATTAATATCTAATTCTTGAGAAACTGTGGACCATCAAAAAGAGAATAAATGACTAGACAGAAGACAAAGTTTAAGATTTCTAAGAAAATATGAATTTCAGAAATGGTAAGTTTGATGCTTTATGTAGTAAAACTCTAGGCAAGTGGCTTATAAGACTTACAACAAACATGCTTCACTGTGCGTGTCCCGAAGAAGATATGGTAAAGATCTAGCTATGTATATATTTGTTTAAGTGCACATGCACTTAAAGGGTTTTAGATCAGAAAAGCCAGAGATAGGATACTTAATTTCTTCAGGGCTGACAACAATGACTCCAGCCGTGTTGCTAATATTTACTGGGATCTTCTCTATGCCAGGCACTATGACAGGTGATTTATATCCACTATCCCATATAGCTCCATGAAACAGATACAATTATTAGGAAACCAAGAGTCAAAGAGGTTAGGTAACATATCCAGTATTACACAGATAACAAGAGACAGAAGAAAAAATTAAAATCCAAATCAGTTTGACTCTGGAATATATGCTGAACTATGCTTCATTTTCTTAAGGAAACATCTCAAGAAATAATTGAAAATAAGAGAAGAGAAAACAAAACTAGATATTATCACTAGATTAAATGGGAACCAGATATTAGGTAGAGCTACAGGTAGATATATAGTCATACTCAAAACGTGCTAATCAAATAAAGCAAAATCCATCTGAAGGACCATTTTGCTAGGTTCTGTTCTTGGTACTCTTCTGTTTATATCATTATTGCTGACTTGGAAGGCAACAGAAAGAGTAAGCTTTTCAAAAAACGAGATTCAAAAAGATCACATAAAACTAGAAGGAAGGGATAGTGAGATTAAATTTTATAGGGATGACAGTAAAACCCTGCTATAAGGTTCAAGAAATTGATTTTTCAGGTTCAAAAGAGAAAAGATCTGGTTGAAAAACAGTTCAGACACAACAGACTTGAAAAAGTTCACTACAAGGCTTGGGTAACACTGCTGGTCAAACAGTTAAGCATATCTGAGACTGCACTAATGGAAACACATTGTCTAGATATGGCCACTACTAGTCTCACTGTACCATGAAAGAACACACTAAGTCAGAATACTATGTCTAAGTCCAACAACTACCCTAAAGGTGTAAATTTTTGTACCTTCCTTTTTAACAGTGGGCTTACTGATACCATAGTCTGAATAGCCCCATCTCACCTATAATTAGGAAGCCTCTACCTTCCTATGTACTTAGAAAACATGAACAGGTCAGAAGTCCACCGTTAAAGGGATTTGAAAAGTGCCAAAGCCCATGCATCTTGTTGTAGAGGAGCAACCATGATGATGTGACGTTTGGAAACCAAAGTAAATGGAGAAGTAGCCTTGTCGCATCCCCACCCTCTCTATCCTATAATCCTGTTTAATTTTCTTCACGGCATTTATCAAAATCCAAAACTAGTTTTTACTTGTCAGGGTCTTCATTTGAAATGCTTTTTGCTTACTTCTATTTGGACATAAGCCCTATAAAAAAGGAGAGTTAATCACTGATGTTTACCACCAAACTCCAAGTATTTCAAACAGTGACTTCTGCCCAAGAGGTGCTCAATAAATATCTGCTAAATAAACTCAATGAGCAAAGCGTGGAGAAATAAAGATGCTTTATTTGGGAAGAGAAGGAAGATACAAAAGCAATTTTTATATACCAGAAGAGTCATGTCACAAAGGGAAAGGATTTATTGCTGTTTTTCTCTAAACAGATGACAAAGAATCAAAATGGTGGACATTTCAAGAAAGAAGAGTTGATTGGGGGTGCCTGGTTGGCCTAGTTGGTTAATCGTCTGACTCTTGATCTCTGTGAAGGTTATGATCTCGAGGTTCATGGGATTGAGCCCTGCTTTGGGCTCTGCACTGGCAGTGCAGCGGCTGCTTGGGATTCTCTCTCTCTGTCTCTCCCCAGCTCACATGTGTGCGCACTCTTTCTCCCCCTCCAAAAAAAAATTAAATAAACAAACAATAAAAAAGAAAGAAAGAAGAGTTGGATTCACAATTAGGAAGCATCTTCTAAGTCAAAGGGGAAAAACTGAAGAGGCAACCTTACTAGTTATGAAAGGACTCTCAGAGTCTGAGTCCATAAATTATCAGTTAACTTAAAGTTCCTATAACTCAAAGTACATTAAGAATATAATAAAACTATACATGATTGAAAGAAAAGGAAGAGATGAAAGTGGTTACTTAGAAAATGTATCTTGGAGGGACCAAGAGGGCAGAACATGTGGAAGTTTTTTTTCATCTCTTGTCCGTGAAATACAGTCAGATCAACACTAAACCATCCTGCACAGCTAGAAAACTTACTTGATGATTAACACAACAATCTGCACAACCTGAACCATAGAACTAAGCAGGCATGCAGCACAGAGAGGTGAACTGGGGGAGAGAGAAACCACGGAAGGCAGGGAGCTGTTTTTGCTTGCAGAGAGAAGATGGAGATGGGGGGGGGAGGGGCACAAGGAGAGTACAGGAAAATCACCACCTCACCCCACCCCACCCAAATCAGCTGGAGAGAAAGTAGAAAAGTGGAAACAGCTGCAGGGACTGAACAAAAAACGGAGAAAGGAAGGAGAGGGTTTAAATTCCATTAAGACTCTCTAAAGGTCTTTGTACTCTGGAGTACAGAGTCTGAAACTCTGTGGCTTGATATGTGGTGGTGCTCTGGTGGGAAGGGCGAATCCCAAAGAGTGGAGAGCAAGGTCGGAGGGGTCCCCAGGCCAGACAGAGAGACGCGGTACCCCTGCTGGGAGGACATTTGATAGAGTCTGTGCAGGCAAAGTCCCAGGAGATCCTAGAACAACCACATTCACTGGTGCTGGAACAAGGATGTTAAGGGTGAAGCCTGGTACCATATGGGTGTTGTGATTTACCATAATCCCTGAAATGCTGCTAGAGGATCACATGAACTTTTTCTGGGGTGGGCTGGGACCCAGCTGCGGTCTCTGGGCATTGGCAGCAGCACAGCCCTATGAACGTTCCTGGGTGCAGCCAGCACCCAGCCAATGCTCGATGACACCCTCCTCCATAAGGTGTGAGCAGGTCAAAGCCACAGTCCCTCAGAAGTGAGGGGTTTGGAAACACAGACACATCTGAGACAAAATTCAGGAGGGAGGTGCCACCTGGCAACCTGACAGCTTGGTCACAGACAGCATGAAAGCGGGGAATGAACAGAAGCTGGAGACAAAGGATAGGTGCGTGATTGCAGATCGGGGAGAACAAAGTTCCAATACTAGAGAATGGGTAGCTGGGTGTCGCCATTTCCACCCATCCTGCGCATGCACATACACACCTACAAATACCACAACAATCCACCCCAGTAAGCTAAGCAGCGCCATCTAGTGGAGAACGGAGGCATTACACTAAGCCCTGCGCAACTGGGCCAACCTTGCGCTTAAAGAACACCAAAGTCTCTTCACCTGCTTAGTTCACAGACTATAAAGCGCTCCAAAGTTTGACTTCTAGGGGAAAACAAAATAACTTTGATAATATTTCAGTCTGTTTGTTGGTCCATCTATTCAACTTTCTTTTTTTTTTCTTTTTCATTTTTCTTTTTCTTGAATACAGAAAGAAAAAATTTATTTTTATTTTCAATTTTTATTAAAAATATTTTTCTTTAGGGGCACCTGGGTGACTCAGTCGGTTAAGCGTCCGACTTAAACTCAGGTCATGATCTTGTGGTCCATGAGTTTGAGCCCCGCTCGGGCTCTGGGTTGATGGCTCAGAGCCTGGAGCCTGCTTCAGATTCTGTGTCTTCCTCTCTCTTTGCCCCTCCCCCGCTCATGCTCTCTCTCTGTCTCAAAAATAAATAAACGTTAAAAAAAAATTTTTTTTAATATTTTTAATTTTTTTTCTACTAGATTTTTTACTTTTGTGTAAATTTTTTCAAATTCTATTTTACTTCCATCATTTCATTTTATTCTATTTCAGTGTATTCACTTTTTAAAATTTTCAAACAATTTCTTTTTTTCCTTTCCCTTTTTTTCTCTAATCTATCAAGCCTCTTTCAACACCCAGAGCAAAACACACCTAGGATCTAGCATCATTTATTTGATTGTGTGTGTTGTTTTTAATTTTTAAATTTTTTTTACTTCATTAATTCCTTTTCTCCCTTCAAAATGACAAAACGAAGGAATTCACCCCCCCCCCCCCCCCCCGCCAAAACAGGAAGAAACGACAGTCAGAGGACTTAACCAACAAAGATATAAGCAAGATGTCTGAACCAGAATTTAGAATCATGGTAATAAGAATACTACCTGGAGTCAAAAATACATTAGAACCCTTTTCTGCAGAGATAAAAGAAGTTAAAGCAAGTCAGGATGACATAAAAAAATGATACAACTGAGCTGCAATCTTGAAGAGATGCCATGGCGGCAAGGATAGATTAGGCAGAGCAGAGAACCACAATACAGAGGACAAAATTATGGAGAATAATGAAGCAGAAAAAAAAGAAAAAGACTAAGGCAAAAGAGCATGATTTAATAATTAGAGAAATTAAAAAAAAAGGAATTAGAGAAATCAGTGACTCATTAAACAGTAACAACATCAGAATCATAGTGGTCTCAGAAGATGAAGAGAGAGAAAAAGGGGTAGAAGAGTTATGTGAGCAAATCACAGTGGAAAACTTTCCTAACCTGGGGAAAGACACAGACATAAAAATCCAGGAAGCACAGAGGACTCCAATTATATTCAACAAAAGCCAACCATCAACAAGGCATATCATAGTCAAATTCACAAAATACTCAGGCAAGGAAAGAATCATGAAAACAGCAAGGAAAAAAAAATTCCTTAACCTACAAGGGAAGACAGATCAGGTTTGCAGCAGACCTATCCACAGAAACTTGGCAGGCCAGAAAGGAGTGGCAGGATATATTCAATGTACTGAATTGGAAAAATATGCAGCCAAGAATTCTTTATCCAGAAAGGCTGTCATTTAAAATAGAAGGAGAGATCAAAAGTTTCCCAGCCAAACAAAAATTAAAGGAGTTTGTGACCACTAAACCAGCCCTGCAAGAAATTTTAAGGGGGACTTTCTGAGGGGAGAAAAGATAAAAAAAAAAAAAAAAAAAAAACAAATAAATAAATACCTAAAGCAACAAAGATTAGAAAGGAGTAGAGAACACAACCAGAAACTTCAACTGTACAAGCAAAATAATGGCAATAAAATCATATCTTTCAGTACTCACTCAATGTCAATGGACTAAATGCTCCAATCAAAAGACACAGGGTAACAGAATGGATAAGAAAATAAGATTCATCTATATGCTGTTTACAAGAGACCCACTTTAGACCTAAAGACACCTTCAGATTGAAAGTAAGGGGATGGAGACCATCTATCATCCTAACAATTAGCAAAAGAAAGCCAGAGTAGCCATACTAATACCAAACAATCTAGACTTCAAAATAAAGACTGTAACAAGAGATGAAGAAGGGCATTGTATCATGATCAAGGGGTCTATCCACCAAGACCTAATAATTATAAACATTTATGCTTCAAATGTGAAAGCACCCAAATATATAAATCAATTAATCACAAACATAAAGAAACTCATTGATAATAATACCATAATAGTAGGGGACTTCAACACCCCATGTACAGTAATAGATCATCTAATCAGAAAATCAACAAGGAAACAATGGCTTTGAATGACACATTGGATCAGATGGACTTAACAGATATATTCAGAACATTTCATCCTAAGGCAGAATATACATTCTTCTGCAGTGCACACAGAACATCCTCCAGAATAGACCACACACCGGGATACAAATCAGCCCTCAACAAGTACAAAAAAATCAAGATCATACCATGAATATCTTCAGACCACAACACTATGAACCTCAAAATCAACCACAAGAAAAATGTGGAAAGGTAACAAATACTTGGAGACTAAAGAACATCCTTCTAAAGAATGAATAGGCTGACCAAGAAGTTAAAGAGGAAATTAAAAAGTACATGGAAGCTAATTAAAATGATAACACCACAGCCCAAAACCTCTGGGATGCAACAAAGGCAGTAATAAGAGGAAAGTATATAGCATTCAGGCCTAAGGAAGGAAGGAAGAAAGGTCTCAGATACACAACCTAACCTTATACCTTTAAGAGCCTGAAAAAGAACAGAAAATAAAACCCCAAACCAGCAGAAGACAAGAAATAATAAAGATCAGAGCAGAAATTAATGCTATTGAAACCAAAAACAGGAAAACAAAAAACAAAAAACAAAAAAAAACACAGAACAGATCAATGAAACCAGAAGCTGGTTCTTTGAAAGAATGAAGAAAATTGTAAACTACCAGCCAGTTTGACTAAAAAGAAAAAGGAAATGACCCAAATAACTAAAATCAAGAATGAAAGAGGAGAGGTCACAACTAACACAGCAGAAATACAAACAATAATAAGAGAATATTATGAGCAATTATACGCCAATAAAGTGGGCAATCTGGAAGAAATGAACAAATTCCTAGAAACATATACACTACCAAAACTGAAACAGGAAGAAATAGAAAATTTGAACAGACCCAAACCAGTAAACAAATCGAATTAGTAATCAAAAATCTCCCAAAAAACAAGAGTCCAGGGCCAGATGGCTTTCCAGGGGAAAACATTTAAGGATGAGTTAACACCTATTTTCTTGAAGCTGTTCCAAAAAATAGAAATGGAAGGAAAACTTCCAAACCCTTTCTATGAAGTCAGCATTACCTTGATTCCAAAACCAGATAGAGACCCCACTAAAAAGGAGAACTATAGACCAATTTCAATGCTGAACATGGATGCAAAAATCCTCAACAAGATATTAGCCAACCACATCCAACAATACATTAAAAATTATTCACCACGATGAAGCGGGATTTATACATGGGACGCAGGCCTGGTTCAATATCTGCAAAACAATTAACGTGATTCACCACATCAATAAAAGATGCATCCTCTCAATAGATGCAGAGAAAGCATTTGACAAAATACAGCATCCTTTCTTGATAAAAACCCTCAAGAAAGTAGGGATAGAAGGAGCATACCTCGAGATCATAAAAGCCATAGATGAACAACCCAATGCTAATATCATCCTCAATGGGGAAAAACTGAGAGCTTTCCTGCTAAGATCAGGAACAAGACAGGGATGTCCACTCTTGCCACTGTTGTTCAACATAGTATTAGAAGTCTTAGCTTCTGCAATCAGACAACACAAAGAAATAAAAGGCATCCAAATTGGCCAGGAAGAGGTCAAACTTTCACTCTTCACAGATGACATGATACTTTATATGGAAAACCCAAAAGATTCCACCAAAACTGCTAGAATTGATTCATGAATTCAGCAAAGCTGCAGGATATAAAATAAATGCAAAGAAATCGGTTGCATTCCTATATACCAACAATAAAGCAACAGAAAGAGATATCAGGGAATCAATTCCATTTACAATTGCACCAAAAACCATAAAATACCTAGGAATAAATCTAACCAAAGAGATGAAAAATCTATACACTGAAAACTATAGAAAGCTTATGAAAGAAATTGAAGAAGACACAAAAAAATGGAAAAAGATTACAAGCTCCTGGATAGGAAGAACAAATATTGTTAAAATGTCAATACTACCCAAAGCAATCTACATATTCAATAAAATGACTATCAAAATAACACTAGCATTCTTCACAGAGCTAGAACAAACAATCCTAAAATTTGTATGGAACTAGAAAAGCCCTCAAACAGCCAAAGCAATCTTGAAAAAGAAAACCAAAGCAGGAGGCATCACAATCCCAGACTTCAAGCTGTACTACAAAGCTGTAATCATCAAGACAGTATGATACTGGCACAAGAACAGACACTCAGATCAATGGAACAGAATAGAGACCCCAGATATGGACCCACAAACATATGGCCACCTAATCTTTGACAAAGCAGGAAAGAATATCCAATGGAATAAAGACAGTCTCTTCAGCAAGTGGTGCTGGGAAAACTGGGCAACGACATGCAGTAAAATGAACCTGGACCATTTCTCACACCAGACACAAAAATAAACTCAAAATGGATGAAAGACCTAAATGTAAGACAGGAAGCCATCAAAATCCTAGAGGAGAAAGCAAGCAAAAACCTCTTTGACCTCGGCTGCAGCAACTTCTTACTCAACACGTCTCCGGAGTCAAGGGAAACAAAAGCAAAAATGAACTACTGGGACCTCATCAAAATAAAAAGCTTCTGCACAGCAAAGGAAACAATCAGCAAAACTATAAGGCAACTGACGGAATGGGAGAAGATATTTGCAAATGACATATCAGATAAAGGGTTAGTATCCAAATCTATAGAGAACTTATCAAACTCAACACCCACAAAACAAATAATCCAGTGAAGAAATGGGCAAAGGCATGAATAGACACTTCTCCAAAGAAGACATCCAGATGGCCAACCAACATGTGAAAAAATGCTCAACATCACTCATCATCAGGGAAACAGAAATCAAAATCACAATGAGATACCACCTCACACCTGTCAGAATGGTTAACAGTAACAAGTCAGGCACAACAGATGTTGGCGAGGATGCGGAGAAAGAGGGTCTCTTTGGCACTGCTGGTGGGAATGCAAGCTGGTTGCAGCAACTCTGGAAAACAGTATGGAGGTTCCTCAAAAAACTAAAAATAGTTGCACTCAGCAATTGCACTATTAGGTATTTATCCAAGGGAGACACGTGTGCTGTTTCAAAGGGGCACGCTAACCCCAACATTAATAACAGCACTATCGACAATAGCCAGAGTATGGAAACAGCCCAGATGTCCATCAATGGATGAATGGATAAAGAAGATGTGGTATATACATACAATGGAGTATTACTCGGCAATCAAAAAGAATGAAATCTTGCCATTTGCAACTATGTGGATGGAACTGGAGGGTACTGGGCTAAGCAAAATTAGAGAAAGACAAATATCATATGACTTCATTCATATGAGGAGTTTAAGATACAAAACAGATGAACATAAGGGAAGAGAAACAAAAATAACATGAAAACGGGGGGGGGGGGGGAGACAAAACATAAGAGATTCTTAAATACGGAGAACAAACAGAGGGGGGATGTTGTGGGAGGGGGTATGGGCTAAATGGGTAAGGAGCATTGAGGAATCTACTCCTGAGATCATTGTTGCACTATATGCTAACTAACCTGGATGTAAATTTAAAAAAAGAAAAAAGAAAAAGAAAAAATGTATCTTAAAAGACAGTAAAAAAAGAATCAGTACAAACTGGATTACAAATCACATGAGGAGTGAAGGAGAAGAAAAAGTCCTGAAAGTCTTTTTTCAATGAGCATTTATTAAATACACAGAGCAACAAACTGGAAATCTAGGAAGATACCGGTACCAGTGAAATTAATAAGAAAGCAAAACAAAACAGAAAAGATGGTCAGTTTAAGTTGGCAATAATGAAATCCCTTTGTAACTCTTCAGGTTTCAATTTTTATGAGAAATCCAGAATAAGAAGAAGGCAGATACATCTGACTGAAGAACAGGTACAAGCCAGATTTAGAGAGCTTCATTTCAGAATAATTACTAAAAGGATGGTAGTTGAATCCTTGAGAATGGATGAGTTTTCTGTAGGAATATTCAAAGAGTACAATAAATTAGGGACGGGGAGAGCATCACAAAATTGTATCTCTGTAAGATCATTTTTAAATGTCATCCAATCATTCATTTGTCCTTGGGCAGAACTGCACTTAAATAAAAACTCCAAAGGTCATTATCTTTCATTTTATCTTATCTTTAAACTCTCCACCAAAAGGCATTCTTAAAAATCTCCTGCAAAATATATCCCTAATGTTAAAATACATTTATTAAAATCTTTCTATATTTTCAATGTAGTTTCAGAACACAAAGAGTAAATTTTCTTATAGTAAGTGAAATTAAATAATCAAACATTAAATTATATTTCATTTGTTAAATGGATAAGCAGAAGGACTTATACACTTTTTTCTTGGTCTTATAAAAATGTATCATTCAGAGCACGTGGGTGGCTCAGTCTGTTGAGTGTCCAACTCTTGATTTTTGCTCAGGGTATGATCTAAAGTTCGTGATTTTGAGCCCCATGTCGGGCTCTGAACTGACAGCATGGAGCCTGCTTAGGATTCTCTCTCTCTCCCTCTGTCCCTCCCCTGCTCACATGCTCGCTTGCTTTCTCACTGTCTCTCTCTCAAAATAAATAAATATAATAAACTTAAATAAATATGTATAACTCAATATACAGCATAAGCTTAGAAGAAAACATTTTCTTCAGACAAGTCCAAAAGATCTATTTGTATTACATCAAATCAAGTTCTTATCCAACAGTGAAAAAAGGTTTCTGAATTTCCATAAATGCCCTGGTGTTCTAAAATAAGCAGTATCTTTCTGAATCAACTTAAACAGGATATCATAATTCATGATATTTGAATTATGAAGATTTAGGGTTTTTTCCCAAATTGTGATTTGTTGTTGTTATTCTCTTCTCAACCTTATACAATCATAAAGAATGTTAAAATAAATACAAAAATTAGCAGAAAACTAGGCTGTACAAGTTCTAGAGCATCTTTGTAATTTAGCCATTTGGAATCCTGGAACCTTAAAATTAGTAAATAGTTTGCAATTAGTAATCTGGAGGAAAAGGAGAGGCAAATGTTAAATACTCTTATCAAAATTATATAACTGAAACTGTTGTTTAGAAGAAATCAACATAAGTGGTAAAGTATTTTCAAATGATAGGTCTACTGCTATAAAAATAAGTCTAATCTCATCAAAAAGGCCTATGTTCAAAGCTATTTCTATGAGCATGGAAAGAACTGAATAACTCTCCCTGGTTTATACTGTATCTCGCCAATACCTTAAAAACCTAACACTACACATATTCTAGTAAATTTCAATATAACATAACGTATAGAAAAGAGTTAATATAGCTGGGCTGAGACTATCTTTGGAACAGCCTCCTTGCAAGGTTGGCTCTTGGATGGCTTCCGGGAATGTGGCTGATAAACAGTTTCTCACCACGATATAAAACTTTCCCTAAATTATCATGTCTGGACTGTTACACAAACAATATGGTTTATGCTAAATATCTGCCTTCCTTCCAGAAGTTGGAAATTTTGGTTGGTGCAAGGCAGAGGGTACCTACATGACCAGCCTCCAGTAAAACCCTAGAGGGCTGAGTCACTAATGAGCTTCAATGGCCCACAATACTTTGCACATGTCACAACTCATTGGAGGAATGAAGTGTGTGCTGTGTGACTTCACTGGGAGAGGACTTTTAAATGCTTCTGTCTGATTCCCTTCACTAGTTTTGCTTTGTTTTCTTTTGGTATAATAAATCTTTGCCATGAGTACAACCATATGCTAAATCTTATGAGTCCCTTCAACAAATCACCAAACCTGGGGTGGTTTGGGGGACCCATAACCAATATGGTTTGAGATCGTTTGATTCTTCAAAAGTAGTTATCTGGATTTACACATAAAAATATTCATTGCATTTGCAGATGGTAAAAGTTTAAATACACTGAAAGATACAATGAAGTTTTAAAAAGGCTGGAACAACTGAGCGAACTCTAACAAGATGAAATTTAAAGGAGATAAAGATAAAATTGTGTTTTCAAAACCCACAAACTATTGTACATGTAGGAAGAAGGAACAAATAATTAAGCAGGTGCAAAAAAAACTTAGGCTTTATTGAAAATAAGCTCAATATGTTAAGTGATAAAATATAACTACCAAAGGTACCTAATTTACTTCTATGCTGAATAGAAGAATGACAACTCCATTCTCTTTTGTTAATGGTCATATCACATACAGAACATTATTCAGCTCTGAGCACCATTTAAAGAAGGATATATTAGAGCACATGCAGGGAAAAACTAGTGATGAGCTTTAAAACCATATTTTAGGAGTAATGGATCAAGAGTAAGATAAGGCTTTTCTAAGAAACAACGGCTCTATTAATGGATACACAAGGTTCTTGGGCAAAATAGAAATTTTAAATTCTTTCTAGGTAATCATGGTGGGAAAAAGTCAGAAAGACATTCATTTCAGCTGAATAAAATAAAAATTATCCCAAATCCAAAGCTACCCCAAAACGCATTTGCCCTCTGTTAAAATATGTATTCAAAGCCTACGAGTCCACTGAATGTGGATTTTAGAAGGAAGAATTTAATTAGAGTAGATACCTATACACAACTGAGTTGGGCAGGGAAAGGGGTAAGGGAAAAGACCCCAAAATACAGTTAATCTGGACAATTTCACCCAACAAATGTATGACTTACCAATTAGCATTTTATACTCAGCTCAACAAATGATTAAATAGCCACTATATATAAGACACTCTGAGGAAATAGATGTAAAAGACACAATGAGAGGGTACCTAGGTGGCTCAGTCAGTTAAGCATCCGACTCTCAATTTTGGCTCAGTTCATGATCCCCAGGTCAAGAGATTGGGTCCCACATTAGGCTTCGTGCTGGGTGTGGAGCCTGCATGAGATTCTCTCTCCCTCTCCCTCTTCCCCACATGCACATGTATGCACATGCTTTCTGTCTTGCTCTAAAAAAAAAAACAAAAAAAGAAAAACAAAAAACAAACAAACACACACACACACACACACACACACACACACACACACACACAGAAAAACAAAAAATCAAAACGAACAAACAAAAAAACCACAACGAGGAGAAAAGGTGCAGACTTATAAGCGTCCCCTGCTCCTTAGACATTCATACCAGGTATGACTTCTACAAAGTAGTAAAACCACTCAATTGTCTACCAGAGCTCCAGTCACCACAGTGGGAATTATACCCATGGTTTTGTAGGATAGGGAAAGCCTTAGTATCAAAACTAGGCCTGGGGTTCTCAGCCCTCAACAGCTGGTCTTGATGTCCACATACATTCCAAGGATGCAGGGTTTGAAAGTCTCCACTTATAAAAAGATCCTCTCCTACTTTGAGAGTCCAGCAAGGATATTATTTCTGTAACAGAGGCTGAAGAGTACAATTTAAAACATGTCCTAAATCTTTCTCAAACTCCAGTATATAAATGGTCGTGTGGCACACAGAGCACACAAACAGGAAATGCTGAGGACAGCACCAACAATGGGAGAACAGCACTGACAGAATTCAGTGTTTTTAAAAATAATACACGGTCTTAACAAAGCAGGAGCACAAAGTAAATGATAAGCTATTAAAAATGAGAAGATGTGGGGCGCCTGGGTGGCTCAGTCAGTTGAGCATCCAACTTCGGCTCAGGTCATGATCTCACGGTCTGTGAGTTCGAGCCCCGCGTTGGGCTCTGTGCTGACAGCTCAGAGCCTTGAGTCTGCTTCCAATCCTGCGTCTCCCTCTCTCTCTGCCCCTCCCCCACTCTCACTTTGTCTCACTCTGTCTCTCAAAAATAAATAAATATAAAATAAAAAAAAGAGAAGATCTGAGCTAAAAGATTTTTAAAATTAAAAACTTTGGGCACTTTGGTTTAAATGCAGCTGAACAGATCCGTCCTAGTTACCTTCTTTTTTCTTAAAGTGGGGAAGAAAAATACCATAAAACACCACATTAACAAAGCAACCTCTAATCGGGGCTAGGAGGCAATAAAGTGAAAAATTAATTACCTTAATTTACTTGTTAATGTAGAACTGCTCCTGGCAAGTTGGGAGCGAAACAACCTGGTTTGATAGTTATTGGTGTGAAGATAAACTGGCTCGTTCCCTTTGAAAAGCAACTGGCAATATATGCAAATAATCTTAAAACACCTTCACACGGTTTGGCTCAGTATTTCGCTTTCTTAAAAACTGTAAGAAAATAATACTAAATACAAAGTTTCACTTATAAAGATGTTCGTAAGGAATATGCAATAACGTGGAAAAATGCTCAAGATATAAATAAATAACTACATTTAAAAATCCTTTACATAGAAAAGGTCCTAATGCACAGTGGGGAAAATGGAAGGGAAAGAAATGAAGAGTTATTCTATCTAATTCTATGTGGGTAATGGGCTTATGGGTGATTTATTCTTTTTTGTCCTTTTATATATTCCCTGTATTTCCTTAAGGAGTAATACTTTTTTTTAATGTTTATTTATTTTTTGAGAGAGACAGAGTGCAAGTGGGGGAGGGGCAGAGAGACAAGGAGACACAGAATCCGAAATAGGCTGCAGGCTCCAGGCTCTGAGCTGTCAGCACAGAGCCCAACCTGGGGCTCGAACCCATGAACCGCAAAGCCGAAGTCGGATGCTTAACCAATTGAGCCACCCAGGTACTCCAAAGAGTAATATTTCCACCCAGGCACCCCAAGGAGTAATATTTCTTTAAAATATTAAAAACAGGGGTGTCTGGTGGCTCAGTCAGTTAAGTGTCGCACCCTAGATATCAGCTCAGATCAGGATCTCATGGTTCATGATATCGAACCCTGCAACGGGCTCTGTGCTGGCAGTGTGGGGCCTGCTTGGGATTCTCTCTCTCCCTCTCTCTCTCTCTCTGCCTCTCCCCAGCTTACTCGAAGTAAATAAACTTAAAAAAATTAAAATTAAAAATAACTAAAATGAATCTTGATTGAGAATGAAAAGGAGAAATTAGTGATGTAGAAGCGATGAGAATTAAGAGGCAGAACTTAAGAGTTTACAGTGATTAGCTATTAGCTCATCCTTTTATAGAGGTGTCTGATAATTAGAGATGCTTATTATGGAAAGGCAAGTTACTGAATATATCAAGAAGTAGAGACAATATCCTAACACTCAAATGATCTCTATAAGAAATTCTTGAGGTCTTAAGACTCTGCAGTCCATTGTTCTGAAAAAAACAGGAAGATCCAATGATCCTCTGGAGAACTTTCATTTAAAATCAAACTAATGTAGGGGCGCCTGGGTGGCGCAGTCGGTTAAGCGTCCGACTTCAGCCAGGTCACGATCTCGCGGTCCGTGAGTTCGAGCCCCGCGTCAGGCTCTGGGCTGATGGCTCGGAGCCTGGAGCCTGTTTCCGATTCTGTGTCTCCCTCTCTCTCTGCCCCTCCCCCGTTCATGCTCTGTCTCTCTCTGTCCCAAAAATAAATAAAAAATGTTGAAAAAAAAAAAAAAATTTAAAATCAAACTAATGTAAACCTGACAATTTGCTGGGCTTTTTAAAACATTCAGCTTTATGTGAAATTATTCTATGTGTTTTAAAAATTTATTTTTAATTCCACTATAAATTAACAATGCTATGTTAGTTTTGAGTGTACCATATAGTGATTCAACAATTCTAACCATAACTCAGTGCTCATCACATGCTAAGTGTGCCCTTAATCCCCTTCATCCTTCACCTTTCACCCATCCCCCCACCCACCTCCTTTCTGGTAACCACCAGTTTCCTCTCTATATTTAAAAATCTGGTTTTTGTCTCCTTTTTTCTTTCTTAATTTGGGTTTTTTTTTGCATTTTTTATTAAGTTTTCAATTTTAATTCCACTATAGTTAATACACAGTATTATATTAGTTTCAGGTGTACAACATAGTGATTCAACAACTGTATAAACTACTCAGTGTTCATCACGATAAATGTAGTCTTTAATCCCCATCACCTATTTCACCCATCTGCCCTCTGATAACCATCAGTTTGTTCTCTAGTGGTAAGAGTTTGTTTCTTGCTTTGTCTCTTTTTTTTTTTTCTTTGCTTATTTGTTTTTTGTTTTTTCCTTAACTTCCACATGAGTGAAATGATATGGTATTTGTATTTCTCTGACTTTTTTCACTTAGAAAAAAGTCAGACACCCTCTAGACACCCTCTAGATTCACCCATGTTGTTGCCAATGAAAGATTTCATTCTTTTGTGTGACTAATATTCCTATTCATTTTTTACAGGAAATATAAGACAAATAAATTATAAAGGTGTTCAGCTAGACTACATGGGTTCAAATAATGGCTCTCCTACCTCAGTGACTTGGAACAGTACCTAATGCCTCAAAAGCATACGTAAGTATTTGCTTTTATTCTAATGAACCAAAGTGTATCTTTGATATAAATGTCAAGATCATTCATTCATTTTCTCGCCCATTTGACTAAACTTGAGAAAAACTCAAACACTCAGATTAATTTAAAACACCATTAGTTGACAATGTCAGACACCATAAAATTCCTTTTGCTGTAATAAATCTCAGCCATGAGTGCAACTATACCCACTTACATTCTAATTTACAAATTTCCAAGCATTGCTAATATGTTGTACGTCAATGCAGAATTATAAATTCTCTAAGTCATATACATTTTAGAGTTACACACAATTTTGCCTCCTATACAGCGAGATCTTCTGTCCTTTAGTTTTCTGCTTTACTGCTTATTAAAGTACTACAAAAGAGGCCACTTATTTATAAGTAAAATCAATTCTTTTGGATTATAAGAGTATCATTTATTGAAGGAAAGTTTAACAAATGTTTTTGACGTCTGAAACTTTTGTCCAATATTAAGTATTACTGACTGCTACATTAATAGTTTAATAAAAAGACTAGGAAATAAGTGGGTTTTTTTTCATTGCCAATCCTTTCTTTTAATTATCTTATTGTATTTTAAAATCTAATTCCAGAGGGACAGGGATTTTTATGTTATTGTTCTTGAAATAGTTGTCATGTTTCTGTAACAGCTCTTACTCTCTATATCCACTGACAGACAGAAAGCTCAATGTTTATAATAGCAGTGCCCAGCACTGAGTGATTTTAATGATCAGGGTACAGGTTAAGCTAGAGATCTAAAAATAGGACTCAACACTGTAAAACAGTTGACAGTTCTTCAAAAATTAAGCATAGATACACAAAGGACCATAGCCAAATAGGACAAAATATAAATATGTTAGCCATAAAAGGTAAGAATAATTTACTTAGAAAGTGTAGGACTATTTCATTTAGAGTGAGGTATTCAGTTGACAAACCACTGGAATCATAGGGAAGGAATCAGTGTCTAGAGTTTTACCCACACGCCAGAAATTCTCCTGATGCCTGGATGAATCAGATTGAAATTATCACTCATGAGATCCTTTGCAATTATAAAAGCACAACATTTTATTACTGTATGTACCATATAAAAAGCATTTATAATGTCTTATATCAGAGGTCAGGAGATTTTTTTCTGGAAGGGCCAGACAGTAAGTATTTTAACTTCTGTAAGATAGAAGGTCTCTGTCACAATAACTTAACCCTGCCATTGTGGTATGAAAGCAGTCACAGGCAACACATAAATGAATGGGCACAGCTAAGTTTCAATAAAACTTTATTAACAATAGTAGGCAGTGGGCTTTAATTTGTCAATCCCTGCCTTATATTATAAGTATCTATATGTTGTCCATATGACCCCTAATAGTCTATATGTTCTTGGAGAACTAAAAATATGTTTTACTTATAAGTCTCATCATCTTGCACAGAATTTAGTATAGTCCCTAGCAACAGAGTAACAACCAAATAAAGAACAATAATTATATTGATCAAAAATTAATTATAATTTAATTGATTATAATTATATATAAGGTCCACATCATATGCCTAGCTTGGTTGATAGGCAGATAAGCTAAAACCCACCTGTCATAAAGATAGAAATTCTAATCATAGAGATTCACCTATAATCAGGTGACAAATAGTAAAGAAAACGAATCTAAGAAGCAGTGATCTAGGATGATGCTGGAGTTTACAGAATGTGTCCCATATATATTCCCTCAAGCTATATCCACCCCTGTTAACATTTCTGTCCTAACCTCAAAGCTTATACTTTACACCTAAACTAGTTACTTTATTCTAATCAGATTTAATGCATATAAAAGAACATTCTCTTTGTAATATACTGCGTCCCGAAATTTCCTCACATGGTTTTGTATTGTATTGAATATCGAACATTCCCCTTCCTTTCTCTTTGACAACTTCTCAAATATCCCAAGGTATGCTCTGTAACTGCAGAATCTAAACATGCGGCCAGATATTTAGGTCAATTCATCTTTTTAAATGCATCAGTCTCTCTAATTCCTCAATCTATTGCATTGTTCCTAAGACTTTTCTGCAATCTCTCCCTCAAATCCTGGAAATCAGATGATCTGCCCCCTTGCTTGCTTCCCACTAGTCAATAAGTTATACTTTGGATTTAAAAGCGACCAGGAGTATTACAAACCACAATTTATACCCGACTTATACCCACAATCAATAAATATTTATTGTCCTAATTTGTTGATATGGAATGCAAATTAAGATTTCAATAATTTAGATTTTGCAATGACTCATCTTGCAAGCCCTTTTAGTTAGTACCATAAATTAAGTAGTTATAAACAATCACAGAAATTTTAAATTTGTAAGAAAATAAACTTTCCAAATAACTTAGTTGAATTTATTTCAATTGCTGCCTATACTGGGAACCAAGGAAAGGATTCATTTAAGGACATTTACAAGACAATCCTGTGTTAGTCTAAATCGAGTTCCTTTAATTTTTCTGTAACCATATTATTTCACTAAAATAAAACTGAATTATACATTAGAAGGGTTTCATTTAAAACATCACTGATTCAGACTTATTTTATTCCCTGAATATTATTTCATATATTAAACATAAAACATATATAAAGCACTGTAGCAAGAAATGTCAAAACCTTTTCCGTTATAATGCTTCAGAAAAACCCATCCTATGATGACTTCAAAAATACTGCAAATCCATCACAAAGAACATTCAGAACATGGTTGTGACATGTTTACTTTTCAAAAGTAGTTATATGAAGACAGTGTGATAGTTCCTCATCATTATATTTTTCTATTTTTTAATTTTTTTTAATGTTTATTTATTTTTGAAACAGAGTACAAGAGGAGGAGGAGGAGGAGGGGAAGAGAGAGAGAGGGAGACACAGAATTCAAAGCAGGCTCTGGGCTTTGTGATGACTGCTCAGAGCCTTGTCAGGCTCAAACCCATGAACCAAGAGATCATGACCTGAGCCAAAGTTGGATGCTTAACCAACTAAGCCACCCAGGTGCCCCCATCATTATATTTTTAAATATACAGCTAAAACTATCCAATTCAGTCTATATATCTTCTAATATATTTAGCAGACAACTATTGTGTTTTGGGGTTTTATTTATTGAAAGAGAGAGAGAGAGAGAGAGAGAGAGAGAACTAACGAACAGAAGCAGGAGAGGGGCAAAGAGAGTGAATCCCAAGCAGGCTCCACACAGCCAGCATGGAGCTCAAGAACTATGAGATCATGACCTGAGCTGAAACCAAGAGCTGGACACTTAACCAACTGAACCACCCAGGTACCCGTACTGTGTTTTTAAAAGGAGAGGTAAATTTTCATTATCCTCTATGGACTAGAAATTGTTTTAATATCAAAACAATGAGTAGTACTAAATACATCTTATTAAAATTTTCCATGATCTCAAAAGCTCCCTTGTAACATCCAGTTAATTTTAAGGTGATCTTTCCTACTTAATAGGTTAAAAGTTAAAATTTCACATGGAATCTTTCCTGTATCAACTAAGTAGGCCTTCATTTTCTACTCAAGGAAGAAGGGTAAGGTCATTCTACCACCAGCCATCCATAAATACTTATTCAAGAGCCTTATCATGGGCAAAACTATTGCTACACAAGACATATGCTCGGGACTAGCTCTGTCTAGCTATATGATACTAGGGTCACTTAAAAATCTTATCTCAGATTTCTGTATGTGAAATGAGATAGTGCTTACTCACAAAAGCTTTTAGAATGTCAAGGGCATTATGCATGTTCAAAAAGCATTTTAACCTTTTTCAAATTTTAACTTGCAGTGATCTCTAATAATTTCTTAACCCTCATAACAGAGGTACATGCTTGTCTCCATTTTCCTCATGGTACACTGAATCATTTGAATATATGCCATAGTAACATTCCAAACTGGGATATATTGGTAACTGTGCTCAAGAACATTACTTCAAATCCTAATATGTTTTCTAAAAAAAGATGTGTACCTTTAACGATTAGAAAAGTAATTAAACACCCTACAAGGACTGCAAATTGAGAATGCCAGCATTTCCCCCCTAAGTTTGTAATGTGGTAAAAGCATTAAGACACCCCCCTCATACACACGCACGCTGTCTGTCCCTATGATACTACCAGATGTCCTGGATTCAGAATCTATAAAAGTAAATCCAAATCTAGTCTTCTAATAAATTTTAAGTCTGTTTAATTGTAAGTGTTAAATCACATTTACAAAGAGGGCTGATATATGAAATTGATGACTTAAATAACAGAAGCCATCACAAGACACGTTTAATAACATGACATTGTAAATATGAGTCTTCAAAATGCACTTTTCCAGATCTATTTCCAAATAAATATACCTAGAAATCCAGTAAAGTTTTAAGATCTTGGTGATGTAACACATTTAAAAACAACTGACTTTGAACAACAGAAGCAAGGAGAGAAAACTAATCCTTGGGATGTTACGTTTTCCTCAAAATCTATTTGAACAGAGAAAGAATTGAACATCTACATCACTGTAATTTTTAATTTCAATACAAATCATATTTTAAATATCTAACGGCAAGAACATTTCAAAAAAACCTAGGTATACTTTATACAGAGTTTATTTTCTTACAAACAAGAAACCATGTTCTATTTTAAAATTGGTAACTTCCAACAATTCTTAAAATCAAAACCTGAATCTTCCTTTCCTTGCCAAAATAATAAATATAACAAAAGTCCAAACATAATTTAACTTAAATTATATTTAAACATATTAAAACATTAAACAAAGATTTTCAGGATTTTTTACCTGCTTTTTCAGAAATTCTTTTAATCTTCTCCAAATACATCATTTGCAATATCAATTTTACCAATTTAGCATTTTTAACTATAAAATTCCTGAGAAAGTAAACACAATAACTGTGAAGAGGCTATTAGTCTAAAATGTATGATCTGATAATAACTATTTTAAACCTGAAACTCTCTTAGGAACGTTAGTAGAGTAAATGTTTTAAAGCTGTATTTTACAGTCTATACATTTAACAACTATTTGTGCCAGTGTAACCTCAGACAAGGGGTTATCTCTTGCATTCATTGCATTGGTCTACACTGCATTCAAAGATACATTTTGAATCCTAAAGAACAGACTATATAATTTTGTGTTTGTTTATGGGCCTCCCAACCCAATTAATACCACCACTTTAAATTTATAAAGAAAGTATGTTTGGGCACTTTTAACTGGCAACAACCTTACTTACACTTGCCTAAATAGAAAACAAAATAAATTAATTGCAGTCTAATTTCTAAAACCAAATATGCATGTGATTTCTCTTGCATAAAGTAGCATTTTGATAAGTTTTAGAATTCTAGAAAATATTTCCACTCAATAAATTCTACCACTATGCTCTATGTTTCTTGATATTTATCATCGAGAAATTTTAGAAATGAAAAATCTCAAAGATTCATCTGGTCCCATTCACTATAGTGAAAGTGCTGATATCACATACGCCTTTCATGTTAATATATCAGACATAACAGACTCCTAATGAATATATTACTCTGATTTTTTATATTACTCTGATTCCCTTCATGGGGAATCATAAATAAAAACAGAATAGAAATTACCATTAAAAAATTATACTGAACACCAAGTAATGTATAGAATTACTGAATCACACATTGTACACCTGGAACTAATATAACACTGCATGTTAAGTATACTAGAAATAAAAAAAGAAATTTAAGCTATATATATGATCTTTGAAGATGGGGAATTGGAAAAGTAGACTCTTGTGTATCTGTGAGATGTAGTTAACACATCAGTTGGACCCTATTTCCCTAATATAGGATCATTCTTCCGATTATTTAAAGATCTGAAAAATGTTAAAAGGTGTCATCACTGGTGCATTAAAAACCCTATAGTCACTGAGATCCCTTTCAGATGCAGCAAATAACACTTCAAACTGATTGTGTTGAAGCAAAAATAAGTCAAGAATATCTAATGTTGCAATTTCTCTGAAATTTTTCCTGAAATAAATATTATAGGAATCAAAAACTATATAGACTATCTACAAAGAAGTAGAAAGACATATTCCATGCTCATGGATTGGAAGCACAAATATTGTTCAAATGTCTATACCACCCAAAGCAATATATACATTTAATGCGGTCCCTATCAAAATACCAACAGCATTTTTCACAGAACGAGAAAAAAATTCTAAATTTTGTATGGAAACACAAAAGATCCTGAATAGCCAAAGCAATCTTGAGAAAGAAAAGCAAAGCTGGAGGCATCATAATTCCAGACTTCATACAAAGCTGTGGTAAACAAAACAGTATGGTATGGGCACAAAAATAGACACATAAATCAACAGAACAGAATAGAAAACCTAGAAATGAACCCACAATTATGTGGTCAATTAATCTTTGACAAACCAGGAAAGAATATCCAATGGGAAAAAGACAGTCTCTTCAACAAATCGTGTTGGGAAAACTGGACAGCAACATGAAAAAGAATGAAACTGGACTTCATTATGCCATACACAAAAATAAATTCAAAATGGATGAGAGGCCTACAAGTGAGACCTGAAACCATAAAAATCCTACAAAAGAACACAGGTAGTAATTTCTCTGACATTGGCCATAGCAACTTTTTCTAAATAGGTCCCTGAGGCAATGGAAATAAAAGCAAAAATAAAGTATTTATACTACATCAAAACAAAAATTTCTACACAGCAAGGTAACAATCAAAAAAACTAAAAGACAACCTGGAATGGAAGAAGATATTTGCAAATGACATATCTGATAAAGGGTGGGTATCCAAAATATATAAAGAACTGATAAAATACCCAGTAAACAAATAATCCAATTAAAAATGGGCAGATGACATGACCAGATATTTCTCCAAAGACATCCAGATGAACAACAGACACATGAGAAGATGTTTTCGTCATTTACCATCAGGAAAATGCAAATCAAAACTATAGTGATACCACTCCACACCTGTCAGAATGGCTAAAATCAACAACATAAGAAACAAAAGGTGTTGGTGAGGATGCGGAAAAAAAGTAACACTCATACTGTTGGTGGGAATGTAAACTGGTGCAGCCACTGTGGACATCAGTATGGAAGTTCCTCAAAAAGTTAAAAATAGAACTATCCTATTTACCCAAAGGATACAAAAACACTAATTCAAAGGGATACATGCACCTCTATGTTTATAGCTGCATTACTTACAATAGCCAAGATATGGAAGCAGTCCAAGTATCCATCGATTGACAAATGGATAAAGAAGATGTGATATATACACACAATGGAATATTATTCAACCATAAAAAAGAATGTGATCTTGTCATTTGCAATGACACGGATGGAGCTAGAGAGTATAATGTTAAGCAAAGTAAGTCAGAAAAAGACAAATACCATATGATCTCACTCATATGTGGAATTTAAGAGACAAAACAAGCAAAGGGGGGGAAATGAGAGGCAGGGAGAGACAAATCAAGAACCAGACTCTTAATTAGAGAACAAACTGATGGTTACAGAGGGAGTGGGGAGAGGGTTGAGTTAAATAGGTGACAGGGATTAAGGAGTTTGCCGGTGATAAACACTGGGTGACATATAGAATTGTTGAATCACTATATTGTACACCTGAAACTCATATAATACTATATGTTAACTAGCTAGAATTAAAATAAAAACTTTAAAAAAACCCAGAAATCTATAGAACTACCTTTAAAAGAAGACAGTACTGGGACATGACTGGATAATGTTACTTGTAGAATCAACAAGCACTGTTTTGTGAAATGTCAAAATATTGCTTAGTCATCATTCTCTCTTTTTTTTGAGTTCATTTATTTATTGACAGAGACAGAGAAAGGGGGAGGGGGGGGGAGAGAATCCCAGACAGAATCTGCACTGTCAGTGCACAGCCCAACGTGGGACTTGATCTCATAAACTGTGAGATCACGACCTGAGCTGAAATCAAGAGTCAAACACAACCCAATGAGCCACCTAGGCACCCTCAGCATTCTTGCTTTTTTCAGCATCCTTTTTAATAAAACAATTTTGTTTTTCTGAGTACAAAGGAAGTAAATGCTCATTTCTAAAAACAAATTAAACAGAACATTAATAAAGAAGACCCAATGCCATCACTATTAATATTCTAAAACACAACCATTTATACTATTAAACAAAGTTATGAATATTTTAAATTGCAGAGCAAAACGAGCACTGGATAAAACTCATTTACGAGAAACACTCAAAAGGGAATCTGGTTGTTTTCTTTTTCTTTTCTAGTCACTTCATTTTCTTCTATGTCTATACATACATTTGGTTGGAGAGTATGCCACTTTCTACATATTCTTCTTAATCCAAAAATAAAGTTTTGTTCGGGGAGAAGAGCGCTTGTTGGAACGTACACATCAGAGTATCACATCAGCTCAGTAACCTAAGCTTCTGTGCATTGTGATGGCTCTACCTGAACATGTTATATTAGCAAATTCCCCACACCTTAATCTCCTTTATTTATCACATGCTTGTATCTTTTCCATATCAAATGATTAGCTTCCAGAGTGGAGAGAGACAGAGGACAGTCCTTCAAGGTAACAACTGCATTTATTTCTGAACTCATAAATTAGTGCCATATGTAGAATGAAACCTGTTGGCTAATCTTTGTTTCTTCCAGGTAACCTGTATATAACAAAACACCCTAAATTCCATTTTAGTAAGTGAAGAAAATTAAAATGTAAAGACAAATGGCAAAACATTCCTGAACAATCCTTTCTTACTATTGCCAACCTGACAAAAAGAAAAATGTTTAAGCGTATTTAATGCAATAAATAATGTAAGGAGGTAAATTAATCTCAGAATCATCCCAACAACTGCTTGCTGGTTATACTTAATGTCAAATGATGTCTTCATGAATAATCATTCCTGGAAAAGGAGCTTTCAAAAATTATGGAAGTTTTCTATATTTAAAAACATCTGAGTTTAAGCCAAAATCTGAGTTTAAACAGATATGAAAAAAATGCCGTTTTAGGAAACTCTTATACTCAATGGATTAATTCTGTTGTAAAATGTAATCTTCTTAGATTGTAATTAGTGATCTTGAAATTATGGTAGCAATGAATATGGCAGCCACAAAGATAATGAAACAGGAGCTACCACATTCTGCATGTGTTCTATGTGCCAAGAGCCATGCAGAGCACAAAGGCTACAATAGCTTGTTTAGTCCTCAAATCTAGCCCAACAGGAAGGTACAAGTCCCTGGGTTTTACTGAGGAGAAAACTGAGGACTTGGAACATTCAGTGCTACTAGGGATAAACAGCCTCTGAAGGCCAGGATTTCAGTCCAGATTTCATACCCTAGTAGGTTATAAAGACTTCCAATACTACGTAACTTCAGAAACGGCTCCAGAGACAATCGAACACTTAGTAACAGACTCTGGCATTATTGTTTCGCTGTCACTTATAACCAAATTGAATAATTACCACAGAATACAATACAATGATGAGAATAATGGTTATGCTTTCCATTCTTCAAACATATTAATTTTAAAAAGACAGAGTAGTTTCAAAATAAGTATCATCTTATTATATAAACACACATTAAAATATGTCAAAAGGAAGTTACAAGGCTTGCCTGAGAGTTGCACATGAAACATTATAATAAATGAAAAATCTAAACCTAGAACTTGCCTTATAGGCTCCCCTTGCTTTTCCAGGATATGAAACCTTGACTGAACTCCTGGCCTTCAGAGGCTGTTTATCCCTAGGTAAGACACTGAATGTTCCAAGTCCTCAGTTTTCTCCTCAGTAAAACCCAGGGACTTGTACCTTCCTGTTGGGCTAGATTTGAGGACTAAACAAGCTAATGTAGCCTATGTGCTCTGCATGGCTCTTGGTACATAGAACATGTTCAGAATGTGGTAAACCTTCTCCACTCACCTGCCTGAAAATATTTTCTTCAACAGGAAATTCACAGAGATCTGAAGAAACTATTCAACAAAAACTTAACAAAAATGAATAAAGGCAATGCCAAGGAAATGCTATGCCCCAAGGTTTCAGTTTGATTACAGACTAAACTAGCAAGTTTGGGCTTATGAGATTGCTGTTTTAATAAAATATATTTGTAAGATCAAGGAAAAAGATATCACAAGGTATGGAAGGGACTACGGCAAAATGTTTAGGTGAAGAAAAAGAATAAAACTCAGAGAAATTTGTAAGGAAAAGGTACAGACAGAGGTACAAAGGTGTGAAGGCTTTTGAGGAAAGAAAACAAAAAACAAAACAAAACAAAAACCCAGAAAAGCAGTAAAGCAGAGTGGTTAAGTATGTAGGCTTTGGCTCTAACCCAGCTAAATATGAATGAACCTGTGGGGAGGAAATGAGTGACCTTGCGTCCATCACCCTTCTTTAGTTTCCTGTCTCTAGGATGAGAATAAGAACAGTATCTATGAAACCCTCTGAAAGGGGTGTAGTGAGGATTAAAAGTTAAAATATATATAAAACTTAACACAGTGTTGGGGTGCCTGGGTGGCTCAGTCAGTTGAGTGTCTGACTTCAGCTCTGGTCATGATCTCAAGGTTTGTGAGTTCAAGCCCCATGTTGGGCTCTGCGTTGACAGCTCAGAGCCTGGAGCCTGCTTTGGATTCTGTGTTTCTCTCTCTCTCTCTCTCTCTGCCTCTCCCCTGCTCATGCTCTGTCTGTCTCTCTCTCAAAATAAACAAACATTTTTTAAAAATTAAAAAAAAAACTTAACATAGTGTTTAAAACTTGACACATAATTGTTGTTACTAATTATCATGAGGAAAAGCCAGAAGAGGAAAATGCAATAAATGCAGCCTCAAGTTTTCTCTACAGAATATCTACTGAGTCCTTTCGAGCTATATTTATTTACACACCAAACTAAAGGAATCAAAATCTGATTCCCAAATAATACATATAATGTTGAACATTCTATTTGTGACAGCTGAAAAGTTAGTAGTATTATGCTTTCTTGAAATCTGTTTTTCCTTTAACTGGTCTGAACTTAAAAGGTTCATTTTGAATATCCAAAATGCCACTGGCAAACACAGGGAAAGAAATAATATAAACAACCCAAACCACAGAAATGTGAAACAATTAAATTTTGATTCTGAGTGTTTTTATGAAACTGAAACAAAGTCTGATTTTGATACGTAGAATACTATTTTATTCTTTATTTTAAACCTTTCTTACATGTTTAAAAATATACACGGGTTCAAAACAACCTCAATAAAATGATGACATTTCTACTAACGGACCTCTGAAGTCAAACCACTCGTGTGCAAACACACTAGGCTTCCAATTTGAAGTCATAGGCACATTTCATTAAATGCATTTCATAAAACAAATAAATCAAATGCTGAGAAGAAAAATACTCAGTAGTCTGATATAAACTTTAAAATATCTGTCAGGCAGGAAACTTATAGTAAAAAAGTAAGATTTAGATGTTGTACCACTCACACCTGCTTCACTACTGATTCCCCCAAATGCCATTTTGCTACATCTAAACCCCTGGCAATTTATTATACAATTCCACGTAGCACACTAAAAAATAAGTTAATTTAATCTCTGCGTATGAAAACAGATTACAAAAGGAAATACTGACAGCTCTTACCTGTATTTGATAATTAAGTATATCGTATTCTCAGCAGTACTAAGAATGCAGCTTGATCTAATATAAATATCTAATAACAACTGCACAAAAGTATTTTTCTCTTTAAAGTTTTTGTATATTTTTTCCAATGTTGATGAGTTAAGCAACATTGATCTATGTATTGTGCTAAGAAAACATTAGGCACAGATCACATAATATAATTTACATTTTCTTTGTTGTAAAAAATATAGTATATGCAAATGCATATCACACAAATGATTGGTGGACGCAACACTAAGCTTCGTAGACCTAACACAAAAAGGTTAATATTTTCTACTGGATTGCGGGGAGGACACGCTGTGTGGCTTGAAGAGCAATACCTTACTTCTGGGTGAATACTCTGAAATCTCCATTAGAATTATTTGTGGATTTCCTTAAAGAAAAACAAAGCTTTATTATAGCAAAAAAAGACACTACTTTGGGCACATGAGCTAATTGGAAAGGAACCAGATAAAAATGTATACAAAAGCTATTAAAAATATTTAACACAACATCTCAAAGAACCTTTGTTGGAAGGAATAGATTATTTAAGATTATGATTGCTTTGTATAGTAGATTCTTTCATTAGCTAAGACACTTTTGGGTTAAGGTACCAAAGGATGCAGATCAAGAACAATGGAGGAAAAAAATAGCAGGCTGTTAGAAAGGGGGTGGGGGTGGGTACACATAATTTTACCCAGAAGAAACAAAAGTACTGTTTCTTTTTGTTTATAGCAAACAATTTGCACTGCGGACATTATAAAAACACAAGCAAAAGGGTTATGTGGCAGGTAATAAAATACAATGCTTACTATGCATCCTTCATAGAGAGACAACTTATGGGTTGCAGATTAGTACATTTAAGAGTATACTTTGAGGCAAAAAATTGCACTTTGCCACATATATTATATGTAGCATTTAAAGGGCAATTTATGTAAGTCATTTCCACAAACACAAAGAAAGTGAGACAGACAGACAGAATGAGAGGCAAAGACAGAGGAGAGAGCTCAGTCAGAGAGGACAGAGATGCCGAGGGGCTTTGCTCATGTCCTGTGGAAGCTCTGAGATACTTTTTTCAATAATTTTTTCATCTTCAGTGCTTAATTTTGCTATTACTGTACATTTATACTCACATACTAAAGTTATCTCATGAGATTACCCTCTATACATTCTTTTCTCTAGCTCCCCCTCCCCCACCACTGTGGAAAAAGAGAAGGAAAAAAAAAAGAAATCTTTAGTCCCTTCATCTCATAGTCAACTATTCAAGTAAATATTTCTCTAGTGGCAAACTTCCAGAAGAATTATTTAGATATTATAGAAGAATCAAGAACACAATCCAAAACCCCTGTCAGATTACACTGGATTTACTGTATAGTTCTCTTCAAATGGAGCAGGAATTAGCCCGTTTCCTAGGTTTGGGGTCTCGTGCTTCCTGATCCTTCACACACAGACAAGATGTGCACATCGTCTTGGACAGTCTTCGGAGGCCTAGCCGGAAAACACTGTTGGAAAGGCTGTATATTACACAGTTACAAAAACTATTACTTATAGCAAGCCAGGTTGTTAGGAAGGACAGTGTTGGATTGTCTAAGACCCGGGAGCTTTCCAGAAGGAAGTAAATTATATAAGGGAGCCACAGCATGTAAAACACACTGGTTATCCGAAACAAAACCATGGCGTAGCGACGGTCGGGGCTGTGTCCGGTCTCTCCAGAGGCATCCACCTCATGGCTAGGAAATCGGGCCCTCCGGTCATTTATCTCTTTGGTGTGCTGACGGCAAATTTTGAAAATGTGGAAGTAAGTGAAGCAGACCACAAAGGCAGCAGGAGCATAAAGTAAACAAACAATAAAGCCAGTAAAATAGGCACTGGTGAGCCAAGAGGTGGCACACCATTCAAAAATGTCACCATGGTACCCAGGTTTCCCCCAGCCAAAAAAGGAAGGCAAGAAAATGAGGCAAGAGTAGATCCAGATTAAAATAATGCAAATTCTCAGGCGACAAGGAGTGACCAGTTGATTGTAGGAAAGAGGCTTGGTTATTGCAAGATAGCGATCCACGCTTATGCAAGCAAGACATGCCATAGAAACGCTTTTTAGAACCGAGATGATATATCCAAAAACCTGGCAAGTCAATGACTCATGGATACCTGTGGAGTAGTGAAGAAGTGAGAGAGTAGGAACCAAGCAGCTAACTCCAACGAAAAGATCAGCATATGCCATTGTCTGAATAAAATAGCTGGTAGTGTAATGGTGTAAGAGTGGAGCACAGTGAAAGACAAAGATGACCGTTAAATTCCCAGCAATGATTAGAAATGTCAGCAAGACAATAACAACGGTCTCAAAGATGCACACATCCACCGCACTGTAGTAGCCAAATCCAAGTGGGCAGGAGTGACGTTCAGACACATTCACAATGCCACTGCTCATGTTCAGGATGCTCCATTCAGTCCACCTGGATTCATTCATGGCTTGGAATTAAGAGAACATGTAGCCTTGGCTCCAGCAAGCAGGTGCCCTGTCCAGCATGTGTTAAACTCTACACATGAGTGTCTCGGGATCAGCTTCGGTAGACAGTGGCAGTGCTTCTGTCACAGCCGAGCATCCCAGAGAGTACTCAAGCCTCTTCATCAGTCTCAGTGCAGCAGTGACACATCTCAACTTTGGGAGGGGGAGAAAGGGAAGTAAGCTAGAAAGGAGGTGAAAAAAGGTCACTGATTAGCTTCCTCTGATGCTCTCTCCAACAACTTTTTGAAGACACAAGGCACTTCTAGAGAAAATGGATATTTTATTACCTTTCACCATGAAAAATTAAATCTGTAAAAAGAAAAAAAAATCAATTGCCAAGGGAAGAAAAGAGTTTGTGAGCTGTTTGGGCTCATCAGAAAGGTAGTTTCTTAGGGATCAACTAGAAATAATGAGGGGAAAAAAGTCTTAAATTGTCTCAGGCTTCCTACTTCATCTGTCATGAGAAGTGGATTCATATTTTACGGTTTTAAATAATTAAGATCTAAGATCTAGTTGCAAATCTAAGAAAAAGTTCATTGCGGCAAAGAGTGCCTTTGGGCTCAGTTCAGGGTTCGATGCTGGTGGATGAACTTTATGATCTATTTCTCATTTCTCAAAAAAGCTAAATCCCCACACACACATACACACAAGGTTAATTCTAAAAGACTCGGGTCTACTTGGGCACAAAGGAGCAGAATAGGGGTAACAGACTCCAGACTGCCCTATAACTCTCATGAGTAAACAAAAGCATATTTCCAGTAGTGAAGATAATGTGCAATGGGTTAACACGTGACAAGATATGATAAACTGTAAAGTTTTAATTCTGCATGCAATTTTTTAAGCATTCGGATGAAAACAGTTTTAGTCCATTACAATTACCGGTTCTACATGTAATTTGTATGTTCTCCTTTTCAAAGGGAAAATAAATGTTATTAATTTCAGCATCAATAATTGAAAATAACTTTCATTATCTGATATGCTACCTTCCTTATAACGGAATAATAGATTCACAGCTCAAAGTTATTTCTCACCTTTGCAACCACACCTATATCTCACGCATATATGAAATTTAAACAATAGAAACTTTCCTATGCACTCTGAGCTTATTTGACTAGAAACGCTGCCATTATTTCTTACTTAGGTATTTCTAGTAGGCTTCATAGTCTGTTTCTATTCTACTTTCATCAGAGGATTAACACATTAAATCATTACTTCGACTAAATCTTCTGAAAGTGGAAAATTACCTTGTTTGCTATACTTGCAGTTATACAGCAGCCATATGTTATGAAAATGCCTCTTCTATTTCTGTTTTCTATTTTGAACAAGTGCTCGATTAGTACAGGGGTCATTAGGTAGGTTATAAGATGGTCTTATTTTAAAATACCTCTAAAGCATCAAGATGAGTTTAAATCCTAGAGTTTGAAATACTGAAAGGCTTGCAGGATAGAATCCATCCAAGAGGCTTCCAAGGTCATTCTGTTATCAGGTTAACATTTATCAAAAATCTTTTTAAAAGTACAGGTATTTCAGAGAGTTTCTTGTCAGTCTTTGTTGTCATACCTCTTGAAGAAGTAACATGCATTAGAGATAAAAACGTTTCCTTCAGGAACAAAGCAGCAGCTTAACAGAAAGCATTCTTCTGAAAGTTATTTTCTCGTGCACCACCAAGTCATTCAGGGAAGTCCTTCTTTTATAACAGCCACAGAATATTCCTCCTTGCACATTCCTAGTTTCACTTATCACAAAATAGTTCTCTTCTTACGGGAATAAGGCAATGCTTCTCACCTACATTCACTCTTATCAGCTGCTAGGCTGGGCTGCTTGATTCAGAAGTCCGATTTACTGTGATGCAGTTACCAGGATGCTGTCGCTATATTCTTCACAATCTCTCAGTATCACTGCCTCCACCTGAGCCGGAGCCCTGCTCCTCTCCTCCTCATCCTGAGCTGATGCAGAAGAACTCACCACCATCAGAAAGGTGACTCGGTCCTCCTGCCCCAATCAACAGCACAGCCAATGGCTACTGCAGCTGAAACTGTCACTAGGTAACAGTTGCCAGGCACATGCAGGCTTATAGACTTACTCGGCAAGCTCTGATCAAGATTGACAAAAGAAGACAATGGAACTGACCGATCCTTATAACATATTAATGGCATGTATGAATCTCTAGAGATAGTCTCCTTATAGCATTTATAAAGATTAATTCCTATGGACCAGACAGTAAGAAACAAACAAAACAAAAACAAAAAACAAACAAACAAAAAAAAAACAAAAAAACACTGGGATACACCTTTAAACCCTGTAGAGAAACTACCACAAGGTACTATGACACTAAAAAGTCAGCAGTAATCTAATGCTCACTGGCAGAAAAAAACGTATTAATTATTAAAAATCAGCTAAGACTTCGTGAACTCAAGTGATATAGCTACTATTTTTACTCCCTAAAATATAGGTATGTTTTGATTAACAGAAGTTAAGTCATTTAATAATCTCTCCAATCCCTGCCACACCCACACTAAATTGATGAATCCGATGTATTTAAGTGTATAAACAGAGCATTGGAACTAACACCTCTATGCTAACATCTATTTGGGGAAATATTTAAGGTCAAATGTGAACTCTGAAAAGTAGGCATTAGAAATAAGTAGAATGATTGTTTACTCCACTTATTATCCTAATATGAAAAACACTCAAGAGTCAAAGAACTGTCATACTGTGACTGAGCTACTCACACCCAAGTGAGAAGCAAGCAAATTAAGCTACTTTATTTGAGGGAGGTTAAAAACATTTCTATTTACTTTGACTTACTATAGGCAAACCTTTTCTATTTTAAGCATATTTCTTATGGGATCAGCACTCTTCTTTAAAGTGACTTAGAACTAATTTACAAATTATTTCAGACTTAGATAAGGAAAATTAAGCTGAAAATGGAAGATAAACTAACATCTGTTGAGCACATTCTGTGTGCCAAGCATTATGCTAAGTGCTTTATATATTTCCTCTCTATAAAAACCTTAAGTCTTTATGGAGTAGGTATCCATCATTATCACTTTCCAAAGGAAGAAGACAGGTACTACAGAAGGTAAGCATAACTTGCTTCCGACAGTCATGAAACTAGCATTGAAACAGGTCAAAAGTGTCATTCCTAACACCATATTGATGAACCCCTCTCTCCTTCCCTTTCCTTTCCTTTCCACTGATGGCTGCCAGTAAGGTAATGTCTAAGAATAACTATTTTGGATTCCAAAAATGATTTCTAAAGAACAGAAAACCCTATACTTTCCTCCATGTTGAACTGCCTTATAGGAATGAAGACCATATTATTGTCAAAAATCTCCAGGGGTTTAGGTGAAATACAGAAAGAATGGAAGCGCATTTCTCATTACCAGAATAATTCATAAAACAAGTTAGAATAACAATCATAGAATGAGTACCATGTGGAGGTTTGAAAGAAAATATTTAAATATACAATACAAAAGGCTAGAAAGTCCTATTTTACAAGGGAAGTAGTTTGACCTTTAGGGATACATAAAAGCATTAAAATCAAACAGGAATGGATTTAACTAATAGTCTCATTTACAATAATAATAAATATTCAAAATAAAAATTACATTTGATAAATATTCATGAATGTAGACAGGTCCCATACTCCATATTAAAAGGAGTTTAAGGGGCGCCTGGGTGGCTTGGTCGGTTGAGCGTCTGACTTCGGCTCAGGTCATGATCTCACGGTCTGTGAGTTCGAGCCCCGCGTCGGGCTCTGTGCTGACAGCTCAGAGCCTCGAGCCTGTTTCAGATTCTGTGTCTCCCTCTCTCTCTGACCCTCCCCTGTTCATGCTCTGTCTCTCTCTGTCTCAAAAATAAACAAACATTAAAAAAAATTTAAAAAAAAATAAAAGGAGTTTAATACTCAGCTTTACTATAAAACCATCAGAAAATAAAACACTATCAATTATTAAAGTTATCTATATATTACCAAAATCTAAATAAACCTTTTCCAAGGATAGGCTTTACATATTTTTAAAACAGTTTTGAATGTAATATTTCCAAAATTAGAGAAATGGCAAAATAATCTCATAGGGAAATTCAAATTCTAGATCGCTTTCATTTGATACATTTATTTCCCAAAACTAATCGCTGACAGGGATTTGAGTCTACGAATATTCTAAATAATCCGTAATTGTACACACTTCCAAAGGCAAATAAATGATAATACAAGAGAGTTCAAGCAGAGCCTTTGATCCACTTTCTTCTTTCCTTCTACCAACTTCCAAAAAAAGCTTTAGCAGTTCTAACAAGATAATTTTCTTCTTTTTAGACACTGACTTGTTCTACTGGTCCCTCATTTTTCTCCCTTTCTATCCTTTTTTCTAATCTGATTATAATAGGAACTAATTTATAATGTGAATCTTTAATAACAAAAAAGCATTAATGTCATATATTTACATAGCTCATTACATAAATCATTCTTTGTCTTTAATTAGGCATAACTCTCTTTATGTTAAGGGTCATTAGGTGTTTTATTATTGCCATTCTTACTGCAATCATTGTCAACCACCTCTCTCTCCTTTTAACTGATGAATGCTAGTTGGGAAATATCTAAGAGGAATTATTAGTTGGAATACTTCAGAATTACTTCTAACAGCTAAACTATAGCTTTATGAGGTGACACATCACAGGTATTTGCTTTTTTTTACTTATACCTTAAATTGTTTTATATATTCTTTTATATGAATCAATAGTTCATTATTAAACATCTAAGCATTTCAGGCAACTACTCAATAGGACCTAAATAGCAGAGTAAGAGAGAGACATCAGCATCAATGGTAAGTAAGATAAAAAGAAGGTGATGATTATCAAGGAGAACTATACAAACAATATTGTAAAAAGTAAACATGTACAGAAAAGGGTTTTGTTGTTTTTTTTTTTTTAACAATTTTAAAGGTACAAAAAAGGTGTATGCATTCAGAATTTATCTGTTTCTTCAAGTACTCCTCCCATCCATTAACTCTTCCCTATCTTGGCTGTCACTACCCTAAGCAAGCTCGCATCGTCTTGTGTGGGAGTGCATGTAGTGGCTTCCAGTGCAGTCCTCATGAGCTGCCTGTGGCCTCTCTTTAATCCATTATGCACAGACAGAATATTCTTTAAAAAATGCAAGCCAGATGATATCACTCCCCTTTTAAAATACTTCAGTGGTTTCACACTGCCCTTAGGATAAAGTCCCAGTAAGTCCTATAAAATCTGTTCTCCACATACCAATTCAATCTTACTTCTATGTTGTTTAGGATTAGCTAACCTGGTTCTACCGCCTCCTATTCTAACCATCCCCCTGTACTACATATATTTGCTATGTTGTCTACTGCCTCAGGACATTTGCACCTGCTGCTTACTATATGCCATCACACTTCTTTTAGTTAACACAGAAATAACCTTCAGATTTAATTCAAATACCACTTCCTCACAGACACCTTCCTTGAATTCCCAGATTAGACCAGATTCTATACCTATCATAATTTATAATGATCTATTTCATTCAATTTTGTCTTTCTGACTAGACTGCAAGCCCCATGAAGGGAGCAATACCTGTTTTGTTCGCATTATATCTTAAGTACCTACTTTACACTTTTGGGCATAAAATTGGAGCTAAACAAGTACGTGTTTAATAAGCTTTAATGTAAAGAACATAAAAATAGCTCAAAAAGTCTGCAAGACAAGAAACACTAATAACCAGTTTCTGTGAACCTCAGAATACACAAAGTTCCTTATAATCCCCCTTGAATGACATACAAGCTTCACAAGAAAGCTATAAAACATATAACCAAATTTCAGAAGAAGAATTAGCCTAATAAATTCAAATTAAGGGCAATATTATTTATCTATACTTCTCCCTAAACCCAATTCAATATGAATATTTAACTAGTGCTTTGAAAAATCCTATCTAGCAAATGCTGCAAAATGCAGTACCAATATGTGTTAAATGTTCTATCAAAGCAATTTGGTCTAAATGTAAAAAAAAAAAAAAAAAAAAAAAAAAAACAGTAGCATATGTTACAATCCACTGATTTAGTGATCTCTCAAGGATAGAAAGAGAGTTTATATTATTAGCTTTATTTCATTAGGAGACAAGTTATTAACAATCACAAATATTTCACAGCTATTAAGTGAGTGCATTACAGAAGAAAACTTCCTCAATCTGATAAATCCTATAGCTAGAGTGATATTTAATGGTGAAGGAGTAAAAGCTTTCTTCTTAAGATAGAAAAAAAGGCAAAGATGTCTGCTCTCACCACTTCCATTCACTTTATACTGGAGGTCCCTGTCAGTAACAGGCAAGAAAAAAAAAAAATAGCTAAGCCATACAAGAAGACATAACTACACACATAAGAAACACTTCAAAAATCTACCCCAAAGACTATTAGAACTAATGAGTAAATCTTGTCCAAATACAAGGGCAATATACAAAAATCATTGAATTTCTGGATACTTGCAACAAACTACAGTAAATGAAATTTTAAAACAACAAACCATTTACAACAGCCCCCAAAAACAGAAAATATGGATAAATTTAAAACAAAAGATGTGTAAGACCTCTACCCTGAAAACTACCAAATTAAAAGGTCATAAGTAAATGGAGAGATATACTACCTTTATGGATTAGAAGACTCAACACTATTAATAAGAATGTTAGCTTTTCTCAAATTAATCTATGGATATATTGCTATTTGTTGATTCTAAGTGATTCTACAATTTTTATGTAAATAAAAAAGGACGTAGGGTAGCTAAAACAATCTTGTGAAAGGATCTTTTAAAAGTTGGAAGACTGGCACAAGGATAAACAAATAAATCACTAAAAAGAATACAGTCCAAAAATAAACTCACACTTACCAACTGAATCTTAACAGACTTTAAAACAAGTCAAGAGGAAAAGAATATCTTTTCAGTAAATGTTACTAGAAAAATTTGGATAATGAGAAAAATGAACTTAGACTCCTTCCTCATACCACGCACAAAAATATATTTGAGATAATCAGATCTAAACATAAATATTAAAACTATAAATATATAGTTTCTAGAAGGAAACATCCTAGAAGGAGAATATCTTCATGACATTTAAGTAGACAAAGGTTTCTTAAAATGCAGAAAATAACTATAAAGGTAAAATGTAATGAATTATACTAAAAACAAAATTCTGCTTTTCAAAAGATAGCATTAAAAAAATCAGTAAGTCAAAAGACTAGTAGAAAACACTAGCAAAACATATATCTAACAAAAAGTCTGTATCCAAAATATATAAGAGGACTCCTACACTTTGTTAGTAAAAATACAAATAACCCAATTAAAAATGGGGAAATGCCGTCATAGGTACTTCACAAAGGAAGAAATGGCCATCAGTATTCAGCATCAATAGTCATCAAGAAAAGGCAAAGTAAAATCACAGTGAGATATCACTACATACTCACCAGAATGACTAAAATTAAAACACTGCAAATACGGGGCGCCTGGGTGGCGCAGTCGGTTAAGCGTCCGACTTCAGCCAGGTCACGATCTCGCGGTCCGTGAGTTCGAGCCCCGCGTCGGGCTCTGTGCTGACAGCTCGGAGCCTGGAGCCTGTTTCCAATTCTGTGTCTCCCTCTCTCTCTGCCCCTCCCCCGTTCATGCTCTGTCTCTCTCTGTCCCAAAAATAAATAAATAAATAAATAAATAAATAAAAAAACACTGCAAATACTAAATATCGGTAAGAATGCATAAGTCAAACTCTTATAAATTTTAAGTATTAGTGTAAAATGGCCCAACTTTTTACTTTTTTTTTTACAGTGTTATATTAGTCTCAGGTGTACAACATAGTGATTCAATACTTCCATACAGCCCCCAGTGATCATCACAGCAAGTGCACTCCTTAATCCCCATCACCTATTTCCCCTATCACCCACCAATTTGTTCCCTATAGTTAAAAGTCTAAATGTCCATCAACTGATGAATGGATAAAGAAATTGTGGTTTATATACACAATGGAGTACTACGTGGCAATGAGAAAGAATGAAATATGGCCCTTTGTAGCAACATGGATGGAACTGGAGAGTGTGATGCTAAGTGAAATAAGCCATACAGAGAAAGACAGATACCATATGGTTTCACTCTTATGTGGATCCGGAGAAACTTAACAGAAGTCCATGGGGGAGGGGAAGAAAAAAAAAAGAGGTTAGAGTGGGAGAGAGCCAAAGCATAAGAGACTCTTAAAAACTGAGAACAAACTGAGGGTTGATGGGGGGTGAGAGGGAGGGGAGGGTGGGTGATGGGTATTGAGGAGGACACCTGTTGGGATGAGCACTGGGTGTTGTATGGAAACCAATTTGACAATAAATTTCATATTTAAAAAAAGTCTGTTTCTTGGCACTTCTCTCTCTCTCTCTTGTCCCTTTGCTTGTTTTGTTTCTTAAATTCCACATATGGGTGAAATATGGTATGTGTCTTTCTCCAACTGAGTTATTTTGCTTAGCATTATACTCTCTAAGCTCCATACATGACACTGCAAATAGCAAGACTTCATTATTTTTTATGGATGAATAGTATTCCTGTGTGTGTGTGTGTGTGTGTGTGTGTGTGTGTGTGTACACACACCACCTCTTCTTTATCCATTAATCACTTGATGGCCACTTGGGCTGCTTCCATAATTTGGCTACTGTAAATAATGCTGCTACATATATAGAGGTGCACATATCTCTTCAAATTAGTGTTTTTGTATACTTTAGATAAATACTCAGTAATGCGATTGCTGGGTCCTAGGGCAGTTCTATTTTTATAATGAATGTCTTTTTTTTAACTTTTTTTAATGTTTATATATTTTTGAGAGACAGAGCATGAGCAGGATAGGGACAGAGAGAGAGGGAGACAGAATCCGAAGCAGGCTCCAGGCTCTGGGCTGTCAGCACAGAGCCCAACATGGGGCTCAGACTGTGAACAGCGAGATCATGATCTGAGCTGGAGTCAGACGCTTAACCGACTGAGCCACCCAGGTGCCCCACAACTTTAATTTTAATAGCCCAAAACTGAAAACAACCCATATATCCATCAACATAGAAACCAATAAACAAACTGTAATATGTCCATACAGTGAAGTTCTGAATACTTGGAACTAATTTTTGATGAAAGAAATCAGGTGTGGATGTGGATGTGTGTTGACCAACAAGAAGTATAAGGAAACTTTTAGAGATGATTGGAAACATGGTGTATCTCGATAGCCATGGGTAACATGCATTTATACATATCAAAACTCATCAAAATGTGACATTTAAGATCTGTTATTTCACATACATGTAACTTATGGCCAAAAAGAAGGATAAAGCTATGATTGCACTTACATGTTTCAAGCATTCCATTTCTTAAATGTAAAACCACCAAATTAGATCCCTAAACTACTTGAGTGAAAAATACCAGAATCCTCCAAAGCAAGAAAGAGAGCTACCGAAATGTCTAAAAGAACAGATAGAATAAGTAAATCTATCCTGTGCCTACTTTCACACTCTCTCAATCAGGATACCTGACTCATGGTTCAGTGTTTGTACTCACAGACACAACAGCCCAGATGCAAGTGAGACACTGAGTGAGAAAAGGCTTCGTATTAAATGCCAGTTATACAACACTCTGGGACTGCCCCAGCTAGGCGGGATCTAAGACAACTGGCCAAGAAAGCAAAAACTTTGAGAAATTTCATTATCTGTAACCAGTCACAAAGGAAAAGGAAGAAAGAAAATACTAATATATATGTACACTTATTTTTTCTTAATGTTTATTTTTTTTGAGACAGAGAGAGAGAGAACATGCACACACAAGTGGGGGAGGGGCAGAGAGAAAGGGAGACACAGAACCGGAAGCAGGTTCCAGGCTCCAAGCTGTCAGCTCAGAGCTGGACACGGGGCTCAAACCCACAAACCGCGAGATCATGACCTGAGCTGAAGTAGGACACTTAATTGACTGAGCCACTCAGGCGCCTCTACATGTATGTTTAATTCTTAGTAGGGGGAACCCTCAAATAAAAGATGTAATTAAAACCAAATTAATCAGTCAAAAATAGTATGCAGAGTAAAAATAAGTAAGTAAGCAAGTAAAACCATGCACAGTATGATCTTTCTTTTCATTTTCCTTAGCTTGGGCTATTATCTTTAGTAAACATTTATCATACTTGAAGACTAGGAAAGATTATGACTTAAAGAAGACAGTATAGGCTTTAGAATGCGCCAGACGTGGGGTGGCAAGCTGGCTGCAGCACTCATTAACTATGACGCCGTGGGTATGTCATTCTTCCCACGTGTCTCAGCTTCCATCTGTAAAATGGAGCTAACACCTACCCCTTAAAGTTGGTTATGAAAACTAGAAATTTAAAGATAAACCATAAAAAAGCACACAGCAGCTCATTCAAAGCTCAGATAGTAAAGGTAAGCATATTCTTCACTATCAACAGACTTTCTGTTTAATCATTTCTCCTTAAGAAACTATACCCACAAATAACCTGAGAATAGGAAATTAATAACACTTCCACTTTCTACTGAATTGCCATCTCCCTCAACAATTCCCTTTAAAAAGTACATTTTTAATATAAATGCATTATCTGAACATGACCATGCATCTTAGGAAATTTATATGATTACAACACCATAATGTAAAAATCACCAAAGTTTAGTCCATAAAAACCTCAATTACGTGGATGCTGCAATTTCCAGATAATGCGGGTCTTTCTCTTTTTAAATTTTTAGAATTTTGTTTCACTCCATCAAATTTTACATTTAAATCTTTATAAGATGCCTCATATACATCTCCTCTGCCTTCTTAAACTCAGAATTCTGAACATAATTAAATTTTGCCTGGTAGGCTGGGATCATCATTCTTAACATTGATGAGAATAGTCTTAAAATTGCCTTATCATCACCATCACACCTTTGTAGCTACTAGATTCCGCATACATGTATATACACAGATATAGATACATAGGTTTTATGTTTACAGAGAAGCAGACAGACAGACTTGTTTGATTTCTACAAGTAACCAGACACCTAGAAAAGAATGGAGCTTCCACATTTTCCGAATCTATTTGCATAGCAAATATAGCATACTCCTCTTTCCTCTTCTAATTTGCTACCCTTAATTTTCTAAAGGTTTAACTATCAGAAATAAAGCTTATGAGAATTTTTTCTCAAAGAGTAAGCAGAAGTACTATTCTATGAATAAAATGCCATAGCTCAGGCCTGAGCTGTCAGTTATTTCTAAATAAGTAAAGTGGTAGCTGTTTTAGTATAGCAACAGACATGATAAATACACTTAAAAATAACACAAGAGAAAAGGAAATTCCCAGCTTTCTTACATCTTCCATGTTCTTCTCTTTATGAAACAAATCTGGAAATTAAAATAAGATTTTCATATCAATGCAATCCCATCAAATATTAATAGTATGTCACAGGAAAGGTTCAACATAGCCACCTCCCTTTAATTTTTGCACAGTAATAAAAACACGGAGGGGAAAGTTGAACCTTAAAACATCTCCTGCAAAAGTCTGTCAAAATTATAAGAAAACAAAATAGTACAGTTACATTTTAAATAACAGGTTCACATTATAGGAAAGAAATGTGGATTCAAAATCATTTTTAATTGAAAGAGATTTTTCCCTTATAAAAGAAAATTGCTATTTTTTAAAGATATCTTATTGTTATGGCAACTGAAGTGCTAAAAATAATAAAGAAATATCAAAGTTGTTATAGCAACTAGAATTTTAAAAAGCCATGAAGTGTAAAATAATCAAACCTTTACTTGGCTTGAAATGCAACATCTATGACTCAGTTTTCAAAAGAAAACTTGAAATACTCATGCTCTTATCTTTACAAGTTGTCTCTAAAGTCCAAATTAAAAAACAAAAAAAAACAAAAACTTCAGCCTAACACTTTAAATATTTTTTAATATTCCTCATATCCCTCACCATTCTATACATATTCAATAATGTGGCTCTGATAATTATACAAGTTATCAAACTCCATCAGTAGCAGGAAATGTTGGTTACTCAATAAATGCATGTTGACTGAACTCAACTATTCAGAGTTCATGCAAAATCTGGATTTTCTGGTCTTTTAACATACTTCTTATCTCTGATCTTCACTCTCCTGCTCTAGAATACACTGAAGGTCAAAAAGATCTACTCACTGCCAAAGTGCTTTGCCCAGAATTCATCCAATTAGAGTTCAATTAAATTACAATTTTACTGAAGGGCTACTGCATGCTACATATTGTGTGAAGTTTGGGGAAGTTTTTCTCATAGAAGTCACAGTCTAGTAGAGAACGAACTAAAATAGGTCAACATCACTGGGATGTAAAGTGCAATGAAAGGATATAATAAGATTATCAGGAGAAAATTCATGAATGTCCTATAAGCAATGGCAAAGTCTTTGAAGGATTTAAACCAGGAAGTAACATAAATTGATTGTTTTCCCAGAAACAGCCAGATAAAGAAATTAAAATTTTAGATTTACATGCTTTGCATTATAAAATCAAGGTTAGGTGCTTACTTCCGCAGTTTTCCTTGCTCCTTTGTAATAACTAATGACTAAGATTCAGGTAACAAATGTAGTAACAAATAGTGCTAACATAGCACATTTCTCCAGTCTTTATACACCGAAGAGAACGGACTGGGAACAGACCCCTATGTATGTTTCTCCACACCTCCTCTGCCTTCTTTGTACTCTTCATCCATCTCTTTTTCAATATATTTCCCCACTAAAAACAACTGGCTTTTTTTTTTTTTAAACAACTGGCTTATTTTTAAACTGGCTGTGGTTTATCCTATGAGCTAGTAAAGACAGCTTGAGAAGCTCAGACTGGGCTCTGTGGGAAAATGGGCCTTATTTCCCTTAGACATAGAAAGGGAGACCTGTAGTATTGTTGATATGGAAAGCCTCCTGTTACATACACTGCAGAGTTTGCTACCTCTGCAGAAACAGGATGCTTACAAAACCACAATCTCTTCTGTGCCTGCCTTACCTAGTAAAGAAGATGACTAGTGATAACCACTACTATTTTGATCCTGAGCCCATTACAGTTACATTGCCTTTTCTTAAAATGAATAACTGGTATTGTCCTTTAGATAAATTATCTACAATGCCTTGCTTTATTCTTAATTTGTGCAAAATCTTGTTTTTCCTAATTTTTTTTATTGAAAAAGGAATACAAGCACTCAAAAACAGAAAAGGAATTTAATTTCACATAGTTGTATTAAGTTCTTAGACTATACCTCCAAAATAAAATCATTCAGTAGTTAATTTGATCATTATATTTAGCACTGTAGTAATTTATACCCATGTAGTGCCTGCACGATTAATTTTATAACAGTTGTTGAATTTCTACTTGTTTATGCCACATATATACAGTGTCTGTGTGTCTGTATATACTCTACATTGTGTAATATTTCTCAAACTGGAGTCCAAGGAACCTTTGAGAAAATATCCTTAGTGGTCCATGAATACTCTTAATATTTTTAAATTTTCAATTTTATTTCTATAAAAATCTAAAAACTTTGCTAGAACTAGATTCTGGAGCTGCCTAGGTGGCTCAGTCAGTTGAGCATCTGACTTCGGCTCAGGTCCTGACCTCATGGTTTATGAGTTCAAGCCCCACATCTGGCTCTCTGCTGTCAGCACAGAGCCTGCTTCAGATCTTCTGTCTCCCTCTCTCTCTGCCCCTCCCCCACTCATGGATGCATGCGTGTTCTCTCCCTCTCTCTCAAAAACAAAAAAGTAGATTCTGATAATCTGACTGCTATCTCATAACAAAGTATTATTATGCAATATTGGTGCCAACATTTATTGAAGCATTAACCATTGTGTTGGAGTCAACCAGTTCTTAATTTGTTGCAAGCTAAGAAAATAGCACATAAAGAGGCTTAATACGTAAATAATGCACCAAGTGAAGGTCACATGACCCAACATCACACCATACAAATAAGTTCTCCAAGTGGGTTGGAAAGTATGCTGAGAAAACGAAGTCATCTGAAAGCACATGGCCACATAATTATGCCAAGCTCAAAACAAAACAAAAACAAAACAAAACAAAACAAAAACACTATATCATAGCTATCAGGATCACATTCATACTGTGAACAGCAATTTACTCTCAGGAAAATAACCTAACCCATAGCATTAAATTAATACCATACTATTTTGGTATTAATACATAAATGTATATTTTTATTGCTTCCATTATATTATGATCATGAGAACAAAAAGTATACAGAGTTTATATTTAATTTTATATCACCATATATTTAGGTAACATTAAAATATATTTATAGTCAACACTGGTGGTAGGGGATTGTTAAGAACTTCTCTTCACCATGAAATGGCGTGGCATATTATTCAAAGTTGAAAACCCTGACACATATAGTTGATATTCAAAAGATGTCTTTTTTTTTCCCCCTGAGAGAGAGTGCTCATGTGCACACACAAGCACAAATATGGGGGAGGGTCAGAAGAAGAGAAAGAATTCCAAACAGGCCCCATGCCCAGCACAGAGCCAACATGGGGCTCAATCTCACAACCATGAGATCATGACTCAAGCCAAAATCAAGAGCTGGACACTTAACCGACTGAGCCACCAAGGCACCCCAAAAGATGTCTTTTAGTAATAATGGTGAAGTACTCCAGCAATACTAGTCAAAAAGAAGTAAAGGTAAAGAAAACAATTTAACTAGGTTAATAAGAAATGAACAATTTTTGAGTCTAGAATGCCCACTAAGCTTATGGAAAATATCTAATTACAAATCATACGAACAGATGGAAAAAGATTTATATGAGAGAATATAATTACCATAAAATGCTCATTTAAACATGCATTTGCTTTTACATGAAAGCACTAAAGAAACGTCGTATCACCCCCTCCTCCACAAATTTCCTCCACACCCCATTACCACTCTATACGTTGCACTGTCAGCTCCTAGACCAAGACAATCGTCTCATTTATCTCTGAGTTGCTCATGGAGCCCAATACACAATGCTTCCATCACTGATATCCAGTGCATGTTTGCTGAAAGGATAACATTTCTTTTTTTTTTTTTTTTTTTTTTTTCAACGTTTATTTATTTTCGGGACAGAGAGAGACAGAGCATGAACGGGGGAGGGACAGAGAGAGAGGGAGACACAGAATCGGAAACAGGTTCCAGGCTCTGAGCCATCAGCCCAGAGCCTGACGCGGGGCTCGAACTCACGGACCGTGAGATCGTGACCTGGCTGAAGTCGGACGCTTAACCGACTGCGCCACCCAGGCGCCCCTGAAAGGATAACATTTCTATTGACCCAGCACTTTCTCCCCAAAGATCTCAAAATGCTTTATAAACAGATATTACTGACATTATAAACATATTGCGTGACTTGCTCCAGATCACATTAGAACTACGATGGAAGAGGAAAAGTCAACAGAAATAAATGAAATGAAAACCTTCCAACCCTAAGTCCAGAAATGTATTAACCACAAGATCATTAAAAGTCTGTTGCAGGGGCCTAAAATAATTTACTTAGCAATTTAATTCGCCAACGAACAAAGGTCTGAGTATATCTTCTTTACTAGGTTATGAGCTCCTCTGAAAATATCTTTCATTACAGCTATCCTCAGTGGTAAGCACAGTGGCTGACACATGACAGAGGCTAATAATATATGCCAAATAAATCAAATTGACTGATATGTGTTCCTCTCCTGCTAAACATCAACACAAAAGGTTATTTCATAAAGCTAGAGACTAATCTAAAATAAACAGCTGGATTCTCCTAAAATAACAGAAATCAGTGTGGCTTAAATTCACTCAGAATATAAAGCTTTTCAAAAGAAAGCTAAAAATATTATACTTTCTCATCATCCCTGGGTCATGTTATGGGGGAATGAAGAAAATGAGAAATCAAACGAATTGACCTACATCTGCCAGTACAACTTTATTTTTCACCCGGCAGTTTCAAAGCTAAGTGGCTAAAGTCATTAGGTAGCATAGGGAACAACTCAGAACACTGAGCCTTTGACAGAAATCACTTTTAAGAGACAGAAATTGAGAACGGAAAGAATAAACCTATTATGCTGTTTTCAAGACATGCCTAAAAGAGGAATAAATGTTGCTAAACTGGCAGAAGCCTGGTAAGAAAATGTCTCTATTGAAAAGGATTTGGAATCAAAGAAGAAAATGTGATTAAAAACTTGAATTAGAAGACTGAAGTGGGAATCAGCAGTTTGGCGGATTTTGGGGGCCCACTAGGCAACACCATGCAACACTGTTTACAATGTTGAGTAGGGGGATAGGGCTTTAAATGAATGCGTACAAACGCCTATACACACACATATATATACACACATCCACAGAGATTAAATGTTCCTGTTAATCTAACATTGGCATCTCTCTCCAATGCCAGCAATAATCTATGGTTAAATAATTCAGTCATAACACAGACTAAAGCGTGGTAAGTAAGCTCAGCAACATGGACTTTTATTTACAAATGTCACCATCCACTGCTTTTTCAATTCAGTCTCTTAGCCCCGCTTTCAGGTGCTTCAGTAACCTGGTACACAACAGTATAAAATAGATGATGTAGAGAACTACAGGCATTTAAAAGGTAAGCTTTGGGGCGCCTGGGTGGCTCAGTCAGTTAAGTCTCTGACTTTGGCTCAGGTCATGATCTTGCACTCTATGAGTTCGAGCCTCACATCGGGCTCTCTGCTGATAGCTCAGAGCCTGGAGCCTGCTTCAGATTCTGTGTCTCCTCCTCTCTCTGCCCCTCGGTCTCTCATACTGGTGCATGCTCTCGCTCTCTCTCAAAAATAAACGTTAAAAATTAAAAATAAATAAATAAATAAAAGGTAAGCTTTTCTAGGAAAGTATACTGTTGTTCACAGAAAAAATACACCTTGGGTTAAAAGTAGATTCTCACAGAATTTAAATGTGCCAGTAAGATGCTAGAATTAATTGGGTATTTAAAACTCAGAACACTAACACCAAATAATTTATAATCAGCATTTACTCTAGGAAAAAAGTGCTCACAGAATTCTATTCAATATCCAACATTCTGAAGTTGCTTATAAGGTAACAATGAGATAAATCAACCTCTGATTCTTTTCTTTTATCATATAGGAAGTATTTCCAGTGCTACGGCTTTTGAATAACATCAAGATCTTGGAGTCTTAATACTCCAGTCCCTCCAGAGTCTTCACAGGGAGAAGGCATATATGAAGATGTATTTGTGATAGAAAAGTTTCAGAACATTTTAGGAAGCCATTTATCCAATATCCTTAGTATGTCTTTATGCTTGTAAATTCGACAGCCCTGTTTAAAATGCTTGCGTATGCAAATATTATCTGAGCATCAAAAGATGACTGCAGAAATGTGAAGGATTCCAGTTATAGTAATGGGTTGGAATGACATTTTCTTTAATAACTTCTTTTATAAATGTACCGCCCAAGCTGAATGTCATTATGGGACTATTTATAATTTAAAGCTTTCTGTCAAGATGATTTTATGCCCTGACATGGCTCTGAGTAGGCTGGAGACAGCTGTATGCCCCAAGGGAAAACAAATTACTGGTGTTGTTCAAGAGCAAAGGTATTAAATAGGAAGTGTTTCATACAGAACTTCATTGAAAATGATGATGGCTAATTGTAACATACAGTAAAATTCTGCCAGTCGACCAATGATAATTTTGATAATAAATGTTATTTCACCCATACAGTTTCTTCCCTTAAAGTAGATGAAACTTAATTATACTTTTCTGAGCTTCCTAATAAAATAGGTGCATGGCACTATTACAATTAAGGTTTTTGTCTGTACACAAAATGGGTATTAGAAAAGTTCTGGAAAATTGCAAAAAGAATCTTTATCCAACATTACTGGAATGTCATTATATTTGTAAATTTTAACTTTGCATTAATGGGTTTAACCAACATGAATCAAGAGAAAAATGTCAATTATTGAATGAGGATGTACTGTATTTGTGGAAAACACTGGTCTAAACCCCATCATTACTAAAAGACAAACAGAACAATCAGACTGAGGTGTTTTTGTTTTGTTTTGATTATTCAGTTTTTTAATCTATTAGAATAAAAAATATGTCTAATTTGTTCCTATATTTTGGGGAATTTTCATAAGAATCCACGTTGGTAGGGGATTCTGAATAAAATTATTGGAAATACTCTTCATGTCTCAGCCAAATGCTACTGGAAACAAGAGAATAAAGTTCTAGTCCACTATTCATTGGATGAGAGAACGTCACTTGAATTCTTCCAGTCCCAAAGGCCTAACCTCTTTCAATTATAAAATGCAATGCTTACCAAATGAGGCATGAAATTATGACACTTGATGCTTTTTAAAAGTCCTTAAGAATCCTGAAATTTTTACATTCACAAGGGTGCCTATTAATAATATTATTAATGTGAGTTGGGACACAAAAACTGTAGACATAAAAGAAAACTACTGATAAAAAATAACATACTACAGGAGTGCCTGGGTGACTCAGTCAGTTAAGCTTCAACTCAGGTCATGATCTCATAGTTTGTGCATTTGAGCCCCATGTCAGGCTCTGCTCTGGCAGTGTGGAGACTCCTTGGAATTCTCTCTCTCTCTCTCTCTCTCTCTCCCTCTCCCTCTCCCTCTCCCTCTCCCTCTCCCTCTCCCTCTCTCCCTCTCCCCCCCACTCATGCTCTCCCTCAAAATAAACAAACATTAAAAAAAAATTTTAATTTTTGCTACAATATTTGTTGGTTTTAAAGGTCAAATTCTATTTACATCAAATGCCGTAACAAATTCTAATGAAGAAACTCAGCACGACAAAAAGATCGCCAATGCTGTGGATGATGACGTACATATCTCAAATAATATTCAGTGTTAACAGTGCTCCTTACCAACCAAAACAGCAGCCAACAAGAAGCAGAAAGCTCTCTACTATTTGCTTGCACTGACCAACGAGGACGGTTTAACCATCATTTTCTAAATGTTAAATGATAATCCTATTGGCTTACTTTAACTCCACAAAAACTTGCGTTCCAATGGTATATTCTGTTAACAATAAAGCCAATCAAGTGTTAATGATGAGCACAACTGGAACATAAAGGTGTGCTGTAAATGATGCTCTCTACACATCAATGAAATGCATTAAAAGCCAGAATTTATTCATGTTTTTATTTCATAGTAACAAAAAGACACTTCAGAAAGTATGATTTCAAGGAGATTATTGCATTGAACGTAGTTTAAAATACCTGGCAGTTTTTTCCAGCACCTTTCTGTTTCCTGTACAGGAAGCAAAACAACTGCTACCCAATTTTGACTTAAAATACGGTTATTATATATGTACTTAAAATATGGCTGAGATGCCATACATTAAAGTCTGAGATGCACATGATAAAATGTTTCTAGAAATGAACATGTGTGTTTTTAAAATTATTAAAAAGCATTTAATAATGAAAGAAATACAGAAGTGTCATGGACTCAAGGCAAGGAATGAAGGATAATCTTCATTTTACTGATTTTATTTGTTAATGTTTATTTATTTTTTTATTATATGAAATTTATTGTCAAATTAGTTTCCATACAACACCCAGTGCTCATCCCAAAAGATACCCTCTTCAACGCCCATCACCTACCCTTCTCCTCCCTCCCACCCCCCATCAACCCTCAGTTTGTCCCATATGTTTTCACTCTTATGTGGATCCTGAGAAACTTAACAGAAAACCATGGAGGAAGGGAAGGAAGAAAAAAAGAAAAAAAAAAAAAAGAGGTTAGAGTGGGAGAGAGAGCCAAAGCATAAGAGACTCTTAAAAAAATGTCTATTTATTTTTGAGAGAAAGAGACAGCGCGAGCAAGGGAGGGAGACAGAATCCTAAGCAAGGTGCAGGATCTGAGCCATCAGCACAGAGCCCACTGCGGGGCTTGAACACACGATCTGTGAGATCATGACCTGAGCCGAAGTCAGACGCTTAACGGACTGACCCACCCAGGCGCCCCTGCATTTTACTAATTTTAAATGCCAGGTGGAGAATGGAAAAGTAGCAGAAGCTAAACTACAAGCCATTGTCTCTACTAATCCTAAGGGCATGAAGGTAAAGCATAAAAACATAGACACACATTTCCTTCACTCATTGTTCAGTAAATTTTTTCTTGACAGCCTACTGTATACTATGCTTTCTTTCTGAGGTCCTTTGGTTTTGGTCAAATATATCTTTTTTTATATAAACTGAAGTGACTCTCCTTTAGGAACAAGGGTGCTTACTTCTCAGATCATTTGCCTTTGGCCTACATATCCCAAAATAAATACATTTTTTTCCGGTTCTGAAAAGAGAGAAAGTTTAGTTTCAAACAGATGTCATATATAAATCACAAGTAAAGTGAACACTCATACCTTCTGTACTTCAATTACCTAGAGAAGTTGTTCCAAAATTAGATTTGAAGGCTTGGCAGAAGATAGGGTAAGACTTGTACAGAACAGTACTCTATACTAGAGGAAGGATGGAAAGAAGAGGAAGGAAGGAGGGACAGAGAAGGAGGGAGGGAGGGAAGAAAGGAACGTAGAAGGAAAGAAGCAAACAAAAAAAAGAAACCTTCAAAAGACCTCCAAAAGGATTATACAGGAAAATTATCCAATGTAAATATTTATAATGCATTTGCATCCCAAAGCATATTTAAGTAAGCCTTTTGGCCCAGAAGTCTTTTAAATTTTTGTATTGATTCATAAATCAAAGTATAGGTACATGCCACTTTGGAAAATACTATGCAGTTCATTTTGAGACAGAGAAAAAGCAGTTTTACTCACAGTACAATTTTCAGAAGAGAATAAAGAAGAAAAAAGTCCAAAAGACATGTGGAGATATTGTCAAAAGGTTTATTTTTGTTCATTATTTGTTGATTCAATGAAGTGTTAAGTGCTTCCTATAATGTCACAGTCTCAAGATACCATGGGAAAATGTTGGTGAGATGAGTTTATATTCTATATTGTCAGAGTTACCTGGAAGCCAAATAAGATAGTTTAATACAGAACAATGGACACAGAATTAGTTTTAGTGATGCAGGTTACAGCTTCATATGTTATAATTACACTTATGTATCTCATATAAATTCTTGTACCTTTGGATTTCTCATCGGAAAAAAAAGAGTAATACACCAGTTGTCTTGCTTATCCCAGATGGTTAATTGGAACATTAAATAAGGCAATATTTATGAGAAATTTGGGGGGAAAAATTATAAAGTATGCTAACAATGTCACTATTTTTACCAATAAAACTTCAAAGAAAAAATGGATACCTGAACGATATAAAACTATTTCATGTAACTTCTCTTGGGCTTCTATTTCCATATCAATAAAGGAAAAGGGATTATCACTGGCTTTGGTGTTGTAAAGGCTTTCATAAGGACAAAATTAGAAAAAAAATAGAAAAAACTAAGAATATAGAAAATATAGAAAATAGAAAATATAGAAAATATAGAAAAAAATATAGAAAAAACTAAGAACTAAAAATATAGAAAAAATATAGAAAAAAACTAAGAAGGGGTATTTCTATAAACTGATTATTTGTGTCCTACCATATGTTGAAATTCTAGCACTCAAGATGATGGTGTTAGGAAGTGGAGTGTCTGGGAAGTGATTAGTGCCCTTATAAGTGTGATTCGAGAAAGCTGCCTTGCCTCTTCCACCATATGAGGACAAAGCCAGAAGGCACCCTCTATACACAAGGAAGTAGGCCTTCACCAGACATTGAATCTACTGTATCATGATCTGGACTTCCCAGCCTCCAGAACTGTAAGAAATAAATTTCTGTTGTTTGTAAGCAACCCACTTTACGGTATCTTGTTATAAAAGACCAAAAGGACTAAGTCAGCTATGAAATATAAATGATTATAAATTCTGTTTTCTACTCTTAAAACATTTGTAAGTTGTTCAAACATTAAAAGAAATTACTTAAATCTTGATAATCCTTATTAATCAGGCACAGGGAACCTAGACACAAGACAATTCTCCCCCAAAGGGCAGAGAAAATATTCTTGCTTGTTACGTTTACAATCAGTCTCCAAACTGGAAGAAACCACAGATGTGGAAGAAACCACAGAAAAAATTCTTTTTTTTTTTTTTTTTTTTTTTTTACAAAAATCAATCCAAAGAATATGCTCTTAAACCAGACAACTCTATTGATTACTACCATTTTGGGCAAGTTATATAAAATCGTTATGCTTCAATAATAACACTTAAGTAATTATAAAATAATATAAACAAGTAGCAATAATTAAATGAGTTCATACATTCAATAATAAATACTCATAAAGATTAGCTATTTTATATCACCAAAAGCATTATCAGATTTCTACTTTCTCAGAAGAGTATGCCAATAAGCCTCAGATAAACCATTCTTGCTTCCCCTCAAAAGTACTAAAAGCTTGATACATGCAAAAAGCTGTGCTTTTAGTATGACAGCTTAAGCCCTAACAGACCAACTATAAGCTCTAGACTAAATATAAAAAAGTGAAACAATTCACTGAGGGCTCTGGAGAGAGAAAAAAAGCAGGAATACTTTGGAGAGATAATCCAAACTTGAAAAATGGGAATATCTGACATTAAGTATGCCTTTTTTGCAGCTATGACCTGAGGGCAGGCCAAAGTCACAATGTGATGCAAGACGGCTGAAGTTCCAATAGAAGGTATACTATCCTTCCTGACTGAGAAGCCAGGGTCAAAGCCCAGAGTAATCACAGTTGCCACAGAGTAAGGAAATAATGGAAAAGAAAGGGCCAGAAAATAAGAATCCTAAATTCTGTGTATAACATCTCCCAAGTTTCTGGGTAACTCCCAAACCAAGCATACATGTGGAAGACTACAAGCTGGCAGGCTCAAGATAAATGGACTGAGCAGAGAACTGGGCTGTTAACCACCACAGGCAAGACAGAGCTTAAAATTTGAATAAAATCAAGTTAAACACTTGCTAAACAAAAAGTCAATACTCTCATAATACCCACAATTTCCAGGACACAATTCCAAAATTATCTAACAAACAAGTACCAGGAAACTGTAACCCATTTGTAAAGGAAAAAACAGTCAACAAAAGCCAACCTTAAAATGACCCAAATGTTGAAATTATCAGACAAGGGCTATGAAGCAGCTATGAAAAAACTATGCTCAGTGACGTAAAGAAAACTATACTTGCAATGAGTAAAAGTAGAATAAATTTCAGGAGAGAAAATGAAAATATAAAAAAGAGCCAAATGAACACTTTAGAATACAAACGTAACAATTAATTGGATGGAATTAGGGGCACCTGGGTGGCTCACTCAGGTGAGCATCCAACTCTTGATCTCAGCTTAGGTCATGATCTCCTGTTCATGAGATTGAGCTCCACATCAGGCTCCACGATGACAGTGTGGAGGCAACCTGGGCGCTCTCTCTCTCTTTCTCGCATGTGCGCATGCACACACACACACACACCTTTAAAAAAATTCACTGGATGGACTTAGAGGTGAATAAAGAAAAGCTAAGTGAACTTGAAGATAGGTCAACAAAAATTATTCTACCTAAAAATTATTCTGACCCAAAAAATAAAAAACAGAGAGCCCCAGAGATCTGAGGGAACAATATCAACAAATGAAATCCTAGTAGTAGAGAAGAGAATTGGGGAGTATGAGATATTTGATGAAATAATGACCCAAATCTTTCCAAAGTTGGTGAAAGATATAAACTTACAGATTTAAGAAGATCTGTGGCCCCAGACAGGACTAACAACATGAAGAAAACCAAGCTTAGGCATATCATTATCAAACTATTGAAAACCAAAGTGAAAATGAAAATCTTGAAAGCAGCCAGAGAAAAACAACATATTACATATAGGAGAGCAATGATTCAAATGATGCAGGTCCAGCTATACGATTGTGAGACTCCATGCAAATTGAAAACAGGGGGCCCGAAAACTATTAAGAGTTTCAAGACAACAACAGCAGAAAATGTAACCAAGCACACAGCCTTTGTAAGTGTGGAACTCTATGCAACTGCACAGGTCACAAGCCCATGAAACAGACTCTGGAGTGACTATGTGCTTTCACCAGGAATAAGAGAAGCCAAAGGCACTGCAACAGTATCTTCAAAATGTTTAAAGGAAAACTATCAACCCTATAGTCTACAAACAGGGAAAACATTCTTTGACAATAAATGCAAAAGAAAGACATTTTCAGATAAAGGAAAATTATGTTACCAACAGACCTGCACCATATGGAATGCTAGAGAAATTATTTCAGGCTCAAGAGAAATGATATCAGAGAGAAACTTGAATCTTTAGGAATAAATGAAGAGCACATGCGCGCGCGTGCATGCACACGTGCGCGCGCGCACACACACACACACACACACACACACAAATGTGATAAATATCTACATTTTCCTAAATGTATCACTGGAAAGTTTTTAAAAAGAGCCTCCGGTTGCAATATGGAGAACAGGCTGGAGCAAAGGGGGTAGGAGGTAAAAATATGGAAGTGGAAAGACCATTTGGAAAGCTACTGCTGTTGCATTAGAAAAATATGTCTTGGACTGTAGTAATGGCAAAGAAGATGGAGAATGTCCATATTTGAATCCCAGCTGCAACATAAAACTAACTAGACTAGACTTCAACAGGAAAAAAAGTACAAAGCATTTTATTTTCTCAGTTTGTGATACTGGGAGAAGATAAAGCCTAGCTTAAAATTCATTCCGTCCTGGAAAAGTCCCTAGTAGTATGTTCACATCATTATATTCTTTTGCAAAATCTTCAAAACAGACAAACAAAAAACATTCTTTTCCTTAAAGACCTCTCCCATCCCAAAATTACATATGTTTCAGGCCCAACAAAACCTGAATCCATATCAGAAAATCAAACACAACTAAGTAGCATAAAAGGGAGAGATGAAAGACATATTAGAAATAAAAATTAGGGGTACCTGGGTGGCTCAATTGGTTAAATGTACAACTCTTGATTTTGGCTCAGGTCATGACTCATGGTTCATGAGATCAAGTCCTGCATCAGGCTCTGCAATGACAGCACGGAGTCTACTTGTGATGAGCCCACTCTCTCTCCTCTCCCTCTACCCCTCCCTCTTCTCTCTCTCTCTCTCTCTCTCAAAATAAAGACTTAAAAAAAGAAAAAATAAATAAAAATTAAAAGCCAGTTTATAAATCCTCTTGAGCATTTAGAGTGATACTAAACATGTCTTGAATGATGAGTGCCATATAAAAAGCACTCTCACAAAAAAGTCATAATAAAATAAAAAGCACTGTCACAAATTAAATTAGTAACATTCAACCTAATGCTCTCCAAATCAACAATCTGGATTAATACACAGTATGCTCAAGATTCACTTAATCATGTTTATGTCAGTGTTCAAATATGTCATGAATAATATCTAAACTAATTTTCTTCCTGGGAGTGATTTCTAAAAAGTAATACAAATAAAGTGGCTATTTCAGTTAAGGTACTTAGTATATGTCATTTCAGTTCTACAGCAAAAGCACTGGCCAGGTTTCCTAGAGGACTACTTGTCACAGTATCTTTCTGGTTGCATCTTTACCCATTTCCAAAAAAGAAAAAAACATAGCCCTCCAGTAACCTTACACTGTGTTAAGCTACTATCTCCGTGATAGAATATTTTAAATTAATGTGGTTTGCTTTCACTAAAGAACTCTTCTCTCAATATAACCCGACAGAAGGAATGGTGAATAGGACTTATCTTCCTGGGAAGTAAAACATATTAAGGTTTTAAATGTGGTGGGTCAAGTAGAATGGGAATGAAGATTAATGGAAGTAAAATTTAATTCTTATTCTTCAGGCTCAAATGGAAAACCTAAAAGACTCCATACATTTTGAGAATTAAGGAAGCCGCCTGAATCAAAAATGAAAGTAGCCAAAACCCAAGAGAGAAAAATCGTTCACAAGAATTGTCTACTTCTTTGATTCTCTGACTTTCCTTCCTTCTTTTCCATCAAGTAAAAGCCAAGTATCAGATGATTCAGATGTTACATAAAGCATAAATTAAGAAAAAAGAACTTAAACCTTACAAGGCAACTAGGTTTAATCCAATGTCATGATTCTCATTTTATATTTATATAGTATTCCTTTGATAAGAAACTATATTTTAGTTTTTAAACTATATTATCTGTCTATAACAATGATAGTATTCAATTATGATCTATTATAGTAAAGGTTTACCCATAATTATAGAAAATTTTAAAAACTATTTTATAGTAAATATTAAATTACATTGTGACTTTTTAGCTATTTCTTTCTTTTTTTTTTAACATGAAATTCATTGTCAAGCTGTTTCTTTCTCAACTAAAATAATCCAGAAATAATTATAGGCATTCAGTCAGGCAATAATAATTTAAAAAGTATTTCAGAGGGGTGCCTGGGTGGCCTCAGTCGGTTAAGTGTCCGACTTTGGCTCAGGTCATGATCTCATGGCTCATGAGTTCAAGCCCCACATCAGGCGTTGTGTTGACAGCTTACAGCCTGGAGCCTGCTTGGGATCCTGAGTCTGTCTGTCTGTCTGTCTCTCTGCCTCCCCCCCCCCCCGACTCACACTCTATCTCTGTCTCTCAAAAAAATAAACATTTGAAAAAAAAGTATTTCAAAAACACTTTAGAGCTTAAGGCCTAAGACCTAGACCTTTGCTACTTAAATTGTATGCCATAGACCAGTAGAAGTATTGGCATTAACAGATGGGTTATTAGAAATGAGAATTGCAAGCCCAACCCAGACCCACTGAATCAGAATCTGCATTTTAACAAGATTCACAGGTGTTCTGAAGACACATTAAATTCAGAGGTCTGTCCTAGAAAATGTTTCTGACCTCAAAAAGTCAACAGTGAAATTTAAACTGAATGTAAACAAACCAAGAACAAACTATCAAGTATTGACTCTGCTTGGTGATTAAATCAAGACTTGCAGGAAGGTATGGAATTGGCACTTTAGACTGTATTCTAAGTTTATACTCTAATAGAATCAAAGTGACATAATGCTGGCATTTAGGTTTGCCCCAATGTTTTTTACTGGACTAAGCCCTCCTTTAAAGACTGTTTGGGGTGCTCCTGAAGCAAGACTGGAATCCTTGGAGAACCCTTAAAACTACCAATATAAACATAGGTTTCTCTTGTGTTTCAAGGATGTTCCACTGCTATATGCATGCTTAGAGAATATCTCTATCTCTAGAATAAAAAAACAAAGTCATTATTTAATTTGTAACCATTCTCTCAAAGTATTAATATGCCACCAGAGGACCCCTATATTTAAAAACTGTCAATGACTTAAGACACCACTGAATTTGGTACAAACTAGATAGAATTTAGAGAATCTTTCCTCTCGTATGGTAACAAAATCATTCTACATAGTGTTCCATTACCAGTATCAGTGGAATGAATGCCTGTAAGTATAATAAATGAAAAAAAGCTTGTATTTTTGTAACAGAAAACAGTCTCATTTATAGCTCATCAATCATGTATTATTGTCGAGCAAAAATTAAAAGCCTGATGGAAAATTAAGTTATCTTCATACCTACAAATGATGGAGGCTATTTTTGTTAAGACTGTCTGAATTTATTAACCATAATTATGACATACAGTCCAAAGAGAATAACCTCCTTATCATGTTAATTATTCTTCTCTTTTAAACACCTACTGTGTTGTCTGAGCAATAATTCAAGTAAAATGCCCCAGAAAAAAGCCACTTAGGCTCCCATGTTGGAGTCCAGTTGGCAGCTCTGAGCCTTGCCAATAGCCCCAACTCGCCTTTGTGTCCTCTTTTAGAGGCCTTGTACTCTATGTATAACTTCATTAACAGTGGGCTGAAAACAACCTTGGGTTGAGTGTTTTGTTTGGGGCTTACTTGGCCAGGGCCTTTTGAACAGTAGTGTCCCAATGAAGTACTGGATATTATTTTTGTAAGAATGAGCTTTAAAAAACAAAACAAAACAAAACCAACAACAGTCTTTGAGAAATTTCTAACTACTTTGTAACTGCATGACTTGACCTGGTGATAAAGCAGTAATTAAAAGTTTCCCTCAAAAAAAAAAAAAAGTTTACCTCCACGCCCCCAGAAAACACAGTTTCAGTGGAAATAATATCAACTACCTTACTAATCTAAATATCATCTGTTACCTATGAAAAGTAAATGATTCAAGCGTCTATTCTGGATCAGTTCAACATCATTTTGGAGTGATACACAGCTTTTATCCACTGTCACATGTGTACCAAGGAGAGTCGGTACTGACACTGGTGAGCAACCCAGACAAAACACAAGTCCTATGGATGTGCTAACGTACCTCAGCACTGGAAAGGCTACCTCTGGAAAGCCAGCAATTTGCCTCTTAGTTTTCAGTCTCTGGAGGTACTATTTATTCATGAAAACTTTGATAAACCTGCAGTTTTACCACAATATAAAGAAGAAATATTCTCTGTAACTTTATGCTCCAAGGAAGTTCGATGGAAAACACTAAAAAGAGAGTTAAAAATCATAGATAAATTACAGGTAACTCTAGTTTCTATTTCCGGTTCTGACATACCTCTTCCTTTTGACCTTGGGCTGAGTATTTATTTAAACTTTTAGATGTCCGCATTAACTGTTAATACTATTATTACTATTCTGCATTAACTGTATTAACTACTATTAATACTATTCTGCATTAACTGTAATACTATTATTAACTATAATCACTCTAATCCACAGGTAAATCAAAAAGATAAACTAATGTTTCTAAATCAATTCTCAAATTTAATGTATTAAATAAGCACATGACAATACTTCAAATAAGATGAACATCTGAGTAACTGAGTTATGCAAAGCATTGATGCAAATCCACATACCCAAAGTTCAAAGGAAAACTTTAATCAAAAGGAAGCCCAGAAATCTAAAACCTGAATGAAAGTTATGGCTCCTGTTTTAATACTCTTCTTAGCATTAGTAGCATTTCTGGGTTAACAACTTTTTCTTCTTCTTCTTCGTCTTCCTTTTTTTTTTTTTTTAAACAAATGACAATTCAACAGAAATACATCTACCTTTAAAAAGCAATTACTCCCACAATCACAAGACTTATGTTGCCAGAGCGAAGCATGCCAGACAGTGTTGTGTCAGCAATCATTTGTACAAGATTTAGAATCTTGAGCTATACCTTATTTGAAATAACAGCAAAGAATAAAATGATCCCCAAAGGACAATTCAAATCATCTGCATAAAAATAAAGAATCAGAATATAAAAATCAGAATCTACTGTGTGCCAGCAGGTAGGGGTGGAAGGGTGCAAAGGATACAAAAAAGAGTAAGTTACAATTCCAATTCTTACTGAGGGTAACTTTCTAATTCTTATCTTCCTAATGCGTCCAACTACTTGCCCATTTTAGAAACTAATAAACCTCTGAATATGTATTAAAACAAATATCAAAAGACAGGAAGTAAGTTAACAAGAGCAACATTAAGAACAATGATAAAAGTTCTTACCAGTAGTTCATAATCACTATTTGGTAAATTATGAAAAATCTTATATCCTGGATATAGTATCATCATACAAACACAAAAAAGCCTGGGAAACAAGACACAGAATACATATATAATGCACACTCTTGTGAAATTAAAATAGTCTCTCTTATGTAGTAATTCTCTAAAAAGACTTCAGTTAAACCAAATGGTTAAGCTGACACAAATGCCAATATGAGTTAAATAAATCCACTAATAGTTGTCAGATATTTACACTGATTGTGATCTCACATGACATATATATATGTTTCTTTATATTTATATATATCTAGATACATACCCAAATGGTATCTACTAAGATTGTTTCTAAGTAGCACGGTTTGTTCCAGAATTTTTAAAATATGGTAAGATTAAGGGGCACCTGGGTGGTTCAGTCAGTTGAGCGTCCGACCTGGGCACAGTTCCTGAGTTCTAGCCCCATGTCAGATTTTGCATTGATAGTGCAAAGCCTGCTTTGGATTCTCTGTCTCCCTCTCTCTCTCTGCCCCTCCCCCACCTCAAAAATAAAGAAACATTAATTTTTTTTTAAATGGTAAGATTACAAGTTTAAAAACCTTGCAGATCAACCAAAATATTTTAACTCCCAAAATTATTGCTATCATGTAAATTACATCTAAAAAGAAGTCCATTAAGCATCAAAGCTTACCACTACAAGATAAAGTCCACTAGAAATCTTTAAATCGCTCCTTTCAGCTAGGACATAAACAGTTAAAGAAAGTTGCTAGAAGCTGGATAGCAAATAGCTAAGTCTCCAATTTCTTTCTGTAAAATAGCCTGAGCAGGCAGCTGATGAGCAGTTTCCTTTTTAATTATAGTCGTTTCCTGATTAATTAGTCCCAGAGCACTTAATGCAAGACTACACTGTGCCACTGGGACAAACAATGACTCTCCTCACGGTACTATTAAGTATCATTTTTTTCCCAAGGATCAAACTCAATCTATTTTCTAATAGGGAAGGATCTGTTCATAATAAAAATAAGTTGGAAAAACTGTAGGTCAATACCTATAGATACATCACCAACCCCAGGGGGAAAAAGAGATTAACTCCTTCTACATAATTCCTCTAGGGAATCCCTTCAATCCTTAAATTCTTCTATAGTTTTTTACTCAGAAGAATCTTCATTTTAAATAGTATGCAATAAAGATCAATTTCCCTTTTGACTGCATGATCAGCTCCATAGGACTAAATGAGAAAGAAATTTTGTAAATACACCTAAATCATCACTGCACAGGTGTGACCTTTGAAACTCCTCAAAGCAAAGATCTGAAGTCCCTATGAAGTAAAGAAAGCTACAGAGACTGTGATTACATAATCTGTATGAAGAGATGGAACCTTACCTAGAGTATCTAAGTATCAAATAGACAGATGGGTAGAAAAATTAAGATAAGCTTTCTTTTTTTTAAAGATAAGTTTTTAATTAAAAATTGCCATCATACTTTTCAAACAAGAACTAAAGTTTTTTTTTTTTAATTTTTTTTTTCAACGTTTTTTATTTATTTTTGGGACAGAGAGAGACAGAGCATGAACGGGGGAGGGGCAGAGAGAGAGGGAGACACAGAATCGGAAACAGGCTCCGGGCTCCGGGCCGTCAGCACAGAGCCCGACGCGGGGCTCGAACTCACGGACCGCGAGATCGTGACCTGGCTGAAGTCGGACGCTCAACCGACTGCGCCACCCAGGCGCCCCAAGAACTAAAGTTTTAAAGAGTTAAATGGAATTGCTCCTTTTCACATAATTTTTGCAGGTATCGAGGTAAAGGCTGCATAATGCTGTCTTCAGAAAATCAGTCATCTATTAAAAGATTAAGTAATTTTAATAAACATGTCAAAGATCAGCTCTTAAAGGGTAGAAGTGATTCAATTATTCTGGCAGTAGTTAACAAGTGAAGTCCTCAACTATGCATACCCATAAATTTCCAACCTAGCAATAAAAAAGTTTTCAGCAATTTTTACCCAGTCTATGCATCATTCATTAGGAATAAAAAAGTTTGTATGTATAAAAGGAAAGCCTATTGTATTCTTAATAGAAGCATTACTGATAAAATTGTGAATTCTAGAAAAAGTAAAGATTTAATAGAGAAAAAAAACAATCAAATGAGAATCATAATAAATTGTTCTGGTACAACTATTCTTTTTAAATTGCAGCGTATTGAGTTAATTACAATATTTATTTTGAAACAGTCTATGGAATGAATATATTAATTAAATCAAAAGCCAGTTTATGGATTGGGGCGCCTGGGTGGCGCAGTCGGTTGAGCATCTGACTTCAGCCAGGTCACGATCTCGCGGTCCGTGAGTTCGAGCCCCGCGTCAGGCTCTGGGCCGATGGCTCGGAGCCTGGAGCCTGTTTCCGATTCTGTGTCTCCCTCTCTCTCTGCCCCTCCCCCGTTCATGCTCTGTCTCTCTCTGTCCCAGAAATAAATAAAAAACGTTGAAAAAAAAAATTAAAAAAAAAAAAAAAGCCAGTTTATGGAATAAAGCTTTAAAGTCTGAAAAATTTTTGCACTGTCAATAATATCCCCAACATAGTATTCATCTAGTATCTTCTTGAGGAATCTCAAGAAATTTTACAAAGGAACTGAATTTTTCTAAGGCCTACAATAATCCTAAGTTTACTCAATGGTCCTTTGGCTCTTCCATTTCTTTATTTTTTTTTCTATTGATGAGAAAAGAAGTAGAAACTAGGATATGAGTTTGCAATAGGAGATGCACTGTATTTAATATTTTGGGGTCTCTGTGCATATTAACAATTATATATCTATTCCATAAGCTCAAAAGAAATAATTATTTATCTTATAATGAACAATTTGAATAAATTAAGAAGAAAACTTTTCAATGATTAGTCTTTCATCTGGTCCCTGAGAGCTACTCATTAAATGTGATGAAAAGGGGTGCCTGGGTAGGTCAGTTGGTTAAGTGTCTGACTTCGGCTTAGGTCATTATCTCATGGTTCCTGAGTTCAAGTCCCATATTGGGTTCTCTGCTGTCAGCACAGAGACCACTTTGGATTCTTTTTCCCCAACCCCTCCCTCTCTGCCCCTCCCCTGCTTGTTTGTTCTCTCTCTCTCTCCAAAATAAATAAAACATTTTTTAAAATGTGATGGCAAAAGTGAGACTTCAATTAATCCACTCTGGTCTACAAGCTGAAGTGTTCTATTAAAAAAATAACATTCATAACTTCTAATATATTCTTCGATTATAATGCCATAACCAATTAATCCCTCCTTTTTGTCTAATCATGGGGCACTGACCAAAGGGTTTACTTCATGTAGTCATTCAACAAATATTTATGTTAAAGGCTAGTGCCAGGCTCTGAGGATACAAAGTACATTTTGTTTGGAGAAACAAAATGACAGTTTATCTATGATGACACAGTCTCTTATCAGTCTTAAAAATCAACTGAAAGCCATGCAACTAACATGCAGCCTAATCTGAGAAATTCACAGGGAAAATGAAACCCAGCAAATATAAAACAACAAATAATGAAAACCACTTTCACGGCTACATTATGGACAGTTAACAAGAGGCAGGTAATAGAGAATGGAAGATATGATGGAGAGACAAATATAAAGAGACACAAAAAGATAAAGAGAAGATAACTGAGAAAGATTCATGAAATTATCAAACAAAATGGAACTGTTAACTGTTACCAAACTATGACAAGAAATGTGTAATATAGGGTCTGGGGTTGGATTTTTGGTACTTGGCTCATACCTGTTGTCTCACCCCCTTTTTTTTTTTTTAAACCTTGGCACTAATTAATGGTAAACAGAACCAAACAAATTTGAATGGAAAAGTAAATCAATGCAAAAGCTCTGGAGGAAAACTCATCATATTACATTTCCCAATAAAATATAAAGTGAGTGCAAATAACGTTAATAAAGTTATTGTGCAAAAAATGTTGTTATGAAATTGGGATCCAAGAGTCATACTCTAACTTGAAAATTTGCATGATTTAGGAAAAATATCACTTTTTTCCTCTTATCCTTAATTCTAAAGCTATAAATACAGCTTTTATGCCACTAAATGATGCACGCTTAATAATAATTCAAAAGACTTCCCTCAAAACAATGTACTTCTCTAACTCTATGACATGAAATCACCTGTTCCTTAATTTACCTGAAAACTATTTACTGCGTTTAAAGGATAAACAAGAACACTATCTGTTACTAGAAATAGAACACTGGCACTTAAGTACATGAAAGAATAATTTTAAAATTTTTACAGAAACATGTCAGTGCTCAGATTCACATATAATTATAGTTTTGATACATGCCAATTTCAATATATATGTCAAAGAAAATGAAAGACCTCAGAGACGAAAGAAAATTTGGTAAAAATTATGCTGTGAAAAACCAGTAATAAGCAAGGTATAATTATGTAGTGAGAAACCATCACCCTTACTACACAAGAAAAGAGAAAACACATTTTCTTAAAGAACCTCTTTCAATAATTCTTGATTTCCTCTAATAAAGACTGCTGGTGTCTATGTGTTCAAGGCATTTACATTACAACACAGTGAATATTCTTTATTCTGCTTGCCCACCTTATTTTGGTTGGGTTAGTACATTTTAAAGAATTAAGAATTTTCTGGAGAAATGTTTGTAAATTTTAGAGCTAGATCAGTAATGTACCATTCAGTATGAGAGTCTGTGGCTTTTACACATATCAATGGTACAGACCCATCTGGAATAACCCCATTCTATCAAAAAGCTCATTTCCTAAAACTAGACAAGGTGATGACAGAGAACAGAGCAGCCGTGTAATTAAGTGGTGCCCTGCCTCTCGATGAAATCTAGAGTTGTTATCTAACAGTACTGAATTTTTAAAAAAATAAACCATGTAAACAAAAAGCAAACAACTACCTGGGTAAATGATGTAAAGCATTTAATTTAGTTGTGAAATCTTGTCAAATAAAAAAATACATAAATGATAGCATAATTTGACTTTTCAATTAAATATTCTCTAAACGTTATTCAATCGGGGCGCCTGGGTGGCGCAGTCGGTTAAGCGTCCGACTTCAGCCAGGTCACGATCTCGCGGTCCGTGAGTTCGAGCCCCGCGTCAGGCTCTGGGCTGATGGCTCGGAGCCTGGAGCCTGCTTCCGATTCTGTGTCTCCCTCTCTCTCTGCCCCTCCCCCGTTCATGCTCTGTCTCTCTCTGTCCCAAAAATAAATAAAAAACGTTGAAAAAAAAAATTAAATGTTATTCAATCACAAGAAAAATACCAATTTAAATACTTTCTCTTGAGAATGTCCAGTAATTATAATTATAGAATGTTCCACTAAAATAAAGTAAAACATTTTCTTTACCTACATGTTTTATTAAAAGCCATCTGCTACAATACACTGGAGAACAGACAGAAGACAGGCTTCACTCTGAGCAGCACCAACAACCTGACACGAATAAACAGAGTGAAGCCTTACCTGTCCATACAATAATACTCAAGAAAGCAGAGAACTTGCAGAATCTTAAAACAGGTCAGTCTCACAGCTGTTTTTATTTATATTCCAAAAGAGAGTTTTGGCAGCAAGTACCAAAGTAATATTTGCAACTACTGCCCTTTTGGCTCTCTGATAGAGGTTTAAGCACATGCTCTTCTTTGCAAGTTCATACTGTTTTATATTTAGCCAATAGATAGTATTTTTTTAGTTCATGGATTCTAAAAATTAACATGCAATACCCTCCTAGCACAGCACCTGGCACACAGTAAATACTCAAATATTTCTTGAATAGACTCTATAATATCACTTATTAAAATTCTACTACTTCAACCCTAGGAAGCCAATTTAATATTCCCTTGTGATATCATTTTCAAATGACATATTTTCTGAAGTTTTTTACTTCACATATGTATTCTAACAAGAACAAACTTGTATTACATTCTTCTCATTTAACAAGAGGACGAGCATTGACCCATGAATAGTGGACGTAGATGGCCAACTGGGGTAGGAGTGAGGAAAGAAAGGAGCATGCTGATTCCACTTGCAAGGGCTCCCTGTACAATCCAAGCTCAGTCACTAACTGGAGGCTGAATCATTACATAAGCCAGTCCTATACTGCATTCCCTTCTCCTATCCTGCTCAGGCACTGAATTCCCACCTCAGACATCATCTTCCTTGTGAAGTCTTCCCAGCTCACCCAAACAGAGCTGCAACTACCTCGTCTGTATTCCACACACTTGATTAAGATACCTATTATAATATGTATCATAATGTAAATGCAATCTATCCGTGCACAGGCTTGGCTTTCCCTAGGCTGCACTCATCAAGGGTATGAACTCTTTTCACCTACGTAGCCCTAGAAACCATAGGAAGCCTGGCCCATGAAAGATGCTCGATAAAGACTTGCCGAATGAAGGGATTAATAAGTTGATGAAAGTAATACCTGACTTGCAGTAAATGAATTAATAAGTGAATGAGACTACTATCTGCCTTGTAGCCTTGACAGTCATCAGGAGTGGTTTTTAGAGAACATCATCTGACTTTATGATATACTTTATGCATAATCACTAGAATAATAAATTCTATAACCACTACAAGGTCAAGTTTTAGGATTCAAATATTCCATGATATTCACCAACCAGGGGGCTAAAAAAAAAAAAAACAGAAAAAAAATGTCTGACACTTTACATTTCTAAAAAGGTTCCTTCTCAATTCCATCAGCTGTTATTCACATTGTGCGCTCTTGTGAAAATTATGTGACTGGAAGCAGTCTAACATACATATTAAAGTAGAAGTATAGACTGACACCAATATCCATTATAACTGTTATCAAGTTCATGATGTATTATCATATTGGTAAAAATAGTAGAAGCTAATCTCAAATACTTACTATTTTCACTTCATCATCTTATTTAATTCGAGTCAGTACTACTATCTCTGCCTTATAAATGATTAAACTGAGGCTTAGAAAGTTGGGATAACTTTTCAAGATCATAAATTAATACATGGGAGGGGTGAGACTCAAATTTAGCTGAATCTAGCACTAGAACTTAAATCCTGTAAAAAGAAAGTGTGTGTGTGTGTGTGTGTGTGTGTGTGTGTGTGCACACGCATGTACACATACACACAGAGAGATACTTCTTAAAGAAAATATTCCTTTGGAAAAAACAAGAACTCAAATGGTAGGAAAATGGCTTATGATGATGTTATTTCTGAAAGCTTATCAAATTAAAAACTTGTTTTGATTTTAATAAAGTGTAAAGTATGAATGTTACAAATCAGATCACTTCTACAAAAGAGCACAGAACTGTAATCCAACATTTGCTATGTTATGCAAATGATAATCAGCACACTTGATGGATAAACTATACCACACGTGTCATGTAATTACTGAAATCACAAATACAGTTCTGTAAAACAACATAAATTCAAGTTGCCCTAAAACACACATAACCTCCTCATGTCAAAAGGTTGCTAATATGTGAAACTGTAATCACTACTCAGTGGCTCCTCAAACTAGGTATTAAGATTTAATCCTCAGTTCACAAGTTCTAAATTCTGTTTGATCCTATAGGGTCACAATCCTTCTCACCTCAAAATTATGAAGAATGCTAATTTCATAGGAATCACATGAAATATTAACTATAAGCAATAAAGAACTTAAGACTTCAGAAATATGTGGTACGAGCCTGTCACTGATCTGTCAACAGTGGCGATGCCCTCAGCCCCTGGCAGAAATCATGCAGCAGCAATGGCTGAAGCCTCAGTTCACTTTAGGACAGACTGTGCAAAGACCCATCCTAAAAGGGTTGGTTGAAGTTAGGTGTTTCAGAACTTTTCTATTACTGGAGCACCTGGCTGGCTCATCGGTGTAGCATGGAACTCTTGACCTCAGGGTTGTGAGCTCGAGCCCCATGTCGGATGTGGAGACTACTTAAAATAAAATTTTTTTACTGGTTCTATCATTCCTTCCCTACATAATATTAGGTCTTTGGTAGGGTTTTTATAAAACAACTATTTGTTCAAGCTGAACCATTTCATTAACTAACCTTGAAGTATTGCCATTTCCTTGATAAGACAGGAAGAATTAACTGGACCAAAAGAAGACACTACCAACTGCTGAACCATGACCAACAAATAGCAAATACTGGAGACATTTCTTACTGAAAATCCTCTGGGTATTCATTTCTTTCTACTGAGTGGCTGGTAAGCTTACATGTATTCACCACCAAAGTACATACATATACTCTTGGCTATAAGCACTTGATGCCTAATGTCTACCTGTAAACATACAAAAAGGACAAAATTGTTTTTTAAGATATTGACATTCATCTTTTATTATCTTTGGCTAGAAGCAAGGAAGACAAGGGAACTGAAAATACCAATGTATTTCCTCCCACAGAAATGTTATAACTTGAGAGCTTGAATAAAGGAACATTATTGGAGCCACACATTTCTATACTGTTTATATTAAAATGTTGTTTTTGATAAATTGCACTGTCAACAATAGAATTAACATTAAAAATTTTATGTAGTTGAGGGGCGCCTGGGTGGCGCAGTCGGTTAAGCGTCCGACTTCAGCCAGGTCACGATCTCGCGGTCCGTGAGTTCGAGCCCCAGGTCAGGCTCTGGGCTGATGGCTCAGAGCCTGGAGCCTGTTTCCGATTCTGTGTCTCCCTCTCTCTCTGCCCCTCCCCCGTTCATGCTCTGTCTCCCTCTGTCCCAAAAATAAATAAAAAACGTTGAAAAAAAAATTTTTTTTTTAAATTTTATGTAGTTGAATAGACACTTCTCCAAGGAAGACATCCAGATGGCCAACTGACACATGAGCAAATGCTCCACATCACTCATCATCAGGGAAATACAAATCAAAACCACAGTGAGATACCACCTGACACCTGTCAGAATGGCCAACATTAACAACTCAGGCAACGATAGATGTTGGCGAGGATGCGGAGAAAGAGGATCTCTTTGGCACTGCTGGTGGGAATGCAAACTGCTGCAGCCACCCTGGAAAACAGTATGGCGGTTCCTCAAAAAACTGAAACTAGAACTACGCCACGACCCAGCAATGGCACTGCTAGGCATTTATCCACGGAATGCAGGTGTGCTGTTTCGAAGGGACACATGCACCCCCATGTTTACAGCAGCACTATCAACAATAGCCAAAGTATGGAAAGAGCCCAAATGTCCGTTGATGGATGAATGGATAAAGAAAATGTGGTGTACATATATATATATATATATATATATATACACACACACACACACACACACACACACACACACACACAATGGAGTATTACCCGGAAATCAAAAAGAATGAAATCTTGCCATTTGCAACTACGTGGATGGAACTGGAGGGTATTACGCTAAGTGAAATTAGTTAGTCAGAGAAGGACAAAAATCATATGACTTCACTCATATGGGGACTTTAAGAGACAAAACAGATGAACATAAGGGAAGAGAAACAAAAATAATATAAAAACAGGGAGAGGGACAAAACGGAAGAGACTCATTAATATGGAGAACAAACTGAGGGTTGCTGGAGGGGTTGTGAGAGGGGGGATGGGCTAAATGGGTAAGGGGCATTAAGGAATCTACTCCTGAAATCATTGTTGCACTATATGCTAACTAATTTGGATGTAAATTTTAAAAGATTAAAAAAAAATTTATGTAGTCATAAATGTATAAACTGAATGTGGAAATATGTACTATATTACCTTAAATTATACAGTTAGTCAATCTCTAGTGGTAATTTTTAAACATTTGCCATCCTAAAATAAATTACTAAGCTTAATTTTTATAATAAATTATTCCACAACATACCTCAACTATTGCCTCTATTAACAGCTATCTGCAGCAGAGAAAGGTTAAGTGTCTATCCAATATCTATTTTCTCTTTTCTTCCTTATTAAGCCCATATTTTGGGAGGTGGAGGAGAAGAGCATTGTGACCACCTTAAAAAAAAAAAAAATTCCCAGCTTTCTAGGGAGATTGTAGCCATGTAACAGTACTTTGGCCAAAAAGATTAAGTGAAAACTGCTATTTAGGTTTAAGGGAAAGCTCTTTAAAAGGGCAAAAGACTTGATCAGATTAGCCAAAGAGAGGTCCAGCCTCAGTACAGGATCATGGAAGATAACCTCTAAACCCCCAGAATTTCCCAAATGATAGGAGTGTCTTTTTTTAATTCACGGTGGGCCCCTCCAACAATCTGATAGTTTATGCTAAGGAAGCAACTTATGGTAGGCCCCTAGATGGTTTAGGTTAAAAAGAGGACTCAGCACTGGGGGCTAACCAAGCCAGAAAAACCAAACACGTGGTTAGAGGTGTTAAGTCAGGTGATATCAGCCCAACTTCAGGGAAGGGGAGAAGAGAGAGCTAAAGACTGAGTTCAGCTAGGTGGGTGATGATTCAATCAATCATGCCAATGTAACGAAACCCCATAAAAACTCTGGAGTCCAAAGCTTGGTAAGCTTCCTGGGTTAGTGATCTTCCAAGTACATACTAGCAAGCAGTGATGTGGGAAGGATAATGTGTCCCTGACGACGATGCAAGCTTCATATTCGGAACCCTCTCAGTACCAGATTCTGCCCTATGTATCTCGTCCCTCAGCTGGTTCTGGTTTGCATCATTTTGCTTTAAAAAAAAAAAAAAAATCCTGCAATTGTAAGTATAACATTTTGCCATACCCTTAGAGGCATGACAACAAGGTGACAAGCATATGCCAAGTATATTCGAGTTTATTCAGGGAAAGAGAGATTTAATGTAAGAACTTAGGTACTTAAGTACTGGAAAAGCTGGAAGACCAGAACACTGGGGACACTACTGCTAACTTTTAGGTTGGCCAGCACCACTACGGTCCAGAGAATCAGGGGGCTGCTGTTGCTTCTCAAGTTAAGAAACTGCAGGAAACAGGAACTATAGAACGAAGGCAGGTGATTCAGAATGGAACACCTAGAGGCAGGTGCCAAGTCCCACAACCGGCAAAGCCTGGGTATCTGTCTGCTACTGCCAGAAGCAGAAAGTAAATCACTGCCAGGTTCCAGAGTAAAAAAGAGTCTGAGAATACTTTATTCAATGAAAACATTTTTTTTTTGTCATTCTGCCTCTTGATCTTAAACTTCTTCCTGCAAATTGTATATTCAAAATTACCATGGTGCGTCATATATGGTAAAGCTTTTATCATATGTATGACAGACACTGAATTGTTGGGAGTTCATAAATAATATCACGGGAGACTTATTATTTATTTTGCTCCCAAAGTCTGAAATCCTAAAAGACATGAATTTTAAAAGCTTCTTAGTAGAGAAAGGGATATGGCAGTAGCGGCTACTCTATAAGCAGCTATTAAAAGTATATAGTTTGTTTTTAGATAAAAAAGTGATCTGACACCCAGAGATATGGTCTCTGGGTATTTTTCCTCAGACACCTCCATTAATAAAAACTTTTCTGGGCATAAACTTCCAATACATGTGTACTTATTTTGCTCATTTTTATTATGCACACAGTAGCACTTGTGCTAATATAGATCTACATAGAAATGTAGATAGGGGGCGCCTGGGTGGCGCAGTCGGTTAGGCGTCCGACTTCAGCCAGGTCACGATCTCGCGGTCTGTGAGTTCGAGCCCCGCGTCAGGCTCTGGGCTGATGGCTCGGAGCCTGGAGCCTGTTTCTGATTCTGTGTCTCCCTCTCTCTCTGCCCCTCCCCCGTTCATGCTCTGTCTCTCTCTGTCCCAAAAATAAATAAAAAAAAAAATGTTGAAAAAAAAAAAAAAAAAAAAAAAGAAATGTAGATAGGATATAAAATAAGGTAAAGACAATGAAAAAGTTATGTTTCACAAAAATATTATTCAATATTAAACATGGGTCATTTTTTAAATGTTTTATTTTGTGTAATTTTTCTACTGAGATATACTTCACATAACATAAAATTCACCTTTTTAAAGTATACAATTCACAATGTTGTACAACCATCACCACTATCAAATTCCGGAACATTTCTATCACCCCCAAAAGCAACCTCATACCTGTTAGCACTCCCAATTCTTCTAACCCCCATCCCATAGCAATCATTAGTCTACTTCCGGCCTCTCTGCATTCGCCTATTCTGCACATTTCATGTAACAGAATCATACAATAGGAATTATTCGTTAACATACTTGTTTAGCAGTTTATGAAACAATAATTTGAAAACCTGCTTCAAAATCAGTTTTCTTGAGTCACAGTTTTAATCGTTATCATATCTGAGAAAGACTTCTAGAGATCCAGAGACCCAAACAGAGGGCACCATTTTTTTTTCAGTCCCACCCAACAATCATATTGTTGAAATTTGGTTAGGAAATCACTCATTTTCTCAAATGAGTTTTCTTATCAGTAAATCAGAAGGTGTTATATTTTTGTATTAACAGTCAGTCCCAAATTTTCTGCAACTGTTTGTACAAGTCTTAAACACACTTGGAATTTCTGATTCCAGGAAGAAGATGTTAAGAGTTTTATAATAACGCACACAGCTTTCAGTGCGACAATATCACACAGTGATGTTTAAATCGCCAAATGTTTCAAAAGTCCTTCTCTATAACATGAACTTATTTACAGAGGTAGTTGCTTTGTCATCCATTATCACATTAATTCTTACTTGAAGGGACAGATTAGTGGGGTTTTTGTTTTGTTCTGTTTTTTTTAGTATCTTGATATGTAACATTCTGTGATAGCAATCTCTTTAAACCACACATATACCCTGTGGGGGCTAAGTTAAAACTAGACAATCTTTAAATCCACATATTTGAGCACGCGCAAATTGCAAGAGAACTCTAATATCATGAAAGTGCATGTATGAGTGTGAGTACCACTGTTATTCCTTCCCAAGGTGCACAAGCCCCTTCTTCCATCAGGTCACTCCTGACTCATATGGGACAAATGGCCACTGGACTTAGTCAAGTCTCAGTACTATGGCACAGAAAATATTAGTATAGCTGAATATCCTTTGTGTTGCAACTTAAAAAAATACAAATGGAACTTTAGACATCCCCCCCAACACACACACACCAATGGATCATCTCGCACATTCCACTGCAGAACACACTAATTATAAAAAATGATAAAGGTTTTTTTTTTATAATCTGAATTTAGCAGTGACTGAATACACTAGGCACTCAGAAAATATCTGCAAAAGGGAGGGAGGCCCAAACGGAAGTAAGGGAAGAAAGAATTAGAGGGGCTAAAGAATCTGAAAAGTTGATAAATCCTGAGGAACGAAGACTTGGTTAGCAAAAACATCTCATTTATGAATAGAGATTTTTAAATCTATGATTTAGAGTAGAGTAAGAAATTAGGAGGTGAGACCTATGAAGAGATTCTAGGACTGAAGCTTACCTTTGTACATGCTCTACCATCAGTTTTTTGGACATAAGCACAGGAATTTACATTGGAACCAGGGACTCCTGACAGAACAGGGATCTGGGCAACTATCTACATCATTTAAGTATAAGATTACATAAGCACAGGAGGCCTTTTAATTTCATTTTAAGTTAATTTGATTTCAAAATTATACTCGAGTACAAGCATACTGTGTACAAATATAACTATATAAATCTCGTATAATAAGAAAGGTTAATTGAAAACACTTGAAATATAAATATATTCCATTTCAACAAAAAAGTGAAAGCCACTATCCACTATCCACTATCCAACAAATGCTCAGAACAAAAGGCAGAACTATTTGCTGCACAACACTGATAGTTTTTAAAGAAGTTCAAAACATTTATGACTTACTGTACCTATGAAAACAATATTTATTTAATATGTTGTCCAGTGAGAAGAATATGAAAAAAGCTTCCTACCTTTGTGATAAGAAGTCGGTATCTATCCAGCATTGTCTGGTTGTCATGGCAGCCTGATAGTAACTGCCATACCTCTGCCCTCAATGCTTCAGGGACACCGCTCTTCACCAGAGTGGACAGCCCCTTTGGTCGGGCACCAAGGTTATTGTGCCTAAGAAAAGAGAACAAACCATTCATACTGTGTTTATTGCTGAACTGCTATTGTTACAGAAAGTATACTAATGAATTTATATAAAAATGGAAGCCTGGGTCAAGAGAAAAATTGGGGAGGGCGTTAAATCATAACAGTAATGTCAGCTCAGTGATGTCCCAGACATTTTTTCCCGATCTGCCTTCTTTATTGGTGAACCATGTTATTCTACCATCAAGAAAAGTTTTTACTTCCTTTCATTTACTTTCTAAAATCATCCTATGAACTTATTCAAAATAATAAATGTGTTACTTATATATTTCTGGGACACATTTCAAGGCATAAAAAGAACCATGTGAATCTCCTGACATGAATGTAGGGCAAGTTGGCTAACAGCGTGGGTAGGACAGGGGATGGGGAAATGGGATGCCAAAAGTGGATCGCAGGCCTATCATGTCTTGTGGATACCCCTACATCCTGACCCAAAGTACTCCCTACATGAAAACCTGGTCCTTTCCTACAAAACCCACACAACCTACACAGCTCCACCTTGCTGGGGGGAGCAGCATATACTCGTCAGTCACACCCATTTCCAAGGGTGTTTAGAAATGAAGCAAAGGCAAATATTTTTCGTCACGAAGTCAATGATGACAAAGTGTGTTACTATAATGATCCGCCCAAATGAACAAGAAACTGAATTGCACTTCCCAGTCTTATGAATATAAATTCCGTTCCTTAACTTTCTCCTGGTGCCTAGCTTGAACCTGGAGCTATGTTTTATGCCTCTTTGCTCAGATTTTATCTTTACTTGTATTTGTTGCTCAGTTTTGATCTCTTAGAGTGGACCCTGGTGTAACCATCTGGATTCCAAACCTTGATGACGTACACTGGTTTGGTCTAACATTCAGGCTCTAGTTTCAAGGGTTAAGCCTTAAAAGTCATAGTATCAATATCTCCATTTTCTAAAACTGGCCCACCATCTACGTCACCAGCTTCTCTAGCTTATACACACTCTTCCACCTCCAGCCCAGACCTCAGTTTTGGAGGCCCTTCCTCTGAAATATGTCCCATTTTTTCCCCATATGGTCATAATCTGGCCATTTTGGAAAAAACTGTAGTAGCTGCCATGACTCAAAAGCTCAAGCAAACTCATCCCATTAATATTTTTAATAAACCATCAAATTTGCATCTATTCTGCTTTGTTTCAGCTTCTTCAAAGCAAACTTTTATATTGTTCAGTTAGAGAACCTAAGCTTCCAATTCTGATTGGCTTGAAGCAAAACAAAATTAAAGGAGGTAGAGCTTATATGATTTAACATGCTATTTACTGCACATTAGAGACCAGAGTGAAAAAAGCAAGTTTCAAAACAGTATATGTGGTATAATCTTAAATACACATTCTCTCTCTCCATCTCTCAAAATTTTATACAGTATTTTAAATACGTATTTATTCTCTCTCTCCCTCCCTGCCTCCCTTGCTCCCTCTCTTTCTCTAACACATACTACTTAGAAATCTGATTTCAACCTTCATAGGAAAAGAATATAGAAGAATATACTCCAAAATATGTGTGCAATAGAATTAAGAGGAAAATTACTTCTGTTTATTTTCCTATGCTATTTGAAATATTCGCACTGATCATGAATTCTTTTATAATCATACACCAAAAAAAGTCATTTCAATTCTTTAAATTTCTCTCATGGACTTAAATTAAAATGTAAGTTTGGTTAACTTTGAAAAGCAACAAACTAAATATGCTCCACAAAATGCCTTGAGCATATTATTCTTGAGAAGACTTACACCTGAATAAACTGACACCTGTAACTTCCTTCCAGCTGCCTCTTCTTCACTATCCAACCAAGTTTAAGATCAGCAAAAGAATATTATGCCACAAAAGAGCCAGGATAGGGGCACCTGGGTGGCTCAGTCGGCTACGCATCAGACTTCAGCTCAGGTCATGATCTTACAGTTTATGAGTTCGAGCCCCACGTCAGACTCTGTGCTGACAGCTTGGAGCCTAGAGCCTGCTTCGGATTCTGCGTCTCCCTCTCTCTCTGCTCCTCCCCTGCTCACGCTCTGTGTCTGTCTCTCAATAATAAATAAATGTTAAAAAAGAAATTAAAAAAAAAAGAGCCAGGATAAGTCATAAAATGATCTTCCTCACAATTTATTTGGTTCTAAGTATGTATGTATGTGTGTGTGTGTGTGTGTGTGTGTGTGTGTGTGTATATATATATATATATATATATATATGGTTTTTTTTTTTAATTTTAGAGAGAGGGAGAGAGCGAGAGAGAGCAAGTGAGCATGCACAGAGGAGCAGAGGAGAGGCGCAGGAGAGAGAGAATCTTAAGCAGGTTCCCCTCTCAGCATGGAGCGCTACCCTGGGATCATGACCTGAGCCAAAATCAAGAGGCAGATGCTCAACCAACTGAGCCACTTAGGCACCCCTGGTTATATTTTTGAACTGGAAAAACATTGGTAGTTTGAGGGTAGCAAGTTTCTGTACTCTTTGGGTAAAAAAACTGAGTTAACTAAAAACAACAGTGTACAATGGTCTAAGCTCACTTCCTCTGAAATTAAACGCAAATATCTGAATTTTAAGTCCCATAATATATAAGGAGAATTCAAAGTAATTAAATATATCATATGTTACATGTTCTATAGAGATCAATAAGTCATTACTGTGTACCTACAGCTATTAAAACTCCAATACAGGGCACCTAGGTAGCTCAGTCAGTTAAGCATCTGACTCTTGATTTTAGCTCAGGTCATGATCTCATAGTCACGAGATAGAGCCCCACATCAGACCCTATGCTGAGTGTGGAGCCTGATGAGATATTCTCTCTCTCTCTCTCCTCTCTCTGCTCCCCATCTGTTCATGCACTCTGTATCTATTAATTAATTAATAATTTAATAAGAAAAAATAAATAAACTCTAATATATACCTCCCATGTAAAAGAAACCTTTCTTCAATGCCACATAACCCTCTGGCTATCATACAGTCTCCTACTTTGCAACAACAAATTTCTCAAAAGAGTTGTTGTATACTCATTACTTCTATTTCCTCCTCTCCCACTCATTCCTCAACTGAGCTCAACATGGCTTCTGTATCTTTCCTCAGTTTTCACGGAAGTAATATACAACCTCTCTCCATGCCACTAAGTTCCAATCCTTTCACTGTGGACCACTTTGCTTCCTTTGGCTTCAATGACAAAGCCCTCTCTCTTACCCCCCAAAGACCCCACTGCTGTTCCCTCTCCTCTATTAACTTCCCAACTGTTCCAAGGGCTCTCCACACTTTTCTCAGTGGTACACTTTTCATCACTCTCTCATCTCTGAGTGTTTGCACCCATGCCCATATGTTCTGAGCTCCAGAGGCTCAAAGTTCCTCAAAATCACCATGTCCAAATCTGAGCCCATATTTTCTTCCTAAAACTTGTTTTCCAGGGTATCCCATCTCAGTGACTGTCACCACAACCTATCCAAATAAGAAAGCAGGAATTACTGTTTACATTACTCCCCGCCATATAATCCATTAGTAATCCATCAGTAAGTCCAAATTCCATGCACTTCTCCCTGTGTCCACCGTCACCAATTCTATTCATTCTAGAATTGCAACAGCCTCCTAATATTCGCTTGTCCTACTATACTATGTTTTCAGTACTGCTGACAAAAAGGTTGATTAAATACTATGTTGGTTCAGATTATTTTGTGTAATGATTTATGTAAGATTTTATATTTGGGATATCTTTTCCTAAACATGCATATATACACATGCATACGCATATCCCTAATGAACTCTTAACCATAATATGATTCAACTCAATCAACATTCAACTTCTAGCTGACCCTCAGCCTTCTGTCCGACCAGACATTATGGGAAAAGAATCTTTTCTCCTCTCTTAAAAACGTAGGCTAGGCTCCCTTTATCTTTATAGACTGACATTTGAAAGGAACTAGGTCCCTCATAACACTGCATGATTAATAGCTTTAATTTACTGATTATCCTGGTAATGATACAGCAATTAGATTGCATACAGCACCCTAGTACTTAAGGGGCACTAAGGGACATTAAGCCAAATGCTACTAGTATACATCTATGACCAGGGAGGACCCATATGAAATAGCAATTTATAGAAATAATCATTGCTTTTGGTGTTTCTGATAAAACTACCTGATTAATAACTACATGTGGACATTACTTTAATAAAACACTAACCACAGCTATCAAGAGACTTAGAAATAGGCAACTAGCTATTGCTTGTGCTGAACCATGGCACTGCATACAAGAGGTATCTAATTATTCAAAAAGTCACAGATAAAGCAGATATATACTAAACATACAGTAATCAGGTAGTTTTTAATACATAAAAATAAACTCCACAAGAGATTCCGCAAGAATCTCTGTCTTCTTTATTTTTGTACCCCAGCACCTGGAATAGTGCCTGGCACATAAGAAGGCATTCAATACATTTTAGACAAATGAGAGAATTATAGAATTAAATTAATATGATCAACTACTAATGCTAAGAAAAAAATTCTTTTTTAAAAGCAAACGTTCTCACCGATTTTAATAAGATCACAGAGCTGCCATGTGTTCACCTAGTTACCTTTGAAAGAGGCATTTTTCTTGAAACTATCTGGGCATATAAGAACTTCTTCTATTTTTAAAACTGTCCGGAGAGAATTTTGAAGGGAAGGCTTTAATTTCTAACAAAAACCACAAAGAAATCAACAGATGAGAAGACAAGCCATTGAATGACATTGAGTGGTCACTGTCGGAATTAGGGCAATTTTGACAGAGGGGCGGTGGAAGTAGGTGGCTAGAAGATACGAGAACGTGAGGGCAGCAGCCTCACCCGTTTTAAAAGTTCTCTCAGGAAAAGGACTAGCTAGAACTGAAACTGCAAGATAGGGATTTCTCCTTTCCCCAACAGTGAGAAGATTTAAATCTGTAAACCTAGGTTTTGCTTAAACAAGCTACATTTTAAAAAGCTTCAGGAAAAAAAAAGACAGATTAAAGCTTATTCTGAAGATCAAGAGCACATATTTTGCTTTGGTTTTTGGTTTTGTTTTGTTTGTTTTTGCCAGGACTTTTCTTCAGTTGAAAAAAAGGAACGTTATGTTAATGTGAAAAGGAAGAAAGCTATGATTGTTCACGCTTAGTGATTCTAATAGTTCAGGTTTCCTCTGAGTTTATACTGTTTTCCGAGCAGTCTGTCAATGCTTTGTTAGGCTGAGACCACTAATTAAGACAACACTTACCCACTTTGAGAAGTACGGCCATGAAGAACACAAAGTGCCTACTAAATACTGTATCAATTTTCTGATATTCTAATAAAAGAAAATGAATAGCTTGAAGATGGTTTTATTTAATAAACCAATACCTGATTTTTACCTCACTCACTCAGTTTTTTTGGTGAAGAAATCTTCCTGCTACAAAATTTGACCTCTATACCTAAGTGTTCAGGGTCAGCACTATGTTTTTCTAGTCTTTACAAAACTCAGCAGCTTCCACACAATTTCAGAACTAGAAGCAGTCATCCAGAAATAATTCTGCCCAATTCCTTAAATTCCCAAAATAATTTAACACTCAAGTCATCAGCATTACTATTCTGAATATATTCAACACGTAACACAAACCTTGTTACCGCTTTCCAGTTTAGATTTTCCAATCCTCCCATCACAAATGTCTCCTCTCTTCCTCTCCCTCTTCCCCACGCCCTCTCGCTCAATTCCAGCTCACTCACTATTTTTGTGCAGTTATTTCTTCAAGACATCTTAACTACAATCTCATATAACAGACCTCCACAACTGAACTTTTTACACGTGTTTTTAGCTTTCTTTTCCATACTATCTTTCTTTCCGATAATTCTGAATTACTATGAAATATTTTCCCTTTACATCTCTCTAGTGGTACATTAAATTTAACTGAATTTTGATTTTATCCATAAAAGCTTCACTGCATTTCAATACAGTGATCTAGCTGTTGTATCATAAGTTCAAAATATAGTTTTCAACTATATATTACTTATAAGGTTATTACGAATACAGGCTGTCTCCTCACTTAAAAAAAACATCCCCAAAGCAAAGCTGTCGTGTTTTACACAACAGGTGCTTTACCTAAATAAATCACAAAAATAACTTCATGTAAGCACCTAACTAGTACTCCGAAGACTTACTGAAAGTCTTCTTAAAGAACACTAATGTTTAAAAAAGATATTTAAGGGTGCGTGAGTGGCTCACCGGTTGGGCCTCCGACTTTGGCTCAGGTCATGGTCTCATGGTTTGTGGGTTCGAGCCCTGCAACAGGCTGTGTGCTGACAGCTTAGAGCCTGGAGCCTACTTTGGATTCTGTGTCTCCCTCTCTCTCTGCCCCTCCCCTACTCACACTCTGTCTTTCTCTCTCTTAAAAATGAATAAACAATAAAAAAATTTTAAATAAAATAAAAAAGATATTCCAAGAGCAATTAAAGATTTTTATCAATCCTTATGTAATAAATATAAACTTCTCTCATTTAGGCAAATTTTACATGATTCATATGAACTGTCATGACAACTCAATTAGAAGCTAAAAGAATTAAAATACTTGAACTGTAGAAGACACAGCTCATTTTGCAAAGGTCCAAAAATTAGTTATCATATGGCTAACAGACTCATGAAAAGATGCCCAACATCACTCATCATCGGGGAAATACAAATCAAAACTACAATGAGATACCTCCTCACACCTGTCAGAATGGCTAAAATTAACTCAGGAAACAACAGTTATTGGCAAGGATGCAGAGAAAAGAGAGCCCTTTTGCACTGCTGGTAGGAATGCAAACTAGTGCAGGCACTCTGGAAAACAGTATGAAGGTTCCTCAAAAAATTAAAAATTTATAGCAGCACTATCAACAATAGCCAAAGTATGGAAAAAGCTCAAATGAATGAATGAAGAAGATGTGGTATATACACACAATGGAGTATTACTCAGCAATCAAAAAGAATGAAATCTTGCTATCTACAATAATGTGGATGGAACTAGAGGGTATTATGCTAAGCAAAACAAGTCAGAGAAAGACAAATATCACATGACTTCACTCATATGAGGAATTTAAGATACAAAACAGAGAAACATGAGGAAAGGGAAGGAAAAATAAGATAAAAACAGAGAGGGAGGCAAACCATAAGAGACTCTTAAATACAGAGAATAAACTGAGGGTTGCTGGAGGAGTGCTGGGTGGGGGATGGGCTAAATGGGTAAGGAGCATTAAGGAGGACACTTTTTGGGATGAGCACTGGCTATCATAGGTAACTGATGATGCACTAAATTCTACTCCTGGAACAATTACCAAAAAAAAAAAAAAAAAGATTTTCTCTAAAAAAAATAGTTTCCTCAGATTCTTTCAATTTCCTGAGGTCCAATACAAAAATATAACTTAGACAAATTATATTTTATTTCTAAAAAAAAATTACACTGGATTATGGCTGAGAAACTCTTGTCAATTCTACCTCAGAAGTCTTTATCCATTTGGAACCTCCTCTCCCTATAAGGCCCATGAGTTTGGTAAGATCTCATCAACCCATGAAATTACCTCCCAACCAGTTCCTCTGCTAACAGTTTCTTCCTAAATAATAAAAAACACCATAGCAATTTTAGCCTTAAAATACTTGTTGAGAATTACCTTTACTATGTCAGTAACTACTGAAGTTGGATGGTGGGCACAAGTTGGATGGATGTAGAGGCATACTTATGCATGCCTCTACAAGATGGCAAATTCCTTGGGACTAGGAATGATCTCTTATTCATCTTTAAATCAGCAGTGTCTAGTACAGTTCCTAAGAGAGACTAGATGATTTTTTTTCAGTTGGACGAAATCATTAAGTGACTTGTCATTTTATAGAAAAACAACAACAACAACAAAATGGTCAAGAAACATGAAGCAATCTCAGGGTCTCAGTTAATTTGCTGAAATGGTCTGTTCTGAGTATACATTCCTATCATTCTTGATGATGAACCTCAAAGGTATGAGCTGTTTCTTTATTTATGTATCTCCTGGAGCCCAGAAAGATGCTTCATAAATGTATTTTCCAACCAAGTTATCAATCTTTCACTTTATAAATATAGCGAAGATCTCAATTTGCTATTTAGTCATCAAAATAATTTGGTTCCTGCCATTCTCATGGTCTCTCTTTAAACTCATACTAGCAGGGCACCTGGGTGGCTCAGTCGGTTGAGCATCTGACTTTGGCTCAGGTCATGAGCTCATGGCTCATGAGTTCAAGTTCCACATTGGGCTTGCTGCTCTCAGTGCAGAGCCTGCTTCAGATCTTCTGTCCGCCCCGCCTCTGCCCCTTCCCCAGTTGTGCTCTCTCTCAAAAATACACAAATTTTTAAAAAACAAAAACAAAACTCATACTAGAAGGCTGGCAAGGGCATCAATTTTCCTAATTTATTCTCTTTCTCATTAAAACTTCTACATGTTCCTATAAAAACTAACCTAGTACCCTACCCACATCATAGAAATGGCACCTGTCCACTTGGTTTAAAAAGTTCTCGCTCTGGAGCCAGACTGTCTAGATTCAAATACTGACTAGGTCATGTACTCACTGCATGATCACAGGCAAATTACTTACTGGCTGGGGGATCTTGAGCAAGTTACCCACTCACTGGCATTATCTGCAGCGTATTTTTATACTAGCTTCCTAACGTAGCTGCAACCTTAGTTTGTCATCTCTAAAATAAAGATAATAATAGTCTCTACCTCTGAGGGTTACCATTATAACACCTGGCACATGGTAAGCAGACTTAATTCAGCTATTATTTTGTAGCCACACCCCACCACATATCCCCTTTTGCCATCAACTTGGCATAAGGCATCATCATCTCTCTTCTGGATTATTTACAGTAGTCTTCCAACTATTCTGCCTGCTTCTGTCTTTGCATTCTTATAATTTATTTTTCCCTTCAAAGCCAGAAAGATGCTTTTAAAATGTTTAAGTCAAAACACTTCATCATACCATGACATTATCAAGACATAAAGTGGTCAAGTAACTGTCCTAAGAAAAATGAATCTACTTATAATGTAACAGGAAATATATCAATTTACATTTATTTAAAAATTACATGTAAGAAATAACCAAGTACCAAAATATAAGCACATAAAATTTTTACAGACTTGAAGGGACAGAAATCTGTAAGTCAGGAATCTTTCATTTATAAAATTCATTCAATAAATATTCGTTGAGCACCTACTATATTCTAGGGATGATGATAAGGACCTGTAAGACAACAGTAACATTAAGGAGATCATGTGCATTTGACCTAACTTTGAAGGGTTACAACAGAAAAATGAGTTCAAGACAGTGATTCCGACAATGAACACCACAAATCAAAGAGAGAGGAACGTGATACAAGGGATTATGAAGGCACTGACCTATGAAAAGCATGCACCTCAAAGAGCTACTCTACACATAAGCCATAAATTTCATTCCCGTCTTTCTCCCTTTTTTCCCCATTTCCTTCCTTCATTAATATTTATTATTTGTTCTGATGTGTTCTGTGTACTATACAACATGAAAAAGCATTTAGGTCTTTTTTCCTTCTTTTGTTTTTCTGATGTAGCAGTAGTAGTATTTTGTACTTCAACAACTAAAATGCTCCAGACTAATACTCAGGGTTTTTGATTTTTTTGTGATTTTTTTTCTCCCATTTAAGGCACAATTTATGCAGCATAAAATACACCGCAGTTCTGTGAGTTTTGACAAATTCATATAGCTGTGTGGTCATCACTATAACCATTAAAAAACTCTCCTATGCTCCCTTGTAGTCAACGCCACCCAACATGATCAATTCTTGGCAGCTACTGATACATTTTCTTTATTTATTTAAATTCAAGTTAGTTAACATACAGTGTAGTACTGGTTTCCGAGTAGAACCCAGTGATTCATCACTTACATATAACACCCAGTGCTCATCCCAACACGTGCCCTCCTTAATACCCATCACCCATTTAGACCATCTCCTACCCACCTCCCCTCCAGCAACCCTCAGTTTGTTCTCTATATTTAAGAGTCTCTTATGGTTTGCCTCCCTCTCTGTCTTTATCTTACTGACACATTTTCTATCATGAAAGTTTTTGGCTTCTCTAGAATCTTATATAAATGAAATGATATGGTATTAAGCCTTTCGAATCTGACATATTTCACTTAATATAATGCATTTGAGATCTATCGTGCTGTTGCATGTATCTGTAGCTCACTCTTTTAATTGCTCAGGAGTATTCCACTGACCAGTTAGTTGATTCCATTGTACCAGTTAGTTGATCCAGGTTGGAGAGCATTTGGATTGTTTATAGTCTGGGACAACTATGAACAAAGATGTTGTAAACATTTGTATACAGGTTTTCATTTCACTTGGGTAAATACACAGGAGTGGAATTGGAATTGCTGGGTAATTTAAGAAGTATGTGTTGAACTTTACAAAAAAAATTGTCAAACTTTCCAAAACAACTGCATCATTTTGCATTTCCTCCAGCAAAACAGGTTGCTTTGTACCCTTGCCAGCTCTTGGTATTATCAGTGTTTTATTGTTGTTGTTGTTGTTGTTGTTTTTTATTTTAGCCACTTGAGTATGCGTATAGTAATATAGTAATATCTCATTGTGGATTTAATTGGTATTTCCATAATGACTAAAGTTGTTTAGCATCTTTTCATAGGCTTATTTGTAATCCAAAATATCTTTTTTTAAGTCTATTTACTTATTTTGAGAGAGAGAAAAGAGAGAGCAGGGGAGAAGCAGAGAGAGAGGGAGAGAGAAAGAATCCCAACACGGGGCTTGAACTCACGAACCATGAGATCATGACCTGCTGATCTGGAATCAAGAGTCAAACACTTTAAAAAAAAATTTTTTTTTTCAACGTTTTTTATTTATTTTTGGGACAGAGAGAGACAGAGCATGAACGGGGGAGGGGCAGAGAGAGAGGGAGACACAGAATCGGAAACAGGCTCCAGGCTCTGAGCCATCAGCCCAGAGCCCGACGCGGGGCTCGAACTCACGGACCGCGAGATCGTGACCTGGCTGAAGTCGGACGCTTAACCGACTGCGCCACCCAGGCGCCCCTAGAGTCAAACACTTTAAACCAACTGAGCCACTCAAGCGCCCCCAAAATATCTTCTTTGGTGAATTGTCTGTTCAGATCTTTTGCTTATTATTTATTTATTTATTTATTTATTTATTTATTTATTTAATATATGAAATTTATTGTCAAATTGGTTTCCATACAACACCCAGTGCTTATTTTTAAATGGGCTTTTTTTAGTATTAAGTTTTGAGAATTTTTTTTTTATTCTGGATATAAGTCTTTTATCGATACGAGTTTTGCACATATTTTCTCCCAGTGTGTAACTTTTCATTCTTTTCAATGTCTTTTGAAAAACAAAAGTTTCTAGTTTTGATGAAGTCAAATTTATTAGTTTTTTTCTTTCATAGATCATTCCTTGGTGTCATATGTAAGAAATCTCTGCCTAACCAAAGGTCACAAAGATTTCCTATGTTTTCTTCTATAGCTTTTATAATTTTAGCTTACATTTAGGCCTATGACCCATTTTGATTTAATTTTCTATATGGGGCAAGGTATGCTTCAAGGTTCTTTTTTACTGTTCTTTTTTACTTTTTTACTGCAAATAGATATCCAATTACTAAGCATTATTTGCTGAAAAGACTATCCTTTCTCCATCAAATCTCAACTACACCTCTGTTTAAAATCAATAGACCATATTTGTGCATATTTCTTTTGTGTATACAGCTAGATCGAGATATAATTTGAAGTACTTAATCCAGTGGTTTTAATATATTCACAGTTGTGTGGCCATTACCAAAATTAATTTTAGAACATTTTCATTACCCTAAAAAGAAACCCCGTACTTCTTAGCAATCACTCCCTACTTCCCTAAATCCCCACTCCAGCTCTACACAACCACTAATCTATTTGCTATCTCTACGAATTTGCCTATTCTGGATACTTCATATAAATAAAATCGTACAATTGGTTTTTTCTAATTTGTTTTCCTCACACAACATAATGTTTTTAAGGGTCATGTATGTTGCAGATGTACCAGTACTTTATTTTTATTGCTGAATATATCCCACTGTATGTATATACCACATTTATTTATCCATTCATCACTTGGTAGACATGAGAACTGGTTTCACTTTTTAGTTATTATGAACAATGATACCATAAATGTTTATGTACAAATGTTTACGTAGACATATGCTTTCATTTTTATTGGGTATATAACTACAAGTGGGATTGTTAGGCCATATCATACCTCTGTATTTAACCTTTTGAGGAATGCCAAGAATGTTTTCCAAAATGGCTGCATCATTTTACATTGCTATCAGCAGTGTTTTTAGGGTTTCAATTTCTCCACACCCTCAACAACACTAGTTATTGTCTTTTTTTATTATCCCAGTAGATGTAAAATGGTATCTCACTGTGGTTTTGATTTGCATTTCCCTGATAGCTAATGATGTTAAGCATCTTTTCATGTGCTGACTGGACATTTGTATGTCTTTTTGGAGAAATATCTTTTTAGATTGTGTGGCTCTATTTCCGAACTCTCTATTCTGCAACTTTGATCTATATGTCTATCCTTTAATCAGTAATGTCTTGATTACTGTAGCTTGATGGTAATCCCTGAAATCAGGTAATCCCTGACATCAGGTAGTATAAGTCTCCCAAGTTTGTTCTTCATTTTTAAAATTGCTTTGGCTCTTCTAGTTACTTTGCTTTTCTATACAAATTTTAGAATCAGCTTTTCAATTGCTACCCAAAAAATTCCACTAGGATTTTGACTGAAATTACACTGATCCCAATGATTAGTATGGGAAGAATGGAAATCTTAATATTGAGACTTTAATTCTATGAACATGGTATATTTTTCCATTTATTGAGGTCTTTCATTACTGTTCTCTAGTTTTTCAAAGTATAGATCTAGTAACAGTTTATTCAATTTCTACCTAAATGTTTGATTTTTTTTCTAGTGCTTTTGTAGGTTTTTAAATTTCCTTTCCAATTTTCAATGCTAGTATATACAAACAAGATTGATTTTTGCATTATTTACCTTGTATCCTACAACCTTGTAAAACTCAGTGTCCAAGGTAGGTTCTGCCAATAAGTAACAGCGGAACGCAATCGAACGGTAGAAGAAAAGAAAGACTGCACCGCCAGGAGTAGCTATACCACAACTCCCGAGAATTACTAATACCTGCCGGGCCCTCTAGGAAATACTAGCACCAATCACAAAGTGTTTTTCCCCCAACCAGCTCAGGGGTCTGGGTATCTCTTCAGAAGCAAAGAACTAACCAAATGACCCCTCCCCTCACGGTTTCTTCTAAACCCTAGCTACTCTGAGTATCCTCAAAAGCCTAAGCAACCAGTTGCACAGCCTTCCTCAGAGGTCCCTGCACCAGCTCCTCAGGAGACCTCCACTAAGTCCCTAGATTCTGGTCACAAAACTTCCATTTTATTTCTCTGGCCCTAGAGGATACAGCTGCTTCCTACTACTGGGGTTACTTCAATGTCTTCTTTCTTTCAGCATTCTAACACACTAGAAACCAATTACTTGCATTAATACCCTTCTGTTTGAAAAGGTTGGCACGGCTTCTCTTTTCCAGACTGGACTCAAACAACCTTCTTGCTCTGATCAGCACCCCTTCCCCACTCCCAACACCTAACTCCCCTATGAAATTCTATTAACTAATGACAAAGATATTCTCCCTCTCCCTCTCAAAGCTTTTACTACTTTTAAGGAATCTCTACGCTCAACATGAGGCTCAAATTCACAACCCTGAGATCAAGGCTAGCATGTTCTACTAACTGGGCCAGTCAGGTGCTCCCAAAGACTCTCTTTTTGACCAAACTTGTTTAGGCTCACCTGAACTCTCTTCTCAAATAGGTCTGACTTTTCAAGCTTCCATGCTCATCTCTGCATTGTCCAATTTTAGCAAGAATCCTACTAAGTCAGTTTAGCCAGAATCTGCCATCATCAGTACCTGATTACTCTTGATTTCTAATTGAGTTCCTCATCCTCCACCATATTCAAGTAATGTCTGATCATCCTGATCCACCTTTAGCAAGAATTTGTTAAGTCAAGTTAGCCACGAATCTCTTTACCCCTGATGTTTTCTCTCAGTAATTTTCCATTTGCTAACCTCCACCCTCTCCCTGGCTGTAAATTTGCGCTTTTCCTTGCAGTATTTGGAGTTGAGCCCAGTCTCTCCCCTACTGCAAGACCTCATTTCAGGAACCCCTATACCTGTCACGATAGCTCCCCCTCCTGAATAAAGTCTTCCTTATCACCTTTAACAACTGCCATGAATAATACTAAGTGAAATCAGTAAAAACATAAATTTAGAAACATGGACAATGCTTATTACGTTAATCTATTAACCTCTGGATACAATATAGGGAAAAATTGTGAAAAGTTTTGAAATGGGCTAATGTATGGAATGCTGCAGCTTCTGGGAATTACCTGATATGATAGAGGTGTGTGCTTCTATTCGTCTTTGATAAGGCAAATTTACAACTCTCAACAGAAGATAATGTGTGGAAAACTAGACATGCATAAGTTTTTTGTCCATAGCTATGAAAATAATTCCTGCTCATGGCAATGCAAGTGAATTATCAGGAAGAGAATATAAATCTCTAAACTGAATTCTCATCCTGATTGGTTGTAATATCTAACTGGCTCCATTACTTAAGGAGTTAAATAAACCCTCTGAGATGTGTTCAATTTATAGTTTGTATGTACAAGATAAGTAAGATGAATTTTCTTTGTTCGATTAAGGGGAGACAGCTAGCCCTCCTAACACTTAGGGTATCTCCTTAAAAACATAATAGGTTCAACATTTTGTTCAGGAAGTTGATAAACCTACTCTCCAGATTTCATACTGAGAAGTCATAAGCTTTCTGACCATCAGAGCTATAAATATGTATCTCTTAAATTAAATCAGTAATCCCTTAGGAAGTGTATAGGAGATTTGATAAAGATTATCTTTATCAAAAGGTATAAAGTTTTAGGGACACATGGGTGGCTCAGTTGATTAAGCATCTGACTTCAGATCAGGTCATGATCTCATAGTTCAAGTTTGAGCCCCACATAGGACTCTCTGCTATCAGCACAGAGCCCACTTTGGATCCTCTGTCCCTCTCTCTCTCTCTGCCCCTCCACCGCACATTCTCGTTCTTTCTCTCTCTCAAAAATAAATATACATTTTTTTAAAAAATATAAAGTTTTAATTATTTCTTCTTCTGCTTTACTGTATAAAATGTGTGAAATTTTTCCCAGACCTAGTAGTTTCTCCTGGACTACCTGCGTGTATGTGATTTGATACGCATACTCAATAATAAATCGTGGTTTCTATATACTGGTATGGCAGAATCTTTTTGTGGGCAAAATTATTTAATTTTACTAACAACTGATAGTCATGATTTCCTCTTTAAAAAACTTAATAAACAGAGTATGTGTAATAAATATAAACAAAGTACCCTTTTTTGTAGTTCCAGATAAAATGCTCCAAAACATAAAGTAACAGTTTTAGTCAGAAAGAATAAAACAGGCTTGGTTAACAGTTTATAATCAGTGGTGAAATGAGTAACTCTAAGCACTATAACCTCTTTTCATGGTAATAGACTTAGGAGAGAAAGGAAATATAACCCTTTAACAATAGATATTTACATGTTTTAGCAATAAAGCAAACAGCTGATTACTCTGAGCAATGTTCTGCCTGAATGAAATAATAAGACAAATATATCTTCCAAAAGTAAGTTAAATAAGACCATATTGGGTGGAAGACTCAGGCAAACATAAAGAGTATCTATGAATTACATTTTAACTTTCATGTTTTTAAACTACATTAATATACTAATATTAAGATAAACATATAGATTTTAATAAGACAAATGAACATCAACTAGGTAAATGTAAAATTTTCAATAAGAAAAATAAATTTTTTACCATCTTCCTAGCAGTTCTCCCCAAGAATAAAGGATCTTCTCAGGACAATCCTTAGACACATCACCGGTTCCACTTGAGAGTTCATTATCACTCTCTGCAGAAGAAACACAAAAACAAAAATGACCAACATTGTATTATATTTTTGATATTTATATATTGTTAATCAAGGAATATGACTGTGTGTCTAATAAAACAAACAATACTTTTGCTTATATTATTATGCCCACTGGAAAAAAAACAGTAAAAACTTCATTAATATATCTTTAGTGCCTAGATATAATCCCAAAGCATTAAATGTTTTATAAAAATTCCTATTCAGTTTACATAGTATGAAATTGAAAATACCTATATATAAATAACTTTATCCAAAGAGGGTAAAATTGTATAAATTTTTTAATGTTTGTTTATTTTTGAGAGAGAGAGAGAGAGAGAGAGAGAGAGACAGAGACAGAGACAGAACATGAGTGGGGTAGGGGCAAAGAGAGAGGCAGACACAGAATCCCAAGCAGGCTCCAGGCTCTGAGCTGTCAGCACAGAGCCTGGTGTGGAGCTTGAACTCACAAACCATGAGACCATGACCTGAGCCGAAGTCAGACACTTAACCAACTGAGCCACCCAGGCGCCCCAAGAGAGTAAAATTTTAAAGTTAATGGTAACACAATCAGAAATTCCTATGTGATACACTCACTACTCACGAGACTAATATTCTCAAATATTAATCTTTTATTATTGACACAAACACTGAAATGAAGATACAGGTATATATATTGATACGTAATACTGAGAACTATCAATATATAACACTGAGAAATATATATATATTATGATAACAAACACACAACTAGAAATATTTAAAACTTTAAGGTTTTAAGGGTATATTCATAAGTACAAATTTTTTGTTTTTGAGAGAGAGAGACAAAGAGAGACCGTGAGCAGGGGACGGGGGCAGAGGGGGCGAGAGAGACAGAATCCCACACGGGGCCTGATCCCACAACCCTGAGATCACCACCTGAGCTGAAATCAAGAGTCAGATGCTCAATTGACTGAGCCACCCAGGCTCCCTCATAAGTACAAATACTTCCGACTAAAGGAAATACTAAAATGTTTGGCCTTTTAAAATGGCAATTTTATAAAATATCCCAATATGTAAAGTAATAGCTTTAGAAAGAGTAAGATGGGTTGAGTTACAGCCTACAGTCAGTGATGAAATGAGTAACTGTAAGCTCTATAAATCTTTTAAGCGGTAACAGAGCTGGCAGAGAAAGGAAATGTAATGGGCACAATTTATCTCATTAGAATAAGGACTTTGACACAGAGCTATATACGAAAAATCTGGAAACGTATTATCTGAATGATAAAATAAGCTAAATAAAAATCTGTCTGGCTCTTTGCAAGGACCAGTGTTTTATCAATGTTGTTAACAGTACAAGAGAAGTTGGCATTAAGTGAGTCCCACAGGGATCTGTGTTCAGAACAGTATTACTCAGCATACCACAAAGCCAATGATCCAAGCAAGTATAAGCTAATTCATATCAGTGGATATAATTAACACCAAAAAACAACAAAATAAAGGTAGGTATATTTGGCCTAGTTAAAAGATTTGGTCATACTTACACAAAAAGATTTTATCACATGTTTAGTAAAATATAACCAAAACATATGCACACACGTAGACAAATACTTCAACTTCTTTAGAACACTTTATTCAAAATGTGAACATTAGTCTGGATATTGGAATGGTCAAGAAGGTAAATACCTCACATAAGCAATTCTGTGAACTTTCCAACAAGTTCATGAAAATAATAGAAATGAGAGGTTTTTAAAAAGCTAAAACAAATGAAGTATTGCAGGAATAATGTAAACAGCAACAAATGAAGCCTTAATATTAAAATGTCCTAAAGAACTATCCCAGGTAAACAACTATCCCTTATAATCCTTACACTTTTTCATCTAAACTGAGGTAGTAAAGAGGGTCACTATTAAAAGTTACACTGGAGGGGCACCTGGGTGACTCAGTCAGTTGAGCATCCAACTTCGGCCCAGGTCATGATCTCACGATTCGTGAGTTTGAGCCCCATATGGGGCTCTGTGCTGATAGCTCAGAGCCTGGAGCCTGCTTCACACTGTGTCTCCCCCACCCCTCACTCTCTCCCCTACACTCGTGCTCTCTCCCCTCTCTCTCTCAAAACTAAATAAACATTAAAAGAAAATTTTTTTAAAAAGTTACACTGGAAAAAAGGTGAAACTTATCTCAGGCAAATAGGGACTGCTGATCACTCTTCCTACAAATTGGTACCAAGTATAATATGAGTACTTATAATATAAATTGGATTTCAATTAAGCAGGGTCCAGGATGGTCCCACCTTATACTCTATTTTGCTCCACAGTAAATAATAATACAACAAGGTTCCAAAGTATTTGATGAAGTTGTACATGCTAAATTGGAGACTAAAATCTAAGAACATAATGAAAGGGAAAAAGAAAATAGGACTCTAATCATTACTACTGACACAGAAAATCTCAGATTCTTCTTATTCTTGTTGGTAAAGGAATAAAACAAAATTGAGATGCCATAAGAAAGATTAAGAAATCTGACTACCTATATATTAAAACCTTATATGAAGTAAGGTATAGAGTACATTAAAAAAAAATTTCCAGGGCACCTGGGTGGCTCAGTCAGTTAAGCATCTGACTTCAGCTCAGGTCATGATCTCATGGCTTATGGTTTGAGCCCCACATCAGACTCTCTGCTGTCAGCCCAGACCCTGGAGCCTGCTTTAGATCCTCTGTTCCCCTCTCCCTCTACCCCTCCCCTGCTTGAATGCACACTCTTTCTCTCCCTCTCTCCTTCCCTCCCTGTCTCCCTCTCTGTCTCTCAAAAATAAATAAACATTAAAAAACATTTTTTGAACATATGACAAATGGTCTTGATACTCAATAAACTAAAATATCCAACAGAAAATTGGTCCAAGGACATAAACATAGTACAGCTGTATAAAATATAACTGGCCAATAAAGACACTGAAGAAATCCCTATCTCAATTATTTTTTTATTCAAATTAAAACAATGAAACAGAAAAAAAAACAGATAAAATAAGGAATAATGCCTACTGTTGATAAAAATATGGGGGAACAAGCAAGAAAGCTGATGTTTAAATAAGAGTCATCTTTTAAAATGTATTAAGATTCTAAATTAATATACCATTTGATTTAGCAACTACACTTCTAAAAATTTATTCTTCCAGGAACACTTATGCCAGAGAGATATATGTAAAAGATTTCATTGTATCACTGCTTGTAATAATAATTGAAAACTATCACGTATTATTTAATAGAAGTTTGTTAAATTATGGTACATCCTTTCAAAAAATGCTATCCAATAGTTTAAAAGAATTGACTAAATCTTTTATGCTAATATGAAAACCATCTAAAATATATTACTTTGTGATGAAAAGCAAGAAACAAAGTAGTAATTTTTAAGTATGGTTTTATTTCTGTAAGTAGTATTACTTATACGATTACAAAGACCTTTAATAATAGCCGTAAGATGGGGCACCTGGATGGCTCAGTCAGATAAGCATCTGATTTCAGCTCAGGTCATGATCTCACAGTTCGTGGGTTCAAGCTCTGTGGTCAGGCTCTGTGCTGACATCTCAGAGCCTGGAGAGCCTGCTTGGGATTCTATGCCTCCCTCTCTCTCTGTCCCTCCTCCCCCTGTACTCGATCTCTACCTCTCAAAAATAAACATTAAAAAAATTTTTTTCAACATCTGTTAAGATTATACACCAAATTTTTTTTTTTTTTTTTTTTTTTTTTAGAGAGAGTGTGTGCTAGTGAGGGAAAGGGACAGAGGAGGAGAAAGAGAGAGAATCTTTAACAGGCTCCATACTCAGCACAGAGCCCAACACCGGGCTCAATCCCACAACCCTGGATCATGATCTCAGCCGAAATCAAGAGTTAGACACTCAACCGAGCACCCAGGCACCTCTACCAAACTATTAAGAGCAATTGTGTTTTGGCACCTACCAGTATCTTATCACATACTAGGCATTCAATAAATATTTAGGGAATGCATCTTTCACTTTTCTTTTTTTTTCTTTTAAGTTTATTTACTTACTTAGAGAACGCGAGCATGAGGGGGGATAGGGGCAGACAAAGAGAATTCCAAGCGGACTCCCCACTGTCACCAATGAGCCCGATGCGGGGCTCAAACTCACAAACCATGAGGTCATGGCCTGAGCCAAAGCCAAGAGTCAGATGCTTAACTGACTGAGCCACCCAGGCACCCCTGACTTTTAAGTTTCATACTTCTGGAATACTCTTATCTTTTAAAATAAGTACATGTAACTATAATGAGCATGGGGAAAGGACTTTTACCTTTTAAATAATCCCTGTTGCTACAGAAAACAAAAACCTATTTCATTGTTATAAACCCCTACTAACAAGCCATAAAATCATCACCGATAACAAGGTATTTTCTCCCTGACAATCTCTCAAGCTGTTTTCCACCACAAAAAGGAAATTAGAACTGTAAACTCCTAGAGTAGCAGAGGAGAACCACAAAAGAGAAGAGAAAAAAATGGGCACACTGAAGTTAAACTAAATCCCTGATGAACAATTAAGGCAGAAACCACAGCAACACAGGGCCCAAATACTTGGATAAAAAATAGGACTTATCGAAAGAAAACAGAAATCCTAGGCCTTTATTGAATGTCTGCTCTATCTATATTCCAGGCACTATTCTTTAGTTTTATAAGCATTAACTCATAGCATCCCCTAAATAACCTAATATGGTAGTCACTACTAATTTTCCCACTTTCAAAATAAGAAAATTGAGGCAGAGAGGTTAAGTAACTTGCTCAAAGTCGCCCAGCTACTAGGTAACTCCAGAATTTAACCTCAGTTTGAATCCAGAGTCAAATACCACTTCTCCTTATAGTTTTTCTTACCACGTTTTCAAGGGAGACTATGCTTTGCATTTAGCAGATACCAGCCTATGCCAAGTACCAACATCTATCTAGTAAATGCTGGAAGCCAGAGCCGAGAATGGAAAATGCAGGCATATTTAAAGCAACATGACCAAGAAACACTGAACTTGGAACAAGAGATAATGGAGAGGCTTCAGGGGTGTAATCCCCTTGACATTCAGGAAGAATAAGGATGAAATTGATATCCCGGTGACCTCAAAAGTGAGCCAGATCTATCTTCTTTACTGCAGAAACTACTTACCATAGGTGTTTTAAATACTTAATGGCTTTCCTGCTAGAGAGGAAGAAAGGAAGCTAAAGAAATACAAAGTTCCTACTATATTAGACATGACAGAGTGTCTAGGTAGAATGAAAGCAATGAACTAAGAAAAAAAAATATGAATGACAAAGACACTGGAGACCAAAGTGCAGTAGAAACAGTGAGGAAGTTAGCAAGTAGCACATGACAAAGAAGAAAAGGAACAACAGAACAATGTGGATATGTTAAAAGGATAACTCTGACAGTTCTGAAAAAGCAACTGTATCCCATTCTACAGAGAGGAAAAAGAAAGGAAAAATGATAGAAGGCTGGGATTCCTATCTTCTTGAATCTTTCTTTTCCATCAAAATTCAGGTTAGGATTACCCTTTTCTGGATGGGCTGAATGCTACTCCACTGGGCATATTCTATCATGGCAATTATCACACCATATTACAATCTCTATTTTCCTCTCCATCTTCTCCTATTAGACTTTAAGTTTCTTGGCAGTGGGAACTAACTTTTATTTCTATATTCCCAGTACCTAGATGTATTTGGCCAAAGAGTGTTAGAAGTTTCCCAAACTGGTAATTGGAGAGGAGAAGATGCGAGAAAAGAAAATCCATTACAGGCACAAAAAATGTATGTCTTGAAAATTAGTGACCTTCGGTACATGGGCATCTATGTGCAGACATGAGTAGAGGCAACCAGGTCCATTCAGTCATTCATACTGGATTCTGGAGCCAAAATGCCTGGATGTGAAACCCAGTTCCACTACTTAGTAGCTGTGATGCTGGTTAAGTTATTTAACCTCTCTGTGCTTCAGCTACCTGTTTGCGAAATGGGAATAGCAATTAAGCAAATTACTATGCGAAACACATATATATTACAGTGTCTGGCAAAAGACAGGCATGTTAGCTATTAAAAGCTGTTTTCATTCAACCAATTAACCTCCTATGATGTACAATACTGGGATAAAAGCCGGAGTGCAAATTTTGAAGAATGAATGAGTGGGAAATTGTGACAGTAAATGTCGATTTTTCTTTATCCAAGCTCATGAGCTTTGGGAAGGTAAGAGAGTATAATATTGCTAAAAAGAACAACACAGTCATTTCAAGCATTATACTTCCTTCATCAAGCCCCATTCCCCAGAAAATTGGCCAGTTCTTCCTTTTTGGCTCCTACAGAGACTCCTACAATAATATCTGTAAGACTTCCAAGAAAGCATGTCTGTTTTCATTATGATGCATTTAATACCTATAACTTTCATGTTTTACACATCTTTGTCCCTTTCTCAGAATCCAAGCTCTGTCAGGGCTGGGAGTGTATCTTGTCTTTATTTAGTAGCCTTTACTCAACTGCGGAAAAAATGGAAGTATTTCTTTGTTACTGCTTTATTTTTAGAACATGTTCATACATGTAAGGTAATTGAGAAAGAAAACACTGGAAAGAGAAAGATGAGGAATCAGGCCAATTCCCTAAAAAGACATGAAATTGCCCAGGTTTGGATTAAAGGTAGTGACTGACCAGAAGTACATCCTGTATTCTGACTGAATGTGGGGCTTTGGAAAAGCTTAAAGACGTTAAGATAGAAAGTTGAGGGAATCCGTAGCTAACAGCTTCAACTTCGTCTATAAAGTTCACTTTAGAAGAGGTCTCTGAGAGACTTTGCTAAACTTAGGTAGCAAACTTTGGCTAGAGACTCCTCTAATATGCCCAACTTCAATCCTTTCCATGAACATTCTCCTTCTCAATTTGTTTCCCCACAGTCACTCTCCTCCTTCAGAAAGCAGGACCACACAGAGTATACCAGATGTCATCAGACTCCTGCACCACAGGACTACTACTTTCTGTAAACGTCAGTGAAATGAAAGTAACAATATTAATTACCTAGTAGTGTAAAATTAAATGAAAATGCATGTGTGATACTAAACGTGGTGCCCATCACACGGTAGTGCTCAAATGTGAGGTAACATTTTCTATTATTTTTATTATGGAGTCGTCAGTTTCTGGCCCAGCACTTCAAAGTAACTAAAAAAGCATTCCAGCCTTATTTCTTATTATCCACTCATTTCTAACATTCAGACAGCAGAACTAACTGTGCAAGACCAAAATAAGATACAATAAATGTAAATTTTTAGAACAAACAAAATAAATATGTATGATACTTCAATCAAAATAATTTATGGGCTCTCTCAACTTTGGCCACTCCCTGCTTTGAAAAAAAATTGTTTTTCATCCTAATCATAAAAGGAAAATTTCAGAACTGCTATCAGCAGACATCATAAAAGGAAAAATATATATATATTTATTTATATGTGTATTTATGTATATATGTGTGTATATGTATATACACATATATATGTGTGTATGTGTACATACGTGTGTGTATATGTATATACACATATATACATATATACACATGTGGGTGCACACACAAAAAAGCTTTTTTTTCAATGGAGTTAAAAATAAATGACAAAACTAGGGGGAAATTAGCACAAAATCTCATTTTTCTTTTCATCTAAAGATGACAAGATCATCTGAAGGATTACTCATAAAATAAAAAACTGATAGGCGCACCTGGGTGGCTCAGTCAGTTAAGCACCTAGGTCATGATCTTGTGGTTCGTGGGTTTGAGCCCCATGTCAGGCTCTGTGCTGACAGCTCAGAGCCTGGAGCCTGGAGCCTGCTTTAGAGTCTGTGTCTCCCTCTCTCTCTGCCCCTCCCTGGCTTGGACTCTGTCTCTCTCTTTCAAAAATAAACAAACGTTTAAAAAAAAAACTGATAACCATAAATAAAATATGACTATTGCAGGTTTTCAAAGATTTTCCCCTTAATTTTCTTTTTTAATAAGTACTGTTTGCTGTAAATGATACAGGGAACCAAAGGTTCCTGTAAACTCTCTTCTAAACAATTAGGGAGGGGAATAAAAAATCTTAGTAATCTGGCAAAGCCTGTAGGAATACAGGTCTATATAATGACACCTGTCAACCTGGAATAGTGTAAAAGTGATTTATTTTGATTACTTAGTAATAAACAATGTCATTTTGGGCAGCCAAAAACTATAGCCACATTTTTATGACCTTGAATATAATATAATCTCTCATTTCTCACATGACAGAGTCAGAAAATACTTGTTCTGTATGGAAGCTGATAACCAAATGTAAATTATTGGAATAAAACAAAAGATCATCCTTAATTTCTGAAATGTGATAACATTTCCTACTGTCAAAAGCAAGGTGATTTATCATAGAAGATTCAAGGTGGAAGAGACCACAAATTTCATGATTTCTTTCCAACTAAACCATCATCACTGTCATTCTGACTCTAATTACAGGTTTCTAATTAATAAACCCTGTAGTTGCTAAGCATATGTGATTAATAAAAATGTATCACTCATCAGTGAAATCTGTCAACCATACTCAAGAGAACCAGGGCAGTCAATACACCTTCCTCTTTTTTTTCATTGTTTTTCTAGATCCACAAATTTGTACAGATAATCAGAACAGAAAAAAGCTAGCTTACATTTGAGGTAAAAAAAGGTTAAGGCTCTTAACATTAAACAGTTTTCTTGATCATGAGGCTAGTTTATCCTTTTGTGTGTGTATTTATGTTTTACATTTTTCTGGGATATTAATGACTTAGAATTTACTTAGGTATTTATTTACATTTTGTATTTTCAGGGCTTTGGAAATGCATTTTAATTCTCTGCTCATTTCCTTTGTTTTTAACTGAAGTATGATTGACGTATGAAAAGCTGTGCATATTTAACATGTACAATTTGATGTGTTTGGAGAGACTAGTATGGTCTTATAATAAAAAGTCGGGCAGTGTCTATTTGAATGCATTATCAATGACTTTTCAAAATAAACTGAGGGGTGATGAAGAAAGAAATTAGTGTCTGGCAGATTATAAGAAAGAACATATGTAAACAGTTACACTGAAGGATTATTTTAAAACTTATTATTCAACGAATGACTTTTTAAAAGGCAGCCAATCAGAGGGAGAAAACTAAGCAAGGGTTGGAGAAAATTAGAAACAAAGGGAAGCAAGAGAAGAAAAAACCCATTAGAATAGCTCAAATTTAATTGAAAGGTGGAAAGGGAGCTCCCCAACACACACTCTGTGGTACACAATGCACTCACGAGCCCTCTAACTGGGCAGATGACCCCTTCAGCCATAAGTGTAACTCTGAAAGGCAAAATACTCAAAAGTAAACGAGAAAGGAGTGGGAAACGCCCACAAGACTAGTCAAAGCAGCCACATGAAATCAGGTAGTCAAGGAAGTAACAGCGAAATCAGGTTCATCTCTGCATTTGGATTTTTTTTTTATATTCTCCTCCTAAGGGAAAGCTAGTAACTGATGAAGAGGTTACCAAGTACAAAACACAATGGGAGAAATAGGCAGAAATCGCCAAAAGAGACTCTCTACATGGCCCTATGATAACACATGTCTCTGTAATGGCCTGAATACTTGCCTGCCTTCCTTTCTGATCTAACTTACTTGCTTAACAAAGGGACTTGTGTCCTAGTCATCACGGCATTCCTCACCCTATCAAAGTACTTGGCAACTGGTAAGCACTCAATACATGCTTGATGATTAAAAGAAATGCACTAGCTTCAGAACCTATGTATCAACTGCCTATATGACATCTCCAATTGAATATCTGAGAAACTTTCAAAACAAAACCCTTAATTTTCTTCACCTACCTGTATTTTCCTGGTTCCCTCCCCTTTCCCATTTTCATAAATGACAGCACTATCTACGCAGTTAAAAACTGAAATCTACAAGTTATTCTTTTTCCCTCAATGCCTACATTTAATTACCCACCCCTGTCCATTCCACCTCCAAAATGTATCTCAAATCTCTCTACTTTTCTCCCTCTCCACATTACAACCCTCATCCAAACCCCCAACATTTTGGCCCAGATTACTGTAAGAGTCTCCCAATGGTCTCCCTGTTTCCATCTCTACTCCACAGAACTTCTCTCTCCGCAGATACAGCTGCTGAAGTGTTCTGAAATCATGAATCAAATCTTTGTCTCTTCTGCCCAGCTTAAAACACTTCAAAGTCTTAAAAAAAAAAAAAAAAAAAAAAAAAAAAAAAAAAACAACCAACTCACTGTGGCTTACAGGAACTTACAAAATATCCCTTGGCTACCTGACCATGTCTGTATCGTACCACTTTCTGGCTTCCCCTTTCCCTTCAGTCATCTGCCTTCCTTTCTATTCTTCAATAGAACTTTCACTTTCCTCTGCACTGTTTCCTCTTCAGAAATGCTCTTTCCCCATCTCCCAATGGCTGGTTTCTTCTTATTACTCAGATCTCAGTTTAAATGCCACATCCTCAGAGAAATTTTTACCTGAACATATAATCTAAAGTAGCTAACTACACCAATCAGCCAATTTTAAATATCTAAATGGCATTATTAGTTCTTGATGTTTTCTTGCTTATTATCTATCATTTCTCCAAAAATTAGAAGTACAAAAGATTTATCTATCTTATTAAATCAGAGGTCTTCCAGATCACCCCCGGGTTCAATGATTCACTGGGAGGACTCACAGGACTCAGCATAGAGTTGTATTTACACTTATGACTTATTGCTGTGGGTACAAAGCAAAACTGGCAAAGGGAGAAGGCACACTGGACACTGGGTGAAGTCTGGAGGAAACCAGGTGCAAAATTCCCAGAATCTTCTCCCCATGGAGTCACAGAGGACACATTTCACTCCTCCAGCAATGAGTTGTGACAACACATATGAAATGTTGTTTACCAGGAAAGCTCATGAAAGAGGTTTTTGTCGGGGCTGATCACATAAGGACCTTCTGCCTAGCATGAACCAAAATTCCACAGTCCAGAAGGAAAGCTACATGTTCAGCATGAAACAATATTGTTAGTACACACAGTGCAGGCACAGTGAGCCACTCTTCTCAGTTAGAGAATGGTGGGAACCTTCTCGAAATCTGTTTTCCAGTAAGAGCCAAGGGCTGACCTTGAAAACAGGCTTTTCTAAGGGTAGGGGTCTGAAGCCTGCTATGTTAAGTCTGTTCTGAACATTTATTCACCCTTATATCACTTATTCTAACACCCATTAACATATTTTAAAACCAAAAATATGTTATTCTTCACTGAATCTAACATTTCAAAGATATTTCCATTCACTACACAAATATTTATTTAACACTTGCCACATACTAAAGCAATGGGAACTCAAAAGAGAATAAAACACCATCTGCCCCTTAGGAACTCACACTCTGAAAGGTGAGAGAAATGAATTTAAAAGCCCATATTTATAATAAGGTATTTTTAGAATTACTAGAACGGTGTGTTCAAAGTACCATTAGAAAAAGATGGTAGAAAGACTAACACTGCCTCAGTGTAAAAGGGAAGACTTCCAGGAAAAAAAAAAAAAAAACTAAGAAAGAAAGGGCCTACGTTAGCTAGAAGTTGTCAAGGAAGACTATCTGAAGAGATAACACTTAAGCCTTGAGCTGAGATCTAAATGATGAGAAAAAGGCAGCAAGCAGAAGTTCTGATGAAAATATCTTCCCAACAAGGAACAACATATGCAATGGCACAAAAAAAAGCCAATCTGAAGGAAAGCTTTAAGTACCTAGCATATAGTATACCCTCAATAAACAGTAGCTATTATTATACAATGTCCTCCTCATGTATTGAGAAACTGATGATTTAAGAAATTAGATATATGAAGCCCATACCACTAGTACATTTATATCTTATTTATTTATATCTACCCTATCCATTTACCAGAAACAATTATTTGAGACAGAAGTTAACGATAGGCACAAGTAAAATGAACCAAACATCAATTAATCAATTACTGATTCATTCAAACATTTACTAAGCATTCACTACAAGGACAAGCTTAAAAATATGAAAGAGACACGCTCCCTGATTTTGAGGTATTCATGTTCTAGCAGAAAAAACCAAATGTATATAGATACATGGCAACAGAGAAAAGAAAAGTCAAGGATCATTGTGGGACTGAGAAGATGCCTTAGATCAGAACATCAAAGCAAAAACAACATACAACAGGTAAATGAAACACTAAGCTTTAACCTTCTCCAAAGACAAGAATGAAAAAAAATGAAGGGTTACATGCACAATTCTTACTGATAAAAGTTTAAAAAATAATTTCACTTACAAAGATATCTTTTCCTTGGGGCGCCTGGGTGCCTCAGTCAGTTAAGCGTCCGACTTCAGCTCAGGTCACGATCTCACGGTCTGTGAGTTCGAGCCCCGCGTCAGGCTCTGGGCTGATGGCTCAGAGCCTGGAACCTGCTTCCAATTCTGTGTCTCCCTCTCTCTCTCTGCCCCTCCCCCGTTCATGCTCTGTCTCTCTCTGTCTCAAAAATAAATAAATGTTAAAAAAAAATTTTTTGAAAAAAAAAAAAAAAGAAAGCTATCTTTTCCCAAGATGTGTGAGCAATCTCTTAAATCTTTATACAAAATACCCTGAATAACATAATAAGTCATGTCCATGAAGACATTTTTACCACACCTGTAGAAATATCTCTTATACCAACCCTTGATTAAAGCATAAAAATACAAAGTCAGAATGGCCTACAAGGCCCTCAATCCATCAGTCACCCTCTGTATTCTAATCTCATAATGTATCATTTCCCACCTTTATGAGTGAATATAACTTACTGCACACATAATGCTGTTTTCCCTCTGCCTGGAAGGTCTCCCTTACCAGGCATCCAAATATTTCTAGCTAAATAATATACATTAATCAAGACTGAACTCCTAGGCACAATTTCCAAGAAGTCTTCCCTGAATTTTCAGGCCAAACTTTCTTTTAGTCAGCTCACATTATATCCTGATCATTTCTTATTACTGCATTTACAATATATTACTAAAATTATCTATTTATGGGTCTTTTTCTTCAACTAGACTAAAAGCTCCTCAAGATAAGAGTCATGTCTTATTTATTTTCGTGTCCACAGCACTTAGCAAAGTAGTGGGCACCCATTAGAAGTTAATTAAACCTTTACAATTTTAATAAAACATACCAAATAACAAGCTTGATTTACAGATGTCCTTCTAATGATCTTAATGGATATGGGAATCACACTTGAAAAATCTAAAAGAATAAATCATTATTTTTTTTCTTTAGAGGGAATATCCTGAATACCAACTGTCTACATTTTTCACAGTCTATAGTGCAGACTCTTCAAAACTGAGATCATTGGTAAGTGCCAAATGTACCTGTAGTCTGCACTGTGAAAAAGATCCATTTGCTCTGCACACTTCTTAGCTGAACGGGTGGCAAAATGAAATTGCATTAAAAAGTCAAAGAGCCTTCCATGTATACCGACTTGGACTGAGGGCCACTAAATCTCAGCATAAGTGACTTCTATAGTCAATGGTTCTCAACTCTACCTATTTATCATTTACATATGTAGCCCATTCCATAAATGACATTTCTCAATGCACACAGTAAATTCTCAACTGAGGACACACACTCCTGGAGTGATAAGGTACTCCCGTGTATTGAGAATTACTGTTCGCTTATATTATTTCAGTTGAAAACATCACATAGGATCTGATACATTAATCTTTTTATGAGTATATTTACAACTCATAATAAATTTCAAAAACGTGATAAAGGACAGCATATAAAATGTGACCTATGTGAAAGTCAGATACTCCATCAAGTCAAACTACAATCCACGCTCTGTTCCTCTGCCCTAAAATCTGGTTGCTGGTCATAGTGAAAGGAATGGGAATCTGTTGCATCATTCTATCCTTCAGGTGTATTATTCTTATGCAAAGTATCATCCTCTTTTCAAGAAAAGTAGTGAGAATGAAACTCAAGGTTTCTTAGAGAGCTTTAATCCCTTAACTTGATAACATGACCATTTTAAGTATTCAACAAAAACCTCGCTTTGGGAATGACCATAAGTGCATAGCTTTCAAGAGGTATCCTAATTTTATCTATTGCAATTCAACTTCTCTCTCTCTGAGTGTCTGTACCTCTAACATCTTGCATTCATTCATTCATTCATTTAGCAGTTAGTTAACATATATGTAATTAGTTTCAGGAGTACAATTTAGCGTTTCACTTACATGTAAACTCAGTGCTCAGTACAAATTCCCTTTGGAATGACTTATTACCCATTTAACCCATCCCCCAACAACCCTCAGTTTGCTCTTGATAGTTAAGAGTCTGTTTTATGGTTTGCCTCTCCCTTTTTTCCCCTATGTTCATCTGCTTTCAGTTCCCCATATGAGTGAAATCATATGGTATTTGCCTTTCTCTGACTTATTTCACTTAGCATAATACACTCTGGCTCCATCCATGTCATTGAAAATGTCAAGATTTCATTCTTTTTGATGGCTGAGTAATATTCCATTGTATATATCAATGACATCTTTATCAGCCAATGAACGTTTTGGCTCTTTCCATACTATGACTATTGTTGATAATGCCACTATAAACATTGGGATGCATGTGCTCCTTCAAATCAGCATTTTTGTATCCTTTGGGTAAACACCTACTAGGGCAATTGCTGGATTATAGGGTAATTCTATTTTTAACTTTCAAGGAACCTCCATACTGTTTTCCACAGTGGCTATACCAGTTTGCATTCCCATCAACAGTGTAAGAGGGTTCCCCTTTCTCCACATCCTCACCAACATGTTTCCTGTGTTAATTTTAGCCATTCTGACAGGTGTGAGGTGATATCTCAATGTAGTTTTGATTTGTACTTCCCTAAAAATGAGTGATGCTGAGCATCTTTTCATAGGTCTGTTGGCCATCTGGATATCTTCTTTGGAAAAATGTCTATTTATATGTTCTGCCCATTTCCTAACTGGATTATTTGTATTTTAGGTGTTGAGTTTGGTAAGTTCTTTATAAATTTTGGATACTAATCCTTTATCAGATATGTCATTTGCAAATATCTCTCCCATTCCAAAGGCTGCCTTTTAACTATTGTTTACTTCACTGTGCAGATTTTTATCTTGATGGAATCCTAACAGTTTATTTTTGCTTTTGTTTCCTGTTCCTCCAGAGACGTATGTAGCAAGAAAATGCCATGGCTGAAATTAAATAGGTTCCTGCCTATGTTCTCCTCTAAGATTTTTTGGTTTCCTGTCTTACATTTAACTCTTTCATGCATCTTTAATTTATTCTTGTGTATAGTGTAGGAAAGTGGTCCACTTTCATTCTTTTGCATGTTGCTGTCCAGTTTTCCATTGGATATTCTTTCTTGTTTTGTTGAAGACTAGTTGACCATATAGCTGTAGGTCCATTTCTGGGTATCTATTCTGGTCCATTGATCTATATGTCTGTTTTTGTGCCAGTACCATACTGTCTTCATGACTACAGCCTTGTAATACAGCTTAAAGTCCAGAACTGTGATGCCTCCAGCTTTGCTTTCCTTTTCTAGATTGCTTTGGCTATTTGGGGTCTTTTGTGGTTCCATACAAATTTTAGGATTATTTGTTCTAGTTCTGTGAAAAATGCTGGTGGTATTTTGATAGGAAGTGTATTAAATGTGTAGACTGCTTTTGCACAGTATAGACATTTTAACATTTGTTCTTCTAATCCATGAGCATGGAATGCTTTTCCATTTCTTTGGGTCCTCTTCAATTTCTTTCAGAAGTGTCCTATAGTTTTCAAAATACGCATCTTTTACCACTTTCGTTAGGTTGATTCCTAGGTATCTTATGGTTTTTAGTGCAACTGAAAATGGGATTAATTCCTTGATTTCTCTTTCTGGTGCTTCATTATTGGTGTACAGAAATACAAAAGATTTCTGTACATTGTTTTTATATCCTGAGACTTGACTGAATTCGTGTATGAGTTCTAGCACAATTTTTTGGTGGAGTCCTTTGGGTTTTCTACGTAGAGTATCATGTAGTCTGTGAATAGTGAAAGTTTGACTCCTTCCTTGCTGATTTGGATGCCTTTTATTTCTTCTTGTTGTCTGATTGCTGAGGCAAGGACGTCTAGTATTACATTAAATAACAACGGTGAGAGTAGATACCCCTTTCTTGTTACTGACCATAGAAGAAAAGCTCTTGGAGCACCTGGGTGGCTGAGTTGGTTAAGTGTCCAGCTTCAGTTCAGGTCATGATCTCACAGTTCATGGGTTCGAGCCCCACATCAGGCTCTGTGTCAACAGCTCGAAACCTGGGGCCTGCTTTGGATTCTGTGTCTCTCTTTCTCTCTGCCCCTCCCCCACTCATGCTCGGTCTCTGTCTCAAAAATAAATAAAACATTAAAAAAAAAAAAGAAGGGGTGCCTGGGTGGCTCAGTCAGTTAAGTGTCCGACTTCAGCTCAGGTCATGATCTCATGGTTTGTGACCTCGAGCCCCGCATCAGGCTCTGTGCTGACAGCTCGGAGCCTGAAGCCTGCTTCGGATTCTGTGTCTCCCTCTCTCTGTTCCTCCCCCACTCGCACTCTGTCTCTCTCTCTCTCAAAAATAAAGATTAAAAAAAAACTAAAAGAGAAAAAAAAGAAAAAAAAAGAAAAGAAAAGCTCTCAGTTTTTCCCCACTGAAGAATATTAGCTATAGGTCTTTCGTATTTGGCCTTTATATCTTGAGGTATGTCCCCTCTATCCCTCCTTTGTGGAGGGTTTTTATTAAGAATGGATGCTGTACTTTCTCATGTTTTTTCTGTATCTATTGAGAGGATCATATGATTCTTATCCTTTATTAATGTGGTTTATCACGTTGATTGATTTGCAAATATTGAACCACCCCTGCAGCCCAAGAATAAATCCCACTTAATCATGGTGAAGGATTCTTCCAATGTACTGTTGGATTCAACTTGCTACTATCTTGTTCAGAATTTCTGCATCCAGGTTCATCAGGGACATTGGCCTGTAATTTTCTTTATTAGTGAGGTCTTTATCTGGTTTTAGAATCAAGGTAATGCTGGCCTCACAGAAGGAGTTTGGAAATTTTCCTTCCATTTCTATTTTTCGGGAACAGTTTGAGAAGAATCGGCATGAACTCTTCTTTTAATGTTTGGTAGAATTCCCATGGGAAGCCATCTGGCCCTGGACTTTTGTTGTTGGGAGATTTTTTTTATTATTGATTCAATTTCTTTGCTGGTTATCAGTCTGTTCAAGTTTTCTTTATTCCTGTTCCAGTTTTGATAGTTTATGTTTCTAGGAATTTATCCATTTCTTCCAGATTACCCATTTTGTTGGCATATAATTTTTCATAATATTCTCTTATAATTATTTTTACATCTGTGGTGTTGGTTATGATCTCTCCTCTCTCATTAGTGATTTTGAGTCCTTTATCTTTTATTTTTTATAAGTCTGGCTAAGGGTTTATCAATTTCATTAATTCCTTCAAAGAACCATCTTCTGGTTTCATTGATCTGTTCTATTATATAGATAGAGAGAGAGATAGAGAGATAGTTTTTGAGGCTGGGGAGAGGGATGGAAGAAGCGGGGGGGAGGGAAAGAGAGAGAGAGAATCTAAAGCAGGCTCCACACAGAACCCAACACAGACCTCAATCTCACAACAGTGAGATCATGACCTGAGCCAAAATCAAGTCAGACACTTAACCAACTGAGCCACCCTAGTGCCCCTCATTGATCTGTTCTACTGGAGGTTTTTTGCTTGTTTGTTTGTTTCTGTATCCTTTATTTCTGCTCTGATCTTTATTATTTCCCTTCTTCTGCTGGCTTTAGGTTTCATTTGTTGTCCTTTTTCTACGTCCTTTAGGTGTAAGGTTAAGTTGTATACCTGAGATTTTTCTTGCTTCTTGACGTAGGCCTGGATGGCTGCGTATTGCCTCTTATCACCACTTTTACTGCATCCCAAAGGTTTTGGACCATAGTGTTTTCATTATCATTTGTTTCCACGTATTTTGTAAATTTCTGCTTTCATTTCCTGGTTGACGCATTAATTCTTTAGTAGAATGTTCTTTAACCTCCTTGTAATTGTGGTCTTTCCAAATTTTTTCTTGTGGTTGGCTTCAAGTTCCATAGCATTGTGGTCAGAAAATACACATGTATGATCTCAATCATTTTGTACTTGTTGAGGCCTGATTTGTGACCCAGTATGTGATCTATTCCGGAGAACGTCTTTTCAAATGTACACACAAAAAGAATGTGCATTCTGTTGATTTAGGATGAAATGTTCTGAATATATCTGTTAAGTCTATCTGGTCCAATCTGTCATTCAAAGCCATTGTTTCCTTGTTGATTTTCTGCTTGGATGATCTGTCCATTGATGTAAGTGGGATGTTTTGAAGTCCCCTACTATTATTGTATTATTATCAATGGGTTCTTTCATGTTTGTTATTAATTGATCTATACGCTTTGGGGCATAAATATTTACAACTGTTAGATCGTCTTGTTGGATAGACCCCTTTATTATGATAAAGGGCCCTTCTTTATTTGTTACAGTCTTTGGTTTAAAATCTACATTATCTGGGGCGCCTGAGTGGCTCAAACATCTGACTTCGACTTACAGTTTGTGATTCGAGCCCCACGTTGGGCTCTGTGCTGACAGCTCAGAGCCTGGAGCCTGCTTCCAATTCTGTGTCTCCCTCTCTGCCTCTCCCTTGCTTGTCCTCTCTCTCTCTCTCTCTCTCTCTCTCTCTCTGTCTCTCAAAACTAAATAAACATTAAAATCTACATTGTCTGATATAAGTATGGCTATTCCTGCTTTCTTTTGATGTCCATTAACATGACAAATCGTTCTCTATCCCATCACTTTCAATCTGCAGGTGTCTTTAGGTCTAAAATGAGTCTCTTGTAGGTAGCATTTGGATGGTGGGTCTTGGTTTTTTTATCCATTCTGACACCTTATGTCTTTTGATTGGAGCATTTAGTCCATTTACATTCAGAGTAATTTATATATATGAATTTAGTACCATTTTATTGCTTGTTTTGTCAGTTACTGAAGATTTTCTCTGTTCCTTTCTAGTCTTTGTTGCTTTTGGTCTTTCTTTCCCAAAGAGTCCCCTTCAATATTTCTTGCAGGGCTGGTTTAGTGGTCACCAACTCCTTTATTTTTAGTCTATCTAGGAAACTATCTCTCCTTTTATTCTGAATGACAGCTTTGCTGGTACAGTGTTCTTAGCTTAGTATTGTTTTTTGGTTTGTTTTTTGTTTTGTGGGTTTTTGCCTTTTCTTCTACTTTACTTCATATTCCCACCACAATAATGATCCTCTTAAATTAAACTAAAAGCCATAGAGAGTTCCTGAAAGGGTGGCAGCAAAGGAATGGAAATGTTAAAAGGACAGGTGGGGTGAGGAATCAGCAAATAATCTTGACTGGGCTCTTGAAGTTGCTGGCAGCTTGGAGCTGCAGCTGGTAGGCCACTGGATGGATCCTGAAACTGTTAGAGCCTGGGCACAAACTGGTTGGCAGGCCACTTTGTCCAGTACTTGGGGTGCACCATGAAGCACATGTGAGGGAAATCGGTGCTGAAGTAGGCACTGTCCATGTGATGGTGCCTTGATAACTTGGGTGTGTACACGTCCATGCACTTGGGGCAGTAGAGCTTCACCATGGCCTCATCTGGAATATCCGAAAGGCTGATGGGAAGCATTGGCTGGTTCTCACAGTACACACGGAAACAGTAGCCGAAGTCTCCTTGCTGGTATTCTTCCAACATCTGGGCAACACCATGATTGGTGAAGATATAGTGGGCATGGATCAATCTATAAAGCATCTCAGCATCCTGTTCAATCAGGTCACTCTGGTTGGGGCTGCATATTTTTCCCATTCAGCACACTGAATATATCATGCCATTCCCTTCTGGCCTGCCAAGTTTCTGTGGAAATCTGCTAACTTTGTCTTTCCTTATAAGTTAGGGACCCCTTTTTCTCTTGCTGCTCTTAGGATTTTTTTCTTTATATTTTGCAAATTTAACTATGATATGTCTTTATGTTGGCTTGATTTTGTTGATTTTGATGCGAGTTCTCTGTGCCCCCTGGATTTCAATGTCTGTTTACTTCCCCAGATTAGGGGAAGCTTTCAGCTATAATTTTCTCAAATAAACCTTCTGTCCCTTTTTCCCTCTCTTCTTCTTCTTCTGGGACTCCTATGATCCAAATGGTATTACAGTTTATGGAGTCAATGAGTTCCCTAAGTCTATAGTTGTGATCCAAAAATTGTCTTTACCTCTTCTTTTCAGCTTCATTATTTTTAATAACTTTATCTTCTATATCATTTATTCATTGCTCTGCTTCTTCCTTCCTTGTGGTCATTACATCCAGTTAGTTTCAAATCTGTTATTGCATTTTTTCATTTTCACCTACTTTTTAGGTCTTTTATCTATGAGATAAGGGACTCCCCTGGTGTCCTCTATGCTTTTCTCAAGCCCAGCTAGTATCCTTATGATTGAGGTTTTACATTCTGGATGAGGCATATTACTTATATCTGTTTTGATTAGATTCCTGGACAAGACCTTTCCATTATGTTTCCTGCTCCTGAGAGAAATGGCTTTATAAAGAAAAGGTCATATACTTTCCAGGGCCTACCACTTCAGGAGATATGCCTGGTATATGTGGTGTGCATTCTGCTGCTGTGTTTTGGCTGTTCCTTCCCTCACGTCAGTCCTCTGTAGTTTCTCCTTGTCTCTAGTAGGAAGTGTTTGGACTTTGGCCAGAGTGTGCTGAGTTTTAACCAGGTGTGCTATGTTAAAAATGACCTGATGCTATTTCCACTAGAGCTGAAGCTTTGAAGAACCCTATGGTCAGTAGACATGGTCTACAGTAGACATGGTGCAGGGGTCTGTGCTGGTCTTCTCAGGAAGAGGCCCACTGCACTTGCCCAAGAAAAGCAGCACATGCAGAGCACAAGGGGGCAGGGCTTGGTATAAGTGACTTAAGTTGCCAGTGTTGGCACTGTGCTGCTTACTCAAGTTATTTTATGTTGAGGGGTGGGGGCTGGCGGGGGGGAGAATGGTGCCAGCCCCCTTCCTCATCCCCTGAGAGGGGAGTTTGTGCCCCTGCTGTCCGAGAAGCCCTCCCAGAAGAGCAATCTCCCTTCCTGTGTCCCAGCATCCCTCAGATCCCTGTCTTCACCCTGTGTCTAGTTCACCTGCCTGTCCAACAGTGCAGTACACCCATGTTTTATCCCAAGCAGCCAGCTGGCTTAAAAACTCCAATCTTTAAGGACCCAGCATGGCATGGACCTGCACTGGTCCTCCAGCAGAGGGTCTCACTATGCTGGGACTAATGAAGATTTGTCCCAGAAGAGCAGTCACACCAAAACACAGGGGCATGGAGTTTGGAGTAAAGAGTAGCAAAGAGCCAGTGTCCAGGTTAGCCACCCTCAGCAGGTGTCTCTGCACCTATGCTGAGGGGCTGGGGGAGGGGGGCGGTTACTGGGGCTCAAGGGCTCTTTTGTCCCCGAAGAGGCAATGCCACCTCTCCCAGATGCACTCCAGAAAGGGGAACTGTCTCTCCCAGAGTGTCCCAGATTGTCCCAGATCTCAGATTGTGCCATCTGCCCCTAGGCTCTTTGCCCTCTTTCTTCCACAGAGCAGTGTCCTCAGGGCTCCACACCAGCCACACCACGGACCTCTAAAACTCCAGTCTTTGAGCCCCCCTGGATGTAAAAACTCACAAAACTCAGCACCTCTTGTTTTTCCAGTCAATCGCTTTGGAGAAGTATTTTCCTGTGCATTCCCTGTGCCCTCCTCTCTCCCTCTCTCTCTCTCACCTCTATCTGTGACCAAGGTTCCCTCCCCTCTGCAACACCTGCAATCCATTTCTCCCCCAAATCTCATCTCCACACATCCTACCTTACACAATGTGGCCTCTTCCCTCCCTTTAGTTGTGCAGTTTGTTCTGTTAGTCCTCAGGTCAATTTCTTGGGTATTCAGAATGATTTTATATTTATCTAGCTGTGTTGGAGAGCTGAGACAAGCCTAGGGTCCTCCTATTAACCCGTCATCTTAACTCCTCTATCTTGATTTATCATACACATATCTCTTTCTACCTCTAGACTGCAAGCTCCTTGAAGACAGGTCCTGGTTCTAAGCATTTAGTACAGCGCTTTGTCTATAACAGGCTTTAAATATAATTGAATGTAAGAAGGATGGAAAAAAAGGATCTGGAAAGGGAGGGTAAGTGGACAAGCAAAGCCACAGAATGGTAGAAGCAAAAGAAAACCAGCACTAGAGAGTCATGACAGTTGTGGAAAGGAAGGTAAATACAAAAACCAAGTAATTCTGAAGAGACTTGTAAGATCTAAAACCCTTATTTCTCTGCTGCAAAATTTGTCTGTGGTTTTGATACAAAGAGAAAGGATAAATTAAATCTCTAATTATCTAAAGCCAATTTCTGGGTTTTTTATAACAAACTTTCTGTATTTAAAAAAAAACCCTCAAAATATTTTAGTATGCTCAAATGAGTACCACTTAGAATTTTTATTAACTAATTTGCCTGTCTCTACTTACAGTATCATGAAAATAGTGACAGTAGGATACTGTGTAGCCCTTCTGCTGACATACATTTTACAAATATTTACTCCAGCCCCAAAATTAAAGCCAGTGTGATATTTTTAGCACTAATTTTTCAGAAAGCTCAGCCTTCTTCCTGTAGTTATAAGAGATCTGAGTCATTCAACTCCCAATGCCATATTCAAATCATTGGAACACCACATCCCCCTAGTGTGACAAGAGCCATCATTTCTCCAAGTGAAAAATTAAGCCCTCTTCTTCCTGATACTGACTACTGCTACAGGAATGGTATATGAATTACTTCTACAATCTTTCTGCAAATAGTTAATGAGCTCTCAGTCTTGGTTCAGTTAAAGGAGTTAATTGTTCACAGAATACAATTTTAAAGTAATCAGGAGCCTAGATTCTGGTCCTGACACTGTCACTTTATCTCAGGGGCTCAGTCTCCAGAACTATGAATGAGATAGTTCAGTATAAATAAATTCAAGTAACATTTATTGAGTACATCTTCTGAGCAAAACATATAATGCCTAACTTGTTGCCAGTCTCCAAAATTTAAATATTTTAATTATTTGAGGTTATCAAAATTTTCCTGACTGTAACAGATTGAATAAAGAGAACCCACCAACTAGCAGGTTTCTCCTCAAGTCTTCTCAGACACCTATGTCCCCAAGCCCTGCCCAGAGACACATACTGGGAGTCACAGTTGTCATCAGCTTTCTGGCTTCATCCCAAACCCCAGCACAAGGCTGATAAACAATGTGATTGTGTCATACTCTGCCTTCACTTATAATGGGGCAGTGCCTGTGGAGGAAAAGGGAAATTTAAGCAAGGTCTAAGCGTGAAAAAGAAAGAAAATATATTAGCAAGAAAAATATTCACACACTGTGTGACCCTGGGCAAACTGCTTTACCTCTCTATCTTCAACTTTTCTATAATAAAATTTTTGATTAAAAAAACTACCTTATAGGGTGCCTGGGTGGCTTAGTGGGTTAAGTGTCTGACTTCGGCTCAGGTCATGATCTCACGATCCATGAGTTCGAGCTCCGTGTCGAGCTCTGTGCTGACAGCTCAGAGCCTGGTGCTTGATTCGTATTCTGTGCCTACTCCCACCCCCGGCCCTCGCCCACTCATGCTCTGTCTTGCTCTGTCTCTCAAAAATAAATAAATGTGAAAAAAACTACCTTATAAGTCTGGTATTATAATTAAATATAATTCACATAGTTTCTTCATACATAATTCCCATTATTGTTAACTAGAAAGTGGAATTAACTGTCTTGCGAATCTGTGACTCAACCTGTTCCCACAGAGACCAGTTTACCTGCCAAGCATTAAGGGAATTCTACTTTAGGAGAGGGGAGGCAGTGGATGACTCTAGGATCTCTTCTAATTCAAAGATTCGCTGAAAACATGCAGCTGTATCAATATCGTCAGGGTGTGTGAATGATCACACCCAGGTGGTCACTACAGTATTTGAGTCTGAATCCTAATCATTAAATTGGCAGCAAAAGTGGGTATAGTGGCTACACAAACCCTCCTAAGACACAAGGGCTCTGAAGCAGGCTTTGCACAACTATAGACCACCTACTACTACTTATGGCAATAAAAGCCAGATGCCAGAAAGGGCTGACTTCACAATATGGAGAACATCCAAACATGCTGATAATACTCTCAGGCATGTATAAATGTCTAATAAAGGTTAAGTCCTATTATTGCTATTATTACATCCTGGAAGCAGTCTCCAGGGACTATCACAAAAATAAGTCTCAAGTGCTATATGTTTTTAGGCACCTTCTATACCTTAACACTACTGACCACTACTGTATGGTCTCTAGATTTCACTAGCGACCATCCTCCAGAACATTTACATTTCTTCAGCCAGCTGAAGCATGATTAAGATGTTTTCATCTAACACAAATATATTTTGATTCGATTTACTACCACCACACCAAGTGAAGCAGATGCTGATCAAAAATGAAGCCGTCCTAAGTGACCACAATGCTGAAAGAGCAGGTACCCAGTAAACTTCTGAGAGGGAGGGAAGAATCCGAGGGGAAGAGAAAATCCCCTCCCCTCAAATAGGAAGGATTAATTCTGGATTTCCTAGTACTTTTGATTTGTATAACCATGGTATGCTGGGATCTCAAGACAATATACACCACTCAACAGATAAAAATCCCAAAGACTGAGTCTAAGTGAACAGTGTTTCATGACTCTTCCCCCATGCTACAAAAATCATGCTTTCTTCCCAACTTCTCCTGAGACTACTATGCTGGCAAATATATAAACCAAATGAGATTTTTAGAATTTGACTGTAAGTATTGTGAAATATTAAATCTCTGACAGGAAAAGCAATTTATGTGAAGTTTAACTGTCATGGAGGTGCTTACGAAATTAAAACTTAATTAAACTTAATTAATTTTTATTAATTAAAACCTAATAAACATATACAAAATATGCTCAGCCTTACTTGTAATCAGGGAAATGTAAAGAGAATGAGATGCTACTTACCACCAATGAGAATAGTAAACATTGTAAGACTGATTATACATACCTGGGGTGAAAATATGAAGAAGGGGGAGCTCAGATACACTACTGCAAGGAATACATATCTGCAGTCTTTCTAGAGAGCAACTTAATAGTACCTATTGAAAGCCAGGTTGTGCAAACCACAGCAATTTCTACTAATCTGTATTTTTGCTTCACAGTATATATATACATATATATACATATATATACACATGTATATATATATGTATATATATAAGTATATATAAATATATTTATAGGGGCGCCTGGGTGGCGCAGTCGGTTAAGCATCCGACTTCAGCCAGGTCACGATCTCGCGGTCCGTGAGTTCGAGCCCCGCGTCAGGCTCTGGGCTGATGGCTCAGAGCCTGGAGCCTGTTTCCGATTCTGTGTCTCCCTCTCTCTCTGCCCCTCCCCCGTTCATGCTATGTCTCTCTCTGTCCCAAAAATAAATAAAAAACGTTGAAAAAAAAATTAAAAAAAAAAAATAATAAAAAATAAATATATTTATATAAATATATAAATATATATATAAGTATATATACATATATATATATATACACACAAGGAAGACTATTCTTCAAAATATTTGAAATAGCGAAAAAGAAAAATAGAAATTGTAGAACCTTCAAAAAGAGAACTGGAAAAGTAAGTTAGGCTACATCCATGCCACAGAATATTATGCAATTAAAATGAGTGGGAAATAGTTTAACGTAGTGTACATAAATAGACTGTTTAACAAGAAAAGCAAGTTGCCAAACAGGATATATACACAATATTCCTTTCAGAAAAAGCTGAACCATTAAAAGATTCCTTCTGAGAATTAGAATTGGTGGGCAGTCAGAGTCCATTTCACATCTATTCTAATTTTTTAACAATAAAAAAGAGAAAGAAAGCTCCATGTATTTTTGGGGTTTCTTTAAAAAAAATTTTTTTTAAGTTTATTTATTTATTTTGAGAGAGAAAGAGAGTGCATGAGCACACACACCAGTGGGGCAAGGGGCAGAGGGAAAGAAAATCCCAAGCAGGTTCAGTACCATCAGCACAGAGCCCGATGCGGGGTTTGAACTTACAAACCGAACTGTGAGATCATGACAAGAGCAGGACACTTAACTGACCGCACCACCCAGGCACCCCTTCTGTTTGTTTTCTAAGTAATACAAAGTTGCTTTATCTTCCCAAGTCATAAAACAGTGACTGGCTTTACACAGACAATTTTTCAGTAGTTCTGTTAACTTATTTAAGTGTCTTAAAGATTTAAGTAAATGATTTTCAAAAACAGTCAAAACCATTTTACATGATTCATGTCGTCAGTACAATTAAAATGACAAACATCAACAACATTTGCTAGAAAGAACTTTATCTCAGAGAAAATCTACTTGGGGTCTTTCTTTTACATTTAAATCATCATTTGTCAACAATAACAATTATTTTGAGAACACTAGACTGTTTCTAACCACTCTCGTCTCTTTATTAGGCTACCATTAAAAATGTTATTGATATCATATTAAGTTGCAGCCATTGTGAATATTCTTATCTCTCTCTTAACATGCTGGATCTAGACAAACTGTTCAAACACAGGCTTTATTTGAACCACTTAGGAAAATAGAATTGCATGTAAAAATATTTGCAAAAATATTTGCAAAAATAATTGCAAGTTAAATTTCTATAAATACTCTATGGCATTTAGCTAATTTTAGTGACCCTTCAAGTACAAAGTTCATTTATCTATCATTTAAAGATCAGCCCTACTATCAACAAAGACATTTATAGGATTAAATTAAGGCTTCCCATCCCCAGAAAAGTACCAGTGTACAACTTTATTTAGAATACAATTGCTTTACATGTACATGTGTGAGATCCTTGAACCCTTGAAATATATTTCATTAAAACAAAACCTAAAATCCTCACTCAGGTCATGCAGTAATTATGTTGCTTAAAAAAGAAATATCAAGGGGCGCCTGGGTGGCTTAGTTGGTTGAGCGTGACTTCAGCTCAGGTCATGACCTTGTGGTCAGTGAGTTGGAGCCCGGCATCGGGCTCTGTGCTGACAGCTCAGAGCCTGGGGCCTGCTTCGAATTCTGTGTCTCCCTCTCTCTCTGCTCCTCCCCCACTCAACGCTCTATCTCTGTCTCTCAAAAATGAATAAACGTTAAAAAAATTTTTTTAATAAAAAAATTAAATTAAAAAAAAGAAATATCATGAAATCCTGTATTAACCTAAAACTTTAAATACCAAAGATTTTCCCTAAATTCCCAATTATTGTATGAATTAAATTAAGAAAAAGGAGTTTCAAAGGTGAAGAACGGCAAAAGCCTATCTCAGTTAAATTTTAGGGATTTCAAATAAAAACACCTTTGTATGTAATGGAAACTCTGAATAGCAAGAAACATAAGTGCTCAAGTTTTCATCCAAACTTGGTGTAGCTCTAGTCTGGTGTGTGCCATGCCCAATAATTTGCATAACCAAATTTTACTGAGTTCAACCTCCCTCTTATCTTCTAATATTCTTTCCTCTCTAATCTTCATCCTATTATATAATATTTATAGAAAGCGTTCACAGGAAAATTGCAAAGGCAGCATTTCAACAATGTCTCTAAGATAAATTATATATTAATATTAATCTCCAACTTTCAAGAAGTTTGCAGACATTAAGCCAGGCAAAGAAGCATCACATTAACTGGCACTCGAGAGAATTTAGGCACTGGGAAATGCGAAGCCTTTACTGCACCAGCATTAAAATGACAGAGGACAGCAGCCTGCATTTTGGAGTAACATGAAAATAGCACTAAATTAAGAACGAACTAGGGATAACTTCCCATGAGAGTGTGAGTTAATTCAAACTAATTTTCTAACTTCTGAAATGGCCTTTTTAATTAGAAAAAAAAAGAAGGGGAGACATGATCACTTAATTCTTGATACTGTATAATAATAATGCTTCATTCAGTTAATATACCTACAAAGTACTAAAAGAACCAAAATTTACCCCAGCATGAAAACAAACAAACAAAAAACCCAAAAAGCCCCAAGAGAAACCAAACCTATAAAAGTTTAATAACCAGATAGGAGCATTTTAAAATAAACACTTAAACTCTCTTCTAAAAGCATACAGTACAAAAATTCACAACTCGGGGCGCCTGGGTGGCTCAGTCGGTTAAGCATCTGACTTCGGCTCAGGTCATAATCTCATGGTTCACGAGTTCGAGCCCCATGTCAGGCTCTGTGCTGACAGCTCAGAGCCTGGAGCCTGCTTCAGATTCTGTGTCTCCCTCTCTTTGGCCCCTCCCCTGCTTGCCGCTGTCTCTCAAAAATGAATGTTCAATTTAAAAAAAACAAAAAATTAAAAAAAAATCACAACTCACACTTACGATATTCACAATCTTATCCTTACTATAAAGTTAAAACTTAAAGTTCATACAATATACTTCTAAAAAATCTTTTGAGTAAAATTGTCTTTAAGACTGATTTTCAGGACAGCTGGGTGGCTTAGTCGGTGGGCATCCAACTCTTGATTTTACTCAAGTCATGACCTCCTGGACTGTGAGATCAAGCCCCACGTCAAGCTCACTGCTGACAGCATGGAGCTGGCTTGGGATTTCCTCTCTCCTTCTCTTTCTGCACCTCCCCAGCTCACTCACACACACTCTCTCTCTCAAAATAAATAAACTTAAAAAAAAAAAAGACAGATTTTCTAACCAAATTATGCACTATATTAATGCTGAAGATCAATCTTCCCTGAAAGTACTTAAATAACAATATAAGAAATATTTTTATAACATTAAGAGGTACTTTTTCTATCAGATTATCCATTTATGATAGTTTGAAGTAAGTACACACTTGGGATTTGCCAATAGAACCAAGGAGTGCAAATATACTTCAATACCAACAAAGCGTTTAGGCACACTGAGATAACCACATGAGGAACGCGTGGGCTTTCCATCACACCTATATGATGAAACAGTAACGGTAGAGCACTTTTTTTTTCTTGCTATTTCTCATATTTCCTTTCAAATATATTCTCTGTTAACAGCAAATTCCATGCATGAAATATGAGTTGCCCCACTTAAGGTCATTTCAAAATGCAAAAAAAAAAATCTTTAATTTCATTTTTTTATATACTTCTCACTAGAAATACGCTAAAACTTTACTTCAGTTTTACTACATGTGGTAAAGGTGTATAAGAAGAGTTTTCTTTGGAGCACTAATACATTGCCCTTTGGCATTTATTATGTGACAAACGCAACTAACAAGAAGTAACTTTAGCTAAAACAGTGACCCCATGCTCCATACACAGAGAAAGCACGGAAATAACAGTACACTCCACAGAATTTTAGGAATTATATAAAACATACTTAAAGCTATTTACAAATACGCTGTGACTATCAGAGTTAACCAACTTTTCTGTAAAGATCCAAATGGTAAATATTTTCAGCTCTATTCTTCTCTTTCCACTTCTTTATTTTGGGGGGGGGGGCATAGGGGTGGGGTTGTGGTTATTACAATACTTTAAAAGTATAAAATCTATTCTTAGCTCAGAACCCATTACAACAAAACTCGACTGTAGGGCAGCTCTGGCTAGTAGGCCATAGCTCACCAGACCCAGGACCCCTGCAGAGCAACCGTTCATTTCTATTTGCTTCAAAATATTAAAGATGATTTTTTTAAATGCCCAATACATTTAAAAAAAACAATCAATTTTATGAAAAGTGAGGACTTATAAAAGGACTTATAAAAGGACACATAAAAGACTAGGCTATATATTATACAATTTAAATATAATAGAAATCATTATCATAACATCAGATTTCAATCTACCAAATTTAAGAATCTTATCACTTAAAAAAAAATACTAGATTCCAGTTAAGGACAGGACAATAAACTTGACAGGCACAAAAATACTGCTGCAAGAAATTATTAAAATGTATTCTTTTTCAAACTGAAAGATTAATTACTCTCTAAAACGGCATGAGAATTTTTTTTTTTTGGTAGAAGACATACAACCCAGAAATTTGAGAAGGTAGTTTACTTTCTACTGAATGCTAGATTTTCATTCTTTAGAGGTGCTGTATTTTAACATATAAAGGTTACTGTACAACTGAGGTGGAATAAGATTAGACTCAACAGACTATAATCATGAATTAAGCACCATGATTTTGTATTTTAGGCTTTTAAATGAAATACAAATCACAGGAGAGGAAATCAATACTAAACACTGAAGTTCAGTTGATATGGGGCTGAATCCTACTCAAGCATCCAATGGTTAGACTGCAGGTGTTTGAGACACCAATGGTTATCTGCAGGGGGAAACATCAAGAGCCCAAATGACAATCTTAATCGATCTCACAGGACCTGGGATCTAAGCCACACATTTGGAACTTGATTATATTTGGGTCAAATGCAATACACACTGTGATGTTTCACAGTGTTACTTAATTTCTGCAGTGATTTTAAATGCTTATTCCCATATAAAACATTAACCTTAAAGGAAGTCTAAGTTCCTTTAAGGAACAAATTGCAGTGCTAAAAATACGTAGATACACAAAATATTCCCAAAATAAATGAACAAAATTAATATACAAAGATGCTTGTTTCCAGGGCAAGCTAACCCAGCACTGAGCCTCTGAAGATGGCAATTAAAGACAAGTCTGACTCATCACCTTTTCCTGTCAATTATTTCCCTGAAATCAGTCAGTTTCTATTTCCAGGATCAGCACCCTGGTTCAGGCTTTATCTCCTCAAATTAGACATATAATCACAGGTTCTTCTCCACTGTTCCTAACTGCACTTTGCATAGCTTACTGCCCACTTAATCTTCCTAACTCAAATCCTGACTCATTCCTGCCCTAGCTCAAAATCCCTCAATGATTCTTCATGGCTTCATACAGTGAAAGTCAATGCTGTGTCAATGTTTTCAATGAGGGCCTCCAAGGCCTGGTCTCGACCTGTCTCTCTAACCTCTCACTCATGTCTCACAGATACACTGCGGATTCTGCGTGCATCCATACTTATGGTTTTCACAAATGTCAGAATGCTATGGCTTCCTACTTTCTACTCTTCCAAATCCTACTAACTCACTCACATTTCCCCTGACTTAATCACTTGAAAGTGAATGAAAGCTACCATTTACTGGTGACCCGCTGTGTTGAAATTCTGATAGGCAGAGGACAGATCCAGAATGAATAAAGATCCAAGCTTGTCAGAAGGAATTTACGGTCAAGTAGGGAAAAGAAGGCACATGTGACTGTAATTTAACATAGAATATCATAAATGTCATCAAAAGATAAATAAGCAAAATTATAGAATTCTATATTCATGGAAAAACAGATCGCTTCTGACTGGGGATAAGAAGTATCATAAAGAAAATGTCATTTAAGCTGATAGCTGAACAGGCAGAGATGATGAGGGCTATACGAGTAATAGAAATAACTTGAAAAAGACACTGGAAACCTACACCAATCAATGCTCTTACAACTCATTTGGCAATTCATCATGTACTGTTTTAAAGAGCTGTTTAGATAATTTTTTGTTTAGCTAATACTGTATATTTTATATCCTAATACCCAGTCCAATAGGAGAAATGAAAATATAAACATGTAAAATGAATTAATAGTACTTATCTTGCATAGTCATGGTGGCAAGATAACATGTACGTAAAAGTGGCTTTACCTAACAGGTGCTTCAAAATGATAAGTTTCCTTGGGAATGCAAGCTGGTGCAGCCACTCTGGAAAACAGTACGGAGGTTCCCCAAAAACCTAAAAACAGAACTACCCTACGACCCAGCAATGGCACTACTAGGCATTTATCCACGGGATACAGGTGTGCTGTTTCGAAGGGACACATGCACCCCCATGTTTATAACAGCAATATCAACAATAGCCAAAGTATGGAAAGAGCCCAAATGTCCATCGATGGATGAATGGATAAAGAAGATGTGGTATATATATAAACAATAGAGTATTACTCGGCAATCAACAAAATCTTGCCATTTGCAACTACGTGGATGGAACTGGAGGGTATTACGCTAAGTGAAATTAGTCAGTCAGAGAAAGACAAAAATCATAGGACTTCACTCATATGAGGACTTTAAGAGACAAAACAGATGAACATAAGGGAAGAGAAACAAAAATAATATAAAAACAGGGAGGGAGACAAAACAGAAGAGACTCATAAATATGGAGAACAAACTGAGGGTTGCTGGAGGGGTTGTGGGAGGGGAGATGGGCTAAATGGGTAAGGGGCACTAAGGAATCTACTCCTAAAATCATTGTTGCACTATATGCTAACTAATTTGGATGTAAATTTTAAAAAATAAAGAAATAAAATTTAAAAATAATAAAAAGAAGAAAGAAAGAAAATGAAAAGTTTCCTTTATTTTTGTTACATAGTTCTCTGTGATCGGCAGCTCTAAGACAGCCCCCAACAGTCTTGCCTCCTGCGGTACACATCCTGTATAATCCCTAGCCTTGAGTGCAGGTAAAACTTATAAATATGATAGCTATGACTAGGTGTGTTATAAGGCAAAGGTGAAGGGATTTTGCAGATATAAGGTTCCCAACCAGTTTGACTTTGAAATAATCAAAGCAAGATGATCCCAGCTGGGCCTGGCTTAATCAGGTAAATGCCTAAAAGAAGGCTCAAGCTTTCCCTTAAGAGTCCAGAGATTCTCCTGTTGGCCTTGAAGAAGTAGTCACCATGAGTTCTACTGCTACAAGAAAATGAATTCGGCCAAGAATCACATGAGCTTTGAAGAGAACCCCAAGCCTCAGATGAGGCTGAAGTCCTGACTGAAACTTTGGGTTCATGAGACGCTGAAGAGAGAAGCCAGCCAAGCCATGCACAGACTCTTGATGCATGGAAAATGTGGGATAATAAATGTGTGTTGTTTAAAGTGACTAAATTTTTTGCTAACTTGTTATGGAGCAATAGAAAACGAATACACCCTTTCCCTCCACTTTCTCTTAAATACCTTCCCTTATCAAATATATTTTTAATCATTTTGTTGGCATAGATCATTTAAAATGCCGAAGATGAAATGATATTATAAAGTCCTTTCCTCCCTCCATCCCTCTGCTTCTCTCTCTCTCTCACACATACAACACATACAATGATGAAAGAAATAGTATCTAGTATGCCAAGAATGTTTTATCGGAACATATTTTGCTCATCTGCAAGATGGATATAGTAATAGTATGGGCCTTATAAGGGTGATATGAGGATTAAATGAATTAATATAAGCAGGCAATTTAAATCCTGGCTACTCAAAGTGTGGTGCAACCAAAAGCAGTGGTGTCTGACAGGACATCTGTTTAGAAATGCAGATCAGGCCCCACCCCAGACCTAAGAAGACTTCATTTTCACAAGATCTCCAGGTAACATACATACACATTTAAAGTTTGAGAAGCACTTCTTTAGCTGGTTCTTGCCACACATAAGTACTATATGATCATCACATTCTCCTAAACTAATTTCTTTCCTAATTGCCTATCTTCATTTAAATATACAAAATTTTCATTTTTGTATATGCAAACTGGTTTCTATGGTAACAGCTGTTTGTAATCGCCTTTTCTCTAATCAGACTATGAGTTAAGAAATTAGAAGAAAATAATGGAGTTTGAGACTATTTTGCTCTGTATTTATGATTAGGAGTAGTAATAGGCCACTAACAATCATTTAAATCATGAGGAAATTTTTTTTAGATAGCATTTGAACCAATCCAAAATTCAAAAACTGCAGACTATACTGAACATAAAAAGCACAACCAGGAGTGAGGCTTACGTAATATTACTGTGAGTCTGGTCTTTTACAATTACCTGGGCATGTGTCTTAAAGGAAATCATATTGTATTTGCCATCCAGTGCCTTCATGTAACATACTATCCAGGTTACAAGTAACTAAATACAAGCTTCAGGTCAATAAACAGAAAGCCAGTTTGAAATACAGATGAAGCAGTACCAAGTTTCAAAAGCAGGAGCAATTCAGAATATGTAGGAGTATGGAAAGGTGACAAGGTAATCTGAAAACAACCCCTATGATGTTGCACTGATGGACTTAACTTTCTGCTAAGATTCCTTTGCATTCAAATTAATCCCCTTTAACACACTTCATTTTTTGAACAGCATTTGAAAAATATGCCAAGATACCTTAATTCATTTTACTTTAGATCTTTCCCAGGAAATTAAGAGCAATTTTAGTCCTTTTGAATCTGCATCCCTTTTTAGTTAAATTACAGGCTAAGGTAAGACAATTTAGAGTGACTTGAACTTCCACTTTTGCTTTGACAGGCAAATTGTTGGAAATAATTAAATAAAAGAATACTCCTATTCCCCCCGAGCAGGAAAACATTTCTATGCCACCTCCAGCTCTAACTTTTGATGTTTGCGTTGACAGAAATGTCAATTACAGAACTAATAATAAAGTATATTGAAAATGTATGAAATGCCTGATCTATAAAAGAAACTATTACTTCCTACTCTGTGATTTTTGTAACTTTTTAAATATAGGTGATGGCTAATAGATTTTCAAAAGATGAGGTGACATCTCAAATAGCAAAAAATTGTTAAGAACAGAAATGAATTTTAGAGGAAAACAGAAATCTGATGACCTATTCTTCAGACCATATACATAAGAATACGAAACTGAAATTTTTATGTACTTTTGCATATTTTCAAATGCAATCCAGAAATGTTGCCTGTTTTTCTAGTCTTTCTTACCACTGAATCATTTTCAAGCATTATAAAAGGAAAAACATTATATCGAATAAATATATTTTTTAAAATTATTTGTTCATTCATTTATTAGTGTTCATCCTATTTACTGAGCAGACAAGATCTCAATGAGAAGGTGGCATCTGAGGAAAAATTCGAATGAGGGTAGGGAGGGAACCATGCGGCAATCTAAGACAGAGAGTCCCAGCCAGCAGCTGGGACCGCAAGCACCACAGCCCAAGGCAAGTGTGCACCTGTTATGTCTGAAGAACAGCAAAAGGACAAGTGTGGCATGTGGAAGGGAGGGGGTGGCAGAGAATGAGGTCAGAAATGTAAAATTTAAAAAAAAAATTTTTTTTAAAGTGAAAATCAGAGCAAGACTGCATTCAGCCCTGTCAACCATAGTAAAAAGAACTTTTGGCTAAGTGAAATGAGAAGCCAGTGGGGGATTTTAAGGAGAAGTAAAGTAATCTGCTAAATTTCAAAAGAACGTGTATGGCTGGTGTGGAGAACACAGACTAGGCTGGTAGGGACAAAGGTGGAAGGGGGAAACCAGTTAGGAGCTAAGACAATACTCCAGTACAAGGAATGACAAAGTCAGATAAAGGTAGGCTTGGGATTCTGAGATTTGGAGCCTAGGAAATGCCACCTGCTGACAGGGGAAAACCAACAGCTTGATTTGGGGAGAAACAGTCTTCAGCTACCTAGTCCACTTGAAGTATAGCCTGTCTCCATTGAATAGAAAAGAAAGGCAAAACCATTTAGGAGACAGAATTCTGGAAACACAACTCAATCAGGTACATGTAAGACCTCGGGTCCAGAACAGATATGTGACTAGTTAGGGCCCTCTCTGGTCCCTCCAGAGTGCTCAGCCTTGCACACACACAGGGTCTTCCAGACCACCAGTGATATGTACAGTCTTAGGAAAGCCCACTTATCCCTTAAATCCTGTTAAATTCTGGCCAATCTGGAGTGCCTGGGTGGCTCAGTTGGTTGAGTGGACTGACTTTGGCTCAGGTCATGATCTCGCTGCTCGTGGGTTCGAGCCCCACATTGGGCTCTGTGCTAACAGTTCAGAGCCTGGAGAATGCTTCGGATTCTGTCTTCCTCTCTCTCTGACCCTACCCCACTCATGCTCATGCTGTCGCTCTCACTCCCTCTCTCTCAAAAAATAAATAAAACGTTAAAAAATTAAAAAAAAAATTCTGGTCAATCTGTGGCTTTCTCCAGCCAGAATTACAACCTCATGCTATTTACAACATTGGCCATCCTTTTGCCACAAAAATCACGACTGTTTCCAACAACATTCCAGCAATACAAGGTTTCTATATTTGCTCCAAATCACATAAAACCCTTTCAGCAACTAAAGCAAAACTACTAATTTTCTTTCTGTCTTTTATTGAAGTATAGTTGACACACAATGTTAAATGCTATGCTCACCATAAGTGTAGCTACCATCTGTCACCATACAACACTATTACAGTATCACCGACTGTACTTCTCATGCTGTAACTTTCATCCCTGTGACTTATCTATCCCATAACTGGAAGCCTGTATCTCCCACTCCCCTTCAACCATTTAGCCCGTCGCCCCACCCCTCCCCTCTATGGATCGGTTTCTGCAAGCTCCTAGCTCTCACACTTGCCCCACCCTTGTAGAACTGCCACAATAATAAGCCAGTGGTGGGAATGAGCAGAATGGGAGCAGCTGCAGGGACTAAGCTACCACAGACTGTTCTTCCCTGAGTTCAGTAGTTTTTCTTGAATGAATACTTCTCATTTTGTATAATTTGTCACTTTCTTAAGTCCTAAACTGGCTGGGTTTTGACAATTTTACTGACTTTTATCATTGCTTTTTGATAAATGGATTGGCCAAGCTCCTTACTCAGCCATTCTGCATTAAATACATTTTAACTGTAATTTGCCTGAGCAACCTACTAAAAAAAATGTCATAGAAAATATTTTGAAACATCTCTAAGTGCAGAAACTGCCAGTACGCTAAAATTACTGTTTTCTTTTTACTGTTAACATGCCTTTGTTGAAGCGCTTACTCAGGTGGACTGAGCCTGTAAGCAGAGTAAACAGCATTTGCAGACAGAAGCCTGTCAGGAAGCTGTACTGTTACAAATTCAGTGGTAACTCCTCTCTAATTTAGCTCTCTCTTTCCAGCTACAGATGAGCTCAAATTTCTTACCCCTTTCTTGGCCTAATATAACCCAATGTTTTTAATCCAATCTCTTTCCTCTTCTTCTGATCAACTTTCTTGAAAGGTTAGAACACCAGTCTCCCCTTCCTCAATCCACTAAAACAAGACTCTCCTGCCCAACTTCAGTAAAATCACCCTCACAGAGGTTCAGTGACCTCTAAAATTCACCAAACCCAATGAACAATTTTTGGTCTTATCATGCTGAACCTCCCTGTTACACGTGGCAATGCTGCACATCACTCCTGCCTTCACTGTCTGTTACTACACTATCTTAGTTCTCCTCACATTGTTCTGATCCTTTTCTGCAAATCCTTTAGCTGGGCTTTCTTTTCCTGCATACACCCTTACATGTCAGTGATCACCTAAACTCTACTTTCAACTTGCATCTCCCACGTTTCCCAAGGAAATTTCAGCCATTCTCATTGCTTCATGCTGAGGTCTCTCAAACCTTTATCTCTAACTATTAAACTTCTCTCACAATTAAAAACTATTTCTAGTACCTGAAAAACAGTCCAACTTTAATGTTCCACAGTAAGCTCAAACTCATCAATGTTTAAATCTTACCCTCATTCCGAAACCCACTCTTCTTCCCCTTGTCTCATTTGTTGGTACCAAGATCATCCAGCCACCTAACCTAGAAACCTAGATGTAACCTTTGATTCTTTTTCCTCCTTTCTCTTCTGCTGCTCATGACATCCAATTAATTTATAAACTTCTTGATTTTACCTCCAGAATTTCTCAAATGTATCTCTTTTGCCTCTCATTCCTTATATTTTTGAAGTAGCCATTTGGACACCACCGTGTCAAAAGAACTGTGTCAAAATGGCTACATCAAAAATGAAGAGTGGGGTGCCTGTGGGGGTTCAGTAGGTTGACAATCTGACTCTTCATTTCATCTCAGATCATGATCCCAGGGTCATGGAATAGAGTCCGAAGTCCGGCTCTGAACTGAACATGGAACCTGCTTAAGATTCTCTCTCCCTCTGCCCCTCTCCCCTACTCACGTGTGTGCATACACACTCTCTCAAAAAAAGAAGCTTGGTCTCATTCATTTTTATGACTGATATTGCATTGTATATACATACTACCCTTATACCTCTTTGTTATCCATTCATTTATCAGTGGACATCTGGGCTGTTTCTACACCTTGGCTTTTGTAAATAATGCTATAATAGACATAGAGGTGCATATATCTTTTCAAATTAGTGCTTTTGTTTTCTCTAGGCAAATACCCAGTAATGGAATTACTGAATCATATGGTAATTCTATTTTTAATTTTCTGAAGAACCTCCATACTGTTTTCCACAGTGGCTGCACCAGTTTGCATTCCCACCAATAGTGCACAAGGATTCCTTTTTCTCCACATCTTTGACAACACTTGTTATTTCTTGTGGTTTTCATTTTAGCCAATCTGACAGGTATGAGGGGATAATTCACTGTGGTTTTGATTTGCATTGCCTTGATGATTTGCAACTACATGAATGGACCTAGAGGGTACAATGCTAAGTGAAGGAAGTCAGAGAAAGACAAATACCATATGATTTCAGTCATGTAGAATTTAAGAAACAAAATATATGAACAAAGGAAAAAAAGAGACAAAAACAAAACAAAACAAAAAAACCACGAGACTTAAATACAGAGAACAAACTGGTGGTTGCCAGAGGGGAGGAAGGTGGGAGGATGGGTAAAACAGGTAAGAGGTACAAAGTCCAGTTACTAAATAAGTAAGTCATGAAGATGAAAAGTACAACATAGGGAATGTAGTCAATAAGATGGTAATAATGTTATTTGGTGACAGATGGTGACTACACTTATCGTTGTGTGCAATGGAAATGCACAGAATTGTTCAATCATTACAATATTGAACCCGCGTTGGGCTCTGTGCTGGCAGCATGGAGCCTGCCTCAGATTCTGTCTCCCTCTCTCTCTGCCCCTCCCCTGCTCACACTGTCTCTCTGTCTCTCTGTCTCTCTCTCTCAAAAAAAATAAACATTAAAAAGAATTAAAAAGAAAATGATAGCCTTTCCAATGCTTACCTACATGATTTTAAGATCCTGGCAGTGGATGTTTCTGAATATTCTGATGATTCATAACAAGCTAAAACTGGGATCATTTGGTTTGTCATTTACTTCTAAATGTATCTGTTTTCTAGTTATGTTGCTTTCCATAAGTAAACACCTCTTTTGTTAAAGTGCATCTGCACAACTTTCAAATCTCTAAATCACACCTAAGGTAATTACTACTAAACCAAAAAATACCTTTCCAAGTCCTGAATAGCATCGAGTAATATGTCAGACAAAACACATGGAAAATAGGGGCACCTGGGTGGCTTAGTCAGTTGAGTGTTCGACTTCAGCTCAGGCAGGTCATGATCTCGCAGTTCACGAATTTGAGCCCCACGTCGGGCTCTGTGCTGACAGCTCAGAGCCTGGAGACTGCTTCAGATTCTGGGTCTCCCTCTCTCTCCCCCTCCCCCACTAGCACTCTCTCAAAAATAAATAAACATTAAAAAATGTTTTTAATAAAAAAGGCATGGAAAATAAACTAAAGGAGTGCTTGTGTGTCTCAAAGATTTCTGTTGAAGAGAATATTTTGGCTTCCGATCAGTTTTTCTACAACCCATCCCTTAAAGAGGTATGTTTGGCTTCTGGCTGACATAACTGAAATATTCTATATCTAAAGTTCTTTTTTAATGCACTATCTGTATGCTGAAAGCACTCTTCAAAAATGCTTTCACATAAAACAATGCTATTTGGAAGATAGAGTCTCACATTTTATTTTCATATTATGTTTCATTATGTTCTTCTAGCCAAGGTGTATGACATTAGACAGATGTAGAATATGATCTAAAATACGTAAGAGCTAAAATATCTTGTCTGTAATATGAGAAATACTACCTTGTAAGCAAATGAGAGTTATATCAATTCAGTGGTTTAAAGAAGAATACCTTGATTTTGTATGTCATGAAAATTCATTGACTTTAGAGTGACACTACCATAAGTTCGGATTCTGTATATTATTTTTAGTTCTTTGACCCCAAATTATTTACCTCAATTTTTTTAGTCAATTTCCTCATATGCTATATAAAGATGATACTTACTTTATTTCTAGGTCTAATATGAGAAAATATGAAACTAGATCTATTAAATATCTAATACGTTATGTGCTACAAAGCAGATATTTAATCCATGTTAGTTGTCCTTCTTTTAAATTAGTGGATAGAAGGGATTTTTATTTAAATTATATAATGTATTCCTATGGAGTAGCAACCGTCATTCTATTATTTTTGTTCTCTCCCAATTCTAGTTCCATATATTTTTTATTTCTAAAGGGAATGGCATTTTTATAAGACATTACCTGAAATCTTAAGTTCAAATTACTTTCTGGTAGATGCTTGTCACAACTGTTTATTCTTCTTCTTGAGCAACATAACTCAATTACATTCCCAAACAGTCCTGTGGTTTTTGTTTACCAGAAAAGAATGTGTTTCTATGTCTGGCCCAAAATTCTCCTGCAAATGATCTCTGGTCTTTACCTCTTTGTGTTGGCTGGGAAGGAGATGACCACAACAATGTTCCTGGGAGTCTTGTCTAGAATATAGTGGAGTCACACAATGGAAGTAAGGGCTGAACTCTGTGATCAAGAGAATACTATGAAAGTGATGTTGCATGACTTCAATGCTAGGATATAAAAGGCACTGCAGTTTCCACTTTGGTCTCCTGGACTGCTGTCTGGGGAGCCATTATCCCGAAAGGACACCCAAGCAGCCCTTGTGGGGAGGCCTATGTGGAGAGGAAGCAAAGTTGCTTGCCAACCACCAGCATCATTTTGGTAATTGTATGAATTAGCCCCTTTCTGCCCCACCCTGTTAAGTCTTCAGATGATTACAGCCCCAGACAACACTTACCTCTTCATAAGAAACTCTTAGCCAGAACTGCCCACACAAGCCACTCCCTAATTCCTGACCTTCAGAAACCATAAGAGATAATAAGTGGTTTTGTTTTTTAACCCCCCCCCAAAAAAAGAACTCTAAACTACCTCCAGCATAAAAATTTAAATGGATCACAGACAAATCATTAAGGAAAAAAACTGACAAGTTAAACTTCATAAAACAAACTCTTGCTCTCCAAAAGACACTATTCACAAAATGAAAAGGCAAACTACAGAATGGGACAAAATATTTGTAAAACCTATCTAATGAAGGACTTTTATCTATATAAACAGAGATAGAGAAATGAAATCTTAAAAATCAATCAGAAAACAAACAACCCAATTTAAAAACGGGCACCAGATCTGAACAGACTGTTGGACCAAGAAGATATACAAATGGCAAATATCATATGAAAAAATGAACAACATGATGAGTCAGTTGGGAAAATTCAAATTAATATCACAAGATACCACTATACTCCCACTAGAACAGCTAAAATTTTAAATATTGACAATGCCAAATGTAGATAAGGATATGGAACAACTAACTCACATGCTGCTAAGGATGGATGATACAGCTACTTTGAAAAACAGCCTAGTGGTTTCTTATAAAGTTAAATACACCCTTACCATAAGACTTCTCCTACCAAAAGTCTACTCCTAGCTATTCACCCAAGAAAAATGAAAGCATATACTCAGCAAAGACTTGTACTCAAACATCCATAGCAACTTTATTCCTAACAGCCAATAGCTACAAACAACCCAAAGGCTCATTAACTGGTGATGTGATAAAGAAATTGTGGCATATGTTTACAATAAATTACTAGTCAGCAACAAAAAGGAACCAAGTACTGATACAACAGATAAATCTCAAAAGATTTGCTATGTGAAAGAGGCTAAATACCATAGACTACATTAAGATTCCTTTTACATGAAGATGTAGAAAAGGCAAAACAGGAGGACAGAAAACAGATTGGTGGTTGCCAGAAACCACAGGTGAGGAGAAAGGATGACTTGTGAAGGAGTGTGAAGGAAATCTGGGGGTAATAGAAATATTTTATATTATGGTTCTGGTGATGGTTATACAGATGTACCCATCTGCCAAAATTCAATGAACTATACAATTAAAATGGGTATATTGGGGGCACCTGGCTAGCTTGGTCAGTAGGGCAAGTGACTTGATCTTGAGGTTGCAAATTCAAGTCCCATGTTGGGTGTAGAGATTAAAAATAAAATCTTTAAAAAAAATAAATAAACTGGGTACATTCTATTGCATGCAAATTATACCTTCATAAAGTTTTATTAAACACTTAGAATAATGTTTACATGTAATAAACACTCAATACATATTAACCAAAAATAACTAGTATTTGTATGGCAAGTAGTAGTTTCATAGAAAGACTAAGAAATTCTAAGATGCTTTTTGCAAAGGTGATATCAATTCAGAAATTATTTTTAACAAATCCTACCCTGTAAGCAAATAATTTTTTAAATGTCCATTTATGTATTTTGACAGAGAGAGATACAGAGTATGCACACACACTCGCGTGCACACAAGCAGAGGAGGAGCAGAGAGTGATAGAGAATCTCAAGCAGGCTCTGTGCTGTCAACACAGAGCCCAACACAGGGCTCGATCTTGCGAACCATGAGATCATGACCTGAGCAGAAATCAAGGGTCAGATGCTTAACTCACTAAGCCACCCAGGTGGCTTGTAAGCAGATAATTTAAGGGTTTAAAGTAAAGATCTGCCATTTAGTTCTAATTTCTATAAAAAGAGGACTGAGCACAGAGCCAAATGAAGTGTGACTCTTATGGGGTTGGTCAGCATCTCTCAGCAGCATCCATATAGTAAACAGAGCAGATATCATGCTATTTCAAATAAGTGAGTGGTAAAATGATAAGGCAACAACAAAAAACAAGTCAGAATTAAATAATATCAAATGAGTATAGGACATGACATATCACTAAAATTCTAAAAACACTTGAGAGAAGTTGAAACTTCTCATTAAACACTTTAAAAATATTTGAAATGAGGGGCGCCTGGGTGGTTCAGTCAGTTGAGCGTCCGACTTCGGCTCAGGTCATGATCTCACAGCTCGTGAGTTCAAGCCCCGCGTCGGGCTCTGTGCTGACAACTCAGAGCCTGGAGCCTGCTTCCGATTCTGTGTCTCCCCCTCTCTCTGCCCCTAACCCACTCGCATTCTGTCTCTGTATCTCTCAAAAATAAACATTAAAAAAAATTTTTTTTAAATATTTGAAACGAAATAGGAAGCAAAATAGCAAAGTGAGGCTGTCAATTTAAATAGTTACGTAAGTGGAGCCAGGGACTATGCAACCGAGAAACTGAAGAATCAAAATCTCTTCTGCATCGCAGAATCTAGCCTAAGAGTAGCAAAAACTAGGAAAAATTAGCATTCTTTCTCTCCATCCCCCCTTCTCTCTCTCTCTCTCTCTCTCTCTCTCTCTCTCTCTCTCTCACACACACACACACACACACACACACACACACACACACCTGTGAGGGTTATAAATAAAGCAGCTATATATAGAAAGACAACTGAATAAGTTTCACTTCTTACCCTCTTCTGCTTCATCCTCCTGTGGTGACATGGGACCCCCTCCACTAGTGGGAGTTACCGGTTCCTCCTTCTCAGACTGTCGCTGCAGACTTACTACCTCATATATTGCATCTCCAGCATTGGTATGGCCTTTTCCCTCATACTGAGAAAGATACAAACATGTGTTTCAATATTAGAAATTTGAAGGAAAGACTGAAAGATAGTAATTCAATGGTTCATCAAAAAGACCTGAAATTAGGAAGAGCATGTCATGTTTGATCTACACCAAGACTGAAGTACAATTTTTTCAAGTGTGTTGTTCTCCGCATGATATTCTAAATGCATTATTCTTCCAGTATTATTTTAACCAATGAAACCTAATAACCATATTGGGAGAAATTTTCTATTTAACAAAAGAAATCCTAAAATACCACAGACTCTAGGGCAGATAGGTAAGTAATACTAGATTTCTAGGACTGACTGGCTCACACTGAGATAAAGGGGTATCAGTTACATCTATCAAGTAATTCAGGGAAGTAGATAGTTTTTACCTTATAAATGGTGAAAAGAGAAAGAAATGAAAAACAGAAAATAATAAAATGGTAGACCTAAATTCAAATATATCTATAACTATATTAAACATAAATGGCCTAAACATACCAATTAAAAGACAAAGACTGTCAGATTGACAATTGACACAATTGCATTCTATCTAAAAAAAAAAAAGAAAAACTTTAAATGTAATGTACGTAAGTTAAAATGGGGGAAGAAGATATACCATGAAAACACTAAGAAGAAAACAGAAGAGACCATATCAATATAAGATAGACTACCACACAAGAAAAAAGTCACTAGGAATAAAGAAGGTGATTGACCAATGTTAAAAGAATCAATTTAACAAGAACACCAAAGCATCTTATAAGTAAATTCACCTAACAACTGGGTCTCAAATATATAAAGATGGGATGGGGGCACTCCAACTCTCAGTTGGAAGAGTGTGCAACTCTTGATATTGGGATTATAAATTCGAGCCCCACACTGTTTGTGGAGATTACTCGAATAAATAAAATCTTAAAAAAAAAAAAGAATTGATGGAAATGAAAGGAGATGGACAAACCCACATTTACAATTAGAGACTTCACATTCCTCTCACAATAAAAAAAGTAGACAAAAATACATCAAGGTTATAGAATTGAACAGCAACAACAGGATCTAACATTTACAGACCACTACATATAACAAAGGCAGAATTTACATTTATACACATTTATATATATACATTTTTATATATACATTTATATATATTTATGCATTTATATATATACACATTTATATATGTATATATACACATTTATATATATATACATTTATATACAAGATGTATATGAGGAAAAGCTAGGAAACTGTGATGTAAGATATCAAAGAAGAACTAAAGAAATGGAGAGATAGTCCATGTTTGTGTATAGGAAGACTCAATGTTGCTCTCAGTTCCTCCCAACTTGATCTACAGATTCAATGCAAGCCCAATCCAAATCCCAGAAAGATGCCCTGTGGACGTCGAAAACTAATTCTAAAGTTTACAGAAAGAGGCAAAAGACCCAGAATAATCGATACAATACTGAAGAACAAAATCTGGGGACTGACATTACCTGACTTACTATAAAGAGAAAGTAATCGAAGTTAGGAAGATGACGGCGGCCTAGCAGGATGCTGGGCTCACTGTGTCCTGCTGATCACTTAGATTCCACCCACATCTGCCTAAATAACCCAGAAAGCTGCCAGAAGACTAGCAGAACGGACTCTCGGGAGCCAAGCATAGCAAGAGGCCCAGGGAAGAGGGTAGGAAGGGCGGAGAGGCGGTGTGCGCTACATGGACTGGTGGGAGGGAGCTGGGGCAGTGGAGGGGCAGCCAGCCCACCCAGCAAGGCAGAGCCCCTGAGTCTGCCTTGCAAAAGCAGAGGGGCTGGACTGTGTGAGTTCTCACAGCCAGTAGGACTTAACATCTGGAATGTTATAAGTCAACAGCTCTGCTTGGAGAGCGGGAGGGCTAGAGGACAATGGAAGGGAGAGTTGTTGAGCCCTGGAGGACAGAGCTCAGATTGGTGGGGAACAAAGGCACTGGAAAGCGCCATCTCCCTCACCCATCCCCCAGCCAAAATCCGAAAGGGAACCAGTTCCCGTCAGGGATCTTGCTTGCACCACAAACACCCAACGCTGTGCTTCTGTGGATCCATCCCTCCAACAGGTCTGCCTCCCTCCCGGTGCCTCAGGACCTCTCCCGAAGCAGGCCACTGGCAAAGCGAGCTGAGCCTGTCCCTCCCGCCCCTGTGCACCTTGCAGATCCACCCAGGCTAATACGCCAGATCCCATAGAAGCAACACCACAAGCCTGGCAGTGTGCAAGTAGCCCAGACAGGGGCCACACCACTCCACAGTGAGTCCTGCCCCTGGGAGAGGGGAAGATAAGGTACACACCAGTCTGACTGTGGCCCCAGAGGTGGGCTGTGGGCAGACATCAGGTCTGACTGTGGCCCTGCCCACCAACACAAGTTACTCCAGACAGCACAGAAGAAGAGCCCTGCAGCTCCGCGCCACTCCAGGGACTATCCAAAATGACAAAATGGAAGAATTTTCCTCAAAAGAAACTCCAGAAAGTAGCGAGAGCTAACGAACGACTAAACAATATATTCTGGGTCGAAAACGATTTAAACAATATAACAGAAAATGAATTTAAAATAATAGTCATAAAATTAATCGCTGGGCTTCAAAAAAGTATAGAGGACAGCAGAGAATCTATTGCTACAGAGATCAAGGGACTAAGAAACAGGAGGAGCTAAAAAAAAAAAATGCTATACATGAGCTGCAAAATAAAATGGAAGCAACCACAGTCCGGATTCAAGAGGCAGAGGAGAGAATAGGTGAATTAGAAGATAAAATTATGGAAAAAAAGGAAGCTGAGAAAAAGAGAGATAAAAAAATCCACGAGTATGAGGGGAGAATTAGAGAACTAAGTGATGCGATAAAACACAATAATATACGCATAATTGAGATTCCAGAGGAGGAAGAGAGAGGTGCTGAAGGTGTACTTGAAGAGATCATAGCTGAGAACTTCCCTGATCTGGGGAAGGAAAAAGGCATTGAAATCCAAGAGGCACAGAGAACTCCCTTCAGATGTAGCTTGAATTGATCTTCTGCACGACATATCATAGTGAAACTGGCAAAATACAGGATAAAGAGAAAATAATGAAAGCAGCTAGGGATAAACGTACTCTACCATAAAAAGGGAGACCGATAAGACAAGTGATGGATCTATCTACTGAAACTTGGCAGACCAGAAAGGAATGGCAGGAAATCTTCAGTATGATGAACAGAAAAACCATGCAGCCGAGAATCCTTTATCCAGCAAGTCTGTCATTTAGAACAGAAGGAGAGATAAAGGTCTTCCAAAAAAAACAAAAACTGAAGGATTTAATCACCACTAAACCAGTCCTACAAGAGATCCTAAGGGGGATCCTAAGAGACAAAGTACCAGAGACATCACTACAAGCATGAAACCTACAGACATCACAATGACTTTAAACCCGTATCTTTCTATAATAACATTGAATGTAAATGGACTAAATGTGCCAACGAACAGACATAGGGTATCAGAATGGATAAAAAAAACAAGACCCATCTATTTGCTGTCTACAAGAGACTCATTTTAGACCTGAGGACACCTTCAGATTGAAAGTGAGGGGATGGAGAAAGTGAGGGAATTCCCAGGGGAATTCTACCAGACATTTAAAGCAGAGATAATACCTATCCTTCTCAAGCTGTTCCAAAAAATAGAAAGGGAAGGAAAACTTCCAGATTCATTCTATGAAGCCAGCATTACTTTGATTCCTAAACCAGACAGAGACCCAGTAAAAAAAGAGAACTACAGGCCAATATCCCTGATGAATATGGATGCAAAAATTCTCAATAAGATACCAGCAAATCGAATTCAACAGCATATAAAAAGAATTATTCACCATGATCAAGTGGGATTCATTCCTGGGATGCAGGGCTGGTTCAACATTCGCAAATCAATCAATGTGACACATCACATTAATAAAAGAAAAGAGAAGAACCATATGATCCTGTCCATCGATGCAGAAAAGGCCTTTGACAAAATTCAGCATCCTTTCTTAATAAAAACCCTCCAGAAAGTCGGCATAGAAGGAACATACTTAAACATCATAAAAGCCATACATAAAAAGCCCATAGCTAATATCAACTTCATTGGGGAAAAACTGAGAGCTCTTCCCCTCAGATCAGGAACGTGACAGGGATGTCCACTCTCACTGCTGTTGTTTAACATAGTGTTGGAAGTGCTAGCATCAGCAATCAGACAGCAAAAGGAAATCAAAGGCATCAAAAGTGGCAATGATGAAGTTAAGCTTTCACTTTTTGCAGATGACATGATATTATACATGGAAAACCCAACAGACTCCACCAAAAGTCTGCTAGAACTGATACAGGAATTCAGCAAAGTCGCAGGATACAAAATCAATGTACAGAAATCAGTTGCATTCTTATACACTAATAATGAAGCAACAGAAAGACAAATAAAGAAACTGATCCCATTCACAATTGCACCAAGAAGCATAAAATACCTAGGAATAAACCTAACCAAAGATATAAAACATCTGTATGCTGAAAACTACAGAAAGCTTATGAAGGAAATTGAAGAAGATATAAAGAAATGGGAAAACATTCCGTGCTCATGGATTAGAAGAATAAATATTGTCAAAATGTCAATACTACCCAAAGCTGTCTACACATTCAATGCAATCCCAATCAAAATTGCACCAGCATTCTTCTCGAAGCTAGAACAAGCAATCCTAAAATTCATATGGAACCACAAAAGGCCCCGAATAGCCAAAGTAATTTTGAAGAAGAAGACCAAAGCGGGAGGCATCACAATCCCAGACTTTAGCCTCTACTACAAAGCTGTAATCATCAAGACAGCACGGTATTGGCACAAAAACAGACACATAGACCGATGGAATCGAATAGAAACCCCAGAACTAGACCCACAAACATATGGCCAACTAATCTTTGACAAAGCAGGAAAGAATATCCAATGGAAAAAAGACAGTCTCTTTAACAAATGGTGCTGGGAGAACTGGACAGCAACATGCAGAAGAATGAAACTAGACCACTTTCGCACACCATTCACAAAAATAAACTCAAAATGGATAAAGGACCTGAATGTGAGACAGGAAACCATCAAAACCCTAGAGGAGAAAGCAGGAAAAGACCTCTCTGACCTCAGCCGTAGCAATCTCTTACTTGACACATCCCCAAAGGCAAGGGAATTAAAAGCAAAAATGAACTACTGGGACCTTATGAAGATAAAAAGCTTCTGCACAGCAAAGGAAACAATCAACAAAACTAAAAGGAAACCAACAGAATGGGAAAAGATATTTGCAAATGACATATCGGACAAAGGGCTAGTATCCAAAATCTATAAAGAGCTCACCAAACTCCACACCCGAAAAACAACCCAGTGAAGAAATGGGCAGAAAACATGAATAGACACTTCTCTAAAGAAGACATCCAGATGGCCAACAGGCACATGAAAAGATGTTCAACATCGCTCCTCATCAGGGAAATACAAATCAAAACCACACTCAGATATCACCTCACGCCAGTCAGAGTGGCCAAAATGAACAAATCAGGAGACTACAGATGCTGGAGAGGATGTGGAGAAATGGGAACCCTCTTGGGAATGCAAACTTGGGAATGCAAACCCTCTTGGGAATGCAGCCGCTCTGGAAAACAGTGTGGAGTTTCCTCAAAAAATTAAAAATAGATCTACCCTATGACCCATCAATAGCACTGCTAGGAATTTACCCAAGGGATACAGGAATGCTGATGCATAGGGGCACTTGGACCCCAATGTTTATAGCAGCACTTTCAACAATAGCCAAATTATGGAAAGAGCCTAAATGTTCATCAACTGACGAATGGATAAAGAAATTGTGGTTTATATACACAATGGAATACTACCTGGCAATTAGAAAGAATGAAATATGGCCTTTTATAGCAACGTGGATGGAGCGGGAGAGTGTTAGGCTAAGTGAAATAAGTCATACAGAGAAAGACAGATACCATATGTTTTCACTCTTATGTGGATCCTGAGAAACTTAACAGAAGTCCATGAGGAAGGGGAAGAAAAAAAAAAAGAGGTTAGAGAGGGAGAGAGCCAAAGCATAAGAGACTCTTAAAAACTGAGAATAAACTGAGGGTTGATGGAGGGTGGGAGGGAGGGGAGGGTGGGTGATGGGCATTGAGGAGGGCACCTGTTGGGATGAGCACCGGGTGTTGTATGGAAACGAATTTGACAATAAATTTCATAAAAAAAAAAAAGAGAAAGTAATCAAGATAGTGTGTTACTGGCAAAAGAACAGATAAATAGATCAACAGAACAAAATAGAGAGCACAGAAATAGACCCATACATATATAGTCGGACAATCTTTAACAAAGGAGCAAAAGCAATACAATGGAGAAAAGACAGCCTTTTTAACAATTGGTACAGAAACACTGGACATGCCAGAATATAAGGAATACAGACACAGACCTTACTCCTTTCCCCAAAATTGAGTCAAAATTAGAGCACCTGGGTGGCTTAGTCAGTTGCGCATCCAACTTCAGTTCAGGTCATGATCTCACAGCCCCTGAGTTTGAGCCCCACTTGAGGCTCTGTGCTGTCAGTTCAGAGCCTGGAGCCTGCTTCAAATTCTGTGTCACCCTCTCTCTCTGCCCCTCCCCCATTCACTCTCTGTCTCTGTCTCTCAAAAAATGAATAAACATTTAAAAAATTTTAACAAAGATATAATACCAATGCTATAAAAAAAATTCTTTAAGGAAATATAAAAAAGGGATTCCCAACTCACTGTACACGGCCATTTCTCTGATACCAAAACTAAAGAAGGTATTACAAGAAGAAAAGAAAAAAAAGACCAATATCCCTCATAAAAATAGACAAAAAAAAATCCTCAGTCAAATATTAGCAAATAAATCCGGCAACCTAGTTTATACATATGGATATATGTCATATACCCACACAACCAGTGGGGGTTTATCTGGGAAATGCCACAATAGTTCAACATTGACAGAAATCAACATAATCCACCCTGTTTTCAGACTAAAGAAGAAAGACCAAATGATAAACTGATAAAGGCATTTGAGAAAATTCAGCATTCATTCATTCATGTTAAAGACTTTAAGTAAACCAAGAATACAAGGGAATTTTCTCAACCTGATAAACAATATCTATGATAAACCTACAACCAACATCACACTTAATGGTAAAAGACTGAATGCTTTCCTTCTGAGATTGAGAACACGACAAGGACATACACTGTCAACATTCCCATTCAACATCACATGGAAGTCCTAGCTAGTGCAATAAAGCAAGAAAAAGAAAGAATAGGCACACAGATTGGAAAAGAAGAAGTAAAACTGTTCTTATTTACAAACAATGTAAGTCCATGTCAGGAGTTGACAAGCTTTTTCTATAAAAAGCTAGATAGGAAATATTTTAAGCTTTGCAAGCCATATGGTCTCAATCACAACTACTCAACTTTGTTGTTGTGGATAAGTGTTACAACAGTGGTAAAATATTTCATCTGCACTTAGTTTCCTATATAAGCATAATTTTCGCTACTACTATAATCTCATGTAGACCTAAACATTAAAAATGAGATTTTTTTAATAAAAAATACATTTATTTCCAATATTCACATATTTTTAGATAACTAAAAATCAATCTGTCTGTATTTATAAAATAAATTATCTGGCTCAAGTTAGAATTAATTACAGCACTTTGAAACATGTAAATACATGGTAGCTGCTCAATAAATGTGGTTGACTAACACACGTTACAAAGATTCATCACAGTTATGCAAATAAACTCTAATTGTGCTTAATGGTACACTATCATCAAATGCAAAGGACGATATGCTCATATCTGTATTCAGAATCTTTAGGATAGGGTCTGGGAATGGGGGTTTTTGTAGAGCCACAACTGATTCTGCTGAAAAGCTAAATTGTGAAGCACTGCCTATAAGAACTCTTGTTTTAACAAAAATGTCTATGTTTAAAAAATCATATAACAATCAGATAAGCTCACTAAGCTACAGATATATATAATAATGTGGAAAAAACATATTTGCAACTTGCAAGCAGCTTCTATTTGATTCTATACAACTGAAGGTAAAGAAAGTCAGTTCTAAACAAAAGTGTTAAGGTAGTAAACCATTTGCCTTCTACAGATTTTTATTTTCCCACAACCACTCAAAGTACTCCAAACCTTGTTAATTTTCATCCTTCTGCAATTAGAACAGTTATTCTTCTTTTTCAGTTATGCTTACTTTTTTCCAGTTTTACTGAGCTATAATTGACATACAACATTGTATAAGTTTAAGGTGTACAGCATAATGATTTGATATACTACATATGATATATTGTGAAATAATTTCCACAGTAAGTTAGTTACTATACATTACCTCACAAACTTACTCTTGGTTATACTAATTTATTATACTTTGATTTAAATAGGTTTAAATCAACATGCATCTTCAAAAGAAAATTTTCCTTTTGGGTTTTTAAACTGTTAAAACAAAAACCAGAGGCCCAAAATGGTGTCATTTAGACCAAGTTCCCAAACCAGTACTTAATACATAAATACCTGCAGTTTCAAACTTCTCCAGAAATGTAGCCTTGACTGGTTAATCAGAAATTTTTCAATCCATACCAGTGAGTGAGCCACCTGGGTCCTCTCTACCCCACAAAGAAAGTTAAGGTAACCTGCATGATATAAAAAAAAACAAAAAAACAAAAAAAAAAACCTTGCTTTTCCCCTAGAAAGCAGCCTCATCTGGACCAATCCTTTTCCTTTGCTAATGACTTTCTTGCCCCACCCTCCTTCTATAAAAATCTTCCATTTCATACAACTCTTTGGAGCACTCAACTCGCTAGATTGGGTGCTGCCCAATTCATGAATTGTTTATATTTGAGATCTTCATATTTGCTTGGTTGAATTTTACTATTTAACAGATTTGGTGGCAGTGGTAGGATCTGAAGTAAAATTCCGACAGCTTTCAGGGATAATGAGAAACACGGGTATGGTACCTGCAATCACTGTTGAGTTCACTGTCATTCTCATCATTTTCGAGGCCTATGGGTAAGCAAACTCTAGTCTGAGCTCTGCCTTTTTGTCTGCACTCAAGCTCCTAATCTGATTGGCTTTCCTTTAGGAGGTCAGCTTGAGCCAGCAGACAGTTATGGCCAAAGCCCAACTGAGCTGGCAGTTCTGCCTAGAGCCCAGTAGAGATGCCAATTTTGCCCAGGGCCCGAATAAGCTGGCAGAAGGATGTGCCCAGAACCAAGACCCCAGCCTTTCAGACCACAATTCCCTGGGGAGAAAACGGCAGCAGGGCTCCACAGGAATTGTCAGTGGTGTGCACAGGGCCTTCCTGTGGCCAAGACACAGTACAGCTACCATATTAAGGTACATGTTTGTTTGTCGTTTTGTGTAAATAAAGGTTATTGCTAGTGCGATATTGGAGGCAAAAGGCCACAAAAATCGGTGGGTACAGGTCAAGCATTTAAAGGTTATTAGAGTACTCACCACTTTAAGAAGACTCCTGTGGTAAGATCAGTTGATCACAGATCGATTGGATTAACACTAGGTCATGTAACAACCTCCAGAAAACTTCTGTGCAACAAATCCCCAACCCCACAGCACACAACTTTTAGTTTTAGTTTGGCTCTGAGAAACTCTAAAGAGTCAAGCATACCTGCTTATTTTATGCCTTAGAACTACAGCCCCAGAAGTTGCAGATATCTAGCAAGATGAAAACATTTTCATTAAAAACAACCTAGAATTTACAGTGCCCATCATGGAGAATACTCCAATTAGACACGATTTCTCATTTTAGAAAGTACAGTTGAAAATAAGAGTTGCCAAATAGAATGGGACACCTATGTTAATTGGTATGAAGCAGCTTCCAATAGGCTTCAAGATTCCAAATTTGTCTCATTAAAGATTACAAAAGGCTAATAAAAAATTTAAAACACAAGAGGTACCTAAGACAAAACTGTTCTGGCCTTTTTTACCTGAGTACTCAGTGTCTACTAATTTTCTGTCTGAACTAAAGAGACAGTTACCTTTTAAAATAAAATCACCTGGGGGCGCCTGGGCGGCTCAGTCAGTTAAGCAGCCAACTTCAGCTCAGGTCATGATCTCGCGGTTCATGGGTTTGAGCCCGGCATCAGGCTCTGTGCTGACCGCCTGGAGCCTGGAGCCTGCTTCAGATTCTGTCTCCCAATCTCTCTCTCTGCTCCCCCATTCGCACTCTGTCTCTCAAAAATGAATCAACGTTAAAAAATTGTTTTTCAATAAAATAAAATCACCTGAGGTTACAGGTGATCCTCCTCAGATATCTTCCATTTCTTGGTCAAAGATGGAGCTTCACAATAAAAACAATTTCTTAAACCAAGGGAGAATCCTCAAGAGTTTGTTGTTTTTTGTTTAAGAGATTCCCTACTGGGCCCAGTCAAGAGAGGAAAGTAAAAATTCACGTTATCCCATCCTTTTTTATTAATAATCTCATTCTTAGGGATAACTATTTCCTTCCTGACCGTCTCACTCTACATCCCATTAACATGGCTTGGAATTTTTCCCTGCCCAGGACATGCAGGTGGTCAGTTTTTTCCTTGGCTATCTTGGGGAGTGGCTCTCGTTCCTATAAAAATAGTACCTTTAACAGCCTCTTAGAGCATGTCCCTTGGGTCCATGAGGTGGTCTGATACTTCCAGAAATCGTTACTGTTTGTTCCAGAGAAAACAGATGTTTGTTACATCTGTTACAAGATGTTTGTAAAAGGCTTATTAAATATAATTAGAAATTTGGCCAAATTGGAAAGCTGATATCTGGGGCCTAAATAGAAATTTTTTAGGCCTTCTTCCCTATGCTAAATGTACCCAAGGGGAAAAAAGGCCTTCTCATAGGTGGATGGGTTTGTCATTCCTGTGATATTATATAGGCAGCAACCAAATTCTGTAAGAAATTAGAAACAGCTGTCCTTTCTTTATAAAACTAGTCTTCACAGAACAGAGGTGTGGTTCCAGAAGCAATTCAAAGACCACCAATCCTTTTCACCAATCCCAAAACCTTCCCTATTTATCTCAAAAGACTTATAAATATTGTAAAATTTCTGGTCTTAAGGAAATGAAAGTCCTCCTAAAAAATGGTTACATTTTTTCCCTGTGCATTTAAAATGTAAACGTTCAGTGTTCTAACAGTCTTCACCGAGAACCCTTTATCTAGCCAATCTCTTCAAAATGCAAATTGCAGGGAGGTAATTCTTATCAAGTAAAAACCAAAAGGAAAAGCCATTTAAAAGCTGACTTGCCAAGGACAAACACAAATCTTAAGAATCTTCTCCACAAATATTAACAGAAAGCTTTAGCCATCTATACCTATAATCTTAACTTATTCCATCTACCAGAAAAAACTCAGATCCAAATATTGTAACTATGGTTTATACTTACTTCAGGGAGCCCTCTTGCCCTACTATAGACCTGAAGAGTTTAAGCCAGAAATAGACAAGAAGACTCAACTCATGATCTAACTAAAATCCACTGTATTTATTTCTTATCACACTTTCTGGAGGCACTGACAAAAACATTTTGCAATGACTAGAACATTCCAACCTCCAGAACAGAAAAGCCTTAATAGCAACCCAATGCCTAGATCACACTCCAGTCTCATTTCCCTGCCCACAATCTTGAGCTGAACACATACTGACCCCCACCCATGATCACACACTCTGCCCATTCTTTTGCATGTACCCTCCTGAACCTCTTTCTAGGAAACTCTAGTGTCCATTTTGCCAATGGAGAGGTTGGTTGTTAAGGCTTGAGCCTTCCACATCCCCACCTGCTAGCACTCACAATAAATCTCTCCCTTTCTCTTCCAAACCCTTACCTCTTGAGTTACTGGCTTCTCTCGTGACCAGTTTATTCCAGTTTATTCGGCAATACAGTTAGCAAATCCAGCCAGGTGCTATCCTTTTGAATCTATCCAGCCCCCATGGGATTCTTCAGGAAAGTTGGCTGAGACAGTGCACCAGAGCTCATCAGTTTGTGGGGTGGACAATGCAGTTGGCTGAGGGCTTACCCATTCCTTTCCTGACTTAGTGGCCATAATAGATCCTTCAGTAACACTTACTTCATGGCAGTAATTTTAAAACAAACCAATAAGGTCTGAATTTATCTGCACGTTCATGTGTGTCTATATGTACGTTCTATACATGTTTCTAGCTCTGATAAGAATTAATTTGTAAAATAGCTCTATTTAGTTGGCTTACAAGGCAAGGACTTGTAACAAGTTGTCATTCTAAAACTCAAAAAGATATAGGGGCTCCTGGGTGGCTCAGTCAGTAAAGCATCTAACTTCAGTTCAGGTCATGATCTCACAGTTTGTGAATTTGAGTCCCACATCAGGCTCTGTGCCAACAGCTGAGCCTGGAGCCTGCTTCCGATTCTGTGTCTCCCTCTCTCTCTGTTCCTCCCCTGGTCATGTGCATGTGCATGCTCCCTCCCTCCCTCCCTCTCTCTCTCTCTCTCAAAAATAAATACTTAAAAACAAAAAAGATAGAAACTAACCCAACCTTGCCTAAACACATTCATTGCTAATAAATACCTTTCTTCTTTTTTTATGCCCTCTGCTTTTAAAAACCTTTCTCAAACATTTTTTCCAATAAAAATAAAATAAATTTTAAAAAAATTTCTTATTTACCTCAGTGAAGTTCCCCTCTACTTGCTAGACGGGATGCTGCCTGACTCATGAATCATTTAATAAAGCCAATTAGATCTTCAAATGTACTGGCTTGAATTTTTTTAACAAACATTTCATAAGCTAAAATATATTCTGCTCTCAATTTCTGCTGTGCTCATAAAAAATGACTCACCTATTTCCTCAAAGGGACTTCTTCTAAGCCCCACTTTGTATCATTATACTGCTGTGGTCCTTCCCTCTCCTAAACCCTACAGCAATCTGTACATTATTTTCATTCAGTATTTATCATACCCTTCTTGTAAAATGGTGATTTTTACACACTTTATTGTTAATAGAAAGTGACATAGAGATCCTTTAGGAGGAAGAATTATATTTTAAATACCTCATCTTCATTGTGACCACTACCACAGATATTATAAATTAACCTTGAATTAACTTGACTATGGAATTATTTGTAGTAAAACCTTTTATGCAGTTCACTAACTCAAATGTCACAGAATTTTAGAGATGGAAAAAACTTCGGTAATACAGAAGAAGTAATGCAGAATTAACCTACATTTTTATTTTATAATAAGGAAACCAAGGTTTATCAAGAGCAAGGGACTCCTAATAGGACTTTTTAAATTATCTATTGAGAAGAAGCCTCATCTGACATACTTATTTCATATACAAATCCAAAATACTTTTTTCATGTATTAAATTCACAATATATGATACACAGTACATATCTACACAGTAGTGATTACTTTTCAATCAAAAATAAAATTCAATATGTGCTTTCAGGCCAGATGCTCCAATAACTAAATACAACTTAATTTTTTATTATTAGAGTTTTAAAACTCCAAAACAAGCAACACATTTTTTTCAGAAAATCTGTTCATCATGGTAATAAGATATGCTAATATAAATTATTAAATTATTTAAACCTTATTCTAGAACATACGCTTTGTATCTCAAGAAATGTTAATCTGCATTAAAATATGCTGTGCTGGCCTCAAAATGTTCTGGATTTCCTAAACTAATCTAATATAAATAACATTTCTTAAGATTATTTTTAAGATAAGTATTATATAAGCATTTCTTTCTTTGTAACACTTTTTTTATCTATCATTGCCTCAAATTGTTCTTTCTAGTTTATCACACACATCTCCAAAATAAGCAAGAATTCAAGAACCACCCCCAACATGTTTTCACTTGCTGACTCAACTGACCTCTGGAGAACTGAACTCTGTTTTACAATAACTTCATCTAATCAGCCAAATCTGCTCCTATTTTTTCCTGAAACTCTCTCCTCATAGATGCCTAATTATGAAATAAAAGATCACTAAGTTCACTGAAGTAAATGTTCCATCTCCAAGCTCATCTCCATATGCTTTCCCATTTTTACACGTAGAATAACTTTGCTGTTACCAATTTTTACTACATTTTGGCACTGGCACAGAGTAGAAAACATTCTTATGAGGAGCAACACAGCTAAGAATGTTCCACAGCATTATTGTGAACAAAAGCAGTTACCTCTGTTCACAGGAAATCATTTTATTTCCAAATGATGAACAAGTGGTATTTTAAGAATAACAGTTCTAAAAAAAAAAAAAAAAAGAAGAAGAAGAAGAAGAAGAATACCATAGTCTTAAATGAAAGAATATTATCTGGACCTAAAGAAAGTATGTCTAGGGGCGCCTGGGTGGCGCAGTCGGTTAAGCGTCCGACTTCAGCCAGGTCATGATCTCGCGGTCCGTGAGTTCGAGCCCCGCGTCAGGCTCTGGGCTGATGTCTCGGAGCCTGGAGCCTGTTTCCGATTCTGTGTCTCCCTCTCTCTCTGCCCCTCCCCCGTTCATGCTCTGTCTCTCTCTGTCCCAAAAATAAATAAAAAACGTTGGAAAAAAAAAATTTAAAAAAAAAAAGTATGTCTATGAAATAAGCAAAATTGTACTATTAAATATCAATTATGTTGCTACTTCCCCATCATATCCAAGCAGCTCTGTCACATTACCCTCTAGGTGGTGATATAAGCCTTCTGTTAAATGTTCAGCATACTGAAAGAACACATATCTTTAGATAAGAGTTATTCTTCACTCACAGGCCAATTGGTAATGCTTTCTTAAATACCACAAAAGACAGACAAGAGAGAGGAACACTAATACTTAAGAATCTCCACTCACTGGGCTTGCCTTCCTGCTTTGCTTAAAAAATGGCCCATTACTTTTTAAATACATTGCAAAAGAGTTTATGTAATTAAGGGCTCTCTGCTTTCTGGCTTAAAAGTTTTAAATGCTAATTTTTCAGAATCAATTCTTTTTTTTTTTTTTAATTTTTTTTTCAACGTTTTTTATTTATTTTTGGGACAGAGAGAGACAGAGCATGAACGGGGGAGGGGCAGAGAGAGAGGGAGACACAGAATCGGAAACAGGCTCCAGGCTCCGAGCCATCAGCCCAGAGCCTGACGCGGGGCTCGAACTCACGGACCGCGAGATCGTGACCTGGCTGAAGTCGGACGCTTAACCGACTGCGCCACCCAGGCGCCCCCAGAATCAATTCTTTTTATTCAACTAATAATTCCTCAAGTTTTCAATGAGGGCCTATAATAAACCAACTATTCTCATTTCAGTAACCAGAGGCAAAACTGCTTTATTTAGTTTTACTTCTTTTGATTTATTCTCATGAGGAAACACACTTTAGGTGTTCTTTAGGTTAAATACATACCACCAGCAGAATATAAAACTATAAAACACAAAGCAAAGCAAAACATTACTAGAAAGGTTATATTCCAGTCAGTTTCTTATCAAAATAATCCTGCCACTAAATACCTTGTGGATTACTGGATGTGTAGCTTTATTTTCATTAAGAGGGAAGGGAAAAAATAATAGTTCATCAAATTATTTCTCAAGTAATTTAGTAGCAACAGCTGATATCACTCTAAAGCTATGTTAAAAAGAGGGGCACCTAAGTGGCTCAGTGGGTTGAGCATCTGACTCTTGATTTGGACTCTGGTCATGATCCCAGGGTCATGGAATTGAGCCTGACACATGCTGGGCTCTGTGGTGAGTGTGGAGCCTGCTTGGGATTCTGTCCTTCTCCCCCTTTGCCACTCTCCCCTGCTAGTGCTCTCTCCCTAACATAAAATAAAATAAATGGCATCACTTGGGTTAAGGCACCCAATCAGTAAACTGGGGCTAAATACCTAATCTATTTGCAGTTTCAACCTGCCCCAGGAGAAGTAGTCTAAACCAGTCAGCCAGGAATTTTCTGATGGGCACCAGTGAGTCAGCCAAATGGGCCCTCCATCCACCAAAGGAAGATGAGGTGATCTTCATGGTAAGACTCCCTGCTGGTCCCCCAAGAGAAAGTGACCTCACCTGCAACAATCCTTTTCTTTTGCTGATAACTTTCTTGCCCCACCCTCCTTCCTATAAAAACATTCCATTTTGTACCAGTGCACTTGTAACCCCTATCCTTGCTACATGGGGTGCTGCCCAATTCATGAATCATTTAATAAAGCCAATTATTTTGTTTTCTTTTTGAATTTTTCATTTATTCTCATTAACATACAGTGTAATACTAGTTTCAGGTGCAGAATTTAGTGATTCATCACTTACAACACCCAGTGCTCATCACAACCAGTGCCCTTAATGCCCATTCCCTATTTAACCCATCCCCCTGCTCACCTCACCTCCCCTCTAGTAACCCTCAGTTTGTTCTCTGTAGTTAAGAGTCTGTTTTCTAGTTTGCCTCTTTTTTCCCCCCATGTTCATCTGTTTGGTTTCTTAAATTCCACATATGAGTTTACTCATACGGTATTTGTCTTTCTCTGACTTATTTCACTTTGCATAATACTCTCTAGCTCCATCCATGTCCTTACAAATGGCAAGATTTCACTCTTTTTTAAGGCTGAGTAATATTCCATTGTGTGTGTGTGTGTACATATATATACACATATACATACACATATATACACATATATACACATGTGTGTGTATATATACATATATATGTGTATATATATGTACGTATATATGTGTATATATATGTATATATACACACACCACATCTTCTTTATCCATTCTTCAGTCAATGGACATTTGGGGTCTTTCCATAATTTAGCTACTGTTGATAATGCTGCTATAAACACTGGGGTGAAGGTATGCCTTCCAATCAGTATTTTTGTATTCTTTGGGTAAATGTCTAGTAGTGCAATTGCTGGGTCTTAAGATAGTTCTATTCTTAACTTTTTGAGGAACTTCCATACTGTTTTCCACAACGGCTGCACCGGTTTGCATGTTTAAGAGGGTTCCCCTTTGTCCACATCCTTAACAACACCTGTTGTTTCCTGAGTTCATTTTAGCCATTCCGACAGGTGTGAGGTGACAGGTCACTGTGGTTCTGATTTGTATTTCCCCAGTGATGAGTGATGATGAGCATCTTTTCATGTGCCTGTTGGCCATCTGTGTGTCTTCTTTGGTAAAATGTCTATTCATGTTTTCTGCCCATTTCTTAATTGGATTTTTTGGGTTTTGAGTTGGTAAGTTCTTTATAGATTTTAGATACTAATCCTTTATCAGGTATGTCATTTGCAAATATCTTCTGCCATTCCATAGGTTGTCTTTTAGTTTTCTTGATTGCTTTATCTTGATGAATTCCCATTTATTTTTGCTTTTGTTTCCCTTGCCTTAGGAGACATATCTGGTAAGAACTTGCTACAGCCAATGTCAAAGAGGTTACTGCCTGTGTTATCCTCTAGGACTTTTATAGTTTCTGGTCCCACATTTAGGTCTTCAATCCATTAATCTATTTTTGTGTTTGGTGTAAGAAAGTAGTCCAATTTCATTCTCGTGCATGTAGCTGTCCAGTTTTCCCAACACCACTTGTTTTAGAGACTGTCTTTTTTCCATTTGGGTATTCTTTCCTGCTTTATCATAGATGAGTTGACTATAGAATTGTGGGTTTACTTTTAGGTTTTCTATTCTGTTCCATTGACCTGTACGTCTATTTTGTGCCAGTACCATACTGTTTTGATCACTACAGCTTTGTAATGTAACATGAAGTCTGGAATTGTGATGCCTCCAACTTTGCTTTTCTTTTTCAAGGTTGCTTTGGCTATTTGGGTTTTTTTGTGGTTCCAGACAAATTTTAGGATTGATTATTCTACTTCTGTGAAAAATGCAGCTGGTATTTTGAGAGGGATAGCATTAAATGTGTGGATTGTAATAAAGTCAATTAGATCTTCAAATTTCCTCTGATATTTGTTTTTTTTTTTTTTTTAATTTTTTTTTTTTCAACATTTTTTATTTATTTTTGGGACAGAGAGAGACAGAGCATGAACGGGGGAGGGGCAGAGAGAGAGGGAGACACAGAATCGGAAACAGGCTCCAGGCTCCGAGCCATCAGCCCAGAGCCTGACGCGGGGCTCGAACTCACGGACCGCGAGATCGTGACCTGGCTGAAGTCGGACGCTTAACCGACTGCGCCACCCAGGCGCCCCTCTGATATTTGTTTTTTAACAAGTTATGAGTATCACCAATATAAATTCTATTTTGGGGTACTTTAAAACTGTCATTTAAAAAATCATTTTGAATTAACATGATAACCACATAGAATCTTTTCTAATTTTGCTTTCTACTGTTTTGGAAGTCTTTCCATATATTAAAAAAAGAAAAAGAAAAAGAAAGAAAAAGAAAAAGAAAAAGAAGAAGAAGAAGAAGAAGAAGAAGAAGAAGAAAAAGAAAAACATCAGGTGATACATAATTTCTTTTAAATGAGATACAATTGGCATTTAATGTTGTATAAGGTAAATATATTGATAAGGTACTGCATTTATTACTGCAGTATGATTACCATCGTAGCATTAGCAAACACCTCTATCATGTCACATAATTATTTCATTTTTGTGGTGAGAAGAAAAGATCTAGTTTCTGAGCAACTTTAAAGTTTGTAATACAGTATTGTTGACTACAATCACTATGATGTACATTAGATTTCCAAAACTTCTTTATCTACTAGTTGCCAGTTACTATTTCTGCTTTTAAATTATCTACTATGTCATTCTTCTAAATGTTGGCACTAAAAGGTGTTCAACACTCAACTCCATACTTCGATGTGGTATTCATGCACCAAGTATCACTAAGGGGTTAGCTTCCAAACTGTTTAATTCCAATTGCTTAACTATGCCATTTCGATGTTTAAATTATCTACTATGTCATCCTTCTAAATGTTGCCAATAAAAGGTGTTCAACACTTGACCCCATACTTTGATGTGGTGCTTATTCACCAGTATCACTAAGGGTTTAGCTTCCAAACCCAGAAAAAATAGAGATTTAATTTTCTTAAAAGTCTAATTTTATATATTGTTGACTTTGTTTTCTTTTCTCTAGCATACTTTATTGTAAAAATACAGTGTATAATACATATAACACAAAATACGTGTTAACCGACTGGCTTCTGGTCAACAGTAGGCTATTGATAGTTAAGTTTTGAGGGAGCCAAAAGTTATACATGGAATTTCATTGCATAATGGGTCAGCACCTCTAACCCCACATTGTTCAAGGGTCAACCGTATAAGATAAAGTAAAATGTATTCTAATACTTGGGATCTATACCCAGCATCTCTTTTGTCTCCCAGTCAACCCTCAATCAATTGCAGTCTGACTTCTGCCCCACTACTCCTCTGAAACTGTCCAAGGCTACAGTCTAAGATCATGTCTCTTATTTAGGAATCAACTTCCTAGTTAACCTCCCTGTGCTAACTGATGCTGCAGTCATTCTCTCCTCCCAGAAAATATTTCCTTCCTTGTCTTTCCTGGTCTCATGCTCTTGTGAGTTCATCCCTAGATCTGTGCTTATCCGTCTAGATTTATTTAGCTCAATCCTCTCCTACCAATCTTTCAACTGTGCCTCTATTTCCCAAGGCCTCCACTCCTCATTCAACACTTGGGTTCTCTGTTATTTCATCTACTCCTATTTACAGTTCCCAAGTATTAACCACTTTTAAAATCTTTACTTCCTAAGGTTAGGATACAAATATCCAACTGCCTACAAACCTGGGAGCCCCACAGGAACATCAAAATCAGCATATCTGAGGGGCGCCTGGGTGGCGCAGTCGGTTAAGCGTCCGACTTCAGCCAGGTCACGATCTCACGGTCCGTGAGTTCGAGCCCTGCGTCAGGCTCTGGGCTGATGGCTCAGAGCCTGGAGCCTGTTTCAGATTCTGTGTCTCCCTCTCTCTCTGTCCCTCCCCCGTTCATGCTCTGTCTCTCTCTGTCCCAAAAATAAATAAACGTTGAAAAAAAAAAATTTAAAAAAAAAAAAATCAGCATATCTGAAACTCCACTGGCTTTCCTCACAAGTCTCATAACTTTTCTCCCTGGAACTCTATCTCAGTCAAGAAGATCAACAATCACCCAGTGACTTGGAAGTAATCCTAGCATCCTCGTTTTCCATCAACCTCACATCAAATCAAACACCAAATCTTACTGTTTTTACTTCGTTAATGCCCCTCTAATTTTCTGTTCTACTATCCCCACTGCCACTGCCTATCTTTAGGCAATCATTATTTCTTATCCGGGCCATAACAGTCTACTCACTTCATATATTTTCTGCCTCCAGTATCAACATTCTTTTCACTGCTGTCAGAGTGACCTTCCTCAGTTATAAATCTAGTGTCATTCACAGCTTTTAAAATCTTTCCAACCTGAGCAAAGTCTCTAAATTTCTAAACATGGTAATGACATACCTATTCAGAGTAATTACCACCATGTCCACTGATGCTTCAGCAATATCTAATTTTTCTAAAGATACTAAGCATATTATCTTGCATCAGAATTTTATGAATTTATTCAACTATTTTCTCCAAATGAAATCTCTTTCTCTGCCTTCTCTTACTTCAGAAGTCTGACCTTTTTTTACGGGTCATTCATTCATTCATTTTAGGCTGAAGACACAAAGGACTCTGCCCAAAGAGAATACAGACTAGATAGAAAAAAAAAAAACAATAGTCAATTGGCATTAATAATAATAGTAATATTTATTGAATTACCAGGTGACAAGCACTGTTCTAAGGACCTTACATGAACTCTTATTTATTCATCAAAACAAGTGTGATATTGTGATAAATAGTAAGATACATATGTTTTTCGGTCTTCATCCTGGCTCCTGAATATGCTCCACAGCTATAAAGGTGGAAGAAATATCTTTTATTATGATTTTGGGTCTTGTTAGAAATACAGTTTCTGTATTAGCTCCAGAGAAATAAAGGTAAAAGGAGCATATTTTGTTGTTGCTAGCATGTCCCTTTCAGCCACAGTGGAGTTCATGTCAATGAGGTGACTTTTGGAAAGCCCCTGAAGACTAGGGGGAGGAAAGGGCTTGCATGCCAGGGGAGTCAACAGTGTGATTAGAGGGTCATAACTTTCAGACCCTCTCCCCAACCTCCAAGGAGGAGAAAGGGGCTGGGCAGCGAGTTAATCACTAATGGTCAATGATTTAATCAATCATGCCTACATAATGATGCTTCCATAAAAAACCCTAAATAAAGGGATTCAGAAAGCTTCTGGATTGGTGAACACATGGGAGTGGGGAGGGTGACAAGCCTGGAGAGGACATGGAAATTCCACAATCCACAACCCTTCCCCCACACCTTGCCCTATCCATCTCTTCCACCTGACTGTTCCTGTGTTACATCCTTTTATAATAAACTAATAATGTAAGTAAACTGCTTTCTTGAGTTGTCAGCCATTCTAGCAAATTATTAAATCTGAGGTTAAAAGCAAATGTGTCACACGCACCCCAATGTTTATAGCAGCACTATCAACAATAGCCAAAGTACAAAAAGAGCCCAAATATCCATCAATGGATGAATGGATAAAGAAGATGTGGTATATATACACAATGGAGTATTACTCGGCAATAAAAAAGAATGAAATCTTGCTATTTGCAACTACGTGGATGGAACTACAGGGTATTATGCTAAGAGAAATTAGTCAGAGAAAGACAAACATATATGACTTCACTCATATGAGGACTTTAAGACACAGAAGAGATGAACGTAAGGGAAGGGAAGCAAAAATAATATAAAAAGAGGGAGGGGGACAAAACATAAGAGACTCTTAAACTAACAGAAGGTTACTGGAGGGACTGTGGGGGGGGGGGATGGGCTAAATGGGTACGTGGCATTAGGGAATCTACTCCGGAAATCATTGTTGTACTATATGCTAACTAATTTGGATGTAAATTAAAAAATAAAATTAAAAAAAAAAAGCAAATGTATCAAAGTGGACTTACAACTGGTATCTAAAGCTTGGGGTAGAGGGACTCAGTCTTATGGGACTGAAGACCTTAACCTGCGAGGTCTGTGTCAACTCCAGGTAATGTCATAACTGAATTGCAGGACACCCAGTTGGTGTCCATAGAGTTGGACAACTGATTGATGTGGGAAAACACCCATCCTTCCGGTGTTAAAAGCGAAGTGGTGTGAATCAGAGTAAAGGAAACAGAGTTTTCTTTTAACAACTCTGTGAGGTGGTATAATAAAACTCCACATTTCAGACATAAAGAGTATCTTGCCTAAGGTTAAACGTCTAGAAAATGGTAAGGTGAGATACAACCCCAGGAAGACTGAGTTCAATCCAATGTAGTAAGTGTGATTACTGAGCACAACTTCTGCACTTTGCATATACTTCTACTGTTGCATGTATGACCTTGTGGTATAATATTTTTACCACTACATTCTTGCTCCTTAAAAACAGGGAACATATATTATCCATTCATGTATCCCCAACACCTACCATAATGCCTATCACATTGTAACACTAAATAAATGTTTAATAAACTAACCACTGAAAATCATTTCTTTTTTTTTTTTTTTTAACGTTTATTTTTGAGACAGGGAGAGACAGAGCATGAACAGGGGAGGGTCAGAGAGACGGAGACACAGAATCTGAAGCAGGGTCCAGGCTCTGAGCTGTCAGCACAGAGCCCGACGCAGGGCTAGAACTCACGGACCACGAGATCATGACCTGAGCCGAAGTCGGCTGCTTAACCAACTGAGCCACCCAGGCGCCCCTGAAAATCATTTCTAAAGTGAGTACTGGCATCTCAGAAAAACTATAAAATAAGCCAGACAGGCCTTTTGGCCCTCTCTCCTCAATTTACTAATACTTCACATCAAGCAGGAATGCCCTCTTGGATGTCTTAATCTTGTCCTCTAATAAAATCTAGCCTAAGGAAAGATTCTTATTAAACTCATCAATAATGAACACAATATGACTGGTAAAAGTTATTAAGGTCTATTTCCTGGGGATACTGGCATTTTAACAGGTAGCAAAGCTTTAAAGCAGTGGAATCAGCATCTAATAGTAAAATACCAGATTCTCATTAGTATTAGAAAGGCTTTTGGAGCAGGAACCTTTTGGGCATCTCCAAATAATTCCAAATAAGCAGAGGACTCCTCCCAGATCAGCATCATATATCATTGCATTTCAGCAGCTACGAGCCTATTTTCTTTCTTTAAAACTATTTGAGAGAGAGTATGCAAGTTGGGTATGGGGGGGGGGGGAGAGAGAGAGAGAGAGAGAGAGAGAGAGAGAGAAAGAGAAAGAGAAAGAGAGAGAGAGAGAGAGGGTGGGAGGCAGGGAGGGAATCTCAAGCAGGTTCCATACTCAGTGCCAAGCCTGACATGGGGCTTGATCTCACTACTGCAAGATCACAACCTGAACCGACATCAAGAGTAGGACGCTTAATCGACTGAGCCAATCAGGTGTCCCGAGCCTGTTCTCTTAGAGGGGTAAAGTTCACTAACAATTTCTCAAATGTTAGGAGTTCTCAGATGTTCTTTCTAAACTCTTCACGTATAATATTTAATGTAGTTAGTGATGTCAACAAAGATGATGCAAGTAAAGATGATGAGTTGAAATGAAATATAACAAAAATGATCAGCACTCATACAGACAAGTTTTCAGGAAAAAAAAATCCCAATTTTAGTGTTATGACTATAATATTTTCCCTTTGTCATTAACATTTCACAAGGATGAGTTTTAGGACCAAACGTCTCAGGTTTAATTCCTGATCTGGCAACTAATAACCTTCCTGTGCCTGAATGCTTATCTGAAAAATGAGGACAATAATGGCACCTATATCTTTAATGGTTGTACTGAGATTACATACGTTAACCCTTATAAAATGCTTAGAATAACTGTTATCGCCACTACTGCTTATACTAATATATAGAAGTTGTTACTCCCAACATGGAGAGATATAATTGAACAAATGGAGAACTGAGTAGCGATCTCAGAAAACCACTATCATAGCACTTGACGTTTATAGAATACTGCACTTAACAAATGCAGAATACACATTCTTCACAAGTAGTCTTGGAACATTTACCAAAACAAGTCAAAAAGTTAGTCTTAACAATTTAAAAGGATTCAAATCACACAGGCTATGTTCTCTGATCAAAATGACACAAATTAGAAATCAGTAACAGAAAGATAACTGGAAAAATCACAAAAATTTGAAAAATAATGCACTTCTAAACCAACCCATACATCACAAAAGAAATAATACAGGATGTTGAAAAATATTTCAAGTCAAATGAATACACAAAGAATCAAGTCTTATGGGAACAGCTGAAGCAGCAGTTAGAGGGGAAGTTATAACTTTAAAAAGTGAAAAGGCATCAGGAAAAAAACTTTTTTTTTTTTTTTTTGAGAGAGAGAGAGCCAGAGAGCAAGAGGTGGAGGAGAAAAGAGACAGGGAAAGATGAGAGAATCTCAAGCAGGCTCTGTGCTGTCAGTACAGAGCCTGACCCAGTGCTCACAGTCACAAACTATGAGATCAAGACTGAGCCAAAACCAAGAGCTGGATACTTAACTGACTGAGCTACCCAGGCACCTCAGGAAAAAAATTTTTTAAATCAATGATCTAATCTTCACATGAAGAAACTAAAAAAGAAAAACAATTTAAATCCAAAGTAAGAGGGGAAAAAAAGGCAATAACAAAGAAAACAAAAGGAATCAACAGAAAACAACAGGGAAATCAATGAATCAAAATCTAATCCTTTAGAAGAAAAAAGGTCAATAAAATTAATAAACCTCCAGCTAGGCTAATATGAAAAAAAAAATAGAAAAAGAGAGAAAATACAAAAATTACTAATATCAGAAATAAAAGCTGATCCTACAAATCCTAAAGACATTAAAAAGAAAATAAGACAGTATTTTAACCAATAAATTAAGTATCTTTGATTAAACTGAAAATTTCTTGAAAGACACCAATCAATAATGACTCAAGAAGAAATAAAAAATAATCATAAACAGAAAACACAGTATCTAATAAAGAAATTAAATTCATAAACTAACAGAATTCCCATTAAGTAAATCCATATGGTTTCACTGGTGAACTCTATCTAACATTCAAGGAAGAAATAGTATAATCTTGAATTCTTCAAGCAAATAAAAGAAAAAAATTTGAATTCATTTGATGAAAACATTACACTAATACTAAAATCTGACAAAGACATTACACTAAAACTAGAGACCAATATTCCTCATGAAAAATAGACATAAAAATCTTTAACAAAGCATTACTAATTCAAATCTAGCTTATATATAAAAAGAGTATTATCTTACTATATAAAAATAATACCATCATGGTATTAGGATAAGTGGGGCTTATCCTAAAGAATGCAAAGTTAGTTTAACATTTGAAAAATCAGTGTCATTCAACATAACGGGGAGGAGGAAGGAACAACTTGAATATGTATATGCATAAAAAGTGTTTAATAAAATTCAACATATTCATGGCAAGAAAAAGAAACTAAAGCATTCAAATTGGAAAAAAAAAGGTACAAACTATCTTTATACACTGATGGCATTATTGTATATATGAAAAACATTCAGGGATTTATAAAACTAATAAACTTAGCAAGTTTGTAGGGAATAAGTTCAATATACAAAAAGCAAATGTTAATATTCTAGCAATGAACAATCAAAACTTTAGATTTTACAAAATACATCTTTTGCAAGGAGTTAAGATGGTAGAGCAGCACGGAGACCCTGAGCTTGTCTTATCCCTGAAACAGCTAGATCAGCACCAAACCATTTGAAACAGCTGGGAAAAATTGACCTCAGGATTAACACAACAATCTGCATAACTTGAGACACAAAATTTGGCAGGTACACCATCAAGCTTCTTTCAACAAGCAGACCAAAACACATCTAGGATTTAGTATCCTTTGTTTGATTTTTTGTTTTGTTTTTAATTTTTTAATTTTTATTTTTTATTTTATTAATTTTCTTCTTCCTCCAAAATAACAAAACAAAGGAATTCACCCCAAAAGAAAGAACAGGAAGAAGTGACAGCCAGGGGCTTAATGAACACAGATGTAAGGAAGATGTCTGAACTAGAATTTAGAGCCACAATAATAAAAATACTAGCTGGGACTGAGAAAAAGCACAGAATCCCTTCCTGTGGAGATAAAAGAAGTAAAATCTAGTCAGAACAAAATTAAAAATGCTATAACCAAGATGCAATCTCAAATGAAAGCCACGATGGAAAGAACAGACAAAGCAGTGAATCAGTGATATAGAAGACAAAATTATGAATAGTGAAGCAGAAAAAAACGAGGGAAACAAAGGAAAAAGGGCACGATACAAGACTTAGAGAACTCAGTGACTTATTAAGAACTAACATCTGAATCATATGAATCCCAGAAGACAGAGAAAAAAAACGGTCAGAAGGTTTTATGTGACCAAATTATATCATGAGACTCTCCTAATCTGGGAAGGACGCAGACGTCAAAATCCAAGAAGCACAGAGAACTCCCATTAGATTCAATAAAAACCAGCCATAACCAAGACATATCATAGTCAAATTCACAAAATACACAGACAAGTAAAGAATTACAAAAGCAACAAGGGAAAAAAAAGCCCTTAATCTGTAAGGGAAGAAAGATCAGGTTGTCAGCAGACCTATCCATAGAAACTTGGCAGGCCAGAAAGGAGTGGCAGGATATTTTCAATGTGCTAAATCAGAAAAATATGCAGCCAAGAATTCTTTATCCAGAAAGGCTGTCATTCAAAATGGAGGGAGAAATAAAGAGTTTCCCAAACAAAAACTAAAGAAGTTCGTGACCATTAAACCAGCCCTGCAAGAAATTTTAAGGGGGACTTCTTTTTTTTTAATGTTTATTTTTGAGAGAGAGAGAAAAAGAGTGTGAGCGGAGGAGAGGCAGAGAGAGAGGGAGGCACAGAACCCAAAGCAAGCTCCAGGCTCTAAGCTGTCAGCACAGAGCCTGATGCGGGGCTCAAACTCCACATGCAAGATCATGACCTGAGCCGAAGTCAGACGCTCAACCAACTGAGCCACCCAGGCAACCCTAAGGGGGACTCTTTGAGTGGAGAAAGATGAAACAAAACAAAAAAGGCCAAAAGCAACAAAGACTAGAAAGGACCAGAGAATATCACCAGAAATTCCAACTCTACAGGCACTAAATGGCACTAAATTCTTATCTTTCAGTACTCACTCTAAATGTCCATGGGCTAAACACTCCAATCAAAAAACACAGGGCATCGAAATGGATAAGAAAAACAAGACCCATCTATATGCTGCTTACAAGAGTCCCATTTTAGAGCTAAAGATACCTGAAGATTGAAAGTAAAGGGATGGTGAACCATCTATCATGCTAATGGTCATCAAAAGAAAGCTGGAGTAGCCATACTCATATGAGACAAACTAGATTTTAAAATAAAGAATGTAACAAGAGATGAAGAAGGACATCATGTCATAATTAAGCAGTCTATCCACCAAGATGATCTAACAATTGTAAATATTTATGCCCCAAAGTAGAAGAACCCAAATATATAAATCAATTAATCACAAACATAAAAAAAACTCATTGATAATATCATAATAGTAGGGGACTTCAACATCCCACTTACAACAATGGACAGATCATATAAGCAGAAACTCAACAAGGAAACAATGGCTTTAAATGACACACTGGGCTGGATAGACTTAACAGATATATTCAGAACATTTCATCCTAAAGCAGAATACACATTCTTCTTCAGTGCACATGGAACATTCTCCAGAACAGATCACATGCTGGGACACAAATCAGCCCTGAACAAGTACAAAAAGACTGAGATCATACACTGCATATTTTCAGACCACAATGCTATGAAACTCGAAATCAATCACAGAAAAAAATTGGTTAAGACCATGAATACTTGGAGATTAAAGAACACCCTACTAAGGAATGAATGGTTAACCAAGAAATTAAAATAGAAACTAAAAAGTATATGGAAGCCAATGAAAATGATACCACCATAGCCCAAAACCTCTGGAATGCAGTAAAGGCGGTTGTAAGAGGAAAGTATATAGCAATCCAGGCCTTCCTAAAGAAGGAAGAAAGGTCTCAAATACACAAACTAACCTTACACCTAAAAGAGCTGGAAAAAGAACAGCAAAGAAAGCCCAAAATCAATAGAAGGGAAATAATAAATATTAAAGCAGAAATCAATGATACTGAACTCAAAAAACAGTATAACAGATAAGTGAAACCAGGACAGGTTCTTTGAAAAAATTAACAGAAATGATAAACCCCTAGCCAGATTGCTTAAAAAGAAGAAGGAAAGGACCCAAATATAAACATGAATGAAAGAGGAGAGATCATAACCAACACCAATGCAAATAATAAGAGACTATTATGAGCACTTATATGCCAACAACAAATTGGGCAATCTGGAAGAAATGGACAAATTCCTAGAAACATATAGACTACCAAAACTGAAACAGGAAGAAATAGAAAATTTTTACAGACCCATAACCAGTAAAAAATTGAATCAGTAATCCAATATCTCCCAATGGGATACCTGGGTGACTCACTCAGTTAAGCGTCCAACTTTGGCTCAGGTCATGATCTCACAGTTCGTGAGTTTGAATCCCGTGTTGAGCTCTATGCTGACAGAGTCTCCCCTCCCCTCCCCTCCCCTCTCTCTTCATTCTCTTTCTCTTCTCTTTCCTCTCTCTCTCTCTCTCTCTGTCCCTCTCAGAAATAATAAATGAATAAACGTTAGGGGGGGAAAAAACCTCCCAACAAACAAGAGTCCAGGGCCAGATGGCTTTCCAGGGGAATTCTACCAAACATTTAAAGAAGAGTTAACCCCTATTCTTTTGAAGCTTTTCCAAAAAATAGAAATGAAAGGAAAACTTCCAAACTCTATGAGGATATTATCTTGACTCCAAAACCAGACAAAGACCCCACTAAAAAGGAGAACTACTACAGACCAATTTCCCTGATGAACATGGATGCAAAAATTCTCAGCAAGATACCAACAAACCAGATCCAGCAATATGTTAAAAGAATTATTCACCACAATCAAGCGGGGTTTATTCCTAGGATGCAGGGCTGGCTCACAAATCAATCAATGTGATACATCACATTAATAAAAGAAAGGATAGGGGCGCCTGGGTGGCGCAGTCGGTTAAGCGTCCGACTTCAGCCAGGTCACGATCTCGCGGTCAGTGAGTTCGAGCCCCGCGTCAGGCTCTGGGCTGATGGCTCGGAGCCTGGAGCCTGTTTCCGATTCTGTGTCTCCCTCTCTCTCTGCCCCTTCCCCGTTCATGCTCTGTCTCTCTCTGTCCCAAAAATAAATAAAAACCGTTGAAAAAAAAATTTAAAAAAAAAATAAAATAAAATAAAATAAAAAATAAAAGAAAGGATAAGAACCACATGATCCTCACAATAGATGCAGAAAAAAGCATTTGACAAAATAAAGCATCCTTTCTTGATAACAAGCCTCAAGAAAGTAAGGATAAAATGATCATACCTCAAGATCATAAAGGCCATATATAAAAGACTCACTACTAATATCATCCTCAATGGGGAAAAACTGAGACCTATATCCCTAATGTCAGAAACATGACTAGATGTCCACTCTCCCCACGGTTATTCAGCACAGTGTTGGAAGTCCTAGCCTCAGCAATCAGACAACAAAATGAATTAAAAGTCATCCAAATCAGCAAGAACGAAGTCAAATTTCACTCTTCACAGATGACATGATACTCTATATGGAAAACACAAAGATTCCACCAAAAAACTAATCCATAAATTCAGTAAAGTCACAGGATATAAAATCAATGCACATAAATCGGTTGCATTCCTATGCATCAATAATGAAGAAACAGAAAGAGAAATCAAGAAAATGATTCCATTTACAACTGCATCAAGAACCATAAAATACCTAGGAATAAATCTAACCAAAGAGGTGAAAAATCTATACACTGAAAACTGCAGAAAGCTTATGAAAGAAACTGAAGAAGTCAAAAAAAGAAAAAAAAGGAAAAACACTCCATGGTCATGGATTGGAAAAATAAATATTGATAAAATGTCAATACTACCCAAAGAAATCTACATACTCAACGCAGATTGAATGCAGATTCAATGGTGCATTCAACCCCTATCAAAATAACACCAGTATTCTTCACAGAGCTAGAACAAACAATCTTTAAATTTGTATGGAACCAGAAAAGATGCTGAATATCCAAAGTAATCCTGAAAAAGAAAACCATATGCTGGAGGCATCACAATTCCAGGCTTTAAGCTGTATTTCAAAGCTGTAATCATCAAGTCAATGGGGTACTAGCACAAAAAAACAGACACATAGATCAATGGAACAGAACAGAGAGGCCAGAAATGGACCCACAAATGTATGGCCAACTAATCTTTGACAAAGCAGGAAAGAATATTCAATGAAAAAAAAAAAAACCAGTCTCTTCAGCAAATGGTGTTCAGAAAACTGGACAACGACACACATAAGAATGAACCTGGACCACTTTCTTACACCCAGACACAAAAATAAACTCAAAACGGGTGAAAGACCTAAACATAAGACAGAAAGCCATCAAAATCCTAGAGGAGAGGGGCGCCTGGGTGGCGCAGTCGGTTAAGCGTCCGACTTCAGCCAGGTCACGATCTCGCGGTCCGTGAGTTCGAGCCCCGCGTCAGGCTCTGGGCTGATGGCTCGGAGCCTGGAGCCTGTTTCCGATTCTGTGTCTCCCTCTCTCTCTGCCCCTTCCCCGTTCATGCTCTGTCTCTCTCTGTCCCTAAAATTAATAAAAAAATGTTGAAAAAAAAAAATTAAAAAAAAAAAAATCCTAGAGGAGAAAACAGGCAACAAACTCTTTGACCTAGGCTGTAGCAACTTCTTACTTGACATGTCTCTGGAGGCAAGGGAAACTACTGGGACCTCATCAAGATAAATAGCTTCTGCACAGCAAAGGAAACAGTCAGCAAAACTATAAGGCAACCGACAAAATGGGAGAAAATATTTGCAAATGACATATGAGATAAAGGGCTAGTATCCAAAATTTATAAAGAACTTACCAAATCCAACACCCAAAAAACAAATAATCCAGTTAAGAAATGGGCAAAAGACATGAATAGACACTTCTCCAAAGAAGACAACCAGATGGCTAGCTAACAGACACATGAAAAGATGCTCAAAGTCACTCATCATTAGAGAAATACAATCAAAACCACAATGATATACAACCTCACACCTGTCTAAATGGCTAAAATTTACAACTCAACAGAAGTTGGCGAAGATGCAGAGAAAGAGGAACCCTTTTGCACTGCTGGTGGGAATGCAAACTGGTATAGCCACTCTGAAAAAGAGTATGGAGGTTCCTCAAGAAATTAGAAATAGAACTACCCTATGACCCAGCAATTGTACTACTAGGTATTTATCCAAAGGATACAGGAGTGCTGATTTGATGGGGCACATGCACCCCAATGTTTACAGCAGCACTATCGACAATAGCCAAAGTATGGAAAGAGCCCAAATGTCCACCAACTGAAAAATGGATAAAGAAGATGTGGTATATGTATACAATGGAGTATTACTCAGCGATCAAAAAGAATGAAATCTTTCCATTTGCAACAACATGGATGGAACTAGAGTGTATTATGCTAAGTGAAACAAGCCAGACAAAAACAAGTATCATAAGATTTCACTCAAATGTGGAATTTAAGATACAAAACAGATGAACATAAGGGAAGGGAAGCATAAATAAAATAAAAACTGAGAGGGAGACAAACCGTAAGAGACTCTTAAGTAAACTGACAGTTGCTGGCATGGTCTTGGGTGGGGAGATGGGCTAAATGGGCAAGGGGTATTAAGGAGGACACTTGTTGGGATGAGCACTGGGTGCCACATGTGAGTGATGAATCACTAAATTCTATTCCTGAAATCATTATTACACTGTATGGTAACTAACTTGGATTTAAATTTAAAAATTAAAAAGCAGGTTGCTGGGAAGATGGCGGCGTAGGAGGACGCTGGGCTCACTGCGCGTCCTGCTGATCACTTAGATTCCACCTACACCTGCCTAAATAACCCAGAAAACCACCAGAAGACTAGCAGAACAGAGTCTCCGGAGCCAAGCGCAGACGAGAGGCCCACGGAAGAGGGTAGGAAGGGCGGAGAGGCAGTGCGCACTCCACGGACTGGCGGCCTGCGGCCAAGCAGAGCCCCCGACTCTGGCTGGCAAAAGCAGAGGGGCCATACGGAGTGTGTTCTGACAGCGAGCGGGACTTAACGTCTGGAAGGTTATAAGCTAACAGCTCTGCTCGGAGAATGGGAGGGCTGGAGGACAATGGGAGGGAGAGTTGTTGAGCCCCGGACGACAGAGCTCAGCTTGGGGGTGGAACAAAGGCGCTCACCAGTGCCAACTCCCTCGCCCATCCCCCAGCCAAAATCCCAAAGGGAACCGGTTCCTGCCAGGGAACTTGCTTGCACCGCACAAACACCCAAAGCTGTGCTTCAGCGGATCCATCCCCCCTGTGGGTCTGACTCCCTCCCGTTGCCACAGGGCCCCTCCCGAAGCGGATCTCCGAAGGAAAAGCGAGCTGAGCCTGCCCCTCCCGCCCCTGTGCACCTTGCCGATCCACCCCAGCTAATACTCCAGATACCCAGCACCACAAGCCTGGCAGTGTGCAAGTAGCCCAGACAGGCCACGCCACCCCACAGTGATTCCCGCCCCTAGGAGAGGGGAAGAGAAGGCACACACCAGTCTGACTGTGGCCCCAGCGGTGGGCTGGGGGCAGACATCAGGTCTGACTGTGGCCCCGCCCACCAACACACTTTATTCAAGACAGCTCAGGGGAAGTGCCCCTCAGTCCCGCACCACTCCAGGGACTATCCAAAATGACGAAACAGAAGAATTCCCCTCAGAAAAACGTCCAGGAAATAACAACAGCTAACGAACTGATCAAAAATGATTTAAACAATATAAAAGAAAGTGAATTTAGAATAATAGTCATAAAATTAATCGCTGGGCTCCAAAACAGTATAGAGGACAGCAGAGAATCTCTTGCTACAGAGATTAAGGGACTAAGGAACAGCCAGGAGGAGCTAAAAAATGCTATCAATGAACTGCAAAATAAAATGGAGACAACTACGGCTCAGATTGAAGAGGCAGAGGAGAGAATAGGTGAACTAGAAGATAAAATTATGGAAAAAGAGGAAGCTAAGAAAAAGAGAGATAAAAAAATCCAGGAGTATGAGGGGAAAATTAGAGAACTAAGTGATGCACTAAAGAGAAATAATATACGCATAATTGGTATTCCAGAGGAGGAAGAGAGAGGGAAAGGTGCTGAAGGTGTACTTGAAGAAATAATAGCTGAGAACTTCCCGGATCTGGGGAAGGAAAAAGGCACTGAAATCCAAGAGGCACAGAGAACTCCCTTCAGATGGAAATTGAATCGATCTTCTGCACGACATATCATAGTGAAACTGGCAAAATACAAGGATAAAGAGAAAATTCTGAAAGCAGCTAGAGATAAACATGCTGTAACATATAAAGGGAGACCTATAAGACTCGTGACTGATCTCTCTACTGAAACTTGGCAGGCCAGAAAGGAATGGCAGGAGATCTTCCAAGTGATGAACAGAAAAAACATGCAGCCGAGAATCCTTTATCCAGAAAATCTGTCATTTAGAATAGAAGGAGAGAGAAAGGTCTTCCCAAACAAACAAAAACTGAAGGAATTAATCACCACTAAACGAGCCCTACAAGAGATCCTAAGGGGGATCCTGTGAGACAAAGTACCAGAAACATCGCTACAAGCATGAAACCTACGGACATCACAATGATTCTAAAACCATATCTTTCTATAATAACACTGAATGCAAATGGATTAAATGCGCAAACCAAGAGACACAGGGTATCAGAATGAATAAAAAAACAAGACCCATCTATTTGCTGTCTACAAGAGACTCATTTTAGATCTGAGGATACCTTTAGATTGAGAGTGAGGGGATGGAGAACTATTTATCATGCTACTGGAAGCCAAAAGAAAGCTGGAGTAGCCATACTTATATCAGACAAACTAGACTTTAAATTAAAGGCTGTAACAAGAGATGAAGAAGGGCATTATATAATAATTACAGGGTCTATCCATCAGGAAGAGCTAACAATTATAAATGTCTATGCACCGAATACCGGAGCCCCCAAATATGTAAAACAATTACTCGTAAACATAAGCAACCTTATAGATAAGAATGTGGTAATTGCAGGGGACTTTAACACCCCACTTACAGAAATGGATAGATCATCTAGACACACAGTCAATAAAGAAACAAGGGCCCTGAATGATACATTGGATCAGATGGACTTGACAGATATATTTAGAACTCTGCATCCCAAAGCAACAGAATATACTTTCTTCTCAAGTGCACATGGAACATTCTCCAAGATAGATCATGTACTGGGTCACAAAACAGCCCTTCATAAGTATAGAAGAATTGAGATCATACCATGCATACTTTCAGACCACAATGCTATGAAGCCTGAAATCAACCACAGGAAAAAGTCTGGAAAACCTCCAAAAGCATGGAGGTTAAAGAACACCCTATTGAAGAATGAGTGGGTCAACCAGGCAGTTAGAGAAGAAGTTAAAAAATATATGGAAACAAATGAAAATGAAAATACAACAATCCAAATGCTTTGGGATGCAGTGAAGGCAGTCCTGAGAGGAAAATACATTGCAATCCAGGCCTATCTCAAGAAACAAGAAAAATCCCAAGTACAAAATCTAACAGCACATCTAAAGGAAATAGAAGCAGAACAGCAAAGACACCCCAAACCCAGCAGAAGAAGAGAAACAATAAAGATCAGAGCAGAAATAAACAATATAGAATCTAAAAAAACTGTAGAGCAGATCAACGAAACCAAGAGTTGGTTTTTTGGAAAAATAAACAAAATTGACAAACCTTTAGCCAAGCTTCTCAAAAAGAAAAGGGAGATGACCCAAATAGATAAAATCATGAGTGAAAATGGAATTATTACAACCAATCCCTCAGAGATACAAGCAATTATCAGGGAATACTATGAAAAATTATATGCCAACAAACTGGACAACCTGGAAGAAATGGACAGATTCCTAAACACCCACACACTTCCAAAACTCAATCAGGAGGAAATAGAAAGATTGAACAGACCCATAACCAGTGAAGAAATTGAATCAGTCATCAAAAATCTGCCAACAAATAAGAGTCCAGGACCAGATGGCTTCCCAGGGGAGTTCTACCAGACGTTTAAAGCAGAGATAATACCTATCCTTCTCAAGCTATTCCAAAAAATAGAAAGGGAAGGAAAACTTCCAGATTCATTCTATGAAGCCAGCATTACTTTGATTCCTAAACCAGACAGAGACCCAGTAAAAAGAAGAGAACTACAGGCCAATATCCCTGATGAATATGGATGCAAAAATTCTCAGTAAGATACTAGCAAATCAAATTCAACAGCATATAAAAAGAATTATTCACCATGATCAAGGATTCATTCCTGGGATGCAAGGCTGGTTCAACATTCGCAAATCAATCAATGTGACACATCACATTAATAAAAGAAAAGAGAAGAACCATATGATCCTGTCCATCGATGCAGAAAAGGCCTTTGACAAAATTCAGCATCCTTTCTTAATAAAAACCCTCGAGAAAGTCGGCATAGAAGGAACATACTTAAAGATCATAAAAGCCATTTATGAAAAGCCCACAGCTAACATCATCCTCAATGGGGAAAAACTGAGAGCTTTTTCCCTGAGATCAGGAACACGACAGGGATGTTCACTCTCCCCGCTGTTGTTTAATATAGTGTTGGAAGTGCTAGCATCAGCAATCAGACAGCAAAAGGAAATCAAAGGCATCAAAATTGGCAAAGATGAAGTTAAACTTTCGCTTTTTGCAGATGACATGATATTATACATGGAAAATCCGATAGATTCCACCAGAAGTCTGCCAGAACTGATACATGAATTTAGCAAAATTGCAGGATACAAAATCAATGTACAGAAATCAGTTGCATTCTTATACACTAATAATGAAGCAACAGAAAGACAAATAAAGAAACGGATCCCATTCACAATTGCACCAAGAAGCATAAAATACCTAGGAATAAATCTAACCAAAGATGTAAAAGATCTGTATGCTGAAAACTACAGAAAGCTTATGAAGGAAATTGAAGAAGATATAAAGAAATGGAAAAACATTCCGTGCTCATGGATTGGAAGAATAAATATTGCCAAAATGTCAATACTACCCAAAGCTATCTACACATTCAATGCAATCCCAATCAAAATTGCACCAGCATTCTTCTCGAAGCTAGAACAAGCAATCCTAAAATTCATATGGAACCACAAAAGGCCCCGAATAGCCAAAGTAATTTTGAAGAAGAAGACCAAAGCGGGAGGCATCACAATCCCAGACTTTAGCCTCTACTACAAAGCTGTAATCATCAAGACAGCACGGTATTGGCACAAAAACAGACACATAGACCGATGGAATCGAATAGAAACCCCAGAACTAGACCCACAAACATATGGCCAACTAATCTTTGACAAAGCAGGAAAGAATATCCAATGGAAAAAAGACAGTCTCTTTAACAAATGGTGCTGGGAGAACTGGACAGCAACATGCAGAAGAATGAAACTAGACCACTTTCGCACACCATTCACAAAAATAAACTCAAAATGGATAAAGGACCTGAATGTGAGACAGGAAACCATCAAAACCCTAGAGGAGAAAGCAGGAAAAGACCTCTCTGACCTCAGCCGTAGCAATCTCTTACTTGACACATCCCCAAAGGCAAGGGAATTAAAAGCAAAAATGAACTACTGGGACCTTATGAAGATAAAAAGCTTCTGCACAGCAAAGGAAACAATCAACAAAACTAAAAGGAAACCAACAGAATGGGAAAAGATATTTGCAAATGACATATCGGACAAAGGGCTAGTATCCAAAATCTATAAAGAGCTCACCAAACTCCACACCCGAAAAACAACCCAGTGAAGAAATGGGCAGAAAACATGAATAGACACTTCTCTAAAGAAGACATCCAGATGGCCAACAGGCACATGAAAAGATGCTCAACATCGCTCCTCATCAGGGAGGGAGGGGAGGTGATGGGTATTGGGGAGGTGATGGGTATTGAGGAGGGCACCTTTTGGGATCAGCACTGGGTGTTGTATGGAAACCAATTTGACAATAAACTTCATATATTGAAAAAAATAAATAAATAAAATAAAATAAGATAAGATAAAATAAAATAAATAAAATAAAATAAAAAATTAAATTAAATTAAATTAAAAATAAAAATTAAAAAACCATGGGGCACCTGGGTGGCTCTATCAGTTAAGCGCCGACATCGGCTCAGGTCATGATCTCACGGTTTATGAGTTCGAGCCCCGCGTCAGGCTCTGTGCTGACAGCTCAGAGTCTGGAACCTGCTTCAGATTCTGTGTCTCCCTCTCTCTGCCCCTCCCTTGCTCGTGCTCTGTCTCCTCTCTCAAATATAAACAAACATTAAAAAAATTTTTTTAATTAAAAAATATACAAAAAAACCCAAAATACATCTTTTAATCACATAAAAATATTAAATATCTGGAGGTAAATGGAACAAAATATGAGTAAAACCCATCTACTATAACTGACAACATTGCTCAGAGAAATTAAAGAAAAGCTATATTCTACGTGATTTGCCATGTATATTGATTGGAAGGCTTGATATCAGTTTCTTTTAAGTTTTTATTTTCAATCAGCTTGAGCTCATCATGACAACTACACTCCTTAATCCCTAACACCTATTTCACCTATACCCCCACACATGTCCCCTCTGGTAATCATCAGTTTGTTCTCTAGAGTTAAGAGTCTGTTTCCTGGTTTATCTTCTTTCTCTTTGCTCATTTGTTTCTTAAATTCCCACATATGAGTGAAATTATAATGGTATCTGTCTTTCTCTGACTGACTTATTTCACTTAGCATTTTATACTCTCTAGCTTCATCCATGTGGCAAGATTTCATTCTTTTTTATGGCTGAATAATATTCCTTTGAGGTGACCTCTTCTTTATCCATTCATTAACTGATGGACACTTGGGCTGCTTCCGTATCTTGGTATTGCAAATAATGCTACTATAAACACCGGGGTGCATGTGCCCCTTCAAATCAGCATTTTTGTATCCTTTGGATAAATTCCTAGTAGTACAATTGCTGGGTCATAGGATAGTTCTATTTCTAATTTTTTGAGGAACCTCCATACCGTTTTCCACAGTGGCTGCACCAGTTTGCACTCCCACCAATAGCGCAAAAGGGTTCCTTTTTCTCCACATCCTTGTCAACACCTATTTCTTATGTTGTTGATCTTAGCCATTCTGACAGGTGGGAAGTGAGAGCTCATTGTAATGTGTATTTGCATTTCACTGATAATAAGTGATGATGAGCATCTTTTATGGGTATGATGATCATCTGTATGTCTTCTTTGGAGAAATGTCTGTTCATGTCTTCTGCCCATTTTTTATTTGGATTATGTGTTTTTTGGGTGTAGAATTGTATCAGTTCGTTATATATTTTGGATAGTAACCTTTTATCAGATACATCATTTGCAAATATCTTCTTCCATTCCATTGGTGGCCTTTTAGTTTCACTGACTATTTCCTTTGCTGTGCAGAAGCTTTTTATTTTGACGAAGTCCCAGTGGTTTATTTTTGCTTTTGTTTCCCGTGCCTTGGGACCTATCCATAAAAAAGGTGCTGTGGAAAAATTAGGTCTTTAATTCATTTTGAATTTATTTTTTTGTATGGTGCAAGCAAGTGGTCCAGTTTCATTCTCTTGCAGGTAGCTGTCCAGTTTTCCCAACACCATTTGTTAAAGAGACTGTCTTTTTCTCATTGGATATTCTGCTTTGTCAAAGATTAACTGATCATGTAATTGTGGGTTTATTTCTGGGTTTTCTATTCTGTTCCATTGATCTATTGGTTGATTTTTGTGTCAGTTCCATACTGTTTTGATCATTACAGCTTTGTAACATATTTTCAAGTCTGGGATTGTGATGTCTCCAGCTTTGCTTTTCTTTTTCAAGGTTGCTTTGGCTATCTGGGGTCTTTTGTGTTTCCATACAAATTTTAGGATTATTTGTTCCAGTTCTATGAAAAATGCTGGTGGTATTGTGATCGGGGTTGCATTAAATTTGCAGACTGTTTTGGGTAGTATAGACAAGTGAACAATATTCTTCCAATCCATGAGCATGGAATGTCTTTCCATTTCCTGTGTCATCTTCAATTTCTTTCTTGAATGTCTTAGAGTTTGCAGAATACAGGTATTCCACCTCTTTGGTTAGGTTTATTCCTAAGTATCTTATTATTTTTGGTACAATTGTAAATTAGACTGTTTTCTCAATTTCTCTTTCTGCTGCTTCATTGCTGGCATATGGAAATACAACAGATTTGTATACACTGATTTTGTATCCTGTGACTTTACTGAATTAATGTTTTGGTCTTACCAGTTTTTGGTTGAATCTTTCGTGTTTTTTATGTACAGTATCATGCCATCTGCAAATAGCGAAAATTTTACTTCTTCCCTACCAATTTGGAAGCCTTTCATTTCTTTTTGTTGTCTGACTTCTACGGGTAGGGCTTCCAGTACTATGCTGAATACAAGTGATGAGAGTGGGCATTCTTACCTTGTTCCTGACCTTAGGGGAAAGGCTCTCAGTTTTTCCCCATTGAGGGTGATGTTAGCTTTTCAGATATGGGGAAGACCTAATATTGTTAAGATAGTAAGTCTTTCCAAAGTGATATACAGATATAAGGCAATCTCAATCAAAATCAGGGCAGGGGTGCCTGGGTGGCTCAGTCGGTTAAGCATCCAACTTTGGCTCAAGTCATGATCTCGTGGTTTGTGAGTTCGAGCCCCGCATTGGTCTCTGTGCTGACAGGCTGGAGTCTGAAGCCTGCTTTGGATTCTGTGTCTCCCTCTCTCTGTTCATCCCCCACTCGTGCTCTGTTTCTCTCTCAAACATAAATAAAGATTTTAAAAAAAATTTTTTTTAAATCAGGGCATTTTTCAACAAACTGACAGACTAATGCTAAAATTCAGATGAAAATGCAAAATACCTGAAAAGACAAAACAACTTTGAAAAACGTCAGAAATCTTACAACACCAGACTTTAAAATTTACTAAAACGCCGTAGTGCTCAAGACTGTGTGGTATTTATTGGTACAAAAACAGACCTAAACATCGATGGCATAGAATACAGAGTCCAGGAATCAATGGTCAAATAGTACAAATAAAAATTCAAGAAAAAATTTTTGATAAATATAGCCACCAAAATTAAAAATTCAGCTCTTCAACAGGCACTGTTAAGAAAATAAAAATGCAAGCCATTGTTAGGGGGAAATATTTGGAATAAGTGTATGTGACAAAAGACATATTCAGAATACATAAAGAACTCTTGCAATGCAGGAAGACAAATAGTGGGCAAAAAATTTGAGCATTTACAATGAAGATACATAAATGATCTATAAGCATAAGAAGCTCAAAATCACTATGTGAAATGCAAATTAACACTGCAATCAGTTATATCTACACATCCATAAGAAGCTAAAATTTAAGGGGGGCCTGGGTGGCGTAGTCGGTTAAGCGTCCGACTTCAGCCAGGTCACGATCTCGCGGTCCGTGAGTTCGAGCCCCGCGTCGGGCTCTGGGCTGATGGCTCGGAGCCTGGAGCCTGTTTCCGATTCTGTGTCTCCCTCTCTCTCTGCCCCTCCCCCGTTCATGCTCTGTCTCTCTCTGTCCCAAAAATAAATAAAAATTTAAAAAAAAACGTTGAAAAAAGAAAAAAAAAAAAGAAGCTAAAATTTAAAAGGCTGACAATACTAAGCGTTGACAAGGATGAAGAGAAACTGGGACACATGTACATCGACAGAGGGAAAATAAAGCGAACAAGCACTTTAGAAAACAGTTTGGCTGTTTTTTATGAAGCATACACTCACCGTATGACACAGCTATTCCACTTCTACGTATCTATCCAAGATAAATGAAAACCTATGTCCACACAAAGACATGCATACAGCAGCTTTAACCATACTAGCCAAAAACTAGAAACAACTAAAATTCCAAACAGATAAATGGATAAACAAACTGGGGTATATTCTTACAAAAGTCTATCATTTCATAATAAAAAGGAATGAATTACTGATACACACAACATGGATAACTCTCAAAAACACTGTTATATGAAAGAAGCCTTACACAAAAGAGTTCATAGTGTGCAATTTCAGTTGTATGAAATGCTAGAAAAAACAACTCTAATCTATAATGACAGAAACAGATTACTGCTGAGCCCGGGGAGGAATGGCTGGGATAGAAAAATGGAATTTTTAAGAGTAACAGAAACATTGCCTATGTTAATTTTAATGGTGGCTATTCAAGTGTATAAATTTGCCCAAACTCATAAAATGGGTGCATTGTACTGTGTGCTAATTATACTTCAATAAAGCTGATGTAGAAAAAACCCTTACCATGGACTACAAATTCCCACATGATCAGGGACCTAGCTTCCTCTCATCACCTACTGTCTTCCCCTCTTCTGTGCTCCCTAGTCTTTCCAGCCCTCTAGGCATTTGCACATACTGTAATTAAATTCTACTCCTCTGTCAGGACTCAGGTCATAAGGCTCTCTCTGAGAAACTTTCCCAGACCCTCTTGATTCAGTCCCCTTCTTACATGCTCTTTTCACTCCCTGTGAGTGGAAAATGAATGAAATGAAAATGCCATTTGGCCCCAAATGGACACTAATTAGTGTAAGTCATATTTTCCTACATTCCTCAGCATACAAATAAACTCCTGCTATATTTGAGAGCAGGAAAACTAACAAGAAAAAAAAGAATTCGGGGATAGGGAATCCCAACCAATATATTATTATCCCCCAGAAATCTGTTCTAATCCTGTTTGAGTAGAGGACCAGTTCTGGGTTTATTCAGTAAATCCAGTAATCCCAGAAGGATTCCAAGTGCCGAAATCCAAATCACTCAAACTAAAACTAACCCATTCTCCTCTGAATCCTTAATATTAGGAATGGCCTGGACCCAGAGTTTCCAAGGTAACCATGAACTGCATTCAATGCTCACCTAATTCCTTCTTTCTACCAATGCTGTTTAGTCTAGACCAACATCTCAACATTACTATCAATGGCCACAAACCGACTCAGTCTCTGAAATACTGAAAGAAAGAAAGTAGCCTGGCCTTAGAGCAACATACTGTGACTTACAATAAGGAGTTATAGTCTCAGCCTTTGCAATAATTATCTACATAAATTTTAGTACTTCACTGAACTTCCCTAGATTTCAATTTTTTTCATTTTCCTTATTCCTGCCCAGGGCAGGTATGCCTTCAGTCTCCATAGCTTCCCAAGCTTTTCCTTGAACATGGATTATGCCACTAAAGTTACGAATCATCTTCATCATATTTGATATTCATTTAAACCAGTTTCACAGCACACTTGTGATGAGCACCAGGTGTAATATGGAGTATTGAATCGCTACATTGTACACCTGAAGCTAATAATTACACTGTATGTTAACTCACTGGAATTTAATAAAAACTTGAAAATGTCTTGGTGGGGGGTGGGTTCTTTGGGGGCGGTGTACTCCTTCTTTGTCTATTCTCAGGGGAAGGCCTGTGTAGTTTGGTGTAGCCTGTGTATGTATACGTGCATGTGTGTGTGTTCCCATGTTCATGTATACGCATGTCCGTATGTGTGTACATTTCCCAAGTGCACAGGCTTTGGAGGCATTCACCAGTGAAAGTTTTCACACTGAGTTCACTTTGCGGGAAAAATTCTGATTGCATATTCAACATATTTTATAGATACAACAAGTCAGATTTTCTATTTAGTCCTATGTCCATCATTTTGGTAAATTGTGTTTTTGAGGATTTTGTCCATTTAATCTACATTTTCTACTATTTTGGCATAAAATTGTTCACAATATATGAATAAAAAATAAACATAAAAAATAAATCAGTCTTGGGGCGCCTGGGTGGCGCAGTCGGTTAAGCGTCCGACTTCAGCCAGGTCACGATCTCGCGGTCCGTGAGTTCGAGCCCCGCGTCAGGCTCTGGGCTGATGGCTCGGAGCCTGGAGCCTGTTTCCGATTCTGTGTCTCCCTCTCTCTCTGCCCCTCCCCTGTTCATGCTCTGTCTCTCTCTGTCCCAAAAATAAATAAAAAATGTTGAAAAAAAAAAAATTTAAAAAAATAAATCAGTCTCACATTTAGTAGAGCTGATTATAAGTAAATCTAATTTAATCTTAATTCACATGAAATAACCTTATGCAGTATTTTTAATGCTTAATTACTTGCTACTCAATCACTCATCAGTAATTTTTAAAATATGAAAATAACATTTAATAATAAAAATTTACTCTAATATATATCCTTAACATTTATGTAAATATATAAATCACAGTACTCTCATTTATCATGCCATATATGTATATACATCAACACACATATATGGGAAAAAGCTAACTTTTTTTTCAAGTTAATTTATTTATTTTGAAAGAAAGAGAGAGAGAGAGAGAGTGAGCATGAGCAGGAGAGAGGCAGAGAGAGAAAGAATCCCAAACAGTCTCCACACTGTCAGCAAAGAGCCTGACACGGGGCTGGAACTCACGAACCATGATATCATGACCTGAGCTGAAGTCAAGAGTCGGACGCTTAACCGAGTAAGCCACCCAGGTGCCCCAAGAAAAAGCTAACTTTTAATCAGGTCTCAGAAAGGAAGAATTCATATAATTTATTAACTGTCACTGGAAGAACAATGACCACTTTCTACAAAGCTCCTTTATTTACTCTTACACAACTCTGAAAAATCCTCTGGCTCAAAATAACAAGTGAATTCTTGAGAGAACAATTAAGCTACCAAAAAAATCAAACATAAGAAGGGAGAGAGGGAGGAAAATATATCATAATAAAATATGAAAAGATACTCAGGAGACTAATATTTTGAATACTGTTCATATAATCTTCACTAGAATATGCTACAAAGACAGGAAATGGTCTAAATAGTAATAAAAGTTGTGTCAGACCATTGTTCTAGTAATTTTATGAAAAACAAAGAAAACACAATCATTTCAAAGTACCTAGCTGAGCTATGTATATATGTATGTGTGTGTGTGTATATATATATATACACACACACACATACATATATATAGGTAAGTGGCTTCTTTATTTGTTCGCTATGCTGACACTTGTTTTTACCACATTACATTTCACGTAGTACCATCTATGAAGCAGCAAAAACATTATTAAATTTGGGAAGTGGTAGTACTAAATAATAAATAAAGGATTTCCATTATTTAAATAGAGGATTTTACCCTCATTTCACAAAACAGACCCTTAGAATTCAAACTATTTTTCATTGATACCTCCGTCCTTCACTACAAAACAAAAATTACGTATGTTACCTAACACTGCCTAATATAGGGATGTCAAAGAAACCCCACTTTTGCTAATTTTAGTATTAAAGTAATTTTATAATCTTACGGATTCATATATATTCATATATATATTGGTAGAAATAATAATGACAATAATAGGCATTACTTGGAAATGTTTCATTATAACTTTATAAAGATATGCTATTTCTGTGTTCTGGTTTTTTGGTTTTAAAAAACTATCTATAAAAGGATGTTGTTTTATATATAAAATCAGTATTTCAGTTAAGTATGTGGATACTTCACATGTACACATTACAGGTTTCCAGTGAATAAAGTACATAATTATTATACTATCCCCTTTTTCTTTTAACTTACATTACCTAGATGTAGCTTTTTCAAATATTCTATTGGTTGACAATAAACATCACTTGATTATACTAATAATTTTATTGCTTTTTATCACTACGTACAAAATTATCTTGGTGTTAAAATACTAGAAAAAAATACAGGGTATTATACGAAAAGAACAAAAGGTCCTACCTGTTTCAACCTCATGAAGAACGTCTCTGTGAAAGTCTTTCTGCTGAAATACCAAAATCGCTCATTTGCAGGGTACACCCGTACGACAGTCTCCAGGAGAAAGCGGACAGGCTCCACCACCTCTGTGACTACCATATCCACTGCCACAGTCATGTACACCCGCTTATCTGCAGTAGAAATTTTCCGTACATACATTATGATGTCTTTATCATTCCTTGACTATTTAAGAAAACAAAGGTTCCCCACGTATGAAAAAACTAAGGTCCTTTCCAATCATGTTACCATCTATGTTTAATTTTAAATGTTGTACTATCTCTTTGATTAAATGGGTAAACAAACACGTTTTCCAAGTATGCTTGTCAATACTCATGATCCTATCTAAACCAATGGTCAAAATCTCTGACAACCTTACTTTTTCCTTCCACAAATCAGGTCTTTAATATAAAAAATAAAATTTTCAGATAAGATGTAATTTTCTTTTACACAAAAACTATCTTTCAAATTTCCCCAAAAAACTCTGGAAAATCACAAGAATTTGCCCTTTCATCTTATAAAAAGAGATACAAGAAACTATTCACTTTGATGAGATGCATGAGGACTGTCAAATCAAAAGAGATGTTCAACCTTCACGATGCTAAATTTGTACAGGAAAATGCTTATGCAATGTTGTATATGCTTTAAGGTCTGTCAGTACCCTCATTGTCCTCTCACTGTATGTTCAGGAAAAACACTGATTAAGGTTCTTCTGTACAGTTATATATCTATATCAGAGACTTGGCAAGTAATTTTAGGCAATAATATAGTGCTATCAGTCACAATTTCAGTTGTTATTTAAAATGTTTACTTGGCCGAGGCACCTGGGTGGCTCGGTCAGTTCAGCATCCAACTCCAGGTTTCAGCTCAGTCCATGATCTCACAGTTTCATGAGTTCAAACCCTACATCAGGCTCTGCACTGGTAGCTCAGAGCTTGCTTGGGATTCTTTCTCTCATTCTCTCTCTCTCTCTGCCCCTCCCCAACTTGTGCTGTCTCTCTCTGTCTCTCTCAAGTACATAAATAAAACCTCAAAAAAAAATTAAAATGCTTACTTGGCCACAGACTTCTATTTTTTTTAAGTTTTTTAATGTTTTTTTTAAGTGTGTTTCTTTATTTTGAGAGAGAATGAACAGAAGAGGAGCAAAGAGAGAGGGAGAGAGGAAGTGCAGAGTCCAATGCCTGGCTCGATCTCACAAACTGGGGCTCAATCTCACAAATCATGAAATCTTGACTGAGCAGAAATCAAGAGTGGGACTCTTAACCAACTGAACCACCATAGCCTTTTTTAATTTAGATCTAGAATCTTGTAGGCTAGTGTCTAATGGTTTCCTTTAGTTTCACAATAGGCTGAAATACGGATTTTATTTTGTTTTATTTACCCTACTTGAGATTCATTGGTTTTCTTTTTTTCCTTTTCTTTTTTTTAAGTAGGCCCCATGCCCAGTGTGGGGGCTTGAACTCACAATCCTGAGGTTAAAAGTTATGCACTCTACCAGCTAAGCCAGCCAGGCTCCTCTTATTGGGTTTTTCAGTCTGGGTTTGGCTATTCCATATTGTCATTTCTTTGCTACTTCTTAAATATTTTTAAATTTTATTTTGTCCAGCATTTTTAGTTCTCGAAGCTCAAATAACTAAGCCCATTAGAAGAAACCTTCAATAGTGTTTTTAAAAAACATTATACAACATTTATGCATGTCAACTACACTTCTATTAATGTCAAATTCAACAAAAAATTCATTACATTCTTACTAAATGCAAGCATTCTACCTGCAAATTCAAGAGAAATGAGGATTCACTAGACACTGTACTTGACTTAGCAGACCTTAAAGTCCAAGGAGAGTACTATCAAAGTGTAAGAGACAATAACACAAAACAGAATACAAAACACAGCTTGGTGGTACAGTGAAAAGATCTAAGACATTTCATCTCCAGAGTTTCAACTTCTTCTGTAAGAAGTCAAAGTTTTATTCATGAATCCTTTGAGTAAGTTATAATCTCAGGGACATCATTTGGAAATTTTAGAAATCAAGTCAGTGTTTTTTATGGCATATGAAATAATTTTAAATTTAAAATACATTATCTTTTGGATAAGAATATTATTGTAATATAGTATTAAGTTTATTTTAATAGAACAAATAAACTTTAAAATATATTATCTTCTGATAGAAGACCAAAGATTTATTAAAGAACAAAATCAAACTGAACTATGTGTTACATTAAAAACAGATAAAAATTGCTGTTATAACTCACTATTTGAAGTTCTTATATTTTATTCTTCAAAATTATCAACTGGCTTATTTTTCTCATTTTCATGTTTACTTTCTGAATGATTATAAGACAGAAGTTTACAGGCTGGTCTTTACAAGCCTGTAGGCAGAATTTACAAACTGTGGGTGTAAAAATTATTTATTCCTAATACATGAAAGGCTCTATAATCATTATTATTTTTCTATCTTTTTAGCCCTCATTTTGAAATAGACAGCTTCATGTGTGATCAAATGCATGCAATTTATGCAACTGGTAAATATTCTTGCTAAAGAAATTTGAGAATAATTACCATGTAATGCTCTTCATTAATATATTTCTATATTAGTATTCATTAATGTTCCTGTTTTAACCAAAAATCTACTGTGGATATAAAGAAACGAATATAAGACAAAAGATCAAGCCAATGGATCCGTTATTTTCTCAATACAAATTATTGGTTAAATCACAGTAAAGCATTTAGTGTAACTTATAACATTAGTTGTAACTCATGAGGTAAAAATTTAAATTTTAGTTTAAGAACAGATGGCAGAGGGGTAAAAAACACAGACAATTAACAGATATCTGGATAAAGCAGGAATAAAAATAAACACAATGGGAAGAATGACAGATGTACTATTTACCACTCATAAACTTATCGTTTAACACTAGACATGTCTAACAAAATGAAAAGGTAAACAACGCAGAAAAAAGCGTTTACCACAAATGAAATCCTGAATACACATTACTAAGATCCCAAAGGTCAAAAGACTGGAAAAATAATTTAAAAATAAAAAATATAAGTAATCTATAAGGAAAACAGAGAACAGTTACCAAAGATATGCAAAATTCCAGAATTTTGTTTCCCTATTTCTTCCATACTCTGCTTCAAAATAAAATAACACTATAGTAACATATAAAGCACAAACCCCAAATATTTTCTACATAATCTAATAAAACTAATTCACATATCTTTGAGGAAGATTCTTTTGAAAGTGGAGGTTTTCCCCATAATGCATAAAGTATTTTTAAAAACCTGCAAAATTTATGGGGCTCCTGGTTGGTTCAGTTGGTTAAGCATCCAACTCTTGATTTCAGCTCAGGTCACAATCTCACCACTTGTGGGATTGAGCCCCACATCAGGCTCTGCACTGACAACAAAGAGCCTGCTTGGGATTGTTTCTCACTCTTTCTCTGTCCCTCCCTTGCTCATGCTGTCTCTCAAAATAAATAAATAAACATTTAAAAATAAAAAATAAAGACTTTGAAATCTAAATAACTTCATTTTAAATAAGCTCCAGAATTTTTAAAAACACAGCAAAACAACATTGACCATAATATAAAATTTAAAGCAAATAATAATGAATAATTTGAGAAAAGTTACCTTTTGGGGTTTCTTCATTAAGTGCCAGAAATATTGGCACATTGGGGTTCCAAATGCCGGTAATAACATAAGCTCTTCCATCATAGCTCTTTCCCATGGATTCCTATAAAAATTCAGACAGAAATTACTGAGAATACATGCATCAGGAAAATCACCATTTTAAATTATAAACATATCTTACTTTAAGCAATCAAATTTAATAAAATTTGGATTTACAAATGGATTTTTTTCTGTATTATTCACCACCCTACAAAAGCATTTCTTTCCTTATTAAATTCTAAGGCTTTCTTCAGAGTTTCTATTTACAGACACGTACCTCTTGGATAGAAGGAGCTGTACCTTCATATACTGACTCACAAAAACATAATATTGGAGTGAAGTTATATTTATCTTAGACTTCTGGTCATAATTTCATATACCTACATACAAGGTTGTCCACAGTTTCTGTTAAAACTATAGTGTACATCTCACTGAAGATATTTAATTGAATTAATAGTAAGTCAACAGAAAAGCGGTATTTTTCTTCCAGTGTTCTAATTTATAGTATATTCTTAAAATATTAATTTACTTTATCACAATTAACACTTCTGAAAGTTCATACTTTTCTATTATCTATGTTGGATACTTGTATACTGGCTTACGATCAGTAACCAATGTTAGGAGGCTAATAGAGGTAATCAACACCCAAGTTGATTATCTCCCATTCACTCTTATACTTGCTCCCTCCTTCCCTTCACTCCTTCTCCCCTTCTTCATCTCCTCCACTCTTTCAGGCTCCTACTAAGCCCACTCCTGACCCTCACTGAAGAAGCCGGCAACTCCTATCGTGAAAGCAGGATCATATACAGTTACGTGCATGTATGTACGTGTGCAGGGGAGGGGAGGTTAGAGGTGTGCCCACGGGAGAACGGCACACAGCATACAAGTATGTGCATATGCAAAAGTGTATTATCTACAGAACTTTAAATTTCCTGTGCCCATTTCCTCATATTATGAATAGAGTGCTAGAAGTATCAGACTAAAACAAAGATAAATACTGTTTTTCCAATTTTACCCCAACACAGAAGCTTCTCTGAATCCCTATAAAATTATTTGTCATTTGGTAATTATTGTGTTTATTTTCCTAATGTATTGGTGGTATTTCACTAATCGAACTGTACAGCTTGAGTGCAGGGACCCTGCATTCCGGAGATGAAGTACACTCAAGGCCACGTTAAGGAAATTCACTCAGCACCTTCAACACTTTCATATATTCATATTCATTCTCTCTCTGTCTCCCCACCCCTTCCTCTCTCCCTCCCTGTGCCTATCCTCTCTACCTTCTCATTAGGTCCCCATTCAAAACAAGAATGGGCATATGACCCCCAAAAAAACCCAATCCATTTCTGAACAAGAGCTTGTGCCATGCTTGACTCCAAAAAGATGAGTGAGCCCAATCAAATTATTTCTTTCAATTAATAAACACCAAGAAAAGTAGGCAGTCAGCAGTGGAGCTGAAAGGTTTTAATAAGAAGCAAGGCACTGACAGGCCACATAAAAAATGAAGTGATAACAGAAATTAAAAAGTAGGAAAGAACACATAAAGAAGAGTAGAGTATTAGGAAACCGTTAAGTGGTAGGAGAGAAACGGAGAAAAACAAAAAACCATTAAAAATGATCATGCAGTCAAAATACAAAGGCAGATATTGGGAGACAGGGAAGGAAGGAGGAAGAGTGAGGAGCAGAAAGAAAAGGGGCAGAGAAGGTGCAGGGAGGGAGAGATGAAGGCAAGGAGGGAAAGGGGAAGAGAAGGAGAAAGAGGAGACAGAAAGAAGGAAACAGAAAGGGGGAGGGGAGGGAAGGAGGTATAGAAAGACAGGGGGGCAGAGCACCAGATCTCCGGGATCAAGGGCAGCAGTGAAAAAAAGAGAAGGAGCTCAAGCAAAAAAAAGAGACTCAAAGAAAGAGCAAGCCCATGGGGGGACATGAGGCAGACAGGAAAAGTCCAAATAGCAAAAACCACTTTGCAGTGTTTAGGTACAATTTCATGAAGATCAATAACCTCTTCTATCTTCAAGGTGTTCTAAGTGGATCTCTGTTTCTTATAACCAAAATAGCCTAACTCAAACATCTGTATTTTTATGTCTTTGTAGTTCTCATAATACACCACCACAATAATACTGTCTTACATCAAAAGCCCTCAATAACAGTTTCTCCTCATCAAGTACTGCATTTTTGTTATTCAACTAGACCTTTCTATCACACAGACTGGCTTGCTCCCAGCCTCTGATAAAGATGCTTCTTGGAGCACCTGGGTGGCTCAGTCAGTTAAGCGTCTGACTCTTGGTTTTGGCTCAGGTCATGATCTCATGGTTCAAGAGTTCAGGCCCCACCATCAGGCTCTGCGCTGACAGTGCTGAGCCTGGTTGGGATTTCTCTGTCCCTCTCTCTATGCCCCTCCCTGGCTTTCTCTCTCTCACTCTCCCTCTCTCAAAAAAAAAAAAAAAAAAGACAAACATTTTCAAAAATATTTTAATTAAAAAAAAAAAAAAGATGCTTCTTCAACTGTCTTTGCTGAAGAGTTCTTCCTAACTCTTCTGTCTCCACCACAAGCAGAGCTGACAAAATCAGGGACAGCAGGTAAGGGACATCCGGACAACCTAAGTCTCTACCCAAACTAGAAAAGGCAGGAACCCTAGGTGCCCTCCTCTTAGGAAAATAAACTAGGAAATACAGACAGAATGTGGCAGTTTACAATGGGAACATAGCAGAAAGGGCATAACACAGAGGCCGGAGAACACAGTAAGCCACAAATGAACTGTCAAGTCATGAGCAAGCTGAAGCTATGAGGTCAAGTAGGCAAACAGTAGGGTAAAGCAGACACACGGTACTGGAAAGAAATAACACACAGAAAAAGTAAAAAATGTAAGTTTGTGTTAATCTATCCATTTGTTAAGCAAATATGAGCCTACTATAAGCCATGGTCTATGCCTATTAAGTATCCAACAAGGAAAACAAAATGATCCTGACCCTCGGGAGCTGAGAGGCTAATGTTTTCCAAACAGCAATTTGTGACTCATTTGTGGATCATCAAATCAATTTAGTGGATTATGACCAGACATTTTAATCAAGTAGAAGAAAAATAGAGTTCCTCATACACCTAAGGAAGGGGTAAGAACGGTTTCATGAAAATTTTATTTCTGCTTTTCTACACAAAGATTATAAGCATACTGGATTAAAATATAAATGTATTTGTAACTATGAGTCCAGCTACTGGCCCAGTGTCAATAAATGGTTAATTGTAAAGCTCCACAAGCTTTCCGAGGCATTTCTAGGACTTTTAAATTACATTCCAGTTCCAAGAACCCAGGCTCTACTGAGTTTTCAGCTCTTCTTGGTACTTTGCAGTTATGCTTTTCCTAGGTACTAAAGGGGAGTAAAATTTGGCACCTCAAAATGTATCTCTTTGGCATGTAGGCTATTTTTAGTCTGATTATTTTAAAAAACAAAAGACTGGGAAAGAACCTCTGACCTCCCCCTTATAGTGACCATAGATAACTACAGTATAAAATAAAGCAGGTGAAATAGGGAGGAACTTAGCAAAGTCTGTTAAAATTCCTATGTCCCATGGTTTCTGAGTGGTCTAGCAAACATTTGTTTGCCAAACATTTACTTTTTTTTCATCTTCCTATGGACTGTCTCCTTTCCCTTTGAGGTCCCCAACTTCTACCCTTTCTCCTTAGCTCAGAATGGCATATAAACCTCATTGCCTGACTACCTGTAGGCACCATATTCTTATGAAGCCCCAACACATATGGAATTAAATTTAATTCTCTCTTGTTAATCTGTCTCATGTCAGTTTAATTCTTAGACTAGCCAAAAGAACCTTGAAGGGTAAAGGAAAAATTTTCCTCACCAACTGTATCAATGGCTGTGGATCAAAAATTCTCATTTCCTTATTCCTACAGTACAAGGATATTCACCAAAAATATTCTCACTACTGGAAGACAATGGAGTCTCTGTTATTTGTATCCCCAAAAAAACAAATTTTATTTATACATGATTTTGTTTATATATGTGTAAGTAATATGGACATTTGACTAAAATATATTTTCACCTATAAATATGACTTTCTCTTTCATGTAGATCTTATATTAAACTAAATTTATAAACTTACAAAATGTCTCAATTCATCTTGCTTATTAGAAAATACTCACAGGGAAGAAAAGTTAGCATTCTTAAAAATTGTTCAAGATAAAAAGAAAAGTCTCACAAATTGTGAAACTAAATACAATTGTAGGATTTTTCAAAGTCTGTCAGAAAAAAAAGTGCAAGAAAGTGAAATTTGTTTTCAAAGTGTTCACATAATTAAACGAGTCATAGAAGAACATAACATCTTGCTCTAGAGGGAAGAACCAAGGCTAATTAGGCTAACTTATAAGGGATAGGACTTCTGGTGATTACAAAGAATTGACTTCGTAATAATCAGAACTGTCCCATAGTTTCCATTATAAGGTAATAAGTTCCATTTTATGAGATGTAGTCTAGTCAAAGCTCAATAACCATGTAGTAAGATAGCACAAAGATCAGTAATAAATCACAACTACTGATAACTGCAAACACAAACCCTCCCAATTTTATCAACTATTTGTTGTACAGAAGCTTCAATGCTGACGAACCCTTTGATTTCAACATGGACTCTTCAAAGTGGAGGACTGCTCTGCCAAAGACACTCAAGACCAGGAAGTTCAATGCCAGTCTGTAATTCTATAATCTGCATTTAGGTTTCTCTGCCAGTGATTCACCTTAATCTTTTAAACTCCAAAAGACCATGACTAACTAAGACCTAGGAACTTGTATTGCATGTTCCTAAACTACCTCCTTATGGAATTTTCAGGACTCCAAAATGCTATGACTTGCCTTAGGTAAAACCACTTGTATAGTGGTAGGTTGTAAAGAGCGATGGAAGAAAGCTGACTTGTTTTCACATTCAGTGGAACTGGTTTGTTCTTACCTTACCTATCTGTGCAATGCTTCCTCTGTATTTCTGTGGCTCACTGTACCAATCTAGAAGAGCACTTAACCTACTGCTGTAGTTACACACTTAAGAATCTGCTTCCATCACAAATCTATGAACCCACACATGGTAAGAGCTATGTTTTACCATAGCTATAAGCCCAGAACTCCACACAATGCTTGCCACACAATTATGTATTCAAAAAAAGGTTCAACGAACCATTGTAGGGCCACTAGAAAATCAATGTGACATTACCAGGGAATAACTCTAAAAAGCTTACAGAATTGATGATATTTAATTGACATCTATAAAACTCAGCTGAAAAGATGAAAACACGTAGTGCTTGTTATCTATCGGTAAGTATAAAAAATCTCAGTCAAGTCACTTTATACTTAACTACTTTATACCTAATACTCTATTTCCTACATTTCTAAATCACAAAGTAAATGTTTTCATTAAGTACAATATTTTTGTTTAAAAGATAGTATACTATTTTCACATCAAACATCAACTTTCAAATATATATTAACCTTCAAGAACATTCCTTAAACAAATACAACTACAGTAAATATACTTTGCTAAGGACAGGTTACCAAGGAGTATAAATTCAAAAATGGAAGTGCTTTAAAGAAAACAAAAGCATTCATCACAGTCCTCAAATAATAATAGTGCATTAAAATAAATGAAAGGCACCATATTCACTCTAAGCATGCCTGTTATAATCATGTACTTGTTATTTTTGGCTCAAAGAAAAGATTATCTTCCTAAAAACCTAAATAGATGAATAGATGGACATTGTCATAACACTATCCTTTTATTTGCTTTAATTTAGCATATGATTTTTTGGTGGAAATTTTCCTAAATCTCTCCCTCATAAGTAATTTTAAGTTTGGGTTTCCAAATCTAATTAGTACTACCACACAGCTGAAAGTTAGAAACAATTTTGACAATATGACAAAATCTTTAAATAGAAAATACTTCTAAAATATAAAATAACTATCATCTATACTTGGTTAATGTGCTTAAGATTATCATTACCATATCCAGTAAATGCATGTCACTGTTCTTCACGTTTCGACCTGGGCTTAATAACATTCCAAAACATCTGAAAATATTGGGGGGGAAAAAAAAGGACAAATAAGGTATCAAGAATATATAGAAGCCCAGTGAGCAAAAAGCCTTTTTATAATAACTACACAATCTGAGCTCTGTATTTACAAGTAGCTTTAGGTTTTTTTAAAGAAACACCACAAAAAAAAGAATTCATTGAGGTACATAATAAAATCACATAGAAATAAGTTATCTAAATTCCCAGATCTTTATTTCTACATGTAAAATATTACCAATGATCAGAAACTGTGATAAAATGGCCACAAATTACTGACTGAAACAAAACATAGTAGTGAGATATGAATTAATTTCTAGGTAGAAATGAGACTTTATTTGCCTTGGAGTTATTTTAAACATACAGATCAAAATCAACCAACCCAATTAAATGAAAAAGGAGATTAAAAAAAAAAAATAACACTGTGCTCTCTCTTTGTATCAAGCCAGATTAACAGAAACAATTACCCTGGCCTTCAACAGTCACTTTCACTGAGTAGCCTGTTAATATTTATTATACCTTAAGTTTGAAAAAAAAGTTATATGAAGCTCATTACTAAATGTATTAGTATATTAGTGAAGATATTATCCAACATACTATATACGATTAACTATTTACTTTGTTCTGTGTTTCCTGATGCTAGAGAAGCTTTAGGAATCCCATCAATACTACCACTTTATTTGTGAAGGATTTTCATAAGCTCTAAAATTTAGCTAAATCTAACGTTTTTATTTTTGTTAGACTATTATTATTTCTGCTTTTAGGTAAGAAAAGTAGAGTCTAGAGAAATTTGACAATTTACTCAAATTCTTTTCCCTATTAAATAGGTCTTATAAATCTAGAGGCAATGTGATCTGTCTTCAGTATCCCTCTGCCAACAACACATAGCCACACTTACTAGAGTGTTTGTATTGCAGCTCTCCAAAATTTTTAAATATGCTATGGAACATTTCATACAGAGATAGAGAATGTAAATAAATATGTTAAGATTTTTTTCATTTCAAAATACTGGCAGCTGACACATCAATACTTTATCTGATCCTTTTTATTTTCTGAAAGTTTACCTTTCTAATAGCACAGCTTTTTCTTCCATGAACAAGTCTTATCCCAATTATGAGTCTAGTAAGTGGTAAAACAATATATACTTCCTGTGAGTACTTGAGTATACCATGCTCATGGTTCTCTTTTGGCATCCAAAATCAATCAAGTACATGACAAAGATAAAGTTCAAACATATTAGTGTACCACTGAACAAAATGGAATCTACTAAAAAATACTTCAATATTCATAATTTTAATACAATTACTATACAACGAAAAATCTCCCTATTAATTCCTATAATATACACTGTACAAATTAAATGTTAATTATGTAATTTACTGTACTATTTCTTATACTATTGCTTAAATACTTGCTAAGCAAGAATAAAAGAGTGAATTTTTTTTCAAATATAAAATTTGGTCCCCTCAACTAAGAAGTCAGGTCAATGAGGTCAGAAGACTTCTCTCACAATACCATATGCTTTGCTTTGGCTTGCATCTCTCATGGCTTTTTTAAGAACAGATTTGTATATTATAGGGTTTTTGAATTAAAAACTATCATATACTTATTGTAAAAAATTAATGGATACCAAAATATATAAAGAAAATATAATTTATCCTTTCTCTAACGTCAGCCCCCTTAAGAGCCAATGTTAACAATCTGGTATGCATCCCTTTTTGTTCTTTTGAAAACTTAGTTTTTCATCATCTTTTTTTTTTTTGCCAGGCACTTGCAGGTGAATGGTAAAATTGGTACAATTTTATATTTTCTTAATATTCTTATGTTAAATTCTACTGCAAAAAGAGCCTTGGAAGTTTAGGTTTTCCTTAAATGGCAACAGCTCTCACTTTATTTTGATGATCTTTGATGTGCTGCTCTTTTCCTGGGTTATAAACAAAAAATCCTGCCACCAACCAGGAGTGTGACCTTAGAGAAAGCACCTAACTCCCTTGAGCCTCTGCTTCCTCTTCTAGAAAATGGGAGAGGTATAATATATGAACTCTAAGTAAGTTCTTCCAACACGAAGACTGCACAATTTTTCTCCATCAAGCTGTATTAGTCATTTCCAAAATTATATTTCATTAAAGTACATCAGGCTTCCTACAGAGACAAGCAAGGTCTATTAGGAATAATGTGTCAGTAATTAGATAGATATTATTAGTACCACAAACACCTAATGCAGATATTAAGTGTTTCATTGGGGAAGTCAAAGCATTCAACCTTTCCTTGTTAACTCTATAAATAATGTAGAAAATTGCCATCACACCTGTTTTCTCAAGCAGTTCACAGTCTACTGGAGGAGGAAAATACAAGTAAACAGGGAATTACAACCTGATATGGTAAGTTCTAGGACTGCTGTATAAAGCACAGATGAGGCATATCCAACATTATTTATAATATAGTAAATAGGCTGACCTGACCAAAACTTGCAATCAACCTCCTTAGAATGAGATATTATATTATTACATTAATTGTAACAGATACTTAACTTTTTCTTAAGTTTATTTATTTTTAGAGAGACAGACACAGAGACAGCAACAGCGCAAGTAGGGAAGGGGTAAAAAGAGAGGGGAAAAAGAATCCCAAGCAGGCTCCGTGCTGCCAGCACAGAGCCCAAGACAGGGCTCGAATTCACAAAACTGTGAGATCATGACTGAGCCAAAACCAAGAGACAGACGCTTAACCAACTGAGCCCAAGCCAACCTTAAGTCAGACATTACCATATTACTGCATTTTACATTTCAAGACAATCTGCATATGAAAAATGACAAAGCTTGTTTTCAGGAAGGTAGAAGTGATTTGCCAGAACAAAGCTATTACGTTAAAGGACTGGGATGCAAGTCCATATCCATGATCCAAAACTGCTGGTCTTCTATACATTGAACTCTGTCGTCTCCCTAGCCTATCAGAAAAGATTATAAATTCCTTATGTGACCCAGGACAAGTTATACACTGCAACATCTCACTTTCAACATTTCTGAAATACAAATGTTATCTGCTTACAGGCTCACTGTTAATGTAAAGATGAAAAACCTCATGGTGAAAATACACTGTAACCTATAAAGCAGTTGCCAATTATAAATTATTATTACAATTGCCACTATTAAGAAGAGAAAGTCTGGGGTGCCTGGGTAGCTCAATCAGTTAAGCATCAACTTTGGTTCAGGTCATAATCTTGTGGATTGTGAGTTTGAGCTCCCCATCAGGCTCTGTGCTGACAATTCAAACCCTGGAGCCTGCTTCAGATTCTGGGTCTCCCTCTCTCTCTGTTCCTCCCCCACTCATGCTGTCTGTCTGTCTCTCTCAAAAAAAAAAAAAAAAAAAAAAAAAAAAAAACTTAAAAAAAAACAGAGAAAGTTTAGCCTTCCATAATACCTATGAGTTTTTACTCAAAACAGAGCTTTTAACAGCAAGTTAGCATCCATATAATCACCTAAACTCAGCACATCTAGCACTGCTTTAGACTTCAGAAATGGAAAAAAGTGAGAAAAACAAAGATGGTATGTTAATGTCCTGCAACAGGAAACTGGATTTTTTTACTTTTGCTTTTAGTCCATCAAATGATTAGGATTCTATTTACCTCCATTTATGCTGCTAGAAGACTACCGATAAAAATTAAGAAGGGAAGAAAGGAAAAGGAAAGGAGGCAAACATCTACCAATACCAGTCAAGGAACACTGTCTCTTAACTGAACTTTCGTTGTTAAAATGAAAAGTGACAGTATGTCAGAAGGAGGCAAACAGAAATACAAAAAAAAGCTGTAAGTCAATTAGATTTCTTTTCAGAATATACAAACACACTACAAGCTAAATTCTGAAAAAACTGGAATCCCAGTCTCACACTAAAGAAGTTAAAAAAAAAAAAAAAAAAAAAAAAGATAGTTGGAAAAGTCTTCCAGGTGAGAAATGTTGGGATTGCTTTTCCCTGACTAAAGGGATCAAGTAGAGATAGATACACAGGTATTCCTCACTGCGCACAGTATGGGGAACCATTAAAATAACCACACAAGCCAAAACTGTACAAAGCGATGTTATAAGCAATGGGAAAAATTATGATTGTTTTGCAAACAACTTTTTTGTTGTTTTGTCAAAACTTTAAAAAACTCTTTACTGTCAGTTTTAAGTATATAAAGAAATGGAGGAAAAAAAGTGAAACTTATTTAGCCCCTTGTAACTTAAAGCGCTTAGAAACGTTGACAGTTAAGGTGTTCTGCTTCTTTGGAAACAATTATTAAGACTAGCTTGAACAGTGCTTGCTTTCCTCTCATACAATTCACAACATGGGGTAAGCGTCTTTTCTTTGAGGAACTCACGTTCCTTTCTAAGTCTGAATCAGCTTCCAATATTTTCTCCTTTGCACTTTTAATGTTATGAAAGGTCTCTGAGGGCTCCTTTAATGTGAAGCTTTTGCTGGCATCACCTCCTCTGCGACATTCATCCTTTTCATCGCAACCACTTTATTTATGCTGCTAGATTAATCCTCTGCCTGCCTATCTAGATTCCACTGAATAGCGGCAATGTCAACATTCCCGTGGTCCTATTCCTTTCTAATTCCATCTACGTCCCGTTCAAATCCCGCAGAGTTATTTCCACAGGGCACTAAAGGTTCTGCCATGCCACATGCATACTATTCACTGCTGCTTCCTGTCATGATGCATGAATGTTTTTAACAGCATGCTTCTACCATACTTCTTCCAAAACTTAGCTAAGAAACTGCATTGTCTCCAGTCCTGTAATTATCATTCCCATTCAATGTGGCAACTAACTTCAAAATGTTGGCTTAAACGCTAGCAAAACTAACTAGAATTTTAGTTTTTGTTGCAGTCTTCATCCAAAGTAGAAGTAAATGCTTCATTTCAACCATGAGCACCTTTCTATTACTACTGAACTTAAAGATGATGGAGTCCATCAGAGTCCATCAGACTTTTTCAGAACGGCTCATACCACAGCTTCACATGGGGCTTAGGTCTCGTCCTGTTCTCGTTCTGCTGTCACCATTTCCAAATCTTCTAAGATTGCATGAAATTTCACTTTCCCCATTACCACTTTCCATTTCTTTCCTGCACTTTGATCTTTGTTGGCCAACTCTTTCAATTATCCATTTTTGTGAAATGTTCGGGAGGTTTCCCACTGAGCGGTAAGGAGCAACACAGCAACACACTCTGTGGTCTGAGAGTTAACTAAGCAACAGACACGCTGTGACCACTATCAACAGAATGTGAATGAAGTGATGTGACTGGTCACTGATCCTGTACTTATGTAGTGACAGTGCACTGAAGAGTTAACAGCAAAGTTTTCACTTTCTACAATTACTCAAAATTAATATACCATGGTAACAAAAATTTGAACCACGTGGCTACAGGACTGGTGTTATTTAACTAAACCAAAGTAACATAAATTTGTGCATTATCATAACTATAAAATAATGCCTCCTTGTCTATACACATAAGTTCTAAAAAATCTAGCCATGGCTTTGCCTTCTCATGTAGCAGTCTACTCCGATTCTGCAGGCTACTCTGATTTCCACTTATCACTCAAAACAGTCTCAGTAACGATCATGATTGTGGTACTAGTGATAATACCACCAACAGTAATAACAAAAAGCATTTATTAAGCATTTATTCTGAGTCAGGGACTATTCCAAATACTTCACAGGTATTACCCAATTTTTTCCTCTCCAAATTCTTAGGTATTATTCACAACTTACACATTAGAAACTGAAGCACAGACAAGTTAAATAACTTGGCCAAGGTCACTGTAGAGCCAGGATCCAAATCCAGATCAAAGACTCCACAGTTGTGATCTTAAGAACTTTACTAGCTTCAATGCCACCAGTCACAGGAAGAAGTCTCTCCATTAAGTTTTATACTTGTAAGCAAAACAGGTTTAAAACACTGGCTGTTCTTTTCTTTCCAATCTTCAGGTGGGAAGTTTTTACTTTCCCCCTAAGATTACCTGGAACACTAAGACTAATTACTAGGAAAAAAATAATTTAAAATAGATGCTTAGGATTGCTTTAGATTCGCTATCAGTACAGAGAATTTAATCTACAAGGAGGCTATTAAAGAAGAGGTAATATTTTTAGGTCTTTTTCTTCTCTTTTTTAAATTATCAACCAGTAAACTTCAAGAACATACAACAACCTCCAAACATACCATCCAGGGGCAGTAACTCCCACATTATAATGGATTGAAATTTGAAATGCAGAACCATTTTCAAATATCAATACTTTTACTAACACCTTTCAAATATAAAAAGAGAACTTAGCCATAGTCAGATAGAAAATATAAAATTAAAAAATTATTAAAACAAACCAATAAATTTCAAAATCTAACATTTGGCCTAATCACTGCTAAAAACATTTAGTAAATCAATTATTTTGCTTTACTATTCAGTAGGAATAATACAAGAAATCTGGATAATGATACCTTATTTAGGCTTTTGCATATACCAGATATAGGAATAAAAATAAAAGCAAAACTGCAAGTATTTTTATAATTGAATGTACCTGAATATACCTGTAAACACAATTCGAAAACCTCACAAAGCATGGCAAAAAATAAAAATTTTCCCCCTAGCTACTACTGGTTAACAAGGGCTTGTTTTCTCCTACACAAAGGTAAATCAAATGTAGGTAGAGACAAAGATCAGCAAAAAATTATAAAATCAATTATATGAGAAAATGTAAAACATACACAACTTCAGCAAATTTTACTGAATAAGAATAATAAGTAATTCCAGGGACACCTGGGTGTCTCAGTTGGTTAAGTGGTTAAGCGAATTTGGCTCAGGTCATGGTCTCACAGTTCATGAGTTCAAGCCCTGAACTGGGTTCTCTTCTGTCAGCACAGAGCCCACCTCAAGTCCTCTCTTTCCCTCTCTCTCTTTCTCTCTCTCTCTCACACACACACACACTTAAATATGTATATATAAACATTTAAATATATATAATATAAAATGCATAATATATATAAGCATAAAATATATTTTATATATATAATATACATATTATATATATAAAGAATAATAGTGATTCCATCTGGACTCCCTGCTTCTTTTTTTTTCCCAGCTATAATTTCACTTCCTTTTTTTCTTCTACTCTTTATTTCATCTACATTTTCTTCCATGTCTGTTGATACATTTTTGTTTTATCTCTTCCATCTGGAGTTTTATCTTTCTTTATATAGTTGGCAGTAGAACTGATATGATTTACTGAGGAATTAGGTGTACAGGAAGAAAGATCTGACTCCAAGTTTTTCACCCTGAGTAAATGGAAGGATCAAGTTACAAATTGGTAAGACAGGAGACTATGGGAGGAACAGGTTTGGAACAGGGTTGGGAATCAAGAGTTTGAGTTTTGAACAAATAACCTTAAAATGCCAAATGAAGAGGTGAAAAGGAGTGAGCAGAAGATATCCTAACATTACTGGCTTTGCCTTCCTCTGAACGTTCCTAGAAAAGTCGCAGTCAAATTATGAAAACAACAAGAATTTCTCTGAGGCAACATTAGAGGAAGAAAATGTGGTTCTCACATTGGTTCCAGTTAATAAGGAGCCTGATGAAGAACATCAAATGGAACTAAGTGTTTTTTCAACTTCATAAGTCAGCCTGAAGACACCGGAGACAAAGTTCATCATCCTCAAATGAATGAACAATTCAAGATTTTCCCCCAAAATGGTTGTTGTAATACACCAATCCTTCCCTTGCCAACCAATTTGCCTTCAGTTAATAAAGTGGCTTGGAACAATCTGCAAAACTGGTGCCAACAATTTGAGTACCGATGGCCGGAAAATACAGGTTTATGTGAGGATCCAGAAACATGCTTACTCTGAAAGAAACGAGAATATTCCTAAACATCACCAAAGGCCAAACTGCAGTCATGCCTGAGGAAATGCAAGATGGTGGCCAAGAGATGAAGGATTTGGAAAAGTTGTAAGAAAAGTGAGAAAGAGGAAGAAATTAATACAGTTGAAGTGATAACTTCAGCACAGGAAGGCATGTTGGCAGCACAGTCAAGAACCACTGCAAAGAGCCAAACGATCTAAGGCTGTGAATTCATAATCCATTCCTGCTTCTGTTGAGATCTTTGTGCTACAAGCCTCTGGTGTCTAGTGGTGTGTGGTCCATGGCAGAACCTTCTTGTCAGACACAGAATGTTGGCTTTGCCTGCAGCTCCATGCAGGTCGGGCCCGGGCCTGACGCTCCCAAAAGGATGACCTCCCTCTTCCCGTTACCCGCCTGCACTTTCCCATCCCTAGGCCCAGAAGGTAACATGTTATGCCCTGAATGTGCTAAAAGAAATAAGAAAATGATGAAACAATTCATTGCAGGGGGGAGGGAGAAGTGACCTGGTTTGAACACACCAACACCATTCCCTTCAGATGGCCATAGCTTAATAAAGAGTAAGTGGTGGAGAGCCCACAGATACGTAGACTTCCACCCCAGCGACTGCTGTGCTGTGTCCTAGCCATTCTCAGTGTTGCCTGATGCCTTGAGTACAGATATAAATGTCCGGACTCTGTACTTCAGGTTTGCCAAGAAGTGACTGCTATGGCTACTTTAAATATTTAGTTATACAGAATATAATTTAGTTTTGTTTTAATTACTAGATTTTTTTTTTAAGTAGTTTTAGGCTTTCAGAAAAATTGAGCGGAAAGTACAGGGTTCTGAAATACTGCCCCAACCCCTTCCTCTACTATCAACATCCTGCACCAGTGTGGTACATTTGTTGAACCTACATTGGCTTATCCTGATCACCCAAAGGCCATAGTTCATGACAGGGTGCACTTTTTGTGTCGTACAGTCTCTGGGCTTTGACAAGTATATAATGACCGCCTATATCCACCATGATAGTTTCAAAATAGTTTCACTGCTCTTAAATTTTCATGTTGCATCTACTCAATACTCCCTTCCTTCCAAATCCTGACTACCGATCTTTTTACTGTCTCCATAGGTTTGCCTTTTCTAGAATGTCATACATTTGGCATCACAGTAGCCTTTTCAGATGGACTTCTTTCATAGCAATATGCATTGAAGGTCCCTTCTTTTCACGGCTTGATAGGCCACCTGTTTTTAGTGCTGAATATTCCACTGCCTCCATGTACTTTGTTTATTCATTCACATACTAAAAGTCATCTTGGGTGCTTCCAACTTTTGGCAATTACGAATAAAGCTGCTATAAACAAACAAACAAATGCCAAATGAAGATCCTAAAGTTGTGGACCTATATTTATATAAATTTGGAATTCAGAAGAGACCTCAGGTTTGAGATTAAAAATGTAGAAGTCATTCATTTGTAGACTATATTTGAAGTCATATATTTAAAGCGATTGGATGAGGTAACTAAGAAGCAAGTGCAGTAGAGGAAAGACCGCTAAAATTATGTCATCAAGAAGGAGACATAGAATAAAATCTAAACAAGAAGAAAGCTTGCCATAAGAGCATGCCCATTTCATCCAAAATAATAAGAGAAAAGGCAGAATATATGGTACAGATGAGATAAATTGGCAGACAAGGTGATAGGAATACCTAAAGTTCTACTATTGTTTCTATTATCTTAAATAAGAAGAGATAATTGGCTTAGAGTAAACATGTAGAAGACATGATGCACTTTTAAACAGAAGATGTGAAATAGCCTAGGAGAGACATGAAATAGGTTGTGTAGTAAAATGAAATAGGGATGCTAACAACACAAAAGTACACCTGAGGTTGTGGTCATGAATTTGAAGTAAAGCCAATCAGCATGGTTATATGTTTATTTTCCCAGCTGCATTCAGTTATAACAAGTGTTGGTGCAAAGGAGAAAGCTAGAATTAACCAGAGATGGGAATATGCCAGAGGAATAGAAAGACGGAAAAGAGAGCAAGGGAGTTGTGGGAGTATATAAAGGAATAATTTATAAAGGTAGATAATGGAATCTAAGTTGGGATGGAGACATGTAAAAAAGTAAAATCATGAAGTGAGTGGGTGAGGGACAGTAAAACATGACAGGACCATAGATTATTAGTCTCAGTGAGATCAAATAATTAATGGAATTGAGAAAATGAGAATGAATTAGACAGATAAGAAGTACTGATCAGACAGTAGGATACTTGATACTAAGATTATGAAGGGAGTACAGTCAATGGTAATGACAAATTCCAGACTATGACCCTTGAAGCAGGTGGCCGAAGTAGGGAGGAAGAAAGGTCTTTGGAGAGAATGAGATCAAAAAAACTAAGAAGCTGGGTTATTAGAAAAACCATCTATATAGATAGTGAAACTGCTATAACTTAGGAAAAGCCTAATGATTGGAGAATGACAGTGAGCCAGGAGCTAAAATCTTCAAAGAATGATGGGAATCCCAAGGATGTGTAGATAACTGCAACAATAGAGGCTAGCAGATGGGAAAGTCTGAGAGCATCAAATTTGAAGCTGTGAGTTTCTAAGGAGGGAAGAGGAAAACAGTCTGGAAGAAGCAAGGACATTCAAAGGATACTCACACATCTCCAGGCCAAGGTACAAGGGCAGGGGAGGAGAGAAAACAGCCATCACTTGAGAAGCAGTAGACTCAGGGCAAGCCCAGTTTATATAAAGTGAAGGCAACATTCAGAATCAGGTTGAAGATTAAAGAAACTATGCTTACGATGACTATGAGTTCCAGAGTGTAAAATGGAATGTCCCAAAAGCTGGGTAAACATGGACAACAGGAGTCAGAAGACAGAATATACAGAGTCATGTGGGGATCAGGATTTGAGTATTGATGGAAAACCCAAGAGTCTTGGATGTCTTACAAGGCCTGAAACAGCCAAAACAGAAACAAAATTCAGTGAGGCTAAAGGTTGAGGGTAGGAAGAAGGACCGTGGCAAGAGCATGCAGAGCTCTGGAATACCCTTCTTTACTCCAGTTTGGGACAACCAGGGTGCACGAGTTAAGGAAGGGGCAGTACTACCAGAGGAACATGGAATTCTGGGCATCGCTTTCCTATTATTGATGGGGGATAGGAATGCGAACAGACTATATGAGTGTGGAGGAGTTTTTACTTGAAGTACATCGAGGAAAGGTAACTACTGCTGCGTATCCAAAGACACTCTCAGTTAACAAATTTGCGAAATTGTAAACCCAAAAATATATATACTATGCATTAGCTCATAACCTCATTTCACAAATGCTACTGCTCCCTAAAAGACAAGGTCTGAAAAAGCTGTCCTATATCTTCAATAAAGAGACTTTCAATTAGGCAAAAGCTTATTTTCTACAATCAATAAAAGCTACACATACATACATCCCCAAGAAAGGAAATAATAATCTTAGATGTGGTCCCTGCATGAAAACCTACTTATAGCAAAATGCTCTTGTGTTGGAGTCCCCAAGACCACTCTAGGTTCGAAGATTTGCTAGAAGGACTCACAGGACTCAGCACATAGTTGCATTTATGGCTATGATTTATTAGAATGAACAGATACAGGGGCGCCTGGGTGGCTCAGTCGGTTAAAGCGTCCGACTTCGGCTCAGGTCATAATCTCGCGGTCCGTGAGTTCGAGCCCCGCGTCGGGCTCTGTGCTGACCGCTCAGAGCCTCGAGCCTGTTTCAGATTCTGTGTCTCCCTCTCTCTCTGTCCCTCCCCTGTTCATGCTCTGTCTCTCTCTGTCTCAAAAATAAATAAACGTTAAATTTTTTTTTTTTAAAAGAATGAACAGATACAAAGCAAAATCAGCACAGGGAAAAGGCGCAAGGGGTGAAGTTCAGAGTCCTCGTCCTGTGGAGTCACAGAGGATGCATTTAATTCCTCCAGCAATGAGATGAGACATGTGTGAAAAGTTGTTTACCAGGGCAAGTGAGAGACTCAGTATCTAAGGTTTTTACTGAGGGCTGGTCATACAAGCATCCTCTGCCTAGGACATAACAAAATTCCAGATTCCAGAAGGAGAGCAAGTGTTCAGCATAAATCACGCTGTACAGTTTAGGCACAGTTCTGGGAATGGTGGAAACCTCTCCGAAATCCAAGTTTCCAGATGCCATTCCAGAACCAACCCTACAGGGCGCCTGGGTGGCTCAGTAGGTTGAGAGTCCAACTTCGGCTCAGGTCATGATCTTGCAGTTCACAAGTTTGAGTCCCACACTAGGCTCTGTACTGAGAGCTCAGAGCCTAGAGCCTGGAGCCTGCTTCAGATTCTGTGTCTCCCACCCCCTCTCCCAGCTCACGTTCTTTTCTCTCTCTCTCTCTCTCTCTCAAAAATAAACAAACACTAAAATAAAGAAGAAGAAGAACAAACCCTACAAGCAGACCTTTAGGAATAGCAGTTTTGGCCCTACTTTGTTAACTCTCTTCTATACAGCCCTATCTTGATATTTACATTTTAAGAGAACTTTAATATAAAACAATGCCATCTGTGTGTAAAATAATATAAATTCCTCAGGAGTTCAATTCCATTTAAAAGACTTGAGCACCTCGGTGTCTCAGTTGAGCATTCAACTCTTGATTTTGGCTCAGGTCATGATCCCAGGGTCATGGGATCAAGCCCCTACATCAGGCTCCGTGCTGAGCGTGGAGCCTGCTTAAGAGTCTCTCCCTCTGCCCCTCTCCCCTGCTCGCGGTCTGTCTCTCTCTCTCTCTCTCTCTCTCTCTCTCTCTCTCTCTCTCTCTCTCTCTGTCTAGGGGTGCCTGAGTGACTCAGTCAGTTAAGTGCCTGACTCTTGATTTCAGCTCGGGTCATGATCTCACGGTTGGTGAGATCAGGCCCTACACTGGGCTCTGCACTGACAGCATGGAGCCTGCTTGGGAGTCTCTCTCTCCCTCTTTCTCTGCGCCCCCCCCCCCCTTATTGAACTCTCTCTCTCTCTCTCAAAATAAATAAACTTTAAAAAATAAATAAAAACCTTGAATCAAGCCATATAAAGTTTTGATCAGTTATGAAAAGAATAACAATCTTCCACAGTATAGTGGAATAATGAAATAATTTGCCAAAATATATAATAAACCTTAAAGAAAACATGTAACAATTAGAAAAAGAACATGAGGTGGGGCGCCTGGGTGGCTCAGTTGGTTAAGTGTCTGACTCTTGATTTTGGCTCAGGTCATGATCTCATAGTTGTAAGGCAGAGCCTCACATATCAAGCCCTGCAATGGGCATGCAGCCTGCTTAAGATTCCCTCTCTTGCTCTCCCTATGCCCCTACCCTGCCTGCTTGGGAAGGAAGGAAGGAAGGAAGGAAGGAAGGAAGGAAGGAAGGAAGGAAGGAAGGAAGGAAGGAAGGGAGGGAGGGAGGGAGGGAGGGAGGGAGGGAGGGAGGGAGGGAGGGAGGGAGGGAGGGAGGGAGGGAGGAAGGAAAAGAAAGAGAGAAAGAGAAAAAAAGAGAAAGAGAGAAAAGAAAAGAAAAGAAAGAAAAAGAAAAGAAAGGAAAGAAAGAAATTCAAAGAACTTCAAAGAAATTCAAAGAAAGAAAGAAAATGTGAGAATAAAAAAAGTGAGTAAACTTATTAAAACAGTTAGAAAAGACCAAATCAATAAAGCACAAGTACAAAATTTCACATGTAACTTATTTAACTTTTGTTACTTGCCTAATGTTCTCCTATACAAAAATAACATTTTATGTAGTTCTTCCTCCCTCTTCAAATGAACCAAAGATCTTAAAAAAAAAAATGAACTGCCATTATAAAGGACAAAATATTAGTACTTAAATAATGCTTACTAGTAATGTAAAATAATTATATCTATAGATACTTAACACCTCTCCTTGCCCCTCCCCACCAAAAAACATCATACAGAGGAGTCAAACTGAATAAGGCTTTAGGAAGAATACCAAGACACCCTGCAAAATAACATGCTTCCTCCCCACACACTAAGAAATTTAACCCAAAGGATAATTTACTTTATAGGACTTCTTTTGTATGAAAAAAACTGTGCATTAAACACTCGGGGTGGAAATGGACATAGGGTAGAAATCATTAGTTTTTAATTCTTGTCATTATTACTATTATGACACCAAAAAAAAAATATCTAAAATAACCACTTTCTTCCCAGTCCCCAGAAATGTATTTGAAACTTTATGGGACTGGTTGATTTTATTAGGTACTAATTCAATTAGTCAACTGAAATCCAATTAGGAAAGAAAATACAGTAATTTGAACAGGGAAAGTTTACTATAAGGAATTATTAACTATAATAGGAGAGTAACTATAAAGAGAATTCTAAAGAATACCCTAAGGCTGAGGGAGAGAACACCAAGAAAGAGCAAACCTGGAAGGAGGATCCTCTCCCTAAAGCTGGTATTCTAACAGCTTACTACAAAAGGTAGGACTGTAGCACAGTAGATGGCAAAGTTTGCTAGACTGCCCAGGTAAAGCTGGACCACAAGCAAGCAGGAAACAGCCCACTGGGTGCAGGTAGGCAAGTAAAAATAAAGGAAATCAGAACTCCTGGAGCCAGCTCACTGGCAGAATGGTGTAGGGCCCGAAGTCCACACTGTCTGTGTCTGGAGGTCCATAGGAAGATCTTGCTGAACCAGGACTAGGACTATGAGCTCGAGGAGGAAGTGCATGCACTGGCTGCACAGCTGGAGCACAGCACCACTGGATATCCCAGAACCTACAGCTAGAGCAAGAAACAACCACCACATCGCACCAGAACCATAAAAGAGAAGACCCTTCTTTGGCAGTGTCTCTCTAGCACCCTCTACTGGCTCAATTTAATATTGTGCTTGCGCAAAGAAGAAATACATAAGTAGATAAGGTAAGAGGGTAGATCTGGAACCAAGAGGCAATAAATTGGTAACTGGCATAGGATATAGTTAAAATACTCACTTCTCCTGATTACTTAATACTCATGTTAGCACCTAAAAATTCTTACATCAATACATTTTTTTAAAAAAGCATTTTCTAATGTAAGCTGAGAATGTAACTTGGTTTAACCACTATGGAAAAATATGGATGCTCCTCAAAAAATTACAAATAGATCTACCATATGATCTAGCAATCCTATTTCTGAGTATATACCCAATGGAAATGAAAACAGGATAAAAAAATGAAAATAGGATATAAAAGAGATACATGCGCTCCCAAGTTTACTGCAACATTATTCACAATAGCCAAAATATGGAAAAAACCTAAAAGCTCATCAATGGATGAATGGATAAAGAAGATGTGGTATATATAGATACAATGGAATATTATTCAGCCATAAGAAAAAAAGAAATCCTGCCATTTTCAACAACAGGGAACTGGAGCAAACTGTGTTAACTAACATAAGTCAGACAGAGAAATATTGCAGGATATCACTTACATGTGGAATCTAAAAGAACCACACTCACGAAAACAGAGAGTTAAAAGGTGGTTACCAGGGCTGGGAAGTGGGGGAATAGGAGAGATGTTGTTTAAGGACACAAACTTGCAACTAGTAGTAAATAAGTCCTAGAGATCTAATGTACAATACATGAGTATAGACAATAATATTGTATTATAATCAAACTTGCTAAGAGACTAGATCTTATGAAAAAGAAATAACAATTACGTGAGGTGACAGAGGTGCTATTACTACAAAGGCAATAATATTACAATATAAATACATCAAACCAACATATTATACACCCTAAATTTACATAACGTCAAATATATTTCAATCAAAAAAAAAAAACACACACATTTGAGCAACCTGGAACTCTCCTCAGCAGGACCTGGGAGCCCCTCTGTCCATAACTACCTTGAATGCTCACCTTAAGTTAAAGAAAACTAATTAAAAATCTCTCACCACTAGAAAAGTAATTAAGAAATTATTATGTTATAAAAGAACAGTATGATTTACAAAAGGATTCAAAAAATGCTCCCTCCGATAGAGATCTATAGATTGTACCAATGTAAATTTTCTAATTTGTATACTGCACTATAATTATGTATGATGTTACCATTGGGGGAAACTGGAGGAAGTGTATATGGAGCCTCTCTGTACTATAACTGTAACTTCCTGTGAGTCTGTAATTATCTCTAATTTTAAAATTCATTTAAAGATGAATTCCAAGACATCTAGAACAGTTCAACTTATAAAAACATGCTATGGAATATGTTTTCACTGCTAATATTTAAAAAAAAACTCTTAAAATACAATGCTGAAAAAGTAATAGCATTATATACATACTTCTATAGTGACACTTCCCTCTACCGCATGCCAGCAATGGAAGATATTAAAAATTCTGTCCTAATTACAAGTTCCAGTCCAAAGACTGCGAGACAGAAGCTTCCAATGTTCTACTGGCAATGCCAATAGTTCTTTACCGATTGTCACTTGAAATAAATATCAGAGAACACTGAAAGGTTTTTTGTATAATACCTTATTTTCCTAAGGAAAAAGAAAGTTATCTTTCGACTGCCTTAAAAGAAAACCCAAAAGAGAACAAATGTTCATAGAACATCTCTTTAAAATATTATGCAGACTTTGGGTCACCCCACTAATTTTCTCTCATTTCAGGATGGAGGAGAATGATGTCCTCCAAGAAAAATTATTACAACATCTAAAGGTCTTAGGGTGTCTGACTGGCTCAGTCAGTGGAGTGTACAATTCTTATCTCAGGGTTATAAGTTCAAGCCCCACACTGGGAGTAGAGATCACTTAAAAAATGAAATCTTAAAACCTCTTAAAATCTTAAAATATCTTGATTTTGTTGACAGGTTTCATAGGCACACTAATTTCTATAAAAGAATAAAAGATGGAAATCAAACTAACATCTATGCAACCTAAAGTCAGTGACTTGAGCTTCTTTCTAAATAAAATTGTAACTTGCTAGAATGAAGGTAAAAATAAGTGCTAGGTAAACCCAGCAAAAGACCATCAGAATGATCAAATGTGAAATTAGATCAGCCCAAATGTAATAAACAGTTGGAAGTTCTACCATTCCCCTACATTAGTGATTATCAAATCTTATTAGAAAATTGTGCTGAAAGAAGAAAAGAGCCCCAGGTGGTTGGTTTTGTTTTGTCTTGTTTAGTTTTTTTAATACTCCTTAACTTGGAAATCTTTTCCTCAAGAAAATAACACAAGGAAAGGTACCTCTCAATCACTCACACTATGCCGTATGGTACTTAACACTTCAATGTCTCATTATATGGTTTTTGCTGCAAGCCAGCAAGCACAAGTTAAGAAGTGAAGAAGGATATACTACCGAAACAAGCAATCTCTGAATTACTCCACAAATGATCAAACTACCTTCTGTTAATGATGTGTTATGTATTTTTTAATGTATGTGTAACGGATGTATTCTCCAATATTAGGATCAAAGTGACTCATGCAAATCCTTTCTTTCTAGCAGTGTGATCTACGTTACTCAGTACAAACAGAGTTATATGTTCATAACAAACCTAATAATCATCCTTTACTTGCTATAGCCATATTTCATTTTGATTCACACAGCAAAGCATCAGGGCAGATCCCTGGGAACAGGGTGATTCGAAAGATATAAACCCTGAAGCCAAAAATCTCTTCCCGGGGCGCCTGGGTGGCGCAGTCGGTTAAGCGTCCGACTTCAGCCAGGTCACGATCTCACGGTCCGTGAGTTCGAGCCCCGCGTCAGGCTCTGGGCTGACGGCTCGGAGCCTGGAGCCTGTTTCCGATTCTGTGTCTCCCTCTCTTTCTGCCCCTCCCCCGTTCATGCTCTGTCTCTCTCTGTCCCAAAAATAAATAAAAAACGTTGAAAAAAAAAAATTTAAAAAAAAAAAATCTCTTCCCAACTAACCTTCCACAAGGCCTGAAATTAACATCATTAGAATTCCACTTCTTGTTAGGGAATTTTATGGAGATCCATTTTGTAAGCGTATATTGTATTACTGCCCTGAATTTTATTACAAAATAAGAATACTTGGCAAAAATCAACCAGTCAGAAAATTAACACAACAAAAACTGAAACACTTCCCCCTCACTTCTCGAGTATGACACGTAACCAACCACCTATTCAAAGCATCGAGGTGGGTGCTATGTAATAGTGCTAGTAACAGTGTATCTTAAACACGAGATAAAGCTTTAAAAATCCGTATCAACTCAGTACTTTGCAAGAAATTTTTTTTGCAGTATTTCTACTTGTGGTAATACCAAAAATCACAGAAATTTCAGCTGGTCGGGCATAGAGATGATTGCCATTTCCGCTCTGGAAACACCAGAAGAGCACGGCCTGGTCAAATCTGCACACTTTAACATTTACAACTGGGGGCTTGCAATAATTGGGTTTCAGTCTTGCTCCTCTCACACATCTCAGAGGGCAATCATCTTGCTTCCTCCCTTCAGTTGTTATTGTTGGTTTTCTCTTCTACAAATCAATCAGCTTTTCTCCCAGGACATGGTGCCCCTGAGTTTGAAGTCACTGAGTAATCACGTGGACACCCCCACATCTCTATTCTCATTTTCCAATTCTGCTAGAAATGCAATAAAGAATACCAGCTCATTTATTTCCTAACTGGTTTAATTTTCAGCTTAGTGTACAATCAAGATTTAGTTGGGCACAGCCTTTAGTCTTTTAGAGTACACACTCAGGAACCAACTGGCTTTGGTTTAAACCCTGGTTCTACCAGTTTCTGGCCAAGTGACCAAGGTTACTTAACCTCCTGAAACCTGTTTCATCGTCTGCAAAAATGTGGTAATAATTATAAAACCTTCCTCATACGTCATTATGATAATTGTACCATGGCCATCTCGTAGTAAGTGCTCAATAATTGTTGTCTGTTATTATTTTCTCTCTTATGTACAGTTCCTAAATAAAGCTCAATATGTAAAATGTAACATGGGTCATGGAAAAAAAGCAAAAGAATATTAGAAATTTTCAAGATATGAAAGCAGTTTTCACATCTTCTCTAAACAAGGTAGGATTCTATCAGGTGCAGTGTCCCTCAATGTAACAATGAGTTTGGTCAATACTGTATAAAATTTTTACATACCTTTTATTCATTTTTTTCAACAAGTTCTTTATTCTGATATCAGACAGACTTAATTCAAATATTAATTGTATTACCTGGGCAGGTTATTGAACCGTTCTGTGCCTCAGTTTCCTCAAATGTACAGTGAAGATAATAGTAGCTACACCTCATAAATGACACCGAGAACCATGCCCAGCACAGCAAGTGCTAAGTAAGGATTAAGTAGCTAACTACAAAGTTCTGTGTTGCTAGCAATGTGCTAGATGTTGGAGATTCTGAAATAGAGGACATAGTATTTGCCTTCAAAGAAGTCAAGAAAAGATAATCTCAGTATAATTTGTTTAATATCTACAAAGGAAGAAGGCTTGAACCCTTGAATACACAGATAAATGGACTCTTTCAGAATAAAAATATTAAAAAAAAAAAAAAAAGCCCAAATCTTGAAAATTAGCATTTGGGGTAGGTGATGGGTACACTGAGGTTCAATATATTACTCTTTGTACTTTCACATATGTTGGAAATTTTACACAATGAAAAGTTGTTTTTAAAAACAATACATCATTTTCTCTTTCAGAAGATAAGCCAAAATGATGTAATCTGATTTTTTTCACATCAATGTCTTTATATGACAAACTTTGTTTAAGACCATGTTTAAGATTCAGAGATGTTAATCCTCTTGACAAGACTGCCACCTGGTGGATTACCTTAAATTCCACCATTTACATTTTATAATTTAAACACATGAAATGCTACATATAATCTAATAAAAGGCAAGTTTCTTTTTCCAAAAAATACAAATCCAAGTACTAACAAAATTTCCAATATCACAGGAAATTCTGTGTGTTATGCTGAACAAAGTATTGTTTGGAGAACCATTAGCCTAAAGCAATCTCAGTCAATTTTAGTTTGGGTATTTATAGAGGTCATCTGACAAAACGTGCTAAAAAAAAAAAAAAAAAAAGAAAAGAAAGAAAGAAAGAAAGAAGTAAAGAAACATAACATGGGTTTAGTAATTAATGCCAGATATATGAACCCAGAGTTGTTAGATAATACCATCAAGATTAACTATATTAAAATAAAACCAATATAGTAAGTGGTTATATATGGAATGAGTTCTTTCGTTTTGTTTTTAATTCCTAATTCTATACAAACGGGCACTTGTGGCTTAGGTAAAATTTCTTTCTTTTTTTTTTTTTTTTTTTTTTTAATGTTTATTCATTTTGAGAGAGAGCTCAAGTGGGGGAGGAACACAGAAAGAGGGAGAAAGAATCGCAAACAGGTTCCACACTGCCAGAATGGAGCTTGACACAGGGCTTGATCCCACAAACTGTGAGACCATGACCTGAGCTGAAATCAAGAGTCAGATGCTTAACCGACTGATGCACCCAAGCACCCCAAATATCTAATAAGAGCAATATATACTGATCAAAAAAAGGGCTTATCTCAAACAACTTAAGCAGAAGTTGAGATAATGTGCTCTGTAAAAATCCCTTAAAATTACTCAGAAAGCATGATGATGAAGAAATCGATGTTGAAGATTATTCAGTCTAAATGAAATTGTCTTACGAATAAGAGAGTGGGCAAAGTGCCCCATTTCTAAGTTATTATTTTGCATAATATATTTAGAAAGCATGTGTAAATGTTTAATTAAGTTAATGAAGAAAACAGTATAAGCAGGCATTCAACTATTTTTTTTTTTTTAATTTTTTTTTTTTTTTCAACATTTTTTATTTATTTTTGGGACAGAGAGAGACAGAGCATGAACGGGGGAGGGGTAGAGAGAGAGGGAGACACAGAATCGGAAACAGGCTCCGGGCTCCGAGCCATCGGCCCAGAGCCTGACGCGGGGCTCGAACTCACGGACCGCGAGATCGTGACCTGGCTGAAGTCGGACGCTTAACCGACTGCGCCACCCAGGCGCCCCAGGCATTCAACTATTTTACCTATAATCATCAATGTTTCTATACTCAAGTTGACCAAACTTGAGAGTTTCTCATTGGGAAAAGGAAGGACTGCCTAACACACAGCAGGGCACAGGCCTCTATAGCAGAGACAGAACATACCATTTCACCATAAAACTCCAAGATTTTTAATAATGATTATTAAGGGTTAAATTACTCAACACCTAATACTTCTTTGCCTGTGTTAGTACAAACTTATTAAATGGAAAGCTGCCTTTTGTTACGCCGGAAAGGTAAAGACATAGGGTGTGAAGGGACTCCCAGTGGCAAATTCTGGACAATGATCACCAAGATAATTAAGTTCTGTAGTGAATTATAAAGCACTGCAGGGGGGGAGGAGAGAAATTCAAGAGTCTATACCAAAAATAAACAGATAAATAAGTGGAAGAGAAGGGAGATCTTTGGCTTACATTAGAATGCCTAGGGCTGACTGCTAAACTACCAAGAAGGCGCAGGAGATTGAAAGTTCTAATTTTGCATTCCTCACAGTAAAGATAAGATCAGACAAGAATTTGAATGAATGTTAACTTAAGAAAATGTTTATGAGAAGCAGGATATTTTCATTCATCTCCCTACAGACTGCTTATTTGTTGCAAGGGGGGAGAAAAAGGGGAATTACAGTGGAGAAATCAGATATTTTCACAATCACATTTTCGCAACCAAAATTAACATCACCAGGAAGGGACAGACAGTTATCAGGCAATCCACTATGAAGGAGACAATATCACCTATGGAGCAAGAAGTAATCTGGATCTAATCACAAGGTAATATTAGACAAACCCCAAATTAGTAATGTTACATTAAAAAGTGGGAAAATGGATGTATTCTTCAAAAATTCCATGTCATAAGCAACACAGAAAGGCTGTGGAAATATTACCACATTAATGAAAGCCAAAGACATATGGCAACTAAATGCAATATCTGACCCTAGTGTAAATCCTGAGCTGGAGGAAAAAAGGATGCTGAGATAAGTGACAAAACTGGAGACAAACGGTAGGTTAAAGACAAAGCATTGTATATGGGGCACCTGGATGGCTCAGTCAGTTAAGCATCTGACTCTCGGTTTTAGCTCGGGTCATGATTTCACAGTGAGTTCAAGCCCCACATAGGGCTCCACGCTGTCAGTGTGGAGCCTGCTCTGGATTTCTCGCTCTCCCTCTCTGTCTGGCCCTCCCCTACTTGTGTTCTCTCCCTCCCCCTCCCCCCTCTCTAAAATATATAAATAAGTATTGTATGAATGCTAAATTTAAAAAAGTATTCTAGGAATGCTAAATTTATAGAAGTTGCTACAAATAATGTGCTTATATAATAGATATCCATATCCTTATTTTTAGGAAATACTCATTTCCTAAGGAATTATATAGGAATAAAATTGTTCAGAAAAACAATAATGTGGGTCTGTCTGTAGGTAGGTAGGTAGGTAGGTAGGTAGGTAGGTAGGTAGGCAGGGAAAGATTGAGAGACAGAGAGGAGAGAGATTGAGAGATTGAGAAAGTGGGTGCAGAGCAAATGGGGTAAAATGTAACCAAGAGATGATTCTAAGCAGAGTACACAGATGTTCTCTGTACCATTTTTTTTTACTCTTCTATAAGTTTGAAATTGCATACTTGCAAATAAAAAGATTCAAACATTGCTAGAGCTACTGTTAACAACAACACATTCTCATCATCATTCTTTTAGGACTAAAATATTCAAAGTCAATAATACCTTTAATCTTTAGCTATGTTTCATGAACTTTTATGACTCACAATTATTTTTTTATTACCACTAAGAAAGGAAAAAAGATGACAACTATAAGAGAGAATTATACAGCAGAACTTTTCCTGTTATCTGGATGCCAGCAGTTAAACCCAAGGATGGGAACAAAGCACAGCTAAATTCCTGACATTCTAAAGAAAGCTGCAGATAATTGGGGGCCAGACACCTTCTCCCACACTTGAGAGGGACAGCGGTGACCATGATCCCATCAGCCAGCACCTCAACTGGCTCCCGCCTTCATCCTAGTCTACAGATGGGGAGGGAGGAGTCAGAGTCTACAGCAATCTTGATGAAGAGGCTTTTCTTTCTCTTATGACTGTCACCAATTGCTCCCACTTCTAGAAACCAAGTGAATAGGCATTTATTTTTGTTTCTGGCTTTTTATCACCATAAAAAGGGCTGTAATAAACACCCTCAGAAATATGTCCTTCGACAGTGGTACTTTTATTTTTAATGGAATAGATTCCCTAGAATGGAGACTGATGCATGCAAGTATAGATTTGGGTTTTGTTTTGTTTACTTTTATAGATGTTGCCAGGTTGTTTCTCAAAAAGGGGATATATACACACTTTACCCCTTCCCCCATATTCCCACCAGCCTGACGTGTTCTTTTTGCCAATGTGGTATCTTACTGCTACCTTAATTACATTTCCCTCTCTATTCGTGAATTGGGACATCTTTACATACATATGTTTGTTAGCCATGTGAATAGCTTTCCTGTGATTTGTTCATTCTTGCTCTTTATTGGTTTTTTTTTTTACAAATTGTTAAGAAATTTATGTATATTATAGACATTAGCCTTCATCTGTCATCTACAGTACAAATACTTTTTCTACAACTATCATTTGTTATTCTTTGTTTATAGGACCTTTTGTCCTACAAGATTTTGTTTTGTTTTTACATGTTCAAATATATACATAAAATATATAAATGCACACACACACATTTGTGTGTGTATATGTGTGTGTCTGTGTGTATACTTATATATTTAAAAGATATGTATCTATTTTTCTTAAGCCCCTGAAAGTCCAGTAACTAAATGTACTTTTTAATTATCAGACATGATTGAGAATTTAAGGTATTTGTCCTACATGTAAATAAGGGACAGCAGGAAAAAGGGATATGACCAAACAGAGCTGAAGTAGTTATTACTGGCATGGGGGAGGGGGGGGAGGGGGAATCATGTTTATTTCCCCCATCAACTGCGATTTTTTTTTTAATTTACCATTTTAACCATCTTTTAAATGTTTATTTATTTTGAGAGAGAGAGAATGAGAAAGGGGAAAGAGCAGAGAGAGAGGGAGACAGAGGATCTGAAGCAGGCTCTCAGCTGACAGCAGAGAGCCCGATGCAGGGCTCAAATCCATAAACCATGAGATCATGACCTGAGCCAAAGTCGGAAGCTTAACCAACTAAGCCACCCAGGCACTCCCATCAACTGAGACTTTCAATAAACCAGTTACATTTAACTTATTTAAGTGGGTAAAGCATTATGACTCTCATTCTCATTTTTACACGGAGAAACTGAAGAATGGTGAAAAGACACAGCAAGTAATAAAGCTGAGAGATTCAACAGTATGTCTCTTGAAACACAACAGCAATGTCAATACAAGTTTTTGGTAGCATTTAGGAGCAAGCTGCTTACCTTTCAATAGCTAATTCTTTGTTAGAAAGTTGCTGCACTGTAATTACCACCTTCTTCTCTATTCCTTGTTTTAACTTGAAATAAAATTTCTCTCTATCCTTAGGCACAGGACTGAAATATGCAAAAAGAACAGAAGTATCAGTACAACACCACAATAAAATAATCTACTGCAAGTTTAGAATTCCAGCACCCTTATTCTTAAGGTGTGCTAAACTCATCTTGCCTGAGTAGCTAACTACCAATGTTATAGTCAGCAAAACAAAGTCACTAATTAATTTCTAAATTGGATTTATAAGAGCCTTATATTTTACTTAACAAAGGTTAAAATCCAAGATTCTTTAAATGGCATCATTTCAATTTTAGTTTCTAAATTTAACAAATTTAGGAATATAGCTTATTTAATTATTTTTTAAGACTCACTATTCTGGTTTAGCCGGTTGTGTGGTTGTAAGAGCCTTTAACACACTGAAACCCAAGGCAAAACAAAGTGAGAAGAGCTTACTTTAAAACATCTATAATTTGATAACTGTAACATACAAACTCAAGTAAATATAAATAAGAGATGGAAAAAGAGTTATGGATCAGGAGCAACTTAAATTCTACCCTCAGCCATACTGACTATTCTATATATATATATATATATATATATATATATATATATATATATATACAGATAGATAGATATAGATATATTAGTTTCCATACAATACCCAGTGCTCATCCCAACAGGTGCCTTCCTCAATGCCCATCACCCACTTTCCCCTCTCCCCCACCCCCCACCAACCCTCAATTTGTTCTCAGTATTTAAGAGTCTCTTATGGTTTGCCTCCCTCCCTCTCTATAACTTTCTTTTTTTCCCCTTCTCCTCCCCCATGGTCTTCTGTTAAGTTTCTCAGGATCCACATATGAGTGAAAACATATGATGTCTGTCTTTCTCTGCCTAACTTATTTCACTTAGCATAATACCCTCCAGTTCCATCCACGTTGCTGCAAATGGCCAGATTCCATTCTTTCTCATTGACAAGTAGTATTCCATTGTATATATAAACCACATCTTCTTTATCCATTCGTCAGTTGATGGACATTTAGGCTCTTCCCATAATTTGGCTATTGTTCAAAGTGCTGCTATAAACATGTGCCCCTATGCATCAGCACTCCTGTATCCCTTGGGTAAACTCCTAGCAGTACCACTGCTAGGTCGTAGGGTAGTTCTATTTTTAATTTTTTGAGGAACCTCCACACGGTTTTCCAGAGTGGCTGCACCAGTGTGCATTCCCACCGACAGTGCAAGAGGGCTCCCATTTCTCCACATCCTCTCCAGCATCTATACCAGACTGACTATTCTTAAGAATTAATTCATTAAGACAATCTAAGTGTCTAAAATATAGATTATCTTAAATATCACGATTTCACTCATATGTGGAATTTAAGAAACAAAACAGATGAACATATGGGAAGGGCAAAAAGAGAGAGAGGGAAGCAAACTATAAGAGCCTTAAGGATAGAGAACAGACTGAGGGTTGATGGAGGGAGTTGGGTGAGGGATGGGCTAGATGGGTGATGGGAAGGAAAAATAAGATACAAACAGATACAAACCAAAAGAGACTCTCTAACTATAGAGAACAAACTGAGGGTTGCTGGGGGGGGGGGGGGGTGGATGGGCTAAATGGGTGATTGGCATTAAGGAGGGCATTTGTTGGGATGAGCACTGGGTGTTGTATGTAAGAGATGAATCACTGAATTCTACTCCTGAAACCAATACTACAATGTATGTTAACTAACTTGAACTTAAATACAAACACACACACACACACACATACACAGGGGGGGGGGGGGAGACAGATATAGAAACATAATCTTATCTGAAAAGAAAAAATACCTTGAGCAATTTATCTAAGACTCAATTTCTATATCTATAAAAAAAAAAAAAAGGACAAAAAAACTACCTAACAATTCTTATTAGAATTAAAGGCACATAGGGGCGCCTGGGCCGGTCAAGCGTCCGACTTCAGCTCAGGTCATGATCTCATGGTCCGTGAGTTCAAGCCCCGCGTCGGGCTCTGTGCTGACAGCTCAAAGCCTGGAGCCTGTTTCAGATTCTGTGTCTCCCTCTCTCTCTGCCCCTCCCCTGTTCATGCTCTGTCTCTCTCTGTCTCAAAAATAAATAAATGTTAAAAAAAAAATTTTTTTTAAAGAATTAAAGGCACATAAGTGGCTGTTAAAGAGCATAACTATATCCTATCACCTGTCTATTTGTGAACAGGAGAAAAACATTCTAAATATACAACAGAAGAAAATGGTTAAATGATGATCAAACCACCCAATATATTATTGGTACTATTAAAAATGATTTTAATTAAGAACATTTTAATGGAAAAATTCTTACATAATAAAGTTAAAAGAAAAAAAACCTGTGTATATACAACTGTATAAAAATACCCCTTAGAAATAAACAAAGGGAATAAATCAAGTATTAAAAGTGATTGTGGTTGACAAAAGTATAGCTTTTTATTCTTTTTATTATTTTACAATTTTCTATAATATCATTATTCACAAATACGGAGAAAATATTTTACATAAAGTATCTGAAAGCATGAGAATAATGAAACATTCATTTACCTGCCAAATATTTTTTTTTTATCATTTTAAAACTTTATATCAACATTGTATAGCCTCTGGAAGCTTTATGTTAGCCAATACTATATTTCAGGCACAATACCAACTTTTATTCTTCCCAAATAACCTCACCTAAAGTTTCCTTTTCCATCATCTTCTTTTACCTCCAAGGAGACACTGAAGGTAAACACATCACTGTCAGGGGTAGGAATAACTGAGTCTTTAACATCAGACACTTGTCTGGAAGAACGTTTGAATGCTGTACAGAAACTATATAAAATTCTGCTTACCTAAAAGAATAAAAATGGAGATACCATTAGGCAAAAGCTTTAACTGCATTCTGATACCCCTCTCTCCTAATTTTTGAATCTATTCCTTTCCATGGTCACAATTTACTTTAGCAGATATAGTCTAAGCATATATATATATACACATACATGCAAATATGTTTATATGTATTATACATAATACAAAACATTTTATATAGTTTGCTTATATTTATATAAGCTTGTATTTATGTGTTTATATATTATACGTAATATATAATATTTAATTTACAAATATAGTTTGTTTCTTCAACTTTAGCATTTAAACCTGGTAATAAAGATGTTTAATTAACTGAAGTTCACAAAAGGAGCTCTATTTATTTATAGATGTTTCTAGGCCTCAAAATATACTATATTGCAACAAGTGAACCCTAAGGTAATCCTAAGAATGGTGCTGGCATCTAAATATTCCCAATTAACACACACAAACAAGGTTTTAGTCTAAGTTCTCTAAGTGCAATTTCTCTTCTCACTTCCCTTGGCTTCAGTGGGTTAGACACTGAAGCACAAAATGAAGTAAATACTGGCGTTCCTGGGTGGCTCAGTCAGTTAAACGTCCAACTTTGACTCAGGTCATGATCTCATGGTTCATGAGTTTGAGCTCTGCATCGGGCTCTGGGCTGACAGCTCAGAGCCTGGTCTGCTTCAGATTCTGTGTCTCATTCTCTCTCTGCTCCTTCCCCCACTCCTGCCCTCTCTCTCAAAAATAAACATTAAAAAAAATATTTTAAAAATGAAATAAATACTGGTTTTAGCAATAAGCAAACATGGTAACATGATTAAGAGAGTTTCGAGTGTTATCACAGTGATGCTGTGTTATAAATGCATTGCAGGATTCCCAGTTGAAATGATTTATTAGCATTAAGCCACCCTGGTGAATACTATAAAAAATATATGTCAATGGCTTATACTCTTTCCCTAAAGTGGAGAAGTCCTCTAAATCCCACACTTTCAGAAGCTATTCTCTTCCTTGGTTCCAAAAGTAGCATCACACCATCTCAAAATTGTAAACTTGAAGCACAAAAGAACTTCCAAATCTCTCAGGCCACCAGAGGTTGAACAATGAAACCACGATGAAGAGTTTAACAAAGGTCATAACCTCACACTGAGAGATACAAGAGACTTCTCCAAACATGAACAAATCCTTCCCTTTAGATAAAGGGAATTCAAATTATTCACTGAATTATGTTAGCTTAAAACTCTTAATATTTTGTTATTTGCTTGAAATGAGAGCACTTCCACCAATAGCATTTCTTAGAAGTATGGGGTCTTTCCTCATTTTTCTATTTTTGTTGTATCCATGTATTCTACCTTTTCTCATAGTCTATCACACTCAAAAATAAGTGGTTCTCAAACTTGCAACTGCCACACTTAGACCTATGAACCAATAATTACATCCTAAACTGCCTTTCCATTGCCAAATTAAGTTTCTTAAATTAACTGACTTCCACACTTTTAAAGTTCACATCCAGCAGTAGTATCACGTTTGTACCACAGTACTTAACAAAAATATTTAAATATCTTAATATGTTATCCCATTATAATTTTACGTAAATGAGTAAAAACAACAAAACAAAGGACTGATATAAATAAGAACTGTAGGCCTCAAATTTTATACAATTAAGATGATGAATTCACACATTCGTTCAATAAATATTTTGGGGGTGCCCTCTGTAGACTTTATATTATTCTAGGTGCTGGAGAATACGGCACTGAACATGGTGCTTACAGTCCAGCACGTGTAAGCTGAATGTGCTTAGGGTGGGTGAGAATCATTCGGTAAGCCAAAAGCAGAAATATTTAGCCTCAAGTGGATACTTACTTGATTTAGCTCAATAACTTAAGTGTTAAAGAAGAAAACAGAATCAAACAACACCCTTAGAAATAAGTCACTGAAGAATATGTCTCAAGGCAAACTGTAAACAGAAACTCTAAACTACTTTTAGTTGAGTACTCCCCACATCCTAACCTCAAATAAAATGTGAAGTCTATTGTTTACTTTTTACACATTCAACTTCAGCACATTTTTAAGAAAGCATTATATGTAAATATAGGGGAATGCCTATAGATAATTATTGATACATCAGTTGAGTCAAATCCCAACCATATTTATTCTTTTTTCTCCTCTCTCATATCTTCTTCTATTTCATGTCTTAATCTTTGGCCGCACCAAAAATGTCAAGGAAACTTGGCAAATTCTCAAGTAGATGGCAAGGTTCAGGAATTTCTCTTTAAAAAGGTTATTAAGAGGTGCCTGGGTGGTTCAGTCAGTTAAGCATCTGACTCTTGATCTCTGCTCAGGTCATGATCTCATGGTTCATGAGTCTGAACCCCGCATCAAGCTCCACACTGATTGCAGAGCCTGCTTGGGATTCTCATTCTCATTCTCTCTCTCTCTCTCTCTCCCATACTCTCTCTCTCAAAATAAATAAATAAACTTAAAAAAAAGGTTATTAAATATATGGGACTGAGCCAACGTAGTAGAGAATTATGGGAGGAAAAAATAAGACTACACTCTTCTCTTTTTGGAGAAGGACATAGCAGTACACTGACAGCGATCAAACCACATTACATCTTGTCCGTGTCTTACAAGTTGCTACTTCCAACAACAAGGTTAAAATCATTTGTGAATTCTAGAGTCTGTGAATAAGCTGGAATGGTGATCCAAGGACTGCTGAGGTACAGTATCTTCAGGAACAATGGTTATCAAGATCTACAGTTATTGAGACAAATTGAGTAACCAATAACATCATGAAAAGAATATTAAAGGGGCACTTGGGTGGCTCAGTTGGTTAAGCATCCAACTTCGGTTCAGGTAATGATCTAATAGTTTGTGGGTTCGAGCCCCATGTCAGGCTCTGAGCTGTCAGCCTGCTTCAGATTCTGTGTCTCCCTCTCTCTCTCTGCCCCTCCCTTGCTCATGCTCTCTCTCAAAAATAAACAAAATAACAATACTAAAAACATACACCATGGCAAACATTTCTATACATGTCACACTATTTAACATACACACAAATAATCTAGAATAGGTGTATTCTTTGCAGGAGGCAAAGGCTTATTGACAAATAATACAGTTTAATTTTTTCCCAGAAGGCTATACCCATAGAAAGTACTAATTAAACACAAAAGGGTCTGCTGTGGTTGCTGATTATGAAGAGGTGGGAGGAGAGCACATGTGGATGTGGAAAGGAGATATAGCAAAATCTTAACTCTGGTGGAATTTTGAGTAACTTCTATTTTCTTCTTTATTTCAGTATTTTCCAAATTCTCAAATATGTATTACATGTGAATACTCCAAAAAAATTGCTATTAAACAAAAAGGTATTTACTTAAATGACACAGCCACTTTTTCCAAGATAAAGCCTTTTCATTAACATTGGGGAAAGAGAGTGGACTCTGTTAAAAATACCATATGTTAAGAAAATGTTCACCCAAGAAATAGATGTAAGAAAAATCATTCTATAAGACACCCTGAGAGAAACGTGTTAAATTTTTAAAAAGAAATTATTCAAATATATTACTCACTGAAAGGAGCTAAAATAAGAAGCATATCAAACAAGAAACTTTTTAAAAAGTATAGAAATTTATTAATGGAAAACACTAGTAACAATTTCAAGATTAATTTCCAAATTAAGGCATTTTGCTAAAATGCCATCTCAATAAATACATGTTTAGAAATAATTTCCCATACATGGAATAAGGTTTCCTTAATAGAGTGGCATTTGAGCAACCACGCCCCCACCCCCACCCCCAACAACAAAAAACAGTGCAGGGGCACCTGGCTGGCTCAGTCAGGAGAGCGTGCAACTCTCGGTCTCAGGGTCATGAGTTCAAGCCCCACACTGGGTGTAGAGATTACTTAAATAAGCAAATATTTTTTTTAAATGCATTATGAATGAAGATCCTGGGGTGCCTGGGTGGCTCAGCTGGTTGAGCATCCAACTGGTGGTTTCAGCTCAGGTCATGGTCTCACAGTTTTGTGAGTTCCAGCCCCACATCAGGCTCTGTGCTAGCAGTTAGGAGCCTGCTTGTGATTCTCTCTCTCCCCTCTCTCTGTGACCCTCCCCCACTCAAAAATAAACTTTTAAAAATAAAATTAAAAAAATAAAATCCTGAGAAAGCTTAGGAAAAAAAAAAAAAAAAGAATGAAGATTTTCCCAATCATACCCTTCGTATTTACCATGAAATACCTCTAAATGCCTTTAATGCCAGATAATAACCATGCTTCTAAAATGTAACACTGAGAATTGCTAGTAACAGTGTTAAGCATTTTAAAACATACAAACATCGGGGCGCCTGGGTGGCGCAGTCGGTTAAGCGTCCGACTTCAGCCAGGTCACGATCTCGCGGTCCGTGAGTTCGAGCCCCGCGTTGGGCTCTGGGCTGATGGCTCAGAGCCTGGAGCCTGTTTCCAATTCTGTGTCTCCCTCTCTCTCTGCCCCTCCCCCGTTCATGCTCTGTCTCTCTCTGTCCCAAAAATCAATAAAAAACGTTGAAAAAAAAAAATTAAAAAAAAAAAACAAAAAAACATACAAACATCAAATCTGCTTTGAGAAAAATTGTGAGAATGACATAATAAATTCTTTTTTTTTTTTTTTTTTAAATTACAACTTTTTCAACGTTTTATTTATTTTTGGGACAGAGAGAGACAGAGCATGAACGGGGGAAGGGCAGAGAGAGAGGGAGACACAGAATCGGAAACAGGCTCCAGGCTCCGAGCCATCAGCCCAGAGCCCAACGCGGGGCTCGAACTCACGGACCGCGAGATCGTGACCTGGCTGAAGTCGGACGCTTAACCGACTGCGCCACCCAGGCGCCCCGAGAATGACATAATAAATTCTTAAAGAGAGTCAACTAAGCCTTTTAAAAATATATTTTAAAAGTTTTATACAATGTATCCATAAAGATGCAACAAGGATATGTGCCTCCCTGGCTTTTTTCCACTATGTTTTCAGATATTTTGTTTTGTCTGTAATTCTTAAGCAGAAACATAGCACATCATTTTCCCTACACAAAATCAGTGGCATCAATATATCTCTGGTCAGATTCCCCAACTCTTTTGCCACAGGTTATCAAGATGCACTCCAGCAGAGTGGTACAGACCAATATCCAGGGTCATCGAGTCAAATGTAACCTACCCCTCCTGTGGGAACACCTAATCCTTATGTCACAGGTCCAACAGAGCTGTGACCTTCACTGGATTCCCCCTAACACTATTGGTGCCTGCTGCTTATGGGATTTTATAGCGAAATAAGAGCATCACAGGGACAGTTGGTAGTGGCAGCCATGTCACTACTCCTGCTTGAGAAGATGCCGTCTTCTTGCCTTTAACTGACAAACCACTTCAGATCTCATCCAGGATTCTGCAAACCACGGAAAACAAGCAAGTTAGTGACACTGCTGCACGGCACATATTTAGCCAATAAGAATATCTGTGACTTGTTCCTGAACTATCTTTGCCAACTGTTTGTGCCCATTAACAAGGTCCCAAAAAGTAAGGGCTGAAGTTGTGCCTTCACCACAGAACACGAAACCTGGGAACCAGATAACCAGATGAGTAAATGCAACTAAAGACCTGAGATTCATTAAAATAGGTAATTATTTTTGAAGGGAAAGAGGAAGATGTTGGACATCTTCTGTAAAAGGCATGGGTAAAACTCAAAGGTGGCTGGAATGTGAGCTATATGAGCAACAGATACCTTTATAAAGCATAAGGAAAAGAAAAATCCACACTTGCTTTTTACAATATTTAAGCAACAGGAAAGTTGTCACTGAAAATAATATGGGTGTTTCAGGGTCAGAGACTTCCATTTAAAACCCAGCTCTGTTGTCTGTTCTCTTAGCCTTGGATAAATAAGTGGTAACCCTACAATTCATTAATCAAACCAGAAGTCTTCTGAGAATAAGATGGAGTGCTATTAATAACATACCTGGACAACAGACATAAACTAGAACTGTTCCAGGCAAAGAGGAGCACAAGACCACTAGTCAAAATAAAATACTATCTATATCATGGAGATTTTAGAGTATCAAGAAAAGGCTTATTAGCACAGTTCCTTGCATAACCTCCACATTTATTCTGGGTTAGTTTTCATTTAGCAATAGTTCTCATAATAAAGTTTAATGACAACTGTCATGTATTTCTCCTTCAGAGAATGAATTTTACCACCAATGTCTCATAATGGAACACTTGCAAAAATGTACTCTTAAAAAAAATTAAATAATACGTGGACATCACTTTCCCACAACCTGCAATGTACCAAATACCCTCTCAATTCATACTATTTAATACCATATCCAAAATGGTCGGGTTGAGAATTCCCCGCAGCTTTGTCCGCTGCTTATCCACTGTTAAAGCTCTCAAAAATGACACACTGTTCCCCCACCCATAAACAAGATGCCACAATCCAAAAAGAGAGTTTCATACCGTCACAATTATGAAAAATGTTTGCAAGCCAGGTCCCTTTCAATTCCCTTCTGCAGCAGTGTTTCCACCTCTCCAAGCAACAGGTTCTCCAAGTTCATTTCCTCGCTGTTGAGTGCCAATCACCCAGAAATCACACAGGTGTGTTAAATGCCGCCAGGATGAAATGCCAGGACTCTGCCCACTGCTTCCCCACCACTCCTTTAGTGGAGTTGTAAGGTTAGAAATAGGCCCCTTCCTTCACAAACACATTCATATTCTGTCAACATATTTATGTTCCCTGCCTCCTAAGTGCCAGACACACCTGTACTCACTCACTCCATCACACCTTTGACCAAGCAGTCAGTATACACATAAATACAGAAATGTGGGCATGAAACAGATTCAGAAATACTTTTTAAAAAACAAACTTGGAATTTCTTATACAGGCCATGGGTTCTGGCACAGAACTTGTATGGCTACAATCTAAATTATGTGTGTCTATGCATGTTCATTTTAGTGTAAATAAAATGTATTTAAAAAGAGAACTGAGATATTCCTCATGATTAGTATCAAACACACAGAAATACACCTCTGCCATGTTGTGGTCAGAAATAAACTCTCAGAAGTCCCATTAATACAATGGTTTATTTATGTTTCATGGCAAACAGAAAATAGAGTAGCTGCTTTTAGCATTTCCTGCTGACAATTTTTATTTCCAAAAACAAACACAGCTGAGATTTGCCCATCCAAACCCATTTATCAATGCCTTTAAAATGGTTGTAAGCAGTAAAGTTCTAAAAGTACAACCTAATTACACCTGAAACTTATATAACACTGTATGTTAACTATACTGGAATTTTTTTAAGTGCAACCTATTTTTAATTTGGGGAGAATCCAACAAATACAGAAAAGAAGGCAATTTCTCCATGTATTTGACAACCATTTGATTCTGAACTACTTCTCCAGTCTCAGAATAAACCACCAGTTAATAATTACTAAAGGAAAGTTAACTAGTATCTTCAAAGAACTACAGGTTGATATTCCTGCTGTATGCAAGATTTGTATTTTTAATTAGGCCAGTTATTAAACACCACTTTAATGCACAGTTATCAGGTTAAGCTTTCCGTATTGAGTTCTCAGCCATTACATTTTTTTTTTTTAATGTTTACTTATTTTAAGATAGAGAGAGAGCAGGGAAGGAGCAGAGAGGGGTTGAGAGAGAGAGAGTCCCAAGCAGGCTCCACACTGTCAGCGTGGAGCCTGATGTGGGGCTCGAACTGATGAACCATGAGATCATGACCTGAGCCCAAATCAAGAGTCGGACGCTCAACCAACAGAGCCACCCAGGCGCCCCTATGCCATTACAAATACTAATGTTCTCTTTAGAAATCTACTCCAAATTTACATAATAGAGCATATGGTGATACATACTAACTTATAGGACAGTGAGAGTAGGGTTCAAAAATATTACCCTAATTCATCTTGATAGCAAATTGCTACAATATATTATACTTACTGCCTCTTTAATTTCACAGGAGAAAACATGTATCTGAAATTCTTCTGAACCATGGGAACTCTCTGTAAATGCAACACAATTGCTCTCTGTTGTCCCATCATGTCCACGTGCACAGAATAACACCTTGTAGATTGGAAAAGAAGCTATCTCCACATTGCTGGATTGGTCTATAATTCTACAGAACAGTGACGAAAAATAAGATAACATATTAACTAGCAAAGAACAAAGCAAAGGCAAGCAGTTTTACTATACTAATAACATAAACATAATCATCTTAAAATCATAAAAATAACCTGGTTATAATACAAATACCATATTTTGCTATATGTAACTATGTATATACACGCACATACACAAATTCCTCACCTTCTTTTGACAATTACCTCATTTCTATATTTTCTGTGATCCAACTCATTTACTCCCAAAGCCAATATATACTGCCTGATCAAATCCGTCACTCATCCCCAAATGCTAGCCTTTTCTAGCCATCCCCAAATGGTTTCTATGTCAAAAAGAATGCTACTACACAATAGCACAGACCAGACCTACAAAGTTTCTATTTACAACAGTAAGTTTATCCAACACCTACGTCATTGCTAGACCAGGACCCCTCTTACCCCAAAGCATAAAAGGTCAGAGTGGTTACAAAGTTGAACTTAATAAAAGAATTTAAGAAAGTAAAAGCAGTTTGTGGGATTTAGAAGAAAATAATTCTCTGACTTTCCCTATATAAACCCTTAGCCCTAGATTGATCTAAAATCTCAAGACCACATCAAAATCTCCCCAATTGTGAAACCAAAGGGTACCCAATAGGAAGACAGAGGCAAGTCAAAACACTAAGTCTTTTGTCAAGGTGTGTTTGGCACTTTGAAAAATGAAAATATAACTTTAAAAGGCAGTCTGCCATTTTCTAAGATATATCATACAAATAATATATCTACAAAACCCTTTCCTGAAAAATTCAAAGCATTTTTACCAAACATTATAAATTTATATTGCTATTATTTTAGTACTTAGAACTAAGCTAACACTTTTTCATTCTTTTTTTATTATTTTAATTTTTTTTTGTTCTACCTGAATTTTATTTCTCTTTGATCTGTTTTCTTCTGTGAACATGTCCCAGTTTAAAGGGATCATTTAATTAAAACAACAGAAATTAAAGAAATAATTTTTATTTTTTATTTTTTATTTTATTTATTTATTTATTTATTTTAATATGAAATTTACTGTCAAACTGGTTTCCATACAACACCCAGTGCTCATCCCAACAGGTGCCCTCCTCAATGCCCATCACCCATCCCCCCTGCTCCCTTCCACCCCCATCAACCCTCAGTTTATTCTCAGTTTTTAAGAGTCTGTTATGGTTTGGCTCTCTCCCTTTTTTTTTTTCCTTCCCCTCCCCCATGGTCTTCTGTTAAGTTTCTCAGGATCCACATAAGAGTGAAAACATACGGTATCTGTCTTTCTCTGTATGACTTATTTCACTTAGCATAACATTCTCCAGTTCCATCCACGTTGCTACAAAAGGCCACATTTCATTCTTTCTCATTGCTACATAGTATTCCATTGTGTATATAAACCACAATTTCTTTATCCATTTGTCAGTTGATGGACATTTAGGCTCTTTCCATAATTTGGCTATTGTTGAGAGTGCTGCTATAAACATTGGGGTACAAGTGCCCCTATGCATTTAATTTTTTTTGTTTAACGTTTATTCATTTTTGGATAGAGAGAGAGCATGAGTGGGGGAGAGGCAGAGAGAGAGGGAGAGAATCCCAAGCAGGCTCTGCACTGTCAGTGCAGAGCCCAGTGCAGGACTCAAACTCACGAACCCGCGCGATCCTGACCTGAGCTGAAACCAAGAGTTGGATGCTTGATCAACTGAGCCCCCAGGCACCCCTCTTTTCCTTTTCATTTCCTTAATGATTCAATTTTCTGTTAGTTCTGCATAGTGTATGTCTTAAAGCTAATGTCCAAATTATAATACTGACTTCTAAAAATTTGTTTTTGTTGTTAAATGCAACCATTTGCGTATTTCTTTTTTTTTTTTTTTTTAACATTTATTCATTTTTGACAGGCAGAGATTGACAGAGTGTGAGTGGGGGAGGGGGAGAGAGAGGGAGACACAGAATCCGAAGCAAGCTCCAGGCTCTGAACTGACAGCACAGAGCCTGACGTGGGGCTCGAACTCACGGACCGTGAGATCATGACCTGAGCCGAAGTCGGACACTCAACCAACTGAACCACCCAGGCGCCCCTTCACTTTTTCACATTCTAAACCTTAAAAGAATGAGGCATTTCAGGAAGAGTTTGAAAAAAGATTAAATTGGATTTCTGAGAATATTACAGGTTCATGATACATTCAACCTAATTCCTAAGACTTTCATTTTATTTGTTTATTCAGCAAACATTTCCTGAAAACCTGCTATGAACCAGATACTGCTCGAGACACCAAAGTTAAAGCAGAGAAAAATACAAGTAATCTCCTTGTATGGACCTTATATTCCAGTGAGGAAGTCAGATGATAAATCAAGAAACAAATGTATGTACAATACCAAGTCGGAGAAAGTGCTATGAAGGAGAGAAAAAAAAAAAAAAAAAAAAAAAGGCCCAATAAGGGGGAAAAGACGAATAGTTACATAATCCAATCAAAGACGGCAAAGACGGCTTCTTTTGATAAGATGTTTGAGATGAAACTGTAAAGAAGTTTAAAAAAAAAAAAGCCACTTGGGAAACCAAGAAAAGATTGTTTAGGCAAAGGAAAGAGAATATGCAAAAGTCCTGAGGTAGGAATCATGACAGTGTTTGAGAAAGAACAAAGAAGCTACCATGACCAGAATGTAATGAGTCAACACAGTGAGAAAGCAAAAGAGAAAGGAGGTAAGGAGAGATGAGAGAGGTAAAAAACCAGGTCAAAGCAATAGTTTATCAATGGCCAGACATGGTAAGGATTTTGAATATAATCACAAGTGTGACTGGAGGCCACTGAGTGTAGAACAACATTATCTGATTTATATTTAATCCTTATTCCTACTTAAGCATAAGAGAAAAAGCCATTTTGCTTCTTCCTAGTCTGATGTAAAAAGTATAAGAAATGCGGCTTCACAAAAACTCTGTGGTTTTTGAACCACAGTTACATGACAAGACGAAGGCAGGTTTTTACATTCCTTCCGAATAAAGAAACACAAATTATAGGTATTTTTAAAGTTCTATTTCCATTCATAATACTCTAAGCATAATTTTGTAAAAGCCTCTTGTAAACAAGCAACATGGTGTAATCCTAAACATATTTACTTTTCATGTCTACAGAGTAAAAGTAAATTCACAGTAAGGCCTAGGCCTGATTTATGACGTTAACATCATCACTACCACACAAAAAATTTCATGCATGTCTAGGGGAATTTAAAAAAGACTAGAGCTTACCTCACAGAACCTTCTGGAACATTTGGCACATAAAGAGTAACAGGAAAGGGGTGCTGACTCGAAGATTTCATAGTTGCCATTGCCCGTAAAGCCTCCACTTCATTACGTGGGGAAGAAACCTTCATACATCCCAAGTAGGTCAGTTTGTTAAATAAAACACTATCTTCTTCAGGTAATCCACTTAGAGAAGATGGTCTGGGTGTAGAAATTTCTGAAGAAAACACACACACACACACACACACACACACACTCAAAAGGTTAATGAAAAACTTCACAGTATAATTTCACCTACTGCCCACAAACAAATGAAAAACTGCAAACAAAATTTAGGTCTGTGTTTTCACTTCTTTTGATGTTTATCCTACATCTGAAATCAGAGTTATGGAATTTTTGTACTTTCAAGTCTCTCAAAGTATTAACTTACTTAGCTACAACTTTTTTTAGAGAAAAAGAAAGAAATTTAAAATTTTTATTTTAAAAAATCAAAAGCAGATTTCAAATGATATAGAACAAGAAAGAAAAAAAAAAACTACACTAAAGGCAGTGTGAAGTAGCCTAAAACTAATGAGGATTAAATAAAGCTAAAATCAGTTATAAGTTTGTCTTGGCTGTAATGGTCCTGCATGGCACCCAATTTATTAAGAAGCCTAACTTCCAAAGCAAAGGTAAGCAATATTAAGAGGACACATCTCATACCAATAACAAAGCAAGCCCCATGTTTAACCCTTCCTAGCTTGCTGGCTTCTATGAACTATGCAAGTATTCCAATGGAAACTGCTTCATCAAAATAATGATCCTATGATTGCTTCCCTCAATTCTCCCCTCCCCATTGATGAGTTTCTTAAAAAAGTAAATAAAATAAAGTCGTTCTCTTCAATTCTAAGCACAGCTTGCAGCAAAGGCCCAACTGTGGTCAGAGTATCTGCATGTATCAGACACTATTAAACTCCCTCTTAAACTTAAACCTCTTAAACTATTAAACTGCCACTCTTTCCATCCACACCTAAAACCCATATTCAGCTAGTCTCTACTTTTTCCCGTTACCCATATCCATTTTACACAAAATTAAGCATGCCTGTCTCACCCAAACTAGATCTTTGCACCATGCTCAAATCCTCATTACCAGAATTCCACCTATAGGACTTTAATAAATAATTCACAAAAGCCATTCCCAACCTCCCCACTCCAGCTCCCAAATATACTGAAACATGCAACCTCATTGCCTACTTTTCTTCTATTGAGAAACTAAAGCCATTCAAAATGATTTATTTCATCTACCATGTTCTTCAATCACTGAAACATGTTTTTCCCCCTTTTGAATCAGTTCAATGTGCTGTATTTCAAAAGGGATAAATAAAAAAACACAAACACATGTTAAAGCTGGATGCTAATATGTTTACTAGACTTATTATTCTGTGAATTTTTTGTTAGTTTAGCAAGCACTCATGAAACAATTATTTGCAAGATCCTATGATTAAATCATATTCCAGTAACTGATGAACATGACAGATAAAGTAGTTCATATGGTCTAACTTACGTATAGTGGGAGTCATACCAAAAAAAAACAAAAAACAAAAAACAAAAAAAGGGACAGAAAGCTTTCTGAAAAAAATATTGTACTAATCTGTATAATTCAGATTCATATAACTGTGTAAACCCCAAGTAGAGAAAAACAGTACAGAAATTGATCCAATAAAAAAGGCAAAATAAGCAGACAAGGTCTTTAAATAACTATTATAAATATGATACAGGATGTAAAGAAAAACACCTAACAAAATAGAAAAATGAAAGACAAAAGACCAAAAGGAATTCTAAAGCTAAAAAATGCAAGATCTGAAATGAAATATTCCCTGGGTGGCTATAACAGCAGATTCTAAATTACAGAAGAAAAAAATATTAAAGAAGTTCCTTGGGATAAAGAATAATGATACTAGAGGAAAACTGAAGAGCCTCAGAAGTTAAAAACATGAGGGCAAGACTTCTTTGCTTTTTAACTTCTTTAAAATATAACAGATTATTCAAAGTAAAAATTAGATACTCTCCCTTCACTGTCCTGCCTGCTGCTCCCTTGAGATGTATTCAGTAAGCCTCCCTTGTGTTAAAAAAAAAAAAAGGGGGGGGGGGGTGTAAAAATTAGCATTTTGTAGAATTTATAACATGTGCAAGCAAAATGAATGACAACAAAAGCATAAAGTCTGCAAGAAAAGAAATGGAAGATCTTCACAGTATACAAGAAGTGGTATATCATTAAAACCTAGACCTGTTGGGGCACCTGGGTGGTCAGTTGGTTTAAGCAGCCAACTTCGCACAGATCATGATCACACTGTTCATGGGTTCGAGCCCCACATCAGGCTCTGTGCTGAGAGCTCAGAACCTGGAGCCTGCTTCAGATTCTTTGTCTCCCTCTCTCTCTGCCCCTCCCCCACTCATGCTCACGCTCTCTCTCTCCCTCTCTCAAAAATAAAACATTAAAAAAAATTTTAACTAGCAAAGATTTCCTATTAGGTTTGCATCCAAGCAGCCAGTATATAAGATCATCACATGACAAAAACCAACAAGTTATCATGATATTGAAACAAAAGCTTTCATCTATCTGGTTTTATAACTGAAAAACAACATACCTTTAATATTCCCTCTAGGCCATTTAAATCTAGATACTTTCTAGATACAGTTCCTTGCCACTGAAGTTATATGTCATTTTAAACCAACCACAGTAATTCTGTAAGCAAAAACTGTGTTGACTGCAGCTAGGAAAAGGCAGCTGAAATGTCTCATCTTAGCCTGTTCAGGCTGCTATAACAAACTACCACAGACTGGGTGGTTTATAAACAGTAGACATTTACTTCTCACAGTTCTAGATGCCAGGAGGACCAGGATCAAGGTACTGGCAGACTTGGCATCTGGTGGGAGCCCACTTTCTGGGTCACAGACAGCATCTTTTCACTGTGTCCTCAGAGGCGGAAGGGACAAGCTAGCTTTCTGGGGTCTCTTTCATAAGGGCACTAAGCCCAATCATGAGGGTTCCACTGTCATGACCCTAATCACTTCCCTACCTCCTAATATCATCGCCTTGAGGGTTAGAATTTCAACATGGATTCTGAGGAGAAGAACATTCAGAGCATAACATGTTTCTTTATTGAAAATAAAAACTAAAAATATGTAACTAGAAAAGAATACTAAAAACTTACTTGTAAAGCAAAGGAAATTTCTTCTTATCCACTGAGATCTTTCTAAAAATGTATTTAGTGTAAGGGGTGTTGAGAACACAAAAAGAGCACACGATACATGGTCCCTATCAAATATACTCAGAACTAAGAATCATAAGCCACTGTAAAGAATAATTAAAATTCCAACAACCCATCACAGCTACATTAGCAGATATTCCTTCCTTTTGATTAATATATTAACCAAAAAATAATTATATAAATGTGATATCAGTATGCTTTAGGTTTTTTGGAAGGGGTAGAGAGATTTAAGAAATTCAAAAGGTAAAGCAAAGCAAAGCATAATAAGTAGTATCATCTTTCATGTTCCCTTCATCAAGAATAAAAATTAATGCTTTTTAAGGTTTATTTCCAATCCTACATTTTTAATTAAAATACATAAATGTTTACCTTAAATTCTCTTGTTCTTACTTCTAGCTGTATGACTATATGTTGAGACCTAGAAGTATTCATAGTGAGTCACCAAATCAGAGGGTTTTATTAAAGACCCCCGACACATTATAAATATCTTCTCCTACCCTGTCATTAAGCTGTATGTATTATATAAAATGGTTGAGGATGTATCAGTGGGACAGGTTAAAAAAAAAAAAAAAAAACACAAAAACTTGCAATTTGGGGTGCCTAACATTAATGGTCCATTTGGAGGAAACCCCATGATTATGATATATGAGTATCTTTCTTTTTTAGTGTTAAAATGTGTTATCTAACAATTTAGTTACTGCAGGTCAAAGCAAAAAAAAAAAAAAAAAACCATTTATTATGGTACCATTCTCTTTCAGAAGATTTAGGTTTTTGTGTATTAAAATAAAACTATATTTTATGACATGGCTTTTCCTACCCAATCACAAAATAGTCTCCAATATTTTCTTCTTATAGGTTTATTTTTCACATTTCAATATTTGATTCACTAGGAATAAATTTTGTGTACAATGTAATTTAGGGCCATCATAGCCACACTGTGTACCACTCTGGCCTGTATCTATACTTACACCACACCAACATTCAGAAATGGATCACTGGTTCTAAGCCAATCAAGATAATCTCATCTTGACTGTCAGTGTGACTTATTGAGGGATTTGAATGTAACCAAGGCCTACTAGTTCATGTGATTCCCTAACTACTATAAAATGGTTCAACTGAGTGAAACTCACAAACTTTTGTTCAATAGGTAAAGAAGAGAGCCTTTGTCTCTGCCACCAGCCATCAACAAATTGCCTGGCCTTACTTACCAATTTCTGCTAACTACTTTTTTTTTTTTTAATTTTTTTTTAATGTTTATTTATTTTTGAGACAGAGAGAGACAGAGCATGAACGGGGGAGGGGCAGAGAGAGAGGGAGACACAGAATCGGAAGCAGGCTCCAGGCTCTGAGCCGTCAGCCCAGAGCCCGACGCGGGGCTCGAACCCACGAACTGCGAGATTGTGACCTGAGCTGAAGTTGGACGCTTAGCCGACTGAGCCACCCAGGTGCCCCTCTGCTAACTACTTTATGACCATAAAGGAAGCCAGTTGGAGAGAAAGGTGACAAAAGAGATGATAAAAGCTGAGAAGTTTACAAAAAAAACACAATTAGAGCCTCTAGTATTTAAACCAGCTATAGAAAGTGGCTTTGGTTTTTGTTCGGCTTTTCTTGTATCCAAAACCATTTTGCATTATAAGCTGATATTTCTACTACAAATCCTACCCAATCATGGATGCATTTATATTTTTATCACGGTGTATTTTTTTTATTTAAATTCAAGTTAGTTAACATACAGTACAGTCTTGGCTCCAGGGGTAGAACTCTGTGATTCATCTCTTACACATGACACCCAGTGCTCATCCCAAAAAGTGCCCTCCTTCATGCCCCTCCCCGTACTCACTTCCTTTACAGCAACCCTCATTTTGTTCTCTGTATTTAAGAGTCTCTTATGTTTGCCTCTGTCTCTGTTTTTATCTTATTTTTCCTTCCCTTTCCCTATGTTCACCTATTGTGTCTCTCAAATTCCATGAGTAAAATCATATGATATTTATCTTTCTGACTTATTTCACTTACCATAGTATACTCTAGTTCCATCCATGTTGTTGCAAATGGCAAGATTTCATTCTTTTACATCACCTAATAGTATTCCATTATGTATATATACCACATCTTCTTTATCCATTCATCAGTCAATGGGCATTTGGGGTGCTTCCATAATTTGGCTATTGCTTAATTGCACTACTAGGTATTTATCCAAAGGATACAAAATGCTGATTCAAAGAAGCACATGCACCCCAATACACTTATCAAATACACTGATGTAATTGATATGCTATTTTACTTAGAATTTTCACAAATGATAATTTTAAATAACCAAACTGAGTAAAAAGGCACATTATATGAAACACTGTGCCCATTACACTATTTCCTGATACCCAAGTATTTACTGAGTGCCTACTATGTGCCAAGTACTAGGAGTAAAATGAAGACTCAGACATAGTGCCTGTTCTCAAATAACATTGACATTGATTTTACAGGTAGAGAAACAAAAAAAACCATTAAGAACCAAAGTGGGAACTCTTAAGCAGAACCAAAAACTTGGTGGCCCTGATCTTAGAAAACAAAGCTAATAGGATTTTTTTTAATTTTCATCTTAAAATTTTCAGGATCACTTTATCTCATTTCTTTTATGATGTCTAAAAGTTCAATGCAGTACCTGTATTCGATGGATCCAAAATTAACTGAAGAGATGGCTTATTTGTTTGGCTGGCTGAAACATCTCCAAATGAATGGTCTGAACTCTCACTGGAACTCTGACAATCAGCAAGAGGACTGCTTTGCCCTTTCTCAGAATCTCTCAGAATCTCTTCCATGGCTTTTTCCAACTGTTCATCACCATTAGAAACAATCTATAGACAAAGCAAGATGATTCTGTTTCAATCATATTATGGTTCTGGACTTTTCAAGGTTTCTAATCTTTTATTTCTATTTCTAATATTTTGTTTCTAGAAGAAATTAAAACAATTGAAATTTTAAATTTAAATCTAAGTTACTGATTACCAAGAATTTATACACTTGTACCTAACTGTATCTGATCTAAGATCTAATTTACAGAGATTTTTCTTTCTTTTTCTTCTTTTCCTTAAGAACACATTCTAGGGGCGCCTGGGTGGCGCAGTCGGTTAAGCGTCCGACTTCAGCCAGGTCACGATCTCGCGGTCAGTGAGTTCGAGCCCCGCGTCAGGCTCTGGGCTGATGGCTCAGAGCCTGGAGCCTGTTTCCGATTCTGTCTCCCTCTCTCTCTGCCCCTCCCCCGTTCATGCTCTGTCTCTCTCTGTCCCAAAAATAAATAAAACACGTTGAAAAAAAAAAATTTAAAAAAAAAAAAAAAAAAAAAGAACACATTCTAAAAACCAGGTAATCTTAAATTTATGTGTTTTAAAGGGAAAAACAGGTAAGTTTAAGTGGACACTGTCTACTGTGACTGTTATTCAAAAGGCCATATTTCTTGTTATCATAGCATAAACGTATTTGTGATTTCTTTACGAATTTTGCTTGCTTGGTAATTTTTTTTACATTTAAGTTGACTCATCCTTCTCTTAAAAGCAGGTGAGATCAAAAGCCTAATAAAGGTCTTAAATTAAACACACTAAGTAAAATGCAGATATTTATTTTTCAATGCAAATATTTAAATACATTTAAAGCCATTTATTTAAATACATATTACTTAAATTTAAATAAAACCACTATTCTAAAACACTTATAAAACTATATATACTCAGCATAATGTAAAATGGGTATTTAATACTATAATTTCTATAAAATTTTATTAGATTCATATATACTTTTGATGCCATAGTTAATACTAAATAAAAGTCAAACAATATGTAGCATATCAGACTAATTTCTCTACTCCTGTTTCTAGAGGGTGTTTATGCAATTCTCATGCACATATACCTGGGTTTGTTTGATTCTTTTTCTTTGAGTTAGGAAAGACAACAAAAATTTGAAAACGGATCACAGTCAAATAAAAACTCAATTGCTAAAAATGTAAGACATATACTTTAAAAATATTCAGGCAAGGGGCACTTGGGTAGCTCAGTCAGTTAAGCATCCAACTTCAGCTCGGGTCATGATCTCAAACCCCTCATCGGGCTCCCTCCTGTCAGCCCCAAGCTTCAGATCCTGTCTCCCCCTCTCTCTGTCCCCTCCCCCACTCTCACTCTCTCTCAAAAATAAACATTAATTTTTTTTTTAATTCAGACAAGCCACCTATTCAATCATATACTAGAATGCTACCAGCTGATTTAAAACATAAAAACCATACAGTTGTTTCTTAAGTACAAATAAAACATAACTATTTATGTAATTAACTTTAAAAATCCAGCAGCAAGAGAGACAAAAATATCCAGATAATGGTTAAATCTTATATAAATTTAAGGCAAATTCCCCAATTATCCTTTTCTTTCTATTTTCCTTTCTATTCCTTCTTCCTAAAATTACGAATTAAAAAATAAAAAACCAAAAGCAAAAAACTTTAAAAATACACAAACCAAATAATTAGCTTCTGCATAAATCAAAGACTGATGTTATTCAAGGTCAGTATTTGAGAAAAACCTTCGTATTTTACACATCTCTCAAGATCAGTCTCACCTCATTAAAAAAATAATAATTTAAAATAGTATCATCTGTAAATAAACAAAAGCAAGAAAGAAAGAAATACCTTCAGTTCAGGTTTTTCATCATCTTTTGTAGACGTATCATCTGCATGCTGAGAAACCAAAACAAATTCTTCACTGTTCAGTGTAGCCACAGAATCTGATGACCCACTAACCTTCTGTAATGAAGCTCTGACCTCCATTTCAATTCTACAAACTTCTCTTCCCACATCCACCTGGTCAAAACTACAGAGATTTAAAAACAAAAAAACAAAACAAAACAAACAGCATGAATAAGAACATGATCAATACTCAGCCTTTAAAAATGGTTCACATGAAAAAGAATTCTGTTGGCTAGATAATTATCTCAAAACTAGGGAGGCTACCTTCTTGGACTGGGCCACATAATGCAAATGTACTCCCTTCACCCTGAATTCCCAGACTAAAAGAACCATATTGTGCCCTGAAAAACAACACAAACCCGCCCATATCTCAACTAAACAGATTTACCACTGCTTGATTCATTTCTCCTAGAAATACTATTTTTGTTCTTTTTTAATAGAGGAAATAATTAAGCATGATACTAGAAACCAAATTCATACACAAAGTCACTGAAATTACTTTATAATTAAATCCAAATGTTTACAAAAACGTATCTCCTAAAAGTATTGTACCTTAAAATATCTTTGTGTCACGTAAGTTGACTAATTAATAAGAATTCAACACCCAGGGGCACCTGGGTGGCTCAGTCAGTTGAACATCTGACTTCAGCTCAGGCTCATGATTTCGCAATTGTGGTATCAAGCCTGTATGGGCTCGGCTTGCTGCTATCAGCCTGCCAGTGCAGAGCCCACTTCAGATCCTTGGTCCTCCTCTCTCTGCCCCTCCCCTACTTGCGCTCTCCCAAAAATAAAGAAAAATTAAAAAAAAAAAGAATTCAATACACTAAGCCATGTATCTTTTCTTTTCCAGACACACTACCACTTATCAGCACAAGTGGGTGGGGAAAAGGCCAAGGCTTTCACATTGCATTCATATGACAAACAGTGTAAATACAGTGTAATTCTGCTTTCTGGATAGATCTGTACACCACAGAAACTCAACAATGTCTATCACTTCCAGAAGTTCAAATATTCACACTGCTAATTTAACTGAACCTGTGTGCTACGTAACACAGTACTCAGCATTAGGGTTATAGGAGTGACTAAGGCAGACAAGTTGCCTGCTCTCCTGGAGCTTACATCTAGTAAGAAATCAAGCAAGTAAGCAAATGTAATTCCAAATCACTCTAAAGGCTATGAAGAAGATAAAATATGTTATTGTAACAATGACTAGCTACAAAAAGCATAGGGACAACTTTAAGTAAGGTGGTAGGAAAGAACTCAGGGAAATATCTGAGCTGAAATGTAAAAGACAAAAGAGGGGCGCCTGGGTGGCGCAGTCGGTTAAGCGTCCGACTTCAGCCAGGTCACGATCTCGCGGTCCGTGAGTTCCAGCCCCACGTCAGGCTCTGGGCTGATGGCTCGGAGCCTGGAGCCTGTTTCCGATTCTGTGTCTCCCTCTCTCTCTGCCCCTCCCCCGTTCATGCTCTGTCTCTCTCTGTCCCAAAAATAAATAAAAAACGTTGGAAAGAAAAAAAAAAAAAAAAAAAAAGACAAAAGAGAACGGTATATTAATCTGCTCAGTGACCAAAGGGGTAATGTGATAGAGGGGTAGAACAAGTAAACTGGGGCTAAAGAACACAGGACTCTCTAAGTCTGCTGATGCATGCCTTAAAATTGCCCAGAATTGTTCTTTTTCTCGTTCCAATTAAGTTACTCTGTTCTCTGCCCCACATAAATATGGCTGCAATATCTCATTTTGCCTTTAGGTGACACTAACACCATTATTCTTGGCAAAAAAAAGAGGAAAAAAAAAAAGATTTACTCTCAGCTTCAAGTTACACTTTAATAATTACTTCCATCTTCATCGAAACTCAAAATTCCCAGTAACTTTAAAATAAAGAGTAACTATCCTAGGATAGTGTAATTAGCTAGCCATCATTTCATTCTGTTGGACATGTGAATATCCTTCCTTTTAAATGTTAAATCCTTCAAGCACATTTTTCTGTCCTCTAAAGATTTTTCATTTTGCAAGTAAATGTTTCTGAAAACAGTATGTGTTAGAGGCCACGTCTTTGCCCTTCCAGGCTGCCCCAAGAATCTTTGATTACCAAGACGCTACACATTCCAGATATTCTTTCTGTGGCCAATCCTTCTTCAAGCCCAAGCTGCCACTCCTCAACATCTAAATGCTGGAAATTCCCCAAGTTCAAGTTCTGAACTTGTGACTCCTTGCCACACACATCTCTCCAAGCAGTATCTCTCATTGCCATGTATTTAAATACCATCTATACCTAATAGTCTCCCAAATTTCTCTACCAACCCAAATGTCCTCTAAATTCTTCATTTGGAATCCAACTTTTTTTTTTTTTTTTTTTTTTTTTTTTTTTTGAGAGAGAGAGAGAGAGAATAAGCAAGGAAGGGGCAGAGAGAGAGAGAGAAACAGAATCCGAAGCAGGCTCCAGGCTCTGAGCTGTCAGCACAGAGCCGGACGTGGGGCTTGAACTCACAAACTGTGAGATCATGACCTGAGCCAAAGTCAGATGCTTAACCGACTGACCCACCCAAGCGCCCCCCAACTTTCTACTTTATATTTCCATGTGGAATTCTTATCAATAACTTAAATGTGACCCAAATGTAATTCCTAACTTCTCCTCCAAATTTCTCATTCAGATTTCCCATTTCAGTTAATAACACCACTTTCTACCAAGTTGCTCAAATAAGTAATTTGGATATCATTCTTAATTCATCTCTACTTCTTCATTCCTCCCATAAGCATGTCATGTTAGCCCCACTTCCAAAATAAATCCCACATCTATCCCATTTCTTCATGGACATTTTTATCAACCTAATCCAGGCAATGTTCTCATCTACTAAAAAAGTCTCCTAACCCAAGTCCTACTTCCAGTCCTCTCTTCCCCTAATCTATTCTTCACAGAGATGCCAAAGAAATCTTTCAGAAAATAAATTAGATTACATTAGAACTCTACTCTAAAATGTTTTCACTGAGGCGCCTAAGTGGCCCAGTCAGTTAAGCCTGGTTTCCACTCAGGTCATGATCTCTCGGTCTCATGGGTTCCAGCCTCACATTGGGCTCTGCACTGGCAGCGCAGAGCCTGCTTGGGATTCTCTCCCTCCCTCTCTCTCTGCCCCTCCCCCACTCACGCTGTCTCTAACCCTCTCACAAAATGAATAAACTTAAAAAAAAATTTTTTTAATCTTTTCACTAAAATTCAAATAAAATCCAAATTATGCCAGGACTTACAAAGCCCAACACACCTTTCCTTCTGTCACTTTACCATTACAGCTCTTTAATTACCGAAAGTTCTTTTACACTATAGGGTCTTAGCTCTTGCCTCCTTTCATATGGCTGACTCCTAAGGTATCAGCTTTCATTCATCCATTCAACAAATATTTAATGAGTCTCTACGATGCACTAGAAACAATCATGGGACCTGGAGACTAAATGATAAGACCAATTTAGTTCCAGTCTTCCTACAGCTAACATTCTTATGGAAGAAAGAAATAACATAGAAAAAAATAAATCAAGATCACGTACTGGAATATATACTATGAAAGGTAATGAGAAGACAGGAGGCAATATGGACCCAGTTGACGTTTGGGCTTAATAAGAATGAGTAAGCCATGGCAAGACCTAGGGGAAAAGAACTTCAAGTAGAAGAAACAACAAATACAAAAAGCCCAGATATGAGAAAAGGCTTATGAGAAAGGAGGCCATAATAGCTAGATCACAGTGAGCATGGGTGAGAGCAGGATAAGATGAGATATAGAAAAGAAGGCGGGGAAGCCTGAGGCCACCCCCCTGATGCTAAGGCTATCTAAATAAACCCAAATTCCAACTCTTTCATTTACCTGAGAATATCATATGCCTAGTGTAGCAGCTAGTACATAGTAGATATTCAATAAATGCGTCGAACAATTTGTTGTTAAAAGCACCAATCAGGCTAAAGTTCTCACAAAAAACAAATGCAGAGCCAAGATTCAAACCAGGTATTCAGACTTCAAAGAACATGCTCTGAACCACTACATTATACTGTCTCTTGAAGTTTCCTCACCTATTCCTAGAGACTGAGGGTTGGTATCTGTCACTACATAACAATGAACCTTCTCCACACCTCTCCTCTCTCCATCAAAAGTTATATCTTCTCCCAAGACATTCTTCTTTGGGGCATCTGGGTGGCTCACTCAGTTGAGTGTCCGACTCTCGATTTCAGTCAGCTTAGGTCATGATCCCAGGGTGGTGGGGTCTGGCCCCGTGCTGGGCTCCATGGTGAGCATGGAGCCTGCTTGAGATTCTCTACCTCTGCCCCTTTACCCTACTAACACGCACACGTGCGCTCTCTCAAAAAAAAAAAAAAAAAAGAAAGAAAGAAAAAATTTCTTCTTGTGTAAATGATAAATATCTACCCTGGCCATTAACTCTAAATCAGCATGCTAAGGGCGCCTGGGTGGCTCAGTGAGCTAAGCAGCTGACTTTGGCTCTGATCATGATCTCACAGTCTGCAAGTTCAAACCCCGTGTCAGGCTCTGTGCTGACAGATCAGAACCTGGAGCCTGCTTTGGATTCTGTGTCTCCTTCTCTCTCTGCCCCTCCCCCACTAATGCTCGCGCTCTCTCTCTCCCTCTCTCTCAAAAATAAAACATTTAAAAAAAATTTTTAATAAATAAATAAATCAGCATGTTAATGAATACTAATGGCTATACAATTCAAATAAGATGTCCATTTTTAAGAGGTTTTCTTTAGCCCAAGAAAATGTTAGATATTCTGCCAGGCTAACAAGAAAACTATTAGTTTACCAAAAGTAATTTTGTGATCTCTTCAAAACAGCCCAGAATTTCTCATGTTCCTCAGAATTAAGTCAGCTCTCATTACAAGCATAAAACCCTGCCTCCAAGGGCCTTAAGAATACTTTTAGAAGTTTGCCCAATGCTACTTTATTTGGTTGAACATTTCCATTTCTTTGAACCTCAATGCAGATGTTTACTAAATTTGCACACTTGCACACAAATACAAAAATCTGAGAATGCAAAGCCAACACTTTAAAATATTTCAGGAGTACCTGGATGGCTCAGTGGGTTAAGTGTCCAACTTCAGCTCAGGTCATAACCTCACAGTTCTTGAGTTCAAGCCTGGCATCAGGCTCTGTGCTGACAACTCAGAGCCTGAAGCCTGCTTCGGATTCTGTGTCACCCTCTCTGCCCCACAAAATATTATAAAATTATATTCAACAATATGTAAAAAGAATTACACCCAAGGTAAGACTGACAACATTCAAAAATTAATCAACATAATAAAACATATCAAAATAAGCTAAAGAAAAAACATGATCATGTCAGTTACACACAAAATGCATTTGACAAAATCCAACACTCATTCATGATCAAAATAAAAACTCTCAGCAACCTAGCGATTGATGAAACTTCCTCAACTTGACTAAGAGTATCTACAAAAAACCTACAGCTAACATACTTAATTATGAAACTGGGCACTTTCCCCTTAAGACTTGGAACAACACAAGGATGCCCTCTCTCACCACTCTGATTCAACACCATAAGAAACAAAAGTATAGAGATCATAAAGGAAGAATGAAACAGTCTCTATTCACAGATTACATAATTATCTATGTAGAAAATCCCAAAGAATCTACAAGAACAAAAACAACTTCCTACAACAAATAAGTACAGGAAGGTCACAGGATACCAGGTAAACAAATGTCGATTTCTTCCCTACATACAATGAACAATTGGAACTGAAGTTTTAAAAAAGCAGTACCATTTACCATATCACAAAAAGATGAAATACTTAGGTATAAACTTAACAAGATACATATAAGATCTATAAGTAATAAATCTATAAAACACTGATGAAAGAAATTTAAAAGATCTAAATAAATTAAGAGATACTCAATGTTCATGGATTAGAAGCTCAATATTGTCAACATGTCAATTTTTCCCTACCTGCTAAGACTGAATGATCAACTGAGCACTCAACTACAAGTTGTTAGGGGACATGCAGGGACCATGTCTATCTTCATTTTACTCACCAACACATCCCCAGCACAGTGCCAGTACAGATAACATGGGCTCAAAAAATATCTGCTTAATAAACAAGTCAATTATCTTGGATGTAGCAGAATGGACTCCCGCATCAGATAGGAAGTTGGACTGAATGAATTCTAAAGTCACTTAATCTTAAGATTCTCATTCCATGTGATGTGCTGAAGAATTCCATTTCACGAGTCAATTCAAAACATAATTTATTAAATCTACTACTATGAAGCAATATGCTAATATGCTAATGTTACTTTCTCTTTATGGCAATCTACTATTATTTCTTCCAGTCAAAATAAAGAGCAGCTGGAAAACTTGCAGGGGTCTTTTAAATAATATGGAGCTCACTGTTCTATGAACTCAAGACTAATACATCCATTTCAACTCAGCATGTAAAACAGAACAGTGCACAAAAGCAAAACGACTTTTAAAGGCATTTGGTTAAAAGGCTACCCTATTATAATCCAAAAGTTAGACTGTAAAATCTGACCAAAAAAAATGTTATGTCTCTTCAGATATTAAAAAAAAAAAAAAAAAAATACTGGGAACTACAGTGTTGGCATACCATTGTTATTCTTTAGGCATTTTAAAGGTACAAGAGAATAAGGGACAGGAAACTTATCAGTCCTACAGAAAATCTGATGTATGTTTTTTCTATTCATCCCCTTTTTCCCTTCTCAAAGGAGTTCAATAAATATTTTTGATTGACTGAATCACTTAAACACACGCTTATCCCCACACCGATAGCAATTCTACCAATTCTACCCAGTGAAATGGCTTTCAATTCTCACTTTAAGTCCACATCATTTTTGTGAAATGAGCAATATATTTTAAATTAACACCTCACTTGGATGCCTAAAACTACAATTTTCACATATACACTAGAAACAGTGTAGCAACATTTAGCAGAGTCTAACTGGAAGCTATCTTCTTCCCAAAATAACTGAACACATTCAAAAGTATAAAATCGTGGTGCACATGGTCCAATTTCTTTTTGTGCCAAATGTGGTTAGCCAGCTTCTTGCTTTTAGATTATGTGTTTGCACCTATTCATTTTCAAGTAGCTCTTGAACTAAAATAGAACCCTGAATATATGAGTGTGAGTCAAAATTGGACAAGATAAGATGCAAGTTCTATTAGGCATGAGAATTCAAATGACTATAGTAGGCCTGTTACAACACTGAAAACACGAAATAGTCTTAATTTACAATAAGAAAACAGACATGAATAATCTGGAACAACATTTACCAACTATAATTATTCTGTGCTTTAAAAAAAAACCATCCAGTCTTGAGGGAAAAAAAAAAAAAACTACCATAGTTCCTATTTACTAAACAGTCCATCCATTATTCCAGTTCTCAGGCAAGAGCCACACCAACATGAATAGATGTATGCAAGTATACTCCTGCACAAAGGGGCACAAAAGGGCCTTAGTAATTCACATTACTTTAGTGGATACCTTTTTTTTTTTTTTTTTGTCCAGCAATAATCTCAAGACCTTTTTTTCTGAAAATAAGCCTTCCCTCTGTTCAAATCTCATGTTTTTTATAGAAACCTCAACACCATGGCCAAACAGTTCCAAAGATGGGCACTGAATCCAAACTACTTAGACCAATTAACCCAATTCCTAAGATTTTTGGACTGGTGACCAAAGACTTCATCATGACAGTTGTCTGTCTTAGAGAAGAAATTTTTTAGATAAACTAAGAATTGTTAGTAGCCATGTTTTCCCCCATATGAAGAAGGTCAATATGCAATGAAAGAGATAAGTATATCCTAAAGACAGACAAGCAGGAGAGTCTTAGTCGAGTCCCTACCATTTTGTTTGAGACAATCCTGAGGTATAGCTCTATCTGTTCCAAACCTCAGTCTTGGTAAATCCACTATTCCTTTAATTCTATGAAATATCCCTTTCAATAAATTCTTTTTCCATCAGTTAGTTTAATAATTTTTTTTTTTAATATTTATTCATTTTTGAGAGACAGAGTGTGAATCGGGGAGTGGCAGAGAGAGGGGAAGACACAGAATCTGAAGCAGGCTCCAGGCTCTGAGCGGTCAGCACAGAGCCTGACACAGGGCTCAAACTCACAAACCAAGAGATCTAGACCTGAGCTGAAGTCGGACACTTAACCAACTGAGCCACCCAGGCACCCCTGCATAAGTTAAATTTTTTTTGTTTATTTATTTTTGAGAGAGACAGAGCATAAGTCAAAGAAGGGCAGAGAGAGAAGGAGACACAGAATCCAAAGCAGGCTCCAGGCTCCGAGATGTCAGCACAGAGCCCGACACGGGGCTTGAACTCACAAACTGTGAGATCATGACCTGAGCCGAAGTCAGAAACTTCACCAACTGAGCCACCCAGGTGCCCCATAAGTTAGTTTAAGTTGAGTTTCTGTCACATGAAACCTAATAAGTCCTAATATAATTATATGCAAGCAAAAAGACATAAAAGATATATTTTAATAAGTTTCATATAGTAAATATAAGGACAAAAATCTAGGTGAATGAAGAAGATAGTATATAAAAAGTTGACAATTCCCCAGATAAACAGTATACTTGATCTGATGAAAGAAAAAAAGGGGAGAAATGACTTACTTGAAATAATTACCAGAGGAAAAGAAGAATACAAGTGGTACTTACAAAGGATGGTTTAAAAGGCAATAGAGGGGCACCTGGGTGGCTCAGTCAATTGGGCATCTGACTCCTGATTTTGACTCAGGTCATGATCTCACAGTTTCGTGGGCTCGAGCCCCACATCGGGCTCTGTGCTGGCGGCACACAGCCTGCTTGGGATTCTCTCTCTTCCTCTGTCTCTGCCCTCCCCTGACTGTGCTCTCTCTCTCTCAAAATAAACAAACTTTAAAAAAAAATTTTTTTAATAAAAAAAAAAAAAGGAAGAAGATGTTGATGATGATAGTGGACCAAGAAGCCAAAAGACTCAAAATGCAACTTGTGAAAAAGACCCGAATCCAATACACAGAAAGAGGTAGAGTCTCCCTCCAGACCCACAGAACCATGAGTTAAAAACCTAAATATTTGTTTTGTAAGCCAGCAAACATTTCAGCATTGTTATGTAGCATTGCCACAGCAATGGTTGACTAATTCATTGACCTGTTTTTAAATGCCTTCACTTAAAGGGGTGTCTGGCTGGCTTAGTTGGAAGAGTGCAAGCCAGGGAAGGACAGAGAGAGAAGGAGACAGAATCCGAAGCAGGCTCAAGGCTCTGAGCCCTCAGCACAGAGCCCAATGTGGGGTCTGAACCCACAAACCACTGGATCATGACCTGAGCCAAAGTCGGATGCCCAACCAACTGAGCCACCCAGGTACCCCCTTAAAAAATGTTTTTTTAAGTTTATTTATTTTAAGAGACAGAGAGAGCAGAGGAGGGGCAGATAGAGGGAGACATGGAATCTGAAGCAGGATCCAGGTGTTGAGCTGTCAGCACAGAGCCCAACATGGGACTTGAACTCACAGCCCATGAGATCTTGACCTGCCCTGAAGTCAGATGCTTAACCAACTGAGCCATCGGGCACCCAATTTTTTTTTAAGTTTATTTATTTATTTTTGAGAAAGAGAGAGAGAGAGAGAGAGAACACAAATATGAGTGGGGGAGGGGTAGAGAGAGAGGGAAAAGTTAAGAATCCCAAGAAGGCTCTGCACAGTCAGTGCAGAGCCCGGCACAGGGCTCAAACTCACGAACCATGAGATCATGACCTGAGCTGAAACCAAGAGTCAGATGCTTAACCGACTGAGCCACCCAGGTGCCCCTAAATGAAAAATATTTTGAAAATATACTCAAAAATTTTAATGGCATTTGACTTTATATTTTTCTCTTGGCTTTTCTGCCATTATTATATATACCATCTATTCAAGAGTAAGGTTGATAAAATTATATAGTCACTTACTTCCTGGAAAACCAAGGTCTGTACAATTCAGAGTCCCATAAACTTGGCTTAAGACTAATCAGTTTTGTGCCCAGCAGATACAGGCATATGGTCAAGGGGGGAAAAAAAATCATCACAAGACAGAAGAGTTCATCACTAAAGTATCCACTGTATACTTATATCCCCCCTTGATATAATAAAACCGAAGTTTTGTGATATGTGGGTCACCATCTAACACTTGGTATCTTGTATGATACTGCATAAAGCACATATCACAGTTCTTTCTGGCCCAATGTATCCATGAGAAAAGGCATCTCACTTCTATGAACACACTTGTTTTCTTTATCTGAAAATAAGGTATTGGACTAGTTAATCTCCAAGATCTCTAAGCTCTAGCTTCTACACATCATTTATCTTCTGAATATTTGAAGAACAAATATTTCTTTAAAAAGCTACAGCACAGAGAAATTAAATAATCTAACAAGTTACAGAGCCTGAAACAAAACGTAGAAATCCTCAACTGAGAAATCTATTTACTAGCATATTACCTTCCCAAAGACTGGTAATTATTACACTATTACAAACATTTGATTCCAATCAATTGTCTCTTCTGCTCTCACATAACACAGTCTATCAAAGTATACCAAAATATAACACCAAGCAGAATTAAGAGGAAAAAGAAGCGAATTCATGTTTACTGTGTTTCGCCACAATAACTGGCACTAACAGAGGAAATGCTAATTACCAATTTGTTGGGTATAGCAGAGAGAATCAAGGTAGCAACCAAAACTTCGTGAACTTGGCAACCAGACCTGGTTCCTACAGTTAAGAGAAAGACTAAGAGATTTGATCCACACAAGATCAGCAGTGAAGGACACCTCAGTCATTGCACCAACACAACTAAAGAAAAGAAGTCAAGTGATATTTTTTAATTGTTTTTCTTTTCCTATTAAGTCTACAGACAAAGATCTGATCTCTGTCTTTGAAGCACAGAGCCCTCTGGGTTTAGTATAACACTGAATGTTTCTGAGATATGCCTGACTTAACACCTTTTAACCCTCAGAAGAAATTTAAATACATAAAACCCAAATGCTTCTTGGCATACAGTGTGAACGTTTGTATGTTTTACGCATTTATCTCTGTCTAGTTCTGCAAGAATTAGTGAGCCACATAAAAGAATTAGAGTTCTTGAAAATCCCTCAAGTTAACTAGGTTTCAGGAAGAGGCATTTTTTTCCTTGATTTGGTAAATTTATAACAAAGAATAGGTACTATACTTCAGACTACTTTCTAATCTTTTCAGTAAAATGATTCAATGGGGTGCTTATGAGGAAAGTTAAGTAGTATGAAAAAAAGTTTGAAATCCTAAAAAAAGGACTTCCAAATTGTGTTGCACAAATAAAACAAACACAAAGGCACAGAATAATCTGAAGAAGTTTAATATTTAGGAAATATTTTGACATGTACCTAACATTTCGTAAGAGTTTCTATTATATAACGTCATGCATCTACAAAAGCAAAAGGGAAGCGGGTCCTTGCTAAATTGAAACTATAAACTATAAACTAAGTCCCTGTTCATTGGAAAAATAATTCAAAGTAAAAAGTGTTCTAGTACTAGATTTTTCTACTTTACAAATTTGCACTCTCACGAGGCAAACAAAACCCGAAGATACTTTATATAATTAGAAGAACAAGTTATTCAATGACTCCATAACCATTTCTATTGACTATCCCACCTACTAGCAGATGTTTTTAAATGTGTTCTGAGGTTTTAAATAGGCAAGGTGTGATAAAAAAAAATAAGTCCTCAGAAATCCAGTATCTGACAGTTTCTCATGTTGTTGAATGTGCATGTTGATGTCCATCTTGGTAGTTGTCATGCCTTTGAATCTTGGATCACAAGCCACAGTACACTTGCTGCACACTGAGGGCAGAGATAGGAATATTAGAGCCCAGGTTCTAATGCCACTCCATTAACTAGATTCTTCCAGTTAATTTTTTAACAAGCATTCACTGTTGTTGCTGATGTTCAACACATTATTTGGCAAGCATAGTTACATAGTAGTCTCCTCCAAATGGATATCTAAGAGACATTTCAAATTCAACATACTCAGAAACCATACTTCCAACCTTGCCCCTAACCCACCTATCCTCACTCCACACCACCCTCCTGCAGATTTTCTCATCTCAGTTGATGGCAACTCCACCCTTCTAGTTACTCTGGACAAAATTATCAGTCATGCTACTCCTCTTGTTCTCTTTTTCTCCTTCCCCAAACTAACTCTCTCTCTCTCCACTCCCTCACCTTACATCTACAACATCTGAAAATTACTTTGGTTCTACCTCCAAATTACATCCAGAAATCATCCATTTCTCACCACTACCACTGCTACCACCAAGCCCCAGCCCCACCTACTATCATCTCTTACCTATATTATTCTAAAAGCCTTCAAAACTACTCTCTCTGCTTCTTTACTTGCTCCCCTATGGTCAATTTTCAAAAGCAACCAGAATGATCCTTCTAATTTAGTTCTTTCCAGTCCCCTGATCAAAACAACTCTCCAATGGCTCCCCCATCTTATTCATAATAAAAGCCAAGTGACCTTCAATGTCTGCACTATAAAGTCACCCCTCCTCACCACTTCCCCCACCCCATCTTACCTTATCTTTGTGACTTATCTCCTACAATTCTCCCCCCTGTAGTCTCAATTCCATCTAAAACAAGCTCCTTGCTTTCTCTTAAACCACTTGACATGCTTGCTCTGGCTGTTGCAAAACAGAACACTCTTCAACCAGATATCTAACATGTTTACTTCCCTGTTCACATCTTTACTCAAATTTCATCCTCTTGAAAGACCTGCCCTGATTGTCTTATCTCATACTGCTTCCCCACCACCAATTTCCAACCCCCATTTATCCTGATCTGCTTACTCTTTCTTTCCCAGAACACTTATTTTCTAACATACAATCTGATTTACTTTTGTATTATATTTACTGTTTACTGTCTGTTTCTCCAACTAGGATGTAGCATCTTCAAAGGCAAGGATATTTGTTTTATTCACCTAGAAGAATGTCTGGCATATAGCAGACAGTAAAATATTTGCAGAATAAATGAATTAGATTACCCAAGGTGAGTAAATTCAAAGTTCCTAAAACCCAAAGAGCCATCTAATACCCCACAGCCTCATCAGAACTTTAGCTCTAAAGGATGATAACAGCATTGACAGTTTCTTTCGCTGGGTAAATAACCAGCATACACTTGTCATTATATAGAATTTCCACAGGTTTAAGATATAATGAGGTAACTTTTTTTAAGTTTATTTATTTATTTTAAGGGTATGTGGGTGGCTCGGTCGGTTAAGCACCCGACTTCAGCTCAGGTCACAATCTCAGAGTTCGTGAGTTCGAGCTTCCCATCAGGCTCACTGCTGTCAACACGGAGTCCATTTTGTATCCTCTGTCCCGCCCCCGCTCACACTCCCTCTCTCAAAAATAAATTAACCTTAAAAAGAAAAAAAAAAAAGGATTATTTATTTTGGAAGAGAGAGCGCACACAAATGCACACGAGTTGGGGAAGAACAGAGAGAGAATTCCAAGCAGGCTCCACACTGTCAGTTCAGAGCCAGATGTGGATGAGGCTCCATCTCACCAACCAAGAGAGCTTGACGTGAGCCAAAATCAAGAGTCAGATGCTTAACCAAGTGAGGCACCCAAGTACCCCTGAGGTAACTTTTAAAAAAAAACAGTAGGGGCACCTGGGTGGCTCAATCAGGTAGGCATCCAACTTCAGTTAGGCCTCCAACTTCAGCTCAGGTCATCATCTCACAGTCCCTGAGTTCAAGCCCCAGGACAGGCTCTATGCTGACAGTTCAGAGCCTGGAGCCTGCTTCAGAGGCTCACTCTCGCTCTCGCTGTGTGTGTGTCTCTCTCTCTCTATCTCTCTCTCAAAAATAAACATTAAAAATATATATTTAAAAAATAAAAAATAAATAAGACAGTAAACTAAAATGTTAGAGACCTCCACACCAAATTTCCCATTTATGCAAGGAAAATGAGAACAGTGACAAATCAATGATATTAAAAAATGACTGTTAATATTTCTGAGAGTATGAAAATGGTGGTATTGTTATGAAAGAATCCTTGTCTTCTGGAAACGCATAGTGAATATTTACAAATTAAATAACATGATGTCTGAGATTTGCTTCATAAAATCTGGGTGGGCCCAGAGGAAACTAGATTGGTCATCATTTGATAACTGCTAAAGTTGATAAGAGGTTACAGGATTATATATTATATCATTCGCCCTAATTTTTTATGCTTGAAATTTGTATTTTATATGCTTAAAATGTGCCAAAATAGAAGAAAAAAATAAATAACAGTATGGAAAGTAAGTTTAAAAAAAACCCACAAAAACAAAGCCTATATTTCCTTTAGCATCTAGCACGTGACACCCAAATATATGATGAAAAAAATAAAGTACATGTCAAAATTAAAGAATAGTTCCTAGAAACTTCCATAATGACAACAGCAAATTAAAACAAAAGAAAATGACCAAAGTGAGGCCCTCCTTCAGTGTCAAGGAAAAATGGCCTGCAATGTGATAGCACAGTGATCTCAGATTTGAATGACTGGAACAGAAAGGGGACCACCTCAAAAGGCTTTTCATCTTTCAACAAGATAAAAGGCACCATACTTTATTCTACAAAGGTCATTCATATAAATGCAAAATATAATCAAAAGGGACAAGAAAATGTGGCTGAAATTTTATGTACCAAATAACACTGAAACATAATTAGAAGGAATAGTAATAAAAATATAAAGAACCAATTTGACTAGAAAACAAATACAGCAGGAAACAAACACTATCTCAATCCCAGAAAAGGTCAAGTAAATAAAAAAATTTTTAAGGCACAGAAAACTCAAATCTTAGAAATGCTAAGGTAGTATAAACTAGATATACAAAACTTGAATCCTTCAAAACATAATTTCTATCACCTCTAGAACCAGTTTCAACAATCTCCCCAACTAATTAAGTCTGCTCTAGTCCAATGATATTAGCCTATGGGGTTATACAATTAAAACAATTTTTTTAGAGCCACCCATCTAGCTTGTGTACAGATAAATGTTTGGGTTTCTTTAAATTCACATTCAAGTAGAGATAAAAATCTAATGGACTAAAAGTACAAAAAGGCATAAAATTTTCCCATCAGGAAAAGAAGCTGTTATTTATGCCAGCTTATCCTGCTAATGTGCCAAAGAGTAAGATGTGATATATGTGTTTCACATTCTAGGAATACCAGATTTTTAGCTACCACCTACATAAGAGCTTATATAAAAACATCTCGAGTACCTATTTTAGTTTGATTTTTCTCTTGCCTCTACTCTTATTTGCCACAAAATCTCAAATTCTTAATAAAAACAAACTGAAATAGGTACCAGAAATATTTTTATGCCATTAATTCCTAGTACAGTACAATGCACCCTGTTGCTGATCAAAATAATCTCATTCCTTTTTAATTACTGCAAATACTTTCATTTTATAAAGATTTGTTTTCATGTAACCTAAACAATCATCTTAATTAACCAAAATACTATACCACATTTCAAAGAGTTAAAAATTCACCTATCGTAAATTTGCTCTCGTTAAGTCAAGTCCTTCAACCTAGGGATTACTTATGTCTCTCCTGTTCTAAAAGACAAAAGTAATATCACAATCTGCAAAGTCATTATAGGACTGGTTTAATACAGTAAATAACTCCATAATGAACTAGACAATAATGTGTTATTACTTCATGAAACCCTTAAAAGTTATTATAAACAAGGTCTAAACCGTATACACATTTTAATCATTACAGCACGAACACCTAAATATTAAAAAAAAAAAAAAAAGCAGCAATTATTCATCATGAACTATTCAGAGGCACCTGGATGGCTCAGCTGGTTAAGCATTTGACTCTTAATTTCAGCTCAGATCATGTTCATGAGTTCGAGCCCCATGTCAGGCTCTGAGCTGTGTCAGCACAGATCCTGCTTGGAATTCTCTCTCCCTCTCTCCACCCTGACCCCACTCATGTTTTCTCCATCTCAAATGAACTTTAAAACAAGAAGAAGAAAAGAAATATTCAAATGGAGCGCCTGGGTGGTTCAGTTAAGCATCAGTTCAGGTCTGTTATCAGAGTCATGAGTTCAAACCCTACGTTGGGCTCTGTGCTGGATATGGAGCCTACGTTAAAAAAACAACAACAACAAACAAACATTCAATCATTTTACAGTCTCCAAATGTACTCGACCCCTTAGAACCATTCTTTTCCTGAATCCCAAATATCATGGATAGGAAAAGGAAAAAGGACTAGTCATAATAGGAATCTGCATTGTGAAGCAGTGCCTGCTCAGTCAAACATCCAATTCTAGATTTCAGCTCAGGTCATGACCTCACAGATTGTGAGTTTGAACCCCGCATTGGGCTCCGTGCTGGCAGGGTAGAGCCTGCTTGGGATTCTCTCTTTCTCTTTCTCTCTCTCTCTCTGCCCCTCCCGAGCTTGTTCTAAGTAAATAAACTTAAAAAAAAAAAAAAATCTGTATTGTGAAAAAAGTTCCTAGCTGATTGTGATATGCATATTCAACCGCATTAAATATGCCCATCCTGAAGGACTTACACTATTGGAATCTCCTTATCTAATTTAATTTATACAGTACTCATTCAACTAACAATTATTAAGTGACAGGGAATATGGCAAACAATGAAAATACATTCATATAGGGGAGCCTGGGGTGGCTCAGTCAGTTAAATGTCCATCTTTAGCTCAGATCATGATCTCACAGCTTGTGGGTTGGATTCCCACTTCGGGCTCTGTGCTGACAGCTCAGAGCCTGGAGCCTGCTTCAGATTCTGTGTCTTCCTCTCTCTCTGCCCCTCTCCCAATCGTACCATGTCTCTCTCAAAATTTAAATTAATAAAACCATCTTAAAATTGTTAAAAAAAAAAAAAAAAACAGAAAATACATTCATACAAACTGGGGTTCTCTGCTCTCCAGGAAAAGGTGCCAACCATATGCCCAGAACTCCAAGAATATCTATATAGACCACAACAGATTTTTTAAAAGCAAGACATCAGCAGTACTGTGTTCTGCTTAAGAAACAAGTAATAAAGTAGTACAGCAATGAGAAGGATTACCTGTGTGCATCAGAGGAGTTATTTATGAATAACCCAAATTAAGAAGTGAACAAATTCCATGGTTTTTCAAAGTATATTAAGTGGATCATTGAGGAATTCTTTCACCAAGAAGAATCTAAACACAGCTCCCACCATCCACCATGGGTGAGATGGGGCAGTGTCTGAGTTTGGGACTAAACCTACTTATAAGAGTTCAAGCCCTAATAAATATTGATAATTAAGGCCTTAAAGCCTGTTAAGCCCTCAACCAATAGAGTCGGCATACACACAACTGAGTTTAATCCTGCCTCCACCATTTACAAATTGTATGACCTTAAGTAAATCTCTCTAACCTTCAACTTCATCAAGTGTAAAACAGCAAAAACAATAATCCACCTAAGAGCTATTGGGGTAAAATTAAATGATATTATGCATGTAAAAGCACTGAGCATACTTCCTGGCACTTTAAAAAAAAAAAAGTTGAATACATATTAGTGACTATCATTTATTGTTTTTATGATACTGTGAACCCTGGCTCAGTTATTACAGGAGTCTTAGCAGTATCACTTACCTTCAACCTATTTAAAGATTTAGTTTGATCCATCTCTTATAATACATCTCAAATTCTATCTTATGTTATGACCCATATTGGGCTAACAGAGATTTTCCACTATAAAAATGAAGAAGAAAAAAACCTCACATCCAAAAAGATACTACAATTCAAATTATGGACATTTGACTAAATAAACCAAATTTCTTCAGAAATATATTTACTATAAGATACAGGAAAACATGTTTATAAAATTTCTAACTGACGCTCAAAACAAAATTATATATGTGAAACTAGAGCAGGAAGTTATGAAGAAGGAAGATTAGGAGAAATTGGACAGAGACAAAATAAAATGATTAACAAAGGCAAAACCACACCAGGTCTGGATTAGATATTCCACCAGAACAAATTAGTAAAGAAACAAGACCAAAAAAATCAAACATTTATCCTAGATTCGACAAAAAAATTAAGAAATACAAACACTGAGGTAAGAGAAATATGGAGATCAGATCCCAAACAGGCAATCATAAATTTAAAAAAATAACAATTCCGGGGCGGGGGGAGGAAGCTGAAGAGAGAATAGCAATAAAGCCTATAATAAAAACAATTCCTAACTATACCAGTTACTATTCTTAGCACTTTACATAAACTCTTTTAATTCTACCTTAAAGTAAGTCTGTTATTATCTCCATTTTACAGATGTGTAAACTAGGGCACAAAATGTTAAGAACCTTGCCCAAAGACACTAGTATCATGGCAGGAATTGGAAACCAAGCAATCTGGCTCCTCAGTTTATAGTCTTAACCACCATATAATGTCTCTGTAAAATATATAATATCGGCGGCTCCTACAAATCCCTGTGGGCTCCTTTGCAGCTCCTCTCAACTTTAAACTTGCTGTGGCTTCCGGTGGTCTGCAGATCCTGCAGATCATCCTAACCCTGCTTGGCTGGATGAATGCTCCTGCATTCTGTGCCCTGTCCCTTGTGGATGGTGACTGCCTTCATCAGTAACATCACCATGGTGGCCCAGGTGGCATGGGAGGGGCCGTGGATGTCCTGCATGGTGCAGAGCACAGGCCAGATGCAGTACAAAGCGTACAACCCACTGCTAATGCTGCCCCAGGACCTGCAGACTGTCTGAGCCCTTTGCGTCATCACCCTCCTGTTGGCTCTCCTTGGTCCGTTGGTCCACCTCACTAGAGCCAAGGGTACCACCTGCATGGAAGACAAGGAGTCCAAGGCCTGTCTGATGCTTTTCTCTAGGATCATCTTTGTCATCTCAGAAGTCCTGACCCTGATCCCCATCTGCTAGACAGCCCACACCATCATCCAGGACTTCAACAGCCCATGGGTGCTCAAGGCCCAAAAGCCGGAGGTGGGGGCCTCCTCCTTCTAGGTAGAGCAACTCTTCGCCTCTTGTTGCTGAGCGAGGGGCTACTGTGCCACACCTGCCCTTCTGGGGGGGAAGGGGGGGCGGGAGGGGGACAGTGGATACCATTATATGGCCTGATACTTGGTGTCTGCCACACATGTCACCTCTTGGGGTCCCTCCAAATATCCCATTAAGAATTATGTCTAATTCCAGTAGGGTAGTGGGGACTCCCTTGACAATACAGCCTAATCCCCTGAGCTGGAGCCATCAAGATAGTGATCCAGACAGCTTGTGGTTGTTTTTATCTGTGTGTGTGCGCACGCGTGTGCGCACACTTTTGTGGGGGGAGGGAGTATACTTCTAATCTGATAACCTAACCAAGAAATTCAGACACTCTCCTGGGCTCTGCTGCTGGTATTTCTCACCTTTGAATGATGGAGCCAAGGATGTGATGCTTCAGGTTCTGGATCTTTCTCCACCCTGGACATCCCCATCTTGGAGGCCAACCTGGAGCTGTGGACCACTGTGAAGGCTGCCTGCTGTTCAGACCATCCCTGAAGTCCCTCCTTACTGGTCAGGCCTCTAGAAACCCCAGGGGCTTTGAGCCTCAGATAGCCTTTAGAAGACCAGGTGATAAGTTACCAGAGAATGCCCAACTCAGTCTTCTGACCTCTAGCTCCTCTACCCTGAGTCACATCTCAGCCATGCTATGCACCCTGACCCTCTCACCTTCAGCCCCTGCACACTACTGCCATGCCTTCCCACATACGCACTCACCAGTTTTTGCTAAATAAAGCATGTTCTGTTTCATATGTGTGTGTGTATGTACGTATGTATATGTATATATATATGAAATGTTTCTAATGTTTCTAATTGAAGGAAAACCTGAAATGGGACATCTAAAGATTTTGAGTACACGAGGAAAAAATAATTAAAACATGCTAAAACCTAGATACAGCCTAGTAAAAATGTTTTTTAGAAATCCTACAGAAAAACAAGGAGTGATAAAGAATTATCTACGAAAAGAAGAGGGGAGGAGAATGAGGACCAGGGAGAACAGACTTCTATTAATCTCAGACTTAACCCTTTCCTCTGGGAAAGTACAACACAAATTATAATGAAGCAATCCTTAAATTTGCAGAGTGAAACAGAAAGATCAAAACCCAAGAACCCCATACCTATACACATACAAGACCAACTGCTTCTCAACTGGACAAAAATTCAGAAAAGAGAACACTCATATGATAAACTCTTCATGAAGATAATTACCCAAACTATATATTTCAGGCCTAACAAGAAACAAAATTTAAAAAGACATGGAAGCTAGTCTACAAAGAACAAAGTGTGAATAAAATCGATTACACAGTACTAAGACTAAACAACTACTGTTGATGAGTCATAAGACATTAAATGTAAAAAATTCCTGAAAAAACTGATTTTACACACTGAAAAATAACACTTTGGGTCAAAATAACAGAGTTATCAACAAAACCCTAACAAGAAAGACAAAAATAGATATACATTTACATACATAAGATTTTTTACCTTCAGAGTTAACAGATATGGTTGATCCTTACTATTCACAGATTTTGTATTTGTAAATTCACTTACTAAAACTTACCTGTAATCCCAAAATCAATATTTACAGCATTTTAGAAGTTATTTGCAGACATGCACAATGTGGCAAAAAAATTTGAGTCGCCCAATACACATGCTTCCAGCTGAAGGTGAACAAGGCAATGCTCTTCCTTCTTGTTTCAGCTCTCAAACTCTAAACAAGTGTCCTTTTCACAGTCTATTTATTGTCATGTTTTTACATTTTACTATTTCAAATGTCCCCAACTATAGTGCTGAAAGGCTGTCTGGTGTTCCTAAGCACAGAACATGATGATGTGACATATGAAAAAACTGCATTAGATAAGCTTCCTTCAGCCATGAGTTAAATCTACATATTAAACATATATTAAAGGAAATCACTTTATTTTTTTTTCAACGTTTTTTATTTATTTTTGGGACAGAGAGAGACAGAGCATGAACGGGGGAGGGGCAGAGAGAGAGGGAGACACAGAATTGGAAACAGGCTCCAGGCTCCGAGCCATCAGCCCAGAGCCTGACGCGGGGCTCGAACTCACGGACCGCGAGATCGTGACCTGGCTGAAGCCGGACGCTTAACCGACTGTGCCACCCAGGCGCCCCAGAAATCACTTTAAACAGAAGTATACATAAAACAAGGTAATGTGTTCATCGGTTGATAAAAACGTTGTGACTAGAAGCTCACAGGAACCTAATTGTACATGTCCCCTAGGAACTACTTTAGTATTTGCTAATTCAGTGTTTGTAGTAGCTGTGTAAGAACATAACTACCACAAATAAAGAAAATCAACTATATCTTGAATCTCCATATTGAAAATTAAAGAAACAGTTTGTTGCAAATGTTTTCACAGAACACATATGTAACCAGTAGTAGAATAAAAAGAAACCGTGTATCATCTTCTCTATTACTTGGATAAAGAATTAAGAACCATAATCTACTCACACAAAAAGAGATAGCAGAAATAAGGCAACAGCAAAAACACATAAAATTTTAAGAACATAAAGCCAGATGGATGTGAAAGGAAAACCAAAAGCCTGTCACATGAAAGTGAAAGGATTCTGCACTATACTAATCGTGACCGAAAACAATTAACAAACAGAGGCAAAAAAACACAAATTTCCTAAAATGTAAGAACACAAAAATAAAGCTGGATTTCTGGTTTCCAGTTCTACATATTAAGAAGCTCAGAAACAGCCACTTCATGCTAATAACCAGTAAAAAGCTATACAAATTAAAAAATCAACAACTGTTCTTAGCTCCAAAAGATAGGTGAAGTGACAAGACAAACTGTTGCCCCCAAAACTGAACAGACTGTCAGGTAAATATAGAGAATCATTACCCACTGGAGCAGAAACTTCCACGGGAATCAGTGCTGAGGTAGGAAAACTTAAACTGTAATTGAGGCTCAGTGTGGGCAAGTCTGAGAGGTTTCCATTTGCATGGAACATTTTTTTCAATCCCTTCACTTTCAGTGTGTTTGTGTCCTCACATCTGAAGTGAGTCTTTGGTAGGCAGCATATAAATAGATCTTTTTTTTTTTAATCCATTCAGCACCCTATGCTTTTTGATTGGAAAATTAGTCCATTTACATTTAAAGTAATTACTGATAGATCCATACTTACTGTCATTTTATTGTTTTCTGAAGGCTTTGTAATTCCTCTCTTCTCTTGCTCTTTCCCTTTGTGATTTGATGAGGGTTTTTTTTAGTGGTATGCTTAGATTTCCTTCTCATTATCTTCTGTGTATCCACTATATATTTTTGCTTTGTGGTTACCATGAGGCTTATATATAACAACCTGTAACAATCTATTTTAAGTTGATAACAATTTAAATTTGAATGCATTCTAAAGCTCTATATTTTATCCTCCTGTACTCTGCCTTTTATGTTTTTGGTGGCACCTTTTACATCTTATCTTGTATAGCCCTTAACTAATTATTGTAGTTATAGTTATTTTTACTACTTTTGTCTTTTAACCTTCAAACTAACTTTGTCAGTGATTAGTCAACTACCTTACTATATAGTTATGTTTACCAGTGAGATTTATACTTTTATATGTTTTCTTGTTACAACCTTGGGAACTTCGTCTTCAGCTTAAAGAAGTTCCTTTAACATTTCTTGTAAGGCTGATTTAGTGATGATGAACTCCTTTACTTTTGTCTGGAAAACTCTTTATCTCATATCCTTCAATTCTGAATAACTTTGCCAGGTGGAAGTTTCTTTCCTTCAGCACTTTGAATATATCATGCCTCTCCCTTCAAGCCTGCAAAGTTTTTGCTAAAAAAATATGATAATCTTATAGGAGTTCCTTGGCATGTAACAAGTTGTTTTCCTGTTGTTGCTTTTAAGATTCTCTCTTTAACTTTTGACATTTTATTATATAATGTGTCTTGGTGTGGGTCTCTCTAGGTTCATCTTTTTTGGAACTTTCTAGACTTCCTGATCTAATTGCCCATTGCCTTCTCTAGGTTAGGAAAGTTTTCAGCCACCATTTCTTCAAATAAGTCTGCCCATTTCTCTCTCTTCTCCTTCTGGGACCCCTATAATATGAATGTTAGACCACCTGATGTTGTCCCATAGGTCCCTTAAGCTAGCTTCACTTTTTTTCATTCTCTTTTCATTTTCCTGCTCTGATTGAATGAGTTCCACTACCCTATCTTTGAGTTCACTGATCCTTTCTCCTGCTTCATCTAGCCTGCTGTTGAACTCCTCCATTATATTTTGCAGACCAGTTATTGTATTCTTCAGTTCTGTGACTTCTATTTGGTACTTCTTTATATTTTCTAACTCTTTAAGTTCTTACTGTGTTCACCATTCTTCTCCTAGTATTCTTCAGTTCTGTGACTTCTATTTGGTACTTCTTTATATTTTCTAACTCTTTAAGTTCTTACTGTGTTCACCATTCTTCTCCTAAGTTCAGTAAGCATCTTTATGATTATTACTTTGAACTCTTTATCATGTAAATTATTTATCTCCGTTTCATTAAGCCATTTTTCTGAGGTTTTATCTTATTCATTTGGAACCTACTCTTCTTTTTCCTCATTTTGACTTTCTATGTTTATTCCTGTTTTAGATAAAACTGCCACATCTCCCACTCTTGAAAGAGTGGTCTCATGTAAGAGATGAACCTTATCATTCAATCATACTGGTTGTCTCTTGAACCTTTGTGATTGTCCAAGCAGCCTATTTTTCTTTTAGTTTGTTTGTTTGGGGTGAGAGAGGGCATGCACTTTATTTATTTATTTATTTATTTATTTAGGGAAAGAGAGGGTACACACAAGCAGGGGAGGGGCAGAGAGTGGGAGAAAAAGAATCCCAGACTCCGTGCTGTCAGCACCAAGCCCAACGGGGAGCTGGAACTCACAAACCCTGAGATCATGACCTACGCCGAAACCAAGAGTCAGACACTTAACCAACTGAGCCACCCAGGTACCTCAGCCTATTTTATTTTTAATAGCTCCCAGTTGTTGAGGATATGCTGAGACCTGTCTGTGTCCCAAAATGGGGAGCAGGAGGGAATATTAGTCAGCACCTAGATTCAGGTTGATTAGAAGCCAGACCCTCAGGCAGCAGGTTTTCAAGTACATAAATATAGACAGTCTTGTGGGACCACAAGGATAAGCCCTGCTAGCCACCAGACCAGGCAATCTGGAGATGTTTTCTGGGTGACAGTTGCAAAAACTGGTATGCAAAACTGATCCAACAATCAAAAATCACATCAACTGGCTACAAAAGACAAATCACATGATTATACCAGTAGATGGAGAAAAGCATTTCACAAAATCTAACACTCTCATAATAAAAACTCTTAGTACACTAGGAATTAAGGGAACTTCCTCAACTTGATAAAGAATATGTTCATAGATGACATAATTGTTTATGTAGAAAATCTGAAAGAACTGACCAAAAAATTACTAGAACAAGCAATTACAGCAAAGTGGCAGGCTACGGGGTTAACATAAAAATCAATCACTTTCCTATATGCCAGCAATGAACAAGTGAAATTAAAAACACAATACCATTTACAATAGGACTCCAAAAATTATATATTTGGGTATAAATCTAAAAAATTATATACAAGACGTATATGAGGAAAAGCTAGGAAACTGTGATGTAAGATATCAAAGAAGAACTAAAGAAACGGAAAGATATTCCATGTTTGTGTATAGGAAGACTCAATATTGCTGTCAGTTCCTCCCAACTTGATCTATAGATTCAATGCAATCCCAATCCAAATCCCAGAAAGATGCCCTATGGACGTCGAAAACTAATTCTAAAGCTTACAGAAAGAGGCAAAAGACCCAGAACAATTGATACAATACTGAAGAACAAAATCTGGGGACTGACACTACCTGACTTACTATAAAGAGAAAGTAATCAAGATAGTGTGTTATTGGCAAAAGAACAGATAAATAGATGAACAGAACAAAATACAGAGCACAGAAATAGACTCATACATATATAGTCGGACAATCTTTGACAAAGGAGCAAAAGCAATACAATGGAGAAAAGACAACCTTTTTAACAATTGGTACAGAAACACTGGACATGCCAGAATATAAGGAATACAGACACAGACCTTACTCCTTTCCCAAAAATTGAGTAATTCCCTTACTCAAAATTAGAGCACCTGGGCGGCTTAGTCAGTTGAGCATCCAACTTCAGCTCAGGTCATGATCTCACAGCTCCTGAGTTTGAGCCCCGAGTGGGGCTCTGTGCTGACAGCTGAGAGCCTGGAGCCTGCTTCAGGTTCTGTGTCTCCCTCTCTGTTTGCCCCTCCCCCTCTCATTCTCTCTCTCATTCTCTCTCTCTCTCTCTCAAAAATAAACATTTTTTAAAAATTACTCAAAATAGATCACAGACCTAAATGTAAAATCAAAACTATAAAACTTATAAAAGATAACACAGAAGCAAATCTAGATGACTTTTGGACTGGTGATGACTTTAAGATACAACACTAAAGGCATGAGCCATTAAAGAAACTGATAAGATGGACTTCATTAAAATTAAAATTTTCCACTCTGCAAAGATACTGTCAAGAGAGTGAAAAGACAAGCCACAAACTAAGAGAAAATATTTGCAATAGTGATATCTGACAAAGGAAACTTATCCAAAATAAACAATTCTCAAAACTCAGTAAGAAAATAACCTGATTTTTAAAATGGACAAAGATCTTAACAGACACCTACCTCATCAAAGATACAAACATGGCAAATAATCGTATGAAAACGAAGCCTATGAAATAAGATGAAGCTCCATATGTCATCAGGAAAATGCAAATTAAAACAATGAAATCCCACTACATACCTATTACAAGGGCTGAAATCCTGAATAGTAACAAGACCAGATGCTGGTAAGAATACGGAGTGACAGGAATTCCCGTTCATTACTGGAGGGAATGAAAAGTGGACATCCGCTGTGGAGAACAGTTTGGCAGTTTCTTACAAAATGAAACATACTCTGACCATACAATCCAGCACTCCTTGGTATTTACCAAAAGGAGTTGAAAATATGATAATGTCCACACAAAAACCCACACATGGATATTTAGAGCAGCCTTACTGATAATTACCAAACCCTGGAAGCAACAAAGTCCTTCTGTCCTACAGCCCTTCAGTAGGCAAATGGATAAACTGTAGTACATCTAGACAATGAAACATTATTCAGAGCTAAAAAGAAATAAACTATCAAGTCATGAAAAGACATGTAGGAAACTTAAATGTACATTACTAAGTGAAATAAGCCAGTGTGAAAAAGCTGCACACTGTAGGAGTCCAACTATATAACATTCTAGAAAAGACAAAATTATGTAGATAGTAAAAAGATCAATGGTTGACAAGAGCTGAGGAAGCAAAGAACAAAAAAGAGGATTTTTAGGGCAATGAGAACACTCTGTATGACACTAAAATAGTTGATATATGTCATTATATATTTGTCCAAATTCATAGGAAAAGTGAACCCTAATGTAAACTATGGACTTTGAGCGGTAACAATGCAGATTCGTCCATTCTAAACAAATGTACCATCATCCTATGAGAAATGTTGATAATGGAGGTTACGCATGTGTGAAGGCAGAGGGTATATACAAAAATCTGTCTTCCGCTCACTTTTGCTGTGAGCCTAAAACTGCTCTAAAACATAAAGCTTATTTTTAAAAATAAAGTAGTAAGTCAGATACATCCTCCCCATAAGAGGGGCAAGCTCCCCTGGCCTTCAGTCCCCACCCAAAGGGCTGCAGCATTTGCCAAAAAGCTCACATTGCTCTTTTTTCTTCTTTCTAAAAACAATTCAGTGAGGGGCACCTGGGTGGTTCAGTCAATTAAGTATCAGACTTTGGTTCCATTCACGATCTCATGGTTCCTGAGTTTGAATCCCACATCGGGCTCACTGCTGTCAGTGCAGAGCCTGCTTGGGATCCTCTGTCCCCCTCTCTCTCCACCCCCCCCAACTCGTGTGTATGTGTGTGCGCACACGTGCACTCTCTCTCAAAAATAAACATTAAAAAAAATTTTTAATAAAAACAATTCAGTGGGTTTTAGTACATTCACAAGGTTGTACAACTATCACCACAGTCTAATTTCAAAACATTTTTATCACTCCAAAAAGAAACTCTTTACCCACTTGCAGTCGCTCCCCATTCCTCCTTATCCCCAGCAACCTCTAATCTGCTATCTCTTCACATTGCTTATTGTTTTTATAACTTTCTAGCCTTTCCTGACTATTCAAAAGACTATCTAGTGCATGCCTCCCTCCAGCTGCTAGGTAAGTGATAACAATCTCAGCACTTTTCCCCCGGAACAGCACAGAACCAACAGGTCAATTTCCTAGAATCAGTCCCTGAGGTGTATAATCCTACTGAAAGAACCAGGCATTTATAATTAACTGAAGCCTGTTCATGCAGATTTATTCACCACCATCACCATCACACCTGGGAGAACAAAATGGTTACTACCAACTGAATGCTCATTCAGAGTTCAACTTAATAGGTGCCAAAGCCAAGGTGGTCAGCGTTGACAGCTGAGAATAACTGGTTTTGAATCACAACCTCTACCCTGACAAGTTTTATGACTTTGAGCAAATTACTTAATCTCCCCATGTCTTAATTTTTTTTAAGCTATAAAATAGGGAGGATCATGTTACCCCCCCCCCAGAACTGTTGTAAATATAAAACGAGCTAGCATAAGTAATGTGCTTAGAACAAACAATACATTTAAGAACTTAATGAATGCTACTTATTGTTGGTATCTATATTATCTATCTGTTAAAAGATTCCTGAAAGGTGCCTGGGTGGCTCAGTTGGTTAAGTGGCCAACTATGGCTCAGGTCACGATCTCACAGTTTATGAGTTTGAGCCCCGCATCAGGCCCACTTCAGTTCCTCTGTCCCCTTCTCTCTCTGCCTCTAACCCACTCACTAACTCACACACACACTCTCTCTCTCTCAAAAATAAATAAAAACATTTTTAAAAATTTAAAGAATTAAAAAAAGTAAGAGATTTGGGGCAACTGGGTGGCTCAGCTGGTTGAGAGGCTGACTTCAGCTCAGGTCATGATCTCACGGTTCACGGGTTCAAGCCCTGCATTGGGCTCTGCACTGACAGCTCGGAGCCCGGAGCCTGCTTCGGATTCTGTGTCTCCCTCTCTCTCTCTGCCCTCCCCCCGCCCCACTCATGCTCTGTCTCTGTCTCTCAAAAGATGAATAAACGGGGGCACCTGGGTGGCTCAGTCAGTTGAGCGTCTGACTTCAGCTCAGGTCATGACCTCATAGTCGTGAGTTCAAGCCCCGCGTCGGGCTCTGTGCTGACAGCTCAGAGCCTGGAGCCTGTTTCAGATTCAGTGTTTCCTTCTCTCTGCCCCTTCCCCGCTCATGCTCTGTCTCTCAAAAGTGAATAAACGTTAAAAAAAATTTTTTTAAATATGAATAAACGTTGATAAGTCAATAAAATACGATTCTTGGGGCACCTAGGTGGCTCAGTCAGTTGAATGTCCAACTCTTGATTTCAGCTCAGGTCATGATCCCATCCATCCATGGTCATGGGATGGAGCCCCACATCAGGCTCCATGCTGGGCATGAAGCCCACTTAACACTCTCATTCTCTTTCTCCCTCTGCCCCTCTCCCCTGATTGCACTCTCTAAAATTAAATTTTTTTTAAATTTTTTTTAAAAAGATTCTTAAATGGGGTCAAAATATGATGAGTACTAAAATAAATTTAAAAAAAGCTGATGGCTAACCATGGTTGGACCATATGAAATCACAAATACATGACTTTTTTTGACCTATAGAAATGGTAATTTCATGTGATTCAAGCTAACATATACTTCAAAGAGACATACTTAAAAGTACATGGAAAGTTGGGGGGAAAAGGACAAATCATATCAGGTAAATTAAAATAAAAAAGATACTGAGATAGGCAGATTCAATATCAGAGTATAATTTGGCCTAAAAGCATTAAATAGGACAAATGAGGTATTTTTATATTGATAAGCAGTACAAGTCACACTGAAAAATCTCCTAGTCAAAAGCCTATATACACCAAATAGTGTAATATCAAATCCATAGAGCAAAAACTGTTCAAAATACAATGAAAAACTGACAGACAATTCAAGCAGAAGACAATTAGCTGTTAACAAATCAAGTGCCTTCTAAGAAATGAGGATACAGACATGAAGTTTAATTGGTATGGTTCATTAATAGATATGTACATAAACACTCTATCATTCTGGCCAAACATAAAGGTTCATTTTCTCACACACCACATACACACACACACTCAAATTTTTAGAGTAGAGATTGTTTAGGATACTTCTCTGACAAAAATACAGTAAAACTGAGTATCAGTAAGAGTTTATGTCAAGTAGAGGGGATCCTAATTGCTCATTTATTGACAAACATTCCCCAACCCTGACTAAAACAGATGATCTGTCTGGTGCACTGATGCTTCCCCAACACCTAAAAGAATGTCTAACGCATGGTAAACACTGTATAAATATGTACTGAATGAAATTAAAAAGCACTAAATACTCAGGACAATAGGGACTTCAAAGCTACAATCATAGACTGTTTAAAATGTAAAAATGAGAATACTACATGTCAAAATATTTCTGGTTTTGTTCCAGCATACCTTTATAGTAATATTATTATATAAACTACACAATCTGAAAGCATCAACTGAAAATCTATTCCAACTAATAAAAGATTTCAGAAAAATAACCGTTCTTAGAGCACATGAAGTACACAAAACAGTGCTGGTTGTTATTATTACAAATGTTTCTCTTTCACACATTTGATAGTTTTGTACTTTATATAATGACACTCTCTGCCTTTCTCATGCCAAAGGCAGCAATTTACATCCACAGGACAAAAATTATTTCCTGCTCTTCTGTGATAACATCATCAGCCCCTGAGGAAAAAGGCCAGATCTCCTCTGCAGCAATGCCCATCAAGTAAAATGCCTATCTTCACCGCTACCATGGACAGGGGTGTAATCCCATGCAAAAGTTTCCTGGCCAACAGTACAGTAAGAAAGTAACTGGGCCTCCCTCCCCAGGGACCGTGGATCCCTGGAAAGAATCTCAACCAACCTAAAAGCAGTATCTAACTATTATCTAGAGTTTTCACATTTTCTTAGCTACCTATAAATAGAATACATCCACCCCCCCTACACACACACGTAAATCTATCAGATTATTAGAGATTTATTTTTTTAAACATTTTCTGAAATATATTCTCTATGAAAATAGATGATCAGTATTGTTTTTATTTATTCATATTAATGTTTACTTTGAAAAAGAGAGACAGAGGGTGAACAGGAGAGGGGCAGAGACAGAGGGAGACAGAATTTGAAGCAGAGTCCAGGCTTCAAGCTGTCAGCACACAGCCCGACTCAGGGATTGAACTCACCAACCGTGAGATCATGACCTGAGCCAAAGTCAGCCGCTTAACCGACTGAGCCATCAAGGCGCCCATGTGTTTTTATTTTTAAGCAAGCCTACCAGATACAAAATACACAAATTCAATAGCTTTCTTTTAGGCCAATAGTATCTCATTACACCAAAAAGAGGGTGAGAGGAACCCATTCAGAAAGCCAGTAAGAATAAACTTCTTATACAGAGAGTACGTACAAAAAATACTAGTTAATTCTACCTAAGTACTTAAAATCTCCAATAAACACAGATACATATAATTTTCCAGGATAGCAGAATTCAGAAAACAGACTATTATATAACTATATATTGTAAAGATGCCAGATGATTTACAGGTTCAATCTAATTCCATCAAAACTTTAAAAGGCAGTTCTTGTGGGAGTGTCTGCTTGGCTCAGTCAGTAGAGCATGCAACTCTTGATTTCAGCCCCATGTTGGGTATAGAGATTACTTTAAAAAAAAAAAAAAAGTTACTTGAAAATTCACACAATGATCTAACCTTTGGGATAGTGGTTAAGGACGTGAGCTCTATAGTCAGACTACCAGCGCTTGATTACTAGTTCCTCAGCTTTAATGTGCTCTTAAACTAAGTATTAAACCCATCTGTATCTCAATTTCTTCATCTGTAAAATTGTGACATAACACCAACATCATTGGCTTGTTATGAGGACTGAACATGCTAACACATGTGAAAAAAAAAAATTTGACATATATCACGTACTCAGTAAATATGTATAAAGTAGTGTCAACATCTGGAAGAAAACATGGGGGAAAACAATCAAGAAAATATGGGGGAAAGGGAAAGAAGGCATAATCACCAGATAGAAAGATTAACTGAAATTACTTAAGAGTGATAAAAGAAATTGCAGGCAAATCAAAGAAACAGAATAGAGAATTCAAGAGCTTCCCAGCATGAGATTTTGGTATCCAATAAAAGTGTCAAATTACAAAGCATTTGTGAAAGGACAGGTTCATTCAAAACATTACTGAAAGGAGGGATTATTCAATAAGAAGGTGGTGGGACAAATGGCTATTAGGGAAAAAATTCAAAGTGGCACCTACCAGAAACCAAACTCAAAACAAACATCAAAAGGATTTTGATTTTTTGTTAAATGACTAAGAAAAAAACTACAACGATTTCTGTTATCAGGGTAGGAAAGAAATAAGCATAACGCAAAGGAAGAAATCATGAATAAAAAGACTGATAAATGTAACTTGATAAAATTTTAAGACTTCTGCATATTATATAATAAGAGCAACATTTAAAGGCTAGAGTTTGGGTTGGGTTGCCTAGGTGGCTCAGTGATGACTCACTCAAGTCATGATCTCACAATTTTTGAGTTCGAGCCTTTCATTGGGCTCTCTGCTGTCAGTGTGGAGCCTGTTTCAGAACCTCTGTCTCCCTCTGTCTGCTCCCCTCTCTCAAAAATAAATAAACATTAAAAAAAAATTTTAATAAGATAAATAAAGGCAAAAGTTTGGAACATGACAAATGGTATTATAACAAGTTGTTACGGAAAGAAAAAAAAAAGATGAGTACTCCAATAGAAATGAACTAAAGAACATAAAAATACAAATGACCAACATCCATATTATGTATTTTCTAGTTTCCATTCTCTCTCTCCCTCAGTTGTACAGCAGCCCCAGAGCATCTGGTGGTGGGGATAAGGATGCAGGAGGAAGAGAAGGGGCAGGCCTCTAATTGAATCTAAGCCAATTAACTTAATACCTTTTACTGTAACACTTTGTTCCAAAAGGAGCTTTAAGCCAATTAACATGGCATTTTCCTTTGAACAGTACAGAAAGAATTTAAGAACTAAACTGTCTCATCAGATTAAACCCACAAAGAGAATGTAGTAGAGAGGAGAGAGAAGCTGTCCTCCCTCTGGACAATATGGCATAGAGATAGAAGGTCTGTAAGAGATTGCAGGTGTCAGAGAAAGGGTAAAGAATTCTTCTTGAAACAAGGAAAGGAAAGGAAAGGAAGGAAAGGAAAGGAAAGGAAAGGAAAGGAAAGAAAGGAAAGGAAAGGAAAGGAAAGGAAAGGAAAGGAAAGGAAAGGAAAGGAAAGGAAGGAAAGGAAAGGAAAGGAAAGGAAAAAAGTTTTGACTTCATTAAAGTTAAAGAACTTGAGGAGATATGCTTTGCAGTTAATGAGAATTACATTTTAGTTTAAGTCAAAAATAACAGTAAACTGGAATATAACACCTAAATTGTTTTTCAGAGAACCTGCTATTAAGACATATAATAGGGTAGGTGTGCCTGGATGGCACATTCAGTTAAGGTTCCGACTTCGGTTCAGGTCATGACCTCAGGTTCGTGGGTTCCAGCCCCACATTAGGCTCTGTGCTGACAGCTCAGAGCCTGGAACCTGCTTTGGATTCTGTGTCTCCCTCTCTCTCTGCCCCTCCCCCAGTCACTCACTCCCCCTCTCTCAAAAAAAAACATTTTTTTAAATTTTTTTTAATTTTGAGACATAATAGGGTAGACAAAATAGACAAAGCTAAATTCTGTAACTATTGTTGATCTCTCTCAGATGTAAAAACAAATATATTTTCATTGCCCAAGGAAAGTAAATGTGTTGGAAAATTATAATGCCCTGTACAAATCTCATTGAAAATGTTCAGATGGGTGGCGCCTGGGTGGCTCAGTTGGGTAAGTGTCCGACTTCGGCCAAGGTCATAATCTCACGGTTCGTGAGTTCGAGCCCCGCATCAGGCTTTGTGCTGACAGCTCAGAGCCTGGAGCCTGCTTGGGATTCTGTGTCTCCCTCTCTCTCTGCCCCTCCCCTGCTCATGCCCTGTCTCTCTCTGTCTCAAAAATAATAAAAATATTAAGAAAAAATGTTCAGATGGAATGGTAAATAAAGCTTCTCTAAAAATGAAGGGAATTATTTAAGAGAACTATAACAATTTATAAAAATGCATGCATGACAGTATCATGAGTTGCTAAGGAAAAACATCTTTATCTGGTCTAAAAAAATAACTTTTATGGTAAAACTTAATTATTCATGCAAGAGGAAGAAGTGAATAATTAAGTTATCAAACAAACGCTCCACTGTCAAAGAATAACCATCATTCAGCCTTATGGCAAAGTCATCCAAAATGATATTATTTTCTATCTTCTCTTATTCTGAAATAGAATAAAAATGAAATTAGTGCAGAGATAGGTGTTTGAGGACTTCTTGAAACTGGTGAAAGTTCTCCCTCAAGCTGGGGTGCCTGGCTGGCTCAGTCGGAAAAGCAGGTCACTATTGATCTCAGGGTTGTGAAATCTGAGCCCCACACTGGGGGTAGAAACTACTTAAATAAAGAAATAAACTTCTAAAAAAGAGAGAGATAAGGGTGCCTGGGCAGCTCAGTCAGTTGAGTGTCTCTGGATTTTCACCTCAGGTCAGGAGATTAAGCCCCAAGTCAGGCTCTGAGCTGAGTGTGGAGCCTGCTTAAGATTCATATTCTCTCTCTCTCTCTCTCTCTCTCTCTCTGTCTCCCTTTGCCCCTCTCCCCTGCTCGTGTTCTCTCTCTAAACTAAAAAAAAACTTTTTTTATTAAATTAAAAAAAAGAGAAAATCCAGGTGTTGGAGTTTACTGAGTACCAACCAGTGACTACTGTGAAAACCCATTGGCTCCACCAAGCACTCTAAACCGAGACTACAGCCAACACTCCAAATGACTTAATAAAAGGCAGAGATAAGCCCAAAGACAAAAATAGGGTTTCTTTTTTTCTCTTTTTACATTTAGTTACTTTTGAGAGACAGAGACAGAGCATGAGCGTGGGAGGGGTAGAGAGAGAAGGAGACACAGAATCCGAAGCAGGCTCCAGGCTCCAAGCTGTCAGCACAGAGCCTTGAACCCATTAACCATGAGGTCATGACCTGAGCCGAAAGTCAGATGCTTAACCAACTGAGCCACCCAGGGGCCCCTGACAAAATAGGGTTTCTTAAAGCAGAAAAGAAAATCAGAGATAAGTTCATCTAAATGTGGTAAAAGATATGCCTTTCTTAAAAATGTATACTCTACCTGGAATTAGTGGTATACAATCTTGTGAACATACTAAAAACCATCCAACTGTATACTTTAAAATGGAGAATTTTATGGTATGTGAATTAGATCTCAGAAAAAAAAAAAAATCCATGTAACTGACATTTACATGCAAAACCTTCCAAAAAGGAAAATTATATATAAAATGACTTATTCATCACAAGTTTTGTGTTTACCAAGAATCTATTATTAAGCTGTAGTTTCTGTATGTTCCAAGATTTCTTTTCTCAAAACAAAAAGTGGGAGGGGGGTGCGGGGGGATCCAGGTATATACACTGTCACCCTAATAAGCCATGGGATTTGAGTATCTGAATGGACATGCAGACCCCTTGGTAACATCCTCCATAAACAGTCTCTACATCCGCAAATTTGTGAAAGCCCGTTGTAGTTTCAGTTCAGAGTGGCTGATTATCTGTTCTTTTCAGAGTGGTCACTGGTGTTCAGTAAATTCTAACAGCTGGATCCTCCCATGGGAAAACTGCTTATGCCTTTGCAGACCTGGGCTGGAAACTGAGTTGCCTGGTCCCACTGACAGCTTTCGTCATACAATAAAGAATGTAACAACATTCACCTAACACTTTTGATCAGGAGTTCTCTGTTTTCTAGGCAAGACAAGTTCTAAGCTGTCTACCCCAAATAGGCAGATGACTGTCACTTCTCTACAAAGCCTTTACATCCTAGAAACAATCCCATGTGAGGATTTCTCTCTTCCAGGATACAGAGGATAGGAAGCATCCAGGGGAAGTGAGAATAGCATCTCCTTGTCTCAAACCCAAATAGACACTGCATTTGCCTTTGTTCTACAAAAATCAATAAGACAATAGAAAAAAGTATACCCTAATATAAATTAATTTGCATTTCACATGAAAATATTATAGGGGATTCCTGGGTGGCTCAGTCGGTTAAGGGTCTGACTCCAGCTCAGGTCATGATCTCACAGCTCGTGAGTTGGAGCTCCACATCGGGCTCTCTGCTGTCAGCACAGAACCTGTTGAGGATCCTCTGTCTCCCTCTTTCCTCTCTCTCTCTCACTCAATAAATAAATAAAAAAACATTTTAAAAATAGATTAAATAAAAGGAAATATTATTAAGTAAATGTTAAGCTGTTATTATAAAGTTTTATTTTCATAGAAAGAGCATAATTGACTTGACTGTAGACTAAGTCCTCAATTCAGACAGCCATCAGTGTCATGGAAAAAAATCTAGCTAGCTGGCTCACATTGCCAAGAAAATACTATTGACCTGAATTACAGGTATCGTGCCAAAAATAATTACCATTTACTGAGTATCTATGTATTTATAATACTTCTAAAAACTCTACAAGGTAGCTATTATCCTCATTTTAGAGACATGAAAACAGGAAAAGAATAGTTAAGTAATTTGCCCAAGGTCACAGTGTTAGTATATAGCTGAGACAAAACTCAGAAGCAACTCAACAAGACTCCAAAAATCCTGCTTTTTCCACTATGGAATAATGCCTCTTAAAAGAAAATGCATATAGTAGTAATACCTACCATTAACTGAGTGCTTTTGTACTATGCACTTTACTTTCCATCTCAATTGCCCTCACAATAGATGGCGATCTAATATTAATCCATTTTTATAAATGAAGAAACAACAAATACTAAATGAATTATCCAAGGTCCCAAAACTAACATGGCAGCCTGACCAGAGAGGCCATATACTTCACCACACACACTTACAACCACTCATTAAGCTTGTCATGAAGCAGACACTGTGCTACATACTTTTCTTTCTCATATAATCCCTCTAAGAACAAGGAAACAAAACTCGACATTTTTAAAAATTCAGCAACTTGGGCCACCTGCGTGGCTCAATCAGTTAGACATCCAACTCCTGATTTCAGCTCAGACTTGCTCTCATGGTTCCTAAGTTTGAGCCCCTCAGGGGCCTGCTTGGGATTCTCCCTTTCTCTGCCCTGCCCCTCTCCCAACTGTGCTTGCTCTCTCTCTCCCTCCCCCACCCCCCAAATAAGTAAACATTAAAAAAAGCCTAGACCCAGAAGACAAATGGAGTCCATAATAGCTCAAAAATAGAAATTTATACTGCCACAATTTTACCAATCGTATGATCTTCCTTAATCATCATGTGCTAATCTTGCATGATTAACTCTGCTTTCCCTTTAGTAAACATAGTCAGAAGCTGGTAGTTATTACTAGCATTTACTATTTTGCTTTTTGTCATTTGCTCTGCCAAGAGCTTTATATATGTTAATTAACTTGTTAACTGAGATTAACATAGAAGTGAGTAAAGTGACTTCACTGGCTCACAAGTCTAACTACTGTTACATTTTAAAGCCAGAGTTAAAACTAAACTTCAAATATAAGAAGTATGCCAACATGTTCAGTCTAATCCTATCAATTAATAAGCTAAAAAAACTGGTAGAGATGCCCCAACATGAGACTTATCTTCCAACACAGGAAGATAAATTCTGGTTTTCCCAAGACATTTTCACATGACTATATTGCTTAACCAAAGGTATTTTATTTTAATCTACTTAAGTTACAGCTGAGATGACAGTAAAATAAGTATTTCTACCATAAAAAACAGAGCATTAGTTATAAATACAAAATAAAAAACTAACTGCTCTAAATGGGTATGAATAGGCCCAGATATTAAATAAATAGCCATAAACATAGTAACGCTACTTTATACAAGCAATCCCTTCTTGATTCCCAAAGTTTACACTTGGGAATTTACCAGTTATAAACAAAACCCAAGCACAAAGTAAGAAGTCAAAGAGTTTTCTTTTTCCACTTCAACTTTCCAGCTTATCTTAACACACAGCTAAATGTTATTTGTTGTATTTTCTTCCTAAGGGCAAAAATGAGGCAGAAATTCTCTCCTGCTTCTGAACAAAGGAATTCGGATAAAAACTCAAATATTTTACATCAAAATTACCATCTTTAAATCAAGTCTTACAAATGGAAAATTATTTCCAAGAAAATCAGCACAGAAGCCAGAGTAATTAACTCCACATCTGAACTTCACTTTTTTTCAAATATTAGCAAATAATTTTCCTCCCTCCTGTCAGAGCCAATCTCTACCTTCAATTCTGACTTCTTTATTTATGTATGTCATTTAAGTCATTTGTACCTAATATGCTAAATATTATTGGCCTTTCATATAGTCCCCGCACACTCCAATTACACCTGATGTTATGACAAGCCATTAGTAGGAGATAAAAGTTTAAAAATGAGGGGCACCTGGGTGGCCCAATCAGTTAAGTGTCCGACTTTGGCTCAGGTCATGATCTCCCAGTTCATGGGTTCACACCCAACTTCAGGCTCTGTGCTGACAACTCAAAGCTTGGAGCTTGCTTCAGACTCTGTGTCTCCCTCTCTCTCTGCCCCTTCCTGGCTCGCGCTGTCTGTCTCTCTCTCTCAAAAACGAATAAACATTAAAAACAAAAAAAAGTTTAAAAAAGAAAAGATGAAGCCTTTTACAATTTGTCATAGTTTTGTCAAAATATGTCAAACTTCTGTGAGTAAAGAACATATTTCAACGTGTCCTATCAAAAAAAAAATGATGAAAATAAACACTTGGGAGAAACACAGAAATGAAATTCATATTTGACATATCCTGAAATAAAACTCAAGTACTACAATCTGAAGTATATTCTAATCTGTTTTAGATATAGCTACCCAGTAACTATACATTGTACTTGGGGGGGGGGGGGAGGGGCGTGGAATTCTCAATATCCTTCTTGCTTCACAAGAGTACAACAGTATCCCAAATCCCAGGTCACAAAAAGATGTACTTATACACATTGTAGAAGATTCCTATGTGCCCTAAAAATAAGAAAAGGAGCGGTCAGAAAGTGAGGCTGTCAGGACAATGAGGACATCCAAGAGCATCATAATGGACCAAGTCTGGGTTCTATGAAAATATCTCCACTTAACTACAGTTAAAGGCATTTTCCAGCAGTCTAAATACTAACTTCTAGTTCGTATCTCCTCACTTTCTGGTTTCTAACCAGTTATGGATCAAAATCCCCTACAGGAACTACTGTCCTTTCAACTCAGTTCCACTATGAGGTATTTTCTACCCTTCAAAGTTCAAATTTTAGATTAGCATACTTCATAAGGCAGAGCTAACTTCTGCAAAATAATTTTTTTTTTAAATAAAATGTCTTAACTAGTGACAGATAAAGAGAGGGGAAAGAGAAAAACGAGGGAGGGAAGAAGAGACAGGCCTAATGCAAACAACTTAGAAAACTCAGCAAAACCGTGTTTTAAAGCATTTCAAGCACATTTTTAAAACCAAATCAGTAAATAGTAACTGGTTCTGGGGCGCCTGGGTGGCGCAGTCGGTTAAGCGTCCGACTTCAGCCAGGTCACGATCTCACGGTCCGTGAGTTCGAGCCCCGCGTCAGGCTCTGGGCTGATGGCTCAGAGCCTGGAGCCTGTTTCCGATTCTGTGTCTCCCTCTCTCTCTGTCCCTCCCCCGTTCATGCTCTGTCTCTCTCTGTCCCAAAAATAAAATAAACGTTGAAAAAAAAAAAAAAAATTAAAAAAAAAAAAAATAGTAACTGGTTCAAGAAGAGTTCCAGAATTCTGTCCCCAAAGAACAATACAATTTAGTACCAGGAATCCTAGCTCTTGTTACAATTTCTAGCATCAAACAGGCTATATACAACTAAACTTATGTTTTAACCTTACTTCATTCTATAGATAAAGGGACTATTTATCTATCATGTTACACATATTTAAATCTTAATGTCTTAGGATCTCCCTTAACTCATCCAATTAAAAGAATGTACAGCAAGAGACCACTCAAGAAATATGTACTAATAATTATGTGCAAAACATTCACATAAATTTTAAGGCAAGTCAATGACTTTTCTGGGTTTTGCTATACACACTTATATAAATAACACCTCTTTTTCAAAATAGTAATAAACTAAAGCTATTTCAAATGACACTTACGACCCTCAAAAAATATTAACTAATGCACAGTTGATCCATATGCAACCCCTCCCCAAAAATATAGAGAACATTATTGAGATTTTATTCTGACATGAAAATGAAATCCTATATGGATAACATTCATATGGCCAAGTCTGCGATATAGGATACATCAGCATACAAAGATAGCCTCTTGCTTTCAGGAAATGAGTAAGTCAAAGAAATAATATGAATCTGAAGGGATACCCATTTTCTATTAACAATACAATTTAGGAATGTAACAAGTATCACATACTATGTGTTTTATGTGGCAGTTGTAATTTTTAAAGATTTAAATAAACTAAGTCTAGTTTGTTGAGATTACTATAATTCACAAATAATAGTTATCACTGTATAGTATTATTTATTAAATGCTTACTATGAATGAAACAGTGCTGGACATTTTAGTTACCTTTTTGTTTATATTCACAACAATCACTGAACTAATTGCATTCCCACCTTACAAATGAAGGACTACATTCAAAAGATTAAATAATTTGTTCTAGTTAATACACCTAGTTAAAATACAGAGTCCAGATTTGAAGCAACCAAACCAATACCACTTTGCAATGATCTGTCTCCTACAATGACTGCTCATAGGCCAGATGCCCATCTCAAGCCTCGTAGGCATGGGCGGGTGGGGTGGGTTAGGAGGTGGGGAGACCCGGTTAAATGGTGTAAAACATGTTTGCCTAGTTCCCTGACTAAAGTTTCCATCTGAAGGGACTGTGGCTATGGCAGGTGTCATGACTCATTGCACTGAAAAGAAAATAGATTCTTCTGTTCTCCTACTTCTATGTGGGGCTTTCACTTCTTGCTAGGAAGAGTACAATACTGGAATCCTCACCACTTTTCCAACCTCCCTTTACCAATAATAAAGCCCAATACTTCATTTTGTCACACATTCGGAGCCTATGTTTCCGTTCCCAATTAGTTAAGAACCTGGAGAGATGCAGAAGTGACTCAATTAGACCCTCTTAAATCTCCTACTGACATGTGCAATAGAGTTAGAGAAATAGAGGGGTTTGAGATCAAGCAGCTATCATTAATGAAACATACTAACAACATCAGGTGAACCACAGGGAAGGCTATTAGCATTTACAAAGTAAGTCAGTAACATAACTTTTTTATGTTTAACTATATGGTTTCAGAGATAATCTATTTTTTAACATGCACTTACTTCAATCTATGAAATTTTCAGACCATTTGGTCTGGCCACTTTGAAAAAATTACCACCAGCAGCTTTTTTGTTGCAAAAATTGGACTCTACCAGTGCACTTAGCCCCAAATTCTAACCCCAAGCCTTATCAGTCTGGCCCATCTTCCCTTTATTAATATAGGAGCCCTCCTAGACCTTTACTTACTTTGCTGAGCCAAATCTGATGGTTTCCTCATGTACTGAGTGCTCCTAACTCAAGTTTTCTGTTATTCCAGAAAGTTCCTTGGTTATGCCCCAAGAATCTTCTAGTATTGTTCTCTGTTCACTGGCTGATAAAAACTAGTAGGGCAGTAAGCAAGCTGATCATGGCATACCAAGCAGTCGTAAAATAAAACCAAGGAGAAAGAACACAGCAAGAATGTGGGAGGCAAAGGAGGAAGAATGTGATGTTCCACATTCTGACTGACCAATCTGCTTTTTCTCAAACCAGTACACTTGCATCCCAAGGCGTAAACTGAGACATGCTGGGAACATACTACAAAAATGAAGGTGAATGCTAAAACTGGCACACAGCGTTAGCACTCTTCATTCACTCCAGTATTCCAAAATTAATAGGCCAGTAGTGTTTTTTTTCCTGCTAGTAATTAAAACATTTCTATATTTATAGAATCAGTATGCAAATAAATGCAATTTTCATATGAATTCTTAAGATAAAACAGATAATTTAAGAAATTTTCAAGCTACCCCAGGTATATCCTGAACTTCCAAGGGGCAGTCTTACTCTCTTTGCCTTTGGAGTTCTTTGCAGATAGTTTAAAAAGCCCTATTTTACACAAATGTGGGAGGGGGGGTAAAATCCTAACAACTGGATTTGTCTGGATTAACAAACCTAGAAACTTTCTCCAACCCCCCCAAAAAGAGTCAACCACTGCCTCAATAGTGCTTCTACAAAATTTTACATTAATTTATATTCCTACTCTAGCATTTATCATACCACATAATTACTTACGTGTCTATCTCATCAATTACAACTAGTTCCTCTCGGACAGCAAGTACCCTTTATTCAACTTTGTATTTCCAGCTCCTAGGAAAGTGTCAGGAACACAGCATCCCATCTGACAATATCACACTTGTTAAATAAATGAATGAATGGGTTAAACTTAAACATTTCAAAGAATAATAATTTCTTTCTAGCAAGATCACAACAAAAAGAATTTTTTTAATATTTTAATTGCATCAGACAACCCATACAAATACCAAACCCAAATCCACTTTACAACTATAATGGGATTTGAAAAACTAATTCAGTTACCCATAATCAGGAAACCACCTTCAGATTTAATATAAAGGAAAAGCAAAACACTAACCACACACAGTTCTTTACATAAAGTATGTCCTTTCAGATCAGAGAATTTCTGGTGATGCAAAAACAAAACTGTGATTAAAATGGAAAACCTTTACAGATGATGCTGCCATTCTGTTTATCTCAGCACATCTCATTAAGGGCAAGAGATCTCAAGACATAACAAATCTCAATTACAGTATATTAGTTTAGCTTTAATTACCTATGTTCTACTTCTAATTCTACACTTTAAACCTATTTGGTTCTCCAGAGGGCAAGTGTCTCTACTTTATGCAGAGTCAAAAGGAAAACCTTAATTACTTTGGGGGGCGGGGGGAAGCTATAATTATTAAAAAATAGTGACTATAATCTTCATATCTTTGCAAAGCTTTCCATCTGATCAGAATTCTCAAGGTAGTGTCAATCAAAAATGGATAACTATTTTTAAAAGCAACATTTCTGCCTACATTCTAAAAAGTATTCTATTTATTTTAGTGTAAAATTTGAATGTTCTAGTATTATCATCTAAAAAATTTAAATGTCCTATATTTTACTGAATAGATACATACTTTGATGTACACATTTCCACTTAAAAATGTTGTATTTTTTATATGTTTATATATACATATTATTAATGCTCCCACAGTGTCTAACACATTGTATGCAATTAATAAACATTTGATTAATTAGGTCCACAAATATTTTAGCTTTCATGCCAGACACTGCTCTAAGCACAGGCATGGTAAACCTAACAGATAATGGACTTTGTCTTCATGCAGCCTTCAATTTTGTGAAGAAGGCAGAAAATAAGCAAACACACAAATATGTACTTCTCAAATATGGCAAGTAGAATGAAACAAAACAAACAAGGTTGTATTAGCAGGGGGTGGGGTATCCTACTTTGGACTACTTAAAGATGCGTCTCTGAATCTGGGCATTTGAAAGAAGATTCTCCATCCAAAGATGTGGAGACAAGATCATTCCAGGTTATGGGAACAGTATGTGGAAAGGCCCTAAGTTTCAGATATTGAAAAGTCAATACAACTTGATCACAGAAAACCAGAAAAAGAATACATTTCTTAGAAACTGGCAAGGAGACATGTAGTTTTGTAGCACATGTTAAAGATTTTTTTTTAAGTTTATTTATTTATTTACAGAGAGAGAAAGCGTGCGTGCACAAGCAGGGGAACGACAGAAGGGGGGCGGGGGGGGGGGGGGGGAGACAGAGAATCCCAAGCAGGCTCCACACTGTTAGCAAAGTCCCACGCAAGGGCTCAATCCCACGAACTGTGAGATCATTACCGGAACTGAAAACAGAGTCAGATGCTTAACAGACTGAGCCAACCAGGCGCTCCCACATGTTAAAACTTAAAGATTTATTCTAAGTGCACCAAAAAAACTAAAATAAAGCATTATAGATGAGGTGTGTGTAAGAAAAACCAAGATTTAGAATGTCAGAAGTCCTTGGTCCTACATCAAAAGCTTGGAAAGGAAAATAATTTTTTAAAAAAAGTGGGGGGGAGTGTCTGGGTGGTTCAGTCACCTGAGTGTCCAACTCTTGATTTCAGCTCAGGTCATGATCCCAAGGTCCTGTGATTGAGTCCTTGTCAGGCTCCACACGGAGCATGGAGCTTGCATAAGAGTCCCTCTCTCCCCCTCTGCCCCTCACCCGCTCACTCTCTCTCTAAAATAAAAAGAGGCACCTGGGTGCCTCACTTGGTTAAGTGTCTGACTCTTGATTTTGGCTCAGGTCATGATCTCACGGGTTTGTGAGTTCGAACCTCACATCAGGCTCAGAGCCTGTTTGGGATTCTCTGTCTCCCTCTCTCTCTCCCCCTCCCTCTCTCTAACTAAATGAACTTTAAAAAATAAAATAAAAATAAATTTAAAATCTTGGTAAGGTACACATAGATTTCAAGTTAACATGTTTAAGGTGTATACGTTAGGTTTTTCATGATTCCCTAGTTTAATCAACTTTTTTTTAACTAACCCATCACCTACCAGACATGATCACACTCTCCTCCCTTTCCCTTTCTATGTCCATACTAGAACAGTAAAATGGTCAAATAAAAAAATAGAGAATAAAAGTAAAAAGTACATGGAAAATGACAAACTGGAAAATTAACTTCTGAATAACTGAGCTGACTAGCTCTTCTACAGGTTGGAATGAAATGAGAACACAGGTCTATGCAGAAGATACAGACATTCTGAACTGTTTAAATTTTTATCACTTACATTATTTTTTAAATCAAAACATGGACTATAATTACATTTCTCACTGGAAAGCTTTTAAAATCATATAACTACTTACCAAAACATCACCAAATCTTTCAAATATTATTTCTACTTAATTTTTCATCAAAATGAAAAAGTGAGGATTAGCTCTTATTTTGTGAGATTAACAATTTTTGTGTCTTCATCTTCTACCTGAAACTCAAGTATGCTGAGAATGTCCTTGGAAGTTTCAACCTACAATATTTATTCCACTGTTCAATGGAACACCTTTCATCTCTACCAAATGAGTCCGAACATTAATGTCCAAAAAAGGCTAGAAGCCAACATTTAACTCTATCAGAATTTTTTAATTTTAAGCCAAATTTTAAAGAAAATGTACATAACAATCCAGTGATCCATCCACAAAAATCTGTCACAAATAAATACCCAATAATATGTGAAAATACAAAGGCACACATATTAGCATTGTTTTCAACTGGCCCCGGGGGCCTGGGGGGGGGGGAGGGTGAAGGGGCAGGCAATCTAAATATCTAATAAGAAAATAGTTCTGGGGGGCGCCTGGGTGGCTCAGTCGGTTAAGCGTCCGACTTCAGCTCAGGTCATGATCTTGTGGTCTGTGAGTTCGAGCCCAGAGTCGGGCTCTGTGCTGACAGCTCAGAGCCTGGAGCCCGTTTCAGATTCTGTGTCTCCCTCTCTCTCTGCCCCTCCCCTGCTCATGCTCTGTCTCTGTCTCAAAAATAAATAAACGTTAAAAAAAAAATTTAAAAGAAAATAGTTCAACAAGTTCCACGGTATTAAGCTGGCACAGAATTGTCACAGTAAGGTATTCAAAATATACTATGTCTATTATAAGTTCATTTCTTTTTTTTTTTTTAATTTTTTTTTTTTAACATTTATTTATTTTTTGAGACAGAGAGAGACAGAGCATGAACACGGGAGGGGCAGAGAGAGAGGGAGACACAGAATCTGAAACAGGCTCCAGGCTCCGAGCTGTCAGCACAGAGCCGGACACGGGGCTCGATCTCACAGACCGTGAGATCATGACCTGAGCCGAAGTCGGAAGCTTAACCGACCAAGCCACCCAGGCGCCCCTCTTTTTTTTTTTTTTAATGTGTGTGTTTATTAAACAATATAGGGGGAAAGTAGAATTTCACTTTTACTTTAAATGTATTACAATGTGCTACCCAGGATTTTAAAATAAAGGCAGAAAACTTTGAGAAATAATTATTTGAAGGTATAATTTTACATTCCTTGAAATAAAACAAAAACGTCATTTTAAGTAAAACCTAAAAGAAATAAAATTTAAAATTATCCTCCAAAGTACTTTACTTCTGTCATTCTCAAAGCAAGGTGCATACAATTTTCTCCATCTCAAGTGGAGTATTTACCTCCTGAATAGTCCCTAACCAGTAGACTCTGAAGTTAGACTTAAATGATTAAGGCATCTCCAGATTTCTCCACACTCCCCAGACCCTGGCATCAAACACAGGACAAAGGGGAGCATTAACAAATCCCTCCTCTCACTAAAATCACATTTCAATGAAGTCTATGAGCCCTAAGAGGTCCTCCAATTTTAGATATACATGTATCTGACTGATGGAACCTAGGTATGTATCCATGCCCTAGATGAAAAGGCGGGGGGGTGGGGGGGGCGGACACACGTGGATGGCTCAGTGGGTTAAGCATCTGACAATGAACTCATGGTTCATGAGTTTAAGCCCCACATTGGGCTCTGCACAGTGCAAAACCTGCCTGGGATTCTCACTCTCCCCTCTCTCTCTCTGCCCCTCCCTCCCTCTCAAAATAAATAAACTTTAAAGGGGGGGGGGGGGCTGGGAATAAAGCATCCAGCATTTTTAGCTTTTAGTGAAAGCTCTGACTCATAAATTGGGAGAATATCCCAAACACAAGGAAGGAGTTCAAATGCTGAAAAGAAAAAAAAAAAAAAGACAAATATTCACTATTCATAACAACACCAGTGCTCTGTCAGTGAACTTGAGACTCTTGACCTCAGGGTCATGCATTCAAGCCCATGTTGGGCATGGAGCCTACTTAAAAAAAAAAAAAAAAAAGAAAAAAGGAAAAAAACCTATAAAATTTAGAGTCAAAATATTACACCACAAATAATTTGTTGGTTATACGGTAAAAAATGAGCTTTATAACAGAACAATTAGAGATTATCACCACTTTACCCAGTGATCAATCTCAGCATCACTAAGACGAGGACAATCAGACATGTGCCTCCAAATATAATGTATTATGATCTACACACCAACAACTATAAATACTGGTGCCCAAAATGCTTTAATTTAAACAAACTTTCAGGGGTGACTGGGTGGTTCAGTCAGCTAAGCAACTGACTCTCGATTTCACCTCAGGTCATGACCTCACGGTTCCTGAGTTCGAGCCCCTCATTGGGGGCTCTGCGCTGACAGCATGGAGCTTGCTTGGGATTCTCTCTCTTCTTCTGTCTCTGCTCCTCCCCTGTTTCTGTCTCTCTTGCTCTCTCAAAAATAAATACACTTAAAAATACATATTTTTAGGAGCACCTGGGTGGCTCAGTTGGTTAAGTGTCCGACTTCAGCTCAGGTCATGATCTCACAGTTGGTGGGTTCAAGCCCCGCATCTGTCTCTCTCATATCTTGAAGCCCTAACCACCAATACCTCAGAATGTGACTATATTTGGAGGTAGGACCTTTAAAGAGGCGATTAAGTTAAAATGAGGCGATTAGGGTGGGCCCTAATCCATTTTGACTAGTGTCCTTCTAGGAAGACACAGAGACACCAGGGATGTACACACAAAGGAAAGAACATGTGAGGACACAGAGAGAAGGTAGTCATCAATAAGCCAAGGAAGGAGAGAGTCCTCAGATGAAATAAAATCTGCCAACACCTTGATCTTGGACTTACAGTTTCCAGATCTGTGAAAAAAATTTTCTGCTGTTTAAGCTGCCAGTCTGTTGGTTTTTTGTCATAGCAGCCCTAGTAAACTAATACAGACATTTCAGGTACAGGTAGCAAAATGTTGATACGGGCTTGGCTTTTTACGATCTAAGGAATTGTTAGTTAGGTGTGAGAATGTGAGAATGTGATTATAGTTATGTAAGAAAATGGGTTTTTTTTAATGTTTATTTGAGAGAGAGACAGAGTATGAGTGGGGGAGGAGCAGAGAGACAGGGACAGAATCTGAAGCAGGCTCCAGGCTCCTACCTGTCAGCACAGAGCCCAAAGCGGGGGTCAAACCCACAAACCGTGAGATCTTGACCTGAGCTGAAGTCGGACGCTTAACAGACTGAGCCCTCCCGGTGCCCCAGAAAATGTTAATTTTTTTAAAGATGCATTTAAATATTTAGGTATAAAATAAATCAACTTCTGTAATTTGCAGTGACCTACCAAAAAAAAAGAGATGAAGATGGCAAATAAAAACTGTTCAATGTAGATGATTACATGAATATTAAGTAAACTACTCTTTCTTATAAATTTGAAACTTTCTATAATGAAAAGTTAAAAACTTATCTGTATGAAACTGACTTATGGAGAAAAACTGATCATACAATAGAATGATTCCCAACTAAAAGACGTTAAAATGAGGAACAAAAGGAATACAAAGATACACAAAACTTTAATTATACACTCAACAACTATTTGTTGAGTGCCTAGTATGTGCCAAGTACTATATACAGGGAGGTAAACAAAAGAGACGTGGTCCTGTCTAATCTGTCTAATCTGTCTAATAAATTATAAAATTATAAATTAAATATTTAATTTAATAAATATTTAATTATATAAATATATAAATTACATATAAAAATATGTAAGTTTTTAGAAACAATCTTTTTTTTTTTTTTTTTTTTTACCAAATTTCTCTTCCATCTCTAAAAAGGAGTTCCTCAAAATTCTATTCTGGGTCTCTTCTATTCTACTTAGTCTCAATTAGCACATTTCAAACTCAAACATCTCTCTCAAGTTTTATAACCATATGTCATACTGCCTATAGATATCTATAATATTTACTGCATAGACATCAAAACTTGAGCTCATATTTTCTTTCCCCAAAACTCTGTTCCTCCTTTAATCTCTCCTGATAGGGGCCCAAAAACCAATGATTCCTTCTCTAACCCCTAAATTTAATATATCTCAAAGTCTTATTGATCTTACTTCACAAAAACTTAAACCTGCTTATTCCTCTCCAACTTCACTACTTCCACACTAGATCACTTACCTGGATTACTGTAATCATTTTCTAAATGGCCCTATCTCCAACCTTACTTCTCTCCAAATTCATTCTACCTACGGTAAACAGACAACATCCAATATCACCTGTCTTTGTTAAACAAGATTTTTAAATCACTTTTTCCACATACTGAAGCATATTTCCTTCAAGCATCACTCAAAAGCTGGTCCTGAAATAAAACTAGCCCATAGGAGTAATTCTCCCAGCTAGTTTAGAAAACAAAAGTTACATGAATTAAAAACAATAGTTATAATTACTTGGGAAGCATAGGGTCCCAACACTTCTTTATAACATTCAACTATCACCAAAATATGTTACACTTAGGGTTGTCAGATAAAACACAGGACACTCAATTAAAATTTGAATTTCAGATAAACATTAACTTTTAGTATAAATATGTCCCAAATATCACATGTATTTTTATTTGCTAAATCTGGCAACCCTAGTTATACTAACAAAATTATCACAGCTGACAAACTCTGACTTATTTATACTTTTTTCATTATAAAGTTTACTTACATTTACGGAAAAAAAATCCCATAATCCAATCACACTAACACAATTAGCATTTTAGTGCATTCTCTTTTTCTTAATTAAATTTTATACTCGCCCTTCCTTAAAAGACAGGCATTTCCTTATGTTAACAGTCAGTGTAATTATTTTCATGCTATATAATGGTTCTCAGAATAGATGGATGATAAATTTCCTACAATAGAAGACTTTAAGTTGCTTCCAGTATGCTGTTACTATAAATAATGCTGCTCTGAATGTTCTGCAAACACCTGGGGTGGTTTTTTTTTTTTTTTTTGCTTTTTTTTTTGTTTGTTTGTTTGTTTATTTTTGAGAGAGAGAGAGAGAGAGAGAGAATGCAAGTGGGGAAGGGGCAGAGAGAGAGAGACAGAGACAGAGAGAGAGAGAGAGAGAGAGAGACAGACAGACAGACAGAATCCAAAGCACACTCCAGGCTCCGAGCTGTCAGCACAGAGCCCAATGTGGGGCTTGAACCAACGAACACCTGACCTGAGATCATGACCTGAGCTGAAGTTGGATACTTAACTGACTGAGCCACCCAAGTGCTCCTACAAACACCTGTTTTTTATCTCTTTCCTCTTTTTCTGTAGTTATTTCTTTAGAATATTCTCAGAAGTGAAATTACTAAATCAAAGGTTTAGTAAAAGGTTATGAGCACTCTAACAATTCTAGATACATACTGCTAAATTACAACTCACTAGCAATATTTGAATATGCCCACTTTACTAAAATCTAACCAGCCTTCCATACAGCCTTTACTGTTCTTTAAAAAATTGAAATAGGTATAAAATAGCCTTTCATTTTGTTTTAATAAGCCTTTCTTTGGTTACTGATAAGATCTAACATTCTTCCACCAGTTGCTTATATTTCCTCTGCTATCAACTGCTCATTTCCTTTACCCATTTCAAAAAATGTTTTTGTTCTTTACAATAATAAAGCTTTCCCAAGTGAAGAATGAAAGGGTCAACTGTCTAAAATTCTAGTCACATGGACCAAACAAAAAATTAGTTTATTTCTTCAATCCTCATCTTCCAGAAATTAGTACAAACATTTGTTATATACTCTCATTGTATATACATATATTATCTCAAGTTTCATGTAAATAACTTTCATGATTAAAAATAATTAAGAAGCTGAATTGACTCAAATTTCCCGATTTAAATACCGAAAAGATCAGTTCAACCCAATACTTGGATATGCCAAAGAATCTTATCTTATTTAATTTGATTATAAAAACAGAAATCATGGTGCAGATCTAATCTCTTTAATAATCCAGATACACGAAGGAACTTGATTCTGCAATCAGAGTTGATTTTCCAATACTATCAGTAATCCTGTAAATATAAATATGCACGACTGGTTTCAATAGAAGACAGGGTAAGAAAGTAATTAAGTAACTCAGCACAAATTCATCTATACCATTAAAACAGAACTCAAAGCTCAAAAGCTAAGAGGAGGACTTTAAATGTCAGGGATTTTTGAGATAACCTAATTTATCTTTCCTCCCCCACCCGCCACCCATTTTGCAAAGGAAGAAACCAAGGCAAAATGAAGTCAAACAACTTTCAAGAAAGTCTGAAAGTTAGTTAAGGGCAAGAATATCTGCTTCATTCTGCAATCACCAAATTTTATTGAGTGCTTTATTCGAAGCTCGAGAGATACCAAAAGTAGGAAAAAGTTAAGTCCTTGCTCTCAAAAAGCTTGCATGCTACGAAGGGGTGGGAAGGAAGGAAGGTAGGAAAGAAGGAAGGACATTTCTATGACAGGGATAAGTATTTTGAGGACAACGTGGCAGAGCATGCCTAGATCAAGGGACCACTTCAGATTGGGTGGTTTGGAAAAGGCTTGGAGAAAATTAAAAGCAGAGATCTGAATGACAAGAAAACAGGAACAGAAAAAGAGAAGGAGAGAATATTCTGATCAGAGATTCTCTTATATCCAAGCATTTCTTGAGGTACACCAAGGAGTAAAGATGGGGGAGGCACCAATGTTTTCCATTTTGTTTCTTTAAGATTTTATTTTTAATTAATCCCCACACCCAATGTGGTGCTCACACTCACAACCCTGAGATCAAGAATCACACGCACCACCAACTGAGCCAGCCAGCCACCCTGGCAATGCTTTTCTTTTTTTTTTTATCACAACATGGACCATTTAAGTAAAAAGGATATTACAAAAAGATTCAATAATAAATATGGCACAAACTTGTTTTTCAAGTGATACACATTCGAGATAAAATATTATCACAGGAAAATATCTTTTTTTTTTTAATTTTTTTTTCAACGTTTTTTATTTATTTTTGGGACAGAGAGAGACAGAGCATGAACGGGGGAGGGGCAGAGAGAGAGGGAGACACAGAATCGGAAACAGGCTCCAGGCTCTGAGCCATCAGCCCAGAGCCTGACGTGGGGCTCGAACTCACGGACCGCGAGATCGTGACCTGGCTGAAGTCGGACACTTAACCGACTGCGCCACCCAGGCGCCCCACAGGAAAATATCTTAATGATGATTTCACTTCATCTACTTAGAGTAATTAACCAACATTTCAATGATCACATTTGAAGGTGACAAAGTAAGCACATTTTAAGATTTATTGGTAATTTTTTAAATCCTTAGAAGATATTAGTGAAAGAATTAGGACAAGATAATTCTAATGAAGATTTTGAAACAAGATTTAAAAATTAACATTAATCAGAAACTTCCATTTTCAACTTTCCTATTACTTTTTGACACCAGCATATATAACACCTTAGGACTTTTTTCCAGCAAAACTATAGATCTTAAATGATGCTAGGGATATTGGGGTCAGAGAATAAGATGGTTGTTTCAGCCAATAATTCTGATCTTTTTAAAAATCAGTTATTTTTAATACATGTATATATTACTTTCCCCACTACAGTCAAGTTCCTAAAAGACATGGTTTACGCCTCGTGCTTCTATACATTTCCCCACAGCACCACCACACCACCACACCACCACAGGGCCCTGCAAACAGAAGAGATATAAGGAAATGGCAGCCCCGCCCCCCGTCTCCCCCCCGCCCCCCAACCAGGGCAGTAGCAGCAGTATAGATCTCAACAGCTTATGGCATTAAAAGAGAAAAAGATGGGGAAAAAAATATATCATTCTTGGATTATCTTAACATAATATCACAAAGGAACAATTCAACAATCCATAAGCCTTCAATAAACTGGGCTCAGCTCAATGAAAAATAATTACCTAATAAAGTAAGTAGTTTAGTATCATAAGCATTTTTAATAAATAAAAACAAACAAAAAGCCACTCATCTGCTTTATGAGATTTTAAGCCAGAATATAAATGTTATGCCACATCTGATCAATCTGGTTCTACCCTAAGCCTTCACATAAAGCCACAGGCCCTCCCCATCCATGTTTTCTGTGTGAGGTCAAGATCACTGGGATAAAATTTCTTCTCTCATTCCCCAGATCATCCAAGTATCCCTCCCCCTATTTTTTAATCTTCATTCATTTTTTAAATGATCTCTATGCCCAACATGGGGTTCAAACTCACAACCCTGAGATCAAGAGTTGCATGCTCTACCAACTGAGCCATCCAGGTGCACCTCACTCCCCCTATTTTTTGGTTTGCTGTTGTCAATTAAAGTTACTAAAAGTAAGGCATACTGAGGATTCTGGCTCGGTAACAGAGCCAATAATACCTATCATGTATAGAGCACTTTCTATACACCAGGCGCTCTATACACTCTCTATACACCTATTTTATTTCTTAAATTTCATAGAATCATGAGCTATTATTACTTTCATTTTACAGATACATAAACCCAGAAGTAAGGTTATTTATCCAGCTAGTAAGTCTGTCAGATTCAGGATCCTTTATTCCCCAAGAGATCAATAACAATCCCATCATAAAGTAAGATGATGGCGATATGAGGCATAACCACCAACACAAATGAACAAGGTCAGAAAGCAGCAAGTCCAGGAAAAGAAACTCTACAATCTTTTCCATCTACTTTAAACACACAGACATCATAACAATTACAATCTTGACAAGGGCTAAAGTTTTTCTGGTTGGTAATCCAATTTGGAAACTAAATAATTTACTGCCATCTAGCTCAAAGGCTGTATTTTTATAAACTAGTTATTATTCATTTGGAGAGATTTTCATTTAATAAGGTTAATGACAGACCCAGTTCAGTTTTAACATAGTTTACAAATTCACTTAAAAAGTGTTACTGAGGGGTGGTTAAGCATCCAACTTCAGCTCAGGTCATGATCTCACAGTTCGTGGATTCGAGACCAGTGTGGGGCTCTATGCTGACAGCTCAGAGTCTGGAGCCTGCTTGGGATTCTGTGTTTCTGTCTCTCTGCCCCTCTCCTGCTCATGCCCTGTCTCTTTCTCTCAAAAATAAATAAACGTTTAAAAAAATGTTTTCTTTAAGCCTATACCATAGTCTAATGCAGAAACAGGTAAGTTACAATACAATGTGTTAGTATCACAACAGGGAAGAAAACAGAATGCTCTGAAAACACGTATAATAGTCTACGGTTTCAGTGAAGGCTTTCCAGATCATGGTATCTATGCTAAGACCACAACTACAAGCCATCCAGAAGAGAAAAGAGATCTAACCCACACTCTTTAAAAACACCTGGTACTCAAATGGTCAAGAAGCCTAACTCTGATACCTTATAAGCAAATAATTTCTAACCAATGTTACATGGCAAATACTTTGCTGAACTTTGTCTAGTATTTTGTAAACTCTGCAGGTCTCTGTGTGTCATATATAAGAAGAAAACTCCACGGTTATTCAAAGCCCTTTGGAAATCAATCATTCTGGATCAGCAATTTGATAACTGAAGAGTTTACCCTCTGGTTTCCTTTTTTTAAATTTTTTTTAATGTTTATTTATTTTGAGTGAGAGAGAGAGAGAGAGCAAGCAAGGGAGGGGCAGAGAGAGAGGGAGACACAAAATCCGAAGCAGGCTCCACACTATCTGCACAGAGCCCAATGCAGGGCTTGAACTCACAAAGTGTGAGATCATGACCTGAGCCCAAGTCCAACACTTAACCTACTGAGCCACCCAGGTGCCCCAACCCTCTGGTTTTCACAGTACAGTTGACCTTTGAACAAGGGAAGGGTTAAGGGCACTGACCCCCTTGCAGTCAAAAATTCACATATGACTTTTGACTCCCACCAAAACTTTAATAGCCTATTGTTAAAAATAAAAAAAGAAGGAAAAAACAATTGACAACTTTATTTTTTTTTTAATTTTTCTTTAAGTGTTTATTTATTTTTGAGACAGAGAGAGACAGAGCATGAATGGGGGAGGGTCAGAGAGAGAGAGACACAGAATCCGAAGCAGGCTCCAGGCTCTGAGCTGTCAGCACAGAGCCTGACGCAGGGCTTGAACCCACGAACTGCAAGATCATGACCTGAGCCGAAGTCGGACGCTTAACCGACTGAGCCACCCAGGTGCCCCAACAATTGACAACTTTAAATAAAAGTTGTTTAAAATGAAAAACAAATAGCCTATTGTTGACTAGAAGCCTTACTGATAATGTAATCAACACATATTTGACATGTCATATGTATTATATACTGTATTTTTACAATAAAGTAAGCTAGAGAAAAGAAAATGTTATTAAAAAAATCATAAGGCGGAGGTGGGGAGGGCGCGCCTGGGTGGCTCAGTCCAACTTCAGCTCAGGTCATGATCTCAGGGTTCCTGAGTTCAAGCTCCACATCAGGCTCACTACTTAGCACAGAGCACAGAGCTTCGGATCCTCTGTCTTTCCTCTCTCTGCCCCTCCCCGACTTACACTCTTTCTCTCTCAAAAATAAAATATTAAAAATAAAAAAGAAGGAAAATCGTAAGAGAAAATACATTTACAGCATTTACACTTACAGTAAAAAATCTGCTATAAGTAGACCTGTGCAACTCAAAACCACATTGTTCAACACTCAACTATATTCCATATAAAACACCTTCCTATGATAAATACCTTAATGCCTTCATAAATGTACTATACAGACCATATAGTTAACCATCTCTTGGTAAGTGAGAACCTGACAAATTTTGATTATTACTCTATACTATTAGAAATACAATGGATACCTTAAAGCTAATTAGGTTGTGCAAGGCTGTTTTCCTTATACTATCTATAGTTTTTAAAATTTTTTTTTAATGTTTGTTTATTTTTGAAAGAGAGAAAGAGAGAAAGAGCACAAGCAGGGGACGGGCAGAAAGAGAGGGAGACACAGAATCTGAAGCAAGCTCCAGGCTCTGAGCTGTCAGCACACAGCCCAATGCGGGGCTTGAACTCACGAGCAGTGAGATCATGACCTGAGCCGAAGTCGAACACTTAACTGACTGAGCCACTCAGGCACCCCTTTATTTTTGTTTAATTTTTTTAATGTTTATTTTTAAGAGAGAGAAAGAGAGCGCAACTATCTACAGTTTTTAGATTCGTTTTTTTTGTATATAGTTTTTCTATTCTGCACTGCTATCATGTCAGCAATCTCACTGTCCTGTTATCAGTATGTATGCTTATGACAACATCTCACCTCTTCTAAATTATTCCTCCTTCTAATCTGCTACCTTAGAAACAAGCATATTTAACATAAAAAATAAGTTATCAGTGATAAATAAAAAGATTTATAAAGAATTAATTATAAAAATGACATCTACTCTGGGGTTTTTGCAAAATTCAGAGAAATGAGGAGCTGCCTACACAGGGTCTACATAGGTAAAGAGTTACGATTTCAAATCTTCATACCTCTATCTAAAATGTCTCTCTCAGTGCGCCTGGATGGCTCAGTCAGTTAAGCAACTGACTCTTGGTTTTGGCTCAGGTCATGATCTCACAATTTGTGAGTTCAAGCCCTGCATCAGGCTCCACACTGACAGAAAAGAGCCTGCTTGGGATTCTCTCTCTCCCTCTCTCTCTGCCCCTCCACCGCACATGCTCTTTCTTTAAATAAATAAACTTTAAAAAAATAAAAGATCTCTCTCATTTAAAAAAATGAATGAATGAATGAATAAATAAAATAAGTCATGCCTTCTTTCAAGCTCAACTCAGATATTTCAGGCAGCCTTACCTGAAATCCTAGGCCAGGGTACATAACACTCTGAAGCTTTCCTGTAAGACACATCCTATGCTGCCCCGTCCTCGTTAAACTCCACTGTTTTGATGTTTCTCCAATATGACTGTCAGCTTAACAGTCTCTTACCTGTGCTTTTTATGCACAGAACTCATACTCTGCCTTATAAATGCTGTTGAATAAAACAATGTCAGAGAATGAAACTGAATTTATGGCCATAAAGCCATAACATTCCATATAATAAAAATGACCTTTCATACCTATGATGACATTACCTTTCTTCTCCCAAATACACATTCGGGAAATCTAAATTTAAGGGAAAGTAATATGAAAAGTATTAAATACAAGCATGTGACAATATACTATTAAACTCTTTTACCACCTCACCATGAAAAATACCTTTTTATCTTAGAGGGAAAAAGACAAAAATACATAACTACATTTTTCCCAGGCAACTACATACTTCTGCTCAACCTAAGTGCAAAAAATTGACATTAAAGAATGGTGACTGTTGATTATCCAAGCTAAAAGTTATCTTGGCTGTATCTAGCTACTTCAAGTTGTTAGAAGAATAAAGAATAAAAGTCACCCATTACAGGACTCATATATTCTTAATGTTGGAAGGGTCTTAGAAGTTACCTCATGTTATTTAATACACTCCTCCTCATTGCAGAAAAAATTCAATTTGCTAAAGATCATCTAATCCACTTGTTATTCAATAAACCCCTATATTTTTTCCTTCATCTTTCATTCACTGATCCTGTGGACCCACACAAAATAGGTCTTCTGTGCAAACAGCCTTTCAAATATTCATGTGTTCAACTTATTTTATGGTTCAACTCATTTTAGTAATCAGAAAGTAATTTAAGTGTTTATCTATTTCCAAGATTTCTTTGGCTCCTCAAAAGTAAATGGGGCACCTGGGTGGCTAGGTCAGTTAAGCATCTGACTCTTCATTTCAGCTCAAGTCATTACCTCATGCGCTCATGAGTTCGAGCCCCACATCAGGCTCTACGCTGACAGTGCAGAGCCTGCTTGGGATTCTCTCACTGCTCTCTCTGCACCCCTCTCTCTCAAAATAAGCAAGCATTTTTTACTAATTATCCAGTAAGATGAAAACACCAGGCATATTTACAGGTGTTCTTTTGTAAACCTTATTTTTATTCTCATAACCACCCTATGAAATAGGCAAGATAAGTATCATCACCCCCATTTAAAGAATCATCGATACTAGTTGAGCGTCACAATGAGGCAGATTTAGGAGCAATCATCCACTTGTGAGAAGGATGATTTTAAGCAAGTTACTGACCTTCACCATTTCCTCATCCACAAACTGGGAATAATATTATACTAACTCCTACCCCACACTGTTACTGTCAAGATTAACTAGAGAATGCACAGTATCTTATATAAGTAATCCATTAAACCCTCAATGTTAGTTCATTATTACTCAAATCACTTTTTTGGTAAATAACTTTTTCTCTCTGAATTTCACAATAGCAGTAGATCAAGAATTAAGGTCATGTGTTCTACATACCTTGTCTTCCATAAAATCAAAAAATGATTTTAGCTATTTGCAGTTTAATGATTATTTTTGCCCATATTCATACCCCAGCCCAACCAAAATTTTTAAAATCTATTATTATCCTCTTCCAAATGAAATTCTCCAAAACACAAAAATCACTAAAGCCCTCTATTTTAAAAAGTAAATTCTCGGGCCGCCTGGATGGCTCAGTTGGTTAAGCGTCCGACTTCAGCTCAGGTCACAATCTCGCGGTCCATGAGTTCGAGCCCCGCGTCAGGCTCTGGGCTGATGGCTCAGAGCCTGGAGCCTGCTTCGGATTCTGTGTCTCCCTCTCTCTCTGCCCCTCCCCCATTCATGCTCTGTCTCTCTCTGTCTCAAAAATAAATAAAACGTTAAAAAAAATTTTTAAAAAAAGTAAATTCTCCTCTGTGTAATAAAGTTTCACTATGATTAGCATGCAAACAATGAAATTTTTATGCAAAATGGCAAGTATCACATTAATTGCTAAACAAACTGGTTTCTCTAACCTATTGTTAAATTACCTTTTAAAAACTGTATCTGGTATCTTCAAATGGTAGAGATTGCTATTTTACTGTTTGTGAAACCAACTGTAGAAACCTGTTTCATCCATCAAAACTACTCACAATGTAGACAATATAAAATGCATTTCAGAATTAAAAAGAAAAAAAAACTTGAGGCCTAGACTCATTCACGAAAAATTAAGTAACATAACTCATGCATAAAAATGTTATGGTTTGCTAGTATAGGTAAACAGACAGTCCTAGGATTTGAAGAAGAATAATAATATTCTAGAATACTGAGGGAAAAAATGGATAGAGGAAACGAGACATTAACTGAATTGCAATTCAGTACCAACTTGGGGCACCTGGGTGGCTCAGTCGGTTAAGCGTCCAACTTTGGCTCAGGTCATGATCTCACAGTTCACGAGTTCGAGCCCCACATCGGGTTCTGTTCTGACAGCTCAGACCCTGGAGCCTGCTTTGGATTCTGTGTCTCCCTCCCTCTTTGTTCCCCCCGTGCTCACACTCTATCTCTCTCTCCCAAAAATAAATAAAGATTAAAAAAAAAAAAAATTCAGTACCAACTTGATAGGCAGTAATTTATCTTTACACAAAGACTAGGACAAAGGCAAATCAAAACATTAGTCCAAACATACACTCCTTAACAGTAGGGCACATATCAGACAAAGATTTAAAATGAAATAATACAGGGGGGTGCCTGGGTAACTCAGTCGGTTAAGTGTCCCAACTTTGGCTCAGATCATGATCTCACAGCTCATGAATTCAAGCCCCACTGAGCTGACAGTGCAGAGCCTGCTTGGGATTCTCTCTTCCCGTCTGTGTCTGCAACTCCCACCTGCCCTCTCTCTCTCAAAATAAATAAGTAAATAAACTTAAAAATTTTTTAAGGGGCGCCTGGGTGGCTCAGTCGGTTAAGCGTCCGACTTCGGCTCAGGTCATGATCTCACAGTCTGTGAGTTCGAGCCCCGCGTCAGGCTCTGTGCTGACAGCTCAGAGCCCGGAGCCTGTTTCAGATTCTGTGTCTCCCTCCCTCTCTGCCCCTCCCCTGTTCATGCTCTGTCTCTCTCTGTCTCAAAAATAAATAAACGTTTAAAAAAAATTTTTTTTTTAAATAACATGAAAGAATACAGTTCATGAGGGAAGAGCTTGGTGGAAATAATAAATGAATGAGGTCTGATGGCCTCAGAAGCCAAAGTAACAAAATTACTATAAAACACCCTAAGGAAAAAAACAAAAACCTAAGAAACCATATTGTCTGCCAGTATATATATAGGTTCCCTTCAGTGGTTGACTTTTCACTAAATTAAAATATATCTATTTAAAATGTCATACCAAGATAAATTTACTACACAGAGAAACTACTCAAGGAAATTCCTGATTAACCACTAGCGATTTGCATTTGTTCAATGCTGTTAGCATAGGACCTCAAAATGAATACATCTTGAAGCACAGAATAAATATTCTGTATGGTTTATCAAAAACTAGTATTATATATCTCTTAAATCTGCAAAAGTGAAAACCACAGGTCTGTAGTTTTTCTAAAAATAGTGTTTGTTCTTTGCATCCCCTGTGGTAGAAGTCTGATTTTGAAGTCTTGCGATTTTGCTTACTACTAAAAAATAGGACAGAATATGGGTGTATATGTGGGGTAGAGGAAAAGTTGAGAAATCCTTCACTGATACATGAATGTGTCCTACACTTGCCTTTTTAAATGTGCTCCTTTCCTGGAAATTTGGCATGCAAAAAGTCCCTTTGGGTTTGCATTACAGTCATATTTGTCACTGTTTCACATGATAGCCTTCAAAGAGTATGACCACTTGTTCTTAGGCATTTGCCAGGTAGACCATACTCTCACTACAAATACCAACAATTAGTGGGTGGTGTGCATGTCTGTATACATACATAATACACATTTTTGCATATGTGAATATCTGTAGAAAACACACAGCTTAAAGACATCAATATCATATAAACTCTATTTGTGAAGCCTAACACATCTCAAAAAAAATTAATTAAAAAAAAAAAAAAAAAAAACCCTGTGCTGACACGATTAGCTACTCCATTCAACTGGTGTGAGGTATCTGAGGCATGCTGCATCTGAACTCTTATCACGCTATTTGGGGTGTGCTATCCTGTGAAGCAGTTCATATGAAACTGCTGAAACCTTCTGAAATGACAGGACAAACTTTACGTATCAGAAGCTTAAATAAATGAGGAAAACAGAATGGCAAAGACACAATTCATATTTATTTTGGAACAAAAGCTCATCCTAAAAATTCTTCGTCAACCATCCAGAAGTAGCCCAGCTTCTACCAACTAAGCAGTTATTTACTGTAGCAACTTCATCACCAAGATTACCAAAATTTTCCACATGCTTCTACCAGTCTGTGTATTTGTTGTTACCTGGGCAACACTCTAAAAGGGCTTTTACCTTTACAGAACTGGGAGGTCAAAAAGAACTAAAGCTTCTTCAAATTGTGCATCATCTTACTTAGAAGCAGTAAAGTGTGAAATCATCTGAAGACAGAAAAGCTTGAGAGCTATCACCAGTCAATCTGATTAACAGACATACCTTACTGTCACTTATGTTCATTTCTAGCCATCTAATTCACCTGTGGAACAAGGCAAGGTCCATCCAGGACTTCAAAACATCCTCAGTCATACAGCCTGTCAAAAAGCATAAATGCTGAAATTCTCTGAGTAAAAAAATAAATAAATAAAAATAAAAATCTATCAATCCCTCACATCTGGATGTCATATAAAATACTTTGCCTTGATGCCCTAAATTCTGAAAGCTAGTCAGCCCAGTCATGGATCTGTAAAGACTACCTTTCTCCCTAAACCAGATCTGCCTCCGAAAACTAAGATCCATCCATTCTGAAATCACATTTTAAAGGCACTTTGAAAATACTTTCAAAACTGCTCCCTCCTCTACTACAGCCAATTTGATGCTATCTGGCAAAACAAAAAATAATAGTAACTCCTCACAAAGAAAATATTTTCCCTTACTTTCCAATAGTTTTAGGATTGGAAAACACAAGGTTGCTTCCTTAACACTAATAATTTTTCCCTTCAGCTTTTACTGTAAGAATACTCAAGTGTTCTCTGGGTCATATTCTAATCAGGAGCAAGGCATATATATAAAGCCTAAGGCTAAGAAGTACTACTAGATGACTCCAGAGTCAAAAAGGAAAAAGATAAACTGAAAAGCAGAAAGGAAAACTGGCATTCAAGGCTCTTTACCATCTGATGCTCTTTCTTGCTTAGTCCTTTCCCTCTTGATCTTTGATCACCCTTGGCCCCTGGTATAGAAAGGCCTTTCTTTACATACTATTTGTCCTATTTCCACATGTCCAAATCCTACCTATTCTTCAAAGCATGGTTAAAATGTCACCTCTTCCCTTAACCTTACAACCAAAAGTAATCTCCCCCTCCTGTCTCTAAATTCTTAGAGTGCCTTATCTTTATTTCTTTACCACACATTACTTTCTGCCTTATAGTAGCTTTGTTTCCATATCTAATCCCTACATAAACATAAAGGCCTTAGGGTCAAAGTCCATGCCTTATTCAAACTCTATTCCAACTGCTTAACCAACGTCTTGCACATAGTAAGCACTTCAACTGAGCTACATAAATGGCTTGGGTTAGTAGAGAAGTCCACTAGAAACAAGGCCAGATTACTAGGATTCTGGAGACCCAGCTTTACTAGTAACTAGCCATCTGACCTTGAACTTCAACATTTTGGTATGTTCACCTGCAAAGAGGAGAGGGTGGACCAAACCAGTTTTTAAATATAGACTGTTATCTATCATTAGCTGGCTATAAAATCAATTTGGGAGTCCAAACCCAGCATTTTTTTAAATAAATGAAGTGTAATAGAAAATATCAAAGTGTGTTGTAGGCAGTAGTGCGCAGAAAATGTTTAACAACTGGCTATACGAAGCGGAGAAAAAGGCCCTGAACTATATACTTCTACATGCTCTCACACCACGGCCAATTTCAAGCTCATGTCACTGAACATGGAGCAAGGGAGGAAGACAAAGGCACACTGCTTCTACAAGCCAGTACAATGAGCCAGTTCCAGCAAGGTCCTGAAAAGATAAATATAGTTTTGCCAAATTTTCAACTTTGTACACAGGCACATGGGGTGGGTGGGGGAGTGTTGAGTTAAGGTATAAAACGTGTTTCTTATTGTAAGTCCCAGTCAAAACAGTTTCATAAATGTGCAGCTGAACAACCTCCTAGTGTCTTCCATGTGTCCTCCACAATGCAATAAATCTTACTCTGAGTTTGGTTATATACATAATCTCTTTACCACCAAAATGTATTTCTCCTCAGAAATGAGAGTTACAGAGATCCCTATTGATATCAACAGAAGGCAACTTACAGGGAGTGGAAATTTGGCTTAGGAAGTATCAGCAAAGGGCCAAGGTTCTCAGCCTTTGTTCAGCCCCACACACCTTAGGGACGAAACACACTCCTACTAGTAACGGTGGTTCATTTAGCAAAGAGTTAGGGGAGAGAGGAGGAGAGGAAGAGAAAATACATAATATGAAAAAAAAAATCCAAGTAATTGTGACATTTGTGCCCATGCCCCCACTCCACTAGGTACAGAAAAAAACCCTAGGTACAGAAAAAAACAGTGCTATAAAAAAGTTAATTTCTATATCTGATGTTTTCCAGCCAAATTCTCCAGCACAAGCTTGCACCCCAAACAAGACCTCCCATTTCTGAGAATTCCCTACTAGAATTAAGTTTTTGCCATGGACTAAAGACATGTACTTATTGAATTTAGAACAGGCAAGGAGGGGAAAAAAAAAAAAAAACAGAACATCCAACAGTTGTTAGACTTGATACTCTGGGAAAATTAGGCTTTTATTGAAAAAAAAAAAACTTTATATCTTATTTAAGCTTACTAAACTAGGTAAGGAGAGGGGAAGTTTCTTGAATATATTCTTGGCTGTTCTAGACAACACAGTCTGTAACCAGATTTTTCATGAGTGTTTATAAAGAATTGTGTTTTCTATTTTTAAAGCTATTTAGAAAACAAGAAGGCTCAGAATTTCAAATAATCGTAGCCCAAATCTAACTCCACATCAACTATATGCCTAGATGCTTCCATGGAAAATCCCCAAAAATTACACCAAAAAGTACCAAAATGTGACAAAAAGGAGTCAGCATGAGCACAAACGTGCTATCCTCAAACAATTATGGCATCCTACCTGTTGAATGAGTGAATATGGAAAGTAAATGAAATATGAAAAGTTGAATGTTGAGATACAAGTTCTGCTAAATTCCATGAACTCTTCCTTATTAGGGGTTCACTGACGTTCATGTATTTATACCCAATCTCAAATACTGAGCAAAGTGAAAATTATTCACCACTCTGAAAAGGCACAAGTCAAGAAAGGCCTTCTTCCATGTTCACAGTATTAAATCTCTCCTCCAAAATGTGAGTATGTTTTACCATAACTCAGGCTCAAGTCAGTACTTTCTCTGCCTCCTTTGTTAGTCATGGCAAATGCTCATAAGACTATCTTCATAAGAAGTTCCTGAGCTACTTTTGCAGTACCAGAGGCTGGAACAGCTTTTTCTGCTGGTCAGACTCAGACCCGGTGGCCGACCTATTCCTACAAGGCAAGAGCTATATATGTGCACTAACTCATTAAAACTTGTGAGACATAGCAAAAACAAAAACAAAACAAAAAACGCTCTGTGCCTGGGAATCCCACAGACTACAGTTTCTACTTTATTCTCTAAACACCCTCTTTCTAGCCATAATCATCCCCACACCTCTTCAAGACAATGGTAGGATGGAACACAGATCCAGTTCTATACCCTCAACGCAAGAAATTTTTGCTAGTTAGCTACTACTGTCTTCAAAGTTAATCTCTTGAAGCTTGGCTGTCTCCCACTCATAATATTTTTGCTTGGCACAACAGAATTCCTTCTTTAACTATTCCCTTAAGAATGGATAAAAGGACTTTCGGCTTTAATTCTGTATCATCTGAGTTAAAATAAATATAGAATTGAGTTGAAATCTGGGTTAAAGCAAAGAAAAATTTTTTAATTACAACTTTTTACAAGTCACAAATTTTACGCTGGTAAGCTGATAAACATGAAAACTTTTTTCATATGCCTTATAAAATTGTTTCATTCAAAAAATAGTATAATAATTACTAGAGTGAAAAGAAAACTATCTAAATCATGAAACAGTAACAAAAGGAACAAAAACTCTCAGAATAGCAGAACCATAATACTGTATATTAAAGTTCCTACCAAATAACTCAAGCCAAAAAACAACAACAACAACTTCACACATGTATTGTCACACCTTTTTATGCTGGGTGGTTTATTCACCACATGTCCCAATAGTACTGGGATCTACTACCTTGTTTCCAGCTTTCTAGAATATAATGTAGGCTACATAACATGTTCTCATATCAGCATTGCCCAACTACATCCACTTCTCCCAAGATGACTTATTAATACATAATATCAGAGCACATTTTGAATTAATATACACACCAGTCTAACTCACAGTCTCAACTAACTCACCAAACAGGTGAGCATTTAAATACAAACGGATGAAATTCATCTGGTCTTGCTCCTTTGCAATTTCATTGTGTTTCACATGGGGCTCTTTCTTGAGATAATGAATCATAGGTCAGTTTTCCAGTGCTAGCAGCTGGTGGACCAATATTTTCCATGGACAAAATCCACTTCCAATTTGACCACAAGCAAACTTCATTTTTGTATTTTCTGACATCATAGTATTGGCTATTCTACAGTACAGAAGCCATATGTAAACACTGCTATAAGAAAAGTCAGAATGTTTTCTTGAAATGGTGTTTTCAGAACTGTAACAAGCAACCACCTACCTCCCACCAAGTACAAAAAAATTTAAGTGTATTAAAAATCCCTAAACCTTCCAGTACTAAAATGCAGGCCTTGAAATCAGTTTCCAGTCACCGCTGAAATCTCTCCAGCAAGCAAAAGTTCTCCTTACCACTAATTAGCATAATGAGGTTGGCTCTTCTCCTCACTTGCAGGAAACCCTCAACTCTGCAAGTGACCACCTACGTTTTGGTACATTTTCTAAGATAATCGTGAGAGCTACAAGAAGAATACACAAGCACCTGGACGCACTGCCCCAGGGTCAGAAACAAACCCTGTCAGTCCAGTCCTCTAGCACTCGGCCACCTTCTGCTGGCTGGTAGCCCCTTTCCACATGCTGACGCACTGCCCAGCCCTGCACCGTTGGCGACCCGTGCAAAGTACTAGACCAGTCTCAGAAACTTTGACTCAGTTATCAGGACACTAAGCACCCACACCTGGACGGAGGACTTTCGCGGCCAGGAGGTCAACTCTGAAGCGGGGCATTCCTTGCAGGTAGAGATCTGCCCAGGACGCAGCCCCTCCCAGACTGCAAAACCACAAGCATCAACAGCAAGAGCGGAGCAAAGTGCCGGGCGGAGGCAGGGGGAGCGCGAGGGCGAAAGCGGTCACGAACAGAAGCCTGTGTGGGTAAGCAAATACCCCAACCACACGCCCCCCGGACGCGGGGCTGCAGGGACCTCGAGCCAGGCGGCAGGCAAGGCGCAGCGACGGAGGCGGCGGCACTGTCAGGAGGGCACAGCTGGGGGCGAGCGCCCAAGTCCCCACCCCGCCCCCAGGTGAGGGGCGCCCCGACTCCTCCCGGGCCGGGAGAAGCGACCAGCAGGCAGAGCTGTGGCGTCCAGGAAGCGACCGACAGTCCCGGAGCCCCGGTGCCCTCCTCCACGCAGTCCTCTCGCATCCCGTGCTCGGCCCGGCCCCCACACCGACCCTCCCACGGCTCAGCCCCGGCGCCAACACCCCCGGCCCGGCCCGCGGCTCCTTGCCGCCCGGCCGCCAACCCGCCCCTAGGAGGCCGCCCTCGCCTCACCTCCTCACGTCTCCGCGGGCAGGGCCGGAACAACTCTGCCAGGCGCCCACGTCCCACCCGCCGCTCCGCGCTCTGCGGCCGGGCCCGTCCCGTTCACTCCGCGGCCGCCAGAGCCCTGGGAGGGCGGAGGGAGCAAGGCGGAGGGAGCGAAGAGGGGGGGAGAGGGGGACCGCCCGGCAGGAAGAGGCGAGGGAGGGGGCGGGCCGAGGAGGAGGCGGGACGGGAGCGCGCGCGTCAGGGCCCCTCGGCGCGGCGTGCGCGCTCCTGAGGGCGGAGGCGCCTTCTCTGCCCTCGGGGGCGGCGCGCACGCGCGTACACGTCCCTGCCTGGCGGAGGTTGGGCTGGGGGCGGGGGAGCGAAGACCTGATAGAACCTGGGCAGTAAGAATAGGGACCCGGAAAAGGGCGGGAGGCCCTCGCCTGGCGTTAGAACCCTCCGGGGAGGTAACCGCGCCCTTGGGGCCAGCCGGTTCGAGCGCGTTGAGGGGCGTCCCCGGGCCCCGGTCAGGGTAGGTGACGGCCCTGCCCAGTGCTTAGCCAGTTCTTAGATAATTCTAAGTTTGGGGCGATTGTGTTCCTGCTCAGGAACCTGGTTTACGTGTCTTCACTCTTAATGCACAGTAATCCTCAGGGAAGTCACCTTAAACAATAACTTTTTCTCGCCAGTTTCTCTTCTGTGCCTTTCTCAAGGTGTCTTGTGTGCTTGCGAAGCACTCCCTTCCTGGTTCGTCGTGTGGGACTCGGGAGATAGAAGAGGGAAAATACCTGCTGTGTACTTATATGTAGAAAACTGGCCCTCATTTTATTCTTGGGAGTAGATAGACATAGTAGAGAGAAAAGAAACCAACTCTTTCTCTTCTACAAGTATTGTGTACTGAGCCTTCAAGTGTAGGTATCCTCCTTCCTAGATCCTGCAGCCAGAAATGAACTGTAAACTTTCCTAATTTCCATAGCACTTTGTTTCTATCGGTTTGTGGCACCGCATATATTCAACCTTATCTAGGTAAATCTGTGCAATATTTTATCCCTCTAGAGAATCCTTGAGGACCTGCTTCATTCATTTTTCTATCTTACACAATGCCTACCAGAGTGCCTGACTCACAGGAAGTACTCCATAAATGCAATTGTATGAATAAGTGCCCTTTGGTGCAGCAAGCCTTCAGTGTATGTCCAATGATTTGAGCTCTAGAATGAATTGTTTAAAATACTCCCCCCGTCCCCCTTCAATTCCCCTGCTCTCATTTCCCCAATTAGATCCGAAAACTGCTCTGAGACGTATGACATTTGTCCAAAGGTCCCTCTCTCTCTTTTTTTTTTTTTTTTAACTTTTCCTGATTTAAATGTCTAGAGATACTAGGACATATCAAGAGTATTGCAACTATTCTCTGTTTCCGCTACCTTCTGGGCTCCTTCCCAGAAGGTCCTTTAACCTCTGTATTCCAAGAGTCTACCTAGCTCTGGCCCTGACTCAGTAAATGCTGGAAGTTTGATATTTAATAAAATTAGGTTTAGAACAACTCAAATCATCTGTATCTATTAATAAACAAGTACCTATTAGTAAATAACCTGATAAGTACCAAACCTCTACTAAATAAAGTACACGTAAATTTACACTGGGGACCATGAGGAAGTCAACAGACGAAAGACATAGTTTCTACCTTCTGACAGCCTCTCACTGGACAGAAGCTTTTTGACAAAAAGGGCAAACTCTGACCTATGGCCACATGTTACACCTCTGATCACCAGGGGTCATTGTGCAAAACTGAACTGTTCTTCACAATGGAACTTAGATAAGAGATGCCATAAGAGAACCTAGATAAGAGACAAGTCACAACAGAACCTAAATAAGAGACAGTGAGGGTGATTCGGTGTAAACTCATCCTCACCACCAAGAAAACAATTTTAAGTACATGCCAAAGAATTAATAACAGCATCCTTCATATACTGTGTGCTGTTCACTTCTCTCCCCGCTATGGCTTCCTTTGCCATTAGCAAATGCTAGCAGCCCTAGTCCTTGAAAGGGCTAAAGCTCTCACTTTGGAGGAGGGTATTATGAGCATGGCTCATAATATGACAGAAACTAGTAGCCTAGGTCCAGATCTAATGCACAAACATGTTGGGTTTTGTTTTGTTTTGTTTTTTGGCCTACACAGTACTTAAACTAGCCAAAGTTAATGTTAAAAGCCAGAAGATTTCACAGGCATTCTCTTTTAAAAAAACAAAGATTTGGGGCGCCTGGGTGGCGCAGTCGGTTAAGCGTCCAACTTCAGCCAGGTCATGATCTCGCGGTCCGTGAGTTCGAGCCCCGCATCAGGCTCTGGGCTGATGGCTCGGAGCCTGGAGCCTGTTTCCGATTCTGTGTCTCCCTCTCTCTCTGCCCCTCCCCCGTTCATGCTCTGTCTCTCTCTGTCCCAAAAATAAATAAAAAACGTTGAAAAAAAATTTAAAAAAACAAAGATTTGGAAGCAGCGGACCTACATAGTGACAATCGGCTGGCTACAGGACATGTGTTCTCTCCTCAAAGTCTCTGTATTCCCTAGTGTACATTATTTTACCCTGTTTCTTTCAGGTGGGCCTGCAATTCCCAATTTGATAATATTGGGCACCTGGGTGGCTCAGTCAAGCATCTGACTCTTGATTTCAGCTCAGGTCACGATCTCAAGGTTCGTGAGTTAGAGCCCTGCATGACAGCACAGAGCCTGCTTGGGATTCTCTTTGTCTCTCTGCTCCTCCCTCACTCATGTTCTCTCTCAAAATAAATAAATAAATAAATAAACTTTTTAAAAAATTATAAAATTTAGGGGTGCCTGGGTGGCTCAGTTGGTTAAGTGCCTGACTTTGGCTCAGGTCATGATCTCATGGTTCGCGGGTTCAAGCCCCATGTCGGGCTGAGCTGACAGCTCAGAGCCTGGAGCCTGCTTCAGATTCTGTATCTCCCTCTCTCTGCCCCAACTTCACTTGTGCTCTCTCAAAAATAAATAAACATTAAGAAAAAACTTTTAAAAATTATAAAATTTTATAATATCAAAAACAAGAAATAAGTTACATATTGAACAAAATGGAAGAATTTATTTATTTTTAATTTTTTAATGTTTATTTCTGAGAGAGAGAGGGAGATACAGAATCTGAAGCAGGCTCCAGGCTCTGAGCTGTCAATAGAGCTCAACGTAGGGCTCCAACTCAGGAGCCTTGAGATCATGACCTGAGCCAAAGTCAGACGCTCAACTGACTGAGCCACCCAGGCACCCCTGGAAGAATTTAAATCATGGTATTTAATGGCGGGAAATGTATATCTTTTATATTGGGCATTGTTGGTTGACTCCCCAGCATGCATTTCTACCCCTCTGCAATTGTGAGGCAGCTAATGATTTGAATGGGAAAAGCTCCGGCTCCAGCTCCAGGTGTGGGCCCTAATTGATTCCATAACTAGCCTAATCTGGTCTCCACCTAACTCTGTCAAGGATAGACACTAATGCAGATCTAAAGTGGTCCAATCATAAGGAAGGCCAGATCTCATGTTTATTGGGAGAAGGAAAGTGCCCTGTTTCCTACTCTGGGTAGTGTGATAGATGAATCTAAGTCCTATAATTACTGTGGCCACTTTGCTACCATGAGGGAAGCCAGCCTGAGGATAAAGCTGACATATAATAGAAAAACTCAAACCCAGCTTGAAGCCTACCCCTTTCCAGATTTACTAAGTTTCCTGGGCCAATAAACTTTCTGGACTGTTTAAAAAGTTCAAATCTGGGGCACCTGGGTGGCTCAGTTAAGCATCTGACTATTGATTTTGGCTCAGGTCATGATCTCATGGTTCATGAAATCAAGCCAGGCATCAGGGCTCCCTATGAATAGCTCAGAGCCTGCTTAGGATTCTCTCTCTCCTCTCTCTCTGCCCTTCCACTTCTCACACGCTCTCTCTCTCTCTCAAAATAAATAAACATTAAAAAATTTTCAAACCTGGCATTTTATTGCTTGCAACCAAAGTTAAGTTTTCCATGCAAGTTACAAAAAAAAGGCATTATCCAGTTCTTCTAAGGATACATTTTCAATGGATCAATAGGTAACAACCTGCTTGGTAAAAGTGTAAAGGGTCTTGAAGGTAACCACCCCCCAAAACTCTCTGACTAGGTTACTTGATGCCCGAGAATTCATCACTATACTTTCTTTTTAACAACTTAAATCCTGTGCCCTCTTTAAATCTACTTTCCCTGAGAAGAGGACTTCATGACTCTAATCAGTAATCTTGTATAAATGAGTTTATCATATGGTTTTTGAGTGGTTTTTTACTAGTGGGAAGATTAAAAAAGAGACACTAAGAATCTGAGAGATCAAAGGTGTCATAGAGGAGACTATAGATACAGAAAACAAACTTTTATGTTTCAGTTTTATGTAGGGCTGAAACTCAGAGTAATTCAGGCAAATCATACTAAGCCCAAATGATAAAGCAAACCTATATTAAAATCACACTTTTAAAATTAAATAGGAACAAAATTAGGGGCACCTGGGTAGCTCAGTCGGTTAAGTGTTCGACTTTTGATTTTGGCTCAAGTCATGAGTATGTGTCATGGGTTTGAGCTCCGCATCAGGCTCTGTGCTCGTGGCACAGCAACTGCCTAGGATTCTCTCTCTCTCTCTCTCTCTCTCTCTCTCTCTCTGCCTTTCCCCTGCTTGCTCACTCTCTCAGAAATAAACATTTTTAAAAAGAACAAAATCAGTATATATGTAGGGATCAGAAAATTTTCTCAGCAGTGGAGGAAGTAGGCAGAGCCATAAATCTCTCTGAAAAAGAATAAATGTCAATTTTTGTAATTTGATAAGAAATAGAAAGTACACATACCAGAAACTGTTTTTCCCATACTCTGTGGCAAGTATCCAACATCCATCTCACCATCAGAGTCCTCTACTTTGATCTAGGCCAGTGATTCTCTTTAACATATAACAAAATCACTCTGGGAGTTTATTGTTAGAAAATGTAGACCTCTATGTTCAACCTCTAAGAGATTTAGGGGACCCAGGACTTCTTTTATTTTAACTCTTTATTACAAAAATGTTTAAGCACATAAAAAGTAGAGAGAACAGTATCAGTCTTCAGGTGCTACTCAGCTTGGAAAATGATCAATATATGCCCAATCTCCTCTTCCCCACTCCTCATGTGGATTTCACCCATAAATTCTTCATTACATAGTTCTAAAAGATAAGAATTTTTTTTTTTTTTTGCAATCAAGAAAATCCAGAATGTGGGAAACTCTACAGGGCCAACCACCAAATTCCTTCAACAAATAAATTACATAAACAAAAACAGAAAGAAGGATGTCTTGAACTTGCTTGATTTTGTTTTTAACAGCTTCATGTGACATAAATGACACATATAAATGACATGTGATAGACTGCAATTTATTTATGTATGTATGTATGTATTTATTTATTTCCTTCCAATATAGTTTACATACAGTGTTATATTAGTTTCAGGTACACAATATAGTGATTTAACAATTCCATACATCACCATTGCTGATCACAAGTGCACTCCTTAATCCCCATCACGTATTTAACCCATCCCCCTTCACACCTTCCCTATGGTAACCATCAGTTTGTTCTCTATAGTTAAGAGTCTGTCTCTTGGTTTGCCTCTCTTTTTTTCCTTTGTTCATTTGTTTTGTTTCTTAAATTCCGCATCTGAGTGAAATCATGTGGTATTTGTCTTTCTCTGACTGACTTATTTAGCTTAGCATTATACTCTCTGGCTCTATCCATGTCATTGCAAATAAGAGCATTTTATTTTTTATGGCTGAGTAATATTTCAATGTATTTGTATACCACACCTTCTTTTTTCATTCATCTATTGGGCTGCCCCCATAATTTGGCTATTGTAAATAATGCCATTATAAACATAGGGGTACATGTATCCCTTTGAATTAGTGTTTTTGTATTTTGGCAATAAATACCCAGTAGTGCAATTCTTGGATCATAGGGTAATTCTACATTAAATGTTTGGAAGAACCTCCATACTTTTTTCCCCAGTGGCTGCACTAATTTGCATTCCCACCAACAGTGTAAGAGGGCTTCCCTTTCTCTGCATCCTCACCAATAACTGTTGTTTCCTGTGTTGTTAATTTTGGCCATTCTAACAGTTGTGAGGTGATATCTCACTGTAGTTTTGATTTGCATTTCCCTGATGATGAGTGTCGTTGAGCATCCTTTCATGTGCTCTTGGCCATCTGTGTGTCTTCTTTGGAGAAATGTCTGCTCATGTCTTCTCCCCATTGTTAAATTGGATTACTTGATTTTGGTGTCTTGAGTTGTATAAGTTCTTTATATATTTTGGATACTAACCCTTTATTGGATATGTTATTTGCAAATATCTTCTCCCATTCAGTAGGTTGCCCTTTGGTTTGTTCATCATTTCCTTCACTGCGCAGAGACTTTTTATTCTGATGTAGTCCCAATAGTTTATTTTTGCTTTTATTTCCCTTGCCTCAAGAGACATATCTAGAAAAGTATTGCTGTGACTGATGTCAGAGACATTAATGCCTGTGCTCTCTTCTAGGATTTTTATGGTTTCAAGTCTCACAGTTACGTCTTTAATCCATGCTGAGTTTATTTTTGTGTATGGTGTGAAAAAGTGGTCCAGTTTCATTCTTTTGAATGTGTCTACACGTATTTCTACACATATTTAGAGTATTCAATTTGACAAGTTTTGAGATACGTATGCACCTATGAAATCATCACCACAGTCAAAATAGTGAACATATCCATTACCCAAAACACTTTCCTTGGGCCTCTTTGTAATTTCTCTCTCCCACTCTCTCTCCCATCCTCATGTAACCACTGATCTGCTGTCACTATAGATAAGTTTGCATTTTTTAGACTTTTCTATAAATGGAATTGTACAATATGCATTCTGTTTTGTGTTGCTTCTTTCACCTGGCATACTTATTCTGAGATTCATCCACGTTGCTGCATGTATCAGCAGTCATTGTCTTTTAGTCTTCCAGTCTCATAGCATGTTCCCTATTCCAATTGGGCTTCAGCATGTACTTGGCTTCAGCTCCCCCTAATGCTCTGGTTTTCTGTTTTCCTTTTTCTAGAACCTGGGAATTTCCTGTCTTGCTTTAAAATTTTTTTTTAATGGTTATTTATTTTTGAGAGAGAGAGAGACAGAGTGTGAGTGGGGGAGGGGCAGAGAGAGAGGGAGACAGAATCCAAAGCAAGCTCCAAGCTCTGAGCTGTTAGCACAGAGCCTGACGTGGGGCTCGAACTCATGAACCATGATCATGACCTGAGCCAAAGTCGGCAACCAACTGAGCCACCCAGGCAACCCCCAGCTTTTAAAATATTGAAATTGGCAATATATATTTTCCTCAAATTTTTAGGTTATTATCTAGCATTCTAGATTGGATTACTTTTTCTTAACAATGTAGAAAAATGGTTAAAAAGTAACTTCTTTTTTAACAATGTGAAGAAAATTGAAAAGGAACTCTATGTTTTAATAACGGAAAGAAACTACATAGTCAAAGAGGGAGCCTGCCTCTGTATTGATGTTGTGTCAGCCATTTTAGCAGACTTCTTGTTCCCTGATGCATTCCCTACAAGAGGCACACAAACATAGCTCTGGCAGTGACCCCAAGTTCCCTTGAAGTACTTGCCACAGGCCTAGAATTTAGACTTTGGCCATATCAGAAATATTCCTTAAATACATATGTTTTTCAGAAAAGCAACTTCAAAAATTACAAATACTTTCATGGTAAAGGGAGGAAAATTACCACTTTCCTCTTCTGAGTCAAGAGAAACCCACACCCTCTCTACCACCTCCCACCCCTCCCCCCAAGACAGTTTTTAGTCCCTTTTCCCATTGCTACATACAAAATAAGCTTCAAATTTGAAAGAAAAAAAAAATTATGTCTAAGTTCTATTAGAGTCTACCTAACCTAAAACTAATGGAGAATTATTAAATGATAAACACTATTGCTTTAGAATGTATTGAAAGATCCCTACCACTTTCTCTAGCATTTCTCGAATTTCAGAAACATTCTTACTACTCTTTAACTCTTTGATTTGATTACAATCACAACCCCTTGTGGAAGATCATTGGTTTATAATGTTTTTACCTCTATACATCAATGCTAGTAAGTTCAAACTTTATACCAAAATCCAGGTTTGGGGATTATTTGTAACAAAAAGTATGTCCTGTGATTATATTCCTAATATCTGAGTTCAGGATGGCTTATAAATGGATGTAAATTATGTTATTTTCTATGCTTTTTGGTATATTATAAATTGCATAATAATTTTTCATTTAATTTCACATCACTTTCTGCCTTACTTTGGATACATAACCTTCTATCTCTTTTATGGAATTAATATCTTTCTTTTCTGTGCTCCCACAACAGCTGGTACATACTTTCTTACAGCACATATAACACTTCCATACATTTAAATCTTTTCATGACTATCTCCACTAGATTTTAGATCTTTGAAGACTAAAATCATGTCTTTTTCTTCCCCTGGTCCCTAGACATTCAGTGTTTATTGTATGAGTAATAGCATGATTGAACATATTCCGAAATTTGTTTCAGAAATTATTGAGATGTTTCTCTTCTCAGTAAAACAGAGAGCTTAAATAATATAACAAGTTACTGAGTTTCCTACTAATTGTAGTTTTTCTTTAGTTGTAGGTTTTCTTGGGTTTTTCATTCTTCATAGGGAAAGCAAGCATTTAAAGGAAGTCATACGTATAGTACATGTAAGGATCTTTATCAGTAATTCTACTTGTTAGTAACCAAGGTTTGACCTAGCACTTTTCTTAGAAGAAATATATTTTGAGTCTCTATGCTGGTGATTCCTGAATGCTTGCTGTAACATCCATTTTCTCGTTCCACCTTAGTAACAAAACCCCAAATTTATTCAAGACTAGAATGTGCATAGTTAAAAGACTACAATTCCTGACTTCGCTTGCAGCCACGTATTCTGTCTGACAAAGAGAGCTGAGACATTTTCTTCAAAGATGAGGAATGGGCTCTTCTTTCCTCCCTCCTGCTACCTGGAACATAGATACGATGGTTAAATCTAGCAACCATCTTGAACCAGAATACAAGAGCATACCATAGGAATGGAGGGGTGATGAACTAAAAGGATTTAGGTCCCTTATGACTTTGTAGAAGGTCCAACCCTCTGAAATGCCAACTTCCAAAACTTATAGAGAATGAAAACCTATATAATGCATTATTATTTGTTATTTTTGGTCTTATTCACTGCAGTTGGATCTAACTAGTGTACTTACCCTTAAACCTTATTTTACATTCATACTCCTTAATTGATTCCCTTGATTTTAGAATAGAGAGTCAAAGTAGTTTCATAATAATGTAATTCCTTTAAAATTGATGTTGTTTATTTGGATCTATCATATCTAAAAGGATGGCAGATACAGAGAGCTTGGATGAGAATTTTAGCAATTGTTCTCTTTTCTTTTTTTATTTTTTTAAATGTTTATTTATTTTTGACAGAGGGAGATGGAGTGTGAGCGGGAGAGGGGCAGAGAGCAAGGGAGACACAGAATCCAAAGCAGGCTCCAGGCTCCGAGCATCAGCACAGAGCCCGAAGCAGGACTTGAACCCACAAGCCATGAGATCATGACCTGAGCCAAAGTCAGATGCTCAACCAGCTGAGCCAGCCAGGTGCCCCAACAATTATTTTCTTAATAACCATGGCTAAAAGGTATACTTTATACTTGTTTTTTAAGTAATCTCTACACCCAATATGAGGCTTGAACTTATAACCCCAAGGTCAGCAGTCTTCATGCGCTACCAACTGAGCCAGCCAGGCACCCCTAAAAGGTGTATTTTGAATACATTTTGGTTTGGTAATTTCACTGAAAGTACACTGCATTTTTTTTCCCTACTTTAGGAAAACTGAATTATTTTCATTCAAATTTTACATTTATTTCTTCCATAGAGCTTTTTTCTACATTCCTTTATTTCAGGATTCTACTGTAGTAATTGGTGAACAAAACTAATACCAAAATTATGAAATTTTTATTTTATAAATTTGGGCTTGTGATGTGTACTTCCTCCTAAGACTTGTTCCTGCATGTTCTGAAATATTTCCACTAACTGTACAGTGGAAAATCTGTGTATGTGTTACCTTGGGCTAATGTGACTTGTGAGATCTAGTCAAAACATAACTGTTCTCTTGAAATAAATTCAGGGGGGAAGTCTTCCCCCCTGCCACCAAGGTGAAAATTGCAGCAAGTCTCATGACTTTTCTGCTCCCTTAACTTATAATCACTTTAAATCACAAAATTGAGCCTCAGTTTGACATTTATAAAGGAAAGTCTTAGAGAAAAGGAATGTGGTCAGCCCTTTCTCCTTTTCCTATTTACTTTCTTCCCTATGCAGTAGTTACTGTGATGGAATCCCTGAGTTATTGTGCAGAGAGGGAACAGGGAAAAGAGAGCAGAAAGGTCTTATTTGGCTAGAACTACAGTGAGATGACTTTGTACTTGCTGGGATTGGCAGATGTTTAAAACTGATTCTTTGTCTTGTGGGAACCTCTGTGAGTTCCTCAGAGACTTATGCTTGATCAGTCAAGCTCTAACTCCTGCAACAACATCTGGGCACATATTCTATTACTCTTGGGGCTGCTCCTTCCTTAGTCGCAGGTTTTTTTGGATATCCACAACATACTGTTCATTCTGTTATAGCCCAATTGACATATCAGGCAATTCTCTTGGGTAAGAGTCAAAAAAGATCTCTGGGGACGCCTGGGTGGTTCAGTCGGTTAAGCATCTGACTCTTGATTTCAGCTCAGCTCATGATCTCACGGATCGTGAGTTCACGCCCCGAATCAGGCTCTGCACTGACAGTGCGGAGTCTGCTTGGGATTCTTTCTCTCCCTTTCTCTCTGCCCTTCTCCTGATCATGCTCTGTCTCTCAAAATAAATAAATAAACAAACTTTAATTTAAAAAAAAGATCTCTGGACTGGCTCTTTCTCTCCTGTGTGGCCCACATCTAGTCTGTGAGAAGCTTTATGCATCATTTGTCCTGAGAAATACTGAGAGAGCTCACTGGTCCCAATGCAATTGGGCATATCCTCTCCAATAACAAAGAACCTGCCAAGCCATCACTTTCCGACCCCCTAGATTTTCCTAGGGTGGGGAGTCAGGTATCAGTCCTTTAGTCCCCATCCTTCCCACCATAGTTCTCTGAATAATCCTATAAGAATCCTCACTCACTAGGCCAGAGGTAAAAGAGAAGGCATTCTCCTCTTCTCTACTTTAGTGAGAGGGGTATAGGATGTACAACATTGCTTTCTCTGAAGAATATCACTTAACAAATGCAATCTCACTTTCCACTGCGTGACTCTTGTGGTTTTTAAGAGCCATCTAACCAGTGGAAATTTGTTTTGAAATTTTCTGTTAGGTGGTCTGGTACTTCACTGTGAAAAATCCCACCTGTCGTATTGGAATGCTTCTTTCAAATTTTCTATGCAACTTCCTGTTACCTTTCTTACAGCTTCAGGATACAAATAGCCAGTCTTTTCCGGGACATGTTTAACTGAGAGAACCAGCAGTTGTCCAATAAATTATGCTTTAAAAAATAAAATCTTTATTAGAATAACAGGAATAAAAAATGATTTTAAAAAATAATCACAAAGTAGTCACTTATATATATGCAAAGTAAAAGTTGGTATTTTTCTGAGTAACTTTTATCGATAGTTTATTTGAATGCCTACATCCTCTTCCCCACTCCACCACGAATACTTTCAGACCTAAGAAACCTTCCTTTAACAAACCCTGAATTCTTCATCTCAGAGTTAAAAAAAATCCTTTGGAATACATATTTGGCTGCTCTCTTTAAAGCCAAACACATCTTGGGGCGCCTGGGTGGCTCAGTCGTTGAGAGCCTGACTTCTGCTCAGGTCATGATGACACCACTCATGGGTTTAAGCCCCATACCAGGCTCTGTGCTGACAGCTCAGAGCCTGGAACCTGCTTTGGATTCTGTGTCTCCTTCCCTCTGTGGCCCTACCCTGCTTGTGTTCTGTCTGTCTCTGTCTCTCTCTCTCTCTCTCTCTCAAAAATAAATAAACATAAAAAACACTAAAACACTGTTTCAAAAAGTCAAACACATCTTTAAAAATCAAAAGCCCTCCGAGATATATGTGTACCTACTTCAGTTTGTAGGATAATTCCAATGACTGACTATATTACACAGCTTGGTACTGAATTACATTTCTACATATTTTAACTTTCTCTTATCCAAAAATTTTCCTTCCTTTTTTTTTTTAAATGTTTATTTATTTTTGAAGGAGCAAGAGACAGAGTGTGAACGGGGGAGGGGCAGAGAGAGAGGGAGACACAGAATCCAAAGCAGTCTCCAGGCTCTGAGCTGTCAGCACAGAGCCTGATGCAGGGCTCAAACTCATAAACTGTGAGATCATGACCTGAGCTGAAGTTGGACACTTAACCGACTGAGCCACCCAGGCACCCCCAAAAACTCTCCTTCTGGATGGATAAACAGAAAGAAGAAAAGGGAATATGTAGGCACATAGTAGATTTGTGTCCCTGGCATGATTCCTTGATTACCTTTTTTCCTAATCAGAATAATATATGACATTTCCTTACTCCCAAAACTCTGCCTTTAGAGGGATATTACTTCAAAACCTTCTACTTCCCTCTCGGCCAAAGCTTTCTTTTCTTTTTTTTTAATGTTTATTTAGTTATTTTTGAGAGAGAGAGAGAGAGAGAGAGAGAGAGAGAGAGAGAGAATTCCAAGCAGGCTCCACGCTGTTAGTGCACAGCCCAATGTGGGACTCAATCTCATGACCAAGGAATCATGACCTGAGCTAAAATCAAGAGCCCAAGGCTTAAGGGACTGAGCCAGCCAGGCACCCCATTGGTCAAAGATGTCTATATCATTTTCATTTGGTCACTTTAATAGTAAATATGTCCATTCATTCATTAAACAAATATTTATTGAGTACTTCTTAAGTAGAAGGCACTACTCTAGGTGCTTAGATATAACAATAAACATGAGACAGAAGTCCAGGATAACTTGTAGGTACTTGTAGAACACACGCCCAGTTTAAAAAAAAAATAGTATAATATAATGGTAGTATAATATAATGTGCTGATAAATGAAATTAAGAAAAATAAAATTGTGTTAAGTCACTATATTGTACACTTGAAACTAATATAACATTGTATGTTAAGCAATTTAGATCAAAATAAAAACTTTAAAAATTTAAAAAAATTTAAAAATATAAATTTTTTTTATTTTTTATTTTTTGAGAGAGAGAGAGAGCAAGCAGGGGAGGAGCAGAGAGAGAGGGAGACACAGAATCCAAAGCAGGCTGCAGGCTCTGAGCTGTCAGCACAGAGCCCGATGCAAGGCTTGAACTCACCAACAGTGAGATCATGACCTGAGCCAAAGTCAGACACTCAACCGACTGAGCCACCCAGGCGCCCCAAAAATAAAAAAGTTTTAAGTAAAACATTGTAAAGGAACAGGAAGTGCCATTTTAGATAAGGCAGTCAAGAAAGGCCTTTGTGAGGAAGTGTTAGAAAATCTATAATGTTAGGGTCAGTTGATACAAATGGCCTGAGGTGGCAGAGTCCTTGGTGTGCTCTAAGAACAGAAGAGAAGCCAGCATGACTGGAGCCAGTGATTAAAAGGAAAGTGATAGGAGATGAGATTGGGGGAGTGGGAGGGGTAAGCTAGTGGCCAAGATGATAGAAGACCTTTGTAGACCATGACCCACTTTTAGTATGTACAACTTAGATTTCTTTCTATGTTGGTGGAAAGCCATTTTGAGTAGAGGAGTGACAAGATCAGTTCATGCTTTAAAAATATCAATCTGGGGGCACTGGGGTGGCTCAGTAGGCTAAAAACATTTCTGCTCAGGGCATTATCTTAGGGTAGTGAGATTGAGTCCTGCATCAGGTTCCACATTGAGCATGGAGCCTGCCCGGGATTCTCTCTCTCCCTCTCTCTCTTTAAATAAACTTTAAAAAAGAAAAAAAGGAAAAGTAGTTTAGAAGACCAGATAAAGTTGCCAGTAGCTTGAAATAGAGAGGTATTGGGAGAGGTGGGAAGAGGCGACTAGATTCTGGATATATTTTGGAGATAGAACTAACAGGATTTGCTGATGCCCTGAGAGTTAAAAAGCAGTTAGGACTGGTTTTAAGAGTTTGATTCAAGCAACTAGATAAATGGTGAGAACACTGAGGAAGGGACAAATGGGATTGAAAGGCTGTACATAATCTAAAGTTCAGTTGTACATTTTAAGTCTGACAACAATTAGCCACCTAGGTGAAGATTTCAACCTTAAAATTAGCTATATGATCTTGGGTACAATCAAGAGACAGACATTTGAGACTCTCGTCAACGTAAGGTTTTCTTTAAAACAAACAATCTCAAACTTACAGAAAACTTGCAAGTACAGCACAATTTCTTTCCTTAGTCATTTGAGTCAATGTTGACTTAATACTGACCCAGTGAAAATGCTGCCCCAATACCCCATCACTCCCAAATACTTTAGTGTGTTCTTCCTAAAAATAAGGGTGTTTTCCTACATAACCACAATAAAACCATTGAAATCCAGAAATTAAGGTGACCGTATTACCACCATCTAATCCTAATGACCTTTATATCAAAAGGATTCAGTTCGGAATCATTTCTTTAGTCTTTTTCATGCTGGAACAATTTCTTAGTCTTACCTTGATTTTCATGACCTTGCTACTCTTCAAGATTACAGGGAAGGGAAAGGAACTGAATGAAAGGAAAGGAAAAGAGAAAGTCATATATGTGGGTTTGCAAAGCCATGAAACTGGCTTGGATCTCTTAGGGAATAAGGACAAATAAAGGAGAACTGAGCCTTGGGGAACCCCAACTTTGGCACTTATTTGTCAAAGAAATGAAGAGGAACCAACAAAGTAGACTGTGAAGAAGGAGCCAAAGAGATAGGGGAAAACCAGAAGAGGGAAGTTTCTTGGAAGCCTTTGAAGACTGACAACTCAGCACTGAATTTAATGATATGAAGGGCAATGGTAGACTTGATGAGAGTATTAGCAGTGGAATGAGGAGGGCAAAAAGCCTTATTGCAGTGAATTCAAGACAGAATGAAAGATGATTACATGGGAACAGCACATTTACAAAATTTTCTTTTGAGTGTAATCCTGTAAAGAAGATTAAAGAAATGAGGCAGTGGCTAAAGAGGGATGAGAGATCAAGAGAGGGTTCCTTTTATTAAATTAGAGATATTAAATAATATGTCTGTGTTAGTATTAATGATCCCACAGAAAGAGGAAAATTGATACAAGGAAGAGGATAATTTTAGAAGTGAAGTGTTTTTTTTAATGTTTATTTATTTTGAGAGAGAGCGTGTGCAAGCCCAGGAGAGGATGAGAGAGAGGAAGAGAGAATCCCAAGCAAGCTCCAAACTGTCAGAGCAGAGCCCTCAGGGCTCAGTTTCACAAACCATGAGACCATGCCTTGAACCAAAATCCAGAGTCTGACACTTACCCAACTAAGCCACCTAGGTGCCTCTAGAAGTGAAGTTCTTGAATGGGCAAAAGGGAATAGGTCTCAGAGCACAGAAAAAGGGGTTGGATTCAGATGGCAACAGAAATAGTTCAGCCTTCCTAACAGAAGGAAAGGTAAGATACAGGGAGTGGTTATAATTAGTGGTGAGAAGTTATGAAAGTTCTCTTCTGACTGCCTATTTTACCTCAGTGAAATAAAAAGCAAAGTCATCAGTTAAGATGGAAAAGAGAGGAAGAGACTGGAGGGGAATGGCATTATCGGGAAGAGTGGGAGAGTCAAATGACTAGGGAAATAGAATGGCTGGACAACATTGAGAACCCACTTGAAACTTGAGGTCACAATTTTAAAGTGAGTCCAGTCAGCATGATATTTTTTTCTCTCTAGGTGATTCAATTGACTAGGTGGGAGGGGACCCTGGGTGGCTCAGTTGGTGAAGCATCCAACTTCAGCTCAGATCATGATCTCAGGGTCATGATCCGCATCAGGCTCTCTGCTGTCAGTCAACACAGAGCCCGCTTCCAATCCTCTGTCCCTGGCTCCCTCTGCCCATCCCCCACTGGTTCTCTCTTTCTCTCTCTCTCAAAATAAATAAACTGCAAAAAAAAAAAAAAAAAAAGATTGAGTAGGTGGGAAGTTGTATTACACCAGGAGTTTTGCCAAGCAAGTACTAATGGTGAGAAGGGTGAGGGTGTTGAGGGCATGAGCTATGACTGCTCACAGTACAAATCATCTCATGAAAGAGTTTATAAAATAGTATCCACATAATGTTTAAAATGCATTTTAATAAAAAAAAAATAATTATAAAGTAATTTCACCATAGTAATGTGTGTGTATATATACATAACATAAAAATATAAATAAAATATTATCTTTTTTGTTTATTTTTGAAGGAGAGAGAGACAGAGAGTGGGGAAGAGGCAGAGAGAGAGGGAGACACACAGAATCTGAAGCAGGCTCCAGGCTCAAGCTGTCAGCACAGAGTCCAAGGTGGGACCTGAACTCACAGACCGTGAGATCGTGACCTGAGCTGAAGTTGGACGCCTAACTGACTGAGCCACCAAGGCGCCCCTAAAATATTATCCTCTTAACTATAAGTGCCAATCACATTTGGAGACAATATCGTTCATGTGTACAGGAATTACAAATAATAAATTCAGAAATCGATATCATTGTCATCATCAATATTGTCACTATACAACTATGGCTCTATAATAAATGGCTATTGGTCCTTATCTCAGAACTGAACGCAGTTTAAGAAATACTGAGCCAAACTTTTCCCTTTGGATCCAGGAGGCAATTAACTTAAATGTTTTGGTCCACTTCACCTCTGTTCTGTCCTGAAGCGCCAAGAGTTCAAATAGCTATTAGCTCGGTAGTTTTATTATCTCATTCCAAAGATAGCGTAACTAAGCCAATAAGGAAACCCATTGGTACTATGGGAGAATAGTTACATGTATATGACACATGGCTCCATTTCTGATATCCAGATGTGCCTCAGGCCTCAGTCCCTTTCAGAACTGGGTGAGTCAAGGTCTCTGTATGTATGTTCATTCACTCCCTCACTATTAACTGAACAACTGTCTTGTGTTGCGGGATTGGGGGGGGATATAAAAATTAATATGCTATGCTTTCTACCCTCAAGAAGTTTTCTCGACACCAGGCCAGATGAGACACGCACACAAAGAATTCTATAAAGCAGTTTGTGATGAGTGTTATATTGTTGATACCAATCAAATGCTATAGTTATACAGAGTGATTGTTCAGAACAAAGAAGGCATTAAGGAAGACATGGTGTTTGAAGGGGACTTGAAGCAAGGCAGAATTTTGAAAGGGAGAGAATAGAACAAGAAAGCATTCTAGGCATAAGGAGCGGCATAAGCACAACTGTGTCCAGTAAAGAGGAAAAAATGTGTTGAAAGAATAACATTTGATGGAAAGACCAAAAATATACTCGGTAGAGTTTAAATAAAGTAGGATCTATTTAAAAAGAATTTCTCACAGATTTAAGAATGAGCAGGAAGTTTATCTGGGCCCCACAAATGTGTGTACACAGAACCTGGAAAGTTAAGAGCCAAGATTAAGCTTTCCTTCATTTCTATTTATAGAAATTTCATTGTCCTCTACTTCTCTCTCTCTCTCTCTCTCTCTCTCTCTCTCTCTCTCTCTCTCATCAGTTTGGGGCCCCAAGAAGTAAATGCCAAGATATGCATGTAGAATTAAAAAAAAAAAAAAAACCCTAGCACTAGTTCCGAACAACATATCCAAGTCTCTGTGATTCATTTCCAATTTCCTGGAATGGATAATTTGAATAGCACCATTTGGATCAATATCCACCCAGCTACTGTTCGGGAGTATGAGGTTATATGGTACTAACATGGAAACTAGACCTATTTTACATAAGGGGCCAAGGATAATGTGCAGTTTGTTAAGAAGGAGGCTAGGCAGAGGGATAGAGGCATCTCTGTTTCAAAAATACTCAAGTGGAAATACAAAGATCTGGGTTTGAATCACAAATCTAAAACTATTAACTATGTGATTTTCTTAGCTAATAGTTCCTCCCCGTACATGCTGCTGCCTCATCTGTTAAAGGAGGATTAATCATGCTTTACAAGAATTAAGCAATTTAATAAATAAAATAAATATGAAAACACCCTGGAAATTGTAAAGCCCTATACAAAACCAAAGGGCAAAAGGATTAAAGAAAGAACAAGTAGTCCAGATTTGATAAATCAGGGTTGTTTTTTAATAGTGGAATACATGCTGAACTTGAGCAAAGAATATGGAGTCAGAGAATCTGGTAGGAAGCTCTACAAATAATCAGTTTGTAAGGGTGTGGTACCAGTTCATTGCAGGGATGAAAGGCAGCAGAGGTAACTGTACAATAGTAATAGTAGTAATAGAATTAGGATAGAATAGTATTAGAATTAAGACAGTAATGGAATTAAGTAAGTGGATGTGAAAGTAATTTTGAAATTTTATGCAATATGAGCCATCCCATGCAAATTAACTCCTTCAGACTCTGGATAAAGTTTATGAAAAAGGAAAGAGACTACATTTCATTCAGAAATACACTTCTGGAAAGAGAATTGAGCTCCTTGCATAGGAAACTCATCTGAAGAAAAGAAGACTTTTAAAAAATGTTAAAATAATACTTCTGAGCCAGAATTAGCCTCTAGGGATGGGGGAATTTGTTCATGAGAAGTGTAAGTAGATGGCCAAGTATGATCATTTTGATGGGTACCAAAAGATGATCTTGCCCCACAATATATTCCACTGGTCATGCTATGGTGGCTAATGTTTACTCTTTTGAATTAAAGACGCTGAAGGTTTCCATTAAATACATATATTATCTTGGAATAAGTAGCTTGTTATAAGATAGAAGCAGAGGAACCTGCTGATAGGCAGGGAGATTTTTAGGGACACAAACCTTGTTGAAAAAAAATATCACTTTAAAACTAATCAATTCATCAGACTATCTGTCCTATCACTAGAATGACGAGAAGGAAAAGCAACGTGGGCAGGATAGTTTTGCTGCAGAGGCAAGAAATCACAAATGGCTTCAAGCTGAGATGGACAACTCCCGAGAATTGTTGTACTGACATGACTCATCTCCCACCCTTCACCCCTGGCTGCTGTGTGTCATCTGAAGCAGAACGTTGGGAAATATTCCAAGAGGATTGCACCTTGAATTTTAGGTTCTTTTACCAGTACAGGGAATTAGAAAGATGGAGTTGTTATGTACTAAGATAGGGAAAATTTCAGGACTAGGTTTGAGGTCAAAGGAATGAGGTTTGAGGAATCAGGAATTAAGTTTTGGATGCATCATTTTAGATGCTTATTAAATAACCAAATATATAACCATATATATATATACATATGTATGTGTATATATATATACACGTATATATATATATATATATATATATACACACACATATGTATGTGTATATATATATACGTATATATATATATGAAGTTATATTTATGAGATTAGAGTTCAATCGGGTGAGAAGTCTGAGCCAGAGATGGAAATTTGGGATTGCCAGTATATAGGGATGATATTTACAACTATGAGAATGAGGGGCACCTGGCTGGCTCAGTTGGAAGAGCATGCAATTCTTGATCTTGGGTTCATGAGTTCAAGCCCCACAGTGGGTGTAGAAATTACTAAAAATAAATTAATAAATAAACTTAAAAAAAACAAAACAACAACAAAAACATGAGAATGAGATCACCAAGGCAGGGAAGGGAGACAAAAGAAAAGGAACAAGCCTAAAGCCCCGGAGCAGTTCAACAATTGGAGGCTGAGGAGAAGAGGATGAACTCTCAAAGGAAACTCAGACAAGTGGTTTGTGAAATAGAAGGGAAATCAGGTTAAGTGTGGTGTACAGGGAGCCAGAGCAAGGCAGTGTTTCAAGAAGAAAGGAATTAACAGCTGGTATTGAATGCTGCTGATAGGGTCAAGAAGATAAACAGTAAGTATTCCAATACCGGTCCCAAGTTTCAAGAAAATGAAGGTTACAAAGACTTGTTGACTTTTAAAGTGACAACAATAGAGATGATGGTTTCTAGATGAATATATGGCACTATCTTCAAGGAGATCATAATCAGACCATTCATTGAGTTTGCTACGTTTCAAAATAGTCGCATTTATTGAGGGCCTTTTATGAAAAAGAAAGACCGTGTGCTAATTGTTGGGGAACAAAGATGAATAAGATATGGGTCCTGACTTGAAAAATAACCATTGCTACTATATTCTGAATACATAACTAGGTGTCCAGCACTGTGTAAATCACTTTATACATACTACCTCATTTAGTACTAACAGACGCATGTGCCAGGTATTTTTAGAATCTTTTTTTTAATGAGGAAACTGAGGCACAGGCAGTTTAAATAATTTGACCAAGTCACTTAGGCACTAGCAGTAAGTGAAGGAACCAGGTGTGTGTATGTATGTGCATGTTTGTGTGACTTAAAACAGCTATTTATTTAACTCATTGTTTTATGGGTCAACAGTTGGGGTTGCGCTTACATGAGAAGCTCCTTTGGTCCAGTTGGACTCATTCATATGTTTTCAGTCAATAGTCAGCTGGGGAAATGGGGGGTGAACAACCCACATGTCTCTCATCGTCCAGCAGACCAGCCTAAGCTTAGCCTCATGGAGTCAGGGTTGTAAGAGTAAAAGTGAAAACATGCAACGTCTGGGCTAAGAGCTGTCACACAATGTCATTCCTACCACATTGTGTTGGCCAAAGTAAGTCACAAGGCCCATATTCAAGGTGTGGGGAAATTGCTCAGAAATATGTCCACAACATCTTGCATTTAGCTGGTGCTCAGTAAATACTTATCAAACAAATGAAAAGAAAAATTTTCTTTAAAAAAAAAGTCTATTCATTTTGAAAGAGAGAGAGAGCACAAACTGGGGAGGAGCAGAGAAAGGGAGAGACAGAATCCCAGGCAGTTTCCATGCCATCAGCGCAGAGCCCGATGTGGCGCTCAGACTCACAAACTGTGGGATCATGACCTGAGCCGAGCTCAAGAGTTGGACACTCAACCAACTGAGCCACCCAGGTGCCCCAAGAAAACCTTCAGTCTGAAAGTATACAGACTCCATTCAATGCAATCAATTGGTACATGTTATTTCTCACCTGCTGGGGGCCAAGAAACGTAAACCATCCTTTCTCAACTATGGCTTCAGAATAGCAACTGAGGGACCAGGAAGGTGGGGCCAACAGCAGTCCCACTGAGGGTCACAGTGGAGAAGCTCAGCTGGCCCCAAAAAAGCTCCTCCAGAGAGATCCAGAGCATCAGCAGAGGCCAGGCCAGACACAGTCACCTGAATTGAAAGCCACGTGTTCCTCACTTATGGGTGAAGAGACTTTTAAGCCTTTGTGAGGGCATGAAAACAGTCTCCTTTGACTCTTTCTCCCCAAATTTAACAGTTTTATTAAGATTTAAATGATGTGGCAGAGGAGCCGCAATGGCAGAACAGCATGGAAGTTTTTTGTGTGTCTCGCGTCCATGAAATACAGCCAGACCAACATTAAACCATCCTGCACACCTAGGAAACTGATTGGAGGATTAACACAACAATCTGCACAACCTGAACCACAGAACTCAGCAAGTATGTGGCACGGAGAGGTGAATTTGGGGAGCGAGAAGCCGCGGAAGCTAGGGAACTGCTTTTGAAGGTGGAGAGAGGACAGAGACTGGGGAGGGAGGGAGAATACGGGAAAAGCACCCCTCCCCAAAAGCAGCTGGAGAGAAAGTGGAAAACTGGAAACAGCTGCAGGGACTAAACTAAAAGGGAGAAAGGAGAAAGGAGACAGTTTAAATCCCATTAAGACTGTAAACAAGGGGAGTGCAAAAGCTGCAACTCCGCAGCTCTGTACCTGGCGGTGCTCTGGTGGGAAGGGTGAATCCCCAGGAACAGAGTGGGGTCCAGGAGGTTCTCGGGCCACACAGGGAAAAGAGGTTCCACTGCTGGAAGGACATTTGGTAGAGACTGTTGAAGCCACCTGGTCCCAGCAGACCCTGGAAGGCGGCCACATTCGCTGGTGCTGGGGCAAGGTCATTAAGGGTGAAGCCTGGTGCCAGATGTGTGTTGTGATTTTCCATAATCCCTAAAATGCTGCTGCTCACTGTCTCGCAAACTTTTTCTGGGGCAGGCTGGCACCTGGCCGCAGTCTCGGGGCACCGGCAGCAGCAGGGTCCAGCAAGCGTTCCTGGGTACAGCCAGCATTCGGGGTTGCTCGGTGAGACCCTCCCACAGAGGGGCAGAACAGGTCAAAGCCGCAGTCCTTCAGAAGTAAGGGGCTGGGGAAAACAGGCGCACCTGAGACAAAACTCCAGAGAGAGGTACTGCTGGGACCTGGCCACAGACAGTGAAAAAGCAGGGAGTGGGCGAGAGCTGAAATCAGAGGATGGGTGCATGATTCCTGATCTGGGAGAACAGAGTTCCAATATTAGAGACTGGGTAGCTGGGTGACGCCATTTTCACCACTCCCGCACATGTGCATACACACCTACGAGCGCCACAATGCTCCACCCCAGTAGGCTAGCAGCGCCATCTAGTGGAGAGCAGAGCTGTTACACTGAGCCCCACCCAACTGGGCCAACTTCACTCTTCAAGAACACAAGTCTCACCGCTAGCTTAGTTTATGGACCATAAAGCACTACATAGACTGACTTCTAGGGGGAAAATGAAGCAATTTCAGTCCTACTTCAGTCTGTTAGCAGGTTCATCTATTCAATTTTCTTTTTTCTTTTTTTTTCTTTTTCTCTTTTACACTTCTTTTTCTTGAATACAGAAAGATAAAAAAATTCATTTTTATTTTCAATTTTTTAAAAATATTTTTCTTTAATTTTTATTACTATATTTTTTACTTTTGTGTAAATTTTTTCAAATTCTCTTTTACTTCCATCATTTTATTTTATTCTACTTCAGTGTATTCACCTTTTCAAATTTTCAAACAATTTCCTTTTTTTCTTTCTTTTTTTTCTCTTTTTTTCTTCTTTTCTTTTTCTTGAATGCAGAAAGATAAATACTTCATTTTTCCTTTCAATTTATATTAAAAATATTTTTATTTAATTTTTTACTATATTTTTTATGTAAATTTTTTCAAATTCTATTTTACTTCCATCATTTTATTTTAGTCTACTTCAGTGTATTCACCTTTTCAAATTTTCAAACAATTTCCTTTTTTTCTTTCTTTCTTTTTTTTCTTTTTTCTTCTTTTCTTTTTCTTGAGTGCAGAAAGATAAACACTTCATTTTTACTTTCAATTTATATTAAAAATATTTTTATTTAATTTTTTACTATATTTTTTGTTTTTATGTAAATTTTTTCAAATTCTATTTTACTTCCATCATTTTATTTTAATCTACTACAGTGTACTCACTTTTTCAAATTTTCAAATGATTTCTTTTATCTTTTCTTTTTTTACCTCTTTTATTTTTTTCATTTCTTTTCTTTATTCTTAAATATATAAAAATAAAAACTTCATACTTATTTTTTTATTAAAAATATTTTCTTTAATTTTTTTCTACTATATTCATTACTTTTCTGTATATTTTTTCAAATTCTATTTTACCCCCATCATCTCATTTTAGTCTACTTCAGTGTATTCATTTTTTCAAATTCTCAAACGATTTCCTTTTTTTTCTTCCCCCCCCTTTTTTTTCCTCTAATCTGTCAAACCACTTTCAACACCCAAACCAAAACACACCTAGGATCTAGCATCATCTATTCGATTTTTGTGTGTGGGTGTGTTTTTAATTTTTAATTTTAATATTTTTTAATTTTAATTTTTTTAATTTCAAATTTTCTACTTCATTAATCCCTTTTCTCCCTTCAAGATGACAAAACGAAGGAATTCACCCCAAAAGAAAGAGCACGAAGGAACAACAGGCAGGGATTTAACCAACACAGATACAAGCAAGATGTCTGAACCAGAATTTAGAATCACGATAATAAGAATGCTAGCTGGAGTGGAAAATAGATTAGAATTCCTTTGTGCAGAGATAAAAGAAGTAAAAAATAGCCAGAATGATATTAAAAATGCTACAATTGAGCTGCAATCATGGATGGATGCAGCAGCGCCAAGGATGGATGAAGCAGAACAGAGAATCAGTGATATAGAGGACAAACTTATAGAGAATAATGAAGCAGAAAAAAAGAGAGAGATTAAGGCAAAAGAGCACGATTTAAGAATTAAAGAAATCAGTGACTCACTAAAAAGGAACAACATCAGAATCATAGGGGTCCCAGAAGAGGAAGAGAAAGAAATAGGGGTAGAAGGGTTATGTGAACAAATCATAGCAGAAAACTTTCCTTACCTGGGGAAAGACACAGACATCAAAATCCAGGAAGCACAGAGGACCCCCAGTAGATTCAACAAAAACCAACCATCAACAAGGCATCTCATACTCAAATTCAAAAATACTCAGGCAAGGAGAGAATCATGAAAGCAGCAAGGGAAAAAAAGTCCATAACCTACAAGGGAAGACAGATCAGGTTTGCAGCAGACCTATCCATAGAAACTTGGCAGGCCAGAAAGGAGTGGCAGGATATATTCAATGTGCTGAATCAGAAAAATATGCAGCCAAGAATTCTTTATCCACCAAGACTGTCATTCAAAATAGAAGGAGAGATCAAAAGTTTCCCAGCCAAACAAAAATTAAAGGAGTTTGTGACCACTAAACCAGCCCTGCAAGAAATTTTAAGGGGGACTTTCTGAGGGGAGGAAAGATGAAGATAGATAGATAGATAGATAGATAGATAGATAGATAGATAGATAGAAGGAAATACCAAAAGCAACAAAGATTAGAAAGGACCAGAGAACACCACCAGAAACTCCATTTCTACAAGCATCATAATGGCAATAAATTCGTATCTTTCAGTACTCACTCTAAATGTCAATGGACTCAATGCTCCAATCAAAAGACATAGGGTAACAGAATGGATAAGAAAACAAGATTCATCTATATGCTTTTTACAAGAGACCCACTTTAGACCTAAAGACACCTTCAGATTAAAAATAAGGGGATGGAGAACCATCTATCATGCTAATGGTCAAAAAACGAAAGCCAGAGTAGCCATACTTATATCAGACAATCTAGACTTTAAAATAAAGACTTTATCAAGAGATGCAGGGGGCATTATATCATAAGGGGTCTATCCACCAAGAAGACCTAACAATTGTAAACACTTATGCACCAAATGTGGGAGAACCCAAATATATAAATCAATTAATCACAAACATAAAGAAACTCATCAATAGTAATACCATAATAGTAGGAGACTTCAACACCCCACTCACGGCAATGGACAGATCATCTAATCAAAAAATCAACAAGGAAACAATGGCTTTGAATGACACACTGGACCAGATGGACTTAACAGATATATTCAGAACATTTCATCCTAAAGCAGCAGAATATACATTCTTCTCCAGTGCACATGGAACGTTCTCCAGAATAGACCATATACTGGGACACAAATCAGCCCTAAGTAAGTACAAAAAGATCGAGATCATACCGTGCATATTTTCAGACCACAATGCTATGAAACTCGAAATCAACCACAAGAAAAAATTTGGAAAGGTAACAAATACTTGGAGACTGAAGAACATCCTACTAAAGAATGAATGGGCTAACCAAGCAGTTAAAGACAAAATTAAAAAGCATATTGAAGTCAGTGAAAATGATAACACCACAACCCAAAACCTCTGGGATGCAGCAAAGGTGGTCATAAGAGGAAAATATATAGTAATCCAGGCCTTCCTAAAGAAGGAAGATCTCAGATACACAACCTAACTTTATGCCTTAAGGAGCTGGAAAAAGAACAGCAAATAAAACCCAAAACCAGCAGAAGACAGGAAATAATAAAGATTAGAGCAGAAATTAATGCTATTGAAACCAAAAAAAAAAAAAAAACACAGTAGAACAGATCAATGAAACCAGAAGCTGGTTCTTTGAAAGGATCAACAAAATCGATAAACCACTAGCCAGCTTGATCAAAAAGAAAAAGGAAAGGAGCCAAATAAATAAAATCAAGAATGAAAAAGGAGAGATCACAACCAACACAGCAGAAATAAAAACAATAATAAGAGAATATTATGAGCAATTATATGCCAATAAAATGGGTAACCTGGAAGAAATGGACAAATTCCTAGAAACATATACGCTACCAAAACTGAAACAGGAAGAAGTAGAAAATTTGAACAGACACATAACCAGTAAGGAAATCGAATTAGTAATCAAAAATCTCCCAAAAAACAAGAGTCCAGAGCCAGATGGTTTTCCAGGGGAATTCTACCAAACATATACACTATCAAAACTGAAACAGGAAGAAATAGAAAATTTAAACAGACCCATAACCAGTAAGGAAATCGAATTAGTAATCAAAATCTCCCAATAAACAAGAGTCCAGAGCCAGATGGCTTTCCAGGGGAATTCTACCAAACACCTATTCTCTTGAAACTGTTCCAAAAAATAGAAATGGAAGGAAAACTTCCAAACACTTTCTATGAAGCCAGCATTACCTTGATTCCAAAACCAGACAGAGACCTCACTAAAAAGGAGAACTATAGACCAATTTCCCTGATGAACATGGATGCAAAAAATCCTCAACAAGATATTAGCCAACCGGATCCAACAATACATTAAAAAAATTATTCCCCACGACCAAGTGGGATTTCTACCTGGGATGCAGAGCTGGTTCAATATCTGCAAAACATGTGATTCACTACATCAATAAAAGAAAGGACAAGAACCATATGATCCTCTCAATAGATGCAGAGAAAGCATTTGACAAAATACAGCATCCTTTCTTGATAAAAACCCTCAAGAAAGTAGGGATAGAAGGAGCATACCTTGAGATCATAAAAGCCATATATGAACAACTCAATGCTAATATCATCCTCAATGGGGAAAAACTGAGAGCTTCCCCCTAAGGTCAGGAACAAGACAGGGATGTCCACTCTAGCCACTGTTATTCAACATAGTAGTAGAAGTCTTAGCCTCTGCAATCAGACAACACAAAGAAATAAAAGGCATCCAAGTTGGCTAGAAGGAGGTCAAACTTTCACCCTTCACAGATGACATGATACTCTATATGGAAAACTCAAAAGATTCCACCAAAAAACTGCTAGAATTGATTCATGAATTCAGCAAAGTTGCAGGATATAAAATCAATGCAAAGAAATCGGTTGCATTCCTGTCCACCAACAATGAAGCGACAGAAAGAGAAATCAAGGAATCGATCCCATTTACAGTTGCACAAAAAACCATAAAATACATAAGAATAAATCTAACCAAAGAGGTGAAAAATTTATACACTGAAAACTATAGAAAGCTTATGAATGAAATTGAAGAAGACACAAAAAAGTGGAAAAAGATTCCATGCTCCTGGATAGAAAGAACAAATACTGTTAAAATGTCGATACTACCCAAAGCAATCTATATATTCAATACAATCCCTATACAAAGTAACACCAGCATTCTTCACAGAGATAGAACAAATAATCCTAAAATTTGTATGGAACCAGAAAAGACACAAAATAGCCAAAGCGATCTTGAAAAAGAAAACCAAAGCAGGAGGCATCACAATCCCAGACTTCAAGCTATACTACAAAGCTGTAATCATCAAGACAGTATGGTACTGGCACAAGAACAGACACTCAGATCAGTGGAACAGAATAGAGACCCCAGAAATGGACAAACGTATGGCCACCTAATCTTTGACAAAGCAGGAAAGAATATCCAATGGAATAAAGACAGTCTCTTCAGCAAGTGGTGCTGGGAAAACTGGGCAGCGACACGCAGAAGAATGAACCTGGACCACTTTCTTACACCACACACAAAAATAAACTCAAAATGGATGAAAAACCTAAACGTAAGACAGGAAACATCAAAATCCTCAAGGAGAAAGCAGGCAAAAACCTCTTTGATCTTGGCTACAGCAACTTCTTACTCAACACGTCTCCAGAGTCAAGGGAAACAAAAGCAAAAATTAACTACTAGGACCTCATCAAAATAAAAAGCTTCTGCACGGTGAAGGGAACAATCAGCAAAACTAAAAGGCAACCAACGGAATGGGAGAAGACATTTGCAAATGACAAATCAGATAAAGGGTTAGTATCCAAAATCTATAAAGAACTTATCAAACTCAACACCCACAAAACAAATAATCCAGTGAAGAAATGGGCAAAAGACATGAATAGACACTTCTCCAAAGAAGACATCCAGATGGCCAACTCACACATGAAAAAATGCTCCACATCACTCATCATCAGGGAAATAAATCAAAACCACAATGAGATACCACCTCACACCTGTCAGAATGGCTAACATTAACAACTCAAGGAACAACAGATGTTGGCGAGGATGTGGAGAAAGAGGATCTCTTTTGCATTGTTGGTGGGAAGGCAAGCTGGTGCAGCCACTCTGGAAAACAGTATGGAGGTTCCTCAAAAAATTAAAGATAGAACTACCCTATGACCCAGGAATTGCACTACTAGGTATTTATCCAAGGGATACAGGTATGCTATTTTGAAGGGACACATGCACCCAATGTTTATAGCAGCACTATCAACAATAGCCAAAGTATGGAAAGAGCCCAAATGTCCACCGATGGATGAATGGATAAAGAAAATGTGGTATATATATACAATGGAGTATTACTTGGCAATCAAAAATAGTGAAATCTTGGGGCACCTGGGTGGCTCAGTTGGTTGAGCGTCTGACTTTGGCTCAGGTCATGATCTCCCAGTCTTTAAGTTCGAGCCCCATGTCGGGCTCTGTGCTGACAGCTCAGAGCCTGGAGCCTGCTTTTGATTCTGTGTCTCCCTCTCTCTCTGCCCCTCCCCGGCTCATACTCTGTCTCTCTCTCTCTGTCAAAAATAAATAAACATTAAAAAAAAAAAAAAAAAGAATGAAATCTTGCCATTTGCAACTACATGGATGGAACTGGAAGGTATGATGTTAAGTGAAATTAGTCAGAGAAAGACAAAAATCATATGACTTCACTCATATGAAGACTTTAAAAGAAAAAACAGATGAACATAAGGGAAGGGAAACAAAAATAAAAACAGGGAGGGAGACAAAACAGAAGAGACTCATAAATATGGAGAACAAACTGAGGTTTACTAGAGGGGTTGTGGGAGGGGAGATGGGCTAAATGGGTAAGGGGCATTAAGGAATCTACTCCTGAAATCATTGTTGCACTATATGCTAACTAATTTGGATGTAAATTTAAAAAAATAAAAATAAAATAAAAGATTTAAATGATGTGGAATTAATTGTACATATTGCATTTATATAATTTGACACCTCTTGTATGTATATACCTGTGAAACTACTGCCACAATCAAAATAATGAACTTGTCCATTGTCCAAGTTTTCTCATGCTCCTTTGTAGTCACTCCCTGCTGTCTCTCTCTGACCCAGGCAACCACTGATTTGCTTTCAGTCACTATAGACTAGTTTGCATTTTCTAGAATTGTATTTAAATAAATCACACATCCTTTTTTTGTCTGGCTTCTTTCATTTGGTATACTTATTTTGAGGTTCATCTATGTTGTGTGTATCAATATTATATATATATATATATATATATATATATATATATATATATATATATAAAAATTATTGCCCAGTAATAATCCATTGTATGGGTATATCACAATTTATTTATCCATGCACCTAGTGATGGTCTTTTTGGGCTATAGGAGTCAGATTTTTAAACTCAGTTTTGTTTTACTTGAAAGTCTGTGATTTTATCTACAATGTAGCTAAGTATGCTTTGTTATGGACTGAATTGTGCCCCACCCCACCCCAATGTTTATGTTGAAATTCTAACCTTCAATGTGACTATATTGGAGATAGGGCCTTTAAGGAGGTAACTAGGATTAAATGAGATCGTAAATGTGGGGCCTTAATCCAATAGAATTGATGTCCTAATAAGAAGAGGAAGAGGGGCACCTTGGTGGATCAGTTGGTTAAGCGTCCGACTCTTGATCTCAGTTGAAGTCTTGACCTCAAGGTCATGAGTACAAGCTCGGCATTGAGCTCCATGCTAGACATGAAACCTACTTTAAAAAAAAGAAGAAGAGGAAGAGACACCAGCATTTCCTCTCTCTCTCTCTCTCTCTCTGCACAGGAAGAAAGGCCATGTGAAGATACAGTGAGAAGATGACCACTGCAAGCCAGAAAAAGAGGTCTCACCAGAGACTAGCCCTCCTAGCACTTTGATATTGGACTCCCAGCTTCCAGAACTGTGAGAAAATGTCTGTTGTTTAGGCCACCCTGTCTGTGGTATTTTGCTATGGCAACCTAAGCAGACTAATACATGCTTCAAGTGAAAAGATTAATGACTTCTCAGTTCCAACTGGTGCAAAATGAACCCAGTATCTTCCCTCACCAAAATTTGGTCCTCTATTAGCATTGTATGATCTCTCTGAATGGCACCACCATTTTTTTTTAATGTTTATTTATTTCTGAGACAGAGAGAGACAGAGCATGACCGGGAGAGGGGCAGAGAGAGAGGGAGACACAGAATCCGAAGCAGGCTCCAGGCTCTGAGCTGTCAGCATAGAGCCCGACACAGGGCTCGAACTCACAAACCGTAAGATCATGACCTGAGCCGAAGTCGGTCGCTCAAGCAACTGAGCCACCCAGGCACCCCGAACCACCATTTAATCTATCATGGAACCCAAAACCCGGATGCTCTTCTTAACATTTCCCTCTCTCTCACCTGTTCTCCTGTTTTCCAACTCATCTCTCAGTTCTATCATTTCACTTCTGGCTAGTCCTTGAACCCAGCCATTTCTCTTTCCCTCCACAGTCAGCTCTGTACTTGAGATTACCATCTTCCCTTGGACTAGAGTCATAGTGTCCAAACTGATCTCTCCCCATCCACTCCTGCTTCCCTCTAATTCATTCCCGCATAATAGCCAGAGTTTTGATTCATAACCAAAACCAGGTATCACCCTTCTACCACGAACAGTTCCCAATGCTCCTAGAATAAAGACTAAGTTCCCTAACTGGTCTATGAGGCCCTTCATAACTGGCCTCTTTCTGAAGCTTTCCTCTCCCTCATTCTCTGTCCATCAGCCACACTAGCCTTTCCATTCCCTAAATATGCCTATGCCTCCTGGCCACAGAACTTTTTTTCAGGCAATTTCCTCTATCTGGACTCTCTCTACCCTTCTGTTTGACTTTACCGCAATCATCACTTTGCCAGGAAAGCCTTCTGGGACCTCTCTGCCTAGGACAACCAACCTGTTATGCACCTAAAATTACAGTGGTAATTTACATTTGTCTATATGATTCTTTGATTAATATCTGCTTCTCCAGTGCCTAACACACATATAAATATGACAGGAATTCTTATCCTGAGATGCAGAAATCTTTTAGACAGATCCATGGGCGCCCTGAAACTATGTAAAATTCTTCATGCATTGGCTAGCTGTATGTTTTTCTGAAGACATGGGCCACAGCTTATAACATATTCTCATCCATTAGGAGGAAATTAGACTCAGCAGTTGGTCCATTTTCTTATTTCTTGTTAGCCTGGAGCTCCCTGTTTAAAAGCAGAAGAGAAAGGAAAGATGAATACAAAAATTAATGCTATTCTGCATTATAATGCAAATTCCTATCTCCATTGTGTACCAGGGCTGTGTTATATAAAAAAAAATTAGGACAAGGGTTCTTTTCCTCTTTATTGGTACTGCTCTGAAAATTGACGTTTGTCCTTGAGAAATCAATGTGTGTATATGTGCATGATCTGATAATTGTCTCCTAGATCCTTAGAATACTGAATCTCTTTCTGGATTCTAGACTGTACAACTAGATTTAGAGGGGAAAGCCCACCCCTCACCCATGGTATTATTCTAGACTGAAACAACCAAGATGGGGACATGTACTGCTGGGGAATACTCAGATCAATAGGCTACCAGGCAGAAGAAAGAGAATGTGGACTAGAGTGTATGATCCAAACCATTAGCAGTAGAAAAATGAAGGGTATTCTCTAACTGGACAGAGAATACCTTCCTGAGCAGCAAAGTGCAGGTGGGTGAATCCATAATAGATGTAGAGCAACCCTCCTCAGCTTTCACTTTTTCCAGATATGCCAAGGATGGCGATTCTAATGCGTGGGTGAGGGAAATCTAAGGCTTGGGTTGTGCCCTGCGGAAGGAGGCATAGAGAGCTCTGGGAGCACTTATGAGCCGCACTGAAGGAAGGCAGGCTATGCAGGAATGCTTCCCGTAAGAGAGAATATCTGAGTTGTATTTTGGATTAATGACATTTTTCATAAACTGTTTTGCAAAACTAATAGAAATCTTGATGAGCAGAATTTAGGGAACTGAAGCACAGGTAAGTGAATATATTTCCCCAAAGAAAATATGAAGCATATGGTCTGACATCTGATTTGGCAATAGGACAGAATATTTGAAATTGGGACTCGAGAAAAAGAGAGCATATGGTCACTCTAAGCATAGGGTGTAGCTTGGGAAAAGGGTCTAAGGTGTGAGAGGAATGAGCCAAAGAAAGAGTGACCGAAGGCACTGAGATTAAGCAAATGTCTAATGTCATCAACGTTGATTGCAGAGAGTTAAAAATAGAGCTAAGATATAGAGGCCAACCAAGATCCCCTGATGAGTTTCCTGCCCACTCTTCTCTCTCTGGTGTGATTGATACTAACAGCCTCCACCAATGTCCAGCAGGTGGGCTTTAGAACTGGGTAATGATGGATTTTAAGGTAATAAGATACATGAGGGCCAGCAAAAAGCAGCAAAATAGTTGGGAAACAGGCAGCAAATACTGCTATAGAGATACTGACTCCACTTCCTCTGAACTCCCACCTTGAGACAAATACCAGCATTGCAACTGTTTTATTCAATAGTTTAATATGTTCCTCAAGCTTATTTAATATACTCCTCAAATATAAGACTCAAGATGTACTTTTATTTTCAAGTGAGACAACATTTTTAAACCCCTCTCTCACTCTCTCTCTTTCTCAAAATAAATAAGTGAAATTAAAATTTAATATACTTAGCATAATATTAATATGGCACTTCATGGGATAAGAGAAAATAAATTTTGAAAATCTGAGGACTTCTTGAGAAGGGAATAAGAGTGAAAATCAACCAGAAACCTATTTCAGGGAGGAAGAAATTTGTAAAAATTAAATAACTAGGTAGTGATGGCAAAGCAGACAATGACAATTTTTTGGAGGGGTTGATAATTTTCAGAACTTGAGCATACTTTTTTGCATTTCAGAACTAAGTGGTTAATCTCAAACATCCACCTTGAAGAAAATGGGCACTTGATAGGAGCAAATAATTCAAAAAAGAGGGAATACAAGGCCAAAAAATATATTAAAATGTTTAGCCTCCCTACTAACCAGTAAAACGAGATATCCGTTTATCAAACTACAAAGGTTAAAAAGAACAATAATATCAGTGCTATTGAGGGTAGACATCCCAGAGATGAATAATGGGAGCATAATAAGGTAAATTTTCTGGCAAGTACTTTGGCGAAATATAAGAAAATTCTCAAAAATTCTCAAAAATTCTCAAAAATTTTGTTCTCAAAATTGAGCACAAAAATTCTGATGTAAAAATTCCAATATTTATTTTGGGAAAATAAACCTTCAGGGATAGATTATTTAATTTTATTTTTTAAAGTGGGTTTCGCACTCATTGTGCAGCCCAACATAGGGCTTGAACCCTGAGATCAAGACCTGAGCTGAGATCAAGAGCTGGACACTTAACCTATTGAGCCACCCAGGCGCCCCAGATTATATAACTTTTTTTAAAGAATAGTGTTGTGTTTTTAAAGTTTATTTTAAAAAAAACCTCTGACAGTGTGGAGCCCCACACGGGGTTTGAACTCAACAAAACATGAGATCATGACCTGAGCCGAAATCAAGATTTGGATGCTTAACCAACTGAGCCACCCAGGCACCCCAAGATTATATAATTTTTAATAGTCTTGTTGATAAAAACTAAAAGTGTCCAAGAGTTCATTGATGACATGTTATGATACTTCCATACATCGTAAAGTATTCAATCATTTAAAATATCGGTGTACATATACACGGAAAAAAATTCACAGTACTGATAATAAAGCAGGCTTTGAAATAGTGTAAACAGTTTGGCCCCCAATTGTTTTAATGTTTATTTATTTATTTTGAGAGAGAAAGAGAGAGTACTCATGTGCACGTGTGCAAAAGTGGGGGAAGGGGCAGAGAGAGAGGGAGAGAGAATCCCAAGCAGGCTCCGTGTTGTCAACACAGAGCCTAATGTGGGGCTCTATCCCACCAACAGTAAGATCATGACCTGAGCTGAAATCAAGGGTCAGACACTCAACCAGCTGAGCCACTCAGGCACCCTTGACCCCAAATTTTAAAAATTACATAAAAAGAATACCAAAATGGCAGTGGCAGAATCATGGATGCTTATTTCTAGTCATCTTCTTCTGCTTTCTATTTTTCTTTAATAGAGAGGTACTATTTATGCAATAACATTTTCTTAAATGTCTGTTTTTGAGAGAGAGAGCATGCATAAGCAGGGGAGAGGCAGAGAGGGAAAAGGACAGTGGATCCAAACTGGGCTCCATGCTGACAGCAGAAAGCCCCACATGGAGCTTGAACTCATGAACCATGAGATCATGACCTGAGCCGAAGTCGGACGCTTAACCAACTGAGTCACCCAGACACCCCTGTAATAACATTTTAAGAATCATTTGAGGAACAGTGAGTATCCTCACTGAAGGTTTTATCTCCAAAGGACAAAACAATCCAAGCACAGGAGTGTGAGGATGTCATGAAGGAGAAACCGAATGAGAGAGGGATGGTCTAACTATCAGGAGAAATGACGAAGAACTTTACATATGCTCCAAAGATGAATAGTTGAGTGGCTTTTTTTAAGTCACCACTTCCTTGGGGTGCCTGGGTGGCGCAGTCGGTTAAGCGTCCGACTTCAGCCAGGTCACGATCTCGCGGTCTGTGAGTTCGAGCCCCGCGTCAGGCTCTGGGCTGACGGCTCGGAGCCTGGAGCCTGTTTCCGATTCTGTGTCTCCCTCTCTCTCTGCCCCTCCCCCATTCATGCTCTGTCTCTCTCTGTCCCAAAAATAAATTTAAAAAAAACGTTGAAAAAAAATGTTTAAGTCACCACTTCCTTCTATTTTTTTGACTTAAAAATTTTTTTTCTTGGAGAAACAAGCGTTCATAAATTTGGGGGAAGGTGGGGTATGGGATGGGATGGGATGGGGAAATTCAAAGACTTCCTGCCATCAGCTTTACTTCTAAGTGATTGTACATTCTGTCAATGTTTGTTTATCTCACCACCAGGGGAAAATGATTCACAACAGTCTCAACCATGAGAAATATCTCAGGATTTAACAATATGGTAAGAATAATCATTATCGATGCTTTTGCTACACTTTTAAAACATTAAAAGACTTCACTAACATCACATAGGGTTTGTAGTAACCCAAGCAGCTGAATTAACCATCGGGTCATGGTGAAACGTTGGTTTCCAAACTGCCTCCACACAAAGGTGTCTGTTTCAGTGAAGGTTCACCGCAGCAGTAACAGAGACCAACTATCACTGATTTAAGCAGAACGAACAATCGTTAATTAAAATAATATAGGGCTACACCTCCATAATTTTTTTGTAAAAGAAAGGATATTGGGTGGCTCACAGAATTGCTGGAAGGGCTAGACAACCAGGCTTCAAGCTAAACAGCAAAGATGAACTTCCCGTTGTGGTTTTCCTGGGACTGAAAGGTTTTCAGGGATTCAGAGCTGTCCAAGCAAAAACTGAAAAAGTGCTAGGCAAATTGTGACAAGGTGGTCACCCTAGAGCTGGTGCCACAGACATGGAGTACTTGATGCACTTTGGCTGTTAGAAACTGTTGCTTTATAGTAACTGTACTGACACTAGGAAAGACAGTGACAAGGAGAAAGAGAGAAAGAAACAACTTGTATCTTTAACTTGGAATCAAAGGTCGAGCGTAGATGTGTGATTAAATACATGTTTGCACCTTAGCAGCAAGAGAGGCAAAGAAAGTATCTCAGATCTTCTATTTCCATTATGGGAGAAATCTTTGCATGTCACCAAGATTTACAAGGTGAAGAATTCTCTAAATATAGGGAAGCAGGTCGGGTGGCCCAAATAATGACCAATTTCCACTACAGTATCCATTTTTTTAAAAAATCTAAGAACGCGGGGCGCCTGGATGGCGCAGTCGGTTAAGCGTCCGACTTCAGCCAGGTCACGATCTCGCGGTCCGTGAGTTCGAGCCCCGCGTCAGGCTCTGGGCTGATGGCTCGGAGCCTGGAGCCTGTTTCCGACTCTGTGTCTCCCTCTCTCTCTGCCCCTCCCCCGTTCATGCTCTGTCTCTCTCTGTCCCAAAAATAAATAAAAAACGTTGAAAAAAAAAAAATCTAAGAACGCAAAAGCAATCATTCATCTGGTGTATAGTGGTTTCTTTGACTTAAAATTGAGTTTTAAAAGTCAGATTAACAGAATGTTACTGTAATATTATCTTAATTATTTGGCCACACAATGCCTGTTATAAACCTTAATCTATATGATGAACATAATTCTGTATTTGAGTTGTAAACAATTTAATCTTTCTGACTTTTGTGCATCACAAAGGATTGGTTTGTTTCCATTATTTACCCAGGGGAAAAAAATTGTTGCTTCTCTATCATTTCTAATACATCTAGAGGAGACAAATAGTTACCCAAAGGCTACAGTGTTTGCCAAGAAGAGATGGACTTTAATGGAAACCTTTTATCTAGGACAAACCTTAAGAACAGTAATGGACAGTGTGTTCTACATAGCTATTTAGCTTTCACTCTTACATTTGTTGTGGTCAAGTGATTTGAGCAAAGGATTTCAAGTCAGCGCTCATGTATTTTTCTTAGCTATTCATTTCTCTTACAGAATGACCTTGCACAAACCCCTTAAATTTTTTGGTTTTGTCTTTATATACCAAACTATAAAGTGGGAACACCTGTAATTAATCAAAGATTCAACATTTACTGACAGATGGTAACGAATAAAACAATAGAACAAGAATTCTGGTCCTGCTTTTCATGTTGTAGTTGTGAGGTCTTGGCCATGTCACTTAAGTTCTCACGTCTCAGTTTCCTCAATGTATAAATGATAATAATGCCTGCATTATCTACTTCAAAATACAGATGGAACAGCATTTTCGAAAGTATGGAACAGTGAATGCAAAGTATTAGTATTGAATTAATGCCAAAAATGCAGAGTGCTTCCTTTGATTTTACCTAGAAAATATATCTCTGAAAATCAATCCAAAATTATAGAAGCTAATAGACAAGCCCTTTTAAGTTTGTGGTTACTTCTCTGTGGCAGATTTTTAAATAGTAATTATTAATGCAGTTTCCTTTCACTTGCTGTTTCCTAGACTCCAATCTCTCAAAAGTTTTCTGAATTGTATTTGTATTCCCTGAAGTCCTGGGATGCTCTTCTGAGGTTTTTTGTATTTTGTTTTTTGTTTTTTTAAAATCTAAGATGTCCAAGATAAGATTCCATACAGGAGGCAGCTATTACTGCAGCAAAGAGAAGATAGTAGAATTGTTCAACTTAAATAACTGCCCCGTATTGGAGGTATAAAACATAAATTTTGTTTATAATGAGAGGGAACAAATGGAGAGAAGAATCTGTTAGAAGAGGTTTGCTTGACAAAGATGCCATATCTACTTTGTAAAATTACCAAGTGCCATGGGATTAGGAAAGTACTTGCACACCCCCTACGAAGAGCCTCCTTTGTTTCCTTGCTCTCTGGTCCTTTAAATAGTGTCTGGATAATCTCACGTGAACTCTCTGGAGCTGTGAATTTATAGATTAAAAACTGCTGATTTAGGACAGCCGTGTGATTAATCAGGGCACCAGAAATACAAGCAAGCAGGCAGGATGATTATTCTGGCAGCTTCATAATTTGGACTCTTTAGTAAGAAAAAAAGAGCTCAAGCCCACTCCTTTACAAAAGTTCTTATTATATCTCAACCTTCATGTCTAAACCTAAATAGAATTCCTTTCTATTTTTAATACCCTTTCAACAAAGTGAAAGCTGAATCTGTACACCAGTTTTTGTCTTTTATCCATCAGCACTCTGGTCAAAGACCAATTACACTGCCTGTTAATCTCAAGTGGGATAAACCCTTATGACTTTTTCCTCACACCTACTCTAAATGTATTTATCACAAAAATTTGGCGAATGATCTGATTTAGAAGAGGAGGTGCTGCCTGCTTCTCTGGGCGACCTTGGGAAAATCTCTCAGATTCTTTTCCTAGGGAATGTAATATAGTTAATAAAGAACTATGTGATCTGTCTTGCCCACTCAAAACAATTTTGTCGGCTGACTTCTTCACTGAGAGGCAGGACTTATTTGTGAAGTTAAATGTTCAACTCAGTATCACTTAATATGTTAACTAAGAATATAAAGGAATTTGACTCGGGTCTTCGTGGGACTTAACCATGAAAACTCCTACACATTAATACAAGTAAAATGCAAATGATGCCACACTATGCCCCAAAGAAACTATAAAGATGTAGAAGAAATTATCCTTGATCTCAAGGATCTTACAGGCCAGTAATGACTTGCTACAACTGCTGACACATTTTAAAGGGTTCAATTGAGAAAACAACTGAGAGTACTCACCGTGTACAAGACATGGTAGAAAAATAATAATTATTGCAGTGTCCTAAATAATGTCTTTTAAATATTGTGATTACCAATGAACCCTTGTCTTCATTTTTTAAAGTTTTTAATGATTTATTTATTGTTGAGAGAGAAAGCATGAGCAGGGGAGGGGCAGACAGAGAGGGGGGACAGATGATCCGAAGCAGGCTCTCTGCTGGCAGATGTGGGGTTCGAACTTAGGAACCACGAGATCATGACTTGAGCCACCAGGCACCCCTTATCTTCATTTTTTTTTAAAGTGAACAAATTTAACAAGATATATTAAAACAAAGAAGAGTCCTCAGTCCTACCCATCATTCCTCTCATATCAAAGACAATTACTTTCAACTCTAGATGACGTTCCTCCCACGCACCTCTATACTCTAAATACCACGCTTCTATTGCTACACCACGTTCTTTTAGTAGGCATTCTCTATTGGTTTTCCTCACCCCACCACAATTAAACACATACATATACAGTCAGTGTCCCATTCCTCATCATCATAGTATAGTGATTAGATAAATAGATGGTGTTTATATTATTAGATGTATATATATGTTGATAAAAACTGACCTCCATGCTTTGGAACCAAAATATAATGCAAAGACAGAGTTTGGGATGAAGAGGAAAAGTAGCTTTATTGCTTTGCCAGGCAAAGGAGGTTGAAGCAGGCTAAAGCCTTCAAAACTGCAAGCCCACTGGAGGAAGTGGGGAGGGGGCTTTATAGGGAAATACAGGATCTAGCTGGTCTTGATAGGAATTGTGTACTGCCAGCCTCCTTAGTCGTGTCTTCAGGGTAGGACTGGGTTCCTAAAACAAAAGGCTAAGAAGGGAGAAGGCAAGGTTTGCAGAAGAGAAGGAAAAGGTTACTTAGTTTAAAATAATGCTTCTCGAAGCATTAGTGCAGCCATTTTGATTTTTGTTCAACTTTATGCTTTTAAGGCATTTCAATGATGATTTCAGAACAGAGTCAACTATCGTCATTTTTTTTTCCTGCAAATGTTTTGCTTTCCCTGGAGTTAATAATTTTCATGTGTATGTTTGCTTAATTTTCTAACCACTAATTCAGTCAGTCTCTCTTCTGGTTGATAAATATTCTATCAGTTTTATCTTGCTAAATATTTCCATCCCAGGGCCTCTGACCTACTCCAACTTTGACTTGTGGCATAGCTGTTGTCCTAGGATCTCCCTTTGCAAACATCTTGGAGGTTCCTTTCTCTTTTCTCCTAGGGTAGGTCTTTTGTTTTGATGGAACCCAACCTTCAGTAAGTTCATGAGAAAGGACACCTGGGAAGTAAATTTTTTGAGATCTTGCATGTCTGAAAATGTCTTCTTTCCCTCTACATGCATACTGGATATAGAACTAATACATAAATATACAGAGATATAGAATATAGAAGTAATTTTCCCTGGGAATTTTGAGACAATTTCACCATTGCTTTCTGCTTTCCGGTATTACTACTGAGGACTCAAAAGACGTTCTGATTCTTGATCCTTTGTATGAGACCTCTTTTTTCCTTTTTGGAAGTTTGTAGTCTCTTCTCTTCATCTCTTGTGTTCTTAAATTTCATAGTAATGTGTCTGGGTGTGGGTCTTTTTTCATCCCTGGTGGCGCATATACACTGAGTGAGATCTTTCAATCTAAAAACTCATGAGGTTCAGTTCCGGGAAATTTTTGTAAATTATCTTCTTAATGCCTCCCCAATTGTTTTCTTATTTCTCTCTGTCTGAAACTCCTATTATTCAGATATTGGACCTCTTGACCTTGTTCTCTGGATTTTTTTCTTCTCTTATTTCCTAGCCCTTGGTGTTTTTGCTCTACCCTCTGGATGATTCCTCAACTGGATCTTCCAACTCTTCTGTCGAGATTGTCATTTATGCTACCATAACTTTAATTCCAAATAATAATTTTTGCAATCTGAATATTGTTTTTACGTAGCATCTTGTTTCATGAATGTAATATCTTGTATTTAAGTTTTTTCTCTCCTTGCCTCATTGCTATTTCCTCAAACATTCTTCTTTGTATTTATTTATTTGGGATTGTATCTTTCTTTATAAGTTTTCCTCAACTTTCTGTTAATTGTTTGCTCATATTTAAGAGTATGACACTAAAAACTAATTGAAAGCTTTAAGTATCTGGGTGGAACTAGAGAGTATCATGCTAAGTGACATAAGTCAGTCAGAGAAAGACAAATACCATATGACTTGACTCATGTGTGGAATTTAAGAAAGAAAGGGGGAAAAACGGGGAGAGAGAAAGGCAAAACAAGAAATCAACTGTTAACAGGGCACCTGGGTGGCTCAGTCGGGTAAGTGTCAGACTTCGGCTCAGGTCATGATCTCATGGTTCGTGGGTTTGAGCCCCACATCGGGCTCTGTGCTGACAGCTCAGAGCCTGGAGCCTGCTTTAGATTCTGTGTCTCCCCCCACTTCTCTCTCTGCCCCTCCCCCTCTCATGCTCTCTCTCTCTCTCTCCCTCTCTCAAAAATAAATAAACATTAAAAATTAAATTTAAAAAAATAGACTCTTAACTATGAAGAAGAAACTGGTGGTTACTGGAGGGAAGGTGGGTGCAGGGATGGGTGAAGTAGGTGATGGGGATTAAGGAATGCACATGTCATGACACCACTCAATGGTGATGTATGGAAGTGTTGAATCACTGTATTGTACACCTGAAACCAATAAAACACTTAAAATTAAATTAAAAACTTTTTAAATAGAAACCTTTAAGTATGTGTCAGCTCGGAGCTTTAGGGCTGGGCTGTTTGTTGAGGAACCCCCAAACTGATACCTTTAGCTTTCTTCATGGGCTGGTCTGATCCTCAGAGAAGGATCTTCCAATCTGACTGCCAATGTCGGCGTCAGACAAGGTAAGAGAACTCAGCATTCAGATACACTCTCATTCCCACATGTCTGGTGTGTTACCCCACGTTCCACTATGACTGATGACCCTCAGACCAGACACTCTCAGTTTTACCCTCCCCAAAGAAGGAGTCTCTAGTCTATGGTTGGGGCTGGGAATAGATAACCAGCAGTGTGGAGTAAGAAACAAGATTTAGCTATCTGTTCCATCATTAGCTTTCAACTAATCTTCTGTTTTTAACATTCTCCAACTTTTATTTCCATTTCCAGAGGTGCCTGGTCCTGATAACCCCTGGCATTTTAAGCATTTCTGCGATAGAAATCAGTTTATTTCCCCTAGTAGGTTAAGAGCCGACTTTCTCTGGACTCCTCTGAGTAACCACCAACCTGTCTGCTTCATAGCCTATGAAATGTCTTTGATGTTGTTTATTCTCATGTTTAACTAGCTTGTCAGTTTATGGCCTTAAATTTTTTTTAACTAAGTTTTAGTGGAATTTCTGAAGGGAGGAAAATTAGATGCATGTGTTTCCTTTTACTGAGAACCCCCAATTTATTTTTTTACCGAGAGACTAGTGAATCAAAGGAATTTAATCAAAACCAGAGCCATCATAGAGAAGCTATCAAAAACTAACATAGCTCTCCTCTTGTTCCAGCAGGCCCCAATGAAAAGGAAAAAAATGGCATATTACTCCAAAAATGGAGTACAAAAATGGAGGCCTATTAAAATACGGGTAGGCTAAAGCATACTACTAATCAATGAAATCTTTTCTTCCGCAATATTAATTTAGACTGCGCTCTTAGTAAAAATTTGTACCTGCTTTTTTATTAATATACTTATTTTTAGAGCAGTTTTAAGTTTATAGAAAAATTGTACAAAAAGTACAGAGAGTTCCAAATAGCCCTTATTTTCCCCCACATAGTTTCTCCTATTATTAACATCTTGCATTAGTAGGATACATTGTTACAATTTACAAACCAATATTGATATACTACTAAAGTCCATGGTTTCCTTTAAGGTTTCTTCTTTGTGTTAAACAATGTTTTGGGTTTTGAAAACTGCATGTATCCAACATTATCATGTATCCAACATTGCAGTATAATACAGAATAGTTTCACCACCATAAAAATCCCCTTTGCTCTACCTATTCAATCCTCTTTCCCTCTCCCCAAATCACTGGCACCCACTGAGTTTTTTACTGTGTCAATAGTTTTGCCTTTTCTACAGTGTCATGTTGCTCACATTATACAGTATGGAGCCTTTCACACTGGTTTTTAACACTTTCAACATTGCCAGTAACCTTAACTGTTCAGCTAGAGAAACTTCTTTTTCTGGGTCCCTCTTAAAGCTGAGAAACTTTTGTGTTAACCTGAAAATAGGTCAGAGCAGCATATCCATGTGATACACATTACTTCCCAAATCCAAGGGGGTTCACCAAGGACAGTTGTTTCTTGAACAACAGGGGACCTAGGGGTGCCAAGCCCCCACAGAGTCAAAAATCTTTGTATGACTTTTGACTCCCCCCAAACTTAATTATTACCCTACTGTTGACTGGAAGCCTTACCAATAACATAAACAGTCTATTGACACATATTTTGTATTATATATGGTAGTCTTATAATAAAGTAAGCTAGAGAAGAGAAAAAATTAAGAAAATTATAAGGAAGAAGGGCTCCTGGGTGGCTCAGCCAGTTAAGCGTCCGACTTCGGCTCAGATCATGGTCTCGCGGTTCGTGGATTCAAGCCCCACATTGGGCTCTGTGCTGACAGGTCAGAGCCTGGAGCCTGCTTCAGATTCTGCGTCTCCTTCTCTCTCTGTCCCAACCTCGCTAGCGCTCTGTCTCTCAAAAATAAATAAATGTTAAAAAAAATTTTTTAGGGGTGCATGGGTGGCTCATTCGGTTGGGCATCTGACTATAACTTAGGTCACGATCTCATGGTTCATGAGTTCAAGCCCTGCATTGGGCTCTGGGCTGACGGCTCAGAGCCTGGAGCCTGCTTCCAATTCTGTGTCACCCTCTCTCTCTGCCCCTCCCCCATTTGCACTCTGTCTCTCTCTCTTTCAAAAAACGAATAAATGTTTAAAAAAAATTCAAAAAAATTTTTTGAAGAAAATTAAAAGGAAGAGAAAATACATTAACAATACTGGACTATACTAACTGAAAACAATCCATTTATAAGTGGACCAAGGCAGTTCAAACTCGTGTTGTTCAAGGGTCAACTGTCTTGTGTCTCTTTCTTAGTGCTAGAGCAAGTGGCAACCTGATCTTCATTCTAGAGAGAAAATCCCAACTTATCCAGGCTGAAGTGCAAGTAGCTCTGAGCCAGTTGTGCCCAAAGTGTGCTAGATTATAATGTTGTTGAAAGAATAAAGTATGTTAGAAGAACCACAACAGGACTTTGATGCAAAACAAAGCTACGACCCCTTATGTAAAATTATGTAATATACTGGCACCTGAGTGGCTCAGTTGTTTAAGCATCCAACTGTTGGTTTTGGCTCAGGTCATGACCTCACAGTCGTGGGACTGAGCCCCAATTCGAGCTCCATGCTGGGTGTGGAGCCTGCTTGGAATTCTCTCTCCCTCTCTCCCTCTGTCTCTGTCTGTGTCTCTCTCAAAAGATAAAATAAAATTACATAATATATTATATAAAATACAGTAAAAATTTACATATATATAATACATATGTATATTTATTTGGTAACAGCCTGTGGCTTACTATTGATCCCTGAGAGACACTCAATGCATGCCCCGGAGATACCTGGTTTTCATCATGAACTTAGTATCATCTAGCCAGACATAAAGCCAAGCATCAGCACACCATCATCAAGTGGAAACAATGTAAACAAGACTACACCCAAACAGGTGCCAAAGTCACAAAGAAGTTATACATGCAGTGGCTTACACTCCACATGCCTTTTTTCTGACTTCGCTATCAGACCTCCCACATCCTACTTCTGTGACCTCATGGATACTTCCTTAAGATCACTTGCCTCAGGAGAAAAAAAAAATCCAACCAAATTTATAGAAAGCTCTGCACAGTATGGTAGCTCTCACTCTAAATGAACTTCTGTGACATTCAACTCCATTTAGGCGAATGCTGAAGGACAGTGCAAAAGAGATATCCTCGTGGGAAAAATTTCAAGAACTATAAGTCAGTGGGTATTCTGTTTCTTGCAACTGAAAATATCCTACATGATATGAATTTTCCATACAACATTATTTTAGGCTAATGAATTCTGTGAGTCAACAGTTTGACACTCATTCAATTTACAGATCTTGTCTTGCACCCTCCCACCCAGAAGCAGTTGGTGCAAACCCTAAAGAACAGTGACATGGCTATTGAAAACTCAGTTACACTGCCAGCTAGGGGATCATGCTATATTGAGATGGGAAGCAGGGGTGTGGTCCTGCCTGATGAAGTAAATGCTCTATACCCTTGGCAAATATATGGTACACTTTCTCCTCTCCAAGAAACAAAGGAATGAAAATGGGGTTATGCCTCCCACAGATTAACCAAATGGCCCGTGCACAAAGTGTTTTATTTCCTGTCCTGATGACTTGGGGCTCTATTAGTTTAGCAATTTGAATAAATAAGGTAAAAGTACATCCATCAAGGACACAATAACTTTGTGGAGTAGACAGGTAGAAATGTCTTTTAAGCAGGATCACAATTCAGATGAGAAAACAGGACTGGAGACAGCAGTTTGAGACTCATCAGGTACCGGATGTGAAGGTGTAAGAGTACATTAATCTAGACTGAAGAATGAGCAGCCAACCAAAACCTGTGCCTTGGGAAATCCTGCAGTTGGAGGCTGGAGGAGTGGAGAACAGGCTGATGCGGTATCGATAAAAATCAATGAAGCATTTCTAGCTTTAAATGGTACTTGGCTAGCAGCCCCTGATTCAGCCTCTCCCGACTGCTGCCTGAAACACATAAAAAGACAAAGAGAAATTATAAAAGTCATACCAATGCAGATCACAAAAAAATGACAAGCCTCTTGCTGCCAGGAGGAAGACTCCATCTTATAAGGCTGATGAAGTTGGATTCAGAAAAACAATCGGTGGCCCATTCATGCTCTGCATCATTACACAGAGCAGATCTACCCACCTGAAAGAAGACAGGGAGTCTGAGCATCCTTCCCCTGCTGTCAGCTTGCTGACTCAGAAAGTCAGGGTCCATGCAGAGCTGCAGATTGACTGAGCAGCTGGTCCTTCTGTGGAGCCATATCTTTTTGGTTATGGTAATGTTGGAGGCTATCATCTTCCTGCATGCATCTGGAGACTGCAACTTCCAAAAGTTTGTAGGGAAGGATGGGATGGGGATGGAGAGCAGGTGCTAGTTCATCTGTCCTGGCAGATTTGTCCCTATACAAATTTTTGCCTAACAAAATCTATAGGCAGAGTGTTGGTCACATGCTCGCAGGGCTGATGATAGATCAGGAATTCCATTGGTTTGGTTTGTCAGAGAACCAGCTAGTTCCTGTATCTCAGGTAGTGACATTTGGACCACAATGTCCTATCACAGTATAGCAAGGCCACAATGTCCTATCACAGTATAGCAAGGCCATGGAAGACAAAAATCACCGGGAATTACTGTGGACATGGGTGTATTCATCTGGCCTCTAGTTAGAGATCTAAGAGTAGAACGAAAGGAAATCCATATTTCCTGCCTGGGTGTATGACAGATATGTTGGATATAGGTGGGAATATAAAGTGGGAAAACTACCCAAACTAACCTAAGGTCTTAATTCCCTCCAAATCTAGCACTATGAAAAGCTATCACATGCTTGTGTGTTTAATTTCTTCCCGTTAACATCCCTGGCTCTGTCTCCAGAACCTACTAGCTAAGGTCAGTCTTGCCTGAAAATACTTGAAAAAGATCCAGTTCTTGAGTTCATTTTCCCCCACAGATTTCATGTTTCAGATTATTGTTTCTCAAGGCTCCCTAACAAGGCTCGTAGACAGGGCTCCCCTTTGCTCCCTCCCCACAACTGTTGGCCAGTTCTGCCTACAGGCACACAACCTGCCCCCAATCCTGATCCACATTGGGCACCCAAACCCTCTTCTTGCCCAAGAAAGATATGTAAAATAATATAGATAAGGGAGAAGTAACATAATCCAGAAGATTTACCTACCTCTGAAAGTGATTTTCATTTAGAAATCTGTTTGACATCCTAAATAAGAAAGCGAGAAGTTATGGCCTGTACAAAAGAGAATCAGAAGGAACAAAAGAAGAGAAGATGAGATAAAACCCAAACTGAGAGGGGTGCCTGGGTGGCTCAGTCGGTTAAGTGTCCGACTTCGGCTCAGGTCATGATCTCACGGTTCATGGGTTCGAGCTCCGCTTCAGGCTCTGTGCTGGCAGCTCAGAGCCTGGATCCTGCTTCGGATTCTGCCTCTCCCTCTCTCTCTGCCCCTCCCCTGCTCACACTCTGTCTCTCTCTCTCTCTCAAAAATAAATAAAACATTAAAAGTTTTAAAAAAAAAAAACCCAAACTGAGTATTACAAGTATGTCTGAGGAGTAACCCAAAAGAATTTGGACAAAGTAATAGTAAATCAAAGACAAACTGATAAAAAAATGTTTGGACCTAAAAGAAGATTTTAAAATAGAGAAAAACAGTGGCACCTGGGTGGCTCAGTTGGTTAAGCATCCAACTTGGGCTCAGGTCATGATCTCATAGTTCGTGAGCCCGAGCCCCAGGTCAGGCTCTGTGCTGACAGCTCAGAACCTGGAGCCTGCTTCAGATTCTGTGTCTCCCTCTCTCTGTGCCCCCCTTCCCCACTGGCACTCTGTCTCTCTCTCGAAAATAAATAAACATTAAAAAAATAATAAATATTAGTAAAATAAAATAGAAACATTACAAAATAAATGGGGAAAGCTACCACTTCTAGACATATCTGGTGGGAGACGGGAATGAGATGAAAATAATTTTATAAGCATTCAGACAGACTAAGACAGATCATTTATAAATGACCAAACATCAGGTAGTCTTCATTTAGAGCTTCCACCATAACAGAGTTTGTAACAGTGTTTGGAGGGATAAAATTTGAAATCCAAGCTATTGTTTAAGTGTGAACCAAGTGTGAAGCAACGTGTTTAGGAGTGATGGCAAGAGAAAAACATGAGAGGCTTCAGAATAGAACAACGTTCATATTCTCTCCCTTAAAGAAATCTTGAGTATATATTCAACTAATAATGAAATCAAAATAAAAGTTCCAGATGAGGAAGTTGTGCTGTAAAATATGGGCAATGGACATTAAAGCCCATTAAACATTATTTATTCATTCATTCAATTCACAGATATTTATTGACTTGCTATTTATTTGCTAAGCATTGGGAATGCAGCAGTGAACAACAAGACTTGTCTTGGACCTACGGGGAAATAAAGAAACTCAACAAGTAACTATAATCAAGTGTGTGCTATAAGGCATGGAAGTAAGGGGAATTGGCCTTAATTTTAGGGATCAGAGATGACAGACCAAGGGAAGTGAAATTTTAGCTGAAACCTAAAAGGTTGCTGGGAATTAGCCAGGCAAACAAAAAGAGGGGAGGGAATGTTTTAGACAAAGTGAAGAGCTCTTATAAGAAGCAATAAGGGACATTTTACAGAATACAAACATGTTCACTGTGGCTGGAGATTAGAGATCAGGCTACAGAGGTGGTCAGGGGCTAGATCATGACTATAAGCTTTGCTAAGGGGTTTGGTTTTTATCCTAAAGGTAAGTCAAGGGATATTATGGAAGAGTTTAACAGGAAAAAGATGATCAGCTTTGAGGGTCAGACATTTTTTTTTTTTCTGTGTAGATAAAGGATTGGACTGTAGTGTAGATAAATGAAGGGGTTTGACAGATATTTAGGAGAAAGAATCACCAGAATGATTGGACACTGCAGGTGAGGGAGAGGAGAGTTAAGAGTGATTACTAGTTTCTAGCAGGGGTTACTGGGTGATTCTGTTTCTGAGAGTGGAGATACTGGAGGATTAGTTTTGGGGGAAAGTTCAGTTTGGGACATTTTAAGTTTAAGGAATCTAGGAATCATTCAAGTGGTGTTTCATGTAGGGAACAGGATGCATGAACCTGTAGCTAAGGGAAAAGTTCTGTCCCAATGTTCACATTTTGGAGTTGAAAAACAGTTGTCAAAAAGATTAGCACAAGAATGTTTATTGTAGCTTTATTCATAATAGCCCCAAACTTGAAACAACCCAAATATTCATCCCGAGGAGAATGAATGCACTCATAGTGGTGTGTTCCTATATGGAATACGATGCAGCATTAACAAATAATGAACTGCTGATATACATAATGAAATGGATTATTTCAAATGAAGCCAGACACAAAACACTACATACTTTGTTATTCCATCCATACGAAGATTAAGAATATGTAAAACTGGGGTGCCTGGGTGGCTCAGTTTGTTGGGTGTCCAACTTCGGCTCAGATCATGATCTCACAACTCTTGAGTTTGAGTGCCACGTTGGGCTCTGTGCTGATGGCTCAGAGCCTGGAGCCTTCTTCAGATTCTGTGTCTCCCTCTCTCTCTGCCCACCCCCCAGCTTGTGCTCTGTCTCTCGCTGTCTCAAAAATAAATGTTAAAAAAATTAAAAAAAAAAAAAAGAATATGTAAAACTAATCTATAGTGATAAAAATCAGAACAATCATTGCCTGGGATTTCTGGACAGCAAGGGGAGTAGGGGAGAGGGATGAGGGGCTTAAACAGAAAGTGGCTGGAGTGAACTTGCTGCGTTGATAGAATCATCTTGTGTTTGTCTTGACTGGAGTGTTTTTTACATGGAAATGTACATTTGTCTTAACTGATCAAGTTACAAACATATGATCTGTACATCTTACTGTATGTAAATTATGCCTCAATAAAATTAATTTGAAAAATAAGTTGTGTAAAATCTCCATAAAATTTTAGTGAAATTTTCAAAAGTAATTCTTTTCAAATTGACATTTCTAATTTGCTGAGAAAATGAAAACACTCAGAAGAGAATTTCTACAAGTTCCTAACATTACCATATCTGCCCACCCTACATCTGTGCCCAGAGACTGTCTTTCTTCCTGTTCCTAAAAATGAACTGTCTGGGCTCCTAAAGGCAACCCCTCCATTTGAGCGCTGGATGACATTGTAGCTCATCATACTTCATCAAGGACATTAGTAATTGTCCCCTCACCCTCTTGCACATCAATTCTTCCATCTCAACTGGATCATTCACATGAGCACAGAAACATGCTGTGAAACATCCTATCCTGAGTGACAGAGAGAATCTTCCTTTGGCTCCCACTTCATTCTTCTCCTCTTGTTATAACAAAGCTCTTCAGAAGCATTGCCTACATTCTGTTTACAAGTTCTTTCCACGTCTTTTCTTAAACTTACTCCAATCACAGTATTCTGCCATCATTTAATTCAAACTGCCTGTCAAGATCAGCAATAAACTTTATGTGGCCAAAGCCAATGGTTAATTCTCAGTTCATTGATCTCTCTTTTCTCCTTGAAACACACTCTTCGCTTGCATGTAGGAATCAGGTTTCCCCTTACCTCTTGGTCATTCCTTCTTTGCTGGTTCATCTTCCTCAACCAGATCTCTAAAAGTTGGGTTTAGCCCTTGCACCTCTTTTCTTCCCTACCTGTACTCACTTTTTTGGTAAGTGGCCACATCCAATCTTATGGCTTAAATATAATTTATATGTGGACAATGCCCAAAATTTGAACACACCTACCTCCTCAAGATCCACATCAAGTATCCTACCAAAGCTTCAGCCACGACAATAACTAATTTCCCATATAGCTCAGAAGAAAAATTGCAGTATCTATTGAAGGTGAGGAAATACACAGTAAAGCTAACAGTTAAAGGACAACTTGTTTTGTCAAAAATCTGTGAAGCATAGAGTATATTCTAGAGGTCATCCAAAGGAAAAACAATAAGGTTGGGTCTGGCCAAAGTCATTAATACAGGTGCTATATAGGATTAATATAGGATTGGAGATTTAATATGTTTGTTCAGTCCCTGGGTGCGACTCTAACGTTTTGCTTGGTTGGTAGTGGGCCTGGCTTCAATGGCAGCCCATAGTAAGTGAAACTGAAATGCAAGACTGAATTGGTATATCATAAAAATTAAACCTAAGGTTTAGGGAAATGGATATATTAAGGCAGAGATTCTCAGTCACACACTAACCTCCTGGGCACCTAGGTAGCATTCCTTTCACCAAAGCATTAGTAAATTATTAAATATGAAAGATTTAATCAGTCAATAAATGCCTTGGTGATAGGATCTTCATTATCCTTGAAAAACCCTGTATTGTTGCATTGGCAGGCGATGTTGATTGTAGGAAATGTTGCCATGAACTTGGGAATTTTTGATTTCCATAGAATAGTAAGATAGCAGGGGAGGTGAATGGAGGAGCTCAAATGGCAGCATTTAACCATTGGAGACCAGATAGATACAATCACCATATTAAGCTGCAGAGAGGAAGTGTTAATTCTTTTTAACACAAGACATTTGTGGTAGTAATCAATAATTACAAGATTCCTGAGAATAAAATACATGGGCAATTACTCAAAGCTTTGCTTGACAAAAATTGTAGATCTTCAAAGTGGCATTTATGCCATCATTTAAAAGTATACATTTATAAACATTTCACTAAAATGTGATGTATTAATACATGCAGTATTAAGAGTTTTAAGGATTTTACATTTTGAATTTTGAATTTATACTTCTAAAATAGTTTAAAATATTCAAAGATGATCACTATACACAATTACTGAAAAAGGCAGGGCACAAAATGGTATGCACAATATTATTCAGATCCTATTAAATACACACACACACACACACACACACACACACACGTGTGTGTGTGAATGTGTTATTTTTTTTTAAGACTTAAAAGGACTTCCATTTTCAGCCAAGATGGAGCAAAGAGACCTGATTTACCCTCCCACCTAACATCCTACTAAAGAATGAATGGGCTAACCAAGCAGTTAAAGAGGAAATTAAAAAGTATATGGAAGTCCATGAAAATGATAGCACCACAACCCAAAACCTCTGGGACACAGCAGAGGTGGTCATAAGAGGAAAGTATATAGCAAGAAAAAGAAAAGAAACAAAAAAGAGAAAGAAGAAAAAAAAAAAGGAAATCATTTGAAAATTTGAAAAGTGAATACACTGAAGTAGACTAAAATAAAATGATGGAAGTAAAATAGAATTTGAAAACATTTAAACAAAAGTAAAAAATATAGTAAGAAAATTAAATAAAAATATTTTAATAGAAATTGAAAATAAAAATGTTTTTCTCTTCCTGTATTCAAGAAAAAGAAAAGAAGGGAAAAAGAAAAAAAAAGAAAGAAAATTGAATAGATGGGCCTGCTAACAGATTGAAATAGGACTGAAATTACTTTGTTTTCCCCTACAAGTCAGACTATGAAGTGCTTTATAGTCCATAAACTAAGCCAGCGGTGAGACATGGGTTCTTGAAGAGCAAGGTTGGCCCAGTTGGGTGGGGTCAGTGTAATGGCTCCATTCTCCACTAGATGGCGCTGCTAGCCTACTGGGGTGGAGCATTGTGGCGCTCGTAGGTGCGTATGCACATGCGCGGGAGCGGTGAAAATGGTGTCACCCAGCTACCCAGTCTCTAGTATCGGAACTCTGTTCTCCCGGATCAGCAATCATGCACCCATCCTCTGATTTCAGCTCTCGCCCACTCCCTGCTTTTTCACTGTCTGTGGCCAGGCCCCAGGCAGTACCTCTCTCCCGAGTTTTTTCTCAGGTGCGGCTGTTTTCCCCAGCCCCTTACTTCTGAAGGACTGCGGCTTTGACCTGTTCTGCCCCTCTGTGGGAGGGTCTCACCGAGCAACCCCGAATGCCGGCTGCACCCAGGAACGCTTGCTGGACCCTGCTGCTGCCGGTGCCCTGAGACTGCAGCCACGTGCCAGCCCCACCCCCACCCCCCCACCCCGAGAAAGTTTGCAAGACAGTGAGCAGCAGCGTTTTAGGGATTATGGAAAATCACAACACACATCTGGCACCAGGCTTCACCCTTAATGACCTTGCCCCAGCACCAGCGAATGTGGCTGCCTTCCGGGGTCTGCTGGGACCAGGTGGCTTCAACAGTCTCTACCAAATGTCCTTCCAGCAGTGGAACCTCTTTTCCCCGTGTGGCCCAAGAACCTCCCGGACCCCACTCTGTTCCTGGGGATTCGCCCTTCCCACCAGAGCACCGCCAGGTAAGGAGCTGTGGAGTTGCAGCCTTTGCGCTCCCCTTGTTTACAGTCTTAATGGAATTTAAATCCTTTCCTTTCTCCTTTCTCCCTTCTTAATTTAGTCCCTGCAGCTGTTTCCAGTTTTCCACTTTCTCTCCAGCTGCTTTTGGGGAGGGGTGCTTTTCCCGTATTCTCCCTCCCTCCCCAGTCTCTGTCCTCTCTCCACCTTCAAAAGCAGTTCCCTAGCTTCCGCGGCTTCTCGCTCCCCAAATTCACCTCTCCGTGCCACGTACCTGCTGAGTTCTGTGGTTCAGGTTGTGCAGATTGTTGTGTTAATCCTCCAATCAGTTTCCTAGGTGTGCAGGATGGTTTAATGTTGGTCTGGCTGTATTTCATGGACGCGAGACACACAAAAAACTTCCATGCTGTTCCGCCATCTTCACAAAGGGGAAAAATTATAATTCATGGGGCATTGCCCCAGCAGTGGGATAAAAATTAGCTCTGTATTAAAGATTACTCTGGTCTCACTTAACAAAATTAAAAGCAAGCTTTAAAAGGATACAAATATTTTTTTAAGTTTCTTTATTTTGAGAAGGGGGAGAGGGACAGAGAGAGTGGAGACAGAATCCCAAGCAGGCTTTTGGCTGACAGCACAGAGCCAAATGTGGGGCTCGGTCCCACTACCCAGGGACATGACCTGAGCTGAATCAAGAGCTGGACGCTCAACTGACAGAGCCACCCCGGTGCCTCTCTCATAATCTTTTCCTAATCTCAGGTCTGAAATTCAACAATGATGTGCCTTGATGTGGGTTTTTAAAATTTGTTGTGCTGAGTACAAAATGAGTTTCATTCAGTCCTAAAACTTGTCTTTCAGCTATAGGAAATTTCGTGTATTACTTCTTCAGTCATTTCCTATACACTTATGTTAAATTACATTTTTTAGTAGGATTTTTTTTTCTGTTACCTATTTGTCTCAGTTTTCTCCAAGTTCCTTTGGATTATTTCTATTGGTCTCTTCCATGTTAAAAACTTTTCTCAAGTGTCTGATGATTCTCAGCTGCTTATTTATATTTGAAGTGAAATCTCCTTCAGGTATTCCAATTACAGATATCCTAGACTGTTTAATATTGTCTCACAGCTGACTCTCTGTTCTTTTACAGTCTTTTTGTTTTTTTAATCTGCGCATATATACAGAAGATTGTTTTATTTATTTTTTTATTTTTAATTTTTGTTAACGTTTATTCATTTTTGAAAGACAGAGAGAGACAGAACATGAGTCAGATAGGGGCAGAGAGAGAGGGAGACACAGAATCTGAAGCAGGCTCCAGGCTCTGAGCTGTCAGCACAGAGCCCGATGTGGGACTCGTACCCACGAACCATTGAGATCATGACCTGAGCCAAAGTTGGACACTCAAGTGACTGAGCCACCCAGGCACCCCATTGTTACAATTTGGGGGGGGCTCTGTTCTGAATATAGTGACTTAAAAATATTTTTATTCCCTCTTCAGGCTCTGTGCTGACAGCTCAGAGCCTGCTTGGGACTCTCTATCTCCTCTCTCTCTGCCCCTCCCCCCAAAAAAATAAATAAATAAACTTTAAAAAATAAAAAAAAATTTTTTTAAAAGATTGTGAGAGTTCTGGGGCGCCTGGGTGGCTCAGTCGGTTGAGCATCCGACTTCGGTCATGATCTCGCACTCCATGAGTTCCAGCCCCGCGTCGGGCTCTGTGCTGACAGCTCAGAGCCTGGAGCCTGCTCCGGACTCTGTGTCTCCCTCTCTCTCTGACCCTCCCCCATTCATGCTCTGTCTCTCTCTGTATCAAAAAATAAATAAACGTTAAAAAAAAAATCTTAAAAAAAAAAGATTGTGAGAGTTCTTAGAAAGAAAATAATAATGGGGCACCTGGGTGGCTCAGTTGGTTGAGTATCCAACTCTAGATTTTGGCTCAGGTCATTATCTCATGGTCATGAGATTGAGCCCTACATCAGGCTCTGAGTTGAGCATGGAGCCTGCTTTAGATTCTCTCTCTCTCTCTCTCTCTCTCTCTCTCTCTCTCTCTCTTTCTCTCTCTCTTTCTCCTGCTGCCCCTGTCCCCTGCTTGCACTCTCTCTCCCTAAAATAAAAGGAAAAAAGAAAGAAAGAAAGAAAGAAGAAAGAAAGAAAGAAAGAAAGAAAGAAAGAAAGAAAGAAAGACTCACATGCAAAGGGTGAAAATTTTCAGACTTTTCAACAGCAATAATCAAAGAAAACATAAAGCAAAAGCAACAATATGAGAGAATATGATTTATAACCTAGAATTCAATCCCCACCAAATAATCAGTCATGTGTAAGGGTAAAATTAAGACATTTTTAGATGAGGTATTAAAAAAAAATCACTTCTGGGGGCACCTGGGTGGCTTGGTCGGTTGAGCGTCCGACTTCAGCTCAGGTCACGATCTCACGGTCCGTGAGTTCGAGCCCCACGTTGGGGTCTGTGCTGACAGCTCAGAGCCTGGAGCCTGTTCCAGGTTCTGTGTCTCCCTCCCTCTCTGCCCCTCCCCTGTTCATGCTCTGTCTCTCTCTGTCTCAAAAATAAATAAACGTTAAAAAAAAATTAAAAAAAAATCACTTCTGATGCACCCTTTCTCAAGAAGATGCTAGAGGATGTGTCACCAAAAAGAAAGGATGAACTAAATGGCACACTCAAACTGAAGAGAGTTTAATAAAGGGACCATTTTAGAGGGTGTGGACAGGGTTTTGGGAAAGCAATAAGGGGTAGTGCAGCACTCTGAGCCTATTAACACCGTTAGTCCTAAAGGGGCAAAATGAGAGTGGGGTTACTGGAATCTCGAGACAATGCCTATGAAGAGGGCCACCTGTCAAGAGCTGTGGCTCTAAACATAGGGCAGGAGTCAGGAGAATAAATACCTCGTCTTCACTTTCTTCCCTCCCTCAGACTTAATGTTGTGTCTCCCACTGACCAAACCCAATCAAAGGCCAAAAAGAATCATGTCAGCATCTCAGGGAAGGCACACAGCAGAGTGGAGAAAAGAGTACAGGAGTTAAGGAGGAAAAAGGGGCAACAGAACTATATCCAGGACAGAGGGAGATAGAGGACCCAGGAAACAGAGTCCAGTAAAGCACCCAGGCAAAGAGATTTCTCAACTAGATGGAGCAAACAGTCACCTTGGATGACTACTATAAGGCAGAACCCAGATTGGAACAAGACCTTGGAGAATTACAGGATGATTATCTTAAGATTTAAAGAAACCAGTGGCTTTCCTGATACATATAATGCTCTGAGAGGATATTTAAATTCTTCCCAAGAGTTGGGAGGAAAACTTGTCATAATCATGTAGCAAACTAAGTGAAGGCACCAGGCAACTATTAACTGAGGGAAAATAAAAACTAGCACCAAAAAGGAAAAATAAGGGGCGCCTGGGTGGCTCAGTCAGTTAAGCGTCCAACTCTTGATTTCGGCTCAGGTCATGATCTCAGGCTTCGTGAGTTCGAGCCCCCCATCAGGCTCTGCACCAACAGTGTGGAGCCTGCTTGAGATTCTCTCTCTCTCTCTTTCCCTCTCGCCCTCTCTCTGTTCCTCCCCGGCTTGTGCTCTCTCTGTCTCTCTCAAAATAAATAAATTAAAAAAAAAAAAAAAGAAAGAAAGAAAAAGAAGAGTCCTCATACTTAGTTGAACTGTGAGTAGTGTGTATATAAAAGTCATAATAACAAATACTAAGTATTCATCTAACAACATGACTAGATGAGGGGGGATGGAGAGAAGGGAAGTAGAAGTGTATATGTGCCTATGAATGTGGGGGTGGAAATATTAAGAAATGCTCTACAGGCATGTTACTTAGAAATATGAGCTTAATCCCAGAGCAGCCAGCTGCAAGGCTTGAAAGCAGTGACTGCTAGGAGATGGAGGGAGGGGGCCATTTGGGGGGAGAGATGGGACCAAGGATTGCATTCTTCTTTTTCTTTTTTTTAAAGTTTATTTATTTACTTTGAGAGAGAAAGTGTGGGTGTGTGCATTTGTGCAAGAAGGGGCAGAGAGAGAGACAGAGACAGAGACAGAGAGACAGAGAATCCCAAGCAAGCTCCGTGCTGTCAATACAGAGCCTGATGTGGGGACTGAACTCATGAATGGTGAGATCATGACCTGAGCGGAAATCAAGAGCCAGATGCTTAACCGATTGAACCACCCAGATGCCCCTGCATTTTTCGTTATAAACCTTATAATACTATTTGGCCTTTTAAACAATGTACATGCATGAATGTGATAAAAATTTAAATTAAAAATCTCAACAAACTTAAGATTTTTCCTTCATTAAAATAAAACAAAATTAAAATATAACCAACTCCTTTACATTAGTATGGTGAAAGAAATAAAACTTTGCTTCTATCTTCTTCCAGTTCCATGATTTCCAAGTTTCCTCCTCTCTGTGTTCCAGGTCCCTCACATGTTATTAAATGAAGATAATTCACAAAGAATGAGGAAGAGCTAATAAAAATGATTGATATGTATAAACAAGCCCCAAAGGATAGGAATCTACGACAAGTCTTTTTGGCTGAAAATTTTTAGAACATGAGATACGAAAAAGAATTCTAGAAGGCAGGGGTCTTCAGAAATTTTCTTGCTGTAGATAGATTTTTATTGAACAGATACATTCTGCAAAGGCTGTCAAGTATAGCAACAATCAGAGGGTCTTCCCCATGCATTCACTCTGCCAGTGAATTCAGTATTCAAGACCAAACCTGCCTAAGCTAAAAACAAAAATAATAAATAATAAAAGCTAAAAATAACTGAGCAGTTGCCAAGTGACAAGCATTGTACCAAGCCCTTTATTTGCATCATATGATTTGCATCCTCACAATCATCCTCAGAGTTGGGTCTGACTGTTTCCCCATTCTACATATGGGAAGACCTTTAAAAGGGTGAGAAACTTGCTTGAGGAAGTGGCAGTCTGGATTTAAACTCAGATCTGTCTTACTCAAGAGCCCACGTTCTTGTAAACTTCTACTGTATTTTTGGCAAAACCAAAAATGGCAATCTTTGGGGTGCGAGGGGAAAAGATTAGCTATCACTCTGGCTGCCAAGTCTCAAGGCAATGCTATAGGAACAGAAGAGAAAATTATGAGGACCTATTGAAACTGCAAAAGAATGGTATTACTTTGTAGAAAAATCCCACAGTAGATGGTCATATGAAAGCTGCTAGAATAAACCAAAGTACACATAAATTAATTCACCAAACACTATTGTAACCTCTGAGTTTCACTGAGCTAGGTACTGGCAGTATAATTTCTTTGTATAATAATATAATAAATATAATATAATATAATATAATATACTTAGAAATTAGGAATTTGTTGAAGAGTCACTACCAAATTAGAGGCGTTTTGGTATCCTTAGAACTTTTAATACTGTATCTTAGAAGAAATTAGTTGTTATACTATGGCTATTTCAGTAGAGGGCACTAGGACATCAAGATCGTTTTGAACTTAGGTGGCAAAATAGTTAATAGACCGATCTTTCAGAACTGTGTAGTCATGATTTTAAAAAGCGTATCAAGTGTTCCAAAAACGGAATAAGTCATAAACCAAAGAAAAGAGGTTTTATATATGAATATTGGCAAGATCACTAAGATCAATACTCCAGATGCTTGCCCAATTATAGATTTTTTTTGAGTGGTACCATTTATAAACTCACCTCCATTACTTACTTGCAGATCTCTATTAGGGCCACCAGGAAATGTCAGTTTAGCAGACCTAGCACTTCTGAGAGAAATGGCGTAGGGCATAAGAAGTCCAAAGGCTTTGAGAGCACCTGTCCACCTCCCCACCTTACCTCCATCTCCCACCCAATGCCTTCCGCCAAGTAAGTGGCCGGGGGGCAAATTACTTAATCTCTGTTTCCATACCTCTAAAATAGTGATAATTTCTCCCATGATTATGAATGTGAAAATGCGTTGCAAAGTGTCATAAATATAATAAAGTTTGTAAGATACTAATAAAGTAAAAAAATATAAAAGAAAGTATAAAAGTATAAAAAAATCAAACTATTAGAAAAAGAAGTTCCAGAAACTGTGATCCCAGGCCTATGAAGATTAGCTTTGGAAACTTCTAACAGTACTGTACATCTTAATCGTCCAGAGTTAAAAACAGAATTCTACAGTCACAATTTGAAAACACTTCCTCCCAGCTCCTTCATATTTTGCAAGCCCCTTTTCCACGCCCACCCTCATTGAAGAAGAAATACAAATTGATTCATGGGGATTTACTAAAAGATCTTTTCTAATGTAATCATACCTATTGCCAGATAAACTTCTATTAGTTTGTATAGACAAATGTCCAGGTTTTCAGGGAAAAGAAATTCAGGTGATAACACTTCTAATTTTCTTAGACACACACATACATACATAATTTACATGCGTAATTAGTAGTATGGTCACTCACCATCACTCCCAAATTGCCTTGATGTTTCCATAAACATATAGGGTATGATTATATTTTATTTATGTATGGGAAGACTAAAGAGCAGAAAGATGAAATGATTTGCTTAAAATGACATAGTATCAACCATGGAAGTTTTCCTTCTAATCCATCATAGAACAACTAGAAAGTACTGGAACCACGTGAAACTACTGGAAAATTAGCATCTTAATTTCTATTTTATCTTATTTCTCATTTGTTTATAAAAATCAACAAATACATTTCGAGCAGTTACTATATGCCACGCACTGTGGAAGATGTTGAAGATACAATAGAGAAGGGGGGAAACCCAACACAGTTCCTAAATACTCATGCAGTTTATAATATAAAGAGGAAGACAGACCCCAAAAACTGTAAGGAGAAATATAAAACAGTTGTGAGTTGTAAACGTTCTTTGAAGGAAATAAACATAAGGCTAAAATAGAAAAGAGCAGAGGAAAATGATCTTAGGGTATTCAGGAAGAATCAGGTCAAAAAAAGATGGTGACATTCAAGCTGAGACCTGTAAGGAGAAGCAATGTTGTAGGGGTTGCAGTCCTCCTGACAGAGGTAATAAATAGCATGTGCAAAGGTCCCGAGGAGAGAAAGATCTTGATGTACCCGAGGAACTGAAAGAAGACTGGACACTCAGAGCACAGCCAGCAAGGGGAGAATGACTTGAAAAATGAGATTGAAGAGATCAGTTGAGGTCAGGTCACACTGAGTTTTGTAGACCAGGGTAGTAGGTTGGATTTTACTCTAAGGAAAATATGAAGTCACTGAAGCATTTCAAGCAGAGGAATGACATGATTAGATTTGTATTTTAAGAAGAGTCTTTTTCCTATTATGAGAAGAATGGGTTGGAAAGGAGCAAGAGAGGCAACACGGAGATGGCACAGGAGTCTAATGCAATAAGTCTCTCAGATAGATGGTGATGAACTCAACAAAGGTGGTGATGGAGATGAAAAGTTGCTCATGAAATTGGAATGTGTTTTAGAGACATTCCTGGTTCTACTAGTTATTTGTAGTGTCTTTATGCCTAGTACACATTAGGGGGAAAGAACTCAAGATGTAATCTTTTCATTTGACAGGATGGGTTCTTTTAGCTCTTCCAAAGAATTCAAAGCACTTATCAAGCACTTCAGTCTATTGACCAAAACTTTTTTTTTACCACTTTATTTAATTTATTATTTTTTTTAATTTTTTTAAAACATTTATTTAGTTTTGAGACAGAGAGAGACAGAGCATGAATGGGGGAGGGTCAGAGAGAGAGGGAGACACAGAATCCGAAACAGGCTCCAGGCTCTGAGCTGTCAGCACAGAGCCCGACGCGGGGCTCGAACTCACGGACCGTGAGATCGTGACCTGAGCTGAAGTCGGACGCTTAACCGACTGAGCCACCCAGGCGCCCCCTTTTTTTAAATTTACATCCAAGTTAGTTAGCATATAGTGCAACAATGGTTTCAGGAGTAGATTCCTTAATGCCCCTTACCATTTAGCCCATCCCCCCTCCAATCCCCCCTCCAGTAACCCTCTGTTCTCCATATTTAAGAGTCTCTTATGTTTTGACCCCCTCCCTGTTTTTATATTATTTTTGCTTTCTTTATGTTAATCTGTTTTGTATCTTAAAGTCCTCATATGAGTGAAGTCATGTGATATTTGTTATCTGACTGCCTAATTTTGCTTAGCATAATACCCTCTAGTTCCATCCATGTAGTTGCAAATGGCAAGATTTCGTTCTTTTTGATTGCTGAGTAATACTCCATTGCATATATACCATATCTTCTTTATCCATTCATCATCCGTTGATGGACATTTGGGCTCTTTCCATATTTTGACTATTATTGATAGTGCTGCTATAAACATTGGGTGCATGTGTCCCTTCAAAACAGCATACCTGTATCCCTTGGATAAATACCTAGTAGTGCAATTGCTGGGTTGTAGGGTACTTCTATTTTTAACTTTTGGAGGAACCTCCATACTGTTTTCCAGAGTGGCTGCACCAGTTTTCATTCCCACCAGCAGTGCAAAAGAGATCCTCTTTCTCCACATTCTTGCCAACATCTGTTGTTTCCTGAGTTGTCCATTTTAGCCATTCTGACAGGTGTAAGGTGGTATCTCATTGTGGTTTTGATTTGTATTTCCCTGATGCTGAGTGATGTGGAGCATTTTTTCATGTGTCAGTTGGCCATCTGGATGTCTTCTTTGGAGAAGTGTCTATTCATGTCTTTTGCCCATATCTTCACTGGATTATTTGTTTTTTGGGTGTTGAGTTTGATAAGTTCTTTATAGATTTTTGGATACTAACCCTTTACCTGATATGTCATTTGCAAATATCTTCTCCCATTCTGTTGGTTGCCTTTTAGTTTTGCTGATTGTTTCCTTCACTGTGCAGAAGATTTTTATTTTGATGAGGTCCCAGTAGTTCGTTTTTGCTTTTGTTTCCCTTGCCTTCAGAGACGTGTTGAGTAAGAAGTTGCTGTGGTCAGGATCAAACAGGTTTTTGCCTGCTTTCTCCTCAAGGATTTTGATGGCTTCCTGTCTTACATTTAGGTCTTTCATCCATTTTGAGTTTATTTTTGTGTCTGGTGTAAGAAAGTGGTCCAGGTTCATTTTTCTGCATGTTGCTGTCCAGTTTTCCCAGCACCATTTGCTGAAGAGACTGTCTTTATTCCATTGGATATTCTTTCCTGCTTCGTCAAAGATTAGTTGGCCATGTGTTTGTGGGTCCATTTCTGGGTTCTCTATTCTGTTCCATTGATTTTAGTGTCTGTTTTTGTGCTAGTACCATACTGTCCTCTATTGACCAAATATTAACTGAACACCTTCTAAGTATATAGAAATGAATTTTGAGAGATGCTACTCCACTTCTGATTGCATACTCAGTTTGGAAATCAAAAGCTCCCTGAATAAAACCATTAGAAAATAACCTATTGCTTAATATAATACCAAATACTAAGTGTAGAAAATAAGTTCTCAAGAAAGACAGAGATAAAAAAAATAATTGGGACTATCAAGTATCTTTATAGTTCTAAAATTGGAGATTCTTTCTGGGATCTAAAGATGCACAAAGTTTATGTAAACCAACAAATTCAGATGAGGAACGGATTTGAGTAAGATTATTATGGCAAGTGCTTTTAGGAGTTTCTGCTTAGCTCAGACTAATTCTCCCCCTTCTCTCAGAACTGATCCTCCCTTCACAGAAATGGGCACCTGGTAGCCATGTTGTATTACATAATTCCTATTCTCATGGCAAGATTAATTAGACTGGAAGTTTGACCCAAACCAAGTCAGGCCAATAAAATTCTCTATCTCAGAAATCCTGGTGCCCCAGAAAGTCTGAATTAGGATTCAAAATAGGGAGGTTAGTCTCTAAACGTGGCTGGAACTGTAACATGTAAAACCCAAGAGGCAGGAGAAGTGGGAAAAGCTGATCTGCAGAGAGAATGAGGAAGAGAAACATTTTGATTTCTTCATTCTAGAGCCTACTGCACCCTTCCAGAGTCTCTCACTACATTCTTGTCCTTGAGTTTTGTGAAAAAACTCCATATCCTTAAAATTTATTAGTTGCTATTACTTAGAACCAATATGTCCTGTCCTACCCTAGTAGTCATGAAAATAGGTATGATCACAATGAAAACAGGACTAATTACAGCAAAAGAACATTCTATACACAAAACATTGAGGAGGAAAGAAAAAGTACAAGGCTAGGCACCTTCTTTAACAAGCTTACAATTAGCGACAGATGATAAATATCACATCAGAAGACTAATGACCCCCCATGGATGCTGATATCAAAAGATTTTTTTAATGTTTATTTATTTATTTTTTGAGAGAGAGAGAGAATGAGCAGGGGAGAGGCAGAAAGAGGGAAACACAGAATCAGAAGTAGGGTCCAGGCTCTGAGTTGTCAGCACAGAGCCTGACCCAGGGCTCAAACTCACAACCATGAGATCATGACCTGAGCTAAAAGCAAGAGTCAGACGGTTAACCACCTGAGCCACCAGGTGCCCTTCAATGATTCTTTAGGTGAAGAATTTAAATGACATTGTCAAAAGGAAAAGGGAGTCATGAGTCTGGTACTCACACACTCTGAAGAAGTGTTAATTTCTGGAAATTAATTTGGCAAGATTCTTAAAATGGATATACTCTTTTCAACAAACAGGACTTATCAAGTCCTTATTATGTGTCAGGGACTCTTCTAGATACTGGAAATGAAGTACTAAACAAGAAAGGCAAATTTTCTACTTTCATAGAGCTTACTCTTGGGGGAGAAAAAGTAGAGAGAGAAATAATAAATAGTAAATTAATTACTCTATAGCCCATAATTTCTAGGAATTTAACAAATAATCATCTGTGTAAATGTACACAGCATTGTACAGCTTACAGATGTAAGCATAAGGATATTGATACATTACAGTGCTATTTACAATATCAAAGAATTGGAAACAACCTAAATGTTCAAAAAGGGATCAATTATATAAATGATAGTATATCCAAATAGTAAAGTACTATGTTCCAATTCAAAAACATTTATTTACTATGTGCAAGGTATTGTTCTAGTGTTTAACATATAGTAATTTATTTAATAAAAAGAAATTCTGAAATAGATATTTCATTATCATCTCCATTTTATGCATAAGGAGACTATGGCATAAACAGACTGTGGAAAGCAAAATCATATAGCTAATATGTGGGGGAGGTAAGATTTGAACCCAGAGAAAAGTTTGACTCTAGGAGCTAACCTCTTAACTATACTGTCTCTTGAAAAAATTATAACATGAGAAAATATGCATACTATAATTTTTAAGTTAAAAATTCAAGATATTGATCTAACTTCACAAATAATTTTTAAGTTCAAATATGTATATATTTGTGCCCTCAAAAAGAATTAGAAGATATTCCACAATGGTAATAAATTGTTTTCTCCGAATGATAGGATTACAAGTTTTACTTATTCATCTTTTTTATATTTCCAAAACTGTTTTGCACTTAACTTAGATTACTTAGTAGAAAAGGGGATGAAATTTTTGCTGAGGCTTGAAGGATAAGGAGAAACTAAATAAGAACTGGCAGGAAAGTAAATGCGAGGAGGTTTTAGGTTTCTTACCATGATTCCTGCAACGCATCAGAAAGCAGGGTAAAACCTAATTTCTAGATGTTACTTCTAACAAGATATTTAAAAAAAAATACTTTTAAGGATTAACATTTACAGCATTTTCTTTATCATCTTTACAAAACAAAATTGAGGTAAAGAGAAGGAAGTTTACATCTCCACAAAAATTAATGATAGAAGGAAAAAGTTCTTCTGATATACCAGGCACTTGTCTACATGACTAATATTGAGAAAAGGGTTTTCTAGGATGAAAAAGGAAGTTTTTTGGGAGAATCTCTCCTGGAGAACAGGATTAGGATGCTCAGATCGAATTGTATTTGAACAAATGCAGAATGAATGAAAACAACTAGAGGGGTGCCTGTGTGGCTCAGTGGGTTGAGTATCCAACTTCGGCTCAGGTCATGATCTCACAGTTTGTGGGTTCGAGCCCCGCATCAGGCTCTGTGCTGACAGCTCAGAGCCTGGAGCCTGTTTCAGATTCTCTGTCTTCCTCTCTCTGTCTCTCTCTCTGCCCCTCTCCCACTCGCACTCTGTCTCTCGCTCTCTCTCAAAAATAAATAAACATTAAAAATTTTTTTTTTGACTGGACATCTTATATGCATTGTCAACTACCCATAAAATAGCTAATGCTACTGGTTGGTTTCAAACTATTTTAGAACTGGTAGTGCCTGCTGTTATGGAAGTCTCTGACAATAATTTGGCAGTGGTTCAGAAAAGGAAATGGAAAAAAAAGCGTTATCTTAATATCTATATATTTGACACTTTTACAGTTCTGTGTGGGAGTTACCTGACTGACACAAGAAAATGGTGGGCCATTACACTTCTGTATTCCTGTCATATTTCCAATCACACAGTGCACTTTTCTGAATGATGTCTCTAAAACCAAATGAATAAGATCAAAAATGTTTCTCCAGAAAGTCCTAAATTAAAGAATCAGTAGAGACACATCTTGGAAAATACTGATGTAATTTTGTAATCACTCTCTGGTCTGACACTCATTCAACAGGCATTTGTTAAAAGCCTGTAAAGGCAGGATACCCTGATGGGAGACTCCATTGTATTGACATAGTCATGGCCCTCAATGCGTTTGTCCCTAGTAAAAAGATAAGTAAACAACTATATATACTTCAAGGCAGGTGTGATTAAAGTACTATGAGTGGTATGAACCATAGTTTAACCCATTACACAAGCGGGGAGAATTACTTCTAGACAGGTCAATTGAGCTTAGATCTGAAGAATGGTAGAAATTCAATTAACAAAGATGAGGGGGAAGGAGAACATTCTAAGCACTCTACTGGGTATAAACATAGAAAACCATGGCATAGAGGCACCTGGGTGGCTCAGTCAGTTGAGTGTCTAACTTCAGCCCAGGTCATGATCCCACCTTTCGTGAGTTCGAGCCCCGCATCAGGCTTGATGCTGTCAACACAGAGCTGGCTTTGTATCCTCTGGGCCCCTCTCTTTCTGGGTCTCTCCCACTCACACTCTCTGTCTCAAAAATAAATAAACCTCTAAAAAACAGAAAAGAAAACCATGACATACATTGTTGGTGCCAAAACATGGAAGATTTTGAATTCCTGACACGCCTCCAGGAATATACACCCTCAGTTCTTTCCCCCCATTCAGCTCCAAGAAGTTGAAAACTTGGCCAACAGCCTCTAGACAGAAGATTTGAAAGACTTTGAGATGTCTTTCCAGGACTGTCTGAGATGTCCAAAAGGAAAGGCCTAAAAATACCAGCATTGGGGGTTCCTTAACATGATGGTCAAAAGCAGGTCTCTGTACAGTAAATTTCCCAGTTGACAAGACTTTATCTTGGGCTCAGAGCTTACAATCAGCTTTTTGTGGTTTAAGACAGATAAGCAAGGATCAGTTATCAGGCTTTCTGAGGAAAGCCTCTAACAAATATGCAGAAGTAACCTAAAGGGAAAAAAGACGATAGGGACAGAAGGTTACTTAAAAAAAAAAAAAAAAAAGTCCTCATTAATATCCTCAAAAAAATAGGAGAAAACATTGCATCCATAAAGCCAGAACATGATGTCATATAGAAAAAGCATTCATGTTACAAACAAACGAAACCAAACCAAAAAATCAGCTCTTGTAAATTAACCTTTGAGAACCTAAATGAAAATTTTAGTATCTGGAAGATGATGCTGTGAAAAAATAAGTAGAGCAAAAAACATAGATAGAAAACGTGGAGGAGGGAGAAGAATTAAAGGCCTAATCCAGATGGACCAGAATTTAAATAATTAAAGTTCCAGAAAACAAGAACAGAGAAAATGAAAGGGAGGAAATAATCAATGAACATGTTCAAATTGAATTGAAAGATGTGAATTTCTAGACTGAAAAACCTTATATAGCATGCAGTTCAATCATTAAAAATAGACCCATTGGAAGGCACATCATGAAATTTCAGAAACCTGAAGACAAGGAAAAATTCTCCAGGCCTCCAGAGGTAAAAATAGGACATAAACTACAGATCATGAGTTAGAATAATTTTGGACTTCTGTGGTAGAAATCTAACTGCAAGATTTCCCATCCTGTGTGTACATGTGTACTATGAATATATGTACCATGAATATGATGCATTTCACCCCATAATTAGGTTATGTTATATGGCACAGATTGACTTTAAGAAAGGCTTGACCTGGGGCACCTGGGTGGCTCAGTCGGTTAAGCGCCTGACTTCAGTTCAGGTCATGATCTCACAGTTTGTGGGTTGGAGCCCTGCCTCAGGCATGTGCTGACAGCTTGGAGCCTGGGGTCTGCTTTGGATTCTGTGTCTCCCTCTCTCTCTGTTCCTCCCCACCTCTCAAAAACAAATAAACATTTTTTAAAAATTTAAAAAGAAAGGCTTGACCTAATCAGCATTAAAAGGGCCTCTAAAAGTGATGGGGCTCTTCCTCACAAAGGAGGGTCTCCATAACTGGCTTTGAAGACAAGGAGGCTACATGGCAAGAAATGCAGGCACCTGTAGAAGCTGAGAAAGGTCTCTCCCCACCTTCCAGCCAGCAAGGAAATGGGGATCTCAGTCTTATGACTACAAAGAACTAAATTCTGCCAGCCTCCTGAAGAAGCTTAAAAGTGAATTTTTTCCCCAGACTCCCCAAAGAAATCTGTCCATCTAATACCTGATTTCAGCCTTGTGTATCCTGAGCAGAGAACTGTGCTCGGATTTCTGACCTACAGAATTGTGATACAATAAATGGATATTCTTTTAAGCTGATAGGTTTGTGGTGATTTGTTAACAAAAAAATAGAAAACTAATACAGCTTCTCAGCAACAATGACAGCTATTCAACAATGGAGAACCCCACCCTTCAAAATTCTGAAAAGAAGAAATTTCAAACCCAGAATTACATACATAACTACCAATTAGCTATGAGAGTAAATTAAGGATATCTTCACACATGCAAAGTCTCAAAAACTAACCTACCAGGTACTCTTTCTTAGGAAGCTACTGATATGTGTGTTTCACCAAAATTAGGGGAAAAAATAAAACAAGGAAGAGGAATATGTGGCACACAAGAAGAGGTGTGAGGAGAACTCCCATGATACTGGGGAAAGGCCATCCAAGGATGGCATGTTGTGGACAACTGGTCCACGCCAGAGCAGGTTAAAACACTCTGGGGACATTTTACCATGAAGATTAAGTTGAAAGGATATGTAATGTTATAGTCGAAGGAATGGAGAAGAGATTTGGGTGACTGGCAAAGAGTTGAGGGTTGAAATACTAATTAGTATATAGAAAACTAACTGCATAAGCTTCAAAAAGGCAGTGATTGGGGCCCCTGGGTGGCTCAGTCGGTTAAACATCCGACTTTGGCTCAGGTCATGATCTCCTGGCTTGTGAGTTCGAGCCCTGCGTCAGGCTCTGTGCTAACAGCTCAGAGCCTGGAGCCTGCTTCCGATTCTGTGTCTCCTTATCTCTCTGCCCCTCCCATGCTCATGCTCTGTCTCTCAATAATAAAGAAATGTTAAAAAAAAATTTTTTTAAGGCAGTGATTAATTTTAAGGGAAATAAAAAGTAGTACAAGAATGGTTATCATAGTTTACTACTTGATTTAGCTGTTAATAGTTTTTATATAATCATAATAGAACATTTTATCACAGTGAGATGCCAATAAGACCCAAAGCTCAAAAGTGAAAATTAGAAAGACAGCATGTATATAGATCTAGAATACCAAATGAATTAATTAAAGAACTGAAAAATGCTGCCTCTACAGAGAAATAGGTGAGATGGGATAGGGACTGCTTGTTTTAGTTTTAAACCTTATGAAACTATTTTTCTCCTTAGAGGCATGTGTATCTTCAGTAAAATAAACGCCAGAAAGAAGAAGAAAAAGAAGAATTAAAAAAAAGAAGGAGGAAGAGGAGAAGGAGAAGGAGAGGGAGGGTGTAGTGAAAGGTATCTCTACAAATTAATCAGGTGTAAATGGCTTTCTTAAGAGGAAAACTGACAACGCTTTCATCATAATAAAGTGTTCTCATGTTAGTGTCCATTCGTCAAACAATAGAGCATTGTGGTAAATTTCTGAGCAGAAGGGAACCCATTTGTTATGGCAAGTGGTGATGAAAAGAAATTGAAAATATCTCAGGAAATAGACTCAAAAGAACTTGGTGATTAACTGCTGGATGGATGGGGGCAGTGATAACACAACACAGAAGGTGTGAGAAAGGACAAGTCAGGGATGGTTCCCAGGTTTCTGCCTTGGAGTACCTGGGTGGCTGCTGGTGCCATTTTCTGCTTTCTATAGCAGACATAGAAAAGGAATAGACTTGGAAAGGCAGGAAAGAATTTAAGTTTGCTTTGAGGCATGGTTGAATAAAGTACCTAAGGGACATCCAAGCAGAGAAGAAGAATGGCAACTAGATCTAGAGAACAAGAGTTCATAAGAAAGATTTGGCCTCGAGAAAGATAGTTGGGAATGTAACATATAAATAAGATGACTACGGGAAGAGAGCAGGAGAATTCCTTCCTAGGGACAGACTTGCTTTGCTAAATCCATTCAGAGAGGTGACGCTTCCTATGGGAAGGTTGACAATTACAACTTGGAGAAGGTGAAAAGTGCTAAGTTAACTCTGTCTAAGAAGAAGGTATATGAAGGAATAGGAAAGAATGAGAGACCCCGTGGCTGATGGTAGCATTTGGGGAAGGGGAAAATGTTCAACCAGGAAGTTAAAGTTATCTGTTGTGTGGTATGCCTGTAACTCTTCGGTTTTCCTTTCATGAAATCTTTAGTAAAAACTGACTTCCCTTCTCAGTATTTTGTGGAGATTTATTTTTTGGGAATGTGACCAAAAAATGATTTGTATCTCAAGGTTTGTACAGGGAGAAGCCAGATATGGTCCATGGATTGGCTACATGTTTATAATAATCATCAGCAAAGTATTAGGGGAAGCATTTGCACACGTCTCTGGTGATGACTAACACCAAGCAGAACCCAAAGAAGTCACTGTGGTTACTCAGGAAGTGCTCTGAAGATCTCGATTTTTAAAAAAATTTTTTTTGTTATTGTTGTTGTTGGTGGTGGTGTTCTTCTGTTCCTCCATTATGGCTGTTTTTTTGTGGGTTTTTTTTTTTTTGAGACGTAATTGACATATAACGTTATTAGTTTCAGGTGTACAACATATTGTAATCTCAATTCCTAACAAAAAAATACAAAAGACAAAAAGTAGGGTCTATAGTAGAGAGCAAATGTGAGAGATTGGATCCAACATGAAATTATCAGAAAGGGTGGAACCAAAATAAACTAAGCCTTGTGAGAAAATGCTAAGAAGGGTGTGAAGAAAAAGGAACCACCCTACTTCTTGAGTCCAGTGGCAATGCAATTCACTGTTTCTGCCTTTGTGTCAACAAAGTGTCCATCAGTTGTGATTTATCAATATTCTACCAACATTCTAATGCCAACATCTTCACACCCTAGGCTCTTGCTCTGCTTCCCTTTATATCCGAGCACCTGTCAGTACCTGAAATTGTATCCTATACTAATTAATTTGTTTGTTTGCTGTCCATCTCCCTCACTCCAAGGCAAACTCCCCGAGAAGAGGAAATTCATCTTCAATATTCTGTTGAGAATTGTACCTGTCGTGTGAAATTACTCAATAAATATTTATCATTGAATGAATCAGTTAATATCTTGCTTCTACCTTTTATCAGAAATGGCCTTTGGATTAAAACAAGTCTGAAAAAGTTCTTCGTTAAGAGGGAATTTCAGCCCAAAGAAGTCTAAAGTTTGTATCAAGGTCTTTGAAGTAATGATAATTGAGATTATTTTTGAGTGCCAAGTAGGTGTGCCTTGAAGCACTGTGCTAGGCACTTAATCCACCTTATCTAATAGAACCTTCAAAACAACTATTATTATTTCCATTTTATAGATAAATTAGAACCTAAATTCCCAAAGGGGTAGGGAACTTGCCATATCTGGCTAATGTACAAGCCAAAGCTCAAACCCAGGTCTCTCAGCTTCAGAGTCTGTGTCCTTAAGCATTCTGTGATTCTGCCTTATGAAATAAAAATAACATTTCCATACTTGGGACCCAACCAAATTATCTATCAGGATTCTGAAATTATTGAGCTGCTCTCTATAATTATTAAGGAATTAGGAAAATGGGCTAAGTATAGAAGGCTGCTGATGGGTAAGTATATTCATGATTTTTAAGAAGAGTAGAGTGTATAATGAAGGATCACAGAGCTATATAGTTCAGTTGTACTAGTTACATAACATAACATTCTTGGTCATTGAAATACCTTTAGACTAGGCATTTCAGGTCGTACACTACCTATAACTCCCTGCTGGCTTCTCCCAGTCTTGTTACATATTTTGATTTCCTGCCTAGCCCCCAAAGAAATTTCAACATATAACCCCTGAAAACTATAGAAATCTGTCCCAGGGGAAATTTAAAGACATATACATTTGTTGTGATTCACTTTTATTTTCTTTAATGTTTATTTATTTTTGAGAGAGAGAGAGAGAGAGCAAGCAGCAGAGGGAGAGAAGGAGACACAGAATCTGAAGCAGGCTCCAGGGGTGACTCAGGGCTCAAACCCATGAATCGTGGGATCATGGCCTGAGCCGACATCAGATGCTTAACTGACTGAACCACCCAGGCACCCCTGTTTAGGATCACTTTAAAAACAAGTCGAAATTGGGGCACCTGGGTGGCTCAGTCAGTTACACCTTTCGCTCAGGTCATGATTTCATGGTTCATGGGTTTGAGCCCTGGGTCAGGCTCTGTGCTGACAGCTCAGTGCCTACAGCCTGCCTCAAATTCTGTGTCTCCCTCTCTCTCTGCCCCTCCTCCATTCACTCTCTGTCTCTCAAAAATGAATAAATGTTAAAATATTTTTTTAAGAAATAGTGATTAATCATCAAGAGCCGTTAAGGTTTACTATAAACTCATAAGACTAAATTCATTTTCAAGGTTATTATAGTGATTCTAAGTGATAAGTAGTGGTGGCAGGAAAAATAGAAAGCAAAGTGTAGTTTTTTAAATGGACACTTTAGAATACCTTAGAGGCAGATATATCAGAAACTGGAAACAATGCCTCTGGGAAGGGAATGAGAAGTCTGAAGGACAGAGCAGGGAGGACAACTTACTTTTCATTGTCCATCCTAGAGTGCATTTAGAATTTTATAGCTCTAAGATTTTGTGGGTGACAGAGCCCTTGCTGACACAAAGGCAGGAACCATTGAGCATCTGAAACAGAATCCAACTAAATGAGCTTAACCTCCATAGTTTCTTGAAGATTCTCTGAGATGATGTTAAAACCAGCTCCCTAGCCTTGATTATGACACAGAGAAATGAACTGCCTTTGTTCCCAATGACCACATGACACTGAATCCAGCTGCCGGTTGGAATCCAAGCTCAGCTGTTCCCTCCACGTGACTCAGCCACCACTGGTCTCTGCGTCTTGCCATACCCAACTCATTAATTCACCACTTGACAAAAATTTGCTCCCTCCCTCTTTTAAAGTTTTGGGTTAGTTGACTAATTTTCTTCAGTTTCCCAACAACAAGGAGAAAAAGATTTTTAGGCTGTGAGGGTGCCCTTTCTTCCTTCACCTTCTGTTTTCCACAGGCTTGAAGCTTGAGACAACAGAATTAAAGTTTCAAACCATTGTTTCATTTAGCTATTTGCCTTGAATGGTTTTGACATATGCTTGCTTAGAAAAAACTGAATTTCTGACTTTTTGACAAAATGCTTCAAGAGATGTTATCAAATTACTCTACCTTTTCCAAGAAGTAAAATGCAATTATTAGAGATAAATAACATGTATAAGCAATAGCCTGGGAAGAGGGCAAGAGTGAGAGAGATAGAGTAAGAGGAAGGCTGGAGATGAGAGTTCTTTAGCAGATATCCTATTTTCCTCAGTTGTTTTTTTTTTTTTTTGAAAGCATTAAATATATTTCTACTGACAACAAAACACAATTTTAGAGCATAAAGTATGGGGAGTACTATACATCCTACTGTATATATATACATATATATTAATTTTTTTAAATTTTATTCTGGGAGAGAGACAGAACATGAGCAGGGAAGGGACAGAAAGAGAGGGAGACACAGAACATGAAGCAGGCTCCAGGCTCTGAGCTGTTAACACAGAGCCCCACCCAGAGCTCAAACTCACTGACCGAGAGATCATGACCTGAGCGGGAGTGGGATGCTTAACCCACTGAGACACCCAGAAGCCCCTATCCTGCTGTATATATTAAAGCAATGTACTAATAAAAAAGTTTTTCTCTATATATGCTTAAAGACTTGGCTATTTTAATATAATTAAGTCACTAATTTCCTCTTCCTCCATAAAGAGTGAAAACTAATGAGAACTTTTGACTATTACTTTTTTGTGCTCTGTTCACTGAAGTTAAATTACATTCTGAGTGTTTTTCTTTTTCCTGGAACTATTGTCTTTGAAATTTGCCCTAATTTAACCCCATAAACCTAAACATAGCAACGTTGGCTTCATGTTTAAAACATAAGAGGGGCTCTTGGGTGGTTCAGTTGGTTAAGCATCTGACTTGGGCTCAGGTCATGGTCTCGTGGCTTGTGAGTTCGAGTCCCATGTCGGGCTCTGTGCTGACAGCTCAGAGCCTGGAGCCTGGTTCGGATTCTGTGTCCCCCTCTGTGCCCCTCTGCCATTCCCACTGTGTCTCTCTCAAAAATAAAACATTAAAAAATTTAAAAATAAACAATAAAATAAAACCCAAGGATGATTGCTAACCATAGTAAATATACTCAAAATGCACAAAATGCAAAAGTAATGTAAAATAAAATACTCAACGCCCCCGAGAGTTTATTCCACTAATTTTGTTTCTTGGAAGCTAATTATCTGGGTTATGGACTAAACAGATCCTTTGTTCCTTCTCAGTTCAAAGTTGCACTTTGCTGTGTACTGCTCATTCTCCTCTTCCCATAAGGATCTAGGAGACATGGAAAATAGAACCAATATTTTAGCTCTTGAACTTTCAAGAGGACAGTACTCTGTATGGTATAGTGAATTCTACCATCTGCCTGGATACTAACCGCTGACTCACAACTTCAAAACCAAAACTCTCTGGAAATTGCTGTCAGCTGATAGCTGGAACTTCTGCAGAAGTTCATGCTCCCTTCCTGGGTAGTCCTCATCCAATAACAGGTCAATGTGAAGTTACAAAATCTGGTCCCCTGGTCTCAAGGCAGGACAACTCTGAAAGGACTTTCGGCTCCAGAACTTTTTGTGAGATCAGCTGAGGCCTCTGGTGTGGCTTCATCAAAAATCGACACCCCCCCCCCCCCCCCGCCACCGCTGCCCTCACTCCCTTACAATGTGGTCACAGAGAGTAGCCCTCGATTAGTCTTTGTCCACAAATTGCCATCTAAACTCTGCTTCTGGGGAAACACTGGAAAACATATCGGTTGATTTCTCCCTAGGAGAAGTGAACTGATTTATAGTGATATTGTCTGTATTCTTTTTTCTCACCATTTCCCTTTAATTTGCCAATTTTTTTTCCTTCTTTCTCTCTCTTTTTTTTTCCTTTTAAGTTCCTGTAGAAGCATGTTGCGGAAATACCCTAGAACACAGAGTCTTAACAGTAGCAGAAAATGAAAGCTAGATTATTCCTTGCCCATTTTGTGGCTATCCAAAAGAACATTCTTGACTTTGTGTTAGGGGAGATGATGGAGCTTGTGAAATTAAGTAAGGCTGATTGACCTTCATGAAGATCAGAGTCATGACCTTGGCATTATTTTGCCATGTTCTGCCCAACTGAGCTAATGGGCTGACACAGAAAACTTGAAAGTGAGATTTAAAGATTGCTTCTGGAAATCTTGTTATCTCTGTTGGTGACAATCATCAAGAGTCATCCAAAAACTGTCTTTTTGAGAGCTTTTACATTTTTCCAGTAGATTCTGGCTAAAAAGGCAGATTGATCATATGGATATAGCTCCTCTCCTCTCTAGGACTCCCCCTAAAATTAAGAGAATGGGAGAAGAAACAACAGCAAATAAAAAAAAAAAGTTTTAACAAGTTTTTGAAAAACTGAAATCAAATAAAGTAATAGAAATTGACTCTGCAGAACAGAAACTGAATAGCCCCCCGGTGGGGGGGGGGGGGATCCTGTGACCCTCCCATGAAATAACTGACTCTTGTCTAATCATTCTAAACTAAGTAAATAGAGCAAAGGGACCCAGAGAAGACAGAGACAATGTAGTGAAAAGTAAACTCTTTTTAAACTACAAAACTTTCAGAGAAGAGGTTATATGACAACCACTCAAAACAAAACAGAATTTTATTTAAAAAAATAGAGAACATGAAAGTTATCCTATATATTAAAAATATGATAGCCAAAATAGTAACATATTTAGAAGGGCTGAGAAAGAGTTGGAAATCTCCCACAAAGCAGAGAAATATAGAAAAGAGAAAATAAAAGAAATGAAAGGATCGATGCAGAAAGGCCAAAATCCAAGTTGTAGAATTCCTGCCACAGGGAGTAGGTAGAGAGGAGTAAACTATCACAGGAATAATCCTAGAAAATTCCCCAGACTCAAATGACAGGAGTCTACAAGTAGAAAAAATCCAGGTACTCTGAGGAATGAAGAAATATTCATACCAAGTTTTGTCGTTGTGAAACTGTAAACACCAGAGATAAAGAGAAGATTTTAAAAGCTTCTAGAGAGGAAAAGATGGGTCCTATTCAAAAGAACAGTAAAGAGAACGACATCATAGTTCTGTTATCAGCACTGAAAGGTAGAAGATAATGAAGCAATGCTCTCGGAATTCTGAAGGAAAAATTCCTTTCAATCCAGAAGATAGATTAAAGATAAAGGTAATTTTCTAAGGCAATCATTGGGAGGTAGTCTGAAGGGGTGGGACAAGAAAAAACTATTTGTCCTTACAAGTTGTTGGGTGCTATTTAATTGATTGACTGATTTTCATGTATTACGGACCGAGAAGTTAATTTCTTGTCTGTCCTCTAGATTTGACTAAGGATGTACTACAACAGAAAAGGGACATAGGTCGAGACAGAGGAGGGCATGGAATCCAGGAAACAGTGTAATGCAATGGCCAAAAAAGTAGGCCTGCAGAACAATCAACATAGATTGAAACAAGACAGAGGCTTCAAATGAGAGAACTGGTTGCTTTCCTGTTATATATGAGCACTGGGAGAAAACTGATGATAGGTGCACTGTGCATCTGTTTGAGGCGTTATAGCAATTTTAAAGTCCTATTATTTTTATTTTTATTTTATTTTAAAAGTACTCAAGGGGCTCCTGGGTGTCTTAGTCGGTTAAGAATCTGACTCTTGATCTCCCCTGAGGTCAAGATTTCATGGTTGGTGAGGTTGAGCCCCTCGTTGGGCTCTGCACTGACAGCATGGAGCCTGCTTGAGATCCTCTTGGGGCACCTGGGTGGCTCAGTCGGTTGAATGACCGACTTTGACTCAGATCATGATCTCACGGTTTGTGAATTTGAGTCCCACGTCAGGCTCGCTGCTGTCAGTGCAGAGTCCACTTCAGATCCTCTGCCCTCCTCTCTCTGCTTCTCCCCTGCTTGTACTCTCTCTCTCTCTCTCTCTCTCTCTCTCTCTCTCTCTCTCTCTAAAAAGTAAATAGACATTAAAAAAAAAAAGTACTCAAGGGGCGCCTGGGTGGCTCAGTCAGTTAAGCACCCAACTTCGGCTCAGGTCATGATCTCACAGTCTGTGGGTTCGAGCCCCGTCTCGGGCTCTGTGCTGACAGCTCAGAGCCGGGAGCCTGCTTCTGGTTCTGTGTCTCCCTCTCTCTCTCTGCCCCTCCCCTACTAGTGCTCTGTCTCTCTCTGTCTCTCCGAAATAAATAAATGTTAAAAAAAAAGTACTCAAGAAGTGCAAAAATAAGAAATATAATCATGGTAGTTTGGAGTACTGAAATGATTAATATGTATATAGGTGTAATATAAACATAGATCAGTGGAACTAAAAATTATGATAATTATATTGGAAGTGTGGGGAGTGGGTGGAGGGATTGTAAAAAGGATTTAATCTACTTGATAGTAAATTCCAAGAAGTCAGGGATTTGTCTGTTTTGTCACCTCTGGCATCCCCAACACATAGAGCAGAGTCTGGCATATAGTAAGGTACCCAACCAATATGTGTCCCTTTGTTATCATCTACCATGCCAGGAAGTCATGGCTACATACAAAGAAACAGCTAAAATTATTTAAAGGAGAAAATTAAAAAGAATTTTTTTCTGAGACAATCACTTGGGAGGAAGTCTAAAGGGGTGAGATAAGAAACTGCTGTTTGTCTTTATAACTTATTTAGTGCTCCTTGATTTTTTTAAAAATTGTGTGTATGTAATACATACTTTGCATTTTTTAATGAAGCAAGATAGATACAAGTTAAAATAAAACAATTGTTTCTAATAAAATATATATATTTTTACAAAGTCCTGGGGCACCTGGGTGGCTCAGTCGGTTGAGCATCTGACTCTTGATTTTGGCTCAGGTCATGATCTCACAGTTCGTGAGATCAAGTCCTGTGTCAGGCTCTGCACTGACACTACAGAGCCTTCTTGGGATTTGGGATTCTCTCTCTCTCTCTCTCTCTCTCTCTCTCTCTCTGCCTTTCCTCCACTCATGTGCACATGCTGTCTCTCTCAAAATAAATAAATAAACATTTAAAAAATAAAAAAAAAAAAAAGGTACTGAGCAATAGAAACTGAGTACAAAATGGTCCCAGGTCCTTTATTCAAAAAAAAAAAAAAAAAAGCCACAGGAGTGCTGATTTGAAGGGGCACATGCACCCCAATGTTTATAGCAGTGCTATCAACAATAGCCATATTATGGGAAAAGCCCAAATGTCCTTCAACTGATGAATAGATTACAAAGATGTGGTATATATTATATATTCATATATATATATACACATACATACACACAAGGGTATATATATACAAGGGTATATATACATATAGTATATATTATATATAGGGGCGCCTGGGTGGCTCAGTCAGTTAAGCATCCAGCTTCAGCTCAGGTCATGATTTCATGGTTGGTGGGTTCTAGCCCCATGTCAGTCTCTGTGCTGACAGCTCAGAGCCTATAGCCTGCTTAGGATTCTGTGTCTCCCTCTCTCTCTGACCCCCCCACTCATGCTCTGTCTCTCTCAAAAATAAATTAACATTAAAAAAAATTATACACACACACACACACACACACCCAAGAGAATACCACTTGGCAATGAAAAAGAATGAAATCTTGTCATTTGCAACAACGTGGATGGAACTGGAGGGTACTATGCTATGTGAAATAAGTCAGACAAAGACAAATATCACATGATTTCACTCATATGTGGAATTTGAGAAACTTAACAGATGAACACAGGGGAAGAGTAGGAAAAATAAGATAAAAACAAAGAGGGAGGCAAACCATAAGAGACTCTTAAGTACAGAGAACAGACTGAGGGCCAACTGGGGTGGGGAAAATGGGTGATGGACATTAAGGAGGGCACTTGTTGGGGATGAGAACTGGCTATTATATGTAAGTGATGAATCACAGAATTCTACTCTTTTAATTTTTTTTTAATGTTTATTTATTTTTGAGACAGAGAGAGCATGAACAGGGGAGGGTCAGAGAAAGGGAGACACAGAATCCAAAACAGGCTCCAGGCTCTGAGCTGTCAGCACAAAGCCCGACGTGGGGCTCGAACCCACAGACCACGAGATCATGACCTGAGCCGAAGTCTGATGCTCAACCGACTGAGCCACCCAGGCACCCCACAGAAGTCTACTCTTGAAGCCAAGACTATACTGTATGTTAACTAACTTGAGAATTAAAAAAAAAAAAAAAAAGAATTATTTGGCAAAATTAATGAAAACTAGAAATTTTTGCAAAATAACCAATCTTGTAATTTTGCTTAGGAAGTCAAACATGAAGTAAAGAATGTTACGAGGATGTATGAGGTAGAAGATGTTCTGTCTCGCTGTTATAGAAATTGTCAGATAACTATGCAATTCTTATTAGTACAGAGTTACAATTATAATCTAACTTGGTTAAAAAAATATGCCAAACAAAATCCCACTTGCTTTTTGTCACATTGACAGTTTGTTGGAAAAGGTCAGGATGACTGAACCAATAAAGTTCTAGTTTTAATGCACTGCACTTGAATGGCATGAACTAATAATGAATTTAGAGAATATATTAGTGCTGATTTATTTAGCATGACTTCTGATTTAACTTGGCATTATGATAGTGGGGAAGGTTAAATTATGCCTTACCATACAATTATGACTCTTTTATATTATTGTATTGCTGAGCAAATGTTGTATTTATTTATTTGGTCATGTTAAGAATTCTAGGCTACTTTTATTTACTTATTTTTTAATGTTTATTTAATTTTGAGAGAGACAGAGTGCGAGCAGGGGAGGGGTAGATAGAGATGGAGACAGAATCCAAAGCAGGCTCCAGCCTGGGAGCTGTCAGCACAGAGCCTGACATGAGGCTTGAACTCACAAGCCATGAGCCCATGACCTGAGCCGAAGTTGAATGCTCAACCAACTGAGCCACCCAGATGCCCTGAGAATTCTAGGCTACTTTTAAATGGAGCAAATGTAAGGTAGACTGGATTAATTCTATTGACTTAGCTTTGCTGCTAAAATGTCAACAATTCTTGTGGGGTTTTTTCCATGTTCCCATCACATTGGATGTTTACCATTTTCCTTCCCTTCCTAACATCAGTAACATATGTCTGTTGAGTTGAGCTCCAGTAGATCCTTTGACTACAGTTTATAAAACAAACCATAGGCTTTGGAAGGCAGCCGTGCTCACCACTATACCACCAGCACTAAACAAAGCATACACTTTGGAATCAGGTAATGACACTCATTAATCCTGCTGCTTACTAGCAATGACTGTGAGTCACTTAACTTAACTTCTCCAGGCCTCAGTTTCCACACTTTTAAAACAGGGATACTAATCTTACCATATGGTATCGTTAATAAAATTAAAGAAGAGGTCAGCATTTGGGATAAATGCCTACTAAAGCATCTGGCACTTGACTTAATAAATGGCAGGTAATATTGTTACTTAGGGTTTAGCAATTCTATTGTTTGATTTTGTGACATAGTTTTCTCATCTTCCCATAACTTTGCCTTATGACATGTACATGTACATGTATTTTATAAACTCAATTAAAAGGAATTAAAATTAGGCTTTCGGGATTCCATGAGGCTCTTTGAGATAACTGTGCTGTTGCCAAACCAAGGTACTGGGACTTTCTGCAAAGTGTTTACTTCTTGGCCATAATATGTAAGAAGAGCCAAGGTGATCACAGTTAGAGTTAAGTGATGGTACATGGGGTCTTTATATCATTCTGTCTACTCTTGAATATATTTGAAAATTTCTATACTAAAAATCTAGCATAAAGGTGAGATTTCAATACAGGAAAAGGTATAAAATCAGTTCCCCTGAGCAACGCATTTGTTGGTATATATATCCTCGATTATTTGGTAAGTCAACCTAGAAAAGAAAGAGTCCATTATCTTGTGAATATTTTCCATTATAAATTCTATTTTTTTTAACATCTATTTATTTTTGAGAGAGAGAGACAGAGTGCAAGCGGGGGCGGGGGGGGGGTGGCAGAGAGAGGGAGACACAGAATTCGAAGCAGCCTCCAGATTCCGAGCCATCAGCATAGAGCCTGGCTTGGGGCTCGAACTCACAAACCATGAGATCATGACCTGAGCCGAAGTCAGATGCTTAACCAACTGAGTCACCCAGGCGCCCCTATAAATTCTATTTTTGTTTTTGTTTTATTCTAAAGAGTATCCCACATGACAATAATGAACAATCTCTCTTTAGCTAAATAGGCCTTGGCCTGCTACATACCTGAAGAAAAGACACTCTAGGGAAATCTAGGTAGGAAGCAAAGTGTTGATGAGTCAGCCGGTGGCACACTTTCTCTGCGTTGATACTAAATCAAAGCTTCAATCAATGACAAGAACTGCTTTGTTGCTGAAGCACTTGTCCTGGGAGTGACAACAAGATTGAGGGGGTAGCTATTAATAGACTATACTTCCTTCTTTTTTCTGGTACTGTTTGTTGCAAAGGTCCCAGTGTTGCTTGTGGAAACCTAGATAAGTCATTATTTGGATAATTATTCTCTTAGTGAAACTCCATTGGTGGTTTTAGTTAAAGAAAAAATGGTGCTGCCTGTCCCGCTCTGAACTATTTGACTGGGTTGTTTACACATAAGTTGTGCCAAGCCTACAAAGGCTTCCCTGCAAAGGCTGTGTTTTGCTGGTCCTTCAGGTGATTCATCTACCAGTGACACATACAAATTATAGTTCAGAAGGTTGTTGTAAGAATTAATGTGTGCTGTGCTCCTTATGATCCTCAGATGAAAGTCACTAAGGAAATGTAGTGTGCCTTCATTAAAATAATAACATCGGTACACATTGTAAAGAATGTTGGGATCCTTCTGAATGAAAGGTGGAGTATTAACTTCAGGTTATTTTTATTAGTGTTTGCAGAAGAATCACACAGTGTGCGGAGGTCTATATGAAACTCAAGAGATCTTCAAGTAAACGTGTAACCGACAAAAGAAGGTAGTAGTCAATAATTCTGCTGTAGACTAAGGAAATGAAACGTTTTTCTTTTGGATACCTACACATCCTATCAAAAAGGGAAGAAGAAAGAAACAAAGAAACAGAAGAAAAAAGGGGGAAAAGCAAATGCTTAATGTTCCAAAGAAGGCAGCCTTGATTCTTGAAATTCTTTTCCCATTGAGATAAACATTGACAAACTGGCCAAAAAGAGTTTATCAGAAATATTTGATCTTATGTTACTCCTCATAGTTTTACATGCGGTTGGAGGAAGAGAGTTCAAAGAAAGTGAAGGGAATGTGGGAAGAAAAACTGGTTAAACATAAATATCAGTGGACACAGGAGAATTCTGAGAGTTATTTTTAACCCGTCCTTCTATTTCACTCCATCTGAAAATAAAGGCCTAATAATACCTCCTAAGGTCAGTTCCTCCCGTCCGTTCCCACCTGCCTCAGGTTTGATCCCTCAGCATCTCAGATGCAGATTACCACAGTAGCCACCTGGCTGGCCTCCTTGAACACTTACCCTGTATACCACACTCATCACACCCAAGCTCTGTCGCTGCCTTTGAAGGTCTGAGATCATCAGGCTCCCCTCTACCTAGTCTGCAGTAACTCTCTATTCAGTGACATCATTCTCCTTGAAAGTTACCCCACCTTCATGATCTTTATGCCACTGAGATGTCCTATCCCTTCCCTCAACCAACCTACATTTAACCCATTCTTAAATTTTTTGAATAATTTTAAAGCCTTCCCTGACTATACCAGCTTTGAGTCATCTTTCTCTCTTTTGACCTTTTGGGCATCTGGGCACCTAGACTTTGTTTGCATCACGGATTTTCCTGTTTGTTGTTCTTACCTACACAGTGAGGGCAAGGACTGTTCTTGATACACATTTATCAAGAGAGAGTGAAGCACTTACAAGAAGCACAATAAATGTTTGTCTGATGGCTGACCTTGACTGTGGTCTGCTGTCATCTCCCTTTTAAACCAGATGGTGGGATCCTCAGAAGAGCACGGAGTCAGAACTGAATGAGAATTCCCCTTCTAATGCATGACAGTGGATAAGATTTTTGTTTTCAGACATCCAAAAAGCTACCAAGACAAATATTAGACATGCCCATTGAACCCCTGACCTGTGGAGAAGATATCAGATCTGGGAAAAAGAGCCATCAGGTTGTATCCTCCGACATGGGAGACAAAAAAAAATCTTTCAATTGGCTATGTCCTGAGCCTAAAGAAATATTATCCCTCCAATTTTTTACTTCTCTTGCCACAATTCTACTCTTACTAATAAACTTTCTGGTTTGCCAGTTTCCCGGATACCAGGAAAAGTGAGTCCCAGACAGGAGGTGAGAGTTTCCAGCCACTGGAAAGGAACATACATCACTTGACATTATGGCTGTTACATTAGTGTCCTTGTTTGGTAGGTGTACATCATCTTTTAGGACAGAAATTCATCATCTTTGGATAATTGAGAAAATACAATTTATAAAGACAGCAGGGGACCAGTCACTGGGCACTTCTGATCCTGTCAAGTATTCTGACAAAGAGGGCCTACCAGAGCACTCTAAACTGTATTTCTACTTAGTCCCCTGGACTGTTTTACTCTTCTGCTTATCAAACTATCTGTCCTGATTTGTGCTACACCAGAGGACCCACACAATGCAATGATCAAGAAAATGGACTTCAAGGGCACCTGGGTGGCTCATTCGGTTAAGTGTCCAGCTTCGGCTCAGGTCACGATCTCATGGTGCATGGGTTCGAGCCCCGTATTGGGCTCTGGGCTGACAGCTCAGAACCTGGAGCCTGCTTTGGATTCTGTGTCTCCCTCTCTCTCTGCCCCTCCTCTGCTTGTGCTCTCTCTGTCTCTCAAAAATAAACATTAAAAACATTAAAAAAGGGGCGCCTGGGTGGCGCAGTCGGTTGGGCGTCCGACTTCAGCCAGGTCACGATCTCGCGGTCCGTGGGTTCGAGCCCCGCGTCAGGCTCGGGGCTGATGGCTCGGAGCCTGGAGCCTGTTTCCAATTCTGTGTCTCCCTCTCTCTCTGCCCCTCCCCCGTTCATGCTCTGTCTCTCTCTGTCCCAAAAATAAATAAATGTTGAAAAAAAAAATTTAAAAAAAAAAAAAAATAAATAAAAAAAATAAAAACATTAAAAAAAAAAAAAAAAGTAGACTTTAGAGCCAGGCAACCTCAGTTTGAATGACTCTTATTTAATAAGTCACTTTGAGCAAGTAACCAACCAGTCTGTGCCTACATTTCCTTATATGAAATAAGATAAGTTATAAGTTATCTCATAAGGATGTCATGAAGAACTAATATACATAAAATACTTTAAGCAGTGCCCAGAATGTAAGTGCTCAATAAATAATGATTATGCAAAAAGCAAGTTCCAGGTAGGACTCTGATAAAATGAGTTTAACCCCAGTCTACAGACTCATTTTGGTAAAATCTGAGGAATAACTTAAAGAACTTGTTGACATTTTGTGAACATTTGTTACTTCTCCATTTTTTTGGTCAGTTTTTTTTTAGTCACAAGTTTGTTTCCTCTTAGCAATTAACAGTAATTCCTTAAAAAAAAAAAGGGGGGGAGGCCTCCGGCCTTCCATTCCTGAGGTCATTAAAGATGGCTAGAGAAAGCTGAAGAGGCAGTTTCTTTTCTTTTTTTTATTATTAGTATTTTTGAGAGAGAGAGAGAGACAGAGACAGAGACAGAGCATGAGTGGGGGAAGGGCAGAGAGACAGGGAGACACAGAATCCCAAGCAGGCTCCAGGCTCTGAGCTGTCAGCACAGAGCCCGACGCAGGGCTCAAACCCACAAACCGTGAGATCATGACCTGAGCCAAAGACGGACACTTAACCGACTGAGCTACCCAGGCGTCCTGTAGTTTCTAAGATAGCTTTGTGAGGAAAAACACACATGGGTGGTAGCGACTGTGAAGAAGAAAGGAATACAGGAAGAATCCCAAAACCCTGAGGGAAGAAAGGTGTCCAGAGGTGCCGGAGAATCTCCAGAAATGCTCCATGATCTCCTTACAAACCAAAGCTTCTAACTTAACAAAAAGTCTACTCAATGCTTTCTCTTAGCTAGCTCTACAAAGAGATTGTCTTCAAGCCTTCAGTAGATGAAGTTGTTTGTGATACAAATGGGCTCTCAGTTGATACCCAAGAATGTGCAAAACGTGTGTTTTTGTTTTTGTTTTTGTTTTTTGTTTTTGTGGACATTCTCCTAGGAGATTGAAATACATTGTATCCAATATATTCTTTGGATGATTTAAAACACTGATGGAATTTTTTAAAAAGCTACTCCAGCCTTCAACAAACATTTCTGAGTCTTCAACATCTTATAAAAGTTCAAAACCAAATGGATCTTTTGGTTTGATTCCAAAATCTCCACTAAGTATATTTGGAAATACGTTTTCTCATATCAGACCACACCGGGCTGTTTTTTCCCTCCTCCTCTTTGGTGGCACAGCCTGCCAGCCAGGTTCTGGAGCCAACTATCAGGACTCAGTTCCCAGCTCTAGCACTTTTTCTTGAATGACCTCAGGACAAGCAACGTAACCTTTCCCTTTCCTCCATTTCCTCATTTGTAAAGTGGAGATAATGACAGTGATGGTGATGATGACAATAACTATCTGTATGTCCTTTGTAAGAATTAAATGTCAGTACATTTAGAACAAAGCCTGACGCATAGTAAGCAATCAGCTAGTATTAGTTGCAAGTGTTACTTTTATTGTTGTTATTTATCAAATTGTCTAAAAATGAGTTTTAGGGGCATCTGGATGGCTCAGTCGGTTGGGCGTCCGACTTCTGCTCAGGTCACGCTCTTACAGTTTGTGGGTGCACTGGCGGCTTGGGACCTGGAACCTGCTTCAGATTCTGTGTTTCCCTCTCTCTCTCTGCCCCTAGCCCTGCTCACGCCCCTTCTCTCTCCCTCTCAAAAATAAATAAATGTTAGGGGCACCTGAGTGGCTCAGTCAGTTAAGCGTAGGACTCTTAATTCGGCTCAGGCCATCATCTCACCTGAGTTCGAGGCCTGCATCAGACTCTGTACTGACAGTGCGGAGCCTGCTTGGGATTCTCTCCTTCTCTGCCCTTCCCTACTCACACTGTCTCTGTCTCTTTCAAAATAAATAAATAAAATTTTAAAAAAACTTTAAATAAAATAAATAAATGAAGATAAAAAATTAAAATAAATGAATAAAAATGAGTTTTAGTACAGCTTACCTAAAAGGCAAAGTGTGGTGAGCACGTGATTTTAAAAGGTACTATAGCATAGATTAGTCTATTTAGCCACTACTTCTGGTTCCATGTGGTCTTGGAGTTATTAATTAAGGCCCCCATTTTCCCCACCACAAGAGTGGGCACATGCCATGGATTGGGCCAATCCCTTCCTCTCCTAGACTTCCCGAACGTTGTGCTGAGAATATAGGTGCGAGTGGGGAGCCTCTCTTCCTTTGCATTGTGTATTGTAAGAATGTAGCCCTGGGACAACAGCCTCATCCTCTCTCCCCTTTCTGCTACAGAAGAGAATGCTTCCTTCAGACAACGAGGGGCAGATAGTCCCTAGAGATGCAGCGAGAACAAATCTCTCCCTGCATGAACAATCTAACACACTTAACATGAGCCAATACATTTACCCTTTTAGTAAAACTAGTTTGAATGGGGCATCTATCATTCACACACACACACACACACACACACACACACTCCACAAGTCCTGGATTTTCCAGCATAAATCCAATCTCAAACATTCTGTTTTATTATTTCCACAGTTAATACTACTAATAATAGCAGCTATCATGTACGTGACTTTGTATGTGCCAGGCCCTGTTCTAAGTGTTCTAAGCATTTTACATGTTGTAACTCAGTCAAAGCTCCCCACTGTGCTGTAAAGCAGGTATTACAAACAAAGGATTAACTACTTTGTAGGAGACCATGTAGATACAAAGTGGAGACAGGATTCAGATCAAGACGGTCTGAATTCGGAGTCCACTCTTTCTATACCTAACCACGTGTCATATGGTCACTGGTCACACTTGTGGGTAGGAATTAAACTCTCCATAGCATGCACTAAGAAGGACATAGGAAGTGGTCCACATAGTACATGTGTACTAATTTGAAAATGGGGAAGAGGGAAGAGAAAATAGGCCAATTATATTCCTGTATCTACTAAACAGAAAGCATACCAGAAAATTATAGTAATCAAAGATTCTCTGATTTAGGTTAGTTTTTTAGATATTCTTCTCCCAAATTCCATTAGTCCCCATGTCATTTATGTTCTCTAACCCTCCTTTAACTTTAGAAAAGTCTGACGCGATTTCGTTCATCTCTGGGATTCTTCCCCCCCCCCCTTAAGTTTGTTTGTTTGTTTGTTTGTTTGTTTATTGAGAGAGAAAGGGGGAGGGAGAAAGGGGATCCCAAGCATGCTGTCAGCACAGAGCCTGACACGGGGCTCAGTGCCACAACTATGAGATCGTGACTTGAGCTGAAATCAAGAGTCAGATGCTTAACTCCGCTGAGCCACCCAGGCATACCATCTCTGGGACCCTTGAAACATTTGATACCTCTATTATTTTACCTCCCTTTTACTCTGGATCCCACTGAAATCTGGCTTAATTGCCACCCCACCCTCCCTGGGAAATTGCCCTGGATAAAGTTGCCAAGAACTTCCTACTTGCCAGGCCCATTGAGCCTGTTACTGGTAGTATGTGACTTAACAGATACTTCTGGGGTCTTTTATGGTGTTCATCTATCCTTTCTTGAAACCATCGCCCTTCACGTTTGGGCCATCACCTCTCCTCATTCTCTTTTTCCATTCTGACTATCCTTTGTAATCCCTTTGTAGCGTCCTTTCCCTTTTACCATTAAATACTGATATTCCAGTTCAACTTTCTAAACTCTGGGAGATTGTTACATTTTTCAGAAAGTCTTCTCTGTCACCCACCCCACAGAATTCATCAAACCTTCATCTGACCTGGACTGTGCTTTGCCTGGGCTTGTTGCCTTTGTGCTGCATTGTTATTTATTGCTATTTGTATCTCTTTCCCTTTGGGCTGGAGATTCCCACAGGGATGGTTTTTTTGTTTGTTTTTTGTTTTTTGTGTGTGTGGTTTTGTTTTGTTTTGTTTTGTACATCTCTGTATGCCCTGCATTTAGCAAATTTTTACCACAGAGTAGGTTCCCAGTAAATGTTTCTGAAAAAATAAATGGGCTCATCTGGTTTTTGATTGCAGAATATTTCCCTATTATGACTCAACTTGATCTTTCTTCTACAAATAGGAGAGATATCATCATAAAGATGCCTAGTGATGTAAGTTGTCCACGTAAGTCGAAGGACACGTGGATACCCAATAGTGAACGTCTGATGTCTAGTATGTCTGAACATCTATTTTCCTGCTAAACAAATCATTGGTGATGGTGTGTGCTTGTGTTGTCACAGGGAACATGGCATCTTTGGATAAGAATGCCTGGTTCTGTCACTTAGCCCAGTGATCTTGGGCAAACTATTTAGCTAATCTGCAGCTTGAATTTTTTTTTTAAGTGATAAAAATCTCTGCCCTGCCTAGCTTATGGACTTGCAATGTAGATAAGATGGAAGAAATATAAACATGATCTATAAATATAAACATGAAGAAATATAAAACTGTTTTAGGTGGTTAAATTGGTTGTACAAAAATATAAACACACCCAGGTTATGTCAGGAAGTGAACGGTTTATTGGAAAGATACCCAGGGAAATTTTTAAAAAGAGAGCAGAAGCAAAAATCTCAGCCACAAGTTTCAGCCAACCAGGAAAGCAGGAAGTGACATAGTCACCGACTGGGTCACACAGGAATGATGGGAACCTGAGTATAGCTGAACTGGATAGTATACCGGTATCCTGGTTCTACAGTATAGAAACTGGAAGGCAGTTTCTTCCAGAAGTTTCTTCAGGGTCCAGCACAGATAAAGCATCCCTCCACCCCGATAACAAGAGCTTGCTGATCTTTCCTGAGTCTTCTGCAATTGACATAATGTATTTTCTCTCTGTCTTTGTTTCTCTTAGAACAACTTTGCTGAACAACTTCTCTCAGAACAACTCAGAACAACTTTTGCTTTCTGCCTTTGCTCCTACCAACTAACTGACCCCCCTAAAATCTATAGTTGAAACACCAGACAGGTTGTTGCTAAGGACCCGATGGCAAAACTCTTGCTCCCGTTTCCTTCACAGGGAGCCCTCTAGCCGATAGTGGGCTGTTCTCGAGTTAGAGCCACTCCCCTGGTCCAGTTAGTGGTGGCCACGGTGACAGAGCCAAGAGGAACAAACGCATCTACCTATTTCCATACCCAAGACTCTTGCTTTAGATTCCCCGTGGTAGGATGCCACTAGGCTAAAGGGAGAAAGGGAGGAAAGACCTAACTGGTGAAAGCCTGCTTGGCTGCAGCTGAAAGAAGGAAGGAAATGGCTGATGCCCAAGATGCCACACAAAACAGGTGGAAGGGGGTTTGGTGAGAAATGACCTGGCTTCATTTTCCTGGTGCTCCCTAAACTCCTCCTATTAGCCACACACACCAGGAAGCCAGCTGACACAAGAAGGCCAGTCCTGCCTGTAATAGAAGATCAGAGAAGGCAAGAAATGCATCTGAGGGCAAACAGGCTCAGGACTAGCTTTTTATCTTATTAACTGAGACAAATCTTCAGTCCGCTTGGGGATGGCCAAGAGAGTCAGCACTGTCATAATGTAGAGTGAGTACATTGGAATGAACAGAACTGGTTTCAAATCTTAGCTCTGATATTTAGTCTGTTTTATTTGGGGTGAGTTGCTTCACCTTTAGAAACGTCAGTGCCTTATTTTGCAAGATACTGCTAATAATACCAATCTTCTAGGATTGTAAAGACTCGACATAACAAACATAAAACTTTCAACACAATGTCTAGACATGAGGAATGTTTTGCTGCTACAGTAATTGATAGTGGTGGTGGTTGTCGCCCCCTGCCCCTGCCGGTCTGGGTTTCATTTTTGCATCTCCAACAGCCTGGCTTAGCAGCTTTTTTCCAAGCTACTTAAAAACATAAGCGTCACTGGGCCTCTGAGTAACCTTATCAATATCAAGGTTACCTGAGGTCAAAAAGTCTGAATGGATAAAATGCCATGGAAGTTTCTGCATCTTATCAAAGAAATTATGAGGTGCTTCACACATAAAGATACACCTCATTGTCTTGTGCTTCGTTTTATTGAACTTCACGCATATTGTGTTTTATACAAATTGAGGGGTTTTATACAAATTGTGGCCACTCGACATCGAACCAGTCTATTGGTGACATTTTCCCAACAGTATTTGTCCTCTTCATGTCTCTGTATCATGTTTTGATAATTCTTGAAATATTTCAAACTTTTTCATTATTGTTATATTTGTTAAGGTGATCTGAGATCTTTGATGTTACTATAATAATTGTTTTGGGGTGCCATGAACCACGCCCCTCTAAGACTGCCAACCTAATCAATAAATATTGTGTGTATTCTAACTACTTCACCAGCCACCTGCCCCACCCCCATCTCTCTTTACCCCCTCAGGCCTCCCTCTTCTCTGAGACACAACAATATTGAAATTAGTCCAATTAATAACCCTACAACGGCAAGTGTCCAAGTGAAAGAAAGAGTCACATGTCTCTCACTTTAAGTCAAAAGCTAGAAATGATTAAGTTTAGTGAGGAAGGCATGTTGAAAGCCCAGACAGGCTAAAAGCCAGGCCACCTGAGCCAAACAGTTAGCCAAGTTGTGAATGCAAAGGAAAAGTTCTTGAAGGAAATCAAAAGCGTTACTGTAGTGAACACAAAAACGGCAAGAAAGCAAAACAGCCTATTGCTGATATGGAGAAAGTTTTAGTGGTCTGGCTAGAAGATGAAACCAGCCACAACATTCCCTTAAGTCAAAGCCTAATCCAGAGAAAAGCACTACGTCTCTCCAGTTCTATGAAGGCTGAGAGAAGTGAGAAACCTGGAAAAGAAAAGATTGAAGCCAGCAGAGATTCATGAGGCTTAAGGAAAGAAGCCATCTCCTAACTGCAGCAGGCAAAGCAGCAGGTGCTAATGTAGAAGCTGCAGCAAGTTCTGCAGAAGATCTTCCTAAGATGATTAATGAAGGTGCCACAATACACAAGAGGAGGATTCTAAGAAAATACATTTATATTCCTATATTCTAAGAAATCCTTGGGACACCTGGGTGGCTCAGTCAGTTGAGCATCCAGCTTCGGCTCAGGTATTAATCTCAAGGTTCGTGAGTTCGAGCCCCACGTCGGGCATGCTGCTGTCAGCACGGAGCCTGCTTGGGATCTTCTGTCCCCTCTGTCTGCCCCTCCTCCACTTGCACTCTCTCACAAATAAATAAACATTAAAAAAAAAAAAAGAAATTCTTATATTCTAAGAAAATGCCATGGAGGACAAGTCAATGCCTGGCTTCAAACTTCAAAGGACAGGCTGACTCTTGCTAGTGCTAATGCAGCTGGTGACTTTAACTTGAAGCCAACGCTCATTTAACATTCTGAAAATCCTACAGCTCTTAAGAATTGTGTGAAATCTACTTTGCCTGTGCTTTAGAAATGGAATAATAAAGCCTGGATGCCCGCACATCTGCTTACAGCATGGTTTACTGAATATTTTAAGCCCACTGTTGAGAACTACTGTTCAGTAAAACAGATTTCTTTCAAAATATTACTGCTCATTTGAAGACGCCATTGAGCTTTAATGAAGATTAATGTTGTTTTCATGACTTCCAATACAATATCCACCCTGTAGCTCATGGATCAAAGAATAATTTCAACTTCCAAATCTTCTTACTTAAGAAATACATTTCACAAAGCTAGAGCTTCCATGGGTAGTGATTCCTCTGATGAATCTGGGCAAAGTCAGTTGAAAATCTTCTGGAAAAGATTCACCATTCTAGAGGCCATTAAGAATATTTGTGATTTGGGACGCCTGGGTGGCTCAGTCAGTTGAGTGTCCGACTTCAGCTCAGGTCATGATCTCACAGTTTGTGGGTTTGAGCCCTGCATCAGGCTCTGTGCTGACTGCTTTCTCAGAGCCTGGAGACTGCTTCATATTCTGTGTTTCCTTCTCTCTCTGTCCCTCCCCCACTCACGCTTTGTCTCACTCTGTTTCTCAAAAATAAGAAAATGTAAAAAAAAAAATTAAAAAAAATATTTGTGATTCAGGGGCACCTGTGTGGCTCGGTCAGTTAAGCATTTGATTCTTGATTTTGGCTCAGGTCATGATCTCACGGTTCATGGGTTCAAGCCCCGCATCAGGCTTTGCACTGGCAGTGTGGAGCCTGCTTGGGATTCTCTCTCTCTCTCTGCTCCTCCCCTGCTCACATGCTCTGTCTCTCTCTCTCTGTCTCTCTCTATCTCTCGCTCAAAATGAATAAACTTAAAAGAAAAAAAAAAAGAACATTTGTGATTCATGGGAAGAGGTCAAAATATCAATGTTAATAGAAGTTTGGAAGTAGCTGATTATAATCCTCATGGATGACTTTGAAGGATTCAAGACTTCAGTGGAGGAAATAACTGCAGATGTGGTGAAAATAGCAAGAGAACTAGAATGAGAAGTGGAGTCTGAAGATGGGACTAAATTGCTGGAATCTCATGATAAAACTTGAACTGATGAGAATTTGCTTCTTACAGATGAACAAAGAAAGTGGTTTCTTGAGTTGGAATCTACTCCTGGTGAAGATGCCGTGAATATTGTTGAAATGACAACAAAGGATTTGGAATGACATAAACTTAGCTGATAAAACGACAGCAGGGTTTGACAGGATCGAATGACCCAATTTTAAAAGAAATTTTATGCTATCAAACTGCATCACATGCTACAGGGAAATTTTTCATGAAAGGAAGAGTCAATCAATGCAGCAATCTTTATTGTTGTCTTATTTGAAGAAATCACCGCTGCTGCCCCAGCCTTCAGCAGCCACCACCCTGATCAGTTAGCGGCCATCAGCATGAGGTGAGACCCACCACCAGTAAAAAGATTATGACTCTCTGAAAGCTCAGATGATGGTTAGCATTTTTAAGCAATAAAGTATTTTTAGGCTAAGATTTATTTATTTACTTAATATTAACATTTATTTTTTTTGAGAGAATGAGAGAGAGTGTGTGTGAGCGGGGGAGTGGGGCAGAGGGGTGGCAGGAGAGAGAGAGAGAATCATAAGCATTTCCACACTCAGCATGAAGCCCAATGTGGGGCTCAATCCCACAACTTTGGGATCAGGACTTGATCCAAAATCAAGAGTCAGATGCTCAACTGACTGAGTCACCCAGGAACCCCAATATTAACATTTAAAATTTTTTTCAGTGTTTATTTATTTACTTCTTGAGAGAGAGAGAGAGAGAGAGAGCACAAGCAGGGGAGGGACGGAGAGAGGGAGGGAGACACAGAATCTGAAGCAGGCTCCAGGCTGTAAGGTGTCAGTGTAGACCCTGATAGGGGGCTTAAACTCCCAAACCATGAGATCATGACCTGAGCCCATGTCAGACATTTAACTGACTGAGCCACCCAGGCACCCCATCATTTTGAAAGGTTTCATTCACATCATCAATATGGGAGACAATTGAGGACACTGTTAACACACTTAAAATCCAGAGACGGTCATGACACGCAGGAAATCCCCCAACCCCGTTCCTGAGGTGGGATGAAGGATTGGTCCCAGGCCTCCAACCTTGGCCAGGCTCTGCCATTAAGCTGAGACAGCCTAGAGATAAGACAGCCTTGGTCTCATCCCCATCGGGAGGCACACTTGCCCACTCACAAGCAAGAAAGTGTTAATTGTACTGGAGATTGCTTCTTGTAAGGTACTATTTTTTTTTAGTTAAGGTATTTACATTTTTAGAAAAAGACATAATGCCATTGCGCAATGCTAATGCATTGGGAAACCAAAAAATTCATTCGACTCACTTTATTATGATATTTGCTTTATTGTGGTGATCTAGAACTGAACCTGCAATATCTCTGAGGTATGACTGTATAAAATGCTTGCCTGGGTACACAGCAACAATCATACCACAATATTAGCCATTTAAGAAAGAGTACGAAACTTCTCTGAGAAAACAGCAAATGGCGGCTGATGGAGGTGCTGTGGGAGGGCCCTAGAATGGAAGGCCAGGCAGTTTTGTCAGAGGCCAGGAGCTCCAGGAAGTAAGGTCAAAGACAAGGAGTGGATCCCTGTCGGATGTCCACTCTTGCCACTGTTATTCAACATAGTATTGGAAGTCTTAGCCTCAGCCATCAGACAACACAAAGAAATAAAAGGCATCCAAATTGTCCAGGAGGAGGTCAAACTTTCACTCTTCACAGATGACATGATACTCTATATGGAAAACCCAAAAGATTCCACCAAAAACTGCTAGAACTGATCCATGAATTCAGCAAAGTCACAGGATATAAAGTCAATGCACAGAAATCAGTTGCATTCCTATACACCAATAATTAAGCAACAGAAAGAGAAATCAAGGAATCAATCCCATTTACAATTGTACCAAAACCCATAAAACACCTAGGAATAAGTCAAGGCAAAGAGGTGAAAAATCTATACACTGAAAACTCTAGAAAGCTTATGAAAGAAATTGAAGAAGACAAAAGGAAAAACATTTCATGGTCATAGATAGGAAGAACAAATATTGTTAAAATGTCAATACTACCCAAAGCAATATACATATTCAACGCAATACCTCTCAAAATAACACCAGCATTCTTCACAGAGCTAGAACAAACAATCCTGAAATTTGTATGGAAGCACAAAAGAACCTGAATAGCCAAAGCAATCCTAAAAAAGAAAACCCAAACTGGAGGCATCACAATTCTGGACTTCAGAATGTATTACAGGGGCACCTGAGTGGCTCAGTCAGTTAAGAATGTATTACAAAGCTGTAATCATTAAGACAGGATGATACTGGAACAAAAACAGACACTCATGGAATGAGTGGAATGGAATAGAATAGAGAATACAGAAATGGACCCACAAACATATGGCCAACTCATCTTTGATGAAGCAGGAAAGAATATCCAATGGAATAAAGACAGTCTCTTTAGCAAATGGTGCTGGGAAAACTGGACAGCAACATGCAGAAAAATGAACCTGGACCACTTTCTTACACCATACACACACAAAAAAAAATCAAAATGGATGAAAGACCTAAATATAAGACAGGAAGCCATCAAAATCCTTGAGGAGAAAGCAGGCAAAAACCTCTTTGACCTTGGCTGCAGCAACTTCTTATTCAACACGTGTCCAGAGGCAAGGGAAACAAAAGCAAAAATGAACTATTGGGACCTCATCAAAATAAAAAGCTTCTGCACAGTGAAGGAAACAATCAGCAAAACTAAAAGGCAACCAACAGAATGGGAGAAGATATTTAAAAATGACATATCAGGTAAAGGGTTAGTATCCAAAAATCTATAAAGAACTTATCAAACTCAACACCCAAAAACAAATAATTGAGTGAAGAAATGTGCAAAAGACATGAATAGACATTTCTCCAAAGAAGACATCCAGATGGCCAAATGACACATAAAAAAAAAATGCTCAACATCACTCAGCATCAGGGAAATACAAATCAAAACCACAATGAGATATCACCTCACGTCTGTCAGAATAGCTAACATTAACAACTCAGGCAACAACAGATGTTAGCAAGGATGCAGAGAAAGAGGATCTCTTTTGCACTACTGGTGGGAAGGCAAACTGGTGCAGCCACTCTGGAAAACAGTATGGAGGTTCCTCAAAGAGTTAAAAATAGAACTACCCTATGACCCAGCAATTGCACTACTAGGTATTTATCCAAGGAATACAGGTGTGCTGTTTTGAAGGGACACATGCACCCCAAAGTTTATAGCAGCACTATCAACAATAGCCAAAGTATGGAAAGAGCCCAAATATCCATCGATGGATGAATGGATAAAGAAGATGTGGTATATATACAATGGAGTATTACTCAGCAATCAAAAATAATTAAATCTTGCCATTTGCAGCTACATGGATGGAACTAGAGGGTATTATGCTAAGCGAAGTTAGTCAGAGACTAAGACAAATATCACATGACTTCACTCATATGAGGACTTTCAGATAAAAAACAGATGAACATAAGGGAAGAGAAGCATAATATAAAAACAAGGATGGGGACAAAACATAAGAGACTCTTAAATATGGAGAACAAACAGAGGGTTACTGGAGGGGTTGTGGGAGGGGGGATGGGCTAAATGGGCAAGGGGCTTAAGGAATCTACTCCTGAAATCATTATTGCACCATGTGCTAACTAACTTGGATGCAAATTATAAAAAATAAATAAATTATAGAAAGGAAAAAAAGAAAGAAAGAAAAGTAGATCCCTGTCACCACGCTGGACTGCCTAGTCAAGTACAGGAAAATCAAGTCCCTGGAGTAGGTCTATCTCTTCTCCTTGCCCATCACGGAATCTGAGATCATTTTTTTCCCCTCATCATTGATGAAATTTTGAAGACTGTGCCTGTACAAAAGCAGACTCATCCTGGCCAGTGGACCAGGTTCCAGGCATTTGTTGCCATCAGAGATTACAATGGACAGGTCAGTCTGGGTGTTTAGTGCTCCAAGGAGTAGCCACTGCCATCCAGTGGGGCCATGATCCTGGCCAAACTATCCATCATCTCTGTGCTCTGAAGCTACTAGAGGGGAAGCAATATCAGCCAGCCCCACACTGTCCCTCACAAGATGACTGGCTGCTATTATCTCTGCACAGGTGCACCATATCGTTGCCCCAGAGACATCATCCCAGCCCCTGTGCCCAAGAAGCTACTGATGACGGCCGGTACTGATGACTCCTACACCTTGGCCAGGGGCTGCACTGTCACCTGTTGCAACTGTTGATGTCATTTCCAAGACCTTCAGCTGTCTCACCCCTCACCTTTGGAAAGAGACTGTGTTCACCAAGTTTCCCTATCAGGAATTTACTGACATCTTAGAGACCCACACCAGGCTCTAACTGTGGCTACCACAGAGTTTTATATGAGAAAAATAAAGTGAATCAAAACCTGTATGAAGGAAAGAGAGAGAGAGAGAGAGAAGGCAGGGGGAGTAGAGCAGACCCAGCAAACATTCTTCACGGAATTATATGCCTGTGATTTTGAATTAGCGATTCATCTATAGCAATAGACAGGAAGTTAGTGGATGGTCTAATAGGAAGAGTTTTGGTGATTTAAACAAATTTTGGAAAAGCACTCACACTAATATCTTTGTCGTTATCTGGAGTTTCAAATTTAAAATACTATAAGGTTTTTTGTTTTTAATGTTTATTTATTTTTGAGAGAGGAAAGACAGAGCACAAGTAGGGGAGGGGCAGAGAGAAAGGGAGACACAGAATCTGAAGCAGGCTTCAAGCTGTCAGCACAGAGCCCACTCGGGGCTCAAACTCACGAATAGTGACATCACGACCTGACCTGAAGTCAGACACTTAACCGGCTGAGCTACCCAGGCACCCTGTGTCTTGGGTTTTTGTTTTTTTTTGTTTTTTTTTTTTAAAGTAAACTCTATGCCCAGCATAGGGCTAGAACTCATGATCCCAAGATCAAGAGTCACATGCTCCACTGACTGAGCCAGCCAGGTAGCCCCTCTGCCTGAAACATTTTGCTCTCTCTCTCTTTGCCTAGCTCATTTCTACTCCTCTTGTAGCTTTCAGCTTCAATGTCATTTTATTGAGGAAGCCTCTGTTCATCTTAGACTCAGTCAATTTTTCACTGTTAAACATGCCATGTACTTTGGCCTTCACACTTGCGGTTGCTTAATTATTTATAAGTATTCTATCTTCCCTGCTAAACTATAAGCTCTGAAGGAATAGATTCTGTCATGTTCACTGCTGTATTACCACAGCACAGTGACTGGGACATAACCAGTTATCAGATATTTATTGTGATTGTGATAAAGTGGGTGCAAATTAATTTCATTCTGTGACTTTTATATCATTAGTAGAGAACATCTGGGGCTTGATTAGATGTTGCAGAAACAAGGTTATAAGTCTCTGCAGAAAAGAGCCACAAATGAACACTTCAATTGTGCTCATTGAAATATTTTTGCAAAAATTAAAAAAAAAAGAATCCTTTTTCCATGTAATTTAGCAAAGAGGGCTTTGATTGCCCCAAATGAAATGCTTGATTAGGAAGATTCTTGTTAGCAAAAGAAATTCAAGAAAAAAATTAAAAGTAGTTTGCATTCATAAAAATTTTTAGCCACGAGAGACTTATATGGAGACTTTCCCCTCGAGAAATGTGTACAATATCAGTTTTTAATGCAGGCAGCAAACATTCTTGGCAGAATGAGTAAAAAAAAAAAAAACAAATCAAAATCTTGAGAGGAGTGCTTATTATTTGGGTATAATCAATGAACTGAGTAACAGAAAGGAACATTGAATTTAGGACACCTTCACTTAAGTTTAAGTGAAATGGGTACAGGTATACTCTTAAGTTTTGAAACTCTAATGACTAGAGTCATAAAAATCAGGGCAAAAAAAAAAAAAAACCCAAACAAAAAACCCCAAACATGAATAACTTCAATTAAACTGAGTAAAGGGAAACTATATGACAAATGGGAAAAGGGATTATTTCTTTTTTTTTAATGTTTATTTATTTATTTGGAAAGAGAGAGAGAGCATGTGTGTGAGCAGGGGAGGGACAGAGAGAGAGGGAGAAAGAGAATCCCAAGCAGGCTCCATGCTGTCAGCACAGAGCCCGATTTGGGGCTTGAACCCCCAAACCGTGAGATCATGACCTGAGCCAAAATCCAGAGTCACACACTTACCTAACCCAGGCACCCTGAAAATAGATTATTTCTGCAATCCCTTGATTTCTGTAACTTTCCTTTATATGTTAAGCAATCTCAGAAAAAGGAATTTTCTGGAGGAACTTTGGATCACAGTTTTGATGGTAAGGAAGGAAGTTGAGGGAAGCTAGATAGCCAGAATCACAGTTAAAGTCAGTCCTGAAATGGCCTGGTTAGGGTACCCACTGCCATTGCTAGTGAATACTGAATACCACTCCAGAGATAGCTGCCACTGGGCCACCAGACTCTGGATATTACACATGTGAGCGGGGTGAATGCTGCTTATTCTTCATAACTCAGCCCGGATTCAAAGTCCCAAGTAACACCATCCAGTCTATCAGGCTTAGGTCACTTTCCCTCATCCTAGGATTACTGTAGGGGTGGAGCAGGTGGGGATGTGGAAGGGCAGAAGGCAAGTATCTGGAGAAGAGGTCCTGCCACCCACCAACATTCCCAAGTGGAAAAGTCCCAAATAGTGTAAGGAGGGGAGCGTAAGAACTGGGCAGCCATAAAATTATAAATAACTCATTATGTATGTCCATCTTTCAGAAATACAAGGAGATGTAGGAGAATCTTGCCCTCCCCAACTATGATTGCATCATTTCTACAAATGTAGGCAGAAGGTTACTAAATTACCCATCACTCGATTTAAACATACCCATATATACGTACACACACACAGACACACACAGACACACACACACACACACACACACACACACACAGTTGGTCCACTGGTTTTTCTTCTATTTTACCATTCCTATTGAGAAAGTGAAACTTTTTTGTTGTTGTTGTTGTTCCAGGTTAAATAAATGAAATAGTCACTTGTTTCATTAAACTGCAACTATAATGTAGCCCTTTACCTCAGAGGATAAATCTGACAATAATGTGTTTGATGAAGAAATTACAATTGAGAAAAGGCAAATTTGGCTATGTAGAGAGCCATGAAGTTTCATTTAAAGGACCCTTCTTTTTTCTTTTTTCCCCAAATAATATCTCTGCCCAACGTAGGGTTCAAACTCAGGACCCGAAGATCAAGAGTCGTATGCTCTACCAACTGAGCCAGCCAGGTGCTCTAAAGATCTAAAAGATGCTCCCTTATTGCCTCCTGCTTATAGAGGCAGGATTGGGGTATTGTTCTCCTCTTTAGAGAGCTAGATTGGGGTATTGTTCTCCTCTTTCCATTGGTTACTGAATGCTCCTTTTATTTTATCTGATATTTGTAAGTCAAGAACATTGGGAAAATCTGCCCACCTCTGAACTCAGTTTCACATTTAGTCTCATACAGTCATCTGTTTATATGACAATTAGTCATACAGGATACTTATAAACATCATGTCTGTGTTGTTGTTGTTTCAGAAACTAATTCCTTGGATGGCAGGAGCTCTGTCTGTTTAGTTAATTGTGTTTAACACCAAACATTCGTCATTACATGTAAGGTTTTTAATGCTACTGTTAAACATAATAATGATAAAATACTTTCCCTGACTTTGGCAAATAAAATCTCTCTTCATATAAGACAGGGTTGGCAAACAACAATCTGGGGGCCAAATCCAGCCCACCATCTCTTTTTGTCTGTTTTTGTACATAAAGTTTTATTGGAAGACAGTCATGCTCATTTACATTTTTTCTGTGGCTGCTTTCCTTCTACAACAGCGGAGTTGAGAAATTGTGACAGAGACTGTATGGCCTGCAAAGCCTAAAATATTTATTATCTGGCCACTTACCAAAAAAGCTTGTTGACCTTTGATCTATATCACTGGTTCTTACCTCAGACAATAGGATAGGATCACCTATAAAATTCAAAAAAATTAAAGATCTCTGGCCCCAAACTAATACCTCCAATCAGAATCTCTAGGGTCAGAGCTAAAGATATAATACAGTTTTTAAACGTTCACCACAAAACTGAAAATCACCAGCCTAATGCAACACATAGTACCTATGATAATTTTAGTAACTCTTGCTCATTGAGTGTCTGGTAGATGTCAGGCATTGTATTAGAGGCTTTATATGTATTTCCTCTTTCTAATAACCATAAAAGCCATGTTAGATACATTTTACAATCCTTAATGTATATACGGGGAGGGAAATTGAAGCTTTCTAAGCCTAACTTGTATAAACTCACACAGCCAATAAGTGGTACAGCAAGGGTTTGTACTAGTCTTCCTAGCTGTCTGAGATTGACAACAGAAGACAAATACCCAGGTGGAGAAAAACTGACTCTTATCCTCTGAGATTTGCTTTTCCTCTGGGGGAACTGTAGGTATTTCGCATTACCAATGCTACATTGGCCTGCATGAGAATGACTGGTCTACAGATGACAAGAGAACTCTCCTATTGATAGAAAGTGGCACAGCTGAGAAAACACTAGAACATTCAAATAAGATTTTATTCAAACCTAGAGGATAACAAAAGGGGAACAAACTCATGGAGTACCATGTAGCTGAATATTCATCTTCAATGAAGAGTCTACCATAGGGACATCTAGGAAGATGATCTGTCTGATTCATGATCTGTCCCAAGTGGGAGAGCAGTTTCTTACTTATTTTTTTTAATGCTTATTTGTTTTTTGAGAGAAAGATAGAGTACAAGCGGGGGAGGGGCAGAGACAGACACAGAATCTGAAGCAGGTTCCAGGCTCCGAGCTATTAGCACAGAGCTGAACGTGGGGCTCAAACTCATGAAGTCAGAAGTTTAACTGACTGAGCCACCCAGGTGCCCCACTTATTTTATTTTTAATTAATCTCTATATTCAACCTGGGGCTTGAACTCACAACCCCGAGATCAACAGTCCCATGCTCCACTGACTGAGCCAGTCAGTCTCCCCAAGCTCATCTTTAATCCCTAACCTCTATAGAACATCATGAAGAACTCTAAACATTCCCCCAAGGAAAGTAAAGCATGGAGTAAAAGAAAGTGTCCTCTCCATCTTGTTTAAAACATATCTCTCAGGGGTGACTGGGTGGCTCAGTTGGTTCAGTATCCAACTCCTGATTTCAGCTCGAGTCATGATCTCACTGTTTGTGGGTTTGAGCCCCTCGTTGGGCTCCGCACTGACAGCTTGGAGCCTGCTTGGAATCCTCTCTCTCCCTCTCTCTCTCTCTCTCTGCCCTTCCCTGTTCTCTCTCTCTCTCTCTCTCTCTCTCTTTCAAAATAAATAAATAAACTAAAAAAAACCAAAAAACCCATACCGTTCAAATTCTGGTTTCTAGAATGATTCACACACGAATGTCCAACTTTTTCTTAACTAGTTGGTCATGATATGACAAACCTAATATTGCCCAAGATATAGTGAACATTGAACATACATTTGTGCTAGAGGATATCATATGATTAAAAAATGCATTTGACCTCAATATATCTATAATTGCTTATTTAGACAGAGTTCTAAATGAGGATCGAATCATTAGCTATACAAATCCTTTCATATTAATCTTGAGTCTATTCAAGTTCTAGTATCTGTTTTCTGATAACTTCTATTGTGATGTGACTCAGATAATTTTGGTAATCAGTTTTTTTTTTTTAATTTCAGTACCCTATTTGTTATTGCTAATTTATACCCAAAAACCACTGATATTTTATGATGCAAAGATTAATTAGAAAAGCTAGGTTTGGGGCACCTGGGTGGCTCAGTTGGTTGAATGTCTTACTCTTGATTTTGGCTCAGGTCATGGTCTCATGGTTCGTGAGATTGAGCCCTGAATCAGGCTTTGCCCTGACAGTGTGGATCCTGCTTGGGATTCTCTCTCTCTGTCTCTCTCTCTATCTCTCTCTCTCTCTGCCTCTCCCCCACTTGCATCTCTCTGTCTCTCTCAAAATAAATAAACATAAAAATAAAAGCTTCAGGTTTAACTGAATAAATTTAAAATTGTACCTACACAAGAGTACCTTTTATTAATAAGTATGATATTCTTCTTTTTATTTTTATTTTTTTGAGAGAGATAGAGAGGTTGAGAGAGCAGGGTGAGGGCAAAGGGAGAGAGAATCTTAAGCAGGATCCACCCAGTACAGAGTCCGACGTAGGGCTCGATCTCACAGCCATAAGATCACAACCTGAGCTGAAATCAAGAGTGGGTTGCTCAACCGACTGAGCCACCCAGGCGCCCCAATAAATATGATATTCTTAAAGTGAGCATTTATTAGTGTTATGGGCTGAATTGTGTCCCTTACCCTAAAATTAATATGATACAGTTCTAAGCCTTAGAACGTGACTATATTTGGGGATAGAGCCTATAAAAAGAGGTAATTAAAGAAAAATGAGAGCATTGAGGTAGGCCTTAATCAAATATGCCTGGTGTCCTTATAAGAAGAGATTGTGATACACATAGACACAGAATGAACACAATGTGAAGACAGTGGGATAAGACGGCCCTTTGCAAGCCAAGGAGAGAATCCTTGGAGGAGATCAAAACTGCCAACACCTTGATCTTGGACTTCTAGCCTTCAGAATCATGAGAATATTTCTGTTGTTTAAGCCACCCAGTCTGTGGTATTTGTTACAGTAGCCTTAGGAAACTAGTATGATAATGAAATCCACCAAAATTTCAGTAATTTTTTCCAAGTGGAGCTGCTTTCTCTTAACACCGTTTAAAGCAGTGCCTAGAATGGGCCTCTTGGCTGAAAGATGTCTGATGTCTCTTTCATACAGGTGTTCTGTTTACTGTAACCTTGGACTGAGTCTCAAAAGGTCAGCTGAAGTTCAGAGATGCTCAGTGTTGGGCTGGAGGCCTTCATGAAAGGCAGGCAGGCCAGTTTGTTATTAAAAGATCTTTCATAGCTGCTAACTCTGGAAACAAATGGGTGAGCCATGGTGCACTTCAGGGCCAACTGTTCCATCCCAGAGAATCCCGAGGGGGCTGGACAAATTGAAAGCACAGCTCCTGGCTGGGTTTGCCAACAATAGTGCTGAGCAAACTTAGAGAAACTCATCACAAGAGAAGCCAGTAACTAAAGAGATGAGAGTTTGGAAAAAAGGAAGGAAGAAATTTATTTTGGGTGTGGGCAGCCTGGAGATGTGGCGGGCTCAAATCTTGACAACCAACTTCTCCTCTAGCAAGGTGGACATCTAGAGTTTTATAGAGAGAGGTTTGGGGGGGGGGGTAACGTGCAAGAGAGCAGGCAGAGAGCATGTGGTCATGGGTGGAGATCGGTATGTGTTCAGCCCAGGATCATGGGCAGGGAAGGGATATGAGGGGCTATGTAGGGTGTGGTCTTCTGGGCATTCCACTGCTATCAGGGCTTTTCTGGTCAGGTGATTGGGATGTTCTGGGTCATTGCAAAATGCCTTCATTAATGCCTCAAGAAATGAGCATACTGGGTTTTAGTTAGAACAGGAGTTAAGCTTCTTTGTATCTGGTTTTAACTGTTTTGGTCTAACTATAGTTGAGCAAGAGGGCTTGCTAACAGGTTCCGAAGCAATTTCAGGAGGACTCAGAAACATTGATTTATTTGGCTTTTGGGATCAAGTCTACAGGAAACTAGCTCCAGAAACCCCAGAAATGACTTGGGCTACATCTGCCATGATTACTTTGGATTGTTACCCCGAATCTAAGGCAATCCTTCAGGTCTAGTTTGCAGACGCTGATTTGGTTCAGTTTGGGACTGGACTCTAAAGGTGAAGGGTAGGTGAGACACTATTGGTTTCCTAATATTCCCTTAGTGTAATCGCTTGGAATATCTTCCTCTGTTTCTATTTATTTTCATTATAATCTTAATGAACAGTGGTAATAGGAGTGTCAACTGGGGGAGGGAGTAGGTTATGGAGAATCCACATATGAGGGAGGGTTAGGGTGTGGAGGATGAAGAGGACTCAGTCGGACTCCCACTCTTTACCTAAAGCTGTTCAGAAAATCCAGGTGACTCAGCTCTAGTGCTTTCTATTTTGTGCATGCGTTTGTGTTTGAGGATGTCATTCCCTCTCCCTACATAAATGATTACACTGGAGAGGTCTCAGGTCCTAGCTGTACTTTAACCAGGGTTTTTAGTTAATCTAAACTCTATCCATACACCCTACCGTTTCCCATTCCTTGTCCTCCTCATCCTCGTCCCGCCTTGAGCTGAAAGCTGATTATACTTCTGTGGCTCTGGGTACACATCTAATATCACACATCATATTTCTACCTGTCAAAAGGTAGTTTCTGTGACATTAGAACAAAGGTTCCTACTACTTCTTCCTTTTAACCTGCATATAACTTTATACTTTCTATGCAATAATGATCCAGTTTATTTTATACTCTAGCTGTTTACGTGCGTATCATATTGTATTCCTCTTACTAGACTGTTCAATTTCCTTAAGGCAGGGACACATGACTTATTCGAATATCTTTGTATTTTCCCCTCATTCCTGCCCTTCTCACTCTCTAACCTCCTCATCAGTAATATGATATTTGTCTGTAAACAAGGAGTTGGGTACATATATGATGTATTCAACCTTTCCTCGTCTCTGTTTCATATAAGTTGGTTGGCATCTAAAAACCTTTTCTAGTTTTAATATAAACAAACAATGCCTTACGTTGGCAATTACACATCCCAGAGTATTATTCACGCATGTGCTAGCTTACTCACTCTGCATAACTTAAAACATGGTTTAGTAAAAAAAAAAAAAAAAAAAAAAAAGACAAAATCAAAAGAAGAACAATGTAGTACAGGCATATCAGAAAATACAGTGAGGGGCGCCTGGGTGGCTCAGTCGGTTAAACTTCCACTCAGGTCATGATCTCACAGTTCATGAGTTCAAGCCCCACATAGGGCTCTCTGCCAACAGTTCAGAGCCTGGAGCCTGCTTCGGATTCTGTGTCTCCCTGTATCTCTGCCCCTCTCCCACTCATGCTCTGTCTCTGTCTCTCAAAAAATGAATAAACTTCAAAAAAAAAAGAAAATACATTGAAAAATTCCTAAGGCATTATTTTAACTGATTTTTGTGTGCTCCAAAAACTAGCATTAATTTTTGAGTTCATGCTAAGAGCAAGAATGTATTTGATGACTTGTCATCCTCATTTGACTGATGAAAAAACTAAAGGCTCTAATGACATATACATAAAATGGATTTTTAAAAATCATCTGAGTACTTACTATGTGCCATGAACTATTCTAAATCCTTTACATGAAATGACTCATTTAATTTTCATAATATACCACTGGTGGAGGCCAGGGCAGAGTCTAAATTTCTAGGCATTCTATATCAGATTTAAATAATAAAATACAAAATAAAACTAAATTGTTTAAGTTGTCTTAAAGTGACACAGTAGTGATTTCTAAGCACAAATGACTGTAAAACATATAAGCTGTTTGTCTTTAGTAATACATTCTTAAAGTGTTATTTTAGCTCACGGAACTGCTCAGACACTATTTCACTGGATTAATACTTCTCAACACCCCGAAAAATGTTACTACTCCATAACAATTGGCAAAAATTTTGAACAGCAAAATCAGAAAAAGAGCTTAGTTCAATAGCTAAAATTCTTAGTGTATTAATTTGGGAATAAAATCCAGAAGGTCTTTTTGTTGTTGTTGTTTTTTTGCCAAATAACCATATAACCTTTCTTCTAAATAGACACAGTCTCAGGGAACAAATTATTCTCTGTAATTTATACATCTACCCTAAGTGGGGAGTTCAAAGCATATAAATGTTTCTCACAGATTAGCTTTTATTGTAAACACCGAAGTAATTTTCAAAGCTACTTTTCTCCTTTTTCTGCCAAATGTTTCTGTTTAATTATATTATTAAAATGAATTCTGGGAAGCCCCTTGGCTTTAAACTTATGCTCAACTGAAATATTGATGAAATAAAAAGAAATTTAACTTTAAAACCATATTTTATAAGAGAACCGTGAAAGGGATTTGCCGAGTGAGGTACAACTATTAATAGTTTAAAGAAATTATGTTATCTAGGCTGCTTGTAATGGAAGTTGGGTTATTTGCTTCACCTAAACAGGGAAGTTGGCATGTTTGCCTAGCAACAGCCGCTAAAACCTTCTGTTGTGGAAGGTTCCCTAGGAGTGAGAAGAAGGGAGGAGGAGGAAAAACAGGAGGAACAGATTAATCTGTTTTTCCTAGCAGGGGACTGAGGTCTGGCTCTTTGAGGAGGAAAAGGCTATCCAAGAGATAGCCTTTAGATTAGCATTCACTAACCTAATCCCTCCGTGATAGCTAGAAGTTAGTTATTTGTAGGATTGGGGTTACTACTGAGGAGGCTGAAGGGAAGGTTACAGATTTAGCGCACTTCAAAGGCAGTCAATTTCATTCAATAGAAAGACATCAATAGGTCTTAGCCTAAAAAGGAGCTGAAATCTCAGTACAGGAGGGTGTCAGCAACTAAAAAGACCTCCGCTCAGAGTTTAGGAAGGTGTGTGATAATGTGTTTTACAAATATTATGAAACACTGCGATTGACTTTATCGAGTTAAAGGCAGTAGCTTCTCTAAATATAGTACTGTTCTTGGTATTGGTGATGCCTGCAGTGAAGAAAGGACAGGAAAGCAAAATCTCTGCTCTCTTGGTCAAGACCTGAAACAAAAAAGGGCATAATGCAGAGGAGTTATTAACTGGGTGTGTGTATGAGGACCATCTCCACTGTGGACGATTTATCTTGAAATTGGGACTGTTATGATACCAAAAGAATTCCATTTCTCTCCTTTAAAACCACGGGTTTGGTTAAGCGCAACTGGCTTGAAGGGGTCTCCCACCACCTCCAAATCAAAATGGCTTCTTTTCCATAAGGGAGAAGAAACTTTCAATTATCACAAGGTTATCTTTTAGATCCAGGGAACTTTTCCACGGGCCGAAATCTTTCCGTTCTGCCCCAGACACCTATCGTCGTTCACATAGGCCTGGAAACACATTTTGGAGCAGTGAGCGTCCAGGCCTTTCGGCCGTTTTCGCCGCGTTGGGAAGGGGGACTCTCTGGGACTCGGTGAGAGCGGTGACCAGGGCAAAGCTAGTGCGATCGGGAACCCGGATAAAACAAGACAAGAACAAATTCTCTGGGTGGGGGAGGGGGATATGAAAAGGAACCAGAGTGGAGGACTAGAACTGAGAAAGCCTAGGGGTAGAGGGAGTGCAGAGTTCGATGGAAACGTCAGAAATTTCCCAATCCCCCCGCGCCGTCTGGCCGCTCGCCTCTGGGCGCAAAGACGCTGGTGGGGGAGGGCAGGCGGACTGCTGGACCAGTTTGGCGGCTCCGGGCGTGGGTGCGCCCCGAGGGGAGGCGGAGAGCGTCGCGGGCCTCCCTCCCGGGCGTTGGCGGCCGGTGACTCAGAGCTTTCCTCCCGCGTCCGCCCCGCCCCTCCCCTCCGCGCGCCCCGCCCCACGAAGGAGGAGCCTTGCCATCGTCCCCGCCCCAGTCTCCGGGGCGGGCCGGAGCCCGAGGAAGAGGAAGGGGACGAGGACAACGAGCGACGGGGAGGAGGAGGAGGAGGAGGAAGAGGAGGCCGACCAACAAGATGGCCCCTGCTGCAGGAGCAGCCTCAGCAGCAGCAGGTGGGAGGCCGGAGGCGGCGCTGGCGGTGGCGGCGGCGGCCGTGGCCCGGCGGCCTGGGACAGAGTCAGAGTCGACGGTGGCGGCGGCGGCGGCGTTGGCTGCCGCGGCGGTGGCGACGGCCGCGGGGACTCGGAGCTGAGAGGAGCTGCTGCTCGGACCAGCGCGGTGAGCGAGCGGTAGGCGGCGGCGGCGGCGGCGGCGTGGGGTGCGCGGCGGCCGCCGCCCGGCCCCCGTCGGGAACAATAGGCGGCCGCGGCGGGGAAGGGGCCGTCCTCGCCCGTCCTCCACCCCTCGGCGGTAGCGGCCACCCCTCCACCCCCCGGCCCTCGGCTTCAGCCCCGCCGCCGGCGGAGGGGCTTGTCAGCGGCCCGCGTCCTTAGGCCTCAGGCCTCCGAGCGCCGCCGGGAGGGCCTGCCTGGGTGGGTAGGCCGTGGGGAGGTGCGGACGCCGCCCTGGACAAGGGGAGGGCGCGGGAGACTTCGGCCGGAGGGAGGGGTCCGAAGGCCGCCCAGCTCGGCGGTTACTCCGAGGGCCTCGGCGGGTGATGAATGCGCGCAGGAAATGCTTTTTGGACCCCGGGTCGGTGGGGGGGTGGGGAGATGAAGGCGTCTGTAAACTGGTACCGCCTCCGCCTCCTGGCACCCGGGGGCTGCTCCCCTCCCTAACCCCTGAAGCGCTCCCCTTGCTCGGCCAAGTGGGTTTTAACGGTGTCCATTTCCCTGAAAGCTCCAGGAGGTCGAGCCAGATGGTCTTTCTTCCTGCTGGCGATCGGGAAATTGTGTATGCGGGTGTCTTTTTAAAAAAATTTAAGTGCAACACCAAAAAACAAACAAGGTAAAATGTGATTATCGATAAGGGATGGGGAGGGATGGAGGACTAAGGGATGTTCTTAAAACATCTCTTGGCATCAGTTCTCTCTAAACATCAATTATGCCCACGTCCCGGGTGAGAGTGAAACAAGGGCTCTTTTGAAGCAGTAATAATATAACTCTTGACATCCCAGAATAGTCCATGAAACTGGAAACAAAGCCACTTACTGGCAACGCGAAGACAAATTGTAATGTTTGAATAGAACTTTTCTTCGAACGAACCGTTTTGAATTATTAATGTGCCGCATAAGAAACAACATTAACATAGAATGGACCTAACGAAACATTTCTTCAGGAGGGAAGTGGTTCGTCTTCAGGCTAGAACTTCTTGTGTGCTGTCTCAGGCTCCAATTTTGCATTTCAGTAGTTTGTTCTAAGACTAACCTTTCCTGTAAGTTTGATTTCTGAAGCAGATTTTAATAAGGTTTCAAAACTTTTTTTGTAACTTTCAAAAACTAGAAACAACTGTTCTCTTTTGAATGTTGAGGTTTATGGAGAGGCAGCTCTTCATCGTATTTGCCCTGGGGTAGTGGCGCCTGTGATTTCAACTGTTAACTGCGACTACTAAATTTAATTTTTTGAGGCTTCCACCACGTCCATTTCCAAGTGGGGGCGGGGAGAATGATTCAAGTTATTTCTATTTCAGTTTCTACCTAGGTATGCAGAAATTTATATTAAAATAGTTTGGATGCATCCAGGAAGATTGCTTTCCACTATTTAACATAACATTCAGTTGTGTGGTCCAGTCTAGTTTGTGTTCTTAAAAGGAAGATGGGCCTGTGCAGAGAAGATGCCAGTTAGTATCTTTCATCCATCTTTAGGGTAAATTCCTAATTAGAATTTGTGTCCTAATTCAAAGCATTTTTAGGTTATGTGAAGTTTAATGTACGGTGCTAGTCCTTAATTCTTTGATGAGAATTGGCAGTAAATAGACAATTAAATAAACACAAAGGTTGAGCTGTCTTATTGTTTAGGATTGAAGTATAGTGGGTAAATGTGAATAACTTTTATGCCTAGGATAAATAATGTGGATATTTTGATTTTTAAGTGATGGGGAAAGAACAGCTTTCACATGCCTCCAGCTAATGTGAATGTTCTGGGAATAAGTTTTAGAAAGGACACTTTTTTAAGTGCTTAAATTCATGATTTTTTTTTTTAAATGCTGAATTTTGTTAGGTCAGTACAAAATGCAACTAAAGACAAGTTTGTAAATTGTAAGTGGTTAGTGTGCTTTGTTATGAAAAAAAATCTCATCATGTCGTGACAGGGACTGATTTTCCTCATACTTAATATCGGTTGCCTGACAACATTTTTTAGTGTTAAGGGTTTGTGTTTGAAATTGGATGTTGATCCAACAATTTATGGGTTGAGTCTGGGTCCCTATTTCTGTTTAATATTGAAAAATCTTAAAACCAGAGAGAGTTCTGGTTTTAATAAGTGTCAAAACTCTTTTAAGATGTGATCCCTGCATTGTGATATTTTATTGGTGTTTATTCTGATAATTTAAGTTTCTCAAGTAGTATTTAAGAATTCCCTTGTATTTTCTTTGTAATATTAGAAGTTAGTATATTTGATTCATTTGAAGATATTTGAAAAGGATTTTTGTAGCTAAAAGTTAAATTTTTAAAGCATCTTTGTTAAATGAGTAAAAACATTCTCATTTAATCCTGTTTAGGCTGTAATATTTTGTGGTATTGTTCTCACTTTACATACGAAGAATCTGAGGCTAGGAGAAGCTATGTAACTAGCAAAAAAGGCCACATAATTAATAGGTAAAAGAGCTTACTCAAACCCAGGTCTTGTGGCACAAATTAGATGCTTTACTACTGCCACCATGTGTCTCAAGGTTTAACTTTGAAGCCTCTCCTATGTCGACAGATTCCTTGTTTTGGCCACAAGCTATACTTTGTAATTCTGTACTTGTCTTTAGCCCTAATAGCTTTTCTATTAACATTATTTGTACCCTGCCAAATATTCGCTTACAAGTTTGAGAAAGTATGTATTCATGTGAATTACAAATGAAAGACTTATTTTAACTTTTAGCAGATTTGAACGTTGTTGATATAGAAACTCCTACCATTTATATAGGACAGATTTATAGTATCACTCTAATGATATTTGCTATGTAAACAGTTACGAAATTGTGCCTTTGAAATACTGCATGGAAATTTAAAAGTGACTTTAGAAACGTTCAGGGATGTTAAAGTTGGGTCAGCTAACATTTGAAATTCTTCATTTATGCTTTTTTAAAGCCATAGCCCGTTTAGAATTCTGCAGAACTTTTGTTTCTACATCTTGGGGTTTGAATTGGAATTTTATGAGGGTCTAATCAGCCTACTCTCTGATAGATCTTGTAAGTTGTTGACACCCAGCAAAGTGAAGAATGCGCTGGTAAATGATCCTTGTTTGGTGGATGCCTCGGAGCAAGATGTTCCTTGGCAGGGTATACTGACCTGGTTTAGCTTTGGCCCTGACGTGCAGGAGTTCAGGTATTCTTTGGGATTAGATTCAGATGGATTTAAATTCTCACATTGGCCTGCATCGAAAACAGTCACAGATTTCAGTATCAGCCCGTTCTCTAGGACCCTCTTAAAGATCTCCTTCTCTTTTGTTTAATCCTGAAATCTATGCTACCTTTGGACCAGCCTTGGAGGTTGTTCCGGCATAAGATTAATTTGTCTGGCATTATACAAAGGAATATTTCTTATTCCATAGTTTCTTAAGGTAGATTCTACACATTTTCAAGTGTACAGTTTACTAATCCTAAATAATGATGTCCTACATCCCCGAGACAGTTAACTTTATAGCACATTTATTTATATCCATTACTGGTCAGACTTGTGCCTGTTCACTTCTTATGTAATATTCTTGTTTACTCTATGTAATATTAGGCACTTGTTATTAATTCACAGTGTTTTCCTAATTGGTTGAGTTTTGGGAGAAAAATTCTAGTAAAAATTTGAGTTCGCCTTTCATGCACAGTTGAGCTGACTGAAATAGTGACCTGTTGTAGAGGAATAAATATTTTAAGGTTCATTTATATTTTTCATTGAGATTATTTACAAATGAATGTCATATGTCAACAATATTTTGATGTTTGTCAAGCATTTTAGCACCAATGTCAGTACTCATCTCACTGATTATTATCGTGCATATATGGTAATATTTAACTTAATATTATCGTGCATATATGGTAATGCATTTTATTTAAAAATCTCCAAGACCTAAATAGCATTTGAACATGGTAGCAGTGTTTTTGAAGAAGAGTTCTAAAGGGGTCATTATTTTATATATATATATATATATATCTTAATATAAATTTTTGTGATGTTTATTTACTTATTTTCGAGAGAGAGAGAGAGAGAGAGTGAGTGTGGGGGAAGAGCAGAGAGACAGAGGGAAAGGGGGAGAATCCCAAGCAGGTTTCACGCAGTCAGTGCAGAATCCGATGCAGGGCTGGAAACCATTCAGATCGTGACCTGAGCCAAAACAGACTTGGACGTTTAATCAACTGAGCCTCCCAGGTGTCCCTTAACATAAAATTAAAAAAAAAAAAATATTTTTTTTAATGTTTATTTTTGAGAGACAGAGAAAGTGCAAGCAGAGGAGGGGCAGAGACAGAAGGAGACACGGAATCCGAAGCAGGCTCCAGGCTCTGCACTGTCAGCATAGAGCCCAATGCAGGGCTCGAACTTAGGAACCACGAGATCATGACCTGAGCTGAAGTCAGACGCTTAACCGACTGAGCCACCCAGGCGCCCTGCATAAAAATTTTTTTAAATAAAATTCAGGTCATTTAACATAAAACTAATGATTTTATTTATTTATTTATTTTAAGTTTATTTATTTTTGACACAGAAAGAGAGAGTGCAAGCGTGAGCTAGGGAGGGGCAGAGAGAGAGGGAGACACAGAATCCGAAGCAGGCTCCAGGTTCCGAGCTGTCAGCACAGAGCCCGATGCGGGGCTCGAACCCACGAACCGTGAGATCATGACCTGAGCCAAAGCCAGACGCTCAACCGACTGAGCCACCCAGGTGCCCCAACTAATGATTTTAAAGTGAGCAGTTTAGTAGCAGTATATTCATGATGTTGTGCAGCCACCACTGTCTAATTCTAAAACCCTTTTATCACCCCCAAAGGAAACTGTACCCATTAGGCAGTTACTCCCCATTTTCTCCTCCCCCTGGTCCCTAGCAACCACCATTCTACTTTGTGTCTCTGTGGATTTAACATAAAACGATAGAGTCAAGATTAAGGAATAGTACTTTGTATAATTGAACGTGCAGAAAAAACTTGGGATAGGATTGTTAGGGATCAGAAACCATCTCATTCTTTGCATGCTTCTCTTGAGTACAGTAGGCAGACCGCCAGAGACTCTTTATGTAAGAAAAGTTGAAAGTCACAGCGATTTGCAGTTTTAGTTTTTGATCATTCCAAAAGAGTTCTACTCAAATTCTCAGACTCATTTCTATTTCCTTATTGGGTTATGAGAATTAACCAAATTGTAATGTTCTATACATATGTGAGCAACTAATACTTATTTTGCTCTTTGCAATTTGCCTTCTGTTTTCTCCCTCTCTCTTTTTTTTTTTTTTTAATTTTTCTTAATGTGTAGAAGAAACTTGGAATGTGTAGGACTTAATTTGAGATGATACCAGAAAATGATTGTTAGGTTGAAATTCTTTGATCTTTATGAATCTGTTTTATAATTTTATTCAGCTGATCTTTGAGGACATTTAGAGTTAAAATTTGCCTGACACTATGCTGTTAATCCCATGTTGAATAAATCTTAAAAACCTAGGTTTTGGCTCTATACCTGACTCCTTCCAAAAATGTAGACACTGTTATAAAAGCAATTGATTTGTAGCTTGTTTTGATTGGCTTAGTTCATTGAGAGAGAAAACCATTGGACTTTTTTTCATTCTGGAATAAAGTATAATAAAGTTGGACTTCTGTAAATTTATTTTTCTTTTTTTTAAAGTATTTTTTTTTTTTAACGTTTATTTATTTTTGAGACAGAGAGAGACAGAGCATGAACGGGGGGAGGGTCCGAGAGGGAGGGAGACACAGAATCCGAAGCAGGCTCCAGGCTCTGAGCCGTCAGCCCAGAGCCCGACGCGGGGCTTGAACTCACAGACCGTGAGATCATGACCTGAGCCGCAGTCGGCCACCCAACCGACTGAGCCACCCAGGCGCCCTGTAAATTTATTTTTCTAAGTAATCTCTATACCCAACATGGGGCTCAAATTCACAACCTCAACATCAAGAATCACATGTTCCACCAACTGAGTCAGCCAGGCACTCCTGATGTCTGTGAATTTAGAATTGCTCAATTTGAAGTTTCAATTTTGGGCTTTGGAAGTACTCTTTTATCCTTACCTTAAGTTCAAAATGGTACTCCCTTCCCTCCCCCCAATTAAATTGAAATCTTAAAACTTACAGGGTGAAGCACAGAACAGATTTCATATTAATAAGATTTTTTTAAGTTTGTTGGTTGGTTGGTTGGTTGGTTTTGAGAGAGAGAGAATCCAAGCAGGCTCCATGCTGTCAGGGCAGAGCCTGATGTGGGGCTTGATCTCGTGGAACTGTAAGATCATGACCTGAGCCAAAATCAAGAATTGGACGCTTAACCAACTGAGCCACCCATGTGCCTCATTAAAGATTTGTAGTAAGTTACAGGAAATCTATGTGGAGAAGAAAAATTTAAATTTTGATATTAATCCTCCCCTTTTTAAAACATGATTTTAAATATTCTTATTCTCTTAATTGTTTCCAAATGTCAGAGTTCTTGATCAGACTTCAAAAACTTCAAAAGAAGTCCTTGGCAACCTCCAAAGTTACCTTACTAATCTCCTCTTTTTAGGGGAAAATTTATTTAGTTGTAAGAACAACTTAAAAAGTGATGAGAAAGAATTACTTAAGAATATTTACAACTCAATGCAGTAACATTCCTGCTTTTCTTTAATAGAGACTTTTTTCAGAAAAGTAAACTAAATATTTGTGTTTTTATATACACCTCATTAATTTTTGATAGTGACATTTACTGGAAAACTAGTATAGTAAATCGAGATTCAATCATTAAAATAACAACTTTAAGGGAGATGATGTTTAGAGATCTATGCTTAAAAATATGGTTTAGTGGGGAGCGCCTGGGTGGCTCATTCAGTTGAGCATCTGACTCTTGATTTAGGCTCAAGTCATGATCTCATGGTTTGTGGGATTGAGCCCCACATCAGGCTCCATGCTGATGGTGCAGAGCCTGCTTGGGATTCTTCCCTCTTTCTCTGCCCCTTCCCTGCTCTCTTGCACACTCTTTCTCTCTCTCAAAATAAATGAACTTAAAAATATATATATGGTTTAGGGGCACCTGGATGACTTAGTTGGTTAAGCATCCAACTCTTGGTTTTGGCTCAGGTCATGATCTCACAGTTCATGAGTTGGAGCCCAGCCTTGGGCTCTGTACTGATAGCATGGAGGCTGCTTGGGATTCAGTCTCTCTCCCTCTCTGCCCCTCCCCTGCTCACACTGTTTCTGTTTCTTTCAAAATAAAGTTAAAAAATATATATGGTTTAGTGTGCGATTTGTGAATGAAGGAGGATTATTGTATTGTTGACTTTATTATAGAACAATATTTCATCTATCCATGTCCCAGTTTAGAATAAGAAGTATACAAAAAGTTTTAATTGTCACAAGATTAACGAGCCAGATCATCTGCACTAAGGCACTGGCTTAGGAGCTCTCTTGGTTTTTACATAATTCTAATAAATTTGATTGTTTTCTGATCCCACAGCAGATTAAAAGGTGCAAATTTGCTGTGGGAATAGAGGCACTATAGGTAAAATGGAGAGCAAGGGGACAGGCGACAGGGAAAAAACCACATTAGCTTGGGGCCTTGTAACATAGACTCTGAGTATGTCATTAGTTTTTGTGTTGTGCTAATAACCTATTCCTGATGAAAAGTCATTGTGGGAAAATTCAATTATGTTTTAATTTTGGGAGTCATAAAAATGTACAGAGTACATTTGGACACAGGCTTTGGAGTCAGATATATCTAGGTTCTCATCTTCTATCACTTAAGCTTTATGATTCTTTATCCCTAAAAATAGAAATGGTAATTCCTTCCATTAAAGATTTGTTTTGAAGTTTAAATGAGATAACATACATAGTATAGTACCTGATATCTAGTATTGATTCAATAAATGTTATTCTCCTCAAATTCTGTTCAACAAAAATCATTTTAGAACAATTTTCATCTAAAATATTTGAAAAAGTTTTGTTTTTCAAGGTACATATAAACTTTGTGTAAGTTAGGATTAAATATATGTGTACTTTTTTTTTTTTAAGATTTTACTTTTAAACAATCTCTACACCTGATGTGGGGCTCGAACTTACAACCTGGAGATCAAGTCACATGCTCTACTGACTGAGCTAGCCAGGCACCCTGTATGTGTACTTTCGAAGGTAGTGGTCAGGAATGAGGTACCATTCTCATTTTCTTCCCACATCAGTCTTGCATTATTATGGATCTGTGCTGTTCAGTACCAACCACTAGCTACAAATGGCTACTTAAATTTAAAATTTTTTCCTAGACTTAATGTTTTTTAGAGCAATTTTAGGTTTACAGAAAATTGTCCTGAAGATACAGAGTTTCCATATACGTCTTCCTTCTACAGTTACTTCTGTTAACATCTTGCATTATTGTGGGGCATTTGTTATAGTTGATGAGCCAGTTTTGGTAAATGGTTATTAACTAAATTCCATAGTTTATATGAGGGTTCACTTTTAGTGCTGTGTAGTTCTGTGGGTGAGAATGTCTTCTTTCACTTAGCAATGTAACATTTAAGGTTCTAGCTTGTTTCTTTTTACTGTTAAATAATATGCCATTTTATGGATAAATCTAAGTTTTAGTTAATTAAAATAAAGGAAATTTAAAATTTAGTTCCTCAGTTGCACTAGCCACATTTCAGTGGCTCAGTAGCCACATGTGCCCAGTGGTAATTACCATATTGGAAAACGAAGATCTAGAACATTTTCATCATCTCAGGAAGTTTCTTATTGAAGAGTGCTGATATAAACTATCCTCCCGGGGTGCCTTGGGTGGCTCAGTCAGTTAAGCATCCAACTCTTGATTTCATTTCGGCTCAGGTCATGATCTCGTGGTTCATGAGACTGAGCCCCACGTCAGGCTCTGCGCTAACAGCACGGAGCCTACTTGGGACTCTCACTCTTCCCCTTCCCTGCTGGTGCATGCTCGCCCTCAAAATAAATAAATAAACTTAAAACAAAACAAAACACCAATACTTCCAGCATCCAGTTCTCCATTTATATTCACTCTCACAGAAAGCTTACTTTACATGATCTCAGTTTGTCCTTGAGCCTACATTTCCAGTGCTTGTTGCTTGTGTTGCTGGCAGCCCTAAACTATACATAATAAACTTGATTCCCGGAAAAAACCAGCCTTTACAAATAAATATTGTCCATTAATGGTTTCCTAGGTTTCCTATCAGGGTATCATCTTTTGCTCCATTTTTCATTGTTCCTAAAATTTTATTTTTCTCTAAACCTTTTGAATATTTATCAAAGGTATACAGATCTCAGCTAAGAAATGGCAGCACTGAGATGAGAATCTAGACCTTCTTATTCTAGTTCTTTCATGGGCTCCCCACCAATTGGGGTTGCCTTTACAATCACTTTTGAAGAGGTAATTGGAGACCATTTGATTCTATGCTATAGAATTTTTAACAGTATATTTATAGGTCAAAACTATAAATTTAATAAATAGTGATATATTCATTCTTAAACAATTAGAATCTTAAATGAAGACATTTATCCCTTTAGCCGATTTCTTTCTGTAATTCAGTTATGGGAAAATTTTTTGCTTTCATGTGTGAGTCATTTTAGGTAACCAAAATTAATTTCCAGGACTAATATGAATTGGCTGGTAAGGGTGAATAGAATTGAATTGAACATTATTGACATCCAGAATTCTCTGCTGGTACCTGGATATTACACTTGGATTCTATTCAAACTACACTTTAATTTGTAAAATCCAATCGGTTACCACATGAACTTTAACTTGCATCTTTTTTTTTTTTTTTTTTTTTTTTTCCAACGCTTTTTATTTATTTTTGGGATAGAGAGAGACAGAGCATGAACGGGGGAGGGGCAGAGAGAGAGGGAGACACAGAATCGGAAACAGGCTCCAGGCTCCGAGCCATCAGCCCAGAGCCTGACGCGGGGCTCGAACTCACGGACCGCGAGATCGTGACCTGGCTGAAGTCGGACGCTTAACCGACTGCGCCACCCAGGCGCCCCTAACTTGCATCTTTTTTAACTCATCATGTTAAAGTTTTCAGAACTTGAAAAATGGAGAGCCTTGTGTTAGTCTCTTTTGCTTGCCTTTTTTTTTTTTTTTTTTTTTTGTGTGTGTGATAAGTTGTACCTCTAATTTTGCTGATACTGTAGCCATTTTATGTTAGGTCTTGATTTGACCTTCCCTGTACACTGACTATGCTTGCTCAAAAGTCAGTTTTGTGGAGCCATTATGTTAAAGAGTAGTAGTCTTTCATATTTTAGTACTGTACTTAAAAAAACTTAGATTTTTTTACCTTCCTTTTGAAATGCTTTCCCTATAATTACTGCTTTTAAAACCCATGTTTTATGTGTCAAATTTTGTATTAGTTACCCCATTGAAAGCAGTTTTTGAACTGTTTTTGATTAAATACTCTTTGCTGGAGTCTGGCTTTTCTTTAAAATTTCTAGAAATTTTTTAAAAAGGGTGAGGTTTTTCATATATTTAGAAAAATTGAGTTACAGGTTCCGTGGATTGACTCATTGTCTAAGTCAGTTTTTTTCAGAAATGTCAATTTATTATGTAGGTATGCAGTTGATGAAAACCTGTTCATAAGAGCATAGAAGCCCCTTCTAGTTTTTCCTTCTACTGCTATCAGAAAAAGAGATGGTTTTGTGAAATAAGAAAGTCCTTATAATAATAGATAGATCTCTAAATGCATTTAAGAACAACTTAGGGAAGCGCCTGGGTGGCTCAGTTGATTAAGCATCCGACTTTGGCTCAGGTCATGATCTCATGGTTAGTGGGTTTGAGCCCCGCGTCAGGCTCTGTACTGACAACTCAGAGCCGGTAGCCTGCTTAGGATTCTGTCTCCCTCTCTCTCTGCCCCTTCCCCTCTCTGGCTGTGTCTCTTTCTGTCTCTCAAAAATAAATAAACATTTAAAAAGTTTTAAAGAAAAGAACAGCTTAGAATATCACAAAACCCACAATAAAGCATCATTGAATATTGAAGTAGTAGCACCTAATCTCCTAATGATTGACATGCATTAGTTAATTCATTGTACTCAGTGTCAAGATAAAACTCAACAGCTTTTTAGGGGATTGAAGGGGAAAGAATTAAGGAGTAAAATCCTGTCAATAGATTCTCCATATTTGGGAAATGTTTCACATTGTTGATTTTTTAAAATTCTTTTTTTTAAGATGTTTTAATTTTTCTTTTCAGTTTATTTATTTTGAGAGAAAAAGAGCACAAGCAGGGGAGGAGCAGGGAGAGAGGGAGAAAGAGAATCCCAAGCAGGCTCTGCATTGTCCGTGCAGAGTCTGACACGGGGCTCGAACTCACAAACTGTGAAATCAAGACCTGAGCTGAAGAGTCGGATACGTAACTGACTGAGCCACCCAGGTGACCCTAAATGAAGACTTTAAAAACAACAAAAAAAATTTTTTTTAATGTTTGTTTATTTTTGAGAGAGAGCGTGAGCAGGAGAGGCAGAGAGGGAGACACAGAATCCGAAGGAGTCTCCAGGCTCTGAGCTTTTAGCACAGAGCCCGATGCAGGGCTCGAACGCACAGGCCGCAAGATCACGACCTGAGCCAAAGTCGGCCGCCTAACTGACTGAGCCACCCAGGCACCCCTACTCTAAAAGACTTTTTAAGAGCAGTTTTATATTCACAGCAAAATTGAGAAGGTACTGAGATTTCCCATATACTCCTTGTTCCCACATGCACAACATCCACCACCAGAGTGGTAAATTTATTACCAAAAAAAAAAAAAAGATTATTTAAAGTTCATAGTTTACATAGGGTTCATTCTTGGTGTGGTACATTCTGTGGGTTTGGACAAATGTGTAATGACATGTATTCACAATTGTAGTATCATACAGAGTATTTTTGTTGCCCAGAAAAATCCTGTGTTCTGCCTATTCATCCGTGTTCACCCCAGCTCCTTGCAGCCAGTGATCTTTTTGTCTCAGTAGTTTTGCCTTTTCCAGAATGTCCTGTAGTTGGAATCCTACAGTAGGGAACCTTTTCAGATGGCTTCTTTTAGTATTATCTATGTTTTTTCATACCCTAATAGGCTCATTTCTTACTTAAAAAAATTTTTTTTAATGCTTATTTATTTTTGACAGAGAGAGAGAGACAGAGCATGAGCAGGGGAGGGGCAGAGAGAGAGGGAGACACAGAATCCGAAGCAGGCTCCAGGCTCTGAACTGTCTGCACAGAGCCCGATGCGGGGCTCCAACTCACGGACTGTGAGATCATGACCCGAGCCGAAGTCAGACGTTCAACCGACTGAGCCACCCAGGCGCCGCTAGGCTCATTTCTTCTTAACGCTGAATGATATTCCATCATCTGGATATACCACAGTGTATTTTTACATCTATTTACTGACGAGTATCTTGGTTGGTTGTTTCCAAGTTTCGGCAGTTATGAATTAAGCTGCTCTAAATGTCCGTTTGCAGGTTTTTGTGTAGACTTAAGTGTTCAGCGCCTCTGGGTGTATGGCGAGGAGAGTGACTGCTCGGTTGTATGGTAAGAGTATGTTTAGTTTATAAGAAATACCAAACCGTCTTCCAGAGTTGCTTTCCCATTTCGCATTCCTACCAACAATGAATGAGAGGTCCTGTTGTTCCGATTTTTGCCACCATTTGGTGTTTCTGTGTTCCAGATTTTGACCATTCTAATGGGGTGTGTAATGGTATCACATTGTTTTAATTTGCATTTCCCTGATGACTTATGATGTGGAGCCTCTTCCTATGTTTATTTGGAATATAGTATTGTATAGTTGGAATCATACAATATGTAGTCTTTTCAGATTAGCTTCTTTGTCCTTATCTCTTTTTTTTTTTTTTAGGTTTTATTTATTTAAGTAATCTCCACATGCAGGGTAGGGCCAACCCCAAGATCGAGGGTCGCACATTCTTCTGACTGAGCCAGCCAGGAGTCCCTATCCTTATCTTTTTAATCTCCCACTTTACCTTTCGTTTTACCTAGCTTATGGATATTTTTAAGGATATCTTTAATTTTGGAGGCATACTTTCTTCTAAATATTAAGTACCAGTATTAAAAAAAAATTAACTCATTTTGTGGTGATACATCCTGCTGTCCTAAGTCCCCTTGCCATTTTACATTATCTTTTATGTGAATCATCCCAATACTATCTTTAGAGATATGACATTTGTCACAGTCAGGCAGAATAGTGATTTTTTTCAGTCACATTCAACAATTATTGAGCAAATATTACATGCCCTGCAGCAATATGGACTTTCTCTTACAGAAAGAGCATAGGATATATTGGAAACATCAGAGCATCTAATACAGGCTTGGCTAAAAAAGATTCTTGAAAGAGCTTCCTGAACTGAGTGGGACTTACAGGATGAGTAGAGGTTTAACAGTCTAGATTTAGGAGACTACTTGAGCCCAACAAGACCTAGAGTGAAAAGAATGTATTGTGTGCAGGGAAAACGTTAATACTTCTGTTGGTAGAGAGTAAAATATGAGGCAGATGGTGATGAAAAATAAGATTAGAATGGTAAGTGGGGGCCAGATCCTGAAGATCTTTATGGCATGTTCAAGTTGGTCCTCATTAGGTACCATCAAAGAAATTGTTGTTGATGTTACTTGTTTTTCAAATCAAGGTATAATATACATGCAGTAAAAAGTAAAAATCTTAGAGATATATCTTAATGACTTTTTACATATATACACTTGTGGTATAACAGATTACTACCTAGATGAAGATATATAGTGTTTCTAGCACCTAAGAATTCTTTTTGCTCTTTCCCAGACCATACTTTTCCCCACTGCCTCTCATCTTCCCCAACAGTTATGCTGACTTCTAACATCATAAACTACTTTGCCTCTTCTTAAATGAAGTCATATATCATGTATTCTTTTTCCTTCCTCTATAAATTAAAGCCTTCAGTAGGTGCTGTTTGGTATCTGGCTTTGTTCATTATGATATCTGTGAAATTCATCTATATTATATGTAACAGATCAATCTTTTTATTATTGCTGTATAGTATTCCATTTTGTAAATTAATCACAGTTTACCCATTCTACTGCTGTTGGACATTTGGGTTGTTTCCAGTTTGTTTTCAGCTTTCTATGAATAAAGCCTCTAAGAACATTCTTGTACATGTCTTTTTTAAAAAATTTATTTATTGTTTTAAGTTTCTTTATTCTGAGAGAGAGACAGAGAGAGTGAGTTGGGGAGGGGCAGAGAAAGAGAATCCCAAGCAGGCTCCGCACTGTCAGCACAGAGCCCGACGTGACGCGGGCTCTAACTCATGAACCGTGAGAACATGACCTGAGCCGAAACCAAGAGTGGGTCTCTTAACTGACTGAACCACCTAGGCACCACTTTGTATATGTCTTTTGATGGACAGAGTCGTCTCTCTTGTGTAAATACCTAGGAGTGGAATTTTGGGGGTCATTGGTAGACTTTTGTTTGGCCTAAGTAGATACTGTCAGTTTTCCAAAGTGAAATGTGCCAACTTACACTGCCTGAGAATTTCACATGCTCATATCATCTTTGGTATTGTTAGTTTTGAAAAATTTTAGCCCTTCTGGTAGATACGGAGTGGTATCTCATGGTCATTTTAGTTTAAATTCTCCTCCTGTGTAAACGATGTTCTATAACTTCAGTTGGCATATTGTATACCCATTGGCCATTTGGATATTGTTGGAAAGGTTTGTTCATGTCTGTTGTCTGTTTTGTTTGTTTGCTTGTTTGGAATTGAAGCTTCTTATTATGGGATATACATACCACTATTAGTGTTGGGTGTTCTCCGTTTTTTAATTGAGTTGTTTTGTCATGGAAGAAAACATAGGTGAGTGACTAGCAGCTGTGTGGAGGGTAGAGGGAGGCAAGACAAAGCTGGAGACTGAGGCCAGTTAAAGGGTAACTGTGTGGGGGCACCTGGATGGTTCAGTCGATGAAGCATCCGACTATTGATTTTGGCTCAGGTCATGATCTCAACGTTTCGTGAGTTCAGGACCTGGGTTGGACTCTGCGCTGAACAGTGCTGAGCCTGCTTAGGATTCTCTCTCTCCCACTCTCTCTACCCCTCCCCTGCTTGTGTGTGTTTTCTCTCTCTCAAAATAAATAAATTAAAAAAAAAAAAAAGTTACTGTGTGATCCAAGTGAGAGAGACTATATGCTCTATGAGAGCAGGGTCATTGTTTCTTTCAGGGCTGTATCTTCAGATCCAAGGACAGTGACTGGTATATAGTTGTAGGTGCTCAATAAGTATTTTTTGAGTGGATGAATATGGGTCCTCAGGGAAGTAGAGATGGAAAGGAATATATAGATGTAAAAGATAATAAAAATTTTTAATAGGAGTAGAAAAAGATGGAATCTAGGATGATTACCAGATTATCAGATTTGTACATTTGTACATTGTCAGATTGAATAGTGGTGTCACCAAAGAAGCAAAGACTGCAGAAGGAATTGCCAGTTTAAAAATAGGGATGTTTAGTTACCATGTGACCTTGAGCTTATTACCTAACATATGTGCTTCAGTTTCCTTAACTCTAAAATTAAGCTTTGTAATGATACTAATAGGGTCATTGTGAGGGCTAAGTGAGATAATGCATGCAGAGCACTTAGAACAGTGCCTGGCACATAGATGTACTCAAAAAAGGTTAGAGATAGAAACAAACAAAAATCCCTATCCTTGTGGAGCCTACGTTTTAGGTTTTAGTAATGGTGGGTATACACTATAACAGAGCAAGTAAAACATAACATTATTGGGTGCTGAGAAATATTATGGAGAAAAATTAATCAGGAATGAGATGGGAAGGAAGTGCATGTGTGTGGTGGTAGTGGGATTGGGGTTGAGAGATCAGTTTTATTTTTTATATATTATTTTTTTATTTTTTATTTTGTTTCTTTTAATTTTTTTGACGTTTATTTATTTTTGGAAGAGAGAGACAGTGCGAGCGGGGAGGGGCAGAGAAAGCAGGAGACACAAATTCTGAAGCAGGCTCTAGGCTCCAAGATGTCAGCACAGAGCCCCACATGGGGCTCGAACTCACGGACCATGAGATCATGACTTGAGCTGAAGCCAGATACTTAACCGACTGAGCCACCCAGGCGCCCCTATTTATTATTATTTTTTCAAATGTTTGTTTATTTTTGGGAGAGAGAGAGAATGAGCAGGAAGGGACAGAGAGAGAGGGAGACACAGAATCCATAGCAGGCTCCAGGCTCTGAGCTGTCAGCACAGAGTCCAACACGGCGCTTGAACGCATAAACTGTGAGATCATGACCTGAGCCAAAGCCAGACTCTTAACCAACTGAGCCACCTGGGCACACTGAGAGATTAGATTTAAATGAGGTGATCAAGTAAGGCTCTTCATAAGAGAATTCACTTATGAATGCTTGCAGGGAAATGAGGAAAAGGTTCAGGATTGGGGGAACAGTGGGGCAAACTGATGATAATTCTTTAAGACAAGAAAGCAGAGCTCCCTGTTTTTACCAGAGAGTGTAACATTAGTAGATTAAGATCTGTTTATTGTGCAACCCCCAGCAGTTAAACTTGCCTCAACCTTTTATCCCTTCCTCTCTGCAACACACAAACATACTACACAAACCTGAGCATGAATTTAATCCCTCAAAGGTCATCATTATGTATTTTGAAGGAAGTGTTTTGTGTTTAATTCTGCAGTAGTAGCAACAAATCAGTATATTCTCTAACAGTAGTTACTATTTGGGAGTCAGCAAAATATCTTCATTTACAAGTTATATACCTTTTATTTTATAAATCAGATACATTGTAGCTATAAGCTTCTGTGTTTGGAGTCCATGTAGTAATTTGTCCTTTTTTTTTTTTAAAGTCCTGAAATGTAATTTTTTGCCTGGGATAACAGTCTAGAAATAATTCTCAGTTGGAAAATGAATCCATACCTCTTATTTTGTTGTTGGATTATTTTTCAAGCATGTGCAATTGAAAATCACTGTGATTTTGTTTTGTGGAGATAGTTTGAATTCTATCAGACACATTTCATAAAAATAAACAAAGTAATGAAAATGTCCTTAAGTCTTGGCTAGTAGGTGACGGGGACAATACATTTTATTAACACTATTATTAAGTATGTTAGATTATGTCTCTAATGCAAAAATTCCCTAAGTCCGAGGATATACTCAAGGATCACCCACCTATACGCATCACAGGTGTGTTGCAGTTTACCTCTTCTGTGTACATCTCCCTGTTTTCTCTTTGTCGCCCAGTTCTAGAATCAGTCACACTCCTGTGATCACCACCAAGGACACCTAAGGCACAGGCTCCCTGGGGAAAAGTAGAAGCAAGTAGAAGGAAAGAAGTGGGGGCTATTATTGTGATGGATATGTTGCTTGGTTTTCTTGAGTAAAGAGGGACTCTGTTCTCAAGTTTTGTTACTGACACCACTACTGTTTTTGTTACAGTTCACCACCAGAAATCTGCTGGGGTTCAAAATCCAAATGTCATCACTGCTTCAAAAATGACCTTATGAAGGATATTTTTCTAAATGTGGTCAGTTTAACTGGAAGTGTTTTGTAATAGTTTAAAAAGTATGAATGTAAAATAAAAACCTAACAAATATAATGTTGAATTATTATAATATTATATAATATAATATTATTTTATAATAATTATTATAATTATCTTCGGAAGCTGAAACACAAAAGAATATATATATGTATACACACGTACATACTGATGGTTCCACTGTATAGAGTTTTTAATCTGTGGTATTAGAAGTTAGGATAGTAGTGACCTTTGAGGAGGAATAAAAGAATAATGATTGGGAGGGATGGTGTGGGAGGCCTTCTGAGGTGTGGTAATGTTGTATATCTTGGGTATACAGTTGACCCTCGGAGCAGTTTGGGGGTTAGTGATGCCAGCCCCCATGCAGTGAAAAATCTGCTTATAACCTTTGACTCCTCAACTTAACAACTAATAGCCTACTGTTGACTAGAAGTCTTACCAGTAGTATAAAGTTGATAAACGTGTGTTGTATGTTGTGTATATTATATACTGTATTAAAACTAGAGGGAAAAAATGTTGAGAAAATCATAAGGAAGGTGAAATACATTTACTTCCTTACGTACTATATTATTGAAAAAAAAATGCACTTATAGGCAGGCCAGGCCAGGCCAGAGGCGGTACCAGGGGCAGGCCTGGTTCTGGCTTGGTGATATTCTGCACCCTGGTGACCTTGGCGGCTGGCTGGCTGTGGCGGAAGCCTGGAGGCACAATACAGAGGTCTCATCTGCCTGGCAGTGTAGCATTGACCTGTGCCACTGGCAGCTGTAGCCACATGTAAGTATAGCTGGCCTCCCAGAGACTCTGGGGCCTGGGCCCTGTTGGGGGGTGTTTGGTGGGGAGCCAGTGCCTGGAGGATTGGAGGTTGAGGCCACTGGATGTGTTCCTCTTTCAGCTCGGCCTCCTCTCTGCCAAGCCCCCCTGTGCCTGACTCACCCACCCCACATATACAACCCTTCACCCAGAGGGTGACCCGAAGCCCTGCCCCATCCCAGGGTGCCCTGGGACTGCTGACTGCCTCCACAGGTCTGGTCTCCCTGGGTTCTCAGGGCAACAGGTACAAACTCTGTGCCGGTCACCTTTGATTTGGTCTGTGGAGACTAGGATGGGCAGTTGTAAGTAAACGCCTTGTGCCTTTGCTGTCAACTCTTTAAAAAAAAAAAAAATCTGCATGTGAATGGACCCATGCAGTTCAAACCAGTATTGTTCAAGGGTCAGCTGTACAGGTATGCTTACTTGGTGATAATTCATTGAACCGACCATTCTTGATCTCTATGTATGCCTTTCTGTAAGCTATACTTTAACACATTTTAAGTATCTTAAAATATATAGAAAATAAGATTCATTTTCTGTTTTAGTCCTGTGATTATTCTCAGTGAAAAGTTCTAATAAAATGTTCCTTGTGATTCTCTTCAAAAGGAATGTATTAGTTGTAATAACCTAATTAAAAAATAAGCTGGTAGGCTTAAATAGTTCCAGGGGTCCTGTACTAAATTTACTTAATTTGAAACTGATCATGCTCAGGTTAAACGTAAAACAGGCACCATTTAATTTAGATCTTTATTTTTGGCTAATAAAATAATTATTAATTCAATAAAAATTACAGGTGCTGGAAGTTGGAAGATACTGTATTACAGTAGAAAAAGTACAGGCTTTGCAAAGAATTGGACAAACGTGGGTTCATATTATGACTAGACCACTAAATTAGCTGAGTAACTTTGTTTTCTTTCCTTCCTTCCTTCGTCAGTAGTGGTGATAGCTATCTCAGGAGGTTGTTGGAGGATTAAATGAGATGATCTCTAAGGGCTTGGCACTCATATCCCAAGTGGGATTTGGGGGTGAAGAGGGAATAGTTTTGGAGAGTGTATAAAGATAGTTGTAGGTAGGAAAAAAGAAGTATAACCTGCTGAAGATCACTAAGGTGATGATGTTAAGGAAAGTTAAGTCTTCAGATTATAACCAGTAAATACTAACAACATCTAACTTGGGAGTATACGAATCTATCAATGTTAAGAGTTAATAATGCTTCTCTGGCACATCAGCATGAAGGACTGTTAGCATGGGTGACAAGTATTAAGTTGGAATATAATAAGTTTTAGACAGATTTACATTGAGTTTAAGTGGTTGGTACCTATTTTTTCTAGAGGACGTGTCATCCATGCTGTGCTTTGAAAATGTTATCATTTTGGTATACTTGACTGCTTCTCCCCTTAGTATTAATTTATGCTGCAGGATTAAGAAACTAAATTTAGGCATGTTGTGTTTATGAAGGTACTTCAGTATATTAGTAATTTTTAGGGCCTTCATGAGGATAGATTCACACTTTTAAAAGGTTGTAATTCAATTGAGAACTTTTCGTGTTTCAGGGTCACTATTACATTCAGTATTATGTATTCTCAAAAGGCTATGATGAAATTTATACATGTTATGTTATGCTTTAATTATATAACAATTAGATATCTAAGTTGAGTGGCTGAAAACAACCTTTTATTTGGTTACACTTTTGAGTCAGCATTTGGGGCAGGATTTAGCTGTGTGGTTCTGCTGGTCTCCATTTAAGTCACTCATGCAGCTTGAGTCATCTAGCAGCTCACATTGGGGCTGATTGTTCCAGGGGACTGAGCTTGGACAGTTTTTCTCTGTTTTGTTCTCTGTTTAGGTCCTGATTGTCTCAAGGGTGTAATAATATTTTATAAGGTTATTATAATTAAAAGATAATATACTTTAAGTTTTTAGAATATATTTTTTAAGGTTTATTGTATTTTTGAGAGTATGAGCAAGGGAGGGCCAGAGAGATAGAGGATCTGAAGTGGGCTTGGTGCTGACAGCAGTGAGCCTGATGTGGGCCTTGAACTCACGAACTGTGAGATCATGACTTGAGCCAAAGACATTTGAGTCACTCATGAGCCACCCATGAGCCCCAAGTTTTTGGAATATTTTAACCCATAGTAAATTCTGTTACTGTTTTAGAGCTTAGCATTCTTTCAAGTCTCCATTTGTTTATATTTAACCTATGATTATCTCCTTCAAAGATAGGAATGCCAGCATAGCTTGCTAATAAGTGGTATCCCAGAGGCCTTCTGAAAGATAAAGTTGAGGGTTTTTCTCTCTGTTTGCCAGCTTTGACATATTAAGACTCATTTGCCCATGTTAAAAGGTGCCTGCTTAAAATAATGAAATAAAAACCTGGATTTTATATTTGAGTTTATAAACCTTCAGGTACCTTCTTAAAATCTCCTTCTTCCAAAATGGAAATTGTGTGTGTGTGCACTGGAGAGCAAACTATCGGTTATTTTAATTGCATTTACGCCTGATAATCTAATTATTCTTAAACTGGGGTATAAGAATACTTGGATTTTTAAGCTTTTAAAAATTTTTTAAAAAATATTTAGGCTTTTAATGTCTGGCTTACAAGTTTGTTTTGTAAGTTTAGGGGAGTAATTGTCTAAAATTGGAGTTACTTGTTACCAATGTTAAATTTTGGCCACAGAGAGTTTGTCATTATGTTGCTGATGTTAAATATCTTTTTTGTCCCCAGTGTCTTAAGGTGCAAAGTAAGATTATTGATTTGAGATTTTTTCAAGTTTTAAATTTTTTTCTTGTTTATTAGTTTTTTGTCTTATTATTTTTTTTTAATTTTAATTCCGGTGTAATTAACGTATAGTGTCACATTAGTTTCAGGTGTACAATGTAGTGATTCAACAATTTTATACATTAGTCAGTACTCATCATGGTAAGTGTACTCTTAATCCCCTTCACCTATTTCACCCGTCCCCCTACCCACCTCCCTCTTTTTTTTTTTTTTTTTTTTTAATGTTTATTTTAGAGAGAGGGAGACAGAGGATCTGAAGTGGGCTCTGCTGACAGCAGAAGAGCCCGATGAGGGGCTCGAACCCACGAATTATGAGATCTAGACCAGAGTGCTAAAGTCTGGCTCAGCTGCCTGAGCCACCCAGGCGCCCCTCTTTTTAAATGTAAACATTTAAAGCTGCACACTTCTCTCTAAACCTTGCTTTAGTTGCATCTTATAAGTTTTTGTATTGTATATCTTGTCATTCATCTCAAAATAGTTTCTGGTTGCCCTTTTCACTTCTTCTTTGACTTATTGGTTATTTAGGTTATTGTGGTTTAATTTCCCTATGTTTGTGAATTCCCCAAATTTCTTTCTGTTATTTGTAATTTCATTCCATTGTGGTCAGAGAACATAACTTTAGCGATTTCAGTCCTCTTAAATGTATTGAGACTTGTTTTATGGTCTAGCATATGGTCTGCCTTGGAGATTGTTCCGTGTGTACCTGAAAAGAATTCTGTTGTTAGGTATTCTCTGGATGTCTTTAAGGTCTAGTTGGTTCATAATGTTATTCAGCTCCTATAAATCCTTGTTGACCTGTGCATGCTAGTCTAGATGGTAAAGCCCTAGGTTTCTTCCCTAGCAGCAAGCTTTCCATTAGCTCAGTTGACTTTTTGTTGGAGAAAACAGAAATACTCCAGCTTGATACATTTGCTAATGTGTGTTGGCTGACTTTTTTCTGTATTAAAACCATAGAGAAAATAATGAGAGGGAAAAAAAACCAAGAGACTCTCTGATTTTAAGGAACTTAGAGTCTAGTTATGGCTTAGCTAATTGCTCTATTGAGGGTATTGTTAACAGGGATAACTATAGTTAAGAAATCTAGTAATCTAGATAAGAGATGTTGGTAACCTAAACTTAGATACTGGGAATGGATGGGAAGGTTTAAGGAAACATTAAAATGAAATGATAGGGCTTGGTGACTGATTAGTTAAGGGGGAAGGGTTTGAGGAAAAGGGAAAAGTCAGTTGATGATGCCCCATGCTTCTGTCAATGGGTAAGTGACTCATCATTGACATAGGGAACAAAGGTTTTTGGTAAGGTTGAAATGATTTGGGATGCTAGTTAGACATGGATGGCTAGTAACCAATTGATTATATGGCTCTGGTTGGCATTGAGAAAAGAGGTCTGGGGAGCCTGGGTGGCATAGTCAGTTAAATGTCCCACTTTGGCTCAGGTCAAGATCTCACAGTTCGTGGGTTCAAGCCCCACATCAGGCTCTGTGCTGGCAGCTCAGAGCCTGGAGCCTGCTTTAGATTCTGTGTGTGTCTCTCTCTCTGTTCCTCCCCTGCTCTCACTCTGTCTCTCCCTCAAAAATAAATAAACATTTAAAAAATTAAAAAAAAAAGAAGAGAGGTCTGAACTTGAGATACTGATTTGGAAATCATCAGCATGTAGTCGGTATTTGAAAGCTGAAAAATAGATGGAATTACTCGGGGAAATTTTGTAGAGGAAAGAATTGAGGTAGGAATTCTGGAAAATCATATATTCCAGAGATGGACAGAGAAGGAGAAACTCTCGACAGAGACACGCATGGAGTGGCTTGCCATTAGTGGATTATCTGGACAGTATGTCATAATAGAAACCAAAAGGGGACAGCATTTGTAGGAATAACTGGCCAACATTATTAAATGCTATATATAAAGAAATTAATGACTGAGACAGAACCATTGAATTTTAAAAGAAGGTTGTTGACATGTTTGTTAAGAGATGTTTCAACATAGTGGTTGGGATAGAGTGGGTAGTTTTAAAACTGAAAGGTGAGGGAGTAGAGAAAGAGCCTAAGAAGAGGACAAGGACAGGGATTGAATGACTTTTATTTATTTATTTTTTAAGTAACTCTATGCCCATTGAGGGACTCAAACTCACAACCCTGAGATCGAGAGTTGCACACTCCACTGAGCCAGCCAGGTGCCCCAACTTTTTTTTTTTTTTTTTTTTTTTAATTAAAGATTGGAGACATAAATGTTTTTTAAGCTCCTCTGAACAAGGATTTAACCATGCCTGTAGGGAAGGAAAGAACTAGTAAAGAGGGATAAATTGAAGAAATGGATTATTAGTGCTGCCCCAATAAACTATCTCAATTTCATTGAACTCCTCAGGAGTCTATAGGTTAGTAATTGACAGTCTGAAATATGAGTTTATGGGGCACAGGTTAGATTTATTTTTCCTCGTGAGCATTTACCCCTACATTCATGGTTACTGAATACTTGCCAATCAGGTTTGTCATTGCGTCTCAAAATAACTTCTGGAGACCAAAGGAACAAACTTCCTGTTCTGAAAATGAGCGATTATTGCAGCAGGAGGAGAGATTTCAAAACGTGACCTGAAAAACTATTTAAAATCTAGTTAAAATATTTGGCCTAGGCGCCAAAAATTATTCATGGATCTTTTTTGTTGGGGCTGAGTTATCTTTAGGATTTAGAAAAGAGGCTTAATTAAGAAGACATCAATTTTCACAAAGAAAACAACCAATATCAGAAATTTGCATTTAATCTGAAAGCAATTAACAAAATAACAGATCAACTAAAATGCCAAGTGTATTCCAGAATATTCCTGATTTTGGTTATTATTAGTTCTTGTTGTGTTGTTGATGTTTGAACACCACTAAATGGTGATAACATACTTAGTTAACAATATAGTATATGTAATATTCAGTGGAGGATTAATGCAGAAGCTGAAAAAGTGAAGTAACCTTTGGCTGTTTTGCTATAATGCGAAGTTTTCTAAGTATTCCACAGATGCTTTAAAGATGACACGCTTTTTTCTTTTTTTTTATGTTTTTTTTTTTTTAATCATCTTTTTTTTTTTTTTTTTTAACGTTTATTTATTTTTGAGACAGAGAGAGACAGAGCATGAACGGGGGAGGGCCAGAGAGAGAGGGAGACCCAGAATCCGAAGCAGGCTCCAGGCTCCGAGCTGTCAGCACAGAGCCCGATGCGGGGCTTGAACTCACGGACTGTGAGATCATGACCTGAGCTGAAGTCGGACACTTAACCCACTGAGCCACCCAGGCGCCCTAGCCCCTCACCTCCCCCTTTTCTTTTTAAGATGATGCTTTTCTGCCACCTCTTTAATAACTGGTGATGTCCTCTTCAGTGTAGCACATTTACACACAACGTGTAACTTAACGTAGAATAAAAACCTGGAGCTTTAAAACTGTGCACACAAAGTTAGAGGTTGTCATTCACTTTCTAGAGTACCACTTCAACTTCAGATTAGGCAGCTTCTCCATGAATGAATGGTTTTATCTGTTTTTACTATTTCTTCTTCTAAATTTGGCATTATGCTGCAGGTAGAAATGTTTCTTTTTGTCCTTCTAAACACTGGATGGCTAAATAAGCCATCTAAATGATCCCTTTGCTGCTTTCTCAACACTTTTTATCAAGCCCTATCTTTTAGGCTTTCCTCCCTCTAAATCAGAAGCTATTCTCTCTATACCTGTCTGAAGTATTTGTCCGTTTGTACTGACATTAGTGTTTACATTATTTTATTTACATCTACAATGTGTGTTCACATATTTTGGGAAGATATTTTTACAATCAAAATTGAGTCTTGGGGCGCCTGGATGGCTCAGTTGGTTAAGCGTCCGACTTCGGCTCAGGTCATGATCTCACGGTCCTTGAGTTTGGGTCCTATGTTGGGCTCTGTGCTCACAGCTCAGAGCTTGGAGCCTGCTTCAGATTCTGTGTCTCCCTTTCTCTCTCTCCCTCCCCTGCTCTGTACTCTGTGTCTCTCAAAAAGCAAATAAACATTAAAAAATAAATAAATAAAAAATTGGGTCTTTCTTCATAGGACATTATTGCTGGAAAAACCTTGAGCCTCCTTAAAAATCTGAGACTAGTGTTTCATCTGTAAATTAATTGATACTCTGCTGAGAATTATAACACTGAGAATTATTATAATAAGCCTTCATTGATTTTTCTTCTTTTTGTTTTGATTTCCTGTTTTTTGCTTTGTTTTTCAAGATTGTTAAAAATGTTCTCTGATGTTGCCCTGCATGTTAGTTGCTATGGAAATGTTCCAGAGAGATGACAAATTAAATTACGACCAAGAATACAGAGTTAAACTCCTCTCGTAGGGTAGAGTGTGAGGAAACCAAGGGTTTCTTCTTAAAATAAGGTTTTGCTTAATATATCTTTCTCAGGGCAGCTTATACCTCAGATTCACATAAGAGCTGAGTTGTAGTCTCAGCTCACAATATATCAGCTTCAGGCAAGTTATTTAATTCTGTTGAAGCTCAAGTGTTATCTATAAAATGGGCATAAAAATGCCTCAGAGGGGTGACTGGCCTAGATTAGATGCTTGATGAATTTCATTTCCATTTTCTCCCTCTAAGTCAGAGGCAGATAAAACGAACCTGTGTAGAGGAGATGGTAATACATTTTTAATAACTTTTTATTTATTTATTTTAGAGAAAGAGCACGAGCAGGGGATGGGGGCAGAGGTGTGGGGGTTGGGGTGGGGGAGAGAGAATCTTAAGCAGGTTCCACCTTCAGCTCAGTGCGGAGCCCAATCCGGGGGTCATCAGCTCTCTTCCATAACCGTGGGATCATGACCTGAGCTGAAATCAAGAGTCGGACACTCAACTGACTGAGCCAGGCACCCCTTTAATAATTTTTTAGATGTCAGTTTTTAATACATGTATAGATTAACGTTTTATTTATTTTTGAGAGAGAGGAAGAGTGTGAGCAGGGTATGAGCAGAGAGAGGGAGACAAAGAATTCAAAGCAGGCTCCAAGCTCTAAGTTGCCAGCACAGAGCCTGACGGGAACCCATGAACTGTGACATCATGACCTGAGCCCAAGTTGGACGTTTAACTGACTTAGCCACCTAGGCGCCCCACTTTATAATATAGTTAAATGAAATCTTCAAAGCAATATAATTTAGCTTTTAATTAGGGCTATTGTCTTTATATATTTTTTAAGTTTATTTATGTATTACGAGAGAGAGCGAGCAGGGGAGGGCAGAGAGAGGGAGAGAGAGATAATCCCAAGCAGTTTCTGCACTGTCAGCACTGAGCCCGACCCGGGGTTTGTACTCCTGAATTGTGAGATCACAACCTGAGCCAAAATCAAGAGTTGGATGCTTAACCGACTAAGCCACCCACGTACCCCTGTATTTTTAAAGTATTGCGTTTAAAAATTTGAAGACTAAGACTCTTTATTAAAAAAGACTTTAATGATTTTTAATAGCTTTATTGACATATAATTTACATACTTATAAAATTCACATATTTTAAGTGCACAATTCATTGATTTTTCGTAAATTTGCAGAATTGTGCAGTCATCACAATTCAATTTTAGGACATTTCCATCACCCTTAAAAGTTCCCTGCCTTGGCCTTGGGGCATCTGGGTGGCTCAGTTGGTTAAGTGTGGGACTCTTCATTTCAGCTCAGGTCATGATCTCACAGTTCATGAGTTCGAGCCCCACATTGGGCTCTCTTTAGTGGAGCCCCCTTCTTCGGATCCTCTGTCTGTCTCTCTTTCTCTCAAATGAATGTTAAAAAACAAAAGTTCTCCTTCCCTAAGGACTATTGGTCATCTGTAAGATGGCACAAGTTACGGTATTTAACAGTACCAGCTTGGGAATTAGGCTGACCAGGCTTAAATCATAGTCCTGCCACTTGCTAGCTTTGTGTCTTTGGGTACTTCTCTGTACTTTGGTTTCTTTACTTTATCATTAAAATGAAGGTAATACATGCATTACAGCATTGCTGTGAATAATTAATTAGATACTGTATATAGAGCACTGAAAGTGTTGGCACCTACTTGGTACTTAACAGATATTGGTTACTGGTGGTAGTTCATATTGTGTTTTAGATTTATGGTGCACACTTAAACGAGAAAAGCATCTGAAAACACCTAGCATAATACCTGACACATCGTTTATTTTCAGAAAACCAAGCTCTTTTTCTGTACCATATCATAATCTTGTCTGTAGTACTTATGAGCACTATTCCTTGTGTAAAAATGTTAATATTCTTGAGGAAGTTATGATATTTTAAAATTTGGGCCTTCTTCAAGGTGAACTGATTGCTATTTATCATGTTGTTATGTATAACCAATTAGTAACAGTAAAAATTACGACTTGCCATTTACGGAGGGGAATAGGCTTTGTTTTAACTGATAGGAAGGTTAACCATTGCTTTCATCATTGAGTAACAGTCACTTGTTTGGATTTTTGTTAGAAATAAAGAGGGTTCATCATCCATGCTTTTCAGATTAGAAAGGTTTCAGTAGAATTACTCCTGTTGAGCTAGGTTTGGGCTGACTGACCCCTAACACACAATGAGTTGTCTGGAGGCCTTGAGCACATGTGCTTTGATGAATAGAATTATTTAGGACTTTTTTTTTTTTTTTCCTGACAGAACCTTGCTCTGAAAAAGCTTAAAGAATCTGGATATTGGTGTTTAGTATTTTAGTCATTTTCTTTTTCTTTCTTTCTTTCTTTCAAGAGACCCAGCGCGAGTGGGTTGGGGGGGGACAGAGAGGGGAGACACAGAATCCAAATCAGGCTCTAGGCTCTGAGCTGACAGCAGAGAGCCCGATGAGGGGCTCAAACTTGTGAACCACGAGATCATGACCTGAGCCGAAGTTGGACACTTAACCGACTGAGACACCCAGGTGCCCCTATTTCTTTTTGTTTTTTAACGTTTATTATTTATTTTTGAGAGAGAAACAATGCGAGCACTGGAGGGGTAAAGAGAGAAGACACACAGCCCAATGCAGGGCTCGAACTCATGAACTGTGAGATCATGACCTGAGCTAAAGTTGGATGCTTAATCAACTGAGCCACCCAGGCGCCACTGTCAGTTTATTTCATGGGTTTACTCCATACTGAGAGAAGGTTTACTACATTCACTAAGCCATGTGTCCTGTATAATTTAGATATGTTTTGTGGTTGAGGATGTTGTAAACATCTGTTTATGGTAAAACTTGGGGAATGTTTAGAAAGATGACTTTGGAGAAAGATGTTTAAGGAATGAGGAAGTGGAAATTGTTCTTAGATCTAATAACTACAGTTAATAACATTTTGACGTTCAAAAAAAAAAAATCTTTGCTTTATGATTTTATAGTTCCTAAAATAGAATCATCAAAGATTGAGTTACTATTCATAATCATCAAATTTCCCAAGCAAAATCAAGCTTTTAAAATACTGTTTTCCCTCGGTCTTTCATACCTATCTTTCTGATCAAAAGAAAGTTGTTTTTTTGGGGTTTTTTTTTTTGTTTTTTTTTTTTTTAAAGTTTATTTAAGAGAGAGAGAGAGAGAGCACGTGCGTGCTGAAGGGACACAGAGAGAGAGAGAAACACAATCAGGCTGTGCACCATCAGCATGGAGCCCAGTGTGGGGCTCAACCTCATGAACCATGAGATGACCTAGGCCGAAATCAAGAGTCAAACACGTAACCAACTGAGCTACCCAGGCGCCCCTAGAATGCTTTTATTTTTAGTGAAGAACTGGGTGCTGATTCTATGTGTTTATTCTATCAAGTTTGTTATAGTTGTCTCTAAGAACTATTTTACTGGAAAACGCAAGAGTTTAGCAACTATATACCTGATTTTACTATGTTGAGATGAAATGATACATAAAATTAATAAAATGTGCTAGTTCTTTGAAACAGGTAAATTATAGAGAAGTTATAAAAAGTTTTTAATGCATTTTGAAAAAAAAAACAACTAAGTTTTGAGAATTTGGATGTTCAAATGTATAAAGCAGTCCGTTTAATAAGGAAAAATGTTTTAGTCTTACAATAATTTATCTTAGAAGTAGCCTAAACTGTGTTCTAAATGTACTCTAGCTTCTCTTGTTTTCATTGTTTCAAAATTATTTGCACTTATAAAATTCATGATTAATTTTATAAGCTGCCTAACTGTATAACTTGCTGTTAATTTTGTTTGACATCTTTCCAGACCTTTTTCTTCCATCTGTTCATATCCATTAATACCCTGGGAACATGACCTCATCCCAGTTTGTTTAGATTATCTGTTATATGTACTTCTGTCTCTGTCTTTTACCTTTACCTTGATAGTATTTACCATGCCTTGGAGTCATGTATTTAGTTTGTGTCTCTGTTGTTTATATGGGTAATGAAAGAAACGATGTAAGCTCTGTGCAGACTTGCAAAGACTTGCTTGTTCACTATTTTTTATCCCTAGTGCTGGGCACATAGTAAAAACCCATAAAAGATTTTTATGCAAGTAACTGAATGTTTAATTTTTACTGGGAATGGAGAAAGGTTTTTAGGGTATAATTTCTAAGAAACACTGGTTTAGTACAGAAAGAGAGAAGAGTTGCAAATGACAGCATTTAAAATACTTTTTATCCAGTTAATAATACATATTTGTATATTGACCTATATGGATAAAGAATCCGAAAAGAAAATAAACCAGGGGTTTGTCTGTGCAGGTGGATGGAAGTGAGGACTAGAGGGATGAGAGATAGGGGTGAGAAGGAGACATTTTGGTGTAATCATTTAAAAAAATGTTTGGTGCACGTGAACATCACTTTTAAAGAACTTAACAAGAGTTTGTTGAGATTGTGGTGCAAATACAGAGGAAATATATGTTCATATAAATTACTATTTTTATTTTTTATATTCTTATGTTTTCACTAGTTACTTTATTTCAGTATGTCTGAATCAGTGATTTCTTCTCTCTTTTCTTTTCTTTTCTTTTTTTTCTTTATAGACAGAGAGACAGAGAGACAGACACATCTTGAGCAGGGGGTGGGGTGGGGGCGGAGAGAACCCCAAGCAGGCTCTGCCCTGTCAGCTGTGGGATCATGACAGGAGAACTGAAATGAAATCAAGAGTCGCTTAACCGACTGAGTCACCCAGGTACCCCATCTGAGTCAGTGATTCTTATTTTCCCCTTCCCTTCCTCCTCAAATAAAACCTTTGAGAACTGATAAAAATTTGAGAATTGATAAAAGCCCTGGATCCTATTCCTGAAGGAATGAGCATGTGTATATAAACAATTTTACATATTTCCAAGGTTAATGGATGCCTTGATACAAGCCAAATATTGTTAACTGTAGTTTTAGTGTACAAGGATATTTTATTTTATTTTATTTTATTTCATTTTTTCAATTTATTTCTCTCCCTTTTTTAAAATGTATGCATGTATGTTTGTTTATTTTTTGAGAAAGTGAGAGTGTGCAAGCAGGGGAGAGACAGAGAGAGGGGGAGAGAGAGAACCCCAAGCAGGCTCCATGCTCAGCACAGTGCCCGACACAGGGCTTGATCCCATGACCCTGGGATCATCAGAATTAATAAGAGTCAGAGGCTTAACCCAACCGAGCCACCCAGGTGCCCCCACCCTTTTCTTTTTTTTTTTAAATCCCAAGTTAGTTAACATACAGCGTAATAATGGTTTCAGGGGTAGAATTTAGTGATTCATCACTTACACATAACACCCATTGCTCATCCCAACTAGTGTCCTCCTTAATGCACCTTGCCCATTTAGCCCATCCCCCCATCCAGCACCCCTCCAGAAACCCTCAGTTTGTTCTCTGTATTTAAGAGTCTCTTATGGTTTGCTTCCCTCTCTGTTTTTATCTTATTTTTCTTTCCCTTCCCCTGTGTTCATCTGTTTGGTTTCTTAAATTATACATATGAATGAAATAATGATATTTGTCTTTCTCTGACTTATTTCACTTAACATAATGCATTCTAGTTCCATACACATTATTGCAAATGGCAGGATTTTATTCTTTTTAATCACTGAGTAATATTCCGTTGTGTATATACACACCACATCTTCTTTATCCATTTGTCAGTTGATGAACTTTTGGGTTCTTTCCATAATTTGGCTATTGTCAATAGGGCTGCTATAAATATTGGGATGCATGTGCCCCTTCGAATCAGCGTTTTTGTATCCTTCGGATAAATACCTAGTAGTGCAATTGCTAGGTCGTAGGGTAGTTCTATCTTTAATTTTTGAGGAACCTCCAGAGTGGCTGTGCCACTTTGCATTCCCACCAGCAGTGCAAAAGTTCCCCTTTCTCTGCATCCTCGCCAACATCTGTTGTTGCCTGAGTTGTTAATGTGAGCCATTCTGACAGGTGTGAGGTGGTATCTCATTGTGGTTTTGATTTGTATTTCCCTGATGATGAGTGATGTCGAGCATCTTTTCATGTGTCTGTTAGCCATCAGGAGGTCTTCTTTGGAAAAGTGTCTGTCCGTGCCTTTTGCCCATTTCTTCACTGGATTATTTGTTCTTTGGGTGTTGAGTTTGTTAAGTTCTTCATAGAGTTTGCATACTAACCCCTTATCTGATATGTCATTTGCAAATATCTTCTCCCATTCCGTTGGTTGCCTTTTGGTGTTGCTGTTTCCTTCACTGCGCAGTTGTTTTTTATCTTTTTTAAAAAATTTATTTATTTTGAGACCAAGAAAAAGCGCAATTAGAGGAGGGGCAGAGAGAGAGTCTTAAGCAGGCTCTGCACTGTCACTGCAGAGCCTCATGTGGGGCTTGAACTCATGAACTATGAGATCCATCACCTAAGCAGAAGGGCAGTGCTTATTAACCAATTATTATTATTATAGTGCTTATTATTAATCCAGGTGCCCCACAGAAGCTTTTTATCTTGATAAGGTCCCAATAGTTCATTTTTGCTTTTTTCCCTTACCTCCGGAGACATGTTAGTATGCAAGGATATTTTAAAAATCAGGGGGTGGTGATAGGTTTATTTTCAAGGCAGTCTGATAGGGGTGCCGGGGACACTAAAACTAGAAACTTGGTTTCTAATCCTGGCTCTGCTGTTATCAAGCTGCATGACGTTGTAACTCTTTTACTTGTCTTGTTTTTGGTCTTCTTCATGTCGAATTGGTACAGTGGCAAGTGCACAGGCTTCAGTGTCAGGTACTGATCCGAGGTGGTTGTGTCTTGATTTTGCTACACCTATGTGACCTTGCACAGAGTTCTCTGAATGTTAATTTTATTTCTCTGCAAAAAGAAGGAAAGTGATTCCAAGTTCTTTGGGTTTTAAAGATTGAATGGAAGGAGATGTTTGAAAATGTTTAATAATACTTGCTACTGATTGGGACATAAGAATGTTACCTCATCTTGAAAAATTAGGCAAGAACCAGATGATCTCTAAAGTGTCTTTTACCAATAGAATTTTGTGATTGTATTTTAAACAATTATTGTGGGGCGCCTGGGTGTCTCAGTTGGTTGAGTGTCCGACTTTGACTCGGGGTCATGATTTCACAGTTCGTGGGTTTGAGCCCTGCATCAAGCTCTCTGCTGTCAGCACCAGAGCCTGCTTTGGATCCTCTGCCCCTTCCCCACTGTTTTTCTCTCTCTCAAAATTAAATAAACATTTTAAAAAAAATCTTGTTACAACTTGTTACAACAGAATAATTTGGAAAACTTGTGGCAGCACAGTTCTGAGACCATGTAGGAGAGCAGTGAGTTTTCAAGTCTGTAAAACTGATGTTGACCATATTTTCTACCTGTTTTCCATATTGCACAGTGTCAGATGTCGTAAATCTCAAAAAGTTGCTTGCGATTTTAAGACTCATTAAAGAATAATATAGATTAGAATTTCTTAATTTAAGAGTTTTTAAGTCACTTATAATTTTATGAACAGATTTTCGCATGTCTTGTCAACTCTTGAAATTATAGGCAAAAACTTTACGTAGTCTAAATTATAGTGGGGAGCTATTAGCTTTCATAGTGAACAAGACAGATTAGATCTCAGCTCTTGTGGAGTCTATATTCTAATATTAGATAGATATTGAGTAAGCAAATAAAAATATAAGAAGAAAAATGTAACATAGATAATGTAAATGTTTTGTAGAGAATTTAAGTACAGCGATGGACTATAGAATGATTTGGAGTTTTAAGTGGCCAGGGAGGATGTGACATTTTTGGTGGCATCTAAGTGATGAAGAGTGCAATCCAATTCAAAGATTAGATAGAGAGAATACCTAGTACTAACATACTAAGGTGAGGATAAGTGTTAGAAAATGAAGTTGGAGAAATAATTACAGGTCATATCATTTAGGGTTTTGTAAACAAGAATAAGAAATCCAGATTTTATTCTAAATATAATAGAAAGCTTTTTCAGGATTTTGGCTGGAGAATGATGTGAAAACTCAAAATAGAGACCTGATGATTCCAGCATTTAGGAGTTTAAGAGATCAAAAACAGCCAGTGAGTTAGAAAGGATGAGGGGAATGTGGTTCATTGATGGTTTCAAGAAGCAGGGAGTTAGTAGTTGTCTGTTTCATATCTCATTGAGAAGACAAATGAGATTAGAACAAGGGCCTGACCATAGATTTGGCAGTAAGTTTAGCAGAATTACTGTGAAGTTGGTATTAGGGAATGCAGCTTTGTGGCATTGGTTTTTGAATGAAATCGCAAGTAGTTTCTTCCTACATTATATTTAACCTTTTATTTGTGAATGGTGATCTGGTTAAGAGTTTGGGTTTTGTGGGGCGCCTGGGTGGCGCAGTCGGTTAAGCGGCCGACTTCAGCCAGGTCACGATCTCGCGTCTGTGAGTTCGAGCCCCGCGTCGGGCTCTGTGCTGACAGCTCAGAGCCTGGAGCCTGTTTCCAATTCTGTGTCTCCCTCTCTCTCTGCCCCTCCCCCGTTCATGCTCTGTGTCTCTCTGTCCCAAAAATAAAAAAAATAAAAAACATTGAAAAAAAAAAAATTAAAAAAAAAAAAAGAGTTTGGGTTTTGTGCCAGAACATCTGGGTTAATATCTTAGCTCTATTTCTTTTTATCTTACTCAGCCTCTCTTAACTTCCACTTCTCATATCTGTAAAATGGGATAACAGTAATTACCTACCTTTTATGTGTTCTGTGTAAGGCGTTTAGCATAGTATGTGGCAAATAGCTGTATTCATAGTAAAAGTTATGACATGGTATAAAAACATTTATTATACATTTATTTGAGAGAGAGAGAGAGAGAGAGAGAGAGAGAGAGAGAGAGAGAGAATCTTAAGCAATTTCCACACTCAGCGCAGAGCCCAACCTGGAGTTTAATTCCATGACCCCCGGATCATGACCTGAGCTGAAATCAAGAGTCAGATGCTCAACTAACTGAGCCACCCAGATGCCCCAACATCTTACTATATTTTGTGCCCTTTGGGGGTTTGTGTAGTTTATAGTGTTTGAGAGAATTAAGTGCTTTGTTTTACCTGTACTTTAAGATGAACAAGTTTTAAGTTGTCTAGAAAGCCATACTAGTAAAAAGGAAGGAACCATTAAACTCTCTTTGCAGAGATTAACAGGATCAGATTCTTTGCAGGCATTGATATATGTTGTCATGCTAATCTATAGAAAAGTTTATGTGAGTGATGCTTTATCTACTTAATCAGGTTCAGCGAGCAATTTATGGCTAATTTCAGTTCCTTTTCTGAACATTATGTCTTCTCTAAAAATTTACCCCTTTTTTTTGAGCATTCTGCAACCCAATGCACAAATCTAGCATTTGAGTCTACAAGTGAATAGATACTATATTTTCTTTTTTTAACATTCCAGAGGAGTTTCATTTTATTAAGTAGTAATAATTTATTATAATCATACTTGTAGCTACTCATAATGTATTTGATTAAATCTATTGTATTAGAAGTTTTTATCTTTAAAACATTATAGAAATCAAAATGTGAGTAATTTCTTTATTTGCTCATTCTTGTTATTGCAAGGGTCATTTCAACACACATGCAGATAACTTGGGGTGCCTGGGTGGCTCAGTCTGTTGAGCATCTGACTCTTGGTTTCTGCTCAGGTCATGATCTTATGGTTTGTAAAATCCAGCCCCATGGTGCCTACTTGGGATTCTGTCTCTCCTCTCTCTGTCTGCCTCTCACCTGCTTGCATGTATGCACACAGCATGCTCTCTCAAAATAAATAAAGTTTAAAAAAAAATGAACTATTTCTTTGCCCATTCTTGTTATTGCAAGGGCTATTTTAACACACATGCAGATAACTCTAATTTTAGATCCTGAACATGAAATTAACTTGGTAAAATATATGTATCTTATAGCACCTTTGCAAAAACACAAACAAAGCTAAGATTACTCAGAAGGCAGATATTATGACTGTGCTGTTTCACTGTTTCCCTAGCAATTCAGTCTGGCACATAGTAGTGCTTAGTAAATATTTGTTGAATGAATGGATAAATTTTTAACATACCTAATGAAAACTGTTCTGTCATCAATAGTGGGTTTGCATTTAAGGTTGAGTTGTTTCAATAAAGCAAGAAGTAAATGTAATGCTCAAAGAATAAGGTATATAGATAATTTACTTTCCTAGTTAATTACAGCTTAATTGTTTTCATCTTTGTAAGCAGTTTCTCTTGAGCATAATCACATCTTTAACAACTTGTGATACTGTTACTTTCTTCTGTACATTAATTCTCATTTTTAGAAACTACAGTTAGATAAATAGTACATATTATTTAAGATGTGCTGTAAGTTTTAGGTTGAATTTTATATATAAAAAAAATTTCTGTTAGACACAGGTGATAAGTCAAATTTGGCTTTTATCTTCTGCCAAAAAAGACGGTAGGAAATGAAATTTGAACTATAATTGTTGTACCATTAATAAATCTGAGAGTTAAAAAAAAATCTTTTGAAGTAAATAATTGTAACTATGCAGTTGTTCTAACACAGCACACTATAGCAACAGGTGTAGGCCATAGCAGGGGCTTAAAGGTAACTAACTACTGGTAAATAAAATTCATAACGGTGTCTAAAACCCTTAAAAAGACTTTTAAAAATTTCACAGACTCTTTCTTATCTGATACCCAATTTGATGATAAAATATTTTGAGGTAGTTTTAATTTTAGGCCAATTTTTAAAAACTCTGTCTTGAGGTATAACATACACAGACGTGTACATATCATAAGTGTAGAGCTTGATAAATGCTCACAGCTGAACAGATTCATGTAACTGGTATGCAGCTCAAGAAACAATATTTTTAGCCACTTTAAAAAGGCTAATTCTTAAATATATAAAACAATCGTAGACTTAGATAAATTTGCGAGATTTAGATCCTGGATCTAACCTTGTTACTAACTTCATTTGTTACCTTGGGCAAGTTATTTTATCTTTCTGGGGTCCGCTCCACATCTCTACAGCAAGGAGATGAGACTAGAAGTTTTATTATGACTTTATTCTATGAAAGTGCAAAACAGTGGACCATAGTGATATAAATGTGGTATAAAAGATTGTAGGTAATAGAGTGTGAATGCAGTTTAATTGAAAAGGAAAACACACTAATTTTTTTCTTTTTTTTTTCTGTTTGTTTTCCAGGTTATATTTCACACTATGTGCTGACTGTATCTACGGAAGATATTTAAAAAAAAAAAACTTTTTTCAAAGATTTTGATTCCAGTGGAATCTTTGCTTTAGATTATTGTGTGTGTGTGTGTGTGTGTGTGTGTGTGTGTGTGTGTGTGTGTTAGTGAATTGTAACTCCAGTAACAATGCCTGTACAAGCTCCACAGTGGACGGATTTCCTCTCCTGCCCAATTTGCACTCAGACTTTCGATGAAACAATTCGAAAGCCCATCAGTTTGGGTTGTGGCCATACTGTCTGCAAGATGTGCCTGAATAAACTCCACCGCAAGGCTTGCCCATTTGACCAGACCACTATCAATACAGACATTGAGCTCCTCCCCGTGAACTCAGCATTGCTGCAGCTAGTGGGTGCTCAGGTAAGATGGGTGACTTATTCTTTTTAATCTCTGAGTGTTTGTGTTTTCCTCTTAAGAGAAACTTGTTGAATTCAAATTGGGCAACATTGCCTTCTATCTAAATAGATAAAGTTCTGTTCAGTACCGTGCAGACCCTTTATTTTAGTGTGTTGGGAGATTTATTGTTGTAGTGCAGTGTTCCTCCGTCATAACAGTCATTTAATCTGGTGGTCAGCCTTTCTCAACAATCTTAGCTATTGAGATCACTAGAGAAACCTAAGAGGCAAATCACAAGGACTATTTTTCGAGAGAGAGAGAGAGAGAGGGAGGGAGGATGTGTGGGGCAGAGGGGGAGGAGGGAGGGAGAGAGAACGAACGAACGAATGAATGAATGAATGAATAAATCCCAGGCAGGCTCTAGGCTCAGTGCGGAGCTCAACATGGGGCTTGATCACACAGCTGTGAGATCATGACCTGAGCTGAAATAGAGTTGGACGCTCAGCCAACTGAGCCACACAGATTCCCCTTCTTTTTTTTTTTCTTTTTTAAAGGACCTCTTAATATTGGGGAAAATATTACTCATAAAAACCATTGCATTTTACTAAATAGGAGAAGTGAAGCTACTTCAGATAATTTTACTTAGTAGACACTACTCAAATGAAAGATGAAGAAGGTGACAAAAACTGTAGAGTGCATAGCCTTTGGGAATCATTTTTCTAGAGTAGGAGGAAATGTATCCCCAGCTACCTAAATAAAGGTAAAAGTAAGTCTGGCAGTTCTGATGGTAATATTCTGAAAATTTTCTCTCAGTATTCTCAAAGTAGAGATCAGTAGTATCCTCAGAAGATTTCACAAAGTCAAGGGAGGTGAGTTTTTGGAAGCTAGATAGTTACTTAAGTAATCCCTTGCTAAATTTGCATAGTTTGAGTCTGAAATGCCATATATTTATCATAAATCATTTTTCCGAATAGATATGCTAGAACTTTGGATCTGGCCCCATTAATATTTTCTAGATCAGTCTTGATGTAAACTGCTAAAATGTAGGAAAGGTTGATATTACGTATGTTGGAGATAAAGAGAATAGAGTAGTTTATTCAAAAAGAAAACTTCTTTTATTGATAAACCTCTCTTGTGATGTCACCAACACTATAAAATATTTGTCAAAAGGGAAAGTGCAGTTGATCCTTTTTCTTCTTGTACTTAATTTTTCATTTCATAATCATTTATCTTTTTATTTTGAAAATCCTGCTATCACATTTTGGAAACATTTTTTAAAAATGGACTTAATAGGGATAATAATTTTAGAAATACACTATTTTTTTTTTAAATAGCAAATAACCAAGGGGGCACCTGGGTGGCTCAGTCGGTTAAACAACTGACTTCAGCTCAGGTCATGATCTCATGGTTCATGGGTTTGAGCCCCGCTTCGGAATCTGTGCTGACAGCTTAGAGCCTGGAGCCTGCTTCAGATTCTGTGTCTCCCTCTGTCTCTGCTCATTCTCTGTCTCTCTTTGTCTCTCAAAAATAAATAAATGTTAAATAGCAAATAACCAAGGCTTGCTTTTTTTCATGAAGTTGTCTAAAGATGAACTCCTTTCTGCAAAATGAGTAAGACTATGTCATACCTTACCTGAAACAACTAATGTTTATGAAATTTGAGGATAGGGCATTTTAATATATAGTAGCCGCTATTTTAGCCCTAAAGAGTTCCATTAAAAAACTGTTGACTTAATGCGTGAATTAAGCAAAGTTGCAGTATATAAAAGCAGCATGCAAAAATAAGTTGCATTTTTATACACTAACAATGAACAATACAAAAGGAAACTAAGAAAACAATTCCATTATGGCAGCATCAAAATAATAAAATACTTGGGAATAAAAGGTGAAAGGCTTATGCACTGAAAACTACAAAATGTTGAAAGAAGTTAAAGAAGACATAAACGGAAAGACATTGCATGTTCCTGGATTGGCAGACCCAAAGAAATCTACCAATTCAGTGTAAGCTCTGTCAAAGTCCCAATGTGTGGTGGTGTTTTGTTTTTTTTTTCCCCAAAAGAAACAAACAACAACAACAAAAAACCCTAAAATTTATATGGTATCAGAAGGGACCACAAAATAGTCAAAAAAATCTTGAAAAAGAACAAAGTTGGAGGAATCACACTCCAGATTTTGAAACTGCAAAGCTATAGTGATGAAGACAGTGTGATACTGGTATAAAGACAAACATTTAGATCAGTAAAATAGAGTCCAGAAATAAACTCACACATACGAAACGATTTTTGACAACATTGCAAAGACCATTCAGTGAAGAAAGGACAGTTTTTCCAACAAATGGTGCTGGGAAAACTTGGATATCCAAATGTGTACCAGAATCCATTTGGACCCCTACTTCACGCCATCTACAAAAATTAACCCAAAATGAACCAATGTAAAAGTTAAAACTACAGAACTCTTAAAATAAAATATAGGCATAAGTCTTTGTGACCTTAGAATAGGCAGTGAGGTTTTTTTTAGATAGGACACGAAAAGTACAAGAAATAAAGGATAAATTGAACTGAAGACTTAAAACTTTGTCCTTCAAAGGACACCATCGGAGTGAAAGAACAACTCACAGAATGAGAGAAAATAATTGTAACTCATAGATCTAAAAGTTGTGTCTCAGATGTAATAAAGACTCCTACAACTCAATAATAAAAAGGACATAATTTTAAAATGGGCAAAGATCTGGACGCCTCACCAGAGAAGATACACAGATGGCAGATGAGCTGATGAAAAGTTGCTCGACGTAATTTGCCACTAAGGAATTACAAATTAAAACCACGAGATGCTGCTACACACCAGTTAGAATAGCTTCAAGGTCCAAAACACTGGCAGCACCAAATGCTGGTGAGGATGTGGAGCAACAGAAACTCTTATTGCTGGTGAGAATGCAAAGTAGTGTAGTCACTTTGGAAGTTACTGCACGACTCTATGATTCTGTTTACATGAAATGTCCAAAATAGGCAAATCCACAAGAGACAGAAAGCCAATTAGTATTTTCTTATGGTTGGTGGGGAGTTGGGAGGAAATATGGGAGGGGTGACAGTTAAGAGTATGGTGTTCTTTGGCGGGGTGATGAAAATGTTCTAAAATTGTAATGGTTACACACCTGTGAATATACTAAAAACCATTGAATTATATATCTTAAATGGGTCGCCTACATGGTATACAAATTATGTTTCAGTAAAGCGATTATAAAACCAAAATAATGCATTAAATTTAGTGTGTTAGTATAGAAAAGGTCTTTTGAAAGGCTTCAGTAAATTTAGTGGCAGTTTTGATGTTACCACTGTTAGAGTAGCAGTGCATAAAATATACTTAATAAGACATTTGTTTAATTAATTAGTGTGCACTCATACAGACCTTTTTTTTGACCTCAAGGTCCCTGAGCAGCAGCCCATTACTCTGTGTAGTGGGGTTGAAGATACAAAGCATTATGAGGAAGCCAAGAAATGTGTAGAAGAATTAGCATTGTACCTGAAACCACTCAGCAGTGCTAGAGGTGAATCAGATGCAACTATCCGTGCCAAATAAATGTTTATGAAAGATGCTTTTCTTACCATAAAAATGGTGGGGTGTAAGTGAATGTTAATGAAATTCACTTATTTATTGTAAGTCAAACCCACTAGTACTAAATAATATCATTACAAACCATTCCAATAGATGAATTTAAAGTTTATGTGATGTTGGAAACATTTGAATGAGTTGCAAAAGTAAGTGTGAATATACTAGTGGTTTCAGGAGGGCTCCCCGCCATTTGACAACTCTGGATTGTCTGCCTTCTTTTCAGTTTTATATGATGTGCCATAGAGAGTGTAATAAACTTGGGAGTTGCTGTTACCGCCTTGCCATTATGGCTTATCGTTTCAATAGGAACATAAAATTAATTGTTATGAAATAATATGCCAGAATTGTTATGACCTCAAGATTTGGGTCTTAAATTAATTATTAATTTTGTCCCTCCATGGTTGTGATGAATAATAATATATTTAATGTTACAATGAATATTATTTTTACATGATATAACAACTTTTGTATATTTTTAAAATGAAAACGAGGCTTTTATTAATATCATTTTATCTCTTGTTTATTTTAAATGTCCTAGTAGAAACCAGAGCTGTTCACATATCCATGAAGTCAGTCAGCCCATCAGAGGAAATTTTTTTGGACTCTTAAAAGCTGCATTGTAAACCTAGAAATAACTTTTTACTCTCTTTTAAAGGAGTGGGTCTGAATAGCACTACTCAGAGTGTTCTGAGTCGCCCAATGCAGAGGAAGCTGGTGACTCTGGTCCACTGCCAACTTGTGGAAGAGGAAGGCAGGATTCGTGCTATGAGAGCAGCTCGATCTTTAGGTGAACGAACAGTTACAGAGCTCATTCTTCAACACCAAAATCCTCAGCAACTGTCCTCCAATCTCTGGGCAGCAGTCAGAGCTAGGGGCTGCCAGTTCCTTGGACCAGGTATGTGATTAAAGTTTGATATTTATTATGCCAGTAATTCTAAAAGTATGGTGTCAGAACTGTAAGTGCCATGTAGAAAGACTAGTTCTTTGCAATATTCTGTTGTTACAAAATAATATCCCACTTGACGATCATGGCTTGGGCAATTCCATGTCAGTTTTTTAGAGCACTTAAAACTTTTAATGGCAAAAGTTTTCATTTTGATAGAGATATTTCTTGAATGTATTAATTTTTTATCTGTTTTCTTAAATAAAATATATAGAGTGTAGTATAAAATTGCCCCAAAATAGTTAGAAAGTATAACTGTGAATACTTTTTGTGTTTTTGTGTTGTGTTGCCCATTAATTAAGTGGCACCTGCAGAAGTTTTTGAGTATTGCCCTTCTAATAAATAGATGTGTCTTATCTTTGCATATGATAAATTCTGGTTTTGCCCAACTTTTCCTAGCAATGCAGGAGGAAGCTCTAAAGCTGGTTCTCTTGGCCTTGGAAGATGGTTCTGCTTTGTCAAGAAAAGTATTGGTTCTCTTTGTGGTGCAAAGGTTGGAGCCACGGTTTCCTCAAGCCTCTAAAACTAGCATTGGGCATGTTGTCCAGCTCCTTTATAGAGCCTCCTGCTTCAAGGTATGAACCAGGGAACCAGCGTTACATTTGGACTTGAAAGGAAACCTTGTCTTTTTCCCCAACTTAAATAGTAAATCTTTGAGTTTAATAAAGTTGCGCCCTCAGAAAATTTCAACATTTCAAGAATGTAGATGGTATCCTATTAAAGTTAAATCCTGTTACATTGAATTTTGTATATTAGATAGTGAACAACATAAACCGAGGCTTATATAGATGTTTATATTTGAAGAGACCATTAAACTGTGTCATTTCCCCACCGAGACTATAAGCAGAATTGTCTGTCTATGAGCAGAGAGTCATTGAAGCAGGAAGAAATTTTATTTGGCTCTTTGCTCCTGCTATAATTCCATATACACAGTGGGGTTAAAGCAGTACTGGAGCTCCATTTGCCATTTTCTTTTCAGTGTAGATAGTGATGCTGGACTTCTTTTGTATCCCAGATTGAATCAGCACTGCTTCCAACATTGGTGCTCACTATGTATCATTTATTTTTCATCCTGTTTTCCTGACTTCTTAATGTCAAGGCTGCTTCTTCTAACTTTTTTAATGTGTATTTTGGAGAGAGAGGGAGAGGGAGCCTGTGTGCGCAGCTGGGGGAGGGGAGAGAAAGGGAAACAGGATCCGAAGCGGGCTCCCAGCGCTGACAGCAGAGAGCCAGCCCGACATAGGGCTTGAACTCACAAACCACGAGATCATGACCTGAGCTGAAGTCGGATGCTTCACCGACTGAGCCCCTCAGGTGCCCCATCTAAGGCTTCTTACTTCTGACACAACACATAACTAGTACTTCATGAACCAGGCATGCCTCTGAAATTGTTTTAATTCATACAGCCTATAAGGAAACCCATTCCTTGGTCACCATGTCCCCTCATCTGACACTCAAACTAAAGAATCCTACGTCCTACTGTAGTCTTGTCTATGTTCTCATTTTCTGAGAAAGATGAAATGGTTCACAGAATCAACAGGAAAGCATACCAATTTAATTAAAAAAAATTTTTTTTAAGCTCTAACTAAATGCCAATATTCTTAAGTTTCTTTCTAGAGACAGATTATATATATATATATATATATATATACTGAAAATGTGCTGTGGACTCCAGGTTTGTACCCAACCCTGTCCTTGCCTTAAAGCACCTCTGGAACTGTGAGAAACTCTAGCCAAAATAACTCCCAACTGGTTCAGATTGTCCCTGAATAACTCAACATTTGTTGTAATGATTGTAATAACATGATTTTACAGTGTCGTCTGGAATACAGTTTAGAATGTCTGTCTGCTTCCAGAGTTCTTTGTTCTCTACTAACAGCACCAGACAGATACAGTATTGCAAGCTTGAAAAAAGAAAATGAAAGAAAAGGAAATCTAGCCTTCTCCTGTGAAGTAGTAAGCGATCCAAAAACCCTAAAATACCTACAGTGAACCTCTTTCAATCCTAATTAGAAGTATTAATAGTAATTAAAAAGAGATTGGAAGTTGCAAAAAATCCAGTTTTTCACTTGAGTCATGATTATGTTTCTTATGGTCTGCCTGCTTTCTTCTCTTGCCGGTAATAATGTACTATTAGTACATATTAACTAAATTAACTGAACATATTAACTATTAGTTATTAACATTTAATATAATATTAGCAGTTATTAACAGTTAACATAATATTAACAATTAAACATTAACTAAATTAACTCATTTAATTCTCTAAGCTTTTCCCTCCTCCTTGCAGCTATATGTGTCTGTGTAGCTGTGTTCTAGTTATGTCCTTTTAACATCTCTTATTTCCATTTGAAAAACCTTTTCAAACTGGGGTAATTCTGGTCCTTCTGAGCACAGTTATAGTTCCAGGAGTTACTTTAGACATTGCATCTCTTGGAAATCTTTGATTGTTTTTAGTTAAAAGAGAGTTTTGAGAGCCAAGTCCAGGGAACCCTATTATATCATATAGAAAAGATTCTACATTTTAATAATATTTAGCTTATATTGAGAGTATGTTTTTGTACATACTCATACACATGTGGTCTTTTGACTTGCCTTTAACAAGTCAAACAAGTCTTTAACAAGATTTTTCTTTTAATCGGTTGGTCTTTGTACGGACTTAGCTAACAAAATTTAAGTTAGACTTTCTTGGAATAAGAATGGAATACATTTTAAAATATAATGTCAGTGTGACCTAGAAATCTTGACTAACATATTCTGTAGTTTTTCTTTGATGGAAAAAAAATGAAAATTTTCTACTAGAGGAAATTGAGACCTTACGAAAATAAAGCAATGATTTTTAAAAAAGAAAAAAATACTCATGCAGTTATTGTGAAAAAAGCAATGTATGTTTCTTCTTCATAACTGTGGATTATTACTGTTGGGCTTGCTTGGCGTTGAGCCAGGTGGTACTCCTAACAGAGCACCATTCAGATGCTGGCATGATTCTAAAAATGAATAATCTGTGCTTAGCTTAATTTTCCATGGAGTTTTGCAGTCCAGGCCACCATCAGAAAGTGCAAAATAATAATGATGATAATATCTTTTAGTGTTAATATCAATTAACACTTATTGGGCCCTTAGCATGTGCTAGTCAGTGTGTTAACTTATTAACCATCATATTGACATATTAACTCATTGAATTCTCTAAGCTTGTTGAGGTAGTTACTGCTGTTATTTTTGTTATATCGTTACATTTTGAGTCAAGTGGGGTTTAGGCCAAAGACTCAACAAATCAAAGTAAATAATTAATTCTAGTCCAGGATCACCTGTATCCTAATATACTGTAGAATATATTTTACCTTAACACACATACGCGTGTACACACACACATACACACACACACAGACACACACACAGACATATGTATATATAAAAAAGTAGGCTCCACACCCAACATGGGGCTTGAACTCATGACTCAGACCAAGAGTCACATGCTCTCACTGACTGAGCCAGCCAGGCGCCCCACATATTTTCTTCTTTTCAGGAATGCATATGCAGGGAGGTCTACATGTTTCAGTTGGTTGAGTGTCCTACTCCTGATTTTGGCTCAGGTCACGATCCCAGGGTCGTGAGATAGAGCCCCATGTCAGGCGCCGTGCTGAGCCTGGGGCCTGCTTGGGATTCTCTCTCTCTCCTTCTCTCTTTGCCCCTCCCCCACTTGTGCTCATTCTCTCTCTCTCTCTCCTAAACAAATAAACGTTTAGGGGGGAAATTCATATACATACTCCTACAATTTAAATAAACTGTATATGTGTTAAGGTCTATCCAATCTTGGGACTTTGCCCCAGCACATAGTCATTCTTTCTGTAAGTCCTATTCAGAAGAGTTTGACATCTATAAAGGGGGAAATATTTTACACGCAAAACAGTGTGTTCATTTTATCTTGCTATTGTTGCTAAAAGAAATTTGTTATATTAAAAATTGTTCTCTGTATGTGTTCATGTAAAATACAAACTCATTTTGTTTCTTACCTGCCTCATGAGATTATGTGTGTCTTACTAGGTCACCAAACGTGATGAAGACTCTTCTTTGATGCAGCTGAAGGAAGAATTTAGAACCTATGAAGCTCTGCGGCGAGAACACGACTCTCAGATAGTGCAGATTGCCATGGAAGCAGGCTTACGGATTGCACCAGACCAATGGTCCTCATTGCTTTATGGAGACCAGTCTCACAAGTCTCATATGCAGTCAATCATTGACAAGGTAGACCCTTTTATGTTCCTTACTTCTTAGAAACATCTTGGAGTTTTGATAATTGATGATTTAGTAATTTATTTATTTAACAAATGTATGTTAGAGTGAATACCATATGTCAGGCTCTTCTTACAAGTTATGTTATCTGTAGCTGAGTATCATAACTAGGCACATCATTACCAGTTTGTTCATATAAATTAAATTGATGTACAAGTGACATCATTCATATAAGATTTCACTATAGGGGAGCCTGGGTGGCCCAGTCGGTTAAGCGTTCGACTTCAGCTCAGGTCATGATCTCACAGTTCATGAGTTTGAGCCCCGCATCAGGCTCTGTGCTGACAGTTCCGAGCCTGGAGCCTGCTTTCAATTCTGCATCTCCCTCTCTCTCTGCCCCTCCCCTGCTCATACTGTATCTCTCTCCCCTTCAAAAATAAATAAAAACATTAAGAAAAGAATAAAAAGATTTCACTGTAGTGTTCTAACGCTTTGTCCTACACTCTTTAGTATTCTTCTTGAGTGTCTTCCATCTCTATTGTTGTTGCCTCTCTTCTTTCTTCTCTGAGTTTTAATCATTGTTAAATCATTAAGCCCATTTTCTAAAGGCCTTTATTGTCTTCCTGTAACAGCCATTTAATGGTCTGGAAGATGTGTAAGTTGAGATTTCTTAAGGTTCTCAGTCACAATAATTTCACATAATAAGTTACTGAATCATTCTAGGTTTGATCAGATTTTCAATAAATATATTTCTACTTTTTCTGTTCTTTGTTATGATATAAAGATCAGTAAGAGTACTAGAGTAGCTCCATTATGGCTGACTCTAAGAACTGTATTTAATTTTGTTAAAGCTAGGGTAATACCGTAATTGTTTTTGTTGTAATTCAACATGAAATATATGAAAGTGCAAAAAAAAAAAAAAAGGTCTTAAAGCAGCATGTAAATATATTACGTTCAGTAATAGCATTAATTTTTACTATTTTACCTTAAATACTTGTTTTCATTAGAATCCACCTCACAATTTGCAGAAATTAAGATCAATATGTAAGAGTAGTCTAAATATAATACTATTTAACACTTACTGAGAGCCTACTAATGCCTCGTGGGATAATCATTTAATCCTTTTAATAGACCTGTATTATTAAAGGTCTTAAAGGTATTATTAAAGGAGACAGAGAGGTTAAATACATTTCTCGGGGGTAATATAGGTAATCAGTGATGGGGCTGGATTTGAACTCGGGTATAGTGATTCTAGAATCTATGTTCTTAGCCACAAAATCTCTTTCCGGACTATTCTGCCACTTTTTTTTTTTTTTTTTGGCTGTTCCCAAAGATAGGATTCTTTGAATGAGTAGTGTATTGATGTCAAAGGACAGTTGCAAAATGTGTTTTATAACTGCCTGTTACATAATTTCCAATGTAATATATTTTTGTCCTATAAATCTTTTCTAGATACTTTTGCCCAAATTCTACCTCCCAACTCCTAGGTCTGAAATTATGCAGCTGACTGATGAAAATGTTTTGAAACTTTACTAATGGTCTCTTATAGGAGTAGCTAACTACCTCTGAAGAGAAACTTGGCTTGCTTTTATAAAGATTCTCTAAGGAGGTTGGCCTTTTTGTGTGAACTAGACTATATAATTTATCCTATAACAGTATCCTCACATCATGAGCAATAGTTCGAATAATATCCCGAGACCTTCTTACAACAAACTGGTAAACAAACTTTGCAGTGTATGTGGCATCTTTTCATGCAGAGCAGTAGAACTTTCTGTGGTAATGAAAATGTTTTATAAATGCAGTGTCTAATTGGTGATCACTAACCACCCACGGCTGTTTAACACCCAGAATGTGAGCGTGCAACTGAAGAACTACATTTTTATTTTATTTTATTAATTTAAACTTATATAGCCACTTATTGCTAATAACTACTGTGTTGGACAGTGCAGATAATTTATTAAAAGTGATATGAAAAGCAATAATCATAGTAAATTAGTAGACAAAGAAACATGAACTATCAGTTCACAAAGAGGCAATACATTTAACTGATAGGATAGAACTCAACTCCAGTAATAATTAAATACACCTTTAAAATAGTGACATAACAAATATTGCCTATTACATTAGTCAAAGAGACATATATTGCCATACATTGCTGATGGTTTGTAAAATGTATTACAGATCTTTTGGGAAACAATTTGTCAGTGAATAAAAACAAAATATTCATGTCTTTTGATCAAATTTACTCTTGCCAGGAACTTATTTTAAGGAAATAATCCAAACTTTGGATTAATGCCTTTGGAGCTCAAAGGCATTAAATTGCTACATTATTTATAAAGGAGAACATATGCAGATTGTTAAAGAAGTTGTCTATCTTTCTGCTCAGAACTCCGTTACATGGCGATTAAAATTAGTTATTTCAGGACTGATACTCTCTACAGCTGATATATAACATTCAGTTTCTTTAAAAGTCAGTGAAATATTTTTATTAAGTCCTGGTGGTGGATACATGGGTGTTGTCATTATATTAGACACTTTGAAATATTTCATAATGAAAAGGGTAGCAATATAAAAATGCTTTTGTTATAATATTAATGGTAGCCAAAACCATAAGTTCATAAATGGCTGATTATATAAGTGTATAAAAAGCATGCTAAGATGAAAAAATTGAATAAAGGCATGTGAGCATTCAAATGATCTGTTATTTTTCATGTTTTTTAAAATGTATGCTTTTTTTTTAAATTACCTTTTAAAGAGTGATCTTTTGTGGGGAAACAATTCTGATCTATACTAATAAACTACATAGAGAGCTAAATGTTTCCAAGTAAGACCCTTTAGTCACTATAACCTAATCAATTTCCCCTCTTAAAGTTCATATGTGTGTCCATCTTAGGAGAGTTAATGTGAGAAGTATGTGATAAAGCTTTAGAAAAATACACAATCTGATCGCTTCCAAGAATCCCAAACCATTCTAAGATTTTTTTTTAAGCTGGAGTGGACTTTTGAAATTATTTAGTCTGTATAGCAATTGGACTTCAGATTGAGTCTGTAAAGGTTATATCCAGTGTCATGATCTTTGGTCAGTAGTAGAACTTGAACTCGAGCTAGTTTGATGGAATTCAGTTTCATTGTTCTTGGTATTGTATAGCTTTATCTCGAGACTCCAGATTTCAGTTATTTGGAAGCACTCCAAGAGCCAAACTAATAGTGCTCTAAGAACGTAAGGTGGTAAGAGTCTACTTCCAAATTGAGGAATTGAGAAAGGTCTCACATTTGAGGAATGTGCATCAGAGGGAAGAGAGTTTACAGTATGTCAAGCTGTGAATGCAGGGAAGTGCAGGCTTTGTTGAGGCAGCAGGTAATCCAGTCTAGCCAAAGCATGGCATGTGTGGGAGGGTAAAATTAAAGGTAATAAATTGCAAAAATGATTGCAATATTTTAAGTAATTTTTATTTTAAAAGGATTATCTGGTTTTTGGAAAGTTAATATTTATCTTTTTTAAGTTGCAGACCCCAGCGTCTTTTGCACAAAGTGTTCAGGAACTAACAATTGCTCTCCAGCGAACTGGAGATCCAGCAAACTTGAACCGACTAAGACCCCATTTGGAGCTACTGGCAAACATTGACCCTAGTCCAGGTAAATAAACCCAAGGAAAATAAGTGGACTGTCCTATGTGTGTCTCAGTGCTGCTCAGTGATTCTTTTAATTATCTTTTGTTGCATTCCTATAAGAATTTCCCAGAGTGGTTACTCCAGACCTTTTACACAGCATTTAAATTTCTGACCACGATCTTGTCCATCTATCTCTTTATTGCTTCAACTAACACTTAATACTTTTTACCGTACTGCTCACTTGACCAGGAAAGTAATTCACTCTGGGATCCTTTTTGTTTTCTCTTTCTTGGATCACAAAATTATGCTGTATTTACCATTCTCATCTGCTTTGACAAAACTCAAGTTCTCTCATTTTGTCTCACTATGTATGTGTGAGCTTGAGTTCACCCATACGTCCATACATACACACATACATATAGAAATGCAATTCTATATATATTTCATATTTTTCATATGTCCTTAGTTGCATTTTCTTGGTTCCAGATTTTTCCTTCTCTGTGATAATGGTGTCTTATTCATCAAGTATCCTCTCTTGCATATTTTTACTTTATCAGCCCTTTTCCTACTCCTTCCCCTTGACCTGAAAATCACTCAACCTTCATTTTTCACATCTAAGGTATTTTAAAATCCTTATGTCCTATTGCTGTCCCTGTGTTTTATTCATGCTACTTGGCTAAAACTCTTACCATTCACTAGCAATTTATCCCATTTCTTATTCCAAAGACTTTTTCTCAGTCCTCAAATTAATTGATTTCTCTTTAGCGTTTGATGATGTTGTTAACTAATTTTTAATACAGAATTTTCCTGGGGCGCCTGGGTGGCTCAGTCGGTTAAGCATCCAACTCTTGATTTCAGCTCAGGTCATGATCTCTCGGTTCATGAGATCGAGCCCCATGTCAGGCTCGGCTCTGGACAGCATGGAGCCTGCTTGGGATTCTCTCTCTCCCTGTATACATGCTTTCTCTCCCTCAAAACAAAACAAAAAAACTCCTTATCCCTTATTATAAAGATATGCTTACTTTGACCACTCTTTCCTCTCTTGCCCACTGAGGAGTAGTAGGCCAGTTGTATTCTTAGAATTTTGTTTTCTCTGCATTCTATTGGTGATGGTCATTTGTTACTCTCTGTAGAGAACAGATTCCCAAATTATCTCAAACGCTGTTATCTCTTCATCACTCCAGACTTACTTTACAAATGCTTTCTGAGATTCTCCATCATCTCCTCTTTGTTCTTCAACACAAATTCTTCTTCACTTGATACCAGCTCTTCCCGTGTTTTCTCTGTTAAATGACCTCACTGTCTGAGGTATTTACACTTAAAACCTGAGTCTTTTGTCCTAGTTCATATCTTTGCCTTTCACTTGCTCTACATACCATTTCAGACAGTAGGATCTATCTTTTTTCACAATCTCCCTCTATCCCATGCCTGTTAATACTGCCTGGGTGAGGGCTGCATTATTTTCCCCAAGACCAAATGACTTCCATTTTCCTCTGTTCTTTTAATTCTTCAAATCCAGTCCACTTACTGCTGCAAAATAAATCACATCTCTGATCTTATTTCTATGCTCATAAACTTTCAGTGGCACCCCATTGCTTTATTGAATAAGGTTTGGAACTCTTGACAGTGGCCTTCAGGGCCCTCTGGTTTTTATCAACGTACCTTAATAGGATTTACTACCAAAATTGCTTAATCAAACCAGGTCAGATATATTCCTAGAACTCAGTCATTTTTCTTTTTTCACTACTGTGCTTTCTTATTCTGAGCAATCAAAAGAGCACTTCCTCACGTTCACTGCCCCACCCACCACCAGCCTGTCTGTCTGCATTCCTGACAGTGTTTTCTGCTCTCCTTGTGTGACAGTGGATAAATTGTGCCTCTAAGCTAAGGCCCCTCTCTCATCTCATGTTCTAATACCGTTTTGACAAGTATGTCACTCCAGTATCCTCTTTTTTATATCACCAAGTTTCCTTCTCTACTAGAGTATTTCTGTCAACAAACACAGCTCCCTGTCCCCCCCCTCCTTTTTTTTTTTGCCTACTGTTGGACTCACTCCAATCAGGCATTTATCTCCACTATTCAACCAAAACTGCTTTGTCAAGGTCACAAGTGACTTCCATGTACTTAGTTCAAACATCACTTCTTGGTTCTCATTTTATTTGACCTGTTAGCAGCATCTAATGTTGTTGTTCACTGTCTGATCCTCTTTAACACTTTCTTCACTCGGCTTCTAAGCCACCACGGTTTCCTTCTCATTTTACTGGACCCTCCTGAGTCTCCTTTCTGAGCTGATTTCTCATCTTCATAGCCTCTAATTTTTGGATTGCTCCCATAGTTTAATCCATGTATCTCTTTTCTGTTTATACCCATTCCCTAGATAATCTCTAGTCTCATAGCTTTAAATAGTATTTATACAACTCACAAATTTACTATATTTCATCAGTTCTGAAGCCCACATTTTTTTCAGATCTTAGCATTTCTGAAATTGGGATGCATCTGTATAAATAATGACATGATAATCTAGTTAACAATATATTTTCTGTTTTGGTGACACATAAAATAATGGTGTATGTAGCACTTGATTTTGAATCTTTGAAACAGGAGCACCCGGTGGCTTAGTAGGTTAAGCTTCCAACTCTTGATTTGGGCTCAGGTTGTGATCTCACGGTTCGGGAGATTGGGTGCCACCACATCGGGTTCTGCGTTGACAGAGCAGAGCCTGCTTGGGATTTTCTCTTTCCCTCTGCCTCTCTCTCCCTCTTTCTCTCAAAATAAATAAATGAACAACAACAAAAAAAAAAGTATCTGAGAAACATGTATTATATCCAGCCCAAACCTCCTTCCTGAATTCTTTTGTATATCCACCTTCTCGCTCAATATCCAGAAGGTCTACTTGAATGTCTAGTATGAATTTCAGACTTAATCTGTCCAAAAGTGAGCTCTAAGCACTGCTCCCACCCCACTCCCATTCCTTTTAGTGGCAGCTCCAACCTTCCATTTCATTTTCTCTGTGCAAACACCTTAGAGATCTCCATAACTTTTTTTTCTCTCATATGTACATCTGATCCAACAGCATATTCTGTAGGCCCTCCCTTCAAAATCCATCTGCTTATCACCTTCACTATTACCACTCGTCTCTCTTCAGGGATTATGGAATAGCTTCCTGTTGTCTGTCTGTTTTTAGCATAGGAGCCAGAGTGATTCTCTTAACCCTCTGCTCAAAAGTTCTCTGATGGTTTCCATCATTCACTAAAAGTGAAACTCTTGCCCGTGACCTACCAGGCCCCACATGATCTGGGGTTCTTTACTTCTTTCTAACCTTGTCTCCTATTCTTTTCCACCTGATTCATTCCTTTCCAGTTTCACCTCTACAGAATATGCCAGGCATCCTACCACATCAAAGCCTTCTCACTTATTCTTACCTTTCCCTAGAACATTTTTCTCCTGATATATCCACAAGATGTACTCATGCCCTTCTTTCAGGTCTTTAATCAGATGTGACCTTCTTAAGGAGACCTTCTCAGGCCACCCAGTCTAAAATTTTACACATACCCGTCCCACTCCCCCTCTTTGCTCCATTTATCCAAGTCATCATTATGTAAATAGTTTGTATTTTGTTTATTTTATTGTTTGTCTCCTCTCTTTCAATATAATGGATTTTTGTTTTGATCACTACTGCTTCCCCAGCAACTAGAACAATACCTACGACTTATTAGTAGGTATTCTGAAAAATACCTTTTGTATGACTTTTCTCTTCACCTTCTCTACATCTTCATTTTGTTTCCAAGTGAAACTCCACGTCCCCTTCAAAGCCTCATTCACTTGCCATCACCTAGAAGTCTTTCAGAATGTCTCCAGCAGGAAGTTATCTATTTGTCTTCTCCCTTTTTTTTATATTTTCTCTTAGAGAACATATTTGTGGTTAACTTTTCCTTTATAAAATCACAGTGCTGGCACTGGACAGATACTTACTAAATGAAGAAGATATATAGTAGAGTTGCTTTATATAGTTAATTCTTCTATTAAACTTCGTAAACATTCTGTTTACCAATACTTGATTTATGCAGAATTTCAAAATGGACATTACAGATTGGTTAGTCCACTATTAAGTTTTGTTTGGACCACACAGTATGGATCTGCATAATATTCTGAATTTTTTAGATTCTGATACCTACAAACTTGGTAATTTTACGTGAAAATCTCAGATTTCAGTTTTGCTTAGGGAACAGTGTGTATCTGGCAGTGCTAGCTTTGCATCATCACATCATAGCCATCCACTAAAGTTGACAGGTAACCACAACCATAGATGTGGGACATACTCCAGTTCAGCACAGCCCCTGTCACTCTTCTGTTGTCATTTCCAACACGAAGGGTCTAATGGCAGTCGCCATTTATTGTCTGGTGTACTTAATTTCTTTATGTTAGCTTCCCTGTCCCTGTAGTTATTTTAGTTTACAGTCCATTCCTTAAAATGATGTTTAGGCAAATAAGTTATTACCTGAAAAGCTACATGAAGCCTAACTTGATTTCACTGAAGTTCTGATACTAACTCTTTTAATTAGTTTCATAGTGGGAACGTCAAATAGCATCACTGAAAATTTTTTTTTAATTTGTTATGTAGATGCTCCTCCTCCCACTTGGGAACAGCTAGAAAATGGGCTGGTGGCTGTGCGTACGGTGGTCCATGGTCTGGTAGACTATATCCAGAACCATAGCAAAAAGGGAGCAGACCAACAGCAGGTAAGGGGAATGTTTGAAACTTAGAAGTAAGGCACTGTGGATGTTGTGACAGGTACAAAGCCGACAAGATGACATGAATATTTTGAGACTATGACTGTAGAACTGTAAATTAGTATGGTGAGCAGCCAATTTAATGGATTAGTCTAGTAATCTTATGTGGCAACAATGAAATTAAATAATCCTGTTGATCTAATGTTGTATTGGAGTCATGTTTCACATTGAATATATAGCAGCATTTGATTGTGTGTAAAGGTATGTATTTAAGTAAATGATTCTCTTTGGTTCCTATTCTATTTCAATTAGACAATATATATCACTTTTTAATGCTGTATCTGTCCAGTACTGTTCACATATTTGTAAATACTTTTTCCATAGCAGTATTTTAACATTTTTTATCCATATAATGTCTGTTGTGCCAGTGGGCCAAATTTTCTTCAAATACTTTTAAATGAAGTGTATGGCAGTAAAATGTAAGAGCTTATGTTATGATTGGTTTTTAATTTTATTCCCAATAATTTTATTTTGCCCTCAGGATTTATGTTAGAGTTATTAGATCTTCTATTTTGCATTCGTAAGCTTGTGAAATTAAAATTTTACATTAATTTATAGGGTTTGGGTAGATATTAACAACAGCTTCTCCGGGGCGCCTGGGTGGCTCAGTCAGATAAGCGTCTGACTCTTGATTTCGGTTCACATCATAATTAGGTTCGTGAATTCAAGCCCCACGTCAGGCTCTGAGCTGAACAACATGGAACCTGCTTGAGATTCTCTCCCTCTCTCTCTCTGTGCTCCCCGCCCCTGAAATAAATATTTAAATTAAAAAAACACACACACAGTAGCTTCTTCAATATTTTTTCTTTGAGAGGCAAGAAATATTAAACATATCCTGCTGAGTTGGGGGGTGGCAGGACGCCTGACAGGTTCAGTTGGTAGAGCACTCTTGATCTTGGGGTTGTGAGTTCAAGCCCCATGTTGGGTATAGAGATTGCTTAAAAGTCGTTTTTAAAAAGTATTCTGCTGAGTAGAATAATATGGGTACAATTCTTGAATAGTCTAAGCATAGACCAGACTTTATTTTATGATAAGAAATAAAGATTAAAAACTTATTTTTAAATCTCTGTTCCATTAGACATCATAAAGAATGTAACAAAAATAATAAGATTAATCTAAGTTCTGCAAAAAGTGACAAAATGCATCAAATTTCATTTAACTTAGTATTATGTTTGATACCTCATTAACTCCCCACGTCCATCCTCCTTGTCTTGTATGGTAGTTGCAAATAATAAGTTTCATTTGTACTTTTAGAAATATTGTAAGTCCTTGATATGTTCTTCTGCATATCAAGAATTGTTTGCAGAGTATTTTTCAGGTATGGAGCCTACTATAGATTTGTGTTGTCTCATAGGAAAACATAATTGGAAGTATAGCTATACTAAATATTGTCCAAAACAAATATTAGGACATACATTAGACAGTTGAAGGTCCTAAACTCCAGTGGTTTGTCCATTATAGAACCTGGAAAGAAAGTCATAAAGCCCTTATGACGTTTAATCCAGGATTTATGTGATGTTACATGTTTGAGACGTTATGCCAACATATGAAAAAATCAGGACTCCGTTCTTTTAATTAATTATTTTTGGACTCCTAGACTTTAGACAGAATGACTTTCTAAGTGACTTTTTGCTCTGCACAGTCTAGATAATTGTGTGAGTTAGTCTGAAGTCAGCGTCTAATGTTTTAATTTTGGTCTCAGCCTCCACAGCACAGCAAATATAAAACATACATGTGTCGAGATATGAAGCAGAGGGGAGGATGTCCGCGTGGAGCCAGCTGTACATTTGCACACTCACAGGAGGAACTGGAGAAGTAAGTGTAAAGGTTATCAAATTCAACTTTCTAATAACTTGTTATAAAATAAGGTAGAGTTACTAAGTAGAATAATTTGCCACTGTTGAGAAACAGAAAAAGAGTAGTTGCATTCTCTTTAATGAATGGGAAATATTTAGAAAGTAATACAGAATTGTAAAAATTAAGAAAACTGAAGCAGTTTCTTCAGCTTTCATTACATCGTGCCCACAAATAGGAAACTAAATATAGAAGTGAGTCATTTGCACTTTCCCCCCAAAATTAAAACTCTTAAGAATTTTCATCCATTCTAACTTACTGATTTTAAATAATTGAATAATGTATTTCCAGTGGAAAAACTTGCCCTTTGCTCAATTCAAGAAATTATTTTATTGCCAGGCTTAACTTCCCAGATTCTTTTAAATTTCCCAGATTCTTTTAAATTTCAGAGATCAAATAATTCCACTGATGTTAAATTTTCCAGCACATAGTAGAAAGAAAAGAAAATGAATTGTACTCATATAAACAAAATGGGAAACATAACCAGAATGGAAATTAAAGCTCCCGTTGGCATTACCACCACCACCACCAACAACAACAACAAATACCAAATAAAAAATTAACAAGAAATATTGAGGACCGGTGTGAATTGAATTAGTAAGCTACCTAGGCAAATAAGAATTGAATAGGGGCACCTAGGTGGCTCACTTGGTTAAGCCTCCAACTCTTGATTTAAGCCGAGGTCATTGTCTCTCAGATTGTGAATTCAAGCCTTGCATCGGTCTCTGTGCTGACAGCATGGAGCCTCCTTGGGATTGTCTGTCTGCCTTTCCCCTGCTTGTGTGTGCACATGTGCATGCACGCGCTCTCTCTCTCTCTCTCTCTTTCTCTCAAAAATAAACATGGGGTCGGGGGTCAGAGAGAGAGACAGAATCAGAAGCAGGCTTCAGGCTCTAAACTGTCAGCACAGAACCCAGTGCGGGGCTCAAACCCACAAACCGTGAGATCATGACCTGAGCCAAAGTCAGATGCTTAACTGACTGAGCCACCAAGGCGCCCCTAAAAAAATCTTTCAAAAAATAAAATTAAATTAAAAAAGAGAAGAATTGAATAAATAAAGAAGGATACTGTGTTCTTGGATAAAAATTCCCATTATACAGGTTTTATTTTCTCAGTAAATTCAGTGAAATCTCAATCAAAACCTTAACATGATGATTGTTAGGATCTAACAAAATCATTCATTGGGAAAAGTAAATATGTGCAAACGGCCAGAGAAATTCTGAAAAAAAGAAGTTTTCAACAGACTGGACTAGACTATCAACTTTTAAAGTGTATTATGAGCTGAAGTGCATATAGAGACTGGTTTTAGCATAGGAATAGCTAGATCAATGAAGTACAATGGAAAATCTAGAAAGAATGCCAGACACAATAGGAACTGAGCATTTGTGCTGAAGATGGAGTTTCACATCAGTAACAAAGAAGATGACATTGAAACAACTGCTGTCCATTTGAAAAATCATTAGAACTCAATTCTTAACCTTTATACCAAACCGAATTATAAACGTATCAGAGATCTAAATCTTTAAGAAGGAAATGATACACTATTTAGGGATCTTTGCTGTTTTTGTTAACCTAATCTTACAATAGGAAAGGATTTTTTCAAGAATGACAACCCAGCATCCATAAAGGAGAAGACTGATAAATTTGATTACAGAAAAGTTAAGATAAGGCCCAAACGCCAGAATTCAAAAAAAAGATTGCTGGGGAAATGACATACAGAGGACATACCCCTAACACAAAATGAGTTGCTACAAATCTGTAAGAAAGCGAAGAACCAGTAAATATATGGCTCATGAACATATAAGCACTTCACAGAAGAAATAGTAATAAACATGTAAAAGTATGTTCAACTTCATTGATTGTTAAATACAAATTAAGACAAAATTATATTTTGAACTATCAAATTCATAGAGACTGTAATACTACCCAGTGTGTGATAAGATAATGAAAAAGGACATTTTTTAAAATATTATCAGTAGGAGTTATAATAGTTTTGGAACATTATAACAGTTTCTAATGTGCATAGAGTAAGTAGACTTAGCTGTTCTGCTTCTAGTTAGTTACACAAGGGCGCAAGTACATGTACAGAAGCACCTGTTACTGCATTTTTTTTAGCAAAAAATAGGAATAGCCTAAAATGTACCAACGTAAGGGAATATCCAGAATGTGAAAGGAAGAAGTTACGACCCTATTTCTGTTAATAACAATCTTACATACATATTAAGGCCGTGTGTGGAGTGGAAAATCTGCGGGATTATGTACCAAACTGCTAACAGTGGTTATGTCTGAGGAGTAGTGTCTCCTCCCCACCCCTATAAAATTTGTCCAATATGGGAAACATTTGGAAAAATAGCATTATTCTTATGGGAGTTTGTCTTTGAGATTATTTTTTAAAGTGCTCTAGCAAGAGTAAATACATTTGCTTTCATCGTTGAGGAACAAGAGTAGTAGAGGCTGATGGCTTGGCTTAATATTTTTCCTGTGGTTAGATTTACAATCTACATGCCTTTTATACTGCAGTATCTGTTTATATTTAGGCATTATGTTTTCACTAATCCACTTTTAGAATAATTTCAATTTTGTGTAGGCATACATAGCATCAGCATCTCTGAATCGTATCTGATACAAATTACTATTCTTGATTATATACAAATTTTAATGGAGGAGAGCCTGTGTGGCTCAGTGTATTGAGCATCCGACTCTTGGTTTTGGCTCAGGTCATTATCCCCCCAGGGTTGTGGGATCGAGCCCTGCGTTGGACTCTGTGCTGAACGTGGAGCCTACTTGGGACTCTCTCTTTCTCACTCTTTCCCTCTGCCCCCATCATGCTCTCTCTCTAAAATAAAAAAAAAAAAAATTACTGGAATAAATGGCAAAATTTCCTCTGTACACAGGCTTTATGTTTTATTGTTACAGTATAGAGTCACTGTATCCCACGGCATTCGTGGGGAAGCTAAAGCAAAATATTTCAGAAACTGTCTTCTAAAGATTTTCGTTACCCCCTCTAAATATGTTTGAGAAATAGATCTTACAATAAAGTAAGTTATAATACAAATATTAATATGATTAGTAATGTTACAAATACTTATAAGGAATTTTATACTTCGTGTGTTGCCTGACATTTTATAGGGTATACACACATACAAGTTTTCAGGTTGATAGCTACAGCCAGTGTTTCAAGAGTATTTCCAGAAAGTAATGTTCTTGGCATCTTTTCCTTTTGTATCTGTTTCTTAAATACATTTTAGTGCTTGGTTTCACTTTTATAATTTTGGGTTTTGGTGTATGCTTTTGCTTTTTATATAGGTTTCGTAAAATGAACAAACGCCTGGTTCCCAGAAGACCCCTGAGTGCCTCTTTGGGTCAACTTAATGAGGTGGGCCTGCCCTCAGCAGCTGTCCTTCCAGATGAAGGTGCAGTGGATCTGCCTAGCAGAAAAACCCCCGCTCTGCCAAATGGAATTGTATCAGCAGGGAATACGGTAACACAGCTGATTCCACGAGGGACAGACCCCACCTACGATTCTAGTCTGAAACCAGGAAAGATAGATCATCTGAGCAGTAGTGCCCCTGGATCCCCTCCTGACTTGTACGTTATTTTTCCTAATTTTTATTTAAAATTTCTCCTTTATAAACAAAGTAGAGGGAAGAAAGATAATCAGTGTTTTGGTTTAAAAAAAAACAACTCATTTTTGGCTATATTTTGTTTATTTTCTATGCCAGTTCGTTTTAAGAAATAATTAGCATAAGTGAGATAAGGTCAAAGTTTACAAATTTTGTAAAAGAAATGACTATTAGGAAAAAACAGTTTTCCGGGGTGCCTGGGTGGCTCAGTTGGTTGGGCATCTGACTCTTGATTTTGGTTCAGGTTATGATCTCTCGGTTTGTGGGTTCAGGCACTCACAGCATGGAGCATGCTTGGGATTCTCTCTGTGCCCCTCCTGCTCACCCATGCATTCGTGTCCCCACCCTGCCCCCCGCCCCCACTCAAAATAAATAAAAAAAGAAAAAGTTACCCAAATTGAGGCTTTTTTTTTTACATTTACAATATGTGTATATTAGAAGTATTTTTGAGACCTTAAAGTTGACCTTTGGAATTTTATTCTTTTAGGCTGGAATCTGTCCCTAAGAGTATTTCTGCCTTACCTGTGAATCCACATCCTGTACCTCCAAGGGGGCCAACAGACTTGCCTCCCATGCCTGTCACCAAACCCCTTCAGATGGTCCCACGGGGTTCTCAGTTATATCCAGCGCAACAGGCAGATGTTTATTATCAGGATCCTCGAGGAGCTGCCCCACCATTTGAACCAGCACCTTATCAGCAGGGTAATGATCTTTTATTTATGTTGCTCACTTTTCTTAGGAGTTAGAACAATTCCAAGAAAGAGTGATCATATTTACAGAAGCCTCAAGGTAAATAAATGCACTTATTTAATACTGTAGAAAAAGTTGAGACTTTATGATCAACTAAATAGTATAAAATAAGTGAGTTAGCAAAGCTTTATAAATAAACCAACTGCCCAAATCACTGAAAGCTAGTTGTATATTAAATATGTGCATATATTTGTGGAAATAACAAGTCGCCCAAGTAGACCATGGAAAGAATATTATGGTGGGTACACACACTATGTTTTTCAGTTATCACATAATACTTTTGGGGGCCCTGTAACATTTATGAGAATAATGCAGCATACATGGTATAGAGAGTTGATAGTGTAGAATCAATATTAATAAAGGATAGTGTGAGCGTACGTATGTTGTATATATATGTGGGTATTTGTGTGTTTAAAATTCAGTGTTCCATTGTGGTAGTTAATATTAATGTGGGAGAGATGAACTGCAAGACTCAAGGGAGATCACTGAGAATTAAGGAATCAAAAAGACTTTATGGAAGAATGCTCTAACTAGAGGTATGGGAATAGAAAGATAAATTTACAAGTGGATTGGAAAGATGACAGTCTAGAGTCAAGGAGTAGTAAGGAGACTGTTGTTAAACCAGGTTTTGAGTATTGAGGCCTAGATTAGTGCGTTCAGAAAGAAGAAGGGATTAAAGGAAATAGGCAAATTTGAAAAATTAGCCAGTTTTAATGATAATACCAGGTATGGATAATAGAGGAGATGACCAAGAGGCTTCACATACACAATTGCTATGAAAAAACATGAACACTGCTTTTTAAACTAAAGTGTTGGATCTCTGTCAGAGACAGTGTAGTGCTATTATTTTTTAAACTGGGATAGATTAAAGATGTTCTCCTTTTTTCCCCAAGGCTATCTTAACTTTGAATCAGAAATGCCTTCTCTACTTTCAAAAGAATAGCTTTAAATTGGTATGATATTGTCAGTACACATAAAAATATGATGAAAGGTTTTTGTATCTTCCTTTGGGCCATCCATCACAGGAAAAACTCAAGTACTTTTGAGTACTTAAATACATTGTATCAGTCAGGGTCCACTGGCAGATAACAGAAATCATTCTTGCTGCATTAAGCAGAAAAAGGTTTAATGCATGGCATTTAGATACCCACAAAATCAGTGGAAGTATTGGAGAAGTAGGCTTAAGCTAGGCCTCCAGGAATGACTCTCAGAAGTAGCTACTAAAAAAGCCCAATTACAATGAGGAAGCTGTAGAAATAGGATTTTGGGGTCCTACCTGTGCGCCAGGATCACATCACTTGAGACAAAAGTCTGAAAATTAGGAAGCTACTGCCACAACTTTTGTCTCAAGAATTCTAGAGCTATGCAATAGCTACTATGCACACAGTTTGTGTGCCATGTTGCTTTCTAGTTAACTCAGTTTCACATTCAGAATTCGTGTGAGTGATTTGTGGAACCCAAGTCTCAAGGGAAGGTAGTCTTTTGGTTTCCAATGTTTGCATCGCGTTAAGGCACACCAGAAAGATGGTCAGTTGAGAGAGCCAGTCTGCTATTGTAGATTATAAATAGATTAGGTTTTTTGATGACTTTTAAGGAATAAGGTTAATTTCTGCTTATTTTTCATAAAGTTAGCCTGACAACATAAGCAGAAGGGAAAACCTAAAGAAATGGATTTTTAATTCTTTAGTGTTGAGATATTTCAGAAGGGAAAATATGAAAAGATAGATTGGCTTATTGTTGCTTTTGGTTCCTCCTCTGCATTGTACAGGTATGTACTACACTCCACCACCACAGTGTATGTCCCGCTTTGTCAGACCGCCACCATCTGCTCCTGAACCTGGTCCTCCCTACTTGGATCACTATCCACCCTATCTCCAGGATCGTGTAGTAAACTCTCAGTATGGCACACAGCCACAACAGTATCCACCTATGTACCCGCCACACTATGATGGCCGCCGAGTGTACCCTGCTCAGTCGTACACAAGAGAGGAGATTTTCCGAGAAAGTCCTATTCCCATTGAGATTCCACCTGCAGCAGTGCCATCCTATGTGCCAGAATCCAGAGAAAGATACCAACCGATGGAGGGTTACTATCCAGTGGCTCCCCATCCAACTCAGATCAGACCTTCGTACATCAGAGTATGCTGGGCTTTTTTCTTCCTATATAGATTTAATTTGATTGTTGTTGCAGTGATATACCTTTTAGCCATGGTAATAACCCTTTCATTAATTCTTTTTTGTAAGAAACTCCCCCCCCCCTTCCTTTTTTACATCTTTTCACAATTTGGGTAGGATTTGGGGGTTTGTTTGGTTTTTTTTTAAACCATTAAAAGGGATAAAAAACCCCACCCCACTCCCACTAACTCTTCTTAGTCTCTGAAGTTTAGATAGTTTATTTAACATTTCTATATCTACATTTGACCCTTGAACCATGCAGGCGTTAAGGGGCAGAACCCTGCCTCATGCAATCAAAAACCCATGTAATAACTTTTGACTCCCTGAAGACTTAACTGCTAATAGCCTACTGTTGACCAGAAGCCTTTACCAATAACATAAATAGTTGGTTAACGCATATTTTGTGTGTTATATGTATTATATGCTGTATTCTTACCATAAGATAAGCTAGAGAAAAAATGTTATCAAAATTGTAAGAGAAAATGTATTTACAGAACTGTATTTATGGAAACAAATTTTTATGAGTGGACCTTTGCCATTCAAGCTTGTATTGTTCAAGGGCCAACTTTATTTAGAAATTATGGTCTCTGGCTAAGAAAAAGAAACTTAAATTTAGCTCTTTGGGAAATCCTCAAGAGTTTTTTTGGGTGGGTTACTTATTTTGTTTTGCTTTGTTGCAGTAAGTCTCAGGATTTTCACATATTGAGATGAATATACAAGTTGCTGTCTATTTAAAATATGTGCTAAATGAATTAATGTGTTCTGAAATTCTCAGTTTTTACTAAACTTTGCATTTTCAGGAGCCTCCTTATAGCCGGCTTCCTCCTCCTCCTCAGCCCCATCCTAGTCTAGATGAGCTACATCGCAGACGAAAGGAAATAATGGCCCAGCTAGAGGAAAGGAAGGTTATCTCTCCACCTCCTTTTGCACCTTCACCGACATTGCCTCCTGCCTTTCATCAAGAGGAGGTAAGCACATCATTTTTAGTCCCATTTATCAATTTTTCCTCCATCATTGGTTTGCTGTGTGTCTTGTTTAAGTAATCTTGGCTGTTTCCAAGATGATGAAGATATTTTCCTGTGTTTTCTTCTAAAAGGTTTATTATTTTATTTTACAATTACATCTATAATCCATCTAGAATTGATTCTTGTTACTGTGTTAGGGGTGAAGATCCATTTTTCCCCCGTAGGATATGTCCTTTACCTAGCACCATTTAATGAAAGGCCATCTTTTCCCTAGTGCTCTGCAGTCATCATTATCATAATCAGGTCACCTTTGTCATAGTCGGGTAACTGTAAAAGATTCTGGACTCTCTTCTGTTTCATTGATCTATATCCTCTGTCTTCGTAGTCATACCACATTGTATTAGTATAGTTTTATAATATGTCTTAATATGTGGTGATGTATTTCCAGTTTTGTTATTCTTCAATATTACCTTTGCTGTTCTTAGTCCTTGCAATTTCCAAACACATTTTAGAATCAACATGTTGATGTTCACAAAAGTATCAGTTTTTATTAGGATTACATCGAATCTCTGGATCTGTGCTGTCCAGTATGGTAAACACTAGCCACATGTTGCTAATGAGTACTTAAAATAATATAGCTAGTCCAGATTTAATTGTACTGTAAACGTAAAATATACAATGGGCCCGAGACTTAGTATGCCCCAGGAGTAAAACATTTCATTAATATATTTCTTAATTGCATGTTAAAATGATAATACTTTCGATGTATTAGATTAAATAGAATATATTAGCAAAAGTAATTTTACCTGTTTCTTTTTTTCGTGTGACTGCTAGAAAATATTTACGTTAATATATGGGGGTCTCATTTTATTTCCATTGGACATTGTTGTTTTAGATTGGTTTAGGGAGAAGTGACATCTTTCGAATATTGAGTCTGCAAGAACATTATATATCCACCGCTTACTTGGATCTTTAATCTCTTTCAGAAATGTCATAAATCATAGTTTTCAGTGTCTTGCACATCTTTAATTAAACTTATTCCTAGATAACTGATATATATATTTTTTTAATGTTTATTTTTTGAGAGAGAGAGACAGAATGTGAGCAGGGGAGGGGCAAAGAGAGGGGGAGACAACAGAATCCGAAGCAGGCTCCAGGCTCTGAGCTGTCCGCACAGTGCCCGATGCGGGGCTCGAACTCACGAGCTGTGAGATCATGACCTGAGCCGAAGTCAGACACTTAACCAACTGAGCCACCCAGGCACCCCGATAACTGAGATTTTTTTAAACTAATGGAATTCTTCTTGAAATTTCATTTTGTTACTAACACAGAGAAATTAAATAGATTTTTCTGTATTGACCCTTGTATTCAGCAGTGTTGCCGACTTTCCATGTTGATTCTAGCATATATTAGTGGACTCTTTTGGATTTTCCATACACACAATCAAATCCTCTGTGAATAATGACCGTTTGACTTTCTCTTTCTCAATTCTTAGGTCTCTTCTTTTTCTTAACCTTGTGCTAGCTAGATCTTCCACTATAATGTTGGTTGAATAAAAGGAATGACAACAAGTAGTCTTATCTCTAGTCGTTGAGTAAATAGAGCTTTTAATAATTTACCATTATTATGTTTGCTGTAGGTTTTTTGGTAGATAATCTTTATCAAATTAATGAAATTCCTCTCTATTCTTGGTGTTAGACTTTTAATAAGTAAGATGCACCAAGGATTTATTTAACTCAGTAATGAGGAAAATAGGATGGTGAAATTGATCAAGAGAAAAAGAAAGGTTAATACAGTAATGTGAAAGGCAGGAAAAAAACCCTGAAAGTTGCTAGAATAAACTGGTTAATGTACTACAGGGCTCCAAAGCATAATCTTGGGGATTATCTTTGTGTTTCTGTAGGACACTGGTGATTGTTAATTATGAATGAATGTTGTCTTATGATCTTTTTAATATCTACATGGTCTTTGGTGGTGTTCATTTTCCACTTACAATATCGGTGGTAATTTTTTTTCTTGGTCAGTCTTCCTAGGGATTTATCAAATTTTTCTTTTTCTTTTTCTTTTTTTTTTTTTCCAAAAAGCCAGCTTTTGCTTTGTTGATCTCATTTATTTATTTTGGTTTATTAATTGATTGTATTCACTGCCTCAACAGTGTGTGTAAGTGTTGTTTTGTTTTGTTTTTTTTAAGTCAAATAGGTTTTCTCAGCAGGGTTGCAGTTGATATTATGTAAGGAAAATGTCTTACATCCTTTATGTATAGAATTATGATTCTAAACAGGTTTACTGTCTGACAGATTATGAATAATAACATTGAAAACTGAAAAGTGAAGTGCATCACATTGCATATAGTAAGCAGTAATCTTTTGGGTCTGTGAACGTGGTCTACTAAATAACAGTTGTTTAGTTACCCAACTTTCCTATCTAAACACTTTAGATGAATTTTCCATAATAAAGTAGGTTAATTAGTAAAATCATAACATCTTCTATTAATAATCTAACTTCATTTGTAAGTATAAACATAGAGAGAGCATGAGTGGGGGAGAGGGGCAGAGGGAGAGAGAAAGAATCTTAAGCAGGCTCCATGAGCCAAAATCAAGAGTCGGACATGGGGTGCCTGGGTGGCTCAGCGGGTCAGTGTCCAATTTCGGCTCAGGTTATGATCTTGCACAGTTGGTGGGTTCAAGCCACACGTCAGGCTCTGTTCTGACACCTGAGAACCTGGAACCTGCTTTGGATTTTGTGTCTCCCTCTCTGCCCCTTCCCCGCTCGCTCGCTCTCTCTCTCTCTCTCTCTCTCTCTCAAAAATAAGTAAACCAAAAAAAAAAATTCGGATGGTCAACCACTGAGCCAGCCAGGTGCCCCAACATTACATTTTTTCAAACATTGTATTTTAGAGTCCTAGAACCTAGTTAGGCCATACTATTTTATCAGCAATATGACACTGCAAAAAGTAAGCTAGTTTTGGAATCAAAGACAATTTATCTTTGAAGTTAAGCTGTGTCACTCCATGAGATCTTTTGTAAATTACTTAGCCTCCCTAAACTCTGAAGCTCCGGTTTCTCCATTTATAAACCAAACATAATAAAGCCTACTTCATAGTGATGTGGGAAAGATTTAAGTAAGACATAAGGCCTCTGGCACACATCCAGCATTTAATAAATAATAACTTTTTTTTATTTCTAATAAAAATTAGGATCCTCACTATTAAGGAACTTTATCTAGAATTATTTTAGTTACCATTATCTGATTATATTCTTATATTATTTGTTTGATTATAAACTACATATAATTGTACTAAATTAGTGCATTATAAAAATACATAACATAGAGAAATTTCTCCAAAGTCCCATAGTCTGTATCACTGTAAATTTATTACACATTTCAACTTTGTAAATATATTTCAGCTTTTATGTGCACGAACTAATGTATTGTTTTTTAATAGGATCATTTAGTACTATATTCTGAGGTTTTGTTTGCATCTTACTGGTTTTTTTTTCCTTTTACTTAACCAATTATCCTGGATGTCTTTCTTTGTCAGATATAAACTTATCTCATTCTTTTTAACAGCTGTATAATACATTAGGGTGGGGCGGGGGTAAGCTCTTCTTAGTAGGTCATATCAAGATATGAAAACAAGCTATTGTATTGGTGCCTCAGTGGGTTGAGCACCTAACTCTTGATTTCAGCTCAGGTCATGATCCCAGGGTTGTGGGATCAAGTTCCTCGTTGGGCTTTGTGCTGAATGTGGAGCCTGCTTAAGATTGTCTTCTCTCTCAGATGTGGTGTGTGGTGTGTGTGTGTGTGTGTGTGTGTGTGTGTGTACGTACACACACACACACACACACACACACACACAATGGAGTATTACTGGGCAATCAAAAAGAATGAAATTTTGCCATTTGCAGCTACGTGGATAGAACTAGAGGGTATTATGCTAAGCAAAATTAGTCAGAGAAAGACAAACATCATATGACCTCACTCATATGAGGAATTTAAGACACAGAACAGATGAACACAAGGAAGGGAAGCAAAAATAATATAAAAACAGGGAGGGGGACAAAACATAAGAGACTCTTAAATATGGAGAACAAACAGAGGGTAATTAGAGAGGGTTGTGGGAGGGGGATGGGCTAAATGGGTAAGGGGCATTAAGGAATCTACTCCTGAAATCATTGTTGCCTTATATGCTAACTGACTTGGATGTAAATAAAAAAAAATAAAAGAAAATAAATAAATAAATTTAAAAAAAGATTCTCTTCTCTCTCCTTCTGCCCCTTTCCCCTGCTTGCATGCATGCACGTGCTCTACCTCAAAAAAATAATAAAGCAAATTTTTTTTAAAAAGCTAGCTATGTGAAGTTTGCATTTGGAGGAGAACTAAAGGAGACAGAGAAGCCAAAAAAATTGTTTTAAATATAGGTAGGACAAAAAGTTTATAGACAATAGAAACAGGAGTTATTGAAAATGAATAATATTTATAAACAGCAAGACCCTCTGTCAGTACAGAAAACCAATAATGATGACTCAGAGAAGAGATCTTTATTTTAGATAGGGGGAGGCATAAAGCCACTTACATATACCAAGAGCCCCTGTATTCTCAGTATATCACTGTATATGTATTTATGATAACACGAAAGCAGTATTAAAGTCCTAAAAATTGTTTTTAATGTTTATTTATTTTTGAGACAGAGAGAGACAGAGCATGAACAGGGGAGGGTCAGAGAGAGAGGAAGACACAGACTGTAAAGCAGGCTCCAGGCTCTGAGCTGTCAGCACAGAGCCCGACGCAGGGCTTGAACTCACAAACTGTGAGATCATGACCTGAGCCAAAGTCAGAAGCTCAATCAACTGAGCCACCCAGGCGCCCCAACAGTATAGTTCTAGTCATCTATGTTCTCACGGACTTGAGGAATATTGGAGATAGTACATGTAAAGGCACTTTGTAAAACGTAAATGTGAATGTTGTGATTTTAGTAAATCACATTAGACTTAGAATAGCTATTCTTTTATTATATAATTTCAGAACTCATGTTGAGAAAATCTAGTATCTTATCCTTTTCACTTCGCAGAATCAGCCTAAGGACCAGAATTTATTATTTAAAAATTTTTTTTAAGTTTATTTATTTTGAGAGAGAGCAAGCACGAGCAGGGGAGATGGGGAGGGGGTTAGAGAACGAGTCCTGAGCAGGCTCCCCACTGTCAGCGCAGAGCCTGATGCAGGGCTTGAACCCACAAACTGCGAAATCATGATCAGAGCCAAGACCAAAAGTCAGACACGTAACTGACTGAGCCACCCAGGCGCTCCCAGAATTTATTTAAAATGTGAATTAGGGGCACCTGGGTGGCTCAGTCAGTTAAGCGTCTGACTCCAGCTTAAGTCATGATCTCGTGGTTCATGGGTTCGAGCCCTACGTAGGCTCTCTGCTGTCAGCTCAGAGCTGGCTTCAGATCCTCTGTCCCCTACTTTCTCTCCAAAGTAACTACACATTTTTGAAAATACATGAATTAGTGCTGTTAAAGAGATTTCTGTAAAAGTTACTGTATCATCATGCACTACACAGTGCCTTCTCAGTTATGTTTCAAGTAGTTTTTCATGTTCTTGATTATCTGGAATGTTACTGAAAGAAACATTGAGGAGTGTCTGGCAAAACTAGGGCCGGGTATGTATTAGCTTAAATGTTGATTTCCATCCGATGAAGAAGAGGATAAGCAAACCTCCTCCAGTCCTGGCTTGATTCCTTAAAGGATATTGAGATACTTGTTTTTGACCCTCTGCTAACAAAGAGTAAAAACTAAACATCTTTCTTCACCTATTTTATATTTTTCAGAGTCTATAAAAATCTTCTGCTCTGACACAAATCAAATAACCCATCACTGTGTTGCTCTAGCATGGTGTTCTAGGAAATTCCTGCTTTCTCTGTGTTGTTACTTATAAAGACTTATTTCCTATGTGTGTATTTTTTTCCATCTGTAGTTTCTGGACGAAGACTTGAAAGTAGCTGGGAAATACAAAGGAAATGATTATAGCCAGTATTCTCCCTGGTCATGTGATACCATCGGCTCCTACATTGGCACCAAAGATGCAAAACCCAAAGATGTTGTGGCAGCGGGGAGTGTGGAAATGATGGTATGTGTAGTAACTAAGCCGTAGTTAATGCAAATCAGGATACACCAAATATGTCTGTGTAGTTAATAGTGTAGACACAAATAATTTGAGCTTTACTTAAGAATTGCAAGGCCATATTCTATATTATGTGATTGAATTAGTTTTAAACTATAGGGGTTTTATGTTTGTTTTTTCAGGTATAAAAATTAATCTATTGCACATCTGGATAGACAAAGGAGAGCATTCTAGTATATTTCTGTGCAGCCGACAATGAACCCAACAACTGTTCAGAAACAAAATTAAATTATCTTGCATAATTAATCAGGATCTTGGATTTCTTGTCTAAATAAATTATAACTCTCTTAAAACTGAAGTTTAAACAACAAAGTTGAATCTAGTGAACAATAGAATTTGAGTCAGAATTGCAGCTAATAAGCTTCGAGTGGACTGTGGTATATTGAAATGTGTTATACTTCTATTTTAATTTTTAATAAAAAATAACGTAACAACAGTATGTCTAATGCCCAAGCTTAACATACATAACTATCTGAATTGCTTCTTTATTTTCTAAAGAAATAAAACTTTATAGAAATAGTGAGATCTTCCTGAATATACCTGCCTAATCTCCTTTTACTTCCTTCCTTCTTCCCTGGAGGTAACCTTTATCCTGATTTGAAAGTTACTCATTTCATGGATACTTTCATACTATTCCTAAACAGTTTTGTATGTTTACAGACCTTATATTAATATATATGTCAGCTTGCGTTTTAATTCAATTTTTGTTTTTGAGATGTATCCAAATTTATAGGTCAAGTTCATTCATTTTAACTTTTTATCAAATACCATTGTCTGGTAACTGGTATCATACAGTAAATATATATAGAAATCATTATTTGTTCCTTTTCCTGTTGATGGACATTTAGGCTAATTTTGATCTTTTACCGTACTGTTAAGTGTTACAATGAACATTTTTGTGTATTTCCTTGTGTACATACATTAGTTATGCTTAGAAGTGGTATTGCTTAAATTAAAAACGTTGAAAAAAAAAAAAAAGGGGGGGCGCCTGGGTGGCGCAGTCGGTTAAGCGTCCGACTTCAGCCAGGTCACGATCTCGCGGTCCGTGAGTTCGAGCCCCGCGTCGGGCTCTGGGCTGATGGCTCGGAGCCTGGAGCCTGTTTCCGATTCTGTGTCTCCCTCTCTCTCTGCCCCTCCCCCGTTCATGCTCTGTCTCTCTCTGTCCCAAAAATAAATTAAAAACGTTGAAAAAAAAAAAAAAAGTGGTATTGCTATGTTGAAAGGTATGTCTGGGCTAATACTCTTAAGCCATGTTCCCCTAATTAACCTAACAGAAGTTGCCTAGGATATTATACAGGTTTTCATAGACAAATACTTGTCCAACTGGTTAAGAGACCAATTCTTAGTAATAGAAAAGTAAGACTTGGATGTTAATATCATAAATGAATGAAATGATATACATAGCATAAATATGATTAGATGCCAGCCAAAAAAGAGAGAAAGAAAGGCATTGGGTGGGGGTGGGACAGAAATTTTGAATCTTTTTATTTTTCTGTGGTGGGATTAAGGAAACATTATTTAGAAAACATCCTCTCTAGGGGCGCCTGGGTGGCTCAGTCGCTTGAGCATCCAACTTTGGCTCAGGTCATGATCTCATGGCTGGTGGGTTCAAGCCCTGCGTCAGGCTCTGTGATGACAGCCTGGAACCTGCTTCAGATTCTGTCTATCTCTGCTCCTCCCCTGCTCACACTCTGTCTCTCTCTCTCTCTCTCTCTCTCTCAAAAATAAACAAACATTAAAAAAAAAAAGATAAAAAAGAAAACATCCTCTCTAAGAACAAGAGTGAGATGAGGTGGAGATAGACGGGAACCCTTGCTTTTTACCTGGCTTTCAGAAATAGTTATTATATTAAAGTAATAAAAATTAGCAAAATAAAACTCATTTCCTTTAATCACTAAAGAATAAAAATGTTTGTCAGCCTAACCTAGATGTGATTGAAAATCTCCTAAATGGTAAAAGACAGTGTTTTTCAAGTGTGTATAAATTACCTTGGAGTCTAATTAGAGCCAATTAAAGTGCAGGTCCTAAATCAGTAATACTGGAGTGGGATCTGAGACTCTGCATTTCTAATGAGTTCCCATGTGTTGCTGCTGCTGCTACTGTTGGTCCTTGAACTGTAGTTTGAGTAGCAAAGATCTAGCAGTTGAATTTCCGTTTCAGTTTATCTTGGTAATTCCTTCTTTCTAACTGGAATCCCTTTGAAACATCTGTTGTTGACACTTAAATTTTTAAGTGGTGGTTTTCTAACTATTGAGTTTTGAAATTGGGTCGTCATGGGCCTTTTTTTTTAAAGAAATGAGTTCGAATAACTATAAATGTGAGAGTACATTACATATAGTAAGAAGCAAATATTTGTCATAAAATTATATCTATATATTAGAATATGTATATGTACTGAGTCATGATGTAAAATATATTTCTTATTGTGGGGAGTGAGCAAAGGTTTAAAAAGCAGTGTTTACTATGACAAGCAAAGTACTTTAGTCCTACAAGTAAGAAAGTTATACTTTTTTTTTTTTAACCTTATCACATATCTGGAAGAAGTAATGTTAGAGATCTAAGTGTGGGGTGGATTTCTCATTTTACTTTTTATCAGAACGTGGAGAGTAAAGGAATGAGAGACCAGCGACTGGATCTTCAAAGAAGAGCAGCAGAAACCAGTGATGATGACCTTATCCCTTTTGGAGACCGACCAACCGTTTCTCGGTTTGGTGCCATCTCTCGAACCTCCAAAACGATATATCAGGGTGCTGGTCCAATGCAGGCTATGGCACCTCAGGGAGCTCCCACAAAACCGATGAACATCTCAGGTAAGAATCATAGGTAAACTGATTTAGGGGCTTCATATTCATGACTTTCAGCACCATCCCGACTCCCTACTTTCAGCACTGATCCCTACGATCAGTGCTGTCCGTAATCTTCCAAGACACTAGTCTTTTAAACTTTTCCATGGAATTCCTGCAGAAAGTAATTATAACTAGAGAATTCTAAGGGTACAGATGAGCAGGTCTGGTATGTGAAGATTGCTGTTGTTGTTGTTGTTTATTAGCTTCATTGCTATTATTAAAATAATAAATTTTCATTTTTAAACATTGAAACAGTTACAAGCACTGATATCGTTCAGTGGGGGAAAAAAACCATCAGTATCCTCTTGTCACATTGGTAGACATCTTTCCAGAGAGCCATGTACACAAAATGCCTATGCCTTCTAGATTATGGCTACCTTAAAAGAATCAAACCTCTGAATTGCATCATACTGCACTACATTATTCTCTTGTAGATTATAGTCCATATGGAACCCACAGTGGCTGGGGAGGTTCTCCATATTCACCTCATCAAAACATACCTTCTCAGGGACACTTCAGTGAGAGGTATGAGTCATTCTTTTTGCTTCTACAAACCTTTAAAATTATTCAGCTTTTCTTATTTGTTTTACTTGTCAGTAATTTTTATTTATTTACTTATTTACTCATTTATTTATTTTTAAATGCTCATTTTTGAGAGAGAGCATGACCAGGGGAGGAGCAGAGAGAGAGGATCCAAAGCATGCTCTGTGCTGACAGCACAGAGCCTGATGCGGGGCTCACACTCACGAGCTGCAAGATGATGACCTGAACCAAAATTGGACATTCAACCGACTGAGCCACCCAGGCGCCCTGTCAATAATTTTTATATTTTTCATAGTGAAGTAACAGATTTTTATGTCAGAACAGTAGTAGACCAAATCTAGGGGGCTTGTTTGTTTGTTTTCTCTCTTTTAATTTTTTTTTCAATTGAAATATAGTTGACACAAAATGTTACGTTAGTTCAGTAATATATATATATTTTTAATAAAATTTAAAATTTATTCTACCCTTTCTTTTCCCATACAAGGGACAGAATGTCCATGTCAGAAGTAGCCAGTCATGGAAAACCCCTTCCATCTGCTGAGCGGGAACAGCTACGACTAGAATTGCAGCAACTAAACCATCAAATTAGTCAGCAGACCCAGCTACGTGGCTTAGAGGTACCAGACCACAGATATTTTTTCATTCCAGTTTTTGAAGGGTTCTCAAAGAGGTTTTAAAAGAAAGAACTTTTGAGGTACTCTGAACATAAAAACTTAAGGTCTCTTTCTTAAAGAGTTAGTATAGGTGTCCATTCTTCAAAGAATTTAAATACTTAAGACTTCAGTGTGGGACGGTGGGAAATTTAGAATTTCTATTCCATGAGAATAGAAAACAGGCCATCTAAAACTTCCCAACAGGAACTTATGTTCCCTGATGGCACATTTAAGGTATACAGTTTTTATCAACAAATGCCTTTAGCTTTACATTTGTTTTTATTATTTTTTAATTTATTAAAAAAATTATTTTAGATGTTCATTTAACTTTTGAGAGAGACACAGAGCGTGAGCAGGGGAGGGAAGAGCGAGAAGGAGACACAGATCGGAAGCAGGCTCCAGACTCCAAGCTGTCAGCACAGAGCCTGATTCACGGCTCGAACTCACGAACCACAAGATCATGACCTGAACCGACGTCGGGCACTCAACCGACTGAGCCACCCAGGCACCCCTAATTTATTTTCTTAAATGTTTATTTTGAGAGAGAGAGGGGGGGGGGCACATGGGCACATGCATGTTCAACCAGGGAGGGGCAGGTAGAGAGAAAGGGAGAAAGAGAATCCCAAGCAGGCTCTGAGCTGTCAGCACAGACAGACCCCAATGCGGAGCTTGATCCTATGAACTGTGATATCATGATCTGAGCTGAAATCCAGAGTCAGATTCTTAACCATCTGAGCCACCCAGGTGCCCCAACATTTGTTTTTAATTTCTCATATTTCTTAATTTAAAAAAAAATTTCTGATTTCCTTTAATCCTCAGCATTTATTTACAAATATTTAAAAAGTAGAAGCTTAGTGGGGCGCCTGGTTGGTCAGACAGTTACGTGTCCAGCTCTTGGTTTCAACTTAGGTCATGATCTCATGGTTCGTGGGTTCCAGCCCCATGTTGGGTTCTGTACTGACGGTGTGAAGCCTATTTGGGATTCTCTGTCTCTACCCATCCCCCGCTTGCACTCTCATTCTCTTTCTCTCTCTCAAAATAAATAAACTTAAAAAAAAAAAGTAGAAGCTTAGAACTTGGACTCAAGCATAGCCTCTGTATAACAATTGTATCTTTCATTAATAGAGTTTTTTCAGTTTATAAGTTGACGTATATCCTACTTGACCCTTACAGTATCTCTTGATAGGTCGGTTAGGGCAAGTGGTACAGTCCCCCCTCTTCTGGTTGAAAGATACGAGTTTCACAGAGGTTGAAATATGAACCCAAGTCTTCATATCCAGTATTCTTTCTGCCATGCTGCTTGACACTTAGAGAAAAAAATTGCTGAAAACAAAGAATTTTAAAAAATCCTTTTAAGTGCCATATAAAGAAGACTAGGTTTTGTTAATATTACCCTTTGCATGAGAGCATAATCTTTGAATTTAGTAAACTGAAGACTATATTCTGAAGACTATTCTGATACATACATTTTCCCCATCTGGAGAGAAAAATAACTGTTAGACTATTAGTCTTTTGTTTCTACCAAGATCTTTAATAAGTAAGGCATCTCCTTAGAAATTAAAAAAAAAAATTTAGGGGGAAATAAATTTTTAACTAATTCTATCTTAGACTCTCTTATTACCAAGACCAACAGGAGATTTTTTTTTTTTTTTTTTTGGAACACATGTCTGGCTTGTGCTCTTATATAAGCAATAAGGTTTAGAATTGTTTTTAACTGTGTAATACTCATTTTCTGTCTTCATTTGCCATTGTTTTCTTTACATTGGTCCAGAACTTCTTGCTAATTCCTATTGTAAAAAAAGAGAATGCTGTGTTTATGTTTATCATCTTTAGTTGATTAACTTTTTTAAAGATTCAGACCATTAACCCTGTAAAGTGTTATTCCTTATCCTGATAATTTATGGCTTTTTGTCTTAATTGAAATTTGTAGACCAATTTTCTGTTCCAAAAGAGTATCGGCAGCATTTGGAAGCTTGCCACATGTTTAACTCATTATGGTTAAAAATCCTTGCCATTACTGAGGTTTCACGGAAATAAATTGCAGGATTTACTTCAGAATATTCCATTTAAAAAAGGGGGAAAGATGTACATTTATACTTGACTTCTCTTTCAAATATTCTTTACTAAGTTTAAGTCCCCTATTTTTTCATTTTAAATTCAGATGGTACTCAAAGAGATAGTGCCTTACCATTGCATCATTTTTATTGCAAATATCTTAGTGAAAAGGTATTTGAGGCGATGTTCTGGAATTGGGCCTGGTCATTCTGTGCATGGTGTGAAATGTGTTGAGTTGTGTATGTGCTTGGCTTTATGCACTAGGCTGTTAGTAACAGGCTGGTGTTGCAGAGGGAGGTGAACACCCTGGCAGGCCAGTCCCAGCCACCACCACCACCTCCAAAATGGCCTGGAATGATTTCAAGTGAGCAGTTGAGCTTGGAACTGCACCAGGTGGAAAGGGAAATCGGGAAGAGAACCCGGGAACTGAGTATGGTGAGTGTTACGGTGGGAAAGGGAAAGGGTGGTGCCGGCTGGAGGGGCGGGGGTGTAACCAGAGAGCGTCTGTGTAGTGCTGTCCCAGAACTCAAGCCTCTAGGCTCATCACCCTAGGGCACTCCAGTGAAGGATTAATACTCTGAATAAGTCTTAGGAAGATGGGATGCCTCCTGGTTTTATTCATTCCTCTCATTCCCTTTTGGTTTGAGTATATTCTTTGTCTTAGGATTCTGCATTATGAAAAAACTTTCAGGGAAAACAGGTAGTTAATTGGAGGTTATTAAATTACTGTTAAACATATTGACTAGGGAAGCCGAGGGGTTGGTGTTTATGATTTTGCAATACCATTATGTTATAAAAATATGTATCCGCAAAAAAACATTCAGTTTTTATAGCCCTTTAGTTATTGCAGACCTGTTTTTTGTTATGAATGAAATACAGTCTACACATTTCTTCTTGAGGAGTTCTATCCATGGATGTGTTTGGGGTTTGCTTCCTAGCACACCAATACTGATTTTAGTAAATTGTCGATCCGTCCCCCCAGGTTGCATGGGTAATTGACTTTTGTTGCATAGTTTTCACATTCCTTCTAAGCAGATGAATAGGTGTTTTATTTTTCTGCTTTCAATAAGTATATTATAGGTAGTTATTATATTTTGGCTTATCTTTTCTTTTAAATTTTTTTCAACGTTTTTTATTTTTGGGACAGAGAGAGACAGAGCATGAACGGGGGAGGGGCAGAGAGAGAGGGAGACACAGAATCGGAAACAGGCTCCAGGCTCCGAGCCATCAGCCCAGAGCCTGACGCGGGGCTCGAACTCACGGACCGCGAGATCGTGACCTGGCTGAAGTCGGACGCTTAACCGACTGTGCCACCCAGGCGCCCCTTGGCTTATCTTTTCTAAGGCATCAGGTTTTCTCATATCAGGCATTTTCCCCCTTGTTTTCTAGCTTTTTTAGTGAATAGATGTACTCTGTTGTTATGTACATCTCTCAGGCTGCCTGTTCCTTTGGTCATTTTATAAAGACTGAATATGATTTATGGATCATCAGTTTATATTATCTATATTTGGTCTTCTTTCATTGGCATTATAAAATATATGGTAATTAAATTTACTTCCTTCTTTTTCCAAGGAGAACCAGTGTTCTCTGGACATGAAAAGCAAATTGAATACAAGTAAGCAAGCAGAAAATGGACAACCAGAACCACAAAGTAAGGTTCCAGCTGAGGACCTTACATTGACATTCAGGTAAAGAAAGGGACATTTTCCGTAGTCTTATATTATTCAGTCCTGACAGAAGTGCTCTCATAAATATGATTTTAAAATGTCATTATTCTGTATACATTGAGAAAAGAATATTTTTGTAGAAGTTTAGTTATAAAACTTATTTTTACTTATTTTTATGAGTTTTAAAAGTTATTTTAGAACAGATCCAAAATTGAATTTTCTGTTAATACCTAACAAATGAATTTTTCTGTTCCCATTTCCTTCTTTCTCCTGTATTTTAATTTACTTAAAACCAACATTCACATTTTGGTGTATACCTTTCCGGTCCTTTTAAAGCATGTGGATATTTACCTTCTTTCTTTTTTTTTTTTTTTTTTTTTTTTTTCAACATTTTTTATTTATTTTTGGGACAGAGAGAGACAGAGCATGAACGGGGGAGGGGCAGAGAGAGAGGGAGACACAGAATCGGAAACAGGCTCCAGGCTCCGAGCCATCGGCCCAGAGCCTGACGCGGGGCTCGAACTCACGGACCGCGAGATCGTGACCTGGCTGAAGTCGGACGCTTAACCGACTGCGCCACCCAGGCGCCCCACCTTCTTTCAAATCTACCTTCCACCCTGTCCCTCCCTCCCTTTTTAATGTTTATTTATTTTGAGAGAGAGAGAGAGAGAGAACCAGCATGGGGGAGAGGCAGAGAGAGAGAGAGAGAGAGAGAGAGAGAGAGAGAGAGAGAATCTCAAGCAGGCTCCATGCTGTCAGCACAGAGCCCAACGTGGGGCTTGAAACCATGAACTGTGAGATCATGACCTGAACCAAAACCAAGAGTGAGAAGGCTGAACCGACTGAGACCCCCAGGCGCCCCTCCTTCGGGTATTTTGGGGGCATTTGCTGCATAGTCCTGAGTTGTCTTCCTGGTGAGAATATAATAATCATTTCTAATCCCTGTTGCTTTCAAGCTTTGGTTTTAGCTATTTAAGTCCATGCATTGCCCTGGGTTCAAAATAATTTCTTATACTAGTAAGCCTGCTGAAGCAGGAGTCAGTACTTTTTCTTAAAGTCCAGATAGTAAATATTTAAAATTTTGAGTCTTATAGTATATGTGGAAACTCTCAGCTCTGCCATTATAGTGTGAAAGCAGCCACAGACCACACGTGAACAAATGGGCGGGTTGGGTTTCAGTAAAACTGTACTTTAGAGGAACAGGCAGGTGGCTAGCCTTAGTTTGTCAGCCCCTGTACTAAAGCATGATACGGAGCTGTAAATTAAAAGTTTAAAAGATAGTTGCATATTTTTCCATACTATTAAAAGAAAGGCCCTATTGGGGCACCTGGGTCTTAGTTAAGCTTCTGACTTCAGCTCAGGTCATGATCTCGCAGTTCGTGTGTTTGAGCCCCACGTCAGGCTCTGTGCTGACAGCTCAGAGCCTGGAGCCTGCTTCGGATTCTGTGTCTCCCTCTCTCTCTGCCCCTCCCCTGCTCGCGCTCTGTCCGTCTCTCTCTCAAAAATAAATAAACATTAAAAAAATTTTTTTTTTTAATTTTTTTTTTTTTCAACGTTTTTATTTACTTTTGGGACAGAGAGAGACAGAGCATGAACGGGGGAGGGGCAGAGAGAGAGGGAGACACAGAATCGGAAACAGGCTCCAGGCTCCGAGCCATCGGCCCAGAGCCTGACGCGGGGCTCGAACTCACGGACCGCGAGATCGTGACCTGGCTGAAGTCGGACGCTTAACCGACTGCGCCACCCAGGCGCCCCAAAAAAATTTTTAAAAAAGGAAAGGCCCTGTTGATTTTATTCTACTAATCATTTTTGTCTCTCTCCTTAAAATTCTAACTTTTTTTTTTTTTTAAATGTTAACAGTGATGTACCAAATGGATCAGCTTTGACACAAGAGAATATCAGCCTCCTGTCAAACAAGACCAGCTCTCTGAACCTATCAGAGGACCCTGAGGGAGGAGGTGACAACAATGACTCCCAGAGATCGGGAGTTACTCCCAGTTCTGCTCCCTAAATGATGAAGAATCCTGCTTTTATCTTCTGCTCCTGATCAATTTGTGGGGTAGGGTAGGGAGAACAGATAACTTCTAAACATTTTCTCTGAGAGTGGTCAGAGAAATCCAGGAAAAGTACCGGAGGCAATGTGCACAAACACCACTACTAAAAACAAACCCTGCACATAGTTCACATTAATGCATTTTTTAATTTAAAAAAAAAGAAAAAGAAAAAGAAAATTAGCAGTATCTGCAAGCAATTCAGATTAAATTTGTTTTTGTTCTGTGAATGAACTTTATTTTAATAACTTTGGACGCCTTGGATCCAGGGCTTTAAAAAAAAGAAGATATTATATATACACTCTGTTTGATTAATTGTATGATCTTAATGAAGTAGGTTTTTCTTGTATTTTGGTATTATTACATACCCAGTGTATAATTCCTGACCCCAATCCTTTCCAGCTTTGACAACCCCATAAATTAAAACACACAGAAAGCACCGGCCTGTCTGAGAATTCTGTGGTGCTTGAGAAACAAAGAGACAGTAGTAGACTACTTATTAGAAAATGTGCAGCAAACCAACTTTTCAAAGAGCCATTACTTGAAAGTCATAATTTTCTTTCCCTTTCTGGTTACTAGCTTGATGTGTGTTTTTCCATATGGCACTAAAACTTTTTGTTGTTCAGGAGGGTTTTGTTTTTATTTCAACTTTCCAGAGAGATAATTACCAATTAATTTTTGAAGTCCTTTTCCACATAATGGATCCTTGCATTCTCTTAATCAGAAAGCCAGGCCAGTGTTTTAGAATGATTAGATTTAAATGGAGATTGATTTAAGAATGAACTGTAATTTATTAGTCCTGGGAGATACATGATTGGTATATTACCTGTATGGAGCTGCTGGTTAGAAATTCGGACCTGTGCTTTTTCAAATTTTAAACTTCTGCTAAAATCCTAGAGTGTTGAAAACAATAATAATAGGAAAATCAAGCATGTTTTAAAACCACAACACTTGAACCGAAAATGAACAGTCACATTATTTCAGTGGATGTTTTTGTTTTGTTTTACTGTCAAAACCCAAAAGTGTAAAATAAAATAAAAGTCCCTGGCTTTCAAATAGATTTGGCAAGGACAGACTGCCAGGATCTTAAGGATGGTTTATGAATTGACTAGCTGTTGCTGTTCAGTATCCTTAGCACAGTAGGTAATAAGTACCTAAAAGTCAGTTTTCAGAGACTTGGCTTTACAATAGTGATGAGATTCTTTATGAAATTATTTAGTTCTGCTGCACATATTCTGATGCCATGTGTCTATACTGAACTAAAACCCTATAAAACATGTTTTGTGGGGATTATTTGATACAGTCACCCTCCCCCTCCCTCTGTTTGCCTGATTTTTAAAAATTCCTTTCTGGATTCTACTACTAAAACAGAAAGCACTGGTTATGTAATAAGTTACTGCATTGCTTTGGTTGGGTAAAAGCAAGAGTTTGTATTTTTCTTGTTTCTTATTTTCTTAACCCTTAACTCCTGCTGAGGTCATAACAACCTCAGTGTAAGCTCTGTGTCCATCATACTGTTAACTGAAACAAATGGGGGAGGGGGGGGGAGGGAAATACAGTCCTGCCATTGCCTACCAGTAGGAGAGTCCAAACAGAACACTCTTTTGAGTAGCAATTATTTAATTTGCCCAGTCAAGGCACCGTGTTTATATACTATTTCACATTGAATTTGATTATGCCCTACAGACCTGGCTGGTCAAGGATTTGATATACACATATTGGCTTGGGATTCGAGCTTTCTTTTTTATTTAAATAAAAATTTATATATATTATATATATATATATACATATATACATAGCTATATCTGTATATATATTGGGTATGTTTTAAGGATTTTTTCGCATGAGCGCAGCTGTTGCGATAAAATGACTGATTGGGAGGTAGAAGCACTGAATGAAGATGAGGCATTTCTGCAGTTGATATCCATAGTTTCCTTTAAGAAAAAAATACACTTGCTTTTTTTGCTTTTTTGTTTGTTTTCTCTTTTGCTTAAAACCCTCTTACACATAAGTGCTTATTTTTTGGGAGAAGGAGAGAAACTGTGTGTGTCTGACAGAGTCCCAAGATTTTTCATTTCTTTGTTATAACCATAAAAGGCAACATTCTTGGCCTCCAACCTTCTGTAGGCAGATTTGGGCAGGTTGTATTTCTCCTTTGGACATGTTAGATAATTCCTAAGTTTTAGAAGCAGTTGGTTTATTTGGAACTCAGTGAGTCTGGCACTGGAAGGGAATTTATGAGTATTGATTTTGTTGAGGTTCAGAATAAAAGTAAAAGTCCATTTTGGGTATCCATTGAAACATTTTATAACCCAACTTCTGTTCTTGTTTTTATATCCTTCAGATATACTCCTTGCTTTCACCATTTTGATTTTGTAAGCTAGGCAGGAATAGGCATTAACTTATAATAGTATTCCTGCTCTGAATAAAACCTGAAAAGCCACTGTTTTCAGTTGACTCAAAATCATCTCTTTCACTTTTTAAGGTAATTTCATTGGGGGGGTGGGGGGCTTTGGGGGTCAGGGCATATCCCTTAAATTGTAGCCTTAATTCTAGCTGCACCTCAGGAAGGGCCCCGCACACTCTGGAGGAAATCTGGTTGGGTAGAAAGGCAGAAGAATGATCCCCTGCCCCATTGTGCCTATGACTTACCTGTTTTAAATTGGTCATTCTGCCTTATCTCATGGAAATTCTTAAAACTTTCCTGGTGTTCACAAACAGTTTTAGGAATTAAATAAAACCTCCAAAGTTTAGATTTTTTTTTCTTTTCCTTTTCTCTGTGAAACACTTTGTGATAATGATGAGCCCGTAAGGGTATGTGGCCTATTTGGGCAAAACTGCTGGACTCTTTAACTGCTTTTTTGTCAAAACCTGCGAAAGGCACTGATTTTTTTTTTTGGCTTATTTTAAAATGTCTGCCTTGAGAGAGAGTAAAGAGATTAAATGAGTCAGATAGGAAATGCAGTTTTTAGGCTTTCTACTTATTAACATATAAATTTCTTCTGGAAATGACTTTTATTTGCTTTTCACTGAATTCAGAAGCAAGACTCTGACATCTCAGACGAACATGAGCAATTCTGAAAAGGTTAAGGTAGGAGTATAATAAGCATTGTGTTCACTCTTGTTTAGATTACAAAACTAGGATCTTAATTTTTTTTAAACCAGGATCTTATCATAGCTAGGAATATAAAAGTACTTTGACTTATTTTTTTTCAAGGTATCTCTGGAAAAGCGTAGAACGAAGAATAAGATATCTACATGCAGTTTCCTAACTTATATGTAGTTATTTTGCCTTACTTATAGATATTGTCACAAGATAAGTCCAATAGCCGCCCTGTCTTGGGTAATTTACAGAAGCTGAAGTGACCAAAGATCCATTCTTTGTTACTTTTGTAATCAAAAGAACAGTTAATTATAGCATAGGTTTCTAGTAATAGTATTCACATAAGACACTATTTCTAATGCCAGCTACAAATATTCACCTACTCAGAATGTATACAAAATTATTTGGTATGGCATTAATGTGGCTGATTCCCTTCTCTCATCTTATTTCCCTTCCCTTCTCCTGGTCTTTCCCTTGTATTTATTCTTTTGCCTAAAAGACATAGAATTGATATGATTCTCATTTGCTACCATGAATATGTAACTCCATCAGACTTTCCATAGGTCTTTAAGGGTTGGAGCTCAAGGGTTTTTTTTTTTTCCTGGCCCTTTTCTATCTTGCAAATTCCCCCTTGACTTACCCACTGCCCTCCCCAATCTGCAACAGTGACAGTTTGCTGCCTCAAAACAGAGCATTCAAATGAATTCGCTTAGCCAATAACTTCTGTGAAGTTGCCTTTTCTAATGGTGTTATTACTCAGTGATGCACAAATGTGGTATTTGCCCTACTGGTAGGCAAACAAAGGTCTGGTTAAGAATGGTAACCTGCTGTTTTCTTTAAAGGAGAGCCAAAGACTTGTGCTTTACTCTGTTTTGGTTTGGGGGGATATAGCCATTTTGATTGTGAAACCTTTTAGTATTTGTGAGTTGATTGTACTGTTAAGTAGATTTATCTAAGTTAACTGTTAAAGGTAGCTGGCCTTATAAAATGTAAAAGTAATGAAAATTCATCAGTTTCTCTAAACCAGTGAATGTCATCTTTTACAATATTGTCTGTAAGCAGTCCCCCTGTTTTTTGAGATTATCTTGTCATTGTAGCATCTTGTGTGTTTTGGCTTTTCACTTGTGTCTGAAGGACAATCTGTATCACTATGGTCAAGCTGTGGGACTGGGTAAAAAAATTCATGAGCATGTGACTGGTGAGAAATAAACTATAGTCACTGCATGTGAGATTATATTCAGATTTGGAGAAAAACAGATTCTTTTCACTAAAAAGTATTTGATTGCTATTAAATCCAAGTGGTGATAGATAGGGATCTTACCATCGTTTTTCCACTTTCTTTCTGCTCATTTTAAAGAATTGAGTAAAGGTTTCATATGTAAAATCTACCTGTAAAAAAGTACCTGTAATGACCTATATTTTATTAAAAAGAAAGACCTGGTTACGTTTTAAGAGAAATTAATAATCTGCCTGGAAATTAACTGCAGCCTTTACTTAGATTTATACCCTGAAAGAGCCTGATTGTGTTTATTTTTTAGTTGGTGATACATGGTTATAGTGTTGCAAGATGATCTGTTCCCAGAAAAGTCAGCCTGTCCTTAAAAATTTTAGCAACTAAACTAAAGCAAATTTCCCTTCCGACATTAGGGAGTGGACACATATAAGCAATTTGCTGGTGTTAACGCTTTACTTGTATTGCTGTTCCTTCTTCATACCGTTCTACCTTGGACAACTATGACTTTTCTGTTTATTTGTTGCTTCAGCTCAGCTTTATGAAATTTTCCTGCTGAAATTACTTATGGGGAGTTATAGGTGAATTGCAGTTAATATATTTTTTAATTCTTAATTCAACTTTTCTGAGCCATTTGAAAAAGAAAGCTGTTTTTGGCAAGGTACTATTATAGTAAATGCCAACTTAAGATTTGGGTTTTAAGATTTTATTGCTTTGACTGCTAAAGATGTTTTCATATATAAAAGATTCTAATTTGATAAGTAATACTAGTTATAATGTTAATAAAGAATAGGACACTGCCACCACCAGGAAGAAGTTACACCTTTTAATAATAAATGTGTTCCCAATAGGTGGATTTTCAATACTGCACTGAACAAAGTAGGTAAAGAGTCCTTTGAAATCCTATTGTGGTAAAAGGACTTAACCTCACCACTGGAATCCTTGTTTTCAGAGCCTCCCAATTTTCAGCCAAACACTGAATTTCCTTTAAATTTGTTTCCTGAACAAAACATCCCTAGAGTAATAACTTTTATTTTCACAAGAAAATAAGACACAATAACCCAAGAGACAGAAGTTAAACCTCAATATAATACTGTGCCCAAAAATGTGTATGTAGAAAAGTAAAATCCTGTGGAGTTAGTCTATTATGTACTAGATAAGGTGACTTATTTTCTCGTATTGAGGTCTCTCTGTTTCTGGTTGTTTCTGTTTTGTTGTCTTTAACGCTTAGGCAGACAGAGCTCACAAGTCTTTGGCATCCTCTTTAGCTTGTATGCTCAGAGTCATCTTATAACTGGAAACTGTCAGGCAGGCCCTGCTCCCACCCCAGCCACTGCATAAAAGGGCCAAGGAAAGGATGGGACGAACTATTGGATAATTGGTTGCCTGCTTGTTGCTGGTCTTTGGTTTGGGGGGTTTTTTGCCTGTTTTTTTTTTAAATCACCATTTATTAGTGTAATCTCTCTTCAGTGATTGGCTGCCATTCTTACAATAATATCTAAACAACTCTGTAAAATATTCCTCTAATTTAAGGTATTTTAAGCTTTTCTTTATCATTTTTACATCCTCTATTCACCTAAAGCACTGTCCTGAGAGCTATATTTTCCAGGTGTGTGGTTGCCTGCATTTTCTTTATCACCCCCTCCAGACCTCCCACACACACTCCCACCCCCTCATCCTTTTTCCTCTTCTCACTTTCTGGAAATGAAAGGAACTTGGGTGGCGGGGGATTTTTTTTTTTTTTTCTTCTTCTTTTTTTTTTTTTTTCATTTTATTCACTGATCCAGGGGCTTCGTTGCTTACTTGATGATGATGTGACTTTTTGGAACAAGAGCAATGGAAAAAGTGAATTAAGATGATGAACAAAATCTTTTACCCACTTAAGCATTTTCCAGTTGTGAGATTCCTCTTTTTGTGTGCTCTCTTTCCCTTGTAACCCCTGCTACCCTTTTCCCCTAACTATGGTCAATTTGGTCTTTAGGCTCATACCAGTCTCCCCGAGACATTCTGCAGTCATTATCACCTTTTTGGGTGGATTTTATTTTGTTTTATTTTGTTTTTGTTTGTTTGGTTTTTTTAAAATAACTTTGTAACATTGATGCATATTTGCTTGGGATAGAGCTTGTGTAATTTACCAATCGTATTGATTGTATGTGATTGTGCCCTGCAGAGGTATATTTAACAAGACAAGAATAATCTAGATTAATAAAGGAGCCCATGAGATTTGAGTCAGGTTATAAATGACTATGAAATCACTTAGTTTTGGATAGTGAGACTTTATATCTCCTGTCCGTATAAATCAGTGCTAGACAAAATACCATTTTTTAAAAGTTCTCTTGCATTCCTGTTTTTTTCCTTGCCTCAGCTCCCTGTTTTTTCTTGCCCGCCTCCACCTACCTGTTCAGAAATAAAAATATTGAGTCTTAAAGTGACAGCTGATTTTTAAATTGGTAACGTTTGTGAAATTAACTTTTTCCAAATGTTTTCAACTTTTTTTTTAAGTGAAGATAAATGGGTTGGAATTTCACAAGCTATGAATAATCCTTTAGCGTCTAGCAAACTGTGAAATCTTATTTGAAGACTTTATCTCTTGAAAGTTCTTTTGGAATAGGAAAAAGAACCCTGTTTGAAATGGACCATTTTCTTCTCTTTTTAATGTGTTTATATTTCCAGTTTTTAAAGAGCCTTCAAAACAAGTGAGGTGGAAATCAAGAGTAGTAGGAAGATGTTTAGGGCAGCAGAAATCTGGGTCTGAACAAGTACATGTTCATTTGTTGGGTTTTTAAGAGGATTAGGGCCATCTTTTTCAATTTTGTATTATTTGTGTGCATGTTGTTTATATCAAAGATGCCACATTTTGTTAAAACGCTGTTTCCTTTCTTTATAACCTTGGAAACTGACTCAGCCTCATGTTGCTCCTGAGTAGTATTAAAAGCTCCCATGAGATGCAGATAAAAGGGTTATTTTAACAAGTAGAAGGAGGTGATTCACCTTTTGGTTTGTAAATATATGAAAATGTCTACAAGGTCTTTATCTGCTTTCTGTCAGCATTTATATTAAATGATAAATTAATGAGGAGAAACGTGTAGTCTTTTTTGTAAATGAGTCTGTGCCATTTTCTTCTAACCTTGGGATTATCACACCTTTTAAATATTTTTTTAACGTGAAGAATAATTAGGTAACACGCACAAGTAAACGCATACGTGCAGTAGCCAATTTTGTAGAGATACCACAGAAATTAGTCCAACCTTAATGATTATTTTTGAGAGAGAGCACAAGCAGGGGAGGGACGGGGGAAACAGAGGATTCAAAGAAGGCTCTGCAGTGACAACAGTGAGCTTGATGTGGGGCTCGAACTCACAAACTGTGAGATCATGACCTGAGCCAAAGTCAGGCACCCCAGTAAATGTCTTTTTTTTCTTTTAATTTTAATTTTTTTGTAAACGTCCATACTTTAAGAGAAGAATACTACTCATGACCAGTGAAGGTTAGTTACTCCTCCTACTAACAATTAGCAATTAGGTGTCCTTTGTTTGGTACCATACTTGACCTCAAAGGAAGGAACCGTAGTAAAAAAAAAAGTTCAGGGGTATGAAGGATGGTAACTACTGCAGCCATCCTTGAATGTTACAAAATCTAGAGAGAGAATTCCAGGACCAGCCCTGCCATCTTACCATTTACCTAGGCCTACCCTCCCCACAAGCAATTTTCTGACCCCTTACACTGAGACACACGTAGATTAACAGGAGTTTGTTTTTTGTATGTATTAGCACGTTATTTACAGTATCCAGCTAATCTGTAATGATCAGTTAGTAAATCCTACCTTCCAACATGGTGGCCCATTGAGTACTTAATAATATGTCCAATACTGAGAAGATAATGCTGCCTTTATCCTCAAGGAGCTTAGACTCCCAATTATGGAAATTGACGTGAATATAGTTTAAAAATTGGTAACGATCATCAACAAACCACTAAAATTACCAAAGTATTCAACCACAGTTGTCCTCGGAAGAGCAAGGAGCTGTGAGAATACACACAAAGAAGACTTAACCTCGCTTGGCTGGGCGGCAGAGGCTTTCCTGAGAAAGTTGCGCTGAAGGTAAGACTTTACGAATGGACAGAATGGCAGGTAATGCTGGAGACAAGAGAGTCCTAGTCAGAGAAAACAGGATGTGTGGATTTCTTCTTTCGAAAGAAGAATCTGTGCCCCTGAGACAAAGTGGTGGAGGCAAAAGTAGAGGGAGTGAACGGCCAGCGAGGAGGCACAGCTGGGTCACAGAGGCCTGCAGACAATGCTGCAATATTTGGGTTTTATTCTGGAAGGAAATCCAAGGAAAGGTTGCACGCAGGGGAATGAAGGGATTTGGTTTGTGCCTCTTTACTCACATTTATTGGAGAGCTTCTGTGTTGGTGCTTCTCGGACTTCACGTGCACACGCATTACCTGGTGCTCGTGTTAAAGCGCAGTTACTGTTTCAGCAGGTCTGGAGTGGGGCTTGGGATTATCTAATGTGCTCCCGGGTGATGCCGGTCCTGTTTGGCCAAGGACCACAGTTGTGAGTAGCAAGGTTCTATGTCACAGGCAATTTTAGAAGCAGAAAGACCCAGTTTCTGCAGTCAGACTTGGGGAACGAATGAGTTGTAAGACATAATTAGCATGACCCGGGGACTGTTTCAAGGAAAATGCCTAGAGCTGGAGAAGCAAGGTGCTTCAGGAAAGTTTTTACATCTGAAGAGTTGATTTGTAAAGGTAGGAAAGGGTTTCTAAGGTGAGCAAAGTGGGGCGCAGACGCTGCATCCCAGGAGCGTGTACACACCCCCATGCATATGAATGTGGCCTTGCAATGGGAGACAGCTAGGAAAGTTAGTTTGAGGCCAGGCCTTGAAAAGCTTTGCATACAATTCTGAGCCATTTGGATTTTATCTTTTAGCAAGTAAAAATTAGTAAAGATTTTAAGCCAGACTGTGATGTGATCGCTGTGATTTCAAGTGGCAGAGAACCCAGTTGTGAATCGGTTGCCGTCAGTAGAGTTAACAAGAACTAGTAAGGGCCGGCCAGCACCAGGATGGGGAATGAAGAGGAGGGAGGAACTTCGCAGACAGTGTTTAATTGAGCCATAACTTGACAACACATGGTACAAGCATGACTGGCATTCTTAAATGCCCAAACAGGTGCCCCCAAAGTCAGTTGCTTCCCCTGCTTCCCCTGACCAAGCACTAGGTCTAGGTCTATTCCTATATCACCAGCTTTAAAGGGGGTGGGGGGGGGGGGGATTACCTCTGCAATATCAAAGCTCTTCAAAATAGTTTCAAGGAAAACCTACAGTCATCTCAATTTATCATCACCTTATCCTCTCAAATCTAAAACATTCAGGCTATTATGATCTAAAAGGTGCCCTCTGATTTTCCTTCGGCCCAAAGCCTGCCCTCCTCGTCATCTAACTGATTGGGCTTTTCGTTACCCTGACAAGCTAGGGAGACTGCTGGACTCTGGGACAGACCTAGGCCGTGATGCAGGTGGCCTCTCCAGAGTGGGCCGGCCTGTTGGCTCTAACTGAACCGCTCGGGCTTTCCCTTCAGCACCATTCCCTGGTTAGCTGAACTTCGGTAGGGACACAAGATGTTATTCCGTTCCATGTGGGAACAGCCTGTGCCCAACCAGCATCTGTTGCTTTTTAGCACTAGCCATCAGGAAAGGGTCTGAAACCCACTGTGTGTGTCCTGATGGAATAAAAGCTACCAAGCCACATTCATCCCTAGACCCTCATTTCCACCTCACCCCTCAAATGGATTTGGACAGATTTGCTAAAGCAGCCCTTGGCAGAGGTGGGTGAGAGACGTCGGTCACATGATTGACCTGTACTTATCAAAACACACCCTTGGCCTTAGCTTTACTGTCAGTTTCTTCCTGCTGCTTCTGGGTTTGTCCAACCCACCCCCTTTCTCCAGAGAACTTTCCCCCATACCTCTTCCTCTGCTCTCTTGCCTTTTCCTCTTCTCTATTTTTCTTTCCCCACCTACAACTTCCGGAACTGAAGTAAGACAATGAACTTTAACTCCATGTGACTCTCTCCCAGTATTTCTGAGTTCACACAAGGTGTCAGTTCTGCTGGATAATTAAGCATTTTTAATAACCTTTACATTTAAAGTATTTTTCTGTCAAGTAGGCAAAACTACTCTGAACCTGGGTTTCTTCAAACTCAAATATTTATTTGAGTACCTGGTACATTGAAGACCCAGTGGCATGTGCACTGGGCATGTTCAATAAATATTTGTTGCTTTGATTTGGTGTCCCTGAAACTAAAGCTGAACTTTCTAACAGTTGTGAGAACTTGAGCAAATTCCAATGAGATGCTTTGAGAATCTTACCTAAAAACTGCCAAATGATAATGCAGGATTATTTTGATGAACTTTATTTCACCCTTAGTTAAAATAGCATACTAGAAACTAGAAACCCCGGGGGAGTTGGGGATAGCTCTGTTTTTCCAAAAATGGAAAGATGTTTTGCCAAATTTCCATGGAAGAGTTCAGCTGTGAGTTACTCAGTAACCGACGGCAGGAGCTCAGCTCTACTGTTTGTTCTCCACCAAGGTCTTACTCTTGGAGCCAAAGGGAAGAGTAAAACAGGGCGGGGACATGAGAGAATGAACAGCGAGGATCAGCTACCTGCTCAGGAGCTGCTTCTGAGCCTAGAGGCAAGGCTAGGGAAAGGGGAATTTGTTCATTTTGTTACTGAACTTGAAGGCAGCATTCACATTTTTTAAAGTGTATTATTTTGAGAGAGAGAATGCGCACAAGTGGGGCAGGAGCAGAGAGAGGGAGATAGGATCCAAAGCAGGCTCCAGGCTGTCAGTGCAGAGCCTGGTGCGAGGCTCAAACTCCTGAACCATGAACCATGAGATCACAACCTGAGCCGAAGTCTGACACTTAACCGACTGAGCCACCCAGGTGCCCCTGAACTTTAAGGGAGTGTTTAAAAAAAGAGAGGGTGACTGAATGCTATATTCTTTCCTCTCTGTGGCCCCTAACACAGCAAAGCACAGAGAGGCCCTGGTTACCACTTGGAAAATGAAGTCTGCCTCCAGTTGCAGAAATGGTTAGAAGTCACCAGGAAAATTTTGATTTAAACATATTTGTATATATCTAAATATAAACAATTGTTAAAACATGACAGAATATTGACGATTCTGTGGGTGGGAGGGGGAAACCCAGATTTGTTTGCCCAACTTTTTTTCCCTTTCCTCATCAAACCAGCCTGAGATGAACTAAGAGGAAAGGGGTTTCGGGGTCATGAAAGTCTAGACGGTAAAAAGGCAAGGGGTGCTGTATGAGACCCAGCGACTACGCTGATGTTAAAGACACCCAAGACCAATTGAAAATCTCGTTTGGGGGGCGCCTGACTTCGGCTCAGGTCACGATCTCATGGCCTGTGGGTTCGAGCCCTGCATTTGGGCTCTGTGCTGACAGCTCAGAGTCTGGAGCCTGCTTCGGATTTTGTGTGTGTGTGTGTCTCTCTCTCTCTGCCTCTCCCCAGCTTGTGCTCACTTTCTCTTGATAATAAATTTTTAAAAACTGTGTTTTAATTATTAAAAAAAAGAAAATCTTGTTTGGAATGTGCATCAGAGACAAATGCTTTCTAATAAAATATGTGTAACCAAGAAAGAAGGTGGAAGTCCTTGGGTTCATTCCTGGTCCTGGATTTGGAGGGAATCATAGACAAACTTTATAGAGAATATCCACAGGAGGAGAACCAGGTGGTGACATATAACCCCTGCCCCAAGAACAACAATCGTACGCTGAGTTTTAATTTGGAGAGACAGACATTTTCTTCATATGTACCTTATAGGAGCACAAAACCCATGACACAGGCACACAAAGGGTCTGAATCTCAACTTTGCTAGCTTTGTAATTTGGGTCAAGTTCTTAACCCTTGTGAATAGCAGTTTTCTTATCTGTTAACTGGGCATAATAATATCTTCCTGGTATAGCTGACAAATGAATTATATAAGCTAATGCCTGTAAAGCACTTAGCATAGATCCTGGTGTATAGTGTTTTAAAGTGGCACCCATTCTGATGGTCATATTCAAAGATTTAAAGGATTTTACCTAAGCTAATGCAAAGTAATGGTTACATTATAGACCATGGAATAGTATACAGCCATTAGAAATTCTTTACCAGGCCGGGTGCACCTAAACACCTCTGTTCCACCTGTAGACACTGAACTGGGCGTCTCTCACTCTCCTTTTCTCCTTTGTTAGGAGCCCAGGGCTCATCCAGCTTCTAGATCCTCTCTGGTGCTGCCACCACCTTCATCGTGGCCTGGTTCTCCCCTCTCCCCAAGTCTCCGTGGAATAAACACTGACACCCTTATTGCTCACAAAGTCCAGACTTGTATGAATAAGTGATAACACGGGCATGTTAAAACGTAGAACGCTAGGGGCACTTGGGTGGCTCATTCAGTTAAGCATTTGGCTCTTGATTTCGGCTCAGGTCATGATCTCATGGTTCATTGGTTCGAGCCCAGCGTCAGTCTCTGTGCTGACAGTGCAGAGCCTGCTTGGGATTCTCTCTCTCTCCCCCTGTCTCCCTCAAAATAAATAAATTTTAAAAAGAGAAAGTAGAATATGAGTAAGGAGGTACATATTGACAAGTCTTGCTTCCTCCCCTGACTATCCACCCCTCACCCATATCATCTGCACTTTGTGATACAAAAGTAGCATACTAAACACTGACCTGCAGCTTGTTTTCTTTCCCACGTAATTATCCCGGAGATCTTCCATATCGGTTCAGAAAAAGGATCTTTATCCTTTTTGACAGTGGCATAATCTTCCAGTGGGGATATACCTTGGTTTATTTAACTAGTCCCCTATAGGTGGAAGTTGTTTCTCATCTTTTGCTATTGTTACCCATCAGTTACAGTTAGTAATCTCACTGACACCCATGCAGATGTATCTGTAGGATACACGGTATTTTTGACATGTATTGTCAAATTTCCCTTCAAAGTTACAGGATTCTGAAAAAAAACCACCCAAAGTTACAGCATTCTGCACTCACTCCTCTTAGCAATGGGTACAAGGACCTATGTCCTCACACCCCAGCAGAAGAATGTGCCAGCTTAGTCTCTTTTAATTCTAATCATTTTCAGTGATAATCCTTTTCAGGGAATCAGATGAGAAATAACTGGGAAAGTACAGTGTTTAAAAAGTCTTGCAAAAGAATCGTGAGGGATTCTAAAATTAGCAGGTGAAAGTTTGATGAAAAACAATATATATACACTCTCAAGTTATCTGCCCACAAGATACTTATTTAACAGAAAAGGGAGGGAAGCCTGGGTGCCTCCATTGGTTAAAGCGTCCGACTTCGGCTCAGGTCACGATCTCACGGTTCGTGAGTTTGAGACCCATGTTGGTCTCTGTGCTGACACTCTGGAGCCTGGAGCTGCTAAGAATTCTGTGTCTCCCTCTCTCTCTGCCCCTCCCCCTGCCCATGCTCTGTCTTTCTCAAAAATATACATTAAAAATAATATAATAAAATTAAAAATGTAAAATTGCAGTTTTATTGACAGAGAAAGAAAGTTGGCAGACACCATTGTAACCAAGTGATCAAAGTTAACATCACACCTGAAATGGAACAAATTGACATCATGTGTCTCCTGATATGATGCAGCGAGAAGGACACAATATCACTCTGTAGTATGCCTGCCCCCTAAAAGAGTATAACTCGAATCTAATCCTGAGGAAACCTCAGACAATACACATATTGAGAGACATCCTTCAAAAATATTTGGCTTGTACTCTTAAAAAAATGACAAAAGAGAGCAACTTTTCCAAACTAGAAGACACTAGAAACATGACACCCTTTCAGCTAGATCCACCATCTTACAGTAATTTGCCAAAATGACCAACACAAAGGGGAAGAGTAGAGTCACCCACTATATGTTCTGTAGGAAACGAACATGGGGTTCTGGGAAACACTGGGTTGTTCCTTTGGCCACATATAGGCAACTCTACAAGAAAGATGATATTGTAGCTATCAAGGGGATAGGCACTGTGCTAAAAGGAATGCCTCATGAATGTTAACATGGCAAACCTGGAAAAGTCCACAATGTTACCCAGTGTGCTGTTGGCATTGTTGTAGACAAGTTAAGGGCAAGACTCTTGCCAAGAAAATTAATGTGTGTATTGAACATATTAAGCATTCTAAGTGCCGAGATTGCTCCCTGAAGCGTGAAGGAAAATCATTAGAAAAAGAAAGAAGCCAGACAAGACAGAGAGAAAGGTACTTGGGTTTAACTGAAGCACCAGCCTGCTCCACCCAGAGCACACTGGGAGAACCAAAGGAGTCTGAGCTGATGGAACCAATCCTCTGTGAACTCATGGCAGGATAGATGTAGAAAAAATAGAAGACCTCTGGGCTGTAAAAAAGAGAGACATGACAACTAAATGCGATGTGTGATCCTAGAAAAGGAGAACAAAATGGAGGTGGGAGGCACTAAATCAATGTCTCCCAAAGCGTGGGGACTTCCAGGGCTCCTTCGTGTATATGTGAAGTCTAACTTTTAATATATAATTAAAAATTTTTTAAATGCTTTGTTTTATTTTTGGGAGAGAGAGCATAAGCAGGAGAGTGGCAGAGAGAGAGGGAAATAGAGGATCCGAAGCAGCTCCAGGCTCTGCTCTGACAGCAGCGAGCCCAACGTGGGGCTCAAACTCACAAACCACAAGATCATGGCCCAAGCCGAAGTCAGACGCTCAACCAACTGAGCCATCCAGGTGCCCCTTAATATATAATTTTTAATAATATTTAGGTGTTATTTAGCAAGATTACAAGGGGATCCTGAGGGCAAAAGTTGAGTAGGACAATTGGCAAGCTTAAAATATGGCTTATAGATTTGAATATAATACTACATCATCGTCAGCTTTTCTGCCTTTGATCACTGTACTGTGGTCTGGTAAGTAAATCCTTGTTTTTAGAAACTTCACACTATTTAGGGATAAAGGGACATTAGATCTGCAACTTACTCCCAACTAGCACAGAAAAATAATAATATGTATTACATATATAATATATGAATTCCTATGAGTATACCACCCTCAAAGAATCTTTAATCACACAAAAGGAGGCATGCTTATCCTGTGAGTACTGTTGCAGCAATCCTTATGGTACTGTTTTTGGCCATTTAGGAAGAGGAAAATAAAAATACACCTGCCCTTTATCCCCCTTAGTTTAAATTCATTTAATCTCCCCAATAACTAAAATAAGTAAAAATAACAATATATACAAAGAAATAGGATTTGGTTTCTTTGCTTTTAAAGAAGTATTTCAGGGGTGCCTGGCTGGCTCGGTTGGTAGGACATGTGACTCTTGATCTCGGGGTGCGAGTTCAAGCCCCATGCTGAATGTAGATTACTTTAAAATAAAATCTTTAAAAAAAAAAAAAAAAGAAATATTTCAGCAGTAGCTTGTGTGTTTTTTTACCTGCCTCATACTTTGTCTCCTGATCCCCCAGTGGGATCAATTACTCCCTTGTGAGTCCTCGTCTGCGTCACGGACATGTTGGCTCTTAGAATCCTGAAGGCAGTACTTGTTTCAGAACACGCTCCCCTCTGACTAGATATTATGGACTCTTTCTCCTGAAAGAGAGCTGTGAAAGAGAGCATATTACACTGAGCAGGTGGAAAGCTAGAAGTTTCTGGACATTCGATTTGACTAGTTATATTCACCTATTTTCTGTCTTCTCGTTTCGATAACCAGGGGGAAAAGAAATTCCTGAAAACAAACTTCTCCTCAGGCATTTTCTGACCAAGTTTGAATTTGTGAACATTCCTCCTTTTCCTTTTCTGCGAAGATAAAGAAGAGAGTGAAGGAGTATGGGTAAGAAAGGTGGGCCTTGCCTTCCCTCGACCTGACTGAACTTTAAAACTTCTCTACTAATTAAACAACACGGGCCTGTACACTTTGCTTAACCCTGGAAGCTGGTCATCAGCCTTTGACCTCAGTTTTCCTCTCGTCACCAGTTCCCTCCCCCACCCGAGCTTCTGGAACCTCAGTCAGATTTAGAGGAAAGAACCAGTTTTCAGAGGGATTGCCTCAGAACACTCTATCTCCACTCGCCCGGCCCCGTGGAAGATTAGCAACCATGTTTTCCAATGAGATAGGAACTGTAGCTGCTGGAAAAAGGTAAGAGAGGCGAGTTTTCTCTTTCGCATGCCCTCATTGGGTTTTCTGACTTTTGAAGGGTGGCCTCGACACCTTTGAGAAAACCAGGCCCTCTCCCTGGGTAGTTACAAAAAAAGATGTGTTTGGAAGACGTCATGCCAAGTGCCCTCCCTTCCACTCCCTCTTGGGGTAAGCCACACCTTGGGCTCTTAGCTCAAGAAACCGGGCATGTCTTCCCTGTGTCACAGCTGTGGCAGCACCAGCCCTCACAGCAGCCGGGAGACGCTCCGGGGGAAATTCCCAGGCCCACCAGACAGCTGAAAAGAGGGCAAATTTAACCTATTTAACCTGTGAGGACCTCCTAACTCCTTTTTTCCTTCTCCTCCAGCTTGGTTGCCTCCCCCCCCCCCCCCCCCCACTCCAAGATCTCAGTGACCTTTGGCTGAAGGATAGCAGCTCTGTCCCCTTGCCTCACGGCGAGGTCCCCTCCTCCCTCGATATCACACACATTCCCTTCCTGACCCGGGTTGTTCTGGGGGGCTGGAAGTGAGGCCGGGGCACACCGTATTGGTGATTCTTTCCCCCACGAACAAAGCTCCCAGATCCCCCTCAGCCTCCACTTGTATTTCCAAACGTGGCTGAGGGACCAAACAGGAAACAAAAGGCGAGCAAGACAGGGAGATGCATGGCAGGGGTCTCTGTCTCTGCTTCTTCACCCCGCCTCCTAAATCACCCTGAGCGGCTCCCATCTTCTCTCCCACTCCGTGCCTCGATTCTTAAAGGGCCGCAGAGTTTGCCTCGTCTCACGCAAGAAGCCAAGTCCCCCTCGGCGGTCCCCAGCTTCCGCAGCCCAACACTTGCCAGCAGGCCACCTCAGAGAGTCCTCTCAGCACTGTGTGCGTGTCTTTTTCTGCCGGGGGAAGGCTCAGTACCCACACGGACTCCCAAGTCAACCAGAGGAAGCCCTGGTCTTTCTACAAAAATATTACAAGAGTTTATGCCTTGGTTTGCTTAACCGAGTGTTCCAATTTTCCTAGTTTGCCAGTCTCGTGATCTCACTTTTTTTGTTTTTAAGTTAAGATTAATTTCATTTGCTTTTAGTGAACCCCTATTGGCAACTATGAAAATTTCCAGGCAGAGAAATGATGAGGGCCTGAACTAAGGCAGTGAGAGAGCCAGGGAACAGAATTAATGGAATCCAGGGTCTGACTAAAGAGGGTTTTCGAGGGAGGAATCCAGAGAGCCCGCCAGCTTTCTGGGTTGGATGTCAGCATGCACGAGGGGCCCATTTGTTGCTTTGGAGGATGTAGAAGGAGAAGCAGGTGGGCGGGTGAGAGTTGCAAGTGCAGTTTGGTCATTTTTCACTAAGGAATCTTTGGGCCGTCCGGGAGGAATTGTCCAGCAACCGATCGGTCTGGAGCTCCTTGGGAGGTTAGGGCTGGAGCTAGAGGCCTGGGGAGGCTCCAGCACACAGATGGTGCTTTGCCCTGTTCATTCCCTCTCACCCCATTGTATGACTGAAATCTCTGCTGCATCAGTCAAGATCCTTCCGATCTCTCAACATCCAGGTGACATTCAAGCCATTTCTGAGGCCTTTCCTAAACAGCTTCTGCCAATGGCTCCTCCCACCGCCCTAAGTTTTCACTGGACACTGAAGTCCCCTGCCTGTCACATGTGCGTGCCCCATCTCACCAACGGAAGCTTTGCATTCTTTATTTCTCCCAGCCTTGGGCACACGGTACTTTATAACCATCAGTCGCTTCAATAGTTGATTTTAATTTCAGCATGACTATGTCCAGGCGAGTAGAACTATCCTCTTGCAAGGAGTCCAGGACCGGGCTTGTCCTGGGCCCTTGTACTTTGCAAAGGTTTGGGCCCTCCTCCTGGCCAGGTGGGCTGGAATCCCATGCTTCACTGGGGCAAGTCTGTGATGGGCAGTGGGGATAGTTTTCCCAGCCTAGCTTAACTCAGCTTTCTGTCTCCCTATAGAAGGATATGTCTTCTCTCCTTGCTCATTGGCCTCTGGGGCTGCGTGACCTGTCACTGGAGCCCCGTGGAGGACATCTGCACAGCCAAGCCTCGGGACATTCCTGTGAATCCCATGTGCATCTACCGTTCCCCAGACAAGAAGGCAATGGAGGATGAGGGCTCAGAGCAGAAGATCCCCGAGGCCACCAACCGGCGGGTTTGGGAACTGTCCAAGGCCAATTCCCGCTTCGCCACTGCCTTCTATCAGCACCTGGCCGACTCCAAGAATGACAATGACAACATCTTCCTATCGCCCCTGAGTATCTCCACAGCTTTTGCTATGACCAAGCTGGGTGCCTGTGACAATACCCTCAAGCAGCTGATGGAGGTACAATCCGAAGTCTTTCTGCCTCATTACCGGACACGCAAGAAAACACGTATTGGTCTGGAGCCCGTTAGAGACTCTCTTTGTGTCTTTACCCTTCCTCCTCCCTCCCCTTTGTTCTCCTTTTATCCACATACTCATTTAGAAAACAGGGGCCGTTCCAGGCACTGTGCTAGAAGGAGCTCACAACTGAGGTGGCTGTAGATAGGGGGCTAACCAGTGTTGTGTTCACCACCATGTTAGCCAGGCTTTTCCACCGTTTTCTTTTGGCTTCTACAGGTTTTTAAGTTTGATACCATCTCCGAGAAAACATCTGATCAGGTGCACTTTTTCTTCGCCAAACTGAACTGCCGACTCTATCGAAAAGCCAACAAATCCTCTGAGCTAGTATCAGCCAACCGCCTTTTTGGAGACAAATCCCTTACCTTCAACGAGACCTATCAGGACATCAGTGAGGTGGTATATGGGGCCAAGCTCCAGCCCCTGGACTTCAAGGTGAGTTGCAGACGTCATCCCTGACCTCAGAGTTCTTTCTCTCCACTCAGCTTGAAAGGACAGGGAGGCAGGATCCAGGATCCAAACTAACACATCTCTGCTAGTTGAAGGCAGGCTGGGGGGTGGGGAACAACTGAAAGTCAGAACCTCTGGAATATATTTTCTTGCTTGAAACCTGAGAAATCAGTGGTATCTATGGCTTAGATTGCAGTAGTTGCTCTGAGAAAGTGGTATAAATAATAAATTCTTCATTTTGTCCACCAGGACCAAAAAGTATTCTGGAGATGCCAGTTCTACAAGGCTCCTTATTTAATTTTTGAAAGTTACCATGGTCAAATAAAATTGGTGTATGGTGTGTGCTGTATTCTCCTCTTGGAGATTCATGAAGTGCCTATTAGGTCTTCTGAGAAGTCCTGCAACAAAGAAATCTATTGGTTCTATTCAATCAGCATCTCTCAATTTTTTTTTTTTTTTTTTTTTGGACCACATGGGCATCCTCTTTGCCCCTCATCCCCGCATGACTCATTAGTTTCCCACAGAGCATATCAGAGAAAATAACATTTTGTTTTCTTTTTCCCACACTATTTTCTTCTTTTCTGTTCCTTTATTCCTGTTTCTCTTTCTTTCTCTTTCTTCTGTTAATATTTACTAACCATGTGGAAGATTCCTGGCATTACACTAGACATGTGAGTCTCCCCAACCTGAGTTAGAGTGATCGCTTGGCCAAACGGTGGGAAAGGGCAGAGGGCTGATGAATAAAATAAACTGCTGTGTGGGGAAGTGGAGAAGCCCAATGAAACACGGGTGAGTAGGTTTGTTTCCTATCCTCCTCAGGAAAATCCAGAGCAGTCCAGAATGACCATCAACAAATGGGTATCCAATAAGACCGAAGGGCGTATCACTGATGTCGTTCCCCCAGAAGCCATCGACGAGCTCACTGTACTGGTGCTGGTCAACACCATTTACTTCAAGGTACTCAAAGTGGCCCTGAACAGACAGGCCCAAAGAACTTGCTCTTGTTCTCCAGCTCACTTTCTTTCACACCACGGGGCAGTAGGTACATATTCTCTGAGAAATGGTCGGCGCGTGGCCTGGGAAGAAATACAGATTTACCGACAGTCTAGAACCACGTCTAAGGCCGTGGCCGCTGGTCTGAAGTCTGGGAGTGCCTGGTAGTGTCTCCGGACCCAAGGAAGCCATGCACACACTCACAAACTTAGCTGGTCCAGCTGCAAAGCGTGCATGGTGATGAACTCTCATATCCATGTGACCATTTTTTTGCTATCCATTTAACTCCATTTTGAAATCTGGAACAACATGACAGACTCTGTTGACAGTCCTCAGGGCTGAGATTTTCTCCATCATCTGGAGCACCTTCCAGAGTGACTCAAATTTCCCCTTGCCTGAAGCTTCAGAACCTCTAGGCTCACCTCAAACTTTGCAGAGGCCCTGTGATTTGATAGTGCAGATGCTTTTATCTTTCTCAGAGAACCAAGAGTTCTGAAGACTGTTTCAACTTCATATATTTAGGAAGGGGAATGAGGGAATAAATAGATCACTGGTACTTGGGAGGGCCACAAGTTTCAGACAGGCGGATTTGCGGCACATTTGCCCATCCTGGGCTGTGCTCCACGTGCATTCTTACCCCCGCACAGGGCCCAGGAGGTTAGTCGGTCACTGCTGTTGCCAACCACTTTGTCTCTTGGGGCTTCCCTCTCCCCAAGAGTGGAGTAGGTTGTATTTACACAATGTGTACTGCCCTCTACAGTTTACAGAACACTTTGCTATTTATTAGCCCTCTTTATTCTCACAAGATCATAAATGAGACCTTGGGCCTCTCAGATTACTTAGTTTAAATCCTGGCTCTTCCATTTCTGCTGTGTGAACTCAGTTGAGTTACCTGAGACCATCCTATGCCTTGACTACTGCATCTATAAAATGGTAATAATGATACACCTACCTCACAGGGTTACTGAGGGGACTGAATAAGCGAATGCATGTAAAACACTGGCACACAGTAAGCATCCTGCAGATATGAGCAATCGCCAGCTCTTAACTTTACAAATGAGGACCCACCACTCAGAGTTAAATGACATGTCCCCAAATCAATGAGCCAGAAAATGACAAAGAATAATCACAGCTCAGAAATTTCAGAGGGGTGTCTTGAATCCCAGGGACCCGCCCTCTTTGAGTAGGAAGTTAGCCAGGACTCACCCTCTGCCTGGAAGGGTTCCTGAATGCTATCCCCCACCCCACCCCCAAACCCACCAGGTTATTATCTGCGTTTGGCCTTTATTTATCAGGGGTGGAGTCTAGCATTTTGGAGGATGGCCTTTGAGAAAGAGGCTGCTGGGAGGCAGAAAGCAAAAGGCAATAAGATTTAAACTCAAAAAGATGCTTGTGGAGAGGCCAGTAAGTTGTTCTTGGTTTTAGTTTTTATTTTTCTAGTTATAAAAGCAAAGGAAGAGCCACTGCAGAAAATCTGGGAAATACAGAAAAGTTTACAGAAAAAAACACTCATAATTCCATCATTCCGACATAGTCATTGTTAACCTTTTCATGCATATCCCTCTAATCTTTTTTCCTAATAATTCTGCTAACATATTTGCAGGAGAAAATAATGTGACAATTTCCCATGTCAATATTCTCCTATTGGTCTTCCTGCTTTGTGACTCTCTCCCGCCTCGTGTCTCCTCCCAGGGCCTGTGGAAGTCGAAGTTCAGCCCCGAGAACACAAGGAAGGAACTGTTCTACAAGGCTGATGGGGAGTCGTGTTTGGCGTCCATGATGTACCAGGAAGGCAAGTTCCACTACCGGCGAGTGGCAGAAGGCACCCAGGTGCTCGAGCTGCCCTTCAAGGGTGATGACATCACCATGGTGCTCATCCTGCCCAAGCCCGAGAAGAGCCTGGCCAAGGTGGAGCAGGAGCTCACCCCGGAGGTGCTGCAGGAATGGCTGGATGAGACAGCGGAGACCCTGCTGGTGGTCCACATGCCCTGCTTCCGCATCGAGGACAGCTTCAGCGTGAAGGAGCAGCTGCAAGACATGGGCCTCGTGGACCTGTTCAACCCTGAGAAGTCCAAGCTCCCAGGTGAGCCTAGGAAGGACGTTCCTCTTCCCTCTGCTCCCCTCCCCCAAGGCAGTCTGGGCCAAGGTGAAAAAACTGGGGAAAGAGCAGAAAAGAGCAATGGGTGAGGACACCTGGACTCTCATCCCAGTTCCACTAACTCAGGGAGCCCCCTTCCTTCCCAAGGTCTGCTTCCTCTTCTGTAGACCAGGGAGTTTGCACTTGGCTCTCCATGGGCCCAGCTGACACAGGAATCCTTTGAGTCTGTAACTGATACGGGGGATTGGCCAGGTGGTAAAGAACTTGAAAAGACATCGGAATTCAAAGCAAAGATCCGATTCAGAGCTGGAGACATCTTGGGCCCAGCAAATAGGCATTAAGAGCTCTTCACCTGATATTCCAAAGGGCTCATGAGTTTTCCTTGAGGTCACTTGGACAACAGATGTGGCCAGACTTCTCTAGCTGTGAGACTTCAGTAACAGTGTTCTGTTGTTTTGGTTCCTCCAATCCACCATTCTTTAAAAATATGGTTTAAAATATCTTTTTAGAAAAGAGGTTAACAATGTCAGGTAATTGGGTTTGCCTTTAAGGGGCTGTCTTTAAATGAGGTCTAACCAGGGGCACCTGGCTGGCTCAGTCTGAAAAGCATGTAACTCTTGATCTTGGGGTTGTGTGAGCCCATGTTGGGTACAGAAATTAAGTAAAACCTGGAAAAAATTTCAAACTACATCTGACCAACTTGCCTCTTGAAAACATTGCCAGAGTGGAAAGAAAGACATTCCTACTAGGTGGAGTGAGTTTTTCTTCAAGAACAGAGTCCCCTGCTACCTTCCAAAAGCTGAAGCATAAGATTAAATTCACAGAAGTCGGGCTGAACAAGCCCAAAGTACTTTTTATTATTCTTAATATGTATTTATTTGTTTAGGGAGTATCATTAGGTGATGGTTCAGGATTTCTATTAAAAAAAAAAAAGCAAACCAAAGGACCTCTTATTCAAACTGAATTTCTTTCTGTGTGTTGAAACCAACCTTCCCCGTTTTTGTAGAACATTCTCTGGTCTTCCTTCTAGGTATTGTTGCAGAAGGCCGGAGTGACCTCTACGTCTCAGATGCATTCCATAAGGCCTTTCTTGAGGTGAGTATACCTCCCTTTGCTCTCTCTTCTTATGCTGTTTCTTTATTCCCATGCTGCTTTATTTTTTAGTACATTGATAAGTCGTGCAATTTGTAACTTTGGAGTTCTTACACCACTTGGCCTTCTGGTCTGACAGCAGATGCACGAACAGCAGAACACGACTGTAGAAAAAGGCATGTTTCCAGGGTCCTTCAAACCCCAAATCTGTAGCCCCCCTATCCATGAGGCCTCCAGAATACAGCCTTCCCCTGAAGCCCTCGTCTTCCAATTGTTCCACACTCCCTCCTGCTACTTCTGAAGCAGGAACACACACATTTAGGGGAGGGTGACACAGGAAGAGAAGCCAACAGAGGCTACTGAGTTCAGAGGAGGAGAACCAGGAGAGTCTGGGCTCGTGGAAACCCAGGGAGGAGCCTCAAGAAAACAGAAAGTTATCTAGTAACAAGATTGAAGAGTGACGACAGGTTACCATTCCCCGAGGAATTTAGACAGAACAGTGGGGGCACATGCCTAATCGTAATCGGTGAAGAGCAAACGGAGGGTAATGAGGAGCTGATGAGTATGGGCCATATCCTAGAGTGTGTTCCAGAAAACTAGAGTTTTAGACTACCTGGCAAAACACGAAGTTAGGTGGTCAAATAAATGCATATCCTCTTCTTGGGAAATTAACAACGCACGCTGGCATTTTGGCATCTAAGGAGTTCCATGGTGAAAAAAATGGTTCAGTATTGCTTAACCTACCAGAAGGGAGGTGGGTGGGGGAATGGGTGAAACAGGTGATGGGGATTAAGGAGGGCACTTGTCATGAGGAGCACCAGGTGATGTATGGAATTGTTGAATCACTATATTGTATGCTTGAAACTAATATAACACTGTGTGTTAACTAGCTGGAATTGGAATAAAAACTTAAAAAAATATACTGCTGAACCTAGTGTTTCCCCAAGTCAGGTGCCCATGGAACTCTTTACTAGAGGAATAGCTATGTAAAGCCTTTAGAAATTCTGGTTCTCAAATACTGAACTATGGATCAACAGCATTAGTTAGGTGGGGAGCTTGACTCTTGGAGAATCTAGGATAGGGCCCGAGAATCAGCATATTTACAAAGGTCCTCAAGAGATTTTAATCCACAACTAAGTTTGGGAATCACTGTCCTTTGTGGGAACCAGGCTAAGAGGCAAATGAGATGGCCAATTAGAGAAGGTCACAGGATTGAGGAAATCGCAAAGAAAGAAGGGTATAGTCAAAGAGAAAGGTTTCAGAGCCTGATACTAGTAAATACAGTTGCAGAGTCCAAGCTCAGTGGGAAAGTGTAGTTAGACGGAAAATGGAGAGATCAAAGAACAGAAGGAAGTCAGATTAATTGTATTAAGAGGAAATGCAATAGCTTGAAAAACAGAAGGTTAAGTCTGAGAGGATAGTGTCATTACTGTGATTTCACAGGTAATTCTGAGATGGCCATGGGGCCGGTTTGCTTAACTAGAGTGAAGGCAATGCTCATTGAGGCTGAGGGATGAAAAGTGGGAAGTTAGGGTGTTGAACGGGCCTCCTACCAAGGGATTTTAACTGCGTCAAATGCTAGCAGGAGTTAGGGTGGACAGAAAGGCTATGAGCTACGTGTCAAAATCTGCAATGTGGGGACATAATCTATGGGACAATAGATGTCCGTGACCTACAGGACAATAGCAAGAGCCGAGGGCTATATCTTAAATGTATTGAGATCAGAAGTGGGGATTTTACGTGAGTACCGGACTCATGGTTTTGGAAGCACAAATGACAGTATGGACACCCTCTTCCATATGCATTATGAAGGGAAGAGCACTTAGGAAGACCGCAAGGGAAGCTATCCTCAGTATTTTAACTATGATTGAAAATCCTCTTCTAAGGACCCTAAAGAGAAGAGGTCGAGTCAGACGCCCTTGAGGGCTTGGAGTTACCAGTAGGAAGAAGCAGAGGTCTGCGTTCATTTTATCCTCCATAGCCCACTAAACAACGGTACCAGGTTCCTCTGTAGCTCTTGGAACGAAGTTGCTTTCCTTGAAAACCTTGGGAAGCCAATATACAGGACCCCAACCGATTGGAGATCTCCTGGGAAGCCATTAGAAACCAGTCTGTGATTTGAGTAAGAAGATCCTGGTGTTGCAAAAGCTCCAGTCTGCTCATAAATCTAGTCCTAGAATGATCATGAAATAGCACAGGAAGATGGAAGGAAGTAGAGAAGAAGAGTGACAGGGAGAGACTATCTGCCACCAGCTCCACAAAGCTCAGGGATCTGACATGCTTTCATTAAGAGGCAGGGACAGAGTTTTAGTGAGATCCTGGGTCAACAAGCAGAATTTTCTGAAAGTCTCTCTCTGGTAATTCTGCTTATTAGCAAGTCAGAATAGCAGTGTGTCAGACTGTTACTCCAAAAAACATCCCTCTCATCAGCCAGAAATGGGCCAACCTTGCGGGCATCCACATTCCTGGTCCAGGAGTTCTCTGAGTGGAACCCTTGCCCGTAGCATACAGCTCAAGGCTTGGAGGAACACAAGTGCTTATTACATCAATGTTCATTGGATGAAAGAATGAGTAAAGTAGGGTTCTGGTGGGAATGCAACCTGACCCGAGTGTACTTTTCACTGGAAAACAAATAGCATTTTGAAGAACTGATGTGTCTGTGGATGACTGACCTGCCTGTGATGAACTGTAGCTAATGGAGAGGTTTTGTTTCCTACGTGGCCTGCAGGTAAATGAGGAAGGCAGCGAAGCAGCGGCAAGTACTGTCATTGGGATCGCAGGCCGTTCGCTGAACCCCAACAGGGTGACCTTCAAGGCCAACAGGCCCTTCCTGGTTCTTATAAGGGAAGTTGCCCTGAACACCATTATCTTCATGGGCAGAGTAGCCAACCCTTGTGTTAACTAAAGTGATCTTACTTTTTGCACCTCTTCCTGTTTTGGTTTGTGATAGAAGCAAAAAATAAATACAACTCCTCCCGATTATGAATGGACTCTGACACCTGAAATGAAGACAAGGAAAGGAGAAGTGGATATTCTTTTGGGCGTGTGGGAAAGTGAGTGCTTTCGATTGTTCTCTCTACCAGTGAGCACATCTGGGTCAAGAAAGTGAAGGAGGGAAATATGTCACTGCTGCGTCTTGAAAGATGGCAGGCGTCCTGAAAGGGCAGGGGGAGCCTGAAATGTCAGTATTCCCAACATGCTAAAAAAAGAAAAAAAAAATCCATAAATTTTAAATGAACATATCTCTATATACAGAGAAACCAGATATTCAGATCTGAGTATTAAACCATTTAATTCTCAAACCACTCACATGCATAATGTTCTTTTACACAGTGTTAAAATAAAGAGGAAAATGTATTTTTATACAAACAGAATTTCAAGTATACATTAATAGACTTTTCAAATTACTAACCAAGTTGCTAAGATTTCATTCACATTGTTCTTAAAGCTGTTCAACGAGAAAGCTTTTGCTAAACTGCTTTAAATATGTTTATATAAACCCATATCTTCACTCTTTTTCTGACTCTCCCTCCCCCCAACCCCAGTCTCTGCCCACCCTCCAGCCCTCCCCCCTCCCCCGACACAACAGGGCTTCTGGGGCTCTAGGAGACATGCAACCCCACCCAGGACTATTGGCTTGTCATCAGGGGAAGGGCAGAATCCACAGGAGGAGAGACTGAGAACACCTGTCAAACTGAGAGAACAAATCTAATACTTAGAAATGACACAAATCAGAATCACAGCTTATAGCCTCTGTGTTTTCACTTGACTTATGAAAAAAAAAAAAAATCTCAGCCTCCCACAAAACAACCTAGAAGTTTCTTACAATTTGGTAGCTGAGAAAATAACTTAATATTGGGTATTTTCTCCCAGGGAAACTTCTACAATCAGGGTAGGCATTTAAACTTTTCCATTTTGGTGGTTTCTTTTTCCCTGTGGCAGGGGGTGGGAACAGTGAAAGAATGGGTGTGATTTGTGTTTACATGAAGGAATTTGGTTGTCTCACAGGGTCTGGTAGGAGTTCTCCCTCCTCAACTCTCCTCCTGAAGTAATCTGGCTTCAGGGCGGGGGAACAGCCACTCTCCTTAGGAATTAAAGTGCATTTGTTCAGTGAGAGGGGGGTGAGGGGAGGTGTGGTTTACACTTAAGTGATAATGATTAAAAGAGGGTGGGGTGAGGGGAAAATCCTATTCCTATATATAGGTATTTATAATTAAGGTCATAATAAGAACAGATATTTTCTAAGGAAATAAGATGCACAGACCCAGTCCAGCGCTCTCAGAGGTGGAAGACAGCTAGCCTGGCCCACTGACTTTTCCGAGGCATCTTTATTAATGGAGTAATAGCTTCAGATGAAAAGACACAAACCTCAAATGTTTGTTTTCTCAAAGGGAAAAAACAGACTGGTAGGTTCTTACACTTTAAAACCCTACCTCACTCCCTTTCAGGGATAACAACATGTTAGAAATTGATTGTCGGTTTTAATATGAATCTTTGATTAGCAAGTTGTGAAAAAATGTTACATAAGTTTGCTGCTTACAAATACGGTAGCCTTTAAAAACTCCGGAAGAGGGGGCATGTGGATCCTTGCTATCAGTATCAGTCGAGGGGAAGTGAAAGTCTCCTATGGTCTCTTTAATAGCTACCACCAGAAATCTTATTTTCTGGCTATTTTCCTTTAAATACTTTACTGTTTCTTGGGGGACAAACCCCAGAGTTTTCCAAAGAGAAGTAAATGCTACATTATTAGCTGAATGAAGAAGTGATGGGCTCAAGATGAGAAGAGGGACATGGTCCTGGGTTCTGGCCTCTGAGTCCAGTGTGATCTGCTTTTCACAGTGACCAGTGGGAAGGCACAGTGCCAGGGACAGGTAGATGGGGGACAGCTGTCACCCACCATATAAGCACCATAGAGAACAGGTGGACAGATTTCTTTCAGACCATGTCCATCTGAAGGAAACCAAATTTCAGCCACCTTGACTTTCTAGCTTTGAACGCTCAGCTTCTCTTCCCCTCGCAGGGGCAGAGCATGAGTGGGCCCCACCCTGAATTACTAGGAGTCGGGAAATCTAGGTGCTCTCCCAAATGTACTTCTCCCTTTACTCACTTATGCTGACATGCCCAAAATGGAGAGTTCTGGTTTTAAGATTTCTTAGAGGAGAGGCCATCGGCTCCTGACTGAATCGGCAGATGGACTCAAGTCCCGCCATTAGATCACTAAGTCCTGCAGTGGGCTAAAACTGCGAACAGAGACCGGGGCAGATACGAAGTTAACGGACTGAGAACACATTCCTATAGCTTGAGAATGTTTTTCTTTTGTTGAGAGTAGGGGGATGGGGCCCAGTGGTGAAACTGTAGTCAGACTAGCATTTGTGTAGCCGTTTCAGAAAGGACTCCTTAAAAGTTGAAGAGGAACCAGCAAGCCAATCCAGTAGGGCAGAGAACTTGACCAAACTTCATAGTCCATAGAGAATTCCTGACAGGGAATTTGTTTCATTCCTTGCTTAAAACATAAAACAAATTTATATATATTTTTTACCATTACTTCCCCATCCTCCTCCTCTAATCCCCCCCCCCCCCCCCCGCCCCCCAGAAATCTTAAAATCCAGTGCGGTATGATTTGCATGAATTTCAACAATGTTTCACAGTACTCCACAATGCTCTTCACTATGAAACCCTAATGTGCTACTCTCTGGATGCATGCAAGTCCCAAAGGCTGCTGTTTGTCTGTTCCACCCCGTATCAGGAAGCCTTCAGAAATTTTCTAAGGCATAGGAGGCATTTTCTCTGAAAGACACTGCAACATTTACATGCTACGCAAATAGCTGAGCCTCAGTGTTATTTCAATGAAATGTCATAGCTTGATGCTAATTCAGTCCTCTGCACTTATCCAGTCTTTCCTTCTTGAACACACCACCTATTTGAAATGTAAAATATCAATTATTGTAGGCATTATATGAATGAAAATTTCTATGGTGCCCAGAATTCTCTCAGAAGAGAGACTACTATATCTGTGTGCTCTTAAACACAAATTTCTATCACGAATGAGAAATCACTTGGTAGCTAGTCATGTTGAACGGGGTGGCGGGGGATTGGTGGGGGGGGGGCGGTGGAGGGAGAGTGTCTCACTTTTAAGGTAATCAAACAGTTCTCCCCTTCCCATTACCAGGCGTGAAGTTGCCATGGGCAGGCATCTTTACTACCTGGGGTGGGAACAAAGAAAAGTATGGAACCTCATTTGGGAATTACTGGGTTAGGTCCTTGACATCCTGGAATAAAGAGGCTAAAATGACTCATTTCACATTTCATCTAAAATTCAGAAATATTTAAGCCTTAGCTAGTGCATTTCATTCACAAAAAAAAAAAACAAGGAAAAGTGAAAGTCACTTTACACTGAAATCCCACTTAGAAGACAGGCTAAGAGACAAATTATCAAATGTACCACCATCACCCCCAGGAAGGACCCTTCTCTTTTTCCATTAACTTTAATAATGCTACCTGTTTATTTTACAACTAGAAATCATCCTAGGCAGGTTGGGCTTGGCCCTTTCAATAAATTCAAGTGCTCTATTTTAGCTATCAGAGTTGAGAAATCTCCACTCAAATCACATATGCAAAGAAAAGAGGATTCTAGAGACCAGAGTTTGAAATCGTTTTGCTTACTTCTGCATACCTTGTTTTTGGTAAAGAGACAAAACTGGATGGATGGCAACATCTCTCTCCAGAATTACTCTGAAGGACAAATGGATGATCCATTTTACCACCTGAGCGTTGGCCCACTTTAAACTCAGAGCCATGCGTGGGATATCAGTAAAGGTACCTTATGACAAAAAAGAACCAGACTGAGGTTATCCTGCCGGAGGCCACTCAAGATTACCTGGCCAATGATTTTCAACCTTGGCTGCCCATTAGAATCATCCGGGGAGCTTTTAAAGCCCACGTTGCACAGCAGACTGATTAAACTCAGTAATTTTTTAGATGCCCCAGGTGAGCCCAAAGTGCTGCCAAGGTGGGGAACTACTAGTTTGGGTCAGCTGGCTCTGTAATAAAAAGCATGCAGGCCGGTGATCACTCAAGCCAGAGGGAAGAAAGGTCAGACTCCGTGCCTCCTCTCAGATTCGCAGAATTAACACGCACCCCAAAGAAATTACCTAGGCATTGTTCACCCTTTTGTTTTGCTTTTAAAGAAATCACTTTGGCTGTAACAGGTCACACAGTCAACAGTAAATTATGGATTTAGGTAAGTCTGCACTTAATTATGTTACGGCAAAAGAGCTGGCTGGGGACAGGCCTAGGACAGACTTGGCACAAACAAAAGAGAAGCCAGGGGGAAGAATCTTCCTAAGCAGGAGTTAATTCCTGAGTCTAGGATATGAGCATGGCTTACAGGCTGACGATTATTCTACAGTTAGAATAACAGTAGCCAGGCAGAAACTCCTGCCCGCGGTCCTGTCCCTGTGCCTTAATAAAAACACGTGCTGCACACACACACAAAAGAAAGAAAAGCAACAGCTGTGGTGAGTAGATTCACGTGATTCTACTGTCTCCTCTCCCTTCGGTACTCCCGCTGTTTTTGGGCAGAGGTGACTGGGTCAGTTGTCACCTAGGAGGAACGCCCGGCTCATTAGCTGCAATTTCACACGGCATCCTCTCATCGCCTGCTCTACCCAGTCACCAGGAAAGCAAACACTTACCAGCAAGTACCTAAATACAGAGGCCAACCTCCAAAAATCTGAAAACAAATCACTCTCTCCTTCTCACTCTTAACCTGAAAATCCCTGTGTCGACATCACAACCAGCCAGTGTAGAGTGAAAAGGTGGCGAGCATTCCGGGATAGCTGTTAAAGGGCCGACGGTCCTTCCTAGGCTGTAACACATGTTCAAAATGTAGGCCACCTGCCACAGCTCAGTGTGCTCACGCCCCGGACAGTCAGGTGAATGTTACGACTGGATTTAAAGATCAGGCGGTGTGCCTAGTGACAATTTACTGCTGAAACTGAATTTCCTGACACCCACAGCATTCAAAGGAGGCCATCGTGATTGGTACCACAGTATAGGCATTAAAAATAGGAATATCTCTTTGGAGTGACTGAAAGCAAAACAAGCCATCCAAAACCCACCTCCTGCAAACCTGTCAAGATATTGGCAGAAGGCTCACTATCGGGAAAATAGGATTAATTATCTAGGTTCCCAGTAATGGGCTGCAATGGCAATTAAACACACACACACACACACACACACACACACACACACACCCTCAGGATTCAAACAAAAATGTTTACATCATTGAAAGGAGTTTGGTGCGTTTCTTAAAAAAACAGAAAGATTCCACGTGCACCGGCTATTCTTGCCAAATAGAAGCCAGGAGAGAAAAGCACTAAATCAGAGTATTCAGACACTGTTTGGTTTGGGCAACAAAGCTGAACATGAACATCTGCCCATGACAAGGGGGACGGTGATACTGCAAACCCTAGATTTTGTGTCCGGCTTTCCTTTGCCTGCTACAAAAAGCACACTCTTTCTTCAGCCAAGTGCTCAGAGGTAGAGGAGCTGAAGCGAGTACAGAAGAGAATGAGGTGGACAGTGGCTGAGGAATCCAGCCTCCTGCCCAGAGGGCTCCAGGGCAATATTGGAATATGCTCAGTCTTTAATGGGAGGTAGACTACATCCTACATTGACTTCTCTGCCTTCACCAGACACCTTTTTCTCACATACACACGTAAAATCACACACACGTAGCTGGCAGCTCGCAATAAAATTACAACTTGCACACCCACCCCAACAGCTACTTGCAATCGAAATTCGATATTCAACCCCAGCTCTTCTTAGTAGATGCAAGCCAACTTTGTTCTTTCGAGGTCCCTTGTTTCGCCAGGCTTTTTAGACATACGTTTCACTTTAACACCTACATCTTTTTTTGTCTCTAAACAACAGCTACACTAAGTGGGTGCAATGTGTTATAACATCTTTATAAATAGAAAGTGCAAGAAATAACTTCCTTAGCCAAAATACAAAGCGACAGAAAGCTCTCATAGCCTACTGTGCCAAGAATGTGATTTTCAGAATCAATGATACAACTAACAAATGCTTCTAATGCTACCAGGGTCATAGTGGATGAGTAAATATATTTATAAACATACATTTATGAAAAAAGATATTACGAAAATAGCCAAACTTCCCACAAAAGTTATTTGCATGAACTATCTTTAGTATACCACTTTGTGTTCGATGCACATGCATATACAATTGCATTATATTAGTGTTATTTTTATTGGGCCAGTTTTCCAAAAAGAAAACAGGCTCAGTTTTTAAAACTTCAAGTTACATGATTTAAAATCATTTTTGTAAAAATATTAGAAATACCATATAAATTCTAAATCTCTCTGCTATCAGACGATAGCTATGCTAGACGTAGGTTTCAGTCACACTCTTAGTGACCTCTGCTTGCGCATCTTGGCTTCCAGAGGAAACACATTTTACGTTTTGTTCCCTGTGTCGTATTTCTGGGCTTTTGCAGTAGTTCTTGGAGAACCACTACAGTTAGGATTCTATTCCTTTGTAGGAAACTCAGTAGATCATCTTCAAGTACGTCACAAATGCCTGCTTTAAAGATATAGCAGAGAGCAGAAATCGGAACCCTAAGGAATTTATACTCCCAATGGGTTGTTGTGACTGGCTCAAAATGGTTTGACCTGCAACGCAGACAACAAAGAATATGCTGGCAGTCTCCAGGTTCCCCCTTCTTCTGACTTTGTTCTCTTCTGCAAATCCAGACCGCGGCGCTAAATTTTTGTGCCACCACCAGATGACTTAAGAGTGACAGAGAATCTGGAGGAGGGCCCAAAGAGCCATAAAATACAGAACGAGAAACTTCTCTGCAGATCATCATGAGATATTTCATTCCCTGGGAATATATTTTCAAAGACTTCTCTGTCACCCAAAGCAGACTTTGACGTACATCAGAGTGGAAATGGGGATCAAAAAAGAAAACGTGAAGGCTCATTGGTTTTTATTCACTGAAATCTGCCCCAGTCCTTACATGATAAAATCTAGTCTTGATGCCTAAACGCCTCGAACGTTTTGTCCCTGGTTCTCCAACTACAAATGCCAACATTTTTTCTTTCTCTTCCAAGCATTTTGTAAAGCCCTAAATTAAGTCTTCAGCCCTGAGTACCTTTTCCTGTATTTGCAATTCCTGAGGCCTGACCTAGGAAGAGACCTTTTTATATGATACTTCGGGATAACTAGCAAGAAGCCCTCGCAGCTAATCCTCCAGGAGTCCACTGCACTTGGAATGGATGGATAATCCCAAATCTTTCTTCTCTTAGAAAGCTTGGTTTGGGGATGATCATTTTCAGAGCAGGATTTATTCTCTGCCCATATTTCTTCTGTCACAGCAATAGTCTAATGAGTGTAAGCCAGCAAGAGTTTAAATAAAGCACCCTAAATCTGACAAAAATCCTAACAGTTCAATGATCTGTTATCTTAGATGAGAGGTTGATGGCAACTCTTGATTTTAAAGGATCAACAACATAAAAAATTGGGCAGTGAATTTTCTCCTAAGAAAGGTAATAAAAATGGGATGCACTTACTTATTCATCTTCTAGCACAAAACTGTGCCCAAGGTGGTGTGGTGGCAGTAAAGAGAGGCCTAGGGTGGGTAGGCGGAACTTGAAATGATCTCAAGAATGTGACCATGTAGCCACTCCATAGAAACTCCTGTCGAAAGAGATTTAGTAGCCATACGAATTTTCCATACCATGGGAGTTTGTGCCTATTTATAAACGTAAATACAGCTGACATCTCTAACAAACAAGCTTCTCTAACAGTAAGCTTTTTACTCTTTCTGGAGTACTTCTGGCTCAGTATGTACAGTCACTGCAGCTTCACAGGAAAAAAACAACAAACTAACAAATGCTCACAACTTGGAACTTGGAACAAAAGAAAAACAACATGGACATTTTGCTGTAAGATCAATGAAACTTGGTGGGTGGGTAGCTAATGAAACCTGTGCTTAGGTTATTTGTCTTATTCTCCCTCTAGCTCCTTTACTGACCCGTGGCAGACGAAATAAGTGGTTTCTACGGCACGGACAACTAGCCCAAATGAATGAACGCAGAAAATTCAAGACAAATCAAAAACCCAAGGCCACCTATGAAAGACTGAAGCGGCCCCAAATCCTTGACAGACACACGTGCCATCAGGTGGTATGTGCTCTTCCCTTGAATCCAGGCTGACCAGTGACTTCGCTGACCAATGTATGGTGGTGACTCTGCGGGCAGCTCTGGGCCTGGCCTAGGGAGGAGTGGCACTTTCTGCCCAGGCTCTTACAGGCCTGAGCTGCCATTTAATAAGTGTGACCACCCTGATGGAGAGACCACATGGAAAGTCCCTGAGACTCCAGGGAGGGAGAGGAGGCCCACGAGCCCAGACTCCTGCCCTCCCTGCCAAAGTGTCAGACATGCGAATGAGATCATCTTGGAAACTCCCGACCAGTCCAACTACCTGCTGAACACCACCAGGTGACCCGAGTCATCGCCACAGGGAGAAAGAGAATTGCCTGGATGAGCCTTTTCTGAATTTCTGATTCACAACATCACAAGATCTATAAAATTGTTGTTTTAAGTCACTATAGTTTAGTTTGTTACAAAGCTAGGCAGTGGAAATGCCACCTTCCAATTTCTCCCTTGGTAGTAACTTGAACTGATTCACAACCAGACCTATCAAATGGGTGATTCCTATCAAACGGGCAATATCTCCAAAAATATTCACCATCAGCATCTGTTCAGAGACCATTTGCACTATCTTTTGAAGCAATCTTCCAATCATGCTTTCTTGAAAATTCACTAAAAGTAGTACTGTTACTGGCTATTATTTATTCCAGTTCACCTCAACTCTTTGTAAGTAAACAGAGTCAATATGATGTGGTGGAGACAGTCTGGGCTTTGGAATCACGCCTGGTAAATATCGGTTTTGCAATTTATCCACTGTGTAACCTTGTGTTCTTGTGTTCGTCAGTTTCTTCATCTATAAATTGTGGTATAATGACACCTCTTAAAGGCAACATAGTCTATTAGAGTGTTAACTCCAGTGTTAGACTGCCTGGGTCAACCTCTCTGTGCCTCAGTTTCTTCCTCTCTAAAGCGAGGGTAATAAGTGTCCATCCTATTGGGACCACCACCAGGATTACATGAGTTAACAATATGAAGCACACAGACCTGTGCCTGGCACACAGTAAGCATTCAAAAATCAGCTAGTTTTAGTTCTACTGTTACTACGTCAGGATTATTTTGAGGACTAACTGCCATTATGCCACTAAAGCACTTAGTACAGTTAATTCTGTCCCCCTCTTTTTGATCTCTGCGATGAAAAGTGCAGGCTTTTAAAAAGCATACATCCAGACTCTAACCAAGTGGATTTAGGACTCTCAAGTATAGGAAGCCACATCTAAACTATGTCTAAAATCAATTTTGTTGTATGAATTCCAAGCACACTGGTACCAATAAATACTTAATCTTTACTTTGTGGACCAGACTCTCCTGTATGCTACTTCTCACTTAAGGTATGTGATTTCACAGAATAGGAAACATTTTCCCATGAGATACTCTGACTTTTGGCATTATGGATTAATTCAGATTCTAAGATTCACAGTATACTAAATTGTATTGTTGTCCATAGAAGATGCTGCACGTGTATCTGTCTTAACTGGATGGGGAGTTCTAGCCTCCTCAGGAGGACTTACTGAGTAGATGTGAAAGAAGTGAGCATTAGAAAAGTTTTATTTTTCATGAACTGCTCTGCCTTTATAACTTAGCTTTGCTATTTAAAGCTTCCACCATTTGAGCTAGTAGGCCCTTAACTGTTAAGATGGGAAACATCTGCTAAATAGATAACAGGGAAGATGTGAGATAAGAAACTTATTCATGTATGTATTCTCTGTAAAGGCGATATACATTTCAAGTAATAATTGCCTTCTAAGTCATTGCTGTTCCTTGCAGTTGAGGGAAAAGGTAGGCTGCCTATACAACAAAACTGGATAGTCTGTACAAATGTTTTCCAGGTTTTGATATCACAGTTGTTATCAATAATTATACCCTTTGGAATGTAACTGAGTCAGGTGTCTTAAAGTACTCATAGTATCTATCCAACTTTGGCTTGTCCTGAGCAAGAAAACCTCCTTACTGCAAAATAAAAAGACTGGCTCTGGGAAAAGCACTACTTAAAAATGAGAGGATTGAAAACAGAAACAGACTCTAGGTAAAACAGAAGACTGATAATTATCAAAGATCTCGCTAGTGCTGGGCAAACTCAATTGTTCTGCAACGCATTCATACAGAAATGGCAGCTACTCCCCAGGCCTCACAGAAAGCTGCACGCAGAGGACGCATCGGGCTGTCTATGGCCAATGTTCTGTATGCCAGAAGGATCAGAATCGCAAATTAATCAGAAAAGCAACACTCCAAAATCTCTAAGACGAGGGCAGATCTCAGCTAGGCAAACATCCTAGAACCTTACAGGTAAGGATTATCTACTACTCATAGAACATTTCATATAAAACTTATGAATATCAAACGGGGAAAAACAACTTGAAGAAGGACTAGGAAGGAGGTGCCCTACGGGAGCTTAGGTCACTCACCCAAACTCTGTATGTATGGGTGGGGTTGCCGACAAAGTACAGGTGAAACTCACTGCATTGTGTCAGCCCGGCCTAGAACATTTTGTTCAGATAAATTTAACTCAGAAGTCTATGCATGGTGTCCATATGGGGAACAATTATATTCTCCTCCTGCAAGGAATTCTGTTTATAATCATCCTAACATTTTCCATTTTTGCACATCTGGCATAAATAAGCTTTTTGTGAACAGTAAGAATGAACATTCGGAAAGCAAATAAATAATAGCCCAGTATATATTTAGAAACATCATAGACAGTAACAGACGTCGGAAGACAGTGCTAAGAGGAATTTGAAATCTTCAGAGATTTCATTGTTTTAAAACATTCATTGGGGGAAAAAGAAAAGGAAGGGAAGAACGTTGGGCTTTTTACTACTCCACATGGAACAGAGTGAGTTTATTTGAGGAAATCAAAATGAAGATTTGTAGTACAGGGAAAAGGGTAGGGGTTTCTAATCTGGAAGGACAGTATTTTGGGTAAGAATCAAACCACTTATTCATAACAGAAGTTAATTTTTAATATTAGTGGAAATAAATTCATTCTTGTCATCATTATGCAAACCAGTTCAAGTTAACTCAGAGGAATGGCAAAACTTACTTATAAAAACATTAATTTTTTTACAGTATTTTATGTAAACATGGTACTCATTTAACCCTACATTATTATGCACGGGGATTATATTTTTAAATTACTTTGTTACATCTGTAACTACCATCCTAAACTTTGATCTACCTGCACCTTTAAGGCAAGGACAGATCATAAGGCTATTCTAAATGCTTTTAAAGCAATGGGAATCATTAAGAAGGACACAAACAGGGTTCTGAGAAAAAGATCTAGGAAAAGATGGTAAGCTCTTTCAAGGAACTGATGCATATATGGCAACAAGAATTTAAAACCTCAACCAAACTATTACAAAGACAAAATGGCAGGAGTGACAAAATTCTGGAGTTAGCAAACTTTTCTGTCAAGTGACAAATAGTACATTTTCAGGTTTTGCTGGCCATGTGGTCTCTGCCACAAGCACCCAACTTTGTCATTACAGTAGCAAGTGGCCATAAACAATACGTGAAGAACAGGTATTCCGTATCACTTTATACAATCAGATGGCCTCAGGATTTGGCCCTGGAGGCTGCGGTTTACTGATCTAATTCACAAATGCTAGGAATATGCTAAGGGGTATCCTCTCGAACTCAGGGATTTACCTGACTTAATAGCTTGATGTCCCTTTTCTAAATCTCAACAACTACAATACTTCAATATTTTGCACTCTTTCCCAAATGGCATAAGAGCCCCATTTCCAAAAATGAGTTCAATAAGAACTTCTCGATTATGCCTTAAACCAGTAAGTAGATAAAGAGAATGGCATTTGAGAAAGAGAGAAAAAACAAACAAACAAACAAATAAACAAACGTGTCTGTTGTATCTGAAAAAAGAAAAACTTCTGGGATTCCAACTCCTTTCTGATTAAATGCCTTCCACTATCATTAAGAAGACTGCTGCCTCTGTTCAGTTTAATTTCCTTTCCATTAACTTTTGTTTTTATTTTTTTTAATTAGATCTTCTAGTCAAACAAAATAGAATTTTTACCAGTTAAAAGAAACAAAATTAGTGTCAAGTAACAACTAAATTTTTTTAAAAGTTATTTCTTGACCAAAGACTATTCTGCTATTAAGGATGAGGTGTACTCTTCCACCAGACCACTTCCAACCAAGGCCAGATTTCAGCTATGGAGCTGGGAAGATAATAGTTTATTTCTACTGTCGTAACATCTTTGGAAGCCCTGTTTTACTGATGTAGAGGGAACTGGAAACATCTAAAAATACCAAAAAATAGAATAACCAGAAAACTTTCCTTAACTGCTATCTCCCTTCACTTCCAACCTTATCATTTAGGAATGAATTTATTTTTACTTATTCAAGATTCGATTCAACCGTCTGGTACAATGATGGCTTGGGGGTAGTTGGCAAATTACATAAAATAAAACTCAACTCAGTTCAGAGGTAAATATGGTTCTGAGTAAAGAGAGAACAAGTCATTAGAAAGAGCCTTTCTGCCTAAGTACAGTGTTCCTGTTCATGCCAATGCTATATTTATCCTGGTATCCGAGTTCAGAGAGAATAAAAGGTACCTCACCTCTTAGAACGAAGGCAGATTAAGATACTGCTGTCTCTCTTCTTCTGCTGAGAATATTGGGTAGCTCCTTTGCTATCAAGTGCCACTCAATGAATGGAAACAGTCCCAGTGTTTGCTCTTTTCATGGCATTAAAGTACTTACTGATGATTTAGCTCTCAATGCTAATGCAGTTCCCTTCACAAGGTGACACGTGCAAGTTAAGATTTGGTAATGAGTTTTCAGCATTAGCTACAGTCCATCTAGTACATCCTTAAGAGAGGTATCCTCTGTGCACACACCGATGCAGCTATTCATTAATGCAGATAGAACACTACTACTACTATGACCCTACAGTGATGTTAACTAAGAACTAGGACAATGTCACAGTGAACCTGGATAAGAATCTTGGATAATTATGCAGAATGCTAATACCTTTTCTAGCTAACACGGAAATTGCTTTCAGAAACTTTACTTCGTTTAAAAGCTAGCCTGGCTTGAATGTTCATGAATTCCATGGCTCCGGGCTAGGCCAATGAGGAGGTGAGAACCAGCCAACACGATTGTGCTGATGTGGTCCTAGAAGACCAGGTAGCACTCTATTCACAGTATCAATTCAGCAACACCTATTACAAGTGGATGAGAACGGAAGGGAACCCAACAAACACTCCCAGCATTTCCACATCTACTAGATAGTCTCTACTTCGTTTAAAATGCTTGTTGCTAATCCTGGATGGAGTACTGACAAACGCTGCCAACCTTCTCTTTACAAACATTACTGCAGTTCACCTTTACAATTTGGTCATAGTTTAAAAAGCTCCATTTTCTCACAGAAAACCTAAGAAACTAACAAAGCACAAAGAACTTTCCAACATACTACTTCTCAAAAGTAGGATGGACTTAACATTTTTTTGGTAGGCTTAAAAGCTCCATCTACAGCAGCATATTCTGTACTTCTCACCTTCCTGCCTATTTAGTAATGGCAAACTGTTCACGGACAGACGTGATTACCAGCTAAAATGTTTCACTAGAGATTTTAGTCTAATTTCAAATCCACTTTTATGCCCACAGGGCATAGCTGGTCCCTAAGGTGGCCCTATCGTTCTGTTGCCCAACGAAAGAGGAGAATGCTCTAGTCTACATCTCCTAAGGACAAAGCTTCAACGTATCATTTAAGGGAAGGCTCTCATCAAATGGTAGCATCATGGCATTCCTATTAAAAGACACATTGCTACGTTTTTCCAGAAGAGAAAATAACCGCTCTCTAGCAATATGGTGCAGCTTTATGTGTATATACAATTCTCAGATTGTTTGTGAGTTACTCTTTGCATTCTAACTTCCTATCATCAGAGAAACGCCATTCCGTTCCACCCACCTTTCCACATACCACAAAGCATTCTCAGAAAGGGAGCACACACTACCATTCTCACAGATGGCTCACCAGTGCAGGCATGACCAGCCCCTCCCCGAATCTCTTTTACAATCATTCTGTGCCTCTGCACCAAGACAATTTCTTCAACCACTGCATATTTCAATACTCTTAAAAATTTAATGATTAAGAGAAGCTATATATTTTTCTCTTTCCTATTTGCATCTACTTGCCTGCATCCCTTAATAATCCTCCTTCATTTTCTGAATGCAAGACAGGGCATCTAAAACTCTACATGTTTGCTAAAGTTTTTCTGACTCTCAGTGCTGGATGAAGAATCTCAGAAATCCCCAGAATTACCAAAAAGGTCCCTTGAAGTTTTAAAAATCTTAGGAATGATTAAGTAACCAAACCTGATCAAATTGATCCCTTGATCAATTTATTGCAACATGATTGTGCCTGATGTTTTCTGGTAAATGCCCTGTAGTGTATTATTAAAAAGCAAAGCTCTTGGAGTCACCAGCAAATTTGCTGATGGTTGGTTTATGAATTACTAGGTTTGCAGACGCGAGACATGGATTTAGTGAGGTTCTTCTATTGGCCTGAAAATATAAACTATTACATACGTAGAAGGAAATGGAATTGTGGTTGCAATAAGAACCATAGTGCTGGGTTTCTTCAACCACAGTATTGCAGAAAAAATGTGTTTAAAACTTCATATAAAAGTTATCAAATATGGAGACCTGTAGATTTAAAAATACAGTCCAGGCTCATTTCACTAGAAAGTGACATTTCTGATGTAGAATATTGCTGTTCTGTGAAGGTAGGAGCCAGAGAGACTGGATGAAACTTTGGTAGTCAGCCTAACACATTAATTCATCTGGACTAGAGCCATTTCCTAACACCCAAAGATATTTAAGCACTATGGTTTATAAACACCAATCAGGAAGTTGCAGTACTCTGCGCCATTGGACATTTGCACAAAACCTCACTTCTTTCCCCACTCCCCTCTTCCCCAACATGAAACTCAAGCCCCCAAATGTAGCAGAACCTACTGCAAACACTTTGTTGCTCATTTCCCTTCCAGTTGCCTAGAGAACTTCAGGTGACGCTGCCCAAGAGAACACCGCTCCAAGATGGCTGCTTACATGAAACAATCAGGCAAAGTGTCAGATGCCTAATCAGGGCAAAGAGAAGGTCTAACTTTTCAAATCAGTAACAACCACCAGGATGCTTCTTCTTTTTTTTTTTTTTTCCTTGAAATGTGAAACTGCATGTTCTGGCAGGGAAGGAAGAGGAGAAATTCCTCCTTCTTGTCACCGTCGCAATTACTTCCTTCTCTCTTGTGGCTGGCTGGTTCAGATGACCAAGGCTCCTGCTGTGTTTTAGATGTGGGCAATTACAGCCACCAGGATGATATGGACCAAAGTACAGTGTTCAAACATGACTGGTAGATAAATGACCATTTATCACCGTTTTTTAAAAAAATTTTTTTTTCTTATAAAGTTAACAAACCAAGGCTGTTGATCCCTGAATTAGAAAGTTGATTTACTTGATTATTTCCCAAAGTATGAGGTGGGAAGGAGGAGGGGAAGAGCCTCTCGTGCTTCTGCATATGTTGCTGATCCTCTAGTTTGGCAACATCTTGGGAGTATCTTCCGATCTAGTGATGTGGCATTTTGTGAATCTAAGTACCAGCCCGTGGCCCTCATGCTGGCTGCTTACGGCCCAAAGGGGAAGAGGGACTGCCCCCTCCCCCTCCATGTTTCAATCTGGCCCAGTGGTGGACACAGAGCCCTGGGCAGTTTCCCCAGGAGCAACCGTCTCCTCTTGTGAAGGTGACTCTTCCTCAGCTTGTCCTCGAGATGTGACAGTTGTTTCAGGGGAGATGCTGTGAGGCCCCTCCAGGGGAATACAGCCAGGGTGGTTTTTGCGAAAGTGCTGATTCAAGATGGCCTGGAAGGGGAAGCTTTTGCCACATACGTGACAGTGGAAGGGCTTGTTGCCTGTGTGCTTGCGGATATGATACTCCAGCTGATCCTTCCGGGTGTACTTCTTGCCACACATGCGGCAGACGAATGGCGTGATTCCCATGTGCAGGCGCATGTGGCGGTCCAGGCTCCCCTTCTGATTGAAAGATTTGGCGCAGTAGATGCAGGTGAGACGGGGGTTGTACCGGAACCACCGCTCAGATACTTCTTGCTCTCGGAGATACTCCACATAGCCACTCACTCCCATCATTGCGGACTCTTCTACCTGTGTCCAGTGAGGAAAGCAAGAACACATACGTGTAAGGATAACATATTGAAAGAAATCAAATCTATTTTTACCTCTCATACCAGGCAACATTCTTATTTTTAGGAGAGACCCAAACAGGAAATTAATTACTACAAAAAAGTACAGATGTTAATATAATAATTAAAAGAACAATCTGAGGACACTCTATTCCATTACTTTAAAAGAGCAAGATGGGGGGCGCCGGGTTTCTCAGTCGGTTAAGACTCCTACTCTTTTTTTTTTTTGTTTATTTATTTGTGAGAGAGAGAGACAGACAGTATGCAAGCAGGGGAGGGGCAGAGAGAGAGGGAGACACAGAATCTGAAGCAGGCTCCAGGCTGCGAGCTGTCAGCACAGAGGCCGATGTGGGGCTCAAACTCACGAACAGTGAGATCACGACCTGAGCCGAAGTCAGATACTCAACCGACTGAGCCACCCAGGAGCCCCAAGAGTCCTACTCTTGATTTCAGCTCAGGTCACGATCTCCTGGTTCATGGGACTGAGCCCCATGTCGGGCTCCCTGCTAACAGCACAGAGCCTGCTTGGGATTCTCCCTCTTTCTCTGCCCCTCCCCTCAAAAAAGGGGCTCTCTCTCAAAAAAGAAATAAACATTAAAACAAACAAACAAACAAACAAACAAACATATAGGAGGCAATTATAGTTGTTTGGCAGAGGCTAAAGTACCAATGCAAAAGTTGACTCTGCATTAATTGGAAGAAGACTCCTCTAACTAGCAATTGGTTTTGTGTCCTTTTCTTTAATTTCTCAAACTGTGTTTTGTCTCCTTTCACATATGTAAACAGACAGTGCTCTTCATTTCCAACAGAAGCAGTTCTCAGCAGGTTCGGGAAGCAGTACGTGAAGCCAAGCGTTGAATAGTAACACTGAGGTTTTAGATGATTTCTGATTTGTCTTCTATAACGTTTCCTTCTGCTCCATTTCCCTGGATAATCAAAACTGAACTCACATAAAGGACTAGGGATTATCCCACCAAAAGTTCCTGGGTGACCACGGACAAAGCACAGAGTAACTTCTCTAAGGCTTAGTTTTCTCATCCACAAAATTAAAAGGTGCCAGCTCTGCCGAATTCTCATGAGAATCAAACACAATAAAGGTACCTTGAAATATTTTGAATGCATGTTATTATCCTGTATAGCAATTAAGGATACTGAAACGTGGATTCAAATCTGCATCCTACTTATTGTATGACCATGAGCAAGTTATTTACTCTATGTGTCAGTTTCTTCATCTGTAAAATGAATATAACAGCATCTACCTAGTAGGTTGCAATGAGCATGAATGAGTTAATTCAACGAAGCACTTACTATAGCCAAGTAAATGTTAACTATTATTAAACATTACAAACTCACAATATTATTCATAATCTTGAGGGAATAGTCTCTGAAAAAACCCGCCTAACTTTTAAGTAATGTCATACCAGTATTGTCCATATGCAAATGTCATACCAGTATTGTCCAGATGCAAAGTCAATGTAGTTTAGTTACCTGTGAGATCTTTTTACATTATCTTTTAAAATGTATTTAACTTTGGGGGCGCCTGGGTGGCGCAGTCGGTTAAGCGTCCGACTTCAGCCAGGTCACGATCTCGCGGTCTGTGAGTTCGAGCCCCGCGTCAGGCTCTGGGCTGATGGCTCGGAGCCTGGAGCCTGTTTCCGATTCTGTGTCTCCCTCTCTCACTGCCCCTCCCCCGTTCATGCTCTGTCTCTCTCTGTCCCAAAAATAAATAAAAAATGTTGAAAAAAAAAAAAATTAAAATGTATTTAACTTTTAATTCCTTTGAATTAAAACGTGGGGTTTGAACTCACGACCCTGAGATCAAGACCTGCGCTGATATCAAGAGTCAGACACTTAACCAACTGAGCCACCTGGGCGCCCCTCCTTAAGGTTCTTTTTAAGTGAAGTATTCCATATAACGAATACATTTCATATAAATGAACGATTTCCATGTTGTCTAAAATTCCATCTAGATACTTGACATGGTCTTCAAATATGTTCACCATCTTAACTGTGAATTACTAATCAGACTCAAAGAACTGAAAGGACTTTAAAAAGTCATCTGTTTGGTTCATTTTTATTTGAAGATCTCCAAAACTGGAAATTTCACAGGCAACCAAATAACCCCCTATTTAGAAGATGCCTCTTTACTTATCACCTACTAAGTAACCTTAGTTACTCAAAATTAGTGATAAAACATCTTCTATTTATTGGCCACCTAAAAAGGCCAATGAAGATTAGAAGATTAGAAGATTAGAAAATGAGAACTCTGTCCTCAAGGAAATTTCAAAGTAGAAGGACACATAAAATTCATGCAACTAGAAAAAGAATAATTTTTATGAGTCAGTACAGAGTTGGGAAAAATTATACCATATCATCTGTAATTGCTACGGTGGTTTAAGGAGAGATCAAAGAGACCTGGGCTAGTTAGGGCACATGGAACCAGGAGCTGGGTCTTGGGGGAGCCCAGACACCTGGGAAGAAAAGAGTATCCCAGACTGAAGTACACAGACAGGAGTAAGTTTGATGTGGTTCTGACATACAGAGAAGGTCTGATAAATGCTGATGAGTGGTGGAAGAAGCCAGGTTAAAAAGATTATAATTACTTGGAGAATTAAGCCAAGTATTTTCACCTTCATGTGGCAGACAAAGGAAAAAGCCACAGGATGTTTTTAAGTAAAGAAGTAACCATAGCAGTTTAATCATTCCTGTCATCAGGAAGCTCTTCCAAGTTTATCAGAATTTGTTCTTACTGTAATGTAACTGTAATGTAAGCCCCTGTCTTGTTTCGGTTCTCTGTGGCAGGGAAAAATAACTGTGGTGGAGACTCACCATAATGAACTTCCACACATATTAAGGTGTATATTAACTCATCTCTTAATATCATCTCCAGACAATATTACTTATCTGCCGTGGCTTTATAGCCTGTACCTTCTGCTTTGTTCAGGCAAACACCCTTGCAGAGTTCCCATATTTATCCCTATCCCATCTACATAAGAATAAGTTATCTCTACTTAAGAAAATTTTTTTAATGTTCATTTATTTATTCTTAGAGAGAACGTGAGCAGGGGAGGGGCAGAGACAGAGGGAGAGAGAGAATCTCAAGCAGGCTCCACGCTGTTACTGCAGAGCCCGATGTGGGGCTTGAACCCGTGAACTGTGAGATCATGACCTGAACCGAAATAAAAAGTCAGACGTTTAACTGACGGAGCCACCCAGGTGCCCCCCTAGCCGCTTATTTAAAAAGTGCATTTCATCTCTCTGAGTAACACTTTCCTGAGGAGACACTGATTCTAGCAGTTGCCTGTTAGCGCTTCTGTTCCCACAGCACTGCTCCAGAAGCCTCGGCTCTGTGACTTGTCCCTGCTTTATGTTCTTGTTAGTCTGCCTTACCCACCCGGAAAGTGTGTGGTCTGTCTCACGCAGTACGTATTTGCACAACAGTGACTGCATCTTACCTGAGAGGTGAAGAGAAAAGGGGCCCTAATTATATGAGTAAAGTTACTTTTCCTCCAAGCTCCTAACATTTTTTTTTAAAACTTTTTCAAATGTTTTCTATTTATTTTTGAAAGAGAGACAGAGAGACAGAGTACGAGTTGGGGAAGAGCAGAGGGAGCGGGGGACACAGAATCTGAAGCAGACTCCAGGCTCCGAGCTGTCAGCACAGAGCCGACACGGGGCTTGAACACACAAGTTGCAAGATCATGACCTGAGCTGAAGTCAGAAGCTCAACTAACTGAGCCACCCAGGCACCTCACATTTTCTCTAACATCTTACTGAAACTAAAAAATTCTTGAAGCGCCTAGGTAGCTCAGGGGCTTGAGCGTCCGACTCTAGATTTCGGCCCAGGTCATCATCTCACAGTTTGTAAGCCTGAGCCCTGAGTCAGGCTCTGTGCGAAGAACGAGTAGCCTGCTTGGAATTCTCTCTCTCCACCCCTCCCCCCTACCTCTCTCTCCAAATGAATAAACATTAAAAAGAAATAAAAAACTAAAAAAAATTCTAATACTTACATTCCTTTTCTGGTACCCCCACATGGTAACATGCAAGTAAATATAGTTTCTAACAAGTCTTACTGTTACTATACTATGTACACAATACACATCCAATGGCTTAAGTAAAAATCAAACAAGGTATTCTCATATAACGCAGATGCTAAAAACGTTAGCTACCCAATCTTAATCCACCAGTGTTTCCTTTATTTATTTATTAATGTTTATTTATTTCTGAGACAGAGAGAGACAGAGCATGAGCAGGGGAGGGGCAGAGAGAGAGAGGGAGACACAGAATCTGAAGCAGGCTCCAGGCTCCGAGCTGTCAGCACAGAGCCCGATATGCGGGGCTCCAACTCACGGACTGTGAGATCATGACCTGAGCCGAAGTCGGATGCTTAACCAACTGAGCCACCCAGGCGCCCCCACCAGTGTTTCCTTTTAAAGGGCAAAGGTATTTACAATTTACTGTGTTCCACTCTGTGAGTTCACAATCTTTTTAAAAATCAATCTTCAGTGATAGACACTTGTGAGAACAAACAAAAATATCAACCAACTACTTCAATTACTTGCTAAGGAGTTGCAAGGAAGATGGAAAACATTATTCCTATCCTTTCTAGAACATTTTAGTCTCTCAGAAGATTCAGGAGGAAAAAAAAATGAAAAGACACAACCATACAAAAAAAGCAATCACATACAAAAGTGCATAAGCAATTTATTTACAAATACGTGATACTATATAAATCAGTAATTACGTAGTGTTATGCCCACAGAGTATAAAATCAGACTCTCTCCATCCCAAGTCTTAAATTACCTGCATGTAGTTTCCAGGGGTTATTTTATATTACTCTCAGGAATACAGACTGGTTCCTGTAACCAGGGAAGAGTCCCACAATCTTATCTTTTCTACTTCTCAAACTCTGCTGACACCAAAAGTGTATTTCCTGCACGCCCACAAGTAAGAAAGAAACAAGTAATCGAATACAGTATTTATTTAACGGGGTCACTGTTACCTTTCCTATACCTTTCCTTTCTTATTCATTACATTCTGTTCACACACCGTGGCAATTTCTTCACCAACTGAGCAATCCTAACCCCACTACATACCTGGGAGCTGGGCTGCTTAGGCTCATCCATTCTCCCAGGAGACTCACTTCTGGCTCTGTGTCTCTCCGTCAAGGGAACAACACTGCCGGAGGGGCTAAATCTGTTGGAAGAGGAGCAAAAAGGGGACTAGTAGAAAAATAGTGTCAAGGAACTTAAAAAATGATGACATCTACCCCTTTTTATCCCTTGGCTGAGGAAGGGGGAACAAACAGAACAACAGGTTTCTAAGAAATACTTTCATAGAGTAAATATCAGATCTTAAGGTTAAAAGAGGTCTGCCCTAGTAAATTTAAGAAATATAAAATGGCATAGCAGATAGACCACATGGCCCGGTGACACTAAGGCTAAATACAAGCTTCTGTCCTTGAGGACTGGGAGACCATAAAAGCATAAATTAAAACTGGGTCTATGATTTTGTTTCTTCTATGTAACCGTTCGGTTTTTGGTTGCTCCCTCTCCCACGCCCCTGGTAACTTGTTACAGATCTCAGACTGCTGATACAGATCATGGAAGTTGAAAATCTCTGCATCCAAAGCTATTACTTCTGATTCAGTTCTAACACTGGACAAAGGGTGCTAACACAGGGGAATAATAAGTACTGTCCTCAAGGATACTTTAACTGTTAAGGACAGGAGAAGAGACCACCTACAGGGGATATAGGATATGCCCTCTGAATTTCTGTGACACATATGCCTCTTTTAAGGCCAGATGTGAACCAAAGTAATAGCTTCTTTAGTTTTCATCATTCATGCAATTTTAATTTATTTTTAAGAGTGGGGAAAAAAACAAATATTACCAATCGAAGTTGGTAATATTTCTTTCTTTCAACTGAGGCTTTCTTTCCATTTACTTAGATTAAAATTGTTACTTCCACTCCCCCAAAAATGTTCTGACAACCACAATATGTTAGAAAAAGAAAAGTGAAGCATAGGGCATAGTAGCATTGGTGAAAAAAAGAGACTCTCAGGCTTGTGGTAGCAGCAGTCATCGATGAAAGAAAACAGGGAAAGGTATTATCAAATGACAAATGAAAAAAAAAAAAAGAAAAGAAAAGAAAAGGAAAACTATCCAAAAAGCCCTTCTTTGGAATTACTGTCATTACACTAATTTAAAAAGAACGATCACTGCTGGTACCCTACTTCCTCTAATTGTGGTAGACGGGGGCAAAGAGAAGTGAACAGTGCTACAAAGGAAAGTCAAAGTCCCCCAGGCCACCTACCTGTGTGATAACATACCAAGGAAGGGCACTGCTGCCAGGCTCCCAGCTGATGATCAGCTCCCTGCCTGGAAATCCGAGGAGGCCCTGGCAATTACTGATCCTAGCGTGGCTGCAGCTGCTATTCTGATTCATGGAAGTGTCTAACTTTACCATAGTTCTCACAACACTGTGAATACTTCAGGAGTAGGAGCTTCCTGCTTTAAAGAAATAAGAACCCAAGTCTTTTGGCACACCTCCGGTTTCCTCAACATCAACTTATTTTGGCTAAGAACATCAAGTAAGGAAGACACACTCTGTGCCACACAGAGGGCCTGCGTTAGTGACGTCTGCACAACAGCCGTTTAGACGGACAAAGAAAACGAACCGTACCTGTCAATTTCACTGCTTGTTGGCCGAGCTACCTTGGCTCCTGAAGATCCCAGAGTGTAATTTTCCTGCCCCACAGAACCATGGCCGGTGGTGTCAATCACCATGGCTGTGACTTCCTCGGCGCTACTCCCGTCTTCTCCGGAAGGCTGATTCTCAGTCCCAAGCCACTCCTCCAGGTTTTCCGTTTTGATGTGGACTGCCCCAAGAACTCTAACTTCATCATCACTCCGGGCCCCCCGGTCTGCTACTCCCGTCTCCACGTACCACTGTCCTGCTCGGTTGATTCGAAGAATGGGCTCCCGGCTCTCTACATCAGAACTCTGTTCAATTATCTGAGGGCTGGTGGACTCCTCAGGAGGACTGAGCTCCCTGATATCCAACACAGCACTAACCTGACCTCGCCGGTTTCCCTTTGCAGTATTATGTCGTGGGCTAAGGGAACGGTTTAGATTCGGTGTCACCCTGTGAGACTCCGGAGGCCTTTCTGGATGCTTTGTCCTCGTTTGACTTAATTCTGCTTCAACCTCTGCCACATTAATTTTGAAGTGAATCCCCTCCAGGATCTGTGTACATTTGTCTATAATATGCTGCATCTGCAGAAAACTGGCAGCTGTCAGGTAGCTGATGATATCTGCCAGTTGCAGGCATATCCGCCCCGTATAACAGAAAGAAAGGAGCTGCTCAAAAACAGTAGGGTTCTTGATGACTGAAATGGAGACAGTACTCATCTCATTCAAGGACATGTGATCCCGGAAATAGGGTGAACTGGCAGCCAGGACCACTTTGTGAGCCCGAAAAGCCTGTCCCTGCACGTTGACCACAATATCACAGAGACGGCCCTGCATGCGCAGCTGGTTTAGATGGCTCAGGACAGAGTTGCTGAAGTCAGGGATCTCCAGTTGTATGTTCCCACCTTTCTCCATGGTCGTGCCTGAGGGTGTAGGCAGGCATTCAACCCTGCTGAAAGAGGAAACCAAGTTCATTAATAATTTGAATTTCACTCCTGCCATGCTCTCCAATTCAAATCTACTGAAAAATATTTTTTGGTAAAATTTCAAAATCTCCAAGTAAAAAGAGACAACTTCCCTTATGTTTGGATATGAAAACAAGATACCCTTAACAACCCAAATGTGACTGCTAGACTTCTACAAAGTCGACCTAAGATCATACTCCCCTTACTAATAAGCTATGCAGCATCAAAACAGAAGTTTAACAGAAGGGGGAAAACCAGTTGTGACAGTTCTTTTTTTTTTCTTCTTTAATCACGAAGTATTCATACACTGAATATGAAATCCTGTGATAACTTTTCTTTGAAGGAGGAAAGAAATCAGCTCTTTGAATAAATGTAATTACACACTAATGGATTGATCCCTCTTGCTAATATTTTACTACATGCCGTAGAAGTTATGTTTATTATTTAGAAGGTGTCTCATATCCCACATGAATGTACGTAAGCCATTATTTCGAAGCTTGAGAGTCAGAGCCCTCACACAAAGGCTTGGGTTTGGGACTCTGAAGCAAGGTCTAGGTTAGGAAACATGCCACAGCCGTGTCAGAACTCAGTGAAGATGCAGAGAACCTGAAGATGTTCAACCTCAGAATTAAGAAAGGGTAGGTACACTGCTTCTATCTAAATTCAAAGCTGGGAATTGCAGGGTGGTGATGATGCTGATTCTGAAATGTAATTCCCCAAAGCTGGTAGAAAATAGAGCATTTATCAATATGGCCAATATTTTTACATCAAAAATTTTTCTTTAAGCAGCTGAAAACATTATGCCTATAACTGCATCCAACAGCCTTCAATGGTTGACACTAGTTTGTGTAAATCTCAACAGGAAGACGCTGACTTGAGCCCAACATGTTTCCATTTATCTGTAACTTTATAAGACATTACATAGTTAGCTAAAATCTAAAATTTCAGAACTGATCCTGACAAGCTCACAGTATTGCTCCGCACTTACAACACACTTAATCAGTAAATAGGGAAGTGTATACACTGCTTTTAAGAACCAACTTTAGCCAACCTGACCTTTTTCCAAAGCGTTTTTGTTTGTTTTGAAACTTTTAATCCAATAAGAGCCTCTGTCGATGCCATCATGAATTCAGATGTGTTTATTTTGGAGCCTACACCAGCGCCTTTTTTGTTTGCTCTTTCCGGCAATTCCCCAGTGAGGAGGAAGCCCCTGGAGTAAGGTCTCTCTCTACCGTCGGCACTGGAAGGGTGAGAGCTGTAAGAGGGAGAATCGGGAACGCCATGGGGTTGGCCACTCCGGTATTTGAGTGGCTTTAGTCTGCGATAGGAAGCGTGGGTAGTGGGAAACTGACAGAAGGGCGAAATGTCACCGAGGAGCGGGGGAGGAGAGGGGAGCAAGGCTTGGGGCCGGGGAGCGAGCAATCAGGTGAGGGCAGAGCACCGGGAAGGGGGCGGCGCCCCGGGACCCCGTCCAGGCGGTGAGCGTAGGCGGGCGGGGAGCAGCCCAGAGGTGGGTGTGTGTATCTGGGTGTGTCCGGGCTGCGGTGGGGGAGGGGGCCGCCCATCCCGGGGTCCTGAGGGAGGGGCCCGGCGAGGGGGCGGGTCCGGCAGCTCAGCCCGGCCCGGGGCCAAGGGGGTGGAAGGTCTCCGGTGCCTTGAGGGTGGGGTAAAGGGGAGTGGCTGAGCGCCCCAGGAGCAGGCTGCGGCGGAGCCCGGACAAGGCGGTCCCGGTGCAGGGCAGCGGGACCGGTGTGCGGGGCCCGAGCCCAGTCAAGGAGCAGCACCTACCTCCGGGGGTGGAAATGGGCCGGAATGGGCCGGAACACCGTCCCGGAAGTGAAACCCCCCACCCCCTCCCCCGGAGCGGGCGACGTGCCGGAAGGAAATCACTCACCCTTACACCGCCCCCCTTCCCCTCCCCCAGCGCTTTCCGTCCCTCGCGCCCCCTCCCCTCTCTTCCTTCTCAGCCGGTCGGAGGGCGGGAGCCTTGAGTCACGCGGGCTGTCGTGTCACCGCCCACAATGGCGGGTGGGGCGGGGCCAAGGGGCGGGCTTAGAGGAAGGAGGTGTGGCTGCAGGAGGAGGAAGAGATGACGGGAGGAGACGGGGAGGAGCTGAAGCCGGCGCTGGCGGCGGGGCGTGGAGGGGGTGGGGGGTGGGGGTGGGAGGGTGCGTCATGACGTCATGAAAAGGCGTCCTTATATACTGGTGCCTGGCCCCCATCTCGGTCTTTCGAGGCTAGGAATTGGCGTTTGGTACGTATATGGTCATTTTGCATAATGGCTTGTTGGCTCGAGGCCTTCAGCTCTTGGTAGTTAAAGTCATCTTAAACTAACTGGTATTTGTAGGCCGGTCGCGGGCCTTTGGAGGGTTCCCAAGATGAAGATGATAGAAGATTACGTTTTGGGTGCGGGCGCGGCCTAAATCCTACCGCTCGGGCAGAATTGCGGAAAAACCCGTGGGCTCGCGTTCCCTGCCTGTGATGAAGCCTCCGTTGGTAGGGACATCTGAGACTGTTGATGAACGCCAACGGCTCTGATGGCGGCGCGTGCCGAGTCACCCGAGTGGGCCTTTGTTAATCTCGGCCAGGGCCTCCTTTCGGCCTTTTGCTCAGGAAAGCCGGCAGTTGGGGTAGTCCACGTGCTTCTCTGAATGGCTGCATTCCGCAGTGCACCATTATTTACTTAAGTGGTTTCCAGCTTTAACTTTCTGCACTGCTCCTTTTGTGTAAACTATTAAGTGCGCTCTCTGTAGTCGTGAAATTATGGGTGGTGTAAACGATCTGTGGTATAGGTGATAGAAAAGAAATATGCTTAGACTGTAGAACAAGTGATTAATTTTAAAGTTTGGGAAGAGCGAGCAAGCGTGGGGGGCGGAGAGGGAGAGAAAATGCCAACCAGACTTAGCACTGTCAGCGCAGAGCCCAACGCAGGGCTCTAAGCGTAAACGGTGAGATATGACCTGAGCAGAAATCAAGAGTTGGACGCTCAAGGACTGCGCCACCCTGGGGCCCCAGAACAAAATGATTATTTTAAGAATCCTAATCTTTTCCCTAGAAATGGTGCTGGGCACGAATGCAAAGGGGCTTTTGATGGCTTCTGATGGGCAGGTAAGAAACGGGTTAATGCAGTGGAAAGGAATCCGATCTCCTTGGAGGTGGGGTCTTTTGTTAAGCCTGTGATGGTTTAAGAGTAGTGGACAGAAGGGATTTCTGAAAAATCCTATTCTGAGGCTTAACCATACCTAAAACCTTGATAGTTACTTTGGCTGTGCAGTATGTTTAATTGGATGCTCTTTGTTTTCTAGTTCTGTGCCAAAGGGGTGAAAATGGCTGCAAAGGTAAGTTACTGAAATTCCCTCAGCAAGGGAAGTTAGGTTGAAAGTCCACTAAATGTGCTACAATGATGACATTATATTTGCTACTCTTGACTGTGAGAATGACGAGAGTTACTACCACCATTACACTTAACTGAGGCACACAAAATGGTGATTTAGAGAACTTGGAGATTGACACTACTTTTACATGAAGCTGTTTCTTCCTAGGTCCTAAAGTTCAAGTTGCACATGCTACCCATGGGCAAACAGGTAAGGAACCTTTTAGATAGTCCGTGTTTACCCAGTCCTTTTCAATTCTTTTTTTACATGTGAATGCCTACACTCTGGTATTCTGTATGAAATGCTTACAACCTGGAACAGATACTATGATGGTTGCATAGTTCAGCAGATTGGGTCATGAAGAGATAGCTATCTGTCTGATGTATCGAAGTTGATAGGAAAATTGGTTTGCTGTTAATAGCATAAGCAAAATGTCATTAACCTAGTTTCCTTCCTTTTTTTGTAGGCGCTAAAGGGAGTTGGCTGGAAATTGAGGAGGTGAGCAGAATTGTAATGGAGCTAAATGTTGGTAACAGGGCAAACATCACAGTACAGCTAATGGCTGTTTAGAGTTGCCTTATGCACAGGAAGCACTCCTACCACCAAGTGCTTGAATGCGTTGCTGAATGTAGTAAATACATGCGAGACCCTTGTCCTGTTACCATTAGTTAGGACACTCATGATTTGTAAAAAGCAGCCTGGATGATGATAAGCAAATACTGACTGAACATGAAGGTCTTAATTAGCTCTACCTGATTTCAGGCATTTTTGACGTTGTAGGGAGAAAATTCATTTTTTGCCTCTTGTGAAACTGTCTTTATTTCTTAGGTGGACTTGAGTCTCAGTCATGTTTGGAGCAGCGATTTATTTTGGTAAGTATTAAGCATTTTAGTAAGCTCAAAACTTAACTGAGTGCTGATGAAATAGAATGCTTAACTACCAAGTTAACTAGTTTACTGTGGCTACTTAGTGGGTGCATGTTGAGCATGCTGTGAATGGGGTTTTTGAAATGATGTTGACCAAATGTCTGACCTGAAGTGAGCATGTAGACAAATTTAACACTGAAGAACCCTGTGACAAATAACTCTGAGAAGAATTTGGTGATAATTAACATTTTAACGAAGTGTCTTGTTTTTTTCTAGGTTACTGGCCACTATCCTGGATGGCTTGCTTGGGGTAAGACAAAACAGTTCTTTGGTTGCTGAACTCAAGTTCATGTGTGGCCGAGATGTGCTATAATGTGTTAAGTGTGTTCTGGTGTTTCAAGGAAGATTCAGCCATTGTGAAGTGCATTTAATTTTTTTTTTTTTTTTTTTTTTTTTTTGGTCAGGTGTTGATTTTGAAGAACTTTTTATATAAAGGTATGTATTCTCTAAACCTTTTTTGGTTAACAAGCAAGATACTGTTAGTGATGATTTTTGAAATTAAAAACAGATGGGAATCTCTCTGAAAAAGAGTGAAGATTTCTTACAAGCTGAAACAGTATTTGGAAAAGTTGAGAAATCCACTTGTTACTACCTGTTAACTAAATTTGACTAAATTTCTGCAGGTGTGAAGAGTTAGTGGCTCACGAGGCCCGGAATGAGGAGTTTTAAGCCAAGGTATAGTCGTTTCAAGTTGGGTGTCTATATGAAGTGGTTTAAAGCCGATACAGTGATGAGAACATAGTTCAGCAGACTTGACAGTGATGAGCAACATTGTCTTTCGCTCCTATCTGACGTATCTGGCTGCAGCAACCCTATCCATACCCTTGAAAACGAGCCATTTATTCTACCACAGGAAACGTTCAGGGTTGGGGTAACTAGTGGCTTATATACAAATGGTTTTTTTAGTTTATTTTGAGGGGTGGGGGAGGAGCAGAGAGGGAGACAAAATCCACTCTGCAGAATCCAGTGCAGGGCTCCATCTCCCTGACTTCATGAAATTAACTGAGCCAACCAGGCACCCCAAATGTTTCAATTTTACGATTTCACATTTTGAGAAGCACAGGTTGTTTTTCCAGGAAATTGTAATTTTTTTTTTTAAATAAGCTTCATGTTTTAAAGCAGTTTCAATATTGACAACAAAATTGAACGTAGGATCCCATACATCTGGTCTTCACACCTTCCTCAACATTCAGCACTAGAGAGACTTTGGCTACAATTATGAACATACAGTGAGACCATTATCGCCCAAGTCCACAGCTTACATTAAGTAAGGTTCTTTTCTGTTACACGTTGTATGGGCTTGGACAATGTGATACATCCACCATTGTCCGTGTGTAGAATTGATTTGCTGCCCTAAATGTTACTTTTCAGAAAGTTAAAAATGGGGAAAACCAGTACAAATTTTAAATGGCTTTTTTTCCCCCCCAGCATATACAAACAGGCAGACTGTCAACCTGAACATTAAGAGGTAAGTTGGTCTGTGGTCTATGTGATAAGTTAGCATGTAACCAGTGATGTAATGATTCTGCCAAATGAAACCGAATGATATCACTCATAAAACCGTTCCATTTTGTTTCTGAGGTTACTAGCAAACATCATGTGGGGTGGTTTTTGTTTTTTTCACCATAATTAACCTGCCATCATTGCTTTTAGGGCATTTGTGAGGGCAGCAATCCAGTTAGGAGCGCAGCTTGCTAGTTGAAAGGTGAGACTAAAAACCTCAGTACTGTTGGCTTAATCCAGAATACATGATGATCTCACTCCAACTTGAACTCTCTCACTGATCACTTGATGATTATAAAAGATCTGATATTCTTTGTATTCAGAATACAATTTGAATTAAAACATAAAAATGTGTCTAAAAGTTGCTGCTTTGTCCTTCCAGCACCTGGATGGATGCCCACAGGATAGAAGATCAAGCTTTTCAATATCAATAAATTTTTATAAACCATCTGATCAAGAGTGCTGATTTCAATTTAATGGGATGAAGGAAGGAAAATTATATCATTGTAATTAAGATCCTGTGACATTAGCTTAAAACAGTTGACATTGAGATGTATTTTATAGGATACCTTGGGCTTGAAGGTGCAGGAAAATAAACTACAGCCCTTTTCATGTTTAGAATGCAGAATGGTGGCATGATCTGAAGGATGAACTGTGTATTGTGCAGAAATTTTCTAAGGGGCTGAATGTGAAATCCTGCGCCAAAATGCTTCCTATTAAGCAGGATGGTGGTGGGTCTCTGCAAGTGTTGATAGATGGTATAAGGGAAGTAACCTGGTTATCGCCTCCCACCACATATTAAAAGAAAGCTTAAAAATGGGACAAATACTATGGTCACAGCTGTTAAGAAATAGGAGTGCTGACTTTGCAAGTCAGAATCTCACATTGACCACGGATTGCCTATTGTATTCTGTAAATTGCTGAAACTGCTTGGCCTCTGGCAACATAAGAGCCTAGATAACTAAAAATCTGATGAAATCACATTAATTTAGTACTTGAAGTGTGTGGGAACATTTGTGTTGCAATTTAGGACTTTAAACAGGATTTAGGATTTTAACAAGATAGTGCAGGGGTGCCTGGGCAGCTCAGTGCCCCATATCTAAGGTTACCTCCCTTGGCCCTTCCCCAGCTTGCACATTCTCTTTAAAACACGGAGGATGTTGCAAATCAATCTGGACAAGGTGGTCACTCCAAATGTTTGGGTCTGGTGGAGGTGAATTTTGGTGCTTTCAGAGTGAGGAAATTCTGTTAAGCACTTTCTTATAGTCACATTGACATCTACACTTCAATCTTTTAAATTCCTTCTACAGGAAAGGTTAGATAATCCATGGTTCATTATTGCTTTTGGTTCCAGTGCCCACCCCAGTGTCTCCCAACAGGCTCTGAGACCCTCTGAAGCAGGAACCATCACTTGGCTCCAGCTCTCCCCCTTTTCATTCATATCACCAGTGGTGACCTTTCTTGGCATTACATATTCTTAGTTTCCTCTAGGAGAATGTAAACTCCGTGAAAGGGATTTAAATCTTGTTTGTTGCAGTATTTCCAAGCTTGTCATCCAGGCAGTCAGATGGATTGGGTAAGTCTTTTAGAAATTTAGTGGGTGCCAAAAGATCCTCACAGTGAAATTGGCCTCTTCTATCATAGCCTATGACTTGGGTGACTACAAGTAGATGAGTTCACGGCTGGTTGAATCTGAAATGACTAACGCAATGTAAAAAGACATTTCTAGTTGTATTAGAAGCCCAATCTCGTTTAATAAGCCTGAGTGAGGGAAGAGAAAAATAGCAAGTTTTGAATGTTACTATACGTTAAAGGTGTTTTACTTAATCCTTATGATGGCAGTAAGTGAGTTTCCATTTTGCAGATAAACTGCCTAAAGAATCAAGTTATCAGAGGCCGTGCAGTAAGTGGTAGTGCTAAGAACATATAGTAGCATATCTTAATTGACAACAAGTACACTGAGGATAATTACCTTGGACGACTGGAAGGGAGGGCCAAAACCACTACAGGCAGGAATGTTAAAAGTCTTGTTGCCTTCTGGTCTGAAAAGTCCCAATACATAATATACTTAGGGTCAGGGGAGAGCTAGCTTGAAAGAAGATTGGGAAAGACGAGGTTAATGGAACACAAACACCGTGATCTCCAAAAGTGGGGCTGGGCTGATTTAAAAAGATGGGCACCTACCTGGGTGGCTCAGTTGAGCTTCTGACTCTTGATTTTTGCTCAGGTCGTGGTATCCAGCTTTGTGTGGCTCTGTACTGAGTGGATCCTAAGATTCTCCCTCTGCCCCTCTAAACAAAATAGTAACAGCAAAAACCTTAATGTGACCTTAGCCTCTGGCACTGAGTGGGAGTTAGTACTACTCAAATTACGAGGTGCCCTCCAATGCTTGGAACCCATAATCCTATAACCCGTCACAGTGCTTCTACACTGAGGAAGGTGATGGGTTGTGTAGAGTACTGTACTGTTACTGGTAACTTGAGTTTGAATAACATACCTACATTTATGCTTATATTTGATTTGGTTCCTTGAAAGTTACACCCATCCCTAAGAGCCCATGTAAGTTATTGAGTGTAATGGAAATAACCCATTAGTTGACTCCACCCTACCAGAAAGCAGTTCTAATTTAGTACATGATGTTTTGCTAACTGCATATCCTGCCAAGCACATGAAGAATGGATCCCCGTGCAGTTATGCTCTCAAGCTAGAAAGTTGGGTTCCAGGATTCCAAACTAGTGCTTATTTATCCTTCAAATGTCGCAGCTTTTTAGGTAGATAGACTTTTCTCATCTTTCAAAAAGCTGTACGTTTATGTATTTTTTTTTTTAACGTTTATTTTTGAGACCGAGACAGAGCATGAACGGGGGAGGGTGAGAGAGAGGGAGACACAGAATCTCAAACAGGCCCCAGGCTCTGAGCTGTCAGCACAGAGCCCGACGCGGGGCTCGAACTCACGGACCACGAGATCATGACCTGAGCCGAAGTCGGCCGCCTAACCGACTGAGCCACCCAGGCGCCCCTTTATGTATTTTAAAGGGATCCTCATGCTCCTGAGCTTGGAAATGATAAACTATGCTTCCTTCTTCTCTCTTATTCCTGGTGTAAAGCTATGGAAAGCGTTAGTGTAGTGTGCTGCACAGGTGATAAAGCTGAGACTGGACTTGTGTTCTAGTGACCCTAATCATCCCAAGCCATTGAAAGGTCAGTGCTAGCAGAAACAGACCCATAAATACAGAGAACAAACTAATGGTTGTCAGAGTGGAGAGGGAGTGGGGGATGCAGACTTCCAGTTATGGAATGAATAAGTCAGGGATGGAAGGGACAGCATAGGGAATCTGGTCTATGGTGTTGTAATAGCGCTGTATGGTGATAGATGGTAGCCACGCCTGTGGGGAGCCCACTACAACAAAGAAGTTGAATAACTATGTTGTGTAACACTGTGTGTCATTATACTTCATTGAATTTTTAATAAAAAAAATTTAATGAAAATGAATTAACATGTAAAAAAATTAAAAGGTCAATGCTTGCTAAGAGTTAAGCTACCATAAGCTGCCAGCATGCCCTCCCCTGCCTGTATTGGTCGATCATTTAATTCACTCACAAGAGGTTTTTTGAACATCTATTATATGCCAAGTAGTGCTGGGAATAGGTATTACAAAGAACAATACAGACAAAAATAAAATCCCTGCCCTCATGGAGCTTATATTCTACTGGGGCAAACAAAATACAATACACAAAATACAGTATATCAGGGAATGTGGTTAATAATATAGTACTACAGAGGAAAAATAAAGCAGGGAAAGGAGGGCAGAGCATGCTGGTGGGCAGCAGGAGCTCATTCAAATATGGTTGTTAGGGAAATACTCACCAAAAAAGGAAGTATTTAAGCAAAGGCTTGAGGTATTAGGAACTAAACAGTGCACTTATCTGGAGAAAAACTGTTAGGTGACAGCTGGGGCAAAGTCCTGGACATGGGCTCATGACTGGAAGACACCAGGAAAAGCAAGGACACCAGTGTGGGTGGTACAGGGGGAGCTCAGGAGGAGATGGTCAGTAGGTAGCAGGTGGCGAGTCATGGAGAGCTTTGGAGGCCACTGTAAGGACTCTGGCTTTTCTCTAAGATGGGAAACGACTGGAGGGTTTTGAGCAGAGGAGTGATGGGACCCTTACTGAGACTGCTGAAGGGTAAGGATGCAAGGGTAGGAAGCTTTTGCTGGATCCTTTTTAAAGGATCAGATGCTGGATATATTTTGAAGATAGAGCTGACCTTTGAGACAAAAGTTTCTCCCGATTCACTTTTTTAAAAAGTTTATTTTTAGTAATCTCTACACCGAACATGGGGTTGAACTCATGACCCTGAGATTAAGAGTCGCATGCTCTTCTCATGTACCAGTCAGCCACCCCACCAGATTCACTTTCTTGATCTGACCATAAAACTGAGGACTAGTATGTGTTTTTGTTTTTAATTTTCTTTAATGTTTATTTAAAAAAAAATATTTCTTTTTTAATGTTTACTTATTTTTGAGAGAGAGAGCACGAGTGGGGGAGGAGCAGAAAGAGAGGGAGACACAGAATCCGAAGCAGGCTCTAGGTTCCCAGCTGTCAACACAGAGCCTGATGCGGGGCTTGAACTCACGAACCGTGAGATAATGACCTGAGCCAAAGTTGGAGGCTTAACCGACTGAGCCACCCAGGCACCCCTCATGCAGGCTCTTTCTAACTAAGTTCACTGTCTTAGAGAAGAGTGACTCAGACGTGCACTATCGCATGACAACAATTATGTATGCAGTTGTTATACAGCTGTGCCATCAGGTATTTTTACTGTGTACCTGGTTATTTCTTGTGTTACAAAGTAACTTGCTTTCCTCAAAATGAGAAAAAAGTATCCTTAAGGCAGTATTTTGAGGAATGGTTTATACTTAAAAGAACAGTAGCAAGAAACGTGATCAGCGTTACAGACTTCTGGTTCTTCGGAGAAGGGAATACTGGACAAGACAGAGCAGCTGTATCGACACTATTTTATTCAACCAAAGCCCAAGAGCATAAAGTAATACCATCAGACTCATCATCTGCCAAACCTCTCCCTGATGAGGAGAAATTGTTCGTAAGACAAGGCTCTCTTGAAGCCAATAATAACCATTGATGTTGTAGCTGGCACTTGCGTATCTTGTTTTTAAAATTGGCACCACAGGATAAATCTAAATTCCCTACGAAAGTGGGGAGGTAGGATTTGAAATACAGCATCCAGTTTACAATCAGATTGTGCATTTTAAAATCCTACTTGTGTTGTTTTCAATCTTATCATTAAGTAGTTCCTTAGTTTTTTTTTTTTTTTTAATTTTTTTTTTTCAACGTTTTTAATTTATTTTTGGGACAGAGAGAGACAGAGCATGAACGGGGGAGGGGCAGAGAGAGAGGGAGACACAGAATCGGAAACAGGCTCCAGGCTCCGAGCCATCAGCCCAGAGCCTGACGCGGGGCTCAAACTCACGGACTGCGAGATCGTGACCTGGCTGAAGTCGGACGCTTAACCGACTGCGCCACCCAGGCGCCCCGTTCCTTAGTTTTTTGAAAAAAGACTTAATTTAAAATTTTACCCCACCTCAATGATAAAGATCTAAAAGAGTGACATTTCCCTGGATTTCAGAATAAGCATTATGTTTTCTTCTTGAAAGGCAAGACTGAAGAAAAGATGAGTGATGTCCAAAATGACTAGGTCTCAGATAACAATACAGGATTGTTTGACTTCTGAGGACAGGGGGCCCTTGGTATTTGCAGCCGAGAAAATACTCTCTGGATTTCAGGTGTCTTCTGTAACTCTCATTTCCAGGATAGAGAGACAACATTTTGGTCAGAATTAGGCTTTACACAGTCAATAGTGAGTTTGTTACATTTATCTCAGGGGATAAATGGATGTGAACTGCACTTTCCCACCTCTTAAAAGGAATTTCTGGAACTTCTCTCCACTGAGAAAGGGTAGGCAGACTTGGACACCCTTTCTCACCAAGACAGCCCTGCCAACAAGAATTTTCTCTCTCCAGAGCACACTCGCAGATGGGGAGATAGGGTTCAAGGACAAACTTTAGAGAAAAGCTCCACCTAACAGTGAATCAATCACTTTCTGCAGCTGTGAAGAACATTCACACTCTTGATCTACTGGGCATCACAGATTAGGCCTGGAAGTGAAGATGATTTTATTTTCCAAACAGAAACAACCATCGGATTGCACTGTTTTTAGAGCACTAAGAAAAATAGGCAGGGATAGAAGACTGATACTTGGTACTTAACTTTTTTTTTTTTTTTTTAATGTTGTACTTCTTTCTGAGAGAGAGAGAGAGAGAGAGAGAGAGAGAGAGAGAATATCCAAGTGAGGGAGGGGCAGAGAGAGAGGGAGACACAGAATCCGTAGCAGGCTCCAGGCTCTGAGCTGTCAGCACAGAGCTCGATGTGGGGCTTACAAACCGTGAGATCATGATCTGAGCTGAAGTCAGATGCTTAACCGACTGAGTCACCCAGGCACCCCAATACTTGGTACTTATAAATCAAAAGAATGTCAAGGCAAAGTGAAGATAAAGTAGAAAAGAACATTTTCATTAATCAAGGCCTTGTTCTCATTTCATACTTATTAAATAATTAAAAGCTGGGGCGCCTGGGTGGCGCAGTCGGTTAAGCGTCCGACTTCAGCCAGGTCACGATCTCGCGGTCCGTGAGTTCGAGCCCCGCGTCAGGCTCTGGGCTGGTGGCTCGGAGCCTGGAGCCTGTTTCCGATTCTGTGTCTCCCTCTCTCTCTGCCCCTCTCCCGTTCATGCTCTGTCTCTCTCTGTCCCAAAAATAAATAAAAAACGTTGAAAAAAAAAAAAAAATTAAAAAAAAAAAAAAAAAAAAAAAAAAAAATAAATAATTAAAAGCTTTTATTTATGTCACAGAATGTATAAGAAAATTACAATAGCCTCTGTGTTCACTTTTCTATATATTCGAAGTTGGCCTAAGGTCAATATTTTCAATTACTTATGATTAAGGAGAAGTGTTATTCAGGGATTAAAAATAATTACTATTTTTAAAGATTTTTTTTTAAGTAATCTCTACATCCAACATGGGGCTCAAACCTATAACCATGAGATCAAGAGTTGCATGCTCTTCTGACTGAGCCAGCTGGTTACCCCAATAATTATATTTAAAAATAGAAACATAAATAGAATACTGATTAATACAATTACTGTTTTTTTATGCTACAGATAATCAGTTTTATTTAATCTTAGACTATAAAATACATAGATGTATCTGTTCACAGATAAATAGTCCCATTTTCTTACATTTGTGTAATGCTTCATAGTTTTGCAAAGCATTTTCACTCACAATACCTCCACGTACATCATCTCCTCTGGTTCTGGCAAGAAGAGCCTTGTGAGGGAGCCAGGGCAAGTACTGTTCCCATTTCATACAAGCAGGAAAGGATGCTAAGTGATGTTTCTGTAACTTGTTCAAGGTGAAACATTAAGATTCTGTGATTTCCATTTCAGTGATTTTTTTTTTTTGCATTGTATCATGCTGCTTCCCACTATATTATGCTGAGAGTCAACATGTCACTATCTAGCTTAATTTACAGGATTCTCTTGATAAGGCTGGTTGAACTGACCCCTCCATCAAGGGACTAAAGGGGCAAGCATTTCCCCACGTTTCACATGGTCTGATTATCTTTGTCTTCAGTGGACAACTAACTATCCAGGTATGAAAAACATGATTAAGAAACACTAAGCTGTTCAATTCTCCAAGAAAGGGCCATCTTTACACCTCTCCAAGTCAGAAAATACAAAAGAAGTCCCAAACAAAAAAAAAAAATCCTAATAATGCATGTTATCAAGTAAAAATTGGATACCTTCTGTTTCTTTACTGTGGTAAAGAATGTTGTCTGGGTTCCTTCCACCTAAAGACCCACTTACAGACCTGTGGCAGAACTCCACATCTGATTTCAGCCTTGGGGAAGCAAAGAGGACAAAGCTGAAAAGCTCAGCTTTCTGGATGATACGGCTGATTCAGTGAGCTCTTTTCTGCTTCTGAGTCTGTTGGCCAGGAGACCTGGATATGATAGGGCTTCAGTTCCTCAGGAGGGAGAGAATCTGGGGCATTGCTCATGAGGTCATGCCCCCGGAAGGATTTGGGGAAGGCTATGACATCTCTGATGCTTGGTGCTCCAGTGACAAGGCATATCAGTCTGTCCAAACCTGGAAGTAAAATATCAAAGTTAATAGATGAGAATGTAACCTAAGGTTAAGTGACTAAGTTTTTCTTTTTTTTTTTTTTATTTATTTTTGGGACAGAGAGAGACAGAGCATGAACGGGGGAGGGGCAGAGAGAGAGGGAGACACAGAATCGGAAACAGGCTCCAGGCTCCGAGCCATCAGCCCAGAGCCTGACACGGGGCTCGAACTCACGGACCGCGAGATCATGACCTGGCTGAAGTCGGACGCTTAACCGACTGCGCCACCCAGGCGCCCCCTAAGTTTTTCTTTTTTAAAAATATATTTTTTTTAACGTTTATTTATTTTTGAGACAGAGAGAGACAAAGCATGAACGGGGGAGGGTCAGAGAGAGAGGGAGACACAGAATCTGAAACAGGCTCCAGGCTCTGAGCAGTCAGCCCAGAGCCCGACGCGGGGCTCGAACTCACGGACCACGAGATCATGACCTGGGCCAAAGTCGGCCGCTTAACCGACTGAGCCACCCAGGTGCCCCAATGACTAAGTTTTCCTACAAAGGTTGTAGAGAACTATTTTTAAAAATTTTTTTAATGTTTATTTATTTTTGAGAGAGCATGAGAAGGGGAGGGGCACAGAAGGAGAGGGAGACTCAGAATCCAAAGTAGGCTCCGGGCTCTGAGCTGTCAGCACAGAGCCCAATGCGGGGCTTAAACTCATGAACCATGAGCTTATGACCTGAGCCGAAGTCAGAGGCTTAACTGACTGAGCCACCCAGGTGTCCCTGTTATAGAGAACTTTTAAATAAGAATAAAAAAAAAAAAATTTAATTTAATTTAATTTAATTTAATTTTGGAGAGAGAACAAGCAGGGGAGGGAAGTTGGGGGGAGCAGAGGATCTGATGTGGGCTCTGCACTGACAGGCTGAAGGCAGAGACCCTGATGTGGGGCTTGAACTCATGAACCGTGAGATCATGACCTGAGCTGAAGTTGGACATTCAACCGACTGAGCCACCCAAGCGCCCCTAAATAAGAACCTTTAACAAGTTGTGGCCAAGCATAGTTCCCTGCCTTTTTAGGGAACTTTTGTTTGAGAGGTTCTTTTCTCATTCTAGAAAAGTGCTCAGGATGAATATTGACATGCTCAAATTAAGTCACAGCAATTAGTCCTTAGCAACAGTTTTCTAAAGGTTGACAAAAATCAGATGCTGTGCAGGGCACTGCAAGAACACAGATGGAAGTCCTTGCTGTTGAGGGCCTACAATCTAGGTGAGCTTCTGAGAATTTCTCACACTCTTTCTTGCTTGATAAAACAAAGTAACCATGGCAGAGAGCACTGGCATATTCCTACTTTCACACAAGCTGAATAGAATGAGCAGTGCTTTCCAGATTCCTATGAATGTGCCTGTGAGACCCCAGGCATTTGAGAAATATTGACTTAAGACTGAAGTTCTATTCGATTAAAAAAAATCTTTCAAATGCAAATTATCAGTCAAGTTTTATCTTTAACTGGTAAAATACACTTTAAGTATATATGAATGAAATGAAAATACAGATTTAAATTCTTATAATATTCTTGGGCTTGCACCCTATCCTTTTTACCCCCTCTCCTCCTCCGCCCCTGCCTGTAAACTAAGCCCAAATTTGAGACATAGGGTTATGGAATGAAATTTAGCTTGTAAAAGGATAGATTGTTTACCTAAGGCAATTCCTCCATGAGGGGGCGCCCCAAAATCTAAAGCCTGGAGTAGGTGGGAGAGCAATTTCACATCTTCCTGAAATTCAAAACATAATTCAATGTGAATACACACTGAGGGTCCATCGAGTGCCGCACAGTAAGCTTAGGTGCTAAAGGGAAAATAAAGCTGAGTTAAAAAAATACCTTAAGAGGTTGACAGTTTAGCAAGAGACTATGACAAGTCACAGATATTAAAACATGTAGAGACATGCCTGGCACTCCGTGCCAGGCCCGCAGCCACAGATTATACTGATAACGTAAACAGAGTAACACCAACTCAGGACATGGAGATGTGAGCCCAGAAAGGTAGGGTGAGAGCAAGAAACTGTCCTATCACAGGGCCAAGGGAGGAGAACATTAGTAAGAGGGGAATGTTGTCAAACACACCTGGGAGGTAGGACAGCTTGGTGGCCAAGAACAGGCCACTGGGTTTGGTGGCTCTGCAAGTTAATTCATGTGGGTCAATGTGTGTAGATATGTTGAAAGTGTATCTGACAATGGTTCTCTCACCAGGCTACACATCAGAAACAGGTGGGGACCTTTTAAGGAACAGATGCCAAAGTCTCACACTTAGAGCTTTTTATTTAATTGGTCTGGTGTGGACTAGTGGGCTGATTTTTTATTCTTAACACTTTGCCATTGATTCTGTTCTCATGTGCAGCAGGGCTGAGAACCACTGGTGGGAGGGAAGTAGCAGAAGCGGTGAATTCTCCATGGACTCATTTAAGAAGCTTAACAATGAAAGGAAGAAAATCAGCTGGGAAACTGATGGCTGGATGCCTTGAGTTGGGAGGAGAAAAGTTAAGGGACCTCACCATGACCTTAAAGCTAATGGGGAGTCTGGGGATTTAAGTTCTCCAATCCTGCTCTCAAAAAATAAAGTGCTTTCATCCTACCCCACCCCTGTTAGTTAATCCCACAAAATGACCTTTCAGGACCAGACTCTCTTGGACACTTTCCATTCTGAAATCTATCCTGGCCTTCTATGGAATCGTCAAGAAACTGCAGATTCTTAGGCCCACATCTGTATAGACTCTTTTTATTTTTTATTTTAAAAAAAATGTTTATTTTTGAGTGAGAGAGAGCGAGAGTGAGCAAGCATGAGTGGGGGGAGGGGCAGAGAGAGAGGGAGACACAGAATCCGAAGCAGGCTCCAAGCTCTGAGCTGTCAGCACAGAGCCCAACACAGGGCTTGAACCCATGAACTGTGAGATCATGACCTGAGCCAAAGTCAGATACTCAACTGAGTGAGCCACCCGGGCTATCTTAAAAACATTTTTTTTTTCAAAGTTTATTTATTTATTTTGGGGGGAGTGAGAGAGAGAGAGAGAGCAAGTGAGCAGAGGAGGGACAGAGAAAGGGAGGGTGAGAGAATCCAAAGCAGGCTTTGCACTGATGCTGTGAGCGTGGAGCCTGATATATGGCTTGAACTCACAAACTGTGAGATCATGACCTGAGCTAAAATCAAGAGTCTGTTGCTTGACTAACTGAGCCACCCAGATACCCCCTAAAAACATTTTTTTAATGTTTATTTTTTTTATTGTGAGAGAGAGGGAGCACACACGCATATGCGTGCATGTGGAGGAGGGGTAGAGAGAGAAGGAGGGAGAGAATCCCAGAATCCCAAGTGGGCTCTGTGCTATGGGGCTTGAACTCATGAAACCGTGAGATCATGACCTGAGCCAAGATCAAGAGTCAGAAACTTAACCAATAGAGCCACCCAGTCACTCATCTTTAAAATGGGCAGAATAAGGGTATTTATCTCAAAAAGTAATTGTGAGGATTAAATGTATCAATGCAGATAAAGTACCTACTGCCTCGCACATATAGTAAGCACTAATAAACAGCTTTTATTATCATTTACTTTTCAAAGTCTTTAGTAAAAGTAGAGAGACAAGCCAACACTATTCTGTATCTACTGAATCCTTCATTCATAAAATTAAAAAAAACAACACAAACATTCTTGAAGGCAGCTATACTCACCACTATACCACCAACACCAGCTAAAACAGCAAATATTCTGGTTAAAACAAAAAAAGCAGGTTAAGAGATGATGTCACCTTTAGCAGTGTTGCCAGAATGTAACGCTGGAGCTCTGCGTCATGTATTCGGATAGAACCACCTCCTATCTCATTGCCATTTAAAACCAAGTCATAGTGTTGGCTACGGACCTAGAAGATTCACAGAGTCTTTATGTTAGAGAAAATTTCTCATTTTCTGTTCTACACGTTGAAGATGCTACAGCAATTCAGAGACAATGTATTAACTGTGGGCTCGAACCCGACAATTTTTTCCGAGGTTTCCAGAAGTGGGTCAGACTGTGAAATCTGAACTTCTTTGCCCTTGTTTCCACATTTCCTTTTAAACCGGAAGTACTGATACGGTACCTGTTTGGGTTCAGTGTGTAAGAGGTGGATGTCGCTGGGGTGGGGAGCAGTAAATGGGTGGTGGGCCGACTCCAGCTCGCCAGGATTTTCCTCCTTGGGGAGGAAGAGTGGGAAATCCACAACCCAAAGGAAAGAGAACAGAGCTGGGTCACGGAGGACCAATCCTCTTGCTTCTAGAAGCTCAGCACATTCCAGTCGTAGTTTTCCCAAAACAGAGCACTGGGAACAGAAAACACAACCACTGAGTTAACTGCGGCGACAGAGCAGACAGCAGATGACACAACCTGGACTCTATAGTCAGGCTATCCTCTGGGAAGGGATCAGGAAATTAACAGATGACACTCTGGGGCACCTGGGTCCAACTTCGGCTCAAGTCATGATCTCATGGTCTATGAGTTGGAGCCCCGCATCAGGCCCTGTGCTGACAGCTCGGAGCCTGGAGCCTGCTTCCGATTCTGTGTCTCCTTCTCTCTCTGTCCCTCCCCCGCCCTCAAAAATAAATAAACATTAAAAACAAAATTAAAAAAAAATAGATGACACACTCTGAGCCTCTCAGGGGACACAGATCTGAGGATGATCTGACCGCAATGTGGTTGAGAATGTCAGACTCAGCCGAGTGAGTAGGATTTGATAACAAAGTGATTGAGAGCACAGGTACCCGAGCTTGACTGACTCGGGTGTGTCTCAGTTTGCCTACTGACTAACTTCCCTACAGCTTTTTCTATAGTAAAATGGAGATAAATGTACCTACTCCGAAAGCCGTCGTGAAGACTGAGACAAGGCATGGAAGGTGCAATACGACTGGCAGTTATTGTATTGTCTTCCTTACCGCTCCTGAAGGGTCGTGTGAGGTTCTGATGAGCGCCTGGCACACAGCTGATGGCCAATACACGTTGGCTATTATTAGAGGGGCAGTACAGATTAGAGGTTAGTTTAAGAGTGTGACTTTTGGAACCGGACTTTGTGGGTTAGAGCTCTGGGTCCTCCACTTCCTAGTTGTGTGTGAGCAGATTTTTAACTTCTGTGCCTCAGGTCTCCTATCTTGGAATGGTAGCCATATCAGTCCTTCTCTCAGTAAGGCTGGCATGAGGATTAAATGAGTTAATATGCACAAAGTACTGAGAACAGTGCTGAGAAAATGGGAAGTGCTTCCTGAGTGCTAACTCTGATAAGCAGAACTTCCCTGAAAAAGGGCTGTCAGGACAAACCGTGCCTGGAGACATGCACAGGCGTCGCTTATATAGCCTCTTCATCTTACGTTTAAATATCCACACAGGGTGCTTGCACTGTGACATATTCAGAATGCTAATGCTATTCCACCTAAGTCTGGTTTCTAGTTCTTTCAAGAAATCCCGGTAGGAATTAGAATGGTACCTTCCTGAGAGAAGAATGCCAGTAGTTTCACTCCATACTAGGAGAGAGTAGAATGGCCAAATGAGTCTGCAGCAGGATTTCTGTATAATATAAAATCCTGTATAATATAAATTCTGTAAATATAAAATTCTGTATAATATAAAATATAAAAAATATTTTATATTATAATATAAAATATCAATCTGTGATAAAGTGGACATTCCCTAGCAAGTTTAACAGTGATGTTCATGTCTAGTATTCAAAATGATGTTGAGGGGGCACCTGGGGGGTTCAGTCAGTCGAGTGTCCGACTCTTGAACTCTGGTCACTCAGGGTTGTGGGATCGAGTCCCGCATTGGGCTCTGCACTGAGTATGGAGCCTGCTTAAGATTCTTCCTCTTTCTCTTTCTTCCTCTCTCTTTCTTTCTTTCTCTCTCTCTCCCTCCCTCCCCCTTTGCCCTCTCCCCCAACTCACACTTGGTCTAAAATAAGAAACAAAAACCAAAAAAACCCAAAACAAAAATAATGTTGATTAATTAATTCATTGAAAAATGATGGTAGCATCAAAACAGATTTGTAATTAAATACCTTTTTTCACTCCACTATTGCAAGGGAGGGGAAGGAAAGTGGGTTACATTTATTTATTAAAAAAAATTTTTTTTAGATCTTATTTATTTCTTATTTACTCATTCATTCAGAGTAATCTCTACCCTCAACGTGGGGCTCGAACTCATGACCCTGAGATCAAGAGTCACATGTTCTTCAGATGGAGCGAGCTAGGCACCCTGACAGTGGGGTACATTCAGCACTGAAACTGAACTCTGAAAATTCTCCTTTGGAAGGAAACAAGGGTATGTATGTTGCAAATACAAATTAGAAGAATGAACTTGATAAAGTACTCATCAGACACCAATGCTATAAAGGAATCATACTTTAGTGCAAGAATGAATTTATATTACACTTAACCTTTCCAGTGTATTTTCAACATTCATGCTTGACTTCTATTCCATACTTGTGTATGTTTTACATGGTCTCTATGGCCAAATCCAGTCTTACACAGATCTCCTTAAGCACAGAGATTTAGCCAGAGCGTGGTGGCACTCAATACCCCCGGCTGCTGCTCCTGAGGAAGAGGGTCCTGCCCTGACTGAGCAGGGCCAGAGATGTCTGCCAGCCCAGTAGCCTTCCAGCATCTCATCTATCCCTCCACAAGTTCAATAGTTTGGGAATTCCCAAATTTTCCTAATCTGCAACATCTCGAAAATGAAAATATTTTCCACAGTGAAGATCGATAGCCCTTTACCTAAGTGGCCTTCCTAATCAGAGCCAGATCTAACCTGTGTGAACAATGCCAATGGAGGCTGGTAGCTGGTGAAACACACTCTAGTTTTGATATGGTAGGTAAGTGCTGAAAACATTTATTAATATAAAAACTCATGCAGAGCAGCTCCACTTATTGAAATGAACACTTTTAAGTATGTATTATATATGCAGAAAAGAGGCATCGTTCAGCATCAACAGCACAGACATTTAGAGGTAGTGCTCCTTACTGCTTTCCTGTGCTCTCCGGCCGTGAGCAGGACCACACCGTCCTCTTGGATCTCCATCAGTCTGATTAGTTCTGATCTTTGCTCCTCCATTATGGACTTAGCAACTGGAGAATTCCAGTTTCTATTGGCTTTTGGGAATACAGGTAAGATTTCCTGTGATAAAGAAAAAGACTTACTCACATTTTTTTTTTTTAAAGTGGGGTTGATTTACTTTTCTTGTAGTATATAAAGATTTCTTGTTCCCCACAGAACTGAAGATGGTCTTCATTCCCTCCCTCAACTTCTTCGAAATGATACTAAATGAATTACAAAAGGAATCTCAACATAATGAAAAAATGAAAGGGGATATAAGGTGGGGAAATACTGCAGATTTGTGGCAGGCTGCAAGGGAACAGAATAGGAAGGATCAAAGCAGCAAGACACAGGAAGCTCTGGCCTGGAGAAAATCGGAGCGGCCTCAGCACAAGAAGGAACTGATTTTAGCAGAAGCCTAGAGAGGCTCAGGACTCTTAGGAAGCTTTGGTTTCCCAAGGTAATGGGCAACGACTCTGCTGCTCCCACTAAACTGATCCTACCCATTCACAAAGCCCTTCCGAGGACCCCGTGCTCCCAAACAGCTTTAAAAATTTTTTTTTTAAGTAACCTCTATACCCAATGTGAGCTTGAACTCATGACCTCCGAGATCACGCTTGTGAGTTCAAGCCCTGCATCAGGCTCTGTGCTGATGGTGTGAAGCCTGCTTGGGATTCTCTCTCTCCCTCTCTCTCTCCCCATGCACACTCTCTTTCCCTTTCTTTTTCTTTCTTTCTTTCTTTCTTTCTTTCTTTCTTTCTTTCTTTCTTTCTTTCTTTCTTTCTTTCTTTCTTTCCCTCTCTCTGCCCATGTACACTCTTTCCCTTTCTTTTTCTTTCTTTCTCTCCCTCTCTCTGCCCATGCACACTCTCTTTCCCTTTCTTTCTTTCTTTCTTTCTTTCTTTCTTTCTTTCTCTCCCTCTCTCTGCCCATGCACACTCTCTTTCTCTCTTTCTTTCTCTCCCTCTCTCTGCCCATGCACACTCTTTTCTTTCTTTCTTTCTTTCTTTCTTTCTTTCTTTCTTTCTTTCTTTCTTTCTTTCTTTCTTTCTTTTCTTTTCTTTTTTCTTTCTTTTTCTTCTCCCTCTCTCTGCCCATGCACACTCTCTTTTCCCTTTCTTTCTTTCTTTCTTTCTTTCTCTCCCTCTCTCTGCCCATGCACACTCTCTTTCTCTCTTTCTTTCTCTCCCTCTCTCTGCCCATGCACACTCTTTTCTTTCTTTCTTTCTTTCTTTCTTTCTTTCTTTCTTTCTTTCTTTCTTTCCTTTCTTTCTTCTCCCTCTCTCTGCCCATGCACACTCTCTTTCTCTTTCTTTCTTTCTTTCTTTTTCTTTCTTTCTTTCTTTCTTTCCTCTCCCTCTCTCTGCCCATGCACACTCTCTTTCTCTTTCTTTCTTTCTTTCTTTCTTTCTTTCTTTCTTTCTTTCTTTCTTTCTTTCCCTCTCTCTGCCCATGCACACTCTCTTTTTTCTTTCTTTCTTTCTTTCTTTCTTTCTTTCTTTCTTTCTTTCTTTCTTTCTTTTCTTTTCTTTTCTTTTCTTTTCTTTTCTTTTTCTCTCTCCCTCTCTCTCTGCCCATGCACACTCTATTTCCCTTTCTTTCTTTCTCTCTCAAAATAAATAAATAAACTTTAAAAAAAAAAAAAAAAAAAAAAAGGACCTGAAAAGAAAGAGATAATTTAGGGACCAAAGGAGTAAGGCCCGAATCCTCAAAGGCAGTGAGAAATATATTTTACCAATAAAAGCAGAATAAAGTATGATGGAAAAAAACAAGAAACAGCTACTGGGACATAAAAATGATTGGTTAAAAAGAATTCAACAGAAGAGTTGAAGAGATCTCTCAAATGAAAAGGACAAAGAGAATGAAGGGAAAGGACACAGAAAAAAAAGAGACATACAATTTACAAAAGGAGGTCCGAATAGAAATCAAAGAAATTCCAAAAAGACTACAGAGAATGATGAAGTCAAAACAATTAGTACTAGAAGAATTTTCCACAGATGACAGACATGAGCCATCACATTGGCTTCTAGAGTACAACACACTGAATGCAAAATGACCCAAAGGTACACAAACTGAAATTTCAGAACATGAATAATCAGGAGGCTGCATGCTTCCAAAGGAAAACTATGCATGCTTCCAAAGGAAAACTATCAGGTTTGCTACAAAGGAATAAATTCATATAAGCATCAGGCTTCTCATCAGTAACAACAGGTACAAGAGAAAAAAAAACAATGCCTTCAACAAGCTAAGGCTGTGCTGGGTAATACAGTAGCCACCACTCACAGGTACCTATTGAGATTAATTGAAACGAAATGAAATTAAGAATTCAGCTCCTCAGGTATACCAGCCACATTTCAAGCACTGGATAGCTATGCTGGCTAATGGCTACCATATTGGATGATGCAGATACAAAACATTTCCACCATCACAGAAAGTTCTGTTGGACAGCACTGCTCTAAAGGGATATGACTGCCAATTCAGGATTTTATACCAAAGCCAAATCAGCAATCAAATGTGAGGTTCTGAACATAAAGACATTCTTGGACCAGCAAGTTTATCTCTTGCCTGCTTTCCTGGAAGTTACTTGAGAATCTACCTCAGCACAAATAAGAAAGAGGAAGATCTGGGATCCAGGGAAAGTGGCTTCAACTCAGAAGCAGGATGAAGAAAAGGTCAGAAAGACAGCTGTGCAGAAGGTACAGAGTAGTTAGGTGTGGCCTGTGTATGGGAGCTGTGTCTCTCATGCAGGAAGTTAACAGATAAAGTTCAAAATGGAGAAGTAAAAAAAAAAGGCAGTACATAGATGCATATCTAAAAATGGAAGCACTCTGGTTGGAGTGGGTCTGAAGTGGCATGAGCTAGAGCAAACACTTATTGCATCTCATTGTTAATCCTTCTTTACCATTTGTGTTTTCACCTATGTGCATGTAGCATATTGCTAATTCATACACATATTACAAATGTAAGCCAAGTTAGAATATATTAATAATACGAAAAAAACAGGGGAGCCTGGGTGGCTCAGTTGGTTGAGCATCCAACTTCGGCTCAGGTCATGATTTCATGGTTCATGAGTTCGAGCCCTACATCGGGCTCGGTGCTGTCATCACGGAGCCCGCTCCAGATTCTCTGTCCCCCATCCTCTGTCTGCCCCTCCCCTGATCACACACACGTTCTCTCTCTCAAAAATAAATAAACACTTAAAAACAAATAAATAAGTAAATAAATACATTGAAAAAACAGAAGCAGTGCCCATTTCTTCTATAAAAATCCAGGAAATTAGAAAAGTAAAAAAGAAAAGAAGAGAAGAGGAAAAGCAGAAAATTTAATAAGAGTTCTATCAACTAAAGGCTACTGATCCTGTGGTTTCTAGATACAGATTTCAAACATTGGAAAGATAAAAGTGAAGAAACAAAATTGGGAGATCTAGAATTGCCAATTTTGAATTTTGTCAAGGGCATAAAACAAACCTAAAACATTATCTACTAGTACCTCATTTCATAAAAGAAAAAAAACTTCTACATCAAAGAACAACGAGATGTAATGGATCATTCTTTAAACTCATTTAACTTTATGAAAAGCTTTTTATATTACTCTGACTTTTGTCATTTTGCCTTGACCTATTTTGGAAATCATTTTCCTAACCTTTTTCTTTCTTATTGAAAAATGCCTTTAAGCCTGAGGTATGATATGGCGGTGGGAGGGGTGGGGAGTCCATTTTCAATACTCAAATACTGTTTTTGTTTTGTGTGTTAGGTAGGCTTCTGGCACAGTGCAGAGACAAATGTGGGGCTTGAACTCACGACCCTGAGATCAAGACCTGAGCTGAGATTGAGAGTCAGCTGCTCAATTGACTGAGCCATCCAGGTGCCCCACAAATACTGTGTTTTTACATGGTTATGAGCAGTGTTTATTTAATTCTGTATTTTCCTTTTCATACAAATCATTACAACATGAACATTACCTCCATACTACAAAACTCTTTGGAGACAAAGTTTTAAAAAACAACTCTAGGGGCACTTGGGTGGCTCAGCTGGTTAAGAATTCAACTCTTGGTTTTGGCTCAGGTTATGATCTCACGGTTCTTGAGTTTGAACCCCACATTGGGCTCTGCGCTGACAGCTCGGAGCCTGCTTGGGACTCTCTCCCCTCTCTCTCTGCCCTACCCCACTCGTGATTTCTCTCTCTCAAAATAAATTAACTTAAAAATAAGAAGCAATTTTATTTCCTTTGAGTTTACTTTATTTAATCATTGCCATATAATTTCATTTTATTCCTATTGTAAATGATACTATGATGAACATAGTCTTCTCATATGTAGAATGTTTTCTGTAAAGCATATCACAGAAAACCAATGACCCAAAGAGCATGATTATTTTTAAAGTTACTGATTCTGAAAGGGCTGAGGCCATTGACAGGTCCAGTGACAAGGTAAGAAGGCCCATCCCCCACTCCCCGTCCTCCATAGTTCAGTCCTACCATTCACCAAGCCAAGAACACACATGTGTCTGTCAAAAGTGTATTCCGGATTTTAAAACGGGTATGGGAAGAGCAATGAATGCAGGCTTTCTTTCAAACCTTGGGCACACGGGGCTCTAATCTACTCCTAACTGAATTAAAATTCCATATTTATTAAAAATTTTTTTTAATGTTTATTTATTTTTGAGACAGAGAGAGACAGAGCATGAGTGGGGGAGTGACAGAGAGAGAGGGAGACACAGAATCTGAAGCAGGCTCCAGGCTCTGAGCTGTCAGCACAGAGCCCGACGTGGGGCTCGAACCCACGAGCCGTGAGATCATGACCTGAGCCAAAGATGGATGCCCAACCGACTGAGCCACCCAGGTGCCCTAAATTCCACATTTATTTTAAAAACTATGGTTGAACTTTCACATTTTGATTAATGGTGAATTGGGATTAGATTAACTTTAGTAATAAAAAGACAATAATAAAAAGACAAAAAATGTTCTGAAGTAACAAGACCTCAAAACTAATGACTATATAAGAGCTCTAACAATTATTAAAAATATTGGATCCCTAAAAGAGAAAAAAACTCTTGCAATTAAATCCTTACCTGATTAAAATGGTCAGCTGCCAATTTTCTAAGAGACTCAATGTCCTTCCTTTTTAAGTATTTCTGATGAAAGAAAATCAAAGTAAGCTTACAATATGACGGCTTCATAAACATGTCTATGATATCAAATGGGATACAAATATATTTTGTGTCCTTCCATCACAATAGTAGGATTCAACAGAAGTTTAGTTTCTGCTTCCAAGGGACAAAATTTTAAAGCTTGTAACAGGGCCTATTAACATTCCCCCTCCCCCCCCCAATTATGCAGGCCTCACTGGAAATGGCTGTGAATGTATTCCACAGAAGATCCTGTGTGTGTGATATGGAGGGTAAATGTTCAAAACGAATCTTTACAACTGAATTGTGTAAGAAAAAATAACTTTCAGATCAAAAAGAGGACTCAGAATTTGCTTATTTCAGGTCTCAAAATGCTTTTTATATCTTACTTTTTCTAAATCATCTAAATCATCAAGCTTTGTAAGTGAGACGCCCTGACCATCATCATAACTAATATTCTTGGGGCACTAGACTAGGTATGGGAGACACAAAAAGGTGGAGACATGGTTCACAACCCCACACTTCCTATAATATGCATGGGGAAGACCGGGCATACACAAATTGAGGCAAACAATAACAACACACAATATACGTTACACTGAGCTTACCTGGACACATTCATTATGTCTAGAGTATGGACACAAATTACTTTCCACTAAACGTGAGGTGAATAAAAAGTAATGAGACTGAATTCTCATTCCCATTTTGAATACACTAATATGCTCCAGTATACAAATGAGTAGTCTTTCAAACTAGTAGTTTTCTTCAAAGTACTTCTGGAACCCCTCTTATTAAATTACGTTCAGCACAGGTGGGGTAACTCCAGAAAACAGACGTGTCTCATCGCTTCAGGGTCAGTGTTCGCCTAGACCAACCATTCCTTCTCCTGCCCTTGTTTTTCGTCTTTTGCTTTTCACAGCATCACTTCTTTTCTCCTCCCCTGTCTGAACGCAGACAAGACCAGAGCCCTGGGAAGACTGAGAACCAACATGCAAGTGCTGGAGCTGATAGGGGCTGGGAGTCTTTGGATAAACTGAGGCTGGAGCCAGGGTATGAACACAATTTCATGCTCATCACTGGTGGGAATGAGCCCAGATGAAGTAGAGGAGTACTTTATGGCATTTTTTAAAAGGAGGAAAAAAACCTCTAGATCTGGAGTGCAAACTCATACTCACAAGGTTTTATTCTCCACTTACAGTTTTGGGGACACTATTAGACTTCATATGAAAATATATATTCTTATGAAAAGAATTGTTCTTCTTGAAGTTTAAATGTGCCACTGTTGAACATATCTACTTCCCAAATATACGCTCTAGAGAAACAGAACTGTACATGACTTACTGCTCCTTCAGAGATACATATGGCCTTGACCGTTCCTTGGGGTTTACTAAGTGCATCTTGAAGAAATCCAACCTTTGTGTTTCTGAACACATCACTAATATCTACAATCTATAAAATGGGCAACAAAAAAGGGTAAGTAAAAAATGAAGTGGTTTTTATCTCAAAAACGTTTACAAACAAGATTCTAAAGAACCCAGTAGATCTTATTAACATTTATAGAGTGCATTCATAGTGTTTACCATGCGTTGGGCACCATGACAAGGGTTAATATTCTAATGTATTATTCATTATTATTAATTCATTTAATCAGTACAACAGATTCTAAGATAGGTACTCTCATTTTTCCCATGTAACATATGAGGAAACCAAGGCACAGAGAGGACACTAAATCAGCCAAGATGACACAGCTGGTGGGTGGCAGAGCCAGAATTTAACCTAAGAAGTCTGACTTAACAGGGGCACCTGGGTGGCTCAGTCGAGTGAACATCCAACTCTTAACCTCAGCTCAAAATCTCGGTTGATGATGGTTCATGAGCTTGAGCCCTGAGCCGGGCTTTGCGCTTAACAGTGTGGATGGAGCCTGCTTAGGATTCTCTCTCTTCCTCCTCCCCCTCTGCCCTCCTCCCACTCGTGTGTGCCCACATACTCTCTCTCTCAAAATAAAGAAATAAACATAAAAAAAAAAAAAAAAGAACCACTATTCCACATTACAAAAGAAGAAATAAAGAGTGCTGAAGTTGACAGCTGTAAGCTGTTAGTTAGGACTTTGTATATTATATATTTTTCATCCTAAGACATCCTAATGCTGCCTATTTATAGACGAAGTAGAACTTCAACTTCTAAGGAATGTGCACTGAGAAATGGGATACAGAAATGTCACCAGCATGACAGACATGAAGGGCTGTTCCTAAGAGCAAATGAATGAGAGGCTTTGCTAATGGAAACTGCTCGATAGAAATATGACCCTTAACCTTAGTTAAAAATGTGTAGATTTTGATACTTTGAATAAACATTTCCATATGTTTGAGGTCTTTATAGGCTAGGGAAAAAGAATAACTCTTTTAAAAAAAAAATTTTTTTTTTTAATGTTTATTTATTTTTGAGACAGAGAGACAGAGCATGAATGGGGGAGGGTCAGAGAGAGGGAGACACAGAATGTGAAGCAGGCTCAGGCTCTGAGCTGTCAGCACAGAGCCCGATGCGGGGCTTGAACTCATGGACTGTGAGATCATGACCTGAGCCGAAGTCAGATGCTTAACCGACTGAGCAACCCAGGCGCCCCAAAAAAGAGTAACTCTTAATCATCTGTCTTCCAAGTGTCATTTTAGCCTAAGAAAAATTGAAGAGGAAAGAATAGGGCTTTTTTTTTTTCCTTTCAAGTTACCGCTAACATCCACATAATTAATAAATTCTCAGTAATAAAAACTTTATAGCAAGAACCATGCTCTTAGAAATGGGTCTTAGGGGGCGCCTGGGTGGCGCAGTCGGTTAAGCGTCCGACTTCAGCCAGGTCACGATCTCGCAGTCCGTGAGTTCGAGCCCCGCGTCAGGCTCTGGGCTGATGGCTCGGAGCCTGGAGCCTGTTTCCGATTCTGTGTCTCCCTCTCTCTGCCCCTCCCCCGTTCATGCTCTGTCTCTCTCTGTCCCAAAAATAAATAAAAAACGTTGAAAAAAAAAATTAAAAAAAAAAAAAAAAAAAAAGAAATGGGTCTTAGAATACAGTAGACAGAAAAAAATTACTACAGTTTTAATGGGCTATTATTCTCTCTTGCTGTAGCTTGGTAACAAGGCTAAGATTAACAACAAAAAATGTAACAGTGTGTATAATTTGTTGTAAATTTCAAAGTGGTTTAAAAGACTAGGACTATGTGGGGCAGAGTCTTGGAAAAGTGAAGAGAGGTACCTTCATCCCAAAGCGAGTGTCGGGTTTATCAGTTCCATAGCTGGCCAATGCCTCAGCAAAAGTCATAGAAGGAAAAGGAATCACCACAGGATCTTTATCACTGGGCCAGGAATACTGGAGCAAGCCCTCAATTAGACTCCGGATTCCAATCTGGTCTACAAAAGACATCTCTATGTCAATCTGAAACCAAAATAACATATGGAAACTAACTTAAACAGCCATGATATTAATATGTGCATATTTATATATTTCTCTGGTTTCAAGTTACCACAGGATTCTGCATAAAAATACTTAATGCGTGGATGAAGGTTGGGGGGACAAATATTACCGTACATCTGTTTTATGTCAGGCATTGTGTGAATGCTTTACAAATATCAGCTTGCTTAGTTCTCATCGCTATTCTCACAGCTGAAGGCTGGGAGAGGCTACGTAACTTGCCTGTGTACATGCAGTTAGTAAATAGTGAAGATGCATTTGATTCCAGGTCTGGCCAACTCCAAAGCTTATGATTTTTGCACTTCACCATACTGATTAACATGGTATCATACAACAATCAAATCATGATAGATTTGATGAGTCCAAAGATTAAACAGATTAAATACCAACATACAGAATTGTTGATTCTTAACGTACGAGATTTGTTTTAAGAATTTTATCCTACCATGGCCATTAAAACACTGTTGGAATCTCTGGCATTTCTTAGTTGATGACTATACTCCTTATAAAACGGACATATGGAATGGATCAAAAATTAAACCATTAGTGTCTCAACTGCAGGTTAGTTTAATTAAACATCTGATGAATAAATGTAATGAGCAGTAAAGCACTGGCATACACTAGAGATATTGTGGGTTTGGTTCCAGACCATGGCAAGAAAGTGAATATCACAATAAAGTTGGTCAAATTAATTTTTTGGTTTCCTACTGTATATAAAAGTTATGTTTAGGGCACCTGGGTGGCTCAGTTGATTAAGCCACCAACTCTTGGTTTCGTCTCAGGTCATGATCTCACAGTTCATGGGTTCAAGCCCCACATCAGGCTCTGTGCTGACAGTGCTGAACTTGCTTGGGATTCTCTCTCTCTCCCTCTCTTTCTGCCCCTCTATCCCACGTCTTTCTCACTCTCAAAATAAATAAATTAAACTTAAAAAAAAAGGCATGCTTCACTATAGTGTAGTCTATTAAATGTGCAATAGCATTATGTCTAAAAGAATGTATACACCTTAATTAAAAACACTTTATTGCTAAAAAAAAATGCTAAGCATCATCTGAGCTTTCAGTGAGTCGCACTGGTCACAGATCACCAAAACAAATATAATATTCATGAAAAGTTTGAAGTACTGCAAGGATTACCCAAAACGTGACACAAAGACTCAAAGTGAACAAATGCCATTGGAAAATCCGTGCGGATACTTGCTCCACACGGGGCTGCCACAACCCTCAACCTGTAAATGAGGCGATGTCCGTGAAGCATGCGAGAGGGGAGTGCAATAGAACAAGGTATAGCCTGTGTATGAAATTACGGCCCGGTCTTGAAATGCGTGGCCATAGCAAGGCTGAGTAAGTGAGAGACAAAAGTGAACATAACTTAGTACCTGAGTAAACTCGGGCTGTCGGTCTGGTCTCGAACCTTCATCTCGATAACATCGGGCAACCTGAAAATACCTACAATTGAAAAATAGCACGATTTGAGGCATGATTCTAGGAAGATACACATACTTTTCCCCAAAAGTTCATGGCAGTGCAGTCTATGAAATAAATTAATAATGGTACCTGGAGGAACATAAGAAATTTAAAAATTCTTTATGATGCTCTAATCTAAGCAGATATACAGCAGACCCACAAGAAACTACTCTATACGTTGTCTTAAAAATATACAAAGGCACCTTCTGATATTCATATATTAGACTGGCATGCAAGGCAGTCTATAGTGCTTTACACACGCTCTTTGCTTTGCTTTGCTTTGGCCAAAGTGAAACACTTGTCGCTCCATGGCTTGTGCCAGGCCGTTCCCATTCTCATCTTCATCTGCTGAGACCCTGCATTATCCCAGAAGGCCTCGCCCACAAAGATTTTTTTCCTATTTCCCAAAACAATATCATTTCAAACCTCTTTATACCAGGTTTGCAACCCTTAACAAACTTATTTTTGGGTTCTATCACAGTTGGTTTTATTTATTACTCTGTCTTACTACATTCATTAACTCCTGGAGAGCGAAGCCTATTCTTTTTGGTTTCTAATTCCCTGCACATCTACTAGCATAGAGCTTTGCATATGGTGGCCACCCAAAAAATCTTTACTCAATAACGACTATAATGTTTAGGGTATTTTACAAGTATTTTCCAAATGCTCACACATTTCCTAACTTCTTTTAAGAGATCAGATATTTTGTGTTCCCTTTTCTCCTCTCCACCTCCCTCCCCTTTCTTTTTCTGACAACGAACTACTAGCAATAGAGCTCACCTGTCTAAACCACCAACCATCAGAAGCTGCTTAAACTGTTGAGGACTCTGAGGGAGACAATAAAACTTTCCAGGTTCCCTGGATGGTATTACAAACTCTTTTGCACCCTTTTAATGAGAGAAGGAGAGCAGAAATATTGTTAACAAAATCAAACCTAAGGCCTGGTGGAAGTTAATACTTCAGCTCATCACTGAAATTAAAGATCGGGGAGCCTAGGAGGGCGGGCGTCAGTTAGGCAACTGACTTCGGCTCAGGTCATGATCTCACAGTTTGTGAGTTCGAGCCCCGTGTCGGGCTCTGCGCTGACAGCTTAGAGCCTGGAACTTGCTTCTGATTCTGTGTCTCCCTCTCTCTCTGCCCCTCCCCCACTCATGCTCTGTCTCTCTCTGTCTCAGAAATAAATAAACATTAAAAGAAAAAAAAATTAAAAAAAAAAAGAAATTAACTAAAGATCAATGACAGATCATTTCTTGCTTATCCTTTAGTCCCCCAAAAGGCTTGCACATAGTAGGCTTTAAACTATGTTTGCACATAGTAGGTAATAAATGTATGCTTGTTGAAATGATTTTCGAATTCTGTTACTAGCTTAAAGAATTTTGTGCAATTCCTTTCCAATAATTGCTAACTGCTTTTTTAAAAAAAATTCTTTTATTTTACTTATTTATTTTTAAAGTTTTTAAATGTTTATTTATTTTTGAGAGAGAGAAAGAGAGAGAGAGAGAGAGAGAGAGCTCAAGTTGGGGAGGGGAAACGAGAGGGAGACACAGAATCTGAAGCAGGCTCCAGGCTCTGTCAGCACAGAGCCCTTTGTGGGGCTCGAACTCACAATCCATGAGATCATGACATGAGCTGAAGCCAGACACTTAACCGACTGAGCCACCCAGGTGCCCCTCAAATGTTTTTATTTTAGAGAGAGTGAGAGTGCAAGTGGGGTCGAGGGACAGAGAGACAGAGAGAGACAGAATGTCAAGCAGGCTCCTCGTTCAGTGTGGGGCCCAACGTGGGGCTCAATCTCATGACCCTGGGATCATGACCTGGGCCAAAATCAAGAGTTAGACCCTCAACTGACTGAGCCACCCAGGCACCTCACTGACTGCTTTTTAAAATTAAACTACAGTTTTATAAGTCCATAGACTGTATAAATAGAGTAAATACCAATGTTTAGAAATTTTAATTCTTGGGTCGCCTGGGTGGCTCAGTCAGTAAAGCGTCTGACTTCTGCTCAGGTCATGATCTTATGGTTCGTGAGTTCAAGCCCCACGTTGGGCTCTGTGCTGACAGCTCGGAGCCTGGAGCCTGCTTCAGATTCTGTGACTCTCTCTCTCTCTCTCTCTCTCTGCACCTCCCCCGCTCATGCTCTCTCTCTCAAAAAATAAATGTTAAAAAAAAAATGTCAGTTCTTAATGAACAAGGGGTTTATTTTTAAGGAAACAATTCATTATTATTAATTTTAAAGAAATGCTTATTTATTTATTTGAGAGAGAGAGAGAGAACGGAGGGAGGGAGAGAGAGACAGAGAGAGCACAAGTAGGGGAGGGGCAGAGAGAGAGAAAATCCAAAGCAGGCTCCACACTCAGCACAGAGCCAGGGCTCAATCTCATGACCTTGAAATCATGACCTGAGCTGAAACCTAAGAGTCAAATGCTTAACCAACTGAGCCACCCAGGGGCCCCCAACTTTCTCAATTCTTAACAAAACCTAGGGGCACCTAGGTGGAAGACGGTTAAGCATGCGACTTCGGCTCAGGTCATGATCTCATGGCTCATGAGTTCAAGCCCTGAGTCGCGCTTTGTGCTGACAGCTCAGAACCTGGAGCCTGCTTCAGATTCCATGTCTCCCTCTCTCTGCCCCTCCCCTGTTTGTGCTCTGTCTCTCTCTCTCTCTTAAAAATAAATAAACATAAAAAAAAATTAAAAAAACAACACCCAAACCTAGTTAATATGACCATCTTGAGGCAGTAAAATATATGGAAAAAATATAGCCAAGTGAATATAAAAACAAAGTGGTCCAATTTCATAACTAGTAGGATATTGTTAGTAGGCTGATTTAAGGAATATACATACCCCTGGAGTCCTCTTAAACAATGTTGGTGTTTCTATATCCACAAACCCTAAAAAGAGAGAAGCATCAGAATTTAACACATAGGAATTTGTCAAATATGTTGTCTACGATTCAATTCAACAAATCTGAGGCTACATTTTAATTAGGAATTTTGACTGAAATAAGTTACCATGCCTACTGAATACTGATTTCCACACATCCAAAAAGGAAGCTGAAGATTTTCATAAAACCCTATTTGGTTCATGAAGTGACACTTTTGTCATGAAATAATTCTAACTATTTGATGGATTCTTGTCTACTGAACTGTTTTGGTTTTCTAAATGTTCTGCTAGTATAGTAAAAATAATGTAAACATAGTAGGAAAAAAAACTCAGGACTGAATGAAGAGTCTAGTTTAATTCACAGGACATTTCTGAGCTCTTAACAAATTAGTATAAGCATGATAAAGAATTAAGAAAACTTAGAGGTAACAGCCAAAGGGCTGTCCCACCTTCAAGACATCACCTTTAAACGGCTGTATTTGTGACCTAATAGAGAGCTAAATTATGCTCTAAGACACAACACTTGGAAATAACCTTTCTTCAAAAACTGCTTTACACATTAAATGAATTCCAGACCTCTGGCAACTTGAGACCCAATGATGCTAAAGAGAGGACACGATAAAACTGCTGACGAAAACAGAAGACATGCTGAAAAGCTCATCGAGGTGTCCCTTACCATGTAGATTACAGAGATATTCCCGCATTTTCATGACCATCCGGGATCTCAGTCGCAGGTTGTACTGCATTTGGAAACTGCGCAAGTCTAAGTAGCGGTACTGCAAACGAAGAGCCTCTGTTTTCTATACAAATTTAAAGAGTTTTATGTTAAAACATTTTTTGAATACTAAAAAGATATTTAATGCAGAGCTTGACTTTTCAAAAACTTCAGTTTTATCTTTAGTTTCCACCATTTGTGAATAAATACAACACCATTCTTTTTTATTTATTTATATTTCATTTCCTTTATTTTAGAGAGAGAGATAATGAGCAGGGGTAGAGGGCTAGAGGGAGAGAGAGGAGAGGGAGAGGGACAGAGAATCTTAAGCAGGCTCTGCACTTAGTGTGGAGCCCAACTTGGGACTCAATCCCACAACCTTGTGTCCTTGGGACCCTGGGACCATGACCTGAGCTGAAATCAAGAGCCGGACGCTCAACCGCCTGAGCCACTCAGGTGCCTCTAGAACACCATTCTTAATTCTGACAGCTGCTAAGTTTGTTACTAGCATAGATTTTACATTATTTTTTTTTACTATTATTATTGTTACCTTTTACTGATTGCAATTTGCCTACTCTCACTAAACATTTATCCATTCATTTAAGCCCACAGTTGAGTCTTGACAAAAATATTTGAAGACTTAAAAGATCTTTTAAAAATTTACAGCAGTGGCGCCTGGGTAGCTCAGTCGGTTAAGCTTCCGACTTCGGCTCAGGTCATGATCTCACAGTTCGTGAGTTCGAGCCCCACGTCGGGCTCTGTACTGACAGCTCAGAGCCTGGAGCCTGCTTCACATTCTGTGTCTCCCTCTCTCTCTGCCCCTTCCCTGCTCATGCTGTGTGTCTCTCTGTCTCAAAAATAAATAAACATTAAAAAAAATTTTTTTTTAAATACACAGCAGAGTGCAAACAGCTATGACATTATCACCTGAGTTGGACTACAGGTAGAAGAAATGCAAGGGGACAGAATCTCCATGGCTCAATGCATCGGAACTGGTGAGAAGGTCTGCTTATTTTCAAGCCTGTAAATCTCTGCATCTCTCTCTGTGCTGACAACTTTTTTTAAGTCCTTTTTCCTCAAATAGCTTATTTCTTTGATAATAGAAGAACTGTCACTTCATTCTGAAAGCTTAGCTGGGGGAAAAACTGGATTTCCTTTTTCCTCCCCCACAGAAAGATCAACCCTGTAATTACATTGCTTTTTCTACTTAAAAGATTAAGTTTTGAGAACTTAAATGTAACACTAAGTGACTATGCAATCAATTTAAAAACCTTTTCATAGATCAGTTTACAAATTAGATGTATATACATCTAGAACTGTAAATAATTGTGACAAAGCTCCAGATTATCTGGGTGTACTCCCCAGAGCTATTTAGCTCCAACAGCCCCTCAAACTTTGGCAAAGAACATCCTAAATTGCAATAATCAGATTTATATGCTTGGGAAGTCAAGGAAATGTTTTATCACTGTTAGAGGCTTAAACTTAAAAATGCAGGATCCCCCCATGCCATCTGACTATTTCCAAGCTTGACACAAATTTTCCTTCAAAATGTAAAACAGAAGCAATAAAAAACTTGAAAATAACAGCTCAAGTCTTAAAGGTAGAACCATGTTTCAAGCTGTCTGAAAAAGCAGCATGGGTGTTAAGGAACTGCAACAGCTTAACGCATTGTTGCTATTTCAGAACAGTTCACAGAGGAATAGAAGAGAAAACTTCAGGGGCACCTAGGGTGGCTCAGTCGGCTAAGCGTCTGACTCTAGATTTCTGCCCAGGTCATGATCTCACTGTTTGTGGGATTGAGTCCGGCATCAGGCTCTGTGCTGTTAGTGGAGCTGGGGATACTTTCTCTGTTTGCACGCTCTCTCTCTCTCTCTCTCTCAAAATACATAGATAAACTTAAAAAAAAAGATTATAAAGAAAAAGAACACTTCACAATACATCTACAATAAAACACTTGATTTTGTGTTTTAAACTTTTTCTTTTAAAAACTCTGAAAACACTTTACTGGTTATCAACATTTTCTAGATACTCTATTATTATTTTTATTTTTTAATTTTTTAATTTTTTTTAACGTTTATTTTACTTTTGAGACAGAGACAGAGCATGAACGGGGGAGGGTCAGAGAGAGAGGAAGACACAGAATCGGAAGCAGGCTCCAGGCTCTGAGCCATCAGCCCAGAGCCCGACGCGGGGCTCGAACTCACGGACCGCGAGATCGTGACCTGAGCCGAAGTCGGACGCTCAACCGACTGAGCCACCCAGGCGCCCCATAGATACTCTATTATTTTTTAATAACAAAGGATGGCACCTTCACGAAGTCCTTAATTTCGAAGGGCAGCTTCTTGCAGGCATTCAGAAGTTGAGCTGATTTAACTTTGATTTCAATCTCACCTGTTGGCATTTTCTTAAAGAGAGAGACAGACAGAAGAGACCTATGTTTAAAAAATCACTCATCAGGACATGTACACAGTGAACATCTGTAAGACACGTGCACTTATTTACATTTACATATGTAAACTGTGTAGGTGCTTAGAGCACATAATCCAAAGCATAAATGTATGTGCCAGATTTTGACATTCTTATGCATGTCTGTGGTCGATGTGCTCATTAACAGATGTCTTAACATGACCATCTGCACAGGTGTGTGTTTGTGGATTTGGAATCTGTAGGATCATTCGTAGAACTTGCAGAGCTTTTCGTGCCTGATGTCTAGCAGGTGCTCAGTCTCTTGCTGAATGTGTAGACAGTGCAAATATATACAGGTCAAATTTATACACGGTTTCTAAACTACTCACTGGATTCTCTTGTCCTGGAGGTCGGGAAATTACCGTCCCGGATACTTGCACCACAGACTCCATTGGGGCTTCACATAAAATCTTCTTCACAGAAGCAGCGGACTATAGAATAAGAGAGGAAAACAGTTCTGACGAACACATGAACTTAAAGGAATACGTAGTAACTACAGTAGTCTATGATTTATGGAAATAGAAATACTCACGGCTTAACTACTGTCCTTAAATACTGCCATAAATCCTGGGGCTGCCCTTAATGACTTTATTAAAGACTTTGGTAAATGACATCCCCATTTTGACTCCATAGAACACAGCCAGTAAAACTATTAGGTAAGAGTTTAAAAATTTTTTCCTTAAAGGAAAATGAGGAGAATGATGGATGTAAACAATTCTTACATACTTTTAAGGCAACTGTCTCCAGAGTTAGTCTTGGGGGCAGTTAAATCCAATAGCAATAATGGAGTACAAATGAAAGCAATTCTCCTGGGTTAGCTATGCTCTGGATCCTCATCCCTGAAAGATAATTCATTGCTCTTCGCTTACTTCAAAGACAAAGAGCTGAATAAATCGTATGTTTCTTAGGTATACAAGCATTTGTAAACATTACAAGAGAAACCAATATTGCCCAACAAGTATCACATGAGCTATTTTTTTTTTTAATGTTTGTTTATTTTGAGAACGAGAGAGAATGAGCGAGTGCATGTGAGCAAGGGAGGGGCAGAGAGAGAGGACACAGAAAAAGAATCCCATGCAGGCTCTGCACTGGCAGTGCAGAGCCTGATGTGGGGCTGGAACTTATGAACCGTGAGATCATGACCTCAGCTGAAATCAAGAGTTAGATGCTCAATGGACTGAATCACCCAGGAGCCCCTGACACGGGCATTTTTAGTTCATCTAATTTTAATGGTAATTATTTTTTGAGCAGGTAGTACCTTCACACGGCTCAAAATTCAAAGGGTACGAATAAATATACAGTAAAAGTCCCACTCCCCAGAGGTACCCAATGTTACCAGAAACTTACATATTGTTTCATATGAAGGAACACTTCATAACAAACACACATACACACCCCTTTTTATGCAGGTAATAGGACTCTACGTGCTCTTCTGTATCCTGTTTTTTTCACTTGACAATATATTTTGGATTTTTTTACAGATCAACACATAAAGAGTTTCTTTCAGGGGCGCCTGGGTGGCGCAGTCGGTTAAGCGTCCGACTTCAGCCAGGTCACGATCTCGCGGTCCGTGAGCTCGAGCCCCGCGTCAGGCTCTGGGCCGATGGCTCGGAGCCTGGAGCCTGTTTCCGATTCTGTGTCTCCCTCTCTCTCTGCCCCTCCCCCGTTCATGCTCTGTCTCTCTCTGTCCCAAAAAAAAAAAAAAAAAAAAAAAAAAACGCTGAAAAAAAAAAAATAAAGAGTTTCTTTCATCTTTTTTCTACGGCTATAGCGATGTACGTCACTTCTTATAGGAGTCTCTTCTTAGGGGGGCATCAAGGTTTTCCCCCATTTTTTTCTATTAAAAAAATCCTGGGGTGTCTGGTTGGCTCAGTCGGTTAAATGTTCAACTCCTGATTTTGGCTCAGATCATGATCTCACAGTTCATGAGTTCCAGCCCCACATTGGGCTCTGTGCTAACAGCTTGGAGTCTGCTTCGGATTCTCTCTCTTCCTCTCTCTCTATCCTTCCCCTGCTCATGCATACACACACACTCTCACTCTCTCTCTCTCTCTCTCTCTCTCAAAAATAAATAAATAAACATTAAAAAAATTCCTGTAAACAGGGTGCCTGGGTGGCTCGAGTCAGTTATGCCTCTGACTTTGGCTCAGGTCATGATCTCGTGGTTCGTGGGTTCGAGCCCCGCATCGGGCTCTGTGCTGACAGCTTGGAGCCTGGATCCTGCTTCTGATTCTGCGTCTTCCTCTCTCTCTACCCCTCCCCTCCTCACGCTCTGTCTCTGTCTCAAAAATAAACATTAAAAAAATTAAAAACAAAAAATTCCTGTAATGAAGAACCTTGTATTTATGTCATTTGCATTTGTGTAAGGTTAGGGGTAAGATAACTAACTGGAAATGAAACGAATGTTTTGAAACACTTACTAATTTGATATTGCCAAACTGCCCTCTGTAGACTTAGTGCCAATTTGTATTCCCCCACAAGAATGTATGAGTACTTGTTTTCCCAAACACAGTGTGCTATCCATCCAGTTTTAATGACAATTCTGTGTAGTTTTAATTCACAATTTTGTACCTATGAGTGAGGTTGAACATATTTTCATATGCCTATTAAGCCACTTACGTTTTCTTTTACATAAATTTTATTTTCATATGCTGGGTTCATATTTCTACTGGTTCACTGGTCTTTTTGTTTGTTTGTTTTGAAGTAGCCCTTTAGAGAAATTAGCCCTTTGTGATATGAGTTGCACATATTTTTTCCCAGTTGGTCATTTGTCTTAGTGTTGCTTACGATAGTTTTTAGTTTCATTAACAATAAACTTCTGAATTTAAAACCTCCAACATACTTAGCTTATTCTACCCCAGCATCAAAGAGGCTTTCAGACAACAGTAGGAAACCTACTATTACCTCATCCTGGGGAATGACAACTTGAACAAGCCCATGGAAATCTCTTAGCACCAGGAAGATGTTCTGCCTGATCAATGAAGAAAATGAACATGTTAAGATAAAATCTCTGCACCCAAAATGTAAGCAGGCAAAACAAATTAGACAAACAAACAAAAACCCCATGCAATTTTCCATGTTTTTATAATACATAATTATGTGCTTTCATTAGCTACATTCATGCAATTATCTATGTAGCTAATTAATGGGAAAAAAAAAACGACTTTTCATTTTCTTTTCTTTTTTTTCTTTCAAGTAAATTCCATGCCAAAGGCAGGACTTGAACTCACAACCCTGAGATCAAGAGTCACACACTCTGCCTACTTGAGCTAGCCAGGCACCCCAGAATTTTCATTTTCAATTTCAATTTTTAGCTGCTATATATACTGCTTACTAATGCTATCCAGATGGCTTGCATATCTATCTATCTATCTATCTATCTATCTATCTATTTATTTATTTTGAGAGAGAGACAGAGAGAGAGTGCACAAGCAGGGGAGGGGCAGAGAGAGAATCCCAAGCATGCTCTGCACTGTCAGAGAAGAACCTGATGTGGGGCTTGAACTCAACAACTGTGAGATCATGACCTAAGCTGAAATCAAAAGTCAGACGCTTAACCACCTGAGCCGCCCAGGTGCCCCAAAAGGCGAATTTTTAATTTTCACTGGCTTAAGTCTTTATAAGAAAATTTTACTAAAGTTGGGAACTTTCCACATATTAAAATCCAAAGAACATATTTTAGGATATTGGAAATATCTACTTGGTCATTTTTGAAATATAGCAGTATAAACTCTTTTCTCTCTCTCTTTTTTTTAAAGAATTTAATGTCTATTTATTTATTTTGAAAGAGAGAGAGAGAGAGAGAGAGGCCGAGGGAGAGGGAGAAAGAACCCAAGCAGTCTCCGTGCTATCAGCAGAGTCCAATATGGGTCCTGATCTCATGAACCATGAGACGATGACCTGCACCAAAATTGAGAGTTGGACACTTAACCAACTGAGCCACCCAGGTGCTTCTAAACTCTTCTCTTAAAATAAAAGATACAATTTCTAGAGGAGGTCCAACTACTAATACTTCTACAAACCATCAAAAGATCCCTCAAATTCCAACATTTTAACATTCAACCTACATTTCTCATACTGCCCTTAGTACCAGGTGGAGGTACGGAAAGCCTCCTCAGATTTTGAGCTCAGGAGATAAAGTCACCAAATGTATGGGTCAAATATCCATCCATTTGGAACACATTCTTAAGGAAGTCCACACAATCTATGTATTTTGGAACTCTTCATTGTGAATTAATGTACTATTCAGGTACATGCTGGAATACAGAGATGAACAACAAAATGGGCTTTAATCTTAAGGAATCACTGTTTATCCTTTTAGGGTTTTTCTCTACCTAAATTTGGAATAAAATAAGCTTTTTTCATGGTAATGAAGCTTACCAGCTGGCCCATTCCCAATTACTGGTCCTAGGAACTCTTCAACTTTAGTAAGCCAAGGGACATTCAGTCCAGTGGAACATGCTTCGTTATTACACCCTTCAACAGATGTCATGCCAGTGACTCTATTTGGGTCTTTCAAAACAACCCTGAAACTGAATTGTGAGAATCCTGCAGGGGCTACAAAGTTTGTACTGTTCTGACTGGTTGAAAATTAATAAAAGTTTGGAACTGACGGGGGGGGGGGGGGGGAACAACCACCAGGCATTCTTAAGCCAGTTTACCTTCGGTACTGAATCCATCCACACAAGGTGACTTCCTGGCCTAAGTGAGAAGAACGCAATTCTCCGCACGTGTTGGTCCGAGCAACAAAGCTACTCAATTCTTTAAAGCAGAAAAGATTAAAAATAGATCATTTGTGAATTGCTTAACAGTAAAGACTCCTAAATTATTTCATTTTAGGTATTTCATGTCAATGAATTAAACTTACAAAGTAAGTTGGAAGTCTGTAATTTGATTCAATCACTATTCGATTTACCTGCAACTGTGTCAAAAGCCAAGTGAATTAATGGTCTTAATGTAAATTTTGCCCTGTCTTAGGAAATCTAAATTTGATCAGATAGCATTTGCGTTAAGACCTAAAATTAACCCTATTCTTAATAGTGCACATTTTCCCCAAATCGGACCTTAGGAATTACATTAGTTTGATGGTACGGTAAATGGCTTTAGTATGAATCTAGAGTGACACCAGTCACTTGTACACTAGAAAACACTATTCAAGATATTCTCAAATATTAAAGAAATTTTTTAAGAATCCTTTTTTATTATTAGTACCATCAGCTAAAAGCAGAATTCATGTGGTTACTTTTCTGCTTTGTTTGTTTTGTTTTTAACTCCAGGGGAAAATCTACATTATAAGACAGGAAGGAGTGAGTGATCTGTCTCTACACATAAGGATATCCAGTTAAGTCTACAAGAAAACGGAGTAAGAGCACTCCGGCCGTAGAGAACAGGAAGTAAGTACTGTTTAGAGGACAGAGCTCTTCACTGCTTTCAACCTGGAATTCTCCTCTGTGAACTGAGCATCAGTTTTCTGGAGAGAGAGCCCTGGATCAGGTGGGTGACCCTTCCGGTGGGTGTGGATAAACCCCTGCACAGCCGACTTAACCAACAGGAGAACATGTTGGAACCGCAGCAGGATGGCGAAAGACGCTTACGAATCCCAAGTTGCCGGTGTTGGATGGTGGTCAAAAGTCAGTTTAGGAAATATACACAAATCCCTTAAAATGCTAGGAGTTCCTGCTCTCTTCTCCAACATTTAAGCCATTTTCCGCTGAACATTCCAGTACACGTGTCTAGAAACTAGACAAATCTGCAAGTTCTTTAGCGTCCTTGGAGAGCGGATAGGGGAAAGACCTTTTTTCCACCCTCAATGCATCAGTTTCCACTTCTAACAAACCAAACTGCGGCCAGAAGAGCCGAAAACCATTCCACACAGCACGGCAGGGTGGGACTCCGCGACCATGCAGAGGAAGGGGCCGGTCACCAAGCGCACGCCCTTCCTTTCCTTCCACGCTTCCCCAAAGGTTCCCGCAGGCAGAACGGAAAACAGAAAGGAACTCAGCCTCAGGTTTCAAATCGCTCACACCTGGCGGCCGGCCTCCGGTCTTCAAAAAAAGGGAGGGCGAGCAAACCCCAAACACAAAACCTTCTCAGGGCCCGAACCCACACCCAGATCACTGCTGGGAGCCTAGGGCTTCTCATTCGGCTCCGCGAGCACCCAAGTTCAACCAATCAGAGCAGAGTTGCCGCCGCCATGTTTACTATGGGCGGAAATTTGAAGGAAAGCTTCGCGTAGATAGAAAAACGCTGAAGACAACTTCGCGCGATTAGCCAAGTTGACGGATAAGGGTTAGTCGCTCGACCTCAGTTAAAATGACGACCGTAGTTGCTTCACTAACGGGTAATCGACACCAGGGAGGCTTCCGGCGTCGGACCGCAGAGCGAGTCGGGAAATGATTTTAAACTGAGAAGGCGGCTGAAGGCTTGGTTGCCGCTTCTCAAAGGCGGGGTTTCAAAGCTAGCTGAGCTCCTGAAGGGCTCAGGTGGAGAGGGGTGAGTTGGGACCTAGTGTCCCTTGCCCTTCCCCTCCTGAGGCAGAAGCCGACTTCACAGGAGCGAGGGTCGCAGAGTGGGTGGCCGGGTCAGCGGAAATGTCCCTCCCGGGGTGAATCGAAGGACGTCTGAGGCAGCGGAGGTCTTCTTACAGGGGCGTTTGTGTTCCTGGTGAACCCACTTACTGTGGAGCGAGAGGGAATTTGGAAGGGCCAGGGGTTCCCTGCAACTGTCTCTGAGCTGCCATTTTGGCGGTTTTTTTTTTTTTTTTTTTTAAACTTCAGGGGACTTTAGTCTCGATCCACACTTTTGGAACCAGATTTGAAGAATGATTCGTGAAGCCGGAATGGGTGACAGCGTCATCACAGCATTTCATTGGTAAGACGCTTTGTGTTTGTCCAGGACGGGCAGTAAGTTCTATTTTGCCCTTTTGTGCGTTCCTTATCTTTACAACACTTGTGTGTGCTTGGCACTCGGCCGAGCATTGGCGGTGGGATTTAGGTATTGGTGGCAGTGTAGAAACGTGAATGATTTACCGCAAGAAACCCCAGTGAGTTGTAACTGTGTGTTATGAACTGCAATGGCAAGGAGAGTTGGCTGGAGAGCTAGCTCTGTGGACCCCTGCCCTTTCCTGAGGACGTGAACCCTACAGGATGGATTGCATTTGGTCAGATGGGAGGAGAGAAGCACTCTTAATTGGCTATAGGCTGAATAAAAAAGTCGGGGAGCAGAGGCAAACTTGACAGGAGGAGTAGGAGGGTGATGATCAGTCTAGAGTAGGGCGTAGGGCAGTGGTTCTTAACCTTTCTGAAGATTGTCTGCTGGACCTTTCTCCATCCCCCTCCGCCACTAAATACACATGCCCACAACATTTTGCATAGGACCGGAGAGGGTTGTTGGATTTTGGAAAGTCCATTTGTCCACAGATCTTGGGGTAAGAACTCTTGAATCAGTAGATGAACCTGGATAGTAGCAAATAATAAGATCAGCCAAGGTAGGACCTTGAGACTCAGAGTTTTGACTTCATTTAAATGATGTGTGGGAATTGTTGGGATCTCCAGCATTGTAATGGCAAGATGAAAGGGGCGTCTATGCGTCCCTAGTTATGGGTTAGGGAAAGGGGTTAACATTGGGACACCGAAATGAGTTAAGGTATATTTTTAACCTCTTCATTATTGAGCAGGGTAAAATTGCACATTATTGAGTGTGGAGTGAGAGTAAAATAGATAGAAGTCATTTTCTGATCTTTAAATGTGTGGTTAGGCTATTTCACGTTATTACAATATTATATACTTAAGGGAAATGTTTTCTCAAAACCAACCAATCAGTGCTAATAGTCTTTTCTCACCTACATGGATTTAAAAAAAATTTTTTTTTTAATTCATAGCATTTTTCTTTTAAGGAGTCAAATTCAGCAGGGCTTTTTTGCCTTGAAATTGATCTTTACTCAAATGCAGTGTGCAAGGAGATAAGAGTACCCACTCTGACTTTATACTGTCTGGGTTCAAGTCCTGGTTCTTGCACTCTTTAACTGTTTCTTTGTCTTCCCATCTATCAACTGGAAACATGATAACCCACTTGGTGGGATTGTTTGAGGATTTAAATGAGCGTATTTGTTAGGGGCTTGGACAAGTACCTGGCACCTAATGAATGCTCAATAAATGTTAGCAGTTAATCCAAATGACAAATTTGAAAGAAACGTTCTGTGTAGATGGGACTGATTAAGTTTTAAAAATTTCAAATTTTTATTTATTTTTGAGAGAGAGAGAGAGAGAAACAGAATGTGAGTGGGGGAGTGGCAGAGAGAGAGAGGGAGACACAGAATCCAAAGCAGGCTTCAGGCTGTGAGCTGCCAGCACAGAGCCTGACATGGGGCTGGAACTCATGAACTGCGAGATCATGACCTGAGCCGAAGGCGGACGCTCAACCGTCAGAGCCACCCAGGTGCCCCAAATTGTAAAGAGCTAATTCAGTATGCGCTTAAAGCTAGAATGCTTTAAAGTAGTTGCTATTTAAGTTATGTGGTATATGATCTTGCTTGGGCATTATCTGAACATTGAGAACTGTATGTTTTATTTATGAAATTTTGTGCAAGACAGAGGGTGTCCTTCTTGGACACAATGAAATTTATCTTAAATATAGAAATGGTATAACTTTTCATTTGTGAAAAACTTTCTTCAAAGGGTTAACTGTGCTAGTACTTGGGAGTAGTTATAACCTTATATATAATTCCTTTCAATGAAAGTTATAATTTCAGAGTTCTATGAAATTCTTCTGTTCAATTAAACCAATACTCGTTAACAGTTAACACTCAGCATTATATTAGGGTAATTATATAAGCGATATAAAAAGCATTGTTTCAGTCAAGGTATTTTAGTTGCGTTGGAAAGAGAAAAAATGCACACCAAAAAAAAAAAAAATACTACAAGGAAGTATATGAATATGGACCAAAATGAGTAGTACAGACTAGATGGTCAAGGAGAGCTGTGTGAGCTGGTGTATTATTAATCTCCAAAGATTTTATGAAACATTATTGAGCGATTTTGTTAGGCTCATCCAGATGGTTTTTGGGCTTTTAAACAGTATTGACCTTGAGATCTTCTTTTATACACACACACCCGTACACCTATACACATTGCTTCCAGGAATGAACTATTGATACAGAGGTGTATAACATAGGTATTTTGGGGAAATTAACAAAATTCTACTTGGAAAAAGATCAAATTCGAGCATGATCTTAAAGGAGGTGAAATGATAAAAAGACACTTCAGATAGAGAATATGATTGATAGGCAAAAACAAGACAAGAATATGTTTATCTAGAAGCAGGATAAGGGCAAGCTGAATTATGAAAGACCTTAAATAATCAGCAGAAGAGTAGAATTTTCTCATCACTGTAAAGTTTTTTGCACAGGTGACAAAAGTGTCATTGCTGAAGAATGGATTACCTGTACATATGGAAAATGCTTAGTTGTGGTAGTAAGAACCTGGAGGTAGCTTTGGGAATGGATGACAAAACTGTTGAAGGAAAAACTCAAGAGAATGTGCTTAATGACTATCAGTTCAAGAATGAAAGTATCTTAAAAGAATTTAAATTAACATAGAAAATTGACAGGAATTTGAAAATGGACCAGCAAACTTTTGGAGAAGGATGTGAAGGAGTTGAATTTAGTTTGAACCTTCTGTTTGAAGTATCTGTAAGATATTCATAAAAATAGCCTATAGCAAATGGGAAATGTAGGACTTGGTTAAAAAGTCAAAACTGAGGGTGGGGAGGGGAAGGGAGAGAAATAGTTCATTGATAGTGAGAAGAAGAATCAGTGAAACTATGAGCATGAGTTAACTTTTTAGTGTTCAGAATTCTGGTTTTATTTCTTTTCTGTAGACCATGGATCCTTATGATACACCAGAATCGACTCCGAGGCACGGTGCATCCTCAAGGCTTAAAGATTATTTTATAGGTGCCACCCCTTTGCGGAAACGATTAGAATCAGTCAGGAAGCAGGCTTCATTTGTCCGGACTCCACCTCGAAGGAAAATTCCTCAGTGTTCACAATTACAGGTATGCTTTTTGTGTTCCTTCATGTTACTCAATAATTGAGAACATTTGTGAATAAATTTTGCTTTTTATTACCTTTTAATGGTATTTTTTGTATCTCCTTAAATCTCTCAGATAATAAATGAGAAATAGTGAAAAATATTTGTGAGATAGTGAGAAGTAGTGAAAGTAGTTACTCACACCATCAATACCACCTCTGTTATGTCTTTTTAAAAAAAGTTTATTTTGTGTACATAAGAGCGCAGGTACAAGTGGGACGGCGGTGGAGGGCGGGGAGCAGAGAGAAGGGAGAAAGAATCCCAAGTGGGCTTTGTGCTGTCAGCACAGAGCCTGACATGGGGCTTGGTCTCACACACTGTGAGATCATGCATGACCTGAACCAAAATCAGTAGCTGGATGCTTAACCGACTGAGCCACCCAGGCTCCCCTCTTATATCTTTTAATCTCCAGCATTTCCACAGTATTTGTCTTTTATGACGTTGACGTTTTGAAGAATGTAGTTTCCTCCCTTATCCTTTTTAAATAGAATATTCTTTGTTTTGTATTTGACATTTCCTTGTGACTAGATTGAAGTTCTGTATTCTTCACTGGAATACAGCATAGATGCTGTTGTCCTTGGGGATAACATCTGGTAGCACATAGATGATCAGTTGTGATCATCCTGTCAAGGTGCTGCCCAGTGGTTACTGTTTTATTCCCCTCTGCATCTGATAAGCAGTCTGTGGGGAGACACTTTAGGATAATGTAAACATTCTGTTCTTATCAAAATTTCCCCTTGCACTTAATATCCATTGATAATTTTTGCCTGATTCCATAATCAGTTATGAGTTATAAGAACTCATAACTCTGATGATTCATAAACAATTCTGAAGGTTTATAATATTAGTAATTTGTGATTTCGCTGGAACATGAAATAAAACCCTAGTTAGTGCAGGTTTGATGTGTGGTTTTGAGGAACTTAGCAGAGTCTGGCGAATCAGTCCCCCACACCTTCCCTGTAATCTTTTCTTGTCAGTGTTGTGTGCCTCATGTCTTTTGGGATATGAGAAAATTTTTGCTTCTTTCTGAAAAGTTTCTTAAATTACTAGCGATGGTGATGAAAGTGATGGTTCTTAACCATCTGAGTTCTGAGCCAACTGGTGGCTCAGTTGGTTAAGTGTGCAACTCTTGATTTTGGCTCAGGTCATGATCTCACACTTCATGAGTTTGAGCCCTGCCTCGGGCTCTGCGCTATTAACAGAATCTTGCTTGGGATTCTCTGTCTCCTTCTCTCTCCGCTGTTCCCCTGCTCACGCTTTCTTTCTCTCTCTCTCAAAAATAAATAAACATTTAAAAAGACAAAAGGATTGGGATGTCCAATTCAGTGCTTCCTTATCATACAAATAATTTTGTATCATATAAATTTTCTATCATGCAAATAGTTTTGCTGTACCTTTTGACAGTTATAAGAAAAAAGTTTATAACTTATAAAAGTTTTATACAAATTTCCATGAATACTGTAGTCAAAACAAATATTTTTATCAAATGGACAACTGTAATGAAAGTTCCAAAAGATAGTTGGAGCTGTAAAACTATGTCAGGAAGTATGAATTCTATAGAACAATTCAGGATAAAAGTAGGGACCTGTATGGGGGTGTATGTGAAGGCCCTCAATAATGCCATAGAACCAATGTGAAGGATGTGTTGTTGTTGTTGTTGTTTTTTTAAGTTTATTTATTTATTAAAATTTTTTTTTTAATCTTCATTTTTTGAGAGAGAGACAGAGTGAGCAGGGGAGGAACAGAGAGAGAAGGAGATACAGAATCCAAAGCAGGCTCTGAGCTGTCAGCACAGAGCGCCATGCAGGGCTCAGACTCACCTCCCGTGAGATCATGACCTGAGCCAAAGTTGGACGCTTAACCAACTGAGCTACTCAGGTGCCCCTATTTATTTATTTTGAGAGAGAGGGAATGCACACAAGCGTGTGCACTGGGGAGGGGCAGAGAGAGAGGGAGAGGAGAATCCCAAGCAAGGTCTGTGCTGCCAGTACAAACCAGCCATGGGACTTGAACTCACAAACTGCGAGATCATGACCTGAACTGAAATCAAGACTCAGCTACTTAATGGAATGAGCTACTCATGTGCCGCAGAAGTGTTTTGTTTTTGATGGTACCAGTGGTTCTATTAGAGCATGGCAGAAATACTAAGTGTTTTTTTATTTGATCGACTGAATTTGACATTGGGTCATAGAATGGATTTACTGCTAAACATTTAAAACAATTACATAATTAACATGAATCAAATTTGATGCCCCAGGAATAGTTACTATTTTTTAAATCTATAATCTAAGTTTTTAAATGTTCATCCAATAAATATATATTGAACAACTGTTCTAGATGGCAGTGTTCTAGGTGCTAGAGATGTAGCGCTGAATAAATCGACAAAAATCCCTGTTCTCTTCAAACTCATACTCTAGCAGGGAAGACAGACAATAAAAATCACACAAACATATGATACCAGATAGTAATAAAGCATGTTAAGGAGATACAGAGTGACAAAATTGGAGTGGGTGCAGGTGCAACTTTACATAGGGTGGCCTCTTGAGTGACATTTGGACAAAACTGAGTGAAGGAAGGGAACATGCCATGTGAACACATGTGTGGAGAGCATTCCAGAGGGAAGGTACAGTGAATGAAAAGCCCTGTTCAGGGATCTTCAGAGTCCTGCAGACTCCAGTCTGGTTGGAATGTAAAGATCAGGTACACAGATTTGTAGTAAATATCAAAAAAAAATTCTTTGATTAAATTCTTATTTACTAATGTTTCCTAATTCTTAAACTACTGTTGTCTTGATTGTTTTTTCTCTCTAGGAAGATAATGATCCTCAAAAGTTTGCATTTCTTCTGCATAAACAATGGACTTTATATAGTTTAACTCCCCTATATAAATTCTCCTATACTAATCTCAAAGAGTATTCTAGACTTCTGAGTGCATTTATTGCTGCTGAAAAGCAAAAAGGGCTTGCTGTTGAAGTGGGAGAAGACTTCAACATCAAAGTGACTTTCTCCACTCTCCTAGGAATGAAAGGAACACAAAGAGACCCTGAAGCATTTCTTGTCCAGGTATGTTGTATAAACAGTACTTGCTTCTCAGGAAAAGAATCCACACTGTCTTGGTTTAGAAATTGTGGTATTTTCTTACTGGTTAAAAATATTTTGAGCTTGTGATTTATAACCTTTTTTATGTCTTGTTTGACCAAATTGTAGTAATTAGATATGGCCAACTTAAAGATTTTTTTTGTGGGGGGCATCTGGGTGGCTCAGTCGGTTAAGCGTCTGACTTCAACGCAGGTGATGATCTCCCGGTTTATGAGTTTGAGCCCCACGTTGGGCTCTGTGCTGACAGCTCAGAGCCTGAGCCTGCTTCGGATCCTGTGTCTCCCTCTGTCTCTACCCCTTGCTCACTCACACTCTGTCTCTCTATCTCAAAAATAAATAAATATTAAAAAAAAGGTTTTTCTAAAATAAATATGATTATGATATAATGATTATGATATAATATCATGATTATGATATAATATTTATTTTAGAAAACTTAGAAAATACATAAAAATACAAAAAAAATTAAAAACCACAGTTTAACATTTTGGCATACATCTATTTGGCAATAGACAACCTGAGTAAGCTTCTCATTTGGAAAGTTATTAATTATTGGTTCAATTTCTTAGTTTATTAATTGAATCAATTCAGTTTCTTGAACCAATTCAATTTCTTAATTGAACCAATAATTAATAACTTTCCAAAATAGGAAGCGCCAGGCCCAGATAAGTTCTGGTAAAAGCTGCCAAAAGTTTAACTAAGGAAGAAATTATTTTAATTCTATAGTCTCTTTGGAGTATAGAACCAGAGGGAATACTTTCTAACTCATTCTGCCAGGCCAGTGTTACCCTAATACCAAAACTAGACAAAGATTATTTAAGATACGACAGATTGATCTCTCTCATGAACATAGATACATCTGTCTGGCTATCTGGATCTATTAAAATTGGGATCATATTGCCCATATTTTTGCATTATGGCTTTAAAAAAAAAATGTCATAGGTAATTACTCATATCATTAAGAATTCTACATTTTATAAGTATATCTGTGTAATTCTATGGTTTTTACTAGGACCAAATTCCTAGAAGTGGAATTTTAGCAAAAAACAAATATGTAACATGGGGCCTCTGGGTGACTCTGTCAGTTGAGCATCTGGCTCTTGATTTTGGCTCAGGTCATGATCCCAAGGTTGTGGGATTGAACCCTGCATTGGGCTCATGGAGTCTGCTTGAAATTCTCCCTCTCCTCCCATCCCCCCTCACTTGCACACACATATGCACACTCTTAAAAAAATGAAAACTAAAAAATAAAAGTAACATATCATTATATATTGTGAAATGTTCAGTTACTCTTACTTAAAAGTAGTATGACTATCTTGATTTATTAAGAAACTGGATTTATTATTCATGCCTGCTACTTCTGTTTATTCTGAGTTAACTCATAGTCACCACAAATTAAATTCTGAAATGGTGAAAAGATCTAATTTTGTTTATCTGTATAGATCGGGTTAGAAAACTGGCCTGCAGGTCAAATCTGATTTGCTGCTTGTTTTTGTTTTTTGTTGTTGATGTTTTTCTGAATAAGGTTTTATTGGAACAGAACTCCTTTCATTTGTTTACATTATTGTGTATGGCTGCTTTTGTGCTACAACAGCACATTTGAGTGGTTGCTTACAAAGCCTAAAATATTTACTGTCTGATTCTTACAGAAAAAATTTGCTGACGCTTGGTATAGATCTGGTGTTGGCAAGGATCTTCAGGAGTCTTAGGGGTAGGTTTAGCTGCATAAAACAGAAAGCCTAAATAACAGTGAATTAGATGCCTATCTTGAGGTTAATTGATAGAGGTTTATTTGTCTTTTTATTTAAAAAAAATTTTTTTTTAAATGTTTTATTTATTTTTGAGAGAGAGACAGAGCATGCATGAGGGAGGGGCACAGCGAGAGAGGGAGACACGGAATCCGAAGCAGACTCCAGGCTCTGAGCTGTCAGCACAGAGCCCGACGTGGGGCTTGAACTCACGGGCGGTGAGAACATGACCCGAAATGAAGTCGGACGCTCAACCGACTGAGCCACCCAGGTGCCCCGAGGTTTATTTGTCTTACGAAAAAAGTGGAGTAAGCTGTTTAAGACTGGTGTATGCTTCATGAATTAATAACTTAGGCTCCTTCTATCTTCTGTATCATCCTTGGTGCATGGCTTCCATCCTTAAAGTCACATTGGAGTCTAATATGGCTCTTGAAGCGCTAAATATTAGATGCAAGTTCCAGGCAGGAGGAAGTAGGGGGAAGATGGGAAGGGCAAATAGGATGCCTGCCTGAGTAAGTTTTTAATGAGGCTGCTAAGACCCAACCACTTCTTTTTGCATCCCTGTTGGAAGACAGACTAGGAAATTTTTCTTTTTTAGTGGGTGCTTTGCTACCTCCTTAAAAGCATCTCATTAAAAGCACAGTTTTATTGTGGAAGGACAAGTAGGTACTGGGTAGACAGCAGTCTTTGTCAAATGAAGCAGTTGATTTCCCAGAGAAGTGATGTGATTTGCCTGTCAACAGGTAAGCAACTGTTCCCGTGCAGAATAGAAATGACCTCTTGAACTCTTAGCAGAGTGTCCTAATAGTTCGCAAGTTAAACCTCATTTCTTCACAGGGTTCCCCGACTTTTAGGTTATAAAAGTGTGATAGACATGTCTGGCTGGGCTTTAAGGTTTTTGAGAATCGCTTGTAGTCTATTGAACAAGAAGGCAAATATGCTAAAAGTAACTTTTTAAATGATGATCTCTAACGGGATCTGATACTGGGCTGTGTTCTTCACCTTATCCTGGTCAAACTTTAAAACTTCTATGAATATCTTGGGGCACCTGGGTGGCTCAGTCGGTTGAGCATCTGATTTTGGCTCAGGTCATGATCTCACAGTCTGTGAGTCCGAGCCCCGCGTCAGGCTCTGTGCCGACAGCTCAGAGCCTAGAGCCTGTTTCGGATTCTGTGTCTCCCTCTGTCTCTGACCCTCCCCCATTCATGCTCTGTCTCTCTCTGTCTCAAAAAAATAAATAAAGGTTAAAAATAAAACTTCTATGAATATCTGGAAGGTATGTTTATCATGTAGTTTATAAATTTGAAGTTTGAAGGGTTAGTCAGTCTGCTGGAAAATATAACCAAGATTCTAAAAAATCTGAATGGATTGGCACAATGGGTCAAATTGAGAGTTAAATTTTAATAGGAATACATATATTCCTCTCTATATTATGGGAGATTTACCTATTAACAGCAAGAATGAATAGGGATACTTTAAAGCTGTCAACTAAAAATTAGAAAACTGCAATCTAAGGTTATATTAGTAGTAGTATAATCTAGGTCTTTTTGAAGTAATTATACTCACTTATGAATGACTCTCATGCAGAAGAATTTCAGAGTAAGCAGGATAACGTGTGTATCATAGGAGGAATGTTAAAGAAACTGGAGATGTTGAACCTGGCATTGCGTATGATTGGGATTATCAGATATTTGAAGGGCTTTTTCTGTGGAAGAGAGAGTAGATTTGATTTGTTCTACATGCACATAAAGAAGAAAGCAGGACCTGTGGTAGAGATACTGTGTGCCTACATATGAAAGAACAATGTTAAGTTGATAGAGCTGCCTTAGGAAATCCTGAATTCTTCCTCAATGGAAGAATTCAAACACATTGAATATGTGACTTTTTATAGTCCCTTCTGAAGTTGAAATTTTGAGGGCCCCCTCTCCCCCCCAAGGATAGCATACTTGGTTATACCATATTGGCATTCCTTAATGTGCTTATTTTGCATTTTGGCTGCACCAAGATCTTGCCATATACCATGTCCTAATAAGAATATTAAGAGGTAGGAGTGCCTGGGTGGCTCAGTGAGTTGAGCGTCTGACTCTTGATTTAGGCTCAGGTCGTGATTCCAGACTTGTGGTATTGAGCCCCACATTGAGGTCCATGCTGAGCATGGAACCTGCTTAAGATTTTCCCTCTCTCTCTCTCTCTCTCTCTCTCTCTCTCTTTCCCTCTTTCCCTCTCTTCCTCCCTACCCCACCACCCCACCCCTTGCCCCTCTTCCCGCTTACATGCTCCCTGGCTCTCTAAAAAAAAAAAAAAGAAGAAGAAGAAAAAATGTTAGGAGGAAAGTCAGTTAACTTGATAAACCCTGATAACGATTAGGGAGATTATTCCCATTATGTTTTTTTGGCAAATAATACAATATATCTTCTTATTTTTTAATGTACTAATTTTGAGAAGGTGTAACTTAAGAGTAAAGGTACTTTTGAATTTAATGAACTCCCCCTTTTTTTTCTTTGTAGATTCTGTCAAAATCTCAATTACCGTCAGAGAACAGAGGACAAAAAGTGTTGTGGACTGGTTGGTTCTGCTGTGTATTTGGAGACAGTCTTCTGGAGACCGTTCCAGAAGATTTCACCTGTGTACCTTTATTTCTTGCAAATGGAGCAGAGACGAATACAGCCATAGTTGGAACCTGGTTTCAGAAAACTTTTGATTGTCATTTCAGTTCCTTAGCAATCAATGCGTTTAATCTTTCCTGGATGGCTGCTATGTGGACTGCATGCAAAATGGACCAATATATGGCTACTACTGAATTTCTTTGGTCTGTACCGTGTAGCCCTCAAAGTCTGGACATTTCTTATGCCATACATCCAGAGGATGCAAAAGCTTTGTGGGACAGCGTCCACAAAACACCAGGGGAAGTTACTCAGGAGGAAGTTGACTTATTCATGGACTGCCTTTATTCACACTTCCATAGGCACTTCAAAATTCATTTATCAGCCACAAGATTGGTCCGTGTTTCAACATCTGTAGCTTCAGCACATACTGATGGAAAAATAAAGGTTAGTTTGAACAAATCTAGCTAGGTAATTTTTTCTTATTGCATAGTTTTCAAAATGTATAGAGATTGTATTTTCCACATTGAAGAAACACGTTTGAATGCTAATTCGAGACAGTAGAGAGATTTTATGCTTTCTAAATGATTTGCTAGAAAGTCTTCAGCCTTTAGATGCAGCTCTGTAATGGAAGGATACTATATACTGTGTGCTACAGGCTTTGGTAATAAAATGAATATAGTAACTTTGAAACTTTCAGAATTATGTTTCCTCAAACTTTGAAATAATTATCAGAGCGCCAGAGTATTTTTTGTGTTAGATCAGAAAATTATAGCTAGAAATACCTAACTAAGATGGCATCTTTATATTTTAGACTTTTCTGTCTCTAGTGGCAAAGAAATAATTGACATTGTTTTATTCTCTAGGAAGTTTTTTTTTTTTTTTTAATGTTTTACTTATTTTTGAAAGAGAGACAGAGTGTGAGCAGGGGAGGGGCAGAGAAAAAGGGAGACACAGAATCTAAAGCAGGCTTCAGCCTCTGAGCTGTCAGCACAGAGCCTGGCACAGGCCTTGAACTCATGAACCATGAGATCATGACCTGAGCCGAAGTTGGGTGCTTAACTGAGCCACCCAGGCACCCCTACTCTCTGCAAAGTATTTATTAGAGGACATCTCAGAAATAAACTGAGAGTAGGTACCTAAATATAATAAAATATATTAATATATTTAAAATGTATTAAACTATGGCCACAGTAAACACTCTGAATATTGGTCTTGTCACTGAGCTAGGATTTTAATAGACCTTAATTTTATTTTATTTATTTTTTTCAATATATGAAATTTATTGTCAAATTGGTTTCCATACAACAGCCAGTGCTCATCCCAAAAAAATGCCCTCTTCAATACCCATCACCCACCCTCCCCTCCCTCCCACCCCCCATCAACCCTCAGTTTGTTCTCAGTTTTTAAGAGTCTCTTATGCTTTGGCTCTCTCCCACTCTAACCTCTTTTTTTTTTTTTTTTCCTTCCCCTCCCCCATGGGTTTCTGTTAAGTTTCTCAGGATCCACGTAAGAGAGAGAACATATGGTATCTGTCTTTCTCTGTATGGCTTATTTCACTTAGCATCACACTCTCCACTTCCATCCACGTTGCTACAAAGGGCCATATTTCATTCTTTCTCGTTGCCATGTAGTATTCCATTGTGTATATAAACCACAATTTCTTTATCCATTCATCAGTTGATGGACATTTAGGCTCTTTCCACAATTTGGCTATTGTTGAGAGTGCTGCTATAAACATTGGGGTACAAGTGCCCCTACGCATCAGCACTCCTGTATCCCTTGGGTAAATTCCTAGCAGTGCTATTGCTGGGTCATAGGGTAGGTCTATTTTTAATTTTCTGAGGAACCTCCACACTGTTTTCCAGAGTGGCTGCACCAATTTGCATTCCCACCAACAGTGCAAGAGGGTTCCCGTTTCTCCACATCCTCTCCAGCATCTATAGTCTCCTGATTTGTTCATTTTGGCCACTCTGACTGGCATGAGGTGATATCTGAGTGTGGTTTTGATTTGTATTTCCCTGATAAGGAGCGACGTTGAGCATCTTTTCATGTGCCTGTTGGCCATTCGGATGTCTTCTTTAGAGAAGTGTAATAGACCTTAATTTTAAATGTTTTCTTTTTAAATTCTTTTTTAATGTATTTATTTATGAGAGAGAGACTGAGCGTGAGCTGGGAGGCCAGTGAGCTGGGAAGGGCCAGAGAGAGAGGGAAACACAGAATCTGAAGCAGGCTCTAGGCTCCGAGCTGTCAGCACAGAGTCCAATGCGGGGCCTGAACTCATGAACTGTGAGATCATGACCTGAGCCAAAGTCAGAAGCTTAACTGACTGAGCCACCCAGGCGCCCCAATAGACCTTAATTTTAATCTTCAGAGCAACCCTGTAGTAGGTATTTTTATTCACATTTTATTTTTAAAACAAGGAAACAAGGCCAAGATAGGTTTTAGTGATACCTGCAAGATAGTTTGGTAAGAGGAGGAGTCAATATTTGAGTGCTTATCTCTTAGGTTCCAAAAAGTTCATACTCTATAAGCACTATATTAGTGTTTTTCAAACTGAAAGTCATAATGCAATAGTAGGTTGGAAAATGATGGGAAGAGAACAGCTTTAAAAAACAAAAGAAATCTGGGTGCCTGGGTGGCTTAGCTGGTTAAGCGTCTGACTTCACTTCAGATCATGATCTTGCAGTTCATGAGTTCAAGACCTGCATCAGGCTCTGTGCTGACAGCTCTGAGCCTGGAGCCTGCTTCTGATTCTGTGTTTCCCTCTCTCTCTGTACCTCCCTCGATTGTGCTTGGTCACTCTCTCTCTCTCTCAAAAGTAAATAAACATTAAAAACAATGAAAGAAATATAATGGAAAATATAAAAATGAGTATCACGTGTGGTAAGGGTATATACATTTGCTTGTACTGGATCATGATGTTAAATTTATTTCTTACTCTGATTTGCAGTAAAACATTTGAAAGATTATATCATGTTATTTTGAAATTATAAAGGGAAAAAATTCCATTTTAGCACCTCAGAATTCAGTGTTCATGAGGTCTGAATATATTTTAAAATTTTGTTTTCATATGCTCACCTCCATTAGTAAACTACATTTAAAAACTGTTTTGTAAAATGTGTTCTTATGAAGATAACGGTGGTTCTTAAGCACATTTATTTTATATGGTCTATTGCAAATCTAAGAGCCCCTCTTAATGATGTAAGACAGTAACTGGCTCCTAGCTTTGCATAATGCCATGATGATAACTAACATTTATTAAGCACTGATTGTGCCAGCCATTTTTAAGCATTTTATGTATATTGTCTCATTTAGTTTTTCACAACAACCTATTTACATAGGTTGTAAAGAGAAAACTAACACAGGGAATAAGTAGGTTCCCTGATATCACACAGGTAATAAGTGGACTTTGCATTTGAACCCAGTCATCTGACTCGAAAGCTTATGTTTTTGTTTTTGTTTTTTTTTTTTTTTAATGTTTGTTTATTTTGAGAGAAAAAGTGAGCTGGGGGGACGAGAGAGAGGGAAAGAGAGAATCCTAAGCAGGCTCCACGCTATCAGTGCAGAGCCCGACGGGGCTCTATCCCAAGACCCTGGGATCATGACCTGCGCTGAAACCAGGCGGAGGACACTCAACTGACTGGGCCACCCGGGCTCCCCAAAGCTTCTGCTTTTAACTGCAACAGTGTACTGCTGTCAAGAATGATGTGTCAGCCAGGTTTCTGCCACCTGCTTAGTTTCTACAAGATACTTTTTAAAAAAAAGTTTTTTCATTTTTAAATGTTTATTTGAGAGAGAGAGAGAGAGAATCCCATGCGGGGTTCTCATTGTCAGTGTGAAGGCCGATGCAGGGCTCAAACCCATGAACCGTGAGGTCATGACCTGAGCCAAAATCAAGAGTCAGACACTTAACCAACTAAGCCATCCAGGTGCCCCTCTACAAGGTACTTTTGGAGTCTGTATCCCTTTGAGAAGAAGGAAGCTATGGAACCTTTTTCTAGAAAATGTAGATCCAAGCGATTCATGGATTCCCTTCTCTCCCCTTACTTCTTAGGCAGATAGCCTAACTGTGGAAGCCAGGATAAATAAGAACCTTAGTCTAGTTATTTCTAAGCACCATTAACTAATAGTTGTATATTTATTAAAGTTAGTAGTCTTCATTAAGTAAAATCTATTTGACTTAGAGCCACAGTGGTATGGGTTGATCTTAAGATTGCAGATACAGAATTTTAAATAAGCCTGGAATTTTTATCAAACTGCTTTGTTATAATAATTAATTCTAACTTTAATTTTGTTTGTTTGTTTGTTTTTTTCAGATTCTGTGTCATAAATACCTCATTGGAGTCTTGGCATATTTGACAGAACTGGCAATTTTTCAAATTGATTGAGGTCTTGTGGGAACTATAAATTATGGATTATATAATTTTTTCTCACTGATTATTTGCCTGATTTCTATGCTGAGAGGAACTGCAGGAGAAACATGCATCTATATCTGCATCTGTTTTCCTCTCAGTGCCTTTGGAATTGCCCAGATAGAAGCCAAGAAGGATCTAGAACAAAGAAGGTGGTAGCGAATGAATCACAGCCAGTTGTTCGTATAATAGTCATGATGATCTGGGAGGCCAGTCTTTAGAGAATGCTGAGTTGTTATTTTCTTGGGCCATCTTATATCAAATTTTTAGGATTCAAATGAGATATCTCTAATATTGAGTGTTTTTGATTTGGGTCTTTAAAAAGCTTTAATCCCTTTTAAGCATTTTAGACTTGGATTCAGAGAGAATTTCTGTCTTCTAAAGACATTTTCCTACTATCATTTCACTGTAGAGAGTTGGCAATCAAAATCCTCTCCAAAGGAAACAAAAAATTAATATACATTTATTAAAGCCACTAATATGCTTCTGTTTTTAATGCTGTTCAATTCTTATTGCAGTGTTGAATTAAATATTCACTTTTAAAATGAAGCAGTGTGTTTATCAGTGTCTTGGTGGCAGATCTTTGATTAATGTCTCAGGAATGAGAAGTCATAGGCTTTTTCTGTAGCACAAAGGTTACAAACCAGCAATTATATAGAACCATACTTATAGAATTGAAAGGGACCTGTGAGCCTCTTTTGAGAGCAGCAGTTATCTTGTTTACCTTTCATGTCCCTAATTTTGCTTTAGCACAGTGCTTGGTAAATGTCTGCAGGTTAAGTAAATGTATTTTAACCAACTCTTCCATTTTATAGATGAAAACTATGAGATTGAACAACTTAGGAGACTTGCCCAAGATGATATGTTTAAATCTCTTGTTTTAATTTATGGAGTATGGGAACATTTTGTTTTACTTTAGAAACTCTTTTTTAAAAGTTGTCTGAAAGGAAATTAATAGGCTGTCTTTCTAAAAGGTTAACTTTTGGAATGGAATATTATTTCACATATACTAGGAACAGCAGAGATAGTGGAAAAAGCATGGGCTTTGAAGTGAGACAGTCATTCATTTAACTAAGTTCCTGCTGTGTACTTAGAATTGTATTGGGTAACAGGGATATAGCAGTGAAGACAAAAAAGATCCCTGTCATTTGGAAATTACATTCTAGTGGAGGAAGGCAAAAAATAAATAATTTCTGTGGAGATAAATACTTAAGGCAGTACAATATGGAAAGGGGGTCTCTCTGGGTAGGTGACATTTGAGCTGGGTCCTGAATGCTGAGGGAACCAGCTGTGTGAAGATCTGTGGAAGTGTTTGCTAGGCAGGTGAAATGGCAAGAGCAAAGGCCTTGAGATAGGTAAGAGGTTGGCTTATTTGAGAAATAAAGGAAGTCTGTGTGGCTGAAGGAAGTCAGGGTGGAGTAGTATTAGATGAGACTGAAGAGATTGTGCAGCAGAGACTTATTCCGTGGGCATGTCTCCCAATTTTTGACTGAGCATGTGGTTGTCCAGAATAAAGATGGTCTTTTCTGGCCTTTCTCATAGGTAGGTGTAGTCCTATGACTAAGTTCTGACCCATGGCATATAAATGGAAGGATCAGGAATCTTCCTTAAAAAACAGCAGACATATACCCCTTGGCTTTTTCTTATTCTTCCATCTTTGCTGCTTGGAACACATATAATGACTGGAATTCTAGCCACTCTTTTTGGTCACGGGGATGCAGGTCAGGTCATAGGAATGGTGGAACATGGCCTGAAACGAGTTTGTGCCTTGAGGACTTCTTGAGGCTGAACCGCAGTGCCACCCTTGGGCAGTCTTCCTATGGACCTGTGTGTCAGAGAGGTAAACTTTTATCTTGTGCAAGCTGGTGCTTAAAGGCATTTTGGGTCTCTTGCTCATAGCCAAACCTAATCTTGATAGAAAGAGGCAGGATCTACATCATCTAAGTTTTTGTAGCTATTTGTGAAGAGGCTGGATTTCATTCTAAATGCAGTGGGAAGCCATTGAAGTTTTAAGCAGAAGAGAATATTACCTAATCTGTATTTTATAAGATATGAGGGAGAATGAATTATAGGTGGACAAGAGTGAAAGGGAAAACAGTTAAAAGATTGTTAGAAATGGTACAAATTCAGTGGAGAAATTAGCACTATCTAGCAAAATGTTGTAGGATTTACCCTTTGACAAGCAATCCCACTTCTAGAATTCTATCCCCAAAACTCCCTGGCAAAATATAAATGAAGCCCGTATAAGGCTATTTATTGCAATGGTGTTTGGTAGCAAAACTGAAAACAATCCAAGTGCCCATCCCATGGGGATTGTTTGAATAAATTATGGTATAGCAACACAATGAATTACCACTATGTAACCATAAAAAGGTTTGTGGAAGATAATCTAATACTACCATGGAGTGATCTTTTTTTTATATAGTTTTTTTATTTTTTTATTTTTTTGACTAAAATACTCATTTTATTTATTTTTTTAATATGAAATTTATTGTCAAATTGGTTTCCATACAACACCCAGTGCTCATCCCAACAGGTGCCCTCCTCAATACCCATCACCCACCCGCCCCTTCCTCCCACCCCCCATAAACTCTCAGTTCGTTCTCAGGTTTTAGGAGTCTCTTATGTTTTGGATCCCTCCCTCTCTAACCATTTTTTTTTTTCCTTCCCCTCCCCCATGGTCTTCTGTTAAGTTTCTCAGGATCCACACAGGAGTGAAAACATTACCATGGAGTGATTTTGATCTCTAGGATATGTTATGTGAAAGAGCAACTTGTGGACAGTGTGCTGTCTGTTATGGATGGAATGGGTGAAATATGAATATGTGTGTGTATTTCCTTATGTTTCCAAAAACCAATGGAAGAATAAACCAACTAATAAAAATGGTTACTAACTAGGGGGAAGGAAAGAACTGGGTAAGGGGGACAGATATTAAAGTTAAAACTTATCTGAATGTTCCTCTTTTATAGTTTGGAACCATTTAAGTGTTTTATATAGTTCTGAAACAAAATTAGATCAAAAAGAAAAGGCAATCCTTAAAAATTGAAAACAAATGAACCTAACTATATTAAGTTCTTGCCATAATCACACAAACAATTATTTTTAGTATCTTTAAATCCTAGTATTTTGACTGTACATTGTCAGCTATGTCTTAGGAAAAGAAGAGCAGCAAAGGAATTTAAGTTGCACTCAGTTATCTTGTGATTAATAATATTGGTATTGTTGTTTTACCACTGTTTGTAATAAGATAAAACATGTAACAATGTTACCAAGATTTTGAGTGTAAAAGAAAAGACATACAATTATAAAGTAAGTTAAGTAGAAACTCTGTAATGTTAAATTTGAATTGGAAATACCAGAGTGAACTCATTTACTTTCAAAATGCAAGTTTTTAATTTTGATGAAGTCCAATTTATCAGTTATTTTATTTCTTGTGCTTTTGGTGTTGTGTCTAAGAAACTGTTGAGGTCCCAAAGAATTATTCCTATGTTTTTTTAAGGATGTTATAATTTTAGGTTTAAATTTAGGTCTGTAATCCATTTTGAAGTTTCTTTTTAAGTTTATTTATTTGAAGAGACAGCATGCAAGCGGGGGCGGTCAGAGAGAGGGGGAGAATCCCAAGCAGGCTCTGCACTGGAAGAGCAGAGCTCGATGTGGGGCAAGATCTCAGGAATCGGGAGATCATGACCTGAGCTGAAAACCAAGAGCTGGACACTCACCCAGCTGAGCTACCCAGGTGCCCCCCAGTTTGACTATTTTATGTATGGGGTGAAGTAAGCATCCAAATTAATCATTTTGCATAAGGATATCCATTTGTTCTAGTACCATTTATTGAAAAGACTGTTGTTTTAAAAGTCAATTGGCCAAAAAAAAAAAAAAAGAATCAGAAGTCAATTGGCCACAGATATTTATTTTGGGACTCTCAATTCTATTTCACTGATGTCAGTCCTTATGCCAGTACCACACTTTTTTTTTTTTTTTCCAGTTTATTTAGAAAGAGGGTGCGTGCGAGCAGAGGAGGGGCAGAGAGAGAGGGAGAGAGAATTCCAAGCAGACTCCATGCTCAGTGCAGAGCCCAACATGGGTCTCGATCCCACAACGGTGAGATCATGATCTGAGCCAAAATCAGAAGTCAGATGCTTAACTGACTGAGCCACCCAGGCCCCGCCGTACCACACTGTCTTGATTACTGTAGCTTTGTAGTGCATTTTGAAATCGGGGAGTGTGAGTCCTCCAGCTTTGTCCTATTTTTCAAGGTTGTTTTGATTATTCTGGGTCTTTTGCATTTCCAAAGAATTTTAAGGTCAGCTGGTCAATTTCTGTAAAAAAAATTAGCTGGGATTTTGATAGGGGTTGTGTTGAATCTGTAGATCAGTTTGGGGAGTACTGCCATCATAATTATACTAAGTCTTCTAATCTATGAACACGGGATATCTTTCCATTTCAGAATTTCCATTTTAACAGTGTTTTATAGTTTTCAGCATACAAGTATTGCACTTTTTTTTTGTTAAATTTATTCCTAAGTATTTTTTTATGCTATTGAGAATGGGTTTTTTTTCCAAAATAAGTGAAAATTATTTTATTTTGTATAGATAAGTAGCCAGGCAGTTTCAAAGTAGAGTTACATGTACATCTGTTCTAGATAATGACAGGAAGATAATTTTATGTGTTTTGTGTTTTTAAAGATGCGCCTTTCAAAAATATGCTTGCACTTTTATACATTTGGATTGCTTTGTTAATTTCATTTTTTGGATTCTTTGTTGTGAGTATATATTGTTCTTGTATTGTGTGACCTTGCTGAACTTGTTTATTCTCATTTTTCAGTGAATTCCTTAGAATTTTCTGTATACAAGATTCATGTTGTTTGTGAATAAAGACAGTTTTACTTAATCTCAATACGGATGCCTTTTGTTTCTTTTTCTTGCCAAATTGCCTTGGCTAGAGTTTCCACCATAATGGCAGATAGAAGTGGTGAGTAGTTTTTTTTTTTTTTTTCAATATATGAAGTTTATTGTCAAATTGGTTTCCATACAACACCCAGTGCTCATCCCAAAAGGTGCCCTCCTCAATACCCATCACCCACCCTCCCCTTCCTCCCACCCACCATCAACCCTCAGTTTGTTCTCAGTTTTTAAAAGTCTCTCATGCTTTCGCTCTCTCCCACTCTAAGCTCTTTTTTTTTTTTTTCCTTCCCCTCCCCCATAGGTTTCTGTTAAGTTTCTCAGGATCCACATAAGAGTGAAACCATATGGTATCTTTCTCTGTATGGCTTATTTCACTTAGCATCACACTCTCCAGTTCCATCCATGTTGCTACAAAAGGCCATATTTCATTCTTTCTCATTGCCAAGTAGTACTCCATTGTGTATATAAACCACAATTTCTTTATCCATTCATCAGTTGATGGACATTTAGGCTCTTTCCATAATTTGGCTATTGTTGAGAGTGCTGCTATAAACATTGGGGTACAAGTGCCCCTATGCATCAGTATAGAAGTGGTGAGTAGTTTTATATTGTTCCTTAGTGGGGAAGCATATTTCATTATTAAATATGATGTTAGCTGTAGGTTTTTCATACGTGCCCTTTGTCAGATTAAAGAAGTTCTCTTCCTAATTTGCTGAGGGTTTTTATTATGAATGGCTGTTGGATCTTGTCAAATCATTTTGCACCTGTTGAGATAATTTATGATTTGTATTTCTTTTCACTTTCAGTTTCCGGTTCCTCATATGAAGAGCTTAGAAGTAGCCACTGTGTCCCTAACAAGGAAAAAGCTGAAGAGACGGAGAAAGCAACGGTTCTTCTTGGGTCCAGAGAGAGAGAAGGATACAGGATAAACTGCGTCCCCCTAGTTTGGAGAGTGGTATAGAGAACAATGGATTTGGAATCGGGATGTGGTTTGAGGTTCAGCTTCCACCATGTCCTTTTAACTTTCTAAGCTTCAGTTTACTTACTAATAAAATGAAGATGATTGCCAGCCCAACCCAACTCCAAGATTCTTCGTAAAATTGTGGAAATCACTATGCAAATAAACTAATATTCTTTTATAGCAATGTCATTTATATAATAAGTACATATTATTCAATAATAAAACTGGACCACTTTCAGTGGAAGGAAAAAATAACTCCTTAGGCTCCAATGAACACTTTGGCCAGTACTGTAGTTGCTGGGTTTCTGCTCTTGAATCACTCCTGTGAATTGCTCCTACTGGGAACTTGGCTACTTATGGAGGGTCTAATCCCTAGGATTTTGTTCCTGTTCTTACTCCTCTCCTTTTCTTACAATTTATGCAATAGTAGAGTCTTGGGAAATATGTCATTTTGGTCTTAAAGACTAACTTGATACAGTACTGTAAGGATCTCCTAAAAGTGTTTATAATTTTTTGATGTTACATACCAGATTTAGTCAAAGTCTGTTAGTATATTTAATTCTAGGCCCTGTTTCAAGTAGGCTTGGAGTAGCAGTGTGGCGTAGAAAGAGAAATGGAGTGGGAGTTTGGGGAAATGTTATTTAATGTTGGTTCTATTCATTGACCATATTTATTTACTCTTTGTGAGGACTTCTTTGGTTTTCATTCTTAGAGCAAATAAATGGGTTTGGCCCACATGACTGTTAAGTCCTTCTGGCTCAAAAGTATATAATTCTTGAGTGTTCCACCAGAAAATAAGTTTAGAGGTTAGGTGATAAAATACTATTATATAAAATATATAATAAAAATTCATAATTCTAGCTGGCAATCCTTTATTCCTTTAGGTTGAAAGTACTTACAACTTCACATATAGGAAATACAAATGATATAGAAACTAAATAGCAGAGACACAAGCACTAAAAAGCATTAACCAAAACTTGTTTTATGGTAAATACTACCTTTATTTAAAAAAGTTATACATGCTAGAAAAAAGCATAAATGATACATGTAAACAACTGTTTACCAAATACTTAGTTCTTTTCCTTGTAAAGGTGCAAATGATCTTTAAATGTAAACACAAAGTTGCCAAACATTTTTGTAGTTGGGGGGAGGGAGGAGAAGGTTATTCCTTTCGGTTGTGGTTAAAGTCTTATTCAAAGATTTTCCTGCAAAATACACTGAAAAAAATTGCTCTATGAACACAATGATAAAACTTTGACCACTGAAATTTGTATCATTTTTTTCCTTAAAAATTTTAACTTTTCACCAGAAAGTGCAATTTGAGAGAAGTAGTTAACAGTGGCTTTATAGAATGAAGATAATGATATATAGTTTGTATAAAAGAACCAAGGTTTTATTAATAAAATGCCTCAGTTTTACTCATTAGCATGTACTATTACACGAACTGAAGAATTCATTCCCTTGGAGGCTGTGATTATAGGTCAGCCTCAGCTTCAGCAGGCCTGAGCGTCAAGTGTAAATTGCGTAACAGTATTCACTGCTGGGGAGAAGACGTTTCTCCCTGCTGGTCCTTAGTAGCAATAAGGAAACAAGAAGGAAAGTTGTTTCAGTCAGTAATATTTTTGAGCAAAAAGTCTTGCAGAGTAGCACATGATTCTATCGGAGGATTCTCGACAGCATATAAGAATTGTATAGTGTTTTTACAGAGGCACTGAGCAGAGCTCTGGAGCTACCAGAAATTCTATGAAAATACTATCTTGAAAAAAGACTTTAAATATAGTGGAAAACAAGTTCATATGGAAGGAAACAAGATGCAAACTTCCACTGATGAAAACTTTAGTGTCTGAGTCCTGGTTTTATCTATCCAATATTCCTTCTGAGTTGTACTATTTAAAATGAGTGTTTCCTTTCTGTTTGTTTGTTTAATATTTTCAAGTCTTCTGGTGCTTAGTGCAAGGATAATGGCCAAATAATACAGTTTGCATCCCTATCTTTGTCACTGGGTGGTCCTTGTAAGTAGTGGAGCCACGTGGATGGAGTGCCTGGCGATAACAACTAGATCATGTACAGCCCTTCTCCCCTTATTAGTATTTTCAAACTTAGTATCTTAGAAATTAACTTTTGCTGCTTGGGAGTTTTTTACCTTTTTTTCCTATCCTTTTTTTCCTTTTTTAGTGGGAGGAAGGTTAAATCCGAAGCAAAACAGGACGAAACAACAACAAAACCCAACAACAAAAAAACCTATGATAAATTAAAACCAAAAATAAATATTCTGCACAGAATTGAAAATTTTTGTGCAAAGGTGGCATCTTGCAGTTGAAGTACTTTCACTGTATTTATATTTCCATATGTTGAGGCACCGGCAAAGAATAAAATTTGTTCTAATATTTTCTTGAGCTGTACAAAGCTCCAAAGTCAAAGCTCTTCAGAATACAGAGGAGCGTATACGACTGTCTTCTAGATGTTCACCATATATGGGATTCACAATGTGTCATTTTAATAACTCCTACACCACCCCCCAGCCGACGGTAATTCATCCCGCCATATAACCTGCAAAGAAAAATAAAATCAGATTTCAAAGTGGAAAAAACAGTTTCTTCTATAACTTAGATGTTAATAAAACACGTTTTCTATCACAACTAATATTTTTATTCTTTTAAAAGTTAATGTGTTTATTTTGACACAGTGGAAGAGAGAGCATGGGCAGGGGAGGGAGGGGCAGAGAGTGAGGAGAGAGAGGAGAATCCCAAGCGGGCTTCACACTGAGCCCAACACAGGGCTCGGTCTCATGAACTTGTGATCTCGTGACCTGAGCCGAAATTAAGAGTTGGACGCTTAACCAACAGAGACACCCAGGCGCCCTGCACAACTAATTTCGCTTCACACATCTCTTCCAAAGATTAGGAGCTGGAATTGAACACTGGCAAGTAGCAGAATTATTTAAGACACTGGCTGAAAATGTCTCACAGGATACTGTTTTAAGAATAAGAGCATCGTATCCACATTTCGCATCACGACTTTAAAACTTTACACCTAAACTGATTTCGAACAATTACATAGAATCATATATTCTACATTTTTGTGTCTAATTTTGACCATGGCTATATGATTTTCCTACCCACACTTCCCTCTGCCTAAACAGCAACTATTTTTATCCTTTTGTCTTCTATGTCTTCTTACAAGCCTCCTCCTTTATGGAACAAACCTGGATAGGAGTGAATAAGGTCAGCATCGAGTTTGTGAACAAGACCATCTTCAAAAGTACAGATTTCCACGGAAAAGAGGATTAGATCCTTACAGCTGTAAGGTAAAACTGGTTTTAAGTCTGAGACAAAAATGGAGATCGTAATCTCTCAAAAGATGGTTCTTAAGAATTTCCTAAATATTAGTTGGTCATATGTTACTAATTCTATTTAGTGATAGTTACTGAGAAATAGGTCATTACATAGGATCATAGTGATTAAGCAGTCAGAAGAAAATTTGGCTATCTTCTCAAATTTCCACTAAAAAAGGAAGCGGAGTGTGTAAGATAATATGTCACAAGGGAGGAGGGGGCTCCTATTCATAAAAACCTCCTGCTATCTCTCCCTTACCTCTACTGGGTTTTGCTAAAATGTTTACCTTTGCAGTGAGGCCTGCTAGGCTATATTTTAAAGTGGAAACTCCTCCTTGGACACTCCCACCCCCTTTGCTAGTCACCATAGAGCTTCTACCCCCCTGATATGTTACTTCCAGTCTCAGAGAAGTTTGTTTGGGGTGCCTGGGTGGCTCAGTCGGTTGAGCAACGAACTTTGGCTCAGGTCGTTATCTCATGGTTCGTTGAGTTCGAGCCCTGCTTCGGATCCTCTGTCCCCCTCTCTCTCTGCCCCTCCTCTACCTGCACTCTTTCCCAAAAATAAATAAACATTAAAAAAAAAAAAAAAAGTTTGTTTTGTTCACTGTTGTATCCCAGGGTCTAGAACACTCACTCAGTAATACTATCTTTACTTAATGAACCAAGGTTGTGAAATGTGATGCAGAAGCCCAAAGTGCTACAACATCTGACTTTTAGTCTGACTTCAGTATTGTGACCTAGTCTTACAGAGACATGAGAGAGGCAGAATCCAAAGCCTATCATTTAAATATCTGTAAAAGTATGGCTTTCCCAGACATGAAGATTATAAAAAGATCTCAGTACATTCATTAGCTGAATCTTCTAGAATGACGAAAAGATCTGGGTGGGTAGTTACGGGCTCAAATTTACAAAATGTCTACTTAGAATGCGGCAGGAATGGACTACGAGACAGACCCTTTTGGAATAAGGACTACAAAGATCTCAGCTTATCTTTCATGTTCATGAAAAAGATCTTTCAGAATGTCTGCTGCCTCATATCCCAGGCCAGACTGGGATCTGTGGTTCCCTTAAATGTATTTAGGCAAATAAGCCAAATTTATTGAGAAAGAAAACCCATGTTGCTTGGAAGGTAAAACTGTTTTCTTAGAAGGCTAATATTTGGAATTAAGTGTAGACAGGAGGTACATCCAACCTATAGTATTAACATTTTGTATTAAGTTTGAGAATTAACTATATATTTGACATTTTAAGTTCTTGTAATATTTAAGCAACTCTGGCATAATAAGACATCTATCAGATTAGTTTTGTGAATCGAGTATAAAACGTGTGATTGAGTAAAGATCTGGACTTATGATTTTGTTTTAAAATTTAAGAGAATTTTGCTAAATTTGTAAAAATTTTTGAAAAAATAAATGCATGAGTTATCTGATTTATGTGAATTTATAAGAAGTACTTAGGAAAGATTTGTTAAGATTGTTAAGACAAGGATTTAAAAGTAAAGTTAATCCTCTATAGTTTAACATAGTTAAATCTTTTTAAAAAAATTTTTTTTCACATTTATTCATTTTTGAGAGAGACAGAGCATAAGTGGGGGAGGGGCAGAGAGAGAGGGAGACACAGAATCTGAAGCAGGCTCCAGGCTCCCAGCTATCAGCACAGAGCCTGACGTGGGGCTCGAACTCACAAACTGCGAGATCATGACCTGAGCCAAAGTCGGATGCACAACCGACTGAGCCACCCAGGCGCCCCAACATAGTTAAATCTCTTCAATAAAATGTAGACTCCTCCCTAAAAGTGACTGTTAAAATTTAATAGACTTTAAAATAGAATAATAATATATTTTAAAAGATTTTAATTAATTTTTAAAATTTATTTACTTATTTTGAGAGAGAGAGAGAGAGAAAGAGAGAGAGAGAGAGAGAGAGAGAGAGAGAGAGAAAGAGAGAGAGAGAGAGAGAGAGAGAGAATCCCAAGCAGGCTCCATGCCAATGCAGGGCTCGATCCCATGACCATGAGATCATGACCCAAGCCGAAATCAAGAGTTGGTCACTTAACCGATTGAGTCATCCAGATGCCCCCACTTGCCATTTGCAACAACATGGATGGAATTGGAGAATATTATGCTAAGTGAAATCAGTCAGAGAAAGACAGATACCATGTTTTCACTCATATGTGGAACTTGAGAAACTTAACAGAAGACCATGGGGGAAGGGAAGGGGAAAAATAGTTTCAAACAGAGAGGGATGCAAACTGTATGACACTCTTAAATACAGAGAACAAACTGAGGGTAGATGGGGGTCAGGGGGTGGGGAGAGGGGAAAATGGGTGATGGGCATTGAGGAAAGCACTTGTTGGGATGAGCACTGGGTGCTGTATGTTAGCAATGAATCACGGGAATCTACCCCCAAAACCAAGAGCACACTGTATACACTGTATGTTAGCCAACTTGACAATAAATTATATTAAAACAAAATGAAAGTAGGGGCGCCTGGGTTGCTCAGTTGGTTAAGCGACCGATTGTGGCTCAGGTCATGATCTCGCAGTTTGTGAGTTTGAGCCCCGCGTCGGGCTCTGTGCTGACAGCTCAGAGCCTGGAGCCTGCTTCAGATTCTGTGTCTCCCCCTTTCTCTACCCCATCCCTGCTCACGCTCTGTGTCTTTCCATCTCTCAATAATAAATAAATGTTAAAAAAAATTTAAAAAAAATAGATTTTAAAAGCTTAAAGAAAACAATCAGCTTAAAAATGAAATAAACTGGGGGCGCCTGGGTGGCGCAGTCGGTTAAGCGTCCGACTTCAGCCAGGTCACGATCTCGCGGTCGGTGAGTTCGAGCCCCGCGTCGGGCTCTGGGCTGATGGCTCGGAGCCTGGAGCCTGTTTCCGATTCTGTGTCTCCCTCTCTCTCTGCCCCTCCCCCGTTCATGCTCTGTCTCTCTCTGTCCCAAAAATAAATTAAAAAAAAAAAAATGAAATAAACTATAATTTTTCAAAAGTAACTGCAATTTGTTTTTCCTGGGTATAAAGCTACCTACAAGAACACCAAAACATTGTGACAGATTAGGAGTGAAAGATCTAAGTTCCAATTTTAACTCTGTCACTAACTTGTTCATTTCATTTCTCAGTGCCTCACTTTCCTCAGCTGCACACGACGAAGCTAGAGAGGAGACTTTTTTTCTGTGTTTGCCATCTCTATTATAAAACTGGACAGTTACTAAAGAGAAGATTTTGTAAGATGTCAGCCACTTTCGAGCAATGAAGTCAAAATAAGCCATCAAATAGGGGTAACTTGGAGCTCTCTTCCTAGTACCACAAAAGCACTTCTCAATGTACTGACCAGCCCGATTCTGACGGTCACGGGCAACCTTATGCTCATAATTTTCCAGTCAGCAGTGAGGTGATCTGCAATGTAGCTTAAACGTTACCTCCATGTATTTGCATCAGGATCAAAAACTTCAATGGTCTTCAAGTACGTTGTGCCATCGAAGCCTCCTACAGCCATGAGCTGCCCATTCACCACTGCCAGGCCAACCTGTAGGACCAAAACATAGTGGCTGCTGAAGAAGCCAGAGAATCACTGGCAAAATTTACACATAAATTTCTACATAAGTTTCTACATAAGTTTCCACATAAGTTTCTACATAAATCTTTTACTAAAAGATATTTTTTAAGGCCTTATATTATGGCTTACTTGAATACAGAGAAAAAAGTAATGGCAAAAATCTACTACATTGTTGGAACAATAAAATTATATATTCAATTAAAGTATTCACACAGAGTCAAAAACAGATTTTTAAAAATTTTAGAAAAGCATCACTGGGAGTAGGAACCTCCAAAGGGCTCTCACTTTTCTGGTATCTGCCTGTTCTAATCCACTACCTAAATTGCCACTAAAATTCTGTTTAAAATACCCATGCTGTCACTCTCCTCTAAAAATGAAGCCTCTCTACCGCCTAAGTTTAAAGTCCTTATTATGTTGTTCGGGCCCTCCAGAAACCCATAAGAGCCCATTCTAGCCTCACCTCCTTATGTGCCCTATGTTGTAATAATACTGATTTAACTGCTGGTCCCAGAAAATACCACACGTTTTCACACCTCCATACTTTTTTTTTTTTTTAAGATTTTTTTCTTCTTTTTTTAATTTAAATTTTAGTTGGTTTACATATTGGTTTCAGAAGTAGAATTCAGTGATTCATCACTTCCATACAACACCCAGTGCTCATCACAACAGGTGCCCTCCTTAATACCCATCACCCATCTAGCCCATTTCTCACCCACCTCCCTCCATCAACCCTCAGTTTTTTTTTTTTAATTTCATTGTCTTTAAAGTATTTTCTTTTTTTAAACAAATATAATTTATTGTCAAATTGGCTAACATACAGTGTGTAAAGTGTGCTTTTGGGTTTTGGGGTAGATTCCCGTGGTTCAACACTTACCTATACGACACCCAGTGCTCATCCCAACAAGTGCCCTCCTCAATGCCCATCACCCACTTTCCCTTCTCCCCTACCCCCTCATCCACCCTCAGTTTGTTCTCTGTATTTAAGAGTCTCTTATGGTTTGCCTCCCTCCCTCTCTGTTTGTAACTATTTTTTTCCCCTTCCCTTCCCTCATGGTCTTCTGTTAAGTTTCTCAAGATCCACATATGCAAACCTCCATACTTTTGCACCTTGTTCCTTGGCTGGTGTTTTGTCTCCCTCTTTTAGAGAATCTTTTTCTTCTTTTATGGCCTAGTGTACATGCGACTTTCTCTGGTAAGTCTCTTCACTGCCCCAAACACATTAAGCATATTCTCCCATGTTTTCCTATAATGCACGTGCTGTTACTATAATTTTTTTTGTAGTTAGCTGTAAACATCTCAAGTTCCTTCACTAAATTGGGAGCTCCTTGATGAGTCGTCACACTCATTTTTGCTTTCCTAGCACACGGTAAGCACTTAATAAGTATTTGCTAAAAACTGGTACAGCCACTCTGGAAAACAGTATGGAGGTTCCTCAAAAAATTAAAAATAGAACTATCCTACAACCCAGCAATTGCACTCTTAGGTATTTATCCAAGGGATACAGGTGTGCTGTTTCGAAGGGACACATGCACCCCCATGTTTATAGCAGCACTATCAACAATGACCAAAGTGTGGAAAGAGCCCAAATGTCCATCGATGGATGAATGGATAAAGAAAATGTGGTATGTATATACAATGGAATATTACGTGGCAATCAAAAAGAATGAAATCTTGCCATTTGCAACTACGTGGATGGAACTACAGGGTATTATGCTAAGTGAAATTAGTCAGTCAGAGAAAGACAAAAATCGTAAGACTTCACTCATATGAGGACTTTAAGACACAGAACAGATGAACATAAGGGAAGGGAAGCAAAAATAATATAAAAACAGGGAGGGGGACAAAACATAAGAGAGTCTTTAAATTTTTTTTTTTTCAACGTTTTTTATTTATTTTTGGGACAGAGAGAGACAAAGCATGAACGGGGGAGGGGCAGAGAGAGAGGGAGACACAGAATCCGAAACAGGCTCCAGGCTCCGAGCTGTCAGCACAGAGCCCGACGCGGGGCTCGAACTCACGGACCGCGAGATCGTGACCTGGCTGAAGTCGGCCGCTTAACCGACTGCGCCACCCAGGCGCCCCAAGAGAGTCTTAAATATAGAGAACAAACAGAGGGTTGCTGGAGGGGTGGTGAGAGGGGGGATGGGCTAAAAGGGTAAGGGGCATTAAGGAATCTACTCCTGAAATCATTGTTGCATTATATGCTAACTAACTTGGATGTAAATTTAAACAAATAAACAAATAAATAAATATTTGCTAAATCATCAGAATGTAGCAGTGAGAACAATAGGAGTGTGACTAAGAAGCTGTTAGCCACCAGTAATAAAGAGCCACAGGCATGGGAATGCTTTGACCTGCCGATGCCTACCAGTGGTATTCCCTGATTTGTGCGAACCAGAATTTACTCCCTTCTATCCTCACAGCACGGACTCTTTAACTACTGCTGGCTTTTCCCACCTGTTGTCCAACATCGATGGACTCTTGCCACAATCAGTGGTTTATGGATTACAGTTCCCTCTGAAGCAAACGCCCTAGGATGGATGAATTCTGTACTTCACCCTGAAAGTCTCGTGTAGTCACAGGTCACCCATGGTCTAGAACTTGACATAGGTCAGCCTGACCAGGTCTAGACTACAGATGGGATAGACTCAAACCTATTTGTGGGGACTGGTGGTGGGGCCAGGTATGTTTCTGCCTCAACATTTGAACTGGTGTGCCAACTACTTAGAATATTACCTAGAAACTAGTTAGAAATTAGTTAGGAATATTTAGCTCTAATTGAGAGGGATGAATATGGGTGAAGTTAGATAAGGTAGTGGATAAGATAGGGCAATGTCTTTTAGGAAAACAACTGATGAAAGATAAATCACAAAGAATAATTCTATCATTAAAGATAGAATTGACTGAGATATTTAACCACTGGAGAAAACAGCAATTAAGAGAAATTACTTTTTTTTTTTCCAGTACAAAAGCAGCAGGGGTTGTTTTGCCTAAATAGTGCCCCTCCTTACTGTCCCGGTATTTTACAGATCAGAGCTCTCCCACACAACCGTCTCTTGGTGCTTTTTTCCCAAGTTTTCAGTAGCGAGGCACTTACTCCACTACGGCGGGATGTCATAGCCACCACTGGAGACCACTGGTTAGTTCTGGGGTTGTATCTCTCAGCGCTGCTAAGCTCTGTAGTATCATCTCTACCTCCTACGGCATAGATCATGTCCTGATACACTGCACAGCCTAGGTGTTTCCGCCGGGTCCCCATAGGGGCTATGGTGTGCCATCTGTTTTCCTGAGGATTGTAGCGCTCCACTGTAGGGGGAAAAGTAGTAAGTGACCATTCAACCATTTCTTCTCACCTCTAGTTTTCCTCATAGTCATTAAAATTTTGTGATAACACATATTTTTGATACACAATCTGATTTTTGCTTCTGAGACGGACTTGTATATCTTTCTACAATACCAATATAATCTCATCAGGGACGGGTTTGGTTTGGGTATGGTATGGTGGAAAGGTGCCTCAGTTCTAGTTCTGACAATATGATTCATGGCCTCACCTTATCTTTTTTTTTTTTTTTAAGTAGTTTTCACGCCTACCACGGAGCCCAACTTGGGGCCTGAACTCATGACCCGAGCTGAGATCAAGAGGCGGACACCTAACTGACTGAGCCACCCAGGCGCCCCCACCTTATCTTTAAATGAGGAGACTGGACTGTAAGACCTGTAGGCACCATTCCATACTACTAATTTATTGTCATGATCAGACAGCTTCTGTGCTCTCGTACCCCTTTGCCTGTATTCCTACTGCACTATAAGCAGAAGACAAGATAAGTGACAATGAATCTGATGCGGGTGCCACACTAACAATATCCTTGGGCAAAAATATCCATTATCTCTAAAGAGAGAGGACTAACACATAAACCAGCTTACAGCTGTAAGTTTTTATTTATTCTTAGATTATAATACAGGTTTGTTTGTTTTTGGTTTTTAAGGAGAGATGGTTGGGGGTGGGGCAGGGAAATAATCCTATTGGGAAAACAGTTCTTTTATTCATTATAAATTCCAAAGCTTGCAAAGAGAAAGGAGAAAGAAATATTTGGGGAATACAGTGGAACACTATGGCTGCAGAAGGAGCCGAGGAAGAGCTGAGAGTTGTACTCTTTTAGGGGGCAAATAATTTTCAATTATTTAAATAAATATATTATTATATAAATTATTTAAATTTTGTAATTTATATTTGTAATTTAAAATTATAGGATCACCTGGATTTTTATACTTTTTTGTAGGGTGACTCTCCTGAGGAATATGCTGCTTTGGGGGAACCACATTGACCTTGGAAGGGACTCACCTGTGTTGAGTGGAGATGTCCCATCAGAGCCACCTACGGCATATAAGAACCCTCCTAACACAGCCACGGCCACGCCTAGTCTTCTGGTGCTCATAGAAGCCACTCGAGTCCATTTGTTTTCCTTTGGATCATACCTGCAGTGAGGGAGAAACCAAAGACTGCACGCCTGTTTTGATTAAGTGAGGCCTTTTTCATAAGATGTGAAACCATGCTGAAGATATGTTGGATACATGCTATGGTCACATGCACAGTGAGAATCTAACATATTTTACTTGGTTATTAGGAAGAGAAATCTTAGAGTTTGTGCCTGTGTCTGTTATTCAGCTGTTTCCTATACTCTGCCTTGTGATGCTAGGGCTAGAACTCTGAAAAGAGCGTTTCTCCTCAGCCAAGCTGGCTCTCTGTTAGATTGTGCTGAGAGGAAGGACCAGACGCTGGAAGTCCAGGGCAGGAGAAGGGACAGGCTCCTTTCTGTGTGTTTGCCAACCCTGTCAGCTTTGTCTCAGCAAAGGCCCTTTCGCTCTGACGGAACCAGCGAATTGCAGCTTCTAGCCTTTTCCTGGCACTTCTAAAACTAGCCTTGTTGTGCCTCTTAGAGGTCTTAGTCATGGCTCTGTGAGGCACCTCCTCTGAGCTCCTGAGGTAAGAGTACCACAGCTGTGTAAGTCACCCCCAAACTCAGGGATTCAAAAATAATTTTATTAACTCTCCTGTTTCCATGAGTCAGGAATTTAGGAAGGGCCTCACAGGGAAGTTCTGGCTCAGGTGTCTGGCTGCTCTCAGGCTGGGGCTGAGGCTGGAAGGGCAGAATGCTAAGGCAGCTAGGGGCTGGCCAGGCATCTCTCCAAGTAGCCTCAGGGTCTCTCCACGCCGGCTCATTTGGGCTTCCTCTCAGCATGGCAACCTCAAGCAGCTCAAGGCCTCAAAGGTGCCCCAAGAGATCCAAGTGAAAGATGTATCACCTTTTATGACCTAGCCCCAGGAGTCAAATACTGCCACTGTTGGGGTTCTTGCAAGGCGACCCAGAATCAAGGGAGGAAACATAAATCCCACCTCTCAGTAAGAAGAGTGTTAAAGTCAAATTATACGAAGAGCATGTGAAATGGCAGGTATTGTAATCATCTTTGGAAAATACAATCTTCCAAAAATAGCCAGCAAGAGAACCCTTCATGGAGAAGGGTCACAGCTTTCAGAGCACCAGCTCCCTGGGTGCTGATGGTTCTGGCTCTGTGGGATCTGTCCTCTAGGCTTCTAGGCTCCCGTAACTCTGATCTCTCTCCTTTGCGTTCCCAGATCTGGGTTCCTACAGTTACTTTGGTGTCTTCACTTCTTTCAGCCCTTCGATATCTGCTGGCCAATTTTTGAACATTCCTTGTAGTCAAATAACTGATACAGCTTCGGTTTTCCTCAGTGGGTCCTGATTGATAAATTACTAGTGTTCAGAAGTAAATATGATAAAAATCGGAATAGTGCTGACATTTTATTACATGGGTAGGAAATTCTGTTAGTATATTTAAGTAGTGTATAGCAAACTATATCAATATTGCAGGAAATATAAAATAAAATAAAGGATACTAAAAATAGACCTCGCTCTTAAGAAGCAAGAGAGGGAGATGGAGCATGTTCTCAAAGGAGAAACCTCCAAACAGATTCTGAGAATGTGGTAACTAATACAGATGAAAGAAGCAGAAATATAAATGCTGGAGAATGCAGGCCCTGGAGAAAGGTTATGGTTAGTGAGTGAAGGTGTCCTGGAGTTCATGCACTTTGAATACAGTTTATGGTTCATCACTTTTGGAAAATTCTCAGCCAAAAATTCTGTCTCCAAATATTGCTTCTGCTATTATCTCTCTTTTTCTGGGACTGCAGTTACATGTATGTTAGACTGTGTCCCATGAGTGTCTGGGACACATGAGAGTCTGTTCTTTCCATGCTGTTTTCTCTGTTCTTCCTCTGTTTCGGTATTTTCTATTAATCTGTCTTTGAGTTCATTAACTCGGTCTTCTGCTGTGTCTATTTCTACTGTGTCTAGTTAATCTTATTTCATTGAGTTCTTAATTTTAGAGATTGTATTTTTCAGTTGTAGAACACATATTATTTTTAGATTCCAGTTCTATATTTAAATTCTCCAACCTTTTACCCAGTTTTAATCTTATCCTCTATTTTATTTAATGTATTTATTATACTTAAAGTTTTTTTCTGTTAACTCTAAATGTGGATCACTTAAATGTCTGCTTCTATTTTTTTTTTCTCTCAGCTATTGGCCATATTTTTCTGTTTCTTCAGATGTTTCATAATTTCTTATCGTATGCTGCACATTATAAAGGAATGAAATCCTAGAAGGTGAAATTGGTATTACCCCCCTCATTCCCACACAGCCTGCAGTGGATTCACTCCTCCCTGTATTAGGCAGGTAGGGTGAAATATTGATTGCCTCAGTCCAATCAGGAATTGAGCTTTTGTTAGACTCTGCCCACCTCTATTTTCAAATGTCTCAAGGATGCAAGCTGTCATGTATTTGTTGTAAGCCCCTCCCCACAGCAGGGCTTTATCTTCTAAGCACTGGAAGGTTGCCTGAGATTTCACTCACCCTGGTTCCCTCGAGACTGAGCTATCCTAGCATTCAGAAAACATCTCATGGGGAAAAACAGCAGTATGTTTAGAATTGTCCTAGATTCCAATCTGTCATGTCGACCTACATGACTGTTAAAAGTTCTACTGATATACCTCTCTTCCAGGAGAATCCTTTGGCCTAAGACAAGTGCAATATTCAACCCTTCACACTTGGCAAATGCCCCCAGGGAAGAAAATAGCTGATGATCTCAGCTCACATAGATGGGCTTCCTCTTCAGTAGAATTTTAGTTCATCTAGTCCTTGTTACTTTCACATGTCTCTGATGTTTAAAAAAAACCCAAACATATATATACATACATATATATGTATGTATATATATGTATGTATATACGTATATATGTATGTGTGTATATATATGTATATATACATATATATGTATGTATATACATGTGTGTATACACACACACACACACACACACATAAATATATATATATATATTTAAGTTTATTTATTTATTTTGAGAGAGAGCAAGTGAGTGAGAGAGTGTGAGCAGGAGAGGGGCAAAGAGAGAGGGAGAGAATCCCAGGCAGGCTCTGTGCTGACAACACGAAGCCTGATGTGGGGCTTGAACTCACGAACTGTGAGGTCACAACCTGAGCTGAAATCAAGAGTTGGACTCCTCACCAACTGAGCCACACAGGAGCCCCTAAAAAAGTATATTTGTGCTCTCATTTTCCCCTAGTTGTTGCAGTGGGAGTGATGGCTGTCACTACTTACTGCATTCTACTTGGAAGCTGAAGTCTTTGCATAATTCTTAAAACTTTTTATTGTAAAATAAAACATCGATTTAGAAAGCCACACGAAACAAATGTATAGTTTAATGAGATATTACAAGGAAAGCCCACTACCCAGGTCAAGAAAAATAAGTTTGCCTGCCACACTGGAAGCCCTTTGGATGTATCCCTTTCCAAACTCAATGCCTTCCTCCACACAAGAGAACCATTATCCTGACTTTTACAGTAATCACTTCCTTGTATTTCTTTACAGTTTTTACCACCCAAGTGTGCATCCCTAGACACTTACTCTTGTTCACTGTAGTTTTTTTCAAGTCTCTTTTTACCTACAGGTTTTTCCTCCATAGCCCTTCTTCCCCCCCCCCCTCCCCCCCCCCCCCACACACACAATTCATCCTTTAGAACCTGGGGTATTCAACCTGCAATTTCTCCCACAACATGGATTTGATTGACTGGACACTCATAGTGCAGTTCAATGCACTGGTCTGTCCTCTGTATGTTCTGCAAATTGGCAGACCTTCTGGATTCAGAAGTTTGATCAGACCACATTTGGTCCCTTTGGCAACACTACAGAAGGTGGTATGTTAGCAGCTGTTAATTATTAACACCTAGGTCTATTTATTTACTAAGTGTTGCAAAATGGTGATATTCAATCATTTATGTTCCCTCATTTGGATATTTTTATAAAGAAACAATCCTCTTATCTACTATTTTGTACCCAATTCATATGTGATACAGTTCATATAAGAAGCGTTGGATATATGCATGCTTCTTTCACTTTGTTTACTAGTACTCAAGATGATAAATTAATTCCCTGTGATTTCTAAAGGCAACTAAGTAGAGTTTAAAAAAATATCAGTAGGAACTCATAGATTTAAATATATTTATTGGATTTTAATCAATCATAATTACTGTCTCTTTTAAAGTTTAAAATGTCCCATCTTTGGTCAAGTGGGAACACCTTCAAGTTTGTTCTTGACTCTCTTTGACATCTCCTAGTCTTTGATAGATGGCTTATATTCTGGTATGCCACGCTGGTCCAGGCTTATTTGTACATTTCCTGTCCTAAAGCTGGAAACAGACATTTCTCCAAGAAGCCCTGGTTTCTTTTAGGGAAATGGAACTTCAAGACCCAGTCCAGGAATAGAGACGTTCACTGCCACTAGTTGGTCATTATTTCTAGGCCTCTTCAATTGACAGAGCTAGAATATAATTATTTGTAAATGAGGAATTTAATTCAAATTGAAATTTAGGCTACAAGGTCTTTTATTTAACTTCTATTTTACATTCATATTCTTCCACATCAAGAACTCTAATTTTCAAGAAACCTGGAGAGGATAGAATCAGAATAACCCATACCCATTTTCTTTATTCCACATATACACTGCAGTCTCAGAATAGCAATACTATCACTTCAACGTCCCTGAGAAGAATTACAATTCTTTTTGCTTATCTCTTCCCATTCTCCTCCCACTTTTGAAAATACTTGTACCACCTTTGTACTAACTGAGCATACAGCCAGTGCAAGCTACTCTCTCTTTGCGCCCTTTATTCAGAGTTCCTGGATTCTCTGTATGTTTCATGCTCACCCTCTATCAAGGTCTCTAGCAATTTTGTCTGAAGTTCTGTGGTAGATTCCTCAGTAAGGACTCATGGGAACAGTGTTCCCTAACTTCTTACATATTAACAGTTTGTGGCCTTCATACTTCAGTTTCTCTGGGTATAAAATCCTTAGCTTACATTTTCTTTGATTAGCCTAAATATGTTATTCCATTTTCTTCTAGCATAAAATATTGCTTTCAAAAAGTCTGAGGGTAAATCTAAATTTCTTTCCCTTATAAGTAATATGTACTTTTTTGTTGATGATTAAAGAATTTATCTCCTTCTTCTTCAAGGTCCAATAATTTTATTAGAATAGGTACTGATGTTGATTGTTCTGGGTCAGTATTCAGAAGGTACATTGCAACCTTTCAATTTCAATTGTTTTCAATAAACAATTTCCACTTTTTTTTCTTAGAACAGATTTGAATTATAGTTCTTAGCATCTGTTCCATTCTCTTGCTTTGGTTTGCTTCCTCATGGTCTCCTATTATTTGTATACTGGACTTTTACCTGTCTTCAATACTTATTGCTCTCTCTCAAAACCTTTTATTTCCTTTATTTTTTTATTTTATTTTATTTTATTTTATTTTTTATTTTTTTTTTTTTCCAACGTTTTTTTTTTAATTTATTTTTGGGACAGAGAGAGACAGAGCATGAACGGGGAAGGGGCAGAGAGAGAGGGAGACACAGAATCGGAAACAGGCTCCAGGCTCTGAGCCATCAGCCCAGAGCCTGACGCGGGGCTCGAACTCACGGACCGCGAGATCGTGACCTGGCTGAAGTCGGACGCTTAACCGACTGCGCCACCCAGGCGCCCCTTATTTTTTTATTTTAAAACATTTCCTCTTTCACCTTCTATTTATCTTCTGGGGTTACTTGTTTTATTTCTAGTTTAGTCTTCATTCTGAAGTGATTTTTCCTTTTATTTCTAATATTTTTCTGAGTTTTGCCACTTCATTTTTGGGTTTTTCTAACTCTGACTTATGTAGTGTTTTCATATCTTGCATCATTTTCCTAATGTCATTAAGCACACTGTGAAATAGTTGCTTACAATTTTGATCTGTTCTGTGGGCATGTCTTTCTGCTGTGCTTTTATTGTCTATAGAGATGTTATTCTGCTGCTTATTCTCTCTCCATATATTAACTCTGTATTGGATCTAACCTCAATGCTTTGCTATTGTTCATTTTTACATGAAATGAGTTGTCTTGAGGAGTGTTCATGATAATTTTTCTAACTTCATGGAGCTTTTTCTAGTTTTTTCCTATAGTGTTAAAAAAGTAGAGTGGTTTGCTTCCTGAGATTTATTGGTTTTATTCACTGGTCCTCCTTTTCATCTTGGTCTTCTCTTCCCATTGGATAATAACTCTGTCCTGCTCAATTTTGATCCTGCAGCCAGAAGTGTGGGAACTGTTCTGGAAGGTCATCCTGCTGGTCAGTTCTGAGGGTTCCTAGGGACTAGATGGCTCTAGGGCAGCTGGTTCTCAACTGCCGTGGCTTTGCACCACTCCTCTCCCCATCCAGGGACATTTGGCAGTGTCTAGAGACTTCTGGTTGTCACAACCAGGTGTGTGCCACTGGCAGTTAGTGGGAAGAGGCCAAGGATGCTATTAAACATGTGAGAGTGCACAGGACAGCCCCCCACAACAAAGAATTATCTGGTGCAAAATGGCAATAGTGCTGAGGTTGAACAACTCTTTTCTAAGTCATTCAGATCTTATTATAGGTCGCTTGCACTTACTCTATATTAGGAGTGAGCAAAAACCCTTCTTAGTCTCAGCTGTTGGTCCTAAATTTTCCTCTCACACTTCCTAATAAATATATATTGTCTATTTTGGGGTTCTTCTGTTCTTATATATGTCATACTTCGATTGCTTTTCTGTATTTTCTCCTGCACAGACACTGATATCATGTAGGTCTTGTGGCTTTTGGTACTTTGCCTTTGCCCACTGGTGTTTTGGTGTTAATGGGGATACTCTCTCCCCTAGTTCTATTTTCAATGTTGCCCATAGGGCTTTTTAAAAGCTGTGGCAAAATATACATTAAATTTGCCACTGTAATCATTTTTAAGTGTACAGTTCAGTAGTGTTAAGTACATTCACCCTATCATCCAACCAAGTTCCATAATTTGTTCCTAGGTTTGTAGTTTTGCTATCTATTGCTCTGTCCTTATGTGGGAATTTAGAGAGATTACTTGTTGCTATCTTCCCAGAATCCTCTTGCAAAGAGTTTCGAAGGTGGAGAAATAAGTTTCTTAACAGAAAAATAATTTTAAAAATGGCTTTCAAGAGTTACCTGCAACTTTATCTCTATTTAAGGCAGAGTTAAACTCTTCAACTTAAACATGGTAACCCAACCCGTAAATGCTATTTGAAATATTCTGAAGAGTCATGAAGCATTTCCTTTTAAGAAGTGAGAATGAAATAGGGTATGTTCTTGACAATAATCATAACACAAAGGCCTCCAAAATCCAGTCTCTAGGGTAGAGTGACAAAAAGCTGATGGAGCAAGAAATTAAGAACAGAATGTATTTCACTAAAATTAACTGATTTGTAAAAGTATAAATCAAACTTTGGCAGCCAACCCAGATTTCCCTAAGTGGACTTCAAGAATTAATGAGAATCCATATACTTTGGGGTATTTGTAAGATGTGCTAGACAGAGTATTATTATTTTAATCATTGTTTTGGAGGAAGTCTGGGCAAAGTCACTAAATACACTTCAAGCACTGGGGAAAGAGAACAGATTGCAGAAGTGGTACACTTGGTATCATATATAGAAGGTAATTTAAAATATGATTCCAACTCTTCAATGTTAGGTTTAAGCAGTATAACAGTTTGGAAATCGGGTTATATCTTTCATCTTCCTACACTTAAGATCAACTGAAAACTTTTCCCCTAAAGCCCATGGGATATCCACTGAATAGTGGCTCCCCTGGTGTCCTAAGCTGTTTCTTAGGTCTTAAAGAGCCCTTTATATTCTTTTAAAAAAATGAAAATGATTTGAAGAGATCACCTCTCAACAATGTTGAGGCAGGACACGCCATCCTGGCCCCCCACAGCATAGAGAAAGCCTCCGAGCACTGCCACGCCAACACTCGTCCTGCACGTGCTTGTGGGAGCCACATCGCTGCTCCATTGGTTTGTTTTGGGGTCGTACCTGCAGAGAACACATTAAGAGCAGAGTTTGTACTATACAAAGAAAGTCTGGCCATATCTACACAGTCTATGTTCTTTCCTGTAAATATGGACTGATTAATAACTAAAGCGTATGTAATGCTAATTTATGTTTTAGTTTTTAAACTTAATTTTTATTTAAACAAGTTAGATATGAATATGTTTTCTTTTAAAACTTTTTTCAGAAAGTTTTTGACAAAGCTAAATTTCCCTTTGAGTTCCACCAATTTCTGGTCTCTTCCCATTGTGACTTGGTGTATGTCCTTCAAGACAATACTTTATAATACCACAACGTAGGAACTGTTTTCTCACTCGACATATTTCTGAGATCTACCCATGCTAATAGATATAGCTCTAGATTCTTCCAACATTTCATTATTGTGTGTGCCTTATATTATTTAATACTATCCCTACTGATGTATCCTTACATTGCTTATTACATTTTGCCATTAAAAACAGTAATTACTAATTTGACCAGTAAAAATGATTTTGGCATACAGGACCTGAATGTGAGACAGGAAACCATCAAAACCCTAGAGGAGAAATCAGGAAAAACCCTCTCTGACCTCAGCCGCAGCAATTTCTTACTCGACACATCTCCAAAGGCAAGGGAATTAAAAGCAAAAATGAACTATTGGGACCTCATCAAGATAAAAAGCTTCTGCACTGCAAAGGAAACAATTAACAAAACTAAAAGGCAACCGACGGAATGGGAAAAGATATTTGCAAATGACATATAGGATAAAGGGCTAGTATCCAAAATCTATAAAAAACTCACCAAACTCCACACCCGAAAAACAAATAATCCAGTGAAGAAAAAGGCAGAAGACATGAATAGACACTTTTCCAAAGAACATCCAGATGGCCAACAGACACATGAAATGATGCTCGATGTCACTCCCCATCAGGGAAATACAAATCAAAACCACACTGAGATACCACCTCACGCTGGTTAGAGTGGCTAAAATGAACAGATCAGGAGACTATATATGCTGCAGAGGATGTGGAGAAACGGGGACACTTTTGCACTGTTAGTGGGAATGCAAACTGGTGCAGCCGCTCTGGAAAACAGTGTGGAGGTTCCTCAAAAATTAAAAATAGATCTACCCTATGACCCAGCAATACTACTGCTAGGAATTTACCCCAGGGATACAGGAGTGCTGATGCATAGGGGCACATGTTCTTTTTTTTTCACGTTGCTACAAAAGGCCATATTTCATTCTTTCTCATTGCCAAGTAGTATTCCATTGTATATATAAACCACATCTTCTTTATCCCAATGTTTATAGCAGCACTTTCAACAATAGCCAAATTATGGGAAGAGCCTAAATGTCCACCAACCGATGAATGGATAAGCGTCCGACTTCAGCTCAGGTCACGATCTTGCGGTCCGTGAGTTCGAGCCCCGCGTCAGGCTCTGGGCTGATGGTTCAGAGCCTGGAGCCTGCTTCCGATTCTGTGTCTCCCTCTCTCTCTGCCCCTCCCCCATTCATGCTCTGTCTCTCTCTGTCCCAAAAATAAATAAACGTTAAAAAAAAAAATTATAAAGGACTCATACGTTATGCCAAGTGGTCAAGGCTGCCAACTAGTAGATGCAATACTAAAGCAGCAAAACACATTTGTTTCCTGGTTAACATCTCAAGTGAAAACTACATGAATAGCAGAGAAAAAAATTTGAAATTGACCTTACTTACCTTTCAACACTATTGAGATATGAGGATCCATCATGGCCTCCTACTGCATATAGCAGGTCATCAAGAACACTGACCCCAACTCCACATCGCCTTTTGCTCATCGAAGCTACCATTCGCCATTCATTGGTCTGTGGATCATACCGTTCAACACTAGAAATAGCATCTCCACTGCACCAGCCACCAACTGGGGGAAGTAATACAAGTGGTCAAGAGAATACTTGTTCTAATGCACAGAATGTATTACTCACTTCAAAACTTCAAATCATGACCTATTGCTTGGACTTACCAAATATCTCTAGAAGCAGATCAAAACATAAGTTATGACTTTTACTTATTCCACTGGGGTTGCGATAATCTTTAATTTTCTAAATAAATCCATTTTACAGAGAAGAACAAGGACACCAGTTTAAGTCAGATTGGGAAGTAAGTGGCATTTAATGGATAAAACACTGAATTTAGTTAGAAGACTGGAGTTTGAGTGTTACCTCTGCTAAGTGATGTGATCTTGAGAATATCTTATAAACTACCTTACTTGTTAAATAAGGAACAAAAATTTAAAAGCGAAATAATAAATACATTAAACTGCTTTCTAAAGAATAAAATACTACAAAAATGTAATTTGTTATCGAAAGCTTAAAGAACTAAAACCTGACAAAAAATAACCAGCGTTGGTGAGGATGTGAAGAAAAGGAAATCCTCATACACTGTGAGTAGTAGCGTAAATTGGTGCAGTCATTCTGGAAAACAATATGGAGGCCTTAAAAAATTAAAAATAGAACTATCATATGACCCAGCAATCCCACTTCTGAATATTTATCCAAAGAAAATGAAAACACTAATTCAAAGAGAAATATGAACCCCTATATTCAATGCAGCATTATTTATAAGAGCCAAGATATGAAAGCAACCTAAGTATCTACTGATAAATGAATGAGATATACTATATATACACAATTGAATATTACTCAGCCATAAAAAAGAAGGAAATCTTGCCATTTGCGACAACATAGTTGTATCTAAGGATCCAATCGAGTGAAATAAGTCAGACAAATGCTGTACAATTTCACTTACGTGGAAACAAACAAAACAAAACAGAAACAAACTCATAGATACAGGAAACAAACTGTTGGTTACCAGAGTGGAGAAGGGTTGGGGGGCAGGCAAAATAGGTGAAGGGGATTAAAAAGGTATAAACCTCCAGTATAAAATAAATTAGTCATGGGGATGTAATGTAGAGCACAGGGAATACAGTCAATAATATAATAACTTTGTGGGGTGCCTGGGTGGCTCAGTCTCAAAAAAAAAGAACTATAATTCAGAAGCCTAGTTTTCTTTTTATTCTACTGGGGAAAGGGATTTTGACTGTCTCTTAATAGGTCCTCTTATAACTGAAAATAACACAAAAATTCTTATGACTTATGCTATAAAATACTTTACTTTCTGTTTAATCTACACTCTATAGAGAATTCTACATTATCCAAACTGACATTTAAGGTCAGGAAACGTTTTGAAGAAACTACATTTTTCATAACCAGAATAACAAGTTCAAACTGAGTTCCACAGAGCTTCTCAGAGTGCTCCCTGAATAAAAAAGTGGTTATAGCGGATAATTTTAATTTATTATTCTTTCAAATCATCTCTATTCCAATCCAAAATAAGGGCTACATTATGGAGCTTAAAAAGTGAAGTCTAGGGGCGCCTGGGTGGTTCAGTCGGTTGAGCGTCCGACTTCGGCTCAGGTCATGATCTTGTGGTCTGTGAGTTCGAGCCCCGCTCTGTGCTGCAAGCTAAGAACCTGGAGCCTACTTCAGCTTCTGTGTCTCCCTCTCTCTCTGTTCCTCCCCCACTCATGCTCTGTCTCTCTCTCTGTCAAAAGTAAATAAAACATTTAAAAAATTAAAAAAAAAAAGTGAAGTCTAACAATACTGCCACCCCTACTCCAGCTACTAAAACAATAGCCAAACAAAATAGATTAATAGATAGATTAATAGACCTTCATAATAATGGACGTAACTCCATAAAGATGATCCTACTACTAGAATTCCCAAAAACGACATGACATCATGAAGACACAGGTACCACAAATAATTAGATCTTGCAGCCTTCTAATTTCAAAATAGACCATCAACTTTCAAAAGTGGGAAAGAGAAACTCTAAGACTGCTCTATGGGAGAGCAAGGATGCAGATGTATGTAGGTGCGAGCATGCAAATGTCTGTGTAAACCCACATAGCAGGTGAATATGTTCATGCATACATAGGAATACATAAGAATAATAATACAAATTATAAATCTATTAATAACAGAGACATTTGGACACTAGATGTATGGGAGAATTCAGTGCATAATGAATTAATAATTAAGTTTGAAATCTAAAACAAAAATAAAGAAATTCTTCAAAAGAGAAAAAAAAGTCTGATGAGGACTGGAGTGAAAAAGAAAACCTGGCATCAATTTTCTTCTTGCAGAAATACTACAATCCTCTACATGAAGGAATTTAGATGAAAAAACTTAAAAAGAGAGAGCTAGAAACATAAATTATCAAATTTTCCCTCTAAAAATATAGGGGAAAATATATTCCCACATGCCAAGAGAAAATTAAATTGGGAAGAAAAAGATAGGCAGTGGTTAGGCTGATGGAAAAGGATACTAGGCCCCAGAGATTGCACAAAATTCCCTGATGAAAAGGAATAGAACACTTCATATATTAAAACGGGACAAAAGAATCCAAGGATGTCTACATCTAAGGAGCCATGGAATTAGTGAAAGTTGGGAGCTTAAATACAAATACTATACGTCCCGGTTAGCTCCACGAATCAGAATTAGAAAAAAATTCAGAGAACTTGCTACAGACTGAATGTATGTATGTCCCACCACAATTTATATGTTGAAATCTAGTCCCCAGTGTGATGGTATTAGGAGGTAGGGACTTTTCAGGGTGCTTAGGTTATAAGGGCAGAGCTTTCATGAATGGGATCAGTGCTCTTATAAAGGAGACCTCAGAAAGTTCCCTTGCCCCTACCTCCATGTAAGAACACAGCAAAAAGATAAGAAGACCAACCTCCATGAAGAAGCACGTGGGCCCTCACCAGACATGGAATCTCCTGGTGCCTTAATCTTAGACTTCCTAGCCTCCAGAACTGTGAGAGATAAATTTATGTTGTTTATAACCACCCAGTTTCTGGTTTTCTGTTAGAATAGCCCGATGGACTAAGACAGAACTAGTAAAAAGTAGTTTGATGCAACTGTGAGAAAGCTGTTATTCAGGTGAACAAGGGAGCTGAATTTACGTGGATGGAAGTGACATCTGAGGATGAAAGTTCTTAAAGATTAAGGAGCAGAGAGTAGGAGCAAAATGATACAGCAGGCTGTCTTGGGCTCAATCTAGCTCAGTGGAGCTAGGAAAGTGTGTAACTGTTTAATGTAAGATAATGTTTTGTTTTTTAAACTTTTTTTAAATGTTTACTTGTTTTTGAGAGAGAGACAGAGTGTGAGTGGAAGAGGAGAGAGAGAGGAAGACACAGAATCTGAAGCAGGCTCCAGGCTCCGAGCTGTCAGCAAGCATGGAGCCTGATGTGGGGCTCAGACCCACGAACCACGAGATCATGACCTGAGCCGAAGTCGGATGCCTTAACCAACTGAGCCACCCAGGCCTCCCTGTAAAGATCATGTTTTTTGACAGTTCTAGGTAATTATGAGGTGACTTGCATACTGGTATATAAAAAATGCATATGACTCATTTTAACAAAATATCTACTGCATGACATTTTTAGACTTACATAAAAATAGAGCACTCTTGGAGAATACCAGTGTTGGATCATGAGTTAAGGAGTCAAGCTACATGGTAACTTATTATGTGTCTCTTATGACAGTGGCTATCACAATTGTCCAAAGGACTACTCAAATGACAGTTTAATATGTAGGAAAACATTCAGTTTAATCACAGTATATTAAGACCCAAACCTGCAAAGAGTACTTCTCCACATCGGATAGGTTTCCGTGGTCTTGTCCTTGGTCCTTGCATCAGTGGTCGTTCTTGAGGTAAGAGGAGATAGTTTTTAGCTTCATCTACCAAGTCTCTGTGGAGAAAATTCTGCCTTTATTCCAAATGTCTAAATAATATTGTTGGTCAAATTCCAATATGGTTTAGGAATACGTAAATTGGCAAAGGGGAGCAAGCATAAATCAAACCAAATCATGAATTCCAGCTAATATTAAAAAGTCACAAACATGAGAGAAATGATGCCAGTCATACTATGAGTTGTAAATTGATTGGTATTTCCATCATGACTTCCTATCTTAGTGCAAATTTAGCCTGAAACTCATTATGCTTGGGACCACCGATAACTTACGGGAAACTAAAATTTACAACTCAATTACCAACCTGCATAGTTATTGCTTTCTCATGAATTTTACTAGATTCTGCAGGATACTGGCAGAGTAGCACATCAGCCTTGGCACTAGATAGTTGTTAGATTAATTAAATAATAAAACTAAGTCAAAAATTGGATTGTTAAGAAGAAACAGTGTACTGTCATTTAATATTAATTTGTTATCTGGTACTGTATGAAATGGTTTACTCTCAGCAAGTCTACTGAGGAGGAACAACTTTTTTCCCTGTCTCTTCAGGTACCTTCTGAGAAGAACCTAGTAATTACACTTGTTAAATACAATATCCTAATACAAACTAATCACATACGTACTTAGCTCACTTGAGTCCTCTCTCTGAGTGATTCGGGACCTGATTAGTGCAAACTCTGTTCTTTCCCAATCTTGAAAGTGTTTCCTAAAATATATTTTCATTTCTCTAGCTTTTTATGCTACAAAGAGTAATTTATTCCTCCAGGACCAATCCCAAGCATGACCCAATAATGTACTTCCAATATATGGTTTGATAGGGCCCCTTTTGAGTTTACTTATCCTAAAAAAAAAAAAAAATCAAACCAAACCCCAAACCAACAGCTCCTCCCCACCCAAAACCCAAGCTGATGACCAAGAACTTTCTGAAGCTTCCTCAGCCTTAAAAACAAAGACTGGGATCTCTTAATAGCCAGTTTTTAAGTGTTGAGGGTTTATAGTACTCTCCTAGAGAGAGTACTATAGAGCTATAGCAAGCCAACCCAAAATTTATAGTAACAATGAGAACACTTATAGCTATGTGTCAGTCCTTGTTATAAGGGTTTAGTATATATTAACTCAACAATCCCCACCACTGGGGGTGCTATTATTGTCCCTACTTTACAGATAAAGAAACCATAGCAGAAAGAGGTTAAGGTAACTTGCCTAAGGTCCCACATCTAGTAAATGGTGAGGTCAGGATATCAGTAAAGGGTTTCCTTTAAAAGTGACTTTGGAAGTACCTCTACTCGGTGCATCAGAATCAGTACAATCTGATTTATGTTTTATGGATGGGGAGCACTTTTGCATTGTTTCTTCAGATTTCAGAATCCGTAATTCCATATGGTTTTCCTTCTGCTACTATACATACTTGAGGGAATTAATTGCCATTTGTCTGATTTTTATTTAAAATACAAATATCAGGGCACCTGGGTAGCTCAGTCAGTTAAGCATCCGACTCTGGATATTGGCTCAGGTCGTGATCTCGCGCACCTGAGATCAAGCCCCATGTTGGGCTCTGTGCTGAGTGGGGAGCCTATGTGGGTTTCTCTCTCTCCCTTTCTCTCTGTCCCTCCCCCACTCGCTCACACACTCTCTCTCAAAATAAACAAACATTTAAAAAAAAAAAAAAACCCAAATATCTAAAACCCCCTCTGACATTTCTTTCTAAGGGACAGGCTTCAGATTATAGAAGAAATGCAAACGAATCTACACGTTCTACTTCTGTTCTAGGGATTCCTAATACTAAAGCAAGTTTCTTTAGTCACTAAGGGAGACCCAAAGGTCAGTGTATTTCAAGGAGTTCTTTTCATTTTTATATATAGAACATGCTAGGGAAAAAATGGTTAAAAACATCATATAGTTTGATTTGAACCCAAATCTTAAAATCTATCAAACTGGGAAAAGTAATTTATCAATTTGTGTCTATATTACAGAGATAGCCCAATAAAATAGGTGTTTTGTTTATGTTATAGAAGCATTTAGAATTTCTTTCACGAAGAACATCATGAAACTATCCCACCACGCTCTGGTGGAAACCCTTCCACAGCTACTTGACGAGCAGACCTTTGACTCTGTCCACAACCTCAGAAAGCAAGGCTGGTCCTATTCCCTAAGCAGCTATATGTGATAGAAGGAACAGTGCTCTTGGTACTTTCTGACAGATTCAACAGCGTTATTTATCTCAAGAAAAACATATATTAGCAGAGAATTGCCTCTTCAAATTCAAGCTTGCATTAAAATCTTAGAAATCTACCTCTTTATTGCCACTTCTACACCAATAAGCACCACACATAAAAACTAATGGAATGGAGTACTGGAAGCTCAGTCCTCTCTTCTTCCATCTCCTCCTCTTGACCCTAACCCAGAAGAAAAACCTGTTAAATACTGCTCTGGTGTCAGCACTAAGAAATACAACATTTAGGAAGCAACACAAATAAAGAAATTAGAAGAAAACAGAAATGCTTAGTTGTTGATTTTTCCCACCCAGGGCCATTCATACCTGCACTCCTCATCACTTTTGATGAGGGGATCAGAGCCTACAGTGCCCACCAGGAACTTGGGACTGAGCAAAGGCAGACGAACATGCTGCAGCACCTAAGAGATAATAAATACCGTTAAAGGCACGAGCTCCCACCTGCAGGATATTTAACAGAATACGTAACACAAGTTCCCATAGTCTTTCCACTTGCTTTGGGATCTAACTGAATTAATTTGATTTAATTAATAAACAATAAAGACAGAGGGAAGACATAAATAATAAACCTAAGTTTATTCCATCAATTTAGTAATCAGAATAGTCAGAAAATTGAAAGCATACTAATATCATTTTAGAATGCCACTTTGAGCTTTCAGCAATATGTTTAAAAAAAAATTTTTTTTTTTAATTTTTTTTAATGTTTATTATTTTTGAGAGAGAGAGACAGAGACAGAGACCAAGCAGGGAAGGGGCAGAAAAAGAGGGAGGCACAGAATCGGAAGCAGGCTCCAGGCTATGAGCTGTCAGCACAGAGCCCAACGCGGGGCTTGAAGTCACGGACAGCGAGATCATGACCTGAGCCGCAGTGGGCCGCCCAATCGACTGAGCCACCCAGGCGCCCCTAGCTTTCAGCAATATGTTATAAGCTCTTCTATAATTAGCTTATATAACTGGACTGAAACAATCCAGAAGAATATCCTATTAAACTGCTAAAGACTATAGTCATAATAACGAGAACATTAAACATTCATTTAGTGACCACTTTCGGCCCATATCATCCCTTTACTCTTCCAAATGTGATGAGATTTCCAAGCCACAAGGAAGGGAAGCACGATAATTGTCATCCTTGCTTTCTTTTGTTCATTTACACCTTTAGGTTCTGACTTGTGCTATAACCCTAACCTAGAGTTGATGCAAAATAGAGAGGAAGCCAAGGAGCAAAAAGTTCAAAATGATAAACACTTAAAATGCTTCTAAACAGTATCTTCTTGATTATTTGGGATAGATGGTGTCTCTTACAGTCTAATATAAGGGACAGTGACAATCGCTTATTTTTTGTAAGTCAAACATTTATTATTTCATCCAGTACAAAAAGGGCAGTTACTTGAAGAAACATTTTCGCCATACCTGGGGTAACTGAGGACGTCTTTCTTGAATACTGTATTTGACCCAGGCCATCACTGCATTGAACACCTGTTCTTCACTGCGAACGTTTAGTTCATCACTAGATATTATATCAATGAGCTGATTGGCTGGAAGCAACATGAACTCTTCACTTTCCATCACCTGTTCAAAGTTCAGTAAGAATAAAAGAAAAACAATTGTGACCACATTTAATTTACTCTTGATGATGATTTACTTGTCACTGTAAGTTCATCAGTTGTAACAAATGTACCTTTCTGGTGCAGGATGTTGACAATAGGGATGGGAGTGTGTGTGTAAATGGGGTACATGGGAATTCTGTTCCATTTAGCTGTGAACTTAAAACTGCTCTAAAAAAAATAACATTTATTCATTTAAAAAAAAGGTGGGGAACAAAGGAAAGTACTGAGGACACAATTAAAATTTTAGAAATAATAATTTGTGATGCAAGCAGTTTAAGAAAAATAAAATCTGTTTTTCTAAAATGAAGTATCAAAATCTACATTTAACATTAAAAATAAATGAAACTAACTACATCAAGTTATAATTCCAGAACTATGAGGCATATAAAAAAATCAGAAAAAGCTTTCAGAGGAGGATAAGTTGCTGAAAGAGAAACACTAAGGGGCCAGTTTAAAAAAAGAATGAGGGGGGCGCCTGGGTGGCGCAGTCGGTTAAGCGTCCGACTTCAGCCAGGTCACGATCTCGCGGTCCGTGAGTTCGAGCCCCGCGTCAGGCTCTGGGCCGATGGCTCGGAGCCTGGAGCCTGTTTCCGATTCTGTGTCTCCCTCTCTCTCTCTGCCCCTCCCCCGTTCATGCTCTGTCTCTCTCTGTCCCAAAAATAAATAAAAAACGTTGAAAAAAAATTTAAAAAAAAAAAAAAAAAAAAAAGAATGAGGGTGTCAGCAATTGCACAAGCAAGAATGAATATACTGAGGAGAGAGACTCATGAAAACCTCAGAGGATCAAACCACTCTGATATACAGATATCAGAATGGAGGTGAAATGGCAACAAGGATATTACCTTGTTGTGCGGTCCAGCCACAAATCCCAAGATCTTGTATACCCTGCCATCAGTACGTAGAGTAAAAGGGTCAGGGTGCAACGTGGAAGAGGGAAACAGTCAATGCTACCCTCCATGCGGTTTGTTCTCATTCAGAAGATTGTGCTACACATAATGTCTATTATCAGCACAGGAAGAATACAGTTAGGAGTGACCTCCAATGCAGATGATGTATTCTCTTAGGACAGGGTTTTTCATGCTCATCAAAAAGAATATTACTGGGGCACCTGGGTGGCTCAGTCAGGTGCGCGACTGACTTCAGTCAGGTCATGATCTCACAGATTGTGAGTTCGAGCCCCATGTCGGGCTCTGGGTTCAGAGCCTGGAGCCTGCTTCGGATTCTGTGTCTCCCTCTCTCTCTGCCCCTCCCCTGCTCAAGTTCTGTCTCTCCTTCAAAAATAAACATTAAAAAAAATTTTTTTTTTTAATCAGAATATTGGGCAGGACACAAGATAAGCCATAGCAATTTGAATATTTGATTAAGACTGTTTTATCCCAAGTACATTAGAAACAAATACAAATTCTAAAATGAAGCCATTAGGGCCATAAGGTTGGCTATACTTGTAGTGGAAAATATTAATGAGCTCTCCAATTTTTATGGCACAGGTTTTCAAATCATCTGAGTGAGAGACCCTTGGGGTTCAGGAAATAAAATAGGTTACCTCCATATTTTAGCTGAGGTTGCTTACCCAGGTAACTTAGTAGTTAGAATGACTGCATTGTATTCTCTGTGGCACGGCTGTCAGATTTAGCAAATAAAAACAAAGGACATGCTTACACTACAAAATTACTTGTTGTGTATCTGAAACTCGTATTTAACTGGGCACCCTGTATTTTATCTGGCAACCCCCACTTGGGGGCTATAAAATCAAGGCAAAATTCGAGGCCTAGCCCTAAATTATGTGTGCTGGCCTTCACAGCATGCAGAACTGTAGCCATGACTGTATCTTCTTTCCTCTTTTTTCTCTTCTTCACTCTGATCTCTTAACTTAAACACAAGTGTGGTATCATATCTCTCTGCGAAGCAGTGCCTTAACATTCTTTTGGATCTTGTTAAAATATAAATTCTTTGGGGCGCCTGGGTGGTGCAGTCGGTTAAGCATCCGACTTCAGCCAGGTCACGATCTCGCGGTCTGTGAGTTCGAGCCCCGCGTCAGGCTCTGGGCTGATGGCTCGTAGCCTGGAGCCTGTTTCCGATTCTGTGTCTCCCTCTCTCTCTGCCCCTCCCCCGTTCATGCTCTGTCTCTCTCTGTCCCAAAAATAAATAAAAAACGTGGAAAAAAAAATTTAAAAAAAAAAAAAAATTCTTTTTCCTAACTTAGTGATTATAAACCAATGATCACTAAGTTTAAACTTTATGAACAAACCACTATTATATTCACTACTTACTGGAAACATTAAATGGCAAGAAGACGTGAAAATCTATGTTAGAAAATATTTGTTTGGCACTAACAGCAAAGAGTAGAACTAATACTTTTGATAGTCTAGTTAAACTGTCACTTCTTTTTCCACCAAGAAGAAAAAAGATATTAGTGATCTACCATTAGAGCAAATCTGGAACTGGAGTCTATCCTTGACCAAACAACCAGGTTAAGAAAATAATGCTTTTTAAAGTATCTGTTTTAAATAAAAGTTTATAGGAGATCTGGATTTTAAGTCCCACACTATTATGGTAATGAGCTTACTTTTAGTTTCCTCTAATGAATGGAGATGCAATTTGAAAAATGAATAAAGCTGAAAACAATAAAAGCGAATAAGCAAAGTTAACTAGAGTTGTTCTACCAGGAGTGAATGGCGAACTTAATGTTGAAAGACAATTTTTTAATTTATCTTTATGGACAAATGACACCGTATGAATTAAGCCAGGTCTAATGAAAAAGAAGGAAATTAAGTAGACTTAAGTTAGAAAATAATTTAAATGAGTCACATGTGTTAATGCCCTAAATGGTGACTTTTTTTGCATCTGCACAGAACTAGTGCACAAACAAGTGCATTCTACTCCACAAACAAGGGGATTTCATCATGGTATAAATCAGGTTCATTTGAAAGGCAGGTTCAGAACTGGAAGGGATTCCAAATCTTTCTCTGTTAAGGATATTCTTCAGAATTTGCAACTACCATCAGATGTAAAACCCAAGCTATGGTTAAAGCAGGAATTTTTTTTTTAAGTTTATTTATTTTGAGAGCAAGAGGAAGCACAAGTTGGGGAGGGGCAGAGAAAGAGGGAGACAGAGAATCCCGGTCCTACGCTTCGTGCAGAGCCTGAGGGGGCTGGATCACACAACCATAAGATCATGATCTGAGTCGAAATCAAGACTTGGACACTTAACCAACCGAGTGACCCAGGTGCACCTAAAACAGGAAAATTTTTAAAAATAACCTTATTTATTTTAAGTGTACAGAACAATGAGTTCTGATAAATGTATATACTCATATAACCATGACCACAATCAAGATATAGAATATGACAATCATCCCCAAAGCAGGGAATTCTTAATATGGGATCCAATGACTTTTGCAAATTATTTTGGAAATTCTCAGTGGTAGCAAATCTTTAGTTTTAGAGAGTGGATTTTCGTATGTGAAGACAGTGGGAAAGGGGCACCTGGGGGGGCTCAGTCCGTTAAGCGTCTGATTCTTCATTTCGGCTCAGGTCATGATCTCACAGTTCATGAGACAGCCTCGCGTGGGCTCACACTGACCGTGAGAAGCCTACTTGGGATTCTCTCTCTCTCCCTCTGTCCCTCCCCGCTCGCGCACACACACACACACACACACGTACATTCTCTATGTCAAAAGAAATAAATATTAAAAAAAAACAGTGGAATGAAATTAAGAGTCAAATCTGTTAAAAAAAAGTATGAAGAATTTAGGTTATTTTGAATGGGAAATTAAGTGTTACTATAAAATACTATTAACTTAATGGAGGTATAAACTCCATTTAGTCACGGTGTAGTCACTTCCTATATTTAGTTGGAATCAATTTAGTAATATTTTATTAAAAATTTTCCCATCTAAATTAATGAGAGATCTCCATCTTTAGTTTTCTTCTAACGTCTGTTTTTTTTTTTTTTTTTTTTAATGTTTATTTATTTTTGAGAGAGAGAGCGCTCAAGCAGGGGAGGGCAGAGAGAGAGAGACAGGGAAACACAGAATCTGAATCAGGCTCTAGGCTCTGAGCTGTCCACAGAGTCTGACCCGGGGCTTGAACAGCAAGATCAAGACCTGAGCCAAAGTCAGACGCCCAACCAACTGAGCCACCCAGGCACCCCAAGTGTCTGTGGTTTTGATAGCAGGGTATTTTGTCCTTATTTGGCAACCTCCTCCTCCTTTTTCTGGAAGACTTTCTATAGGATTAGTATTATTTCTTCCTTAAATGTTTGTCACCAAGTGAGACAAGCATTTTCTTTGTGGGAAGGTTTTTAATTATTATTTCTATTACTTTCATAGATGTAGGGTTGTTCTGGTTTTCTGTTTCTTCTTGAGTCAGTTTCTGGAATCTGTGTTTTTCAAAGAATTTGTCCATTTCCTATCAGTTGTTGAATTTATTGGCAAAATGTTGCTCATAACACTTCCTTATTATCTTTTTTAATCTGAGGGATTTGTAGTGATGTCCTCTTATATCTGATATTGGTAATTTGTGTCTTGTCCCCTTTTCTTGATCTATATAGCTAGAAGTTAATCAATTTTTTTTTTCAAAGAACAATTAATTTTTTACTCTAACCTTTATTCTTTTCTTCCTTCTACTTACTCTAGGCTTTAATTTGCTCTTCTTTTCCTAGTTTACAAAAGTAATCACTAAACAAAAACAAATGTTTCTATACATCAAAATAAAATTTAAAAAGCAAAGAAGACATCATATAGAAAAAGAAATACAGTAAGTACAACTAAAGTATATACTATTTATAAAAATATGACAGAATTGAGAACAAACATATCAGTCATGGCAACAGATAAAAATGGGCTTTAATTCCCTATTTATTTTATTTTATTTTTTTAAATGTTTATTTATTTTTGAGACAGAGAGAGAGAGAGAGAGAGACAGAACGTGAGCTGGGGAGGGGCACAGAGAGAGGGAGGAGACACAGAATCCAAAGCAGGCTCCAGGCTCTCAGCTGTCAGCACAGAGCCCGATGTGGGGCTTGAACCCATGAATCATAAGATCATGACCTGAGCTGAAGTCGAACGCTTAACCCACTGAGCCACCCAGGTGCCCCTTTAATTGCCTATTTAAAGAAAAAGATTTTCAAACTGGCTCACAAAGCAAAACTTATCTCTATGCAAATTCAAGAAAAATACCTAAAACATTATGATGCAAAAATGCTAAAAATAAAGGGCAAATGGGCAAAGATACATCAGGCAAGTGGAAACAACAACAAAAAACAAATAGGAACTGAAAGCCAGGTATCAGGCAAAGGAGAATCAAGACAACAAAAGAATGAAATCTGACAGATGAGGATACTTCGTAAAGCTAAAAGTCACAATCTGTAATTAAGATACAGAATTATGATTATCTATGCATTAAGCAACACAGCACCCACCTATATAAACTACAGATGATGCAAAGAGAAATAGAACACACTAATAATAGAAGACTTTAACACACAGGTCTGTGGACAAAGTAATATAAAAGAGCTAAGCAACATAATCAATAAGGTAGACTTTATGCATATATATCAAATACTGTAAGAATGAGACTAGAAAATATACCTTATTTTCATGCACATATGGAATAGTCAGAAAAACTGATAATGTGGGACTAAAAAAGTCAGTAAATTTCATGAAGTAGAACTACTAAAAATAACACTGACTGCCATGCACTAAAATTATAAATTAAAAAAAAAAACCCCACCTAAAAATTTAAAAATTTTCTATTAATAGTTCTCGGTAAAGAAAAATGCAGGGGCGCCTGGGTGGCTTAGCCGGTTCAAGCGGCCGACTTTGGCTCAGGACATGATCTCACAGTTTGTGAGTTTGAGCCCTGAGTCAGGCTCTGTGCTGACAGCTCTGAACCTGGATCCTGCTTTGGATTCTGTGTGTCTCTCTCTCTCTCTCAAAAATAAACGTTTAAAAAAAGAAAAAGAAAAATGTAAACAGAATTACTTAAAACAACAATAAAACGAGCAGTAAAGATAAGAATCTATTAAATGTATTTAAAACAGTGATCAGAGAAAAACTATGGCTTTAAACACTCAGAGTACTTAAGGTAAAAGAATGAAAATGAATCAAATTCTCAATCAAATGGCTAGAAAAAGAATACAGCAAGCCAAAAGAGAACACAAGGAAGGAAGTAACAAAAGTAGAAATAACATTAATGAAATAGACACAAAAATTACAGATTTAATTAATGAGTCAAAATATTGATTCTTTGGGAAAACATGAACAAAATAGACATACCACTAGCTACCTTTTTCAAGGAAAGAAACATTGAAAGTACACATATACAAAATACAAAATATCAAGGGGTAAATAACCATTGATGAAGAAATTTAAAAATTAAAAGAAATTTGTACACCTCTATATAAATAAATTTGAAAACCTAGATAAAATTGATAATTTTGTACGGAAACATAGTCTACCAAAATTGAACCTAGTAGAAAGAGGAAATTTCATGGAATGGAGAAAATGATCAATAAACTACTTCACAAAAAAGCACCACACCTAGACAGTTTCACAGAGCAATTCTACCAAACTTGCAGGGAGGACATAGTCCCAATGTTGTACAAATTGTTTCAAAGCACTGGACATGAAAGAAAACTTCTAACTCATTTTCATTAAGTATAACATGTATATCTAACCTGATAAAGATAGCACAAGAAGGGGCGCCTGGGTGGCTCAGACAGTTAAGCATCAGACTTCACTCAGCTCAGGTCATGATCTCGTGTTCTGTGAGTTTGAGTTCTCTCTCTATCCCTCCCCACTTGCACTCTCTGTCTCTCAAAAGCAAACAAACATTAAAAAAATAAAAATAGGGGTGCCTGGGTGGCTCAGTTGGTTAAGCATCTGTCTTCAGCTCAGGTCATGATCTCATAGTTTGTGAGTTTGAGCCCCACGTCAGGCTCTCTGCTGTCAGCACAGAGCCTGCTTCAGATCCTCTGTCCCCCTGCCCCACTCTCTCTCTCTCTCTCTTAAAAATAAACTTAAAAAAATTTAAAAGATAAAGAAAAAATAAAAATAAGAAAATAAAACTAGCACAACTTCTCATGAAAAAGATAGTACAAGAAAATTAAAGATTAGTAACACTTACTAATATCAACACAAAGACATTGTCTAAAATATTAGTGAATAGATTCCAACTCACATTAACAGTCCACCATGACCAAAATGTGTGTACTAAAAATGCAAAGATGCTTTAATTTTAGGACTTCATTTAAAAGAATTCATAATAATGGGTTTAAGGAGAAAATTCATATGATTATCTCCATAAATACTGACAAAACCTTTGACAAAATCCAATACCATTCCTTATAAAAAATATCCAAGAAAATAGGAAGTATGTGAGTACTTCCTTAATATGATAAAATGTTCACACTTCAATCCTAAAACCAGTATATTCATTAATGGGAAAACACCAAAGTGATTCCTACTAATGCCAGAAACAAAGTATGTCCAATATTTCCATTACCATTTAACATTTTACTAGAAGTATTAAGCCAAACAACTGGGAAAAAAAAAAAAGTCATTAACAACTGGAGTAGAAGAAATAAAACTATCGATATACAGATGACACGACAGGATGTTCAGAAATCTCTAAAGAATCAGTGTAAATAACTCAAAGAATAAAAAAATTCAGTAAAGTAGCTTTCATACACATTAATGGTAGTTGGTTAGAAGCTGTAGTAAAGGGAAAAAAACCTTACATAGCAACAAAAAATACATTTAGAATAACTTAAGAAATGTAGAAAACTTAAATGAATAAAACTATAAAACATTCCTGAGAGATAAAAGAAACAGAACTGAAGAAACAGAAAGGCATCTCTCATTTTTGAATAGAACTCAACATCATAAAAATAATTATTCTTCTTAAGTTAACTTGTAAATTAATGTGATCCCAGTAAATATACCAAGTTTTCTTCTCAAAGCTGGAAAAGGTGATACTAAGCTCATTTCGAAAAATAAACATGCAAGAAAGTTAGGAAAACACTGAAAGAGAGAGTTATACGGTAGTGGTATTAGCCCTACTATGTATTAAAATATACTACAAAGCCTCAATAATTAAAACATTGCAGGAAATAGCATGGGGCTGCTAAATGGCCTATAATAGAAGGTTTAGAACCAAGCACACACAGAAATTCAGTGTATAATAAAGATCTTATCTCAAATCACTGGTTCAAAAACATTTTTAAATAAATGGTATTGGGACTAAATATTTAGAAAAAGATAATAGTAAGTCCATATTCCACACCCTACACAAGATAAACTCAGAGAGATCATACACATACTAGAAAAAATGTGGGTGAATTCCTCTGTAACCTAAGTGTAGGAAAAGCCTTTCAAATTTTGCCTCAAAACCCAGATGCAATAAAGTAAAAGATTTATGTATTTGATAATATTAAAAAAAAAAAAAAAAAAAAACTTTCCATGACCAAAAATTACCATAAGTAGAGTTGAAAGGCAAATGTAAACTGGGAAAAAAGAGTTTGTAACTTGTAGCACAGAGAGATGGCTATCACTGTTAATGCAGAGAACTTTAAAACACCGAATAGAAAAAAGATTTAAAAATCTAATAGAAAAATGGGCAAAAGATAATAAATAATTCATAAACATGACAGATATGAAAGATGCTCAACTTTACTTAAGAGAAATGCACACTGAAACACTCTGAGATTCCACTTCCCATCTATTAGACTGGCAAAAATTCAAAACGTTGACAATATATTCTGTTAGTGAGGCTATGAGATAATATTCACCCTCATATTATTATGGCATATATTACGGTCAGAATGGTTCATCCTCATAGAGGGGAATGTGGCGATATTTAACAAAATTACACATGCAGTCAACCTTCGGCCCTGCAGTCTGATTTCTAGGAATTTATCCTGAAGATAAACCTTTAACAACACTGAACTATTCATACACAAGTCTATTCATTGCAGCATTATCTGTAATGGGAAAACACTGAACACTATGCAAATGCTCAAACAGGAAACTGATTGAGCAAATTTGTGGTACACACAAGGAGAACAACGCCGCTGTGGAGAGAGAACTGTGAACTGATATGGAATGAATTCCAGAATAAATTAAGTAGAAGGCAAAGGCAACAAAGAATATACAGAATGCTACCTTTTGTGTCGGAAAGAAATGGAAATTTTAAAAAAAGCATATGTCTGCTTAATTTTGCAAAAATAAGCATAGGAAGGATAAATCAGACTATCAAGCATCAAAATAATAAATGGTAACAAAGGACTATAATCCATTAACTAGAGTAAGAGTCTAGTGAGTCCATGATGCTAATCAATCATTCAGAACACGGAAAATTCTTCCTTAAGAAAAATGGAGTGGTTTTTTCAAATCACCATTTTACAGCCATCATAGTAATAATTGATTTGGGCAGAAATGATCAATGTATATGAGTGAAAATGAGTGAAAGTTTGATAAGGAAAAGAATATTTACATGGATTTGAAGTATCTCCCTGTAAAAGTTTTTACTAACTACAAAACGAAAAATAGTAACTTAATAGGAAAGAAACTTAGGGGACTCCACTTAACCAAGTGGTTGAAGTTAACACAATCAGTAATGGGACAAATAGATACCATGTACTTCCTGTGATGCACTGAGAATGACAAAGTATCATTTATGTAGTATTCCTGTCAATACTGAATCTACCATGAGGATACATCAGACAAACTCAGACCGAGGGACGTTTTACATTAATTGGCCTATACTCTTAAAGGTGGAGAGAACTACTCCAGATTATCAAGAACTCAGAAGACATGACAACTAAATGCAGAGCAATCATCTGCTCTGGAAATTGGACTGGAAAAAAAAATTGTTACAAAGAACAATATGGGGACAGTTGGTGAAACTGGAATGGGGACTATGGATTAAATAAAGTTTTTATTAATGTAAAATTTCATCAGTTTGATAAATGAATTGTCTTTAAAAATTTTTAATGTGTGCTTATTTTTGAGAGAGAGAGAGAGAAAGAGAGAGAGGGAAGGCAAGGGGCAGAGAGAAAGGGAGACACAGAATCCAAAGCAGGCTCCAGGCTCTGAGCTGTCAACACAGAGGCAGATATGGGGCTCAAACTCACAGACCACGAGATCATGACCTGAGCCAAATCAGATGCTTAACCAACTGAGCCACCTAGGTGCCCCAATGAATGAATTGTCCTAAGAGAATTCTATGTTAAAAGAAAAAAAATGCCCTTGGTCTTAGGAAATACACACTGAAGTGTTCAAGAGAAAAGGAATGTGATACATGCATATACTCTCAAATTGTTCAGAGAAAGATGTTCGATATAACAAGCAGAGAATGGTAAAGCAAATGTAGCAAAATGTTAACAGCTGGTAACCTGGGTAACAGGTATATGAAAGTTTTTTCTTAAAATTTCTTATAAATTTGAATTTTTTTCAATGAAGTTAAAAATTATTTTTCCAAACTGACAGTTTGAACACTGGTATATTATTGTGATGTATATCTCTTTAGTTATGTGTAAGGGTGACTAAGCTTTCATATGTTTATTTACATTTGAATATCTCCTTTCATACATTGCTTATTCATACACTTTACCTATTTTTCTATTGTGTTTTTCATGTTTTTTCTCACTGAATTTGTATGACTTTTATGGAAAAAATTTTCTTTCTGTCATATATGCCCCATGTATGAGTTTGACACTAATTTTTTGACTTAGTTTATGGTGTTATTGTTGTTATTGTTGTTATAAAGAACAAAAATTCTCAATTTTTATGCAATCAAATTTACCAATCTTTTATGGTTTCTGAGTTAAATCCTGCCTGAAAAGGATTAAGCCACCGTAGTTTAATTGCTATGAATTATTGTGTTGATGACTTCTAAATTTTAATCTCAGTCTAACCTCTTTTCTAAGATACAGACTCCTAAACAGTGGCCCGGCTCAGTATCTCTATTTAGACATCTCACGGGTGTCTCACACTGAATATATGTAAAATGAAACCCATGATATTATCTCCTCAAATTGCTCCCTTCTCCAGTACATTTGTAGTACAAATTCTCTAAGTCAAACAGTGTGCAAAAGCGTGTAATTTTGAAATATACTGCCTAATTTTCTTTCAAGAAGGTTGTATCGATTTATGTTCACACTAGCAATGCAGCTCTACTGCCTTGTCTCCATGGCCTTGTCAACAGGGGAAGGAATCAAACTTTTGGATATCTGTAATGTGATAGATTACAATTTTGTAATCTGAGAAACAAAAAATAGTACTTTGGTATAGTTTTGTGTTTCAGTTATTCTGAAAAAGCTGCAACAGATTTTCTTATGTTTAAGAGCAATCTGAATTTGTTTACTGCCCATTTTTTGGTTAGATCATTGGTCTAGGTTATTGAACAACAGGATCTCTTGCTATATTAAAGAGAGTATTTACTGTGATAGGATATTTACTGTGATAGCTGCAAAACAGTTTGCACTGTTTTTTTAAAAAATGTTTTTTAATTTATTTTTGAGAGAGCATGAGTAGGGGAGAGGCAGAGAGAAGTGGGGGACAGAGGATCCAAAGTAGGCTCTGTGCTGACAGCAGCGAGCCTGATGCAGGGCTTGAACCCATGAACCACGAGATCATGACCTGAGACAAAGTCGGATGTTCAACCCACTGAGCCACCAAGATGTCCCTGTCTTTTTTTTTTTTTATGTTTAATTTTGAGAGAGAGAGAGAGAGAGAGAGAGAGAGAGCGCATGAGTGGGGGAGGGGTAGTAAGAGAGGGAGACACAGAATCAGAAGCAGGCTCCAGGCTCCAAGCTGTCAGCACAGAGCCCAAGGTGGGGCTCAAACTCACGGACTGCGAGATCATGACCTGAAGTCGGATGTTTAACCGACTGAACCACCCAGGCGCCCCCGCCTTTTTTAAAGGATTTTATTTTTAACTAATTGTCAGGCTCGAATTCACAACCCTGATATCCAGAGTCGCAATGCTACTGACTGAGCCAACCAGGCACTCCCTGCTTTGTCTTTAACTTTTGTCTGATTACTGTTATTTTGTTCTACCATGCAAAAATTTTTTATTTTTATGTAGCCAAATCTATCAATATTTTCTTCTATGCCTTCTGTATTAGTCAATTAGAAAGGCCTTTCTCACTTCAAGATTAAAAAGGAATAGCTCCATGTCATCTTCTAATATTTTCATGGTTTCATGTTGCATGAAATGAAATCTTTGATCCATAGGAGGTTATCCTGGTGGAGAGAAGAGTGACTGATATTAAAGTGTAAAAGGGACCATGTCTTTGCTTAAAGCCCTTTAATTGTTTTCTGTTGCTCTTAAGATTAAATTTCAAATTCTTAACATGGTCTATTAACTCCAGTGTGATCGGGCTCTGGTCTTTCTGTAAAATCGTTATGTAATGTCTTCCCTTTTGCTCTCTGGGTCTCACTGGGTTTCTTTCAGTTTCTCAATCTAGTTATGCTTTCTCATGTCTCAGAATTTGGCTTGATCTGTTCCAGAACCAAAGTTAAATCTGTCTGTAATATACTGCTAAATCAGAGTTTATAGTATAGGCTTCTTCTTTGTAGTACCTATTAATTATAATTAATTATTTGTGTGATTATGCATTAATGGCTATCCTCTCTGCTAGATTATAACCTCCATGAGAACACTCTGGGCATCTTGTTCACTACCATATCTCATCATTATCTTTATTAATGAATTAATAAACTGAATACAGTTTATTAATGAATCAATGAACTGTTTTCTGACTTATAAACTAGTTTATGAATATGGCTAGGGAGAATCAAATCCCTAAACTTTAACTTTTGCTGACAGAACATAAAATTGGCCTTTAAATAAAAACTAGGCTGAGAATTGATAATAACTTATTTCTTTGATATTATAAGTTAGAATCCGCAGTAAATACCCGAACAGGTACATGTTAGCAGAACGTGAACTCATATTGCTCTCCTGACAAATATATTATGAATGCATTCAAACCACCAAGTATAACTCACCTCTTGAAAGTTATGTTGAGTGAACTTGTCTGCTATCCTTAGCAACTCACGACATGAATGTGTGTCAGCAAAAGCCCGAATGCCCAGGCAATTAGAAGGATCTAATTGTCTCTTTAAGAATTCACAGCAGGCTTCCTGTATTTCTGCCAACTGGAGGAGGCAAGCAGCTGGCAGAAGGGTCTGAACATTGCCCTCTTCCACAGTTATCTGGGAGGTATACGCAAAGTCAATCAGTAGTTCCATAGCCCTCTCATCTATGTCTCGGATCACTACTTCCGTCTGACGGCTTTCTGCCAATTCTCCTGTAAACATAGCTCGGAAGTAGGGACTGCAGGCTGACAAAATGACTCGATGGGCATATATCTTCTTAGCGCCCACAACTAGCACCACATCGCATAGCTCCCGATGCTTTCTCAGAAGGTTAATCACTTCCAAGGTTTGTCGAGGGTGCTTGTCTGAAATATAGGGCATGCGGGCGGGTTGGGGAACCCCTTCTGGCAGTTTATTGGGGTCTCCAAGGGTGCAGCGGCTTGTTACATCCATTCCAGTCTCTCCTGGTCGAATGTTGGTACACCTACAGGAATGGGGGAAGGAGGGAGAAGAGATGATGGCAATATTATTAGAAACTCACTTTCGCCATAAAGTGTTCATAAGTAAAGAGATAAAGAAACCTGCAGGTAATCAAAAGGGAGAACTAAGTCCCCAAAGGGCTTCCATTCTAAGAACACGGGAACTCATAAACTTCCTTAAAGTCTTCTGAAGAACAGCATTAAGGCCAAATCAGAGTACTTTCACTATGCACTCCCATAAAATAAAGGACAATTCCTTTTCCATATCAGAAGTACTCAGACTAGAATGTCTTAGGCCACATCTTTTACAAACTACCTGTAATACATCAATAAAAATTTATGAAAAACATTTGTAAATTATTCTTTCTGCACAAAACAGACCTATGGACTTTAATTCCTTAATCTGGCTTAACCAAAATGTTGATATTTCTTTTTCTACAACACAGAAATGTCTATATCTCATTATAATGGCAATATTTTAGACTTCTCTCAAGTTCAGCCAAAGTTATAAAATATAGCTCATGCTGCATGAAAAGAACAAAAAGGGAGGCCAGGGCCCCTAAAATTAACTTTATATGTAGTACTGTATTTCCTTTATTCTAATATGCATAATTTTTCACAGTTTATACAGGCGATTACAATTGTTCTAAGTAAAAAACAAACTAAAACTAAACTAAAAAAAAAAAAAAATCCTAAGCACAGGTTACAAAAACTAGTGTTAACAGGATGCTACAGATAATTACTGGTGGCCAGACATTCTTTTGTCTGTGAATGAGAGGAAAGCTTAGATAGAACTTTGTAACATTAAAGAAAACTGAGGTATGGGAAAATTATATGGACAAATACATGCTAGACTGTCAGCTAATAAGAGCTTTGCATACGTTTAATGCAACTTACACTACTAAGAAGTTATTAAACGAACCATATGACTTATAAGTGAGGAAGTATAGTAAATAACTATGTAGTTAATCACATTAGTTTGTTCCTAGAAAGGGAAAGAATCAAACCAAATATTTTAGAAGCCATTCACAGGGAGAAATGAGTTAAAATTCCCCCCTTGTGTAAGTTCAACCATAGATGTCTCAAAAATATTTTACCATATCTTAAATTAAGATTTTCTTTTTCCCTTCAAGTCTAACCACTCTGAGGGTTGGGTACTATGGCTACTCTGTACCAGCAGCATAAAGTTTCATACACTGTAGAAAAGATGGGCCTGGGTTGAAATGCTAGTACTGACAATTACTGGGCAAGTTACTTATCCTCTGTAATCCTCAATTTCTTCAGCTGTAAAATGGGCATCTATCCTATATTGGCAAAGATTAAAGGAGATAATGCACATAAAAGCTTCCAGTTCAGGGCTTGCTACATTTTAAATTGCAGCTATTGTAGTAATAGAATTATTACATTCCTTTCCAATGAGGTCATTATGTTTATCCATATTAGAAATCAAGTCTGAGTTGATATGCTTCAATTAATATTTAAATAAATTTTGAATTAATAGTAATCCAGCAAGTCTGGATTGAAGTTTACCTTTACTTAGAAATCTTTTCTTCATAGTTTATGAACATTCAAGTGGGAAAGAAGATGGCAGGTGAAATATTTTTTTAGTAGGATTCTTAGGAGCCTCTGTACAAAGATTTTGTTAGACTAATTTGGGGACAGAGATATTAAATCTGACAATAAGCCTCATTCGTTTAAAAGTACTGTATATTTCCAACTGTTCCCACCAAATCAGTCAGAATCGAGGAAGGTTTACTATGGTTACAAAAGAAATATATAGGTCCATAAATAGACATTCCCCACTTTACAAATGAATACTTTTCCCAACATTTAATTTTATGTTAGGTATTTGGAGGCTTATATACTTCTATAGCAAGAGTGCTGTAAATGGGGGCTAGGTTTAGTTGTAAAATCAACTTAGTGTGTCATAAGCAACACTGAAAAAATGAAACATAAGAAAAAATATTGGCATATATTCCCTTTACGTCACTGTTTCAACTGTGTGTTGTATACACACATGGATTCATATATATCTGTATAATTGGGTCCCTTTGTAAGCTCTATGTTATAGCAATAAACTTAAAAGCCACTGACATAGAGTTCTGACCTGAATTTTGAAGTCTGAAGACACAAAGGCCAAGAGGTTCAAGGAGAAGGAAAAGAACATTTCTCGTTTTGGGATTGATTAAGGGTTTGTTGTTGCTGTTGTGTTCGGTGGCTTTTGAGTGGGATGATGGCTGGAGCTCGGGAAGCTACTCTTACACGCAGACTTTGGAAGTCTATAAGTTGGGCATTTCCTGTATATGTAAGTATGTGTTACCCTAACTGTGCTAAAGGACACCCTCTTGAGAGGCTGTAATAATTATTTTCCTTTAAAAAGGGATCTGGAAAAAATGAGGGTGACAGCTCTGTAAATTTCTCAAATTTGATACACACAACATCATAGGATCAGGGTATGTGTTAATAAATTTTACATGTTAATGTTCTCCAGAAATCTTTAAATACTTTTTTTTAGATGCTTATTTATTTCTGAGACAGAGAGAGACAGAGCATGAGTGGGGGAGGGGCAGAGAGGAGGGAGACACAGAATCTGAAGCAGGCCCCAGACTCTGAGCTGTCAGTACAGAGCCTGACATGGGGCTTGAAGTCACAAACCGTGAGATCGTGACCTGAGCTGAAGTAGGTCGCTCAACAGACTGAGCCACCTAGGAGTCCCATCCAGAAACCTTTAAATATGAAAAGCAACCTTGCTTGCTTGTCATAATTTGTTACCTAGCTTGAAGAATGGAGATTGAGATTTGAAATAGAATGCACCATCAGATCATCTAGCATAATACCCTCCTTTAACAGATGAAGGAACTGATTTGGTTAGGTGACTTCTTTAAAATCATGAAGCTTTCTTTCAGTAGCACAGCAGGCCTCCTGATACTCTAGGATAAACTACAACTATCTCCTGGGGCAATGTGAATATTTAATAACGTGACTGATGTGAATGCTGGGTTAGGGAAAGAAGGGAGATGTAGAATTATTTAACAATTCAAAGTAAGATTTTCAGTTTTTTCCTTATGGATATCCAAATTTCTGTACAACTTTTTAAAGCCCAAAAAGCTACAGTTAAATGCAGATTAATTTGGTCTAGTCATCATGAAGAACTTCACCAGTGGACTATCAGAAGAGTCAAGTAACTTGGTAAAAGGACCACAAAATGAATGTCAGGCTTAAGGAAAATAGCATAACAAAATTGAACCTAAGTCTTTCCTTTTCCAGCTTAAAAAAACCTGGGATGGTCTAAGAAATTTTCAGAATTATCTCTAAACATTTCTAAAATAGTCAAATGTAGAAATTGAGGTGTTAACTTCCTAGGTAAATGCCACCAACTTAAACTGACAAATAATTATAATGAAGATATTCAGATTTTCATAATTATCACACTGTATCTACCAGCATGAAAAAATCTATGTTCCTCTAAGTTGGTAATTATTCTTTTAACACATATTTACTAATTGCATATAATTTACAAAGCAGTTTGTTTGAAGTGAGAAAAAAATCAAAGGAATATAAAGAGGCAATCAGGGAATCTATCTAGAAGAGGGGATACATGAATAACCAGAGAAAGGGCAATCAGGATACAAATTGTGGTCAGAAAGGCAAAAATCGGTATAGTATTTGTTTATACTGGAAAGATCCTAGATCTGATTGGCATAAGCTACAAGGTTACTTCAAGGGTATGTATTTTTGTTGTGAAGTAGGAATATTACATTGGGTTATTCTTGAACTTAGGTGAAATATCCCATACCCATGGTCCAGATCATTATATTTCTGTTTCTGATTCTACACTCACTAAGCAGTCTTCTCATGAATAATTCTTCCAGAGATATCATGTTATTTAAAAGGAGGCATAGGTGATTCTGAGTTTTAGGTCAGCCTCATGTGAGTCTCACAGACTTAATCATCTATATTGAGAGAGTCTAACATGTGGCCTTCAGGGGACAGTTATCAGTTTACTACCCCTAAAGCTGTAGCATGGACAGGAACTACAGTATAATAAAACACCTGTGTTGAGAGGGTCCCCTGGGAAGGAGAGACTAGAAAAGGACATTTTGGGAAGAAGAAACTACATTTACATTACAAAGGCACAACCTGAAAACAAAGAACATAGTTTTTCCTTTCTCCAACAGCAATCTGTTTTTCCAAAGTACTTATAAATTCAAGCTTTCTATGCTTGGCCTTAGCCCACAGGTGATTCTGTATTCTAGAACACAAACTGTTCATAATTCCTGACATCTGGTAGAAACAGCACCATTTATGCTTGGTAATTTACAGACTGAAAAAAGCTGAGCAGTTAAAGGATAATTTTTGCCACCCATGTAAATAATCAAGGAAGCTTTTAATCACAATGCTTAATGATGCCTTGTACATGGTAGATGCTGAAAAAATAAATCACATGGTTAACAGAGGTGCAATCAAGCTTCTTTCAAAAAGAACCAACATTAAAGACAAGATAAATTCAAAACTTCCTATTTTAATATTGACATTGCATGTTGAAATGAAAACATTTTTGTTGTAACCATAATGATGTACATACAGATAGTACTGTTGAACTTAGATATAAACAATTTTTTATTTCACCTACATACAATAAGGAAGCTAATTTCTACATCTCTGCCTTTTCATTTAATAGTATACCATAGCAAGAAAAAAAAAACACCTGTGCTGCTAATTATTGTATGAGTACAGATTCTGACTTTTAATAATGGGTAATTTCTATGAGCACTGGGTGTGGTAGGTAGGTGATGAACCCTGGGAATCTACCCCCAAAACCAAGAGCACACTGTACACACTACATGTTAGCCAATTTGACAACAAATTATATTTAAAAAAAAAAAACAGGTAGTTTCTATACTTTTATCAGTGGTCTGGTTTGCAAACTTGCTAAGAATTCCCTTAAATGAGGTCATTCTCCAAAGGTCTGTCCTCTCTGCTCTCTATACATATTCTTAGGGGGACCTCATCTAACCTCATGGTTCCTATCATCCATATGTGAATGGCTAAAAGGGCCTTATCTTCTGTCTGAATAAATTCTGAATTTGGATCCATATGAATGTCTTGTATCACACAAGTGAAAATATCTCAATGATATATCTAAAACTGATTCCTTGATTCTCTACCTTCCTCCATGTCTCTCTTCTAGCCTTCCCCAGATTAATAAAAAGCAATTTTATTCTTCCAGTTTCTCAGGCCAAAAATCTTGGGCCTCTTCCCTTCCACACACTCTCAAACCCAATCCATCAGCAAATCCTGTCATTCTAGCTCCAAATAATATCTAGATTCCAACTATTTCTCTACATCTTCACCAGCCCCACCCTAATTCAGGCTATTCTCACCCTTTTTTAACATTGTAATAGTCTCATAGTCTTCTTGCTTCCACCTTTGCCAATTTATATTCTCTTCTCTAAAGAACCTAACTGATCGTTTAGAAAAGTCAGATTACACCACTCCTCTGCTTAAAATGCTTTAAATACTCAGTCAAAAACAAAGAATATAAGGTTTACCAGCTTCGACATGACTCTTCCCCTGGCTCGCTCTCTGAATTCATCTCCTATTGCTTTCTTCTTGCCCACTGTTCTCTAGTCACACAGACTTACCTTGATATTTTCTGGGACATACCAAGACTTCTCTTGCTTCAGACTCTTATTCCTTCTTCCTGAAAGTTTCTTCCCCCAAATATTTATGAAGCTCACTCTGTCATTTCTTTCAGATCTCTGCTCAAATGCCAACTTATCACACAACTGTAGGGGCCAAGGGCAGGCCATCTAAAGATGGGACACTTTGGCATGAACATTGAGTTAAAAGCAATCCTGGGTCACCTGGGTGGCTCAGTCGCTTAAGGATCTGACTCTTGGTTTCGGCTCAGGTCATGATCTCAGTTCATGAGTTCAAGACCCACATCGGGCTCTGTGCTGGCAGTGTGGAGCCTACTTGGGATTGATTCTCTGTCTCCCTCTCTCTCTCTGCCCCACCCCTGTTCTCTTTTAGTAAATAAACTTAAAAAAATAGATTTTATATATTTACATATATATACGTATATATATTTACATATATATATATATATATATATATATATATATATATGTGTGTGTGTGTGTGTAAATAAAAGCAATCCAAACCCAGCAGATTCAGAAAAAGCTCTTCACCTCCCCTTCAACTGCCTGCTTTACCAGGAAGACAGCTATTGACAGAGATTTCTCTTTATCTAAGAAACTAATCTGCAGAATAGGATACCTTTGTTTTCCAAACATCTTTCCCTTCTAATGGTATTTCTCTCCTTTGTACCCTCAGTCCAATACCCCTTGCCTTAGCTCACATAAGCATAATGTTGCCTATCTTTGGGATTTCCATGTCTGTGTGGATTCCCTCTACAAATGCTATTGAATTTGATTTCCTCATTGTCTCATTGTTAATTTGATTCTAAGTCCAGCTTGAAGGACCTCGAAGGGCAGAGTAAATTCCTTCTCCCCAACACCACCTTACATGAAATAGTATCTCCTATTTCTACCACTCTATACCCTTTAATTTTCTTCATAAATATATTCCCTCCTGACATACTATATTGGTTTTATCGCCTAATTAGAATATAAGATCAATGAGAACAAGGCCCTTGTTTTCTTTTGCTCACTGCTATATCCCAATACCGGGGTCTAGTGTTCACTAAATTGTTGTTAAATGAATTTAACTTTTCTTTCTGCCAAAATAAATTATACCCTCCGAACTCTTGTCTCATTCTCTCAAAACCAGGTTTGTAGCCAGGCAAGCTTGTAGCCAGGTTCAAACCTTACCTCCATTACTTATTAGGTATAATCTTGGGCAAATTGCTTAACTTCCTGATCCTCAAGTTAATTATTTGTAACAGGGATAATTACACTTACCTCACAAAGAGTGACAGTGTTGGGATTTGTCTGAATGTAGGTCCTCTGACTTTGAAGTCAGTGCCTTATAATTCCAAACTATCTTAGGCAACTGGATCGAGTGTTTGAAACAGAAATGACTCTGGTAATCTGATTTATGTGGTTGTCATTCTTAGAAGGGAAAAAAAGGCAAGCATATTGCCACATGGCTGGACCACACTGCCCTTTTAGGAGAATGAGAAGCAGTGACAACAGGGATTACCTCATTTTAAATGTTCTGAGAAGCTGTATTTAATTCTAGCAATTTAATTCTAGAAGCCATATTTAATTCTATACACTAAGTTATTTCTCCTATGGTTCTGCTATTTGTTTTTGTAAATGTGTACTTTTAAAACTCTGAGTGCACATCCTCCATTATTCTTATTACAACCACGGGATTCTACTGGCAGAAAAGCGAGTTTTTTGGTACATTTTTCTGGGCACCTTTTGAAAGGAAGTTATAATAAGGGTCCTAGAAATAGACTGTGTTCACACCTTGTCACATCTATATTCACAACTTCTTTGTTTGGAGTCTGATGAAATAAATACTCTAAAGAGTTGGGGGTGGGATGGTAAACTGAGGTGTGATCTGCTCCCCAAGACAGAACCCTAAGAAAGGTTTTAATTAAATCTTAGGGCGGCAAGCTTTATTGTCCAAGTAAAAATTCATCTAGAAAAACAAGAAGATCTCAAATTATTTGCTTTTTCAATCTGTGGCTTTTTATTCCAATATTGAACAAATGACATTACAAATATACACAAAAAAGCAACTGAACTCAAATAACATTTTTATTAACTTAATTTACAAGATTAATCTATATGTATTTTAAGATTTAAGGAGGCAAGTGAAAAGGATTATTCTGGACTCTATCCACATTTAACAAACTAGGGAGACCAAACAGAGCTTTTGCCTTCTCCCCGGAAGACTCTGTCAATTCTGGGAAAGAATCAGTTTATCTAAAACCAAAGGGTATAAAATCTGCTAATAATAACTTTAGCAGATTTTGTATTCTTTTAGCACTGATGAAAAACATAACTTCAAGATAAATTCTATTAATACCATATTTTACCATCAACTCTCTCAAATTTTAACATAATCTTGATTTTGTTCCTCCTCTAGCCATGTGCTTCAGGGGAAGATGACCATGTTTTTAAGGATGAATCCTGACTTCTTTCAAATCAATTAACTGATGGCATTCTCTTACCTAAGCTGGTCATCAAATTACAGGAACAGATTTACATTCCATAATTTAGGGAGTTTCTTCTGCAGGGCATTAACAAGGAAGAATGCAGCATTCTACACTGGTAGGTGGTAGTGGGATGGGAGACCAATTTTAGGGCAGGATTAAGCCGACACTGCACAAGCTACACTGGAGAGACAGAGAACTTGGGTCCAAGATGATATTACCAAGCCACTGCATCAACCAGTCTTGGAGCCCACCCCGACCTCTGGCCTTCTGGTTATGTAAATAAAAGATTTCCATGTTGATTATGCTAGTCTGAGTCAGGACTTTCAGCCCAAAGCATTCTGATACCAAAAACATGGTAGTTAAAATGTGAAACGGTAAAACCAGCCACGCATTCTAAATTTCCTAACCAACTTGAATTTAGAAATTTACTCTTGCTTTGACTAGTAAATTAGTCTTTTTTAAAAAAAATATTTTTAAAAAATGTTTATTTACTTTGATTTGAGAGACAGAGTGTAAGTAGAAGAGGAGCTAGGTGGTGGGGGGAGAGTGAATCTGAAGCAGAGCTTCGTGGGGCTTGATCTCAAAAACTGGGAGATTATGACCTGAGCTGAAATCAAGAGACGCTTAACCAACTGAGCCACCCAGGCACCCCCAACTACTCTTGTATATAGAGGGTCTTCCTCCATTATTATCATATTTTCTAAACATGGCACTGATAGATTTAAGATCATGGTCCGAATGTGTGGCTTTTCTTTCAAATGAAATGAAACTGTGAGAAGACTAGATACTGTTCTTTACTGACTGTTCAATTCCCACTAGGCTGTTATATTCACTTTTCAAATACGGTGTTTCTTTGACACCAGATATATGAGGGTGCTTAATAAAAATGCAGGTTCCTGAGGTGCTAGAGAATCAGAATCTCTGGTGATATGACTCTAGAATCTGTATTTAGCAAGCAGGTAATTTTAAACACATTAAAATGTGAATAAATAACTGACTTAATAAAATCTAATAAAATAAAAATCTCTTTTTCAGTGGAAGTCAGTTTTTACAAAAAGAATATACTGACCTAAGTTGAAGGGAAATTAACAGAGTGGGGAAAGCAAGAATTCAAAATGCAGCTATAAAGGGAAAAAAAAGTAAAACATATAAACATATTGTCAAACATATAAATTAAACAAGAAGGATTGATTCACTTACCCAAAATGTCAATAAATCTAAACAATTCTACAAGGCAAACATCAGATATTATGGAATCAGTTTAAGAAACTATAATTACTACAATTGAATCTCTACATAGTGAGAAGAAAAAAACTGCTATAATAAATTTTCAATTATTGTTATTTTACATTCTGGGGAAAGGAACAGCATTTATTTCAGAGACAGATGCTGCTTTTGAGAAAACAAGTATTTAGGCCCTTTAATTATGAAAGGCAAGGTGAGGTCCCCCTAGAATGACAAAGACCATCAGAAGGGTTTTGCTTACAGGTTTTGTTTTGTTTTGAAATTGAAATTGCATTTGAGTACCATCAGGAGGGCTTATACTCTTAGTTCGCCACAGTCCCTACCACTCTGTCTTATGTGAAGCCATGCCACACATTCAATATGATCTAAAGATGTAAGATTTTGTTTTTTAACTGCTTCTACTAGAGATATCAGGATTGTAACAAAGAGACTAAACTGCTCACTATAATAAAGTAACAATAATTGAGAAGGGAGAATTATAACACAGGGGAAAGGAAAGGGGGGCACTGATAAAAATGGTGGCAGGTTGTGATCTAAGGGGAGACAGCCAGTAAGAAAATAGTGAATAGTCAAAAAACTTCATTATCCCTAAATTTTCAGTAAAAACCTGAAGTTTCCAATGGCAGTGGTTAATGAAGGTAAAGAAAGAGATACTGGGTATGGAGTATTTCCAAAATGAAGTTTGCCTGTGACAAGAAGAGACCTTTAATGTCAGTTTAAAGTGGAAGAAGACTAGAAAATGATATATACTAAAATGAAGAATGAGAAAGAGGGAGCAATTTAAAAAAATAATAGAGAATAAATGATGGTGCGAGATCCTTGAAGAGGGGGAGTATACAGAACCAAAATACAGAGGAATGACTCTTTGACAAAAGGTAGAAAGGCTTACATAAGAGATCAGAGGAAGGGAGTAAGGGGGCGGAAATAATGAGGAAACAGATACATTTATTTTGTGGTAAGGAGGTATCAGGGCCTTGGGAAAGTTCATACCTGATGGCCTCTATTTTTTCTGTGAAGTTGGGGGAGCAGGCCATTGCTGCCAGTGAGAGGGGTAGTGACAGGGTCATGAGAGAATGCATGAAGGTGTGACACAGCTGCTTCAGGCAGCGAGTACGCGTTAACTGGGGAATGAGTAAGCATTAACCAGGGACCTACAGATTTACTGTTGGATAACACTGTTGGCTCAAATAACATATGTTTTAATTGTTTATTTTTTATTTATCATTCTGAGAGACAGAGGAGAGAGAGAAAGTAGGGGGTGGGGGTAAAGAGAGAAGGGGAGAGAGAATGCCAAGCAGGCTCCACGCTGTCAGGGCAGAGCCAGATGCAGGGCTCAATCCCATAAGCTGTGAGGTCATGACCTGAGCTAAAATCAAGAGTTGGATGCTTAGCTGACTGAGCCACCCAGGCACCCCTGGCTCAAATATTAAAGATTCTGATTAAAGTAGCACGAATTCCCATGGCTTCTTTTTTCTAGCAGTAATCAGCAGTCCAAATCAAGGAATATAAATGCTTGCACTAATCAAGAGTTGGGAGATGCCACACAATCTAGGGAGTTACGTGATGGGTAGAAAATGGTTGAAGTGGTTGCAGAAGCAGTAGGGGCAAAGGCATGTTGAACTGATAGAGTGGCATTCCAGAGGTCATTCTCAGAAAACAAGTTATGAAGACTTATTATCCCAGAGAGAAAGTTTTTCTCAGTGTGAGTAGGAATGAATAGTCAAAATAAGTAAAGGTGAAAGTCATAAGAATGTATGTATGTATCTATGTATCTGTTTATTTATCAAAAAAATGTTTAATGTTTATTTCTGAGAGAGAGACAGAGCATGAGCATGAGCAGGGGCAGAGAGAGAGGGAGACACAGAATCTGAAACAGGCTCCAGGTTCTGAGCTGTCAGCACAGAGCCTGACGTGGGGCTTGAACTAAGGAACAGTGAGATCATGACCTGAGCTGAAGTTGGACGCTCAACCAACTGAGCGCCCCACAAGAATGTATTTATTTATGTTTGTACTCTATAGTTAAGAGTTTGTTTTAAAAGTCCCAACAATCTAGGAAGTCAAGGAAATGTGGGGTAGGTAAAGAGATGGGTAATTTCCACGAACACTGATACCTCTACCCACCCAAAATGTGTAAGCCACCCTCAAATTTCAGAGCTACCGTGTCACACATTCCTTAGATCTTTTACTCCAAAAGTAATATTCTTAGTTGAGTCAAGAGCCATTTTCTTTTCTTTTTTTTTTAATTTTTTTTTCAACGTTTTTTATTTATTTTTGGGACAGAGAGAGACAGAGCATGAACGGGGGAGGGGCAGAGAGAGAGGGAGACACAGAATCGGAAACAGGCTCCAGGCTCCGAGCCATCAGCCCAGAGCCTGACGCGGGGCTCGAACTCATGGACCGCGAGATCGTGACCTGGCTGAAGTCGGACGCTTAACCGACTGCGCCACCCAGGCGCCCCAAGAGCCATTTTCTATAAAAAGTTTAGAAAACACAGTCTCTGCTTCTAAAGCATTTATAATCAAGTTTTGTCTCCTAGTCCAAAGACCTGCAAATCTTTTCTTAGCCTGGAATTGTGCTCCCTACCTAAATGAACATCTCTCCCTTTGTACTTCAAAAGTTCATTCGGAAATTAACAGCCTTCTCTTAAAAAAACAAACAAACAAAAAAGATTCAGCTAAACTGACCATTATTTAAAGTCCTAAGCAGGCTCGAAAAAAGAGAAAACTACAGATAGTAGTATAAAAACCCTTAAGACAGAAATAATAGCCCAAAGTGCCAGCTCTGCTTACCAGGAGGGCACCCACTAGCACTACATAAATTCCATACCTGATTCCATACCAGGAAGCCAGGCTGTAACCCCTTAATCTGAAAACAGGTCATAAATGCTTTAGCCCTAAAATACCTCATCCCTGCTTATCGGGTAAAATGAATATCAGGATTGGTCCAGCCATCAAGGCATGAAGGAGGAAGAGCATGCAAACAAGCTAGCCTCCCTTTACGTCAGGACAGCCAGGGCCTCCCTAGGATACCTCTTAGCAGCTTCTGCTGACATTTCATTGGCAGCACTGTGTTATACGGCCGTCTCAAATGCAAAGAAGATGATGATACCAAGCATAATATTTTATGTTCCTGTTTCTATATAGTAAAGGAAAGGAAGAACAGTTGTTCAGCAAGCTAACCTACAGTGCATGCCACACCAAGAAAGAGTCATTTTACACTAGCAGGTACATTTTACACTACTATTTTTAAACATGCATTTTAGACGGATTAAAATAAATAGGAAATTCTAAAGATATGAGACCTGAATGGGATTGTTATTGTTGTTTGAAGCAAGGAGAAGCTCATCTGATCTTGAGGTTCTGTCCTTGGCATCCCCCTTTTCTGTTCTACCCTCATTCATGCCTACAACTTCAAGAACATTCTGTGGGCTGCTGATGCGCAATTTTTTGCATCTCTTCTGCTCTCTTGTGTCCCAAACCCATATTCCAGTTATATGCTGGCTATCTCTGTTGGCTGGTTTCCTAGACATAACAATCTTAAAACGTATGAAAGAGAAACTATTTCTGGCTTACTGAAACCTGTTGGTGCCTCTTCCTGTATTTTTGACCTCATCATGGCAGCACCTGGTTTACCAAGCTGAAATCCTTGGAGTCATTTATGCTGCTACCTTTTCCTTATTCTATATCCACCAAATCCTTTTGATGTCACTATTAGACAAAGTCTTAATTCCATCCTCTTCTCTCAATCCCTACTGCCACAGATCTACTTCCAATTGTCGTCGGGTTTCACCTAAACCACCACAACTCCTGTAATTAGTTTCTTTGCCATCATTTCTTCCCTCTTTCCAGTCTATGCCCTTTCCTCCCAAAGATCAGCCCCAAGAACAATTCTAATCTATATAACAATGTACACTGGTTCTTAAATACCTAGAGGATAAAGCTGAACTCTTTCCCATGGTTGCAGCCTAATTCTCTATGATTTTTCCCTGTTTCACTTTTTCTGCCCCCACATGCTCTACACTGCAGATATACTCACCATTCCATTCATGTCATATACTTGCAGATCTTGGTGTCTTTTTTTGAGGTGGGGGCACAGCACAGATGTTCCTTCTGTTTATGGGGTCTTTAATTAACTTCCTTCTTTAAATTTGTATCTTTTAAAGTACATTCTTTACTTTAAAGCAAATCCTTATCCTTTCTAGAAGATCCAGCTCAAATATCACCATCTCTGTGAAGCTCTCCTCATCTTCACAGAGCAGAAGTTCCCTTCTCTATGTTTACATCTCTATTAAAATTCTGTTCATGTTGTAGTATGGTGTCTATTCACATGTCTTTCCATCTCTTCATCTGCATATATACAGTATATGGGCATATAATCAGTTCTATAGAAATGTTTGGCGAGTGAACGAATCAATTCCTAATAAAATCAGGCTCAGTTTCCTATTCATATATTTAAGGAAGGAAATAATTACATTGCAAAATGATTTAGTATCTCTAAATGAAATACATGATTAAAAAATAATATCTTAGGGGTGCCTGGGTGGCTCAGTCCATTAAGCATCCAACTTCAACTCAGGTCATGATCTTGCAGTTTGTGGGTTCAAGCCCCATATCGGGTTCTGTGCTGACAGCTCAGAGCCTGGAGCCTGCTTTGGATCTGTCTCTCCTCCTCTCTTTGCCCCTTCCCTGCTCACGTTCTGTCTCTCTATCTCAAAAATAAAGAAACATTAAAAAATAATATGTTGGGAAACAGGCATATTTTTGGTGAGACTAGATGGGTATAATCTCTAAGGAAGGAAATTTGTCAATATTTACCAAAATTTAAAAACACACATACTCTTTGGGCAATTCTACATCTAAGAATTTATTCTATGCATACACATTTGGGCAAAAACAACTGGCAAGGATATTCACTGCAGACTGGCTATAATAGCAAAATATTGAAATAGCTTTAAGTGTCTCCGAAAAGGACTGGTTAACTATATGGCACTTACAGACAATGAAATACTAAGTAGCTAGCAAAAAGAATAAGATGGGTCTATATGTACTTGTCATAATCTACAAGATAATGTGTGAAGTGAAAAAAGAAAGATATAGTAGAATGTGTGTGGTATGCTGACATTAGTGTTTTTAGAAAAGGAGAGTTGTTGTGTATGCTTGTATGTCCATTATGTTTATGAAAAATGAATAAGAAACTGTTTGTAGTGGTTGCCTATAAAGAGAACTGGGAGCTGGGGTCAGCATTAGGAGACTTACTTTTCACTGACCATCTTATTGTATCTTTTACATTTTGTATCTGTACACATAATGGCTATTTAAATGAATTCAATGAAGCTTTACTAGTAAGATGTCAATCAATTTCATAAAACTTTGTAATTAAGCATTAAAATACCTTTAACGAACTTGTTTTCAGCCTTTTCTTGTTCATATTTTTTGGCAGGTAGCACGCAGGGAAAAAGCCTTCAGGTACTGTTTAGTCATTTAAATGATTATTCAGGAATCATTAGGCACCAGGGATGCAAAGGTATAGAAGACTCAAAATTCTCTAGTAGGGAGAATAAACGTGTATTCAAATAATCTTAATAGAGTTACTTCTTATTCAAAGCTTCTCCAATAGCAGCTAAGTATAAAACCAACATTACTGCACAGAGACTGCCTTCTGGGCTGCAGCTACAAGAATGACAGCCAAGCAGGGAAAGGTAAGCAAATGTAAAATTAAATCCGAGATCAATGGGTAGGCCAGGCTCTGGCCAAGTGATGGTGATGAAGAAAGAGCTGTAGTTTGACAATTAATGGCACAAGAATTCTCTCAACATGATTTTGAATAACTGGCTGTATTATATAATAAAGCAAGAAAAAAAAGCATGTAGATATGAGTGATTAAGTGAATATTTTATATAGAAATTACTGATAAACCAAAGACATTCCCACGCTGTGCCTTCTCTTTTTAAAAAATAATAAGCTCTTATTTTAGCAATTACATAAGATATGACATTTATGGCAGGTGAGGAACAGAAGCAATGAGGAAGAGAAGCAATCAGTGGTTTTTGCAACCATGATAAAGGATAAAGTGGTAAAGCATTTAATAGATGTTAATTTCTTCATGTACTCTGCAGTCAAATATTATTCCTACATGAAGTTTGATACAAATAAGATACTGACATTTGTTACATCATATCATCTTTAATCTGGAGATCTCAAAGCATTTGAAAGCATTCATTAGTTCCCAATATCCTGGTCAGATACATTAGAAAAATAAGTTGGGACACAGAGAAGGTAAACAGTTCAAGGTCAATCAAAAAATCAATAACAGATTTGGAAAACAATATATATTCTTGTTCCTGGTCCTAAGTCATAAGTCATACCCCCATCATTTAATGTTTCTTCTCCTAAAATGTTTTCTTCTCTTCTCTGGCTCTGCCAGAGCCATTTCTCTTTGATGCTAAGTAACAAATGATTACATACAGTTCAATAAATGTGAAATGAGTTTAAAGAACAAAGAAAAAGAACTGGGCTGATTTTGTTTTGATGACTCTAGATCTATTTGTTAGAAAATATTAAGAAAAAACATTATCAACTTTAGAATTGGGAGGGCTTATGATTGTCTATATAATCTTACACTCTGCTCCATTTTTCTATGGGTTAAGTTATTATGTCCACTACCTTTTTCAGTCCCCCAAGAATCTTTCCTGCAATGCAGCTATTTTAATTAACAGAACAAATGTACTATTGATCACCAATAAAATAGGCCAAACCATAATTAGGTATATGTACAGTGTATTACAAATTATTATTATTCTTCAATGGCAACAGAATCTTCTACATTCTATAGAGAATTGAAGACTAAGGAACTCAGAGAGTATCATATCACACTTAATGATTATCACAAAAATTACCATGCAAGAAGGAAAATTTAAATGTTAACAACTACGTAAAATTCATAACGTTCTTTAGACATGTAGGTACTATATCGGGCTCTTATTTAAAATGTGATTAATTCTAGATAATACTTTTGATTTATTTTAGAACAAGAATCATCAGTTCCAGCAGAATTTGGTAAAGTTTGAAAACCCTTTCAAAAAATTAAATGAAGTCCTGAATTATTCCATGTTGAATTTCAATCAGTGAAACTGAAGGTTTTCTTCCTAAAAGCCTACCTGCGCATTGGCTTTCCTTCCATGCACCATGAAAAGTATCCTTCACCACACTCTACAGCCGAACCTAAGACAACAGAAAAGCAGTAACTTAATAAAAAACTATTTCTGATCTTTCCAGTAACAATCTCTATATAATCATTTCGTTCAGTGATAAAAAAAAAAACCTTTATATCATATTATACCACAGGCCTTTTGCATCTGCACCGTCATAACCTTAGTGCCTTTAAGATGACTATCCTCAGTCTGGATATAGACATGGAAAGCTAAAACGATTATAAGTGAAAGTGAGGAAAGCGCGCTTATACAGTCCTGATTGCTAGGTTAGCTTTGGCCTCTCCTCAAAAAGTGCTTGAAGACATTTAACTTTTGGCCTCACTATCAAGTATACCTACAGAACACATTTACCCACAGAAGTAATAAGAGGATAGACTGGATAGGGAACACGCTGGCTTAACAACGGATCTGAAGCTTTAACTTGTCCCGAAGTGACAGGAGCAGGGGGCGGCATTTGCCTTTAAAAACAAACGACTCGACTCCGCTTCCGACAGTCGGGCAGCACGAACGGAGCAGAGCTCTGGTTCCAGACTAACATTCTCCTTACAAGCCCTTCGTTCAGTGCCCGAAACAATGTCCACCACCCACTTGGCAAGACCTCGGTAGGTCCCGAGGGTTAAATGGGACGCACAGTACCCATTTCCTTCCCCCGAATTCCAGCTCTTGTCCGGGGAAGCTGTGCAGGGTAAGAACCCCAGCGTCCCCCAGGGCTCCCGGGTAGGGGTGTCAGCCAGCTAGAGCGCAGTCTGGTGCCCCGCGAGGCCCAGCCCCAGCGCCCCAAAAGCCCCGTTTCGGCGCCCACTGACAGGCGGCGGGCGAAGCACGGCCCCCTACCCCACCCGGCAGCTCAGCAACTTAGGACCAGATTTGCAAAGCAAGTTCTGGGCGCTGTCCACTGACTCCTGCTCTAAGGCGGCTAACTCACCGGCTCTGTCACTTTCTTCTCTGCCGCCGCCCCCTCTGCCTGCTCCACTGCCGCCGCTAGCGCAGGCAGGATCAGATCCTCAAACTATTTCCTCCCCACCCCTCTCGTCTCTTCAGCAGCGGAAGCGGTCCTGTTCCTAAATCGTTCCTTCTGGAACTCATACAGCCCGCCAAAAGGTTCCGGCGCGGCTCAGGAAGTAGCCGCGCCCTTTGCCGGAGATTCGGATCGCCTCAAAGACTGCCCGTCCTCTTAGCCACTTCCTCCAATCCTGAGGATGACCACTTTGCAAGTTCACAGCTGATCTGACAGTATTTGAATACCGAAGTTTCCTTCTTTCTTCTTTGTTTTCCCCACCAGAAGGCAATAGAAAAATGGGTGTAGTCACAAAAAGCTAGGAGTTTTTATTTATCCGTAGCTTGTAGGTCTCCTATTGCACCGTATAGGCACAATGCTGCCCCTCATTGTGGAGTGTATGATTGACGCGTGCGTAGGCGGGGCTGACATATCTCTCTTAGGCTCCTGCAATGTGCAAGCTGCTGGGGATACACAGCCAAATCAGAAATAGACCTGACCTTCCAGATTTCCCACAGTTTAGCTTTCAAGATACCAGAGTTTTATCCAAACACTTCACCAAGGACAAACAGATTAGCAGGAGAAAAACAAAAAGTGTTTGTCCAAACACTTTATGCAGACATTTCAAACACTTCCTCTGTGTGAAAAATTCTTTTTCAATTTGTACTCTGCCCGATTTTACCAGACCACACAGCCATCTGATTTTTTACTACACATTTAGACAATATACAAGTGATAAGGTCGGGGACTCAGTTTCAGTAGTATCAGTGAAAGACTGTTGCTGTTTTCCTGATATCTTGTAGGCTAAGCATGAATTTAGCCAGATTTTCTTTAGCTGTTCTTCCCATGGGATTGACATATTTGTCCAGTTGTTTCTGAAAGAGAAAGAATACCTTCTGTTAATTAGGTTGTAGTGGGAAACGTGTCACCTTTAGATCCAGACCCCCATATTTTGAAATCCTAGTGCTGTGACTGACTTTGTGGTCTTGGTCAAAGTTCTTAATCTCCTAAGCATTAGTTTTCTTTGTGTAAAAGAATAATAATGCCCTTGTATAAAGTTGTTTTGAGAAAGAAATTATAATGAAGATCATGTTGTGTGTCTGACACTTAGTAGGCATTCAACAGATGCCAATTTTGTTGCATGCCAAGTACTGCACTAGGCTTTGGAAATACAATCATGAATGAGATAGACAACATCCTAAAGCTCTAGTGATCATTTATGTGGTTATGGTGGTTGTTTTCCATTATGAGTAGTTGATCTAAATCATCTCCAAGCAAATGACCCAATACTGACTAGTGAGAAATCAGAGGGAATCTAATGGGGACTGAGGACTTCCTAGTAAATTTAGAAGAGATGCAATAAGAGATAGCATCTTTTCTCTCTGGCCATTGTTGTGTCTGGATGTGACAACTGGCACCACTACAACCATTTTGCAACCATGAGAGAAGCCAGAGGAGAGTGAAGCTAGAGAGTAAGGATGGTAGAACATAGAGGCTGAAAGAATTTGGGTCCTTGAATGTCATTTTTAAACTACTCATCCTTCCTTGCCCAGAGACTGCCCTACTGTTGAACTTCTAGTTATGTAAGATAATAAATTTCATATTTTAAAGTGAGTTGGGGGTTTCTAATACCTGCAGCCAGAAGCATACTAATTCATGTAAAAGGATGTAGACAATAAACAAGTAAATAAGCAAAATAATTCCAGTCAGTGGCAAATGCTAGTAAGGAAGAAGATAAACAGAGTGATGTTAGGGAGAGTGATTAGTTAAGGCAAGGTGAGGCTACTTTATTTTTTTATTTTTATTTAAAAAAATTTTAATGTTTACTATTTATTTTTGAGAGAGAGAGACAGAATGAGAGTGGGGGAGGAGCAGAGAGAGAGAAAGAGGGAGATACAGAATCCGAAGCAGCTCCAGGCTCTGAGCTGTCAGCACAGAGCCCCACACGGGGCTCGAACTCACAAACTGAGAGATCATGACCTGAGCTGAAGTCCCACGCTTAACCAACTGAGCCACCCAGGCGCCCCTATTTATTTATTTTTATTAAAAATTTTTTATTTGAGAATAGGTAACACAATGTTACATTACTTTTCAGTGTACAACATAGTAATTCAATATCTCTATACATTATGCTATGCTTACTACAAGTGTAGCTATTATCTGTCCTGTTACATCACTATTACAATATCATTGACTATATTCCCTATACTGTACCTTTTGTTCCCATGACATTCATTCCAGAATTGTTGCCTGTGTCTCTAACTCCTCTTCATCCATTTTACCCATTTCCCCATGCTCCTTCTCTCTAGCAACCATCAGTTTGTTCTCTGTATTTATACGTCTGATTCTGCTTTTTTGTTTGTTTTGTTTTTTAGATTCTACATATGAGTGAAATCATATGGTATTTGTCTTTCTTGGTCTTATTTCATTTAGCATAAAATCCTCAAGGTTCATCCGTGGGGAGAGGCTATGTTATTTCTGTTGTTGTTGTTATTTTTAAATATTTATTTTTGAGAGACAGTGAGAGAGAGTATGCTCACACGCGAGCAGGGGAAAGGCAGACAGAGAGGAAGACAGAGGCTTGGAAGTGGGCTCTGCACTGATAGCAGAGAGCTTAATGCCGGGCTCGAACTAACGAAAGGTGAGATGATGACCTGAGCCAAAGTCAGATCTTTTTTAAAAATTATTATTAATTTATTTTCAAGTTAGTTAACATACAGTGTTGTCTTGGCTTCAGAAGTAGAACCCAGTGATTCATCTCTTACATATAACGTCGAGTGCTTATTCCAAAAAGTGCCCTCCTTAATGCCAGTCACCCACTTAACACACCCCTCCACCCCCACCCCCATCAACCCTCACTCTGTTCTCTGTATTTAAGAGTCTTATAGGTTTGCCTCCCTCTTGGTTTTTATCGTATTTTTCCTTCCCTTCCCCTATGTTCGTCTGTTGAATTTCTCAAATCCCACATATGAGTGAAATCATATATTTCTGACTTATTTCAGTTAGCGTAATACCCTCCAGTTCCACCCACATTGTTGCAAATGGCAAGATTTCATTCTTTTTCATTGCCGAGTGGTATTCCATTGTATGTATATGTATACATATACATATGCAAGTGGTATTCCATTGTGTGTGTGTGTGTGTGTGTGTGTGTGTGTGTGTGTGTATCTTCTTTATCCATTCACATCTTCTTTATCCATTTATTGATGGACATTTGGGCTCTTTCCATAATTTGGCTATTGTCAATAGCACTGCTATAAGCAGTGGGGTGCATATGCCCTTTTGAATCAGCAGTTTTTCTCCTCTAGATAAATTCCTAGTAGTGCAATTGCTGGGTCATAGGGTAGTTCTATTTTTAATTTTTTGAGCAACCTCCAAATTGTTTTCCAGAGCAGCTGCACCAGTTTGCATTCCCACCAACAGTGCAAAAGGGTTCCTCTTTCTCCACATCCTCACCAACATCTGTTTCCTGAGTTGTTAATTTCAGCCATTCTGACAGGTGTGAGATGGTATCTCATTGTGGTTTTGATTTATATTTCCCTGATGATGAATGATGTGGAGCATCTTTTCATGTATGCTTGCCATTTGGATGTCTTCTTTGGAGAAGTGTCTATTCATGTCTTCTGCCCATTTCTTTACTGGATTATTTGGTTTTTGTGTGTTGAGTTTGCTAAGTTCTTTATAGATTTTGGATACTAATCCTTTATCCAATATGTCTGATATATCTTCTCCCATTCCGTTGGTTCCCTTTTAGTTTTGTTGATTGTTTCCTTTGCTGTACAGAAGTTTTTTATCTTGATGAAGTTCCAATAGTTCATTTTTGCTTTTATTTCTTTTGCCTTTGGAGACATGTAAAGTATGAAGTTGCTGTGGCCGAGGTCAAAGAGGTTGTTGCCTGTTTTCTTCTGTAGGATTTTGATGGTTTCCTGTCTCAAATTTAGGTCTTTTATTCATTTTGATTTTATTTTTGTGTATGATGTAAGAAAGTGGTTCCAGGTTCATTCTTCTGCATGTCGCTGTCCAGTTCTCCCAGCACCATTTGCTAAAGAGACTGTCTTTTTCCCACTGGATATTCTTTCCTGCTTTGTCAAAGATTAGTTGGCCATGTATTTGTGGGTTCATTTCTGGGTTCTCTATTCTGTTCCATTGATCTGTGTGTCTGTTTTTGTGCCAATACCATATTGTTTTGATGATTACAGCTTTGTAATACAGCTTGAAGTCCAGAATTGTGATGCTTCCAGCTTGGATGTTCTTTTCTAGGATTGCTTTGGCTATTCAGGGTCTTTTATGGTTCCATACAAATTTCAGGATTGTTTATTCTAGCTCTGTGAAGAATGCTGGTGGTATTTTGATAGGGATGGCACTGAATGTGTAGATGACTTTGGGTAGTATCAACATTTTAATGATAATTTGTTCTTCCAATCCATGAGCATGGAATGTTTTTCCATTTCTTTGTGTCTTCAATTTCTTTCATAAGCTTTCTATACTTTTCAGCATACAGATCTTTTATATCTGTGGTTAGGTTTATTCCTAGGTATTTTATGGTTCTTGGTGCAATTGTAAATGGTATCGATTCCTTGATATCTCTTTCTGTTGCTTCATAATTGGTGTATACAAATGCAGCCACTTTCTATATGTTGATTTTATATCTTGTGACTCGGCTGAATTCATGTATCAGTTCTCGCAGTTTTTTGGTGGTGTCTTTCGGGTTTTCCATGCAGAGTATCATGTCATCTGCAAAGAGTGAAAGTTTGACTTCTTTGCCAATTTGGAGGCCTTTTATTTCATTTTGTTGTCTGATTGCTGAAGCTAGGACTTCCAATACTATGTTGAACAACAGTGCTGAGAATGGACACCCCTGTCTCATTCCTGATCTTATGCGGGAAGCTCTCAGTTTTCCCCCACTAACGATGATATTAGCTGTGGGCCTTTCATGATGTGTGGCTTTTATGATGTTAAGGTATGTTCCTACTATCTCAGCTTTCTTGAGGGTTTTTATCAAGAAAGGATGCCATTTTTGTCAAATGCATTTTCTGCATCTAAGAATCATATGGTTCTTATCCTTTCTTCTATTAATGTGGTGTACCATGTTGATTGATTTGCAAGTACTAAACCAGCCCTGCAGCCCAGGAGTGAATCCCACTTGATCATAGTGAATAATTCTCTTAATGTACTGTTGAATTCAATTTGCTAGCATCTTATTGAGAATTTTTGCATCTGAGTTCATCAGAGATATTGGCTTGCAATTCTCCTTTTTAGTGGGGACTTTGTCTGGATTTGGAATCAAGGTAATGCTGGCCTCACAGAATGAGTTTGGAGGCTTTCCTTCCATTTCTATTTTTTGGAATAGTTCGAGAAGAATAGGTATTAACTTTACTTTAAATGTCTGGTAGATTTCCCCTGGGAAGCCATCTGGCCCAGGACTCTTATTTGTTGGGAGATTTTCGGTAACTGATTCAATTGCTTTGCTGGTTATGGGTCTGTTCAAATTTTCTATTTCTTCCTGTTTGAGTTTTGCTAGGATATGAGTGTCTAGGAATTTTTTCATTTCTTCCACATTGTCCAGTTTGTTGGCATATAATTTTTCATAGTATTCTCTTATAATTGTTTGTATTTCTGTGGTGTTGGTTGTGATCTCTCCTCTTTCATTCATGGTTTTATCTGTATGGGTCCTCTTTTATTTTTGAGAAGTCTGGCTAGGGATTTATCAATTTTGTTTATTCTTTCAAAAAACCAGCTCTTAGTTTCATTGATCTGTTCTACTGTTTTTTGTTTTTGATTCTATATTGTTTATTTCTGCTCTAATCTTTTTTATTTTTCTTCTTCTTCTGGCTTTGGGCTTTATTTGCTGTGCCTTTTCTAGCTCCTTTAGGTGTAAGGTTAGGTGGTGTATTTAGGACTTTTGTTGCTTTTGAGATAGGCCTAAATTGCAATGTATTTTCCTCTTATGACTGCCTCCCAAAGGGTTTGGGCTGTCATGTTTTCATTTTCATTTGCTTCCATGTATTTTTAAATTTCTTCTTTAATTTCCTGGCTAACCCATTCATTCTTTCATAGGATGTTCTTGAACTTCTATATATTTGGGGGCTTTCTAAATTTTTTCTTGTGGTTGATTTCAAGCTTCATAGTGTTGTTATCTGAAAATATACATGGTATGATCTCAATCTTTTTATACCTGTTGAGGGCTGTCTTGTGACCCAAAATGTGATCTATCTTGGAGAACATTCTATGTGCACTCTAGAAGAATGTGTATTCTACTGCATTAGGATGAAATGTTCTGAAATGGCCAGTCCTTCTGGCCCAATGTGTCACTCAGAGCCACTGTTTCCTTACTGATTTCCTGCCTAGATGATTTGTCCATTGTTGTAAGTGGAGTATTAAAGTCTCCTACAATTATGATATTATTATCCAAAAGTTTGCTTATGTTTGTGATTAATAGATTTATATATTTGGGTGTGTTGGGGGCATAAATATTTACAATTGTTAGCTCTTCTTAATGGATAGACCCCTTAATTATGATATAATGCCCTTCTTCATCTCTTGTTACAGTGTTTGTTTTAAAATCTAGTTTGTCTGATATAAGTATGGCTACTCTGGCTTTTTTTTTTTTTTTGATGTCCATTAGCATGATAGATAGTTCTCCATCCCCTCACTTTCAATCTGCAGGTGTCCTCAGATCTAAAATGAGTAGCTTGTAGGCAGTATATAGATGAATCTTGTTTCTTTATCCATTCTGATACTCTGTGTCTTTTGATTGGGGCATTTAGTCCATTTACATTCAGAGTGATTATTGAAAGATATGAATTTGATGCCATTGTGTTATCTGTAGATTTCACTTTTGTGATGTCAATCGTCCTTTGTAGTCTTTGCTGCTTTCCACTCATGGAGCTCCCCTTAGGATCTCTTGCAGGGCTAGTTTAGTGGTCATGAACTTCTTTACTTTTTGTTTCTCTGGGAAAATCTTTCTCTCTCCTTCTATTCTTAAGACACCCTTGTTGAATAAAGGATTTTTGGCTGCATATTTTTCCTATTAGCACACAGAATATTTCCTGCTACTCCCTTCTGGCCTGCCAAGTTTCAGTGGACAGGTCTGTTACTAACCTTATGTGTCTACCCTTTTGTCCTTGGCTGCTTTCAGAATTCTCTCTTTATCTTCGTATTTTGTCAGTTTCACCATGATATGTTGTGGTGTTGACTGGTTTTTATTGATTTTAAAGGGAGTTATTTGTGCCTCTTGGACTTGGATGCCTGTTTCCTTCCCCAGATTAGGAAGTTCTCAGCTATAATTTGTTCCAATAAACCTTCTGCCCCTTTCTTTCATTTTTCTTCTTTTGGACCTCCTATGACATGGATATTGTTTCATTTCATGGAATTACTCAGTTCTCCAATTCTCCCTCATAATCTAGTAATTTTCTTTCCCTCTTATTTTGCAGTTTCATTATTTTCCATAATTTTATCTTCTATTTCACCTATTCTCCCCTCTGCTTTTTCCATCCTTGCTGTCACTGTATCTATTTTGCATTTCAGTTATAGCATTTTAAAAACTCATTGTGACTAGTTCTCAAGTCTTTGATCTCTGCAGCAAGAGATTCTCTGGTGTTTTCTATGCTTTTTTTTTCGAGCCCAGTTATTAGTGTTATGACTGTTATTCTAAATTCTTGTCCAGATATATTGCTTATATCTGTTACACACAATTCTCTGGCTGTGATTTCTTCCTGAATTTTCTTTTGGGGAGAATTCCTCCATTTTGTCATTTTGGCTGTTTCTGTCTCTGGCATGTTTTAAAAGCTCGTTATGTGTCCGGCACCTGCGAGTACTATTATATTAAAAAAGGGCCATACACTATCCAGGGCCTGGCACTTCAGGAAGTGTTGTTGGTGTGTGTTGCATGCACTGTGTTGTTGCATTTTGGCTCCTCTATCCCACTGGTTGGTCCTCTGCAAAGTTCCTCCTTGCTTCTAGTGGTGGAGTGTTTGGACCTTCAACCAGGTGTGCTTTGATTTGTTTGTTGAAGTAACCCAGGAAATAAAGGGAAAAGTGGGGGGAAGGCTGATCCCATAAAAAGAGAAAAATGAAAGGGGAGAAAAGAAGACCAAACAGAGAATCAAAAAACTATAAGGCTAAATCCAAAAAAAGACAAAGGAAAATAAAGAGGAAGAAGAAATAGAAAAGGTGTTAAAAGAGTAGAATAAAAATACCTGATTAGGGGTGCCTGCATGGCTCAGTTGGTTAAGTGTCTGACTTCAGCTCAGGTCATGATTTTACTGCTCATGAGTTCGAATCCCACATTGGGTTCTCTGCTGACAGCTCAGAGCCTAGAGCCTGGTTCAGATTCTGTGTCTTCCTCTCTCTCTGTCCCTCTCCCTCTCATGCTCTGTCTCTTTCTCTCAAAAATAAATAAATGTTTAAAAAAATTTTTTTAAATGTATGATGAAACACACACACACACACACACACACACACACACAATAAGAATTGACCAAAATCGGGGCGCCTGGGTGGCGCAGTCGGTTAAGCGTCCGACTTCAGCCAGGTCACGATCTCGCGGTCTGTGAGTTTGAGCCCCGCGTCAGGCTCTGGGCTGATGGCTCGGAGCCTGGAGCCTGTTTCCAATTCTGTGTGTCTCCCTCTCTCTCTGCCCCTTCCCCGTTCATGCTCTGTCTCTCTCTGTCCCAAAAATAAATAAAAAACGTTGAAAAAAAAATTTAAAAAAAAAAAAAAAAAAAAAGAATTGACCAAAATCAAATCAGAAACTATGAGCTTGATTCAAAAAAAAAAAAAAAAAAAAAAAAAAGATGGTAGAAAGAAAAGTAAAAGGTGGGGGGGACCCAAAATAGTGGTCTGTTGGTCCCTGGGAGGGTGGCTGTGTTGGTCTGGAGGAGAGGCTGGTTGCGTTGGGTCAGTCAGTTTTACTCCAGTAGGTAAGCAGTTACCAGGCACCAAGGGGCAAGGCTTTGTGTAAGTAGGTCATCTCCCCTTGGAGGCCACTGCACTGCTCCCTGAAGTCCCACCATGTCGGTGAAGGGGAGAAGAAATGGCCACATCCCAGTCTCTCCCCTGACTGGGTGTCTTAAACCACGCTGTTCAGGCAGCCCTCAGAATAGCAAGGGCAGTCAGCTTGCCCTGCTCCAGTCTCCCCAGCTGCCTAGGTGTCTGCTGGGATTCAAACCCCGATGTCTTAAAGGACCCTGCACCACACGGACCCTGTTCTGATGTAGAGCCACTCTGCCCTGCTGATAAAAGAACTTTTGGCTGGCACCTGCAGAGTCTTTTGTCCTTGGGGAGGCAATAAACCCTCTTCCCACAGTACTTGAGGGAAGGGATCTTTCTCTCCCCTTGCGCCCCTGAGATCACTACACCGTGATATGTGCTCTGGGGCCGGCTCATCCTACCCAGGAGCACACACACGGCTCCCAGCTTTGCTCTGGAGAAAGTCATGCACATTTGAAATCGCTGAATTTCAGCTCCTACGACTGTTTGCAAACTATAAACTGGCACTCTCTGTATTTCTCCTTCCCCAGTCCATGGTCTGGAGAGGTTTTCCTCTTGTGCTAACTTGATACCGACTTTTAGAAGCTCTCTTTCTCTCCCTTTTGTCTCTACACAGAAAGGGTTCCCTCCCCTCTGTACCTATGCCATTTTATCTCCCCCAATTCACATACATGCACCTCGATCCTGCCAAGCTGTCTGCCTCCAACTATAGAGATCCTTCTACCGCTCTGCAGATAGATTTCCTGGGTGTTCCAAGCGATCTGACCTCAATACAGCTGTGTTTGAGGGATGAGGAAGTAGGGTCCCCCTACTTCTCCACCATCTTAGCTCTGCCTGAAGTCAGACGCTTAACCAAGTGAGCCACCCAGGCACCCCTAGAGGCTACTTAAATTTTTTTTAAATGTTTATTTATTTTTGAGAGAGAGACAGACAGATTGCAAGGAGGAGAGGGGCAGAGACAGAGGGAGATACCGAATCCAAAGCAGGCTCCAGGCTCTGAGCTATCAGTACAGAGCCCAACACAGGGCTTGAACTCACAAACTGTGAGATCCTGACCTGAGTGGAAGTCTGACCCTTAACTGACTAAGCCACACAGGCGCCTCTAGGCTACTTTAAATTGCATGATGAAGGAAGTACTTTGGAGAGGTGGGTTGAGATCAGAAAGATGAGAGAGAAGCAATCCAGGTGGAAGGCAGGGAGAAGAGTGTTTCAGGTAGAAGGAATAGGAAGGGGAAGGACCTGAGGCACAAGTATATTTGTCTTGTTCAAGGAGCATAAAGAAGGCCAGTGTGAGGGGCGCCAGGGTGGCTCAGTTGGTTGGGTGACTGACTTCAGCTCAGGTCATGATCTCACAGCTCGTGAGTTCGAGCCCCACGTCGGGCTCTGTGCTGACAGCTCAGAGCCTGGAGCCTGCTTCTGCTTCTGTGTCTTCCTCTCTCTCTGCCCCTAACCCACTCGCATTCTGTCTCTGTCTCTCTCAAAAATAAATAAACATTAAAAAAAAATTAAAAAAAAAAAAGAAGGCCAGTGTGGCTATAAATGGTATCAGACATGAAATAAGAGAAACAGACAAGAGCAAGGTCATATATTGTCTTGTAGGGTACTGTAAGAAGTTCAGATTTCATTATATATTTTATGGGAAGGCTCTATATAAATGGAGACATTATAGTTCAGTTTAGGTTTGACAGTTGATCCCAAATTCAAAGCTTTTGAAAATTAGAAAAAAGGAAAATATGGATGTTCTTTATAAAGTATAAGAGACAATTACATGTGAGAAATATTCTTGCTATCTTATTTCCTGTCTTGAAGAATAAAGGTTGTAATACATGTAAAGTACTTAAGAAGTCTCTGGCACATCATAGATGCTCAATAAATACAATTACCTGAATTTTTAAGTGAAAAATTCAATGGAAAACTCAATGACTCAGGTCACAGAAGAAGTCATCTTGAATAATTTTCTATGAAATAATTAAGATATAAAAATGTGTATTAAAAAAAGAGTAACAAGGACAAAACTTCCCTTTCCACTACGAACAACTAAAAACTGGAAAATACAAGAAACAAGCTCTCAGGCAGCAAAGAACAGTGAGCCCTTAGAGAGATGGTACAAACAAGGTGAATCCTACTATTGCCCCAGGTTATTGCATGGAGATTTTGCCACAGAGCAGGGAAGGACAACCGAGGTGGAGCCTGAAAGCCTTAAATTGATGAGATGAAGTTAGGAGTCTGGGAAGACTATGGCAGCTTGAGTCTGCAGCCCAGAGTACCAAACAGGAAAGAGCTACACTGAGTTCCAGAGGATTCCTCTGGAATCTTTTCCCAGCTGTACTGAGATATAATTGACATATAACATTGCGTAAGTTTAAGGTTGTACCCCCCTTGAGTCTTAATCTGAGTGCTGATCAGCATCTGCATGTGAAGAAAGTATCTAAGGCCAGGGAAAATATTATCTGGAAGGATTAGAAGAAACAATCTGTGGAATGCACATAATGGGATTATTCTCACACACCAAAGTGAAAAATTCTCATAGTTCACAAGATGGGTAAAGTACTTAGGAGAGTATTGGTGTTAGTAGTGGGGAAACTTTAGCTTTAGATTAAAGGCTGCTCTGATACTATGTAACAAGACTTAAGCGTAAACCTTGAAAGGATCAAATTGTTTCCAAGTAATTTAACTGCAATCCAGAACAGAGTTTAGGAATATTTATAGAAATTAAAAAAAAAAAAAAAGCTATATGACACGGAACAAAGTAAAAGTCACAATGTTTGGTGCCCAATTAAGAATTACAAAGCATTCAAAGAAGCAGGAAAATATGGCTCATACTCAGGAGAAACATTAATCAACGGAAACAGGCACAGAAATGACACAGGTGATAAAATTAGGAGACAAGGATACTAAAAGAGTTATGAAATCTATATTCCATATGTTCAAGGAGGTAGAGGAAAGATTGGAAAATTTTTTTAACTTTTTTTTTTAGTAGTGGGGCAAATGTAGTCTACACAGGGGATATGAAGAAAGACTCAAAATTCCAGAAATGAAAACACAAATGTATGAGATGCAAGAGGCACTGGATGAGACTAAAAACAAATTAGACATTGCAGGAACAAAGATTAGTGAACCTGAAGATACAGCAATAGAAACCATCCAAAATGAAACACAGAGAGAAAGAGACTAAAGAAAATGAACAAAGCATCAAGAGTGGTGGAATAATTTAAAGTGGCCTAATATATGTGTAACTAGAGTTCCTGGAAAAAGATGTAGGCATGGGGCAGCATAAAAAATATTTGAAGAGACACTGATTGAGACGTTTCAAAATTTGATGAAAACTGTAACTCCACAGATCCAGAAAGCTCAATAAACTCTGAATACAAGATATGTGAAGAAAACAACACCAATGCATCAAATTGCTTAAAGCCAGTAATAAAGAAGAAATCTTAAAAGTAGACAGAAAAAAGAAGCACATTATATACAAAGGAACAAAAATAAGAATGACAACAGATTGTTTTTCATAGGAAACCATGTAAGCCAGAAGACAGGCAAAATATCTTTAAAGTATTGAAGAAAAAAACCCGTCTGCTTAGAATTCTATAACTAGCAAAAATATATTTCAAAAACCAAAGGCAAAATAAAGATTTTTCTGAGACACACAAAAGCTGCAGGAACTCATCACTAACAGATTTATACTACAAGAAATGTTAAAGGAAATCTTTTTGTTTTTTTATTTTATTTTATTTTATTTTACTGTACTTTATTTTATTTTATTTTATTTTAAGAGAAAAAGCACAAGCAGGGAAGGGGCAGAGGGGGAGAGAGAGAATCTTAAGCAGACTCAACACCCAGTGTGGATCATAACCTGAGCCGAAATCAAGAGTTGGATGCTTAACCTACTAGCCAACCAGATGCCCCAGAGAAAATCTTACATACAGAAAGAAAATGGTGCCCTGTGGAAATCTGGACCTACATAAAGGAACAAAAACTACCAGATATGGTAAATATGTGAGTAAATATAAAAGAATATTTTCTCATATTTAATCTCTTTTGAGATTAATGACTGTTTAAAGAAAAAATAATAACAATGTTTGGTTGGGTTATAATACATGCAGAAGTGAAATGAATGACAAAAATAGCATAAAGGCCAGGAGGGGGAAAATGGAAGTATACTGTTGTAATTTCTTTTTCCCTTTTCTTTCTTTCTTTCTTTCTTTCTTTCTTTCTTTCTTTCTTTCTTTCTTTCTTTCTCTCTCTCTCTCTCTCTCTCTCTCTCTCTTTCTTTCTATCTTTCTTTCTTTCTTTCTTCCTTTTCCTTCCTTTCTTCCTTCCTTTCTTTTTTTTAAGGAGATAGGAGTTTATCGAATACATTGCAAGGAACCAGCAGGCAGGCCAACAACTGTCTGCAGGAGGCAGTGGTGGGGGCTATAGCTAAGCGGGGGAAGTGAGGTGGTATGGGAATACATGGAATTTCCCTGTTTTGGTAACTGCCCAGTGGTAAGTAGGCCCAGCTAGAGCTTATGGATATTTTGAGGTGTGTCACCCAATGAGCCTGTTTGCATTCAGTCCAGTGGTCACTGTGGGCCCTTTTACCTTACTAAGGTTTCCATTGCCCAAACCTGTTTCCTAAAAGCAGCTTCTACATCTTCCCCTGACAGATCGACAATGACAGACCTTTGGCATTTGGGTGGAAGTCTTGTCTCCAGTAGCTGCTTCATGCTGGATGGGAGGGAATGCTGTCCCTACCTAAACTTGTCAGTCCATCAGGGGTTCTGTGCAGTTATACACCAGAGCATGGTATTATATTAATGGGCGGATAGGTGATTTGAATGAAACTCCTTGGTGGCCAGATCCATGGAATTTAGTGGGAGGGGATCCTCTGATGGTATGGGCTGGAATCCTTGTTGAATCACCATTGTATATGGAATTATTGGATTCACTCAGATGTGTAGGAATGTATTTTGCCTGTAGATCAAGATTGCGACTGGATCCGTGGGAACAAAGAAAAAGATGGGGGCGGGGGGTGGGGGTGGGGACAAAAGAAGCTGGCTGAGAGCCAGCCAGCATCAGGAAAGGGTCCCAACCAAGTCCATAAGGTATGTGGATTTGCCCTAGTCAAGCTTCTGCTGCCTGTTGTGCCCATGTTAGAAATGGAGACCTCAGAAGGACAGAGTGGGAGAGGAGGCAGGCTCAACAGGCATAGGCTGACCTGTTCTCTGTCAGACCTTCAGACCATGGAGCTGCCCTGGCCATAGACCTTCAGTTATCTGAGCAGTACAAGGGTTAACTGCCAAAGGGCTGAATAGAGAAAGGAGAGGGAGAGAAGGATCCTTCCAAAGGGCAAGAGGGGAAATCCTTCACCCTTTCAGGCAAGGGTAGTTTGGCTGGTTCCCCTTGGGGCTTCAGATCCTCACTGGAGAATGACCTTGGCCAGAGGTTGTCAGTTCCCCTAGGAGTATTAGAGTTGGTCTATCAAGGGAAAGTCCCAAGAAATTCCCTGGAGAATCTGAGGAAAGTCCTGAGGCAGCAGAGGTTCCCCATGAGGGCCACCAAATGTGGGGTGGCCTGATTGGGTGGAGGCCAGTGGCACAGGCAGTGAAAGAATTCAGCCAAAGCAGAACAAAGGATGAGAAGTCTACTGAATACACTGCAAGGGAGCAGCAGGCAAGACAAAGGGGAGACTACCTGCCTGTAAGGTTCTCATATAGACATGAAAGGGCTTTACTTTTATTTCACAGTGGACTCTAGTAAAGATGTATACTATAAACCATAAAACAACCACAAAAGACCCCAACAAAACAAAATGATATAACTAATATGGCAGAAAAAGATAAAATGAAAAATATAATATACTAAATTTATCCAAAAGGTAAAACAAAAAAGGAAAAAGAGAAATGAAGAATAAATGGGACAATTAAAAAACAAATAGCAAGATGGTGGAGTAAAAACCCTACCATATCAATAATCACAGTAAATATAAATAGACTAAACACTCCAATTAAAAGTTAGAGATGATCAGATTGGATTAAAAAAAAAGATTCCACTGTATCTTGCCTACAAGAAACTCACTTTATTATTTAAAAAATTTTTTTATTAAGTAAGCTCTATACCCAACGTGGGGCTTGAACTCACAACCCTGAGCTCTAGAGTCACATGCTTTATTGACTGAACCAGCCAGGCACCCCCAGGAAACTCACTTTAAATATAAAAATGTATAGAGAATATTATAATAAACACACTATACCCACCATTGAGTTCAAGAAATAAAATGTCATAAATACAGTTGAAACATCCTATATACCCTTCTTTGATGTCTTATCTCCTCTCATCACAAAGTAAATATCATTTCAAAGTTAGTTATTGCCTTACCATTCCTACGCATTTTCTTTGTATTTATTGTGACTATATATGCAATATGCAGTGTGTGCATGTATGGTTTTAAACTTCACATAAATGCTATCAAAGTGTATGTGTTCTGCAACTTGCTTTTATTACTGGACATTCTGTTTGTTAAGATTTATCCATGCTAATCAATGAAGGTCCAATTTAGTAATTCATAAAGTGTGGTCCTAGACCAGTAGTATCAGCATTACTTAGGAAATGTAATTTTTTTTACGTTTATTTATTTATTTTGAGAAAGAGAGAGAGAGCAGGGGAAGGGCAGAGAGAGAATGGGAGAGAGAGAGAATCCCAAGCAGGCTCCACACTGTCAGTACGGAGCTCAATGCAGGCCTCGACCTTACGAAGTGCGAGATCCTGACCTGAGCTGAAATCAGAAGTTGGCTGCTTAACCAACTGAGCCACCCAGGCACCTCAGGAAATTCAAATTCTTGAGCCCTACCGCTGACGTCCTGAATCAGAAACTCTGGGGATGAGGCCTGGTAACCTGTGTCTTAACAAGTTCTCCAGGATTACAATGCATGTTAAAGCTTAAGATACAGCACTCTTATTTATTTTCACTGCTGGTATTCCACTGCATGAATATACCACAGATTTAAAAAAAAAAAACAAAAACCTATTATCTTTTAGATGGATATTTTGACTATTTTCAGTTTTCCCCATTACAATGCTACAATGTGAATTCTTGCACATGCTCCCTTGTGTACACATGTATGAGTTTCTCTAGGATAAGAAGTATGAGTAAACTTGCTGACTTGTATGCTATGTGTATCTTCAACTTTACAGCACTAGCCCAAGTGCTCTCTAAAGTGGTTGTTCTGTTTTACAACCATTCCTGCTGCTGCCGCTGCTACTAGCAAATACTTATATAACATGAACTATACGCCAGACATTGTTCTGTTTTTCTTATATTAACTCATTATATTGACACTAGTCCTCTTAGGGTAGGAGCTATTGTTCTATTATTATCATCATCTCAATTTTTTTTTAACGTTTATTTATTTTTGAGACAGAGAGAGACAGAGCATGAACAGGGGAGGGTCAGAGAGAGGGAGACAGAATCTGAAACAGGCTCCAGGCTCTGAGCTGTCAGCACAGAGCCCGACGCAGGACTCGAACTCACGGACCGCGAGATCATGACCTGAGCCGAAGTTGACCGCTTAACCGACTGAGCCACCCAGGCGCCCCTCATCATCTCAATTTTACAAATGGCACCAAGATGTTAACTAAGCCCATGCCAGAGACCAGCTCCAGCAACCAGGGGTTCCCGAAGGAAGAACGGCGTCGGTGAAAATAAAATAAAACTAAAATAAAACACTGGAAAATAAAAAACTAAAATAAAAAGCTAAAACTAAAATACAAATGGACAGAGACAACAGCAGTGTGTTGAACTGGCCGATTTATTGTAGTAAACGTGACATTATATATACTAGTGATTTCCTTGCAACATGCGTCATCTATGTTTTTCTAACATTACCCAATTCTAAAATTGTTCCTTTGTATAATCACCCAATAAGGAATAACGTGATTGTTTTGTCATAACGTTCTCTCCTGCCCTTTGCTTATTAATTTCTTTTATTGTTTTTATGTATCTATGTTTATCTATAATTTATAAAGTATTTGTTTTGCTGTTTTCACGAAAGGTCATTTATCTCTCAACACCTCAAGTGGAACAGTTACAGGGACATAACCTCTTAGTTGTTTCCCTGAACCATTCGTGGTTTTGAAGAACAAAAGTGTTCGTCTGGGTCCGAGGTGCCAGGAAGGGGGCCAAGAGGGCCTTAGAAACCCACGCCTTATACATTCTCAGAGAGACAATGCACCTAGGAACCAATGAACCATTCTGTACTTTAACCGACTAGGTTCAATCATCATCTGGAATGCCTCCTGGGGGCCAAGTGGGCCTAGGGGTCAGAGTGACCTGTGTCCATAGATACACTCCTTAGTTACTGGAGTGGGGCTTTCGGATCCATGTCTCTCCTTCGTTGGCCGCCCTTGCTGGCAAATGCATGAGGCTATCCTTCCTACAAGTAGAGGAGTCTCCATAGGGAATGGCAAGGGCTAAACGTAAGGCCGCACAATTTCTCGCGGAACCTTATTTTTTCCCCTAATGGTTCTTTTCCCAGGGGGCCTGCCGAGGGCAATTCCCCAACAGACAATACCCCAGGTACTTTTATGGCTAAATTACCTAAAAGCGGGAGTCCCAGAAGCTTCACTGTCGGCGGGTCGCCCTGCAGTCACCAATCCGTCCACAGCCCGGGCCCTGCCACTCAGGCTGGGACAGCTCGGCTTCCAGCAAGCCCACAGTCAGGCTAAGCCAAAGAGGCAGAGCCAGGACTTGAGACCAAGCAAAATGGCTCTAGAATCTGCTTTCAGCCACAGGGCTATGCTGTCTCTCCCACCAGCAGTTTATGAGGGTTCTTGTTAGTCTACATTATCATTATACTTGGTGTTTCCCAACTTTAAATTTGTTTTGCCAAACTGATGGGTACAAAACGGTAATTCACTGTGGTTTAGATGTGCTTTTATCTGATTACTGGTGCTGTCAAGGCATCTTTTCATACGTGTAGCTGGCATTCAGGTTTCTCTTCTAGAAATTGCCTGTTGTAAAACATAGCTTCAAAGGTGATCCTTAGCTTATTCCGTAACATGAAAAAATGATATTGAGGAAGGTATAAAAATGTTAGGGAATGCTGCTAAGCACTGACTGAATTTTCAAACTCTTACTTGGGATAAGAGCAGTCCCTCATAATTTTATAAAGCTGTGATTCATTCTCCGACCCATGGCAATCTGGTTTGTCCTTCTGCTAACTTTATTTCTTTTCAAAGTGGAGCAAGTCAGTGTAAATCAACCCTTTCTATATATGTCAAGGCCTAGAGAACTCCATTTAGAAATATGAATGCAATAAACCTGGAATTTTCAACAGGGGGGGGGGATTTTTGTTACCCTCAGTGAAACTATGGCCACAGGGAGCCTGCATTTCTAGTTGAAAGTATCCCTAAAATAGATTTTATCTGGTTTGGGTATGAGGCAGTAGCAACAGCCAAAACAGCTCGTCAGGGGTTGCTGAGTTTACCTGACAGTCTTTCAGTTAGAAATTATACATTGTTTGCCATGTATAAAATACTGTGCATGGGCCGGAGATTCAGCAGTAAACAAGACCCACATGTTTACTTGTTTTATGGAAATTGCATTCTTGAGGAGACAGACATTCTAAAACTAAACCATAAATTGCAGAAGTTTAATTACTGTTGGGATAGTTGTCTGAAAGAGACCTGTAGCATGCTAAAGAAGCTATGTAGTAGGGAGCCCAGATCTGGTCTAGAGGGTATGGGGAGATGTACGGGTAGCCTCTGAGATGGCCCCTTAGTTCAGGCTGCCATAACAAAGTACTACAGACTAGTGGCTTAAACAACAGAAATGTATTTCTTGCAGTTCTGGAGGCTGGGAAGTCCAAGATCAAGGTGTCAGCTAATTTGGTTTCTGGTGATAGTTTTCTTCCTGGCTTGTAGATGTCTGCCTTCTCACTGTGTCCTCAAAAGGCAGAGAGAGAGCGAAAGAGAGAGAGAGAGAGAGAGAGAGAGAGAGAGAGAGATAAAGAATGGGGGTGGGGAGAAGGTAAGGGGAGAAGGAAGAAAGAGGGAGAGAGCTCCTCTCTGGAGTCTTTTCTTTTTCTTTCTCTTTTTTACAGGGAGGGAGAGAGAGAGAGCTAGTGAGAGAGAGAGTGTGAGCTTGAGCAGAGGAAAGGGGCAGAGGGAGAAGAGAATCCCAAGCAGGCTCCATGCTTAGTGTGGAGCCCAATGTAGGGCTCGATCCCATGATGCTGGGATCATGACCTGATGCTGGGATCATGACCTGAGCCAATATCAAGAGTCAGATGCTCAACTGACTGAGCCACCCAAGCACCCCTGGAGTCTTTTCTTATAAGAAAGAACAAGAATTCTGTCAGATTTGGGCCCTATCTTTATTATCTCATTTAATTTGAATTACCTCCTCATAGGCCCTATCTCCAAATATAGTCACAATGAGATTTAGAGTTTCAACCTATGAACTGGGGGTGGGAGTGGGAAACACAATTCAGTCTATAATAACCCTCAACGTTCTCTGTCTCATGGTATTCATGTCTTTGTGAAATTTCCTTGTTTGAGTGTAGGCTGCACCTAGCAAATAACAAATAGAACATGGTAAAAGTGATGAAATGTTGCTTCCAAGATTAGTTTACAAAAGGACTGTGGGTACTGATGTAAATTTCACCTCTCTTGCTGCCTGTTGGCCAGAAGTCTCTATCAGTTCCTTGCCATGAGAACCTCCCCATACGACACCTCATAATATGGCAGCCGACTTCCCTCAGGACAAGCAAGTAACTGAAGCCCTCAATCCAACAGCCCATAAAGAACTGAATCTTGCCATCAGCAACATGAGTGAGCTTGGAAGCAAATCCTTTCCCGATTGAGCCTTCAGATGAGATTGTAGACTTTGCCTATAGCTTGACAGCAACTTCATGAGAGACCTTGAGGCAGAAGCATCCAGATAAGCCATGCCTGGATTTCTGACGTACAAAAGTTGTGAGATAATACATGTTTGTTTTTGGGGGGATAACTTTTTATGTAGCAATAAAGACTTCCCTGAGGGAGTGACACTTAGGCTGGGACATGAAGGATGACGGGGGTTACTATGTGGCAGAGTTAGAAGGGAGGGAGGTATGTTGTAGGCAAAGACACTAAAGCCAGAAGGGCAAGGGTAGCTTGGCAGGAGTGCACTTGAGAGAGTAGCATGAGACAAATGTGGTGAATTGGGAAGTTGTTTTGGAAAATTCAAGAACAGAGCAGGAGGAGTAAACACGAATCAGACAACAGGGCATTTTCCTAGTTCCCTAAATGCATCCATAGGATGATAGGGTGGTATAGTGGAGAGCACTATGATGGGAGAGTGCTAGTCCCAGTGCTAACTCTGTGGTCTCAAGCAATCACTTGGTCATTCTGGTCCTCAGTTTTCTCATCTATAAGATGGAATCTGAATTCTTTACAACTCTCAGTCAAGAGTTATTAGTTGTATGAAACCTGTATGAGGAAAACTGTAAGATACTCCTGAAAGAAACAAAAGTAGGCCTGAGCAGATAGAAAGACAGTCCATGTCATTGGATAAGGGGACTCAATTTCACAAAGGTAACAAGTGCTCCATAAATTAATTTATACATTTAGTGCAATCCAAGTAAATCAACATTAGAGTTTTGACAGCTAGATAAATTGATTATAAAGTTCATATGGAAGAACAAATGAAAATACCCAGAAACAGCCTAAAAATAGAAGCAGCAAAGGGGAAGGCTAACTGTAACAGATATATTTTTTTCCAAAAAATTTTTAAAGTTTTTTTTTTTTATTTTGAGAGAGAGAGAGAGAAAGAGGGAGGAGGGGCAGAGAGAGAGAGTGAGAGAGAGTGAGAGAGAGAGAGAGAGAGAGAGAGAGAATCCCAAGCAGGATCCACGCTGTTAGTGCAGAGCCCAGTAAGGGGTCTGAACCCACGAACCGTGAAATCATGTCCTGAACCAAAATCAAGGCATTCAATCGACTGAGCCACCCAGGTGCCCCTATTTTTCCAAATTTTTATTTAAATTCTAGTTAGCTAACATATAGTGTAATACTGGTTTCAGGAGTAGAACTTAGTGATTTATCACTTACATATAACACCCAGTGCTCATCATAACAAGTACCGTCCTTAATATACATCACCCATTTTGCTCATCTCCCACCCACCTCCCTCCATAAGCCTTCAGTTTGTTCTCTATTGCTGCCCTCTCTCTCTTTTAATGTTTACTTATCTTTGAGAGAGAGAGACAGAATCTGAGTGGGAGAGGGGCAGAGAGAGACACACACAAAGAATTTGAAGCAGGCTCCAGGCTCTAAGCTGTCAGCACAGATGCTGACGTGGAGCTTGAACTCACAAACCATGAGATCATGACCTGAGCTGAAGTCGGACACTTAACTGACTGAGCCACCCAGGTGCCCTTCTCTGTGTTTCCTAAATTACACATATGAGTGAAATCATATGGTATTTGTCATTCTCTTATTTCGCTTAGCATAATAAATTCTAGCTCCATCTACATCATTGCAAATGGCAAGATTTCATTCTTTTTGATGGCTGAGTAATATTCCATATTGTGTGTGTGCGTGTGTGTGTGTGTGTGTAAAACATCTTTTTTTATCCATTAATCAGTATATGGACACTATGGCTCTTTCCATGGTTTGGCTATTGTTGAAAGCGCTGCTATAAACGTTGGCGTACATGTGCCCCTATGAATCAGCACTATTGGGACCTCATCAAGATAAAAAGCTTCTGCACTGCAAAGGAAACAATCAACAAAACTAAAAGGCAACCGACAGAATGGGAAAAGATATTTACAAATGACATATTGGATAAAGGGCTAGTATCCAAAATCTATAAAGAACTTAACCCAACTTGACACCTGAAAAGCAAATAATTCAGTAATTTTTTAAAGTTTATTTATTCTGAGAGACAGAGCGAGTGAGCAGGGGAGGGTCAAAGAGAGAGAGGGGGAGAGAGAGAGAAAGAGAGAGAGAATCTCAAGCAGGCTCTGTGCTATCAGTGCTGAGCCTGATGCGAGGCTCAATGACCTGAGCTGAAATCGAGAGTCAGACACTTAACCGACTGAGCCACCCAGGTGCCCCAAAAAGAAAAAAAAAAAAATCAGTGCCTGAATATTGAAAAATAAATGAGTGGAATTACATGCCAAATTGGTGGCATATTGTGAATCCTGTAACATGCCAGCCAAACATCCTTCAGAAATGAGGGACGTAATCCATCAGTCACTAGAAGTGCTGTTGACAGATCTCAGCTGTCAGCCTTTTCTGGGAAGCACTCCAGTAGAAGAGAGCTGCCTGCCCAAGGTCTCACTGTCATCCTGTGATAGCCTTAGCCAATGACTGGTTGATACAGGGGTACGAAAGCACATCTCCCTTGCCCCATCTTGGAACAAGTCATCCCAACTCCAGAGCTCCCCAGAGGGTCTGCACAGGCCTCTGTTGAGACTGCACTGTAGCCCAAATTCTCTCTCTGACCTGTTTCCTTACCTTTCTTTCCGGTCTTGATCCCAAAAGCAGTCTGTAATAAATTTCCTTCATGCCAAACTCCATCTCAGAATATGCTTCCAGAGTAGCCTAATAATGACCACTGGTGCTAGGTATGCCAGGAGTGATTTAAGCAGTAGTCAGGATGACAGGATTTTTGGTGTTGGATCATCTGTTGCCAGGCTAGCAGACAGGATATATCATTTTTGGTGGTAGAAAGAGTATAAACAGTCCCGGACACAACTGTAATGCAATTGTTAAAACTTACACTATCAGCAAACTGTGTATTTTAGGGGGGGGGAAGCATTCTATGGGTGCAATGTATCAGGTGTCAGAAATATACAGAAGAAATGTGAGTGGGCTATTATTGCTAAGTTCATTTGATCCTATCTAATAAAATACAGAGTAATTAACTGGCTATTAAAAACTATGCATGAAAGCCAAAGCATTTCCCAGGTAACAAATATAGAGGTTCTCATGTTCTACAAATGGAGGACAGAAAAAGCTCAGGACCAGTTCTAGGACTTGATCGGAAGAGTAGCAGAGCCTTAAAGAAGACTGAACTCTCAATATCAGTAAGTCTGCTATACTAAGGACAGGGTGCTAGTTGGGAAAGAGTGGGAGATTGACATATGAGATGAAGACATCTGGGTTCATGCACCCCAAAATATTTAATTTGCAAAGATCCCTGAATCCTTTGTGCCAAAGAAGTGGCCGCCTCCTCCCTTGGACTAGTACTCCTTCCTTGCTGTAGGACAACATGAACCCTTTCAGGATCAGCCCTATTCTCCCTTGTCTAGGCTTACCACTAGACTAGTAAGTAGAATTAAGTCACCAAATAACCTGGCTAGGGATATGGTAGTCTGATAATGCAGGAAAAGGACTATGTCTACCCCAAGGAGCTCAGAATCCTAGGAGAATCCACATGATGATGGAGTAAAAGGAACTATATCCCAGGAGCTCGGGGTCTGGGTTAGTATACATGAGACTGAATTCTGAGGGCACTAGATCTAGAGAAACAGAATACAAAGTTGAATAAGGGAATTTAATTAATTTTGAAGCACTCTTCTGGGATACAGTATTTAATAACCTGGCAAGGATCTCAGGAGATGGTGCAAATATGCTGTAGACTGGCTTCATAAGCATAAAAAGTGATGGTCCATACTAAATGAAGGAAAGATGCCAGAATTGCCATGGAAAGCAGTAGAATAAGAGATTAAAAAGTTCAGTGACAGGGATGTTCACTTTCACCACTGTTGTTCAACACAGTACTGGAAGTCCTAGCTTCAGCACTCAGACAACAAAAAGAAACAGAAAACAAACTGGCAAAGAGGAAGTCAAACTTTCACTGTTCACAGATGTCATGATACTCTACATGGAAAACCCAAAAGACTCTACCAAAAATTGTGAGAACTGATACGTGAATTCAGCAAAGTGGCAGGATATAAAATCGATGTACAGAAATTGGTTGCATTTCTACATACCAATAATGAAGCAACAGAAAGAGACATCAAGGAATCCATCCCATTTACAATTCCACCAAAACCCATAAAATACCTAGGAATAAACCTAACCAAAGAGGTAAAAGATCTGTACGCTGGAAACTATAGAAAGCTTATGAAAGAAATTGAAGAAGAACACAAAGAAATGGAAAAACATTCCATGTTCACAGATCGGAAGAATAAATATTGTTAAAATGTCTACATTACCCAAAGCAATCTACACATTCGGTGCAATTCTTATCACAGAGCTGGAACAAATGATCTTGAAATTTGTATGGAACCAGAAAAGACCCCGAATAGCCAAAGTAATGTTGAAAAGGAAAACCAAGGGGCACCTGGGTGATTCAGTCAGTTGAGCGTCCAACTTTGGCTCAGGTCATGATCTCGAAGTCCGTGGGTTCAAGCCCCACCTGGGGCTCTGTGCTGACAGCTCAGAGCCTGGAGCCTGCTTCAAATTCTGTATCTCCCTCTCTTTCTGTCTGTCTCCTGCTGGCGTGGTCTCTCTCTTTCTCAAAAATAAATGAACGTTAAAAAAAGGAAAAAAAAAAAAAGAAAAAGAAAAAAACACAAAGCTGGAGACAATACAATTCTGGACTTTAAGCTGTATAACAAAGCTATAGTCATCAAGACAGTATGGTACTGGTACAAAAACAGACACATAGATCAATGGAACAGAATAGAGAACTGAGAAATGGACCTACAAACATATGGCCAACTAATCTTTGGCAAAGCAGGAAAATAATACCCAATGCAATAAAGTCTCTTCAGCAAATGGTGCTGGAAAAACCGGACAGTGACATGCAGAAGAATGAACCTGGACCACTTTCTTACACCATACACAAAATTATATTCAAAATGGATGTAAGACCTAAATGTGAGACAGGATACCATCAAAATCCTACACAGAAAATAGGCAACAACCTCTTTGACCTCGGCTGCAGAAACTTCTTACTAGACATGTCTCCAGAGACAAGCAAAAATGAACTACTGGGACCTCATCAAGATAAAAAGCTTCTGTACAGCAAAGGAAATAATCAGCAAAACTAAAAGGCAACTGATGGAATGGGAGAAGATATTTGCAAATGACATACCAGATAAAGGGTTAGTATCCAAAATACAAAGAACTTATCAAACTCAACACCCAAAAAACAAATAATCCAGTGAAGAAATGGGCAAAAGACATGAATAGACACTTTTCCAAAGAAAACATCCAGATGGCTAACAAACACATGAAAAGATGCTCAACATCATTCATCATCGGGGAAATACAAACCAAAACCACAAGGAGATACCATCTCACCCCTGTTAGAATGGCTAAAATTAACAACTCAGGAAACAACAGATGTTGACAAGGATGTGGAGAAAGGGGAACACTTTGCACTGTTAGTGGGAATGCAAACTGGTGCAGCCACTCTGGAAAACAGTATGGAGTTTCCTCAAAAAATTAAAAACAGAACTAGCCTATGACCCAGCAATTGCACTACTAGCAATTTAGCCAAAGGATAAAAAAAATGCTGATTTGAAGGGTCACATGCACCCCACTGTTTATAGCAGCACTACCAACAATAGCCAAATTATGGAAAGAGCCCAAATGTCTATCGACTGATGAATGGATAAAGAAGATGTGGTATACACACACACACACACACACACACACACACACACACACACACACACACACAGGAATATTACTCAGCAATCAAAAATAATGAAATCTTGCCATTTGCAATGTGGATGGAACTAGAGTGTATTGTGTCAAGCAAAATAAGTCAGAGAAAAACAAATATATGACATCACTCATGAATTTAAGAAACAAAACAGACCAACATCAGGGAAGGAAGGAAAAAAGATAAAAACAGAGAGGGGGGTAAACCATAAGATTCTTAAATATAGAGAACAAACTGAGGGTTGCTGGAGGGGTGTTGGGTGGGGAGATTGGCTAAATGGGTGATGGGCATTAAGGAGAGCACCTGTTGGGATGAGCACTGGGTATTATATGTTAAGTGATGAACCACTAAATTCTACTCCTGAAATCATTATTACACTATATGTTAACTAACTTGTATTTAAATTAAGAAAAAAACAACTGGGCTCCCTGATTGCAGCAAGGATGTCAGGATGGCCCCACTTCCCCCATACACACAATACGGGCTAGATGACATAACCTAATCCTCATAGGTCAGGTAGATACAATTATTATAATGCGCAGGAGGGTCAGAGCGGAAGGACCCTCTATAAGAGTTGTAGAAATGGTTAGTCTCCACCCCATGCATAGGTTGAGTGATGCTGCATGGCCCAAGGCCCCACATACCACATAGTTAGCATAGACCATCATAGTATATGGCTCAAGGGCTCCAGGTAAACAAAGACAGGCCCGACATTCCAAGGGCTTAGAAATTACCTTCCAGAAGCTGAGGGAAAAGGACCAACTTTTCTCTGGACAAGAAAGAGTTAATTTTCTCCCCAGCACTTTCATCCACGTGTACCTCTACCCTTCTGTCATACCAACTTCAGACCAAAGTGGGTGTCTGAGCATTGCTGGAGAAAATCACTTGATTGTGCAGGTTGGGGTCACTTCAAACTCATGGTCTTCAATCTCAATCACCTCTTCAACGCCACCACAATTTTTACTTGTTTTTGCCAAATCTTCATGCTGTTCTCACCCCCCACCCCCTAACCCCTTCCTCCTTCAGTTTAAGCATACTTGGTCTAAGGTCATCAGGCTTGGTTTTCTTCAACTATAAATCCCATAGGATGAAAAATTATCCGTATCCAAGCCACTGTTACTTTTTTCACTTCAAAATTAGGAGACCAAGTGAAGTTCTTCCTATTTGAGGTCATAATTCCATAGATACTCTAGCCCTTTACCTTCTAATTTCTTTTAGGATCTTACTTCATCAGTCACCTCTTCCCCTAATGTTCTCTTTCTAACAGTTCCTTGCTGTCACACTATAGATACACTTAGGCTTCTGTGATCCTCTCCCTGCAGTGACATCTCCTTTGATACTTTGTATTCCTTTAACTTCTGAGCAATTTCTTTCTTCTACATCTTTTTCTAACTTTTCAAAAGAATAGCAGATAGTCACTGCCACCACTTTGTTTCCAAATATAGTTGTGAAATCAATTACCCTGATGTTACGTCTGACAAATGCCAAAATTATCTTACATTAAAAATAAAGACATTTCCTGCAATTAGTTTTCTTAAAAAGCTTTTTATTCTACTTCTTCAGAGCTAGAATATTCTATTCTTAGTGGTTCTACTTCCTGATCTCCTTCATTCACTCCTCAGTCCCCTGCAATCTTGATTTTGCCTACCACCCTTCACTAAAACTGATCCCATCAAGGTTACCCCTAAGTGCCAAATTCCATTGTCGTTTCTTCAGTCTTTTTTGAAATGATTTCCTTGGCTTCTGTGTTGCTACACTCACCTGGGTCTGTTCATTCTCTCCCTATCTTCCCATTCCTACTCCTCAATGTGGCTGTCCCCCGGGCCTGCCCTGAGCCCTCTATGCTTTTATTCATTCACCTTGGATGATTCTATCCTCTTTGAAGGTTTTAGTTAACATTTATATGCCAATGACTCCCAAATTTATATCCCAGTCTTATCTATTGAGCTTTAGATACAAATGTATGTTGGCTAGAGGCACAATGAAATTGCTGCCCTTGCTTGTCGAAGACTGAACACATCACCCTGATTCTAACTCTAAAAATATCACAATATCTCTAAATTAGAAGACCCCTAGCCATCTGGTCATCCAAGATAGAAACTTGGGAGTCACTCTTGGCTTCTCTTTGTGTCTTGTCTTCCTCCAAACTGTTTTCCACATTGCCGTCTGACCTCTTCCAACCCCTTTAACTACATCTCTCACCTCTCTCCCAACCACATATTCTCTGCCTGTTACAATCTACTTATGAATTTATTGTGCTATTTCTTTTGTGGCTCCATGCCTTTTTAGAAATTTCTTTCGGAATGCCTTTTCCCACTTCTTTGCCTATTACATTTCTATTTATCTTTTGATTTTAGATTTTCATTCTGCCATCCTCTATCACATTATTTACTATTCTGAGCCTTGGGTCATCTCACAAGTATGCCTTATAGGGCTATAATTAAGTCACCGACACAAAGATGTTGAGATGGAGAGGGTGATAGAACACCAGAGCATCCTGCTAGAAACCTGCCTCCAGGTTAACATTGATCCTCTAACCAGTGATATTCAAGCACAGTTGTTCATCCACCAGTGAAATACCTAACTGCAATTTTATCCTTCTCAAATTTCATGTATTTACCCCAAAGGATAGAATGTTTCTAAAATAAAACCATACTGTATTTTTCCCCTTCCACATCATGGGGCACTGATATTGCAAGTTACAGAAATATAATCCTTTTTTGGATGACTCTGAAAAAAGTAGTTGACTGTAATACCTGAAAAAGGAAAATAAAAAATGGCTTCAGGCATGTCTACCACCAGGGCTCAAGTGATGGCATCGGGTTTCAATCTCTTGTTCACTTCTTGGCTCTTCCATTGCTCTGTCAAACTCTCCCCACAGGGTGGCAAGACGGCCAGTAACAACTGAGGCTGACCTCATCAACCCCTGCTGAAGAAAAGAATGCCCATTTACTTACAGCTCTGGCAAAAATTCAGGATTAGCTTAATTGCATTGATTTGTGTTCTATGATTTTTTTCCTGACCTGATCGTTATAACCAAGATATATGACGTTATATCCTACGTTATAACCAAGTGTAGGAAGCACTGCTTGGCCAGGACTCAGTCTGGAGTGGGATTAGCTCCCCCCAACCACATGGACAGAGGGTGTACCAAGGAGTCTCCCTCCTGGAAAACTGGTGCTATAACCAGGGGTGGAAAGCTGAACAACAGGCAAAAACAATGGACGTTCTCTCAACTGTGGAGATGAGTGATCTGCAGAAGTAGTTCTTCAGCGACACTCCAAGAATGGCATTAGTATCTAATTACGGCCCAAAGAATGGCTCCAAATGGATCATTTGGAAATCAAATTACCATTTTGGACAGGTATCCCTAATATTTAATTAGTTTATAGCTAACCAGTGGCAATCTGTGGTGATTTAAACCAGGCTGCCCTATGTTCAAATCCTGGTTCAGCCCTTTCCTAGTTGTATGGTTTTAGGTAGGTGACTCAACTTTGCTGCGTGTCAGTTTCAAGAATAAGAATACCACCTTCGAAGAGTTGCTATGGAAATTAGCGATAGTAGCGTAGTACTTAGCATGTGATATGCCATCAATCAATGAAATATAATTATTAATTCAGCATATTAAGTTACCTTGGAGTAACTTTCAACTGGTTATTCTATCCTGTTATTTCATCAGAAATTAACACTGTATAATGAACATGATTCCTAAGCTATAAACTATGGAATTCAAGAAATACAATAATAATTAACATAATTTCTATTCAGAAGCCCCATTCTCTTAGGGTAGAAAAAAATAATTTCAATCAATTTGGAAACCTCTCCCCCTACCATAATTTTCTGGAGCAGACCTAATTTCCGGGGAGCTTGAATACTTTTTAACTCCTCTGCTCCTTCAGCTTTTGTATACCAGAACTTCACTGTCTTAGCTGCATTGTTAGTACAGTTGTTAGTACCCACAGGTTGTTGCTAAGATTTGTCTCTTGCACATCCATTTGGCCCCTTCGGATCCAATGGCTTTTTTTAATATTCTTATGCCAGGGGCGCCTGGGTGGCTCAGTTGGTTAAGCGTCTGACTTCGGCTCAGGTCAGGATCTCACTGTCCGTGGGTTTGAGCCCCGTGTCGGGCTCTGTGCTGACAGCTCAGAGCTGGAGCCTGCTTTGGATTCTGTGTCCCCCTCTCTCTCTGCCCCTCCCCTGTTCATGCTCTGTCTCTCTCTGTCTCAAAAATAAATAAAAACATTAAAAAAAAAAATAAAAGAAAATTCTTATGCCAAACTTGGGGGGCAGGGGATGGGAGTCAGAGGGGATCATGGAAGTCTTTCTGTGGCATCTGGGTCACCCTCAGGCCAGGATTCTCCTTTATAAGGCTGTTTCTAACCTGGTTTGCCTAAATGAATCATGCAGCTGTTTTCTGACGTGGAGTTAAGAGGAGAACAAGGCCCTTTGCTTTTAGGTTTCTTGGACGTACTTAGAGTCTTTCTATCCTTTCTAGCATTCAGAGCACTAAAAATAATCTTTAAGAATTCTGTTTAACTTGCAGGATCTAAATCCATTTAAGCCTTTACATCAGCAGTCGTATTTGGGAATTCTTCAGACCCTATGAAGATTAATTAAAAACAGATTCATGCACGATCATTCACCAGAAGTCATCTTCCATCCAGATATTAAAAAAAAAAAAAAACTCCAACCAGGCTATGAAACACATAGTACATACATATTATAATACATTGTGTACCTAAATAGGTCTTGTTCCACCAACAACTTCAGGAGGAAACCGGTGCTTAAGCAGAGCAAAGGTGCTGCATGGTGATGGCAGGAGCCAGAGAACAGATGACAAAGCTTCTAGACTATTGTTCCTGTCCGTAATGTTGAACTTTAATATTTTGACTATTGTAACTACTCTGAATAAGAAAAAGTTAATAATTATAAACATTTTTTCAACTTTATTCTTTATTCTATAAGTTCAGATCTATGATAGCAATATTTTGCTTGGGTCTTAGAACAAATATTTATTTTAAAACAGGCTATTCAGCCTTCAGCTCAAATGTTCTGGGCTCTTCTAAAATATTATCTCCTCAAAGGTTTTCTGGTAGAAATAGTAAAGAAACGAATGTTTTCCTTCACTAGTTGTCTTTACTACCAAAACTTCGAAGTCTTCGCTTTGTGATTAATATGGACATTTACACAATTTCTGGGTAAGCGTGACACTTCTCTGCTGGCTTCTTTTTTTTTCTTCAATTTTTTTTTTAACGTTTATTTACTTTTGAGACAGAGAGAGACAGAGCATGAATGGGGGAGGGTCAGAGAGAGAGGGAGACACAGAATCTGAAACAGGCTCCAGGCTCTGAGCTGTCAGCACAGAGCCCGACGCGGGGCTTGAACTCACAGACCGCGAGATCATGACCTGAGCTGAAGTCAGCCGCTTAACCGACTGAGCCACCCAGGCGCCCCTCTGCTGGCTTCTTTTGATGCTCCAGTTCCAGCCCTTGTCTTATTCCCGATTAAAACTTTGTCTGTTTTGGATCTTAAATTCCTCAACCAAATGATAGGTAAATTTCCAAGATCCTCACACACATACTTGGCACTTGTGAGTTCTCAGGAAACGCAAGGTGACAATGACCACAAACCATAAGACAGAGACCCCCAACAGACTAGAAAATTAAGCAAGCTGTCCGTGTTATAATTACAATCTTTGCTAGTTTTCAGAAAGCATCCTCATATTTTTGGAAAATTCTTTGGTTCAAAGGCCAAAAAGAAGATTTAAGATGCGCCCGGCAACCAATGTGCACGCCTTATTTTTAAGTTTTATTAAAAAAAATTTTTTTTAATGTTTATTTTTGACAGAAAGAGAGAGACAGAGCACGAGCCGGGGAGGGGCAGAGAGAGACACACAGAATCCGAAATAGGCTCCAGGCTCTGAGTTGTCAGTAGAGAGCCCGACGCGAGGCTCGAACTCACAGACACCGAGATCAGGACCTGAGCCAAAGTCGGACTCTCAATCGACTGAGCCACCCAGGCGCCCCAAGTTTTATTTTATTTTTTTAAGTTGTAAACTAAACATAGACCATATTATAGAAAATTTTACCAAATAAAAAAAACACGCACGCCACCGATCTGGACGCATTTAACTCACTCGGATGTATTCCTACCGGTGTTCTCCCGCGCTCTCACCACACGCTGGCAACCTTGACCCTCGCGCGCTGCCGGAACCGCAGCGCTCGGGGCGGTGCTACGGCGCATGGGTGCGCCGTCGCCATGGTAACCGCGGAAGCCAGGGGCTTGACGAGCGGTGAGTCGGGGTCCCGCTTGGAGGGCCGCGGTGGGCGCTGGGGGTGGGAGCCGGGGACGAATGGGCGTCTCTTCATACTGCAGCTGGGGCGGGAGCGGCAGGGGGAGCGGGCTTCGGCCGCGGCGTCCTCGGGGTTTGCCTCTCACCAGAGGTTTCCGTAGCGGCTCTCGCCCCGCGGACAGCCTCGGGGATCCCAGAGGGTCCCTCAGGGGTTCAGGCCGGAAGGCGAACTCGGGTGTCCAGAAGTGACTGGCGCCCGCCCCACGGGATCTTCTGGGACGCGCGGTGTGGCTGCCACTCTGTTTCCTCTTCTTCAGGCCTTTCTTTGTTTAACCCCCGGGGCCCAGGGCTGCCCTTTGATGTCTTCTTGAGCTGGGACTTAAAGTCCTCGAGGGACCACGTTTTTTGAAGAAAAAATTCAGTTAGCCTAAAGGGCCCTTAAGATCTATTCCTCTGTCATAACTTGAAGCTTATGTGCCTCCTTGCCCTTTGTTTATGCTTCTCCTTCCCTGGATTGCCCTTTTCTCCTCATTTTAAGACTCCTACTCTTCCATGATGAGGGGTCACGACTTCTGGGAAGCCTTTTCCGAACTCCCTGTCTCCGAGTATAATTTAGCTGTCCAGCCTCTTATTCTGAAAGCTCTGTTCCATTATATCCCTTATCTCACTCTGTCTTTGCTGGTTTACTTACTCATGGCTTCCTGGGAATGGCTTAGTTATTGGGTAGAGACCACGGCCTATGTGATTTTCTATTATTAGTACTTTGGCAGCTTGAAAAGAGTTCACACTTTATAGTTAAAAGGAAGAGTTATGGACTTGTTTCCCAACTCTAATTAAGTAAAGCAGAGCAGGCGCTACTCTCATTGCACAAATAAGGAGAGGGAGTTCAGAAAAGTCACGTAATTAATAAATACCAAAATAAAGACTAAAAAGCACGTCCTTCTGACGCACAGAAGTGAGGCGGCCCTCACTCTTAAAAAATTACCTTTAAAGATCAGAGGAGGCAGAGACCCATGTGCATTCTAGAGAGGAGTCAAAGAAAGTTTTAGGAAGTTTTAGGAAGAAAGTAGGTTTATAGCTTGGCCTAAATAGGATTTGGCTAGTAGGAATGGAGGAGAAAAAAAAAAGTATTCTAGGCCTAGTAACAGGAATAGATATGAGCTATAAATAGGATTTTCTCAGTATCTTCAAGGTCTCATAGGGCCCCTACTAGGCCAGTGAGGAAAGGCATTCTAAACACATTTTGCCTGTGTTCGCTAAGGTTTGAATATGGGTATCTATAGCAGATATGTTCCAGAAGATGACAGTGTTATTAATAGGATGACAAAACAACTTATTGTGTAAGAGGAATTGATACCTTTGAGAGTAAAAGAAGATGCAATTGAAAACTACAGCAGGGGAACAGATGTAACTGGAACTGCTCTAGGTACATTGAAGCATATGTCACCCAAGCTATTAACCACAAACACATGCTGTCTAACTTCTGTTAAATTCTCTCTTGTTGATTTCCTGTTATAGTTCCGCAGAGGTTATTCAAAACTAATGTTTTTTCACAGTGTGGTTTGTGCCCCATTAGTGGGTCATGAAATCAATTTAGTGGGTGACACCCAGCCTTAAAAATTATAATGGAAATAAAAACATCAGTATATTACATGTAGTAAGGATAAATAGTATTTTGGTTAATAACATACATGCAAGTATACCCCATAATGCAATGTTCCCAGGACAAAGTATCCATTACTACTGAACAATAAGTTACTTGGTTACCCTATTAATAGAAATTATATATATATATATATATATATATATTTACATATGGAAAATTGAAATGAGATATAAACTAATATATATATATATATATATATAGTACAAATAAAAATTATATGTACTAGGAACGCCTGAGTGGCTCAGGTTAAGCATCTGACTTCGGCTCAGGTCATGATCTCCCAGTTTGGAGTTTGATCCCCAAGTCGGGCTCTGTGCTGACAGCTCAGAGCCTGGAGCCTGCTTTGGATTCTGTGTCTTCCTCTCTCTCTACCCCTCCCCTGCTCTCTCTCTCTTCTCTCTCTCTCTCTCAAAAATAAATAAACATTAAAACAATTTTTTAAAAAAATTATATATACTATATACAATATAACATATTAAATAATATATATGTATTTGGACAGGACACCTACCTCCTGGTCTAAGTTAGCTGTGCAAGCTAATGGCTGTGTGCATGCTTGCAATCCAGTGAGAGGGAATTACACTTTCCTAGAAGTTTCATACTATATCACTACTTACATCTTATGTGTACTATTTGGACATATGGCCACATCATGTTGCAAGGGAGACTGGGAAATAGTTGTATTCCAATATAAATATTGTTTTTTTTAAATGTGTGATTAAAAGAATAAAGAACAGGGCTCTATTCCTAAAGAAGGGGAGATCAGATTTGGGAGAAGACAGCTGTGTCTGAGTAATGTATCAGGGGCCCATATGATAACGAGGTGCCTAGAAATGAGCAGGAAACCAAGGCAGCTCTGGAGGGGCAGACTGCAAGAACCAAAGCAGGTACCCAGGAGGAAGTTTGATCAGTACACTCTTGTTGTCACTGTGTCGAATGACTAGCCTCATGTTTATATGTCCCAGAATCAAGATCCTGGTCACTTACATGTGAAAGCTAAAAAAACTGAACTCACAGAGAATAGATGGGTGGTTGCCAAAGGTGGAGTTAGGGGTCGGTGAAATGGGTAAAGGGGGTCAAAAGGTAAAAACTTACAGTTATAAGATGCGTATGTTCTGGGAATGTTCTGTACAGCACAGTGACTATAGCTAACAATACTGTATTGAATTCAATACAATACTGCATTGTATTTGAAAGTTGCTAAGAGATTAAATCTTAAAAGTTTGCATCATGAGAAAAAAGTTGTGTAATTCGGTCAGGTGATAGATGTTAACTTATTTTATAATCATTTTGTATTCATTTTATGATATATACACAGATCAGATAATTATGTTGTATACCTTAAACTAATACAATGTTATATGTCAATAAAAAATGCAGCGATCAAAAAAACAACACTAAAAGAAGTGTCACGATCCTGGGACTGAGCAGCTGGTTGGTCGAGCCTAATTTGTGTTCTTGCCTCCAAGCTTGTGCTGCGATGGAGAGGAGGAGGGTCTTGTATCTGGCCTTCATGGTGGGATGTTAGCCTTATCTTCCACTAGAATCCTCTCAATTGGGGTTCTCTAAGAATATATGTGTGTGTGTGTGTGTGTGTGTGTGTGTGTGTGTGTGTGTGTGTGTCGGGGGTGGAGAGTTAGCTGATGAACCATTTCCACCTTTAAATTTCTTGTTATGTGAGAGAATAATCTTTTACTTTTAGAAGTTGATCTTACTATTTTTCTGTTATTTGTAATCAAAGAATTCCTAACTTCAACAGCCTACAAGTATATACATTTAGTGAAGGTAGAGATTAGTGTAGGGCTATGTGAGATAGAGATGTTATTCTGCCTCAGTAGATTTCCCTTCCTTCTGACTTCTGAATGACCAAATCTTTCCCATTCTCTATGGCCCAGCTTAAATGCCATATTCTTTACTAAATATATGAAGCCATTTATCCCATTTCCTGTGTCTTCCCCCTATCCTCCCACCATAAACATGATCCTGAATCCTGTGTTGAATTTTGCTTTTCTTCTTTTTAAAAAAAATTTTTTTTAATGTTTATTTCTGAAAGGGAGAGAGAGAGAGAGAGAGAGACAGAGTGCGAGTGGGGGAGGGGCAGAGAGAGAGGGAGACACAGAATTTGAAGCAGGCTCCAGGCTCTGAGCTGTCAACACAGAGCCTGACGCAGGGCTTGAACCCACGAACTGCAAGATCATGACCTGAGCTGAAGTCGGACACTTGATTGACTGAGCCACCCAGGTGCCCCTTGCTTTTCTTCTTTTTTAAAAACTAGTGTTACTGAGTCTATTCACATTCCTAAAAAGTCCACTTTAATTTTAATTGCTTTGAACTTTACAAAAATAGATCTTGATACATATAGTCTTTTGGATTTACTTTTCCCTACTAATATTGTATTGCTAAGATTCACTCATATCATTGTGTGCTTCAACTATTTATTTTTGTGTGACAAATTACCCCCAGACTTGGTAGCTTAAAACAGCACACGTTCTTTATCTCCCAGTTTCTCTGACTCATGAATCAGGGCACAACTTAGCTAAATCTTTTACTTTGGTGTCTCTCATGAGGCTAAAGTCAAGGTGTTGCATGGGACCACAGTTATCTCAAAGTTCACCTGGGGCAGATCCACTTCCAAACTCTATCAATGATTGTTGTCAGAGTTAAGTTCCTCATGGGCTAATGGATTCAGGACTTCCATTCCTTACTGGCTGTTGGCCAGAGGTTGCCCTCTGTTCCTTGAAAGGTGGCCCTGCCCATCATACTATGTGAGAAGAGCCAGGGAGAGAATACCAACAAGACCTAAGTCACAGTCTGTTATAACTAAATTATGGAAATAACATCCCATCACTGTTGCTGTATTCTCATTAGAAGAGAGTTGCTATATCCAGCCTGCATTCAAAGGGAGGGAATTACACAAGGGTATGAATACCAGGAGGCAGGGTGAGGGTCATTGGGAGCCATGTTATAAGCTGACCACATGGTATCACCCTAATTTATTCATTTAACTACTATATATTATTTTGTGTGAATATTCCACAGTTTATGCTCCTGTTTGTGGGCTTTGTTTTTTTTTCCTGCCTGGGATTTTTGTTGTTTTGAACAGTGATGCTACAAGCATTCTTTTTTTTTTTTAATATTTAAAAAAAATGTTTATTTATTTATTTGGAGAGAGAGGGGGAGAGAGAGAGCTCTAGCAGGGGAGGGGCAGAGAGAGAGGGAGAGAGAATCCTAAGCAGGCTTCATACTGTTAGCATGGAGCCGGACTTGGGGCTCAGTCTCCTGAACTGCGAGATCATGACCTGAGCCAAAATCAGGAGTATGATGCCTAACCAACTGAGCCACCCAGGTGCCCCTACAAACATTCTTATACATATGAAAGGGACTTATACATATGAAGGCTACTGTTCTCTGAATCATTACCAATTTAATATGTGTTCTGCCAGAGGGAACACTAAGAATTCCGTGATTAATTGTACCTGGAATTAATCTCATCCCTTCGGAACTACCATAGCATACTTCGTCTTATGATACTTAACACTTGTTACCTTTTATCACACTCATTTTGTGCATGTGATATTTTCTCCTTTGAAATAGTCACTGAGGCCAGGAAATAAATTTGATTCTTCTTTGTAATTTACTTAGTGCCTACATAGCACATAGTATATTAGTAAGCTTTCAGTAAGCATTACTGAGTGAATAATTCTGTCAGTGTCAGTACCTAACGTTTAAAGTTTTAATCTGGCTCCAATAATCCCACTATATTTCTCACTTTTTCCCAACATGGACCCTTGTTTAGGCAGGTGAGTCTCTTTAACATTCTTTTCAATTTCTCTTTCAATCTTTTCCTAATGAATCTAGCCCACATTGATCTGTTTCTTCTTCTGTTCCTGTTGAATTTACTGTTATAATTATTTTCAGCCAGTTAAGTATTTTCATCCTATCTGTATTATCAGCTGACTAATGGAATAAACAAATACTGATTTGTTTGAGAGATTTCTATTACTTTTTTTTTTTTTTTTTTTGGCCTCAGGTAATTTTGGAGTTAATGGAGCCAGACGGACCTCCAGAGTCAGAGAGTTCAGAAAGATCAATATTTTCCTCACAGCAAGAAGAAGATGATGAAGAAGAAGAAGGTGATGATGAAGGAGAATCGAAAGAACCAGAAGAAACAGGCACCCTTAATCCTGTCTTACAACCTGCCCTCACAGGGGATGTAGAAGGTTTGCAGAAGATTTTTGAGGATCCTGAGAACCCTCATCATGAACAGGCCATGCAGCTACTCTTGGAAGAAGACATCATTGGGAGAAATTTGTTGTATGCAGCTTGCATGGCTGGGCAAAGTGATGTGATTAGAGCTTTGGCAAAATATGGTGTGAATCTGAACGAAAAAACCACCAGAGGTATTTTGTCTTTTTTCTCTCATCAGTATTACTTATGACTACCTAAAGATGCTATGTACTATATTTAAAGTTGGATGAATTTGCTATGCCTGCTTATATTTTACATATATTATATACATATGCATATATATGAAAATGTGGGTATCTGTGTACATGATGATATAGCTCAGTAGATAAGTACGTAGACTTCACTCGTGATTAGCAGTGTGACTTGGGCAAGTTACCTAATGTTTTGGTGCTTCTGTTTCTTCATCTGCAAAATGGGGATAATGATTGTATTTTCCTTGTAGGATGCTGTGTGGATTAAAAAAGACAGTAAATATAAATATCTTATCACTGTAATTGGCACATGCTAAGTTGATATATAATAAGTGCTTAATAATAATATTATCACTCCTTTGAAGATTTTTTAGTTTTGTAGTCATGATCTAATTATCTCTTTTTATTCAGTCACCTTTTTTTTTTCAGGTTGCAAATATGGTCATTGAAGAAAATTAAAAATAACAATGACTTCCAGAAAATACGGAATATACATTTAAAAACATTTTAAAATATTTTTTAATGTTTATTTATTTTGAGAGAGAGAGAAACAGAGAGAGACAGAGTATCAACAGGAGAGGGGCAGAGAGAGGGAGTCATAGAATCTGAAGCAGGCTCCAGGCTCTGAACTGTCAGCACAGAGCCTGATGAGGGGCTCAAATTCATGAACTGCAAGGTCATGACCTGAGCTGAAGTCGGATGCTTAACCAACTGAGCCACCCAGGTGCCCCCGCCAAGAATTTTTCTTAAGTATTTATTTATTTTTGAGAGAGAGACAGAGAGTGAGAGGAGGAGGGACAGAGAGAGAGGGAGACACAGAATCCGAAGCAGGCTCCAGGCTTTGAGCTGTCAGCACAGAGCCTGAGGCGGGGCTTGAACTCACAAACCTTGAGATCATGACCTGAGCCAAAGTCGGATGCTTAACTGACTGAGCCACCCAGGCACCCCAGGAATATGTATTTTCTTAATGCTCCCATGGAACATTTTAAAAAATTGATCACAATTAAGTCCATAAAGGAAGTCTCAACAAATATCAAAGAATCTAGAGCATGTGTCTTTGTTCTCTAAACATAATTAAATAAGATTAGAAAGTAGTAATGAAAAGAGAACTGAAAATCCCCTATAATTTGGAAAACAGAAGCACTCTTTAAATTATATGTTGGTCGTAGAAAATACACTAGAAATTATGAAATATTTAGGTGACAAGAGGATCACTCCATGTCAGAGCCTGTGGAATAAAACTAAAATTTAAATTCTAGCTTAATACATATAACAGAATATAAGAAACATTGAAAATCATAAGCAAGGCATTTAACTCAAGGAGTTAGAAAAAAAGAACAACTGAGTAATCCAAAGAAAGTAGAAGAGTAGGAAAAAAGTAGAAGTAATGATATTGAAAATAAAGAAACAATAGAGAGGATCAACAAAACCAAAATCTGCTTGGGAATGCAAACTGGTGCAGCCACTCTGGAAAACAGTATAGAGGTTCCTCAAAAAATTAAAAATAGAACTACCCTATGACCCACCAATTGCACTACTAGGTATTCATCCATGGGATACAGGTGTGCTGTTTCAAAGGGACACATGTACCCCAGTGTTTATAGCAGTACTATCAGCAATAGCTAAAGTATGGAAAGAGCCCAAATGTCCACTGACTGATCAATGGATAAAGAAGATTGTATATATGTATATATACAATGGAGTATTACTTGGCAATCAAAAAGAATGAAATCTTGCCATTTGCAACTACGTGGATGGAACTAGAGAGTATTATGCTAAGTGAAATTACTCAGAGAAAGACAAATATCATCTGACTTCACTCATATGAGGACTTTCAGACACAAAACAGATGAACATAAGGGGAGGGAAACAAAAATAATATGAAAACAAGGAGGGGGACAAAACATAAGAGACTCTTAAATATAGAGAACAAACAGAGGGTTGCTGGAGGGGTTGTGGGAGGGGGGATGGGCTAAATGGGCAAGAGGCTTAAGGAATCTACTCCTGAAATCATTGTTGCACCATGTGCTAACTAACTTGGATGCAAATTATAAAAAATAAATAACCTGTAGAAAGTAAACAACAGCAACAACAAAAATCCCAAATCTGCTTTCAACAGAGTTGAAAAACCTTTGATAATATTGGGTGATTTTTGATATTGGATAATATCAGAGAGATCGAGAGCATAAATAATATTTGGAATTTTTAAAAATAGAGCATTCACAAAGGAAAAGCTAAGACTTCAAAAATCATTAGAAAATATTATAAATAACTATGACAATACATTTGGAAACTTGGATGAAATAGACAATTTTCTTACAAAGTGTAAATTACCAAAATTAATTCAAGAAAAAAAATAGAAATCTTGACTAGATCAATGGTTATTTTGAAAAAAAAAATGAGTAAGTAATAAAAATACGTCTCCTTTCTCCACCCCCACCTTATTCTAGGCTCAGATATTTCAAAAGGTAAGGTTTATTGCACTTTTAGGGAATAGGTAATCTCTAGCTTATACAATGTTCAGAGAATATAAAGAGTTGGAAAACTGCTTAATTTATTTTATGAGAGATAGAACTTTTATAGCAAAACTAGTTAAGGAGAGTAGTAGAAAGAATAACTATAGGCCAATTTCATTTAATAACAAAGATTCAAACATCTTAAAATATTAACAAATTGAATCTAAGATTGTGTATTACAAAGTGTATTGTACTAGGTTGGATTTATCCCATTAATGCAAGGTTGATTTTAACATTAGACAAAATATTAGTGTAATTCACTACATTAAAAGACTAAATGAACAAAATTGCACGATCATTTCAATAGATGTAGAAGAGTCTTTTTGAAAACAATGTTGCATTCATTCATCATGAAAGCTCTTAGGGAAATAGAAGAAACCTTCCTTAAAGCTCTCTATCAAAAACCTGAAGCAAGGTTACCTGATACTGAATCTTTAGAAACATTCATTAAATCAGAAACAAGACTATGATATTCACTATCATGGCTTTTATTTGTCATTATAGTGGCAGTCCTAGCTAGTACAGTAAGACAAGAAAAATAAATAAGAGACCTAACACTGTACTGTACTGGAGCTGGCTTTAACCTGCTCTTGCAAGCTGATTGTTAAAATTTCAGGGGCTTTGTAATTCGTTGACATCGCATTGGTAGCTTGAAGTTGGCCATGTTAGGAGTATATATATATCATGGAAATTGCTAATGGTACAAATCAAGGATTTCTTCCCAGAGAACTAGTTGGTAAATATTTACCAGTAAACTACTGAATATAAGGATCTGAGTGGAAGAAATGAAACTCCCTCCAAGGGAGTGTACTATTAGTACTAATAGAATTCAATTTAGCAAGAATATGAACATAAGACCAATATCCCAGATCAGTAGCTTTCTATAAACCATCAATGATCAGATACTATAATAAAAATACAAATCTTATTCACAGCAAAACTGTACAGAGATTAGGAATAAATCTGATAAAAGAATTGTAAGACATTTATGGCAAAAACTTTAAACTTTATTGAATTACATCAAAGAATGCCCAGATTAAATATATGTTTTAGACAGTGAGATTAAATATCATAAAGAGGCAATTTCTTCCAAATTAACTTATCAATCTAATTAATATCACATTAAGGTTTTTAAAAAATACAAACTGAGAAGCTGACCCTAAATTTCAGTGGGGAAATGATGAGCTATTTAATATGTGGAGAACAGTGGTTATTCATCTGGAAAAAAATTAAATTAGATCCTACGTTGTACTGTGCACAAAAATCAATTACAGTTTCATGCAAGATATGAACGTGAAAAGAGAAAACTTCAAACTTTGTGAAACATAGAGGAGGATTGTTATATTCTTTTTTTTTTTTTTAATTTTTTTTTCAACATTTTTTATTTATTTTTGGGACAGAGAGAGACAGAGCATGAACGGGGGAGGGGCAGAGAGAGAGGGAGACACAGAATCGGAAACAGGCTCCAGGCTCCGAGCCATCGGCCCAGAGCCTGACGCGGGGCTCGAACTCACGGACCGTGAGATCGTGACCTGGCTGAAGTCGGACGCTTAACCGACTGCGCCACCCAGGCGCCCCGGGGTTGTTATATTCTTGAGATATCACTCAGTATCTTAAAATAAGACACGAAAACAAAGCTATTAAAGGAAAAATATATATATAAACATACGTGTATATATATATATGTTTTTAAAATGTTTGTTTATTTATTTATTTAAAGAGTTTATTTATTTATTTTGAGTGAGAGAGCAGAGAAAGGGGCAGAGAGAGAGGATCCCAAGAGATAGGAACAAACAATTCACGGAAGAGAAATGTTCATGGCCAACAGGTATATAAAAATGTCCTCAAATTCACTATTAAAATGCAAATTTCAACAATGAGCTACCGCTACTGGTAGCTTGATAAAAATGTTAATATCTGACAGCATTGAGTACTGGTGAAGGTAGGGGAAGTGGGAATTCTTTTACTCTGCTGGAAGGAGTGTAAATTGTATAACCACTTTGAAGAACATTTATATAAAGTTGCAAATAGATGTACCCTATGATCTAGAATCCCATTTCTAAATATATATCTTAGAGAAAATCTCACACATCTCACAAGGAAACAGGTACGAAGGTGATTATTCAAGTACAGTAGTTTCCTCTTATCCCTGGGGCATACATTCTAAGACCCTGGTGGCTACTTAAAACTGCAGATAGTACCAAACCCTATATATACTATGTTTTTTTTCTATGATAAAGTTTAACTTATAAACTAGGCACAGTATGAGATTAATAATAACTAATAATAAAATAGAAAAATTATACTATAATAAAAGTTATGTAAATGTGTCTCAAAATACCTTATTGTACTGCACTCACCCTTCTTGTGATGATATGAGATGATAAAATGCCTACGTGATGAGATGAAGTGAATGACGTAGGCATTGTGACATAGCAATAGGATGCTATTGACCTTCTGATGGTACATTGGAAGGAGGATCATCTGCTTCCAGACCGCTGTTGGCTGCAGGTGCCCAGAACTGTGAAAAGTGAAATTGCGGATAAGGGGGGACCACAGATAGTTCCTGACTTAACGATGGCTTGTCTTACAATTTTTCAACTTTACGATGGTGTGAAACTGATACACATTCAGTACAAACCACACTTTGAATTTTGATCTTTCCTCAGTCTAGCAATAAGCAGTGTGATACTTTTGTGATCCTGGCAGCAACCTGCAGCTCCCAGTCAGCCATATGCTCATGAGGGAAATAACCAATACTTATAGCCATTTCTGCCCATACAACCATTCTCTTCTTTCTTTTGTCCTTTCCTTCCTTCCCTTCCCTTTTTCTTTCTTTCTTTCACTTTCAAGCGGTTTTATTTTATAAGGTAAAACTTAACACATGGTTTTATTTTATTTGTTATTTATTTATATACTATACATCCAAGTTAGTTGGCATATAATGCAATAATGATTTCAGGAGTAGAATCCAGTGACTCATCCCCTACATATAACACCCAGTGCTCATCCCAAGTGTCCTCTTTAATGCCTCTTGCCCATTTAGCCCCTCCCCCGACCCACAACTCCAGATTCATACAAAGCTGTTTACAGTGATAATGAGAGAGGAACATTTACCAATGTAAAATGTCACAGAATCAAATCACACTTGGATCTTCAGTGGTTCAGCTGCTTTACCCCACACAATAAAATATGGTCAGTGTTAAGATAAAATTCCTCTTTTGCATATTCTCTTCCTAATCAAGGGCTTCTTTATTACCGTCATCCCACACAGTAGGAAAGCTGGCCATGGAGGCAGTTTCACAGTGGTTATCCTGGTCTTTGGTGATCATTATGTATCCATCCATGCCCTAGTCTATACCCCAGCTGTTCTTGACAATCCAGGATTTATTGTTACCCGATTTTGCTCCTTCAAAACCATGGCCAACCACTGGAATATCATGTCCAGGTCTTCATTGCTGCAGTTTGGATCATAATAAATGCCTTGTTCATAGAACTGCGAAGTATCCAGGCTTGCATCTATACCAACAGAGATGGGCCCCACAGTTGCCTCTGTGATCATAAGTTTGTTCTCCCTCCTAAGGATGTCCCAGAAGCTACTTATGTTTTTTTTTAAGTTTTTACTTAAATTCCAGTTAGTTTACATACAGTATAATATTAGTTTCATGTATAAAATATAGCAATTCAACAATTCCATACATCATTCATCTCAGCAAGTGCACTCCTTAATCCCCATAACCCATTCCCCCCGCCACCTCCCCTCTGGTAACCATCAGTTTGTTCTCTATAGTTAAGAGTCTCTTTCTTGGTTTGCCTGCCTCTCTCTCTTTCTCTCCCCTTTGTTAGTTTGTTTTGTTTTTTAAATTTCACATATGAATGAAATCATATGGTATTTATCTTTTTCTGACTTATTTCACTTAGTGTAATACTCCCTAACTCCATCCATGTCATTGCAAATGGCAAGATTTCATTCTTTTTGATGGCTGGGTAATATTCCATTGTATGTATGTATGTATGTATGTATGTATGTATGTATGCATTTGTACTTACATACATGACAAATCTTTATCTATTCATCCATCAGTGAACACTTGGGCTGTTTCCATAGTTTGGCTATTGTAGATAATGCTACTATAAACATTGGGGTGCATGTATCACTTTGAATTGGTATTTTAGTCTTTTTTTGATAAATACCTACTAGTGCAATTGCTGGATCCTCAGTTAGTACTATTTTTAACTTTTTGAAGAACCTCCATACTGTTTTTCAAAGTGGCTGCACTAGTTTGCATTTCCACCAATGGTGCAAGAGGTTTCCTCTTTCTCCACATCCTCACCAACACCTGTTGTTTCTTGAGTGGTTGATTTTAGCCATTCTGATGGGTGTGAGGTGATATCTCATTGTAGTTTTGATTTTTGTTTCCCTGATGATGAGTGATGTGGAGCATCTTTTCAGGTATCAGTATGTCTTCTTTGGAAAAGTGTCTATCCATTTCTTTTGCCCATTTTTAAATTGGATTATTCATCTTTTGGATGTCGAGTTTTATGTTATTTATATATTTTGGATACTAACCCTTTATCAGATATGTCATTAGCAAATATCTTCCCCCATGCCATAAGTTGCCTTTTAGTTTTGTTGATTGTTTCCTTCCCTGTGCAGAAGCTTTTTATTTTGATGAAGTCCCAATAATTTATTTTTGCTTTTGTTTCCCTTGTCTCCAGAGACAACATCTAGAAAGAAGTTGCTACTGATAGCAAAGAGGTTACTGTGTGTATTCTCCTCTAAGATATTTATGGTTTCCTGTCTCACATTTAGGTCTTGTATCCATTTTGAATTTATTTTTGTGTATGGTTTAAGAAAGTGGCCCAGTTTCATTCTTTTGCATGTTGCTGTCCAGTTTTCCCAGCGCCATTTCTTGAAGAGTCTGTCTTTTTTTCCATTGGATAATCTTTCCTACTTGGTTGAAGATTAATTGGCTACAGTTATGGGTTCATTTCTGGGCTTTCTATCTGTTCAATGGATCTATGTGTATATTTTTATGCCAGTACCATACTGGGTTTTTTTGTTTTTTGTTTTTTGTTTTTCACAAGGTTGCTTTGGCTATTTGAGGTCTTTTGTGTTACATCTTCCTGACTTCTGGTCTTTTGGGAAATGCCTTGTTTTCTTATGAGGCCAAGGACAGATCTCTGTAGTTTGTTTATTGATTATGGAACCTCCTCTGGTTCTGGCCAGGCTTTGGTCACTAAACCCGACTGTATTCAAACAGGCATAGCCAGAACAAATTATTGTTTAAAAATTTCTTTCCACATAAAATCAGCAAACATTTATTAAGGGTGGAGGAACAGCCAAGCCTTGTGCTCAGAGCTGAGGTTATAGAAATATGAATGAATTCAGACTTGGGCAAGTTCACAGTTTAGCAGAAAACAAATATGTAAATATATAAGTAATTACTATATGGTGAGATAAGGTATGAGATAGCTTAGAGGAGAGAGAAATCAACTTGACCTGGAAGTATTGGACACAGTCAGGGAAGGCTTCACAGAGGAGGCGATACTTATATTGAATCCTGAAGAATGACCAAGAGTTTACCAGACAAAGGAGAGTTGAGGGATAAGGCATGGCAGGCAGTGTAGTAATCATAGTATCAGATTTTAGTATTACAATCTTGTGCATATTCTAGAATATTTACCCACTATTTTAAGGTAACTGAAACACTGGTCTTTTTATAGGTATAATAATATTATTTTGTATTTAAAAAATGAAATTTGAGTCACGTATGGATTGAAAACAAATGATTTAATTGCTCAATGTCTACAAAAAGCCAAACTGAAGTCTACAAATTTGGATGGCCCATATTGTGGCTTTGCAAAATTTCTGTTGTAAGAATAATCTGAGTCCCAAAACTTCCCAACTAAGTCACATATGAATCTCATCATTTTGAATTTGATCAGAAAACTGAAATGGAATCTCTTTTACATGAAGAGACTAAAAAAGACAAATATGAACCAGCAATATTTTCTCTGGGGAAAAATTACAGCTTACTCTTAATAAAAAGATTACAGTGTTTGCAAAAGAGCAAAAAGCTATTCAGAGATCTCTCTCTTCAAATTAGAGGTGAGATAATTTGAAGTAAAATACTTGGTTTTAGTTTATAACCACTTCCAACTAATGTTGAGTGAGAAAAACTTCAATAGCTAAAAAAAAAATTGTTCAAAAATATCTTGGTGATATTGTTGGACATTTAGAAAAATCACATAATGTTTCACTTGAAACTTTCATGATTTTTTTTTGGTTTTTTTTTTTTGTTTTTTTTTTAATTTTTTTTCAACGTTTTTTATTTATTTTTGGGACAGAGAGAGACAGAGCATGAACGGGAGAGGGGCAGAGAGAGAGGGAGACACAGAATTGGAAACAGGCTCCAGGCTCCGAGCCATCGGCCCAGAGCCTGACGCGGGGCTCGAACTCACGGACCGCGAGATCGTGACCTGGCTGAAGTCGGACGCTTAACCGACTGCGCCACCCAGGCGCCCCGAAACTTTCATGATTAATTACATTTCTTTATAGTGTTTTTTATCCTTATTTTTTTCAGTTTGATAATTTATATTGCTAATATAATGAAAATATACACTTAACATATCGATTTCATACTTATACTTTTCTTTGATATCCTGTGTTTATACATTTTCATATTTAAAATGTATTAAATAGTTTCACTAATTTAAAAGAGTGAATTCTGAATTCCATTTTATAAAACACCAGTATTAATACTAAGTAAGCATTAAAGTTATACTGGTATTATTTTATTTCATTACTGTAATTATTATTTCAGGTAGAGAAAAACCCCAGCATATGCAAAGTTGTAGAGGCATGGAACAACATAATTTGGGCAATTCAAAGATTCTGGTAGTGGTGGTGGTAGGCAGGCTGTGAGAAATATTCTAGATAGGTGAGTATTTTGCTTCATGGCCTATTTTTTGTTTTTGACTCATCATCCCCATTCTTGGACTTTGACCTTACCATATACCTTCATTAATTTATAGCAATGCTGGGGGCTCCTGGGTGGCTCAGTGTCTGACTTCAGCTCAGGTCATGAATGATCTCATGGTTTGTGACAAAGCCCGCTTTCGATCTTCTGTCCCCCCTCTCTCTGCCCCTTCTCACTCACTTGCTCTCACTCTCTCTCAAAAATAAGTAAACATTAAAAAAAAACTTACAGCAACCCAGAGAAAAGTACTTATCTTCTCTTTTTGTTTTCTTATCTATAAATGAGAACAATGCTAGTGCCTACTTTATAGGATTGTAGTGAGTGGATCACAGTGCCTGTATGGAGGAAAAGATTCCTTTTCTTGTCTGATCTTTTGCCTTACTATGAACTACCTGCTCAGTTGACTCCCTTTCTATTTAGTAAGTAGTAGTCTTCCACAAAGGGATTATTTTTCAATTAGAATTAACCCTAATCCACACTTGTATGCCAATGTGTATAGCAGCACTTTCAACAATAGCCAAATCATGGAAAGAGCCTAAATGTCCATCAACTGATGAATGGATAAAGAAATTGTGGTTTATATACACAATGGAATACTACATGGCAATGAGAAAGAATGAAATATGGCCTTTTGTAGCAACGTGGATGGAACGGGAGAGTGTTATGCTGAGTGAAATAAGTCATACAGAGAAAGACAGATACCATATGTTTTCACTCTTAGGCGGATCCGGAGAAACTTAACAGAAGACCATGGGGGAGGGGAAGGGGAAGGAAAAAAAAAGTTACAGAGAGGGAAGGAGGCAAACCATGGGAGACTCTTAAAAACTGAGAATAAACTGAGGGTTGATGGGGGTGGGAGGGAGAGGAGGGTGGGTGATGGGTATTGAGGAGGGCATCTGTTGGGATGAACACTTGGTGTTGTATGGAAACCAATTTGACAATAAATTTTGTATTAAAAAAAAAAGAATTAACCCTAATCCTTCCCAGTTTCATTTATGGTACCTTTCTTGCTACTAGGATTTCTAACATGTGGCCTTCCTTATATCCCTCTCCTGAGATCCATTGCTCATTGACAACATTATGGAGGACGTTAGGAAAATCCCTTTCTCATATGGATGCTTTTGAAATAATCTGATTTAAATATTTTTCTTCTTCTGGGACAGCAATGGGGTTAATGTACTACAAGCATCTGTGTGTTTCTTTCTAGAAAAGAGGCCATCTTCAACAAGGGGAAAAACATGTAAAGGTGTTTTAAAAACATGTAATTTTTTTGTTAAAATCCTCTTTTGTTTAGAAATATATTTTCTTGTTTTTAAACTATGCATATTAAATAGGAAAAAAAATTAGATGTTACCAGTGGCCTGTAACATTAGCCTTGAGAAAAGCAGTATAAGGAGCCAGAACATCTCACTTGGAATGTTTTCTTGGTCATATTAGCAGCATCTTGTCTGTAGATAGTGTTTCCCTCCCCCAGCAAATCATGGGCCCTGGACTTTTCAGCTCACTGAAGACTTCATGCAGAAAGCAAGAATAAGGGTGGTATCAGGGTATTTCTTGCCCCACGCCCTCCATTTTGTAGAGGATAAAGGCAAAATGAAATTCTTGGGCCAGTGTCTATCTCTTGGTTTTTGAAATTTCTCACTTGTGATACTAAAAGAAAGGTTGGGCCAAAGAGGGGAGGTAATTCCAATTTTGGCTGATCCGGAGTAGTTCACTTCATCTTATTTTTGATTCCTTTATTAACCCTTCTGGTTATGATATCCTCAAGCCAAAGGTAGTTTACACCTTGATGTCAAGCAGAACTGGAATTGTGGGAATATGGCAAGTAGGGAGCCAAGGAGAGGTTTCTGGAAGAAAGTGGAGGAATCATTCGCCTCTCTTTCCCTGCTGTACTCAGTGACAAACATTTAGGTGTTGTTTTCTACTACTTATAAACCCTTTATTTGGCAAAGACCTGGGTTTGAATCTTGCTTTGGCTACTTACTACGAGTGTGGCCTTGGGCAATGTATAGCATCTCTAACCTTCACTTTCCTCTGTATCTTTTAATGGAGCTAACAACACTGACTTCAGAAGGTTAGTGAAGGTGTAAATGAAGTACTGGTACATAAAGTGCCCAGTACTTAATAGATTCAATACATCTATTCATTCTTTTGCTCAATTCTTTTTATAGTAGTAGTATATGCCTCTTTGGCCGGTTAAATGAGTCATAAATACATCCTGTGGGTAGGTTGAAACCATGAACTTGTGACTTGATTTTTTTAAGCCAGTGTGAAAACATTTTAATGATGCCTCCCTGTTTTTCACCCCCATAGTAGTTGCCTCAGTTAGTCTAAAAAACAACTTTCTAATTTGATGGGTCATGTTTTCAGTTTTAATTCAGATGATTAATTTCCAAACCAAAGGCACACATAGTTGTCATAATTTGTATGATTGTATTAACAATAATGCTAGCATGCAATCCCTATCAAAATAACACCAGCATTCTTCACAGAGCTAGAACAAACAATCCTAAAATTCGTATGGAACCAGAAAAGACCCCAACTAGCCAAAGCAATCCTGACAAAAAAAACCAAAGCTGGAGACAATACAATGCCAGATTTCAAGCTGTATTACAAAGCTGTAATAATCAAGACTGTATGGTACTGGCACAAAAACAGACACATAGATCAATGGAATAGAATAAAGAACCCAGAAATGGACCCACCAATATATGGCAACTGACAAAGCAGGAAAGAATATCCAATGGAAAAAAGTCTCTTCAGCAAATGGCATTGGGAAAACTGGACAGAGACATGCAGAAGAATGAACTTGGACCACTTTCTTACACCAGACACAAAAATAAACTCAAAATGGAAGAAAGACCTAAATGTAAGACAGGAAGCCATCAAAATCCTAGAGGAGAAAACAGGCAATAACCTCTTTGGCCTCAGCTGCAGCAATTTCTGGCTTGACACATCTCCAAAGGCAAGGGAATTAAAAGCAAAAATGAACTATTGGGACCTCATCAAGACAAAAAGCTTCTGCACTGCAAAGGAAACAGTCAGCAAAACTAAAAGGCACCCAACAGAATGGGAGAAGATAATCGCAAATGACATATCAGATAAAGGGTTAGTATCCAAAATCTATAAAGAAGTTATCAAACTCAACACCCAAAAAACAAATAATCCAGTAAACAAATGGGCAAAAGACATGAATAGACACTTTTCCAAAGAAGACATCCAGATGGCTAACAGACACACGAAAAGATGCTCCACATCACTCATCATCAGGGAAATACAAATCAAAACCACAATGAGATACCACCTCACACCAGTCAGAATGGCTAAAATTAACAACTCAGGCAACAATAGATGTTGGTGAGGATGCAAAGAGGAACTCTTTTGCACTGCTGGTGGGAATGCAAACTGGTGCGGCCACTCTGGAAAACAGTATGGAGGTTCCTCAAAAAATTTAAAATAGAACTACTCTATGACCCAGCAATTGCACTACTAGGTATTTATCCAAGGGATACAGGTGTGCTGTTTCAAAGGGGCACATGCATCTCAATGTTTATAGCAGCACTATTGACAATAGCCAAAGTATGGGAAGAGCCCAAATATCCATCAACTGATGAATGGATAAAGAAGACTTAGTGTGTGTGTGTGTGTGTGTGTGTGTGTGTGTGTGTGTGTGTGTGTATTACTCGGCAATCAAAAAGAATGAAATCTTGCCATTTGCAACAACATGGGTGGAACCAGTGTGTGTTATGCTAAGCGAAATAAGTCAGTCAGAGAAAGATATCATATGATTTCACTCATATGTGGTATTTAAGATACAAAACAGATGAAAATAAGGGAAGGGAAACAAAAATAATATAAAATCAGTGAGACAAACCATAGGCACTCTTTAAAAAAAAACTTTTTTTTATGTTTATTAACTTTTGAGAGAGAGAGAGAGAGAGAGAGGGAGACACAGAATACAAAGTATGCTCCAGGCTCTGAGCTGTCAGCACAGAGCCTGACTCAGGGCTCGAACTCACGGACTGGAGATCATGACCTGAGCCGAAGTTGGATGCTTAACCAACTGAGCCACCCAGGTGTCTCCATAAGGGACTCTTAAATATAGAGAACAAACTGAGGGTTACTGGAGGGGCTATTGGGTGGGGGGATGGGCTAAATGGGCAAGGGGCATTAAGGGGGGCACTTGTTCAGATGAGCACTGGGTGTTATCTGTAAGTGATAAATCCCTAAATTCTATTCCTGAAATCATTATTACACTGTATATTAACTAACTTGGATTTAAATTTTAAAAAATAACAATAATGTTAGCAATTAGAGTTTGCAGACAATCCCTTAGACTAAAGTCATTGGTCTAATTGTGCTCCAAAATAAATTACTGCTAGGGATGTTGCTGTCTTCCTTAGAAATGTTGAAAAGCTTAGACTTCAGGCTGCCTGTGTTGGTATCTTTCACCTGTCATTTACTGGCTGTGTTCCTCAGGCAAGTGTCTGGACCTCAGTTTCCTTATCTTTAAAGTGGGGATTATAATAGTTCTGACTTCATAGGGTTTTTATGAAGTAAATGAGTTTACTATATATAAAGTACTTAAAATAGTGCCTGGCCCACAGTAATTGTTTAATACTTGATTGCCATTGTGATCTTCTGTTCAATAAAATGGCCTAAAACAATGTAGTCTATTTGACCTGACCATCTTCATTCTATTTGTTAGGTTACACACTCTTACACTGTGCTGCAGCCTGGGGTCGTTTGGAAACTTTGAAAGCACTTGTGGAATTGGATGTTGATATAGAAGCTTTGAACTTTCGGGAAGAAAGAGCTCGAGATGTTGCTGCTCGGTATTCCCAGACCGAGTGTGTTGAATTCCTGGACTGGGCAGGTAAGGAAGCCTACAAGGTAGAGGTGTAACTGAACCAACATGAGTTTGTTCCTTGGTGAGTCACAGATAGAAACTACACCAGAAGATGGGGCACCTGGGTGGCTCAGTCGGTTAAGCGTCTGACTTCAGCCAGGTCACGATCTCGCGGTCCGTGAGTTCGAGCCCCGCGTCGGGCTCTGGGCTGACGGCTCGGAGCCTGGAGCCTGCTTCCGATTCTGTGTCTCCCTCTCTCTCTGCCCCTCCCCCGTTCATGCTCTGTCTCTCTCTGTCCCAAAAATAAATAAACGTTAAAAAAAAAAAAATTTAAGAAACTACACCAGAAGAGTTGTTGCACAAAGGAAGCTTTATTTGCAGCAAATTAGGAGATCACAAAGAAGAACTTCCAAAGCTGCGACTCCCCAAGCAAGGGTGAGTGGGTTTCTTTAATTTAGGGTTAAGATGAATATTTAACAAGGGGATCCTTGTCATGGTTTGTAGAGGTGCACATAAGATCCCACATGCACCTTAAGGAAACAGGCCTATACATACGTTGTATGTTATGCAAATGAGGCTCGTGCTCCTCCTTGGGTGGAGATTTTAGTATTATAATAAGGTAAAGGTAGTTGTCGGTCATTTTGGAGGTCACTCTACAGTGCATCTGCACAAGCATGAGTCAGGGGTTATGCTGAAACTAGTCTGCGTGGTCTGGGCTGGTGGTCTTTCAGGGCAGTTCCTATACTTGAGGGGTGGTTTCAGTTTCCATTTGCCTGAGTTAAGAGATAAGCCAGAAAGGAGCTTAAGCAAAAATGTCCAACAGGGATTGGTGAGTACAAGCAAGTGGGCAATGAAGGTCAGGTCTTGGGATCTAGCTAATGACAGTAGCAAACAGACTGAGTGATGGATTTTTTTTCCTTATGAGTGATAGGTTATACCATCAACAAAGCAAGAGATGATTAGCATTTTCACCTTTTGCCACCATGTTTTATTTGTAGATATAATCACAAGTCACTAGTGGTGATGTGTGAAATCTTCCTTTTTTTTTTTGCTATTTTGCTATTGGCCTCCAACATTGTACTTAATAGAAACTGTACATATTGAAAGCTAGTTGATTGACTAACTTCTAACAATTTCAACAATAATTTCCTATAAGAATATATATATATTATATATAACATATATATATAATATATATATATGGTTTATGTTGAGGGCCATTTCCTGAGAGACTTAGGTTGAATGGACCATTCCTCAACTTTTTTTTTAAATGGCATATTTGAGTCATATGTTTGCTTTCCCAGGTAGAAAGTTATAATAACTTAAAATGATTTTCCAGGCAAAATTAATCTATAGTGTTAGAAGTCAGAACAGCAGTTACCTGTCTAGCATGAGGGAACTTCTAGGATGTAGTAGTTTTTTTCTTAATCTGGTTGCTAGTTACATGGTGTGTTCATTTGTGAAAATTCATTGAGTTGTACATTTATAATTTTTGCACTTTTCTGCATGAATGTTAATGCTTCAAAGGTCAGAAAGCTATGTGCTCTTTTGAATTTTAGTGATATTTTGCTTAATTCATTTTCGCAACCCTATAGAACATAGCTTAGAGATTTCAGGGAGATAATACCTGTGTAACTATGTATGTGTGTACACACTGGTTAAAAAAATCCAGTACTTGTGAAGTTCATGGCATTCATTTTGGATAGTTATCTGCAATTTTGCTTTCGGCGAGGATTTATTAAATGCCCACTATGAGCGTAGCATTGTCGTAGGTACAACGGGTTGTTCCTTCCCTCTGTACATTTGTTAGGTGGAGGATGATAAGCTATAGACATAAGTAACAACATAATAAAGACTATGAGTAAGGGTTAAAATCAGCAGAGCAGGTGGTACATGCTATGGGGTTGTCAGAGAACGTGAAGTCTGAACATGTTGGAGTTGAGCTGGGCCTTGGAGAATGAGTGGGATTTTAATCCAATAGAAGGAGACAGGGTGTGAGCAAAATCTGTGGGCTGGGAATGAAAGTGGCATTTTGGAGGACAGTGATGAGATTGCCTTACTGGAAAAGAAAATCATAATTTGCAAGGGTGGGTTACTGCACAGATGGAATTGTAAAAGAGTAAGTACATGCACTTTTGAATCAAATTGCTTGAGTTTAAATACTGGTGTTTCCACTTGAAACCTATGTGACCTCAGACAAGATCCTTAAATTCTTTATACCTTAGTTTTATTTTCCAGTAAAGGGAGCCAATAGTAGTTCCTACCTCTTGGGGTTAGTTGTGAGGAATGAAATGAGATGATATAAAGCACTTACCACAAGGCCTGGTGTGTGATCAGCACTTGAAAAATGCTGGTGCTATTGGAGCACCTGGGTGGCTCAGTTGGTTGAATGTCTGACTTTGGCTCAGATCATGATCTTACTGCTTGTGGGTTCGAGCCCACGCGTCGGGCTCTGTGCTGACAGCTCAGAACCTGGAGCCTGCTTTGTATTCTGTGTCTATCCCTGGCCCTGCCCTATTTGTGCTCTGTCTCTCTCTTTCTCAAAAAATAAAAACATTAAAAAAAAATGTTGCTGCTATTATTATAGCCAGATTATACCCTTAAATGTCAGGCTAAGGTGTTTTCATTTCATTTCTGTAACTACTGGGAGCCATTGAAAGTTTGTATGTAGAAAAGGAAGAAGATGAAAGTGATATTTAGGAAGATTCATCTGGTAGCAATAAGGAACTTGCTTATCAGAAAACTGAGAGGGGGAGCTGGGAGAATAGAAATAAGGAATTGAGGCAAGGTAGCACTTTTGGGAAGAAAAAGATGTTATACTTTGTGCATTACTTTATAGATAATTGCCCACTTGTACTAATGTTTTCTAGGGACAATGTTTTTATGAATCCTTCAATTTCATGGTTAGATCTGTAAGTAAAAAGAAAACAAATAGCAAAGAATTGATCCCCCATGAATAGCTATTGTAGGTGAAATTCATATTGTGTAATTTAAAATCCATTTTTGAAGAATGACCCATGATACTTAAAAAAACACAAACCAGGGACAAATTTTACTGTAACTTTTCTGAAAAGAAACAGTTTGGGGCTTTTGGGTATGAGCTTCCATTGGTTTTCTTCTTCCTAATACCCATCTGCTTCGTTCGGGTCCTTACATTCTTGGGGGAATTATACCTAATATTTCCTAATAATTAAGATAAAAGAAGACTATAATACTATAAACTAGCATTCTGTTTTCTGATCAGTGATGGAATTGTAAGGACTGGAGCTTCATGGTAATGTATGGGATGTCTGAAACACCAACTACTCAGAGAAACATTTAACATTTGTTTGCTTCAGACTTAATGAGAATTTAAACCACTGCTATTTCTTGTTCTAGTGATTAGAGTAGGGGTCACCTGGAGAGGTTTAAGGGGTAGAGGACTCCCTATGCTGTCAGATGGACTGGGGAGGACTCCCTGCCCCCCGCCCCCTGCACCGGGACCCTGAGGCCTCTGTCTAGCCTGTCCAGGGATGTCATTGAAGGCTCTTGGCATCCTTCCAAGAAAGAATTCAAGGACAGACCAGACAACAATCAAGAGAAGCAAGTGGGGGGCGCCTGGGTGGCTCAGTCGGTTGAGCGCCGACTTCGGCTCAGGTCACGATCTCGCGGTCCGTGAGTTCGAGCCCCGCATCGGGCCCCTGTGCTGACAGCTCAGAGCCCGGAGCCTGTTTCAGATTCTGTGTCTCCCTCTCTCTGACCCTCCCCCATTCATGCTCTGTCTCTCTCTGTCTCAAAAATAAATAAAAAAACGTTAAAAAAAATTTAAAGTGAAGCAAGTGGGAAAGTTTATTAAAGTGAGGGTACGCTCTCGAGTTGTGAGAGGGGGTGAGCTCAAGGGAGAACTTTGTGCTCTGGTTTTGGGTCACTGTCTTTTACTGACAATTGTTAACTAGGGGATGGAATATTCAGCACTTGGGGAGGGAATTTCTTGGGAGCAGGGTTTGGCACATTTATTCCTTTACCTGGTTAGGGTTTCCAGCCTTCTTTGCCTTGGGCCTGTGTGGTTTGATCCAGTGTCTTATAGCTTTGTTTTAGAGTGCCCTCGGGACAGGTCTGTAACTTTCCCTCACCCCATAGCTGGCCACAACTCCCCTTTGCTGGCCTCCAGGCATCCTGTTAAAGCCCAGTTTTGTACTCTAATACCTACCCTAAAAAGAATTCCCTTTATACTGTTGAAAATTCCACTGTTAGAAATTTCTTTGGAAAGTTTTCGAGGTTTGGAGACTTTGCAAGTGTTTAAGAGTCCCCATTAGAAGAACTGTGTATACATGTTCTTTTAGAGGGAATTGGTTGACAGGTCAGAAGTCTGAAGGGATGGAAGAATCATTTTTGGAGATGTAGGAGTAGGGTTGTGGTATGGGAGAGAGGAAGGAAGGACAGTCTGGAAACTGGAATCATAAGTAAACGTTTAATAATCCACAATAACTCAAGGCAGGCATCATCCTATGCCTTGTAAAGACTATAGAGTTATATGTTACTGTCTCAAGAATTGTTTTCTAAAAGTTTTTTTCCTCCCTTATATTGATGGGAGGTATGTTATGGAGCTGGCATATTTTTCTGGGGTTTTCAACAGGTTTTAAATCAAATCTTCTGTCCTAGTCTCAGACAAATCTTCCAATTTGTAACCATACTTACAAAAATGAGGTGGCTGATCAATAAAAGTCTGGAATACTTTTTAAAAATTGAACAATCTTAATCAACCAAAGACTAAAAATTTTTAAATGTTGATACTTACTTCATTTGTCATAACAAAAATGGAGAAATTTATACTTTAAAAAATTAATCCGTTTCTTTTTTAAATTTTTAAAATTTGTTCTCAAGTTAGTTAACCTACAGTGTGGTGTTGGCCTCAGGAGTAGAACCCAGTGATTCATCACTTACTTATTTTTTTTCTTTTTAATTTTTTTTTCAACGTTTTTTATTTATTTTTGGGACAGAGAGAGACAGAGCATGAAAGGGAGAGGGGCAGAGAGAGAGGGAGACACAGAATCGGAAACAGGCTCCAGGCTCCAAGCCATCAGCCCAGAGCCCGATGCGGGGCTTGAACTCACAGACCGCGAGATCGTGACCTGGCTGAAGTCGGACGCTTAACCGACTGCGCCACCCAGGCACCCCTCATCACTTACTTATAACACCCAGTGCTCATTCTAACAAGTGCCATCCTTAATGTCCGTCACCCATTTTCCCCACCCCCCGCCATCAACCCTCAGTTTGTTCTCTGTATTTAAGAGTCTCTTAGGGTTTGCCTCCCTCTCTGAAAATTAATCTGTTTCTTAATATTTCCATACTATTTTGGCAATATGAGATGGGAAATTAAAAGTTTCCATATGGCCCAAAGATCTGCTCAGAAAAGTAAGAAAAAGCACAAATATTATTTAAATCAGAGATTTATTGCAACACTAAAGCAAGATTCTGTTCTACATATTGGTTAATGATTAGCAATCTATCACACTAAAAAGAAAAAAATACTTAAACATGAAGAAGTGATAGTACGTAATCTTTTTCTCAGCACTATAGTAAGTGTGGGTGCCTTTTCAGCTGAATAGAAGTACTTTTTCAACCCATACTTGTTTGGAAAGTCTTGGTAAAGTAAATAACAAAAAATTACAAAGGCTCTCAAAGAACATTTTTATCCTTGAATGAGTTGTCTCTAATCTCCATATTGGACTGAGATATGTTTGCATATGGATAGGTCTAGTTTCCTCTGGCTCCTTCTCCTCCCTCATTCTTCATCCTCTTTAGTTTTCGGTGTTTGACTTTCTTAGCTGGAGGATGACAGGACACCTGATTCAGGTACTTGGACATCATTGATGTTGTGGCCACCAGCCGGCAGAGTATTTGATCAATGTCATATAGGGACTGATTTTCTGGATCATTACCAAATGTATCTGAGGAGGCTGGTTTTTTTAGCTAAAGGGAGAAAGACAGATGATATTATAGATTTTTTTCTTACTGTAGTTCAAATTACATTTGCTTTCTGGATATATACACTTAAAACTTTTTTTTTAACATTTATTTATTATTGAGAGACAGACAAGGAGTGTGAGCAGGGGAGGGGTAGAGAGAGGGGAGACACAGAATCTGAAGTAGGCTTCAGGCTCTGAGCTGTCAGCACAGAGCCCGACGCGTGGCTCAAACTCACGAACTGTGAGATCATGACCTGAGCCGAAATCTGTCGCCTAACCAACTGAGCCACCCAGGCACCCCTGGATATATATAAATTCCAAACACGATACATTATTTATCTATACAATAGAAAGGTTACTATAGAAAAAAGGAATAAGTGTAGAAGAGATGCTCTTTTCTGTTCGCCCCCATGTAAGATTGTGGTGATCATTATCACAATCAGCAAGCATTTAATATAAGCTTGTTACGGTTAGAGCAAATAATATTATTTGAATATTAGCAAAATATTTTCCTTTACTGAACAGTAATGTATAATGCAATCAAATCATAGCAATTTTATAAATATCTAATAGTTGTGAAGGTCAGTCAGCTTTTAAAATTGCCTCAAAATATGGTGCATTGGGGGGGGGGGGTGTGCCAAGTGGGAAATTGGTTTAAGAGTGCCATTTCCTAGGGGCGCCTGGGTGGCGCAGTCGGTTAAGCGTCCGACTTCAGCCAGGTCACGATCTCGCGGTCCGTGAGTTCGAGCCCCGCGTCAGGCTCTGGGCTGATGGCTCGGAGCCTGGAGCCTGTTTCCGATTCTGTGTCTCCCTCTCTCTCTGCCCCTCCCCCGTTCATGCTCTGTCTCTCTCTGTCCCAAAAATAAAATAAAAAATGTTGAAAAAAAAAAATTTAAAAAAAAAAAAAAAAAAAAAAAAAAGAGTGCCATTTCCCAGAAAGTTATCCTAACATTAGAAATAAGTTTACGGTCTATTTAAAAAAGAAAAAAAAATACACGTGCACTTTTACATACTTAGCTTTCTTAGATATATCTGGAAGGGACTTAACAGATCTCTTGTCCAGATGCTTCATTTTATGGTTGAGACAGCTGAGAAAGATCAAATGACTTACCTATGGGCCCAGTTTCATTTCCTATCCATTCGACTCATTTCATTTCCTATCCATTCTAGCTCACTACTTTCTTGATGTATTTTGTAACTTGAGAGGGGTTGAGCTACATTGTTTTGAGGACTTCCTAATCCAATTCACTTTTGTCGAGCCCCTAGTACATGCAAGACGACAAATTGTCCTACATGTTGAGGGGTGAGTGGTGGGGGCAGGGAGATGTTACAAAGAGGTATAAGACATGGTACTTTCCCTCAAAGAAGCTGATAAATCTTTTGTTTTAAAGGCTTTGATATTTTATAACTATTACTATTTTCATCACTAATTCACCTGTTTTTGGCGTTTTTTCCATTTCATCCACAGGTAATGCACAGATAAAACAGACAGGATTAAAAACAGAGCTTGTACTAAAATATAAACGAGGTGTAAAGAACTCTCCAGTATATCCACATTAGCAAAATTGCAGCATAGTTTGTCCAGAGGGTAAGGTAGACAGTGAGATGGAGAAGGCTTAACTTTCAGACAATGCATTTCTTCTGGAAAAATCTCCCATCCAACCTTTGTCCAGATAGTTCCATCACAAATGCAGAAGCTCTCCCTAAGGAAGCAGATCAACAACAGAGAAAAAGACAGGGATAGTCCTTGAATGGACATCTTTCTCAATCGGGGGGGAAAATCTATAGCCAAAAATTGGTCACAGAGCAGAACTGCTCTGAGTAGAGGTTAATATGCTCTACTCAAAGCATTTAAGATCCTAGTGAGCACAGCATACACTGATGATCATTATAACATCATCAGTTATAGTGACTCAGGGTTAAATTCAGTGATGTCACAAAGAACCACACTGGAACTAAAAGGTGTCACCTAACCAATCACTGGGTTTCTTTCTTTCTTTTCTTTTCTTTTCTTTTCTTTTTTTTTTTAAGACTCTATTTTTAAGTAATCTCTACACCCAGTGTGGGACTCAAACTCACAGCCCTGAGATCAAGAGTTGCGTGCTCTGCTGACTGAGCCAGCCAGGTGCCCCTACTGGGTTTCTTAGGGATATTTTTTCTTGTTTTTGCCAGCATGTGTTGAACCTCTTCACTTTTCTGAAAAATGAAGACTTTACTAATATTTTACTTGCTAATAAATTCTGCAATTGTATTAATAGATTTTCTTGGAAATAATTTACCTGTATCTCCTCCAAGCCTTCTTTTACTATGCCAGTTTTATATCTACTTTAAAAATTGCTATAGCCAGGGGCGCCTGGGTGGCGCAGTCGGTTAAGCGTCCGACTTCAGCCAGGTCACGATCTCGCGGTCCGTGAGTTCGAGCCCCGCGTCAGGCTCTGGGCCGATGGCTTGGAGCCTGGAGCCTGTTTCCGATTCTGTGTCTCCCTCTCTCTCTGCCCCTCCCCCGTTCATGCTCTGTCTCTCTCTGTCCCAAAAATAAATAAAAAATGTTGAAAAAAAAAAAATTTAAAAAAAAAAAAATTTGCTATAGCCATACCATTTCACACAATTTAGCATCTGCTTCTATTTTTTCACTCTGGAATGCCCTTCCCTTCAAATAGCTAAGCAAATATTGAGTCCCTCCCCCTTTCATTTATTTTTTAAAAAATTTTTTTAACGTTTATTTATTTTTGAGACAGAGAGAGACAGAGCATGAACGGGGGAGGGTCAGGGAGAGAGGGAGACACAGAATCTGAAACAGGCTCCAGGCTCTGAGCTGTCAGCCCGACGCGGAGCCCGACGCGGGGCTCGAACTCATGGACTGTGAGATCATGACCTGAGCCGAAGTTGGCTGCTTAACAGACTGAGCCACCCAGGCATCCCAAGATTCTGTTTCTTGGTGTGTTTCTTTCTTTTTTTCCCCTTTGATCCTTTGTTTTGTTTCTTAAATTCCACATATGAATGAAATCATATGGTATTTGTCTTTCTCTGACTGACTTATTTCACTTAGCATAATACTTTCTAGCTCCATCCATGTCCTTGCAAATGGCAAGATTTCATTCTTTTTTATGGCTGAGTAATATTCCATTATGTATATATATGTGTATGTATATATATACCACACCATCTTTACCCATTTGTCCGTGGATGGACACTTGGCCTGTTTCCACACTGTACATGATGCTGCTATAAACCTTGGGATGCATGTATACCTTTGAATTGGTACTATTGTATTCTTTGGGTAAATACCTAAAAGTGCAATTGCTAAATCCTAGGGTAGTTCTATTTTTAACTTTTTGATGAACCTGCATACTATTTTCCATAGTGGCTGCACAAGTTTGCATTCCCACCAACGATGCAAGAGAGTTCCCTTTCTCCACATCCTCACCAACACCTGTTGTTTCTTGTGTTGTTGATTTTAGCCATTCTGATGGGCTTATCTCTTTGAGGTGATATCTCATTGTAATTTTGATTTATGTTTCCCTGATGATGAATTATATGGAGCATCTTTTCAAGTATCTGTTGACCATCTGGATGTCTTCTTTTGAAAAATGTCTATTCATGTGTTCTGCCCATTTTTTAATTGGATTATTTGTTTTTTGAGTTTTAAGTTCTTTATATTTTAGATACTAACACTTCATCAGATATTTGCAAATATTGCCCCCATTCCTTAGGTTGCCTTTTAGTTTTGTTGATTGTTTCCTTCCCTGTGCAGAAGCCTTTTGTTTTGATGAAGTCCCAATAGTTTGTTTGTTTATTTATTTAGTCCAATGGTATTTATTTATTTATTTATTTATTTATTTATTTATTTATTTATTTTGTCCAATGGTTTATTTTTGCTTTTTTTCCCCTTGCCCCCAGAGACATATCTAGAGAGAAGTTACTGTGGCTGGTGTCAAAGATGTTATGGCTTGTGTGCTCTAGGATTTTAATGGTTTTAAGTTTCTCATTTAGGTCTTTCATCCATTTTGAATTTATTTTTGTGTACAGTGTAACAAAGTGGTCCAGTTTCATTCTTTCACATGTTGCTGTCCCGCTTTCCCAACACTATTTGTTGAAGAGACTGTCTTTTTCCCACTGGATATTCTTTCCTGCTTTGTCAAAGATTAATTGACCATATAGCTGTAGGTTCATTTCTGGGTTTTCTGTTCTGTTTGATTGATCAATGTGTCTATTTTTGTGCCAGTACCATACTGTTTTGAATCACTACAGTTTTATAATATAACTTGAAGTCCAGAATTGTGATGCTCCAGCTTTGCTTTTCTTTTTCAAGGTTGCTTTGGGTATTTGGAGTATTTTGTGGTTCCATACAAAATTTTAGGATTGTTTGTTCTAGCTCTGTGAAAATGCTGGTGGTATTTTGATAGGGATTGAATTAAATGTGTAGATGGATTCGGGTTATACAGACATTTTGACAATATTTGTTCTTCCAGTCCACAAGCATGGAATGTCTTTTCATTTATTTGAGTCCTCCTTAATTTCTTATATCAGTGATTTGTAGTTTTCAGAGTACAGGTCTTTCACCTCTTTGATTAGGTTTTTTCATAGGTATATTATGGGTTTTGGTGTAGTTGTAAATGGGATTGATTCCTTAATTTGTCTTACTGCTGCTTCATTATTGGTGTATAGAAATGCAACAGATTTCTGTATGTTGATTTTGTGTCCTGCAACTTTACTGAATTTGTGTATCAGTTCTAGCAATTTTTTCAGTTTTCTTTATACAGTATCAAGTCATCTGCAAGTAGTGAAATTTTGACTTCTTCCCTGCCAATTTGGATGCCTTTTATTTGTGTTAGACTGTTTGGATAAGACTTCCAGTACTATGTTAAATAATGGTGGTGAGAGTGGACATCCCTGTCTTATTCCTGACTGTAGAGGAAAAGCTCTCAGTTTTCCCCCACTGAGGATGATATTAGCTGTGTTTTTCATTTATGGCCTTTATTATGTTGAGGTATGTTCCCTCTAACTCTTATTTTGTTGAGGGTTTTTATCATGAATGGATATTGTACTTTCTCAAATGCTTTTCTGCATCTATTGAAACAGTCATATGGTTCTTTTTTTTTATTAATGTGGTGTATCACCATGATTGATTTACAAATATTGAACCACTCTTGCAGCCCAGAAATAAATCCCACTTGATCGTCGTGAATGATTCTTTTAATGTACTGTTGGATTCCATTTGCTAGTTCTATTGAGAATTTTTGTATCCATGTTCATCAGAGGTATTGACCTGTTGTTCTCTTTTTTAGTGGAGACTGGTTTTGGTATTAGGGTAATGCTGCCCTCATAGAATGAATCTGGAAGTTTTCCTTCCATCTCTATTTTTTGTAACAGTTTGAGAAGAATAGGTATTAACTCTTCTTGAGATGTTTGGTAGAATTCTCCTGTGAAGCCATCTGGCCTTGGACTTTTGTTTGTTGGGAGACTTTTTATTATGGGTTCAGTTTCTTTGCTGGTTATCAGTCTGTTAAACGTTTTTTATTTTTTGTTGCAGTTTTAGAGTCTGTATGTTTCTAGGAATTTACCAATTCCTTTCAGGTTGTCCAGTTTGTTGGCATATAGATTTTCATAATATTCTCCTATAATTGTTTGTATTTTTGTGGTGTTGGTTGTTATTTTTCCTCTCTTATTTGTGATTTTATTTATTTGGGTCCTTTCTCTTTTCTGTTTGATAAGTCTGGCTAGAGCTTTATCAATTGTATTAAGTTTGTCAAAGAATCAGCTCCTGATTTCATTGATTTGTTCTACTGGCAGGACTTGAACTCATGAGATCATGATCTGAGCCGAAACCAAGAATCTGACGCTTAACTGACTGAGCCATCCAGGTGCCCCTCTGACTGATTCTTTTTTAACTCTTATCTCTGTGGTAATTGTCTCCCTGAAGTCTTCCATTCTTTTCTCAACCCCTATGAATATCCTTATGACTGTTGCTTTAAATTCCTGATCAGGCATGTTACTTATATCTGTTTTGATTAGATCTCTGACCATGATCTTATCTTGTTCTTTCATTTGGGATGAATTCCTTTGTCTTGGCATTCCTTTGACTTGTCTAAGTCTCTGCCGCTGCCGACATTGTCATCGTCGTCGTCGTCGTCGTCTTCTTCTTCAATATGGCCTCCTCTCACCCTTTAGTTGTGGAATTGTTCTGTTAGTCTTCAGTTTCATTTCTGGGGTATTTAGGATGATTTGACAGTTGTCTATTTGGGTTTGTGGGATGAGGCAAGTGTAGCGTCCTCCAACTGTGTTGCCATTTTCTTCTGTATAGTGATTTTGTTAAAGTCTCTCAAAAACTCTTATGTGGAGTTTCATGAAATTGTACGCTGATCATGGTAGACTGGATAATGGCCCCTGAAGATCTGGTCCTAATCACTGCAAGCTGTGAATGTTATAGGGCAAAATGTGCCCTATATGAATGTGCAAGCTGTGAATGTTATAGGGCAAAATGGACTTTGCAGATATGATTAGGGATTTTGAGAGTGAGACATTATCCTGGATTCTCCTGATGGACCCTAAATATAATCACAAGTGTCCTTGTAAGAGGGAAGTAGATGTTTGACATGAAGAGGAAGAGGTGAAGTGATGCTAGAAGCAGAGATTGGTGTGATGCACTTTGAAGGTATTGGGAGAAGTCACAATCTGAGGAAACAAAATTGCTAGAAGGTGAAAAAGGCAAGGAATAGGTTTTCTCCTCAGGCCTCCAGAAGGAATCAGCCCTACCCATGCCTGACTTTAGTCCAGTGAAACCAATCTCAGACTTCTGGCATCTAGAATTATAATAGAATAAATTAATGTTTTAAGCCATCAAGTCTGTGATAATTTGTTAGAGCAGCCATAGGGAACCAATGCAGATTTTGGTGTCTGGAAGTGAGGTGCAGCTGTAACAAATACCTAAAAATGTAGAAGTGGCTTTGGAATTGGGTAATGAGTAGATGGAAGATTTTTGAGGTGCAGAATAGGAAAAGCCTAGGTTGCTTTGAGCAGATTATTGGTAGAAACATGTTAGAGATGCTGCTGGAGAGAGGGCTCAGAAGGAAATGAGCATGTTATTGGAAACTGGAGGAAGGGCGGTTATGGCCGAAAGCTTGACTGAATTGTGTCCTGTCCATATATGGAAAGCAAAACTTGTAAGTGGGGAACTTGGACATGTAGCTGAAGAGATTTCCAAGCAAAGTGTTGAAGGCATGGCCTGGTTTCTTCTTCTTGTTTATAATAAAATGTGAGAGGGGAATGATAAATTGAGGAAAAAACTGTTATGTTAAAAGGGAAACAGGACTTGATGATTTGGGAAATTCTCAGCCTATCTAGGTAGCAACAGTGCTAAAATTAGAAGATTCACTGTTAGGAAAGTGTGCTTTGTAGAAAAGGTATGGGTGTGGTTGGACAGTGTTTTGTGGGTGCTGAGAAGATTGGGTGTGTGACTCATGGCTCCCCTCAGCCATCTTAGCAGAAGTCAGAAATAGAAATGAAATTATCCAAGAAAGACCTGTGGAGGAGCCTCTTGTTTAATGAAACGAGTCTCTGTGACCTGCAAGGAGACTCACAGCATTTTTGAGAATGTTATACTGGTAGGAAACATTGTCAGTTTGAACAGAGGGAAGTAGAGAAAACAAAACAGAAAAAGGCTGCTGGACTCCCCAAACCCTACAGACAGTAAATGGACTGATGAGACTATTCACCTGTAAACACATGCTACCATTCCTCAAAAAGGATGACTCAGGCTGGAGCCTTGTGCCACAGAGGATTCTTGCTAGGTTTTGACACCTAACAGGATTTGCATTGTGGGATTCTAAAGTTGCTTGGGACTGGTGGCTCCTGTTTTCCTTTCACTCTCTCCCTTTATGAATGCCAGTGTCTACAATTGTTACCATTATATTTTGGAAGTAGAGAACTTGTTTTCCAGTTTCACAAGTCTATACAGATGGAGAGGAATCTTACCCCAGGATTATGGATCACACCAAAGTTTCACCCATAGCTTGTTTAGATGATTTAGATGATGAGATATGAGACTTTTGAGCTGATGATATTTTAGATGAGCATTGGACATGGGTTAATTTTGTAATGGGTTGAGACTTTTGGATGTTGGGATGGAGTAAATGTATTTTGCTTGTGGGATGGATGTGAACTTTAGGGCAGGCTGTGATGAGCTAAAAAATGGCTACCAAAGATATATATGTCATTATCCCTGGATCCTGTGAATGTTTCTTCATATGGCAAAAGGGATTTTGTAGATCCTTCAGTTAAGGATCTTGAGATGGAGAGATTATTCTAGATTATCCAGGTGAGACCTATGGTCCTTTGAAGATGGAGGAAGGACCCCCCCCCCCCCCACCAGTCAAGGACACAGGCCACCACTGGCAGTTGAAAAGGGCAAGAAAATGGGTTTTCCCCTTAAGGCCCTCTGAAGTATTCAGCCTTGCCAACAGCTTGACTTTAGTCCACTGATACCAATTTCAGTCTTCTGGCCTCTAGAACTGTGGGAGAATAAATTTGTACTGTTGTAAGCCACCAAAAATTTGTGGCAATTTGGTATAGCAGCCACAGGGAGCACATACATCAACCTCCAAATTAATTTGGAGTTTACCTACAATTTGAAATATTCAGTTGTTCCATCTAGGAATATGGTAAGCCTTTTCATTTATTTGAATCTTTTATTTCTCTCAAAGTGTAATTGTATTCGAACAAGTCTTGCAGATTTTGTGATGACATTACTATGGGTGCTATAGTGAATGGAATTATTTTAAACACCTTTTTTTTTTTTTAAAGAGAAAAGCTATTTTGGAATTTATTTTGAAGGATCATGAAGGGTAAAGCAAGTGACAGTTTGTCTATTGGAAATGAGTTTTTGTTCCTTTCTCCAGAGTAGATTATTTTTATGTTTATTTTTATTTATTTTTATTTTTTAGAGTAAGAGAGTGAGTGTGAGCAAGGGAAAGGGGGAAAGAGGGAAAGAGAGAGAATCTTAAGCAGGCTCCACACTTAGTGTGGAGCATGACAGGGGGCTTGATCCCATGACCCTGGGATCGTGACCTGAGCCAAAATCAAGAGTTGGGCGCTCAACCAACTGAGCCACCCAGGTGCCCTTCCAGAGTAGATATTTTAATGGAATATGATCTCGTTGGGATTAATTATCACATGTTTATTTGTCTTCAAAATTTTAGGAGTTATTGTAGGAACACAGTGAGTGTCCCAAAGCACTGTGCTAGTTGAGTATTATCTATCTTGAAATTCAGTGAAAGCAACCTCAACAAATCTCCTACATACAGTCTTTATAAACTCTGGATGTATAATAGTACAGTGGAAATAGTTGAGCATATTTTTTAGTCTTTGTCTTATTGTGCTATTTATTGTCCTGTTCCTTCAGATGCAAGGCTGACTCTGAAAAAATATATTGCAAAGGTCTCTGCAGCTGTTACAGACACAGAAAAGGGACCAGGGAAGCTCTTTAAGGAAGACAAGGTACTGCATTGTGACTACTGTTTGTTCAGAAGTCTTTTGAGATTTTTGCCTTTTATCTTTAATTTCTTATACTAATGCTCTAGAGGTAGGTCGTGGTCCTTGCTGGTGTCTTCTCCCTCCCTTGCTTCTTCCCTCCCTCTTATCTACCCTTACTCCTTCCTTCCTTCCCTCCTTCCTTAGTAAACTAGTGAAAAGAGAATGATAAAAATTAAATGAAATGATATTAAAGAGTGACATAGAGATACATGTACTAAGTATTACATCCAACAACATAAATACATTTTGAAATGTATTGTTGAAGTGAAGAAAAAATCACCAAAGACTGTAGAGATTTTCTTATGAAATTTGAGCTTTATAGCTCAAAACCAAGCAAAATGAAACTATATTGTTTAGGGATTTCTACATATGGGGTAAAACTATTAGAAAAGAAAAGCAAAGTTATAAACACAGATTGTGATGATCTGTTGGAAGAGGGCAGGGGGATAAGTTAGGGGAGAAGCACAGAAATAGTGTTAATAGTACCGGCCATGTTCTGGTTATTCTGTTGATTAGTGAGTTCTACTGATACTCATGTCATTAAGTTTTGCTTTAAAACTTACATATACATCATATTTTAGTATCTATGTATATATACATTACATATTTCGTAATGTTTCATATTATACATGATGGTAAACAAAGGCACAAATATAAAGACAGCTAATTCTAAAGCCAGCTTGCCACATTTACCATATACTAAGCATTACATATGGACTAATTTATTGCTTTGGATGTACACTAAAATAAAAAGATATGCTCCAGGTACTAGAAATGTGATTTGGTTTTAAAAGATCTCTTGCATTTCTGTGCAAGATGTTCTGTGAATTCCCTGTGACTTCTAATTCTGATGAAAAAGAATTAGCTATTGCTAAAAGTGTAAGACAGCTCCAAGTCTGAGAATATGACACATTTCACTTGTGGTTTGTAAAACAGTTTACAAAATCTCTTATGAAACCAACAAAATATAGGCCAAGTTCTATTAGAGTAGCTATTGCAGCTATTAAATCTGAGAAAGAAAAATTTCCTGGCACAGACAGTACTCTGTTCAACTAGGTACTATAAAAGTTCTTTTAATTTCAATTTTTAAATATTTGGTTATTTGAGCTAGAAAATATTATATACAAATAGTAATAATTAGAATAAAATTGAAATGCCTAAAGCAAACTTACTAGCTTTCTTTCTTCCATTTCCAGTCTTACTGTCCTGGGGTTCTGATAACAATCTTGTGTTAGTTTCACCATACAAATTTCACCATTTCAGTTATATAAACACATGTATTCACACATACAGTTTTATAAGATTTTGTTTTTTATAAAACTATATATTTATAAAATATATAAATATAAATACAAATTTATATATTTTTTTATATATTTTGTTTTTTATAAAACTATATATTTATAAAATATATAAATATAAATACAAATTTATATATATTTTTATAAAACTATATATTTATCCTTAATTTGCTTTTTTTTCTTTTAATAATATATTATGGCCATCCTTCCAAATCCACTTGATTTTACATATGTCTGCATACACTACTGCCTATTTAATAATAGGGACAGGACATGCAAAAAATGCATTCTTTTCTCTTTCTTATTATGAACCACAGAACAATAAACATCTTAAATCAGATACCCTCCGTTTGCTGCATGTGTGCCGAGATAGCTTTGATGCAAATTGAGAAGTTTTCAGTGAGGTGGAGCTCTTCTTGCGTTTCTGGCACTTCCTCTCTTCTGAACCCTCTGAGAGGGAATAAACTTCCTGTTGGGTTGCATCCAGTTCATACCATCCACCTATTCTCCAACCTTTGCAAACACTTCCCTTTGTCACAGGGCTCAATGAAAATAAAGAATTAGGGAGAGGATGTACACTGGCCCAGGGCTTCAGGACTGTAAATTATGAGTTTTATTTTACACAACATTCTACTAATGTTAGAGCTGCACTGACCAATATAGCAGCCACTAGCCGCATGTAGTTATTTTAAGTTAGAACTGATTGAAAATTAAATAAATTGAGTTCCTCAGTCACACTTGTCCCTTTTCTAGCACTCAGTGGATAACTGTCAAATGGTGACTACATTGGACGATGCAGATAGAGCATTTCCACCATCACAGAAAGTTCTCTTGCACAGTGCTAGTTCAGAGATACTATAGAGTTTTATTTTTTAATAAACAAGTAGAAAGTAAATTCTGTTTCTATCTCTAGAATACCATCCTCAGTGCATGCCGTACAAAAAATGAATGGTTGGAAACCCATTTGGAAGCTTCTGTCAGCGAGCTTTTGGAGCAGAAACAACAATTGGAAGATATTGTGACTCCTATCTTCACAAAAATGGCAACACCGCGTAAGTTTTGGATAAAAATGGTTTGAATGTCAGAAAAGATGAATATTCAATGTTCAATGTTATTTCTGAGGTTAACAACTTCTGATTTTGACAATCTTCATTAACCTTTTACAAGCTCATGATACAAGTATGATATAACTCCCTAGATTTATTATTAGCTTCAATATTAGTAACAATTATTATTTCTGTAGAGAATGTCTAATATTGATATTGTTGCCATTATTTATTAATTTTATATAATTTACTATGCCTTTGATTTTCAACTAGGAAAGCCAGTCCTCCTAGGAGATAGAATGGCAGAATTTGAAAAAGCACTTTCAGTATTATAACTGTGCTTTGAAAATCCTGTTGGGGGAACAGTCTCCTGTCAATGGGGAAGCTGCACTTGGTGACAGGCATCCCTAAGAATTTTTAAAATATCAGTTTTATTGAGACTTAATTATTATACTATAAAATTCACCATTTAAAAATGCACAATCCACTGGTTTTCAATATATCCACAGAGTTATATAATCATCACCACCATCTAATTTTAGAACATAAACACCCCAAAAGGAAACACCATACCCATTCGCAGTAACCCCTTCCCCCCGCCCTCCTTCCCATAAGGCTCCTACAACCATTTATCTTTTGTATTTCTATAGAATTACCCATTCTGGACAAGATTTGCCCATTGTGGACATTTCATGAATAGAATCATACAATTTGTGCCATTTTGTGTCTGGCTTCTTTCATTTAGCATGCTGTTTTCAAGGTCCATACATGTTGTAACATCCGTATTCCTTTTTGTTCTGAATAATATTCTTCTATGCATTCAAACTTACCCCAACTTACCTATATATTCATTAGTTGATGCATATTTAACTTTCCATGCTTTTGACTATTGTAAATAATGCTGCTGTGAACTTTTGTGTACAAATTTGTATGACTGCATGTTTTCATTTCTCTTGGGAGAATTGCTGGGCCGTATGGTAACTCTGCCTCTTCATTTGAGGAACTGCTGAATGTTTCCAATAAGCAGGCTATATGAAGATTCCAATTTATCCACAACATTATCAACATCTATCATTGTCCTTTTTAAAAAAAAAATTTTTAATCTTTATTATTTATTTTTGAGAGAGAGAGAGAGAGAGGGAATGAGCAGGGGAGGGGGCAGAGAGAGAGGGAGACAGAATCCGAAGCAGGCTCCAGGCTCTGAGCTGGTAGCATAGAGCCCCATGCGGGGCTCGAACCCACAAACTGTGAGATAATGACCTGAGCCGAACTCAGACACTTAATCGACTGAGCCACCCAGGCGCCCCTATCATTGTCTTTTAAAAAACTTTTAGCCATCCTAGTGGGTGTGAAGTGATACCTTAATATAGTTCAGACGCCCCTATCATTGTCTTTTAAAAAACTTTTAGCCATCCTAGTGGGTGTGAAGTGATACCTTAATATAGTTCAGATTTGCATTTCCTTAATTATTTTTTTTTATATTTTTTAAAGTTTTTTTTTTTTTTTTAACGTTTATTTATTTTTGGGACGGAGAGAGACAGAGCATGAACGGGGGAGGGGCAGAGAGAGAGGGAGACACAGAATCGGAAGCAGGCTCCAGGCTCTGAGCCATCAGCCCAGAGCCTGACGCAGGGCTCGAACTCACGGACCGCGAGATCGTGACCCGGGCTGAAGTCGGACGCTTAACCGACTGAGCCACCCAGGCGCCCCTGCATTTCCTTAATTATTAATCATGTTAAACATCTTTTCATGTGCTGACTGGCTATTTGTATATTTTCTTTGGAGACGTGTCTATTGGACTCCTTTGCCCACTTTTAAATTGGGTTGTCTTTTTCTTGTTGACTTGTAAGAGTTCTTTATGTATTTTGAATTCAGTTCCCTTATCTGATATGTGATTTGCAAATATTTTCTCCCATTCTGTAGATTATCTTTTCATTTTCTTGATTGTGTCCTTTGAAGCAAAAAAGCCTTTAAGTGTGAAGTCCAGTTGACCTTAGTTTTCCTTTCGTTGCTTATGTGTGCAGTGTCGTATCTAGGATACATTGACTAACCCAAGGTCACCAGCATTTACTCTTATGGGCTTTTTGGTAAGACTTTTGTAGTTTTAGCTTTTTTCATTTAGCTCTATGGTCCAATCTAAGTTATTTTTTGTGTATGATGTGAACCCATTCTTTTGAATGTTGGATTATGAGTATGCAATGATTTTTTTTTAATCAAAAGGGGCTATGGTTTTTTAAAGGTTAAGACAATCTAATCTAGGTAGTATGGCAGAGTATCCCTTGCCATCTTTACCAGATGTCTATTGAGCATATGCATAGATAGCACACTCCTAGGTCCCCTGAAGGGAGACAGATGCTTTACACCGTCCTTGTCTTGAAGCAGCCTACTACCTAGTTTGTGAAAACTACAAACTAGAAAAGATAAACTCAGTACTGTGTATGTTCAGAGAAGCCTAGCTATTAGGAGGAAGCATCATGAAGAAAGAGGAATTGTCTGAAAGGATGGGTAGCCAGGCTGGAATATGAAGGGAGTTCTGGAATGAAGGCACCATAGGATGACAAAAGGCTTGAAGGTGGGAGTGGGGAAGTGGCCAGGATCCATCTGGCTAATTATAGTGAAGTCTGTGAGGAACAGTGAAAAATAAGGTTGAAAAGTTAACTGGTGCTCATTTCATTAAAAGTACTGAATTATAAGCTTAGAAGTTTGGTCTTTATCCAGGGCAGAGGGCTGCCATTAAATGCTTTGGGGTAAGCAGAGAAGAAGGATTCAGTAGGAGAGAATAATATGGGTTTCCTTATAAAATGGATGGAGAAGAGACTAGAGGGAGTGAGACCAACATAGTCCAAAAGTGAGATGACTAAGACCTGGTACAATCTTGTTCTCACCCTCTCTCCCTGTCATTGTGGTACAATCTGGTTCTCACCCTCTCTCTCTGTTCTACCACTGCTGTTAGCCTGGTCCATCACCTTTCCCTCCTTCCCTTCTCATCGCTAAGGAAGAATCACCTCTCTGCCCCCCTCAGGTCTTCTATACCCCCTCCAAGCACCCCAGTATCTTATACCTTCACATGATGGAAGTGTTAGTCTTGATGGGACCTCTCAAATAACCCCCTCAAGTTACAAGGAGGAAAGTGAAGACTGGTGAGGTTAAGCAGTTTATTCAGTTATTCTATTCAATGGCAGAATTAGGAACAATAATACCAATTATATGGGAAATGTGACCTCATACCTTTAAATTAAAAAAAAAAAAAAAGGTGGAGGAGAATACTAGAATTGACATACCAACCCCAAGGCTTGATTAATGACTGGTTCAGACTGGCAATTATTTGACAACTGGCTTCATTTTTGTTTTATATGACAAGCTTTAAAATTAAATGTAATTTTAAAATCTGCTTCCTTCCAGGTCAAGTGAAAAGTGCCAAATCTGTAGTCTAAGCCATGGTCAGAAAAGAAGTCAAGATCTTACCTTCTACTGAATATATATTTTGTAAAAAACCACACTTTCTTCTAATATTTATAAAAGCAAACTTACTCATGCCAACTGAAGTTAAGAAAATACATGTAGGGCTTTATAAGAATGTTTAGGTATGAATCACCCTTTTTTTGTTTTACCCTATTCAGCACGTGTAATTCCAGACGCTCTGTCCTTGCCTCTGCTTCAAGTGTGGCTCCGTGTGAGTTCCACATGCTGCTCCCAGACAGTGTGGGTGTGAATCACTCACAAAGTCTCTCTGGAAGCTCTAAAAGCTATATAGAGAATCTAACAGTTTTCTAACAGAGGCAGGAAATTTCCATTTAACTGAAGAATTCTATTAGAAAAGACATATTAGCTATTTCCAGAGGAAAAGTTTGTTCTCCCTCTTTCAAAAGAAAAGCTATGGGAAGACATTCTGGAGCAAGGATATATTAAGAATGGTTTGGCTCAGGGTTTTCGTCTTCTTCTTCCTTCTTCCTTCTTTTTTAATTATATGGTTTATTTATTTATTTTGAGAGAGATCACTCAAGCAAGGGAGTGGAGTGACAGAAACAGAGAGAGAGAGAACCCCAATCCCAAGCAGGCTCTGTGCCCAACATGAGAATCAATCCCACCAACCATGATACCATGACCTGAGCTGAAATTAAGAGTCGGACAGTTAATTGACCGAGCCACCCAGGCTCCCCTCAGGGTCCTCTTCTTAAACAACTATTACTTTTTTTGTTTTGTTTTTTATGTTTATTTTTGAGAGAGACAGAGAAAGAGAGAGAGAGAGAGAGAGAGAGAGAGAGAGAGAGAGAGAGAGAGAGAGAGAGAAAGAGCGCCAGCGGGGAAGGGGCAAAGAGAGAGGGAGACACAGAATCCGAAGCAGGCTCCAGGCTGAGTTGTCAGCACAGAGCCTGACATGGGTCTTGAACTCACAAACTGGGAGATTATGACCTGAGCCGAAGTCGGATGCTTAACTGACTAAGCCACCCAGGTGCCCCTACAACTATTACTTTTTATATCCAAATTAAAATTTACCTGTGAGGTGGGATTTAGTCTTTTAGTAAAATCTGCTCATTTCTTTAGCTTCCTCCTCCTCCTCCTCCTCCTCCTCCTCCTCCTTCTTCTTCTTCTTCTTCTTCTCTCTCTCTCTCTCTCTCTCTCTCTCTCTCTCCACACACACATGTATATTTAGCTTTCCCTTATTCTGTAGGTTTGACAATATAGATATTTTAACTGGACTCCATGCTCTCTTTCTGTTCTGTTTTATATTTTTTATGATTAAAACATTTTTTTTACATTTATTTTTGATGAAGAGAGACAGAGCACAAGTGGGGGAGGGGCAGAGAGAGAAAGAGACACAGAATTGGAAGCAAGCTCCAGGCTTCGAGCTCCAAGCTCTGAGCTGTCAGCACAGAGCCTGACGTGGGGCTCGAACTCACCAACCGTGAGATCACGACCTGAGCCGAAGTTGGATGCTTAACCGACTGAGCCACCCAGGCACCCCCTATTTTTTATGTTTTAAATATCAGTGTTGGTTTGGTTTCATATTAGTGGTTTGGAATGTCTTTTTTTCCCCCTAGTTTATCTAAAAGCCCCCAAACCTTCTACTACTCTGATTTTCCTGAAATTTTTTATAGAAACGACATGTTAAAAAAAAAAAAAAAACAACCACATTTATGTGTTGTTCTTAAGACCTTTTCTTTTTTGTCCTACACTAAAAGCTAGTTTTTCATTATAGAGGGGATGGAAAAGAAAAAAGCAATTCAGTAATTGCTCATCAGCTGACACTTTCTCAACTACGGTTTTGAGATAACACTTTAAATTTGTGTCACAGATTTTTAAGTTTTGAGATCTTTTTTATGCATGAGCAATTCCATTTCAGCAATTCCATTCCATTTTTGCCTTAAGCAAAAGAATAGGGCAATAACTCTCACTCCCTCTGGTAGATCCAATGGGTGTTTGTGGAGGTCTACAAGGAAGGAGGTCTATCTGTGTTGGCTCTGCTCTCTTACTATTGTACATTGTGAGAAGTCTGTTACCTTTAAGGACTGCAGTAATTTGGGACAAGGCTAGTTGCCATTTTTATTGTTTCTACCGTATTTTCTGAGCCTTGATCTTGAGTATGTCGTTACCTTCCAGGCAATGTGGTCCTGATGATTAGGGGGATGATTCCTGAATCTTACTTCAAAGATTCGTAGATAAAACTGAGACAGTTCTGGAGATCCTTAATATAAAATAAACCTCTCTCTCCTTTATTCGCCTTTTAGTTCTTCTCTTCCAACTTCTTGAAGCTTTTGATGTATGTAGTAACGCTGTCTTTTTAAAACTCCTTGACTGGCACCCTTATGTCATTGTGGTTCCTTTACTGCTTTTCTAACTCCTTTACCAGCTGCTGTGGTCTGTATGTGTTGTATGTCATGCCCCCACTGCTCCCCTCTGCAAATTCACATGTTAAAATCTAATGCTCAAAGTGGCAGTATTAGGAGGTGGAGCCTTTCGGAGGTGATTAGGTTATGAGGGCAGAACCCTCTTGAATGGGATTAGGTTCTTATAAAAGAGACCTCCAGACAGTTCCCTTGCCCTTAGCACCCATGTGAGGTTACAGCAAAATGAGCCGTATAGGAGGTAGGCTCTCACCAGACACTGAATCTTCTGGCACCATAATCTTGGACTTCCCAGCCTCCAGAACTGTAAGAAATAAATGTTTGTTGTTTATAAAGTAGCCAGCTATGGTCTTTTGTTGTAGCAGCCTGAACTAAGATGCCAATTCCTATTCTTCATCTTGCCTCCAGCAATGGAAACTTCTCAAAAGTCAGTCTGTCTTACAGACATTTCTATGTCAGTTATGCCTCAATAAAGATGAAAAAAAAAAAAAAAGCCTATTCTGACCTTTGGCAAAGCAGTCTATAATTCTTCACCCCGTGACCTTTTTTATCCCCAGTGTTAGGAAGAACGAATCCCTCCTTCTCTGGAGTATCTGTAGTGCTAATAGCCACATATATATTCTATTTAATTGTTCACATATTTGTCTTCCCTTGCGGATTATGAGCTTTTTGAGGGTAGGGGATTTGTCATGTTTTTCTTCATACCTCAAGAGCCCATAAGGTAGTAAGTTAGTAAATAACAGTTGAATGAATTCTCTTTTGGTGCTACCTTATTCATAGAGTTCTTTCGAAAAATGACTCCTGAACCCTTCACTCCATTACCTTCTTTGTGCCGGTGCCCTGTTGCGGCTCCCGCTTCTCCGGCCCCACACACGTACAACGTCATGACTGTGTATCTAGTTTCTCCTCTGTTTTCTGACCTTCATCTTGAATGCTGTACTAGTTTTTAGGCATGTGAACCTGGTGATTACCAAAGGATTCCTGGATCCCATGTCAAAGATTCCGCTGATGTGAGGATCTGAGTTTAGAGAGATATAGTACTTCTTGTGATCTGTTGTTGCACTGAATTATACATTTATTCATAGGAGAGTTCAAATGCCCATATGCTTTGAGTTTGAGCTGCTACACAGGTAGGTGCAGGACTTCTTCTGAACACCCGTAGAGTAATTACAATTTCAATGTGCAGACTAGTAAATTAAATTATTTAGAAAGGGGTCAAGTAAAGGCTAAATTCAGTGCTATGATAAACGCTAGACAGTGGTTCCTGAGACTTCTGTAGTTTGATTGGAAAAATGTGAAAAAATGGAGGAGATTGATATGACATCATTAAGAAAACAGTTACTATCTGCTATCACTGTTATTTAATAAAAGAGAAGATTTTAACATCAGAAAAGAAGGGAAGGTGTGATTTCATTGTTAGGTTCTGTCCTTTAAATTGAATAAATTAAGCTTTATTATGAACTGTTATATTTTTCTCATTATGCCATGTATGATGGAACTTTTGTCATGAATCACCACTGGTCTATGGTCCAGCCTTTGAGAACTGCTCTAGACTGAGTTGAAGCAGGCAGAATGCTATTAAGGTGAACATGATGCCCCAAATTATAAAGGGCTGACAATACACTCTGATTTTTTTTAATCTAAAATGTGATACATTGTATTTTCCAAGTTGGCCCCATCTCCTGTCCTACATGCTCTTCTTACAATGTAATCCTGACATTCCTCACATAGAGAGGTGGGTCTCTACTCTCTCCTCTTGAATCTGGGCAGGCCTGTGCTTATCGTGGAAGTAATACTATGTGATTTCCATAGATCATAAAAGGTGATGCAGTTTCCAGCTAGTTCATTTGAGATGCTCAGTCTTGGAAACCAGTCTGTGTGGAGAGACCCATATGGACAGAAACTGAGGCCCTAACCCACAGCCCTGTCTGAGCTTCAGCTAACAGTCACTGCTAGTGAGCCATCTCGGAAGCAGATCCTTCAATCAAGCCACCACAGCCAATGCAGTATGGAGCCTTCTCTGTTGAGTCCTGCTAAAATTGTAGATGTCAGCTAAATAAATGATTGTTGTTGTTTTAACCTACTAAGTTTTGTGTCTCTTTGTTATGCAGTAATGTATAACATACACATTTTAGACTGTGGAAGCGAGAAAATGACATAACAAACCCCTCTCCTGGGGGAGAGGATTAGATTGGAATGACAAAGGAATGAGAGAGTAGAATTTCATTGTCACAAGATAACTTCCTTGAAAATAAACTAAAAATTGATGAATAATGTTCATTTGTTTAAATTTATACTATATTTGTTTTTAGTGATTGTATTTGAAGCAAAAATCTATTAAGTTTGGCATCGCATAATTGGGATACATTTGACCTCCTATGAAGAGTAATATTGTTTCTTCAAATTAAGTACCAGAAGTACCTAAAATATGTGATATTGCCTTTTTGGAACCCCAGAGGGCCTAGAGGAGAGTGTTCGTGAAAGTCTGCAGAATCTTTAAAGGTCTCTGGGAGGTTATTAGTGGGAGTTTATAGGAAGGGGAAGAAAATGTTATTAGAAACTGGAGAAGAGAGGCCCTTGTTATGTGATGGTGGTAAATTTGACCACACTGTTGTCTAAGTAATGAACTCAATGGTCCTGCTAAGGATTTTTCTAGATAGTGTTCAAGTGCCACCTGGCTGCTTCTGCTACAACATGAGAGGAGAGAGATGAGCCAAAAAGGAACAGTTCAGTTTTCAAATGAAATTTAGAAGAAATATAATGGAGCCAGTACCCACTGAGTTTAAAAATAAAAGTGTTTCTCATTCCCAGCCTTTCTAGAAGCCAAAAGGTCTCAAAATAAGAAATGGATTCTGAGAAAAGATAAAATCTCAGGTGGGATTGTGAGGTCATAAGACCTCACAGATATCTAAGGTGGCACCTTCTGGAACTGCTCCGACTTGAGGTGGACTTTCTCAGTGCATCTGGGAGGATGACCTCCAGCTGCTCTAGGCAATCATTGTCATAGCTAGAAACCAAATGCAAAGAGAACAGCTCTCTCTGTCTCGACAGTGATATATACCAAGCTGAGGAACCATCTAAATGGTCCTGAGTCCCATGCCCATCCCTGAACCAATCATTGTATTAGGGGGATGCATTAGGGTTATGACTAACCAACCTTGTCTCAGTCAGATACTATAATCTATTATCAGAATATGGGAAAGAGAAAGGATTCTGATAATATAATCTATTATCAGAATATGGGGTTGGGGGAGAACATCCTGGGCAGCCCCTCAGCCCTCAACTCCTAAAGCTGTCACAGTCTACTCAGCTGGCTCTGCCAAAAATGGTGACACACAGATTTATTATTGCTTTTCTTTTTTAATTCTTTTTTAAATTAAAAAAAATTATTTTTAGAGAGAAGGAGACCAAGCGAACGTGCATGTACACAAGCATGGGGGGTGGTGGAGAAAAAAAGAGGGAGAAAGAGAATCTCAAGCAGGCTCTGTGCTGTCAGTGCAGCACCTCATGCGGGCTCCATCTCATGGCCATGAGATCATGACCTGAGCCGAAATCAAGAGTCAGACGCTCAACCGAGCCACCCAGGCACCCCTATTATTGCTTTTCTTTAAAGCTCTATGGGAAAGATTGTAATGTAAAGGAATTTGATCATCTCTGTATTTTAGTTATGTGCGATCACTAGAGGAACTATGTGTAACCTAGAGCCAACTATGAATTTTGTCCAAGTATTCTTGAGGTATGAGGATTTTTCTAAAAACCATGGAGAAACTGAATTTTGAAATGTAAAGCTTCATGAGACTTACCTGTAGGGTCTAGGTGACCCAAGTGAGCCTGAGGGGACAGCAGGATAGGAACTAGATGGAAGGTGGAAGGATGTTACTCAAAATTATATGAAGCAGTTGAGAGAATTCAAGGCAACAAGTGGTATAGATAACACAAAGATGAAAATGGGAGAAATGGTAGTAAACTTGGTAACTAGGAGACTTAAGTAAGGGCATGGGAAAGAGAAAGGAATGGGTCTCTCAGACCCTGTGATAAGACAATTTAAAAAAAACAAACAAAAAAACATGTTCCTTGGAATTTATGGGCTGAGTGGTTTAAAAGAACCATACCAGACAACAACAAAATGCAAATATTTTGGAGAATGGTTTATGGGCAGCAACCAATGGTGGTTGCTGCAATCAGGGCCAGACATAGAAATGTTGACTAAAACTCTTTAAAGTTTCAAGTAGAAATTGAGACTTTCATTTGTCAAAGCTTCTTTGATACGTAGTGATGGAGAAAAAGGATGACAAATTTAGTAATCTCACTGCTGTGGTGGTATCCATGATGCCCTGGGGGAGAGGATTAGATTCGAATGACAAAGGAATGAGAGAGTAGAATTTCATTGTCACAAGTAACTTCCTTGGAAATAAACTACAAATTGATGAATAATGTTTATTTGTTTAAATTTATACTGTCTTTGTTTTTAGTGATTATATTTGAGGCAAAAATCTATTAAGCTTGGCATCGCATAATTTGGGATACATTTGTCCTCCTATGAAGAGTAATATTGTTTCTTCAAATTAAGTACCACAAGTGAGAAATTCCCATTGAAAAGGAAGGATAGGTAGAAAATGGAAAAGGGTAAATGAAAAAATCAGAAGGGAGACCAGGCAGTGTTAAAGAGGATTAGGGCTGGAGAAAGAAAAACAAGAATATATATTTAAAAACATGTAGGAGGAGGTTCTGTCTACATGGTGTATGACCATGGCAGGCAAAGAAAATCAGTTAAAACAGTTGTGGGTATAGACACAGCTTGAGCATTAAGAAATGCAAGCTTCTCTGGAACTGGATCACTTAGCTGCTTCTGGATTGGGAGTGGGGGATGATATACGTAGCCAATCAGAATGAAAGTAAGTTGGCAAGCAACCAATGGGAATTAGGTATGGAAATGGCTTTCAGTGTGATATCAGTTGGCAGTACTGTCCTTGGCAAACAGACGCAGAGCTGAGCGTCGTTCGTTCTTTGTGATTTTCAGGAGCCTTCATCTTGATTTCCACTCTGAACCAGCTTAGTCTTGAAAGATGGTATCTCTGGTCTTGGTACCTTGGAGAAGAACTTGATTTGAGAGAGGTGCTGTAATGACAGGTGGGGATAGCAGGATGTGAGAATGCCAGGGATGTGGAGGGTTATTTGAGGGACATGTGAAGTGATTTGAAGATGCAGCATTTTGAATCTCATTTCTGCTTCACATCAGAATATGGCTTATAGACAGGTGCAAAACAAAGAACCAAAGATTAACTCTAAATATTATTGGGGATACTTCAGGAATCTCTAGGAATTTTTAGGTTAAGGTTAACTGCAAGGAAAAATAAAACAGAATGAGTCCTTCTCAGGACCACGAAATAGATTTGTGCAGGCTATGTTCTACACAAGGGCACCAGCTGAGGGTAGGTACTGGGGCTGAAATCCCTGCACAAACCATGTGCCCTGTCATCAGGAAGGGGGACTTTTTCTAATTCACTTAAAGGCACCATATGATAAAACCTCAAATTTAATCTTTTCCTTTGTTTTTACGTTATTTACCCTCCTCCCCTGCCCCACCTTATCGGTGTGACTCAACATTGACCTCCCAAAATGGGAAACCATTTTGGATTTGGAAGGGCCCAAGAGAGGAAAAAGGGGATGTAGGATTGAAATAGTAAAGGGGAATTCCAGAATGATTTATACCCATGGAGGAAGAGCTCCCCCTCAAAAAGTTCAGTTCATCAAATATTATAGAGAGCCTATTATGTGCCTTGTACTGTGTGTAAGAAAAATAATATTCAGCCCTGGCCCTTGAGAAACTCACTGTCCAATGTGGAAGGCAAATAACATCACTAGATCATATGCTGGTTAAGTGCAGAAATCAATGGAGCCACGCCTCCATGCATGTGTAGAAGTGTGAGGAAGAAACACACTGCTGTTAGTGTTCCTATAAAATGTTCTTGGATGGGGTGCCTGGGTGGCTCAGTTGGTGAAGCGTCCGACTTCAGCTCAGGTCATGATCTCGTGGTTGGTTTGGGAGTTTGAACCCTGCGTCGGGCTCTGTGCTGACAGTCCAGAGCCTGGAGCCTGCTTCAGATTCTGTGTCTCCCTTGCTCTCTGCCCCTCCCCCGCTCACGCTCTCTCTCTTTCTCTCAAAAATAAATAAACATTAAAAATTTGAAACATTCTTGGAGCAAGAGGTAGAACAGACAGTATCAATGTGTGCCCTGTGGCAAGAAGATATGTGCTGAGACCTGAGTGTGGTACAATCTTAGGTAGGAAGAATGTGGATGTGCTGGAACTTGGCAAGTCTCATTGTCTTCTTTTTGCATCTTATAACAGGTTAGTCTGTGGTAGTGAAAGTAGTAACTCACATCTGAATTCATCAAGTTAGGACTGAAAAAGCAGTGTCAAAAATGAACTCTTTTTTCTGGGTGCAAAGAGAAGGTAACAGCAGCAGGACAGAATTACTCTGCGGCAAGACAGCTGGCTACACTATTGTAAATGGGCATTTCACAATGCTTGTGTGTTTCACGATTGTCCTGGGAGGTAAGAAGTAATTTCTAAATCTCATCTTTCCTCTGCCCTCTGAACCTTTCTTAGTGTAGAAAGTGATCACAACTTCCATAAAGAAGAAGTCCAATGAAATTGTAAGATGTGAGTGAATGCTGACAGTCTAGTTTCCTTTAATTATAAGTAGCATCTATACTGTGTCCCTTCCTTCGGTGACATTTGCTGAGCACAGCAGAATGGTAGGCAGAAGCGGAAATAGTCCCCTCATGGGGGAGACAGGCAAACAATAATTACAATACAATGTGGTTAGTTTAACTGTAAAGTTGTGGTCCAGAATCTCTGGTAACGTGGAGGAGAGCCTCATGCTGCCTGCCTTCCAGGCTTAACCTGACCAATAAATCTGGGATGAGGGGACAACGACTGGGGCAAATAAGACCCACACATACGTTTCACAATTTGCATACTTGATGTCATCACTTCTGTCCATTCTATCATGGCTTTTGAAGTGATTTTCCTTCCGGGAGGATGCCATCCACCCCACACCCTAGTGGGCAATTAGGAGAGACTTCACAAGGAAAGGCCTCTTAAATGATAATTAAGAATTCAATATGTATGGGGCGCCTGGGTGGCTCAGTCCCGTAAGTGTCCGCTTCTTGATTTCAGCTCAGGTCATGATCTCACTGGTCGTTATTTTGAGCCTCCACGCTGACAGTTCGGAGCCTGCTTGGGATTCTCTCCTTCTCTCTCTGCCCCTCCCCAACACATGCACATGCTCTCTCCCTCTCTAAAAATACATAAACTTAAAATAAATTTTTTAAAAGAATTCGATAGGTATGGTTAATGATATTCATGCAGATAAAATACCATATTAAAAAACACAGGTACTTTATTCCACAATTCAACACTAGTGATTGGAGAAAAGCTTCTAGTCCCCTTTAACATTTTTTTCTTTGGGAAAAAAGGTCAGCTGTTTTAAAATCCTTTCTTGAATTAGGAAGAGTATAAAGAAATAATGAAGCAAACATTCATAAAACCTTCTTCAATTTTACCTATCATATTCAGGGAGCAAAATTGCCTTTTCTGGGGTGAATCTTTAAAACACACACTAATGACATTGGTCTCCTGTCGTACTAAGAGGCGCTGGTGACCATGAATTTCAACAGCCCCAGATCCTTGATGATTACATAGGGACAAGTGCTCTAGCAATAAGAGGCATTACAGAAATGGTTCAAGAAACATTTCTTTAGCCCTATGCAAAAGAAGTATTCAATTAATATCTACCAACTTGGCATGACCTGTAGCTGGAAGGCAGTGAATGGGATGCCAGAATCTTGCCCTAGGCATAAATTAATTAGATTATAGTCTATATATTCCTTCTGGAGATAAGAACTGAATAATCTTGGACAGAGGAGAGAGCTTCAAGGCAAGATAATACATGTAGGCAGAGAATAACACATGTCTTCTGTTACTTGTCTGGTGAAGCCAGTTTTCTCCATAGTTAGAGCTCAGTTAAAAGTATTTCTGGGGGCGCCTGGGTGGCTCAGTCGGTTGAGCGTCCGACTTCGGCTCAGGTCACGATCTCGCGGTCCGCGAGTTCGAGCCCCGCGTCGGGCTCTGGGCTGATGGCTCAGAGCCTGGGGCTTGCTTCCGATTCTGTGTCTCCCTCTCTCTCTGCCCCTCCCCCGTTCATGCTGTGTCTCTCTCTGTCTCAAAAATAAATAAACGTTAAAAAAAAAAAGTATTTCCGGCTTTTAGGAAAACTATAGAATATATATTGCTGTAGTTTAGGATGAGTACTAATAAAAGGTGTAATAGGTTGATATGAAGTTTGGCTTTTCATAATTTCTCATCATCAGACCCACAGATAAGATACCTGTACAGTGATCATAATGGGCCACTGGGTGGGCAAATGGGAGGTTGCTGGAATTTCAGTATTTCCAAATTTACCTGTGAGAGATGCTTCATTTTGTATGTCTTAAAGAGACAGCATTTGTAACAGCTATCAATTATTTATTCATAGCGATATGATACTCAGGAAGTTTATTTATTAAAAAAATTTTTTAGTGTTTATTTTTGAGACACACACACACACACACACACACACACACACAGCATGAGCAAGGGAGGGGCAGAGAGAGAGAGAGGGAGATGAATTCGAAGCAGGCTGCAGGCTCTGAGCTGTCAGCACAGAGCCCGATGTGGGGCTCGAACTAATGAACTGCAAGATCATGACCCGAACCAAAGTTGGACACAACCGACTGAGCCACCCAGGCACCCTGACACTCGGGAAGTTTGAAATTAAGTACCTAGAGAAAGAGGATATTAAATTGTTTTGAAACTATACATTTTGTATAAATAACACATACATGTATTTCTTCAGGATTTTTGAAGACCTGTCTAAGGAATTCTGAAGTCGTTGTCTTGATAATTCTTTCTGTGTCAGGATTTATGATAGGACAACTGGCTCACAGTTTTGTTCAGGTAATGTATGTACAATAAATTAGTAAATGAAAGAACAGAAACCAAAATCAAGGTCCACTCTCAACGCTATCCCTGAATGTATGGAATTTTAAAAAAATGTGAACAGGTACTGAAAAGAATTCATCTGCCATTAAAAATTTTGAAAATGAAAAACCATACAGTATAAGAGACATATTAGAGAAGCAGAAGATAAAATGCTAGTATGGAAGTAAGGAAAATTCGACTGCATTCTTGGGTTCTTCATCGTCTGCCTTTGGAGCCTTACTCCTGTTTCCTTCCCCTCTCTGTATACTGGTTTCATCTGTGGAATAGTCTTCATTATTTTTTTTTTTTTTTACATTTATTTATTTTTGAGACAGAGAGGGACGGAGCATGAACGGGGGAGGGTCAGAGAGAGAGGGAGACACAGAATCTGAAACAGGCTCCAGGCTCTGAGCTGTCAGCCCAGAGCCCGATGCGGGGCTCGAACTCATGGACCGTGAGATCATGACCTGAGCCGAAGTCGGTCGCCCAACCGACTGAGCCACCCAGGCACCCCTGTGGAATAGTCTTCAATACCTGTGGAGCCTCTAGTTATAAAAGGCAGCTGTTACTGTCATAATGAAGCATGGTTACTCTTTTCTGACTGCCAGATTAAATGCAAAATGTGTCATGTAATATATAATGCAGATACAAGAAAAATTTTATTTATTAACTCTTGACTTCAAGTGCATAGCAGTGTGATCAGTAATGATTTGGCTCCACTCATTCTTTTATTTTTAAAAAATGGAGATGATGCTTGTACCTCTCTAGGATTGTAAAAACCTCCTGTTACTCTTCTAAACACCACCATTACTATTAACGTCTTTTGAGTGTTTGCTATGTGCCAGGGTCTCTTTTAAGTGCTTTGTGTTTATTAATTTGTTAGTAATAAGTTATAGAAATAGTAGAATTAGTAAGAAATAGTAATATTTCCTTTTTCCCAGTGAAATATGGAGCTGTTTAATTTTAAAAATTTAAGTATGGTTGACACACAGTGTTACCTTAGTTTCAGGTGTACAACGTAGTGATTCAACTTCTCTATGTGTTATGCTGTGCTCAGCTTATCATCAATTCTTGAGTTAATTCATTGGTCTTCACAGAAACCCAGTGGAAGTAGGTACTGTATCCCATTTTACAGATGAGGAAACTGAGGCACAGAGAGGTTAAGTAATGGAGATTAAACTATTAGTTGAGCCAAAAACTTTTTAGGAGGGAATATTTCCAGCTTTTCAATCATTGTTGCTATCTCTTCCATTCATCTGTGTACAACCTTCATGATTTATGCCTTATATTCACAATATGTGCTATTATCTATGTATTATTTTTCTCTACTTGACTCACTAAAGGACTTTATTATTTTTTTTAAGGCAAGAGAATTTCTTTTTATTTTTTTTTTAATGTTTATTTATTTTTGAGAGAGAGACACACAGAGCACTAGTGGGGCAGAGAAAGAGGGAGACACAGAATCTGAAGCAGTCTCCAGGCTTTGAGCTGTCAGCGTAGAGCCCATCGTGGGGCCTGAACTCACAAACTGCGAGATCACGACCTGAGCCAAAGTCAGACGCTTAACCGAATGAGCCACCAGGAGCCCCGAGCATTTCTTTTTTAATGTTTACTTTTGAGAGAGAGTGAGAGTGAGAGAGTGCGAATGAGTCGGGGAGGGACAGAGAGAGAGGGAGAGAGAGAATCCCAAGCAGGCTCTGCACAGAGCCCAATGCAGGGCTCAGTCTCATGAACTGTGAGATCAAGAGTCAGATGCTTGACCAAATGAACCACCCAGGTGTCCCTCACCGAAGGACTTTAAAATCCTAAGCAAATGTTTGTGAAATCACAAGTACTGTGCAAGGTTCTCTTTTCTGTCTCAATGCCAATTAGAATAAACATCTAACAGTCAAATAAAAAATACTTGTGAACATCTAAAATGCTCTCAGGGATCACTAGTGGCAGGGGTATCACTTTTGAAAACACTCATTGCAGTACTTACCACACGCAGTGTTTGTGTAGCCCAAACTCACACAATTCTCTGATGAACAGTGGACTGTACATATAACTCATCTGGACAGATCGTGAAACCTACAAGACCCTCAAAACTGACCTTGTAGATAATCTCTCATTAGTTGCATATTGGAATATACTAAAACTTATATTGATTGATATAGCATCACTTTCTAATACCTCAAATTACCTAATTCTAATTTCTAATACCTAAAAATGGCAGCCAGCTAATTTCATATTTATCTTTGTTAGTTTAGGTGCACGAAATTGTCTACCCTCTTCTGAAAACACCAAGCTTTTCACTTTATTGTTATTTTTCACCTATAATTATATTTATGGCTGCTTTGGATGTGGACTTTTATATACTCAAGAATATGCTTTGGCAGGTAAGAACACATCTTAAAACAAATTATGGTCAGTCTTGCTTGTTTATGTTAGCAGAAAATATGTTTTGTCTATAAAGAAGATTAATAATTCACAAATCTCACATTTTTAGTTCTACCCTCCTTCTTCTGTGGAACCACTACGTAAAGGGAATTGAAGAGAAGGGAGAAGGAATCTGTATTTGCTGAGTGACCAGTGTGATAAGGCACTGAGTAAATATTTCCATTTTATGTATCAACAAATCGTGGCTTAGAGGTCACAAACAAGGCTGATAAATGACAGAACCTGAATTCTTCATCTCCACTATATCTGTAGATTTGCCCATTTTCACTGCTAAAATTGTTTTATTTGTGGCTTTCTCTTTCTTCTTAATCATGCTTCCAGACGAGTTTATTTTTTCTTTCAAAGAATATTTTATTTTGTTTGGTTTTATTCTGTACTTTTTCTAACATCTTGAGGTAGACATTAGTTGATTGATTTTTAGGTTTCTTTTTTTTTTTTGTATTTCGTACATCTAAGGTTTAAAATTTTTCTATGACTACTCTTTTAGCTTCACCCACGTGTTTTGATTTTTAGTGTTTTCATTATCATCCCAAACCTATCTAAAATTTTTACTATACTTTTTTCTTTGACCCGTTGATTTTTTTTTCCTTCATGTGTGGAAGAATTTTACTTGTTTGTTTATTTATTTGTTATTGAAGTGTAGTTGACATACAATATTAATTTCAGTATATCACAGTGAGTTAACAATCACGTACATATGAAATGCTCACCATGATGAGTGTAGTTACCATCTGTCATTCTACAAAGTTATTACAATATTAATGACTATCTTCATTATGCTGTACTTTTATCCCTGTGACTTACTTATTTTATAACTGAAAGTTTGTACCTCTTTGGCCCCTTCGGCTATTTTGCCCACATCCTTCAGCCCTCTGGTAATCCTCTGTTTGTTCTCTGTGTTATTGAGTCTATTTCTGGTTTTTGTTTATTTATTTATTTACTTTGTTTTTTAGATTCCACACATAAATGAAATCATATGGTATTTGTCTTTTTCTGACTGACTAATTTCACTTAGTGTAATAGGTGCATCCATGTTGTTGCAAATGGCAAGATTTCATTGTTTTATGGCTGTGTCTCTATATAAATGCCACATCTTCTTTATCCAACTTATCTATCGATGGACATTTAGGTTGCCTGCATATCTTGGCTCTTATAAATAATGCTGCAGTAAGGAGGGATGCATATATCTTTTTGAATTAGTGTTTTGTTTTCTTTGGATAAATACCTAGAAGTGGGATTACTGGATCTTATGGTACTTCTAGTTTTAGTTTTTTGAGGAATCTCCATACTGTTTTCCACAGTGGCTGCACCAATTTCCATTCCTACCAACAGCACAAGAGGGTTCCCTCTTCTCTACATCCTTGTGAACACTTATCCATTTCTTGCCTTTTTGATACTTGCCATTCTGACAGGTGTGAGGTGATAGCTAATTGTGGTTTTGATCTGCATTTCCCTGGTGACTTGTTATGTTGTCTTTCATGTGTCTGTTATAAGCCATCAATATGTCTTCTTTGGAAAAAAATCTATTCAGGTCCTCTGCCCATTTTTAATTGGATTATTTGTTTTTAACCCATTAATTACTTAGAAGTTATTTTAAAATTTCCAAATATGGTCTTTTATTGTTATTTCTTTTATCACATTATGACTAGAGAATGTGTTTTGTATATCAACTCTTGTGGTTTGTGGAGATGTGCTTTGTGGCCTAGTATCTCACTTTTCCAAAATGTTCTTTGCTTTACAAGAATATACATTCTCCCATTGTTGAGTGCAGGGGTCTAAATTAGTTCAGTAGATTATTTTGTTTATTATGAAGTCTGGTTTCTATATCTTTGCCAGTGTTGTTTTTCAATTTAATATAACAAGCTTCCATTATAACTATGGATTTATCAATTTCTGCTTGCAATTCTGCTGGTTTTTACTTTATGTAAGTAGAAACTCTGTTATTAAGTGCCTACAAGTATTATTATTTTCCTAGTTAATTTTTTCCCATTATTTAGCTACCCTTTTATCCTAAATAATGCTCTTTGCCTTACATCAATTTCATCTGGTATTACTGTAGTTATACCAGCTTTCTTTTTCTTAGTATTTTCCTGATATAATTTTCCCATTCTTCCACTTATAAGATTTTGATGTCCTTATGTCTAGATTTTTTTTGATAATATATACTTAGATTTTGTTATTTTATCCATATTGAGAATCTCTGCTGTTTTACCAGGCACCCGGGTGACTCAGTCAGTTGGTGTCTGACCTTGGCTCAGGTCATGATCTCAAAGTTTGTGGGTTCAAGCTGGTGTCCGGCTTCAGAGCCTAGAGCCTGCTTTGGATTCTGTGTCTCCCACTTTCTCTGCCCCTCCCCCACTTGCACTCTGTCTCTGTCTCTCTCTCTCAATAATAAATATTTAAAAAAAATTAAAAACTAGCTTAATATTTATTGTAATTAAAAATAGATTTAGAAGGGCAAAATATTTTATTTTTTCAACGTTTTTTATTTATTTTTGGGACAGAGAGAGACAGAGCATGAACGGGGGAGGGGCAGAGAGAGAGGGAGACACAGAATCGGAAACAGGCTCCAGGCTCGAGCCATCAGCCCAGAGCCTGACGCGGGGCTCGAACTCACGGACCGCGAGATCGTGACCTGGCTGAAGTCGGACGCTTAACCGACTGCGCCACCCAGGCGCCCCTAGAAGGGCAAAATATTTTAACAGATTTGAGGCACCAAGGAAGATTGGATGGAAAACAGTGCTTGGAAATATGTTCCACACTGTTAAGCCATTGGAGAAATACAAATTAAAACCACAGTGAGGTACCACTACATACCTATTAGAATGGCAACAGCAGAAACAATAACAAGCCTGATGATAGCAAGTGCTGGTGAGAATGCATGAAAATGCAAAATGGTACAGCCGCTTTGGAGAACGGTTTGGGAGTTTCTTACCGAGTTAAACATACACTTGCCATATGACCCAGTAATTCTACTTCTGTGTATTTACTGAAGTGAAATGAAAGCTTATGTTTACACTAAAACCTCTGTGTGAATCTTTGTAGCAGCCTTTTTCATAATCTGAAAAGTCTAGAAAGACCTCAAATGTTCCTCAGCTAGTGAATGAATGAGCACATTGTGATACATCTTACCATAGAATATCACCCAGCAACGAAAAAGGAACAGAGATTTAATAGACACAACATAGAATTTCAAATGTCTTAGCCAAGAGAGAGAAACCAGACTCAAAAGGCTACCTATTGTATAATTCCATTCATAGACCTTCCTTCTAGCAAAGCCAAAAGAGTATGTTTGGAGAACAGATCATTTGTTGCCAGGCACTGGGGATAGGGAAAGAAATTAAGTACAAAGGAGGAGCCTAAGGACAATTTTTTTTTTTTTTAAGGTGATGGATCTGTTCTGTTTCTTAATTGTGGTCATGGTCACATGACTGCATGCATCTGTCAAGACACCTATAACTCCACATCAAAAGAATGAATTTCACTGCATGTGAATTAAAAATAAGTTAAAAAATCAAAAGAAATCGATTTGGGTTTATTTCTCACATGTAGTTTTGTACTTTGCATTTGCCATGCTTCACCTTTGCTTCTCCTTCAGCCTTCTCAATCAAGTTGAGTCAGTTTTCGTTATTCTTTAATTCCTTCTTCTTGTTTAAGAGTTTTACATTGTTTCTATTTCTGAGGCAGACACTGCTAATTGCCCATCTGATATGCATTCTCTCTTTCTCTCATTAACAGAAACTTACTGGATTTTGCTTGGTATAGTGGTGGGCCCAGTGTGAAATATTCTGTTTCTCAGCAAGTGGTAGCTATGTAGCCTCAGAAAATAGTGTGGCTAATGAAATGTGCACAAAAGTTTGTTGAATGAGGCTTCTAGAAAGCCCTTAATAAGAGGGCCAAATCAGCTGGCATGTGGTTTTTGCCCTTTGTTTTTACCTTTCTTTCTGCGTGGAGCCCTGCAGATCAACACCAAGGAAACCAGGAAATGTTTTACACAGAAGCAGGAAACATTTGCATTCCATTTTAAGAACATTTTGATGTTGGGAACTATTAAGCCGGAATGACAACAAGAAAGATTAGTGAATTGTTCTTGTAACAGTAAAATAGAATCTCTTTTGTTTGGAAGGGATGGTTTCTTTGAGGCAGGTAACCCTGAATACCTTTCAAAGTTATTTTTTAGAGTAACTGTACAAAATGCATAACCAAGGTCTGATTCTTACCTAAGTAAATGTAGTCGTGCCATCTTTAAATGTTAAATCTAATACTGTGTTATGAATTGGTTTCACAGGTCTTCCTAACAGGATTAATAAGCTTTGTTGTGGCATTCATCGTAATTGGATATGTAGTTCTGAGATTCAATGAAGAGTCATGGGATTTGCAATCTTGCCTACTCTTTAGCATGACCCTTGGCATTACAGATCCTATTTTTTCTGTGAATTCACTGAAAACTATTGGTATGTCAGATTTATTTCTCTCTCTTACATTTAAAAGAAATTTTTAAATATGAAATTTATTGTCAATTTACATTGAGATATGAGGATAAATTATTTTTCTTTGGATCTTGTTTTGTTTTTGTTTTTTGCACAAATTGTGCATCTGGCAAGTAGATATTTATGCTATTTTTCTTGGCGATGGGGCATTGATGGACTTGAAAGATGCAATGCAAATAAGGCAATCCAAGATCTGGGATAAATACACCAATTGTAATCTCAAAGGATTTTTTTCAAGACGAAAAGTAACCTTTCTAGAAGGTGATAAAAATTAGCATTCTTATTCCATTCCACTGAATTCTAACCCTCAAGGTAGAAACTCTGCCATACCCCCAGTGAAACTCTTCTGAGGCCTTACTGTCTGTTGTTAGAACTGCCTCCCTTTTGGACCAGCTAACGGTAAGCAGGTAGTGGAAGGGTGTGTAGTTTATTTAAAAGATCTTACTATGAGTAAGATCATAGTTTGGCAAACATGTTCAATAATAGCTTAGTCCTGGGGCACCTGGGTGGCTCAGTTGGTTAAGTATCTGACTCTTGGTTTTGGCTCAGGACCTTCTGAATCGTGAGATGGAGCCCCAGCATCGGGTTCTGCATGGACAGTGTGGAGCCTGACCCTCTCCTGCTTGCATGCTCTCTCTCTCTCTCTCTCAAAATAAATAAACTTAAAAAAAAAAAAGTAATAGCTTATTCCCAAGAGGGTTTGGGGACCTTCAGTACTTCCCCTCTTATTTGGTAAAAGATGATTTCACTTGGAAATATCCCCCTGTTGTCATGTTTTATTAACACAGCAGTAAAAAACATGAAATGGTTAGGTGCTCTGGTTTCAGTTTTTGATGAAGAAATATTTTCCTAACCAATTTTAAGGTATTGGTTATATTTAATGGAAATATATTGCCTTATGATTGGAACTGGAAACCTCCAACCAATCCGATAAGTGATATTCCCAATTTTACACCCATTTACACCTGCTATTGGGAGAACATCGATTTTTAAGGTGGGCATACCCTAAATTGTCATATTTCTCGAAGAGTCTGATCCTGTCCTCTTTTCTTTCTCTCTCTCTATTTTCTTGAGAGGGAGAGAGAGACAGAGCACGAGCAGTGGAGGGTCAGAGAGAGAGGGGGACACAGAATTCAAAGTAGGCTCCAGGCTCCAAGCTGTCAGTACAGAGCCCGACGCTGGATTTGACCTCATGAACCTTGAGATCATGACCTGAGCTGAAGCTGGACACTTAACCGACTGAGCCACCCAGGCGCTCCTTTTCTCTCTCTATTTTCTAAGTACAATCTTTTTTTCTATTTTTCCTTTACTTGTCTTTCTCTTTCAGCCATTTGTATTTCCCAATTGTTTTATTCACCTCATTTTTTCCCTGCTCCCTTTTCTGAAACTCTTGACTATAAGTGCCTATAACAAACTATAAACTTTAATTATTTACTGCAGTTTCTATATTCAATTTTTTTCCAAAAAAGAAGTATAATAGAAAGTCTTCTATTTCTTTTTTTTTAATTTTTATAATTTATTTTTATTTTTATTTTTTGCGAGAGAGAGCACACACATGCACAAATGGGGTAGGAAGAGAGAAGGAGAGAGAGAATACCAAGCAGGCTCCACGCTGTGTGTGTAGCCTGACACAGGGTTCGATCTCACAACTTTGAGATCATGATCTGAGCCAAAATCAAGAGTCAAATGCTTAATCAACTGGGCTACCCAGGTGCCCCGAAAGTCTTCTATTTTTTAAAAAGAAAAACTAGTGAGGGTATTTGGCTCTTAGTTAATATTTTCTTTATGTCATTAATGCTCAAGGTGGTGCATGGGTTTTGGATCCAATAACAATTTTTCCTAATAAGACAAATTTGACTCATTTTTTTTTGGGGGGGGGAATAAATATCACTCTTGCTTATTTATGGTTTTTGCAGAGTCACCATATAGGCAATATATGTGAATTAGATAAATGGTTCTTTCTTCAAAACAGTTTACTTCTAATTGTCATAGTAATTTTTTAAGGAAAAATATTTTCTGCCATATGCCTAAAATTATCGTAATATACAAAACTAGTTCCTACAATGCAAATAGTGCTTCTTTTGACGTGATACCCTTGGGTACTGTAAATCCTGCACAGTCTGGGTGGCCTGACCTGCTGGAAAAAGTAGTGGATATTCATTCACATGCAAGTGAAAAGGAACTTGTCTGTTCATTATCTGTTTGAAAAGAATGCATTGGGCTCAAACAATTTTTACTTTGAAACAAATCTGGAAATTTACAACACAGGACACAAAAGATATTGTAAAGGATGCAGAGAAAAGGGAACATTTTTGTCCTGTTAGTGGGAATGCAAACTGGTGCAGCCACTGTGGAAAACAGTATGGAGTTTTCTCAAAAAGTTAAAAATAGAACCACCCTACAATGCAGCAATTCCATTACTTGGTATTTATCCAAAGGATATAAAAATACTGATTTGAAAGGGCACATGCACCCTGTGTTTATAGCAGCATTATCAACAATAGCCAAATTATGCAAAGAACCCAAATGTCCATCAACTAGGTAAAGATGTAAGATATAGATATCATGGAACATTACTCAGCCACCAGAAAGAATCTTTCCATTTGCAACAATGTGGATGGAGCTAGACTGTATTATGCTAAGTGAAATAAGTCAGTCAGAGAAAGACAAATACCATGTGATTTTACTCATGTGGAATTTAAGAAACAAAATGGATGAACATAGGGGAAAGAACATAGAGGGAGGCAACCCATAAGAGACTCTTAACCGTAGAGAACAAACTGAGGGTTGCTGGAGCGGAGGTGGGTGGGGGGAAGAGCCAAATTGGGGATGGGTATTAAGGAGGGCATTTGTTGGGATGAACGCTGGGTGTTATATACAAGTGATGAATTGCTAAATTCTAGAAACTAATATACACTATATGTTAACTAAAATTTAAATAAAAACATGAAATATTTTTTAAAAACCCAAAAAGCAAATCTGAAATAGGACCTTGTAAAGGAATAAAACACAAAGTTTTGGTATGATCTCAATTGAGTAAAAAGTTTATACGCTTAGGAAAAGACTTCAACATTAAAGTTGTATCTGAGCTGTGAAACTGTTAGGTGGCTTTTGTTTTATTCTTTCCTTTTTCACATTTTTCAGTGAATTAGTGAATATAAGTTCTACATTATGAGGGAGTAATTCTTGTGGTATTTTGCCATTAAACACAACTACAAGGCAAATTCAATGCTTCATACTTCAGACCTTGCATTTTACTTGTTCCAGGTTGGGTCCCTGAATTTGAGGGAAGGATAAAAGGATTTCATGAGCAGCTAAATCAAATGTGCTAATAATCTCTAAATCTGTTTTGCCAGCATTTTTTTGTGGCTTCTGTCACAGTCAAAGCTAGCAACAAGTAGTAAACTGAATATTGGTTAGCAACCCTCTTGGGAGCTTCCCAGATGCAGTTTGAAACTGAACCCCATATGCAGAGGGGAGGGAGAGACTGAAGAAAGAGGCAGGTTGGTAGGTTTTTATAAGCAGAAGAAACTTACATACAAGGCTTGTCTTGGGTAGCAACAAGATGAAAGCATCCCTGCCCCTGCACTCCACATCTTAAAATGTATGTATTGGCCTCAACAGAGTCCAGTCATGTACGCTGTGCGGGGGTTCTGAACACCCATCACTATCTCAAGGTCATGTCCTTGGATCAGCCTCTGGGAGCAGGAAAGGCAAGTGGAGCTCACATTCCACTTGCTGAGGAGGGGCTGAGGAGCCTCTAATCACCCAGGTCCAAGTCAGCAGGTCAACTGCCAGTCATATCTTCGTTCCCCAACAACGAGAGGATTATAACTTATCTTGCCATTTGCTTTCTTTATTGGCTACAATAATGAAGCAAGAAGAACAGAAATAAACAGCCTGAATACATTGATCCACAGGCAGACACGGACTAATTAGAAATTCTGTATAATCCTGTATATCCTATCATTCAGGAGACTTTGGGAAAGATGGATAGAATCTGAATATTCTGATGTTTCATATCCTCAGATCAAACACTGGAAAGCAGAGATTTTCTTTCTTTCAAACTACATATAGTATTCTAGAAATAATAATAATAAAAAAAATAATAATAATACCCCAGCTATATATATTTAATTATTATGTGTTTCAAAAACACCAAAAGAAAAAAATTAGAATTTTAATCAGATCCAGTTCTGTTTGGATTTTTTAAAAAAGTGTCACTGTGATCATTTTGAATTTGATGCAATGGGATTATATTAAACAGATGCTTTTAGAAAATATGTAGTTTTGCAATCCTTTCTATATCAATTTTTAATTATATTAGGATGCATAATGTACTATTGTGTGTCATATGTTCTTAAATTTGAGGGTTATGCCAGCTCCACAAACTCATCAGGGACACTGGGTCTCTCTGTTTATATATTCCTGTGGATATGGGGAAGGAAAACTCTTGAAGGAGCAGAGGGAACAACCCCTTTCATGTTTGTCACAGCCAGAGTGGAAAAACTTCATAATTCATGGGACATCAAGTAGAGGCCTTAGTAGCAGGGAAATTTTCCTTTAAACTAAAGGCTGCTCTGGTACTCTGTAGCAAAGCCTAAAAGCAAGTTATAAAAGGTTAAGCTATTTCCAAGTAATAACTGCTCTAGAACAAAAAATATTTATAGGAATACAAAAATATACAGCACCTAATAAGGTAAAATATACACTTCTGTCATGTGTAATAAAAAATTAGCAGGCATGCAAAGGAGCAGGAAAATATGAGTCATAAAAAGTACAAAATAATAAGTAGAAACAGATGCAGTAATGAGGCAGATGGTAGAATTACTAGATACAAACATTAAAGCAGTTATTGTAACTCTATTCTGTAGATTCAAAAAATTAGAGGAAGGATTAAGGCTGGGGTAAAACTTACTCCTGTCATCTTGTGAAAGCCCATTGTTAAATAATCACAAACTTTGCAAGCCAGTTGTTAAACCATCAATAACTTCAAACTGGCTATGATGGAAGTGTTTATACATGGAATTGGCAAATGCTACAAATCAGGTGTTTTTGTTTTTGTTTTAATTTTGGAGAGGTGGTTTATCAGCATACCACTGGTAGATATAAAAAAAGACCTAAATCAAACTTCTAGAGATGAAAAACACAATACCTAAGGCAAAAATTCCACTGGATGGAAGTAGATTAGACACTGTAAAAGAAAGTATTAGTGAACTTGAAGGGGCAGCAATAGAAACTATCCAAAACAAAGCACATGGAGGAAATAAGTGAAAAGAACATTAGTGAACCGTGGGACAACTTCAAGTGGTTTGATATACAAGTCCCCAAAAAAGAGGAGAGAGAGTGGGAGAAACAAAAAAATACTTGAAGAAATAATGGATGAAAAATTCTGAATCAAGAAGCTCAACCTACATGAACCCAAGAAACATAAAACTACACTATGACATATAAAAATCAAGTTCCTAAAAATATCTTAAAGGCAGACAGAAGGGGAGACACATTATATACAGAGGAACAAAAATAATAATGACTTCTTTTCAGAAACAATGCAAATGAGAAGATGGTGGAACAACGTTTTTAAAGTACTAAAATAAAAACTTAGAATCCTCAGTGGAAATATATTTGAAAAGCAAAGGTAAAATACCTTCTTAAACATACTGAAACTAAAAGAATTTATCATTAGCAGATCCTCACCATTAAAAGATGATAAAGGAAGTCAGGAAGAATGAAACTGGTACCAAATAGAAATTTGGATCTACATAAAGGAATGAAAAGCCCTGTAATTGGTAAACATATGGGAAAATATTTTTTTCATATTTTTATTTTTATTAGAAAATTTTTTTCTAATGTTTATTCATTTATTTGAGAGACAGAGAGAGACAGAGCATGAGTGGGGGAGGGACAGAGAGAGAGAGACACACACAGAATCCGAAGCAGGCTCCGGGCTCTGAGCTGTCAGCACAGAGCCTGGTGTGGGGCTCAAACTCACGAACCTGTAGATCATGACCTGAGCCAAGTCGGCCGCTTAACTGACTGAGCCACCCAGGTGCCCCTGACTTTTTTTCCTTATTTTTAAATCTATTTAAAGTATAATATTTAAAGCAACAATGATAGCAATCTACCTTGGGTTTTATTTCTCTGCTCCTCCATTCTTTGTGTGTGGCTTCTACTCTCAGGATCACAAGTTGGCTGCTAAAGTTCCAGTCATCACACCCACATTTCAGGCAAGGAGAAGAGGAAAAGGGCAAGGGACAGAGAGAGATGCTTCTTTCAACCAAGTCACTTCTCCCTCCAAGAAATTTCCCCAGAGTCCAACTTGGTAACTTCCACTTATATCTCAGTGGCTACTCTTTGAAGCCCAGGATGTGAGGGGAAATGGTCATTTTGCTGAACACAGTGCCACCCTGGATAAAACCAGTTTTGTTACCAAGAACAGAGGATGGATACTGGTTGGGCGAGTACCAGTCACTATCACCCTACTCATAAGTTGTGTATCACTAAGCAATTAATTTGATTATATTTTCCATTAAACTTAACTACTTGTGGATGCTAAGTGCCAATAAGATTTTGTACTGAATTAAAATTTTTTAAAAACAACTTTTTTGAAATATAATCCATGTACCATAAAATTTATCCTTCTAAAGTGTACACTTCAGTGATCTATAATATATTTACAGAGTTATACAACCATCATCACCATCTAATTTTAGAACTTTTTTTTTTTTTTGAGAAAGAGAGCACACGAGCAGGGGAGAGGGGCCGAGGGAGAGAGAGAGAGAGAGAGAGAGAGAGAGAGAGAGAGAGAGACGGTCTTAAGTAGGCTCCACACTGGGTGTGATCTCATGACTGTGAGGTGAAATCCAGAGTCAGACACCTAACTGACTGAGGTACCCAGACACCCCTGGAGCAGTTTTATCACCATCAAAGAAATCTCCTGGAAGGGGCGCCTGGGTGGCGCAGTCGGTTAAGCGTCCGACTTCAGCCAGGTCACGATCTCGCGGTCCGTGAGTTCGAGCCCCGCATCAGGCTCTGGGCTGATGGCTCGGAGCCTGGAGCCTGTTTCCGATTCTGTGTCTCCCTCTCTCTCTGCCCCTCCCCCGTTCATGCTCTGTCTCTCTCTGTCCCAAAAATAAATAAAAAATGTTGAAAATAAAAATTTAAAAAAAAAAAAAAAAAAAAAAAAAAAAAAAGAAATCTCCTGGCCATTAGCAGTCACATCTAATTCCCCTATTCCAAGCCCCTGGCAACCAACCACTAATCTACTTTCTGTCTATAGATTTGCCTATTCTGGACATTTCATACAAGTCAAACCATACAATATGTGTTTCTTGTGTTTGTCTTCTTTCCCTTTTTATAATGTTTTCAAGGTTCATCCATGCTGCAACATGTATCAATCAGTACTTCCTTCTTTTCTGTGGCTGAATAATTTGATTGACTATTACAAATAATGCTGCTATGAACATTCATGTAAAATTGTGTGGACGTAGGTTTTCAATTCTCTTGAGCATATGTCTAGAAGTAGAATCGCTGGGCCATCCTTTGTACTTATTTCTAAAATGTGATTTTTGTGGAGTCGAATGACTTCTATTTATTCAAACTAAATATTGTGTCACGCTGAGAAGTACTTTGTCTCATTCTAAAACTCAAGCATGGTTTGAGGCCATGGACACTTCAGAGAATGCTCTTGTCATGTTCCCTTGTCGTTGGAGATATAAAAAAAAGCACATGGAGAAATTAAAAATGGTGATTGCCTTACAGGCCCATCCCAGTCATGGCTGTTTTCTTTTTGTCAGCATATTCCTTCTCTTTTATTTTTGTGTTTCCTGTGCAAGAGCATCATTTTCATGTACCAAATTAAATTACATTTTATATTTCCTTTTCCAGGCATTTCCAAAATGTATACTGATATCATAAGAGGAGAATCAATGATAATTTGTGGCTTCACATCCATACTTTTTGGACTTTTTCGGAACAACTTACTCCACATTTCCATACTTAGAGGTAAGAGCATTTATTTTCCTGTGAATATTTTCTAAGATGTGAGTGCATTATTAAAAATTGTTTATTTATTTATGTTGAGAAAGAGAGAGTAAGTGTGCATGAGAGAGAGGGGCAGAGAGAGAGAGAGGGAGAGAGAGAGAATCCCAGGCAGTTTCCACATTGTCAGCACAGAGCCCAACGTGGACCTTGATCTCAAAGGTCTCAGTGAGGTCATGACCTGAGCTGAAATCAAGAGTTGGATGCTTAACTGACTGAGCCACCCAGGTGCCCCTCCTCTGCATATTTTCTAAAATCATTCTTCTATGATGCATTTCAATTCACACCAAAGTTAAAATACATTCAAGATGTCTTAACTTTACTGCATTCTCTATATTTTACTTTTGGACCAGTTAAAATAGCATATATCAGATAACAAGAAAATAATTACCATATATATGTTTTCTTGGACAGTATGGGGGAAAGAATGGTAAAAAAATGATTTAGTTTCTCTCCCCACCACACACACATCATCTGGCTCAAAGTAACTGCTTTCCTGGATCAATCTGGATCTCAGTGAGTGGATGTTAAGAATTGATTAGGGGCACCTGGGTGCCTTAGTGGGTAGAGCATCTGACTCTTGATCTCAGGGTCATGAATTCAAGCCCCACGTTGCTGTGGAGCCTACTTAAAAAAAGAAAAAAAAATGGACTTGATCCTGGATTTGAGCCTGAGGGTGAAGGCAGAATGTGATAGTTTTAGGAGGAGAGAGGTGCTAAAAGGAGAAAGAAATATTGGTGATAAAGAGGGGTGTGCAGTGCTTCTCAGTGGGGAGCTATAGGTATTTGGGGTGGGACAATCTTTGTTATTTAGGACTGACCTTGGCATTGTCTGACACCCGCTCGCTGACTGCCATTGTTGCCCCCAGTTTTGGTGACTACAGAAAATTTCTCTTCTCCATTTCCCAAATGCCCTTGGGCTGGGGGTCACAAATGGACTTCAGATTGGTGGGGACCCTGGACACGATTTGCTTGGCCCTAATATAGTGTGTAAACAGTTTGAATTTGGATGTTTTTTTGGTCAGAGATTCACTTTCTAGTTTGTTACAGGCTTTTCACTTGCCTGGCTTCTGAGGACATTTGAGTCTGCTCTTCCTGGATAAGCAAACCTCAAGCTACAGACCATTAGGGAAATGTCCCCAGAAAGTCTGTTTTACCAGGCTTTCCTGAAACTCCCACTTGCTGAAGGACAAGGTCCCCATTCAAAATCTCAAAAGCAAACCAAAGCACATAGACCCATCTGCCATCAATGAAAGAAACGAAAGTTACAGTTCAACTTCTGTTCTTTCTTATTTTCTTTTTCTAGACTTACATGTAATCACGGGCCTCTGCTTGGGCATCTTTGGAAGCATAATATGTGGATATTCGTGTGCAAGAATCATTCAGTTTATATTGACTGACCTCTTTAGCAATACACTAACTAGTGTCATTCTTTGCATTTCAATGGTGTACCTGACTTTCTACGTTGGTAAGGCAGAAACAAATACAAAAAAATGCTGCCCTCAAAGTGAATTTTATGTACTTTTCTTCTTCGTTGATCTTGAATCCTTTGCTTCTTCCTAACTGCTTCCCCCTTGTTGCAGCCCCTCTGTGCATCTTGTCATGTTATTCTTCTGCTACTTCTAGCTCTTTCCTACTCTCTCTTAACATCTCCTTAATTTCAACCTCACGTCCCTTCCCTTTGCATTATTTCTCTATGTAATTACTCTCTTGCTCTTTTTTTTTTAATTAAAAAATGTTTATTTATTTTGAGAGAGAGAGTAAGCAAGGGAGGTGCAGAGAGAGAGAGAATCCCAAGCAGGCTCTGCACTGTCAGCGCAGAGCCCAGCTAAGGGCTCAAATCCACCAACCACGAGATCATGACTGGGCCAAAATCAAGAGTTGGACACTTAATTGCCTGAGCCACCCAGGCAGCCCTCTCTTGTTCTTTTTGAACTCCACCTTTTGACCTTACATTTAGTCATTGGCAGTCCCCTGGAATCAGCTCAGTGCTGATTCCTGCTCTGACCCTTAGCAACCCATCTCTAAAATGAGAGAACCAGGAGAGATGCTCCTGAGGTCTTTGCAGCTCAGCTGCCTTTCATTCCATGGGCTTCACAACGAGGGGCCTGTAGGAATGGCGGCCCTCACCAGAGGCTAGGAGGCAGGAGAATAGAGGGAGAAATCAGGTAGGTGTACCTGTATCTGGAAAAGAAGCAGGAAAGTAGAATAATCGTAGGAGTCAAAGTGCCTAACTGGTAGACCTGCAATAATTTGCTAGTTTAGTCCAGTGAGATTGGCAATTAAGGATTTTTACCAGCCTGATTGAGCTAACCAGTCCCCAAGAGCCATAGCAACTGCATCGAAACAGTCAAATCCTGCTTCTGCTCTCACCCCACATAGTGGGGCAACTCACACCCATGAAAGACCTCAAGCATCAAAAGCTTAATTACTCTTGTCATCTCCAGTTACCTAAAAGCTCTGCTTCCGCTCTAGGTAGATTGCCACCTGGGACTTGCTTACTGCCCTGAATCAGTAAAAGTACAGAAGGCATTCACTGAATGGTCATTTCCTTCAGATTCCTAATTTTCTTTATTTTTTTTTTCTTCTCCCTGTGAAACTTTTATGGATGCCTTAAATATCTGGAGAAAAAAATTTTAAAAATTAGTATTTCCATTTCTTCCATCAGATCATGAGTTCCTTGATGTGGAAGCTGTCTCTTTTTCATCTTTTTATTTATTCTCTTTTCTGTGTTCTCCCAGCCAACCCCAGTGCTTCCTATATGCCTGAAAGTAATTTGACACATGTTGGTTGAATACACTGATACTAGCCCTTGAAGCGTTTTGGAGTTAGGCAGACTTGAATTCAACCCCCACCTTCACAATTTATTAGTTTGCTGACCTTGGAATATTACTTAACCTCTCTAAGCTTTAGTTAGTTTCCTTATCTATAAAAGTGATATAGAAACACCTAACCTATAGGGGTACTCTTGGCACTAACAAGATAATGTATGTCCGATGACTTGCTCATGCTGATAGGCTGGAGACAGCTCTTAGCCGCTTGCGAGAGCTGACTGTACACATCTCTTTCACAGCTCTGTTCAGGTGACATCATGTTGAAATTGGTCATATTGCGAGTATTTACACCATGGAAATTGGCCGACACTGTCCATCAGGGACTTTTAAAAACTCGTTTAACCTCCGGAGAGCTGCTTTTAAACATTTACTAGCTCACCACTGAACTCAAGTTCGGGCAGCTAACAAACGTTGGTTCCCTTCCACTTTCCTTCTGAAAGAGGGAGGTGCTTCTGGTCAGTGCTTGGGAGGCCTGGACTAGATTGTCCCTTTCAGTCTCAGGAGAAGCCACTGCTGACGGAGACTTGATGTTGGACCTGTGGCCTCGGGAACTTGTGAGGCAATAAATTCCTGTTGTTTAAGATAGTTTGTGGAACTCTTTTGCAGCAGCGCCAGGAAACCGATATTCTCCCTCCTCCATTGCACTTTCCTCTGCTTCAGGGATTAAAAAACCACTTTGGGTGGTCTTTTACTCTTATGTTTAATTATTTCAGTGATAGCCATGTTATCATGAGAAGTTCCATTGCCGGAAATTCCATTGCTAAACACAGATAAAATTCTAATGCACACACTCTCCAATGTTACATTTCTGTTATGTTATCTAATTTTGTTTTTTTTTTTTTTTCCCCTTCACTAATGAACACTCAGTCAACTGGCTAAAGCCCAGGGAGCCTCTGATTGAGGTTACAATGTCACCTCTTTGAGCATATACAGTAATTTCCATTTTTGTCTCTGTTGTGTTCAGTTCATGAAACCTGGACTTGTATAAAAATATTCATTCTTTTCCATGAAACAAAACAAAACAAAACAAAACAAAACAAAACAAAACAAATGGCACAGACATTGCCTCACAAAAGGCACAATGCTTCTGGAACATTGTTGGTTCACAGGTAGTGCAGTTGGAAATATTCATATATCAGCCCATGGAAGAAAGTTTGAATTTAGGACAGAAAAGGCACTTTAAGAGTCAGTGTATAATTCATGAAACATAGTAGGTTTTATAAAAGCCAGAGATGTACCAAGAGAGGGGCTTAATCTAAGCATGAGGAATATTGTATCAAGTGATGTTATTCACAATTTCTGGGGAATGAAGATAATAAAGAGCAGACAACATTTAAAGTTTCATTGTTTCAAAACTCTCTACAAACAATGCATCTCCTTCTTGCCTGTGCTGATGCTCTCCAGTGTCTCTTTGTATAGTCATTGGTCTAGATTATAAAGGCCCTCTGTCATCATCCAAATATATTTTAGTTAGAAATACATCCAGTCTTGAATCCTGGTGCTTTTAGGGAAAAAAAATTTCCCTTTGATTCTCCTTTTAGGGGGACATTCACTTTTTCTAAACCAGAGAGAGGAAGAGAGAGACAAAGATTGAGAGAGCCACTTGTCCAGCGTCAGTTCTCTGTGGTAGTTTTTTCCATTGAGTCAGAAAAACATTGAGTTCCATATGACTACTGGGGTTCGTGCTGATGAAAATTACTTTCTTTATTACATGGTCCATGATTTCCCCCCCCCCTTCAGAACACTTAGAATATTATTGAATATAATAGCATTTGTAATTTTGTAAAAATGTCACCTAATTATAAAAGTAATGCATGTTTATTGTAGAATTTTGGAAAAATTATGAAAAGTCAAAGAAAAAAAATCACCAATAAACCTATGTTATAAATTAGACTATGGATACATTTTGGTATATGTCCTCAGCCTTTAAAAAATACATATAAACACACATACATATATTAATGTATGCATTCATACCATGTAATCCTATAACATTGGGATTATATGAAATAAGATGACATCAGTTTTAAATTTTTTTCATGTTTATTTATTTTTGAGAGAGAGGCAGAGCATGAGCGGGGGAGGGGCAGAGAGAGAGAGAGGGAGACAGAGAATCGGAAGCAGGCTCCAGGCTCCGAGCTGTCAGCACAGAGCCTGATGCGGGGCTCGAACTCACAAACTGTGAGATCATGACCTGAGCCGACGTCGGTCACTCAACCGACTGAGCCACCCAGGCGTCCCAATGACATCAGTTTTAAATAACGTCATTTACTGGTTTCCTCGTAGCAGACGTTGTCTCCAAGTACTGTCTATTACTGAGAAAGATGAGCTTTAAAATCCAGTAATACTGGAGCACCTGGGTGGCTCAGTTGGTTTTGGCTCAAGTCATGATCTCACGGTTCGTGGGATTGAGCCCCTCATGGTCTGTCAGCACAGAGCTTGCTTGGGATTCTCTCTCTCTCCCTCTCTGTGCCCCTCCCCTGCTCATGCTCTCTCTCTCTCACTCTCAAAATAAATAAATAAACTTTTAAAAATAAAATAGAACAAAATACAGTAATACTAATTATGGGACAGGGAAACTAAGATTTTGAGAGACAATTTCCCTTTCAGCACACTTCTGAGCACTACTGGTTTTACTGTCATTTGTTATTCATATTATATCAGTTAGATAAGAAGGTAAAAAGAAATCTGGGGCGCCTGGGTGGTTCAGTCGGTTGAGCATCCGACTTCGGCTCAGGTCACGATCTTGCGGTTCGTGGGTTCGAGCCCCGCATCGGGCTCTGTGCTGACAGCTCAGAGCCTGGAGCCTGCTTCAGATTCTGTGTCTCCGTCTCTCTGGGCCCCTCCCTCGCTCATTTTCTCTCTCTCTCTCTCTCTCTCTCTCTCTCTCTCTCTCAAAAATAAACGTTAAAAAAAAAAAAGAAATCTAAAGTGGACTGAAGTGATTAGATACACCAAAGGAATAATAAAATCCTCTTCAAATAAACAGTATTAATTTACTAAGCAGTAAAGCGGATGTATATAAACAATGGCATAATAATAGTGACTATCATATATATATACTTTTTTTTATTTAAAGAGGTGCCAAGCAATTTTCATGTTGTTTAATTTAATCCTCACAGCAACTCTATGAGGCATTATTCTCTTAAACCCATTTTACAGATGCAGGGGTGCTAATAGAGGAAAAGGAGGTCACATTCTTAGAGCAGTCAGGTCTGCCTTGCTCCAAAGTGCTTCAAATTTCTGTCTATTATTTATCAGGCATCCATTCATTTACATATTATCTATGGCTGCTTCTGCACTATAGCCGCTGAACTGAGTAGTTGCAACAGGGACCATGTGGTCCACAAAGACTAAATATTTACTATATGGTCCTTTACAAAAAAGTTTGCTGACCCCTAATCTACAGGATTAGGCCAATCCCTTGAGGCAATTTTCCAAGAAATAGGACTCTTCAGTTTCTCACCAATTCTTCTCAAGTTAAAGTACCTCCGTGTGCAGATTTGAATGCAACTAATTTTGTTCACTTTTTTCTCTCCAGTGGAATTTTTGGGAATGTCAGGAATGATTGCGTTAGTCACTGTAGGACTGAATTTAGATTCCTTAAGCTTTAAACCGAGGATTGAGTTAACAATTACTAAGTAAGTCTCCTATTGTATACTTGGTATAGATATCTTAGAAGTTTAGTGCTTAAGTGGTTCTGCCTTCTTGGACACATTTCATAACTTTTTTCACCTTTTTCTTTTTAAATTCATTACCAGTTATATTTGAAAGAACTTAAGGTACCAACAATTGTTGACATCGACACGTTTAACAAAAAAGACTACAAACGGCATGAAGCAAAAATTGGCAAATTTTATTTATTTATTTTTTATAAATTTTTTTTTTCAACGTTTATTTTATTTTTTGGGACAGAGAGAGACAGAGCATGAACGGGGGAGGGACAGAGAGAGAGGGAGACACAGAATCTGCAGCAATCTCCAGCCTCTGGGCTGTCAGCACAGAGCCCGATGTGGGACTCGAACCCACAAACTGTGAGATCATGACCTGAGCCAGTCAGATGCTCAACCGACTGAGCCACCCAGGTGCCCCAGATTCTCTCTCTCTTTTGTTTTTTTAAATGTAGAGGACTATCCATTGTTCTGAAATTATGGCTTGCCTACATTTTTGGTGTTTAAATGTTCATTCTTTTATGAAATCCCAGTGATAGAAGAAGGTACTTATTTTTAGAAAAATAACTTCACTTGGCAAAAAAAAAAAAAAAAAAATTGGCACCTGTAACTCTTCTAATTTTGTGTTAGGTGAATGACACTTAACTGGTCTTTAGAATCCAGAAGCTTGGGAATAAATAGTTCACAGAACATACACTTTTTGTCTGAATTTGGACATTTTCCTGAGCTCAGTCATACTGTCAGTATCATTATAAATTACTCATTATGATTCATTTAATTGTTTATTATTGAACCTATTAAACCAATCTTTTCTTAATGTTTACCGTAACCTGGACATTGTATCTTAGGTTTGAGGCTTTGTAACTGAGTCCCTTCTCAGAATGCACTCATTGTTAAGTGGTGGGCATGTTTCTGTAAGAAGCTAGTAAGCGTGAATAATTTCATATATTTATTGGGATCCTACTATATGTAAGGCAGTTTTTTAGGTTCTATGGAGACATTTGAACAAGTTTTCTACTCAGTTATTCCATCATTTCTGAATTTCAGAAAACTAAGCTTTGGGGTTAGAGGTCCCCGTCATACCCTTCCTTTCTCTGAGTTCTAAATCTGATGAATCAAGAGCTGGGAATGAGAGAATCAGACCATCTACTTAATTGGGGAAATGCAGTGTTAGAGAACATGGTTTCCATCTGCAGCCCAAATGAGGCTTCCTAATGCTTCTTTCCGAGTGTAGATCTTGAGACCCACCTCGAGGGAGACTGGTTTGTGGAACAGACCCACTTGCCTAGTTAGCTGAGAGGGACAGTCCCAATGGAGGGAGGCCCAAGAGCAAGTGGAACTTGACATCTGCCTGTAGAAGTGAAACCTGGCTTGAACGCAGACATGTTACCGCACGGAACCAGAACAGGCCTGTGCCTTAACCACTGTGTTCTAGTCTGCTCAGTAAGAATCTTGGGGAGCGGGGCTAGGTGTGTGGCTGTTTGGGAAGCAATAAGGGGGATTCTAAGTCACTTGTCTGCTTCTGAACTATGGTGGTATAGAGAATTGGCACTGTAGGAATTCAAAGGAGGATCACTTCCAACGAGAGTGCTTAGGATGAAGAACACAGGATTCGAATTAGCCTTACAAGATTATTAGGAATTCAGTAGATGAGAAAGCAGACTGGAGAGACTTTCAAGGTAAGAGACTTTCAAGAAAATCATGAAGGGAGAAATCCTGCAGAGGGCACTGAAGTGATCCAGTCAGCTATCGAAAAGTCAAGGTTAACCAGGTGGTTCTGGGTTCAGCTGCGGCAGCCCCAACAGTTTGATATGATGCTGGCTAATCTTGGCAAAACTGCCCCATCACCAACCGGAAGAGGGGGTGGAGATTCTTAATATTATGCCTTGCTTTTACTATTCTCCTATGAGAGGCAGCCCATGGGCATTGGTGTGATGAGGGTATTGGAGAATATGGAGCTCGGTGTATTTTAATTCCAACAAAATACTTTTAAATGTTGACTGCAACAGTGATGGAGGCAAGGACCTCTGCTAAGACAAGAATCATAGAATGTGATACATGCTTTTATGTGCAAAGGCAACTATCTTAAAAACACATGGCTTAAAACGTGATTTATTTTCCATTCATCCTAGGTTCCTAATAATGTTTTCAACGGTATACCAACATTTAATATATACTTTCTTTGGCATTGTAATCGGATGTGGACAAAACAAGTATTTGGGATTTCACAGTATGGTTTTCATGTTCATTTTATTTACAACAGTGAATTTTGTAAGGTAGGAATTATATTTTAAAGTTTGCTTACTGGACTTAGGTTCTGCAGCCCAGAATAAGAATTGCCCACTGGTGAGGGCAACAAGAACTCTTTGGATGTAGAGTCAGAAAACCCATGTTGTTGTCAAGGCCCAGACAATAACTTGCTATGCGATTGGGGGAAGTCTGTTTACTTTTCCAGGTCCCATCTGGAAAATGAGAAGGGGCTGTGGTATCAGCACAACTCATGAACTTTATAGAGATGAAAATTCATGGGCCATCTCAATGTACTGAATTGCATCTCTGGAGATGAGATCCAGGAAGCCATTTCAACATGTTTGTTAATGGTTGAACAACACTGGACCTTATTAATGGCTCCTAACATTTTTGTTGACTTTCATCCTCATTTATTATCACCTATAGCTATGATAAAGCCATCTGTTAAGCCCTTACCACGTACATTATGCCATTAATACTAATACAACCTTATGAAGTAGGTGTTATTGCATCATTGCACAGATGAAGCCCAGGGAGGTTAAAAAGTTGCCTAGAGTTGCCCATCTTGAAGTGCAGAATTGGGGTTTAAACTTGACCCCCAGTAGCACATTTTCTCTCAAACACCATTGCCCACTCATGATGGTCATGTCTTCAATAAGAATTCATGACAGTGTCTCTGAAAACATTGTCATTCCCACACAGGACAGGCCTGGCCAACGAGCTTACTTTATAAGATGTTCTCATGGGACCTTGCTTTTGCTGACTCTGAGGTCACTGCACGCCACTCAGTCACTCTCACACGGAAGGATGTGTATGCAATTTGTTTCTTTCTACCATGGAGGCTTATGTGCAAGTTGAGATTGGTCACAGAAAATGAAGAAAGATAAATGGCTTTTTGAACCTTTGTTTGACTCAGCTGCACATCTGGCATCTCATTTCATTTCATAAACTAGGAAATGAGAATTTTATAGATGAAGAAACTGGCCAACAAAGGCCAAGTACCTTGCCCAAAGTCAAGTGGCTAGGAAGTACTAGAGATCTTGTGGGAACTTATGGTTCCACCTCCCCAGAGGAAAGGTTTTAATGGAAGGAGTCAACCTAAGGGGACCTCAACGTATGGGTCAGCTTTCCATAAGAGATTTGTTGAGAAAAATATTTTAGAGGATGTGCCAAACTAAGGCCCCTTACATAATTACATAAGACATAATTATTGCTAACATGTTTTGAGTGCTGACCACATTCGAAATATCATTCTAAGCCCTATGAATGTTGCCCCATGTAATTGAAACTTCACAATAATCCTTTGAGGCAAGTACAATTATTATTATTTATTATCTCCACTTTACAGGATGAAATTGAGGCTTAGAGAGGTTAAAGAACTTAAGTTTACATGGTTAGTGAAAGAAGCTTAAATTTGAACCCTGGTAGATTGACTCCAGAGCCTTTGCGACACTGCCTTTCTGGTTTTGGTATCAGGCAGTGATATGAGTTGTTCCATTTTGGCTGGACTCAATGGTATTTCAGAGAAAGATCATTTAGTAAGGCTGAAAAGTTTGGTAAGAATTGCTTTGCAAAAAGCTTGAATGGAAGGCCGAGGGGTTTACCCAAATTCATTATATACATTATAGATGGTAATAGCAGATTTTCTGTTTCTCAGTGATAGGAATTCTCTAAACTGTCTTGTGAAATTCCCAGCTGAGTAACTGATACACAATATATTTTTTGAGTCTAAGAACATGTCAGTTTTATTTCTGCTGAAATCTCATTTGAAGGATAGTACTGATATTCTTTTGGTGAAGATCCCCTAAAGATAGATTCTACATTTTTGACACAGAGTCTTATAGAAAAATTATTGGTAGACACTTGTAGTGAGCATAGCATAAGAATAGTTGTTGGATCACTATGTTGATAGTGGGTCAACTATTCTCAAATTAAAAAAAAAAAAAAGAAAAGAAAAATGATCTGTAGAGAAATAGGCACCGATTGAAATTATTTATGTGACATTTAATTTATGATTCTCATGGAAGCTCAAGAAAAATTTGATTAAGCTAAGTTTATTAATGTGCCTACAATAATAATTACTTTTCGGCCATCATCTGTGTGTCCTCTTGGCCTCATTTCTGATCTAGTCATGGTCTTCCAGGGAATAGATGAGTTTGTCAACGTTATTTGAAGAAATTTCTCTCAGAAATACACTACCCAAATCCAAATAGTATATTAAAACTTCCAGCACTGTTTTTTGAGACTTGAGTATTATCTGAAAAACTTAGACAGTAGATTTGGTTCATCCCAGAAAAGTTGAACAATTTATCAATAAACTGAATTATTTTCTCTTTCCTGAAAAAAATTTCTATGAAATTTAGTTTTTAGTAGTGTCAACCATGAATAACATTAATACATAAAGTGTGACTTAAAAAAAAATGTTTTTCTCTCCACAGGTTGCTTACTATTGTGTTAGTGAGCCCTCTTCTGATGCGTGTAAATTATGACTATAACTGGAGATGGGGAATTGTTATAGCATGGTCTGGAATTAAAGGAGTTTTTAGTTTACTCTTGGCTCCTGAAATTCATAATCTGGCTGATCAAAAAATAGAATCACCACAAATGGTAGGAAAAATCATCTCATAATATTTATTCATTTTGTTTATTTTGTAGCACTTGTCATAGTACCCAATAATAAAGTTAACCATTTACAAATTTTTTTAGTTTAAATTCCAGTTAGTTACCATACTGTGTAATATTAGTTTCAGGCGTACAATTTAGTGATTCAACGCTTCCATACAATTCCCAGGGCTCATCACAAGTGCACTCCTTAATCCCCATCACCTATTTTACCTATTTTCTCTCTTCTGTTCAGCTTCCTTGCTTTCCATTATTTTGTCTTCTTTATCACTTATTTGTTTCTCTACTTCTTCCAGCTTTGTGTTCATTGCATCAAGCCTGTTTCCAATCTCAGTTATTAAATTTTTCATTTCTGACAGTTTCTTTTTTAACTCTTTTGTCTCTGTGGTAAGGGTCTCCCTGAAGTCTTTCCATTCTTTTCTCATAAGAGTATACTTATGATTGTTGCTATGAATTCTCGATCAGGCATGTTACTTACATCTGTTTTATTTCACTGTCTTCTTCTCTGTGTTAGAAAAGCCAGTTTCCTGCTCCTGAGAGTAATGGCTTTATGAAGAAGAGGTCATATAGTGTCCAGGGCCTGTCACTTCCCGGGGTGTCTGTGGTGCATGTTGCGTGAGCTCTGCTGTTGTGTTTTGGCTGCTCTATCCTTCGGGTCAGCTGTCTGCAGAGGCTCTCCTTGCCTGCAGTGGCCACTCTTTGGTCCTTGGTCAGAGTGTGGTGAGTTTTAACTACATGTGCTCTGGTCTGCTTGTTAAATAATACCTGATACTGCTTCCAGTAGAACCGAAGCCCTGTAGAACTCTCTGATCAGGAGACATGGTGTGGGCAGGGGTTTCTGCTGGTCTTCTGGGGAAGGGGCTGGCTAAGCTGGCACTGAGGCAAGCTTGATCAAGAAGGGCAGTCCCACCAGAATGCACAGGTGTGGGACTTGGTGTAAGCAGTTAGGCAGCCCTGTGGGTGCTACTTTGCTTCCTGCAGGTGGCTCTGTGTTTAAGATGAGGGGCAGGGAAGGGAAATGGTTCCAACCAGCTCCTTTGTCCTCAGAGAGGCATCTCCATGATATCTGCCTCTCAGGGAAGCACACTGAGAAGAGTGAATAATTTCCCCACTGTCTGCTCCAGGCGTTTTTCAGATCACTGTTTCTGCATCATCTGCCCCAGTTAGTTTGCCTGCCTTCTCTCTGGGAGTAGGGCAACATCTTCAGGGCACAATCCCAGTCAAGGCCACTGATCTTTCAAACTCCATTCTTCAAGCCCCACTGATTGCAAGAACTCACAAAAAGTAGCCCCTTATGTTTTCCCAGCCAATGGTTTTGGGGAAGTGTTTTCCTTGTGCATTCCCCTGTGTGCTCCTCTCTCTCTCTCTTTCTCTCTCTCTCTCTCCGTTCTCTGTGACCATGGCTCCCTCCCCTCCACAGCACTTGTGATCCATTTCTCCTCCAAACCACATCTCCGTACTTCCTACCTTCCTCAATGTGGCTTCTTCTCTCCAGAGTTTTAGTTATGGAGTTCATTCTGTCAGTCTTCAGGTTGATTTCTGGAGTCTTAGAATGATTTGATAGTTACCTAGTTATGTTCATGGGGTGAGACAAGCCTAGGGTCCTCTTCCTCCACCATCTTTTCTCCCTTCTCCTTAGGTTAACCTAATTAAAAAAAATTTTTTTTAACGTTTATTCATTTTTGAGAGACAGAGAGAGACAGAGCATGAGTAGGGAAGGGACAGAGAGAAAGGGAGACACAGAATCTAGAAGCAGGCTCCAGGCTCTGAGCTGTCAGCACAGAGCCCAATGCAGGGCTCAAACTCACGAACTGCAAGATCATGGCCTGAGCCGAAGTCGGACGCTCAACCGACTGAGCCACCCAGGTGCCCCGAGGTTAACCATTTTTAAAATTAGATTTGAAAAATGCATTCTTTTAAGAAGAAAGGAACTTTCAGAGGAAAGTTTGTTTATGTTGATAGTCTGAAAGGGACCAACAGTGAAGTAATGGTGTAGGATGTGGAAATCAGATGGACTTGGGGTTGAATCCTGGCCCCCTCGTCACAGGCTGGGTGACCTTGGGCAAGTTCTCCAGATTTGTGGAACCTCAATTTCCAGTTGAGGATTGAGATGATACTTAGTAAAGTGTCTGCCACTTAGCAAATGCTCAATAAATGTTACAAACTCTCCCTCAAAGCCAATCTGGTAGTGGCAGTGTCTGTGGTACTGAGAATGCAGGGAAGATCCAAAGACCCCAGTACATCTGCTGACAGTGTTAGGGCCCCTTGTTATTTGTAACAGTACTGTGTGAGTTAGCTGGAGAAGTTGCTAGAAATCCCTGGGACACCCCCCTCCCCCACCTCCCAGTCAGATGAATTCCAACCCTGCTTCTGGGAGGGTTGCTTCTGAATAATGTGAATTAAGAACATCTTGGGGCGCCTGGGTGGCGCAGTCGGTTAAGCGTCCGACTTCAGCCAGGTCACGATCTCGCGGTCCTTGAGTTCGAGCCCCGCGTCAGGCTCTGGGCTGATGGCTCGGAGCCTGGAGCCTGTTTCAGATTCTGTGTCTCCCTCTCTCTCTGCCCCTCCCCCATTCATGCTCTGTCTCTCTCTGTCCCAAAAATAAATAAAAAACGTTGAAAAAAAAAATTAAAAAAAAAAAAAAAAAAAAAGAACATCTGCCCACCTCCCAAGGAACTTTAATCTGCAGATAAATGTACAGAGTTTCTTGATATTGGCTAATTTCCAGCGCAGGATTTTCTCTTCTTTGTCATTTCCCCCCTGTTCCAGAAGACAATATTTTTAGAATATCTTCTTTGGAGGATCAGTTATCACCCTCTCCATCTTGCATGTAGAGAAATTAGAACAAAGAGAATAGCACGTTAGGGAAAGAACTCAGGTGCCCTAACTCCCAGAAGAAGTGCTTTTTCAAAATGGACTACTATATTCCTCACCATCTTTCCTGAGAATTTGTACTTTATATCTATGGCCATCATCTGGGAATTAATTTGGACTTCAAACAAACCTGTGATTTTGCAGACTTTGGGTCCTTTCATGCCCCAAAGGAAAAGTATCATAACCAATGTCTGAGCTCCTTCAATTTTCTTTTGTGCAAGGAATTCGCCTAAAACCAAGTCAACGAAATGCTAACTAGCATTTGAGTATCACTTACAGTGTTTTTCAAATCTGTCTGATGTTACATGGATCCCTTTAGCACCAGTCCAGACCTATACAATCAGAATCTGCAGGGAAGAAACCTGGAAGTCAGTATCTTTTAGAAGCACTTTCAGTGCTGTTATCAGTCAAGTTTGGGAAACACTCTCCAGAGAACATACTGCTGTTGACTCCATTTTTTAGTGAGGGACACTGAGGCTCAGAGTGGTTAAGTCTACTGAGCCCAAATTACATGGCTAATTAAAGTGGTAGAGGCAAGACCAGCAAAGGTGGTTGTGTTTCTGCTTCTGTGAAGTGTCTCTCCAGACCCCACCACAGCTCCTGTAGGCTCCGAGCCTCCTGAGCAGCCATAGTAAATGCTGGTGGCAGACACACTTTCCCTTGTCTCCACAGTCACCACTGCTACTCACCATCGGCTGGTGGCTCCCCAACCCTGCAGGCTCCATGGCCGTGTCTGTGATGCCTACCATCCTCCTGGCTTTGTGTGGCTCCTGCTGAAAGCAGCAAGAGTGGAGGGCTCTTTGACCAGTATTCTTATCCCTTCCTGAAATTACAAAATCTTTTCTCATGCACATTGAAAACTAATTTCTGCTCCAGTATATTATATTCAAGCACTGTCCACAAAACAACCCTTTGCCTTATCTATCAGAAGCAAGATTTTAAAATGTGGATGAAGATAGAATTTTGTTGGTGGTTAATTGAATAATGATTCCCTTTGGAGAACTTATTCATTTGGGTTTTTTTTTTTTTTGGCTCTAACTATTTGTATGTTTTGTTTTTTAGTTTTTATTGTATGTACAGGTAATATCACTAATGACTATGGGAATAAATTCATACATGATGACTCATTCAGCCAGGACATTAGGTAAAGTATATTTATCTTTCATTAATTAACCGGAGAGAATAATGCAAACACATTGTTGTTGGGAGTCATGGGGACATTTCTTAAGGAGCTCAAGGAATTGATTATGAAATCATTCATTTTCATTCATTCATTATTTACAGATGCTGCATTAATTGGAATATTGGTTTAGCCAGTTTAACAGAAACCACATTCTCAGTGGCTTAAACAAGATAGGGAACTTTCTTTTCCTCTCCATCAAAATGTCCAAAAGAGTGGGATGGTTCTGCTTCACGGGGTTGTCCATAGATCCAGGATCCTTGTATTTTGTTGTTGCTCCTCTCTGGAATGTTGCTCTTGTCTGAGGGTAGAAGCTGACTCATAACCACTATATATTCAATCCAGCCAACTAGAGAGAGAAAATGGGGAGATGGGTGGAAATGGAGAGTAAGCAGCTTCCTTTTAAGGGCATAGCCTAGAAATTGTATATATCATCAGCACTCACATTCCATTGGTCAGAATTTAGTCACATGGTCACACATGGGTAAGAGAAGCTATAAAATATTATCCCTACCTGGGATAATGTAGGGATAATGGTGGAGCCATGGATGGCCATGTGCTCAGCCAAGACTTGGAGATTCTATGGCAAAGGAAGAAGGGGAAAATGAATATTGGGAGTCCTTTGGCTGGAACCACCATCTTCCAGTAATTTGCCAAAATGACCAACACAAAGGGAAAGAGGAGAGGTACCCTCTATATGTTCTCTAGGCCTTTTAGAAAACATGGAGTAGTTCCTTTGCAAATCTACAAGAAAGGTGATATTGTAGATATCAAGGGAATGGAGACTGTTTGAAAAGGAATACCCCACAAGTGTTACCATAGAAAAACTGGAAGAGTATAATGTTACCCAGCATCCTATTGGCATTGTTGTAAACAAAGAAGTTAAGGGCAAGATTCTTGCCAAAAGAATGAATATACGTATTGAACATATTAAGCACTTAAAGAGCCGAGATAGCTTCCTGAAGTGTGTGAAACAAAATGATCAGAAGAAGAAGAAAGCCAAAGAGAAGGGTACTTGGGTTCAACTGAAGAGCCAGCCTGCCCCACCCAAAGAAGCACACTTTCTGAGAACCAATGGAAAGGAGCCTGAGCTGTTGGAACCCATTCCCTATGAATTCATGGCTTGATAAATATAAAGGAAAAAAAAGGTTTTAAGATTGTAAAAAAAAAAAAAAGAAAATGGATATTGGGGGATAATCAGCAGGCTCTGCCACAGTTGCTTATTTCCAGAAAACATTTGAGGCCATTGATAATAAAGTGCATAAATTTGATAAAATCACAAATCGGCACGTAGTCAATAGAGAAATCTAGGATAAGATAGTTGGTGGCAGTACAGTCAAGTGGGGAGGGAGAAGGCTGGATGGGATTATACAAAGTCTTCGAATAGGGCCTTAGTATCTCTCAATATCCCATGGCCTGATCCTCAGCTAAGCTGGTGCAGAGGATGATCCTTTCAGGGTATCTAAAATTGATCAGACTGCTGGAGATATACAGCACTCACAGGAGCATGTGGATAAAGCAGAAAATCAATTAGTTAATTTATAAAGAGGATGATTTCTTTCTATGTCTGAAATAATCGTGATCATTATTCAGGGTATTCACCTCTAAATACCAATTTCCTTGATAAACAAAACTAGTCATCAGAAGGTATCTTGGAAAGCATGGAACTAATGAGAGGTCAATGGAAGGACGATGTTGAAGGAGGGTTCTTCTAAACAGGGAAATAGCCTGGAGAATTTTCCCTATCCTGCCCATGAGAGACATTACCTCTTTGCTTGTGTCTTTTCGCAGTCCTGCCCATTTCTAAAACTGCGCCCCGCCAGCACTACAGCAGAACTTCCTGTGACAGCCCCCTTCAAAGCCAAGGGCTCCAATATGTGAACTGGGCTAATTAAGTGGGGCAGATTTCTGGTAGCTCTTCTTTTCCCCTAGTTATGGATCTGTTCTTGTTCTCAGTGGAAATGTATGCTTGGTCGGCAAAAGCCTACGCTGGAGTGTGACCGAAGTTAATTTGATCTTTGAAGGCTTTCTCACACCTCCCTTCTCAACAATTTATTTTTGACTCTCAGGGATCGAGACCCACTCCATTCTCTTTGCTTAGGATATCACATCTGGATTTCTCCCATGCTTCTTTTCTTGTGATTCCTCCTACTCTGATACTCAAAGGCAAGATCAACAAGGGGTTTTACTGTTATGGTAATATTTTTTTCCCCTCTTTTTCTTCCCTTATAACTTTTTAAAAGTTTATTTATTTATTTTGAGAGAGAGAGAGAGAGAGAGAGAGAGAGAGAGAGAGAGCATGCACATGTGCAAGCAGGAGAGGGGTAGGGGCAGAGAGAAAGGGAGAGAGAGAATGTCAAGCAGGCTCCACACTCAGTGCAGAGCCCAACACAGGGTTCGATCTCACAACCGTGAGATCATGACCTGAGCTGAAATGAAGAGTCAGGTGCTTAACCAACTTAACGAGCCTCCCAGGTGCCCCACAAAATTTTTTATTGTAGTAGATAAACCTCGGAATTTTCATTATAAAACAAAAGTATATGGTAAATACTTTCTTCTTGTAGAATCTATGCTCATCCTTTCTAGAAATACTACATGGCACACATTTAACACTTAACAGAGTTCAAGTTTTATCAGTAAGAGTTTCAAACCAACTACTTCTGTCTAGTCAAAGGCTTTAACAGATTCCCTCCTCACACTCTTCCAGGATCATCTTAAACACAGAGAATTCATTCAAATGTATTGGTGCCACCAAGTGGTCCACATATACTCATGTTTCCCCAGAGCAACTGGAAAGTATTTGTTTCTCCATCATATGGGGAGGATGTAGTTAGGCAAATGAAAAAAATTTTCTTCCTGTATGGTCTCAGCCATACAGCTTTGAATCCAAAGCTGACAACTTCTAACTTAAGCCTACAGTCAAATGTGTCTCTGCTCTGGACCATAGTGAACCAAGAGGGATATGCCTCCAGACCTTTGGGATCCCAGAAATTTCAAATACTGTCATTACACACAGTGTCCCATAAAGAATGCAGTAAAGTTAACTAAACGTTTGGAACTCATTTGGACTCTTTATGGAACATGCCACATGCAGTTACAAAAAGAGAACAGTTTTATTGAGATGGGATTCCAAGTGAGCAGGTTAAGCTCATTCACTAATTAAATTCTTCTTTTCAGTGAGTGAGCCTCATAGCTGTAACTTCAAATCCATACCTCAAGAAAATACAAATGGCTACAAGTTTTGAGACATGTGGATTTGCTGCTGGCCAGGAAACAGATACATATTAAATTTGAGGGATCTCTGTTGCAGTGACCTCAATATTTTAAATTTTTAAAATTTTATAGAAGAATCAGTTGGAGAATTGTTAAAATGCAATTTCCAATTGATTCTCTGGGTATGGGTTGGATCCGGGGAATTTGCATAGTTTAATAGGCAGCCTTCCTCTGTAGAAGACACAAGTAGTTTTCTATACTTCGAGAAATACTGATTGGGTGCCTTGAAGTAGCAAGTCATGTCTCTAGGTAAAGGGAATGAAAGGAAACGAAGAAAGCATTCCTTAGCAATTGAGTCAGATAAAGTTGAGTTATACAGCCAGGAGAAACAGAGTTGGGTAATTTTTTGGAAAATTTTGGACCAAAGGTGGTCCTTGCTTTTCTTTGAGCACTCTGGTTTGGCTATGCGAGTGATTGACTGCACCAACAAGATTTCACTACATCTTGCAGGGTTTTGCCTCTTGGAGTCTTTGCTATATTCTATTAAGATCCTTGCTTTTCTTTGTCACAGGTCTGTGTGCTATTTCCCTCCCAAGGCAAATGGCCATGCAGAATGCCATTAAGCACATTCAGGAGATAATACAGAACACAATAACGCTATTTAAAACAGAAAAAATTTTGACAAATGTTAATTGGACCTTAGTAGAAGAAAAAACAAAGATTGAATACACCATTCCTGTGAGTTGATACCTGGCAAAAAAAAAAAAAAAAAAAAAAAAGTCCTCCTTTCTCTCCTGGGTCTGCCTTTCTTGCTTTAGTTTGTTATATTAAGAAAACCTCTATTCTGCTAATGGAATGTCAGAAAACTGAGGAGTCAGGGGTATATTTACTAGCTTTGCTATGTGGGTGAAAAGACTTCTTTGAATTCTCTCTAAAGAGAAGGTCTTGGTAATTTAGCTTTGTTTGCCAACATAGGAGAATTGGTGTTTTTACATGGCTGGTTGACTAACTGCACATGGCCTCTGCCAAGCTGATGTTTCTGACCGCTCGAGGAGCTGAGCCACCTGCCCTCACATTACTATAAAAAGCAGGAAACACAGGTTGCTTCAGAGAGCAGTCGAGCAAAGACAGGTTTGGGGGAGAATCTGACTTATAAATCTCTCCAAATTTATGACTTTTAAAGCACACAATTAAAAGCAACATTTCTCATGTGGAGAGCATACCCAGTTATGCATAGCCCTTCCTTTTAACCGTTCTGATTTAAGTTATTAGAATCTTTGTTGAGTGAAGTGCTTGTTTTAGTTACTTATTTTAGCTTATTTTTAACTTTATCTCTTTATGTTTTTAAACTTAGTCTGATACTGTTCAGTTTTCCCACGTTTCTCGTGGTAGTGAAACAGAGGAGTCCCCAACAGAAGAAGTTTTAATAGAAGAAGCCAGATTGCATGTAGCTATAATACAAATGGTTGGTACAGTTCACATAATCCACTATTTATTTATTTATTTATTTATTTATTTATTTATTTATTTTTTTTTTTAATTCTTGCAATACTTTCAATTCTTACCTCTTTCAGTTAACTAGAATGCCTCTTTCAGGGCTTTCAGGTGACTAGAAAAAATATTTTTTCAGTTAAAAAAAATTTTTTTAAACATTTATTCATTTTTGACAGACAGAGAGAGACAAAGCATGAGTGGGGGAGGAGGAGAGAAAGAGGGAGACACAGAATCCCAAGCAGGCTCCAGGCTCTGAGCTGTCAGCACAGAGCCCAATGTGAGGCTCGAACTCACAAACTGTGAGGTCATGCCCTGAGCAGAAGTCAGATGCTTAACTGACTGAGCCACCCATGTGCCCCTATTTTTTCAGTTTGGATAGCATAGTAGTTGTTAAAATTTGTTTGATTTATAGACGTTAAAAATAACAATAAATGTCTTAGGCTTTAAGTTCAAGTCACAAATTTTATTATCCTGTTCTACGTCTTGTAATTTTTGACTGTTCACTTTTGAGGGGACTTTGAACAATGTTTGGTGCTATTTGCATACCTATTTAACTAAATATCTTCAAATATTTAAAACTGCCCTTATAAACTTAATGTATTTGAGTTTCTTTTATATAAAGTTCTCTTAAGTGCTTATTTAACTCTTATAAATTTAATAAATTAAAATACATCTAGTGAGCCAAAAATTCTCTTGAAATATTTAAGATTTAAGTTTTCAATGGTTTAATATAAGGAAGATTATATTTTTAAATTTATATATTATTGTGTTATGTATTATTTATATTTAAAGTAAGGGAGATTACTAGGTAAAATCAAGTTTAAATCAACTTATCAAATTGCACATTTTAAATTGGGGTTATATTCTAATAAGACACATTTTATTCACTATTGCAAGCACACAAAAACATATACATATATTTGTTAAGCCAAGTCTATCTTTCTTATTTGTATTTTAAATTTATTATTAAGAAGAATTTCTAACATATATACAAGTAGATATAATAGTGTAATGAATCCCTATGTACCCATGACCCAGCCTTAAAAACCAACATGGGAAACCTTGCCCCACCTGCAATCTCATTCACTACCCCACCTTCCGTATCATTTTGAAACAAATCCCAAATATTATATTATTTCATCTGTAAATATTTCAATTACAGATCTCTAAGTTTTAAAGTCTTTTAAAAAACATAGCAAAATATTAGTATTATACCTAGAAATTAATAATAACATCAAACATTGAGTGAGTGATCAAATTTCCAACTCTCATTAATATGATCAATGTGTATTTTCACAGTTCACATTTTTAAATTGAATTCCAGTACAGTTCCCACATTGTAATTAATGGATAAGTCCTTTAAGTCTCTTTTAATCTATAAATTCCTTCTCTTATTTTTTTCTGTTGAAGAACATACTTCTCCTTAATGCAAAAAAATTGATACCATATTTTCCTTCTTTTAAACAATTCTTTTTTTCTTCTTTTAAACATTTCTGAACTTAATTTAAAATATTCCCAGAGTTTGAAAATTTCTTATCAGGAGCAGTAGAGTATGGTCATAAATTTTTGATAGAGCCTCCTATTAAGAGGTGGTGCCTATATCCCTCCTCTCCCCCCCGCCCCCCGCCACCTCATTGAATTTGAGCTGTTCTTGTGACCTGTTTTGACCAAAAGTATGTCAGAAGTGACTTTGGGAATGTTCTGGAGCCTAGGCTTTGAGAAGATTTACAGCTTCCACCTTCTACGTTGAATACTGCCCTGAGATTATCATGTGAGCTGAAGAATAAGAGGCTGCATAAAAGTAAACTGAGGCACACAGCCAAGAGTCAGTACCCTACTACCAGACTTGTAAATAAATGTTAATTTAAAAGGGTGGGGGCAATAGACTCAAACTCTCAATGGTAGGAGATGCAAAGAATTGTGACCATATTTTTGTTTGTTTTTTCTTGGATGCTTCCCCCAGCCAAGTTTTATTGAGTAATAATTGGCATACATTGCTGTATAAGTTTAATGCATAGAGTTGTGATGGTTTGATTTACATATATTGTGAAAAGATTACCACGATGGGTTTAGCTAACATCCATCTTCTCATATAATTGTAAGAAAAAGAAGAAAAGGAGAAAAGGAAAAAAGAATTAGGGTATAACCATATTTAATGTACTACACTGTGCTCACTGGCCACAAATATTCATATGCCTCCTATAAACAAAATACACTCATCCTTTTCTAAGACACACCCCCCTGCACCCCCTACACCAAGCTTCATCTTATTATGGCATTAGATTCAAAGTCTAGTATCTCATGATCTGCATTTGGTCTAGGTATGCTGAGGTTCCTTAGTTGTATCTCCTTAAGTATTATTCCTCTTGATCTAGAGACCTATGAACTAAGAAACACGTTATCTGTCCCCCACCCCCTCTCCATTTAGTGCTGATCAACAGACACTTCTGTTCAAGAAGGGGAAGAACAGGAAGTACTGATTAATCACTGGTCCATGGCAATTATGAAATCCCACTGGGCATAGGAACCAGTGCACCTCATTCTTTACATTTCCATAGAAAATAATCTATGTTTGTAACTGACTGGCCTTCTCAGTCTGATTTCTGTCAGTAGAAACTTGGGAGGTTTCTATTCATTTAGAATAGTTTCTGTCTCTTTTCGTCCAACCTGGTACAATTTACTTAGAAACTTGTGTATTTTCAATCAATCTGATTATAGTCCACTCCACTCCACAATTCCTTTTCAGATAGGCCATATGTCATAAGAGTCGGAGAAAGCCTTTGGTCTGCTTGAGAAGATAGACTGAGTACCAACTTTTAGTCTTTCAGTGGTCTTAACAAAGAGTCTTTGATCTTGATTTGATCTGGAACCTGAGGCCATATTTTACTGTCAGCACACTAGATTTGATCTTTACTTTTAGATCTTTTGCCAGCCGAAAAGACTGCAATGAGAAACAAATTTAGTTTTCAACCTGGCAAATCGTGGAGTCTTTTTGCTAATTTCTGCTGCAGATTGAATTGTTTCTCTTTGCTTTCCCTAGCTCTTCCCATACGTTATCATAAGTAGCTTTTTTTTATTTTTTATTTTTTTTTTTATTTTTTTTTTTTTTTATTTTATTTTATTTTTTTTTTATTTATTTTTGGGACAGAGAGAGACAGAGCATGAACGGGGGAGGGGCAGAGAGAGAGGGAGACACAGAATCGGAAACAGGCTCCAGGCTCCGAGCCATCAGCCCAGAGCCTGACGCGGGGCTCGAACTCACAGACCGCGAGATCGTGACCTGGCTGAAGTCGGACGCTTAACCGACTGCGCCACCCAGGCGCCCCATAAGTAGCTTTAAAAGTTGATCGTTTTAGGCGTGCCTGGGTTAGCTCAGTGTGTTGAATGTCTGACTCTTGATTTGGGCTCAGGTCACGATCCCAGGGTTGTGGGATTGAGCCCTGCGTCAGGCTCTGCACTGAGGGTCGAGCCAGCTTAAGATTCTTTCTCTCTTCCTCTGCCCCTCTCCTCTGCTCATTCTCTCTCTCTCTCTCTCTCTCTCTCTCTCTCTCTCTCTTTCTCTCAAATAATAAAAAAAAATTTTTTTTAATTTAAAAGTTGATAGTTTTAATATTTCTAGAATGTTAGAAGTCTAGAAATGTTCTTAGCAGCCAGATTCATAAGTTATTTGGGCTCATTTTCCACCTTCGCAGTGTCCTCAGGTGACAGTATTGCCCATTGTGGTGCCTCTTTGGAGCACAGCTTCCTCCCTCCCACCTCCAATACCAGTTTTTGTACTGTTCTCTCACTCTACTCACCCCCAAGTCCTAAAGCTAATGTTTTAGCCTTTGTTATGGAGGCTTTGAATAATTGGTACTGACTTCTGTTTGGCTAGCCTTTGCTGTATATCAAAATGCCCCCAAACTTACTGGCTTAAAACAATGATTTATTATTTCTCACAGTTCTGTGGGTTGGCAATCTGGATGATTCTGTCATTGATCTTGGCTGGGAGCACTCATGTGTCTGTGGTCATCTCATAGTTCAGTGGGGTTGTGAATGTCCTCATTCACCAATTTGGCAGTTGATGCTGGTTGCCTTTCAGAGCACTTTGGTGGTCTTCCATATGGCCTTCTATCTTGCACTAGAGTGGACTGGGCTTCTTCACAGCATGGTGGTCTCTGGGTTCCAACAGGGTGAGCGGAGAAGCGGCAAGGCCTCTAAATCCTGTGTTTTGGAACTTGAATATCATCATTTTTACTCCCATTCTATTAGTTAAAGCAAATCACAAAGCTAGCCAGAGTCAATGAGTGAAGAAGTGGACTCCATCTCTTAGGAGAAGCAGTAGCGTCAGTTGCAAAGGGGCATGGACACAGGAAGGCATGGATACGTTGGGGCTGTTTCTATAATGACCTACCACATTTACTTTTTTTAGCCAACAATCCCATGTAGTAGCCCACTCCATGTTGTCCTTTAATGGCTTTCCTGAGAGTGCCCTCTAGTGGCACTCCTCCCTGTTTTTGTGACCCCTTTCCTTTTTGGTCTCTTTCATGAGCTCCTCTCTTTCTTTTTATCTCTTTAATGTTTTCCTCAGAGCATGATTAATGTTTAATGTTTTCCTCAGAACAGTTAACTCTGTCCATCATTCTTCCCTTGTAATCTCTCCTTCTTTTTTCTTAGCTACGCTCATTTCAATGCTATCCACAGATGTTCCTCAAATCTATATTCTTCCTTCCCAAACTCTCACCACCATCTCTTTATACTCATAAGTTCAACTGTGGCTAGACATTTCTTAGACATATCGCTGGCACCTAAATCCACATTGAACTCATCTCAAACTGGCTCTTGTATTCCTAGTCTCAGTGAACGGGCTCATTACCTTATGTGATCACTCAGGTCAGTCCTCTTTCTCTCCCTCTCCAAGCTCTATCATTCTTACCTTCTAAATATTTGTCAAATATGCCCCTTTCCATTCTTGTGTCTATTAATTTAGGAAATTATAACCTCTTTCCTGAATAATAAGCTTCAACTGATCTCTCTACCTCCAATTTTTCTGCGGTCAAATCACGGGGATTTATCCAAAAGACAAATAGGACTATACCACCTTCCTGCTTAAAACCCTACAATGGCTCATCAGGTCCCACAGCATTTTCCTAAGTGAGTTCCAAAAAACATTTGCTCTGATCCACAGAATGTTGATAGGAACTGCATAACAACAACAACAAAAAGTTTCCATGCTCAAATTTGTTTGGGAAATTTCTCCAGGATAGATCATATGTTGGGTCACAAAGCAAGCCTTACCAAATCTAAGAAGATTGAAATTATGTCAAGTATATTTCCTTTATATCATTATAAAGTTGGTATAAAACTAGAAATCAATGGTATAAAATAGTATAAATGGTATAAAACTAGAAATCAATAACAGGAAGAAAACTGAAAAATTCACAAAAATATGGAAATTAGATAACACATTCCTGAAAAACCAGTGGGTCAAAGAAGAAATCAAAAGGGAAATCAGAAAATATCTTGAGACAAATGAAAATGAAAACACAACATAGCAAACCTTATAGGATGCAGCAAAAGCAGCTCTAAGAGGGAAATTTATAGTGATAGATGCCTACATTAAGAAAAAAGAAAGATCTCAAATAACCTAACTTTACACATCAGGAAAAGAAGAATTTGTTCTTTGGGCCCATTTTCATAAAGTTAGTAGGAAGAAGGAAATAATAAATATTTAAGCAGAAATAAATGAAATAGGACAAGAAAGACAACAGAAAAAAAATCAATGAAACTGAGAGTTGTTTTTTTGTTTTGTTTTGTTTTTAAGATAAGCAACCTCACTGTAGTTTTGATTTTAGCCATTCATAACTCCTGTATATTCCAGCAACCTCACTCAGGGTATATGTCAGAAGGAAATGATAATAGGATCTCAAAGAGCTCTCTGGGCTCTCATGTTTCTTTCAGCATTATTTACAATAGCCAAGACATGAAAACAACCTAAGTGTCCATTGATGGATGAATAAAGAAAATGTTTATCTATCTATCTATCTATTATCTATTTATCTATATCTAATGGAATATTATTCAATTATAGAACAGAAGGAAATCCTGCCATTTGTGAACATATGAATGGACCTTGAAGGCATTATGCTATGTAAAATAGACAGAGAAAGACAAATAGTATATGATTTCACTTGTGTGTGGAATCTGAAACAAAAAAAGCCAAACTCATAGAAACAGAGTGAAATGGTGGTTTCCAGGGCTGGAAGGTGGGAGAAATGAAGGAGGTGTTAAAATGTACACACTTTCAGTTATAAGATGAATAAGTTTTGGGGCTCTAATATACAGGATGGTGACTATACAATTCTGTATTACATACTTGAAAGTTGCTAAGAGAGTGGATATTACATCACACACAGTCACACACACACAAGTTGTAATTATGTGAGGGATGAATGTGTTAACTAATCTTATTGTGGTAACCATTTTCTGCAATATGTATGCATGTGTCAAACCATTACATTGTGCACCTTAAACTTATACAATATGTGTCAATTATATTGCAATAAACCTGGCAAAAAGGGGGGAAAAAGAACACAATTCACTTTTTTTCTCCTGGTAGTTCCTTAAGAGGTTGAGATGATTAGTTAACCTTTGAATTAATACTTTGTACTATCCTGCTGTAGAAAGATGACACTGTGATACTATTTATATTACTGAGGAAAACTCTTTGAGTTGTGTAGATTTTGAGTTTCTGAAGCTAGGAAACTTTGTGTCTTTTATTACATCCAGGATATTACTTTGTAAAAAATGAATATTTAGTAAATATTTAAATTGAATGGAATTTATTTCCTGCTACAGGAGATTTTTGGTAAAAGTATATTTTTCTATAATGAATGTAATAATAATAGTGAGGACTATGTAAAGGTCAAGTAGAGTATATTACATTTATGTTTTGGTCCTTTGTAATGTTTATTTAAAATTGTATGTTTAGAGTAGCTTTGAAAAACAGTGTAATGATGGAACCCTCAGTGTAGAGGCAGCCCGGATATTAATCGGTGCAACCAAAAGCTATTGTCCCATCCAAGGAAAGTAAGTATAATATTTCTTAAATTGTTGTTTCCAAAATCAAATGGGTATATGGATAAATAAAATTTAAAAGCTGAGAGTTAAATGTCCAGGTTGATCAATTTATCTCACCTATCCTCATCTATCTGTCCATTCATCTATCTATCCATCCTCTTATTTTACTTGTTTACATTTTTTTCCCCTGAAGGTTAATAACTTTGGTGACATTAGGAGATTCTGGAAGAAGTGTAATTAGATAAGAGACTAGGGGAGTCATAAATGGAACTTATGTAGTTTCAGATACTATTATGATTATCCCATCTTTCTATCATATTTGCTAAGTTACTGGGTAGGGTAGGTAGGGAAGCCTGGAGCCTGTCATTAGGCTGCTTCCTCAGGTGGAGCAAGTCTTGAAGGAACTGACTCCACTGATGGAGTTAAATCTAGTGGGAAAAACTCAGGTGTCTGAGAGATATGTCAATATCTGGTCACAGTCCTGGTACAAATTAGCTAATGGATGATCTAAGACAAAGCTTGTGGGGGCAACAACAATAGGAAATTCTGTCTGGGTGATAGTTAACATTTCAGAAGTCTGGTAACCTATCTGGGAGATCTAACATCAGTTCCTAAAGTTTGGAAAGGGTAGAGCCTTCAGGGCCTTGGGGAGGCTTGGGTTAGGCAAGGCATGACAAAGGAGGGCTTGATTCTGGACCCCAAAAAATTGGTCTGGAGAAGCTTTAATTATGTGCTACCTCAAGCCAAGCATGGTTCAATGAACAGAGGCAGGAAGAGTTTCCTGTACCATGACCATGAGTGGGTAGGTGGATGGATACAGAGGCTCAGGATGGTGCATTTAAAAAATATTTTTAAGTTTATTTATTTATTTTGAGAGAGAGGGAGAGCACAAGCAGGGGAGGGGCAGAGAGAGAGGGAGACAGAGAATCCCAAGCAGGTTCTACACTGCCAGCCCAGAGCCCCACATGGGGCTCGAACTCACAAACCATGAGATCATGACCTGAGCCAAAATCAACAGTTGGGTGCTTAACCAACTGAGCCACCCAGGTACCTCCAGCACTTGACTTTTATTATAACATATGTGTATATTTTTCTCTGTTAGATTCATGAGTATTTACGATGTTTCAACTTATGTAAGAGCTAGAAGTTGGCTTATGAAGTTTAAAAACATGTTAACTTTTTTGGAATATCATAAAGATAAGGCACTTCTTACTCTATATGGGTAAGTATTATAAACCGTAATAGCAATAGACAAAAATATAACCTTTTCTACATTGTCAGCATTGATTACGTTGATTTTCCTTATTAAGAAAAATCAACTAATAGTATGGTCAACTTATTGATTGAGTGGTGATGGAGCAGAGTTCTTGCTTCTCTTTCCCCACTCTGTTTTGGCAACTTTGCTGATATCTTTATTAGAGAGTAGGTAGAGAGAAGAATAAAAGAATGGTCACATTTGGACTCTTTAAGGGTTAACTGCCATGTCTAAAGGTCATATTACAAACTGGACTGCTTTCACATCCTTCTGGTATTCTTCTGGGTATAACAGTGATCAGGGGAGAGAAAGAACAAACTCATGGTCTGTAACTTCCTCTCAATTTCATCTGTGCCAAGGGGTGGCTCTGTTGATGTCCATTACTAGGAAAAACACAACATGGCCTTAATAATAGCTGTAACCAATTTACCAACAATAGCTGTAACCAAACAGTCACAAGATACAGATTTCACTGAACTTGTGTAAAGTTTTCCCTTTAGTATATAAGTTGTGAACTTACATACTTTTTAGAGCAGGAAGACAGGTTTTTCTACTAACGAAAGATGTCAACATGAGAAATGCCAGAAATATTAATGCTACTAAATTTTAAGTGGTCATTGACATACATTTCATAACAAATTCTGATGATTAAAAAATTTTTTTTCCATTAAGTTTGAAGAGAAATATAAGAAATTAAAACCCTAAGGTCTTGACATATATCCAGGTAACCTATTTTTCTTGGGCTCTACTTAGGATGGATTGAAAAAAACAAAAACAAAATGACATTATAATTACTGAATAAAATATTTTTTCCTGTTCTTATTTTAAATGATGCTGATGTTTTTCTCTAAATTTATTTGTTTCTTGCTTTTGATGTCTGAATGCCTTGTTTCCTATGTACTATTAGCTTTGATTTTAAAAAATCCTCCCCATCCTGATATAAATTAGTAAGAACTATATTTTTTTATCTTTTTCTATTATGATTATTGTGTATAGAAAGTATGCTTTAGGTTTTTGCTTATTTATTTTATGTTTGTGTACTCTTCTTCAAGTTAATGTTAATGATTTGTTAAAACAAATGTTGAACTTCAGATCTTAATTGTTATATTTTTAAAGTGATCTAACATTGTATTTGGTCTTTTTTTTTCAGAAATAATAAATTTCTGCTTTTTGTATATCACATTGTATTTTCAGAAGAATTTGAATATGCAGGACATGTTATAACATTAATATACATTTATCCCATGATAGTGCATCTATGGCCAATGGCAAGAGAGTTAAATGTGTCAGCACTTATGTCAATAAACTACTATTTTGTATTTTTATATATATTTCAATCAGCACTGAAGGTACTGTTTAAAATAGAAATGTATCCAATAAAAAGAATAATTCAGATATTTTTAATCTATTTTTGTCATATGCAAAAAATAAATAAGGGGATAAACCCAACTTGGTTTGCTAGGTCCTTGTCATAAGATGAGAACCATTTTTTAGGATAAATGCTTCAAAGATCATTTGTCAGCACCAGTGTTTTCATACTTTATTATTAATAGTATTGCAAAAACTCTGTTTACTGCTGTTTTTAACTGCTTGTTTTTGGCACTTCAACTTCATTATAGATTATATTTTGAATCAAATTATAATTTCTGATGTTGGAGATTAAAAATAATTTTTCTGAAATTCTAAATGAATAACTTAAAACTCAACTTTTGGAATGTAACTCACTTGTAGTTGAGGATTTAACTGTTAATGTCAAAGATCCATCACTGTATACATCACTGTATAGGTGCTATGAAATAACATACGTTCTCTTTGTTTTCCAAATAGATAATAATTTTGAAAAGGAAATATTTTCGTGAATATTGGAATACTTTGGACTTTTTTATCATGCTCCTTGGAATCATTGATATCTTTTGTATATACTTTGTCAAATTGAGACAAGACAATTTTGTTCTTATTCAGGTTACAGTAATACTAGGATATTTCAGAATACTTAGGTTTATTCCTCTCATCAAGGTAAAATGTCACATTTCTAAATATTGGGGTTTTTGTCCTACACTGTTTGTTAGACGTGTTAATAAAATCTCATTATCCTGAAGGAAACAGAGAAGGAGCTCTCTTTACTTGGAATGCTGTCTCTACAGGTGTCTGTATGGTTCACTTTCTCATCTTCTCACAGAGGCTCCCCTGACCAGTCTGTGTAAAATGGCATCCTGCCTCCCCACCCCACCCAGCTCTCCACCCCATGTTTCTGATGCTCTTGTACCTGCTTAAGGTTTAGCTTTTCCTCATAGCACTCATTACCTTTGTACTGTATGTTGTGTGTACTCTCCACAAGGTAGGGATCTTCATTTTGGTCACTGATGTAACGTCCGGTTCTAGAATGGTACCTAGCATGTAGTGAGTTCTTAATAGATATTTGTTGAGTGAATGAATGAAAATGGTGGTGCCACTTAAAGCAGGGTGACCCAGAAACAAATTCTCCAAGCTTTAGTAAAATTTGCTCATAGATCCCTAACTGTGCAGAAGCACGAAAGTTATTTTCTCTGCAGCCCATGTCTATATAGCATACCGCCTATGGAATTTGATTTTACTGTGGCCTTCAATCTCTGCAACAGATATTAGTCCTTCTTTCTATGCTTCTGGTTTTGATTCTGAAGGTAGATTTTCAGATTTCCAGTCTCAGCTCCTAAACCTCCCATCTTTCTTTCCAATGGAGTTGTCTTATACAGCTTTTAACTTGGGAGCTTTACCTTTTTATTTTTTAAATGAATTAATTAATTTTGAGAAAGAGAGAACAGGGGAGGAGCAGAGAGAGAGAGAGGGAGAGAGAGAATCCCAAGTAGGCTCTGCACTTTGAGCATAGAGCCGGGCACAGGGCTCGATCTCACAAACCATGAACTCATGACCTGAGCGGAAATCAAGAGTTGGACGCTTAACCGGCTGAGCCACCCAGGCACCCCTTAACTTGGGAACTTTAGATGGTTTTGCTTGCCACTGTATTTTTTTTTTTTTTTGAGTGGTTGAATTCTTATCCTGTCAAGTGAGTTTACTGGTATGTACTGAAGTTATAAAAGATTAATATTTTTTTCAAAACCTGCTGTAAACCCTGGTGAAAAAGGCATTCATTAATCTCCTCCATGTAGTTCCCATTCTCCAAGAAATTTAGTAGTCCTCTTAAAGACAGAATTGTTTGAATGCTCAGACTTGCACTTGTAGACTTTATTTTCTATTCCTTCCTTGATTCTGTGTCAATGTTACCAAGCCTCGGTGTTCATAAGAGTTATTACACAGAGTTGTATATACAAAAGCTGCTTTAAGTGGTAATTTTGATTATTCGTGATTTTGCTCTATGACTGAGTTTACAGCCAAGTGCCCACCTAAGGTATAACCCCACTGGAACACAGACTATTCTAGAAATCAGGATATGTAGCATGAGGCCAAGTCTTAAAATGGAAGGGAGAGGGGCGGCTGGGTGTGGTTCAGTCAGTTAAGCGTCCAACTTCAACTTAGGTTATGGTCTCATGGTTCCTGAGTTCAGGGCCCGCGTCGGGCTCTGTGCTGACAGCTCAGAGCCTGGAGCCTGCTTCAGATTCTGTGTCTCCCTCTCTCTCCGTCCCTCCCCTGTTCACACTCTGTCTCGCTCTCTCAAAAATAAAATAAATATTAAAAAAAAATTTTTTTAATGGAAGGGAGAAGTTTCCTTATGTCATCCATTTTTATACAGTGACTGTATGCAGATGAAGGTAAAACAATCACCGTGGAAGTAATACTTTGTGGAAATGTCTCTCTGAGGGAAGTAAAGATTTAAAGATGTGTTATTGTACAAGTCAAATCTATTCAGAGTATAAACCAGTTGCTGCTTCTGTCCAGCACACTTGACAAATCTCAATGAAGTATATTTAAGGAATTAATATAATCAGGATCAACTTTTTCTCGTGAGCACTTACTATGTTCCAGGAAGTGTGCAAAGAACTGTACGAACGTGATCTAATTAAACGATTGCAATAACTCCGTGAAGTAGGTGTTACCACTATATAAAGTCAGGTGCTCTAATAGCCAGTCCTCAGCACAATGTGGCTTTCAAAAGAAACCTGTATTGGAAGGCTTGGAAGAATGATGGAGATTTTTACTTTAAATCCTCTTAGGAACAGCTCAAGGGGGGATTAGTGCATCACAGAATGAAACTTTGTAAAAATCCTCTTCTATCTCTCCCTCTGCCCAAAGTTACACAACTATCAGAGTGGCTAAAAGTCTCTTCTTTCTCTGCTCTTATAATTCCTTTGCTATGATGTTCTTTTCTTCTTCTCATGTTCCTCCTTTGTTACTTGGTTCCTCACCATCTGCCCTGCAGTCTGATGTGACTCTCTCTGTAATTGACTGCATTCTTTTATTTTTTTAAGTTTGTTTATTTTTGAGAGAGAGCACGCAAGTCGGGAGGAACAGAGAGGGAGAGAGTGAGAATCTGAAGCAGGCTCCAGGCTCTGAGCTTTCAGCACAGAACCTGACGTGGGGCTCGAGCTCACGAACCACGAGATCATGATCTGAGCCGAAGTTGTGCGCTCAACGGACTGAGCCCTCCAGGCGCCCCTTGACTGCATTGGTTTTTGAGGAGCAGCTCAGTTGGACTTTGGGTACTTAAGTATTATTATCCTCATCTTACAGATGAGGAGACTGAGTCCTCAAGGTTGCAAGTAACTTGCTGAAGGTCACAGGGCTAATGAATAGTAGAGCTGGTCCTTGAGCCTAGGAAGGTTTATATTTAAAACCCCATTCTGTTCAGGGCACTTGGGTGGCTCACTCGGTTAAGCCTCTGACTTCGGCTCAGGTCACGATCTCACAGTCTGTGAGTTCAAGCCCTGTGTCAGGCTCTGTGCTGACAGCTTAGAGCCTGGAGCCTGCTTCGGATTCTGTGTCTCCCTCTCTCTCTGCCCCTCCCCGACTCATGCTCTGTCTCTCTCTCTCTCAGAAATCAATAAACATTAAAAACAAAACAAAACAAAACAAAAAACGCATTCTGTTCAATCACCACACTCTCTTGTTTCAGCTTAGGATTTGAGAAATTTAGAGCTGAGAAGTATCTTTAATACCCACTGTTCCTTATCTTGCAAGTTAAGAAACTGAGGGGCAGAGGGATGATTGATTTAGTCGGTGACTATCATGCAGGTTAGGAGACCGCTTGTCTCCTGAAATCTGGGGGTGTGGAGAATGGGGGGTAAAGGCAGTGGTGAGGACTTCCCTCACCAGGTATGCATTGACCTTTCATTCCTTTGAAGAGTGGCTCTTAAACTTGAGTGCGCATAGATAGACTCACCTGGAGAACTGGTTAGGACAGATTTCTGAGCCCAGCCCTGGAGTTTCTGGTTCAGAGGGTCTAGAGGAAGGCCTGAGAATTTGCATTTCTGACAAGACTCTGGGTAGTGCCCGCTGTTCCCTCAGATGACACTTTGAGAATGCCTACCGTGGAGGGTGCTTTTCCTCATCAAATGTTCAGGCTTTTTTTTTTTTTTTTCTCTTCACTGTTCCAGATAATAATACCACTACTGATAAATATTGTCGATGTGCAGATCAAAAAGCGCCTCCACTTGATGTATAGTATTACAAAAGGTTATGTCAAAAGTCAAGAGGATACCAAATTTTTAATAAAACAAATTTCCAGCCGAGAATCAATATATCAGGTGAGAGACAAGCCCTGTTCACTTGGGAAAACAGTCGTTTGGGTGTATGTCTTTTAACACTACTTCTGAATGTATTTAAATTTTTTTTTAGCTTATTTATTTTTTGAGAGAGAGAGGGAGCTGAGGAGGGCAGAGGGAGAGAGAGAATCTCAAGCAGGCTCCACACTGACAGTGTAGAGCCCAATGCAGGGCTCGAACTCACAAGCCTTGAGATCATGACCTGAGCCAAGATCAAGGGTCAGAAGCTTAACCGACTGAGCCACCGGGGTGCTCCTACTTCTATAAGTGTTTGACCCAATGGATAAATTGTAGCAAGTAAAGGGCCATTCGATGGTTTATTACATTATCCGAGGTGCTGAGGTGCCACAGAGAACAGTCTTTGCTCTTTACCTTTCAGGTATCTTTATCAAGCTCATTTATGATCTTCATAGAAGACAATCTATCTCTTTGTTTTTATTTTCTGAATGCAGACTTGAGATCCGTCTGTCTTTGTAACCCTCTCTAAAAGGTAGGGCAAGTTGGAAAAGGCTTCCTGCAGGAATCAAAACTCGAATGAGCCTTCAAAGAAAGGGTAGGTCTAAAGTGGGGAGGAAGAGAGAGGGCAAGAGAACAAAGATTTGACAGTGAAAGCTGGAAATGCTGGTGCCGAGAAGTGGCCGAGTTGTGGTATGTATGTACGTATGTAATTGTTCAAGACCTTCCTTATTTGCAGGCAGTGTGACGTAAGTACCAAGTGGGAGACGAGGACGTAAGCATACTAGGTACTTGAAGATGCAGTGAATCACCTGCTAACTAGGTTCCCTCATGCCAGGCCGTCTGTCCCAGGCCCCTCTGCAATTCAGTAGAGTAATGTTCCTAAAGGACTATTTCAAGTTTCATATGTGACTTTCTGCTTTAAGAGTATTCAGTGGCTCTGCATCTCCCGAAGGGTAAGGTCTTTGAACCGAAATATGTATGTGTGTGTGTGTGTCGGTATATATATATATATATATATATATATATATGTACATGGGTGTGGGTGTGGGTGTGGGTGTAGAGAAGAGAGAACACAGAAAAGATGGTAAAAAATCATCATGCATAATTTTACAACTTGAAAATAATAAAATGTGAGAAATACAAGTATCCCTCCCTGCGCTCCACTTCCCAGAGACAGCCCTGTATTAACCGTTCTCGTGTTGATTCCTCTACTGCTTGCCACGATAATTTTAATAATATGACATGTATTTAACTCTTGATTCATTATCTCTAAACAGACTTTATTGACTCTCTGCCATGAAGTATAAGGAGATTAAGACATTGCTTTAGCCTTTTATTTTTCTCCCTGTCTTAAATTTTGGAGCCATTATTTTTACATAGAAAAGGTCTATAACATTTACATTCTATTCTGTAAGTATAATTAAGTCTTCATTCTTTTCAAGAAATGACTCCATACATGGAAAACCAAAAAAACAACCTTTACTTTGTTATGATTATGTATAAATATTATTCACTGTAGAAACTACCATTGGATTCAACCCATAACAAAGGAAATATGATCAATATCATTAAACATCTACTACTTAAAAGACACTCTTTTGAGTGAAACAGTCAAATGGTTAATTAAAAAAAATTTTTTTAACTATCTTCCTCTTTTCTTTTGCTTATGGATTCCTTAGCCACTCTTTCTGGAGTCCCATGCGAGCCTCCTTTTTGCTTTCCTTTCATCATGCTAGATTATGCCCATAAATAATTTTTTCCATAGGTGATGTATGGGCTTCAGTATGCAAAAATCTTTGTATTTTGCTCTTAGAATTATGGACTCCAAAGCTATTTTCTTGAAGATATCGCCATCCGTCTTTAGCATTGCTGGTACAAGTCTGACTTTACTTGTGCTTTTGTAGGTGACTTTTTTCTCTTCGTTTAGAGGCTTCTGGGATTTTCTCCTTGGAGTTCTGAAATTTCACCAGAATGTGTCTAGATGTAATTAAAAAAAAAGTTATTGAGGTGCCTGGCTGCTGGCTCAGTCGGAAGAGCATGTGACTCTTGATCTCGGGGTTGTGAGTTGGAGCCCCATGTTGGGTGTAGAGATCACTTAAAATTTTTTTAAAGTAAAAAAATAAAAATAAATGTAAAAACGTGATCCCACACAGCACTTGGTGGAGTTTTCATAATTAGAAGATTGCCATCTTCCTTCCATCACCTCTTTGATTGTTCCCTCCCCTGTTTCTATTTTCTCCTTCAGCAACCTTAATTTATTTATTTAAAAGATTAATTTAATTTTTTTTTCTTTTTCGAAAGAGAGAGTGTGAGCAGGGAGAGGAGCAGAAGGAGAGAAAGGGAATCTCAAGCAGGCTCCATCCTCAGCGTGGAGCCCTACACCAGGCTCGATCCCACAACCCTGGGGTCATGACCTGAGCTGAAATCAAGAGTCAGATGTTCAACCGACTGAGCCACCCAGGCGCCCAGCACCCTTTTAAACACAGTTTTGAATTTCTGGATTTAGTCCTTGTTTCATGTTTTCTCATAACTTCCTACTCTTTCCTCTTTGCAGTGAGAACCCCCCACCCAGCTTGATTTTCCATGTTCCGAATTTAGTCTGTAGCTATGTTTATTCTGCTATTCAGCCCATCTATTACATTCTCTTTCTTTTCTTGACTGAACGCTTTCTTATCTCCACGTACTGTGATTGCTTCTTCTCATTGAAACTAGTTCCTTTATTTTTTTTAAACAAATGTGATATTCCCTTGAATCTCTTTATTTAAATTTTGTTGTTGCTGTTGTTTCCTGTAGTAGTTCTGCTTCGTTGAAGTTCATTCTCATATTTGTCATGCTTGGTGCTTGTCTTTCATTCTGCTTTCCCTCTGCCCAGTGTTTGGTGACTTTTGGTAGTATTTTCTCAGCCTAAGTGAGACTCTTGATTTGTAACCTGACAATGAATTTAAATCCTAATTACTGAGGACCTAGATCTAATGATCTGTGTGTGTACATAAAATCAGGGATGGCCTGGGGGTTATGTCTTCTGCTTGTTGTGCCTAATTTTTTGTGATGACTGTTAGTTACCTCAAGCCCTCAGCCAATAAAGAGAGGCTTTTTCTTTTTTTTTTTTTTTTTTTTTTTTTTTAATTTTTTTTTTTCAACGTTTATTTATTTATTTCTGGGACAGAGAGAGACAGAGCATGAACGGGGGAGGGGCAGAGAGAGAGGGAGACACAGAATCGGAAACAGGCTCCAGGCTCTGAGCCATCAGCCCAGAGCCTGACGCGGGGCTCGAACCCACAGACGGCGAGATCGTGACCTGGCTGAAGTCGGACGCTTAACCGACTGCGCCACCCAGGCGCCCCAAGAGAGGCTTTTTCTGAATGAAATTCAGGAGAGGAAAATAGGCTGTGAAGATACCTACCTTAATATTTTAATTTTAATTTCTAAAATACATAAAAAGATTAGTTGTTAAATATCTTCAGAATTTAAGATTTTCTTTTATAATCAGGGAACACTCTAGAATAGCTGAATTTTAGCAAGGCAGCTGACATCTTTCATGACATCTTTATAGATAAGCTAGAGAACTATTATCTAGATGTATCAAAGAATTATTGAGTATTGGATCAAATGTGCAATAGAATCCTACCTTGTTGATTTACTTCGAATATTAGATAAGACAATTAAAAGAACTATGGAAAGTCTAGATTGATCTATAATAGAAAGAAGATAGAGCTCTTCATAGGAGAAAAGATTTCAGAAAGAGGAATAGGAGAGAAGAAAAACAGCTGCCAGTGGTGGGAGGTAATGCGTTTTGAGGAGTTGAGGAGAAGGCAGAGATTTGGGGGCCGTGGCCTCGAAGTGTAAGAGATGAAACAAATTCTCCTTTAGAATTTTTAAAGGCAACCTCAGTACCGATGTAAATATTTTTTGAGATATTTAGATATCAAACTCGTGTGTATTCTGAAAGTGTTGTGGTTCAAAAACTGACCAGTGACAGCTCACGTTTAGAGGAGTCACATGTGCCCAGCCTTAAGTGATTATATTCTATTTGTAGGTAGGCATCGGTTCCTATGCTGTCTCGCGCAGGTCATTCTCTGGCATTTTTACAGAGTTGCTATGGAGCCAGTTCAGTCTGAAGGGGGCTGTGCACCTGTGCAAGCAGGGCGGGACCACGGTTTGTGGGTGCCAGCTGTTAATGTGGCACCTTCCCAATATTGATTCAATGTTTTCAAGTGAGAAGAAACAACTTAATAAAAATTGTATACCTCATTCTTATATTCAAAATGAGAGATTTCTTACATGTGATTTTTCTAAACCAAAACAACAACAACAACGAAACTTAACTTCAGCTACTTAAACTTTATAATAAGCCAGTAAATAGCACCGTGTTAGCTACCGTTCCCTGTAAATAGCACTATGCCACGTGTTATTTGGGCACAGAGTTTCAGTCATCTATGCCCTACAATCCTGGGGAATTGTCAGTTGTGTGGTCCCGGGGCTGTTGTGTGGCCAAGTGCAAGCTCCAGAAAGATTAAAGGTGGAGAATAAGCTCCACGAAGAGCAGTAGCGGGGACATGGCAGGCATTTGACCAAGACCTATTGTATGATTGAACAGAGCTTACACCATGGTTAACCCTTGGAGTAGAGCTATTTCCTAGGTATGTCAGGAGTTCTCTGTAGGAAACATCAACTAACAAAAGCCATAGTTTCTCATTATTCTACTTGGTCTTGTGCTCCTGATAGACAGGCTGCCCAAACAGCTGCTCAGTTGGCTATCCCAAACCGGAGCGCTATCTGTGAGAATTCTCCTTGGTGCAGAGTGGAATACACGCCAACCTTTCCTGGGGCACCTGGGTGGCTCAGTCACTTAAGCATCTGACTCTTGATTTCCGTTCAGGTCGTGATCTCTCGGTTTGTGAGTTTGAGCCCCACATCAGACTTTGTGCTGCCAGTGCTGAGCCTGCTTGGGATTCTCTCTCTCTCTCTCTCTCTCTCTCTCTCTGCCCTCTCCCCACTTGCGCTCTCTCTCTCTCTCTCTCAAAAATAAATAAATAAACATTTAAACACACTAATCTTTTCTGCGAAATGCTAGGTCCAGTAGCTATGTAAGCTACTGACTGCATTGTATTTGTTGTAATATGAGGAGGAGCATGGGGAGAGCGGCAGACTCAGCACAGAGGGAAGACTTGAGCTAAACATCTTCCCCAAGTCACAAACTAAGTGGGATTTCTTCTTCTAAGATTTTAAAGGCAGACACGCACTTGCCATAATAAGAAATTAATGTCTTTCTTAACTTCTTACAGAAATTATATGAAATTTTGGAAACCAACAAACGAGATGCCATCAAAGAACTTGGTAAGTAGTTGGAGTATCTGATTTCCTGAAATCACACGCTATTATCCCATCATTTAGCCATGGGAAGCCAAGTTCATACTCATCTTCGATTACTCATTTATTCATCCAATGAGCATTTACTGAATGCAGGCAGTAGGCCAGGTGTGCCAAAAATGCAGAGCCAGGCGGAAGGTATGAGAATATCAATGGATAATTGCAGAAAGTTAGAGAAGGTCTTGTACTGGCCATGGGAGTGTAGAGGAAAGAATGAGGGGTGTGGAGAGTGGCTTAAGATGGCAGGTTCCTTAAGGCTGTCAGAAAAAGACACAAGGCGATTACATTTGACAAAGGGTGCTTTGTTTTGTTCTACTTTGCTTACAAGCATACTCAGGAATGTGGGGCTACAATCTCTTGACATTTCTAGTCTCTCTGCTTGCGTTGAAGCACACAGCAGGAGCCCTAGGGTTTTATACAAAGCTTCTTGGGTCTGCTCTCCTCATAAGGGGCTTTGGGGCAGGCTGTGAGTGTGTGCCAAAGTATCTGGGAGAGAGCCCTGGCATATAGTAGGTTCTTGATAAATGGATGTTACTATAAAAGAGATGAAGTGAAATCACTTTGTACTCATAGCCACATTGTAAGATGCCAAATGGATTTATGAGGATCATACTTTCCAAATCAAAATTAGAAGAACATGGCCTAATGAATGACATTGTGAATTTGGAGACAATAGGTCAGAATATTTCGGCACTGTCTCAGATAACCCAGGACCCATTGTTGCCTTTACATATAGAGATAGATTTTTATTTCTGTGCTTTTATTTACTTATTTTTTAATGTTTATTTTTGAGAGATAGAGCATGAGTGGGGGAGGGGCAGAGAGAGAGGGAGACACAGAATCCGAAGCAGGCTCTAGGCTCTGAGCTGTCAACACAGAGCCCGATGCAGGGCTCAAACCCACGAACCATGAGATCATGACCTGAGCCAAAGTTGGACGCTTAACCGACTGAGCCACCCAGGTGCCCCTATTTCTGTGCTTTTAAAGATTAGGGGTGTAGGAGCTGCTATCTCATATTATGCTTTAGATTCATATGGAATATTACAAAGTTTTCTTGATTCAGTCCTGTAAAAGGGAATGCCTGTTCCCACATGGTTACTGCAACTGATTATTGAATGCTAATTATGTCAGGAACTGTGTTATCAGCTTTATGTGCATTATCTCATTTAATCCTTGTAATTACTCCAAGAAGCAGATACTATTACTGTCTTCACTTTATAGATAATGAAGCTGAGGTTTAGAAAGTTTAATGCGCCTCAAGGCATGTGGGTGGTAAGTGCTGAGCTAGATCTCGAGCCCAGGTGCACCTGACACTGAAATCTGTTCGTGATCACGCTATCCTTCATTTTAGCGGCCAGTTCATGGCCGTTCAAAAAAAAGTTTGAGTAGCAACCTTGGGTGGCTCAGGGGATTAAGAGTCTGACTCTTAATTTCAGCTCAGGTCATGATCTCACCGTTCGGGAGTTCCAGCCCTGCGTCAGATTCCACGCTGACAGCGCAGAGCCAGCTTGGGATTCTCTGTCTACCACCCTCTCTGCCCTTCCCCAACTCATGCATGCTCTCTCTCTCTCTCTCTCTCAAAAAAATATACATAAACTTAAAAAAAAAAGTTTGAGTACCTTCCAGATGTCAGGCATTAAAAAATTTTTTTTTATGTTTATTTTTGAGAGAGAGAGAGAGGGAGAGAGAGTGGGGTAGGGGCAGAGAGAGAGAGGGAGACACAGAATCCAAAGCAGGCTCCAGGCTCTGAGCTGTCAGCACAGAGCCCGATGCGGGGCTCAAACTCACGGACTGTGAGGTTATGACTTGAGCCGAAATCCGATGCTTAACTGGCTGAACCACTCAGGCGCCCCAGATGTCAGGCATTTTGCTTAATGTCAGGATGACAAAGATGAAAGAGACGCTGTTTTCGCCATGTCTTCCAGTCCAGGTCATGACTTCCTGTGTTCATTAAAGAGGAAAAGCTATGCCATTTGATCTCAGAAATCCCCACCAGCTGAAGCCAGGGGTCTCTTTCATGAAGCCATTTATGCGTTCACCCAACAAAAGTTATGTGATGTGAAGGATCAAATAAGTAAGGACCAAAATCCCACACTATAGTAGGTTCCATAATGGAGATATGTAGGACATGCCATGGGAATAAAGAGGAGAGAGTGATTCTCTCCTAGCTGGTGGGGGACGCCAGTTTTCAATATTCTCATCCATAAAATGCAGATGAAAATAGCTCTAGTCCTACCGGCCTCGCATGTTCTGTATGAAGCAGGAATAAAAGGATATTGTGTAAGCACTTTGGAATTTACAAACTATTACACACATATTAGTTATTATCATGGTTATGGCATTGTATGCTTACTGATGGTTATATTTGCTTCAGGACTCATAGAGCACGAGGGTCGTGATGTTGTCATTGCTTTGAAGACTAGGCAGGCAATCCGGAACGTGATTGCTAAAGCTCTGAAAAACCTCACCTTCCTTTGGTCAAGAGGCATTATTGATAAACATGAGGGCATCGAGATGAATAAGGTAATAAAGCAATTATCCACGTTGCTTGATTCCATGAGCCCAACACCCGAGGCTGCATTGTTACTTGAGCAGAATGTAAGGAGTGAGGGAGATTAAATCGGGTGTTAGCTGTAATTTGCCTGGAGCCTTTGTTAATGCCAGTGGCAGTTAGTGCCAGTGCGACCTGGTATACACCATGTCAAAACTATTTGGTTGCAAGTAACAGAAACCAACTTGAGCTAGACCTTGCCAAGAAATGGGGCTGGGGGGTTTATTATAAAGACATAAGAGTGCCTAACCAAACCCATGGTAGCCAGACCATATGGCCATGCCTGAGGAAGGGACCTGACTGTGGACCTGGAAAGCTTTCCGGGTTCTCCATTTCCTGTGAGGGTTGCCCTCTGTGGCCTCTTCTTTTGGCTCCCTCTACAAACTCATTAGATTTTTCTGCTTGTCTATCCACTGGTGGAATGTGTACTGCCCAGGCCAGGCAGCTGTGACAAGGGAGGTGGGAGTCACATAACGTTAACATGGTAGGGAAAGGATCAGCTTGCGTGTGTGCGTGTGTGTGTGTGTGTGTGTGTGCTTGTGTGTGTTGGTGGGAGTCTGGGGGTGCAGTTCTGAGAGAGGAGGACCCAGGAAGACACCATAATTGGTTAGCTGATAAATGGACTTTTGAAAAATGATAAATGTATTTGCAAAAAAAAATAGGAACATATGACAGAAAAACATATTTAATATTTAATGCTATCACTCTATCACATCCACCATCTAGACTGTGCATTTGTGCAAATATGATTGTTCTTCCTATCCTCTGCAAGAACCTATCAGTTTCCTAACAGAAAGCAGAAATATGGAAGTTCTAGTCCTACCTTCTGTCTGTGTTGACCACTGATAAGCTGCTTCTGGGTATCATATGCTTTTCCTTGTCACTGGCAGCTCCCAGCCAAGGGTCACATGCACTGTGCTTCTGGTCATTCCCTGGACATAGTCCCCTCTCCATGATTCCCAAAGAGAAATGGGTGTGGGACAGGCCAGCTTTCCCCTCTGAGGCTCTATCTCTTTAGGCTAATATTATGGCAAAGGACAAAATGGGTTATATGATTTCTTCTTAGTGTCTGACAGAGGGAAGAAAATGGCTACTTTACAGTATCCTTCAAGTTGTATATACCTCTACACACGCTGTGGTTTGTATTCTATTCTTTTCATTTATCAGTTGAAGATTATATAAGATTCAATTGAATTCTTGTTATTCATTAATTAAAATAAATAAATAATAGCCCTTATAAGGAGAGAGGCTATTTTTTTCTATAGGTTTGTTTAGAAAGGTAATGTGTAAATCAATCATTCAACAGTTACTTATTGAATGCATATTAATTGCCTAATTGTCAGCCAAAGAGATATAATTATCTTCTAAGTCATAAGGAGCTAGTCATAAGGAATTACCTAGCTAATTCAATTTAATTGAGTAAATACATGTTGAATACCTACTATGTGTTATGGACTCTTGGGGAGATTGGATACTTAATACAACGATGACCCCAAAGTCCACTGGCTCTTTCTTGTTCTTTGATTTAATCCTTTATTCATCCAGTCAATCAAGTGATTATCTCTTACCTGGTGTGGGAAGCCAGAGAAGGTTTCTGAGAGCCCATAAAACTGAAACTATATCCTTCAAAATTAGAAGAATTTAGGGAAGCAAATAATACATACAAGAAAGATTTGAGGAAATGTGGCATTAAATTGTACAGTAGTCAACTGTGAAGTTTATTTTATTTTTTTATTTTAGAGAGAGAGAGTGTGTGAGTGGAGAAGCAGGGCAGAGGGAGAGAGAGAAAACCTCAAGCAGGCTCTACACTCAGTGTGGAGCCTGACATGGGGTTCAATACCATGTAGGATCGCTTGAGCCAAAATCAAGAGTTGGATGGTCACCTGCCTGAACCATCCAGGTGCCCCAAACTGAGAAGTTTAGATGATCTGAAATTAACACAGTGGACTACAGTGTTAACTGAATTATAAAGATAATAAATTCAATATGAGTTAATATATCAATTCATAGGGGTGCCTGGGTGGCTCAGTCGGTTGAGCGTCCAACTTCCGCTCAGGTCATGATCTCCCGGTCTGAGTTCGAGCCCCGCGTCAGGCTCTGTGCTGACAGCTCAGAGCCTGGAGCCTACTTCGGATTCTGTGTCTCCCTCTCTCTCTTCCCCTCTCCCGCTCATGCTCTGTCTCTCTCTCAAAAATTTGGGGCACCTGGGTGGCTCAGTCGGTTGAGCGTCCAACTTCGGCTCAGGTCACGATCTCGCGGTCCGTGAGTTCGAGCCCCGTGTCAGGCTCTGGGCTGATGGCTCAGAGCCTGGAGCCTGCTTCCCATTCTGTGTCTCCCTCTCTCTCTGCCCCGCCCCCGTTCGTGCTCTGTCTCTCTCTGTCTCAAAAATAAATAAACGTTAAAAAAATAAAAAAATTAAAAAAACATTAAAAATATATATCAATTCATAAATTCAATGAGTTAAGGGAAGAATAGGGACAAAAAAGGTTAGAGGATAATTTAAATAGGGTGAGAGAAAGTATGAGTCAAAATTAAAATAAATTTACATGACAATAGTGTTTAAAGATTTCCTTAATTTTTACATAAATCTCTTTTCTGCTATAGGATCTGATCACCATTATTTTGACTGTTTTCAGGTACTTCTTAGGAAAATAAAGGCACTGAATGACTTTCCAATGGCAATCCCGCCACCAACCCCTGACAAATATCTTCATAATATTGTTTGGCTGGAAAATAAAGACGTTCTCATTGAGTTCTTCAAGGTAAAGATTCTGTCTTCTATCCTGGGTCACTTTTGATGATAATTACTTTCCACTCCCTAAGGCAAGATTAACAAAAAGTATATCCAAGGCAAGAATCCTGTGATGGCCGATGAAGTGTAAGCCAAAATGGAGGCCCAGCAAAACCCAGTTTTCCAGTTTTCTACTTTTTTTTAGAGCAAGGGTTTCAAGTTTAAATTACTATACAGGCAAGGTAGATAATATAAAAGTAAAAGAAGCTGTATAGTATTATAGGGAACAGCAAGAACTGTGGTATATTCCAGAGTTCATGCTCTGTCTAAAGTCAACTGTTATGGAAATTTAGACTCTTACAAGAAATATTTATTGAATCTTCTCCCTGTGCCAGAGGCGGTTCTAGGTTTGGGGATATGCCAGTGAATAAAGCAAATGAAGTCCCTGCCTTCCTGGACTTTATATTATACGCCTAGAGCTAAACAATAAACACATAAACACACAAATACGTAGTCTATTAGATCTATCAATGCTATGGAGAAAAAGTGAGAAGAGGGAATATAGTTGGGGAGCTATTTTATATGAGGTGGTCAGGGAAGGCTGCTCTAACAAGGTGACATTTGAAGTGGGATCTGCATGCCGTGCAGATATCTGGGAGGAGAGCATTCCAGGCAAGTGCAGTGCCCTGGTGCGGAGTGTGCTCAGTGTGTTCAAGGAACATCCCCAGAGCCCCTGTGGCAGAAGCAGGGATGGCAGGACCAGATGAAGTTGGAGAAGTAATGGAGCCTGAGTTTGTACAACTCTGCAGGCCATTGTAAGGGGTTTGGCTTTTACTCTGAATTCAATGAAAACTTAAGAGAAGGTTTTGAACAGAGATGTGGTATGATCTCACGTACATTTCAAAATGACCACCTTGGGGATGTCTGGGTGTCTCAGTCAGTTAAGTGTCTGACTCTTGATTTTGGCTCAGGTCATGACCTCATGCACTGACTGTGTGGAGCCTGCTTGGGATTCTCTCTCTCTCTCCCTCTCTCTGACCCTCCCTGGTTTGCATGTGTGTGTACACATGTGTGTATTCTTTCTCTCTCTCAAAACAAATAAATAAACTTAAAAAAAAATGACCACCTTATTGCTATGTTGAGAATAGGTTGGTAAGGGGTCAAGGGAAAGCCAGAAGCAAGAGTGATGGTGGTTTGGATTAGTGAAAGTGATGAGTGGTCAGACTCTTGATGTGTTTTGGAAGGTAGAGCTGATAGGTGCTGATGGAAGGAGTGTTAGAGAGGATGACTTCTGGGATTTTAGTCTGAAAATAGGAATGGAGTTCCTGTTGACTTAAGTGCAGAAGAGAAGATTTATATGGAGGGCACAGGAGTTTGGTTCTGAATGAGTTAAATTTGAGAAAGTGTTGAGACATCCAAATGGAGATGTTGAGTAGGCGGTAAGATACATGACTGGAATTCAGGTGGCAGGCCAAACGGGAGATAGGTATTTTGGAGTTTTCAGCATAGAGATAGTATTTAATATATGGAGACTTGGTGAGATAAGTTAAGGAATTATTATGGACATCCAAGGATTGAGTTCTGGGCTATCCAACATTTAGAGTGGAAATGAGGAGGAATTAGCAAAACAGAGGAAAGAGATGAGATTTGTGGTTGCCAGAGGCAGAGGATAGGGGCAGGGAAAATTGAAGGAAGATAGTCAAAAGGTACAAACTTCTAAGTTATAAACAAGTACTAGGAATGTGCTGTACAACATGATGACCATAGTTATTAGCATTGCTGCATGGTATATTTGAAAGTTGCTAAGAGATTAAATCCTAAAAGTTCTCATCACAAGGAAAAAATTGTTTTTGTAACTAGATGAGGTAATGGATGTTAACTAAACTTGTGGTAATCGTTTCATAATATATGTATGTCAAGTCATTATGCGGTATTCCTTAAACCTGAACAGGGCTATATGTCAATTACATCTGAATAAAACTGGGGGCGGGGTGGGGGGGAAGAATTGAGGAGTAATCCATCATGTGGGAGGAAAACTAAAAGAAAGTGGTGTTCCAGAAGCCAAGTGAAAAAAAGTATTTCATAAAGGGGAAAGTAAGCAACCATGTCAAATGAGGCTGAGATCAAATAAGAAGATTAGAAATTGACTATTAGATTTAATAATGTGGAGGTCAGATTTTTTAGATCTGAATTTTTATGCGAAATTTCCAAATTTTAAAAATTTTGCACACATTAAAAATTTAAAAATATCCCGCAGGCCAAACAAAAAACATCCTTGGATTGGATGTGACCCATAGACCACCAGTTTGTGGTTCTAGTTTTAAATGGCTATAGTATAAATTATAAGATTTATAACTTTTTCATCAACCTGTTAAAACCTCTGTTAGATTTTTATTTTTATTTTTTTTTATTAAAAAAAATTTTTTTTTTAATGTTTATTTATTTTTGAGACAGAGAGAGACAAAGCATGAACGGGGGAGGGTCAGAGAGAGGGAGACACAGAATCTGAAACAGGCTCCAGGCTCTGAGCTGTCAGCACAGAGGCCGACGCGGGGCTCGAACTCACGGACCGTGAGATCATGACCTGAGTCGAAGTCGGCCGCTTAACTGACTGAGCCACCCAGGCGCCCCTCTGTTAGATTTTTAGAATCAGGAAGACTCTGTGAGAAAGAATGGCATTTGTTTTACCATAAATTTGGTTGTACCATATTTTGTGATCTAGGCACGTAGATATGTAAGGCATCTATTTGTCCACAATGAGGACATTTTCCTTGTTTTCTAGAAAGATAGCAATCATAATGAAGTTCTACTGAGCTTTGAATATCTGATTCCTTTTTTGCTATACCAATGTTTTCTTCCTATCAGAAATTTTTGAATTTTTCTTCTGAATTGATTTCAAATGTACTGAATTAAGACTCCTTTGGTTGAAAGTAACAAGAGCTAGGGGGTAGCTGGATGAGCCTGGATGGCTCATTCGGTTGGGCGTCCAGCTTTGGCTCAGGTCATGATCTTTTGGCTTACGACTTCTAGTCCTGTGTTGGGCTCTGTGCTGACAGCTCAGAGCCTGGAGCCTGCTTTGGGCTCTGTCTCTCTCTCTGCCCCTCCCTTGCTCATGCTCTCTGCCTCTCAAAAATTAAAAAAAAATTTTTTTTAATTAAAAAAAAAGTAACAATAGCTTACTTGAATTAGTTTAAGCAAAGGGGAAGTTGACTGAAAAGACAAGGTGGTGGTATAGAGAAGCTACTAAGAAATAGTTAGCTAACTAACCATGGGCAGGGTGGGATTCAGGCCAGTTTAGGAATATCAGTGGTGGGAATTTGTGGACCCTTCTTCCAGCACTTGGATATCATGGCTCAGTTCTCAATTCCCAGGCTCCTTGTCTCTCAGTTCCAATTCTTGAGAAAGAAGTCCAACTGGCTTAGCTTGGATCTGATGTCCTGCTTTGGGGAGCACAAGTGTGGCTGCAATAAGGAGGAAGAAACCTGATGTGATGGCCAAGGGCTGTAGTGGGTAGTTTGAAAAATAGACTGCAAATAAATGCGTGTGGGAGGTGGGTGATGGACTTGGACTGGGAAGCAGGTGTCTCTAAAGTGTTTCTTATAATTTGCATTCTCCTTAGTTTTGTTAAAATCCAATTTAAGATACAGTTAGAATTTTGTTCTTTGTAGGTAATAATTTTCACAAGTGTAATTAACTGACCACCCAGCAGTGAATGGGGAGGAATGCCAAAACCAATGAGAAGAAGCTAACTCTATAGATTAATGATTCATAGACACCTGAGGTGAATCTGTCACCACAACGTAACCTCCTTCCCATCCTTGACTTACCATGCCTCTGCAAGGCTGTTGGACCCTCTCTATCCCCTTACAGACTTCTGTTACTCTATGTGTACCCTTTCCTTAATATGTTGGGTCTTGATAGCCATTTCAATCCAATTTTACCAGGGTAAAAATTGTGATGAATTGGGAGTACACAGCCCAGGGATTGTGTGGCTAACTAGCTAAAATCCACAGGGTAAACAAAATAACACCCCTTACGGTAGACTGTGATTTCAAGTGTGGTTTCCATCACAGCTACAATGGTTAATTTTAACTACTCCTCCCTTCTTTCATTCTCCAGCCAGTGTGGTTAATTAGAAACCTAATAGTCTATAAAGAGAAGCCAGAAGTCAATGGTAGAAAATAAGGGTCTGAATAATACATAAGCTGGCTAATTGGTTTTATGTGACCTTTTTAAAAAAATCGTGAAGTTATCCATGAAGTGCATGAAGTAAAAAGTGAAAACTCATCACTCCTTACCCCACATTTAGAGATAATCACTATGAATGATTTCGAGATATGTTTCCCATATATCTTTATAAAATGCAGATCTGTCACCCTAATTCCCCTGTTACAAACCCTTCCATGGCTCCTTTCTGGTTTTGGGGAAAAGCCCAAACTCTTTAATGTGCCTACAAGACTCTTCAAGACCTGGCTTTGGCTCACTTCTCCAGTCCTTTCTCTACTGGGGCTGTGTTATGACTTTTCATGGGCCCTGGCACTTTTGCCTTTGTCGGCCTCTTCCCCCATATAAAAGTACAAAAATTATACTTTACGACTGTGTTAGTATAAAGATAAATATATTAGTATTAAATGTTCTAGTATTAAAGCATTTTCTTCCACCTAAAAGTTTTTTTATTCCCTTCTGATTTTAAAACAAATGAAAATACTGTTATGAGTCCCAAATGTGTTGGGAACCCTAGGCACTATGCCTAGTGAAGCCTGTCTCCACCCCACCCTGCTGTGGCCACAGAATACCAAATCTACAGTTACCCCAACTGTAGATACTCTATTTGCTTCTGGGTCTTTGCATATGCCGAATCCTCTGCCCTGAATGGGGTTCAACTCATTGTATCCTGCCTATCTGTTACCCTTCCTTCAGGCCTCAGCTTGGCTGTTCTTTCCCCTTTAAAGTCTTCCCTGGACACCCAATACTGGGTCCTGTGGCCTTTCTGGACTTTTCCAGAGCATCCTGTTTCTGTCTCCTTTATCAGAAGTATCACACTTTATTGTAAACATCTACTCAACTGAGCACTTGTTAGATGTTTCCATCAGTCACTGTGCCCGGTACAAATCACAAAGTCTACAATTTGCTTGCTTGTTCCTTTCTTTTAAAATAAAATTGATGAGGCATGTCAGCATATTATAATTCATTAACAAACCAAAGCATACAATTTGTGGAGTTTTTTTTTTTCTACTTGAAACCCATTTCAGCTTTAACATCTTATTTCTATTTAGAAAAGTAGGCTATGAAACTTTTGTGTTGACTCCTTTTTTATTTTTCTTTCAGGAAAGAGCCAAACTTGCCTACTTCGACTATGGAGATGTCATTTGTAAAGAAGGTGAAATGCCACAAGGAATCTACTTAATTATTTCAGGAATGGCAATTGTAAGGGACTATTCATTGTTTACTAAAAATGTACTTTGAAATATATATGATTTTAACATAAGGAGAAATTTAGGAATCAGGAAAGTTTCATATTTTGAACATAATTTCTAAACGAAACCATTTCTGCTCAGAGTGAACACTACAGCTGAGAGATAATGATAATACCCAACATCTGAAAGGTGCTCCTCATTTAACAAAATGTTTTTATAGTCTTTGCTTATTCCTCGTGGCAATTCTGGGAGGAAGCAGTCTTTTCCATGATGTTCTGATAAACAACTTGGAGTGGTTGAGTTATCTCAAGGAAATGAAAGTCAAGAATGATGGGCTGGACCACAATGTCAGATCCTTACTGAGGTCAAATAGGATGAGGTTTGAAAATATGACTTTTACCCGACCAGTAGGAGGCATTTGGTGACCAGAGAGAGAAAGAGGTCAGTAGAGTGAGGGGGACAAGAGTTCTTTAGAATCTGAATGCTGGTAGCTGAATACATGGGTGAGCCCCAGCTTATGGCCCAAATAATTCCTAGATCCCAAATGATGGTGACAAGTGACAAACCCTTAGTATAATACACATACTATATCTGGCTCTCTATTTTTGGAAGAGGTATTTCAGACCTTAAAAATATCAAAACTGATCATGGAAATAGACTGTTATGATAAGTATATTATAATACTAACTAACACATATAGCCCTTATTAAATGTCTGGCACTTTTGATTCATTCATTCATTCAACAAATATTTACCTCATTACCACCACACAGTGGCACTATTCATTCTAGGCACAGAATTGACAAAACAGACAAAAATCCATGCCTTCTTAGAGTTTACTTTCTAGTAGAGGCATAGAAGGGGATGGGATAATGAACAAAATAAGCCGTTAGATATACAGTATGTTAGAGGTGATTGAGAGAGGAAGAAGTTAGTTGTAATTTTTTAAAGGGTGGTCAAAATGGCAATATACTATGACAATTAATCCTTATAATAACCTTTTTTTTCATAGAAAAAAGCTGATGTACAGAGAATTAATTCGCTTGCCCCTGCAATGGCACATAGTAACAGGTCGAGAAAGGCTTTGAACCCATAGAGTTGGACTCAGTAATGTCCTTAGCCATTATTCTATTCTGCTTCCAGTAGATGTGTCATGTTCCTATTAGAATCATAACAAAAGTACACTGCTACTTGTATTTATTAAGTATGTCGAATCAAACACTTAAAAGCTGCAACTTACATTTTCCTTTGAGGAATTTTCCTGCAATGACTGGGCTAGTTAGGTCTTCTTAAAGTATAAGTCCAACAATATTTGGGCTGGAGATGTTATTAGTGTTTAATTGATGCCATAGTAACTCAGGACAAATTTAGCAGTTTAGATTATCTCATAGTTCAGAAGTCCTATGGGCTTAGTTGCTTTCTCTGCTTGAATCTCACAAGGCCAATATCAAAGGGTCAGTAGGGCAGTGTTCCCTTCTGGAAACTCTGAGGGCAGAATCAATTTCCAGATTCATTGAGGTTGTTGGTAGAATCCAGTTCCTTATGGCTAGAGGACAGACGTCCCTGCTTCTTTGCAGACTATCAGCCGGGATCCACCTCCAGCCCCCACACCTCCCTTCCATCTTTGCATGCAGCCCCCCCACCCCCCACCATCTTAGAGCTGAGGTACAGCCAATCCCTCTCTTGATGCTGCATCTCTCTGATTGACTCTACTTCCTTTTCTACTTTTGAGGGCTTGTGTGATTACATTGACCCAGCAGCATAATCCAGAATTTTCTCTTTAGAGTCTGCTGATTAGTAACCTTTGTTCCTTCTGCAAAGTCCCTTCCCAAGCGCTACCTAGATCAATGTTTGCTTGAATAACAAAGAGACAGGAATCTTGGAAGGACGTCTTTAAATTCTGCCTATAGATGTTATCTTCTTTTCTTGGTTGGTAAAAAGCCGAGATAGGGTTCACTGCTCAAAGAGCCTTTGAATTGCATTCAAAATTAAATTAGAAAAATGTCAAAGTCCTTTGGAAGCCTGAATGCCTCTAAAAGTTTGAATGGTGATCACTGGCGGAGGGGGCATTTTCCTAGCAACTTCTTCAGTGACCCTCCATTCCCTGTTTCCTGTGTCCTGAACAATAGCCTTCCTCTTTGATGTGCACAGCTCAACTTTCTGGAAAATTCTGTAATCCTTCTGGTCGGTTCCTGCAGCTTCCTTGTGAAATCTGATAGCTTTTTTATTTCCCCCACCCATGCCTATCAGTTCTTTTCTTAAAGTGAGTCAGTCACCCTGTCTGTATTCTCCCTAAAAACTTGTTCTGTTGATGTCCCATGGAAATTACTAACCATTTTAAAGGGCGACTAGGTTGTGCTGAAATCATGGCTTGATTTGGAGGCATGTTAATTCATGCTGTCTGATTTAGTCTTCTTCCACCAGAGGCACTAGCTCATTATAATAAGAATTTCTAATAGACTCGAAATGGCTGGTTGAGTTAGTTGCAGACAGCAATCACTACTTTTGGTGGGATTTTTATAGAAGGAAGGTGTAAGTCAGTAGAAAGTTGTAAACAGTCAGTAGAAAGTTGTAAATAGGGTCATCTGTGAAGATAAAGGTTAGAAACGATCCTTCCTTTGGAGAATTGAGATGTGAAAGAAAATTGTGATTTTTTTGGGGGGGGTACCTTAATTCCTTTTTCACACCTGAAAGTGTAGTAAAGAATCTTTTCCTTCCTGGAGGGGTGGTGGGAGGGGGGATGGGCTAAATGGGTAAGGAACATTAAGGAATCTACTCCTGAAATCATTGTTGCTCTATATGCTAACTAACTTGGGTGTAAATTAAAAACTTAATTAATTAATTAATTTTAGAAAAAGAATCTTTTCCTTCCATTGTTAATAATTGAAAGAAACAGTGGGAGCTCCTGTGGCTTGGTTTGGTGAAAAGTTTCTAATTTTATATTTCCCTTTGCAGTTGCATAGCTCACCGCCTACCTTTGGAATAGACAGTAGCCTAAGGTCTGATAGAGAGTTCAAAACCATGTTTACAGAATACTGTACCAGTGGAGACATCATTGGAGAGCTGAGCTGTCTGCTTAAGCGTGAAATTGAATATACTGCCATTTGTGAAACTATTTTACAGGTAAGAAACTGGTTCTGTCTGTATTGTGGGCTATTAGTTAATTCTTCCTGAAGTAAATAAGGAATGCCAGAATCTTTTCTTCCTTTGGGTTCCGTTATCTTATGTAGCCACCTACCCAGCTATTGTGAAGCAGTGTAGACTAGCTGAGAAAAGATTTAGTGTCTCACATCCTGGCTGTGGGACCTGGAGTGAGATATTTTAATCTCTCTGTGTCTTAGTATCCTTGTTTATTAAAAGAGAGAATGTCTAGCTTTGACGTTATGAAGATTAGGAAAATGTCTAAGTGCATGGCATGTATAGACACTCAATAAATGGCCACCATTATGAAAGAAGTATTTTTAAAGAATACTTGTTTTTTTTTTAATTTTTTAATGTTTATTTATTTTTCAGAGAGAGACAGAGCATGAGCGGGGGAGGGGCAGAGAGAGAGGGAGACACAGAATCCAAAGCAGGCTCCAGGTTCTGAGCTGTCAGCACAGAGCCCGATGTGGGGCTTGAACTCACAAATCGTGAGATCATGACCTGAGCCAAAGTTGGCTGCTTAACTAACTGAGCCACCCAGGTGCCCCTAATTGGTTTTTTTTTATTGTTATTTATGTACTATTATTATTTTTTTTTTTATGTTGAAAAAATTTATATTTAGATTTAGCCAGCTGGACTCAGTTTAGATGATCCCAATTTTGTTGGCAACATCCAAAGCATCATAGTCAGGAGCCAGTTGAACATATGCTTTCTTTTCTCCATCGGGCCTGATCAGAGTGTTGACCTTGGCCACATCAATGTCATAGAGCTTCTTCATGGCCTGTTTGATCTGGTGCTTGTTGGCCTTGACATCCACAATGAACACAAGAGTGTTGTTGTCTTCTATTTTCTTCATGGCTGACTTGGTAGTCAGGGGGAACTTGATGATGGCATAGTGGTCAAGCTTGTTTCTTCTGGGGGCGCTCTTTCAAGGATATTTGGGCTGCCTTCAGAGATGCAGTGTCTTGGGCCGTCGGAATGTAGGTGACGTGCAGATCTTTTTTTTATAACTGTGGACGCCTTTCAGCACTGCTTTCTTGGCCTTCAAAGCCTTTGCTTTAGCTTCAGCTTTGGGAGGGGCAGGGTCCAGAGTCTTAGGGGTGTGTGGGACAGAAGGGAATGTTGCTTTATCAGTTTCATACCATTTAGTTTCTGGAAGAGGACAGGAGGCATGAATTTAGTCACAAGGTTGAAGTGAAGTCACTGAAGTCCATGTAGCTTGAATTCTTAAAGAGCAGTCTTCCATATTCAGGTAAGCAGTTGGCCTCTGGAAACAAATCCTGTGAATCAGTCTATAGCCAACATGCAGGGGTACAAGAGCACCCAGAGTGGGGCCCCAAGTCAGGTTCCACCACCCACTGCTGACAAAATCCAAAGGCAGAGAGACATGAGGGATGGTGAAACAAGAAAAAAAATTATTTCAGTGAGGCCAACACCAGGAAGATAGTGGATTAGCAGCTCAAAGATGATCTCCAATGTGCTGAAATACTTCCGGGTTTATATAAGGAAAATGTGGGGCAAAGGTGGATGGGTATGAGCAGGTGGACAGTGAAGGTCAAATCCATCACTGTCTTAGAGTTAATCACAGGTGGGGTCTTGCTGGCTCAGAGCAGTTCCTATTGTTTGAGGGGGTAGTTTCATTCCCAACTAAGGATGCTTTGTCCCCAAGGCCTTCAGCCTGAGCCAAGAGACAAGCTGGAAAGAAAAACCCAACTATAAGTCTGAGGTCAAAATTGAGGCAGCAGGAGTCCTCTTTTGAGCCCACTTCACCTACTGTGGCAGTAAAATAGATAAGTTTATGTGGCTTACTTCCTGAATCTTGGGCTCATGAGCTGTATCCTTTACCATAGCTATTGACTGGTATATATTTTCCTGGCTTATCACTAAGTGTATGCTTTAATTGAACTGTAAATTTTATCATCTTATATATAGCAAACAATTTCTCCACAGTACAATGCTTTTAAATGGCAGAGTATCATAATTTTACTAGAGTTGATGGTTTTTCTAAGGGGTCAGGTGAAGATTAAATCTATAGGCACCTTGTCTTCTGATGGCCTTATAATTTAGTTGTGAATCAAGCTTGCTGCTCGATATCTTGTGGTTTCAGGCCTGCTTTATCTCCCTGGAGGATTTGTATGAAGGCTTTGATGTCTTCTGGCCATCCTTGGAATATAAAATATGGCTAAAGCTTGCACTCAGTATTGCCTATCAGTATTTTGAATCAAGTCTCATTGATGAGGTAAGTTATGGGATTAAAATATGAATGGACTTTTATTTACTTTTTACGAAATGCATATCATATTTTTGAGACAGAGACAGAAAGGAAGGTTGTATCTGATATTCTAAAATGAGATTCTAGAATTTTAACCACACTTGTTCTGACTTCCTGCAGATCTTCAGTTCTCTTGTCACAGCTGATTTTCCAGGCTACCTGCAGTCATGCCTTAAAAAAACAGATTCAGCAAATATGAAATAGGCAGATTCCCAAGAACTAGGAACTCATATTTTGTGTGTGCTTTCAGACTTTGGCATTTTTAAAAAAGCCCCCGGGTGTTTCGAATGTGCATCCAGGGATGAGAACACTGCTCTAAACTCTGTCAATAGGGAATACAAGAGGAATAGCAGTTTTCTGGAGGAAATAATGGTTCCTTTTCACTAATATACAGAAACATAATGACTTCTGCTTTCAAGCTCGAAATCCCCAGCATTATGAGCCAATCTACTCAGACCCAGGTAGATGCTAATTGAGTTTCCTCTTTGGACTGGGTGCTTGTTCTACGCAGCTTTTTGAATGATCTGTGTGAGGACTGATTGGCATAGTGTTTCTTTCTTTAAAAAAAAATTTGTTTTTAGTGTTTATTTATTTTGAGAGATAGAGCACAAACAGGGGCAGAGAGAGAGGGAGACACAGTGTGACAGCAAATACTTGGTGCCCAAGAAGAGACAAGCCACGCACACTTGGGGAATCAGGAAAAGACTGTTTACTGCGCACTGGTCCTGGCCCAGCAGAGTCACCTCCAAAGGCTGAGCCCCGAACCTTGGCATCAGCCTGTTATTATGGCTGGGATGGTAGCAGGTTGAGAGACAAAAGACAAAGGGGAGGGGGCACTTATCAGTGGTGCTATCTGGGCAGTTCATGGACACAGGAGGCAAACAAGATTGCAGAAGCCAAAAGTATGCAGGGGAGTATCCAGCTTCCGACATCTGGCTGGCCCCTTTTATCTTGTTTTTATTAGCTTTTCTTCTCAACAGAATCCGAAGCAGGTTCCAGGCTCTGAGCTGTCAGCACAGAGCTCAACGTGGGGCTCGAACCCACGAACTGTGAGATCATGACCGAAGCTGAAGCTGGATGCTTAACTGACTGAGCTACCAAGGCATCCCTGGGGTGGTGTTTCTTATAGTCTCCTCTACCTATGTTAATATGAATCTACTGTCTTTTTAGATTCTTTATTGGGGTGACTGAGCCTCTTTTATGAACTTTTTCTCCAACAAGTAATAGCATTGGCATAATTTACAATCCATATTTATATCCTATTTAATAATTATTTGAGCCCCTATTATAAGTTAGGAACTGGGAAAGTGACAGACCAGAGTTCAACAATGTCTGTTGCATCTCAGTAAAATGAGACTGGATATGAATGTTGGGTTAAAAGATTTGCACATCTGAAAAGAATGAGAAGACAAGTCACAGAGTGGGAGAAAATATATATTTGCAAAAGACACATCTGATACAGGACTGTTACCTAAAATATACAAATAACTTTTAAAACTCAACAATAGGAAAACAAACAACTCAATTAAAAAATGGGCCAAAGATCTTAACAGACCCCTCACCAAAGAAGATATACAGATGGTAAATAAACACGTTCTATCTACATCATATATCCTCAGAAAAATGCAACATTGTGATTCCATTATGCACCTATTAGAATGGCCAACATTTGGAACACTGAGAGCCCCAAACGCTGGTGGGGATATAGGGCAACAGGAACTCTCATTCATTGCTGGTAGGAATGCAAAATGGTACAGCTACTTTGGAAGACAGTCTGGAGGTTTCTTATAAAACTGAACATACTCTTACCATATGATCCAGTAATCAGTATCCTTGATATTTACCCAAAGAAGTTGAAAACTTATGTTCACACAGAAATCTGAACACATATATTTATAGCAATTTTATTCGTAATTGCCAAAACTTGGAAACAACCAACAAAAATGTCCTTTAGTAGATGAATGGATAAATTCATTCCTCTGTGGCACATCCAGACAATGGAATATTATTCAGTGCTAAAAAGGAATGAACTTGGGGCGCCTGGGTGGCTCAGTTGGTTGAGTGTCCAACTTCAGCTCAGGTCATAATCTCACGGTTCGTGGGTTCAAGCCCCGTGCCAGGCTGTGTGCTGACAGCTCAGAGCCTGGAGCCTGCTTCGGATTCTGTGACTCCCTCTATCTATGTGCCTCCCCTGCTTGTACTCTGTCTCTCTCTGTCTGTCTGTCTCTCTGTCTGTCTGTCTGTCTGTCTCTCTCAAGATACACAATAAACATTAAAAGATTTTTAAAAGGAAATGAACTGTCAAGCTGTGAAAAGCCATGGAAAAAAAACCTAGATGCATATTACCAAGTGAAAGAGGCCACCAGAAAAGGTTACACACTGTATGATTCCAATTGTAGGACATTCTGGAAAAGGCAAAACTACGGACACAATAAAGAGATCAGTGGTTGCTAGGAGTTGGGGCAGGAGGAATAAATAGAGGATGTTAGGACAGTGAAACCACTCTGCATGATACTATCACAATGGATACATGTCATTACACATTTATGCATAAAATTTACAACACCAAGAGTGAACCCTAAAGTAAAACTATGGACTTTGGCTGATTATGATGTGTCAGTGTAGGTTCATCAGTGGTAATAAATGTACCACTCTGGTGCCGGATATTGATAGTGGGGGAAATTATACACATGTGGAGGCTGGAGTATATGGGAAATCTTTATACCTGTCTCTCAGTTTTGCTGTGAACCTAAAACCACTCTAAAAAATTCTTTAAAAATTAACATGTCATGCTAAGGAAGTCATGTTTCTTTACTATGTGGCAATAATTTTCAGAAAAATTTTAGTGGAAGGGCAAAAAGATTTAGATTCTTCTCCTTTCCTTTTGCTTTGCCTCTTCATGAGAAGGTAGACACGTTTAGGGTCTAGTATGAAACTCCAGAGGAGAGAATTAAGACCAATAGGTTGAAAGCGTACAGAGTCAGATTTGACTCAATAATAAGGTGAATGTCCTTTCATTTGTTTTTAATGTTTATTTATTTTTGAGAGAGAGAAACAGAGCATGAGCGGGGGAGGGGCAGAGAGAGAAGGAGACAGAATCTGAAGCAGGATCCAGACTCCGAGGTGTCAGCACAGAGCCCAATGCGGAGCTTGAAATCATGGACCGTGAGATCATGACCTGAGCTGAAGTCGGACCCTTAACCGACTGAGCTACCCAGGTGCCCCTCCTTTCATTTTTTAAGAAAACAATTTGAAAGCTATGCATATTTATTATCTAAATTAGAAAATACAGATACAAAACATAAGAAAATAGTAATAACTTTCTAGCCTGATTTTACTCCCCCAGAGAATCTCTAACACTTTGGCTTATCTCCTTCTAGTCTTTTCCCATCAAAGAACTAACCAATTAAGACTTTTAGAACCTATATAAAGAGGTTTAGAAACACTGATAAGCTTATGCTGCAAACCCTCCTCTAAATCATAGAACTCAAAATTTACATGCATTTAACAGCCAAAATAAGGAGCTTGGGTGACTCAGGCGGTTAAGCATCCAACCCTTGATCTTGGCTCAGATCATGATCTCACGGTTCGTGGCTTCAAACTTCCTCATTGGGCTCTGCGCTGACAGTGTGAAACCTGCTTGGGATTCTCTCTCTCCCTCTCTCTCTCTGCCCCTTCCCTGCTCACACTCTCTGCCTCTCAAAATAAATAAACTTAAAAAAAAAAACCCAAACATTAAAAAAAACCAAAAACTTATTTTTTAAAGATTTTCTCCTTGTAAAATTTTGGATATTTGCTAATTTTGTTATGCTTTTCATGCCCCAGGTGAGCTGCTGCTCTCAGCAGTTAAGTGTTCCGTCTGCCCATTAGGGACCAAGGTCTGAGGGCAGGGCCACATAGCTGTGCACGGAGTGAGGGCACTGTCCAGGGGATTCCTACCATGGGACTGACCTCTAAGCAGGTGTACTAGTTTGCTGTGGCTGCTGTCACAAAGTACCACAACCTGGGGGGCTTAAACAACAGAAATGTATTGTCTTATAGTACTTGAGGAGAAATCTGAAATCGAGGCGTTGGCAGGGTTGATTCCTACTAAGAGGTATGAGGGAGGGAGAATCTAGTCTAGGCCTCCTCCTTGACTTGGGGATGGCGGTCTTCATCCCACATGGAGTCCCCCTGTATGTGTACCTGTGTCCAAATCTCCCCCTAGCCTTTTTTTTTTTTTTAAAGTAAGCTTTATACCCAGAGTGGGATTTGAACTCAAGACCCTGACATCAAAAGCTGAATGCTCTATTGACTGAGCCAGCCAGGAGCTCCCAAATCTCCCTAAGGACATCAGCCATATTGAATTAGTTGTTCATCCTACTCCAGTATGACCTCATGTGAACTTAAACAATTATATCTGCAATGACCCTATTTCCAAATGAAGTCACATTCTTTATTTATTTAAAAAATTTTTTTAATGTTTATTTATTTTTGAGAGAGAGACAGTGAAAGCCAGGGAGGGGCACAGAGAGAGAGAGAGAGAGAGAGAGAGAGAGAGAGAGGGAGGGAGACACAGAATCCAAAACAGGCTCCAGGCTCTGAGCTGTCAGCACACAGCCTGATGCAGGGCTTGAACTCACGAACCGTGAGATCATGACCTGAGCTGAAGTCGGACGCTCAAGTGACTGAGCCACCCAGGTGCCCCAACAAAGTCACTTTCTAATGTACTGGGGGTCAGAACTTTAACATATGAATTTTTGGGGGACACAAGTCAACCCATACATAATAGCTCCCTTCCAGCTCTGAGGACTACAATTCTGAGCTTTAAAGTATGACTCAGAATCAGTATATTGCCTTGTTTTGTTTTAGCTTTTTGCTATTGTTTGTTCACTTGTTAAGTGGGGTGTTTGCTTACTGCTTGGTAAAACTGAATCCACAAAGCATAGCTGACCACCCTGCTGAGGCTGATTGAGAGGTCATGCCAGCCTGTAAATCAGGCTGGCATCCATATCCAGGGCCACTAGCAGTAATGATGTAAAAACTCTTGAGTTATAATCTTGTCAGAGGCCATTCTGAACTCTAAATAAATTATTTCTGTTGGTCTTAGGGTCCATATGCCTTTTGACAAGCCTGTAAATCAGTGAGTTTGCTTTCTTCTTGATTCCATGTGTCATCTGGTATGATTCATAGAAAAAATGTCATTTTATTGTAGAACTTAGAGTTTCAGAAGTGTGCGGCGTTCAATCTGGCATATGTGGAGACTTTATCAAGCTATAACGAAATGGTCATCGATAATGTGACTATGAAATTCGTTATTATTGTGTATGGCAGTGTGATTGATACTAAGACAGAGGTACAATATCTTGCACCTTGCATTTTGCCTAAAACCTGTGAGCAGGTAAGGAACGTTATTTCTAAAGAGTCATTTGCTTTCCATGGTGCCCCATAAGTGACTTTAAAACTCAACTGACCACCCTAAAAAGAAATTTAACCTGTAGTTCTTACTGCCCTTAACAAAACAGAGCATGCTGAGGGCTTCCCATGTACAGTTGTGAGGGTTGGGCCCTACACAAGAGTGTGCCCAAGGGGGAACCGAGAGCTGGAATCTGTCTACTCTCTGCTTGCCAAGCCATTTGCCCTGGAGTAGGGTTGTACTTCCCAAAGGATGGGAGACATTTTTCCTTAGTTCACACCGAGGAAATGACACCATATGCTAGTGTGGCTCTGAAGGGGTCTGCACTGGTTAGTAAGAAGAAAGTTGAGTAGGGGCCACATCACTTTGTTGCCACATGAGGGGCTGTGAGCATACCTTGACAGTGGGCCCTGGATATCACCATTCCATGGATCTGTGAGGGAGAAGAGTGTGAACACCAAGGGTGTGATAGGATGGGGTGGCAGGAAGGTGGAGCACAGGAGTGGGGAGGAGGAAGAGGGAGTGAGAAGAGCTGACCTGTCCTTAATTGGGTAGGACGTTTCTCCTCTTGAGGAGAGACCCTTTCTGCCGGTTCATTTATTAAATGAGAGGTTGTTAACTAAATGAAAAATTTATGTCTTGGAAAAGTTGGTAAACCTCCTAAAAAGTGCATTCGTCCCTTTCACAACATTATTATTTTGTACCTCTCAGCAATTCCGAGGATGATGGTAATTTAAATGCTTTTCTAATAGAAAATGAAAATCGCTTTAGCTTTGAGGCAGGGAACAGCAGGAGCTGTTTGGGATCAGGCATACTTGGGTGTAAAGCCTGGCCCTTGTGCCCACCAGTGTGGGAGCCATAGGTGACCTGCCTTCTGACCCTCAGTTTTCTATTCGTGAAGTTAGGATAACCTTAGGCCATCTCCTAAGGTTCTTGTGAGGATCCAGGGAGAGGGGACCTGGTATCTAGAAATGATAGTTATAATTGTTACTTGCACCCTACTTGCCTTCTGGGAGGGCAAATTTTGGAGGACACACAGGGCAAAAGTTCTGAGAAAAGAAGACAGTCCTGCTGTCTGGGACGGCAGGGCCCTGAGCCCTTGGACATCCATGTAGGGATAAAAGTAAATTGAGTGTATGTTGGGGGTTACCCTGTTTTCCCAAACAGAATTTCCAGTCTGGTTACAAGTAAGGTGTGGAAAGTTCCTTCCTGATAATTGTAAATGTGCAAAAGGTAATTTTCTGGGCCAAGACTTCATGAAACCATGTTAGAGGGGATTTGAAATAAAAAAGAGAGCTTAGGGTTGAAGCCCAGTTCTGAGTTTTGGCTTATTTCTTATATTCTTTGAAAAGGTTAGGAAGCAGCCAGCTTAGAGATCAAAGTCTGCTCTTTTGACTAACTTCTTTTCTTCTTTAGATTCAGGGAACTTCAGATTTAAGCAAGCTGCTGGTTATCCAAGCATCCAAGCCTGCCCAAAATACCAATGACTCCAAAGTCATGGGTAAGGAGTAGCCCTTTCCGTGATAGGAAAACCATGAAACATTCATCTAATTCTAAGAAAATGATCTGAGGGTATTGTGTGGGTTTATCACCAGTCTCCATCCTTGGGCCCACCCTGGCCTCCATGTTACTTCTGGGAGGCCACCTGAGTCCTCCAGACGCTGAGGTAGCCTTTCTCTCTCCCGTCCCTTCCTTCACAGCTGGTGTAGAGCAGCTTCTGTGTGGTACTCTGTTCCCGTCCTGGCGGCCTGGAGACCCACCGTGCTGCTGGGGGTAAAGCAGAAATGGGGCGGGCATAGACTTTCTCACAGTGCGTCCAGGGGTGGAGAGCTGGTGTGTTCCCAACAATCAAGGGGAATATGGAACCTGAACCAGGCTCTTTGACTACTCCAAACCAGTCGCAGCCACAACTCAGCTGTCTTGCTTGAGGTGCGCTTCCATAGTTACAACCTAATTACAATCGCTAAACGTGTATTAGTGCCCCGCTGCATGTATCACGGTGCTAAGCAATATTACTGAGCAGATGAGGTAGCAAGGCCTTGCTCTAGAGAAAATGCGCTGAAATCTTTCACGTAGTGCTCGGCATCCCTGCCTTGCCAAGCCCAGTGTTTTCATTCCCCAACTGCCCGAGCTCGGAACCAGGCAGCCTTAATATGCCTCTCTAATTGGCACCATCCTGGTGTTTCTGACCCGCATGATCTGCTAGCTTAGAGGTTATGCAGTTCTTCACGAATTGTTACTTCGGGGGGAGGGGCTTACATGATTTCAAACTGCGTGCAGAAAGTGCATTTTATTAATATTTTATACCTCATTTCTCATTTGCACGATTCTTGTAAGACGCAGCCCCATCGTGTGCTGGGCACTGTGCCAAGCGCTAGGCGGTGAGCAAGCCAAACCAGGTGTCTGCCCTTGTGAGGAGGAGAGACAGACATTCAATAAGTGATTCCACTTCTGCCCTAGCAGCAAATTCAACCTCAGGCATTCTTGTAGCTTACTTTCTAGGCCCTGTTCTGGGTCACATGCAGCACTTGATTTGGGGGAGTTCTCTGTGTTCCCAGCTCTCCTGTCCAAGCTGGCTTAACACTGAGATAGTCGTTACCCCTAGCCCTCACAGTGTCTTCAGTTTGCCTTTCACAGCACTCTTGGGGCACTGGGGTCTAGGGTTTGGAGCTCAGAGCCTAGCGTCAGCCCCCTTGGGGCACCCCGAGGGCTTTTGAGTCAGAGATTTTAGCAGTGCCAGAAGCAGGGTACAGGTCCTCCTCTGTTCCTGGGCCTGTAGGCCTCTCTCTTTCTTCGGGCTCTCTGCAATCACTTTTAGACCAAGGGTAATATATCATGCTTTATTTCCCGATGAATTTGGAACGAGAATCATAAATGGTAGGTCAGTGCACTGGATTGGGCCCACATATATGTTTTCTTTTAAAAATTTAAAATAAGTTGCAGGGGTGCCTGGGTAGCTACGTCGGTTGGGCATCTGACTTCAGCTCGGGTCATGATCTCGTGGTACATGAGTTTGAGCCCCTCGCCAGGCTCTGTGCTGACAGCTTGGAGCCTGGAGCCTGCTTCTGGTTCTGTGTCTCCCACTCTCTCTGCCCCTGCCCCCCTCACACTTTGTCTCTCTCACTCTCAAAAATGAATAAATGTTAAAAAAAATTTTTAAAATTTAGAATAAGTTGCAAAAGATGAACATCGACAAATTTCACATAAAAAAAAAATCCAGATTTTGAGCTTTTCCTGAAAAACTCAGAAAGTCTGCTAACGCTTGGGCCTCGTTCCTGTATGTAGCTACATTCAGAGCTGGTTGTGGGGGAAGCAGATAATGTGCAGTTTGCCACAGTCCACACCTCACCCTCTTGTCTTAGGTATGGCCTGCTTCCTCTTTTATGTGACCTCCCTGTTCTCATTTGAGTTTGTCGGCCCTTCCATTAGGTTCTGGGGACCCTAAGAGCAAACGCCCTTGAGGGAAGAAAGGGAAGAAAGTAAAGAGCTCATATGAAAGGGGGGGAAGGGAGACCTAGAAAGCAAATTGACATTTCAGAATATTCTTCTGCTACCTTTACTCTTAAATTCCTAATTTAGTTTTTCTGTCTGATGCATGTATTTGGATTGGTTCAGTCAACACTGGTCTTCGAACAACCCACAGAGAATATAATTGGAAGAGAAAAAAGGAGGTAAGAAACTTGACACATGGATTAGATTTTGTCTTACTGTGAATATTAAGCCACATAGCTGGAATCAATTGTGAAGCCAAGTAGCAAAATGTAGGTGGTAAGAAAAGAGATTCATAGTGGCAGCTCATTAATTTAGAAAAATTGGGATAAAACTCATCTGGATTATTAAAAATATTTTTTGAATGTTTACTCATTAAAAAAATTTTTTTTAATTTTTATATTTATTTATTTTTGAGAGAGAGGGAGAGACAGAACGTGAGCAGGGGAGGGGCAGAGAGAGAGGGAGACACAGAATCCGAAGCAGGATCCAGGCTCTGAGCTGTCAGCCCAGAGCCCGATGCGGGGCTCAAACCCATGAACCGCAAGATCACGACCTGAGCCAAAGTCGGACACTCAGCCAACTGAGCCACCCAGGCGCCCCTGAATGTTTATTCATTTTTGAGAGAGAGAGAGAAAAAGAGAGAGAGCGCGCAAGCGGGGGAGGGACAGAGAGTGAAGGAGGCACAGAAACCGAAGCAGGCTCCAGGCTCCGAGCTGTCAGCACAGGGTTCGAACACACAAACTGTGAGATCATGACCTGAGCCAAAGTCGGGCACTTCACCGACTGAGCCACCCAGGCGTCCCTCACCTGAATTATTTATTTATTTATTTATTTAAAAAAAAAATTTTTTTTTCAACGTTTTTTTATTTATTTTTGGGACAGAGAGAGACAGAGCATGAACGGGGGAGGGGCAGAGAGAGAGGGAGACACAGAATCGGAAACAGGCTCCAGGCTCCGAGCCATCAGCCCAGAGCCTGACGCGGGGCTCGAACTCACGGACCGCGAGATCGTGACCTGGCTGAAGTCGGACGCTTAACCGACTGCGCCACCCAGGCGCCCCTCACCTGAATTATTTAAAGATGAAAATGATAGAATGTTTCTGGAAGATGTGATTTTGCCCTGGGCTGCCCCCACCCTCTGGCTCAGTTTCCCCCCTGTGCACCTCCTTCCCGGTAGCTCAGTAGTAGGGATCTACAGGTTAAGGATGGGGAGGGTCATGCCATGCGCACAAACTAGATGTTAGCATCCACAGGCCTGTGCCTCTCCGTGTGGAGTGTGTATTCCCTGAGGATGTGGGTGCTGTGCCCGGGGGATGTGCAGCCACAGGCTGATCCAGGGCATCTTCCTAGAGCATCAGTTTTACTTGGTGCTCTTTTAAACAGAGGAAACTCATTTAACCATTAGATTCTTTAAAATGTTTTATATTAAAACACACATGGAGTAGGATGACAAATTTGCATGAATTTTTAAGATAAAATAGAAGACTTAAGGCCATTTTATTATGGAGGGTCACTTAGGTTTTGCCCTGACATCTTTTCCTACTCTCCTCAGCAATCAGGGCTAATTTGGAAAATTTTGAGAAGTCCATGTCTGGAATGGGAGCGGGGAGGGCTGGTCACATCAGGCCAGGACAGAGTGGAGGGAAGTCTGGGGAGTGGGGGACCTGTCTGTAGGCCTAGTTACTCAAGGAGTCTCTGTCAGGACCCCTAACAGAGGTCATTTGGGCCCAAGCCCCCTGCACAGTAGAGGAGAATGTTGTTCTGACAGGGCAACGGGGCACTAGGTGAATGCAGAGGTGGGCCAGGGAGCAGCAAATGGGGCCAAGGATGGGCTTCAGCGGCCTCCAGCACCCTCTGTCTCCCAGCTGCGAAGTCACCCCACGTAAATACGTTTTCCAAGGGAAAATGGTATGCTGTGTAAGCGCGGCTTCAAGAGAAGACTCTTGGGCCACCACATCTCCAACCAAGGAGTCCTCCTAAGACCCTTTTAACAGAAATTCGGGGCCCGCACTGTCATTTATGACCGTCAGAGTGGTGTGCAGAGTGTTTGTTGGGGGAAGGAAAGTTGCATTGACCGAATGTGTGATTAATGGTTCCTTTAAAGAGAGCAACTTAGTTCTTTTTAGGCAGCCTTCCTAAATGGGAAAGGACCCTCTTTCACAAATGGGAAAGGACCCTGTTTCACAAATGGGAAACCTAATGGGGGGTCAAGTAATTGGCTTCATTGACTCCTCATTTTCACTGTTCTTTTCCAGGCCCCATTATTTTAAAAAGTTTCTCCTTGTGATTTAGGGACAAAGTTTCCAGTTACCTGGGAATCAGTCACAGAGTTACCCGGAATTCAACTCTCCTGACATTTCTCTTTTCCTGAAGTGCACCTTTGTTTGACTACTCTTAGTGAATTAATGTAGTATCTCTTTCCAAGATGATGCTTGATAGCACAGAGATGCATATGTATTTACTCGTAACTGATCTCTCAAAGCCCTTAATATGTAAGATCTTTTAGAGGGAACGTTCCAGATAATAAAATGTGAATTTTCAGTTAAGTTTTTTGATTGCATTTTGATAGTTCATGTTTTTTCCTGAAATGCTCATAGTCTAATATTTTGCTTTTGACTTTCCTTTATAGTTGGAAACTGGACCCTATTTTAAAAAGGAATACTAATGGTGCTAAGGTGATATGTGGAGTCAGGTAAAAGACTAAGCTAATATCCTGGCTCACGTGCTGAAGGATCACCTGGCAAGGAGGTTACTCAGAAGTTGCTGAAATGGCTAATAAATACTTCTGTATTTATTTCACAAGCAATTGAGCTGCTGGAAAAGCTCTAACTTTAAGCAGTTGCATTATACTTGAGATGTTCAAAATTCTTCAGGATGATAATATAATTCATGGCCTACCAAATGAAACCAAATAGAGCAATTTATGAGAGTTCAAGTAATCAGAAGCATTGTACACTTAATATATTACTGACTGAAGCATACGACTTATATAATTTGATTTGTTGTTAATGACCCCCTAACATTTTCCAGTGAAAAGTTATTCCCTCCCTCCCCAATTTAGCATATGTTGAAAAATGGAACTATGTTCTCTAACCTTAGTTGCTGAAAGCAAAGTTTAGGAGAGGTTAATAGTCTTGCATTGCATAATACTGTTTGATATCACTTTTCAGTTTCTTTCTAAAAGTCAAATAAAGTTGAATGTTATGGTCTGATTGTTTATTATTTAGAATCCATTATGCCTTTTCATTTCAACAAGATTTCGAAAGGATATTTGATGCTCTACTCTAGGGAAAACCCTAAGAGAGGTACAAATAAGAAGAAAACGTAAGACAAAAAGTCAGGCCTATTTATTAGAACCTTTTGGACACCTGCCATAACAGGACAGTATTTCAACGTGGACTGCGGATCACCTGAGTGTCAGCAAATACTGGATGTGGCTGCACACGTAGGAACCCGGCCACCGTGACTGAACCACAGAGGCTTCATTTTTTCTTTTTGATTATAGTTGATGCACTATGGTTACATTAGTTTCAGGGGCACAACATGGACAAGTGTAGACGTCACGCCGTGCTCACCACAAGCATAGCTACCCTCTGTCACCACACAATGCTACTCTAACGCCATGGATGATATTCCCTGTACTATACCTTCCATCCCTGTGACTTAGTCTAATTAAAGGCTTCATTTTTCTTATAGTAACAAAACATCTAGAAATAGGCAGAGAGGGATGGGTGCAGCTGGTTGAGGAAGTAAGTTATCATGGACTAGGCTGCAGCCTCCTCATCCTCGGCCTGTGCCTTATCCCCAGGGTGGCAAAGTGACATCTGTACCTCCAGGCATCCTATTTGCTTTCCAGGAGGGCAAGGAGCTTTCTCTTTGCGAGGTTTTTGCCTTTGAGTCAGGAATGGACCTCATCCCAGGCCAGCACGGTCATGTACCTAAACCTCTCACCTTAAGATCAATTTTTGGCTGGCATCTCACTCTGCCACCCTTAATAATGATCTGGGTGGTTTTAGTGAAAAGTAAGGGGTAAGTGGATACTGGGTTAAGGGCAGTACCTGCTGTGCTCTGCGCCAGTCACATGGCTTGTTACAAATGAACACCAGCTGGCCACCTGCAGAGTCAGTCCCTGGGGGTAGGCCCCTGGGCTCTGCATTTTCACACTCCTGTGGGATTTAGTGCATTTGAAACTTGAGATACTTTGCTCTACAGTCTTGCTTAGAGGCTCATTAGCATATCTGATGGAACTAGGACATAATTCCTCCCACATACATGTTAGGATGCGTTTGGCCTAAACCCAACTCAAAAAGGCTTATGTCCTAAGGACATGTATTATTTTATGTAGTGTCAGTCAAGAGGTAAGATGGGTTCATGGTTGATGGACTCAGCGAAGATGATGATCAGATTTTTTTTCTCTCCACTTTGCTGTTGACCAGCCTCATTCTGTGGTTCCCCGTGCACAGGTAGTCAGATGGCTCCTAGCAACAATCACGTTTTGTGTGAGACAAAAAGGAAAAAAAAAAGGTCTCCAATTGCTGTCAGGATAGAATTCTTCTAGAAACTCCAATGATCCTGTTTGTGGCTCATTCTCAAGAATTGAATCACGTGCCCATTTCCGAACCAGTTACTGCCAAGAAAGTGGTAATGACCTTTTGGCCAGTTAATACACCCTTTAAGCTAAAATTAAAGTTGTCAGGGGCGCCCGGGTGGCTCAGTTGGTTAAGTGTTCAACTTCAGCTCAGGTCATGATCTCAGTTTGTGGGTTTGAGCCCCGCATCGGGCTCTGTGCTGACAGCTCAGAGCCTGGAGCCTGTTTCGGATTCTGTGTCTCCCTCTCTCTGCTCCTCCCCCATTCATGCTCTGTCTCTCTCTGTGTCTCTCAAAAATAAAAAGTTAAAAAAAATAAAATTAAAGTTGTATTTCCTCAATTCGCATTGCCCCAAAGGGGTGGAGCCAAATGGGAGTAAACGACACAGCCATTCTGGCTCCCTGCCCCTTTGCTGAGTATCTCAACGCAGATCCCTACACTTAGGGTGGAGGTGAGAGGCGAGATCAGACTTGTGGCAAGACCACACAGGGGGCCACAGATTTACCACTGTGAGAATCTTAGAAGACTGAGAAGGCAGTCCCATGGACTTCTCATGCTTCTCTCATAATCACAATTGTCAAATGTGAATTCACTTTCAATTAATAAATCTTGAACACATAATGCAATTTATTCTGTTCTTCCATGAAAATTGAGAGCAGCAACTCTTTTTTTTTTTTTTTTGTGCTCCTTTATTTTTTTTTATTTTTTTTTTTTTGTGTGTGTCCGAGTCTTTTTTTTTATTTTTTTATTTTTTTTAATTTTTTTATTTTTTAATATATGAAATTTACTGTCAAATTGGTTTCCATGCAACACCCAGTGCTCATCCCAAAAGGTGCCCTCCTCAATACCCATCACCCACCCTGCCCTCCCTCCCACCCCCCATCAACCCTCAGTTTGTTCTCAGTTTTTAACAGTCTCTTATGCTTTGGCTCTCTCCCACTCTAACCTCTTTTTTTTTTTTTTTTTTTTTTTCCCTTCCCCTCCCCCATGGGTTTCTGTTACGTTTCTCAGGATCCACATAAGAGTGAAACCATATGGTATCTGTCTTTCTCTGTATGGCTTATTTCACTTAGCATCACACTCTCCAGTTCCATCCACGTTGCTACAAAAGGCCATATTTCATTCTTTCTCATTGCCACGTAGTATTCCATTGTGTATATAAACCACAATTTCTTTATCCATTCATCAGTTGATGGACATTTAGGAGAGCAGCAACTCTTGATGGGAACTCTATTCTCCATGCCCACTAGGGCACTGAAGATGTACTTAGGATCACTTCAACCCGGGAAATGCTTATTATGTCACATTTTACATCTGGAAAAGAATCTTTTCACAAAGTCTCATGGCTTCATGGTGACAGAGCCAGAAATCCATTTGGGGATACCTGGCTGCCTTTTCTTTGAACCTTTTCAGCGTCTTTGTATTGACATCATATATGTGGACAGAGTAGAGATGGCCAAAAAAAACACCAGGGTTTGGGTGCCTGAGTGATGGGGGGAGCAATACATTTATTGGGGGAAGTTGATGAATTTGATTTTGAATTTGCAAATCCAATGGCACACGTTCCATCCGCCAATAAAGATCAACACTCAAGTGTTGAATAACTGAAAAATTAACGTTGGAGATTTAGATGCTGGATTGTCACCATGAAAGAAAGTTGAAGCCAGACTCCAAGAGACAAGGACAAGAGGCATCAAATAGCCAAGGGAAGAAAAGAGAGCAGCAAAGAACTGAATAGTTGGAAAGGTGACAGGAGATGGAAGATCCAAGGACTAGTTAGGAGATATCCTATAAGAGGACCAGGTATTGGTTCTTTAAGGGCAAAGTATATTGTGACTCGAAGAGGTAAGAGCAAGACACATTCCTCTTGGGTCTTTCAGACCAGGACTCCTCAGGATATTGGGTAACTTGAAATTTTCACTACCTTCCCAACCTTCTTGGTGTCACTCAAATTTTACATGTGGAAAATTCAAGGAAACTAAAGACTTAATGACTCATCTACCATATGGCACCAGGCATCATGTTTTACATTATTCTACTCAATAAAAAAATATGGAGGGCTACATGCAAGGGAATATACTAGGTATGGGACACTTCTTTCTAAACCCAGGACTTATCAGCACAGCCTAACAAAAGTCTGAGAGACCATCAGTTCACAGTAGTTAGTATTCTTTCCAGAAACGCACAGGTGTACTACTCTCCTCAAGATTCATATTCTTAAGCCTTGTAAATCCAATTAATATGTTAGGAGAGCTCTTTACAGCAGGGGGGTCACAAACCCAAGGACCCAGGGAAGTAACAGGAAGGAGCGAAGTGGGCCAAGAGATGTGGTGAAATCTCCTTGTTCGTCAGCTGCTCCTCCACTTTCGTCACATGAAATTTCACGTATCTGCCTTTGGAGAAAAGTACTGATGCCGATCCTAGCGAGCGAAGCTCTGCCCTTCGGGTCAGGAGTCTAAACTAGTACTTCAAAACGTGACAACAGAATTCTCTGATCCAGTTTTAACAAAGAATTTATTTGCTGATCCCCAAAAAGCAAAACTCAGAAAACAGCCCCATCCCCTCACTGCAAGAATAGTTCTATAACAAAACATTTTCAATCATTTCCTCCTTTCTTCCCAAGTTGTGCTCTTGCTCGCGCCCATCAGTGTAGAGCAGACAGACATATGGAAATACTCTGCATGAAAGGCACATGGCACTGTCGCATCGCTCACACCTCCTGGTCCACCTCCCTGGCAGGCAGGCAAGTGGAGCCTCTTCTATAGCCTCTCTTTTTTAATAGAAATTTCTCGAAAAATTTTCGTTATAGCAAAATATTTAAAGATTCCTCCCCCGCTCATCCCACTCCAGTTATCTAATGAAAAAGTATAGAATTGAAAAGTTTGTTGCCCCCGCTGCGATCAAAACCCTGAAGAGTGGAGAATTTCTGGATCTCCACAGGTTTTTGGGTTATATATTCGTATCTACAGGGGAATTTGAACGTCAAGTTCTGGATTTGATTGGAACAGCTGAAAACCTGACAGTCATTCTATGATGGAGCAGAACAGACTTTCTCCACCATCAACTGACACCACCTCATCGACCCCACATCCTGTAGACATCCAAGACTTGAATCTCACATACAGACTACATTTCAGAGACAGCAGAGAGTGCTACGGTGCAGGAACAGAACAGAATGCTGGTGAAGGCACAGAGGAAAGGATCCCAAGAAATTTTTAGTGCCACTTTGTTTAATAAGCCAGTAGTATAGCAACCTAAAGGCCTTGGCTGTGATCACACCAGGATGTTGTTATGGAACAGGTGCAGGAGAACATGACTGGCAGCCGGCGCCCCCTGGCTCACTGTGCTAACCACCTCCTGGAGGGACTACGGCTGGGGCGTGTAACGGAGGTACTTCTTGCCAGACGGGAGCTCTTTGGTGAAGACTCCTTTAGGGAAAATTTTTTTGGCTTCATCTTCAGGGATGGTTGGAAGAACCATCACGCTATCGCCATCCTATTGAAAGACATTGAGAATAATGAAATTCACTCTTACAGTGAAGCCTGAAGGCCAAGAAGTAGCTTCAGAAAAGTAGCTACAGGTGCTCATGAGAATAACCCAGTATTGGCCACTCTCTCCCCTCTGAGGAATTTTGTTTTCACAGGATGATCTTCGACACTTTGCTGAGAGAACAATGTCCCCATCTTAACAAGAAATGGTCTTGTTTTAAACCCAGTGACGTCTTGGCACCACACTTTAAAATTTAAATTCTAAGTCCTTACCGCTGCCCGGTGTGAATGAATCGTGCCTCCTTGCCCCACCTCCTGCTCCTGCTCTTCCAGGCACGCTGGTTTTCCTCCCTCATAAACAAGCACGACTTGGTCCCTTGCTTTCTTCATGTCCTTCCCAAAGTTCCCTTCAGAGAAAGGCCTTCTTTGACAGCCAATTATAAAACCTACTCTCCCACCCCTATGCTCCCACTGTCTCCACCTCTGCTTGATTTTTCTCAGTCACATTTATTGCCACCTAAAACACGGTAAACTTGCATACTGTTTGTCTCCGCCCGCTGGCATGTAAGCTCTCTGAGGGCAGGGACTCCTATTTACATTAATATTTATATTGTTCACCATTGCTGTAGCCCAGAGCCCACTGCCTGGGCTCAATAAACACATGTTCAATGGACAGATACAGACTTTAAATGATTTGCCTGTCAGGAAAAACAAATCAACACAACCTGGTATTCAGGTGAGCATATTTTAAAAAGGTAGCAATGTTAAGATGCCCTTGTGATATTATCCCTGTCTGAGAATTCTACATGGGGTTTGAAAGGCTAATTGAAGCTTAAGAGAAGTGAAATGCTCCAGACATTCATACACCAAATAGTTTTATAGCCATGACTCAAGTGGCCAATCTAAGTTTTGCTATAGATATTTTGCCAACATTTTGCTCGTTTTGGGAAGGGTTAAAGGTTTTTTAAAAAAAATTTATTTTATTAAGAAATCATTCTGGGTGGCTCAGTTGGTTAAGTGTCCGATTCTCGGTTTCAGCTCAGGTCACGACCGCACACTTCGTGAGTTTGAGGGCCGCCCCAGGCTCCATGCTAAGGGATTCTCTCTCTCTCTCTGCCTCTCCTCTCCCTTGCTCGTGCTCTTCCTCAAAATAAATAAATAAACTTAAAAAAGAAAAGGAATCATTCTGACCAATTAATTTGATCAAGTGATATGGAAGTTAGAAAGCAATACGGGGAGTTTGTATTTCATATAAAAATACAAAGAAGACCTTGACAATGGCCTCATAGTAAATCTGAAACTCAGCCATAAGGAAAAGTCCTGCCAGTGTGTGTGCGTGCCAGAAAAAGAGCCCCAAGTAAGAAAGACCCAGAAGATAGCCATTTAGAGACTGGCCCCTTAGGCCTTGAAGGTGAGCTGGGTATCTGCCCTTTTAACATCTTTACCTTCCAGTCAACGGGGGTGGCAACCCTCTTTTCCGCTGTCAGCTGGAGAGAGGTAATTACCCTGAGAATCTCATCAAAGTTCCTGCCAGTGGTTGCTGGGTAGAGGATAGACAGCTTCAGCTTCTTATCAGGACCAAAGATAAATACCTGCAAAGCACACAGATGCATAAATAGGAATAATTCTTTTAAGTGTTTTTGATATCAAAGCCTCTTTGAAAGCTCTTTAGTTATTAGAAATGTTCAAGGGTGTAGAAAAAACCAAAACCCAAAACCCTGCCCCCACCCCTGCCCTCAGCAAACATCTAGAAGGATACATCAAACTGTTAATCTGGGTGGCTTCAGTATAGATAATTTTCTTCTCCAGGTTCTTTTTCTTTTCTTTTCTTTTCTTTTTAACGTTGATTTATGTTTGAAGGAGAGAGAGACAGAGTGTGAGTGGGGGAGGGGCAGAGAGAGGGAGACACAGAATCTGAAGCAGGCTCCAGGCTCTGAGCTGTCAGCACAGGGCCCGATGCAGGGCTTGAACTCACAAACTGCGAGATACGACCTGAGCTGAAGTTGGAGGCTTAACCAACTGAGCTACTCAGGCGCCCCTCCATGTTATTTTTCTAAACTTAGAAGGGAATTCTATTTGGTTCTGGGTGTCTCAGTAAGAAAACCTGATATGCAAATTGAATCCAGGAAAGGCCTCAGGAAGGTACTATGTTAACTAGGGATGATTACCTTAAAAATATACTAATGGGGGTAGGGGACACCTGGATGGCTCAGTCGGTTAAGTGTCTGACTTTGCCTCAGGTTATGATCTCACAGTTCTCGAGTTCAAGCCCTGTGTCGGGTTCTGTGATGACAGTTCAGAGCCTGGAGCCTGCTTCATATTCTGTCTCCCTCTCTCTCTGCCCCTCCCCCGCTCGCACTCTGTCTCTCTCTCAAAAAATGAATAAACATTAAAAACCTTTAAAAAATATACTGATGGGAGTTGATACCGGTCTTCAAATAGTTGTATAGTTTTGCAGATGACGGATTAAGTCTGTTCTCTAGTAGGTAAGGACAAACAGGAATTCCCAGCCACAGTTGCCTTATGAAGAAGGGTATTATGGCCCACCACTTTAAAAGAGAGGGCTGTTAGGAGAGCTGGGAAAAAGATTCCTCAATTCTAGATGATATCTTATGATCAACTACTTATTTTATGTACATTTCCAAAAGTTATCAAATTTAGCTGAAAATTTTACTTTGCTTCAGCAGTACGGATGGTCAGTGAGATTGCCCCTAATTATTTCATAACTGGAGATATTCCCCTATTCCTCGAGTCAGTGTAAGCACTCAGCTGTACACGGAGCCTGGCCAGTCATGAGGACAACTAATGGATTTCTACAACTCACCACACGAGCTGTCACAGGCATGCCCTTTTCGTCCTTCTCTGCTGGGTCCAGCATGCCTAACAGGATGGCAAGGTCCCGATTCTTATCATCAATGATGGGGAAAGGTAATTTTTCTGTGGGCTCCTGACCATTGTAAGCATTGATATCCTGAAATGCAGATGAAAGGGGAAAAAAAAAAATCTAAACCAGGCACATTCTCTGAATTCAATCAATGAACATCTTCCAAGATAGGGAAGAGGAACACAATCATAATTTTCTCTAAGCGATTTTAGTAAAAAAAAAAAAAAAAAAAAAATGAATGAATGAACACTCCTCATCCCAATCACTCACTGACAGAAATAACAGTACAGTACAGTACTTAGGTTATCACCACAGACCCTTTTCGTGCCCAGGTCTCTTAAAATTTGGCATGATTTTACTGCCCACGGAAAGCAGAAAGAAACGCTTTAAAAGTTGAATGCTGTAGAGTTAGATCCCAAACTAAGGTACCTCTGAGTACCCAATAAGTAAATACCATCAGAAATAATGTGTGCATTAAGTCCATCACATCTAAAAGTAATGCCACATGCAAAGATAATTCTACAGATCTGGTCCCTGCCCGCTAAGAACCCCGACCCAGACATTAAGCTACTATACAGCAGATATTAAGAAATGAAAAAAAAACCCATAAAATTTGAAGCAAATCCAAGAATGGAGAGTTGAATATATACTTTAAGGACAAGTCCAAGGTAAATTTACACTAGGGTGAAATCCACATAGAAAACAAAGCATTTCAGGTCTGAACTGAAAGACAATAATGTACTTTCCTCCTCATTCTACTCTCTTCCCCTACTAAACTTCACTCATTTACTCATTCATTCCTACTTTTCCTATCCCTAGAAGCCTTTGAAAAAGAAAATCTAGCTCCCATATTTGATCAAGTAATGATATAGCACTTCCCGTGGGGTAAGCACGAGGGCAAGTGCATGTGGATGAGTGAGGCGTGGCACCTGCCTTCAAAGAAACTTCTACTTTGGTTAAGATGATTCCCATGTGAAGTAGCAGCAAATGCAAGACTCTAATATTTACATGGCAGATTGTAAATGCTGAAGTATACTAATGTCCCCACTGACAGATAGGTCTCCTGAGTTAGGAAAGACTTCAGGAGAGATTCTACCTGGGGCCTTGAAGGATGGATGAGATTTTTCACAGGGAAGAGGAGCAGTATTAATGAAACATGCAGGCAGGTCTGAGCATAAATAACTGAGAAGAGAGTGAGTAACTTAGCTGGGTAGAGCTTTAGGAAGCAGCGGGAGAGAGGATTTAAGGTTGGAATAAGGTCTGTTTATTATGTGGAGCCTTAAAAGTAACATAGGGGTTGAGGTCATGGCCGATATAGAGCCTCTGTCAATTTCTCAGCAGAGATGCGACAGGACAGAAGTGGTACAGGTGAACTTTGAAACGGGTAACAACACATTTTGACGTGTTCCTTAATTTTATTATCTTAACTTCCTTTCTGTTGTCACTGGCCCCCCATCAGCTCATCACAACTAAATAATAATCAAAAGGCTTTGTGCTAGAGGCGTCCTGAAGTTTCCTATGTAACCAGTTGAGTGCCAAAGTTTGGCCACTGCTTCTGATAGGTGGGACTTGTTTCCTGTTCAGTGCTCTCACAATTCTGAAAATTCAAGGCAGAGGCTCACAGGCTAAAATGAGTCCGGGCATGCTGCTACTTTAAAAGGTGTTTTACAAGAGGCAATCAACTCTTCCTTTGGTGGTTTCTAGTTTCAATGGCTGCTGTACGGTAATAAACGGTCAACACTGCCACTTCCCTGATGGGCATTACGTTATATCCACGAACACCAAAGAACCACATGCTTTGGCTTTATTCTAGCCTAAATCAGATGAATTCCTACTCTCTATCATGTAGTATCAATGACAGCATCGGTTTGAGGTTCCAATTGCACTGCCATCCTTTCCTAGCCGGCCAACCCTGAGCAAGTCCCTCCAACTCTGTGGGAGGAAAAGTATTCTCACTGGCAAACATGAGAGCATAGTGCAGAAATGCACTTACCAGTCGCAGCCAAATGTGAGGGATGAAAAAAATGCCACCGTAAGCAAGAGAAATCCCCTTCTCTTTTCTCCTGTATATGATGCTTCTAATCTCGGGCACTTAGAATTAACTAGCAGGAAATGGCCAAGGGCTGCAGCCCCAGGTGGCCAGCTCACAAGTCAGTACCACATCTTTTATTCAGTTGCATGACAAGTGCTTGACAGAGTGCCTAGTACATTGTAAGCATCCTTCAGAGCTTACCTATCATCACTTTTTAGTGGCACATCGTCGCAAAGTCATCAAAATGTCCTCAAGTTTAGACCACCACATTTATTGTCCAAGTAAATCGTTTGTTGAAAGTAGACAATTCCTTCCGTTCGTGCATTCAACACACAGAGACTGACTGCCTAGGATACACTGAGTGCCAAACACTGTTTGGCAGAGCACAAAATAGGAGTCTGCCTTGCTGAGCCTGATGGGTGTGGACAAATGAACAAATGAAACTAGCAACGTGCAGAACATTTTATTTTAGATGGTGACAATGCTAAAGAAAAAATCACAGGGGGATAAGGAACATGGAGGGGAGTTATAATTTTAGATAAGGAGGCCATGGAAGAAGGCCTTGATGAGGTAGCATTTGAGTCAAGACTTGAAAGCGGGAAGGGCACAAGCCACAAAGCTACCTGAAGAAAGTCTTCCAAATAGTATTTTGCATCATTTTAAAGGCAGAGCAGACAAGTTTACTGATGAACCAGACGTGGATATGGAAAAACCAGAGGAATTCAGGATGATGCCTAGATTTTGGCCAACTATGAAAACGCAGTGTCCATTAGCTAAGATGAGTAAGATCTCGGATTAAGAAAAGGAAGCCAGTGTCAGACATACTAGGTGTGAGATGACAGGACATCCCAGGGGAGATGGGAGTTGGCGGTGGTCGTAGCAGGCTGGGAACCAGCAGTGTCTGGCCTAGAGATGGAAATTCGGGAATCACAGCATTTAGATGTGAGTGGATGAGCTCACCAAGGGGAAGGGTATAGATAAAAAGAGACGGTGTCCAATAAATGAATTCAGGGCAACTTTAGCATAACTAGGAGTTGGGGGTGAGGAAGCTCACTCTGACCATAAACAGGAATAGCTCAAGATGTGGTGTCTGGAAGCCATGAGAGGAAAATGTTCCAGGATATACAACGACCAGTGGGTTGAAGGCTGCTAGTGGGCCGGGAAAGACGAGGGCTAAAAACCGAGCATTGCATTTAGCAAGGTAGAGATCACTGTGCAGTTTAAGTCAGATTTTCAAATAATAGGTGAAGTCTGAACTTGAAGTTACTTGTACCTTTACCTCAAAAAACCCAAGCTACTCTACATAATTTATACCTTGATTTATAACCTCAAAGCACATGCCAATTGGTACTATACCTTGCTCCAAGCAAGATGGTCTTCAACACTATCCACTGAGAGGGCAATCATTTTCACGTTCTTCTTGGCAAATTCTGGTGCCAGCTTTGCGGCTCTGCCGAGCTCCGTGGTACACACGGGGGTGAAATCCCGAGGATGCGAGAAGAGAATGCCCCATCTGAGATGAAGGAAAAGGAAGCCACGGCTTATTGGAGGGATTATCACCGTCATGTAGAATGAGAAATCACAAATCCTATGTCAAAAATGACTTCCTTTTTAAATAAGTGCTTATGAGGACAATTACTTTTAAATTTTTGTCGAGGAATGCTTTTTGATCTTCTGACTTCCAGAAAAGCCTATGTTGAAAGCCCGATTCAACCAAACATATGAAATTCCACATGATAAATGTCTTAGGAGACTGTAATTTAAGGGTGTTGCCTCCTTAAATAACTACAGGGCCACCCTGACTCTTTTTCAGCTCATAAAATCTGTGCTACTCAAACCAACAAGCTTACTGAAATACCTTTTCCCCCCTTCTTACCCACTTCTACTTTTTTTCTAGGCTATAATAATGGATGTCCCAATATGCCCCAATCCAACCAAATGCCTGACTGCAATAATAAACAGGTTACATAATCTCAAATAAATAGGCTTCTATCCTCTATTTATATGTAAAATTAAAGCTGACACTTGGCTTCTTTGTAGTGAGTGGATATAAAAACTTTTGTAAAGCTACCAAGCCTGCCAAGCAGGACACCCAATCTCTGCACCCTGACGAAGCTACCGCACTTTTGAGTTTTACCTGTCTCTTCCTTTGCAGAGATTTTTAAGCATATTTCCAGCTAAAAGTCACCAAGAACTTTTGGAATACCATTTCCTTCTCCTTGGCAACAGAACTACTCTTCTGACTGAAAAGGAAAATTTAACACCGGGTTCTCCACACCCCGCTGGACTTGTGTTAAACCAGGATCCTAAACTACTAAATAACTCAACTCAGTCTAGACGCCAAGCTTGACCTCTCAAAATCTGCCAAGTTTCCTGAGGCACAAAGAACAAAGCAGAGACGAGGGTACCTCCCTCCCACCTACATCTGCCACTCAACTCCCAAGGCTTCAGGAAAGGAAAAGCCTTCCTACAATGAGAATAGAGGGCCCTATGGCAAGACTGGGAAGAAAGAGGTAATATTTTGAAGATTCTGGAGGTCTGTGGTATGTTTACTTTTTTATAAAGGACAGTAAGAAGGCTACACATCTTGTGATATAAATAATCTAGGTATGGGTAAAAAATCTAGGCCTTTGATTCTATGGTAAAGGATCTGCTTAAGGGTCAGATGAGACTTACGAGAAAGTTTCCAAGAGTTGAGAGAAAAACAGGGCATTTCTTCCTGAGTTGTTAAAGAGTTGATGAATTAGAAGCGTCAGACACACTCTTTCCATTGTGCATCGAAAAGGTTTTGCTGAATCATGCTAAGGAACTCAGTTTAAGCCACTTCACATCCTGTCCCCCTCAGAGGCCAAACTCCAGTGTGCCACATGGCTAGGAAGAGGGTAAGTCTGAGGATGTCTTACTATGGTCTGCATTCCCCTCTAAGTCTCCCTAACTGTGTGTGCTCTTAAGAGGAGTTCAATTACATTATCCCATTTCCTTCCTTCCTCATTTTCAAAAGACAAAAGGTTTCCTCCTTTAAGGGAAGGGTCCTCACTCACTAACCCCCAGAAAACCCCAGGAAAACAAGTTTTGGTTGGTGAAGATGTACTGTAAAGAAGCTGCTTCTGCCATATACACAAAGAAACAGAGCTAAAGCTCATTAAACTCACCAAATGAAGCACCCAAACCCCTTAGTTGTTTCCAGTTGTCAGGGGTAGGGCAGATACCTGTAATGTTTGAAATTATTATTATTTTTTTTCTCCAAAAAACACCCAGATCAAAAGCTGACCTCTGAATTGAGATCACACACAGAACGGAGTCCCTGGAGAAATTGCATTAGGCAAAACCATGTATTATAATTATAAAAAGAGCTCAAACTTCTTTTCAAGGTAGGGGAGGGAACACAATCCCAGGCGTGACCTGAGGCAGACTTGTTATATTTTTGTTTGTAGATGCAGATATTTTTCTCATCTTCCTACTGGTGGCTCCCTGAGAAGGCACCACTTTTAATAAAATCAGGATAGACCCAGGGGCAAATAAACAACAGCAAGAAACCCAAAAAAGTAGGGTTAGCTTAAATAGTGACGGCATTTATAATTATTGCTATAATAAATGTTTTATGTCAATACTTATCTTTATACAGAGTTCTGATAAGATTTTGTTCTATGGGGATGAGGACTGTAGATAGGAATGGAAAGGAACATACTCTAAAAATCCCATGGACTTTAGGAGAAATACTAATACCTAGATTACGAGATTGGACACAGTCTGTATATCTCTCCCTGCCTTTAAGGCTGAATGTTCCATTTTTCATCTTTTTTCTAGCCTAGTCCTCTCTTTCACAAAGCTTAGCTTTTCCCTTAAATTGGCAGCTGGAAAATAGACTTAAGAGAGTGTAAAGGGCTGTGTAGGCCTAAGTGGGTAAGAATCCCTCCCAGGTTCTCTGCATAGCCCTGTCCAGTCATTGATGAATGTCATAAACTTCCCTCTCTCTGTCTATACACATATATATCTGGACACTGTAAATAAAATAAGGACACAAATCATGGAGGATTTGTTAAGCCTCAGAACACCACAGTGCAGAAAATACGAACAAAAAGCCAGGAGCAGAGTCATAAATGCAGAGAACTGGTGGCTGCCAGAGGGGGTGGGGGGGATGAGTGAAATAGATCAAGGGGATTAAGAGGTACAAACTGCAGTTATAAAATAAATTAGTCATGGGGATAAAAAGCACAGCATGGGAAACACTCAATAATATTATAATGCATGGTGACAGACGGTGACTACTTACTGTGATGGGCACTGAGTAATGTATAGAATTGTCTAATCACTATATTGTACACCTGAAACTAATATAACACTGTGTGTCAACTATACTTCAATAATTAAAAAAAAAAAAAAAAAGGGAAAACCAGTGTGGTGGGACCACTGGAACTCCAGAGCCATAATATAATGACACATATCTGGGAGGTTTCAGATTAAAACCAAGCAACTTAAAAGCTTGCTGATTCAGGGGCTGTAAAACGTAAAACCTGGGCAACACCAATTTACTCCTAGTCATAATGGTCTGACTGCCAGGCCAGATCTGGCTATCGCCGGCAAGGCCACGTGCTGGAAGCAAAGCAGTGGGGGGGAGGAAGCAGTGAGGGGCACACGACTGGGAAACAAAAGGGTCTCAAAAGCGGGGAGGTCCAGGCGTCCAGGAGCCTGCAGTGGCCTACCGCGGCAAGAACAGGCCATTGCAACTGAGTAACCTCAGAAAGCCCTTCACTTCAAGTGTTGCAAGTTCTGGAATGAAGGACACACCTACATACATAATGTTCTTGGTTCCTCCCAAAGCTGTTATCAAATCATATCCCAGCCACAGGAGGAGGCTCTGGACAAAAAGTCTTTCAGCCACTTATTTGGCAGCTGGTGGTTTAAATTTTTACATTTTGTGTCGAGAAGCCTGCAAATACCACTGCAGCAAGCAAGTCCTCGGCGCGCTGGGCCGTCCCGAACCTTCCGCCCACAGCAGTGTCCTCAGACTCCGGCCTTAGACACTCACCTTCCCCCAGGGAGCAAATTCCAGCACCGAGGGAGGGAGTGCGACCCTGGGCACAAGTCCCGGGAAGTGACCCCTGATGCAGCCCGGCCCTCGCCCCAGCCGCCTCAACTCGGCCACGCTCCTTGCACCCCTTACCAAACCGAGTGATACAGGCAACAAACCCTCCGCATCGGCCTCCGGTGCCCGTACCTGCTGGAACCCAATTTCGTTCCCCTCCCCCTTTCCCGCCGCGGAGCCGGCTCAGCCACATGGGGGCCGCCGGCGGAATGGGGTCGAGGGGCCGGCCCCCAGCAGCGCTCGGCCGACGCGGGGCAGGAGCCACTCGGCCAGAGGCACGTGCAGGAACCGGTGCGGGGAGGAGGCGGGCGGCGACCAGGGGGCTGAGCTGGGAGGACGGAAGGTAGAAGAAATAGGGAAGGCACCTCCGAGGCCGGGCGTAACCCGAGGACGCTACGAGGTGGCCACTTACGAGTCTCCCAGATAGTCGTGGAAACGGATACGGCCGATGGTAGTATTGGCCTCGAAGTTGGGAGCCTCGTCCCCAAGAAGGAGACCTCCAGGCATGGCGGCAGCAGTGACGCGGGAAGACGAGGACGCGCAGCAGCGGCAGTCACCAGCTTGCCGGCTCCGGCGGTGTGGGTGCCGGCCGCAGAGTAAGTGGGGCCGCGAGGGGCGGGAAGCGAGCGGCGTGGGCGGGGCCAGAGGCGGAGTCTGAGCGGGGCGGGGCCGTGGCACGGCGAGGGGCGGGGCGGAACCGGGCCGCCGGCCGAAGGACAGAGCCGCTGCTGGCGCGGGTGGGATGGCGGCCGGGGCAGGCCGGAGCAAGGGGCGGAGCGAGGGGCGGAGCAAGGGCGGGTCAGTTCTGGGTCCTGGTCTCCTGCCTCTGAACCTGCCGGGAACCTGTGGGCGCCGGCGCCTGTCTCCACTCACGTGACGTGGGACTCAGTGACCCCTGAAGGCTTGGGGGTGAGAAGGTTTGATCGTGCAGTGCGTCTGGGCTTTGGTGGTGCAAGGAAGCGGGTCGCAGTAGAAGGGGAGCCCCAAGGCGGAGAATCGGGGTGGGGGATGACGAATCCGCGATCCTCCTGTACGCTCACTCTTGGTCGCCTGACCCCTCCACTTACCCCTCTTTAAGTGTGAGCTTCTGGAATCCTGACCGCCCCAGCCAGCCTAGCCATCACGAACTCTGTATATCAGAGGATGTGGCAAGACCCAGACGTGTAAGGGACCTTATGTCAGAGGAAGTGGCTTTCGTATTGCAGCAAAAATTCCAGCACATATGTCAGTCAGTGCTTGGGGGAATGTGACTAAACTTTTATTGCCCTCCCCTCTCCCAGAGTTCATTATGAACCATAAAATATTCAACACAATTATCCTGAAATCTACATATGCATTTTAAAACATACTTCTTGTGGTCTGCTGTATGCAAGTCAACTCTACCACCCAAGGAAGTGGGAAGGTTTTTTTATATATAATTTATTGCCAAATTGGTTTCCATACAACACCCAGTGCTCATCCCAACAGGTGCCCTCTTCAATGCCCATCACCCACTTTCCCCTCTCCCCCACCCCCCATCAACCCTCAGTTCTCAGTATTTAAGAGTCATTTATGGTTCGCCTCCTTCCCTCTATGTAACTTTTTTTTCCCCCTTCCCCTCCCCCCTGGTCTTCTGTTAAGTTTCTCAGGATCTACATATGAGTGAAAACATATGGTATCTGTCTTTCTCTGCCTGACTTACTTCACTTAGCATAATACCCTCCAGTTCCATCCACGTTGCTACAAACTGCCAGATTTCATTCTTTCTCATTGCCAAGATTCCATTGTATATATATATAAACCACATCTTCTTTATCCATTCGTCAGTTGATGGACATTTAGGCTCTTTCCATCATTTGGCTATTGTTGAGAGTGCTGCTATAAACATTGGGGTGTAAGAGTCCCTATGCATCAGCACTCCTGTATCCCTGGGGTAAATTCCTAGCAGTGCTATTGCTGGGTCATAGGGTAGATCTATTTTTAATTTTTTGAGGAACCTCCACACTGTTTTCCAGAGTGGCTGCACCAGTTTGCATTCTCACCAGCAGTGCAAGAGGGTTCCCATTTTGCCACATCCTCACCAGTACCTATAGTCTCCTGATTTGTTCATTTTAGCCACTCTGACGAGTGTGAGGTGGTATCTCAGTGTGGTTTTGATTTGTGTTTCCCTGATGAGGAGTGACGTTGAGCATCTTTTCATGTGCCTGTTGGCCATCTGGATGTCTTCTTTAGAAAAGTGTCTATTCATGTCTTCTGCCCATTTCTTCACTGGATTACTTGTTTTTCGGGTGTAGAGTTTGGTGAGCTGGAAGTGGGAAGTTTAGGTTCATTTATTTGCTCTCTATGTGCCAAGTGCGAGGTAGATAGACAAAATGACTGTTCTCTTGGAGCTTTCATTCTAGTGGGGGAGACATAACTAAACGAGAACACATTAGATAGCAGTAAATCCTATTTAGAGAAATAAAATAAGGTTATGTGCTACAGGGTGACTGGGGTGCTGCTTTGAATTGGATGGTCTGGTCTGGGAAAGCCTCCAGGATAATGTAGGTAAACTACTTAGCACATAGTAAGTGCTCTGGAAATGGTAGCTGTTATTTGGCTGATGATAATGGCTTATGCAATACATCTTGCTTTGCCAACTATGTGCATGGCACTGTGCCAGGCCTGGTGACTGCAGTCCCTGCTCTTATAGGGAAGGCAGATGTACATGCAGTTTTGATAAAATTATGGAGTAAATGCTGATGGGAGAGGGTGCCAAATGGTTGGAGTTCAGAAGTGGGAAAAATCCTCTGCATGGAGCTCCTTAGCCTTAGGAAGGCCCATGGTAGTGTTAAGAGAAGTGACTCACATACTGCAGTTTTAGTTTGCATCGTAGTGCTGTGTGTGGGGTGCGTGCGTGTGTGTGTGTGTGTGTGTGTGTGTGTAACGCTAACCGGGTTTACTCAGTTCTCCTCTGAACAAGGATTTACAGTAAGATTATTGGTAAAATTTCTAGCCACTCTAGAGAACTCCATAAAGCTACTGTAATTTGATATCTCAACTAATTTGATTCCAGGCTTTGGTTTTGAAAGTGCTATGTCGTAAATCCTTTTGCGGGGGAGGGAGAAAGAGAGGAGGGAAAGGAGGGTAATTTTATCTTAATGCACTATTAATAACACCATGGAGATAGCATAGGAAACACAGATATACCACAAATATGGAGAATGAATACAAAAACAGACTACTGATCGCTATAAAAAGCATAATCATGGAACTGTCTGTTGTAAATTAAGCAAATGCACGTATAATAAAATCTGATAAACGCCTGTTAGCATTTATAGCTCCAGAGACTGCACCCCGGAAATCCTCATGCACTCTGCATGCTTATTTGCTTTGTCTTTGTAGCATTTTAAATTCTTTTGAATTAGCTGACAACATTTGAAAGATAGATCTTTCTTTCTTTCTTTCTTTCTTTCTTTCTTTCTTTCTTTCTTTCTTTCCTTCTTTTTGCAAAAATATCTGGATTTCTGTCTCCTGGAAAGGCAGAAGGTGTGTAGCCACACTGGACCCGTATTCCATGTGGGTGAACAGTGGCTGGAGAGAAGCCTTCTAAGGGTGCAAATGTTCCCTGTTATTCAAAAGGTCCTTTGCCACTTACTGACGTTAAGTGCCTATTGTCATTTTAACCCCATTCTTGCACTGTTGTTTTTCTTAGAGTAGAATTAGGAGGAAAATGGATCCTATCCTAATGTATCCCTATTCTATCAAAATTGTGAAAATGAAAGGTTGACCAAGGGCCATACGTTTCCAGGAGGAACAAGATAGAGCATATCTTTGTCAAAGTAAAGAATATTCCCATATACTTAATGTGCAAAGTTGAAAGAACACCATCTGTCCTACCTGGCCCTTGTAGGGAGTTAGTTTAACTTCCATACTACATGGAAGGCGGATGCTTCATGGGCTGAGGCCATTCCAGAGGGAAGAAGTGCCATGGAAAAAGGAGGAAGGGAGGCAGGGCAAGGAAGACATTCCAGGGAGAGGCCAGAATGTGGAAAAAAAGGAGACGAGGCTAAGGGAGGGATTTACTTTGCAGAGGGGGTAGAGGCTCTGATATCAGGGGGAAAAAAAGTTGTCAGGCTGCTGGCAGGGTTGGGGAGAATCTTGAAGTCCTTAGAAGTAACTCCCTGGTGACAGGAAGAAGGGGATTGCAGGGATTTTCAGAGGGCTTTGACTCCTGTCTGATTGATAGGCTCTTCTGTCTTTACTGCTTTGGACAGACTGAAGGAGAAGGTGAAGGAATTGACAATGGTCATTTGGAAAATCAATAGTGCATTACGTTTCTCTCTCTCATTCTCTCCTTAGGTTGTGAACTCCTAAAGGCTTGACCATATTTTTTTACTGGTAAACATTTGTGACCCGTTAGATGCGGTGGGCATTGGGCTAGATTACACAAAGTGTTGGAGAAGCATTTGTCTACCTCCTGCAGCCACACCAACAAAGTCTGTCTGCCTGCAGCTGGAAATAAAAGAGCAATGTGTCCCTAGTTATAATTGTAGCTAGGGAAAAATTCTTATGCGTGTAGGAGGAGATACGGAAAACTTGAAATTAATGTTAGGAAGGTGGGCTTGGGTTTTTAAAAGCAGTTCGTATAAGCTCTCGTGTTAAATCTGATTGTCTTTTTCAGAAATAAAAATAGAAAGAAGGCTGGCCCACAGGAAACTGTTCCTGCTATTCAGGACAGTGCAGTCCACCTGCTAGTGAGTAGGGCTGCTAATCTCTCCACTGCCCTTCTTTGTCTTGTGTAACGCAGTTGCTTCTCCCCTACTGTATCTGCTATAGGACATCTGCATTCTGGAAAGAAACCAATGTGGGAGAGAAAATGAAAGGATGACAGCTTGTAAAATGCTAGACTGATGAATAACTCTCAGTAGGGCTCTGGAGTAGTAAGTTCTGACACTTATTTTCCCAAGTAAAGCACCCTAAAAGTTTACCATTTACCCTGAAAGAGATTGCTTAGTAAGTTTTCACAGATAATGATTGGTGGGGGTGGGGTGGGGGTATTTGTTACAAAGGGTTAAAGGATTAGGTTTAGAGATGTCATACAATCATGGGTAACTAAAGACCACATGCCAACTTAAGTTTATTTGGTAGCCAGTTCTCTCATCTGCTTTTAGTTGAGCATAAGGGGCCCGAGGCTATATAGGGAAGAATTTATTACTGTTACAGAGCGGACAGTGAATATAAATTTGTGAAGCTTCATATCTGGAGATCCATAGAAACTGTCATAGAGAGGAAAGAGGGGAAAGGGGAAGAGAGAGAGAAAAGAGAGAAAGCGGACAGCACAGAAGTCACAAGAGCTGGTGGGGAGGAGACAGAAGGAAAACAAGGAGAAAGGGAAGTTTGGAGAGGAACAAGTTTGGATGCCTGCCCGCCTTGCCTGGACCTTCCTCCACAGGAAAGCCGGCCACATGGTCCTGCCACTCTGGCCATTGGTGATTGCACACGTCTGGGTGTCTGGCCCAAAGGCAGTTCAACCTCTAAACTGGCTAGCAGCCCGTGAGGGAGACTGGCACAAAGTGTTTTATTATGGGATCCTCTCTTGGTGGCTGGAATGCAAGAGCGCAGATTCAGTCAGCAGTTCACAGCCGGGACAGAAGCTGAGAGATGGTCAGGGAGGGTAGTAAGCAGAAGCCATGACGCGGTCCTGAGAAGAGCAGAGAGTGGCAGGCACTCTAGAAGCAGAGCGGCAGGTGACTGATGCTGAGGGGAGATAAGCACGGAGTCACTACTGGCCTGCTAGCTTCCGAAGGCAAACTCTCTGAGGCCTAGTGCCAGGAGCGAACTAAAGGTCAGTGGTGGGAGAAGACCTCCCCAGGGACAGGGAATCAAGTTATGCATCGCCTGGGAATTTAAATGTAATAAGATCAGTCTGCTTGTTATTATTAACAAAATCTGGCACTTCTAAGCAATGTTGGTGATAAAACAGTCCTAGAAAAATCTGGATGTTGGTCTAAATTGTCAACAATTGCTTCAGTTCTTGTTGAGTTTTAGGAATGTATACATAAGTTCCAGCTTAGCACATTTTAATTACTTCTTCTTTGGGGAATAAAAGTATTCTGCGTACAAGTTAATTTGGAGAACTCTCCATCATATAGTCAGCTCTGTATATGTGGACCTCATTTATTTCAAGATTCATTGTGGTTCAAACTGTCTTCCAGCACAGTTTCTGCCGATAACTCTGGCATTTAATAATTACTGCATTTAAATAGTAGATTTGAAGTAAATAACATTAGCGCAGTCATTATAAAGGAACAGACCTTAAGTTATTTTCCTGTGACTGCTTGAAAGTTTTGTGTTTAAAATTTAAAACACATGTACACCAAAAACTATAAAACATTACTAGAAGAAATTAAAGAAGACACAGATTAATGGAAAGATATCCCATATTCATGAATTGGAAGACTTAATATTATTAAGATGTCAACTACCCAAAGCAATCTACAGGTGCAGTGTAATTCCTATCAAAATCCTGAAGTTATTTTTTGCAGAAATAGAAAAATCCATCCTAAAATTCATACGGAACATCAAGGAACCCTGAATAGCCTCAAAATTATCTTGAAAAAGAACAAAGCTGGAAGTCTTTCGTTAAAAACTTTTTTTAATGTTTATTTATTTTTGAGAGAGAGATAGGCAGAGCGCGAGCAGGAGAGGGGCAGAGAGAGAGGAAGAACAGAATCCGAAGCAGACTCCAGGCTCTGAGCTGTCAGCACAGAGCCCAACACAGGGTTCAAATTCATGAACCGCGAGATCGTGACCTGAGCCGAAGTTGGACACTTAGCCGGCTGAGTCACCCAAGCACCCCCAAAGTTGGAAATCTTGACACTTTTCTGATTTCAAACATATTATAAAGCTATAGTTATCAAAACAGTATGGTACCTGCATAAATACAGACGTATAGACCAATGAAACAGAATAGACAGCCCAGAAATAATCCCTTACGTACATGGTCAAAAAATCTTTGGCAAGAGTGTCGAGGCCACTCAATGAAGAAAGACAGTCTCTTAACAAGTGACATTGGGAAAACTGGACATCCACCCACATGCAAAAGGATGAAGTTGGACCCTAACTTACACCATGTACAAAAAAAGGTTGGGAGGGGGAAGCTTTTTAAGAAAACATACTACTATGAAAACTCCCTTACCCAAAATTTAGTCCACAGCCTCCATAAGATTACATATCAAGGGCAAATACAAATCCTAAAAGTCTTCTGCATAAATAATAGTAAAAAAGTTTTAGCAATCTGAGTGGGTAACCTAACTTGTTCCATCTGCCAGAAACACAATTAGATCCAACTGTTCTTTTACTTGTGAGTTTCTGTGTTATCTTGTCTCATTCCTAAAATGTTCAAATCAGAGCTGTAAGATTTCTGTTTGTGTCCGTATGTTCATATATGTCTACATATGTATGTTATATATATGTGATACTTTTCTACCTCCAGATGGTATTTTACCAAAAATAAGTTGTAAAAGGGCTCTATTTAATTGGCTTAAAAAATAGGCACTTATAAAAATTAAGACTAGTCAAACGAGCTTATGTTGTCTCTATTAGATATTTAAGATTATAAAAGTTTGAAATCATCCTAAGAACAAAACATATCATAAAAATAAATTGCTTAATGTATGTTAAGCACAGAAGTAGAGAGGGAGACAGAGAGTGAGAAGCCACATGTTTAACTTTATAGATGCTTTGCTTCTATGATGTTTTGATGTTACAAAAATTATCAGCAAGAGAAATAACTTAAGATTATGGCTAACTTTGTCTAATGTGTCATGAAATGTTCATGAGTAATCTAAACATAATCATTTAGAACATGTGAATTAAACACATGTAAGTGGAATAAGTTTAGAAATGAACTTTTCCTTGGGGCGCCTGGGTGGCTCAGTCATTTAAGTGGCCAACTTTGGCTCAGGCCATGATCTCGCGGTCTGTGAGTTCAAGCCCCGCGTCGGGCTCTGTGCTGATAGCTCAGAGCCTGGAGCCCGTTTCAGATTCTGTGTCTCCCTCTCTCTGACCCTCCCCCGTTCATGCTCTGTCTGTCTCTGTCCCAAAAGTAAATAAACGTTAAAAAAAAAAAAAAAAGAAATGAACTTTTCCACAATGATTATGTTTTATAAAACATGTCTGCTTAAAAATAGTTTCCAAAATCTTTTTGGGAAGTTGAATCTTTAAAGTTGTACTAAGTTAAACTAAATTAACATACTAGATATTTGTTGAATATCTAGATCATTTCCAGTCAGATAAAATGCTGAAACATTAAATGCTAAATATAAATTTATCTACTTTGGCTTCTTATATTAAAGAGGCAAATGATATTTGGGTCTGTTAATAACACATTCTTCTTGCCACACTGAAAAAATTGTCTATTAAAAAGCATATGCTTCTAGAAATTATGAAATGATGTGTTTATTGTACATTTGCCAATCTACTACAGAACATTGGCGCGTCGTAAACACTTCACAATAGGCAGCCTCCTAGTTTTCACTAATATTAGGGTTCCTGAGAGTTAAAAATTCTAATCAACAGATGTAACTAAAAGTACTAGAAATAATAAGGAAAAAAAATCTGCAGGCAAAATATACAAATAAGGTAGGATATCTTTTTGGTAAAAAAAATATAACAGATGAAGATGTCTCTTGTTATGGAAAATGGCAAGTAATATTGTCCTAGTTTAGAGGCTATTTACAGTTTGTTTCCAAATTAAAAGATAAAAAGGAGGATAAAGGACAAAAACTAAATAGATATAGAAAGTTGGGAAGAAGACAAGGAAGGAGAGAGAAATCTTATTTTATGTAGTCAAGCTGACCCAAATTAAATGAATTTATTATAAGGGTTTAAAAAATCAGCTTTAATATCACTGCATACCTGTGCAAAGAAACGGAATGTCACCCCCAAATACGCCTCTTTGACATAAAATTTATTTTGAGCTGAAGGCAATGAAGAAGTGGCAAAGTCAGAAAAATCTCCTCCTTTTCTTCATCAAGGCAGGGCCTAAGCTCTCCTGTTGCTGGAGGGAGACTCTTACCACTTTAGAGAAGGCACTAGAGAAATCTGCAAACAACCCTACTCAGTTCTGTTCCCTCCTGCCTATTTACCTTTGTGCAGGATTTATTAGAAATGCGGATTGTCAAGCCCCATGCCAGACCTGCCGAATCAGGAACTTTGGGGGTGGGACCGAGCGGTATGTATTTTACCAGGTCTTCCAGGGGATTCTGATGCTCTGGACTAAAATTGTACCGTGCCATTTACGGTTCAAGAACGGGCATTCAATCCAGTTCTTGCTAATGAGACATAACACCCATTAGGAGAACTTCTGGCAAAACTGTTTTTGATCCTGAGTGAAAATCAAAGAAAGTCAGTTTTTTCATCTTTCTCTGGACATTTTGCCTGGATACTTACAAATATTGCAGTTATGGTGCTACAAACCTAGGAGTGACAGAATACCAAGGGTGGTGGAGCAGAAAGATGGAAAATATCTGGATTCTTTATGGCATCATTGAACTACAGCCTGCCCTGAAACTTATTCTACCTCTAGACATCCTGCTGAGTCAAGAAATATCCTTATTTTTTTATTTTATTTTTACTTTTGAGAGAGAGAATGAGAGAGCAAGCAGGGGCGAGGGGGAGAGAGAGAGAGAGAGAGAGAGAGAGAGAGAGAGAGAGAGAGAGAGAGAGAGGGAATGAATCTCAAGCAGGCTCCATGCTCAGCGAGGAGCTCAATGCAGGGCTCAGTCCCACAACCCTGGGATCATGACCTGAGCTGAAATCAAGAGTTGGCTGTTCAACCGACTGAGCCACCCAGGCGCCCCAAGAAATATCCTCATTTTTAAAGAGAATTTGAGTCAGTATTTCTGTTACTTGCCACAAACATATCTGATGGTCTGATACATTAGATTTGCTAATATTATACTTTGGATTTTTAAATGATTATTCATTAGTAAAAATGACCCAAGATTATATTTTTGCTGGCATTGTTAGTTTTCAGTATCAGGATTAAACTTCTTCATAAAGTAAATTGGGAAGCTTGTCATGATTTTTATTATCTGAATAACTTAAATAACTCAGGAATTAGCTGTCTTTTAAGATATGTTAGACTTTCTGGTAAAGTAATTTGAACCTAGTGTTTTTTTTTAAGTTAGATCTCTTGCTACACTTTCAAGTTCTTCGATTATTTGGCTAATTTTCTCTCTTTGTGAACCAATATTAGTAATTTATCTTTTTAAAAAATCTGTCTATTTCAGGGTGCCTAGCTGGTTCAGTGGGTGAGGCATGTGACTCTTGATCTCTGGGTCATGAATTCAAGCCCTATGTTGAGTGTAGAGCTTACGTTTAAATAAATAAATAAATAAATAAATAAATAAATAAATACATACCGTCTATTTATTGGCATATATTGGAAATCTTAGAATTACAAAAAAAAAACTCCTTATTTTCAGTGATATTCCCTTTTTCATTATATATATTTATGTTTCCTTGCCCTTTTCCCCCTTGGTCAGACTTGCTAATGATTTTTGTGCCATAGCATTCAAAGACAAAAAAAAACAACAACCCATTATTTTATTTATTGGGCTTATGCAGTTTTGTTTTGCTATGCTTTCTAGTTCATTAATCTCTCCTTTTGTTTTTATTACTTTCTTTCTCCTATTTTCTTGGCTTATTTTGATTTTTTTTTTAAGTGTCTTGATTGAATGCTAAGGTCATTTATTTTCAGTCTTCTATATATATTAGTAAGATCACTAAAAGCTCTGAATTTTCTTTTCAGTTAAGGTTTTTGTGGTATCCCATAAGTTTTGAAATGTAGTTGGTTTTATTAATTTCTGAACATTTTGTATTTTAGTGTTGATTTCCATTTTAACCCAAAAGTTATTTAGAAAACTGTTTTGTAATATTCATGTAATTGGATTGGGTTTGCTGTCTTTTTCTTATTAATTTCTTATTTTATTGCAATTTGATCTCTACCTTCAGAAGCATATCAAGATTTTATTTGCAACCTAGGCTTTGATAAATGTTTATTAACCTTCAATGGCAACTTAAAAAGAATGGATAGTGTCTGTTTAAAGGATAGGACAAATATCTACCTATGTACACCTGTCTTTCTGTCTGTCTGCCCTTGATTGCACCCCTCCTCCCACTACTTAAGCTTATTAAGGTCTTCCCTCTTCTGCTTACAGTTTTTCTTTCTACATCATCGATCTCGGCTTCTCTTTTGGCCATTCTGTTAGCATGCAAGCATGCTCTAGTACAGTTCTCTCCAACAGGAATATAATGTGAGCCATACCTGTAATTAAAAATTTTCTGGCAGCCATGTTAAAAAAGTAAAAAGAGAGGTAAAATGAATTGTATTGTAGTTTACTTAACCCAACATATTAAAAAAATCATTTTAATATGCAATTAATATAGAAATTATTAATGAATATTTAATATTTTTTGTATCAAATCTTTGAAACCCGGTGTGTAATTTGCACTTACAGTGCCTCTCAGTCTGCACAGGCACATTTCAAGTGCTCAATAGCCACCTGTGACACGTAGCTACCATATTAGACAGCTCAGTTTAGAAGTCCCAACATTTCCTCCTGCTATCACCCATTTCTCTGATCCTCTCTTTTTCTCTTCCTCTATCCATTAAAACTCATCTTGTTAAATCCAGTGGATGCTTGTCTTCACTTTCAATGTGTTTGACAAAATTGATCACTTTTTAGGGAAACCAATTTCTTTGCTTCCATAATACCAAACTCTCCTGGTTTTTTCCTCTTCTCTCCTGGCTTCTCTGTTTGCTTTACTGACGCCTCATCTCTTCTCTGATTTCTACAAGCTGGAGCTTCTCAGAGCACATTCCTTGACCATTTCATCTATCTACATTTCCTTTGGTGGCGATATCAGTGAGACCTGTGACCCTAAGTAACCTCTATATGCTGATAGTGCTCATTTTTATCTTCAGCCAGACCTCAGGTTTGTATTGCCACCTATCTGCCCATTTGACGCCTTGACCTGAGTGTGTCGTAGACATACAACACCTGCCCCAGATATAATTCTTAATTCCCTATCTTCCCCATGAAAACACATTTGATACAAGACTGAGCATCCCCAGTTTTCTCCTTCTCTCTAAAAGAAAGTGATCCTGACTCCTTTTACTCCCCTCCCAAGAGGAAGTCCAAGTGATTCTGCCTCTCACGTGTATCTTGTAATTGTTCACCTCCCTCCATCTTTACACCCAGCCCTGGGATTTAGGTGTTTCAGTTATTAATTTATTTTCCTTTAGACAAAAATCCACCTTTCTTTGACCTACTTTGTGATCCCGGACCTGTACTCTGCAAACTATAGTTTTTCTCTGCCAGCAGGGTTGATGTTAGGCTCCATTTAAGGGTGGGGGGTGTGCTGAAGGAATTCTCAAGGTTGGAAGGGACTTATTTTCTTCCTGCTTTTTTTTCCCCCCTTCACATGACTATGAATGGATCAGCACACAGCTGGCCCCAGCAGTATTCTTTGTGGTAATGGATTGCTCCCATGGCTCCAGCAACTACATGTCCTCTGGAAGGTTTCTTCTTAATCCCAGTGATGGGTGGCACGTTTCTTTAGCAGCTAAGCCATCCTAGAGAGGCCTGAATCTTAGGCTGGTACGTCCCTTCTCTATATTTTGAAGTTTCTTCCTTGTTTACCATTCCTTCAGCCCTAAGTATGATAGCTGTAGTCTGTGGTTGCCACCTCCATTACACCCTAAACTTCTCTTTTACCACTTTCAGTAGCTAGCCACTTTTGAACCAAATGTATAGTTCTTTATGTTATGCTCTCCCTGTTTGAATAGCTGGTGGTTTCCATCTCTTGACTTGAGGCTGACTGAAATAAAAATTGGTACCAGGAATAGTCCTAGGACAAAAACTCAGTGATTGTTTTTTGGGGTTGGTTTGGTCTGAGCCTCTTGCCAGTGGGAAATACAATGCTGATAACACCTGACATTCGATGGCATCACAATAAGATGATCACACATGGTTGATTTGGATGAAATCCCAACTGAAGCATGTGCTTTGGGGGCCCCGGGAGCTGCCATGCTTGGCAGTGGTGATCACCACAAGGGCCACAGTGTAGGTTGGTCGTATAGTGGAGTGGTTGCAGAAAAATGAAAATCTCAGGTCCCTGAGCTCTTGGTTCAGTTCTTGGTTTGAGACTCAGAGAGCTTCTATGGCCCACCTAAAAGGATTTTTTATTTCTTATAGCCACAAGGCTGATAGAGTTGAAAAATCAAATGCAAAACTTAATTTTGTTGGTTGCAGAATTACATCAGTTTCAATTCACAGCCTTGCCAAGTTTCCAGTGTGAAGGGAACCAGAAAATATCCGAAAAGAATAGGATTCTCACACTTTAAATAGGGAGTTCTGGTGAGACTCACATGAAGTCTGAGTCTCTGAGGAATCTTCCCTTCCCCCAAACTCTGTAATCCCCTCACCTGGAACTAACACCTCACAAAAAAGAGGATGCCCATGCTCCTTAAAACCTATACCAAATACCCCTTATTGCTATTAGACCCACAGCCGGGGTTCAATTTCATCGTGTTCTAGTGGCCTGGCAGCAGCAGTGGGTCTCTCAATATAACTGGTGCCCAGCCCAGGTTCCCAGATTTGCCCCTTGTTCCAGAGAGTCACGACTTGCTCCGCAGAGTGTGTATGGGCCTGGAAAACCTCAATAAATTCTTAGACTCAAGATTCTCAACCAGTATCTTTCAACACCATGGTTTTAGAAAACTAAATTTGAGGGGCGCCTGGGTGGCTCAGTCGGTTAAGCGTCCGACTTCGGCTCAGGTCATGATCTCGCAGTCTGTGAGTTTGAGCCCCGCGTCGGGCTCCGTGCTGACAGCTCAGAGCCCAGAGCCTGTTTTAGAATCTGTGTCTGCCTCTCTCTCTGACCCTCCCCCATTCATGCTCTGTCTTTCTCTGTCTCAAAAATAAATAAACATTAAAAAAACTAAATTTGAGAAGTAATTTTCAGTCTCTTACATAGAAGAATTCATCCTAAAGAGCCACATCTACGGTGACTGTTTTCAGTCCCACACCTGTCAGCCTTGTCTCCTTCCTTAACTTTCAGACTGTTTGTGTGATATGTAGGTGGCATATAGACATAAATCTGAACATACAGAATGGGGTGTTTAGCAGAGGCAGTGCTCTCTTTCTCTGCCATTTGTTCTTCCTGAGCTTTCTGAGCACTGAGTTATCTTTAGCAAATGGCCGGGATTTAGCCATTGAAAGAGAAGCTCTCTGTGTTCCACGGAGAAGGAATGTGGGCTTGTCGTAGTCCTTAGATACTGAGCTCAAGTGTCGCTAAGCTAAATTCTTTCATTGCACAGAGAGCTAGACAATGAAGGCTTTATCAACAAAGTCTTTACATGTACTACTCAATCAGTGACTGCCTCTTCCAGGACTCCCCGTGGACAGATAAGTTTACTGTTTCACATACTCACTTAGGTATGTAGTCAGTTCTTGTCAATAAGCATTCAGCCTTCATTTCCATCTCATGTTAGTTAAGAATACAGTTCCAGGGCAAACCAAACCATGGCTTCAGGCCTAGTTGGGAACCTGTTAACTTTGCTCTGTTCCATGGTCCTATCTCTGGGATCAATACCTTGATCATAAAGGGAGCTGGGCGGGATATATGGCTGATTCACTTGAAATAGAGGCTACCCAGTAAGAAACACACACTTCTTTTTTATTTTTTTTAATGTTTTAACATTTATTTATTTTTCACAGAGAGAGAGAAAGACAGAGTGCGAGTAGGGGAGGGGCAGACAGAGGGAGACACAGAATCTGAAGCAGGTTCCAGGCCCTAAACTGTCAGCACAGAGCCCAGCGCAGGGCTTGAACTCACAAACTGTGAGATCATGACCTGGGCGGAAGTTGGACGCCTAACGGACTGAGCCACCCAGGCGCCTCCAGAAGCGCACACTTCTGACTGGAAGAGCTGGAAGGGAATATCATTGGTGTTGGCTTTTTATATAAAAGCAGATTTACTTGCTATTTAAAGAGACTTATTGAATATTTATAAATAGTTACCAAGTTAAATTATTCATACATATAGTGTCTCTTCCCTTTCCCCTCCTCATTCACTTGTTCATCCATTCAGCAAGCATTTGTCTCTCTATGTGCAAGCCATAGTGCTAGGTGTTGGTACAAGACCTCAGTGAACTTAGAGTGTAATGCTTTTTCCTTACTTCTCAATTTTTTCATCCTTTTCCTCTAAACATTTCTTCTGTCCTATCCCATTTTTTCTTTTACATGGTTTTTTTTAAAATTTTTATTTCAGAGAGAGAGAGAGAGTGAGAGAGAGAGACTGAGTGCAAGAGTGGGGAAGAAGGCCAGAGGGAGGGAGAGAATCTTAAGCAGGCTCCACATTCAGCATGAAGCTGGATGGGGGCTTGATCCCATGACCCTGGGATTATGACCTAAGCCTAAATCAAGAGTTAGATGTTCAATGGACTGAGCCACTCATGTGCCCCTCTTTTACATGGTTATTCAAGCATATAATAAAAATAATTTGCTGCCTATTAAGAAACAGCGAATTCAAATCAGGAAGATTTGGGTAGTTCTTATAGCCATCATGGGCCACACTCCATTTTATATCAGTCACTAACAATGCCTGCTTGTGGGACAACTGGAGGCATGGGGGTGATAAGCAGTGCTAGCTGCCTTACTGAGATCAATTCCCTGGGTCTGGACGCTATGCTCTAACCATCTGCTCCTTCAAATATCATCTACCTTTGTCATTCTCCAGCATGAGGATAACCCCTACTTCCCTCAGAAGCACTTTTAGGGTATTCTGTCTGCACAGCTACCTTGCCCACGTGGAGTCTGGAAAATTCCATCACCTAGAGGTGTGTCACCCACTGAAAAGAGTTTGGGAATGCTCCAGTAAGCACAATCTGTGAAGACATAAAGGCATGTGTTTACTCTTCATCTAGAATGGACTCTTGAGGGTTGGGGGGTGGGGCTTTGGCTTTGTATTTTCTTATAGCTACATAACATGTGATCTGTTTTACTTGCTCAGTAAGTATGTTGTCATTACTTAATAAATATTTAATGACAGCAGTGAATAAAAACTAAGAAGCTGGGCTGGGTATTTCAGTGGTCAGGTGGACGAATTCTGTTAGAACAAACTTTTCCACCTTCCTTTCTAAACTTGCGTTTGTTTTGTACTCCAGCCTTAGGTCCTAAATTGGAGCCAGAAACTGTGGGTCAAAGGAGGAAACAACCACTGAAAATAAACAAGGCAAGAGATGGAAGCTATGCGTACCTTAGGCTGTTTCATATTTAGGGAGGACATGTTATTTAGATTATCTTGGCCCATACGTGCTCTGCAGAGCAAGTAGTGACTCCCTGGAGGAAGGGGCAAATCTGGGAAGCTAGACTCAGCAGAGGCACCTGCTGTCACTAACAGGCCACTGGAACACATTGAAAGGTAATCCAAGTTATGGGTCTAGTGGCAACAAGGGCGATTGGAGTAGGTTTTAAGGAACGTGGCCGGCCTCTCTTTTGTGAGGTATCTGCTCCTGGTTAGGTAATTGCAGGGCTTTTGTAGGGGGAAAAAAAGACTCATATGCAGAAGAGCAAGTAACATTTTTTCTAGAAATTAATTTGCATTTATGCCTATGATCCGTTTCAAGTTGATTTTGTGTAAGGTGTGAGGAATAGATGAGGGCCTATCTTTGCATTTATGTATGTATGCATTTATTTGCATCTGAATATCCAAATGTTTCAGCATTATTTGTTTAAAAAATACCATGTTTTCTCCATTGAACTGCTTGGCAGCTTTAGCAAAGAACAATTGACCATAAATAGAGGGTGTATTTTTGGACCCTCAATTCTATTTCATTGATCTATAGTTCTTTTTTCTTTTTTTTTAAAATTTTTTTGTATAACTTAACTTTATTTTTTAAAATTTATATCCAAATTAGTTAGTATATAGTGAAGCAATGATTTCAGGAGTAGATTCCTTAATGCCCCTTACCCATTTAGCCCATCCGCCCTCCCACAACCCCTTCAGTAACCCTCTCTTTCACACACACACACACACACACACACACACACACAGGAAAAGAAACCCAGATTCTCTCCCATATTCTTTGCTCAAGGCACCGCCTTTCCCAGCCTTTCCAGACACAGGGTCCTTTCTTGAGGTGTTAGCTGTCTGTGGTACCACCATTGTAGCTCTGTTGCATGACTGCCCTTGGTTCATCACTGTGAAAAAAAAAACAGGAAATGAAATGAGAGCCCCCAGGGCGCCTGGGTGGCTCAGTTGGTTGGGCATCCAACTTCAGCTCAGGTCACGATCTTGCTGCTTGTGGATTCTAGCCCTGCATTGGGCTCTGTGCTGACAGCTCGGAGCCTGGAGCCTGCTTCAGATTCTGTGTCTCTTTCTCTCTCTGCCCCTTCTTCACTCACACTCTGTTTCTCTGCCTCTCTCAAAAATTAATAAGCATTAAAAAAATTTTTAAAAACGGGAGCTCCATCCCTGTACAAATTGCTTTTCCAGCTTTTGACTCCCCTCTTAACTATGACTGGGTTTCTTTACTTTTCAGATGCTTTAGGTTGTTGTTTTTTGCATTTCATCCGCAATTTGTCACTGTCGTCAGCAGAAGAGACAGGTGCTAGTGAGCTGCCTCTTGACTGCACTTTCCTTTGTGCTCTCTTTCCACTTCCATCTCAACTGCCCCTGTCACAGTGCAATGACAGACCCCTACCCTATCCTTGCAGTCTGTGAACGGAAACCACAGCTGTCCTTTTAAAACTATACCTTTCAACTTCGTGTTTTACTTGTGGTTTTTACATCCTGGCTAACTAGGTAAAGCTTTATTAGGTGTTGTAAAATTCAAGAACTTCACTTTGAAGTTGACTGATTGCTAGTGGAGTTTACCACTAAAATGCAAGTATGCAACCACACCAATGGATCATCTGTCTCTCTGGTGGTTATTTTTTTTGTTTTTTTTTTTGTTTTTTTTTTTGTTTTTGTTTTTTGAGAGAGAGAGTGAGTGGGGGGCGGTGCACAGGGGTATGTTGGGGGAGAGAGAGAGAGAGAAAATCTTAAGCAGGTTGTGTGCTGGGGCTCGGGGCTCAATCCCACAACTGTGAGATCATGACCTGAGCTGAAATCAAGAGTCAGAGGCTTAAGCTACTGAGCCATCCAGGTACCTCTCTCCTGTGTCTTCATAATCAGTCTTCCTCCTCCTTCCCAATCCACCTGTCCAATCTCTAATTCATTCTTCTGCTCCCCTCCCAGTCCACTTCTTTTCCCAACAAACTTACCCATGTTTATTCTTTCTGAAAGGACCTTATCCTTTACCAGAATTTCAACACTAACTTCTAAGAACCAATCCCACCTTTGCCTCACGTCTCTATCCACAATTAAATCTCTCAGAAAAATCCACAATGAAATATCTCAGAAAAGTAAAGTGTTATATTTTCATTTTCACTTAAAAAGGGATCATGGTTATTCTGGAAAATTTACGCATTTGTTACGCATTTGTTCATAAAAACAAAAAGAATTTCCCATTAGTTTGACCATCCAAAGAGAATATATGTGTGGCCTTGAGTGTAATTTAAAATTTGAGTTAGAAAAACTTATAAATTATCCATATCCTGTGTAGAAAAAACAGAAAATGTAAATAATCAAAAAGGAACAAAACTCCCCCATAATTCCACCCAGAGGTAAATACTGTTTTTAGTTCAGTGTGTGTTTATACACACACACACACACACACACACACACACACACACACGCACACAGACACATTTATGTGGGTTGGTTGGTTAGGGAGGGCAATTGGTTGGGCCTGAACTGGTATCACAGCTTTGCTGTGTTGGAGAAAGGGGTTGGGTAAAGCAGGTGTTGATTTGCAAAGGTCGATATGCATAAAGTATTTTTGATTTTGTTATTTGGACAAGGCTTAAACTTGGAACAGATGGAAACTCCTGGGGAGCAAAATGTAGGGAATAGAAAGAATTTAATCATGTGTGTTATGTGCCTTCTTGTCTTTCTCTCTTTTTTTTTTACCTGCTTTCCCCAAAAGCTCACCCAGCCGTTCTGTAAATCTTAGGCCTGTGGAGACAGAGACTATCGGCAAAAGGCTTAGATGACAAAGGAAACAGGAATGGGAAGGGGCTTCCTTCACATTTCAGTCAGAGCATGGCCGGTCTCCAGAGTGGTGCACGCTGAGGTCAGCTCCATTTTGTGCTGCATCGGTCTGTAGCTTCCTGGGCCTGTAAGAGGCAACCTCTTTTGTCAGGAACCAACATTCTCCCAGTAACTCTGGGCGGACTGTGGCAGAAGCCAAGGGAGGGCTGCAGTGGAGGAATGTGAGAGCATAATTTATGCCGCGAGAGCGTAAATGAGCACGTTAATAAAAGCAACTCATGGAGACTCTAAAAAAGAATGGGAGGTGATTTTACTGGGGAAGGGTCCTGGGGCCAACAGTTTGAAGAAGTATGTGAATGTGTTTATTTCTATATCTATCCAATTTCAAAAATGGGACTCTTCCACACGTACTATTCGGTAATCTTTTTTCTTAGTAATATGCCTTGAACATCTTGATATGTTAAATATAGAGATATTTTTATCATTTTAAGGCTGTATTCCATTGCATGTGTTATATACACGTGTCATAATGACTTTAACCATTCTCTACCTTTTAGGTTGTTTTCGACTTGTTAGTATTATTATCAATTCATTTATTGTTGGTAATTTATTAGTAAAATAATAATGCATTTTCTTGTTTTTTTAAAAAAAAGGAAGCCAAAACACTGTTTAAGCTCCCATACTTTCAGTCTTAGAATCCTATTTGAGTCCCTTTACCTAGTTTGGTGCCACTTAAAATGTTTTACTGATTTCTACACATCTTTTCTGTATATGTTAAATCTATTCTCAGTTTGAGTTCCACAGCCACTAGTGCTGCCCCAAAAAGAAAAACAAAATGGGCCCTAATAGTGCCCGTATATTTCTACCCTCCCTCCTGGCCCATCTCTAGGCCCACTGTCAGGAAAGGGGCTCACAGACATATATTCTAAATATAAATGTTATAAAACTGAATAGACTAGACTTCCCAGGGACAATTTCATTTTAAAGGCAACAAAGAAGTCTTGGAACCAAATGATTAAAACTCTTATGTATATGGCAAAGGTATTTGGGTTTGGGGTGGGGTGGGGAGAAGGGTAGAGAGGAGCTGGGGAGCAGGGGCACTGAGATACCCTTGAATCCCACAGAACGTGACCTACTTTTTCCGATGAAAGATTGTTCCCGGCAGTACTGGGTTTGAAAGGATTCTCAACGTCTTCTTCTAAAAGTTGTCACAGCAGTTAAGCTTAATGATCCATTCTTGTCATGATCAAAGACACTTTCATGATTTTTGCACCCACAGCACCAGTATTTTGAGATTAAAAAAAAAAATCAAACATGTATTAATTACCTCTGCTTCTAAAAATAGAAATACTTAAAAAGGCTTTTTCTAATAATCAAAGAAATATGTGCAGATTGTACCAAGATTCAAGGATTATAGAAATGAACAAAGTAGAGAGAGTCCCCAGAATCCAATCCCCAGATACAAATAGTTTGTACATATCTGAATAGATTTAATTCTGTGCCTGTATATCTGCCCCCCCCCCCAATACATAACAGAAATGGAATCATACTATACTATTTTGCAAATTGCTTTTTTTCACATAAAACATATAATGGGAAGATTTCTCCATCCATTCCAATGGAGGTATTGTATAGATTTATGATAATTTATTTAACCTATTTTTCTTCATTGATATTTAGATTCTCAATTTTTTTGGATATTTTAAACAATAATGAGGATTCTTATAGTTGCACCATTGCTGACTTTCTGTTTTTTTTTTTCTGAAGGAATTTCTAGAAATAGAATTTGTTGTATCAAAGGGTATGAGTATTTTAAAATTTAAAATATATTGCTTAATTGCTCCATGAAGGTTGGAGTAATTTATATTAGTCCACGCTTCTTGTAAAGCAGAAATAACCAGTTAGAAAACCTGTTTATTTCCACACTTCCTTGCCAACAAAGGGGGTTATCAAACTTTTTAATCTTTGTTGATCTGACTGGTAGAAAAATTTCTAATGTGAATTAATTGCTCTAATTTTCAGTGCTCCTTTTGCCGTATGTTAAGTTTCCTCCAAAATCTAGGACTATTTTCAGGCTCTCTTTTCCGTTTTATTGGTCTTTCTTTTACTTTACCGGTACCATACTGTTTTATTAACTTTTCTAACGTAATTTATTTATTTATTTTTTTTTTTTAATTTTTTTTTTTTTTCAACGTTTTTTATTTATTTTTGGGACAGAGAGAGACAGAGCATGAACGGGGGAGGGGCAGAGAGAGAGGGAGACACAGAATCGGAAACAGGCTCCAGGCTCCGAGCCATCAGCCCAGAGCCTGACGCGGGGCTCGAACTCACGGACCGCGAGATCGTGACCTGGCTGAAGTCGGACGCTTAACCGACTGCGCCACCCAGGCGCCCCATCTAACGTAATTTAGATATAGTAATATAATTGTTTTGATAGCTACTAGGGATGACCTACCTTCAGGAATTTCTTTTCTAAAAATGACTTCTTGCTTATATAAACTTCCATATAAACTATATTTTTATCTATGGATCCTTCCATATAAACTTTGGAATCAATTTGGCACTTTTAAGAAGCAAATACATAAAAAACACAAGAACTGGCAAAAATTAATATTGGAACTACATTAAGCTTACCAATGAAGTTGGGGAAAGGATTGATATCTTTTAAATGTAAACTTTTTCATTTAGAGACTTGGTAGGTCTTTCCATTTTTCTAAGACTACTTTTATATTTTAATATATAAAGAACACAATTTTATTTAGATAGGCATAGCACATTTCTTGTTATTCCAAGTTGTTCTCTCTTTTTAGTTGCTCTTGTGAAAGGGATTTGTTCCCTGTTATGTTTTCTAACTGGTTATTTCTGCTTTACAAGAAGCCTGTGTATTTGTATGTAGTTATCTCATAGCTTGCTACCATAGTGAAATCTCTTTTTAGCTCTAATGGCTCTCGGTTTACCCTCTTGAGAGTTTTCTCATTGTGAAATAATAATGTATGCAAAAAACGTGTTTTCTACTTTCCAATGTTGTTAATTTTTCTTATCGCATTGAATTGTGAAACAGCCTGCGGAACAATGTTGAAACATAGTGGCAATGGTGGGTAATTTTATCTTTTCTCATGACTTTAGTGAACATGCCATTAATTTGGTCATATAGTCATTTATATTTATTAAATTAAGGAAATTGTCTTCTAATCTTAGTTCACCAAGTATTTTTAGCAGGGATCGGTGTTGGATTTTAATAGACGCACTTTTAGCATCTTTTGAGCTGTTGGTATGATTTTTCTTTGTTACTCTACCAATAAAGTAACACATATTAATGGGTTTCCTTATATTGAACCACACTTTCTTCAATCCTAAAAAGAAATCTACTTGTCATGTGCATTTGACCTTGGAATACACCACTGATTTTGGTTTATCAATATTTTTGTTGGATTTTTGTATCTGTAAATGCGAGATGTTTAGGGCTTATTTTTTTCAACTTTTGGTATTAGCATTATGCTCAATTTGTAAAATAAATGAAGAATTGTTTCTTTTGCTATTATATATGTAAAACACCTTTAATAACTTAAGTATTATCATTTTCTTGAAGGTATGATAGGTTATATGTAAACCATCAGGGTCTGGATAATTTTGGCAATTATTTCCATTTCTTCTATGGTTATTGGTATATTTTTGGTTTTATCTCTTTAGTTAATTTTGGTAACTTTGCTAACTAGCTTTTCATTTTCAAATTAAAAAAATATTTACATTACATTTAAAAATCCTTTAAAAATTTCCTCCATGTTGTGGTTGTGTTCCCTTGTCTGGCATAGCATTATATATGTGTTTCTCTCTTTGGGGGGGGTCAGATTTGCCAGAGATTTGTCTATTTTACTTTTCTTTCAAAAATACCAGCTCTTGTTTTTATTCATGAGTTCTTCTATCTAATTTCTTTGTTTCATCAACCAATGGCATAACTGCCAATCAAAGTCACAATAGATATGCAGTAAGTAGCGTCATCAACCCAACTTGAATTCTATCCCAAAACAAAGAAATTTGACATTTTATTAACCTCCGCAACCTTATTGTAAATGAAATAACAATTTTACCACATTTTACTACTGTGTTTCTCTTGATGTTATTTACACTCATCGTATGAACAGTGGGCTTACTGGGTATCTACCCCCAGCTCAGCATTCAGTGATGTCACTTCAGTAGCCTGAAATTGGTCATTCCTCAGTTTACTAGGCTGGTGCACAAAATTCACTCTCCAGCCCTACTTTGGAGCAATGAGGAACCCCAGCGTCTTGATCTGTCGTTTTGGAGCTGCTTCATGTGGAAGATGGATAGGACCAGTTTCGGCAAACCTAGTATCTGTCCATTGACAAGAGATGATGGAGTTCAAGCAGGTTTGATGGGGCTGGTCCAAAGAAATACAGTCCCAGAGCAGGTACCCTTTTCTCTTTCAAGGTCCACTAATCCCCAACGGGAACATGATGAACACACATGGGTACAAAGAAACACACATCCATGCGTGCCCACACATAGAACAGTAAATTTTTATCTTAGAGTGAAAAAGAGAAAATGTTCAAAGCACTTACTTTAAAAATTAAAACGCAGAGTTCTCAAAACAAGTAATACCAATTTATCTTTGGACTTAATTTTATAGTCTTTGAATGGCAAGGGGTGGGAGGCATAAGAGAGGTCAAGACCTGAGACTGAGGTAGGAAATGGGAAAAGAAAAGAGAGGGGAGAGGAAAGGGTATGGAACAGAGGAAGGGCATGGGAAGAAAAGGAAATGCGTGGAGAGGACAGGTGTGAGAAGAGGTGCATTGTGGGATGAATAGGAGCCCGCTGGGTGGGGGATGGAGTCAGGCGACTCTGGTTCCACTTGGCCAAAGGGGCAGGAGAAGAATTGCCCCTGCTCTGACTAGCACCCTGAGGGGGTTGCGACCATCTGAGAAGTACCTTTTATTCTTGATAATGAGAGTATTTTCTCATGAACATCTTCACCTTGTGGCAAAATTATCTAGAATTTAAGATTTTAGTAAAGTGGGGCGCCTGGGTGGCTCAGTCGGTTGAGCGTCCGACTTCGGCTCAGGTCATGATCTTGCGGTGTGTGAGTTTGAGCCCCACTTCGGGCTCTGTGCTGGCAGCTCAGAGCCGGGAGCCTGCTTCCAATTCTGTGTCTCCCTCTCTCTCTGCCCCTCCCCTGCTCATGCTCTGTCTCTCTCCGTCTCAAAAATAAATAAAAACATTAAAAAAAAGATTTTAGTAAATTATTTTAGGTTTTGTAAGTGTAGCCTGTATTTTGCTTTGGTGGATTTAAAATCTGACAGGTGATATTATTTTAAAGAGGGATTCAAAATGCCTCATTTCACCATGTCTAGAGATTACATTTAGAATCAGTGTTTATTTAAAAATAAAGCTGGGGGTGCCTGGGTGCCTCAGTTGGTTAGATGTCTGACGACTCTCGGTCCCTGCTCAGGTCTTGATCTCGGGGTCGTGAGTTTGAGCGCCGCGTTGGGCTCCATGTGAGGTGTGGAACCTACTTAAAAAAAATCTTGGGGCGGGGCGCCTGGGTGGCGCAGTCGGTTAAGCGTCCGACTTCAGCCAGGTCACGATCTCGCGGTCCGTGAGTTCGAGCCCCGCGTCGGGCTCTGGGCTGATGGCTCGGAGCCTGGAGCCTGTTTCCGATTCTGTGTCTCCCTCTCTCTCTGCCCCTCCCCCGTTCATGCTCTGTCTCTCTCTGTCCCAAAAATAAATAAAAAACGTTGAAAAAAAAAAAAAAAAAAAAAAAAATCTTGGGGCAACTGGGTGGCTTCATCAGTTAAGCATCCGACTTGATCTCGGTTCAGGTCATGATCTCATGGTTCATGAATTCAAGCCCTGCATTGGGCTCTCTGCTGTCAGCACAGAGCCCACTTTGAATCCATTGTCCCCCTCTCTCTTTGCCTCTTCCCCTCCCAATAAATAAACACTAATTTTTTTTTTTTTAAATCTGTTCTCAGTCTTTTTAGGACCTAGTATGAAGAACATACAATGCGAACAAAGAACATGAGAAAAGACACTTTCACAGGAAGCTTCCCAGGTTTATTGTTTATTTAACTGCTTTGAACGAAATGCTTGGGTCTTACCTGAATGAGAATGTGGACGAGACGCAGTCATCATGAAGATGAACACTGTGTTCTGGCTGAAGCTTCTGCTGTTGGACAACACTGTCTCCTGTGGCGTGGAAGACTAGCATCATCTTAAAGCAAGAGGGAATCGAGAACGAACAGTACTGGGTCCTACCCAGGAGGAGGGTAAGTTCGAGTAATTATTGACAAGCCTCATGTTTGGTGCTGGGGGTGGGGTGGGCAGGGTATCGTGCCGCCCCCTGGTCACAAGCAAATCTGCAGAATCATTCCACAGCTTTTCTAGTGAACTTAGCCTGTGTCCTGACTGTCATTGACTGGAACCGAAAGCTGTAATTGGTGGCCTTTGACTTCTCCCGGCATACATGCAACTTTCCTCTCTTCCTCCACCCTTTCCTTGCCTCTTCTCTCCTGACTTCCATGAGTGACTGTGGCAACCGGCATGCGAGAGTGACACCCAGGAATAGCATCCGATCTTTGATGAGACCAGGACCTAGAGGCTGCGGGTGCCCCTGTCAGCACACAGGGCAGGTGGTCGGTGACCAGACGGAAGGCACCTGTGATCGGCAATGTCAGTCTTAGTTTGAGATGTGAGGGCATCTGGAGAAGAAAAGTGTTACATGTCACTGAGTCACTAGGATTGAATGTTGTAGGTAGAAAATGGCAGAGCGGAAGAAAGAAACACGGGGATACAGGACGGAGCGTAGAATAATTGTGGCGGGAACAGCCCAGTTGGCTGTAACAATGTCACATGTCTGCGTGTAAGGCGTGCTATTGATTAGAAAAGAGACCCTTTGTTCTGAAATGTCTGCATCAGTGAAAGTCAAGGATGTGAGCTCGGAGGGGGCACAGGGAACTCAAGTGCACTCCTTTGCCTTGAGAGGGTCTCAAGGCTTGGGTGCAGAACTCAAGTCGCATTTTGGAACAGCGTCCCCTCTCTGTCGGGCTACATGCAACACAAGAGATGGTCCTCCTGTCAGCCTGTATTGGTGGTGGAGTGGACTCGAGCTGTCTCATAGACGCAAGTTTTTCACTCTGTTAGGTCAAGGATTGTGTGTCATATTTCCCTTGCACTCCCATTTATTTGTCAAATAGTAGGTACGCTAAAGCTCGTGCTAAATGGACATAGTGCAAAGGGCTCTGAACTTGGAGGCACGACAGCCTGAACTTTGATACGGTTTTACACCTGTCAGCCCTGGGAGCTCCGGCAAGACTTTGGGCTTCTGCGTCTCTCCACAGAGAGGAGGGATCTCTGCTCTGCCTGCCTTGCTGGGTGAACGAAAGAGTTCCCAACACATCTCCTCTCCTGAGCTGGCACTTCCACAGAAATGTAATACACCCGTCCTTCAGGTCTTTATTCAGCTGTCATCTCCACTCTGAGAACTTCCTGGTTTTTTAGCTGGATCAGGGCTTGGGAAAAGCGAGACAGCCCAGGTGGTGTGACTGGTCGCAAGCCCGAACCTGCCCTTGCCTGTGACACCCTGCTCTGAGGACAAGCTACTTGCAAAGTCTCGACTGTTTACTTCTTTTATTTCTAAGGCTAGGGTGTTTTTTTTTTTTAATGTTTATTCTTGAGAGAGAGAGAGAGAGAGCACGCATGCACGTGCACTAGCACACTAGTGGGGGAGGGGCAGGGGAGAGGGGAGCCGGAAGATCCAAAGCAGCATCCAGCTGACAGCACAGAGCCGGACACGGGGCTCGAACTCATGAGCTGTGGGATCATGACCTGAGCCCAAGTCGGACACTCAACTGACTGAGCCACCCAGGCGCCCCCCGAGATGGATTTTAAAAAAGCTTATAGTCCAGTGAGGGAGGCAGGGCACACAAACAAGGAGACATAGATACAGGATTAGGAATTGTGCTAAGTGCCAGGAAGAAAACAAGTACGGAGGATAAGGTGGAGGGAGACCCATTTCGAGCAGTTGGAAGTGTTCTCTATTAGCAGGGACCTTCGGCAAAAAACAAGCTGGCCAGGCAGAGATAAGATAACAACAAACATTCTGGGCTGAAGGAACAGGAAGGCCTGGCTAAAAAGTTTTCTAAATGAAGATCTGCAAGTTGGCGGGTGAGGCTGGAGTCTAGGGCCGAGAGGAAGAGAATGGCCCAGGATGCGTTCAGAGGGTAGACTGGGGCCAAGTCCTGAGTGACTGAAAACTGGAGTAGGTAGTTTTAAATTTTTTTTTTTTTTCTCAACGTTTTTTATTTATTTTTGGGACAGAGAGAGACAGAGCATGAACGGGGGAGGGGCAGAGAGAGGGAGACACAGAATCGGAAACAGGCTCCAGGCTCCGAGCCATCAGCCCAGAGCCTGACACGGGGCTCGAACTCACGGACCGCGAGATCGTGACCTGGCTGAAGTCGGACGCTTAACCGACTGCGCCACCCAGGCGCCCCTGGAGTAGGTAGTTTTAAAGTGACCTCATGGTCTGAGTCTAGGACATTTCTCTGTCTCAAATTCGAACTAAAAATACTGCCTTTGATGCTCACACTTACATACCCATCGACTGGGAAATATTCTTATCTCCCCCCTCTCTCTGACCACCCCATTCCATATCCAGTTTGTCCGCAAATCCTGCTAAGTCCATCTGCAAATATCTTTCCAAATCCGTCCACATATGTTCACCTGCCTCTCACCACCCTACCTCAAGCCACTGCCCCTCCTGCCTGGTCTACTGTAGAGGCCTTCTTGATAGTAGTGGGCTGGGAAACTGGTCAGGAGGGTGGGAGGGTGGGGAAGCCCCGATCTGTAGCCTTTGCAAGTTTCTTTGGTATAAAAACTCACACCATGGCCCATTTCAGTCTACCAAACTGATGCCACTAAATGTGGCCGTGGGAAGATATGTGCACAGTCCACTTTCTCAAGCCAGAACAAGCCAGCCGCAGCACCACCACTGCTTGGGTGATCCTGTTTCCTTCCCCCGCCAAAAGGAAGAAAATCCTGCCATTTGACATGGGTGGACCTTAAGGGCGGTATGCTAAGTGAAGTAAGTCAGACAGAGAAAGAAAAATACTGTATAATCTCACTTATTTGTGGAACGTAAAAAACCAAAGTCATGGATTTGTGGTTGTCAGCGGTGGGGGAGGAGGAGTTGGGGCAGGGTGGTTAAGGGCACACACTTCCAGTTTTAAGGTAAGTAAGTGCTGGGGGTGTAGCGCACAGTGCGATGACTGTAGTTAACTCTGCTGTATGGGTATTTCGAAGTTGCTAAGAGAGTAAATAATAAAAGTTCATTTTTTGGAACTATATGAGGTGATGTGTGTTAACTAAACTTCTGGTGGTAATCATTTTGCAATACACGTAAGACAAGTCATTATGGTGTACACCATAAATTTACACAGTGTTGCCCATCAATTATATTTCAGTAAAACTGGAAGAAAAAAATAAGTACAAATAAAAATAACTCTTATTTTTATACCAACATTATTCAATTTATAAATAAAATAACAATTTTAATTTGTATCTAGTCTTTTCCAGGAAAGTTTTAAACTCTTAAAACTAGTTTTGGGGCACCTGGGTGGCTCAGTCGGTGAAGCATCCGACTTCGGCTCAGGTCATGATCTCGTGGTTCGTGAGTTCAAGCCCCGTGTCAGGCTCTGTGCTGACAGCTTGGAGACTGGAGCCTGCCTCGGATTCTCTGTCTCCCCCTTTCTCCCTGCCCTTCCTCTGCCTGTGCTCTCTCTCTCTCTGTCTCTCTTAAAAATAAGTAAAAAAAAAAAAATTAAAAAAAATAAAACTAGTTTTAACTAAGGGGTACCCGGGTGACTCAGTTGGTTAAGTGTCTGACTTCGGCTCAGGTCATGGCTTCATGGCTCATGGGTTCAAGCCCCGCATCAGGCTCTCTAATGACAGTGCAGAGCCTCTTGGGATTCTCTCTCTCCTTCCCTCTGTCCCTCCCCTGCTCATGCTCTATCTGTCAAAAATAAATAAACATTAAAAAAAACCAAACTAGTTTTAACTTAAAGATCTTTTTTTTTTAGTGTTTATTTTATTAGTTTTGAGACAGAGAGAGATAGAGTGTGAGCCAAGGAGGGGCAGAGAGCTAGAGGGAGACACAGAATTCGAAGCAGTGTCCAGGCTCTGAGCTGACAGCACAGAGCCCAAAGTGGGGCTTGAACATGGGAACGGCGACATCATGACCTGAGCCAAAGTCGGACGCTTAACCAACTGAGCCACCCAGGCACCCCATTAACTTAAAGATCTTTTTAAACTAAGTTTTAAAATGTATGACTTTGGGAGGCTCAGTTGGTTAAGTGTCCTTAAGTGTCCGACTTTGGCTCAGGTCATGATCTTGCAGTTCGTGAGTCTGAACCTGTGTCGGGCTCTGTGCTGATAGCTCGGAGCCTGGAGCCTGCTTCAGATTCTGTGTCTCCCTCTCTCTCTGCCCCTCCCCCCTCATGCTCTGTCTCTCTCTCCTTCAAAAATAAATAAACATTAAAAAATTTTAAAAAACAATTATAATGTATGACTTTGATAAACTAAGTATCACTTGAAAGACAGGAAACTGTCAGGGATCCTTTCAGTTTGCAAAAATCCCCTCTGACATTAAAAACTCAATTGCCACCCCTATCTAAGTAGGGGAAGTTTCTGGAAAGACAAAAATACAGTGGCTACCCCAACTCGGGAAGGAAGATTTACATTTTATTGTATAGCCTTTTGTACTGTTTGAATTTTTAAAGCCACACGTCTGATTTCTTTTTCAAGAAGAAATAAAAACCAGTTGAAGAATGGCCTTCTAAGCTAGAAGGAGAAAAACTCCTGATGGAAAGAAGAGAGATAAGATGAAGTAGGGCCTCCCCAGGGGACTAGAAAGAGCTGGAAGGAATTGCTTCATATAAAAAGCACTGAAGTCTTATAGACTGCACAAACCTTTGAACCAGCTGAACTTTTTAATCATGTACAAATATTCCATTCACTCCACATAACTTGCATCTAACATTCTTTCTCTTTCCGGGTCTTAACACTGCCCAAGGTGGAAATGTAGGCCGGGCTTGTGAATACCCTCTGGCCAGTGATGTTGAGTCATTATGGAGCTCATGAACCTGGTGCACCCAAAAGTCAAGACAAGAAAAGACAGGACTGTCTTACCCATCTTTATTTTGCTAGCTTATCTTTTTAGCACATGGTAGGTGCTCAGTAATTGTTACTCTTCTTTTTCCCCTCTAGATGCAGTGTTTAATTTGTTGAAGGCCCTGCGTGTAAGCTAAACCGAGGTACATGTCTTCCCTGGGAAGTGCTGTAGGTAGGAAACTTGTGCGGTTCAAATGCGGGGCATGACTCTAGGGGAGGCTGCGGGTGTCCAGATAGTGCTTGCCGAGGACAGGCTGAACGGGCCAAGGACAGCAGGTACCACCTTCTCCTCCTCAGCAAGAGAAGTAGCAGATTATGAGTTAAATCATAGGCTAATTAACGACTACACTCTTTGACCACTGCGGTACAGTATACACAGTACATTCATATAGGTTTTCCATTTAGCTCTTGCGACAAGCCCATGAGCTCCACCATTTTGTAAGAGGGGAAGCTGAAACCCATTAAGTGATTTACCCAAGGTCAAATCATTGGTAATTGAACAAGGACTTCACTCCAGGTTTTTCAGACGTTGAACCTGATGGTCTTAAGACTGTACAATATTTGCTGTCAGGAGAGGTTTTTCCTGCTTCTTAGTTCCGCCGTACGGATAGTATGTTGCTGGAAATCTTGGACTCCAAACACATTTGACTTCTCAGAGGTTCATGTTTCCCTGTGGTAGAGCAGCTTTCTTGTAAGAATGTCAAAGTTGTGACTGTAAATTAATTCCTTGTGCCCTTGGGGGATTGAGCCTTCCAAGTGAATTGTAGCAACACATTTTTACAGATGCTGTTGGAAAAATAACCTGGTTAGCTCTGCAGACTTTCAGAGGGCTCACAAAAGCCCCAGCAGGGCAGCAACTGGCAGCCAAATGATATTCCACATTCCCTAATCTAAAAGGTACCTTGTTACATACACTAGTAAGAAGGCTTCGGCTGTAATTGCTATAATTTTTCTTCATAATGAGAACATTTTATTACTCCACTGAAGGGTGTGTGCCAAGAAATTCTGTACTTAAAAATTACTAAGCAAACAAAATAGCTTGGACACAGAATAACTTCCTAAGAGAAGATACCCATTGGTCAAGGTATAGACTCAAACCAACCAACTCTTAAAATTCAAAACAAAATCCAGTCTTTACTTCAGTTATACCATACACTGGTACAAATCCAATGTGGATTAGGGAATTGAGATTTAAATAGGAGCTATAAAAGAAATAGAAGAACAAATATAGGACTACAAAAAATGTACACAAACCCTCTATGATCTTTGAATTAAAGGACTTCTTGAATACAATGAAAAAAACCCACAAAGAATAGGTTTGCATAGATGGAAAAATTAAAAAATCTGTATAGCAGAAAATGTAGTAAAATTAAGAGGCAAAGGACATACTGGGAAAAATATTTCTATCTGGTAAGTCAAAGTGTTCTTCCTGTAGATTTTTTTTTTTAAGTAAGCTCCATGCCCAATGTGGGGCTTGAATTCATGATCCCGAGATACAGAATCACATGCTCCACTGACTGAGTCAGCCAGGTGCCCCAATTCTTAGTATAGAAAATAGGCAAGGAGTCCCTGGGTGGCTCAGTTGGTAAAGCCTATGACTCTTGATTTTGGCTCGGGTCATGATCCCACAGTCATGAGACTGATTGAGCCCCAAGTTGGGATCTGCGCTGGGCAGAGAGCCTGCTTAAGATTCTCTGTCTTTCTCTCTCTTTCTCTGTCCCCCTCTCTCTTCCTGCCCCTTCCCTTCTATCTCTCTGTCTCTCTCTTTCAGAAAAAACAAACAAACAAAAAAGAAAATAGGCAAAAGATAACAGTTCACAAAGAAGGAAATACAACTGGCCAATAAGTATATGTAGAATCATTCAATCTCATGAAAAGTCAACGAAGTACACATTAAATGCATAGTGAGATTCATTTTTTTACTTGCTCAGTTTGGCAAGGGGATATTTTCAGTCTTATGTGATGCCGGTTGAATTGGAATCTTTCTGGAGGTAACCTAGCAATGTGCATTGAGAGCCATAAAAATTCTTATTTCCTTGAGGTTAACAAGAAACTTGCTGGACCTGTACGAAGAATATCAATTAAAAATGTTTTAAATATTTTTGTGTTTACAGTGGAATGGTAAAGATGGTGTATTTTTCTGCGTGGAAAGATTCCATTTTGCAAATAGCATATCAATTTCCTAAAATTACTTTTTAAGTTTACGTTCCAATGAACAACTGTAGTAGGTTGTTATTTTGGAAGGCTGATCGGAATTGACAAACTGATTTAAATCTTTCTTTTATGTTCTGAGTACTGCATTTCCAAGGGGTGCAGAACATTTTATCATGGAAGAATAAATAGAGCAAGCCAAGAATATTTTATATTGGAATAATATGTAGGAAAGATCTATGCCATGGGATCTTAATATGTATTCCAAAGCCACAGAAAATAAAGACAGGGGTGATGAAAGAAAAAGACAGCCATGTAGATGGAACAGAATAGAGTGATCACATACAAACCCTAGTGTATGTGGGAATTGTGCATGTGATAAAAATATAGAAAAATATGATTATTCAAAGATGGGTCGATTGAGAAACTATTTGGAAAAAAGTAGCCATAGATGTTTACCTAGCAACAAATCCCAAACAGAATTAGGTAAATGAGAGGAAATGATACTGTAAAAACTAGAAAATAAAGATGAATGCCTATATGATTTTGTAGTGAGAAAGGCCTTTTTAAGTAAATAAAAACTACAAAGGGAAAGATTGATAGAACTGAGTTCACAAGAATTTAAAACTACCACAATTTAAATTATTAGGCAAACTAGTTACAGCAACAACAACAACAAAACCCCACAAAGTTGAGGCACCTGGGTGGCTCAGTCGGTTGAGCGTCTGACTTCAGCTCAGGTCATGATCTTGTAGTTTGTGGGTTCAAGCCCCACACTGGGCTCTGTGCTGACAGCTCAGAGCCTGGAGCTGCTTCAGATTCTGTGTCTCCCTCTCTCTCTGCCCCTCCCCTGCTTGCACTCTGTCTCAAAAATAAATATTTTTTTTAAATTAAAAAAAAACCCACAAAATTAAGTCCTTAAAAAAGAAAGAGCCTAGAGAGCTTGTCCATGACCACCCTCAGGTCCATTAATTCTCTGCAGTGACCACAGGACTCCGGAAAGTGCTATACTCATGATTACAGTGAAAGGAAACAGACTAAAATCAGCAGAAGTAAGAGACATATGGGGCAGAGTCTGTGAGGGGTCCAAATGTGGGGTTTCTGGTTGACCTCTCCCCCTGGAGTCATGGGTGACGTCGCCTCCTGGTCATGATGTGTGACACACAGAGTATTGCCAACCACTGAGGCTCACCTGAGCTTTTGGCATCCAGAGTTTTTACCGGGGCAGGATCACATGTTGTCCGCCCAGCTGGCTCAGTCTTCATTCCCTCCAGGAAGTCAGACTAATGCCTTTAGTCTCCTGTCCCTCCTGGGGTTGAAACTGGTACAGCATGGCTCAACACCCCCATCATAAATCACATCATTAGACTGGTGGCCAAGGCCCCCAGGCAAAGAAGCCACTCTTATCAGGCAGAGCTTTCCAGGGGCCTAAGATCACCCATCTGTGTCCAAACACAAAGGACAGAACTCTCCTTGAGGAAGGTTCATTCTTTACTGCATAGAGAGAAACCAAGCATTTCTGGCCTATCAGGTTGACAAAGTATAGCAGAGGCCATCAGTGCTGGGACCTAGCCTAGACACTTGACTACACCCCATGGGCTTCTAACTACCAGCATCTCCATCTCTGTGCCTGAGAACTTTTTCTGCTAAAGAACTGTGTGTGTGTGTGTGTGTGTGTGTGTGTGTGTGTGTGTGTGTGTATGTGTGTTTTGACTACAGAAGGCCCTCTGCCCCCTTCTTCAAGCAGCCCCACTTATAACGACTCTTGGAGGTAATAACTACCTTGTTCCATCCGGGTCAGATAGTTCTGAGGCATTTCATGCTCTTTCCCAAGGTTTCTCTACAAGATTAAGCTCTAGTTGTCCACTGTGGTGGCTGGCTTAGCAACACACTCTTCATCAGCTGCCTTTCCTTCTGAGTACCACTTACCAATGGAGTACTCTCCTTGTACTCCATTACTCGAACTTCTTACATTTGGGGTTTCAGGATCTGCTTCTGGGACACACTCAATACAAAATTTAAAACAAAATTCAGGGGTGGCATGAGTGTTTGGACAGACATTCTCATCCGCTCCATCACGGAGTGTAAATTGGTTCAAACTTGTCAGTGGTACTTTGGAAATAGTTATCAAATAGCCTTCAAATGTGCACAGTCTTCAATTTAGTAATTCTGCAAATGTTTCTGAGAAATAGCCTGGGATGCATACAAGATTTAATTTTTTAAACAATGAACTACTTTCAAATGAGGAGAAAAACAATAAATAATATCCTTCACGGGTAAAACTAGTGTCTCATGTATTTAAGGTAGGATACAAATAATTGACTGCAATTTTCCCTTCACCAGCAACTAACAGCCTTTAAAAATTTTTCTTCAGAGGTAGATTAACTTTTGTTGACTATAGGTGTCCATGGGAAATTATTAGTTCTCTTGTACACTATATTAGTCTGCTCAGGTTGCCATTAACACAATACCATAAACTGGGTTGTCTTAGAGAACAGAAGTTTATCTTCTCACAGTTTTGGAGGCTGGGAAGTCCAAGATCAAGTGCCAGTGAGTCGCCGGTGAGAGCTCTCCTGGCTTGTAGAAGTCTGCCTTCTTGCTGTGTCCTCACATGGTGGGGAGAGAGCGAGCAAACTCTCTGGAATCTCCTCTAACAAGGATACTAATTCTATTAGATCAAGGCTCCACCCTTATGACCCCATTTAACCTTAGTTACTTATTTACTCCAAATACAGCCACACCGAGAGGTTAAGGGCCTCAACATGTGAATTTTGGGGAGGCCTGTAGCATATATTAAGAAATATCTCAGTTATTTAGTGAGTGCCAGAACTTTCTTATTTGCTCTGCCTTGGCCATTTTGAGCCCCCGGGTTATATCTAGAAACGATATCTCTGGTAGGCACAGGGCTGTTTTCCATCGCTTTCTGGATCCATCGAAACTTAATGTCATTACCCCAAAAGATGCAGCCTTGCTTCCCATCATGTGGCACCAGTGCCAGAGAGGATCATAAGTACCCATCAAGCGTAGAGTCTCAGCAGTCCTCACAACCTTCCATTTGCTGTCTCCTTCCTGTCCTGTTTTGGTGGTCCAGCCTATAGGTAGAAACTCAGTATGATTCATGCCCAACATTGCAGTTTTCTACCAGGGATGGACCTTAGGCCATTTGACTACAGTTCTGTTTATTTAGTGTTTCACGTCTCCTGTGGGAGCATTGGGTTGCTCTCCTAGCCCAGAGCACACTTATCACCAGACACCGAGAATTTCCCTGGATTTCCTTCTTTTGTCTGCCAGATTAGCTCTCGTGCTAATCACCATGCTTAGCTCTCTTCTGTCACCATGCTTATATTCGTCATTCTCTTCAGACACTGTATATCAATTACTCAGATGGCATTATGGGTGCCAGCCTCTGCAGAGGAGGGTCTTTGCTGGCATCCCCCATGTAGACCCTATGACATTGAATGCCTACATTTTAATATCCATCCGATTTCATGATCCTAAAACTTCCCAAACATTAAATTATAGTTTTTAGAAAACAACCAAATAGTGGGAATGCCTCTGCCACTCCCTCCAGCACATCTATGAGCCCTCACCCAGGCTCTACCCCGTTAAAAAATTTTTTTTTAATGTTTATTTATTTTTGAGAGAGAAAGAGAGAGAGAGAGAGAGAGAGAGTGGGGAGCCAAAGCAGGCTCCAGGCTCTGAGCTGTCAGCACAGAGCCCCACGTGGGGCTCGAACTCATGAACCGAGAGATCACGACCTGAGCCGAAGTCAGACGCTCAACTGACTGAGCCACCCAGACGCCCCTTAATTTTTCTTACTGTTTATTTTACTGCGCCCCATATTTTATTCCCACTCCCACACTGAGCCTCACTAGCATCTTCCACTGGTTCAGCACTTGGTGATAAAAAAAAAGGTGAAAGGTTAGTGGTCAAATTGGCTACATCAAAATATCCGTTATGTTGCTGCACATCAGTTTGTTGGTTTGCTCACCAATTTTTCTGCCAGGTCCCCTAAATCATCTTTTGTATACAAAGAAGAAAAGATGCCACAAGGGAAATTATATGAGGTTCAACAGGGACCAAAAAGCAACTAGATCATCACCACCATCATAATTATCATGCTCATGTATTATCTTAATCAGACACAAGGCAAGAAAAGTAAAGGAAGGTAAAATCATTCAAGTTGTTTATATATTAGTTTTCTAGGGCTGCCATAACAGAATACCACAAACGCATGGCTTAAACAGAAGTGTGTTGTCTCAGAGTTCTGGAGGCAGTAAGTCCAAGATCAAGGTGTCAGCAGACTTCGTTCCTGGTGAGCCTGTCTTCCTGGCTTACAGAGAGCCCCCTTCATGCCGTGTCCTCACATGGCCTTTCCTCTGTGCAGACAGAGCTCTCTGGTTTCTCTTCTTCCTCTTATAGGACACCTATTGGATTAAGGCCCTACCCTTATAATCCCCTTCCGTCTTAATTACCTCCTTAAAGTCTCTACCTCCAAATACAGTCACTTTGGGGGTTAGGACTTCAATATATGAATTTTGCAGGGGACACAGTTCAGTTTATCACACTCTGGTTTTGACTGCAACTTTCTAACAAAGATCCAGCTGCCTTGGGCTCTGCAGGGTGTCTGAGAGGGCTGGTCTCTGGGTTTGGATCGGGTCCTTCAGTGGGGAAGAACCTGTAACCCTGACCAGCTGTGTCTTGCTTCGCATTATTTATGCACCAAATGCTCATTATGGAGGGGTCTTTTTCCTTCACCCTGCCAGCCATTAGCGATTTGGTGTTAGTTATCAATCCTCATGGCTTCCTCCCCCCACTTCCTGCAGGCCCTCTCGGGTCATTGCCACACTCTGCTTCTTTCTCTTAGCTGTTCTCATCAAATACACGTTCTGACCAGAGGGGTCCATACTGAGCTTTAACAAGAGCCCTTTGTTCATCAGACACCTTTGGTCACAAGTGAAGCTGGAGAACAAGTCCGCTGAGGAAATAAGCACACGCCCTGATGACTCACCTTGGCCCTCCCTTTCTGACAGGAAGACCTCTAGTAGCCATCACAGAGGGGAACCTGGGCTCTTTCCAGTTCCCTTTGTCTCCATGACTTGGATCATGGGTGGCAGGAGGCTGGGGAGACAGACTCTTCCCTTTATCTGGCTTCCCTTTTCAGACTTGCCTCCCACAGAAAGTTTCCCTGCTTTTCTACCTCTTGGTGTTGTATGTCCTCACCTCGAGGCCCCTGTATACAAGAGGAGAGAAAGGAAGCTAACATACTTTGAGTACTTACCCAACAGTGGGTGTTTCTTATACATCACCTTACTTATTTTCCATATAGCCCATTCTGTGAGGATCAGTGGTGCTCACAGGTTAGGTAATGTCCTCAGGTTGCCCGAAAGCTAAACACTTGGCTGGGATCTAAACTCAAGTCCAAACTTCATCCAAATCAGGTTATGGTCCTGGATCCTCTTTGTATCCCATGTGTCCTGAGACCATGGAATATTTCCAGTGGAGGACGCATGCAGAGCAAGGCATGGGAAAGCAATCTGTCAACTGAGAAATACTCTTTTCAGAAATTAGTAGCATTGGCAAAAAGGATCTTTTTAGCAGCCAGCCTTCCCCTTGGGAAGGGGGTCAGCTGAGGTTGGCTCACGAAAGGCAGATGAACCGGCAAGTTGTAGCTGAGAGCCAACAAATGCATAACAAGGCAGTGTTTTCGGCTAGCAGGAGGGCTGGGCAGAACCCAAAGCCCAGGGGTCAAGGCAAGGCTCTTCAGTTGCCTGGCCAACAATTCCTGCCCCAACATGCTGAGAGCGCCCTCTGCTGCCCAGCATCTTAAGATGGAGCATAAAAACTTTTAAAAACCTTGACCTGAAAGGCGCCACGGTATTTCTGAATTTCAAACCCAATTTGAAGGTTATTATTTAAGGAAACCAACATGTTTTCTTAAAAAACTGATTGTGCTGAATGATATTAAAAATGTAAAAGTATTCTTCAAAGAAAATTGGAAACAACTACAGTTATTCACTCACTTTATGTTTGTAAATCATAGATATTAATTTACCAATATGAATAACATGCTCTTTAGCCCTTTGGAGGATAGCAACAGGGAAAACTGAAAAATAATGATCTAGCCACTGTTGGCTGAACCACATTTTAAGAAATCTAACTAGAGGTGCTTGGATGGCCTCGGCGGTTAAGTGTCCGACTCTTGATTTCAGCTCAGGTCATGATCTCACGGTTTGTGAGATCAAACCCTGAGTCAGGCTCTGCTCTAAGAGTATGGAATCTGCTTGGGATTCTCTTTATCCCTCTCTCAGTGCCCCTCCTCTGCTCACATATGTGCTCTCTCTCTCAAATAAACATTAAAAAAAAAAAAAAAGAAATCTAGCTAAGATGAAAGATGGAAATTCAAAATTCAAACTGTCCCTTGGGAGGCTGGTTATACCTGGATTCTTCATTTTACAAAAGACTTTGGTTTAGGCCTAGGCTTGGCTACCAATTACCCTAACTAACCCCAGCAGAGTTTTGAGAGCCTGAGAATGATAGGGGTTTGTGGGATCTTTGGGCATTGGGGGAAGAGTGTCTAGATTTAAGATTTTTCTGACATTAGGTACATAGCCTCTGAGTTACATCTGACCTAGTTAACAAATTATATAAATGTTGGGATCGCATATGATATAATACAATTATTTGTATGTGCAGAGTATGAAATTAGTGCCTACAGCGAACACCTCCACAGTCTCTTCATCAGAATATACTACCATTTAAATGGAATCCTATTTCCCATGCACACACTTTTTGAAAGAATCTGTAGGGAATGGGAATGTCAAATTAATCATTCTTATGAGAAACAACATTAAGGAAGTAATGAAACCCCTGTTGCGTCTCCTCCCCCGTAGCACTTTCCCTTTCTTTGCCAAAAGTGCATTCCCTCTGGGAACCTGCAAGGCCATTAAATGTTTTTCTCAACTATGCTACCAGTTTCATAACCTCTGCTCTTGACACAGGAAAAGTGTAAGACTTTATGCAACTTGTTTTTAACAGCAAACATACAAATGTAAACAAAGGTCCATGACCAACAGGCGTGTGTTAAGAAAGCAATTGTGAATTCTGCTCCCTGGTTATGAAATGAAGTGTATTTGCACACGATAGATAGATACCTGGCTGGGTGAATAAAGGCCAGCAAACTGGCCCCACAGCTCTTTCTCAGCACTGCCTGAGCACCAGCTGTCCCTTCCGGAAGTCTGTGACCCAGAGGCCCTTTGAATAGCGAGCTCTGCAATTCACTCTTCTAATTTTTTTAAGGTATTTTTTTTCCTTAAAAAAAAAAACACTTTACTGAGGTGAGATTGACCTACAGAAAACTATACATAATTAATGTGTACAACTTAATGAGTTTGGGGATAAGTACACACCTGTGAAACCATCACCATGGTATATGCCATAAACATAGCCATCTCTTTCAGAAGTTTCCCCTTCCTTTCTTCCTTCCTTCCTTCCTTCCTTCCTTCCTTCCTTCCTTCCTTCCTTCTCTCCTCCCTCTCTCCTTTCTGTCTGTCTGTTTGTATTTATTATTTTTGTGATAAGAACACTTGGCTTAAGACCTCCCCTCTTAGCGGGTTTGTAAGTTTATGATGATGTGGTGTTGTTAACTCCAGGCGCTGTGCTTCAAGGCAGCCCGAGCAGGAGGGGTGGAGACAGCTGGAGGTTGAGGCTGTTGAACTGTGGGCCAGGCCATCCGCACTCCACCTTGAGGACTGTGGTAAAGGTAAAAAAAATAATAACATGCAGCATTTTAGTGGGCTTCCTGAGCACTACCTATTTAAATGTGGGATTTATTTGACAAAGCCGTAGCTGATAGCTTCAGCCCAGCACTGCCCTGAAAGTTCTTGCTAAGACACAGAGCCCCTACGTCTGCTGTCGTGACGTCACTTTATGGTTGGGGCAGTTCTGCAACAAGACTGTTGGAGGAGGGTTGAAGATACTGATAAAGTTTGGTAAGACATTTAATTCATGCTCACTTAAGAATTAAACGCATTGAATCGACTTCCCCCCTCTCTTCCTTGGGAAACATTTGAAGGGTACCCACCATGTGCCAGGCACCTGCCAGGTGCTGGGGATTCACAGGCGACGCAGCCTAGTGGTCTTTTTTCCAGCAGGCACTGTGACTTAGCCTGTGCCCAGGGCTGGTGCGAGGCTTTTCAGGATCAATTCCTCCTTGGGCTCCTGTTTCCAAGAGCCACAGAGAGCTAGCATCTCTCCCTTTGAAGGTGAATGCCACACATTTTAAATTGGAATGCTTTCTTATTTCTTTGGCACCTAACAAATGGTAAGAGAATTCTGCGTATTTTTTCTTTTCTGCTTTGGTTGGGAGCACAATTCTAAGCATTGCAAATGTAAGCAGATCATCTGGAGAGAAGAGGAAATACAGGAGAGGGGGAGAAGACCATTTTCTCTATTGCTGAAGAATAGAAATTTTTCACAGAAATAGACATTATCATAATTGTCTGTAAAAATGTTTTAGAATGGAAAAATTTAAACATGCATGAAAGTAGAGAGAATAGAATAATAACCCCATGTACCCTCTGCCCGGCTTCAACAATTATCAACTTGTGTCCTGATATGGTTTTATGCACAGCTCCTCAGCTGTATTATTTTGAATCAAATTTGATATATTATTTCATCTGTAAACATTTTAATATGTAGTTCTGATAGAGACTCCTTTAGAAAAAGTAATCACAAGATAATAATTCACCTAAATTAGCAATAATTCTTTAATATGGTGAACCATCCAGTCAGTTACTTAAATTTCTAACTGACTCATAAGCATATATGTGCATATTTTACAGTTTATTTGTTTGAATTAAGATCCAAATCATCTCTACTTATTGTACTCGGTAAATCTCTGAAATCTCTTTTATTCCATAGATTTCCAATCGTATCCCTCTGTCTTTTATGACACTTGTAATGTGTTGAAAAACTGAGAAGTTCACCCCATAGATTTTGCTGATTGGGTCCCTGGGGTCCTATTTTACAAGGTCCTCCACCCTCTGTTTTCTGTAAACCAGCAGTTGGATCTGGAGGCCGGGTCAGATTCAGGTTCCATTTTTATGTCAACATGTCTTCATTAAGTGGTAGAATAAGTTCTTTCTTTGGTATTCTTTATAATGCTATTGGTTTCTGAATTTGGTTGCAGCCTGTAAGACCGTGTTTCTCGATCTTTAAATGTTCAAGTGTTAGTCAATTGACCATAAGGCCTTGGCCATCCACTACACCTGTTGTATTAGTTTCCTATTGCGGTAATGACAAGTTACCACAAACATGGTAGTGTTTAAAACAGTGCAAATTTATTATCCTATAGTTCTCAAGGCCAGAAGTCTGAATTGGGCTTTACTTGGCTAAAATCAAACTGTCAGCAGGGCTGGACTCCTTCTAGAGGCTTTAGGACAGAATCTGTTCCCTTGCTTCTTCTAGCTTTTAGAAACTGCCATCATTTCTTGGCTCATGCCCCTTCCTCCATCTTCAAAGCAAGCAAGGTAGTAACATCAACTCTGTCTGTCTCTCTGTCTCTGTCTCTGTCTCTCTTTATAAGAATTCCTTAATTCCCTTTATAAGAATCCTTGTGATAGCCCACTGGAATAATCCAGATAAGGCCTCCATTTAAAAATCCTCAACTTAATCACAGTTGTGAAGTTCCCTTTGTCATGTAAGGTAACATAGCCACAGGCTCTGAGGACTAGGACTGGACATCTTTTGAGAACCATTATTCTGCCTTTCACACCCATATGGCAAAGAATCCGAAGGAGTGGAAAATTCATCAACAGATTTAAAGAGTGATCCTAACTGAAAAGAGAACAAAAGTGTGTAGAAAGTAGGACCAGTCATAATTTGGTCATAGTCCCCAGGCTTGGCCTCCATGTTGCTCATTCATAGAGCCTCCATGGACACATGGAAGGTGTGTGTGTGTGTGTGTGTGTGTGTGTGTGTGTGTGTGATTTACCACCTCTCATTTCTCCCTTGAACAGGACTAAATTTCTAACTGCTGGAGGAAAAACCAGAGCTGGACATAAGGGGTAAAAAAGATTTCCTTTAGAAAAACTATTTTAGCAGGAGAAAGGCTGGCCATAGCAAGTACAAGTGGAGGGAGGTTAATAGCTAAGGGACAGAGTGGGGAGGGGGGAAGTCGGTGGATGGAAAATTACTAGGAGGAAACATTAGGGGTGAGGGAGTTGGGATTCTGGCTAAACTGACTTAGCAGGATTCTTGCTAAAGTGGAACAATGCAGAGATGAACATAGAAGCTCAAAAGGGCCTGGTTGAGAAGAGAGTTCAGGGGAGCCTGAGCAGGGTTTTGTCAAGGAGAGAATCTGTCCCTGCCCCGTGCCCTTTTCTGTCTGGTTGCACTACCACTGGTCCTTCAAACTGAATGTATCCCAAACAGAGTCACTGACTTCCCTTCCAAACTTGCTCCTTTTCCCTCTTCACTGGTTGTATTAATGACACTAAGTCCTTCTAGAGCCCAGAATTCAACCTCTTCCTTTATCTCTTGTCACATGTCAGTTGTTTGCTAAGTCCGAGGGATTCCATTCCCATGAGAATTCTAAAATTTATCCTTTCTTCCCTGTCCCCATCACCATTCTCTTATTTCAGGCCTTCGGATTCTTTTCTTGGGTTATGAAATAGTCTTCCTAAATTACCCCCCAACCAGTCTCCGTGGCTCCAGTTTCTCCTCCTCCCAGTTTATCCATCAATGATAATAATGGCCATTCTTATGGAGCATGCTCCATATATAACCTCATTAATCCTTACAACCCTTCTGTGAGCAGAGTTGAGCCAAGGGACAGGCCAGAGGGGAAGAAGTTCAAAGTCGCAACCAGTAAGGGGTGCCAAGACATCATTAGAAATGAAATCGAGCAGAAACTCCTGGTGGAAGGTCGGTACCCAGTTGAAAGAAAGAAGACTCAGCTTAACTACAGAGTAATGTTTGGCTGGGTGGAACAGTGAAGTTACTTGGGACAGTAGAGGAAAGGCAGAGGGTCTCTGCCTGAATCAGGGCTCAGCCTCTCTTAAAAAAAAAAAAAAAAAGTCGAGTCAATAAAGAATCTCTGCTAGAAGGCACAGTACATTATTGCACACCTGGGGACCCACCTGTCTTGGTCCCATTTTACAGATGAGGCAACTGAGGTTCAGAAGATTTAAGTAATCTGCCCAAGTTCACACAGACTGTAAATGCAGAATTGGAATTTTATCTTAGGACTCCAAAGATCCATGTTCTTTCCACCCAATTATCTGGTTTTACCTGTGTTTGGAACTTAATTTCCCACTCTTTGCTTTCTATCTCCAATGTTACAGTAAAACCAAACTCGTCACTCCTCTTTGCTGGACCTTGAGTTTTTCCACCTTTATGTCTTTTTGTGTGTGGTTTCCTTTGCCTTCCAGAATGACCTAGAATCCATCTCTTCATCTTTGCAAAGCCTATCCTCCTCACAAGCCTGGCAGCAACACCATCGCCTCTAGGAAACCATCATAAAGACTCCCACCTGGAAGTGATGAGTTTTTCCAATGACCCACAGCAGCCCATACCTTGTTTATGACTGTTTCTACTCTGTACATTTTATTACAGATATTTGTGCACGGGTCATTCTCTTAGTGAACATGTCTGTGAGGGCAGGTCTGTGCTTCGTGCATCTTTGTGCCTCCCACAGAGCCTTGCCCGTTAGAGGCACTCAAGAAGTATGTGTGGCCTAAAGGAGCAAGTACAGAGATTCTGCAACCAGAATTGTCTATTACTCTCTAATTATCAGGGATTTGGCAAGACATAGTATTGAAGCCGGAGACATGGAAGGGGGGGTGTAGTTTTGTTTTACTTTGATTCTGTGCCTTTGTACGGATGGTTTCTTCTTTGCTTCCTATATCACATGCTTTTGTCAATTCATAGCTACCACTTTCTTCAAGATCTGGCTCAAAGCTTAGCCCTTCCTACAGGAGCTCTCTCCGGAGTCCAGGCCACCGTCATCGCTTTTTACCCACACAGATTTGTAACTGGCAGACAAGCAAATCATTGATCATCATTGTCAGTCATCAAACTGTTACTGAGTATTCGGTAAATGAATGGCTGTGCTGTGTGCTGCGAGGTCAAAGAAAGCTTTGCAGGGGGTGGGACCCAAGCAGAGTCTTGAAGGCTGTGTTTCAGTTAAAGAGGTGGAAAGGAAGGGGAAGTAAAATTGAGTGTGATATTGAAAGGTTCAATTCCTACTCTTCCTGTTGCTGGCAATCTTGAGAAAAACCATTTAATCTCATCAGGGATCAGTTTCCTCTAATGTAAGATGGGGATAATAAAGTTAATGTGAGGATGGTTATGAGAGTTAATGTGGGAGTCCCATGTATTGGTTAGCACTGTTTTGGTTACAAGTGATATTAATGCAGTTAATTAAGATGTGACATGTAATAACATTTTCAGTGGTTAGTATATGGCGCTGAAAACCTGTCAGTTTATGGTGTGGACACACTCTTTTCTCCATGTCACCAAATCTTTTGTCTTGTGGTATCCACTTGGCTGATGTTGGCTGAAGATGTTAGAAGTCTTGCATCTGGGCTTCCTTCCGCAGGGGACCACAATTGGCTATCTGTCGTGCTAGTTGCTATGGATTGCTCAGTAATTGGCTGGTTTCCCAAGGGAGAGAGGAACTGAATTGTTTCCATCTTCCCTGCACACACTTCACTGTTTTAAGTCTGTGCCTTTACTTAGTGTTGCCTCTTCTACCCGGAATGTGCAGTCATTCGAAGCTTAGCCTGGCCAGCTCTCGCTGCCCCAGTAAAGGACGGCTTTAGAGGTGTTACTTTAGGAAGTCACCTTGACCCCTTTTTGACCACCTTGAGTGTCCCAGGTGCCCCTTGTCTCTGGGCATCACTCTCTCATTGCACAGTTATCACATGGTGCCATAAAGACCTGCCTCTCTCACTGGACTCTCCAGCCTGTCAAGACCGGCGCAGAGCACTCATTTATTACATGACTATTAAACGAATGAGTGGACTTCCTCCATTCTCTCCCAGTCTTATCTTCTTTTTCCCTCTGGGCACCAGAGGGAAAAAATAGTGTTTCTTCTCTATTTTTGTGCATTGTTTATGGCCTATTAGTTACAAAACCGCTTCCTGACCTGGCCATCAATACTGTCCCCATGTTTTAAAATTAATGATAACATTAGCTCACATCTACTGAGCACTTACTGTTTGCCTGGCACTGTTTCAAGCACTTTACATGGATAAACTCCTTTAAACATTCTTTGTTGCCGAATTCTTCTGGTAGAGGTTAACCTTGACCTTGTGAATGGAGTTGTACTGTACTACTACAGTCCCTCCATACCGCAATAAATGCTGTAATGAGACAAGTTAGCTGGATCTACTATCATTCAAATATCGGAAGATACGACTAGAAGCAACAATAACAAAAGGCTATCCTTATGGTGCAATAACACTAGGGGGTATTTTCCTCTTTAAATTTAGCTTTAAATTACTATATTATGTTTCAAGTAATGTAAGCCAGAAGGACAAGTTGGGATGGACTGTTGTATTTAAATTTCAGTTTACAGACATAGGCTTGAGGGATTTACAGAAATGTGAGTATGAACATGAAAAACATGAGGGAGACTTTCATTCTTTTTTTCAAAAGAGGTAAGCTAGCAAGGAAGATAGATTTTGGAAAATTAGTCGTGAGAATTCACCTTTCAGAGAATCCTTCTTGGCTGGGAAGGAAAGCTTTTCTTCTAGTGGGCTAGGAATGGTGGTGGGGTTATTCTACCAGAAGGAAGCAGCTGGCAGATGAAAAGAACTCCCTGGACAAGTGGGGGCAATGTAATATGGAAGAGATGGGGTTCAGTGAGTCTGGGGATCAGAGCTTGGCGACACTGCTTACCAGGTGTTAGCTTCCATCAAGTTACTTTATCTTCCTGAAGGCTGGTTTTCTTATCCATAAGGGTCAGGTTACCAATTTTACCAAATAGAAATATAGGATGCCTAGTTGAATTTGAATTTCAGATAAACAGAAATTATTAGTATAAAATATGTCCCATGAAATATTTGTGCCCCATGCAGTAAGTATGTCTTTAGTATTGCATAGGACATATTTATGCCCAAGTATTATTCATCGTTCATCAGATTCAAATGTAAGTGGTCTTTGGGTTCCTGGATTCAATCCTGACATGTACGTGGGGGCCTGGGGGTACCTCCAAGCAAGTCTCTGGACACCAGCTAGGTATCCTACCATTCAACTCAATTCTGACCCTATCTACCCAGGGATAGCATCAGAGTCTACAGGTTGAAGGCTCAGTCCTACAAGAGTGTTCCCAATATCCCCCACTTCAGATACCAGTGGCAAGTGCTTCTGACTGGCTACAAATCCGGGAAGTTCCCATGATCCTTTCCTGGGATTCTGTTTGATTAATTTGCTAGAGCAGCTCATAGAACTCAGAGAAACAATTTACTTACTGGATTACCAGTTTATCATAAAAGGAAATGAAAAAGAATACAGATGAACATCCAGGTGAAAGATACTGGGACAAGGCATGAGGAAAAGGCACCGACCTTCCATGCCCTCTCCAGGCATGCCACTCTCCCACAGCACCTCCGTATTCACTGACCTGGAGGTTCTCCATACCCACTCCTTTTGGGTTTTTATGGAGGCTTCATGGCCTAGACAAAATTGATTAAATCATTGGCCATTGGCAAGCAATTCAACCTCTCGCCCCTCTTCCCAGAGCTAGCCCTCAGATCACAGGATTGTCTCCATGACAACCAGCCCCCTTCCTTTGGAGCAGTCTGAAAATCACCTCATTAACATAACAAAAGGCACCTTTCTTATTCTCCACACTTAGGAAATTCCAAAGGTTTTGGGAACTGTGAACCAGGAAATAAAGATCCAATGTATACTGCTTAATATAAATCACAATATCACAACAGGGCATCCTATATTTTATCTGTCAGTGGGGTGTGTGATAAGAATGATTATCGTGTAAGGGTGTTGTAAGGATAAAATGATACCATACTTAAGTCTTAAAACAGTAACTGGTACATAGTCAAAAGCTGAACAAATGGATGTTATTAATATAATAATAAAGGTCTTTATTTTAAAATTTCAGCTTTCTTGAGGTATAACTGATAAGCAAAATTATAAAATATTTAAAATGTACACACTGGTGAATTGATATATGTGTGCATTGTGAAAGGACTCCCTCATCTAGTTAATTAACATGTCCATCACCTCACATATTTATTTATTTTTTTCTTTCTTTGAGAACATTTAAGTTCTACTTTCTTAGGAAATTTCAGTTACACAACGCAGTGTTATCAATTATAATCACCGTGTTTTACATTAACTCCTCAGACCTTATTCATCTTATAACTGAAAGTTTGTATCCATTTACCAATCCCCCCCTAATTCCCCCACCCCTAGCCCCTGACAACCACTTTCTACTCTCTGTTTCTATGATTTGATTTTGTTTGTGTTTAAGATTCTGCGTATTAGTGATATCGGCAGTATTTGTCTTTCTCTGTCTGGCTTATTACACTTAGCATTTATTTGCCCTCAAGATCCATCCATGTCGTTGCAAATGGTTCTTTTTTTATGGCTAGATAACATTCCATTGCATAACCCTCTTATTTATGCATTCATCCACTGATGGACACTTAGTTTGTTTCCATTATCTTTGTTATTGTGAATAATGCTGCCATAACATGGGAGTGCAAATATCATTTTGGTCTCCCATTTTCATTTCCTTTGGGTTTATCCCAGAAGTGAGATTGCTGGGTCATATGGTAGTTCTGGTTTTAATTTTCAGAGCAACCTCCATATTATTTCCCTAGTGTCTGTACCAATTTACATTCCCACAAGGGTTTCCTTTCTCCACATCCTCACCAACACTTGTTATTTCTTGTGTGTTTTTCTTTTTTTTGATGATAACCATTCTAACAGGTGTGAGGTAATATGTCACTGTGGTTTTAATTTGCATTTCCTTGATGATTAGTGATGTTGAGCACGTTTTCTTGAACCTTTGGCCATTTTGTATGTCTTCTTTGTGAAAATGTCTATTTAGGTCATCTGCCATTTTTAAGTTGGATTTTTTTCTATTGAGTCGTATGATTTCTTTATATATTTTGGATATTAACCCCTTATCAGATACATGTTTTGCAAAAATTTTCTCCCATTTCATAGGTTTTCCTTTTGTTGATGGTTTCCTTTGCTGTGCAGAAGCTTCTTAGTTTAATGTAGTCCCACTTATTTGATTTTGGTTTTGTCGCATTTGCTTTTGGTGTCACATCCAAAAAATCATTGCCAAGACCAAAGTCGAGGAGCTTACCCTTAAGCTTTCTCCCTAGGAGTTTTATAGTTTCAGGTCTTACATTCAAGTCTGTAATCCATTTTGAGTTAGCTTTTGTGTATGATGTAAGAAAGTGGTGCATGTAGCTGTCCGGTTTTTGTCCTTTTTTGCATGTAGCTGTCCAGTTTTCCCACCGCCACTTACTGAAGAGATGGTCCTTTCTCCATTGCATATTCTTAGCTCTGCTGTCATAACAGACAGATGCATGGGTATATTTCTGGGCCCTCTATTCTGACCCATTGATCTATGTGCCTATTTTATGCCAATACTACATTCTTTTGATTAGTATAGCTTTGTAGTATGTTTTGAAACTGGGAAATGTGATGTCTTTGGCTTTGTTCTTTCTCAAGATTGCGTTGGCTATTAAGGGTCTTTTGTGATTTCATACACACTTTAGGATTTTTTCTGTGAAAAATGTCATTGGAATTTTGATATGCATTGCATTGGATCTGTATGTCACTTTGGGTAGTGTGGACATTTTAACAATATTAATTCTCCCAATCCTTGAGCACAGAACATTTTTCCATTTATTTGTATCTTTTTCAGTTTCTTCCATCAACTTCATAGTTTTCAGTGTACAGATCTTTCACCACCTTGGTTAAATGTATTACTAGGGTGTTTTTTCTATGCAATTGTAACTGTCATTGTTGTCTTACTTTTTCCTTCTGATAGTTTATTAATAGTGTCTAGAAACAACTAATTTTATATATTGATTTTGTATTCTGCAACTTTGCTGAATTCATTTATTACTTCTTATAGATTTTTGGTGGATTCTTTAGGGATTTCTATATATAATATCATATAATCTGCAAATGGTAGAGTTTTGGTTCTTCCCTTCCAATCTGGTGTCTTTTATTTTTTTTTCTTGCCTGATTGCTCTGGCTAGGACTTCCAGTGCTATGTCGAATAAAAGTGGTGAGAGTGGATAACCTTGCTTTGTTCCTGATTTTAGAGAAAAAGCTTTCAGCTTTTCAGTATTGAATATAATCTGTTGAAAGTGGGGATATTAGAGTCACTACTATCATTGTGTTGCTGTCTGTTTCTCCCTTCAGGGCTTTCAGTATTTACTCTAAATATTTAGGTACTCTGGGGCACCTGGGTGGCTCAGTCAGTTAAGTGTCCAACTTAGGCTTAGGTCATGATCTTGCAGTTCGTGAGTTTCAGCCCCACATTGGGCTCTGTGCTGACAGCTCGTAGCCTGGAGCCTTCTTCGGATTCTGCATCTCCCTCTTTCTCTGCCTCTTCCCTGCTTGCCCTCTGTCTCTCTCTCCCTCAAAATAAATAAACATTAAAAAAATTTATAAATATTTAGGTACTTCTAGGTTGGGTGCATAAATATTTACAAATGTTATATCCTCTTGGAATTGATTCCTTTATCTTTATATAATGACTCTATTTTCTTTTATTAAAGTCTTTGTCTTAAAGTCTATTTTGTCTGATACAAGTATAGCCACGCTTGCTTTCCTTTCGTGTCCATTTGCATAGAATATCTTTTTCCATTCTTTCGCCTTTTCCCATTATTTTCACCTTCAGTCCCTGTGTATGTCCTTGAAGCCAAATAGTCCTTTTTAGGTAGCTTTAGTCCATTTAAATTTGAAGTAATTATTGATAAGAATGAATTACACATTGACAAATTTGTAATTATTTTCTGGCTTTGCAGTTCCTTTGTTTCTTTCTTCTTCTCTTGCTCTCCTTTGCAATATGGTGATTTTTCTCTAATGGAATGCTTCGTTTCCTTTCTCTGTATCTCCTGTGTATCTGCTATAAAATTTGCTTTGTGGTACCATGAGGCCTACATAAAATAGCTTGTATTTATAATGGTCTATTTTCAGCTGATAACAACTTAACTTCAAATGCATGCTAAAAATCTACATTTTGGGGCATCTGGGTGGCTTAGTTGGTTGAGCATCCAACTCTTGATCTCAGGGTTATAAGTTCAAGCCATGCAATGGGTTCCACACTGGGTGTGGAGCCTACTTAAAAAAAAAATCTACATTAAAAAAAATTTTTTTTAATGTTTATTTTTGAGAGGGAGAAAGAGCACAAATAGGGGAGGGGTAGAGAGAGAAGGAGGCACAGAATCTGAAGCAGGCTCCAGGCTCTGAGCTGTCAGCACAGAGCCTGACGCAGGGCTCGAACTCATGAACCGTGAGATCACGACCTGAGCCAAAGTTGGAGGCTTAACCGACTGAGCCACCCAGGTGCCCCCCAAAAATCTACATTTTTACTTTCTCTCACACATTTTATGTTTTTGATCTCAATTTATATCTTTTAATCTTGTTTATCAATTGGCAAATTATTATAGTTATACCTATTCTTACTGCTTTTTGTCAGCTAATCTTCATATTAAAGTTATAAGTGATTTACTCATCACCATTACAATACCAGAATATTCTGAATTTAACTATATATTTACCCTTAACGGTGAGATTTATACTGTCATATATTTTCCTGTTACTAATTAGCATCCTTTTGTTTCAACCTGAGAAATTCCCCTTAACATTTCTTGTAAGTTTAGTGGTAATGAACTCCTGCAGCTTTTGCTTATCTAAAAAATTCTTTATCTCTCCTTCAATTCTGAAGAGTAACTTTGCTGAATAGAATACGCTTGGTCAGCAGTTTTTGTCGATCAGCACTTTGCATGTATTATGCCACTCCCTTCCGGCCTGCCAAGTTTCTGCTGAAGAATCTGCTAGTAGTCTTATGGGGTTTCCCTGGTACATAACAAGTTGTTTTTCTCTTGCTGCTTTTAAGATTCTCTCCTTTTAACTTTTGACAGTTTAAGTATAATGTGTCTTAGTGTGTGGGTCTATTTGGATTCATTTTATTTGGAACTTCCTGGGTTTCCTGGATCTGGATGTCTCTTTCCCCAGGTTAGGGAAGTATTCAACCATTATTTATTTGAATAAGTCTTCTACCCCACTCCACATCCTTTACCCTATCCTCTCCACCCCCCCCCCCCCCAATATTTTTCCTTCTGGGATCTCTATAATGTGTGTATTTGTCTGTTTCACAATGCCCCATAAAGTCCTTAAGTTATCTTAATTATTTTAAATTATTTTTTCTTTCTGCTCCTTTGGATGAATTCCACTGCCTTGTTCTTGAATTCACTAATCCTTCTTCTTTCCACCAGATCCAGTCTGCTTTTGAACCCCTGTAATGAATAGTTCAATTCAGTTATTACATTTCTCAGCTCTGTGATTTTTTTTTAATTTTTAAAGTTTTATGTATTTATTTTGAGAGAGAGAGAGAATCCCAAGCAGGCTTCACACTGTTAGCACAAAACCAGACATGGGGCTTGAACTCACGAACCATGAGATCATGACCTAAGCTGAAATCAAAAGTCAGACGCTTAACTGACTGAACCTCCAGGTGCCCCTCAACTCTGTGATTTCTGTTTTGTACTTTAAAAGTATATAATCTATCTCTTTGTTGAAATTCTCACTTGGTTCATGTTCTTGTGACCTTAGTGAGCACCTTTATGACTATTATTTTGAACTCTATCCAGTAAATCACTTATCTTTGTTTCTTTAAGGTCTATTTCATGATTGTTTTCTTGTTCTTTTGTTTGGAACATAGTCCTCTGTTTCTTAATTTTCCTTCACTCTCTGTATTGGTTTCTGTGCATTAGATAAAACAGCCACCCTTCCAAGTGTTGATGAAGTGGTCTTGTGTAGAAGATGAAATTATTATTATTGTTATTGTTATTATTATTATGTTTTATTTTAGAAAGAGAGCGCAAGTGCATGAGCAAGGTGGGGAAGGGAAGATGAAGAGGAAGAGAGAATCTCAAGCAGGCTCCATGCTCAGTGTGGAGCCTGATGCAGGGCTTGATCCCACAACCCTGGGATCGTGACCTGAGCTGAAATCAAGAGTCAGATGCTCAACCGACTGAGCCACCCAGGTGCCCCTTGTAGAAGACGAACTTTATCATTCATCCTGATCATAGATGCTCTTGGTTGTCTCTTAAACCTTTGTGATTGTCTGAGCCACCTTCTTTGTTTTTTGTCAGTCCCAGTAGTTGAAGGTGTACCAGTCCTGTGGGTATTTTCTTGTTCACTCAATGTATAGGAGTCACTTGGCTAGTTTCTAGATTTCTTTCAGAGGGAATTGCTCCAAGGGTAGCTGTAGATTTGGTGTGCCTGTGGGAGAAGGTGAGTTCAGGAACCTCCTGTGTCACCCTCTTGGACCAGAACTCTTTCAACATCCTTCTCTCATTCCAGCTCCTCCATGAAAGCGTTTCCTGAACGGCCAAGACCTTGGCAGCAACGTCTCGGTACGTTGTGTACCTTAATGTCATTCTATTGTGCTGAGTACACTGCTCTCAAAGTAAGGTGCTAAAGAAAGATTTGCCCCTTCAGCAGAGGTACAGTCCAGGAAGGCACACCAGCACCCCTAAACGTCTTTAAATGGCAATTTGCCCTACAGATAGTCCTTGGCGAAAAGTTTCCTGCTATAATCTAGGGGAAGGTGAATTATAATCAAGGATTTAGAATTACATAATGATAATTGGGAGGAGGGAGGGGAATTAGTAAATTATGTCATTTAATACTTGGGAGATTTTCCTTAAAAGTTTGTTCTGTAGGATACTGGTAACCTATATCTATATCTATATCTACATCTATATCTATATCTATATCATCTATATCTATATCATCTATATCTGTCTATTCAATGACACTTGGTACAGATGGTAAGACAGACTATATTCAGGACCATTGCAATAGCTATAGGGACTATTGCAATGGGGTTTTACAGGGGAAGAGAGATTGGGATCAATTCCAAATATAGCATGAGCAGGGAGGAATTTAAAGCCAAGAAGCTGAGTAGGGTTTAGTGGATGGAGAATTACCAAGAGGAAACATCATGGATAAGGGGGATTCTGGCTAAATTGACCTAACAGTGTTCTTGCTGTTAGGTCAGCATGCCAGGGTGACCAGACATTACCTTGGGGATGCTGGAGGATGAGTAACCTGATCAGATATTGATGGTGATCAGATATTGAGAAGGGGGGTCCTGGTTAAACTGACTTTAGCAGGGTTCTTGCTAAAACTAGATTTTACAAAGTTTACAGATGGGCCTAGGAGAAGGCTCAGGAACTTGACTAAAGTTTGGTCAAAGACTCTTTGTCAGTATCATTTAAAAATTATATTTAGTTTATGCTAGTCAAGTTTATATGTTTGTGGTTTTAGATATTTATTTTCTTTGTTTTGTTTTTAAACAGAGGGAAAGTATATTTAGTTTTATCTTATGAAAATTATGTGGTCATGTTAAAACTGCTAAGCTCTTCTTTCAAGGAAAAAGGCTTTTAGTGACACCTGGTGGCCATGACTTCTTACTGCAATGTTTTCAAGAGCAGCCTCAGAGAAAAGTCAGCATTCGAACTTTGCCAAATCCTGAGGGCATGAAGGATGTGTCATGACAACAAGAGACATGAACAACTCTATTCTTTCCCCCACTCCCCTCTTTCCAAAGGCTTGAGGTTGAGAATGAGCAGCTTGCCAAGGGAGGCAGAGTGAAAATGCTGAAGTCCATACCCTCCCCCTTGCTACTGAGGATTTCCAAGCCTGAAGTGAAAAGCCAGAGAAGGAAGCTTTGTGTTGAGTGGAGTACTGATTATTACAATGGACTGGTCTTTTAAAGGACAAGACAAAGAGCCTCTTTATTTCATGGCTAAAAGGGGCTAGAAAATCCATGGTGTTGCTCAGCTTTCATCCGAAGGGCAGGGAAAGTGCAAATCCAGATGGTGGCATCTAAGGGACAAAGAAAAAAGAAACAATCGTGGGTTTCACTTGCATCCCATTGTGTGCAGCTCATTCAATAAACATGTTTCAAATGCATAAATGTATTGTAAGGAAAAAACCCAGTGGGAAAGGAAGCACGGTGATTCTGCCAAAGAACAGGCAAACTGAATTAGATTTGGATTCTGTCTACTCATCTCACTCTTGAACAAACCAAGGTCAAAATCAGAGGAGGCATGAGCCCAGGGTAAAGCAGGACTCATAGTAAATCCATTCAAAAAGAAGTCTGAAAAAATTCTCAAGTCCATTATAGCTGGGACAGGAGCAGAGTCTAGTCCTGGTCTACTGACCCTGACCCAACCATGGCAAGAAGAGTTGTTTCTTTTTGGCCTCTCTTCCTCTCCCCGGTGGGTCTTTTGCAAGCACTGCAGAGAAGCATGGGGGCTGCTTGGATCAGTGCCTCTTCCCCAGCCTTCACCCTTCTTTCTCTTCTATGAACCGTCTGTCTTCTGCCTGTTCCTCCAAATAATGCCTAACTTTTGAATCCTGCCTGGCAGTCCGCCCCTGTGTTCACACCCACTGGCTCAGTGAGTCTTTCCTGCCTCCCAGGGAGGCATTATGTCTCTATTTGCAGGGGGAGTGTCCCCAAGAGCAGGGGGCTGACATGCCCATCGCCATCACACAGCTTTAAGTGGCAGGACCAGAGTGAGACTTCAAGTCTAGAGCTCTCTCCATTATATTTACTGCCCTAGCATCTCTGCCGTCTTTTTCTGGCTTTCCGTTTTGGACTATGACCCTTTTTTGACTTTTTTTTTTTTTTTTAGTGTGAAAGTTTTCAAGACGCCCACGAGTGGAAAATGTACTCCCCCCCCAGCCAAATCAAACTCTGCCAGATTCCTTACAGCTGTGTGCCGTTGAAATGACTAATGAAAGCACCTTCCACTGCTGGTGGAACTTTCACATAGGGCACTGCTTGCCAGGACCCGACCCTGCGTATTTACATACTGGATGTCACCCCAAAAGCCCCCCGACCAGGGGATTTCCGGGATGTAATGAGAACGCCGCTCTGGGCCTTGGAAGGTGCACTGTCTGAGCGCTTGTCCTGCAGGGAAGGAGGGTAGCATTTCGGACCCCAGCTGGCTCTTCTGGGGAGATGTGTATTTCAGTCACAGATCCACTGGTGGCAAGATACTGCCTGTCTGCCAAGTGTTAAGGTGCTGGGAATACCTGCGTGAGACTTCAGGGCCCCTGTGCATCTGGAGCTTGGTGCTTGGCTAAGGCAAGAGATACAAACGCTCTGACAATCTCAATCTGTAACATGGGTAAAAGGGGGGCATTCTGGGAGCTCACGAGAGGGGCACCTAACTTAGGGGTGGCCAGGGAAGGCTTCCTGGGACTTGTAATGAAAGGGCTGAGTCTTCAAAAATTTTTTTAAAGTCCTTTTTCTGGAGAATAAGAAAATCTAGTTACAAAGGTAATACATCCCCTTGAAAATACTTTACACTCTGTAGAAATATGTTCCTTTAGAAAGTTTAGGGAATGAGGAAGAAAGAAAACTTGATTAGTAGGATTTCTACTCAGTTGACACTGGCTGTCTTCCTGAGAAGTTGTGTGTGTGTGTTGGGGGGTGGGGGGGTCTCCTGGTGGCTCAGTTGGGTAAGCGTCTGACTCTTGATTTCGGCTCAGGTCATGATCTCACGGTTCATGAGTTTGAGCCCTGCGTTGGGGCCTGATCGAAATTCTCCTCTCCCTCTCTCTCTGCCCCTTTGTCTTTCTAAGAAAAAAAAAAAAAAGTGTGCATAGGTGTGCATGTGTAAGGGGGTGGAGTAGTGCCCAAAAGAGAGAGGTGAAGACTCTAGGGGAGGCCTTCCTTGTCCCTGTGGCCACAGCCTCTCTCTGTGACAACAGCCAGCCTGAATGAGAAATCAGCCACTTACTGGGTACCCACCCACTATGGGACTCTGGTTTTTCAACCTGATTTTCCAGATTTGGGTCTTGACTCTCGCTGTCCTATAGCTTCGGAATCTCATCTCTGCCCAGTCTCCGAACAGTTTATCATGGTGTTTTTCTATGTGAAATGAATCTCTCCCTAAAAAGCATTGGAAGACCTGGTTTAAGATGTTCATATTGGGGCGCCTGGATGGCTTGGTTGGTTAAGCATCCGACTTCGGCTCAGGTCATGATCTCACGGTCCGTGAGTTCGAGCCCCACATCGGGCTCTGTGCTGACAGCTCAGAGCCTGGAGCCTGCTTCAGGTTCTGTGTCTCCCTCGCTCTCTCTGCCCCTCCCCTGTTCATGCTCTGTCTCTCTCTGTCTCAAAAATAAATAAACGTTAAAAAAAAAAAAAAAGATGTTCATATTTAGCCTGCTGCAATGCCAGTAAGAGCTCTCACTTATTGAGGACTTTCTGTGCCGAGAGCTTTATGACTTCGTAACATTAATTCTTACAACCTTCCGAAGCAGCTGTTTCATTATTCCCATTTCACAGATGAGTCAATGAAGGCCATTGCTTGGTTCAACCACGTGGCTGATAGTTGGCAGAGCCTGGTCTCAAACCCAGGTCTGTGTGACTTCTAAGTCTACACTCGTGAACGTGATCCTCCCCTGCATTATTTCTCAAGCATATTTGGCCACAGAAGTGTTTTTTAATTGCATGACCCTCATCTCTTAGCATTATTATTACGATGCCATGGATCACAAGTTGGGAAATGATGCCCCAGGGAGAGGCCTTGCGCTTCCTGTAGAATAGAGATAATAACATAGTCTCAGAGCTGTGATGATTAAAACACGTTTCAGAAAATCGATGCTGATGGTACTTCCCTTCCACGAGGAATGTGCGTGTTTTAAAAATAACACTTGTAATGACCTTGATGAAATGAAGCTGTGTTTTGGCTGGGATGATGGTTCTTGAGCCCAGAGAACCCCTGGCCCTGGGGGTGCAGGGCTCTGCACGCTGCCCCCACCTCCTTGGTCCCTCAGGTCCCCTTCCTTCCTTTTACCCTCTGATTCTCTCCCCCTTCCCCCTGCAATGCTTGCCTTTGTTCCATGAACAGTGGCTCAGTTGTCTACCGCTGGGGCGGGGCCTTGCTCTGAAGCACTGCCTATCAGGTCAGCCCCAGAACCCTCCTCTGCAGCACTGTGTCTGGAGCTCCAGCTGTAGGCCAGGCCTCTGTTACTAACTGGTTAGACCTCCCATGGTCTTACTGCTACCACCCGACAGACTGCCAGGCCTCTGTTGGCCCAGAGAATGTGCAGCCACCCCAGCACCATCTACCACATTCCAGTGATGGGAGGCCTTTGGAGATAAGGACCAACCTAGAAGATGCAGGACTCGGCTGCAGCTCCCTGGCCATTGCTCTGGGCAGCTCACCAACCCCCAACGGGGCCAGTCTTTCAGCCTGGTTAGTTCCCTACCTGCTCCTGGGGTCCCGTCCTGCCCCATCAGACTGTTCTAGGCGGGTGCACCTGGCAGCCAAATCATGACATTCCTTCCTCCTGTGCATCCATCTTCCACAGCTGTTATTTTTCTTTTGAAATTTTAGCAGTCCCACATTTCAGGGTGCACTTAAAGCACACTAGAAGTAAAACAAAGAAACACAACCAGGCCCTCAGCCCCAGCTCCTTAATTCTACCTGGAAAAAGTATTTGGATTCTTTTTGATAGATATCAAACACTACTGAAAAGGAAAAAAAAAATCCACATAGTTCTTTCCTCGCACCTGTGAAGGGGCTGTTGATCTCATTTTACACACAGAGAGACAGAGGATCGGAGGGGTTCAACGTCCTACAACTAAAGGGAGAGAAGCCAGGGTCAGAGCAGTTATCCGGTATTTGTCCCTCTGCCAAACACTGCCCCTTGGCCTTGGGGCCCATTGAGGTCGGGGCCCTTTTCTCCTGCAGTGGCCCAAAGTGGTTCTAATTGACTGTGACATGCGTGCTGGGTTCCCTCCATTTTCTTCTCTTTGCCCTCTCCAGCTTTCTGTTCCAGGGTTGATCCCACCTGCCACTCTTCACGGGCATCAAGCTGTTTCTTTGGCTTTTCTCAGTAGCCAATCCATGGGTTTCTTTGCTGTCATTCACCTGCCCAGCCACTCACTCACCTTTTGACAAAGTACCAGTGGAACTACGTGCTAAGTGTTGTGGAGATATGTGCAGGGAAATATGAGACATGGGTCTTGTCCTTAATCAACTGTCAAAGAAAAATAGTTCTGACAGTTGTAAAAAAATGGCGAGGAAGACTTCATTCAAGATTATTGAACTCCACTTTTATACAATGGGGAGATTTGTAGCCAATGAGCAGGGTTGGGGAATGGGTAGAAAATTACTAAGAGGAACTTGATTATCAAGGGCGAAGGAAGAGGAGATTGACTATCAAGTTAAGCTTGATCAATACTGACTGGCTTAGGATTCTTTGCTAAAACTGGGCTCAGCCAGCCAGGGGAGGTCTGATGGAGAAGAGGGTTCAGAGCTTGACTGAAGTTTGCTTCAGGAGGGAGTTATTGTCAGTACTCCTGAAGCAGCGCAAGAGTCAAGACCCAGATATAGGACCCAGAATGATGAGAGTCAGGAAGCATGTGCTGGCCATGGACACAGATGGAGCTCAGTGGGGCACCAGTGGGTGTATCTGGGCTATTCCAGACACTGGCTGCGGGGCTGACCTTTAGACATTCACACTGGCTTCCTCCCATTTTTTTTTTTTTTTTAAATATCTTACTACATCCACATACTTTCTTCTAGGGCTTTGCAAGCTTTCATTTCTAGGATTTCATACTTTCTGCTTCAACTTTGTGGCAAGCACAAAGGTTTTATTTCAACCTTGGCCAAGGTTTTAACCTTGTTTTAATAAGGTTTTAACCAAGGTTTTAACTCATGTTTCTCTTCTTCAATATTGGGACCATATCTGTTATCAACTGACTTGTGTCCCCTGAAATTCATGTATGGAAGCCCTAATTCCCAACATGATTCTATTTGGAGATAGGGCCTCTAAGGATTAGGTAAGTAAGGTTGAATGAGGTCATAAGGGTAGAGCCGTAATCTGAGAAGATTGGTGTGCTTCCAAGAAGAGGAAGAGAGACCACAGAGGAAAGGCCATGAGGACACAGTGGGAAGGGGCTGGCTAGAAGCCAGGAAGAGAGGCTCACCAGAAACTTGAAGTTTACAGCACCTTCATCTTGGCCCTCTTGCCTCTAGAACTGTGAGAAAATAAATGTCTCTTGTTTAAGCCACCCAGTGTGTGGCATTTTGTTATGGCAGCCCAAGCAGACTAATGCAGGCTCATCTCGTGGGTTCATTTCGAGAACTAATATAACACAAGTTGAGGACCTTACAGCAATCCACACATTTTAGCTCACTCAGTCCCTTGTCTTCCCGTTGTGTGATTTGTGGCCTGTTTGCCACCAAACATCTTTCTTGTGACCGAATGATGGCATGGGATATTCATACAGCAGAATCACTTCTTTGCATTCAGGCTTTGTCTCCCCATGTTGCAAGTAACAGAACTTTCACAAACTAGTATAAAGCAAACGGGGAATTTTCTGGAAGTGTGCTGTTATCAGTTAGGGTTCCTGGTTTCAAGTAGCATAAACTAAGTCTGGTTGACTTAGGCTGAAAAGGAACTATTAAAGGGATACCGAATCTAGTCAGGAAGACTGGAGTCCCAGGTGTGGGGCCTCATTAGGCACAGCATGTAGAAGGATGAGAGAGGACCACTAAGCCACACTACTGGGCGCCTGCTGCTGCTGCTGCTCTGATGTCTCCAGCACTGGACTGCACCGGCACTGGTGGACCTTCTTGCAGAGTGAATGTTCCTGTGGTCCCTGTAGTTCAGGAGCAGTGCTATCTTCTTGGCAGAAACTACATTACCATCTGCTACATTCTAGCTGCAAGGAAGTTTGGAAAAGTGATTATTTGGCATCTTCACCATTGATAGTGGGAGGTGGGTCTGCCTCTCATTGAAATTCGCAAGGTGGGGGGCGCCTGGGTGGCGCAGTCGGTTAAGCGTCCGACTTCAGCCAGGTCACGATCTCGCGGTCTGTGAGTTCGAGCCCCGCGTCAGGCTCTGGGCTGATGGCTCGGAGCCTGGAGCCTGTTTCCGATTCTGTGTCTCCCTCTCTCTCTGCCCCTCCCCCGTTCATGCTCTGTCTCTCTCTGTCCCAAAAATAAATAAAAAAAAAAAAAAAAAAAAAAAAAAACGTTGAAAAAAAAAAAGAAATTCGCAAGGTGGGAGAGCTTTCCCAAACAATAAAAGGAGGTTCAAGATGCTGGATGGCCAACAAGAATGAGAAGTTTCCTCACAGATACGGAATCTTACAGAGCCCGAAATAGGGAGTGTAGCTTCACTCATAGGACCAAGAATCAGAAACTGGAAAGCCAGAAGCTGGATTTTTCCATGTCTCTCTGTACCTTCTCTGTCTTCCTGAGGACTGGGTTCCTGACCCACTTGCTCCTGGTGAGGGCCACCTCCTTCTTGACTGTTAGAAATTAGTTGTCTGTGTCTCCTAGGATGTCTGTGTCCTCTTCTTCCACACTTCCCTATTCCCTTTTGGGGGCCCCCTCCTCTGTCCATTTATGGTCTGGGTGGGCTCCATCACCAGCTCTAGGAAGGATCTAGACCCATGATCCAGGTCCAAGACAATCATTAGCCACAGTGATCTATCCAAGGATGGACATATGACCTAAGACAGCCGGGCACTTTTAAAAATTGCACTATACCTTGCATGTTATAAAGTGCACAAATTTTATACAGCTCTCAATGAATTTTATGTATTTCTACACTTGTGGAATAACCACCAAGATGGAGCTATAGGACATCTCCAGCAGCTCAGAAGCTCCCTTTCAGTTACTCTGTCAATACTCCATCCAAAGATAATCCCTATTCTGACTTTTGTTACCATTGATAGAAACCTTACCTTTTTTTGGATTCCATTTAAATGGAATCATATGGTATACATAATCTTTGGTGTCTGGCTTTTTTGCTCAACATTATGTCTGTGAGATTCATCCCAAGTTGTTTTACATAGTGTTGGTTTATTCATTTTCACACCTATATGGTATCGCATTATATGGATTTTACCACAATTTATCCATTTTACCATTGATGGACGTTTGGGCTGTTTCTGGTTTGGGGCTATTAAATAATGTTGCTATGTACTTTATTGTATGTATCTTGGCGGATACAAGCACTCATTTCTTCGGGTATATATCAAGAGTGGAGTTTCTAGGTCACAGAAAAAAATACATAAGGTATTACCAAATAGTTTCCCAAACGATTGTACCACTTTACACATTTGCCAGCAATATATGGGACCTACAGTTCGTTGCTCTTCATGTTTGCCTATCCTATCCTTATTGTTGGACTTCTAAATTGTGGCTGTTTTGACTGGGGATCGCAGTATCGCACTGTAGTTTTAATTTGTATTTCCACGATGACTAATGGTGCTGAAGACTGTCATATGCATATTGGCCATTTGGATATCCTGTTTTGTCAAGTGGCTGTCCAAGCTTTTGCCCACTTCTGAAGAACACTGGATTGTTGGTCTTTTTTCTTTTTTCTTGACTTGTAGCAATTCTTTATGTATTCTCGATACATGTGTTTTCTGAATCCAGATACAGATATTTGCTTGATAACATAAATTGCAAACATGTTCACCTACTCCATGATTTGCACGCTTAGTCCCTTAATGATGTCTTTTTAGGGGCATAAGTTCAATGTATTAGTATTTTCTATGGTTACTGCTTTTTAACTTGCTCTGTTTAAGAAATCTTTGCTCACTCTTTAGCAACTTTGAGGGAGATAGAGGTAAATGGCTCCTTTGTGTTGAATTTGAAGTTGTGAGAAGGTGAGGCTGAGCTAGAAATGGGGGCAAAAAGCAGCAAGACTTGCAGGTGGTCTTAGGGGGTTTAAAGGGGAGGCCTTGTCAGAACATGGCCAGTCTGAGCCTCCTAGGAGCTGTCCACTATGGCTTTGGCTGAAATCACAATGCAGTCCAAGAGGGCACCAGATCTCTGTGAAGATTCATCTAGTCCTTCATAAAGTATTTACCGAGTGCTTATTCTGCATCCTGACGCTCTCATGGAATTTATGAACTACAGGATTTCAGAAATTATTTGAAAACACTTTCTTATATTCCAGATTTGGAAAAGAAGGTTAGAATATGGTAAATAATTTTCTTGTCATCATAGCTGGAGCAGAGCCACTGGTAAACCAGAACCACAGCTAAAACCCAAGTCTCCTGGATTGAACCCCTCTCCCCCACTCCCGACTAGTCTGTCAAAGAAAGGTATGAGGGGTGGTGGTGAATGATGTCCCTTTTGTTTCAGGGACACCAAGGTAGATGGTAGACCAAGGTAGGTGGAGGTTTTCCTCTCTTCCTTTGACCTTGGGCAAATAGGAAGTGAGATCCCCTTTAGTCTGCAGTGGCAGAGACTTCAGGAAGCCCACACAAGTCAGAGGGCCAAAGTAGATCAGTGTCAACAGGCAGAAATTAGAGGGACTTCCCCCAGGTCCTTCCTGTCAAAGAAAGAAGCGTTAGAGATCTTTGTGAAGAGAAAAACACCTCGAGGACTATTCCAGACTGGGTAAGTGGCTCCCTAATGAGACTGCTACTCCTTGGGTTTTATCCCAGGACACTGGGATCCATAACACTGTGGTCAGTTTGGGCATCTGGGATTGAAATCTAGATGCTTCAAGCAAGTGCTCATCCGAGACTCAGCTCCAAGGAGCAACAGGGTCTTCTTATTGGCAGCAAGAGGGAAGTGATGGACATTTGGATGCCTTGGTATTCAATGATAAACTGGAGATCAGTGTCATGGTGAGATAGGACATGAGGCCTTTCTGGCCTCCTCTCCCCAGCTCCTGACTTTCAGCCCATGACTGTAACAATCGGCACCACAGGAGCTCACTTAGACATGCTCATGACTGTCAAAGTGTCACTGGGGTCTCTTCCGACAACAGACAATTGCATTTTGAATGTCTCCTCCCACAATTAGAGAAAAGCAGCATCTTTCCAAGTGGCTCCTAAAATCAGATGAGTGGACTGGTGTCAGGCTGTGTAAGAATTACCCTTGTGGGTCAAGGCTTGGGCCTGAAACCTGGGATTGTTTTTAAGGCTGTCCAGGTGATTATGATCAACCGATGATTCTGAAAATCATTTTGCTACTTAGAGCTTGGACTCTGACAGATGGGGCTTTCAATTCTGCCTCTGCTGTACCCCTTAGCAATTGCATTTTCTTGCACACAAACAGCCTCGTGAACCCTCAGTGTTCTTGTCTGCAAAATGGGGGCTAACTATACTATGCACCTCATGATGTTGTCATGCAGACTAAGTTAATGTGAAGCATGTAAAGCTGAAGCACAGGGCTTGCCGCTCAGTGAGTCATAATACTATGTGCTACTATCGTTATTATTTATTATTAGTCCAGATTCATCTCTTTCACCTCCTTTCTCCACTGTCATGGTTTATTTTTATGCCCAAATGACATATTAACGTTGCTTAGTTATATGAAACCACCCACACTAAATTTTACTTAACACAAACAGAACAAAGAACGTATTAGCATTTTGATTTTATAGGTGAGAAAAGAGGACAGAGAAGTTACATGATCTTCCCCAAATCACATAACTTGTAAGTACCAGGGCTGAGGCGTAAACACAGGACTGTGGGTTCTATAGCCAAGAAGGGTGACCTTGACAGAAACACAGCACAGCAGCAAGAGGGGACACTATTCACACCCTTCTCTCAGGCTTCATGTTCTATGTTTTGAGTGTTTGCGTCATTGTAAAGAAACTCAATGAATTCATCGTCCACTTGGTTTTAACAGATTAACTCTTTCTCACAAAGGGGAAGCGAACATGATGGCTGGTCTTTAACACCTGGCTGACCAGGAGAGGCCACCGAACAGCAGCACCAGCACCAGCATAAGCACATTAGAAACGCAGAGTTGCCGACCCACATTTGAACCCACATTTTAACAAGGTCACCAGGTTGAAGTCTGAGAAGCAGTAAGAGGAGGCAGGACCACTGTGTGGAGGAAAGGGGTCCAAGTGCCTGTATAGGGCAGGACTTGCCCGGTTCAGGGAGTTGGGATTTCTAGGGGAAAACGACACCCTTGGTGAGGAGGACACTTTGCACATGCAACACATCACACAGTAGATGCATTCCCAGTAGACACATTCGTTCTTATTTTTACTCACATCCTTGGGAATCCTGCCACACGTATGATTTAGACAGCAGTACCACAGGGCCTCTCTTAGACACACTCCTAACTGTGCAAACATCCTTGGAGGCTTCAGATTGACCAAGTCCCTGTACAGGAAACATCTTTGAATGTCTTTGAATGTTAGAATCTCTCCTCACGTTATTAGAGGAAGGCAGGAACACAGTGGTAGTAAAATCGGATTCTGACAGCTATCTAGCATACCTGCAAGAGAAGATGATGTGGAGAGCTGATGAGTGAGCGTGGTTTTTTGACCGTGGCCTTCTGCAGTGACCTTCCCTTGAATTTCTGTTGAACCACAAACTGAGAGCTTCATTGTAGGTTACTTTTTTGTGTGCTTCACTGTTGATTTGTGAGTGTGACAGATGTACCTCTGACAAAATTGTTGTCATCTGGTGTTTCTGGTGGTTTGTGGATTTTTTTAAGATGAGGGACTGTGTCTCTTTTTGTTTCACTTAAATTGAAATTTTATTGATACAACATACAGACAGAAAAGAGCACGAAGCTTAGGCATGAAGCTCGAGGGAATACATAAGGATGCACCCAGCACCTAGGTCAGGAAACAGAATGCTAAAACAGCAGAAGTTCCTCCTGGCTCTCTTACAGTCACTACTTCCTCTTTCTCCTCCCACCGGCGGGAACCAAAGTCCTCGCTTCTCGAACCGCAGATTCGTTTTGCGTGTGGGAGCCATACTTTTAGGTCAGCAAAAAAACCAAAAAACAAAAAAACCCACTTCATTTAAAAAATATTATCAATCTTTGAAAGCACATGTTCTTCAGGGAACACACAACACTTCAGTAACAAATTCTGTAGTCCTTGGCTGAAAGTCCTGTAAAAGTTGGAAGATTTTCAATTTAATTTTATCTTCTTCTATCGAAATGATTTCAAACTTAGAGAGAACTTGCAAGAACAGTGTAATAATTTTTCTCTCGAAACATTTGAGGGCAATTTGCTGGCATCGATGCCTTGTCACCACTGCCCCCCGCCCCCCACCAAACGTCTTAGTGTGTGGTTCTCTCACAAAAGATGTCCTTCTACATAATGAAAATACAACCATCAAAATCAGCAAAATAACATGGATACATCATTACCATCTAGTCTGAAGACAGCGTTCAAGTTTTGTCAACAAGTCCAGAATCATGTACCACGTTTACTAGTCTTCTTCAAAACAGGAGAGTTCTTCACTCTTCCCTGGACTTCTTCTAGAAACTTCACACTTTATAAAATTATGCAGTTATTTTGTGAAAGGTACCTCGATTTGAGTTTATCTGATATTTCTTCATAATTATATTTAGAGAACGCTTTTTTATTTTTTACTTTTGTCAGGAATGTCACAGAAGGGTTGGTCTTCTCATTGCCTCCAATAGGTGGTGCACAATTTTAATTTGTCTTATTAATGGTAACATTCACTTTGACCACTTGATTAAGAGTACCTGCCAGTCTCCTTTACTGTAAAAGTATTCTCTCTCCCCTTTTAATTAGTATTTTGTGGGAGGTGTTTTGAGACTATTTAAATATCCAATTCTATATCAAATGTTCACTCATGAGTTTTAGCATCCATTGATTATTCTTTTTTTATTCAAGTATAATGAACATACAGTGTTATATTAGTTTCAGGTGTACAATTTAGTGATTCAACAATTCTATACATTAGTCAGTGCCCATCATGATAAGCATACTCTTTTTTTTTTTTTTTTTTTTTAATTTTTTTTTTTAATGTTTTTTATTTATTTTTGGGACAGAGAGAGACAGAGCATGAACGGGGGAGGGGCAGAGAGAGAGGGAGACACAGAATCGGAAACAGGCTCCAGGCTCCGAGCCATCAGCCCAGAGCCTGACGCGGGGCTCGAACTCACGGACCGCGAGATCGTGACCTGGCTGAAGTCGGACGCTTGACCGACTGCGCCACCCAGGCGCCCCTGATAAGCATACTCTTACTCCCCTTCACCTGCTTCACCCATCCCCCATCGACCTCCCCTCTAGCAACCACGAATTTGTTCTCTATAGTTAAGAGTCTGGTGGGTTGCATGTGTGTGTGTGTGTCTTTTTATCTTTGTTTTGTTTCTTAAACTCCCCATATGAGTGAAATCACATGGTATTTGTCTTTTTCTGACTTATTTCAGTTAGTGTTACACACTCTAGATTCACCCATGTTGTGGCAAATGGCAATCTTTCATTCTTTTTTTTTATGGCTGAGTAATATTACATTGTATATATGCCACATCTTCTTTATCCATTCATCTATGGATGGGCATTTGGGCTGCTTCCATATCTTGGCTATTGTAAATAATGCTGCAATAAACATAAGGGTGCATATATCTTTTCAATTGAATGTTTTCATTTATTTTGGGTGAATACCCACTAGTGGAAATACTGGATCATATGGTAATTCTGTTTTTAATTTTTTGAGGAACCTTCATACTCTTTTCCACAGTGGCTGCACCAACTTGCATTCCCACCAACAGTGCGTGAGGGGTTCCTTTTCCTCCACATTCTCGTCAACGTTATTTCTTGTGTTTTTGATTTAGCCATTCTGACAGGTGTGAGGTGATATCTCATTATAGTTTTGATTTGCATTCCCTGATGATGAGTGAGGTTGAGCATCTTTTCATGTGTCTGGTGGCCATCTGGATGTCTTGTTTAAAAAAAATATCTATTCTTGCCCTTTGTGCAATCCAGTGATTATTTTTATCTGAATCAATATTATTATGATGGTTGCCAGACAGTGATTTTTAATCTAATCATTCATTCTATATTTATTAGTTGGCATTCTGCTGTAAGGAAAAAAAATTTCCCTTCTCCTTATCAATTAGTTAATTAACTCATTCATATCGGTATGGACTCATGGATACTTATTTTATTCACTGGATTCTAATCTCTTGTTATCATTATTTATCAAATCTATTATCAAATTGTCCCCAATTTGGCAGTGTCCCTATCATTTTTTTAGTACTTCCTTACTTTCTGGAGTAAGATATTCTATGCTCATTTGTAATTTTCCTGCGATTTCTTCTGAGAGTCCTACTTCCTTTTATTTTTACTTAAAAAAAAAAAGTTTATTTATTTATTTTGCAGGGGGAGGGGAAGAGAGAGGGAGAGAGAGAGAGAATTCCAAGCAGGCTCTGCACTGTCAGCACAGGGCCTGATGTGGGGCTTGAACCCACAAACTGTGAGAACATGACCTGAGCCAAAACCAAGAACCAGATGCCCAACTGACTGAGACACTCAGGTGCTCCAGTCCTACTTCCTTTTAAAGGAAATGATGTTTAGAAATCAAAATGTGGAGCTAGGTATGTTTATTGTTACTGGAACGTCACTGCTCCCAGCTTTTCTCAGTGACTAGCGCTAAGGCACACATACACACGCATTCCACTCAGGCTTCTGACAGCCTGCACTAAGCTGTGAGGTCACTCTCCTCATCTCTTGCTCTATGATCTCACCTTACCACCCTTACCATTTGCCCAACCCACAGCTAGATCCTCTCTTCGCCCTGCTCAGAACCTAACATCCCTCACTAAGCTGCTGTCACTGTCTCCACACAGTCATCCTCTTTACCCCATTGCCACAGCCCTCTCTTCCCCAATTTGGAAACTCTTCATAATTACCCTTCAAGACTCCCACACCCTGGAATTCTACCTGTCATCCCCACCTATCAGCCCCTTTGAGTAACTTTTGAATTATGCAGGATTGGGGCGCCTGGGTGGCTCAGTCAGTTAAGCCTCTGACTTTTGATTTCGGCTCAGGTCATGATCTCACGGTTTGTGAGATTGAGCCCCACGTCTGGTTCTGCACTGACAGCATGCAGCATCCTTGGAATTCTCTGTCTCCTTCTCTCTCTGTCCTTCCCCTGATCATGCATGAGTACACACACACACACACACACACACACACTCTCTCTCTCTCTTTCAAAATAAATAAACATGAAAAAAACACGTTATTGAATTATGGAGGATGAAAGGCAGGAAGGCAGAGGCTGTCACAGGGCCAACATCTCCATTAGGCACATAGACACAGTGCCCAAGGCCTATGACACTTGTAGGGGCCCACAACAATGTTGTAATTTTAATTTATTTTAAATTCAGAAAAAAACAATGGACATAATAATGAATCCGGGCTGAATTATATTTATTTTTATATCAAGACAAAATAAAATGTTTACTTTTTTTTAAGGTATGGAAGGCAATTTATTTAGCTTTGTGAAACTTTACTTTCACAATAATACATACCCTTGGCACTGTAAGACCTTATTAAAGTTTTGTAAATTGTGCTAATAAGGTAAATATTTAGGTTGATTTTATGAGGTTTTCAGACATTAAGTTTGAAAAAGTTAGTGGTTATCATAATTTGCACACATGATGACAATGAAAACAGTAAATGAAATCAATGAATACGATTTACCACCCCTGGGGCACCTGCTGGATCAGTGAGTTAAGCATTGAATTGTGGGTTTGAGCCCCCCATCGGGCTCTGTGCTGACAGCTTGGAGCCTGGAGCCTGCTTCAGATTCTGTGTCTCCCTCTCTCTCTCTGCCCCTTCCCCACTTGCACTCTGTGTCTCTTTCTCTTAAAGATAAATAAACATTAAAAAAATTATTAAAAAAATAAACAAACATTAAAAAAATAAAAAAACTTGATAATTGTAAATAGGCTAACATTTAAAAATGTATACTTTGATAAATATATGAATAATTAGGTAAACTTGACTAATTAGGAGAAGCTGACTGGGATACACACATTAAGCAATATGTGTTCATCTAAATTTTTTATATTTCATTTTTTTTTTTTTTTTTTTTACAAAATACTTATTCAAGTTGTTTAATGTATAACTTCTCATGTGCCATTTTGGAAGTCCTTTATATTAAAGACTATTATTCGTGTGTCTGATGCCAAACAGTGCTTATTCTGGACCTCCATGTTTGTATAAATTTGATTTCTTCTTGAGACACAAGTTTCTTGCTGGATTTCTGAGGTAACGTTTTTATTATTTCTGCAGTGGGTGGTGGACCCTGGTGCATCAGCCAGTCTGGTGATTTACTTCCCTCAGGATGCTGTGAAATTGAATGAGAGCGAAATCATCGTCCTGCTGGTCTCAAAACTTCTGACACGTTTGGTTTAGTATTGTCTTTTCTGTCGGGGAGCCTTATTTTTTAAATTAAATTAAATTAAATTAAATTAGATTTTATTATTTAATTTAATTTAATTTAATTTTTGAGAGAGAGAGAGGCGGGGGGAGAGCACGTGTGAGCAGGGGAAAGGGGTAGAGAGGGAGAACCCCAAGCAGGCACTACACTTAGTGTGGAGCCAGACACAGGGCTCCATCCCATGACCCTGGGATCTTGAGCTGAGCCAAAATCAAGAGTCAGATGCTCAACTGAATGAGCCACCCAGGCACCCCCTGTCAGGAAACCTTATTAATGGAGTATGTGCCTGAACAACCCTGCGGGCAGATGCCATCTCACTGCCCATCATGACCCAAATGTTTAATTAATTGTTATGGAGGAAGGAAAGTGTCTATTCCCTTTGAAAGCTACAGTGCAGTCCTGCGGCCTTGATTAGTTTTGTAAGTCCAGTTCCTTGTAGAGTTTCTGGAATATAGCATATACTCGATAAATGTGAAATAAATGAATGAATAAGTGGCCAAGTGTTAGGGCTTATGTTTCTTGTTTTTCCCATGGCAGAAAAGAATAGAGCAGAAAAAAAATCATCATATTTGTTGATGGCCTGTTTACTAGAATGAGTGTTTTCTTTGCCCCCAGTAGTTCAAAGCTATCTATATATTCATCCATTAATTCAAATACTTATTGGCTCCCTACAATAGGAAGTGCTTCCTTTGTGTGTCAGTATGGGATTGTGGAATGTCCAGCTTGGTCTTAGGAGAGCAGGCTGTGTCTATAAGAACAAAATCCTGAACTAACCTCTCCAGCACAGCACTGTCGTCCACGGGCCCCACACATCGGAAACACGCTGAGCTAATCCTCCAGTTCCAGTTCTACACATTCCCGCTCATGCAGCCTTTTCTATACCTTTGACACGAGCCAACTTCATCTTTTCTCAGCATGAGTCACTGTCAAAAACATACACTTTGTCATAACTGCTGTAGCTCTAGTGCTGTCCATTGCTTTTTAAACAATCATAAAATCAAATCTAAAGCTCACGTTGAGAGCTTGTTTTATTGATGACGTACAATGGGAGATGGATGAGATATCTGGGGCCAGAACTGTTGACCATCTACCATCTTTATTGAGAAATTTCTGATTTCCAATCTAACTAACTCAAATGAGTCGTAATTCAGAGACGTGATAAAGTTAAATTCTCCTCTGTGCTGACTATGAAAAGCACTTGGGAAGCACAATAATAACATAGACATGATTGTATAAGGAATGCTCAATATACTTAAAATAACACTTTCAAGTACCCTCAAATACTTTGGCATAAAATATTCCATTTGAACCTTTATTATTTCTAGGTCAGCTGTTGGCAAACTGTGGCCTGGGGTTGCATCCAGCCTTCTCCCTGTTTTTTTATGGCCTGTAAACTAAGATTTTTTTTTTTTTTTTACATTTTTAAGTGGTTGAAAAAAATAAAAAGAATATTCTGTGATATGTGAAAATTGCAGTAAATTCAAGCTTCGACGTCCATAAGTAATGTTTTATTCAACTCAGCTATATCCATTTGCTTATGTATTATTTGTGGCTGCTTTTGAATGATGAAGGGCAGAGTTTAGTTGGAACAGAGACTGTTGGAACAGAGACCAAAGCCAGAAATATCTGCTATCTGAAACTGTACACAAGTTTGCCTTCCTGGGTTTGAGGTACTAGAGACACATCAGTGAACAAAACAGAGATCTCTGTGTTGGGGGAAGTCATCAAGAGGGCGTGACTACCAGCTGATCCGACAGCTAGACCCAGGTGACAGGAGGCTTCTTAGTCCCTCCCCATCATCGGAATGTACATTCTGAGCATCATTCCCGTAGCCAGAGCTGTTTCAAGGGCACAACCTTAAAAAAGAAATGTGTTGTTGAGACCATTTGGATTGTATATGGGACTGAACCCTGTTAAGCGCTCTATATAAACTTTTAAGATTCTGGCAGGTAGGTATGATGACCTACCAATCTGGACTGGCCTGCTTCTTTCTTTGGTCTCTCCTTGCCCTCTGTGTAGGGGGACCAGGTTTGAATTTCAGCCAGAGAACTCCCAAAGTTGCAAACCAACGCCCTGCCCTCAGAAAACTTACATTCAAATACGGGAAGACAGGAAACAGTAAGCATAAGTACATTATATATAGTATTATTAGGATGTGATAAATGTGATGAGAAGAAAAGATGTAGAGGAGGGTAAAGGGAATAAGGATTTTCTTTTTTTGGTGGGGGGAGGATGTTACACTTTGGAAGACAGCAATCAGGGTAGACCTCGTTAAAAAGGTGGTACCTGAGCAAAGACTTGAAAAGGGTGAGGAAGTGAGCCACATGGGTGTTTGGGGAAAAGCATTGGAGGCAGAAGGGATAACAGCAGCTCCTCATACGGTTGTTGTGTAGATTGAGTTCATGTATTTAACTAAAAATAGCACCTGGCAAATGGTAAATTCTCAAAAAAAAAAAAAGAGTTCTTTTTTAGAACGAGCTAGCTGTAGACGCTCCTTTCCTCTCTGCAGTGGGCGGATGTACTGAGTGCCTCTTGGTAGGCGCTCACTATAGCAGAGAAAGGCTCTCCTAAGTACTCGGGGTCTTGATATCTTAGCTTTATCCCAGGATTAGCTGTCATCCCTGGGGCTTAGCTCTCAGGGGCAGAGCCATCCTGGAGAATCATGAGCTCGGGAGGTATCATACCTGTGGTCTGTGTATTTATCAATACGGATCCCGGAGTCTGTCGGCACACACAGGCGCAGGGACTTGCCCTACCGTCACACAATTAGTCAGCAGCAAAGCTTCGATAGGCATGGGGTGTTTTGCTTCCAGGTCTGGTGTTCTGTTCCTGCTCTGCGCTCCTCGTCCTGCAATAAACCTATTTTTACACGGCTTATTTCTTCCAGTAAACTTTCAGGTGTCTTTGCGCAGGGACCACGTCTTACTCATTTTTGTTTTCCCCTTCAGAATCAGGCACTAAACAAACAAAAAACCAAAACCGTTGCAAGAACAGTCAGTGCTTGAATTTGTTGGGTACCGTTTCAAATCGTAACCACTACCTGTAAGTCTGTCAGATAATGCCAACGTGGGACCGACCATCCCTTGTTTCCTGCGTTTGTATAAAGCATGGGGACATAAATTGTCCTACAAATCAGGGAGCTCCCAGAAGAGATACCGGGCATTTACATTTTCAAACTTTTTTATGTTGCTAAATATCATGTGAAGATCCTGGAGCATAAGATGATTCATGAGCTTTGGGCTTTGATGAGCAGTAGCGTCAGGCTGCTAGATAAGAGATGGCATTTCCAGGACAAAAAATGGGGCAGACAATGCAGGACAAACACTTTGTTGTCCTTTGTCTTAATCCAGGGTGGGTTCTCAAAGTGTGGTTTATGGACGGGCGGCATTAGCATCACATGATGCTCGTCAGAAATGCAAATTCTTGGGGTGCCTGGGTAGTTCAGTCCGTTGAGCGCCCGACTCTTGATTTCGCCTCAGGTCATGATCCCAAGGTCATGGTATTGAGCCCTGTGTCGGGCCCCACGCTGGAGCTGAAATAAAAAAATAAAATAAAATAAATGCGTTCAACAAATTTTTTAAAAAATGGGAGAAATAGTTAAGGATATGTGAACTTCCTGGGGACTGCTGTGAGGTGACACTGGATTACGTTTATCACCTGATTCCCATATGCCCTTGCTCAGACTGGCCTATTTTAGAGTGGTGTTACAGGCCCTAGGAATTCGTATTCAGCTCAAGAGTTTGTAGCCAACATTTCCCAAAGATTTGGTGGGTATTTTTTAGGTAAATGGCTGCAGGCTCATTTGGGTAAAGTTATGAAATTTCAAGGTCCTGATGTTTGAACAGTCTGGCTTCTGTAAAATATTTGCTTGTAAAGTCCTGCTTTTATTTTATTTTTGTAATAAAAGACACTCAAAACCTCTCAATTTTTGTGCTTGGAGGCTCCATGCTCTACAAACCAGAGTTAGAAATCTCCAAGTGTCAGGCCACTAATTGCTATAAATATTTCATGGTAATTGCTAATCATGCCCATTCTTTTTTAGAGGTTTGTTTAAACCCTTGTTTAAACATCAGTTCTGGGTAAATAAGGCTGAGATGATCTAGGAGTACATTTTTTTCTTTTTTCTTTTCTTTCCAAGGAAGATGGACTATGCTAGTGGGAAAGCCTTAGATGTCAAACATTTTGATGAGATGTGTGTTCATTTGAGAAAGGAACCAGAGAGAGAGAGAGAGAGAGAGAGCCAATCTGGTGTGTACTGGAGGGAGAGAGAGAGAGAGAGAGAGGGAAATCTGAAGCTGAGGATGGGGATACATCAACAGGGAGTGTGAAAAAAGAGCCCATGAGACCAGGTACTGCATTGGGAGGGGCCAGAGCAAGAATCCTCTGATGGCAAAACTGCCTGGAAGGCTGATAATAGAAATATTAAATGTAGATTTTTAACATGTCTGCTGTGTTTATATACTCTTCAGCAGTCGAAGCAACAGGAGAACACAACCAGTTCTGTGATTTACAGTTTCTCTTAACAGAAGAATGTCAAAATTATGTTGGTAATAAGAGCATTGATAAAGGATTTTGCCTTTCCACTCTCATATGAAGTTGGAGAAATGCAGCGATTTAGGTTTGAGAAGAGAAACAATTTGGAGGATAAATTTGGTTTTGTCTTTAGGTGACCTAAACTTGAACAATAAAGAGTAACGAGGACTTCTGTTTCCAGCGATATGGCAGACTAAGTTATCTGTTACCTCTTCCAACACAAAACACTTAAAAATGCTAGACAAATTACAACGGGCATCCTTTTCGGTGCATAGCTGAATTTATAAGAAAGAAGGGGAAACTCCAGGGCCAAAACTTGAGAGTCAAATGAAAAATTGGAAGGGTTTGTAGGTCTCAATAACCAATATACTTGGATTTTAATGGCGTCACAAGGACGGAAGACAGGTTTTAGGTCCATTGGGTAAGAAATTGATGAGACTTGCAGTGGCAGCAACAATGATGAACAAGGTGGACTAGAAAACAACTACTTTCGGCTAGTCGCTGACCAAAAAAAGCGTTTCCTGATGAATGGTAACTGCAGGACTATTCTCACATGGTTTAGGCATCCAAATTTATTTTGTCCACATGCTCTAATAACATTCAATCAAAAACTTACCATAACGGTGCATCCTTGGACACCTGCCAGAAGCACGTGCCACATCTGGAAGAGCATGCTCTCATTCCAGGCCTTTGCAAAACAAACGACAGGATTAATCCCTAGGGTCTTCAGATTTTGGAATTATTCATGTCTTTAAGTATGTTCAAGTGAATAAATAACTAAACAAATGAGGGAATAACAATCATAACAGAGAAACAAAACCTTACGAACAGAAGATACAGTAAAACCTTGAGTTGTGAGTAACTTGTTCTGAGTTCTGCAAGATGAGCGAATGATGTCTTACAATAAGGGTAGTACTCGGTGCCGAATGTCACATGATCACAACTGAATCAAAGGTTCTTGAAATTCGCTTTGGTATGTAAGCGCTTTGGACTGTAAGTATGTTTCTGGAATGAATTATGCTAACAAACCAAGGTTTTACTGTAGTAAGTATTAGAAAAAAGAACCAGATAGAACTTCTGGAACAATTATAGCAATCGACATTAGAAACTCCGTGGAAGGGTTAGTTGCAGATTAGAAGCAGTTTAAGTGAGAATCAGTAAGAAATACAGAAATAATCATGAATGCACCAAAAATAAAGAGGGATTCCTTCTTTGGCTAGATTCATACATCTCTTTGGGTTACATTATAATTATAGTTATGTTGGCTTAGGAGCTGTGACAAGACTTGCAAAGAGAAGAAAATGAGTTAGCACTCTGAAGTCTTTACAACTATCTTATTAGCTTAAAGAGAAGGTGATGTCAAAAAATTAAAAATGGAAATTTTCCTATGGTCATAAACATGATACAAATTTCTCTTACTCTGTCATTGGCAGGTGAACAACCAAGGAAAAGTGGGTGTCATTGAATGCCTCAGTAAAAGCTGGGATAGTAAACACAGCATCCTCCAAGGGCTCTTCTAGAGGGAAGAGTTGGAAAGTGTGATGAAATAATGATCACTTTTTCTTATTTCAAAATTCTCAATGTGCATAACATACTACCATTTGTAAAAATAAAAATAATATGTCTTACATAATATTTATTTTACGTATATGCATGCAACACACAGGAAACTGGTAACGAAGGCTGCCTCTGGTGAGGGGAATTGTGTACCTAGGGGGATAGGTATGGGAGAGAGACTTATTTCTCACAGTTCTCAAACTTTTCTAGTCTTAGGACCCCTTTTGGTCTTTTAAATTTTTTTTAATGTTTATGTATTTACTTAAACTTTTTAAAAACGTTTATTTAGTTTTGAGAGAGAGAGAGAGAGAGAGAAGTGGAGGAGGGACAGAGAGAGAGGCAGACACAGAATCCAAAGCAGGCTCCAGTTTCTGAGCTGTCAGACAGAACCTGATGCGGAGCTCGAATTCATGAACCATGAGATAATGACCCGAGTTGGAAGCTTAACTGATTGAGCCACCCAGGCACCCCAGGACCCCTTTTGGTCTTAAAAATTATTGAAGTTCCCCAAGTGTTTTTGTTTATATGAGTAATATGTTCATCAATATTTACTGTACTAGAAGTTAAAACAGAAATCTTAAAAAGATCTATTTAATAATTCACTTAAGGGGCATCTGGGTGGCTTGGTCGGTTGAGCGTCCGACTTCGGCTCAGGTCATGATCTCACGGTCCGTGAATTCGAGCCCCCTGTTGGGCTCTGTGCTGACAGCTCAGAGCCTGGAGCCTGTTTTCGGATTCTGTGTCTCCCTCTCTCTCTGACCCTCCCCCATTCATGCTCTGTCTCTCTCTGTCTCAAAAATAAAATAAACGTTAAAAAAATTTTTTTTAAAAATAATTCACTTAAAAGTAAGAATAAACCCATGATTTGTTAACATAAATAATATCTTGTTAAATAAAAAATAAAAAGAGAGCCTTGAATAATAAATAAAATAAATAATAAATAAAATAAATAAATAACATAAAATAATAAATAAAAAATAACCATATTTTCTAAAATAGAATTTAGTGAGAAGAATGGCATTGGCTTTTTTTTTTCTTCCTGCAAATCTTTCTAGTGTCTGGCTTAAGAGACAGCTGGATTCTTACATTAGCTGCTGTATTCAGTGTTTGCGATCTTACACATCATGGAGATTCTGGAGAGCAGCACTGTACCCTTGAGAGGGAATCAGAGTGAGAAAGGGAAACAATATCTTAGTACCATTATGAAAATAGTTTTCATCTCACAGACCTATGCAAAGGATCTCAAGAACCTTGGGTTGCACTTTCAGAATTGCTTCTGTATAAAATCTGTTTGAATTCTATACCATGTGCATGGATTAGCAAGTCACAATACATCCCAACTTACATACATGCAAATATCCATACATGCATATGCATGTATAAATGTACACCTTTCAAGGCTCTCTCTTCTGATCTTTCTGGAATGCAAAAAGAAAGGTAACTGGAGGTTTCTGTGAAACAACCGTGTCACAGTTTTGATAATGCTTTTAGAAAGGAAAAGCGAATATATAGCTATTATATCTAGTATTTATTGGGTACTTATTATGTACTGGACAGTGTGTCAAGAATTTTATCTGCTTTATATAATTTAATCTTTTCCTGAACCATATGAGAAAGGTGCTATTATTTTCTTCACTTTATTAAGGACAGACTGGGACTTAGAGAAGTTCAATCATGGGTCCGAGATCATGCAGCCATTAGGATTTTGCTACGTCCAACTCCAAAGCACATCGCTTTCAAAAACTAGAGTCTAAATGGTTGTCTTTTTTCTTCTTTTAGTGTTTAAAATTGTGGTAAAATACACATAACATAAAATTTACCATCTTAACCCCTTTTGAGTGTATCGTTCAGTAGTATTAAATACTTTCATAATGTGCAACTATCACCACTATCCATTTCCGTAATTCTTTTCATCTTGTAAAACTGAAACTCTATACCCATGAAAAGATAACTGTTCTTTCCACCCTTCCTCCAGACCCTGGCAACTACCATTCTTTCTGTCTGTACAATTTTGACTGCTCTATAAATGGAATTACATAGTATTAGTCTTTTTCACGTAGCAAGGTGTCTTCAAGATTCATCCATGTTGTAGCTTATATCAGAATTTCTTCCTTTTTATTTTAATATATGTGCTGCTGAAGTGAGCACAAAATTACCTCATTTTTAAAAGCTGAATAATTTTACATTGTAGGCATCTATCACATTTTGCTTATCACTTCCTCCATCGATAAACACTTTGGTTGCTTCCACATTTTAGCTATGGTCAATAATGCTGCTGTGAATAAAGTCTTTAGTTTAGTTAATATTATTATTATTATACCAATGTTCTTAAGTTTGACAAATGGACCATAGATATGTTAATAACGGGGCAAGACAGTTTTGGTGAAGGAATTCTGTGTATGTTCTTGTAACTTTTCTGTAAATTGCAAATTGTTATAAAAGAAAGATATCTTTAAATAGTGAATGACAAACTTTTAATATTTGGTCAGTAATAAATATACCTTCAGGAAGATTCTTCTCACATGTAATTTCTTTCTACTTCAGTATAAGCATGTATTGCTATTTTTGTCTATTTCCTGTTAGTCATTAAGAACCTCTGCTCTTTACTTGCCATAAAAAGTGTTTTTTTATGACTGAAAATTTGAGAATTACAACAGCTTTTCACATATATTTGCATTTTAAACAATTCATGTTATTTAAACAACCCAAAATCATGGTTCAATTTTAATCCCTGTATAACTATTTGGCCATATTCTTTGGCAATACTGTCTTAAAGTCACATAAGCACAGCAAGCTGACAATCATTATGATTGGCTTTATTTTTTAACTTTATTGAGATACAATTGACATGGAACATTATGTAAGATTAAGGTATACAATGTTTTGATTTGATACACTAATATTTTGCAAAACGATTACCACCCTAGTGTTAGCTAATACTTCTGTCACATCATCTAATTACAATTTATTTTTTGTGGTAAGAACATTTGAGATTATTCCCTTAACAACTTTCAAGTTTATAATACAGTATTGTTAGCTATAGTCTCCATGCTGTACCTTAGATTCCTCAGAACTTACCATCTTATGACTGAAAGGTTGTTCCCTTTGACCATGTCTTCCCACTTTCCCCACCCCACCCCCTAGTAATCACCATTCTACTCTCTGTTTCTATGAGTTTGATGTTTTTAGATTCTACATATAAATGAGATCATTCAGCATTTATCTTTTCTAACTAATACCCTCAATTAGCATAATACTCTCAATTTCTATCCATGTTGTCACAAATAGCAGGATTTTCTTCTTTTTTAATGGCTGAATAGTATTCCACTATACCATATTTTCTTTATCCAGTCATCCACTAATGAATACTTAGGTTGTTTCCCTGTGGCTATTGTGAATATTGCAGCAAAGAACATGGGAGTGCAGATTCCTTTTTGAGTTAGTGTTTTCATTTTTTTTTTTTTTGATAAATTCCCAGAAGGATTTCTGGATCATATGGTAGTTCTATTTTTAAATTTTTTCAGTAATCTCCATACTATTTTCCATAGTGGTTGCACCAATTTATATTCCCTCCAACAGTGCACAAATACTACACATCCTCACAAATACTTGTTATCTCTTATGTTTTCAGTGATAGCCATTCTTTTTTTTTTTTTTCCAACGTTTTTTATTTATTTTTGGGACAGAGAGATTCAGAACATGAACGGGGGAGGGGCAGAGAGAGAGGGAGACACAGAATCGGAAACAGGCTCCAGGCTCCGAGCCATCAGCCCAGAGCCTGACGCGGGGCTCGAACTCACGGACCGCGAGATCGTGACCTGGCTGAAGTGGGACGCTTAACCGACTGCGCCACCCAGGCACCCCAGTGATAGCCATTCTAAATGTGCATGAAATCACAAGAACCCAACTAACCAAAACAATTCTGAGAAAGAAGAACAAAGCTTCAAACTGATGATGATCCAAACACTATGGTATTGGCATACAAAGTGATCCAAACAGTATGATATTGGCATAAAAACAGACACATAGGTTCTAATTAATGGAACAAAATAGAGGTCCCAGAAATTAACACGACATATACGGTCAATCAATTTACAACAAAGGAGCCAAGAATATGCAATGGGGAAAGAACAGTCTCTTTAATAAATGGTGCTGGGAGAACTGGATAACCATACACAGAAGAATGAAATGGGACCCTTATCCTAAACCACCTACAAAAATTAACTCAAAATGGACTAAGGACTTAAGCATAACTTGAAACCATAAGCTTCTAGAATAAAACATGAAGAAAAATCTCTTTGATATTGATCTTGGCAACAGTTCTTTTTTTATTTGACACCAAAAGCACAAACAACAAACACAAAATAAATGAGTGGGGCCACATTGAACTAAAAAGCTTCTGCAGAACAAAAGAAACAAGCAGCGAAATGAAAAGACAACCTATGGAATAGTGGAAAATGTCTGCATATCATATATCTGATAAGGAGTTGCTATCCCCAAACTATGAAGGACTCCTACAACTCAATAGGAAAAAAAGAACAATTCCATTTAAAACTGGGCAGAATAACTTGACCAGGCATTTCTACAAAGAAGGCCTACAAATTACCAAAAGATTTATGAAAAGATGCTCAACATCACTAAGCAGCAGGGAAATGCAAACCAAAACCACAGTGAGAAACAGCTAATTGTTGGTGTTAACAAAATGGATTCCACTGAGCCACCCTACCTACAGCCAGAAGAGATATGAGGAAATTGTTAAGGAAGTCAGCACCTACATTAAGAAAACTGGGTACAGGCCCAGCACAGTAGCATTTATGCCAGTTTCTGGTTGGAATGGTGACAACCTGCCGGAGCCAAGTGCTAACATGCCTTGATTCAAGGGATGGAAAGTCACATGTAAAGATGGCAATGACAGTGGAACCACACTGCTTAAAGTTCTGGTTCTGCATTTGGCTACCCGCTCATCCAGCTGACCCTTGTGTCTGCCCCTCCAGGATGTCTACAAAATTGGTGATACTGGTACTGTCCCTGTGGGCCAGGTAGAGACTGGTGTTCTTTTTTTTTTTTTTTTAATCTTTTTAATGTTTATTTTTATTTTTGAGAGAGACACAGAGACAGAGAGAGACAGAGAGAGATAGAATGTGAGTAGGGGAGGGGCAGAGAGAGAGGGGGGACACAGAATCAGAAGCAGGCTCCAGGCTCTGAGCTGTCAGCACAAGCCTGATGTGAGGCTCAAACCCACAGACTGTGAGATCATGACCTGAGCCAAAGTCAGACGCTCAACCGACTGAGCCACCCAGACACCCAAGACTGGTGCTTACACCCAGCATGGTGGTCACCTTTGCTCCGGTCAATTTTACAACTGAAGTAAAGTCTGTTGAAATACACCATGGAGCTTTGAGTGAGGTTCTTCCTGGGGACAACGTAGGCTTCAATGTCAGGTATGTATCTGTCAAAGATGTTCATCGTGGCAATGTGGCTGATGACCGCAAAAACGACCTACTAATGGAAGCAGATGGCTTTATGGCTCAGGTGATTATCCTGGACCATCCAGGCCAAATCAGTGCCAGATATGCACTGTGTTAGATTGTCACACAGCTCACATTATTTGCAAGTGTGCTGAGCTGAAGATTTATTGTCGTTCTTGAAAAAAGCTGCAAGATGGCCCCAAGTTCTTGAAATCTGGTGCTGTTGCCATTGTTGATATGGTCGCTGGCAAGCTTTTCTGTGTTGAGAGCCTTTTTGCTGTTTGTGACATGAGACAGACAGTTGCTGTGGGTGTCATCAAAGCAGTGGGCCAATAAGGCAGCTTGAGCTGGCAAGGTCACCAGGTCTGCCCAGAAAGCTCAGAAGTCTAAATGAATATTACCCCCAATACTTGCCACCCCAGTCTTAATCAGTGGTGGAAGAACGGTCTCAGAACCATTTGTGTCAACTGGCCTTTTAAGTTTAATAGTAAAAGACTGGTTACTGATAACAATGCATTGTAAAACCTTCAGAAGGAAAGGAGAATGTTTTGTGGACCATTTGGGTTTTTGTGTATATGGCAGTTTTAAGTTACTAGTTTTTAAAAGCAGTACTTTTTAATGGAAACAACTTGACCAAAAATCTGTCACAGAATTTGAGACCCATAAAAACAAAATTTTAATAAGGAAAAAAACTACAATTAGATATTATTTCACATCTGTTAGAGTGGCATGATAAGAAATAACAAATGTTGGTCTTGGCACTTGATTTTTTTCAATTTGACACCAAAAGCAAAGATAACAGAAACAAAAATAAACAAGAGGGGCTGCATCAAACTAAAAGGCACTGCAAAGGAGGAGAAAGAGAAACCCTTTTGGATTGTGGGTGGGAATGTAAACTGGTGCAGCCACTCTGGAAAACAGTATGGAGGTTCCTCAAAGAATTAAAAATAGAGCTACCCTACAATCTAGCAATCATAGGGTAAAGATCCTAGCACTACTAGGTATTTATCCAAGGGATACAGGTGTGCTGTTTCGAAGGGCCACTTGCATCCCAATGTTTATAGCAGCACTATCAACAATAGCCAAAGTATGGAAAGAGCCCAAATGTCCATCAACAGATGAATGGATAGAAGATGTGGTATATATACACAATGGAATATTACTTGGCGAACAAAAATAATGAAATCTTGCCATTTGCAACTACATGGATAGAACTGGACTGTATTATGCTCAGAGAAATTGTTTAGTCAGAAAAGACAAATATCATATGATTTCACTCATATGTGGCATTTAAGATACAAAACAGATGAACGTAAGGGAAGGGAAGCAAAAATAATATAAAAACAGGGAGGGGGACAAAACATAAGAGACTCTTAAATATAGAGAACAAACTGAGGGTTGCTGGAGGGGTTTTGGGTGGGGAGATGGGCTAAGTGGACAAGGGGCATTGAGGAGGGCACTTGTTGGGATGAGCACTGGGTGTTATATGTAGGGGATGAATCACTGGATTCTGCTCCTGAAATCATTATTGTATTATATGCTAACTCACTTGGATGTAAATTAAAAAAAAAAAAAAAAGCACAGCAAAGGAAATCATTAACTAAATGAAAAGGCAACCTACCTATTGGGAGAAATATTTATTTTATCATCCTGTTTAGCTATTGCAGTGTGGTGGGAGGAAATGTTTAAGTACTTGCTAGGCCTTTCTGCCAGAGTCAGGCAAACAACTTCTGAGGTGCAGCTTTGATCTTGACAGCCCTCATTAGTTAAGGCACAGGCTTTGAAATGGGAAATTGGGAAAGACTTTAGAGAAAAGGTGTTTATTTCATGGTTATATATGGGTATGGGTCTTTACAGAACTGAATGTGTTATCAGCCAGGCTAATAGGATTGGGGAGAAGCCAAGGTTAGTGGTTATGTAGTTAGTATCTATGGCTGCTGGTCTGTGTGGTCATCATAGCCGGAGTGGAGTGGACAGTATGATAAAGGAATCATTGACTCTGGTTAAATGGTCTGACCCATGTTTTCAGGTCAACGAGCTTCCCATCCAATGTGCTCTGGATACTCATGTACAGAGAATGAGTTATAAGGTTAACTTACTACATTATAAGGATAATAGTGAGGAGAGAGGGCAAGGTGATCGGATTGTTAAGGAAGGCAGCAGAGGCAGTGATTTGAGCTTTGTAAGATGGAAAAAGCAAGTCCTTGAATTTTCCTTTTTAAAAATAACTCTGAGGGGGTGCCTGGGTGGCTCGGTTGGTTAAACATCCGACTAAGTCTCACGTCATGATCTCGTGGTTTGTGGGTTCGAGCCCGCATTGGGCTCTGGGCTGACAGCTCAGAGCCTGGAGCTTGCTTGGGATTCTGTGTCTCCCTCTCTCTCTGCTCTTCCCCACTCACACTCTCTCTGTCTCTTGAAAATGAATAAACGTTAAAAAAAATTAAAAATAACTCTGAGACTGTGAATGGAATTTGCTTATGTTTATATGTTTCCCTAAACTATGAACTTCTTGAGAATAGGTTCTGTTTTATTTATTTATTAATTTTTAAATTTTAGTGTTTATTTATTTTTGAGAGAGAGAGAGAGAGATGGAATGTGAGCAGAGGAGGGGCAGAGAGAGAGAGAGAGGGAGACACAGAATCTGTAGCAGGCTCCAGGCTCTGAGCTGTCAGCACAGAGACTGATGTGGGGCTCACACTCATAAACCGTGAGATCATGATCTGAACTGAAGTCAGACACTCAACTGAGCCACCCAGGTTCCCCACGGTTCTGTGTTTTAATAAATCTTTTTATCCCAAACAACTAACGCAGGGCCTATTGAATAATGTTTGTTGAAACAACCAAATTCCTGGGATCAGGATGCACATCTTTTGGCAAGTCCTTATTCGGCCTACTCATGTTTTCACCCCACCTATCTACAGTGTGAATTATTCTTACTTATGTTTGCCAGGTACTATGCATAACGGTGTGATGGAAGGAACTGCTTTGGAGTTACCACACCTGAGTCCCAGAACTGCTTCTAAGTAGCTATGAGGCCTTGGACAAGTCACTTAAATTCTCTTGGTTTTTGCTTTTTAATTCATGAAATGAGGTTTTCGGACTACATCACGGAGGGAAATACCTGGGGAGCAGCATACTGTCAACCTTTCCTCCTACACCTATAACAGGGATGACGTCTTCACATAGCCACTGCCAGGGAGCCAGAAGTGACACTGAAATAAGATCTATTTCCTCTCCCTGAACAAGATAATCTCAAAGGTCTGTGGCCTAAGCTGTGAAAACACATACACAGCTAAAACTCAACTAGCCTCATCATGGGTTATTGGATACCCAGAGTCAATTGATTCCCTTTCTTTTTCATATATTTTCTCCACCCCCCCCTCCAGTTTTTTCCTAGACCTATTAACTTGGCTAGTTAGTATTTCCTATTTCCATGCCTTTCCTTTGAAGTGAGCAGTTAGGGGCAAAAAGAGACATAGAAGACCTGAAAGGTCTCCCACGTCATTTGTCAATTAGGTATGAATGAGAGCTGCCCACACAGAAGTTCTGCCACCATGGCCAAGACTCCAAGCATGACCAGACTGTACTTGTGCTGATAATTTGTACTCACACTTACTCCTGTAGCTACCTGTAGCCACACCTGTAGTTACATCGACCCCAACACCTATACCTACACCTATGTCTATAACTATACCGACACATACCCTATACTTACACTTACATTTGAAAGCTCATGTCCTTTTTTTTCCCCCCTTCCTAGTATACAGAGAACACTGCAACAAGCTATACTGTTTGTTGCCAGACTCCTAAGCCAGGAAAAATTCTCTCAAAAACAACTGGCAATGACACATGTGAAACACCTTACTGAGAGTAGGTGCAAAACATTAAAGGCATACAGCTTGGACCATGAAAAGACTGTGAGACAAGGATGTGAACTACTGGAAAGAATATAATGTAAAAAACAAAACAAACTCAAAACAATAACAACAACAACAACAACAACAACAACAACAACATGGAGAGACATAAGTTGCTCACCAGGAGCAAAGTCCAGTGCTAGGCAAACCTCAGAATTCTCAAATAATCAAATTGTCTATAATATGTGATTTCTGGAATGCATGAAAAGTGACAGGCCGATTTTCTAGTAAGACAATCGTTCCTTTTCAGAATCTGCCCAGACTTGTTAAAACCTAACTCTTTCAACGATCTTTGGGTAAGATTTTCCAAAGAAGAGATCATCTTCCTGATTATTCTAATAGCTCGCCTCATCAGAGTGGAATTTTGGATTACTTCATTTCATAAGCACAGGTCAGAGAATAAGCCTCTTGAGAACTGAGTTCCTCACTGGAAACTCTTGGTGGAGACACAGACAGACAGGCAGGGCTCTGGAATGGGCTATCTTCCCTGAAGAGTTAACACATCCCTCTCCTTCTGTATTTGCCCTCACATAAGCCTGTTTTATTTGCCACACACGATGTATTGATAGCTGAAATTGTTTTATCTTTTCTTTTCCCTTTGGGATGGCTCCCCTGTGGGTGATGGATGAGTGGGGTGCTGACCTTTAAAGTTGCAGGCTCATTTCTTTGGCCCACAGGGGAATATACACCAATTTTTGAATCTGAATGTTTTTAGGCAGAAACTCTCCAGCTCGACATAATCACCACTCCTTCCTGTCTCACACTTGCTTCTTCACACATCTGTGTTCTCTGCCTTATGTAGTAAGGCAAGAGTGTGGGAACTGTGGCTTCCATACAGTGGGTCTCCTGAGGGACCTATAACTTCACAGAGTGGGGACCTCGTACGCACATCAGCATGTACAGTGGCAAATGTTCAACGAGTATGTGTTCACTGGGGTATAAAGTGAGAGGTTTTATTTTTGGCTCCTTCCAACTTGTAGGTCAAGGAGGGGGCATCTTACCCGTCTCATACTTTCACTTTCTCACCTGTAGGAGAATTGAATGAGGTGGTATGTGGAACTGAGAAGGAACTGGAAGGTAGAGTCCCTGTGAAGATTCTTTTAAGACCCCTGATCAGTACTCACCAGACAATGAAGAACTTCCTTGTAGGCCAACTTTCCAGAGGACAGAGCTGCCCCCTTAGATGGGGAGCAAAGCTTTATCAGTCTCAATATTGTAACGCCCCTCTCCATGAAAGATGAAGTCATGAAGAATGATGTGACCAGTTTTATCCTTTTTGGTTGTTGTTGTTTTGCAGAGGGGATTTTCTGACTGCTTCATGGTGTCATAGCTACAAGCCCATCCCAATGGTACTTTAAAACCGTTTAAAATTTTTTTTCTAGTTGGTAGAAATACATTTTTTTTTTTTGTATATTGGTCTAAATTCATTAGGAATTCTAACTGGACATCTAGTTTCTTTTGGATTTTTCCAAACATAATTTTTGACTAATGGCTGTTTTAAAAATGCCTTTTCTTTCTTTTTATTGGTTTATTTCATTGGCTAGTATCTCTAATATGATGTTGAGTTGAAATGCTGAATGGGTATCTTAGCCTCATTTCCAGTCTTAGGGGCAAAGCTTTCAGTATTTCCCTCTAAGTTATATTTGCTACAGGATTTTTGTTAAGTATTCTTAATTACATTAAGGAAGTTCTTTCTAGTTTTAAAACATTTTTTAAAAAATCATGAATGAGTGTTGAATTTTATCACATGCTTTTTATGGATTCATTGATATTATCATGCTAGTTTTGAATATTAAACGTTGTGTTCCTAGAATAAATTCAACTTGTTGATAATGCATTATTTTTTATATGTCTCAATTCATTTTGGTCACATATTGTTTAGAGTTTTTTTTTTTTTAATTTTTTTTTTTCAACGTTTTTTATTTATTTTTGGGGCAGAGAGAGACAGAGCATGAACGGGGGAGGGGCAGAGAGAGAGGGAGACACAGAATCGGAAACAGGCTCCAGGCTCCGAGCCATTAGCCCAGAGCCCGACGCGGGGCTCGAACTCACGGACCGCGAGATCGTGACCTGGCTGAAGTCGGACGCTTAACCGACTGCGCCACCCAGGCGCCCCTTGTTTAGAGTTTTTGAATTGATATTCATGAAAAGATTGTAATTACTCCCTCTCCCCCTTGTGATATCCTTACCTCGTTTTTGGTAATAAGATTATGCTGACTTTATAAAATCAGTTGAGAAGTGTTTTTATTTTTTCCAATTCTCTGTAAGGGTTTGAGTATATTAGTATTATTTCTTCCTTAAATATTTGGAAGAATTTATTAGTGTAGGTGTGTAGACCTGAAGATTTCTTTGTGGAGATGTTTTAAATTATAGATTCAATTTATTTAAATATATACAGTAAAACCTTGGTTAATTCATTCTGGAAATATGCTTGTAATCCAAAGCACTTGCATATCAAAGAAAATTTCCCCATAAGAAATAATGGAGGCACACTTGGGTGGTTCAGTTGGTTAAGCATCCGACTTCAGCTCAGGTCATGGTCTCATGGCTCATGAGTTTGAATCCTGCATTGGGCTCTGGGCTGACAGCTCAGAGCCTGGAGCCTGCTTTAGATTCTGTGTTCCCTCTCTCTCTGCCCCTTCCCTGCTTGTACTCTCTCTCCCACACAAATAAATATTTAAAAAAATAATGGAAACTCAGATGATTCGTTCCACAACCCAAAAATATTCATGTAAAAATGATTACAATACTGTAATATAATACAAAATAATAAAGAAAATACAAATTATAAAGAAAAATAAATAACCTGCACTTACCTTTGAAAACCTTCCTGGCTGGTGTGAGGGAGACAAGAGAGAGGAGAGTTATGTGTAAGATGACTTTCACTATCACTAACGTATGTTGACTACAATAAAGTATTAATAAACTCTTGTCATATACTGTATTTAATGTAACTGGCAATAAGGCAGCAGAGGAAAGGGTCTATGTCTGCAGGCAGCCTGACCTAGAATGAAGCAAAGTATCCCTAAGATTACTCTTGTATGGAAAAGCAAAGGACTGTCCATAGGTTCTTCGAAGTGACAAAAAATACACCAATGCCAGCTGTGGGCACCTTTCAATGTTCTGAAAAATCACTGATTTCTACCAAACACCGCAGCCTGGGAACAAGCATCCGAGCATGGGAAATGATCACCCATAATCCTGCAATGAGAGAGAGAGGGGGAGAGAACCATTGGCTCAGTTGTGGTCATCTGACAGTTGATGTCACATACTACTCGTATTGCAAGATATTGCTTGTTTATAAAGTTAAAATGTATTAGAAATGTTTGCTCATCTTGTGGAACACTTGTACAACAAGTTACTCGCAATCCAAGGTTTTACTGTATTACTATTCAGATTTTCTATTTTATTTTGTTTCAGTTTTGATATTTTGCATTTTTCTAAGACTTGTCTTGTTTCTTTTTCTTTTTCTCTTTCTTTCTTTCTTTCTTTCGAGAGAGGGAGCAGGGGAGGGGCAGAGGAAGAGAGAATCTTAAGTAGGCTTTTGCCCAGCACAGAGCCCGATGCAGGACTTGATCTCACCACTGTGAGATCATGACCTGAGCTGAAATCAAGAGTTGAACACTTAACTGACTGAGCCACCCAGGCGCCCCTGTCCTTTCTTTTTTAAAACAAAATTTTGGAGTATGTAGTTGACAAACAATGTTACATTAGTTTCAGGTGTATAAATAATGATTCTACAAGTGTATACCTTATGCTATGCTCACCACAAGTGTAGCTATAATCTCTTATCATACAATGCTATTACAATATCATTGACTATATTCCTTATGCTTTATCTTTTATTCCTGTGATTTCTTTATTTCATAACTGGAAGCCTGTTTCTCTTACTCCCCTTCACTCATTTTGCCCATCCCCCCACCCGCTCCTCTCTGGCAACCAGCAGTGTGTTCTCTGTATTTATAGGACACTTGACATTTTCATCCAAATTTTCAAATTCATTTCCATAACATTGTTCCTAACATCTCCTTATGATAATGTTTGTAGGATTTGTAGTGCTGTCTATTCTTCATGCTTGATACTAGTAATTTGTGCCTTGTTTCTTTATTGTTCTTGATAGGGCTATATAAATTTTATTAAAATTGTCAAAGAACTAGCTTTTGGCTTTGTTGATTTTTCTCTATTGTGCATTTATCTTTCTCTATTGTATGTTTATATTTGTTGATCTTTGTTTTTATCTTCATTATTTCATTCTTTAACTTGATACGGGTTTGGTATGCCTTTGTTTTCCTAGCTTTTAAAAATAGGTACTTAGATTACTGATCTTTTGTCATTCTTCTTTTCTATGTATTTGAAGCTATGTTTCAATCTAAGGACTCCTTTAGCTGCACCTCCCAAATTTAAGAATCATTGCCTAAGACTCGGTCTCAAGTTTATGCCAGTGATGAGTGGTTTTTAACTGGGGTGATTTTACTGCCCCCACCCCCTGCCCTCAGGAACGTTTGGCAGTGTCTGGAGACAGTTTGGTTGTCACATCTAGGGGAGGGGAGCTACCAGCATCTAGTGAGTAGAGGTGAGGGCTGTTGCTCAAAATTCTACAATATACAGGACAGCTCCTCATAACAAAGAATTATGTGGCTCAGAATGTCAATAGTGCTGAGGTTGAGAAACCTTGTGGGTTTAGATCTACTTATTACCCATAAATGTACTTGCCCCCCTGACCCCCAACCCCATAATGCCCTCCACATGGCTTGTTTCTTTACTACTTTAGGATTCCCAAGATGCTACCCCTAATCACACTATACATGTAGTTCTGCATCATGCTATATAATCTCTACTGTTGTATTTTCCCTCATAGCACATTATGCATGTTATCATATGATGTATTATAAATACCATGTATGGCCATACATATGGAATGTTTATTTCTTCTTGCTTGCCTCCCCCATTAGAATAGAAAACTCCTGTCTATTTTGCTCACTGTCCTTTTCCCAATATGCAGAATAATGCTCAATGGTTGAATGAGTTAATATTTGTTGCATGGCTGATGCATTGTTGCATCTGAATGAGCGTTATTTCCAGTTTGAGGTAAATAAGGCAGATGTTGTGTTAGGGGAAATACAAATGTAAACAAGAAAATATTGAATTATCCCTGGTGCAAGAAGGGAGACTCCTCCTCCCCCTTTCCTTAGAGTATTTACTTAAAGAAAACTGTAATTTTGAGTTCTTTCTTTGCCCGTTTGAGATGTCTATAAACCTTTGTAAAAGGTAAATAAGCCTCTAGACAGTTTTTTAAAAATGTTTATTTATTTTGAGAGACAGCGTGCAAGCAGGGAAGGGGCAGAGAGACAGAGATAGAGACAGAGACAGAGAATCCCAAGCAGGCTCCATGCTGCCAGCACAGAGCCTGACGCAGGGCTTGAACTCATGAGCTGTGAAATCATGACCTGGGCTGAAACCAAGAATCAGACACTTAACCAATCGAGCCACCCAGTTGCCTCTAGCCAGTTTTGTAAGTAGGGATCTTTTTCAAGGACTTGGGAGCCATCCTTTTGAAATGTAATTGAGGAAGATAGCACCTCTATTTCCCAGTCTCTGGGAATAGGGAGGAGCCCAACTTTGGTAGTGTGTGACCCCAAGTTGCTATTTTCCTTCTTGTCTCAAGTAAATAAGCAATGTATATTTCCTTTGGATAAAGTCACATTAGTAAACACGGTGATTTTATCAGGTAAATTTGGGAGGAACTATACGTGGCAAATGGTGTCGTCAAATGCTCTTCCTTGAGGACTAGTTATTGTTTGTCTTGAGAACAATGAAACGGGTTGTATCTGCTTGACTACAGAAAAGGATGAGATTTCTTTTCCGCCTTGCGATCTCTTCAGTGGATTATCTGTGATGTGGATCACCTTCTGGTTTAATGTTTACTCAGTAAGAGGGCTGTTTTCTTTCTCTGGTACTTTTGTGGTGAGTTTTTCTGAGTTGGCAGGACACCCATGGTCTCTGGCTATGTCGGGGAGGTGGGTTTGTAATTTAAAAGATGCTCCTCTGCATTTGTTCTTATTGAAACCAGCACCCTGTCCTCACCTTTCTGTCTCTCTTGGTACTTATCTCAGGCACATCAGTGCTTCTGAATCTGAGGGAGACCATGTTCCATCAATTCCCTTCTCCCACACCATCTAGGAGCTTCTGTAATTGTCTGGAGAGTGTATGCAAACTCAATTTCAAGGTAGGGAATGAACAGTTTAACACACAAATGGACTCTTCTTTCACTCCTTCTAGTAGATGTGTTTTAGATGGCTCCTTAGTGGGAGCGGGGCAGAAACCAGAGGGATTTTTCTTTTCTTTAAAAAAAATGGTTTTTAATGTTTTTTATTTTTGAGAGAGAGAGATACACACAGAGCACAAGCAGGGGAGGGGCAGAGAGAGAGGGAAACAGAGAATCCGAAGCAAGCTCCAGGCTCCAAGTGTCAGCACAGAGACTGATGTGGGGCTCCAACCCATGAGCTGTGAGATCATGACCTGAGCTGAAATTGGATGCTTAACCGACTGAGCCACCCAGGTGCCCCTGATTTTTTATTTTCTTAGGGGAGGTGGTCATCATGGTTGGTACTGTGGTCCAGTGATCCACAGTGGGGTGTGCAGGTATTTTTTTCTATAATCTGCTCCTTTCTGAGGACTCGTGTCTTTTCTGTGGATAGGACACATAATCTGATTTAAGATGTTTAAACAACTCCCTTCCTGAATGGTTTGAGTAAGTGTCCTACAGCTGCACAGAGTTGAGGTGGAGGTGAGAGGGTCAGAGGGAGGTGAAAGGTTGTGCCTTTGAGCTAGATTACTCATGGTGGGGGGTAGAGTTAGGTGGGGGCTCATGAGGGGTGGATATGGCTTCATCTTATGTCCTCAAGAAGGTGAACCACCACAAGGCTTCCTCATTCCTTCACTCTCTTTTTCTTCCAGTCCTACCCATTTTCTCTCATCAGTCCTCCCTTAAGTTGTTCCTCCCTTAGGCCCTCCTCACCTGAAGTCCCTGGCCCTTGCCCTCAGGATCACTCTTGCTCTTCCTTCAACATAATGAAACAACATGTTCAGACCCTTCCTAGGCTTCACAACTCAGGCATCTCAGGCACCAGTCAGTTAACACTGGGGTCTTCTTCTGCTGGCTGCTTGATGATTTCCCTGGGGCGAGGGTCACTGGTGATGGTAGCTGCTTTAACTTTGGTTCTCTCTCTCTGTTGGCAACGCTAAAACCAGTTTTTCTCCCAGAGAATTTGATGACAAACACACTTCTCTATTGGAGTAATTTTTTCCAGAAAAATTTTGGTCTATTCTGTGTGAAGTATGTGTGTTCTTCACGAGACCCTACTTCTCATGAAAACAAAACAAAACTGATCCCGGTGTTGTTATGTTACAGGCACATTTTTTTTTCTTCTCACCTAATTTTCATTACAAAGTGTTCCTGGATTAACTGAGATTGCTTCTGCCTAGCTTTTTCGATCAAAGAGCTCTATATTCAAATAGTGCCTCTTTTGGGGCGCCTGGGTGGGCTCGTGTTGGTTGAGTGTCCTGCTCTTGGTTTCAGCTCAGGTCATGATCTCACAGTTTGTGAGTTTGAGCCCTGCATTGGACTCTGTGCAGACGGTGAGGAGCCTGCTTAGAATTCTCTCTCCCTCTCTCTCTCCTCTTCCCCTACTCTCTCTCTGTCTCTCAAAATAAATAAAAACAAAAAAATAGCGTCTTTCTCTCTCTGACCCCAAATTTCTCCTATGAGAGATGTGGTTGAAATTTCAGCTACCATATAAATATTCAGTATTGGAAAATATACTTGCAGTGTGAGAGGCAGAAATGTTCCAATGAGAGAGATTACCCCAACTTTTTGAACAGATATCTTTTTTCTATATATAGCTTTGCCAATGATTTGATGAAAACACCCTGTGATTGTGATAAGTCCTGTCTAAGTAAATGTTGAAAATATGTACAGAACTTTCAAAACTATTTTTATTTTGTGTAAGTGGAATATAAAGTAATTCAATATCCATTGTCTTCCTTCCTGTCTTCTCATAATACATTTGGTCTCCAGATGTTGAAGTGAGATATTTTTTTTAATGGAAAATAAAGGAGTCAGTGTGGGTTAACATAGGGAAGATATTAATGCATGCCTGAAACTGAGGCAAATGCGAATTTAAATTCCTGGGACCCCTGATGCAACCCTGGCTTATGTTGAAATTGGGACTGAGAGAGAAGGAAGCCCAGTGATGTTAAAGCACCAAGTATTCCAAGGGAGAACTGTAGATGTTTTCCCACATTTTATCCTATTACATTTTCTTGACAACCTTGCCAGGTAGGTTTTCTCTTCTCTTCTCTCTCTCTCTCTCTCTTGCAAATGAAGAGAGTCAAGCTTAGAGAGTTTAGGTAGTTTTCTCAGGCTTCCAGATATTTAGGTGCAAAACCCAAGAACACTTGACTTAGAAGCCCTTGAACTGTCCCACACCTGAAAGTCCTGCATGCCCAGTTCTATAGTCGTACCCTACAATGTTACTTCAGGACAAAGGTACTAGGGACTTGCTTCTTTACGGTTTCATACTGACATGCTTTTGAGGCCAGAGATCATGACATATCTAGCTTTTTCTTACCAGCTCTGAGCATAAGGAAAGACATTTAGGAAAAGCTCAATATAAGGCTATTAAAATAATGAAAGAAGGGGCGCCTGGGTGGCTCAGTCGGTTAGGGGTCTCACTCTTGATTTCGGCTCAGGTCATGATCTCACAGTCGTGAGATTGAACCCCACATCAGGCTCCACGCCTGGCATGGACCCTGCTTAAGATTCTCTCTTCTCTCTGTCTCTGCCTCTTCCCGACATGCATGCGTGTGCATTCGTGCTCTCTCTCTCTCAAAAATAAATAAATAAATAAATAAATAAATAAACAAACAAATAAACAAATAAATAAAATGGATGAATGAATTAGACATGGCCATCCTAAAAAACCTTTCCAAAAGAGCTCTTCTTTTACGAATTCCCATTTCTTGGGGCTAAGCCTGGCTGGCTCAGTTGGAGGAATGTGCAACTCTTGATGTGGGGGCAGTAAGTTAGAGCCCCACGCGTGATAAAGAGATTACTTAAATAAATAAAACTTTAAAAAGTTCTATTTTTCTTAAGCCTTGCAGTTTTTAGAACCTATGAGATCACTTGAGGAACTCTTTTTCCATGCCCACTTTAACATTCATAAAATTATCAGATACTTCATTTTGCATTTACAGTGTCTCTAACACCTGTTTCTTCCTCTTTATTCCCATTGCCATCACCTCTATTCCAGGTAGCCTCACGAAGTAGAGAACTATCTTCTCTACTTCCATTCACTCTCTCTGTTTTACTCTGTTTCATCCATCCATCCATCCATCCATCATCCATTTTTTCATTTCTTCAACAAATGTTTTGTGAGTTCTTACTAAAGACACAATAAACAGACTATCCCAAAACAGTGTGATAAATGTTCAAGAAAGGATTGGTTAGGGTGCTATGAGAATACAGAAAAGGGTCACTCTTACCCAGTTCAGGGAGGACAATTCAGAGAATTCTTCTTTGAGGAGGTGTCAGTGTGAGCTGAGCCTTGAAGAATCAGTTGAGTTAGAAAGAAGAAGAGAATGGGAAGTGCAAAATAATAACCATAGGGTCCCTCCCCTGTTGCCTCATCATTTATTTGCCCTTGTTTCGATTTTTCTCCATAGAAGTTTGTAATATCTGGCATAACATGTAGTTTACCTGCCATATCTCTTCTCAGAGTTATCCAATGACTTTCCTTCTCGCCCTCAATAAAAGCCAAAATAATCACAGTGGTTGCCCAAACTACTGTGGTGTGGCTTCTGTTAGTCCTCTGACCTCTTCTCTCCCTACTGTTCTCTTCAGTCACACTGGGATCCTTGTTGTTTCTTGAATGCATCAGGCTGCTGCGTGTCTTGGAGCCTTTGCACTCATTCTTCCCTCTGTGTGCAACGGTCATCTCACAGATGTTTGCATGGCTAACTCCCTCACTTCCTGCAAGACTTACTCATGTTATTGCACAGGGCTTCCCCGATTATCTTATTTGTAGTTATATCCATTCACCTCCTCACTGGAACTCTACCCCCCCCCTTTTTTTTTGGTCTAGAAAATAGCACCTTTGATCATACATTTACTTATTTCATTTACTCCCCAAAGAACACAATCTTCATGAAAACAGTGGTCTTTGAGTCTTTTATTTTTTAAAAATGTTTATTTATTTTGAGAGGGGGAGGGGCAGAGAGAGAGGGAGAGAGAGAATCCCAAGCAGGCTCAGAGCCTGATGTGGGAGCCAAAATTAAGAGTTGGACACTTAAACCACTGAGCCACCTAGGGGCCCCTTGAGTCTTTTAAAATCAATTCTGTCTGGGGGCCCTGGGTGGCTCAGTCGGTTGAGCGTCCAACTTCGGCTCAGGTCATGATCTCGTGGTTTGTGAGTTCGAGCCCCACGTCGGGCTCTGTGCTGACAGCTCAGAGCTTGGAGCCTGCTTCAGATTCTGTGTCTCCTCCTCTCTCTGCCCCTCCCCAGCTCATGCTCTGTCTCTCTCTGTGTTTCAATAATAAATAAACATTAAAAAAATTTTTTAATCAATTGTCTTCACTACCCTTATGAGTGCTGGTAGTGAAGACACAATTGATTTTAAGTGAAAAGTCTTAATAAATAAATATGGGTTAAATGAATAAATGGAAGGCTGGAAAACAGGAGATATAAAAGCAAGTCTGGAAGAAATTGTAAGAAAAGGCCAAAACTCTAATTTGGCCTGATTCATTTGGAGACCCCTGATTGAATTGCTAGAGTCAAGGATTCAGTAGTGTGGTATCTCCCTCATTAGACTCTTGAGGAGCACTGATTTTGCTAAAGGGAAAGGAACATTTCATTTTGGTTGGTGGTAATGACTAAATTTCCCCCTCTCTCTTAGATAATGTTGTTTTAAGCTTTCATCACCACCCAGAGTCACTTATCTTTGACCAAAACATGGGATTCTTCCATACAGCTACAGATTTCCTGGTTAGTGTTTATTGCCCTAGTATAGACATTAGGAGGTGGACATTAGGAATGTTGGAGTTTTTGACTAATGGCCTCCGTTTCCTTGGTGTGTAGGAGGCTAGACCATCTGGTGAGAGAAGGTGGAGACAGAGTGGAGATAACATTTGGAACTGCCACCCATTGGATTGGGAAATCTGGCTGATGACAGAAAAGAGAGATCTTGAGCAGAATGAAGTGTTGGGAAATATCTTTGATGTGTATTTTTTTTGCATCATTAGTGCTGTGGTTTCCTTAAAAAGGAAGAAGGAACACAAATTCTCATTGTTAGGAAACTAACAAGCGAGAAGTAATAATGTGTTATTTGCCTGTGGGGATCTTATTGTCCTCAAATGATAGGAACCACTGCAGGGAGTAAAGCCCCACAAGGCAGACTAATCATTGTATCAAAGGATCAGATGTCCAGCAGATATATAAGGGAGAGGATAAGAACCCTGGGTCTTCTGGAAGGCAGGCCATTTCCTAATCCTGGTGAGATTAACACTGAGGTTGAGATTTTTTTTTTAAGTTTATTTATTTTGAGAGAGAGAGAGAGAGAGAGAGAGAGAGAGAGAACATGAGCAGGGGAGGGGCAGAGAGAGAGGGAGAGAGAGAGAATCTCAAGCAGGATCTGCACTGTCAGTGCAGAACCCAATGTGGAGCTTGAACTAACTGAGATCATGAACTGAGCCGAAATCAAGAGTCAGATGCCTAACAGACTGAGCCACCCAGGTGCCCCAACATTGAGGTTGAGATTAGCCAAAGGTTCCTTGTGTTAGCCCTGCCAATGACCAGGCAAGCCCTCCTGAGGGAACATCCATGCTTGTAGATCCCTTCCCTCTGGTGGTAGAAGAGGCTGCTGGAGACCAAATGCCCTGGTTCCCGCCTTCATCACACTCCCCTAAACTTCAACAGTGAGATTTTTTTTCAGACCACAAACTTGAATTTAGCAGAATGTCCACTAGTGTGCTATAATCAGACTTTAGATAAGCAGAATAGGAATATAAGAAATCAGGTCAGGGGAGGAGCAGGAATTTTAGGGGTAATCCTAGAGCTACGGAGACTTCCAGGAGGGGTGAGAGAACATTGATAGGATCCAGGACCTGAGGAATTTGGGGGCAGGGAATTGTGAGGGCACTTCTATGATGGAAAATGGAGAAATTTTATGTCATAGGGACAAATTGGAGGCCACACCAACAGAGAAGGAAGGAAAATAACATTAATGGGGCACTTACTATGTACCTGGGATTTGTCTAACGCTTATGACATACCACTAATGCATATCATTTATATCTCATGACAGTTCTGTGACAGTATTGTAATCTCAGTATTGTAATCTGTCAGCACAGAGCCCAATGCGGGGCTCGAACTCACCACAAGATCATGACCTGAGCCAAAATCAGGCGCTTCACTGACTGTGAATCAGGCGCACCCCTGTCACATGTAATTTTAAAGGAGCAAAAGTGTCTGGGATTCTTCACTTGTTATTTGTGCCCTTTCATCTACTAGATTCTAAACTTCTACATGATGATGGCAAGGATTTATTTATTAAACAGGATTATATCTTCTGTATCTTTCTTAACAGCATGCGGGTGGGCACTCAGTAAATACTGTTTAGTGCTCCACATTAATCCAGTTGGAGAACATGTTTCAGACCACTTGGATCCTAAGAGAGCAGCTGGGGAAGGTGACTGTTGGTAAGCTTGAGACTGACAAAGGGATCTCAGCCCTTCCCTCAGCCTTGTGCAGGTCCTCACCCTGGGGCTCTGGGCTAGGGAAGACTCTGGCTTTGCTTCTTCACTCTTGCTGGGTAAGAAGAGCTGGATCTGAGAGGCTCCCTTGCAGGTCACAGTCATTCTGGCACATCTAGGAGATTTGTCTGCATCCAAGGCATTGGTTGGAGAAGCTGAGGGTAGCTTGCATTTGTCTAGAGCAGGGTTTCTCAACCTCAGCACTATTGGCTTTTGGGCCAGATAGATAATTTTCTGGTGTGAGGGGCTGTCCTGTATATTGTAGGATGTTTGGCAGTATCTTTGGCCTTGACCTGCTAGATGCCAGGTAGCATCTGCACCCTTAGTTGTGACAATCAAAAATGTCTCCAGATATTGGCAAATGTACCCTGGGGAGCAAAAGCATTTGAGAACCACTGATCTCGGGCTTTGTTTTTTCACAAAGAAAATTCACCGATGTGATCACATTGTGAATCAGGAAGGAACTTGTTCTTTTATCTATTTTTTTAATGTTGTTTTTTAAAGTTTATTTTTGAGAGAGAGAGAGAGCGCGAGCTGGGGAGGGGCAGAGAGACACAGAATCTGAAGCAGGCTTCAGGCTTAGAGCTGTCAGCACAGAGCCTGAGGCGGGGCTCAAATCCATGAATCTCGAGATCATGACCTGGGCTGAAGTTGGACACTCAACCAGCTGAGCCACCCAGGCACCCCTCTTACCTATTTTACACAGTTCGTCTAATGGCAGGAAAAGAAATAGAACTCACATCTTCTGACTTCAAGCTTACAGGTCTTTCTCTTTTATATCTCCAAGGGAGATAAGAAAGACCACTAGGAATGAATGACAAAAGGAGAGAGTAAATTGACCCCACCCTGGAGGAGATGTCATTTTTGAGCTGAAGAATGAAAATCCTTATTAAATTACAAGTTTTGACAAAGGGATACCATTAACCACTTTGCTATTTTCAGAACCCGTTTCTTAATTTTATTTGGTGACCTTTCAGTTTGCCCTTTTGAAAGGGAAGACATTTAGATTTCCTTTCATAAGGAGCTAGTTTTATTTTTGACTGCAGGATTTCCAAAACTTCCAAACCTTTTAAGAGGAGAGGTAAGGTCCTAATAATACTTGTTCACTTCCTCTTGAAGATGCGTCATCGTGATAACATTGTGTGTGCTGCCTTGGCAGTGGTGGTTTCCAGGAAACCCAAAATACAGTACTGCCCTTCAGAACAGAAGTTTGTGCTAATTGTTATTGAGACTAGATTGGAAAACTAGAAGTACTAAAATAAGCATCTGAAAGGCAACCCATTTCTGAGACTCTGTTAATTATTTTGCCTTCTGGGTTTTGAAAAGAGAAAATGTAGTGTGTCTTTTTAAAGTGGGGTGTGAAAGGAAAGAGCCTGAATTTGCTAGGTAGGGGTAAGAGTAGATCTAAACTTAAGATTTTAGTTAAATTCTTCACCTTGGAAATACAATTCAACTATGACTAGGTACCAGACTTTAACTCACCATATTGAAAGCATGTTGTAATCAGTGATCATTATGATTAGTCAGGGTTTACTTTTCACCACCACTGTTCCAGGAGCTCGACTTTCAAAGGGAGGCAGTGTGCTGAGGCACAGAGCATGGCTCGAAGGTCTGTCACAATCTGGCTTTTCTATATGTGTGAAAATGCCTTGGCCTTTTCTAGACGGTTGACCTTATGCAAATTAGGTAGCCTCTTTGAGCCTCAGCTTCCTCATTTGTAAAATGAGGTAATAATATCAACTCTTGTATTTTGGTTAATGACATCAGCTTTTGTGAAGACTAAATGAAAAAAATTGTGTAAAAGCTTAGTTCGTGTTCAATTAGTATTTAATGTTGATAATTTTTAATCACATTTTACAAATTACATAATAATATGTGATTGATATTGTTAATTAATACCACATATTAACATCATGTGATGCAAAATGAAAATCATGTGAAAGAATAATTAACATCAGTATTAATGATTAATTATTATTATAATTGATAATTATTTTTAGGTATGCTGAATTGGTTTTGAACAGTTATGAATATTCCTGATCAACAAGGTGGGTTGGTGTTTCAGGGTTTCCATAATTTTCTCCAAATTTGGTTTATTTATTTATTTATTTATTTAGTATTTTTATTTTGACAGTTTCATTTTTGAAAGTGCTAGTCTTATTCTTCTATATCCTAAACAAATCCAATGGACGGGGGCAATGTGTAGATATGAAATAAATGTCATTAAAAGATGATGAATAGAATGTGTGCAACACTGGTTACACTTGTTTTGGGAAAGCTATCTGGCTTGCACATGATGATGGCATTTTTGAGGAAGTGCAGAACTAACTTGTAAATCTGGGATAGTTCAGCAAAATGTTCCTACTAGCTTGCTTTCTCCTTCCCCCTCCCACACTCCCTCCCTCTCCCTCTTTTCTTTCTTCCCTTCTTTCCTTCCTTCCTCTTTTCCTCCCTCCTTCTCCCTCTCTCTCCTTCTCTCTCCCTTTCTTTCTTTCTTTCTTTCTTTCTTTCTTTCTTTCTTTCTCTTTCTTTCTGTAAAGACAAATGCCTCATGGTGAAAACACATGTTTTCCTTTTGAAATTTCTTAGTAGTAATACAGAATGCTGCTTTCCAGATAATAGGTCCCAGGGTACTGCTTGGCATTGGTCCCAATACTTGCTTGTTGAACTAAACAAGTTGCTCAAATTACATCAAATTTGCTACAGCTGTGAAATTTGATTTTTCACTTGTTTGAAAGGGGAAAAATCCCCCAAAGTTATACTTTAAAAGACAATTTTATTTAACTTTGTTTCATTTTTCTATTGTTTTTGCATTTTATACATTGTTATGATGGCATCAGACTCTATTTTCACTGTGCTTTTTAAAACTGTTATAGCATAAGCATTTTTTGTAATTTTTTTTAAGCATAGTTTTAGGATGCATAATAGTTCCTTTAGTAAATAGCCTATACTTTATACAACTGTTTACCTGTTATTAGACACTTATGTTGTTTTCCAATATTTTAATTGCTATAAAAATGCTCTGGTGAACATCTTTACATCTAAGGCATTTTTCTTTTTGGTATTTCACAGTCTTTCCTCAAAAATAGCTTTCCGTACACGTAATTACTAAGTCAAAGGGCACAAGGCATATTTAATAAATATTAATATTTAATACTAAGGCACACATATTAATGTTTATTTATTTTTGAGAGAGAGAGAGAGAGAGAGTGTGAGCTGGGGAGGGGCAGGGAGAAAGGGAGACACAGAATCCTGGAGTGGGCTCCAGGCTCTGAGCTGTCAGCACAGGGCCCAATGTGGGACTCAGACTCATGGACTTCACCTCACGAACTGGGAGTGATCATGACCTGAGCTGAAGTCAGACGCTCAATCACCTGAGCCATGCAGGCACCCCTAAGGCACAAAATATTTTAAGTCTCTTTGTTCATATAGCCAGATTGGTTTCTGAAAGGTTTTTAACAGCTTTGTATACAAATTCTTGTTTCCTTACCCTTGCCAGAATTGGATATTCCCATTAAAGTTTTTTGATATGTCAAAATTTATCTCAATATTTAATATACATATTTTTAGATACTGATGAGGCTGAAATGTGAAAAATATATTTTGTTAGTTATTGAATTTCTCTGTGAATTTTTTTTCTTCATTTTAATTTAATTTATTATTATTATTATTTTTTTCCAACGTTTTTTTTTTTTTATTTTTTTTATTTTTGGGACAGAGAGAGACAGAGCATGAACGGGGGAGGGGCAGAGAGAGAGGGAGACACAGAATCGGAAACAGGCTCCAGGCTCCGAGCCATCAGCCCAGAGCCTGACGCGGGGCTCGAACTCACGGACCACGAGATCGTGACCTGGCTGAAGTCGGACGCTTAACCGACTGCGCCACCCAGGCGCCCCTATTATTATTATTATTTTGAGAGAGAGAGAGCAGAGGAGGGGGGCAGAGGGAGAGAGAGAGAGACAGACAGGGAGAGAATCTTAAGGAGGCTCCAAGATCAGTGTGGAACCTGATGAGGGGTCTTGATTCCACAACCCTGGGATCATGACCTGAGCTGAAATCAAGAGTCAGATGCTCAACCAACTGAGCCAGGTGTCCCATCTGTGAATTTTCTATTCTCTTCTGCTTCTCTGAACTTGAGAATGACTGCTTTGCTCTGCCCTACAGTGACCTAACAGCTTAGGACTGAATTGTTCAGGAAGGAAGGGAAAGGGAGGAGGAAGGGGAATGGCTTTCCATTGTTTTAAAATGAGTAATCAACCTCATATTGATGCTTCTAGTCTTAGTGATTGATACATTTTAGAATGACTCTTTAAACCATTGTAATATGTTTTACATGTCTGATTGGAAAATTGAAATTTATGAAAATCTGTATTTAACAAATAGCCAACCAATTCTCCAACTACCATGTACTGGAGTAATCTTTTTCTTTTCCAGTGATTTGTGATCCTTCATTAAAAAAAACTGTGTGTGTTCGGCCCCTGGGTGGCTCAGTCAAATAGGTGTCCAACTCTTGGTTTCAGCTCACGTCATGAGGATCTCACAGTTTGTGAGACTGAGCCCAGCTTTGGGCTCTGTTGCTAACAGTGTGAAGCCTGCCCAAGATTCTTTCTCTCTCCCTCTCTCTCTGCCCTTCCTCACTCATTCTCTCTCTCTCTTTCACACACACACACACACACACACTTTAAAAAGAAAATAAAATCAGTTTTGAAAAAAAGATATGCTTAGATATTTCTTGTATTTTGTTGCTATTATGGATGGAATACTTTCTTCCATTCTAGTTGCTTACTTTTAAAGATTATATTTTAGGGGCGCCTGGGTGGCGCAGTCGGTTAAGCGTCCGACTTCAGCCAGGTCACGATCTCGCAGTCCGTGAGTTCGAGCCCCGCGTCGGGCTCTGGGCTGATGGCTCGGAGCCTGGAGCCTGTTTCCGATTCTGTGTCTCCCTCTCTCTCTGCCCCTCCCCCGTTCATGCTCTGTCTCTCTCTGTCCCAAAAATAAAATACAAAACGTTGAAAAAAAAATTAAAGATTATATTTTAATTACATATGTAATTATTAACTACATCTCCTAGAAAAAATAAAGTGTTATTCTGCATAAGGCTAAAAAGTCCCCATGATCATCTTTGATCCTAGCACCTGCAGCAGAGGTACAGAGTTACCAGATGGCCACACAGGTTCAACCTGGATCATATTTTGGTGTGATGCTATCATACAGATATCATCCATGGATTTTCCTATGCATTTACATCATATACATGTCCGTGGGGAACATATATAATATCGTTTTGTGTAAACTTGTGTTAAACAAAATATATTATACTGTATCATCCAGTCACTTACTCTTTTTTCTCCATGATTTCTCTTGGAGACTTTTTTATGCCAATACTTAGAAACTGCCTCATTCTTTTAAACTGCTTAGCAGATAGGTTGTGATTTACTTTGTCATTTTCCTGTGTGTGGAGGTTAGTTTGCTTCCAAGTTTTGTTATTTTAAAACACCCCAAGGAGCCTTCAGGTACAGCCCTCTTTTGCACAGGTAGAGTGGTTTCTATAGATACATCCTTTGAAGGAGTCTTACTGGATCACAGAATGTACATTTAAACACATTCATAGATGTGCCAAATTATTCTCCAAAGTATCCAGTAGTGTATATAAGATTACCCATTTCTTCATACCACTGATAACACTTAAGAATATCAAACAAATCAATTGTGGCTAATCTGGTAGGTGACATAGCAATCATATTGTTGTTTTAATTAGTCTATTTAAAGTTTTTGGCTATCAGTGAAAATTGAAGATCTTTACCTGTTTACTGTTTGTATTTCTTCTTCTATGACTTGCCTATTCATATCCTGGACGTGTTTTTCACTTGAACACGTCGTATGTGACAACATGACGTATGTTCATCTTTTCTTTTCTTTTTTAATTTTTAAAAATGTTTTTATTTTTAAGACAGAGAGAGGCAGAGCATGAGTGGGGATGGGGCAGAGAGAGAGGGAGACACAGAATCAGAAGCAGGCTCCAGGCTCTGAGCTGTCAGCACAGAGCCCGATGTGGGGCTCGAACTCACGAACCGTGAGATCATGACCTGAGCCAAAGTCGGACGCTCAACCGACTGAGCCACCTGGGCGCCCCTCACATTTTCTTATTATATTATGGTTCTTATGTACGCTGGATCTTTTGTCTGTAAATTTTTTGTTTATGGTAACTTTTACCATACAGGTTTTAATTTGAATTTAGTCAAGTTTATCTACTTTTTGAATTTTGCTTTTTATATCTTTTTAAAAAGGCCCTCATGACTATAAAGTCCTGAAAATATTCTCCTATTTTTTCTTTTAAAATTTTTACTATTTTGACTTTCATGCTCAGTGCAGAGCTCAACTCAGGTTTGAACTCATGACCATGAGTTCAAGACCGGAGCTGAGATCAAAAGTCAGGCACTTAACTGACTGAGCCACCCAGGTGCCCCTCATGACAACTTGTATGAGGGAGGCATCATTGTCATTTTTTAAAATGTTTGTTTATTTATTTAAAGAGCAAGAGAGCAAGGGAGAGGCAGAGAGAGAGGAGAGAGAATCCCAAGCAGAAGACATGAATAGATACTTTCCAAAGACATCCAGATGGCCAACAGATACATGAAAAGATGCTCAACATCACTCATCGTCAGGGAAATACAAATCAAAACTACACTGAGATACCACCTCACACCAGTAAGAATGGCTAAAATGAAAAACTCAGGAAACAACAGATGCTGGCAAGGATGTGGAGAAATGGAAACCCTCTTACACTGTTGGTGGGAATGCAAACTGGTGCGGCCACTCTGGAAAACAGTGTGGAGGTTCCTCAAAAAATAAAGAATAGAACTATCCTATGACCCAGCAATTGCACTACTGGGAATTTATCCAAAGGATTCAGGAGTGCTGATTCATAGGGGCACATGTATCCCAATGTTTATAGCAGCACTTTCAACAATAGCCAAATTATGGAAAGAGCCTAAATGTCCATCAACTGATGAATGGATAGAGAAGATGTGGTTTATATATACAATGGAATACTACTTGACAATAAGAAAGAATGAAATCCTTCCATTTGTAGCAATGTGGATGGAACTGGAGGGTATTATGCTAAGTGAAATAAGTTAGTCAAAGAGAGATATCATATGTTTTCACTTGTATGTGTAACTTGAGAAACTTAACAGAAGACCATGGGGGAAGGGAAGGGGAAAAAATAGTTTCAAACAGGGAGGCAAACCATACAGACTCTTAAATACAGAGACCAAACTGAGGGTTAATGGGGGGGTGGGGAGAGGAGAAAATGGGTTATGGGCATTGAGGAGGGCACTTGTTGAGATGAGCACTGGGTGTTTTATGTAAGTGATGAATCATGGGAATCTACTCCCAAAACCAAAAGTACACTATATATACTGTATGTTAGCCAACTTGACAATAAATTATATTAAAAAAAATTTTTTTTAAAGTATTCATGTGTAGGATTGGGGTGCCTAGGTGGCTCAGTTGGTTAAGTATCTGACTCCTGGTTTCAGCTCAGGTCATGATCTCAGTTCATGAGTTCAAGCCCTGTGTTGGGCTCCATTTTGCCAGTGTGGAGCCTGCTTGGGATTCTCTCTCTCCCTCTCTCTCTCTGCCCCTCCCCTGCTCATGCTCTCTCTCTCTCTCTGTCAAAATAAATAAATTAAAAAAAAAACTTTAGGGGCGCCTGGTTGGCTCAGTCGGTTAGTCGTCCAACTTCATCTCAGGTCACGATCTCACGGTCTGTGGGTTCGAGCCCCGCATCGGGCCCTGGGCTGATGGCTCAGAGCCTGGAGCCTGCTTCCGATTCTGTGTCTCCCTCTCTCTCTGCCCCTCCCCTGTTCATGCTGTGTCTCTCTCTGTCTCAAAAATAAATAAACGTTGAAAAAAAAAAACTTTAAAAAGGTATTCATGAGTAGGATTTAAAGCAATGAAAATAGCTAATGTGTGTTTAATATGAGGCAGATATTGTTCCCTGTGTTTTATGTGTACTCATTTAAGTTTCAGGACTTTTCTTCTCTCTCTTTAAAAAAAAGTTTTTTTAAATGTTTATTTTTGAAGGAGAGGGAGAGAGACAGAGCATGAGCTGGGGTGGGGCAGAGAGAGAGGGAGACACAGAATCTGAAGTGGGCTCCAGGCTCTGAGATGTCAGCAGAGAGCCCAGTGCGGGGCTTAAACTCACTGAGATCATGTCCTGAGCCCAATTTGGATGCTTAACCAACCTAGCCACCCAGACACCCCTTTTTTTTCCTTTTTAAAAGTAGGCTTTGGGGCGCCTGGGTGGCGCAGTCGGTTAAGCGTCCGACTTCAGCCAGGTCACGATCTCGCGGTCCGTGAGTTCGAGCCCCGCGTCAGGCTCTGGGCTGATGGCTCGGAGCCTGGAGCCTGTTTCCGATTCTGTGTCTCCCTCTCTCTCTGCCCCTCCCCCGTTCATGCTCTGTCTCTCTCTGTCCCAAAAATAAATAAAAAACGTTGAAAAAAAATTTTAAAAATAAAAAAAATAAAAAAAATAAAGTAGGCTTCATGCTTGGTGCATGAAATCATGACTCCAGGCTTGAACTGATGACTGTGAGATCAAGACCTGAGCTGAGATCAAGAGTCAGGCACTTGACTGAGCCACCCAGGTGCCCTTCATGACAACTTTTATGAAGTAGGCATCACTGTATGGTTTTAAATGTTTGTTTGTTTATTTGTTTGTTTAGAGAGCAAGAGAGCAGGGGAGAGGCAGAGAGAGAGGAGAGAGAATTTCAAGCAGGATTCACACTTAGTGCAGAGCCTGATGTGGGGCTCTATCTCTCCCATCACGACTGTGAGACCATGACCTGAGCTGAAATTGAGTCAGACACTTAATCACCTGAGCCACCCAGGCACCCCACCATTGTCATTTTTGTTTAAAAACCGAGAAAGCTGAGTAACAGGAAAATTAAGTAAGTTATCCAAATTCACACAGCTAGAATGTGATGGAGGCTGTCTGGGAACTCTCTTCAGTGTGATTTCAGAGGTAATATTAACTATTCCACAGCCTCTCTTTATACTGGGTTCTGCTTGAGCAGCCTTGAGAGGTTGAAGGTCCTAGCAATGCAATAACAAAAGATAAATAAAAGGCATAAGGATTAGAAAGGAAGAAGTGGAACTTTTTCTCAGAAAATATAATTGCCTTGTCTCAAAAGAACCTACAGATAAACTTGCCATTTATATATTTAAAATGTACAAATTTAGCAAACTTTATGGATACAAAAGTAAATTAAAATTGTATATGCTAGTAACAAAAACTTAGGACATAAAACTTTAAAAATACTATTTGTAGTGACATCAAACAAAAGTAACAACAATAACAAATGCCTAGAAATAACATTCTTGATTGAAATTAAATTTTTTTTTTAACGTTTATTTATTTTTGAGCCAGAGAGAGACACAGCATGAACGGGGGAGGGGCAGAGAGAGAGGGAGACACAGAATCGGAAGCGGGCTCCAGGCTCTGAGCCATCAGCCCAGAGCCCGACGCGGGGCTCGAACTTGCGGACTGCGAGATCGTGACCTGAGCTGAAGTCGGACGCTCAACCGACTGAGCCACCCAGGCGCCCCTTGATTGAAATTAAAGAAGGCAATAAATGAAAAAATATACCATGGTCATGAACTAGAGGACTTAATATTGTTAAAATGCAGTTCTTCCCAGATTGATTTACAGATTCAATGCAACTGAAACAGATTTTTTTAGTTAGATTCCATTTATTTATTTATTTATAAATGTTTACTTATTTTTTGAGAGGGAGAGGGACAGAGTGTGAACAGAGGAGGCGCAGAGACAGAGGGAGACACAGAATCGGAAGCAGGCTCCAGGCTCTGAGCCATCAGCACAGAGCCCGACGCAGGGCTCAAACTCACAAACTGCGAGATCATGACCTGAGCTCAAGCCGTATGCTCAACCAACTGAGACACCGAGGTGCCCCTAGTAAGATTTGAAATGAATTTTGATAACTTGATTCTCAAACTCATATGGAAATGCAAAAATGCTGAGAAGAGCTAAGACAATCTTGACAAAGACCAAATTTGGGGGACTTTAACTGCTAGGCATCAAGACTTATTAATAAAGCTATAGTAACTAAAATAATAGACAAATTGATATACAGAATAGAATATAGGATCTAGAAACAGACCCTCATGCAGTCATCTGATTTAGGAAGAGTACTACTACAGTGACATGAAGAAATTTGGATCTTTTACTTAAATGGTGCAATTGAAAAACCTGGACCCTCTACTTCACATCATGTTCTGCTTATCTGTCACTGCATAATAAACACCCCAAACTGTAGTGGCCTAAAACAACAGTTATTTTATCATAATTCAATTTTGTGTGCCAGGAATTTGGGTAAGGTTTATTTGGGTAATTCTTCCGCTCAATGTGGTATTAATATTGGTGGTATTCAGCTGGTGGATGGGATGATCCGGAGGGTCCATGATGACTTTACTCGCCTATCTGGCCCCTCAGTGGGTTCTGATGGGTTGGAAATCTAGGCTCAGCTGGGACTATTAATTAAAACATATACTTGTCTTCTCCAGCATGGTGTTCTCAAATAATTGGGCCTATAAGGTGGCAACCCAAAGCTTCCTGAGTGTTCCAAGAGGCCAAGATTAAAGCTGTAAGGCTTTTTCTAACCAGCCTCAGAAGTCTCAGAATGATATGTATGCCACATTCTATTGGTCATGTAAGTCACTAAGGCTAGCCCAGAATCACAGGGGTGGCATCTAGACTTGGCCTCTCAATGAGAAGTTCAGCAAAGAATTTGGGCCATCTTTATCATTCTAGGTGGATCATAGACCTAAAGGTGAAATATAAAACAAGGCTTTTAGGAGAAAGCATGGGAGAAAAATCTGTATGACCTTAGGAGTAGGGAAAGATTTCTTAACACAGAAAGCATTAGAACTACTCAATCAATAAGACAGATAATTCCATACAATGTTGGTTAAAGGTGACTTAAACAGGATATATAAATGGCCATAAGAATATGAAAATGTGCTCAACATCACTAGTTATTGGGTAAATGCAAATTAAAACCACAAATCCACCCACCAGAATGGCTAATACTAAAAGGATTGACAATTCCAAGTGTTAACAAGGATGTGAGGCAATTAGAATTCTTACACACTGCTGACAGAATTGTAAACTGATACATCCACTTACAAAAAATGAACATATGCATATTTCGTGACCTAGAAAATCCACTCTCAGAGGTATACTCATCAATAATAAATGCATATGCTTACCAAGAAAATGTAACAATGTTCACAGTATATGACCTTTATTAAAAAAATTTGGAAACAACCCAGATGTCCATCGACAGTAGAATTATAAATTAATTGTGGTATATTAATGCAATTTTTGTTATAATACTAATAAAAATAGAACAAATTATAGCTACCATATGACAAGGTAGATGAACATTATAGATTTAATGGTGAGCAAACGAAGCCAAGAACAAAAAAGCACATACTGTAAGATTCCATTATGGGGAGCTCAATAAAGGCAAAATTAATCATGGTGACAAATCAGAATAATGATTCCATCTGGGGTATATTGACTGGGAGGGAACCATCTGAGGTGGTGCAATTATCCTGTGTTATGATCTGTTGGGGAACACTCATACGTTGAGCTCTGCATATAAAGTTTGTGCCCTTTTCTCTACATACATCAATAAAAAAGTTAAAAATTTTCAAGTAAAAGCTTAACTGAAAAAAGGCATGTACTATGCAAATGCTCTAAGACACAGGATGTTTCCAGTCTGTCTACATACCCGTTCTTAACTGCTATGGTCTGAATATATGGTCCCTCCAAAACTCATATGTTGAAAACCTAATACTCCAGGTAATGGTATTAGGAGACAGGGTCTTTGGGAGGTGATTAGGTGGCAAGGACAGATCTCTCATGAAGGAGATTAGTTCCCTTATAAAAGTGGCCCCAGAAAGCTAGCTTGTCTTTCCACCATGCGAGCTTACTAGAGAATTCTGTGATCCAGAAGAGGACACTCATCTTTGCACCATGATCTTGGACTTTCAGCCTCCAGAACTGTGAGCAATAAATTTCTGTCATTTATAAGGCTGTGGTAATCAGCCACATAATCCAGTCTGTGGTATTTTGTTAAGCCAGCCTGAATCGACCAAGACAATAATCATACCTGGAGAGGCCCATTAAAAGATTGGATTCACAATATGAAATTTAAGAAATTTTATATGTTTAGAAATACTTTAATGAGTAAATGTAACAACAATAAAGATCATTCGCAAGTTTGCTATAAACTCCCAATCTCCCTCTCTGAAAGTCTGAGAGGAACGATCTTCAGTGTGGTTAGGGAGAGAGCCTCCAGCCTGGTCTGATCTAGTGTATGGTCCTGTTTTCTTTGCCTGATTTGGATTTGGATTCTGCTCATTCCTTTCTTCCTGTCATGTTTTTAATGTTCCCTACCGTCTATGTTAGGAACATGTGATTCCTTGCTAGACCCATCTCCATTCTCTGTTTAGAAATGTGGCTCCTTCCACCAAGCCCCGCACAATGCACCTGTTTGCATGATATGTCAACCTGGAAGTATCTGTGTTCCAGTACTGCTCCCCAAATCTTTCCAAGCTGGGCCCTCTGAATTCACTCCTTCACCTAACAAAGCCAGTGTGTTTATTCACCGTGAGCAGGGCTCTTAAAACAATTTTGGAAGCCCTATGTCATTTCAGATTTATTAAAATGTTTTCATAGCCATATAACATTTTTTTTGCTATAAATTTTTTTGAAAGGATTTTTTTGCTTTCTAAATAACTTAGCTGCAAGTAAGTTCCTTAAAATACCACAGGGTGTGATTTCTTGCCAATATTGGGAAGTGATAAAATGTAACTTAAAAGTAGATTTCAAATATAATGACTTTTTAAAGTATTTTATTTATTTTATTTATTTTTGAGAGAGAGAGAGAGAGATAATGGGGGAGAAGAGCAGAGTGGGAGAGAGAGAATCTCAAGCAGGCTCCGCGCTCAGTGCAGAGCCTGATATGGGGCTTGATCTCATGACAGTGAGATCATGACCTGAGCTGAAATTAAGAGTTGGACACTCAACCAACTGAGCCACTCAGGTGCCCCTCAAATATAATGATTTTAAAATCAACACTAAATTTGGGGCACCTGGGTGGCTCAATCAGCTGAGTGTCCAACTCTTGATTTTGGCTCAGGGCACGATCCCAGGGTCATGGGATTGAGCCATGTGTCAGGCTATGTGCTGAGCATACAGCCTGTTTAGGATTCTCTTTCTCTGTCCCTATGCCCCTCTCCACCTCTCTCTGTATCTCTAAAAAAATTTTTTTTAATCAACACTAAATTTAATAATTAGTAAATTAATTTAACTTATAATTAATCATTAATTTGATAATCAATGCTTTATATTTTTATTAAAAATTTTTTGGGGCGCCTGGGTGGCTCAGTCGTTAAGCGGCCGACTTCGGCTCAGGTCATGATCTCGCGGTCCGTGAGTTCGAGCCCCACGTCAGGCTCTGTGCTCACAGCCCAGAGCCTGGAGCCTGTTTCCGATTCTGTGTCTCCCTCTCTCTGACCCTCCCCCGTTCATGCTCTGTCTCTCTGTCTCAAAAATAAATAAACGTTAAAAAAAAAAATTAAAAAAAAAATTTTTTTAGTTGACACACAATGTTACATTAGTTTCAGGTGTACAACATAGTGATTATGTTGTACATTATGCTGTGCTTACTACAAGTATAGCTATCATGTCACCATACAATGCTATTACAATATCATTGACTATATTCCCTATGCTGTATTTTTATTCCTGTGATTTATTCATTCCATAACTGGAAGCCTTTATCTCCCACTCCCCTTCACCCATTTTGCCCATTCCCCAACACCCCCTTCCCTCTGACAACCATCAGTTTGTTCTCTGTATTTTTAGGTCTGATTCTGCATTTTGTTTTTTAGACTCTGAATATGGGGAAAGTCATATGGTATTTGTATTTCTCAATCTGACTTACTTCAATTAGCATTATACCTTCTAGGCCCATTGGTGGTGTCCCGAATGGCAAGATCTCATCCTTTTTCATGGCTGCATGATGTTCCTGTGTGTGTGTGTGTGTGTGTGTGTGTGCGTGTGTATCACATATTCTTTACCCATTCATCTATTTTTAATTTTTTTTAATGTTTATTTATTTTTGAGAGAGAGAGAGAGAGTGTGTGAGTGGAGGAGGGGCAGAGAAAGAGGGAGACACAGAATCCAAAGCAGGCTCCAGGCTCTGAGCTGTCAGCACAGAGCCCGATGTGGGGCTCAAACTCATGAATTGTGAGATCATGACCTGAGCCAAAGTCAGATGCTCAACTGACTGACCCACCCAGGTGCCCCTTTACCCATTCATCTATTGATAGACACTTAGAGTGCTTCCATATCTTGGCTATTGTAAATAATGCTGCTATAAATATAGGGGTGCAAATGTTTTTTCAAATTAGTGTTTTCATTTTCTTTGGGTACATACCCAGTACTGGAATTACTGGATCAAAAGGTATTTCTTTTTTAATATTTTGAGGAGACTCCATACTGTTTTCCACAGTGGCTGCACCAACAGTTCATGAGGGTTGCCTTTCCCCCACATCCTTGCCAAAACTTGTTATTTCTTATCTTTTTTATTTTAGCCATTCTGACAGTTGTGATATCTCATTGTAGTTTTGATTTGTATTTCCCTGACAATGAATGACATTGAGCATCTTTTCATGTGTCTGTTGAGCATCTGCACATCTTCTATGGAAAAATGTCTCTTCAGGTCCTCTGCCCATTTTTAAATCAGATTATTTCTTCTTTTTTTAAAAATTTTTTTTAATGTTTATTTTTGAGAGAGAGAGAGAGACAGACAGAGCGCGAGCAGAGGAGGTGCAGAGAGAGAGGGAGACACAGAATCTGAAGCAGGCTCCATGCTCTGAGCTGTCAGCACAGAGCCCAACACGTGGCTCAAACTCACAGACTGTGAGATCATGACCTGAGCTGAAGTCGGACGCTCAACCGACTGAGCCACCCAGGCACCCCTAGGTCAGATTATAAAAGAAGCCTGATTGTGTAGTTTCCATGCAAGTTCTCTTTCTGTGTATCTGTTCTCTTCTGTAATTGGTCTGCTCTTAGTTGTGCCAGTAGGAGGAGGGTTTCAGAATTTGTTTTCACTGAAAGAATCATTTCCTAATTAGAGTCAAAGCAGCAAAGGAAGCCTCCATTGAGTTGAGACACAAACGCCCGTGTTGGTTAAAGCATTAAACATACTCTCTCCTTGTCACTAGCCCTGCATAAGAATCAGGATAGAGATGTCACTGTACAATTTAACCATTTTGTGATGGATATAATGTCATGAATATCAGGTTTTTAAAAATATTTTTATTTATATTTGAGAGAAAGAGACAGCACGAGTGGGGGTGGGGGCAGAGAGAAAGGGAGACAAAGAATCCGAAGCAGGCTCCAGGCAGCACAGAGCCCAATGCAGGGCTCGAACTCCTGAACCATGAGATCATGACCTGAGCCGAAGTTGGACGCTTAACCGACTGAGCCACCCAGGTCCCCATGAGTATCAGTTTATGGTGAATATCATATCTCAAAAGTGGTCCATGGACTGGGGCTGGGCCACCACTATCAGTAGCCAACAAATAGATAAGAACAGAAAATGAGAGTATTTAGAACATTATAAGGGCAATTTGAGAGAATAATTTTATTCTGTGGAAAGTAATAATAAGAAGTTGGGCTGTTTTTTAAGTTATTTTGTTTAGTAACTTATTTTTATTATATTTTTCAAAGGTATTAGATCATGATGGGCTAGGGAAAAAAGGTCCTTTGCCATAGATGGTATGAGAAACACTGATGTACACCACACTTAAATATAGTTAAGTTCTTGACACACACTTATTTCAACAAATAAATTAATCATCATGTGGTTTTGGCCATAAATGATAAGTTTCCTTCTAGATATTGAATTTCTCATTTGAAAAAGCCCTCTGTTCTGAAACATCTCATGTTATGTGTGGTAATGAAGAAATTCCTCTGAGTGCAAAGATTTTTAGAGAAAACTGATACAATCTTGATAAGCTATTCAGTGACAAACTATATGTTTAAGTAGAAGTACCTTCTTGCCCTTGCCCTTGAAAATTGCCAAAGAATCAGTGTGAACGCCAAAAGCAGATTCTCTTTCATCATGAGCCTGTACAATGTACAGTACACTTGGGTGATACATATATATATATATATATATATATATATATATATACACATTTTTTTGCCTTCACATATGTGAATATGATTTCATGGAGTTTTCCAAATCCTTAGTAATCTTTTCCTAAAGCAATAGACTGTGGTTAAATGCAAATAGGTGAATAACTCTGCCATGATATTTTTTATCTGATATTCTTTTTTTCTTGATGACAAGACTTTTTACATTTAAAGTTTACATTTGGGGCGCCTGGGTGGCTCAGTCGGTTAAGCGTCCGACTTTGGCTCAGGTCATGATCTCATGGTCTGTGAGTTCGAGCCCCGCGTGGGGCTCTGTGCTGACAGCTCAGAGCCTGAGTCTGCTTTGGATTCTGTGTCTCCCTCTCTCTCTTACCCTCCCCCGTTCATACTCTGTCTCTCTCTGTCTCAAAAAAAAAAAAAAAAAAAAAAAGTTTACATTTAAAGGTGATTAGACTTTAAAAAAAAAATTTTTTTTTAATGTTTATTTATTTTTGAGACAGAGAGAGACAGAGCATGAATGGGGGAGGGGCAGAGAGAGAGGGAGACACAGAATCGGAAGCAGGCTCCAGGCTCTGAGCCATCAGCCCAGAGCCTGACGCGGGGCTCTACCTCACAAACCGTGAGATCGTGACCTGAGCTGAAGTCGGACGCTCAACCGACTGAGCCACCCACGCGCCCCTAAAGGTAATTAGACTTTTATGCTATAAGAAATATGAATGGAACATTTAATTTATTAAAGCAACTTTTATGGGGATTGAGATAGAGAGGGATTGAAATGCCACATTAATTTTTAAAATCTTTTTACCATTTATTTCCATGCATGTGACTACAGTATATTGAATTTTCAAATATGCTAATTGACCCATTTCAGTAAGTACCCAGGCTGGCCAGAGGTTTTGTTTATCTAAATATTCACGGTTTTAAATAACAACTGAAAGGCACAGAGATGACTTAATCATATATAAAAGATGGAAAACAAGATCATCAACCTCTAACGACCTTGTTTTTGTTCTCATCCCTCATCTTTCATGATCTTTCTCCATTGTTAGATACTGTTGACCACTTCTGTCAGCACTGGGTTGATTCAATCTGCTACCTGCTTCTCCTCATCACCACCTGCCCCGCTCCGTTCTCCTGTCACTTAAGTGTGGGCGTAGCTCATGTCTGGTGCTCAGCCTTCTTCTTGATTGTACCTCACGTGGGAGAGTGTGGCTTTGACTATCAGATGAATGGCTCCTAGAAGGGAATGATGTCTTTCAGCTCTCTCTCTTCCATGTTTCTGTCTACAAATTCAGCATTACAGCATGGCACATGGAATACTGAAATGTTCCCAGTGATCAAATATTAGATAATTCAGCTAATGATTTTCTTCTTTCAATAGTGACAGAGTCTCTATTTTTTGCTTCCCAGACTCTTTGTAGCTAACTTGAAACAAAGCAGAAATGACAGAGGGGAAAAAAACCCACAATTGCTCTTGTTAAAATTAAAATTAAAACTGCCAGTTATTTTAACAGCAAAAGATGGTTTATTCAGGAATGAAAGAGAATTGCAATCTGGGACAAACAGGCTGTCATAAAACTGTAGGCAAGTCTGGCGGACAAAGGAGAGGTACGCTTTTTTAAGAAGAAAGGGGGCGTGTTGAGAAGGCTGTTAGGAACTAAAAGTCCATTGCTGTAAACTAAGAGTTTGAAGTGTGGTGGCTTCTCATTGACTGAGCTGTTGTAGGGGTGGGGAGATGGGGGTGGGTGGTGGAGTAGGGAATGAGGAAAGTATCTCTTCTTCTGGCTGGAATAGTAGAGTTGTATCCATGTACAAGGTCAAGTCTGGGCAAGGTCAAATCTGGCTCTTCCTGTTGGGTCTGTAATTGACTATGATTGTAGTTCATGAGAGCTCCCCCTGCTGAAACTTCCTGACTCCATTTTAATGAGGTTTCCTACTACTAATTTTCACTTTCTCAAGGAGCTTAAATTCCAGTAGTGCATGCACAGAATGAAATAAGTTCCATATCAGAAGTATGCACAATGGACGTGCTGTGGGAACACAGAGTAGGAAGTTGGATACAATCAAATGGTGGGCATTAAGGCTGAGGAAAGTGTAGGTGGGGGCAATAGCATATACAGCCTAATGGAGACTTAGCAAGTGTTCTTTTGGTTCAATAGGCTGAGAAATGAATCAAAATTAAGAGCTCAAGAATGGGAAGAAGGATGTAAAGCAAAAATCAGTAAGCAGACAGGCCAGTAAATTTTAGAGTTGTTACTAAGATTATAACATAATGAAAATGTAAACAATATTTCTTAGAAGATAAGATATATAAAGTAAGAAAAAACAGAATAATTGTTTGGATCAGAGAGCTCAGTTAAAACTAGTAAGATAGGTAAGGGAGAGGTTGTCGTATTTCACAGGTGGAAATCATGATTGATTTTTATACAGAAATATGGGTTCAGATGTATTTATTATAATAACTATTATGTCAAGATGACAATAGTATAAATAGGGCATATGACCAGTAAGTTCTAGAAAACAAGAAAAAGCTAATACAAGTCAATGCAGCAAAAGATAGGATTATAAAGAAGGGAAATAGCAAGAAGTATAAAAATAGAAAGCATACAAGATGATAGATATACTAAGCACATTGCTTAGAATAATTAATATGAGTGCTCCAAATGTCCCTATTATAAGACTAAGACTCCTAGGCTGGCCTTCAAATGCAAAATCCAAATATTGCTATTTACATACTACAGATACACTTAAACCTGAATGACCAGATAGTTCAGAATAAGGACAGTTAGCTTCCACGCTAAAAAGTGTGTGTAATATGTGAAGAGAAAAGATATGCTTTCTGTGATTAATGAAAATTGATAAGTTTTCAAGAGAAGTATTGATAGTCTATAAAAATGTGCTGAATTCTAGGAGAGATTATCTAAAGGGAGTATGGTCTTTTAAAAGAAAGAAAAACCCAGAGAAGATCAAAAGTGAGATAACTTCTTGAAAATCAGATCAGTCTTGTACCTTCTTAGAAAACTTAAGATCTATGAGAGAGATGCTAAAATATGCTGTCTCAATGAACGTGTTACTGCTTCAGAGACACAAAATTAGAGGTATTTTTGCATGAGATCTGATGTTCCAAAGTGATTCTGAAGTAAAGTGGGCATGGTACACACATAGTTGAAAATAAAACTCAATTTTCCGATGAATGAGTGAGTTGCTAATAACTAAAAATGTTAAAAGGTTTTATCTTGTGTTCCTAATGAATTCTTTATTGTCTTTGAATTTTCTATTAACATGCTAAGTATTCAAAATATCTGTATTTAGGAAATCACATAAAATTGAAGGCAATGGCTCTCTCCTCCGCCCATCAAAGATGCCAAAAGGAAAGAAGGCTAAGGGGAAGAAGGTGGCCCTGGCCCCTGCTGTTGTGAAGAAGCAGGAGGCCAAGAAGGTGGTCAATCCCCTGTTTGAGAAAAGGCCCAAGAATTTTGGCATTAGACAGGACATCCAGCCCAAAAGGGACCTTACCTGCTCTGTCAAATGGCCCCACTACCTCCGGCTGCAGTGGCAAAGGGCTATTCTCTATCAGTGTCTGCCTCCCAGATTAACAAATTCACCCAGTTCTTGGACCACCAAACATCTCTCAGCTGCTTAAGCTGGCCCACAGGAAGAGACCAGAGAAAAAGGAAGAGAAGAAGCAGAGATCGTTGGCCTGGGCTGAGAAGAAAGCTGCCAGCAAAGGGGATGTCCCCACTAAGAGGCCTCCTGCCCTTCAAGCTGTGGTTAACGCTGTCACCACCTTGATGGAAAACAAGAAGACTCAGCTGGTGGTGATTGCATATGGTGTGGATCCCATTGAGCTGGCTGTCTTCCTGCTTGCCCTGTGTCGTAATATGGGGGTTCCCTGTGGCATCATACAGGGGAAGACTAGGCTGGGGCATCTGGTTCACTGGAAGACCTGCACCACTGTCACCTTCACACAAATTAACTCAGAAGACAAAGGGGTTCTGGCTAAGCTGGTGGAAGCCAGCAGGGCCAGTGACAATGACAGATATGATGAGATAGCCTGTCACTGGGGAGGCAACATCAGGGTCCAAAGTCAGTAGCTCGCATTGCCAAGTCAGAGAAGGCAAAGGCTAAAGGTCACCAAACTGGGCTAAGTGGATGCTGTTGAGTTTTCTGTACATAAAAGTCATAAAAAGTTCCCTTTCGGCCAATGTCAAAAAAATTGAAGGCAAATGATAAACCAGAAGGAAAAAAAAACCTGTATAATGGACAGTAAACGGACACCGCTAAAGTATTCAGCTCTCTCATGTAGAGGGATCCACTTTCTCTTCTTCACAGGATCCCTGCACGGGCCATCAAAGTAGAATTTTCAACCATGTGGTAGAAAAGGAAGAGAACTTCCACCCTAAAATCTGTCCTACTCAAAGCTTCAGTGAGATTGAGATTAAGAGAAGGAATTGATCATGAAGGGGTACCACTTACACAGGCTGACTCTGTGCTGGTGATTGGGGGCTGAAACTCATGGTTCGTAAGTACCAGCCTGTGTCAGGCTCTGTGCTGACAGCTCAGAGCCTGGAGCCTGCTTTGGATTCTGTGTCTCCTCTCTCTGCCCCTCCCCCACTCACACTCTGTCTATCTTTGTCTCTCAAAAATAAACATTAAAAAAAAAAAGGAATTTCTTTCTTTATTATTATTATTTTTTTAATTCCTGAGCTAACTTTCAGGACTTGTGCCTTGGAAGAAAGCTAGGCTTACCTGGAGTATATCTCACCTGGAGGAAAGTGTTAATTCCAGCTAAGATGTTGTCGAGTCTTCAAGCCCTGTGCCTGAGGGTCTAGATCCCCCCCTAGGAAGGGGAACTATCTACAAAGCTCATCTTTGTAATTTTGCTGGGGGCCTTGTGAGGATGTGTATTTCAGCCCTTTCTGGGTTCTTTTCTCTTTTAGATCTGCCTACCCCAGAGCCCCGCATGTATTTTAGGGTCCTTTTCTCCTAGGGGAGACATTGTCCCCTGAATTAAGAGGCCTATGGTTTATGCACAGAACTGGGCGGGGGGGAGGGGGGGTACCCGTGTGAAGTCTGATTAATTCAGGAGTGAGATACTAGCAGGCATTAGCATTTGGCCTCTAAATTCCCCCAATTATCTTTGTCAGTATGAAAGCTGATAATTTGATTTGATTTCTGTATTTGGAGTCTTTATCTGCCATTTCCTCATGATTAGATTTAGGTTATGCAGTCTTAGCAGACATAACCACATTGTTGAGGTTTTGTCCTCAATACCTCAACAGTATATAATTTGACCTAGCATAAAGTAAATAGTTACTATATCTCACCTTACTCATATTTTTTATGACAAAGAATTTCTCAACTTTTTTTTTTTGAAAAAGTAGTCCAGGAATTGATTTAATAAACAAAATTTGATTTACTTAGCATTTTATGTGTGAGTGTGTTTGTCTCAAAGTTGAAGATGAAATGTAAAACAGAAGTCAGGTTGCTCAAGACTGACCATTCCAAGCGGCAAGTAATAAGATGGTGTCCTCAGACCCAGTGAGGGTGCTTCATGGAGACATCTGGAGGGTTTTCGTGTGTTCCTTCAAGTCGGAGGGATGCAGGGACTAGCAGCTGACCCACAACCACAGAGTCTAAAGGTGAGCGTCACTGGCCTGAGCTCCACTGACTTGTAGCAGAACAAGGGAAGGTGGCCCTCCTGGAATCCACCACAACTTCTAGCCGCTGGTGTGACAAGGGATGCTTGAACTCCCCATGAACCCGTGAGGCCCCACAGGAGGGAATCCTACTGGGTTGTTCCGAATGGGACTCCACACAAAGGGACTGACCCAATGGAGGGGTGGGCTATAAGAAACCAGTGGCTAAAGAGGAAGTTGTAAGTGGCCAGCTGGAGGAGGCATGGTGTACGTCAAAGGAACCGTAGGCGAGAGATTTCCAGTGATGGAAGTTGTCTCTGAAAAAGCCACAAAACCACTCCAAGAAAGAAAGAATTGACATTTAGAACATCCCTCACAGAGAGGTTATCTCTGCCAGAGTATAACTAGCTGTACTGTAACTGTACTTTTATTTACCCTGACTTCTTTTCACTCACTTTATTCCAATCCCTGAGAGGTCCCAAGGCCTCAGCTAGGGAGTGAAGGAGACAGTAGAATAAGAGGTAGATATGAATCTAAGCACCCCCCTTTTGTTTTTCATTACCAGCTTCCAAGCCTGCAGTAGGCCAGAGCCCCCAGAAGGAAGAAGTTTTAAATTTGATGAGAACAGAATTTTGGTTACTATGCTTAAATAGATTTTTTTAATAGTAGAAGAAGAGATACTATGTTTCATTGACTCTAAGATGCTATTGATGATAAGATGCTCCATTATTTCATATACAACTAAGAAAGGAAAAAAAACAACCCCTCTAATTGTGATTATACGATGACATTAAGACTCAGAGAGGAGATGTTAAAATGGAAAGGTATGCTCATTTTAGGCCAGATAAAATATAGTAGTATTTTACTGTTTGAGAGTGATTGGAAAAACTATGAGGTCTGCTTGAGATTTCATTTAGGGGAGGGTAAATGAATTAATTATGCAGGATTCAAAGGGGGACAGTGGTGATAAAAAGTAAAGTTTATTCCTGCCTGTACCCTACAGTGTCCGACTGGCTCAATAACTTGGTTTAAGAATGTAATTTCTCAATCTAATTTCTAGCACACAAACACACATGAGCTAAAGTTGTCTTTCACAGAAGCCTGAACAGAAAAGAGTATCCAGGTACTTGAAGGCTTGTTTTAAGGTTCACATTCTCCAAATGAAATATGTCTAATCCTGCTCCAGAAGAGAAGAACACACTCCCTGAACACTAATGTTTGTGCTAAATTTTCTTGGTTGGAGTTAAAATTTGGAATACATAGAAATGATGAAATACTTGAGATGTTCTCATAGTTCACGAGGAATGACAGGAAAGAGTTAGATGTTATGCTCTCATTAACAGAGCTGATAATATGTGGAGGTTCATAGTATTACTAAAATATCATCTGGCCTCCCCACGCCTCAGCTGTCTAGATAAACTAAACCACCCACTTCTAAGGTCTGTAGAAGTCCGAAGAATTTCCTTTTGCTTTCATCAATTCCTGGAGAATTATGTCTCACAGTCCCCTCAGGCTCTGGTTCTCATGGGCATCAGTCTGGATTTGAAACTGGATTCCTGTGGTGGTTTTAAAATATGTCAATGAATTCTCTGACCCTCCCCTCTTCAAGAGATGATACTTAGTTCCTCTCCCCTTAAGTGTGATTTGGACTAAATGACTTACTTCTAATGAAATACATGTGGTGGATGTGACATTGTGTGACTTCTGAGATTAGGTCATAAGGCTAATTAGGCTTCCTCCTTGTCCTTTCTCTTGCTGTGGAGGGAGTAGCTCCCATGTTGGGAGGATCCTTGAGTAGCCCTCTAGAGAGAGAGGTTCATGTGGTAAGGAATAGAAGCTTGGAAGTGAAAGTCAGTTCTTTGGCAATTTACCAAGAGCAAGGGACATTTTAGAGGGTGAAGGTAAGGTCAGAGTTTGTATTTATAGTTCTGTCAGCGTGATTATACCCAGGCTTAGAGTCAATTTTCCCCAACGATACTTAATACCTTAATAAAGTATATAGAGCAGTAGCTTTAGAAAAATAAAGTATTAATAAAGTATAATACTTAAATCTTTAAAAGAAACTTTTCATTCATGGCAACTGGGTCTTCTCACCCTTGGGTTTTCCTCATTTTAAACCGTTATCTTCAGCCCACGAGATCTTTCTATATCATTTATCTGATCATGCTGTCCTCCAGTTAAAGAACACATCCATATCCCACCGACTCCTACTGCCTCCAGGATGAAGTCCAAAGTCCTTTACGTGGTTTATAAGCATTCTAAGTACTTCCACGATGTGAGATTGTGGTCACTTCTCCGGCCATGGGATATTGACTTTGAGCCTCATGCAATAAAGATTTTATTTTTCACAAGTTCTGTATGAAGCAGAAGACTCCGTAACCTTTACCTGAAGACCTTTTTTGTTCTAGAAATGAATGCTTATTTTTTTGGTCAGTATTTCTTACATACACGGAATTAGTGGACCAAGTGGCCAAAGCTTCTGGGAAAGAAAGAAATGACTGTTTTCACACCTATATAGTAGGACCTACTAAAACTGTGTGGGAACTTCAAACTGGACAGGAGAATGAAAAAAAAAACAAACCTGGTGGAACAATATGTTCCGTCTCTGAAAAGATTGTATTAAATTCCTAAACAAAGACAAAGGAAATAATACTTATGGTATATCCACTACGTAGCTATTGAAAAGAAAAAGGTAGATCTATCTTATTGACTTGAGACACTGTCTATCATAAAGAGTGAGAAAAAATGGTTAGAGAACAGTATGTACAGAATGGTCACAAGCAGGTAAAAGTTTATGCATGCATAAACAAATACAGTGTAGACAGTAACTATGTCAAGCTGTTAATGATGATTGTCTCTGGATTATGAGGCGAGTTTGTGGGGGTACTGTCTATATTATTCACTTCTGAATTTTTAAAAGTGTGTAAAAATGTATCCTTTTATAATTTAAAAAGACAGTTCTGTTTTATAAAGATCAAAGATCACAACTAGAAACTTTAAGTTAACATCGTTGTCTTCACATAGACTCTCATTCAAATCCTCCTAGAATGGGGGCGCCTGGGTGGCGCAGTCGGTTAAGCGTCCGACTTCAGCCAGGTCACGATCTCGCGGTCCGTGAGTTCGAGCCCCGCGTCAGGCTCTGGGCTGATGGCTCGGAGCCTGGAGCCTGTTTCCGATTCTGTGTCTCCCTCTCTCTCTGCCCCTCCCCCGTTCATGCTCTGTCTCTCTGTCCCAAAAATAAATAAACGTTGAAAAAAAAAAAAAAAATTAAAAAAAAAAAAATCCTCCTAGAATGATGAAAGGTTTGATGTCAGAATTTTTATGTATGTATGTTTATTTAGTTTTGAGAGAAAGAGACAGAGCGTGAGCAGGGGAGGGGCAGAGAGAGGGAGACATAGAATCTGAAGCAGGCTCCAGGCTCTGAGCTGTCAGCACAGAGCCCAACGTGGGGCTGGAACCCACAAACTGCGAGATCCTGACCTGAGCTGAAGTTGGACACTCAACCAACTAAGCCATCCAGGCGCCCTGGTGTCAGGGTTTACACACATCTTGGAACCCTATTCCAAAGGTATCTTTCATTAGCTCATTAGTGACGAAAACACTGTATCTGTTATTAAAGTCTTCCCCGTGGCGAACCTCATGTTGCTCCACATACATTTCCCCCCAGAGTTCAACTGGGAAAAAAAATAAAGAGTTGATAGTTCTCCTTTATTTAAAAAATTATTGAGTAATTAAAAATTTTCTTTTTCATAGCATGTTTGTCTCCTCCCAAATTTCTTGCCCTTGATCATTTCTTGGAAGCAACAGGGTGAAAATGAAGTGTGTGGGGTTTGAAATGGGTGGAGCCTGTTGTCTCCATTTACCAGTAGGCTCCCTGTGGGAAAGCCATTCCCTTAAACTCTCTGGACTTCAGTTTCCTCATTTATAAAGTGGGACGAGGGTGACTGAGAGGGTCACAGGAAATGATGAAAGTGAGTGTGGATGAACAATAGCATCTTGCAAATATGCTGCTTGACTCTTTGCTTCCTCCTTCCCCCTTCTCTCCTTGCTCTTTTCTTACCACAGTCCGAAGAACTCTGTACGTATCAGTATCCTTTTCTGGAAAACAGAATGAAAATGATCCCTGCTCTTCTGTACTTCAAAGGCTCGCTTGTGTAAGATCCAGCTGGGCAGATGCGTGTGAAGAATGTGGTAAGGAATAGGGTCTGAATGGCAGCTACATTTGTGTATTTGTATGTTTTTGTCCTATGATGGCTCTACAAGCGGGTTTGTCAGAGAGGACATCGTCCTTTCTATTTTATAGATCAGGATGTGGTTGGGGAGGCTGTGTTGCACACAGTCTCACAGCATTAGAACCCAGACTTCCGGATAATTGAAGGCCATTGTTCATGGGTGTTTGCTTCTGTGAATTAAATGATCTCACCTCTTTTCAGCTTTTCTTTCATTAATTCCACACATCAACATAACCAACAAAGAAAAGCAAATGAATTTTTCTGATGATTTTCTTCTCTGGAGTTTTGCTATGAAAGTGAGGTTGAATTATGTGAGCCCTGAGTCAGCCTAAGCCTGTACCATGCAGGGAATACAGTGGTAAGTGAGAAGACACAGTTCCTGCCTCCGTGGAATGTGTGTCCTGGGGGGGTTGGGCTGGAGTGAGCGAACTGAAAATAAGTGAGTCAACAAATACATGAAAAAGATAATTTTGGGTAGTGATAAGCACTTCTGAATCAAATCGTAGTGACCTGCAGGGGTGACAGGGTGGTGTGTTGGATGGGGTGTGACCCAGGCTCGAGTGGTCAGAGAAAGATTCTCAAAGGAGATGGGCTCAGAGAGAGCCCTCTCTTCACCCTCGCGTCCCCATTGCCAGTGACTAGACCAGTGCCTTGTAAACTATGTGTGTTCGGTAGATATTGGTTGAATGAATGAATCAGTGAGTGGAGGAGCCATTCCTGCAGAGATCCAGGAGTGTTTGGAAATGCTTTTGTTATACCAGCTAATACAAATAGCTGCTCTTGTTTTGCTCTTATTATGTGCCAGGCAATTAGGCTTAATGATTTGCATTTCTTTAAAACCTGAATCATCACAACAATTCAAAGAATTAATTACATTACTACCCGGTTTTTCAGGTAAGGGCTATAATGACATTTGTGGTACAGGGAATGGAATTTTATGTTATAGACTCTTGAATGTTCTTGTTATTCCTTTTAATCTGAAATGCTTTAAAAACAACAACTGTCACATTTTAATTAGTCAAAATGCTAGGAAATGTGGTGTTCTGATTCATCTAATTTTCTATCGAACACATTTGTTAAAGTTCTATATAAAAATAATAGTTTCGGGTGCCTGGGTGGCTCAGTCGATTGTTTAACTTCAGCTCAGGTAAAGATCTCGCAGCTCGCAGGTTCAAGCCTGGCATCAGGTTCTCTGCTGTCAGCAAGGGGCCTGCTTCAGATCCTCTGTTCCCCTCTCTCTCTGCCCCTGCCCCCGCTTGTGCTTGCTCTCTCTCTCAAAAATAAATAAAACATTAAAAAAAAGAAACTTAAAAAAATAATGGTTTCTCTGTTTCATTCATGTTAGTTATAACTGAACTGTAGAAAGTCTGAGTTGAAAGAAACTGCAGAATTCAGCCAGTCCTATAGTATTTTTTTTATGCATAAAGATACTTAGGCATCAAGAAATTAAATGAAACTCTTTTTTTTTTTTTTGTCTTTAATGACAGTGAATTTTTGTAGTGAGTATTTATAGTGGGTAAAACTATACCAAGAATGGTCATGAGGGGCGCCTGGGTGGCTCAGTTGGTTAAGTGTCTGATGCTTGATTTTGGCTCAGGTCATGATCTCAAGGTTGTGAGATCAAGCCTCTCATTGGGCTCCATGCTGAGGGGGAGACTGCTGAGGATTCTCTCTCTCTCTCTCTTTCTCTCTGCCTCTCCCCTGCTCATACTTTTTCTCTCTCTCAAAATAAATAAACATAAAAAAAACAACAACCCAGAAGCACAGCAGAAACTAGCATCGCATGTTTAATATTAAAAAAAAAAATACAAAAGAATGTACCATTTGGTAAGCACACAAGTCCTGTGTTTCACTAACAATTCCTTTCCTCTTCATAAGAACTGCAATAACATGTCGTTAGAACACCCACTTTACTGATAGACACACCTGAGGCTTAGGGGCCTAAGTAACTTGCTCAATGTGACATTAACTCTAACTGGTAGACCTGGGATTTGAAGTCAGATATACTCCTCCAATATACCATGCTGCCTCTCCTTAAATAGGATAGATTAATAGTAAAAATATTTTAGAGACTGGTTGTGAGAATTATAACAGTTTGGATTGACAGTTTACTTGTCCCAGGACACTGGAATTTATGTTACTTTTGTTCACTTTGAAGGTTGCAGCAAACTTATCTCCACCCCAAAAGAAAGCAAAGGGTCGAAAAAAATTCCAGTTATTTATATCTCAGTTAATATGTGTAGCATCACACATCCGATGATCAACAAAATCCGGTCATTTGGACAGTGAGACAGAGGGCTCTGGGCAACTACAGACAGGGAAACTTGTCAGAGACTCTTGGGGAAACCCCTACCTTAAGAAAATCCCTCCATGATGACAAAGTGTCCCAGGGACCTTTGAGATTCTCTAAGGGCTGATAAAGTGCAATCTAAACACCAGTGGCCGATACTATCTTTCATGTCTTCTCTGAATGACTGAGGATTTTGGCCTCTGATAGTCTTTTCTCCTCCTCTTCCTCATAGGAAGTTCCTGGCTGGAGAAACCCCCAATATGGGTGGGCTAAAGAGAAAGGACTCTGGGGCTGCTTGGTCTTCCCCAGGGGCTGCTTTAAAGATCAACTTCAGCTTTTATTTTATCTATCTATCTATCTATCTATCTATCATCTCATCATCATCATCTACCTATATATCATTATCTATTTTAGAGGAGTTGGGGGATTATAATGAACAGCTATCAACCAACCAATAGAGCCTAGGGATTAAGTTAATAAAACATGGCTTCCAGAGATTGGAGAAGCCAGCCCCAAAGTAATTTTAGCCATGTGAGGCCATTTGAGGATGGGTTTAAATATCACTTAGTCCTTGGAGTTGAGGAGCCCCTGAGCCCTGACACTGTACCCCCCATCCATCATGCTCCACACACATCCACTACAGGGGCATGCTGGAATTCTAATTTATCTAGTCATTATAGATTGAGGAGCAGATGAACTCTACATTCATGATTACACATTTGATTATTTCTGCAAAGTCACTGTTTTGCAGCATTCCCAGAAAAAGCCTTAATCTCAGGGTTACAAATCAGTCACTACAAAAACATTTATGAATTACCTGCTGCAAATCTTTAGATAAAACATGTTGAATTTTAGAAGTTAGGCTATCCTAAACCAGTAGAAAGATATCTCAAGGAAAAGGGCAGAAAAAAAAAAATCCTCATTTCTCCGAAATGTAAACGTCACAATCTTGGTTGAGCTAGTCCTTTGGCCTTTTCTTCTCATACCTGAATGGATCATCACAGCCTTCTTGGCCATTGAAATCAGTGTTATGAGAGAGGAACCAAGGACATCACATTTTATAACAAAAGACTATCAAGGGATACACTATTTTCTGTGACTGGAATTTACACCCTGCCATCCCAGCTCCCCCCTGGGGTTTATAGCTCCACTGTAGACATGCCATCCTATACTGTGATTACTCCTTTGCTTCTTTGCCTCCCCCACCAGGTCAACTTCTTTAAAGGCAGCTTACAGTGCCTATCTCACTGTGCTTGTCTTTGATAGAATTCCACAGGAAAACATCTACATGAGACAGGGATTTGTGTGCGGGGATATTCTCACACCTGAGAGGGAATGAAGGCAGTAGGATGGGTAGAGGAAAGAGTCGAAATGGAAAACCTCATGAGATCCCATCAATACCTTGGGTAACTCTAAAGCTGGAATGACCCCTTCAGAACCTTCCCCTCTTGAGGCAAGCGAAGTGGGCTTTCATTACTCATCTGCTAGTCATTGGATGAAGGTTGGCTCTCCCAGTGGAGGCCTCAAGAAAGGCAGCTTTCACGGGCCAGAGGGCAGTTCCCAGGAAATAACTCACCTAGAGTTGTCAGCTGCTGCCCAAACTCTCCAAAGCTAAGGGAATAATGAGTGTGCTTTATTTAATTCTGGATGCAGGGATCTGGGTGGTAATGCCATAGCATCCACTACAGTACTCAAAAAATATTCTTTTTTTTTTTAAGTTTATTTATTTATTTTGAGAGAGACAGAGAGAGTGCAGGTGCGGGAGGGGCAGAGAGAGAGGGAGAGAGAATCCCAAGCAGGCTCCACACTGCCAGCGGCAGAACCCAACATGGGGCTTAAACCCATGAAGCTGTGAGATCATGACCTGAGCCACAACCAAGAGTTGGACGCTTAAGTGACTGAGCGACCCAGGCACCACTAGAAAATATTCTTAAATAAGAGACATTATAGTTCAGCCATTTCTTTAAGTGACTGGTGTTTTTGATGTCATATATGTAAGAGGAATATTTTAACCAACTGAGGATGTATCATGCATAGCTGTTAGTTCAGAAGCATCACTTTTAGGGATCCGTGATATAGCTACCCATGATATAGCTCATACAAATTTGTGTGAGCACAAATTTGGTTTGACATATAATTAACTTCACTTATCCAGTATGATCTGCTTGAAGAAAGTCTGAGACTTGGGTTGAAAGGCCTGGGTTCTTTTTTTTTTTTTGTTTTTGTTTTTTTTTTTTGGTTTTTTTTTAATTTATTTTTTGGGGGACAGAGAGAGACAGAGCATGAACGGGGGAGGGGCAGAGAGAGAGGGAGACACAGAATCGGAAACAGGCTCCAGGCTCCGAGCCATCAGCCCAGAGCCTGATGCGGGGCTCGAACTCACGGACCGCGAGATCGTGACCTGGCTGAAGTCGGACGCTTAACCGACTGCGCCACCCAGGCGCCCCAGAAAGGCCTGGGTTCTTAATTAGAACTCTGCCATTTACTACAGTACAAGTCATTATACTTCTTTGTTCTCAGTGTTCGCATCTGTAAAATGGCAAAAATGATACTTTGGCTGGCCTCTCCACAGGGCTGTAGTGCACAATAATACAAAGGATGCTTGTCAAAGCCTTGGCATGAGGAGCCCTGCATGCTGAGGGTAGTGCAGATGTACAGACAGAGAGGAACAGGTGGGGGGTGGGAGGCGACTGCAAAGGGAAGGGGTGAGGAAGAAAGGTGGCATTTTCCTGAAGTAAGAAAACCATCTCTTGCTGCTTCACCACTGCAACTCAGGCTGGCTCAACAGAAGTAAATTCGAAATGAAATAGAACAAAACACAAAAGAGACAAGACAAAACAGTCAATTGAATTATATACATTAAGTAAATCTTTATGCATTTTAGAATGTGTTTCTCACCTTCTCCCCACCAGTAGAGGCTGCAACAATCATATTTTTTGGGGGAAAGGAAAACCACTGTATTTGTTTAGTTCTGGGGGGTTCTTGGCTACATATAATATAGGATCTATCACCTCAACACCACTTTGACTCAACTTGTTCATCCGAAAGCAAGTAGGTGTTCATTTTCTAAGTCTCTCTTTATCTCTCTCTCTCTCTCTTTTTGTTGTGGTCGTGGTTGCTTTGGTCTCATTTTTAATCTTTCCTGGTGACAACTCTCTCTTAGTCCCTGTCCTGAAAGTAAGTGATCATCCTTCAGGTCAGGGTAGAGCTAACTAACACGGACTTCCCCAGACACTACCCGCAGCGGTGGAAATGTTTCCTTTGAATTTTAAGCCTTTCAGCACTGATGGCACAAACTTGGTTTTGGCCGAAAACTAGAGAAAAATGTCATGTGGTCAACTCCAGGGAGGTGTAGTTGGCTTATTTCTAACCAGAGGCATTTCCCGACTGGTTGGCCACATGACACTTGTTTTCCCTTCTACCCCAGAGGCTTTCTGCTGCACATTCTGCTCCTCCCTCTACTCTTTCTTCTAATCATCCATCCATACATCCATGCATCCATGCATCCATCCCTCCATCTCCCTCCCATCTGGTTAAGATGCCAGCGTTGGTTGCATTACATATTTCATATTTCAGAATTCCCTTTTGCAACCTCCTGTCTGGGGCTAGATGTGGATGAATTCTGCCTTCAACTTCAACACCTTGCTCCTGGGACCCACATTTTTTCTGGCATGGCCTCCAGCTCTGGGAGCTGGTGATTGGCTAGCAAAGCAGCAGGTGATTGGCTTTCAACAAAGCAGCAGGGCCAGTTGGGGTCAGGTCTGCTTTGTGCTTCCTGTTATTTCAAGACTTAGGGATTAGATTAACCTGGCACTGAACCCTGGCCTTGGAAACAACATGTTTGTTGTTATCCATAAGGTGCCCTAGAAGGAGACCACACCAATGACTGGGAAAGCTGACTTTACTTGGGTTGTAGTAGATCTGGCCTCCATACCACTGCTCTTTTTCCTGTGTAGCCAGATATCTCCTCCCTTAACCCCTGAACCTATGCCCTGGGGTTTAAAGGAAACAAAGTGTCACATATCATTAGATGGTATATCATTAGATGGAACCATCTTTCTCATGGAAGCCTGCCATGATCCCCAACCCCACCACCACCCAAGGGTAGACTGGGTACCCTTCCTATGTACTCTAATGGCACCATGTACTTTCCCTTGTGTTTTTTGTATCTTTCTCTTCTACAAGTCCCCATGCAATAATTAACAAAACAAAACAAAACAAAACAAAACAACCCTCTTGTTCATCATTGATTCTCTAGAGTTTGGAACACAGAAGTGTCAATATGTATTTGTTCCTGAATTAACTGAACTTTGGAAAGTGTAGATCGTCTTCCAGTTTTCTGAGAAGGAAGAAAAATAGCAATATCTATTTTGCTTTTCTGGGTGCCATCAACCCAGGGCTCTGTGGCCCATTAAGAGGCAGTGCTGAGGGTAAGAGGATGTTGGCTTCTTACATGTGACTCTGTCTCTCGATGTTTTCTGTCCATCCACACCATCCTCCTTGCTGTACCTAGATCTTGGCAAGCACAGTCTTCTCCATGCAGGGCAGGGGGAACATGGCTGGCAATGGATAAAGGTGATCAGGAGGATATAACAAGCTGATAATAAGTGCCTTTTTCTTCCTGCCTACCCACCTCCATTAATATGGTAGGGAGATATGTGCTTAGCAGTGTATCCATGCTGTCAAGATCCTTGCCAAGCCTCTGTTCTTTCCTTCTTCTTTCTCCCTACTTCTCCCTAAATTCTCTTCCAGTCTTCTCTTCTGTCAGTTAAAAAACCCACCATATCTTATACACCTTAGAGTAAATGATCACTAGTGTATGGCTTAGGTGGCTTCTAAAGCTGATAGGGATACTATGCAACCTCTGCATGATTTTTTGTCTTTAAGGTCTATCTCCCCACTGTGTTATGAGCTCCTCGAAAGTATGGCTCTTTCTCACACTCTCTTACCCCAATGAGTAGAACAGATGCCTTCTCTGCATCAGGACTCTAGTCAATATTTGTTGGGTGAAATTGAAATTTACAGTGTTAGACATCTAGGTCGTGATGGATAGATGTACTCGATACCGTCACCTTTTGTCTCCGAGGGGTCAGGGCTTCTAGCCAAGTACATTCTCTTCCTAGCTCTCTGGCTACCTCATACTTACCTTAAAAAAATATCTTCCTCTGAGAAACCCTCTAGGGTGATGCAGACTTGGGCTAGATGTTCCTCCTATGTGGTTGCATAGAACCCTTAACTTCTGAGTATCATCGGAATGCATGAGAATAATTCTATCATGTTGTAGTTGCCTGTGTAATTTGTCTTTTTCTCTCATGAGGCCAAACATTTCCTGAGGGCAGGGACCTTGTATAGGCCTCCTCTTTTTTTATGATCTGACTTGTTTGAGCAAAGCTATCCAAGAAAACTTTCAGTGAGGGGGGAATGCTCTTTTCTGCTCTGTCCAATGAGGTAGCCACTAGCCAGATGTGGCTATTGAGCCCTTGAAGCTAGCATAATGAGGAACTACATTAATGGTATTTAACTTCAATTCATCTATATTTAAATTTAAATAGCCACAGATGACTAATGGTTGCAGTATTAAGCAGTACTGTTAGAAACTTGTCTGTTATTCTTTCCAAAGAACTTTTAGCATTGTTGATTCTTTATTTTGTTTCTTTCTGTTCTGTTTCAATCAGTTCTGCTCTAATCTTTATCGTCTCCTATTTTCTTTCTTTCTTTTTTTTTTTTTTAACGTTTATTTTTGAGAAGAGAGAGACAGAGCATGAGTGGGGGAGGAGAGAGAAAGGAGACACAGAATCTGAAGCAGGCTCCAGGCTCTGACTGTCAGCACAGAGCCTGAGGCGGGGCTCGAAACCACGGACCACGAGATCATGACCTGAGCCAACGTTGGATGCTTAACTGACTGAGCGACCCAGTCGCCCCTCGTCTGCTACTTTCTTTGCTTTTTTTTTTTCTTGTTCTTTTTCTAACTTCCTAGCTTGGAAGCTTATTATCATTAATTTTAACACTTCTTTCTAATGTATGCATGCAAAGCTGTACATCTTCCTCAAAGTGTTGCTTTATTAGTCTATAGTCTTTTAATCTATAGTAATTAATTTAATCTATAGTATTTTATTTTTTAAAGTTTATTTATTTTGAGAGAGAGAATGGGGGAGGGGTAGAGGGGGAGGGTGAGGGAGAGAATCTCAAGCAGGCTCCCCACTGTCAGTGTGGAGACCGATGCAGCGCTCAAAATCACCAACCAGGAGTCATGACCTGAGCCAAAGTTGACTAACCAACTGAGCCACCCACGCACCCCTAATCTATAGTATTTTATTTTTTTTAGTGTTGATTTATTTTTGAGAGAGAGGGAGAGAGAGAGAGGACAGAGCATGAGTGGGGGAGGGGCAGAGAGAGAGGGAAACACAGAATCCGAAGCAGGCTCCAGGCTCCAAGCTGTCAGCATAGAGCCGGACGCGACGCCGGGCTCGAACTCACAAACCGGGAGATCATGACCTGAGCCAAAGTCTGACGCTCAACTGACTGAGCCACCCAGGCACCCCTATAGTATTTTAAATAAACTTTATTGAGATTTAATTTACACACATTAAAGTGCAAGCTTTAAAATTTTATTTATTTAAATTAAAGTTAGTTAACATACAGTGTAGTATTGGTTTCAAGAGTAGAACCCAGTGATTCATCACTTACATATAATTAACCCAGTGCTCATCCCAACAAGTGCCCTCCTTATTGCCCATCACCTATTTAGCCCATCCCCCTCCACCTTCCCTCCAGCAATCCTCAGTTTGTTCTCTGAATTTCAGAGTCTCTTATGGTTTGCCTCCCTCTCTGTTTTTCTTATTTTTCCCTCCCTTCCCCTATGTTCATTTTTTCCCCTTCAATTCCACATATGAGTAAAATCATATAATATTTGTTTTTCTCTGATTGACTATTTCACCTAACATAATACACTTTAGTTCTATCATTGTTGCAAGTGGCAAGATTTCATTCTTTTTGATTGCCAAGTAATATTTCATTACACACACATACACACATACATACATACACACACACCACATCTTCTTTATCCATTCATCAGTCAATGGACATTTTTTTATTTTTTTATTTATTATTTTTTAATGGATATTTTTTAAAAAGTTTATTTATTCTGAATTTTTTTTTCAACGTTTTTTATTTATTTTTGGGACAGAGAGAGACAGAGCATGAACGGGGGAGGGGCAGAGAGAGGGAGACACAGAATCGGAAACAGGCTCCAGGCTCCGAGCCATCAGCCCAGAGCCTGACGCGGGGCTCGAACTCACGGACCGCGAGATCGTGACCTGGCTGAAGTCGGACGCTTAACCGACTGCGCCACCCAGGCGCCCCAAAAGTTTATTTATTTATTTTGAAAGAGACAGAGTTTGAGCAGGGGAGGCAGGGGAGAGACAGAGAGAGAGAGGGAGAATTCTCTGTACTCGATGAGGGGCTCAAACTCACTAAACTGTGAGATCATGATCTGAGCCAAGATCAAGATTCGGTTGCTCAACCGACTGAGCCACCCAGGCACCCCTCAGTTGCTGGACATTTACAGCAGTTCTATCAACAATAAAGTGCACCCTTTTTAAGAATAAAGTTAGATGAGTTTCAATGGATGTATACACCTATGAAACCACCGCCACAATTAAAATATGACTTTTCCCATCTTCCCCAAATGTACCTTCATGACCCTTTGCAGTCATTCTCTCTCCCATTAACCTATTTTTTTTTTTAATTTTTTTTTTTCAACTTTTTTTAAAATTTATTTTTGGGACAGAGAGAGACAGAGCATGAACGGGGGAGGGGCAGAGAGAGAGGGAGACACAGAATCGGAAACAGGCTCCAGGCTCCAGGCTCCGAGCCATCAGCCCAGAGCCTGACGCGGGGCTCGAACTCATGGACCGCGAGATCGTGACCTGGCTGAAGTCGGACGCTTAACCGACTGCGCCACCCAGGCGCCCCCCATTAACCTATTTTTACTAGAAATGTCTTTTGCCTTTTGTAGAATTTCAAGTAAATTGAAACAATTATCATCTACTCTTTGTCTCTGTTTCTTTATTTCAGCAGAATGTTTTTGAGAGTTATCTGTGTTGATGTATGTAACAATAATTATTTCCTTCTTATTACAGATTGGTATTCTATGAGATGGATAGATCACACTTTGCTTATCGATTTATTTCTTGATGAATGTTTGGGTTGTTTTCAGCTTTCAGCTATTATGAATAAAGCTGCCTTGAATGTACATGTACAGGTTTTGGTGTGGAGACATATTTTCATTTTTCTTGGGTAATTACTTAGGTGTGGGATTGTTGGGACATATGGTACATGTAAGTTTAACTTTATAAGAAATGGCTCAAGCGTTAAAAAAAATGCTTGTATCATTTTCAATTTTCACCAGGAATATATGAGAATTTCAGTTTCTCCACATCCTCATCAATACTTGCTATTGTCAGTCTTTCAAATTTTAGACATTCTAATGTGTGTAGTTATCTAACTGTGGTTTTGTGTTGCAGTTCCCTGATGACTAATGATGTTGAACATCATTTCATGTGCTCATCAGACATTTGTGTAACTTTTGTGGTATGACTATTTAAATATTTTACCCATTTAAAAAATTGGATTATCTTCTTAAGCATTCAGTGTAAGACTTCTTTATATATTGCCTTCTTTTTAGTCTTAGGGGAAAACATTTAGTCTTTCAATATTAATTGTGCTACTAGCTGTGGGTTTCTTACAGATGCTCATTCTCGGGTTGAAGAAGTTGGTTCACTTCAAGTTTGCTGGGAGGTTTTATCATAAAAGTGTGTTGAATTCTGTGTGCTTTTTCTTCATCTATTGAAATTATATATTTTTTAAATCTGTTAATATGGCTAATTTCATACAAATATACAACGTGTATTTTTTGTACCTTTTTGTTAGTATTATGATTTTGAAATTTATATTGTTTTGTGTATCAGATTTATCTTTTATTTTATTTTTTATTTTTTTATTTAAATTTTTAAAATATTTGTTTATTTTTAAGAGACAGAGACAGAGCACAAGTGGGGCAGGAGCAGAGAGGGGGGAGACACAGAATCTGAAGCAGGCTCCAGGCTCTGAGCTGTCAGCACAGAGCCCGATGTGGGGCTCAAACTCGTGAACCATGAGATCATGACCTGAGCTGAAGTCAGACACTTAACCAACTGAGCCACCCACGAGCCCTTATTTAAATTTTTTTAATGCTTATTTATTGTTGAGAGAGAGAGAGAGAGAGAGCAGGGGAGGGGCAGAGAGAGAGAGGGAGACACAGAATCCAAAGCAGGCTCCAGGTTCTGAGCTGTCAGCACAGAGCCCAACACATGGCTCAAACTCACGAGCCCTGAGATCACGACCTGAGCCAAAGTCTGAAGCTTAACCGACTGAGCCACCCAGGCGCCCCTGTAGATTTGTTTTTTAAAGTTGTTCTGAGCGATGCCTGGGTGGCTCAGTTGGTTAAGTATGTGACTCTTGATTTAGGCTCAGGTCATGATCTCCCTGTTTGTGAGACTGAGTCCCACATCGGTCTCTGCTCTGACAGCATGGGACCTGCTTGGGATTCTCTCTCTCCCTCCCTCTCTCTCAAAATAAATAAATAAAAACATTAAAAAATTTAAAAAAAAATTGTCCTGAAGAACTTCATTGTGTGAATATGTCCCCAATCTACCTTCCCTAATCATTTAGGTTGTTTCTACGGTGGAGCTATGATAAATAACCTTTCTACAAACGTTGTACATGCCTTCTGTGGAGGGAATAAGCATTCACATTTATTGGTAAATGCCCAGGAGTAGAACGGCTAAGTCATAAATTAAGTATGTATATCATCTTAGTAAATATTGCCAAATAGTTTTGTAAGCTGAAGCACACCAATTTCCTCTCCTATTAGTACTATTAGCATGAGAATTCCAGTTGCTCTACATCCTTGCAAACACTTGGTATTGTCTGTATTTTAATTTTATTAATTCTGGTGGGTGTGTACTGGTATGTCATTGTGGTTTTTAATTTGCATTTCTATGATGACTAATGATGTTGAGCACAGTTTCATATGCTTTTTGGCCATTTGGATCTCACGCTCTCTCTTTTTTTTCCTTAAGTAAGTATTTGGATTTTTACTCATTTCACCCCCACTTGTTTGTCTGTCCTTCCCTAATTGATTTATAGAATTTTAAAGATATAGATAATAAGTCTTTGTCAAATATATGTATTAAAAAAATCTCTGTGTGGCTTGGCTTTTATTATCTTAACAGTTACTTTTGGTTTTAAGGAAGTCCAATATATCAATCTTTTCTTTAAGGTTAGTGCTTTCTGTGTCCTGTTTAAAAGACCTTTCTCTTCTCCAAGTTCAAGAAAATATTCTTCTATTTTTTTCTATGAGAATTTTTACTGCTTTAGCTTTCATATTTAGGCTTACAATCTATTCGGAACAGATTTTTAGATGTTCTATAAAGTTGGAATTAAGGTTAATTTTTAAAATTGGATATCCAATTGATCTGTCACTAGTTTTTGAATTGATTATCCTTTTCCTACTGAATTGGCATCTTTGACACAAATCAGGTAACTGTGTATGTGTGGGTTTTTTTTATGGCCCTCTATTCTTTACTGTTGCTCTATTTTTGTGCCAATGTAATATTGTCTTAATTTCCTCAGTTTCATAATGTCTTGATGTCAGATAGTGTAAGTTGTCCACCTTTATTCTTCTACAAGACTGCCTTGGCTATTCTAGGTTCTTTACATTTCCATATAAATTTTAGAATAAGCTTTTAAAATCCAAAACAAAACAAAACAAACCTCTGCTGGGAATTTAGATTGAGATTGAACTGAATCTATAGAACAATTTGGGGTGAAATGACATCTCACCAATTTTAAGTTTTGTAATCCATGAGCATAGTATACTGTTCTATTTACTTATGTCGTCTTTTTTTTTTTTTTTTAATGTTTATTTTGAGAGAGAGAGAGAGAGAAGAGATAGAGAGTGGAGAAGGGGTACAGAAAGAGGGAGAGAGAGAATCTCAAGCAGGCTCCGCATTGTCAGTGTGGAGCCCGATGCAGGGCTGGATCCCATGAACTGTGAAATCATGACCTGAGCTGAATTCGAGTTGGACACCTAACCGACTGAGCCACCCAGGCACCCCTACTTATGTTGTCTTTAAATTGTCTTGTCAAGGTTTTGTTACTTTCTTAGTTGCAAAGAGTTAATTAAAAAAATATGTCTTCTAGATTAACTGCATCTTTTAACCTTGCCACATGTTTATTTTAGGTCAAGCATCAGCAAACTTTCTTCTGTAAAGTTCCAGAATAAATATTTCCAGGTTTGCAGTGCATACTCTCTTCAATGATACAACTCTGCTGTTGCAAAGTGAAAGCAGCCATAGACAATATGTAAACAAATGGGCATGTCTTGTTCCAATAGAACTTCATAAAAACAGGCAGTGAGCATAATTTTTGCTTATAGGCCATAGTTTGCTGACAGCCTTAGACAATTCTCTTGTAAATAGGCTTTAACTGGCTCTCTTGTGAATAGGATATAACTCAATTTTTAAAAATCTAAGTGAACAATCTGTATCTTTTAAATTGTTGACTTTAGTTCATCACAGTTAAAAAAATTTATTCTCATATATATTGACTTTTTTCCCACTCCATCTTACTGTTGCTTTGTATTTGTTCTACTTTTTCATGCTTTTCTCTTGTCTATTAATTAAATTTTTATTTATTTCCCCTCTAGTTTTTCATTTTTATTTCTATTGCTTTCAGTAATTACTCTTGCAACTTTGCCATCAAATATCAAACATCAAATATCAAAGTCTAACTTTACTGAACAAGATAAGGATCTAGAATACTTTGTTTTCATTCACTTTTGTATTAGCTTATATACTATTACTGTCATACACGTGCTTAGGTTCTTTCTTTTTTAACCCATTGATCAGTCTTTATTATTATGGTTTTCCTATAAATAAAATGTTTAAATTCACCCATATATTTACCATTTTCTTTGCTCATAATTTTTTTCAGCTTCTAAGTCCAGCTTAGACTTCTTTCAGGGAACATCTTCCTTATTGCCTGAAATATATTCTTAGAAGTCTCTTTAGGGATATCTGTTGGTGGTGACTACTAGTTTTATTTACCTGGAAATGTCTTTATTAAACTTAATTTTTGAAAGGTAGTCTTAATAGCACACAATTTTTGGTTGACAGTTATTTCCTTTCAACACCTTAAAAACACTAGCTTGGCTTCCATTGTTATAGTTGAAAAGTCAGCTGCCAGTTTAATCTAATTTTTTATTCCTTTGTAGGTGATCTGCCTTTTCTCTCTGGTTTTCAAAACTCCTCCTCGACAACTATACTTTTTAATTTCACACCTGCCTGTCCATTTATGATAGTCTTTTGATTATTGCTCATTTTTGTGACTCCATCTCTAGAAGCATTTCATACATAATTATTTTATATTAGGTATCAGCTAATTCCAGAGTTTTAGTAATTTGTTCTCTAAATTTACTGTTGTTTTGTTTTGTTTTCCCTCTCAGTCAGGGAAACTCAGTCAGGGAAATACCCTCTCAGGTGCTTTTGGTGACTGGGAAGTTAAGCAATTTTTCTTTGAGTTCCTAGCTGGTTGAAGTTAATCTATGAGGATCCTGAGGCCATAAACTGGAAGTAGTTTCAGTTAGTAGAGGATTTCCAGTTGTTTCTACCAGCATCCAGGAGGCACTACCAAACTGGGACCACTTTCACCTCTTTCTAGGTTTCTGACTTTCTGTGGGAGTCTTTGATGTAGGTTGCCTAATCTGAGGCTTAGTTTCTCGTTTAGCTGCAGTTCTGATCAAATGACCTGCAGAAAATCTTACATTTTTCTCTTGCTTATTCCTCATGGATTCCTACTCTGATTTCAACTCACTCTTTTTTGGTGGGGGAGGGAGGACTTGGTTTTCTGGGGCTGTTGTTGGTTGGAGCCTTCACAGATATCCCAGAAATGCATTTAGGTGTGTTTCATCCAGGAAACAGGAGGAGAAGGGTCCTGCAGAGAGTGTAGTCCACCATATAGGCAAAAAATAGTCTTTAAGAACCATGTTCAGCTGAATCCAGCGTCTGTCACAACTATTTGTTGAACGAATAACTCACTTTTGACATAGAGAAGGTAGTTATCAGTATAGTATATCTTGATAGATCTGGGACAGATTTGCTGCTGAATGATGTTGCTGCCATTGGCTTGTAGTTGATGCCTGCAATTCTCTTTCAAAATGAGGGGTTTTTTTTGTAATGAAAGCTCTTATTACTTAATAAATGGCAAGTGGTGCCTCAGCTGGTCAGTGCAGGTGACATACCAAATTTTTTATCAGTCACTTTTCACTTTTACCTTAATAAGAATTTATTATATGTATAAAATCAAAGAATCATCACATGTCCAAGCTAAAAGGAACATCAGACTTTATAGAATTTAACAGTTTTATTGTAAATATCTACATACATATTATTCAGAAGCAGGGGGTTTAAATGTCTAGGCTAAGATCCAAAAATTGACTCTAGAACCACAAAGAAAAAGCAGATTTTTGATAAGAAGTTTGGGGTGGAGAGTGAGCAGGAGACGGTTTGACATCAGACATACCTGGCTCTGCCACTTAGTGATGTGTTACTGGGCAGATTCTCATTCTTTCTGTGCCTTAGTTTACTCTTCTGTGAAACAGGAATATTTTAGTATCTCATTTACAGGATTGTTGTGAGTGTTAAATGAGATAAGATATGTAAATCTTTCAGCAAGTATCTCCTGGATAATGAGTACAATAACTGTCCTCTGTAGATGTTGTGATCAACCCATCCCTCTACCTACAGCCAAAAACTAACACAGAGAACCAATCATATGTTGGTTCACCTTGAGCCACCAGAAATTGTCAAACTGCTATCTTTAAAAAATGGAGTAATTTTAGCATTGTTGTGTAAACTGATTTAAATAATAATAATAATTATTCAATAATTATTTAATTATTAAAGGGGGGTATATAATAACTCCCTGTGAAATGCAGTCCAGTGTCAATGCTTATTCAATTTCTGATGATGATATATAAATGAAATTTAGTGTGTATCTACCACTCTGCCAGATTCCCATGTCTTTGCTCTCACTCTGAGGATGAAAATATTGAAGCTTAGATGCATGGAATAATGTGTCTAAGGTCATAGAGTCAAATCCAGGATTCTATACCAAAGCATCCAGGATTTAAGCATGAGATGTTTCCATGTAGAATATAATGTATCCTTGTATATTTTGACTCTTCCATAACAAGAAATAGTGTCCAAGGAACCAGAAGAAAAACCAGGAGAGTGGCACCTACATGGCTCAGTCCATTCAACATCCGACTCTTGGCTTTGGCTCAGGTCATGATCTCACAGTTCATTAAATCAACAGTGGAGCCCACTTGGGATTCTCTCTCTGTCTCTCAAAATAAATAAACTTAAAAGAAAAACCAGGAGAGAGCACAACCTCAAACCAGGAGAGAAATTTTTACAAAGGAAGAGTGCAGCGTTGAATGTCACTGACAGAATAAAAGAGAGATGAGAAAGGTAGATATATATTTGATTTTGAAATGTGGGGGTGCCTTTGATTACCACTTCTTTTTTAAAAAAAAAACAGAAGTTGTAGTTTTGACCTAAATTTTGTTATAGGAAACTAGCTGGCTAATTCCTGAGAATCACCAAGTGATAACTGAGTCAGTGGCCAGGAGAAAAGAGAATTTCTGGCAAGAACAACTTATGCTCACTAGACAAGAAAGGCAGCTCTTATGTTTCTTGTGTGCTAATATGAATTTCTCTTCAAATACAGAGAATTACAGAAGTGATGTTCCTCAAGATGTTTTCTGTTGACAGTGGGCAACCTAATCTATTTTGTATGCAGTCACTGTGGCTGATCTTACAACTTACAGGGTTTCTAGGGCTTTTACTAGGAGTTCTGGTCTTGCCTTCCTCCCTAATTAATTGGCCAAGCTATATCATTATATCAATCTATTTCAAGGATGCTTTGGTAGCTGGGTCGTGTATCCTGGAGATCTCTTCTGCTTTTTGTGCCTGCCATTTTCCCAACTAGAATTGAAATATCTTTTGCGTGGAAAGATGGTTTATCCATATTTATACAATCACTTATATACTAACTGTGCTCTGGGATCATATTTGATTTGTTAAGATGTTAAGATGTTAATTGTTTGAGAACTTTATATTCCAGTGACAGTTCCCTAGAGCTCCTCTTCTTAGAGTTTTCATGCTGATGTGGAAATGACATATAGATGGTGGTAGTTACTTAATAAAGACAAAGACAGGGGCGTCTGGGTGGCTCAGTCAGTTGAGCATTTGACTCTTGATTTCAGCTCAGGTCATGATCCCAGGGTTGTGGGATTGAGCCTCACACTGGGGCTCAAGATTCTTTCTCTCTCTCCCTTTGTCCCTTCCCCATTCTCTCTCTCTCTCTAAAGTAAAATAAAAAAAAATAAAATAAAGACAAAGATAAGTGTTACCAAAGTATTCCATCCAAGCTGGAATCTGAAATAAATGGGAGTAAAATAAAAATAAAAAAAATTTCTGCTAATCTCAAGGAGGCTAGAGATAACCAGAAATGCATCATTTTGAAGGATCAGGAGGAAGAGTATAAGAGATATATAAATTCATTTATTGATTCAGTCATTAGTTTAAACAATTAATTGATCATCTATTCCATAGCAAGCATTGTGCAAGGTGCTGGTGTATAGTAGTTAAGAAGATAATCAAAATCTCTGGATGCATGTAATAGAGGAACATAGGAACATAGGAATTTCAGATTGTCTAGAAAGTCGAGGGAAAGTGAACATGAGACTTGGGGTCTTATCTGAGAGGATAGGAATGATATGTTTCTAGATGGGCAGATCACACAGATTACCCATTAATTGGGTATACTGCCTGGAAATCTTTGTGGAGTCATCCTCCCCCTGAGTGTAATCCTCCCTCTTATGCTCATCATGCTATTTCTGTCAAGAACCTTTCCTCTTAGCTTGATTGTATAACACAGCGGTTAAGACCGTGAGCCTGGAATCAGACTGAGTGGGTCTCTAGTTCCAGTTTGTCATTGATGAGCTATGTTATCACTAGTTAGAATACTCACTGGCTTTGAAATTCAGTTTCCCATCCATTATATGGGGCAATAACTATATTTAGTTCATAGGACTATTGTGAAGACGTAATTCAATGATTACCCAAAGCCTTGAGCATTACATCTGATTCATACTTAGTAGCCATCATTATTGGAATTGTGCTCAGTTCATTTATTAAGTACTTAATATATCCCAGCTTTATGCTAAGTAACTTACATGTGAGTTGACAGTATCTCTTTCTTCTTATCACCTCTCACCCCTCATTTTTTGTTCCTACTGTTGAAATTCCCGGGAGGCCTAGAAATAGAGCATTCCTAAAAATTGGAGTCAGTAGCCTAAAAGGGCTACACAGGCCATGGCTGATTTCTGATTCCCAGGTTTAAGACCCCACTTTCCTTTAGGTCTGTATTTGAGCCTGTTTCTGGTTATTCTCATGATCAAGACATCAGATGTTGACTGGACAGAACACATCTGGAGCAGTTACATTTATGACAGATAATAACTGCTACAAATTCCCCTGTGTTCTTCACTCCAGACAGGTTTCTGTCTCACCACCGTGGAAGGTGGTGGGGCGAGTACCATAAAACCATGTGCTGCTTTCTTTTTTACCACAGGCAGAGTTTCACTCTGGTTGAATGGGTTCAAAGAAAAGGTTTCACTCTAACTGATGGTCTTACAAACACCTGGAACGTTTGAAGCATTATGATTATAGCTGACTTGTTCTGAAAAATTAGGGTTCTTATTTTGAGGGACTGTAACTGTATGTTCTTGGATGAAAGGGAGAGAAATTCTGTCTTCAGAAATCAGAGATTTATCACAGCATTACATACAGAGGTTTGACTTAACATCCAGTTGCAGAAAATAAAGCAGCAGTGCTGAATGCCCTGGGGAGGCTGAGGGACCCAGGAGCCTGGTTCTTGGCTCACAGATGAGCAAGTTCCTCCTGTAATCCTGCTTTCGAGTCACCTGTTTTAATCTCCCTTTCTAAAAAGCAGGTGAGTGCTAACATTTTTGTAAATTTGGAAGGTAAAATAGGAAATCTTTACCAAGTGCAGTCCATAAATTAATGATGGTCATGGGAGCTAACCAGGGATGCACCTGGGCTAGAGGTCAGCTTCTTTCCTGTGGCTTGCAGATTCAGTGTGTCCTCTCTTTTCATACTCTCTGCTCCTTCATTCACTTCCACCTTCATGTGCTTTTCCCTTGAGCAAAATTACAGGGGGCTGAACTGGTGCTTCAGTCTTTTCCAAATATGGGAAATTGGGAACAACTGTGTACACTTTGAGGCTATATTAGTAGTTAAGGCAAGGAGAGGAAGAGGAAGACAGATGGGGGAAAGTGTGGAGCCTATAGCTTAGAGGGTGTCTTCCTAAGGAAAAATTTCACTCACTGGATAGCAGAGTTAGAGAGACATGGCAGATGTGGATTAATCTTTCTGTCAATCTGTACTGAAATTTTTTTTACAGAAAACAATTGTCATTGACCTCTGTCCTTTCTCTTTGTCATGGGATTAACACAGTTATCTTTAGTTTTTAATTCTTAGGTATGATGTTGGTGTTGATTATTGGCTTGAAATTGTTCTTTATCATCTTAAGGAAATAGGAACATATTATAAATTTTCAAAGAGTTCTTTTAAAATCAAGAAAAAGTGTTCGATTTTACACTATATCTTGGCTTAAAAAGAACTCTTACGAAAGCAACCTAAGTGTCCACTGATAGATGAATAAAGAAGTATAAATAATATACTTTATTATACCTACATTATATACAATGTAATATATATATATATAGAGAGAGAGAGATAGATACACACATACACATACAATGAAATATTACTTAGCCATATAGAAGAATGAGATCTTGCCATTTGGGACATGGATGGAGTTAGAGGGTATTATGTAAGAAAAAATAAGTCTGACTGAGAAAGAGAAATATCATTTGAGTTCACTTATGTGTGGGATCTAAAAAAAAGATGAATAAACAAAAAATAGAAACAGACCCATAAGTACGGAGAACAAATGGATGTTTGCCAGAGGGGAGGGAATGGGGGGATGGGCAAAATGGGTACCGGGGAGTGGGAGATACAGGGTTCCAGTTATGGAAGGAATAAGTCATGGAGATGACAGGTTCAACATAAGGAGTATAATCAATGGTACTGTAACAGTGTTGTATGGAAACAGATTGTAGTTACACTTGTGGTGAACTAGCATAACACATAGAGTTGAATCACTATGTTGTACATCTGAAACTAATGTAATGGGTACAGGTAATGTGAAATTTGTGTGTCAATTGTATTTCAGTTAAAAAGGAAATCACAAAACTGTTTGATTTTATCGATTTTTTTACAACCAATTGAGATGCTTTTATTGTTTTACTTATTCAATATGATGATATTATTATCAACCACACTGTTGTAAGATTTGAATGTGTGTGTGTGTGTGTGTGTGTGTGTGTGTGTGTATAAAGGTCTTATAACTATGTGCTCTGCTACCTTAATAAATTACAGATCCATCCTTACATTCCTGGAATTAAGCCCAGGAGGCACTGTTAACCTGTGCCCAATGGCTGATGCATGTCCCAGTGGAAAAGGAGGGTCCACAACAATCAAAATCACTTTTTTCCCAACAATTGAAAATGCTTTTTTTCAGGAACACAACGTGTGCCCTTGGAATTGTAATTCTTGTGCATAATTCTCTCCTCTCTCCTAGAAAACACTGGTAATAAGAGATCTGCAAGTGTTTACAATTGAACGGATGTGGTCTTATCTCATCAGTCAGATGAGAATGGCCAACAGAATGGTATATTCAGAGAAGTGTGGAAACAAGAGGTGGGTTTGTTTGGAGAAAATTCTCCATGGTGTTTTCACACATCTTGTGTCAGCTTTTGTTCTAGAACATTTTTTCTAGGATCATGTAGCACACAGCCTTCAAAACTAGAAATAGTGTCTTTCTCAGGGTCAGAGGGCAGATTTGCTTCTGGTCCAGCATAACGAAGATGGAATCTCTGTGTGGTGCAAAGCTTGGACAGAACTGCTTGTAGCCCCTTAAAAGATTAGAAGTTTCCTAAGGTTGGGGTTCCTCAGCTGTGACAGCACCCAGTTATGTGGCTGTCCACACAAGCCCTGTCCCTCCCCACATGGCCTTGGGAACAAGGGGTGCAGATGTGAACATGGAGTACATGCTGCCCTCTGTGCCATAAGTACAAACTATCTAAACCCTTTGGGTTACTGTTTCCATCCCCACTAGACTTTGAAAGTGCAATAGTTCAGTTCAGCATGTGCACAACTGCTTGGGGTTGCTGAAGTCCTTGACAAGGGTTGGACAAATGACTCAAGGACAAAATGGTCAAAGTATATGAATAGGCAACTCACAGAAGGAGAAATCTAAACAAATAAAAAATAAAGATATTCTTTATTGAAAATGTATCAATAATGAGATACCATTTTCTTTTACTTATCAAATCTACTCAATTAAACAATATTTATAGTTAGTTTTGATGCTGGTAAGATGAGGAAAATGTTATCTTGTACATTGTCATTGGAAGGGTGAGTTCTTACTGTATTAATTTTCTATTGCTGTGTAACATTACCATCAAAACAACACAAGTGTGTTAGCTCACAGTGTCAGAAATCCAGGGAGGGTGTGCTTGGATTCTCTGCTCAGAATCACACAAGGTTGAAATCAAAATATCTGCTAGGGCCACAGCTTTTATCTGGGCCTCCTTCCATCTCACTGGTTGTTGGCAGAATTTGTTTCCCTGCAGTTATGGGGACTGAGGCCCCCCATTTCTTTGCTGGCTATCAGCCACAGGTTGACATAATCAGGAAATCTACAATATTCCGAGTACTGGGGATTATTACAGGGTGTATGTGGTGAGGAGGAGGAGGAGGTCATCCTACAAATCTTCCTACTGTAGTTACTGTAATTTGGGAAAGTAATCTGGCACTATCTTTTGTAATGAAACATGCATATACATTTTAATTCTGCATTCCTACTTTTATAACTCCACTTTTTACAAATAAGTACATCAACCTATAGGATAAAAGGCCAAAGATATTTATTACATCGTTTGCAATGACCCCAAGTTGGAAACTCATTCTTCAACAAAAGGAGACAGGTTGAATAAATTATGAATTATCTATAGCATTTTTAACATGAATAACTTAGATCCTTTTCTGTTGATAGTGGATTAATCAACATCTATGTTTTTTGTAATTGGTTGACTATTATCCCCATAACATTAATCAAATAACTATTCTCAATGATTAGAAATGCCACTTTTATGATATATTAAATTCTTGTATATATTTCTGAAAATTCCATTCTACTGCATTGGTAGCTCTGACTGATACAAAATCCCATTAATTAGAGCATGTCCCACAGTGTGGATGAGCAATTATTATTACATTTACAATCTAGTAGATATTTCATTTCCATAATTGGATGGACCTACTGGTATGTGGAGCAGGAATCATCATTTGCCATAGGTGCTGTACCTATTTGAGGGAAAAGTGCACAATAACTTTTTCTTTTATTCATCACTGAAGTACCTTGTTATGGAGAAGTTATGTTTTTGTTAGTTTTGGATGATTTCATAAACCATAATATAGCCTGGTAGAGGTGCATCAGAATATGTAATTCCAGGATACCTACTGGGTTTGTAACAAGAGTAGGTGTTGCCCTGCTAAATAAAGGAGATTAGGTCCAAGTTCTACTCCACACCTTATATTTTTTGCAGAGAATAGTTGATCAATATTATGACTCTTGATCTTAATTTATGTTAAAGGAAATATTGAAAACTGTGTATGCAATAGATAACAGTCACTGAATGTGTACCTTTTCAGTGCTGTGTAAATAAATGGATAGCATGTGCATGTAAAACTGCTCTACATCAGGAACATTAGATATGGAAAGTAAAAGTGCCCGGTTGAGTTTTTAAAATAACAGCTGAATTGAAAACATTTCTTAATGTCACAGTGGTAATAAGTAATGTCAGTTTCACTGATTCCATATGATGTGAACTACCATTAAGTAGTTCCTGGATCCCTCTAATTTAAGAAACACTCACCAGACACATGGGGTAGACAACAAATAGTAGTTCTGATTATATTATTTTTGAGTGTTCCCCAAATGTTTTGCATTGTGATAGATACTAGGAATGCAAAAATAAATATGACACTCACAGAGATTTGAGTCTAGAAAAGGGAGTAAGGCACACAAATTGATCACATAAATGCCAAGGGATTGCCATGCTAGAGGAACAAAGAAAAGCATCCAGTTCAATTTAGATGGGGCTGAGAAAGCTCTCCCCTAGGAAAGATATTTGAACAGAATATTCAAAGAAGAGTAATAATAGAAACTGTTATTTTTGGTTGAGGGCTGATTCATGTACTCCATATACTTTAGAAGCCAGACAAGCAGGTGCCCATTCTATTTTGAGATACTCAACCAAGACTCCCACCAGGTAGGAGGCCACAGTATTTTTCTACAAAGTTGGGCTATATTTTCCTGGTGAAATATGTATACCCTCCTTGCAGTAATTGGCCTTGTTTTCTTAAGCTGTAGTTTTGCAAAAGCTATTCCTGCTCTCTTCAATACTCTTTACTAAATCATGCATTGGACTAATTCATACCTGTCTTTCAAATACTCAACTTGTATCACTTCCATCTTAGAAGAATTTCCCATTATCCTAGCTCAAATTAGATATTTTCTTTCCATATTCCTCCTACTCCTGCATACTCTTTTTTTCATTTATATATATTATATATATACATATATTATATATGTATATATATAACTATATATATTATGTATTATATATTATATATGTATTTTATATATGTATTATATATGTATATATGTATGTATATATTATATATTATGTATTATATATATATGTGTGTGTGTGTGTGTGTGTGTGTGTGTGTGCGTGTGTATTCCAGTATAGTTTTAGCTTTTGGAAACTAGAGTTTATGTCTTACTAGGATGGCTTTATTATTATTCTATTTTATGAATCCAACAAACAATTGTTAAGACCTACTATATGCCAAGCACAACTGGCCACTAAGAATAAAAAAATGAGAAAGCAACGTAACTGACATCAAAAGCCCACAATTTAGCAGGAGAAACAAATATACAATATATTCTAGGCAAGAGCTATAAAGATTACATCAAAGTTTTGTAGTAGCACAAGGTAAAAGCTGATCAGTTCTGTGGGGTTCTTAGAAAGTTTTAAGCAGGAGGTTAACAGTTGAATTGGTTCCTGAAGGAAAATTAAGAGTTTTCTGGAGGGACAAAGCAGACAAAGATGGTTCAGTTGAAGCAAATATCATGTTCAAAAGCATGAATAGCCAGCTGGGCATCTGGAGAACTAAAGCTAGTTCAGTATATCAATGAAGAATGAGAGAGAAGAGGAACACCCATGAGGGATAAAGCTAGAAGAAGTGGTAGGAGAAGGGGGCCTTGTCTACCGGGTTAAACGGCTTGCATATTATCCCAAAGGCACTGAGGAGTTAAGGTTTAGAGGAGGAGAGTTTTATGATTACATTTGCCATTTAGAAAGATGACTTCTGCAATAGAGAGGATGGAGTAGAGGAGAAGGTATTAGGGACAGAAAGGAGACTATTACCACAAAAGTAAATTAAAACAGGGGCGCCTGGGTGGCGCAGTCGGTTAAGCGTCCGACTTCAGCCAGGTCACGATCTCGCGGTCCGTGAGTTCGAGCCCCGCGTCAGGCTCTGGGCTGATGGCTCGGAGCCTGGAGCCTGTTTCCGATTCTGTGTCTCCCTCTCTCTCTGCCCCTCCCCCGTTCATGCTCTGTCTCTCTCTGTCCCAAAAATAAATAAAAAATGTTGACAAAAAAAAAAAAAAAAGTAAATTAAAACAATGAAGAGTAATAGAAAAGGAACAAGCAAGAAAATTTAGTGGAAAAAACCCTCATTCCCAGTTGAAACAAAAAGTATCAAATACCTAGAAAACTATCCAAAGAAAACAAGGAAGACATGACCATCCGACAAAATACACCATATTTCTAATTAGAGAATCTCAATAGTAAAGATGTCAATTACATTTAAAATTTTTTTGTAAATTACATTATAAAATTGGTGATATCATAAAGCAAATTACAGCAGAGTTTTTTGAACTTGACAATATGAATCTACATTTGGAGGAATAAATAGTAATCAATGAAGTTTTGAAAAGAAAAACACAGACTCAAACTATCACATATTAAAAAATTAACATGAAAATAAAATACAGGTACTGGCATACAGAACTAAATAGAAAACTGAAAAGCAGATTCAAACATATAAAAGAACACAGCATGCAATGAAAGTGGCAATTGAAACCAATGGAGATTGGTGAGACAACTAATTAGTCATTGGAGGGAAAATGGATTTTAACCTCTATTTCACTCCCTTCATAATTAGAATATTCTAGAAGAATTAAAGATAGAGTTTTTTACCACACACAAAACATCTGAAATCATGAAAGTATTAGAAGAAAACAATACAAACTATTCACATAATCTTGGAATAGTGAAGACTTCCCTAAGCAGAACATAAATGCAGAACTCATAAAGGAAAATATTCTGTCATGGGAGTCCACACAGCATTACGTCTGATCAAACAACTTATTTTCACAGCAAATGAAGTGTGGCAATGGGCTCATGCTCATGGAATTTGGTAGTTTTATCATGTTTCCCACCATCCTGAAGCAGCTAGCTTGACAGAATAGTAGAATGGTTTTTCAAAGAACCAGTTACAGTGCTAGCCAGGTGACAGTGCCTTGCCAGACAGGGGCAAGGTTCTCTAGAAGACTTATATGTTATGAATCAGTGTCTAATACATGGTACTGTTTCTCCCACAGCCAAGCCTCACAGTCCAAGAATCAAGGGGTGGAAATGAGAGTTGCACTACTGTTACCTCACAACAGATAATAGTTTTGCGCTTCAGAGGGTACAGGAGGAGTATGTCTAGATTTAGCTCATCTCTTCATTGCTGTGGTCCCCCAAGATCCACTCATTTAATGGACCCAGATAGCTGCCTTAAATGAGTGCACCAGAAAACCTACTCATTGATTCTGATCACCTTCTAGTCCTGGAAGGTGGTTCTTCTGATGGGTATTGACATACCCTACTTTAAAGTACCCTCCAAATTACCACAGTAATTTTCACCCCATATTTTCAGCCCTTAGTAGCCAACTTTACCATTACTCTTCTGCCTGACCATATAGCCACATATTTGGTCACTGTTTGAGAGGCAATAAGATCCCCAACACAGGGGCAAACAGTGTGCCCTTCAGCCCACTACACCGATTTGTTTTACCTTCTTTGATCAGAGTGATGACCTTCCAAACAAAACGCTGGCCATTTGCTTTGGAACTGCCATCCATAAACCAAACAGCTATTTGTTGGTCATTTGATGGCTGTTTATAAGGTACTATCCAAGTGGTGATAGGGTCTGGCAGCTTTTAAGGTGGCTTCAAAGACAGCCCTAGGGGAAAGAGGCTCCCTGCTCATAGGTACCTCCTTGCAATCCCCTTGTAGTATGTTGCAGAAATAAACTATTTCTGTTTTATTATGGAACTCTTCTGGGCACTGCTATCTCCATTAGAACTGTTCTGTCTGCCAGAGAGAGGGGCAAAGAAGGCAGAGGCCCATGAGGAAGACTCCCTGGGGGAAGGCCCTGCATGTATCTGGCAAAATGGACTGACTCCAGTAACTCCCAAAGGCTAAAAATGGGTCCAGACAGGAATAGACAGTCTGGACTAAGCTTTGCATACCTGATAGTAGATGTAAATGCTAAAAGTACAACAAAATGACCACAACAGAAAATGTTGCAACAATTTGGACCACTGAGTCACAATTCTTCAGACTAAGGAACATTTCACAGTCCATATTGTCCAACAATGGCAGAGAGAGCTCTTCCTCATAAAAGAGTATGGGAGGGGTGCCTGCGTGGCTCAATCAGTTAAGCATCCAACTCCCACTCTTGATTTTGGCTCAGGTCATGATCTTATGGTTCATGAGACCCCTGAGTCAGGCTCTGTGCTGACAGCATGGAGCCTGATCAGGATTCTCTCTCTCCCTCTTTCTTTCTCTCTCTCTCTGCCCTTCACCTCCCCTCTCTTTCTCTCAAAATAAATAAATAAACATTAAAAAAAATAAAAGAGAATTGGAATGGGTAGCTGGAACAGTGGTTGTCTAAAACCAATGGGAGGAGATATAGACATAAAGGGCTGGCTTACATACCTTCATGAGTGCGTGCTCTCATTCAATATGAAGGGGGCCAAGGGAGGGTTCCCACTACACAAATTATTCTCCTTTTCTGGTGTATCTGGGGAAAAGGAGGAGGAGGAGAAGGATGGTATGACAGTGACTATATTTTTTCTTTCTTTCCCACATCATCTCAACTTTTCCTTTCCCTACTCACGCAGTGACCCTAGGATGAGGGATACCACCGCACGTGTTGGAAACACGGATGATTTGTAAGCAAGAAACTGTATCTTTAAACCTTTGGGTCAGAATTCCTAAGGGCTTGATGGGGTGGATTGTGCCTTAACCACATCTGGCAAAACTGATGCTGACAGTTAATGCAGCTGTACTACCTAGTGGTAGTTCATTCATTCTTTACTTCTGTAATCCTACCTTAAATGGATTGGAGTAGACTGAGGGGAGGTACTTGATAAAGGAGTATATCTGGCAACCTAAACCAGTCCAGTAGCTGAAACTAACATTCCTTACACATGCTAAACATTTCGGGTATAAATGGAGAGAAGGAGAGATAATTGCTAAGGGAAAATGAATGAACAGGTTACACGATGAGGGAATTCCAATGTATTACATTAACACTTGGAACGAGGCTCAGAACAAGGGATGATACTCTTCTAGCTCTGATACCAGATGCCTAAAAGGGTGATGCCATATATTTCTTAGATTACTTCTATTTTTTGAAAATGAGACAGTAACATGGAAGCCAGCAAACCCGAGTGGCCTTGCCCAGAGAGACATTTTGGTTATTTGATATGATGATGAATGGGCTAATTGCTAATTGTCACCAGTTAGGCGCTAAGACCTGACCTTTACTGCCCACCTGCTTGTACTCACCGACCTCTGTCCCAAGTCTTTCCTTAAGCTCTTTTTTTCAGTTTATCTCTTAACTCAGGGAAGTGGAAACTGAAACCACCAGTCTAGCAATAGCAACTGCCCTGACAAGACCTCCCACTTGCCCAGACCATTCAGACGGGTTTGAGTTAAATCCCTGACTTGCGCCTGCACAGATGGACCATGCAGTGACCTCTAGAATGAATCACAACTACCTTTACCTCATTTTAATATACAATACTAAAATGAGCACAAGCCTCATTTACATAACATAAAATGTGTGTATAGGCATGTTTACATAAGGCATATGCATATTCACAGCCTTATGCCCACCTCTACATATGATTACAAGGCTTCCCTAGGTATTCTTCCTAACCCTAAATAAAAGGAATCCATCCACCCTTGCTCGGGGAATCATGGCTTTGGAAGTTATTCCCTGTGATCTCCTTTGTTGCTGCCAATAAAGTTTACTTTGTGTGACAAGTCCACCTGGTATATCTGTGACTCACCAAGGAATTAACTCACATTGGTTCAGCTACATAACTACTTAGTGGGACTCCAATAACATGTCAGTATCTTTTTACTCTTATTTTTTGAGTTATATGTACCATATTTATGGTGTAACACTGAATCATTGGCAAGCTAATACTGATACTGGTGGTCAAAAGTACCGTGACATTGAGTCAAAAGCCTCCTGTACCTACCGCACATTGGCTATTCTAGATGTTACACATATAAAGAGAACCATGGCCAAAGACCAGTGGGTGGCAAGTATAAGAAAGAACTTGGTTGACTTTTCTCTCTGGTTCCTGAGACACAGCCTCAAAATACTTGGAATTTCCTGAGTGATAGGAAAGTGTCTTTGCTATTTATGGTCAGCCCTGATAGTTTAACAGGCTGACTCTGGGTGGGCCCCTGTCGTCTGTGTTGTTGAGATGACTCAGGATGGGAGTCTGGACATGTGATTAGAGGGCTGGAGTTTTGAGCCACAGTGATATTAGCTAGGTCTCCAGAGAGGGAGGGTGGGGCTAGAAATTGAATTCAACAGATGATTCTAACAATGATGCCTAAGTAATGAAAACCCCATAAAATTTTGGACACCAAAGCTTGAGTGTGCCTCCCTTGTTGGCAGTGTTCTGTTGATGTGTAAGGAGGGTAATGCTTCTTGACTCCACGAAGAGAGGGCAATGGAAGATTTGAGTTTAGAACCCTCCCAGACCTCACTTTATGATTTGTATCCTTTTGCTAAAATAATACTTTAATAACAAATATACTGGCTTTCTGAAGTTCTTTGAATTGTTATAGTGAATTATTGAACCTAAGTGGATAGTGGGAACCCCCAAATTTTTAGAGTGTTGGTCAGAAGTGAGGGAGGCCTGGGGAATCACCGCAACTTGCAGCCACTGTCTGAAATGAGGGCATTCTTGTGAGTGACGGTGTCCTTTACCTGAGAAGTCTGACCCAACTCCAGGTAGTTGATGACAGAAGTCATTGCAATGCTCTCCCCACCCCCCAAATTAATCCTGGTTAAGAATATTAATAAATTATTATCTAAAATTCCTCTCAATGTAGATGCTGAATGTCTAAAACTACAATTATGCTGAAAATGGGAGTGAATCGTGAGGGACTAGATTAACATCAGAACCCCTACCATGCAGCATTTGGAGTTTTATGAATTTACTTATGCTGAAGTTAAAGTGGGGTAATCAGTGCATAGGTTCAATTAGACTGGATCAATACCTTTGGGAGATAGTTCTCTCTCAGGTGTCTAAAGCAGAAAGTTCAGACAGTGCCTTCTCCAGGGGAGAGGAAAATCTGGGCTTATCTTATCACATCAGTCACATCATCAATGAGTTCAAAAGCGATCTAAAGAACAAGCATCCAAGAAGATGATTTTAATCTCTTTTCCTTATCCACCAAAAGCTTCAATGTTACCTAAAATTACATTTGGAATCTGTTTATATTTGAAATGTATCAGAATACTACTTTGAAGGGCTATGAACTCAAGAGTAAGGAATGTGTTTAAACACTTGAGTGCCCTTTAGAGGAAAGTATGTGGCTAAAAATAGAGCAGGAGGAATGGCCTGTCCACCCACTTCAAAGGGTGTTCCCTGATAGATAAGGAAAGTTTTTTGGTAGAATGACAGGCTAATGCAGTAAAAGATGGAAGCCACATCCTTTCTTCATTCTCTCCAAGTTTAGTATTCTTTCCAAGGTCAGGATTTAAAGGGTATGAGGTTTCTCGATTTGACCCTCTCTGTTCTATGGACAGAATTGTGTTTCTCAATTTGACCCTCTCTCTTCTATGGACATAACTGTGTTCCCCTAAAGTGCATATGTTGAAGCTCTAACTCCCAACATGATGGTATTTCAAGATGAGGCCTCTGGGAGACAATTAGGTTTAGATGAAATCATGAGGGTGGGGCCCTTATGATGGGATCAGTGCCCTTATAAGAGAGGAAAAGACACACAGTGCTCTCTCCCTGCCATGTGAGGACACAGTAAGAAGGCTGCTGTCTATAAGCCAGGAAGAGGGCTCCTACCAGAAACTGAATTGGCCAGCACCTTGATCATGAACTCCCCAGTCTCCAGAACTACGAGACTAAATTTCTGTTGTTTAAGCCAGCCAGTCTATGGTATTTTGTTATAGCAGCCCAAGCAAACTGAGACAATGGTTTATAGCAATTTTGCTCAGCATCTGCTCAGCATCTTTTATTAAATATTAGTATTTTTAAGTTTGTGTGCTTCTTTCAGTCATAGATATGCTGATAGGCAATTAAGGCAAAGTCAGGCACTGTTATTTTTCTATTATTTAAACTCAGAAGTTCAGCCTTGATATTTTTGGCTTAACTTCCCTTATCTTTTTCAAGGCTGAATGGCAAACATCTGTCCTGTTTCCAATTTCTTCTCTCTTAAACAAAACAAAACAAAACAAAACAAAACAAAACAAAACAATACTGCCCGGGGGGCTAGGTTGGTTAAGGGACTGACTCTTGGTTTTGGCTCAGGTCATGATCCCATGGTTCTTGAGTTTGAGACCCGCATGGGGCTCTGCACGGACAGTACGGAGGCTGCTTGGCATTTTCTCTCTCTCCCTCTCTCTCTCTGCCCCTCCTTTGCGCACTCTCTCTCTCAAAATAAACAAATAAACTTAAAAACAACAATAACAACAACCTTCCCCCTCAATGTGAGGATGGGGACCTAGGAGGCAGATAAGACCTGATAGATGATGAAGGTGGAGCAACACAAGGCAAAGAAACATTAGGTTAAGTCCTAAGCCTAGTGCAGAACTCCAAGCGGTTTCAATGGAGCCATGAAGGACTCCTCTTTGCTCTGCTAATATGTGCACATTTAGCCAACAGTAGAAATTACTTGTCTCCTCCAAAAAAACCCCCAAGTGCAGGTCTTACTCTCTTTCCCCCTCGCTTTCCAAGGAAGAGAAGCCAAAATAGGCCACACCCACATTATAACAGTATTAACTTGGCAATGTGGTGCCATCTCATATCAAATAACCAGTAAAATCCTAAACTTAAACCCAAGCGATTCTCCTTGGGGTCGCGAAAGAAAGGAGGTAAGAGAAGGCGAGTGCAGCTCCCCCTAGAGGTTAGCAATAACATTCCTGTAAAGTAGGTTTTCTGTTACAAACTGACTCTTGCTTTCTCATATAGCTAAACTTCCCCGCATCCATCATATTGCCAAACTCTGTTCAAGAATTTGAGGGACATTATGGTAATCAACAGATTGAAAAGAAAACATATAGATAGCACAGGGACTAAAAAAGGCACGAAGAAACACTGGGGCTTTAGTCCGTTCTTTTTTATACTTGTTACAAGCCTCCCGTTGTGGACATGAGTATTGAGGTCCAATCGATCTTAATCAGCAATATCAATCAGACATGAACACGCGAGTTGCTTGAAAACGAGAAATGCTAATCTTACTTCCCTTCCCAACCTCCCCTCAGACCAATTAATCAGAATTTCTAGAGGCGGGACCTAGGCATTAGTACTTAAAAACATTTCTCAGGGGATTCTAATGTGCAGCCAAGTTTGAGAATCAGTATATTGGGGTATACATGTGCTAGTCAAACCTACTTTCTTCTTTCTGAGCCCCGTGTTTCTTCTTCTTTTATATTTTATGTTTTCATTTTCTGTGGTTCCATTTTGTTGCTGGCAGTTCCTCTTTTGATCTTCTTTTTATTTTAATTTTATCAATCTTATTTTCCTCTTGAATATTTCCTTTCAACCTCTGTTCAAAAGATGCTTCAACTGCATTTAATAAACTCAAGATATTCTAGGTTTGCCCCATCAGTCTTGATCTGGTAATTCCTACTCCTCCAGGACCATGGACCTTGTTTATGAGAAATAAGGTAGAAATCTATATCCAGGCACATGGCCTCACATAAAGAATTTGAATGTTGATGATTTTCCTGCACTCATCATACTTTGTCTTAGAGTTGCCTTTGCATTACACTCATTTAGAACTTGATGCTTTAAACATCAAAGAGGTCTAATGCAGAAAGTCATCCAAACATCTAAACCCTAAAGCCTCCATGTCCTGTTTTATATGTCATTTTCAAAACAGCTAGGAAAATGGAACTGATGACTACATACTGATTTGTTGGCTACTGCATCCACTTTCTCCTACAACTAATGTTCAGCCATGACCCACAAAGAGTAATTTGGAAGCTTTTGAGAAAACTCAGCTTACTTTAGCTTATGTGCTTGATTCGGCTTAAACAGGAAAACCCCATAATGCCAGAGAAGCTTGTCTAATTGTCTTCCCAGGACAGGTCGAGGGCAAAACCAGAAGCTGACGCATCTTGGCTTCATCACTTCATCCAGCAGAGACTTCATCCAGCTCTCTCTTACCAGACAAGAACGAGATGGGAAGCAGTTGCGAGGTCCTGATGTTTTCGCTGAAATTTATGTTTGTACTAGATAGGCCAAATTGCAGGGCCCGAGTCCTCCTCATTCCTCCCCCTCTCCAAGCCTCAACTTTAATTTTTTGAATACTCATACTCCTAAGTATCCTATGAGAACCTTTTGCCAGCATGGTGAAAGGTAGTAACTGATCAGCTATGGATCCCTATTATTCTGGCTTCTGCTGATAGTCTTCTTTCATATGCCCTTCTTATTCCATTCTTTTGTAAGTGAATTCATTTACTCATGTTTCAGGATCCTTGCTCTTGACCTCTTTCTCGGACAAGTGGAGATCGCTGGGCTGAGCTCTTATATTTGGAATGGATATGACGACTATACAGGTTTAGAACTTCAACTAAAAAAAAAAAAAGGTCTGATAGATGAACACCGAGGAAGATCTGGATGTGAGGGGAGATAGGAAATATAAGGTCCATATGAGCAAGGAAACAGCAAGACATTGGTTAAAATTGAAGGGTTGGTAAAAAAAAAACAACAACAACAAAAAAAACCAAACTAGCAAGACAGAGTGAGTGGGTTCAAGAGAAAAAACTTGGACATATTTCCAAATGTAAGGAAGTGTAGGGGATGGGAGTCTTAAAGTTGCCCATGGTTAAAGCCACAGAAGAGAAGCTTGAACGATTCCTAGGAAGTTCAGAAACTTATCCTGCTGGAGGTGAGCTGGTGATCATTTCATCTGCAACTTCTAACATACGTTTTAAGCCAAACCTCTATCAAAAATTTCAGTGGAGGTTTTGTACTTCTGAAGTGTTCTATGAAGTCCCGGTTGTTAAACTGGGGAATTCTGTCTTGGTCTTGTTCTGATCAGGGTTCTCTCTGGTGCCTGAGTTGCCGCTTTCTCTCAGTGTTCATTGCTGGTCTGCTCACAGTGATGGAGCGTGCACCCTACCCTGGTGGGAAGTGATGCTTCCTGATTGGGTCCAGGCCGTCTTGCGGTACACAGAAATACAGAAGTTGAGATACTTCCTGTGCAAGACAAATAATCATTCTTTCAACTTAGACCCATGGAAGGGGTGCAGTGTGTTTTTAACCATTTAGTGCTAGGTATTATATAGATAATTATCCCAAAAAGAAGAGAAAAATGGAAAGTTCCACACTGGAAAGGCTCCTTAAGTAATTACTTATATTTAATTTCAATGAGCAATTTTATATTTTAATAATTTCAACAATCTCAACTTCAAATCTCTAATTAGATTTCTGTGAAGACTGTATGAGGATATATCAAGAGATCCATAATGAAGCTGTTGGAACCTTAGGCTAGCATTCCTCCAACATGATGAACAACTGGATTTATCATCCTTTAAGACAGGACTTCAGAGACCTTTTTATTTCTTCTTTATCTTCCTTCCTCCATCCCTCCCTCTTATTCTTTTGAATATTTCTTTTCTATCATCAGAGCTAAGGACTGAAAGTATCACAGAAAGTAGCCAAAATTGAACTTTGGCAGAGAAGCCTCTATAAACATTAAAAACCTTGACCTTGCTAGCCAACAGAAATCTGTCTAAAATTCAAGAGTCACACAATAATAAGGCATTTATCTTGTTCTCTGGTTGTAATTCTCCACCTTCTAGAAAGGACTTCAATAACGGAAAGGTTCCTATGCTTCTTTCCAGGGAAAACACGTTGCCAGATGGGGTAGGCTTAAGTCCTTTTAATGTAAATTGGACAAGACAGGGACCTTATCCCTAATCATTGATTCTTTCAAAGTAGTACTACTTTAATAACAACAAAAATAATAAATGATAACCAAAAGAGCTAACATTAATTGATTATTTCTTATGTCTTGGACACTCTGCTATGTACTTTACATGTATTTTTTTTCTCTCTCTTTTTTAAATGTTTGTTTATTTTGAGAGAGAGACAGAGCACAAGTGGGGGAGGGGCAGAGAGAGAGGGAGAGAGAATCCCAAACAGGCTCTGTGCTATCAGTGCAAAGCCTGACATGGGGCTCCATCCCACGAACTGTGAGATCATGACTTGAGCCGAAATCAAGAGTCAGATGCTCAAAACCAAGTGAGCCACCCAGGTGCCCCCTAGTTTCTGTTTTAATCTTCAAAATAATGCTATGGGATAGAGACTATTCTCATCTTTGTTGTAAGTATAAGGACAATAAAGCTTAGAGAGATTAAGTAATTAGTGCAGGTCACAGAGCTGTAAGAGCTGGAACTGTGACTCAAGACCAGGTGTTTATTATCAACTTCCCATTTAGACCATCTTGAGGAACAACCTGGGTCAGGCTTTCCCACATGTGTAATATCCCATTAATTCTATAATTAGGTATTGAGTACCTTCTACATGACAGGCATTTTTGTAGAAAATGGGGGTCCAATAATGAACAACATCTGTCTCTGCCTTCAAGGAGTTCGTAGATTAATTCAATTTATCCCCACTGTGTTCTATAACAAAATTCCTCTTCAGATCTCTTGTTGAGCAATTAAATGCAAGTGGAAACTCAGATGCTTGTAAGGAATCTGCAGTTAACTTACATGGTGTGAAGTGTGCTAGGTGAATGTAGAATTCTGGGAGCAGATCTGCTTGTATTTTGACCAAGACTTACACATCTGGTTAGTATTTGCCATTTTAAACACCCAGCAGCTCTATAAAGTCTTGGACCCACTTTGTGCCTTCCCTCTCAATGGTTTCCAAACCTGAGCTTGTTAAAACAGTTAAAACAGAATGCTTAACACCAATCTCCACCCCCGAGTTTCTGATTCAGTGAGTCTTTGGGAGAACCTCAGAATTTGCATTTCTGAAAAGTTACCTGGTGATATGGATGATGCTGGTGTAGGGATCATACTCTGAAAACCTGTTGGACCATCTAGGCATAATTTTAGTCTTCTTATTATGTTATGAAATAATTCTGTCCGGTGGTATCCCTGAGTTTAGTCTCTCAACAGACATTGATCTTAATCTACTTTTCTCTCTTCCATTCTTCAAAGATATTTATAGAGATCTTTGTTAAGAAACTGGAGATGCTGAAGTGAATAAGACCCTGTGGTTGGGGTCTTTGTTTATATACAAAACTACTTTGTATATATAAGACAAAAATTTCTATCTCTTAACCTCTATCTCCATATTTACTTTCAGTTGTAACCCATCAAACTTTTTTAAAAAATGTTTTTATTTATTTCTGAGACAGAGAGAGACAGAGCATGAGCAGGGGAGGGGCAGAGAGAGGGGGAGACACAGAATCTGAAGCAGGCTCCAGGCTCTGAGCTGTCAGCACAGAGCCTGACGCAGGGCTCGAACTCACGTACCGTGAAATCATGACCTGAGCCGAAGTCGGACGCTCAACCGACTGAGCCACCCAGGCGCCCCCATCAAATGTTTTAAATAAGCATATTCTCTCTAATGTTTACTGTTTGTTTCAAGATGATCAACTAAATAAAAATTAAATTTAAAAATCATTAAGTTTGAATAATGTGCTAAAATGGTCAAAATTAGTTAAATCCTTTAAAGTTTTCATAAGACAAAGAAATACAAAATATCTATCAAGCAAATTGAAATAGTGATCTCAACTTAGCCCTCAGATGCCATATACATAGAATAGATATTGAATGGTTATCATCCGTATTGATGAAAAGGGAATTGCCATATATGGATCATTAAATTTTGAATGCTTAGAATATAATTAAGGACACTGCACAAATTTTATTTTTTTTAATATACAAGAATTGGATGATTTGATGAGGTAGGAGTTTCAGGATCCCATAATGCCTATGAGTCATTAGTATGACCACTGCCACCACTGCCACCACCACCCAACATTTACTGGGTACTTAGTGTGTGTCAAACACTGTACTTAGTGCTAATTACGCATTATCTCTTGCCCCTCCCAAAATCTGTGAAGCAGGTACTATTATTATCTCCATTCTAAGGCTTAAGAATATTTAGCACTAAGCGTTGGTACTAACTGTTGATGTTATTGCCAAGGGAAGGAAGCTTTGGTGTCCAGGTGCACAAGCTTTGACTTCAGGGGAGGGGGTGTATTGTGAAATGAGTGGGTAGACAGGCTACTTCCCAGAAGTCACGAGTGCTCTGCCCAAGTCCTCCCACTGACTTTAAAACCCAGCTGAGCTTTGCCCTTTTCTTGTGTCGTGCAGGAAGGATGTGGCATTGCTACAAGAGTAATATCACAAGGAACAGGACACACAGTCCATCCAAAGGCACCAAGAGTATGGTATGCCATTTTGGAGAAATTGAATGGACAATTTTATCTTTGGATAGTTCCCTCAACCTTGAACTTTGATAATGTGAGGGATGTCCTTAGAGATTAACAAAGACCCTTTCCTTGATATGTAGATAAAATTTCAGTACTCACAAGTCTTCTTGCTGCTTTAAAATGCATCTCAATTTTGGTATGTCCAAAACTGAACTTAACCATCTTCCAGCCCCTGCAAACATGTGCCACGCCTCTCCAGTGTTTAACACCTTGAGGAAGGGCCCTGTCATGCACACGACTGTCCAAACCAGAAACCTATCCTTCATTCTGGTTTCCTCCCAGTCAGTCCCTCATCCCGGTCCAATTAATCAAGTCTACTTCCTGAAAGACTCTTTTCCCACCAGTCTACCATTCTTGCTTTCTTTCCTTCTTGTTTGCTACTCTCTCATCTTTTATTAATGTCGTTGTCAAAGTGATTCTTCTAAAACTGCAATTATTATGTCATGTTCTCCCTTAAACACCCTACAACAGCTTTCCACTGCTATTAATATAAGCTCCAAATTTTGTAATGTGGCTTACAAAATGCTCCACGACTGGCCTCTACCTACCTCTCCTGTTTGTCTCTGACCACTTAGACACCAACCATGATGAATTTGTTTTTGCTTCTTGAGAGGGCCACATACTATCACCTGTCTGGGCCTTTTATATGCTGTTTTCTCTATCTGAAACACTTTCCCTTCAATTCCTATTCACACTTCTGACATCAACTTAAATAATCCTTTCTCCAGGAAGCTTTTTACTCTTCCACATTAAGGAAGATATGGATACTATATATATCTTGAACTTCTCTAACAAAACACTTGTTCACTTTATTATAAGTTCTTGTTTAATAGTCTACCTTGTCTGCTAGCCTGTAGGCTCAGAGATGGCAAGAACCACATCTAGTTTTTCATAAATGTATCACAGGGCTTGGCATATAGTAGGGGCAAAATAAATAGCTATTTCATTAATTGATTTAATGAAAGACTTAAGTAGGGGCAAGTATTGTATAGTCTTGTACCTTCCGAAGTCACTGAAAACATATATATATAGTATTTTTACCTTTGGTTTTCTATCACCCTTTGCTTTTCTTATTGGTTTTAAAAACACAAAAGCAAAAAAATTCCCAATGGAGTCAGAGGTGTTTGAAGCCTTGGTTTATCTCTAGGTAAAACTGTGAAATGAAGAAAAAATGAATTTAGTGGTCCCTACTGTCACGTGGCTGAGGTTCCAGTTTTGTTACCTTCTGCTCAATTCTCTCACCTGAGAATCTTGGTAGGCTCAGTTTCCCCTAGAATTTGCATTTTTTCCTATTAATATTTGAAAAATCCCACTAAAATTCACCTCAGCTGCATCCTTTCCCTCCGTTCTCCTCCAGAACACACTCTGTATTCTGTTTTATCATGGATCCATTGAATCATGGGAAGGAACCTCAGCCAATATCTAGTCTACCTAACTAACTTATACTTTAATTCCTGCTTTTCATTTCCATGTTGAGTTATCCACAACCAGTGGCAAAAATACTCAGTGACAAGGAACTCCCAACCTCTGAAGGCTATCCATACAGATGGTACTAATTGGTCGGAAGCCCCTGTGCAAGGGAGGGAGGAGACATTCATGGAAGGGAGGAGTCATGCCTGGAAGGGAGGAGACATGTGGGTTCATTGTCAGTGTAAACTTTGAAGGAGTTTATCCATCTTTTTCTGAGATCAGACTTTGTACAAAATAAGAGGAGATAACATTTAAGGTACTGGGAAATAGAGGTTGCAAAGTTGTATTATTAATTATTTTATTTGCACGTACTTTATCATAGGTGGCAATTAGGTTTTGGGAGAGTAAAAAGGATTTTTGCAATTTAATACTTCAATATTTGTGTTCACAAATGGATTAAAATATTTTATGTCAATTTGCTAAATATATTCAGCAAATTTATGTTCCACTTTTCTTAAGAAATTCTTAAGAATTTGTCATTTTGCACATAGGTCAATGGAACAGAATAGAAATCCCAGAAATAAACCCACAATTATATGATTAATTAATCTTTGACAAAGCAGGAAAAAATACCCAATGGTATTTCTTCAACAAATGATGTTGGGAAAACTGGACAGCCACATGCAAAAGAATGAAACTGAACCACTTTCTTACACCATCACAAAAATAAACTCAAAATGGGGCTGGGTAGCTCAGTTGGTTAAGTGTCCAACTCCAGCTCAGGTCATGAACTCACGGCTTGTGGGTTCGAGCCCCACATCAGGCTCTGTGCTGACAGCTCAGAGCCTGGAGACTGCTCTGGATTCTGTGTCTCCCTCTCTCTCTGCCCCTCCCCTGCTCACGCTCTGTCTGTCTCTCTCTCAAAAATAAACAAACATTAAAAAATTTAAAAAAAAACCTCAGAATGGATTAAAGGCCTAAATGTGGGACCTGAAATATGGAAGTCCCAGAAGAGAACACAGGTAGTAATTTCTCTGACATTAGCTGTAGTAATATTTTTCTAAATGTGTCTCCTGAGGCAAGGGAAATAAAAGCAAAAATACACTATTGGGACACTGTTTTATCAAAATAAAAAAGCTTCTACACGGTGAAGGAAATAATCAACAAAACTAAAAGGCAACTGATGGAATGGGGGAAGATATTTGCAAATGACAAATCTAATAAAGGATTAGTATCCAAAATATACAATAGACTTGTCCAACTCAACATCCCCAAAACAAGGAATACAATTAAAAAATGGGCAGAAGACATGAACACATATTTCCCCCAAGAAGACAGATGACCAGCAGACACGTGAAAAGATGTGCAACATCACTAGTTATCAGGAAAATGCAAATCAAAACCACAATGAGATACCACCTCACACCTGTCAGAATGGCTAAAATCAACAACACAAGAAACAGTAATTGTTGGCAAGGATGTGGAGAAAGGGGAACCCTTCTTCACTGTTGGTGGGGATGCAAACTGGTGCAGCCACTGTGGAAAACAGTATGGAAGTTCCTCAGAAAGTTAAAAATGGAACTACTGTTTGATCTAGTAATTGCCCTACTGGGTATTTAGCCCTAAAGTATGAAAACACTAAATCAAGGGGATACACGCACCTCTGTTTATTGCAGCATTATTTACAATAGCTAAACCATGAAAGCAGCAGCCCTAATGTCCATCAATTGATGAATGGATAAAGAAGATTTGGTATGTATACACAATGGAGTATAATTTAACCATAAAAAGAATAAAATCTTACCATTAGCAACAACATGGATGGAGCTAGACAGTATAATGCTAAGTGAAATAAGTCAGTCAGAGAAAGACAAATACCATACAATTTCACTTCTATGTAGAATTTAAGAAACAAGACAAATAAGCAAAGGAAAAAAAGAGAGAGAGAAAGACAAACAAGAAACACACTCTTACCTATAGAGAACAGACTGATGGCTACTAGATGGGAGGGGGTTGTTGGAAGGGGGAAATAGGTGATGGGGATTAAGGAGTGTACTTGCTGAGATGGAACCCGGTGATGCATGGAAGTGTTGAATCACTATATTTTACACCGGAAACGAATATTACACCGTATGTTAACTAATTGGAATTAAAATTAAAAGTAGAATTTGATATTTTGTTTGTAATAAACTGAACATTATGAATGATGAGAAGAGCAAGTAAATCCAGAATAATCTTTCCAAATGAAATATTATGCAAAACAATAAAAAATAAAAAATACTGTCATCATCAACACTATGGATGAGAATCTTACTCTTCACCTAACCCAGTGGCTTCAAAACTTTTCAAAAGAAAGCTGATCTGTTTCTGTTTTTGCTTTTTAAATGAAATACTCTCATGCCAAAACTAAATAGAAACTTAAAAGCAAATCTGCCTTATTGAAGTTAGGTGGGACCCTCTAAGTTCTGTCCACTTGTTTTTAATTCCTCTCCTCTGTATGAATTGAGGGCTCTTTGGAAGTTAGTTTGAAAACTACTGATCTGATATAAACCATCATCAAGCACGTAAAATTAAGATCATGCCAGTTTTATCTTATTATATCAGATGCCCTTCTAAAGTAGCACAGGCAAGAAAATATCCAGTCACACAGGAACATTCTATAAGCATGTATTCCTTACACACACACATATACCCACATGTGATATAGACACACCTGCAAAAGATATCAGAGCATGCTATCAGAGTACAAAGCGACAGACATGTTGTGTACACATATCCAAGTATCACCTGGGCAGATGGGGGTCACCTTGACCCTTATGGAAAATTTCATATGCTCCTCAAGATTTCTACTGATTTCAGAGCTGCTGATATCTCTATTTCAAAGCTCTTGCTTCAGTGGGATTAGCTACATTTAAGAACCATTGCACTGTCTAGCTGATAGTTTCCCTCCTTCCTACCATGTCACACCAGACATGAGACTCATAGACATAATAAATACATAAGACATAATACCTAAATAAATACCTAAGACATAATAAATACTCCACTTTATTTGAAATGTCTTTATTTGATTCTAGTATCACAACCTGTGAAATGACAGGCTTAACTTTATTCTGTCAATTACATCCTTTTTATAGTTTGAGCCTTATGATTTAAATGTTTAGTAGTTCTCCCTTAATATGTAAACACTTGTGTGATCAGTGGAAGAAAGAGTGATTTTGACAGGGCTTGTAAAAAGATTAGTGCACAGACGTAATTTTGGAATTATAGGTGACCACTCCCAGTTCTGGAAAACTTGCGGTGACAAAGACAAATTTTGCCCTGTCTACTATAAGGAGAAAGAGACAATTAAAAGTGTTGTGGAATAGAAGGGACAAACCTAAAAGTAGAGACATGCGAGAGGGTACTGTAGAGATTCTTAATGATAGAGAAGAAACTGAGAGTTGATGGAGGGAGGCGGTTGGGGGGATGGGCTAGATAGGTGATGGGAATCAAAGAGGGCACTTGCGATGAGCACTGGGTGTTGTATGTGATACTTCACTGAATTCTAATTCCGAAACCATATCACACTGTCTGTTAACTATCTCAAATATAGAAAACTAGTGGAATGGTGAAGGCACGGATGGGAAACATGGACAGGTCTGTGTGTGTCCTGGAACATGGAGTCAAAGGGGTAAAGAGACGGAGATGCCATCGTGATGAGCTGATACGTGAGATGTGAGAATGTGGTGGGAGAGAGCAGGCAGGAGGGTGACGATATAAAAGGGGAAGTCATAAGGAAATGGAAAGATTTTTATCTTTGACTTTTCATGTTCTGTTTTGGAGATGGCTATGTGCCTTTTATTTTCAGACTTGCCAAAATTAGAAATGTGTGCTAGTTTTCTATGGCTGGTGTGATGAATTCGCCCAAACGTAGTGACTTAAAATAACACAATTTTATTGTTTTACAATGCTGTAGATTGGAAGCCTGACATGGGTCTCACTAGGCCAAAATCAAGGTGTCAGTAGGACAATACTCCTTGAATTCTAGGAGAGAATTCACTTCCTTGCCTTTTCCAGCTTCTAGAGGCTGCCCACCTTCGTTGGCTCATGACCCTCTTCTGCCATCTTCAAGGCCAGCAACATCGTACCTCTCTGACCATTCTTCCATAGTCACATCTCACTCTGGAAAGTTCCTCTTTTTTTTTTTTATTAAAAAGATTTTTTTTTATTACTCTGTTTGTTCTTGAGAGGCAGAGAGAGACAGAGAGCGAGTGGGGGAGGGGCAGAGAGAGAGGGAGGCGCAGAATCTGAGGCAGGCTCCAGGCTCTGAGCTGTCAGCACAGAACCGAACACGGGGCTCGAACCCACAAACTGCGAGATCATGACCTGAGCCGAAGTTGGACACTTAACCAATTGAGCCACCCAGGCGCCCCTGGAAAGTTCCTCTGCTTTTACGAACGCACATGATTAAATTGGATTCACCTAGATAATTCATTATACTCTCTCAAAGACCTTGATTTAATCATACCTGCAAAGCCCCTTTTGCTATGAAGGTAACATTCTTAGGTCATTCTTCTGCCTACTCCCTAGCCCACTCTAAAGCTTTTATTCAAAATGAAACAGGGACATTAATATGAGCCAAAGGAATTGTATTCTCTCTCTGTTTCCTGTAAAAGTCATTGTCAAGCAATGCTCAGACAGCTGTAATCTGTCAGTCTCTAGACATCTGCATGGTGGCCTGGCTGAGTTCTTGGCATCTGGAGGCTCTATTACAAAGCAGAAGTGTGACTAGCAAGCAGTCTTCTGCCAATATAACCACATCATTCCAAAAAAGAGGAAGACCATTTCAACCATTTTCATTATTTCCTCAGGGGCAATATAGTTGCCTGTAGCGCTATCCAAATACAACAGTCATTTCTCATTTTTGACTGTGAGGGCTACATTTTTTTTTTCTTTTCTTAAGTTTAAAAGCAAGCAAGCATAATTAGTAGAGAAAAAGGACCTTTAATGGTGAAACTATAAGCATGGTATAGTGTAAGACCTAAAATGTTAAGTGATGCTTTGACATCTCGGAGCCTCACAAGACCCAAAAAGTCTCACCATGAGTTCTCCTGCTCTTGCCAGATATGCCCCCAGCCCAGTGGAAAGGCTTGCAACTGGCTAGTTCCCGCATCAGCCAGACTTGCTGAAACTACCTAGTCCTCAACCCAATGGGCTTTGCCTTCCTGCCGGCCCATACAGTTATTCAAACAAGCAAATCATATTCTCCCACAGAAACCAAGGGTCACCTCCTTCTCTCATTACTCCAAAGCTTGTCTCCCACAGCCCCTGCTGGTTCACTCTGTTCCTGAATGCCATCCCCATGTGGCCCTGCATCTCATGTGGTATACGCAACTCCCTGGACGGTGAGTATATGACATTGTTGACAATCTCATCTGTCCAGTGTCAGGGGTCATGTGTTGTGCCACCTTGTCTGTTTAGGGTGGGAAACTCCCCCTTCACCAACGGTATGAATAAGAAGTGATCAGAACATGTTTGCTTTCCTTGTTGTGAAGTGTTTGGTCTATGCACTGAAAAAGACACGTGAATGGTCAAGTCCCTTAAAGGAACCACGGATCCAGTCTTCCTCATGCAAAAGGGAAAAAAGGTCAATATATGATGCTATTATGCATTCCTGGGATTTTTCCAGGGGGTTCCAGTAACACTGCTGGAATGTGGCATAGTACATAAGAAAATTGGTTTCACATGCAGCTCACTAGCTTTTTTGGAATTGTCATGACCTTTCAAACACCAAATTAGTGAACACTGAAGTATGTTCGGGAGTAAGAGGTTCTTGGCAACAGAAGACCACATTCCATCTTACTTTTTCATGAAAACTTTTTGTCTTGACTTTTGTAGAAATAGGAAATATGTGTGCAATAGTAAGATCTAAACTTAAATTGATATCTAGAATATAAAAAAACTCCCACAAATCACCAAGATAGAAAATTTAATAGAAGAAAATAGATAAAGATGTGGCTAGGTAGTTGACAGAAATGAAAACACTGACAGTTAATAAATATTTAAAGAGAAGCCAGATCTCACCAGTAATCAAGGAAATGCAAATTAAAAATACTACTTTGCACTCATAGTTTGGCAAAAATTCGAAAGTCAGATACTATCAAGGGCTGGTAAGGTTGTGAGGAAACCTCATGCACTGCTGGTATGCTAGCTAAAGATCACAATCTGACATAAATAGTGAAGTTGAGCAAGCCTAGATAGCCTCTGACTAGCACCTTTGCTTCCAGGCATATATCCCAGAGATGCCCTCAAAGATGTTTATGAGGGTGTTCACCCGAGTGGTATTTATGATAGCAAAGAATTGGGAACTAGGTGAGCATTGATGTCCAAGGCAATGGACAAATAAAATGTGATGAGAAGATCAGATTCTCAGCATCAGCCCAAACCAATCATTCAGATTTACATGTAGTGACATTGATAGATCTCAAAAAAAAATTATTGAATAAAAAATAACTCAAGAAACAGGATGACACTTATATCCAGTCCCTTTTATTGAAACTAAAACCCAAGCACAAAACATGCCATATGCTTTAAAAATACACATGTCTTGGGGCGCCTGGGTAGCTCGGTCGTTTAAGTGTCCGACTTCAGCTCAGGTCATGATCTCGTAGTTTGTGGGTTTGAACCCCGTGTCGGGCTCTGTGCTGACAGCTCAGAGCCTGAAGCCTGCTTCAGATTCTGTCTCCCTCTCTCTCTGCCCCTCCCCTGCTCATGCTCTGTCTCTCAATAATAGATAAATGTTAAAAAATTTTCTTTGAAAAATACATGTGTCTTTAAGTAAGTGAAAAATGGATTAGAAAGAAAGTGTTTGACTATGGAATGGGGGAGGGCCACGGGATTGTGGATGGGAGATGAAGATGAAAAACTAATAAAGTAAGAAACCACAAATGAAGGAACATAATATACCACACATGGTGGCTCTGAGTAAGTTGGCTCTGTGTACCTGATTCCAAAGAAATAGGAAAGAAGGAAGAAATGGGGGACAGAAGGAAGAAGGGAGGAAGCAAGGAAGGGGCAGAATGTGTGTGAGAGTGCAGACTGTGGGACTCTGACTTCTAGGGAGTGCATTTCCAACCACTGAACAATTCTCCTGTAGGCACCTTGGACTCCTAGTGAGGAAAAATAGGAAGGCGTCCTGGTCCAGCAGGCAGGAACTTGGAGTTCAAGACAAGAGACCTGCACCTCTCTTTCTTCTTTGTCACAAGCTCGTTGAATAATCTTTGGTGGGTCACAGGTATCTCTGTTAGATGGACCTGCTCTGTGTGCCCTGCAGGGTCCTTGTGAGGATGAAATTAGGGGAAACTGGGGCAGAAAGTGTCAGCTTTGCATAAATATCAGATGATGTATCTGTTGCAAGACTGGGGGTAGACAGATGAGTGTAGTTGAGAGAAGGAGAGTGGAACTAAGTTTCCTCTGTCCTGAATGTGCCTGGGTCCTTGACCCCCTGGAAGAGTGAGGGGCCAAAAACCAAATCTAAGGGAGATTATTTTTAAAAAATACAGTATATTGTTATATTTGTCCTATTTTATTATTCCTTATTGTTGTTAATTTATTACTGTGCCTGATTTATAAATTAGAGTTTATTGTACGTGTGTATATATTGTAGGCATCCACTGGGGGTCTTGGAATGTATTTCCTGTAGAAGAAGGGTGACTACTGTGTTTCAGTACTGTTATGATCTCCCCCAAACCTCTAAACATTCTCCTTTCAGTTCTTTACTGATTCTCGTTTTAGTTTGACCTTGGTCACATTATTATACTTAGAAGTGTCCCTGGATCTGATTGTCCCAGGTGTTTCTTTGGATTCACATATCCTACAGTTGGAAAATATTGGAAAAGATGTTATGTATTCACTGAGTTTCAATGATATGACAACCTTTTAATTCTCTAATCTCTCAGAAGGTTAAAAACAAAACTAGTTAATCAAAATTCACAGAGGTAAAGAGGATGCCTCTGGGTGCAAGAACTATGAGTCCTTCTCCACTGGACGCCGAGAATGATTCTCAGGAATCCTCAGGACCTCGGGCAAGCTCTTCTCCCCCAGGCCTGTGGACATTGCAAGTGCCAAGAAACCTTACGGGATATTCTCTTAACCACCCTTCCACCCTGGCTTATTTCCTTCTCTACCTTCCTTTTTTTTTTTTTTTTTCCTTCATGTTTCAAAATGAGTTTATTCATATTAAGTTCGTAAAAGGAACGCAGTTGGTATTTACAAAGAGACTGATTACTTTTCTTGGTGAGCTCACCAAGCTAAATGTCTGCATTTAAACATTTAAAAATGAATCAACATTAAAAAATAGTATCTTCCATAGAGCACACGCTCAATACGCATTTAGTAAATGGACGACTAAATGAGTCAATTAGGGACCTTGGGCAATTTAGTAACTTTCTGTGAGCCTCAGTCTCTTTTTTCTGTTAAACAAGGATTATTAAATATCACTCAAAGGATAGCAGTAAAGACTAAATAACATGATGCAACATACTTCGCCCGGTGTCTGTCACATCAAATGCATTCAGGACTTCTCGCTTTTTCTTTCCCCGGCAAAAAATGATTCCCTTATAATGTTTACCTAATGAGTACCTAAGGATCTGCACCACTGAGAGATGATTACATTGGTATTAGATGCCCAAAGGACAAAACAAAAAACAAAAAACCCAAACAAAAATCTCAATGCTTTCGATGGGTTATCTGACAACACACAGGAAGAGAAAAATGAAAAGTGACAAGGACATTTTACAAGACATCGTTGCTGGGAGGAAACTTTGAGGTCTTTGGTTTTCTGATTTCCTTCTGCTACGGCTAAGACAATAATGGTACAGGGAGGCTGGGTCATTTGCCAGGTACTGGCAGCAAAGTCTGGAACCCGGAGGCTTGAGACTTGCCCTGTGCTCCTGCCTCCTACACTTCACTTGCCTCTAAAACAGAATTGGTTCAAACTAGTTTCAGAGTTGAGAGACTCTACAGATGGAAAATATTAATCATTATGGTTTCAGATTCTTGGCTGATTCCAGTGTTCTAACTCTTTAGTTATAAACATGTCTCAGCCTTCGTCACAATAAGCACCTTAATAACAATAAAGATTATTTTTTCTCTTTTTAGATCAGGTGACCTCTTCAAAGTTTTCTTTGTTTGTAGGCCTGCAATTATATTGTAGAAAATAGTTGAAAGAAGTCAATAAGTCATGCAATTTACTACATGCATGCAAGAATGAAAATAAGAGAATATAATGTTGAAAATATTTTAAGATCAAATTTAGTATCAAAACAGAGACTTATGGTCTGAAAGCGCTAACACCAATCGGTAAAATGGTGTGAAATGATGAGATAAAGTTATGAACATGATCTGAAACTGTCGTAGAAAATAAACTCAATAATAATAATAAAAAGTATGATTTAAAATGTCACTTCCAATTTTTTAGACATGGGCAGTTTTCTGTGACATTTAATTTGTCTGCAATAAAGGCTTTAAAAATTTAGTTTAAAGCAGACATGATTTATGCTAAATTAGCTTTACAAAAACATTGAAAATAAAGTGTACATTAGACAACCACAGTTTCCATCTAGCTTATTCTGGGTGGAATCAGAATCGATACCTTTTAAAAAGGTAGTTCCTAAAAAGTGAGCTAAATTTGTTTCTAATGGGCTCCTAATAACTTTGCTGGTTCAGGTTACATTTTGATGGGGCTTAGTCATTAGTGGTTTCCCTCACACATGCCCTCCTCATGTCCTCCTCTCTCAGTCTCCTCCTACCCCCCCTCCCTCCCTCTCATCCTTTCACCTCTTTTCCCCTTCATTTTTCCCCCATGATATCTTTCCCATTCCTATAATTTTCTTACTACCCCTCTTTGTCCATCTTTCTTTTCTTTTATTGGCCCAAGCTAATTTGAAGAAATCCTCAGTAAAGATCATGAAAAACCAGAGGCAAGGCTTTTAATTTAAAATATGCTATACTTTTTTATTAGAGGTGGCGATCTTAGATACAAATTGTAGTAAATTGCATGAATGGCCCCAGTTCTTCCCTGTAACCACACCCTGCCATGTGACTGTGAATTTCTATTCCTTGAAAGGGTGGAGGTATATTTCCCCACTCTTCCACTTTGTTTTGGCTACATGACTTGCTTCGGCCAATAGAATGAGGCAGATCGTATGCCACTTCCAAGCCTGGGACCTAAGAGACCTTGTACGATTCCGTTTTGCATTCTTGTACCTCCACCATTGCCACGAGAAGAAAATGCCCAGACTTTTCTGGGGGTCCCAGAAAGAGAATGAGAGACACATGGAGCAGAACCACACACCCAGTCAGCTGACCCCCCAGCTGACACACAAATTCATGAGCTCATTAAATGCTATTGTTATGTACTACTGATACTTGGTGGTTGTTTGTTACACGATGTTATTGTAACAATAGGAAATTGATACACTAATTCAACGCCTTCCATTTTGAACACATGGAGATTGAGGCCCGGAGAAGTCTAAGGTTACAAACTGTTAAGGACAGATCTGTAACTAGGACTCAGAATTCTATATAGGTGGACCTATACTTGTTCAGTAAACCATGTCTTGTTGTGAAGTGCCTTTGCATATGCCTAAAACTCTTCACACCCTTCTGCTTAACTTCTGTTAAAACCTCATTATTTATTTCTTTAACTGATTTGAATCTATCATTTCAGCAATCAGTTGAGTTAACTTGATTATTCAATTTATGATAAAAGGCAGGAAACGTAGGCAGTATTGTATTGCTAAGACATCAGTCTTGCTGTGGTATACATGCAAGTGTATGTGTATGCGTACATGTACGCATACATGTATGTGTATCGTGTGTGTGTGTGTTTGTGGTGCAGAGCTATGAAGTCTTGCCATCATAGCTACCATTGGCTGAGCAACTGATATAATTAAACCATACACCATGTATTGTGCTAAGCACTTTTTTTATTCAAGTATAATTAACACAGTGTTATATTAGTTTCACGTGTACAAGATAATGATTCAGCAATTCCACACATTACTCAGTGCTCATCATAAGTGTAGTCTTAATCTCCTTCACCTATTTCACCCATCCCCCTACCTTCTTCCCCTCTGTCACCACCAGTTTGTTCTCTATACTTAAGAGTCTGTTTTTGTTTGTCTTTTTTCTTTGTTCATTTGTTTTGTTTCCTAAATTCCACATATAAGTGAAATCGTATGGTATTTGTCTTTCTCTGACTGACTTATTTCACTTGGCATAATACTCTCTGGATCCATCCATATTGTTGCAAATGGCAAGATTTAATCCTTTTTTAATAGCTAATATTCCATTGTGTGTGCGTGTGTGTGTGTGTGTGTGTGTGACAACTCTTTTATCCATTCATCTATGGATGGACTTGGGCTGCTTCCATGTCTTGGCTATTGTAAATAATGCTGCAATAAACATAGGGATGCATATATCTTTTTGAATTGGTGTTTTCATTTGGGGTAAATACCTATTAGTGGAATATTCATCAACTCATTTGGTCTATATCAAGGGTGAACATCCTATGGCATAGGGCCAACTCCTATCTGCTGCTTGTTTTTAGAGAGAGTTTGATAGGAACACAGTCATATTTATTTGTTACGTATGGCCTGCGGCTCCTATTGTGCTTCAGTGACAAAGGTCAGTAGGTGAAGCATAGCTGGCTGTCTGGCCTGCAAAGTGGAGGATGTTACCATCTGGCCCTTTACAGAAAAAGTTTGCTGATACCTGGTCTCCCAATAGTAGTTTTCAAGTGTCTGTGGATCCTGGCATGCCTTAAGAGGTCTGTGAGGTCAAAACTATTTCATGACAATACTGTCACATATTTGCCTTTTTTACCACGAGGGCATTGGCACTGATGGTGGATAAAACTGCCATCACTTTGGTATCAGTTAAGGTGGTGGTGCCACTCTTTAATAGTCACCATATTCTCTAAAATACTCACAATACACAAAAAAGTCAGTTTCACTTAAGAATGTCCCAATGAGGACATTAATTTTATCGAACCTGGACTCCTATAGTATCCATATTTTTAATACTCTGAGTGATGAAATGGGACATATCGTGGGGCTTGTGCTGCAGACTGAAGGGAATGTCCATATGTGATTGGGTTGGGAGTTCAAGAGCTGTTTTTTCACAAAACACAATTTTTACTTGGGGAAAAAATACTGAGAAACAGTCTTTTTGATTTTTCAGATGAGTATTTGGCAGATATTTTTCTTATATTTAATTAATTAATTAATTTATTTATTTATTTATTTTTTAAAAATTTTTGAGGGCACTTGTTGGGATGAGCATTGGGTGTTGTATGGAAACTAATTTGTCAACAAATTATATTTAAAAATAAATAAATAAATAATAATCAAACAAACCCTGGAAACCACACTGATTACCCTTTGGAGAAGGTTGTCTGGATAAGACAAATGGCTGTGGATAACTAGATAAAATGTAGTGAAATAGTAATTCATAAGATCCCAAAATACATAAAACTGTTTAAACCTCATTTACGCTTTACAATTATTTATAATTAAATACATATTAAAACAAAAAATGTTTATTTGTTTTTGAGAGAGAAAGAGAGGGTGCATGTGAACACAAGTGGGGGCGGGGGCAGAGAGAGAGGGAGAGAGGATCCTAAGCAGGCTTTGCACTGAGAGCAGAGAGCCCAATCCGGGGCTCGAACTCATGAACCGTGAGATGAACTGAGCTGAAGTTGGATGCCTAACCAACTGAGTCATCCAGGCACTCTGTGGCAGATATTTTTCTTTTAAATAAAAGAAATGAGCCTGTTACTTCAAGAAAAATATTTGGCAATATATTTTGCCAATGATAAAATTCAAGCTTTCAAGTGAAAGCTTTTCAAAAAGTTGCATCTACCACTTTGAAAGTGACAGCTTTCTAATACTTAAAAGACTTTTCTGGTGACCACAGTGGTGACATTAATGAATGTGATTGTTTTTGTTTGTTTGTTTGTTTGTTTGTTTTGGCTGTTGAATAATGTAATGGGTCAGTGTTAGGAAGATCTGTATAATTCACTGAGCCAGTATTTAAATGACCAACAAATCATGTTACAAATTCACGGATGAAAGATCCGTGATTCAAGGTGAAAGATCCTTTCAAAATGCAAGATATCCCAATGGATCTTAAAGTAACAGTATGAATGCATTGATACAATTTTTGATTTACATGGCAACTAACTTTTTTAAAATGTTTATTTATTTTTCAGAGAGAGACAGAGTATGAGCAGGGGAGGGGTAGAGAGAGGGAGACACAGGATCGGAAGCAGGCTCCTGGCTCTGAGCCCTCAGCATGGAGCCCGACGCAGGGCTCGAACTCACGGACTGCGAGATCATGACCTGAGCCAAAATCAGACGCTTAAAGGACTGAGCCACCCTGGCGCCCCTACATGGCAACTAAGTTTTAAGAAACTACCACTTGTTAAGTTCTGGTATGTAATCCAATGATGATGTCCACAATTTCCTGAGAAGAATATGAAAACACTTCTCTCATTTCCAATGACACATTTGTAGTTTTGCTAGATTTTCTTCATACACATCAACCAAAGCAGCAGGTCACAACAGACTGAATGCAGCAGATAGGTGAATTCAGTTGCCTTTCATTAAGCCAGAGATTTTTAAAAAATATACAAAACATAAATTATTATTTTTTTTTTGAAAATAGTTTTTTTCTATAAAAATTTGTTGATGTTAGCATGTAGTAGGGTTAATTTTTAAATGAATAAATATTTAAAATATTCTCAGTTTTAATGTTGCTGTAGTAAATATTGATAGATATAGCACACATAAATAAAAATTCTTACGGGTCCTCAATAATTTTTAAGAGTATAAAGAGGTTCTGAGATAAATTTTGAGAATTGCCGGCCCATATATACTCTATGATCAAACAGCTTGCGGGCTGTACAGCTAAGATTCAAACTGCAGCAGAATGATTCTGGAATTTACACTTGTCACCACTAAAAGTGCCTCCTAGCATTTCTGGATTTAGAAGGCTCAGAAAAATCAGGACAGTCTCTCTACCCTCCCTTCCCCACTTAGAATTTTTTTATGCCCACTTTTTATTTTATTCACCTCACCTCCTTCTAAGTTTTGAGGACAGGCCAGTTTATATGCAAAGCTGCACTTGTAAAGTTAGGTTGAGCACAGCCCAGAGGAAGGGACTGTGGAGAGAGGGTGACCACAGACATACCTGGGTGAGGCTTTTCCCTTTCTGTGAGCTAGGAAAAGGAGAGAAGATCTCAGGAAGAACCTGGCAATCTAGGGTGGGTTGGCTCAGTTGCCAGGATAGGTGGCAGGAAGATCTGCCTCAGTGACTGGGTTGTGCCCTGTTCCGGGTTCTCAGTTGAGGGGTTTTCCAGAGATGGTGCTTCTGCATCCTGGTCCATGGCAGACACCGGGAATCAGTTAAAACCCTCTTTCTCATTGAGCTTAGAGACAGCCTGGAGGCCTGGCCCTGCCTAACAGATGCGGCATGTGTGATGAACCTTATTACTGGGCAGCAGGTGTGGGTCTCTCAGAGCCCATCCTGAGGTAGATGTGACTCATTCCCGGTACTAGAAAAGCAACTCCTGACATGTCTGTGGTGTTTTCACTGGATGTATTAATTAGGAAAAGATCTATATGTCTATATATTTTTCCTCCCATACATAAGAAATGGAACCCTCTTTTGTCATCCATGTCCCGTAGACAAATATACTGTAGTTAGTAGCATGGGCTCTGGAGTCCAATTATCTGGGTGTGACCCTCTAGTGGTGTTGTGAACATTAGATGATTTAATTAATATAAATGATACACACTTAACTGTACCCACCTTATAGTAATGCTCAGGGAATAATAGCTATTATCATCATCATCATCCTCTTCTTCTTTTTTCTTCCTTCTCCTTCTCCTCCTCCTCCTCCTTCTTATTTTTAATGTTTTTATTTATTTTGGAAGGAGAAAGAGAGAGAGAGACAGAGCATGAGTGGGGGAAGAGCAGAGAGAGAGGGAGACACGGAATCTGAAGTGGGCTCCAGGCTCTGAGCCATCAGTACAGAGCCCGATGCGGGGCTCGAACTCATGAACTGTGAGGTCATGACCTGAGCTGAAGTCGGATGCTCAACCGACTGAGCCACCCAGACACCACAATTATTATTATTATTAGACTGTGGCAGAGTCCCTATTTAGGAAAATGTTAATTGTTTAAAACGAGGAACTTCGGACTTTCAGTTTCAGCAGCAAAGAGGTTAGGTATCCTGAATTACCCTCTAGTTGGAAACAACCAAAAGAAATGGCAAGAATATAAAGAACATTTAAAAACTACATCTCTGAGCCAGCAAGAAAGGAAGACATCCACAGAGGTTGAAAACTCAGTGCCAGTGGGAAGCTTGAGGGCAAATGAACATCAAAGCAGATTTCATTTGGGGTTATCTGACAGACTGTGGTGATCCTGATGTTTTGTTTTGATAGGTGCACAGCACTTAGAAGACAAGGGAGTAAGCCCCAGGGTGGACTAAAGTGAAATCTCGTGAGAAAACTCACAAATGAAGCTGGGGTACCACACGGCTATGGTCTCGGTTGAAGGTTCAACTTAAATCTTCCCTGTAGAAGGGGACAACAAGGAAACTGCCTGGGTTGACTTTGGTTTGAGTGGAGGAAAAAAAAAAATCTCCCCTGAGAATTTATAACCATAAGCCAGTCCTCTCTGGGGTTTGAGCATGAATGGAAAGTCTGAACTGCAAAAAAGAAATGGTGGACAACTATGTGATTAAAGATGTGGTTAAATAGAAACAAACACTGACTGTATAAAATAATAACAGCAGTGATAATACCTAACTGGTAGGACAAATCAAAATAAGACAGAACCAAAATATGAGACAACAATAGCATTTAAGTTCAGGGAGTTTCGTTGATTAGAGTTAAAACATTCTAAGATCTGTGTAGTATTTAAGAGGAGGCTAAGAATATGAAATTTAGAATTTCTTAAGTATGCATGTTAAAAGATCAAGGCTAATCACTAAAAGATAGACAACAAGTTCTCCTCTTCCAGAACACCTTTTGAAAATCGTCTCAGGTATGATGATTTGGCACTTAGGTAGCATTTATCCAAGGCCCTGCAGTTAGGTTGTAAAGAGAAGGAAAAGGTTTTACAACATATTCACTAATGAACTGCCTAATAATGAAATCAGTCCCCACATAGATATTGTTCTCTGTCTTTTCTAAGTCTGTGGTTGTGAACATTTGAATGCAAAGTAAATTGAGTGATGAGTAAAACTGCAAATCTGTCAAGAGAGTTGAGATATTAAAGAGTCTGTGAAAGTACAATTGGAGAATCACACATAAAGCTTTTGAGAAAGGAGGCCCAGGCATGTTCCAATCAGTTAACAACTGAAGAAGAGGGAATCAACAAAAATGGTAGGCCAACTGGGTGATTCAGAGAGTGATTTTGGTACATAAAGCCCTTGAGCCTTTGAGGAAACTGATGAATCTCTCTTTAATTGTATTGATTATGGAAAAAGCTAAGATGCTAAAAAAGGGACCCGAAAATACAGTGACTTAAGATAGAAGTTATGTCCCTTTCATATAATAGTCTAGTTCTATGAGGTCAGTTGGGGTGTGGGCTCCTTCTGTCTTGTTGCTCTGCCTTGTCCTAGGGAATGATGCTCATTTGTTTAGTCAAAGGTAAATCATGTGACATATCTATGTTTCAGTTAAAAGGAAGGGAAAAGACAGGAAGTCTAGAACAAGCAATTTCCTTTTAAGCAAGTTATACAGAAGATATATATATATAATATATATAATATATAGTATATAATATATATAATATATAGTATATAGTATATAATATATTATATATATGTATATATCACTTCCTCTCACATTCCACTGGAGATAACTAAGTCACGTGAGCTACAGCTGCTCGTGAAGCTGAGAAGTGTAGTCTCTACATGGATGACAAAGGGTCGAGCATAAGAGGAGATCAGATTTTTGGGGACCACTGGTAATCTGCCCATGAATATTTGTGTAAAGCTGACTCTGATCATGTTCTGAAAAAAACCCATAAACTAATGTTGCACTGTCTGTACAGTGATGTATGATAATTATGTCTGATAAATTATGCCCATCCAAATCAATACCTGATTAATTCTTTAACTTAAAAAGTCACCATATCATTATTACTCATGTTTTGTGAGTCAGATAAAATAAACTTATTAAAAAAATAAGCAAGGGTTTATTAGACTAGGTGCTTAATAACCCTTGTTTTGTTTTTTCTTTTTTTTTAATTTTTAAAGTTCATTTATTTTTTGGGGGGAGACAGAGAGAGAGAGAGAGAGAGAGAACACGCACATGGCACCAATGGGGTAGAGGCAGAAAGAGAGGGAGAGAGGATTTTAAGCAGGCTCTGTGTTGTCAGCGCAGAGCCTGACGTGGAGCTCAAACTCACAAACCGTGAGATTGTGACCTAAGCTGAGGTCAAGTCAGCTGCTTAACTGACTGAGCCACCCAGGCACCCCTTGTTTTTTTTTTTTTTTTTATTTTCTAGTAAAATGGCTAGAAAACTCTTATTTCTCCTCCACATTGGTAGTTGATACAGTTCTTGATCCGCAATCTCTGTGTTCTAGAATTGTAACAAACCTAATTTCTGTGTTTCTATTTTTAACCTCCATGTATTCTGGTCTAAGCAGTGGCAATTTAATTTCACTTCATAGTTCCTCTTTTGACTCTGGCTGCACCTAAATTCTGGCACCCAGAAATTACTGGGGCTCTGTCTAACCTGGCACTTGCTGGGCCAGCCATCATCCATCTGGGCTTACATTCATTCAAAAAGTACTTTAAACACATACAAGGGCCAGGCACTGAGAAACACTTCAACCCTTTCCCTTTGCTCCCGAAATTTGGGGCATTGCTAAAGAAAAAAAAAAGCAAGGCCAACCATGCACACATGTTAGAGAGAGAAGTTAAAAGACCGGTTCAAAGTGAGGAGGAAGAAAGTTAATGACTAAGTGGAAATCTCGTTTTCAATGAATTTTTTATTCCATCATGATCTATGAAAATTGAGAGTTGGTGGCATTTGGAAGTCAGAAAAGACTTAGAGAAGATATGTATGTGTAAGAAAGAGTGATTTCTGTTTCTCCTGGGGAATTTCTCTTTCAACGTTGAGGTCAGGGGTTAAGATCTCTGTAAACATTCAACCGAAGACAGTGGTATTCAGCCCACCTTTTAGCACATGACTGTAGCTTCCTAACTGCTGTGGGATAGTGAAGCGAGGAAGAACTACGGTTCTGAAAGTCGCTTAGAGTCTCCTCGGAAGGACAAATGACAGCCAAGACAGGCGGGAAACAGAACCGCACTAAAATAAAACAGTGTGGCGGAAATACAGCGCAAGACCCTGAAGGCTAGCTTATAGATAGGCAGAGGGGTAGGGGAGATGATTACAAGACGGGAGAACAGTGTGCAGTGTGATCAATTAATTGCAAAGGGGCGGCAAGGAGCGTGGTGGGTCGAGGGTGTAGGTCTGGGACAGGCCTAGCTGGAGCCTAGATCTGGGTGGGAAGGTTTGCTTCTGTGGTGATGACCTCTCTTCGCCGCTCACGCTGCATAGCTGCAAGGCCACTCCTGCATTCGGTTTGATTGTGTTACTGTTTCTATAGCCCTGGTGAATGAGAACACCGCCTCTGCAGCCAGACAGACCTGGGTTTGAATTCTGACCCCAATACTCACTGGTGTGTGAGCTTGGGGAAGTTACTTAACCTCTCTGAACCTCAGTTTCCTCACTGCCTTGTAGGTTTTCTGATTATTGTCATAAGCTACCACATATAAAGTATCTTGTGGAGTTTTCAGATACTCAGTAAGACAGCGATCATCGCTATGACCTTCGGTTGAGGTGAAGAGCGCTGGGAACAGGGGGCAGGAAAGGGTGAAGCACAGCCCCAGACAGTCCCGAGCTCACACTGCTGCTCCATCACTTTTCTCGAATTCCCGCTCTGTCGGGAATAAATGAGATCATGAACATAAAGTGCTCCACACAGGCCTGCTATGGCACAGGGCTTTAAAAAATGTCTGCTTTCTTCCCCATCACTTGTCCACTTTTTTTTTCCTTTGTTCCCCCAGCATACATGTTGTAGCCTCCTAGTTTTGTGTTTGTGCATTGACTAGGACAATGGACTAGGGTGGTCATGTCTTGGCTTGCCTGGGCAGTCCTGGTATGTGCTGCGGACCCAACATTACTCTGAATAGTCTTCAATAGTCTTCCCTTTCACTTACAAAGTGTCCCAGTTTGGCAACTGATTACCCTAGTGCTACCTTTGGCTTTCTGCCCTCCTGTCCAGCATGCTAGCCATGACCGTAGGCTGCCTTTTCTGAAGAGGAAATCACCTGGGGGCTTTGGGCTGGGGCATATCCCTCCAGACTTGCTGCAGAGCTGACAGGCATCTCCCCAGGCAACCCCCTTATTTGTATCTTCTTCACTGTTTGGGGGTCCCCAGGATTACCTGGCCAGCTGCGTCTGACCACCACATATTCTTTCCCTGGAGATCTTACTGGAATAAGATACAGACATACAGTAGAGTTTCTCCCCTCTCCTTTCCTGTTTGTTTCCAGCCTACACAGTTTTTCTGCCTGAGATTCTATGATATGTTTGGGAAAAGAAAGAAGGGGGATCAAAATAATGTATAGGAAGAAATCACAACTCAAAGTTGGCACAATATTAGAAATGCCCCCTAACCTTTTCTTTTTTTTGAAGTTTATTTATTTTTGAGAGAGAGAGAGAGCGAGCACGAGCAGAGGAGGGGCAGAGAGAGAGGAGACAGAGAATCCCTAGCAGGCTCTGTGCTCTGACAGTACAGAGCCCGATGTGGGGCTCAAACTCACCAGCCGTGAGATCGTGACCTGAGCCGAAATCAACAGTCAGATGTTTAACCCACTGAGCCACCCAGGCGCCCCCCTAACCTTTGTAAGCATATGAAAGTTGGCCTTTCTTAGCCCTCCTCACTGATTCATCTCTTCCAGTGAACTTCTGAAATTCACCTTTGTCTAATCTTCCTGTCTCGATTTTTTTTTATTCTTGGGACTTTATGAAACAGTGTCCCCAGTATTTTCTTTAGCAATTTATTTCTGGCACTTATGGTGTGCCCAATAAATATTCTTTTCTAGAATAGTGGCAAGCAAATAAATGGACTGAAAAGGAACAAATTCCTGACTGTGCTGTAACAAGAGCACTGCTGTTGCTGTTATTTCTGAAAAGGCCCATTCCCTGAGAAATCATCTAATCAGAATGAAACTCCACACAAGGATGGAATTAGTGTAAATGCTTAGTGAAAGCTATGTGTCAGGTGATTCACAAGCATTACCTCACTGACCTCTCCCAGCAACCCTGTTATACTTTTTCCCACTTTTATTATACAATCATTATATTTTCCCCATGTTAATCAACGAGGAAACGAAGCCTTCAGAAGGTTAAGTAGCTTGCCCAATTACTCCAATAATTCTTCCATTGTTACTGAAAAGGTTGAGGCAAGCTGTGATTCAGACTCAGGCAGTCAATCTCCAAAGCACTTGCTCTTAATCCTTATAGCCAGAGACCCCATCCTAGATGTGTAACTAGGACCCAACCTGGAGACAGCCTGCCTGGTGTGGGGCTGAATTTGCAGTGGGGTAGGCCCTACACTTCTGAGAAAAAGCTCGACAGTCTACCCATTTCTACTTGTCTCTCAGTGGTCCTGCTTTGCCCTGTTTTCTCAAACAGCTTTTCATACCGGTCTTAATGATCCTATCCTCAATTTTACCTTTAAAAGAAATGAGACAGATGAACATAGGCGAAAGGAAGGAAAAATAAGATTAAAACAGAGAGGGAGACAAACTATGAGACTCTTAAATACAGAAAACAAACTGAGGGTTGATGGGGGGGGTGGAGTGTGGGGGATGGGATGGGCTAAATGGGTGATGGGCATGAAGGAGGGCACTTGTTGGGATGAGCACTGGGTGTTATATGTAAGTGATGAATCACTAAATTCTACTCCTGAAACCAATACTACACTATATGGTAACTAACTTGGATTTAAATAAAATCAATCAAACAAAAAAATACAGGTTATTGAAAAGGCATCATGTGGTGATTGTTCAGAAGGATCACCCTTGTTCCCCTTCCCCTCTGCCACCTCAGTTGGCACTGATTTTCCACTGCTATTTATTCTTAGCAGACAGATTGCCCTGACGGAGAAGTGACAGTGTCACACAGGCCATTCTGATGTTAGGGAGTACCGTGGGACTGTGGAGGAGGCCCACAGCAGCTGGGTGGGCTCAGGGAAGGACTTTTCCAGGCATTTAAGCTAAACCTCTCAATTTTGCTAATTTCGGACCAGTTCTTCCTGTGAGGTCAGCGTGGGGGAAATGCTCTTGAATACTCTTCACCTCTAGCTTTCCGGGATCAAGATCTCTACTGCCTGATGATATCGTGTGTGGTTATTTCTTTTTTTTTTTTTTTTTTCACTGAGACAACTAACTTTCCCTGATTAAGACTGGGACTTTTTCTCTTTGGTCATTTCAGACCCTTTCAGTGGAGTTTTTGTATCTTGTCTTTTGCCTCTGATGTTTCCTTTATTTAATCAGGCTTTATTTCAGGTCTCACTTACTTTTCCCTCACCCTAATCTTTAGATGTCAGAAAGCATCTATCATAGGCAATTGGGTTCTCATTCTTTAATGTAGTCTTAACAATGAGAAACAAAACTAAGGAGGAGAAAGCCAATTGGAGGGAGAAAATATACCTCCTAAGATGAGTTCTTTTAGTTGGAGTAACCCAGGATCATAATGCTATAATATTCCAAGGTTTGGAGATGGCCAACTATAAAACTAGTCAACACCACACATTTAATACATATAATGTCATGCAAATTGCCTATCTTGCTGCATTTAGCCCTCAAACAAACCCTGTGCAGGAAACTTTCCATTCCAGAGGACAAAATCAAGGCTTAGAAAACTTAAGGGCCTTGTCAAAGAGTCACATAGCTAACAAAATGTGGTTCTGGGGTTAGGATCCAGACAGCTTAACCCCTATGCTGTGTCAGGGAAAATATCCCATGGAGTGAGTCAGCCAAATGACCTTAGCCTCGTTACATAACCTCCCTATGCTTTAGTTTCCCCTCTGTAAAATAGGAAGAATAAAATGACTCTGGGAGTCATCTTAAGCACCTCTATGATGCTTAAACGAGGAGCTGTCCAAAACAGTTCTCTTGATTTGCAAACTATTTCCCTGATCTGTTCCTCTGCAGTCTTCCTCTTAACTCAGTCAATGGCACCACTACATAGTGACTCAGTCAAGTTGCCCAGAAGTCACTTTTGATTCCTTCACTTACCATATATATCTAATCCAGTAAGTCGTATTGCCCAATCTCCAAAATACATCACAAATTCTGATCATTTAGCAAAATCTCTACTGCAGCAACCCTAGTACTCATCTTGCCAGGATTACTGTGTCCTACTGCTTATATAAGTTGTTAGTATTAATTCATCTCCTATACAAGTAGAAAAAGAAAATCAATAAAACTTTCACTCTTTTTTTTCCTAAGCATTAACTAAAATACCAATGAAAAATATTTTTTAATAACCTTGTAATAACAGAATCCCACATTTTACACATTATGAAGGAGCTTTAATGTAATGTGAAGGTTAAAGGTGGGGGCAGCTAGGAATCATCAAAGGTAGTTTTTTGTATGTTAGGGGAATTTTGTTCCCCTTGTCTGGGCCAGGAATAGAAGATGAGATCTTAGTAACTAGAAAGAGAGACTGAGAGTGTCAATGAAGAGGGGCTATTGTACATAAGGAGCCTTAGAATTTATCCATCGATGGGCATGGAATTGGCCCTGCCCTTGCCACCTGGAAACTGAAATAAAGAGGGTAAGGGTCCTTCATCTCAGGTAGATAAATATATTGGGTTCTTGGGTGCTATCAGTAGTCATTACTAGTAGCTATGGAGGGGACCTCACCTACATCTAGTGGGTATAGGGATCTAGAGAGATCAGTCTGGAGTGTCAAGGTGATTAGACCATGTAAAGGGCCTAAAGATCCAAGGGGAACAGTGGTTCAAAGAAATAACTTCCCACAAAAATGATAAGCACCGATCTAGACTGATTTGTGGAGCATATGAGCTCTCCCTGGGATGCTCAGAAATACTTGGGACCATATTGCGGGGTGTGATAAGGTCAGGCTTCCACGTGGGTTAGGATCTATCTAGCCCAACTATCCAATGGAAATATCACAGTGTAATCTAAAAATTTTTAGTAGCCACACAAAAAAAGCAAATAGTGAAGTTAGTTGTAATAATGCTGCATTTAGATGCAAAATATCATTTCAATATACAGCACTAGTCTAGTAGTATGCTGGTAAAGCAGCTCTCTCAAAAAAAGTCCCAATTTGTAGTGTTTACCAATTTCCATGATGTAAATACTCCAACTATGGTCAATTTCAAGCTACAATAATGTTACTGATAATGACAACTAACAATTATGGAATGCTACCATGTGTCACTTTCTCTTTTAGCAATGTACTTTGTTCTTTTTTGTTAAGCAAATAGCATTTCTATAAGGAAAAAAAGCAACGCCATTTCAAGTTGTCTCTTAAATCTGATATAGCTTGTATATTTCAATCATTTGTAAATCTCTTCATACTGCAGTGTTTTCTCCTTTTTTAAGGACTGATACAGGATTCTAATTATAAGGCTATTATCTATCTATCTACCTACCTACCTACCTACTACTTACTGATTATAGATAACCAAGTGAAGGCTGGGATGTTAAATTACTTGTCCAATAGGAAGTAGTAAAGCTTTTATTTGCATATAGGTCTTTTGATTTCTTCACAGAATGTCAAGAATAAAAGCAAAGTGGGATTCAAAGAAGGGCAGGGAATCATGGAGCTAAAAGGGTAGAAAGAACAATAGAAGCTCCAAAGAACTAGAGTAAAACTATGGCCCTCCATCCAATTGAATGCAGTCCCTATATTGAGCACAGCCATGGACTGGTGTTGGGGGGAGCAGGGGCATATGACAATGGCTAGGACTTCTACTCTCTTCCCTGGGGGGTGATAGGTACATCCAGGCAGAACTCTGACACAGGGTAGACTGTAATTAGTGCTAAAAGAGGAGCCTAATCCAGCTTCCCCAAACTGAGCCTAGCACAGAGGGAAGGTGCTGTGGGGGAATACCACATTGGGGCAGAGCAATTTTGGAAAGTGGAGCCTGAGGAATTCCTAGCAGGGCATCCATTGGGACTTCTGGGTAAGTGATGAAACAGGAAGTTGACATCCGGGATCTGAGTTTAACCAAGACAAGTTGAGAAGTTTGAGCTAAGACAGGAAGGAAAGGGATAGGAACTGCAGAAAGCACCAAGGAACACAGCCAAAAGTAGGCAGGAGAGGCCTAGAGGACTTCCCTAAAGCAATTTGCATAACATTGCAGGGTTTTGTGTGTGTGTGTGTGTGTGTGTGTGTGTGTGTGTGTGTGATTCTTGCAGAAAAGACATACCCCTAGGACTTACTAGTACAGCCGAGGGAGGTGGAAATGAGTGAACAAACCATATACAGTGAGGGTAGGGAGATAAGGGGAAACTACCTTCAAAAAGAGACAGACTGCTTATTGGACCTACAGAAAAGCTTTAAGAGGTGGTTAATGAACATATGTCTGAGTGGAAGAAGTGCTTCAATGCCCTTACAGGTTAAACAAAAAAATATACAACAACATCTGCTGAAGGCCTACTATGCCTAGATACATTATGTGGTGTATTCTTTTTTTTTTTTTAAGTTTATTTATTTATTTGAGAGAGAGAGGGAGAGAGAGCAAGAGAGAGTGGCAGAGGGGAAGACAGAGAGGGAGGGAGAGAATCCCAAGCAGGCCCCATGCTGTCAGTGCCGAGCCTGATGTGGGGCTCGATCCCATAAATCACAAGATCATGACCTGAGCCGAAATCAAGGGTCAGATGTTCAACCAACTGAGCCACCCAGGGGCCCTTGCCATCCGTGTATTCTACAGATTCTTTTAGTCTAGTTCTGAACTACAAGTACATTCAGAAATGAGTTCCCTATAAGTACATGGAAGATGACAGGATAAAACTCTTCAGTGGAGGCATCTGAAGGTCGAAACAAGAGAGGGTTGAAGAAACAATGCTCTTTTGGTACAGTTTTTATAATTTCCAGCTGTCCAGTCTGTTTGGGCTGTCATAATAAAATACCATGGACTGGGTGTTTAAACAACAGAAATTTATTTTTCACAGTTTGGAGGCTGAAAGGCCATGATCAAGGGATCAACATGGTTGGATTCTGTGAGAGGTCTCTTCCTGTCTTCTGGCTGACTTCTCACTGTATCCCTTACCTGGCCAGTAGAAAGAGAGAGCACGATATCTAGTGCCTCTTATAAGGGCATTTACCCTATCAGACAAGGGTCTGCCTTTATGATCTAATTACCCTTCATCTTCAAATACTGTCACTTGGGGATTAGGGCTTCAATGGTGAATTTTGGAGCGACACAAGTTTTCGGTCTACAACACCAGTTATTAAAGGTTTGGTACAGTTAAACAAACAGACAAACCCAGATAATGGTTTAAATCCCAACACTGTTGTGGTTACGTTACTCTGAGATTCTGGTTCCTCATCTTAAAGATGTGGTTTGTAGTAACCACGCACAGTGTTCCCAGAAGAATTGAATGAAGGGAGGCTTTTTTCCTGGCACACAGGAGGCATACAAGAAACATGAGAATGTATCCCATTCACCAGTAATTTGGGGGAACAATCAGATCCAGTTATAAGAAGAAGTTACTTTGTTACTGAATTAGTGACTGTGAGCATTTGGCAATGTTAACATCTGCTTAGATGTACTGATTGCTTACTAAGTGCGCGGGCCAGCCACAGAGCTTGTTTATTTTCATTTAAAAAATTAACAGCATCACATAGGGTTTAAGAACACCATGTGACCTTGGCAAAGTTAATCCAGGTCACCAAGCCTCAGTTTCTCTCAACTGTAAAATGAGTAGAAAAATAGTACCCTTCTCACGGTTGCTGGGCAGTGGAGAGGCGTTTCAGACAGAACAAAAGGCAAAGGCAATATTCAGAGAATGAGTAATGTATTGCTTCATTCATGATCAATTATGGAAATGGATCTGTACCAGGTTTGTCAACCTCACTAACTGACATTTTAAACCAATTAACACTTTGTTGTAGTGGGGGCTGGTCTGTGCCTCGTGTCAGTATCCTTGTGCTCTCCTCTCTAGATACCAGTAACACCCCAAATCCCAACAGCCAAAATTGTCTCCAGACATTGCCAAATGACTACCGCTGGGGAGTCAAACCACCTCCTGTTGAGAATCACTGACGTACATGAATTCCAATTTAGCTCAATTAAATGTATTTTGGAAACAGGAGGGAATTTCTCATGTACTCTGTTTAGATTTGCTTTTGGCACGATTATTATTTAAAGAGAATTATCTTTTGGGTGTGAATAAAGGTTCTGTATATGATGGTGGTTTCAGAGTACATACTGTCAAAACTCATCTAATTTTTAACTTTAAGTTTTTTTTTTTTTTTTGGTCTGTAGTCACATTTCAATACAGTTTATTTTTAAAAAAGAAAATTGCCTATTTTGGTTATGTATTGAAAGATCTACTTACAAATTGTTATATATTTATAAATTTATATATTTATATATATATATGTGCTGCACACATATTTTGCAAACACAATTTCTTTTTTTTTTTTTTTTTTTTTTTTTTTTTTTATTTATTTTTGGGACAGAGAGAGACAGAGCATGAACGGGGGAGGGGCAGAGAGAGAGGGAGACACAGAATCGGAAACAGGCTCCAGGCTCCGAGCCATCAGCCCAGAGCCTGACGCGGGGCTCGAACTCACGGACCGCGAGATCATGACCTGGCTGAAGTCGGACGCTTAACCGACTGCGCCACCCAGGCGCCCCTGCAAACACAATTTCAAAAGTAATGTCATGTCTAGATATTTTCTTTTCCTAACAGTGTAATACTTCAGTCACAGAGAGAAACATTTCTGTGGCTATTTAGTGCCACTAAGTTTTAGAATCTATCATCACGCTCTAAAATAACTGCCAATGTTCAACTCAAGATAAAGAAAAGTAGCAAATATGAAGAATGAAAGGGAAAATCAGCATCGGAAGAAAAGGGGTTGACAAGTGGAGGGGGCTAATGAGTCTGAAACCCAAACGAAATATCACTAGAAGAGTTTACATTTGCATTTGAAATAATGGTGTACATCCGGTTTCAATGAAAAGTACACATTTCAGGTTTGCTAATCTTTCGCATGTAAGACTCAAGTCCAGCTATCAGGAAACTTCTGTATTTAACAGTGCCATTTTCAGTTTTGTTTAGACTCTCATTCTTTTCTGGTCTTGAAAATAGCACGCTTCAGATCTATTGCAAACAAATTCAATTTAATTTGGTACATTCTTTGAAGAAAGACTATTTATTTTGGCCCTTGAGAGTGAGCGCAGCATAAGACTCTTAGCCTTATCATCACACAACATCTTTCATGGAAGAGACTGACACAGATTTAAATCATTGTAAGACAAGACAGACCATGATAAATGCTCTCAAAACAGGGCGTGGAAACAACTGCATTCTTCTGGGAGGCTCAGGGAAGTCTCATCATAGAAATGTAACAGCAAAAGAGATCTTAAGTGGTCATTTGGGGAAAATCACAAATATGGCTCTTACCAAAAGTTTAGAAATGCAGATTCACAAGGCATTACTCCAATGTCTCAAATCAGAATTTCTAGAGTAAGGGGATCAGGAATCTGAATCTTTTAAAAGCTATCCTAGTGATTCTGATGATCAACTAGGCATCACTCGACGCTAGTGTTCCCTGAACAGGATTCCTCAGGGTTTTTGTTTAGCCTTTTTGGAGCACAGCAAGCTTACTGCCATGAAGGCAGCCAGCCCTTCATGGAAAGTATGTATGTAGAGTGAAGGTTTCGATTGTCAGAGATGGAGAGTAAGGATATTTGAGGCACAGCAACTATCAGAAATCAGGAAACAGGGGAAGGTAAGTTTGGAGAGGAAACCTGGGGTTCCATTATGGGGTGATTTGAATGTCAAGCGATGAATTTCAGCCACATCCTCTTTGAGATGGAGGCCATTGATAGGATTTTGGTCATCACTAGGTTTAAACAGTCTGCCAAAGCAGAATGGATTGGAGATTGAAGAGAATGGAAGTAGGGAGAACAGCTTTAAGTTTCATTCAGGAGTTCAGAGGTAAGAAAGGCAAAGTGGAAGAAAGTATGAGCTGTGTTACAGGGACAGCCCTACAAAGCTTGACCAATTAGGGTTGAGGAAGAGTCAAAGCTGATTCTGGGGTTTTGAGATTCTGAAAGGCTGAAACATCAACCAGATTGAGGACATTAGGATCAAGGGCAGGTTGAGAAGGCAGATGCCAAATCAGGCTTTTGACATTTGAAATGCATTTGTTTCCATCACCATCTATCTTACTCTGTCACCTGTCCCAGGACAGAGCTTAGTTATAGTTTCCTTTATATTCTCAGAGGTTGGCACAGAATAAGGCCTCAAAATGTTTGGTGAATTAATAGTCACTAAATATCTTCTCTCTTTCCCCTCTCAGCTTCAGTATAGGACCTTATTATTTCTCACTTAAATAATGCAAGCCCAGGGTTCCACCCCAGCTCATAGTTTGTGTGAATTAGAACAAAGTGCCCTCTCTGACTTTATGAATTAAAAAGGGGGGACTTTATGAATTAAAAAGGGGGGCTTTTATCTGCAGCCCTTTGTTCAGGGCTTGGGAAGCCGCACACACCTTTGTGGGAAGATAAAGGTTGCCCTTCCTGTAGGGAGAAGCCTCTCGCTCAAGGATGGATATGGACAGTTCAGGGCAGAGGTGGGTTTAGACTGCACTCTTCTCCTCAGCAGGCACAAGGAGCCCTGGAAAAGTCGCCCAGCTGGTCCCCTTGATCCCACCTTGTCATTTCTGTTTCACCTAAAGAGATATTTTTCTAAAATGTAATCATATCACAGTCTGCTTCAAACCTTTCCTTGTTACCCCAGGGTCTTCAGGATAAAGTTCAAAGTTCTTAACTTAGAACAAAAGGCCATTTGTGAGAGCCTCTCAGCATCCTTCCCAGTCCCCCTCTCCAGTTGCATTTCCCAAACGGGCAAGGCACAAGTGGCTTCACTGGCTGCATTTCCCTCACCCTCTGCCTGGCTAGTGCTGCTCTTCCTTTCTTAGCTGTGATCATCCTGCCTTCCCGTCTAGGACCTCCTTGAGGACTGAGAACCTATTTTGCTCATGTTATTTCCCCTGCACGAGCGCACGGGCTCCTGGCTCATACTTGCTAAATGACCACATGACTTAGAAACCAATGAAAGACCAGGTTTTGCCCCCACGCCCTCCCAAAAAACAAGCAAACCAAAACAGAACAACACAAAACAGATCCCCCGCAACCAAAAAATTAAAAAAAAAGGTTTTGCTGCTTTCTAAACATGAGGTATTCTGTCAGCTATCAAAGCCCTTTCTTTTCCATTCTTTTCCATAGTCTTGAAATGGTTATTCATTCAGAGGTCAAAGATTTATGGGAAGATAATTGCTTGGAATGAAGTCCAAGGCTGGCTTGCTCCGGTGTGTCTGTGTGTGTGAGTCTCTGTGAGGAGCTTTACAAAATGGCCCCTAGATTCAGGTAACATAATTGACATCATTGACCATGTCAACTGAGAAGACGGAGGACTCTGCTCAGCTGCCTGAGACAGAATGCCATCGGTGAGACCTCGTTCCAAATGCCAGACCAGCCCAACTTTCTTATGTGGTCTGTCAAAGGGTCTCCTTGCGTGGAACTTCCAGGCCAAGTTAGACTTATTTTTCCGGTTGTATTCCTCTGCTTCCCACAGAGAATGTGAAGAAGCTGTCAGAATGTGGTCAATGAAAGAAGAAATGATTCAATGTACGCCATCACTTAGACTTCAACAAAAAAATCACAAGGAGGCAAAATATGGCAGTGGGAGACTGCCACAGGGAGGTGAGAGGGGTGCCACAGTTGTGCTGGCCCCAACACTGCAATGGCCAACCCTGCACTCTCTTGGGACAACAAAAAACATGGAAAATTATGGGGTGCCTGGGTGGCTCAGTCAGTTAAGCATCCAACTTCGACTCAGGTAATGATCTAGCAGTTCATGGGTTTGAGCCCCACGTTGGGCTCTGCACTGACAGCTCAGAGCCTGGAGCCTGCTTCGGATTCTGTGTCTCCCTCTCTCTCTGCCCCTGCCCTGCTCTCTCTCTCTCTCAAAAATAAATAAACATTAAAAATAAAAAAAGGAAACTGATTCTGTCGCACAGTCCTCATTCATGAAAACCAGCAATGGTAGTTTTTCTTCACAGAAACCATGATAACAGGGAGAAGAGATGTGGCTTAGGGCGCAAGTACATATTCTAAATGTTCATTTTTTCCATGATTTTTGACAGGCATTTAAAAACATTTTCTGTGATTTCAGCATTAATAGTTTTTGTACAATCTTGGTCAGTTAGTCTTTATAGTTTCAGACAGTATTTTAGGCTTTTCTCCTTTGATTCTGTTAGTTAGGCTTTGACAGTAAATGAGTAAATAGGTAGAGTCTAATGTCTACTTATGACTATCAACTATTACACAAGAATTGGGCTCTACACACAATTATTTCTTTCATTTTTCCTTCCTCCATACCCTGTATGTTATATATACTTTGCGCATAGGAATAACTAGCTAGAGATAAGTTTCAATGGAACTTGCTTTCTAATTTTGGCTTGGAGTCTATGACAAAGTGTCTGTTACCTTATCTTTCAGACAAAAACTTGAAGACCAAAATGTTCTCCAAGTGCAAGGCATAATTATCATATTGAGGATATTAATCCATACTTTCCTCAAATAATGCTGTACCCACGAATTTATTTTCCATTTCCCTCATATCCACTTTCTGTAAAATTAAATTGATATGGCATCTTACATTGTTAATATCAAAATAGTCCTCCTCCCTTCTTTCTTTAAGTATCTGTTGAATGGCTCATCGGGAGCTTAGAGAGACCTGCTTGCTCAGAGAAGAGACAGAATTGTGCCTTAAACATCCCCTCCCCAGCATACCCCTGTCCTCCTGTACAGCACTGGGTTTACTAAGTACTCAGGAAATATCTGTCAGTTTGGACTTGACATTCTAAATCATTACATGACTTATTTCCTTTTATCATTTATCTCAGCACTAAAGGGTAAGTAGTGCCCGTCTATTGGTAGGATACTCTTACTTTCCAAATTCTGAGTCCCACCCCTAACCTCAAAGGAAGGAACAATCCTCAAAGCCTATTTGAATCAATTAATTTCTTCATTCATGCAAAAATTATGTAGGGGGAAAATGAAAAGTGGAAGGAAGAGGAAAACGTCAGGATACTCTTCTGCCTCTTTTCTGTTATACTTAAAATTAATCATATAAGCTTTTTCTAACTTTGCCTCAAGGGATCCAGTGAGAAAAAGACTGTAAGGCTGTCTAGCGCAGTGTCTGACAATAGTGGATGCTTGATATATACTAGTTTATTTATTATAATATAATGTACTAAAATCAGAGGATCTCCCTCCTTTATTGCTACATGATCCACCATCCTATTTTCTTCTTTTCTCTCTTTCACTTCTTTCACTTAAAGAATGGTCTGTGTGTGATTTTTAAAAAATATATGTATACATAATATATATAATTATTTAAAAATATCATATATATATATATATATATATATATTTGTACGATGGTTCAATGCTTAGTTACCCAATAAAGTGCAGATGAGAAATTACGTCCAACATTTTCCTTAAATCTCTTCTACAATTTAAGACATCTCAGGGAAGGGATAGAGGAACTCCTCCATCAACGGATCATGATTTTTATCTCTGTCAAGTGACCCACAATTTGGTTACTGGTGCAATGAGAAATTAAGAAATTAGCACACTTTTATGACTGTCATTTCGCAGTCACTCAAATCAGAACTGGAATGCCACAAAAACAACTCCCTGTTAGCCCAGAGAAAAAAAAGAAAGAAAGTAAAGGGGAAATTCAGATTAGTCACAAAGAAGTTCCCCCGCCTGCCTGCAGAAGCTGCAGTGTTAAAACTGAGAGAGTGTGCTCTGTTCTTTCAATTGCCTCTTATCTCTGGTCCCAGGACCTCTGTGTATTTTCTGATTGATAAGCTTTGTTTTCCCTTCCCCTCCTTCTTTGTGAGGAAGAGGTCAGTCCTCCATCAGGCTCCCCTTTGTTACAGTTTTCATCTTCCCTGCATCCCGATTGTGAAGATGGAAGGGGTCCAACCCCTGGATGAGAATGTGGGAAACGCACCAGGGCGAAGATTCCAGAGCAACAAGCTATTGCTGGTGGCGGCTGTAATTCAGGGGCTGGGGCTGCTCCTGTGTTTCACCTACATCTGCCTGCACTTCTATGCTTCCCAGGTAAGATGCTCCACTGGGCCCTTTGTTTCCTCCAGCTTGTGATGATGGTAGCTCCAGCAGCTACAGTCATTTGGAAATAGTCTGATGTCAAAATTCCTGATTGCCCCCCGACCTGCCCCTCAGTGATTGTAAAGTGTGGTCAAACACCCTCCTGTCTTTCTTTTCCTTCCTTCTTTTCAGTAGTGGCAGTGGTGGGGCTCAGTGGAGGTAGGACATGGGCACTGCTTCTGGATTCTTCTTTTCCTCGCAGTGCAAGAATCCTGACATTCCTTTATGAGCTGTCGCTTTGAAGCATGGAGCCACTGCTATACTTGCTTTACCCATTCTGCTAGTAAGCATCTGATCAGGGGATTAATATAAAAAGGAAATAAGAAAGGGACCAGTTCCACCTTTCCACTGCATTCATAAACCCCATAGGTGATTTGCTTTTTGAAGAATGCTGAAGGTACCAACATTAAGTTCCTTTAAATAGCTAACCTGTGTTTTTTAAGGGCGGAGATGTGCATGTTCACATGCATATGCATACATGGCCAAATGATGACCCCACCAACTTAATCAGAAATTGTATTTCAGCTATTCTCTGCCAGTCACAACCTACAGACATCACTTTGTCTTCTTCCCACTTTGTCCAATGCATTGTGTAGTGGGTGATCATCTTTCTAAGTATTTCCCCCACTTAATGCAGATATTCTTTCCCTTTTTCCTTCTCTTTGTTCTGATCCATTTTACATTATTTTTTACATTTACTTGTTTATAACTACAAACATTATTAGGTCTTTAAGGATGCTCTTGACTACAAGAGATTCCACTGAAAAGGAAATAAATGTATAATCTTCCCATGGTTCCTTGTTGGGGCCAGTCTGATCATTCTTGTTTCCTTGGCAGGCTGCTTTGGGTTGGAAAAGCCTCTCCCTGGGAAAGGTGAGACAGTAGGAGCTTTCATTTGTGATGGCCATGTCAGAGACTGGGTACTTTAAATTAGACCAGGAGAAGATAAGCAGAGTCCTAGCCAATGCCTGGGCTTGTCTTTGTCTACCGGAAGTAGGGGTTTTTCGTGTATAGAGGCCGGCGGGAGTGCGGTTGTGATCACTGTACCGCAGAGAGGGCTCATGTTCCTAAATTCCAGAAGCGTAGCTGGTGTCATGTCAGGTCTGCAGACCAGCGAGCACAAGGTGCCAGTCCTCTCTTCATCCTGCCACACATTTCCTTCTCTGTGCAGAGCCCCTTGCGTGAAATTAGAGTAGGCGATTAGAGGGGAGGGCTGGGGGAGGAGCAACGTGTCCATGGCAGGATGCCTAAGACATAGACCGGAATTAGGCTTTTCTGAGAAGAAAACAAAGAGAATGACCAAAAATAGAACAGCTGAGTGCATTCACCAGGTCTAGGAGCCCTGAGAGTGCTTTTCAAACAACCACAGTGTTACATATTTCCTTACACCGTGGGATGATAAAAAGACAAGACAGAAGGCCCCAGTCAAGGCTCAACAATTGCACCAGGGCTCTGAGCAGGAAAGAGAAAAAGGTGAAACAGCTCTATAGCCAGCTGGTGGCAGGGCCGCCCTGGACTGTCAATACCTAGGAGATGCTGAGAAGGAGAGGGGTCCTTTCTGGCAAATCACCCAGTGACTAGGTGAACAGAGCTTGGAAGGAAACATAAGCACGAGTTTCTAGGATGCTCGAATTCACAGTGAGCCCATCGCTAGGAGAGAATTAGCTTTCTGTGGTCCTGGCACAGAAATGGAAGCAAAGACCCAGGAGGTATGTTAGAGCTGTTTTCTCAAGAAATGTGCTCTCATATACTCAGGATACAAGATTTTTTCTGGCACAGATATTTGAAATTCTTCACTTGACATTACCTTTAATTTTTTTTTCTTATTTCTTAGCTAGACTGTCTTAGCTAACATAATTTCTTGTACTGTTGTAGGACCAAGGGCAGCATAATGGGTCCTTACATTTAATCTCATTTAGTCTATTAGGGGGAAGGATAGCATAGATGGGTCATGTGTATTCTCCCTGGAATTTGATCAAATGGTTGTGGCGGCAGTGTGTGTGTGAGTGTGCATGTAAGAAAGAGAGAGAGAGAGGAGAGAAGGGTATAGAGTAGCTGTTGAAAAAGGGACATAGACTGGTAGCCTTCCTAAACTCATTGATAAGACTGTTTGGAATTTTGGTTGAAATGGGGTTGAAGGATGGGGTTGGTGGTGATGTAAATCAAACCCCTACTTTTATAAAACATGGTATTTCAGGGGTGTCTGGGTGGCTCAGTCAGTTGAGTGTCTGACTCTTGATTTAGGCTCAGGTCGTGATCCCAGGGTCATGGGGTCAAGCCCTGTATTGGGCTCCATGCTGAGCGTGAAGCCTGCTTAGGATTCTCTCTCTCTCTCTCTCTCTCTCTCTCTCTCTCCTCCTCCTCCTCTCCCCCACTCACACACACTCTTTCACTAAAATAAAATAAAAAACAAAAAAACCCACATGATATGCCAGTGATGTGTTTAAAGGGTGAAATTGAGCTGAAATGCTGATCATTTTTCCAGTTAAACTGGATCTATTTTATTGCAGGAAAACATATTTGGAACATAATCATGATTTTTCTTCATTTCCTAGATTTAGCTTTATAAAATAACTGCCTACATGTATAGGTCTGTAAAAAAAATACAGATATAGCTATTAAACTTCATTTGACAGTGGGCTTTCTCTTCAATCAAGTTTATTTAATAACCTTTTGTTTTCTCACCACTCTGTTGAGTTTTATTTACTTACGTGAAAAGCAGAAGTTTGAGTTTTTGAGATGCGAGAAAGAAAGATAGATCTTACCCACTCCTTCTGTAACTTCCCTCTTTGGGCCTTGATTTACTCATTTTAACACAAGGCAGTTGGATCACATGAACAGAAAGATCTCTTACAGCTCGATATCCTGTGAGTATGTAGTTCATATATATATTTGTAGAATGGGTATGAGGATTTGAGAAATACAAAATATAAGTAAACAGGTTTTTGTGTCTAAGCTTATGGATTTATGCTTCTTAAGAAGGGACTGGGGGAAATCAAATTTGCACATATATTTGTAACTTGTACTTATTCACATATCATACACATATCAGATAACTTAATATGGGTTAGCTAAATGCCTTATTTAGAAAGGGGAAAGAAGTGGATGCCTTAGAAGAATATTCATGACACAAGTTATAAAATTGAGTGCTTCTGTCACTAAAGCCAATAGACATTTTTAGATATTTATTGGGACTACCATTTAAAATATCAAGCTCCCAATTGTATCTGTAGTTTCATCTGGGAACAATGGCAGAAAAAAGTTGACCCTTGAAGCATGGAGTTTGTGTAAATTATATCCATGTGTCTCAGGGCTTTTGAAGCCAGGGCTCTTATGAGATTTATACCACCTTCACTACAGCACTCTATATAGGCGAGGGCTTTTAGTGATAATTTTGTTTTGAGATAGAAGAAGAGAGAGAGAGAGAAAGAAAGAGAGAGAGAGAGAGAGAGAGAGAGCGCACATGCAAAATTGCATGTGTGAGCAGGGAAGGGGCAGAGAAAGAGGGAGACAGATCATCTTAACATCTTAAGCAGGCTCCACACTTAGCGGAGACTGACACCGAGCTCAATCTTGACCTGAGCTGAAATCAAGAGTCCGACACTTAACTGACTGAGCCACCCAGGTGCCCTTTTTTAGTGATGATTCTTCAGCAACCCCCCCAGTGAAAGTTTTACATTCCTTCCACTTTTACTGGTGGGAAGAACAAAAGTGGAGATGCTTGGAAAGTGAACTGACCTCTTCTGTACCAACAATGCCCAGGATTAGAATTCACAGTTTATTGATGAAATGTCAGGCTATAACTTGGACATTTATTTGTATCATTTAGGAAGAAAAAGAGGTGTTTTTGCCTGAAAAATCTTGTCTCAGATTAGCTCAATTTAAATGCGTCCCCATGCAACCTAACAAGTTTTTAGAAATTCTTTTTTTTAATAACATGCAAATAAGTGATTTCTGATACAACTGAGTTTGCATTTCATAAACAATTCTGTGAGAATTGAAAAGAAACATCTGAAGGATTGAACTGATTTGTCATTAAATATTTCTCAGGTTTTTAGGGGAGGTACTGATAAAAACATACAGAATCTTTGGATTTTTGAGCAGGCATTAGGCATAGCCTATCTAGAGATAAAACCCCATAAACTCAGAGACGGTAGAAGCTCGGGGATCAGGTAATGCTTCAGCTGATATTAGAAGAAAGAGGGGAAATTCTTTAAACAGACAAGAGAGATGGTGTTGGGTAGGGGCAGAAGGCTTCCTTGTTCAGAATGGTTGAAGTGTTCATAGGGAAAAGTGGCAGATGAGGCTGAAAACTTAGGCGGGGGCAGATCACAAAGGGTCTTGTCACTCTTGCCAAGGGGCACATTTATTTATTAAAAGAAAATACAGGAAACATTACTAAAATTGTTGCTTCTCCAAATTTCGCTTCTCTACTGTGTGGCCTACTTATTGGCAAATACAGAAAGTGAATCAAATCTCATATGGCACTAGGGGGCACCACAGTAAAACTAACCATTCTCAGATTTATTTATTTATTTTTAAAGAGCCTATTTCTCAGGAAGCTAAGTGCTGATCCATGTGTAAGAGGATGAAGAGTACCCGGGGGCCTAATATTGTTGACTATTTACACAGTGATGATAGTTTCTCAGTGAAAAACTTAGATATATGTTCTACACAGTGATGATATTTCCTAAATGAAAATTTTAGCCACATGTTCTCACCCACATATTCAAAATAGGACAGAGTAATTTGGAGAGATCATGTTGGAAAATGTCACATACATATACAGATACAGAAACAAACATATCCACACATGCATGGGAGATCTGGAAAGCTTGGTATAGACCCAAGAGTATAATCTCCTGATTCCTTTTCTCTGATGTCAGCCCCTAACTACCAGCACCAAGTAAACCCAGCCTTGCCCAGGGCTGACCATCCTGCCCTTCCAATTCTATTTCTTTTAGTAGCAATTACTTCTGTGCCCTTCACTCTTACAGAAACTGCAGCTTTCCACTCTTCAGGGATTCTTCATTCATAGAAAATGAACATTAATCTTCTGGAGACATCTAGGTTAGAGAAGCCATGTGCAATATTGTTTTCTTTTTTTTAATTTTTTTAATGTTTATTTATTATTGAGAGACAGAATGTGAGCAGGCGAGGGGCAGAGGGAGAGGGAGACACAGAATCCGAAGCAGGCTCCAGGCTCTGAGCTGTCAGCACTGAGCCTGACGCGGGGCTCGAACCCACGAACCGCGAGATCATGACCTGAGCCAAAGTCGGATGCTCAACCGACTGAGCCACCCAGGCGCCCCTGCAATATTGTTTTTATGTTATGTTTGGTGAGTGAAAATAAACAACTGAACTGCAAAGTAGAAAGGTTATTTCCCAGTCCCAGGTGAAATAGATGGTCCTGACACCCTATAGCTTGTGTGTTTTGTTTGTAACCATCCATACTTTTGATGTCCGTATCTTTCCAGATGAAGGAATCAAAACACTTCCTTACATGAAATTACAAAACATCGCAAACTTTTGGAGGAGCTGTTGGTATACAGGAGAGAGTGTGCTGGACCAGAAACTAGATGACTGGTTCAGTCCAGCCTTTTAACTTCATGACCCTGGGTAAATTCTGTAAAATTCCCAGAGCATCAGTTTAATCATTTCCAAAATCAGAATTTGGTTGTTGTGAGGAGCAAATGTTGTGTTGCAGAGCTTTGTAAATGCTAAGATTATTATTATTATTATTATTATTATTCATGAACATGCTTCCATAAGGCTAGGGCCACTAAAATGTTTACTTTGTGGCATGTATACACATGTATGCACACCCCGTGACCTCAGAAAGCGTATCATAGTTAAGGTTAACCTTAGCTTCATGAACACTGACTTTGCTACTGTAATTTTTAGGGTTAAAAACAAGTCCCAAAACCCTTGTAATAATGCTAGCATTTCTGAACATAGATTTCTAAGTGAGAGCCCACGACTGGGTGGGAGAAAAGAAGAGCAAAGGGGAGAAATTTATGAAGGCATAACAGTGTTATCAGGTTAGCATCCGAAAGTGGTTCAGAGATCTAAAATGACACACTTAGAACATGCCTATTCCATCTCCCCCCCAGTTTGGTATATTTTATCCAATTCTCCAATGACTTGGTTGCCAAATAGAGTCGAAAATTATGTCTAGAAAAAGCATGCCATCTTTTTCATGATACCAGAAACATTGGGGATAGGGCTAGCATAATCAAATTTGCTTTCCACAGACCTTTCATTCTAAGATGTAGCTTAGGTGGCTTGTTAATTGTATAAATTTGTCTAGCTTTGGTAACATGTAAATGCTATTTAAGAACATACTCTGACCGATAGAAAAATGGACAGTAGACTCAACTTTAATTCTCCCAACACTAATGTAGTGAGCATTATATATGATAGTAATGCTTCCTTCATTCCCTAAATGCAAACTGTATATGTGGGGAAGTGAGAGTCCAGTGAGTTTAAATGGTGTACCTTCAGGGCTGGGCTTTCCTGTAGGTATAGCTATGGCAGAGCCAGAGAAACCATCAAAGATCTGGATGAAGATGAGAGTGTCATAAAAAATTGAAAGCAAGCAGCAAAAACAGTCATTAAGGGCAAATATAAAAACCTGATGGGTTATAAAATAAGTTGTAAAACACATACTGTACAGTTAAGTGTATATATAAAATATATTTATATATTTTATAAATTTATAAATGTATGTTTTGTATATAAAATAAATTTTGAAATACTCATGTGTTGGGTGCTTAGTGTTTTTAGCTTCAAACTCCCCAAAAGTTCCTAACCTGGCCCTGTATACGGTACAATGAAGACTGGGAACGCCAAGATCTTTTTGGAGGGATAACTGAGGGCTGTCACTCCTACTGTTATTTCCAATAACAGCCCCTTGTTTTTGCAGATCTTTTCTGTACTTTTGTCCTCACTAATTCACTACTACCTTGAAGGCAGTTACACACATATTTGTGTCCAGTTTTTCAATGAGAAAATGTGAGGCTTGAGAGACTTGCTTAGGTTTACATAGAAAAGTCAGGGCTAGAAATTAAGACGAGGTCTAAATTCTAGTCCTGTCTCTTTCCATTACACTTGGCTAAGACTCCATGACTCTTGGCTTTACAAATTTTGTCTGGCTGTTTTAAAATTTGTTTCCTTTTCTGGCATTCGTAGTTTTTGAGGAGAAATTGAGGGAAAGATTTATGACCTACTATGGAGGAGGAAGATTCTTTTCTAAAAGAGAGTTAGATCTATTTATGCCAACGTAGGTAACACGATCAATGAAGCTTTAACAGTTGCATAATACCTTACGGTTGTTTTTATAAAATGGAATATTGCATGTCTGGTATATTCATAGATGAGAAAGGAGACCTCAATTTGGGTACTAGCTCATCTTTTCTGAGCCCGATTTTCTCTCTTTTATTATTATTATTATTATTATTATTATTTTAAATTATAAGGAGATTGGACCACATAATCTCCCTAGGCCTTTGTAATTCCGTCAGACTCTGATTCAAAGATTTACTTTAATGTGAAAGTGTGATTTGCCACTACTTGTAAATACTTATTCAATAATGTGTTAGTTTTTTAGAGCTGCCATGATAAATTACCATAAACTAGGTGTCTTAAAACAGCAAACATGTATTTTCTCACAGTGCTGGATGGTAGAAGTTCAAAGTCAAAGTCTTTCCAGGGCCATAGAGAAGTCTTTCCTCTGAAGGCCCTGGAGAAGAGTCCTTCCCTGCCTCTTTCTGGCTTCTGGTGACTCCCGGGAGTCCTTGATCTTCCTTGGCTTGTAGTTGCATTACCCCAAGCTCTGTCACTGTCTTCACCTCACCATCTCCATGTGTGTACCACTGTGTCCTCTCCTTTCGCTTTAAGGACACCAGTCATATTGGATTTAGGGCCCACCCTAATCTAGTTGGTCCCATGCTAACTTAACTAATTACATCTGCAAAGGCCCTATTTCCAAAGGAAGTCACAAACTGAGCTTCCAGATGGACATGAAAGGTAGGGGGGGGGTGACACTATTCAAACCCCTACAAACCTCTTATTCATTTACTTGTTTAACAATATCTATGGTTATTATTTTCCTGTCAGACACTGAGGAAACAGTGGTGAGTGAGATATGGTCTTCTTTGCCCTCCCAGAGTTTCCAACACAGTGGGGAAACAATATGGTTAAAGAAGCAATAACAGTGTGTGAGACGTACTGGATAACCACATAGGGTACAGTGAGAAACTTCAGTAAGAAGCTTCACAGAAAGCTATCTACCTATGTCAGTACCTGGTTTCTTGACTGGGAGTATAAAGTGAGCACACTCCTCTTTTGCATTAGATGCTTTACTTCTCTTCCATTCCTTAAAAGAAAGGCTTTAGTTTTTTTTAAAAAAACTTTTCAAGTTTTGTTGACATAAAATGTTACATTAGTTTCAGGTGTACAACAGAGTGATTCAACCTCTCTATACATTTGCTGTGTTCACCACCTATCTCCATATATTCCTGTACTTTTTACTCCCATGACATATTCATTCCATAACTGGAAGCCCCTGTCTCCTATTCCCCTTAACCCATTTTTCTGAACCCCCTACATCCATCAATTTGTTCTCTGTATTTATAGATCTGATTCTGCTTTTATTTATTTATTCATTTTGTTTTTTAGATTCCATATATGAGTGAAAACATACAATATTTGCCTTTCTCTGTGTGATTTATTTCACTTAGCATTGTACCCTCTAGGTCCATCCATATTGTTGTAAATGGCAAGATCTTACCCTTTTTATGGCTGTATAATATTCCACTATCTATATCTGTATCTATATCTATATCTATATCTATATCTATATCTATATCTATATCTCTACCTACCTACCTATCTTTATACCTATTAGGAAAGGCTTTAGTTTAAGATGTCATTGTCACCACCATGATCATCCCATGATGATTTTTATCAGTTACCAATCCCAGCTTTCAGCAGAATACAGGTTGAGGATTATTTAGGCTCATGCAAATGAGGCTAAGAGCTTCACTGCACAAAGAACACTAGAGATATCTTTGTTCACTAACCATCAGAAGGAGTCACTTGAGAAGGAGACCTACTGCTTTTATTAAGGAAGAGGGATTTATTGTGTTGAAAAGATCTGTTCAAAGGTCTTCTTATCACCCAATCTCCCAGGGTTTCTCTTGAATTTTGTGATTTGCTGAATCTCTGACATGGAAGAGTTCATGGGCATTGTTTATTCCACAGTGTGAATAAGCACTTCTTACTGCTTCTTCCATCAGTTTAACTGAGGTTGGACATCAAGATGAGGAAATTAGAAACTGAGAAAGAGAAGGGACTTATAGATGGCTTCAAACCAGACCCAGGTGTTCCTATTCCCAGACGAATGCCTTGTCCGGTTCTACTAAGTTGCCCTCCCAAGGCAACAATCCCTCCTTTTTGTATAGCAAGTGAAATGGGGAATGAGTGACTTCAAATAGAAATATATTGCTTGTGATAATTTTGCTATTCCCTTTGTACTCAAGGAAGAATGAGGCAATTTAAAAAAACCTTGAGCAGTGTATAATGTTGGCTATAGCCAGTGTCACCTCTATGTGATTATGTGATTATGTAGCCACTAGCTAAGGTCTGGGCATAGTCTAAGGGGCTAAGTTCCACCTTAGCTCAGCAAACATTATTTACTGAATGCCATTATGTTTGATGCATTGTAAGACTCATAATCATACAGTGGGTACATTGTTAACAGAACCTTCCAGTTGCTTAGAGACCAAGCTTCTACAAGGATATTATGGTGGAGACTTAATCATTGGGGTGAAGAAGGGTGTTCTTAGAAATGTTTTGGTAGACTCCTCTGCCAATGTACTTTAAGGACTTCCCCAGTTAATCTGGAAAGGGAAACCCAGATACAAGAATACCCTTCCCTTGGGGATATAATTGGTTGTCTTAGGTCAGTCATATAATTTTGAAGGTATGTTCATGTCACCTGGATGCTTATGCTTCATTTGGTTGTTTACCTGAATACCTGGATTCCTCTTAGGAATCTGTTAATTGCTAAGCACTGAGGACAATGGAACCACAGTTCTTGTTCTCTGAGCTAGGAGAGGTTCAGTAAATGGCTCTTTGAGAGATCTCCATTACTAAGTAAGTTTGGCAGGAAGAGTGGAAGTGGTTAGAGAAAGCAGGCTACATTAGGATTTCACATGGGTTGTATAGTTGGGAAGAGAATAAATAGTAGGAGAAAAATTACAGCAAAAAGGTGCCAGCAGTCACGGTGAAAGGTGGGGAGGAGCAAGAGAAAGTGTTTGGACGACAATTAAAACGGCTCTTCTTTGTGTTCATTAAATCCCCCACAAAAGACTCTTTATTAGAAGAGGTTTTCAAGGCCACATCTCTTCATCTCTAAGAAATGTACCTTTGGGGATATGGTTTTATGAATACAGAAGCCTCCCTGGCCAAAGTACCAGTTTTTGCCCATTCTTCTCATTCCTTTCTGAGTGGGCTCATGAACTTCCCTGATCAGAGGCGGGCCCTTCCCTTTGCAAGGAGGCTGTTTCCACCAAGTGCACACACACATGCAGCAGGATGAGAGTCTACCTCCCCAGCCTACTGTAATGAGTTAAGTATGGAAAATTCCATCTTTCTTTTCAGAGGCTCCTTGAGACATACACCAACAGCTTGTGAGGTTGTGCTTTCATGATCTCTCAGGTCTTCTCTACTGACATGCAGCCCAAGGTGGATGAGGCTCACATTCAGTGCGAGATGGCATGGTCAACTGGGGAGTCCCCCTTACAGATCGCTTTCCCCACCATCCAACACTGATTTACATCCCAGCGCACTCCCACGTAGGATCCTGACACTGTAGCCTGACATCAAGTGAGGAAGGGCAAGGCCCACATAGTAAGTGTGGAGCCCACTTCCTGCTTTCATATTTGATGACTATCATTCCCTCCTGCCACAGATGCCCCTCTCCAGGACAAAAGCCAAATGAGTATAAAGGTGGCAGCCTCCTGCCACATCCCAGTGAGTCAGAATTAGAAACTCACACTCTCCCAAGATGAGCCCTTGAATGAAGCATCACATTTTTGGGAACTCGGTACAGACTGCTAGGTAAACTCTAGTCATCAGACATGTTCCAACCATGTTCTTGGACAGTTCAATGCTCAAGATGCTAAGAGAGGCCAGGAATGGACCTAATTCTGGCTCTTGTTTGCAGCACCTGCTTGCCGCCTACTTTGTACTTGTTCACGGGCCTGCTGCTCCATGCCAGGACAACTGAACCTAATCAGAGCCTCACTAGAAGTTTTGCCAACCTGTACAATACAGACGACCTTGTAGAGTTGTCTGAAGAGCTTTGTTTCTGGAGAACTTCTGGATATTTTGAGATATATATGAATATTTTGACAACTGTGTAAAACCTAATATTTATTCCTCATTAGTATTATGATGAAAATAATTCAAATTAATCTTTGACCCTCTGACAAATGTTTTCATAGGTTTTGTGTTTTTTGTTTGTTTGTTTGTTTGTTTTTTACTCTTAAGATAATATAGGATAAAGTGAAAAGTTATTATCAGGGACTGGAGTTCAACCAAATTCAAGTTAATACCTGTTTATTTGTGAGCAAGTTCTTAAGAGCATTGATTCTCATTTTCCTATCTGCAAAACATGGGTTGTTATTATTCATAGTTAATAGGATTATTTTGAGCAGCAAACGAGGTAATGATTCTGAGAAAGAACAACCTAATGCATGGCATGTTGTAAGTTCTTAGTGAATTTTTATTTTTTTTTTCTTGAATACCAAGAATGGTCTCATTTCTAGACCTTTCTTCCATAGAATGTCTTTTGCTTATCTGGTCCCTTTCTCTCTTTCAAGGCCTCTGTCCTATTTTTTTCTCCTTGAGCTGCCAAAGCCTGCAGTGATTTTTTTGTTCTCTGGAACTTTTTCACATACACTGTCTATTGATGATTCCCAAAGGTTTTATGTAGAGGGATGGTTTTATTTCCTCAGCTGGCATATGTTTGTCAAAAATAAGAATTGTGTATTCTATTCCTTTGTGTTCCCAGAGTTGAATGAATGCCTGCCACACAGCAGATACTCAGTAATTGTTGATGCTGTTTCAAACCACCAAATAATATGACAATCATATTATTCAATCAACTACCAAATAATTCAGTAGAACAAACATTTCTTGTTCGCATCAAGGAAATGATTTCCTTTATACTTATGCTTCTGAGACCACTTCATTCCAACATCAGGACTATACTTTTTCTGATGTGCTTGACCTACATGAGTTTGGATTTCACCTTTGAGAATGATGTGGGTTCTTCAGACTTTCCAGATTGAAGAAGCTTTGTTCTATAGCTTGTTCTTACATGGAAGCTCTCTGAGACCTTTGATATTTTCCCTTTTCTTTTAGTATCTGGAAAGGATCTGAGGATTTTGCTTTTCATCATGGTAAAAAAGACCATGTTTGTTTGTATGTGGGTAAAATAAATATCTTCTGATTGTTTTCTGGTAATTCTTTCTCATTAGGCCCAGATGCTTTTGTACTGTTTCTTTGGGCTACGAGAGCCAACGAGCTAATATTTCAGGGACTTTGATAGTCTTTATTCACTATTTTAATAATTCCTTCATTTCATACTCATATATAAGGCTTGAGTAGTGTTGTGCTGAATAAATTAAGAACATGACATGGATCTTGTCTTCCATGTGCATCCGAAAATAACAGCTGACATTTGTCGACTGCTACAATATTCCAGGCCATGTGGTGAAAATTCACAAACATTATATTATTTAATCTTCTTTCACTCTAAGATATAGATTTTATTATTTCCATTTTATAGGTGAAAAAACTGAAATTCAGCAAGTTAGTACCAATTTCCCAAGGTCGTACAGCTAAATAGTCTTGTAGAGCAGATGAGACGTATGGTGGTAGAGTGGAAGTCAATAGAGAGTTTTTGTTTTATTTTGTTTTTTACCTTAGGATCCACTCTTGGTGTTGTACATTTTATAGGTTTTAACAAATGAATAATGGCATGTGCCCACCATTACAGTGTCATACAGAATACTCTTACTACTCTGAAACTTCTGTACTTACCTACTCATCTCCCCCTGCTCCCTAACACCTGGCAACCACTGATCTTTAACTGTCTCTATGGTTTTGTCTTTTTCAGAATGTTCTGTATTCAGAATCATACAGTATGTGGCCTTCTCAGATTGGCTTCTTTCACTTAGTAATATGCATTTAAGGTTCCTCCATGTCTTTTCACGGCTTCATAGCTCATTTCTTTTCAGCACTAAGAGTCCAATGTCTGGATATATCACAGTGTATTTATACATTAACTTACTGAAGAACATCTTAGCTGCTTCCAAGTTTTGACAATAATGAACAAAGCTGCTATAAACATTCATGTGAACAGAGTGACTTTAAACACTCACTGTGCGAGGGCAGAAGCCAAAAATCATTTCCTGATTTAGGCCTTGAAGGTGGTGATATTTTGATGGATGGACACAGATGGAGGGACATTTTTGGCAGAGAGAACAAAGGAGGCAAATATATTTCAAATGCTTGCCAGCCTGATTGCTGGGTGCTTTCACATGTTATCTTACTTAAACTTCACAGTCATCTGGAACATTCCAATAGCAATTATTATGCCATAGTTTCACATAGATGAAGACTAATGCTCAGAAATAGTATATAATATCTCCAAACACACAGAGCTAGATAAGTCACAATTTGAACTGAATCTGACTCCCAAGTCTGTGCTCTCTGTCTCATCCTACCAGGCTCTAGTCAAGGGCAAAAAGATTGGAGAAAATGGTTGGCTAGAGCGTATGACATGGAAAGGATATGTGTGGCAATAAAGCTTGACAAGGAGGTTGGAGCCAGGCTATGGAGGGTCTGTTGGGAGGGTGGTTCAGGGCAGTGGGGTAGTGAGTGTGAAGAATCAAATATGGAGGACGAAGGGAAAAGTGGAAGTGCACAGAAGAAGAGGAAAGAAGGAGAATCTTATTTTATTTTACAACATTTCCTAGACTTAATGGTATTGATGCCAGTAAGAAAACTTCTGAGAATATGTAAATGTCTAATACTGGTCAATCTTCAGGAGAAGAAACAGGAAACCTGAGCCTGGAGTTCTGTTAGATCTACCCTAGAGAGGAAGTCACGTTGGCTTTCCTTGGTCTCAGAGAATGTCCTCTTGGTTATAACCACCCCTACTTCGTAAGGGTACTTCAAAACATTCAGAACTTCCTTTGATTTGCAGGGAGCGTTTGGAGAATCAGTCAAATAATTAAGTCATGAGGGCTTTTAGATCTCAGAGCTTGATGTAAACTTGGACGAAGAGCCTTCATGTTTTTCTCTTTTATTAAAATTGACTTAGCACTGCAACTTTTAAAATCCAAATCATGGACAGTTAATGCTGGAAGAAATGCCTGTGATCTTCTGGTAATTTTTAAAGATGAAAAAACTGACTTCTAGGAAAGTTATGAAACTTGCCTGGGATGACACTGTACCTGCCCCACTGACATTAAAACCAAGGTTGCTGCATGCTGAAATGTGGCCATTCATGCTGGGACCAACCAGCTAGAGAGCATTGGGAGCACTTATTTACCCAGGGGATTATGGTGATAATGTAATATGCCCTTTGAGATGCCCTCTTCCAGAACATTGCCTTAAGCATGAAGGATACTAATTTAGCTGTCACAAACAGTTCATGGAGGGGACAGACTCTCAAATCATCCTAAATCAATAGCTCTCTCCATGTGCTTACCACTGGCAGCTCTAAGAAAGGCTCTCCCTTCTTCCTACGCTGCCTGTTGGTTTCAGCTTGGTAAGGCTTGTGATGAGAAGGCTTAGAAGGGAAGTAGGGGATTCCTCGTATGTGGGCAGTCCCCAGTGGAATCCGCTTGACTGCAGCCACTGGTGTGCCAGGAGAGTGGGAAGCAGGGATTCCACACCCCAGGGTATGAAAACAAATCCCTCACCATGCCTTTGAGCAAAATGTCTTGCCAAAAATAATCTGTGAGAAGAGATGTTGTTCCAGGCAGGAGCAATAGGTGGTGCTTTTTGTTTTTCTTTTTAATTTCCTTTTTTAGTAGGTAATACAAGCATATGGTACAAAATTTTAAAAATATAAAAAAAGTAGACCATGAAAAGTAAGTGTCCCCCCATTCCTGACCTCAGGCTTCCAATTCCATTTTCCAGAGGCAATATTTATGATCCGTTTTCTGAGAATTCCTTCAGATATATTTAATGCCCATACAAGCATTATTAATATTTTTTAACATTAATGGTAATATTTTTTATACATGATTCTGCCCCCTTTTTTTCACTTCATATATTTTGGAGATTGCTCCATATTGAACTGCTTTGTTCTTTTAACCATCATATTACTATAGACATTTCATTTATTCAGGCTTCCTTTCTTCATTATTTTACCTTTCTTGCTGTTGAGTACTCGCTTGGTTCAAGTTAGGTTTTTCAAGCCATTAAACAAAAGAGAAAGAGCCAATGTTAGAAATTTATGCACTCAAATCTACTGAATTCTGAAGGATTAGACCAGTTTCTATGGCCCGTATGATCTGAAGACAGAATAGTCTTACTCCTGTGTTGCAGTGAAAGAAGAAGTAGCCAGGAAGCTTCCAGAATTCACTCCCAGTGCATCCTGGGAGTTTGTGGCCATGGTGGAATGACTGGTCACAGCCTTCTGCATGAGGGGATCTCTATGACTGAATGGATTTCTCAAGATGACTATTAAATTCTCTGTTATCCAAAATGGGAAAGGGGGGCTCAGAGAGACAAAACAATATACTAGAGATGGGTTTGGCAGAGGTGAGGACAGATCTTAGATGCTTGCATGACAGAATACTCCTGCCTCATCTTAGGAAATGTTATAGAAAAGCAAGGGAGCAGGTACAAGTCTGGGTCTAATCTTCATAGAAAAAATGGTCTCTCATCAAGTCATTCCTTCTATAGCTCCTGCATTTCTGCTTCATAGGATATGACTTGTCAATTTCATTTGTTCACCTTTTTTCCTAAAAATATATCCTTTTTCCTCCATCAGGTGCCACCTCAGTATCCTCCAATTCAAAGTATCAAAGTACAATTTACCAGTAAGTATTGTTCAATTGATTCATGTTTTTCTTTAAAAAAAAAATGTTTATCCATTCATTCTGAGAGAGAGAGTGAGCAGGGGAGGGACACAGAGAGAAGGAGACAGAGAATCTCAAACAGGTTCCACACTGCCAGCATGGAGCCCTATGTGGGGCTCAATCTTACAAACTTTGAGATCATGACCTGAGCTGAAATCAAGAGTTGGATGCTTAACCGACTGAGCCACCCAGGTGCCCCTGATTCATGCTTTTAAATGAATCTTCTTTCTAGTCTCTTAATTTCTTCCCCCAAACAGGATCTCTTCCTATTCTTTGGGAAGTATGAAATCCTGCAATTGTTAGAGCCTGCATGCTGTTTTCATTAAGGACAAAGAAAATGTATAAAGAATAAAAGGGAGTAATTAGTTACCAAATATATGCTTGTCACTATTAATCACTTTATATGTCTCTCAGGAAACCTCTGAATAGGAATTATTCTCATTTTTCGTAGGTAAGAAAACTAAAGGATGACTTTCTGACACATCATTTCCCACTAAGTTGATTATAGGACAATATTCTGTCTTAATGAGAGTTGGGAGGTCCCAAATATGAAGGCAAGGTGATCCACTATTAGGAGAGCATTATTTGGATCCATGATTAGTATTAGGACAATCACCAGTAGTTTCTATATGGATATTCATTTGTTTCATTCATTCCCTTCATTTGCCTGAAGGGAAGTATATCTTGCCCTCCAAAAGTGGTCTTCATTTTCAATTTAAACTATGCCACCTGGGCCTGATGCAAATCAAGAATTAACTGAATTGTGCCCAAGAGTGGGGACTATTCTTTCCTATGACTAAGGGACATGGACCAGAGTGGGTAATCTGAGATGTGGTTGCTTGGCCATTCACAATGATATTGTGGCTGAGGTAGAAATAAAAGAAATTTAGTCTTTTTGCCTTACACTTGGAATGGCCCTACACAAAGCTACCAAAGCTATCAATCTGTGTCCTCCCCCATCCTTTATCTTCTCTCTCCTGTGGTAGTAACTTTCCCCAAAGCACTTTCCAGGAAAAACTAGCAATAAAAAGGTAAAATGGAGAAGCAGGTCTGTGTTCTTGAACTCTTCCACCTACATTGTATCGAGCAGAACTGAGCCCACAGACATTCTGGGCATGGCAGCATTATCGAACTTAAGTGACTGCTAGCAAAGAAGCTCTTAGCCTCATTTGCATGAGCCTAAATAATCCTCAACCTGTATTCTGCTGAAAGCTGGGATTGGTAACTGATAAAAATCATCATGGGATGATCATGGTAGTGACAATGACAGGCTTAATGACAGGCTCCAGACTCTGAGCTGTCAGCACAGAGCCCGACGCGGGGCTCGAACTCACGGACCGAGAGATCATGACCTGAGCCGAAGCCGGCCGCTTAACCGACTGAGCCACCCAGGCGCCCCTAGCTAGCCATTTAGAGAAACAAAAAAGCAAATAAAACTAGATTACAGTAAATGCTGTTGATAAGTCCAGTGCCCAGGGCATGTGGCAAACTTGCACTTCACAGTCAGGTGGAGAGAGGATAGGGCAGCATTAAGAGCAATTGCTTTGTGTGAACGGGGTGTGCAGGCCCTGGGCAGGGGCACTCCTGCTACCCTTTGCCCTTGTCTATTCATTGAAAAAGGAAGGAAGCACTGAAGTGGCAATACCTCCTGGTTTTGAAAAATCAGAGAAACTTCGAAGTGCCATTTCCTGCCACTGGTCTGTTGCGACCACTGCCAATTGCTCTAACCTGTTAGTTTTTGCATCCAGCTCCGTTCTGAAATCCTCTTGGCCACTAGTATTAGCTTTGCCTCTTCTTCCATTCCCCAGGTAAAGCAGACTCCAACCCTCATGTGGAAACACAATGCTCTCCTTCTTTTATTCTTTTCAAAAATCTTTCCCGATCATGTTCTCTTCATATGTTTTTAGATGTACTGGAAGATTGTTGCCCAATGCTGTGCTAAGAAATCATTCTCTTTTTTTTTTTTTTTTTTCTTCTTGCCCTCCCCTCCTTAGAGTGTGGGAATGGGACAGGTTGCATCATCACATCGCCAAACAAGGATGAAACCATGAAGGTGCAAGACAACTCAATCATCATCAACTGTGATGGGTTTTATCTCATCTCCCTGAAGGGCTACTTCTCTGAGGAGCTCAGCCTCAGCCTTTATTACCGGAAGGGTCGGAAACCTCTCTTCTCCCTGAGCAATGTCAAATCTGTCGACTCCATTGGAGTGGCCCATCTGGCTTTTAAGGACAAAGTCTACTTTAACGTGACCACTCACAATACCTCCTACAAAGACATCCAGGTGAATGGTGGGGAATTGATTGTCATTCTTCAAACTCCTGGTGGATTCTGTGCCTACTGAGGACCTGAGGGCTGCACCTAAGCCTGGCACCAGCAAGAACACTGAACTGGGGTTGGACAGGACTCTGATTCTTCTGTGGGAGTGGAGAAGTCGTCCTAGCTTAGCCCCCATATATGGCCACATGGGATGTGACCCGAAGCAGATCCCCTAACTCAGGGATATTTAAAACTTATTTTACATACGAATTAACTTTATTTATCTTCACATCTTCTAAATCACCTATCCCTCATCCCTGATGGTTGCCTCAAGCTTACTAGTTACCTCTACAAAAATGAGAAAATAGGTGCCCCTTCCTTAAGGCACATTATTTCTATTGATCAGGAAATTGTCATAATAAACTTTCTTTATTGAAAAAGACACTTGACTACCCTTTGCTGGAAATTTGACATCTGGCTTTATCAAAATGAAGAGGACAAAGGAAGGGGACATGAATCTGTCAAAGGTGGTATCTCTCCAAGATGAAATTAGTTGCTATTTGCATAGTACCTAAATACTTCTCTCATTTGGTGGAGTTCAAAAGGAAAATCATCTTGAGAACAGCTGCCAGGACTTGAAGACAGCCAGCTAAAGAATACTCTGTGCTCTGGGCTTTTTTTTTTTTCTTTGCCACTTTGCTTTTCCAGCCTCCAATGTAATTAATAGAGATTTCCCTTCAAAGATGCTATGAAAAATGTAATCAGAAATTTCAGGAAAACTGTAAGAGATTTTTCCAAACTCGGGAGAGCAAGATAATTTATTGTGAGGGTTATCTTTATCGCATAGGAGAGCAGTGAAACTGGACATCTCAGGGTAAAAGTCAGTAAGAATTTAAGTAGTCTGGGAAGGAAAAGACATAAGCAGGAGGCAAAGCAACCCATGTGCATTCTCCTGCTTATGCTGAATATACAATCAGCTCCATTTCTTGTACATGTATACCACATTGCTAGTTTAAAAAATGAAGCAATTCTTTTCTTAAACACAAATTTATGTTGAGACACTGAGAAGATATTATATGAAAAATACTGACGAGACACTGAGAAGCTATTATATGAAAAATACTGACATCTGTCTACAAACACCATCATATCATATATGATCTCACATTGATAATTGAGACTAGAATGATCAATAATCAGCCAATACCAATAGGGGAAAAGATCCACTTATTTTTAATTTAAACATCCCTCTTGATGCATCAGGCTTATGGCACTGTGGACAAACTTCCAGATGATTTGTAAGAACTCAAATTTTTGATAAAATTTTTAAATGGCAGCAAATGTTTTTCTCCCATTTTAAATAGAGTGTATAACATAACATAGAATCTTTCTGGATGGTTCTGTGTCATGACAGTGATTGTACAGTGATATCTTCAGGATCCCCAGAAAGGTGGAAGACAGTGTGCCCCTACACTAAATGGCCTCAATTACATTTTGACTTTTTCCTATCTATTTAACACAGTTTTCCATGTGTTTTATCTATGTCCACCTATGTTCCTGCACCCTCTATTTTAATCTGTTATGGAGAGAAGCTAAACAAAGATGCATCATAAAAAGAAGCTAAATAAGAGAAATTGTGCATAAGAGTAACCAAGCTCTGAGTGGCTGCCAAGGCACTCACATACTCATGATCATGATCATGACCATGAACATAATCATAGGTAAACAGTGGAGGGTCTGCTGTGGACCAGGCATTGGGCTAAATGCTTTACATGAATTGTTCTGAGCAAGATACTCTATGACATTTGTCTTAACTACTCAGAGAATTTAAATCTCTGTGTGTCGGTGTGTGTAGGGTGTGTGTGTGTGTGTGTGTGTGTGTGTGTGCGTGTATGTGTATTTCTTTGTTATTGACTATGGTCTGCAAAGTTGAAGTTACTCAATGGGTGATATCTAATAAGTAAATGTTTATGACTTAGATAATATTTAAGAATATATATATTTACTTTTTAAAGTTTGAAATGTCTAACTATATTTCTCCTGGACATGCACATTCCAGGCCTAAGCATAATTGTGCTGTGGGTTATCTGTCTTTGGTGTCATGGTCCTTCCTCACAGATGCCCACTCCCTTTGGGTACACGTGGCTTGCTCTTCCCATGCTGGCCTCCTTTGGCCATGCAGGGATTTTATTTTGCCATGTGCCAGCTTCACCCCCTCTCCCACTTCTACCCATCAAAATATGTTTGTCCTCTTTAAGTCATTCCTTCAGAAAGATAATTAACCCTTCTTCGGAGACAACAAAGTTTTGTGGAAAGAGAGCTGAATGAAAAGTCAGGAGATTGAAAACCTAATTTGATTCAGTCAGTAACTAGCTATGTGACCTTAAGCAAGTAACTTCCCATTTTTGGATCCTGTTTTCCTCTCCTGTTAAATGATCATTTTAGAATCTTATAGTGCTAACTGTGAATGTACATACTAAATGTCTACATACTGGTTGCTATGAGTCAAGATGTATAGCCTTGGATTTTTTTTTCTTAGACAAACTAACATCTTCACTCAGCCTTCTTGAGGATTCTTCCAAAAAGCAGCTGCAATCATTACTTAGTAACTTTCTGTTTAGGGGATGGCTTAAGGGATTCCAATCTTGATCCAAAATCATAATTCGTTCTTAAGCATACTGGGCAGGTCCCCTATTTTAAGACATAATTTTGTAGTTAGTGCTTTTCTGGCTCTCAGGAAGTATTAATATTGATATTAATAATATAGCTAATAATAATATTGATATTTACATGGAAACAAATAAAAGATTTCAGAATTCACTACTGGCTAAAGTGCTGCAGTTTTTGTTTATCCTTCTCTTCCTTTCTTTGTTATGATCAGCTAATTCCTTGATGAGGGAAGGATGGGGCACGTGTTCCAGTTTCCTAACTGCTTCCAATTTCAGCCATCGGAACTATGTCCGGGGATACAACTATCCAAATTCCATCTTTGCTTTTGAAAAGATATTCACTAGAAGTCCTTAGGGCTCCTCTTCTTGTTCATGAGACTGATTCAAATACAATTCTACTATGTACTGTTCTTCTTTCTCTCAGGAATTCTTGCCTCATTTCTAAACCTGGGATGATCTCTTTGAGTATTATGTCCCTTCTCTTTAGTAGTAATTACATCCTAAACCTTATTACTCTCCTTATCTGTAAAATGGGGATATTAATACATACCTTCTGGAGTTTTGTGACCCTGAGAGTACCCAACATATTGTCTGAAACATGGTTGGTCTCAATACCTAATAACTATTAATTTACAAAAGTCACTTTAAGTGCCAAAGGAATAAAAGAATTATGGGGGTTTAGTATGAGAGATCACTGAAGCATAATGGAAGAGCCTTGTAGGATTCAGACTGGAGAAGAAGGAAGGAGAACATAGCTGGGGAAGAACAGTATGTACAAAGGCAAAGGGGTAGGACTTCTCATGGTGTTTTCTGGGGACAAGGAGCTACCACTATGGTTATGGCACTCATTCACTCATTTCTTTGTTTGAGCATATTCTATTTTTTCAAGACAGGAATTTGTGTTTGGTCATTGTGGGAGATAGGATTAATGGGTAGTTTGAGGATAAAATATTGGAGGTGTAAAGACAAAGCTGAGGATTTTGGATCGTGTCTTACAAAAGGAAACACAGGTTTTTGAGAAGAATTTATCACGGTTTTGGAAAAAGTCTAAGTTCTTGTCAATGTCACTTTTTCATTTTGACCCAATTCATAGGAGAATATTACTTTCTGTCAGTTGAACAAAAGCTTCAAATTACTTTAACTAGAAAAAAATGAGAAAAAGAAATTTCATGATAGCCACATTTTTAATACTTTCAGAAAAAGACATATAGAAGTTTTCTTATTAAATTCAAAGTAAATGTTTAATAAAGATTATACTGGGTCATTTTTAAAATATTACAATTTTCTAAAAAGTAGTATTTAAAAAAATATCAACCTGAGATGTTATGAGCACTAAAAAATAATCCCTGGGGATTTCAATCTCTCTGCACATTTATTTGTTTTTGCCTTAAATATAACCTGTTTCTAAAATTAAATTTTTGGCAGTGCTTTGAAATTGCCTACTTCTGTCTGTCTATCTATCTATCTATCTATCCATCTATAATTTTCTTTCACTGGCAGTAGCCTCACTCACAGAGTATGTGGGTGGCTTGGAACCTCTCTCTAGAGTTCCTAGTAACTAGCCATGGTGGCTGTCATAGCCACTCATTCAATCTGTGATCCATGGGATCAAGACATGAAAGGATATGGGTAAAATTTAAATGTAATTATTACTGAGGAGAACTGACACATGAAGCCTATTAATGCTTTACCACCACCACTCCCCTCCTCCCTCCAACAAAAGCTGGTTGGATGGTTCTTTTTAATCTTGAAGGCATGGCATGTAAGGACCTTTAGTTCTGACTGTGTCTGGGGGGACAATTAAGGTAGCATTCTATCTGGAAGCTGGCAGGGAGTTGACATAGGAAGAGGATGCTAAGCATCCAGGGTATTTCAGCTTTCTGCCACAGTCCTTGAGATATCTGAAGCCATTGTGCATGAGCACAGTTAAACATGGTCCCGACCAGCATTTTGGTTAATGGAACTGGTTGACTTTGTTTATCTTTTCATGGCCCATCTGTGGTAGAAAACAGAGGGATTCTAAGAGCTGAAGCACAGAATTTCAGCATTTGGGTTTCCTTGGAGTCATGTCAAAGCTGAGAAAATACTTTTACTTTCATATACATTCTCTTTATTGCTGATGTATATAAAAGACCTTTCATTTTCCTACTGATTATGCTGTCTTGACCTTTGGTTTTTGAGGTTTGAGGTTAAAAGAAGAACAATAACAAAATAAAAAAGTAATCAACAAGACTTGATATTGTAGAAATATAAGCAGGAAGTAATCTCTAAAGGTCATTTCAGTCCAGCTGTCTACTTTTATTTAGGGTACACTATTTATTAATAAGAAAATATGTTACCTTAGAGATTTTTAGGATATGACAATCTATATCTTCCCCTTGTAATGAATTTTAAGAGGTAACATTCTATAGTCCTATGACCATTCTTTAAGGCAACTTGAATCTTTTAATTTGTAAAATATCTTCATTATTATGAATCAAGCAATAGTCAAGCAGTCAACCTAAATTTGTTCTACTCCTATTTTACATCAGGCATTGTGCTAGGCATTTTGTGATATTTTTTTCCTCATTAGAAATGAAAATGAGCTGTTATTCTTAATCTTCTTTTATTCTTAAGCCCCCAATACTTGCTGTTATCATGTCTATCATCCATTCTGCCCCTAACATACGTGGATAAAATGTGCCACGTGATTTTTATATTTTTTCATGAATACCATTTATGTCCCCTTAATCATGTTCCTACTATTTTAAACTCTTAAAAATTGATGCAAAACACTTCTTTTTGGTAATAAACAATTCTCATTCCATTTACAGTTAAATCTCATTTTTATTACTCATCAAATACACATTTTTTAAAAAATCAGACATGTGCAAGTCCAAAAGAATTTTCCCTATGAATTTTCATTCTTAGAGTACTGAATTCCTAAGATAAGGAGACCAGCATGAGAATCAGTAGATTTCTTATATGACATCCCTTATATAATTAATAATATTTTAACCATTCATCCACAGATAATTATTGAATTTCTACTGTATGTTACCATGTGCCTACTGTGCTGGATACTAGAAATCTAAATACAAATATGAAATAGTTTCTTTTCACTAGGTATTTACCATAGTATGTGGTCTTAACTGAGTGGGAAGAAGCTAGAAGCCAGGCTACCAAATAAGAAACCAAGTGTTGATGTCTGTAAAGCAAAAAATGGATCTGTAAAGCAAAAAATTGGACCTAATGATTGGTAGGGTTTAGGTGGTAGATAAAGGGAGAGATTAATGTGTTCATTCATTAAAACCATTATTGTTTTGAGAGTCTGGAAGAAATAAGAAACAACAAATAAAAACAAGGAAAGAACAAGTCAGAGTGCTAGAAGAAACAAAAAGGGCTTATCCACTTTAAATTGGGAAGAGACTTCATTGAAAAGATGACATTTAACTCAAGATGTGAAAATTGGGAGAAACCAGCTGCTTGAAACCAAAATGCTGACAGGGGCCAATGAGTTGGGGGTGAGTAGTGGGAAAAGGAAGTTAAAAATACTATCTATGACCACGTGACCAGTTTTAGAAATGAGGAATCTACTAGTTGTATTCCTTCCTAATTCTGATATGACTACATTGATGTATATACTAACCAATGTTTTCCTTCCAACTCTCCATTCCTTTGTCCTCTGTTAATAGTAGTTAACTTTACATCTTGTATTTTAAGTAACAGAATATCAAAGAGGGAGTATGACTCAGCTGCAAAAATAAGGAACATCATCCACAGATGGATGAATGAACTTTGGATCTTATTTGGGGAAGAGCTAGAATATTGTACAAGGGACAGCTGCATCACTGGGTGGAACCATCATTTTGATATCATATTTATTTGGAAATAAATTATGATTAAAGGATGCCCTGTTGACAAGGGGTGAACTGTGGTGTGTTTGTACTAGCACAAGTTAGTGAACATGGAAGAATAATACCTAGAATTATTTTCCCTATAGAGTTACAGGGAGAAGTCTGCATGAGATCTGGAAGGTGGAAATGAAGGAGTGGCCATCTTTATACTTGAAAGGCTAGAGTACAGTGCCAGGTACTGTGGCAGCTCACAGTCATTGTTGTGGATCTGCCAGCTCACTATGTTTCTGTGGGGCAACACCTGGACCCACAGCTCATCTAGCTCCTTGCAGATCTTCTATAGCTTCTCCAAGTCCCAAGCCAGGCATTTATGCAGCTCTGTGGGATCTAATTTTCCCTGCCGTCACCCGTGTCCTCAAAGTTGGTGGTACCTACAGACAGATGTGGGTTCCAGCTTGTTTGTATGGGTACGGTGTTCAAGAGAAAGTGACAGTATTGAGACTAGGCAAAGAAGACCCAATATGTAAGGTAACGGTAGTCCTTGAAGAAGAAAACTAATACAGAAAACAGGAGAAATACTAAAACTATAATTTAAAAAACTTCTGAAATAGAAAAAGATTTGAAAACACAAATTGAAATGCAATGTACATACCTTAGGAATACTGACCCTGAATGACTGAATTTTAAAAATTACTGAACTTAAGAAAATGAAAAATTCCCTAAGTGTCTTCACAAAAATATTATCACCAGACTCACTAACACTATTATTTTTCTGTCTGCTCTAACAAATTGCCACAAACTAACTGGCTTAAAATAACAGAAATTTATTCTTTTACAGTTTTAGAGTCCGCAAGTCTGTAAAGAGTCTTACAGGGCTAAAATAAAAATGTAAAAGAGGCTAGATCCTCCTGGAAGCTCTCAGGAAGAATCCAATTCTCTGTCAGCTTCTAGAGTCTATTCTCATTCCTTGGTTAATAGCCCCATATCACCTCACATTTTCTCTCCTTGCTTCAACCATTACATTGTTTTCTGCCTTTACCTCCCTACCTGCCTCTGCCTCCCTCTCATAAGGATACTTGTGATTACATTTAGGGCCCATTTGGATAATCTAGGATAATGTCCCTATCTGAAGATCCTTAATTTAATCACATCTGCACTGTGCTTTTTGCCATGTAAGGTAATATTCACGGGTTCCAGGTATTAGAACATGGATATCTTTGGGGTGGGGGCATTATGCAGCCTGCCACAAACACTTTAACCAGAAGAAAGGAGAAAATATATTTAAAAGACCCAACGGAAAAAATATGAACCAAAGGATTTTATATCCAGCAAAACTGACATTCAAGTATAGTTTGGCATGGATAAGTTGTTTTCAACTTTTAAGAACTCAGAAAAGGGGCGCCTGGGTGGTTCAGTCGGTTGAGCGGCGGGCTTCGGCTCAGGTCATGATCTCACAGTCCGTGAGTTCGAGCCCCGCGTCGGGCTCTGTGCTGACAGCTCAGAGTCTGGAGCCTGTTTCAGATTCTGTGTCTCCCTCTCTCTGACCCTCCCCCATTCATGCTCTGTCTCTCTCTGTCTCAAAAATAAATAAACGTTAAAAAAAAAAATAAAAAAAAAAAAGAACTCAGAAAATATTGTTTGTTCCTGTGAGCCCTTCATGAAGAATCTATTAGAAAATGAGCTCCAGAGAACTAAAATAACTAGACAGACATTGACCTAAGAACTTGTGATCATGAAACACCTGGTTTTTACAAACATAAGGCTTAAAAGGAAGAGACTATGGTATATAATGGCTATATCCTCTGACATGTAAGTATATTATAACTTTAAAATGGGTAGGGAAGAATGAGGAGGATTATTAAAAATATGTTTTAAGCTGTTCTTACTAATTGCATTATTGATGGCAGTTATATATTAGAATTGCTATTCTCAGACTGTTGTGTATAATGTGGAATAAAGTAAATGTATAATAATCATTCAAGGCTCAGCTTGAAAAAAATTCCTCTATAAGGCTTTTTTAAATTCCAGTAGGCAGAAGAAAGCTTTTCCTTTCTCTGAATTCCCATTATATATTATATAATTCTTTTATGACCTTATTATTTTCAAAATTATGAATTTCTGTACTTAGCATAGTGCTAAGCATATAAAGTTGGCCAGTAAATATTTTTTGTGTGAATAAATAAATGATTTACCCTGAAGAAATTTAGCAGGTACAGAGATAAAACACTGATATTGCTAATAAAATTCTCATCCTGGGTCCACATTTCTTTTTTCCCCAAAGTGATGTAATATCTGAAGGATAAAGTATCTTCATTAATAATGTCTCGTCATTAAATAGTGAAAAGTTCCTTCTACAAATCCAGGTCCTGCCCCCCAGTAAATGTTTTTGTTTTGTGTTGCTTGGTCTAGATTAGTAGTATGGAAATAGCTCCCCAAGGAGCCACAATTTTACTGTTTTCTAAAAGTATTTACTTCCTATGGATATAATTTATTAGACAAACATCATAAACCATAATTACATATACACAAAAAAGCAATTACACCATTACTAATTACCTGCTTACAATTTCCTTAAACAAGGTGCCTTGTACAAGATATAAGGACGCTGTAGCATTCATTCTGAGTCTCTAGCCCAGCAATATGCTTACGAGCAGAAGACAATTGTAAGAGGAGGCTTTAGCCAGCTGGTGTTAGATGAAAAAAAAAAGTATGCCTTTCTTCTTCTAGCTTGGCAGATTGTCCATTAATTTAGTGTCAATTGAAAAGATAACTCATATACCACCCGATAGGAGTCTGTCTGGAAGAGGAATAAAATCTAGCTGAGGAGCGTGGAGAAAGAATAGTGTCCTGAGCTAAGTGCATACATGTAGACAATTGTATCTAGAATCACATTTAATAGGAAGGTCTGAATTGTTTTTTCCCCCATAAAGTTAAATAAAACAGGAACATTTTTCAAAGTATAGTAAGTTATGCTCTTCATAAGATTTTTGCCAGAAATTTTCAAGTGGCTAAGTGACAGCACAATGTGTGCCATAACTTCCTAAATAAAAGCTTCCTTCTCAGGGTGGGGTGGGGGGTTGCAGAGGCTGAGATAGACCTTACAAATATCAACAAAAGGACTGATGGAATGTAAGTGAAGGAAAAGGAAAAATAAAGCAGGAATGAAAAGGACAAGAAATCAAGGAAGGGATGATATGAGTTTCCTTCAAGAGCATAGGTTTCCACTAAAGGTATATTAAATTTGAGGACATATAAAATTCAATTCAATTTACTTGAACAAGTATTTGTTCAATTTTTGTTTTCACAAGATGACTGACATTGTGCTAGGTGTTCTGGGGAATCTGAAAGAAGTAGAAAGGTAGCAGAATAATACAACTGGTATAAATCCAATACTTGGAATCAATGGAGGCTTGAGTTGAAGTTGAGACTTTACCATCATCTAGCAGCTGTATATTTTGGCTGATAACTTACTTGTAGGTCCCCTACTTATTGCCTTCCTTGCTCCACCATCATACAGATAGGGATAATTAAACTTATTACGTTAGATTGTTGAGAGGATTAAGTGATGTAGTTCATGACATTTTAAAGATGTTTAATAATTTTTAGTTGCCACCTGTAGAAACCACATCTCCTGTCCTGCAGGATCTTAATTCACAAAAACCAAAGACATAAGAGCCTCTAAAAGAAGTAAAGACAAATTTATATGGGCTTGCAAGAAAGATGAGTAATATAAGTGGAGTATTTTGGATGATCAGCAAACGGTGAAGACTTTTTGATTTGTGTGAAGTGGTAAGGCTGTAGGTTTTCATTACTGAAAATTCTACAGGCTTAAAAAACTTAAAAAAAATAGTCAGCCTTAGCATTGATGTGAGAAAAGTAAGAAAAGTAAGGTTTACAGTAGCAGAGACTACTAGTTAATCAACAAAGCTATTTCCTCTTCTTTCTGGGACTCCCAGACTCCCTTGCAGTTAGTGGTGGTCATGTGACTGAGTTCTACCCAAGGAAATGTGAGTTAGAGCCCCTCCCACTTGCAGTCATCCATGTTCTCTTATCTACTGGTGAATATTAAACCCCAGGGAAATTCTAAAGCCTTCTTCAGCCTGGGCTTGTAACCAACTGCTTGGAATAGAGCCTCTTTCCCCACTCTTGTCACTAATCAGAAACACCTATTTTATCTACATAGCAAGAAATTTCCAGTATTTTATGTCATTGAGATTTAGGGATTTTTCTTTTACAGTAAGTAGGATTGCTCAACTAAAACACTTGGAGAAAATAAGAAATTGACTATAGATAGAATCACAAAGCCAAGTTTAAAACCTCAGAACATCAAGGAATCAGACTAGAATGTTAGAGACAGGTGAAATTTTAGAGATTATACTAACATTCTAGTAGAGAAGCAGCCATATTTAAGGGAAAAAGGTAACACCAGGACTGCAACTAGCACCAACCACTATCATCATCATCATCAGCCAGATGACTTGTGTGAATCCTGGTTTACCATTCACTAGCTGTGTAACTTTGGGAAAGATACTAAACTACTCCATGCCTCAGTTTGTAAAACAGAAATGAGGATAATATTTACTTCACAGAATCGTTGATGGAATTGTTATTTCATATGTGTAAAGCATTTAGAAGAATGCCTGTAACATAATAAGCACTAATTATGTAGTAGCTATTATTGGTATGGTTTTAGAATGAGTCATGACACTGGGGAAAATATGAGGCCACTGAGGCCTCATATTGTTATCACCTTTCCTTATCTATGTGTCTACAAAAAGCATGGTCATACGCAGCTGAAAAGTGTGGGTATTTTGACACTATGTGGGTGATGGCTTTTAAACATGAGGAAGTATTTCTAATATTCTGATTCTTTTTTTTAAATGTTTATTAAAAAACATTAAAGCAGAGCAGGGTGGGGCAGAGAAAGAGAGGAGAGAGAAAATCCCAAGCAGGCTCTGCACTCAGTGCAGAGCCCGATGTGGGGCTTGATTCCACGAACGGTGAGATCATGACCTAAGCCAAAATCAAGAGTCAGGTGCTTAACCGACTGAGGCACCCAGGCACCCCTAATATTCTGATTATTAAGTTTTACAGTGGGTAATGAGTATTTGTTTTATTATTGTCTTCCATAATGTTCACATACATATATATTATTTTGCATGCATCAAATATTTCACCAAAAACATGATTTATGAAGTCCTATTTATGAATTTATGGAAAATTATATAAATAGACTGCATATATAATAAGAATAGATTTTTCAATAATTTTTTAAACTTTTTAAAAAATTAAGGTCAAGTTTGACCATGTTACTTCTTGGCTTGAAACTCTTGGATGACTCCATTGCCTACAGGGTAGAATTAAGATGGTGTGGCATAGCAAAGATTACTAGTTGCCTTTAATATTTTTTCTCCTTTTTCCTGACTTTGTTAGGGAGAGCAACCATGCTCAGCTAAGAAACCATATTTCCTAGCATCCCTTGGCTATAGGAATGGTTATTATGACTAAGTTCTGGCCAATGGAATAAAAGCCAAAGTTTCAAATGTAGCATTTAAAAAAGTTTCATCAAAAAGAGAACTTAATTGGGGGAATGTTACCTGTTGTTATTTTTTTTCTCTTTCAATCTCCTTGACTGGAAGAATAGTGGTACAAACTAAAGTGGCCATCTTGAGGCATTGAAATGGTCTTATAGAAAGAAGTCCTGCACTAAATATGAAAGAATTGAAAGCAAGAATGAGCTGAGATCTTCAATGTTTCCTCCATCATGAAGATAATTTGGACTGCCTATACCTGGATTTGTTGTACATGAGAGAAAAATAACCCCATGTCTTATTTAAACCATTGTTTGGTGACTTCCATCTCTTATAGCCATACACAATTTCTAAATAATATATGTATAACTTTAAGGTCTGGTGTCTACCTGTCTCTTCAGTCTTATATAGCATGCCCACCTAATTTTGCCTTCGATTATCAAATACCTACATCTCAAACAGAATAAATTATTTTTGGTTCCTTAAAATTGTTGCTCTATTCTGCACGAAATATTTTCTTCTCTCTCTTTGACTACTTTTAATATCTACCTTCTCTGGTCTTAATTATCACTGGTTCCAGGAAGACTTCCTCTTCATTCATTAAATCCTATATTTCTGTCTTGTCTTTTATCAACTATAATTGATAAATTGCTTGTATACTTCCTTTACTAAAACCTAGGTTCAGTGAAAGCAATAGCTATGTCATATCTACAGTTTTATCTCTAACATCTAGCAGCAATTCAGGCATCTTAGAGCCAGTTAGTAAATGTATGGTGACTAGTGAATGAATAATGAATAAATAGGTGGATAAACTCATACCAAAGTAAAAATTACAGATTTATCCAAATGAGCTGATAACAGGGTTATTTTGCCTACAAAAAAGAGTTCAGGGTGTAGCTCCTATGAGAGAGATGGGTGGTCCTTTTTGTTCTCCTGATATCACATGACATAGGCTTCCTGCTCCACAGAAGGAGAAGATGGAAGATTTCCACTTTTGTCTATCATTTGCCATTATTAACATATACATGCCTCACTCTCCCTTCTCCTCCTCCTCCCTTCCCACACACCATGGCTTAGAAGAAAATTCAGTCAAGGATGAATGCTTCTTCAGAGAAAACAGCATCTCTAATTTAAACCATACAAAATCCAAGGAATCAATCTGGCTCTTTTCAGATTGAGTCATAGATTTGGACAAGTGTGTTGACATATGCCAGATGCTACTGATACCATCAACTCTTGACGTAAATTTGACTTTATTTTCCAGTTTTTATCATTACTCACACTTACATGTTCTTTGTTCCCTTTCTGAAGAAATAATGTGTCAAAAGTTAGTTTATCTTGGGGGTCTGTGTCTATGGAGAGACTGAAATTTGGCTAGAAATGTTTGTTGGCCAAGAGTGAATTACACTGCTTATGATTTACTTGGATGATTCTGTGAGTTTAAGATACCTAACATAAAAATGTTACTTAAGGGGCACCTGGGTGGCTCAGTCACTTGAGTGTCTGATTTTGATTCAGTCATGATCTTGCAGTTCATGAGTTCAAGCCCCATACTGAGCTCGCTGCTGTCAGCACAGAGCCTGCTTCAGATCTTTTGTCCTCCTCTTTTTGCCCCTCCCCTGCTTGCACTCTCTCAAAAATAAGTAAAAAAAATTGTTTTTAATGTTACTTAAAATAGAGGCCTTATCTGGGATTTCCAATAATTCTTACGATTGGGCAAGTAATGAAACATCCACCCTTAAAGACTGGGCAAATAAAGTAGCTGAGTTTCAAGAGTTTGAAAAACAGTTCTTTAATTCCCTTGGTTTAATGTTCTGTCACTGAATAAGGGAATGCTTTCTAAACTTCTTCCTTTTAAGGTACTCAGATGAAGTTCTAAAACTCTAAAAAGGAGGTTTGGGGCCAAGAACCAGAGAAGCTGCGTTTTTGAGACTTATGTATCAACTTGTGTTTGTGTTTGTTTAAAAATTACTTACTGAAATTACTTATACATATTGAAAAATCTTATCAACAGTTACCTACTCCTACCTTCTTGGTCAATGTCAGAATAGATTGAAATACAAATGAAATTTACTGTGTATCTGGATTCTTTTTGTAACTAATAAATTTGGTCAAAGTCAGCCAAATCCTTTAAAAGTTGCTATGAAATAAATAGGTAGATACTCTTGACATGCCAAGTTGAAGAAGAGGCTTTAATTTAAAAAAATTAGCTTGATATAAATATATAATAATATACTTGAGTTCCATAGCCACTAAAGGAAACATGGCCAGTAGAAAAAGGAGGTGATAGTAAGGAGAGATGGAGGCAGAATAAGTGGGGAAATTGTAGGTGTGTCTCAGAGGCTGTCAACATCTCCTCCCCTGCATGACAGACATTGCTAACTGACCTAGACATTCTCTTCTGTTAGGCCTGGTTTAGCATCATTATTTTTGTTAACCTGGTTTTTCAGGTAGATACTAAAATTGATTGGCATTAGTAACAGAAAGAAGAGTTCTTTGTAACTAAAATATTAAAAATGTAAGTGTTGGAGGTACTTAAAAAGTAGTGAAAAACTAACCATGGAGATGGGCCTAAATTAGGAGTTCCAGTTAACATAATTAAGGGACTGAGTTGGGATGTGAGTCCTACAGGTTGGAGAGCTGTTCCAATGGGGAGAGGGGATGTGGAGGAAACATGGTGTGGGAAAACCGAGCATCCTTTGACTACTTGTACAGTATAGAGTACATAGATCCAATTTCCTTCATTTATGGTTGTATAACTTTGCACAAGTCACTAAACTCTGAATTGCTCTGTCTTCATTTGTAAAATGTCATGACAAAGTCATGAGAATTAAATGAGATGATCAGAAGTTTTGTCAATTATAAAGTGTTATGAAAACCTACTATTAAGGGTTTGTTGATTTGTAATAAACAGCTGCCAGATAGACCCTAGATCATTACTACATCAGTGAATGTGAAATTTTGAGAATACTGAATGGATACAAATCAAACTACAGCCAATCTACAGAGAAATCAGTCCTCCAAAATTATATACTAATCACAAGCAGGAGAAAATAATGGTGGAGGTAGAAGTGACTGAAGGGCTTTAAAGCCTAGAGTCCACAGATACAAGATGTGGGAGGAGACCTTGGAGCCTTCATCAGGGAAATGAATTGAGTCACTATATCTGGAGTAATTTGTCTGTTGTGCTGTGCAGCAGACAGTGGTACATGTGTGTGCTAAAAGCAGAGGGTAAGCCTAAGGTCCAACTTCATGCCCTGCTCCCTCCCACAATGACCAGAATAAGCAGGCCCCATACAAGGCTCCCCAGTTTAAAGACTTTCAAACACTTAAAGAAAGGCTGCACCATGAAAAAGAGGCAGCAAAATTAAAAACCAGAACTCTTCCCTCCGGTTAAAAAACAGCGTTAGAAGAAGTTCATATGAGGAATAAGGGGCTGGTTTTCAGAGGAGGGGGTCATTTGATGCTAGTCCAAACCAAGTTGTTTGTGAGGGCTTACCTACACTGCAGAAGATCTTCAGGAAGCTACTCACCTACGGTGTAGCGTACGTCATGAGCCACATAGCTTACTTATGACATGTCCTCATTATTCACACTGGTATTACAGAAACTTTCTTCAGAGAATTGTGAAGAATAACTTGGAAGCCAGCCATGCTTCTGGGATCCAAGCAGGCAGAAACACTGGGATGTGGGAGTGGTAAGCAAGCACTGAATTGGGTACACTGTGTGGGTGGGCTCCTGATAAGCCACAGGTAAAGGTGGATGCATGCTGAGAATGTGGCAAAACTTTGATCACATGACTTTGGGTTATTTTTCAGGAGCTTACTATCCAGTGGTATCCTGACTTCTAAATGTGACAATAATACAAATATTTGCTGAACATTTGTCATGTACCATGTATGAATGCCTGTAAGAAATAACCCCTGATGGAGTTCTCTTCAGTCCATTCCAGCTGCCTTTACAAATAAGATAATAGTTAAATAAAAAGATATTGAAAGATATTACAAGTGCCGATGAGTGGGACAGACATAGGCTGCTATTGTATTAGAAAAAGAAGTCCTTATGCATTGGAACTCCTTGAGAGGTTTGCATGGATGTGGTGGTCCATGGCTGAATGTTAAGATTAAGTAGCAGAAAAGGAAAAATGTTAGGCTGTTGGCCCCGTGACTTGTAATCTTTGTGGATCCTAAACAGGCATAAACCTCCTATGACCAAAAAGAGCTATGAAACCTAGTCATTCCTCCAGGATTTGGAAAAAAGGCAAGAATATTCCACAGTGCAATGAACAGGATGAGAAACTAGAATGAAGGGCATACTAAGTATTTATACCATGAGTTCAGGTCATCTGTTACATGTGGCTTTTCAACGTCTTTTGAAAAGACTCTATATTTTGATTGTTCCCCTATCATGATTTCCACCTTTGTTGGGTAGAATGGTGCTGGCAGGTCATCTAGATTCTACCAATACGTGCAATTCAGAGTGAGTCATGTCAGAAAAAAGGTTATGTGCAGGTGGCTGCGGCTTGGTTCTGGGGTCATTGGTAGATACACTGTTCTGTGGTGAGGTTCTGGGAGGAGTTTCTGGAAACTCAGCCATAAGTTTATTTCTCCAGCCCCTTGAGCTACCTAATGCCTTAATAAATTCCTTTTCTGCTTAAAGTTGCCAGAGTAAGTTCTCTTTTTTGGAACTAAGAGGACTAGCTGACATTGTATTGGCTCTATATAGCATTTGTAGCTCTTGGCTTTAGAACCTCCCTATATCCCTCCCTGGATACTGAATGGATCACATGAAGTCTAAGCAGTAGAGTGACCACGTGTAATTCATGATATAAACAGAGTATAATTTCATTGTCTCCCTCCAACGCTTTAATGTCTACTCAGAAGAAATAATCTTTCCCTACTCTGTAAACCCTGGTAGATCCCAGGACTTTTCTATTCAGGAGGTATGGTCACTTTAAGTAAAGAACACAGTCTGAAGTCAGTAATTACAATATCCAGGAGAAGATATTAAAAAGACCTCAAAATGTGATTTAATGGCTTATGTCCTCCTATCTCTGGATCAGCCTGGAAGTTTCTAGTGGGAAAGGGGGGTATGGTTAACTTCTTCCTTGTATTTTTGTTTTTTTTCACCTTGCTCATGTGGGAATATAAAGAATAGAAAAAGCATCAATTGAACTGACCAAATAAAGTCAGCTTAACACGACAGGTGTTTAGAATCTTTCATGAAGCACTTTGGTGGCTCTTTGGAAGGTAGGATCAAGTCTCTCAGACTTCAGTTTCCTTGTCCCGAGCAGATACTTCTCTAATCTAGATGGTTATTTGTGCCTTCTGTAGTGTCTGTGCTATCTGTAGGCATTTATTTCCAGGTTTTTGCTGCTAGGGTTCCACTGCCTCTCTAGGTGGCTATAATATAGGACAAACACCCATGGGAAGCCCGCATACTTGGTTCCCATCAGCATCCTTTGCCTTGACAAACTCTAGCAGTGTTGGCCAATCTCAATATAATAGCATGTTCTGTTTCCTTGCCACTGGAGCAGTTGGGTCATATTTGAGTTGAGATTCTTTGGGTGAATATTAGCCTTCAAACCTTTATGACATATAGTACTCACAAATTAAGCTTTTTTCAGTAGTCCCGTGGAAAGCCACACTCCTCCTATGAGTGAGATGAAGGGGGCAAGCATCTCTTCCTAAAATCTTGTTATAGAGATAAAGGACAGATATGTGTTTTGTTAAAACAAAATGCTTTTAATATTTGATAAACCGAATTCAGCAAACATGCATGCAGTGAGTAGTGAGTTAGGCTCTGGAGATGCAAAAATAAACAAAAAATGGTACTTCCTCCCTGTGTAGCAGATTTATAATTGCAAACAAGTAATTACAGAAAGGCGTGTGTCAGATGGAAATGATGGTGTAAGCTAGTCTGCTGAAATGGTGTGGCCAGGGAGTAGATTTAAAGAATGAGTAATGATATTTTTCAGAGAAAAAAAAACCACATTAACTCAACAGAAAATGTCTGGATGTATGAGGTTAACAGGAAAATATGGGAAAATTTGAAATTGAGAGGGAAGACTAGGCTAGGAATTCAGTTCATTGATGGGGGAGTTTCCTTTAGATTGTGATGTTTTATCTTGTGGATGCACTTCAAGTGACCTTTGGGAAGCTCATGGCTTCAGACATCTGCATACTTTGTTTGACTTTAGGTATCTACATAAGTTGTTTGAGGACATCAGCAAATATCAATAAAACAAGCATCAAGAATTTATAATGAGTAGAATTATTTTCCTTGGATCCAAACAAATAAGGCATAAGGCATAAGGCAATGAGTTAATAACAGACTTTGGATGAAATAACAAAAATTAGAGCTCCTCATTTTTCAGAAAACCTTTGGGACAGTCACAGAAATACTCAGAGGTCAATTCTTAGTCTTCAACGCTTTTACTGTTAAAAATAATGAGAAAATAAACAAATAAAGCACTTAATTTGATTATGTAGGAGGAAAAAACACATTGAAAGTCCTAAGAAAATTAGAAATGAAATAAAACAAAATTCGGAAAAAAATAAATTGGTAAGCAAAAAATGTTACAATAGAACTAACAAACTCAAGAGCTATCTTTACTCTTATAAGACTGCAGTTTTATAAAGGAAGAAATAAATGAAGATGAAAAGGAGGAAAAACACCATAGAAGATAGTATTAGCAAGGGTTCTCTAAAACAAGAGAGAGGAAATTGATCAGAGGGTATGATGGCAGAGTTTCAGCATTGCAGCAGATGCCCCAGGTAATCAGATGGCAGCAGCAGAAGCAAAGTTTCTTGCCTTCTTTCCAATCAAGGACCCTTCTCAGTTAGTCACCAGGAATAGGGAGACCTGATACAGAGACAGAGACAGGGACAGAGGAGTGGTGGCTGCTCCTCAGAGCGAACCCAGAGCATTTGGGAGTGATGATTTTCTATCTTTTTCCTCTCTTCTCTGCTAGTTTTGATGGTCTGGATCATGGGAGACCCACACAGTCCTTCTCAGGTTAGGAGTAAGGAGAGTGAGACTTAACACAGGAAACAGGTAAAATTTAATATGGGATATGGGAGGCAGTTTCTGTCCTCATTCCTGGGTCCAGAAATCATGGATGTAGCTGCAGATTAGAAGTCACTAAGCTCTACAAAGTGGGTGAGCCAACAGAGGAATGCTGTGTCCAGAGGCCCAAATGCCTCAGATGCTGGTGGATTCGCCACACTTGTGCCTGTCAGGCTGTGGATCACCGAGTCCGGTTGTTGCTACTGCTTTGAAACACTCATATCTCAGGACCGTACTCATCAGACAGAGCTGTGGCAGGGAGATGGTCTTGTGTCCCTTTTGTCTTTCAACTTGCACAGGAGAACAGAAGCAGAAGATAAGTAAGTCACATCTAGGACCTCAGCTGTGCAGTCTGGGAAATGTAGTCTGAAGCAGTCCCAATAAACAACCAAATTGGACAGAACACAATGGAACCCAACCCAACCCAACCCATCCCGACCCGACCAAACCATAGAAAGGTTAGAAACTGTTAGAAACTGTTAGAAATCAGTTAGAAACTGATGTCATGTGCTGAGTCAGCACAATGTGTCTAGATGTAGGTTTCCTTTCATTTACCTTGTTTGGGGATTCCTGAACCTGAGAGTAAATTTTTAGTAATTCTGGAAAATTCTCAGCCATTACGTACTCAAATGTTGCCTGTCTTTTTCAGGTTCCCACTTTCTCTTGGTGTTTGGCCTCTGAAGATTCACCGTTACTTTCTTTCTTTCCATTAACTCCTACCTGTACTTTTTTCTGGGATTTTTATAGTTTCATGTCACACATTTAGATCTTTCATCCATTTTGAGTTTATTTTTATGTATGGTGTAAAAAAATCACCCAGTTTCATTCTTTTGCATGTAGCTGCCCAGTTTTACCAACACTATTTGTTGGAGAGACTGTCGTTTTTCCCATTGTATATTTTTGTCTCCTTTGTCATAAATTGACCATACAATTATGAATTTATATCTGGGCTCTTTTTCTGTTTTGTGTATCTATGTATCTATTTTTGTGCTGTCTTTGTCAGTTTAATTTTCAGGCCCAGCCAGGAACCTCAAGAGGGTTGAAAAATTTTTTTTCTTCCCCTACACTTAAGTAGGCATGCGCCTACTGTAGTTCCCAAACATGCACTTAAAAATAACTTTTTTCCCTTCCTTGAGGGCTGTAATGACTCCGGGAAGAGAAACGAAAGCTATTTCCTATTACCACACTCCCTCAGATGAATTCTCTCATAGCAAGCGGGGGAAGAGAGAGTGTGGTAAGAGAGGTTCCTTGAGAGTAGACCCCACAAATATTCTCTCTTTATCTTGGGTCAGGACTGAGTGTGTCCCATTAGATTCTGCCAATCCAATTAAAAGGGGCAAGGCATCCTGGCTGTTGGTCTGGCTAAAGGCTAAAGGCAGGGCCCAGGTCATTGCCACTCTGGGATTGAATCTTGCATGAGGCACAGATGTGCAGAAAGGAGACACTAGTTCGCAGGTGCTGATGTATGGCTGCACTGACTAATACCCTCCAAGTCTTCTCTTCCATGTTACAGTGTGCTTATTAAAATACACTCTTATCCTGCCACTACCCTGTTTAAAAATCCTTCAATGGGGGCGCCTGGGTGGCGCAGTCGGTTAAGCGTCCGACTTCAGCCAGGTCACGATCTCGCGGTCCGTGAGTTTGAGCCCCGCGTCAGGCTCTGGGCTGATGGCTCGGAGCCTGGAGCCTGTTTCCGATTCTGTGTCTCCCTCTCTCTGCACCTCCCCTGTTCATGCTCTGTCTCTCTCTGTCCCAAAAATAAATAAAAAACGTTGAAAAAAAAATTAAAAAAAAAAAATCCTTCAATGACTCTTTCATTACCTTCAAGTAAAACCCAAATATGTTATAGAAGGCCATTCATGATCTTAGCCATTAGCTGCTACCCGACTTGAGAGCCATTTGAAACATTTTGGTTTTCCGTGATCATATCTCACTGTTCCAAATCTCTGGTCAGAGTCAGCCATTTTCTGTGTCTCCCAAATTGAATCAATGAACTCTCTTGCCAAAGGACTTTTGGATTTGAGAAGAGAGAGAGAAATTGAAGGTGGGTGGAGAGATACCATCTCAGCTGGTAGAATTGCAAGAGGTCAAACTCAAGAGTTGTTGGTGATCATGTTTTACCCAAATGTGTAGAAAACCACTCGGCAGTGAGAGAGGATGAGGCCCAGATGCAGATAAATGAGAAAAGACTAAAAGAGTCTTCATTGCATTGAGTCCCTTGTTCCAACTGGGTTTTATTACATTGTTGACCTGGCTTATGCCTCCTTATCCTTAACAGTTGCTTGTGAGACATTACACAAAAATAAGGGAATGAGTTTCTGGTCTCTAGTGAGGGTGCCATACAGAGCATGCTATCAAGAGCATTCTCTTCACTTTGTCTACTTGGAACAGCATGTACTGTGAAGGAAGGGAGACATCCAGTTATTTCTAGCTTTGTCCTTAACTCAAAGAAAGTGCCCAATAAGGTTTTTTTTTTTTTTGAGGCTTTTATTTTATCTTTTAATTTATAAAACCTTTTTTTTGAGGCCAATTCTCAGCAATTAAGACAGAATCCTGAGCTTTGTGAAAATATCTGCTAATCTGAATTTGATAAAGGTAATACATTTGGAGGATTGAATGGAAAAAATATGCCTTGTTAAATATTTTTCCTTCTGCAAATTGTCTCTTAAGTAAAAATCAAGGCCAGCAATGTTTGGAATTCAAGAAGGAATCTAAAGAATTAAGTTAGAACACACAGATTATCTGCAAAACATTCCTTTGAGGCTTCAGGATCTAGCAAGTTGGTGCTGATTGAGCTTGAAGTGTGGAAATTTATACCTAAGAAATTTCCCTTTCTTTGTTAGTAGAAGTTAATACCTGGGAAGCCGGTTTGGAAAAGATGCAGCGGGGTGTGCCTGGGATGATTCCTTCCCTTTCATTCATAAGAAGCTGGCTCAGCTCTCTCCACGTCTGGGCAGGCTGTGACTGAGCAGCCTGCACAATGCCAGCCACCAGAGGAAGCCCATGACGTAGCTCCACAGACTGCAGCTAAGAAGGGCACCAGTAGTTCAGCAAATTCAAAGCCAGACAGAGAAGTGGGTAAAGGTAGAGAGGCGAGGAGCTGGGGCACCTGATCCGTGCAATAGGATGTTTATAGCCAGGTCTTCAAACTGGAGTCCCCTCAACCTACAGGTACACCAAAGATGAAGGAGAACATGTTGGGTTTCCCTCATTAGCCTTTCTTTATTCAAAAAACCCAAAACCAAAAGAACCTTCTTAGGCTTTAGATAACAAGCCAGAAAAAGGGAGGGGAGTAAACTATTGGTACCTATAAAGCTGCCTTAATTAGGTCCTTCTCAGTGTCTCACGTGCATACTTGGCACAATTCCTAGAAGAATCCTTATTCCAAATCCTTGGGTGCCAGGGTCATCTTGGCACTGAATCTGGGGCCCAGTCCACTCCAAGCCCCTCCTCCTTCTAAGAGCAGGTCCCAGCCTCAATCTCCTTATTTGGGTATTAGGAAGGCAGGACCTGTTGGATCTCTAAAGAACTTGGCAGTTGGGAGAATTAAAGGATTAAAGGCAGGTTAACAGAGGTTTGAGCTGTAACTGGCCTCTGAATCATGAAAGGAGGAAGCTGGCCCTCACTCCTGAGCCCAAGGCTCCCTCCCTTGCCTGGCTAATCCAGCATGTGGCTGCAGCTCCTCAGGAATGTGCTAAGTGGAGGAAACAGATGGTTGGTTTCACTTTTAAAAGTAATAACAATTTAGAGAAACTGGCAGGGATGGGATCCCTCCAGGGCTTCCGCTTCTCAGTGATGCAACACTTCTGGTGCAAGCAGTGGTGATGCAAATGGCTTGGGCCAGCCCAGGAGGAATCTCTGGTGGGTGGAACAGACAGGGGGGATTTTCTTTTGGTTAGGCTAAAAATTGGCATCCCTGCCCAGTGGGAGGAGCAAGCAACTCAAACTTTTGTTTTCTCCAATCCACCCCATGACTGGAGACTCAGTTGTGGGGATAAAATCCATGTTCCTGATCACTCAGCTCCTCTGACTTCAAGGAGTTTTTTGTTGTTGTTGTTGTTTTGTTTTTGTTTTTATTTTTTTATAGGAGGGTCGGGCTTTTGACCACCTTAAGCAAAGAATAGAATAGTTTGTTCTCCTCAGGAAGGGAAATTGATCCTCCAGGTCTGTTCCAGCACCTTAATTTCACATACGGTATTTGTGAACCACCCTGAAAATCAGGAAGCTGCAGTTCTCGAGAGGCTCATAGTTACAGGAAGTAGAAGGAAGCCCAAACTAAATTAATGCCTGCCCCTAAACTGTATGTGCAGGAACTGAAGAACAGACTTTCTCAGGAGGCTTCTCTGTCCTTCTGTGTCAAAACAGAACTGCCGACTTTAGGGAAAGGATATGTGCTTTACAAGATCATTTCCAGGAGTGATGACAGAGTCATGAGGGCCCACAAGGCCTCCCACTTTCATAGACCTAATTTGTAAATTACACCCTGTCATCTCCTCTCCAGAGAAAAAAAGACTTGGGGTGGCCTATTACTAAAACAAAAGGAGCAACAATGTGATCAACAGTAGAAACAAAAGACCTAAGACAGGTAAAGGGAAGTGTTTAGTTAATAAAGATGCCAAAAGGAAAATCAGTATCATTACTGTGAATTGCACACTCGGGAAGTCAAAAGAAAGTAGTCAAAGAAAATAGCCAACCAGCTGAAGGAAGGAAGGAAGGAAGGAAGGAAGGAAGGAAGGAAGGAAGGAAGAAAGGAAGGAAGGAAAGAGGGAAGGGAGGAACCAGCACTTACTGAATGCCTAGCATTATGCTTTCATAGGCACTTCCCATAGCTGAATTCCCCCAGCCCCAGACCAGTCCTCAGAGAGCGATGTTATTTTCTCTGTTTTACAAAATACAGAGAGATTAAATACATTAGCCCAGGATGGCAAGACTAGTAGCTGGGACTAGGATGCAGCTTTTTCTTTCCATGCCCAGTCAGGATCCAGAAGATAGTGAGGCCCAGTGCTTAAGAGTATGTTCTAGAGAATCCGACAAGGGTTCAAATACTGGCCCCACCAAGTACTATCTATCTGTGTGCCTTCTGGGATTTTCTTTAACCTCTTTTTATGGCCAATCACTGAAATAGGGATAAAGTATATCATATGCAAAAAGTTATGTAATATATACATCTATAAAATATATATATTCTCTATATAAAGTAAGTACACAAGTATCTAGAACATAGTTAATGCTCAAAAACTATTAGCAATTATTATACAGAAACTGGTAGGAGTGGGTGGGGCACCAACTGGTTGGAGTGAGTGGATGTTTTGTTTTGTTTCTTCCTAGATTTGTCTGAGGCTGCTATAACAGAATCCCATAGACAGAATGACTCATAAACAACAGAAATTAAGTTCTGACACTTCCGGAGTCTGGAACTTTCAAATATTTAGGATATGGTATGTGGCTCTTCCTTTATTTTGTCACACTTGGACCTGAGAATATTATTGTAGTTCTGCTTAGAAATATGTTTCCACCATAAGATACACTTCTCTTCCTCCTGGATAAGACCTGGTAAAGTTTCCATCCTACATTCTACTGTCTGAGGTGGTAGAGACTTTCAAACACAACCACTGGCTATCTTTACTACCTTGCTGGTTTGAGGTAAGGGGGTCCTATATTGCTTTTCAAATTGGGCCTCAACTTGTATTGGTTCTGTGTTTTCTTAGGTCCTTCCTGAAGTTTTCCCCTGTCCTGGGTGTGTTGAGAATTAGCAGAGAAGGATAAAACTGTCTTCATTTCACCCATTTTTTCCCACTCCAACCTCAAAACATCCACACACATGTACACAGCCACACAAGATTCCTTTAAAAACTGGAAAAATTCACTGAGGTTTTCTGGAGCTTCCTTCCTCCTCTTACTGCTCTAGGGCATTTTCCACTCAAAGCCACTGATTTAAAAGAAAACAAAGAAACAGAAACTAAGATAAAAGAAAAAGGGAAGAGTTCTTGTCAGAATATGGAAAAATAAAATTCTAAAAATAACTCGTATTCTCAATTTCCCTACACTTATGTTGCAAACATTATCCAATTGAGGAACTGCTGACACCAATAACATTATTTCTGGTCCTTTGCTCTTTCCCATCAATGTTTTCTCAAACCTGGGTTGTGGTCAGTGACTCTTGAGTGCAACCTTGTAAACAAGCACTCCCAGATGCCTACAAGAAAAGCTTAGAGCTACGGCTCCCTTTAAATTTGGGCTTGTATTGGGGCGCCTGGGTGGCGCAGTCGGTTAAGCGTCCGACTTCAGCCAGGTCACGATCTCGCGGTCCGTGAGTTCGAGCCCCGCGTCAGGCTCTGGGCTGATGGCTCGGAGCCTGGAGCCTGTTTCCGATTCTGTGTCTCCCTCCCTCTCTGCCCCTCCCCCGTTCATGCTATGTCTCTCTCTGTCCAAAAAAAAATAAAAAAAAAAAAAAAAAAAAAAAATTTGGGCTTGTATTTTTATATACATATACACTCACTGGGGCTTATGTTCTATAAATAGCTCTTCAAATTTTCCTGGAACGGTGAAGGGGATTGAAGGAGATAGAGATGGGCTACATGCAATCAGGAGCATATCAAACTTTAGAAGCTAACCAAATAATGTTTATAAATTTGGGCACAACTCAACAGGTTTTAAAAAGTATCAAGACATTAAGATAATTCATCAGTCCATTAATTCAACTAATATTTCTATTTCATTTTTTTCTACTCTAACAAAAATGATTAAAGCAGCTAAATTAAAGTTATGGAGTTCACTCACAAGGATTGTTTACCCTATTCTGGACAATATAAGATTGTGACACAACTGGTCAGAAGCTCAAAACTACTGGGGAAGGAAAACATGAATCTGAGAAAGTTAAAACAATGTGAGGCTTTGTCAGATATTGTACCCTCAGCTTTACCTCATTTCCCCAATCCACATTTTCTGTTATAACCAGAGTTATCTTTCTAAAATGAAAGTTTCATCACATAAATCTGCTTAAAGCCCTTTAGTGGTTCTCTATTACTTACTGGAAGAAGGCAAAGGTCACAGTGTTTGTGATCTTGTCCAGGTCTACTGTTCCAGACTCATCTCCAGTTATCTCCCCTCCTTCCTGTGTGTGGAATGGGAGCCTCTGAACAGCCATGAAGCTAGCAGCTTTGTCTTAATCAGCTTTGACTTCCCAGTGTTAGAGCAGAGGCTTTAGGAACACTTTATATTTAACTGATGCAGACTTTTCCCACCCATCAATCTCTTTTCTGAACTATTTTATTACAAAATTTAACACACACAGAAAATTTCATAAAACAAATGAAGGGCCCAAGAAAGACTGTGAAAAGAGCATTCATGTATTTACCATCTAATTAAAAAACTAGGACTTTGCTGGCTCCCCAGAAGTCCTCGGCATTCCCTTAATCATACCCTCTCGACTCACTCACCCCACATTTTCACCTGTTCTCATATCAAGCCATGATCCCCTCACACTCTATCTCACCTCTGTGATCTTTCTTCTGACCCCATACAGCCCTCTTTCTCTGATCTTTAAAGCACATATTCTCTTTAGCATTCATTTAGCCTCTAGTCAGCCACAGCATCTCAAAGAAAATATTATGTGCTTTATAAAATTGTATTTATGATATGCTTGTATTTTTTATATTATTTTGCCTTCACTGTAGGTGTTTTTATATTTAAGCAGATATTTTGATGTCTATTCTTATTTTATTTTTAACATTTTTTGAGTATAGTTGACACACAACATTGTATTATGTCAGGTGTACAACACAGTGATTCAACCTTGCCGTGGTATGTTGTCAGTTCTCTATATTGTTACTGTGTATGTTTTACTTTTATAGTTAAGATCTCGTTATAGATGCTCAATGAATATTTACTGAATGGGTAACTAGTGACTGAATGAAAGGCTAACACATCAGAGCATGTAATAGGCAGAAATTTACTCAGCCAGAGAAAGAGAAATAGCAGAATATAGTGTACACAAATAGAGAAAGAGAGAGAAAGAGACAGAGAGAGAGGGAGAGAGAGAGAGAAAGATGTTGTTCTGATGTACTGCACATAAATATCAAGAATTTCACACACTGAAAATCTCAATTATTTCTCCTTTATTTATTTATTTCTTCACACCAAATCAACTGTTAGGAATTCCAGATATGCTTCTGATTTAATCTTCATACATTTTAATGTCTCTGATTTTGAGTAAAGAAGGCATTTAGGCTCAAGCACTACATGTCTCTCTTGAACATTTCACTCTAGAGAAAACATGGCCAGAATATGGGCCAGACTATGGGATGAACTCCTGACATGACTACTTCAGGAAGAATTCTACATTGTCAGGGAAGCTGGAAGAGATTAGACTGAAAATCCTTTCCCACTTTATGATGGCATGGGTAAATGAAAGCCATTGGCAATCTAAGTATAATGATTAAGTCTATAGTTTTATTTAGAAATTAAGTTTATGGGGCACCTGGGTGGCTCAGTCGGTTGAGCGTCTGACCTCAGCTCAGGTCATGATCTCATGGTCCGTGAGTTTGAGCCCCGCGTCAGCCTCTGTGCTGACAGCTCAGAGCCTGGATGGAGCCTGTTCCAATTCTGTGTCTCCCTCTCTCTGACCCTCCCACATTCATGCTCTGTCTCTCTCTGTCTCAAAAATAAATAAATGTTAAAAAAAAAATTTAGAAATCAAGTTTATGCTGAAAACTCAGGTTTATGACATAAAGTTGTAATTCAAATATCTCCTAGGTTCCACCCAGTAAATACAGTTGAAGCTTTTAGTCAACCTATATCCGTCTTTTCAATTGTTGGATGGAATAGTAAATGTTAAGCATGTAAACTTGAATTATCTTTCCTTGTTTTTCACATACTGTTCAATGATTCTTCCCACCTCACCCATACTTTTCTTGTAGAATTGAACTCTTTCTTTGAGGTTCAAATAAAACATATCCTTCTATATGAAGTCTATCTTGATCTCTCATGAAAGTTGGGGCTTTGTCTATTCTTCTCCCACAACTTTTTTTCTTAAAGTACTCAATACATTGAATTTTGAAGGTGTACTTATCTGCCCCAAAGAATTATAAGATTCTCAGGACTAGATTTTACTTAGTTCTAAACCTATGGTAGGTGCTCAATAATTTGACTGAATGAAAGGTACAAAGTAGTAACATTTAAGAAACAATAAAAAATAATAAATAGCCAATACTGGAATGAATAACTTCTTTTTTTTTCCCGGGTACTAGATTAGACACTGACAAAAGGCAAATGAAACAGAACAGGCATCTGGGAGCTCACAGTTCAGCAGGAAACAGGGAAGTGAATATGTGCAATATTGTTGGTGGGAGGAAGATGGAGATGGGTAAGGTACTGTGGGAATCAGAGGACTGGTCTCAACTCAGACTGGAGACTAGGAGACAGATGTTAAAATTAATTAATTAAGGACAGGTAGCCAGTCAGGTGGAGAAGAGGTAGAGGTGGAGGGCATTCAAGACAGAGGAAACAGAAGCAATGAAGTCCTCTATCTTAATGGGAACATAGTCATGTTTCTTCTTACACAGAGATTCCCAGTGGTGAGAACAAGCACAGAAATTTTCTTCTGCCGAGTATGTATCAGAGAGGAAAAGAGAAAGACAAGGGGAGCACAAGAGAATCACTGAAGAGAGTAAACCCATATTCAATTAGAAGGTAGAAAGTAGCATATTTCTGCCTGACTAGAAAAAGGAGAATGCAGCTGGATCACAAATGGACTTGAGCTATACTTAGACGTACAAAGAAATAGCTTCTTTGTTTTCTAGTACACATTTGATCTTCCTTACAATCCTCTCACATCTCTTGGGAGGGGAGGGCAGGAACTTTCAATGTTCTATTTCTTGCATTCCAGGCTCTTCCAGTTTGAGTAATGCATTTTGAATGACTTCGTCTCTTTTGGGTAAATGCTTTTCAGATTTCCTTTCCCCATCTCTACTCCTGCATGCCTTTCTTGCTTTTCTCTAAGCATAACCTCATGGCAACAGGGAAGACAAGTGATTGGAATGCATGTGGCATTCTTTAGGTAGAACCTTACTGGTCTCCTCTGGTTTCTGTCATAGGACAGCCACTCAGATAGGTTCCCTGAACTGGTGACCTTTCAGGTGCAGCTGGCTTCACTTGATCTTTTGGAGGACATGTAAGCATCTAGAATCTACAGTCTATAGAATTTATATGATATTTTAAATGTGACAACCACTTCGTTCAGATACTGGGTCTTAACCAGTCTGCTGCTCCTATCAGCACCTCAACATTTGGCCACATGTTTGAGTGCTATGCACAGGCCTTGAGAAACAAGCAAATATACCTCAGGATCACCTTTCTGGGCACTATTCCTCAGGATTCCCAGGTATGTGGCATCTGGATGTTTCCACTGAGTCCCTTCTTGCCGTTCATTTGAGTAGAAGAAATGAAGAAAGACCTCTCCATAATCAGCTGTCTTTCTTTCTCAGCCATCATGGCAGAATGGGCAACTGATCTACTTCTCCCTTCCTGGCATAGATTTCCCTTACATCCTCTCCTCTTTCTTTCTTCTTAACAGGAGAAGGAGAATCATTTTCATATTATAGGAGAAACTATAATCTGAAAAGAAACTCTAAAATCTGAGTTGGTTGGGGCTGGCTCAACAAAAGACAAGGGAACACTGGTTTAATGTCCCTACATATTATTCTAATTACAAGTATTCTGGAATGGCAGAGAGAGTCAGTGAAATTGTTCTCTCACAAAAATAGAAAATTATAACTAAATAATAACTAAAATCAACCATTCTGGAACTCTGGAAATTAGCAAAAGCCACAGAACAAACTGAAAATTGTCTACTCAAGAGAAAATATTAAATCTCTGTCAGTAGCAGTATCTATATCATTTTAACATGGGCTATTCCCATCCCCCTTCTCTCTCTAGTCAATGGAGAGGACTGACAATTTCTGAAACTTGACTAAAAGCCCCATCCATATAGTGCAATAAACATTTTGCCTGAATGAGTAGTGACCTGACAAACTTCCATTCCCAGGATATTGGGGCTATTGATTTGACACAGAGCTTAGCTCAACAACAATAAAAAAGCTTTATCCCCAGGATATTAACTAACACTGCCAGTAATCTGCTGGCATCATAGCTGTTGGTCCAAGGATTTGATTTCAACTGAAGAAAAAAAAAATAGCATGATTAAAAATTTAAAAGGAAGTCCCAGAGAGCTAGACAACTAAAACTAGGGAACTTCAAAAAGGCCTGATACATTTCTGGGAATCTAGAAGACAGTGTGGGTACAAGACTTGATCTGGAAAAAAAGAAGGCTCTCATCACTTCAGTCCATGTTTGGCTGACACAGGTCCTGCATAAGCAGGAAATGAAAGCTAAGACTGTTTTATAAATTGCCTGAGGGTTGAAGGCATGTCTTCACACATGGACCTCACTGGCAAAGGGGGAAACACATACTGGCAAAGCATTTAAGGAAATCTGAAAGACTGCTGGCTGCCACTAAATAATACTGGCTCAAGGCTGACCCTAAGGAATACAGCTTGAAAATAAAAACAAGAACTTAAAAAAAACACACAAAAACCCCCAAAACCTAGCAGAGAACTCAGTGACCACATATTACAGAATAGCAGCAACAATAATAAACTTTGGAGGGGATAAGGATCTGATACCAGAGTGATTACAATATATAATATATTATCTAAATTATCCAGTTTCAACAGAAATTATGAAACATGTATAGAAAAATGAAAATATGACACATATACAGGACAAAAGGAGAACCAAGGGAAAATGCCCCTGAGGGGGAACCGATCATGGACTTAATAGACAAAGACTTTAAATCAGCTATTATAAATATATTAAGATAACAAAAGAATTAAAGAAAATATGACAGTAATAATTCACCAGTTCAAGAATATCAACAAAAAGAAAGAATTTTAAAAAAACTCAGAAGACATTCTAGAGTTGCAAAGTACAATAATTGAAATTAAAAAGTTCCCTAGAGGTGCTAAAAGGAATTTGAGCTTGCAGAAGAATCAGTGAATTTAAGATAGGCCAATTAAGATTGTCTAGTCCTAGAAATAGAAAGAAAAAAGAATGAAAAAAAATGAACAGCACCTCAGAGACCTGTGGACACAATCAAACATATACGCATATCCAAAATGAATGTCTCAGAAAGAAAGAAAAGAGAAGGGGCAGAAAGAATACTTGAAAAAATAATAACCCCAAACTTCCAAAATTTGATGAAAAGCATTAATCTATGTATTCTAAAAGCTCAATAAACTGTAAGATAAATTCAAAGAGATCTACGCCAAGATCTACTTAATAAGCAAACATTAGAAAGACAAAGACAGAATCTTGAAAGCAACAAGAGAAGTAACTCATCACATACAAAGGATCCTCATCAGAACCATGGAGGACAGAAGGAAGTGGGATGACATAATTGAAGTATTATGAAAGAGACTGTCAACCAAGAATATTATATCCAGTAAAACAACCTTCACAAATAAAGGAGAAATTAAGATATTTTCAGATAAATGAATGCTGAGACAATCTGTCACTAGCAGAGTTATCCAAGAAGAAATAGTAAAGGAAACCCTACAGACTAAAAAGAAAAGACACTGGATGGTGACCCAAACACACATGAATAAATAAAGAGCACTGGAAAAGGGGAGTACGTAGATAAATATAAGACAGTATAAACATATTTTTGTTTCTAACTCTTTTGTATTCTTTTATCTGATTTAAAAGACAGCTACATAAGGCAAGGCTTTGTGCTTAGAATGTATAAATACATAATCTGTGTGAAAGTAATAACACAAAAAAGGGGGAGGGAGCAGAGGTATATTGAAGCAAAGTTAGTATTAACTTGAACCAAACTGTTTTAAATTAAAATGCTAATTGAATCTCTAAGGCAGCCACTATTAAAATAACTTTATTTAAAAAATTTTTTTACATTTATTTATTTTTGAAAGACAAAGAGAGAGACAGAGCACAAGTGGGGGAGGGGCAGAGAGAGAATGAGACACAGAATCCGAAGCAGACTCCAGGCTCCAGGCTCCACACTGTCAGCACAAAGCCTGATGCGGGGCTCGAACTCACAAACCATGAGATCATGACCTGAGCTGATGTCCAATGCCCAACTGACTGAGCCACCCAGGTGCCCTTAAAATAACTTTAAAAAATAATAGCAGAAACAACAAGGCAACAAGGAATCCAATTGGTACAGTAAAAAATATGTATTTAACACACAAGAATGCAGTAACAGAAAAATAGAGGAACAAAAAGACATAACCCATATATATAAAACAAATAGCAAAATGACAGACCTAAATCCTACCTTATCAGCAATTACAATAAATATAAGTGAATTAAGCACTCCACTCAACAGGCATAGGTTGGCAGAATATAAGAAAACATTATATGATCCATTTATATTTTGTCTACAAGAAACATGCTTTAGACTCAAAGACATAAATAGGGTGAAAGTAAAAGAATGGAATACAATATACAAAACAAAGAGTGACCAAAAGAGCACTGGGATGGTTACACAATATCAGACAAGTACAATTATAAGACAAAATTGATACTAAAAAAATAACATTTTGTAATGATAATCCATCAGGAAGACATGGAATTATATACATATATTCACCCAACAATAGAGTCCCCAAATACATAAAGCAAAAACTAACAGAATTAAAGGGAAAACTAGAAAACCAAATAGTATAAGAGGGCTCAAACCCAAAAGTTCAACAAAGAAATAGAAGACCTTAACAAAACTAATCAGCTTGATCTGACATCTATAGAATGTTCCACTTAAGGGGCGCCTGGGTGGCTCAGTCAGTTAAGTGGCCGACTTCGGCTCAGGTCATGATCTCGCGGCCCGTGAGTTCGAGCCCTGCGTCGGGCTCTGTGCTGACCGCTCAGAGCCTGGAGCCTGCTTCGGGTTCTGTGTCTCCCTCTCTCTCTGATCCTCCCCCATTCATGCTCTGTCTCTCTCTCTGTGTCAAAAATAAATAAACGTTCAAAAAAATTTTTAAAAAATAAAAAAAATAAAAAAATAATAAAATGTTCCACTTAAGAATAGTAGAATATATATTTTTCTTAAGTGCACAAAAATTTTGCCAGGATAAATTATATGTTAAACCATAAAAAAGGCATCAGTAAATTTCAAAGACTTGAAAACATAACAATTATTTTCTTTGATATCATTGGAATTATATTAGAAATCAACAATGAGAAAAAATTTTGGGAAATTCACAAATATGTAGAAATTAGACATGCTCTTAAATAATCAGTGGATCAAAGAAGAAATCATGAAATAATTTAGAAAATACTTTGACAAGTATTCAAATGAAAAAAGCAAGTATAGTAAAATTTACAGAATGCAGCTAAAGTAGTTCCTAAAGGGAAATTGATAGCTGTAAATAAATGCTTATATTAAAAAAAGAATGATCTCAAATCAATAATTGATCCTTTACCTTAATAAATTCAGAAAAAAAGTGAAAACCAAACCTAAAGCAAACAGAATGAAAGAAATAAAAAAGATTAGAGTGGAAATAAATGAAGTAGAGAATAAGACAATAGTAATAAATCAAAGCTGAAATTTTTTTTTTTTTGGAAAAGTTCAATACAATTGACATCTTTAGCTATACTACCGAGAAAAAAAGAGAGAAGACTCAAATTACAAGACTAATATAAGGAATGAAAGAGGGACATCACTAGCAAACTTAGAGAAGATCATAAGGGAATATGAAAAACTGTATTACAGGTTTTATAACTTGGTGAAATGGACAAATTCTTAGGACACAAACTGCCAAAATGGACTCCAGCAGAAATAAGAAATCCAGATAGATCTGTATGTATTAAGAGATTGAATTAGCAATTTAAAAACATTTCTTAAATAAAAATCCAAGTCCAGATGGCTTCATTGGTGAATTCTACCAAACATTTAAAGAAAAATTAATACCAATCTTTCACCAACTAGACTATTTGAAGTGGCAGCAGAAGCAGAAGCAGCAACATCAGGGGGAGGAGAGAAAGAAACACTTTCCAGTCATTCTATAAGGCCAGCAAAATCCTGATTTGAAAATCAGACAAGGATATCACAAAGAAAATGCAGACGAATATCCCTAATGGATGTAAATGTAAAAATCTTCAACAAAATACTAGAAAAATGAATCTAGCAACACATGAGAAGGATTATGCACAATGATTAAGAGAAATTTAACCCAGGAATGCAAGGTTATATTAACATGTGAAAACCAGTAAATGTAATATAGTATATTAATAAAGGACAAGAAATACAATAATCTCAATTAATACAAAAAGCATTAGACAAAATCCAAAACTCTTTTATGATGAAAACACTCAACACAATAGGAACAAAAGGAAACTTCCTCAACCTTACAGAGGGAAGCTACAAAAATCCCACTTCTAATTTCAAATTTAATGGTAAAAGACTAAATGTTTTCTCCCTAAAAATCAAGAAAAAGACTCTTATACCAACTTTATTCAATTCTAGACTTTCTGCTAAAGATTCTAGCCAGCATGATTAGGCAAGAAAAAAATTAAAGGGATGAGATTAGAAAAGAAGTAAAATAATCTCTAGTCAAATATCAAATGATCTTGAATACAGAAAATCCCAAGCAGCATGCACGTGCACGTGCACACACACACACACACCTATTAGAACTAATGAATGAATTCAAAAGGTTACAGAATACAAAGTCAATATACAGAAATCAATTCTACTTCTATATGTTGGCAATTAATAATCCAAAACTGAAATAAAAGAAATAATTCCATTTATACTAGCATCAAAAAGAATAAAATACTTAGGAATAAATGTAACAAAAGAAGTATACGACCTGTACATGAAAAACTATAAAACCCTGTTGAAAAAAATAAAGACTTAAATAAATGGAAAGACATCCTCTGTTCATGCATTGGACTAGTTATTCTTTAAATGGCAATATTCTCCATATTGATCTGCAGATTCATTGCACTATCAACAACCCAAATTCCCTTTTGCATAAATTGACAAGCTGATCCTAACATTTTATGGAAATGAAAGGGATTCAGAATTTCCAAAAGAATCCTGGGAAAAAAAGAACAAAGTTGGAAAACTCATACTTCCCTATTTCAAAATTTACTACAAAGTTATAGTAATCAAGACAGTGTGGTACTGGCATAAGGATAGAAATATAGATAGTGGAATATAATGGAGAGTCCAGATATAAGCTCTTATATTTATGGTTAATTGGTTTTCAAAAAAAGGTACCAAGATAATTCAGTGGGAAAGACAGTCTTTTAAACAATTGGTACTGGGACATTTGAATATTTGGATTAGTATGAAGTCAGATCCCTACCTCACAAGGTATATGGAAATGAACTCAAAATAGATGATTAATATGAGCTAAACTATAAATCTCATAGAAGAAAATTTACAACTAAATACTTGTGACTTTGGGTTAGGCTACAGTTTCTTAGGTATGACACCAGAAGCACAAATAGCAAAAGAGAAAAGACAATAAATGAAATTTCATTAAAATTAGAAATATTTGTACTTCAAAGGACACTATCAAGAAAATAAAGACAACCCACACACAGACTTAGAGAAAATATTTGTGAATCATATATCTGATACAGGGTTATATCCAGAGTGTGTGTGTATACACACACACACACACATATATATATACACACACACACACATATATATATATATATATATATATATATATATATATATATATGTTTTTTAAAAAACCTTTAAAAAGTCTTTTAACAAAAAGGCAAGCCAATTAAAAAAAGAGCAATGGATTTGGATAGACATTTCTTCAATATAAATATACAAATAGCTAACAAGCACATGAAAAGATGCCTGACATCACTAGTCATAGGTAAATACCAATCAAAACTATAATCACTTCATACCCACCAAGGTAGTAAAATAAAAAAGACAATAATAACAAGTGTTGGCAAAGATATGGAAAAATTAGAATCCCTCATACATTGCTTAAGAGAATGTAAAATTGTGCGTCCACTTTGTAAGAACAATTTGGCAATTCCTCATGTTGTTAATCACAGAGTTACCATATAACCCAGCAATTTTATTCCTAGGTCTGTACCCAAGATAACTGAAAACATGTCCTCACATAAACATGTTTATGAGTGTTTATAAATAGCCAAAAAATGGAAACAACTCTAATGTCCATCAACTGATGAATGGATAAACAAATGTGGTATATGTATGTAATATTCACCCATAAAAAGGAATAAAGTATTGAAAGATGTTATAAAATGAATGAACCTCGAATACTAAGTGACAGAAGCCAGTCATGAAAGGCCACATATTCTATAATGCCACCAGTATGAAATGTTCATAACAGGCAAATCTACAGTGACATAAAGTTTATTTGTGGTTTCACAGGGGGTGGGGAGAGGGAGAGTAATTGCTGGGCTTGAAGTTTTTGTTTGGTGGGATGACAATGTTATAAAATGATATTTTGGAGATGGTTATATAATTCTGTGAATATATTAAAAACTACTGAGCTTCATACTTTAAATGAATGCATTTTATGGTGTGTGAACTATATCAATAAAGTTATTAAAAAGACGAGAAAGAGAGCACCACAAAAAATGTGATGGGTAAGTTAAGAGAGGCAGGAAATATCAGATTCATCATTTCAAAGAGCATGGCTCTGTGCTTTTGGAAAATCACTTATATACTAGTTCCCTTGCTAATGCCCATTTAGAAGTCCAGATTTACCCAGATTTCTGTATTTCTAAGCACTAATTTAAACCATTAAGCTCAACCATACAGACTATGGGTGGTATTTTACACATGTCAAAGTACTTTTATATAGGTCAAAATGACCTATATTTGTCCAGAAAGACAATTATCATTAATGGTCCAAGAAAATTTTAATTTCTTCTCCATCAAAATATTTTATAAGAATTATAACAGGAAGCACAAATAACTGACTTAGGAAGTCTTTCAACAATATTTTCCTAAATGTGTGTCAAGTAACATTAGCTTCTCTAGTGTGTTTTAGGGAAAAAAAGAGAGTTTCACAGTCAAAAATGTTTAGGAAGTTTTGCACAACATTCCTTTCTTGGAAATTGATAATGGACATGAAGCTATTAAAAGCTCTGAACAGAAACAATATAGAATCCAGAAAACAGAACAGATCAATGAAATGAAGAGCTGGTTTTTTGAAAAAATAAACACAATTGATAAGCCCCTAGCCAGACTTCTCAAAAAAGAAAAGGGATAGGACCCAAAGAGGTAAAATCATGAATGAAAATGGATTTATTACAACCAATCCCTCAGAAATACAAGCAATTATCAGAGAATACTATGAAAAATTATATGCTAAAAAACTGGACAACCTGGAAAAAATGGACAAATTCCTAAGCACCCACACACTACCAAAACTGAAATGGGAATAAATAGAAAACTTGAACAGACCCATCACTAGTGAAGAAATTGAATCAGTTATCAAAAATCTCCCAACAAATAAGAGTCCTGGGCCAGATGGTTTCCCAGGGGAAATCTACCAGACATTTAAAGCAGAGTTAATACCTATCCCTCTCCAGCTGTTCCAAAAAATAGAAATGGAAGGAAAACTTCCAGACTCATTCTATGAAGCCAGCATTACCTTGATTCCCAAGCCAGACAGAGATCCCACACAAAAGGAGAATTACAGGCCAATACCCCTGATGAACATGTATGCAAAAATTCTCAACAAGATATTAGCAAATCAAATTCAACAGCATATAAAAAGAATTATTCACCATGATCAAGTGGGATTCATTCCTTGGCTGCAGGGCTGGTTTAATATTAGTAAATCAATCAATGTGATACATCACATTAGTAAAAAAAAAAAAAAAAAAAAAAAGGATAACAATATGATCCTGTTAATAGATGTAGAAAAAGCATCTGACAAAATAAGGCATCCTTTCTTAATAAAAACCTTCAAGAAAGTTGGGATAGAAGAAACATACCTAAATATCATAAAAACCATATATGGAAAGCCCACAGCTAATATCATCCCAATGGGGAAAAACTGATAGCTTTCCCCTGAGATCAGGAATATGACAAGGATGTCCACTCTCACCACAGTTGTTTAACATAGTGTTGGAAGTCCTAGCATCAGCAATCAGACAACAAAAGGAAATCAAAGGCATCAAAATTGGCAAAGAAGAAGTCAAACTTTCACTCTTTGTAGACGACATGATATTCTACATGGAAAACCTGAAAGACTCCAACAAAAGGCTGCTAGAACTGATACATGAATTCAACAAAGTCGCAGGGTACAAAATCAATATACAGAAATCGGTTGCATTTCTATACACCAATAATGAAGCAACAGAAAGAGAAATCAAGAAATTGATCCCATTTACAATTGCACCAAGAACCATAAAATACCTAGGAATAAACCTAACCACAGATATAAAAGATCTATATGCTGAAAACTATAGAAAACTTATGAAGGAAGCTGAAAAAGATGCAAAGAAATGGAAAAACATCCCATGCTCACAGACTGGAAGAATAAATATTGTTAAAATGTCAATACTACCCAAAGCAATCTACACATTCAATGCAATCCCAATCAAAATTGCACCAGCATTCTCTAGCACCAGCTAGAACAAACAATCCTAACATTTGTATAGAACCACAAAATACTCTTAATGGCCAAAGTAATACTGAAGAAGAAAACCAAAGTGGGAGGTATCACAATCCAAGACTTCAGCCTCTACTACACAACTATAATCATCAAGACAGGATGGTATTGGCACAGAAACAGGCACATAGACCAATGTAATAGAATAGAGAACCCAGAATTGGACCCACAAAAGTATGGCCAACTAATCTTTGACAAAGCAGGAAAGAGTATCCAATGGAAAAAAGACAGTCTCTTTAGCAACTGGTGCTGGGAGAACTGGACAGCAACATGCAGAAGAATTAAACTAGACCGGGCGCCTGGGTGGCGCAGTCGGTTAAGCGTCCGACTTCAGCCAGGTCACGATCTCGCGGTCCGTGAGTTCGAGCCCCGCGTCAGGCTCTGGGCTGATGGCTCGGAGCCTGGAGCCTGTTTCCGGTTCTGTGTCTCCCTCTCTCTCTGCCCCTCCCCCGTTCATGCTCTGTCTCTCTCTGTCCCAAAAATAAATAAAAAACGTTGAAAAAAAAAAAATTAAAAAAAAAAAAATAAAATAAAAATTAAAAAAAAAAAAAAAAAAAAAAGAATTAAACTAGACCACTTTCTTACGTCATTCACAAAAATAAACTCACAATGGATGAAAGACCTAAATGTGAGACAGGAAACCATCAAAACCCTAGAGGAGAAAGCAGGCAACAACCTCTTTGACCTCAGCCACAGTAATATCTTGCTATCTCCAAAGGCAAGGGAATTAAAAGCAAAATGAACTATTGGGATCTCATCAAGATAAAAAGCTTTTGCATGGCAAAGGAAACAATTAACAAAACTGAAAGGCAACCGATGGAATGGGAAAACATATTTGCAAATGACATATCAGACAAAGGGTTAGTATCCAAAATCTATAAAGAACTTACCAAACTCCACACCCAAAAAACAAATAATCCAGTGAAGAAATGTGCAGAAGACATGAATAGACACTTTTCCAAAGAAGACATCAAGATGGCCAACAGACACATGAAAAGATGTTCAACGTCACTCATCATCAGGGAAATACAAATCAAAACCACACTGAGATACCACCTTACGCCTGTCAGAGTGGCTAAAATGAACACTCAGGAAACTACAGATGCTGGCAAGGATGTGGAGAAATGGGAACCCTCTTGCACTGTTGGTAGGAATGCAAACTGGTGCAGCCGCTCTAGAAAACAGTGTGAAGGTTCCTCAAAAAGTTAAAATAAAACTACCTTACGACCCATCAATAGCACTACTGGGAACTTATCCAAAGGACACAGGAGGGATGATTCATAGGGGCACATGTACCCCAATGTTTATAGCAGTACTTTCAACAATAGCCAAATTATGGAAAGAGCCTAAATGGCCATAAACTGATGAATGGATACAGAAGATGTGGTTTTTACCTACAATAGAATACTACTTGGCAATGAGAAATAATGAAATCCTCCCATTTGCAGCAATGTGGATGGAACTGGAAGGTATTATGCGGAGTGAAATTAATCAGTCAGAGAAAGACAGATATCATATGTTTTCACTCATATGTGGATCTTGAGAAACTTAACAGAAGACCATGAGGAAAGGGAAGGGGAATAAATAGTTACAAACAGAGAGGGAGGGAGGCAAACCATAGAGACTCTTAAATACAGAGAACAAACTAAGGGTTAATGGGAGGTGGGGGAGAAGGGAAAGTGGGTGATGGGCATTGAGGAGGGCACTTGTTGGGATGAAAACTGGGTGTTGTATGTAAGCAATGAACCAGGGGAATCTACCCTAAAAACCAAGAGCACACTTTACACACTGTATGCTAGCCAATTTGACAATAAATTATATTAAAATAAACAAATAAATAAAAGCTCTGAAAAGCTATTCACTCACTCAAAAAATATTCATTCTGTGCTTCCTTAGTGTCGGCACTGCTGTACATCTACTGGAGTTTGCATTCTAATGTTATACAGAGAAATATATTTTAATTATTTCTCAGTTTATTTGCTTATAGAACAACTTTTCAAGAAATATCCATTAACATGCTACAGAATACACTTTGTCAGGGTGCCTGGGTGGCTCAGTTGGTTAAGCATCTGATTCTTGATTTTGGCTCAGGTCATGATCTCACGGTTCTTGAGTTCAAGCCCGAAACCGGCATCAGGCTCTGCACTGACAGTACAGAGCCTGCTTGGGAGATTCTCTCTCCCCTCTCTCTGCCTCTCCCCCACCCCTCAAAATAAATAAATAAATAGATAAATAAATTTTTGAAAAAGAATACACTTTGTCAAATAGGGGTCTACATTTATACGTATTAAAATTCTATTGGAGGGGCGCCTGGGTGGCTCAGTCGGTTAAGCGGCCGACTTCGGCTCAGGTCATGATCTCACAGTTCGTGAGTTCGAGCCCCGTGTTGGGCTCTGTGCTGACAGCTCAGATCCTGGAGCCTGTTTCAGATTCTGTGTCTCCCTCTCTCTCTCTGACCCTCCCCCATTCATGCTCTGTCTCTTTCTGTCTCAAAAATAAATAAACGTTAAAAAAAATTAAAAAAAAGAATAATTTAAAATTCTATTGGAAATGCTAAAAGACAGGGTGAGGGAGGGGGGAAGCAGCATCCTGAATCATGCATAAATTGTATTTTTAGTTTGATGTTCTCAAAAGGAACTTTGGAAACTGAACCTTTAAGGAGTAGGATGTGATGGCCTGATTAAAAGTGAGGATTGGGAAGAAAACACAAGATGTGAGCAGTCAAAATATTTGTGAACATTTTTGGTGATCCATTTTCCAGATCTTTGCTGTTATATACAAATTGACAAAGCCAAATGCAATTAGAATACTATAGATGATATATATGCTAAATTAAGACACTATCTGAGATATTTGAGTGTAAGGAATTGTAAATTTTCTCTTTTAATTTCCTAGTAAGGAAATTGTAAAGAATTATAAATCCCCTCTTTAAAAAATGTATTCAAGTGACAGTAAGCTACTAGGAACTAAGATACAGTAGGCTGGGCTAGATAAAATTAAGGCCAGAGCAAATTTTAAAGTAAACAAATTATCCTGAAAGACAATATCAAATATCATGACTTTTCCACTAATTCCTATTAAATTATCCCCTTTACACCTACATACTTTTCTCTAATAAAGTCTAATTTCATATGAATGGAAATATACAATCTGTGGCCTTTATGTCTGGTTTATTTCACTTAGCATGATATTTCAAGGTTCATCCATATTTTAGCATATATTAGAATTTCATGCCTTTTTAAAGCTGAATAATACTCCATTGCATGTATATACCACATTGTGTTTATCCATTCATCTGTTGATGAACATTTGGGTGGTTTCTATTTTCTGGTTTTGTGAATAATGCTGCCATGAAAACTGGTTTACAAGTATCTGTTTGAGTATCTGCTTTCAACTCTTTTGGGTATATATCAAGGAATAGAATTTCTGGATCACATGATAATTCTATGTTTAACTTTTTGAGAAACTGCCAAACTGTTTCCTCTGGGAAACAGCTGCACTATTTTACGTCCCCACCAGCAATGCACAAGCGTTTCAACTTCTCCATGTCCTCACCAATACTTTTTATTTTTTCCTTTTCTTTTTGATAATAGGTATCCTAGTAGGTATGAAGTTGTATTTCATTGTTGTTTTGATTTACATTTCCCTATGGCTAGTGATGTTGAACATCTTTTCATGTGTTTTATTGATTATTTGTATATCTTCTTTGGCAAAATGTCTGGTCAAGTCTTTTGCCCATGTTTTGACTGGATTATTTGATTATTTGTTGTTAGGTAGTAGGAATTCTTTATATATTCTGGAGATTAATTCTTTATTAAATATATGCTTTGCAAACATTTTCTCCTATTCCATGGGTTACCTGTTCACTCTGCTGATAGCATCCTTTGATATACAACAGTTTATAATTTTAATGAAGTCTGAGTTTTCTACTTTTTTCTCTTCTTGCCTGGGCCTTTGGTGTCATATCCAAGAAACCACTGAAATTTCCAATGTAATGAAGATTTTCTGCCCATGCTTTTTTCTAAGAGTTTTATTTCTTAGGCTTAAGTATTTGATCCATTTGAGTTAACGTTTATATACAGCATAAGGTATATAAGGTATAAGGTAAGTATCTAACTTCATTGTTTGTTTTGCATGTGGATATCTAGTTTTCCTAGCACCATTCATTAAAAAAGATCATCCCTTGGTGATAGACTTGTCTCTGAGCAGCTATCTAGGCATCTGCAGTTTCCATTAAGTACTTGGTGGCATCTTCCATTTGACAGCCATCTTACCTACATCTCTGGTGAACATGATCCATTAGGTAAAAACCTTCCCTTCCTATCCATATTTTGATATCCTTGTCTTCCTGTTCTTGAGGTCAGTGGGGGTGGTTGTGATCCCGTTGTTCACATCTCTCAGGAAACATGGTGTATGTGTGGTGGGAAGAAGTTGGGGTCTGAGCCTTGCCCTCTTCTGCCTGACCTCACCAGTACTCATCCCTTCCTCCTCATATTCCTTCACCCAAGTTCTGGTAGCAAGCCCTAAGGCTCAGCTGACAAGAAATTGGCAAGCAAGGTACAAGTGCCCACTTCTTGCAGCCCCACAATAATATAGCTGTCTGTCTCATGGAGCCCCCAAACAAGCAGTGAGGGAGTAAAGGTTCATGTAGCAAATTCTAACACCTAGGAACTTGGATCTGACTTCAGCTTATTTTATCGTTATCTCTTATCCCCTAGTAAGGAAGGCTACAAGAATTGGGAAAACGAACCATTCTGATTTCCTCAGACTTTTGTGGTCTCACACAATAAGTTCTTTACTGAGTTTAATATTGGCATTTTTGAGTGGATATGAGGAAAGCCACGAAAATGAAGTAAAATCGATGTCTTAAGTGGCTGTCACATATATCTTGCAAATCAGTTATCGTGCCCACTTTATTGAGTTATGAGGACTAAATAAGATAATACACATACTGTGTTTAGAATGGTGCCTGGACATTGTAAACAGTAAGTGATATCAACCATTATTTTGCATGATGAAAAATTTATCTGAAAATAAAAAACACTTTTACTCTCAAAAAAAAAAAGATCATCCTTTTCCCATTGAATGATCTTGGCATGCTTGTTAAAAATCAAAAGACTATATATGCGAGCATTTATTTTTGGATTCTTTACTCTGTTTCATTTGTCTATATCTGTCCTTAGGCCAGTATCACACAATTTTGATGATGAAAGTTTTGTGGTAAGTTTTGAGATCAGGAAATGTGAGTTCTTCTACTTTGTTCTTCATTTTCAAGATTATTTTGGCTATTCTGAGTCCCTTGAGATTCCATATGGACTTTAAGATAGGTTATTCTATTTCTGAAAAAAAACACAACTGGGATTTTGATAGGTATTGGATTGGTCACTTGGGTTGTACTGTCATCTTAGCAAAATTATGTCCTCCAATCCATAAACATGGGTTATCTTTCCATTTGTTTATGTATTCTTTAAATTCTCTCAATGAGTTTTACAGTTTTCAGTGCACAAATCTTTTGTCTCATTGGTTAAATTCACTCATAAATATTTTATTTATTTTGATGCTATTGTGAATGGAACCGTTTTTCTTAATTTCCTTTTTTGTGTTGGTTATTGTTAATGTACAGAAATACAACTAATTTTTATGTGTTGGTTTTATATCCTGGAACTTTCCTGAATTCATTTATTAGCATTAACAAATGTGTGTGTGTGTGTGTGTGTGTGTGTGTGTGTTATCTTTAGAGTTTTCTACATATAAGAACACTTCATCTGTGAACAGGGATAATTTTACTTTTTCCCTTTCCAATATGAATGCCTTTTATTTCTTTTTCCTTGCCTAATTGCCTCACTGCCTTTTTTTTAATCCTAAATCAATCATGAAAGCCATTGTAGGCTGTAACATCATAAGCAAATGTCCTCTGATAAGATAGACTCCTAGACTGAAGGTAACGTACAAAATCATCTGCCCCAAACCATGCAACATGTGCATCCTCTCCTATTCAAGTTAACTTCAATAGATTTTGTGGTGGTTGCAGTATTTAGATGCTCTTCTGGATTTAAGTATTCTTCCATATATCCAGCATCAAAACAACTGATTTGGGAAAGGTTCTACCACTACTCTTTCCAAGAAAGATGGGGACTTTTCCTGACCTAACACATTTTAAATTTCAAGTCTCAAATTCCCACAGTTAGTTGAAATGTATTACTGTTACACTAATAAAAGAAAGAGCAACTTTTTCTGTATTTTATCACTAACTTAGACTACTCATTCTAGGTAATGGCTTCATGGATATGGATCATTTTTAAAGTATTTTCTCTGAATGCTGATCCTTATGAAGATTCTCCTTAAAAAAAAAAAGATTCTTTGGTCAGTAAATCTGGCCAACTATGTATGTATAGAGCTAAAGACTGCGCTTTGTCTTAATTTCTCTTATCCTACCCTGTTCCTTCAAAGAGAAGTATTTATTATACTGACTATACAGACTTCAGAACAGTTACCCGAACCTATGCTAAACATCATTACTCATTCATTTATTTATTCTGCAAAATAAACCAAACTTTATGCTCTTTAGGTGAGAAGAGGGAAATTTCTCAAAAGGAAATAAGACAAAGTCTTTTTCTCTAGAAGTGCTCACACTTTCCTAGGAGAGATAATGCATGTAAACAATTCCAATTCAGCATGACAAATGGTATAGTAATGGTGTGAACAACTGATATACTGGAATGACTGGTTCTTCCAGGAAGTTTCTAAGAAGGCATCACAAGTTGTGTATTTATTTATTTATTTATTTATTTATTTATTTATTTATATTTTTTAAAGTTCTGTCTAATTTTAATTTTTTAAAATGTTTGTTTATTTTTTGAGAGACAGAGAGAGACAGAGCACTAGCAGGGTAGGGGCAGAGACAGAGGGAGACACAGAATCCAAAGCAGGCTCCAGGCTCTGAGCTGTCAGCACAGAGCCCGACATGGGGCTCGAACCTATGAACTGTGAGATCATGACCTGAGCCGAAGTCGGATGCTTAACTAACTAAGCCACTCAGGCACCCCCCTCAAGTTGTACATTTAAACTGAGTCTGGGAGCACCTGGGTGGCTCACTCAGTTAAGTATCTGACTTTGGCCCAGGTCATGATCTTACAGTTCATTTGTGAGTTTGAGCCCTGCGTTGGGCTCTGTGCTGACGGCTCAGAGCCTGGAGCCTGCTTTGGGTCCTGGGTCTCCTTCTCTCTCTGCCCCTCCCCCCCCTCAAAAATAAGTAAACATTTAAAAAAAATTAAAACAAAATTGAGTCTGGAAGGGATGCCTGGGTGTCTCAGCCGGTTGAGCATTCAACTCTTGGTTTTGGCCCAGGTCATGATCTCACAGTTTCCTGAGTTCCAGCCCTGCATCTGGCTCTGTGTTGACAGCGCGGAGCCTGGTTGGGATTCTCTCTCTCCCTCTTTCTCTGTCCCTCCCCCACTCATGCTGTTTCAGTCTCTCTCAAAAATAAAAATAAATAAACATTTAAACTGAGTCTGGAAAAACACTGGGCACATCATGGACAAATGAGGGTACCCCTGGAGTACCATAGCGAATACAGCAATCTTAAAAATGAAATGGTAGATGCTCCTTTGCCTGAGTTGACAGTTCCTGAGACTCCAAAGAAGGAAGCACTGAGGAAGCAGCAGGGAGAGCAACTTCCAACAGGCTCAATTTCACACCCACAAGCCTCTTTGATACTCTTTCAAATTCTTTTTTAGCCTCTGTGTGAGTTTACATTTCTCTCAGTGACCTGATAAGACAAAGCCACACCTGTAGAGTGAGGCAACTCCTTTTCACTCATGAAAAAAATGGTAACAATAATAATGACAATAACAAGCAATCAAAAGGTCACAGGGTCAAGAAAGAACCATTTTCACGAGGTCAGGTCATCATTTCATTTGAGTTGATTTAGAACTTGCTTCTGGTCTTGGGACTATGGGTTGACAACAATGCACAGACCTATAGCATTGCCAAAAACAAAACAAAACTAAACAAAACACTCCCTTCCACCCACCCCCTAAATAGCCTCAGCTGACAAACTCAGAGTAGTTAAGTAATCCTTATGCCTTTCAGAGAAGAATTTGTGCCTTGGAAAGAAGAGGTGGGAGCACGTAGGGTTGTCCTACCTTGCCTGTCTTCTTGTTCCACAGGATTTTTGTTCCTTCTCTCAGACTAAGGTATACCAGGATCTCTCCCCACATGTTCTCCTGACTCTAGAGGAACTAAAATCTCTTTCTTCTCCCAGCTTTTAGTCACTGTTCCACAGATACCACCTGAGGGGTTAATATAAAGGGGGAAATTTTCTTTTTAAGTCATGACCATTCCCTATTCTTTCTTAGAAATAGGCTTTTGCCCTCATTATATTCTAAGGAACATAGTATCTGCAAAATTTCGTACAAAAGGATTCAGGGCCAAATTATACCCAAAGATGCTATCATAAGCACAGAGTCACACAACGCAGCTGGTGTGGTCCTATCATGAGGAATCTTGTTTTCTCACCTTCACTGACTCTCCTCCTGGGTCTGTGAGCAGCCTCTTCCCACAGCCCCTTTACTCTCATGCAACATCTTCTGCTTTTCATGCTTCCTTCAGTGTAGGAAGCCTGATTCTAAAATGCCTTCTTGCTGAGGCTCAGATCTCTGAGGCACTGCTCTAGAGTCATATTCTTGCCTGGTCCATCTGTTAGTCATATTTCTTTTCAGGGATTTTCAGTTACGTCAGTTTTTAAGTATCTTAAGACCCCATATTTTCATTTTAATGCATAAACTTTAATTCCACTTCTGGATTCCCCTCTATACATTTCTTGGGTAGTTTGTTATTTTTCCAAAAGGCCAGAGCCCTATAACATCATTAATTGATTTATATATGCAAACTATGAGAAATAAATCTGAAGGCAAAACTTATCCCCTATTAGTCATTGATGATTCTTTTAAGAGGGATTAGTGAGGTTAATAGAGCATAATTTAAGAGTTGATGACAAACAAATCCTAGACAATGGGGCATCTAGATTGGCCTGGTGGCCTTAATGTCAGCTACCATCTGCTTGAGTGGAAGCTATCCCATTGGTTTGAAATTCAAAATTCATTTTGGATGGAAAGTGTGGCAGAAGGTTTGGTGTTCTGGCAGGAAAGGAAGATAGGAAATGGGCAGAGCAATATTCTATATTTGTTTTTGTGTGTAGTTGATTCCTGGTCTATAAATGAGCATCATCCCAAGAAAGAATACCTGCAGCATTATCTTTGGAACTGATGTGAACATTCCAAAGAGGCATATGTGGTTAGCAAAACTCTATTTCAAGAGTGAAAGGGCCTTCAGACTTGCAAAGTTTTTCTTGAGAAACAAAAACAGGAAATAGTAAAGCAGAGTCTTTAAGTCTTTGTTCCAGTAGAAGAAGCAATTTGTCTACTCCAGGTAGATTCTTGGATTATTTAGTTACCATTTGCAAGTGTTGAATATCAGAGAAGTTGGGAACAATGTTTAACACTTTGAGTAGAACATTAAAAAAAAACAAGGGGCTCGAACTCACTAACTGTGAGATTATGACCTGGGTGGAAGATGAACGCCCAACCAACTGAGCCACCCAGGTGCCCCTGAGTAGAACATTTTATGTCTAAGAATATATCCATACATATTTTTTTAGAGCTTTAGGCCCATTGGTAGATATTCCTCTATGCCTTATGGTCTCTCTCCAACCTAGGATCGATGCTGTACCATTCATATCCTTTGAACATCTTTGCAGAAAACTTTTCTCTTTTTGCCTTCCTAATTGGGAATTTAACACTCTGCCACAATCTTACAAATGTATCTATCTTGGGAGGTATTGCATACTTTACCCTAATTACAGAAAAGAGATAAATTTGGGTGGAGATTTATGTAAGTAAATTTAAAACACATACATACCTGAAGCAACACTATATTTTATCATATATATACATATATTTATATAAATATATTTATTATATTTATAATGCCTACATTTTATAAATATGTAATTACAAAATTTATATATGTATGCCTTTGAAAGGTACAGAGACATATTTTGGACATATTACAGTGAGTCCCTGTGGGGACACTGGGGATGGGAATGGGGACCATAAATTTTAAAAAGAGGGAGAGAAAGAGGGCTTTTCAGGGACTAATGATGATATATCTGAGTCCCAAAACAAAGCAAAAGATGGGGAAAGATTTTCTCATGTAAGAAAAAGTTGGAGAACACATATTAAGCAGAGGGAATGATATACAATGTACTCACTTATTAATGGACTCAGGACACATCCACAGAGCATCTACTATGTGCTCAACACTATACTAGGCATTAAGGATATAATATTACACAAAGCAGATGTCATCCTTAAATTTGCCAGGCACTGTGCAAAGTGTATGATGTATACAATATACATGTCACAATAACCCTTTGAGAGGGGAGTAAGTGCTATTTTTGTCCCCATATTAGATAATGACAAAGTCAAGGTGCACAGAGGTTAAATAACTGGCCCAGAGCCACACAAACAGTAAGTGGCAGAGCCAGGGTTTGAATACCAGCGGCATGACTCTGGAGTCCACAAGACCACAGACTTAATCACTCCCTTTACTTGTTTATAAATAGACAATAGTGGTATGTGAGGATAAGTCCTATGCAATTCAAATGCTCCATGTTCTTCAGCTTTCTCCAGAAGCTTTTAGGAAGTCTGGTATACTTTCTCCAATTAAAAATTCATTGGGAATACTGGACCACCTTTTGGCAGGAAACACAATTAGGGCTGAGGGGAAAATGAGGGCAAGTTTTGCTCTTTTTTTAAAGCTGGAATTCAGAGAGAAGTAAAATGGAGATTTGCTGAGTGGAGTAAAGACAGACCTGCTTTTGCTGAGTTTAGGTGAAAATGAGAGAAGAATGAGGTGGGAGCAGGGGAGTTGGCAATTCTATAGCTTTGACAGTACTCTCATTATTTTGGTTCTAAATCAGCCTCGCTGGTACTTCCTCTATTCAATAAAAGCCAGACCCCACCCCCCCGAAATGTCTCTAGGACTAAGAAGAAGTGGGCCAATCTATATTGTCTTGGTCAGTCATTACTGCAGCAAACTTCCCTACTCTAAACCTAATTCTGGACATGGCTGTCTTTTCTGCCCATATCAATTTTGGCATGAAATACTAAATGGATCCTTTTTCTCCCTGCAATCCCCTTGCCCCAGTCCTCTGCCCCAGGACTATTTAGAAAATATATTTGCAGTTAAGTTTTACTAAAGGTTTGGGAATTGATTGGAGGAGGCGTCTGCAGAACAGTGCAAGCATTAACTTCACCAAATGTTAGACGTTATTGTCTCAAAAGCCTATCAGCTGATTTTGCAGGCCTGAGGAATACTTAGCTCCAGCTTGATGTCCAGTGCTCTGGTCTTTATTCTTTTGAAATATGCTTTTTGTCAAGTGGAAGTCTCCAAACCCTCAAATCTTGTTGGCTTTCCAATGAAGTGCAATTTGGCTCTTTGTGTTAGCTCTCTACTCCTTATGGGTGGGCAAAGAGCATGCTTCATAGCCAAGAAATTTCAAAACATTTTCTTTGACAAAGAGTAATTACTTCACCTACTATAAATTTTACCACTGTCCTAGTATACGAAGGTTGATACAGTCAATTCATCAATTCTTGTTTCAAATAGGTGGTTTTTCTATCTACGCTGTCTCAGAGGAAGAGCACAATGTGCAGTTGGAGCACACAGAATGTGCATCTATAACCTATACTGCATGGGTGGTGGAGGCAATGGCCAACAGAGGTGACAACTCTTTTTTTTTTTTTTTTTTTTTTTAATTTTTGGGACAGAGAGAGACAGAGCATGAACAGGGGAGGGGCAGAGAGAGAGAGGGAGACACAGACTCGGAAACAGGCTCCAGGCTCCGAGCCGTCAGCCCAGAGCCTGACGCGGGGCTCGAACTCACGGACCGCGAGATCGTGACCTGGCTGAAGTCGGATGCTTAACCGACTGCGCCACCCAGGCGCCCCATGGTGACAACTCTTAAGGACAACTCACATCTTAGGATAAGAAAGACTGAGCCAGGGAAAGGAGATGAAGAGAATGACAAAAGTATACTAAACCAAAGCCCAGGGGTGAAAAAATACCCATTTAAGAACCCAAATATAATTTTGTGTTATTAGAGATTAAAGATTAGTAAAAAGAGTGACAAGAGATGAGGAAAAGTGGGCAGCCTCTTGGTAGCCAGACTAAGGAATCAGAATTTACCTGAAGGCAGTGAAGGACTATAAAAAAGTTTTATAGGAGGACTATTGTAATCAAGGTTTTCTCCCTCCTCCACCTTTTCTCCCCTCCCTCCTCCTGCCTCTCTCTCTCTCTCTCTCTCTCTCTCTCTCTCTCTCTCTCTCTCTTTCTGAAAGATCATGGTGCCAGCATTGCAGAGTATAAATTAGAGGAGAGCAAAAGTGCTATAATAATTTGTAGTGGGTCCAGAGAAAAGTGGGATAGATTCAAGAGTTGTTAAAGATTTGGATGAAGCAGGGGGAGGCAGTGAGGAAGGAAGAGGTATAAAGAATTGGATGGATTATGGGTAGAGTGATGGATTCACTAGGTTAGGCAATCCAAAGGGAAGGAAATAGTTAAAAGGGAATCTGATGAATTCAATTTTGGACATGTTGAATAATAAGATTTCCAAATGGAGTTGACCAGTAAAAATGTATATTTGGAACTCCAGTGATATCTATCTTGAGGTACAGAGTTGGGATTCATCATCAGACAGGTGGTAATTGATGCCCCTGGAGTAGATAAATTACCTACTTAGAGTGGCCACATGAGAAAAAGATAATAGACCATGAATACCAATATTTTAGAAATGAACTAGGAAAGAGGAATCCACCATAAAGATAAAAGGGAGGGAACAGAGAAATGGGAAGTAGGACAGAGAAACCAAGATAAGAGTATTTAATGTCAAAGCTCAGAGACATGTTCTAGAAATGATGCTCCTGTCAGTTATGTTTCCTCAATTTGGTTATAAGCTTGTGCCATTGTTGAGTGTGAAGTTTGTGCTCAATAAATACTTCTTGACTAAGAGCACACATCCCTCCCAACCTCACCAAAAATTTTAAGTCCATTCTCTTCTGATAGCACATTGTTTTACTCTGTGAAGAAAAACTAATTTATTAGTTTTAAATACTTAAAAAATACTTCAAAAATACTTCAGAAAATCTGAAGCTGAGTCCTTTGTACAGATAAATATGTCAGCAACTATTTTTTTGGTATGCCATCTCATTACATGGGAAATAATATATGATTCAGAGAAAAGTGACTTTTCCCCTTTTCCTTTAACTCCCCTTTAGGGCCCTGGGTGAAACCTATTATTCCCTAAGGCAATTAAACACTTAAATAATTTATTATTTGTTAATAAATACAGGAAATTGGGCACTGGTGTGTGTTGTAAGGGGTATAACTCTTAGGTTATATACTGCAAAGGTTGATTGGTGTCACATAAAGGATTCAAGAATGTTTGATTCTGTGGTCCACAGAAGACTTTCCACTTGGACTCACTAGCACTCTGAGTCCGCTGACTCTAACCAATCTTGCCACAGTTCTGGAAATTAGGTATCCATCAACTCAGAAAAGAAAAATACATTGGGAAAACACTTCTTGTAGTTAAAAACAGGAATTAAAAAAGCTTTCACTTCCTTTAGTGTGAAATTCATTTGCTCAGGCTTGTGAGTGCTTGGAAATTATATGCTTCTTTTTTTTTTTTCCATTTGAGATAATTTTTATCCAGAAAGACACTTAAAAGCCAACTTCAAAATGTGTGGCTTTGGTGGCCATACTTCCACTCCCCCCTCCTCCCAAAAGGACATAGATCCCAGCTTGTTGGGTTCTCTAGAAGATGGTAGCCGTAATTCCATAGTGAATTAGCTCAAAGTCTATCTTCAAACAGATATAGTGTCCATTAACTTTCAAATTGTGCTGAGAAATCCAATCTTGGATAAAAGTTAGAAATGATCACAAGACTACATTACAACATATTTGTTTGCCTAACTCATTGTTCCTCAGATGCAAGAAGATGAATAAAATCTAATTCTCCTTTTACATTTCTCACTCACCATTGGGTAATATTTATCTACAAAATGACCTAATACAGTTTGCCAGCACAGGGAGGTCTTCTAATTTTCTGGCTTTTATGAGAGTGTATTTTCTTTCATTTCTGCCTACTCACCCCCAAGAACTAGCTTGTCTGGGTCCCTTTACAGCTTCTACAGAATGGGTTTCACCTGACATTTGACACATTATTCTTGTGCCTTTATATGGCGTTACTTGGTACATTTGGACAGCCTTTTTAAATCTTATGCAAAATCATAGTAGAAAATATTATCAGATATTACCTACATGTCACTTATAGAGATACACAGATCCAGAAAAGACTTTACTTTTTTCTGCAGATAATTTGGTGCTTAAAAAAAACAAAAACAAAAACAAAAAACTTCATTACTTATCACATTTGCTTCCTTTCTGCAATATCTGTCAGAGACTCCAGAGCCAAGTATATTGTTGAAATACCATAAAGTAGTTGGTCTTTTACCTGATAATGCCCTTCCTTTCTGTTTGGTATTCTAATGGCTCCTATACTGGATACAGGATGGCTTTTGTCCACAGTCATACCAGAGTCTGAATCGCAGCTCTGCCTCTTGCTACTGGCATGAAGCCACTAGATCTCTGTGCCTCAGTTTCCTTATTTGCAAAATGGATAAACATATCCTCCTTTCATCAAGTTGTGAGAATTAAGTGAAAATCTGTGTTGTAGCCTTCAGTAAAAACTAAAGATAAGTTAGTTTTCTTTTTAAAAAAATGGGCCACCTGGAGTTATATTCTTAAATACTTTGCTGAGTTTAAATCTGTTCATGGTGGGATGCTGACTGGAAAGAGCATCTTTTCATCTAGAGTTGAATGACCCTTCATATGAAGAGAAAGAAAGCCTATGGAAGACTGAAAGTTGTTTATAGTATTCTTCATAATTTGAAAATTGACTTTTATTTGAACTCATTTGCAGCAGAACATGGCTTTTCAAAGCTGTTCAATGTACTGCTCCAAGAAACCACCACCAGCTGACCGGAGTTAGGATGGAAGAACTAAATTCACTTGGCACTCCTTTGCTGTCACTTAAAAACCTAGGCATGTCTTATATAGTTCTTTTCTAGAATATGACAGTAATTCATGTGGCCTATTCCACATGCTTTCCTCTCTGATTTACACTATAATTATAGAAATCTTTTCAAAATGGCTACTGGGAAAATCAAGATTGCCTCTAGTCATGGAATAAATTTTTTAAAGATGTAAAAGACACAAAGCAAGCAGTAATAGGAATACAGGGTAGAAAGTGTCTACATTTTACCAGGAACACCAGGGAGGGCTTCAAAATAAGGAAATTTTTTAATCTGGGGTTAAAGGAATCATTGGTATTTTCTAGATGGAGAAGGGAGAACATTTCCAGGCAGAGAGAAGAACGTGAAGGCCTGAGTGCAAATCTGCGAGGGAAACAGAGATACTCAGTGATCTGTGGGCCAAGGAAATGTGTAGACTGGTGGCAGGAAGGAAGCTATAATAACAGTTGACTATAGGAAGCTATTCAAGAAGGAGCTCAGACTCCTCTTCTAGGCACTGAGAAGGCAACAGAAGGCAACACTTTGATCCATTTTTCAGGAATATATTGCTGGTGGAGTAGGAGAAAGTGGTGAAATGGGCTGCTGCTTATAAGCAAGGAAAGATAAAAAGAGGGCTTGAACTAAGAGGCAGTGTAGGACTTACAGGCTAAATGTGCATAATTTGTAAACTGACAGGATCTTAGGGCCAAGGGAGAGAGGATTAAAGTGGATTCCAAGGTGTCAAGTTGGGGAATTAGATGGGTAGTAGAGCCAATGACCAATCCTGAATATAGAAGTAGGTTAGTGAAAAAAAAAAAAAAAATACATAGTTCGAACAGGTAAAGTTTGAGGAGCTGTTTTTGGCTATTTCACATTTTAGCTATTGTTTATCATGCTGCTATGAACATGGCTGTACAAATATCTGAGACCCCGCTGTATATTCTTTTGGGTGTATATCCAGAAGTGGAGTTGCTGGATCATACAGTAATTCTTTTTTTAACTTTTTGAAGAACTGTCATACTGTTTTCTGCAGCAGCTGTACCATTTTACAGTCTGATGAGCAGGGCACAAGAGTTCGAACTACTCCATATCTTCACCTACACTTATTTTCTGGGGTTATTTTGTTGTCGTTGTTTGTTTTGTTTTGTTTTTTTTCTGTATGTCTTCTTTGGAGAAATGTCTATTCAGTTTCTTTGCCCATTTTTTTTTAAATTTTTTTTTTAACGTTTATTTATTTTTGAGACAGAGAGAGACAGAGCATGAACGGGGGAGGGGCAGAGAGAGAGGGAGACACAGAATCGGAAACAGGCTCCAGGCTCTGAGCCATCAGCCCAGAGCCTGACGCGGGGCTTGAACTCACGGACCGCAAGATCGTGACCTGAGCCGAAGTCGGACGCTTAACCGACTGAACCACCCAGGCACCCCTCTTTGCCCATTTTTTAATTGGGGATTTATTTTTTGTTACTGAGTTGTATGAGTTCCTTGTATATTTTGGATATTAAATCCTTTTGGATATGTGGTTTGCAAATATTTTCCCCCATGCCATAGGTTGTTTTTTCATTTTGTTAATGACATCCTTTTCTATGCTGAAGCTTTTTTAGTTTGATGTAGTCCTACTTGATTATTTTGCTTTTATTGACTTTGTTTATGGTGCCAAATCCAAAACATCATTCCTAGGACCAGTGTGAAGGAGCTTATCCCCTGGTGTCTCCTTTTATAAGGATACTAATCCTATCATATCAGAGCTCCACCCTTATGACTTCATTTAAGATCAGAGGCTTCCTTAGTAAATAGAGCTACAATGGGAGTGAGGCCTTCAACATAGGCATTTTGCAGGGACACATTCAGTTCGTAATATACATTTTGTTTACCCATTAATTTGTCAATGGATACTTGGGTTGCTTCCATCTTCTTGGCTATTGTAAATAACACTGCAGTGAACACGAGGGTACAAATAATTGTTCAAGTCCTTGCTTTCAATTCTCTTGGATGTATACCCAGAAGCGAAATGGCTGGATCATGTTTAGTTTTTTAGGAACTGCCATACTGTTTCTCAGTGGCTGTACCATTTTATATTCCCACCAGCAACATACAAGAGTTCCAATTTCTCCACATCCTCACCAACACTTGTTATTTTGTTAATTAGTTAAATAGCCATCTTAATGGAGAGAACATCATATTCCACTGTGGTTTGTGATTTGCACTTCTTTAAAGATTATTCATATTAGCATCTTTTCAGTGCTTATTTGCCATCTGTATAACTTTAGAGAAATGCCAGTCCAAGTCCTTTACCTATTTTTGTTGGTGTTTTTGTTTTGTTTTGAACTGAAGGAGTTCCTTATATAGTCTGGATATCAATCTCTTATCAGATATATGATTTGCAAATATTTTCTCCTGTTCTGTAGGTTAACTTTTCATTCTGTTTATAGGGTCCTTTGATACACAAAAGGTTTTAATTTTAATGAAATCCAATTTATCTATTTTTTTTTCTTTTCCTTGGGCTTTTGATGTGATGTCACATCCAAGAATCACTGTCAAATCCAATCCAATGTCATGAAGATTGTCCCTTCTATTTTCTTATAAGAGTTTTATAATTTAGCTCTTATGCTTACATTTTGATCCCTTTGAGTTAATTTTCATATATGGTGTAAGGTAAGAATCCAACTTTTTTTTTTTTTTTTTTTTTTTGCATGTACATATCTAGTCTTCCCAGCATCATTTGTTGAAGGGACTATCAGCGAAAAAATTTGGCCTTAGCTTTTCTTTTGGGGAGGTTTTTGACTACTGATTCAATTTTCTTACTAGTTACAGGTCTGTTTAGATTTTCTATTTCCTTATGATTTAAGTTTAGCAGGCTATGTGTTTCTAGAAATTTGTCCATTTCATCTAGGTAATTCAATTTGTGTACAATTATTCATAGTACTCTCTTATAATCCTTTTTATTTCTATAAAATGTTAGTAATGTTCCCTCTTGCATTTCTAATTTTAGTTATTTGAGTCTTCTCTTTTTTCTTAGTCAATTTAGATAAAAGTTTGTCAATTTGGTTGATTTTTTAAAAAAAATCAACTCATGGTTTCACTGATTTTCTCTATTATTTTTTATTCTTTATTTTATTTAATCTCTGCTCTAATCTTTATTATTTCCTTGTTTCTACTAGTCTTGGGTTTACTTTGTTCTTCTTGTAGTTCTTTAAGGTGTAAATTTAAGTGGTTGATTTGGGAATCTTCTTTTTAATGTTATCATTTACAGATTAAGTGTTCCTTTAGCACTGCTTTTTCTGCATGTTGTAACTTCATTTTATTTTTTTCTCAAGATGTTTTCTGATCTCCCTTGTGATTTCTTCTTTGGCCCATTGATTGTTTGAGTGTGTTGTTTAATTTCCACATATTTATAAATTTTCCAGTTTTCCTTCTACTATTGATTTCCCATTTCATTCCATTGTGACTGGAAAAGATATTTTGCATGATTTCAATCTATTAAAATTTACTGACTTGTTTTGTGGCTTAAAATGTATATTATGAGCTATGTGCACATGAGAGAAATATGCATTATACTGTTGTTGGGTGGAATTGTTCTGTGTATATTTGTTAGGTTCAATTGGTCTATAATGTTTTTCAAGTCCTTTGTTTCCTAATTGGTCAATCATTGTTCTTCCATTACTCAAAGTGGGGTACTAAAGTCTTGTACTCCTATTATGAAGTTATTTCTCTCTTTAATTCTGTCAATGTTTGCTTATTTAGGAGCTCTGATGTTTGGTGCAAATATGTTTATAATTGCTCTTCTTGGTGAATTCACCTTATTATCTGGTAACAGTTTTTAACTTAAAAGTCTATTTTGTCTAATATTAAGCACTCCTGCTCTCTTTTGGTTACTTTGCATGGAACATATTTTTCCATTCTTCCATTTTGAACCTGTGTGTGTCCTTATGTGTAAAGTGAGTCTGCTGTACACAGCATATAGTTGGATCTTGTTTTTATATCCATTCTGCCAATCTATGTCTTGTGATTGGGGAGTTTAGGCCATTACAATTAAAATACTTTAAATAATTACCAATAGAACTTACTATTGCCATTTTGTTACTTGTTAATCTGAATGTCTTACAGCTTATATGTCCCTTATTTTCTCCCTTACTGCCTTCCTTTGTGTATAGTTGGTAATAACATAGTTTGGTTTCCTTCTCATTTTCTTTGTGTACATTCTATAAATATTTTCTTTGTGGTTTTAATGGACATCACATAAACATTCTAAAGTTATAACAATCCATTTTAAACTGATAACTTAACTTCAACCACATATAAAAATTCTACTCCCTTATAGTTCTAGCCTTCTCCACTTTGTTACTGATGTCACAAATTATATTCATACACTGTGATATCAATTAACATAGATTTATAATTATTTTTTAATGATTTATCTTTTAAATTCTATAAAGGAATTAAAGGTAGGAACTATGAGGCAAAATTATAATAATACAGGTTTTTATATTTATCCATGTATTTATCTTTATGGAACAACTTTATTTTTTCATATAGTTTAATTTACTGTCTAACATCCTTCTGTTTCAACTTGAAGGGCTTCCTTTAGCATTTCATGTGTGGAAGATATAGTGGTAATGAACTCTTTCCGATTTCACTTACCTAGAAATGACTTAATTTTTTCTTTATTTTTAAAGGACAGTTTTGCTGGACATAGAATTGTCTGTTGACAGTTTCTTTCTCTCAGTATTTTAAATATATCGTCTCAATGCCTTTTGACACACAAGGTTTCTTCTGAGAAACCCACTGATAATCTTATTGAGGATCCACTGTAAATGATGAGTTATTTTTCTCTTGCAGCTTTCAATATTCTCTTTTTCACTTTTATTTTTGACAATTTTATTATAACATGCTTTGGTGTAGGTTGAGTTTATCTTATTAGGAATGTACTGAGCTTCTTTTATTTATGTATCAATGTCTTCCTCAAATTTGGGAAGTTATGCACCATTATTTCTTTAAATTAGCTCTCTGCTCATTTCCCTGTCTTCCTTCCTCCCTCCACCTCCTCTTTCTTCTCCCATAATCCATATATTCATCGACTTGATAGTGTCTCACAAGTATCTTAGGCTCTCTTCACTTTTCTTTACTCTTTTTTCTCTACAGAGCTAATACTTTCAGAGAGACTTTTTAATAATATTTTTAGGTTTACAATAAAATTAAAAGGGAGGCACAGAGATTTCCCATATGCCCCCTGCACCCAAACATGCACAGATTCCCCTATTATCAATGTCACTCACCAGAATGACTTATTTATTTATTTATTTTACAAAGGATGAACCTACACTGACACATCATAATCACCCAAAGTCTATAGTTTACCATAGGGTTCACTCTTGGTGTTGTATATTGTATGGGTTTGGACAAATGCATAGTGGCATATATCCATCATTATAATGTATATTATTTTCACTGCCATATAAATCCTCTGTGCTCTGCCTATTTATCTCTTCCCTGCACTTTCCCCCTGGAAACCACTGATCTTTTTATTGTCTTCATAGTTTTGCCTTTTCTAGAATGTCATTTAGTTGAAATAATATAGTATGTAGCCTTTTCAAATTGGCTTCTTTCACTTGGCAATATGCATTTAAGTTTTCCATTGCTTTTTATGACATGATAGTTAATTTCTTTTTAGTGCTGAAAAGAATTGCATTGTCTGGATGTATCATGGTTTATCCATTCAACCTGAAGGACATCTTGGTTGCTTCTAAGTTTTGACAATGATAAATAAAACTGTTATAAACATCTGTGTGCAGGCTTTTGAGTGGATGTAAGTTTTCCAACTCCTTTGACTAGTTTCTAGCCCCCCCCCCACAAAATTATTTTGATCAATATGTTGTTGTTTACTTAGTGTTTCCACAGAGAAATGGGGATGTAGAGTTTTTGAGTCTGGCATCTTGCTGACATCACCTTCTCCAGAGACATTTTGTAATCTGAGATGAGAACTAAGGACTGAACTCCAATAGACATAGTATTAAACAGAAATCAAGAAAGAATTCATAGAGATGCATAAAGATGAGACAAAAAGGCAGAGAGAGAACCAGAAGAGAATGGTAGGCTGGAAACTAAGCTGAGAAAGGTTTCCAAGAAGTGTTTAGTTAATAATGTTAAAAACCTAAAAACAGGTCAAATAAAATAATGACTGAGACAAGACAATTATATTTGGTATTGTAGAATGATGGGGGTAGAAGCAGTAGGTATGTAGCAATGGATAGAGTCCACCTGAGCAGAGCAGCTGCATAGAATAATCACCATGGGTATCTAAACAATGAAGGTTGAATGATATTTCATTCAAGAGTCTTTAGCAAAGGCCTGAAATATTAAGGCTTCATGAAAACATACTTGTACATCTAAACAGAAAACCTCTCACCAAAACAATTCTAGCCAAAATGTTGTCTTCTATTTGACTTTCTCCATTTCTTAAAACACATATCTTCTGATCATGTGTCACCACTTGTTTACTGCTGCTGTTTCCAGGGATGCTTTTTATGACTAAAAATTGGAAGGCCAAAGTCTCCCTTTCTTCATCATATTAATTCCATTTAACTATCCTTATTTTCTGAACTTCCTTTTGCATACCATCCTGCACTTTAAGGGCATAAGGAATTTCTACTTTGACAATATCATATTTTAAGGTTTCTCATCTAAACCCAAATGTATAAATTTATCTTTACATATCCTGCACTTTAAGAGCATAAGGAATTTCTACTTTGACAATATCGTATTTTCAGCTTTCTCATCTAAACCCAAACGTGTAAATTATCTTTACATATCTTATCACTCACAATTTTAAGAAACAAGCAAAGAAATGATCCTAAGGAGATCAATATGTTGAGTCTGACTACAGTAGGAGCCAGTTAATTTTGTTTTGATCCAAGGCCAGAGAATGTCCTTAGTCTCCTCAGTGTATGTTTTTGGCTTATAAACTTATAAAATATAGGACAAAATGTGTGAATGGTGATAGGTAAGCTCATTCCTACTTGGAAAGATAATTCAAATTATATGTAACATTTGACTTAAGAAGGATCAATATATTCTTTCACCTACTCATTCACTCTCCCATACAAATTTATTAAGCACCCATACTATGTGAGGTATAGTGGATATAAACACAGTCCTAGTGCTTCAGAGGCTTGCAGTTTAATATACAGACACAAATACTATTATGGAGATAGGTACAATGCACCAAGGTGAGTGAAAGAGAGCACAATTAGACTGACAACAAACTCAAGAGTTGCTTAGAAGGCAGGCCAGTTGCTCAGTCCATTTTAGATGAGCTGATCATGATTATTCCTCTTGGTAAGAATCTACTCACTGTATTTAGTTAACAGGATGTGGTTTATGGCATAGTTTATGTTACAGCATAGTATGACATACATCAGGAAACAAACATACAGGGTAATCACTCAGTGCCTACAGGGTATCTAGTAAAAGCGTGGTAATTATAAATCACTGGCAGGGTGTTACTGGGCCTCCAGTTTGGACAAGACTAATATGAGTCATGCTGTTTATACTATAGGGTTTAGGCAACATGATGAGCACAAACACTGCTCTGCTTTCTTTCTTTGGTGTTACCTCAAAGTCCTCAGCAGTCAGAATCTCACAGGAGAGAGAGGCTGGAGCATGATAGGCAGCTACGAGACCACCAGATCATTGCTGTATAATAATAATAAAAAATGTTATCAGTGTTATGATGCCTAGGCGAAAATCAATCATGAAGTTAAATATGAAGCAAAAAATTCAACATAGACTTGGCTCTGGTGATAGCTGATTCTGATTAGAGCAAGTAAAATGGGATGAACATATAGTACTTGTAAACTCAAGCCTTAGGAGCTGAATCTGGTCTGGGTGTTGCTGTGTGATGATCTAATGTAATAAGTCATCCATCCATCCATCCATCCATCCATCCATCCAGTGTTCACTGAGAATCACCTATGGACCAGGCTTTAGATATGTTACGGGCGTAAAGAGGTTAGAAAAAAAAAATCACCACTAGATGTATAAGTAAGCAGATGATTATACTGTGGGATGGTAAATGCTAAATGATAACTATGATGATGTTTGAGAGCAAATGGAAGAAGCACTTAACTAAGATGAAAAGGTCAAGGGATGGTTTCTCTAGAAAGTAGTGCCTAGTGGAATGTTAGAGGATGACAAGAATTGGCCAGCAGATTATTAAGGGGAAAAAACTGGAGGGTGGTTTTGTCTAATACTGGCCTCTCTGATACTGGTACTTTTAGAGTGCAGATCTCTGCCATAAGCTAGGACCCTTATTAGCCTATTTTGGGGTAAGAGCTTTCCCTGAGCAGGAAACCAGGAGAAGAAACATGCTAAGAACCCTTCTCAAGTACAAAGAAGGCTGTTATTTGTAATGGCTGGACACTTTTAGTATCAGAACAGCACTGAACCTCTTCATATAACCCTAAGACTGTCTCTTAGCTGAAGAGACTTGTAGGTATCAGAAGGAACACTTGTTACAGCTTACATATCGACTCTAAACAAATCCTCAACTCACACTTGAATAACCATTTTGTCCAGTTTTGACCTTAGGTAATAAGCTTGAGAATATAGGCCACAATTCCTAATAATGTTTCTAGTGGTTGGAGCCTACCCGGACACTTTCTGCTGATTTTTTTTTTTTTTAACATTGTTTAGTACGTAAGAAAGAAAAAATGTTAATGTGAAAGAACTTGATTACATACTATTCTTCATATTCCTCTATATTAAAAAAAATTCCAACAATCAATTACTGCTATACCCATTCAATATGGATACCATGCATCCATTAAATATTATTTGGTGGATTACTTAAAGGCGATGCTAGGTATGCTATACTTAAGTATAAAAAGCAACTATGTAAATATACAAAATGTATGATTTTAAATTTGCATATGTAACAAAGTATCCATTTCCTTCCCCTTCCATGTCTTACCCCTTGGTGACTGGCACAGGTATTGCTGTAAGAAACAGCTCACAGTCAAGAATGCACAAATGGATGTTATGTTCTAAGATTAAGCTTCTAAGTTCAAAAAACTTGCAGATTTCACAAAGGTCAATTCACCAAATGTTATATAGCAACTTCCCTTTTCCTATACAGATAAAATGGCTAGAGTTGGGGAAAATAATTTGCAGAAAGGGAAAATATTAGGAGAACATCTGTGAGGACAAGCCTTTACACAGTCGCCCAGTATGTAGGAGGCCACAGTTCCTTTTCACATCCCACTCCTGCCTCCCATCTCTGCAGAGTGAGGCATACATGACATTGATTTAACATGAACCTAGGCCATGTCATGGAGGGAGTAACAGGCAAGGAGTGGCTACTTACCCCCAAAAAACTGTGTGATGGGAGATAAACCTGCTTTGGGGGTACATTTATTTTCTTTATCCCCCAGTTTTATTGAGATATACTTGACATACAGCACTGTGTAAGTTTAAGGTGTACAAGCATTGATTTGATATACATATATGCAAAATGATTACCATGTTAGTTAACACCTAAATCATGTTACCTAATTAGTATTTGTGTGTGTGTGTTGAGAACATTTAAGATTTACTCTTTTAACAACTTTGTAAAACGTAATACCCTATTTTTAACTATAATCATTATGTTGTGCTTTTAGATCCCCAGAATTACTCATCTTATAATTGGGAGTTTATCCTCTTTGACCAAAATTTTCCCTTTTTCCACACCACCCAACCCCTGGTAACCACCATTTTAGTCTCCGTTTCTATGAGTTCGGCTTTTTTAGATTCCACGTATATGTGATACTGTCTTTCTTAGCATAATTCATTCAAGGTCATCCATATTGTCACACATGACAGGACTTCCTTCTTTCTCATGGCCAAATACTATTATATACTCATTCGTCTTTTAATGGACACTTATGTTGTTTCCATATTTTGGCTATTGTGAATAATGCTGAAAGGACATGGGAGTGCAGACATCTCTTTGAGATCTTGTTTTAATTTTCTTTGGGTATATACCCAGAAGTGGGAATGCTGGTATAATAGTTCCAATTTTTTTCAGGAACCTCCATACTGTTTTCCATAGTGGCTGTACAAATTTATATTCCTACCATCAGTGCAGAAGGATTTCCATTCTCACATCCTCCCCAACACTTGTTATTTCTTGTCTTCTTGATGAAGGTGTGAGGTGATATCTCACTGTAGTTTTGATTTGCATTTCCTTGATGAATAATGATGCTAACAAGTTTTCATGAACCTGTTGGCCACTTTTGCATCTTCTTTGGAAAATTGTCTATACAGTTCCTCTGCCCATTTTTTAATCAGGTTTTTTTGCTATGGAGTTGTGTGACTTCTTTATATATTTTGGGTATTTAATCCTTGTCAGATATATGATTCAAATATTTTCTACAATTCTGTAGGCTGTCTTTTCATTGTGTTGATGGCTTCCTTTGCTGTACAGATAATTTTATTTGATGTAGTTTCACTTGTTATTTTGTTTTTGTTGCATTTGCAACAACAAAACTCATTTCCAAGACTGATGTCAAGTAGCTTACTCCCTAGTGCTTTCTTCTAGAAGTTTTATGGTTTCCGGTCTTACATTCAAGTCTTCAATCCACTGTGAGTTTATTTTTGTGTGTATTGTAAGATAGTGGTCCAATTTTATTCTTTTGCATGTGGCTGTCCAGTTTTCCCAACACTGTTTATTGAAGAGACTGTTCTTTCTCCACTGTATATTCTTGGCTTCTTTGTTGTAAACTAATTGACCATATGTGTGTGAGTGGGTTTATTTCTGGGTTCTCTATTATGTTCCATTGATTTATGTGTATGTTTTTATGCTAATTTCATACTGTTTTGATTGCTAAAGCTTTATAATATAGTTTGAAATCAGGAAGTGTTTTTTTGTTTTGTTTTGTTTTGTTTCGTTTGTTTTAGTGTGATGCCTCTAGCTTTGTTGTTCTTTCTTAAGATTGCTCTGGCTATTTGGGGTCTTTGTGATTATATAGAAATTTTAGGATTTTTAAAAATTTCTGCGAAAGATGCCATTGAAATTTTGAGAGGTATTATTGAATCCGTAGATTACTTTGAGCAGTATGAACGTTTTAACAATATTAATACTTTCAAACCATGAGCATGGGATATTTTTCTATTTATTAGTGTCTTCTTTAATTTTCTTCATCAATACAGTTTTCAGCATACAGATCTTTCATATCCTTGGTTAAATTTATTCTTAAGTATTTTGTTATTTTTGATGCAATTGTAAATACCATTGTTTTCTTAATTTCTCTTCTGATAGTTCATTGTTGGTGTTTAGAAACACAATTGATTTTTGTATATTGATTTTTTATACCGTAACTTTACTGAACTCATTTATTCTAATGGTTTTTCTGATGGATTCTTTAGGATTTTCTATACAGAATATCATGTCATCTGCAAGTAAAGACAACTTTACTTCTTTCTTTTCAATTTGGATGCCATTTATGTATGTGTGGATGTCTGCATGTATGCCTAACTGTTCTAAGACTTCTAGAACTATATTGAATAAAGGTGGTGAGAGTGGACATCCTCTTCTTATTTATTATCTTAGAAGAAAAGCTTTTAGCTTTTCACCATTCAGTATATTATCTGTGGCTTGGAATATATGGCCTTTACCATGTTGAGGTATGTTCCTTCGTATTATACTCAGTTTGTTGAGAGTATTTTTTTTTATTATTATTAAAGAATGTTAAATTTTGTCAAATGCTTTCTCTGGATCTACTGAGATGATTATAAGATTTTCATTTTGCTAATGTGGTCCTTTTTAAAATTTATTATTATTATTATTTTTAAGTTTGTTTATTTTGGGAGAGTGAGTATGAGCTGGGGGAGGGACTGGGAGAGAGAAAAGAGAATTGTAAGCAGTCTTCATGCTGTCAGTGTGGAGCCCACCATGGTGCTGGATCCCACAAACTGTGAAATCATAACCTGAGCCAAAATCAAGAGTCAGATGCTCAACTGACTGCGCTACCCAATATGGTGTAGCACATTAACTGATTGTAGATTTTGAACCATCCTTACAGCTCTGGAATAAAGCCCATGTGACCATGGTGTGTGATCCTTTTAATGTACTGTTGAATTTGGTTTGCTAATATTTTTGAGGATTTTTTCATCTACGTTCATCAGGAATATTGCCTAAAATACTCTTTTCTTGTAGTGTTATTGTCTAGTTTTGGCATCAAGGTAACAATGCTGGCTGTAAAATGAGCTTGGAAGTGTTTCCTACTCATCTATTTTTTTTTAAATTTCTAATGTTTATTTACTTTTTTGAGAGAGAGACAGAGTGCAAGTGGAGGAGAGGCAGAGAGAGAAGGAGACACAGAATCCGAAGCAGGTTCAAGGCTCTGAGCTGTCAGCACAGAGTCCGACGCAGGGGCTCGAACCCACAGACAGTGAGATCATGACCTGAGCCGAAGTCGGATGCTTAACCAACTGAGCCACCCAGGTGCCCCTCCTCCTCATCTATTTTTTAAAGGAGTTTGAGAATGATTGATATTAATTCTTTAAATGTTGCATGCAACATTTGAATGTTGCATGCAACAGTAAAGCTATCTGGTCTTGAACATCCCTTTGTTGGAAGGTTTTGTATTCAATCTCCTTACTAGTAATTGGTCTTTTCAGATATTTTATTTCTTCATTATTCAGTCTTGGTATATTGTATGTTTAGAAAAATTTGTCCATTTCTTTTAGATTGTACAATTTGTTACCAATTGTTTGTAGTTGTTTCTTAGGATCCTTTGTATTTTTTATGGTGTCCATTTATATTTCTACTTACCCGAGTTCTCTCTCTTCTTTTCCTGGTTAGTCCAACTAAAAGTTTTCTGTTTTGTTTGTCTGTTTTATCTTATTTTCATTGTAATTGCTCCTCCTGTAATTTTTTCCTCCTGCTAAATTTGGGCTTACTTTGTTCTCTTTCAAGTTATTTAAGGTGCAAAATTAGGTTGTTTATTGAGAGCTTTCTTTTTTCTCGGTATGTATGTTCCACTGGTTGTTCAGGAGCATGTTGTTTAATCTCCATGACTTTTGAATTTTCTAGTTCTCTATGTCTGGTTTCTTAACATTGTAGTCAGAAGAGATACTTGATACAGTTTTAACCTTCTTAAATGTATTAAGACTCTTTCTGTGGCCTACCAGATGATCTTGAGAATGTCCCATGTTTGCTTGAGAAGAATGTGTAACCTACTGCTGCTGAATGTTCTGTAAATGTCTATTAGGTCCATCTGGTCTAATGTGTAGTTTAAGACTGATGTTTCCTTGTTGATTTTCTGTTGAGATGATCTATCCATTGTTGAAAGCAGAGTACTGAAGTCCCTTGCTATTATTTTGTCACTGTTTACTTCTCTCTTCATGTCTGTTAGTATTTGCTTCATATATTTTAGGTGTTTCATGTTGGGTACACAAAAACTTATAAATCTATCCTTTTGATGAATTGGCCTTTTACCATTATATAATGACCTTCATTATCTCCTATTACAATGTTTGGCTTAATATTTATTTTATTAAAATAATAAAAATAAAAGTATTTTATTCTGCTTTCTTTTGGTTTTCATCTCTATGGAATATCTTTTTCCACCCCTTCACTTTCAGTCTGTGTATGTGCTTAAAACTTAAGTGAGTTTCTATTTTTTTTTTATTTTAATTGCAGTATAGTTAACATACAGTGTAATATTAGTTTTGGGTGTACAATATAGTGATTCAATAATTCTATACATTATTCAGTGATCTTCGTGATAACTGTACTCTTAATCCCCTTCACCTCTTTCACCCATCCCTCCCCAATTCCCCTCTGGTAACCACTTGTTTGTTCTTTATATTTAATAGTCTTTCTGTCTCTTTTTTTCCTTTGTTCATTTGTTTCTTAAATTCCATGTATGAGTAAAATCATATGGTATGTGTCTTTCTCTGACTTATTTTGCTTAGCCTTATACTCTGTAGCTCAGTGCATGTAGTTGCAAGTGGCAAGATTTCATTCTTTTTTTATTGCTGAGTAATATTCCATTGTACATATATACCATATATCCTTTATCTATTTTTAATAGACACTTGGGATGCTTCCACAATTTGGCTATTGTAAATAATGCTGCAATAAACACAGAGGTGCATATATCTTTTTGAATTAGTGTTTTCGTATTCTTTGGGTAAGTATTCAGCAGTGGAATTACTGAGTCACATGGTAATTCTATTTTTGCTTTTTTGAGCAAACTCCATTCTGTTCTCCACAGTGGCTGCACCAGTTTGCATTCCCACCAACAGTGCACGAGGGTTTCTTTTCTCCACATGTTTGCCAACATGAAGTGAGTCTCTTGTAAACAGCATATAGATGAGTCTTGTTTTTTAATCTGTTCAAGTCTATGTGTTTTAATTGGAGAATTGAGTACATTTATTTATTTATTAAATATATGAAATTTATTGTCAAATTGGTTTCCATACAACACCCAGTACTCATCCCAAAAGGCGCCCTCCTCAATACCCATCACCCACCCTCCCCTCCCTCCCACCCCCCATGAGCCCTCAGTTTGTTCTCAGTTTTTAAGAGTCTCTTATGCTTTGGCTCTCTCCCACTCTAACCTCTTTTTTTTTTTTTTTCCTTCCCCTCCCCCATGGGTTTCTGTTAAGTTTCTCAGGATCCACATAAGAGTGAAAACATATGGTATCTGTCTTTCTCTGTATGGCTTATTTCACTTAGCATCACACTCTCCAGTTCCATCCACGTTGCTACAAAGGGCCATATTTCATTCTTTCTCATTGCCACATAGTACTCCATTGTGTATATAAACCACAATTTCTTTATCCATTCATCTAATATATTTTAAGAAATTATTTTTAGGTATGGACTTACTATTCCCATTTTGTTAACTTTTTTTCTAGTTGCTTTGTAATTCTTTTGTTCCTTGCTTCCTCTCTTCCTTTGTGGTTTGATGACTCTCTTTAGTGGTATGCTCAGATTTCTCTTTTTCTTGATATATGTGCTAAAGGCTTTTGCTTAATATGTTCCACTGGGTTTACATAAAACGTCTGATATTTATAACAGTCTTTCAAAAGATATAACAACTTTGAACATACACAACAGCTCTACATTTATACACTACCTCCCCACCATTTTATGTTTGATGACACAATTTACATCTTTGTACATTGTGTATTCATTAATAAATTATTATAGTTATCACTTTTACTATTTTTGTTAACCTTCATACTAGAATCATAAGTGATTTACCCACTATTATTATGACATTAGATTATTCTGAATTTATCTATATATTTACCTTTACAATTTGATATGTTTTCTTGCTGTGAATTCATGTTTTTTTGTTTGGTCTTGAAGAACTACCTCTGAAATTTCTTGTAAGGCTGGTCTATTGTGATGAAATCCTCTGGCTTTACTTGTCTGTCAAACTTTATCTGTCCTTCAATTCTGAAGGACAATTTTGCCAGGTATACTATCCTTGATTGGCTGGGTTTTTTGTTTTGTTTTGTTTGTTTTTCTTTCAGCACTTTGAATATATCATGCCACTTATTTCTGGCCTGCAAAGTTTCTGTTGAAAAATCTGCTTATAGTATTTTGGGGGTTTCCTTATATGTAACAAGTTGCTTTTTATTGCTTTTAAGAGGTTCTCCTTGTCGTTAACTTCTGACAATTTAATTATAATGTGTTTCCTGTGGATCTCTTTGAAGTCACCTTGTTTGGAAGTCTCCGGGCTTCCTGCTTCTGGATGTTTGTTTCTTTTCCTGGGTTAGGGAAATTTTCAGCCACTTTTCCTTTGAATAAGCTTTCTCTCCTTCTTTCTCTCTTCCTCTTCAGGGCCCTCCATAATGTGTATATTGTTATGCTTCATGTTGTCCCATAAGTTCCATCATTGGTTTTCATTTTGATTCTCTGATTGGATGAATTCCACTGCCCCATCTTTAGTTTGTTGATCCTTTCCTCTTCTTGATATAGTCTACTGTTATACCCTCTATTGAATTTTTCAATGCAGTTATTGTATACTTTAGTTGTGCGATTTCTGCTTGATATTTTCTTATATTTTCTCTTTGTTGAGATTCTCACCTTGTTTATGGATTGTTCTCCTGACCTTGTTTAGCATATTTATGACCATTATTTTGAACGTTCTATGATTTAACTCACTTACCTTTATTTCATTAAGATCTATTTCTGGAGTTTTGTCTTGTTCTTTTGTTTGAAACATATTCCGTTGTTTCTTCATTTTCCTTGGCTCTCTGTCTTGGTTTCTGCACATCTGATACAAAAACCACCTCTCCCATTCTTGACAGGGTGGTCTCATGTAGGGGAGGAACCTTGTTAATCAGCCCAGCTTAGTTCTTGGTTGTCTCTCAAATATTTGTGAGTTCCCAATACAAAAGGGTTCTTGGCGCCTCCCTGTATTTGAAGATATGCCTATACCAACCTAGGTTCAAGTCAATTGGAAGCTGGACCCTTAGGCAGCAGCTGGGAAAATATGTAGTTAGGCCCCATTGTTAGCTAAAATGCAAAGGGAGATACTCAAATCAGAAGGCAGAAAGTTATCAGTAGAAAGGAGGAGGGGGAAGGACAAAAGCAGGAAAGGAATGTGTTTTGTTCTGCAGAAACAGCGGTTCCCACCAAGGACATGCCCAGCTAGATATTTCATCTGATAGGCTCTTGCTAAGTGTTTCACCTGGGAGCACCTTATGTGAGCTAGGTAGAACTGAGAACCTATATAGAAGCCCTTCACACTCCTGCCCCATTATCCTGAGGTTATCTGTAGCTCATTATAATACTAAGATCTCCTCCTACAGGTGGGATTTTCTGCCATTTTTGAACATACAATGTATTCACTAGCACATTGATTTGCTAGGTATGTGCAATAATCAAATTGCCTAAAAATTTGTATAAGTTCCTTACCATATAATGCAAGCTCTCTGCCCCCACTTCCTAATTCACTGAGTAATAGCTTACTGTACTAACTCCATGGGGAGACAGTGCTTTGAGAGCTATCTTCTGTCTCCTTACTTGCAACAAGTAATAAAAAATTTTTTGCTTTCACACTTCTTTGGGTTGTGTTTAACATAATGCACCCTAAGCAGTAAGCCCCTTGAGCTCAGTTACACCTTCCTTCTAGGGAAATTGGGAGATGGGCATTTTTGCCTGCTCTCTCTGCATCTGGCCCAGGTGAAAGTCAATGGGGGTGCTTCTGTGTCCATTAAGAATGCCTTGTTTGCCACAGTCTTATGGGATTCATGAATGCAAGTTCCACTGGCTATGAGAGCAGGGTGATCCAGAAGCTCATCCCTTGGGCAGCAGGCACAAAAGGTGGGGCACCAGTCATGTGTACAAGCTTCATTCAGGGAGATACCAGAGATTCAGGAGATATTTCGCATGAACAAGAGGGAGAGGGCAGGAGATGTGTTCATAAGTTTCCCTGGTCTCAGGGGCAGATCTCAGTGAGCTCTTAGCAGCATGCTAAATTAGACAATTGATCCTCGGGCAGCAGCTTTTAAAGTATTGAAATCGACCTTTCTCAGGGCAAGGCTGGGAGGTAGGCATTTTTATCTGCTCACTCTGCACTGAGCTCTGTGGGGATAGCTGGTTGAGAACTGTTTCTTTGTTTGCTAGAGTTCTGTGGGAATTGTGAATTGAAGACCCACTGGTTATCAGAGCCAGGTACTCCAGAGTTAGGTGGTAGCAGTTAAAGCTGAGACGAAGGTATGAGTATTAGTCCCTTCCTGGGAGATACTGGTGATTTGAAGGAGGAAAGAGGGATAAGGTGGGGATACCTCCACTGGCTTCCCTGGTCTCTGAGGAGGATGGCAGTCAACTTCTAGATGTGTACTAAAAAAGAAGCCTGACCCTCAAGCAGTGCCTTTTATTATTAATAGACTCTTCTCAGAGAAAGACTGAGAGGTGGACATTTCTTTGCTTCTGCTAAGCCCTGTGGTATAGCTGTAGGAGTCCTCTACAGCCTGTTAACAATTGTTTCTTTTTTGGTATTGGTCTTGTGGGTCTCTGGATGCAAGCCCCAGTGGCTTCAAAGTGAGGTGTTTTGAAGGACCATCCCTGGGTGGGAGTCGTCAAATTTGGGGTGCTAAATGTGGAGTCCAAACCCTTCACTCCTCATGGAAGAGCTGGGAGTTGAGCGTTCTGTCCCAATTGTATATTCCTATCGTAGGGATGGGGTTTATGATGACAGTATGTCTCAGCTTTTCCCACCAGTTTCAATATGGTAATCAATATTTAATGTGTAGAAGTTGCTCAGATAGCTTCCAGATTTCTTTCAGAGGGAATTGCTTTATGTGTAGCTGTGCACTTGATGTGTATGGGGGAGGAGGTAAGTTCAGGAGCCTCCTATGTCACTGTCTTGACTAGCACTGAACACTTTAAAAGTGAGTATTTAATTACTTAGAGAAATACTAGTAGTTCATCAAGAGTTTTAAGTAGTGTCCACAGTTCCCTTATTGGAAAAATGAGGGAGTTAAAGTAATCATTTCCAGCTTTTACATTCTAGGCTTGCAAGATGACAAAAGAACATCCTAAGGATCCCATCTGTACACTCACATACTAGACTCAAAAGTATCTAAATTCTCTGCTATGTCATTTAGGTATGTGAACACAGCAACTAAATAAATAGTTTACCAACTTGGCTACTTTATGGTTCTATTCATTTCCCATCATAAATTAATGTGTGTGGTGTGTGTGTGTATGTGAGTGTGCATGAAACAAACAGAAACCTCTTTGAAACAGAGAATAAAATAAAATAAATACTAAGTATGAAGTGGTCTGGTGAATTCAATTTCAAAGGCAGGAAAGCATCCTAAACATCTCACATTTGTATAAGGTTTTAGAGTTTTCAGACCTAGAATCTGGAATTCTTGACCTCTTGTTTGGGTTCTTTATACTTATCAAAGTGCTTTCCTGAAGCTCTTTCTCCTATCTCATAACACAGCAGAACAACACTAGCTGGGAAGGTCTGGCTTCCCCATGTCCCCCAGCTCCAGCCACTATGCAAGACTGAGGTGGATAAATTGCAGCAGGACTTGGAGAAGGGAAAAGAAGGAGCCAGAGCCATTTCTCCTTTCCTCAGCTGATTCACTTCAGAAGTCCATGCCATTTAGTTTTCTTATCCCTCCACTCACTGGCAAACCACATGCTTTATGGGTTCATAGAAATACAATTGGTGGTGAATTTACATATTCCCTACCTTGAACCTAAGATAGTCTTACCCATAGGTTGACTTCAAATCAGTATGGTTGAGTCCTTATTATGAGCTACTCAACTCCTATTTAAAAGACAGAAAGTCCTCAATAAATGTTAGCTGTCATTGCTGTTGTGATTTCTGTCAATATTACTATCAGTAGGATCTTCATACCAGTCTTTGTGCTTTCAGCACATTTATGAATGACTCTAACAGTTGTTGAGATAATCTGTCATCTTTTCCACAGTAACTGTCCTACTGTCTTCTCTGAACCTTCTGGGACCTCTATTTTCTTCTACATTGAAACTACCACAACTAACCTACAATTCTACCAGGCTCTAAGTTTCTTTTTTAATTAATACTCCCTCTGGCTCTGTGTTTGCCCATAAATTTTATTATTATTACTCTCATCCTTAAATGAAGGGTAAAATTTAAAACAGATGCATGCTATACATACAGTGTTAGAATGTAAAGAGATTTTCTTTTCTCAATTGACATCATTTTCTGCTAAGAAAAACTGAACACCATGGGTAAAGTACATGACTGGAAATACTTGTGATATTCCCACCACAATGAGTATCTTTATCCTAATTTAAAATTTGATTCGCATTTGGTTCCATCTGCAAACCTGAGTCATTTTGAGGTAAGAAGAAATAAAAGAAAGAATATGAAATTGAATACACAGCAAAAATAATGTCTGTTTAAAAAGATATTATTATTTACTAATTATTTACTAAGAGCTTTCCCTTCAAAAGGTATATTAGATGTCATATTCAGAAGTCGAGCACTTCTGAACATCCTTAACAGGATCTGCATCCTTAACATTGTTAATTGTTTCTGAGTTTAAAATCCTTCTCCTACCAAAGGAGTTAAACGGACCTGGATTTGAATTTGTAGTTTTGTGACAGTGGTTAAATTGTTAACATCTCTTAACCTCAATGTTCTCATTCACAGAATGTGACTAACATGGGCTCCTATGTAATGCTGTTGTGAGGATTGAAGGAATCTAACAATGCATGTGAGAGTTTACTCTTTAAACACAGTGCCTAGAAGAGAGCAGGCTTTTAATACATATCTGTTTCCTTGTTTTCACTCTTCATAACTTTCTATCTTCTTTTTCTATGGTTTACATTTGAAATCAGCACTCAGTGATGTTGCAATCAGAGAGGGTGGTGTCTGACACGATCTGTGAATGCACAGGATGAGGGACCAGAAGAGGATGTAAGAGGCTCTGTACGTGTGGGGGGGAGAATATCCTTATTTTCAGCCAGAAATACTTCCTTTAGGCTTTACTGGGTGACAAAAACTCTGAAGTGATTTGGGCCTTATCTTAGTATAATATTCATAGCTAACTCCTCAGGGTTGTTTGTTCTTTATTTAGCAAATGGAAACTGCCTGATACCTTCAGTTGGCGCCATTTCATCAAGCAACATTCCACAGTGTTGTTTGTGATCCAGTGTTTTTTCCATTGGCACACCAGCCTGAGATTTCCTCTTTACGGTAGGACATCCTACTGTATTCATGGTTAGCGTCACCGAACCGGATAGACGAGTCCCTTGGCCTGAACAACTCTAGATGCTTTGCCAGTTCTCACCTGAATTAACTGGTAACTCTGGGGAAGTTATGTAAAATCACACACAAAAAGTGAAAATTATCTTGAAATGGAAACATATTTTCCATGCCAAGTTGGAAAGGATCAAATGTAAAAAAAAAATCAGCAATTACCAGACAACAGATTTCTTAAGATAAGAGATCCTGTCTTACTTCTGATGTCTCCACTGCCAAGTAAAGTGCCTGAGAAGCTGTAAGACTACACACACACGCGTGCACAACACACGCGCGCACACACACACACACACACACACACTTGCACATACATTCAGTATATATTTATACATTATACTATAATACACATTTATATATCATGCTGTTTCAAAAACTATGAATATATATCAAAACCCACTCATATTATATATTAATATATTTACTGAAGTGTAATTATTTAACTTAGGAGAATGGTATGAGGTTTTTTTCATCTGGTCAACCTCTCTCTTTTCAGGTATGTATCTCAGCCCAGATATTGCCTCCCTTTTATAAACTTCCCCTTACCCTCAATAAGGTCAGATATTTTGTTCTCATCCTACTATCAAACTTTTTTTCTGCAATGGCCTTGTATATTTGTCTTTTTCCTGAGGCACCTGTAAAATGTAAGTCAATCCAGATGAAAAAGCAATACAAAATTTGAAGAATTACTTCCTACTTGGAATCTTGACTGAAAATAGATTTCCATTATGCAAAATGGCACATCAGTTCCTATTTAAAACCATCAAACATCGCCTTAGAAGCCATAATGAATGAACATTGCTGTTAAATCATATCTTGCCCAAAAGATCACATAGATCACCAGAGAAGTATGAAGTTTGCATACCTATCAACCTAACTGAAATAAAGAGGGTCTTAATGTTTCTGAGACTAAGCATTCCTCAAACCTCCTGGATTTCTTTGGGTAGCTCTGGCAAAGAGGATATATTCTTCCCTTTACTTTTCTACTTGGTATCCCCGTTTGACAAACTACTACATGCCAGTTCCACCAGCAGAGAATGGTCATTATGTTTACTGCATTAAACATCCAACTGTGACATGCATTCATACAGAAATCTACATGACACTTTATCTTCTGGTTTTCCATTTTTATCACTGACCTTACATGATTCAATTTAGATGTTGTGGTTCATGGCTAGATTTGTTGGTTTTGGCAATGGGAACCTAAATGAATAAAGAAAGTTCGTGGCTTTTCTAATATGAAATGATTCTAAAATATAACAAAAGGACATATTTTTCCCCCCTTTTCATTTAGAAAACATTATTGAATGCCTTCTATGTACCAAGTACAATGTTAAGAACTTGACAACTGATGGAAAAGTATTTCCACAGTGGCTGCAGCCGTTCACATTCCCATCAATAGTGCACAAGGATTCCTTTTTCTCCATATCCTCACCAACACTTGTTTCTTATTTTTGACTTTAGCCATTCTGACAGGTGTGAGGTGATATCTCATTATAGTTTGGACTTGCATTTCCCTGATGATGAATGACGTTGAGCATCTTTTCACATGTCTGTTAGGCATCTGTATGTCTTCTTTGGAGAAATGTCTGTTCATGTCTTCTGCCCTATTTTTTTAATTAGATTATTTGTTTTTTGGGTGTTGAGTTTTAGAAGTTCTTTATGTATTTTGGATACTAACCTTTTATCAGATATGTCATTTGTAAATACCTTTTCCCATTCCATAGGTTCCCTTTTAGTTTTGTTGATTGTTTCTTTCACTGTGCAGAAGGTTTTTATTTTGATGTAGTCCCAATAGTTTATGTTTGCTTTTATGTCTCTTGCCTAAGGATACATATCTAGAAAACTGCTGCTATGGCCAGTGTCGAAGAAATTACTGCCTGGGCTCACTTCTAAGATTTTTATTGTTTCAGGTCTCACATGTAGGTCTTTAATCCACTTTGAGTTTGTGTATGGTATAAGAAAATGGTCCAGTTTCATTTTTTTGCATGTAGCTGTCCAGTTTGTTGAACCATTTGTTGTCAACACCATTTTTTCCCACTGGATGGTCATTCCTCCTTTGTCGAATATTAATTAACCATATATTTGTGGGTTTATTTCTGGGTTTTCTATTCTGTTCTAGTCATCTATATATTTGTTTTTGTGCCAGTACCATACTGTTTTGATTACTGTAGCTTTGTAATACAACTTGAAGTCTGGAATTGTGATACTTGAAGTTTTATTTTTCTTTTTCAAGATTGCTTTGGCTATTTGGGGTCTTTTGTGGTTCCATACAAATTTTAGGACTGTTTGTTCTAGTTCTGTGGAAATGTTGTTGGTACACTGATAGGATTGCATTAAATCGGCTTTCTTGCTAATCTTGCTTTTGGTGGTATAGATATTTTAACATTATTTGTTCTTCCAACCTGTGAGCATGGAATGTCTTTCCATTCCTTTTATAGTCTTGAATTTCTTTCATCAATGTTTTATAGTTTTCAGAGTACAGATCTTTTACCTCTTTGGTTAAGTTTATTCCTAGATAAAGATTTTATTGTTTTTGGTGCAACTGCAAATTGGATGGTTTTCTTAACGGTCACTTTCACGTGGTTTCACTTTCTGCTGCTTCATTAGTGTATAGGGATGCAACAGATTTCTGTACATTGATTTTGTACCCTGTGACTTTACTGAATTCATTTATCAGTTCCAGTAGTTTTTTGGCGGAGTCTTTAGGATTTTCTCTATACAGTATCATGTCATCTGCAAATAGTGAAAGAAGGAAAACATAATTCGAATTTAAACAATTTTCTAGACCATCCTAATTAGGATTGTTTTTAGTTCCTTAGGATGATCTGGAGATACATATGAGAAGTCTCTGTATATATTTTAGTATTTATTGTACATACAATATACAAATGTATAAATATGTATGTTATATATATTTATGTATAATGAACTGTACATAATTCTCTTTACAAAGTGTTTATTAATCTTAACAGATGCTGTTGCTACTTTTTAAAAATTCTAAGTTTAAGACCCTATTTATGTATCATGTCTATTTTCTACCTACCTACCTACCTAACTACCTACGTACCATCTATGTAACTTCAAGCCAAATGTGCCCTATTTGTCATTAGATGAATAATCTGATATCTAGAGTAGGCAAAATCAGTTGTGCAGTATTCCTCACTGAGTTCTGATATACTGAACATTTCTGACTAAAAATGCTACACCATACACTATCACGAGGATAAAGTCATGGTAAATAGTGTATAAAGGAACGTGATGAGGACTGCAGACCCGAGTAATAGAGGGTTTTGGAGGGAATCTGATGTCCATTTAATATTTTCTCACAGATTTTAATACACATCCCACTCTATTTACTCCACACAGCAACCACCTGGCATATATTTTGGCATAGAGAGGTAGGAAAATATGAGTTTTGGAATCCAAAAGATGGGGATTCAATCCCTGCTCTATCAGGATGGGCAAGTGATTTATCCTCTGGAATGCCAGTCTCTTCATTCTTACATATGGAGATGTCCATACAGGGCTGCTTGACATTCAAATGCAATCATTTGTGCACACAGAAGATACATAATAGGTTCCCAATTCATTTTGGTATAACGTGGTCAATAACAAAACCAGAGCCAACTTTCCAAATATGTAATTCATTTGAATTCAAAACCATGAAGACAGTTAAAATAGCTTAATAAAGCATATCTTGCATGCTTTTTTTTAAATCTGAAAAATGTAGGAAGAAGATTTTCTTTTATAAGTTTTTCTGAATTTCCTCACTTTGCAGCTCTTGAATAAGTGCTATTAGATCCATTCAAAAATTTGGTATTTTGCCTTTGTTCATATTGAGCTTTTAAAAAGTTTTCTAACTTTTGCTGATGTTTACACCTCTGAATATTCATCAGGTTTTACGGCTCACTCAGGAAAAATCTCCCTCTTTTCTTCTCTCAATCCATTTCCAACCTGGCTCCTCAGCTATTTTATCTAGATTTTCTGTTCTCTGAGGCTCTGTCCTCTAGTATTCATCCAGGCACCTGCTTTCCTACATTTAAGGTTTTAATTTAGTTGGTTGGCAAAATCCCTCAACACCTGTGACTTTTTGTATCCCCCAAAGTTCTTAGCACAGTAACAGGCTGACAGTAAATGTTCAACATGCTTTTGTTGCTTGTACTTAGCTAAAAAAAAATCTTATTCTAAGTATGTGAGCCAGTGGCAAGTTATGAATACAAAAGCTTGAGTTTGGTGCTCTTGCACCTCTTGTCAGATCCTAAGATGTCACATCTGAGATGTGAATTCTTATAGTTGACACCAAAAAGGTACCAATGGTGACTCATTGCTCCAAAATTTCAAAAGGCCTTCCCTACTATCACTTGTCCTAACTTGAAATTCCTTCATTTCTGAACCCTGTTTCATGAAAAGAAGCCTTGGAATGTATTCTTCTTGAGATAAGCATGTTACCTTTCTTGAGATAATTTCATTAGGTTAAAATAATTATTGAGGATATAGCAGAGCCCAACCTTGGCTAAGGGCAGAAGAAGGAACTGGATTTTATTTGGAGCAGTTCCTTATTTGAATAAATGTTTACTGAAGTGAGTAAGCAGAGGCATTTCCATCTAAAACTTGGAGAGGAGACAGGAGAAGGGGAAGTTCAGAGAGGCAGGAGGCTACATTTTCAGGAGTCAATTTTAAACTCCGTGCCTGTGCATTACAGACAAAACAGTATAGGAGTTCTAGGTACAATGTACCGTTCTTCTTCTAGGGTCATTATTCATCTCTGCATCTCAACATCTAGTACAGTCACAGAAACACTTGTACTGAAAAATTGTTCCTGTGTGACTCTGGACTTCTCCAGAGACAGTTTATTGATCGAGGTAAAACAGAGGACCAAGTTAAAAATGTGACAACATAGTGGGAAATCTTGTTACAAAAAGAAGGTACTAAAAGAAGGGTAGGTGACATAACAGTTTCCCTGAGCTCAGGTTCTCTTTCCACTGGACCCAGCCATTGGTGGTGTGATCCACCACTCAACCTCTATTATCCTCACTCAGCTTCCTCTTTCAAAAATGAGGATCTTAAATCTCTACCCTTTCCCCCCTCACTTGAAAAAAAAAATCTTTGATTCCTCATATTAAAAAACATTTCTCCAAAATACTTTCATTTAAACTCCTTTTATTTAAATCAACGTCAGTTGAATTAACCCCCTCATAAATATTTCTTTTAAATCATTCTTTTCTAGGATTTTATGATGGACTCAGTCTTGAAAATCTCTAAGAGGGGGAGAAAAGAGAGAAACTGTTAAAGAACATCTCATATGAGCCAAATTTTTCATATTTATTTCATTCTCAAGCCTTATGAAATGGAAATTTTCTCCACTTTTAAATGTAAGAACACAGGCCATATAGCATGCTGCAGGCCAGGTAAGGGCTGGGAAGCTCCAGGCTCCCCTCCCAGGTTTGATTTAAAAACCCATGTTCTTTCTAGTACTTGGTTGGTGCCGGCATTCTGTAAAAAAGGTAGGTATTCCATTTAACAGATGGAAAGACTGAGTTACTGAGAACCAGGGACTTCCTAGGTTTCATAGTAATCAGCATTTCTGGTGCCAGGAAGAAACTCAAATATTTTGGAGTAGAGTGTAAGTTCACATCACAGGGTGTAGGAAAATATTTTTTTGTATGGTAACTTTGATGCCAGCATTGAATTTTCAAGGTTTTAAAATGATGAAATTTGAGAGAGCTGAGCTTGTTGTATTTATATTTTTTAAAGGCATTATGTTGTTTTAATTCTTAATTGTTCTCTAACTGGGATAAATTTGTAGAATAAACTGATAGACTCTGACTCTGCTTAGCTTTAGTTTTCAACTCAAATAAGGGAGTAAAGTGCAGCATTGCTATAATTATGGTCTCTAAATGTGTAAGGTTCCAGATATACTCTATTATTTCACAGCATGTGCAAAGCTGAAATAAACACTGGGCTTTCCAAAAATCACACTTACAAAACAACTAATTGTAAGCTACCTTTGTTCTGCTTGTAGAACTTGTCTCAGGATATGCTAACTGATTTCTTATGTTATACAAAGAGCCTTTAAAAAAAAGAGTTTACTTTGTCACAGTTGAAAAAATACAAAAGTCACATAAAGGTATATTTTAGCTAACTGCAAAAAAAAAAAAAAAAGAAATTCTAGTACTTCAGTTGTTTACCAGAGACTATTTCAAAATGAACATATTTTATGTGTAAGAAATTGATAAAATTCTTTATTTTTTCCAAACCATGTATCCTAGCCTCCCTAGCTCCCCAACTCCTGCCTTACACATACATAGTATCTAGAACATGATAGGACTTGATCTTGAACTTTATTTCTTCTTATAAAAGTAATTTTCTTATCTGAAAATAATTTGTAATGCTGTATAAGCACTGTACTTCCTCATGCTTTAGGAAAGAATTTTTTTCCTCTGAATGTTCCTTGTGTTGGTTTTTTCACCCTGCCTGTGTTGGCTTTAAGCCTTCTGTTCCTTTCAGTGCATTTGGTCTGGTGCCAAACGAGAGTCAGCACTTAGCCCAAAAGTATCATTTTCCAGCACACAGAATCAGAAGGAAAACCCCGCCTCTTACACCCACTACTAATTACCATACCACAAAACTGACTAGTTGCATCACTGGCCCATCACTTGTGAATATCTGCTTTCCAGAGCTCTCATTCCTGCAGAGAATGAGTTTGAGCCACATGGAAGACATGCCTTTAAGCCATTCAGGCCCTCAAGGAACACACAGACCATCCTGGAAGCAATGGTTCCTCTACTCAGCCATAGTTATTTTGCTGTTTCTCTGCTCCTTCAGTACACTAATTCTTACTTTTCTTCCACTCAAGGTAAGGAGACAATAGTACCTAAGGTTGTTTTTTTTTTTTTTTTTTGGCAAGTCTAGTTATTGTCATTCAGTATTGTTAGAGCTAGTTGGAAGAAAGAGACATGTGGGTATAGATAATGTAAACAGAATTTCAATTTTGTCATGTCATATGGCTTTTGAGGTTTACCTAAATATTTTGAAATGAAAGGTTTAGAAAATGCTAAAAAAAAGCTGCATTACTGAGTTAGATAGAATCAATTAAATCAGTCAATTGACAGATGCCTTGGAATATTTTCTCCTTTTCTGGAACTCTGCTAAGCCCTCTTGGTGGAATAAAGGAAAAAACATATGCTTGCTTTCAAGGAATGGGATGCAAGCTATAGCCTTAATGAGGGGAAAGACATAAGATAATGAAAGACAGAACAAGGTAAGTGACAGGTGGCCAGTGCATCTTTATGGAAGGAAATGGCACTGAACTAGGAGTAAGATCTGGATTCTGGTTCTAAGCCTCCCTAACTCTATGAATTTAAGAAAGACATTTAATCTTTCCAGTTCTCAGTTTCTTCATCTGAAAATTGGTGGTAGGAGAATGGATTTGTTCATTACAATGCCCCTTCTAGCTATAAAATACAGTGATTAATAATTTACCTAAGGGTAGTATAGAACATAAATGCTTTAGGAATTCAAAATAGGGGGACAACGATTTTGGGCTAGGGTGATCAGGAAAAGTTTCATGGGGGAAGGAGAAAGCACATTGCTGTTTGGGAAGCCCCTGATGTTTATCAGAAATTTCCCATTGAGCTCCAGTCCAAGTTGTTGGTCTAGTAAAGGAAATGGAGATATATTAGGTTCTTCTTAGCAGTTTTACTGACTGTTGACTACATAGCACTGACCAAAAAGAAAATAATAAATTCTTTATTTAATTTAGGATTTAACCCATTTCTGGGTATATCTGAAGATTCTGGGCCCTGGAGAGAATAAGGTAGTATATGCCTATCTAAGAAAGGGCTAGGATGTGAAATTAGTGCCAGTGGAAACATTTTTCTAAGGAGATTGGCCGGTGAAGATTTCAGAGATAAGGTTCTACTGTTTAAAATATTTGAAAGCAATTGAGAAAAGATGCAGGAGGAAGCAGTACATGGAGGTTGCTGTTGTCAATTTAGTTAGGACAAGTGTAGCTTTGGCCAAATTTTTACACAGTAGTCCTTTAATCTGTATTCCCTAACTGTACACAAGGGTATGCAACAGAGGCTTTCTAATGACATCGCTACCTTCTCCAGAAATGTATCAAGGAGAAGCCTGAACTTTCTGGAGCAGTGAAGCTATGAGCTGAAAGAAAAGAACTGTCAGGAATCCTGAGTGTTTTGATTTCTGAAGAAGGGGAAGGGTGTGAATAGCAATAGCTTAACTTTGGAAACACTTTATCCCTCTAGAAACCGCCTCAAATTTTAGCCAGAGGACCCTGAAAAACATAGGATGTGTTATAGGTGTCATCCGTTCCTGCATGTAACTGGAGAACCAACGCTGGCTCTTGCAAAGACTAAGAGGAAGTCTAAAAATGCCAGCGGCACCTAGGACACCTCTTTCCAGAACTGAACTTGACCAATCCCATGTATTTAAGCTCTGATTCTCTATCCTAGACAACATGCATCTTCTCAATGAAAGGTTCTGCCTCTAATGAAATAGTCCAGAATTTATTTCAAATTTTGGAAAATTTAAAAGGTTTTTAGGATATTGTCCTGATTGGATGCCATAAAGGCTTATTTCCTATAGGAAAAGCCAATGGCCTGGCTGACAGTGCAATGATATTAACTCAAGTATTCCACTTTCCGCTTGCCTGTGCTTCCCTTTCCCAACTGGCCACAAATAAGTATCTTAGGAAAGGAGGTCTGAGTGGCTAGCGGATGAGGAGTCATTATGAGGTGGCTGCTTTCACCTCTTCACAATACGTATGAACCCTGGAGTGTATTTTTGGTCTCCACTCTAGTTTTTATATACAAAATCCCACTTTCCAACTTCTCTAGGCACTAATCCAAAAAGTGTTAGACAGGAAGATTTGCTCCTTTTAGACCAACAGAGGTTTCCTTGGAAGAACTTTTTTTTTTCTCCCCCCACCCTTTCTTTCAATGAAATGAAGGAAGCTTCCAAAAGGGGAAATTGCGCTTGTACTTAAAAGCAGAATAGATTCTATTTCCAAATGATAATCTGGTTGTGGTTGGTTTATAGAAAGAATTATTATTTTGGCCATTTGAACCCAAGCATTTAAATCTGGGCTTAAATCAAAATGAGATTACAAGAGCAATTGATCCTTCTAAGCAAAAACGAATTTAACTCAATGGAAAGTCCCATATGCTTCTTATAAATGGATATTTACCCCTTCTAAACCAGAATTATAAATAGAAACTACCCCACAGAGTACTGGGGGTGAGACTTTTGAATCAGACAGGTTGTTTGGAACTCAGCATAGCTTCTTATCAGCAGCATGACTTTGGGCTAGTGTTACTTAATCCCTCTCAGACACACTTCCTCATCTGCAAATGAGCATGCTACTTCTTATCCCATAGACTTGCAGTAAGGATAAATGGGACAGTATAGTGCCGGACCCATAGTAGGCTCTGAATAGATTGTAGTGATTAATATCTGCATCCTTATTATTGACATTCTAAGGAAGATAAATTTAAAAAGACTTTTAACAAAATGGACATTCCTTGCTCATCTATTTAGTTTCTTCATCTAAAGACTATACCTTGTTGCCAAACAGATGATTTTTGTGATTAGACAGATTTTCATTTGTGGCAATAGGGAATATCAGTGATGGTTTCTGTAGTACTGAGTAGACATTAAAGCGGTCCAAGTAGAGTATCCAGGATTTCAGTTTCTGGCAATTAATTTGTCTGTGGCCTTAGGTTTCTCCACACACTCATTATGCATGACAGTAGACACCACAGATATGATCTGTGCCACATATTTTGGCACTCATTTATATTTAGATTGCTACCCAATTGCCTCATGTGTGTAATCCTGTCTTTCTAGAAAGATTATAAATTTCCTAAGAGGCAAGGACTATAAGTTACATGGTTCCCTTGCTGACAATGCTAGCTGGGAATATAGGCAATTCAATATTTTATTCAATTTTTTCATTACAATCAGCATCATTATCAAAACAGCTACTATTTAATGAGCAGGACCAGGTCTGTCTGGGCAAAGCCCTTCATAACAATTATTATATTTAAACCCATAAACACTCTCAGTAAGCTAGGTGCTATTGTTTCCATTTTATAAATGAGAAAATTGAAGATAAGGGAATCCCTATCACATGCCTATCAGGGATCAAAAGAAGCTGGATTTCAGCATTTTTTTTCTTTTTTAAAAAAAAATTTTTTTTTAACGTTTATTTTTGAGACAGAGAGAGACAGAGCATGAACGGGGGAGGGTCAGAGAGAGGGAGACACAGAATCTGAAACAGGCTCCAGGCTCTGAGCTGTCAGCAGAGCCCAACGCAGGGCTCGAACTCACAGACCGTGAGATCATAACCTGAGCTGAAGTCGGACGCTTAACCGACTGAGCCACCCAGGCGCCCCTCAGCATTTTGTTTCTAAGAAACACCAAAAGGAGGATGGAATAATTGCAAGAGCAAACATAATTGTAGGAGTCCAAACTTTAAAAAAAAATTTTTTTTGATGTTTACTTATTTTTGAGAGAGACAGAGTGTGAGTGGGGGAGGGGCAGAGAGAGAGGGAGACACAGAATCCTAAGCAGGCTCCAGGCTCTGAGCTGTCAGCACAGAGCCCGACATGGGACTCGAACTCATGAACCACGAGATCATGACCTGAGCCGAAGTCAGAGGCTTAACCGATTGAGCCACCCAGGCACCCCAGGAATCAAAACTTTTTGATTGCATCTCCTTAGCAACAAAACAAAATGTTTTTGAGTATAATCCCAACATATATGCTAATTTATTATGTTATATATAAATACTAATACTATGTATAATAAAAAGATGCACAAAATGGAAACTCATAAGAATGAACTGAATAACATGCTTTATATAGTTTCTTCACAGTGCAAAACTGTTTTGCTTTTGTCAAAATATTATATTTAATATCTTAATATAATATAAACATTTCTAAAGTAATTGAAACAATATTTTAACAGAGTAATTTGATAAATGTGTTTCTTTTATTTTCTTAATCTTAGTTTAAAATGTTTTGCAACATAATAATTTGAAGGTTATATTCTAAGTTAATTTACCTTGATTCATGATTTTGACTGTCATAACCTATAGTTCCGCACTCTCCTCACCTGGACTATTTCATTCCTTTGACTTCTCTTTAAACAACCAATGTCCTCCCCCTTCTCTCTCTCACCTGAAAACCTGAAAACCTGTCTCCAGGTTCTATAAGAAAATTGAAGTAGGCGGGAAGGAAGTTCCAAAACTTCCCATTGTACCTACCACTTACCTGCATTTTTTTCCCATGTAGAGTGTGCTTCCCTCATGGCACTGCATATGAACTGTTCATGTGCCTATCTAAGGCCACCTCTGATCCAGATTCTGTCCCCTCTTACCTACTCAAAGACATTGCTCTAACAATTATTTCCTAGCTCTTACATTCTACCTCTTGCCACTTCACTGGAACATTCCCATCAAATGGCAACAGATAACCATGTTGTCAGTTCCTTCATGTTAAAACAAAACCAAAGACAAGAAAAAAACAATAATCTCTCATCCCCACCTAGGCTCCACTCAATTTTTCTGTTCTCCCTCACAAGAAAGTTCTTCTCAATTTCTCTTTTCTCATTTAGACTTAAATCCACTTTAATTAAGTTTCTGTCCTCATCACATTGCAGAAACTACTTTTGCCAAGAACCCCAATGACTACTATGTTGGTAAATCCATCAGTTAATTGCCTATCCTCTTCTCACTTGGCCCATCAGCAGCATTTGATACAGCTGATCACTTCTCCCTAAAATACTTTCTTCTCTTAGTTTCCAACATCACACTTTCCAGGTTTCCCTTCTGACTCACTGGTCTTTCCTTCTTAGTCTCCTTTGCTGGTTCTTCCTCATTCCCTGACCTCCAAGCATTGCAGTGCTCCAATGTTCCTCTCTATCTATACTCACTGCCTCGACAATCTTACACAGTCTCACATCTTAAAGCATCACCTAGAAGCTGAAGATTCCTGAATTTATATCATCAGAACTCCTTAAATTCCATCCTCATAGGTCCAAATGCCTACCTGACACTCCTACCTGGATATGTGATAAGCATCACAAACTTGATGTGTCCAAAAATGAACTCATGAGTCCTTCCTTTGTTTCTTTCTCTTAAATCTTGCTCATTCCACTGCTAAAGTGATTAGCAGCTTTATCTTTTCAGTTACTCATGCCCAGTATCTTGGAGTTATCTGTTTTCTTCTCATTATCTCATCCCATATCCATGACAGGATAGCTAGCACCTTGGTCAGAGGCACCATGCTTTCTTGCCTAGATGATTACAATGATCTCTTAACTGGCCTCACTGCTTTTATCCCAGCCTCTCTTTGCTTTATTCCTACCATAGCAGCCAGAGAAATCCCACAAAAGAAACACGTCCAATTATCTTTGAGTTGACTCTTAGGCACTTTGCCACAAGGAAACCAATGAACTTTACGTGGTACAAAAAAAATTTTTTGTGGTTATACCTTATTTTTCTCTTGAGTATTTTAAGGGCTTTAGCATTTAAATACCAGTATTTATAGAATTAACCACACTGATGGGTTCTTGTAGCAAGTAAACTGTGGTATGCTGCCACAGTTTGAAACTGAAGTCTCCTCATGGTATCTCAGTAACCGTAAATGGCGTGATTGTCTGAATATTAAATGAAGGTGGTTTTACATATCTTCATTGTGAATATTTCTACGGTTTATTAAAGATAAAAATAAACACAACTAGGAATTTTATTATTTTCTTCTCCCATGTCAATGGGTCACCTGGTACAGTGACTGGAGTGTGAAGACTAGTGTTTACAGACAATTTCTGTAGCCCAAGAGGAGGAGGGTCCAAGAGCAGATAGTTGTCCTGTGGGTATAGGTTAGGTGGATGGAATGAGACCTCAACTTTTGCCGAGAAGACCCAAGAGGGCAGCTAGGTAATGGAAGGGAAAGGACAGAACCGGCCATCTACAAAGGGAAGCTGAGGACAGGAGAGACAAGGTGGAGGAAAGGATTTTTTATATGGCTAGGGAAATGAAGTTGGCTTCAGGATCTGAAGCTCTAAATAAACCAACCAGTAAAGCCATGATATGGTCATTATCCTGACAAATTCCTCTTTTTCTTCCTGTACAGACTGCCAGTGAGCCCTGCGTAGCTAAGTTCGGTGAGTAACCTGTCTTGTGTACCTCTGTTTTACTTTTCTTAATATTTGATACAAGAAGGAAGCCTGTATTCTATTTTATTCATTTTTCAGCTATTTATAGCTGCTTATCAAGTGCCAAGCAGTTGTCTAGTTGCTGAGACTTCAGAGATTAACTAGGCAGACAAGTCCATGCCTTGATGAAGCTGACATTCAAGGCCACATCTCTGGGCAGGAATGTACATCACTCTTACAGGCCCAGAAACATGAAATCCAGGAATCTACTTTTAATTCTGTGGTTTTTCAAGAAACTTTTTTTCCTAAAAATTTCTGTGTTTTAATAAGCACAAGTTTCGTATTTCTATAACTTTTCCCTGTGACAAACTCAAAGTTCTGCTCACATACCACATATTGCCAGTGCCTCGTAGAGTGTGTGTAGGGTGCCATTTTTGTTTCTGAATGTACAGAGAAGGGATGGAAACTAGGGAAATGGCCACTCCCCTTGTGCCCTTCTCCTCTCCTTTCAGCTTCCAAGCCACTTTCCCTTATACAGACCTGGGATTTGCTAAGAAAACACATTACAGTTTATAGTTACACTGAGCCTTAGGGTATTTCTTAGCCTACATACAAAATTGAAAGTAAGTACATTTGGATTATTTACATATTTCAAGCCAAATACATATTTTCGGCTGAGAGCAGAACATTTCTAGTGCTAACTGTAATCCTTGTTTTTCTATACAGTTCAAATTGCCAGCCTTCCCTGGTTTGTGAGAGTTAGGGAAGCTCTACTTGTCTCTGCCTTTGTAATTTGTTTTTATTTTTTTTAATGTTTATTTATTTTTGAGGGGGAGGGGAGGACAGAGAGAGAGGGAGATACAGAATCCAAAGCAGGCTCTAGACTCTGTGCTAACAGCTCAGAGCTGTTGCGGGGCTCAAACTTGTGAACTGTGAGATCATGACCGGAGGCGAAGCTGGATGTTTAACTGAGCCACCTAGGCGCCCCTGTTTTTGTTTTTCTAGTGAATGGAGAGGAAATAACGATATGTTTGAAATTCCTTCTTGATGTGATAAAATGTTAAGAATATCACATGCTGCTAATAGGTGGCCTCAGGGCTAGTGGCCCCTGTAACAGAACAAGAGAACCAGGGGCACCTTTTTGCAGTGACTTGCCTATTGTCTATTGCATATTACACGGTCCTACACAGCAGGAAGAAATTTACTAGGCTTTGGACTCACTGAAGATACAGAGGCTTTGCTTCTTGTTCTAATAGCTCTCCTTTATTCTCCTTTAGAATCTGCCCTCAGAGCCTTATAGCAATCATTTATATAAACAAGAATTTAAGTCAATGTGTGATCTCTCCCAGGGTGCTTTCTTATCACGGTGTCTTTCTAATTATGAGATAAAGGCTTCGCCCTCATAAAAAATAAGTTATGGAGAATTAGGGACTAGGCCAAATAAGTATTTTGAATGATCAAAACACATCCTGGGGCTCTGAAATCACACTACTGTGCTAAAACAATTAACATTAAGAAAATATGTAAATTCTACTTATACCTATGAAAATACGTGATCTAGTGTAGACTCTTCCCCACCCTCCACCCGTGACAATATTAAACTAGGAATACTTACATTTAAACAAATAATTTTCGGGGCGCCTGGGTGGCGCAGTCGGTTAAGCGTCCGACTTCAGCCAGGTCACGATCTCGCGGTCCGTGAGTTCGAGCCCCGCGTCAGGCTCTGGGCTGATGGCTCGGAGCCTGGAGCCTGTTTCCGATTCTGTGTCTCCCTCTCTCTCTGCCCCTCCCCCATTCATGCTCTGTCTCTCTCTGTCCCAAAAATAAATAAAAAACGTTGAAAAAAAATTTAAACAAATAATTTTCATTTATAAACTAATGAATTTACCAGTAGCTGTTTTTGAAGAGTTGGACAATGATATCCTATGTAGATCTTGGGTATATACCCTAAACTAAAGAGAAGAGCCATAATTTAGACACAATGCACCTAATTCAGGAACATGGATGTATCATTCAATCAGTAAATACTTATTGAGCACATACTAGGTCCTAGGAACTCTTTTAGGTGAAGGTATAGCAATGAACAAAATAGAGAAGTACTTATTTTCAAAGATGTTATCTTCAAGCGGGTATAAGATAGACAATAAACAAATGAGGAACTTAATTCATAATACATTAGATGGTGATATACCTTCTGTGAAGAAAACTAAAGCAGGATGAAGAGAGAGAATGACAGAAGAGCACTCTTTTATATAGATTGATGAGGAAGATCTCATTGATAAAGTGATACGTAGTATGATAGTATTTACATAGAAAAGCATGAATATGTGGGGTGCCCAGGTGGCTCAGTTGATTGAGTGTTGGGACTCCTGATTTTGGCTCAGGTCATGATTTCATGGTTCGTGGGACTGAGCCCCACGTTGTGCTGTGAGCTGACAGTGAAGAGTGTGCTTGGGATTCTCTCTCTCTCTGCCACCTCCCCACGTGTGCACACATGTGCACTCTCTCTCTCAAAATAAACAAACATTAAAAAAAAAAAGCAAAGCATGAATATGCATCCTGGACTGCCAATTGGTTATCAAAATCCTGGTGTGTGATTCTACTCTCCCTTCCTCCTCCTCTCTTTCTTTTCACAAATACTGATTGACAAGAGATACAAATGTCACCTAAAACTTAACACATCTTTCTGTTCCAAATCCATTTCTTTAGAACTCCCCAAGCAAGAGATACACTTAGGATTTGTAATATCTCTAAACAAGGAGTAGATATTTAAAATATTAAAATTGTGGTTGGAGAGAACTAATGTGGACTAGGTAAAGAAACAACTTGTTAGGTGGGAAAGAATTATAGTCAGGAAAGGAATGAAGTAACTATGCCCTCTTTTTTCTCTTTTGTAAATTTCTTATAGGACCACTTCCTTCAAAATGGCATATGACATCTCCTAAGCTTCCTTGTGTGAATAATACAGCTGATTGGAACCTGAAGATACTTCAGAATGGCTTGTATTTAATTTATGGTCAAGTAGCTCCAAATACAACCTACAAGGAACCAGCTCCCTTTGAGGTGCGGCTATGTAAAAACAAAGACGTCATACAAACTCTAACAAACAACTCTACAATTCAAAATGTAGGAGGGACTTATGAACTGGATGCTGGAGATACGCTTCATTTGAAATTCAACGATGAACATCAGATTCTTAAAAATAATACCTACTGGGGGATCTTATTGCTAACAAATCCCCAATTTATCTCCTAGAGACTCAATTTGGTCTCCTCATCATCTTTAGCACATGCAGAGAGGCTGATGGGTGGGTTGAGGGAGGCAGATTTTCAACACACACAGTTTGCCTGCGTGCACAAATCAGCATAAACAGAACTCTTGTTTGCATGTGAGTTTTCATCTCTCAAGCTTAACTGAAGACAGGCCAGAGACATTTGATTACCCCCGACATTGGGTTGACAAAAACACTTTACTAATCCATGATAAAGGACTATGGGTAGCTCGAGGACAGAAGCTTCTCAAAGAGTCTTTGTCTAATTCTTAAATCCTTGGGTGAGAAAATTGTCTTATATCCCTGGGAATCTTAACTGGTATGCTAAAAAAGATCCAGGGCAATGGTCTGGCTTTGTTCTCATATTTTTGGGCTGCTTCACCTTATTCTTCCCATACTCCTGTCTTTTGAGGCCCTCCTATGAAAAGTGGTCAGACTGGGAGGGTGGCCACAAACATGCCAACAACACCCCACTTTAGATGTGATGATGTTAGATGATAGGGAACACTATCGTCTATTGGGACAGAGGCACAGGTGGCATGGAATGGATGCACTTTACTTGGGAACGTCCCTGGATTTCATCATATTCAGGATGCAGAGTGCTTTATAAAACCAGTGGGTCAAAGGACTCATCCTGAACCTTCACAGAGGGCTCCTGGGAACTTGTTTATTGTGTCTACATGTTGTCAGTGGTAAAGAAAGAGTAATCATAAAAATTAATTGGTATCATCAGTACTGTATTATGTCATGTAATAGTTTCCTGTTTTTAGCTGGCTCTTCACAGTTTGCCAAGTGCTTTCAATAGATCACAGGGCAACTCCAGGAAGCTAACGGGCAGGTGTTTTGGCACAATTTAAACAATGAGAATATAAAGGCAGAGAGAACATCGGTAATTTGCCTCAACCCATAGAACTAGAGATTAACAGTGGGCTTCCCCACTGTCTCGTACTGCCTTAGCTTAAGAGTTGATATTTCAGCTTTCGTGTTATAGTTTATAAAGTTTAGCAGATTTAATTATCAGGAGATACATTCCCTTTCAGCCCAAGGTGGGTAGAATAAAGCTACAACACATCTCTCCTTTCTTAGCAAACTTTTCCTTTCCCTGCTTATAGCAGGAAACACAAGGGTATTGCTCAGGGCCTCCTTCAAACAAATCCCCTTGCTGCCTTGGTCAAATGTGTTAACTTCTGAAAATAATGAATAGCACTCAATTCAATAACAGCCTGCTAAAATTTTAGACTCTTAAATTAATTAGCTGCTTGTGGATTCTTGTTGAAAGGTATGTAATATGACTATATGATAACCCAATTTAAAATATTTATGGATATTTGTAAAAAGCTACATTGTTAATTAATACTATTACATATAAAGCTAATTTAAAAATATTTGTATTGTTTACAAAAAAAAAATTGCTCAGGCTAAGCCTGAGGCAAAAAAAAAAAAATCTGCTGAGTAGCTGTATGGCCTAAACCTGGATACCTTGTTTCTCTTGTATTTGCATATCTTCTCAGGAAATTAAAGTTATATCACATATTTATAGAAGCCCACTGGTATTGATTGTTGTTGAGTTATAAGCAGCAGTGTGCTGGAGTGCTGGAGTGAGCTAGCACTAAGCTCATCATAGCTGATTGTTACATTTTCAAAATTTTGCAATCTGGTTATGAGTCATTCTTGAAATTGGCCATGGTGGGACTATTTATACCATGGGAACTGGCAAACACAAATTAGGGATTTTCCTTGTGGAGAGCCTGTTAACCAGCACACGGCTATTTGTAAAACACTCCTTAATGACTTCTCTCTGCTCCTGCCTTATTCCTGGGACAATCAAGGTAGGCAAGAGAGAGAGTGAAATTATCATACTCCCAGGAAGAGCCCCCCAGGGTAATGATTTCTCAGGGCAAGGATGAGCTCAGCAGCTGTAGGGAGAGTGAAGGCTACCAACAGACGATCTTTGAATTTTCCTGGTGTTGTAATTTCAGCCTTTGTTTTCAACGTATACTATTTCCTTGTTTCTTCAAATAGATGAAACCTATATAAATGTTCTGTTGGTAAGTGGGCTGTAGCTAACTTACCCGTGGATTATCAGTTTAGCATCAGTGATATTGAGAACTTGAGGGTGCATCAGAGAAATCCTTGCCCAAATGAAACACTGCTTGGCTAGTGTTAGGCAAAAGTGAGAGCTGGATGCAATCAGCTTTTGGTTATAGCTGTTCCAATTTTTGATGGGTTAGTCAGACAGTTTCACATTCTGACTTCTGTCCCTCCCCTCAACTCCACCTCAGCCATCCTCACTAACAAAGCCGTCACCAACCCCTTTCATACTGTTTTTTACCTTCACTCTTGCCCATCAAAACTGACCTAGAGTGTGTTACAGCACTATGGGTTGAGTGCCTCCTGAAGATAGCAGTTGACTGGAAAGCAACGCATTTTTGTGCATTTGATGGGGGCAAACTAACTCCTTAAATGTATCTGTTTATCTTGGAGATGAAATTCCAGTCTTTTTGTGTTTGATCTCAAAGAAGCAATTTCATTGGTGGAGGTGAGAGGATATTTTTTATTAGAGAGAAGAAGAAAAAACCTGATTGATTTATGGGCAAGGAGTCTGAGGATTACCTTCAAGTATAAGTTATAAAGGATACCTTGGTACCTACACTTTTCTTGATCTGAATGGATGCATCTCTACTTTGGGGGTCATTTGTGACCCTGGCAAAGTCACTCTACAGGTCATGACTCTCCTGTGAGTCCCACATTTACCCACAAGAGACCAGTACACACACTTTGTGCCTACAAACTCAGAGTACGACTGCAGCAAGATTCTCCTGTCTCTACTCCCAAGGAGTTGGTTTTTATCTTCCTGACAGATTTACTGGGTGGGGTCAAACTCTAGCTCACTGTCAACTTTTGCTTTTTCAGGTGGAAGTCAGGCACTAGTTCTCTGTTATCTCCCAGTTGCAAGAAATAAAGCTCTTTTAGGGGTTCCCTTGAAGTCCTCCTACCAGGTTTAACATTAGAAAGTTTCATTGCATCCCATTCCTCCTGCAAATGGAGTGGGTGAGGACTCACAGCATGGCCCCAGGTTTTTCTTTATAAATCGTATCTCAAGCTCTCCTTTTTACCACTCTGGCCTCATTTTAGGTCCTTAATCCAGCCAATGTGTCAAAGAGTAGTGGGGGAAAGGGGCTCACCTTCATTCCTTTGTAAATTTTGCCATATTGGTGAGGGCAATGGTCTTACCCTCACTTTGATATCTTAGTGCCAATAATATTATGCTTGAGTTGAAACTGAATCAGGTAGAGTCCCACTTTAATATTCAGTTATACTCTTAGATGTCTAAAAGGGATCTGAGAGACCTATGATAATATGCAAAAATACAAAAAGCCCCAAACTCTCACCACAGGAGTAATAAAATAAGAGTTTCATACAAAGGCAGAGGGAGAGGAAAATTATTGTTCAGAAAAGTTAGGCTTAAGAACATTGTTACAAATGAACTTAAAACAATGCTTTTAATTTCTTGAAAATCAAGGAAAATAGAGAAGCATGAAGGAAATAAAATTGTCTTATCTAAAAATACTGTTTTAATACACACTGTTTTATTAGGAAGAAGAAACTTTCAGGGCGCCTGCAGGGCTCAGTAGGTTGAGCATCTGACTCTTGATTTTGGCTCAGGTCATAATCCCAGCATCATGGGATCAAGCCCTGTGTCTGACTGAGCTAAGTATAGAGCTTGTGTAAGATTCTCATTCTCTCTCTCTTTCTCTCTCTTTCAAAAAAAAAAAAAAAGCCAAGAAACTTCTCTCCAGCACTGAGCACTGAGCTCTAGCAGACTCTCCAGATCCACAATGAATGCTCTGGATAGTAAAATGCAGACTTTCGATTTATTTGCATGTACTGGATTCTGCTAGCAGTTAGCTAGTTTAAGGACTTGAAAACAGCTTACTTGGGCTATCACTCCAAGACCTACAACAGTATTGATGAATCCCATTATACTATTTGGGAAAGTAGGCTGGAGGGTTTATAGGACATGTTTCAAAGAACTCAAGACGTATTTGGGAATAAGAATATGGAAATTCAATGAACAGAATCATTAGAATTAAGCCAACTTCCTCATTGCTTCAATTGCATAATCAGAATGGGAACCTCTGATTTTAGTGTCCAGGGTGATTGTTTCCACCCAGCTTTGGTGTTTTCCAGGGACACTACAGGGGTAGCATGTTCCTCACACTGGGTCCTAAACATGCAGAATTTGAGCTGGACTGGGGTGAATTGGTGAGTTTAAGTTTTGCAGAATGGAAGACAGAGCTTCTTACCTCCTTTCCCTGCTTATGGGTTGTATCTCTTACCCAATGGCATAGTCTCTGAGAAGAATCTGATGTTCAAGTCTCCAGGATCTGACACAGTGCCTGACTAATAGTCCTTATTGTCTACTGACTGAACAAATAAATCATAAATTTACTTGAGCATTGGTGAGAACTTAGCATTATTGTGTGCTCTCTGGATAATGCAGTCCAATGGGGAAAGCCTTCAGTACCTGTTCCTACAGTCTCCCATCCCATCACCTAATCATCTCAAGTGCTCTCCTCCTTCCCTACACTGTTAATGTAAATAAGGTAAAGAAACTTATAAATTCACTTGCACTAAGGGAAAATAGCCAGTAAGCTACCTTGTGTTGCATCACTAAAACAGGACAAAATCTTATTTGTTTTAAGCTTTGCTGGCCAGATGTACCAAGAAGCAACTATCTTTACAGTATCCTAAGGCAAAACAAGTTATTCAATTTATTTAATAATCAATAGCAGAAGTTTTCATAGTGAAGCCTATGGACTCACTACGTAAGATTCACAGAGGATGCTTGGAAAAAACATGATTGTTTTGAATGATAGGCCTCATGCAAGTCTACTGAGGTCTAGGAATCAAATGGATTTTTTTTTTTTTTAATTTTTTTTTTTTTCAACATTTTTTATTTTATTTTTTGGGACAGAGAGAGACAGAGCATGAACGGGGGAGGGGCAGAGAGAGAGGGAGACACAGAATCGGAAACAGGCTCCAGGCTCCGAGCCATCAGCCCAGAGCCTGACGCGGGGCTCGAACTCACGGACCGCGAGATCGTGACCTGGCTGAAGTCGGACGCTTAACCGACTGCGCCACCCAGGCGCCCCATCAAATGGATTTTTTAACCAGCTCTGACCTACAGATTATTTTTATGCACACTACAGTTTAAGAACCACTGTTTTATGGCATATAATGAATCTCAGCCGAAGATTTCTCCAGTATTTAAAAAGAGTCAAAGCTTCTAAACAAAACAATAAAATAAAAAAGCAAGACAAAAGCAAGAGCAACAACAAAACCAATGCTGGTGCTGCGCATGGGACTTACCATAATCCATCTCTCCTCACAAAAGCAAATGGCTTTCTAGCCTCCAAGTCTGAAAAAAGGTTGGGGTCTTCACTTTTCATAACCTAATGGCAACGTTGCCACTTGAACACCAGCAATCTAAGGCATCTGAGTCTTGCCACCATCAACACTACATTATCTGCCTGTATGCTGTCAACTCTCAAATATTCATCTTTTGCCTGAGTTGCTCTCCTTTACTTCAGATTTGTAAATGCAACTGTTTGCTCAGCAATTTCACCTTGGAGGTAGAGCAGATATCTCGAATCCAACATATCCAAAATGTTGCCCCAAATCAGCTTTTCTTGAAGCCTCCCTCATTTCAATTATATTGCATAGGACAAAAACCTCTGAGTCATGAAGTCATTCTTGACTCCTGTCTTTCATACATTTACTATTAGGAAATTCTGTTGTCTTTACCTTCAGAGAAAATCTGACCTCCTTTTTGCTAGGACTCTTGTCTGTGCCACCAAGACCATTTCAATAGCTTAATAACTTCTACCCTTCTAATCAGACAAACTTGTTTTCAAGTCCCAGTTTTGCCATTTACTACTTATTTGGATCTTGGACAAATTACTTGCCCTTTCTGGAGCTTAATTTCTTGTTTGTTTTGCTTCTTGTTATTTACCCAATCCATAACACATAGTTGGGGCTTAATAAATATTTGTTGAATCAAATAAACTTTAAATAGGTTTAACATACCAACTAATTTATGTAAAATTCCTGATACAGAGTAGGCACTAAAATGGTGGCTGCCATGAATTTTTATTACAGATTTGGATTTATTCTTAAGTTTCTGAACTTTGTCATTTCTCAAGCTGAGATATTTATTTAACATCTTTCTTATTCTTTCTCCTCCCCAAGATAAATTAAGTGCCAGGATTTGTTTAATGTGGTATCACTAGCACCTGAGATAGTGCTTGGAACATTAAAAGAGCTCAAGACATACTGAAATGAATGGGCAAAAAAGATGGGACTCTGGTTCTTGGTTAGAATGACCAGCAAGATATAAGATACATAATGTGGCAAACAACCCGTTAAATGCTATGCTCATTTCCATTCCTCTAGGTTATCTATCTATCTATCTATCTATCTATCTTTTATTTATTTTTTGAGAGAAAGAGAGAGAGAGAGAGAGACAGAGAGAGAGAGAGAGAATCCTAATCAGACTCCACACTCAGCACAGAGCTCGACACAGGGCTCAATCTCACAACTGTGAGACCACAACCTGAGCTGAAATCAAGAGTCAGATACTTAACCGACTGAGCCACCCAGGTATCACCCCCTGCCTCCTCCTTTTTTTGTGGGGGGGATTACTCTAGGTTTTTTAAACCTTTAAGTAATGCACTACAAATTCAAAGTACATACATAACAAGTGCTCACTAAAAGTTGGCTGCTATCACCATTGCACTCCTATCACTACCACCATCATGATAGGCATCATTTCATTATCCTCATTTCCCTAGGAAGCAGTATTCTGGAACACATTAGCTTGCTTTACCACAGGAATGTTTTCACCAAATTTTAAGTTAAGTTTGTGCCTTTAGCTTTTATTGAAAATTTATATTTAGAAACATCCATAGGTATCTTCAAAAATGGTTCTTGAAACAATGTTTATTATGTTACTTATCATTCTTTGTAAAAATATTTTAATTTTATTTATTTGAGAGAGAGAGAGAAAGACAGTGAGAGAGTGCGTGTGCAAGCACGAGTAGGGAAGAGAGAGAATCCCAAGCAGGCTCCATGCTCAATGCCAAGCCTGATGTGGGGCTCGATCCCACAACTCTGGGATCATGACCCGAGCCAAAATCAAGTCAGTTGCTCAACTGACTGAGCACCCCATGAGTCCCATGTTACTGATCACTCTTTATGGCAAAGACATTCAGGAGAACTGATCTCTCATGAACTTGAAATCATTCATATCTCTAAGGGATTTTTTTTCCTCACATATTTTTTATAGAGAAATTAAAACATTCAGAAATATGTGAGGTTTTGCAATGTGTACATATTACTTCTTCAAAAGCACTGTCAGTCTTTAGAAACTTAAATTTGTTATTACTTACTCCAAGTGAATATTTTCATAAACACAAACTGTAGTTCCTGAGCACAGATGTTGACAGATGTTGCCTTAAGAAGCTGCTTTTTCAACAAGGCTTTTGCTAATGGTTATTTCAGAATGGTGAAGTTACCATGTCTAAAGTCCAATCTTCAGATTTATAGGTACAGAAATGGAATTTCATCTAGGTATTAGAGTTTATAAATATCTCAGACACTATATAACCAAACTCATAAGAGAAGAGATATAAATTAAGGTTGAAGTTAATTAGCACATTCTCTCCCTAGGGAGCACTGAATGGGAATTCAAATTAAAACCAGAAGGCTATTGGCAGGCATAATTTACAAGCCAGGGTGGTCACATAGAGGATACAAGTGAATAATGGCCTAGGATACCAAATACATCTTTTATTCACTGAATAAGTATTTCCTGAGGCCAATTATATCTCAGATATTATTGCTAAGTACCAGAGGGGATACAAAGATATAAAGATATACTGCCTGTCCTCAAGCATTTTAGAATTTAGCAAAAAAAACAGGTATATGCACAAATGATCAGAGAACTGTATATATGATAAATAACACTCATGGAAGTAAATAAGTCTACAATGGAGATGGAGGAGAACCTGAACAAAGACAATGGCATTGGTGATGGGGATAGGGAACAGACTGTGAGAAAAATTTATGTCATAGAATCATCAGACCTAAGTGATTGTGGTAGATACCACTGGGGTTTCTGCCAAGTTCATAGTGGTTTCCTTATCAGACTTTCTTATCCAGAGGAGTAGATTTCAGCAGCTTCATTTTTACCATGTAAGCCTGTTCTCTTAGTTGAAGTTGACTTGTCCAGGATTAACTACCCTGGGATGGTCTCTTGACAGGACAAGATAAAAATGTAGATCTATTGGGTAGCCCATATTCCCTATGGTTTTCTGTGAGGAGTAGAGTAAGCTTATCTGGCTGAGACAGACAAATGAAAGAAATATGCAGATAGAAGCAACAATGAAAGATAGGAAGAAACTCCATTGAATTATTGACCCATAGGGCTCAGCTATGTTCTTGTCCTTGGATTATATGAGAATCACTGTACCTTTGTGACAAATTCCTCTTTCCCCACACTTAGATAGCTTTAGTAGGTTTCTATTAATTGGAATCAGTCTTAACTAATGAAGTTAAGACTTGAGATAAAGAAGGAAGGACCTTCTTGGTATACTGAGGAGATGGTGATGTTTTCACATTAGGGGATAGGAAGGAGAATCTAGAGAAAGTTTGGAGTGGATAAGACAATGAGTTCAGTTTTATAAGTGTGTAGTTTGAGATGTTTGTAGAATATCCAATTGGCATATGTAGTATACAGTTAGAACTCAGGCAGAATCACATGGGATGGGATGAACACATGGAAGTCAACAGCCTTGAGGGTAAAGTCACTGTTGTGAATGGAATCACACCAGAGAGGGTTTAGAATGAAAAGGGAGCCAGTGACTGATAACTGGGAGTACAAAGATTGGAGGACAGACATAGAAAAGGAATCCTATAGAGTAGCAACCATGGACAAATGAGGTCAACTGGAGGAGAGAGTACACAGAAAAAAGCCATGAGTGATTAAGAAATCAGGGAGTAGTCAACAATTTTACAGGCTCCAAGAAATCAAACACTATGAAGATTGAAGATTGCTCATTGGATTTTGCTGGTAGATAATTGCTGGTGACGTCAGCAAGATCATTTACAGTGGCAGAATGGTGGAAGAATCCAGATTTCCAGGACGGAGGAACACATGAGAAGCACAGTTTGTCAGGTGTGGAATAAATGGAAGGTGAGACAATGAGTTACACTAGTCATTGTAAAAACTTGGTTGTGAAAAGAGTTGTGGAATGGTAGAGAGTTGGTAATCTCAAGGCCAAAGGACAGAGAGAGGCATCTACCCGGCAAGCAGACCAGGTATTAACGTTGGATGTTCAGGAGACACACAGTATAAGACAGGCTTACACAAAAAAATTGAACTGAGAAAATCCAATTTCCTTTCTTAGGAATTTGATCTAGAACATAAAAGGAAAACCTATCATTTAGCAGTAGAAAAGTTAAATGATGTCATGGAGCTGCTAATGTGCAGGAAGAATAGAGCTGATGTAAGAGAAGAAGCAGATGCTGCCATATGAATAGAAGAGAAAGCAGAGATCATACAACTTGTTGCAAACAAAAAGTTACAAACAGTCAATGCCCAGAGATGTGGTTTTTGACACAATTTCAGTTCCTGTTCTAGAACTTATAGATCACCTTAACAAACACCCTTTCTCCATGAGCTAGTGTAAATGGGTCTCCTTCCCTTCAACCAAACAAGGTCCATCAACTCTAAGAGGTCTTTTTGAAATGTTTGAGAATACCTATTATTTTCTAGGCTGTATCATCTCAGGAGAGGAAATTAAGTGCTGTGGTTAGGAGATCCATTTAGATTTAGATAGGCCTCAATTTAAATCTTGACTGCCAATTGCACTTCACGTGAGCTTGAGCACTTTGCGTAACTTCTCTAGAGGGAGGTGTTTTCATCTACAAAGTAAGGAAAATTATTCATGCTACACAGTATGGTTTCAGTTTCTGGCAAGAGAAAGTTCAATAGATGCCAATTATTTTTGTATTATTATCAGCTTACAACTAGCTATATTAGGTAGGTAGCCTTTTCTCTATCTTAAATTCATTTTTTTAAGCTTTAATGAGTTCCTTCTAGCAACCAAGTATATATTCAGCCTCTTCATACTTATATATTTGCACTGTGTTTGGAATGATGAATATTAAAATAAACTTAAATCTCTCTAGCTTGTGATTAGTTGTCTTTTCTAGATCTTTTCTAGAACCATAGTTACATGGAAGATATACTTTAAATACAGTATTTAAATTACATACATAATGGTGACTCAATTTTATATACAGAAAAGACCTTAGTTATTCATTCACTCATTCATTCCTTTATTCAACAAATTATATATATATATATATATATATTTTTAATTTTAAAAAATATTTTTTTAAATATTTTTATAAAATATTTTATTTATTATAATTATTATAAAATATTTTATAAAATAATTTTAAAAAATATTTAAAAAATATTTTTAAGTTTATTTTTGAGAGAGACAGATTATGAGCAGGGGAGGGAGAGGGAGAAGGAGAGAGAGAGAGAATCTGAAGCAGGCTGTCAGCACACAGTCTGACACAGGCTCAAACCCATGAACCACGATATCATGACCTGAGCTGAACTCAGATGCTTAACTGCCTGAGCCACCCAGGTGCCCCCCACCTTTTTAAAGTGGGTTCCACGGGGCTTGAACTCACCAACCTGAGCTCAGATCAAGAGCTGGATGCTTAGCTGACTGAGCCACCCAGGAACCTCTCTCCTTTACTCCACAAATATTTATCACGGTTCTCCTAGGTACAAAGTGCCATTAGGTGCTATAGACAATGTGAAGACTTGTAAGGTATGGTGATTTAAGAAGCTACAGCTAGTAAGACAGATGAATTCAAATCACAGAATTATAGAGCTAAAAGATATCTTATATAAAGATACAGATCTTCCTCGACTTACATCCCAATAAACCCATAAATTGAAAATAAAAGTTGAGAATGCATTTCATACATCTAGCCTACCAAACATCACAGCTTCACCTAGCCTACCTTAAACATGCTGAGAACAGTATTGAACTCAGGTCCAATATGTTCACTGCACAACAAGCTAATAAGTTGAGAGACAAGGTATTGGAGCAGAGAAAGGGACTTTATTTGAGAAATCCAGCTAACCAAGAAGGTGTCAGACTAATGTCCCAAAAAACCATTTTCCCATCTTAGTGCAGGCAGAGGATTTTAAAAGGGGGAGAAAATTGGGGGGACAAAAGAAACCAGCTTCAGCTGCCACTTGGGCCTGAGCAATCAGTCAGGTGTCTTCAGTTAATGTAGGCCAGTTTCTTCCAAGTTCCCGGAGAAACTTTAAACAATTGATTGCTATGAGCTTTACAATGTGCTTAGAGGTTGATATGCAGGAATGTGCTGATTATAGCTAAGTCCTGCTACAAATCTCCCTCGTCAGCGGTTTCCTTCTGTCACATTACAGAACTAAAAGAAAAGGACGTCATCTAGAGTCTAACTAGTTCCTACTCAACTGGGACGTCGGAGGGAGGTCATGGAAGTGAAACAACTGGACTTGTTTTAGAAAATTACTCTTACTACCCTTATTAAGTGAGGACTTAAAAACTGGGCACTGTATCTCAGCAGTTTTCTCCAGTTTAGAGCATCCCTTCACTATGCAAATCATAATCAACTTGACAAACATATACATGCCAACTCCTAGTATAAATATTATTAAGCCCCATTTTAGTAGTAAAATGAATAGCATAGGAAGTTTAAGGAAGTTTGTGGAATACATTTTCCACTGACTCACATGTCCATGGAGAAGCCTCAGGTTGTGTTTCTGATCTCTCAAGTGGGGCTCCTTTCACCTGGCTGTGATATACCCAAGGTTGCACCACAGTTGACCTAGACATGATTAAGTGGTCACGAAAATAGTATGTGGCTCTGTCTCTGTCCATATCTCAGCAAGTTGGTAATCAGGTTCCTCTTCCCTCCAGGTCTTGAGTAGCATGCAATCCCAGAGACGAGGGGTGCAGTGGTTCATTGGGTGGGTAACAATCTAGTGGAAACAAACCCATGCATACTGTTTAATATTTAAATTTTGAACCTATTTTATAACATTTAATTCATGATTGATTTCAGAGGACAGGGAGGTCAAAACTGTAGCCTAGAAAGGTATTCCATACACAATTTCAAAAGGACTTAGTTTTAGCCTGCTTCATGGAGCTACCCTTATCCTGAGTAGTACAAAGGCAGTGTTTTATCCCAAGTTAAGCTAGTCTCTTCACAAATTTTGGCTATAGTATTTTTTTCAAGGTGTGAATCATTTTTCTCAGGCTTTCCTGTACATTGAGGCTTCCAGAAGGAATGTAGTCTCTGTATTAGTAAATCTCCATTCTTTAGCTTGTTCTTCATCTCTCACAGTATACTGGGGATAACTGGAGAGATCTATATGACGTATCAGAGGTGGTTTTATTTAGCATCTTCTTGCAATGTAACAGAAATGGGTTCTACATTGTTAGCCTTACCTGGTTTCCCATCTACCCCTACAGCTTTACTCACTTATGTGTTCACAGATCTCAGGTGGGGATAGGTCAGCAGTCGAAGCCTCATCTCCCAGCAGAATCATCTGCAGTCTTAAAGCTTGGTAAGGAGGCATTTAGAGTCTCAAATGCTTTTTTTTCCTGGAGAAAAAGTGACTTGAGCATTCAATTTACAGAGCAAGTCTCCATCAACTAAGGTGATGGGATACTCAGGAAGGTACAAAAACTGTTGTAGTTTCTGATCTCCCAACTTACATTTCATAGGTTGCAGAAAGGCTTTCTGTTGTAGTTATCCAGTAATCTACATTATGGAGACTTTTCTACTGGAAATTTTTGCTATTTCAGTATTGATAACTGAAGAGATGGCTCCAGTGTCTGCTAAAAGTCCATTAATTGATTTTCTAATGTCAATTTTCTCCAGGGCCCCTATGTGGAAATTACTATTGCCTTAGCTAGATCAGTGGGAGTCCCTGGGCCCCTTCATTCTTTATCAGAGTCTGCATCTTGTTGGATCATTTGAGACTTCCTTTCCTTCCCCTCCTTAACCTTTTTATTTTTTCTTAACTTAGGGACGCTTTTCTTCCAATGTCCTTCTTTCTTACAGGATGCAAATTGGTTTTCAACTAAAGGACCTCCCTTATTTTTCTTAGGAGCCCTGAATTTGTGAGAGCCACATAGGACTTCCACAAAGATGGTGTCTGTCTCTTTGCATCTTTTTTTTTTTGGTGTCTGTTCTCTGCCATCGTACACTTTGAATGCTATATCCACCAGCTGTGATAGATTCATCTCTAATGCTTCATCCAACTTTTGCAGTTTTCTTTTAGTGTCAGGAGCACTCTGTGTGACAAAGGTCACTTAACCATCTGAACATTTTTGAGTGCCTCAGGATCAGCATCTGTATACTTGCGGTGTGTTTGGTAAATGTGCTCCAAGAACACAAAGTGATCATTAGATTTTTGTTGCAATTCCTGTATTTTATTCAGACTTCTTTTGTTTAGAAACCCCCTGAGACCAACCAAAATGCACTTCTGGTAGTAATCAAGTGCAGGCATGCCCCTGTCATTGGGATCCCAATTTGGTTCCACTAAGGAAACCACAACATCCACCTTGGGAGTGTCTTTGGCTCCTCTGTAATGGAGACTGATGCCTCTACACAAGCCTTTTCTATCACTAACCATTTCCATCAACCATGAGAAGCATATTTAAGAGTTTGAATACCTTCCCAAGAGAGTCAGTGAGTTGCAAATATTGAGGTAAATAGCTTAATCATTTCAAGGGGATCATCCTGGCAGGAGGAATTATTGTTCTTCCAATGCAACAGAGCTGAAGTAGAAAAGGGCCAGCCCAGGTGTCCATGCTGGTTTAAACCTCCAGTAGGAAACTGCTCTGGTCTGGCTGGAATTGCTTTCTGGCCAAATTGATTCCCTCCCTGAGTCTTATAAGGGGAGACTACTCCAGGCCCTGGTGCTTCCCTGGAATCCTATTGAGGAGGAGCTGAAGCCCTACAAGGTTCCAGAGAATCAAGCATTTCAGCCCAAGGAGATGGAAAATTGGCCACAAGGGGCAGGAATGGAAGGGCAGGTGAAGGATTTAGAGGTTGTAACATCGTCCTGTCTTCTTCCTCCCTTAAATTGCTCCCATCTTCTTGTAGTACCGAGAGCACAGCCTTCTTTTCTGGTCTCTGTACCATCAGCCTAGACCTCTCCCTTTTAATCTCCTCCTGATAGAGGAGCATGAAAGCTTGCACATAGGGGAATTTCATCATCTTTGCCAGCTCTCTGGCAATACAACTCCAACTACAAAGCAGTATGGTAATTCAAAGAGCTATTTAAAGTCCATCATTCACAGATCCCAATGTATATTGTGGCCATGCTGTGTCACAATAAAAAAAATCACTTTCATGGACATAGATGAATAACTAAAATCGGACTATTTCTTCAAAATGCACCTGAACAGGCTGTCAGGTAGAATAAACATTAAATTCCCCATGACTATCAAATACAATCACAAAAGAGCTGCTCTCCCAACAAACCAAAACCAAATTGGGCACAGAGCCCAACAATTATTTTTATTAGCCAGGTACACACTGGCTGTACACACTGGAGCTGCAACTCACCCGGTACTGGAGTCCATGAACTCATCCACAGGTTGACTCCTTGCTCCTACAGGAAGCTGGGGCCACCTGCGCTGACCTCAGAAACAAAGGGAGGGTCCCCCCTTGAAAGCAGTTCTGGCACTTGTTACAGACCATCCCCAAAGTCTTTCCCGCACTGGGGTAGCTAACCATGAGCAGCACCTCTCCTGGTTGGCTCACCAACACTGTTATCAAACTCAAGTCTCATCTGCTCACCCTGTGACAGGCCAGTAAGTTGAGAGACAAGGTGTTGGGGCAGGGAGAGCAACTTCATTTGAAAAAGTCACCTGAGAAGATGGCAAATTAATGTCTGTTAAAAACCACCTTCCCTGCTCATGTAGGCAGGAGTTTTTAAAGAGGGGAGAAGCAGGGGGGAAAAAAGAAACAAGCTACAGCTGTCACTCGGCTTGACCAGTCAGGTGTCTTTCGTTAACGTAAATCAGGTTCAAACTCCTTGAGAAACTTTAAACAGAATTGATAAGCTTATCATGTGCTTAGGTTGACGTGTAGGAATTGATTAGTTCAGTTCTGCTAGCAGAACACTTACATTAGCCTACCATTGGACAAAGTGATCACAAGGCCTATTTTATAATAAAGTGTTGAGTATCTCGTGTAATTTATTGAATACTGTACTGAAAGTGAGAAACCATGGTTGTAGGGTACAGAATGGCTATTGAGGGTATTGGTTGTTTACCCTCCTGATTGCCTGGCTGACTGGGAACTGCAGGTCACTGCCCCTGCCTACCATCATGAGGGACGATCGTCCTACATATCACTAGCCCAGGATCAAAGAAGATCAAAATTCGAAGTACAGTTTCTGCTGAACGTGTATCGCTTTTGTACATTGTAAAGTCGACAAATCGTAAGTCAAACCATCCTGAGTCAGGGACCACATTTCTAACTTACAAATGGGAAAACGGAGACACAGAGAAGGTAAGAAGTAATGCCGGAATTGGAATCTGGATGGTCCAAATCCTAGCCCAGTTCTTTTCCCACTATCTTACCCTATACAATAAAGACTGTCTTGGAAAAAGTTGAGCCTCTCATCCTTTACTGCCTGTCTTCCTTTACGTGGAATGGGAATAATTGGTATGTTTCATAAAAGGCTTTACTGATGTAATCCTAAAGTATAGGCAGGTGGCACCATCATTGATTGCTTTTCTGGAGTCATTTTTAATGCATCCTCCCTCCTATTTTTTTTTCACTTCTGCTTTTATAATAAAAATAGAAATTTATAGAGAGAATGAGAGTTAAGGAAAATTTTGCATAAACTCTTGTTCAGAGTTTCTCTGAGGCTTTAAAAAAAAACAAAACTGGGACCCCTGGGTGGCTCACTCAGTTAAGTGTCCGATTTCGGCTCAGGTCATGATCTCATAGTTTGTGAGATCTGTGCCGACAGCTCAGAGCCTGGAGCCTGCTTCTGATTCTGTGTCTCCCTCTCTATCTACCCCTCTCCTGCTCATGCTCTGTCTCTTTCTGTCTCTTAAAAATAAATAAAGGTTAAATTTTTTTAATAAAAAAATTTTTTTAAACCCTTTTATTAGGGAATACAGTTTAGTCCACTGACTCCTTTTAGTTATATTATCTTTGTCTTTCACTCTCCTTCTTCAGCTTTGTACTCCTCCAGTGACAGTCATTTAGCCTTTACTGATATCCAGTTCTCTTAACATCTACCCACTATCTCATATAATGCTCCTTCCAATGTTTGAAGAGTGTTAACATGAACCACTAAGTCTTCTCTCCCCAGGCAAAATATCACAGTTGTTATAGAATGGTACAGATGAAAGACCAGAGGTCTAAGAGCCATTGACCTGGCTCTGCCACTTACTACCTTGGTCAAGGCACTAATGCCTTTCAACTTCAGTACTGCCATCTATAAAAGTGGATATAATAACATTTATCTCATAGGATCACTATAGGGATCAAAATCAATATCAGAGAATGTGTTAAAGACCTGCATGCTATGAATTGGTATGTAAATGTGATCGTGGCTGTCCTGCCCCTGCTCACAGTCCAGTTTTTAAACTGGAATAAAGAATGGGGCTTATCTGTGAAGGTTATAGGGAGATAATTTGCTCTCTCAACAAGAACACTATCTTTAGTAGGTCTTAAGTGGCTTTAGATGTTGCTAGTAGCTGTACTAGCATCTTAAACCTGTGATCAACTAAAACATCTAGATCTTTTTCGCAGGTTGCCTCTACTTTGTTCACATGCAATTATGGTATTGCATATGAACCTAGTTGCAGGAATTAATCTTTATGCCAGTTAAATTTCACACTGTCGGTCCTGGCGCAATGCTTCAGTATGCTGAGGATATTTAGAATATTGAGTGAATCTTCTGGATGAGTTCTACTATCCAGCTTTGCGGCATCCACAAACACATCAATTTTCTTTTCAATATCCTTTGATTCTAGCCTGCATTAGGAATAGGTTTGTCCTCTACTTTCCCATTGCAGAGTTAGAAGGATCTGTACCTATAGATGTAGGAGGTCCTGAAATACTTTTGAGATGTGATCCTCCAAGGTATCTAACTCCATAATCCTTTGAAACATCTAAGAAAAGCCCCATTATTGGCATTTTGATGTGTGTGTGAGTTGGGCAGGGGTGGGGGCGTTGGTAGCATGGAGAAGAGTTATTAGGTGGCTTATTTTCCTTGCAAATGCTTCTGAGAGGTCTTTCCTTTTTGATGAAAGATTGACAATGCCCTAGTGGAAGATGATGATCTGAGAACTTTCCATTTTGGTTACAGCAATGATGAAAGACAACACCCTGACTCATCTCACTTCAGATTCTGAGGACCTTTCCATTTATTGCATATGAGCACTTCCCCTTTGCATGGGAATGGAGAAGAATATCCTCATTTGCCAGAATTTATATTCTAAGTTGTCTTTCCATGTTCCAAGGATATGTGATGTAACAATTCTTAACATCATCCTAACATCATCTCAAAGATGAAGGTAAGCGAGTTGGGTCCAACAAGAAAGTGTCCCACTACAGACAGACCACATGATTAAAAGAAAAAGCTTTTCAGGAATGTTACAGATTAGGTAGCCAGGGAGAGGGCAATGGGTAGGATTGGCTTTGGTACTTGGGCTTTAAAAATATACACACAGATTTTTTTCTCAGTCTTCTTGCTCACCTGAGTATTTCATTTTAACACTTCCCATATATCCCACTTCCTTAATTTTCTAAATTCACATAACTAACAAAGCATATTAGTTTCAGGCGTACAATAATGAGTCAATATTTGTATATATTGCAAAATGATCACAAGAGGTGTAGTTAACATCTGTCACTATATATAGTTACAATGCTCTTCTTCTTTGTTATGAGAAATTTTATGATCTACTCTATTAGCAACTTCCAAATATGCAATACAATATTAACTATAGTCACCATGTTGTATATTACCCCTTCCATAATCTTCAATGACTTAATGACATCTTTAATTTATACCTTTATCCTCAAACTTTTCCCTGTGTCTTCAAACATGTATAAGTTTTTCTGTCTTGATAAACTTTCTTTGACCCTGCTACTAACTTAGCAGTAGGGGAACTGAATTTTTCAAACCATAGTCTACATACTCTTTGTTTCTACTTCCTTGTTTCTACACACATGGAGCTTGTGTTCCTCCTCTATCACCCAACTGAAAATGTTAATATCATTCATGACGTCTCAAGGGGCCTCTTCTCAGTTCTCTTATTCCTTGACTTCTTTGAAGGATGCCATTGACTGAATTCCTAAAACTCTTCTTGGTCCTTGACCTCCAAAATATCTTATTATCCTAGTATTTTATGCTGTCCTAGTTTTTGATTTGTCATTGCCCTTAAAATAAATGATACGGCTCTATCTGGCTTTGGTCCTTTTTCTAACTCTCTAGCCTCATCTTGTTCCTTTTCCATTTTGCATTTTGTCATCATGCTAGAATTCTTTTGGTTCCATGAAAAGTGTTATTTGTCTCCACTCAACTCTGGTCCTTGGGACATGATGTTCCCTCCTCTAGGAATATTCATCCCTACTTCCATTTCATCTAACTCCTTATTCATCTCTTATATCTCAGCTGAAATGTAAGTTTCTTAAAATGTAAGTTCTGCAACCTTTAAGGTAGAGGTCTCTGCTCTCTGATCTCAGAGACCCATATCACAACATTTATCTTATTTTATTATATCTTTAACTGTCACTAGCTTTCATTAAGCTATCAGTTTTGTAAATATTTGGTTTATTGCTATATCCTCTCATAGTTTGAAACATGTAGTTAGTCCCTAGTGATTGTTGAAAGAATGTATGGATAAATGAGTGAGTGGCAATCCATTTTCTGTCATCTCTACTGATTCCTCTTCTTTTTTTCCATCCTCTCATATATAAAAATTGGGATAATGACATCTCTTATAACTATTTCACAGTAGTGTGAGGATTAAATGGGGTAATATATATTAAATGCCTTATTTATAAAATATAAAATGATATGGAAAGATGCCACTTGCTATTATTATCGTTTCCTCATTAACAAGACTTTGTCTTCTGTGGTGAAGAATGACTTCAGAAATATTTGTATTAGGACAGATGTTGTTTAAGGGTACAAACTTGCAACGAGTGGCAAATAGGCCCCAGAGGTCTAATGCATGGTTTGGTGAATACAGATAACAAATATTGTATTATAATCACCAAACTTGATAAAAGACTAGACCTTAATTATTCCACCCACTTAAAGGAAAGCATAATTAATTATGTAACAAGATAGAGATGTTAATTATCAGGACACTGGCAATCATACTACAATGTGTAAATATATAAAATTAACATTGTACATCTCAAATTTACACAATATTATTTTTCAAATATATTTCAATTAAAGAAAGAAATATTTGTATTGGAATTCTTGGGGACTTCTGAGATCTGACATATTTGTGTTATTCTGATTAACCAAAGAATCAAGAGGATTTGGATGAGAATTGTAAAATTACTGACACCTTGCAAAGTGTGTCAGGATAATTTAAGTTTTGCACTTTGCAATCTTAACTCAGACCACAGAAAAATTTCAACAAAATAATCCCTACCTAAAGGTATTTTACCCTGAAAATTAATCCATATTAAACAATGTCCTTCCTCATATAGTAGGATACTCTTTCTGAATTTTGTTTTTGATGCAAAAAAATTGTCCAACTTCTTTGTTCGTTGGCTTATCATGGAAACACAGAGATAGGTTTGAGAAATTACCAAACCAGGAAGAGTTTTTATTTCTTCACCTTGACCTACTGTTTGGGGGAGAATTCTTGCAGTGCTTTTAGATATCCTCTGACAGTAGAGTAGGAATAAATATTATTTTTCAGAGATTATGTTGAGGAAAATCCAAATCCAAGAAGGAAGTAATCCAAGAAGGAAGCTCTCGAGAGTGCAGTCCCAGAATTAGAAATAAGATAATCTTTTGACACCCACTTGAAGAAGTTAATTACTAAGCTGTTCTCATCAGCTTACAACTGATGTTGATCATAACACACTCCAAAGTACTATCCAATTCCAAGTATTTGTACTGGACTTTGGTCTGATCAGGTAACATTTAAGAAACAGATCATTTGTCTGAGGGCCTGGAAATTTCTTTCTTGTACAGTGGTCTGGTTTGTACTAGTGTTTTACTGAAAAGGAAGAAGAAAGGAAAGAGGAAACAGAAACTGCTGTCATGGAATGTCTTGGCTCATCGATGTTCATTTGAACTCTGGCAAGTTGGCTGCTCTGGCCTACGCTCAATGCTTCCTGCTCCAGCTCCATAGTGCAGCAGGGCGTTCCCTGTTCTTTCACATCTGACCATGTGGGAGGGAGCAGCCCTCCCATAAAGTGGGTATGAGTCTGTTATAGCGTGGAGGCCCCAAAGTCAGAGCACAGACAGGATGTGTCCAGAACTCCAGGTGGCTGACATACTGTCTGGGGCTAGACAAGAAAAATAACTAATACATTTACATTTACATTTAGTGTACCAGGTGTAGCGTACCACCTTATGTGGATCATCTCACCTAATCCTCATAACAAATCCATGCCAGGTAAGGGAACTGAGATGTAGAGAAGATAAAAAACTTGTTCAAGTTCACATAAGAAATAAGCAGCAAAGCCAGGCTACAAGCTCAGGCAGTTTGAGTTTGAGAATGAACACCTGACCATTCTTCCCTGTTAGCTCATTCATCAATCCAGATCATAAGCCTCAGTTAAGGCATGAAATTCTTTTAAATACCATGTTGGTGGGAGGAGAGTAACTATTATGACACATAATGGTAACTGAAATAAAAACCACAACTAAAGGCATTATTGAATCAAGGATTTATTGAGTGCCACATAACAAACCTTGGAGAGAAACTGAGGAAGCTGCAGAAGAATGGGAACTGAGTATTGGCCTGAAGGAGCTGAAACCGGAGGGCAAGACCGGCAATATCAAGGAGGGGATGTTTCCTTTGGAAATCTGCCACTGATGGAACATGTCTGTAATTACCAGGAAATGGAGTTTCTACATGATTTCTGACATCAAGGCTTCCCCCTAGGGGGTTAACACCAGAGTTTTTGAGGAAGAATATCTGTTTTCTGTTTGCTTTTCTTTCTGAAGTTCTGGGGTAAGTTTGTGGCCCTTTGAGTCTCACTGACACAGTCATTCCATAACATAGGAGGTACAATCCAGTGAGGGAAATAAAACCAGATGAGAAAACCCCTTACAGTTGCCCCTGTGTTTAATTTGTTTAGTCACTTTTTCTTTTGCTGTGTTAGAAAAAATGATAACTTTTACTATCCTTTTTCTCTTAGTAACTCTGGAAGTCATTATGTTTGAAAATTTTTTGCAGAAGACAGGGATGCTAAACAGACCTGCAGGAGGAGAGGTTCCACACAGAACAATTCATCAACCATTAGTTTCTCAGTGCTTAGGACAATTTTAACACAATACAAGGCCCATGTGAGGGTCTCAAGAGGAGCATTATTTAAGCACAGTCCCTGATCCTCAAGGACTTTGCAGTTTTATTAGAGACAGAAAGTACTTCTATAAAACACTAGAAGACCCAGATAATTAAATGCAAAGTGGGTATTATCACTGACAGGTGTTTACAGAAAGGAGCAATGAGTGAGAGTTGGGTAGCCAGGAGGAAGTAGAGATGAGGGTGTATGAGTGCACTGTGTGTGTGTGGTAGGGGTGGAGCTAATGAGTATTAAAAAGCATGGGATTCAGGGCTCTGCTGTGGTATGATAGTCAAAGGGGACATCTGTGGTCTCCAGCTTTTGGAATATTCTCTTGCCAGTGTGACTGTAGTATTCCACTTCTATGCCCTTTTCTTGGCAGAATTGCAAATTGACCAAACTATGATGCCACTGGATGGTGTGTCCTTTTAAACACTGGGACAAGTTTGAACAAGATAAATTATTTTCAGTTACCTCCTGAGTTGGTGATAAAAAGTACTAAGGTCCCACGAAAAGTAAGGTAATGACCCTGTTGGAGAAAGCCATGCAAGATCCATGGGGGTATTTTTCTCAGTATCTTCACAGGCAGACCTAGAAAAAGGCACCAATTTGTCAGCTTTACCCTGGCTACATTTCAGGGACCTTGAAGAAATTTCTTCAAAGACAGCACTGCTGTTTCTTGACCACTTATTTGTGACACATATTTTCTTAGCAAGCCCGTGTAGTGTCTTGTTCTTTTCCTCCTCTAGTTTTCCATCTGGTTTCAAAATGCTCCTTGTTGTCTCTTCTCTATAGAAAAGTTTTTGGAGAGAGAAAAAAGACTTCAACCTGATGTGCAGGAAAACTTCTGGAAAAATTGCTGATTTCTATATTTTGAGGGAAAGAATGGTTTTCTAGGAATAATAACAGGTCTCCTCCACGAATGTGGCAAAAATTGTTGAAGTCAACTAACTATAGGTCAAATGAAGACGTAATGCAGTCTTTTGTATCCTTTTATGCCCCTCATTGGCACCTTTCCCATAACCTGGGCCCTTCCCTCCATCACACAAGACACATAAAGCTTTCATTGTGTGGCATCACCATATTCTACTTTCCCAATAAATACCTGAAATCAGATATCCTAACCTCCACTCTCCTCCTCTGTAGCAAAATTACCCTGTGTGATCATAGGATCTTGTTTATAGCTAGCTGCCACTATAGCTGCCACTATGAAAAAGACCTGATGATTTAATGGGGACATCTAGTATTTTTCAATTTAAAGGAAGCATTAACCTAAACTCAAAGAGTTTAAAAGGCACTGTGTTAGATGGAGTAAACATTCATTCATTTATGATCTGCTTTGTTCAAGAAAGAATTCCAGGATGATGGCTAGATCCTCTTTTGGGGTCTTTCTTCCTTTTCCATTACTGAACATTTTCTAGGCATTAGCCACTCTGTTAAGCATTGGGGTGCACAGGTGAATGTGGCATGTGTGGCACAGTGTCCTATCCTCAGAGGACTCACAGTCCAGCCAAAGAAATGTACATATAAACCCTACTTCTAGATTGTATCAGGACCCAGAATCAGGTAAGGACTTGTATTCTGGTGTGGTGAAGGGAAAAAGGCCTGTGTTCCTGAGGGAATGTTCCTCAGGGAATAATGAGAAAGAGAATTCTCTCCTTTGCATTCTTTCACTTGGCAAGTGTTGCAAGAACAAAAATCATGCCAAAAGTTCTGGTTTTACAATCAGGAAGCAGAAAAGCAAGTGGTAAAAACTCTAGAACGCAGTTGGGGCCCTCTTGGAGTCCCAGGCCAGTGTGACAGAGGCCATGGCCTTAACAGGGTGTTTAGGAGTCAGCTTTGTTCCTGGTTAACACCATCCTGGGTTTCTTGGTATGAACAGCTCTTCTTGATGACTGATGGTGGTGCTGATGTGGGGTAGGAGTGAGAGAAAGGAGAATGGGAAAATGAGAGCCTTCTGTGCCAGCCCCTCACAGTAGCCCTAACAAGAAGGAAAACATAGCATCTAGCTCACCCTGACTTTATGCAACTCCCTGAACAACACTGTTTTCTCAGTTTCCTCTTTCAAAGGAAGGCCTAGGATTCATAAACAGTCTTCAAAGCATAAAGAAGGATGGCTAAAATCCAAGGAGGGCAATTAAATTTCCTAAAACTTTCTGCTCCATCATTTGGTCTCTCCCTGTCCCTCACTTCCCTGTCACAGTCCCACACACTCTCTTTGCACAATTTGGCTTTTGTGTTTTTAGTTCCCACTGTTTAGAACACCCTTCTCTGCCTTCCTTCTCTAACCTGCTAGTCCTCTGAGGCTCAGCTGAATTCCTCTTCCTCAGGTCATTTCCATCACACAACTAAAGCAAACCTGGAATTCCCTTCCTTCAGGACACCTATCTGGGAGGTATGCATTATGATTTAGATACTTTATAGCATTTTAATTGTTTTGGATGTGCTCACTTTGTCTTTCAAACTGCATAGAAAGGGACTAAGTCACAGAATTCCTTTATGTACACAATGGAAAATACACAGCACTTGGCCCATAAGTGGGCCTATAGAGAGATGCTTGCTTGATTGACTCTGTGGCAGTCTGTACTGTAGCCGGCTAGAATGGGTAAAGGAGTAAAGACTCAGGACCAAAGGAAGCTGCAAACACAAATAAGATGATGGCCATGATAGGTAGAAGACTCAGAGAGCAACTGGGAAGCTACAAGTGTGTATGTATCACAGGAAGGATAAATAAGCATGGATGATCTTCAAGGTTCTCAGTCAAAGACATGCTAGATGCCAAACATGCTGTCAGCATTTGCCAGCTCAGTCTTTGGATGGCCCATTCCACCCTTTGCCTTTATTAGCTCTGGCTGGTATCTATAATATTTTGCACGAAAGCATGAGGCCAGAGTACTTCATTTTCACATAGATCTTGGTGAGACACAAATCAATGGAACATGTTTTCTATGTTTCTACAGTCTGTACCGCACTTGTGTACTTACTGGAATGCTCTGGACCTACCTGAGACAGGAAATGAGCTTAGAATTGTTAGTGCATCATAAAATTATTTCTGGAGCTTTTTTTCTAGCCTCAAGAATCAAAAAAATGCAGACAGCTACCCAAGTAGGAGTTCACATCTGGAAAAGAGCTGCTGCTATGATTCGCCTTGGATAATATATCAAAGTTGCGGATGTCTGCATGTGAAAAGACATTTTATTCTTTGACAAGAAATAAAACCATAATTGGTTAAGGTGGGGGAAGACATTCTATAAATCCTCCTTCATTTCCTGAGCATCCCACAGGGAATACTCACCAGTGCCTGACTAGGCTGAGGATTTCTCAACAATCTGTGGCTTAGTGTAGGGCTTTCTATCACAGTACACACTAGTGGTTTCACGGAGTTGAGTGAGATAAAAATAATAGGGTCCCAGGAGAGGGACCTGTGAGTCCTTCCTCCCCACCATTCCCCTTACCTAGTTGATTACCTCTGAAATCTTCTTCAAAATAGATTCTTTCTTTTCATACCTATTGCCACCACCTTAGTTTAGGCTTTTCTGGTCTCTTATCTAGATTGTCATACTAGCTTCATAGCGGGGTCCCTGACAATCCCTCCTTTATTCCCACCCATTCTCTAAACTGTTGCCAGCATAGGTTTCTAAAATACAAATCCATTCAGTGCACCAAAATTTTCAAACATCCTTCACTGCTCCTATAGTAAAGTCCAAAGTCCTTAATACAGTTTAATATTCAGAACGTTTTTTGGTCATAAGTTACTGAAATCCAATTTAAAGTGGCCCAAATAGAACCTATGTAATGAGAATGTCCAGGAATCGATCAAAAGCTTCAAGCACATGGTTCAAGTGATATTACCAGGGTTCCATTCTTGCCTCTCCCTTCTCTCTTTCTGTCCCTGGATTCTGCTTTCCTCTGTGTGTTTGATTCATTTGGCAAACAACTTGTAGGCAGGCAGAGAAGGAAGCTACTTACAATATAACTTCAGGCTTGCATGTTCTATATGGTGCAAGATTCCAAAGGAAGAGAGATAAGACCCTCTATCCCAATTTCCAAACATCTAATCTTAGGAAATGTTCTTATTGGCCTAGCCTGGGTCATGTGCCTTGAACTAATCATTGTAGCCAAGGAAGACTGACTGGGTGGCTTGTCATTGTCTCCAGAAGGTGGCCATGAAAGCCCAAGACCACAAGGAAATGTGGTTCCTCAAAGAGTATCAGGGTGCTGCTATCACTTGAAAGGTGAAGAGATGGTGATCCAGCAAAAATAACTTATGCATGTCATGGGAGGTGTAGTTATCTCTCCATGATCTTGATTACTGTCAGTCTCTCCTGTCTCTACTCCTTTCCATCCCTAGACTACTTATAGTCTCTTGAATGTACTAGTCCATTTCAGGCCTTCATGCCTTTGCAAATACTATTTTCTCTGCCTAGAATGCCTGGAGGGCTAAGTTTTATTTCTCTTTACAACTCCAGCTAAAATATCTTCTTTGAGAGGGCTTTGCTGACCTCTGTCTCACAAATTGATTACTTCCTCCTTAATGCCACTATTATACATAGTACTTACCAACATTATTATGTTTTTGTTTTTCTTTCTTCACTCATGTCTAGACCAATAGCCTGGGAAAGTACTACTAGATCTCTAAAGCATAGAATAGATGCAGAGTAGGTATTCAATAAATTGTTGCATTAATAAGTGATGAGTGAATGAATACATGAATGACTGTGTTTTTTAGTGGTAGAAATGTATGAAGCTTATAATTTCTCCTCGGTGTCAGAAACGCTCTTCAACTCACCCGTCTATTCCTTCAACCTACCTCTTAACATATGCACACACAGATAAGGGAAAAAGAGAGCTACCTCCTTAGGATCACACAGGGGTTGTCCTTACTGTTGGTAGCATTATGCCCCTTCCACAACCAGAAAGATAACACGTTGATCTTTGAAATGCTTTTTTCTTTTTGGATGAATGGAGAAGTATGAAGAAAGCAGAAGGCCAAAGGGTGTCTGGAGGGAGAAGGGGAAGCCAGATGGAGGGGAAAAGATGGAGAATAATAGGATCCCAAATGACAAGCTTATTGGACATTTCATTTTTGCTCATGGCTGGCCAAGTCTGTATCACTGATGAGAAAATGGTATACAAAGCTACTAGTGTCTGTATTACATGGCTCTGCTTTGTGTGACATACAAACAAATTTGGTTTTGATTATTACAACTAAACTTCTGTCTCAACTAAAGTTCTTGAAAAAGGCATTAGTCACACAAGAAAACTTGGATTTGCCAAATATAACTTGTATGACCTTATGTCATTAATCACTAAACTTACCACATCTGTTAATCTCCTGCAAAATAGCATTAATCTTTCTTTGGCTTTCACCTTCCAAGGGTTATATGAAATTTCAAATGGGACGTGTCTAAAAGTATTTTGTAACGTGTTAAGTGCAATATGTACAACAGTGAGTCACTAATATTAGAGAATGGTTACAACTCCTCCACAGAATGATGTTGAAGAAAATGCAAACTGCCACTTTTTAAAGTTTAAGTTTCTGCTTTATATTAATTTTCAACAACTGGTTGCTAAAGGCGCAATAATAAGGCTGTAAGTAAATTTATTAGATTTCTCTGTTAAGCTTGTGAATTGGATAAATGAGGATTTTTCTTAATTTGGCTTGATGACATACAAATTTGTTTTACCTGAAAGGAAAAGGAGGAAAAAAAAGAAGGGATGGAAGAAAGAGGAAGAAAAAAAACCCAAAACAGGACAGCTGAATATGGTAAGATGGATGCACTTGTTAGAAGAGAAAAAGGGTTTTGATGATCTAAAATCACAATAAGCAGCGCTGTGACCTGGTCCAGCAGCATGGGGGGGGGGGGGGGTGGAGACAAGGGGGCAGGGTCACATTTCAAGTCTTTCCTGACTTGCTGTGACTGTGGGAAAACATTTCTTAGCCTTCTGTTTGGAAGTGTCTGAGAGGACTGTTGCGGGTGGGGAGAAAAAAAATCATCATGTGCCACAAGATCAGATTCAACTGACAAATATACACTTTTTTTTTTTAAGATATAGGTGTACTGAATTGTGGCTCACAAAATATTTGTTGAATGAGTACATGAATGAGTCTGGGAGTCAGATGAGGAATGAGAAGGAAATTGTCACATATTTGACCTTTAATGTGTTATTAAGTTTAACTTTTCTCTCTTTCCCACCTATGATGTGGAGCAAAGACAATTCTATAACAGAATTAATGACAATGGAGGATTGCTAAATAAACACACGATAAAAGTAACATTATCTTTCACTTATAGGCTTGATATTTGTCTAAGTTCTTTTACATACACCTTCTCATTGAAACTCACTGAAACAAAAGGCTATGGGAATTTGATAGGCACGGTATTTAAACATGCATATTTGGTTGTTGTTCCCTCTTGCCAAGGACTGATCTCCTCTATCCCATTTTTTGTCTCTCTTGTGCTCAGGGAACATTGAGCCATTTCAAGGAATGATGCCAGGTTCCATCCACTGGTCTAGCCACTTGAGACAAGTGTGGGCAACTGGCAATCAGATCCTTTGGGGATTAAGAAACATACCCTGACGTATTGCCTCAGCAGGGCTGGTAATGACCTAAAGAAACTCTTTCTTCAGCCTCACCCTTGCCTTCACAACTTCCGTTGTGGTGTAAATGGTGTTACCTGGAGGGTAGAAGTCAGAGAAGAAAGGGGTGGAGGTAAACTTAAGTAGAGAAAGTATCTGGAGATCACATGGCAGTTCTGAGCTATAGTTAGGCATTCCCAAATGCACCTCAACATTACTGTCAATCAGCATGCAGCCCATATCTAGCTTTAGATTGCCACATGGGAGAGACAGCCTCAATTCACAAATGCTAAAAAGAAATGATTTTGCTTCATTTTATCATGTATAGGGGGCAGATTTAGGTGGCCACAGGGATTTAACATGCTTTACCATGCCCTTTTGAAGCTAGAATCTAAATGTTGAGCTTTATCTTCAGAACTGCTGAAATCCTAACTACCTTTGGGATTTCTCTCTGCAACCTCTGTATCACAAAGAGGAATCTGGAAATTCTTGCAAACTGGATCGTGAATATTATCAGAAGAAGAAACCTGGAAGATCAGCATCTCTAGAAGTAGAGAACAGCATGTTCTGCTTTCTTATGGATTTCTCAGCTTTAACGGGGCAGAGAGCATGTTGTGCTCTTTGTGTTATTAATGCCTGAGTCTGTAGGTGCTAATTTAGCAAATACTCAATGATGATGAGAATTCCTGATGTAGCAGTGGACTGAGAGCAGACAGGAAACAAAAACAAAACAAAACTTCTAAAACATCCTAAATCTCTATTTGGGACTTGTGAATGCCATGGTAAAAGTCATGTGAGCTAGCTAGTTCTTGGCATTTCCTGTGAGAAACGATGGGAGAAAGAGAATGTCACCCAACAAGTGAAATGTCTCTGACTTTTGCCTTCACCCAGACAATTGTTCAATAATTGGTCATATTTTGATTTTTTGGTTTTAAGTGACTGGAGGGCCACTCAGAACTCATTACTCAGCCTTTCTGGTTCTCGGCCTTTTGGCTAAGATCATGTATCATTAATCCCAGCTTCCCACTAACTGCTGAGCTGGAGCAGTCTTCTCTGGTGTCAAAAACGCTGGTAAGGTGTAGTGGTAGAGTTCCACAGATAATGTTAAACTGTGTTAGTACCTTCTGCTGGTCAGAGCAATAGTAATAGGTATGTAACTTTGTAACACAAGCCTAATTATGAAATCCTGAGCACATACCACAAAACTTACTACCCCTTAGGTTGAAAAGGAGAATATGAAACAAATCTATCACTCAACAATATTTACTGAGTGTCAAGTAGTATGGCAGGCGCTCAGGCTACAGAGCTAAATAAGAGATAGTCCCTGACTTCATGGAGACAGACATACAAAGAAATAACTGCAATATGGTAGGCAATGCTGTGACAGAGGTATACACAGGGTGGATTAAAGTCAGATGTAGGGTTTCTAGGAAGGCTTTATAGAAGAGAAAATGTTTGAACTAATTTTGGAAAGATGGTTAGGGATTTCCCTAGTGGCTGGGAAGTGGGGTATCCAGGGGTCGGATGACAATATTCCAGGCTGATGGAAGGTTGAAGATACCTCCATTTTTCTTTTTCATGCACATGCTCTCCTATATAAAACCTCTTTTCCAAGATATTTTTATGGTTGGCAGAGGACATATTAATTTTGAAACATCTTTTCCAAGAGAATACCTATCATTAGAGAGAAGTCAAAGGCTGTTATTTGATCACCACATAGCTACAATTACTATCCCAAAGTTCCAAGCTTCCTTCCCAGTCCACTGGCAGTGGGGGGGGGGGGGGGGGAGTTGGAGTTTTCCTTTTTAATATAATTCAGGGGCTCTGTGTGAGGCTGACATGAATCTTTAGTTGATTAGACTGTTCAGCAGAGGGACAACCTGACTTGAAACTCAATCATCATAGTCAATTAAGTATCCTTTGTTCTTCATGAGACCCTGCTACTATGTCTTCCTGGTCTCAGTGAAAGACTGGCCAATTCAGAAAGCCTAACTCCAAACACTTCCACATTTCCCATCCAAAAATTTTCATTCAACCATCTTTGTTTCTTTTTTTAATTTTTTTTTCAACGTTTTTTATTTATTTTTGGGACAGAGAGAGACAGAGCATGAACGGGGGAGGGGCAGAGAGAGAGGGAGACACAGAATCGGAAACAGGCTCCAGGCTCCGAGCCATCAGCCCAGAGCCTGACGCGGGGCTCGAACTCACGGACCGCGAGATCGTGACCTGGCTGAAGTCGGACACTTAACCGACTGCGCCACCCAGGCGCCCCTATCTTTGTTTCTTTTAAAACACAAACTACACCAGGCAAAGTTAGACAAGGAAGACTTCATTCAAGGCTATTAAAATAGTGGGGGAGATGACAGAACTCAGTCTGAACTCAAGTCCAGTGAAACAAAGGGCAGGAGGATTTTTATGCACTAGATGGGCTCAAGGACATTAGGCGAAAGTCATATTACTTGTATGTTATGACAGGAGGTAATTCTGTAACTTGGACAAGTCACCTACTATTAGGCTCCTACTCTCCCACAGATACTCTTCCACAGACATATGGTGATATCTCCCTTGATGATTATATTTCAAAGGGATTGCTCCCAGGTTCTTGAGAAAGATATTCTTGGTTATAAAACTATCAAGAGGCATTCAAAAAGATTTACATCTCAAAGGGTCATAGAAAGAATTTACAATTACAAGTTTTTTAAAGTAAAATCTCTAAGAAAGAGATCAGAGCCTAGAGTTAGGAGGAAGCCTGTCTAAAGTTCAGTCAAGCTGAAGGAAACATTAAAGCCATATCTGCCTCAGTGATGGCATTTTGCCAGGTACAACTTAACACTCCTTTTTCTTACATGCTCACCTCTTGGTGCTTGGGGTAATTAAGCTCATGGACAAAAAAGAAACAAAAAAATAATTACCTCACAAGAGATGGTTTTAGAATCCCTCTCTACTGCTTTTGCTCATTTAGAACTGAAACTACGTTTGAAAAATAGAAGCAAATTCCTCCTTGGGATTACGGTTTATGCAAAGCAATGGCTAAAAAGACCAGGCATCTTCCTACCTAGGTAGAAGACACCAACAAGAACCAGTGCTGAATTTGAACAAGGCAAATATTTTCTAGCTGGAAATGTAATAGTCTGTGTATTTCCTGAAAGCACAGACTGCCTATATTAGAAAATAACGCTGATTTTCTATTTAATTTCTAACTTACTTATGCTCTCCCAGATAACAGGAAAGGAGCACCACTGTCCAAATTATTTTATGAACTTAGGGTAGTCTTGATTCCAAAAGCAAATACGGATGATTCAACACTTATTTATAATTGAAAAAATAACAACAACAACAACCAAACCTTAGAAAAGTAGGAATAGCCAGGAAATCCCTTAGTTTGGTAAAAGTTACATAAAACAAAACAAAACAAAACAAAAAACCTAGAATAAACATTGTGGTTAATGAAGAAAACTTAGATTCCTTCCTTTAAAGACAGGGAATAATATAAGGATACACTGGTACTATTTCACACAATACTAGATATGCTGATGAATGTTACCTGGAAAGAAAAAGAAATAAATTCAAGGATTGGAAGAAAAGAGATAAATTTTATGTGATATAATTCTTTACCTAAAAAAACAACAGAGGTACATATTAACTCTTTGAACTATTAAGAGTTCAATGTGTTTGCTGGATTCAATGTTACTTTGCAATAAGAACACATTCCTTTACCAGTAGTACTCAAACAGAAAATGCAATACATACATATACCAGTTATATGTAACTGATATATATATCATACATACATGTATCAATTATGTACATACATATATATGTACATACATATATCATATATGTACATACATATATGTACATATATATCAATTGATACATACATGTATCAATCAATACATACATATATCAGTTATATATAACAACAAGAAAGTTATCAGAATGAATGCGAATGCATTTTGGTCTGGTATTAAGGTAATTAAAACTTGTATTTTTATTTTCTTTATCTGTTCTACTTTAAAAGCACAATTTGGTAATAAACATTTTAATTATTACATTTTTTAAAAACCAAAAAAAGAATTAGGTTACCCAAGAAAAGACAAGATTTCTAGAATACCACCTTAACAATTAGAGAGGGGTTATATTACCTTGTACATGAAGACTTAAAAGAAAAAGTCAGAAAAAGATTATAGAGAGAAGACATACCTGATCAGTCATGAAGAATACCAAAGATTCAGTAATAAAAACAGTTTCAAGATCATAAAGCCCAGAGAGATGGAGATATATATATATATATATATATATATATATATATATATATATATATATAAAGATAGTTCTGCAAACCAGTGGGGAAAGAGCAAATGGTTTTGTGAATAGTGTTAAGAAAACAGGCTTGCAATATGTGGGACAGTAAAACTGGGTCCTTTTTTTAAATAGTAAATGCAATGGCAGACTGCAGACGGATTCAGAACCAAATGTTAAAACCAAATCTTACAAAGTTTATATCAGAAAATGTAAAGGGATACTCTTGTAATGTCAAGGTGGGAGAAAGTATTCTGAAATAATGCTTCTCCCTAAAATAATACCACAAATTATTACTAAAATAATTAATGAATTTGATTATATCATAATCAAGTCTTTCTGTTCAATAAAGGGCATCATGAGTAAAATTTACAGACAGGTTACAGCATCAGGAGATGTTTCAATGTCTAAAACCACAAAAGGCTAATGTTTAATATAAGCAACACAAGAAAATCAACAACAAGATAGGAATCCCCAGTCAAAAGATGAGCTAAGCACATGACTGGCCAATTTACAAAGAGGAAATCCAAAGGGCTAACAAGTATATGAAAAACTGCTCAAATACTCTAGTAATCAGAGAAATGCAAATCAGTCAACAATAATACATCATTTTATGTTTGTTTAACTGGCAAAAAAAAACAGAGAGAGAGAAAGCTGGACATTGCCAAGTGTTGATAGAGATACGGGGATATCTTTCTTAGAGAGTTAAGACTGGTACAGAGAACTCTTCAGCAATACTTAGTTCAAATAAATATCCCCATACTTTATGGCCCAGCAACTGTATACTTCTGAATAATCTATACATTCTTACACAGTTCTTTAAGGGAAAATATTTTAAGGAAACTCATCACAGCCTTGTTTTTGGTGATAAAAATTAGAGGAAATCCTGGTGTCCAATCCTGGGGAAAAGATAGGTTGAAAATGAAGACTTTCCACCACGAAGAACTATACAGGGAAAGAAATAACAGACTACATATGTCCACAGCTCCATGTATGAATGCTAAAAAATTTATGGCTGACTTTTTAAAAAGAAAGAAAAAACATAAACAGGAATGAAATCTATAAATGATTCCATTTTCACAAATTTAAAATTCATGCACATAAAATGAATATTTTGTAAGAACAAATACATATAAAAGGATACATGTTAAACACAGAATACTTGATATGGTGTGCAGGGTCAGAGAGAAGGAGTAGAAAAGGAATGAAAAAATGAAAGAAGAGACTAGTATGATCTATAACAATAGTGTGCATTCAGAGGAGTATGATTACTACCTATGTATCTATATCTATCCATCTACCCATCCACCCACTTATCTTTCTCTCCTCTCTCTTCTCTCCTCTCTCTCTCTCTCTCTCTCTCATCAAAATAGAGACATGGGAAATTTCCACCGCCAGGTAGGAGCACAGAATAGAATCACAGAATGTTCTTGTTGGAAGGGGATGTTCAAGATTGAACTTTATAAATTTTGGCCTTCTAGGAAACTTTTCGTCAAACTCTAGTTCCTAAACTGAGAGTATATGTCAATTCTAAAAGAAGAGAAAACCAAAAGAGAATAAAGGAATACAAACAGATTTAACCATTATTGCATATTATTGCAATAAGAGAATCTCATTGAGAATAAGAGAATAAGAGAATCTTATTGCAAATTATTGCATAAGAGAATCTCAGTTATGAAAATAAAATATAAAACCAAGTGCAAAACTAAGTTATAAATTTGCCACATCCACAAAACAACACAATTTCCAGGCAAATCTGTTAGTTCAATCTAAGTACAATCACACTTTTTGGTGATCATTGCTAAGACTAAACATAGCCAGACAGACTAAACATAGCAAGGCAGACTGAATTTCAATTGAGTTAATGGAAGATCTTGTTATCAGGTAGAAAGATCCTCAAAATGCTGTGGTATGTTCCTGATTCCCAGTTTGAAGAAGGTTTGAAAATTTCTAGCAGAATGTAATCTTATGCTTTGTTTCATGTAAATTGCATCTGTTTTCCCATTTTGGGTAGCCAAGCAAAGAAAAGTGACTTTTCAGTAATTTAAAATTCTAGACAAGGGAAATAAAGTGTTCAGCTAATGGATTTTAAAAGAAAATAGCAGCTGCTTCTGACATGAGTAGACATCCATTATCAAGCAGATGGATTGGTTTCTTTGGGAAAATGTTATATAAACAGGAAAAACAAACACCCTTCCCACATAATTAAAAAAAATTTCCTTTGGTATTTGTTTAATATCTTGATTAAAAATATAGGTCATAGGGGCGCCTGGGTGGCGCAGTCGGTTAAGCGTCCGACTTCAGCCAGGTCACGATCTCGCGGTCCGTGAGTTCGAGCCCCGCGTCAGGCTCTGGGCTGATGGCTCGGAGCCTGGAGCCTGTTTCCGATTCTGTGTCTCCCTCTCTTTCTGCCCCTCCCCCGTTCATGCTCTGTCTCTCTCTGTCCCAAAAATAAATAAAAAACGTTGAAAAAAAAATATAGGTCATATGAAATAAAATGCCCAAATGGAAGATGCAGAGTGCAAAAGCATCTCAGAGATCAGATGAGAGATGAGAGCCATATACCAAAAGGGGGCTAGGATCAGAGATCATCACAAGTGACCTCCCCCTGTTAAGTGAAGCAGTGAGTGCGCAGGAGAATCTTCTTCAGGGAAAATGTTATTTCAGGAAATAATACTCAACAGACTAGCATTTCCTTTCAGAATCAAGGCAATGGCTTCTGAGCAAACTGAAGTTTATTCAGTCTTTGATTCATATTGAACAAGTGTACTGTTTGCCCCAAGAAGGTCAATGCTAACATTTTTAGCATATTTTTGTATTAGTATTCCCCAAAGAAATATAACTAATAAAATATGTATGTGTGTGTGTATCTCTATATCTCTATAACTCTATATCCATTTATCTGAGAAATGTATTTTATGAAACTGATTCATGCAATTACAGAGGCTATCAAGTTTGATTTTAGAAGCTAGCTAGGTAGGACAGTAGGCTGGAGACCCAGAGAAGAGTTGATGTTGCAGCCCAAGTCAAAAGACAGTCTGGAGGCAGAATTCCTTCTTTCTTGGGAGAGGTCAGGCTTTTTCTCTCAAGGACTTCAACTGATTTGATACGGCCCATTCACATTATGGAGGATAATCTGCTTTCCTCAAAGTCTATTGATTTAAATATTAATCTCATCTAAAACATAGGTTCACTAGGACACCTTGACTGGTGTCTAACCAAATACTTAGGCACTGCGACAAACCCATGTTGACACATAAAGTTAACCATCTCTGTGTTTATCTTCAGAGTTGTTTTTTTTTTAAGTTCATTTTATTTTGAGAGAGACAGAGAGCAAAGTGGGAGAGGGGCAGAGAAAGAGGAGAGGGAGAATCCCAAGCAGGTTCCACACAGTCAGTGCAAAGAGCCCGACGTGGGGCTCAAACCCATGAACCCATGAGATCATGACCTGAACTGAAATCAAGAATCCAATTCTTAGTGGACTGAGCCACCCAGACATCCCTATCCTTAGAGTTTAATAAATATGGTTTTGTTGATTCTATACAACAGAAAAAATAACCCCTAATAACCTCAGTTATTAAAATTCCAAAGACAAAATCATCCCACATAATTTCCTTCAATCATTTCCTGACAAGGTGAGACTCCACTATTTTACGGAGTTTTCTTAACACCCCAAGCTTCCTTTCTATTTATTCCTCCTTCTTCGCCACTTTCTTCTTTTCAGAGATCCCTGATGAAATACAGGTGTAAGCATTGAAAAAGAAATGTAATCATCTTTAAGAAAGAAGAGAGATCATAAGTAGAAAGGAAACCATATTCCACTGGACAGTATCAGCCATCCTGCTTGTTGGTAATTACTGCTGGAGTAGAAAGGGACAATAAAGTCATACTCCAGGCTTCTACACAATGTCTTCTTCTCAAACAGGCCATGAACTCAGTACTACTGACTCACAGCTGAGAAATGACTGGAGAAGTGAGAGCTCCAGTTCAGCTCCATTGCATGGTGACTTACAGTTGTTTTCTCCTCAGTGACTTTGGAAGGAGTTGACTAATCCAAACTAAATGCAGTGAGCCATTACCAAATACCAGAAAGCATCTTCATGTTTATTTTCAAAGCAGAATATTGTTAATGTTTGTAGAGAGATGTTTTGGGTTCACAGAACATAACTCTGGCCATGTTTACTACCCAAATATTTCCAAACTCAATTATCAATCGTCAATAAACCCACATTTGTTTTATCTTATTAATCCTGCAGAGAATGAAAATGTAGGGATCTTATATGAGATTATGACAAATACTTAAAATCAGCAAAAGGCTCACCTCTAGTTACCCAGGCAGGAAGTGTGGGAAAACCAGTTTGATCCAGTTGTGCTGGTAGTAGAAAGGAGAAAATCACATTGGTAGGAGACTTGCAATATGCCATAGGGTAATATGACTTCTCACACATTTGAGGGAATTTACATTCAATTCAACAGTATTTATTGAGTTCCTGCCATGTGCAAGACACTGGAGTAGGTAGGCAGAGGTAGTGGTAGGAGAGAGGATTTAGAGATGAGTAAACTATAGACTTTATTCTCCTTATAATTATAACCTAGAAGGAAGAATAAAAGGACATACTATCAATTAAGGGAAAATGCAGTCAGCAACTCAAGAATAGAAATATTCATGTAGTGGTTTATTGGCCAACATGTCTTTTTTGTTAGAGGAAGAGGGTTTGGATTGCCAGCCAACATCTACTGTCTTTGAAAAATTTGTCCAGTGGCCAAGAATCTGAAGAAGAAACTCAGCTGATTTTGTATACAGTCTCCAGCTCTTACAGTAAAGCCTTCCATATCACTTTATTCTGTTCTTGGTCTTCAAATTTAGGTCTCTGGTGAAAATTTAGAAATATGCTTCTGTGGGTAGTATCCAGCCAACATGGCACCTGGTACCACAAATGCCTTTAAGGGATCCAGGCTATAGATCCCAGAATGTAAAATGAATAGAAAGTACTCCCAAATACTCTGTGTGCCTTCCATTTTATTACTGACCTGTCATGAATCTGCATCTCTCACCTATTTGTCCACTCCCTTGCTCTTCCCTGGGCCAAAGCCCAGAGATCTTTGCTTTTTGTGACAAAAACTACCAAACCTGCTGACTTTGCCATTTTCTTGTGCTAATTTTCAGTTTGAATGTCTTCTCTGGACACAGAGATTTTAGTCTAAGCTTACCAACTACTTTCATTATATGACCTGGCGTTTAGTCCAGGTTGGTAGCTGATACACTGTAGCTAATACACTGAAGAAAGGAAGGGAGGAAGGAGGGGAGGAAGGAAGGAAGGAAGAAGGGGGAGAGAGGGAGAGAGAAAGAAAGAAAGAAAAAGAAGCATATGGAAAGGTTCAACCATTAGTAGAAAATGCAGATAAACATCATAATGAGATGCCAGTACATCACACCAGATCGGATTAAATTAAAAGGAGTATAGAGTAAGAGTATAGAGATTTACATTGTTGGTGGCTATGTAAATTGGTAAAACCACTTTGGAAAATTAACTGGCAGTATCTTCTGAGCTAAACATGGCCCTATGACACAACAATTCCACTCCTGGCTATATATGCCCAATAGAAATGGGTGCTTATGTGCAATAAAACACATATAAGAATATTTATAGCTGCTTTATTCATGACAGTAAAAAAACTGGAAACAACCCAAGTATCCATTCCTAGAATGGACAAATAAACCGTGATATGTTTGCACAATGGAATGTAAGAAATGAAAAACATGAACTATTGCTACACTCAACAATATAATCTCACAGACAAAATATTGCATTAAAAAAGCTAGACACAAAAGAATGTATACTACATGGTTCCATTAATATAACATTCATGACAGAGTAGAAAATAGATTTTACCTTTGGGGAGACTGTGACTAAAAAGGGGCTCTCTTGAGGACTGGTATTCTTCTAATCATAATCGGAGTCATGCTTAAGGGCTATATAATTAAGATCTGTGCACTTCATTATATGTTAGTCAGACATCAGTAAAAAAGGGATTTAGAAGTAAATTTGGGAAGAGAGTAGGGTCAGTTTTTTCATTTCTTCCCACAATACTAACATGAAGTTCTAAGGACACAGAATCTTAGAATAGTAAGGGTTGAAAGACTATCCTGTCCAAACTCCTTCCCCAGGAGTCTGTGAATCATGACACTTTCCTGCAGACTGGAGTCTGGATATGTGCCTATGGATATTGATCACTTTTCTAGATGTCTTCATATAATTTTGGTTGACTCTTTCAATCATGGTGGCGTGGCAGCCAAGAGATAAAATACAGCAAAACAGATCTGTGGTAAATTTAAGGACTGACTCCCTTAAGAATTAAAGACACTGAAACATGGGTTCCATGTGGAGATGAGAAATGTTGACCAACTCCTCCCTGATATTTTATGAAAAGAAGTCCCATCTCTGAGTTGAGAAGGCATATTTCTAGTAGAAGACAAGGGGTATGCCAACACAAATTCTGGATTATTTCAACCTGAGAGTTTCTCCATGTATGAACATTTAAATGATGACATTCAAGCCAAAAATGTTTTATATATACATATATGTATATAAATATATATATTTATATATATTTATATTTACTTATACCTATATATAAATTTTATTTTATATATTTTATTTTACATATTTAATATATAAATATATTTTACATATTTATATTTTTAAACATTTATATATATTTACATATATATAAATCATTTTTGGCTTGAATGCCATCATTTATTTTTAAAAAAATTTTTAATGTTTTTATTTATTTTTGAGAGAGAGAGAGAGAGAGAGAGAGAGAGACAGAGCATGAGGAGGGGAGGAGCAGAGAGAGAGAGGGAGGGAGACACAGAATCTGAAACAAGCTCCAAGCTCCAAGCTGTCAGCATAGAGCCTGATGCAGGGCTTGAACCCACGAACCATGAGATTATGACCTGAGCCGCAGTTGGAGGCTTAACCAACTAAGCCACCCAGGTGCCCCTTGAATGTCATCATTTAAATGTTTTTAGTTGAGCTGGTATAAAGATAACACACACAAGAATGCTCAAGGTAATGTCATACACTCAACTGAGTCACTCAACTTGTTCTGAGGCTGCATTTCAGCTTGTCCCAGAGAGGAGTCTTTCCCTTTATCTTGATTTGGAAATAACTAATGATGCAGTATAGACCAAGCCCTCTTTCTCTTGAAGCCAAGCCAACTTCCAGAGCTATGCCTTTCTTGCCAAAGAACACCCTCTGGGCCATGTGAAGCTTCTTTGCAAGGTCCTCAAAACCTTGATGTAGCAACAGCAGTACAGACTGGAGCTCATAAATTGGGAGAAGAAGGCTGCTGAACTAGAGGGAATCTTCTGCCTGCCTTCCCTCTTGGGGATGCCAAGGCCATGCAGGAAAGGAAGTGTTCTCTCCCCTACATAGCAGGCACAGATTCAAAGGGGATGGAAACTGGTTGTGGGAGCTTCTAGCATGGCAGGGAAAAAGCTGTTGGTTTTGTGGGAAGAAGTTGGAATGGGGAGTAGAGAGGAGAAACCCTGCCCTGTTGACCTCGATGCATGCTGTAGGAAATTATGTAACTGGGGTTTCATCAGCACCTAGGTTACTGAAGCCAATGCTGTTCACTTCCAAGGACATGAGTCATAACTTAAAATACACACACACACACACACACACACACACACACACACACACACACACCAGTCTAGATGACAGTATCTTTTGGGGACCATGAATTTGAAGACATCCATTTTGATAGTAGAAGATGGGAAAATGATAGAGACAACTAAAAGAGTATCTAGCCTTCAACACCCACCAGTGTCACAGGATGTGCACAAAAAATGGTAATTTAAAGATCCAAATGATGCTCACATGCAGCATCTAGGTTTTCGTTAACTATGCTGATTGAGAAAAAAAAATGAACGTTGGCTAGTAGGACTTTTAAAGATTTTTTTTAACATTTATTCATTTTTTGAGAGACAGAGACAGAGTGTGAGTGGGGGAGAGGCAGAGATAGAGGGAGACACAGAATTCAAAGCAGGCTCCAGGCTCTGAACTGACAACATAGAGCCCGATGCAGGGCCCGAACTCACAAACCACGAGATCATGACCTGAGCCCAAGTCAGACACCCAACCGACTGAGCCACCCAGGTGCCCCTGGCTAGTAGGCCTTTTAAAGGTAAACTGAGGTACACTTAAAAAATTTTTTAATACAATTTCTAAGTACTGAGTTAAAAAATAATGCTGACAAAAATTGGTTAAAGTCTGGGGAAATGGAAACTCATATTTGAGAACACAAATTTGTATACACTTTTCTGTAGAGGAATTTGGTAACTTGTACTGAAAGTCTTAAAACATGAATTTCACTTATCCAGTAATTCTGATTCTAGGAATTTTTAAGGATATCATTGGAACTGTTTTCAGAAATTGTGCTATTCACACAATGAGATAATACATTAGCATTAAAAGTGATTTTTTAAAAGCATATTCACTGATATGGAAATATGGGAATCTGTTTAAGGTATATTGATGAGTGAGAAAAACATATTTAAAAACATATCAAAATACACTGTGAATAGTAGGATCCTATTTTGTAAATAAATGTGTGAATAATTGCACACACATGAGGAAATCAGATAAATATTTTATAAATGTATGCATCTCAAAGTTATTTCTGTTGAAAATCTCCACATTTCTTTATGGCTAGGCCTTAATGAGTCAGCTGGAAATAAAGGGAAAAGGGAGACAAAGTTAATGCAACTTGAGGCTTACTATTAAATGTCTAAGGCACCAGATCAGTGTTTCATAGTCTAATTTGTAGATGTCACAATCACCTCAGATAGTCAGACTTATTTGGTCTGGGGGGCCTCCTAAGTTGGTATTGCTAAAGTTCTCCAGGGGATTTTAATGTGCGGCCACAGTTGGGTCTCATGCATTGATTGGGGCAGTGGTTCTCAAAATGTGGTTCTTGGATCAGCATCATCAGCATCACCTGGAATCTAATTTAAAAAGGCAAATTATTGGTCCCCCACCCCAGAAACTGAACTGAAAACTCTGAGAGTGGGGCCCAGGAATAGGTCTTAGCAAATCCTCCAGGTAATTATGATGCAAGCTGAACTATAAGAAACACTGCGTCAGGGAATCACCAGAAACAATGTCATCACTTTTCGAATGATCAACCTCAGGAAGCCTGTTTTTAAAAGATCTGCTCAGAGGGGCGCCTGGGTGGCTCAGTCAGTTAAGCGTATGACTTCAGCTCAGGTCATGATCTCATAGTTCGTGGGTTCGGCCTCACATTGGGCTCTGTGCTGACAGCTCAGAGCCTGGAACCTGCTTCAGATTCTGTGTCTCCCTCTCTTTCTGCCCCTCCCCTGCTTGTGCTCTGTCTCTCTCTCTCTCTCAAAAATGAATAAATGTTAAAAAAAAAAATTAAAAGATCTGCTCAGAGCTCTATATGATAGTAGATTGACTGATCTATTCTAGAAGTCAACATAATTACAAATTTCCAAAACTGTACAAAATAAGTAGGGAAAGGAAACTGTCTCTGTTCTGGTGCACACAGGCAGTAATATTCCAAAGCAGGCTAAATGGACACATGTGAGAAAGTTTGCTTCTACTTAAACACGTGATTACACATTGCCAATTCCTGGAAGCGTTATTCAGCTGCTACAATTGAGGATCCTTTCCCACAGTAACATATCCTCCATGTTACGGCCAAAGGAAAATTTTCCACACGCAACACTGATCACACCACCTCCACACCCAGGCTTAAAAACCTCAGAGCTTCCCCTTGCCCACAAGCTAAAGACCAAAATCCCCAACAAGGCTGAGGAGGTCCCACACATTGTGACCCCAACCCACTTCCCCATCCTTGTGTCATATGACATTGTCTGGTGAGTTCTGTGCTTGGGCCACATTAGCCTCCTTTGTGTCTCATGAACTCCAAGCTACCCCACCCATATTCTTTCCACATGCTGTGCCCCCTGCCTAGAACACTCTTCCCTCCTTGTCTTTGTCTATTTACCTCCTGATCATCTTTCAAATCTCAGTTCAGTCATCATCTCCACAAAGCAGCCTTCCCTGAACTCCCTGACCATGTCACACCCCTCTTTTATATGTTTGAAGCACAATAATCTCTCCTTCGAAACTCTCTCCTCTTGTGTGTGATCTTGTATTTATCTGGGAGATGATACTTATAGGCATAGTATAGGACTAATACCTAGTTCCTCCATTTGGTTGGCTCCACAAGGGCAATCTCTTGTTCATATCCCTGATACACAGTCAACACAGAGCTTGACATGTAGCAAGGGCTTAAGAATACTTTTAATGAGCAGATGAGTGGATGAGTAGATGAATGAGTGAAGAGTACTTTGACTATATTGCTAGGACTTCCTAGTATTGAAGTTGTTGACAGTAGTCATTGACTTGCATCACACAATCTACATTCCTTGTTCAAAGTCCATATAATCTTACAGGAAGGAAGACAAAACTTTTGGAAAAGTAGTTATGTCTCTTGTGTATCACCACAGCCTGCATCTTGAGACCAGCCTGAGGGAGAAAACCCAACTAGAAGCCAAGTGTTTTTCTTGGCTATGACTCTGTGAATTGGACATGAACCATTTACTGCTTTCTGGCATCATATTAGCAAGCTCTGCTCATCAATTTCTCTCACTTGAACTTGTTTTGACAAGCTTAAACTTTCACATACTAAGAGTCTCAAACAGTATTCAGCTCAAGTCAAAATAGGCATTTAACACGTGTGGAAGGATTTGTGTGAGAGCAAAGCTTTGTCCTAAGTAGCTAATAACATGGATCATACTGGCAGCCCAATCCATTTGGGGGGACAAGGAGCCTCTGAACATATCATGCTCTAAGGGAAGAGCATTAGTGGTCAGGCTTGTTAACAGCAACAGTGGATGCAAAAAGATAAAATTCTATTTTTAACGTATTGAAGGCAAAGAACTTTGGACCAAGAATTTTGTATCGAGTTACATTTTCATTCAAAAATGGCTTAATAAAAAAAATTCTTAGGCATGCACAGCCTCAGGTACACCTCATGAAGATACTATATTGAATATACTCTTGGGGAAAGTTCTAAATAAGAGAAACACACCCAGGAACTGCTATAAGAGATGAGAATATAGGGGTGATCAGAAACCTTGGTGAAGTTTATTCCCTTTTTTAAAAAGCTAGAACCAAATAAATGCAAAAGGGAAGTATCTAACCAAGAACTAAAACTAAGCAGCATGTATGCATGAATATGGAAACAACAGATAGTAAAGTGTTTTTTTAAGGCAATGTCATAGATTCTGGGTCTGATAATGAAAGTATTGGTATCAATAAGCAACCAATAAGGGCATATGAACATAAATGTGGATTTTATAAGAAAAAAGTAAAATAAATAGCATTGAAAGTAGAAGAAAACTCAATCTCTCCCCTGGGAAGCAGGAAAAGAGAATGAGTAAAGGAATTAAAGAAAGTCATGAAAATGAATAAAGACACTCTGGGTTGCTCACAGGTAGTGAATTGGGATCTGGCAGAGGTTTGGGCATGAGGCAGAATTCAAAAACATTATGTTTTGGAGGACAAACCTTCAGTGACCTCCATGTGGTTATTCACCTCTTCCTTTCTGAACACAGAGAAGCTGAAGAGCCTCCGTGGTAGCCATTGTTCTTACTCAGCCACTGTGTGTTCAAACAAAGCGATTTGCAAATTAGGGATATTATCTCCTTTGCCTTGAGCCCCAGGGAAGTTCTTGGAAGAACTCAAATCTGGTCAGCTTCTGGGTCAGCTCTCCAATTTCAAATTAGGGAGCTGGCTATCGGAGACAAATGGCAAGACCAGACTAAAAACCATCATAACGTTATGTTGTTATGTGTTACTATGTTATGTTGCATAAGTATGCTGGACAGGCGGTTTTTCCACAGGGTCTGTTCCCTATTCTAGGAACTAAGGATAAATTAGCTGTTTGAAATGTGCAGCAGCCATACTAGAAGCGTATGTATTTGACTTTTCTATGTATATAGAATCCCAAACATTTGACCTTGATAGTAAATTGGAAATGAAAGGGAGATTAATTTACATGGGAGAGGATTAACTTCCTGGGTTAATGGATTAGCTTGTGTGGGTATTAATCTCTTTCCTGAACATTCTAATTTCAAAGGTATGTATTGATCTTCTACTTTCTCAAGATAGAATGGTAGTTAGGGACCATATGTGTTTTTGTGTGAGAAAAACCTCCATGGTAATTTTTTCCAAATGGAGTGTATGTTCCCTGGCTGGCTGAAACAATGACTGAACTTTTTAGGGCAGACCTAAAAAGCCTCAGTTCTGGAGAATATGTCCAGTGCACAGTGAGTCTGGATGGCTTCCTGTAGCGGTGAAGTTTCCAATACCCATCTTAGCAAAGCCAGTTGCAGAGTCAAATGGAGGAGTATTCCAGGGTGGAACATCTAGCAGGCAACCAGGAACAATGGGAAGTTCATACTCCTAACTCTTCATTCCCAGGGTAAGAAATCACAAGCGTACACATGCTTTGCCAACACATACAGTTAGCCTTCTCAAGGGAAAACAAAAAACAAATGAAAGAACATAGAAAAAGAATTTTAGGGCCCACCACTTAATTCCCATTAAGTGTACTTAATTTTTCTTAGGAAAAATTAAAAAATCTGTTCTGGGAGCACAGATTAAACAGCTTTCAAGCACACTTCTGCAATTTTTTCAAGGTAATTGTTTTCTCAAGAATGCTGCTGATTGGTTTATCTTGCCTCCCTAATTTCTCAGGACTACTAGGAATTTCTAAATGTTAGGATAAACACTCTCACAAAGTTGTATTAACAAGTTTAATTAATAGGAAATACTGTATAACACGTATATTCCACATGCAGTTTGTGGAAACCTACACATACATACTTTGGGCGCTCTCATTAACCTTTGCCTGCAAAACCTATTTACCTTTCCCATAAGTCAGAATCAGAGATGTGTGTATCTTTGTAATTCAGGCCTCACAGTTTATGTCCTTGAAATTCCACAAGACTTCCTCAGCATAGTCCCTACCATAAAATTATCATTTCTACTTGGTGCCAAAAGAAGCTGCAAGAGGCTTGAACTTTGGCCAGCAGAGTTGCTGTGCTCTAAAACTCAAAGGATTAGTCTGGGGCTATGGGCTGACTACTTGATTTTTCTTTTCTTTTCTTTCCTTTTTTTTTTTTTGCATTAAGAAATTTCCTTTATTAATTTTTTCATTTTCCCTCATATTTCAATTATGACAAATTTTCAAATAAACCAATAAGATGATAAACTAGGTCAGTAAACAGTGTTAGATACAACAATGGTTCACATGTTGGAAAATCTCCTTATCTGCTGTCTTTCTCTGTCTCTGTCTCTCTGCCTCCTTTATCCATTTGAAAGTAAATTCATCATGACACTTCTCCTAACATACTCTGCTGGTATTTCCTAAAAATAAGAACATTCTTCTACATTAACAATAGCATGAGGACACCTAAAACATTAACTGTAATTCCCTAGTATCTTCTATCTCATCAATATCCAAACTGCCCCAGTTGTGTCTAGAATTTCCTTTGACTAGAATTTAATCTCTTCAAATTTAGAACAATCCCACACTATTTCAGTGTTTTTTGTTGCTGTTGTTGGTTTGTTTGTTTTTATGAAATTGAATTTCAGATGGGATGAGGTAAATTGACTTACAGAATGTACCACATTCTGGATTTGTCTGTTGTTTCCTTGTGGTGATGTTTCAACTTATTGCTCGATCCTGTATTTCTCGTAACCTGAAAGTTAGGACTATATATAACCCCCAGGTATTGTGTCACCCTGTTCCCTTAAAAGGAAAAAGAAGTGGAAAAGAACTTAAGTTTCGCTAGATGACATCATTTTTCCTCTCTCTCTCCTTTACCTTTCTCAGCAAGTTACTTCCAAGCCTGCTGGTCTCCTCCAGGTCTATTCTGCCCTTCAATTCCGCAGCACTGGGTTAGAGCCATACTGCCCTCATTTTCAGGCCTGCTTTGAAGATGGAGGGAAAATATGTTCTAGAAGCCTCATTTTCATTAACTGGTAGTATTTTATTTTAATCCCCTCAAGTTTAACATTATCTCTGTAATATATTAGTGACTTCCACAAAGATAGCTTTTACGTTTTAGTCTTTGAAAGTTACATCAAGTTCCTTTAATCCAGCCTCCTTTATTTACAATTAATCTGTTCATCTATTCATTCAATAGGCCCATGTTTCAGGTAACCTGCTAGTCATGAGGGACAAAAACTGATTAAGATATGGTATCTGCCCTTATTGAATTGGGAAACATATATGTTAACAATTATCATTTCATGCACGAAAACTTTCCTAACTTCCTCATTTGCATTCAAAATCAGCTTGCTGCCTTCCTCTGTGTTCCTATAGCATTCTAGGCATATGTACAGCATTGCTTTTATCTCAAGGCATCATGGTTATTCATTGTCACTTTTCTCTACTAAACTGAAAGTTCTTTGAGTTTTTTGAGATATTTTTCATATCAGTGTTTTTAGTACCTAGTGCTGATCTTTGAAACATAACAGATGTCCAATAAATGTCTGATAAGTTAATGAAGTGTGTGTTAAGTGCTGTCAAAGAGGTACTTGTGTTTTTTTTTTCAGAGAGGTACTTGTTAACTGTTATTAGTCATATGAACAAAATGGTATAAATACTGAGGAGGCAACCTTTGAACTGAAGCTCTAAAAGACAAATAGGTAAAGATTCTGGGTAGGATATCACAGGAAAAGGGAACTGCAGAGAAAAAAGTGGTATTTCAAAGAGCAAAATATAAGAGGCTATTGGGGGAAATAGGAAAATGTGGGTTGGGATGCGATTTTGAAGAGTCCTGACTGCTTAGCTAAAACTGGATTCTATCTCAGAGGCAAAGGGGTGGGGTTGGGGTGGGGACAGAAGCGTTTTAAGATAAGGAATGGCATGATCACTTCTATTTTTTCCACACAATTATTCTAGTGTAGGGCTGAAATGGAGGAAACTGACACCAAGGAGGAGAAATAAAGAAAAGTCATTGAGAGAAGTACAGTGATCAGTCCAACATCACGGGTCAGCCAGGCATCATACCATTTCTGCACACCTGGAGCAGGGCAAGACTCTTGAGTTTAAGGTTCTGGGATGTGGGCATAAGTGTTGTTCAGGGGAAGGTAAGGGCACCTGTGGCTCGGTCAGTTAAGAGTCTGATTCCTGATATCAGTTCAGGTTGTGATCTTGTGGTTGTGAGATCGAGCTCCACATCAGGCTCTGGGCTGACAGCGTGGAGTCCATTGGGAGATTTTCTTTCTCCTCTCTCTCTCTCTCCTCTCTGTCTGTCCCTCCTTCTCTCTCTCCCTCTCTCTCAAATATAAATAAATAAAGCAGAGAAAGAAAAATAAACAGAGGAAAGTAAAGTATGAGACACCAAAGTTACCAGAATGAAACCATGTATTAGGGAGGAGTTAAGCTAGGTCATAAAAATATCAAGAGTTGTTAGATAGGCTGACAGGAAAATAAGGCATTTTAGGCAGAGGTTAAAACAATGAAAGGCAGAGACAGACTGCTGCGTGTGTGTGTGTGTGTGTGTGTGTGTGTGTGTGTGTGTGTTGGCAGTGATCTAGAGTCTAGGAAACAGGGCTGCAGAGATCATCGGGGGCTAATTCGTATATATCTCTTGGGTTAATAACATTCATATATGTATGTATAAATTGTTACCATCTACAGCTCTATTCTGGCTATCATAAGTGGTTTATTTATTAGTCATCTAGCTAGATAGATGAAGACTTAGTCAGCTAGCTGGTTACTTTAGAACCACATACCTTAAAAAGAACTGTTTCCTGGCTATGGGTTTTCCACTGGTCAGTGGTGGGTATACCCCATCTTCTGGAAACAACTAGATGAACTATCCTAGGCTTTGTCATCAGCACTTACTACAAATGAAACTTCAGTTGAAACCTACTGATAGGTTGATACAGTCAATGAATAAAGCATGCTAAGACAGGACTCTGAGAATCTGAACAGGTCCGTGGAAGTGCCCACACATCTCTGTTCAAGGAGCTATAAAGCCTAACACTATTGTACACCAATCCTCACACAAAGAAAGAGGTGTGACCGAAAGGAATTTGCCCTCAGGTCTGCTTCCCACAGATTCTCGTACACTTCTTTGGGTGCTGGCCACAAACAGATACAGAGATTTTCCACAGTCCTTCTTATACTGCTTGGCCCAGGGACTGGAGAAGGGGAAATCTGAGAAGCAAAGGCTTTTCCTTCAGAGCCCAATTTCAACCATTAGCTTTCAAATGAGACTAAAAGCATTATAGAGTAGAACTTCAACTTGCTCTTCTGTTTATTTCAGTCCTCTCCTTTCTCTCTCTCTCTGAACTACTCTGTCAGGGTGGGCCTCGAAAGCCTGAGTGGTCTAAGGAACTGAAAAGTGAGGAACCATGTTAAACCATTCTACTTCCCCATGTTCCAGCCACCCGATGAATCATTCATTCATTCATCAACAAATATTTAAGGAGCTCCTACTATGTATCAGGCACTGTTCTAGGCTCTAGAGATACACTAGGGAACAAAACCAGACATACTTCTCTGCCCTGTGTAACTTAACTTCACATGAAGAAAGACTAACTTTAAATAATGAACACCCAGGTAAGAAAAGTATATAATAAGTTAAAAGATAAGTTCTATGAGAAAAAAAATATAACAAGGAATGAGGCATTGATGATGAAGGAAGTGATTGGAGGAGGTAAGAACTGCAATTCAAGAAAATGGTGGTCAAGGAAGCATTGAGAAGACGGCATTTGTGTGCCTTGAAGGGGGGCCTACCTCATAGCAAAGTCCTGCTACTTCTACTCAGGGGAATTCTGCAGTCAGTGCTGTTCTCAACTTTGGCAGGCATTCAGTGAATGCTCTTTGCCATGGAAGTCCCTTTCATTAAAAAGACCAACAGCTGGTCCAAACCAAGCCCTTTACCTTGGCCCAAAAGACTTGTGTTGCTTTTAAAATCTTCTCTCTACCACCTACAACAAAGAATCTACAAAGCAATCCTGAGAATATCATTCTCTCCAGACTCTCACTTCTTTGCATGGCTCTCCTTTTTCCTATAGTCTGTATTCACATCTAACTAGCCACAATTATCTAGAGAACTTAAGAGAATTCTGAATTTCCTAGGAAATTGAGGAAGGAGTATATATAGCTAGCATTTTTGAACATGCTCTCTGCTTTTAGTGCTTATATGCAGCAAGACCCAAAACAACCTTAAGAGGCAGGTACTAGTGTTATTTAGCTTTAAAGATAAGTATATTAAGGCTTAAAGAAGTTAAACAACCTGTCTATGGTCATAGGATATTTAGAGCCAGAATTTGACTCCGGGGGTGTGCTGTAGAGCCCACACAGTATCTAGGTATCATTTTAGTGTTCACATCTGGCCCTGCTAAGCCAAGTTAAAACTTCAGTATCTCAAATCATGTCTTTCTATAATATATAATATTTGATATTACTTTTTCATCCAGCACCTATCCCCAAAGAAAGAAAATTTAACAATAAGCAATAAATTTCATCCAAATAAACTTAATAAATGGTCTTACAACTAGCCCACTTTATTTATTTATTTTTTTGGAGTCAGTCTCTTTTTTTTTTTTTCAAGTTTTTATTTAAATTCCAGTTATTTAACATACAATGTAATATTAGCTTCAGGAGTAGAGTTAGTGATTCACCACTTACATTCAACACTCACAACAAGTGCCCTCCTGAATCCCCATTTGACCCATCCCCCTGCCCACCTCCACTCTGGTAACCCTCAGTTTGTTCTCTATAGTTAAGAGTCTGTTTTCTGGGGGCGCCTGGATGGCTCAGTAGGTTGAGGGTCTGACACTTGATTTTGGCTCAGGTCATGATCCCAGGGTTGTGAGATTGAGCCCTGCATCAGGCTCTGCACTGAGTGTGGAGCCTGCTTAAGATTCTCTCTTTCTCTCTCTCTCTCTCTCTCTCTCTCTCTCTCTCTGTCTCTCTCTCTCTCTCTCTCTCTCTCCACCCTTCTAGCCCTCTCCTCCACTCATGTGCTCTTTCTCTCTGTCTCTCAAATAAACAAAAAAAATTTTTTTAAAGAGTCTGTTTTCTGGTTTGCTTCTCTTTTGTCCCCCCTATGTTCATCTGTTTTGTTTCTTAAATTCCACATGAGTGAAATCATATGGCATTTGTCTTTCTCTGACTGACTTATTTCATTTAGCATAATACTCTTTAGCTCCAACCATGTTGTTGCAAATGTCAAGATTGCATTCTTTTTTATGGCTGAGTAATATTCTACCATATATCTGAAAAGCAACACACACACACACACACACACACACACACACACACACACACACATATCTTTATCCATTCATCAGTTGATTGAAATTTGGGTTTTTTCTGTATTTGGCTATTTTTTATAATGCTGCTATAAATATCAGGGTGCCATGTATCCCAACTAAGCCCACTTTAAAGATGGAAGGAAGGAAAGACAAATATAGCAGTAAGCAGTTTACTGGCTTCTAGAGTTCCAGGTCATCACAACAAAAAAAGCTGCATACCCATATTTCACTTATTTCCAACTTGGGCTGCTTTTGATGATCTTTCACTCAGTGTCAGTTACTAAGTTGTGGGCCCTGATATAACCCGTATTTCTTCATGTCAACAGTATTAATAATAATAATAATTCAAATTTCACTGAATTTTCCTTACATACATTCATAGAAATCTTCAATTCTTAAATCCTAGTTAAACCAAAATTTTTATATTTTTAAAAAGCAAAGTTTCAAGACATAAAACCTTTACAGAGCAGAGGAAAACTAAAATTGAAATTTATTTTCATGATATGGATAATGATTTTTTCTGGGAGCAAAATGCTATAACTTGGGGCATCCAGGTGGCTCAGTTGGTTAAGCATCTGACTCTTGGTTTCAGTTCAGGTCATGATCTCATGGTGTCATGGGTTCAAGCCCCACGTCAGGCTCTGAGCTGGCACCACAGAGCCTGCTTGGGATTCTCTCTTTCCCTCTCTCTCTGCCCCTCCCCCACTTGTGCCATCTCTGTCTCTCTCAAAATAAATAAACTTAAAAAAAATTTAAATGCTATAACTTTACAGATACCCGTGTATTTAATTTGTATTGGTTATGCGTTCATTGATCTGTGTATGTTCATAATCACTTATGTTAGGTGCACACCTAATGTGAAATCAATGCTCAGAGAGACTTCCCTCAAAAAAAGTATATCCTCTTCTATTGTCTTAAGTGAGTTAGTAGGGTTCCTGTTATCCAAGTGGGAATGATATTGGGTTCTTGCTCTCTTTATTACAGGGAATTCTTAGATTCACACGTAATTCTCTTCAATTTGTTTTTAACAATAATAATTTCTCCTGAGAATCTGCCCTGAGAATTATCAAAGCTGAAAATCAACAGGTGGCTCTGATGATGCTCCCAAGCTCTCTGGTGACTTGGCAAGGGAAACTTGCCATCATTGTTGGAATAAAAGGAGAGTCGGGGAGATGTAAATCATTAACTCTGAAGAAAGAAAGAAACTCCATGGGATTTATTTTGGTTGAGAAGAATCAGACTTACTGAGATATGGTTTTATGAATGCATATTTTAATTGAGTTTTTTTAAAGATTTTATTTTTAAGTAATCTCTACACCCAACATGAGCTCAAACCTATAATCCCAAGATCAAGAGTTGCACTCTCCACCTGGAGAGTGGGCCAGGCAGGTGCCCCTTTTAATTGATTAAAAAAAAAAAAAAACCCTGATGGATTTTTTCTATAATGAAGCATTTGTTTAGGGTTTTCCCCTGGCAAGATCATGTTTCAAAGAGCCCAAGGAAAGTGGACCCAAGGGAAATGACTTGAATGTATGCTGTGGAAAGGAAGGCTGGAGGAGAGAATGAGAGCACAGTCAAGGCTGTGAAAATGAATTTAGCTGTAGCTGTGTGGAGGAGTCAGTGTCAGGGAAAGCTGCTGCTTTGAGGGCAGTATAAGTCAGGGCAGGGAAGTGAGAGCAGTTTCGTGTGTGTTCCCTTTGCCCTGATAGTTCACATGCACTGGTTCTTCAGATCTGCTAGATTGTATCCCTGGGGGGGGGGGGGGGCACAGAGACAGAGACAGCTTCACCCCAGAAAGACAGGAAACTAACTCTTAATCCAGCTTACTGGCCTCCTTATGGCTTTTAGCATTTTCCACTTTACCTACAGAAGCCTGGCTCAATTTGAATTCCACTGAAACTGATTTTTCCCTAACCTGACACCTAGGCACATACCCTCATAGATTAAGCCTTGAAGTATTTACACAAAATTTTTCCCTCACAGAGCTAATGCAACTTTCCTAGCTTTACAGTTCAGTTCTACAACATTTCTCAAATTCCTTAAAATTCATGTAAGCAAAGGTATTTTCCATTCAGAGGCCAACTCTGCCTTAAATGCACGTCTAACTCTAGTTTTATAAATTTGTAGCCAGACTTCTGTTTGACAATTAGAACAGACTAAGGATTCTATTAAAAAGTGTTTGTTGACTGCTCAGTATATAAAAAGGAATATGTTTTGCTTTCCCAATTTTCAAGAAAATTACTTGAGGTCAAGAACTAAGTTTCCATAATGTTTTAGTTCCCATTTTCTCTTTTATACAACCTGTTTCCAGCCCCAAAACTAAACAGGTTTATCCAGTGGCATCAAAAACTTTAGCTTCTAGGGGCGCCTGGGTGGCTCAGTCGGTTGAGCAGACGACTTCGGCTCGGGTCATGATCTCGCGGTCCATGGGTTCGAGCCCCATGTCGGGCTCTGTGCTGACAGCTCAGAGCCTGGAGCCTGTTTCAGATTCTGTGTCTCCCTCTCTCTGACCCTCCCCCATTCATGCTCTGTCTCTCTCTGTCTCAAAAATTAATAAACGTTAAAAAAATTTAAAAAACAAAAAAACAAAAAACTTTAGCCTCTTCATTAACAAGCTGGTCTAATTTGTCTCTCTTTCCCATATCATGAACTCCCATATCAAGAACTTCCACAGAAGCTCCTAATTCTGTAGAAAGGGATATGCATTCAATCAATTATAGTACCTTTTACTAAGTTGATCATAATCCATTTTATTTGAATTGGCCATGTATAAAATGGTGACATCTAGCCTCTGAAATAATCTGACAATGAATCTTGAAAACCACAAATTTCAAGGAAACATTAACAAACATAATATATGGAATTGGCTTTAGATCAACTTGTCAAAAGAAAATAACTTGTCAAAAGAGCTGTATTTTCTTTCTATACCTCAATAAGAAGAAGGAGGAGAAGGAGGAGGAGGAGGAGGAGGAGGAGGAGGAGGAGGAGGAGGAGAGGAGGACAACAACAACAACACCCTCTGGTTCTTTTTCCATGCAGAGAAAAGCAACATGCAAATAAAAATACTGATGTATGGAGCGAATGTAGAACAAATAGTCTAAGTGATGAGCCACCATGTGACTTGATGGTACAGATTCGAGCAACTTAATGCAATCCAAAGCTACAGTGTACACACATCAGTTGCCACACCTGCTCAACCAACTCTGGATCAAGGGTCTAGGTAACCCTTGTTCCTGAAGCAGGGGTTTGGGTTCCACTGGGGAGAATCACCCAACCCTGTGGGTTAGGGTCATTATAATGCTAATTTATAACATCAGTGTGAGACAGCATCAAATACTGACTCTTTTATTTGAGGCAATCAGGCATGAATACTTGAACTTCCTGTCTCTCTGTAAATACCTACATTCATACTAGTGGCCCCCTTTCTTCATTTACAGAGCAAACTGAATTGCCATTTCTCTGGTTCAGAGCAAACATACTCCTCTGTGCTCTGGATTCCAGAGCCTCCTGTCTCCTGCAGGACACAGCTCCATCACAGTCATTGTCTCTTTTTCTTTAGTCTGCCCTCTCCATTGGTTCCTTTCCTTCAGTGGATACCTATGCTTATACAGAATTTCTCCCCCTGCTTACCGCAGTCTTTTCCTCACCTGCCATTCAAACCTCAACTAGTAATCTGCTACCCCAATAAATCTACTGAAGCAGTTCTTGTTAAGTCCATCAGCAACCTATTCCAATGGACACTTCACATTGAACTTATCTTATTTGAACTTTTGACAATTCATTACTATTTCCTTCTTTCAAATGCTCTGCCCCTGGGTTTTTACAGTAAAATATTCTGTGGACATTCCTGTTAGTTCAGTCTCAATCTTAGCCATCTTGTCCACACATATTTCAAAAGCTGGTGTTTCCCTAAAATCCACTTCAAGCCACTTTTCTCATTCTACATTTCTCAATGCATGATCTCATCTACTTCCATGGTTTTAACTGTTTACTCAGAGAATGGTGTAGCCAATGTAGGTTTCCCCCCTTTCTTTAATAAAGTACAGTGTTTGGGATGGCAGTTAAAATGTCATCTTGTGTTTCTTTTTGGTTCCAAAGATACACAGTAGACAGTTTCCTATCGTGGGGAAAGATGTCATGCCACATTTTACTGACTTATTGAAGCTGTATAGTCTCATGGGATACAGAGCTCTAGGTAGAAGATGAGGCAATTTGCCTAAAGATTCCCAAAGATTCCTTTTATGCAGGAAACAGTAAATTACTCTGACTCCTGTTCTTGAGATTTTGAGTTAGGAAGATCTGCTAGGGTCAGCCAGAATAGTTCCCCACACAGGTCCTGTGGCAAAGAAGGGGGACAAGAGCCCTAAATAGTTGCCGTGAACATAAAGACAGAAGATGCAGTGGGTTAGCCCTGGTGCTTGACAAAGAGAGGAAGGGAAAAGGCAGTTCTCTGTCTTTGAAGTAATTAATATTGAAATCCCTAGAATGTGACCCAAACCATTCTCTTTCTCTTGTAGAATTCTTATATCCTGTCAGGCATCAAGACTTTTTGATTACAACTTCCAAGTATCTCCTGTACCCTTCCCTGCTTTCAATTTCATTCTCATTGATTTGAGTCAGTCCCTCCTCATCTCTTGCTAGGACAATTACAACAGCCTCTTTACTGGGTTTCTACCACCAAAGTCTTACCTCACTCTCAGAGTCCAGTGCCTAAAAATGCAAATGTGATACTATCCCTTATCTGCTTGAGACCATTTGATGGTTTCCCACTCTCCACAGGCGAAAAGCCCAAACGCCTTAACATGCTCCACACGGACTCCATCTTCTGGACTCTGCCTGTCTTTACAGCTTCAATTTTTCATTTCCTACCTTGTTTTTCAGGCCATAGGAAAACCAAATTATTTGTAGTTAGCCCTAATTCCATGCTGTTTCTTTCTTTCCATCTCTTTGTTCATGCCATTCACCAAGTCTTGAGTGCTCTTCACCTTGCATCTTGCTCTTAGTTGTCTTTGAAGACTCAGCTTTGGCATCATCAATTCTCTCACGTTCCTGAATAATTTTCTGGGTGACTGGCATGTTTATTTCTGTGGTTATTCTAGCCACATGCTCCTCCCGATCAGTCCATTCCTTGGTGATTGCTTGGAAGACCCATCTTGACAGACAATCAGGGCAAATGAGTGGTAACATATTGTTGAGAAGATTGGGAAACAACACTTACAAAAATACCTTAGAACCCTGAGGAACTAGAGTAGGCCTTAGCTTGTCCTCTGATCTTGATCACTTTTCTATTCACCTCTCCCTGACAAGATTTATAGCTTCTGATAATAATTTTTTCCCTGTGGATTCTCTGCATGACATTAAATGGAATGTGCTTAGTAATCTGCTTATGACGTATCTTCCTCTGATCATGCTTTTTGTAATTTCCACTCCTTGGAGTAACTAGAAAAGCTTCATAGTGGGGCGCCTGGGTGGCTCAGTTAGTTGAGCAACCAACTTCAGCTTGTGTCATGATCTCACGGTTGTTGAGTTCGAGCCCCACATCAGGCTCTGCACTGGCAGTGGGGAGTCTGCTTGGGATTCTCAATCTCTCCTCTCTCTCTGCTCCTACCCTGTTCACACTTTCTCTCTCAAAATAAATAAATAAGCAAACAAAAAAGCTTCACACAATGAGTGGGTCCAAAGAATGTTATACAACCACTAAAAGCACAAGTTTTGGAATTAGACTAACAGACTCAACTTCAAATACTCATTCATTCTGCCACACACTGTGTAACTCTGGAACTTAATCTAAGACTTAATCTCCAATCTTTAAAATAGAAATAATAATAATAATAATAATAATAATAATAATAATTCCTACCACACAGGATTATTGTGAGGACTAAGTGAACTAAATATATAAAGTACTTGTTCAAGTGCTCAATAAAGGCTAAATTTACAGTGTTCTTGGGAGGATGAAAACTGATGCTGGGAATACAGAGCACACTTTTGCTTGGAGTGAACCTAATGATATGCCTTTTGCTGCAATTAAGCAGGAGTGCCTCTGGGTAACAGCTACATGGAGAGAGTCTCTTCCACTCCCTCAGGTGGGAAGGAGCGGAAATGAATCATGCCATGTGGAGGAGACTGGAGCTAGTGTGGGAGGGGAAACTGTGTAGGAAGCCTCTCTCAGTTGTACCAGTTTCTCTTTCTCTGCATAGGTGCAGGCTCCCACTTAAGATAGTAAAACAACAGGATATCTGTGGGCCCTTTCTAAAGGGTTCTGGAATGGTCACAAAGCTGGCCCACTCGAGAACCAACCATCTGTCTGGGGACAGCAGTGATCCCGTCAGTGTGGCTGGATTAGTGACTGATGCTGGTCAGCTGATCAGGACTCAAGGGTGAGCTGGGCAGAGAACAAGCCTGGCACATAAGTACAAAATGAGGAGTCTGCTTCTGTTGACTCTCCTGCTTCCCAAGCGTTGGCCTGTTCCTCAGGGCCTTCATCTCTTCAATCCTAAGACTCTCCTCTACAAATAAGGCACATTCTTTTCAGTTCTGAGGAGAATGTGGAGTATACCTGTTACCGACTCAGTAGGTGAGGAATTAAGCTCAAATGTTTAGTATTCTATCAAATCTCTCTCATCAAACTATTAAAGTTCACCTTCCTTGTGACATTTCAATGTTTCAATCAATGTTTCAATCCCACACAAGAGGAGCTTCAACACTCTTAACTAAAAGGATTCTCACTTTAACTGAAGTACTATAGACTTCCTCAGAGATGGTCTCAGCTTGGGGTGGCATTTCTCTGTCACTTTGGCACCTCACAATATCCACTTCTGAACAGTGCTACCTGGACCACCATATATTCAACATCTGTCCCTAGGAATGAGGCCTAGGAATGGAGTTTAGAAAAGGTTCCTTTAATTATAGGGTGACTTATAGTCTCTATGAATTTTATACTTTTTTTGGGGGGATGTTTTAGGTCAATTTTATAACTTCCACCACATTGGAAGTCTGTCACTGAAAACAGTCCCTGGTTCCTTATTCACTGGTAAGTCAAACATATTGTTCCTCCTATTCCTAGAAAGTAAGTGAAGTTATTTAGGAACACATCTTAAGAAAATAGGGCAAGTCCTGGGCAGTTGGCTTCTGTCTTTTGCAACACTGGAGGGTGTTAGTTAGTTAGTTAGTGTTAGTTAGCATGGACTTCCAGGAGTATATGTATCCACAACATCCATGTATCCCTCTGCTGGGATTTACCATGGTAGGTTCAAACATTTTTTTAAAAGAAATAAATACTGTAGAGAAAGGTGAAATTTTCTGTGCAGTGCACTCTAATGGTAATCACAACCATGAGATAGATTGATAGGATTTTATTATTTCTGTGCAAATTTTTATACATATCAACAATAGTAATAGTAGCAATAGTAATAACACATGCAATGCTTAAAATGGGCCCAATACATTCTGATACCTTCTGTGTATTCACTCATGATCTTATGAGTAGATAGGTATCAATATCATTCCCATTTTATTGATGAGGAAACCAAAACTTGATTAAGTCACAAGTTGGAGAGCCAGATTCTTTAAAAATATATAGAGAGATGTTTGTGTTTTTAACGTTACATAAAAGGTGTCACGCTGAATGTGTACTTCATAATTCGCCTTGTAACTTACTACATTTTTGAGATGTGTTTGTGTTAATATGCACAGCTCTCATTCATTCATGTAAGCTGCCACACAGTATTATATTATATGGTTACTCCACATTATACTTACCTATTCTCCTATTCCCAACCCTGTGGTAATTTGTAATTTTTCACTATCACAAAAATATTGTCAAGGAATATCCTGGTATATATATATATGCTCTTGCATATGTGTAAGAATTTCTCTAGGGCAATATACCTGGAGTTGAAATTGCCCAGTCACAGAGCATATCATTAAACTGTGTGTCAATTTATACTTCCACCAGGAAAATATGAAGGTTATTATTTGCTTCACTCTCTTGCCAATACTTGATATTATCAGGCCCTTAGATTTTTTTCCTATATGATATAAGTAATAAAATACTTTTCTGTGGTTTTAATTTGTATTTTCTTAATTTCTGGTAAGATAGAGCATCTTAAGTTTATTGGCCACTGAGACATTCTTCATTGTGGATTCCCTGTGCATCACCATCTTTTGTCAGTTTTCCTTTTGAGTATTCTCTTTTGTGCTGATCTATAATAGTCCTTTATACATTTGGTCTTTAGTCCCCATATACTATATAACACATCTAATAGATAATGCTTGTCATACATCTTTCCACTGCTACTTGCCTTGAATCCATGGAGTTAAATCTCATCATGCTCATAGGTGCTGCTAACACAAACACCATCACTCCACTTTTCCTGTGCTCTAATCCCTATAAAGTCCTCAATATCATCTAATCTGTCTCTTCATCCTATGCCTCCCCAATCTTAAAACAAACTTCCTCTGTGCCTTATGCAATTTATGGTCATGATCAATAAAATTCCTTATATTCATAACTCTTCTCTGAATTCTCCTTTCATCTTCTTAAGGGGACTCTGAGTCACCCTGAGGACACTGCTTCCCCTGTAGTCCACTCAAGTGGTGGCTAGCTTAGGTCTTGTAGTTTTTATACCACTGGGGATGAAGGTGGAGTACATGGCCCCACATCTCCATGATGTTGCTTTCACATCTTATTATCCCTCCTCAAACATATCCCCCCACCACACACAACTTTATCTCACGTTATGGTGGTTTTAGAATACAGTTCCAAAAATTCTTTGATATTTCTCTCATTGAGAGGTCAGGTCTATATCCTTCCCATTAATCTGGTTTCTGAGAATGCTTGACCAATGGGCTTTGGTGGACATGAGGCTGTGGCTGTTTCTAGATCCAGACTTCATGAAACTGGCTGTTTCTCTTCTTATATCTTAGGATTCTGACTTTTGGAACCCAGCCACTATTCAGCCACAGAGCAGCCCAGGTAGAAAGAAATAGAGATCCCCAAAGCCTTAAGCCCCCACTGAGCTCTGAGCCAACAGCCAGCACCAAATTACCAGCCATGTAAGTGAGCCACCTTGGAAGTGGATCCTCCAACACCAAGAAATCAGACTTAGCCAATCCCACATGGAGCAAAGACAAGCCTTCCCCACCAAGGGTTGTCTAATTGCAGATTCATTAGTTACATAAATGATTGCTGTTTTAAGCCACTAGGTTTGACATAGTTTGCTACACACCTAAGCTTCCTTTCTCTCTAAAATTCTTTTTTGAGTTTATACTCCTTTTTTAATGGTTAATTATCTGTTTTTAAAATAAGAGCCAATTCCTATTAGCTTTTTGTACATCATGGTCTAATTTCTGCAACAGATACCTCATTGTAATAAGAGCCTTCTGGTAGAGTTTCCCAGAGTAAACAAATTAACTCAGCACTAAATAAGACATTCCTTTCTTTTTAGGTTGGATTCAGGGTGAGGCTATATGCATTCCTTAGAATTGAGTTGAACAAACACAACATATCCTGACTTCATGTTTTCGTTAGCTAAGTTGACTTAGCTCTCTGAACTAAGTAACATTTATGCTTTACATTTGGTCTAATGCTTAAAAACTTCCAGAAAAGGGGTGCCTGGGTGGCTCAGTAGGTTGAGCTTCTGACTTTGGCTCAGGTAATGATCTCATGTTCTGTGGGATTGAGCCCCATGTCAGGCTTCACTTTCTGTGAAGAAGATAATAGATTCCTTATTTACAGGCCTGTGAGAAGTAGCAATTTGTAGGACATCACATACTTTGTGGCATAAACAGCCTGGAATCTGGGTAAGCCCAGGGATTATTTTATTAATTCTAATATTATACCTCTTATATAAGTGGGAAGGATGACAGAGGCCTGCCACTAAGGAAGATGTCTAAGGATGAAGAGGCTGGCCTTCCAAAGTCAACACCCAGGCCTGCCATCTTGGAAATGCCCTTTCTTACATTTCTTCTTCCTTCTGTCCTCCGGATCATACTTCAATCTTCTGCCTTAATATTTCCAGGGTTTAGGAATGGGGTATAAAGAGGAGCTCATGGACTCCCTTGACTCTTTAATGGAGGTGAGGATGGGGGGAAAGGGAATGGTGTTTTGCCAGGAAACACTGTTATCTTCTTTCTTTATGTTCATTTTTTTTTGCTTGTTGCTTAATGGAGGAGTAGAGGGATGACCACTTTGAGGTACAGGACTCCTTTTTACTTCCTCTGCTTTCATAACCTCATGAAGCCAGAAGAACAAAGTGAAGTTACTTAACACATGACCATAGCCTAGTCCATACTCTTTTCCTTTCATTCACATTAGGCAAGCAGAATGAAATTACATTTCCTTGTTAAAAAGGGGGGAGGGGGCTTTTTTTCCTCACAGAATGTCTGAGCTGGAAGTCACCTTGGACATGTGTAGGCCAGCAGTTTCAGGCTCTGTTATATAGCACCCTCAGGCTCTGTGGAGAGGCTAAATAAGCCTTCTCTGCGCACTTCAAATGTGGCTCTGTTTTGACTCTTTTCTATGCCTTTTATTGATAAAAGACTACTACCAATTTTTAAAGAGCATAAAAAGCCACTAGTAAAGGGGCAGTGAAGCAAATGTATTGCCCAGGAACTTCAGTGCACATGAAAAGCAGAATGAGAATCTGGGTCTTTTAACCTCCTCTCTAGTGTTCTGTCTTTTCTCTACTCAAGCTATGCCTGCTATGTGATTTATTAGCCAAGAGCAAGTGGGGACAGGGGTGTTGGAATAAAGGAAGCTGACTGACCTTGGATTTACCCTCCCAATGAGGAAGCCATCTTAGAGGCTTTGCCACTTCTGTCAATGCTTCTGTTTCACACCAGGCTCGCTGTGAGCTGGAGGAACATGATACCCTACTGATGATGCTCTGTGCAGCCCCATGTGGGCCATAATGATCCACACCAGCCTGCAGGCCTACAGAAAGTAGACTCACTGTGCTGAGAACATCCTCCTCCAGGTCCTTCAAGTCCCCCCAACTCCAAGGAAACATAACTTTTAAGGTGTTAACAAGTTTATAACTTTAAAAATGTGAATGGGTGGAATACTCTGCTAAGGCCATGACCTGTGATACCACTTTGGAGAGACATCTGTGCCTTCCTGACACCAAACTACTCTGAAATGATAGAATACTCTTATCTGTATTAATCAGTCTGACACTTTCTATTTATAGTCTTCTAGTTTTTGTTTTGTGGTTCTACATAGAACCATAAAATGGACAGTTCCTTAAAAGCTGGGATCATATTCTGAAAACCTTATTTTCTAAACCTCAAAGTAGAACCTATAAATAAGGAGGGCACTTTTCGGGATGAGCACTGGGTGTCATATGTAAGAGATGAATCGCTGGGATCTCCTCCTGAAGCCAAGACTACACTGTATTTTAACTAACTTGGATTTTTTTAAAAAGAATGCATATAAAGCTTAGACAAAATATTAGAGTGAGAGCTCATGGCAGAAAACGCAGCATTTGTAGCAACTGGTAAATATACATAGGATAATGCTATGCTCTTAATAGGTTCCTAGATCTCTGAGGAAGAAATAAATTAGACCCTGGCTGCACACACCCCATGACAAAAATATAAATAATTTAGAGAAAGTATATGCTGACAAAATGTAAAAATGAAACAAATGATTAGTTTGTTGATGATAAGCAGAATGAAAGATAACTACATATCTGGAGGTAATGGAGTGATGACATCCTTTTCAATGCAATCCAAAAAAACATTCATGAGCACTGTCTGTAAGTTAGGCATTGTGAGAAATGCTGACTCAAAGAGAACACTCGATTTTCCAAGCTAATGATACAAGACAGTCCCAGACAGAAGCAGAATAGGACCAGATGCAAAGCCAGAGTGAACAAGTTGTTTCTAGTCTAGGAAAGGGTTTGGAAATGGAGGGAGCTTCTGGATGACCATTTTAGATCACTCCAGGGCCTAGTTACAGTGTTGGGAAGAGGAAACAGCATTAGCTGAAGTGTCAGCAGTGATTTGGAGGTTTTTGCTTGAGGTGAACAGCAGTGAAAAGACTTGAGTTTCAACTTGGATCTTGTGTTTGCCTGATGGTCCAACATTGTCCAATATTGGCATTTGGCAGTAACAGCAATGTTGATCTTAGTTGTTGGAGGAAAACTCATAATTCTCCTGGTCTAGTGGAAAATGGCCAGGATGAGTCAGAAGGCTCATCTCCCTGGTGGAATAGCAGTATCCAATAGTATTTTTACCTCTTTTTTTTTCTTTCAAAGTAGAACTAGATAAATGGACAGAGAATTCACAATGGACTTTCTAAAAAGTGCCCGGGAGGCCTATTTTACTGCTGAAAGATCAAGAGTATAGAAAGAAGAGTCCTGAACCAGAAAACTGGTAGAAAAAAAAAGTTTGTTCTAAGCCTGCCTCTTTGGCTTTCTTTTCTTTCTTCTTGAGAATTAAAAAAGAAAAAAGTAAAGTAAAGCTACTTGATGCCAAAATCCACATTTCTTCCCCAAGGTTCACAAGGCTGACAGATATGTAAAAAAGTAACTATAACAGATGATCATGAATTGAAAGCTGTCTCATTACTTTTCATTTTCATTTAGTTATACTTTTTATGACATGTCAAAAAAGGAAGCAACATTGCTTTCTAAAGAAATATTTATTTCCTGAATTGATGTCACCAAATTAACTCATGTGGGATAGTCCTTCAAATGGAAGAAATCATGGTGACATTACATGGTCCAAAAAGCTGGCAAATTTCTGAGGGTGAGGCGACACTGAAAAGGGGTTGGGAGAGAGAACGCAAATCTAGAAAGAAAGGAGAGCTATTTAACTTTTAAGTGTTCTGAATGAAGCTGATAATACTTTTCTGCTTAGACATATTTCAGATTTTCAGAAATTGAAGTTTCTGCCAAAAGCAGTTTAACATCCTTGCTGTTTGTGAGGTATGTGTTCTTTTCAAATGTTTCAAATTAAGGCAAATAGACAATCCAGGAAGGATTACTATTAAACTTGGTGAGTGCAGGATTTAACTTACTCTCACCTGCCTCCAGTCCTTTGGCGAATACAGTGGTAAATCAAGCAAGTAAGCAATGGGCAAAAGAAGAGGTTAAGAAAAGACCTTTTCATTTAGAGTCACTCTTCCAATATCTGTGTGTCCCTGGCTCCTGCTAGCTTGCTGGGCCTCGCCTCACAAGTAACTAGGGAGTGGACTGATGAACTGCTTAATGACCCATGAAGCGAGGGGCATGATTAACTCAATCCCTTGCATCTGAAGTTCAAAATTAAATAAATGAAGATGTTAGATAGTTTGTCAGAATAAAATATCCTTAGGATGGTTGTGACTGCCTGAGCAAAAGAGCAAAGGAACCTTACTGGCGGCTAGAGTTAGAATAGCTAGCTATTTGACACTTCTTTTTTGTTGTTGTTTTTAAATTTTTTTTAATGTTCATTTATTTTTGAGAGAGATAGACAAAGTGTGAGCTGGGGAGGTGCAGACAGAGAGGGCGACACAGAATCCAAAGCAGGCTCCTGGCTCTGAGCTGTCAGCACAGAGCCCAACGTGTGGCTCAAACTCACGGACCGAGAGATCATGACCTGAGCCAAAGTCAGATGCTCAACCGACTGAGCCACCCACATGCCCCTCTATTTGACACTTCTGGTATCTTTCAGGTAGGTACAGCTTCTCAGTGATCCCTTAAAATTCCTTGCCTACTTCTACTAGAGCCCTTGTCACACTGTATTGTAACTGTCTATGTAGAGATCTTCCATTCTCAGTAGACCGAATGCTTGGAGGCAGCGACAGTATTCTATCCTTATTTGTATCCCCACTCCCCTGCATATAGTAGATGCCCATCAAATGCTGAATGGGTGAATGGATAGACAGATGGAGAAAATCATCACACTCACCATGGTTAAGCATTTCAAAACTGGTGATGGAATGCTTAACATTAACTTGGCAAGGGAAGGAAATAATCCTGAGAAGAGTTAATTTCCATGAGACATCTTGGGTAAACCAACTAAAGGATGTATGTAGGTAATCAAATGAATAATCTTATGCACAAGCTCTTACAGATTGCAGAAATTTGTTTTCAAGGAAGGTGAGTCATGAGTGAGGGCATCTGTAGCCTTGCACTTTTGACTGTAACAATGTTGTAGAATGAGAAATCAGAAAAGGCCGATGAGGATCACCACCCAGATATCTGGCAAATCTGCCCTTTGACTAGTTAATTATTCAAACCATCTGGAATAATTTTTTAAACAATTTTTAAAGTTTATTTATTCTGAGAGAGAGCTCAGGAGGGGCAGAGAGAGAGGAGAGAGAGAGAGAGAGAGAGAGAGAGAGAGAGAGAGAGAGAGAGTCCAAGCAGGCTTTGCACTGTCAGTGCAGAGCCCGATGCAGGGCTCAAACCCATGAACTGTGAGATCATGACCTGAGCCAAGATCATGACCTGAGCCAAAATCAAGAGTTGGACACAACTGACTGAGCCATCTAGGCGCCCTGGAGTAATTTTTAAATACCAACTTCCAGAACAGTGGTTCTCAACTCTCTTTTTCTTATGATCTACAAGTCGTATGTTTCTCTCTCCTTCTTCTCCCCACCCTTTCCTGCCTCCTCACACATGAACCCTCTTCACCCAATTATTATCTGTGTGTTTTGTGCCTTGGTGGATGAATGGGACAGGGTGAGAAAGTCAAAATCTCCTGAGGGCTACTTCTTTTCTTTGGTTCTAAAATTCTTAGCTCTGTGAAATAAATAAATAGTTGTGGGCTCATCTAAAATATATGGAGAACAGGGGCACCTGGGTAACTCAGTTGGCTGAGTGACCAACTCTTGATTTGGGCTCAGGTCACGATCTCATGGTTCGTGGGATCAAGCCCAGCACAGGGCTCTGCCCTGAGCATGGATCCTGCTTGGGATTCTCCCTCCCTCCCTCCCCCTTCTCTCTCTCTTTCTCTCTCTCTCTCTCTCTCTCTCAATAAATAAACATGTAAAACAAAGAGTAAAAGGTATAAAAAACAATACCAAAGGAGAACATTCCCTCTATGACTAAAGTTTCTTCAGGGTGGGGAAGATGCAGAGAAATGGCAGATATGAACAGAGTAAATAAGTGGGTAGACTCCAGAGAGAAGAATTATACTCTTGTTTTCTGGGAAGAGTCCCAGAGAAGTGGCATGACTCTGAGAGCTTTAGGAGAATAGAGAGAACCTACACCCAAAAGACAGAACAGAGCCAGAGAGAAGAACTGACTGTATGGCAGATCAAGACAAGAGAGGGTCACAGACAATTAACAAAATCACCATGTCCAAGATGATCTGGCAGCAGAAAAATAGTCCCCATGATTCACGATGGGACCCAGAATTTGTCAGGAGATTCACTAGCCTTTACCTAAGAGAAAGTGACAGTTCAGCAGCAACTTGAATGGACTAATAACTGAGAACCATATTGAATGAACCATGGAGTCTCAGTAAAAACCTGTGGGGATGAATGATGTGTGCTTACAATCCCATGTCTGGTTCTGTGTAAGTTCCTCAGAACTCAGCCACAGCAGTGCAGAAAAGGGGAAGAGATCTTAAATTGACTGAGTTTAAGTTTTACTTTCTATGGTGTAATCATGAGCTCAACACAATAGAGATATAAAAGTATAAATAATTTGTATATTCTGTATATGTAAGTGTGGACTGAAATCCACTTTGCTATTTCTCTTACTGTCTTTCTATCCATCCACCCATCCTATTCCACCTTCCATATCTTTCCAGAAAGAACCTAAGGCAGTTTATAAGTATATATGACCAATTGAAGAATCTTGGTGCTACCATAATAGATACATGAGTTGAACCAGACATTGCTACTTCAGAAGCCAAGAGGCAGCCAACACAAATAAATAAAGCACATCAGAGTAAGCCAAATTCTTTGCCTAAATTGTATCAGTTTTACTGACCTAAGATATGTGTTCCATGATGTTGAACACCCATTTTAAGATTGAGTGTGTATGTGCATATGTATACACACTTATATGCACATACGTGTATGCATGTATGAAATTTTAAATTATTGCGTCTTAAATCTTGTAACTGAGTTCTTTGATTAGGAACCAGATTAGGAACTAGAAAGAGAAGTGGAGCCTGAAGATGGGGCTGAATTGCTACAATCTCAGGATGAAACTTTAACAGATGAGGTGTTGCTTCTTATGGTGAACAAAGAAAGTGGTTTCTTGAGATGGAATCTACTCCTGGTGAAGACTGTTGAAATGACAACAAAGGATTTAGTATATGACATGAGCCTAGTTGACAGAGCAGCAGCAGGGCTGGACTGCAATCTTGGAAGAAGTTATTATGTGGGTAAAATGCTATGGAACAGCATCACATGCTACAGAGAAACTGTCAGGAAAGGAAGTTGGTGGATGTGGCAAACTTCACCGTTGTCTTATTTCAAGACTGCCAAGGCCATCCCAGCCTTCAGTAATTAGCACCCTCATCAGTCAACAGCCAACAATATTGAGGCAGGACCCTCTACTAGCAAAAAGAATATGACTCGCTAAAAACTCAAAGAATGGTTAGCATTTTTTAGCAATAAAGTATTTTTAAATTAAGATTCTTTTAAGGCATAATGTTATTACACACTTAATAGACAACAATATAGTGTAAACATAACTTTTATGTGGACTAGGAAACCAAAAATTCATTTGACTCACTCTATTGCAGTATTTGCTTTATTGTGGCAGTCTGGAACCGAACACACCACACCTCCATGATATGCATGTATACAGTTTTCAGCTTCATGTTTTTTTAACTGGGAAGGATGTTTCATTTTATTCATTATAATAACAGCTGAGTACAAACATAGGTTCTTCCAAACAGAGAGAATTTTCACACTGGTTTTTATATGCAGGGCACTGTTCCTCCATTCTGCACTCACACCAATAATATAAATTGTGAATAATAAGTTGGACAATCTTAGTTCATTTTTAAAAAGTTTGATATCAGAAAACCACTTTTGAAATAAAGGGTTCAAATCCCTATTTCTGAAACAGTAGGGTTGGCCCCTGCTTTCATTTAGAGGAGGCAGAGACCAAGTCCAGTATATGAATTATACTCTTTCTTGAGTTTCCCAGAGACATAATTTTTTTAGGAAAGAGCAAATAAAATTATGCATTTGCACACCATTAACAAATGCCCCTGTGGGAAGATTTGTAACATATTTACATGGTTTGCAATAACAATCAAAAGGGCCAAGTTTTGGTCTAACCTCTCTCATAAGTTATTTCTAGAATTTCCCTTTGATTAACATGGACAGTCAATTTTTTCTCCAACAAATCAAAAAATGTCTCCAGCACCATGTAGTAAATGACCAAGCCACCCTATGTGTATGCTCTGCAGCAGATCAGGTATTGACCTTTTTTGTTCATCTAAGTAACAGATTGTAGTGTCTATAGCTCTAGCACAGCAGCATGACCAGGTCATGGAGCTAATAATCACATCCACAATGGGTAGGTTTTAAACTTTCTAACCGAGGAGTGCCTGGGTGGTTCAGTCAGTTAAGCATCTGACTTCAACTCAGGTCATGATCTCGTGGTTTGTGAGTTCGAGCCCCGTGTTGGGCTCTGTGCTGGTAGCTCAGGACCTGCAGCCTGCATTAGACCATGTGTCTTGCTCTCTCTATGCCCCTCACCTGCTCACAATCTGTCTCTCAAAAATAAACATTAAAAAAAAAACTTAAATTTTCTAACCCAAATAATTTCTATAAGCAATGTAGTAGGCAGATTTTAGAGTTCCAGATCTTTGTAAAAGAATACCTGGATTTATTTCCTGATAATTTAATGTCACCAAGAACCAATTGTACTCACAAGAGTACCATCTGAAATCACAGTACTATTGAGTAATCTGCATTTAATCTTAAGACTAACTGTGAACACATTAAAAAGTCATTTTCAGGGGTGGTGTCTCTCCTGGGACTCCTGTGTCTCTTCCAAATGTTACTTAGTAATAGTAAGATATTCATCAACACCACAAAAATGTTATATTAATTAAATCTGTGTTCCTATTAGTTGCAATAAAAAAATACTCCGAATGATTTTACTTTTTTATAAAACTTGTCCTGTAGTTTTTCATCTATGTCTTCAAAATAATAAGGAAAATTATGTCTGGTTAGACTTCCATTTGCAAGTGATTATTCCTGACCAGGACACGTCATTTATGCTTAGACAATTGGCATATGTTTATAAAAACTGTCATCTGTAAGCACTTCTGATTCCAGGAAAAATTTTCTTAATACATGGCTGCATTTCACAACAACATATAATTTAGTCATAAATTAAGCCCCTATGACAAGTTATGCCATTTCACTTGACAAAGTTCTTTACCTGTATAATTCTCATATTCATATTGGTGCCTCAAGTTATATTTTGTTGTCTCAGACACACATTTTTTTTGCCTATTAATTATATAAGCATCTTTGAGGTTTTTTGTTTTGTTTTGTTTTGTTTTTAGAACAGGGTTAGGTTTTATTTTGTTTGGTCTCTAATTCAAATTAACCCTGAACAAAGCTTACAATCCAAAAAAAAAAAAAAATGGTTGATGAACAAGGAGTTATATACAGGAAAACTGAATTTGGGAATGGCAAATATTCTCATGTCAGTAACATTCTACGTTATGAGAAATTCTGTAAGAAGGTTAGAATTTCAGTTTTTATGTATTACTTACACACATTTTTATTTCTTTCTAGGTGTCCATACAACCAAGGAATCATGCCAGTGTCCCTCTGTAGCTGCTATAAGAACACCCAGCTTAGGGTGCCTGGGTGGCTCAGTCAGATAATCATCTGACTCTTGATTTCAGCTTGAGTCATGATCTCACAGTCATGATGGAGCCCTGTGTTGGGCTCTGTGCCAAACATGGAGCCTGCTTGGGATTCTCTCTCTCCCTCTCTCTGCGTCTCCCTGGCTTGAGCGCTCTCTCTCTCTCTCTCTCTCTCTCAAAATAAATAAACTTAAAAAAAAAAGGTGGGGGGAGCTTGGGTGGCTCAGTCGGTTAAGTGTCTGACTTCAGTTCAGGTCATGATCTCACAGTTTGTGAGTTCGAGCCCTGCATTGAGCTCTGTGCTGACAGCTCAGAGCCGGGAGCCTGCCTCGGATTCTGTGTCTCCCTCTCTGCCCCTCCCTTGCTCATGCTCTGTCTTTTCTCTCAAAAATAAATAAACATTAAAAAAAAAAAAAAAGAACACCCAGCTTTACAGCTGAAGTGGTGTTTTAAGCATGGCAGACAATGAATTAAAACATTAAAGCAGGCCTAGTGTTACAAGATAGTACAGGGGTTTTTTTTTTCTTTTTTTTTTTTAAATTCAAGTATAGACCCAATGCTGTGCTTCTGTGGATCCAATCTGCACATTTCACTTATGATCATTTATTTCTCACTCATATTAGCAGCATGTTATTTTCATAAAAGCTTGGTTCAGAGCGGCCAGGAAATAGCCAAGGGGTGAAACTGACCTGGAGTGATATACTAACTAGCAACATATACTCAGAGAATGATCAGCTATGTGGTCAACTGCCCATCTAAGGGGGAAGCTGTCTTTCAGCTTTAGTCTATGTTGCCATAAGACAACACAAAGCACTGACACCGGTTTCCAGTTTTTCAAGAGAAGATGGAAATTTGTGTTTTTTTAATACAAATAAACCAATTTAAAAATGTTGGAATAAATTCAAATTTAAAATACTGTGTAAGGTACTCTGGAGAGGCCAACATAGCCCCAAGTCTTCCTTTGGAGGTTCTGTACGCATGCACATTGCTACTAGACTTTAAGTTCCTAAAATGAAAAGCCTGTGTTTTATTTATCCTTGTATCATGCATAAGAGGGAGCTTTGCATTTAATAATACTCAAATATTCATTAAATGATTGGTTGAAAAATTGTGAATGCTATACCATTAGTCATTTACCAACATTTAGGAAGAAACACAATTGAGCTAGGATCACTGTGCTAGAGCTGGAAATATAGGCATAAAATATAGTATTCTTACCCTCTAGCAATTTCCAGTATATCTGTCTAGATAAACAGGCATGGAGAAGATAGTGACATGCTGTGTGGTTAAAATAAAACAAAAATATGATCAATTTTAATATCTGTGAGAGAAGCAGATACAGTAGAGGGGAGTTCTAATTAGGGTAAATTTATCAAATGGAAGTAATAGCAGAAGAGATTTTTGAGTGATAAGCTCTAGTTAGCCTGTTAGTAGGTGTGGTGGAAGGAAAGAAAGGCTCTGAGAGCAGAAGAAACAGAATATACAGGGTCATGAAGTTAATAGAACAATGATAGTTCAGAGAAGTGCTCATTTGAGTGGTACCTAAGGTGAAAGATGAGAGGAGAAGAGATGACACGTCAGAGGTGAATCAGCAGCCTTTTCAGATGGGCAGGTCTTATATGTCATGCTAGGAATCTAGGCTTATAGCATGAGAGTGGTGGGAAGCCAGTGAGAAATCAAAAAAGGAAGGCAGTAAGCACATTTTCAGGAAGGCACAAGAGTAGCAGTCAGGTGGCCTTGGCCTCATGCTCAATTAGGGCCTGCTAAGTGGCAGTGCCTCCTGACCTCCTGCCTGCCTGTGCCCATGAAGCTGACACAAAGATGTATTTGCATCACCAAGCACTTCTAGTTGGCCAGGACCCATCACATAGTTCCTGCAAGAGGGTTCCTGTTTCTCCACATCCTTGCCAGCATCAATAGTCTCCTGATTTGTTCATTTTAGCCACTCTGACCGGCATGAGGTGGTATCTGAGTGTGGTTTTGATTTGTATTTCCCTGATGAGGAGTGACGTTGAGCATCTTTTCATGAGCCTGTTGGCCATCTGGATGTCTTCTTTAGAGAAGTGTCTATTCATGTTTTCTGCCCATTTCTTCACTGGATTATTTGTCTTTTGGGTGTGGAGTCTGGTGAGTTCTTTATAGATTTTGGATACTAGCCCTTTGTCCAATATGTCATTTGCAAATACCTTTTCCCATTCCATTTGCTGCCTTTTAGTTTTGTTGATTGTTTCCTTTGCTGTGCAGAAGCTTTTTATCTTGATGAGGCCCCAATAGTTCATTTTTGCTTTTAATTCCCTTGCCCTTGGAGATGTGTCAAGTAAGAAATTGCTGTGGCTGAGGTCAGAGAGATTTTTGCCTGCTTTCTCCTCTGGGGTTTTGATGGTTTCCTGTCTCACATTCAGGTCCTTTATACGTTTTGAGTTTATTTCTGTGAATGGTGTGAGAAAGTGGTCTAGTTTCATTCTTCTGCATGTTGCTGTCCAGTTCTCCCAGCACCATTTGTTAAAGAGACTGTCTTTTTTCCATTGGATGTTCCTTCCTGCTTTGTCAAAGATGAGTTGGCCATACTTTTGTGGGTCCAATTCTGGAGTCTCTATTCTATTCCATTGGTCTATGTGTCTGTTTTTGTGCCAATACCATGCTGTCTTGATGATGACAGCTTTGTAGTAGAGCCTAAAGTCTGGGACTGTGATGCCTCCCGCTTTGGTCTTCCTCAATATTACTTTGGCTATTCGGCATCTTTTGAGATTCCATTCAAATTTTGGGGTTGCTTGTTCTAGCTTCAAGAAGAATGCTGGTGCAGCTTTGATTGGGATTGCATTGAATGTGTAGATAGCTTTGGGTAGTATTGACATTTTAACAATATTTATTCTTCCAATCCATGAGCACGGAATGTTTTTCCATTTCTTTATATCTTCTTCAGTTTCCTTCATAAGCTTTCTATAGTTTTCAGCATACAGATCTTGTACATCTTTGGTTAGGTTTATTCCTAGGTATTTTATGCTTCTTGGTGCAGTTGTGAATGGGATCAGTTTCTTTGTCTTTCTGTTGCTTCATTATTAGTGTATAAGAATGCAACTGATTTCTGTACATTGATTTTTTATCCTGCGACTTTGCTGAATTCATGTATCAGTTCTAGCAGACTCTTGGTGGAGTTTGTTGGACTTTCCATGTACAATATCATGTCATCTGCAAAAAGTGAAAGCTTAACTTCATCTTTGCCAATTTTGATGCCTTTGATTTCCTTTTGTTGTCTGATTGCTGATGCTACCATTTCCGACACTATGTTAAACAACAGTGGTGAGAGTGGACATCCCTGTCGTGTTCCTGATCTCAGGGGGAAAGCTCTTAGTTTTTCCCCATTGAGGATGATATTAGCTTTTCATAAATGGCTTTTCATAAATGGCTTTTATGATGTTTAAGTATGTTCCTTCTATCCCGACTTTCTCCAAGGTTTTTATTAAGAAAGGATGCTCGGGGCGCAGTCGGTTAAGCGTCCGACTTCAGCCAGGTCACGATCTTGCGGTCTGTGAGTTCGAGCCCTGCGTCAGGCTCTGGGCTGATGGCTCGGAGCCTGGAGCCTGTTTCTGATTCTGTGTCTCCCTCTCTCTCTGCCCCTCCCCCATTCATGCTCTGTCTCTCTCTGTCCCAAAAATAAATAAAAAACGTTGAAAAAAAAATTAAAAAAAAAAAAGGATGCTGAATTTTGTCAAATGCTTTTTCTGCATCGATGGACAGGATCATATGGTTCTTATCTTTTCTTTTATTAATGTGATGTATCACATTGATTGATTTGCGAATGTTGAACCAGCCCTGCATCCCAGGAATGAATCCCACTTGATCACGCTGAATAATTCTTTTTATATGCTGTTGAATTCGATTTGCTAGTATCTTATTGAGAATTTTTGCATCCATATTCATCAGGGATATTGGCCTGTAGTTCTCTTTTTTTACTGGGTCTCTGTCTGGTTTAGGAATCAAAGTAATGCTGGCTTCATCGAATGAGTCTGGAAGTTTTCCTTCCCTTTCTATTTTTTGGAATAGCTTGAGAAGGATAGGTATTATTTCTACTTTAAATGTCCAGTAGAATTCCCCTGGGAAGCCATCTGGTCCTGGACTCTTATTTGTTGGGAGATTTTTGATAAGTGATACAATTTCTTTGCTGGTTATGGGTCTGTTCAAGCTTTCTATTTCCTCCTGTTTGAGTTTTGGGAGTGTGTGGGTGTTTAGGAATTTGTCCATTTCTTCCAGGTTGTCCAGTTTTTGGCATATAATTTTTCATAGTATTCCCTGATAATTGCTTGTATTTCTGAGGGATTGGTTGTAATAATTCCGTTTTCATTCCTGATTTTATCTATTTGGGTCATCTCCCTTTTCTTTTTGAGAAGCCTGGCTAGAGGTTTATCAATTTTGTTTTTTTTTTCAAAAAACCAACTCTTGGTGTCATTGATCTGCTCTACAGTTTTTTTAGATTTTATATTGTTTATTTCTGCTCTGATCTTTATTATTTCTCTTCTTCTGCTGGGTTTGGGGTGTCTTTGCTGTTCTGCTTCTATTTCCTTTAGGTGTGCTAAATTTTGTATTTTGTATTTTGTATTTGGGATTTTTCTTGTTTCTTGAGATAGGCCTGGATTGCAATGTATTTTCCTCTTAGGACTGCCTTTGCTGCATCCCAAAGCGTTTGGATTGTTGTATTTTCATTTTCATTTGTTTCCATATTTTTTAAATTTCTTCTCTAATTTCCTGGGTGACCCATTCATTCTTTAGTAGGGTGTTCTTTAACCTCCATGCTTTTGGAGGTTTTCCAGACTTTTTCCTGTGGTTGATTTCAAGCTTCAGAGCATTGTGGTCTGAAAGTATGCATGGTATGATTTCAATTCTTGTATACTTATGAAGGGCTGTTTTGTGACCCAGTATGTGATCTATCTTGGAGAATGTTCCATGCACACTCGAGAAGAAAGTGTATTCTGTTGCTCTGGGATGCAGAGTTCTAAATATATCTGTCAAGTCCATCTGTTCCAATGTATCATTCAGGGCCCTCGTTTCTTTATTGATCCTGTGTCTAGATGATCTATCCATTGTTGTAAGTGGAGTATTAAAGTCCCCTGCAGTTACCACATTCTTATCAATAAGGTTGCTTATGTTTGTGATTGTTTTATGTTTGGGCGCTCCCATATTCAGTGCATAGAAATTTATAATTGTTAGCTCTTCCTGATGGATAGACCTTGTAATTATTATATAATGCCCTTCTTCATCTCTTGTTACAACCTTTAATTTAAAGTCTAGTTTGTCTGATATAAGTATGGCTACTCCAGCTTTCTTTGGACTTCCAGTAGCATGATAGACAGTTCTCCATCCCCTCACTTTCAATCTGAAGATGTCCTCAGGTCTAAAATGAGTCTCTTGTAGATAGCAAATAGATGGGTCTTGTTTTTTTATCCATTCTGATACCCTATGTCTTTTGGTTGGAGCATTTAGTCCATTTACATTCAGTGTTATTATAGAAAGATATGGGTTTAGAGTCATCGTGATGTCTGTAGATTTCATGCTTGTAGTGATGTCTCTGGTATCTTGTCTCACAGGATCCCCCTTAGGATCTCTTGTAGGGCTGGTTTAGTGGTGATGAATTCCTCCAGTTTTTGTTTGTTTGGGAAGACCTTTATCTCTCCTCCTATTCTAAATGACAGACTTGCTGGATAAAGTATTCTCGGCTGCATATTTGTCCTGTTCATCACATTGAAGATTTCCTGCCATTCCTTTCTGGCCTGCCAAGTTTCAGTAGATAAATCCGTCATTAGTCTTATCGGTCTCCCTTTATATGTTAGAGCATATTTATCCCTAGCTGCTTTCAGAATTTTCTCTTTATCCTTGTATTTTGCCAGTTTCACTATGATATGTTGTGCAGAAGATCAATTCAAGTTAAGTCTGAAGGGAGTTCTCTGTGCCTCTTGGATTTCAGTGCCTTTTTCCTTCCCCAGATCAGGGAAGTTCTCAGCTATGATTTCCTCAAGTACACCTTCAGCATCTTTCCCTCTCTCTTCCTCCTCTGGAATCCCAATTATGCATATGTTATTACGTTTAATTGTTTCACTTAATTCTCTAATTCTTCCCTCATAGTCCTGGATTTTTTTGTCTCTCTTTTTCTCAGCTTCCTCTTTTTCCATAATTTTATCTTCTAATTCACCTACTCTCCCCTGCCTCTTCAATCCAAGCTGTGGTCGCCTCCATTTTATTTTTCAGCTCATTTATAGCATTTTTTAGCTCCTCCTGACTGTTTCTTAGTCCCTTGATCTCTGTAGTAATAGATTCTCTTCAGTTCTCTATACTTTTTTCAAGCCCAACGATTAATTTTATGACTATTATTCTAAATTCTTGTTCCATTATATTGCTTAAATCGCTTTTGATCAGTTTGTTAGCTGTCGCTACTTCCTGGAGTTTCTTTTGAGGAGAGTTCTTCCGTCTCATCATTTTGGATAGTCCCTTGAATGGTGTGGAACTGCAGGGCTCTTCCCCTGTGCTGTCTGGAGTAACTTGTGTTGGTGGGCGGGGCCACAGTTAGACCCGATGTCTGTCCCCAGCCAACCGCTGGGGCCACAGTCAGACTGGTGTGTACCTTATCTTCCCCTCTCCCAGGGGCAGGACTCACTGTGGTGTGGTGTGGTCCCTGTCTGGGCTACTTGCACACTGCCAGGCTTGTGGTGCTACTTCGATGCGATCTGGTGTATTAGCCTGGGTGGATCCGCAAGGTGCACGTGGGCGGGAGAGGCAGGCTCAGTTCGCTTTGCTGTTGGCGGTCCCCTGTGGGAGGGTCTTGCGGCACCAGGAGGGAGGCAGGCAGACCCGTCAGGAGGGATGGATCCACAGAAGCACAGCGTTGGGTGTTTGTGAGGTACAAGCAAGTTCGGTGATGGGAACTGGTTCCCTTTGGGATTTCGGCTGGGGGATGGGAGAGGGATATGGTGCTTACCAGCACCTTTGTTCCCTGCTGAGCTGAGCTCTGTCTTCTAAGGCTCAGCAACTCTCCCTCCCAATGCCCTCTCACCCTCCCCACTCTCTGAGAGCAGAGCTGTTGACTTTTAACATTCCAGATGCTAAGTCCTGATGGCTGTCAGAACTCAAGCAGTCTGCCCCCTCTGATTTTGCAAGCCAGGCTCGGGGGCTCTGCCTTGCAGGGGGGACTGCCCCTCCACCGCCCCAGCTCCCTCCCACCAGTCCGTGTAGCATGCACCACCTCTCTACCCTTCCTACCCTCTTCTGTGGGCCTCTTGTCTACGCTTGGCTCCAGAGAGTCCGTTCTGCTAGTCTTCTGGCAGTTTTCTGGGTTATTTAGGCAGATGTGGGTGGAATCTAAGTGATCAGCAGGATGAGGTGAGCCCAGTGTCCCCCTATGCCACCATCTTCCAGTTCCCCTCATTTTAATTCTTTAAATGAAAGCAAGAAAGCTGACCTGCTTTTTTTTTAACTTTTTTTTTTATTGTTTATTTTTGAGAAAGAGAGGAGGGGAGAGGGGCAGAGAGAGAGAGGGACAGAGGATCTGAAGAGGATCTGACAGCAGAGACCTGATGTGGGGCTTGAACCCACCAACCATGAGATCATAACCTGAGCCAAAGTTGGATGCTTAACTGACTGAGCAATCAGGCTCCCCCCACCCCCCCTTTTTTTAAACTCTGAAGATGAAGTGAAAAGAGGAAGACATTACTTACTATAGCAGATATTGTTGCTACCCTGCTCAGATCCTTTTCACTGAGTGGGTATACACATCCCCAACAGAACTGAGCATCAACACCCAGGGCATACAGCTTCCCCTTCTCCAGAGAACCTCCCTCTAAGAGAAGACATCTCCCCTCAAGCAGTTAGCCACCAATGACTGGCAGACAGTGAATGTACAGTACTGCCTCTCTTTCTCAAAGTTAGACTACCCATGATACAATCCACCTCTAGAATTCCTCGTGGGACACAGTCTGAAACTAGTTCCAGCTAAGGTCATATCCTTACTTTCTTTCCATTCCCTAAACCACTCTCCTCCCTTCCCTTCTCTTGAGAGCATCTTCAGTAAATTGCTTTCATAAGAATCTGTCTCAGGGTCTGCTTCTAGGGAATTTGACCCTAAGTTACTTATCACTTTAGTAGATCCATCTGGTTCCCACTACAAGGACCAAGTGGTTTCAAATACTCTGCTGTTGTTTGACAAACCCAGGGCTCTTTAACACCTCTACATCTGAGCCCTGTTCAAGTCCATCATCTGACATGCACCACCACCCCCCATTAGAAATTCATTATGCTGTGGATTTGCCAGATATACCCTCAGATCAAAATACAGCAACTCCATTCAGGTCAACAAATACATAATGCTAATCCCGCCTCCACCAAATACAGATTTCCCCATAGATTCCTAGCAGAAATAACCTAGTAAGAAGTCCAATTCTCACTTCTAGATCAAATAAGGAAAAGGGAAAGAACAAGACAGGAAAATACTCCCATGAAAGTGACATCAGAAAAATAAGAAATTCCCTTGATCATTAATAAAAGAAAAGCTGACTCTATACATATTTACTTCATCTGAAACATCAGCCATTCTATTTATTGCCTATGATTAAGAGTCTATTTTTTTAATGTTTATTTATTTTTGAAGGAGAGAGAGGCAGAGCATGAGCGGAGGGAAGAGCAGAGAAAGGAGACACGGAATCTGAAGCAGGCTCCAGGCTCTGAGCTGTCAGCACAGAGCCTGACGCAGGCTCAAATTCACAAACTATGAGATCATGACCTGAGCCGAAGTTGGATGCCTAACTGACTGAGCCACCCAGGTGCCCCAAGAGTCTATTTTTTTTAAGTTTATTTTTATTTATTTTGAGAGAGCAAGCAGGGGAGAGTCAGAGAGAGAGGGAGAGAGAATCTCAGACTCTGCTGTCAGCACAGAGCCCAATGCGGGGCTCAAACTCATAAACCATGAGATTATTACCTGAGCCGAAATCAAGAGTCAGATGCTTAAGTGACTAAGCTACCCACGCGCCCCAAGAGTCTAATTAATAATTAATTTTTGACATGTATTTGTCTTAATTACTACAAGTTAGCCATCACTTCACTATGCAGAATAGTGAGAGACCATCTTTGGTTGAAATTCTTGAAGCTATGGATTCCAACAGTGTTGTAATACACTAAGGTATTTTCAGAAATGGAGGCAGGTTGCCATCAAGTTTTCAAAGATGTAATTTTTAGATAATTTTAAATTAATTTTGTGTATAAAGATTCAGGGCACTGCAAAAGGAAAGCAGCAGTAGTAGGAAATTATGACACCTTTAAAATTCGGAATTTCCACCTTGAAAACTAGATCCTGAAAGAAATCACCACCAAAATGTATAAAATGAAGGACCCTGTAGTTGTGAGACACCAAACAGTAGGCAGGATAGTTAGGGAAGGACAAAACCAGGTTAAGAGACAAGTAGGATTCTATCCCAGTTTTTAGTTTTCTAGTGTTTGCTATTTACTAAGTTCCTTTCCTGGGAAGCACTTAAACCCAAATGGAGACCCCTGGGCTCTTGAATGGACTCTCAGAAACCTGAGTTTTGATTGGGTGCCATGGGAATTCTATACAACCTACTTGGAGACTGTCTAATGTAGTTTGACTGAAGGAGTATATACTGTGGGACATATGGAATAGTAGAGAAAGAAACTATATAAAATTTTACTTAAATTGTATAATTTGCACCTGACCCAGTCTATGGAGTAGAAAACTGAGGCCCAGAACTTAAGTGACTGATTGCTTTCCTATATCATAGGCCAAGACTAAGAGTTTGACAAGGAAGCTATAGGATGGAAGGACACTGGAAATAAGGGCCTGACCTCCCTATTCCCTACTTTTACCCCTCAGCATAAAGAGAATGCCTCTCCAAAGGATTCAGTTGGGAACACATTGACAGTACAGTCAGAGATCCCTGTGACTTAGGTCCAGAAACTTTCTTTATAAATAGAAGGCAATATGCCATTGAGACAGGAACATAGCTACTGTGGTCAAGTAAACTGAGTTCAGATCTCAGGTTTCCAAATTACTAGCTATGTTACTTCCTTAATATAGCTGAGACTCAGTCCCCAAGGGATAACTAGTACTTACTTAATGGGGTGGTTGTTAAGATTAAAATAATGTGGAGGGGCCTGGGTGGCTCAGTCAGTTAAGCATCCAACTCCTAGTTTCAGCTCAGGTGATGAACTCATGGTTTGTGAGATCAAGCCCCACATTGGACTCCATGCTGATGGCAAGCAGCCTGCTTGGGATTCTCTCTGTCCCTCCCCCACTTTTTCTGTCTCTCTCAAAATAAATAAATAAACTTTAAAAAAGATTAAAATAATGTGTGTATACTTAGATAAATGTAAAGGAAATTGTAAGTGTTCATTAATGGTAGAAAAAAAGTGAACATGTAGACCTTTCTGGCATTGCCTTAAGTCTCTAATGTTGACTTACCACCAATCTAATCTTTTTTTTCTACCTCCCTTTAGATTCCAGGTTTCTACTAAGGTAATAGTTCCTCATTGCTTAATTGATGTTTCATTTACTATTACTCAGTATTGTATATAAACTGACCACATGTTCCTCTTAACACACAATAGATAACATGAAGTGATGAGACATCCAAGACAATCATTTCTAAAATGCTTATTTGGGACTATATATTTTACCAGGAGGGGTCCTCCAAGCCTGTCTTGCCCTGGGATGTCTGGTCACCCAACAATTCTGCCTAGGGCTATGGTATCCCACTGGACCCAAGTGACTATACTGAAAGGCCACAGCTAATGTTGCCCTGGAGGGCAATACTAAGGTTGGGGAGAATGCCCAGGTGATAAAACTGAATTTCAAACATCAGGGAATTCCTTTGCTTGAGAAAAAGGATTTCTTTTCCTATCCTTCCTGAAAATACTGCCCCAGACACAGCATAAGACAATTTTTATGGAATTTAATTCTGTGATGGTTAATTTTTTGACTTGACTGGGCCATGGGTGCCCATATTGGTTAAACATTATTCTGGGTGTATCCATGAGGGTCTTGGAACAAGATTAACATATGAATCTGTAGATTCAGTAAAACCGATTGCCCTTTTTTATTCTACTCTAACTTAAAAAAAATTATTAAGTTTTTAATTCCAGTATACTTAACATACAGTGTTATATTAGTTTCAGGTATACAATACAGTGATTCAGCAATTCCATACATTACCAGTGCTCATCACTACAACTGCACTCTTTAATCCCCATTACCTGTTTCATCGCCCCCCTCCCCCACCTTCTCTCTGGTAGCCATCAGTTTGTTTTCTATAGTTACAAGTCTGTTTCTGGGTTTCTCCCTCTTTCTCTCTCTCTCTCTCTTACCTTTTCTTTTCTCATTTGCTTTGTTTCTTAAATTCCACAAATGAGTGAAATCATACAGTATTTGTCTTTATCTGACAGGCTTATTTCACTTTAGCATAATACCATCTAGGTCCATCCATGTTGTCACAAAAGGCAAGATCTCATTCTTTTTTGTGGCTGAAAAATATTCCATTATATATATAATCTTCTTTATCCATTCATCTATCAATAGACACTTGGGGTGCTTCCATAATTTGGCTATTGTAAATAATGCTGCTATAAACATAAGAGTACATGCATCCCTTTGAATTAGTGTTCTTGTATTTTTGGTGTAAATACACAGTAGTGTGATCACTGGATCATAGGGATAGTTCTATTTTTAACGTTTTAAGTAACCTCCATAGTGTTTTCCCAGAGTGGATGTATAAGTTTGCATTCCCACCAATAGTGCAAGATGGTTCCCCTTTCTCCACATCCTCGCTGACACCTGCTGTTTCTTGTGTTTTTGATTTTAGCCATTCCGACAGGTGTGGGGTGATATCTCATTGTAGTTTTGATTTGTATTTCCCTGATGACGAGTGATGTTGAGCATCTTTTCATGTGTGTGTTGACCAACAAGACTGCCCTCTCTAATGTTGGTATCCTTCATTCAGTCAGTTGAAGGTCTGAATACAATGAAAAGGCTGACCCTCCCATGAGTAGCTGGGAACTTCTCCTGCCTGACTGCTTTGAACGGGGACAGTTGTCTTTTCCACCTTTTGGACTACAACTGAAATATCCTTCTTCTTGAGTTTTGAGCCTGCCAGCTTTTGGACTGAAACTTTTACCATTGGCTCTCCTGGGTTTCCAGCTTGTCAACTGCAGTTTTTGTGGGGCTTTTCAGCCTCCATAATCAGGTGAGCCCATTTCTTATTTTATGTATACCTGTGCATGCACGCACATGCACACATCTCCTTTTGTTTCCATTTCTCTCTAGAGAATGCTGACTAATGCAATCTCAAAACTTAAGTTGACAGGGCGCCTGGGTGGCGCAGTCGGTTAAGCGTCCGACTTCAGCCAGGTCACGATCTCGCGGTCCGTGAGTTCGAGCCCCGCGTCAGGCTCTGGGCTGATGGCTCGGAGCCTGGAGCCTGTTTCCGATTCTGTGTCTCCCTCTCTCTCTGCCCCTCTCCCGCCCGTTCATGCTCTGTCTCTCTCTGTCCCAAAAATAAATAAAAAAAAAAAAAAAAAAAAAACTTAAGTTGACATATTTTAAAATCTGTTCGTTTTAAATAAATATGGTAATGAATATGGTCATTCTTTTCCTTAGAGTTCCCGGCCTTGTATTTGAAATCAGACTAAAGCACAAAGGAAGAAAATACCTTTGTGATGGTCTATGATATGGTGTGTGTGTGTGTGTGTGTGTGTGTGTGTGTGTGTGAGCATTTGAGTAGGAGAAGCAGCTAAAATAGGATTTGGTTTCTAAGGATTAGAGAGAAAATAATGATAACTGTCAAAACAGAGGTAAGTTATTTTATGCAATTTCACATGGTAGTAAGATACTGCATTATTTATTCAAGGGCCTAGCTGGGTGAAGTGTGAAAATATGATTCATGCTAAATGCTCTTCAGGAGAAACAGTCTCTAGATGGATGGGGGCAGGGCTTTTTCTTTAAAAAGATTACCTCTGGTTTAAAAAAGTGTTGTCATTTCCCTCTAGTGGCAGGAAGGAAATAACACCCATTGAGGAGAACAATATAAGAATGCTTCATTCCGCAAAGAGAAGAGGCTTCTTTTCTTCCTTCTTTTTGAATATAATAATTACTAATCATAAGCTAAACATTGCTACAGATAGGAAATACCCTGCATTAGAGAATTTGTAACTGCATTGGGAAAGATGTGGTCAAAGTAAAAGGGAAACCTGACCATTGAATGGGTCCAGGACAACTCTACGAAGCTGGTGACAAATGATGCATGAATCTTTTCCCTATTACCTATTTCCCTATTACCTAGAATTCACCAGGCATCCAATGACAACAGAACTCACCTGCCCTTCAGTTCTACCTCAAAGACTATTCTGGCCCTTTCTCTCTTGCTTCTATTCCCTTAATCTACATCAAAAGTTATTCCAATGTCCTATTGCCTTATGGTTCTATTTTTCTCCTGCCTCTCTCTCATCAGTGATCCACAACACACTGTACTATTACTGACTTCATTACATTTTTTTAAGTTTGAAAATATTCTCTAGGTTTTTTTAATTCCAGTAAAATTAACACACAGTGTTAAATTAGTTTCAGGTGTACAACATAATGCTTCAACAATTCCATATATTACTCAGATTACATTATTTTTAAATTGCATGTTTTTGTGTCTATTCCTCCTATCCCCAAATAGATTTTGAACTCCTTAAGATATAATCTAAATTTTATCTTTGCATCACAAGTGTCTAGCTTAGTCTGGAATTCAATAAACATTTTTTGAAATAAAGCATGCATGTATCACTTAATAAATGAATGAATTTGAAAATAATTTAATAAATTAATCATTCCATTGATGAAATATATTATCTGTATTTGATATTATTAGGGAACTTGTGGGGAAAATGCCTGAACTCCAAAGTGAAGCTCAAATAAAAATTACAGTAGAAAATAACCAGGAGATTGGTTTTTTTTGTGAGGTTTTCCAGAATTTAGCCTTCTTAAAAATGTTTGAAGGTGATCAGATGGATAGAAGCACTCTCTGATACCAGGCATACTTTATACTCTCTACACGTTAAATGGCAAAATACAAAGTTTGTTGTTTAATTGTGATTTTCTTATAGGGGAAAAAACAGAAGGAAACCTAGGGAATGAGAAATCTTACACTCAAAATTAAAATGATATTCAAAGTCTGAAACTGGTAACTGCTCCTCTTTCAAAAATTCATTTCCTCTAGCTTCTTTCTCCTACTGAGAAAAATTGATCATTTTCAGAGAGCCAAACGGATATGAATTTTATGACCCAAAGAACAGAAAAATGAGGACTGAATAAATATCTTTAAGGGTGGATATCAGTCATGCCTATATCTCTCAGGAAAAAAATAACACTAAGACAAGAAGCTTGCCTACAAAGGAAAAATGAAGAAAAGACACATTTTTCACATCCTAGATGAAGACACATGACTTAAATATAGGACATATTTATATTTTAAATGCAAATCTTCCTAGACCATGGATCACTGCACATAAGAGCTACCAATTAATCCCCAAAAATGAGCTGAGAACTCTTACTTCCAGGAAGGATGTAGTATGTCAAGGCAGGATAAAACCTCCATGGTAACAATTAGGAAAAGTTAGATATGTAACAAAAAAATCATTTTAAAAGCATCAAGAAGATGTGGAAGTAAACAGGAAAACAAAGAGTTATTAAAATTCCAGCTTCCTTTTTATGCATAAAATGACAATATGATCCTAAAATTTACATGGAAATGCAAAGGACCCGAACATAAGTCTATACATTTATGGTCGATTGATTTTCAACAAGTGTTTGCCATGACAACTGAGTGGGGAGATAACAGTCTTTCCAACAAATAGGGCTGGGACAACTAGATATTCACATGTAAAAGAATGAGGTTGAGCTTCTAATTCACATTATACATTAAAAATTAAAGTGGATCACAGAGTCACATGTAAGAGATAAAATGATAAAACTCTTAGAAGAAAAATAACAGTAAATTGTCATGACTTTGGGTTAGGCAGTAGTTTCTTAGATATAATATTAAAATCACAAGGGACAAAAGAAAAAAGAGAAGAAAAATGAATTGCAACAAACTTAAAAGCCTTTGGGCTACCAATATTACTATCAAGAAATTGAAAGTACAACCCACAAAATGAGAGAAAATACTTGCAAATAAGATATGGTAAGGGACCTGTATCCAGAATATATAAAGAACACAACACAACAATAAAAAGACATATAACCCAATTTTAAAATGGACAAAGAATTTGAACAGACATTTCTCTAGACAAGATGTAGAAATGGCCAATGAGATCAACATCAATTATCATTAGAGAAATGCAAGTCAAAACGATAATTTTCTGCTAGTTCACATCCATTAGGATGGCCATAATAAAAAAGACAGACAATGACAAAAGTTTGCAAGGATGTGGAAAAACTGGAAGTCTCACACATCACTGGTGAAAAAGGTGCAGCTACTTTGGAAAACAGTTCCTCAATAAGTTTCAATAAAGACCATATGATCCTGCAATTCTACTTGTAGTATATGCCAAAGAGAAATAAAAACATATATCCACCCCAAAATATGTGTGTGTGCAAATATTCATAGCAGAATTATTCATAATAGATAAAAGTAGAAACAAGCCAAATGTCCATCAACTGATGAATGAATAAACAAGATGTGGTATATCCCTACGGTGAAATATTAGCCGTAAGAAGGAATGAAGTATTGATACACCCTGTAACATGGATGATCCTTGAAAACATGCTAAGTGAAAGAAATCAGTTACAAAAGTTCACATGTGTGCAGTTCTGTTTATATGACATTTCCACAGTAAGCAAATCCACAGAGACAGAATGTAGATTAGTGCTTTCCAGGGAATTTTGGGAGGAGAGAATTCTGGAGTTACACAGAGAATTCTAGAGTGACTACTAATGTGTAGGGGATTTTTAAAGGGGCAATAAAAAACATTCTGGAATTTAATTACTTCTGGGTATTTATCCAAGGAAAACAAAAACACCAATTTGAAGAGATAAATGTATCCTTATGCTCATTGCAGAATTATTTACAACAGCTAAGATATGGAAGCCACCTAAGTGTCCATCAATCAATGAATGGGTAAAGAAGATGTAGTATACATACACAATGGAATATTACTCAGCCATAAAAAAGAATGAGATCTTGCCACTTGTGACAACGTGGGTGGACCTAGAGGGTATTCTGCTAAGTAAGACAACCCAGAGAAAGGCAAATACCACGTGATTTCATGGACATGTGTAATCTAAAAACTCAACAAATAAAAAAAAATACGACAAATAGAGACAGGCTCATAGATGCAGGAAACAAACTATTGGTTACCAGAGGGAAGGGCTGGGAGTACATGAAACAGGTGAAGAGAATAAGGAGGTAAAAACTTCTAGTTATAAAATAAATGAGACATGGGATATAATATACAGCACAGGGAATATAGTCAATAATATTATAATAACTTTCTATGGTGATAGATGGTAACTAGACTTATCATGGGAATTATTTCATAATATATAAAAATACTGAATCACTATGATGTACACTTGAAGCTAATAGATATTGTACATCAATTATATTTCAGTAAGAAAAATATTCTAGAATTGTAGTGCCGATATTTACACAACTTTGTGAATATACTAAACACTATTTAATTGCACACTTTAAAACTGATTTTTATGGCATATGATTCTCATTTAAAAAATCAAGAGCAGTCTAAATCATCTAGTTTTTCCACAATAGAACAATATATCTGTAGTATGTCTGAAACCTGTTGGACAGAGACAGATCAGTGATTTGAAGCTTCATGGCATGCTAATCTGTGGATCTCAGAATGCTTGTGTTCTCCGGCTACCTTAAAATTATTCTTCTGTTGATCTCAGTGTACATCTTCTCTCTTCTTTTCTTCCTATCCACAAATTTGTCCTCTACCATATATACAAGTCATTCCTAGTGTAAATTTTAGCTCTGCATTTCTCTATTTTATTTATTTATTTTTGTATCAAAAATTTTTTTAATGTTTATTTATTTTTGAGAGACAGAGCATGAGCAGGGGAGGGGCAGAAAAGAGGGAAACACAGAATCTGAAGCAGGCTCTAGGCTCTGAGCTGTCAGCATAGAGCCTGACATGGGGCTTGAACTCATGAACTGTGAGACCGTGACCTGAGCTGAAGTCAGACACTTAACTGACTGAGCCACTCAGGTGCCCCATCTATTTTTTAAATTTTTTTAATGTTTACTTTTGAGAAAGAGAGAGACAGAGTGCAAGTGAGGGAAGGCCAGACAGAGAGGGAGACATAGAATTTGAAGCAGGCTCCAGGCTCTGAGCTGTCAGTACAGAGCCCAACGTGGGGCTCAAACCCACGAACCACAAGATCATGACCTGAGCTGAAGTCAGACGGTCAACTGATTGAGCCATCCAGGCGCCACTACATTTCTATATTTTAGTAATATGTTCAGTGACTAAGTCCAGAAGTAAACATTATCCAAGGCAGTGTTTTTCAAAGTGTATCAAAATCACTGGGGGAGAGCATCTAGTCTGTCACTGACTACCTAGATACTTCAGTACTAGGGGAAGTGCACAAAGCAGTCTTCCCCGTTCCAAGTACTCCATGTGGAAGGCTTGGCAATTCTCTCTACTTAAGGGAAATGTCTCTTGTGTCAAACTCACCCAGTGAGAAACAGATTCACTCAAGTACCCTGAGGTCTATCTCTCCTTCTGCATTGGGATGAACAGAGCAAGAGCATTCTGACATGGGTCAAAGTATATACCATCTATGGAGTCATTTGCAACACAAATGGGAAAAATCACAGGAAAAAAAAACATTATCTGTGTCTCTCAGAGGCAAACAGGAAATACTTCTGGTGGTTATCTGGCTAACATGTCTTAGCATGGCTATGACTCACCCGCTATTCCCTGGTGTGCTTCTAGCAAGTACCCTAACCGTAGCCTGAGCCCATGAGTATGGCTAGATATTCACAATTCCCCTTCTCCCCTCCCCTCCTTCTCTCAGGCAGCCTGAGATCTGACAAGGACAGGCTAACAAAATATAAATGTTCCAAATGGGTGGCTGGAAAAAGTGATGTCACAGGGGAAATGAAAATCAAGCACATAGGCCAAGCCTGTTTCTATAGGAAGGTAAGAATCAATCTGAAAACAAGGCCTCTGAAAGCAACTGAAACTTTTTTCCCCCAAGAAGATTTTTTTAAATATAATTTATTGTCAAATTGGCTTACATACAACATCCAGTGCTCATCCCAACAAGTGCCCTCCTCCATGCCCATTACCCACTTTCCCCTCATCCCCACCCCCATCAACCCTCAGTTTGTTCTCTGTATTTAAGAGTCTCTTGTGGTTTGCCTCCCTCCCTGTTTGTAACTTTTTTTTTCCCCTTCCCTTCCCCCATGGTCTTCTGCTAAGTTTCTCAGGATCCACATATGAGTGAAAAAATATGGTATCTATCCTTCTCTGACTGACTTATTTCACTCAGCATAATACCTTCCAGTTCCATCCAAATTGATGAATGGATAAAGAAGATGTGGTTTATAAATACAACGGAATACTACTTGGCAATGAGAAAAAAATGAAACTTTTTAAAAAAATAATCTTTATCAAGACCAAAAACTAATTAATTTGAAAATAATCATAAGCTATTATCATTTTTACCAAATAATAAGGGTTTCTTTACATTTTTAATTGGCAGGGACGCCTGGGTGGCTCAGTCAGTTAAGCGTCTGACTCTTGATATTGGTTCATGTCATGATCTCCTGGTCATGAGATCAAGCCTGGTGTTGGGCTCCAAGCTGAGTGTGGAGTCTACTTGGGATTCTCTCTCTCCCTCTCTCTCTCTGTCCCTCCCCGCCTCTCTCAAAATAAATAAATAAACATTTAAAAACATTTTAAAAAATTTTTTAAATTTTTTATTATGAAATTTATTGCCAAATTGGTTTCTATACAACACCCAGTGCTATGAGAAAGAATGAAAACCATTTTTCTTAATTTGCAGCATTAAAAAAATGATCTCCTTTCCCCAATATCAAAAAAAATATCTTACTTTCTACAGCCACTAACTAGGAGTCACTTCTGGTCCAGCTGTCTAGTTGCACCTGGGTTTATCTTCCTGGTTGTTTTTCCTGTTCTCAGGCTGACAACAATGAATACCAATAGCAGTCCTGAGAAATCCCCCTTTGTCCCTTTTACTCAGCCCACCACACTCCACACTGGAAAATGAAGAACTGGCCTCAGAGTAAAGAAAACTAGTGATTACAACCAGAATGAAGCAGAGGCTACAGCACTGGCAGCACAATGACCTGGAAAGCACTTAAACACTGACTGATGCCCAGCCACGTCGCTGACCAATCTAATCAGAAATCTCTGGACATGGGACCCAAGAATCAGTATTTTTTAAAACTCTGAGAGTGGCTCCATGCTGTGAACAGCGAAGATTGAGAAATACTGGACTAGAAGAAAGAGAAAGATGCTCCTAACATCTGAAACTCAAAATCGTAAGAAATTTGATTCCATGCAATTATCCTAGAACCCCAAATCTATTGTCCTCTCTGCTATTCCATTCTTTCAGCTGTAATTACTCCTTTTTTACTTTTTCCCTATTTAAGATGTCTTGAAGTTCGTGTTAACTTGGTTTTATCTTGATATACCTATTGCACGAGTGCAGCGGGCAGGTATTTGCTTTAATCACTACCATCTCCTCTCCCATTCCTCATCTGTCACTCTATTTCTATACGTCAGTGATCTCAAAGCATTGTTCCCATGCCTGAGGAATCAGCATCATCTGGGAATACATATAAACGATGTGTGGCTTCCACCTACTGAGTGAGAAACGATGGGGATGGAGTCCAGCAATCTGTGTTCGAACAAGCGTTCAGATGGTTCTGGTGCATGCTAAAGACTGAGAAGCACTGCTCTGGGCATCCATGGGATAGCAGTTTGTGCCTTCTGCTATGCAGCTCAAAGCCAACCAGAAGTACAGAACTCTCAGAAGGGGTGCAGAGGACCTGGAGGCAATGTTGGGATAAAACACAGAAGCCTCCTTTGCATCAAATAATTATACCAATATAAGCAGCATTAGTAGCAGGGGACTTAAGAGACCATAACCCCTGAGTCTCTTTCTGCTATTTCCTACCAACGTCTTCTGTCTCCTCTGTGGATTTTCTTTTAGTTGAACAGCAACCTATGGGGGATACACATATCCCTATTTTGAACACTACTTCTCTCACAAGACAGTGATTCTCTGTCAAGTCTTCCAAAATATGAATGTGTACATAGTGCTCACAATTTCATTATCCAAGAGCCAAATAAAAATAAGACTGTTTGTGGGGAAAACAAAGGAACTTGGCTTCAGTTCCACACACTTAATTCATCAGCAATTATTTATTTATTCTATGAGTACAGTGTTATGGGAGATCTTGTTAACAACTGGACTAACATGTTCAGTGGGCTATTTTGATTTATTTTTATTTTTACATGTCTGTGTCTAGCAACTGCCTACAACCCTTTCCCTGGCTTTACCTGCTTCCTTCCAATCCATTTGCTACACAGAAGCCAAAGATTCTTTCAAAAAGGCAATCCCATTGTATTACTTCCTTCCTTAAAACTCTCCAGTGACATCAAATGCACTGGACACAAAATATAAGTTTCTTTTTATATTTTTTATATTTTATATTTTTCTTTATAGCCCATAAGAGTCTTCATGATCTGGCCCCCACACTTTCCTACCTTCTCCACTACTACATTCTTCTACCACACTCACTAGGCTCTGATCCTTACAGTCTTACTGCTCCTCGATGAGTTACTTTTTTTCCTTCTTAGCATAGGGCCTTTGCACTTGTTCTTCTCTTGCCTAGAAGGGCTCTCTCCCTATTTTCACATGGCTGACCCCCCCTTTTAGTCATTCAGGTTGCAAGTCAAATCTTATCTTCTCCAGGAAATAGGAGCACCTGCTCTACATCAGCAATCCCTACAAAGTTAAAGTCATACTCTTTTTTACTGAGTACTATGCCAGAGTTAAGTGGTTTGAGGGAAAATTTTCCCAAATCTGAGATCCAGAACTGTATAAATCATGCACTGGAATTTGCACTCAATGCAGAAGCTCCACTGGTGCTCTATAACATCCATGACAGCTTTTCCTTCATCATTTCCAGTTCTACTACCTCATAAGACAACACATTCCACAACTGAAAAGTTTGAATTACTACTCTTTCCAATCATGTGTTTAAATCTGCCTCTCTAAAACTTCCACCATACAGAAAATAGTGTGGAGGTTCCTCAAAAAATTAAAAATAGACCTACCCTATGACCCAGCAATAGCACTGTTAGGAATTTACCCAAGGGATACAGGAGTACTGATGCATAGGGGCACTTGTACCCCAATGTTTATAGCAGCACTCTCAACAATAGCCAAATTATGGAAAGAGCCTAAATGTCCATCAACTGATGAATGGATAAAGAAATTGTGGTTTATATACACAATGGAGTACTACATGGCAATGAGAAAGAATGAAATATGGCCCTTTGTAGCAACGTGGATGGAACTGGAGAGTGTGATGCTAAGTGAAATAAGCCATACAGAGAAAGACAGATACCATATGTTTTCACTCTTATGTGGATCCTGAGAAACTTAACAAGAAACCCATGGGGGAGGGAAAGGAAAAAAAAAAAAAAGAGGTTAGAGTGGGAGAGAGCCAAAGCATAAGAGACGCTTAAAAACTGAGAACAAACTGAGGGTTGATGGGGGGTGGGAGGGAGGGTAGGGTAGGTGATGGGTGGTATTGAAGAGGGCATCTTTTGGGATGAGCACTGGGTGTTGTATGGAAACCAATTTGACAATAAATTTCATATACTGAAAAAAAAAAAAAGTAAAACTTCCACCATACATCTCCCCATACAGACCAACACAACATGAGTCTGTTACACAAAGTGAGTCTGTTCCTTTTTTCACATGATATTTCTTCAAACATGGAAGCACATCAATTCTTCCTTTTTCTCTTTTGAGGCCAAATTTTCTGTCTTTCATTGTTTCCTTTGTAAATTGTTTCCAAGTCCCTGATCATTCTGTTATTTTCCTTTGTATGTGCTCCAATTTATCAGTGCGTCTTAAGACATAAACCTCAGAGGTAAACACAATAGTAACAAGAAGCTCAATGGCTTCACAGTACATTACCATAGACATTCTTCTCTTCATTCTGTGGCCAGACTAAGATGGAGTTAGTGTTTTTCACAGTTGACTCATATTTAGAAGATATGGATTAAGATTCTGTCATTTTAGGGGCCATCTGGGTGGCTCAGTCAGTTAAGTGCCTGACTCTTGATTTCAGATCAGGTCGTGATCTCACAGTTCCTGAGTTTGAGCCCCACATTGGGACCTGAGATGACAGTGCAGGGCCTGCTTGGGATTCATTCATTCTCTCTCTCTCTCTCTCTCTCTCTCTCTCTCTCCCTCCCCCTCCCCTGTACTCTATCTCAAAATAAATAAACTTTAAAAAAAGATTATGTCACTTTAGTGATGTTCTAAATCCTTTGCCAGGTATTATGTGAGGGCATACAACAGCAAGAGAAGTATGGTGTTAACTTCAGATCCTAGGCTTTTGACGTTTTCAGTATAGTTAGCTTATAGGCAAGAATTCCCTCTTATTTGAAAAGAATGAGATCTTCCCATTTGCAACAACATAGATGGATCTAGAGGGTATAATGCTAAGCAAAATAAGTCAGTCACAGAAAGATAAATACCATATGATTTCACCCATGTGTGGTATTTGAGAAACAAAATAAACAGACAAAGAAAAAAAAAGACAAACCAAAAACAGACTCTTAACTACAGAGAACAAACTGATGGTTACAGGGTGGGGGGGGAAGGGGGGGTTGGGGTAGAGATGGGTGAAATAGGACATGGGGATTAAGAAGAGTACACTTAATCACGATAAGCACTGAGTAATATATAGACTTGTTGAATCACTATATTGTATACCTGAAACTAATATAACACTGCATGTTAACTATACTGGAATTAAAAGGAAAAAAAAGAAAAAAGAAATAGCTGTGCCCCTCCCCCCCCAAGAAAACAAACAAAAAAACCCCCCAAAAAACAAACAAACAAACAACAAAAGAATTCCCTCTTACTTAATACTTTCCACGTGGGTTGTAGGATTTATTTTAAAATTTAAACCTCATTCTGATTTTCTGGCTCTGATTGATGGTTCTTCATCAGCAAACCTGTTTATAAGGTTCTGCCTCTCAGAAAGGTTTCCAGGAGCAAAACGCAGTGAACCTGAGAGCAGCTTCTCAGATCTTTGCTTTTTTCCAGGTATAATCTCAGATGCTAACTCACAAGTTTCCCTAGTTTGGGTGCTAATTATTCTGCTTATCCTTTCTTTTCCTTCCACGTAATATCTGTACTTTAATACAGGGTGAACTATAATGCTGCAAGCACCAGACTTGTAGTTTCGGATGGTCACATGTATTTTCTGTTAAGACCTTGGGAATTCCCTTCTGCTCTTGTTCTAACAAGTACTGATTTTCTGATCTCCAAGGCATGCACTGAGGTCCATGTTTTCCAATATTCATTCCAGAGCGGTACATGGTCTAATCCATCTAGGTCCTTCTTTCCTTATACTAAGCCTGCTACTGGCAAGAATAATGGAAAATAGTGTGAAACGAAGACTAAAACATTCCTAACCCAGCAACGTGCTGTAATGATCATATTTTATGATCTAAAGCATTTATAACCCTAATCATTTCTGCACATCTTTAGCATGCTACTGTCCATCTCTGGAGGATGCAATCAATAAGTATATGTACAGTGAATAAAGTGACCGGAACTATAGATGTTCCTCTACGTCTCCATATACACCTAGACGCATAGGGTACTTAACATCTATCACAACCAAATGGACCAATTCTTTGCTTTGCCCACCAAATTCCTGCAGAGACAGATGGAAAGCCATTATAATAAAGTCCTATCTTTTTTCTCTTTGAAGTCTGCCTTCCCTGTTTCTGAGTCCTGGTCTTCCCTTCCCGAGACTCAATGCCTTCAGTCATTGTGCTTTCATTTCTCCACAGCCCTCGCTGCAAGACCCCACTCAGACTTGTACTCTATAGCATTTACCTAATTTCCCTCCAACAAACAAACAAGTAAATAAATAAAAAACACCAAACCCCCATCCGTCCTGTGCCCCTTACTCTCAGGGCCCCAAAATATGTCTAGAAACTGACCCCCAAAATCTAGTTGTATTAAGACAGGAATAATACTGATAGCTTGGTAGCCTAGTGGTTAAATGTACTAGCTTTTGGAGCCAATCACCTGGGTTTGAAGACCAGCTCTACCACCTACTAGTGAAAACATGGACAGGTTACTCAACCCTTTTGTGCCTCAGTTTTCTCATCTGTAAAACAGGGCCAATAATATCTATTTAATACAGTTGTTAGCAGTTTTAAATTTAAAGAATTTTAAAGAATTTTAGCACATTATACATGCTAAGTAAACATTAGATATTACTCCTTCCAATTAATACTACCAATTAAACATTTTAGAGGTCCTGATTCAGATGAGTCATGGTAACTACTCCTTCCAACTAGTCACTAATACCTAACAATTCATCCTCCTTAACACCTACTTAATGACTCCCATTTCCTCTCCCTGGGCCATTGCTTAAGTTTAGGACCTCATCTGTCTCTCTGGATTTCTTAAATAGTCTCCCTGGCAGAGAGAACGGTCTAAACTATAAACTTCAGTGCTTCAAAAACTTCACAAAATCTCCTTACTGTATGCAGGATAAAGCCTAAACTGTTTGGTACAACATTTAACATCCTCCAAGATTGGGGCCCCATCTACCTTTCTGGTTGTTTCTCCTCTTTATTCTCCGTCACATCAATCCTCTGGCTACAATGAGGTGTTGTGTCCCCCAAACTCAAGTACCCTCTCTTCTATGCACTTTCTCAACTTCCCCCACGCCTGCACCAACACTGTACTAAGTTTACATTCTCTTACATTCTATGCAATTCCTTGCTTCCTTTTTTTGTTGTCTTCTCTCCTAGATTCTAGGATGGATGATCTCTGGGGATATAAAGCAGTCTGGCAAGAGTAGTGGGTGGGGAAAAACACAGGGAGTTAGTGGCTAAACTTTTTACTGAAAAAAATAGGGGAGACCTAGACATTAAAGATGTGTGGGTGATATACATAGAAGCCAAGCAGGTGTTTTCTGAGAATTTTTGTTTTATTTATTTATTTATTTTTAAAGATTTTTTTTTTTAAGTAATCCCTATACCCAATGTTGGCTCGAACTCACAACCCTGACATCAAGAGTCTCATGCTCTACCAACTGAGCCAACCAGGCACCCCTTTCTGAGAATTTTTAATGGGGAGGTTAATAGTATTTGGAAAAAGCAATGAGAATCAAGGACACACATCTCACCCCGGGTACCACGGTACAAGGGTTGTGAGAGAAAAAAATCGTTCACTTGAAAGGGCTGTGGGAGAAGTGGTGTCTACAAAGGAGATTTGGATTTCAGTTAGGACAAGCTAATGAAGACAGTAATGGAGGAAGAGGTTGTGTATTTAGGAGACTTTCCTTAGACTTGACTGTGAGAACAAAGACCAGAAGAAGGGTTTAGGGGATCTGACCGGGAAAAGATGGGTGATGGAGCCCAACTAAGGAATATATGGAGCAGTGTGAGGTAAAGAGAGGTGGGATACCATGAAGGTGAGCTCAGCTCTGACCACACTGCCTTCCTGCATTTAGTCCCCAAGCAGTTTGAAGTGGTGAGGTAAAAAGGAATAGTGAGCAGAGCTTGGAGCCTGGAGAGGGTCCCAACAGAAGTGTGCAGAGCTCTGTGGGTCTCCCTTTAATCCTGCCATGGAACAACTATAGGGGTTCAAAAGAAACTCTATGGGCTTGTTTTCAATCAAGTAGATGCTAAATAATAATTGGCTTTATTCACTTATCAATTATTTATGGGTGCCTACAATGTACAGGGCACTGTTCTAGACCCGGGGTAAACAAGTATGGCTTCTGTTCTGGAATTTACAGTTTAGTGGAAGATGGACAGTTCCTAGCTCCAAAAGGAGAGATAGGAAGTAAAACAGGAGATGTATACTAAGGTTTTCTTATTTTCTGAATTAACTTATGAGACTGATGGAGGTGAGACTGAAATCATGAGGCTGATGCTCAAAAGCCACTCAAGAAATTACTCATTACTTAATAATCATAATCTCTCAATATATGTCATTTTCTTGCGGGTATGCAGTCCTTCTCTTGAGTTAATTTTAAGCTGTAATTTACCAAGCACTGTCATTTAAATATGAGAAAATGTATGGAAGCCAATTTGGAAGAGATACTGGGTATGAGCAAATGGGAAAGACCCATGCTCCATTTCATTTTTCTGGGTGGAGGTGGTGCAAAGTTGCCCATAATGGAATGTTGAAGTGCCTTCTGCTGGAATGTGCCCTGAGCTTGGTTAGTCACACTATAAAATGTAAATACAGGTATTTAGGACCATATGCTCAACTTCAAGTCTGTATATTCCCTTTGTACTATGTTGGGTCCCTATGACTCAGCAGTTGAACATGAGGGAAAGAATGCCAAACTCAAAAAAGAAGAATGTGATCCATGGGAAGAGCATGGCTGACAGGAGAGTACTTGCCAATGAGAAAATACCATATTTTTTATGCAATTTGGGATTTTTTTAGGCAACGCAAGAGGAAGGAATGAATGGTGCATCTCAAACTCCATCACAAGAAGTGATGCTGCTTCCAGTGAATTCACTGCCCCAAGAGAAAGCAGTCTTGTAAATTTCATGTTAAGGCCAGGAATGCCAAGAGTGAGGTTTGGATAAGTTTTTAAAATTTCCTAGCCAACCTACCAATTGGAAAATAGGGCAACTTTTGCTCTCGAGGGTGAGAAGCTAACTGCATCAATGATGTCCCTTTCCCTCCTCAGCTCAGGGACTTTACTGCCAGTATTCCCTGGGAGTCTCCTGGCCTAGAGGAAATTTTTAAACAAAAATAAGAGCAATTAACACCACTTCTCAGCAAGACTAGAGATTTCTAATGTAACCATTTTGAGAAAAAACTAATAAACCACCCAAAAGGTAAAAGGGGCAAGGCAAATTCTGTTCACCCAGAATTCTTCAAGCTTCTCTTTAGACCAGTCCATCCATCCATCTATTTGTCCATTTAGTTATTTACTTAGCAATCACTGACTGAGCAGTTATCAGTTATCTCACTGGGGTTCACCAGTCAATAAGACACAGTTCCTCTTCTTGAGGAGCTAATTCATAATGTAGTAACAAACACCAGACAACTACATGGGCCATTTCCATGTTACCTGGCAGCTGTTGTGATAGAATTAACACAGATACTATGGGGAAACATGATAGGGTAGGTGAATCAGCATAAGAGTCTTTGAGGAGGGGATACCCATGCTGAGATGGAAAAGGAGTAAAAGGCAAAGGACAAAGGAGAAGACGAATGTTGATAGAAAACAAGGATGTGCTATTCATTCCTGGGTAAAACCCACAACTACTGGGTTTGCACCTCAGTTCAGGTCCCAGTGGTTTCTGCAGGAGCAAGGGATCTCTTGCAGCTACTACTCTGGCCCAAAGCAGTGAAGCTAGTAATGGTGGGGGAGGGTGGGGTGATATAAATGTTTTCAGAAGATAATCTGAAATGAAAGTTTAGTGATGAAAGCTGGAACCATATGGTAAAATTCTTCCCTTCAAAACTGACACTGAGGCCAGGACCTAAAAGGGAATGAAGTTAGTAAGTAAGAGAATAAAGATGAACATTCCAAGTACAGCAAATGCCACATGTCGAGGCAGACAGTGTGTTGTAGTACAGAGCACAAGGGAAGAGCCTGGCAAGAAGAGGCAAGGAATTTAGTGGGTGAAGACTAACAAGGTCTAGTAAGGTGGTCCAAATTTGTGAAATATTATTTTGAGTATCTCCCAAAGTGACAGACCTTTGGCCTATGAAGGTAATTACTGAAAGCAGCTAAAAGTCATTTGGAACCCAAAGTGATCAACAAAGTGGTGAATAGTCTAGAAGAGTTTTTTTAAATCCAAAACAAGGTTTGCACTGTGAAGTGATAAGATAAACACTCTTTTATTATAAGCTGTCTCTGAAGACCATCCAAAAAAAAAAAAAAAAGGCTCCTAATACGCTCTCAGAAACAGTATCTTTTTAAAATAAGTACAGAGCCCCCAGAAAGTGACTTCTTTAAAGTAATAGCACTCATTTAGATGCTTGTTATCTCAGCTGAGTTCTTCTTCTTCTTCTTCTTTTTTTTTTTTTTGAATCAGCTTAGTGAGATCTGATCACCCAGGTGTGTCCCCTGACAGTTGATTAGATATTTATGAAGATGGCATTAACATCGAAAAGCACACTCAAGATTTTGGAGCAATGAAATGATTAAGTCTTTGTGAAGGATATAACTGGGCCACTCCCCTTCTTCAGCTGTCAGTCTAAGCAGTGTCCTTATTTTTTCCTAGATTCCCCCCTGAGTTTCTTGCATAGGCAGAGTAGGGACAATGATGATTTTGCATCATTAACAGCCACAAAACCTCTCAGGAAGTTCCCTCTTGGTTTTACACAAGTGGTTTGACAAGTAGCAAACTAGGGCATAGATATGATGGGGCATACCATCTGAGGCTTCCCAGATTTTTATCACACAGTAAGGGTGGGACAGGGGAAGCATTTTGATCAAGGAAGTTTTCATTCAAAAATGAATTACAGTTGGCTATTTAACTGACACATGGATCAAGATGTGGGGTTTAAAAGTCCTGGTTGAGTACTCTGGGCCCTTTTCCTGGATTTCAGAGAATCATGGTTTATTTTGTTATGTTTTGTTTTAAAAAAGGAAACATGACATCTGATCAACAAACACTCAAAGAGTTCACACTTAAAACATTTGTTGTCTGTCGATCTACAATGCAGAACTAAAAGGAATGAATAAGAGTCAAGGAGAGGTAGATTTCAATTTAGTACATGGAAGAATTTCTGTAATAATTAAAACTGCTTGAAAAAGAGATTGTTTATTAGGTAAGGGACCCCCAGCCTCACCCCTGCAGTCCCTCCCCATCACTAGAAGCATTTAAGCAGAGCTGGGCTAGATATACAGGATGGCCTCCTACACCTGCCAGGGTAGCAGAGAGTTAGTTTAGCACAGATTCTGAAATCAGGGGAGCATTCTAGCAATACAGACCTATTGAATTAGGATCTAGGGTAAGAGAAGGGGAGCCTAGTAATCTGGACTTTTAACAAGCTGCCCAAGTGATCTAATGGGCAGCTATCCAGGCACTAGCACTCTACCTGGAGTATGTGAACCACTGGTCTAAAGACTATTTTCTGACCACTTAGTGAATTCTCATCATCTCTTGCTCTCTCCCACAAAACCTGTGTGTTAGTGTCAGTGATGGAAATCCATCATTTTACCATTCTGGTTGGGAATTACTGTCTTATTAGATGACCTTTGAGAATCTCTTCTTATTCTAAGATTTAATGATTTAAGATTAATTTATTAATTCTTAAATATGCCACTGAGGTAGAAAAAACACAGACTTGGGTTGAATGCACTTGGACTGTCTGGAAAGCAATTTTCTGACCTGGACAATATTAAACTCTGAAATAGACTGTGGGACATCTCTTCTTCAGGATCTTGGCAAACAGAAGACACTTGGGGAAGAATTTAGGAAAGGCCACTGTGAAATGCGGAACGACTGGAAAAAAAACCTGGAAGTCCTTTCAATTCCTAGGATTCTATTTTTAAACCTGGCTAATGTAAGAACAGCAGTATTTGGAGTAAAACCTTACTCCCACTTCCTTAATGGAGCTACAGAAATAGATGCTTCCCAACTGAGGAATAAACAGCATGTCTGGGATAAAAGCCAAGTTGGAACTCAGAGGTCCCCATCTCCACTTCTTAATACCTCAGTTTTTGTTTTGCTGTAATAAGCCATTTCTTGTCACTGCTTTGACTGATAATCCCAGCATGGTGTAATGGAAGACTTTCCTATCATGAGATCACTCTCATGGGGAGGGATAAGTGAACTATTTGCTTAGGAAGCCCTCCTTAGAAACCAAACTCCAGTGAAAAGGGAAATTGCTTTTCTAAAATGGGTAAGAGGTGAGCTCCACTACTGAAATAAACTCCCCCCCACTCATAGCCCAAGTTCTTACTAGTCTGTATTTTCCTCAGCTCAGTTATCCTTTCTGCTCTGCAGCAGAAAACCCTCATCTGAAGAAATGTTGGTAGAAAAATTCTCTTTTCTTTTTGCCCGCTTCTGCTTGGATAGGATAGGATCTAAAAAAAACCCAAGCTGGCTCTCTTCTGCAACTGCCCAAGGGTTCAAATGATCTCACAAACTACACCTTCCATTTAAAATTCAGAGGATTCCACTAGGAATTTCCAAATAGGCTGTGCATAAAAGTAAGGGCAATCCTATATTGATTTGCATCAAAGTAACATTGATTTGCAAGAGATTCATCAACTAGTTGAGAAAACATCACTGAAAAGAATTCTATATTCTAAAGCTATATCTGTGCCTCCATGGACAGACCATAGAAGCAATTCTTTCATGTGATCAGTATAATTTCTAGACAAATAACCTATAAAAAATTTTGTGTCCCCAAGAAGGAAGGAGCATGAGTAGGTGCTGGTATGAAATTCTTCCTTCCTTAATGGTTCGCAGTATATTTCTTTTTCTCTGATGACTCCCTCCTGTGAGGTGGAAATTCACCTCTGTTTCATCATTAAGCCCTGAGAAGTATGGCTGTGATAGCAGTCATATAATTTTAAAGCAATGAAAGACCTTATTTGCTAGAATTATGGCAGGAACACTACCCCTCTTCAGAAACTCAGACTCTTCCAGGTTTATAGGAGAGGGCAGCAGAGGGGCTGCTGGGTCAGACTGGTGAGGAGGAACCAAGTGGAAAACAGTACCACTCTGAAGACACTGGAGAGAAGGGGATTTGGAGAAAGGGACTGACTTTTAATAACCACCATGAGTAATGTGGGGGGAGGACAGAAAGAGATGACCAAGAAAGATTTCAGGGGGTTTGCTGTATGGTGTCCTGTACAGAAAGTCTCTGTGGCCTCCTACACCCCAGTAAAGCTCTATGTAAGATTGTCAACACTTGGGGGCACCAGGTGAGGATTCTTTTTACGTGGCCCTTTATAGTGATGTGGTTTAAGGCCAGCATGATGGAAAGGACAGCTGGTCTGAGCTTTTACACTGATTAAATAATCATTCAAACCAGGTTTATTTCTGAGGTAAGCTCAGGAGGGCAAACACACATTTGAAATGTTTTTGCTTAGTTACTGAGTCTTAGTTATAGGTGAGTCAAAGCTGAGGCAGATATTCTGTAGAATTCTAATAAGATCTTTTAAACTGGCAAGCTTATACATGTCACATCTTTCACTGTGACTTTTAACTTTTAATTTTATTGCCATTTTAAGAATATATGTACACACACATAGTTTTTGCTTGTTTCTCATTTAGACAAAGGAAGTGAGGAGAGGGAGAGATATTAAGGATCTGTGGCCAATGCTCTGGACTCAGTTTTTGAAAACCCAAAATAGGAGTAGTGATAATCATCTACCTAACTTACTTCCTCATGATTTAACCTAAAATATATATCTTTTAGGTTTATTTATTTTGAGAAAGTGCACAAGCAGGGGAGGAGCAAAGAGAGAGGGAGAGAGAGAATCTCAGCAGATTCCATGCTGACAGCATGGAGCTCAATGCAGGGCTTTATCTCACCAACCTTGAGACCGTGACCTGGACTGAAATCAAGACTGAGCCACCCAGGCACCCCTCCACCACAAAATATATGTTAAATGAAAGGGGACAAGATGGTTTGCACAAGAAATCTATAAATATACTTTATTATAGTCATAGTCAAGGAGGTCAATAATTAAATCAACTTCATGGTAATAAAACTCAAAATAAAAATTGACAGATTTGTTCCTTGTGTGAAAAAAAGTTTTACAGCTTAGATCAAGACCCACTGTCACGGTGAGGTACTGCAAGTATTCCCCTTATGATCAGAAACTGCATTAAAATAACCATTATCAACATCATTACTCAAGATTATTCTGGAATTACTAACTCCCATGACTAGGCAAGAGAAAGAAAACCAAACCCATAAAAGACGAGGTAAAATTACATTTTTTCCGCAAATAATAGATACATATACCTAGATTTGAAAGCCTTAGGGTCAATTAAAAAACTACCAACAACAAGATGTATCAGCATAGTGACTAGCTAAAAATTAATTCACAACAATCAATAGTCCTCCAATACAAAAATGAGTGACAAAATATAGTGGGGGAAAGATATCATCTACAATTTTTTTTAAAAAAGGAAATACCAAGAAACAGACAATAAAAAATATGCAGAACTATCTAAACAAAGAAGAATGCCAGTCACATAGTTGGCCCTCAATAAATATGTTGTTGGGCAAAGGCATAAAAGAATGAATTGAAGCCAGAATGATGAAAACCACTTTGCGCTGGTAGAGGTAGAGAGATCTATGGACTCACAAAAGAGAATCTAGAGACAACCCCAAATCTACGTGGGAAATCAGCATAAGATAAAGATGGTACTTGAATCAGTAAAGAAAGATGGATTACTCAATAAATGATGCTTTGATAAATAGCTAGCCATTTATTTATTTTTTTTAATTTTTTTTTAACGTTTATTTATTTTTGAGACAGAGACAGAGCATGAACAGGGGAGGGTCAGAGAGAGGGAGACACAGAATCTGAAACAGGCTCCAGGCTCTGAGCTGTCAGCACAGAGCCCGACGCGGGGCTCAAACTCACGGACCGCGAGATCATGACCTGAGCCGAAGTCAGCCGCTTAACCGACTGAGCCACCCAGGTGCCCCTAGCTAGCCATTTAGAGAAACAAAAAAGCAAATAAAACTAGATTACTATCTCACCCCTTATATCAAAATAGATTCTTGATGTAGAAGAAAATAAAAACTTAATTTTATCATATGAACAGGCCTTGCTTTCTAAACAGAATCCAATCCAGAAACCTGAATAAAAAAAAATCTAAAAATTAAGATGTTTAAAAATTCATAAACACCAAGAAACAAATCGCCACAAACTAAGTAGAGGTATGATGAGCTTGGAAGTTAAATTGGATCTGGATTAATTTGTAATAGAAACTGAGTGAAGGAGGCAGTCATGAAAGCAAGAAAAACAGAAGAAACAATGCCAAGAAGATGAATAAAATGATTGAGTATAAGGTATAAGGGCAACAGAGGAGAAACAAAAGAGCACCTCAGGAAACAAATGGAAAGCTTGAGTCATTAAATGGTTCACTTTTGTTTTGACTGAGGCTCACTCAGAAGCACATCTGCTCCTCCCGAGCATATCAGTATGGTGATCCTGGTATTTGGATGAAGTTAACCATGATGCAGCTGAATAGGTACACGTCTAGACTAGAACTGACAATATGTGGCCTCCATTAGGTAAATGATTTGGTTACACTTCATACCAAAATACTAAAAACAGCAATAGGTGTTGTACTTTATGAGCACTATCAGTGGCAGCAGGTTTCTCCAAGCACAGATCCGAGAACAGGCTGATGATAACCTGTGGGGTAACAGCAGAAGCAGGACTCAGTAGAACAGGCACTCCTCTTGGTGTTTTCCAATGAAGCTACTGCCACACTCCCACCAGCTGGTCAGCTCATTACCCTTTACACAGATGTAGGTGGAATATCCTGGAGCCACTTAATACCACAGGCAGCTTTGGAATAAACATTCTCTCTGGTACTGAAAGAGAACTTAGTCAGCCAGGAAAATATGAAATGAGTGGGGAACTGTTTCTGTCCTTTGCCCTCTTAAGTGAAGTTTTCAACATGTGGATGCATAAAACAAGGACCAAGATTGATACAAGGGAGTTTCCACGGAAGTTCAGGGTGGGAGATGTTGTATTTGAGGTTTTGGCATAAACCATGCAAACTTGCTTGTGTCTCTGGCAGTTGAACTCAGTTGTGGGTGTTTTAATATCTCTCTAGGTTCCTGTGGCAGAGGCCATGGTTAGTTACTATCTACAACCCCAAAGGGCCAGAGGAACACACACCCATTTTTATTTCCCAGTTTTCCTTTTATTGGGATGCATGATATTTGTACCTATTCTGAATGAAAATAATCAAGTCTGGGCTCCTGAGTCTTGGCCCTTCCAACACCACTAGATCAAGTCAGAACAAATTCATCTTTATGAGGAACCACTCCTGGCTTGAATTAAAATTTTTGCTAATCCTCAACGAATTATAGCTTCAAGACTTTTGTCATCAATGGAACCTCTTTTTTGGTACCACTGGTAATAAACCCATTAAATTCACACTCCAAATGAGGTGATGAAGCAAGACTATCAAGTCCCCCCTTCTATCTGCTGTATCATCTCACCCCTGCACTGGCACACCCACCATCTCCTGGCTCTACATACATTTTTGCAATCTAGGTTTGAGATGAAAGCCCCCGTTCTGTGGCAATCAATTCCCACCAGATGAAAGCCAGAAAAGAAACGTCACAGGAAAATTCTGGAGATCTACTGAGCCACAACGGACACATTTTTCTAACTACCCAAAGGATAGTGATTTGGCAAATATAAAAAAAAACCTCAATGATATAAGTTGCTTTGTTAAATTCAATGAGAACATTTTTATCTCTCAAGGGCAGAAGTACAGTTAAAAAATTTGAAGGCTTTTTAACTTAGGTGTAAGTAATTTACCTAGCTCCTTACCCCTCCATTGAAAGACATAGCCAACTTGTTCCAGAGATTTCCCATATGAAAATCAAGAGGGAAATATTGGAGGCAGGTTCTCAGCAAGCTTTCAGAGTCACATGTGAGAGCAGGATGTATGATGAATACACAGGAAGGAAGCAATAGTTCCCAAAGTGATTATGAGGCCTTGTAGGCAGAAAAGGAAATGATGGTTTCTAAATGTAGAAAAAAACAAACAAACAAACAAACCACTTTGGCCCTTGCCAATAGGAACTCACCCTAAGGCAGAAGACAGAGTCAACACTTGCTCTTTCCACATGGTTGGGCAATGGTGGTGTGGAGCTCTGAGATGAGTGGGCACATAAGAGCTAAGACAGTGAACTCAGCACATTCAGTGGCCATAATGTTCACCTATCTCATCTGAGCCTTACGGCTTGCTCACCAGAGCCTTGAGGATTCAAGAGTGTGCAATTATGTATGTGTTTTTCCATTGTCATGGTGTCTAGTCCGTGTAAATGGAGATGCTATCCCACAGAATGCCCTGGTGATCTTACTCATTGCTGAATTTGCCACCCTCCATCACTATCTACATTTCTATATGTCTTGACCTGTTTTGACATGTCAAAAAAAATCCCCTCTAAAAATGTCATACATGAAAACAGTCCTTTACATAATTTTAGCATTTTCTTTACTTCCAATTTGCATCTTAACCAATGTAAATTTATAAAACACAATTTTATTTGATGATAATTAAGATACCTGAGCCAAGATAAATGTTATCAAGGTTTTAGATTCCTTTGTTTGCAACTGTCCCATCCACTCTGAATACTTTTTTATTTTTTAAAATTTACATCCAAATTAGTTAGCATATAGTGCAACAATGATTTCAGGAGTAGATTCCTTAGTGCCCCTTACCCATTTAGCCCATCCCCCCTCCCACAACCCCTCCAGTAACCCTCTGTTTGTTCTCCATATTTATGAGTCTCTTCTGTTTTGTCCCCGTCCCTGTTTTTGTAGTATTGTTTCCCTTCCCTTATGTTCATCTGTTTTGTCTCTGAAAGTCCTCATATGAGTGAAGGCATATGATTTTTGTCTTTCTCTAATTTCACTTCGCATAATACCCTCCAGTTCCATCCACGTAGTTGCAAATGGCAAGATTTCATTCTTTTTGATTGCCAAGTAATACTCCATTTATATATATGCCACATCTTCTTTATCCATTCATCCATCAATGGTCATTTGGGCTCTTTCCATACTTTGGCTATTGTTGATAGTGCTGCTATAAACATGGGGGTGCATGTGTCCCTTCAAAACAGCACACCTGTATCCCGTGAATGAATGCCTAGTAGTGCAATTTCTGGGTTGTAGGGTAGTTTTATTTTTAGTTTTTTGAGGAACCTCCATACTGTTTTCCAGAGTGGCTGCACCAGCTTGCATTCCCACCAACAATGCAAAAGAGATCTTCTTTCTCTGCATCCTTGCCAACATCTGTTGTTGCCTAAGTTGTTAATGTTAGCCATTCTGACAGGTGTAAGGTGGTATCTCATTGTGGTTTTGATTTGTATGTCCCTGATGATGAGTGATGTTGAGCATTTTTTCATGTGTCGGTTTGGCCATCTGGATTTCTTTGGAGACATGTGTATTCATGTCTTTTGCCAATTTCTTCACTGGATTATTTCTTTTTTGGGTGTTGAGTTTGATAAGTTCTTTATAGATTTTGGATACTAACCCTTTACCTGATATGTCATTTGCAAATATCTTCTCCCATTCTGTCAGTTGCCCTTTAGTTTTGCTGATTGTTTCCTTCGCTGTGCAGAAGTTTTTTATTTTGATGAGGTCCCAGTAGTTCATTTTTGCTTTTGTTTCCCTTGCCTCCGGAGACGTGTTGAGTAAGAAGTTGCTGTGGCCAAGAGGATTTTGATGGCTTCCTGTCTTAAGTTTAGGTCTTTCATCCATTTTGAGATGTGTTGAGAAAGAAGTTGCCTGCTTTCTCCTCGAAGATTTTGATGGCTTCCTGTCTTACGTTTAGTCCTTTCGTCTATTTTGAGTTTATTTTTGTGTAGGGTGTAAGAAAGTGGTCCAGTTTCATTTTTCTGCATGTCGCTGTCCAGTTTTCCCAGCACCACTTGCTGAAGAGACTGTCTTTATTCCATTGGATATTCTTTCCTGCATTGTCAAAGATTAGTTGGCCATACTTTTGTGGGTCCATTTCTGGGTTCTCTATTCTGTTCCATTGATCTGAGTGTCTGTTCTTGTGCCAGTACCATACTGTCTTGATGATTACAGCTTTGTAGTATAGCTTGAAGTCCGGGATTGTGATGCCTCCTGCTTTGGTTTTCTTTTTCAAGATCACGTTGGCTATTCATGGTCTTTTCTGGTTCCATACAAATCTTAGGATTGTTTGTTCTAGCTCTGTGAAGAATGCTGGTGTTATTTTGATAGGGATTGCATTGAATATGGAGATTGCTTTGGGTAGTATCAACATTTTAACAATATTTGTTCTTCTTATCCAGGAGCATGGAATATTTTTCCTTTTTTTTGTGTCTTCTTCAATTTCTTTCATAAGCTTTCTATAGTTTTCAGCGTATAGATTTTTCACCTCTTTGGTTAAATTTATTCCTAGGTATTTTATGGTTTTTGGTGCAACTGTAAATGGGATTGATTCCTTGATTTCTCTTTCTGTTGCTTCATTGTTTGTGGATAGGAATGCAACCGATTTCTGAGCATTGATTTTATATCCAGCAACTTTGCTGAATTCATAAATCAATTCTAGCAGTTTTTTGGTGGAATCTTTTGGGTTTTCCATATAGAGTACCATGTCATCTGCAAAGAGTGAAAGTTTGACCTCCTCCTAGCCAATTTGGATGCCTTTTATTTCTTCGTGTTGTCTGATGGCTGAGGCTAAGACTTCCAATACTATGTTGAATAACAGTGGCGAGAGTGGACACCCCTGTCTTGTTCCTGACCTTAGGGAAAAAGCTCTCAGTTTTTCCCCATCAAGGATGATATTAGCAGTGGGTCTTTCATATATGGCTTTTATTATCTCGAGGTATGCTCCTTCTTTCCCTACTTTCTTGGGGTTTTATCAAGAAAGGATGCTGTATTTTGTCAAATTCTTTCTCTGCATCTATTGAGAGGATCATATGGTTCTTGTCCTTTCCTTTACTGATGTGATGAATCACGTTAATTGTTTTGTGGATATTGAACCAGCCCTGCATCCCAGGTATAAATGCTGGTTGGTCATGGTGAATAATTTTTTTAATGTATTGTTGAATCTGGTTGGCTAATATTTTGTTGAGGATTTTTGCATCCATGTTCATCAGGGAAATTGGTCTATAGTTCTCCTTTTTGGTGGGGTCTCTGTCTGGTTTTCAAATCAAGGTAATGCTGGCTTCATAGAAAGAGTTTGGAAGTTTTCCTTCCATTTCTATCTTTTGGAAAACCTTCAAGAGAATGGGTGTTAACTCTTCCTTAATGTTTTGTAGAATTCTAATTAGCTACCTTTCTAGAAAGCTACAGCTTACCTGCACCCTGACACTTGACATTTTCCTACAAGATTCCTCTAAGGTCTCTATTTCCTAGGTTTTGGGACTATTTTGTATTGTTTGTCAAATGTCATACTTATGTCTGTGTTCTTTTCTCCTTGACAAATATAAAATTCTAATGGGCTAACTCAATAAATCAGGCACAGGCCCACCAAATACTCCTGAATTTTTTGGCCTCTCTTTCTCAAGATCCAAACAGTTTCCTCAGAGGCCAAATTGCTTGATAGCTTCGTGGGTATCTAATGAGGTGGACAGGGTGAGGCAACAGGCATAATAGGGCCACTTAATGTAGTTCATTGTTTTTGATGCTGGGTCTTTTCTGACTTATCATTATTTTTTACATTTCTCACTTGTGCGGATCACCTGCTAGGCACCTCCAGCTTATACTTAAAGAACTGTATTAGAATCAGTAATGTTCAGGATGATTAAGTAGATTTACATGTCTTTTGTGAATACATGGTAGTTGGATCCAAAATTATAGAATACAAATTGAGCACAGAAATAGTCATCTATATTGATAGAGATGAGGTTTCAGGTTGAGCCCCTATAGCAGATACCACTGGTACTCTTCCCAGATCCCCTCTAATCTTTTCTCATGTTTCTGTGTATCCTCACCAACCTCTGTGTGCTTTTTCTTCTAGTGCTCCCACCTAAGACTCCCCACAGGTACTCTCCTAGCTACCAGAGCTGTTTTTCCTAAAAGGGTAGGAAGCCAAAGAAGTCTTAGAAAGTGTATTCCACCCCCCCCCCACCACCGTTGTTAGCTGATGACTGAGTAGTGCCGGAATATGAAAGCCCAGCTCTCTTACATAACTCATAACCTGTAGTTTCCTTTAGGATCATACTGAAGCTACTCTGTAGGGCACTTTGCCTGAAATGGTATTCTTTCTTGACTCAGTCCCCTCTCTCTCTTATTTTCCTCAGTCTCTTACTGAGATCTGAGATTTCCAACCTAAGATAGCCTTTAACATGATTAGAGGTAAGGGTTACCAGAAATAGAGAATTTCAGTGCAGACTGTCATGCAAGAGAAGCCAACATTAAAAAGGATATTGATGGTAGTTTGCTGTACACAAAGCTATATGGGGATTAAAAGGTTAAAATGGTATTTAAGCTATTCTGAATTTGACAGTGATTAGGTCACTACATATACATGAAATATGGTCTTCATAGATTAGAACAAATCCATACTGGATTATAGAGAGATCTGTAGAAAAACAGCCATTAGAAATTCATAGTTTACAATCAGGAAAACAGATTAATTCCTGGGGGAAAGTATTCCATTCCCATACTTATTCTAATATTTTAGTCACAAATATACACTGAATATCTACAATACATACAAAACACTCTGCTAGGCACTTGTAGTTAGCAAAACCAATAGAGCTTAGAGTTTAGTGGAGAAGGCACACTAAAAACTAATCACATGTACAAAAAAATGGGTAAGCATTGCCTTTGTTAAGTGCCTTGAACAATATCTGCAAAGATCTATGAGAGCACATAACAAGAATCCAGACTTAGGCTAAAGGGTCATGGGTTGGCATCCTCAAAGTAGGAGTGTGTAAGCTGAATCTGCAGTATCAGAAAAGTTAACTGGGCAACGGACAGGAAAGAGCATTCTACAACAGATCAGCATATACAAAGCCCTTGAAGCAGTAGGAAAACATTCTTCAATTTAAGAGAGAAACTAGTTTTTACCAACTATTAAGAAAATCTCTCAAAAGGATTCGACTTTTGGTGTTAAGAATTCCAAATTCTTTGATTCAAAACTTTCCTAAGATACACAACAATAAACAATCTAACTTTCATCTGGGGGTAATTCAGACATTAGGCTTATGCAATTCAGTCATTTAGATAAATAACCATGAGCACTTATATTTTAATTTCAACTCAAACTATTTTTGCATTATTTAGAAACACTGTGATTAGAAATTCCATTGGAGGGAGCAGAAGTTTACCTCCTCTTGATCTCAGGGGTGCTCTGAAATCCTAGGGTGGTCTTTCAGCTCTGAAACCCTAAGGACTGGAAGCACCACTTTTAGTGTGGATCACCTTGAGGACATAGGGGGAAAAACCCTACTTCCAGTTCATGAAGATTGAATATCACTTTACTGTCTCACTTGTTACCTGCTCAACATTTCAGAAAGAAAAGGAAAAATTATGCTTTCAGGTAAGGATATATAGCCAATAGTTCATTTAGAAAGACTAAAAGTAGAGTGGCATTTAGGAAGAAGAAAACCCAGACTACCAATGCTCAATGAAGGCATGGCATTGGACTGGGTAAAAACTTCTAAAGAGTAATAATGGAATTCCCATGGGTTAAAAGAGTTATGACTTGACTAGCCTAAAAATTAATGGTGAATTTCCCTCCAGATTTTTCTCCATGCAAAGACTCATTTGTTGTGACTAAATTTCTTACACCCCATTTCAGTTTTAATAAATAAATTTTCCCTAACTGAAGATGAAGGTATATAGATTTAAAGGATTGGGGAAGGAAGGTAATGATCTGCAAGGATTCTTATGAAACCCACAAAAGTAAACTTAAATCCCTTTATGAAGGGAAATGATATGTTCATTTCACAATGGCCAAGAGAGAGTGCATTCTTTTCTAATTAGTTATATACTTTGACCTATCCTTAACTCTTACTTCTTAGGAGTAAATGAAGAAATTTTCAGAAGTTTAATTAAAAGTCTTAAAGATGCCCTAAAATAATTATATCAGCCCATAAAAATATGACTTCATTGTATATTCTCTGGCTCAAGCTACTTACCAGTGCCAGCCTAATATCACAGTTGGGTCAAAAGGCAGTCACCACCTTCTCTCAGTAGAAACATATTATAAACATATGTGATATTACATATGTTTGTACATGATATTACTTTTACAAAACTCTAAATCAAGTTTTCAATTCTATTCCAAATATTAATGCACCAACCAGTATTTTTAAATTTGGGCTAACTTCATGAAGGTTCTGAGCCAGTGAAGTTGTATTATCTTCAAACCTCAAATATTGTTATATGACCCTCAGAAAAATTGAGTATGAAGTATCTTTAGACATTTTTGTCTTCAATGAATCCCATGAAATTTTTATATGTCTGATTATTTTCTAAGGTACCTTCTATCTCATTTGTAATGAAATATAACCTATAAAAATCACAACTGATCCACTACCTAGTTAAAAACAAGCTTACACAGTTAGAAAATGACCTGGCATTTATACTGGTTCAGTCTGCTATGAATAATTAGGAGAATCATACAAAACATTAAATCATGAAAAAGCTTTGTGTTACATACTGGTATTGCCACATGTGGTTTTACGAATATTTTACAGCTGCTCTACTCGTTCTTCATTGACATATCCAAATACTCAATGACTAATGATGACACTGGTAGACATAAACTAATAACAGTTTTAGTCACTGAATCTTAAAACTGGTTAATGCACATTCTGAAACCCACTTGAAACATAAGAAGTTTGTTTAATTTTACCACAGGGACAATATTTTCAAGCCTTTGCTAAGGTCAATACCGCACCATGTTTTCATCATGACATTTAATTTTCATACAAGAGAAACTAAATGAGCTGAGTTTTGAGCTCAGCATGCTGGTAGCAGCTTCTGGCCTGTCCAGAAATTATTTATTCCTAGGCTGAAGAATGTCAAACATATATTTTAGAGAAGACATCAGTTATCTACATTACAATCCTAACAAAACCAGTTCAAAATTTCAAAGAATCATGAAAATACTTATTTGTATTTTAAAAGTCATTTTAAATCACTTTAACTAACTTGAGATATCCATACTTTATAATTCACACACACACATACACACACACATTGATGAATATAACCAAGTTGACACAGTCAGTTTCAGGCATAGTTGTTAAATCTCATTGAAAATAGAACCCTCTTTTCACTATGTTCTTTTCCTCAATTTTATTATAATCTAAGGTAAGGCAATATTATAGCATGCTGACTGTTACATGATTCAACAGAAAATTCAAAGTGAAAAGAATCAAATTTTATTCTGATTCCATAATTAATTCATGCATTGTTAAACAGTTTTGTTTGGGGGTGTTTTACCTTTGGAAATGAACTTTCAGAGAAATTTGGCAGCACTACACCTTCAGTGCTTTGCTTTATCTATGCTGACTATATATCAAAATAAAAACTTCAGAATTACAACTGTCAACTCTCAGTCATTGACACTAATAGTGAATGAAAAAAATATATAACATATACAAATATATATTATATAATTTATTTATAATTAGCATCTACTTAAAATCCAAAGTCCTTTGCTTTATTTATTACACCCCCTTCTCAACAATGTGTTTCTATCAGAACTTCTAATAAGTAGCAAAATTGACTAACTTTCATCTTTTCTATTCACTTTACACTTTCCTCTCTAAGGTATTCATGATCAAGGATACAAGTCTAAAAATCTCTAAACCAGGAAGAGAAGAGCAAAGATTCTAAAAGCTTTCAACAGAAACAATTCAAAAGAGTTAGTTCTTGGTCATCTGGTTTGTGGTATGCACAGTTCTCTTGCATTTCTTTCCTTTTTTAAGTGATTGGAAAAAGCAAACATCAGAGTGTTGATGGATCCTCCACTAATTCCAGAGGTCTAAAAAATATTCTGAAAGGTAATAATTCTAATAAAAGCAAGTGTCACCTACACATTAGTAACTCATTTATAAGTGGGAGGGAATACTTCTTGTTTAGTTAAACATTCCTTCCAGCACATAGTAACTGAGCATCATTTGGGTTGTATTGTGGAAAAGTGTAAGTTGGGAAAAGGAGTAGAGAGTTCTCAGGTGAAGAGAGCCAGGACTCAGAGGCCACCTACAAGTCTGTGAAAGAGTCAGGGATGCCTTGATGAAGACGGTCAGAGGGGAAATAGGGAGCAATGTTAAGTAGAAAGATGCTTTTGAGGTAAAATTGAGAGGACCTGACCAGTTGATTTAATGGGGTGAAGGAAGAGGAGAAGTCTGGATGATTCCAGAATTTTCAACTCAGATAATGGAGGAAATAAGGGGATTAGTAATAGGGAAAGACAATGCAAGAAGAACAGGGCATTTTAGGTTTCTCTATGGTGGTGACATGTAGAGAAGAGATAATAAATTCTAAATTAGACCTGAGGTAATCTGCAGGAGGAAGACAATGGAAGAAATTTCTAGGAATCAGTTATAAATGTGAATCTCTAGTTCAAGGGAAGTTTAGGGTAAGGGTAAAAGACATGTTTTAGGGCATACAGGTTAGAGCTGAAGAGAGAACTGTTGGAAACACTCCAAGTAAGAGCGAAGGGCAAGAAGAGAACAGAACATGGAATGCTGATAAATAATAAGAGACAGAAGAAGAGTCAAAAGAGTAGTAGAGAGGAAGAGAAGAAGAAGAAACAGAATCTATCTTGAAGTTGAAGGAGGAAGACTTTCAAGAAAGAAGAAGTGGTCAATAATGTTAAATACCATAGCCAAATTCAAAGAATGAGAATGGCGAAGAAGCCACTGGATTTGGGAAATAGGATTTTTTCACCAGTGACCTTTGAGAAGGTCAGATCAGAAGGGGTAGAAGTCAAATTTCAGTGAGTAATAACGCATGAAAGGTAAAAATGTAGAGATGGCAAGTAAGTCCTATATCAATAAACCGGGTAGGAAAGAAAATAAATGGTGGTTAAGGGATAGTGTAGAGTTTTCAGAAAGGGGAAATAATAAACATATCTGTGGGTTGAGTGTTTGGAACTTATGGAGGGAGGGAGAGAGAGAAAGGGGGGGGGAGGGAGGGAAATGGAGATGCAAAGAATGGAGTGAACTGATGAGACACAATTCCTAAGGATGCAAGAGGGAATGGGACCAACAATTTAGGTGGAAGAATTCACCTAGCAATTCAGAAGTATCTCCTCCACTTCAATAAGGGGAAACAGTGAGTGAAAATATGGGTATAGTATAAGAACATTTTTACCCAATAGTGTTTCTTTTTTCAATGAAGCAGGAACCTGGGTCACCTGCTGAGGCTCTGAGCAGAGTGGAAAAGTTTGGTGTGTTTTCTGTGAGGAACAGGAACAGAAGCTACTTGGGAAGAATAAAGAACTGTTCAGCAAGGTAGACTGAGATTAGGGATGATACATCTGTCATGAAACGAATCATGCACTTTTTCTCCAGGAGGTTACAGCAGACCTAAATCAGAGCCAGAATAATCACAACACTAAGTCTTAAGCTCAATGTTTTCAGTTAGCAGCATAATGGGGAGATAAGAAAAGCTGTATGAGACACAGAGATGATGTACTTGGAAGGAAAGTGAAGGCAATTAGGGACATGGGGAAATAGATCTAATAAATCAGATCAAGGGAACTAGAATTCAAATTTATTTTAATGATGAGCTTTACTGAGAATGAGGGAGAGATATATAGAAGGATAAGAGGTTGTGGTCAAAAGGGAAATTTCAGAGTGCAAGACTTGAAAGGTCACACTCTTCCAGGTGCTGACCCAGTCCAAGGCATATCCATATAAGTGTGTTGCTGAGTAGAGAGGATGAGATAATTGGAGAAGAAAGATAAAGTTACTATGAGGATGTTAGATAAACCATCAGCATAAAGAATAGAATGGGATGTTGAAGACCAACTGTGTCCCAGTTATTAAATTATGCATCAGGTATGGGGAGTAGCCTTCAGTTGGACAAATGACTACAAAGAGAGTGACAAAAGGGGGAAAATTTAATTGCAATTAATAATATGTTAGTTAAATCACATAGGGTATGAAACTTCAGCCACATGACTCTCATGAGAAAAGAGTATTGCAGAGTTAAATGGCATGACTTTCAGTGGAGTACAGGCTGTTGAGCTAAGGGCATAATTGGGAAGAATTTGAAGGTGAGCAAAGAAAGCAGACCCAGCCTCCCAGGCTCAAGAGAAGGAGCTACAAGAGAATCAGTGCTTCTACCTAAGGAGGTTTTAAAGGAAGTGGTATTACTGAGAAGACAGGTGAATAAAGAATATAGATAAAAGGTGGAAATGGGAGAGATTTCAGGATAGGTGTTATTGAAGGGATAAAAACATAGACTTACCAAGAGTTTGGTGTCTGTGCATAATATTAAAGCATAATACAAAAACAGCCTTCCTACATAATTTAAGCAGAGGACTAGAAGATAGAAAATACATTGCTTTTTAAAATTATAGCATCTTTAAATTCTAGAGCATTATAAGTACTCCTGAAGTATTTCATAAATGAATGAGTTAAGTAATTGAAATATTTTATCCATCTATAATGAACAGGAGGTTTGGGGTCATTTGACTACTACTGGTTTATACTGAGCCAACTGCACCCTCTAGTTTTATTGCCGTTGGCTCAAAGTTTATTCACAAAAGCCTAAGTTTAAAGATACAGCCTGTGACTATAGATGTAAATAAAGTTAATTAGACACAAGGGGCTTATGTACATTGCTTAAGCCTCTTCTTGAGCCAACCTAGCTTTATAAAAATAGATGTGTTTCTTTCTAAAATTCCATGGTTTTTGAAAGATGTTCCAGAAAAGATAAATTCATTGGAGGTGATTTAGAAACCATCAGAGAAGCCAAGACTAGGAGATGTAATTCCATGTTAAGGCTCTACTGTCTAATTTCAACAGAGCACTATTGCTTTTATCTACTTATAGTTGGTATTTCTTTTTCTTTTAATGTTTATATTTATTTTTGAGACAGAGAGAGACAGAGCATGAGTCGGGGAGGGGTAGATAGAGAGGGAGACACAGAATCTGAAGCAGGCTCCAGGCTCTGAGCTGTCAGCACAGAGCCTGACACGGGGCTTGAACTCGTCAACTGCAAGATCATGACCTGAGCCGAAGTCAGATGCTCAACCGACTGAGCCACCCAGGCTCCCCCTTTGGTATTTCTATAATTAGATTTTCTTTCCTTTATCTATCTTTCTTTTCTTTTCTTTTCTTTTCTTTCCTTTTCTCGTTTCTTTTCTTTCCTTTTTTTTCTTTTCTTTCCTTTCTTTCGTTCTCTCTCTCTCTCTCTCCTTCTCTTTCTTTCAAAGGTTGTGTTGTGGAGGAATGTTATTTCTCTGAAAAGAGCACAGATTTTCAAGTCTAACTAATAGTCCAGGGCTCACAAAGAGACTAGTGCCTGTAAAATCCCTGATTTGAAAGTGTACTCTGGGAGTATGAGTGAGGCAGAGGTAGACCTGTCCTTACAGAGCATGTAGCCCAGATTCAAACCAGATCAATGCCTGACACTGGATTTCAGTGGAGCCAGGTTGTAAATTATATAGGGTCTGAAGGAAGAAAATTTCTCTGGAGAATGATGACATTATCCTAGTCCTCAAAAACCGTTTCAAATAATGAAATTTTTCAAATGCAAAATCTATCAGATAGTAAAAGTCATACACATGGGGAGACAAGGTAACATAGGTTAAAACCAGCACAAACAACAGATACAGAAATAGACCCATAAGAGCTCCAAATACTATGGTTATCAGATACAATTTTAGAATAAATCTGCTTGTTATTTTCAGGGAGATAAAAGATAATATGGAGATTTCAGCAGGGACTAGGGATTACATTTTTTTAAAGTAGCAAATTTGAAAAGAGCTCTATAAAAAATCCTACAACATTGAGGACAACCAGAAAACTGGACTTGTCCCACTGCCTTAAAAAGTAAATCTCCTTGATGGTATCAGAGAGTTAACAAGGCAGTGAAGAATTATAGGGGAACAGATGCATAAATGGACACTTGATTTATACCCAGTGTGGGAAAACATATTTTTTAAAAATAAATAGTGTTGGGACAATTAAATGTCTATAGGAAAAATGTGAAACTTGACCCTACTTCTTCACCCCGTACAGAAAAAAATCAATTCCAGATATATTCATGACTTTGGAGTAAAGAAAGAATTAATGAGGTTACTAAAAGCATTGGGGCGCCTGGGTGGCGCAGTCGGTTAAGCGTCCGACTTCAGCCAGGTCACGATCTCGCGGTCCGTGAGTTCGAGCCCCGCGTCAGGCTCTGGGCTGATGGCTCGGAGCCTGGAGCCTGTTTCCGATTCTGTGTCTCCCTCTCTCTCTGCCCCTCCCCTGTTCATGCTCTGTCTCTCTCTGTCCCAAAAATAAATTAAAAAAAACGTTAAAAAAAAAAAAAAAAAAAAAAAAAAAAAAAAAGCACTAACCATAAAGAAAAAGCATACTAGCCGCAAACAACATGGAGACAAGGAAAATTTGAAGATAAAGAGAAAAAGAAAGTTGATGGTACAAGTTCCCTGAAGATCCAGGAGTGGAATCGGAGGGGAAACACGGGTGGAAATGCTGGTTATGCAAAAAGAAGCAGGTTATCTCCCTGGAATCCAAAGGGAAAAGGCAAAGATACAGCGCAGATGCAGGTAAGCTTGCAGATGGCATTTCATGAAGATGGGCAGTTCCTACCTATAGATTTTTACTTTTTTGGCATAGTAGAAGGGGAGAGAGGTAACGTGTTGAGCCTGTGGGACAATGTAAGAGATAGGACAGGTAAGAGGTTTGAGGACAGCGGATAAGCTCTTCAATAGTCATTATTAGAAACGGGAGCTAGAACTGATGAAATACTTGGCTGTTTAGCAGTTAAGATTTAGCACCATGTTTTTATCATGAGTCCAATTTAGCTCAGTAGGCTGGACATAAAAAGAGAGAGAAAACAGTTGGATTGACATATATGATGAATAGTTTGGGTCTTATCAAACTAGTAGAATGGAGGGTCAACAGCCAAAGGTGTTGATCCAATTAATTATTAAATAATATTAATAAAAGTGATGTATTATGTAGTTTAAGCTACATGGAAAAGGAAAAGGACAGGGAGGGGCTGACTGCTTGGGGATTAGGAGGGATCAAGAGACTGGTGATCCTGTTGAGGTATGGGAATAGAGAGTAAAAGTAATCAAGTGATAGAATTGGAGGACGGGAAGATGAGAGTCTATGACATGGGATCAGAGTATCTGAATTTAAGATTTTAAAGGAGAGTACGGGTGAATGATGTCAAGATCCAGTGTGTGATCACTGGAGTATGTGGCTTATGTGGAATATACATAAAGGTCACTGGAGTAGAAAAGACCAAGAACTTGAGAGGCCAGGGTGTTATACGGTCTTCCTACGTACATAGTGAATTCACCAAGAATGACAGCAAGGTGGCATATGAGAACACTATGAGCCAGGCATAACAGGAAGACAACAGATAAAAGCAGAAAACGATTCTATACTGAACCGAGTTATATAGAAAGATTTCTCGTAAGACAAATTTAGATCTCTATCCATGTCTCTCTCTATCTACCTATCTGCCTATTTGTCTACCTAATCTCTATCATGTCTATCTTAACACTATCGGTCCATAACTGTTTATACATGTATAATAGGTGGACATGCTAAAGATTCTTTGCAATGAAGTAACTGGCTTGTGAGTGTTGTTACTGATGGGTAGATACTACTGTAATTTTTCATACATCTTGAAAAATGACATGATTGATTCTAATGCTTTAATATACTAAGATGTTTGTACACAATTTTAGCTGAATCACATATTGGCCTTTTCCCTCCCCTGCCACTTACGAGAAAAATTCTTCTGACTACATCACTGATCAGTATCCTGATTCTATTCATAAACATACTACTGCAATTCTTTCTAATCCTTTATCACCTCTGATATTGATAAAATGGAAAAACATTCTATCTCCAATTACATACTATTGAACCCTGGGGTAAGAAACAATAGTGTTTTATCTGAGAAGGTATTAGAAGTAGGCTGAATGAGGTAGAAGAGGCTGTGTGTGGACTTCCTCAAATATTTCTGGCCTAGAATTCCATTTCCAATTCAAGCTTTTGGAGTAAGCTCTGATTGATCTCTCTCTCTAGGTTTCTTCAAAAAGGCAAATACCCACATCAAAAGGATAACCAATAAACTCCTGTCATGTTGGTGTAAACTAATTTATCAGATCACTCTCCTACAAGATCCCTACAGGGTAGGAAGACCAAGCAAACATGGAACATTCAGGAATTTTCAAGGAGACAAGCACTGGCTGAACTGAAGATGCAGCTATAATGCCTTTGTCTTTTCTGCTTTATTCAAAGGCTTTTCCAAAAAAGGGGTCATGTATTCTCATATGCTTGCCCTCTTTAAAATAAAGCATATATTTATACACGCATAGATAGAAGATTAAGAAATTGTATTACATATAAATCCCAAGGTCATACACTGCTTGATAAAAAACCTATCTCATTAAACCAAAGACTTCAGAAATCCTTTATGTACTACTTTTGTTTCCTAATTTCAGTGGACTCTAGGAATAATGATAGATGTGATAAAATTCACATGGTGCTTAGGACAAGCCCCAATGACAAGAGCTTTTCATCATGTTTGCTATCTCAATGTCACGTTTGTCACATCCCAACAACCAAAGGAATTCACCCTGCCAAGCCCGCATACAAAGCACAGAGAAACAGACACTACTTCATGGAAGGAGCTATGAAGTCACACTGCAAAAAGGAGAGCACACAGGGATGAGAAGAATGTTTCACCGTTTTTGCAAATCAGTATATTCAAGAAAGGTGTGGAAGGATACGTAGTAAACTGATAATATTATCCACTTTTTCAGGGAGGATCAGCAAAGGAAACCATATTTTATTCACCTGTATTTGCTTGACAACTACATAAAGCACTCATTACCCTCATAAATATTTTAAGTAGAAAAAAAGTAGTAAATTTTAAAAGCTTATGATGATTCCAATCTTATCAGCACAAGTTTTATTTTATGGAAACCTTAATCATTAGCATTTAAACTAATAGAAAATAGAAAACACCCAAATAATGCAATTTTGTCAATCGCGTAGCATTATTGAAGGAGACCAGACCAAGAAATAACTTCACTGCATGATCCACAAAATTGTTTTGCAGTTTCACAGCTCACAGATTGCTTTTCAGTGGATATATCTAGGCTTCTAATACTGAGTTTCACTTTCAAATGTCAAATGCACCCTTCAGGAAATACATATGCTCAGCCCGTTACCTCCGCTTATAAAAAATCTACTGCCTTTTCAGTTAACACTGACAGATGAAAGGACATTCTCTGATCTTTTGGCCAAGAACCAGTCATATAAAACCTCCCTTGGGCTCTAAGTTAGTAATATGAAATGTACAGTACTAGTCACAAGTTTTTTATGACTCAGAATTTGCAAAGAATTTGACCGGGTGTCCTTTCCTAGTTTTGGTGTTATCGAGTCTGGGGAAACTAATATCATAATGATCTATAAAAATGCCTCAGGTCTCTGTCTCTTTAAAGTAAGTATCTTTGCACTTCTGTCTCCACCAAGGGAATCTGGGATACAAATCATACATAGTGTTTATGACACACCCAGTTCTGTTCTGCAGTTTGTTTTGTTCACTAGAGTGCTTTATTATGACTGACCTTACTACTCTCCTCCAGACTATAATACCAAGAGCTTTTGTACTAAACTATGTAAGAGGGTTGCCCTTTGCATTGTCTGTCATGTTGAAGAGCTTCCCTTTGAAGAACATCTTTCCACCACATTAACACCCATATCTCAGGCCCTTTCTGCCCAATAGCCAAGTAATCACATACTACGATACTGTATATGCTACCCTAAAACACAGGGACATCCAAAGGCATGGTACATCAGATAAGAGAGTGAGGACTCCCGTCCACCAGTCAGTCATCACCCTCAGTTCTTTTTTTTTTTTAAATGTTTATTCATTTTTGAGAGACAGAGACAGAGTGTGAGCTGGGGAGGGGGAGAGAAGGAGACACAGAATCTGAAGCAGAATCTTAAGGGTGCCCCTTAAGTTCTTTATTCCTAGATTTTACTGTCATTTGGAAAGCATGCACATGAAAGTCACCTGATCTTGTACCAACTTCTGGTAAAATGAGTGACTGTCCCGCATAGATTTTATGATTAAAATTTCTCCATCTATCAACACCCAAAAAACAAATAATCCAGTGAAGAAATGGGCAGAAGACATGAATAGACACTTCTCCAAAGAAGACATCCAGATGGCCAACACATGAAAAAATGCTCATCATCACTCATCATCAGGGAAATACAAATCAAAACCATAATGAGATACCACCTCACACCAGTCAGAATGGCTAACATTAACAATTGAGGCAACAACAGATGTTGGTGAGGATGCAGAGACAGAGGATCTCTTTGGCACTGCTGGTGGGAATGCAAACTGCTGCAGCCACTCTGGAAAACAGTAAGGAGGTGCCTCAAAAAATTAAGAATAGAACTACCCTACAACCCACCAATTGCACTACTAGGTATTTATCCAAGGGATATAGGCATGCTGTTTCAAAGGGGCACATGCCCTCCAATGTTTATAGCAGCACTATCAACAATAGCCAAAGTATGGATAGAACCCAAATGTCCACCGATGGATGAATGGATAAAGAATACGTGGTGTGTGTCATATATATATATATATATATATATATATATATATATGACACACACACACTGGAATATTACTCGGCAATCAAAAAGAATGAAATCTTGCCATTTGCAACTATGTGGATAGAACTGGAGGGTATTATGCTAAACAAAATTAGCCAGTCAGAGAAAGACAAATATCATGACTTCACTCATATGAGGACTTTAAAACACAAAACAGATGAACATAAGGGAAGGGAAACAAAAATAATATAAAAACAGGGAGGGGGACAAAACCTAAAAGACTCTTAAATATGGAGAACAAACTGAGGGTTACTGGAGGGGTTGTGGGAGGGGGGGATGGGATAAATGGGTAAGGGGCATTAAGGAATCTACTCCTGAAATCATTGTTGCACTATATGCTAACTAACTTGGAAGTAAATTAAAAATAAAATTGGGGATGCCTGGGTGGCTCAATTGGTTAGGCGTCCAACTTCAGCTCAGGTCATGATCTCATGGTTGGTGGGATCTGCACTGACAGCTCTGCACTGACATCTTGGGCTCTGCGCTGACGGCTCAGAGCCTGGAGCCTGCTTCTGATTCTGTGTCTCCCTCTCTCTCTCTCTGCCCCTCCCCCACTCACACTCTGTCTCTCTCAGTCTCTTGAAAATAAATGTTAAAAAAATTTTTAAAAAAATTTCTCCATCTATGTGAATTGTTCTAAAACAGTTTGGTTAAAATCATAAATTGGCTGAAAACAAAAATGTTTCCCATCACTGCTTGTCAACTATATATAATGTAGATTATTAATATTATATTGATTACTATATTATGTTAATAATATATATTATTTTATATATTATTTATAGAACATTATATATTATTATTGTATAATTTTATACACATGTAATTTCTGTGTATCATGAGACCATTTTATAATTATTTTATGCTACAATTCGTTTTAAGTATTTTCTTCAGAAAGTGGTTTAGGCATCATTTTTGTTGCACTTGTTTAAAAATGTTCATTTAGGGGCGCCTGGGTGGCTCAGTCGGTTAAGCGTCCAACTTCGGCTCAGGTCACGATCTCACGGTCCATGAGTTCAAGCCCCGCATCAGGCTCTGTGCTGACAGCTCAGAGCCTGGAGCCTGCTTCCGATTCTGTGTCTCCCTCTCTCTCTGACCCTCCCCTATTCATGCTCTGTCTCTCTCTGTCTCAAAAATAAATAAACGTTAAAAAAAATTTTTTTTTTTTAACGTTCATTTATATTTTAGTATTTCTACTTTTCAAATCTTATAAAATTACTTTAAAGTCACTGGTTAATATTTTTAGGAATTATAAAATAATATTTCTCTAAATAAATTACCCAAAATGAATCAGTAAGTATTTAGAGTACCTACCCAGTTGCTCATTTGCCATCAATTTTTAAGCAATCTTATTTTAAGCTTTTAAAAACATGCTTTAAAAGTTACTTTGTCCACTTTCTATGATATTTAACTATGTTTTCCTAAATTTTTTTAACAGAAGGTACTGTCACAAATCATTCTTTTTATCTACAAATCATTCTTGATAAAGAAAAGTTAAACTTTTCAAAAAGAACAAATGAATGTCTGGTTTTCTTTTTTTTTTGTCAAATATTTTTGAAAGAGCATCATGGTTTAGAATGTTGCTTTGAAACTAGACTAAGAAATAAAGAAACTGGAAATATTTTCTAGATCTTTTTTTTTTAGTTTCATAGACTTTATTATACCATTCACCCTAAATCCTCAAATACATGATTACTGCTATCCCCTTTTGTAAACAAATGATTTTTGTAATAAAATGGTAAGCATCACTGGGTGAAAAGCTGCAGAGATTGGAAATATCCATTTTTGACCAATATCCTAATTTTAACAATTGTTTCCAACCAGTTGATTTGTAGAAAACCATCTACCTTCAATTTGCCCATATTAATACTCTCATTTTAAATTTCAAACATACTTGGGGCACGCTGGTGGCAAAGTCGGTTACGTGTCCAACTCCTGATCTCAGCTCAGGTCATGATCTCACAGTTCGTGAGTTTCAGCCCCACATCAGACTGTGTGCTGATGGCACAGAGCCAGCTTGGGATTCTGTCTATCCTCTCTGCTCCTCCCCTGCTTGTGTTTGCTCTCTAAGTAAATAAATACACTTAAAAAAATTTTTTTTTAATTTCAAACACAAAAATTACATTCCAAACCTCAAAGAGTTAGAAAACTATTTCTCACGTTATTCATGTAGTCTAGGTGTTTACTGTATAAAAGGGGTTTCATTGTCAGCTGGTCACAAAGACTGTATTAGTGATAATCATCGGAAAATCTAGCTTCAACCACCCCCTGAAACTTGAATGTCTGTTTCTCTGGAACATTAGGAGGTCTTTCTGAACATCAGTTGGTTGCATTTGCCCACTGCTCTAGAGTTTTAAAAGATCTTTTTATGGGAGTCTGCTAAAGGTATTCTTTCCTCCTGTCCACCTGGTATACAGCACCGCCTCTGAGATTCTGCCTTGTAGCACAAAGAAGTTCTAATTAGAAAATGGATGCATGAAACTGGAGACATTAGGCAGGGAGCCAAAGATGAGCTATTCGAGGCAGCACTCTCCTGGGTGTAAGAGTAAGGCTAAGCTGTAAGGGTTCTCTTTTTTTGTTGGCAAAACTCACGCACTCTCAGAGAAAAGTCTCTTCCTGGCCCAGGCCCATCTCCATAGTTCCAGAAAACTCAGGAGGCAACTACTCTTGTCTGCCTTCATCACCAGCACCACCCACAGTAATTCTGAAAATGACAGTTATTGGTGTCTGTGTTTTGGGAATACCCTTGTTCCCAGAATCATGGTGCTTGTTAGCACTGGTGGCTTCCTCCTCCTCATTCTACTATCAAGAAGCAAAGAGGTTATCAGCTTTGGAAAGGAAAGGTCAGCCCAAAAGCCAGGCTACTCAGGATTTTCCCAGTAGATACTATAATGACACTTCTGGGATTATGTTCTCAGGCCTGGAATGTCAAGAAACATGAGAGGGCAGGATGACAAAGGTAAGAGAGCTAGCTTGGCAATCAGTAGACTGTTAGTTCTAACTCTGTAAGACAACCTTTTGCCTTCCCTATATAGTCCCTCAATCTATGCTTCTATCTGCCTTCCTCCCCGATTGAGGACCCAGTTCCATCATTTATGATCCCACACCATTTTCGTGTGGAATCCCCCAAAAGGAGATAAAGACTCACGTGCCAGTAGTTTAGCTGAAAGGTTGAAAGGGGAGTAGAGAAACGACACAGGGAAGGGAAGGCAGCCAACAAAGGATGTTTTTTCTGGAGGGGACTGGAGATCAATTCTGTGATTCTGTTATCCAGGGTGACAATATGGAGCAGGTACCTCAGAGGAATCTTGCCAGTGTGTCAAGAAGGAGCTGAGGAATTTATACACCAAATTCCTTTGAGGGCTGCCCTGGGAGGTTGTAGGCATTCTGGTGCTGTGACCTGTCATGCAGTTGGGCAGAGCATCCTTCCCAAGGCAACCTTCAGGCCAAGGCAACCTTCAGGCCAAGTGAGGTCCTGGGCAGGAACACACTGCGGGTGAGTGCAGGGTGGGTGAATGTCAGCCTTTCCCCACCCTTGTATTTGATAAATGAATAAAAAGTAAGAGGGAGAATGAGAAGGGAAAGTTTACAAAAAAGAAAAAGAAAAAAATAAAGGGGGAAGGAGGGAGAAGAAAATTTGATTTCATAATTTACTTCACATCTACTATGTGTAAAGCACCTCACCCACTTCTCATAGCATCCCTATGACACAGGCATTTTATTATCCTCATTTTACAGATGAACAGACTGAATTTAAAGAGGTCAAGTGAAATCTTGCCAAGTCATACAACTGACAGGTTAAGGAGCAGGGGGATTCAAATTCAGGCTTTCCTTTTCTGCTCAAAATTCTTAGTAGTTTCCTGTTCCTTAAAAATAAAGTCTCTCCATGAGCTGATGATACAATTTGATGGAAATGAAGACCCCTGGCCACGGAGTCAAAAGAACAGAGCTCCAGTGCTGGATATGCCAGTCTCAGCCCCACTGGCTTCATGCTCCAGTCACCTTCTCTCTCTAGGTTTCATTTTCTTGGCCAGTAAATTAAGGAGCTAGATTAAAGGATGGTTAAGGCATCTGCCAGCTCTAACAGCTTAGCATTCTTTTCCACTGTTACCTTCTGTTAGTCTTCTATGCCCAACTATCTTCCAACTAAACTGGAAAAGCCTTCATTCTCCTAAAAGCTCATGCTGTTCCAACGGTCTTATTCTTCCCGAGCAGCTGTCCCTGCCTAAATCTTCCATCTATTCCAAACGTTTCTCTCCCAGAAAGGTTTATTTTATCCCTCTAGCTAGAAACAAGATTCTCTGAAGTCTTCAGAGAAACAACATTTCTCTGAAGTCTTACTGTATTTTCTTTATATTTTCCTGATTAGGTCAAATTCTGTGTCTTGTCTGGGAAGTTACCTTATACACAATTATAAGTCACCATGTACAACACGGACTCTGGAGCCAGATTGCCAGGACTATTCTCCCAGCTCCTGTACTTCCTGGATATGCAAACTTGACCAAATTATTTCCCTGCTTCTGTTTCCTCTCAGTGATATGGGGATAATCATTTTAAATGATGTTAATGGGGTTTATAAATTTAAATGAGTTAACATATGTATAGTGTTTAGAGCAGTTCCTGGCACACAATAACCCCTATGCATGCATTTGCCATTATTATTCAAAATCATTAGCATTTTTGTTTTTGTTTTGTTTGTTGTACTTTGAGTATGTTCTTTCTCTTGAAATCTTGTCAGTGTGTTATATATACCATTATTATGTTTGTACCTGTCATTATCTTTGTTTCTTCCCTTCTTTGTTTCGTTTGATTGCTTTCCTTCTGCAGAAGTCCTTATCATTTGCTGTTTTGTATTAGGCAATATGTTCTATTAAGATCCTTGGGAGTTTTTCCTTTGTGGGTTCATCATTTCCTACCAAAACATACAACATATATTAAACACTTAGGTGTGTAATTTTTTGAATGAACAAACATAGGAAATAGAACAAATAATATGTACTTAATAAATATAGACATTGGTACTTCTCCCTCCACTCTACTCCCAAGTATGAGATCCTAAAATTAAAACCACTTTCAGTTGTATTTTCTACCCTCAACTCTAGCCAAGAATAGACTTTTTTCTTAGGTATTCATTTACAATAAAACTGTATCTCCATCATTCTTTTCTGCAAAACTCTAAAATACCTACCTGACAATGTATTCCTCTGTGGGTAGAAATTCAGAATATCTGGGCTACTAAGACAAAACTCTGAGTGTTACCTTCAAAACAGTCTAGAATATCAACTGATAATTCTTCAAGTCAACATGAATTAGTTTCTTTACAGATAAGATAAAACATAACTTTTCCAGGTATTGGTGATATCATCCCATCGTTGGGGGATACTTTTCAAATTTCCCTTTATTGTTTTTAGCTAGTTTGATTGATTAAATCTGCAATGCTGGCTACACAGAACGTCTTGGTCAAAATGAAGGGAATGAGATGAGTTTGTATGAGGGTCAACAAGTTTAGCTCATGTTTCATTTTCTTAAAAACCCATGGCTTTAAAGACATTGACTGGGCAATGTCCTCCTTATCATGGACAATCATAGTCATAGTATTAATAAACTATAACTTCCTTGAAGATAAAGTATCTTATTCATCTCTAAAAACCCTAATCCCTAGCACAGATGTAGTAGATACTACTGACTATCTACCCAAATCCCTTCTCCCCTTCTCCCTTGCCCATAGACACCCAATTTTGTTTAGTAATTAGAATGCCATCTGCTTTCAGAGACACTGAGCCTCTCTCCAGCTCTGAAAGAGAGGGGTGAACCTTTATTTGTCTCTGTAAACCAATAGTGGTAATCTTAACCCCTCTGTCCATGACAAATTAGGAATGAGCATGTGACACAATTCTGGCTTATGAGAACTGAGGGGAAACCTCTTAGGGACTTTTTGGGAGCACTGACAGTATTCTTAAAAGGGAACCAAAGACAAAGACATTATTTTTTCAGCCTATGAACACTGCAACCTGCATTTGATTACGCCTAGAATTGTAGCTGCCATCTTCCATCTTGAAAAGAATCAACCCAAGACCATAAGGAAAACTCTGAGGATGGCAGACCTGAAAGTGAATAAATCTGGCTCCCTGATGACACCTTTGAGTCATTAACTTAACCAACCCTGAAACTCCTCTCCCTCTAGACTTCTTGTAAGAAAGAAACTTTTGAGCTGATTTTTCTGTTACTTGCAACTAAAGCATCCTAGTTAATAGAACTGGGGTATTTGTATGATTAATTACCTAAATAGCTTTTAGTAGTAGTAGTAGTAGTAGTACCGAACAATAACAAAAATAGTAATAAGTCACAACCTTTATTTTACTCTGTGGAAAACAATGTACTGGGCACTTGTATCAATTATTTCAATTTAATACCAAATAACTGATTGAGATAGCTTCTATTACTCTCATTTTACATATAAGCAAACTGAAGCCTCAAAAGGATTAGTAACTTAATGTAATTCTTACAGTAAGTGATAAGAGTCCAGGTTTTGAACCTAACTCCATCTGACTGGATTCCACCATTTTTCAACGACCTCACATTAACTCCCAAATTCGTCTGTTTTCGTAATTATATTGTGAGTAGTTTAGGATTATCATCCCCACTTGAATGAATGAGGCACCCAATAGGTTATGTGATTTGCCAAGGGCTACAGAGGAAAGCACTAATTCAAATATCTGAGTCTACAGAAATTCACAGGTCTAAGAAATTGAATATTCCTTCACTGCTATTCCATCACTTTTAAACTGGTACACATTTTATCAGTTTGGTTTTTTTTTCCTAGATAACACAGATTACCTTGCATAAATAAACAAAACTGCCATTCAAAAGAGGCACAGAGAAGTCACCCATGGATGTTACTATAAATTACAAAGGGTTAAAAAGCACATTTATTCAATTAAAAAAAAAAAAGACCAGGGCCAACTTCCAGAATGATAGCGTGAGGGGCACAGCAAACTCTCCCCAACAACAACAACAAAAGCATGTAACTAGGTAAAATTATTGAAAATATAAGTAAATATAGTAATCATTTAAAATCTCTGCAAATTGTTCCAAGGGCATCCAGCAAATGGAGAAATATTCCTTAAAAAAAATCCATTACATCTTACTAAAAACAGCAAGAGACTATAGCATTTAAGCCGGGACTCACTCTATTGCTGTCCCTACCCCTCAGCTCTCTCTATGTTATAGAAGTTCTATCCTAAGAGAGAGGCAGGCTGCTATATTTCCCATCCCCCTCAATCTCATGTGGCAAAAGCTCTGTTCCAGGCATATGGGTCCAAGAGGGCTAGGGCTCCCTTCCCCCTCCCACAGCCCCCACGCACTGAGTAGAATCTCTACTCCAGGCATAGCAGGCCAAAAATTGGGGGACTCCACTATCCTTGAACCAATGTGCCTTTAGAAGAGTTGTTGCCCTAGGAGGAGCAAGCAGATAAGACCAGGGACTATAATCTCCCTCCAGTAGCTGCTTGTAGAAGAGGGGTATCACTTCAAAAGGAAAAGGGGCACCTCCAGCTCTGGTTCATCAGTGAGGAAGCTCTGCTCAGTGGGGAGAGGTATATTATCGGGACAAAACTCCACAGCTCTGCCTGAGGAAACTGACAGTATTTGTAATACTGTATGGAAAATGTCATGACTCAGGGCACTGTAAAAAACAAGGGATACCAATGGAGAGGAAATGAATGGACATTATATCTTCTTAATAGTATAAATAAGCAAAATGGCAGAAAAATCAGAAATCTAACAGGACGAACCAGAGACATAAACAACCAAGAAGAGCCCTCCTAGGATTATAGTCAACTCTGGGCTTCAGAAAGATTGTGCACATGTACTAGGCTGCACCCACCCAAGAACAATCAGAGTAGGACATGAGGCAGACTTAAAAACATTCCCCCAAGCTGCTCACAAATCAACCAACAACAGGCAGACATCTCACTGGTACTAAGGGCATAAATATAACCTCCAACCAAATACTGACTGAACAATAAGCTACTCTGACCCAAAGGCAACTCCTAGGAAACCAGGCCTACAAATAAAATCATATACATCTCCAACAGTGTGGAAGACTATGTGCACACCTAAGGCCATGCCCTTTGGGAGTAATGGGAGAGGAAAAATCTAAGCTACTAGTCTGTAGATGAAGGTAGGGGCAAAAATGTAAACTCCCTTAATGGTTATAGCAACTTTGAAGCCATACATATAGCTAGTGATAAAAAGTAAAAATCTGGGGCGCCTGGGTGGCTCAGTCGGTTAAGCGGCCCACTTCGGCTCAGGTCATGATATCATAGTTTGTGAGTTAGAGTCCCGTGTCAGGCACTGTGCTGACAGCTTGCTCAGAGCCTGGAGCCTGCTTCAGATTATGTCTCCCTTTCTTTCTGCCCCTCCCCCCTCACATTCTGTCTCTGTCTCTTTCAAAAATAAACAAGCATTAAAAAAAAAATTTAAAAAAAAAGAAAAGTAAAAATCTAACTGGCCAAGAAGGCTTAAGCACAATTTTTGACCAATAAATGGCTTATACTGAAATATGGGCAATCCTTTTAGCCAGGCTAAAAGATAAAAACAAGAAAAAAATTTTGAGCAGGACATCAGGTTGCTGCCCACTGTGGAGGGAAGTAGACTTCAAAGAGTAAGGACAGCTAAGTCACTAGACAAACAAATGCCCAAGCAAACAATGACAAGATCAAACCCCTGGGGGTGGGGAGTGGGCATCAAAGTCCAGAGTCATTACATTATGTTACTTAAAATGCCCAGTTTATAACCAAAAATCATGAGGGGGAAGAAACAGGAAATTATGATACATACATAGGGGAAAAAAGCAGGTAAAAGAAACTGTCCTGAAGGGTCCCAGATGGTATACCTAGCAGATGATGACTTCAAAGTTGCCATCATAAATATTTTCAAACACTAAAGGAAACTATTTGTAAAGATTTAAATAAATATTTAAGTCTTTATTTAAAGATAAAATAATGACACCTCATCGGAGGAAAAAAAAGATAGAAATTATAACAGATCGAGTAAACATTATTGAGTTTAAAAGTATGATAAGCAAAACGAAAGATTTACTAGAGGGTATCAACAGTAAATTTGAGCCACCTAAAGAAACAATCAGTAAACTTAAAAAGAGATCAACAGAGATCATACAACCTGAGTAACAGTGATAAAAGAATAAAGAAAAGTCAAGTCTCAGGCAAATTTGGGACACCATTAAGAACACTGACATATGTATAATGAGAATATCAGAAGAGGATAAATAGAAATGGACAGAAAAAATAAAGAAATCATTATTTCTTTAAATAATGTTTATATTATTTATATAAATAAAATAAAATATTTTTAATATTTTAATATATTTTAAATAAAAATGTTTAATTTCTCAAATTTGATAAAAAAAAAATACATTCTACACATCCAAGAAGCTCTATCGACTCTGAGTAGTATAAACACAGAAATCCACACCTGGACACATCATAGTAAAATGTTGAAATCTAGGAATAAAAAGAAAATCCTGAAAATAGTAAGATTAATACAACGCATAATGTAGAAGAGAACAACAATGATAGCTGATATCTCACCAGAAACAATGGAGGTCAGGAAGGCAGAGGGATGACATATTTAAATTGCTGAAAGTAAAAAAAAAAAATCCTCCGCCAAAAATTTTAAATGGAGCAAAACTATCTTTAAAAAATGAAAGATATTCTGCGATTAAAGGAAAAAAAATCTGAGAGAATTTCAGCAATTTGCTAGCAAACCTGACTTACTAGAAATGCTATAAAGAAGTTCACAGGCTGGGGCACCTGGCTGGCTCAGTTGAAAGAGTATGGGGCTCTTGATCTTGGGGTTGTGAGTCTGAGCCCCACATTGGGTGTAGAGATTACTTAAAAATTGAAAGTAAATTCTTAAAAAAAAAAGAAGTTCACAGTCTCAAATCAAATGCTATCAGGTAGTAATTCAAATCCATGTGAAAAAACAAAAAGCTATGGTAGAGATAATTATGTAGGCAACTATAAAAGAAAGTATAATGGCATATTTCTTATTTCTAATCTTAACTGATTTAAAAATTAACTGTATGATACAATGTATACACAGTTGTATTCTGTAACCTAAAACATATAGAAATATAATATTTGAAAATAACTACATAAAGGGTGTTAAATAGAAAAAAACCATACTGAGTGAGAAAATAACACCAAATGGTAACTTGAATCCACAAAAATAAATGGAGAAAGCCAGAGATGGTAAAGAAGATTAATATAACAAAGTCTATAAATATATACTTGTTCTCTTCAGCTTTTAAAAATAGATATAACGGGGCGCCTGGGTGGCTCAGTCGGTTAAGTGTCCGACTTGAGCTCAGGTCATGATCTCATGATACGTGAGTTTGAGCCCCACGTCAGGCTCTGTGCTGACAGCTCAGAGCCTGGAGCCCGTTTCAGATTCTGTGTCTCCCTCTCTCTCTGCCCCTCCCCTGTTCATGCTCTGTCTCTCTCTGTCTCAAAAATAAATAAATGTTAAAAAAAAATAGATATAAGATTACATTAAGTAATAATTATAGGAATATATTTTTGGATTTGTAACTTATGTAGGCATAATATATGTAACAATAATAGCACACAATGATAGGAAAAATGGAGCTTTATAAAAGCCAAATTTCTATGTTTCATTGAAATTAAAATCAGTATAAATCTCAAGTAATTTTGGTAAGGTAAGAGTATATTGAGACAGGAACCTGTTGAGATGAGCACTGGGTGTTTTATGGAAACCAATTTGACAATAAATTTCGTATTAAAAAAAGTATATTGCAAGTTCTAGAGTAACCATAAAGAAAATAATTTTTAAAATAATATTAAAAAAATAATTTTTAATAAAATATTATTTTAAAAATTATTTTAGGTTTTAAAATGTATTACTAGAAAATATTCCCTTACTACAAAAAGAAGATAGTAAAGGAGAAACAAAGAGGGGTAAAATAAAACAGAAAAAAGGTAAAATGGCAGATATATCAACAATCATATTAACAACATTAAATGTAAGTGGATTAAATCATCAAATCAAAAGGCATGATTTATCAGATGGGATTAGAAAAAAACAAGTTCTCATAAACCAGTATCGTATCATATGCTCATTCCTGATTTATCATTGACAAAGAGGTTGAGATTGCCACTACTGGCTTACAGACATTAATAAAGATTAATGTCTCCCTCAGGGCTGGAGAGAAGCTCAGTGCCTCTGAAAGCAGATGGCATTCTAATTACTAAACACAACTGGGTGTCTATGGGCAAGGGAGAAGGGGAGAAGGGATCTGGGTAGACAGTCAATAGTGTCTGCTACATCTGTGCTAGGGATTAGGGTTTTTAGAGATGAATAAGATATTTTATCTTCAAGTAAGTTAAAATACTATGACTATGATTGTCCATGATAAGGAGGACATTGCCCAGTCAATGTCTTTAAAGCCATGAATTTACCAGATGCCCTTCAGGACAATCGGCCATCACCCAAAGCAAAGAGTAGTGAATCTCCAGTCTGAAGACCTGTTTACTAATGACTGCTTTGGTCTTCTGTTTTCTTAAGGAGTTAAATTTATATCATCAAAGGCTCTTATTCAAGTAAACAACAATACTCCAATCTGGCTATGCATGAAAATCACTTGGGATGTTTCTACAAGTAAGATTCCTGGATCTACCCTGAAGGGCTACTCCAAGGAACAAATCAAAGCACACCTGGTGGAGGGTCCAAAATACCACTAAGAGTAGGGTAATAAAATAACCAAACTCACAACAGAGAGCAAGTAACAATCTCCGGAAAAACACCTCCTGAAAGGCCAGGCCCTGGAGAGTGTATGACCCTCCTTTAATATAGCAGTGCTCCCAGGTACAGAGCACACAACAAGCTTTTAAAACATATAAGGGATGGAAAACTAGCCAAAATGATGAAACAGAAGAATTCTCCTCAAAAGAAATTCCAAGAAGTAGCAACAACTAATGAATTGATCAAAACCAATTTAAGCAATATAACTGAATAAGAATTTAGAATAATAGTCATAAAATTAATTGCTGGGCTTGAAAAAAGCATAGAGGACAGCAGAGAATCTATTGCTACAGAGATCAAGGGACTAAAAAATAGTCATGATGAATTAAAAAATGCTATAAATGGGGTGCAAAATAAAATGGAGGCAGCCAGAGCGTGGATTGAAGAGGCAGAGGGGAGAATAAGTGAATTAGAAGATAAAATTATGGAAAAAGAAGAAGCTGAGAAAAAGAGAGATTAAAAAAAATCCAGGATTACGAAGGGACAATTAATTAGAGAACTAAGTGATGCAATCAAATGGAACAATATCCATATTATAGGAATTCCAGAAGAAGAAGAAGAGACAGGGAAAGGGGCTGAAGGTGTACTTGAAAAAATCATAGCTGAGAACTTCCCTGATCTGAGGAAGGAAACAGGCATTGAAATCCAAGAGGCACAGAGAACTTCCTTCAGACGTAACTTGAATCGATCTTCTGCACAATATATCATAGTGAAACTGGCAAAATACAAGGATAAAGAGAGAATTCTGAAAGCAGCTAGGGATAAATGGGCCTTAGCATACAAAGGTAGACACATAAGGGTAGTAGCAGATCTATCTACTGAAACATGGCAGGCCAGAAAGGAATGGCAGGAAATTTCAATGTGATGAACAGGAAAAATATGCAGCAAAGAATCTTATACCCAGCAAGTCGGTCATTCAAAATAGAAGGAGAAATAAAGGTTTTCCCAAACAAAAGCTGAAGGAATTCATCACCACTAAACCAGCCCTACAAGAGATCCTAAGGGGGACTGTGTAAGTGAAATGTTGCAAGGACCACAAAGTACCAGAGACATCACTATAAGCATGAAACCTACAGATAACATAATGACTCTAAACCCGTATCTTTCAATAATAACACTGAATGTAAATGGACTAAATGCTCCAACCAAAAGACACAGGGTATCAAAATGGATAAAAAAACAAGACCCATCTATTTGCTGTCTACAAGAGACTCACTTTAGACCTGAGGATACCTTCAGATTGAAAGTGAGGGGATGGAGAACTATCTAGCATGCTACTGGAAGTCCAAAGAAAGCTGGGGTAGCCATACTTATACCAGACAAATTAGACTTTAAAATAAAGGCTGTAACAAGAGATGAAGAAGGCTATTATATAGTAATTACAGGGTCTATCCATCAGGAAGAGCTAACAATTATAAATGTCTATGCACCGAATTCAGAGACCCCCAAATATATAAAATGATTAATCACAAACATAAGCAACCTTATTGATAAGAATGTGGTAATTGCAGGGAATTTTAATAGTCCACTTACAACAATGGATAGATCATCTAGACAGAGAATCAATAAAGAAAACAAGGGCCCTGAATGATACATTGGATCAGATGGACGTGACAGATATATTTAGAACTCTGCATCCCAAAGCAATGGAATACACTTTCTTCTCGAGTGTGCATGGAACATTCTCCAAGATAGATCACATACTGGGTCACAAAACAGACCTTAATAAGTATAAAAGAACTGGAGCACCTGAGTGGCTCAGTAGGTTGAGTGTCTGACTTCGGCTCAGGTCATGATCTCGCGGTCTGTGAGTTCGAGCCCCGTGTCAGGCTCTGTGCTGACAGCTCAGAGCTTGGAGCTTGCTTCAGATTCTGTGTCTCCCTCTCTCTTTGCCCCTCCCCCGCTCATGCTCTGTCTCTCGCTCTGTCAAAAATAAATAAACATTTAAAAAAAATTTTTTTAAATAAGAACTGAGATCCTACCATGCACACTTTCAGATCACAATGCTATGAAACTTGAAATCAACCACAGGAAAAAGTCTGGAAAACCTCCAAAAGCATGGAGGTTAAAGAACACCCTACTAAAGAATGAATGGGTCACTCAGGAAATTAGAGAAGAAATTTAAAAAATATGGAAACAAATGAAAATGAAAATACAACAATCCAAACGCTTTGGGATGCAGCAAAGGCAGTCCTAAGAGGAAAATACATTGCAATCCAGGGCTATCTCAAGAAACAAGAAAAATCCCAAATACAAAATCTAATAGCACACCTAAAGGAAACAGAAGCAGAACAGCAAAGACACCCCAAACCCAGCAGAAGAGAAATAATAAAGATCAGAGCAGAAATAAACAATATAAAATCTAAAAAAAACTGTAGAGCAGATCAATGACACCAAGAGTTGGTTTTTTGAAAAAATAAACAAAATTGATAAACCTCTAGCCAGGCTTCTCAAAAAGAAAAGGGAGATGACCCAAATAGATAAAATCAGGAATGAAAATAGAATTATTACAACCAATCCCTCAGAAATACAAGCAATTATCAGGGAATACTATAAAAAATTATATGCCAAAAACTGGACAACCTGGAAGAAATGGACAAATTCCGAAACACCCACACACTTCCAAAACTCAAATGGGAAGAAATAGAAAGTTTGAACAGACCCATAACTAGTGAAGAAACTGAATCAGTTATCAAAAATCTCCCAACAAATAATAGTCCAGGACCAGATGGCTTCCCTGGGGAATTCTACCAGACATTTAAAGCAGAGATAATACCTATCCTTCTCAAGCTGTTCCAAAAAACAGAAACGAAAGGAAAACTTCCAGACTCATTCTATGAAGCCAGCATTACATTGATTCCCAAACCAGACAGAGACCCAGGCAAAAAAGAGAACTACAGGCCAATATCCCTGATGAATATGGATGCAAAAATTCTCAACAAGATACTAGCAAATCAAATTCAACAGCATATAAAAAGAATTATTCAGCGTGATCAAGTGGGATTCATTCCTGTGCTGCAGGGCTGGTTCAATATTCGCAAATCAATCAATGTGATACATCACATTAATAAAAGAAAAGATAAGAACCATATGATCCTGTCCATCGATGCAGAAAAAGCATTTGACAAAATACAGCATCCTTTCTTAATAAAAGCCCTTGAGACAGTCGGGATAGAAGGAACATACTTAAACATCGTAAAAGCCATTTATGAAAAGCCCACAGCTAATAGCATCCTCAATGGGGAAAAACTGAGAGCTTTCCCCCTGAGATCAGGAACACGACAGGGATGTTCACTCACCGCTGTTGTTTAACATAGTGTTGGAAGTCCTAGCATCAGCAATTAGACAACAAAAGGAAATCAAAGGCATCAAAACTGGCAAAAATGAAGTCAAGCTTTCACTTTTTGTAGATGACATGATACTCTAGGTGGAAAACCCAACAGATTCCACCAAAAGTCTGCTAGAACTGATACATGAATTCAGCAAAGTCGCAGGACACAAATTAAGTGCAGAAATCAGTTGCATTTTTGTACACCAATAATGAAGCAACAGAAAGACAAATAAAGAAACTGATACCATTCACAATTGCATCAAGAAGCATAAAATACCTAGGAATAAATCTAACCAAAGATGTAAAAGATCTGTATGCTGAAAACTATAGAAAGCTTATGAAGGAAACTGAAGAAGATACAAAGAAATGGAAAAACATTCCATGCTCATGGAAAGGAAGAATAAATATTGTTAAAATGTCAATACTACCCAAAGCTATCTACACATTCAATGCAATCCCAATCAAAACTGCACCAGCATTCTTCTTGAAGCTAGAACAAGCAATCCTAAAATTCATATGGAACCACAAAAGGCCCCGAATAGCCAAAGTAATATTGAAGAAGACCAAAGCGGGAGGTTTCACAATCCCAGACTTTACCCTCTACTACAAAGCTGTAATCATCAAGACAGCATGGTATTGGCACAAAAACAGACACATAGACCAATGAAATAGAACAGAGACTCCAGAACTGGACCCACAAAAGTATGGCCAACTAATCTTTGACAAAGCAGGAAAGGATATCCAATGGGAAAAAGACAGTCCCTTTAACAAATGGTGCTGACAGAACTGGACAGCAACATGCAGAAGAATGAAACTAGACCATTTTCTTACACCATTCACAAAAATAAACTCAAAATGGATGAAAGACCTGAATGCGAGACAGGAAACCATCAAAACCCTAGGGGAGAAAGCAGGGAAAAAAACCTCTCTGACCTCAGCCACAGCAATTTCTTACTTGACACATCTCCAAAGGCAAGAGAATTAAAAGCAAAAATGAACTACCGGGACCTCATCAAGATAAAAAGCTTCTGTACCGCAAAGGAAACAATCAACAAAACTAAAAGGCAACCAACGGAATGGGAAAACATATTTGCAAATGACATATCGGACAAAGGGCTAGTATCCAAAATCTATATAGAGCTCACCAAACTCCACACCCAAAAAACAAATAATCCAGTGAAGAAATGGGCAGAAGACATGAATAGACACTTTTCCAAAGAAGACATCCAGATGGCCAACAGGCACATAAAAAGATGCTCAACCTCACTCCTCATCAGGGAATTACAAATCAAAACCACACTGAGATACCACCTTATGCCGGTCAGAGTGGCTAAAATGAACAAATCAGGAGACTATAGAGGCTGGAGAGGACGTGGAGAAACGGGAACCCTCTTGCACTGTTGGTGGGAATGCAAACTGGTGCAGCCACTCTGGAAAATAGTGTGGAGGTTCCTCAATTCAAAATAGATCTACCCTATGACTCAGCAATAGCACTGCTAGGAATTTACCCAAGGGACACAGGAGTGCTTATGTATAGGGGCCCTTGTACCCCAATGTTTATAGCAACACTTTCAACAATAGCCAAATTATGGAAAGAGCCTAAGTGTCCATCATCTGATGAATGGATAAAGACATTGTGGTTTATATACACAATGGAGTACTACGTGGCAATGAGAAAGAATGAAATCTGGCTGTTTGTAACAACGTGGATGGAACTGGAGAGTATTATGCTAAGTGAAATTAATCAGTCAGAGAAAGACAGATATCATATGTTTTCACTCTTATGTGGATCCTGAGAAACTTAACAGAAGACCAGGGGGGAGAGTAAGTGGGGGGAGTTACAGAGAGGGAAGAAGGCAAACCATAAGAGACTCTTAAATACTGAGAACAAACTGAGGGTTGATGGGGTTGGGGGAGAGGGGAGAGTGGGTGATGGGCATTGAGGAGGGCACCTGTTGGGATGAGTACTGAGTATTGTATGGAAACCAATTTGACAACAAATTATATTCAATGATAAAAAAATAAAGCCATGGGTTTATAAGAAAATGAAACATTAGCTAAACTTGTTAACCCTCATACAAACTCATCTCATTGCCTTCATTTTGACCAAGACATTCTGTTTAGCCAGCATTGCAGATTAATCACTCAAACGGGCTGTAGAAGACACAATTTAGATTCAAAGATACAAATAGGTTGAAAGTAAAAGGATAGAAAAATATATTTCAAAAGAGAGCTTGGGTAGTTTTACTTATCAGACAAAATACACTTTAAAACAAACAAAAAAATGTTACTAGAAATAACAGAAAAATTGCATAATGATGATCAGGTCAGTCCATGAAGAATATATAATAACTGTAAACATACATTCTCCTAACAACTGAGCCCCAAAATACATGAGGCCAAATCTAGAAGAATATATGGGAGAAAGAGGTAATTTAACAAAAATAGTTGAATACTTCAATACTCCGTTTAAATAATAGACAACACAACTAGGCAGAATATCAACAAGGAATGAACAAGACTATAAAACAAATAGATCTAACAGACATCTGTACAACATTCCACCCAGTCACAGCATAAGACACATTCATTTCCAGTGCACATGGAACATTCTCCAGTACAGATCATAAAACAAGTTTCAATACATTTAAAATGAGTGAAGTTGTACAAAGAATATTCTCAGACCAAAATTAAATTAAATTAAATTAGAAGTCAATAACAAAGAAAATGGAAATTCACAAATATTTTTTTAAATTAAAACTCCTGAATAAATGAGTCAAAGAAGAAAATAACAGGGAAAATTAGAAAATATCTTCAAGAATTAAAATGAAAACACTGTGCCCAAAAATGGAATGCAGTTAAAGAAGTGCTCAGTGGGAAACTTACAGCCAGATAATGAAAGGAAAGGACAAGCAGAAATGCAGTGATGTATTTATTCAGTAAGGAACTTGGGCTGGAGTTAAGGGACAAGATTCTTATGCGGGGTCTGTCATAAAGTTCCTGTGTAACTTCAGTAAGTCATTCAAATTCCCAAGACCTCCATTTCCTCATCAACAAAGTAAAAAGATTGGGATAAATATCTCCAAGGTCTTTTCTAGTCTTTCATCCTATGGCTCTTAGCAAGTGTCCTAACTAGCTTTTCTATTTCCCTCTGTGCCTTTAAAAAACAGGTGAAGCTCACTCAGCCTGTTTTCTTGTCATGTTGTATGATTCTAGACCATCTTAGATTTGCTGTTTTAAACTTCATTATTGTAACACAGACTCACCAGTTACTATTTTTTTGTGTTGTCTTGTTCCCCTTCTAATAATCCCTTACTTTTAAAAGTAGCATTCTCTTGCATGTTTGAATATTCTCTTCCCTCCCTGTATGAAGCACTGGTTCATTTTTAAAACTTCCTTCTCTGGCTTTACATGTTTAGAGTTTCATCGGTGACCTCTTGAACATTTATGTTTTTCATGGACCCCTTCAAAAGGACCCCTTCATGGCACTTTGGGCAGTCTAAGAATGGTTTGTGAGTTGCATACTGGATGAAAGATCCACTTGCAGTGTCAAAAATGATTATGTTCCAGGTAACAATTTTCGCTCAGCATCTTAGTGTAGACTGGCAAATTCGTATCTGATGGCTTTCCTTAGGAAAGAAGTTATTCTCTAGCTCCACAGAAAGGTATTCAATGTCACTGACCTTGTTACATTTCTATTTCCTGAAATACAGGAGTAAAATGGGAGGGAATTTAGGATGGTAGATACTTTCTGCCAACATCTTGGCAAGACAGAAAAGGCTGAGAGGTTGCCTTGTTAACTTCAGATAATCAAGAAGGCAGGACCAAGGAGTTCTGAATTGGCACAGCCAGCAAGAGATAAGGTGAGATACTGGGGAATCTAATCAGGCCACAGATGAGGCACCATGCTGCCAACAGACACTTGTAAAGAAATGTACTTGATCGATTACCTAAAGAACCTCTAGCATCTGGACTTTACTAGCCATATGCTCACTAATTTCATTCAAAGGTCAGAAAGTTTGAATTTCTTTTTTTTTTTTAATTTTTTTTTTTTAACATTTTTTATTTATTTTTGGGACAGAGAGAGACAGAGCATGAACGGGGGAGGGGCAGAGAGAGGGAGACACAGAATCGGAAACAGGCTCCAGGCTCCGAGCCATCAGCCCAGAGCCTGACGCGGGGCTCGAACTCACGGACCGCGAGATCGTGACCTGGCTGAAGTCGGACGCTTAACCGACTGCGCCACCCAGGCGCCCCTGAATTTCTTTTTTTTTAATCAGTGGTGTGATATGTATACATTTATTACCTAGATAATGTGGTACAACATACAATCAAAATATCACTTGGGCATCAATATGCTTCCAGGAAGATAGGCAGAGTATAGCTGCTGACAAGTATTTAATTCAAAACCCTAAAACAGTTGCTAATAGTCTCAACACCTGTACTCAAATCTTTTCCTTGGTTTTCATGAGTAAATAAGTGTTTATTAGGTACCACTAAGTGTGCGCATCAAGCTCTGTACGGACCCAGTGTTTTGTACTTCATCATATGTATTTTTCAAACTTTTCTAAAGAGAGCAAGACTGGTTTACATCATTAAGGGAGGATTTGACAACACAAAAATAAATGGGAAGGGGGGCTGAGAATGCTCTTTCTGCATAGCTAGAAAGGACTTTTAAAAACAGGTAAAATCCTGAAATGGGTAGACTGGGAGCTTCTCTAGAATTCTTTGTCCCCCCCATCCAGAGGCCCCCCCTCCTCCTGCTCAGTAGGGCCTATTTAATTATTTGAGTTATTCTGTCCTCTCTTCCCTCTCCTTCCTCAAAGCCTGTTCCTCATTTAAAAAAAAAAAAATATATATATATATATATATATATATATATATATATATATATAGTTCACTGACATCATGTAACCTGGTGTTCTCCCTCCAGCAATTTTTGTATATTAAGTTTCACTCTTAATTATAAATGAACCTGTCTACCACTCCAACCTCACCCTCCAAAGAATTTCAAGCAGCAGTCAAGAGACAATCTGAGGAGCAGGCAGTAGGAAGGGGGATTTTATTAAAGTTTTCCCACACCTTAACTGTCCTATGTGATTCTGAAGCTGGAGCAAATGGCCAGGAATGCTATGCTCTCAAAGGCCACACTGCCAGTCATAAAACTGGCTTGGGTTGTGCACAATCATTTCATTAAGACAAATTTCATAAAGCAAAATTGACTCTGTTAAAAAGGCAGAAAATGTTCTGTCAGCCCAGTTCACGTTAGTTTAAGACTCTGCATAGAACTCCCTTCCCTTTCAAAAGCTGCCTTAGGGCTTTTAAGAATCACAGACAGTCTTGGGGCGCCTGGATGGCTCAGTCGGTCGAGCATCTGACTTCGGCTCAGGTCATGATCTTGCGGTCTGTGAGTTTGAGCCCCACATCCGGCTCTGTGCTGACAGCTCAGAGCCTGGAGCCTGCTTCAGATTCTGTGTCTCCCTCTCTCTCTGCCTCTCCCTCCCGCTCATGCTCTGTCTCTCTCTCTCTGTCAAAAAATAAACATTAAAAAAAAATTAAAAAGAATCACAGACAGTCTGGGTCTCCACAGCCAGTGTATTCAGGGCACTCCTGGGAAAGGAGTGAACCCCTTCATGAAAATGTGTTCTCCTGAGAAGCTACTTAGCACCTCTTCCCTCAGCACCTGCAGACTTTCCACAAAATTAAAAAGCAAGCTAATGACTTTGTGAGTTCAAGCCCACGCCCCTGCCACCCTGGTTTTATTTACCTCCTCAGTGCTGCACTGCAATCATTTTTTCCCCTGCACTTTTTGATTTTCTTAGATTTACAACAGAAGTACTCACTAAAGCCAATCCACTCTCTATTGGCTTAAAATTGGTCAGTGGTGAGACAATATAACAGAACTGAAACTTGAAACTGTGGACAGACTCACTTTTCTGGAGATGAGTCTGCCTATTTGGGGTGACAGTGTGTTGTCAGTACTCTGTAACTGGCAGAATTGATTTCCTTCCCGGTATTTTCTCCCTCAGTCCCGGGGGGGTGGGGGGGTGCAAGGAGCCCAACCTGAAAACCTGTACAGGCATATACATTGTGGTGGGAAAGGATCAGTGGTTAAAGCAGAGTGCTAATGGAGGAGAGGCGTGACTGGCCTTTCACCAAGGGCACTCTGAATGCCAGGGATTCGCAGGAGCTGGCCCTGGCACTGAGAAATTTCTGCTGAGGGAATATGAGAGAAAGGTTCAAAGCAAACTCTTCTTTTTTATAAAAATTTTTTTTAATACTTATCTATTTTTGAGAGAGAGAGCAAGACAGAGCGCAAGCAGGGGAGGGGCAGAGAGAGGGAGACACAGAATCTGAAGCAGGCTCCAGGCTCTGAGCTGTCAGCACAGAGCCCAATGTGGGGCTTGAAGCCATGAACCGCGAGATCATGACCTGAGCCGAATGGGCCACCCAGGCGCCCCCAAAGCAAATTCTTCTGCTTATTCCTGGGAAGACATCTTCTCCAGAAGGTGGCCCATTTTTTTTCTTTAACTATAAAAGACTTAATTTAACAAAAAAGATTTCTTGCTCAACTATCTTTTGTATCATATATTTAATTTAATTTTATAAGTCCATTTATTTATATTGAGTGAGAGAGAGAGAGAGCATGGGAGGGGCAGAGAGAGACAGGGAGAGAGAGAATCTCAAGTAGGATCCACACTGCCAGTGCAGAGCCCAATGTGGGGCTCTGACTCATGAACTCTGAGATTATGACCTGACCCAAAATCAAGAGTTGGATGCTCAGCTGATGAGCCACCCAGGTGCCCCTCTGTATTTTCAATTTTAACAATTAACATGGCACAGGGAATTCTTTATGCTAATGTTATAGTTCCTTGGTTGAGCCCTAACACCAATATTTGCTTTATTTTATTTTTTTATTTGAGCAGAGTTAACACACAATGTTACATTAGCTTCAGGTGTACAACACAGTGACTGGACAAGTTTATACATTATGCTATGCTCCCCACAAGTGTAGCTGCCATCTGTCACAAAAATAGACACATAGATGAATAGAATAGAATAGAATAGAATAGAATAGAATAGAATAGAATAGAATAGAATAGAATAGGGAGCCCCACAAATAAAACCACGATTATCTGGTCAATTAATCTATGACAAAGGAAGCAAGAATACGCAATGGGAAAAAGTCTCTTCAATAAATGGTGCTGGGAAAACTGGACAGCCACACGCAAAACTATTGAACTGGATCACTTTCTCACACCAGATACAAAAATGAACTCCAAATGGATTGAAGGTGGCCCATTCTCACTACCCACTCCTTCCTCCCTGTGACTCTGTCCTGTCCTGACAACTTACTTCACACAGCCAGATACTTGCCCATGGCATGCTCTCTGTCCCTCGGATATCCATAGAGTGTGGCTCCTCCAAAACACAACTGTCATGGCCCCATGTCGTCCTGCAGTAGAATTTCTTCACACACCCAGCCTAAGTTGCATCTCTCATCCCTGCCTGTGTCACTCTCTATTCTGTTACCCTGTTTTATCATCTTTGCAACTCTCTCTCTACGAAGTGATCCTGTTTACTTGTTTCTGTGAGTTTGTTTTGTGTCTTACTTTCCTCAACAAAGCGTAAGGTCCAAAAAGGCAGGAATACCATCTTTCTGACTCACTGCTACATCTCCAGTGCCTGGGAAAGTTCCCAGTACACTAGGGACTCAAAATATTTGTGGAATGAATGAACTTATGAATATATGGGAATTTCTGCAGGTAAGAAGATAGCAACTATATTCAGAAATGGAGAGTCTGTAAGCCCTAGGTTAGCTCCTTTATGTATCCTACCCCTACATTCTCATAAACAGAGTACACAGAGGTGCACATATGGAATCAAATTTCTCAAGTCAGACTGTGAATTCAGGGTAATCAGGTAAAGTAATGGACTTTACAATATCACATATTTGGATACATTTCTCTGAAATCCAGCTTATCCAAGTAGGTAAGCATACAGATCCTAAAGGGCACTGCTGAGGCCATAGTCTGTCTACATAGGGTGGCTTACTTGTGTGACCGTATACAAACAGACTCTCTGTGCTTCAGTTTCTTTGCTTATAAAAGAAAAATAGATTACTTCCCAAATTGGGTTGCTGTGAAGATTAACTGAGCTAATTTAAGTAATACGCTTAAAACAATGTCTAGCATGTCGTAGCACTATCAGTATTTTCTATTATTACTATTATCATTCTCATTTCTCATACTGTGCTTCTAAGTGATGGGAATTTAAACCTCTTTTGCCACAGAATCTGACAGTCTGGTGAAGCCTATGGACCATTTCTCACAATAACGCTTTTAAAAACATAAAATAAACAAGATGATATTACAAAGGAAGCAAATACATTGAAATATATTTATTAAAATTTTTAAAAACTGTGATATGGAAATATATCTTCTTTTTAAACACATTAAATAATAAGACATGCTGGCAGAACTCATAACCACCAAACTTTTAAGTCATGAAAAGCTAAACAATAGTTCAAGATATTAGCAACAATGAAAATATTTGTGATTTCTTTTAGCAAAATTACAGCTACTGCTAATACTATGATGGTCGTCACTAATAACTGAAGGGAAAGCTAAATTCCAGTTAGAGGTTAGAGAAGATGAAGATGCTAATTTTTTCCCATTGCAGTTCAAAGACACGATCATATCCACAGTTGATGTAATCCAAGATAAGAACTTCTGCTACAGGTACTGCTTCTGGCGCCTTCAACAGCTATTCCATAACTTTTATACATGTATTTTTAGAAATGAATGTGATTTGATTCCTATATATATATATACCCAACAGAAGTGGCCATGCACACACACACACACACACACACACACACACACACACACACACAAATGCTTATTACAGTCTGTCTGAAATGGTGAACCCACATATCCACTGACAAAAATTTGTTAAAAAGAATTTTATTAATCTGCACCCTATGAAATACAAGTTTTGTTTTTGTTGGCTTCTTAAGGAAGAAGATAAAGGCTGAAAACTGTCTCCATATACCTACATAAAAGACACTCTCAATAGCATTATCCCATTTTTGTAAAAACACAATTTTATAGATCTACTGATTAAGAGTGGTTATGGGGGTGGTTGATTATGGGAAACTTTCACTTTCTACACATTACGGTAATTTTTCTTTTCCAGTCGGCCTATATCTTCAGTTATCAAAAACATGATGATTACTTTTGAAAAATCAAACCCAGCCTCTCAAGTTTCCTGGCATCCAGAAGCTTATATTTTAATGAATGTGTAGAAAGTCAAACATAGTTATTACTATTTTGCAAGCCTGTGAGAAGTCTCAGAAAGATAACCTCTGGGGCTTTTCCCAGAATTCCTACATAAAAAATGGTGCTGCGGTTCTCAAGCCACAGTCTATTGGTTTTGTGTTACTCAAACATGAACTAGCATTTAATCTCAAAAGCTTTGAAATCTTTTTGGTTTAGTTCTGCTAATATTTCTGTTTCTGGAGCCCTCTCTCTACCCACTCCTTAAGATTGTTGCTCCTTGGTGTGAACCAACTGCTTAAATAAGGTCCATTTGCCCATTTCTTGTACTTTATTCTGCCTGCAGCAAAACATTTCTTTGCATTTACTGCCCTCCGCAAGCTCCATTCCTGCCATCAGGTCTCATCCTCTCTTTAGAGAAGAGAGCAAACTTCAGGTTAGGGAGGCCGTTGTGGGCATGGCAACTGTACAGCCACATCTGCAGATACATATTTAAGCATCACCCTGCAACACAAAGTTGATGGCAACAGTTTGTTCCAGGAATCCAGGCTTCTACAAGAAAACTGCCACTCCTCTTCCTTTCAGTTGCACATCTCATCACCTCTCAACTCAGAGGAAGCTAGCTCTTGCCTCCACCATGCTTCTCTCTAAAGTCTCCAACAAGCTCCATGCAGGCTGCTGTTCTTTTCTTATTTGTCCTCACAAAATCGGATACTGTTGCTCACCAACACATTTATGAATGTTTGACCTTCTTCACTTCTGAAGTGAACATCATGCTATTAATTTTCTTCTTTCTTCTCCTTCATAGACCCTTCTTTTCCACTCTTAAATGTGAGCGTTCACCAAGTCTCCATTTATGGTTGTAGAACTATAGCCCATAAGCACCTCCAAACTCAGCATGTCAAATCTTAAATTTGGCATTTTTCCCCAAACCTTCTTTTCTTTATTCTCCATTTCCTACCCTAATGCATAACACCTTGGGTTTCTATTTGCTCAAGGCCAACCATGAAGTACCCTGCTAGAATTCTCCTCAACCTCACAGCCCAACTTCCCTTTTGGCTCTCTAGCTTTTACCTCCATAAATCTCTTCAATCTACCTATTTTACCCCATTATTACCTTAATTCAGACTCACATTACTACTCCTTACCTGGACAAACACAACACTTCCCTAACTAGCCCTCTTGCCTGTACTTTAACCAGCCTCTATTTACAAATTATATATATTCATCTGGGAAATGTCCTTATTTTAAAAACAAGTTTAAATTGTGAGGCCCCTAAAGCAAAGTTATGCCCAAATTCCACATTCTATACTACACCAGATTTACTCTAAACACTGCAACTTCACAGGAAAACAAAAAAATAAACAAAAAAAAAATTTGGTCACAGGCAACAAAAACAAAAATTGACAAGGGGGACTACTTAAACTAAAAAGCTTCTGCACAGTAAACAATCAACAGAAGAAAAAGGCAACTTATGGAATAGTAGAAGATATTTGCAAACCCTATAACTGATCAAGGGTTAATATCCAAAATATATTTAAAAACTCCTACAACTCAATAGCAATAATAACAATAATCTGATTATAAATGGTCAAATGACTCAAATAAACATTTCTCCAAAGATTATATGCAAATGCCAACAGATATATGAAAAGGTGCTCAACATCACTAAATATCAGAGAAACACAGATCAAAAGCACAATGAAAGCTCACTTCATATCTGTTAAAATGGCTATTATTAAAAATCAAAAGATAGGTATTGCTGAAGATGTGCAGAAAAAGGAATCTTTGCACACTGTTGTTGGGAATGTAAATGATTTAGCTACTATGGAAACCAGGATGAAAGTTCCTCAGTAAATTAAAAACAGAAATAATATTTGATCAAGCAATCCCACTTCTGGGTATATATTAAAGGAAGTTAAATCAAAATCAGAGATATCTACATTCCCATGTTCACCGCATCATTATTTACAATAACCAAGACATGAAAGCAGCCTAAACGTCCATCAGTGAATGAATGGATGAAGACAATGTGGCAATAATGGAATATTATTCAAGCCTAAAAAAGAAGGATATCCTGCCATTTGTGACAACATGGATGAAACTGGAGGACAACATGACAAATACAATAAGCTAAACACAAAAGGACAAATACTACACAATCTCACATTTATGAGGAATCTAAAATAGTTCAGCTCATAGAAGCAGACAGTAGAAGGGTAGTTGAGGGGAGGGGGAAATAGGGAGATATCGGTCAAAGGGTACAAAGTTTCAGTTATGCAAAATGAACAAATCCTAGAGATCTACTGTACAGCATAGTGCCTATGGTTAACAATACTATACAATATACTTAAAAATGTGCTAAAAGGGTCTTATGGTAGGTGTTCCTATCACAAAGAGTATTAAATAAATAAAAGTGGGAGGAAGCTTTTAGAAGTGATGGGTATGTTTATGGCATTGACTAAGGTGATGGTTTCTTGGGTATATACTTATCTCCAAATTCACCAAAGGTACACATTAAATGTGTACAATTTTTGTATGTCAATCATACCTAAATAAAATGGTTTAAAAAAAATAACTAAAAAATACAAATGTCATTTATTCTGTCAGAGGGAAAAAGTTCCCTAAATAACTTAGTGACACTATTAGCAACCAAAAACAAGGTACAATTTAGTATATAAGAATGGATGTAATATATGAAAGTAATAATAATAATAAATAATATTCTATTAAGAAGGCCATGCTTTCTGTGAAGACAGCATTCATTCAAAGAGATTGAATATACATTTCCTTTATTGATTTTAGAAGAAATGGAATATACAAAGAGTTACACCTCAAGATCTATTCACAGGTATTTCTAACAAAGATTCAAGGCTATCAATAAGGCCATAGCAGGCAGTGATACTGGAAAAGACAAATCTCTTTTGGGGACATCTGTAGCCAATAAAATAAGAATTTCTTTATTAAGACAGAACTGAAAGGAAAAAAAAACAAAGCTGGCATCTCTGGCTTTCTTAAAGCAGCCTTGAGTTTGTACCCCTAAAATGCATTTTCTCCTCTCAGCCTGTCTTTAACTTCTTCCATTCCTCTCAGAAGCGCAGGGAAATTCCGATGTTCTCCTGTGTCACTGACCAAAGATGAGCACATCAACTGTGGTAGAAGCTGCTAGTTCCCTGGTGACTGTGTCAGAAACCCATGTATTTCTCCAGGTATTACTCAGCACACAATACCTTCAGTAAATAAACAGTTTGGGCCTCCTTTATGGTTCAGACAATAACAACACAAATGAATCTAGGTGAAGGTGGAGGTTGGAGGTGGGGATGAGGTCAGGGTGGTAAAAGGGAGAGAGAGAAAGAGTGATATGAAGGGAAACCCCCTTCTTGACTCTGGGCACAGCTTTTTTTTTTCTCTTCTCTGAAGTATCATTTTGCATCAAACCCAGCTTAGTGAACTTACCCCTCTGTTAGACCCTGTGGTGGGGTTACAAAAAAATTTTCCCCAAGTTGTGAATCAATCTATTATTATACATGGAAAACAACTGGAAAATAACATAGGGCATTTTATTAGCAAAGGTTAGTTATAATCAAATGATTCAGAATTCTTGCTTTGAGTAGCTAGGATAAAGAGGTACAGGAGCCAAAATTTATTAAGCAGGTTTTTCTGGAAAACATGGAGCCTAAACTTATTTTGGAAACGTAAACTATTTTGAATGGCAGAGTACAGGCATCAGTATATCGTAAGGGGCTTGGCCAAATAAATTGGGCTTGCCCTTCTTACAAAATCCTAGAAACTTGAAATCTCTTAAGGAATTTTCAAAGGTCATTTTATCTTAAGCTTTACCTCAATTCTGCTTTCCTTCACAATTATTTAAAAACCCTAATAACAAATTTACTTTGATTTTATGCTTAGTTACCACTCTTTGTGCAGTCCTAAGAATCATGAAAGAAGAAACAGCAAAACTAAAATCTCAAAATAAAATGGTCCTCTTCCTCTTTCACTTTCCCTGATCTTCATGAGCAATGTAGTTCAAAGACATTAGGTAGGACTGAGCCTGACAGGCATTAAGACATGGGGTGGAGGAGGAATATCTTGATATAAGGTGTTGCAGCCCATAAATAGTAAGGGTGATGTCTACACAGAAGTCATAACCCAAGTAAAGTGAGTAGGGAGTCCATGAATAAGGATAGCTTGGCATGGGTGGGAGAGCCTGACCAAGGTTAGTAAGATTTCCACAATGGAGGGAGGCCCCAAGTGGCTGGTGAAAGTGAGAAGGATGCTAACTTGAGTGTACAAACTGGTCATTCTTGTAGGGTGCTGCGAAGAAGACATGATGTGTCTGAGTCCAAGAAAGATACAGAGGGCATCAACATAGAAGGGAGTGCAATCTAGGGTGTTGAGGCTATCTGTATGGGAAGGCAGCCTGGCGAGATATCAGAGTCTAAGTAGACTGATAAGGGCATCCACATAGATGGGTGGAACTACACAAGTTGTCTGTGTCCAAGTGGGATGAAGAGTGGCAGTCCAGTGTCAAATGTAACCTGAGCAAGGTGAGAAGAGCAGAGCAGCCTTTTGGGGAGCATTTAAGCCTGTAAAGCACCAGAGGGCGTTAGCCTGAGAATGCAGTCAATACAGGATATTTGAGCTCAAGTGGTGTCTAAGGTCCATTTAGGAATTAGGGCAGTAACAATAGGAGATTAGTTACAAACAGGGAGGTTGGTCAAATAAGAAGCATATTCAGCATAACAGAAGCCTGTTTTCTCATTATTGGAAAAGAGAGTTACAAATTTAGAAAGGAAGAAAATTGGAATAAATTATGTGGTGTTGGATTGGAATTAGAAATACTGGCATGAAACTGTGGATTTTAATATATATAGATAAGGAAATACAGATGAAAATGTGAATTATAGAAACAGACACACAAAGACACACACACAAATACGTATATTCCTCACTTGGTCTGTTCTGAGAGGGCCTGGGAGCAGTGACAACCCAAGAATAATGAGCACATCTAGCTTTCAGATCATGGTTTCTAAATATTGTCTACTAAACAGGACCAGAACTCCTTAGAGAAATGCCTGCCTCCATATCTGGGGTAGGAAAAATACAAAATGAGTCTGGAATGTCTTGCTATGCCAGAAAGTAAGAAAGTGCTCAGAGAATAATCAGGGTGTATCAACAAACACAGAATCCAAATCCAGATTGAAGAGGCTCCTACTGGCCAAACTACAGGCAATTTCAACATCTAAAATAAATAACGGTAGCAATGCATTTTAATCTTCTGAGTAAAATGGGAATCTGCAAGACTATGTTAATATAAATAAGTGAAAAAACAAAGTTTTATTTGAAATGACATATTTACTTAGTCTCAAAGCATCCCCTTCCCCAAACACATATGACTTATAAAGGGGAAAACAGTAACTTTGCAGTGGGCTAGAGTGGGTGATATCACCTTAATAAAATGATCAAATTAGCACCATCAATATGACAAATCAAAATTGTATGCTACCCGATACGATGCAAGGAGAAGAACACAACATCACTTCTGTGCTGTTGCCTGCCAAATAACCTGAAATCTGATCATGATGAAACATCAGAGAAAATCAAACTGAAGGACACTCTATAAAGTAACAAATCTGTGATTTTCAAAAGTGCCAAAGTCATGAAAAGTCAAAGAAAGATAACTAAAGATGGAAGCAAACTAAAAAGACACAACTAAATGCAATGTGTGATTGTGAACTGGATCCTTTTCTTATGAAGGACATTAATAGGGACAACAGCTAAAACGTCAGTGGGAAGATAAGACAGTGTGGTGGAAATGTGTCAATGTAAATAAAATTTCCTGATTTTGCTGGTTGTTATGTGTGGTTATAGAGGAGAATGTCCTTGTTTGTTAGGAATACAAGTTTTTAGGTATAAAAGAGCATCCTGCCAGTGACTTACTTTCAAATGAGTAATTTACTCTCACATTTGAATATTATAACTTCTATGTAAGTTTGAAATAGTTTCAGAATTTTAAAATGGTAAAATAGTCATACCACGTGTGAGGGGCTGTCAGGGGTCTGACAAAGGCCTTAAGTGAAGTCTCTCCAGAGTGACTCAGTAGGAGAGCACACAACACTATGGGACAGCATACCCTAACCCACCCAGCGACCAAGGGAATGACACATATGTGTGTCTTCATAGCAGACATGTCTTGATCTTTGTGTAGGGCAGTGCTTTCTCATTCTGAGTCATCTGGTAAAATGAGCTTCCTCTGATCTTTTCAGTAAAAATGATTAAAAAAAAAAAAGCCCTTCCCTCTTGAGCCCATTCCCATTGTAGGTGAGCATCTAGTAATGGGATGCGAGAGGAACAACCCTGAATTTGGAAAGTTAAAACGTGGTTTGACCTTGGCCTCTCTGAGAACCCTTCCTTCCTACCTCAGTGGTTGCTACGAGCATTAAATGAGATATGTATAAAAAGTCTTTGTGAAGTGCTGCTGTGCATATGCTAGCATTACATGCTAGGTCCGCATCAGAGCTTACATGAGGCAAAGTTAAGAAGTAGATGAGGTTACTTTTGGTTCCCTTCCTCTATTTTCCTTTTCCTCGCGTGTAGCCTTCTGAACTTACCTGCAATCTCGTGTTCTCAGCAGCCCACTGCATTACTCTGTCTTGACCACTTGGAAATACCTCTCCCATCTCTTTACCAAAATTCTAGTTGTTGAGTCAGCAGAGGAAAACATGTTCCTCAATCACATATCTCAATTGCCTTACCATGTGCTAAGCCTGTAGGAACAATCTAGAAGGTACAGAGCACAAAGTCTCCACCCTCAAAAAGCTTGTACTCCAGTTGAATTACTAATACTTCTAGGAAGTGTTTTCATCTTAAAGGAGAATATTTTATTTTATTTTATTTTATTTTATTTTATTTTACTTTATTTTACTTTATTATTTTTGAGAGAGAGAGAGAGCATGAGTGGAGGAGAGGGGGATTGATAAACAGAGAGAGAGAGAGAGAGAGAGAGAGAGAATCTCAAGCAGGCTCCACACTCAGGGCAAAGGCTGACACAGGGCTCAATCCCATGACCCTGGGATCATGACCTGAGGCAAAATCAAGAGTCAGTCACTCACCTGACTGAGCCATCCAGGTGCCCCTAAAGGAGAATGTTTTTAAAGATGGTATGTTGATGTCAAAACATACATGTCCAAGTGAGCTAATTAAGCCCTATTACAGATGAGTCCCAGCCTGAAGCACAGTATGGGGATGGGGAGGGAAGCAGTATGATGGATGATGGCTACGAGAAAGGTGACCATTCTCAAACTAAGCCTCACTGGGTCTGCCATCTAGCTTCCTCACCTGTATGTACAAATAACGTAAGATTCTTACCTCATGAAATTGTTGGAGGATTAAGAGTTGATACTTAGAATAGTGCCTAGTACTTAGTAAGTACTAGGTAAATGCTAAATGCTATCATCAAATTATGAAACTGTGGAAATAAGGCAATTCTAGGCAGCAAATGACACAGCTCTAAGTAGAAAAGAAGGATTAGGAAAAGCGGGAGGCACTGGAGAAAGAAGAGGAGGAAAACTGCTGAGTATTCAATCACCCACAGGACCTCAATTTTAAAGCCTTAAATAATAATAATAAATCCTTAAAATATCCTTAAATACCTTAAAACCTAAATAATAATAATAAAACCTTAAACACGCTGCCTGTGAAATAATTGTGCCCATGGCAAAACCTCATATGTAAGGTGTGTATATGCAAATACAGTTAACAGAAAGAACAGGAAAATGAGGTTTTAGCTAACATCAGGGGAATACCATTGGTTTTGTTGGTTTTAACCATGTGAACAATTAATACTCACTCAGACACAAATACTCACAGAACTACCAATCTCAGACTGAGAATACAGGGTTTCATGGACTGCATCCACTCTCACTATATCCATGATGTCATCTTGGTGCGATCACAATTTTCAGGTTCTTAGCGTGGCACGTTTGGCTTCCCCACTCCTTATATTACTCTATTTGGAACAATGTGTGCCTTCTCCCAGGTGAGAGGGTGAGGAATAACTGAGAGAGACTTATCATGAATCACCTTGCCTGTTTTTCCTTTCTGAAGGGAATAGGTAGCAAAATCTAAAAAGGAAGCATAAAAAATAGCATGACTGAGAGCACTACCATGTCAGCTTGTGTCACTCGTGCTCTAAATATTTAGCAGGAAGTTTTACCATCCAAGCCATGATCCACTAAGCATTTCTTTGCAGCCCCTGCCTCGCATAAAACCCAACCATCCCCCAAGCTCAAACAGCTATGTTAAGGTCTCCTTTGCTAATGGCAAAGGTTATGATAGTTCCAAAATGCATTTTCTCACAGTTGTAGGTTAAAGTTTTAATAAAATGAGATTTATTTTTTATCTATTTATATTTATTTACATTTAGCTATTTAGATAGAAATTAAATTATGCTGGTCTAAAGAAAGCCATGGTAATATTTTTTAATAAAAATAGCTAAATCTACTGAGAAGTTATTATACACTAGATAATGTACATTATCCAATCCTCACAAAACCTATGAGCTATATGATTCCCATTTTACAGATAAGAAAACTTAGACTTGGGAGAGTTAAACAACTCGTCCAAGTTACATACCTAAAAAAGAGCAGAACCAAGATTTTAATTCACACTGTTAAAAATTAAAGCTCTCGGGGCGCCTGGGTGGCGCAGTCGGTTAAGCGTCCGACTTCAGCCAGGTCACGATCTCGCGGTCCGTGAGTTCGAGCCCCGCGTCGGGCTCTGGGCTGATGGCTCGGAGCCTGGAGCCTGTTTCCCATTCTGTGTCTCCCTCTCTCTCCGCCCCTCCCCTGTTCATGCTCTGTCTCTCTCTGTCCCAAAAATAAATAAAAAAAAAAAACGTTGGAAAAAAAAAAAAAAATTAAAGCTCTCAAACCTACCAAATGGGAGAAAGTATTTGCAAATAATATGTCCAATGAAGGGTTAATATGCAAAATATATAAAGAACTTATGCAACTCACCACCAAACAATCTGATTGAAAAATGGACGAAGGACCTGAATAGGCATTTTTCCAAAGAAGAGAGAGACGAGATGGCCAACAGACACATGAAAAGATGTTCAACATGACTTACCATCAGGGAAATGAAAACAAAACCACAATGAGATATAAAAATCAAATATCATATGATCCAGTAATTCCAATATGGTGTATTTACCCAAAGAAAATGAAAACACTAATTTGAAAAGATACGTGCACCCCTATGTTTACCGCAGCATTATTTACAATAGCCAAGGTATGGAAGAAGTCCAAGTGTCTATCAATAGATGAATGAAGAAGATGTGATACAGATATAGATATAAACACACAATGGAATATTAACCAGGCATTAAAAAAAAACTATGAGATCTTGCCAGCTGTGACAACATGCATGGATATATGTGTGTATATATCCATCTATCAATGGACACTTGAGCTAATTCCATAATTTGGCTATTGTGAATAATGCTGCAATGAACACAGGGATGCATATGTCTTTTAGAATTAGCATTTTTGTATTCTTTGGGTAAATACCCAGTAGCAGAATTACCAAATAATATGGTAATTCTATTTTTAAATTTTTGAGGAACCTCCGTAGTGTTTTCCAGAGTGGCTGCACCAGCTTGCATTCCTCCCAACGGTGTATGAAGCTGCCCATTTTTCTGCATCCTCACCAACAATTATTTCTTATATTTTTGATTTCAGCCATTCTGACAAGTGTGAGGTGATATCTCATTGTGGTTTTGATTTGCATTTCCTTGATGATGAGTGATGTTGAGCATCTTTTCATGTGTCTTTTAGCCATCTAAACGTATGTCTTCTTTGGAGAAATGTCTGTTTATGTCTTCTGCCCACTTTCATCAAATTATCTGTTTTTGGGGTTGTATAAGTTCTTTATATATTTTGGATACTAACCCTTTGCTTCTGTTTCCCCTAATGTATCAGCTTATATTACTATTGTATACTTGCCAAAACTAAGAAATTAACATTGACACATCACTGTTAATAGATTTTTAAGTTAATTAAGTTTCAAAATTTTTTTTGGATTTCACTAGTTTTCCTATTAATGTCTTTTGTTGTTCTAGGAGGCAATCTAGGATGCCATAGGACATTTTATTGTCATTTCTCCTTAGTCCTCTCTGGTCTGTGATGGTTCCTTTCTTCCCCATCCTCTTCAGGAAGGTTATGTCATGCATTTGTAATGCGGTTTGATTTATTTGACACATTCTGCATTCCATCCTGAGACCTTTCCAATATTTTGGTTGACTTTTTAAAAATTTGCATACAGTGAAGTTTACTCTTTGTGACGTACACTTCTATAGGTTTAACAAAAGCACAGAGTGATATATCCATCACCACAGTACCATTCAGACCAGTTTCATCACCCCAAAAATTCCCTTGTGCAGCCCATTTATAGTCCAGCCTTCCTACTTCCTCAAACCCTTAGCAGGAAATGATCTGTTTTCTGTCTCTATAATTTTACCTTTATAGAATGTCATATAAATGGAATCATACAATAAATAGCCTTTGGGGTTTAGCTTCTTTTACTTAGAAAAATACATTTAAGGGGCGCCTGGGTGGCTCAGTTGGTTAAGCGTCTGACTTCGGCTCAGGTCATGATCTCACAGTTTGTTAGTTTGAGCCCTGCGTCGGGTTCTGTGCTGACAGCTCAGAGCCTGGAGCCTGCTTTAGATTCCCTGTCTCCCTCTCTCTCTGCCCTAGCCCTGCTTGTGCTCTCTTTCTCTCAAAAATGAATAAATGTTAAAGAAAATTTTTTTAAAGAAAAACGCACTTAAGATTAATCCAGGCTATTGCATAAATCATCAGAAAGCAAAGGTTTTACTTCTGATAAAGTTTAAATTTATTAACTTTTTTTGTTACAGATTATGCTTTTTGTGTCATATATAAAACTTACTGCCAAATCAAAGATCTTACAGATTTTTTCTTATATTTTCCTTTAGAGTTTTATAGTTTTATCTCTTCCATTTAGCTTTATGGTACATTTTGAGTTAATTTCTATGTATTATATGAACTAAAGGGTCATGCTTCATTTTTTGCATAAGAATACCCAATTGTTCTAGGACTTCTTGTTAAAAAGAATATCCTTCTCTTATTAAATTGCCTTGGCACCTTTTGTTTAAAATAAATTGACTACGTATAGATGGGTATATTTCTCAGCTCTCTTGTCTGTTCCACTAATTTTTAAGTGTCTCTTTAGCTCAATACTCAACTGTCTTCATTGCTGTAACCTTATGATTATAGCCTTATAGCTATATAATTTTTAAAATCAGAAAGTGCAATTATTCCAACTTTGTTCTTCTTTTTAAAAATTGTCTTAGCTATTATAGGTGTCATAAGCACTCTATGAAAGCACACACACGAGTTGTGTCTTTCCACAATGTCAGCTTTACTCAGTCATAAAGCAAGGTCAAGCATGTTCAGGATTCTAAACTCAATGACATTTAGGGGCGCCTGGGTGGCGCAGTCGGTTAAGCGTCCGACTTCAGCCAGGTCACGATCTCGCGGTCCGTGAGTTCGAGCCCCGCATCAGGCTCTGGGCTGATGGCTCGGAGCCTGGAGCCTGTTTCCGATTCTGTGTCTCCCTCTCTCTCTGCCCCTGCCCCGTTCATGCTTTGTCTCTCTCCCAAAAATAAATAAAAAACATTGAAAAAAAAATAAATAAACTCAATGACATTTCACCATGTGGATTAACTTGGCTTCTTACAGGGCACACAGAGCAGAACAGAAGACATTTCACACAACAAACAAGGTAACAGAGTGGGAATGCAAGCTGGTGCAGCCACTCTGGAAAACAGTATGGAGGCTCCTCAAAAAGCTAAAAATAGAACTACCCTACGACGCAGCAATTGCACTACTAGGCATTCATCCACGGGATACAGGTGTGCTGTTGTGAAGGGACACATGCACCCCCATGTTTATAGCAGCACTGTCAACAGTAGCCAAAGTATGGAAAGAGCCCAAATGTCCATCAATGGATGAATGGATAAAGAAGATGTGGCATATATATAAATGGAGTATTACTTGGCAATCAAAAAGAATGAAATCTTGCCATTTGCAACTACGTGGATGGAACTGGAGGGTATTATGCTAAGTGAAATTAGTCAGTCAGAGAAAGACAAAAATCATATGGCTTCACTCATATAAGGACTTTAAGAGACAAAACAGATGGACATAGGGAAGGGAAACAAAAATAAAAACAGGGACAGGGACAAAACAGAAGAGACTCATAAATATGGAGAACAAACTGAGGGTTACTAGAGGGGTTGTGGGAGGGGGGATGGGCTACATGGGTAAGTGGCATTAAGAAATCTACTCCTGGGACGCCTGGGTGGCGCAGTCGGTTAAGCGTCCGACTTCAGCCAGGTCACGATCTCACGGTCTGTGAGTTCGAGCCCCGCGTCAGGCTCTGGGCTGATGGCTCAGAGCCTGGAGCCTGTTTCCGATTCTGTGTCTCCCTCTCTCTCTGTCCCTCCCCCGTTCATGCTCTGTCTCTCTCTGTCCCAAAAATAAATAAACGTTGAAAAAAAAAATTTAAAGAAATCTACTCCTGAAATCATTGTTGCACTATATGCTAACTAATTTGGATGTAAATTTAAAAAAATAAAAAATTAAATTAAATTAAATTAAAAAAGAAAAAGATACCAGAGGCATAGGAAGTTAATGAACCAAATGCTAAGTCAGTCTATGGATGCTCAGTTGAGATAAGGCCTCAGTCTGGTCCAGATCAGGTCTAGGCACTTACTGCTTCTGTTCAAGCAGTGAAGGATCTCAGTTCTGTTCTGAGTTCAGTCAGGCAGACCTTCAGCAGCAGCTGCCTTTTTCAAGTGGTCAGACAGAGGGGTCATGTCTGAAGTGCCTGATAGTTTGCTGCAAAAGTCCTTCCATTTTAATGGGATTTACATTATTGGGCCCCTGAAGACCTCCTCTGCTTCTGCTGGTTATCAGTTTTGGGGTGTCAGCTGATGCTAGTCTTGGCGATGTCTCATAGCTGCAGTACTCTTAACCATTTGCCTCATTGCTTAATACAAGCCCCTGCTTGACATGAGTGACTCCATCTTGCTCTCTACAACACTTCTTTTGCATATACATGCAAATTTATAACCAGCTTATCTTTCTACCAAAAAGGCTGATAAGATTTTGATTGAGATTATATTGAATCTATATATCAATTTTTAGATACCTGATATCTTAAAAAGATTATGTTTCTGATCCATGAACATGAAATGTCTTATTTACGTCTCTTTAATTTCTCTGAGAATGAAGTGTTTCTTTTTTTTTTTTTTTAATTTTTTTTTTCAACGTTTTTTATTTATTTTTGGGACAGAGAGAGACAGAGCATGAACGGGGGAGGGGCAGAGAGAGAGGGAGACACAGAATCGGAAACAGGCTCCAGGCTCCAAGCCATCAGCCCAGAGCCTGACGCGGGGCTCGAACTCACGGACCGCGAGATCGTGACCTGGCTGAAGTCGGATGCTTAACCGACTGCGCCACCCAGGCGCCCCGAGAATGAAGTGTTTCTTAAAGATGAACCAGTAATAACTGACAGTTAAGATACACACAACAAAGCCACAGGATTTAGAACTATCTAAGGCACTTTAATGTGATGACAAATGGCTTTATATATTTCAAAATCCTTTCAAGGAATGAAAATTTAGTAATGTATATCATAATGATAACCCAAAGTCATTTAGAGAGTATTAAGTGATATCTAGTGTACCGTTTAGTAAGGCAAAACAGTATATGCTTTTTAAAGAAATCTTTTAATTAATTAAGAGTAGTAAAAACAAAGTATGGTGCTTAAAAGAGTAAGTGCTTAAATGGAAAATCCACTAAAAAGAACATGTCATTTCCAATTACACTGAAATATTGAGAAATCTCTACAAATGACACCCTTCATCTCGTTGTAGAAGTGAGACAGGCAGGCCAGGTTTCTCCTGCCTGGGGAACTCCCTGAGAGAGAGAGACAGAAGTTTTTCTTTCACTACATTTAGGGTTTTGCAGCATGTTGTTTGATCTTGTTTTGTGATTTCAGAAAGTGGCTGACAACGTGCAGGTGCCTCTAAGAACTTCCCACAAGAAACTCAATCTGTTTTTTCTCAGAGAAGAACAAAAAAAAAGGAAGCCCTGGTTTTCTTGTAGATGTACTTTGGTTTCAGACATGAAAGTGGTCAGGTTTGTTTTTCTTTTTCTTGCAACTCTAAGTAAATCTCCTTTGACCTTACAGCTTTGGTAGCTGGAGAAGTTAAAGAGCAGTAAAGGAACTTCAATCACTGTGGACAATTGTTTCATGAGTCATACTTTTCTATCATTCTCTGCTGAATGCTCCATTAAATGGATATTAGAGCCTAACTAAATATTTGAACTATTCCACTCAATCAGGGCCAAAAGAAATAAGCATGGCTTGGGAATCTTTTCATAAGTTCTACATAGGCTCAGCCCCAGCAGAGTACCTGGGAGGAACCAATGAAAATGTTCTTTATTGTTAAAAATTCCTATTGGCCTAAAAATCATTAACTTTTTGCTTAAAGTTATTAATTTTTTTTGGAAATCTGTACTGGTATATAATGTTTTCACTATAAGGTTGAATACAGGAAGAAAAGAAAAATAAAAGCCAAGCCTATGGAGGATGCAAACAATCATTTAGCATTAATAAATCTTGTTATTATTGAAAAACACCTGGAATCCAATTTTAACCAGTTCTCTAATCCTTGGTAGCAGAGAAATAATATCTCATTACAAGATTTTTCTTTTTTCCCACAGTGATTATGGCCTATGAATGTTTATTTCTTTTTGCCCAGGAAAAAAAAAAGGAAAAAAATACCACAAAAAATATAATCAATGTTTGCTGTCAATATTAATAAAATGTAACATTTTTCAATAGTTAATTTTAAATTACTTAGTCTTTAGTACATTTAACGTTGGGTAAGGAAGCAATTTAATATGCTTGGCATTATGTGAGGTGAGGGTGGCCAAAATCAAGAGTGCTCAAGATCAACTGTAGTTCTTAAAATGACTTTGTCATTCAGACACTGAGTGGGGGAAAATACAGTAAACCAGAGTAGACAGATGTTCTTCAAATAGTGGCTCTAATTTCATCACAATCCTAAGAAGCCCTCTGGCAATTGCACTGGCTGGTTTGTTCCATATATGCCTCTACCCTCACCACCCTCATCACTTCATTCCATGATTATTGCAGGTATTACTAGGCTTTCTGCCTCCTGTCTTTTCTTTGCAGCAACAGATTTAATTTTCTAAAACACATCTTTTGTCATGTCACAGATCTGCTCAAAAGCACATAGTCTTTATTACTAAAAGGAGAAAATAACAACTCTCTAACATGGCCATCAGGGAAAAAGCATAGTCAAGCTTCCATCCTTTGGTTCTCATCTGCTGACTGATCTCTGAAGCCCCTTGGCTAAGAAGATGTTCTTGGGGTGGAGCTCGGAGTGAAGCAATGATGTACTAAGGCACCATCTTTGAAGAAACAAATTATCTGTGCTGATTTTCATCTGTAAAGCTTTGCTTAGTGCTGGGCCTATTTATTGTTAAAACTTAACTTTTTTTTTTCTATACATATTAATTCATTTAACAAACCTCCGTTGATCACCTATCTGAAAGTCCTTGGGTTTACAAAGATAAATAATAACCTTTACTCAAAGAACTTATAGGTTAATGAGGGAAACAAAACTATTGTAATTCTCAAAGAGATGTGATCAAGGAACATTGACAGCCTAAAGTTTGCTGGGGAGGGACGGGAGGTTTGACTCACTCTGTTTTCAGAGTCCATGAGAAGGAGTTATTCAAGTTTGGTCTTAAAGAATAAACAGGAGAATGGCAGACTGGGCAAAAAAAACAGGCATTTCAGGCAGAGAAAACTACGTACATTGATACCAAGTGGCTTACCACATTCAGGAACTTCCAAGTAGTTCACTGTGGCTGAGTGGTGAGAATATAGTTAAGGCAAGGGTCAAATCACAATGAGTCTTGTGAACCACAGTAAGAATTTTAGACTTCATTATGTAGAAAATGGAGTAGTTTAAGCAAGAAATTAGCATAATCTTATTTTCCTTCCAGAATATGGTTCTAGCAATTCTCTGTCCTATTTGATCTTTTAAAGGCTTCAGTTGACCCATGTTACTTGTCAGAGAAACCACATAAAAAGGACACCTGCACTCTACCTTGCAGCTCATCCATCCATGCCCATCACATACTCCAAAACTCCTCCATCAGATGTCAGGGGCTCTTTGCCTTCTTTGGTTCCATGTTCCACCTTCTGAGTCTCACCATTCACTGATGATACTATTGTAGACCTTTTACCCTTCTGAGTATAATACTGGCATTTACCAGTTAGCATGATGCAATGCAATTCTGGGGTAAAAAGCTCTGCCTTACATGACAACATCCAGTTTAATCTTGGCCTCTTGAACATAGCTCCTTTCTTGGACTTGCCCAACTAGAATAGGGACCAAACAAAAGTAGTAGGAAGGCTAAGTTAATTACAGGCAGGTTAGAAAGGAGACAAGGAGGAAAGTTATGGAACTATTGCAATGATTATGTGTGAGATAAACTAAGAAAAGGCATATATGAAAGTGAGTGAAGAAAGTCAAGTAAGCAGAATTTAAGAGTCTAAGTAAGGTACAGAGGAATTACTTTTGGGTTCCTTACTGGGGTGACTAAGTGGTCCCATTCACTGAGCTCAAGAACAGAGGAAGCAGATGTGAGGGAGAAGACCACGAGCACAGTTGTTCTGTTAAGTTTGTAGTGCCTGACAGACATTTTGATGGGAATATCCACAGGCAGCAAAACATCTAGGTTTGGAACTCAGGAGAATCTGCACTAGAGATCTGGCAGTAGTGAAAGAGATAGGCAGGAATGAGATCATCTACAGAGAGTATTCAGAGTGAGGAGAGGATAAAAGATGAAGTCTTGTGGAACAATAACATATAACAAACAAGTAAAAAAGACAATATCCAGTGAAAGAGACCAAGCACCAATGGCCAGAGAGACAGAAACAAGATGCCTTCATGACTAATCTGATATTGAGAAGTGTTCTGTTGACAGTAGAGAGAACAGTTTCAGTGAAGTTATAGCGATAAATTATTTTATTGAGAAAAATGGAAACTGAGGAAGTGTGTTCCGGAAAAAAAAAAAAGAAACATGGATAATTTTTCCAGAACCGAGACTATTAATGAAAGGAATAAGATGGTGCAAAAGCTGGTTTCAGAGGATTTGAGTGAGGTGGGTGCCATGTTACTTTTATAAACAGGAAAGGCCTGAATATATTACTTTACTTCAAGGGAAGGAGAAACTGGAAAATAAACCTGAGAGGGGACAATTGCCGGACCGAGACGCTACTGGGGGCAGGAAAAGACTGTATACAGAGAAGAACATCCCATCCATGCAACGAATGGAGATGGGCAAAGATGGCAACAAATAGTGAGTCTACAGATATGGAGGTGAGAAGCTGAGAAAGTTAGTATTGTATCTGCTCACTCTGATATTACCTTTGATATGGGAAACCTGTAAGTTTTACATTGGTAAAGGCTTGGCATTGCCACTGATGGAATTGCAGGAAAAACCCACTAACGGTTACAAGGCAGTTGGTGGCATTAACTTGTCACTCCTGTGACTTCCAGCAGCTGAAATGTAACAGTATAAAAAGTGGGTAACATGGAAAAAAGTTCAGATTTGATCACGTAGGACTGACCCCAGTTGAAAATTAGTAGAGCAGGCATAGGGGAGATTGTTTGAAAGAGAAGAATTTAAGCAGTGTACCATAATGTCTGGACTAGAAAGTACAAGAATGAAGTTGGGAGGGTAATGGAGTAGGTGGGAAAAAAAAGCAGCTGAAAATCTGAGGTCTTTTTGGATGAAATAGTGAATAATGTTGAGAGAAGGAATGTCAGGATGTTAACTGAGATGGTCTAAATGTTAATCAAGGTTGGGTGCCTGGGTGGCTCAGTAGGTTGAGCGTCCGACTTCGGCTCAGGTCATGATCTCACGATCTGTGAGTTCGAGCCCCGCATCGGGCTCTGTGCTGACAGCTCAGTCTGGAGCCTGCTTCTGATTCTGTGTCTCCCTCTCTCTCTGCCCCTCCCCCACTCATGCTCTGTCTGTCTCTCTCTCTCTCTCAGAAATAAACATTAAAAAAAATTTTTTTAATGTTAATCAAGGTTAAAACTGAGGACTTTAAGATTTCAGAGGTAGAACATTTCCAAATGATGACAATGTTTGGTATGTGACCGTAGGTGTCATTTGAGAAAGCATGGTGTGGGTCATGGTTGTTGAGTAGATAATGCCAAGGTACTCTGAGGCTGAGGCATTCGGTGCTCTGTCCCCTAAACACCAAGGTAACCCAAAAATAAGTATGACTTAAGAGTTGAGGTGCAACCCTTGGATGTGGATAAATGACAATACAAATGGTAGATGACACTGTCTAGGACAGGCAGAGGACAATGTAACAAAGTGGCATGAATTGAGAATGATGAAAGTCTATAAACAGTGATTCTGGAACAGTGATTCTCAAACTTAACTGTACTCAAGTCTCACCTGGAAGGTTTGTGAAAACACACATTGCTGGGCCCTGTCCCTAGAGCTTCTGCTTCAGCTCTGGGGACAGGGCCCAGCAATGTGTGTTTTCACAAACCTTGCATTCCTAACAAGTTCTCAGGTTTGGGGACCACTCTTTCCAAACCACCACTCTGGAAGCATCTTATAATGAGATTTCGATAGGGCTGAATTTTTCAGATGTAGAGGAACAAGCAGTTTCCCTAAGACATGATGGTGGAGAGGGAGAGGCATTCCTGGTTTCAGTCAAGGGAATAAGTGGAGAAATCATATAATCAAAGTAACTGAGGAGGCCCTGCAGCAGCGGTGCTATTTCAAGCTGCTGACATTAGAATCTGTGCTCTAGGGGTCCCTGGGGGGCTCAGCTGGTTAAGTGTCCAACTCTTGATTTCGGCTCAGGTCATCATGATCATCACAGTCATGGCATTGAGCCCGGCCTTGGGCTGGTCATGGAGCCTGCTTGAGATTCTCTCTCTCCCCCTCCCTCCTCAAAATGAATAAATAAACTTTAAGAAAAGAATCCTCAGGATGTGGTGCTGGGAATATTTAAGACCCTAAATTGTTTTATTTACTTCTCTGCTGAGATAGGCTGCAATAGGCCCTGTGGGTATAGCAGCTTTGGGTCAGTTCTGACAAATTGAGCAATCTTTGATTAATCTACTGTTATTCATTTATTATTCAAGCTCCAGTCTATGTATTGCAAATAAAACAAATAAGAAATGGATTGTGCTGGTTCTGGTCCTCAAATGAGTGAGTGCTAGACTGAGTTTAGTATCAAAGCACAGAAACAACTTTGAGCATCTTTCCTATAAAAGTAGTCTCTGGTGCTCTGAATGAATGCTTAATTTTAAAGTGTCACGAGAAGCCAAATGCATGCCTCAAATAACTGAGGTCTCTCAAACAGGATTATTTTTATTTTATTCATTTGGATGCTGCTAGCCCCTTACCTAATAAATTGCCACTGCAAAGTGGTTTTTGATAGTAAGTCGGTAAGCAGTATATTTCTTCCAGAGATAACATTTTAAAACTGGTCCTCAAGGCTAGCCTATCAACCTAGCAAGAAAATGCTTCATCAGGCATGAGTTCTGCTTACCTAGGTTTCATCACACATTGAGCTGTGTACAGATATGTGGAGATGGGAGTATTACACAGAAGGTACACTCAAACCTCACACAAGTTGTTCTGCAAATAATTCCCATCTATGGAAATAAATGCTGATGAGTTCCTAATTTAAAAAAAATTAATTGAGGAGGAAAGGAACTCTATTTTCATAGTGTGGAGTTTCCTGAGGATGTGAGGAAATTCTGCAAGGGGTACATTGAGGCTCTAGGGAAAAAGCATAGATTGTATCAAGAATAAGGAAGGTCCTTTATGGAAATAACTGAAGATGTCTAGGTTATGAAGCCCTGTATTAGCAAAGACCGAGATACAAAGGGTGTCTGGTAAACCCAGAGCTGGGTCAGCCACCTATAAATTTTGTTCTCTTAAAACAGCAAATGGAGTTTAAAGTCTTTGTCTTCTCATGGTGAAACTAGGGGTGCTCTGAGATATGGGGAATGTTCCAAAGTTCTCTGCTTATGTGTGTGGTTGGTCAGCTTGTAATCCCTTGAACAATGGGAAAGTGGAAGACAGAAACTCCTGGGGGATTTTTCTCCTGATTCAACAATGTTCAAGGGTGTTGGCCTTGGTGACATAGTCCCATGTGCAATACCAAGATTTGTGTTGATGTCTAGAGATGGGCAGGCTTATTTGGAGAGTACCTGGAATTTAGATATTAACTAACCAATACAAAAATGTAGGTCCTTTAAATATGTGAAACAGTGTTGAATATTGATAGTTTTTTTAATGATGCCTATAAAGCCTGTTAATAAAAGCACTTTAAGCTTTGTCACTTATAACATTACAAATCATATTTTAATTATAAAAGCTCATTTTAATAGCTCTTTGAAACTGTGGTGAGCCCTACCAGAGCCAGATATATTTAAATGGCTTTGTGGAGGTTATTTTTGTTCAGACTATTTGAAAGTTTCTTGTTGAATACAACATTATTTTCCTATGAATCTATAAGAATTTATGTTGTGGTGATGAGGCTACCTGAATGGCATATTTAGTAATTGGTTTTAGAACTTGAGGAAATTTTGTTGACAAGTGGCTTACTTAAATTGAGATTATTCTACTCTCTTTTTGATCTTTTATTCTGTTGTATAAACCTTCATAGCAAAACATCCTACAATTTAAAAAAAACAAACACCTATTTACTTTATATGTCATTCACAGAAGTCACAGCTTCCTTTTAGTTCTATTATTTCATTTGAAAAAGACCATAATTTGTCTGTTTCTCCCATTACTATTTAAGGGGTGACTGAGTTTTATTCATCTAGCTGGAAAAACAATATTAGGCTTCCTGGCCTGGGAATAATCCTCAGTGGGTTGGAAATTCTGCCCTCTGGCCTTGAGGCTCTGCCAATGGAGTCACCCTTCCTTTCTCAAGAAGTATCACGTGCTTGCAGCTAAGTTGTTTAATCAGTCTGTCTCCTGCCTGTAGAATTTTGGGAGTCCAACAGTCTTTCATTTATTTCATCCTCTTTCTATCCATTTCAGTCCAAGCTGACAGTGTTTCTGTTGGCATAAAATTTTCTGGAAACTTGTGGATCTCCTGTGTATGCCACAGGGATTTACTCCATCACACAAGAGAGACCTGCATAGGTCATCCCTAGATAATTCTATTTTTAATTTTGGCTTCTGCTGAGGTAGGTGGTGGGGCTCCATGGGTCTCTAATCTAATCACACATCTAATCTCTTCAAAGAGTCCCCTATATGACTGAATACTATGATATTTGGTTCCTTTCAAGTCACCAGCAAAAAGCTGTCTAGCCACACCCTGGCCTTTATCACCAGAGTTCGTTTTCTTAACACTGAATCTAATTTTAGCATATTTTGCAGTCTGGATAGACTGAGAATTTCCCAATTCATGAAATCTTGTTTCCTTTTCAACTAACCATCTTCCCAAAGTTTATCTGTCTTCACACATTTTAGTTATAAGAAGCCAGTAGAAAACAGGCTATATTTTCAACAGTGCTAGAAAATCTCAACTAAATCTCCAAGTTCATCACCTACAAATGCTGCTTTCCACAAAACTGCAGGACACAATTCAACTAAGCTTTCTGTCATTATTTAACAAGGATCAGCCTTCCCTCCAGTCTTCAATAACATGGTCCTCATTTTCACGTAGCCCTTACCAGCAGCACTCCTGGTGCTTCTACTAAAAGTCTGTTCATGATGATTTATGTATTCTCTAAGACAATATATGTTTTCTCTACTATGCTCCTTACTTCTTCCTGAGTCCTCACTAGCAGAATCATTCACATCCATGTTTCTACTAACGAGTCTGTTCAAAGCATTATAGGCTTTCTCTATTATGCCTCTCAAAGTTCTTCCAGCCTCTGATAACTGCCCAACACCAAATACTTCTGCATTTTTAGGTATTTGTTACAGCAGGACCCCAGTCTTGGTATCAAAATCTGTCTTAGTTTTCTATTACTGCTGTAACAAACTACCACAGACTTAATGATTTAAAACAACGTAACTTTTTTGTTGTTGTTTAAAATTTTTTAATGTTTTTTTTAAATTTATTTTTAAGACAGAGAGAGACAGAGCATGACTGGGGATGGGGCAGAGAGAGAGACACACACAGAATCCGAAGCAGCCTCCAGACTCTGAGCTGTCAGCACAGAGCCCGATGTGGGGCTCGAACTCACGAACCATGAGATCATAACCATAACCTGGGCCAAAGTCAGACGCTCAACTGACTGAGCCACTCGGGCACCCCAAAACAACACAACTTTTATCTTACTGTTCTGTAGATCGGAAGTTTTGTGGGCTAAAATCCAAGAGTCAATAAGGCTGCTTTCTTTTGGAGGCTCTAGGAGAAAACATATTTCCTTGCCTCTTCCAGTGTCTAGAGGTTGCTTACACTCCTTGGCTCATGACACCTTCTTCCATCTTCAAAGCCAACAGCTGGTATTTTCTAATCTTTCTCACTCTTAATTTCTGACTCTCTAAGGCCCCTTATGATTACACTGGAACTATCAGGATAATCTCCCCATCTCAGTATTCTTTTCTTGGGCGGGGGGGGGGGGCAGTGGGGGGAGGGAGATAGCACACAAGGAGGGGAGGGGCGGAGAAAGAGAGGGAGAGAGACAGAATCCCAAGCAGGCTCTGCACTGTCAGAGCAGAGCCCGACTCAGGGCTCGAACTCATGAAACAGGAGATCATGACCTGAGCCAAAATCAAGAGTCAGATGTTTAACTGACCGAGGACCCAGGAGCCCCTCCCAATCTCAATATTTTTAATCACATCTGCAAAGTTACTTGTGCCTCCTAAGGTAATATATTCACAGGTTCTGGGGCCATTATTTTGTCTCCCACAAAGTGGGAGCTTATTTATTTGAGTCTTTTCCTCTTTCTTAATGTATTTATTTAGTGTTACAAATGTTTCTCTCTGCACTGCTTTGGTCATGCCCTACAAATTTGGTAGGTTGTATTTTTGTTTTCACTCACTTTAGGGTATTTTTTTATTTCTTTTATTTGAGATTTCCTTTTTGATCCAGGGATTATTTGGAAATGTGATGTTTACTTGCTAAGTAAGTGACTTTCTCATTACCTTTCTGTTATTAATTTCTAATTTGCTTGCATGGTGATCAGAGAACACATTTCATATCATTTCAGTTCTTTCAAATGTGTTGAGATTGGTTTTCTGGTCCAGGATATTTTTCTTGGGCACCTGTAATAAATTCTGCTATGTTGAGTAAATTATTCTATAAATATCCATTATAACGTATTGGCTAATGGAGTTCAACTCTACCTTTGCTGATTTTCTGCTTAGGTGTTACAATAAAATTTTTTTAATGTTTCTTTATTTCTGAGAGACAGAGAGAGATCATATGCTCATGAATGGAGGAGGGGCAGAAAGAGGGGAACAGAGGATCCGAAGTGGGCTCTGTGCTGACAGCAGACAGCCTGATGAGGGGCTCAAACTCAGGAGCCTGAGATTATGACCCCAGCTGAAGATAGACACTTAATCGATTGAGCCACCTAGGTGCCTCTGTTGCGTAAATTTCTTGAGAGAGAGTTTTTGAAGTTTCTAACTTTCAGGTATGGATTTGTCTATTTTTCCTTTCAGTTCTATCAGTTGTCGCTATTTTTATTTTGCTATACATATTTTGTAGCTCTGTTGTTTGGTGTATACATATTGTTACTTATTGGTGGATTGACTCTGTCATTATATCCCCTCCCTCTCTGGTAATTTTCTTTGCTTGCAAGTCTAATTTATCTGATATTAATATAGCCACTCTTGCTTTCTTTTGATTAATACATACAAGTTATTATTTTCATCCTTTTATTTTCAACTTGCCTATATCAATATATTTAAATTTCTTGTATTTGAGTTTCTTCTAGACAGAAAATAGTTGGGCTATAATTTTTAATACACTCTGGCAATCTGTGATGTTTAATTAGTATATTTAGACCATTTATATTTAAAATAATTATTTACATGTTAGGGCTTAAATCTAACATTTTAATTTTTGTTTTCTGCTTTTCTCTGTGTTTTACTTAATCTGATTTCTTTTTCCCATCTTATTTAGGATTGCTTCAGAATTTTTTACATTTCAATTTTGATCATCTATAGTTTTTCATTGTGGATTTTGTATAGCTTTTTTAGTAGTTGTTCTAGATATTATTTTATATATACATAATTTATCAAAGTTTGCTAGTGTAGTCATTTTACCAGTTCAAATGAATCCTTATATTAGTTTTCCAGAGAAATAGGATATATAGATATATCAGAAGATTTATTATAGCAATTGGCTTATGCAGTTATGGAGTCCAAGAAGTTCTATCACCTGTAAACTGAAGAACCACGAAAGCTGGTAGTATAATTCAGTCTGAGTCTGAAGGCCAAGAGGGGGCCACTGGTGTAAGTCCCAGAATCCAAAGGCCCAAGAACCAGGAGTTTAGATGTCCAAGGGCGGGAAAAGATGAATGTCCCAGCTTAAGGAAGAGAGAAGAATTGCCCTTCCTTTACCTTTTTGTTCTATTTGAGCCCTCAACAGATTGGATGATGTCTGCCCACATTAGTGTATCTCTTTACTTAGTCTAATAGAAGAGAAACTAATTTCTTTGAGAAATAGCCTCATATGCACACCCAGAAATAATGTTTTACTAGATAATAATGCTTTACCATACCATAGCCCTTCAAATTGACACATGGAATTAACCATCACAATCCTTATTTCCCGTTATGTTCTTTTACCCTTTATAGTATAATTATCTTAAATATTTCCTCAAAATACACTCAGAACCAATTAGAAATGGTTACATTTTTAGCTTCAATAATCAAATAAAATTTACAAAACTCAAAAGGAGAACGGATGTCTAATGTATTTACTCATATTTTTGTTCACAGTGTTATTGCTTCCTTCTTGATATTTCAAGATTTCTCTTTATACTCTTGTATGTTTAAAGAACTCCCATGGTGGTGCCTGGGTGGCTCGGTCAGTTAAGCATCTTGACTTGGGCTCAGGTCATAATCTCATGGTTCATGAGTTTGAGCCCCATGTCAGGTTCTGAGAGCCTGGAGCCTACTGCAGATTCTGTGCCTTCCTCTCTCTCTGCCCCTCCCCTCCTTGGGCTGTCTATCTGTCTCTCTCTCTCTCTCAAAAATAAATAAACATTAAAAAAAATTTTAATAAAAATAGAATTACCCTATGACTCAGCAGTAGCACTGCTAGGAATTTACCCAAGGGATACAGGAGTACTGATGCATAGGGGCACTTGTACCCCAATGTTTATAGCAGCACTCTCAACAATAGCCAAATTGTGGAAAGAGCCTAAATGTCCATCAACTGATGAATGGATAAAGAAATTGTGGTTTATATACACAATGGAGTACTACGTGGCAATGAGAAAGAATGAAATATGGCCCTTTGTAGCAACGTGGATGGAACTGGAGAGTGTGATGCTAAGTGAAATAAGCCATACAGAGAAAGACAGATACCATATGTTTTCACTGTTATGTGGATCTTGAGAAACTTAACAGAAACCCATGGGGAAGGGGAAGGAAAAAAGAAAAAAGAGGTTAGAGTGGGAGGGAGCCAAAGCATAAGAGACGCTTAAAAACTGAGAACAAACTGAGGGTTGATGGGGGGTGGGAGGGAGGGTAGGGTAGGTGATGGGTATTGAAGAGGGCATCTTTTGGGATGAGCACTGGGTGTTGTATGGAAACCAATCTGACGATAAATTTCATATATTAAAAAAATTTTTTTAATAAAAAATAAAAATAAAGAAAAAATAAAGAACTCCACTTAGCCTCTTTTTTTTCCTGAGGTTTATAATTTTTTCAGCCTTACTGAGGTATAATTGAAAAATACAGTATATTTAAATATTGCATACTGATATATATGATAATAATATACTACAATATATTTTAAATGTACAACATGATGATTTGATACACATACATTTTGTGAAATGATTTCCTAACCTTTCTTATATGGTAGATCTATTGAAAACAAATTCTCTTAATTTTTCTTCACCTGTGAATGTCTTGATTACCTCTTCACTCCTGAAGAATATTTTTAGTGGATGTAGGATTCTGGGTTGATAGTTCTTTTCTATTACCACCTGAAAAACATTGTACCACTTATTTCTGGACCTATGTGATTTCTAATGAGAAATCCACTGTCATTCAAACTGTTTTTCCCCCAAAGGTAAGGTGTTTCTTCTTGCTTTTAAGATTTTTTTCTATCTTCAGTGTTCAGAAATTTGACTATGAGGAGTCTTGATGTGGATTTTTGGGGGTTGATCTACTGGGGATTTTCTTAATTTCTTGAATCTAATCTTTGAGTACTCTTTCTTTTCTTCTCCTGGGACTCTGATGACATGGATATTAGATATTTTGTTACAATCTTACAGTTATCCAAGGTTTGGTTTATTTTTTCAGTTTTTTCTTCCTCCCTGTTTTCAGATTTGGGTAATTTCTATGTAAAATCTTTTGCAAATTCACTGACTCTTTCCTCTGTTCCTTACTTTATGCTATTTAGCTCATCCACTGACTTTTATATTTTGATTATAATATTTTTAGGTTCTAAAATTTCCATTTGGCTCTTCTTTATATCTTATAAATATTTGTTGAGACTTCTATATTTTGCTGAAACGTTCTATTTTTTCACATGTTTCAAGCATGTTTATAATTGCTTGCTGAAGCATTTTTATGATGGATGTTTTAAAACTTTGTCAGATAATTCTAATTGCTCTGTAATCTCTGTGTTTGCATCTATTGATTTTTTTTATTTAGTTTGAGATTTTCCTGATTCTTGGTATGATGACTGATTTTTTATAAACATGGACAGTTGAGTATTGTAAGATCCTGAATCTTATTTAAATCTGGCGTAGTTGGCTTTCCACTGACACTAGTCTGACAGTGGAAGAGGAATATACCATATCTTCACTGCCAGGGAGGGATATAAGCCCTGGTTGGTCACATGGCCTCTGTTGACACTCAAGCTGCTCAGTAAGTCTGCCATTTGGGTCCTCCAGCCCCAAAGAGACATGAGGTAATCTGTGGTAATGGATGAGATGAGGTATCTGAGGTAATGATAAGACCCTTTGCTTTTCCTCCAAAGGAAAAGCAGTCTTACCTGAAACAATTCTTTTCTTCTGCTGATACGTTTCTTGCCCTACCCTCCTTCTATACACATCTTCCCTTTTGTACAACTCCTCAGAGCCCCCCTCTACTTGTTAGATGCTATGCCCCCAACTCATGAATCATTGAGTAAAGCCACTTAGATCCTTAAAATTTACTAAGTTTAATTTTTATCATTTAACAGGTTTTTTTGTTTGTGCTCCTTAGCATTTCCAGGTTGTTGCCTTCTTCGGTTCCAAGTCTGGGATATACAGGGCAGAGATATTCCAACAGAATAAGGAAATGAAGACATTAATGGTAATCAGGAGTCAATGCAGAAGAGAGGTGAAGGAAATCCCCACTGTAATGGAGAAGGGAGATCCCAGGGTTGCAGGTGTACAGGAGACCTAAAGAACAGCCAGTCCAGATTTGAGCAGGCATTCAGAGTACTCCAAGAAAGATTTCCAAGAAGCTAAAACTAACAGAGCATGTGATAGTTGAAAATTACTGGAAACATTTACATTTATGGTGGAGAATCTTAGAAAACTAAACAAACATACCAAAGAAAGACAACTATTAATTCTAGGGAAAAGAGAAAACAAACAGTTGTACAAAAAAAGACTTGTATGTAATTGTAGTTTCCTACATGGCATGGTGTAATAAGAAATATATTTGATCTTTGTCCCTTGTTCCTGGCACAGAGTACCCTTGGAATTTCCTTAGTGATAGGAGTGTCTTCTATTACACTACAATCCCCTTTTAAACATACCTGTGTTTATGCTAATGAGGTGACTATTAGTGGGCTCCCAAATAGTTTCAGGATGGGGACTGGTGGCCAAAGGATCCAACCTTGTGATTACAAGGTTGGAATTTTTAACTCCACCTCCCAACCTCCAAGGAGAAGAAGGGGCTGGAGGTTGAGATCAATCAACAACGGCCAATGATTTAATCATTCGTGCCTAGGTAATGAAATTTCCATAAAAATCCCCTGAACAGGGTTCCAAGAGCTTCTGGGTTGCTGAAATAGTCAGGTGCTGGGAGAACACGGAAGAGAGGTCATACAAGCTCTGTGCCTCGCCTCCCCCCTACCTACCTTGCCCTATATATCTCTTCCACTTGGCTGTGTTGTGTTGTATCCTATATAATAAACCAGCAAGGGTAAGTAAAGCACTTTCCTGATTCAGTGAGTTATTCTAGCCAGTTATCAAAACTGAAAAAGGCGTTGTAGGAACCCCTGGATTTATAGCTGAGCTGGACAGAAGAAGAGATAACCTGAGGACCTGATACTTATGACTGTCTGAACTGAGGACAGTGCTGTGGTACTGAGCCCTTAAACCTGTGGAGTCCAACTGAATTCCAGGAATTGGTGTCAGATTTGGCTGGTGTTAGGGAGGAGAAACCACCACAGACATGGCTTGGCTTTGAAGAATTTTTATATAATTGTAGTGATGTAAATTAAATATCCATCTTACTGAAATTACAATAGAATTATAACATAAATTGAAAGAGAAAGTGTGGGGGGGGCAGAGAGAGTTCATGTGTTTTGGGGTGGGAGGGCAGTAAAAAAGTATTAAATCCTCATCTCAGTGGAAAGTCAACAGATAATGCCTGAAACTGAAACAAATCAAGACATAGCCATATATTAAGGCTATTTAGAAACATGAAGGTAAATGCAAAAGGAACAGCCTATTGGATGTAGGGATGGTGTTAGATAGAGAAGGGGTAGTGGAGCCTACTTTATCTTATGAGACATCTTCCATGTGAATGTGTAACTTTGAGTAACATAAAAATAAATTTATTTTTGAAAACTTAAATACAAAAGATCACTCTGGAGACAGCCAGGAGGAGGTAGAAGAGATTGAAGTCCTCACTGATATGGAGATCAGTCTTGGATATAACAGCCATGAAAGGCTAAGTGCTAAAGCCCAGAAAAAAGATTACAGCCATGGATCTACATTTGCCAAGGAGCAAAGTATCAATGGGAGGTAAGTGAAGCCAAGGCTGACAAAAACAAACTGGTCAGGGTAAGAAAGTCAACAACTCAACCCTGGAGAATGCCAGCATTCATGAGGAGAAGGAGAAAGAGGCGCTGCATAGGACAGTGTAAAGAGACAAAGAGAGATGCAGATAGCAAAAGACAGTAGTGTCTCTGAGACCAGGAGAAAGAACAGTGTCAACATGAAAGGAATCAACGTCAATGTGAGTTGTGAGGAAGTAAGTAAAACAAACACTAAAGAGTCACTATATTTGGCAGGAGTGGTTTAAAAATAACGGGAAGTTAAGTGTAGAACATTCTGTTACAGAGAATGACTGTGACAAAAGGCAGGAGATAGGGCAGAAGCCACATGGGAAAAGAGTCAAACGTGGGCTATTTGTGTGTTCACTTAATGTATGTTTTTTTCTGATTACAAAAGTAAAATATGCTTTATAAAGAAATGCTGCAAATAAATGCAGAAATCATATTTTGATATATTATCAATATATTTTTCATTTCCATTCCTTTTTAACCATGTCTTCTTCCTCATTTAAACTAAAAGGAAATATGCACATTTTTTCAAGGGAAGAAGAATAGTTTAGAAATGGGAAAATAATTATTTTGGGTTTCAAAACCAAAGATTTTTTATTCATAAGAGCCTCATATTTTAAGATTCATGAACATTTTACCCTATAAAACTCAATGAATCTACCTTGTGCCATAACTAAAAAATTTGGAAAAATATAGAAGAATTAGTTTTCCCATCTCAGACAGATAAGCCTCCAGACTTGGAGAAAGGAAAGGAAAAATTAAGGAACTTATCATATTGATATATCCCTGAGACAGGGCTTTCCCCAGGAGCTCCGTCCAGGTCAAAATAGGGAGCAGAGGACATGACAGAAAATACAGGTGAATTTGAGAGATCCCAGAGAAGAGAAAACCTTATCTGATTTTCTCTGAGTAACCTGGGGCAACATATCAAGTTTTGTGGAATTCTCCATACCTAGCATGATACAAGAACATGACTGTACCATGGACACTTGAGATTTATACAACCTTATCAAATTTCTCGTACTCTGGGTGACGCAGAAGTACCCAGTAAGGACACAGAATTAACTGAGAGAAAACCAGACTCAGAGAGGCCTTACAGCAAGACAAGAAAGCAGAGTCATGAGATGAATGGTCTGAGATTAGAGCCCAGAGAGGAAATGACATCTGACCTTCTTCCAATACAGACAGCTGTCTCTGATGGCGGAGAGCTTGGTCCCCAGACCCCACAGTCTTGACTTGCTGCATACTCCTGGAATTTAGTCATAGCTCCAGGACACTAACAGTAAATTTCTACCTCCCAGCAGAACTGAAGGCTGAAAATAGAACTTAGGTTTAGCTGTAGAAAAGCTGAGGAAAAGTTGTGGCTTTTATCTTACCTTAGTTACAGACTGAGATTTGTGCCCATTTCACATACAAAAATATGAAGATAAAAATATAACCACTCCCCCATATTACCAGCACTCTTAGCATTCTGGTGTATTTCTTTATATTCCTTTATAAATCTGTGTATGAATGTATTTGCAATTTGGGATCAAATTTCCTATATAGTTGTGTCTACCACTTTTGAAAAATTTTTAGGCATCATAAAAATGCATTCTAACTTTTAAATATTATTCTGGAATATTATTTTTTAATGTCACAGATTTCATTATGTAGTATTATGTATCTAATTTTATTTTAGGTTCATTTTATGAATTTCTTCATCTAAGGAGATAAGGCAAGGTGAGTATGTATGAAGATCATTGATGAACTACAGGAACAATTATAAGACAACAATAATCGTAATTTTGCCTATTAGACTGGAGATTTATTGCCTGTGCTATTAAATGAGATAAAGTAATTGAATGAATAATCAATGAGTAAGTTAACCAAGATGAAAACAAAATTAAAAAAAATCACCTCTTATTTTAATGTAATAATGTTGGGGGAGATGGGCTCTGGCCTTTAATGGTGGGAAGGGGGTGGGGAGGGGAGATACTATGAGAAAATCAAGCTCTGGTCATAAGTAAGGTTGGACTGCTGAAGTATACGTCCTTCCTGTTCTGACACTGAGTTGAGATACACATGAACTCTGATATTGTCAGGAACATGAATTTTTAGGGAGACTATAGTGCAAGAAAGGTCACTAACATCATATGTGGCATTAGTCACATCCAATAATAATTAGCCATTATCCCAAAAGATAATGATCCAAACCAGAAGACCTTCCTACTCTGGAACCAAAGAAAGGGTATTGTAGATGATAGGCTTTCAGTATCATTGCTTCTTTCTTTGTTTCATCACACTCAACACATAGAACTCTTACCCTTTTTAAAAAATGTTTTTAATGTTTATTCTATTTTTGAGAGACAGACCACAAGTGGGGAGGGGCAGAGAGAGAGGGAGACACAGAATCTGAAGCAGGCTCCAGACTTTGAGTGGTCAGCACAGAGTCTGATGTGAGGCTTGAACTCACAAACCACGAGATCATGAGTTGAGCCAAAGTCAGATGCTTAACCAACTGAGCCACCCAGGCACCCCAGAACTCTTGCTTTTTAAAAAAAGCCTATGTTCAATTTGATATTGGCTCAGGCAGATGGCAAGAATGGACATCTGTTCATCTGTCCTCTCACTTTTCTCAAAAAATATCCTCATTCTCTTTGGAGAATTCAGCCCTCCTCATTCTTAGGCATGTTGTTTGGCTAGGATTGATCCCAATCCAGTTCCAGAAGTGGGAGCTAAGCCAATCAGCATATTATCTCCTTAAGCCAAGGAATTAACTTCAGAATTTTTAAAGTAGCTACTGAAACAACTTCTTCCTGTCCTCTGGCTGCACAGTACACAGATGGGAGATTTACACCACTATGGTTATGCTGGGTGGGGAACTGCTCAGAGGCCTGAAAACAATGCCACCACAGCCAATTGCCATAAAAGGCAGAACAACAACAACAACAACAGAAAGAAACAAAGTCTACTGAGATATAATGTGAGCCACTATATTGGACATCAGCTGAAACCAAACCCAGTTTTGATGCTTCCAGTTACACAAACAAATAAATCCCTTCAAATTTTTAAGCAAATTTGAGTTGGGTTTTCTGTCCCAAACGATACAACAATACCTGAGATTAATGACTTAGGGAGAATTTGGATAAGCCATTTCCATCTGACTTTACTTTCTCTAGCTGACTGAAAATCTCTCCTTAAATACAGCTTACTATCATTCTTTTAAAAAAAAATCACACATTGACATTTAAGCTTTGAAAAGAGATGCAATTTTATTTAACTGTAAATCTTCGAATTTCCCCCCACCAAAGTTATATTTATAAGTAGAGAAAATTGGGGGCTAAAACACGTGAGTATTTTAAGTTTCTCTCTAGAAAGGTGGTACAACCACTTATAAGAGGACCCATTTTAATGTAGTGAGTGTTGATTGTGTTTGTAGTTATAGTAGCTCCCTAAATATGGGAGAAATTTGAATATGTTTGTAGGCTTTAAAGACTTGACTCGGAGAAGGAGTGGTTAAAAATACAAGATGGGAGGAAAATACAGGCCTGGATAGCACTGTCAGTTAAGCATCCAACTCTGGATTTCAGCTCAGGTCATGATGTTACCATCATGATATCGAGCCCCAAGTTGGGCTCTGCACTGGGCATGGGGCCTGCTTAAGATTCTCTCTCCCTGTGCCCCTCCCCCGCTCAGGCACACACTCTCTCTCTCAAAAAAAATACAAGATGGGGAGGAAGTGCCTGATGAAGAAAAATATCCCAGTCCTACAAGAGACAAAAGAGGAAATCTGGAGTGTAAGTAGCAAATGTATCAATGGGCAATTTTTTAGACAGATACCTCCTACTCAGAGTAGCAGGAATGGAATCAAAGATATATGTACACATAATGAAGTCTCAAGGTGAAGGGACAACAAAATGGATTAACATCAAGTTTTCACTTTCTTATAGGCAAGCCTATCTGCTGTAAGAATGATGATGAGGGCTAAGGAGGTTTTAACTGGAAAAGATGGAAAATAAACTCCTTTGAAGCAATCCAAGAAGAAGGAGAGCAAGTCCACAGAAAAGGATTTTAAGCAACATTCAGCTCAGTTTGAAGATCACCCAGTTGTGATTTTCTGCAAATGAACACAAGAGCCCATAGGAAAATGTGAAAAGGGTAGTCTGTTGGATAGATCCAGTGTCAAGGTATTTTAAGAAAGGTAAGAGAAGCTCAGGCAATGAGAGATGCATCCTGGGGGTGCCTCGGTGGCTCAGACGGGTAAGCGTCTGACTTGGGCTCAGGTTATGATCTCGCAGTTCTGTGCTTTGGATTTTGTGTCTCCAGCTCTCTCTGCCCCTCCCCTGCTTGTGTTTTTTCTCTCTCTCTTTTTCTCTCTAAAAATTAAATAAACATTTAAAAAAAGAGAGAGATGCATCCTGGGGTCTAGGCCAAATAGAAAAGGAGATAGAATTAGAGAACAGGAATTCTTAAGGGTCTGGATGTTGGAATCTCACTAAAGTTTAGAGACACAAAGTGAAAGGGACCCATAAAAAGTTGAAGGACATTAAGGGAAAGGGAAAGTGGTGAAGAACAAATAGAAAATCCTGAAGAGCATCGAAATTCAAGAAGCAGCCAGAGGCAGGTTCAGGAAAAAAGAGAGAGAGAGAGAGAGAGAGAGAGAGAGAGAGAGAGAGAGAGAGATTGAGAAACAACAAAACAAAACAAAACAAAACAAAACAAAACAAAACAAAACATCAGAGAATTGGGGAGAAATGGGAGTCACAGAGGCCAAAGGACTTTCAAGAAGATAATCGTCAACAGTATGAAACTGAAAACAGAACCCTGGATTTGGTGATCAGTAGAATATTAGTTATCAACAGCAATTTCAGCAGAATAGTGAATAGAAATCAGATTAATAAGGTTCAGTAAACAGAAACAACTACTGGAAACTACTGGGGGCTTGATGAATGTGCAAGACCTCAGCAGAAACAGAAGGGATGAAGGAGAGTCACAGGTAGGAGTTTAGCCTTGGAGACGATTCAACCATTTCCTGAGACAGGAGAGGAGAACTCTATAAAGTATGGGAAAAAAGTTGAAGGATTCCTGACATTTTCCTCCAATACTGACTCATAGTAGATGCTAAAAACACCATATTGAATTTCTGAGCTAAGAGTTTCTAAAATATCTCTTTAAAATAATGGTAGGAACTGGAGGGCATTATGCTAAGTGAAATAAGTCAGGCAGAGAAAGACAGATACCGTAAGTTTTCACTCATATGTGGATCTTGAGAAACTTAACAGAAGACCATGGGGAGGGGAAGAGAGGGAAAAAAAGTTACAGAGAGGGAGGGAGGCAAACCATAAGAGATGCTTAAGGACTGAGAACAAACTGAGGGCTGATGGGGGGTGGGGGAGAGGGGGAAGTGGGTGATGGGCATGGAGGAGGGCACTTGTTGGAATGAGCACTGGGTGTTGTATGGAAACCAGTTTGACAATAAATTATATTTAAAAATAATTAAATAAAGGAAAAGAAAAAAATAAAATAGAGGTATGTTAAGTTTATTAATATTCTTTTTTTTTAAAGTAGGCTTCACACGCTAAACAAAGCCCAATGTAGGGCTTGAACTTGACCCTGAGATCAAGACCTGAGCTGAGATCAAGAGTTGAACACTTAATTGACTGAGCCACCCAGGTGCCCCAAGTTTATTAATATTCTTTAGAAAGTTGGCATTGATCTCAGAAATCTTGTATTGGAAACAAGAACAAATTTATTTATCTATTTTTGGTAAATTATTATATAATTATTTTTATGTATTCTCATACTATGTAAAAACTAATTATTTTATTTTAATTTACATCACAAGTGAACTATCAAAATATGTAAACTAAATTATTACAAATGTATCTCATTTAACCGTACCTAGTAGTTACTCTTAGTTTCCCAGTAATTTACAAAAAGGGTTTTTTTAAATCATACATTTTGTGTCTCCATGGTTTGCCAAAATAACTTAGCAAGTATGCTACTTTGTAGAAAAAGAAAAAGATCATATACCTTGCTCAAATCACACCTGAAACAACATCAACTTCAAGACTTTCACAATAATTGCAACTATTCCATCAAAATATCTTATTAAGGCTAGAATTAACTTTTTATATTTGTAGCTGGGTTAAAATACCATAATGGTGAAACCGAAACTTTGTAGCAACAGTTTTTTTGTTTTGTTTTTTTTTTTAATTTTTTTTCTTCAACATTTTTTATTTTATTTTTGGGACAGAGAGAGACAGAGCATGAACGGGGGAGGGGCAGAGAGAGAGGGAGACACAGAATCGGAAACAGGCTCCAGGCTCCGAGCCATCAGCCCAGAGCCTGACGCGGGGCTCGAACTCACGGACCGCGAGATCGTGACCTGGCTGAAGTCGGACGCTTAACCGACTGCGCCACCCAGGCGCCCCTGTAGCAACAGTTTTGACCTTCTAAAGCAAAGTCAGTGAGCTCTGTCTATAAAGGGGCAAATAATAAGTATTTTAGTCCTGAGAAGCAGTGGGCGAGCCATATGGTTTCTGTGACAACTACTCAAATCTGCTATTATAAAGTCATAAATAATACTAGATAAGTGGGTATGGCTGTGTTCCAATAAATATTTATAAAACAGGCAGCAGGCCAGACAAACCCCTCTTCTAAACAAGAACAGTTTCCACAATCACTTCACTTTTTGGAAACTGGCTTAGATGTACAAACTGAAGACCTAAACTTTGCCTTTATTTCTTAATGTACTGTGCAATCACTGATTCTTTTGGCACAAGCTCTATAACAATCACCTTATAATCATTTATAAAAGAAACTTTTAGACCAAGTTTTTTTATTTTAATACTGGGAAATGTATCTCTGAAATCGAACTTGTGTTTCTTTAATTTAATATTGACATGATGTCAGATTTCCTGCTTTAAATATAATTTATTACATTGGATTTTTAAAGTTTAAGTGGGTTTGCATCTTTTTAAAGTGTATTTTTTAATATTTGGTTATAAGTACACTTTGTTTATTACTTACTTTGGTACTAAAATAAAATTGCATAATTAGTAATTTCAAAATGAAAATTACCAAGTACCATAGAAACAGAATTATTATTATCAACTGTGGCAATCCATCAAACTGATGCAATTTCTAGGACTCTTTTTCTTTTTACTACATTCTTGGGTATTTAAAAAGAAAGTCACAAATGGACTCCAAAATGGAGCCATTTAGGCCAAGACACTAAACAGGGGCTTAATATTTAACATAACTGCAGTTTCAACTTCCTTTAAAATGTAATTTTAACAGCGAACACCAATGAAGTAATCTGTCTCAGGAGTCCTCTCCATCCTGGGAAAAAAGAGGAGGTAATCTGCAGGATAAGACCCTCTGCTCTTTCCCCCTAAAGCAAAGTGACTTGGCCTAAAACAATCCTTTCTTTTGCTAATTAACTTCTTGACCCCCATCCTTCCTATAAAAACCTTCCATTTTGGGGGCAACTGGGTGGCTCAGTCGGTTAAGCGTTGACTCTTGATCTTGGCTCAGGTCATCATCATCTCATGGTTTCTGAGATGGAGCCCCATGTCAGGCTTTATGATGACAGACCAGAGCCTGCTTGGGATTCTCTCCCCGCTCTCTCTGCCCTTTACCAGCTTGCTCGTGTGTGCACGCTCTCTCTCTCTCTCTCTCTCAAAATAAATTCAAAAACCTAAAAATTAGGGGCACCTGGGTGGCTCAGTCGGTTGAGCGTCCGACTTTGGCTCAGGTCACAAACTCACGTTTCATGAGTTTGAGCCCCATGTCGGGCTCTGTGCTGACAAGCTCGGAGCCTGGAGCCTGCTTCAGATTCTGTGTCTCCATCTCTCTAAGCCCCTTCCCTGCTCGCACTCTGTCTCTCTCTTTCTCAAAAACAAAGATTAAAAAAATTTAATAAAAAAAAAAACCCTAAAAATTGAAACCCTTCCATTTTATACCCCTACTCAGAGTTCCTTCTACTTGCTAGCTGGGATGCTGCCCCATTAATGAATTGCTTAATAAAGCCAATTAGATCTTCAAATTTACTCAGTTGAATTTTTGTTCTTTAACAGGTACACTGACTGGAAAAGCACTGTGTTGCACATAGAATAGACATGAAGCCAGGAGTGGGGCATATGGAGTTTTGTAAAGCTATAAGTAATAAGGTGGTTTCTTTAAGAGGAGTACAAAGCTATTTGGGGGAATAAAACATTTTCGTTTGAAGAAATATTTTAATAAGCCATTACTTATGTAAATATGGACCCCATGTTTAATCTAAAAGAGAAAGACAGCTCAAAGGGAGGCTAAATTTCTCTGTTTAACAGAGAAACAGAATTTCGGCATTCTCTCCCAGTGAGGCTCTTGGAAAAGGGGACTAAAACAAGGCCTAAGGGAAAAGTGGGTGGGCAGACCAGAGAAAACTTGTGTTGTGAAATCACCTGAGGCCTAAGCCTAAAAATAAAGTGAGTTGGGGCATCTGAGTAGCTCACTGGGCTAAGCGTCTGGCTTTTGACTTTACCTCAGGTCATGATCTCATGGTTCATGGGTTTAAGCTCTGCATCAGGCTCTGCGCTAACAGTGTGGAATCTGCTTGGGATTCTCTCCCATTCCTTCTCTCTCTGCCTCCCCAATTGTGCATTCTGTCTCTTCTCTCTCTCTCAAAATAAATAAATAAACTTAAAAAAAAATGATGAAGTGAGAAATAAGCTGTGCTGTGGATTGTTAAGGAACATTAAGAAAAGAAAATGCACAATACTGAACTGTATCTTGCTTCTGATGAGGGAAATAAAGGCAAGAAAAATGCAGTTTAAATTAAATTCCCTTACAGCCTGCAGCCCATTGATAGATGTCAGAGACCTCCACTGTGTAACACTCCCCAGGATGTTTATGGCTGCCTTAGTGCCTTAATGTTTACACTTCCTTAAAAACTAAATGCAATGTTATCTTGACAACAACTAAATCTTCAGGGTCCTGTGAGACCCTGCTTTCCGCATACTGAAATTCCTTAAAAACTAACTCTATCTCTACCCACCCCCAACCAAAAAGTATACAAGCAGCCACTCTTCACAGCCCCAGGGCAGCTGTTTCTGCCCACAGGTCCTGTCCCAGTGCTTTAATAAAATCACCTTTTTACATCAAAGATGTCTCAAGAATTCTTTCTTAGCCGTTTGCTCGCAAAGCCCTCTTCAAATTTCATCACTTTACATTGTGTCATGACCCCACTGGGATATTCCCAAACATACAATTTAGGTCCATGAAACACATTGACCTTTGGGCAGTGAAGGGGATGCATCCACATCCATCAAATGTGTAGAACAAAGGCAAAGAAATGTCGATAAAATTAAATTGCCTGGGGCGCCTGGGTGGCTTGGTAGGTTAAGCGTCTGACTCAGCTCAGGTCACGATTTCACAGTTTGAGCCCCGCACTGGGGTCTGTGCTGACAGCTCAGAACCTGGAGCCTGCTTCAGATTCTGTGTCTCCCTCTCTGTCTGCCCCTCCCCTCCCTCTCAAAAATAAATAAACATTAAAAGAAATCAAATTTCCTTATAACTTGCAGCCCTTTGACAAATACTTGAGCCTGGCAGAATAGGACATTCCTCCAGGAACTCCCAATCTTAATGTTAATGTCTTGTTGGAGGCAAAAGGAACCATAGCTGGACAATCGCCAGGCCTCCAGGGTCCTGTAAGTCTTCTTTAACATATGAAAATGAAAATCCTTTTGGAAACTTCCTTTGTCTTTACCTCCCCAACTCCAAAGTCTATAATCAATTGCTCTTCACAATCCCAGTGTGGCTCTTCCTGCCCATGGGTCCTGTCCCTGTGCTATAATAAAAACACCTTTTTGCACTGCAAACGTCTCATAAACTCCACTTCAGATCACATCACATACATGGTATGAAGTGGGAGAGAGCCAGAGAAGGTGACAGAGGGCCAGAGCCAGGTTTTGGGAGCGGGAATACACCACAGGGTAGCCAGGAGTGCTGCTTCTCCTAATTCCCTGGCTACCCCTTCTCATGCGCCTGTGCTGCCTCCTTTCTACTTCCGAAACTCTAAACGCTAGTTGGGCACCGTGACTCAGTCCTCAAACCTCTTTTCTTCTCCACTTACATTCATTTCCTTGATCAGGGCTTTTAAAAAGGTAGAGTTTTAAAATTAAAAATTAGTGAATTGAGAAGTCAATTTAGAGGACATGACCACTATTTTTTTTAATGTTTTATTTTTGAGAGAGAGAGAGAGAGAGAGAGAGAGAGAGAATGCAAGCAGAGGAGGGGCAGAGAGAGAGGTACACACAGAATCCACAGGAGGCTCCAGGCTCTGGGCTGTCAGCATGGAGCCCAATGCAGGGCTCGAACTCACGGACTGTGAGATCATGACCTGAACCAAAGTTGGATGCTTACCTGACTGAGCCACCCAGGTACCCTCCCTATTTTTAATGTCACCAAAAGTAGGCAGGGCAATAGTCCCCACAGGGCAGATGGCACCTGAGGGGTCTGGAGGGGCTCCCTGGAATGGTGAAGGAGCTTGTCCGGGGAAATACAGAAAGCAAAGATGAAGTACAGAAGCAGCTCTAGGATTTTATGCCTTCAAATATGACTTAAGTAGAGCTTTGAAGGATAGGAAGGATGTAGACGAGTGAGTTCAGGCTTTGTGCTGACAGTGCAGAGCCTGCTTGGGATTCTGTCTCCCTCTTTCTCTGCCTTTTCCCACTTGTGTGTCTATATGCTCGCTCGCTCGCTCTCTCTCAAAAATAAACATTTTTTAAAATCTACTTTCCATCTATGATGTAAGATATTTATTTAAAAGGTGAGAAAAAAATAGACCTGAAAATTAACCAAAATGGAAGATTAACAAAGCAATTACATTAAAAAAAAAAAGTCAGAGAAAAAATTGAGAAGTAAATGAGAATACACAGTGTTAAGTTCAGAAATACAGATGAAGGAGAAAGAGGGAGCCAGCTGCAACTGTCATATGTGAGGGTCTGAGGAAGTCCTTTGAGCCTGACTTCTGCTCAGGCAATGGGGGACAGGGAGTGGAGGACTGCGGGATCTCCTTTCTCCAACTGATAATTCATACCACCCTCAAATGAATGCTCTGAATAAACCAATTCCACTAAATTTTTCAATTACAGTAAGATCTAAAGCTCAAGAGCTGGACATATAAGACCCTCTAGAATTGTTCTTGAATCTATGTGGTCACTTATCTTCCATGTATTCCCAACATGAAACCTCCTCTAAGTCCTTAATTTCCTGGCACATTCTCACAGCCAAGCCCTGCTCACAACGCCTCCCCTGCCTGGAATACATCCCTCACTCGTCTTAGGAATTTCCTGATGAACTTGTTCCTCAGCTGCCTTCAGTACCCATGTGTCTTATGGCAGTTTACAAGGCTACAGAAGTTGAGTCGCCCTGATTCTAAGGTACCTACCCCCTAGTCATGGACAACTTTTGCATCAGGGCCTGTTTTTACTACCATATTGCTCTCCCTTCTTGAGCCTTCCCATGCTCCATGGTTTTACTATCTTCTCAACTCCTAAAGTTTCTATATTACCTGGGAACTCAACAGAGATGTAAATCAGACCTACTAAATCAGACAACCAAATATTGCTAGAATGTAGGCTCTGGAGTCAGACTACCTAGGTCTACATGCCAGCTCTACTCCTTTACAACCTTTCTCTGCCTTAGTTTCCTCATTTGTTAAAGGCAGATGGCATCCTAGTTGCTAGGCCCTCTGCATCCCAACTGTTCCTTCCCACTCCTTCACAGAACCAGCAGTTAGATTTCTCAAATGTATTTCTGTATGTACTTCAACGGCTCTCGTGCACTTTCAAAAAAACAAAGCCTCAGCCATGGCGTTCAAGGCCCTTCATGACCATCCACCAGCACATTTCTTACCATTTTCCCCCTGGCTGCTTATACACAACCAGAACTAAATCCCTTGCAGCTCTCTAACTGCTCAGGGGAGGCATATAATTTCATATTGTCATCTTGCAGCTATGTGGCTTGGCTCGTTCTGGAACTCTCCTCACCTCCCTGAAAACAACCAGCAGCCCCTTCCCAACCCAACTCCTCAGTGACTGCTTCTTTCCCCCATCCCCTCTGTAAATGGTCAGTTCTTTCTCTGAATTATCATTCTCCTGACATATAAGCCAATTTTACAGCTGCAGCTCCTTGAGGGTAAGGGGAACTTGCTGGGGACACTAACACAAAGCACAGTGGAAGCACATTGGAAGCACATGCTCACTGTGCTTTTCCTATGTGAGGGGGAGAAAAATGTAGCATGAGATGCCAGCTTACCTGTCTGAATCTCCCACTAGACTATAAGCCCTGTGATGGCAGTGACATTGTCTAGCATGTCTTATCCCTGTATTTCCAATGCAACCTCAGTGCCTGCCATGTGCTCAGTGCTCAAATATTTACTAGATAAATGAACAAGTAGAAAGCTAACAAATCCTATTAGAATTGGAATAGCTTCCTCATGAAAAGGTAAGACAAAGAAATGGAAGAGGAGTATTACTCATTGTGACATCAAGCACTGTCTATAAATCACCTCACCGAACCTCACAATATGTGGAAGTTGGAATTCATCATCCCTCTTTAAGAGAGGATAAAACTGAGACTCTGAGGACCTGGGTGGCTCAGTTGGTTAAACATCAGACTCTTGAGTTCAGCTTAGGTCATGATCTCACAGTTCAGGGTTCTAGCCCTGCATCGGGCTCTGGGCTGACAGCGTGGAGCCTGCTTGGGATTCTTTCCCTTTCTCTCTGCTCATCCCCTGCTCTCTCTCTTTCTCTCTTTGAACACACACTCTCTCCCTCTGTCTCTGCTCCTCCCCCGCTCTTTCAAAATAAATAAACTTAAAAAAAAAAACCAAAAACCTGAGTCTCAAAACAGTTGAGGTAATTCACCAAACGTTAAATAACTAGGGTCATAAGTCACATTTGAACTGAGATCAGTCTGATATGAAAACTTCCACTAAATGGCTTGGAAACTTTGTCCCTAAGAAGCTTGTTACTTAAGTGATAGAAGGGGCAATGCCAATAACTGGATGCCAGAGTGAAAATGTGGCAGCTATGACATAAGAAGAAGGACTGACTGGGGAGAGCTGGGTGTCTCGGGGAGGGGCAGTATGGGGTAAGGGAAACAAAGATGAACAATGGGGGAAATGGCAGCTTGCTGATGAGAAACACTGCGAAGAGAGGACTGTGCATAATCAAAATGGATAATAAAAAATAAGGGAAGAGGGCCAAGAAAGAAGAAAGAAAGAAAGAAAGAAAGAAAGAAAGAAAGAAAGAAAGAAAGAGAAAAGAAAGAGAAAGAGGAAGAAAGGAAGAAAGAAAGAAAGAAAGAAAGAAAGAAAGAAAGAAAGAAAGAAAGAAAGGGAAAGAAAGAAAGAAAAAAAAAAAAGAAAGAAAGAAAAGAGCGCAAGGAGCCTATTAACAAGGGCAGGAAATGCTGAACATTTTTGGAAACAATTTGAACATTATCAAAAGCAAACCCACAGGGCCTTTCTGCACCTTCAGCAGCTCAGGCTGCTAAGTGAATTACAGTAAAATCCAGAAGTAGGGCAGAAGAGGAGCTGTGCGTAGGAGTTCAAACCACGTCAGCCTCAGGCAGGGGGGATTGCCCCAGGGGACAGACAGGGACCTGTCCAAGGTTTGAGAATGTCACCAGAAGTAGGCAGCAACACAGCCCCACAGGGCAGATGGCAAGAGGATACTCTCTGCACTCAAGGGGTCTGCAGGGGCTCCCTGGAATGGTGAAGGAGCTTATATAGGGAAATACAGAAAGTAAAGATGAAGCACTGAAGAAGCTCTATGATTTTATGGCTTCAAATATGACTTAAGTAGAACTTCGAAGGGTGGGAAGGCTGTAGACAAGTGGAGAGGAAAAGAGAGGGTATTTTAGGAGGGGAAATATCCTAAGACTCCAAGGCAGGAATGAGCATGTGAGTGTCAGCATACACTCATTCATGCAAGGGCAGGGGGACCAATAAGGGGCACTCATGTTTGTACCAGGAAATGAAAGGAGACAGAATTGGGGGTGCCTGGGTGACTGAGTCAGTTAAGCATCTGTCTTCAGTTCAGGTCATGATCTCCGGGTTCCATGAGTGAGTTCAAGCCCCACATAGGGCTCTGTGCTGAAAGCTCAGAGACTGGATCCTGCTTCGGAATCTGTGTCCCCCTCTATCTCTCTGCCCCTCCCCTGCTCACGCTTTCTCTCTCTCAGAAATAAATCAACATTAAAAAAATATATTTAAAAAGAGGAGACAGAATTTTCTATATATACATATAATCTCTAGCTGAGTGTGGACTGAAGTTCTGCATGGAATATACTGGATCACAGCATCATTTAAGACTAGATGAAACCCTAGAGAACCTCCTTACAGGCCTCTCATAAAATAGGACCAGTGAATTCACAGGACTTGATTGAGGAAGTATGACAATGAGAACCAAAGCATATTTTCTATTGTTAAATGATAAATAAGTTAAAGGATCATGCTGTTTATTATTAGGACATTTCTGAGAAGTAAAAAGCCAGCCTCCCTCCCTCCTTCCCTTCCTTCCTGTCTGTCTGCCTGCCTTCCTGCCTTCTTTCCTTCCTCTATCTTCCCATTACTAAATACCAATTGTGTTCCAAAGTACATAGTACATGAACATGACAGATGGTCCTTGCTTCATGGAGCTCCAATTCTACAGTGAAGGAAATGGGGCAGTGGAGGAGGGGGAGGCTATCTGGTTCAATAAACTGCACTTGACTCTCTTGTCCCAAAGAAGAAGAAACTGAGTGGTTCATACTCAGTTTTTATTTCTATATCCCAAGTATATTCCTAACTTGCCATAAAAATGGCTGAGCTTAACAAGAATTAAAATGATATAAGTAGTTTACAGATTAGGAAACACAGTGACAAAACATGTGGGAAAGGTGCAGGCTTTGTAATAAAGAAATACAATTTAAAACAAGTATGAGGCCCTATTGCATATTTACTGAATTAATTCTTTAAATGCATTATATGACAAAGTAATGAATTGGTTCAATCAGACAGTATATAACAAGGGCTAGAGGATTTGTCATAGCTTATGATTTAGCCATCCCATTTTAACAAAAACATTTCAAGAAAAAATAAATAGAAAAAAATAGAAATATCATTGTTTATGACAGTTTCAAAATTTGAAAAAGCTGAGAGGACCAGCAATTTCCAAAGCTTCCTCAGCATGCCCCAGGACTTCTTGCCAATATCCTGTCTTCACTTGTGCTCTCCCTAATGGAAGGTTCCAGACATAGGATAAAATTTCCCATTAAACTGTCCAAGAAAATTCAATCTACTGAGTTTTAAAATTATATTTTTTATTTATTTTGAGAGAGAGAGCATGAACAAGGAAGGGGCACAGGAAGAATCCCAAGTAGGCTCTGCACTGTTGGCACAGAGCCTGAGGAAGGGCTCGATCTCACATACCTGTGAGATCATGACCTGAGCCAAGATCTAGAGTGGGACGCTTAACCAACTGAGCCACTCAGGTGCCCCAAATTATTATTTTTTTTTAAATCAATAAATCAGAGAAGGCTATCTTCATGCCAGAAATATTCCCCCATTAAAAATGAATCCATTACAGCGGCGCCTGGGTGGCTCAGTTGGTTAAGCGTCTGACTTCAGCTCAGGTCATGATCTCGTGGTCTGGGAGTTAAAGCCCTGCATCGGGCTCTGTGCTGACAGCTCAGAGCCTGGAGCCTGTTTCAGATTCTGTGTCTCCCTCTCTCTCTGATCCTCCCCTGTTCATACTGTCTCTCTCTGTCTCAAAAATAAACGTTAAAAAAAATTTTTTTAATAAAATAAATGACTCCATTACAAGTTGGTTTATTTAAATTTTTTTAAATTTTATTTTTATTTATTTTGAGAGAGATAGAGTACACAGGGGAGGGGAAGAGAGAGGGAGAGAGACAGAATCCTAAGCAGGTTTTGTGCTGTCAGTGCAGAGCCCGATGTGGGGCTTGAACTCACAAACTGTGAGATCATGATCTGAGCTGAAATCAAGAGTCAGATGCTTAACAGACTTAGCCACCCAGGCACCCCACAAGTTGGTTTATTTAAATGACAAATTTCCACTAGCATTTAGTCTGATTTTTATATTAATTATTTGGCTGGTAGCTTGAAACAGAACTACCTATTGAAATGTCATCAGATATGAAAATCAAATTCCTCTTAACTAATTTTAAAGGTAAAGAAATAAGATTTTAGTATCATACACAATAAAAGGCTCCCTGTCCTGTGATCAAGTGGGAGTAGCTCCTGGTAGAATCACAGAGGCTTCTGCACTTTGGGAAGTAAGGTGTGCCAGGACCTGTGTTTTCCTAAGACCGTTCTGCAGGCATTAAGTTCCAGGAAATGTTAATTGGTGTCCCTCAGAGAAAGGCGTTTGGAGGTTAAATTAGAAGAAAACTTAAAAATACAAAGTGAAAAACTTTATTGCCCATAGGATATTATGTTCTGTGTATTTCTGGGAGGGAAATCTCTACTAAAGCTACTCATAAGCTTATCTGATAAAGGAATCCTGTTTGCTAGAGGCATCTGAAAAGTTAATGCTGTACAAAAGACACTCGGGAATATTTAGGTTCATTTTTAATTAACTTTGTATGAAAAACAGCCAATAAAACTTTAATCAAAAGCTATTATTTAGTTCTGTCCTCTGATCCTTACTATTTTACATAATTATAATTCATTGCATATACTATTTTAAACTAGGTTTCTTCCTTGACATTATTCTTCATTATTCCCAAGTATTGACACAGTTAACATTATCATCATTTCACATGGGTAATTCTTTATCTGCAATTTTGAAATACCATAGAGAAAACAGCCATTCTCAATTCAACATATGTGCAATGTTACTGTTTAGCATATGGGGTTCCCAGTACTTTTCCTGCCCCAAAACACCATAGGGAAAAAAATGCAGCCCCATCAGCAATAATGGCTCATTTTGCTGACTGTTTCAGAATCTTCTGGGCATATGGGGGAAGGGGCAGGGTAAGATTGTGACTGGGAGAAGACCCACAATCTTCACTGGCCTTCCCCTCTACTGTCCCAGCTGGGAATTGCTGTCTTAGACTCTGTAAATTAGACACAGCTCCAATCCTCAAGAAGCTTACGAAAAAATCATCAGTTACACATACACACACACACACACACACACACACACACACACAGACTTACATACACATATAAAATATAATATAATACTGGGTGTAAGATAAGATCACGTCATGCCAAAAAAAAAAAAAAAAACCAGTACCAAGATACTGCACAGAGATGGAAAATTATTATTTCAGCTTGGGAATTATAGAGTCCACCTGCAGGCAGACATAAGTCTTTGCTTCATCCTTTTTCTTCACCCCACAAATCCAGTTCATCAGCAAGTCCTACAGGTACCACCTCTAAACTTTAACAATAGAGAACACTTACTGAGGGTTTACTATGCGCCAGCAACTTTTTAAAGTGCTTTATAAGTATATTACAATATTTCTACAAGTAAATATCATCAGTCTGATTTTACAAAGAGAGAAACTGAGGACAATGAACCATGTTGCTGAGGGAGGACCTTCAAAGGTCCCATCATCTGTGCTAAAATTGGGATGAGGAGCCCAGGGAGTTTGATTCCAGAACCGGCACCTCAATCTCAATGCCATTCTGTCCCCACCACTCAGAGCCCTGACCTCTCTTTAAATCATCTCCTTTACTCTGGAAGAAGCCACCCTCATCTTCTGCTTGGACTTCCAATGGCCTCAAAAGCTCTTCTTGCTTCCACTTTTCCCCCTTGTGAATCCATTCTCCCTACATCATCCTGGGTGATCTCTCTAAAATATTAATCAGCTTATGCCACTCTTTGTTGAAACCTTTCTAGTGTTTCCCACTTCACCTACAGTAAACTTCCTACCAAGATTGAGCACACAGAGCCCTGAATGATCTGGCCTCCACTCAGCTCTCCCACCTCATCCACACCAGGCCCCCGGCTTCCCTTCCATTCTAGATCTTTCCCTCCTTAGGGACTTTGTGCTTGCTCCTCTCTGCCTGGAATGATATTCCCCACACTCTTCACACGACAGGCTCCTTTCACCCCTCTAGGCCTCAACTAACTGCTATTATCTCAGATAGGTCCTCCCTGACTGGCATATCCAAAAAGCTTCCCTCTGCTTTTCCCTCTCAGAACACCACATGTATTTCCTCCACAGCACTCTCCTTGAAAATATTTTTATCTGTTCACTTATTAACAAATTTCCTCACTAAGCTATAAGCAGACAGGATGCTGATCTCCCTTATTCATTCCTGCTTTTCCAGCAATTAACACAGATCCTGGTACAGAGTTGATGCTTAATAAATATGTGTTGAATGAATGAATGAGGAGTAGAAATTTATAAATAATATGCCAAATTGAAATCGCATGTGCCCAAGTGGCTTGTGGCTGCCTCAGGTTATAATATAGCATAACAAAAAAAGTGAAAACGTAGGAAATACAGCAGTGTCACAGATCCCTTCCAGAACGTGTGGTACAGTGTCATGGGACACGAGGTAAAATGATTTTGAAGATCTAGAGCTTCAGGACTTAGCTCAGTCACTGATTTATCTTAGAAACCATAGGAAATAAGAAGAAGAAGAAGAAGTAGAGGAAGAAGCAGAAGGAGAGAGGGATGAGGGGGGAAAAATGCTTAACATTTATTAATCAGGCCCTGCTCTATATGCTTTTTATGTATAAACTCAATGACTTCCTATAACAACTACTCTGCTATCCACTGCAGCATAATTAACTACCTCTAAACTTAGTGGCTTAAAACAAAAAGCATTTAGTTATATCTCACAATAATGTAGGTCAAGAGATTGGGTAGGGCTCAGCAGGACCTCCTGCACAGGGCTCAGCAGGACCTCCTGCACAGCAGAGGCTTGAGAGTATTCAACTGGTGAACTGGTTGTTGGAAAAGCTGAGACAGCCTTGCTCACATGCCTGAGGACTTGGCAGTGATGGTTGGAAGCCTGGGCTCTGCTGTGCCTTTCCCTTCTCTCTCCCCATGTAGTGTCTCCAGAGAGTAGCAGAACTCTCCACACCAAAGCTCAGGGCTCTAAGAGACCAAGGAGGAAGGTGCCAGATGTCTTAATGGCTAGGCTCAGAGCTGACTTCCGGTTTACTCTACTGATGATAGCAATCACAGCCCGGCCCAGATTTAAGGGGAGGAGAAATAAATGCCAGTTCTTAATGGGAGAAGTGACAAAGAGTTTGTGGTTTAATCTGACATAATAATCCTCTGAGGCAGGGGTACTATCATCTCCAGACATCGGCTAAGGCTACTGAGGCAGATTGTTGGTAAACCCAGACAGGTCTCTGCCTTAATTTCAAAACTGGTTAAGTTGGGATAGTTAATATCTTTCCTAACTATGTTTTACAGAGTGAAACAGTGAATAGATTATCGAGTAACAATCATGTGTAGCATACTGTGTTCACCACTGCAAGAGGGAAAATGAGGAACAAAAACCCCCAGTTTCTTGTTCTATGTGGGAAAATTACTTGAAAAATAGAAAGAAAAAAAAAAAAGAAACCATAAAGTACATTAACAAATGAATGACGAAAGAAAATGTGGTATAATACATACTATTCAATGTTAGTCTTTAAAAAAGAAGGAAATGTTGCCATATGCAACAATATGGATGAATCTGGAGGACACTGTGCTACGGGAAAGAGGTCAGCCACAAAAAAGCAAATACTGTCTGCATCCATGTACACACAGTATCTAGAACCGTCAATCTCACAGAAAGAGAGTAGAATGGTGGTTGCCAGGTGCTGGGGAGGACAGGGAGGTGGAGAATTGCTGTTCAACAGGTATAAAGTCTCGGTTCTACAGGATTAATGTGTTCTAGAGCTCTGCTGTGCAATACTGTGACTACAGTTAACCATACTGTACTCTGTGCTTAAGAATTTAAGAGGGTAGACCTCACATGAAGTGTTCTTACCACAATAGAAAAAAAGACATTTCATTAAAAAGAATGAACTATAGGGGCACCTGGGTGGCTCAGTTGGTTAAGCGCCCGACTTCGGCTCAGGTCATGATCTCATGGTTCACAAGTTGAGCCCCACGTCGGGCTCTGTGCTGACAGCTCAGAGCCTGGAGCCTGCTTCAGATTCTTTGCCTCCCTCTCTCACTGCCCCTCCCCCACTCATGCTCTGTCTCCCTTTCTCTCAAAAATAAACATGAAAAAAATTTTTTAAAAGAAAGAACTATACAGATAATATGTGCTGTATAATACCTATTTTCTTTAAGATATTACATATTCATGTGAAGAATATAACAAATTGGTATTTCAAATTCTTAAATAAAAACAAACATACACCATATGTTTGTATGAGGAACTGTATGACCTATTCCAAATAAGACTCTGAAAAAAACAACAGAATGAGCTTCACAAGATCCAGGTGCTGAACCTAACTCTGTTCATGGCTTGTGGGACCCTGGAGAAGTCACTTAACCTTTTTTGGGCCTATTCATCTATATAACAAAGGACTGCACTATATGACCACTAGGTCTCCTCCACACTTGGGTAGCTAGGATACAAGATTTTAAAAATGCTTTTGTGACACTATTCACATGTGCTGTGGGACAGACAGCTCCATCTCCTAAAACAGCACCTAGGTCCTGGTTCCACAAGAGAAGTCCTATTGGTTGTTCTAGGTCGGAGCCCCTTACAGAAGGAAAAGATCCATGATTTTGTGTTTGTGACCAGTATGCTCCATTCAATACAAAGTGTCTATCTTAGCTCTACTGCTAGCAGATTCTTGCTAGCACAGCAAGTGTATGGTAAGAAGAGAGATAATATGGTTATACCAGTCCCAGAGGCAGAAAGTAATATTGTTCACTATGAATCTATGTATCCTGGGAAATTTAAGACACCAAATCAGCTCATTCACAAACAGCAAACACAATCTTCAGCAGCTGCTGCAACAAAATACCATAGACTTGGTGGCTTAAGTTACAGACAGTACTTTCTCACAGTTCTGGAGGTTGTGAAGTCTAGATCAAGATACCAGCAGATTCAGTTCTTGGTGAAGGCCCTCTTCCTCCATCGTAGGCTTTTCACTCTATGCTCCCATGGCCTTACTTCCGTGCATGCACATGGAGAACATCATCTCTCTTTCTCTTCTTATAAGGGCATGAGGGTCCTACCCTCGTGACCTAATCTACACCTAATTATTTCCCAAAAGCTCACCTCCAGATGCCATCGCATTGGGGTTTATAACTCCACCATACGAATTTTGAGGGACTCAAACATTTAGCCCATAATAATGTTTTTGCCCAATGGCTCCAGAACTCAACATTCACAAAAACACATGGAATATTCATTATCTCAGGGAATGTGTACTATACAAACTTCTCTCTGTTTCATGCTTTTCTTCCTCTCTTAGGACTATAACATTGGAAGGTCAAAATAATTATCACAGAAAAACAACAGCAAACTTTCATTTTCCAAGCTAGTCACCACAACAAACACACATTCTCGCCCTGAGCTTTGTAGAGTTCCCTTCATTTCCTCCATTACTGGCTATCAGTGGTTTGGGTATGACACACCTTCTCTCTCACTCACAGCCATAAAGTAAAGGGTACAGAGAGAGAGTAAGACACACGAAGCCATGACTCATTTTTGCATCTTTTGGTTTTTGATCAAATGCCAACAGATGGCAAGAGATAAATAAATGAGTCTTCAATAATGGGGTAAATGGAAACCAGTAACATTATGGGTGATTATTTAAGTTTCATTATTAATTTTCTTCTTCCTAAAATTGTAAATAAATGCAGTACAATAGGCAAAGGATACAATCCCAATACCTTCTGGGAGTAGAGACAAGCTGTCCTTTTTAGCTACATGTGTGATGTACTCACACTATATGTAAGAGGTGAGGTAATAACTCTTCAACATAAAACCTCAGTGTTTTAGGTCACCCTGGAAAATGTACATTATTTATGAAACAAACTATAAAATTAGTTTCTCTTTCAAAGTGTTTTTGAACATTTTCTTTCCTTAAAAGCAGCACAAAGGGGAAAATTTTTTCTAAAATGACCTAGATCAACATCCCCCAAAACATATCCAAGATACAGAGTTGGAAGGAACCTGAGAGAATCCAGCCTCCTCTTTCTACAGAAGAAGAAAACTATAGTTTAAAGATAAATGGCTGGCTCAGGACAAAAAAGCCAATGAACAGTCATGCTCATCTGTGTCAGGGTCCCCAGAGCCTCACAAGAGATCCCTTCCAAGCATCCACAACACCTCTGAAAGTGGCAGTCCTAGCATTCATAATCTTTATTCCCCTGGATCACAGCATTCTGAGAAGAGCTAGAAAATGAAACAGTGGTTCTTTTTTTTTTTAATTTAAAAAATGTTTTTAATGTTTATTTATTTTTGAGAGAGAGAGACGGTGAGCGAGCAGGGGAGGGGCAGAGAGAGAGGGAGACAAAATCCCAAGCAGGCTCTGCGCTATTAGCACAGAGCCAATGTGGCGCTCAAATTCACAAACTGTGAGATTATGACCTAAGCTAAAACCAAGAGTCGGGCGCTTAACCAACTGAGCCACCCAGGCAGCCCAGTGGTCCTCCTTTATAAGCACAGTATCTAGAATGTAGCAGGCACTTATAAATATCTGTGGAATGAATATATCAAAAAGTACATCACACTGAACAGAAAAAATTCTGACCTAACAAAAACATCTCCCCTCCCAAAAGAAAAGTCATAAAGATGATAACAAAGGATTTCTCTAAGTGTGCCTTGATGTAAGATTTACCTCCCAACATTATTTTAAACTCTTTAGGAGCTGGGACTGTATCATTCATTTTGCCTCCCCGACACCAGAGTGCCAGGAATGTTGTTACAAAAGCCCTATTTTTGATCCCGAAATCAGAACATGTAACATTTAAAAGGATTTTTGTACCGCTTCTTGGGGTGGCGAACTGTCCGGCAGATGCAGTGTCATGTTATTACTTTTACTGAGCTATAATTCACATACCATGTGACTCACTCATTAGAAGTGTACAATTCAGTAGCTCACCACCTGTGCAACCATCAACCCCAATAAATTTGAGAACATTCTCATCACCCCAAAAAGTAACTCCACATCCCTTAGCCATCACCTCCATTTCCACACCAATCATAAGCCCCTGGCAACTACTAGTCTACTTTCTGTCTCCAAAGATTTGCCCACTCAAATATGCAGTCTTCTGTGTTTGGTTTCTTTCACTTAGCATAATGTCTTCAAAGTTTGTTCATGTGGTAGCATGTATCAGTACTTCATTCCTTTTTATGGTCAAATGAATGATATTCCAATGTGTGGGTACAGCACATTTCGTTATCCATCCAATAGCAGATGACAGTTGAGTTATTTCCACCTGTTGACTATTATTAATAATGCTAACATGAACATTCATGAACACATTTTTGTGAAGATGTAAGTTTTGACTTCTCTTGTATAAATATCTAAGAGTGGAATGGCTGGATAATTGGCAGACGAGATTTTAATATGGAAATATTTTAGTTAGCAGGGTATCTGTTATGATTTATTTGGAAAATGGGACACACTAATTGAAGTAATATCTGTCTGAAATAAATTTTGCCAAGCCTAAGAGAGAAGTTTATCAATATTTGTTGGACTGACTTTGAGTACATGACCAGCCAATCCTTATCATTTCCCTACTGTAGACTGCTCCATGTTTCCCTAGTACACCTCTCCTTCTATCCAATAAGTCCATGGAAGGATTCTGAAAATTTATACTTAATATTTATAGAGGGAAAAATATGTTTCTATAAAATTTCACTTCACATTTCCTTAGATGGGTTCTTAAAGAGACTTGAGTCCCCTGGAAAATCTCAATAATACTTTACATTATAAAATTGAAATAAAATTATTAATCATTATAGCTAGCAGACTGTTTTGGATCAAATTTGACAGAACAGTAAAAATATAATTTATGTGTTATAGACACAATGTATACTCTATTATAATCCTCTTCAGATTCAATGTGACCTCTAATTTGGGTTCATTTTATAAGAATGTGACATTACTATTTTTAAATTATAATAGAACTTCATATACCCCTGTTCTCAAAAATGGTCTGGTCACATGTTTGAACTTAACTGATAGTTAGTTCTTGATCAGTAGGACAACCATCACCTGACATGGAGCATTGTTTATTTGACAAAATGTAATCCACTTCATATGCTTTATGTCTGTCTTATGACATAGTTTCCAGGAACTCATTGTGGTGAAAACTGGGACTTTCTGCACCAGTATGTTGGACTGTACCCTCCCTGACCTCACCATCAACAATGTTGAAGATGACTCTCCAGTTGTGTTATCAAGGTAGCACTGGCAAGAATGTGGTGTGGGGACCTTGGGTCTGGTGGGTCAGACTCTCAGCAATCTACTTCACCAGAAAGTACCTGCTAGCTAGTGATAAGATTTTGCTCTTAATACCTCTCTCTTCAGAGAAAAATTAAAGGCCTTTGCTGTTATTCACCAGGCTGATTTAATCCCCCTGGCTGTTGATCTTCAAAATATGATAATACAACGGAAAAGTCAGGCACCTTCCTTGTGCTATACTGCTATAGTAAATGCTCTGAATGGCACCTAAGATTCAGCTGGTTCCTAAATTCTGAGTTCAACTATTACAGCTTTCACAATAATTATAACTCCAGCACCCTCTCAATTATAATCATGTAAAATGTGGTCCATCAGCCTATTCTATCAAGGTCAGGATTATTATATTCAATTCAGAGATTATGTGATAAAGGGCAATACGACTTTAGAATGCCTGAATTCAAGCCCTGTTTTTCCTATTTGTAAGATGGTTATTTTGGATAAATCACAATCCACCAGAACCTCAGTTTACTCTTTTGTAAACTGGAGGTAATTATAGTATGGCAGAGTCAATATATATGTATTTGCCAAATCCTATCTTATCCTCCTCTTCTTAATCAACAGAAAGATTACATTCTCAGCTTTCCCAACAGGGAGCTTGGGGCCATTAGAATTGGACTGTGGACAGGGAGATCTGACCTTTAAATAAATCCCCTTAGGACCTCTCCCTCTCTCTCTCCCTCTCTCTCTCTCTTTCTCTCTAATATGGTAAACTCAGAGGCCATGTGTTGAGATGCATTGTTTTCTTAGATTCCATATCTGTCTATGTTGCATCCATTAACCAAACTAATCCAGAACAAACTAATGGCCAAAGTTGTTTACATCTCCTCTGCCATTCAGCTTTCCTGAGAATGAGAAGTACATGAAAATCATTACAAACCCCCCAACCAATCCCAAGTTCATATCCCCAACTACCTTCTTTTTCTAATCCTCACATACCAAGCCAGTATTTCTCCTGCCCTAAATCATCCAGGGCCAAATACCAGACAAAAACTAGAGACATCACCTTTATAGTCCGGAACCCACAAACATTATTCAAACTGGCCAATCCTAAGCTGTTTCCCCATTCCTGTCTTCCCCACAGAAAACACAATTAATAGCCCTGGGCTCTCCCCTTGCTCTTGCTTCTGCCCCCTAACCAACTATGACACTTCTCCATGGAGCCTTACATGGTAGCCATACCTCTTGTTTCCAGGGGAACTATGAATAGCAATAAACTTTTCTTTCAATAACATTGATCTCTCCATATCTCCATGATATGGAGAGATCTATAAAGGTCTTAACCTTTATAGATTAAGACCTAAGCACAAATCAAGATGATGGCCTCATAAGATGAAGCATCCTTCCTGACCAGCACTGGTGTTTCCATGACTGGGTAATTAATGTTTGTTTTGTTACATCATTTGGAGGGTAATGTGTCACTACAGCTTAGTTGAACATGACCTCAATACAAAATCCTCACTTCCCAGCTTTATTTCAATGACTGAGAAAAAATACTTGTATGCAAAGTATATAACAATTTATGGTACAAAGACATATGTTCGGAACTCAAAAATTAGTAGTTATTAGGATGATAATTCAACAACGTCTAAAAGTAATGTCTATAAACAAAGCAAGTATGATCTATTTATTACTCCATCAAGTGAAAACAGATTTTCACCACATATGGAGCAGATCATTTGAAACCTGACTTAAAACCAGAAATTGCATTTTTAAAAAAAGTACACTCTGGCAGTTTGTTCAAAGGGATAAGGAGTCATCCCCGCATAAACTGGAAACAAGAACAAAAATATGTGCTCACTGGGAGTGGCACTCTGTGTGCTTAGACGTCACAGACAAAAAACAATGAATTCTAATGAGAGCCCATACTGAAATACAAGGGCAGAGGATATAAATTAGAGGCACTGCTTTACTATGCAGTTTCTTCGTACATGGACAATGTACGTAGCCAGGAGGATTTATTTATTAAAAGGTAATGACTTAGTTTGTATAGCTCTTTACAGTTTACAAAGCACTCTAATATTCTAACAAAAGTCATATGAAGTGATTAGGGAAACTGAATGCTGTCAGTGACAGAAGAGAAGAAAGTTCCCTGTGTACAACAGCAAATGACTGCCCCTACCCACTTCACATACTACTTCCAGAACTTAGAGATTATATTTTTTCCTAACAGGTTCAAAACCATAAAAAATTAGAGGCCAAAGGCACTGACATTACCTGATGCTTGTTAGAAATGCAGATGCCCAGGGGCACCTGGGTGGCTCAGTCGGTTAAGCGTCCGACTTCGGCTCAGGTCATGATCTTGCAGTTTGTGGGTTCGAGCCCTGCATCCGGCTCTGTGCTGACAGCTCGGAGCCTGGAGCCTGCTTCAGATTCTGTGTCTCCTTCTCTCTCTGCCCCACACCCCCACTCACACTTTGTCTCTCTCTCCTTCAAAAATAAATAAACATTAAAAAAATATTTTTTAAAAGAAATGCAGACGCCCAGAACCCACCTTAGACCTACTGAGTCAGATTTTGTATTTCAATAACATACCCACGTGCTTCCTATGCACATAACATTTAAGAAGCTTTGCTCTTGGGACACCTGGGTGGCTCAGCTGGTTAAGCATCCGACTTTGGCTCAGGTCATGATCTCGCAGTTCATGATTTCGAGCCCCGCCATTGGGTTCTGTGCTGACAGCTCGGAGCCTGGGCCCTGCTTCAAATTCTGTGCCTCCCTCCGCCTCTCTCTCTGCCCTTCCCTAGCTCTCTCTCTCTCTCTCTCTCTCAAAAATAAATAAACATTTAAAAAAATTTTAAGAAAAGAAGCTTTGCTCTCTGAGAGTATTTACAATTGCATGCCTGAGATTTGGGAACCTCTAAATTGAACCAGACAAAACAGCATGTAAATAAGGGAAAACAAGTCTAGGATATGACTTCAACTAATAAATCTGAAAACATAACCCTTTTAGTGTATTATTCACAGTGTGTTCCGAAAGTGGAACCCATCAATGGAAAGGGAGACAGATTGCTTGGAATCTAGAAAAGCAAAGCCCAATAAAATGTTTTCCCTATGTCTTCTGCACTATTTGAAAAAGATGGCACTGTGACCTACCAATCCATATATCTGCTCTGAGAGATGTAGGGTACATTTGATCATCGAGGTTGAGTGCTCCATATATTATTCTCATAATCTAATTTTATGTTTTCCATTCAACCCACTGATTATAATTTGGCTTCCCATTTCATGTAGTTTTTGTACATGGAGAAGAACTTGACCAATCAGACCAAAACATTCTAGATCACTGGCAATTGTACCTTCTATTATTACTTAATATGTTGGCTGCCTAACATCAAAATCAGTTGATTATGAATGTGGTCAGGACAAACAAGTCTCCCTAAGTCCACTATGAATACACAAATAAATTTTGTTTTTCTGAACATTGATGACCACTTCCTAAAAACACAGCCATGTGGGGTTATGGTGGAATGGCCACATGATATGTTGGGATAATAACAAACATTTATTAAATGGTATATTCCAAAAGTACTTTTCCTCTATTAAGGAATTTAATTCTCATAAGTCATGTACTGTTATCCCCATTGTATGGGTGAGAAAACAGAGGCACAAAATCATTAAGTAACTTTACTAAGTTATAAAGTGACAAAAAATGATTTTAACCCAGGCAGTCTGGCACCAGAACCTGCTCTCTTGACCATTGTGTTATACTGCCTCCCTTCTGTCTCTCAACAGTTGTCACATAGTGGCCTCTTCCTCTCTACTTCCCCTACCCATCCTTCTTGGATTAACTTCAAAAACATTGGTAGACCAAAAGTACCAGGAACTAGAGCTCTTGATATAACCAGGAGATTAAAGCACCAAGACTCAGTGGGTGACTCTTTCCCCTATGTGGGTGAGGATGCTCCCCTGGGGCTTGTAGGTTAAATACAGATATGCTAGATCCTAAGAAGACATTCTCTACCTTACAGCTCCTTGAATTTGTTTCTCCCAGTCTTGAGATTAGAATGGTACAGAAGCCAAGGCTGGAGAGGACTAGGGAAGGAGCAGAGGACAGAGTTCACTTTGGTGGGGGCTTAGGCAAAGAGGTATCTGATTAACTCAAAAAGTAACTCCACTGGGGTTTGGGCTGAGAATTCTACAGAGATACAGAATGTGCCTTCCCTTACCTGGACCTCTGTGGGTATATTTCTCTTGGGACGATCCCAGGAAATGGCCGTGGCCATGCAAAACTCAGATTTGCAACCCTGGATCTCTGGCCAAATACTAGCATTATGCACATGCCAAACACAGCAGAAATCGCCTATCATTTCACAGATAAGAAAAGTGGTAAACTGTGGAATGGAAATCTTTACCCTAATCACCATGAGAGGGACAAAATGGGCCTGTAACAAGTTCACTAAGGTGTCTCCTATAACCTTTGTATATATCTTCTGCTATAAATGACTAGAATTGTCGAGTGATCTGTTCTTGTGACATTAGATCAGTTCTTTACAATCTTTTCTCTGCCCAGCACACCTCTGAGAAACAATACATTTCCATTAAGTTAGAGTCACACGTCAAATGAGATTTGTAAAAAATTACGTTTCCCTTCCCTCCAGTACTAAAAAATGAAGTTGTGCTGCTCATGATTAAGAAGCATGTAGCAATATGCTAAATAAATGTCATTGCCCTAGGGAGAGAAAACCAGTTTAGTAAAAAATGAGCAGTAGTGAGACTTCAGGGTAAACCTTAAACTGAACCTATATACTCAGCCAGTTCACACATGTCTAGTGACTCATAACTGAGCTTCTTTTTCCCTCCTGGGTCTTGGCAACAACAAATAAAGAATGTTCAAACAGGCAATAACTAATAACTGCATTCTATGTTTGCTAAAAAAGCAAAATATTTTATTGTGTATTCATAATTTATTTAACCAATCTCCCAAAGTTCCCAAATATTTGCCATCTATGTCTCTAAGTTTATTATTATGTAGGAAACACTTACAATAACTTCCTGAGGGTCATGAGGGAGTGGTTTGTACATGACCACCCCAGCAAATGAAAATGTTACCATTCAGTGATAACTAATTTCTTTACAAACATTGATGATGCAGTTGATGAGCTTATTCGCTGTTCATGAAGAACTGTATAAAGCCTCTAAGGAGTTATTTTGTTAATATTTTTTTTTTAGAAGCTAGATGCAGAATTTCCACAAAATGGGAAATAAAACAGGTCACCCATTTTTACTTAATCCAGAGTATAAGGTTTGTTGAATTTGAGTGTATTTCTGACAGTTTGAAGTGTTTTATGCACTTCTGAACCACTGTTTACCTTTTCAAAGATTTAAGAGTTTAAAGACTTAAAAATGATTGACGTATGTGCAACCAATTGGAGTGCAAGACACTCTGATGAAATGTGAAAGACAGGTTCATGACACATCAAGGGGAGACCAAAGAGTCTACCACATCAAGATGAGACTCAGCAAAACTGAAGCTGGTGGACAATTTTTTTTTAACATTTATTTATTTTTGAGACAGAGAGAGACAAAGCATGAATGGGGGAGGATCAGAGAGAGGGAGACACAGAATCTGAAGCAGGCTCCAGGTTCTGAGCTGTCAGCACAGAGCCCGACGTGGGGCTCGAACTCACGGACCGCGAGATCATGACCTGAGCCGAAGTCGGCCGCTTAACCGACTGAGCCACCCAGGCGCCCCACTGGTGGACAATTTTGAAGGCAAGGAAGGGCAACTGTAAATGAAGAGAGCTAAATACCATAAATTAATCAAGAGAAATAGCAGATGGAAAGAATCAGTAGGTGAGAGCATAACATATGAAATAAGTTAGAATGATGAGAACAGCAATATAAGATACTCAGGGTAAAAGTTAAAAATAATTCAGTGCATATAATAATTTTAATAACTATTGAGATCAGCTAGAAAGAATTTATAGTATGCTTTGTATAACTAATAAGAAAACTTGAGATTAACACTTTTACACTTATATTTTGGTGCCAAACAATTATTTTTTAAGTTTCAAGGGCTCACTGAACCAAATCACTGGGTCAAATATGATCACCAAATCATCATCCAGAAGGTCTGCATAAGTTTATTTTTCTACCAAGTGCCTATTTCCCATATCACTGCCAACTCTGGAGTTTGGTTTTTAATTAAAAATTTTCCAGTGTGCTAAGTAATAAAATCCTATAATATTATTGTGATTTATCTATTATTTCCAGTGCAGTTGAATAGTCTTTTGCATGTTTCTTAAATTTTTCTATTTGTTTTTAAAATTTCCTGATGCCTCTTATCCATTTTTCTACTGGAATATTCATTTTTCTCTAATTGACCAATAAAAACTTTCATATATTCTTGCCACTTATATGCCATATATGTTAAAAAATATTCTTCATGATTGGAAATTTGCCTTCTGGTTGGTTCAGACAACTCTGGTCTATTTGAGAGGCATGCAACTGAGTTATAATCTGTTTAGGCTCAGAGCAACTCTGTACCTAGCTGACCTTCCACACTCACTGGCTTTCACTGGCTCTCCAAAAACAAAAGTCTCCCAAGGCTTATACCTGGGCCCTCTGCCTTTCTCTCCCCATGCCTCTTCCTTCATAAGCCCATTCACTCTGGTGGTTTTAACAACTCTAAGCTCATAATTCCTTAATCTATACAACTGCCCTTGATTCAGTCTGCATTGTAAGCCAGTAGTATGGTTTCATACACCTGATGAACCCTTTCATTAAGATTTCCTTTGTTCATTCACTCACTCAAATTCATACAGTACCTCTCTTAAGTATACCTAGTAAACAGAAGTCTTGTGAAGCTTTAATACCTCAAATTCAAAGATTTCAAAGCAAAGTCACCTGCTGCCCCACAAACTATCCTTCTCTCCCAATTTTTCTCTTTTTGTTAATTGTATCCCCAACTTTCTGCTATTTTAAACAGACACCAAGAATGTCATAATTCTTTGCTCTCTGTTGTTACCACATGCAATGAATCTCTTCTAATTTTTCCTCTAATGGCTCAAAAATTAACTTTTTTCTTTTTTTCACACTGCTGCCATTTTGGTCCAAGAACTCATCATCTGGCAGCTGCTGAACTGCCCTAATTTCCTAGTAGCCTCACTGATTCCCATCTGTTTCCCACTTCAATTTGTTTTGTAACTTATGCTGGATTATTCTTATTGCAGTATGGCTCTCAATATGTCATTTTGCTGTTCAAGAATCTCAAGTGCTTCCTTCTGCCTATGGAAATAATCCTGAAATCCACCAGTCCCTCATTAGAAGTTTGTGATAAGCTGATTCTACCTATCCTAACTCATCTCCCTCTACTCCACATCAGAAACACAATGTTTGCTTAGCGTCATTTCTGCACTGTCCTCCACATAAGACTTCTCACCTTTGCTCACCAATTCTGACTATATCCCTCACTTCTAACTGTCCAAACTCCATACAGCCATCTCTTCACAGCTCAGCTCAAGTCTTCTCTCTTCCAGGAAGCTGGCTCCAACTAAAACCATCACTTAGTTTTCTTGGAACTGGAGCAGATCTCACAGAATACCCTCAAGAACTCTGAGCTTCAGAAATCTCAAATTCTGTTCAGCAACAATCTATTGAACACTCACTATGCACAAAACTCTGGGACAGGAACTGGGCATAAGAAAAATGAATAGATGTGATCTCTCCTTTCAGGGAGTAGTGCCCATTGGAAGGGACGGGTACACATGTCATTTCATTCAAATAAGTGGAGTCCTAGGTTGGAGGTAAACACAGTGCTGTGTGAATGAAAAAAAGAAGTCTTTAATCCAACTACAGGTTCAGGAAAACTTCCAAGAAGAGATCCATGTACAAAGAATACAAAAAGTAAGAGCTATTAAGACAAAGAAAGGTGAGAAGGCTTTTGAGACAAAGGGAACAAAATAAATATAGCCAGAGACATAATCAGTAGGAGGCGAGTGAGGAGCTAGAAGCAGTATCATTAGATTGTAATGTTGTGACCGAGAACTGGTGAGATTAAAGACAAGAAGCAACCAGAGAAAGTGAGCCAGGCATGTAGGAGTTTGTAAACTATATTAAGAACTTTGCACTCTGATCTATAAATGGTGAGGAGCCACTAAAAAAATGTTTAAACAAGAAGGTTAAATGATTGGGTTTTGCCAATGTCTCTTTACTCTCTAGAGACCAGATTTAAGGAAAGAAAGCCAAAAGACAGGAGACTACATATTGCAATGCTCCAGGCAAGACAGGATAAGGGATGCTGGTATCAGGGATGGGGTTAAAGATACAGATTTGAAAAAAATATTTAAGAGCTAAAACTATTAGGTTCTGTTGATTGGCTAGACATAGAAGGTTCAGGGAAATGAGAAGTTTTACATGGTTCCTAAGCCTCTGTTGAGTCTTGTTTGTGCAACTGGATGGTGGTGCCAGTAATTCAGCTAGAAATCAAGGAACCACAGTACACTGTCGGAGGGATTGATGGTGAGGACTAGAGGTGGTGAGCAGAGAGTGACAATGAGGACAATTTTGGATATGCTGAGTCTGTGATTCCTAGAGGATACATACTAAAGCTCACATATGAAGTCAAAGATAAAAATAAAAATTTGGCATTGATCATCATTCCACTGCAAGATAAAATGATGATAGGTATGAGATCCCCCAAGCAAAGCATGTAAAGAGAGAAATGAAGACTTTAGAACCCTGGGACTTACCAGTAAGTGGTTAATGGATACACAGAAAAGGAAGAGTCCATAAAGACAAGGGAAGAATAGTTAATACTTAAGAAGCAAGCCTGCCAGGACAGTTTGGAGTCAAGAAAATAAAATCCAGAGAGTTTTAAGATGGTGTTTAAGATAAGGACTGACATCCTTGGGTTTGGCAATATCAAATTTGCCAGTGACCTAGAAATGAGCGTGGGCTCTAAATTGTGAGGAGTTGAAGAGTGGATGAAATGGAATCATGAGACATAACTTAGCTGAAAGGAAAAGGAGGAGAATTAGGGCACACGTAGAGAGGATGAAGGACCAAGAGAAAGCTAACTAAGGCTCAAGGAAAAGTGATTACAGAGGCACACAGTGAACTAGTATTGCTCTTTGACTCATGGCTTTAAAGAGAACAAAAGAAAGCCATACACAGTTCAGCACGCAAGTACCTCTTTCAGTCATAAGAACAGAAAAGACATAAAGTCGCATGCACTGACAGTGCCTTTGTCACAGTTCAAAACACATCTATGTCTAAATTATGGAATATTACGAAGTTTCTGCTCTTGCCAGGAACCAGAAGCATAATAAACTGCTTAGGCGTCTCCTGGAATAACTCAATTCTGGAGTGGAATCATTTTGCTTTCAGGCTAATCGAGAATCTTTTCTATGAGGAGTCACTGCACCCCCATATGGCGAGCCTTAAGAATAGCATTTTTCTCAACTCTCCACAGGTAGATTCTGGGTTGAAATACAAACAAACAAAAGAATTCTGCAGCTGGAAGAGACCTCAGAGACCCTCTCCTTATTGTACACATGAAGACTTGCTTAATTTTTCAAAATGTCTTTTTATTTTAACTCACACATTGATGTCCTATGCCTATATAAATGATTATCTGTAGATAAACGCAGACAGCAAAAAACATATACACAATCTGTAAGTCTTCATTCAAAGCTCAGGGTAGCATCCCTATTAGACTCTCTGCTTTAAGTCCAACAAGTTGGTGAAATGCAAAAACCCACACAGATCCTTGTTACCCATACTGCCACAAGGTTAGCATGCTATTTTATATAAAGTGAGCCATTTCAAGTTATATTTTAAAAATGTACACGAGCTCAAAATGAATGGTAAAATGTGAAACATGCCTACTGAGGATCAAATCTGGAATGGTTGTTAGAATGTGAATCTTAAGATAAAAAATCAGTTCCATATTATCATTTTGCACTTCTCTTTATAATTTTTTGTCTGGTAAGAAAAGTAACAGATGTCATAAAGAAAACCTGGAGATTTCTGGGGCGGAGGGAGCATTAAAATCACTCAAGGGGCACCTGGGTGGCTTAGTCGGTTGAGTGTCCAACTTCACCTCAGGTCATGATCTCACGGTTCATGAGTTCGGGCCCTGCGTCGGGCTCTATGCTGACAGCTCAGAGCCTGGGGCCTGCTTCAGATTCTGTGTCTCCCTCTCTCTCTGCCCCTCCCCTGCTTGCTCGTTCTCTCTCTCTCTCTCTCTCTCTTTCTCAAAAATAAATTACAAAAATATTTTTAAAAAAAATCACTCGGGGCGCCTGGGTGGCTCAGTCGGTTAAGCATCCGACTTCAGCTCAGGTCACGATCTCGCGGTCTGCGAGTTCGAGCCCCGCGTCGGGCTCTGGGCTGATGGCTCAGAGCCTGGAGCCTGCTTCCGATTCTGTGTCTCCCTCTCTCTCTGCCCCTCCCCCGTTCATGCTCTGTCTCTCTCTGTCTCAAAAATAAATAAACATTAAAAAAAAAAAATCACTCAAAATCCCACAACCCCAAAATAATCTTCCTTAAGATTCTGGCATTTTCAACCCCTTCTAAATGTTTTAAGTTAAAGATATCAAATTAGACATTTTATTTACCCCATGAATTTAGCTGAGAATTAAAAAAAAAAAAGATTTCTCATATTTATAGAAGTCACCAACTCAGAGACTTTAAACAAATGTCAAACAGTTAAAAGCTGACAAGGTTTGGGCAACCTTTGTGCAAAGGTAGCATCTTTAGCCAGGCCACTCACTTGCTCGTTACCACTGTCCTTAATTTCTAACAATCCTTAGTGTGTTGGCTTCTACCTGTATCTTTTTATCTGCCATTCCAAAGATGTTTCTGCTGAATTCTAGAATATTTGGAAAGGGAACACCCCAAATCAACAAAACTAGAATACTAAGCTTTGAAATGTTTCAAATCAAAGCAATGGTCTCCTTCTGAATGCAACATTAATAGGAGTAGTATTAGTAACAGTGATGGTAACAATTTATGAAACTCCTATAAGTGCTTTATAAAATCTCTCACTTCATCATCTTGGCAACCAGATTTTACAAACGAAGTGTTGCTAAGAAATGGCCCTATTTCACCCAACTAATGTTTAGGTGGTAAGCCTCCTGCCCAAACCCTGTTGTGCTGATTAAAGTCTATGTGCTCTCCTGTATACCCTTCAACTCAGGCTAGCTGAGGACACTTCTTTCACACAGCTTTCCCTACTCTTGAAGGCTGCATGTAGGTGGTGACATAAGAAGCAGAAAATAGAAAGGCGCCTGTGTGGCTCAGTCGGTTAAGCATCTAACTCTTGATTTCCGCTCATGTCATGATCTTATGGTCATGAGTTCAAGCCCTGCATCTGCACTGTCAGTGTGGAGCCTGCTTGTGATCCTTCCTCCCTCTCTCTCTGCCCCTTCTCTGCTCCCCCCTCTCTTTGTCTCTCTCAAAAATAAATAAACAAACATTAAGAAAAATAAAGCAGCAGAAAATAGAAAACAGCCCCTCCATTTGACCACATTTCTATCACATGCCCAAAGCCTGGTCCACACTATAGCCCTGCCAAATATCCCAACTGTGGTGACTGACTCCTATGTTTGCCACTCACAGTCTTTCCCATTAACTTCCCCAAGAGGATTTTATAAACTCTCAGAAAATTAATAGCAAACTATGATCCAGAAGTTCTTTTCAGCTTATCATTTCCTGGGAGCAACATGATATTGGCACGACTGCACTTTCTATACACAAACAGATTTATGCTTATCACTCAGCTTTCCAAAAGTTATCCAATATATAGGATTCACATACCTGTGGTGAACTGTAAACCTTAGCTGTCACGGGCAGATGAAGACATGCATGAATGCAGGATGGTGGCTCCTGCTTGGAGCCCGCCTGGTCCAATCCATGCACTCATGGCTCTAAGTCACACCAAAGACTAGCTGACCTGGGAAATACGGGTTTACAAACAACACCTCTCCAGAGTGCTTCTAAAGGAGAGGAACACAAAAAGAGGCATTCTCCACATCAATGCAGACCACCCAGCTCTGCCACCTAACTTCAGGATACTAGCTGTGTTATCTGAAAAGAAAATGACTTTTTTGTGGGAGCATATAGGAAACATCCCTTATAAACCCCCCAAGTGTACTTAGGTGACAGAAGTAGTAGAGAAAAATGGTCAAGAGATCAGGCTTTCAGATGAATTCAAACCCAGACTCCAAACCCTGTTGGCTATCAGTCAGTTTATGTAATTTATCAGAATTCATTACCTTTATCTATAAAATAAGAGTTGTTATGGTCACACAATTTTTTGTTCCATCAATACCATTCACACATTTGTTGAACAAATACTGATGATGCATTTATTATATGCCAGGTGCTGTATTGGCATATAAAATGCGTCAGTTAAGAAAAGAAAGAGAGATTTATAAAAATTCCCTGTCCTTATGGAACCTGTATTCTAAAGGAGGATATAAATAACAAATAAACATGGTAAATATGCATTATATTAGAACATGAGTTCTGGGGTACCTGGGTGGCTCAGTGGGTTGAGAAACCAGTTCTTGATTTCCACACAGGTTACACTCTTACAGTTCATGAGATTAAGCCCTGAATCAGGCTCCAAGTCCTGACAGTGTAGAGCCTGCTTAGAATTCTTTCTCACCCTCTCTGTCTGCCCCTCCCTTACTCTCTCTCTCAAAATAAATAAATAAACATTAAAAAAAAAAAAAAGATAAGTCCTATGAGGGAGAACAGAGGATTAAAAGTTTGGGCGACGGGGCGGGGTGGGGGGGGTGGTGTTGCAGTTAGCAATTTTACATAACAGGCTAAAACAGGATTCAATGAAAAGAAAACAATTGAGCAAAGACTTACAAGAGTGAGGTAAGGATTACATGACACAATGTAAATAAATGGTCTAACTACATATCACTCATGATATACTAAATGCTTGTTAAACTATGATTGTAATGTTGAAGAGGAGGAGGAAAGGACAAAGGGAATGTACAAAGAGATCAAGGTCCCAGATAAGCAGATGAGTGGAGTAATGGGCTGCAACATTTGGGCTATTCTTAGGAATGTGACACTCTTCAATAACAGTAACTATTATTTATAGAGCATTGTCTATATGCTAAGCAGAGGGCTAATTTTTAAAATACTTTAGCACATATAATCCTTGTAAATAATCCTTATAAGGCCAAACTGAGGCTGACAGAGGTAAGTTATTTGCTCAGTGACACAGAGCTGTCAGTAGATTAGGGGTAGCCAGAATTGTGGCCAGGTGTTTGTTTCTGTCACTGGCACTCTTAGTCTCCACACTGCTCTCTACCTCTCAGATTTGCTCCCAGATCCCAGAGAGACTAGTGGAAACATCGGTCATAAGGAGGAAACAGACATGTACAGAGTGGCAGGTCCAGGACTAGGTAGCTCCCTTCATCTGCATTTGATCATGCTGCCTCACCAAGCAAATCTAACCTGAATACTACATAAATTAGACGTAAATTCTTAGACAACAACCCACCATAAACAGAATATAAGACACTGCAGAATCACCCTATTAAGTTTTAAAATAATATATTAGAACTTCTTTGAGCCAGACAGTCTTTCCCAAAGTGTGCTTCTAGCAGCCTAGGCCCAAAAGAGGCTATACAGTAAAAGAAAAATTGGTGTCCCTTACAGGCATGAGAGGCCCCATGTCTGCAGAGTCGATCCAGTGTGCAGTATCCAGGAAGACTCAATAATGCATAAGTGCTGACTGACTTGTACAGAAAACTGTGCAGCCTGGTTCAGTTCAGTGCTCCATATGTGCAGTTGACCACAGAAGCCACCTACCATGTAGGAAAAGTGGGTCTGTGGTGCTGAGGCATGCCGCTGCACACAGGGAGGAAATGGACAGTGTCTTCAAGATTTCTTTCAATCTAATGAGAAAACATAGCTTCAACTTAAGCTCAAATCTGTGTTTAGAAAGAAAGCCCTCTCATGCACTGAAATGTTAGGGCGGTTGTACAGATAGGCCTTAGAACACAAGAAAACAAAACTGAGAAATTTTACCCTATGCCTTGGTTTCACGGAGTAATGGGCAGAAACTGAAACCAACAAACATTTCTGTTAACAAGTTCACGTTCTGGAACCTTATGATCCAGCAATGTTCTCAAATGATCTAAAATTAACAAGAGGTTTCCCACCACAAAACTGGAGGACGAAACCAGCCTACCAGATCCCACAATGGACACAGCAAGTTAAAGGGCTCACGTCAACACAGAAACACTGAGAGGAAAGGGGAAGGGAGGAGAGAAGGTGAGACACCTCCTCCCCCACTTTCCCTGAGGCTGTCAAGTCTGCCACTTGCCACATGAGTGACACCATGGACTTGGGCAGCTCCAATATACAAAAGAAAAATAATTGGGGGAAGTGACATGGGGTGACATTCTCCATGAGAGAGATGAGTAATAGTGTCAAAATGTGCATGGTCTACTGCCCCTACAAACTTTAGCATAACACCTCCCCCATCGAAACGGTGAGCCAGCAACAAATAGCAAATGTCAGAGAAAACAAATCTCTTACAGTTGGGTCTCTTTCAGTCAAGGCTGCAGAGGGAGGCGGCCAGCTGAGACCACAGAGGTGGTAAAAAGTCACACCATGAAGCTCTTTTGTACTTTTACACACAGGCAACATTACCAAGCATCCCTATGTGCCAAGGATTAAAAAAAAAAAATACTTGATCTCATTTGAATGAATATCAAGGGCAGCCACAACCATTATATAAGGAAAAAGCATAACCCCACCATATGATAGCAATTTATTTAAAAATACGCTCACACACAGACATACGTTTGTGTGTCCACATATATGTGTGTACTGTTTGAGTAGCTAACTACAAGAATATATATTATGCAGATATAGTCACAGGAAAAACAAAAAAGAAAACACCCTAATGTATCACTAATATTTATTTTTGGAGAGTAAAATTATTAGTAGTTTTTAAATTATTTTCCTTACCTTATTCTACATTTTTTAACTTGGACTTAATTTCTTTCTCAAGTCCATCTACTCTCCAGCTCCCAAGTAAAATATCCTCCTCTCCAAATCTCTTGTTCTACTCCTCACCCTGCATGATTACTACTGTCAGAAAAAAACAATAAATGTGAAAGGTATAAAATAAAATCCAGGAGTAAAGACGCTTAAAAAGGGGATGAACTTAATATTTATAGATTTTTCTTTTTTATTTCTGCATACTCTTACACATTTTCTTTCTTTTTTCTTAATGAAATTTACTGTCAAATTGGTTTCCATACAACACCCAGTGCTCATCCCAACAGGTGCCCTCCTCAATACCCATCACCCACCCTCCCCTCCCTCCCACCCCCCATAAATCCTCAGTTTGTTCTCAGTTTTTAGGAGTCTCTTATGTTTTGGCTCCCTCCCTCTCTAACCATTTTTTTTCTTCCCTTCCCCCATCGTCTTCTGTTAAGTTTCTCAGGATCCACACAGAAGTGAAAACATACGGAATCTGTCCTTGTTTGTATGACTTATTTCACTTAGCATAACACTCTCCAGTTCCATCCATGTTGCTACAAAAGGCCATATTTCATTCTTTCTCATTGCCACGTAGTATTCCATTGTGTATATAAACCACAGTTTCTTTATCCATTCATCAGTTGATGGACATTTAGGCTCTTTCCATAATTTGGTTATTGTTGAAAGTGCTGCTATAAACATTGGGGTACAAGTGCCCCTATGCATCAGTACGCCTGTATCCCTTGGGTAAATTCCTAGCAGTGCTACTGCTGGATCATGGGGTAGCTCTATTCTTACACATTTTCTAAATTTCCTTCTATAATCAGGAAAAAAATTTTTGAAAGATTAGGAAAATCTCTCCAGAATGACCATGTAAGGGCACCCAAAAAGTAGTGTCTCCATAAAAGCAATGACAAATTGGGGGAGGGGAGGGGAGGGGGGACTGTCAAAATCCATTTTTTTAGAATTTTGGAAATTAATCAAAGTCTTGCATTTATTCAAGAAAAACAGCTGAATCTCAGTATGAGCAGTAAACTCTGTGGCATTTTAATTTATCCCACTCCCATTAACCTCTCCTCAACTCTAAGCTAGCCTTGAAATCCAACAACCTTAGAACTATGGTAGCTGTGAAAAACAGCATCCTAGCAACCACTGGCAGAAGCAGAATGGTTTTGAAGCTCCCCCGGAAGCCCCATGCTCAAAGAATCATCACTGTTTCGTCTGTATGGCAGTTTCCTGAAAAAAAGCCTATTCAAAAGGTTTGTTGTTATCTGATCTGATGCAGAGCTCACTCTAAAACAAAAGACCTACCTTCAGGACACTTGCTGAAAACCATCTGATAATTGTTTAATATCTGCATTCACCCATGGCAGTGATATCACAGGGCCAAACAAGAAGCTAGTTAGACAATATGGAGAATAAGATCTCTATAGTGGGTTTTAAAAAGCTCCAACATGTTCCTCCAACTGATCCTCACATTTGAGCATCTGTGCATGACTAAAAACAAGATATGAAAAGGCTCTAATCCCTCAACTCTATCTGAGCTAGAAGCTTTCCACAAGCAGAAACCAAGAGGTAAGGCAAAGTTGTGAACTTCCAGAGTGTTGAAGGCCTGCCCCAACACTCGCAGTAAAAAGGAGACTTACTGATTCAAGGAATTTAAGGAAATTTCCACCCAAATCTTAGTTGATCATTAAGCTAAGTAAACAGAGACATCAATAACTTTACACAACAAAGAATACAGACTTCATAGAATTATGTCCACAAAGCTAATAAGCAAACAGCAGCAATGAAAACAAGCAAGAACAACAACAACAAAACTATGGGAGAGGGAAGTCTGATTTTCAAAACTGCCACATTACATTACTGTAAGTGTCCAATATTAACCAAAATATTAAAATACATGCAAAAAAAACCCAGAAAGGATGGCTCAAATACAGCAGCCATTAGAAAATCTCCTTAATAAAGCCGAGATGTTGGGACTTAGTAGACGAAGACTTTAAATAAGCTATTATAAGTCCATTCAAAAATAATGGAAATCATATATGAAGAATTAAAAAAGTATAAGAAATTAAAGTAATTAATTAAGGAAATTAAAAATATCAATAAAGATACAGAAATTATGGGAAAGGGAAGAGAATCAAATAGGAATTCAAGAGATTAAAAGTATAATACCAAAAAAGTACAATAACAAAAATAAAATATTTAGTAGAGGGAGTTGACAAATTTTAACTGACAGCAGAAAGAATCTACAAAATGAAGGTAAATTGAGATCAAGATTGAGATACCCAGTCTAAAGAACAGACAGAAAAAAAGCATAAAGATAAAATGGACACAGTCTAAGAGTTCTGTGGGACAGTATAAAGTATATAAACATATACATAATGGGGGACCCATAAAGATGGGATAGAGAGAAAATGAACTTATGGCTGAAATTTTCCTGAATTTGATGAAAAACATTAATCAATGCACCAAAAAATCTTTAATAAAATCCAACCAGGAAAAACTGTTAGAGAAACACACCTAATCACACCATAGTCATACTGTAAAAAGACAAAGAGAGAATCTCAAAAGCTACAAGAAAAAAAAAATTCATCACATAAAAGAAACTCCAATGAGATTAACAGCTAACTTTTCATCAGAAACTATGGAAGTCAAAAAGTCAAAAAGAAAACATACTCAAAGTGCTGGAAGGACTCTCAAGCAAGAAATCCGTATCCAGGAAACTTTCCCTCAAAAATAAAGAACATAAGATAATTTCGGAAAGCAAAAACTGAGAGAATTAATTGCTATCAGACCTACACTACAAATAATAGTCAAAGGAGTCCCTCAGACTCAGTTAAAGGATACTGGATAGTAACTTGGATCCACAAAAAGAAGTAAAGAGCATAAGTAAAGTTAAGTGCATCAGTAAAATATAAATGACAGTATAAATGTATTTTTGTTTGTAATTTTTTCTCTTACCTGCTTTAAAAGACAATTGTGTAAAGTGATAATTATAAAACTATGCTGATGGGCTTATGATATATAATGACATAATTTGTATGACAATAATAGCACAAAGGAGAGTGAAAAGAATGGAGTGACAGTGGAGCAAGTTTTAACAAAATTAAGTTAAGATATTAACTGTAAGCCCCAGGGAAACCTCTAAGAAAACAACTTGAAAATATATGATTGAATAAAAAAGAAAGGAATTAAAATGGTACACTAGAAAATAATACACACACACACACACACACACACACACAACAGTTGGAAGTCTTAGCCTCAGCAATCAGACAACACAAAGAAATAAAAGACATCCAAATCGGCCAGGAGGAGGTCAAACTGTCACTCTTTGCAGATGACATGATACTCTGTATGGAAAACCCAAAAGATTCCACCAAACAACTCCTAGAACTGATCCATGAATTCAGCAAAGTTGCAGGACATAAAACCAATGCACGGAAATCGGTTGCATTCCAATACACCAACAATGAAGCAAGAGAAAGAAAAATCAAGGAATCAATCCCATTTACAATCACACCAAAACCCATAAAATACCTAGGAATAAATCTAACCAAAGAGGTGAAAAATCTATACACTGAAAACTATAGAAAGTTTATGAAAGAAATTGAAGAAATCACAAAAAAATGGAAAAAGATTTCATGCTGCTGGATAGGAAGAACAAATATTGTTAAAAAATCAATACTACCCAAAGAAATCCACATATTCAATGCAATCCCTATCAAAATAACACCAGCATTCTTCACAGAGCTAGAACAAACATTCCTAAATTTCGTATGGAACTAGAAAAGACCCCGAATAGCCAAAGTGATCTTGAAAAAGAAAACCAAAGCAGGAGGCATCACAATCCCAGACTTCAAGCTGTATTACAAAGCTGTAATCATCAAGACAGTATGGTACTGGCACAAGAACAGACACTCAGATCAATGGAACAGAATAGAGAACCCAGAAATGGACCCACAAAAGTATGGCCAACTAATCTTTGACAAAGCAGGAAAGAATAGCCAATGGAATAAAGACAGTCTCTTCAGCAAGTGGTGCTGGGAAAACTGGACAGCGACATGCAGAAAAATGAAACTGGACCACTTTCTTACACCCTACACAAAAATAAACTCAAAATAGATGAAAGGACTAAACGTAAGACAGAAAGCCATCAAAATCCTTGAGGAGAAAGCAGGCAAAAACCCCTTTGGCCTTGGCCACAACAACTTCTTACTCAACACATCTCCAGAGGCAAGGGAAACAAAAGCAAAAATGAACTATTGGGACCTCATCAAAATAAAAAGTGTCTGCACAGCAAAGGAAAGAATCAGCAAAACTATAAAGCAACTGACAGAATGGGAGAAGATATTTGCAAACGATATAACAGATAAGGGTTAGTATCCAAAATCTATAAAGAACTTATCAAACTCAACACCAAAGAAAACAAATAATCCAGTGAAGAAATGGGCAAAAGACACGAATAAACACTTCTCCGAAGAAGACATCCAGATGGCCAACCGACACATGAAAAAATGCTCAACATCACTCATCATCAGGGAAATACAAATCAAAACCACAATGAGATACCACCTCACCCCTGTCAGAATGGCCAACATTAACAACTCAGGCAACAATAGACGTTGGCGAGGATGCGGAGAAAGAGGATCTCTTTAGCACTGCTGGTGGGAATGCAAACTGCTGCAGCCACTCTGGAAAACAGTATGGAGTTTCCTCAAAAAATTAAAAATAAAACTACCCTACAACCCAGCAATTGCACTACTAGGTATTTATCCAACAGATACTGGTATGCTGTTTCAAAGGGACACATGCACCCCCATGTTTATAGCAGCGCTATCAACAGTAGCCAAAGTATGGAAAGACCCTAAATGTCCATCAATGGATGAATGGATAAAGAAGATATGGTATATGTGTACACACACACACACACACACACACACACACACACACTTGAGTATTACTCGGCAATCAAAAAGAATGAAATCTTGCCATTTGCAACTACATGGATGGAACTAGAAGGTATTATGCTAAGCAAAATTAGTCAGTCAGAGAAAGACAAATATCATGACTTCACTCATATGAAGACTTTAAAATACAAAACATGAACATAAGGGAAGGGAAGCAAAAATAATATAAAAACAGGGAGGGGGACAAAACATAAGAGACTCTTAAATATGGAGAACAAACAAGAGGGTTACTAGAAGGGTTGTTGGAGGGGGGATGGGCTAAATGGATAAGGGGTATTAAGGAATCTACTCCTGAAATCATTGTTGCACTATATGCTAACTAACTTGGATGTAAATTTAAAAAATAAATAAAAATTTTAAAAAGGTAAATTTTACCACAATTTTTTAAAAAAATATTATGGGTGAATAAATAATATTAAAATGTTTTAAAAGATAGCAAAAAGGAAGACATAATACTACCTTATTAATAGTTACATTAAATGTAAATGGATTAAATATTCCAATTGAAAGGTAGATACTGGAAGAATTGGTTAAAAACAAAGAAACAAACAAAAATATGACCCAATTATCTGTGGTGGACAAAAGATACATTTTAAATTAAAACACACAAGTGTGTTAAAAATAGAGGAATGCAAAAAGATATATTATGCAAGCAGTAACCAAAAGAGAGCTAATGTGCTATACTACTATCAGACAAAATATACTCTGTAAGAAATTTACTAGAGACAAACAAGGACCTTTTATGATGATAAGGGTCAATCCATCAAGAAGGTATGACAATTATAAACACTGATGCATCTAATGACAGAATACAATGTATAAAATATAATGCACAAAAACTGACAGAACTAAAGAGAGAAATAGAAAATTCAACAACAGTAGTTGAAGGCTTCAATAATCCCTTTCAGTAATGGATATAGCAACAAGACAGAAGAAGAACAAGAAATTAGAGGATGAATAAAACTATAAACCAAGTATGCCTATCAAAACATCTATATACTCCCATCCGCTCCACCATCAACAGCAGAACACATATTTTTCTAAGTTCACATGGAAGAGTCCACAGGGTACACCGTAAAATAGGTCACAAACAAGTCTCACTAAATTTAACAGACTGAAATCGTAACAAAGTACATTTTCAGACTATAGTGGAATTAGAGATCAATAAACAAAAGGAAATTTGAGAAAATGACAACACACAGAAATTAATGCTTTCCTAAATAACTAATGGGTCAAAAAAGAAATCACAAAGGTAATTAGAGAATATTTTGAGATGGAATAAAAAAAAAACCCACAACATATGAGCATTTATGTGATGCAGCTGAAGCAGTGCCTGGGAGGAATTTATAGCTAAAAATGCCTGTATCAAGGAAGAAGGCATCAATAATCTAACCTTCCACCTTAAGAAACTAGTAAAGGAAGAGCAAATTAAATGCAAAGGACACAAAAGAAAACAGTGAAGATTAGAAAGGAAACAAATGAAATAAAAAATGAAAAACTTAGAAAGCTCAATGAAACCAGTAACTGTCTCTTTGAAAAGATCAACAAAATTAACAAACATTTATCTAGACTAACAAAGAAAATGACATAAGACTCAAATTACTGAAATTAGGAATTAGGGGCACCCAGGTGGCTCAGTTGGTTAAGCGCCAACTCTTGAGTTTGGCCCAGGTCATGATCATGATCTCACGTTCATGGGATTGAGCCCCACATTGGGCTCTGTTGTAAGCATGAAGCTTGCTTGGTCTCTCTCCCTCCCTCTGTCCCTTCCCTTTTCTAAACAAACAAACAAACAAGCAAGGAAACATTAATAAAAATAAAGCTAAAACACCACTACAACTTTACAGAAATAAAAGGATAATCAGGGAATACTGGGAACAACTGCATGTCCACACATTAGATAACTTAAATGAAGTAAACAAATTCTTAGGATGATATAAACTATAGAAACTGACTCAAGGGGCACCTGGGTGGCTCAGTTGGTTAAGCATCCAACTTCAGCTCAGGTCATGATCTCACAGTTTGTGAGTTCAAGCCCTGTATCTGGCTCTATGCTGACAGCTCAGAGCCTGGAGGCTGCTTCAGATTCTGTGTCTCCCTCTCTCTCTACCCCTCCCCAGCTCACACTCTCTATCTCTCAAAAATTAAAAAAAAAAAATAAATAAAAAAAAAAGCACATTGAAAGAAACTGACTCAAGAAGAAATTGAAAATCTGAATGATTATAACAAGCAAAGGTATTAAATTAGTCATTTAAAAACTTCCCTCCAAAAAAACCCAAGCCCAACTGGCTTTACTGGTGAAATCTATGAAAGGTTTAAGGAATAATTAATACCAATCACTCACAAACTCTTCCAAAATATAGAAAATGAGGGGTTCCTGGGTGGCTCAGTTGATTAAGCGTCCAATTCTTGATTTGGGCTCAGGTCATGATCTCATGGTTTTTGAGTTTGAGCCCCACGTTGGGCTCTGTGCTGACAGTCAGAGCCTGCTTGGGATTCTCTTTCTCCTCTCTCTCTGCCCCTCCCCTTCTCATTCCCCCTCTCCCTCAAAATAAATGAGTAAACATTAAAAAAAAAGAAAAAAGGAAAGAACACTTTCCAATTCATTCTACGTTATCCAGAAACCAAAATCACACAAAGACATTATAAGAAAAGAATACAGGCCAATATCCCTCAGCAATATAAAATCAAAAATACTCAACATAATACTAGCAAACCAAATCTAGCAACAAATAAAAAGAATTACATACCATAACAAAGTGGAATTTATCCCAGGAATCTAAGGCTGGTTTAGCCTATAAAACCAATCAATGTAATACATCACATTGATAAAGTATAAGTCAAAAACTAGAGGTTGATCTCATCTGATGCAAAAAAGCATTTGACAAAATCCAAACCCATTCATACTCAAAACATTCAATACACTATGAACAGAACATATTTTTCTCGGTCTGGTAAAGGCCACCTATGAAAAATCCACAAGTAACATCATAATTAATGTTTTACCCCTTAGATCAGGAACAAAACAAAGATATCTCCTCTCACCACTTCTATCCTACAGTACACTAGAGGTTCTATCAAGGCAATTGGGAAAGAATAAGAAATAATAGAAAATCAGATTAGAAAGAAAGAAAGAAAGCTATCTCTATTTGCAGATGACATAATCTGGCTAAAGACACCCAGAAAAAAGCTATTAAAACTGATAAACAACTTTAGAAAATCTGCAGGATACAGATAAATATACAAATATCAATTGCATTTCTATACACTAACAACGAACAACCTGGAAAAGAAATTAAGAAATAATACAATTTATAACAGTATCAAAAAGTAATAAAATATTAGGAATATGTTTAACAAAAAATGTTAAGTCTTATACCTTGAAACTATAAAACATTGTTGAAAGACATTTAAAAAGACAAAAGGGGAAAAACAGCCCATGTTCATGGATCAGAAGACTTAACGTTTTAATGTTTTAAGACTTAATGTTGTTTTAAAATGACAATAGTTCCCAAATTGTCCTATACATCCAACACAATGCCTATCAAAAACAGTGTTTTTATGCAGACATTTGCAAACTGATTCAAGAAATTAATGTGTAAATAAAAATGAAATAAAATACCTAAACAATCATCAAACATAAGACAATAAAAAGAACCAAGTTGTAGGACTCACAATTTACATTTCAAAACTTACTATAAAGCTACAGAAACCAAGATAATGTACTGACATTCAGATAGACATATGGATCAATAGGACAGACTTGAGGTATAGAGATAAATTTTTACATTTATGGTCAACTGATTTTTGATAAAGGTAGGGAAAGAATAGTTTTCTCAACAAATGATTTTGGGATAAATGGATATCCACATGCAAAAGAATTACAGTGGATCTTTACACAAAAAATTAATTCAAAGTGGATCACAGACCTAAAAGTAATAGTTTTAATCATAAAACTCTGAGAAGAAAATAAAATGGTAAACCCTTATGACACTGGATTGGGCAATGGATTCTTAGATATGACTCTAAAAACATGAACAAAAGAAAAAAATAGATTAAGTGGACTTCATCAAAATTTAAAACATTCATGCATCAAAAGACACCATCAAGAGAGTGAAAAGACAACATAAAACGTGGAAAAATACTTTTGAGTCATTATTTGATAAGGGACCTATATCTAGAATGAATGTATACAGAGCTTCTACAACTCAACAATAAAAAGACACCACAGTCAAAACCATACAAGTAGATATTTCTCCAAAGAAAATATACAAATGGCCAATAAGCATATTAGATGATTCTCAACATTAGTTGTTACGGAAATGCAAATTAATACCATAATGAGATACCATTTCATTCCCACTAGGATGACTAAAAGCAAAAACATAGAAAATAACAAGTGTTGGCAAGGATGTGGAGAAACTGGACTTTCACTCAACACTAATAAGAATGTAAAATGGTTCAGTTATTCTGGAAAACTGTCTGGTGGTTCCTCAAAATATTAAATATAGAGTACCATGTGGCCCAGCAATTCTACTCCTAAGTATACATCCAAGAAAAATGAAAACATGTTCATACAAAAACTTGTAAGAGAGGGGCACCTGGGTGGCTCTGTCTGTTAAGCGTCTGACTTTGGCTCAGGTCATGATCTCGTGTTCTGTGGGTTCGAGCCCTGTGTCGGGCTCTGGAATGACAGCTCAGAGCCTGGAGTCTGCTTCTGATTCTTTGTCTCCCTCTCTCTCTGCCCCTCCCCTGCTTGCTCTCTGTCTCTCTCTCTCTCTCAGAAATAAACAATAAATAAATAAATAAATAAATAAATAAACAAACAAACAAACAAATAAACTTGTAAGAGAATGTTCTCCAACATTATTTATCATAGCCCCAAAGTAGAAACAACCCAAATGTTTCTTACTTGATGAATAAACAAAATGTGATATATTTATACAATGGAATATAATTCAGCAATTAAAGAGAAATGAAGTATTGATGCATGCTATAACATGGATAAACCTTAAGAATATAATGGTAAGTGAAAGAAGCCAGTCACAAAAGATTACATATGTATGAATCCACTTATATGAAATGTCTACAATAGGCAAATCCATAGGGACAGAAAGCAGGTGTATGCTTTCAGGAGACAGGGTGCAAGAGGAGAATGGAGAGTGACTGCTAATGGGTAGTTTCTTTTGGGGTGATGAAAATGTTCTGGAATTAGATAGTGATGGTTGTTGCACAATTCTGTAAATATACCAAAAAGCACTGAGTTGCACAGTTTAAAAGGGAGAATTTTATGATATGTAAATAATCTCATTAAAACTGTTATTGAAAACCATTAGGAAATGTTTAACAGGCAACAGGATGTGTTTCCTTCCTCTCTCTGACCTTTTCTCTTCTCACATTCATTCACTTGCTTGGAATTCGTGGTCTGGCTCAGACTGAAATCTGTAAGGCCCTCTGCCACACCCCCCTGCTTTGCATATGACGACTCTGAATCACCACCAGGAGAAGTAACCAACTCACTGAGTTAAGGTGTGTGATAGTGCCAGGGGATCTACAATGAGCAGTGTTCTCTCTAAGGCCCTTTGGGGCTTTCTATTCACCCATGAAGGGAAAGGACATGCTATAGGAACTAAACTCCAGGGGTTCTCTTCCTTCCCAGGGACTTCCTAACCCACAGGTTAACTTTAGAACCTTTCAAACTAGACTTCCTTTTTCCTGGTTGTCCTCTTCTTCTCTCTCCAAACCCCTGTTACATTCTCCTCTTCTGTCCTACTCCTCACCCTAAACACCTTTCTCCTTCCTCTAACTCAAGCAGCTTTCCTCAAAACCCCCTTCTCTCCCATATTTATCCCCACATCCCCTCCAGTATCTCTGCTGCTGCATCCCCAGGGCCCTACCTCCCAAACCTGGCCATAAAACAAGGATAGGTGATTTGAGCCATGTGATGGTCTCCCAAAGAATTAAAGTCCATCACCAAATTTCCCTACAGAGTATTTAACAGATAAAACTATCAAGTAGCTCTTTAATATGCATTGTTGGCTTCTGAAGATTGAAGCATCTTTATTCCCTGCACATGTCTCATCTTCTTCTTAACACCCTCAAGCTAGTGTGAGTGATATCTAACAAAGGAGAAGAAAAGTCAAGCTTTCACCTCTTTGAGGAGTGGTAAGTCCTTCCAAGAGGTTAAAACTTGGTTAAGCATAAGAAATGAACTGATACTTAGACCATGAAAGTGAACACTTTGCATTATTACAGGACACACACACACAAGCTCAAATATTCTCCAATGACTAGATGAGTTGTTTGCAGTAGATGACCTTTCCTCCTACACTTATGAGGATTTCCTAAGAACTAATCACACCGATTGGGTAAGACAGTTCTAACCCAGTATCTCTCCAACTCCCTTTAGAAGTAGGAGTGAGGTATCTCTGACACCTCATAACCTCATATTCCTAGTCTCCAGGCTCCAAGTGAGCCCTGGGAATGAACTCACATGGCTAAATCAGGCTCAGGGATGCAAAGAATGGAAAAGTGAACTTCAAACCAACAACATTAGGAGTTTCAACTGCTCATTCCTCTTGCTGCCCTAGGGCTGGCTGCAGGACCGGCTTTACGGATAGGTGGACTGCACAGTTGCAGAAAGCCATTTACTTGGTTTAATGCTCTCATGTCACTGTCTTGAAATTCTTAATGACTTCTTAACTAGAGCCTTACACTACCATTCTGCACTGAGCCCCCAAAATTATAAAGCCAGTCCTTGCTGGCTGATACCTGTGAGAAGAGGGACATGTGTTAAGTCAGCTTTGGTCCTCTTCTTCCTCCCCTCCTGTTTTGCAACAGATTTCCCTGGTCTGCTCCTCATATAGGAGACGGCAAGGAAAAAATAAGGGAGAGTTGAGAAGGATATATTTTTCCCAAGTATATAAGTAATCAGTTTAGGGTCATTATTCTTACTTCACTAGGGAAGATGAAGGTTTTTCAGGTTTTCTTTTCAAGGAAAAAAGAGTCAATTGTGTAAGATGCAAAATATAGTGTGTGTGTGTGTGTGTGTGTGTGTGTGTGTGTGTGTTAACCAAGTAGCATTCACTGTGCTCCAGATCTTGCATCAAGAACTTTATATAAACCATCTCATTCGTTCCTCAGAACAAACTGAGGTAAATGCTACTATTATCCACACTTATGGATGGAGAAAATGACGCTTAGAAAGATTAAATAACTTGCCCTAGATCACATAGCAAGCAAGGGCACAACTGTATTGACTCTAGATCCAATCTAACTGCAAAACCCATGTGTTCCAACTCTGGCCTTTGCAGCCTGGGTTGAGGGTGGTTTGCATATAACCTCCATTGGAAACAACTACTGAATGCTGACTATGTGCCAAGCATTTCTTATCTATGAATTCACTTAATCCTTGCAATACTCTTCTGACATGGATACTTTTATTATCTCCATTATAGAAACAAGGAAACTAAGGGGCAAAAAAGTTAAGCAAATCGCCCAAGGTCACTCTACTAGAAAGGGTTGGGAATGGATTTTTATATCATACTATCTGGCTCTAGAGTCTGACCTTTTACCCATGACTTCATTCTGTTTCAGTGTAGGAAAAATTACCGAATAGAGCATAATCCAAGATTTCTTCTGAGCATAAACCAGTGTGGAAAAACTACCAGGTTATTTCTTGAAAATTAGCCATTCTCCTAAACTGACTAAGGAATACAATATTCTGACATGAGAATGCCCTGATACGTTTCCCAGGACTCCGTACTCAAGGACTGACAATTATTATACATCCGCATAGCAGTCACCATGTCCTTATTGCCTGCCTTCTCCACAATCCCTGTACCATTCCATGAAGACATGCCTTCTTTCCTTCTCCCTCAGTTTTCAAGGGTCTCTTAGCAGCAATTCTTGAATCTCCTAATCTAAGAGACATGAGGAAACAGGCATCTAGCCCACATATATTGATGGCTATCTCCTCACCAACCCCCATCAAGCCACACTGTCCTTCCTCTGGCCTGGGGCCTCCCAGCTAGAATAGAACCAGCTCACTCTGAACACTAGCTGTGACCTAAGAGGGATGAACAGTGGCCAATGGGAGAATTTCCATATGAATAAATTCGATGACTTTCAGATCTTCCTGTGTTTTCTTAGCCCACCATTATCTGCCTGGTCTTTTTCTGGGCAGGTGAGGACCCTTTTTTTTCATAAGAAAACAGTCCTGCTTTCTCTCCCCAGAGTGGCCACAGTGTAGGAAACCACACACTGACCTATATGTAGTGACGACTTTGACATATGTGGTTTAGAAATGCACCCATTGAGGAGGAGTTGGGTCACTAATCTTAGCAGTATCACTGGATTATTTCACTGGTTTTTCATGCAAGTTCTAGAGATAGAAGGGGTTTTTCCCTGATGGGGTGTAGAGGAAAAAGAAGAATGAAGAAGGGGAATTACTTGTGACATTCACCTTCCCACTCTACTAGATGACTTGTTATGATAATTTCAAAGGACACTGATCAGTAATATTAACAGTTCTGACCCCCAGAATGGACTGAATTGCCATGACACAGAATTCAAAGACAAGTTGGATTTTCCTCCAAAACGTCTGGAGAATGCCTACAGAAGGTTCTCAATAGATATCTGAATTAGTACTGACTTGTATTTGTTTGTACTAATTTCCTGGATGCACTTTTGCCCCAGCTAGACTATAAGCTCCATGAAGGAAGGAACTCTCTGACAATTCTGTTGCATGGTCCATTTCACATTTCATGGTTCTGAGCATACTATAGGAATTCACAATCAAGGATATAATAGAGTAGTTGAGTATCCAAGAGATACTTCCTCGATACTTCCAAGATACTTCCAAGATACTTCCAAGAGTGCTTCCTTGGAGCACTCCGGATAAATCAGAAATATTTCAGATTTCCAGGGTACAAGCTATTAGTTTGTTAAGCTATCCTGAGATGGGAACAATTCTTGTGTTTGGGGCTTACTATAAGAAAAGAAAATCTACATTAGGTTCTTCAATTCAGACATTTAACTATACAAAAATTATATCAATAAAGTAAGCTATGTGTACTGTACATCCTTGAGGCCCAAACAAATTTAAGAGTAGCAAACATTAGCTCTCACACCCTACATCTTTTTTTAAAATAATAAACTCTTAAATTTTCAAAGTCTTTACATATTCATTATAAAATCTGAGCTCATATTGACCCCCAGGGCAGGGAAATACACACTCAGACAAATTGACTTGCCAAATGTCAGAAAGTTCAGGGAAACTAAGACAAAAACAAAAACAAAAACAAAAAAAAACCACAAAGGGCTTCTAGTGCAGTATTATTCTTCCTTGGTCATCTACTTTCTTGGCAACCATCCTTTTATTCCAGTTGTTGACAAGAATGCCTTGAATATGAATTTCAATGAAGTTTACAAATCACATACAGAAATTATATCATCGTACATACCAAAGTCTAATTGTGTTAGTTCATTCTGTTCATATTAATCTACCCAAATTCCAATGCATCTTATTTCTTTTCTTCAGTTTTATTCTTGACTGTAGTTCACAACTTCTAATTTGTCATCTACACCTTAGTCACAATTTCTATTTTCTGGCTTTATATTTCAGCAAGTTCCTTGCTGAAGTTATTGCCCATTCAAGTTATTGTCCACTTGCTTAGACCAATCTGAGTGTGGGAGGTATGTGTATGGGTGTGTTCATGTGTGTGTGATTTGACAACTAAGGTCTGTTTATTTGGTATTTGGCTTATTTACAATTTTTCTTCTTACAAAAATGTGAATGTTTTTTGTTTTCAAATGGGATGAATAATTTGTTATATTGGATTTTCATCTCCCAAGGATTTCTTTTTTTAATGGTTGTCTTACTTTGGGTTACACAAAAACAGAAGTACTGGGGCGCCTGGGTGGCGCAGTCGGTTAAGCGTCCGACTTCAGCCAGGTCACGATCTCGCGGTCCGTGAGTTCGAGCCCCGCGTCAGGCTCTGGGCCAATGGCTCCGAGCCTGGAGCCTGTTTCCGATTCTGTGTCTCCCTCTCTCTCTGCCCCTCCCCCGTTCATGCTCTGTCTCTCTCTGTCCCAAAATAAATAAAAAACGTTGAAAAAAAAAAATTTAAAAAAAAAAAAAAAAAAAAGCAGAAGTACTGTGTACAGGCAATTTATTTGGGAAGTAATCCCAGAGAAAGCAAGGAAAATAAGACAAGGAGAGAAGAGCCAATAAAGGAGATGTTAACAGGTGAGTTATCAGTGTGGGCAACAGGGAGAGATCTCTGATGAGGACTTTCTGAGAAAAAATATGGAATGCATCTCAGAATCATACCACTTTCCCTTGATACATACACACACATACATGCACACGTTTCCAGGTAGCATTTCTTGCTCTGAAGGTTGATCTTAGTGACAAAAAAGTCCAATATTAGGAATCCAGATGGTCTCATACTTGTCAGAGAAGGAAGTTATGGCATGAGCTAATGAAACCAACACACTGAGTTAACAGATGCTTGACCATTCTACTCTAAGGACACTCTAGTCAACCTGACTGGTTTATGAGTTTGTTTTGCTGAAGTTGACCAACCACTGATAAGACTAGCTGAGATGGGAACAAACGGAGAAAAATTCTTCCAGTTGCACAGGAGGGGCCAAGCATGAACAAAAGTAACCTCTGTGACAACACACCCTAGATCTTACTCCTCCACTCATGTTTACACTGCCATTTAATGAACATGTGGTCCCATAAAGAGATGGGATTCCTGAATGTTTGTGCTCAGAAGGGAGAGTACCTCCCTTTTTCTGTATATACAATTAGCATATTCCATTCAACCTAACTACCCTGTGACATCCTGACCTCTTATTCTTAAATATATTCAACCCAGCCCTTCAAGGAGACAGATTTGAGAAATTTTCTCCCCTATCCTTGCTTGGCACCCTGCAATAAAACACTGTTCCTAGCCACAAAAACTAGTGTCAGTGCTTGGCTTGCTGCACATCAGGTAATATATTTTTGTCTGGTAACACTAATAGGTATAAAGAAAACTTTCCAGGGGCGCCTGGGTGGCTCAGTCGGTTGGGCGTCCGACCTCGGCTCAGGTCACAATCTCATGGCTTGTGAGTTCAAGCCCCGTGTTGGGCTCTAGGCTGACAGCTCAGAGCCTGGAGCCTGTTTCAGATTCTGTGTCTCCCTCTCTCTGCCCCTCCCCTGTTCACACTCTGTCTCTGTCTCTCTCAAAAATAATTAAACATTAAACAAAAATTTTTTTAAAGAAAAAACAAAAAAGAAAACTTTTCCAGAACTAGAACAAATTCTAAATGCCTTACATGATGACAGTCAATGCTGTTTTATGACCCATGAGCAGAAATTTGCCCATTCTCAGACTTCATCTTCAAATGGTGAGAGAAGCTAAGGTCAAGGTCAAAGAATTACTAGTAGCTACTTACAGCAAACCCAAGTGCAATACTGTTTGAAGACAAACTCACAATAGAATAAACTCAACAATGAGCTTAGCAAAATCATCCTTAAAATGTTTGACTCTAAGTAAAATAGCTTGACCTGCTCCAACCTGGGCAAAGCTTTCTTTATACCTATTAGCTGATTCTAGTGCTAGAGCTGACTAGTATGAGCACCATCTGTGTTTCTGACCTTGATCTTTTTTTGACATCTGAGATCCTAAAGGATAACATGGAGCAATAAATTTAGTTGTTCCTAGTACCATTCACAGATAATTTATACTCTTGGGAAATATTGTCTTGTTATGTTTTTCATTAGTTAAATTTAATCCTATGTCACCTATAGATCCTCAGGTAAAGCCTCTTTGCTATTAGGAATACTTTTGGAATAACAGTATATAATAATAACATAATACTTCTAATAATAACATAACCGGCTGAAAATCTTTTAATTTTTCTTTTCTAGAACCTATGCAGATGTCCTTTTGAAGACATGCTTATTTATTCCTCGTGAAGATCTAATTTTACTGCAATCTCTTAATGCCACACTAACATAAATGTTAGCGCTTAGGGAGAAAGGTATCTAACAAAAAGTATCAAAATAAGAGAAAAGTGCTGCCAGAAGGCAGATAACTTTTCTCTCCCAAAATTAATCAGGAAATAGAAACAAAGAAAGTAACCAGATGCTAATAAGCGATTACACCCAGAGGTAGCACTTAGACATAAAAGAACTTTGCTATGTAATATAATCCAAGACATTTCAGGAAAATATGTAAGTGTGACCTTACATAACTGACCACACATCTGTTCCATTTTCTAAGTCTAATTAATTAAGAACACAGTAGCAATCTACAGGGTAGCGTATTTTTCACAAACAACTTCTATAACCCGCATAAGAACTTCATGGAGTAAGTAGTAATCCCTTGATTTTACAGATGGTAAAACGAAGCTCAGAAAATTTAAATTATTCACTTAAAGTCACACAGCCAGTAAGAGGCAAATCTGGGACTTCCTCAGGATCTGAGACCCAATATGAAATCCCTTCCCACTGCACCAGGACTGGCTTCCACACATGAGGACATGATTCTTTTGTGCCCAGGAAGATGCAAACAGACTACTGCCCAAGTCGTCACTGAACAATTTTAGGTACAGACACAAGGAAAGGGAAGAAAAAGAGTGGGATGGGAAGAAAAACAGAAGAAGGGATTTCTTTGAAGTTTGAGAACAGTAATGGTTTCTAAGCAGTTGAATTAAAGATAACATGCAATTTTCTTAAAAACTTTCTTCATGATAGTTCTAGACACCTGAGTAGTTTCTATCTCTCTGACTGCCTCAAATTCCAGATCTCTTCACTTCTAACCTGGTGTACCCATCATGAATGGTATCAATTCTTAAATGGAAAAGTTTACACAACATGCAATTTAGATCATCATATACTTGTAGACCTGTAACGAATTTACCTATAATTAAGAAATTCTTCCCACCCTCTGATGGGTACACATGAAAGTTAAATGAAGCTCTCTGAAGCCTTCTTTGATATGCTGTCAAGTAGCCAAACTTGACTGAGAATCATTTATGGTATAATTGTCCCTAAGTCCTTCCATTTCTTTAAGTATTTCCATATAAAAAAAAATGGTTTTATTCTGGCTTTTTTTTTTTACATTTTTTAATGTTTATTTTTGAGAGAGAGAGAGAGAGAGAGAGCGAGGAGGGGAGGGGCAGAGAGAGAAGGAGACACAGAATCGGAAGCAGTCTCCAGGCTCTGAACTGTCCGCACAGAGCCCGATGCGGGGTTTGAACTCATGAACCATGAGATCATGACCTGAGCCAAAGTCAGATACTTAACTGACTGAGCCACCCAGGTGCCCCTTTTCTGATTATTTTTAATGATAGAAAGCATTACTGAATATTAATGATTTCTTAGACACAGTGCCAAATAGACATAAAAAAATAAAATTGGAGAGGAGATACAAGATTCTGAAAGATCCAACTCAAGCTACACTCCAAAACTGTCTCTTTACCGCATTATCACACCTTCGAGGACTGTTATGTCAACATGGCATCATTTCTCAGATTTGTCTGCATATTATGGCCACTTCTGAGTCACTTCACTTCCATAGCCACTTCCTGTTAAAAATCCCAAGAGTCACAGACTCTAAGAATTTTAGAGTCAGAAGGGACCTCTGACATTGTGTCTGCTTCCATGGTGCATATAAAGGTAGCAGTGAGGGGAGCCTGGGTGGCTCAGTTGGTTGGGCGTCCAACTTCGGCTCAGGTCATGATCTCACAGTTTGTGGGTTGGAGCCCCACATCAGGTTTGGAGCATGCTTCGGATTCTGTGTTTCCCTCTCTCTTGGCCCCTCCCTCACATGTGCTCGCTCTCTCTCTGTCTCTCAAAAGTGAATAAACATTAAAAAAAATTTTTTTAATTAAAAAAAAAGGTAGCAGTGAAAGCTATTTGTTGCTACAAGTATAAATTCAGGATGTGAATTTTTTTCATTTGTAAGGTATGATTTAGAGGTGGCAAATTAGGGTGAAGCTAGACTCCCTCTGACTACCCTCACACCCAAATTCAGCTTATTAGAAGGAAGGGAATGGGGTAAAGGGAAGAGAGGGAGCAAATCCATAATCTTCTTACATGGAGTGAGTTACCACCAGGTACTGAATGGAGGAAGGGTTGGATGTGTGTGTTCCCCATAGAGAAATATCTAGTATAAGATGACTACTAAGGGGCGCCTGGGTGGCTCAGTCGGTTAAGCGTCCGACTTCGGCTCAGGTCATGATCTCATGGTCCGTGAGTTCGAGCCCCGCGTCGGGCTCTCTGCTGACAGCTCAGAGCCTGGAGCCTGTTTCAGATTCTGTGTCTCCCTCTCTCTGACCCTCCCCCGTTCATGCTCTGTCTCTGTCTCAAAAATAAATAAACGTTAAAAAAAAATTTTTTTAAATAAAAAAAAAGACTACCAAGAGATATCAGGTCTGCAGCGTCTGGATGGCTCAGTCAGTTAAGCACTCAACTCTTGATTTCAGCTCAGGTCATGATCCCAAGGTTGTGGGATTGAGCCCTGTGTCTCACTCCATGCTAAGTGTGGGGCTTCAATAAGATTCCCTCTCTCTCCCTGCCCCTCTCCCCTGCTTGTGCTCTCTCTCTCTCTCAAAAAAGTATTTTTTTAATTAAAAAGAGACATCAGGCCTTAAGTAATGTTTTAAGATTGCTTATCGATCTGCTTGCTTCCTCTTCCTATGGGACACTATTCCTACATCAAAGCCAGTCAATGAAAGAAAAGCAGCCTGCTAACACATGCTGAAAGTGTGGTTAAAAAAAAAAAAAAAGAAATGAGAAGAAAGCAGTTTGCCTAGTCCCAGTCAGCCCTCATATTTCAAAAGTAAAACAAAGAAAGCAACTTTCAATACCTCATCCAAATCCTCCTGTCAGCTTCTCGAATAAAAGCATAGAGTCCTCATGTACCCCCCCTCTTCTCAAAGACTATGTTGGAATATCTCACTTGAATAGACCTGCTTCCACCAAGAAATGCTCACAGAGTACATTTGCTGGATACTCAGTGTCCACACCAGATAAACAAGAATGTTCACAAAGCTCACCATTTTGAAAGAGTTGGGCACATACACGATCAATCTGTTGTTCCTGGAGCCAGATGGCTGTGAATAGTGAGTTGTCAGCTGGATTCTTCCCTCTGCTGCCCTTAACGGGAAGAAAAGTTCTCTATTCCTTCTCAGAGCCACCTTAGCCTTCTCTCTTGGTTCTCTCTACCACTTCCATCTTGTTTCTCCATCTTCACTCTGTCTTCGTTTCAACTTCCTCCATTGACCAAAGCAGCCATCACACTGCTCACTCTGCTGATGTGCTGAGGCACAATACTCATTTTACACACCATATTTCAATGGAGTTCACATGGACTGCCTGGTAACAAAACAAAAACAAAATACAAACAATACAGTCATGCTCCTTTTTAGAGAAGTTGGATCATTCGCTGAATTCCATCAGGATATGAGTTATCTCCAAATGTATGCTATTACTTCAATCTTAAATGTTAGAGACAGACAAAAGTGTGGGCTTGGCCCTGCAGGAAAGCAGTGGATCCCTTCAGTATAATTTGGGACCCAAAGGGGGATGCTGGAGATTGGGTGAGGATAGGAGGGATGTGAATGAGGGAAGAATAAAGGCTGTAGAATCACAGAGCTACCAGAAACTTCAGAGATCATCTGATCCAATTGCTTAATTTTTACAGATGAGAAGATAGAGTGCCATATACTTTAAGAGATTATTCAAGATCACCTTGCTGGTTATGTGCTGCTAAGAGTTAATTCTCCAATGCAGCAATTTTCTGGTTTATTTTTTAATTGTATTGCTTCTGCAAAATAAGGAGGCTGTATGTTAAAGCACACCAACCATCTACTGTATAGCATATAACCAGACTCCTTTTTCTTTCACCCTAATAACTAGACTTCATTTTTCACCCACTCCATATCCAACCCATTCTCTCTTATGTCTGGAATACATATGACTTGCTAATCCTCTCATTTTACCATGTTGAGTTAGTGATTTTGGAAGTGACTTCTGCCCCTCACCCAGGTCTGACTTTGTTTCTGGTACTCATTCACTCTCTGCTTAATTCTTCACCTTAACACATGATGCCCCAAATAGTTCCCATTCTCCATCTCCAACTCCTTGTCTCCATTCACTCCTTAGGGCACTCAGAAATGAGTTAGATGTAGCCTTGTTTCCCTCCTCTAGTCTGCGCTTGCAGAAAACCCCATAGGATGGATGCTACACTTGAAGGGATTCATGGCTAATAACCAGAATGGATTCCTTGAAATGTCACTGGGTACTACTCCTGTAGTACAGACACCTTATGTCTAACAAGGATCTCCACCTAATAGCTTTAGTGTAAGTTCACACACCCAGTAACTCTGACCCAAGAACCAATGCAATGGAGAGGCCCACAGAAATCTGAGTTGCTACATCCTGAACAACTCATATTCCATCAAAAATGCAAACTGTCCCAAGCTGTGATTGACTCTAGAGGAACCCAAGCTCCTTTACCCCACAGTTATATCTCCAGAGGGCAGCTGGGGCCAATTGGCCTTCCCCATACTTACATTTATGGCATCCTCTCTTGCCTCCATGATTTAATTTCTATATCTTCATCATTATCACTGTTCTGTGCTTCTTCTCCCTTGCATCTTCCCTAACAATCTTTCCCATACTTTCAGTCACCCCCTAGCACATCCACAAATGTGTCACTCAGAATCACTCCAGATTTAAAAGACTGAATTCAGCCACTCTCTGAACGCTCCCACTCTCTGAATGCCTTTTACTCTTGCATTTCTCTCACTCAGTTACCTTCCCTACACCTGCTTTTTATCTGAACCAGATCCATCAATCCAATGACCCTCTCCACCTTCTCCCAATTAGCCCTTTTGGTCCCACTTCCTTCCCAGGTTGGCACTCTGCTCTAAATATTAAAAAATGCAGCACACCATTCCTAAGGAACCTCACCCATTCCTACTGGGTCATATAGTATCAAATCTTGTCTCTAGCCCAGATACTTTCCTTAAAGGTTGATACATTAAACTAACAGACCCTTCCTCACTGAAGATTTCACAGACACCAAAAAATCAACCTCTCCATAACTAAACCAATTATTTTCCCAGTAGATTTGTTCTCCTAAAATGGAGTAAGGTTCTGGCATCCATTAGAGAAAGAACTTCTTTCATCTATGCCATGACAACTACCTACCTGTTTAATAATCTAAACAGAAAATCCAAATCATAAAGTATGCCTCATACATGCCTTCCCCTGCTACTGCTACCTTGAGAAAGCATAGACTCAGATCCCTTAGACAGTTATCAACAATAACTCTTCAGTAGGGCTGCTTTCAGACAGTAATGATAGAATTAACCAAAAGCAGTTGCAACTCTGAAAGCTATCCACTGTCATCTACACATTGTCTGGTTAACTACATTTTGGGTCTTCCCATTATGAATCCTGACAGACTTGATCTATTATATGACCTGCTAAACTTCCTTAATCTCTTTAGTCTGGCATTTTAGATACAGCTTGCCCAAAATTGCTCATGGAATAGTTTCTGCTCATTCAGCCTAAGCCACACATTTCCTATAAGTTTCTTTTTTACTGTCTGATGACCCATTTAAGAAACCAAGGTTTGTAAGTTTATTAATCACCTGATCTTTACTTATTCATTGCCTGAGTCCTTCACTATGAGCTTCATAAAGACAGTGATATTTTTATTTACCACGTTTGTATCTTCAGTGCCTGGAACAGTAGCTGGTGCATAGTAAGTGCCCAACAAATATATATTTGTTAAATATATGGAAAAAAAAATAAAGATGGCTCTCGGGCTTCTAGTTGGTGATTGATGGCTGGAGGAGAAATGAATATAAGGATATTATTTTGGACTTTTAACAGCTTAAAATTAAAAAAAAGATGAGAGATAAGAATAATACTAGGGAGGAAAAAAGTCAAAGTATAAATATGTATATTCAGCAGATACTAAATACATGGGTATAAATAAGAGATTTCGTGGTGAGGGGCGCCTGGGTGGTTCAGTTGGTTGAACATCTGGTTCTTGATTTTGGCTCAAGTCATGATCCCAGGGTCGTGAGATTGAGCCCCACATCAGGCTCCACTGAGCCTGCTTGAGATTCTCTCTCTCTCTCTCTCTCTCTCTCTCTCTCTCTCTCTCCCTCTCCCTCCCTCTCTCTCTCTCTCTTCCCCTCTCCTCCCTCCCCCTCTCTCTAAAAGAGAGAGGGTGAGAGAGAGATTTATTTGGTGGTGAAAAAAATTAAGTAAGGTAGGGAACACTAAATAGTTAATAAGAAAAAAGATATGTGAAAGAAAATGAGAAGGTCAAGAATTAGAACAGTACCTAGGTAATTAATAAATATAGAACTTTGCATCCTTGATAATGAAGCTCTCCTTGGTTGGGGGTTGAATCTATCATAATTATTCATTTACTAAACTTTAGTTATATGGATTTCACTCTAATAAATGCTTTAAATGTAGAACTACAAAGATGACACACTTCGGGACAATCAGGCAAAGAAAGCAGAGATGAAATCAAGTGAACTGGGCATGGAAAATGAGAACTGGATGGAGAGAAGTCACATCTGGAGAATTTTAAATATAATACTTACCACTAAAAGTAAAAAACCTCAATTGTGGAAAAAAAGAAACCTCAATTGTGTAACTATGCCCAAGTACTAAGATTCTTCAAGCTATAATAATGCAATTCACTGAATTCACAATTGTGGGCAAACTGCGATGCTACCCGTGACCCACTAACTATCCCACAATGTTTACAGCACCCCACTTTGTGAAAGGTAATGGGGAGACAGAAATTCATAAGATAAGTCTCAGTCCCAGAGGCAGAGACCTGAAGGAAACCAGATGATTAAAGGTATAAGACAATGATGTCTACATAGGAGTCCCAAGTAGAAGGGACTCCCTGACCACAGTGGTGATAATGGTAACATATGGAAAGGGCTTTTATGTGAGCAAGATCAGACATGAGCGTTTTCAGGGAGGGGGATTTGGAGTAAAGCATCTTTTGTTTCAGCACCAAAGACAACTGAGCACATGTCCTTATCTGAGGAACTGAGGTTATCATTGGCTTTCTCAATCTCCTTATCCTACGTCTAAACTGCATCCTCTCCTTTCCTTTCCTCCAGTCTCTGGGAAAGGGGAGAACCTTCTCCTGTTTCTCAGTTTCTCCCATTTCCTTGTAGATCTTGTTCTGTTGATTATTCAACTCCTCTTGCTACTATTCCTCAATCTCTCTATTGTCTATTAAAACTTGGTCACATCTTTCCCTTTCAAAGCATACATATCTGACCTTAAAACACCATCCATCCATCCAAGATACTGCTCCAATTCCAACCCTTCAGGCCCTACCACTCTACAGAAACAACTCCAGCAAGGTCCACAAAACCCCTTAATTATCACATACAAAGGAATATTTCAATGTTTACCTAATTGATTACACTATTGCACTGTTTCCCAAAGAGTGTTTCCCAAAGACCCCAGTTCTGTGTGCTATTATTAATAGTAGTTATGTAAGAGGAAAGGGGAGATTCATGGTCAAATTAGCTGATGGAAGTTTACTTTGGAAATTAAAATGTATGGGTTTCTTTGCAGCAAGACTTCTGAGAAACACTAATATGTACATATTTTTTTGTGATTCTGCAAGAGAAGTATGTAGATTTCAGCATTTCTCAGCTTGGCTGACCACAAAATAATTTTGCAAATAGTATTTCATGGGTGGATTATTCCTTGGAATAGTCCCGGAGAAACACTCCTCCTTATCCTTTGACATAACTGATCATTTGTTTTGACATTTTTCCTCCTTTAATTCTGATACCTCATTTTTTGCTCTCCTACTATATCCTTCCACTTCTCAAACTTTGCTTTTTCTATCCGACCTTTAAACATTAGTATTTTGCTTGCTTCTATATTAGATCTCTTCCTCTGAGCTTTTTTAAAATTTTTTTTTCAACATTTTTTATTTATTTTTGGGACAGAGAGAGACAGAGCATGAACGGGGAAGGGGCAGAGAGAGAGGGAGACACAGAATCGGAAACAGGCTCCAGGCTCCGAGCCATCAGCCCAGAGCCTGACGCGGGGCTCGAACTCACGGACCGCGAGATCGTGACCTGGCTGAAGTCGGACGCTTAACTGACTGCGCCACCCAGGCGCCCCTGAGCGTTTTTTTAATAACCTCATTTGCCATCCTTATTTTACTACTTGCTATGAACTACTGATTCCTAAATCCATGTGTTTGGCCAAGATCGCTCCACCGCATTTCAGACCATATATCTAAGATCTTGTTAACTTTCCCACTTAAATATATTCCAAATATCTCTAACTCAACATGTCCAAAGCTTTTTCTTGAAACCCTGATCCTTTTTTTGTGTTTCCTATCATGCTGAGGAAGACCACTATCCATTCAATCATTTAAGCTAGAAATCACCCAAGACTTTTTCCCGCCTTCCCTCCACATATTATCAGTCACAAATCCTACAGTTATCCAAACTATATAAATACCATAAGTACCTAACTAAACTATCTATCTAACCTATATACCTAAACTACCCAAGTTTCTTCATTTACCGATCACGTATTTATTGAGTACTAACTATACACCATGTACCAGTCTAAGTGCTTTGGATATAGCATCAAACAGATAAGATCCCTTCTACCATGAGACTTACATTTGTAGGGAGAAGATAAACCATATACACGTGTTATAGCCTGAATGTGTCTCCCCACAAAATTCGTATGTGGAAGTCTTAATCCCCAATATCTCAGAACATGACTGTATTTGGAGATAGACCCTTTAAGGAGGTAATTCAGTGAAAATGAAGTCAATAGCATGGGCCCTAATCTGACTGGTATCCTTATAAGAAAAGAGATTAGGGGCACCTGGGTGGCTCAGTTGGTTGAGCATCTGACTTCAGCTCAGGTAATGATCTCATGGTTTGTGGGTTCGAGCCCTGCACTGGACTCTCTGCTGTCAACACAGAGCCTGCTTTAGATCCTCTGCCCCCTCTCTCTCTGCCTCACCCCTACTTGCTCTCTCTCTCTCAAATAAACATTAAAAAAGAAAAGAGATCAGGACACACATGTACAGAGAGGAGACCATGTGAAGACACATGGAAAAGATGGCTATCTACAAGTCAAGGAGAGAGGCCTCAGAAGAAACCAACACTACTGAGACACTTGGACCTTGGGCTTCTAGCCTCCAGAATTGTGAGAAAATAAATTTCTGTTGTTTAAGTCACCCAATCTCTGGCACTGTGTTTTGGCAGCCCTAGCAAGCCAGTATGTCACGTAAACCAATTTTTTAAAGAAAATTTTAGATGGTGAAAAGTGCTTTGAAGGAAATAAGACAGAGAAATGTGTTAGCAAGGACAAATGCCCAGGGACAGGGACCTGCCTAGCACATTCTAGGGAAGAAAGGAAAAAAGAAGGACAGAAGGAAAAAGTGACAGGATATGAGGTCAGAGAAATAGGCGGGGCCAGATCCAGAAAGAAAGCTCCAGCCCTGACCCAGCTGCAACTCTTGCACAAAAGTAAGAAGAGGAAGGAGCATGCTGCCTTACCTTCCCATGTCGTAGTCCGTGCAGGAGAGAAAGTGTGAAGTCTATTTCCTGCTTATAAAGCAAATCCTAACTTCTAAGACACTGGACTCACCCCAGAGGGCAGCAGACTCTTACCCATGAGATGAGTTACTCCTGTTTCTTTGGAGAGAACATGTAAGAAATAGACACACAGAAACCACCCCTCAGGTACTTCCCAGAAAGGATAGAAAGGTTGGTGGGACTTCCTTTCCATATGGGCCACAGAGGAATATGGAGTGGGGAAGAAAAGAGTCTTCCTCTAGAATCCACCTAAATTTTCTGTTATTAATTTCAGAAATCATCACACTTTCAGGTTTCTTACTAGTAAATAACATGCAAACAGATTCACCCTATTTCTCAGCAGAGCTGAGGTTGCATGATAGGCTAAGGCTGATGGCTGAAAACATTGGGAATCCATCCTGGAAAACCATTTCTATTAGTTAGGTGATATGGACCTAACTAATAAAAGACTCTGTTACACATAGTATATCACAGGCCCTTTGAATTTTCTCAGAACTTACACAGACTCAGGCCTATTTTTTTCCTCAGCAGCCATAGCCACAATAGGAATAGCAGCAGCAAGAGCAGTAACCATCTATGGACCATCTACTGGGCACAAGTTGTGGGGTGCCTGGAGGAACAGAGTATAAAGTGCTGTCCCCAGCTTTAAGGTCCAGTTGGGGAAACTGCTGTTCCCAGGACTTGTCTTGTTTATACAGTTTTCTCATCTGGACAGTAGATGTTTATAATGGCATACCTACTAGCCTTTAAGAGATGAAAAGGTTTAGGGTAATTTTCCAAATAATTATCTGGTGCACAGATAAAACCCACATGGTAGGCAGAATTCTAGAGAATTTTAAAGAACCCCCACAAGGTTCCCATCCCTTGGCTATTCAACACTAACTAATCTATGTATTGCTGTGAAGAGATTTTGCAGATGAAACTAAGGTTACTAATCAGCTGACCTTAACATAGGAAGAATTTCCTGGATTAGCTGGGTAGGCCCAATGTAATCACAGAAGCCCTTAAAAGCAGGAGTGAAGGCAGAAGAGTCACAGAGATGTGGCAGAAGAGGTAAGCAGAGGGAGATGAGGCAGAAGGGGAAAGTCAGAGAGATGTGAAGTGTGAGAAAAACTCTGAAGATGGAGAAAAGGGACCATGAATCAGGAAGTTCAGGTGGCCTCCAGAAACTAAAACCACCTCTGACCAAGTGCCAACAAGGAAACAGATACCTCAGTCCAAAAACCCCATGCAAGTAAATTAGGCCAAAATCCTGAATGAGCCTGCAAACAGGCTTGGGTACAGAGTCTTCAGATACAGGCCAAGGCCCTGGTTTCATCAGCCCTGGTTAAGACTCCAAGCAGTCTGTGATGCCGTGACTGGACCTCTGAGCTACTCAAGCATGAGATAATAAATGAGTATGGTTTTAAGCTGCTGAATTTGTAGCAATTTGTCACAGCAACAACAGAAAACTAACACAGCCCAAGAAAGTTATTACATGATGGGGCTAACAGAGAAGCTGACTAGGGAAGGAGCAGAGGGTAGCTGAATATCCTTTTACACAACTTTTTAAATTTATTTTTTTAATTTACATCCAAGTTAGTTGGCATATAGTGCAACAATGATTTCAGGAGTAGATTCCTTAATGTCCCTGACCCATTTAGCCCATCCCCCCTCCCACAACCCCTCCAGCAACCCTCTGTTTGTTCTCCATATTTAAGAGTCTGTTTTGTCCCCCTCCCTGTTTTTATATTAACTTTGCTTCCCTCCCCTTGTGTTCATCTGTTTTGTGTCTTAAAATCCTCACATGATTGAAGTCATATGATATTTGTCTTTCTTTGACTAACTTCGCTTAGCGTAATACCCTTTAGTTCCATCCACGTACTTGCAAATGGCAAGATTTCGTTCTTTTTGATTGCTGAGTAATATTCCAGTGTGTGTGTGTGTGTGTGTGTGTGTGTGTGTGTATAAATGTTATTAGTTAAGGGAGGATAGGCTCTTCTACAATAACAGACGTCCTCCCAACCAAATCTCAAGAACTCACAAAATAAAAACTTCCTTCTTCCTTTTTTTTAAGATTATTTATTTATTTTGAGAGAGAGAGAAAAGGTGTGAGTGGGGGAGGAGCAGAGAGAGAGGGAGAGAATCCCAAGCAGGTTCCGTGCTGTTGGGCTGCCGTGCTGTCAACACAGAACCCCAACGCAGGACTCACGACCTGAGCCAAAATCACGAGTGGGAAACTTAACCGACTGAGCCACCCAGCTGCCCCTAAACCATTATTTCTCATGCTCCAGTGCAGGCTGGCTGCTCTCCCAGATGGCTCTCCTCTAAGTGGTAGCTCAGGGCTCAGGCTGTCTCTAACTTGTGGCTCTACAGTCTTGGAATCCTTTACTTCCAGTCACACAGATACAGGGAAAGAACACACAGAAGATCTCACAAGAAAAGTTTTATGGCCTAGGAACGAAGGTGTGGCACATAGGCCCAAGTTCTCTATTAGATCTCATCACAGGTCCCACCCACACACAAGGAAGCTGGAAGATGAAGCCCTCCTATGTGACAAGGAGAAAAACAGAATGATTTTATGAACAGTTACAACTTCTTCTGCCATAATAAAGGAGTATTTTTATAGGAAAAGGGTCCAAAAGACATTGGATTTTGAGTGACTTTGAAAAATTGTGTGACATTTGGGTGGTAAGATCATCAGGAAAGATGGAGAATGTTGCCTCTGGTCTTTGAGGTAGGTAACAGTTATTGGAACCCAACCAAACCTGTCAATGTGGGTCAGCTTATGCCCTGGGACGTTTGTGTATGTGAGCCAGAAGAGCTCTGTGCTGAAGCCATATCCGTAGGGACCAAGTGTAGATGAAGAAGTGTTGCTGAAAAATGGGAGTCTGGAACACCAAGAGCATCACTGCTACAGTGGACAAGCACTGCTGAAGCCATGTGCAGGGCTGGGTTTCAGCAGCAATCCTGAGCGGTGGTGGGCAAGAGACTGACCAGACCCCAGTCCTCTCCATAGCTAGCACTGGAAACAGGCTGAGTCCTTTGCACCAAGTAAAGCCTGAAGCTCCTAGTCAACTTAAGAAGGAAAGCTTTAAAAGAGAAATCTTGGTCTCCTTGCCAATAAAATAGGTAGCAGTTCAAGCAAATAATTAAAAAAGCAAAGATGTCTCATGTTTAAATAATGTTTGTTGAGCAATTCATTCTCATTAACTGAAGAGAAAGACAGTATGAATAGAGGACAGGAAGGAGAGCTTCAGAATGGAAGAAATCTAACATGAAAAAAAGTAAGCAATGCATTTAAATTACTTTTATTTTAATCAATAATCCCTGGCCCCATAGCAGGGTAAGACAGACAGATCACCTGGCCAGAGCACCACCCTCTGAGAAATGGACAGCTCTGTGTGAGGTGATTCCACTCAGGAAATTCAGGGCCCAGAGAACAGAGCATAATTTCTGCTCTGTGTATTGAGTCATGGGTAGAGGTGGAAGGATACCCTTCCAGTACGTAATTAAAGTACTGTGCAACTGTGGGGGTGTTTGATCAACTTCTTACATAAACAGGATCTACATGTGAGAACATTTTCAAAGGCTGAATGTGGAGCTCCCCTAGAGACAGAGGAGCAGCAGGTGGGCCGCCAGCCAACCAACCACTCAAACAACAGGACCAGAACTGACATTCTGAAGCCCACTGTGCTCCTTGCGACCTCCCCCATTGGCTCAGCCCACTCACACACAAACCTAAGAGAGGTACCTCTCACCTGTGGGTTGCCCCTACGCAAACCCCAACTGCACATCTGATCTAATCTACAGAGGCCTTTCATATAGAGAACACACTCGCTCAAACAAACCTCCCTCATGGGAAAATGGCATCTCTGCTCAAAAAGCCTAATTTTCCCTCGGGAACTATCAAATTATTTGCTCTCACTAAAAGGGTGGAATCATGAACTTGTTAAAAAACAAAAGCTGACCACTATCTCACAGTCTGTTCATCAGATCAACTGTTTGACCCAAGGGGTCTGTGATTATCGTGCTCATCTGGTTTAACCCAGGCTCCCCTCTGCCCATGCTGGGTAGCAGTTACAATGTCCTTGATCTCCTCAGTCCTTGAACTTTACTAACATGGGCTCCAAGCCCCCAAATCTTATCCTTTTTCTGGTATCCCAGGGTCTCCTGCTCCACTGAATGGATTCCAACCTCTCTCACTGTGGGCTCTATTCTCAGTTGTTAACTCTGTTCAACACGTGAGACCACCTGGCAGTGGGCCCTTGCTCCCACCAGACCTAACAGACCAGCAGCAAGCTTTGCCGTTGACTCCTACTTCCTTTCCCCTGCCACTGCAGATTTTCTGCCCCAGCTCTGAATCAATCTCCAAAGAAGGCCCGGTATTTTAATTCACAGCATTCTTTACCACAGAACCAGGGAAATGTTCTCTAAGACTAGGCCAGAATGCACTCGAGTAACATTCTCCTGAGATTAACAAAAGTGATCCTCCTGGCACCACAGTAAATAGTATTCCTTTACATTGTACCAGGCATAGTACTAAGCCCTCGGGATGAACAGATGAATAAGGGACAATCCCTGTCCTAAAAGAGCTCTCTAGTTCTGTATTACTCTTGCCTAAATTTGGTAGGCACACAAGCCAGTGAGCTGGCAACTTCTTGAGCAAGTGCAGTGTTACAGATGCTCTAAATTATAGCACGAAGAACAGTTCTTGGTAAACCATAATTATTGGAAAGAACCAAGGAATTCCCCAGCTGGTATTAGGGGTAGCACCTAATTCTGGATTCTTTTCATTGAGCTTGAAGGAAAGGGAAAAACAGATTGTTCATCTGGTTTTTGGTTTTCCCTTCTGACAAGTTGCCAGATCATTGCTTTTATGAAGAATCTGTTATCCCAAAGCAACTATGTTTTCTGTGTTGCTCCCTGGAGGGTGACAAATATAACTGCAAACAAAACAAGCATCCTCAGGAAAACCAAGCTGAAGTAATCACATTGTATCATCATGCTAGTACTTAACCTAGAAAAATAAACTATAAAGGGTGAAAGCAATAAATATATATTAATAGACCAGAAAAGCTTTAAAGTAATTTAGTCCTCACAAAGCCCCTAGGTACTTTATTGCAAAAAACACCTAGGTTCTTCAGAAATTTCCCAAGGTCAACTGCAGAACCAAGAAGAGAACCTCACTTTTATAATTTATGCATATTATAAACCCGGGGAATACTAACGGGTGAACTTGACCTAAAACTTTTCCCATGTCTTCCTTTATTCCTCCCCTTTTCATAAGATGTGGGTCTTCTGGAAATAGGCATGTTTGGAATTATGTGGCTATGGATGAACCTGAGTACCCCTAAGGGCTTTTGTTTTGTTTTGTTTTGGTTTGGTTTCTGGTTTTTGGTTTTTCCTGAAGGCGTCTGAATATGCCAGTGTTTTCCTAAACCAAATGGGAAGCAAGAGAAGTTATAGATACAGCGGGGAGGAGAGAGAGTGGTATTGATCAAGGCTTGCAAAATAAATAGACTTCTCAGACTTATGAATATCCCTGAATTACTGATCTCTGGGATTCAACTGCCCGTCACTATTATTATCCTATTCAGAGTTGACAGTTTATACATTGCTAATAAGTGATTCTCCCTAGACAATATGGGGTCTCTGTGAGGCTATATCTTAGCTTCCCCAATTACAGTTTCTGTACCCCCTTACCACAGGTTTCTTCCATTTAATACAGAACACTCTCCTTTCTATTATAAGATAAAGGTCAGAGTCAAAACCAAAGAGTTTCACAAAAACAATAACCGTCTTGTTCCCCACAACCTCTCTGTACCCCATAACCTCCCCAAAGGGAAAAAATGCAAGAAGGGATCTTGGTTTGAATGGAAATTGATTAAACTTTTTTTTCCAGTTTCAACACTATTTTTTTTAAACTCTTGGTTTCTAGTGACCTTTCAAATACAGAATAATTAAATGCTGAATTTGTTATAATCAAAAAACCTAAATTCAAAAGTCATTCAACAATTTTGCCAACTCTTATTCTGGGGGCATACAAGACCCTGAAATTTTAGTGGTTCCTGCCCTCCTCCCAGCATTGCTATACTTTGTCAGGGATGCTGATGCACTTTAAATAATGTAAGAACTGACTCACAGCCCCAAAATTTCTCATAAGAATTTTATTCTGTCTTTAGAAATTCAGCAAGGAATGTTCCAGAAGCATGTTCAGCTACAGAGATAGACTGATAGATAGATGATAGATGATAGAGAGATGACAGATTAATAAGTGTCAGATGACAGAGGATACATTAGATCAGACAGACAGATACAGATATACATCTAGCCTTCTCCTATATCTCCAGATACCTTACCTGTAGATAGCTGTATCCACAGCTGAACATATTTCACAAATGGCATATGTATCCACATGCGCGCATGTACACACACACACACACACACACACACACACACACACACACACATTCAGATTCTGGTGCTTGGATATCCCTAAGCATTCCACCTTTTTGGAGTAAAAGTTTCTTAACTACTCAAATAAAGTGGTGCAAGTACCCAAGTTCCACATGGAGGAAATTCCTTGCCCACAGGACTGGGAAATGGATGATGTCTACTCTCTCTATTAGCCCACTCAGCAGCCTGATTCTCCATAACTGCCTGACTCTCAATTCTTGGGCCTGCTCTCCTAGCACTGCCTTGCCCACAGTGATTACCAATCTTCTTTTTATTCTCTAAAGCCCCACTAACTTGAAAGTGTGTGTGTAACAGAAGTTTAATGAAAATTTAGGGGCGCTGGGCTGGCTCAGTCAGTAGAGCATGTGACTCTTGATCTCAGGGTTGTGAATTCAAGGCCCATGTTGGGCATAGAGCCTACTTAAAATTAAAAAAAAAAGTTTCCTGAAAATATAGAAAGAAGTAAGCATAGTTGAGAAACATATAGAAATATTGGTCTTTGCTGACCTAAAATTCCTTGACCACCCCCACCACAAGTAACATCCTACTTGTCAAGGACTTCCTTAGGTGCCCTATTGGGTGCCTCCTCCATGGATATCCTCCTATCTTTCATATTCTGAACCTCTCTCCCAGGCTACCTGGGTAGTCCTCTCACCTTCTTATGCAGGGTAATTCACCTCTTCCTTTGTTTTCCCCTCTCTCCATAGGACACTTACCAAAAAGACCCAGCAAAGTGATTTTTCTAAGCAAAACACTGTTTACCTAAGATGGGTTTATGCTATGACCAGGGAAAGCAAAAACAGCTATAGTTGGTTTTGTTTCAAATGACATTCTTTTTCTTTTTCACCACACATAGACAAGCACTGAAGTATATGTATGTGTGTGTGTATATGTACATACCTCATTCTCCTTAAAAAAATATATATATACATATATATAGACATATATATATGTATATATATTCATTCAACTATTAAAGAGATCATCCCTGAAAAATGGAATTTAGCAAAGCTGGGAGCCTTTCTTTTTCTACAGAGTGTGTGTGTGTACATGTATGTGGACTGTGTGTGTGTGTGTGTGTGTGTGTGTGTGTGTGTGTGTTGTAAAAGACAATCAATAATAATTTAATAATAAATTACTTTGCAATTTAAAAAGATAAAAAACATTATTAATGAAAACAGAAATCCGGAGCTAATCCTTCTCTGTTTCCCCACATCCTATCTACTGATAAGCTCCGTCTCCAAAACATCACATCCCCTTGCGCTTCCCTTTTCCTCTGCTGCTACCCTCTGGCTTATGACCCACCACTTCTAACTCAGATATAACAGCCTTGTAATGGGTCTCCATGCTTTCACTTCTACAATTCACTCTCTTCATAGAAGAGAGATTTCTTTTGTTTTTTAAAGTTTATTTTTATTTATTATGAGAGAGAAAGAGCAAGCAGGGGAAAGGCAGATAGAGAGGGAGACAGAATCCCAAGCCAGCTCCGCACTGTCGCACTGTCAGTGCAGAGCCCAGTGCTGAACTGTGAGATCATGACCTGAGCCAAAACCTAGAGTTGGATGCTTAACCGACTGAGTCACCCAGGCACCCCAGGAGAGATTTTAAAGACACGTCATGACCTCCCTGCTTAAAATTCCTTTGGAGGTGTCCCAATAAAATGTAAACCCTTTCCCAAGGCCCTGCAGGACCTAGTCCTCATCCTCCTCTCTGACCTCACCTCCTGTGGCTCCCCCTCTTGTTCCCTGTGTTCTTAGTACACTAGCTGGAGCACATCAAACTCATCCTTGCCACAGGAGCTTGCCACTTGCTTATCCCTCTTCACTGGGCTAATTTCTTCTTTAAATATCTTGGCTTCAATGGCACTTCCCTAGGAGACCCTCTCTAAGCACACTTTCTGATATAGGTCATGATGTTATTCTCTATTGAGTACTCATTTATCTGTGCCTCCAATAGAATATAAGCCCCATGGGACAGAGACCACAATTTTTTTGTTCTCTGTTATAAACCCTACAAATTAATACAATATGTGGCTTATAGCAACATACGGATGAGTGGATGAATGAATGAAGCACCTTCTCCTTAAAAGGTGTTGTGCAAGGAATTTTATATGTAGGTTTAAAAATATGCTTGTGCTTCCAGGATCTTACCTTCAAACAGGAGGAATAAGACTTGTAAACAAATAATGACAAAATGTCACAGTAATTCAGAAGAAGAAAAACACTAGTTAAGATAACCAAAAACTTTGTAGATTAGTGATTATTTGAGATGAACACTGAGAAATGGGTAAGATCACAAAGGATGGAAATTACAATATTCCAGACAGAATAAACAAAGACATATGTACAAAGCACCCTTGGGGGGAGGGGGTAACATATTGAGCATTTTGCTTAAAGGTGTTATGTGGGTGATGTGGGAAAATACAAATTGGGGTCAGAATTGTGAAGATCATGAATACCAGAATAAGAGGTTTAAGCCTGTAGTTTCCTAAAAGAATATTGATATGATTAAAATGAACTTAAAGTAATTCTTATAGTGGCATATAAGGTCAATTGGAAGGTGAATTCTTCTGCCAGGGCTGCCATAACAAAGTACAAACAAATTTGTGGCTTACACAACAGAAATTTATTTTTTCAGAGTTCTGGAGTCTAGAAGATCAAGCTCAAGGTTTGGGCAGATTTGGTTTGTTTTCAGGCCTCTCTCTTTAGCTTGCAGATGGCCACCTTGGCACTGTGTCCTTACATGGTCGTCTCTGTGGGTGCATGTAATGAGTGTCTGTCTCTTAATGTCCTCTCACTAGGAAACCAGCCCTACTGGATTAGGGCTCACCCTAATTACCTCATTTTAACTTACTAATTTTTTAAAGGCTTTTCTCCAAATACAGTCACATTCTGAGGTGCTAGGCGCTAGGACTTCAACATATAGGCTAGGATGGGGGGTGGAGGAGGGGAGGGAGAGACAATTCAGCCCATAACAGAAAGTGAGGGAGGAGAGGGAATCATTTTTGTGACTAAGTGTCAGCATGTTTCATCTTCCCTTTCTGAGTGTCACAAGGTCCCTTCCTCCCCTGTGGATCCCAAAGAAATTTTGGAAGGGTCTTGAATACATTCAAGAAGAAAAGAAACTATAATTTGATGTAAGGAAACGGAGCACAATGGTGTCTAGTTAATAAGCATTGTCTGCCTTACTTTTCACAATAAAGTTCTTACAAAGTCAAAATCGAGTTTTAAAATTCTGAATGTTTGATCTATGAAGACCCTGAGGTAAAAGCTTTCTGTGGCCTTTGTACTTCCACCACCCACCCACAGACTGATTGTTACCTAAGGAATCCTAGAAATTTTGTAAAGAATTATGTTTACTTTTCTTATTGATTCCTGGCCTGGCCCATCTCCAACAAATGTAGTGAATGAAATTTATGTTCTAACTTCACTCCTGGCTCCACTTAAGGTCCCCACCCTGAGTTTTCCAATGCCTCATTTGTCTTATTTGTTTACTTTTTTTGTTTTCACTTTGTAAGCTCTGTAAGCTTTCTTAAATCCTCTTTGTACCAAGGTAGAGTATTTTAAAAAATAAATGTTGAATTAAGAACAGTCGCAAAACCTGACACTGAATTTAATAATTTTGTTTCATAATAAAAGTCCTACAAATCACAGTTCTTACTAGACATGTCTATGGCCATAAAACTAATGGTAAACTGACAGGAATAAACCGAGGGAGGAAGAAGAGAAGGTTCTCCTGTTGTAGGAGCCTATGTCTCATGGTCAGCTTCTCCCTGACTCCTCAAAGCAGCTGATTTCTGTAATCCTCCAATGATGCCCAACTAGTGGCTCCATTTACACACTGAATTGCTCCCTGTCTTCACTGCCCCTCATTATTAACCCTGTGCTCATTTCTCTGAAATCGGTTAGCCAGGAGATATCCCTCTTGGTCAGAGCCAGGAGTTTAAACCCAGGAAGTGGTCACATGCATGACATTCCAGTGAATCCTATGAAACCACCAGCTCACTTTCTGACTGTACCTAACCTTCTGTCACATCCTAACATCAGGATCTGTCTTATGTATACATCTTGTCTCTCCAGGTGAACCATCAATTTGAAGGGAAGATTCATATCTTTTACTTTGGTGAGCCTCTCAAATAGGTCACAATGCTAGGGATATAGCAGTTCATCATAAATACTTACTGATATAACTGAATTCAGTGCCTCTAAAAAGGGCAGAAAAATTAGAAATAGCAACAGCCTAAGGATAAAGGGAAGCCACAGGTCCAAGAAATAACCTCAGTTAATTTTGTCTGTGTGGGAGCTTTACCGTGAGACCAGAAATAAACCACATGGGCGCTGACCACAGGACACTTAAAAGAGAGGAATTCAGCAGGAGGAAGGAAGGAGATTATTGCTCACAATGCTATTTGGAGAAATACTGAGACTCAAACAAGAAAAACTGGCAGTCAAAAACAGTCATAGGCTATATTAAGTAGGAAGAACACACAGGAAAAAATAAAAGCAATGAGAAGAAAACACACATTTGCTGAGTGCCACTGCCAGACACATATTATTTAATCTTCTCAACAAACCTGTGAGGTAGGCACACAGGGAAACAGGCTGCAACAACTCAACAACTTCCTAAACTCACACAATTTGTAAATAATGAAGCTGAGAGCTGAGGCCCAACCCGTGTGATAGGAAAGCCCAAGCCCATGATTCAATACTGCACACTGGGCAGTATGTGTGAGGGGTTCAGACAGAAATGCAAATAGTGGGAGATCAATAAGCTAAAAGAGAAGGATATTAAAAAAAGGGGGTGAAGTACAAGATGTTCAAGGTAGAAGTTTCAGGATGAAAAATCATGAACACCAGGCCTATACAAAAACATACATGTCTGATCAGGATGGGGTTACTTCTTTAAAGGCACCAATCACCTCATGTCCACTTTAATCCACAAAATTTGATAGTTCAAATTTTTTGTTCCTCCTGGTCCCTGTGATAATTCTCTTTAAGTTCTCACAGTTAAGAGAACTTAACTTTTCTCACTAAAATGAAATTTCCCTGTCTTCCTCTTTCATAACATTGTAACTGGACACTCCCAAGAAACCAAGAAAACTGGTTATTTGTTTAACACATCTATTTTTAAAAAGATAATCTCCTAAGAGACTGAAAAATCAAGGCACAGATGGGAAGAAAATATTTGCCAAAGGAATTATACCCAAAATGTATAAAGACTTCAAATTTCAACAATAAGAACAAAAAAAATTTAAATGGGCAAAAACTGTGACCAGACACTCTACTAAAGAAGATACACAGATGGCAAATAAGTATATGAAAAGATGCTCGACATCATATGTCATTAGAGAATTACAAATTAAAAGAATGAGATACCACTACACAATAATTAGAATGGCAAAAACCCAAAACACTGACAACATCAAATGCTAATTAGGATGCGGAGCAACAGGAACTCTCACTCATTGCTGGTAGGAATGCAAACTCATATAGCCACTTTGGAAGACAGCTTGGCAGTTTCTTGACCGCTAAACATAGTTTGACAATATGATCCAGCAACTGTGCTCCTTGGTATTTACCCAAATGAATTGAAATCATGTCCACACAAAACCCTGCACATAAATATTTATAGCAGTTTTATTTGTAATTGATAAGAACTGGAAACAACCAAGATGTCCATCATTAGGTGAATGGATAAACAAACTTTGGTAAATTCATAAAATGGAATATTATTCAGCAATAAAAAGAAATGAAACTTCAATGCACATTTCTAAGTGAAAGAAGCCAGTCTGAAAAGGCTACATACTTATCATTCCAACTACAGGACATTCTGGAAAAAGGCAAAGGTTCATCACTTGTAATGAATATTATCACACCAATGCAAGATATTAATGATAGGGAAAACTGGGTATGTATATGTATGTAGTTGGGAGTTAATACAGGAACTTTCTGTGCTTCCTGCTCAATTTTTCTGTAAACTTATAATTGTACTGAAAATAAACTTTGCTAATTAAAAACAAGGAAAGAAAAAAAAAAGATGGTACCAAAACATGTGTGTCTATTAGACTCAATAGCTAATGGTGTGAAAATTAAACCTATAGACATATGTACTTGATGAGGATTTTGGTAAGTTTGGCCAAATTTTAATTTTACTTTGTCCTCTGAGGCTGTTTTACATTTGACACAAGTCTTAAAGCTCCTTGTCATTTGAAAATTCTGTTTTTAATGAATATTGTTCTTTTTTTTACATATAATGAATCTACCAAAACAACTTTTCTCTTACTCTAAATTGGTGGAAATTTAATGCCAATGTTTCAAGTTGTTTTAAGAAACACGTCACACTATGTTTCATAATCATGAGAATAAAGGGGAGTTCCCCTCTAAAGAATGGATTTGTTTTGTTTTTGTTTAAAACAGAAATCCCTCTTTTAGGAATACTACTCTCATTTCATCCTTATCCACCACCTTTCTTCTTAAGCTCCAGGGACGAATTACCTTTGTAACACCAAGACCAAAAGAAAAATGAGAAAATGACTAGTGATTACATAGCTCCAACTAGAAATATAGTAAATTCAAGACAAATTCCACTATACCCTCTCCCAAGACACACAAAAAAGAAAACAACTCTGATGTTCATGCTGGAGAGTGATCATTTGCTTGTTATGACTTTATGTGGTTTCATAAAAGGCGAGGGACAGTCATTGTGTCACCGTGTTTGTAAAAACGGGGAAGAAAGAAGAGGAAGCAAATAACTCCTGGAAAGCTCAGCCCAAGTGAGGAGAGAAACTCAAGGGGCACCGGGACGCTGGGGAAATTCCTCTTAGGCTGGAAAGCAGAAAACTGAGACAAACATCAGATTTCAAAGCCATGGTTTACGGTACATCCAGGTTAGAAGTTGAAGGTAGAAGCTAAAAAGAGTGCTGGTATGAGAGTAAAATACTTGTGTTCAAAAGTCCTCTCTTTCATCAATTCACTTCTTTGGCCAGTTTTCCACTAATGATAGATGTTTAGTTCCTATTTCATTGTGTTGCTCTCAGTTGTATGGAGCAAGTGATGAAGATGGAGAGATTACAATTCAATATTCCAATCACAGTTAAGGCTTTGTGAGACCATTTGAACGGGGACTGGCAAACCCTTTCAGAGTTCTGATTCATTCTACCAGGCCCCTGTGAAACCATCAAAGAAATATCGAGAGTTCCAGGGCACCTGAGTGGCTCAGTTGATTGAGCATCCGACTTCAGCTCAGATCACGATCTTATGGTTTGTGGGTTCAAGACCCACATTGGGCTCTGTGCTGACAGCTCAGAGCCTGGAGCCTGCTTTGGATTCTGTGTCTCCCACTCTCTCTCTGCCCCTCCCCTGCTCACGCTCTGTCTCTCTCTCTCTCTCAAAAATAAAAAAAATAATAAAAGTTTTTTTAATATAAAAAAAAAAGAAATATCAAGAGCTCCACCCTAAGAATCCTAATCCTCTACATGGTCCCTGTGAACAGGAGGTGCTAGGTAACAACTGGCCTTCCTTCTCAGCCTCTCAGTAATGCCCTTGACTCAGCTCTTGCAGCCCCATAAGGTAGTCAGCTTACCCACCTCATTCTTGGGTCTCTGGGTACCTAAGCTTTCTCCATTTTCTCCTCCTAACTGTATTCTAGCCAGCTGACTGGGATCTACTAGATGACTAGGTACTGCCAGGCATCATCTCTGAATTCTTTGTGTTCATTTTGAAATAAGATATGAAGCAATCAGGTTTACAAGGAAAGAAAAGTTATTCAATAACTATGAAGCAGCAAATTGGGATGAGTTAAAATAGAGAATGCAAGGACTCAAAAGATAATAAACTAAACTAGTAGTTCTCAAACTGGAAAAGCATAAAAACCACTTTGAAAGCATCTTTAAAATGAATAGGTACAGACATCACCTCAGATCCAGTGAATAAAAAAGGTAGGGGTTAATGTCAACTAAAAGTTTAAAAAAAATTTTTATTTAAGTTTTTTAAATGGCAGGGGGTAAAGAGAGGAGTGTAATTTTTTTAAAGTTCCACAGTGATTCAGATTTTCAACCCTGTTTAAAGCCACTGGTTAAATACTGGGGTGCCTGGGTGGCTCAGTTGGTTAAGCGACTGACTTTTGATTTCAGCTCAGTTCATGATCTCATTCGTGGTTCATGGGATTGAGCCCTGCATCAGGCTCTGCACTGACAGCAGAGAGCCTGCTTAAGATTCTCTCTCTCCCTCTCTGCCCCTCCCCTGTTCGTGCTGTCTCTCTCTTTCTCAAAATAAATAAACTCTTTTTAAAACAATCAATAATTGTTTAATTTAAAACAATCAATAATCAATTTTTTTCAGGTTAGCAGTCTGAACATTTATAATCATATACACTGAACATATATATGTATAGGAATAGAAGGTTTAGGAAACTGAACTGAATCTGGATTATTCCTCTGGAAGTTTAATTTTGTCATTTGGCTTTTTCTCTTAAAAGCTAAATGTCTCCAAAAATGAGTTAGTAGATAATTCTTTTAAGTTGTAAACTTATTCATAAGCATTTATTGCAAATGAACTTTAGAAGAAAGCCGCCATGTGTGTATGTGTATGTGTGTGTGTACATGAATACATGAGTGGGGATGAGTAGAGACCAACTGGCACAAACCTCCATGGGCTGTCCCCAATAGATGTTTTGACACCCTATTAAACGTTTTGAAAATCCCATAGGGCTTTAAGCCTCCTATACAGTCCGATCCTAGTCAGAGGTAAGTTTACTGGCATCACCCAGCAAAAAAAGGCAGGTCTGTGTGGGAGTAGAGGTAATTGACAAGTATGACTGGAGACTTGGGGGGCTGAGTAGTCACAGCTGTGGTTTAACTAACAATTTCAGTTTTGAGTTGCTGGGGCCCCCAAGAACTGAGAGCTAGAAAAGTGATATTTGGTAGACAGAATCTTCCAGGCACCAGCTCTGAAGACCTCCCACCAGAACCCTCAGATCACCAAGAAGCAGGAAATGCTCTGGTAGAACTGTTGGCGCCTCAGAGTCTCTGGCCACTTTCTTAAAGGCCACGTCTTAAGAGTTGGAGTCTGAGTTCTCTATTGTTTTCTGGTTCTCAGCCTAAGTTTTCTTTTCCTCTAAGTCTCATTTTGGTAATCAGACAATTAGTTTAGTCTATGTGACTTCCACCATTCATTTCTTGGAGTACACTGGTTTTAATTTATAAGTAGAAATAATCCACATGTCAGACTTCTACTCATTCTTCAGGACGCTGTTTAGGTTTCACCCACACTATAAAGCCTCCTCTACCTCCAGTGGCTAGATGCTCATACATTGTGTAGCAGTTGAATTTTATAGATATCTTCATTACAGAAAAACACATTACAGTGAAATTCATAACATGCCTATCTTCTTGAGGAAAAAGGCATGTTTTATTCACATGATATCTCCATTCTTAACTGGTTCTAAACTCAATATATTTCTTGGAAAAAATAAAATAATGAGAGAAAAGAATGGGAAGGGAGAAAGGGAAAAGGAAGAAAAGGGAAAATACTTCTCTAATCTTATATTCAAACAATTATTTCTAGGTTATAAGAATTCAGTTTATCTTGGGCTCATGTAAATAGTTACTGGAATGAACCAAAATAGACTTTCACACAACAGGGAGGAAAAGGTAGTCACCTTTTGTTCCTATGAGGCCATACTCTGAAAGAATTTATGTCCTAGAAACACCTCTGATCACTGTATCTGGGAGTTCTGTAGTTCCCTCCCCAGATACAAGATGAGGCTGCCTTTCCTGAAGGCAAGAAAAGACTTTTCCTGAAAAGCTCTTAGGAATGGCCTAAGATATGCCTCCCAGTCCTCCAAGTGAAAAGAAGTATAAGACTCTACATACAGTACTTGCTCAATATATACTTACCAAAGTTACACAAGAATGCCTTGAAGAAACAGACAATTATGCTGAAGTGAATCATATTTTCACTTGAGGAAAATACACATATATGTGTGTATATATATGTGTATACACACACACACACACACACACACATACATATATACATACCAACTGCTCCAGAATGACTGAGGGCAAGGCTGAGATCAGCTCTCCATGTTAGAACTGCAGGCTAGTGGTCTTTCCAGGAAAAATGAACTCACAGTAAACAGACAGCTGGTTTTTAGAAGAATTGAAAAAAAAAGTTTTTAAAAGGGGACCACAGAAGAGTGATCTTCAAAACTTACAATGAATATGGGCTCATGCCTGCTCTTCTGAAAGAAAAATGAACAGAAGTTCAGAAATTTAGAATTCTAGTTCTGTTGTTGACAAAGACCAGATGGGTGACTTTAACTAAATCAGTTTTCTGTGCTTCAGTTTCCTTATCTCTCCAAGTGGGAGAATAATCTCTGAAATATCTCTGGGTTGTTGTAATTCCAGGTCACAATTTGTGACCCACTTCTCAAATTTAACCTCTTAAGTGTTCTCTAACAACAGTTCTCAGAATATAGACAATTTAAAAATGTGGCATAAAGGAATGGGTGGGATTGAATGAATTTTATGCATTAACTTTCTTTTTTTTTTTTTTAACGTTTATTTATTTTTGAGACAGAGAGAGACAGAGCATGAACGGGGGAGGGGCAGAGAGAGAGGGAGACACAGAATCGGAAGCATGCTCCAGGCTCTGAGCCATCAGCCCAGAGCCTGACGCGGGGCTCGAACTCACAGACCGTGAGATCGTGACCTGAGCTGAAGTGGGACGCTTAACCGACTGAGCCACCCAGGCGCCCCTGCATTAACTTTCTGAGTCTGAAGCAACCTATTCTTCTAGGAAGGCGTTTTGCTCAATGAGATGAAAAGTATTCAGCAATTCCCAATAGCTTTTCAAAGCTCAAGTCATTGTGAGACCTTTTTGTTGTTGCTATTGTTTTCATGAACATCATATTTTAAGGACTTTTCCCCTATGACACGTTTTATATTTGACACTTTTCTTTCCATATTTCATGACTGACAGGACGATGGTAGGAAGGAGGTAAACAGAAAAGAGATGGTCAGTCTGAAAGGCATTTCTAGTTCTCATTTCCTCCTATTATATGAGGTCACTAAATTGTAAGAAAGGACATTAGAGCAAAAGCATCACAGACGAAGATATAAGGGTCCACGTAAGTAACAAATGTTTGGGTTATTAAAGGCACAAGCAATACTGTAATTCATCAAAAAAAAAACCTTTAATAACATCGCAATAGACTGTTGCACAACTCTTACCAAGTACAAGTTGCTCAATTAAAATTTAAGAGGATTATAGGGGCGCCTGGGTGGCGCAGTCGGTTAAGCGTCCGACTTCAGCCAGGTCACGATCTCGCGGTCCGTGAGTTCGAGCCCCGCGTCAGGCTCTGGGCTGATGGCTCGGAGCCTGGAGCCTGTTTCCGATTCTGTGTCTCCCTCTCTCTCTGCCCCTCCCCCGTTCATGCTCTGTCTCTCTCTGTCCCAAAAATAAAAAATAAAAAACATTAAAAAAAAAAAAAAAAAATTTAAGAGGATTATAAAACAAGAAATAATAGGCAGCAGGTAGGCTGAATCGTTGAAGATGGACCAACAGGGAATAGAAAGAAACCTTCTGATAAATCAAGGAAAATCACAGAAATACAATGAGAGAGACAATAATGGCAACTGCCTGGAAAGGAGTTAATTTCCTTTCTTCAGATGGGGTTAGGCAGACCATCCCCTTCCAGAGGACAATATTAGAGTATTATTACCCATACAGTCCAGGCGGGCAGCCAGGTCCTGAGGTGGGCCCACAGGAGAGACTACCCCGTGGAAGAGCCTAACTGATGTGACTGGGAAAAGGAATAATGATTGCAGAAGTAGCAGACTTGGTTTTCCCATACAAAAGCAACCTAAGAATCAATACTGAATGATGATGTATACAATTTTGAGATCTGTTGCTCCATTTTTCATCTATTTCCATAAGTGCTTGGAAAAACAAATATTATTATGGTCAAAGAACCTAACCACTTAGAGGAACACATGCAGAATTTACACAAATGGAGAAAACACACACTTAAAGCTGAATAAGGTGCAAATCCTTCCTTCAAAGAGTTCAGTCTAAAACAAGAGTTCTTAACCCAGAGTTCATAAATAAAATTAAAGGAAATCCATTAAATCTAATCAAAAAAATATTATTATTTTCACTAGCTTCTAACTAAAATTTAGCATTTTCTTCAATTATGAGTGTAGGCAATAAACTAAACCTCAATAGCATTAACAGTAATTGTGACCTTGTCAACAACTGAAATCACCATTATTTCCACCTTCTTTACAGTCATTGCAGATGTTGTAAGCTACTGACCTAGTACATACCCAAGAGCCATTTATGCTTGCCACTACTGAAAGTACATTAGTGGGGCGCCTGGGTGGCTCAGTCAGTTGAGCAACCAACTTCGGCTCAGGTCATGATTCCGCAGTTTGTGAGTTTGGGCCCCGCGTCAGGCTCTGTGCTGACAGCTCAGAGCCTGAAGCCTGCTTCGGATTCTATGTCTCCCTCTCTCTCTGCCCCTCCCTCACTCATGCTCTGTCTCTCTCTGTCTCAGAAATAAATAAACATTTGAAAGTACATGAGTAAACCAAACCCACCAGTTAATTGTATTTACTGTATCAATAAAGAAGCACATATATCACTACAACATATATTTGGAAGTTTTCTTTTATATTTTGATAACTATATTTCAGTATCATTGGTTTGTTTTGTAATCCTATGTACACTGTTTTATAAATTTTAAATCATTCTAAAAAGAGGTTCATAGGCTTCACCCAGTGGCCAAAAGTTTTCAGAAGATTAAGAATTTCACATCTAAGAGAAGTCAGACAAGCACACAGCTTCTATACCTACCTGGCATTAAGTGTGGAGACTGTCTTTTGATAGAAATTTGGTTTCCAACCTTCTAGTTACTTCTCTGAGCTATCCCAGATCCTTCTAGTAAGTCCCTTTCCTGCTTATGTAACCTAGAGTTCATACCTGTTAAGTGCAATCAAGACTCTCAGCTAGTACAGTATTTAATTGGTATTTGTATATTGTGATTTTAATAAGTATATTTTATACAAAAAGTATAAATAGCCATAATGGGCTAACTCTAAAATATTACCAGTTTAGTAAGTCTCCTTACTGAATCTGCCCTAATAGATGCTGCCATCTACCTTATAGCAACCAGCAAATGACAGACAGGCCTAGTACCCAAAAAGAATTGAAAATGGAATTGTCTTGAAAAGTCAGCCCCATGAGTGGTAGCAATTTTTATATACTTATATAAACTGTCTTGAATACTTGACTAATGATTTAATGTATCTTTTTCCACTACCAGTATTTTCTTATTATTCTCTTACCAGTGCCCAAATGACTTGGTAACACAAAAGATAGTGACTGATGGATCAGTGATGCAGAATTCAAGAATAATTGTTTCCCCATCCTTCAACCCAAGAGGATTTACTTATTGAAGAAAGAAAAGCAATCACCTTAATGCAGCACTCCCATGACTTGTATGTTCAAGGGCAAGGTTAAATTGAGATTCTACAACAAACAGGCCAAATAGGTTTCATCTCACATGCCCACTGGGATCTAGTGGTAGTGGATGCCTGGAGCAGTGATGAAAGTGTCTTGAAGCTCCCTCTTAGCTCAGCATGAAACAATGCCACAGTTAATTAACAACACTTGTCAAGGGCACAAAAATGGTGACATGAGTGCTAGCTATCTTCCATCCTAGTTCTATATATTTTCATGAAAAATTACCCAAATGGGACCACAAAGCAAGGTAGATGAGAAGAAAGGCTTTTCTATTGGCTGAGTCTTTATGAACCCAATTTTGATTCTCAACAGGCCTGCTGAGATTTCTCAGCCTGGATGAGTGGTCCAATTTCATGAGCTCATTAGTAGACATAAGAATTAAAGATGTAATAATAGCCAATAATCCTCTTGGAAACTCTCCCATGATGTACCAGCTGACTAAATGTAAATTTATTTGAGTCCTTCTGTACATCCTGAGTTCTTTAGCCAGCATCATTGCTCCTGATAATAAGGAAGACTTCAAACACTGGCAAATATTCAAAGATCCAAAACCAAATGCCTCTTCCTAGTTTACCTTGCTCAAACAGATGACACATACTACTCCCAGAAACTAGTAACTACCTACGTTGGTAAACACTCTGGCATTGGTGGCCTCTGCTATTTCTTCTTTCTAGTCATACAGTCCTTTTGTGCAAGGGTCACTCTTACTCCCAAGAGGAAAGTCAACATGACTCACTTTCAGAAACTGAAAGTACATCATGTCCACATGAGCAGTGCTGCCTACTGTATAACCACAAAACCACATCAGAAGAAGTCAGCTGCTTAGGAAGGAGAAGAGGCAATGGGCTGAATAAACTCACCCCCCATTCCAGATGGCCAGCCTTCCAGAGGACCTGCAGGCTCCTAGCTAAACAGATATCTGGGGCAGATGACAGATGCCAGCAGCAAGTGCTGTCACGGTCACTGGCTCTATTACTAAACACAATGACTTCCAAGGCCCTGTTGTGAAGCTGTGAGGTTGGCTTTGTTCTTCTTTCCCTTTCCTTTGGCATATTCTTCTCTGAGTTTTCACTCCTCTTCCTAAGCATCCAGTGCTCTCTTGGCAAACCTTGTGTTAGATGATTTGGGGGAGTGCTTAAAGGCCCTCACCCTGGGTGGTATTCTGGCAGGACTCTATGACTGAGTACTCTAATAATTCTTACCTAAAAGGTATGAGAAATGGAACATGGCCAAGGCTTTAATTGGGGATCAGCAATCACTCACATTAATCAGAACAGAGGCATGTTTGGTCATTTTTGTGGTGGCTTTGGATAATACTCTTGCTTTTGTCTATGTTCAGACATGATTATGAAGTGGTATTGTTTTTGCCTTGCCCCATTGTGATCCCAGAGTTGTTCTGTCAGATGTTAGAGTTCTGTGAAATTGTTTCTGTTCAACAGAACAGCAAGGCCTAGTCATGACTAGAGTACAAGGCCAGCCCCCACAACACCACGGCCCAGCTGATAGAGCCAAGCCTGCTCCTGGCTATCAGGGGCTGCTCTGCTTTAAATCCCAATCCAGGGGCCCCCCAGGTGACTTAGTCGTTTAAGCGTCTGACTTCAGCTCAGGTCATGATCTCAGCTGTGCTGACAGCTCAGAGCCTGAAGCCTGCTTCAGATTCTGTGTCTCCCTCCCTCTCTGCCCCTCCCCCACTCACATTCTGTGTGTGTCTCTCTCTCAAAAATAAGCACTAATCAATCAATCCCAATTCTGCAATATAGACTTATATCCTTCCCCCACCTTTCGCTTAAAACTGTTCTGTTTCCCATTTCCTCCTTCAGACAATTCACTTTTTCAAAGTGTCATAAACAGAATTAATCTCCATTAACAAGAGTTAAAATTTTGTCCCAGAGCGGTTGGAGGGGTGTCTTGTACTTGTATCATAGTAGTGATCTGTTAGAGATAAAGCAGACCCCTGATAAACCATAATGGTGAGACTACTAAACTGTGGAACAGAGTACATTTAGGACTTCTCCAGTTAAATCAAATAGGCAGCTGGTCCTCTGCCAACATACAGAGCTGGACCTGCATTTCATCCCTACAACTGAACTTTGAGGTTAACTAATTCAATGAGGTTCATTCATGTAGTCCCACTGTTGATTTCCCAAGGCCATCCACAGCTCTGGCAGTCTCTCCTCTCACACAAAATCTCTTCTCATCTGGCTGGCCTGTCCGTGCTAAGTTTTTATTTGGAGATGCTATTTTTGAATTCATATTGGAACTTGACCTGCCAACCCTAATAAGTTGATTTCAGAATGAAAACGACTGTCCTGAACAAGCCACCCTCTTTGCTTGCCTTTCAGCTACTCTGCGGGCGGAGCAGGACACTGGTCTCATGAATTCTCTTCATAATACTCTGCTGCCACCTAGTGAAAAATTTATAATCAAACAAGCTCCTAGAATTGCCACTGACTACCTCTACTCACCCTCATATAACCCAAGGAAGCAGACACTTTTGTCAGCCCTAAACCCCCTTGGGCATCCAATGCTCCCAGAAAAGACCTGTCCACTAGGATTTCCAAGACAAACCCTTACCCCTCCTCTCTCTTGAGCCCCAGTACTGTAAGAGGAAAACTGCCAACTAAGAAGAATCTAGTTCTCTGCTAAGAGTCCAGAGACTAGAAAGGAAGTCAGAACAGAAAGAGTCTGGGCCTATAAAGAGTCCACAGTCAGCCCTCTGGGGTAAGCACAGCTGGAATTCCTAAGGATATCTTGTTGATTCTTCACAGTTTTGTCTTTGGTCTTAAGAAATAAATGCTATTGGGCACTTGGGTGGCTCATTCAGTTAAGGGTCTGACTTTGGCTCAGATCATGATCTCATGGTTTGTGAAGTCAAACCTCACATCAGGCTCTCTGCTGTCAGCACAGGGTCTGCTTTAGATCCTCTGTCTCCCTCTCTCTCTCTCTCTGCCCCTCTCCTAGTTCATTCTCTCTCTCTCTGTCTCTCAAAACAAACAAATAAATAAATAAATAAATAAATAAATAAATAAATAATAAATAAATAAACTTTTTAAAAAAGTAAGAAATGCTATGGTAACATTCATATGTTTTTTAAAAAGAAAAGAAAAGAAGAAACAAATAACCATTTATTTTCCTCTGTTTATACTGGGCTAGACATTTTATTTAATCTTCAAAATAGCTCTTCAAGATAACATATTAACATCCCCACTTCACAGATGAGGCAATTAAGGCAGAGAGAGAGGCTAAGCAATGTGCCCAAAGTCACCTCGCTAGTTAGAGGAAGACTTGAGACTAAACTTCAGACAGTATGGCTTCAGAATCTGCCCTTTAACTGCTATGTTTTTCTGACTCTTTCTATGCCACCTGGAACACTGGTCCCTGAAGAAGAGAAAAAGGGAAGGAAAGAAACTTCCTGTCTTCTCCCTGAGCCTTCCTCCTGTGCCTCTCCATCATCCTTTTCTCAGGAACCTTAGAGCCCTTGGACCAGATTCCCAGCTTCCATGGCCTCTAGAATACCAGTGTGTGTGTGTGTGTGTGTGTGTGTGTGTGTGTGTGTGTGTGTTTGGGGAGGAGGGGGGTGGGTGATCCAGATAGCTGTAATAAGGAATCAGCAAGAAAAACACAAAATCCAAATTCTCCCCCAGTTCTAACTAAGAAGAAATAACAATGATTATTATTAAAATATAGATTTAGATATGTCAGCAGAATATAATGTAACCTGAAAGTATAAAAAAATAACATATTTTAAAAGAAAATTAATTTCAAAAACCAAAGTAACTTCTGAACAATGCTTTCTGTGCACAGATAAATCAGGGTCATCAAAAACTTCACATGGATACATCTGAGACATATGAAGGACCCCAGGAATGGAGTGCTAGCATCCTAGCCACCTCCTCTGAGTGGTCAGCTTGCTGGTTCCTATCCAGAGAAGAGGTGGATGGGACAGCTTACTGGAAAGAAGGGCTGGGAAGTGTTTCTCTGAGAGATACTCCCAGGCGAACCTTTGTAAACATAGAAGGGGGAATTCAGAAAGGAGGAATTCCCTAGAAGGTCACGGTCTAGGTCTTAGCCATGGCAGAGACCAGGAAAGAAACCCATTGATGAATCTGGAATAGAGATCAAACTGGCTTCTCAGGGCCCATTCCAGCCCACAAATGTGTTTTGACTGGCTTACTCAGTGCTTTCTAAATTATGAATCAGTGCTAGCATCTGAAAATCAGGAAATCACAGATAAATTTGTATTTCCAACTGATCTTTAAGAATTGAAAGATCTAGTAATACTGAGCCTACTTTCCCATATGAGTTCATCTAGGCCCTTCAGAGTACCATGTCTGGCAATGTGCCCACCCCACCAAGGCACTCACATAGCTTCTCTCTGGGACCCTAGAAGCAACTGAGTCTTTGGCTGCTGATCCAGTACTTGCTGCCTAGGGCCCTGGGACAGCCGCTCCACCAGACAGAATAGTACATACTAAAAACTGCCAGCCTATCTAGCAACCCAGCCCAGAAACAAGGGCATAACCACAGGAATCAGAAATAACACCAGGGCTATGGCCCTTCTCCCCATTTAAGAACTCCTACAATTTGATCTCAACTTAGCTTCCCAACATAATTTCCCATTACTTCCCTTATATAGCCTACACTGCAGCCACATCTCAATATTTACTATTTTCTGAATATTATTCCCAGATTTGCACCCTCTATTTGGAATGCCTCCTCTGTGCCCTCAGCTACTCCATGTGTCCAACCTATACCCATGCTTTGAGGTCTAGCTCAAACTCTGCCTCTGTGAAGCCTTCAATTTCTATAGTCAGAACTAATCCCTCCCTCATGTCTCACTGTAGTATTACTTTATATGCCTACTGTGGGATTACCACAGTCTGACTTATATACCATTAGTCTGCCATTTATGTCCACTTGTGAGCTCCTGAAAGATAGAAATTGCCTCTTACTATCTTTGGACCCCACTCCCTCTCCACTCACACTCCTTAGTTCCTAACAAAGTACCCTACCAAGAGCAGATTGTCAATAATTGTTGAATATATTTTTTAAAAATCAAAGATATGGTGTATGTATATATATAATATATACATATATACACACATAGTGGAACAGTATTCAGCCATAGAAAAGGATGAGATCTTGCCATTTGCAACAACATACATGGACCTAGAGAGAATTATGCTAAGTGAAATAAGTCAGTCAGAGAAAGACAAATACCATATGATTTCACTTATATATGGAATCTAAAAAAGAAACAAAACAAAAACAAAATAAAAGCAGAAACAGACCCATAAACACAGAGAACTGGTGGTTGCCAGAGGGGAGGGGGGCAGGAATACAATCAAAATGGGTGAAGGGTAGTGGGAAGTACAGGTTTCCTACACTTATTCCAGGAATAAGTCACGAGAATAAACGGTACAGTATAGGGAATATAGTCTATGGTATTGTAACAGCATTATATGATGACATGATAGCTACACTTGTGAGAAAGGCATAAATGTCCTAAGTTGTTGAATCACTATTTGTACACCATGAAACTAATATAACATGGCCATCACCTACACCTCAATTTAAATATAAAATAAAATCAGGATGCCTGGGTGGCTCAGTTGGTGTGCTGACAGCTCAGAGCTCAGAGCCTGAAGCCTGCTTCAGATTCTGTGTCTCCCTCTCTCTCACTGCCCCTCCTCCACCCAAGCTCTGTCTCTCTCAAAAATAAACAAACATTAAAAAATTTTAAATAAAATAAAATAAAAATCAGAGTGGGCACTGACTCCTACTGCCATCTAGTGACCATAATGTAGCATATGCCTAAAGACACTGCCATCATGTAAGAACCACAAACATTCCAAATCCATCTACCCATTTTCTTTCTTTCCTTTATTTCTCCTTCCATCCTTCCTTTTTCTCCTTTCCTTTTCTCATTCCCTTCCTTTGTTTATTTATCTTTCATTCAACAAATAATTTTTGATCATCATCTAGGTGACAGACACTATGAGCAGTTAAGAATCAGTACAAGTGTGGATAGGAGCTTGGGAAGATGGCAGAGTAAGAGGACCCTCAGTTCACCCTGCCCACATTTATACAACCAGATATCACTCACATCTGTGTAAACTGGAGAATGATCCCAAGACTGACTACATTGGTTCAGATGGATATAACCGATGTATTCAGAACATTCCATCCTAAAACAGCAGAATACACATTCTTTTCAAGTGCACATGGGACTTTCTCCAGAACAGATTACATATTGGGCAACAAAACAAGTATCAACAAATTAAAAAATATTGAAGACATACCATGCATCTTTTCTGACCAAACTGCTGTGAAACTAGAAATTAACCACACACACACACACACACACACACACACACACACACACAATCTGGGAAGCACACAAATACATGGGCGTTAAATAACATGCTACTAAACAATGAATGTATCAACCAAGAAATCAAAGACAAAATTGAAAAATACATGGAAACAAGTGAAAAAAAAATACACTGGTCTAAAATCTTTGGGATACAGGAAAAGCTAAGAGGGAAGTTTATAGCAATATAGGCCTACAACAAGAAGCAAGAAAAATCCTAAATAAGCAACTTAACCTTACATCTAAAGGAACTAGAAAAAGAACAATAAACTAAACATAAAACCTGCAGAAGGAAGTAAATAATAAATATTATAGCAGAAATCAACAAAATAGAAACTAAAAAAGAAAACAACAATAGAAAAGGATCAATGAAACCAGGAGCTGGTTCTTTTAAAAACATCAAGAAAATTGATAAACCTTTAGCCAGACTCTGACACACACACACACACACACACACACACAGAGAAAGAGAGAGAGAGAGAGAGAGAGAGAGAGAGAGAGAGAGAGAGAAAATATCAGAATTGAAAGGGAAGAAGGGGGCCTGGATGGCTCAGTCAGTTAAGTGTCTGATTCTTGCTTTTGGCTCAGGTCATGATTTCATGGCTTGTGGGACTGAGCCCATCAGGCTCTGCACAACATAGAGCTTGCTTGGGATTCTCTCTCTCCTCTCTCTGTCCCTCCCCCGACCACTCTCTCTCTCAATAAATAAATAAACATTTAAAATTTAAAAAAACAAAACAAAACAAAAAGGGTACCTGGGTGGTTCAGTCGGTTAAGTGTCCAATTTTGGCTCAGGTCATGATCTCACAATCTGTGTGTTTGAGCTTCATGTTGGGCTCTGTGCAGACAGCTCAGAGCCTAGAGCCTGTTTAGGATTCTGTGTCTCCCTCTCTCTCTCTCTCTCTCTGCCCTCTCCAGCTCGTGCTCTGCCCCCTCTCTCCCTCCTTCTCTCTCTCTCAAGAATAAATAAACATTAAAAAAAATTTTAATTTAAAAGAAAGAAATGAAAGGGAAGAAATAACAAATGACACCACAGAAATACAAAATATTGTAAGAACATTATGAAAAATTATATGCCAAAAAATTGGACAACCTAGAAGAAATGGATAAATTCCTAGAAACATATAACCTACCAAAACTAAAGCAGGAAGAAACAGAAAATTTGAACAGAATGATTACCAGTAGTAAAACTGGATCAGTGATTAAAAAACTGTCAACAAACAAAAGTCCAGGGCTAGAAGGCTTCACAGGTGAGTTCTACCAAACATTTAAAGAAGAATTAATACCTATTCTCAAACTATTCCCAAAAATAGAAGAGGAAGTAAAAGTTCATAATTCATTCTATGAAGCCAGCATTACCCCCTCATATCAAAAACAGAAAGACACTATGAAAACAGAGAACTACAGACCAATATCTCTGATGAACATGGATGTAAAAATCCTTAACAAAATACAAGCAAACCAAATTCAACAATACATTAAAAAAATCATTCATCATGATCAAGTGGGATTTACCTCTGGGATGAAAAGGTGGCTCAACATTTGTAAGTCAATCAATGTGATACATCACATCAATAAAAGAAGGGATAAAAAAACACATGATTATTTCAATAGGTGCAGAAAAAGTATTTGACAAAAGACAACATCCATTCATGATGAAAACCCTCAACAAAGTAGGATTAGAGGGAACATATTTCAACATAATAAAGGCTAGAAAACCTATATGAAAAACCCACAGCTAACATCATACTCAATGCGGGAAAACTGAGAGCATTTCCCCCAAGGTCAGGAACAAGACAGGGATGTCCACTCTCACCACTATTATTTAACATAGTACTGGAAGTCCTAGTCACAGCAATCAGATAAGAGGAAGGATTAAAGGCATCAAAATTGGTAAGAAAGACAGGAATGCCTGGGTGGCTCAGTCGGTTAAGCAAAATTGGTAAGAAAGAAGTAAAACTTTCACTATTTGCAGATGACATGATAGTATATAGAGAAAACCCTAAAAACTACACCAAAAAACTACTAGAACTGATCAATGAATTCAGTAAAGTAGCAGGATACAAAATCACCATATAGAATACCAAGGCATTTTTATATACTAATAATGAAACAACAGAAAAAGAAATTAATAAAGCAAGTTCATTGGAAAAATAAAACAAAATTTAAAAAAACCATGGGGCACCTGGGTGGCTCAGTTGGCTGAGCATCCAACTTTTGGTTTTGGCTCAGGTCATGATCCCAGGGTCATGGGATCGAGCCTCAAGTTGCATTGGGTTCTGTGCTGAGTGTGGATGGAGCCGGCTTGGGATTCTCTCTCTCTCCCTCTGCCCCTCTCCCCTGCTTGTGCTCTCTCTCTCTCTCTCTCTCTCCCTTTCTCTCTCTAAAAAAAAAAAGAAAAGAAAAGAAAAGAAAAAGAAAGCAATCCTATCTACAACTGCATCAAAGATAATAGAATACCTAGGAATGAACCTACAAGGAAGTGAAAGATCTATACTCTGAAAACTATAAAACGCTGATAAAAGACATTGAAGATGGGGGCGCCTGGGTGGCTCAGTAGGTTGAGCGTCAGACTTTGGCTCAGGTCATGATCTCGCAGTTTGTGGGTTCGAGCCCCGCGTCGGGCTCTGTACTGACAGCTCAGAGCCTGGAGCCTGCTTTGGATTCTGTGTCTCCTTCTCTCTTTGCCCCTCCCCCACTTGTTCTCTGTCTCTCAAAAATAAATGAATGAATGAATGAATGATACTGAAGATGACAAAAACAAGCGGAAAGATATTCCGTGATTGTGGATTAGAATACAAATATTGTTAAAATGTCCATAGTACCCAAAGCAATCTACAGATTTAATGCAATCCCTATTAAAATACCAACAACAGTTTTCACAGACCTAATTAATTAACAATTAAAATTGTTATGGAACCACAGAAGACTCTGAATAGCCAAAACAGTCTTGAAAAAGACAAAAAACAAAAAAAAACAAAGCTGGAGGTATCACAATCCCAGATTTCAATACTACAAAGTTGTAGTAATCAAAACAGTATAGTACTGGCACAAAAATAGGCATGTAAATCAACAGAATAGAAAGCCCAGAAATAAACCCCATTTATATGGTCAATTATCCATTCATCTATTGATGAAGGTGCACTGAAGATAAAATCTTTGACAAAGGAGAAAAGAATATGCAATAGAAAAAAGAATTCCCCTTTAACAATTAGTATTGGGAAACCTGGACAGATACATGCAAAACAATGAAACTGGACCACTGGCTTATACCATACACAAAGATGAATTCAAAATGGATTAAGGACTGAAATGAGAGACCTAAAACTATAAAAATTATAGAAGAGAGCACAGACAGTAATTTCTCCAACATCGAACAGGGCAACTTTTTTCTAGATATGTCTCCTGAAGCAAGGGAAATAAAAGCAAAAATAAACTACTGGGACTACATCAAAATAAAAAGCTTTTGCACAGCAAAGCAAACAATCAACAAAACTAAAAGACAACCAACCTACTAAATAGGAGAAGATATTTGCAAATGGCATCACTGAAGAAGGGTTAGTATCCAAAATATATAAAGAACTTAAACAACTCAACACTCAAAACACCAGATAATCCAATTAAAAATGGGAAGAACATATGAACAGACATTTCACCAAAGAAGCCATCCAGATGGTCAACACATGAATAGATGCTCAACATCACTCATCATCAGGGAGATGCAAATCAAAACTACAATGAGATATCACCTCACACCTGTCAGAATGATGAAAATCAACAACACAAGAAACAAGTATTGGAGAGGATGTGGAGAAACAGGAACCCTCACGCCCTCTTGGTGGGAATGCAAACTGATGCAATCACTCTGGAAAACAGTATGGAGGTTCCTCATAAAGTTAAAAATGGGACTACCCTATGATCTAGTAATTGCACTACTGGATATTGACCCAAAAAATACCAAAACACTAATTCAAAGGGATACATGCATCCTTATGCTTATAACAGAATTATTTACAATAGTCAAATTATGAAAGCAGCCCAAGTGTCCATCGATAGATGAATGGATAAAGAAGCAGTGGGGTGGGTGTGTGTGTGTGTGTGTGTGTGTGTGTGTGTGTATGCGTATACACACACACACACACACACACACACACAATGGACTATTATTCAGCCATAGAAAAGAATGAAATCTTGCCATCTGCATCAACTTGGATGGAGCTAGAAGAGTATAATGCTGAGCAAACTAAGCCAGTCAGATAAAGACAAATACATATGATTTCACTCATATGTAGAATTAAGAAACAAAACAAACAGGCAAAGAAGGGAAAAAAGGAGAGAGAAACAAACCAAGAAACAGACTCTTAACTACAGAGAACTGATGGTTGGCAGAGAGAAGGTGGTTGGGGGGATGAGTGAAGTAGGTGATGGGGATTAAGGAGTACACTTGTGAAGATGAGCACTGAGTAACAGAAAGAAGTGTTGGATCACTATATTGTACACCTGAACTAATATAACACTGTATGTTAACTACACGGGAATTAAGAGAAAAACTTAATAAAAGAATCAATACAAATGTGATTAGACATAGAGGACTCCCATTGTCAGCCATGATGGAACAAGCCCACTACAGCCTATACTTCCTGATTATCTAAAAACTATGAACAACAAAAGCAACTATCTGAGAACTCTGAAAAGTTAAGAATAACAAGCAGATTAAGGAGGAAAAACTAAACTTGAAAAACTTATAAAAGCATGAATTTCTTTGGTATTCTTATTCTTTTGTTTTCCCACTTTGACCCAAGAAATTGTGTTGTTTTTTTCTATTTTTATTTCCAGTTCTGCACTAAAGGTGCCCCAAATCATGAACCTGCCATGTGGTCACCATATTGCAAGAACAGTTCCAACACCTACAACTTTGAGGGTAAAAAAACCTATATCTGGCCAGAGGAACCAGAAGAGGGGAATCTTGTGATTCAGAAAGAATGGAGGAATCACTTTTATTTTTCCCTCTCTCTCTTTTCTCTTACCATTTTGTTTTGAGGGTTGCCCCAGTCATACAGAATTACATGTAATGTGTTCACTAGAACTTCAAGTTAAACTTTATCCTTCTAGTCACATGACCAGGAAAAGGAGTGCCTGAAAGCCAAAGGGTTTGGTAGAAATGTGGGGAGGAAAGACCTGAAAGAGATGTCCTAATTCTGCAGATAAAATATGTGAATTCACCTCTGAGTGCAAATGCACAGGACAGACCCAATGCAGCTTAGCAAAGACCTTGAAAACTTAATTAAGTTGGAACCACCATCCAGAGAAAGTAAAACAAAAGTTGCAGTCTGAACTTAATATGAACGATTACCGCCAAAACTTAAAAAATAACAACAAAAATCAGCATTCTCCACAGAATTTTAGTAGGGCCTAGAGTCTTTGAATATAATATCGAAAATGTCTGGATAAAGTCCAAAATTATGTGACCAATAAGAACCAGGAAAATCAGATCACTTCATAAGGGAAAAGACAATTAACAGATGTCAAACTTGAGATGAGCCAGATATAAGAATCACACAAAAGCTTTACAACAGCTATTATACCAGATTTCTAGAAGCAAACACTCTTGAAATGAATGAAGGATAGAAGCTCTCAGCAGAAAAATGGAAACTACAAAAAATAAATAAATAAATAAATAAATAAATAAATAAATAAATAAATGAAAGTAAATTTTAGAACAGAAAAATATCTAAAATACAAAATTCAACTAAATTACTCAAAGGATATGATAGAAGGAAGAGTTAGCAAACAAGTACAGATCAATAAAACTATTCAATCTGAAAGACACAGAGGAAAAATGTTGGAAAAAAAATTTAAAAACAGAACCCAGGGCGCCTGGGTGGCTCAGTCGGTTGAGCGTCCGACTTCAGCTCAGGTCATGATCTCACACTCTGTGAGTTCAAGCCCCGCATCGGGCTCTGTGCTGATGGCTCAGAGCCTGGAGCCTGTTTCGGATTCTGTGTCTCCCTCTCTCTCTGTCCCTTCCCCGCTCATGCTCTGTCTCTCTCTGTCTCAAAAATAAATAAAAAACATTAAGAAAAAAAAAATTTTTTTTAAATAAAAAAAATAAAAAACAGAACCCCAGGAACCTATAGGAAAATATCAAAGGTCTAATGTTCGTGTAATTGGAATCCCAGAAAAATATGAAAAAGATATTGGCACAGAAAAACTATCTCAAGAAATGATGGCTAAAAACTTCCCAATTTGGTGAAAGAAATATATTTATAAATTCAAGAAGCTCAGAAAACACCAAACAAGATAAATTCAAAGAAAACCATACCCAGATACATCATAATGAATTTTCAGAATATCAAAGATAAAGAAAAAGTCTTGAAGGTAGTCAGAGAAAAGTGATACATTACATACAGAATGATTCAAATGACTATGAATTTCTTATCAAAACCACGGAGGCCAGAAGACAATGGAACATCTTTAAAGTGCTGTAATAAAATGACTGTCAACCCAGAATCCTATGCCTACCAAAATATCTATCAAGAATTATGGTGAAAAGAGAACATTTTAAGATAAAGAAAAGCTGAGGTAACTCATCAGCAAAACTGCTCTAAGAAAAATGCTAAAGTAAGCTTTTCAGGCTAGCTGAAAATGATACAAAAGGGAGATCTGGAACTTCAGGATTTAAGGGAAAACAATGACATAATAAATGATAATGGATACATATAATAGGTTATTTTTTTCCTCTTGGGTTCATTAATGTAGGTATGACTATTGAAAATAAAATTATAACACTGATGGAATTTTTTTAATGCACGTAAATGTTATACATATGACAATTTTAACATAAGGGGAGGGGAAGATAAAGGAAACTACATGGTTAAAACCTATACCCTTACTTTAGGTAGTAAAATATTAACTCTAAGTAAACTATGAAAGGCTAGGTGTGTATATTATAATTCCTAGGACAGCCACTAAAAAAGAAAAAAAAAAGATATAAAGCCAAGAGATAAAACATAAATATAAAAATACTAGAATAATCTAAAACATGGCAGAAAATGGTAAGTAAAGGAATCAAAACCAGAGAGAGGAAAATCTAAAATGCATAATTAAAGAGTAGACCTAAATCCAACCATATATATAATTCCATTTAAAAGTAAGTGATCTCGGGGCGCCTGGGTGGCGCAGTCGGTTAAGCGTCCGACCTCAGCCAGGTCACGATCTCGCGGTCCGTGAGTTCGAGCCCCGCGTCAGGCTCTGGGCTGACGGCTCGGAGCCTGGAGCCTGTTTCCGATTCTGTGTCTCCCTCTCTCTCTGCCCCTCCCCCGTTCATGCTCTGTCTCTCTCTGTCCCAAAAATAAATAAAAAACGTTGAAAAAAAATTAAAAAAAAAAAAAAAAAAGTAAGTGATCTCTAGGGGTGCCTGGGCAGCTCAGTTGGTTAAGCGTCCGACTTTGGCTCAGGTCATGATCTCACAATTTGTGAGGTCAAGCCCTGCGTCGAACTCTGTGCTGACAACTCAGAGCCTGGAGCCTGCTTCAGATTCTGTGTCTCCCTCTGTCTCTACCACTCCCCCTTCCCTGCTCATACTCTGTCTCTCTGTCTCTCTGAAAAAGAAATAAACATTAAAAATATTTTTTTTTAAGTAAATGGCCTCAATAACACCAACCAAAAGCCAGAAATGGTCAGACTGAAAAAACAAAAAGGCTCAACTATATGCTGTCTACAAGAATTCACTTTAAATATAATGATATTAGATTAACGTAAAAGAATGGAAAATGATAAACCATGAAATCACACTAACCAAAAGAAACCGAGAATGACTATGTTAATATCAAAGTAGATGTCAGAACAAGGACTATTACCAGGGAGAAAGAGGGATCAACATTAAGAACACATAACATTCCAGATATGTATGTAAAAAACAACACAGCTTCAAAATACATGAACAAAAAACTGACAGAACTAAAAGGAAAAAAACACAAATCCACAATTATACTTAGAGACATCAAAACACCTCTCATTAGTCAATAGAACAGCAGAAAATCAACAAGGACTGAGAAGACTTGAACAACATCATCAATAAAGTTGACCTAACTAATAAAGTATTCCACCCAACAACAGGAGAAAACACACTCTTTTCAAGTACACATGGAGCATTCAAATACACATAGAGTAGATCAGGGGTCAGCAAACTATCACCTGGAGGCCAAGTTCAGCCCACCATCATTAACTCTTATTGGAACACACCTATGCCCATTTTTTTGCATATTGTCTGTGGCTATTTTTGTGCAACAAAGACAGAGATAAGTAGTTGCCAGAGAGGCTATATGGCCCTAAATGCAAAAAGTATTTACTGTTTGACACTTTACAAAAAAGCTACCTACCTCTGATTCTGAATAATAAGGAAACACAGTGAATTTATGTGGGGAATAAACTTAGGAATTCCCTGGGCTTGTACCCGATGGGTTAACAAGGCATAAAGAATTACAAAGCCATAGGATGCTCACACCCAAGTTTGGGTAAACAAGATTAGGTAAATAAGGATAGGGAGGGTGGGGCAAAGGCCCCAGGATAGAGAGGGTAGGGCCAAGGCCCCAATACAATGGTGTAGGAGGTAAACAAAATCAGGTATCCAGGGCGAAAACACCCCCCTATTTAGTACTATAGCAGAAAGCGGCTTTCACAGGAAGGAAGGACCAAATTAGGTAAACAGATAAATGGGGCTACAGACCTCTGTGGGGTGAAGCTGCCCAAAGTGGAACTAATTAGCAAAAGAAAGGTGCCTTGTTGACCCTGAGGCAGCATGCTTTATCTGTCTTATCCCCTAGACTGGCTAAGATAAAAAGACACTGGTGCCTCTGTCTGCCTCATGTCGGCTCTTAACATCCATCTGCCCTATGCCAGGATTTTGTTTTATATTGACCTAAACCCCTAACAACGATATCCACAGAACCCCCTTTCCCTCACGCCCATGAGTTAATGCTCACAGATTTATTGTCTCTTTGTGCATGTCCATCACCATGTTTGTAAGCCTTCTGATCCTAATAAAAATGGAGCAAGGACCCTTAATCGGGGCTCTTGTCTTTTCCTGGACATTAGCCATCTCTCGAATTTTACTCCTGCGTCCCACTTAGACAAGAAAGAACTTTAGACCCAGAGTCTAGGACAAATTTAAAAGAATGGAAAACACACAAAGCAATTCTCTGACCATAATGGAATTAAATTAGGAACTGATAATAAAGATATTTTAAAATTTCCCAAATTTTTGGAAATTAAACAGCATCCTTCTAAATAACCCACTGGCCAAAGTGGAGCTCTTGAGACAATTAGAAAATATTGTAATCTATATAAATATGCAAATATATTAAAATTTTCTGGGAGGATATAACTAGAGAAGTACTTACAGGAAAATTTATAGCAATAGTGCTTATATTAGAAAAGGAAAATGATCTCAAATTATATTCTAAGCTTGCATATTATGAAACTAAAAAAATAAGAGCAAATTAAACAAGGGCAGAAGATTAGACAGAACTGTGTGCCTGTCTGTCAGGTGACCAGTCAGGCCACAGTCTATGAGAGGAGGGGTCAAATAAAGAAAGGCTTAAAAAAAAATCAATCATTTTCCCCAAATCTCTGCAATTATAGAGACAGTACAAAGGATTCTGATTCGAAACCCATGGACCAAAATGAGGATGAAGGGGGCTTTATAACTTTAATTGAAAAGTATACAATAAAGAAGTAAAAGCTACTAATCTCCTATTCACTTTGTGTTTTAATTATTAGTGAACAAAACACAAAATGTTTTTTAGTGTTGAAAACTAAAATGTTTTTTAGTGTTTTTTAGTGTTGAAAATCACTCAAGAAGAATTAAGAAGAATTAACCTGAATATTCTATTCTATTCTATTAATTTCTATTCTATTCTATTCAAGAAATTGAATTTGTAGTTTAAAACTTTCTAACAAAGAAAAGCACAGGCCCAGAGGACTTTACTGCTAAACTCAACCAAACATTTCAGGAAGAAATAAAACCAAATCTATATAATCTTGTCCATAAAATAGAAGAGGGAGGAAAACTTTCTAACTTATTTTATGATGCCAGCATTACCCAGATACCAAAACCAGAAAAGGATATTATAAGAGAGAAAAACTACAGCCCAGTATCAGTATCTTTCATGAACATGGACACAAAAACTCTCAACAAAATATAATCAAATCAAATCCAGAAACATATAAAAAGGATAATATACCATAAACAAGAAAGCCTTATTACAGGAAAGCAAAGATATTTCTATGCAACAACAGGAGAATACACATTTTTTTCAAGTGCACATGGAGCATTCATCAAAGTAGATCAAGGGTCAGCAAACTATCACCTGCAGGTAAAATTCAACCACCATCAATTTTTGTAAATATTTGATGACACTCCACCAAAGAATTTCTAAGGATAGCAAATAAGTACATGAAAAGATGCTCTGTATTGTAAGTCATTAGGCAAACAAAATACCACTATCAACCTATTAGAATCCTAAGTTTAAAAAATAATAATTGACGATACCATGTGCTGAAACTCTTCATATATTTCTGGTCAGAAAGCAAAATAGTATAGCCACTTTGGAAAACAACTGGCCATTTCTTATAAATAAACCTTGTCTAGATCTTAAAAAAAAAAAAAAAAGTTAACTCAAAATAGATCAAAGACCTAAAAGTATAATATAAAACCATAAAACTCCTAGAAGAAATTTAGGAGAAAATTTTTGTGACCTGACGTTAGGCAAAGAGTTCATAGATGTAGCACCAGAAGCATGACCAAAAAAGATAAAAAAATGGATAAATGTGATTGCATCAAAACTAAAAACATTTGCTATGCAAAAGACACTGTTGAGCAAATAAAAAGACAGCCTACTGAGGGAAAAAAACAAATTGATGATTATCTGGTTCAAAGGTTTCAATTTACAGATCAGAAAACTGAAGCCCAGAGAAGACAAATAACTGCCTTGTCAAACTTACACAACTCACACATTGATGAAGCCAGAACTTTAGAAACCAAATCAGACAGAGGAGCAGCTGCACATTTTAACAACTCACATTAAAATCTCAGAATCACTTCAATTAAATTGATCAAGGCACTTAAAATCTTATTAGTCTTAATCTTTTATTTTAAAGTCAAATCAGCAACAATATTTAACAATTACCCCTATTCATTGTCATAAATATAACTCAGACAAAATCACCTAGAACTTAAATAAACACTAAAATGATCAAAAATAAGGTTTTGTATGACCCATCTTATTCCACTTTAACTCTTGTTTTATCCATTTACCCATACTGAGGTCACACATTAATAGCCTTAGTTGCATTCATCCTGAAAATCAGTTTTGTCTGAGTACATCCATAGAATCCACTGAGTAACCTCAAATACAAGGCAAGGAAGTTATCCAAAGACAAAATGGGTCCATCTGCCTGAGCCTAGTCCAGAGGCAGGAAGATTGGAGAGACAGAAATGTGTGTCTGTTTATCAGGTGACCAGTCATGCCACAGTCAGTGAGAGGAGGGCTCTAATAAAGAGAGGGCTAAATTGGGGCGCCTGGGTGGCTCGTTCGATTAAGTATCCAACTTTGGCTCAGGTCATGTTCTCACGGTTCATGGTTTGAGCCCCGCATCCAGCTCTGTGCTGACATCTCAGAGCCTGGAGCCTGCTTCCGATTTTGTGTCTCCCTCTCTCTCTGGCCCTACCCCGCTCACACTCTGTCTCTCTCTCTCAAAAATAAACATTAAAGAGAGGGCTAAAAATATAAATAAATAAATAGACAGATAGATAGATAAATCATTTCCCCCAAATCTCTATTACACAGAGAGTACAAAGGATTCTGATTTGAAACCCAAGGAACAAAATGAGGATGAAGGGGACTTCTATAACTTTAATTGAAAAGTACACAACAGGAAAGAAAAAGCCACTAATAATTTCATCACAAGAAAATTATATAATTAAATGAAGGCTCTCCCATTCCTGACACCCTTTTAGACTGCCCCAACCCTATTTGATCCAAGTTAATCCCCTAAAGAAACCATGGTTAACAGTTGTATAACTTTAGAGAAAGATGCACATAAAGTTTTTTAATGAGATTATGCTATGCATATTGGACTGAAATTGCTAAAAATATATCATAGTTAGGTTTTCAGGTCAGTATTTATTTTTGATAGCCCTCAGTATTTCATAATTTACCCAGTCATTTCTCTATTGATAGACATATAGGTCATTTCTAACTTCTTAAGATTCTGGCTAAGGAAGAGTTTCCTAAAGGTTCTTAACAAAGTTCTAGTTCAGGAAGAGGAATTAGAGAAGCACACACAAAAGCATTCATAAAATGAGTAAATGGTGAAAAGGAATTTAAGGAAGGCTGGAATTCCAGTAAAACCAGACTTAACTTTACCTCAAGCTTTGTGACAAATAAGTAAGATAGCATATATAAAGAATCTGGCACAATACATGGCCACAATAAATGTTACTTTCCTTCCTACGGCATTTCTTCTTTTCAGTTCCTACCTGATAGAGCCTAGTATGTGGAAGAATTTTAAATTCCTGGGTTTGAGGCTGAAAGAGATTCAAGTGACCCCCTAGAACCATCCTGAAAGGCACTGCTTACTAACAGAGAACAGGTATCCCAAGACAAAACCCATGTCTTCTCTCTATACATCCTTAGGGTAATTTACTTACCACCCTGAGGAATTTGCTACTACCCTACAGAGATAGCCTTTGTCTCAATTCTGTTTTTGAGGATTTCCATTGCAATAACCCAAGAACCAAGGTCTCTTTTCAAAAAAATTATTTATTTATTTATTTATTTATTTATTTATTTTATTTATTTATTTATTTTGAGAGAGAGAGAGAGAGAGTGAGAGTACATGGGAAAGCAGGAATGGGGGCAGGGGCAGAGAGAGAGAGAGAGAGAGAGAGAGAGAGAGAGAGAGAGAGAGAGAAAGAGAATCCCAAGCAGGCTCCATGCTGTTGGTGCAAAGCCTGACCTGGGGCTCAAACTCACCAACTGTGAAATCATGACCTGAGCTGAAATCAAGAGTTGGATGCTTAACCAACTGAGACACCCAGGCGCTCAGAACCAAGGTCTCTTTACATTTGTCATCCACCATGGGTCACCATACTAGTAAGACTCCTGGGAGCTTTCCCTGTAATATACTGGAGTTCTGAAAATGATCATCATTGTATACATGAGAAGACTTTCTATAAAGTCTTCCTTAACCCCCTTCAGGAAGAATAAACACTCTCTTCAAATGTTTTCCCAAAGCATATGTGTTGCTGATAAGTTTATTATCACTCTCATCACATCCTTTTGGTATAGTTATTTTTTTGTTATTTTCTTTTTCAACAGGTGACTTTTCTTGACCATGCACCTCAATTCGAGGTATTTTTTATACTCTGCACCCCAGCTAATCATTCTGCAATCACTTCCAAGTATTACTACTGAGACTACTACTACTAATACTTTTAAGAATAGTTGTGAAAATAATTACATTAAGCTTTAAAGTTAACACATATCTCATCTGATTCTTAGAATAACTATGTTAAATAAATATAACAGATAATATTACATTCTTGGTTTCACAGCCTTAAAACCCTAAGCTACAGAAATTGGATAACTTACCCAAGGTTACAAAGCTAATAACTAGTAGCACTACCTCAAATCCCAGCCTTTTTGTACAACAATAGAAAAATATTGCTTCTTCACTAACAGTGGCAGTTAGACTGGATTGCTAAAGAAAATTTATAGGACCCAAAATGACAGTGCTTGCACAAAGGATACACTGTTGTAACAGTTTTACTGAAGGGATCTACATCACTGCTATAGATTCTCACAGGAAGTAGTCTGGAGAGGTCAGGTACAGCCTCCTACTGTCCTCCCTCTGATGGCAAATGCACAGAACTTGGAACTAGAAAGCCCAAAATGGAATCTCAACTGAGGTTTTTTTATATTTTGCTGATCGCCTGGGCATATATTCCTGCTATGTAACCACAACAGCACAGCCATCCAAAAATCTCACTAAAACCAGGTGCAAATCATCAGTCCCACTCTTATCAAATGCTAACAGGCCAGTACAACCTGACCCAAAACTCCTCAGAGCAACACCAGTAATCAATATGCTTCATGCCATGCAGGAACTGCAGCATGACAGCTCAGGCTGATTCCAGCTCAGAAGGAATTAACCCTCACTGCACGCTTCCCTCTGTTGTATTTGCCCTCTAGGGTGCAAAAACAAGTGCCGTCTTTGAAAACAAGAGCAATCCTGCACCCTCAGAGGAGTGCTTGAAGTTCCTGGACTTGGGAAGGATTTATTCCTGTTCCTAAAAGTGATAGGAATGCCATAAACAGGTACTATTTCAGTCTTCAGAGGTTCCTTCTGTTACTGAATGTTTACATTCATGCAAAGTATTGAGGTATTTCTTTCAGACACATGGTTGCATCTGAGAACCTGATAATGTCCCTGTTCTGCAGGAGCTAGGGAGCTATCCTGTCAATCTCATCTACCAGCTCAGTAACCCCTGCTTTCTATCTCATGCTCCCATCACTTTCTCAGACTCCTCTTCAACAGATCATCTTAGTGTAAGGTAAAAATTACTAATTTGTTACAAAATTCCAGTCCCCAGAATCTGGTTTTGCCCACGAAGCTTCCAAGAGGCTAGGAATTTAGGGTTCTTCTGCCTCCCTCAGCATTGAGTCTCATTTCTGATGCTCTGGAGCTGGAAGAAGGTAAAATCTCAACTTTCAGAACTCTGGCTTCAGGGATCAGACACTTCTTTTAAAGACTGCTGCCACACCATTTTGATTACTGTAGCTTTGGAATATATTTTGGAATCAGGAAGTGTGATGCCTCCATCTTTGTTCTTGCTCAAAATTGCTTGGTCTGTCTGAGATCCTTTGAGATTCTATATGAATTTAAATTTTTTAATTTCTGTAAAAAAAAAATACTATTCAGATTTTGATAGGGACTGCAGTGAACCTATAGGTCATTTTGGGTATGTGAAAAATAATTCTTCCAAGCCATAAACATGGGATGAGTTTCCATTTATTTGTATCTTTTTAAATTTCCTTCAATGTTTTATAGTTTTCAGTGTACCAGTCTTTTTCACCTCCTTGATCAACTTTATTCCTAATTATCCAACTAGTGAGTATATATCCAAAGGAAACAAAATCATCTCAAAGAGATATCTGCATTCCCATGTTCACCGCAGCATTATTTACAATAGCCAACCAGGAAAGCAACCTAAATGTCCATTGACAGATGAATGGATAAAGATGACATTTACATACAATGGAATATTATTCAGTATTAAAAAAAGGAAATCTTGGGGCGCCTGGGTGGCGCAGTCGGTTAAGCGTCCGACTTCAGCCAGGTCACGATCTTGCGGTCTGTGAGTTCGAGCCTCGCGTCAGGCTCTGGGCTGATGGCTCGGAGCCTGGAGCCTGTTTCAGATTCTGTGTCTCCCTCTCTCTCTGCCCCTCCCCCGTTCATGCTCTGTCTGTCTCTCTCTGTCCCAAAAATAAATAAAAAACGTTGAAAAAAAAAATTTTTTTTAATAAAAAAAAAATTAAAAATAAATAAATAAATAAATAAATAAATAAAGGAAATCCTGGAGCTCCTGGGTGGCTCACTTGGTTGAGCATCTGACTCTTGATTTCAGCTCAGGTCATGATCCTGGGGTCATGGGGTCGTGGGATCGAGTCCCCCCATCAGACTCTGTGCTGAGTGGGGAGCCTGCCTGGGATTCTCTCTCTCCCTCTGCCCCCTCCCCCACATGCACTTTCTCTCTCTGTCTCTCTCTGTCTCTGTCTCTCTCTCTCTAAACATAAAATAAACATAGGGGTTCCTGGGGGGCTCAGTCAGTTAAGCATCTGACTTCGGTTCAGGTCATGATCTTGCGGCTCGTGAATTTGAGCCCCACGTCAAGCTTGGAGCCTGGAGCCTGCTTCAGATTCTGTGTCTCCCTCTCTCTCTGCCCCTCCCCCACTTGTATTCTGTCTCTGTCTCAAAAATAAATAAAACATTTAAAATAATTTAAACAGGGGCGCCTGGGTGGCTCAGTCGGCTGAGCGTCCGACTCCGGCTCAGGTCATGATCTCGCGGTCTGTGAGTTCGAGCCCCACATTGGGCTCTGTGCTGACAGCTCAGAGCCTGGAACCTGCTTTGGATTCTCTGCTCCTTCCCCGCTCATGCTCTGTCTCTCTCTCAGAAATAAATAAACATTAAAAAAATTAAAAAAAAATAAATACATAAAATAAAATAAAATAATTTAAACATAAAATAAAAATAAATAAAAATTAAAAAGGAAATACTGCCATTTGGGAAAACACAGGTGAAACAGAGAATATTACTCTAAGTGAAATGAGACAGACACAGAAGGACAAATACTACATGATCCTACTTACATGAGAAATCTAAAATAGTCAAACTTTATGTAAGTTAGTCAAACTTTATGTAAGAAGCAGAGAATAAATGGTGGTTGCCAGGGGCTGGAAGGACAGGGAAACTGAGAAGTATTAGAGTATAAAGTTTCAGTTATACAAGATGAGTAAGTCCTAGAGATCTTCTGAGTAGCATAGTGCCTACAGTTAACAATACCATATTGTATACTTAACAATTTGCTAAGAGGGTAGATCTTATGTTAAGTATCATCACAAAAAATAAAAAATAAATAAGGAGAATAGGAGGAAACTTTTAGAAGTGATGGACATGTTTATGGCATTGATTTTGGTGATGATCTCATGGGTATAATCTTACCTCCAAATTCATCAGACTATGTATATTAAAAATGTACAGCTTTTTAATCATACCTCAATAAAGTATTTAAAAAAAAAAGACTAATGTCACTATCAAGCTTAAAGAATACAGTAGTCCCTCCTTATCTTGCAGGGATACATTCCAAAACCCCCAGTGGATGCCTGAAACCAAGAACAGTACTGAACCCTATATATCGTGTTTTTCCTGTAAATATCTATAAGTTTAACTTATAAATGAGGTACAATAAGAGATTAACAACAATAATCAATGCTAAAATAGAACAGTGATAACAATACATTATAATAAAAGTTATGTGAATGTGTTCTCAAAATATCTTATTGTACTGTACTCACCCTTCTTGTAATGATGATGTGAGATGATAAAATGCCTACAAGATGAGATGAAGACAGGCATTATAATGTAGCATTAGTCTACTAGTGACCTTCTGACCATCTGTCAGGAGGAGGATTATGTGCTTCTGGACCATGGTTGACCTGGTCTAACTGAAATCACAGAAGCAAAACCACGGATAAGGGGAGACTACACTACCTACAGCTGCCACTAGGTAGCACCAGTGAGCCAAGAGTGTACACAGGGGCAGAAAAAAATGAAAAGAAACAGGAGGAATGGATAGAACCAACATTACTTGAATATTTACTTATTCTTCATAGCAGCTCTATATGAGATGAGTATCAGCCAGACAGGGGAGAGAGAAATGCGCCCTCTAATTTCATATTCTGATACACCCACACATATCCTCATAATTTAACTTTCCGAGCCCTCAACTTAATGTCTCTATATCCCTGAGAAGGAAATATATGTAGTCATCAGACAAGTGATGAGACGTTAAAAATGAGGGCAGATGAAATTATCAACATATATTTCTGAATGCAAGTCCCTGCTCTACTGCTCTACCACTGTATAAATTTCAACCCGTGCTTCCTTCCAACTCTCACATTCATGTAAGTCAAGCTTGAAAATCAGGTATTATTTAGCACCCCTTCCCTTGTATAGCAAAGAGGGTTGAAGCTCAAAGAATGAAGTTCCCCACAAGCACTAGTTGAGCTAAGAATCAAATCCAGATCTGCTGTCAAAGCCTTTTGTCTTTAAATTAAAACATGAAACTGGCAGACAGGGTCCCTGAATCATGACTAGAACTTTATGTGAGGTTTTTTGGGGGGCCAAAGAAAGAAAAAAAACTCTTTATTTCTAGGAAGGTGCCTCAGCCAATTTTTCATCCAAACTTCACATCCACCTGACAGGAAGCAAGTCTGGCAGGGTCCACCCAGCAAGTCAGACACAGAGCTAAGGTGGAAATCCAGTTCTCCAGACTTGCTACAGAGGAGAGGCCAGCATTTCAGATGAAAGAAGAAAAAGTGAAGTAGCACTTCGAGGCAGAAACAGTGACTCTATAATAACAGTGACTAACATAATAATCATCACTTCTGTTTATCTGCTCCTTCCAACGGTTGGGCACTCTGCTAAGACACTTAGAACCACTCTATGGGGTACTGTTGTTGGTCACCTAGCATCGTTTTTCCTCTTCTTTCTGGAACAACATGCATTTTTTCCTTTGGGGAATTGCCTCTCCTATACTCTTTGCATGGTGGTTGATATGGGTTTGACCCACCCTCACCTCTTAGAAGTGATCCTTATGTTTATCATGCCACCCCTCTGGCCCAGGGATTGTTCAGAGTATAAACACAAGCTAATTCAGGCTTTTGAGGGCATAAGAAGACATTTGCTAAGGACTTTTTGGAAAGGTTCTTCTTTCTTCCATGGAAACTACCAGAAGAAAAGCTTCCCACTTTGGGATAATGGAATATAAAGGTGTTAAATCTAGAACTACTGCAACCATTGTTGCTTCCCTGAGGCAAGACAGCCTGAGGGCATAGCTCATAAAAGAAGGAAGACCAGGCAAGAGAACCCTAAAGAAATGAAACTAGAGGCCTGATGACATTCTAAGTGTCTACATCAAACATTTGAAGTCAAACCTACTTGAAGACTCCAGATACACATGTCAATACATTTCCCTTAAGCTAGCTTGAGTTTTCTGTTCTTTACAACCAAAGGCATCTAAACTGATATGTAGAAGTACTAGTATTATCTCTGTCTTAAATGTAAGAAAATGGGGACTTAGAAAGTTGCCCATTTGTAAGAAAATTTGACCCAGAACTCCCTGGCTGCAAAACCTTAGCTATTAATCACAAATCCTAGCCTTCACACACCAACATTCCAAAGGGAGGAAAATGCCTCTTGCCCTCTGGCTTTAGCTTGGAGCTTGCTAAATTCTGTCCCTTAATCATCACACTTTCTATATCTCCTCATCTAAACGCACACTTGAAGAACTAAGATATGACTAGATTGGCCATATGAGCTCACAGAAGCAAACAGGATGGTTCTATCTGATTTCAGAGGTGAGATACTATAATGACTCCCAGCCTAGAAACTGATCACATATCTTCAATGAGGATTTTCAACTGTTCCTGTTACCTAGATGCAATCATTTCCAGATCTCTGGTGACATCACAGAAATATCTGTCTAGTCATTGACATTGCCAGGCAGAGCAGAGTCCAAGCAAGATATGTGACAATGTGGCCTTGTAAACATACTGCTCATACTACACTTGCCAAGAGGGTGACAGGTTGATCACAAATAAACCCATAGTATCATTGGACCACCTATGTAATGCCATTTTTGAATTTCTGCCTCCACTCAGATTCCACCTGGAGAAGATTCCCAAATGTTCCCAGTCCCAACTGTGCTCAGATAGCTCTTTGCCCACTTAATCAAACCTATGAAATCACCCAGGTGGAGCTGCAGGATTTAATTTAATAATTCTAAAAAACAAACAAACAAAAAAACACCACGGGAGGGAGAGATGGAGGAAGGGAAAATCATCCAAATACTTCGCAGTGACTTTCCAGTGAGAGCCACCAGAAAGACTTTCCAAAAATATCTTCTCACAAAGTAACATGACTATAAGAGTTCATGCATGCCTCTTGGAAGCTAAGCTCTTTAGTCTCTGTAATGGAAATAGTCTCACTATCTCAAACTTGTTATTCACATTACTTTTTTCTGTTGTTGTTGTTCTTCACTATTACTCTGACCTTTTCTATCTTCCTTTAAACATGTCTCCACCTCATGACCCCGCTTGCTATACATGGTCTCTGCAATTAATGGAATTTGAAAGGTATACCCCAACTGCTGGGCTTTTTTCATTGACTATTCAAAATAATTTCAACTATTTTTTCAATCATTACATTTGGAATTCTGTTTGTACTTGAGAATAGGTCTCCTCAGACCACGGCAAAACAAGATGAGTCTCTCTGCATTTTTCTACCACATTACAGCAAATTAAGTCACAGGGAAGGAGAGGAGGAGCAAGGGCAGGAAACCCTGCAGAGGCACAAGCAGATGAAGACTGAAAAATAAAGCTCTAAGTGGCCCCAACACAGTTAATACCAAAAGGGAAAGAAATCATGCCTTTCGGCAGGGAGGGGAAAGTCTCTAGGTGTTAAGTCCAAAAGTCTACAAATCAGTGACTTAATTCTCACATAGACTGATACCCTATGAAGAATAGTTACTATAGCATATTAAGTACAACTGCTGAATAATGGGCATCAGTTGACTTGAAGAAAAACTTCTGTAGGGGCACCTGGGTGGTTTAGTCAGTTAAGTATCAGATTCTTGATTTTGGCTCAGGTCACAATCTCACAGTTCGTGGGATCAAGCCCCACCTCAGGGTCTGTGCTGACAGCATGGTGCCTGCTTTGGATTCGCTTTCTCCTCTCTCTCTGCCCCTCCCCCTACTTACATGCTCTCTCTTGCTCACACTCTCTCTCTCAAAATAAATTTAAAAAAAAAAAAAAAAAACCTTTAGTAACAAACACTGGAAGTAGGTTGTGTCTCCTGAATGACCTTCAGGACTATTCTGACCCTCCTAGCTCTCTGTAGAGCCCTACTCTGCTGAAGCAGCAACCAACTAATGTTTTAGACCTGCTGCTGAGGTGTCTCCCTGGAGGTATACAAAGGAAACCATCAGGAGAAGTCACTGTTGCTTAGCCTCTAAGCCCCTAGATGACCAATGAAGAGGTGGTCCTAGGGAGACAGACTTCACACAGAGAGAAAGACAGGGGTGGACACCTTCTTACAATCACAGTGTTAATGCTGAGCAGGCTTGGAAGTCATTTAGTTCAAAAGGCTTACTTTCCAGTTGACCCAAAGGGTAAAGTTACATGAGTAAGGTCACAACCCCAATATATTAAAGACCAAGGAACAGAACCACTTTTTCCCACCATGGTTTGCTTCTTTTCATCAGTTTTCACAAATTTTTACAAATCAGATTACAAGACTAAATTTCCTAAAACATAATCTCAAGGTTCATAAAAGAACTTGGGGTCAATTAATCAAACCTCCCTTATTGGAATCTCTTCTATAACATAACTTTTAATTGCTGTCCTATTTGTGCTTGAATAATCTCAGTGATGGCAAACTTATTATGCCCACAAAGCAAAATATTCTGTATACAGAGAGCTTGAATTGGATAAAAAAAAAAAAAAAAAAAAAATTCTTCCTTACACCAAAGAGAAATCTGGCTCCTTGAAACTTTCATGGGCCCTAGTTTTGCACTGGGGTCACATGGGGCAAAGAGAAACCTTCTTATGCCATGGTCCCTGTAGTTACTTGAAGATATTTATGTCTCCCATTACTCTACTCTTCTCCAGATTGTATGTATACTTTAGTTCTTTCAAACACTCTACATACCTGAGGGTTTCAAATCTCATCATGCATTCTGATCATTCTGCACTGGACATTCCAGTTTGTCCAGGACACACTCCCATATGGGACTTAATGAACTAACTTGGGAGCTCCAAGTATAGTCTAATGACTACAGAAAGGAGATCATCTCCCTTATTCTAGTCAACAGAGCAGCCCCTTGAACCACATTTAGGTCAGCAATATACAACTGCTCTTTCTACCTTCTCTCCAGTGTTTACCCCCAAAAGGGTAAAAATACTTAAATTTATAATCCACTGGACTAATATTCAATTGTCTTTGGAAATATTCCAATTCTAGACCAACTAAATCCAGATAAGCAAGCAGAACTGGCAGTCTATGGAGATCATAAGAAAAAAGTAGAAGGCAGTCAACAGTCCTTAAGATAGATGCTCATCACTTTTGTGTGGTTTAAAAGTTGCTCCTATTAGGCAGTTGATTAATGAAGTCGTTTCTCAAATAAACTGTGAACATCATGAAATACAAGAAGTAAGTAAGAGTGAGGCTATCAGCTTCTGGGGATTTATTAAAATAAAAACAGATATCCATCTCTAAGCATGATCCAGGCAGTGTGTATAAAAGGATGGATGTTGATAGACTTCTCAATGTCCCTTCCAGCCAGTTTACAGATACTAAATTTGTAAGTCACACTTCAAGACTTTGAAGTGATGCTGTAACATTAAACCAACAAAATAACAAAAATTTACAAGGTAATGTGGATCAACTAATTCTTAGAATCAAGCATCTACCCTGAAAAAATATGAAAGCAGACCATTCAGATGACAGAATGGAACTATCATTGTCCTGAAATAGATACCTTCTCCAGGATTTAGGCCTTAGCCAGTTTTTAAATTACTGAAATGTCAACAAAAATGCTTTTCATGTGACAAGTCCATAGCATTGTGTCTAATAGTAAGATAAGCTTAATGGTGGTGGGAAAGTCCAGCTCCAGCTCCGTGTGGTTTTAAATGCTCACTTTGTAGGTGAAAGAGATCAAAGAGGAACTCTAAAACTGTCAAGTATTTTGTTTTCAAGGAAAAAAATTTTTTTCAAAGTCTAGTGTTGTGTTTTTAAATCTTATTTGTTACTAGTGGGAAGTTCAGATAGTTTATTTCTGTCTTGTGAATTTCATTGTGTGTTCAAAGAGTGTCATATCGACCTAAATTTACATTTAAGGTATGTATTGTTTCTGATCATGGTATTTGGAATGTGACCAGAGAGATGGCTGGATAGGGAGAGATCCTTTTTGTGTAGTTTGGGATGACGCAGGAATTAACAGAAATATGTTGACTAAAAATAGCATGGAAAAGTGCTCTAGAAAATTTCTGTGGTGAGCGAGGCTGTTCCATAATACTTAGTTCATGTCTCACAGAATGTCTTCATGAAATGGAAAAACAGATTTTTATATTGGTGAAAGTAAATCTTGCTGGGAAAAAAAAAAGCAGTAATATGCTAGAGACTTTTGAAAACCAATATAAATTATTTGGGAGTTGGTTTTGTAGCTCTTTCTCTCTGGGTAATATAAGTGTATTCTAAAATATAGACTTCTGCCTCTACTCCCTATCACTCAAGAATGATCAATAGATACCCATGGGTAAAAATCTCCCCCCCAACACATACACTCAGGATCAGTAGGCGAACTTGCTTCTATTGCTTCTCTTTCTTACAAGCTGAAGAGGATGGCATGAGGCCTCTACAAATTAACTCAAGTGTGCTGTCTACCATGTTTCCTTGCTAACAATCACCTAATAATAAAATGAAGAGAACACTTAACCTGTTGCTTGGCCAAATGGCAAAACCCCCAAATACCAGTGCAGTGTGAATATTTGTGAGTTAAGGAACAGATTTTCTTTCCTGCCTGAGGGGGAAGTTGGGGTAAACAGAATTAGATTTAATTTGATTAGCAAGAGTCAACCAGGTTTTTCGCTCTCATAAAAATCACTGGTTCTCCAACTTTAAGGGGCATTGGAATCACTTGGAAAGCTAGCTAAAATGCACAATCCTGGGTCCCACAGGATTTTGACTGAATGGATTGAGAGAGGCCCTGAAAACTGCATATGAAACAAACACCATAGGTGGTCCTGGGTCCACACTTTGAGACAGCCCATTCTAGAAACCCCACCCACCTCCCACTGATACACATAGAATAGCTCCAAATAACCCATGTGAGTGATGAAATAAAATTTCAGCACAAATAAGTATTATTTTCCCTTTTCTTCTTCCCCCACCCCTCCTCTGGGTATTACTTCTCCTCCTCACCACACTTTCTGCTTTCCCCTTTTTTACCGTTTCCTTCCCCTCTGTCTTTGCATTTTCAGCTATGAATCATGGACAGGCAGAAGAAAGGGTAAAGAAGAAAAGGTAACAGAAGAAAAGGGTTTACTTGTCTTGATTTTCTGAGCACTGACTATCACATGTTAGTGGCCTTCTTAAATTCAAGAATTTTCCATGAGTCAGGTATTGATGATACAACTTCCTTATTTTACAGATCCACAACTTCTCTTTTCTTTTTCTATTACTGAATGCTTTGGAATCCACACAAGGGAACAACTGGAGAGGTAAAAGGAAAGGAAATTGAGTCTAACCTATTTTATTTATTACTTGTTAGCAGCTCAGAGACTCACCAGAAGAACAAAGGCTAGAGAACAAGAATATCAAGAACAAATTTGCTCACTCATTTTTCCATTTATTCTAACATCAACAACTATTTTATCTTTTTTCCAGAGCATGAGATAAAAATTAAGTAAAACATAGTTTTCATTGTTGAACACTTGTTCCAAAAACAATTAAAAATCAAGAAATCAAAGAAAATCAAATAGAAGACTGAAATATATTTTCATAATATGACATCAACTTTGTTTCTAAAGCTAATGGATCTCCCTTCATTCACAAAGGATATCTTTACTTAGGTCACTCAATCTTCAAGTTTTCACTAAAAACAAATGAAGATGTGTTAGTTTACCTATTTTCCTTTCTGTAAATCCTTGGTTATTAACTTAGTGTCCCGAGATCCCAAGAGGCTCCAAGAACTTGGATGGGGGGAAAAATGCATATTGATTTTCACTAACTTCAATCTGGTATGTAACATATTTTTCTTTTATGAATGTCATAAATAAACTACAGTAATACTAGCAGTATTTGTGACTGCTGATAACAATCACAGATATTTTTCTTATTACATTACAGTTGTAAAAATATGTTAAAATAGCATTTACATTCATTGCTATATTAAACTATGATAGCTTGTAGACCAGCTGATATATCTTATTTAATGTGTTAATATATATTAATCTATTATAATTGTTCCAATATATTGGTATCTGTACTTCAATATAATCGATTTCCTTATTTATAACCTTATGTACTTTGTTTCCTGTATGTCAAATATTTTTTTTTTAGTGTTTATTTTTTTGAGAGAGAGAAAGAGAGAGAGCAGGGGAGGGGCAGAGAGAAAGGGAGACACAGAATCTGAAGCAGGCTCCAGGCTCTGAGCTGTCAGCACAGAGCCCAATGCGAGGCCTAAACTCACCAACCGTAAGATCATGACCTGAGTCTAAGTCAAACGCTCAACAAACTGAGCCACCCAGGTGCCCCTGTCAAATATTTTAAAAAAGAGGTCCACAGCATAAGAAAGGTAAGAACTCCAATAAATTCTCAATACCCTAATTCTGTGTCAAATTAAATAATCTTTAAACACAATATACTAGCTTAGGTCTCCATATGAATATGTTCAGTGACCACAGCTTAATAAGCCCTTGAATTCTGAATGATCATGAAAGTAAAAGACATTTATTTACCCATAGGATGTCTCTGCAGGTATGCCCGTTTCTTTACTCATCATCCTTTATAAGGAAACCCACTAATTTCTCTTCAGAATTCAATGTCACAAAAATATACTACAAATAGATTTTTATGATTTTCTTTATTAAATACTAAGAACTATGTCTCTGTTTGTGTGTGTTCTTAGTTGTTGGTTTGCTAAGGCTGCCAGGAGGATCAGAGCTAAACGTAGTATCTGATATTACTGACAATATCATCCCAGTTTTGGTGTAAAACTGTTTCCCTTTCTGGGGCGCCTGGGTGGCTCAGTCGGTTAAGCATCTGACTTCAGCTCAGGTCATGATCTCAGGGTCCATGAGTTCAAGCCCCACGTCAGGCTCCGTGCTGACAGCTCAGAGCCTGGAGCCTGCTTTGGATTCTCTGCCTCCCTCTCTCTCTGCCCCTCTACCACTCGTGCTCTGCCTCTTTCTCTCTCTCTCTCTCTCTCTCAAAAATAAATAAACATTAAAAAAAAACTGTTTACCTTCCCTTCCCCAGAAACTATCAGAAAATAGTTTCTGATATATGTTTTAGCTACCCTGTGCTATAGGGTTTTTTTTAATTACAAGTTGATATAAAACATTTTTTGAAGTAGGAAGAGTGGGAATTATGAAGAGGTTATTCTTAATGGCTTTAAAGAATACTAAAGTCCTTTAGTCTAAATATTGTCTAGATATTGTTCTCTCCTATCTTGGGAGATCTTTATCTCCTTTATCTCCTTTATCTCTCCTATCTTGGGAGATAGGATCTTTATTTCCCCCATCTAACTTCTAGAAGCTTTCTGAGTCATTAGTGTTCATGAGCCCTACAACCCTAATCAACTACTAGAAATGAAGGAACTTCTGCACCGGATGTTATAAGCTGTTATGGGGGCCCAGGCAGGTCATGCCCACCACAGAAAGATTCCGCCAGCCTTAATAGAAATAAGCTGTCCCATGACATCCCAGTGATTCAGTTCTCCCAAGCATTAACGAGCGGTTATGCAAATATTCATGAACTGCAGAGGGACTTTGCCTTTTAAGAAGCTACTCACCAAACCAGCATCTGATTTTTTTAATCAATGCAATTGCCACCCACCCACCCACCACACTATTCCTCCCTCTTTCATCCTTATGCCCATCCCCCCACAATCCAGGTACACTCACGTCACGGAAACTCCCAGAAGCTTCCCAAGGCTTCCCAAAGTCTTCCAGGAAAATCAAAGGAATAAACGTTCTGAGAGAGAAGAGTGAACCCACGTAGGTCACTTTAAATCCGGAATGAGACTCCTTGAAACTTTACTCTGAATGAAGCACCCATTGTCTCCATGCACTAAATGTTGATTTTGGCCTGACTCACTGCTATTGAGAGGAAGTAATGAGTTTTCTTACTGAGTTTCTGATAAAGAATAAGGAGAGCTAAGTGGTCTAACTTCAGTTCTGCCTTTGACCTTCTGGAGACCCTAGGCATATTTTACCCACTGGTTTCTCAACAGGTGCTAATGATTGAATTACTCCTTAGAAAGTACTCTGATCTCTTGAGAGGAAAAACTATAACCACAACCTACACAAGGGCTTGACTTCTGCTAGCAAAGAATGGTTTTCTGCTTAGGGAGTAGTGGTCAACTGAAAAGAAGGAGGAGAAGGAAGAGGAGAAGGAAGAGAAGGCAAAACAAAACAAACCAAAATGCTGAGGCTGAGGCTGAAATTTCAAAACTGATCTTACACACTGTCCTTTGCCAAAGTCTGTTTAATCACAATGATGATTTGAGTTTACACTCGAATCATAATTTCACGATAAAAATGCCATCCTTGAGAAATGGACAGATACTTCTCAGGAAATCAGAACACTAAAAACAGCATTAAATCATTCAATAAAGAGATAGTAAATAACTACTATGGGTCAGGCCTTGAAATAGAAATCAGGCATACTTTAGTGAATAAAACAAACATGGACAGCTTTTTGGTCTTTTTTCAGAATAAACATACATCCAACCTTTGACTCAGCAACCCTATCTCTAGGTACTTGTCCATAGGAAATGAACACATATGTACATAAAAATACAGTAAAATCTTGGATTGCCAGTAACTTGTTCTACGAGTGTTCTGCAAGACAAGCTAACATTTCTAATACATTTCAACTTGACAAACAGGCAATGTCTTGCAATATGAGTAGTACGTGACACTGAACATCACATAATCACAACTGACTGCCAATGGTTCTTGAAATTCGTTTTGATATAAAAGTGCTTTGAATTACAAGCATGTTTCTGGGATGAATTATGCTCGCAAACCAAGGTTTTACTGTACTTGTACAAGAATGTTCATTATATGTATGTCAGCTATACTTCAATAATAAAAAGTGTTCGAAAAAAGAATGTTCATAATGGCCTTACCCATAATGCCAAAAACTGGAAATAACTGAAAATATCAGCAATAAGAAAATGGAGGACCAATTTTTTAGTGTATTCATGCAATGGATTGTTACTCAGCAATAAAAGGGAATAAGTTTTTGATATCTACAAAAACATGAATGAATCTCAGGCATTATGTTGCCTGTTCTTGGACAGGCTAACTAAATGTATGATAACATATGTCAGCAAGTGGTTACCTCTGGTGAGGAATCAATCAGAGAGGAGCATGAAGGAACTTTCACAGATGATGAAAATATTCCATATGTCATTATAAGTGGTGATGACGTGGGCATACATATTGTCAAAACTCATCAAACTGAACATTTCAAGTATTTCCTCCTTATTTTATGTAAATTCTACCATAATTTTTTAAATAATCTATAATTATTTCTTCTAGATCATCTGTTTATTCTCAGAAGAGAGAGAGAAAAGAAAAAAATAACAAGCACAGTCCTTGTGAATCACAGTTCTTGTGGGGCAGTAATAGAAAATAATGGAGGTGTCCTATTAGTGTGGTTGTAGAAGGCCTTTCTGAGAAGATGGCCTAAGAGTCAAATGGTGAAAAGAAACAGCCATGTAAAGAACCCACAAGTAAAGGGAAGCATTTTGAGAAGAACAAACAGTGTGTGCAAAGACCCTGAGGTAAGAGAGTGTGGTGGTTCCAGGAACTGAAGGGGCAGTGTGACTTGAACATAGCAGGTGAGGGCTTTGGGGAAGATGGCAGCATAGGAGGACGCTGGGCTCACCGCACGTCCTGCTGATCACTTAGATTCCACCTACACCTGCCTAAAGAACCCAGAAAACCGCCAGAGGATTAGCAGAACGGAGTCTCCGGAGCCAAGCGCAGACGAGAGGCCCACGGAAGAGGGTAGGAAGGGCGGCGAGGCGGTGCGCGCTCCACGGACTGGCGGGAGGGAGCTGGGGCAGAGGGGCAGCCTGCCGGCCAAGCAGAGCCCCCGAGTCTGGCAGGCAAAAGCGGAGGGGCCGGAGTGTGTTCCGACAGCAAGCTCCACTTAGCGTCTGGGAGGTCATAAGTTAACAGCTCTGCTCAGAAAGCGGGAAGGCTGGAGGACAAAGGGAGGGAGAGCTGCTGAGCCCCTGGACGACAGAGCTCAGTTTGTTGGGGAACAAAGGCGCTCGCCAGCGCCATCTCCCCCGCCCATCCCCCAGCCAAAATCCCAAAGGGAACCAGTTCCTGCCAGGGAACTTGCTCGCTCCGCGCAAACACACAACTCTGTGCTTCTGCGGAGCCAAACCTCTGGCAGCGGATCTGACTCCCTCCCACTGCCACAGGGCCCCTCCTGAAGTGGATCACCTAAGGAGAAGCGAGCTAAGCCTGCCCCTCCTGCCCCCGTGTACCTTGCCTACCCACCCCAGCTAATACGCCAGATCCCCAGCACCACAAGCCTGGCAGTGTGCAAGTAGCCCAGACGGGCCACGCCACCCCACAGTGAATCCCGCCCCTAGGAGAGGGGAAGAGAAGGCACACACCAGTCTGATTGTGGCCCCAGCGGTGCGCTGGGGGCAGACATCAGGTCTGACTCCGGCCCAGCCCACCAACTCCAGTTATACACCACAGCACAGGGGAAGTGCCCTGCAGGTCCTCACCACTCCAGGGACTATCCAAAATGACCAAACGGAAGAATTCCCCTCAGAAGAATCTCCAGGAAATAACAACAGCTAATGAACTGATCAAAAAGGATTTAAATAATATAACAGAAAGTGAATTTAGAATAATAGTCATAAAATTAATCACTGGGCTTGAAAACAGTATAGAGGACAGCAGAGAATCTCTTGCTACAGAGATCAAGGGACTAAGGAACAGTCACGAGGAGCTGAAAAACGCTTTAAACAAAATGCAAAACAAAATGGAAACGACGACGGCTCGGATTGAAGAGGCAGAGGAGAGAATAGGTGAACTAGAAGATAAAGTTATGGAAAAAGAGGAAGCTGAGAAAAAGGGAGATAAAAAAAATCCAGGAGTATGAGGGGAAAATTAGAGAACTAAGTGATACGTAAAAAGAAATAATATATGCATAATTGGTATCCCAGAGGAGGAAGAGAGAGGGAAAGGTGCTGAAGGGGTACTTGAAGAAATAATAGCTGAGAACTTCCCTGAACTGGGGAAGGAAAAAGGCATTGAAATCCAAGAGGCACAGAGAACTCCCTTCGGACGTAACTTGAATCGATCTTCTGCACGACATATCATAGTGAAACTGGCAAAATACAAGGATAAAGAGAAAATTCTGAAAGCAGCAAGGGATAAACGTGCCCATATAAAGGAAGACCTATAAGACTCGTGACTGATCTCTCTTTTGAAACTTGGCAGGCCAGAAAGGATTGGCACGAGATCTCCAGTGTGCTAAACAGAAAAAATATGCAGCCGAGAATCCTTTATCCAGCAAGTCTGTCATTTAGAATAGAAGGAGAGATAAAGGTCTTCCCAAACAAACAAAAACGGAAGGAATTTGTCACCACGAAACCAGCCCTACAAGAGATCCTAAGGGGGATCCTGTGAGACAAAGTACCAGAGACATCACTACAAGCATAAAACATACAGACATCACAATGACTCTAAACCCGTATCTTTCTATAATAACACTGAGTGTAAATGGATTAAATGCGCCAACCAAAAGACATAGGGTATCAGAATGGATAAAAAAACAAGACCCATCTATTTGCTGTCTACAAGAGACTCATTTTAGATCTGAGGACACCTTTAGATTGAGAGTGAGGGGATGGAGAACTATTTATCATGCTACTGGAAGCCAAAAGAAAGCTGGAGTAGCCATACTTCTATCAGACAAACTAGACTTTAAATTAAAGGCTGTAACAAGAGATGAAGAAGGGCATTATATAATAATTACAGGGTCTATCCATCAGGAAGAGCTAACAATTATAAATGTCTATGCACCGAATACCGGAGCCCCCAAATATATAAAACAATTACTCGTAAACATAAGCAACCTTATTGATAAGAATGTGGTAATTGCAGGGGACTTTAACACCCCACTTACAGAAATGGATAGATCATCTAGACACATGGTTAATAAAGAAACAAGGGCCCTGAATGATACATTGGATCAGATGGACTTGACAGATATATTTAGAACTCTGCATCCCAAAGCAACAGAATATACTTTCTTCTCGAGTGTACATGGAACATTCTCCAAGATAGATCATATACTGGGTCACAAAACGGCCCTTCATAAGTTTACAAGAATTGAAATTATACCATGCATACTTTCAGACCACGATGCTATGAAGCTTGAAATCAACCACAGGAAAAAGTCTGGAAAACTTCCAAAAGCATGGAGGTTAAAGAACACCCTACTAAAGAATGAGTGGGTCAACCAGGCAATTAGAGAAGAAATTAAAAAATATATGGAAACAAACGAAAATGAAAATACAACAATCCAGACGCTTTGGGATGCAGCAAAGGCAGTCCTGAGAGGAAAATACATCGCAATCCAGGCCTATCTCAAGAAACAAGAAAAATCCCAAATACAAAATCTAACAGCACACCTAAAGGAAATAGAAGCAGAACAGCAAAGGCAGCCTAAACCCAGCAGAAGAAGAGAAATAATAAAGATCAGAGCAGAAATAAACAATATAGAATCTAAAAAAACGGTAGAGCAGATCAACGAAACCAAGAGTTGGTTTTTTGAAAAAATAAACAAAATTGACAAACCTCTAGCCAGGCTTCTCAAAAAGAAAAGGGAGATGACCCAAATACATAAAATCATGAATGAAAATGGAATTATTACAACCAATCCCTCAGAGATACAGGCAATTATCAGGGAATACTATGAAAAATTATATGCCAACAAATTGGACAACCTGGAAGAAATGGACAAATTCCTAAACACCCACACTCTTCCAAAACTCAATCAGGAGGAAATAGAAAGCTTGAACAGACCCATAACCAGCGAAGAAATTGAATTGGTTATCAAAAATCTCCCAACAAATAAGAGTCCAGGACCAGATGGCTTCCCAGGGGAGTTCTACCAGATGTTTAAAGCAGAGATAATACCTATCCTTCTCAAGCTATTCCAAGAAATAGAAAGGGAAGGAAAACTTCCAGACTCATTCTATGAAGCCAGTATTACTTTGATTCCTAAACCAGACAGAGACCCAGGAAAAAAAGAGAACTACAGGCCAATATCCCTGATGAATATGGATGCAAAAATTCTCAACAAGATACTAGCAAATCGAATTCAACGGCATATAAAAAGAATTATTCACCATGATCAAGTGGGATTCATTCCTGGGATGCAGGGCTGGTTCAACATTCACAAATCAATCAACGTGATACATCACATTAATTAAAAAAAAGAGAAGAACCATATGATCCTGTCAATCGATGCAGAAAAGGCCTTTGACAAAATCCAGCACCCTTTCTTAATAAAAACCCTTGAGAAAGTCGGGATAGAAGGAACATACTTACACATCATAAAAACCATTTATGAAAAGCCCACAGCTAACATCATCCTCAAAGGGGAAAAACTGAGAGCTTTTTCCCTGAGATCAGGAACACGACAGGGATGCCCACTCTCACCGCTGTTGTAACATAGTGCTGGAAGTTCTAGCATCAGCAATCAGACAACAAAAGGAAATCAAAGGCATCAAAATTGGCAAAGATGAAGTCAAGCTTTCGCTTTTTGCAGATGACATGATATTATACATGGAAAATCCGACAGACTCCACCAAAAGTCTGCTAGAACTGATACATGAATTCAGCAAAGTTGCAGGATACAAAATCAATGTACAGAAATCAGTTGCATTCTTATACACTAACAATAAAGCAACAGAAAGACAAATAAAGAAACTGATCCCATTCACAATTGCACCAAGAAGCATAAAATACCTAGGAATAAATCTAACCAAAGATGTAAAAGATCTGTGTGCTGAAAACTATAGAAAGCTTATGAAGGTAATTGAAGAAGATATAAAGAAATGGAAAGACATTCCCTGCTCATGGATTGGAAGAATAAATATTGTCAAAATGTCAATACTACCCAAAGCTATCTACACATTCAATGCAATCCCAATCAAAATTGCACCAGCATTCTTCTCGAAGCTAGAACAAGCAATCCTAAAATTCATATGGAACCACAAAAGGCCCCGAATAGCCAAAGTAATTTTGAAGAAGACCAAAGCAGGAGGCATCACAATCCCAGACTTTAGCCTCTACTACAAAGCTGTAATCATCAAGACAGCACGGTATTGGCACAAAAATAGACACATAGACCAATGGAATAGAATAGAAACCCCACAACTAGACCCACAAACGTATGGCCAACTCATCTTTGACAAAGCAGGAAAGAACATCCAATGGAAAAAAGACAGTCTCTTTAACAAATGGTACTGGGAGAACTGGACAGCAACATGCAGAAGGTTGAAACTAGACCACTTTCTCACACCATTCACAAAAATAAACTCAAAATGGATAAAGGACCTGAATGTGAGACAGGAAACCATCAAAACCTTAGAGGAGAAAGCAGGAAAAGACCTCTCTGACCTCAGCCGTAGCAATCTCTCACTCAACACATCCCCAAAGGCAAGGGAATTAAAAGCAAAAATGAATTACTGGGACCTTATGAAGATAAAAAGCTTCTGCACAGCAAAGGAAACAACCAACAAAACTAAAAGGCAACCAACGGAAAGGGAAAAGATATCTGCAAATGACATATCGGACAAAGGGCTAGTATCCAAAATCTATAAAGAGCTCACCAAACTCCACACCCGAAAAACAAATAACCCAGTGAAGAAATGGGCAGAAAACATGAATAGACACTTCTCTAAAGAAGACATCCGGATGGCCAACAGGCACATGAAAAGATGTTCAACGTCGCTCCTTATCAGGGAAATACAAATCAAAACCACACTCAGATATCACCTCACGCCAGTCAGAGTGGCCAAAATGAACAAATCAGGAGACTATAGATGCTGGAGAGGATGTGGAGAAACAGGAACCCTCTTGCACTGTTGGTGGGAATGCAAATTGGTGCAGCTGCTCTGGAAAGCAGTGTGGAGGTTCCTCAGAAAATTAAAAATAGACCTACCCTATGACCCAGCAATAGCACTGCTAGGAATTTACCCAAGGGATACAGGAGTGCTGATGCCTAGGGGCACTTGTACCCCAGTGTTTATAGCAGCACTCTCAACAATAGCCAAATTATGGAAAGAGCCTAAATGTCCATCAACTGATGAATGGATAAAGAAATTGTGGTTTATATACACAATGGAATACTACATGGCAATGAGAAAGAATGAAATATGGCCCTTTGTAGCAACGTGGATGGAACTGGAGAGTGTGATGCTAAGTGAAATAAGCCATACAGAGAAATACAGATACCATATGGTTTCACTCTTATGTGGATCTTGAGAAACTTAACAGAAACCCATGGGGGAGGGGAAGGAAAAAAAAAAAAAAAGAGGTTAGAGTGGGAGAGAGCCAAAGCATAAGAGACTGTTAAACACTGAGAACAAACTGAGGGTTGATGGGGGGTGGGAGGGAGGGGAGGGTGGGTGATGGGTATTGAGGAGGGCACCTTTTGGGATGAGCACTGAGTGTTGTATGGAAACCAATTTGACAATAAACTTCATACATTGAAAAAAAATAAAAATAAAAAGGTTGAAATTAAAAAAAAAAAAGAACATAGTAGGTGATGGGGAAGCTAGCATGAGATGAGGCTGGAAGGGGAAGGCAGAGGTCAGACAATATAGGTCAGAAAGGCCATGTTAAGATTTTATCTTCAGAGCAATAGAAAGGTATTGAAGGGTTTAATACGAGGAAATCGTGTCATCTAATTTATGTGTTTTAAAGATCAATTTGGCTTCTGGGATAGAACTGGAGGAACACATGAGCTAAGTAAACCAGATTCTCTCTTAAAAGCCATTATTAAACCCTTTCAGATTGAATTTAGTTTTTCAAGTGTATAAAGTAATTTTACTCTATCATATCAATCTTTTGGGCATAAGTGGCAAGTGTAAAAGAAGAGTCATTCTCTACTCAATGAAATGAGTTTGCCTTTTTCTGATTCTTTCATTCTTCAACCTGAAAGTACTCAAATACTCTTGACTACTGAATGGAGCTCATTCATTAAGAAATTCAGCCTTTGGGCACCTGGGGAGCTTAGTTAATTAAGCACCCGACTCTTATTTCGGCTCAGGTCATGATCTCACAGTTTGTGGATGGAGCCCCGAGTCAGTCCCTGCACTGACAGGGTGGAGCCTTCTTAGGATTCTCTCTCCCTCTCTCTCTCTGCCCCTCCCTGCTCACTCACTAGCTCCCTCTTGATCTCTCTCTCTCTCTCTCATAAATAAATAAAATTTAAGAAATGAAACCTCTTCTGTTGATACTGAAACTTCAGAAAGGACATACACAAAACAAAGATAAAGGAAAAGTTATTGCAATCAGCCAGTCTGCTGGGTCAACTCCAAATTAATGCCCACATTAGCCCTCAGGCTTTCTGCAGCTATCTTACAGACAAATGCTTAGGTTAGCAGAAAGAGAAAAGCAGTTTTCTCATGTCTTCCCCAGACCTTGTCTCCCAACCTCACAAAGGAGATAGCTCAGCCTGCAAAGCTAACGTGGAAAATACCCATCAGATCAGCAGCTGAGGAGCCCCCAGAGACAGGATTTCTTTATGCACCAAGAACTCTGCAAACACCCTGAAGTGGTCTGATTATGCACAACTTGGAACAATGAATAAGATTCCACCCACATGGGGTTGCCTGATTAAACAAAAAGTAAAAGTTGACAAACAAAGGGAAAGAGTGACTGACATGCTCAGACATCTTATATCTGCCGTGGAAATCAATGCTCAGCAAACACGCGATGGGGAAATACTACATCGCCGAGATCAAAAGAACAAGCTCCAGCTGTTTAGTTTGTTTTCAGCCTGTCAGCTAAAGTAGGTGTCTTCTCACTCAGAAATCAGTAGGAGAGGGAATACCCACAGTGACCCCCGCCCCCTCCTCCCACTCGGAGAGCAAACTTTTACTTGAAAAAAACACAAATTTCCCCAATATCTTTAAAGTGCTAAGTAGCTTTAAGAGCAACAAAATAAATACAGGTAAAAAAGAACCACGATGGGGTCTAATCAAGTCATAAGCAGAAAAATAAAAAATAGACATATCACAGAGAATGAGCTCTAATATAGATACACTGGAACCTCATTGTCATGCCTCTGGCCAGGAGCTGCCAACCAGGGGCACCTGGGTGACTCAGTCAGTTGGGTGTCTGACTCTTGATTTGGGCTCAGGTCAGGATCTCACAGTTCGTGAGATTGAGCCCCATGTTGGGCTCCGAGCTGGTAGCCTCGAGCCTGCTTGGGATCCTCCACACGCCCCCTCCCCCACTCCAGTGCACATGCCCATACATGCTCATTCGCTCGCTCTCTATCTCACGTGTGTGCATGCTCTATCTCAAAATAAATAATAATAATAATAATAAAAAAGAAGCCAACCAAGGACCTTGATTTATTTCAACTGTCCAAGAGTTCTTCACTCAACATGAATTAAGTCCTGGCCACAGTACTTGCCACTCTTTTACTCCCAAAAGTCAACTCCTGATTTCTTTACTCTCAAAATCTATACTCTCTCCCCCCCACTACTCTCTTTCTCTCCATATATATGAGTTTAAATGTTGTGTTAAAGTAAAGGATCTGAAGGTTAACAATTGGTTCCAACAGCCTCCTGGAAGGGTATTTAGACTCTTTTTAATTAACCATGAAGTTAAAACTCAGTATACTTCAAGCCTATTACCTAAAGGAGAATACATACATGAGGACTGCTTGTTTAGCTTCAGAACCTAAGCATCTCCATGTTATTCCAAAATGAAAATAAGGTGGTATTTCAAAAGGTACTAGAACAGCCAAACATTCAAGACGCCTTCATAGCTATTTCAAAAAAGGTGAAGCAGGCCAATGTTGGAGGAGGTCGTTAAGAGGACATGACCACTGGCTGACCCTCTGGAGGGACCCAGGTCACTGTAGGCTCCTCACCACTCCCCATTAAAAAGTGGCCTGCCTCTTTCTTTGGTCTCTCCTTACTCTCTGTATACAGAGGCCAGTTAATTAATCAACAGCCAACATTTTATTTAAAATATCTTAAGTGAATAACATCACCTAAGTGCTGGTTTTCATGGAATCTTGGGGGTCTTTAAAAGTGCTGAATTAGTGGTACCAGGAGGCAGGGAATGCCACAGCCCACGCTTGGGGCTGTTTTAGTTCTGGAGACCCTAAACCTAGATTCCCTGTAACATGTCCATGAATGTAGTCACTTCCTTCTCAGCCTGGCTGGGCAGTGCAGCAGATCCTGGGAGCTATCTGATGACCACACAGGGAAAGTGAGTCAAGAAGCCAGCACAGTAGAAAGCAGAGGACCCTGCAGGACTGCAGGGCTGCAGGACTCCACTGGGCTGCTAAATCCATACTAACCAAGAAGTATTGTCCTGCCTCTGAGCTTTCAGAGAAGTGAAAGAATTCCAAACCTTATCTTCAAGGCATATTTGAGTCTGGGAATTTTGCTACTTGCTGGCAAAACCATCCCGACACAGGGAATCAGCATTAAGCAGAAAATGTCTTTTGGGTGTCTCCTATGTGCCAAGCACAACACAAGGCACTTGAGTCCACTGTGGTGAAAAGAAAAAGAAGTCTCCCTTATGGAGTGCAAACCCCAGTGGGGAAGACACACATGAAATACATGAACACAAATAATTAAGAAATTTCTAGTGTGAGAACATTGGAGACTATGAGAGCTTATAACTAGGAGACCTAATAAAGTCTGGGGGACCCGAGACGACCTTCCTGAATAAAGTGATATTTAAGCTGAGTAGTGAATGAAGGTTATTTAAGCCAAACATGTGTGTGTATAAATGTGTGGCTGAGGAGGAGGGAAAAAGGAGGGAGGAATGGTTGGTAGTTTCCAGGTAAAGGGACAGCCTGGAGGTAGCAGGAGACTATGTGTCATCTGCTATATCTGAGGAACTGAAAAACATGAGGTAAAGCTGGAGCAGAGCAAGCAGGAGGTTCAGGAGGTTCAACTGAGGTTCAACTCAGGAGGGGTAACTGAGGTTCAACTGAGGTTCAGTAGGGGTAAGCTGTGTTAAGAATCTGAGGCTAAACTAAGTCAATGAAAACCCATAGCAAAGGAATGAGTGGCACAATCATGTGATTTTAAAAGAACATTCCAATATTAGGGTGACAAATGAGTTATTGGAGTTCAAGAGTGTGGCCAGAATAACAGGTGAAAAAGGATGAGGATGGGAAGACATCTGAGAGGATGGAGAGAATTTTACTGGTAGACCTAACTATGGGTTGGATATAGGGGTGAAGGAGAAGTGAAATCAGAAAGGACCCAAAGATCTCTGACCTACACAGAGGGGTGGAGGACAATGCCATTTACTGAAATTCAGGACAAGGAAAGTAGAATTGGTGGTAGGGAGGGAGAGGAGGACCATGAGTTTAGTTTGAGGGACGTTCATTTTGAGGTACATGAGAGAGAGCAAAGTTTACTCTCCCTGTAGAAAAAATACGTTGATCAGATTTAAGCGGGCTCAGAAATCTTGGGACCTAATTTACAACACTGAGTTTAGATACTTGAGATAGTTATACACACAACTGAGGGCTTAAGACCAACACACACACCTGACCCTTGTGGTTTTCCAGCTGGGTGAACTACCCTAAACTCCTACTTGGGTGTGGGGACCCATATAATGTTGCACTTTTCTCCTCTTTCCTGAAGCCCATAAAATGACCACAATGTACTGTTGAGATTACTAGAGGTGATCTTCGATGAGGTCACAAAAATAAAACTGAACTGAAAAAAGGCTTCTATCCCACTGCCTGTGCTCCTCACGTCAATGCAGGTAATCCTCCATTAAGGTCACGCCATCTTGGCAATCATTGTTTATTCTGCTCCCAACGGGGCACTGTAGGCCATTTCAACATGTGATCCTCATTGGCCCTAATATGGTCCAGATAGAGGACTTTATTCACTGGCACAATTAAATAACATGTCTATACTCTCAATCAGGGAGAACCTATTTCATTTATATTTGCTGCTATATCTATACTTAATAACTATTAATCACTATATACAAGGTACAGGTACAAGCAAATGACCTGAGTTATGTTTTCCTTGAGAAGAAAAAGATTGAAAACAACCAATAATCATGTTAAATTATTACAGACTCCTCTAACCAAGTCATCTAAAGGGAGTGTCCTTCATTTATGGCGTATAAAATTTAGAATATAATTGGATGTTTAATGTGGTAGTCATGGTGGGGAGGGAGGGCAGTTTTGGGTTTTGTGTTCTTCTTTTTTCCTTTCCCCCCACCCTTTGGACTGGATAAGGAGGAGCTGGCTTCATGGAAGAAGTCTATCAAATGAAAAACAAACAAAACAAACTGTTTCTGTCCAGTGGCTATAACCACAGCATTTTAAGACAGGAAAGACTGTCTGACTATGATTGATTTCTCCAATAATCATCACTGCTTTTCTCTTTTTGTATAGCCTCTTGCAATTATGGTAAAACGGCACCAGGACATGTTGAGATGAATCATCCATCCCCCTAAATGTCTGTTTAGGAGTTAACAGAAGTTACCAAAAGCAACTCTGGTCTAAGGCTCATCTACTTATAGCCCTTGTTCGTTATGAAAATTCTTGAAACCTCAACCAAAGCCATCTTCAGATCAGACCACAGCACCCTGCCAGGAAGTGTGTTTTCTTTCACACAACCGGACTCACACAAAAGCAATTTTCTTTTCTTCTGGAAGGAAAGGGGTTTTTGGTGTCTTGGAATGAGAGCTCAGACAGGTAAAGCTAGGAGAATGAAAGGTCAGGAGCTGAAGGACTGGTTTTAACAACTGGCTCACCCTAACATTAGACAAGCCCAGGCCAGTCTCCTGAAGTGAAGTCGTGGAAGGTAACAAAGTGTACTTTGAAGGAGCCAGGATACAGGGCATAAGCACATCACTGAAAGAATGTCATGTAGATTGGGAAAGTGGCTGAGGAAGGGGGCACAGCCAAGGCGCTCTCTTTGCATTTTTCATTCAGTACATTGTGCCATGGCCCCTTTGTTCAGCAGCCCTCCACATGCACACGTGCTTGTTCCTATAGATTCTCCCAGGAAACAAGCGTTTCACCTGTGAGTTGTCTGGGTGGCTCTGAGCTGGGTAAGCCAGCAAGCTCCTCTTGTATTCCTTCTCCTTAGGATGCAAGGTATAAAGTTATAGAAGTGGAGAGAAGATGTACATATTGCATATGCTATGGATATCTTAATAAGGGGACTTATCCAAGTGAATACTACAAAAAATGCCTTCCCCCTGCACAGGGAAGACACGTAAGCCACGGCACAGGGCCAAGGAGCACTCTCCTTGAAGTCTGACCCTGTCTATCTAAACAGTGCTTCATACTCTCTTTCTCTCTGCCCATCTCTGGGTGTACCCTCTTTGTAAGTACCACCCAGAGCAGGGAAGAGGTAGGGTGGCTACCTCCAAAAGGATGAATAATTTTTTAGTTTTGTTTCTTCTCAATGACTCAAAATTATAGTTTGTTGAGAGGGGGGTATCACAGCTATGGACTAAAATAAGATACTAAAAAGATGTACAGGCCCCGTCCATTAACTTGTTTCCTAACCTTCCCCTATGAAACATCTGCTCAGCTATAGTGAGAACACCAATAACATTACCATTCCTTGCCTTTGTCTATGTCTCTCTGCCAGCTCCACTTGTCCATCTCTAAAGGGATGTGAATCCAGCTCTGGACCCAGATATTTTTCTAGAAATGGTTTTTACCACCTCATCTCACAGGGCTGATCTGGAACTTCCACTTTTTTAAATTTTTTTAATGTTTATTTATTTTTGAGAGAGAGAGAGAGAGCAAGTTGGGGAGGGGAAGAGACAGAAGGAGGCACAGAAGCTGAAGCAGGATACAGGCTCTGAGGCATCAGCACCGAGTCCAACGCGGGGCTCGAATTCACAAGCTGTGAGATCATGCCCTGAGCTGAAGTCAGACACTTAACCGACTGAGCCACCCAGGTGCCCATGGAACTTTCACTTTTATATATAGATCCTGTCTTACCAAGTTGACTACAAACTTCCTGAAGGTGCTTGAAGCACCTAGCACAGTGCTGACTGTGCTAATAGAGGGCTTTTGGTAACCCTTAGAAGTAAATGTCACTATGAGAAAAGATCTTTAGAGATTATCAAATCCAGTCATCTCCTTTTACAAATAAAAGGTAAAAGTGAGGTGTTTTGCCAAGGTTACAGTGTCAACCAGAACTTAATCTTAAGCCTCATCCCCCCCACTACCAATCCATGTCTTTACTCTAAACTGTTGAATGATTGAGGCACCTGGCTGGTTCAGTCAGTTAAGCATCCGACTTCTGCTCAGGTCATGATTTCCTGGTTCATGAATTCAAGCCCCGTATCAGGCACTGCATTAACAGTGCAGAGCCTGCTTGGGATATTCTCTCTCTCTCTCTCTCTCTTTCTCTCTGCCCCTGTCCCACTTGCTCACTCGCTCTCTCTCTCTCCCAAAATAAATAAACTAAAAAAAAAATTACAAGCTGTTAAATGAATTGATTCCTTCTCTACCCTTGTACTCCCTTACCAAGAACAACCAATCAGAATCCCATATTTGTAAGGGGAAACTATTTGGCCATCAGTTCCAAATAAATCTGCGAAAGAACAGGCACCATCATCCTGAATCACCAGGACAGTTTAAAGAAAGGGGAATAGATGAGGGACTTACTTCCTATAATTCTCCTCATTCTTCAGTTCACTTTCGACACTGAATTCCTTGCTATCCTGAGAATATGCCAGCAACTCTGCTACCTCAGGTGCCTTTGCACCAGTTGTCACCTCAGCTTGGTAACAAAGCCCTAAAATCTCCCTTACTCTCCCCAAGTCTCTACCCAAATGTAATTTTTTTCAATGAGACTTACTCTGACCACCCTATTTAATACTATGACCTCCCTCCACCTCATACTCTTATAACTAACTCTCCTACCTTGATCTACACTTCCTTTGTCCTTTTGTCTTTTTGTCTACCCTGATCGATATCTCCCCTTATCACCTATTCATTTATCTCCTTATCACATATACTTATTCATTTATTATTTGTCTCCACTAGCTACAATAAAAGTTCCATAAGGATAGAAGTTTTCTTTGTGTGTTCACCAACGCATCTCAAGTCCCTAGAATGGTGCTTTCACATACATAATGAATGAATGTGTCCAGGAACCCTCTCAATTCCAGAGCATTAGGGAACCATCTCTGCACATGGCTTTAAATGAAAAAAGACAAATCCAAAAGGGACTTGACTACTAATCAAAGTAGAAGTTCAGGGGCGCCTGGATGGCGCAGTCGGTTAAGCGTCCGACTTCAGCCAGGTCACGATCTCACGGTCCGTGAGTTCGAGCCCCGCGTCGGGCTCTGGGCTGATGGCTCAGAGCCTGGAGCCTGTTTCCGACTCTGTGTCTCCCTCTCTCTCTGCCCCTCCCCCGTTCATGCTCTGTCTCTCTCTGTCCCAAAAATAAAAATAAACGTTGAAAAAAAAAATTAAAAAAAAAAACAAAGTAGAAGTTCAAGTCTTAGGATCCCATTTTCTCTCTCCTTCTCCCACATAGGTCTCCTATGCCTCTCTTCAGGTGAGTAGCTATATAGGAAGGGATTTTCACTTTCCTAAAAAAAATGAAAAGGTATGTAGATTCCATTCAACCACAAAACTGGGAAGGAATGGGAGAATGAGGCTATAAATTCTTATCTACTCTCCCCAAGCAAGGACAAATTCTCTTCTTTCAACAATTATGGAGCTCTCTGTGCCAGGAACTCAGAACATATTGGTGAAGAAGACAGAAAAGAACCCTGATCTCCTGGAGATTAAATTCTAGTATAATTATGTATCCTAATCCTCAGTCCTTACCAACATCTGTACCCAGATGCCCAATTATCAGAACTTATTTCCCCTGATGAGGAGAGAAAAAAAAAAACCCAAGTATTTGATGTTATACTCATTCCTTAGAACCCTGCTGCTCAAGTATGGACCCCCAACTAACAGCATCAGCTCACCTGGGAGCTTATTAGAAATGCAGACTCTCAGACCCTATCAGGGCCTAATGAATCAAAAACTGCATTTTAATAAGATCCTCAGGTAATTCTTATGCACAGAAATGTTTGAGATGCATTTGCTTGGGAACTCTCCACGGAATACAAGCCCATTAGCATCACATAAATTGTGGGCAAGGAAAATGTGAGAAGTAAAGAGGAGAGAATTCAGTTCATTTTTCTTTTTGCTAATGAACAAAGAATATTATTTGATGCCATGGATGATAATAGAAATTGTAGCAAAATATTCTAAACTAATATCCTTGATCATTTAAAAATTCACAGAATACAAGGGTACTTGGGTGGCTCAGTCAGTTAAGCGTCAGACTCAGTTCATGATCTCATGGTTCATGGGTTTGAACCCTGCATCAGCCTCCCTCCTGCCAGCACACAGCCTGCCTCATATCATCTTGTCCCCTCTCTGCCCCTCCCCGACTCTTGCGTGTGTGTGTGTGTGTGTGTGTGTGTGTGTGCGCACGCGCGCAAAAATAAATAAACAAAATAAATAAATAAACATTTAAAACAATTTTTGAATAACAAAAATTCACAGAATACAAGGCTGCTCTGAAATAAATATATGGTAATCATTTGCTAATGCTTTGTGCAGTTATACACTTTCAAGAAGTAGTATTTAAAAGTATTAAGTAAATATGTTTAAGAGCACAGGCTCTGAGGTCAGACTTCCTGATTTCTAAACTGTCACTATATCATTAGTTGTGTTTCCTGGCCAATCTGCTTGGCCTCTCAAGTTTTAGTTTCCCCTTGTGTAAAATAGAAATAATAATACTACTTACCTCATGAGTTTACTCTGGGGACTAAATGGGGTAATATCTATAATAAAATAAGCATACAGCATACATACAAACTTTCTGTTGCAATATGAGAAAATTCTAGAGATCTAATGTACCACATGGTACTATACTTAATAATATATACTTGGAATTTGCTAAAAATAGATCTAAAGTATCCTTGCCGCAAAAAAAGTTACAAAAAAATTAAAAATTAAAAAAAAGCATAATGTCCAGTATCTAATAAGCACTCAACAAATATTAACTTTTGCTAATATCATTATTGTTATTTGAATCAACATTTAACTTATTCAATAAATATTTTAGTAATAGGATACAACAATAAAGAAAATCATGATAGAGGATGAGGAGCCTACCTAAATAAGCTGGTCAAACAAGACCCCTCTGAGGAAACATGGAAACCTGGAGAGGGAGAACAGCCAATCACAAAATAAGTGTTAGAGTCACATGGCAAGAAGGAAAGAGCAGTTCAAAATTGACACATTTCATGCAGGGCTTCAAAGTCCAGAAGAAAGCGCTGGATTTTATTCATAATCAATGGAAGGCTACTGAATCATTTTTAGACCAGAGAGTGAATTGTTGTGGCTCCACTGGGGGCAAAGGTCTAGGAAAAGTCACTGGGACATGCAAAGATGAATCAGATATGGTGTCAGCTTCTAAGAAATTATCATTCTAATAATCTGACTTGAGATGTAATGCCAAAGTGGAAAATCCTCCTCCCAAGTCTTCCTGCCCTTCATTTCACTCCCTGAGCTCCTCCTCACTGAACATTTCCATGGCCCAGTTCATGTGTCAGCTCCTTTGTGGAACTTGTCTGACATCTGTACCCTGCGTTCCCATTCCTTGTCTGATCTGTCAGAGCATACCTGTGGAATACACAGAGCCTTAGTCTCATGTGACTGTAATTAGCGGTACCCCTTGCTACACTTATTTAAGGCTGAATCTACCCTTTCTATCTGTAGTCTCACCAGAGATAGAATTACAATGCTGGCATGGTGGCACATGGTAGGTACTCAATAGATATTATTTGACATGAGAGAACTAATATTTGTTTACCATCTATTTCATTACAGCAAAAAATATGTGCCAAATTCAGCTTCTGCATTTCAATGACAAAGTAGAGACCCTGAGACTGGGGGTTTTCTTGAGGAAAACTCTCTTTTAGCGACAACCCCTCGTAAGAGAAAAATCTCAATCTGAAATGCACTTTACTAACAAGTAGACAAGTATTTTACTCACTTTATATGGTTTTTTTAAACTTCAGCCCAAGATTATTGCCATAGAAACCATAGGAGAATGTATCTACCACTAGTGTTTTGGGTCTATTTTTCTTAGCTTTTCCTCCGCACAGCCCTTTGTGGTGCTTCTCATCTTACAGAAGGGGAAACTAAAGCACAGGAAGAGCAGGCCCACAATGAGTCAGTGATCAAACAAGCTCTTCCTGTGAGCGGGGTGCTCTGGAGGTGTCTCTGAGGCAGCCACACTCACCCCTGACATCACCTCACTTTCTGCACTTCTGTCTCTCTCTTGTGTATTCTTCCGTATAACTTCAACTCTTCCCTTGTCCTGTGAGTCTGGGCCCGTGTCCTTGGCCAATCCCAGAAAATCCAGCCACCCCCACTCCAGACCCCTTACCTGGACAAAACCTCTATGATGGCTGGCTCACTTATTCTTCCTTAGAGCTACTCACCTCCTCCCCATGGCCATTCTCTCTCTGCCGCCACTTCCCCTGCCTTGTCCCAGATACTAATTGATTCTTCCAGCCCTGCCTCCCTTATCCTTGAAGTCCTATTCTTTGCAACAAATACAGAACTTCAAGATGACAAAGGTTCATTCAATCACACCCATTAAGATATCTTCCAAAGTATTAGTAACTAACCTGCTCAACCAGTCTGTGCTAATAGGAGGTTAAAGGAAAGGAAGAAAGGCCAACATGGAGAGGAGCCAAACTAAAGTATGCTTTCAACATTCAGGACAACTTAACTGCTGTGCTTGCTCACGACCACCATATTAACATGTTCTAACATAAGTTAGAAGTCATCTCTACCAAAACTGTTCTTGGACCCAAGAAGACAAGAGAAAAGAAATCCCCTTACTGAAGAATCTGTTACATGAACATAGATTCTTGCCGGGAAGGATTCAAAGGTGGGAAGGACCCAAAGCTTCCAGAGGACCAGAAGCTTAGGCGATATGAGTAGCATCTTTTAGGAAAAAGAATATAAACTGACAAACATGAAATACGGTACTAAAGTGAACACTTCTTTAGAATGAGAAATCATAACAAACAGCACATTTTTAAAAAGCTGATAAATATCAGAGGTGCCTGGGTGGCTCAGTTGGTTAAGCCTCCGACTCTTGATCTCAGTTCAGGTCTTGATCTCAGTCAGGGTTTTGAGTTCAAGCCCCGCACTGGGCTCCACACTGGGTGTGGAGCCTACTTAGCCAATAAATATCACAAAATCCAAGGCATCCCAGGGCCAGAGCAGTGAAGAGCCCTGAAGTCGTTTCACCGGAGTTTGGTAACAATGACTTTAATCCTGGAGTTCTTTTTCTTTCTTCATTTCCTCCCTGCATTTTTTGAAAGGTTGTCTGTCTCCCTCTCCCCCATTTACTCACTACTAAATCTCTCCCTAATCACAGGCACTCAGTTCCAGTTCATGCCAGTCCACTGAAACTAGCTTCTCAATTGTCCCCAGTGGTTCCTGGTCACCAAGTCAGATGGCTTTTGCTCAGCTTTCATGCTCCCAGTCTCTCATTAGCCAGAGACACTCACAACTACGCCTACACTCGCAGAATTCTATCCGCCTTAGCAGGCAAGAGACTGTATTGCCACAATTTCCCTACTACACATGCTCATCTTACTCTTTCATTGGTTTTACTTCCTCCTTCCTTCTGCTAAATTGGGTACAACCCAAGGCTCAATCCTCAGCCTTTGCTTTTATCAGTCCATGTGTTTCTCTACCACCTCTCAGAGCTTTAAAAACAAGAATAACACCCAAATCTGTAACGGTGACCCTGACGTCTCCCCTGTGTGTCAGTCCTGTCAACTGGACACCTCTACATAAAAGTCCCCCCAGACCTCAAATTCAGCATGCTAAAAGACAAACTAATACCATGCATCCCAATACTAGTTGACCTCCATAGATACTGAAATTCAGTGTTTCTAAAATTAAACGCATCATCTTCTCCATAATTAGCTGTCTGTCCGAACTTCCCCCTTTCTATTAAACGTCTGACTTAAATGAATGAGTGTCAAGTCGTAATCTCAGCAGAGGAAATGACACTCTCTTTTTTCTGTCTTTTCTGCATAAAGTAATTCATTCGGGTTTGTTCCTCATGAGAACAGGAAGTTGTTCTGAAGGGTTGTCTGGGAGAAAGAGCATCTGCAACCCACTTCATGAGGTTGGTTTAAATATAATTCTGTGTCTGTCTCCATCAAGACTTGGAGCACAGGCTCCAGGCCCCGCCAGAATAAAAGCATTTTTGTGGTCAATGATGCTACTGTGGTTGTAGCAGTTAACAGGAACTGTGGTATTTAAAAGGAAGGGGAACATTATATTACTGGCAAACAATAACAACAAACAAACAAACAAAATCTATGTACCTGTAGAGTTGGTACACAAGAGTAAAAACAACAGTTAATCCTCTTCATAGTACCTGAAGGAATCAGAAAATGTCATTACCAATGGCAGCAAATGGCAGAGTTGGGGGGTGAGAGGGTAAGGGCTTAAGGAGAAGAAAAGGAGAGAAGAGGGAGTGGGGAAGCGGGAGAGGGGAAAAGAGAGCACTAACATAAAAATGGAAACTAACCCTTGAAGAATACAACTGACTTTTCAATGCCATAAAGGAAAAAAATAAAATTTTCTCAACTGGCTATTGAGGAAAGATGGATAGAAACTGACTAATCAGTCTCTAAGACTGACATACAGAATGGTTTCTGATGGAAATAGACCTACAAGTCTGAAGAGATGTTTTGCTGTGGAAGCAGAACCCCGCCAAGAAAACAAGCTAGAATGGAAAACCAAGAGAATTAGGATCCATTTCCCTACAAAATCAAATGAAAGACCTACCCTGGGAGGGAAAGTGTTTTATTCAGCAAGAAATGTACAGATTGCTATTTTATCTTCTCTAGGTAATCCAGAGAATCCATGTGCATATTATAGCTCTAAGTGATTGGGTGGCATATACAGGGAATTATTATAGTAATACATACCCTCATTTATATCCTAAAGTACATAATATCACAGAATAAAGAAATACCTTCAATACTCAGAACTGAGCATGTCCAAATGACAAATGGTCAGCATGTGAATATTTACCTAAGGTTCTGTCTTTGGCCCTTATTCATTTTCCCTTTGTGATCTTCACTTAATTTTGAGAATTGCACATAACAACTCCCTACTACATATTTTCATTTGTGTGACCCTCAGGGTTTTTGTTTCCATCCTACTCCCAAATAACACACTACCATTCAATAACACATAACACATTCAATGGCAAAAAACACTGATTCTCATGCTCATGAATTTGCAGATTGACTGCAATTCAGCCAACCTAGACTGGGCTCGACTAGGCAGCTCTGCTCTAAGCTGTGGTTTTGGCTCAGATCCACTCCGTATGTGTTTGTTCTGAGTCCCAGACTGAAGGGACCTTTTATTTTCATGGTAGGGATTGGATGCTCCTTCCCTGAGTAGAAACACAGAGTTCCTCTTATGGCTTAGCCTTTGAAAGGGCACACTATCATTTTTATCCGTATTCTGTTAGTGAAAGCACATCATGCAGCCAAGCACAACACCAAAGGCTCAGAGAAGTAGTTTTCTCATAGAAGCTAAGAAAGAGGAAGTGCAGACCTGCTGAATGATCACTTCATCTACTACACTTCTCAAACTCAATGTCTCCAAATCTCTCATCTGCCTTGTTTTTCTCTTTTAAATGACTGGCATTGTCATCTACCCAGTGAGAAAACCAAGAGTCATTCTAACTTCTGCGTGCCCTCAGTAACTCTTTATTGCCAAATCTTATTGGTTCTCATTCCTAAATTATGCAATTATCTATACTTAATTTAGGCCTGCAGAAAAAATTGTAATGATTCCCTGACTTCCTACTGACCCTTTCCATAGCTAGTTATTCTATTACCCTAAAATGAAAATGTTAGAATAATCAAGGAAACCTAGATAATGACAAATTTAAAAAAAAGTTCCTTTATTAAAAACAGAACTCCAGCTAATAAATGTGGACACAATTATAGAATGTGTACACCCTAATGAAACAGTTAATTCATAAATATTTGAACTCATCAGATCAGGGCTTCTAAACCTCAGCATTACTAACATTTTGCATCATCAGACTTAACTGCCTTTCTTCAGCACTCGGCCATCTAAGTCCATCATCCTAATGATTTCACATCCCTTGAACATTTCAAATGCTTGAGATACTGCACCTGCCAACACATTCCCTTCAACTGCTTTCCATCCCAGTTCCCCACCAGCAAAAGATTTAACAACTGCACTACTATGACATGCCAGGTCTTAGAACTCCCCTCCCACTGGTCATGGGATCCTTAGTGCCAGCTGGCTGGTGAGCTATTCTACTCTAAAATTCTACTTTATAGTCTGCTTCCTCAGACCGACTCTCTTATGTTGAGTTCACTGGGAATAGACATTAAGAGAGAGACGTGTGGAAGATCTATTTATTGGGGTTTGCTCTCAGGAAGAACACTTGAGTGAAAGAAGCTAGACTCTACACAGAGAGAAAGTGAACTGCAGTGAAGTTGCAGCAAAGGCCACTGCCTATCCCGCGGGAGCTCTGGAGGTAGGATGGCCCTTTAAAGTTGTTGTGGCAAAGAGACAGCATACTATCCTATTAAGCGGTCACTAGATGCAGGTGCCTACAAAGAGGGTGTGAAACCCTGCACAAGGCAGCTTCCTTCAGCTGAGGGCAATCTTCTTCAGCTGTGAACCCTCCGTGGCCAACATTTTCAGATGCTGGGAAATGATTACCTCAGTCCTGAAGGGAAATGTGGGCAGTGCACTACATTACCCACTACACCTGTTAAATGTGTTCTAAGGTTTGAACAGAATCAGGTTCACTTTTTTTTTTTTTTTTGTATTAGGGGAGAGGGCGGAGGGCATATGACATCAGGACAGTTGAAGCACATAACACCTTGCTCCACCCTAACAACCTTTTATCTCATGCCGTGGTTCTCCACAGGGTCAACTTTGCCCTCATGAGCAATCATTTGGTAATCTCTGGAGATATTTTTGGTTGCCACAACTGGGGAGAAGATGGGGTGCTACTGGCTCTGGTATGTACATGCTAGTGATGCTACTAATCATCCAACAGTGCACAAGACAACACCACCCCCAACAAAGACGGAACGTGTCCAAAATATTAACAGTGCTGAAGAGTGAGAAAGTCAGGAGGCCTCTTGGCAGCATCAAAGAGACTCTAACCCCTAAAGTTGGAGGACAGAGCCATCTGAACATCAGGTCTAAGTTAACAGGCTCCAGAGAAATTTAATCTCAACTCTGGCAAATCCACTATGCCAGAGCAAGGACCCAGGTTGGAAAAAAATGGCACCCTGAGACTGGGAAATGGGACACTTGGGTTAAGGCATTCAAAAACCTCAAAACACCAGATTCCCAGGCCCGTTCTGGGCCTAAAAGAGGCCTACTCCTCCTTATTAAAAGTTAACATTCCCCTTGCTTGAAGATGACACAGAGGCCTCTGCTTTGCAAGAAAACACTTGCAAATATCAAAATTTACTTCCACCTCCCTCCTAGCCACCTGACAGATAACTAGGGTCATTCGCAACCTAACACATTATAGTGGGGAAGGCCAAACTCCACCACCAATCACCCTTCAGCCAAGATAGTAAATCAGAAACATTACTGCATGCTGGGAACAATGGCAGGAGTGGCAGTCCTCATCATATCTCCATTTAATTCACCAGTCTGACTCTTGAAGTAACCATGTGGATCCTGGAGGATGACAATGGACTGCTATAAACTCCATCAATACTACCTCTAAGTGCAGCTGTGGTGACAAATGTGAGGTCACCACAGCTTTGTTAGAGCAGGTTAGTGCTGTCTCAGCTACAAAGTACAAGCTATTGATCTGGGCAATGAGTTCTTTTCTGTCTAATCAAGACAACAGATCAGACACAGTTCACATTCACATATGGAAGGGACAACAGTCTTTGTGTATGGCCTTGCCCCAAAGCTATAACTCTCCCTCTGTCATAATATACTCTGAATGGGCTGCCACAGAATATCACTTTAGTCTATTCTACAGATGGCACCAAGTTAATCAGCCAAGAAACGGCAAGTATTTTGGAAGCCTTGGTAAGATACATGCACTCCAGAGGGTGGGAGAGGTATCTCATGAAGACAGATCTCATCAGTAAAGACTGTAGGGGTCTAGTGGCCTGGGGCATAATTTCCCAGCATCTCCATCTCACCTTGCAGTTATCCTTCCACCAAATTTACACAGACTTCTAATCACCCCATTCTTTATGTCATGAATGACACCAAAAAGCACATATCTAAAACTCAACACCCTCCCCAGAGACCCTGCTCCTCTCCTGGTTTTTATCTCCTGTCAAATGTCTCTACCACCCACCCACTGCCCTAACAGGAAATGTGGCTATATGCCCAGGCTTTAACTCTCCCTTTATCCCCACATCCAATTAATCACTGAATCCTAAATATCTCCCACGTCAGGCTTCTCATGTCCTTCTCCACTACTACTCTCATCCAGGCCTTCAGCATCCTTTTCCTGGGCTGACAGTGGAGACGAATATTTGAGTGGAAAGGATAACAATTTTGGAAACTTGTTAGTCATCTGACTCATAGGTCTAGCCACCCCATAAGGCTGGTATGAGGAAAAAAATGGAACAAATGTGTAAGGTGCCTGACAAAAAGGTAGAAGTTCAAAAATGACAGCAATCTGCAACATGGCTATAAGTACTAGGGGTCCAAAAGCCTTCCCTGCTGATCTCACTGCCTTTAATTTCAAGTCTGGTTTACCTTGCCAAAGTGATTATTTCAACAGGTAGATCTGGTTACAGTGCTGTGTTGCCCCCTTGCTGAAATTTTTTCATTGGTTTCTATCTAACGAAATGAAATTCCTTTGCGTGATTAACAAGTTCATTTATGACCTGCCCTGTATTGTCTTTACACATTCCCCACCCTGTGCTACCACCACAACATCTTCATTCAGACAACACTAAAACATTTGTACATCTCTCAACAACCAATACTCTCTCGCGCCTCAGTGCCTTTGCACATGCTAGTCACTCCACCTAAATGTTCACCTCCCCAGCTCCTACTCATCTCTTATGTTTTGGCTAAAAGCTCTTTCCTCCAAAGAGCCACCACTGAATCCCTCGAATAGATTTAAACACTATCTAAAGCTCCCATGAAGTTTATACTCTGCTCCACTCTTGCAAGATCCCATTATATCCCCCTGTAACTCTATTCATGCTATTCTCCCCAACTTTACTGTGCAACCCTTGAGGTCAGGGAGTCTGTCTTATTCATATTTGTACCTCACCTCACTCTCTACATGTGGTACCTAGTAAAAGCTGAATGAAGGAATGATAGCCACCATCTTGTGCATAAGTAAGTCCATATTTAATAACATAATAATGATAAAAATAGCCTAAAAATGCAGGAGTGTGCAAATACACCTTTATTTTATCATTCATTTCAATGTTTATTTTGTGTTCTCATTCCAGTGCTGCAGGAAATTTAGTTTTAATTTAACTCAGGGTTTTCTCAGTTAATTCCAGATTTCTTTTCCCACCCTTCCACCTGGATACATCTAAGTATCTCAGGTTGTAAAGTGTACCAAGGCAAGGGTAAGCGAAGGAGAAAAACCTGGCCCTTGGTGTTCACTTGGGTCCTTTAGCATCAGCTCAGACACCATCAATTCCATCTAATTTATAGTTGCTGGGCTATAATAGGACACAGCTACATTCTCCTTGCCCTACCTATTATGTCTCCTCAGGTTGGTGTCCATCTGTCTGTCAGTATCTCTTTCTCTCTCTCTCTCTCTCTCTCTCTCTCTCTCTCTCTCTCTGCTACATCCAGAACATATGTAGTTGTTTCACATGCTTTATGGGGCAAAAGGAAATTCTACACAGTCTTTCTGCTTAACTATTGCACATGGTCCTGTCTACTCCACTACACCCATACTATGCAGAGTGGAGGGAAACTTCTATAAAACTGTCACTACTCCTGGCTCCATTGAGATTATAAGCACAGTTATCATCTGCTCTCTGACCCCCCTGACTTCATATAAGATTCTTATCATATGTTCCTCCCATCTCCAGACTGTGCCTGAAGAGGGGTATGGAAAAGGTCCCTTTTCACAAACACATATCAGCATTTAGTGTTCCAGTGAACATCACTGCTTTCCATCAGGGTACATCATTTCCTCAAAGGTAAAACAATCATCTAGTCTGGTATACAAAAAACTATCTCTAACTGACTTCTGCTTTTCCAAATCTAGAATATTTGTCTTTAACTTGATGACCTGTGCCTTTGGGACATGAGCTATTGAAACTTCAGAACATGGGTCCTTAGAACTCAAAATAAGCTCTTGAAACACAACCACCAAGAATCTGATTCTTTTCTTCATCAATTCAACAATCACTGATTAAGTACAAATAGGAACTATTGCAGGCTTTGGGGACACCTGGAGATAAGTCCTTTCCTTAAAGAGATTAGAGTCTGGTGGAAACTTATTTTCCTGTTTCTAGAACAGCCTGTCCTAGGGCAGTAAACATAGACAATCCTAGATGATTGTAGCATGGAAGGATGGTTCCTAGGCTCTAGAAAGGGGGGAAGGTAGCACATCAGTTAATGTGTAACTAAATGCTATCTCACTATACTATGTAAAGCCCTTCATGAGATACCCTACTTCTAGACTACCTTCTGTTTACCCCCACAAATATTCTATACTCCAGCCTTACACAGTGCTGACAATAACCACAATGGGTCATGCTCTCTTACCTCTTCATGTTTTTACCCTTTCTTTCCCAAGCAACTTTTTAAGTAGCTTCAACTGGACCTCCCTATTAAGCCTTCCCTGCCCACTAGGACTAAGTTAGGGGCCCTTTACTGGTGCTGCTACAGTATTTGTGTTTACTCCTTTCCCAGCATTTGTCCCAAGGAATTAGCTAGGTGCTGGATTTTAATTTTAGCACCTCATCATTAACCTGTGAACCCCTTGAGAACAAGGGCAGTTTCTTTTATTTCTGTATCTTCATGCCTAACACACTGTAGATGCTCAAAGCAGATCTGTTGAATGATATGTAGCTTTTAAAATTAACATATTTTCCATGTAAAAATTTAATGTAGGTTGAAATTAAAAAGAAAATCATTGCAATGGTTTAGGAAATGGACAAATAGAGATAGGAAAGGGAAAGTGTCTGTTAAAGCAAAACTATGACAAAATCGGGAGATGGACTCCTTCACGAGGACTGCAGTAGCATCACAGGTAAAAACAAGTAACCCATAATGACTTCTTCCTTCCTCAGCCCTCCCTCCAGTCTCTCACCAGTGCCCCAGAAGCCTGGGCAATGCAGCCTGAAAGGGTCAAGGCAAAGCAGAGGAAATGAGCACTCAGCACGAGGGCAAATAGGGTAAGAAATGAATGCCATTATCTAACTTCCCAATTATCAGCCAACACCTTAGTTAACGGCTAATATTTTATTATGTGTTTCTGGATAACAGCCTGAGAGCAGAACCTTTCAGAAAGCAGTATTGGATGGTTGTAGCTTTGACAAAGCAGTATTGGATGGTTGCGGCTAAAGGAGATAAAAGCATCAAAGAGTAAGAGAAAAAAAAACTAATTGTTTTAAGTCTAGCCCATTGGGAACTAAGGTTTCAATAACGTAGCTGGATATAAAACTATAAAACATATAGAAAAAAGTTGAGAAATGCACAAGCCTATATAAAAAACCTGCAGTAATTATAAGACATAAACATATCTGTATACAACTCAATATAAAAACAATAACAAACAATCCAATTAAAAAACGGACAGAGGACCTCAACAGACATTTCTCCAAAGACACACAGATAGACAACAGACACATGAAGAGGCACTCAACATCACTCATCATCAGGGAAATGCAAATCAAAACCACAATGAGATATCACCTCACACCTGTCATAATGGCTCTTATTAAAAAGACAAGAAATAACAAGTGTTGGTGAGGATGAAGAGAAAAGGGAACCCTCGTGCCCTGCTGGTAGGAAAGAAAGCACAACAATGCAACCACTATGGAAAACAGTATGGAGCTTCCTCAAAAAAATTAAGAATAGAACTACCAACCAATCCAGTAATTCCATGACTGGGTAATTACCCAAACAAAACAAAAACACCAACTCGAAAGATATATGCACCCCTATATTCACTGCACCATTATTTACAATAGCCAAGATATGGAAGCAACCGAAGTGTCCACTGTTAGAGTAATGCATAAAGAAGTTGTGATATACATATACATATGTGGTATACATGTATGGTATACATATACATGTACAATTCCAATATACAATGGAATATTATTCAGCTATAAAAAAGAATGAAATCTTGCCATTTGTGGCAACAAGGATGGACCTAGAGGTTATTATGCTAAGGGACATAAGTCAAAGAAAGACAAATACTGCATGATTTCACTTATATATGGAATATAAAAAACCAAACAAAACAGAAACAGACTCATAGACAGAGAGAATCTGGTGTTGCCAGAGGTGGGTGGGGAGATGGGCAAAATGTGGGAAGGGGATTTAAAGGTACAAACTTCCAGTTATAAAAGAAGTAAGACATACGGATGCAATGTACAGCATAAGGAATATAGTTTATGATATTGTAACAACTTTATATAGTAACATGGTAGTGGTGATCACTTCATAATATATATACTAAACACTGAATCACTACATTGTACACATTAAAATAATATAATACTGTATGTCAGCTACACTTCAATAAAATAAGTAAATATCTCAAATTAACCTGTTCTACACCTGAAATTTACACAATATTACATGTCAAATACGTGAGAAAAAAAAAAAAGAAAACTGTAACTTTCCTGAAGGAATATAAAAGAATCAGTAAGTGCTGAGCCATACCATATTTTCTTATAAGGGTAGACTACGTAGTGTAAAGTGGTCAAATTTCCCCCCAATTAAACTATAATAAATTGTATGTAATTTCAATCAATTCCAACACTTTTTCCAATTCTACTTTTCGATCCTGGAGAAAAATACTAGCAGAAATGCACAGACACATATATAAACATGACCTTCCAGCATTTTTTTGAAATAGCAAAACTCTGGGAAGGAACTACATGTCCCTTAGTAGAAAAATGACTTCAGCAATGTGGTGATGGGTCTATGTACACAGCCACTAGAGAGCAAGAGGTAGGACTGTGTTACGGGGTGAAGGGAGTGTTCATTGCGCTCTGTTCAATCATTTACTCAACACATGTTTATTAAGCACCAGAAGAAAAGTAGACATGGATCTAACTGGAAAAATACACAAAGGAAGAAAAAAAAAGACTAGGAAATAATTACAATAGATGCTGTAAAGGAAACAGTAGAAAATAGTGGGTGTAATCCTTGATTCATCTCTTTTCCATGCACCCAACACCCAATCAACAGGCCTGAAAATTCTTACTACCAACGTGTAGATCAAATGTTTCCACTTCCCTCCAATTCCCCTGTATGATGCTTTTCAGTGGCTTCCCATAGTACTGACCAGAAACTCCACAGCCCCCAGCCCAGTTCAGAGAGCCCTACCTGATTCGGGCTCAGTCTACATCTCCAGCAGCTCTCCCGCCACGCTCCGTCTCACAGGCCGTCGCTCCTTCTGTGCTACACGCCGAACTCGCTCCTGCTTGGAGGTCGGCGCCTGCCTGGGGGCTTTCAACACGGAGGGATGAAAGAGCCACCCTCAGTGGCAAGTTTGGAAATGTATGTGGGACACATCCGGCTGCCTCAAAGGATTTCAGCCCGAGACGGGTTCGAAGTCAAATTGAACCGAAGAATAGAAAAACACGGAATCTCAAGCATGAGCCCTCAGGAGGCAGCTAAGACCACGCGAGACTGAGGTTCGTAGATGCGTGATTTATGGCAGACTGACGCTTACTTCTTGACCAATGAGCATCCGCCCAGAATCTCTCCCCATCCTTAAGCCAATGAACGTACTGCTTGGACTCTGACTGGACTTCCCGCTCTTTGCACTCTGCCCCATAAATGCAGCCTGACTCAAACTCTGAAAGGACCGCTTGGAGCTTGGTGCGGCACGCCTTTGACAATAGCCATTGCTCTGCAGCTCTGCAATCAACTGTATTTCTGCAGACTTGAATTTGTGTGAGTTTACCTGTTCAGTTGGGTTGACAGTTGTCTCAGTAATGAGGGAACTTAACGGCCCTTAAGCACTTAAAACTGCTATGCATATTGCTATGTGCATTACAGTCCTGCACAATAATGCATTGTGCATTGTTTTGTCCAAAATAACATGAACAGGCTGTCATCGCTGCCCGAGACCTTCTTAGCCTAATCTTTGTATTCCTGGCTCTTGTCATTTCATATATATATATATATATATATATATATATATATATATATATTTTTTTTTTTTTTTTTTTTTTTTTTTTAGGTAATCTGTGTGCCCAAGGTGGAGCTCAAACTCACCACAGAGATCGAGAGTCACTTTAAATGGCACCTCTTGTGCCTCTTGTCATATTAAATGGCACCCCCTCAGAGAGGCCTTCCCTCTAATGTAGTTATCTAGTCTCTATCTCAATACCTTATTTTAATACCCTACATTGTGTTTATCAAGTGTAATTTGTGTATTTTTTTTGCTTGTTTTTTGTTTTTTTTTTTTTTTAATTTTCTCCACTACCACCACCATCCCTGCCCCTAACTAGGACATAAGTTTAAAGGAACAGGGAACTTACCTGTCTTGTACACCACTGTATCCCCTAAACAAAGCATGGCACCTAGTGGGTGCTTAGTAAATGTTTGTAGAGGGGCGCCTGGGTGGCTCAGTTGGTTGAGCAGTAGACTCCTGATTTTGGCGCAGATCATGATCCCAGGGTCCTGAGATCCAGCCCCCAGTAGGGCTCCACACTGAGTGTGGAGCCTGCATGAGATTCTCTTTCTCTCTCTGCCTCTGCCCCTCTCGCCTGCTCATGTGCTCTCTCTCTTTCTCGATAAGATAATAAAAATTTGTAGAATGAATGAAGAATATTGACATTATCAGTTCTGTCAGAACAGAATTCTCCACCTGCCGAAAAAAAGGCATACAGTTTGTGATAGTTGCCTATTATTTTTTTAAACATTGCTATATAAGCATATATATTTATAGAAAATTAAAAACACAAATGGGAGTAAGACAAGTTATTGTTATAGAATTAATCATCATAAATTGTGAAGTGTCTAATATCCATTTCAAGCTTTTATCAGGAAAAAAAAGAATAACAGTACTGGGCAACTGGGTAGCTCAGTCGGTTAAGCACCCAACTCTTGGTTTCAACTCAAAGTCATGATCTCAGGGTTCATGAGTTCTAGCCCTGCATCAGGCTTCATGCTGACAGTGGGGAGTCTGCTTTTGATTCTCTCTCTTTGTCTTTGCCCCATCCCTGGCCTCTCTCTCTCTCTCTCCAAATATAAATAAATAAACTTTTAAAAAAAGAATAACAGTACTGAATTCATGATCTTGGTACCTATTCATGAAAGATAGTCACTTTTTCCTATGAAATAAAAATGCATTGATTCAATTACAGAGTCTTAAAAAAAAAAAAGAATATTGACATTATAATGGGGGAGTATGAACCTGATTTAGGTAAGTTTCCTTGGTTCAGAAAAAGCCTGGTATTGAATTCTGTTTCTGCTACCCTGTGACCTGGGGAAAGTTACTTAACTTCTCTGAACCTAAATCAGTTTTTTCACTTACCAAATGGAGTTAGTAACACTTGACTTACAGAGTTCTGAAGATTAGTAAAAATAAATCTAAGATGCTTTGCATAATCCTTACAAAAAGGGAGTCAATAAATTGCAACTATTATTGTTATTTATTGACTTCATGGATTGGCTTAGGGCAGGAATAAGTCCTGTAATAAATGTCCCGTTATTTTTAAATAAGTTGATATTCTTACCCATTTTGTAAGCCATAAAGTATGGCAGTGTAGGCTTGGAGGTAGGGCAGAAAAAAACATACCCCAAGTTCACCTTCCTTTCAAATGTGGATCCAGCCACCTCCTCTACTGACTGCACCTCCACTCACTTCCCAGAGCAGAGAAGTCTTTTCACATTCTTCTGGAAAGTTAGAAAGAGCCAATTTGCTATACCAGTCAACACGATCAAGTAACCCAAGAACAGAGTGCTAAAGTTCCCTGCATTGCAGTCTTTTCTTTGCCACCTTCCCAGAACTCTGCAGCAGCCTCCAGACTTTCTTAGAGACCAGAACACAACCCACCCAAACGATGCAAAGAGGATGCTGAGGTTTGAAATATCTTCCCTTGCAGCTCACACCTTAGAGTTCTGTTTAACACTTCTGTGTCTCTTGCTCATTACTGAGTCAAAGCTGTTTTTTCTTCTCAATGAAGACACAGTGAGGAGAATAGAACACATTTCATGTTACTGGAACCTCCAATTTCTTCAGTCTGCAATCTTTAATCTCTGTTATGAAGCTCTAGAATCGTAGTTCATTTATTTAAAGCCAGAGACCTTTGTAACTTCCTGAATCTTCCACCTGCCTTCTCTTCCAATCAGGAACAAGTTCTAGAACCTTCCCTTCCAGAAAATGTGCACCAAGTTCCCTTCCACAGACTGGAAGTGGTGCGGGTGTGGTGTTAGGGTTGTGTGTGTGAGAAAACTAAGACCTAAACCAAGTGAAACTAAAAGATCCTTACCCAGAGAAGTATTCGAGATAACAATAGATGCCCATCTGACTCTCCAGTCTCCTTTGCAAAGGTGCTTATCTAGTATATGGTGCCTTACATGTGTGGACACTTTCAGAGTTCGATAACATCAATGGTGCCTCTTACTAACTCACACTCTTTGAAGTGGTTTACCCACAGAAAGCCAAGGCTATGACATGAGAACCAAGAAGTTCTATCCCTTCTGTAATGAGCAGCTGGAGGAGGGGGGATTCCCTAAGCAGCTCATATCTCCCAAGACAAGCCCAGGTTAAGCTGGGGGTTTTAACTATATATAAGGACAACAAAGAACATAAAGTATTCTCTCTCCCCAGGCAAATGTTTAAACAGTACCCTATTTAATTATATGTCATGATTTAAAACATAGGCACCAAAATGGCATCACACAAGGCTGTAAATATAATGAGCACAGAAGGTATTCAATATATTTAGTTAACATTTCTAGAGAAGCTGACACATGCCAACTGCTTTCATGTGTATTACATTATATGTTTAAAAAAAATAAAAGCAAAAGTCATGTGAGAAAAGTTTTAAAGGCTATGAAAATGTAAGATATTATACTTTTATTTTTATACCTCAGAATCTTTATCTGTTGTTTCTAACTGGTGTTTTTACGTTTGATGGCATTCATACATAATATTATAGGATTATGGGTGATTGATTTTGTACAAACTAAAACAGCAAGTAAGAATTTTTTTTTTAACAGTGACTCTATCAGGGGATGGCTGACTGGCTCACTCAGCACAGCATGCGACTCTGATCTCAGGGTCATGAATTCAAGCCCTACATTGGGCATGGAGCCTACTTTAAAGACAAAACAAAACAAAAGGTAAAGAGTTTATCAGGAGAGTTGCTGAGGAATATAACAACTCCACTGACCTATTTTCAGAAGTACCATTCCTCACAAAGTGGCTTCATTCCATTTAGCATTAACAATATTCCTATAAAATCATAAGAATAGGAATTGGTGTCCTCATTTTAAGAGGACACAACTGAATCTCAAGATATTCCCTGTCACTTACTCAAGGTCACACACATAGCTAGTTGAGTAGCAGAGGCTGGACTCAAACCCAGGCCTTCTGACTCCAAGTTCAATCTCTTTCCTTCTCACTTTGTTAAAACTGAGGCCACTGATGGCAGATGAGCAATAGGGGTGATTCAGATAAAAGACAGTAGAGAGAAGAAATGAAAGAAAAAGAATCTAAGAACAATTTCAACTATGACCTCTTTAGGGTTGTGGTATCAAAGATGTTTTATATTATATTATATTTATTATATTATGCAGAATGTGGGCATTAACCAAAGTGAGATTTAAACTAAAATGCAAAGTGATAAGGAGTCACTGAAAATTAATAAGACTCATCTTGGGTCCCATGATCAGTGCTAAGAAATCTCTCTGCATGTGGAAAGAACATAAGATGTAAGGTTTTAGATGACTGGGATTTAGTCTCAGCTCCACCACTAATTGGTCATGTCACATTAAGCAAGGCTCATAACTTTTCAGTGTCTCAGTTGTTCTTGTGTATAAAATGAAGACAACTATCTACCTTCTGAAGTTGTAATGAAAACGAAACAAGATAAGGTACATGAGAAACTTTATGTTATAAAATACTATAGGAATATTAAGCAGGAAAGAACTGTGACCAATGTGGGGAACTTACAATGCAGAGGATTTCAACTAAATCTGAAAAAGAACTTTCTAAAATGTAGTATAGTCCAGTGCAGTTATAGGCTCCCTTACATTTCAGCAAGCCCCTTACCAGGAAGTTTTCAAATTAAGGATGTGTTAGAAATGTGTTCCACGTGTTGGAAATGTGGCTATGAAAGCTTCTGCCTTGAAAGAGCAGTTGCTTTATATTATTCGTAAAAGACTTTTTATAATGTGGGCTGCCCAAGACAATGCCTCCCTGAAATTCTCGGAAAACTTGGAGAGAAGATTTGACTTCCCACAGAATGTGATATTGACTTCATGTTATTCAATTGAGATGTAGAAGAAAAGATGATCCCATAGAGCTGAAGGAGCTTCCAAATGGGATAGAAGAGATATCTGCCTTGTGTTTCTCTCTGAAGATAAACAGTTGGAAGGAGGAAGTTTTGGCAACAGTGAGAAAGTCATCGCTGAGGCGATGCTTTCCTATCTTCTGGGTGAGCTGTAAGGAGCAGAATACCCACTTAGACGTCTGTATTTCCAAAACTGGTTGGCTCTTAGGTGAATCCCAAAGGCTCCTGGCTACCATCAATAGTGTAAATATTTCTGGGGGTGCTTAGGTGGCTCAGTCAGTTAAGTGGCCAACTCTTTTTTTATTATTATTTTAATGTTTATTTATTTATTTTGAGAGAGAGAGCGAGCGAGCACTTGTGAGCAGGGGAGGGGCAAAGAGAGAGGGAAAGAGAGAATCCCAAACAGGTTCCAAGCCCAATATGGGGCTTGAACTCACAAACCACAAGATCATGACCTGAGCCAGAATCAAGTGTCAGATGCTTAACCGACTGAGCCACCCAGGCGCCCCAAGAGTCTGACTCCTGGGGCGCCTGGGTGGCGCAGTCGGTTAAGCGTCCGACTTCAGCCAGGTCACGATCTCGCGGTCCGTGTGTTCGAGCCCCGCGTCAGGCTCTGGGCTGATGGCTCGGAGCCTGGAGCCTGTTTCCGATTCTGTGTCTCCCTCTCTCTCTGCCCCTCCCCCGTTCACGCTCTGTCTCTCTCTGTCCCAAAAATAAATTAAAAAACGTTGAAAAAAAAAATTTAAAAAAAAAAAAAAAAAAAGAGTCTGACTCCTGATTTCAGCTCAGGTCATGATCCCAGGGTCCTGGAATCCAGCCTTGCGTTGGGCTCTGTGCTGACAGCATGGAGCCTGCTTGGGATTCTCTCTCTCTCTCTCTCTCTCTCTCTCTCCCTCCCTCCCCTGCTTGTGCACTCTCTCTCTCTCTCAAAATAAATAAATAAATAGATAAATAAATAAATAAAACTTTTTAAAAATTAAAAAATATATTTCTGTGTAAGGTTCATTTCTCAGTCTGAAGACCCTAAGGAATGGGGTTCTAATTCTACTTTCCTAGGATCACCTCATTCTGTCTGGATGACTCAAAACCCTGGCAAAGGGGAAAACAAAACAAAACAAAACAGAAAACCAGAAAGTAAAAAATTTATCTCTACTAATACCAGAACTAAAACAGACCCCTTAGTAAAATGTAATTTAACATACAACTGGCACGCTTTCAGATAAGGACCTGCAAATATCTGTGGCTTAACCCTACAGAAATATTACAGTCTGGCTCGAAGGGGTCAGGATTCTCTCTCTAGTGCTCTTCTTCCAATGATCTATCAGTTCAAATGAGCCACACTAAAAATGATGGTCCCTGGTAGAGCTATTTTCCTACTAAGCTGTGGTAAGTCAAAACCTACTTCAGAGAATACAAGGTCACCACTCTGGGGGGCTAAGGAAAAACACGGGTTTTGTGTGGTTTTGGTTGTTTGAAAAGAAAGAAAACCTCAAACTACTGAACCAGAAGTAATCTTCATCTTCTTTTTTTTTTAAGTGTTCTACTTTGAGTCTATCATTTCACAAAGTAACAATGGCAGATCCCATTTTAGTGAGCTAATAAAAAAAAATATATATATATATATGTGTGTGTGTATATATATATATATATATAGCTAATCAAAAAAATATATATATATATGTGTGTGTGTGTGTATATATACACACACACACACACACACACACACACATATATATATATATATATATATATATATATATATTGGCATTCTTATGTTCCTACAGAGGTAAAGAAAAATAACTCAAGATTCCTGAAGGAACTGTTAGCATCTCTTTCCTGGAACAAGTACTTAAACCATGGTAAGTTATGGCTTTATCTTCAGAAAATCCCAAAGGCATCCTAATAGAGCTTAGACTTGGAGGGATAAAAGTGCCAGTAATACCACTACTAGCTGATGGCCTTATGTTTTCTCAGGATGCCCCAGTGCCATTCCTACTTCCTTTTTGCTCTGGTACCATTATCTAGAAGGGTCCATTGATTTCAAAAAAAAAAAAAAAAAAAAAAAAAGGTCCAGTAAACTTCCCATTATGCTTAGAACTGGTGTACTTGATGTTTGGAGCCAAAAGAGGAGAAAAGGGATAAGGAGGGTTTCATCATGAGGGCTAGGAATACAGACAAGCAGCCAAAAGAAGGGTGAATATATACCTCCCTGACTTTCTCCATGACGTACTGGTCAGGAAGCAGATGAATCAACAGAAGAGTTTTAAGGAGAGCAGGTGACACACTTCAGCATGCATCTTTGGTTTTGTTCATTAATTTATTCAACAAATATTTATTGAACATCTTCTAAGGGACAAGTTCAGCCTAGTTACCCAGCAGTTTTCCCTCAACAGTCTCCTGAATAACTCCTGGTAATGCCACACACCAAATAGATTTTTCTCATTTTCCAGTGCTAAGAATTAGGATGCACGATTTCTTCCATCTGTAGCCTCAAATTCCCATTAGATAACCTACTCAAAGCTGGATAAACACTCACATACATTCATGAAACAATACTATGACTAGTAGTGAATATATTCATTAGGCTGAGAAACATACACATATGCCCCAAACTGAGAAATATTTGCTTTATAATTAAGGTTATTGAGTCAACAGCTATCTATTGAGCTCTTAATATATGCCAGGCACTGGGTTTGGTGATGAGGTTACAGTGGTAAACAAAGCAGAAAAGGTTTTGCTTTTGGAACTTTTATTCTACTGGAAAAAACAGATATTTTGAAAGTTGTCAAATAAAGAACATAACCACAAGTTATGCTAGTTACTAAGAAGGAACTAGAGAGCAATAAAATAATGAGAAAAAGAGGAGGCTCTAGAAATGGTCTGAGGAGGTGACATTTAAACTAAGGCCTGAACGATAAGAAGTCAGTTACATGAAGAGCCTGAAGAAGGCCATTCCTGGCTAAGGAAATGGAGCCCGTGTATGTGGAGACAACCTTCTCAGATGTTTGTCTCTACCAGGAAAATGAGAAATGCAGCCATCACTGGAGAAGAGGAAAGGTAAAGAAAGGTTTGGGATCTTTTTAGTTTGGGTTGGGCTGTCTTTTATTGAAAAAGGATACTTGAACATATGTACATGCTGATGGAAACCATTTCATAGACAGTGATGGTTTGAGAATCCAGAAGAAAGAACAATTTTAAAGAGGCAAAGTAGGGGAGAGGAAAAGGGTCTAGTGCACAAACGAAAAGATGGCCCTCTTCCTCCACTATAAGGATAAAAGAAAGAGATCATGCAGATGTGGGTGATTTGTGTTCTGGTGGTATAAGTGAGGTTCCATAGTGGGAGAAGGTGATATGGCAGGTTTGCAAGAGGAAAAGATAAGACATAATTGTTTCAAACAGTGGAAAAATGTGCTTGGCAGGGAACAGAAGAAAAAGTTCTAGGTAGGATTAAATGATATGTGACCACTAATACAAAGCAGTGTTCTCAATCAAGTAGAGCTGATTATGTCTTCCCACCCCCAGCTTGGGAACATTTGGCATTGTCTGGACATATTCTTGTTATCACACATGGAGGAGGGAGCAATGCTACTAGCATCTAGTGGATAGAGGGCATGGATACTGCTAAACATACTACAGTGCACAGGAAAACCCCCACAACAAAGAATTATCCAGCTCAGAATGTCAATAGAACCAAGGTTGGGAAACCCAGATATAAAGTGATGTCATACTTACATATAGACCATCTCCAGAAAGCTACAGAAGGAGACAGTGATACACTCTGTGGGCAGAAATGGGACCGTGGGGCACAATGAAAAGAGGGTTTACTTCCATTCTTATACCCTTGTGTGCCTTTTATTTAACATTTGTATTATATCCGTGTATTGCTTATTCAAATCAATCAAAAGATAGAAATAAATCAGTGATAAAGAGTAATCTATTTAAGTAGACAATAGATAAAAAATAAACCAATCTGTCTGTTTGGGTAATTTTTCTCCAGCAATGTTCAGCTTTTAGGATGCCAGCTTAAAGAAAATGGGATTTTTGCAAGGAGAATACAGTGAAGGAAGCAGAATATTCTGGAGTTGAAAATTTTTCCAAGATAATGATTGTCCTGATAAAGGTAGAATCTAAGCTTATCAGAGAGAGGAGTAAAGATAAAGAAGGAGCTGATGGATATGTAAGGAATGATAGTTTATTGGAGGTCTCAATATGGTAAAAATATACATACTTTAGGAGAGAAAACGTTGAAGCAGTTGAGCTGTAATAGTAAGAGGTGATATTGTGAAAATAAGAAATCAAATTGTAAAGGAAAACCATAATTTTTTTTTATTTTTAAAAGTGTTTTTTTTTAATGTTTATTTATTTTTCAGACAGAGAGAAACAGAGCACAAATGGGGGGAGGGTCAGAGAGAGGGAGACACAGAATCTGAAACAGGCTCCAGGGTCTGAGCGGTCAGCACAGAGCCTGACACAGGGCTCGAACTTGCGACCACAAGATCATGACCTGAGCCAAAGTCGCACGCCTAACTGACTGAGCCACCCAGGCACTCCAAGAAATACCATAATTTTTAACAACAAAGTCTAAGGAGAAGCCATGGTAGTGAATAGTTGAAAAAAAAAATAGGAAAAAGTCATTGTGAGTGAAGAACAGAACAGTGTAAGAGACCAGGGGTTTGGATGGATCCCTCAGGTCAATGGCTTCTTCTGGAGCATGAAGTGCCTCTCACAGAGTGGCTTATTAATAAAGATAGATGCCATTGTTTAGACAGATGCCATGTATCAATACTTTATGTACATATCATCCATTTTTGTCCAAGAGAGGTCAAGTGACTCGCCTAGTGATTACACAGTTAGTAAGTAGAGGAACAAAGATTGAAGTTCAGGTTTTTCAGTCCAAAGTCTTGCCCCTTCCACTCTGGTATGGCTCTGCCCCTTGGGGGGTGGGGGGAAATTGTCATCAAATCTATTGCAAGTTGGATGAGCTTAACACTGGCAATAGCATAGGTAATGAAAACTTTGGATAATGGGAAATAGGCTGAGGGAAAGGGATATCTGGCAATGACAGATTTGCTCCACAGTTCTTCTCACCCCAGTGAGTTCTTCTTAACTTGGCCTTAAGTCAAAATAAGTGAGGAAGCCATGGAGGAGAGAAATAATAAGGAAAAAATCCAAATCTTAGTGATTTCCAAAAAGCACATTCATAATGTTTATCTGTATTCTAAAATGTAATTTTTATTACATGTATTCTTTTCATTAAAATACACAAAATGTATATAAATACTGATTATATTATAGGAAAACAGCATCAACAGCTGACAATCAAAGAGTCTTGAGGACTATTTTGAGGACAGCTGAGTTCGTTGCCGAGAAGTACTCAAAATCTACCACTGAATGCGACCCATGTTTTCCTAACATATCCTTTCCAATCTCCACATTGTCCCTACTTAGGTAACTCTTCTAGTCACATGCATGTGAACATGTGCACATGCATGCACGCACACACGCACGCACACACGTGTGCACACATACACACCTCTACAATTGCACTGAAAATGTACATGCTGTGTAGGGAAAGGACCAGCTTCCCAAAAGATCCCCCTTTCTACTCTGTTAGCATCACCTGGTAGCTCAGGCTATGCATTTAGAAATAAAGATGCCGCCGGGGTGCCTGGGTGGCTCAGTGGGTTAAGCGTCTGGCTTCAGCTCAGGTCACAATCTCGCGGTCCGTGAGTTCAAGCCCCGCGTTGGGCTCTGGGCTGATGGCTCAGGGCCTGGAGCCTGCTTTCGATTCTGTGTCTCCCTCTCTCTCTGCCCCTCCCCCGTTCATGCTCTGTCTCTCTCTGTCTCAAAAATAAATAAACGTTACCAAAAAATTTGAAAAAAAAAAAAAAGAAATAAAGATGCTGCCAATGGGACATTGGCCTTTTCATCTCTTTAGCTTATCATGCAAGCCTAGTCTTCTTTTTCCATCCCTTATACACTCATGTCACATCCATATATCTGAAAGGCGGCCTCCCCTGAGGTAGACAGTAAACTCACGCCAAGAGGTGAGTTAGTTGTCCTTTCCAATGGGCCAAAATGCTTTTGGCCACTTAAGATGAGTGTAGAACACCTTGATAGCTGCTTCTCCCTGCCTCTGCATCTTCACATGGCAGCGAGAGTCTCATGTTCTTCAGTCATATTCCCCCTCCTGTCTGGCACATGGACCAGACAGATGGACATCTACAGTGAGATGAGGAACTGTAGACCTGCTGGACCCTGTAGTCTCAAGGTCTACTTGGCTCATGTCTTCTCACTTGACCTCAAGTGGGCTTAAGAAGACTCTCATTCAAGATCATATTCTCAGTGCCTGTAACAAGGAACCATATGGAGAGAATCCCAAAGTGCTTTTCTTAGAGCTTATATAAGCCAAAAAATGTCTTAGATTCCTCAAAACTAACCAGAGATAATTCAGATACATTGACATATAAATGGTCAGCACTGGTGAGATTGAATACTGCCCCCAGGTAGCTGCTGCGGGCCCACATCTGGCCAGTAGTGCAGTAGTTCATGATCTTCCCTTCCATCAGCACCAGGTCCTGGGGATACTTAGAGTTCCTCATATAGACCTTGTGGTTCAGGGGTTGGTTGTTGCAGGACTGACCCCTGAAGTTCACTTTGGAATATACAAAGTACATCCCAGTGTCATTGATCACAAGGCCACCCTTCTTATACTTCACCCCAGAGACAAGGGCAATTCCATATGTGTCTTCCCATTCCAGAGGGATGGATCTTGAGTTGGGCTTGCCTGAAATCAAATCAGAGAGGAGTGTTCAGCCAGGAATGCTCATGTATCCAACAAAAGAAGCTTCCAAGGCAAAAACTGTGGGCCTTTCCTTGAGCATATAACCAAAGTGACATAGCCCATATAGAACAGGCCAATGGGTCAGACTTGATCCATTACTGAATTCCTTCAACACCTCCATTAAATTGCTTGCCTCAGCTTATCATCTATACAACTGGGACAATAATATATATGCTAGTCAATTACAATGGGACATTATTGAGATTATTTTAGCTCTCTGGAACAAAGATTCTATAGTCGTCAGAACACCAAAACTTCTAGGCTTCAAGGTCCCCCCAGTGAGGAGGAAAGCCAAACCCAAGGAACTCTGAAATTCTAAAGTTGGGAAGAATATTTAGGGACCACCAGGTCCAACTCCTTGCCTACACTAAGGAGTCTTCAGTCCCCTACTTTGGGCTAAAATTCCCTTTCTTTTATGTCCCCACAGCTGTATATACATACCTTCACCAGAGAACACTCCCCAGTACTTACATTACTGCTTATGTACCTGTCTTTCTCTATTAGACCTTAAGCTCCTTGAAGGCAGGAACCATGTGTTATTCATCTACATGTCCCCAAGACTTGGCACACAACATGTGTTCAATGAATATCTGTTGGTCCAAACTGGATCATTCTACAGCCTCTGCCTAAATAATTCCAGGGGCAGTGGCACATCAGTTTCTGTGATACTTTTCCACTTTCAGATGTTAATGGACTATACCCTGGAAATGCCCATACCACACTGTTATCAAATCATTTCACTCCACTACGTGACCACATGCAGGAAGTCCCGCAGTGCCAGGACTGGGCCTTTCTCTTCATTCCCAGTTCTACTCTTGAAGAAAGCAGGGTGAGGCCCTTCCAGAAAACCAGAAAAGCACTTACTCCCCACCTTCCCAGATCTCACCTCTTATGCCCATGCCCCAAATCTCATACAGTTCTTTGGAATTATTGAAGAGTGGGCTCCTGGTGGAGCTCCATTTCTCTAGTTCAGAATATGGCCTAGACCGCGGTAGGGGTTCAGTCTGCGTGTGAGGTTGACTTGACTAGAAACATAGGACCATTCTTGGGTGTCAAATACTGTCACCAGAAAGTAACAACTCCCTCAGAGCACAGTACCCAACCAGCTATGCAGCTTTCTGTCAAAGGCTTTCCCAAACCCCATGTACCTTCCAGATACAGACCTGTTAAATGGGCCACTTTTCTCAGCTCCCTTTTTTCAGAGGGTGGATTGAGTTGACCTGTATCATAGACAGATGAAAAATACATGTAAAAATGAGACACCAACCATTCTTTTGTTGGGACTCTGAACAGATCATTTAAATAAAAGTGATTTTTAAAAAACATAAGTGACAACAGTCTGACATATACTAATCATGCAAATCGAAACCATAGAACTCACAGGAACCTGTATTTCAGAAACAAAGACGTCAAAAATAAACCAAATTGAAATAGACATGTGCATAGTTATAATGTCACAATAAAACAATAAAAAGGTTGATTTATAAAGAGCTATCAGATCAGTTACTGCATTTGAACTTGCCACAACCCTTTGAAGCAGACGTTATTGTTCCACCTTATAGATGGCTAAATGAGCTTAGAACTTGGGTGGCACTGACCCAGCTACTCAATATCAGAGAAGGATAGACACTCAGGTCTCCTGACTCCAAATTAGGATTTTTCTACTCTGGTTCTGCTGTCTGTAGCACTCCTCAGGACAGAGGGCAAAGAAGACTGTGATTTCACCTCCTGGCCATTAGGTCTCCCCCCAGGTGGCATTTGACCGTCTGCCCAAATTAATCATCTTCAGATCTCAAATGCCTTGAATAGCTCCTCATTGAATATATAATTGCGTAAAAGTTTCCCCAGCCACACGATCTCTGCCTGTCTGACCAGCCTCATCTCCTCTACTTGCTCACATTGGCCAAGGCTGCACAACACGAGTTCTGATATAACCTGAACACACCCAGCTTCCAGCCCCTGTGCCTTTGCTCATGCTGTTCCATCTGCCCAAAACGCCCTCCAAACAGATCCTTCTGGCAAATTCCTATCAACCCTCTAAATACCACCTACAACACCTCTTTCTTTGGGAAACCGTCCTAGGCCTTTTTAATCAAATATTTCTCCTTCCTTTGAAACCTAGAATCACTCTGTCTTTACCTCTCTTGTCAGTTCTGACTCCCCGTTTCTGAGGTGCCTGTGTAACTTGTCTTATTCCCCTCAGATAAAGGGCAAATTTCTTACTATATATTTAATCTACCAGAGTACTTAGCTCATTATCTGACACAGGGCATATAGCCAGTAAATATTTGTTAAATTTAATTGGAGGAGTTAAAATAGACAATAGTTCCCAAAGTAGACATTGTGTCTCTGACTTCAGGTATTTTCATCAAACTGAGCTACCACTTAGCTAATGAATTCAGCTGAGGCATTCAAGAAAGATTCATAGAAAGACACTCATCCACATCAAGTTCCTTGTGATTAGCCTGTAAGACTCACATATGGCATGAGAATGCCCCAGTCAACTCAGAATGTTACTTGACTAATCATTACCTCTCTAGCCACCCAAGACCACCCACAATGAATGAGGTGTTAGTGAACAGGAAAGGCAAAACTGAGTCTCCTCTACATTCCTATACCACAAACCATCTGTGCAACTCGTCTGACATTCAGCCAAGTGCTGACAGGAAATGGAACAGAGAACCACATGTTGCGTATCTTTGTATCCCTCACAGAGCCTTGTACAGTGTTATTCTCATAAAGGGTACTCAATAAAAGTATCTTCTGGATAAATATTGAAATAAACTGGAAATATGTCCTACGCTTCAGTGATGAATGTTTCCTGCCCCCAGGGTCTTTGCACATGCCATTCTCACTGCTGGAATGTTTTCCTCTATCCTCCCACTGCACCCGACACACATGCACACTCATACATACACATGCACACACACACACACAACGCCTCCTTAGAGGGGACTTTCCAGACCACTCTATCTTATGTCGCACTTAGTACAATTTGAAATTATGCCGTGGCTTGCTTGCTTTTGTTTATCATTTCCAGCTTGCTGAAAGCTCTGTGCAGGCAGGACCCTTGTCTCTCTTGTTCTCAATCATCACCTAACACCCAGCACCCAACCTGGCACATAAGAAGCACTCCAAGAACATTTGTGAATGAATAAAAGACTTAATGAGTTAACTGTGGGAAAATGGAAAGTGAAAAAGGAGCAAATAAGAATGTTTAAATAACTAGTCCTTCTAGTTCTTTACTAAGAATAAAAAATATGCATATGCACTTATATAGCCAATATTAACCTAAGCATGCTGTTTTATAACTTGTTTTTCTAACATAGAATGCACAATCTGCATGACATTAAATGTCCTTCTAATATATGGATTTTAGTTGCTGCGTATTAGGACCTCTGAATACACCATAATGTATTTAATCTCCTGTTAAGAGGCATTTAAGTTTCTTCTGACTTGTTTATTATAAATAGCCTAATAAGGAAGTGATGAACATCCTTATCTATGAGATTTTAGGTAATATCTCTGATTATTTTATCAAGATAAATTCTTTTTTTTTTTAATTTTTTTTTTTAACATTTATTTACTTTTGAGACAGAGAGAGACAGAGCATGAACGGGGGAGGATCAGAGAGAGAGTGAGACACAGAATCCGAAACAGGCTCCAGGCTCTGAGCTGTCAGCACAGAGCCCGAAGCGGGGCTCAAACTCACGGACTGCAAGATCATGACCTGAGCCAAAGTCAGACGCTTAGCCGACTGAGCCACCCAGGCGCCCCTCAAGATAAATCCTTAGTGATGAGGTTGCATGGCAAATGAACACTTTTAAATTTTTGGTACATTTTTCCAACTGCTCTTCAGATAAGGTATAGCAATTTACCTGTTCCCTGGCTGTCAACTAATGTTTAAGCAAACTTTCTCTCACATTTTGCCAATCTGGTTTTTTTTTTTTTTTATCTTTACTAATTGGATGGATGAAAATGGGTATCCTCTTGTTTTAATTTGCATCTCTTATCTTATTAATAAAGTTGCTAATTTGATTTCCATGGGATAATTCACCAATCTCTGGCCCATCTGGGTTGATGTAAAGAAGATACTTGTTTACTGGAAAAGGTAGACCTGACTCATCTGTTCACTTAACTTTTAGTTACTAAAATGATCCCAGAGAGTGGGTGAAAGATGAGTAATTAGGGACCTGTTTCACCAGCCACATTCCACTGATTTTCAAAGCTATTTTATTTTAGAAATCCTCCCAAGGTTTCATTTTTCTAACAAATATTTCTACTCTGCTTGAATACACCTGGACTTTCTAACACTTAGGGACTTGGACCTAGAACTAGAGACCAGAGCATCCAAAGGATGGCTCCTAAAGAGCCTACATTCTGGAGCAGTAGGATGACTTGGGTCACCTACAATAGGCACATAAGAAAATTTGGAAACAGCCTCCCCTCATTGGATGGCCAGTGCTGTCTTCTGTTTGCTTCCCAATTTCTAAGGATGAGATTTACCTATTGTCTTTGCAGACACATCTTGCTTCTCATCTTTATTTCTCATTCCATGGCCATCATAGACAGATGGAAGTTTCCCTATTTCCTAAGGCGCCAGTCTATATACTGGAAAGCCCTGTAGTTGACAAAGCATCAGGAGCCTGTGTTCCTTTCCTTCAACCCCAGTTCTACACCTGTGGTTTTGGGCATATCCCCTAATCTGTCTGGTATGTTGTTTCTTTTCTGAGAAGTGAGATGACTGGACTAGATTTGCTCCAAGCTCCCTTCCAACTCTTACCAAATCCAAAGTTCAGTGAACTTGGTTTAATAAACCAGACCATCCTAAATCTACCCGTCCATAGTTTCCAAACTATATCCCAAAACTTCACAAGGTCAGTGTTCAACATTTTCATCTTCTCCCTTGCTCTGAATCTCACATAAAGGACTTTCCTTTATTATTGAAGGTAGCTCATGATTGCCTTTGTGGGGGAAGTTGGACTAGCCTTAGAAAAATGCCTAAAGTCTTTCCCCAAGTTTGCCAGTGAATGCAAAAGATCAACCCCAATGTGGATAATTAATTGCCTACTTTTTAAAAAACTTAAGGGCGCCTGGGTGGCTCAGTTGGTTGAGCATCCGGCTCTTCATGTTGGCTCAGGTCATGATCCCAGGGTCATGAGACCAAGCCCTAAGTCGGGCTCCATGCTGAGTGTGGAACCTGCTTAGGATTCTCTCTCTCTCCCTCTGCCCCTTTCCCCTGCTCACACTCTCTCTCTAAAAACTAAAATAAAAATAAAAATAAAAATAAAAGCTTAATTATATAATATATCCTATAAAATGTATATCCTATATATATCCTATAAAATATATCCCCAAAATTTTTTTAAATAAAGCTTGACTCTTGAGTAAACTCTTAGAGAATTTAAAGAGGAGAAGACTTTTCCCAGAAACATCTGTCTGTTCCCCCACCCTGCCCCCCTCTCTCTACAAGTTATAGCCACTGCCCTGTTCATGGAAAGCAGGAGCCCTGAGGAAGGGGACAGGCCTGGAGCCAGCTGCTTAGGGGGCAAAAGTTGTATATGTGTGTCTCTTTCCAAAGCCAAATGGAAATTATTTTGAATTGTGTGCAATATTCAGTTATATTGGTTTTGAATGATTAAATTCACTTCATGTTTAGGGCAGCTCAAGGAACCAAAATGACTAGAGATTCAGAATTAGCCAGGATTCCTTTTGTAGTATACAATTATCCAAGAATGAGATGGAATTCAAGGCATTCCACCAACGTGGTTCAGCAGTGAGGGCTGTCTTTAGAAACTCAACATACATGCATGAAAGAACTCACCTATTTGTTTCTCCAAAGATGATGCTACGTGCTTTTGGCTGGTGGACTGGCAAAAGAGAGAGAGAGAGAAAAGATATATAATAAATATGAAGTTCTTTACGCTTAAGGAGGCAAAATTGTCAAATAAACCAAATAAACCTGAGAAGGGAATCTAAACACCTCAGAACCTTTCCTAACTCAGACTTTGGCCATGCAATTGTTCTTACCATGCCTCCATTTGTGTGTGTGTATGTGTGTGATTTGGAATAGTTCTAATATTTTTAGGTATTTTCAAGGAAATTTAGTTTGGTCATTTAAACGAATTCACTTCTAAGCAAGACCTCAAAGTTCCTTTTCTTTTTTAAATCACTAAGCTCTAGGGAGGGAGGGGTTCAGCAGACTGATTTGCCCACTGAGAAAGAAAGAACCAGAACTGCCAGTCCTATTTTGGCCTCGATCCTTTCCAATATAGAAAGTATTCCTTTCACTCGTTGGAGCTTCCATTTCTCTGCCTACAGAATAGAATCACTGGAATGATCCATTTCTTTTTTTTTTTTTAAGTTTATTTATTTATTTTGAGAGACAGAGAGAGAGAGAGAGCATGCACAAGCAGGGGAGGGGCAGAGAGGAGAGACATAATCCCAAGCACGCTCTGCACTTTCAACACAGAACCTGACATGGGGCTTGAACTCACGAACTGTGACATCCTGACCTGAGCCCAAATCAAGTTGGACAGTTAACTGAGCCACTGAGGCACCCCTAGAATGATCCATTTCTAAGACAAGAAAAAAGGATTAAAAACTACTTCGCGGGGCACCTAGGTGTCTCACTAGGTCAAGCGCCTTCCTCTTGGTTTTTGGCTCAGGTCGTGATCTCAGGGTTCATGAGTTCAAGCCCTGCATTGGGCTCTGTGCTGACAGCACAGGGTCTGCTTGGGATTCTCTCTCTGCCCCTCCCCTGCTCATACTTTCTCTCTGTCTCTCTCAAAATAAATAAATAAACTTAAAAAAAATTTTTTTAAATACTTTGCAAGTGAGACCATGATCCCTGTGGGCCCCGGTAGTCCCCCCAACCCCTGCCCCGTGGCTTCAGGGCACAGCCATCCACACAGCAGCTTACCTCTCTGAGTTCAGCCAGCTCCTTCTGGAGGTGGAAGAGCTGAAACATCCCCAGCCCCAGTCCAACCAGGGCCACCAGAACCATGAAAAACATCACAAGAAGACACAGCCCTGTGTTGTGGTCCCTCCTCGTCTTCAGAGGTGGCAATGGCAGTGGGGGCAGCGGTGGTGGCGGTGGTGGTGGCGGTGGTGGTAGTGTTGGTGGTGGTGGCGGTGGCGGCCTCCTTTGTCCAGGCCTTCCTGGCACAGAGGATGGACACGGGAGGACCGACCCAGGAGGGCCCCAGGGAGAGCTGGCCCTGCTGTCCACCCAGTAGATTTGGGGGTATGGGTAATTCAGGGGCTGCTGCATGGCAGCCTGTTCCTTGGGCTGGCCCCCAGTGAAGATGTCAAGGCCAGGACCGCTGTTTCTGAATGCTCCAGGGAAGAAAAGCCGGCTCTGTCTTTATAGAGTTTCCATAGGCAAGGGAAACACCTCTCTCGTTCTCTCTTTCCTTCTGTCTTTCTGCTTGTCAAAGAGACACCCACTCACTTTGCGTCTGAAGCTGAGACGCCTCAAACCGGCTCAGAGCAAACCCCGGGAAGTTTCCACCCACAATTTTCTGGTGAAAGCCTGCAAGGCCCCAGCAGCTGCTGCTGTGTTCCCTGAGATGCCTGTAGAAGAGCCTTGTCTTCCTTGGGCCCTGCGAGAGCAGGTGGTACTGGGTGTAGCCCCATGGGCTTTGTCCACTGCCCAGCACCAGGGAGAGTAGCCAGTGGGGTCTGTCCAGGCCTCCAAGGGCAAGACTGTGGAGCCTCAGCCAGAGGAATTGCTTGCACATCTTACCTTTCGCATGAGGGACTCACTCCCTTGCTGCTGTCCTTTCCCCACACCCAAGTACTCACACTGCAAAGCACTGTAACTCATGGGGTAAAAGTCTGCCCCACCCCCTCCCTAGAGATTAGACCCCAGGTGGCAACCCAGTGGCTGATATGCCTTTTGGACCCCATTGACCTGCTTTGTTCATGCCTCAAAATGTTTTTTGTTTCTTTTCACTGTTGTCCCCTTTTAAAACCTGGGATATTCCAGGGACACCTGTGTGGCTCATTTGACTGAGCAACCCACCTCGGCTCAGGTCATGATCTCCAGGCCCATGGATTTGAGCCCTGCATCAGGCTTTGTGCGGTCAGTGCAAAGCCCGCTTCGGTTCCTATCTCCCTCTCTCTCTGCCCCTCCCCAGCTTGTGCTTTCTCTCTGTCTCAAAAATAAAAACATCAAAAAATATGAAATAAAATTGGATATTCCACATTAAAATCTACATTTTTTTATTATTATGTTTTGAAACATTACAATACTGGCGTCCAGACCTGCACTGCTGCTGTCCTCTCAGAACAGACAGAGCTGCTCTAGGCGGGCCACCTGCTCCCCTCCCCACCATGCTTCACACCCCCCTCGCCCTGTGAAATGGCCTTCCTGGCCCCTGCAGGCATGTGTTTGCAGCCTGTGTTATGGTTGTCAGATGTAGTACTTGGTGCCCAGATAAATTTGAATTTCACATAAATAAATAATTTTTAGGATCAGTATGTCCATACACAATGTGGGCAACACACACAAAAAATTATTTTCTGTTTATCTGACATTCAAATTTAACCAATTGTCCTGTATGTTTTTTTACTAAAGATGGGAACTCTACCTGGACTGACATCACCCTTTTCTCTGGCTTCAAATACTATTTATTTATTTATTTATTTATTTATTATTTTTTAATATATATTTTAAAGTTTATTCATTTAGTTTTGAGAGAGAGAGAGAGAGAGAGCAGGGGAGGGGCAGAGAGAGAGGAAGAGAGAGAATCCCAAGCAGGCTTTGCACTGTCAGCACAGAGCCCAATGCAGGGCTTGAACTCATAAACTGTGAGATCATGACCTGAGCCAAAATCAAGAGTCAGATGCTTAACCGATTGAGCCACCCAGGCACCCCTTCAAAGACTCTTGAAATGCCAGTAACTCCCAAGTGCTTGGCTCCAGTCACAATCATGTTCCCATATAACCCATAAAAACCTCTCACAAAACCCATTTTCCATTTTACCAGAAGGCTCCACGTTTCAGATCTCATTAGCATTTATATCATGCTTTGACATTGCTGTGGCTATTCTGACTCTCCACCTGTGCCAAACCAATACCAAACTTATTTCCCGGCCACATTCTGCCCACCCACCTGGGTTCCCATACTACCTGTTTCACTTGAAACTTGTTTCAACTTGTTTCACTTGAAGTTGTCTTTCTGGTGACAACTTCAACTCCTCTCTCTTTCTCTTCTGCAACGTTTAAGCCAGGACTATTGATTTTCCCCCCAACCTGCTTCTCACATCGGCACACCCTGTCCTGTATTCTTCCTGTCATTGCCTTAGGTCACACTCTTATTATCTCTCACCTGCAATAGTGCAAGGGCACCCTGACTGCTCTCCCTCCCACCAGCTGTCCCAAGCACATATCACCCTGCAAACTGAGGCAAGAATCATGCTTGTGAAAACAAACTCAATTATCTCACTTTCTTGCTTAAAACCTTCTGTTGGAAGGTTTGATACCGGAAGTCGTCCAGATTCCCTAGCGTGACACATGCATGGACTCTTTCCAGTTAGACTCCAACAGCTGGCACTGCCTCTTCCCCAGACACTTCTGCCCACATCCTACTTTCTGCCCATGAGACAGTGTGACAGGTAAGAGCAGAATTGACCGCACAAGGTTCTCACTATCTTTCAGAGGTGGTTAGAGTTAATGTGCTTTCAAACTCACATATGGCTTTATTCATAGTCATTAAAAATGGCAAGTTTAAAGTTCATAATCATCAAAATATATCATTTTAAGAACTCCACCATATACAACAAAAAACCCAACAAACAAAAATGTTGAAAGTATCCTGAAATAACTCAAACAAAAAAATTGTAGAGTCATATTTTTAAACTGTAAAAATTTTACTGAAAATGGCAAAGATTCAAATAAGTGAAAAAACACACTTATTTTTCTGTCCTCTGGGGAGGACAGAAAGTGTTGCATGATGCTTAGAGCTTTGTAGTTCTACCTGGGTTCAAATTCCAGCTCTTCCACTTATTAGCTGTGTGAACTGGACAGGTCACTGTCCCTCCTCTGTGCCACAATTTTCTCATCATAAAAATAGGCATGGTCAGCAAGCTGGTGCAGCCACTCTGGAAAACAGTATGGAGGTTCCTCAAAACATTAAAAATAGAACTACCCTACAACCCAGCAATGGCACTACTAGGCATTTATCCAAGGGATACAGGTGTGCTGTTTTGAAGAGACACATGCACCCCCATGTTTATAGCAGCACTATCAACAATAGCCAAAGTATGGAAAGAGCCCAAATGTCCATCAATGGATGAATGGATAAAGAAGATGTGGTATATATATATATATATATATATATATATATATATATATATACACACACACACACACACACACAAAGGAGTATTACTCAGCAATCAAAAAGAATGAAATCTTGCCATTTGCAACTACGTGGATGGAATTGGAGGGTATTATGCTAAGTGAAATTAGTCAGAGAAAGACAAATATCATATGACTTCACTCATATGAGGACTTTAAGAGACAAAACAGATGAACATAAGGGAAGGGAATCAAAAATAACATAAAAACAGGGAGGAGGACAAAACAGAAGAGACTCATAAATATGGAGAACAAACAGAGGGTTACTAGAGGGGGTGTGGGGGGGAGATGGGCTAAATGGGTAAGGGACATTAAGGAATCTACTCCTGAAATCATTGTTGCATTATATGCTACCTAATTTGGATGTAAATTTAAAAAAAGTAGAATTAAAAAAAAAGGGGCATGATCAGGTGTGCCCGGGTGGCTCGGTCAGTTAAGCATCCAACTCTTGGTTTTGGCTCAGGTCATGATCTCACGGTTCAGGAGATTGAGCACTGAGTTGGACACCATGCTGACAGCCTATTTGGGATTCTCTCTTTCCCTCTCTCTCTTTCTGCCCCTCCCCCACTCACGCTGTCTGTCTTTCTCAAAATAAATAAACACTGAAAACATTGGGCATGATCACAACAGTACTTATTTCATAGGGCATTGTGGGCACTAAATGAGCCAAAGCATTTGATACGCTTAAAATAGTCCCTAGCAGCAAAGTAAGCTCTTATCAAATATTATTGTTGTAAATGTAGGAAATCTTCCCACATGTAATTCATCTGTAGACTTAAGAAACTGATGGTCTTCCACTAAAGATAAAAGAAGGTGGAGACAGGTTGCAGGGAAAAGCACAAGTCGATGCCCAACAATCAGTATCTGGAGATTCTACCAGTGGACTGACTGATGGACTGATGGAACCCTCTGTTTCAGACTAAGATCCCCCTTGCTCTTCTCTCTCAAACTCCCACAGAAACTTCTAGCATTCTTCTATCAGAATTATGCTATACTTTCACATCTCCCTCTGCCCTGCTTCTTGATTCATTCTGTAATAGGAGGAGGAATAAAAATCATAATATCTGCCCCCGACCCACCCAATGACCCCTAATCCTGGGAGAACCTGAACAGAAATAGAGGCCGAGAGCAGTCTTTAAACACCACTACTGCTCTTTGATAATGCCACCAAACATCGTATGTCGGCAAAATCATGGAGAAATAAAAACCATAAAAAACAAGAATAGGGACTCATCACAGGGAATACTACTAGAACCTTGCTAATTAGCAGAAACAATCTTTTCAAACCAGATTGCTGGGGCGGGGGGGGGGGGGGGACATATATATTTGCGTTTGAAAGATGCACTGAGGGCGCCTGGGTGGCTCAGTGTGTTAAGCATCCGACTTCAGCTCAAGCCATGATCTCACGGTTCATGAGTTTGAGCCCCGAGTCGGTTTCTGTGCTGACAGCTAGGAGCCTGGAGCCTGCTTGCGTCTCCTTTCTCTTCCCCTCCCCGGCTTGTGCGTGTGCGTGCTCTCTCGCGCGCGCTCTCTCTCTGTCTCTCAAAAATAAACACTAAAATTAAATTAAATAGATAAATAAAAAGGAAGGAAGGAAGGAAGAAAGAAAAGCACTGGAGGGATGCCTGGCTGGCTGAGTCGTTACAGCATGCAGCTCTTGATCTCAAGGTTTGTGAGTTTGAGCCCCATGTCGGGTGTAGAGATTACTAAATAAATAAACTTAAAAAACAAAAGGTGCACTGAATAAATAAATCAAGGGGCCAGCATGCTGGCAGCTCCCATGTGTGGGAAACTAATTGAGGAACTTTCTCATCCTCACCTTATCCCTCCTACTTCCTCTGGCAGCATCTCTGATTCTGGAACCAGGGTTCCTTGAGGATGGACGGGACAGAAAGATTCAGAACTGGGATTTCTTTCAGAAAAAGGTAAGATTGCCAGTCGTAGAGATTTAATGGGACGTGGGTGAAACTTGAGAGCAAGTTTAAGTGCAGAATCAAATCAGAGAACGCTCCTTGTACAAGTTGTTAGAATTTTATAGGCATCTTACCTCATTAGATGAAATTCAAATTATTTTTTTTTTAATTCTTTTTATTTTTTTTTCAACGTTTTTTATTTATTTTTGGGACAGAGAGAGACAGAGCATGAACGGGGAAGGGGCAGAGAGAGAGGGAGACACACAGAATTGGAAACAGGCTCCAGGCTCCGAGCCATCAGCCCAGAGCCTGACGCGGGGCTCGAACTCACAGACCGTGAGATCGTGACCTGGCTGAAGTCGGACGCTTAACCGACTGCGCCACCCAGGCGCCCCTCAAATTATTTTTAATGATGGTCCCTCTAGTGTTGTAATTCTTTTCAGAAATTGTCCTGACTCTTTAGTAAAAGAATTCCAATGATCTTTCCCCAGTGTGGCATGTTAGCTACATGGAGGTTAAGAGGACAGAACAGGAAGCAGAAGGGACCCTTCTTTCTGGCCTTCCAGTGTTTAAGCCAGAGAGCTGACTCAGTGGACTGTGGCCTGAGGCTCTAGACGTGACTCAGCAGTAGCCCAGAGAGCTCCATGGTGGACAGCAGCTAACTCTTCCCTGGGGACAGGGAAAAGACTAAAAAGACAGGGATAACTGAGTACTAACAAATTACATGTGGTACACGGTCTATACTGTTCACTATCACTGGGTGAAAACTCAAGAAACATATGTTTGCTGAGCTAATAAATACAGAAGAGTCTGAAGTCAGAAACAGGACTCCTGTGGGAATTAAGATTCTTCTGGAACCTCACTCAGTGATGCTGTGTGTTCCTTCTCCTGATGATACTCTCCAAGTGTGGTTGGCCTGCTGTTGACATGGGGGAGCACAGCAACATTGTCCTTTCCCCTCCTTTCTCTGAGGCCAGCCATGTCACTCCTTCAGTTGCCATTGATGGAAATGTAATTCAGATTGTGTCCGTCTGTTTTTAAAATAACACTTCAGGGGGTGCCTGGGTGGCTCAGTCGTCAAACATGGGACTTCAGTTCCAGTCTTGATCTCATTTCGAGCACCACAACAGGCTCTCTGCTGTCAGCACAGGGCTCGCTTTGGATCCTCTGTTCTCTCTCTCTGTCCCTCCCCACTTGTGCTTTCTCTCTGTCTCAAAAATAAATAAATATTTATAAATAAATAAATAATAAATAAATAAATAAATAAATAAATAAATAAAATAAGACTGAGCCTGGATGGCTCAGTCTGTTGGGCAGTCGACTCTTGGCTTCAGTTCAGGTCATGATCTCAAGGTCGTGGAATTGAGCCCCGAGTGGGACTCCCTGCTGAGTGTGGGGCCTACTTGGGATTCTCTCTGCCCCTCCCCTGTGCTCTCTTACTCTTTTGCAAGATAAATAAACATTAAAAAAAATAAAAAATAATAGTAAAATAACACTTCAGTGGCTTCCCATTGTCGTTAGAATAAAGTCCGGTATCTTTAGATTGACTTCCAATCCCCTCATTATCTGGGCTCTTCCTTCCTCTGCAACTCTCTACTCTCTTTCTCTCATGACACACTGTGGCCACACAGGCCTTTCAGTTCATTAAAAGTTCTTGCCCACCTCAGGGCCTTTGCCTGAGATGCTGCCATTGGCTGGAATGTTCTTGACCCCACCTCTGCCCTACTTTATTTATTTATTTATTTATTTATTCATTCATTCATTTAGAGAGCACAGGGAAGGGGCAGAGAGAGAAAGGGAAAGAGGAAGAGAATCCCAAGCAGGTTCCGTGCTGTCAGCACATAGCCCAACTTGGGGCTTGAACTCGCAAACTGTGAGATCGTGACATGAGCCGGAATCAGCCATGCAGGCAGCCCACTTCTGCCCTACTTTTATATGACCAGCTCCCAGGATCCTTCAGTTCTAAACTGAATATCACTTCTTCAGAAAGGTTTTCACTGGTCATTCCATTTAAATGAGAGAATCCCAGTAGTATTCTCTCTTATAATACTCTGGGCTTTTTAAACTTTTTTGGTACTTATCCCATTTTCATAAATAGATACAGGTACAGAGTCATGTCTATCTTCTGCACTCTATTGTATATCTAGCCCAGCATGGTGCCTGGTAACTAATGTGCATGCCATAAATAAACGTTGAAACAATTCTTACCAGACACCCCCTAAGATAGTTGATAGCACTCTCAAATTACAACTCATTCACTTTCTCAATTTCTCATCAAATTTTGGCTCTTAAACCCTGAGACAAGTCAGAAGGCATTAGAAAAAAACCACACAGGCTTACACCGAAGCCATCCATCCTGTTAATAATCCAACTGGATCTCAGAGCAGCCGTTGGTCTTTTCTGCCTCCAGGTGACTTCCTTGCCACCCAAGGCATGTCCCAAGAAGGCAGGGAAAGTCTGTCTTCCCTCCTGACTCAAAAGTTTTAATACCATCCAGTGCAGTCACTGTTTCTTTCAAGAGACTTACCAAGTTGCTTGCAGTTAGAACCCTGTTAACCCTGACATGATAAAGTTTAGGTGGCGGCTCAGCAGATTGACCATCTTTTTATTTTTTATAGTTTTATTAAAGGGTAGTTGACACACAGTGTTACATTAGTTTCAGGTGTAGAGCATAGTGATTCAACTTCTTTATATGTTATGCTGTGCTCCCTACAAGGGTGGCTACCCTCTGTGACCATATAATGTTGTTACAATACTATTGACTATATTCTCTATGCTGTACCTTTTATTCTGGTGACTTATTCATTCCACAACTGGAAGCCTATGCCTCCCTCTCCCCTTCACCCATTTTGCCCATCCCCCCATCCCCTCTCCTCTGGCAACCATCGGTTTGTTCTCTGTATTTACGGGTCTTTTTTTGCTCTTTGTTGTTCATTTGTTTTGTCTTTTAGATTTCCTGTGTAAGTGAAATCATACAGTATTTATCTTTCTCTGTCAAATTTATTTTACTTAGTATAATATCCTCTAGGTTCATCCATATTGTCACAAATGTCAAGATCTCATCCTTTTCATGGCTGAGTAATATTCCAACACACACACACACACACACACACACACACACACACGGGAGCATGTATCTTTTCAAATTAGTGTTTTCATTTTATTTGGGTAACCAGTAGTGGAATTACTGGACCATGTGGTATTTCTATTTTTAACTTTTTGAGGACCTCCTTCCTGTTTTCCACAGTGGCTGCATAAATTTGCATTCCTACTAACAGTGCATGAGGGTTCCTTTTTCTCTACATCCTCACCAACACTTACTGTTTCTTGTCTTTTTTATTCTAGCCATTGTGACTGGTGTGGGGTGATATCTCGTTATAATTTTAATTTGCGGGGCGCCTGGGTGGCGCAGTCGGTTAAGCGTCCGACTTCAGCCAGGTCACGATCTCATGGTCCGTGAGTTCGAGCCCCGCGTCAGGCTCTGGGCCGATGGCTCGGAGCCTGGAGCCTGTTTCCAATTCTGTGTCTCCCTCTCTCTCTGCCCCTCCCCCGTTCATGCTCTGTCTCTCTCTGTCCCAAAAATAAATAAAAAACGTTGAAAAAAAATTTAAAAAAAAAAATAATTTTAATTTGCATTTCCCTGATGATATTAAGTACCTTTTCATGTGTCTGTTGGCCATTGGTATGTCTTCTTTGGAAAATGTCTATTCAGGTCCTCTGCCCATTTTTAATTGGATTATTTATTTTCTTGGTCTCACATTTAGGTCTTTAATCCATTTTGAGTTTATATTTGGGTATGGTGTGAGAAAGTGGTTGTCCATTTTCATTCTTTTGTAGGTAGCTGTCCAATTTTACCACTTATTGAAGAGACTGCCTTTTCCCTAGTGTATATTCTTCCCTCCTTTGTTGTAGATTGACCATAAAAGTGTGGGTTTATTTATGGACTCTATATTTTGTTCTATTGATCTATGTGTTTATTTTTGTGCCAGTACCATACTGTTTTGATTACTACAGCTTTGTAGTATAAGCAGACTGACCATCTTTTCTTCTGAGTCCTTGTATGCAAGCGCAATTAATACATTGGAACCACTGGAAATATTGGTTACTAAATCATATGAGTGACTAAATTGCCTGGATTTCTGACCATTGGAAAAGGAAATGGCTAATGTAGAATCTAGAATAGAACCTGGTATTAAAGGCACTCAATAAATATCTGTTGATGAGATTAAAAACTAACACAAATAAATTAAGTGACTTGCCTAAGGTCACACAGCTATTGGTATTTGAGCCAAAATTCTAACCCCAAAAGGGCAAAATGTGAAAGTGATTAGGAAACAAGAATGCTTGAGACTACTCCATGAGTAGAGCCCCCAGGTGCATAGGGGTGGGAGCCAGCTGCCTCTAGGGCAGTGAGGAGGTGGGACAGGGTGTGGGACACACCCTAAACAACATCTATTAAGATTAAAAACACCGTCTGATGCCTGGGTGGCTCAGTTTGTTAAGGGACTGACTTGGGCTCAGGTCATGATCTCACGGTTCATGAGTTTGAGCCCCGAATCAGCCTCTGTGAGGACAGTTCAGAGCCTGGAGCCTGCTTCGGATTCTGTGTCTCCCTCTCTCTCTGCCCCTCCCCCACTCACACTCTGTGTGTGTGTGTGTGTGTGTGTGTGTGTGTGTGTGTCAAAAATAAATATTTTTTAAAATATTTTTTAAAAAAGATTGGAAATGCCTGGGTCTTGTGGGTTCTTTTATGAACCCCTTATTGATGTTTGAAAAGCTTCATCACAAAAACACATGTCATGGTGGGTTTGTGGGAAAGGCAGATGCACCAAAGACTGACTCAAATGTCAAAGTCGTTGTTTTTGTCACCCACTGCTTCCTTTGAGTGTCTAGCAGATGTTGGGGAGGGCTGTGCAGCTGGATGCCTCGAGAGCCTTCCATCCTCAGGGTCTCATGAGGGGCAACCTTTGGCACACAGCCTCTGAGTCTGTAATATGTTTGCTGCCTGGGCCTTCGGACAACAGGAAGAGGTCAACCTCAGTCCAGTGAGTGAAGAGCCCTGAGTTCAGGACCAGTGTGTCAATCTACAAATGAGGCTCTCACCTCTGAGCCTTGTTTGCAAACCAGCTGCAATACTGTCGTACCAACCCCAAGCCTTTATACGGCTCTCAAATCGCATGGCTTGAATAATGTGGTGGTCATCCTGCTATGCCCTTTATTTCACTGATGTGGGCCTGAGCTCCAGAGGTGAAAGGATTCTCCCGAGACTATAGCCAGTGCATGGAAGAATGAGGGTGCAAACCTGTCTTGTCTCCTGACCACTGCCCCACCATGTTGTAAATACCTGGACAGGAAAAAACAGCATTTATTTCTGTCCAATTCTATCTCTACATTCCTGAGCACCAGTTCATGCAAAGCACCATGGAGGGTGCATAGACATACCTGTGACCATGGCACAGTTCCTTAAGGAGCGCCTCGGTGGGTGGGATGTCCCCGCTGTCTTCATATTCCCTCAAATCCCCACCAGCCTTTCCTGGCCCTCGAAGTCAAAATGCTGACCCACTGTTGTGTTGGGATGGCTGGTGGGGAAGAGGAGAAGGAAAGAAACATTTATCTCGAGACTACTATATTCCAGGCACTCTATACATTCTCGTATTTGCCTCTCAAGCCACCTTCTAAGATAAGTACCGTTACTTCCATTTCCAAATGATTAAGAAAAGTTGATGGACTCAGGAAGTGGCTGAGCTTAGATTTGAATTCAGGTCCTTCCACCACACCACACTGTCACTCTTTAGCCTTCTCTTCTTCCCTGAGCCATCCTCCGGTCCCCTCAGATGCTCACATGCCTTAAGAACCTTTGACAAGAAAGTTCCCCTCCCCCAGAACATAACACCAAAATCCTGCCTTGTCATTCTAGGGAAACTGGATTCTAAGCTGAAGGTCTTCCTTCTCACTTCTCAATCTCCACACTACCACCCACCCCACCCTTCCATGCCCCTCCTGTTTTTATAACATCTACTTTCCTGTGAAGCCACACTCTCAACCATTAGCTATACCCCCTGCCCCCGCAAGGCACTGTATTCCAGGCACTGAGGCTTCCCAGACCCCACCTTCCCCTTCTCCTCAACCTCACCTCCAGACAGGCAGCCCAGGTATTGTCAACTCCTCTATTGACAGAAGAGGACATGAGAGCCCAACAAGGCTGTCCTTCCAGGAGGATTTCCCTGCCCAGCCCACACCTCCACTCTTCAGGGTTCCTGCTGCCAGACCTCATTGCACCACACTGTGTGTGGTTCCCATATCATGTTGCTTGGGTTGTTCCCTTTCATTCACAGCTAATCCTATTTTATCTTATTCTAGCTGCTTAGCTTAGCCCAATATTTCCAAATTACACCTGGGAATATCCTCTGCCCACAATGTCCTTTTGTCTTCCTGGTGAACTCTTCCTTCCAAAGTCAGTTCAGACAATAGCCAGTTTGTGAAAGCCTTCCCTGGGTACAATGAATCCCTCCAACCTCAAGGTACCCACAGCCTGTCTATTGTAACATAACACAGAAAGTCACTGGGAATCTCTCCTATTTCCTAGACTCAAGCATCTTCACTAATGGGACACTTTTTTCTTTGTCAGTTTTGCAATCTGCAATCTCTAGCCTAGAGACTGATGCACAGGAAATGTTCAGTAAATATTTCCTGAGTATTGCTTGTCTATATATACCCGATGGGGTAGAACTAGAACCAAACAGTGGAAGGTTCTGCTCCACTAGACTCCAAGTTCCTCAAGGGCAGGGAGACAACTTCTTCCATCAGTGGATTGCCACTGTGCCAACAGTCCAAGTGCTACAAATGCAGAATGAGCCACCCCAGGCTATGATCAGTTCCCCATTCCAGGGGATGTCTAAGCACTGGATGCCTTGACAGAGTCACTGATGCCTTGACAGAGATTTGTGGCAGGCAGCTGCACAAGGTATTTCTGAGCTCCCTTTTAGCCCCAAAGACGATGGTTCCATGGTGAGCAAGAGGTGGGTTTATAGATCAAAAGACGGACAGGAAAAGTAGACGCAGAGGAATGGAAGAGAAAGAGGCACAAAGGTGGAAAATAAAGGGTCCGTGAGGAAAGGGAGGCTGAACACTGGTGAAAGGGAGGAGATTGGAAAGATTGGATGGAAGAACAACGTGAGAGAGTGGGGGCTCATTAGCCACAGGGAAGTGCTTGCACACCATCATGACCAGCTGCATGAGACCCCTGCTAGTCCAGAGGCAGGAGTCATAGAGAATGTTAAAGCTGACATGCTGAAAGCCACTGCGACAAGAAATCAGCCAGAAATGGATTTCATGCCCATTCCACCGAAACAGGAACCTGAATCCTAGAAAATCAGTTGCAATTGACAAAAACCAAGCCATACAGGAACACAGGGAAAGCCCTTACTGCCCAGTGCCATCCGGCTCCTCTTGACGTGCTGCAGCCTGGCCAACCCTGAGTCGACACGCCAGGAGCACCAGGCCCGGTACAACAGAATTTGCAGAGGGCAACCCACCCCCAGCTCTAGTGACCACTGGCTTCAGAACCCATCCCTTTCCCAAAACATATTGCACATTACAGGCGGTGAACCGTAGGCTGAGCTCTGGGACCAGTCCACCTTCCAGACATGAAATAACAGGAGACCTGTACTCATGTGACTTCCGCTGCAGATCCTGCTCTACCTTCATTCCCTGTTCTTACCAACACACAGCTACCTGGTGCCCCAGGACCATTTACAAAGTATCTGAGTAGTCATGTTTACAGAGTACCCATTATGTCCAGACACTGAAGCAGACCCTTATGTGGATTCTCATGCTGACTCCTCAAAATAAGCCAATAAATATCATCACTGGTAGATAAGGAAACTAAAGCTCAGAAAGGTTAAATAATTTTTCCAAAATTACACACACAACTATTAAGTGGCAGAGCCTGGATCTAAAGTATATTTATTTACTTACTTATTTTTTGAGAGGCTGGGGAGAAGGGGTAGAGAGACAGAGGGAAAGACAGAATCCCGAGCAGACTCCGCACTGTCAGTGCAGAGCCCAATATGGGGCTCAAACTCAGAAACAGTGAGATCATGACCTGAGCCGAAGTCAAAGTCAGATGCTTAACCAACTGAGCCACCCAGGTGCCCCCCCCTCCCCACCCCAGTCTAGATTTAAACCAGTTCCAGCGCCCATGACCCAGTGCCATCCAGGAATGGAGACTTGTTCCCCTATCCCCTATCCCAGAATCCCTGCCCACATGTCCCCTCCTCTTCCGCTCAGGCCCTGGTTTGCACACTCCTGTCTTCTAAGTCTCGCTCACCTGCCCCAGGCTCTCCTCCCTGTGTCATGCCCTGGCACCTGTGCCTGAGCCCCTGAGGCAGCCGGAGGACAGGTGCCGGGCGAGCCTACCCAGGCACCTCCCAGCTGTCTCCTGCCCCACGTCTCACTGCTGTGGAGGCGGGCCTGCCTGCCCTTTGATTGCCAGCTTCAGAAACCCGCTCCCATCACCACTACAGAGGTTAACCTTTGCATCTTGCTGTCCACATCTCTTCGGTCCTTCCCCCCACAGAGCTGGTTTGAACACACACTGAGACCTGAATGCATCCCCAGGCAGCGACTGACAGATGGCTGAATCAGCTTCTTCGCTGTAATCGAACCCAGGAGCGCCCTCCGCCCTACACTGAGCTTACACTTGCATGGCTCCCTTACCACGGTTACTTGACTGTAAAGAAAGGGAGATCTCAGCCCTGGGTCTGGCCCTCCTCGGACTCTGATCCTCTAAGTGGGGGCGGGGGATGGATTTCAGCTGCGGGATTAAAGGCCTTTCACTGTGCAGCTCTGAATTCCCTTACCTCACAGCTCTGCACCTTCCTCATGGCTGTGAGGTGAGTGCTCCTCCCACACCTGCAGCCTGCCATGTGCACATTGTGTGTGTGTGTGTGTGTGTGTGTGTGTGTGTGTGTGTGTATGTGTGTGTAACCTCTTGCCCGGATGCGCTCCGGTTAACCGCTGCACCACGCAGGGCAGGGGGGAACCTGTGGGGACAGGCGCAGAGAAGAAAGACGCTGATGAGCCGGTACCTGTGGTCACTAAAGCAGCTTCGTTTTCCCAGCACTCCCTGGGTTGATTCACTTCCAGCTGCAGCTCCACAGGGTGAAGCAGGTCCTGAGGAAGTGGTCAGAGGGCAGCAGAGAGCGCTTCCTTTCACACAAGGCCTCCAGGGCAGAAGCGAAGCCTCGTGACATCTCCATCCAAAATCTCTCCTGCTCCACAGCCCCTCTCTCCGGTTTACAGACGCACATTTTTTGTGTTGTCCATTTTTTCAGATCTTCCTATACCTGTGTAGAGTTTTCCTTCCAGGTGGGAGATCCCTGTGTTTACAGTCATGGGAGCTGGAATACCTCTTAGCACTCAGTTCTCTGCTCGCCCACATGTTCATGTGTTCACTCGGCATCCACCATGTGCCCTTGGCACAGACCCTGCCCTTGGGCTTCACACAGTGTGACCATGCAGCATGACCTCCTCATTGTCTGTCCAGCTGGAAATCTGAGGAGAAAGACCTTCCCAAGCCACACTGAGCATCTCTTGGCTGGCAGCATAGCATTTCCAAAAATAAAATCTCACAGAACAATTACATATTAAAAATGTTATAGTCACAGGTTTCTCGTGCATGGATGTCTCCTTCCCTGCCTCATGTTCTCGACGCTTCAGGCATGCGGGGGGCATCTTCTTGCATTGGTAGGCAGCTTCGTGCACACAAAGTCAGTGGACACCTGATAGTTGATTGTGTCCCAAGAAACTAAGTCCAGTCCACGCTAAAGATATCCATGTGCCATGTGGCACCTCTCATCCTGAAAGGAAGGTTAAATGTTATTGTCACTCTGACACTCCTCTTGAATCAGGCAGAAAGCTTCTTAATTTTATTTTAATCCTAAATTCTGCCACCTAAAACTTGGGGAAGGTACAACCCATATTATTAAGGATTTGAACTATCAGCTAAAAATCAGCTGCTACGAAGGGAATGGACTATACCAGAGAGAAAACACCTTGCCCCAAACCTAAGGAGAACACTGAGAACCAGGGAAAAAAGTGAGTTAGTTAGCCTCCTTCAGGTTGCTAGTGGCAGAGCCAGGGCCAAAACCTCTATTCTCCCTATATCAGTCAAGGTCAGCTGTGTCCCACAGCAGGCTGAGAACACCCTGACCTCTCTGGCGATGTGGCTCAAACCATGTGACATTTTAGTTCAATTCAGACAAATCTATCATGTTTTTTTGTCCCCAAGGTAATTGGTTTTAGCAACTTTACATGTGTCCCCATCTAGGAGTAGAGATTGGATTTCTTGATTATTTTGCTGGACTGGAAAAAGTGAAATGGTATTTGCCCTCTGGATGATTTCCCTCCACGAGAAAATATCCAAATTTCTAACAAAAGACAAAACAAAACAAAAACCACCAACACCCAGCTCTTATAATGGAACCGTGAAGGGAGTGGAAATGAAGAGACCCAATTTAGGAGCCCAGCCCTTAAGGCTTAGGCAGAAAGAAGGGTTTCTATAGGAACACTTACATGTAGGAAGGATGCAAAAATCCTTATAGAGTGACTGTACTTGCCCACTGAAATCTAAACTTGCCCCCCCCCCACCACTGCCCCATAGTTGGTAACAACAATCCAATTTTCTTCGAGGGACCACCTGCCCTCCCTCTCTGTCCAAGTGGTTCAGTTGCAGCTGATCCCACCTAGATGCCCTCCTGACCAGTCATTAAACCATGAATCCCACTGGCCCCAGTGATTGGAGCTGAGAGATGGGCCAAGACAGATTCTTGGTGATATCATCATCTGAGTATCTGAATCCAGCAGGGCCTTAATCTTGGAGTCCTACTCCTATGTTTTACAAGTTATGGAAGCCATAACATTTCCTTCCCTTCCCTTCCCTTCCCTTCCCTTCCCTTCCCTTCCCTTCCCTTCCCTTCTCTTCTCTTCTCTTCTCTTCTCTCTCTCTCTCTCTCTCTCTCTCTCTCTCAGTATAAGCCCATTTGAGCTGGATTTCTGTCACTTGGAACCAAAAGAGACCTACCTAATGAACCCACAGCAAGGACACTGAGTGGGTGCTCAAAGAGAATGAGAGCTTCAGTGAAAGGGTAGTGACAATGTTTTGGGCACCTGGCCTGAATCCTGCTAGCTCCTGAAAGAAGGAAAATTCAGCACCACCCAAATGGGGGTGTGGTGCAGGCCCTAAGGAGGTGCCCTGGTGCCACAGCACAGCTCACCAAGATAGCAGAGCTCATCCTGAGCTGACATCTAGTCCTCCACCCACCTAACCTTCCAGTGAGATTCAGGGTGAGAATATGAAACTGCTTTTGATGAGGTTTCACCCACTCTGACTCCTACAGTGCTTTCCGGGTCCCCAGAATATAATTTTTCATTTAGAGGCACCCAAAGATGCCCAAACTAGAGTTCATCATCAGCCACACTTTTTTCTATTGCTGAAACCCAAGCTTCCTCCATTTATAATAGACATCTATCCCAAAGTCCTTCTTTCTCTGTGACTGCTGTCCCTCCCCGTGTTCGCCCGGCACAAATAGGGTGGACATCGGCCCTTTAACAAAAGTGCAGTATTAGACCTTCATGACTTACTGCAAATCCTACCTTTTGAGTAGATGCTTTGATTTCTTGTTGCCTTTCCTGGTACATTTCCTGCTGATCCTTCCTTCCCATCTAGAGTTGGAAAGAGTAGGTACGTTACAGACTAATGTGCCACCACACAGCCATGAGCTAATCAGTCATTCTACCAACCTCTGCTGACCATCAGGCACCACACACCACTGCGAGATACAGTGGAACACACCATATCCCCTGTCCTCAAGGATTTTACCCAGCAAACCATCAGAGGGGAACTTATTTCTAGCTCTCACGTTGCAAAATGGGCAGGCTAGAGACACAACACCTCTTTGAAGCCCATGCCATGCTGTGTGCTCTACCTATCTGGCCTCATCTATTTAAAACACATTTACAAGATCTGGCAAAATTCCCTTCCCAGAGTGTGACCAATGCAGGTCGCCAGTCACTGGGAGTGGGCAAGGGGAAGGTGCGAGTGTAGGCGTCCTTGCTTCTACATTTGATCTTTGAGACCCTTGGGGCCAAGCTCTGTGCTGCCTCCAGACCTCAGAGCAGGTGGCCCAATCAGAACAGGGCACTGAAGCAACGGAGTGATCACGTGACTGTAACTGATTTGCAAGACCAAGGATGGCAAGCACTCTAGATGCCTCCAAATTAGCCCTGGGGTGAAAGGGAGAGAAGTCCTATTTGAGTGAGGTTGGGGGAATGGACAGAGAGGGGGCTTGAAAAATTTAGCTCTTCTTGTTTATTTCAACTCTATGTTTAAAAACAAATAAGAAATTGCTGCGGCTGAGGTCAGAGAGGTTTTTTCCTGTTTTCTCCTCTAGGGTTTTGATGGTTTTCTGTCTCACATTCATTATCCATTTTGAGTTTGTTTTTGTGAATGGTGTGAGAAAGAGGTCTAGTTTCATCCTTCTGCATGTTGCTGTCCAGTTCTCCCAGCACCATTTGTTAAAGAGACTGCCTTTTTTTCCATTGGATGTTCTTTCCTGCTTTGTCAAAGATGAGTTGGCCATACTTTTGTGGGTCTAGTTGTGGGGTTTCTATTCTATTCCATTGGTCTGTCTGTTTTTGTGCCAATACCATGCTGTCTTGATGATGACAGCTTTGTAGTAGAGGCTAATGTCTAGGATTGTGATGCCTCCCGCTTTGGTCTTCTTCAAAATTACTTTGGCTATTCAGGGCCTTTTGTGGTTCCATACAAATTTTAGGATTGCTTGTTCTAGCTTCGAGAAGAATGCTGGTGCAATTTTGATTGGGATTGCATTGAATGTGTAGATAGCTTTGGGTAGTATTGACATTTTAACAATATTTATTCTTCCAATCCATGAGCACGGAATATTTTTCCATTTCTTTATATCTTCTTCAATTTCCTTCATAAGCTTTCTATAGTTTTCAGCATACAGATCTTTTATGTCTTTGGTTAGGTTTATTCCCCGAAGTCAAGGGAATTAAAAGCAAAAATGAACTATTGGGACCTTATGAAGATAAAAAGCTTCTGCACAGCAAAGGAAACAATCAACAAAACTAAAAGGCAACCAATGGAATGGGAAAAGATATTTGCAAATGACATATCGGACAAAGGGCTAGTATCCAAAATCTATAAAGAGCTCACCAAACTCCACACCCAAAAAACAAATAATCCAGTGAAGAAATGGGAAGAAAACATGAATAGATACTTCTCTAAAGAAGACATCCAGATGGCCAACAGGCACATGAAAAGATGCTTAACCTCACTCCTCATCAGGGAAATACAAATCAAAACCACACTCAGATATCACCTCACGCCAGAGTGGCTAAAGTGAACAAATCAGGAGACTATAGATGCTGGCGAGGATGAAGAGAAACGGGAACCCTCTTGCACTGTTGGCGGGAATGCAAACTGGTGCAGCCACTCTGGAAAACAGTGTGGAGGTTCCTCAGAAAATTAAAAATAGACCTACCCTATGACCCAGCAATAGCACTGTGAGGAATTTACCCAAGGGATACAGGAGTGCTGATGCCTAGGGGCACTTGGACCCCAATGTTTATAGCAGCACTTTCAACAATAGCCAAATTATGGAAAGAGCCTAAATGTCCATCAACGGATGAATGGATAAAGAAATTGTGGTTTATATACACAATGGAATACTACGTGGCAATGAGAAAGAATGAAATATGGCCTTTTGTAGCAACGTGGATGGAACTGGAGGTGTGATGCTAAGTGAAATAAGTCATACAGAGAAATACAGATACCATATGTTTTCACTCTTATGTGGATCCTGAGAAACTTAACAGAAGTCTATGGGGGAGGAGAAGAAGAAAAAAAAAAAAAAGAGGTTAGAGAGGGAGAGAGCCAAAGCATAAGAGACTCTTAAAAACTGAGAACAAACTGAGGGTTGATGGGGGGTGGGAAGGTGGGTGATGGGTATTGAGGAGGGCACCTTTGGGGATGAGCACTGGGTATTGTATGGAAACCAATCTGACAATAAGTTTCATATTAAAAAAAAAAAACAAGCAAGCAAAACCTTTGGGCCCATTCCATGGAAAGATCATTTGAATGAAGCTAGCAAGCAATTAACAAGAAGTTGTCATCAGGTGTGTGACTGAATCTCCGCTGCTCAGTGTGCTCAGAGTACCCCCTCCACCCCACCCCACCCCCAGAATTGTCCCTGAGCCCAAGCCCCACTGTCCTCCTCCTCCAAGCGACCCCCAGGGCTGCTCCATCCGGGAACACACTCCCCAGCAGCTGCCTGCTGCCTGGGGCTTTTGTCTCCTGGCACGGCTGCAAGCCTGGTCACTTTGTTTGGGGGAGGCTCTGACACAGCCTGAAAAGTCAGGGTTTCCAGAGTTGAGACACATCAGAGGCTGCTGTGCCCACACGGCCCTGTGCGGGCTGGGCTGAGATCTTGCGTGTTCCGAGCGCAGTGGAACATGTGCGCTCCCCAACCACCGTCCCCCCGCCAGTGACAGCCCTCACCTTGTTCCACAGGGCGGCCGCAGGGGCATAGAGGGAGCCCCAGCCATGGGTCTTCTAGAAAACCGAGCCAGCCTCCAGGCCGCTGGTGTCCTCAGAATCTTAATGGAAGTGAAACACCCCTGAAAACGCAGGCATCAGGAGCCAGATGGAAGCCCTGCAAACAGAAAAGTCAGAGATGCTGGTCTGTGATCAGGCTGTGCCAGGAGCAGCTTCTGGTGTTTGATGCTTGTCAATTGTGAGTGTGCATCCTGTTTGCCTAAGTTGCCTAGAGCAAGTGCACGTGGTTAAGTCTGTACACACAGGGGATATATTCTTCATCTTGCGTGCATGAATGTGTGCATGAATACGCAAATGTGCATATATGAATATGCAAATAGAAAGTATATCAGCATCTTCTCACGACCAAGTAAAGTAAGCTTTGAAGTTAGCTTTGGCTCCTTGACTCACTGATAATCTAAGATAGTATTTCACACTCATTAATAACCTGTCCCTAAACCAAAGGACATAAACAACATCCTTTACCTTCTTCATTTTCCAAGTCACCAAAGCACAGTTCTGTGCTTCAACAGCAGAGGGAAGCACTTTTCTTACTGGAAAGGGAAAGAAGAAAACAAGTCAGGAGCATTTGCCTCCCCCACCCCCCCCCCCCCCACCCCAGCAGCTTCCTCAGGAAAGATCTTCACAAAGAGGATGTTCCATTGATCAACAAAGATTTATAGAAAATGTAAAGAAATACAGAACCCCCCCAATTTACTCACTGTCTGGTGGGAGATACTGAAAAGTAAATACCAACTTAAGAAACAGTTATAACCTCACAGTAAGAGCAGGCACAAGTGCCCTGGGAGCCAGGAGGAGGGTCACCAGTCTTATGGCACAGAGAAAATATTGCACGGTTGTAATGCTCAAGCTAAGTCTCCAGTGAGAGGTAGGAAGCAACTAGGCTACAAGGGAGGGAGAGTCATTCAAGGCAGAAAGAAGAGCATGACAGGAAAGCAAAGGCATGTCCTGTAACCAACCACGCTGGAGCTCACCCTGCTTTATTTTTCTCTATGACACTCAGTGCCATCTGACATTTTATACTTTTATATGTGTATTGGCTGTCTCTGCCAACTAGAATATAGAATAGTCCCCTGAGGGCAGGACTTTGTTTTGTTCTCTGCTATATATCCCCAGCATCTAGAACTTGCTTAACATGTAGTACGAATCAATAGATGTTGCTGAGTGCATGCATGCTGGAGAGGAGTGAGAAACGAAGCTGGGAAGTTCAGGTAAAGTGGCCCCCACGAACACTGGGGCCTTGTGTGTTACGCTTGCGAGTGTGAACATTACCTTGGAGATCCAGCACAGACAGGGTTTACAACCTGGCAGCACACAGACAAAACACATGCGTGTTTTCCTTGACTGTGTACTGTGGTTTGAAAATTGGGATATTTTGGGGCGCCTGGGTGGCTCATTCTGTTAAGCATCTGGCTTCAGCTCAGGTCACGATCTCACTGTTCATAAGTTCAAGCCCCACATCATGTTCTCTGCTGGCAGTGCAGAGCCCTCTTTGGATCTTCTGCCTCCATCTCTCTCTCTCTCTCTCTCTCTCTCTCTGCCCCTCCCCTACTTGCACAAGCATGCTCTTTCTTTCTCTCTCAAAAATAAAAAAAAAAATAGGATATTTTATAAATATATCTGGCTTCCCTTAAAATGCAGAAATTTGGGACCTGAAGTCTTTTTTTTTTTTTCAACATTTATTTATTTTTGGGACAGAGAGAGACAGAGCATGAACGGGGGAGGGGCAGAGAGAGAGGGAGACACAGACTCGGAAGCAGGCTCCAGGCTCTGAGCCATCAGCCCAGAGCCCGACGCGGGGCTTGAACTCACGGACCGCAAGATCGTGACCTGAGCTGAAGTCGGACGCCCAACCAACTGAGCCACCCAGGCGCCCCAGGGACCTGAAGTCTTGAAAGACAAAGTTGCTAGTGCTGACAGCAGGTGGTCCTTTAATAAGACCTGTGCTGTCTTGTTCACCTCGTCTTCTCCTCCAGCACCTGTCTTGCATCAGGGCTTCCTTCCTCATATGTCACCTGCCTCCTCCATTTAGATAAATGGGTTTGCAAACTGATGTGGGAAACAAAGGCAAAAAAAAAATTAAATGTCCCTATAACATACAGCCCATTAACAAGTCCTTGAAGCAGGCAGAGTGACCTTCCTCTGAGAGCTCAGCTTCCTTGAGGTTGACACTTTGCAAGGCAAAAGGCCATTTTAGCTTAACATTATCCTGACATCCCAGGATCCTGTGAGTCTACTCTAAAATATAGAAATTCCTTTGGAAATTTCCTTTATCTCTTCATCCCAAGATATATGTTAGCAATCATCCTCTAAGCATATGGCCCACCGATACACATCTGAAGGATCTTATGACTGAGGGTTTATTGAACAGTAATACATGGCATTTTCCTAACAATAGCTAGCCCCCTCAGGGTCCTAGAAACCTTGTTTCCAAATACCTTGGAGGCTTGTGCAGTCTCTGACCCCCTCCCAACCTGAAAGTATATACTGTAAAACCTTGGATTACAAGGAATTTGTTCTGCAAGACAAGCAAACATTTCTAATACATTTTAACTTGATAAATGAGTGATGTCTTGCAATGTGAGTAGTATGTGACACCGAATGTCACATGATCACAACCAAGCCAATGGTTCTTGAAATTCGCTTTGATATATGAGTGCTTTGAATGGAATGAATTTCATTCCATTTCATTCCATATCTGGAATTAATTATGCTCGCAAACCAAAGTTTTATGTAATCAGTTACCCCTCACAGTCCCAGTGCAGCTCTTTCTACCGCTGGATCCTGTCCCTGTGCTTTAATAAAACTACCTTTTTCGCACCAAGGATGTCTCAAGAATTCTTTCTTGGCCGTTGGCTCTGAATCCCAACATTTCCACATCACAACCACTAGCTTAGGTTCAGAATATCTGGATAAAAATCATATCATGATAGGGACACCTGGATGGTTCAGTCAGTTAAGTGTCTGACTTTTGATTTCGGCTCAGGTAATGATCTCACAGTTCCATGAGTTTGAGCCCCACATAGGGCTCTGTGCTGACAGTGTGGACCTTGCTTGAGATTCTGTGTCCCTCTCTCTCTGCCCTTCCCCTGCACTCTCTGTCTCTCTCAAAAATAAATATTTTTTAAAAATCCCACTATGATAGTGAGTCTCCAAAATAATCCCCCGATGAGACACGCCTTCCATTATTTATGTCCTCCACAGTGAATCTGAGCTGGTCCTGTATAGCTAATAGAATGTGAGGGAAGTGACACTGTGTGACTTCCAAGGCCAGTTCATAAGACGCCAGTCACCACAGTCAGGAGTCTGACTATGCTAAGGCCACCATGCTGGAAGCAACCCTAAACTAACAGTGTGGAGAGGCTGTATAGGCAGAGAGAAGACTGGGCAGTCCCCAAGTGTTTCAGGCATCCCTTCTGAGATGCCAGACATGTGAAAGCCATCTGGGACACCCAGGTCAGCTGTCACCTACCTGCAACAATATACAGTCATATGAGAGACTCCAAGAGAGCCATCTAGCTGAGCCCATTTGACCCACAGAATCATGACAAACAATAACAAATTATTTTTAGCCACCATGTTTGGGGTGGCTTGTTACACAGCAATAGAGAACTAAATATCTACATTACCACTTACTAGGGATGTGGCTTGGGGCAAATTATTTAGCATCATTAAGCCTCAATTTTTTTCATCTTTAAAATAATGGTGATAATAGTACTGCTTCAGAGTTGTTTGAAATTCAAATTCGATCATGAATGGAATGTACTTAGCCTTGAAGCTAGCATGTCATGAGTGCTTAATAAATGTTAATCATTATTTTGTTTCAGTTCTCATCAGTATTGTTGTTGAAGACTCTATGGTGGGTAGTTATCTCTCAAAACCAGCATGCCAAAAAGGGAGCGGAGGCAGGGAAGGTACTGATGGACAGATGACAGTCAAGGAGGGTATACATGTAGAAGACAGGGTGGTGTGTATATTTTGATATCCCAAACTCTGAAACACCAGGCAGTTGGCTATTTATTTCATTTTGGTGTCTGTACTAAGGATTCTGGTGAGTCCTATCAAATCACAATTCATTAACCCAAACTCATTCAAAAATATTTATTGAGCACTGACTGTGTCAGGCACTGTCCTAGGTCATCTGGGAATACAGCAGTGAACAAAACAGATAAAGACCCCTTTCCTCATGGAACTTCCATTCTAGGGTCGAGGGACACATACCAAACAAATAAGTAAGTAAAATATATAGTATGGCAGATGGTGATACGTACAATGGAAAAAAAGTTAAGAAAGGTAATGAGTGTGGCATGGGAGAAACTAGATTGTAATTGTAAGTAAGTAGGTCAAAAGAAGGCCTCCCTGAGCATGGTGGAAAGTGAGCAAAGAACTCTGGGGTGGGGAGGGACCATCATATAGAAGGATCCAAACATAAAAAACAGCTGGAAGCTCATATTGTTCTATCTACTGATTATCAATCACACTGGTGGATATATAGGTTTTCTCCCAATGATTCTGTAAGGCAAATGTTATTATATGTTATCTTTAACTTACTCAGACACTTGTTTATCCTACTGTACAATACATCTCTTTCAGCTACTTTAACTTCTTTTTGGGAAAAGGGAAGATGATGTATTGGTCAGGTTAAGTTAGGTTAGGTAACAATCCCCAAATCACATTCACTTATCACAATAATAGTGTATTTCTTATTCACAACAGCCCTTAGTGGCTGGACTCCATAGAGCCTTCATTCAGAGATTCTTCCAGCTGAGGCACACCATTCACATTGCCAATCACAGCATCAGGGAGGAGGAAAGATGGAAAATTGACACCCTGTCTTAAATGCTGGAAGATACAAGTCACTACTTCTCTCCTATTTCATTGACCATAGCAGGTCATGTGTAGCTCTCTGTGTGTGTGTGTGTGTGTGTGTGAGCACGCACGCACACGCATGATCATCCTAAATGCCTAGAAGTAAAAGGAAATAGATATTAATGAATACTTTAATGTCTACCATAGATGGATACATGGATAGATAGAAATGATAGATGACAGTAATGATAAATAATAGAGATAGATAAAGTAAATAAAAGGAAACAGGCTTAGAAATGAAAAATAATTTGCCTGTTATCAAGCAGTAGGTACAAACAGCAGGTACTTCCAAACAGTTTGTAAATAGCCAAGTCAAGATCATAACCCGGATTCATTTAGATTTCATTTTTTTTTTCATGTTTACTTATTCTTGAGAAAGAAAGAGACATAACATGAATGCAGAAGGGGCCAAGATAGGGAGACACAGAATCCGAAGCAGGCTCCAGGCTCTGAGCTGTCAGCACAGAGCCCAACATGGGTCTCCAACCCACAAACCGTGAGATCATGACCTGAGCCAAAGTCAGATGTTTAACCGACCAAACCACCAAGATGCCCCTGTAATTCCTCTTATAGGAGGTCCAAAATAGATTAGCAATAATGTCCCTCAGTGGAAATCTTGAGAATGAGGAATTATTTCCTTAAATTTCATTGAATTGTCTTTTAGTTACGTGACTTCCCTTTCACAAATATTGCAGAATGGAAATACAAACCACAATCGGTTTTCAAAGATGGGCTGACGATTAATTTGTCATAAATAAAAGTTTATGAATCAATATAGTCACCATAGGACTGACTAAAGGCTTGGACTGTCACTCCTGATAACATCCAAAGAGGCTCACTCATCTTTTCAATCAAGTAGCCAGTGGAGACAGCTCTAAACTGATCTACACTATGGTGTAGACCATAATAAACATTCTAAAATGCCCAGCATTATTTATTTGATGTAACTATAATTAGGCAAACAGCAATGTGCCAGAGTGAGCCTTGGATAGGCAATATGGCCCTTGGTAAATATTTCAGGTATTTCTGAGCAACTCAATGAGCCGAGTGGCTCTGGGATACAGAGACAAACCGATCAGAGCTCATGAGGCCGGGGTGGGGCTCATGTGAAGGGTGTTCTGGGGCAGTGGGGGGAGATCTTAGAGTCTTGGGGGAAGAGGAGAGCCACAGCTTCCGTTCTCTGCTGTGCTAGTAGTTGTTATTCTTAAAACAGAGCCTCTTTGATGTGCTGTACATTACCATGTCATGCTCCCTCAAATCAATATTCTTTTTCATGTGGGGATTTTGAGTCATTTTTATACTTCCTCTTTTAAAGTTCCTTAAACCCCAATAAATAAAAATACTGATTGCCTGCTCTTGGAGAACACAAAATTTCTATACCAATGATACAAATACTCCTTGTTTCTCCTCATTGCCCCCTGGTTCTTGGAACTGGATTGTGTAGACTTCCTGACCCCTTGAGGTTAAGGGCTGTGGCCATTCTCACCTAATCAATAGTGTTCATAAAATATTTATTTTACCTCACTGAACAAAGCACCTCTTTGGTTTTTTTTTTAAGTTTATTTTTGAGAGAGACAGAGACAGTGTGAGCAGGGGAAAGGCAAAGAGAGAGAGAGAGAGAGAGAGAGAGAGAGAGAATCCTAAGCAGGCTCCACACCATCAGCACAGAGCCTGATGCAGGGCTCAAACTCACGAAGCCACAGATCATGACCTGAGCTGAAACCAAGAGTCGGATGCTTAACTGACTGAGCCACCCTGGTGCCCCCAAAACACATCTTTGAAAGAAGGATTAACATATTTTTATCTGATAACTACCTGCTACACATATTTCTGGCACATTTTTTTCTACATTGGACCTTTTCTTTTAAAGAACATACTTCAGGCTCCCCATTCCCCAGACTAAACCAAAACTTTTTTTTAAACCGAGGTATAATTTACACACAACCCCATATTAGTTTCAGATGTACAGCATGATGATTTGATATTTTTATGCTTGCAAATGAACACCACAATATGTCTAATTAATAGTCTGCCACCTTTCATAGTTATAAGAAATCAAAATTTTTACCACTTTTCCATAAGAAATTTGGTACCCATAATTTTTTCAAAGAGTATTATGGGTTTGATTCCCCCCAAGAACTACTGGAAAACATAACTTTGGAACTTTTATGATAACTAACTTTTTTTTATTTAAAGTAATACTGAGACAGATACTAAATGTGACATTCTGTCCCAAATAGGTGTAGAGAGTATAAAGTTAATGCGTTTCTGAGTCTTAGGTCTCACCAGGCTGTGAGTACAAAATAAGAACTTTACAGGACAAGTCCAACCAGCCTGGTGCCAGAAAGGGGTGCTTCAGTGAGTGGTCCCCACCTTCTAGGTTCCTCAGAGGGTTTCTCAGGTAGTGTCCCCCTGTCTCCACCAGGAGGCGCTGCAGTGTGGTGGTTAAGAGCCTAGGCCTTGAAGTCCTACAGACTGATGGGCTTGAACCCTGCTCTCCCACTTACTGACTTTGTGACCTGTGCCTCAGTTTACTCATTTTAAAACTGGCACAATAACAGTACTTACAGATTGTTAAAGAAGAGGATATGTATACAGGATCTGGTGTTGGCACCCAGTAAGAACAACTCCTATCACATGGGAGACTTTTGGCAAGATGTAACACAAAAACCAGTTGAGAATGGCTTAAACATGAGGATTTATTCTTTCAATTAACAAGGAATCCCCAGATAGGATGGCTCCAGGACTGGTTGATTCAGTGACTTAGAGTGATATCAGGAGCAACTTCTTTTTCTACTCTTCAGCATGTCAGATTTTCCTCAGTTAGGCTGCCATCGTGTATGAGAAATTTACGTATATCATCCAGACAAGAGATTGCCCAGAGAGAAAATGTCCTGCTTTTACTACAACTTGATTTTTAACAGCAAAGAAGCCCCTCTCTTGGCAGACTTCATTTACCTACACCAGTTGCTAGTGAGGAGAATGGGTTTGCCATGATTGATTCACACTAACCAAGATTTACCTCTAATCTGGGAATAAGATCACTTCCCCCAGGAGTATGTGCCCCTGAAGTTGGGGGAAGGAGCACAAAAGACTTGTGACTGAATCCCACCTAGAAAATTAAAAAGTTGAGAGACTGGCTTGCTAAGGGCTCTGACGGTGTGTGCAAAGTGTCCGTGACCTGTTAGGATACAACAGCATTCCCAGGGTTTGTGGCTGAGGCATGTTTTCTGGGGACAAAATATGAACCACACATGACTGCCATCTGGTGGGGTTGGGTTGGACGCTCTCCAAAAGGCCTGCAAAGAATAGAGTTAGGGTGTGAGAGGAATGAGCTGGGAAAGTAGGCAATGCGGGTCAGAGCTGGATGCTTAAAATTGGTACCCAGGATTATGGATATTGGTAATGTCAAAAACTAGGATTGAGGGGCATCTGGATGGTTCAGTTTGTTAAGCTTCCAACTTTGGCTCAAGTCATGATCTCACAGTTTGTAGTTTTAGCCCAGTGTTAGGATTCTCTCCCTCCCCCAATCTCTCTGCCCCTACCCAACTCATGTTTCCTCTCTCAAAATAAATAAATACACTTAAAAAAATCTTTAAAACAAACAACTCTTAGGGTTTAAGAGTAATTAAGTGGCCGATATAGGCTGGAGAACAAGATCATTGGAGAAAGAAGGCAAGGACCTGAGAAACTAGAGAAAAATAATGTAAAGTGGACATTGAAATCCTCACAAACTGTGACAGAAGCAGTCCTGGAATGACAGGAACCCCAAGAGTAAAGATGAGAGAGGGCAAGTGAAAACGGGTTCATTTGCAATCAGGAGAAATAGTGGATGATATGGTTTGTTGATGTAAGATTCAGAGAGTGACTTTTAGGGCATGGAAGATTAAGGGGACTGTCTAGTCTCTCTCCAGGCTGAGCGGTGTGAGGGGTGCAAGAGAAAACTGACCTGGAAAGGATTCGAGGGAAGTAGTTTTGGCTAGAACAAGGAGGTGAAAGAAAGGTGGAAACAAGTTAAAGATTTAGGAAATTTTATTGTTGATTGATTTTGAGTCCAGAGGGCATAGTGGAAATGATTGGGAGTGGGTGAGGGAATATGGAAGAATATTCCAGAAGGAAGAATGTGAAAAGCGATATGGAGATTTTTTTTTCCAAAGGTGATTTATTTATTATTTATTTTGAGAAAGAGAGAGAGAGAGAGTATGTGTGAGCATGAGCAGAGGAGGGGCACAGAGAGAGAGAGAGAGAGAGAGAGAGAGGGAGGGAGAGAATCCCAAGCAGGCTCTGCACTGTCAGTGAGGAGGCTTGAACCCACAAACCGTGAGATCATGACCTGAGCCAAAATCAAGAGTCACACAGTTAACCGACTGAGCCACCCAGACACCTTTATAGGGCTTCTTGCAGTGATAAAATTAACAGGAGTCAAGGGCATGTGAAATTTGCCTTAATGGTTTTGAGGAAGAAAGTTGTGGCAAGGCTTTATACCAAGAGGTAGAAACAGGTGACAAGGCCTTTCCAAGAGTCCTGCAGAGTCTGGAGTGGCTTACTGACCCCTGTGATGAAAGCATTGAGGGCGTTACTCCAAGAACATTGGGCTCAAAGTTCCCTGCTGATCCTGCATTACACCATTAGGTGGTGTAGACTGAGGCTGGAGATGGTAATTTTAACCAAGCATAAGCTCCTCTCTTGACCTGCTGGTAGATACTCAGACACCAGGGAAGAGATAGAACTTTGAACATCCAGATGTTAATAGCTAACATTGAGTATGTAGTATATACTGGGTACATGATAGTTTTACATGTATTAGCACACTTGATCCTCAGAATGATCCTCTCAGGGAAGTGCTATATACCTATTAACAGGTGAGAATTCTGATGCTTAATGAGATTGCAACTTATTGTGATCTGTCCAGTGCCATCGTGAGAGATGGAGAGCATATATGAAACCAGACAGTCTGCTCTTAAACTGCCTCACTTACCTGGGGAACTTTTTAAGCCATCCTGGGTTTAAAACTTATTTTTTATCCCTTATTCATTTAAAAATCACAAATGCAGTATTTACCAAAACAAAAAACAAAAAAATGCTCATTCAAAAAGATACCATGCACCCCTATAACTATTATGTTATTAACACAAAGATATGCAAGCAACCTACATGTCCATCAATAGAGATGAATGGATAAAGAAGATGTGGGACAGATGATAGATGATAGATAGATAGATAGATAGGCAGGCAGACAGGTAGACAGATAGATACACATACATACAATGGAATATTAGTTATAAAAAAAAGAGTGAGACCTTGCCATTTGCAACAACATGGTTGGGTACCTAAAGGGTATGGCACTAAGTAAAATAAGTCAGGTAAAAACAAATACTATGATTTCACTTATATATGAAATCTAAAAACCAAAACAAATAGGCAGAAACCTATAAATTAAGACTGATAAATAAAGACAACAAACTGATGGCTGCCAGAGGAGCTGGGGGTTAGGGATTGGCGAAATGGATGAAGGAAGTGGGAGACACAGGCTTCCAGTTACGAAATGAGTAGTCACAGGGATGAAAAGTACCACACAGGGGATGTAGTCAATGGTGCTGTAATAGTGCTGTGTGGTGACAGATGGCAGCTACACTTGTGGGGAGAACAGTACATGGAGTTATCCAATCACCATGTTGCATACCTGAAACTGACATAACATTGTGTGTCAAGTATACTTCAATAAAAAAGGGGGAAATAGGGAGGAGCCAAGATGGCAGAACAACATGGAAGTTTTTTGTGTGTCTCATGTCCATGAAATACAGCCAGACCAACACTAAACCATCCTGCACACCTAGAAAACGTATCTGAGGATTAACACAATAATCTTCACAACCTGAACCACAGAACTCAGCAGGTACGTGGTGTGGAAAGGTGAACTGGGGGAGAGACAAGCCGTGGAGGGCAGGGAGCCACTTTTGCATGAGGAGAGAGGGCTGAGATGGGGGGGAAGAATACAGGAAAAGTATCCCCCCCACCAAAGCAGCTGGAGAGAAAGTGGAAACAGCCACAGGGACTGAACTAAAGAGGGAGAAAGGAGAAAGGAGAGGGTTTAAATTCCATTAAGACTATAAACAGGGGAGCACAGAGGCTGAAACTCTGCAGCTCAATAGCCAGTGGCGCTCTGGTGGGAAGGGTGAATCCCCAGGAGTAGAGTGGAGTCCAGGGGTCTTCAGGCCACACAGGGAGAGGCGGTTCCCTTGCTGGGAGGACACGTGGTAGAGGCTGTGTGGCCCCTGCACAGGCAAAGACCCCAGTGGACCCAGGAGAAAACCACATTTGCTGGTGCTGGAACGAGGTCACTGAGGGTGAAGCCTGGTGCCAGATGTGTGATGTGATTTTCCATATTCCCTGAAATGCTGCTGCTACACAATTGTGCAAACTTTTTCTGGGATGGGCTGGCACCCAGCCGCAGTCTCTGGGTGTTAGCAGCAGCACAGTCCCACGAACATTCCTGGGTGCAGCCAGCACCCGGCCATTGCTCAGTGAGACCTTCCACAGAGGGGCAGAAAGGGTCAAAGCCACAATCCCTCAGAAGTAAGGGGTCGAGAAGCACAGCCTCATCTGAGACAAAACTCAGGAGGAAGGTTCTACCTAGGGCTTGGTCATGGACTGTGTAAAAGCGAGGAGTGGAAGGAAGCTGAAGACAAAGGATGGGTGCACTATTGCTAATGAGGGAGAACAGAGTTCAGATACTAGAGACTGGGTAGCTGGGTGACACCATTTTCACCACTCCCACGCGCGCGCACACGCACCTACGAGCGCCACAACAATCCGCCCCAGGAGGGTAGCAGCACCATCTAGTGGAGTACAGAGCCATTACACTAAGCCACACCCAACTGGGCCAACCTCGCTCTTCAGGAACACAAGTCTCCACCTGCTTAGTTTATGGACTATAAAAGGCTTCATAGTTTGACTTCTAGGGGAAAACCAAGTAATTTCAGTTATATTTCAATCTGTTCACTGGACCATCTATTCAATTTTCTTTCTTTCTTTTTCTTTTTTCTCTTTTTCATTTCTTTTCATTTTCTTGAATACGGAAAGAGAAAAAATTCATTTTTATTTTCAATTTTTATTAAAACTATTTTTCTTTAATTTTTTCTACTATATTTTCTACTTTTGTGTAAATTTTTTTCAAATTCTATTTTACTTCCATCATTTCATTTTAGTCTACTTTAGTGTCAAATTTTCAAATGATTTCTTTCCTTTTTTTTTCTTTCCCCCTTTTTCTCTAATCAAGCCCCTTTCAACACCCAGACCAAAACACACCTAGGATCTAACAACATTTATTAGACTTTGTGTGTGTGTGTGTGTGTGTGTGTGTGTGCTTGTTTTTAATTTTTTAATTTTAATATTTTTTCAATTTTAATTTTTTTACCTCATTAATTCCTTTTCTCCCTTCAAAATGACCAAATGAAGGAATTCATCCCAAAAGAAAGAGCAGGAAGAAACGACAGCCAGGGAATTAACCAAGCAAGAGGCAGAATTTAGAATCACAATAATAAGAATACTAGCTGGAGTTGAAAATAGAATCCCTTTCTGCAGAGATAAAAGAAGTAAAAGCTAGTCAGGATGAAATAAAAAATGCTATAACTGAGCTGCAATCTCGAATGGATGTCACAGTGGCAAGGATGGATGAGGCAGAACAGAGAATCAGAGATATAGAGAACAAACTTATGGAGAATAATGAAGCAGAAAAAAAGAGGGAAGTTAAGGTGAAAGAGCACAATTTAAGAATTAGAGAAATTAATGACTCATTAAAAAGGAACAACATTAGAATCATAGGGGTCCCAGAAGAGGAAGATAGAGACATAGAGGTAGAAGGGTTATGTGAGCAAATCATAGCAGAAAACTTTCCTAACCTGGGGAAAGACACAGACATCAAAATCCAGGAAGCACAGAGGACTCCCATTAGATTCAACAAAAACCGACCATCAACAAGGCATATTATAGTCAAATTCACAAAATACTCAGGCAAGGAGAGAACCATGAAAGCAGAAAGGGAAAAAAAGTCCCTAACCTACAAGGGGAGACAGATCAGGTTTGCAGCAGACCTATCCACAGAAACTTGGCAGGCCAGAGAGGAGTGGCAGGATGTATTCAATGTGCTGAATCAGAAAAATATGCAGCCAACAATTCTTTATCCAGCAAGGGTGTCATTCAAAATAGAAGGAGAGATAAAAACTTTCCCAGACAAAAATTAAAGGAGTTTGTGACCACTAAACCAGCCCTGCAAAAAATTTTAAGGGGGACTCTCTGAGGGGAGAAAAGATGAGAAAAAACAAACAAATAAATAAAGACCAAAAGCAACAAAGACTAGAAAGGACTGGAGAACACCACCAGAAATTCCAACTCTACAAGCAACATAATGGCAATAAATTCATATCTTTCAGTACTCACTCTAAACGTCAATGGACTCAATGCTCCAATCAAAAGACATAGAGTAACAGAATGGATAAGAAACAAGACCCATCTACATGCTGTTTACAAGAGACCCACTTTAGACCTAAAGACACCTTCAGATTGAAAGTAAGGGGATGGAGAACCATTATCATGCTAATGGTCAACAAAAGAAAGCTGGAATAGCCATACTTATATCAGACAATCTGGACTTTAAAATAAAGACTGTATCAAGAGATGAAGAAGGGCTTTATATTATAAGTAAGGCGTCTACCCACCAAGAAGACCTAACAAATATAAACATCTATGCGCCAAATGTGGAACACCCAAAAATATAAATCAATCACAAACATAAAGAAACTCATTGACAGTAATACCATAATAGTAGGGGACTTCAACACCCCACTCACAGCAATGGACAGATCATCTAATCAAAAAATCAACAAGGAAACAATGGCTTTGAATGACACACTGGACCAGAGGAACTTAACAGATATATTCAGAACATTTCATCCTAAAGCAGTGGAATATACATTCTTCTCCAGTGCACATGGAACGTTCTCCAGAATAGACCACATACTGGGACACAAATCAGCCCTCAACAAGAACAAAAAGATCGAGATCATACCGTGCATATTTTCAGACCACAATGCTATGAAACTCAAAATCAACCACAAGAAAAAATTTGGAAAGGTAACAAATACTTGGGAGACTAAAGAGCATCCTACTAAAGAATGAATGGGCTAACCAAGAAGTTAAAGAGGAAATTAAAAAGTTCATGGAAGCCAATGAAAATGATAACACCACAACCCCAAACCTCTGGGACGCAGGAAGGTGGTCATAAGAGGAAAGTATATAGCAATTCAGGCCTTCCTAAAGAAGGAAGAAAGATTTCCTATACAGAAGCTAATCTTATGCCTTAAAGAGCTGGAAAAAGAACAGCAAATAAAATCCAAAGCCAGCAGGAGACAGGAAATAATAAAGATTAGAGCAGAAATTAATGCTATTGAAACCAAAAAAACAGTAGAACGAATCAATGAAACCAGAAGCTGGTTCTTTGAAAGAATTAACAAAATTGATAAACCACTAGCCAGTTTGATCAAAAAGACAAAAGAAAGGACCCAAATGAATAAAATCAAGAATGAAAGAGGAGAGATCACAACCAACACAGCAGAAATAAAAACAATAATAAGAGAATATTATGAGCAAGTATATGCCAATAAAATGGGCAATCTGGAAGAAATGAACAAATTCCTAGGAACATAAAAACTATCAAAACTTAACCAGGAAGAAAGAAAATTTGAACAGACCCATAACCAGTAAAGAAATTGAATCAGGAGACTATAGATGCTGGAGTGGATGTGGAGAAACGGGGACCCTCTTGCACTGTTGGTGGGAATGAAAACTGGTGCAGCCACTCTGGAAAACAGTGTGGAGGTTCCTCAGAAAATTAAAAATAGATCTACCCTATGACCCACCAATAGCACTGCTAAGAATTTACCCAAGGGATACAGGAGGGCTGATGCATAGGGGCATTGTACCCCAATGTTTATAGCAGCACTTTCAACAATAGCAAAATTATGGAAAGAGCCTAAATGTCCATCAACTGACGAATGGATAAAGAAGATGTGGTTTGTATATACAATGGAATACTACTTGGCAATGAGAAAGAATGAAATCTGGCCATTTGTAGAAACGTAGGTGGAAGTGGAGAGTATTATGCTAAGTGAAATAAGTCAGGCAGAGAAAGACAGATACCATATGTTTTCACACATATGTGGATCTTGAGAAACTTAACACAAGACCAGGGGGAAGGAGAAGGGGGGAAAAAGTTACAGAGAGGGAGGAAGGCAAATCATAAGAGACTCTTAAATACTGAGAACAAACTGAGGGTTAATGGGGGCTGGGGGAGAGGGGAAAGTGGGTGATGGGCATTGAGGAGGGCACCTGTTGGAATGAGCAATGGGTGTTGTATGGAAACCAGTTTGACAATAAATTATATATATATAAATGAAAGAAACCGAATTAGTAATCAAAAATCTTCCAAAACACAAGAGTCCAGGGCCAGATGGCTTTCCAGGGGAATTCTACCAAACATTTAAGGAAGAGTTAACACCTATTCTTTTGAAGCTGTTCCAAAAAATAGAAGTGGAAGGAAAACTTCCACACTCTTTTTATGAAGCCAGCATTACCTTGATTCCAAAACCAGAGACCCCACTAAAAAGGAGAATTATAGACCAATTTCCTTGATGAACATGGATGCAAAAATCCTCAACAAGATATTAGCCAACCAGATCCAACAATACATTAAAAAAAATATTCACCACGACCAAGTGGGATTTATACCTGGGATGCAGGGCTGGTTCGATATCCGCAAAACAATCAATGTGATTCATCACATCAATAAAAAAAAAAGGACAAGAACCATATGATCTCTCAATAGATACAGAGAAAGAATTTGACAAAATACAGCATCCTTTCTTGATAAAAACCCTCAAGAAAGTAGGGATAGAAGGATCATACCTCAAGATCATAAAAGCCATATATGAATGACCCAATGCTAATATCATCCTCAATGGGGAAAAATTGAGAGCTTTCCCCCTAAGGTCAGGAACAAGACAGTGATGCCCACTATCACCACTGTTATTCAACACAGTATTGGAAGTCTTAGTCTCTGCAATCAGGTAACACAAATAAAAGACATCCAAATTGTCCAGGAAGAGGTCAAACTTTCCCGCTTTGCAGATGACATGATACTCTGTATGGAAAACCCAAAAGATTCTACCAAAAAACTCCTAGAACTGATTCATGAATTCAGCAAAGTTGCAGGATATAAAACCAATGCACAGAAATTGGTTGCATTCCTATACACCAACAATGAAGCAAGAGGAAGAGAAATCAAGGAATCGATCCCATTTACAATTGCACCAAAAACCATAAAATGCCTAGGAATAAATCTAACCAAAGAGGTGAAAAATCTATGCACTGAAAATTGTAGAAATCTTATGAAAGAAATTGAAGAAGACAAAAAAAAAATGGAAAAAGATTTCATGCAGCTGGATAGGAAGAACAAATATTGTTAAAAAATCAATACTACCCAAAGAAATCCACATATTCAATGCAATCCCTATCAAAGTAACACCAGCATTCTTCACAGAGCTAGAATAAACAATCCTAAAAATTGTATGGAACCAGAAAAGACCCCGAATAGCCAAAGCAATCTTGAAAAAGAAAACCAAAGCAGGAGGCATCACAATCCCAGACTTCAAGCTGTATTACAAAGCTGTAATCATCAAGACAGTATGGTACTGGCACAAGAACAGACACTCAGATCAATGGAACAGAATAGAGAACCCAGAAATGGACCCACAAAAGTATGGCCAACTAATCTTTGACAAAGCAGGAAAGACTATCCAATGGAATAAAGACAGTCTCTTCGGCAAGTTGTGCTGGGAAAACTGGACAGTGACATGCAGAAAAATGAACCTGGACCACTTTCTTACACCCTACACAAAAATAAACTAAAAATGGATGAAAGACCTAAATGTAAGACAGAAAGCCATCAAAATTCTCGAGGAGAAAGCAGGCAAAAACCTCCTTGATCTTGGCCGCGGCGACTTCTTACTCAACATGTCTCCAGAGGCAAGGGAAACAAAAGCAAAAATGAACTATTGAGACCTCATCAAAATAAAAAGTTTCTGCACAGTGAAGGAAACAATCAGCAAAACTAAAAGGCAACTGACAGAATGGGAGAAGATATTTGCAAACGACATATCAGATAGAGGGTTAGTACCCAAAATCTATAAAGAACTTATCAAACTCAACACCCAAAAAAACAAATAATACAGGGAAGAAATGGGCAAAAGACACGAATAGACACTTCTCCAAAGAAGACATCCAGATGGCCGACACATGAAAAAATGCTCAACATCACTCATCATCAGGGAAATACAAATCAAAACCACAATGAGATACCACCTCACCCCTGTCAGAATGTCTAACATTAACAACTCAGCCAACAAACAGATGTCGGCGAGGATGCGGAGAAAGAGGATCTCCTTTGCATTGCTGGTGGGAATGCACACTGATGCAGCCACTCTGGAAAACAGTATGGAGGTTCCTCAAAACATTAAAAATAGAACTACAACCCAGCAATTGCACTACTAGGTATTTATCCGAGGGATACAGGTGTGCTATTTCGAAGGGACACATGCACCCCCATGTTTATAGCAGCACTATCAACAATAGCTAAAGTATGGAAAGAGCCCAAATGTCCATCGATGGATGAATGGATAAAGAAGATGTGGTATATATATATACAATGGAGTATTACTCGGCAATCAAAAATAATGAAATCTTGCCATTTACAACTACGTGGATGGAACTGGAGGGTATTATGGTAAGTGAAATTAGAGAAAGACAAAAATCATATGACTTCACTCATATGAGGACTTTAAGAGACAAAACAGATGAACATAAGGGAAGGGAAACAAAAATAATATAAAAATGGAGGGGGATGAAACGTAAGAGACTCTTAAATATGGAGAACAGAGGGTTGCTGGAGGGGTTGTGGGAGGGAGGATGGGCTAAATGGGTAAGGGGCATTAAGGAATCTACTATTGAAATCATATGCTAACTAATGTGGATGTAAATTAAAAAAATAAAATTATAAAAAACATTTTAAAAAGGGGAGAATAATAAAAATCACAAATGCTTATGTTTGCTCAGATTTATCTACTTTATATATGTTAACAATTGGCATTTGGTGGGTTTTAATACATGCTTTATTAAAAAATGTAACACTCAGTTGGTAGTCTAGGGTGTATGACTTTACAGTCATCACACAAGTGATTGTACTTTAGAGTACATCACACAAGTGATGAACTCTGTTGGAAACAATCTAAAGATTAATTTTGAAAGTAACCTATTAAGTGGGGTATGATGCAGTGGTCATGAATACATGTTCCCGTAAGATATTTTTTAATGTCTTAATGTTATACAAATGGATACTTGTGGGTTGGGATAAAATTTAGCAACAGTATGAACACATCACTTGAAAAGCTCTTAGTGCCCACTTTGGTAGCCCATACACTAAAACTGGAATGATTCAGAGAAAATAAGCACAAGGAAGACATGCAAAGTCACAAAGCCATCTGTATTTACTTAAAAGAACCTAAATAGGGGCACTTGGGTGGCTCAGTCAGTTAAGTGTCCAACTCTTGACTTTAAGGCTCAGGTCATGATCTTGCAGTTTGTGGGTTTGAGCCCCGTGTTGGGCTCTGCCCTGACAGTGCACAGCCTGCTTGGGATTCTCTCTCTCACACCCTCTGTCTCTGCCCTTCCCCTGCTTGTGCTCTTTGTCTCTCAAAAATAAAATAAACTTTAATTAAAAAAAAAAAAAAACCTAAACAGACAATACAACCAAATGAACCTTGACTGGACCTTGGACCAAAAAAACAAAAGTGTCCACAGAAGACAACTGGAAAAATCTGACTACAGACTGTGTATTAGATTCTGGAATTATTAACTTTCTTAGGCATGATACTAGTATTGTGGCTACCTAGCTGAATGTCCTTATTGTTAGGAAACACATGCTTAAGCATTTAGGGGTGAAGGGTCATAGTGTCCCGACTTTCAAATGGTTCACCCAAAATAATGTTTTGTGCATGGCTGTGTATGCAAATAGATACACACAGAGACACACGCACAGAAAAAACAAACTAAAAATGTTAACTGCTGGATCTGGGTAAATGTTAACTGCTGGATATTCAACTTTTCTATGGATTTTAAAATTTTCAAATTAAAAAGCTGGGGAAAAGCATGAGGTTTTTAATAAATTTGTTCTATGAAATGCAGATTCATTCATTCATTCCTTTTTAAGTAGGCTCCATACCCAGCGTGGAGCCCAATGGAAGGCTTGAACTCAAGACCCTGAGATCCAGAATTGGACACTTGACTGAGCCACTCAGGCACCCCCTATGAAAATACAGATTTTAGAAAAGCAATATTTCTAAATTGACATGTTACTTCATATACTGCAATCTTACGTAGGTTTGTCCAAGTAGGTTAACAAATAGATCTACTTCATATTCATGTATGTAAGCTTATATATTCAAACTGAGAACACCTCTTAAACTGGAAAACCATTAAGTGGGAAAATAAGACAAGAGCTGAAAAGGATGCTGTTGCAAAGCAAACAATCCTTGGTGGGGAAAGGCAGTGGTGGGGCGGGGGTGGGGGTGGGTGTAGTGGCAGAGAGTAGAGAACCGCTGTTTTCCCATACAAGACTTACAAAAAACTAATTCCTCAAATTGTATGTATGTGTAACACAGTGTTTTTAAAAATCCAGTTAAAGGAACCGCTTTACTTGGCATCTTTGCTCTTAAAATCCCCCAGTTTCCTTTCATTGTATGCTGTTTTAATGCCTAATGTTACAAGAAATAAAATAGAATGAGGTTGACTCTCAACGACCTCTGAGAGCATATTATGTATACACTGCTTCTTACCAGGTGCAAATCTACAAATGGCAAGAACTTTTTTTTCTCCTCATGTGGGCCTAACCTCAGAGAGGAGAAATAAACCCCAAATTGTAAAATGTGGGAACAACGAAAAATTAATCGTCCTCAAGATGGCACCTGATAAGAGGAAAACACAGACATGTATTCCCCTGAATAAAGATCAAAACTGTCCTTTTTGTGTTTCAAATGGTGAAATTTTGATTGTACAGGGAACAAAATGTTTATGTGTAAGTTCAGTCAGTTTAGAGTTGCCTTAAATGTGATCAATTATGTAATGGGATGTTGGTGTATTTAGTTTTCAAAGCGGCAAAACTTCAATCTGTGTTCAGAGTGAATACATTTGTAAGTTCTCCTTCAAAGAACAGAAGAGCCAGTAATTAATAAAGACAAGTGTTCGGATTTATTTGGAAATTCACAGTTTCTAATGGCACTACAGCTCTGTAGTTACATATTGAAAGTCATCTTTCCACAACACTGGGTGCTGACACGGATGTGGAACTTCCCGCCCTCGCTCCGCTCCCCTCTGGACCTCTTTTCAGTGAGTTTCTATACAATCAGGCCCTCTTGCTCTGAATGGCTAATTGTACAGACTGGAAAAAAATTTAAATCATCTAAAACATACTGTTAACCTAAAAGCAGCAACTTAAACAAACAAAAAAGGCTTTAAATAGGTCACATTACAAACAATACCCCCAGAAAGGTATTAGACAGATTTAAAAACAGTTATTACTAAAAGTGCTCAATAAGTTATAACTTAAATCTTACAACACAAAATGGTCAATTCGCTCCCTTTCAAAAAGAAACTTTCCACTTTCACTCATTACTGTACAAACACACACTAAGAAATCATTTTCTTCAAATACAGTCGCTGCCAATTATTTTTAAAGAAAAAAAAGACAAAATGAAGACAGACACATTGACATCACACATGTATACCTCTGCACATCTGTAGCCAATACAAAGCAAACATCAAGGAATAATAATCCCTTTAGACTTGACCAATTAGACAAGGTTTGACAAACTCACTAACTGGTTCCGGGTATATGGACATAGGCAGTGATTATATCACATGAGACCTGGGCTCATTTGACAAACCTTCAAATGTTCCATCTGCAGTAACAGGAAACACTGACCAGAAAGTCTGGAGGATTAGTGCTTATTGTGAATGTTTAAAATGTAATGTAGCTAAAGAAACCCTTTACAAATGGTTAAATGTGTCTAAAAGGTGAATTTATAAAAAATTTATTTGCAAATACCAGTCACTTGCAAGAAAAGATCTTGTAGGCTTTTTTCTCATTTAGTAACTAGAGAAAAACTAGTGTGAATAAGTTAAATGAAAATACCAGTATCGCCATTTACCGAAAAGAGTAAGACTTAAAAATTCCAGCAATTTTTTTGTTTCCAGTGAGTTTGCTAAACAGAAGTCTAGTCGGCAAGTCTGTAGGACTTTACACTGTCTGACCCACATTACTGAACTTCAGGCACAGATCACCTTAAAGCCTTGTAGTGTTTGCAGCTTCAAAAAACTAACAAAGTTATAAAAGAAATCAAACGACAGAAAAAGTTCTCCCTCCTCTTCCAGTGGCATTATAAATAGACGAAAGGCACATAAATATGGGAAGGTGCAAGAAATAGGAACAAAGCTAAAGGAAGAGGTTTAGGCTTTCATTCCTATCCCACCCAAAGGAACTGGGCTTCCAAATTATGTTTGTCCCAGTAATTAATCTGTGAAAAAACATCTTTATAAAATGTCTACCATTGTCCCTGTAGGAAGTGATCAGCCTTGTAAAACTGCAGCTCATTAACCAAGATTGACACAATCCCACCTACTGTTTTAAAAAGGCAGAAACCATAATTTCGGAATACTTTTCCCATTAATATTTTCTCCCTCCCGCAAACCCTTCAAATACCACAGACTGTTCTTCAAAGAACAACAAAAAAAAGTCTCCAGTATGAAAAGTTCTCTTCATTTTAGATATGTCCCGAGACTGCTGTGACACCAAATGTTCCCACGGTGATCTCTTTGTTTCCTTTGATTATGTCATGCAGGCTCGGCAATGATCCTGACTTAGTCTGTATTAGAGTTTTTATCAGTTTTCCTTGGTCTTGGACTTTAGATCGCCTTCGTTTTAAAGCCCTCTTCTCAGTTTTTGTCTTTTGGGACTGTCCATTGCACAGACTTGTGCAAGCTGAAATGCCACAAAAATAAGACTCTTCAGACTGTGATGATGTTTCTGAGCTTCCTTCAGATGGAGGGCCCTTATAAGAAGAGTGATAAACTTCGCCCATATTAGAAAAGTCTCTCTGGTTCATAAAGGGCTTCCTTCCTCTTAGGTCTCCATTGGCTACCGGGTGCAGTGGATCTGCCGGCTTTATGGTTTCAATTTTTTCAGTTTTGTACTTGCAGCGTTTTTTCTAGAACACAAATTTTTAAAAAGGGTAGTTATTAGACTTCCAATAGTTAACCTCTCAAAACACCTAGAGAGCTGAACTAATGGAGGAAAGTGCCAGCTCCCAGTGAAAAGTGAAACAGCATTATGAACAGCGTGACGCCCTGTTATGTTCTGCATAGATACCACCATCACCTTCTCATTTTGTAAATATACTCAGTCAAAACTCTTTTGGGGTGCCAGAGTGGCTTAGTCAGTTGAGCGTCCGACTTCGGTTCAGGTCATGAGCTCACGGTTTGTGAGCTCGAGCTCTGCACTGGGCTCGCTGCTGTCACCCTGTCATGCTTCAGATTTTCTGTCCCCCTCTTTCTCTGCTCCTCCCCCACTAGCACACACTCGCGCAGGCTCTCAAAAACTAAACACAACATTAAAAAAAAAAACCCTCTTAGCTGCCACCTCTGACAATGGATTTAGGGGGTGATAACTAACAGCTGTGTACCTACTAAGCACCAGGTACCACACAAGTTGCTTTCAGGTGTATCTTCCTTACCAACCCTGAGAAGGGGGCACTTTATCCCTGGTTACTAAATGAGAAAACCAAGGTCCACAGGTTTGGTTCTCTGCTCAAGTTACAACACAGCAAGTGGCCAGGTTGGGATTGAATCCTGGGTTTATTTGTCTCTCAAGTCCAAGTTCTTTCACCTAGAGACCATCACCTCTAATCAAAAAGAGTACAACTTACTTTGAGAGGCAAAACAGAAAAAATCATAGTATTATTTTGAGTTTTGCTACTCATTTAATGGATCATTCCAAGACGACAAAATCTCCGAGTTTCAGTTTTCTCACATAACTTGCTTTCTCACATAAACTTGCTTCACAGAAAAGCAAACCTTTTCTGTAAAGGGCCAGGCAGTAAGTATTTTAGGCTTTGTATTTCACATACTGTCTCTCTTGCATATTCTTTTTTTATTTTACAACCCTTTAAAGATGGCTCCAGGCCCATACAAAACAGGCCACAGGCCAGATACAGCTTGTGAGTCATAGTTTGCTGACCTTTGTGACATTTATTTGTGTTATTACTATAACTGAAAATAAACAGTAGAATTTAAGGACCAGTTATATCAAACCTTTCAAGCTATTTCCTCATCTAGTACCAAGTAATACAATATACTTAAAAAGGATCAAAATATTACCTTTTTTTCTGGAGAGAACTTGAGGGGTTCTACGATGTACAAATCATTTGGGTCTACTATAAGAAAAAATTTTTAAAAAAGATTTAAAATGTAAAGTAGATTATGCATGATAAACACTATAAAATATTATATATTATCCTTTAGTGATTACTTTCCTAACAGATCCAATGAATTTATAATTATACCAGATTAAGCATATATTTATGCATTTTAAATTAGTGAAAAGTAACAAGGTGGGAGATGGTACCATTCTTATTTTGGGCTTGACTGGTCACCTTCAAATAACTTCCCTAAGTTTCTAACTGACAGACAGTTAGCTATCAGCCAACACAATAAGGATCCTTCCCTGGGCCCAGCCCTAACCTCTTACCTGATGAGAAGTATAACATCACCAGGTAAGCTAATAACAAACCTACAGATCATTTGAGTATTTCCCTAAAAGACTAAACTACACTGTGTCACAAATGTGGGTTAATCATGTACAACAAGCAGTTGTGACCAGGTATGAAAGCCAGTTAAAAGAGCATACACACAAAAAACAGATTTAAGACGCTTTTTCCACTTGTATTTTACTGTGACTGAAACTATGAACTCCAAAATCTAAAAACAGCTTAAGCATGCAATATAAATTATAAGCAATAATGAATACATAATTATAATTATAATAATGAATATAATCATAAACAATAATGAATAAATACTTCTGGCAAGGTGAGTAAATTAGAAATATTCATTTTAGGTTTCTAAGATTTCATTACTTTAAGCACATTCAAGACAGCTGTATACCATTCTGACACTGACAAGATACACATCTTGACAAGACATTTGACTGACAAGATAAATGAGATTTCACACTCATTCAACCATTAAAAGTAAACAATGTATGGTCTGACAGAGCCAGAAGTTTATAAGTTGCAAAATTCCCTATAAAACTTCATATACTGCAAACTAACTAATGACATGATTCAACCAATTCGTTTTTTTACATTATGTCTTAGAAATCTGTTGACAAAGTCATCAAATACATAAAAGTATCAAAATATATAAACTATATCAAATTCATAAAAATATACCAAAAGTATAAAGACATTCCTCTTTAGTCATTTCTATTAGATTACTAATCTTACTCAAGTCAATTTTTTTTAAAAAATGACACCTACTTCTAGAAATGGTTGTTAACTGTTACTCAGATCACCTTCTCTGCTCAATGCAGCTAAAATATGGATTTTAAAAAACAAAAATCACTAAAAGCTCTGAAGAGCGGCCAAGATCAAGTAGGTAATCTCCATTCCAAATGTGAATGAAAAATAGGAATCCCGATAGTCAAGTGGAACACAAAAGTCACTTCTGTCCTGACGGCATTTGCCAATGCAAGAGTATGTGAACTTCAGGTCTAATGGTATCAAGGTAATGAATCAGAAATCAAACCTTAGGGCCCACCCAAAGTAACAGTCTAGTAAGATACCCTGACTCTCCTCACAGTAAGCTGGGACTCTAAAGAACTATATACCCTCAGAGAAAGAATTAACCCATGCGATGCAGGGACCACCTGGTGGCCCAAGTAACCTCATGGCATAAACATAAAGTATTGTGAATGTAAAGCAAACACAAATTCTCTCTGGAATAAAGACCTACCTTTTAGCTCTCAAATTATCCCTACAAATAATTTTTCAAAGAGAAGGACCAACACAAAGCACAGAAAGACACTAAGCACCTGAGCAAGAGGCTGCAGAGACAATTAATGAACACACTCACAAAGATTTAAGATATTAGAATTATCAAACACAGACCACAAAGGCAGTTATACTTACTATGTTTAAATAAAAAACAAGCTTGAAAATATCTGCAGGAAACACAAAAGGGACCTAGATGTTTAAAAAAATACTAAAAGAATTCCTAGAAATGGAAAATGTAATAACTGAAATTAAAACCTCAATGGAAGAATTTAACAGCAGACTACAGATAGCTGAAGAATGTGTGGCCTGGAAAAGAGATCAGAAGAAATCATCCAAATATAGCACAGAATGGCAAAAAGAACAGAGTTTAGGAGACAAGGGGGATAAACTGAGAAGGATTTAATTAAATGGAGACTCTAAAAGAGAATGAGGTAGAGGTAATATTTTGGGGGGAAGTGGTTAAGAATTTTCCAGTATTGGGGTGTCTGGGTGGCTCAGCTGGTTAAGCTTCTAACTCAATTTCAGCTCAGGTCATGACCTCACAGTGGTGAGATTGAGCCCTTTGTTGGGCTCCGTGCTGGGCATGGAGCCTGCTTAAGATTCTCTCTCCCCACTGCCCCCCGCCCCCGCCGCCAACTCGCACACAAGCACAGGAGCATACTCACTCTCAAAAAACAACAATAACAACAATTTTCCCACTATTGATAAAAGATACTAAATGAGAGATTCAAAGAACTGAAGAACTAAGAAATCAGCGTATCTGTGGATAAATGTAAATGAACGCTAGTGTAAAAAATAATAATTGTATACCAAGCAAAACAAATAGAATTTAAATACACAAAACAGTAACATATATATCAAGCTGGGGATAAAAGATCTTTGTATTATTCAAGAAAAGGTAAAAGAACGGGTTAACTGCAGACTTCGATGAGTACTTGTAAATTCTAAGGTACCAGAAAATGTTAAAAATAATGCACAACTTCTATTCTACTGATAGCAAAAAAGAACATCCTTCTTCTCCAACAAAAAGTTTCAAGGAGAGGGAGGAATAATAAAAAGTCACTAGATAAAAGATACATGAATACCTTTATGCTAATAAATTTTAACATTTAGATGAAATGGAAAAGTTCATGGAAATTTTTAATTTAAATTGACAAAAAAAGTCAGGTTCCTATAACCTGAATTAAAAGCCTTTTACAAAGAAGATTCTGGACTGGACCTATGTGACTAATAATTCAAAAAAGAAATAATTATAATTTTAAACTCTTCCTGAGAAAATAAGAGAGCACTGGCCATCTGGTTTTATAATATAAGCTTTATACACAACAAAACCCAACAGTCTGAGAAATAAAAAATTATATACTAATCTTATTCATGAACAATAGACAGCAAAATTCCTAAGTAGTATCAAACAGAATTACATGAAATTAACAATACAGACACAAAAAACACACGTAAATAACGTATCATGCCAACTTGTATTTATTAAGAATGTAATAAGAGTATGACTCCAGAAAATCAATTAGTATAATTAATTTTAATAAGAGATTAGAAACGATCATCTTAAAAGAAGCTGAAAAAGTATTTGGTAAAATTAAACAGAGATTCATGGGGGAGAGGAACTATCAGCAAACTAAGAAAAGAGAGAGGGAGGTGCCTGGGTGCCTCAGTTCATTAAGCCTCTGCTGCTTGATATCAGCTCAGGTCATGGTCTCAGAGTTTTGTGGGATCGAGCTCCACGTCAGACTCTACGCTGACAGCAGAGCCTGCTTGGGATTCTCTCTCTGCCCCTCCCCAACTTGTGCTCGCGCGCTCTCTCTCTCTCTCTCTCAAAAATAAACTTTAAAAAAAAACAGGAGAGAGGAACTTCCTTAGAGGATAGGTATCAACAAAACACCTATGACACACATAATCCTTAACACTAAGAGTTTTCCCTTTAAGAATGGGAACAAGACAAAGGTGCCTACCAACCACTTCTATTCAACATTTTAAAAATGCCAGCCACTGCAGTTAGGGAAACAAAGGAAATAAAAACTATACGGATTGGAAAGGAAGAAACAAAATTCTCTTTAGTCTCAAAAGGTGTGCCTGTATTCACAGAAGTTGCCACTCTGTCATAACAACAAGTATAAGACTGAACAAACTGAAAAATAACTCTTCTTAGATACTTCAGAGAAATGAGGTCACAAGGAAAACTACTGTCACAAAACCTGGAGATAGGCAGATACAGACAATCACAAATTGCCTGGGCAGAAACCTCTGTGGGAACAGTGCCCAGGTAGGAAAACCTGAACTACAATTGATAAATTGCTGGATGTTCAGTGTGGATATATCTGTAAGTTAAGAAGTCCCAGGGGGGATGGCACCTGGGTGACTCAATTGGCCAAGCTTCTGACTTTGGCTCAGGTCATGATTTCTCAGTCTGTGAGTTCGAGCCCACATCAGGCTCTCTGATGTCAGCTTGGAGCCTGGCGCCTGCTTTGTATTCTGTGTCTCCCTCTCTCTCTGTTCCTCCCCTGCTTGTACTCTCTCTCTCTCTCTCTCAAAAATAAAGATTAAAAAAAAAAAAATTAAAAAAAAGGAAAGTCCAAGGGGGACTCCAAGAGGGGAGCCCCAACAGTTTTGTGAGGTTTTTAATTTTTTAATGTTTATTTATTTTTGAAAGCGAGCCAAACAGAACACGAGTGGGGCAGAAAAGGAGACACAGAACCTGAAGTAGGCTCCAGGCTCCGAGCTGTCAGCACACAGCCCAACATAGGGCCAGAACTCATGAACTGCGAGATCATGACCTGAGCCAAAGTCGGACACTTAACCAACTGAGCCACCCAGGCACCCCATCTGTTTTTCTTAACAAGGTCTGACTTTAGGAGATCTATTTCAGTAGAGTCGCACCTACTGGTGTTTTATTGGAGCCTAACCTGCCTAAGGGAAAGGGGAAGGCTGAGAAGCACTGGTGAAGTTTACAGTCAGGAACAAAAGCTCACCAAAAGCCTGAGGCCTAATCATAGGACTACAGAATGCTTCCTTTACCACCACACCTCACCACTATGTTATATCCCACCTTTCAACAAATAATTACACGGCATTTTAAAAATAAATAAACAAAATTAATAACTCAGGCAACAACAGATGTTGGCGAGTATGCGGAGAAAGAGGATTTCTTTTGCACTGCTGGTGGGAATTTTTGCACTGCTGGTGGGAATGCAAACTGGTGCGGCTCTGGAAAACAGCATGGAGGGTCCTCAAAAAATTAAAAATAAAACCACCCTACGACCCAGCAATTGCACTACTAGGTACTTATCCAAAGGATACAAGTGTGCTATTTCAAAGGAACACATGCACCCAAACGTTTATAGCAGCACTACTGACAACAACCAAAGTGTGTTAAGAGCCCAAATGTCCATCAACTGATGAATGGATAAAGAACATGTGGTGTATACATACAATGGAATAATACTTGGCAATCAAAAAAGAATGAAATCTTGCCATTTGCAACAATATGGATGGAACTAGAGTGTATTATGCTAAGCAAAATTAGTTGGAGAAAGGCAAATACCATATGACTTTGCTCCTATGTGGAATTTAAGATACACAACAGATGAACACAGGAGAAGAGAAGGAAAAATAAGATAAAAACAGAGAGGGAGGCAAACCATAAGAGACTCTTAAATACACAGAACAAACTAAGGGTTACTGGAGGGGTGTTGGGTGGGGGGATGGGCTAAATGGATAATGGGCATTAAGGAGGCCACTTGCTGGGATGAGCACTGGATGTCACATGTAAGTGATGAATCACTGAATTCTACTCCTGAAACCAACACTACACTGTATATTAACTAACTTGAATTTAAATAAAATCCTGGAAAAAGAAACCACACACACAAACACAAAAAGCAAAGAAAAAAAAGACAGAAAAAAACCCCTAGAATTGAATATCCAAAAAGTGCAGGACAACTACAAAATGTGTAACATGTGTGTAATGAGAATACCAGAAGGACAAGAATAAGAGAAAGGAAAAGAAAGATCTGAAGTAATAAAGAATGAGAATTTCCCCCAAATTAATGCCAGACACCAAAACACAGATCTAGGAAGCTCATACAACACAAGGCAGAAAAAATGCCAAAACACTACACCTAGGCATATCATATACAAACTTCAAAAAAATCAAAGATACAGAAAAACTCCTGAAAAGTCAGAAGAAAAACACACCTCACTAGAAGAGCAAAGACAAGTTACATCTGATTTTTCCTCAGAAATCATGCAAGAGAGTGGAACGAAATATTTAAAGTATTGAGAGAAAAAACAAACCAATCTAGAATTCTATATCCTATGAAATTATCCTTCACAAGTGAGGGAGGAATGCCTTCTCAGACAAGCAAAAAATTGAGGGAATTTGTTGCAATAAACCTGCCTTGCAAAAAAATGTTAAAATTAGTTCTTCCGAAAGTTAGAGAACAATATAGGTCAGAAACTGATATCTACATAAAGAAAGGAAGAGCTTCAAAGATGGAATAATTAAAGGTAAAAATCAACCTTTTTCTTAATCTTAATTGATCTAACAGATAACAGTTTGTTCAAAACAGTAATAGCAAAAATGTACTTGAATATGCTTATGTATATATATGCTTCCATGGAAGTGAAATGAATGACAGCAAGGGATGGATGGGAGAAATTACAAATATTTTGACAAAAAAAGAAAAAGAGAAAAAAAATATTTTGTTATTATAAAATAGTTGTACTGCCCATGAAGTGGTATAGTGTTATTTGAAAGTAGACTTGAATTAGTTGTAAATGTATATTGCAAACTCTAAGGCAACCACTAGGAAAAGTAATAGAACCGAGAAAATATGGGATTATGTACAATGCTGAATTAAAAGCACAAAAGGCAGAGAAAGTACGAAAGACAAAATTGGTGGGGGGGCGCCTGGGTGGCTCAGTTTAAGCGTCCGACTTCGGCTCAGGTCATGGTCTCACAGTTTGTGAGTTCGAGCCCCACACTGGGCTCTGTGCTGACAGCTCAAAGCCTGGAGCCTGCTTCGGATTCTGTGTATCTCTCTCTCTTTGCTCCTCCCCTGCTCATGCTATCTCTCTCTCTCAAAAATAAACATTTTTTTAAAAATTCAGAAAGACAAAATTGGAACAAAGAATAAGGACAACAAATAATAAACATGGTAAATATTAATCCAACTATATCAACAATCACTTTAAACATCAACAGTCTAAATAACACCAATTTAAAGACAAAGATTGTAAGAGCTGATCAAAACACAAGATGCAACTATATTTTGTTTTCAAGAACCTGGTTTAATTTTTTAAAACATTTATATACAGTGTTATATAAGTTTCAGGTGTACAGTATAATGATTCAACAATTGAATACATTACTCCGTGTTCATCAGGTATACTCTTTATCCTCTTTGCCTATTATACTCATCCCCCATACCCATCTTCCCTCTGACAACCACCAGTTTGTTCTGTATATTTAAGAGTCTCTTTTTTCTTTCCCTGTTTCTTAACATGTTTACTCCACATGAGTAAAATCATAGGCATTTGTCTTTCTCTGTCTGATTTATTTCACTTAGCATCATATTCTTCAGGTCCATTCAGGTTGTTGCAAATGGCAAGATCTCATGCTTTCTTACAGCTGAGTAACATTCCATATATATATATATATATATATATATATATATATATATATATTCCACATCTTTATTCATTCATCTATGGATAGACACAGGTTTTTTTCCATATCTTGGCAACTGTAAATAATGCTGCAATAAACATAAGGATGCATATATCTTTTCAAATTAGTGTTTTCATTTTCTTTGAGTAAATATCCAGTAGTGGAATTACTGGATCATATGGTAATTCTGTTTTTAATTTTTTGAGGAACCTTCATACTGTTTCCACAGTGGTTACACCAGTTTGCATTCCCACCAACAGTGCATGAGGGTTCCTTTTTCTCCATATCCTTGCCAACACTTGTTGTTTCTTGTGCTTTTGATTTTAGTCATTCTGACAGGTATGAGGCAGTTATCTCATTATGGTTTTGATTTGTGTTTCTCTGATGATCAGTGATGTTGAACATTTTTTCATGTGTTTGTTGGCTATCTGTAGGTCTTCTATGGGAAAATGTCTATTCAAGTTCTCTGCCCAATTTTAATTGCATTATTTGGGTTTCATGGTGTTGAGTTGTATAAAATCTTTATATATTTTGCAAATTAATGATCACTTGGAAATATCTTCTCACATTCAGTAGGTTGCCTTATCATTTTGTTCATGGTTTTCTTTGCTGTACAATAGCTTTTTATTTTGGTGTAGTCCCAATACTTTAATTTTGCTTTTGTTTCCCTTGCCTATCTAGACTATCTATCTAGAAAAATGTTTCTATGGCCAATGTCAAAGAAATTACTGCCTATGTTCTTTTAAAATATATTTTTTAGGAGTTTTATGGTTTCAGATCTCACATTTTAGAACTTTATTTTCAGTTTATTTTTGTGGATGGTGTAAGAAAGTAGTCCACCTCCATTCCTCTGCATGTAGTTGTCTGGTTTTCCTAGCACCATTTGTTGAAAAGACTGTCTTTTCCCCACGGTATATTCTTGCCTCCTTTGTCATGTATTAACTGACCATATAGGCGTGGATTTATTTCTGGGCTCTCTACTCTGTTCCACTGACATATGTGTCTATTTTTGTGCCATAACTATACTGTTTTGATTACTATGGCTTTGTGGTATATCTTGAAATCTGGGATTGTGATACTTCCAGCTTTGTTCCTCTTTTTCAAGATTGCTTTAGCTATTTCAGATCCTTGTGGTTCCATACAAATGTTAGTATTATTTGTTCCAGTTCTGTGAAAATTGTTGTTGGTATTTTGACAGGGATTACATTAAATCTATAGATTGCTTTGGGTAGTATGGACATTTTTACAATATTGGTCTTCCAACCCATGAGCATGGAATATCTTTCCATTTGTTTGTGCCATCTTCAATTTCTTTCATCAGTGTTTTATAGTTTTCAGAGTACAGGTCTTTTAGCTCCTTGGTTCAGTTTATTCTTATGTATTTTATTATTTTTGGTGCAATTGTAAATGGGATTATTTTCACAAGAAACCCATTTTAAATATAAAGGTATAGATTAAAAGTATAGGGATAAAGAAAGATATACCATGCTAACACAAATTAAAAAAAAGCAGAGTTAGGTATATTAATTTCAGACCGAGCAGATTTCAGAAAAAGGTAATTATCAGGGATAAAGACCAGCATTTCATAATGATAAAGAGGTTAATACTGCAAGAGGATATAGGTAGAGGCTTTAATACCTATCTATCAGAAATGGACAGATCCAGGGAAAATGAATAAGCACACAGCTAATCTCAATAATACCAAAATCTATTGTATTTCTACATACCAGCAATAAACACACACACACACACACACACACACACATGATAGCATTTACCAGCATCAAAAAATACTCTAGGAATAAAGCTCCCAAAAGTTTGACCTTTTTAGAGTAAACAGAGATAATGCTTATATCCTTCCCAAACTGATATTCAGTTACTGTAATCTCAATTAAATTTTGTTTGTGATGAAACATTTAATAGATAATTCTGAATTTATATGAAAACATAAACAGTCAATAATGGCCAAGAAACCCAAAATAAATGAATATATTTATATAAAATTTTACATTGGCATTCCTACCGAAGGTCACATACAAAAAAATCAATTCTAAGTAGATTAAAGAACTAAAAATAAAAACTGAAGTAAACATTTAAAAGAAAATTATAACAGTATCATCCATAAACCTGGAGAAAAAAATTCTGTTTAATAGGAGATAAAAAGCACTAACCACCATTTTTTGAGGAATGGGGGGCAAAACCCATATATTTGATTACATTGAAATCAAGAGGAGCTTCTCTTATTTAAAAGACTCCAATTACAAGACAAATCTCAAAGTGAAATAAAATATCTGCAACATATTTAACCAACCAATGAGTATGATTACAATCTTAAAAATTATAAACCAGTACAAAAGAGATAAACAATCTAACAGAAGAACAGGCAAAAAACTTACAGTTGTCCAGGAAAGCCAAATGACTAAAAGGCATAAGTAAAGTTGTTCAACTTCATTAGTAATCAGGCAAATGCAAATTATAACTGTGATAAGATTAACGAACACTTTACAACCTGGGAATCCGGTGTTTGTTGGCAAGAATGTAGAATAATGGAAATTCTCAAGGCACTAGTAGAAGCATACTCTGTTATGACCACTTTGGAAAAGTCTACCATTATCTGTTCACTTGCAGATAAACATGACCTACAACCCAGCAGTGTTAAATATAAGTAATATTCCTAGAGAAACTCATACAACTATGTTCCAGTATACAAAGGAATGTTTACAGCAGCATTACCTATAATAGCCCCAACTGTAAGTAGCAGTAGAATGGATAAATACACTGTGAACTGGTCAGTTACTGAAATACTATACAATATTGAAATGGGATGCAATCATGTATATGAATCTCCTTCTCTCTGCCCCTCCCCCACTTGTGTTTTCTCTCTCTCCCTCCCTTCCTCAAAATAAAGAATAAAAAAAAAAAACATTAGAATTAATAAATGGATTTAACAAAGTTGCAGGATACAAAATCAACACAAAAATCAGCTGTATTTCTATACTTTAATGATGAACAATCCAAAAAGGAAATTAAGAAAACAATTCCATTGATAAAAGTATCAAAAAGAATAAACTACTTAGGAATAAGCCTAAGAATGTGTAAGAAAAGTACAAAATATTGATGGAAGAAATTAAGGAAGATATAAACAAATGAGAAGACATCTCACGTTCATGACTGGAACACTTAATACTGTCCATACTAAACAAACTACCAAAATAATCTACAGATTCAGCCTAATCCCCACCAAAATCCCAACAATATTTTTTTGTTGTTGAAATAGAAAAATACATCCTAAAATTTATATTGAATCTCAAGGAACCTCAGATAGAAAAAGCCATTTTGAAAAAGATGAATGGAGTTTGAGGGCTCACGCCCCTGATTTCAAAATGTGTTACAAAGCTACAGTCAAAACGGTGTGGCACTAAGAGAGATAAGTAGACCAATGGAATAAAGAACGCAGAAATAAACTCTTACACATATGGTCAAATAATCTTCAACAAAAGTAACAAGACCAGTCAATGGGGGAAAAAACAGTTTCTTCAACAAATGGTACTGGGAAAACTGGATACTGACATGCAAAAGAATGAAGTTGGACCTTACCTTACACAATATATAAAAGTTAACTGAAAATGGATTAAAGATCTAAGGTGTAAAATTATAAAATTCCTATAAGAAAACACAGGGGAAACTTCATGACACAAGACTTGGCAATGATTTCTTGGATATGACATCTAAAGTATAGGCAACAAAAGCAGAAATAGACAAATGAGACCTCGTCAAACTTAAAAACATTTGTCCATCAAAGAACAAAATCGAGAGTGAAAAAATGATCCAAGGAATGGGAAAATACATTTGCAAATCATGTATCTCATAAGGGATTAATATCCAGAATATATAAAGAAATTAACAAAAAATCCAAATAGAAGGAAAAATAAAATAAAAACAGAGAGGGAGGCAAACCATAAGAGACTCTTTTTTTTCTTAAAGTTTATTTATTTTTGAGAGAGAGAGAGAGAGAGAGAGAGCAAGCTGGGGTGGGGCAGAGAGAGGGAGACACAGAATCTGAAGCAGGCTCCAGACTCTGAGCTGTCAGCCCAGAGCCCAACACAGGGATCGAACCCATGAACTGTGAGATCATGACCTGAGACGAAATCGGCCACTTAACTGACTGAGCCACACAGGTGCCCCTAGACTCTTAAATACAGAGAACAAACTGAGGCTTGCTGGAGGGGAGGTGGGATGGGCTAAATGGGCGATGGGCATTAAGGAGGGCACTTGCTGGGATAAGCACTGGGTGTTACACATAAGTGATGAATCACTAAATTCTGTTTCTGAAACCATGATTACACTATATGTTAACTAACTTGGATTTAAATAAAGTTAAAAAAGAAAAATATCAAATAAAAAAGTTTTTTAACTGGGCAAAGGATAGTTCTCCAAAGATGATTCACAAATGTCCACCAAGCACATGAAAAGATGCTCAACATTTCTATCTGAGAAATGCAAATGAAAACCACAATGAGAATTCACCACACCCATTAGGATGACTACTATCCAAAAAACAAAAACAAACAAACAAACAAAAAAAAACAAGTGTTGGTGAGGATGTGGAGAAAACTGTAACCCTCGTATACTGCTAGAGGGATTGTATAATAGGCAGCCACTATAGAAAACAGTGGAAAGTTTCCTCAAAAAATAAAACTACCAGAGCACCTGGATGGCTCAGTCGATTAAGTGTCTGACTTCAGCTCAAGTCACGATCTCACGGCTGTGAGTTCGAGCCCCGCGTCAGGCTCTGTGCTGACGGCTCCGAGCCTGGAGCCTGTTTCCGATTCTGTGTCTCCATCTCTCTCTGCCCCTCCCCTACTTGTGCTCTCTGTTTTCCTCTCTTAAAAATAAGCATTAAAATAAATATTTTTAATAAAAAATAAAAAAAATAAAACTACCAGATGATATAGCAATCCAATGTCTGAGTATACATACAGAAGAACTGAAAGCAAGGTCTTAAAGAGATATTTGCACACTCATGTTCATATCAGCAATATTCACAATAGCCAAGAGCTGGAAACAATCTAAATGCCTATCAACAGATGAAATAAACAAATTGTGGTGTATCTGAAAACAGAATATTACTGAGTTTTAGAAAGGAAGGAAATTTGGTCGCATGTACGTGGATGAACCCAGAGGACATGATGTTCAGTGAAAAAAACCAGTCGCAGAAAAACAAATACTTTATGATTAATATATTTCCATGCGGTACATAAAGTAATAAAATTCATCCGGCACCCTAAGTTCTCCACCTTAATCTGGGTATTGTCATACAGGTGTGTTCATTTGGTTTATGAAAATTCATCAAGCTTTGGCTAACAGACACATGAAAACATGTTCAACAGCACTCATCATCAGGGAAATACAAATCAACACCACAATGAAATACCACCTCCCCCCTGTCAGAATGGCTAAAATTAACAATTCAGGCAACAACAGATGTTGGTGAGGATGCGGAGAAAGAGGAACGCTTTTGCACCGCTGGTGGGAACGCAAGCTGGTGCAGCTACTCTGGAAAAGTGTGGAGGTTCCTCAAAAAATTAAAAATAGAACTACCCTACAATCCAGCAATTACACTACTAGGTATTTATCCAAAGGATACAGGTGTGCTGTTTCAAAGGGGCACATGCACCCTAATGTTTATAGCAGTGCTATGGACAATAGCCATATGGAAAGAGCCCAAATGTCCATTGACTGATGAATGGATAAAGAAGATGTGGTATATATACACAATGGAGTATTACTCGGCAATCAAAAAGAATGAAATCTTGCCATTTGGAACTACGTGGATAGAACTAGACTGTATTATGCTAAACAAAATTAATCAGAGAAAGACAAGTATCACATGACTTCACTCATACGGAATTTAAGATACAAAACAGATGAACGTAAGGGAAAGGAAGCAAAAATAATATAAAAACTGGGAGGGGGACAAAACATAAGAGACTCTTAAATACAGAGAATAAACTGAGGGTTGCTGAAAGGGTTTTTGGTGGGGGATGGGCTAAATGGGCAAGAGGCATTAAGGAAGGCATTTGGGATGAGCACTGGGTATTATATATAGGAGATGAATCACTGGATTATACTCCTGAAATCATTATTGCGCTATATGCTAACTAACTTGGATGTAAATTTTAAAAAAATAAAGTAAAATAATTAAAAAAAAAAGAAAATTCACCAAGCTTTACATGTAATTACATTTTCTTACATGTAACACTTCAATAAAAAATTTCAGTTATAGGGGTGCCTGGGTGGTTCAGTCAGTTAAGTGTCCGACTCTTGATCTCGGCTCAGGTCATGATCTCATGGGTTTGTGAGTTCAAGGCCAACATTGGGCTGCACACGGTCAGTGCAGAGCCTGCTTAGGATTCTCTCCCTCTCCCTGTGTCCCTCCCCTGCTTGCACACACACACACACACTCTCTCTCTCTCTGTCTCTCAGAATAAGTAAATAAACTTAAAAATAAATTAAAAATTTTTTTTCAGTTATAGTAAAAAATCAGCCAACAGAAGAAAAAGAGAAAAAGGCAGGAAGAAAGAAGAGGTTTACTAATCGTAAGTAAGCACATATGTAATGGGTTAAATCAGTAAAGCTTTGTGATAACAGTAAAACCAGTGATGCTCAGCAATGATCACTCAAATGAGTTAGTCAGCTGAAACATGCTGCTGCATACTAAGTCCTAAAGAAAGGGGAGCCAATAATTAAGAAAGCATTCCTAACTGAAATATATAATTAATTTGGCTATTTTAATACTGCTATAAATGTAAGTCTCTTAATAACTACTAATTACAAAAAATAAGTACAAATTACAAAAGAACGGATACAGAAAAACAGCCACTCAGTACATATTCATTCATTTGAATTTAAGTATTGAGTGTCAGACAATGGAACGCTATTATAGACCCTGGCCTATAAATAAGAGGTAGACTAGATTTTTTTTCAGAAAGTGCCTCATGGTCCTAAACTAGAGACAAAAGGGGTCCTACCTGTACAAGAAGAGGAGGCAGATAAGCACAGGATGCTATGGGAGCACATTCAGGTTTTCCAAATCTGTTGAACTTTCTCAAACATCTCTTTCTAAAAAGAAATACTTCTAAACAGGAGCAGGTGCAAATAAAGCTACCAATGGCTAATTAAACTAAGCCCCCCTTCCCCACCCTCTAGGCTTTTAGGAATAAAGATATATATATATATATATAAAGTGTGAAAATGATAAGGCAGCTTTGACACAGCACAAACACAAAGGTTACTTGTACCCACTATTCTGTTGCAGATGGTTTCGAACACAACACTGACATTATACTTATGCCAGAAGTAAGCCACATTCATGTGTATGTATACGTATTGCACAAAAATCTACCTTCTTTGCCAGTTAACTGTAGAGACTTGGATCTGATGAGTGGGAATGAGGTTCTCCTTTTCAAATTCATATCATCATAGGAAGAGAAACACCTAAAACATGAAGAAAAACCAACACTGAGAACAGGGTAAACTACATATAATTTACTTTGCGGTTGGGGCTTGATGGAAGCTATTGAGAATTAAACACGCCCCAGAATGCTGATCTCTAGTGTAACACTCCAGTTATTGTTTATTATGTGTAAAAAAAAAAAAAACAAAAAAAAAACTTTAAAGGTCATTCTCTAAAAGGTGCTATATTAAAATATCTATTATCCTCTCCCTTTGAATTCCACATTCGAGCATCCTTTACAACCAAAACATTTCAAGGGTATGCACTTCCTATTCGTGTTTTCTCTTTAATCTGGGCTACAGAACCTTCCAGGTACAGGACCATCTCTCTAGTTCCAATGATGTTTTAACACTGCAGTTGTAAGACAATCATATGGGGGAAAAATTATCTCAGTATTCCTTTATTCTGTCAAATTTCTCAAAAATGTAAAAAACACAGTAAAAAATGTGAAATAAGATGCTGATATTACCTTTTAGGGCTTGGATATTGATTACTTTTAGGAAGTTTTGAAATATCTCCATCAAATTGAGAGGGGTTTCGACAGCGCTGCATACAAAGCATCAGTCCCAAGACAACACAGAGAACCAAAGATATGACAAGATAGCTCTGTCGATCTGAAACCTGATGGAAAAGGATTTAATAATTATTACATAGTTTATATATTAAATATTATATTAGCATTAAATTTTGTTATATTATTATTATAGTATAAAAATTATACTAGGAAAAAATATAGTGGGATATAAAAATCAAAAGACAAATCATTTTTAACATTTTTAAAATGTATTTCCAAATGATAAAACGTAGGGCATGTTCTTAGAAAACGTACTACTGTGAGGCAATGTCTTTTTCTTCTTTTTCCCCCCCAATTCTTTGAACGTTTTCAAACCTAAGGAAAACTTTAAAAATTAGCACAATGAACATATTCATGCCTTTCACTTTATGTTCACCAAAGTTAACATTTTGCCACATCTGCTGTGTCTTTCCATCTGTACTATTTCCTCAGGGAGGGAAAAAAAAATCTTGCTCCTGCCCAGTCTTTGCCGTCTTACAATACTGAACCAGCAATCACCCAGTTATTTAAGCCAAAAACGTGGGGATCATCCTTAGTTGCTCATCCCACGCATCCAGTCTTTCAGTAAGGCTTGTCATTCTCTTAAATATTTCCTGAACACAACTTCACACTGTTATCCACTTCTAACAGCTCAGTCCAAACCAACATCACCTCACTCAGGTTACTGAAACTGCATCCTAACTGGTTTCCTCCTCACTTCTGCTCTTGCTGTTCCCCAAGAGGCAATTCTCCATAGGACAACAAATGGGGAGCTTCTCAAAGTGTTGTCAGTGAGATGACCCATGTCACTTCTTAATTCTTTCCAATGACTTGCAATGATCAGAATAAAATTTAAACTCTACATTGCCTACTAAGGCCTACATGACTGGATCCCTGACCCTCCTTCCCCTCATTCACTCCGCTCCAACCATGCCAACTTTCTTTCTACCCTCAGACACATTACACTATTTCTTTCTTTTTTTAATTTTAGTTTATTTTTTTGAGAGAGAGAGACTGATTAGGGGAGGAACAGAGAGAGAGGCAGAGAGGATCTCACACAGGCTTTGCACTGTCAATACAGAGCCCAAAGCAGGGCTTGAACCCACGAACCATGAGATCATGACCTGAGTCGAAATCAAGAGTCAGACACTTGATCAACGGAGTCACATTACACTATTTCTAATCGTGGGTCCTTTGCCCTAGTTCTGCTAGTAACAGGTTTGTTCGGACCCTAGGCCCATGTGGCTGCTAAGTCTTCTTGAGTACTCAAGTTCTAACACCACCGCCTCAGATAAATAAGCCTTCCAAAATCACTCTAGCTAAAGGAGCAACCCTTACCATGCCACTCCACACACACACATTTCATTTCTATCCTACTGTCCCTAACATGTATTTACTATATATATTCTCTCTCTCCCCCAGGAGAGAGGCACTTATGTGGCCAGGGACTACTCACTGCTGTATGCCCCGAGGACTACATAGCTCACACTTCATATACACTGGATGTTCAATAAATACTTAATAATTCAACAAAATTTTTGCTTTGTTAAGCAACTGAAGAAGACTTTTTGAGCTGAAAATGAAGTATCGGTGGTCTGAAAAAGGCCTAACAGAATTGACTTATAACCGTATTTTAGGTAAGACCTAAACTATGAATGCCTTGTTTTCCAAAAGATTATCATTATTAATATATAAACTTTAAAATGCCACATCCTGGGGGCCCCTGGGTGGCTCAGTAGGTTAAGCATCCAACTTTAGCTCAGGTCATGATCTTGAGGTTCGTGGGTTTGAGCCCCATGTCGGGCTCTGTGCTGACAGCTCAGAGCCTGGAGCTTGCTTTGGATTCTGGGTCTCCTTCTCTCTCTGCCCCACCTGTGCTTGTACTCTCTCTCTCAAAATAAATATTAAAAAAAATTTTTTATAAAATGCCACATTCTGGTGTTGTGAACAAGTTCTCTATAAATGACAATTTTGTTTGGTTAAAGATCTTAGACACTACATTCTTAAGAATCTTGTCTTTATGACAACCTCTACATATGCAGTTTGTCTTACAACACCAGCAATAACAATTACCTCACGTTGTAATTCTGCTACTGTTGTCGATAGGTTTGAAACAAGCTGTGTCATGTTGGTCAATTGTGCCTGTAGTAACTGGATGGCTTCAGTTTGCCGCTGATCCTATGATAAAGAAAGAAATAAGTATTATTTTTGAGTGTGTGCAAGTCTCATCTGTACTTTAAATATGCTGTAAATTCAAGTAAAAACACCTGGAAAAATTACTAAGTTCCTCAAGAATTAAAAAAAACATATTAATAGCAAGCTCTTAATGAATGAATATGGTAAAGTGTAACCAGAAATTTAAAAAACAAAACAAAACAAAAAAAGAATCTGAGACTGTTGAACCCTCCTTCCCCTCTCCCTCCAAGAAATCATGTTGCCATTTACTGCTACCATGTAGAATACTGTCTAATAGAAGTTAATAAAATACTTTTCAAGTTAATTTGGGCTCCATATGTATAAACCAGCATATACTCAGCTATATGCAAAACATTTTGTCAAATACGTGTTTTTCAACCAAAGCACAAAAACATGTTGAAAATTTTTTGAAAAATGTTTTTGTATATAAAGCAGGCTCACAGCAAGCTTTTAAAAGTTCTATTTTATTGCACATTAGGATGGAACTTAGGATGTCACATAATCAAAAAGCCACAACTGATGAGCTAGTCAATGCTAAACTAATCCCCAATGAAAATAAATCAATCAAAACACCTATCTTTCCAGCTTAGATAATCAACAAACATGTCTTTATTTAAAATATCATTTGCATGTATATTTTAGGGAAATATGCATCATACTCATGGTCAGGAGTATGACCATTAGGGACACTGTACTGAAAATTTCAAGTTACTAATGAATTTGGGGAAGAGGAAAACAGGACAGAAAGTAAAAGAAATCTAACACTCTGTAGGATGCTGTATGAAATAGCCATATAACCATTTATCATTCCAGAGTAAGTTTCTCGAATTTAGATTTAAATAAATTTTTCGAGGCACCTGGGTGGCTCAGTCAGTTAAGCATCTGACTTCGGTTCAGGTCATGATCTCACAGCTCGTGGGTTTGCGCCCTCCGTTGGGCTCTGTGCTGACACCTCAGAGCCCGGAACCTGCTTCGGATTCTGTGTCTCCCTCTCTCTCTGCCCCTCCCCTATTGTGCTCTGTCTCTGTCTCTCTCTCAAAAAAATAAGACAATAAAAAATTAGATTTAAATAAATTTTAAATCTCAACTGTGTTGGGGGGCGGTGGGGGTTGCTTGGGGGAGATGGATGTATAAAACTGCAACAAGAAGTTTCACTTCCCTTACTGTGATACACTGATACTTTCTATCCTACTTCCATCTTCTTAAGATGCTAAAGGTAATTCATTAAACTGTATCTTCTGACTCACATTTGACAAATACTGATAAATTCCTGACAGCTACAAACATTTAAAGAAAAAAAAACTTCGAAATTTAGTAAGTTGATTAACACTTCTCATCAAGACTGATCTTTAATACTGTTAATAATACACAAATTATTTACAAGTATTTAAATAATAAGGCACAGATATTATATATATTGTAAAGAGAAAATACAGATGGGAAATCATTTCAACCATTAAAATCAGTGAACAACTAAATAAATACTGTGTTCATGGGTCAGAAGACAGTATGTTAAGATGTCGATTCTCCAAACTGATCTATAAATTCCAACAAAATCCCAGTTAAAATGTAAACATGTTGTTTTTGTAGAAATTGACAAGCTGATTCTAAAATCTGTATTAGCCAAAACAATTTTGGAAGAGATGAACAAAGTTGGAAGATTCACGCTATGTGACTTCAAAAGTTCCTATAAAGATACAGGAATAGTTAACAGTCTGGTATCAGCATAAGGACAGATGAACAGAACAAAATAAAGGAATAAAGGAATATTCATGTTTTTCCATCCCCATCCCCACCAAAAAATAACTTTGATCCTTACTTTGCAACACGTAAAAATTAAAATCAATCATAAACCTAATGTAAAACAAAAGCTATAAAACTTTTAGAAGAAAAGAGAGGAAAAAAATCTTTATGACTCTGGGTTAAGGTAAGATTTTATAGAGCAAAGACAAAATGGGTAAATAGGCCTCAACAAATTAAAAACTTCTGCTCTTCAAAAGATACTTTTAAGAGAAATGACAAAACAAATAATGAACTGAGAGAAAATATTTGCAAAGCATATCTCTAATAAAGGACTTGTATTCAAAATACGTAAATAACTCAAACTTCAATGAAAAAAACCCGCTAAAGGAGGAAATTTGTATGGAACCACAATTGTAATGTGTCAGGAACTGAGAGTAAGATGCTACTAAATTCTGAAACCTCAGGCCCCCTCACCTCATCTCATCATCCCCTAGTCCGGGAAAAACTTTAGAAAAGTATAGTGTTTCTTCATTGTAGTAACACACTGTAAAAACATTTAATAAACATTTGAATACTGCAATACTGAAACTGTTTCCTTAAAATCAACATGACAAGGCAATGGCCACTATTCTATGGCATCAGTGCATAGCTCCAGGCAAGAGATAGAGAAAAAAAGAAATGAAAAGATATGAGGATTAAAAAGAAGCAACACAGCTGTTTTCATCTGCAATCAGTCAGACTGTGTAGAAAACCACAGAAGATTTGAGTTTAACAAAGTCCACTGCACTTCTACCACACACACACACACAAATTTTGAAATGTAATAGGAACAATGCTCAAGAAAATTCTCTCTACAGGAGAGAGATGCAGATGCTAATAGCTAGGTAATTTCCCAAACATGACATCCTCTAACAGGCTTAATCATCACCTATCAGGGGAAGAAATGAACAAATACTACTTATTCTTCTTACCAGCAAGGGCCTACAGAATTCGGAAGAAATTTATATAAAAAGTAAATAAGGCTTGAAGATGACCAACCTGCTCCTCTGCTATTCTCGAAGTATTCTGAAGTTTTACTATTGTTTTATTGAAAGCCTTCTGCATTTCTTCCATTTGTTTTCGGTACCTGTGGAGTAAGAAATGATTTAAATCAGCTTTAATTTCTTATTTATTAATTTATTACTGCAAACACACTTCTGATTTCAATATTTGAGATAAATCTACTTTTTTGAAAATGACTTTGTTGAGGCCTGAAACACTTATAAAAGTAAAATAAAGAAGCTCCTTGAGCTATTTGCTACCTTAACATCAATTCTATGCATCTCACTGCTATCCAAGATTAGTCACGTTTTTGTTCAATTAATTTATGACAAAGGAACCAAGAATATACCATGGGGAAAGAACAGTCTCTTCAATAAATGGTGTTGGGAAAACTGACACCCACAGGCAAAGGAATGAAAGTGGACCACACTCTTACACCATCTACAAAAAGTAACTCAAATGGATTAAAGACTTGAATGTAAGACCTGAGATCATAAAACTCAGAAGAAAACACGGTGGTAAGCTCCTTGACACTGATCTTGGTGATGGTTTTTCGGCTTTGACAACAAAAACAAAGACAACAAAAGCAAAAATAAACACGTGGAGTCCACATCAAACTAAAAAGCTTCTGCACAGCAAAAAACCCCATCAACAAAATGAAAAGGCAACCTGCCAAGTGGGATAAAAAATTTGGAAATAATGTATCTGATTAGGGGTTAATATCCAAAATACATAAAGAACTTCTACCACTTAAATAGCAAAAAATTAAACAACCCAATTAAAACACTGACAGAGGATCTGAATAGGCCTTTTTCCAAAGAAGAAATACAGGTGGACAACAAGTACATGAAAAGATGCTCAAAATCACTTAATCATCATGGAAATGCAAATCAAAATCACAATGAGAGATCACCTCATATCTATCAGTATGGCTATTACCAAAAATATAAGAAATAACATGTGCTAGTGAGGATGTAGAGAAAAGGGAACCCCTGTGCACAGCTGGTGGAAATGTAAATTGGTACAGCCACTCCAGAAAATAGTAGGGAGGTTCCTCAGAAATTAAAAATAGAACTACTATATGATCCAGTAACTCCACTTCTGAGTATTTATCTGAAGAAAATGAAAAACACTAACCTGAAAAGATATCTGCACTCCCATGTTCACTGCAGCATTATGGACAATAGCCAAGACATGGAAGCAACTTAAGTGTTCACCAAAGGATAAATGGATAAAGTAAATGTGGTATCTGTATACAATGTATTTTTCAGCCATAAAAAAAGGAAATCTTTCCACTTGCACAAATGAAAGGATGGAACTTGACGGCATTGTGCTAAGTGAAATGAATCAGAAGAAGAATATTGTATGATCTCACTTATATGTGTAATCTAATAATAACAGTACCCTCAAACACATAGATACAAGAGAACAAACTGGTGGCTGCCAGAGGTAGGAGATGGGGGATGGGAGAAATGGATAAAGTGGGTCAAAAGGTACAAATTTCCAGTTATAAAATGAGTAAGTAATAGGGATGTAATGAAGAGCATGATGACTACAGTTAATAATACTCTACCGTGTATCTGAAAGTTGCTAAGAACAGCTCTTAAAAGCCCTTATCGCAAAGAAAGAAAATCTTGTAACTATGTAGTAAGTGAACGGTAACTAGACTTAATGTGTGATCATTTCACAATATATACAACATTAAAACATTACATTGTATACCTGAAATTAATGTTAATTATATCTCAATTAAAAACAAAAAAAATTATTAGTAATTTCTGTGGTTCCCTTAAGGCAGCTGATGGGTCAGGGAGAAGCAGGTGTGAGGTACCTACCTATGTGGGCATGCATGCACATGCACAAACAATTTGCCAATAAATTGTATATATGGATTAGGAGGAAACCCATTGGGACAGAATGATGACCTCAGTGACATCTCATTAGAGGCATCTTGATTTAAAAGGAGTAGGGAAAGGTGGTGTTTCAGATACTCTGGACATTTATTGCCTAGGTGTTTATAAAATGTTGGAAAAGAAGTCCTGAGAAAACCAGACACTTAAGGGATAAAAAAGAGCAAACAAGTACAGGGAAAAGGGAGAACTATGACTGGGGCTCTAATCACTGCATAAGCACACTGGCACTTATGAGCACAAGAGCATAAATTATCACAACTAGAACTAAGATTCTAAGACATATGAAAGACTGCAAATGTTGCCTAATCATCCAGTTCAGTCCACTTTAGTCTTCACTTATTTACACTCTTAAATGACATCTTATCTAGTTTCACTAAGAACTGCAACATCCATAGTTTATATAGGTATTACATATACAGTATAGATACACATGTTATATAATACTATAATGTCCCCATGAGTACTGTGGGAACCAAACAGTAAAAGTGGCTGAAGTTAAACAACAGAAGAAAGGAGAAACTGATTAAATTCAAACTTGTTGTCACCCTAATATATAGATATAGATATAGATATAGATATAGATATAGATATAGATATAGATAGATATAGATAGATATAGATAGATATAGATAGGTAGATATAGATGATATAGATATAGATATTATATCACTTAGTACTTCTAAAAATCAATTCTTTAAGTTCTTGATCAATATCCAAATAACTTTCTTTCTCCAGCTAAAATGGCACTGACTACTATTATATCATGAGATAATTAATCCTCTCCTCCTCTAGTCACAGATCATACTATGCCTCTTACCTCACAGTGCAAAGTGGACTGTGCTAATTATGATAAAGCTTACCTTTGGCTAAGCTCCTCCAGATAGCGACCACTGAGAGACATGTTAACTTCTAAGGCTTTTATACGATTATTAAGTCTCATAAATACTGACTCCTTTTGGTTTGATCCATGTACAAGATTTCCATTAGTGTATCCTAGATCTGTGGAATTTTGCAGTTCAGCATAAAAGTCTGTAGCTGTCCTCTGTAACCCTCTTAAAAGGGCATCTTCCGGAGATTGTTCTTCCTCTTTCACTTCAGGTAATGAAGAAGAATCCGTAACGGGAGTCAAAATTTGCTTTGGTGTGTCAGCTATGTTCATTTTGGCTTCCCCATCTTCACCGTCTGGCATAGTAGCAGTGTTTACAGGTGGCACTATTGTTTCAGATAGCTTTGTGATAATGTGCATGGAGTTTATATCTTCTTTTACAATATTATCCATTACTTCATTAAGTTTATTTGTTTCATAGATCACAGTTGGCTTCTCTATAGAACTAAAACTCTCAGATTTTTTTTCTGTTTTATTAACAAGCTCAACAGAACTCTCCAGGGGGATCACTTGAGATGGTGTAGGTCCTGTCTCAAATTTAATAGGCTCAGATACTTCTATTTTAGATAATGAATTGATTTCTGGAGTAACATCTAAGAGAAGAGATTGAGAAAGAGTTTGAGGATGGCTTGGTTCAAGTTCAATTGCATCTGCACTGTGATTAATCAAATCACCTTTGTGCATACTACTTAAGTCACCTGGAACAATAGTTTCAGCTTCCTTTTCATTATTCTTGCTGTCCATTTCTCCACTTGGAGGTGGCAAGACTAAAACATCCACTGATTCTGCAGGTAGCAGTAATGGTTGAGCTGACACAAGATGATCTTTTTCTTTCTTTACAGCAGTTCTGCTACGTTGCCGATAAAGAGCAACTCTAACTGAACACCATTTATATATATATTCAGAAAAACTAGAAATACAACAAATTGTAGATAGTTCACTGCAAAATATTTGTGTCTCTGACTCAAACCAGGGTGATGATTCATCCTCCTGTTCACCACTACCCAGAAGGGTCACTGTAGATGGACTTGCCTCTTCTTCTTCCTCTTGAACTAGCTGTACAATGGGACTCTCTTTTGGAGTCTCTGGTGATGATAGCTCTGTATCGTGTATGTGTCCTTCAGTGGTTACAAACCTAGAAATATGTATCATAATTACACATCACTTTAATTAGAAATCTAAAGTTAAAACTGCGTTAAAAAATCAATGTTTCATACATAAAATAAAAGGAAGGCTGAAAATACAGAAGAAACCAAAAACTTTTTTGGATGAATTTTTCCCTACAAATCATTTTCATTATAAAAAGAAGTATTACTCACAAATGGTGACAGAAAGGCCATTCATTTATCAGAGATCAGCCAGATGACTGAAATGACCATATTTACTAAATGAAACTTACTTTTTAAAAATATCTATTTAAGAATTGCTTGTACGTGGATTCTAGAACTAGAATCCAAGGTTCTAAATACTTATGAACGCACTTTGTGTTTAGGTATCATACTTTTGAAAGGTAGCTAGATTTCTCAAAGAAAATTTTTCTGTGGATGATTAGGGGATTTCTAAGGTAGCATTACACACACACACACACACACACACACACACACACACGATTATCTGCATCCCTCCCTCCCCAACTCCCCAAAATGATCTTAATATCATCTGGGCTAATTATCTATTACTTAAAGGCAAATACTTAATCACTCTAATGAAAATCCTGGCTAATAATAATAGTGCCCCATCTGTAACTCAATCCCATCTCTAAGCCCTAGAGTATGTATGTAAGGCAGGGGAGTGTGTGGGGTGGAACGGGTGGGAACAGTGTTGTAAATTATAATCTCTGTGGTTCATTCCAGGAAAAAAATAATGAATTTCCAGGTGTAGCCCTTACAGCACAAAAGGTACAATCTTTTTTTCAAATAACACAATTTGAATACCAAAGAAACATTTTCATATACAATCTTCCTACTTTGAAAAATTACTAAGAATGACAGGAAATGTTTTTGAATAAAGACTAATATCACAATAGCAAAGGTAGGAATGAAACAGTACCTAAAAAGCTATATTTTCATCTTGTTGACAGTGAAACAGTAAATTAGATTATGTTCCTTTAAATAGACGATATATAGATATATAATCTCTAAACATCTTCTACTGCTTACTATGTACCATATAAATTATGACAGTGAAAATGAGCAGAATCTGAAGAAGGGGAGGAAGAAAAACTAAAGTGAATTAATTTGGTACAAATTAAATTATATACCATCTGTACATGCTCTAATCGGAGCTATACTTTAAAAAACTCAAACCTGGAAAAAGAAAATCAGTCATCTTTTCATAGTAACTCAACAATGACACCCTATCATGGATTCTTTCATTTTCATTTATTTTCTTCAAAGAAATTGCCATATAATCATCAAAAAGAATTTAAAACAAATAAAAAAAAAATTTAAAAGCAAATAGATTTTATACAAAAAAATCTATTAAAATCAAACTCTAATATAGAAAAGTAAAAACTACTACATTAGTGTGATGTGGTATCTTTCAACATTCATGTGTGTGTGTGTCTGTGTGTGTACATATATAAAATGAAATCGGTTTCATTTAGTTTTGAAAAATAAAGACATACTATATGTTATTAACTGAAGAAGCCTAGTTACAAAATTAGAACTAGCAATCACAGTAGATTTCTTAGTATCTTCTAGGAATCAATGACAAGTAAGGCTATATTTTCTCTCTAGTCATCCAATAAATAAATATCTTTAGTCTCTTTCAGAATGAACACAGGATACAAATTTGTCACTGTGCCCTTCAAAGCACAAAAAATCTCATTTCTGTATCAGTATGGTGTTTAGGAATTACAGCTCAAACCATACGCACTGCAGGTTTCATTACATAATTCCTGTCCAAAAATCTTATCCCGTTAAGCAGAGTTCTGAGAGAGTACATCTACTGAAATAAACAAAATTTACAGAAACAATGCCCAATTATCCAGTCATTATGAGCCTATCTGTTACAGATAAGAAGCAGAGGTGGCAAAAACCCTTAATCATCTTTGGTAGAAAAGACTAAAAAAATGAGGATATTTTATGTTAACTACATGACAGATATTCCTGCCCAAGGTGCCCCACTGCAACCTGGGGAAAGACCTCTATCAAATTCAATTTAAGAAACTAAACACTCTTTAAGAGTTTGCTGTGTGACAAACACGTAATTTAAGAATCACGCTCTAGGTATTTCAGGGTACCCTTTATAGCTTTCTAGGCACAACACATATACTTAATCAATGTTTTTAAATTTGAACTTAATAAAAGCAAGCTTTTAAAATTTGTCCTCAAACCTATACCTGTGGAATTAGGCCAATTATTTGTAATAAGGAAAAGATTTAGTGTTGTGAATAATAAAAGTAATACATAATTTCAAAACAACAAACATGTGGTCTGGGGTAAAGTGCATTCCTAGTACCCAAAAGGCAACTCACAGATATTTTAAGTGGTTGTGGAATGCCTGCCCTCTGATTCAGAGCTTTCTATAGATTATCATTTCACACACAAATCCAAAGTATCTTTCTATGTATACTTAGCTCTCCATTTTAACAGAACACTAATATCACAATAGAACTTACTCAGGTGATGGAACAGGAGTTGAAACAGGAGCTAAGTCAGGCATTTTAGGTGCAGCTGTGGCAGTGGCATTCTCAGATATACTTTTATTTCCTATTTTAAGAAAGATACCCACGTTGAGTTTAAAAAAGCTATACCATGAAGATATTTCACTATAACAAGTAAAGAACTTTAGTTTCCGGGGAAGAAAAAAAAAAAGTCAAACAGGTTTGCTACTGCAGACTTTATTTTCTTCCATCAAAGCTCTTTTAGAAAGAAATGATCATACAAAGTCAGAGCTACAAATAATGCATATTCTTTCTCAACTTCTCAGATAATTAATGCAAGTCAAATGACTATTAATTTCATGTAATCTTATATGATTAACATGACTTCTAGACACCTAAAGGAGTTACGAAAGAGAATGAAAAGAAACGTATGGGTCATTTTAAGTTTGCACTTGGAACTAAGTACTTTCTAAGAGCAAAAAAAAAGCAAGATGGTTTCTCCTTGTTACTGACATTCTTACTTGGCATTCTGTAGGGGAAAAAAAATCACCTTCTAAATTGGGTAGTTGTTTGATAAATAAAAGAAAAGCATGCATGAAGTACCACTGGGCCATCAAAACCTCAGGAAAGAAATAAGTGATAAAATTATTACTTCTACAGCAGGGAAGAGTCAAAAAACAAATTCATGAATTTCATATAGACAGGAGGATCCTTATTGTAAGAATTTGTGAAACTCATATAAACAATGAATAACAGAAGACTGGTAAGTTCCTTTGCATCATCTCTTTATTTCTAAATGAAAAATCACACTGCTTGGCTTATTAATTTTCGTAACGAGAATGACCCCTTGAGTATCAGAGATTTAAAAGACCCATAAAATGATGAGGTACCTTCTGTCAGGTCTTCAGTTTTTGCTCCCAGAATATTAGCAGCAATATTCACCATATTTAGAATGGCATCTAAAACAAAATTCAATCAGAAAAAATACCAATACACCTAAATATTCTTATAAAGCTTAATATCAGAGAGTCAAAAAACCATTTTTAATGGTCTTTTTGCATTTTCTGGACTAATTACCTTTTTGTCCAGCTTACTATATAAGTCCAATATAGGACACAAATTTCAGCCAGAAAGTATAAATCTGAATTTTTATGTTCAGAAACTTAATTTTACTTTTTTGGTAAAGCTTCCCCGAAACTTCTGCCAAAACACTATCTTTAGCATATTACAAAATTCAAGTAAAATTCAACATACAGCCTGGATTTGGACAGGGAAAAAAATGTGACAACCAAAATTAATATTGTACAGAAAAACTTACTTTTTTAAAGGCTTTACAGTTTAGAACAAAAACAAAAAAAAAAAAAGCATGAAGCAGTTTCCCTCAACAGGGGATTTTTACAGGTATAAATAAACAAAATGGGAAGATTATTATCTGAAGGACAGCAGAAAAATTTTATTTTCAACTATGAACATATCTATTGATAATATGGTTAAATCCCAACATGACTGCATTGAAACAAGTGTCTTTGATAACTTTTAATAATAGATAATAAATGGTACCAATTCTTTTGTGAATTGGGTGGGTATGGGAATTGGCAGGTGAAGTCAAAGTCACAACACCTTCAGCATTATACATAAAGCAATCTGCATACCTGCCAATTCTGCCTCTCTTTCTAAAGAGGATATTTGGATGATGAGTAAAGTGGTACAAACCTTAGTACCTGAATAAGCAGCCAAAGGTACAGGTGTACCACAAAATACCTAACTCCATAAAAAGCTGGTGCTGAGAACAGGTGGCTTCCTTCTATGATGTAATTTTAAGGAACATTAACTTCCATTACCAATCTAATCTTGGATATTCCACTAGAAGTTAATTCACCAGTATCAGGTATTTCTCCTATTAAAATATTAAGATCTGCAAGGGCTACATATTAAGACTCATCAGTTATTTCTGCCTTGGTTTCCTTTCCTAAGAGATCCAAAGGGTTTTCATCACACTTTCAGCGAAAACCACAGATGTAAGCAGGAAAGGCTGTAAGGGAAGAAAGCTGGCACACTATCTAGAAAGTTGAGAAGAAGCCAAGCACTGTCATCTGGAGCTGATCCTATGTAGATATATGTTTTAAGGCAGGAGAAAGTAGTAGGAAATTTCAGACAGTTTGAAAAGTGATGACTAGTAGACAGTCATAAATTTTGAACTTTACATAATTATGGTTCTATATATGAAAGACAATAAAGGAGTGGTACTTTGTTTCCAATCATTAGTATAACACACAAAGGCTTTGTACTTGCTTCATAAATGTCTAGGATTATAGGTTGCCCTTGCCCTTCGACCTGACAAATTGGTAAACAAAGAAGCAGGGTTGATTCTTAGGCTAACGCATGGGAAAAAACAGGAATGAAAAAACCGTATTTCCTCACAAACGAAGGTAAAGTAGCAATGGAAATTCTGTTATTTCCCATAAACCCACTTTTAACATCAACCAATATTCCAACAGTAGAAAAGATTTGCAAATCATATATCTGATTAGGGGTTAATATCCAAAATACGTAAAGAACTATCGCTCAACAGCAAAAATTAAAAATCCAATTAAAACGCTGGCAGAGGATTTGAAATAGGCCTTTTTCCAAAGAAGACCTACAGATAGCCAACAGACCACATGAAGATGTGCAACATCACTGATCCTCAGGGAAATACAAATCAAAACTGCAATGAGATATCCCCTCACACCTGTCAGAATGGCTAAAATCAACACAAGAAACAATACGTATTGGTGAGGATGTGGAGAAAGGGGAACCCTCTTGCAAACTGGTGAGAAAACAAATTGGTGCAGCTACTCAGGAAAACAATATGGAGGTTCCTCAAAAAGCTAAAAATAGAAATACCCTATGATCCAGTAATCACACTATTGGGTATTTACTCTCAAAATACAAAAATACTACATCAAGGAGATACATGCACCCCAATGTTTGTAACAGCATTATCTATAATAGCCAAATTATGGAAACAGCCCAAGTGTCGATCGACTGATGAATGGATAAAGATGAAGTACACACACACACACACACACACACACACACACACACACACACATAATGGAACACTACTGACCCATAAAAAAGAATGACATCTTGCCATTTGCAACAACATGGATGGAGCTACAAAGTATTATGCTAAGCGAAAAAAGTCAGACAAAGACAAATACCATATGATTTCACTCATATGTGGAATTTAAGAAACAAATGAGCAAAGGGAGGAAAAAAGAGAGAGGGAAGCAAACCAAGAAAGAGACTCTTAACTATAGAGAACAAACTGATGGTAACCAGAGGGGAGGTGCATGGGGGGGATGGGTAAAATAGGTGACGGGGATTAGGTACACTTGTTGTAATGAGCACCAGGTGTTGTATGGGAGTACTGAATCACTATATTGTACACCTGAAACTAATTACACTGTATAGTAACTGGAATTTAAATAAAAACTTAAAAAAAAAAAAAAAAACACCCAGGAATGGAAACACCACATTTCCTCACAAACCAACATAAAGGAGCAATGGAAACTCTTGTTATTTCCTCATAAACCCACTTTTAACATCAACCAATATTGCAATAGTATCTGATCTTCTACTTGGTCTGCCAGCCAAAGTTCAGTTAAAACTGACTGCTTCACACATTCCAAATTTTGGAGTCAAATCTATACTCTAAAATCAATCTTAACTCAGATACAAAATTTTGGGGGCACTGAAATTTGGGGGCATTTATTGTTACAGAATTCATTAACAAAAGCAAAATTTGGCAAATTTCTACATTCTCAGCCCATCCAATCCATAAGAAATAATTTTGCTACATTCACAGAACACTGCCAAATGTAGTCTTACTTTGTCTTTTGAGAGAAAGCAGCTTTGTGAATATTCAATTCTGACCACTCCCAATTTGTATCCAAACACGTGACAGCTTGTCACAATGATAATCTGACCACTAAAAATCCTTCAGAATAGGCTAAAGTAATAATTTGGAATACAGTACCAAACTAGATACCTGTCTTTAATTTCTCCCAGATTAGCCAACTCCTTTATCTTTGAGCTGGGCACTATTCATCCAATCTCATTCCCTCAGGAATGAAATTCTCCCAGGGATCATCAACATGTTATCCTTGGTCTCCAGCACACTCTGGCTCTTTTGGATGCAGGAAACAAACTACCTATGATACCACATAACAAGACAAACCAACAAAATAACTATTTCCTCCCATGTGAATTCAGATACCTCTGCTGCATGTCTACCTTCGTTCTCTCTTCTCTTGTTAGGTCCTTAAAATATATACATTCATAAAAATACTTTGATGTAAAAGAAACCAAAAACTGTATACTATCTTAAACATACACACAGAAACCTGGCCTTTAAGTGATTCTAACAAAATGCAGACCGTATTTAGGAGTAAAGGCAGACTTGCAAGAATATTAAAGTAGAGAGTGGTCTGGAAAATCCATGTGACAAAATACAAAAAAAGCAGAATAATGTGAAGAATTTTTGTTGATGTAAAATATTTAAATGCTCTGGTTCAAAAATGTAAATAAAAGAATCAGGCAGAAGAGCTGCCTAGCCGGCATATACACAAAATCAAGAATGTTGCTCTAACATAGTAGTTTCTCCCTTTTTGGCAATTAAGAAAATTATATCAAGAATGTCCAAATATATGGTATGTATGTTCTTTGATAACCAAGTCCTAATAGAAGCAATGTACTCTGGTGACATGTATTTCCTGTAACTACTAACTAACTGTTCAATACCAAAAGGAAAAAGGAGTTTCTATTAAGATTAAAGCCACAGAATTCTGTTTTGGAGACGCTATGTAAATATAAAAAGTAAGTCAGGCCAACTTCAAGCTAATTCACAACGTGTGATGAGAACAGTTAAATTCAGATATTCTAGTGCCAGAGACTAGCTCTTTGGCCTGATTCCATTCTGTTATTTACTCCTTAAATGTTATACCACCTTGGAGGTAGTAGCAAAGTCAGGCTCAGAAATAGTCCCAGACTCTTCACAGAAAACTAGGAAGAACAGGTATAGACGACAGCAGTGTTAGGTCATGTCTATAAGCTTTATGACACCAAAGTCTTATCAGTCAGGTACTATTGCCTCTCTTTTTTCTGAAACATCAAGAGATGGACATCTTTTTAAACTCCATTTTCTATGTTTAGGCTTAGCTGACATCCTCCCACCCATCTTGTCTCACTAAACAAATTCTTTCAACACTAGAACACGGGAAGGTAAATAGACTACCTTTCCAGAGATCCATAAAAAGAAAACTAAATATGTTACCAAGAAACACATCCTCAAGGAAGAAGATCCCAAAGTAGGATATAAATAAAGAAGATGCTGTATCTAATTAATTCAAATAATACCTTGGTCAGAGAAGTGATTACAAATAGGGAAATGTCCTCCATTGAGATATAACTGGGCTTTAATGGTGTCTAGCAGTTAATCCCCTAAGAATACAGAAAAAGAAACCAAGAATATCAACAAGATTTCCTTTATCTAATACTATGGTAAGGTGCCCTAAGGTGCCCCTTTCCTTTCCAATAACCATCAGAAGTGAGAGATCTTTCAGTCTGGGGCTATTTTCTGACTCTATAAAATAATAACGCTGCCTCATAGCTAATATAGCATCACTGAGCTATGATGATTACTACATTATCAGAATTTTTCATATGAATTTAAGGACATGAATATGAATATCCACATAGATAAAACAGCATCATGTTTTTCACTCCTAAAAAACTATGTCCCACAGCAGTGAATGAAGCACCTATTTTTAATTCCATCATCAACTAGATAGCTAAGTTTTCTACTTAAAAGTAGTTTCTAATATCTAGAAAGTCAATTGACTAGCAGTAGAGTGAAAAAAGTATATTGAGTTAATATGCAATAAAGTTAAATACTACATAAAAGGATTCCTCTTATGCAAATATTTTTAACATTCTTCTTCCTATGCCTTAAAAAGTCTACTGAAGACTACAGTTTTCTATGGAGAGCATAAGGGGAAGAAGGGAGAAGAAAAAAGATAAAAACAAAACAAAAAAACCGACGTGACTCCTAGCTTCCTATACTGGAGCTATACAAAATATCTACTTAAGTATATAAATTACTGGTTGAGTATCCCAAAAGGTATAAAGACAACATACACCATAAGATTGGGATGCAAGGAACTCTACTTACTAAGAGCAACAAGGGAAATGCACAAGAAACTAGTCATCTATTCTGCTAAGATTTACTTTTACCATATTAATCTCCAAATAAAAAGAAAACTCGTTCCAGTATTTTATATTCTTTAGGAATAACCAAAAATAACAAGCATTAAAGTATACCTACCTGCATTATAACAGTAAAAATAAAGTGTCAGTTGGTAATGGTCTTTCTGAGAGTCTCCTTAGCCAGCCTACCACTAGGCAGGCATGACAAAAACTGAAGCACTAGTATTAGTCATTATTTCTTCAGTTTACAAAGAGTATATTATTATTACTATTGTTACTGCTTGAGAATCTTTATTATTATGAATAAGAACAGCTTTTATATTTTGTAATTACATCAGAAACTATATCCATAGATAGATAAACCCTTGTTTGCTAGGATTTCATTCATACATACTACCTCTGCAACTACCATTCGAATTCCCTTCCCATCTAGCATGACTATCCAGATGCTTCTACGCATATGGTCTAGGATCTCTTTAATAATTCTTTCCCCCCATAAATTCACAGCCCATTCTTCCAAGGAATCCGCTTATCAACATAAGCACTTAGGGTAGAAGAAACAACTTGTGCTTGCATTTTTTTTCTCTTCTCTTTCCTTTCATCCATGCTTATTTTATTTCTATGGAAATATATTTCAAAGGCAGTATCTTTGATTTCAACTCAAGTTCAATATTGGGACTAGGAGCTTCCTAAACTATACCACAACAAAATATCCACATATTTCAGGGGAAAAAAAAGTTGGGAAATACTTTAATAGTGTCTAGGTAAATCCCCAAATACTCACTTGTAGCAGAACCAAAAAGATTTTTTGTGGATTTATCCTCCCCAGTATTATAATCCAGTGGATAATCTGTTCAAAGAGAAAATGAAGGTAATTAACTAAAACTATCCCTATCAAAGTCAGCTGACATTTAAAGCATATTTTATTATAGATATTCACTATAATCTAAAATATATTCACAAAAAGTTTATGAGATTCAGAAGCCGTTTATCAAACAGATGTAAACTAAGGAAAATAATTCCACTGCTTACCAAAATTTTAATCACATTTATAAGACTTTTTATTCAAGCTTTCCATGTACTTTACCAACCCTTAGTAAATGTTTTCATTTTGCTTATAGGAAAATTAGGGAAGGGAAAAATTCAGTTTTTCAGACTATGGTTTAAGACATCTTAAAACAAGGACTTGGGGCTCCTGGGTGGCTCAGTTGGTTAAGCATCGACTTCAGCTCAGGTCATGACCTTGCAGTTCATGAGTTTGAGCCTTGCGTCGGCTCACAACTCAGAGCCTGGAGCCCGCTTTGGATTCTGTGTCTCCCTCTCTCTCTGCCTTTCCCTTGCTTGCACTCTCTCTCTCTCTAAAATAAACATAAAAAAAAGAAAAAACCAAAACACAAGGACTTGATAAAGTAGAAATGGAGGGTGTCATAAAACCTTGTCCTACCCCTTCAGGTTATTAGATTTTAAAAAACAAACAAACAAAAAAACCATATATAATAGTCACATGTCTTAAAGCCACTTACCATAGTCTTCATCAAACAGTTCTTGACGTTCTGACTGATACTGGGAATCGGCAATCTCTTCATATTCTTCCACCATGCTGGTGCCAAATACCCTATTAACAGCAATTTCATTAAAGACTTTCAAAACAAAACAGAGTTAAGACTCATCTCTTCATTACAAATGACAAAATACATTAACTTTGGTCATTTTTTGAGGGTCATTAGCTTTTAGACTTCAAAATAATGGCTGTTTCTTACACTGTAGTCATCCATCCACTATGTCCATTAAAATGCTTTTAAGACATTTAAAAATGTAATGACCAGTTTTGATATCAGTCTAAGATTTTCCATATATTATCATCATAGCAAAATAGCAAGCAAGCTAAGCCAGACGCATATAATAGTTATTTTTTCTCAGAGCAAATTTTTACATTTTTCTAAAATGGATTTAGGAACAAGAAAGGTTTAACAGCTTATATTTCTATAGTATTAACTTCACAAGATAGGAAATTATTTCTTCACTCTAAATATACTGGGATTTTTGTGTATCACTTTCTTTTTTTAATCACTTAGTAAATGTATGTTGTTCTTTAATACCTTATAAGGCTTAATGGACAAAAGTGCTCTGATCCAAAATGTGATACCAACTCCACCTAAAGAATAAAAGCACAGTGCATGTGAGATTATCTAGCAATGTATTCAGTTTCTTTCATTATAACATTTCTAAAAATAAAGTCATTTCCCCAAAAATCAATAATGGTAAAATTTTGCTTTTTTGCCATGCAGTAATATGCCATGCCTTGTTATTCAATATTGCAAAAGAGAAGGTTGCTAACCTTTATGTACTTGATGAACATCTGAAGCAAGAGAAAGGAAAAGAAAAAGAAATCAGTTCCAAAGTCTGGATAACATGCCATAAGCAACATTTAATATTTGTAAATTATACTGTATAATTAAAGTATAGAAAGCAATGTACTGTGATGGATAACATTGTAGTACTCTTATTTCTCTGCAGAAATCAAATCAATGATTTAAATTCTTACCATCACGACTAGAAAGTATAATTGAACTGTAATGAACTAAATTAACTTTAAGGTTATGTTGCTTAAGCTAAAATTCATTGCTGCTGTTTTATTTATCTGTCAGAAATAAAAGCATTCTAAAAGTAATAAAGAGAGGAGTCTGGGTGGCTCAAATTGGTTAAGTATCCAACTCTTGAATAAGGCTCAGGTCATGATTTCATAGTTTGTGGGATCCAGCCCCACATGGCACTCTGCGCTGATAGCATGGAGCCTATTTGGGACTCTCTCTCTCTCTCTCTCTCTCTCTCTCTCTCTCTCTCTCTCTCTCTCCCTCTCTCCCTCCCTCCCTCCCTTCCTCCCTCCTTCTCTCCTTCCCTCTATCTCTCTCTCAAAAATAAAAAAATTTAAAAAAATACATAAAAGTAATAAAGAGGATCTAGAAACAGCCTGTGTCTTATATTAATTCAAAATTATAGATACGTATCATTATGTATCTATATATTATTTATATACTGATACATATGTGGATATACACATATACATACATAATGATAAAAATATTAGTATAATACAAAATAATATTTATTCTTATATAATACCGTATACAAATTTTTTTAGGGAAAGCATGAATTTTTCACATGCTATGTTATTTCAAGTATAACTTACAGAACTAAAAGATATGTATCAACCCACTGTTAAAATACAGACTATTAAAAAGTAGTTTGTACATCTGGGTTTATTTGGGGATAAGGAAAACCCAGGTAAACTTACATAATATTTGTTAACATTGGACTTAGAATTAAATGTTTTTTGCTTTTAGAATACTACCAAAAAGAGCATTTTAGACAGCTAATCATCAAAATGCTCCATAGTGTCCCACCATAAAAAACACAAAGTAGGGGCTGGCATTTTTTTACCACCAATAAAATGTTCTCCCATTATTAATAAAGTAGTTGGTATGAAGAATGATTCTTGGAACTATTTCATAACATGTGCATTGTCTTAATTATAAAATTAAATGCAATTGTATCACCTGCCAAAAATTCTTACAATTTTTCCTTTTCCTAGTATAAAAACTACTATCGGAAAAGGCCATTAAACAATTATTTCAGAATTCACTTTAAAAGAAACTGAAACTATACCTTCATTTTTCTGAACACTGTTTATTTATTAACTATATTTTAAAAATAGAATTTAGCATTTTTAGATTGAGACTAGGAATACTACAAGTTTACCCATTCATAGAAGCCAATTTAATACATGCTTTAAAAAGATACACATTTAAAGAAGAAAAGACAGAAATTAGAGCTGCTGTCATTCCAAAAGGTCATATTACAAACACAATGGTACTTTAAGGTGTGCTATTATTTTAAGGGAAAAAAAAGAAAGGAAGAGAGGTATAAGAAATTCCCATAGTTTGCCTAAAATCCAATTCAAGAGTGAGAATTCTATTTGGTAGAGATTTCCACCTCTACATTGTGGAAGAAGCAGCAGGAATACTGAATATAAGTGTTTTTAAAAGTTTATTTAAAATTGGCATTTGGACACAGAATAGTTCACTTGAATATACAATAGAAAAGGCAAAAGTTATAATATTAAAATTAAAATAATCTAAGAATCAGATTCTAAAAAAGAAAATCAGACCTGCTTAAAGACTTCAGTGACTAACAATAATCTGGGCTTTGAAATAAAGATATGATACTATAGGGTGCCTGGTTAAGCGTCCAACTTCAGCTCAGGTCATGATCTCACAGTTCGTGAGTTCAAGCCCCACATCAGGCTCTGTGTGGACAGCTCAGAGCCTGGAGCCTGCTTTGGATTCTGTATCTCCCTCTCTCTCACACACACACACTCTCAAAAATAAAGATATGATACTATGAAGATGACATTTTACATAAAGACTCAAAAAAAATATTGATACAATTTTAAATTTCATCAAAGCTGCAAATATCAAAAAATTGGCCTAAGTTTCCAGGTATACAAAAGGGAATGTATTAATAGTTGTCTCATAAAATAACATCCATGTAAGAATTTTATCAAAAAGAATATTGCATTAAATTTCCTCTTAAGTTTTATGATTTCTAAAAAGGTGGGGTGAGGAACAAAGAAGTATAAATAATAGGTATGTTTTCATTAAAAAACATAGTCCTGTATGTATAAACTTTACCTTCACATATTTTGCATACATCTGTTCATCCAAAGGGAAACTCTGGACATTCCTCTCATCTCTTCCATGGAAAGTACCCAGCTTAATCCACTTATTTGTGGGATATCTAGGAAATAGAAACATTTTTTAAAAAAAAATCATAAACCACATATTGAGAGTTCCATCACATCTTCAAAATACATCCTGTTTGGCTTTTTGTCCCCTCTCTGGGTGAACATCTCACTTAACATAATTTAAATATGAGTAAAATATTGGGTTGAATAAATACATTTCCTTTTCCAACTAAACTTTGACAGATTCCTCTTTACAAGGGAAGAGTATCTTGAAAATCACACCATTATCAAACAGAAAGCAAGAAAAGGAGAAGACAAGGTAGAACCAAAACTGTTTGTTGGGCTTCTATCCAAGTACAATGGAGGTTTTAAAATAAAGAGTAACCAAGAGATTATTTTGGAAGAAGGAGGTTCTACTCTTCATGTACTGAAACGTATGTGATGATATAAAGTCTAAGTAAAAGTACTGGTGGAAAGGGAATCAGAAAAAATCCTTTACCATTAGATTGGAATTTCACAGATCTTACATAGCTCTTCCCCCTCTTTAAAAGGAAATCTAACATAAAAGCCTACAGGTATTATTTTTTATTATTACAGCATTTTAAAAATCCCTCCAAGTAATGAATGCTCTTAAAATTACAGCTTAGAGAAAAAGAAGGGATCAGAGCAAGGTTATTATATGAAAAATGGTTGGAATTCAAAAGGTCTTGAGAATTAACTTCAATAACTGTATATATGCAGTGCTGAGTGTGAGATGGGAGAAGAAACAGCATGGAAAATAAAACCACTAATGATCAACTACAGAAGAATGTTTAAATGAATAGCATTCTACATATCACATTGGGGACACTCAAAGTATTTATGGAATTAATAAATACCCCTAGTGGGGGGAAAATTTAAACTATTCATTAAAAATGGTATATTTAATGTATAGAATTATTGAATCAATATGTTGCACACCTGAAACTAATACAACATTGTATGTTAATTATACCTTAATCAATCAATCAATCAATCAAGAATTTTAAATGGTGTCTTTAAAAGACAAGGATATTTATCAGGATGTAAGCAGTAAAAACTCACTTTTTAATACAATTAGTAAATATATAAATATATAGAAAAGACTGGAAAGAATAAATTAAAATGCTAATAAGTTATCTCTGGTTGATTGGATTGTGGTTCTTTACCAAATTCCTTATAATACATGTTTATTCTTTTATAATCACACCCACAACACAAAGTTTTTAAAATATACTTTAACGAAAACACATTTCATGATAAAAAATGAAGCACTCATGAATGTTTTTAATAACTTTTTAAAGAAATGTTTGGCAGCAACAGGTTAAAATTAAAAATAAGGGCTCTGGGGGGCACATGGTGGCTCAGTTGGTTAAGCATCTGACTCTTGATTTCAGCTCAGGTCATAATTTCAAGGTTCCTGGGTTCGAGCCCCTTGTTTGGCTCTGCACTGTGACAGTGGAGCCTGCTAGGGACTCACTCACTCACTCTCTCTCTCTCTGCCCCTCCGCCTCTCATGCTCACTCTCTCTCTCTTTCTCTCTCACTCAAAATAAATAAATTAAAAAAAAAAAAAAAGGACCTTGAAGTCATACACATCTAGGTTGGAATAAGTCACCTGACCTAGGCAAACTACTTAACCTCACCTTATAAAGGAATAAGATCATAGGATGATTATAAATAAGATCATAGGATGATTATAAAAACTATATGAGTTAATGAAAGTAACCTGATTCACAAGTGCCTAATACTACGGTAGTAGAATTATTGTTCTTACAAACTGATACATTAAAATAAAAGAAATAAAATTAAAGTTTTTTAAAAAGTGACTCATTTAAAAATTTTTATTCTGGAGATCTAACATAAACTCTGTAGAAGGCAGCTTTAGAATTTACCTGTCACTGATAGAAACCAGAAAGTCTTTCGGAGTAGAAGAAAACAATTCATAATTTGCAATATCAAGCTGTTTTACTTGAATTGGTTCACAAAGTTCAATAACAAACCTTTAAAAAAAACACAAGACAATTATTGAGATAAACCAACCAAAATAACAGTTCATATGAAACATAAAGAGTTTGCATAAAATAGACTTTCACTAAGTTACTCATTATTTCTCTAGCATATCATTAGTTGGGGGGGGTGGGGTAACTATAAATAACACAAGATATTTATATTGACTATAAATAACACAAGATATTGATAACAATATTTCAATGACAAAGCACATTCTTGGAGAAGGAATGACTTCACAAAGGACAGTTAGTAATAGTGTCAACTGACTAGTCTAGATGGCAGTTTGGCATATACGTGGCTTCAAAGGGTAACACAGCCTTTGATCTAGCAATACACTTTTAGAAACCTATCCTAAGGACACATAGATCCAAACATTCACCCCTGTACGTATATACAGTGTTAACATAAAGGCACAGTTTATAAGAACAAGGGGAAAAAGTCAACCTAGATGTTTAGCATAGAGGATTCAAGTATGGTCCACCCAAACAATCAGATACCAACAGGCATTAAAAATGATACTAGAGGGGCGCCTGGGTGGCTCAGTCAGTTGAGCATCCGACTTCGGCTCAGGTCATGATCTCATGGTCTGTGGGTTCGAGCCCCGCGTCAGGCTCTGTGCTGACAGCTCAGAGCCTGGAGCCTGTTTCGGATTCTGTGTCTCCCTCTTTCTCTGACCCTCCCCTGTTCATGCTCTCTCTCTGTCTCAAAAATAAATAAACAAAAAAAAAATGATACTAGAAACTATACATACCATTTATATAAAAATCTAGGAAATGTAAACTATAATGATAGAAAACTGATCTTTATTTATTGTGGGGGCAGGGTTTAGGAAGGAAAAGTTACAAAGGAGCATGAGAAACCTTTATAGGAAGGTGGATATGTGCATTATCTTTATTGTGGTGATAATTTCACAGATGTATAAATGTCAAAAATTATCATATTGCATATTTTGACATGTTGCAGTTTATTTTACATGTGTATATATATTTTTATGTCAATTACGTCTCAATAAAACTATTCTTTAAAAGTGATGCTAGTGACCTGTACTTATAAACATGGAAGAATGCCATAAAATACTGCTTCTTAGGAAAAATTAAAAGTATGGTGTCATGTGTGTAAAATAAAACTGCATACAGTATGGCATTTGGGGAAGAGAAATACTCATGACATCTACACTCTAATCAATACTAATTACTATACTATAATTACTATATTACTATAATGTAATAACTATACCAAATGTTATTATATATATTGACAGTGAAATAAATCAAAAACATTAAAATTAACATATTGTGTTTAATTTATGACAGAGCAACAGAGCCAAGTTCTAAGAGATGGCAAAAGCAATCAGGTTTTAGAGAAAAGCTCATGAAGAGAAGCAAACTAACTTGCTAAATGCTTACTCTGGGTCAGATACTATGTTAGATGATTTACAACCATCCTTTAATTCTTACAACCACACTGCAAAGAATATCACCTCCATTTTATAAAACAATTCAATAAACACTAATTGGTTACTTCACATTCTTCTCTTCTATCTTTTAATAAGAAACCTCTCCTCCAAGATGTAGCTGAGCTCTTATGGCCACTGTATTTCTCAGTCTTGGCCATACTGCTTAGTTGTGGAGGATGGGCTGTGAGCAGAAGTGTCAAGTGCAATTTTCAGGTCAAGCCTTTAAACGGGAGCTGCTACTTCTCCGATTGCTTTCTACTGCCTTACAGGCTGTAATGAGAATGTGGAAGGAATAAATCATTTCAGCAACCCAGGCAGGGTCAACACCTGCAGGGGAGGAAAAGGAACATGACAGAAGGTGTGTGGGTCCTTCCATTGTTCTTTTACACTCCTGCACTACCTACCAGCTTGAGCTTTTACATCAAAGAAAATTAAATCTCTTATTTAAACCACAGTTCCACGGTCTCTGTTAAAGCAGCAGAATCAAAAGCCCTAACAGTCATGCAGCCAACAAGCAGTGAAGCTAAAAGTCAAAATCCAAATCCACCTGCTTCCAAAGCCTAAACATTTCCCATACCACCAAAACAACCTTGGGAGAGGGAACTAAAGAAAATCAAACTGAGACTTTACTTGTTATTTACAATGACAATACTCTGAAAGAGTATTAAGAAGAAAATAAAGTTAATTCTCCCCACTTCTTTCTTTTATATACAATGTTCTCCACTTCTAAGAAGACATGAGCTATATATTAATATCAGAAAAAATAAGCTTTCAAACAAATATATTACCAGGTATAAAAAGTAAATTCACTGCTTTGGATTCTGTGTCTCCCCCTCTCTCTCTCTGCTCCTCCCCCACTCACGCTCTGTCTTTCTCTTCTTCAAAAATAAACAAACAATAAAAAAAAAAAGTTTTAAAAGGGGTGCCTGAGTGGCTCAGCCAGGTAAGCATCCGACTTCAGCTCAGGTCATGATCTCACATGTTTGTGAGTTTGTGAGTTTGTGAGTTCGAGCCCCTCATCAGGCTCCGTGCTGACGGCTCAGGGACTGGAGCCTGCTACAGATTCTGTGTCTCCCTCTCTCTCGTCTCCTCCCCCACTCATGCTCTTTCTCTCCTTCAAAAATAAATAAATGTTAAAAAAAAAAAAAAAAAGTAAATTCACCAAGAAGATTTAACAATTCTAACATGTGTATGCACCTAATAAATAGCCGCATGATACATAAAATGTAAATAGGTTGTAAATATTCCTCAGTTGATTTTAAAATGCTTTTTCATTTTTCTGCCTCATCTTTTATGTTTTCTTAGAAGCAGAGAATATTCTGCACAAATTAACAGAACTACATATAAAAGTTGACAAATCTAATTTCAACATGCTTCTTTTAATTATTTATAGGTCAGGAATTTTAAAAGATCTGAGATTTAAAAAAGAAAAATTAAAAAAAAAAGATTAGACATCTAAACACAAAAGCAGTGTGATAAAACACCATGTATCAAGATTTAGTTGATATAATTAAGAAGGAAGTTTATAAACTTAAATGTGCATATCTCAAAAGAATTTAGTTCAATAGATTAAACTTAAAGAAAATATAAAATAATAAAGTTTCAAACAGAAATCCACAAAATAGGAAAAAATAAAAAGATAAGATAGAAGTAAAAGTAGACTGTGGGGATTAAATAGGAGGCATAAATTAAAATATTAGGATTTAAAAAAAAATTTTAAAGCAGTATACTACAAATAACTTTATTATAAAAACTTTAAAAATGTATTAAACCAATTCCTAGAAAAGCATAATTTACCAAAACTAATTTAAGAATAAATAGAAAACCTAGTCATATAACTATTTGTTTTAAATGTAGTTTAAACATTTAAACTACATGCCATCTACTCACACCAGTACAAAATTGTACATGCACAAGTTTATTTACAGTAACACTGCAATGGCAAAAGATTATAAACAACCCATATATCCAACATCAGAAGACTAGTTAAGTCATGGTACAACCATATAATGAAATTTTATACAGCTATCAAAAAGAATGAAAACGTTTTCTATGAACAAAATTGAAAGATGACCAGATACTAAGTTAAAACTTAACTCAAGGTGAAAAATAGTGTGCATAATATACTATGTTCTGTGAAAAGATGTATAAAAATCTATATTTGTATATATTTGTCTATATTTGCATAAAGAAACTGAAAAGATATCTAAAAATTTAACACTGAATAAGAAGATGGATGACAGAGATTGGAAGGATATTTCTCATTGTAACTCCTTTATCCTTTTTGGGTTTGAACCATGTGAATGTATTACTTAGTTTTCAAATCACATGCTTGAAAGAAAATTAATATCTTCCCATAGGCCCAGATGAGTTTACAGTTGAGTTCCAAACGTATAATATATCCAATGGTACAAGGTTAGATGCAATGCCTTCAAAATAAGGAGTAAAGAGGATACTGCCTACTATCTTTCTATTCACAATTTTCTCAAGGAACTTGCCAGCATGAGATGACAAAAAGAAAGTAAAATACAATGAAAAGGATTAAAAAAATTTTTAAAGAAGAAAAATTTGCAGAGGAGCTACAATTTTCTATACAGAAATCCTAAAGAATAATTCACATATTATTAGAAAAACAGAATATAAAAAGGTAGCTGGGTATAAGATCCACATATAAAAGACTGGACATCTATACACAACAAAATATAATTTTTAAGATATATTTACAATAGCAACAAAAAATAGCTTCCCAGAAATGAACTTAATAAAAGATATACAACCATGAAAATTTTAAAAAATAATCTTACTGAAAGACATTAAGAGACAATGAAAAATACGTCCTATTTATGGATAAGAAAACTCAAAATCTGAGTCATCTAAAGATTCAATCAAATTCCAAACAAAATTTGACATGACATTTGGGGAACTCAACAGGATAAGTCCAAGATTTATAGGCAAAAGCAGAGCAGAAGAATAGCCAAGTCAGTCCTGAAGAATATGAGGCAAAAACTTGCTCTACCAGGTACTGAGATCCATAAAGCAAAAGGAAGTGTGGTGTTGCTACAGGCATCGATAAACTGGCCAAAAGAACAGAACAGGGAATAGAGAAACAAACCCATGCTTGGAAGGAAACTTTATGATAAAGGTACATTGTAAATCAGAGGGGAAAGTGTGAACTACAGAATAAACAATTATCTAAAGAGCAAAATGGTGAGGGAAGAATGAGTCCCTTCTCCATACTATATTAAAAAAAATCCAACTGGGATTAAAAACCTAAATGTGAAAGGCAAATATTTTGTAGAATTTTAAAATTTGAGTTATCTTTTTTTTTATGCCAAAGAAATCTGACATATAACAAATCCAAAATTGTATGACAGGTAAGTACAACTACATTAAAATTAATAGTTTCTATTCATCAAAAGACACTGATAAGAAACTGAAAGGATAATTCACAAACTAGAGAAAATATGTGCAACATATATAATTTATATGTTCCATCCAGAGCTAAGATAAAATGTTACATTGTATCCATTTTCTAAGATAAACAACTGCTAAGTTAGACTTCTAACCAGTTAAAAAAACAAAGCTTATCAACAGAAAACATAGGATAAAATAAGCATTTCAGAGGAGAGGAAAAACTGGTACATGAAAATATGTTCAATCTCACTGGTGATCAGGGACTGACATCTTTCTGGATAAAAACTCCACAACGGCAGAGATCTCAGTCTATTTTGTGAAACAATGTTATTCCAGCACCAGCAGCATCACTTAACATGTTCAACCTAACATGCTCAATAATCGTATGAACAAATGAATAAAGACTCAAAATCCTAGAATGTCAATTATCCTTTAATTGATCTATAGATTTGATACAACCAATAAAAATGCCAGCATTTTTCACAGAACTCAAGAAGATGACTCTAAATTTTAAAATAAAAAAGAAAGAGGCAAGAATAGTGAGGTATAACCTCTATAAATGGAGGTATAAGCTTATTCTACCAGATATTAAGACTTCTAACACTACAGTGAGACTGTGTGGTCTTAATATACCTTAGGAGGAGTAACCTACTTACAATCAGGTGAAATCAGTTAAAGGTGTTCTAAAGTTACATGAAAAGACACATATGTGAATGAGCAAACACAAAATATGCAATAAACACATATACCTCAATACATGCTGTTTGGCAGAAACATTAAAATACAAATGGGTAGCTATGACTACTTCATACAACTTCATCCCAACATGTCTTTGCTTGAAATTCAAAATTTTGGAGTATAAACACTTAAGCTGTCTGTTACTGACTACAGAGGCTCTTACAAATAAAAACAAAACCCCCAAATAACATTTTAATTACAATTGCAGACAATCATTTCCTCAAATTTAATATATGACATAAGGAAAAATGAGCTTTTAAAATTACCCCTTAAAACACTTTAATAATCTGGTGTTCATTTTCAAAATGAACCTAAATGTACCAAAAGGAGCAAAGGCCGACAGTAGAAAATAAACACTCTCTTTAAAGTTTAAAGAGTTTTTCCTTAAAATAAGAAAAAAAATAATATATTTTTAGTAAATCAGTATGATGGTGGTTTACTCAATTCTTTTTTGAACAGCTGCTTTTGAGTAATTAAATAAAAAAATCTAATGAAACTATTGGTAGAGCACACCTTATTTCCCCCCATAAATCTGTTCCTTTGCCTATGTTCTTAGTTAACAGCAGAATTACAGAACCAAGTAGTAGTCAAAATCCTGGGAGATTTCCGAGATAACTCTCTCCACATCCAGTTACTAACCAGGAGCTGCCAATTTTATCTGCTGTATTTTTCATATCCCCCTCTCTTCTGTATCTAAACTGCCAATGCCTTAATTAAAGCAGGTTCCTAACTGGTTTCCATGCTCCCAACTGCATTCTGCTGTAGGCCATCCTTTGAGGACAAGCCTTCTTAAGACACCACTGATCTCACGTTACTTCCTTACTTAAAACAAACACTGACCTCTGTGGTCTTTAATAAACTTCAAAAAATTTTAAGCTAAGGGGCTCCTGGGTGTCTCCGTTGAGCGTCTGACTCTTGATGTTATCTCAGGTCATGATCCCAGCCAGGGTCGTGGGATCAAGACCCGTGTTGGGCTCTACAGTCAGCGTGAAGCCTGCTTAAGATTCTCTCTCTCTCCCTCTGCCCCTCACACACACTTGTGCTCTCTCTCTCTCAAAAAAAAAAAAAAAAAAAAAAAGAAGAAGAAGAAGAAGAAGAAGAAGAAGAAGAAGAAGAAGAAAAAAGAAATATGCTCCTTTTAGCATGTCTCCTTATTCTTACAGTTCCTGAATGCCTTTGCCTTCCTCATTTGTGACTTCCTATGAATCCTTCAAGATTCAGCTCAGGAATTACCTCTTCTAGGAAACCCTCTCATCCTCTCTCACAGGTATATATCATCTCTGTTCCTACAATAATCTTTCAGCAATACTTCTTACACTATTTCATAATTGTTTAACTAGACTTATTTTTGTGTGTGGGTGTGACCTTAAAAGGAAAGGCATTTTATCTTCAATTCTGTATCCCAGGACCTAAGGTAATTATACTACCAGCACCTGTCAATCATAAATGCTTTTTAAGTGACTACATGAACAAATTGATCCTAACATAAAAGCTTACCATAATATATGTACATACATAGATTAAAGTACATAATTTATTAAATTTTATATTACTTACCAAATTTTAGTGCTGCAAGGATTCAACATATAAAGATCCATATTTTCTATAAGAATAGCAGATGTGCTCTGTTTTAAAAGGGGGGAAGGGAATAAATTACTTATGGAAAAATATTTATTTCAACTCTAAAGACTTCTAGGATTTCTACATTTTTAGATCTTCAAATACTAAGATTCTAAAACATTCATTTGAGAAGAAGGCATAAAAATGGCTGAAGTTTACCAGTTATGTCTGTAAGTGTTAAGTTAGCCTTATGACAAAATGTTTAAAATTAAATGTCTGTTACCATAAAGGAAAAATGATTTTCTATTAGCTATTTCCTTTTTAAAATCTCAAACAGGTTTAAAAGTTAAAAATAAGATGAATGCCCTTCAGTAGATGAACAGAAACTGTGGCACATCCAGACAACAGAATATTATTCAGTGCTAAAAATGTGAAGTCAATCTGAAAAGGTTACATATGGTATGATTCCAACTACGTGACATTCTGGAAAAGACAAAACTATGAGGATACTAAACAGACTGGTGGTTGCCAGGAGTCGAGGGGAGGAGGAATGATAGGTGGAGCACAGAGGATTTTTAGGGCAGTAAAAGTACCCTACACGATACTATAATGGTGGGTACATGTCATTACACATTTGCCCAAACCCAAAAACGATATGGTAAGATGAACTCTAAGGTAAACTATGGACTGCAGCTGATAATAATGTGTCAGTGTAAGTTAATCAACTGTAGCAAATGTTTCACTCTGGTGGGAGGTATGTTGATAATGGAGGAGACTAAACATGTGTGGGTGTAAGGGGTCTATGAGAAATCTCTACCGTTCTTTCCATTTTGCTGTGAATCTATAACTGCTCTAAGAAAATAAAGTCTTTGAAAGAAAAAAAAGTGCAATGTATCAACCAACAGAAGAATTCATACAAGAAAATGTCTCTAAAAGCATAATCCTGCATTTATTAGTGAATCAGAAAAATAGCTCATGTTAAAATATAGTTCTCAGCAAAATAATATAGATATAGATAGATATTTCTGAGCAAACAGTTGCCTTTATTTAATCAAGTTAGTAGTTTCTTATATATACATATATAAGAAATTTATAGTTAAGTACCTTGGCTTCTGGATTAGCTGCCAAAATTTTGGCACCACATTCTACTGAGGCATAATTATTTCGATTTTTCTGGACTTTTTTTGTCGCATGTAGACCTCCATTAGAAGATGGATGCATTGACTGACCTGCAGACAAACCTTATTATAAACATATATATATGATGATTATGATTAAAAATACTCCCAGGAAACAATGATCACAAAAGCAGTAAGTTGCTGTCTAGTGAAGACCAGGTTTTAATGCTTAAGAGAATATTTTCAAAACCCATTAAGCAATTCAAACTGCTTTAATACTTTAAAATATTTCTAAAAAACAAATTACAAAAATCCACATTACTTGATTTATGTCTACTATCAAAATGAAACTTATCCATGAGAATCAAAATATTGTGCATACATATTTTATTAAGGATGAATGTTGTCCTTCTATCTCTAACATTAAGAATTTTTAACTCTGAAATAGCCAAAAGAAAGTGTAATATCTTAGTCCAACTCCATTTACAGTTTAAAGCTTTATAACTCAAAAGTTTCCATGCCTCAAATTTCCTTATAAATTGAAATAAACACCACTGCTCTGCCTACTTTATCTTATTTTATCCTCATTTAGTAATTTACAAGAATGGGTTTTAATTAAGATTAAAATTATATAATTATACACAGGTAAATTATATATATGAAACCAACAGTATCTTGGTAAGTTTCACCTTTAAAAGGCTTTCAAAAGCTTTATTTTACCAACTGTGGACAGAAATGCACATTTAAATCAGTCCTCCCCCTTCAAAAAAAGAAAAAAAAAAAAAGGAATCACAACGCTTCCATACTTTTTTCTTTTTCTACTTCCATAACTTTCTTCTTCCATTCATCAAATGTTGGTATATCTTCTGGGTCTTTGGGACTTGTTACAGATGTATGGTCAATTTCCCCTGGTTTTGTATAATCAGAACTCTGAAAAAAAATGCAAAGAATACACAAAAAACAGTAAGTCATAAAAGAATATACAAATGTTTTTGTGAAATTAAAGTCCAATTTTATATTTGATAGACAATATTTCAAAAAAATCAAAAATGTAAAAAGAAAAGGTTTGGTTTACTTAAAAGTTGAGTTTCTCTTGAAAAAATTGAAATCTTTTACCAAAGCATCACAAAATATATTCTTCACGTTTGCAATATAAGCTAGGCTGTAAAAAACTTTATAATATACCCTAAGCAAACAATTACTTCTACATAAACCATACAAATTAGTAAGTACTATAGTTGTAATGCATCCACCTTAAAATCTAAGTTAAAATAATATATGCATTAAAGAAAGCTAACTAATTTTAGATATAGCATGTTGTTTCTAAAAATTCCTTAACAGGAATTACCACTTTTATAAAAATTTTAAGGTGGATTTAAAAACATAAAGAAACACACAAAAATCTAAAGAAAAACAAAGCTTTTTAAAGAAACTATAGAAAAATCTTCATATAAAAAAGGATTTAACAAGATGAAGAAAGAATAAATCATTAAAAAAAGGCTGATACATTTGGCTGGATTAAAATTTTTAAATTAAACATATCACAAAACCATAAACTACATGGTACAATAAGCTGGAAGAAGTATTTGCAATATATGCAACCAATAAAGGATTACTACCAAATATAAAAACTACCTATAAATCAATAATGGAGGAGAGGAACAATAAATACAGCAAAGAAAAAATATAAAATAATCGATAATCAAGGAATGCAAATGAAAACCAGAGACAATAAATTATACCAATCTGATGGAGGTTCAAGTGTGGCATGTCTGTTGAACCATAAGACACCTATTAGACTGCTGAAGGGAGTTCTAAATTTAGCAGTACTGAGGGCAAGTGGCTGACTCAGTTGGAAGAGCATGTGACCCTTGAGTCATGAGTTAAGAGCCCCACGTTGGATGTAGAGATTACTTAAATAAATAAGTAAACTTAAAAAAAATTTTAGCAATATTAACTGAAGATGTGCCTACTCTATGAGCCAGTAATTCCACTCCTATATATTAATATCAGTGAAAACATGCGCATGTGACTAAGAAAGTATGCAGGAATGCTTATGGCAGCACTGTTTATAATATCCAGAAATTAGAAACAACCTAAATTAGAAAAAACCTGAAGAACAGATAAATTGTGGTAGTGAAATACAACAGTGAAAACAATTAACAGACAAATCTCAAAAACAATGTTGAGTCATATAATAGTTAAGAATGAAACCATTTTTTTTTTTTTAATTTTTTTTTTTTTTCAACGTTTTTTATTTATTTTTGGGACAGAGAGAGACATAGCATGAACGGGGGAGGGGCAGAGAGAGAGGGAGACACAGAACCAGAAACAGGCTCCAGGCTCCGAGCCATCAGCCCAGAGCCGGACGCGGGGCTCGAACTCACGGACCGCGAGATCGTGACCTGGCTGAAGTCGGACGCTTAACCGACTGCGCCACCCAGGCGCCCCAAGAATGAAACCATTTTATACTGCTTCAAAGTATGCCAACTAATAGTATGTATTGTTTATAATAATACAGTTTTGGAAAAAGTTTAAAAACACATTCTTAAACACACACACACACACACACACTGAATTTTAGATACGTGTTCTATCTGAAGGGAAGAAATATAACTTGGGAAAGGCAAAAATTCAATTTGTAAATTTTTTCTGTAAGCTGAATAATGTATGCAAGGATGTTCATTCCATTATTTATTTCTGTATTCCTAAAACAATGCATAACATATTTACAAACAGTTCCTAGAGAAGTGCACAATATTTATTTAGACAGCTTACTCTGCCAAATAGCACAAGTCTCATATAGTACACATGTGCTATATGGTATAGGGCACATTTTCCCTAATACGAATACTCACTATATTAAAGCAAACTTTTAAGGACTGACACTAGTATATTAGAATTACACTAATACACTAGAGTATTAGAATTACACAAATACAAATACCCATAATCTCTTGATTATTTTAGATATTTTCTTTGCTGAATATATTGTTCCTCTCCTCCATTACTGATTTGTAGGTAGTCTTTGTAGTTGACAGTAATCCTTATCGGTTGCATATATTGCAAATACTAAGGAAGAGTTAGCAAATTGGTTCCCATACAACCTCTGTGTTGGAGTGTTTTGCAGAACAAACTAACTGACTAATAAAGTATGTGGCTATTAAAAATATATATAGCAGAGGGGCGCCTGGGTGGCGCAGTCGGTTAAGCGGCCGACTTCAGCCAGGTCACGATCTCGCGGTCCGTGAGTTCAAGCACCGCGTCGGGCTCTGTGCTGACAGCTCGGAGCCTGGAGCCTGTTTCCGATTCTGTGTCTCCCTCTCTCTCTGCCCCTCCCCCGTTCATGCTCTGTCTCTCTCTGTCCCAAAAATAAATAAAAAACGTTGAAAAAAAAAATTAAAAAAAAAAAAATATATATATAGCAGAAAAGTATTACCACTAATTTAATTTAAAAATTAAATAAAAACCTACTTTGAACACAATTTATAAAAATGTACCTAGCTGAGACACTTTTTTCCAGGATATTAATTTATTTAGGAGGTAATTAATACAGTTAAAAATTACAGCCTTTTATCGGTTAAGCGTCCAACTTCGGCTCAGGTCATGATCTCACGGTTTGTGAGTTCAAGCCCCACCTCAGGTTCTGTGCTAACAGCTCAGAGCCTGGAGCCTGCTTCGGATTCTGTGTCTCCCTCTCTGTCTCTTCCCCGCTTGCACTCTGTTTCTACCCCTCCCCCGCTCATGCACATGCACGTGCGCTCGCTCTCTCTCTTAAAAAGTAAATAAATATTACAAACAAATTTTTTTTAATAATTCTCATTGAAGAGCCTAAATTTAACACTGTATATGGAGTTAAGCTTATATACTGAAGATACTCGAATTTAACAATCATACCTTCTTCTATATAGCTCTCCAAGAAAATGCTTAAATGAGGGCTTTATATAGCTGGTATCAAACAGCTGATGGTAGCAGAAAACCACTTAATTATAAAATACCAAAGACATTTCACATTTGGAACAACTTCATGTATGAACAATATACTGAAGACCACTTGTTCTCAGAAAGCACAGCTCACTCCTCAGTTCCATATTCCTCATTAACTACATAATCCCTGTTTTTATGGCAAATATGGTTAGCAAATTGCAAGTTTAACACAAAATAAAAATACATATAATAAAGTAGGAAATAGTGCAAGTTATATACCTACCTCATTTTTTAAATTATCTGAAGCATTCAATGCAGATTTTGGATCACCACTACCCTGATCACTTGCTGAAACCTTTGATTCAAATTCTGATTTTGTTATTTTTCCTTTGCCATGTGAAGATGACACATTTTCTATATGCTGGCCAACAAGGCTATTTGAAACCAAAAAGACATATTAAAAAATTTCAGCTGAATAACAAGTTTATGCAATCTAATCTGTTACAACTATCATGTACAAAGTAAACCAAGAAAGGAGCACAAAGGGATTAGCTTTCTCTCAATCATAAAGTGGAATTAAGTATGCACCAAAGTCCATTCAAACATGACACTGCTATTATTACAGAATTATAAAAGGGAAAACAATGGCTCACACCCACCTTTCAGGTGGACTAACAAAGGAAGGCTGGTCAACTGGAGTATTTGCATCAAGAACCTCACCAACATCGCAATCAGTTTCAGACTGCTCAGTTTCACTCGGCTTGGTTATAGGAATAGTACCAGACTTTTCTATTTCACTAAAAATAGAAACAAAAAATACAATCTGGCAATTCAATGAACATAATGTGGCATAAGTTAAAAATGGTATTAGTGATTTTCAAAACATAATCTAAGACAGGAGAATTCTTTACAGTTTGGCAGGCTGTTTTCAAGAGTTCACTTATTTCAAATCACATAAAGTCAACTGCTGACTCTTGATCTGTTAATGCCCTTGGCCTTTAAATAGCTAACTGCTAAGTTTTAAAACAAAATATCATACATTAGTGTTTGGTCTCATAAAAAATAAGATTTTAAAATTATTTAACTGCATCTTCCTAATGGGTCCTTTCCAGGTTAGTATATTCTACCAATATTAGTTGTTGCCTATAGTATCAAAAAATAATCTATTATCTCTATTAACATTTCAACTGAAGTTCTTAAGACACTTATAGAATTTCACTTAAAAAACACATACCCTAATATGTTCTGCTACTCACTTCCAACTCACGAAGCAGTCATGTTCAGGATAAAGGGAAAATAAGATGTACTGTCTATATATATAATATTTAGCCTTAAATTCTTTCTGGAATAAGTATTATTAAATACTTTCCATTATTTCTAAGCCTGTCTTCTGTTTATTTCTTCCTTACCTAGGATAAACACCTAAATGAAAACTCTAACATCTTTAAGTAAAACTCCTTCACCCCAGCCCCCTAATTTCTTGAGAAGAATAAGTGTTTTTAAAAGTACTTATGATAGGGCACTTGGGTGGCTCAGTCTGTTAAGAGTCCGACTTTGGCTCAGGTCATGATCTCGCAGTTTGTGAGTTCAAGCCCCATGTCAGGCTCTGTGCTGACAGCTCAGAACCTGGAGCCTGCTTCAGATTCTTTATCTCCCTCTCTCTCTCTGCCCCTCCCCCACTCTCTCTCTCTCTCTCTCTCTCAAGAGTAAATAAACAGTAATAAAAATTTGGTGGTGGGGGGGAACCTGGGTGGCTCAGTCAGTTGAGCGTCTTACTTTGGCTCAGGTTATAATTTCACTGCTCGTGGATTCGAGCCCCATGATGGGCTCTGTGCTGATAGCTCGCAGCCTGGAGCCTTATTTATATAAATAAACATTTTAAAAAATTTTAATATTTTTAATAAAAAAATAAAAATAAAATTACTTGTAGTTAAAAAAAAAGTAATAATAATATTAACTGACACATATATTTTTACTATGTACCAGATACTACCCTATCCAATTTTTAAATATATATTAATTCATTTGATATAGGAAATGATTAATGCAGTATGAAGGGAATTTGTGCTTTGTAGTGTTGCTGTAAGGAGCTAGAAGAGTACATAATCGATTTTCTAAATTAAAGAAACCTTAGATCTACAAATTCTGAGTATTTACTATCAAGTTTGAACAAGGGAGCTATTCGCAAAAAGACAGACCTACCAATGGAATGCTGCGGTAACTTGATGGAAGTGAATAATCTGACATTTGAATCTTTGATAATTATAAGGAAGATTACTCAAATAAGCAGTTACTTAAACAAGTAGAACCTCACTTTATGGGATACAGATTTCATAGCTAGGATCTACTTCACTGAGTTTGGAAGCAGAATAAACACTGGTTATATCATAAGACCATTACATTAAAATAAAATTATTATGCAAAACAAGGCATCATAACTTAGGTCTGCTACATAGCCTAAACTTCCAATCTGAATTTCAAGCTGCCTTATGTGATAAAGACATTTTTCCATCATTAATCTAATGAGATTTTCTTTTTTTCTTTGTAATGACTTACTCAAGCTTTGAGATTGGAGTGATCTCTGAGGTAGATGAGCTGGAAATATTTTCAATGTTTTCACTGCCCACAGTTACACTGGAAGAATCTTCATGTAGATCAACTGGAGGGAGTGTCTCAATCACAGATGGACTTAACTTTTTTGACTCTGCATTCTGTTTAAAAAAAACAAAAGTTACATTAAATGTGGAGGTTAATAAATTATCTCTTTAGCTATACAGGATTTTATAAAATTATGTCTCAAAAGTGACAGTACCAAGAATGTACTTTTATAAAAATCCTTTCTTCTAACATTACCCCCCAAGGAATACATTTCATATTAAAATACAAGCTCTAGCCATTTTTCCTGGCATTTCACAAACTAGGACAAAGAAACCTGTCTTCCTTCTTTCCTATTTTCTATCAGGACCCACATATATTTCCCTCTTACTGTAATTAATGCTAGCAGCAACACAGAAATCATATGTAAATATGAAAAATAGTACAATACATACTTCTTGCCCTACAGCAGTTTAGAAGATAACGTGCATATAAGTGAAATAAGTCATACAGAGAAAGACAGATACCATATGTTTTCACTCTTATGTGGATCCTGAGAAACTTAACAGAAGTCCATGGGGGAGGGGAAGGAAAAAAAAAAAAAAAAGAGGTTAGAGAGGGAGAGAGCCAAAGCATAAGAGACTCTTAAAAACTGAGAACAAACTGAAGGTTGATGGGGGATGGGAGGGAAGGGAGGGTGGGTGATGGGTACTGAGGAGGGCACCTTTTGGAATGAGCACTGGGTGTTGTATGGCAACCAACTTGACAATAAATTTCATATTAAAAAAAAAAAAAGATAACGTGCATAAATAAAGAACAATACAGAGCATGTACACACAAGTACACAAGTACAATTACAATGCAATACATGATTCTCACTGCTCCTTCAGTGAGCAATGATGCTCTGGGCCATTCACCCCTCCAAAACACAATCTTAAATCTACCTAATACCACTCATATTTGAAACCTCTATCAGCACATTCTCTCCCACAACCAATACTAAATAGAATTAGCCTTTCCCTTTCCTCTATGCCTCCACTATTCTCTTCTATACAGCACCTCAAACACCTCAATTGCCTTATTTATGTCTCTTCTTCTTCAAGTATACTATAAACATCTTGAGTAAGAACTGTGTTCTCTTGATCTTCATGTTCCATAGCACACAGTAGACATTTAATGCTTATTAAGTATCAAGTGAGAGGTACTCAAGCTCAGTTCAAAGAAAACAGAAACTATGGACTATTACAGACTAGACGAAAGAGGACTGTAAAGAAAAAGAGGACCAATATGGGAGCAGAAAGGAACAAAAGGTATAGAGTCCAAAGAATACAAAATATGATCATTTGGGGAATTATTTACACTGAAATGAAAAATTCACAAAGGAATACAAATAGTTTGTATTTTATGGTGGAGGCCTTGAGAAAAGGAATATTAACATTATCATTTTAATATGTATTCAATGTAAAAAAAAATCAATGAGATAGTTTATACTTTTTTTTTTTTTTAATTAAGTCTCCAAAATCCAACATGTATTTATAACAAGTCTCTATTTGGACTGGTTGCATTTCCAGTGCTCAAGAGCCACGTGTAGCTAGTGGCTACTATACTGAACAACACAGGTCTATAAGACGCAGTAAGCACTTCAAAGTATTTGAACATGATTACACCATGATAAAAATTCTAGAGAATGAACAATGGCAGGACTGTTCAGGAATAGTCATATAACCAGAAGGGTAACAGAGAACACTTTCTTACTCTATTGTACAAACATCTTCCAGAATCCAATAAAATGAAACACTATTTGTACTTAGTCCAATTAAGTCATAAAATAACTCTAACTGTATTTTAAAAAAAAAGAATTCTCCCTCATTTTGAGCTGAAGTTTGCTTTTGTTACTACTTGAGATACTTAGTTCTTCCTTAGTCTTTCTTCCTTCAGATCAAATATCCCTAGTTCCTTCAGCTATTCCTGATATTAAATGGGTTCCAGATGCTTCAGCATTCCAGTCAGCTTATATTCTTGTCTAGTTTTTAATATCTTTCATAAAATCTGGCATATAAAATAGAAAATAATATTCATGATGTAATATAAAAGGAAAAGGGAAAACATATTTTAACCTATAATTGATTCATATTCCACACTGAGTGACAAAAGTTTGGTATAAAAACATTCTTTGTTTTATATACAAATACTTCCTTTTAAGTTAGAAAACAATTTCCTGACATCTAAAAATCTAAAGAGACAAAGATACATTACAGTGAGCCAAAATGGAACCTAAAAAGAAATGAGAACTTATTCCCAAACTTTTACTACAAAGAAAATGGTCACATTTATTATTAAATCTGCAATTTTGCATTTTCTCAAAAGCAGTACTCTTAGCAGGTGAACAGTATTAAGGCCAACAGCACAACAGTTCAAAAAGAAAAAATAAAAATTCACAATATGATGACCAAACAGAAGTTTTCTATCTTGCAAAGTAGTTTTAAAAGACACATCATCAAAAATCAAAGCAAAATAGCTTACTTGTACATCCACAGCAGAGTCATCTTTCAATTTATGTTCTTCTGGAGGAATAGGGAAGTTTGAACCCACTTTTTCCGATAATTCGGCATTGATAGGTCCCTCTCTTTCATCCTATATCGCAACAAAGAAAAAAGGCTAACTGATAAAATTGTTTCACAAAACAGTCCTAAGCAATATTATATACTTTACAACCACAACACTGTCTTGTATGCACTTGACTGTAATTACTTTTATTTGTTTACACAGTTATTGTCCATCTTCCTGCATCCCCTTCCTTGCCACCACAGTGAAAACGTACACTAAATGAGTTCAAGACCCTCATTTGATTTCTTAATAAGCACTTTAGTCCTACCACCCAGCACTATGTATGTGGCAGGATCTCTAATAAGCGAAAGTACATACAGCTCTTTGTGCCATCCTTTTGACACTTACTTTCAAGTTAGGATTTCAGGTTTAAATGTATTTTCTAGCTATACATTTCATAAAAGCAAAGTTCATATTCTTTGTTTATCTAAACAATATATACCAGGTACCTAAACGTTTGCTGAGTTATGTTTCCCCCCTAAATGTTTTGCTTATATTTACTCTCACAACATTTAAGTCTTCAAATTTCTTGTCAGAGATTAGATCAAAGTCTCATAGACTGTGGGTGAAAGTATGAAATTATACTCTTCTTAAAGAGATACTCATTATTTGACATATTCAGCTTAATACAGAAGAATTGAAAATGAGGACTGGTAAATAGTTGTTTTTCATAAATCTTTGACAATTATAACTTCATCTATTAAAAGGCGTATAATAACATTCTGATATAGCGTTCTCAAACATCACTCCATCACACACACATAGACACACACTCTCTCACACAGAACAGGATATTTGGACACAGAAGTCCAAGGTATGTTTTTAGTTAACTTCAGCTACTTTACTTCTTATTCCTCTATGAAAAATCATCTCCCTTTTCTTCTACAAAATTTTAGTTCCATTTTTTCCTAATAATTGCTACTAGACTCAGAAAACACACATAAAAAATAATTTTGCCTCAATTTTATTTTTATTTATTACAGAGAGAAATAAAGGAATATTAGCATTATTATTTTAATTTGGGGCGCCTGGGTGGCTCAGTCGGTTAAGCAGCTAACTTCGGCTCAGGTCATGATCTCGCGGTCCGGGAGTTCAAGCCCCGCGTCAGGCTCTGTGCTGACAGCTCAGAGCCTGGAGCCTGTTTCAGATTCTGTGTCTCCCTCTCTCTGACCCTCCCCTGTTCATGCTCTGTCTCTCCCTGTCTCAAAAATAAATAAAATGTTAAAAAAAAAATTTTTTTTTTTAAGGAAAAATGTCCTCCAGTGGCTCTGTTGAGAGGTCTTTTTGGTTATACCAATGTATGAAAAAGGGCATTCATTACTCTGGATGAAGTATGTAATAAGAATTTTTGTTTTTAGTATCTTAAAAGGTTGCTTGGCCCTATAAAAGGTAGTCTTCAGAGGGGAGACTGATCATTCTTGGGTGAATATAGGCTCCAATATGGGAAAATACCGTGGGACTATGGAGCAACAAGTGTGAAATGCCAACTTGGACAGGGAGAATGGACTCTCATTCGTGGGCTCAGATTAAAGTTATCTTTAAGAATCATTAGAAAAATGACTAAACATGAGAATATGAAATAAAACAAGCATGTCTTTAATATCCAATTCACAGGGAACAGTGACTGTGTGGCCAGACACTCTTGTAAATACATCTATCTCCTCCAAAGCTCTCCTCTTACCCCTCTAGTTAACTGGAGGGACTAACAGCATTCAAAATAAAAACATTTACAATTTAAAAAAAAAATAGAGAGAGATTCAGCAGCAGTCTTCAGAATTTTAAACGCTCCACCACAGAAATATATCCTCGTTAACTCCAAAATTTGCATAATCCACCCTGAATGTCATGCCAACCATCCAGGCATGTAATTATAAATCTGTATTTCCACACACACACGCATACACAAGCACATGTGCATATACATAGCTGAGAAACAATGCAAAAGTTTGTCAATAAAGAAATATTTAATAAATTATGAAATATCTATATGAATGAATAAAAATATAGCCATCATAAGAATATAACATAAAAAGGAGTCCATGAGATATTACTGGGGCAGAGGGAAAAGTCAATTTGTAGAATATTTATAATGTGACATTTCATGGGAAATAAAAATATTAATCTGTGTGCCATATAATGGCATATAGATAACTACAAAAAAAACTCTCAATCTTTTCACAAGAAACAGTAAATTATGGCTCCTTTGGAGAGGAAAATAGAATATAAACATAAATATTTTATAGTTGGTATAAATGACTTCTATACAGTTGATCCTTAAACAATGCAGGGGTTAGGGATACCAAGCCCTAGCACAGTCAAAAATCTCTCTATAACTTTTGACTCCCCCAAAATTTAACTTCTCATAGCTTGTTGTTGACCAAAGTCTTGTAACCAATAATATAAACAGTAAATTAGCACATATTTCGCATATTATACACAGTATACATTTTTACAATGAAGTAAAAGCTAGAGAAGGGGGTGCCTGGGTCGCTCATTCGGTTAAGCATCCGACTCTTGATTTTGGCTCAGAGGTCATGATCTCACAGTTTGTGAGTTTGAGCCCCATGTGGGGTTCCACACTGTCATCTTGGAGCCTGCTTGGATTCTCTCTCTCTCCCTCTGCCCCTTCCCCACTCACACACAAGCATGAAGAAAGAAAGAAAGAAAGAAAGAAAGAAAGAAAGAAAGAAAGAAGAGAAAGAAGAGAAAGAAAGAAAGAAAGAAAGAAAGAAAGAAAGAAAGAAAGAAAGAAAGAAAGAAAGAAAGAAAGAAAGAAAGAAAGAAAGAAAGAAAGAAAGAAAGAAAGAAAGAAAGAAAGAAAGAAAGAAAGAAAGAAAAGAAAGAAAGAAAGAAAGAAAGAAAGAAAGAAAGAAAGAAAGAGAAGAAAGAAAGAAAGAAAGAAAGAAAGAAAGAAAGAAGAAAGAGAAGAAAGAAAGAAAAGAAAGAAGAAAGAAAGGAAAGAAAAGAAGGAAAGAAAGAAAGAAGGAAAGAAGGAAAGAAGGAAAGAAGAGAAGAAGGAAAGAAAGAAAGAAGAAAGAAAGAAAGAAAGAAAGAAAGAAAGAAGAAGAAAGAAAGAAAAGAAAGGAAGGAAGGAAGAAAGAAGAAAGAAAACTTAAAGAAGCTAGAGAAAAGAAAATGTTAAGAAAATCATAAGAGAAAATACATTTACAGTACTGTACCATAAAAAATCTGCATATTAGTATGGACACACACAACTCAAGCCCATGTCATTTAAGGGTCAACTGTGTTTTAAAATATATATATATTGATAGGCGGAAGCCAAATCTAGTCAATACTCACCTTTTATCATTTAAAATGATATAATAATAAATGATTTAAAAAGATCTGGTCTGGTTTTTTGGACTCTCTATTCACTCTATCAAATTATATAAAAAAACTACATAACCACTGACTGCAGACTCTCCCTATAATCCTGATTTCTAAGTTCTTATAATAAAACTGGTGTTTCTTTTGAAACCTTTAATTAATTAGAGCATTAAAAAGTGAGCCACTGGTTTTCAGTTTTCTGAATAGGTATTATTTTCCTCCTTACTCTAGGACTAAGGATGTTTAGAACATTCTAAACATAAGCAAAAAGAATAAATATATAATATTTCAGAGATAGCTTACTTTCAGAATTACCTGAGTAACTCTTCAGGTTACAGTGAGAATTACAAATCACCAAAAATTATGACATAGTATTTCTGAAATTACTTTTATTCCGAATATTTTGAGGAAGTCTTAGAAAGCTGACACACCAAATTACATTGTCAACTTTATTTAAGGTACCTTTTTCTGGAATTGTACATCTTCATTTTCTAGTGCACAATTGTCATCTTGAGAGTAATATGATGAAGCTGAAGAACTCTCTTTACAACATACACGCCAACTGGGGAAGCCTGTAAAACATCCACCACCACCAAAAGAAAGAAAGAAGGAAAAGTTGTTAAGCCAACACATTCCCTACCATGGGCTAGAATTTGAGGCAATAAACAAATAGATGGCTCTTACACTAATGCCCTAAAGAACTTAACAATTTAATGAAGACAAATATACATAAGACGAGGGTTTTTATTTAATGCCCTGAAAACAAAAACCATAAACAGTGTGTTATCAGCATCCCAAATTAAGGCATTATGAATTTCATAAAGGTGAAACAGTAAAGCCTTCATAAAAGGAGTGTCTGAAAATTATCACAAAAGGAACAGAAAAAGTTGTCAAAGGGCTAACACCCTCAGAAAGTACCAGATGCCAATAATATTTGAAATTTTACTAAATACTTAAGAAGAGATAACTCTAAGCTACCTAAACTATTTCAAAGCACAGAAGTACAGCTTCCAAAATATTTTTATATAGGAACATGGTAGTGATATCCAAACTTAAGAGAAAGAGCACACACAAGTGAATACTACAGGTTAATACAACTTAGGAAATAGGACATGAAAAGTCTAAATGAAACAATAAAAAAAAATAATCTTTAAGGACATACCAAAGAAATAATATACCACTGTTATGATCAAGTAGAGTTTTAGCTCTGATAGTCAAAAAGTGGTTGAAATAGGGGCGCCTGGGTGGCGCAGTCGTTTAAGCGTCCGACTTCAGCCAGGTCACGATCTCGCGGTCCCGTGAGTTCGAGCCCCGCGTCAGGCTCTGGGCTGATGGCTCGGAGCCTGGAGCCCTGTTTCCGATTCTGTGTCTCCCTCTCTCTCTGCCCCTCCCCCGTTTCATGCTCTGTCTCTCTCTGTCCCAAAAAAAAAAAAAAAAAAAAAAAAAAAAAAAAAAAAAAAAAAACGTTGAAAAAAAAGTGGTTGAAATAATAGAATCTGTTTATTTAGTTTACCATGCAAAAAAATATCAAGGAAAAATATGATTATCTTCATAGTCACTGAAAGACATCTGATAAACTTACACATCCATCAAGATTTTTTTTAAATAGGAAAAAGCAGATGTTTACCATGGAAACATATATTCATAATATACAAGCCTGAAAGTCAGTACCAAACTTAGTGAAGCAACTTAAAAATAACCCTATTTATGGGGCGCCTGCGTGGCTTGGTCGGTTAAGCATCCGACTTCGGCTCAGGTCATGATCTCACGGTCCGTGAGTTCGAGCCCCGTGTCAGGCTCTATGCTGACAGCTCAGAGCCTGGAGCCTGTTTCAGATTCTGTGTTTCCCTCTCTCTCTGCCCCTCCCCTGTTCATGCTCTGTCTCTCTCTGTCTCAAAGATAAATAAACGGTAAAAAAAAAAAAAATAAAAATAATAACCCTATTTAGATCTGAAACAAGACAAGAATGTCCATTATTGCTAGTATTACATAATATGATAAAGGATATAAAAATGGTAAAAGAGACAATAAAATCATCATTAATTGCAGATAATGAGTTTATACAGGTGGAAAATTAAAAAGAACCACCTATTAAAAGATATCTTGGGTATAAAAATTATATTCTTAGGTATAAAATTAAGAATCAGGGGTGCCTGAGTGGCTCAGTAAGTTGAGCATCCAAGTCTTGATTTCAGCTCAGGTAAAGATCCCAGTGTCGTGGGATCTAGCCCCGCATCAGGCTCTGCACTGAGCATGGAGCCTGCTTAAGATTCTCCCTCAGTCCTCTCCCCTGCTCACGTGCTTACTCTCTCAAATAAATAAAATAAACAAACAAACAGAATCAACTCAACTCTACTAAAACCATCACAACCAGTTACAAGATGAAATAGAAGAAAAATACCCATTTGTAAAGAAACAATACTAAAATATACACTTAGCTACAAATCAAAACCACAATGAGATACCACCACACACCTGTCAGAATGGCTAAAATTAACAACTCAGGAAACAACAGATGTTGGTGATAAGCAGATGCAGAGAAAGGGGAACACTTTTACACTGCTGGTGGGAATGCAAACTGGTGCAGCCACTCTGGAAAACAGTATGGAGGTTCCTCAAAAAATTAAAAATAGAGCTACCCTATGACCCAGCAATTGCACTACTAGGTATTTATCCAAAGGATACAAAAATGCTGATATGAAGGGGTACATGCACCCCAATGTTTACAGCCACACTATCAACAATAGCCAAATTATGGAAAGAGCCCAAATGTCCATTGACTGATGAATGGATTAAAAAGATGTGTATACACACACAACACACACACACACACACACACACACACACACACACACACACACACACTGGAATATTACTTGGCAATCAAAAGGAATGAAATCTTGCCATTTGCAACAATGTGGATGGAACTAGAATGTATTATGCTAAGCGAAATAGAGAAAGATAAATATATGATTTCACTCATATGTGGCATTTAAGAAACAAAAGAGATGAACATAGGGGAAGGGAAAGAAAAATAAGATAAAAACAGAGAGGGAGGCAAACCATAAGAGACTGTTAAGTACAGAGAACAAACTAAGGGTTTTTGGAGGGGTTCTGGGTGGGGGGATGGGCTAAATGGGTGATGGGCACTAAGGAGGGCACTTGGGATGAGCACTGGGTGATATCTGTAAGTGATGAATCACTAAATTCTACTCTTGAAACATTACACTGTATGTTAACTAACTTGGATTTAGTAAATTTAAAAATAAATAAAATAAAATATAGACTTAGCAAGAAATGTTCTATTAAGTAGAACTGCTTCAAATTGCCAATATTTGACAATTCTCTGACATGGAAAAGTCAAATTATATGATTCAAGTTAGTATATACAGAAGATTTGAAAGATATTTAAGAGCTAAAGATGTTTTTAAGGAGACAGGCTGACTCTAAAGTTTATATAAACAGTAAGAATAGTCAAGAAGATTTTAATTTGAGGAAACTAGATGTCTGTGAAACCACAATGGTTACAACAATATGGTACTGAGATTAGAGGGGGAAAGGGAATCCCCAGTGTGACTGGAAATAGAAATCATAGGATGACAGCTATACACAGAGAACAGAGGGCAATCTGTCTAAATTGGAGGTAATGAGAAACTCTTAGAAGAACCTTCTTTCAGAGGATGAAACTGACAGCATACCTGACAGGTCTTTGGAAATCTTAACTACAGATTTATGTAACTGGCAGACAGTTTGTAATTAAATAGAAACATAAAGGGTGCCTGGATGGCTCAGTCAGTTAAGCATTGATTTTTGCTCAGGTCATGTGATCTTACGGTTGGTAAGACTGAGCCCTGAGTAGGGCTCTGCACTGACAGCTCTAAGCCTGCTTGAGATTCTCTCTCCTTCTCTATGCCCCTCCCCCACTTGAGCACAAACACATGAGCACTCTTTCTCTCTCAAAAATAAACATTTAAAACATAAATTCCTTGAGAACCAATTCCTAACCACTTTAACCTCACCCCACAAAGCCAAAACTTGCAAATATAAGGTGCTTAATAAATATTTGTTAAATGGGGGCGCCTGGGTGGCGCAGTCGGTTAAGCGTCCGACTTCAGCCAGGTCACGATCTCGCGGTCCGTGAGTTTGAGCCCCGCGTCGGGCTCTGGGCTGATGGCTCGGAGCCTGGAGCCTGTTTCCGATTCTGTGTCTCCCTCTCTCTCTGCCCCTCCCCCGTTCATGCTCTGTCTCTCTCTGTCCCAAAAATAAATAAAAAACGTTGAAAAAAAAAAAATTTAAAATAAATATTTGTTAAATGAATGAAAGGTCTGTGGAGAACTGTTTTGTAGCACATACCAGAGGGAAATTCAGTCATTTTTTATTCCTCTCCCATCACCATGTCACCTCACCACTACCACTCCCCAAACTCATCCACCCACCACTTCATCACACACATAAACTCAAAAAAAGAGAGTCTGGAGACTAAGAGGATATTTATCCTTTTTTGTCAGCTTCTCCCTACCAATGTGGCATGGATTTGCCATTCATAAAGAAAGGTATTAACTGTATGATTAAACAAAAATCACATTTGAGTGCCATTTAGGATACCAAGCTTTACACACTTTAGTGAAACAAGAGCATCATACATGCTAGTTATTATGCTTACAGAAAATACTCACTAACATCGTCTGAAAGCCTTACTAGTCACAAGTACCAGTAGTTATAAAGTATGTGTGTGTGCATGCTTTTCAAAGAAAAATGACCATCTGACATCTTGAGCAAGAAAAATGTTTAAAGGATTAAAAACAGTGAATCTATAACAAAATCAACCAAAGTAGAATCTACATGGCTGAAAAATCATCTTTTTTTAAAAAAAAAAAATTTTTTTAACCTTTATTTATTTTTGAGACAGAGAGAGACAGAGCATGAATGGGGGGAGGGTCAGAGAGAGAGGGAGACACAGAATCTGAAACAGGCTCCAGGCTCTGAGCCATCAGCACAGAGCCTGACGCGGGGCTTGAACTCATAAACCGCGAGATCATGACCTGAGCTGAAGTCGGACGCTTAACCGACTGAGCCACCCAGGCACCCCGAAAAATCATCTTTAAAAGAAAACTTACGTTAAGCAGATTTTAAATTTAAAATTTTTCTTTACGCAAACTTGGAAAAGGAATTTTTTTGGTAACTTTATGTACTTATTATCTTATCATTATGGTAGTATCACAAATGTTCTGCCAATCAAATTGTCATTTCCTTTTACATGTAGTTGATGTTCTAATCTAAATGATACAACCAATCAATATACTCAGAAAACCTAGCAAAGGCATATGGCAAATAGTCAATAAATACTCAAGTGATTTCTTCTTCCAAACTTTTTAAAAACCATTTTCAACTAAAAATATGTATATGAATATGTTCATATATATATATACATACACATATGTATATGTGTGTGTGTATATATATATGTATACATATATATACATATATATACATACATATACATATACATATATACACACACACACACACACACACATATACACTGAATATGTAGAATATTCTTATGGAAAACAAATCATTTTCTGGGTAGGAATTTTGAGGGTGAGGGTGGGAGGGGTAAAAATACCATCAATCTAGCTTTGTGTTCTCTAGCTTTAGGTTATCTTTAACAGAGAACTACACACACACACACACACACACACACACACACACATGCACAAACCCAAACAGCTTCTCAAGAACTAAGAAATATAACAAATCAGTTTTATCTATACAAGTAACTGTACATTAAAAAAAAAAAAAAAAAGTTTTGCAAACAGGGGACCAAATTACCAAAGATTAGTACTATTCTCCAAAACTTAAAACATGAAGAAAAACTTACAGGAACCATTAAATCAATCAACAAATTTCATAAAAATTTAGTCAAAACCAAAATGAGATCAAATTTCAGCTGATAGTTAGAAGACCTAATTTTTAAAATTTTATTTAAGAGCTGAAATTGCCACATAATTTCCTCAAGACCTTTAAACATCAACGAATTCAAAAGCTCTGGACTTCAGCAAATAATTATTAGGGTCTGATGGGAGGTGAAAAATAATAGAAATAAAATTTAAGTTGGGATAGCATTCCTGTTAAGAACATGCCTAGTGTGTGTGTGGCTACCTTTCATGGACCTTCTTTTATTAAAGTACTTCCGGGGGCAGCTCAGTCAGTTAAGCATCCAACTCTTGATTTTGGCTCAGGTCATGATCTCAAGGTTCGTGAGATCAAGCCTCGCTTCGGGCTCTGTGTTGACACTGTGGAGCCAGCTTGGGATCCTCTCCCCACCCCCTCTGCTCCTACCCTGCTCATGTTTGCACTCTTTCTCAAAATAAATAAAATGAACTTAAAAAATAACTTCCTGATAAAGGGCCTAAAACAGTCATAGCCTTGATAGATAGATAGATAGAGCAATAGATTGAAAGATCTCCACTACATCAGTTATGTTATGGTGTAAAATTACAATTACTACTATAATTTACAGGAAAGGTTTCAAGTCATGACCACCAATGTTGAATTTAATACTCATTATAACTATTAGTGGAGAAAAAAAAATAAAATTTCATAGAAGGGATGTAGTAATGGAAATCTTTCCATTCCTTCAGGAGGTCATGATAACGGAGGTATACGGCAAAGATGTGCAGAGGTGCATAATATTACAAGATACATTCGACTGTGACAATTCGCTAGTTGGCCTAGCATAATGGTTAAAAGAATGAGGTCCAGAGTCACACAGCCTGTATGATCTTGGGCAAGCTCATTAAATAAACATTTATTTCTCTGTGCCTATTTCCTCAAAATAGTATTACCTATTTGAGGGGACTGTTATAAGGATTTGATGAGCTAGCTTAAAGCCCTTAGAACTGTGACAGCACATAGTAAACACAATATTAGGCATTATGCTTACTAAAACAAAAAATATTTTAATTCTAAGAGAATAAAAACAGGTATTTTGGGATTGGAACATGGTTCAGTGACAATAACAAACTGATGTAGAATGTTAATTTTTACTTTTGAACTATCCCTAACATGTTCTTTCATCTCTTGCCCACAGCTGATCAGATATAAAATTATTACAAAATGTCTTTGACACTCAAAATTTATCCTATCCTCTAAGTTCTATAACCTTGAATAAATAGTTAATTAAAAAAAAAAAAACCTTTGGGGTACCTGAATGGCTCAGCCTGTTAAGCATCCAACTCTTGATTTCGGTTCAGGTCATGATCTTACAGTTTGTAAGTTCAAGCCCCGTGTTGGGCTGGCTCTATGCTGACAGTGCTTGGGATTCTCTCTCTCTCCCTCTCTCTGCCCCTCCCATGCTTGCTTCTCTGTCTCTCTCTCTCTCTCTCTCTCTCTCTCTCTCTCTCAGAATAAATAAACTTTAAAAAATTGTCAAAAAAACACTTTGGAGATTTTTTATCTATCTGCACATGATTTCTTGGTCAGTTCACTCGATTATGTTGTTAAATGGTGGGTTCTTTTTTTGTTAGGTTTATTTATTCTGAAAGAGAGAGAGGGAGAGAGAGAGAGCGTGCTCACAATGGGCTAGAGAGAGGGGGAGAGAACATCCCAAGCAGGCTCTGCACTGCCCATGTGGAGCCCGACATGGGGCTCAAATTCACCGACTGTGAGATTATGACCTGAGCCGAAGTAGATGTTTAATGGACTGAGCCACCCAGGCGCCCCTAAATGCTGGGTTCTAACCAACATGAACAGAATTACACTGAGGAATTTAAATCAGTGTGCAATTAGGCTGGCATCCTGCATATGGAAATACCTCCACACAACTGCCTTCAAAAAAATGTGTTCGCTTTTATTGAAGTATTTGTAAGTACGATTGTAGGACATTTTAGTTTAATACTATTCCACTACTTGATCCTCCCCCCAAAAAATTGCTAGGCAAAGAACTTTTATGTGTGATGTAAAAAGCATGGTCCATGTGCTGTACTAATTTCTTTTGACAAATGTAACATGATTACATGTGATGTTAATATTCAGGGAAGCTAGGTGAAGTGTATGTGGTTAACTCTCTGTACTACCTTTGCATATTGTCTATAAATTTAGAATAATTCCAAAATATAAGTTTCTCTTAAAAATAAGCAGAATCCATGAAAGAAGTAATTGATAAACTGACCATCAAAATTAAAAACTTCTGTAAAACACACTTATGAAATGAGAAGGCAAGTTACAGACTAGGAAACAATATTTACAAAGCATATACTTGATAAAGAATTTGTATCCAGTGTAAAGAACTCTCAAAACTCAATTAAGAAACAACCAAATTTTTAAAAAACAGGCAAAAGATTTTGATAGTCATATCACCAAAGGAAACCTAGGAATGGCAAATAAACACGTGAAAGATGCTTAACATCATCGTTATTCTTAGAGAAATGCAAATCAAAACCACAATGAGATACCACTACATACCTAATAAAATGGCTTAACATTTAAGAGACTGAACATGCTAAGTGTTGCAAACAGTATAGAAGCACTCTTATATGGTGGGAATCTAAAACGGTACAACCACTTTGGAAAACAATTTGGCACTGCCTTAAAAGTGAAACAGACCCAAATAATCCAGCCATTCCACCCTTAAGTATTCACTCAAGAGAAAGACACAAAAGGTCACAGCAGCTCTATTTGTAATAGTCAAGAACTGGGGGAAAAAAAACAACCTCAAATACCCATGAACAGGTACATAGATAAACAATTTATACTATAGACATGTAATGTAATACTATTCAGCAATAAAAAGATATTAATCTGAAACACAACATCCTGGACAACTCTCCAAATAATTATTTTCTGTGAAAGAAGTCAAACCAAAAAAAAAGTATATAATGCATGATTCCATTTATACAATGGAATTTATATAATACAAAATATAATGCATTTATATAATACAAAAAATGCAAACTAAACTACAGCTACAGAATGCAAATCAGTGGCTGCCTGCAGGAAGGAGGCCAGAAGGCAGGGATTACAAAGGGACATGAGAAAATTCCTGAGGGTAAAGGATATGTTTGCTAAGTTGCTTTTGGTGAGAGTTTCATGGATGTATACATATACCAAAAGGTATCAAATTGTCCAATTTATGTAGTATATTGTATACCAATTATGCCCCTGAAAAAGCTATTTTAAGAAGTGGAGCAGAGAGAAATAAAACAAGAATGACAAGAGATTGATCATTATTGAAGCTAGGCAACAGGTGCCTGCCTATTGCACTCCTTTCTATGATTTAATGTCTTTAAATTCCCATGAGAACAAGTTTCGGAATTCTGCCCACTTTTAAACAGGAAGAAAAAAATAATTCAATGTTGTATCTATTTGCAACATATATTATTGTAATACCTGCCTGGGTATAGTTGCCAGAATAAAATTCTGCAAAGTGGACAAAAATCATATGCATAAATTATAAGCTGTATAGAGCTCAAAAGCAACAGAAACATTACAAATTGTTGAGCACTCCATTTTAGTTTCTTATTTATATCATTAATATGTGTATCTTTTTTTGTTCACTCTCAAAAATAGGCTGACCATATATTAATAGATTAAACATATATCCATCTATTTTAATGACAAATATTTGTTATTTGCCTATAATTTCCACAAAAGCTCTTTTAGATATGGTCTTAATGGTTATAGATTAAAAAAAAAGAGTACCACAATACAGAAGGAATGAATGTCTGCATCCAGATGACAGTACATAGTCTTTTCTTAATGGACAGATTCAACCTGAATATGCAGTGGGTGAAGTTTTTCTTGCAGTGGGAACCTACAGTTTAATGCTGCCAGGCACTGTACTATTTTCAAGGGTATGTTACAACTATAGATTTCAAAAAACAATTGTTAAGATTTAAATGTTAGGGTAAAGGAACATCAATTAACTCTTAACAAAGGGAAGAGGTGGAGGACTCAGGAATTTTTTTCTGTAGAATACAGCAACTAAATTAAGCCTTGAAGCTTCTTTTACAACTGCCTAGTTTAGAAATACTGAACTAGCTACCTTTACAATTACTTTTTATAATCTTATCAAAGAAATCTAGCAAAATAATGTAATAATGAATTCCAGGACACATTAATGTGCAATAAAGAATATGCTAATATGCAAATGAGCCAAGCCTAATAATTGCAGAGGTAAGGACAAAACTAAACTGAAGTCTATTAAACTTTCAAATGAGTTCATGTCGTTTCCCTCTGAGTTATACTGAAGAAACTATATAAGCACTTAAGACTACCAATACATACCAGATATTATGTTAGATACAGAAGCTTATTAGAAAATGTTTGGTATAATTTTCAACTCATTAAAAATTTCAGTAAAGATACATTGAGAAAACATTAAAAAAAACAAAGTAGACAAAACTGAATTAAATTGATAAACATGTCACTAACAGATTTATTATTTATTTTAGTAAAAAGATACAATGATTATAAACATATATGCACCCAAAAATATCATTTTGAAATATATAAAACCCCCAAACCTGCATGTGGAAACAGAATAATCAAAAATTATGGTAGCCTATTTTAAATTATCTCTTACAAAATAATACACGGACAAAATCTAAGAAAACATGAGATTTACATTATATATAAGAAACAAGCTTGACCAAATATATATAACTTTATAACAAATACAAAATAAACATTCTTTTTCAAGCACACATGGGATATCTCCCAAATACTAACCATACACTAAAACTTCAAAAGAAGACTCAAATTCCAAAGGCTGAAGATCTAATAAACTATACTCTCCAACTACCCTGCAACAATTTTTTTTTTTCTTTTTTTTTTTTTTCAATGTTTTTTATTTATTTTTGGGACAGAGAGAGACAGAGCATGAATGGGGGAGGGGCAGAGAGAGAGGGAGACACAGAATCGGAAACAGGCTCCAGGCTCCGAGCCATCAGCCCAGAGCCTGACGCGGGGCTCGAACTCACGGACCGCGAGATCGTGACCTGGCTGAAGTCGGACGCTTAACCGACTGCGCCACCCAGGCGCCCCTGCAACAATTTTTGAAGTAACAAAAAGATTCCCAACAACATCCTAAGCCTGGAAACAAAAATTATGCAGCAGAATCATCCTTCCATTAAAGAGGAAACAATGAGAAGCTTTAGGAAATATTATAGTGGAGGACTACTATTGGTAGGATGAGATGCAGATAAGACAAATTGGTGGGATGCAGATAAGACAACGGCAGGAAAACTTTATTTCCAAAGAAGAGCAAGTTTCAAAACAAGAGCTAATCTTTCAACTCAAAGAGATAATAATGTAAATCGGAAAAAAAAAAATTACAAAAAAAGAAAGAAAGAAAGAAAGAAAGAAGGCTATAAGGACAGAAATCAATGAAATAAAGACCAAAGGCAAAGATTAAGAAAAACAAAACTTAGTTCTTTGAAGAAAATGTTAGAAAGATGAATTTCTGGCAAAACCAATCAAGGAGAGTTGGTGATGTGAATTAACATGGCACAAAAACATGAAATACCACAGACAAAACAGATTTTTTAAACTGTAAAATATTACAAACTATATAAATACCTATATATTTTAAAATTTACAAGAAATAGATATTTCTAGAAAAACAGCAAAATTGGCACAAAGTAATAATTGTAATAAACTAATGATAATTAAGGAAATTTGAGTGGATAAACCAATACTGCACATAGGAAAGGGAAAAATCCCAACCCAGGGTTGTTTTCTTTTTTTTTTTTTTTTCACTTTTTATTTGGAAATAATTTCAAGGCTTCCAAAGAATTGTCAGCACAGTACAAAGAACATCCACAAACTCATTACCCATATCAAACTATTGGTAACATTTTGCCCCATTTCTTCCATCATTTGTCACTTGCTCATGGCATACTCTCACAACCTCCTTCCCACACTCTCCTTTCTCTCTCTCCATGTAATTTATCTCTAAATACCTTAGTATGTATTTCCACAGAATAAGGATATTCTCTTACATAAACACAGTGCAGTTGTTAATTTCAACAAATGTTACATTGACATAATACTTTAACCTATCATCCATATTTGCAATTGTGTCAATTAATCTAATAATGTCCTTATAGCATTTCCCCTGTACTACACCGAAGTACAGAATTGAGTCTAGGATCATGTCCTGCACTTATCATGTGTCTTCAGAGTCTCCTTTACCCTGGAATAGTTCTTGGCCTTTACCTTATGTGGCACTGACATTTTTGATAAACACAATCCTTTTATTTTTAAATAATAGGGTCCTTATTTGAGGTTTGTCTGATGTTTCTTCATGACCAGATTCAGGTTATGTATTCCAGGCCAGAATCCTCCATAATAAGTGATGTTGTGTCTTTCCAGAAGCATACGATACCCATCTGTTTCAGCACTTGCAATTCCACTTTTAGGTACTTCTCAAGAGAAATGAAAACTACGTCCACAAAAAGCATTATACAAAAATGTCCCCAGTAGCTTTTATTTCTAATAGCCAAAAACTGGAATCAGCCCAGATGTCCAAAAGCAGTGAAATAAACAAACTGTAGTATATTAATACAATGCACTCCTAATAAAAATCTAAGAGTTACTGATTAATGAAACAACATGGATAAATCTTGGAAACATTATGCTTGCTGAGTGAAAGAAGCCAGACACAAGAACATACTGTATAACTCCATGTAGATGAAGTTCCAGAATTAGCAAAACTAATCCACAGTGACAGAAATCAAATCACTGGTTGCTTCAGCTGATTCGCTAGAAAAGGACATGGAGAACATTCTGAGGTGATACAAATGTTCTACATTTTGATGGGGTGCGAGTTACACTAATATATGGATTTGTCAAAACTGATCCAACTATATACAGAGTTAATATATGTGCATTTCACTATAAATTATGTGAATTTCACATAATATATGTGCATTTCAATGTAAATTATCTTAACTTAAAAATTTAAGAAACAGGGGCACTTGGGTGGCTCAGTTGGTTAAGTGTCTGACTCTTGATTTCAGCTCAAGTCATGAGCCCATACTTCATGAGTTTGAGCCCTGCGTTAGGCTCCATGCTCACAGTGTGGAGCCTGCTTGGGATTCTCTCCCTCTCTCTCTGCCCCTCCTTAGCTCACACACAAGTGTGCTCTCTCTCTCTCTCTCTCTCAATACACTTTTTTAAAAATTTAAGAAACAAAAAAGTCTGTATTTTCCTCCCAGCAAAAACCAAACAGAAAATAAGCTATTAGCAAGAACAAATATTATAAAACAATTTAGAAATTAACTGAAGAAAATACACATTTACAGATAAAAATGTTTAACTCTAGTAATGATCATAAATACATGAGGATCCAATATGTTCATAAATGGAATGCTGGGGACAGCAATGTAAAGATAGTAATTCATCACTCAAATATGACTCCTATCAAAATACGTAAGGATCCTATTGCTCTAAATATGATATGGAAAACAACTGGCCCAAGAATAACTAAATTAACAAAAAAAAGCAAAGACATGTGGTTCACCCTGCCAGATAATTAAATTTATTACAAAACCACTTTAATTAGACTACAGTACTAGGATAACAAAAGACAGGCAACTGGAACAGAATACTCCTAAATGCATTTGTTGATATATAGTCTCTCTTTAGAAGTCTACATACAAAATGCACAATGAATGAATGAATGGTAACAGGCTTTCCTGAGGACATCTGCCACAACATTAACTACTTAGAATTCATTTTAATGATGACTCTAAGAACTAAAGCAAGTAAAAATAAAAGTGTTAAAGGACAAGTAGAAAAAAGAATGAGATTAACAGCATCATACCATACCATTTGGTATCATACCATACCAAAATCTGCGTGAATTTTATAATATACAAGCAAAACAAGACTATTTTGGAAGAAAACATATCAAATACATGAAGGCTGACTGGAAAGACATCATATATACTCTAAGGTAAATGGCTAAAATGGGGGGAAAGAGGAATGAAACTGAAGGAGTAATCATGTAAAATAGAGTAAAAAAGGGATCCATGCAGAACTCTGTATAAACAGAGTATAAGCAATCCAATCCTAAGCACCTGATGTCTCGAGAAAAAACTCATGCATTTGTTTATTTATGAGAGCGTGTATGCGTGAATGGGGCAGGCGAGGGGCAGGCGAGGGGCAGAAGAGGGAGGGAGGGAGGGAGAGAGAGAGACAGAGAGAGACAGAGAGAGACAGAGAGAGAGAGAGAGAGAGAGAATGAATCCTATGCAGGCTCCACACTCAGTGCGGAGACTGATGTGGGGCTCAATCTCACGATCCTGGAATCATGACCTGAGCCAAAATCAAGAGTCAGATACTCAAGTGACTGAGCCACACAAGCATCCCTGGGTTTTGTTTTGTTTTGTTGTTTGTTCAGACTTTTAGGTGAAAGTAGTAGTCTAATTTTTACAAATAAAGAAGCTAAAACTCAGCAGTTAAGCTGCCCCAAGTTATTCAATTTGTCACTGCAAATCTCGATTTCTCCCTCTCCAAAGCCTATCATCTTTCTTTATTGCTGTATTTCATATTTCATATTCTCTGGTCAACAGATAAAAGAAAAGTGAGATAACAATCTATTCACTCAACAATTGATGGTATTAGTCAAGGTCAGTTATAGCATAACAAAAATATAAGAACTATCCCAAAAGAGGAATAATGTTTACTTCTCTTGCCAACAGGAGATAAATATGAAGTTTTGCAGCACAGTGACTAGGACATGGACTAGTCCTAGTCCATAATAGCTACTGTTATCAGCTATTGTGCTCCTGTCCTATCTATCTTCTTTTACTTATCAAATTCCAGAGTCGTTTATACTTGTAGTCTCAATTTCTTTACCTTCTACTTAGCCCTCGGCCAGGTGAATTCTAGTTTCTGCCTTCATTAAACTACTGAAATGAGTATGGTAGCAGCAGAATTTACCTTTTTTGATTTCTCTGCTGCTTCCATTGAAACCCTCTTCTCCTCTGGTTTGTCAAATTACACATGTCTGCTTCTCATCCCTCTCTGAAGACTGCTGATATGCTGCTTCTGCTGACTACAGATTAAAGTCTGGTGCTTCCAGGGTTCTGTTCTCACTCTTCCCTTTATACTCTACTTCATTTCTAGGGATATTGCATTTACTCTCATAGTTTTTGGCTAATGGCTACTTTTATCTTGAGCCCTTATTATCTTCTTCAAACTGGTCCTTTTCTTAAAAACCCTTCAATGATGCCTATATTAATGTTGCAAAAAAATTAACTTCATTTAAAAATTGAATCTCTCTCCCTTCATGTTCCAAGACATCTCCAAAACAACTAAATCCAAACTTGAACACAAAAATCTTCCTCTTCCAAATCTCCCCTTCATATATCCTTAATTTCATCATGTGATACTGCTATCCACCCAGTTCTCAAGTTAGGAACCTGAAAAACAGGGGTGCCTGGGTGGCTCAGTCGACTTGAGCATCTGACCTTTGATTTCAGCTCAGGTTATGATCTTGCAGTCGTGGCAATGAGCCCCACACCAGGCTCTGTGCTGAATGTGGAGCTTGTTTGGGATTCTCTCACTCTCTCTGCCCCTCTCCACTCATGTGCACTCGTCTCTCTCTCAAAATAAATAAACATTAAAAAAAAATAAACCTGAAAAACATCTATACTACTCCTTTTCCTTCACCCTGACTCCACTATCTCCAGTTAATTTTACCTCAAATTTCTATAATCCATTCCTCCATCCGTTATGACTGCCTTTTCATGTCTTACTTAGAGCAACCTCCTAACAGAGTTCCCTAACTCCGATCTTACCACCTCTGCAAATCAACCCTTCAGAATGCCAAGAACCTAACACTAAGTTGTCAGACTACTGTTCTCCTGCTTAAGATCTTTTATTGACTCTCCATGACAAAATTCAAGCTTCCCTGCTTATTTTTAAATATCTAAAATTCTTCTATTGCCTAAGTCTTCAGCTTCATACTTTCTGCCACTCCTTGCCTCCCACATCATGCTTCAGTGATACAGAGCTACTACTAGTTGTTCCTTGAACACATGCCATGCTGCCTCATGCTTCCAAGTCTCTGGCTCATGCTGCTCCCTCTTCTAATACTGTTCAGCCCCTTCGCCCACTCCTCACCATCCAAAACCTGACTAAATTCTTATTCTCTTTTCTGGGGGCAGGAACAAGTTAGGGATTAGGACACGTTCGTGCCTTCGTCAATCTAGGGTTTGGCCACAACCCTTTGGCATATCTCTGTCTGAGCACTTTCTACAGCCCTGAACTGAAATTAACTGTTTACATTTCTATTCCTCACATGACACTGAGCACCTCAGGACAGAGAACTTACTGCCTTGTTCTCAGCACAGCAATCTACTGAGCTCTTCCTTTGACCGTGGATTGGAACAGCTTTTGATAAGAGCTTAGAAAAGGGAGAGAGCCCAGTAATCACAGAATTTATGGTGAAAGAAAAAACAGAACTGGGCAATGAAGAATTGCTTCTTAAATACAGAAGTATGTATTTAATCCCTAGTATGAAAACATAGTGCCAGCCATTCAATTATGGCAGTGTGGTTAAAGTAATGCCCTGCCCACATCCTCCTTCACAAACAAACCAAAAAGGCATTCCAGGAAAGATACCTATGAAACAAATAGGTGGGAAAGTAGAACTTAACTTTCAGGCAACAGTGAAAATTGTGGTTTTGGACATTACTGCCCAGAAATTTGAAATTCTAAATACAGGGAGACTTGTGGGCAATGGGTAAATATTATAGAAGCCATTTTGATCAGAATCCAAAAAGACCAAAAGATCACTGGGCCTCCAGTGCTTTTGCTTAATAAGCCTCCTACTTTCTTTCAATTACAACGTATTAAAAGACAGATATTCTTCTTAATCTGTTATCAGCTTGGGAGTTCTTTTAAGGTTGCTTCTCTTCTGCTAGGTCTACCTGCTGATAGGAAGAAGTCAAACTGTGTGTGCCCCTTTCTCCTCCCAATTTTTATTCTATTTGGCTACCGCAGCAATCTCCAATCATATCACATGGAACTATAGAGCTTAGCTGAAGAAAACTCTATGTTTGCTTCTAATCAAACCTTTGAATTTCAAAAGTTCTGATCTTTAATCTTCATTCTGATGTAGGATTGGTCTTGTATTCTCTTAGCTTAATTATCCCATGTATCAAAATCTATTAGAGGACTGTTTCACTAAAATTGCCTGTACTTTCATGGATCCAGCATGGGATAGCACTTATTAAACAATATAGTATGTCCTCTTTTTACATCTTAACATACCATTAGAAATTCAGCCAATGCAACTGTCCTCAAAGCTGCTGAAAATAATCATATACTAAGCGTACTTGATAATGATATATTTTAAGAAACTTTCATCGGGTATGTATTTAGCCTATAAAACCAAGTCACAATACCTTTGCTACCTTAATTTTCAACTCAAATCTACAAAGACAGTTGCCACAGAAATTACTACAAAGCTAACAGGTCAGCCATGCTATAACAGAAAGCCTATCTAAGAACAGTGAAAAATAAAACTACAAAAGTAGATTTGGGTCAGACTTCAGGCCTTTCATGTAAGGGTTAACATTTCAATGTTTTACTCTTCAGGAAAACGGGAGCCTTTGAAAGATGTTTTAGCAAGAGACTAACATAATCAAAGTTGTGTGTTAGTAAGATGAATCTAGTGGCTCTGTGTAGAATGGGGTGAAGCATACAAGTATGAGACTACTCTAGCCTATCTCCCTGGCTGCCAAACAAACGCGTTGAGAACTCACACCTACCACCTCTCCAAATGTCTTTTATTTTCACTCCCATAAACTTTTACCAATTACTTCCCTCTTTTGAAAACAAGACCCTTTTCTTAGTTTTCAAGCTTTTCAGCCTTATCTGAGACATTTTATATTGCTGACCACTCGAATGACCTCCTTAAACCTCTTTCCATCTTTCATTTCAAAGTAAAGCTCTAAAGGGAAAGGAGGAGCTTTACTTTGCTTGGCAGTTGTCTTTATTCTAAGTATCTGCAGAACTCCATGTTTAGTCAACTGTGCTGTTTCAAAAATGATCCCCTCTATGAGGACAGCTCCAGCCCAAACCTTATCTGCACTCAAGTCTACATTTTTAAGTGCCTATACAATGTCTCCACTTGGATTATTCCACTCTGTCTCAACAGTTCCTTCTCCTTTCAAATCTTTTGCAACTCTTCCATTTCTTTTTGACCATGTCCAATTATTCTCGTTGCCCCAGTTTAAAAAAATAAATAAATAACTTTTCTTCTCTCTTTGAATTTTATTGCACAGATTTGTAATTTGAGATCCTAGCATTTATTCTCTCAACTACAGTATGCTCTAAGAAAGCAGCTACTTTGTATTATCCACCAGAATCCTGCACAGAACTCACCACATAGAAGCCTCAGTAAACTTATCTCTTGACACTAAGGATGACAGAAAGGGGGTACTGAAGAACAAGAGCTTGTTAGAGGCAAACTAAAACCCAGTTCTCTTCTGAATCCTAGACCAATGCTATTTCTACTAAACTGCACTGCCAATGGCCAATCTACCACCAAACCAGATGATTTACTTTCTCAAAAATTCTGCTCAATGCACCCTCTTCGTTTTTACTACCAAGTCCTTGTTGTGACAAACTTCAATTACTCTAACTGCTTGTTTTCAGTATTCATCCCTCCAACTCACTCTTCTCTGAAATATATCTAGCACAATGATGTCGAAATACCATTCTTGGAACTCCATTTCTCTTGCTGAATCTTTAGTGTCTAACTCCTTGGGTTGGCTTGTAAAACCTATCACAATCTCCGAAATATAGCTTTTAGTTTCTACTCAGGTTTGTCTGCTTACTATCATGCCCACCTATATCAAGTACATTATCTCATTTATTCTCTTTCTCCTTGACAATTAAGTAGTATCTACCCACAACACACACACACACACACACACACACACACGGAAAAGACCATAATTCATATTAGCAGCACGAGTACTTCTTATTTCAGTTCATGAACCACCTACATTTGACAGAAGCAAAGTTTATGAGCCACACATCATATTCTCTTAAACCCAACTCAAGTCTTTCCTGACAACTCCAGGCCTAATTTTTCCCTTCTTTAAGCACCAACCGAACAATTCAGCTTTATGTATTGTTCGCAAATGTTCAAATCAGATATCTCAGAATGTTAAAAGTACAAAACAATCTCGGAATTCATCTAATCTAGCAATAATGACTGGAATGAACAAAAATATCCCAAACCTACTGAGACAGAATCCCCAAGGTAAGAATCCTAGGCATGTGTATTTTTTTTAAGCTTCATGAATAATTCTAATGTCCATTCCTAGTTGAGGCAATCCAGTCAGCCCATTTTCAGATAAGAAAATTAACACACAAAGAAAAGGTAGAGAAACTTACTTAAGTCCATCTACCAGACTACCTGCAGCACAGTGTAGTGGTAAAAACACAGGCTCAGACTCCGCCTACTCAGGCTTTGGCTCATTGCTTAAGAGCTGTGAGAACTTGGGCAAGTTGGTTAACTTTTTTGTGCCTCTCTTTCTTCATGTTTAAAATGGCGTGTCTATCTTAAAAGAGTTGCAATAAGGATAAAATAAGTTAAACACTTAGAACAGAAATAAACACCCAAAAAAGACTATTAATAATGCAAAAAAGTATTACAACTGAGGTCTAAGTTAGTTTTATTCCCTCTCCACTACACTAGTATGTATGTATGTGTATTTTGACAACCAGCTTGTAAACTCCCGAGGGCAGAGCTCAGGTCTCCTGCCTCTTCAGTATTCCCCACCACACCATATACACTGTTGGTAACCAAATAACACTTTGAATGAATTTATGGATTCCTATTTCTGAACCCTGACACCTCTGCCCTTCTAACTGTACCAAAGCACCCAGACAGAATGAATAATAAGAACTCCTATAACAGTGCTTACTATGAGCAAGCCACTGTTTTAAGCACTTTACATATTTTCTCCTGTTAGATTACAAATATCCTATAACAAGAAATACAAAACTAGCTTATTACCTATGAGCCATAAAACATTTCTATGTAAAGTATAAAGTTACTTCTATGTAAAGTATAAAACCATTTTAACCATGATTCATTACAAAATAAAGTCCTAAAATAAAATCAAACTTTCTTTCAAAAGAATTTGCATTTATGAAGTAAGTTTATCCCAAGGGATTAACATTCTGATACTGCAAACACTCAAAAGTAATTTCTCATTTCTCTGTAACATGAACAATTTTATTTTTTGAAACTACTTTAAAATATGGCCTTGAAAAACAAAACAAATAACATACAATTGGCACTAAAGTGTAATCTGCAACGTATTATGTTTCAAATAAAGAGTTCCAGTTATGTATAAACTACTGAAGTATCCCATACATGTTTCTACTTGAAGAAGGCTTGAAAGAATAAAGCACTAAAATTTTTTATAAAATGTTCTCTCCCCTTTCATTACGTGCACTAGAATGTTAGCTCTATGTATTGACCTATTTCTCTATTCAGACAGTTAAAAAGGGGAAAGAATAATTTAGGAGTTCATGAACAATGGAAAAATGAAATAACCAATGTCCAAAGATAAGTTAGGTGTATCTTTTGCTTGTTTTCACTGCCAGCCAACTCAACTACCTGCATCCATTCCAATATATCCTCAAATATTTAACAATCTAAAGAAGTTGTTATAAAATGCATCCATCTCTTTTAAAACTAATTCAAAGGATATTATAAATAAAGTATTTGCCATTTTTTATTGGACACAAGTGTTGGAGTTTTACACAAAGGTGTTGTGCCTCCCTGTCACAACTTCTTTCACAGATTTTTTCCCTTAGGCAATCTGGATTCCTCTAAAAACTTGTCTGAAAAGATCTGACACTGCTTTTAATAACCCAATACCTCTTTTAAGTGCCAGACACTTTCTTTGGAATGTATATCTCAGAGCAAAGATAAACTTTACTTCCCAAAGTTTACCACAAGAGAGACTTATTTAAAAATTGAGATACAGCTGGCATATCATATTATGTTTGCTTCAGGTATACAATATAGTAAGTGATTCAATATTTGTATAGACTGTGATATGATCATCACAAAGTACACCCACAAAACACAGTTACAATTGTGTGTGTGTGTGTGTGTGATAACTTTTAAGACCTATTCTCTTAGCAGCTTTAGGATATAGAGTATCATTACCTAGAGTCACAAGCAAGAAAGACTATTACAAAAAAATGTCATCAAATGATTTAAACAGGGAGTTTCTATTATTTATTTTGAATATTTATTATTTTATTCAGAAAAGACTTATGGTCTTAAAAAAAGTTACAGAAACAAAACAAAGAAAATAATTTCTCTAGATGAAAGACAGAGTTGTGATTTTCAAGGGTATTTGTAATCATTATCCTAAAAATGATAAAACTGATTATATATTTTTCTTGTTTCTTGTATTTCTGCTCACTTATGCATATTAACAAATGAGCAAGAAACCAGCAAAATTATCAGAGAAAAAGCAAGATAAGAGGTACAGAAAATCACAAACCAAGAAATATCACCTCTAAAGTCTATGAAAACTGGATGACACACTCAGAAATATTTCTACTAAGTCCAAAAAAGCCACCGAAACAGACAACCTTGATTTAAATATTTATCAAGTCTCTCCAGTGTGACTGCCACATTAGGGATCCCAGTCTCCACAGTCTGTCACGTCCGATCTACTCTATCTCCACAGCGATCTAATTAAAAGATCAATCTGACCTCCTGCTCTTGTTTAAATTACTACACTGGCTCATCCTCTTAGCCAGTTTAACAGTAAGTTCATCTACACAATAATCAAATCCCACCAAAACCTGGCCTAGCTTCCCTTCCCATCTGGCCCCACATATACTGTAGGAATCTTCCCTCTGCCTGAAACAAAATACTCCCATCTTGAACTATCCATCTCGCAAACCATTTTTACAGGTGAACTGAGACTCACAGAAATAACTTGTCCAACGACATACAGCTAGTGATAGAACCATATCTAGAATACAAATTCTACCCTTGGTGTTCCTAAAGACCTTTGTAACTATTTTTTGTAACTATTATATATGTTAGATGCACGTTAAAATGTCAGATTTTTCTCATTAGCACTAAATATGAACTTCTCCAAGAAGATCCTATTGGGTGCAAGAATAGATTTTTTTTTTTTTTTTTTTTTTTAGTCTTATAAATAAATCAGGGGTGCCTAGGTGGCTCAGTTGGTTAAGTGTCTGACTCTTGAATTTGGTTCAGGTCATGACCCCCCAGGGTTGTGGGATCGAGCCCTGTGTTCTGCTCTGTGCTGAGCATGGAGCCTGCTTAAGATTCTCTCTCTCTCTCTCTCTCTCTCTCTCTCTCTCTCTCTCTCTCCCTCCCTCCCTCCCTCCCTCCCTCCCTCCCTCCCTCTCTCTCTCTCCCCCTGTGCCCCTCTCCCTTGCTCACACACACACTCCCTCTAAAATAATAAGTAAAATAAAATAAAATAAAATAAAATAAAATAAAATAAACCATTCTGGTAAGGGATGTTGATTAATGGAAGAGGCTATGCATGGGTGGGGACAGAGTATATAGGAAATCTCTGTAACTTCTACTCAATTTCAATTTTGCTGTGAACATAAAATGGTTCTATAAAATAGTGGTTTTTTTTAATTAATCAAGATTTACTAAGTTTAATATAAGGATTCAACTTGTTCTGAAGGTCAGCTGGTCACACGTCAATAACAGCAAGGACTATGTAGTCAGAAACCTAAGGAAAAAACAGAAGTTCCACAAACAGTGGGGTTTACTTCCAACACACTGTGATGCACTGGTGTTTACATGTGCCCAATTAAGTACAGTTAGGGATTATATTATTTAGTTTTAACTAAACTGACTCTCACAACATGGAGAAGTAGCTTTAAAAAAATTCCTGCAAAGACTGCAACGATAATAACTACACAAGTACAAGCCAACAAATTGCAGGGCTAAGACTCTTAGCTAGTACAAGCTATTCTTCAACCACATCACAATGTAAAATAATCTAGTCAGTCAATCACAACGCTCTGACCAGAAATTATTACTTGAGAATAAAAAAGTACTATTAACAGAAAGTATTAAGATTGTTCATTTTTTCTCATCTTTTTTAAACATCTAATTTATGTAACTTATTAGTATTCTATTATACTAATATCATACTGGCACACGCATATAACTTATAAACATTCAAGCACATATTAAAGGTGCATGCACATGGTTTCACTGGGAGAGGGGCACACTAAAACATTTTTGAATATCCACTGCTTAAAGCACAGATTAAATCTTTTTCCCCTATAGGACAATGATCAATCTTCAGTTTGCCAGGCCCAGTATATTAGGCTGCAAGATGCCTCCCAGAGATATTCCAGTCCTAATCCCTGAATATGTTACTTTACGTGCTAAAATAGTCTTTGCAGATGTGATTAAATTAAGGATTTTGAGATGGGGATATAATCCTGGATTGTCTGGGTGGGCCCAATGTAATCACAAAAATGCTTGAAAAAGGAGGCAGGAGGATCAGTCCACAACAGATGTGAGGACTGAAGCTAGAGGTTAGGATGATATGAGGAAGGAGTCATAGAACACAGGTAGCCCTGGAAGCTGAAAAGGTTCAAGAAACAGATTCTTTTCTTTTCTTTTTAATTTTTTTTATTCTTTATTTTTGAGAGAGAGACAGAGAGACAGTGCGAGCAGGGGAAGAACAGAGAGAGAGGGAGACACAGAATCTGAAGCAGGCTCCAGGCTCTGAGCTGTCAGCACAGAGCCCAACACGGGCCTCAAACTCACAAACAGTGAGATCATGACCTGAACCGAAGTCGGACGCTTAACCCACTGAGCCACCCAGGCGCCCCAAGAAACAGATTCTTTATCTCAAAGACTTCAGAAGGAACCAACTCTGTTGACACTTTGACTTAAGCCCAGTTAAGACTTATTTTGGACTTCTGGGGTGCCTGGGTGGCTCAGTCAGTTGAGCGTCTGACCTCAGCTCAGGTCATGATCTAGGTCCATAATTTCGAGCCCTGCGTCGGGTTCTGTGCTGACAGTTCGGAGCCTGGAGCCTGCTTTGGATTCTGTGTCTCCCTCTCTCTCTGCCCCTACCCCACTCATATTCTCTCTCTCTTTCTCTCTCTCTCTCTCTCTGTCAAAAATGAGTAAACATTAAAAATATTTTTTAATATTAAAAAAAAGACTTAATTTGGACTTCTAACCCCAGAACTGTAAGATAATAAATGTATGCTGTTTTAAGGCACTAAATTTTTGACAACTTGTCACAGCAGCAGTAGGAAATCATACAGGGAATTCCTGGGACATAGGACTTTGAGAAAACCAGGATTAAGTTGGTTACCCTATTTTGAGGTTTTCAATGCCCATAACAATGTATGATACATAATGAGCATGAGAAAAATCTTTGTTGAATATTTTATGATGAAATATATAGATAATATACCCTTACTATTTTATAAAGATCTGTCATACATATGATCTCATTTCATCCTTCTAACAATCCCATGAGGCGTGAATGAATTATTTTCCTACTTTTAGGATATACGAATTAAGGTTCAAATAAATTACATACAATGTGTAAGGACACATATCTAGTAAGCAATGGAGCCATACCTGGAATACAGGCCTTCTGACCTTTGACAACAGTCAGGATCCTCTACCATGAGTCAGGCTGCCTGGATTCCAATCTAAGCTCCTAAACTTTGCCAAATTACTTAACTTTCCTACTTCCTTAACTATAAAATGAAAAATGAGGTTTACAATAATACTTACCTCATAGGGTTGCTGTGAAGAGTGAATGTGCTAAAATGTGTAAAGTACACATCATAAACTAGACACAGAGATAGATGACAATAAATATCAGCTATCATTATAACTCTTTACTGCAGGTACAGTACATTTATACCTAAAATACTCTGTAGTAGTACTTGATAAAGAACCGCATAATATATGCAAAAGTAAAAAAGAGCAACCAGAATGAATGGTAAGATGGAAGGATGGGTTTCGTGTGAAAGTACTCTAAGGTTAGGACTCCAGGCTGAAAAGACAAAAGGAGAAGGGCGACATAATCGAGACCTATAAAAATGTGAGAGTATAAACAAGGAGATAACAAACTTCAGTTATACTGGAGAAGGGAGGAGAACCTTAGAAACTAGAGTACTGTAGTATGAACACACAGCATTCATAAATTACAAAATGATACAATGTAAAAAAGAAACGAATCACAGAATTTGAGACAATTTATGAATGACAAAGAAGACAAAAATGGCTACTAAGAGGAGCTTAACTCTTCTGTAAACATCTGTTGAACACCACAATGGCTTACCATATCTATTACTGGTAAAGGGGGAATAGAGATGTTGGGAAATGACATACAGACCACATGGTAGCAAGAATTAGACCTTCAGTTGAATCAGTGCAATAATTTCAATATTTCATTATGTCTCAAAGACATAACATACCCTCTGCCCATCGCTACCACGTACCACTGCTCTTCTCCAATCGCATCATCACCCTACCAAGAAAATCTCAAGTCTAAATGTCCTCTTTTCAATGCCCTTTTAATGGCTTCAGTAAAGAATAATTAAAATATCCCTAAATTTGGCAGTCCAAACTAATCTCAAAATATACTACCTCAATTGTTTCTTAACCCAAAGTTTCTTAAACTTTTCACTCTTTATTGAAACCCTCAACATCTATTCTTCACTGTGAGAGTCAACACACTTTACAGAACTTTATGACTACTACTTTCAATACTAAGCTGACTGATTTTTCCCCCCTGACAGGTCATGATATTCTCACTACTGCTAATGAATAAAGCTGAGAAACCATACTTAAGTAAGCCTAAACAAAAGATAGCCAGAAGTTACACCAAGTAACAGAAGCATGGTTAATTTAAATACACAAACGACTTTAGAAAATACATTGTAATGTTCTATCTCATCCCTACCTTCCATTAAAATTGAAGAAAAAAAAATCATGTTTAAGGATACAAACTTGCAACTAATAGATAACTAAGTACTGAAGATTTGGTGTGGGATATAGTGCATGTAGACAATGATATTGTATGACAATCATTAAACTTACTCTGAGACTAGGTCTTAACTACTCTGACCACAAAAAAGAAATGATCATTTTACAGGACAGGATAAATATAGTAACTATCACTACAATGGCAATCAAATGACAATATACAAACGTACACCTTTACACAATGCTACATGTCAAATATGTTTCAATTTAAAAAAATCAGAGATACTGATACATTTTTAAACTTGAATGAAAAGCATACCCTTTGTCCTAGGAGCCGTTTCAGAAAGTGCTGGTGAAGAATAACATGGTATAAAGATGGGCAAAATCAAGGACAAAGAGGAAAGAAATGACGTATAACCCATACACTACCAAGCAGCCCCCAGGAAAAGGTGGATAGGAGCAAAAGGGTTTGGTATCTCACCCGCAAATTTAAACTTAAAATGCGGTGAGTGGACTCATCTCCTGCGTGCACTTCTTCATACCCAACATGATACTAACAAGCAGAAAGAGGGAAGGACAGTGCTCCTGTTAAAAGGGTTTGGAATTAAAGTCAAAAGGCCAAATGTTTTATTCTCTAAAACTTCTATCAATCTTCCAATCAAAATTCCTCAGCCAGGCAAGGGCTTTCCTTTTCCTCTTATTTATTTTTTGATGTGAGCAACAACTCTCCAACTTCAGAATCTTTGGAATCCATTGGGCACCGGTAAAAATGAAGACATTGTTGGTGTTTTCCAGAAATAAACAACACAAGGAACTTAGTTTATCTCGACTTTAATATAATAAACAGCAAACCACTGACTGAAGAAGCATCTTTCCAGTCAGCTAACGTCACACATCTCTGAAGAAATTCCGTCGGAGGGGGGAAATGTCTTTTCCCAGTACGATGACAGCAACCCTTTTACTGACACGCTCTTCGCGCCTCAAAGACGCCCCAATACGCCAAGGATCAACAGAAACTCCACAAACTTCAGGAACAAAGCACCCTTCCCGCCTTCAAAACGCAGGGCTTATCGTCCCATTACGAGGGGACTATCAGCAGAAACCGCTGTACACACGACACCTAAGACACTCTACTGAACCAACGGCTTTCCATCATCTAACTATTGACAAAGTGCTTCATAATGTCCCCCAAAGTTTCCAGAACAGCAGCCCGAAGTGCACCCGAGGCCAAAGACAGCAAGAAATGGCCCAAACTACTGCTTGTACATTACTCTCACCCTCGTGACAATCACGTTGTTTTAAAATCGCTCGTCGGGAACACACCACATCCGACACGCTTTCTGCCCTTCTCACACTACGAAAGCGAGTGGCTGGCAGGAAAGCCGAGCAACTTACCTGGCGTCTGTCTGAGAACTGCCCAAACGCCCCACCGTCTCCCAGCGCCACTGTCACTGACTACAAAGGCACTCAGGTGGTCCATTCTGCTCAGGCACCTTTCTCTCCCACTTTGCACATTCTAAAACACACCGTGAACATCTCCCAGAGCACAGCCAGGCCGGCCAGCGGGAGAGTCGCGAAGTAATCCGTGTGTCGCTCCGTAAGGGCCTTGGAGACCCGCACCCTAACAGCCAAGACGATGGGGGGGGGGGGGGTGTGACCCGGGCTGCTCCCCTCGCCCCTCACGGGAAACTCCCATATCGTCGCGGCAACTCACCAGATCAGGGAGCACAGAGACAGGCAGGAGACCAGGGCCAAGGCCCGCCGGTACTTCTTCATCTTCTCCTCCTTCTTCCCCCTGCCAGAAGGCGGCACATCCTCCCGGCAGCCGCCACTGCCGAGGCCAAGATGGAGGAGCCGGAGCAGGAGCGCGAGGATGGGACCGAGAGTCCTTAGGGCTGCGGCGCTCGGGGAGCGGCTCCTCAGCGGCTCGCGTACTGGCCGCCCTCTCCGAGGGGCCCACGGCGGCGCCGACAGGGGCGCTTCACAGGAGGACTCCTGGGACTGCCGCTGCTGCCGCAGCCGCCGGCTCGTCCGCGCCCGCCTCCTGCAGCCGCCGCCGCCGCCACTGCCGCCCCATATCCCCCCCGCCCGCCCCGGCTCTCCCTCCGTGCTGCCGGCGACCAACGGCCGCAGCGTACTCGTCTCCCAACAGCCAATCGCCGGCGGGGCCGCGCCACCTCACACACCGCTGAGCTGGAAGAAGACGCGTCACCCACGTCCCGCGGCGCTCGCGCCCCCACCAGCCTCCGCGCGGGCCACGCCCCCTCCGACGTCTCAGGCGGAGCAGCCGGAGCGGGGAGGGCACACAGCGCGAGAGCCCGTGTTGCCGCCGCCCCGCCCACCTCAAAGTCCGCGCGGTCAGTGGCTCACATTCAGGAAGTCGGAGAGGACCCTCGTGACCCTCAGCTGTCTTTTTCGCCTTGGTCCGCCCCTTCGCCCGGGGCGTGCCGAGTCCGCGCAAGGCGCCTTGGGAGTTGTAGTGTGTCCTCTGGAACGCTCCTTTCCCATTCTCCAGTCCTCATAGAATCACAGTTTTGATGGAGAGGTCTATAGTTTCACTTCTCACCGCCAGAATGACCAGCTTTGGAATTGTTACACTCAGTTTTCCTCTTTTGAGCACAGTTCGTGGGATGGCCTAGAATGACGGAGGGGAAAAAAAGCTATACTAATAAAATTTAAAAGGTGTTTTCCCGGTGTCGATGGGCCCAGCCCATCGAGTTAGGTGCTGATTGGTAGGAAGAAAGGGGTGTGCCCAGATCCCCTCTCACTTGATTGGTTGGGCGGAAAGTCTCTCGCTTCTTCTATGCCTCAGGGAAATTTCACCGTCCTGGATTCCTCTTTTGGGGCCGGTGGGGTTGGTATGCATTCTGTTGGATTCGTGCTTCGGGTGCACAACGAAGGAGCCTGAAAGGAAAACTTGGGCTCCTGCTGAGGGAGTTGGAATTCACCGAAAGCGAGGAAGGCGGTCACGTACACACGCGTATTGCTACTGTGCGGAGCAAAAAAGTGTCTGGTTCTCAATCTTTAGTAAGGAGCAGTGTGCCCACCCTGGATTTTTATGCCACTGGGGTCCCTAAAGATCTCTCGGTAGCTGGTTTCTGCCTGAAACTCCAAAATGCTTGACCGCCTTTCGTCTCAAGACCCTCTTGTAGCTCTCTTCTCTTACATGGCAGAGAGTATAGAGGAAGAGGTATTAGCTTCTGCAAAGGGGAAAAGACGAAGTTTGGCCGCTGGCCTAATGTGTTCCTTCATCTCTCAGGTGATATATTCCTTTCAGACTGACACTGACAGGAAGTTAGTCTCTACTGAGGGATACGTCTTTTATTAGATAAAGACATAAAAGTATAACTCAGTAGTGTTTTCCTTTTTATTGTTTTGGCTGTCAGAAGACTCAAAACTGTTTTCCCCAGAAAGCACCCAGACAAATGCTCTGTCTGTGCTGTGGATCATGGCATAAGGTTTAGTGTAAAAAAAAATGTTTGAAGCAGATATTACTTTTTAATGTTTGTTTACTTATTTATTTTGAGGAGGGGGAGGGGCAGAGAGAGGGAGACAGAGAATTCCGAGTGGGCTCTGCACACTGACACTGCGGAGCTTGAGGCAGGCCTCCAACCCACAAACGGTGAGATCATGACCTGAGCAGAAACAGAGAGGAGTCGAAATAGAGTCGGATGCTTAACTGACTGAACCACACAGGTGCCCCTTAAAGCAGATATTATTAAAACATGGGCCACACATATTGCCATGTGTCGTAGGGGGAAACATGAAACACCTTAGTAAAATGCCCTTCTGATGCTTAAATTTGAGCCACGAAATTTCCTTATAAACCTTTTAAGTTGAATTGTTGCTAATTGTATTCCAGGGACCTGAATGATTTAACCCATTCTAAGAGATTTGAAATAAGTCAACTAGATGCATTTTAAAAATTCTATAAATGGTGATTTGCTTCCAGAGGAGTTTACCCTAAACTAATTTTCCTGGCAATAATTAGGTGACAGTTCCAATGATCTATTGATACCACTCTTAGTATATAACAATAAGATCCTTTCGTCTCTATTTCTCCTTACAATAGGTGTGCATTTATTTGCTCAAGAGCAGTAGCAAATGATGATATGAAAGTTGAAAAGAAGATAGGGACAACAGAAAGATGGGGATTATTTGACATTCTTTACCATGTTGGGCACCCTTTTCCTTTCGTTCTAGGAATTACTTTATTCAGGATAAGGAACAGTTGCTCTTTAGGTGATCCTCAGTAGAGTACAGCCAAGGAAGTCCTATGAGAATACATGCTTATCTTGGGGCGCCTGGGTGGCTTAGTCGGTTGAGCATCTGACATCCGCTCAGGTCATGGTCTCGCGGTTTGTGAGTTCGAGCCCTGCATAAGGCTCTGTGCTGACAGCTCAGAGCCTGGAGCCTGTCTCAGATTCTGTGTCTCCCTCTCTCTCTGCCCCTCCCTTGTTCATGCTCTGTCTTTCTCTCTCTCTCTCTCTCAAAAATAAATAAACATTAAAAAAAAAAAAAGAATAGATGCTTATCTCAAGGCTGGCAAGTTATCAGGCACGTTTTCAATCCCCTTTCTCCAAACCACAAGCCCACCCACTACTTTTCCACAGGTCCCTACAATGATCTTTTCTTTTTTTTTTTCCTCTTTTTTTTAAAATGTTTTTATTCATTAATTTTTTGACACACACACACACACACACACACACACACACACACACAAAGTGTGAGTAAAGGAGGGGTAGAGAGAGAGAGAGAGGCACAGAATCTGAAGCAGGCTCCAGGCTCTGAGCTGTCAGCACAGAGCCCAAAATGGGGCTCCAACTCTCACCAATGTGAGATCGTGACCTGAGCCGAAGTCAGATGCTTAACTGACTGAGCCACCCAGGCGCCCCCCTAGAATGATCTTCTAAGATATACAGCTGGTAGACAGAATTTTCCTCCCCTTCTTTCCTTCCTTCCTTCCTTTGTTCCTTCCTTCCTTCTGTCTTCCTATTCCTACTGTTGGGCTTTATTGATACCCCTGTGGCAGGGTTGCCTTTCACCTATTCAATCATTAGCTTTATTTCAATCAATAAATATTCTTTTTTCTTTCTGCCTGTTTCATTTCCATAGCTCTGTGGTAAGGCGTAGTCTTCAGTTCTCTGAGCTTTTTCTTTTTTTGGATACTTCATAATTCCAGTTATTAGCTATACCATTGACTCCCAGGTCTATAGCCAACCTCTCTTCAAGTAGTTGCTGGACATGACATTTAGATATTCTACCATAACTGCAAATTTCCCTCAATAAAATAGAACTCATCTTCCCCATAAGTTAGGTTCTTCACCTGACTTTCTATTTATGATAGTTTGTCCTTGTTTTAAGACTTCAGATAGTGAGAATAAGTGAAGTTCCGTGGAGGTGAACTTTGAAAACCTGGATGTTTTCTACATGGTTGTTAAATAAAGGAAAAAAATATGTTATGACTCAATAGATAAATATAACAAGAAAATTAACTTGAATTACAAAATAAATTTAGTATAGAAAAATGCTACCATATTTAAAGCACAACATATGCCAAAGAATGGCAAAGAATATAGAAAACATATATGTAATCTTTAAGACGTGGGCTAAGTAACCACCATCTACCACCTCTTAACTATACCACAAGGGTACTCAACCAGGGGCAATTTTTCCCCTTGGGGTGGGTATGGGGGAATGGCAACATTTAGAGACATTTTTGGTTGTTACAATGGAGGAAGTGCCACATCTAGCAGATAGAAATCAGAGATGCTACATCCTACAATGCACAAGACAAAAAATTATTTGGCCCAGAAAGTCAAAAGTGCAAAGCTTGAGGAAACTCTGCCATAACAGAATCTCCCAAGTCAATGAAGCCTGTAACTAACTGACCATGCATGTGCACGGCAGATCCTAGGATTATTCCAGAAGTCACCAAGGACTAAACTGCCTGATGAACATGAGTTCGTCATTCCTAAACATGGTCCAAAAAACTCTGGACAGCTCAAGTCTCTGCCTGGATAAAAGATCAGATACTCTGCTGATAGTGAGAAAGAACAAGCAGATCTCAGAAAAGGAGCCAACACCTCTGGCCATCTCCCTTTACCGTTATTCACATGTAAATCATATTTAAGAAGCCCCTGAGAAAAGATATTTGTCCAGTTTAAGTTGGTGACATTCGATAGGGGAGCCATGGCATATTTTGAATTGAAATGCTGTCTGCCTCTTTCAATGCTGAGATACTATGTATCTCTAAGAGGAACAGGTGAGGCTCAATGATATCAGCTGCTTCCAGAGTGAAAGCCAGTTAGGACAAAAGTCCCCTTGAAATCAGTGAAAGAAAGATCAGGGATTTGAGAAAAGATGAATAGGCAATAAGGGGGACTAAACCAGTTGAAAAGAAGTATGAATGTGGCAATCAGCACTTAAGATGTTAACTACATGTAGATACAGTACAGAATTTTCTCCCTGTTTGTCCCCACTCCATTTGTTGCTGCTTTCTTTGAGTGTGTGTAGCCATGTGCACAAAATACCTTATCCCTGTTTTATTTAGTTACTCCTTATTTAAAGAGAGCCTAAACTATTTTGTCAAATCTATCTTAACAAAGCACTGACAATGTGGCCGCTTCGGGAGGTAAAGGTAGAACTAGGAGGAAGATAAACTAAATAAACTCCTTCTCTAGGACAGCCTGAGAACTCAGTCCCTTAACAGATAGAGGAATCAAAAACTGCAATGTTGGCTTGTTCACTTCTGTTTATACTGCAAGCAACAGAATATAACATTTCCCTTTAAAAAATATTCTACTTTATGATCCCAAATTTAATCTTCTATCACTGGCTAATATGTGTCTATTTTGAGGGTACATGAGTTTCAGTAGGCTAATAATGGAATCAGCCAGAGGAAGGATAACTCAGGAAGTCGGTGATAGAAAGGAAGAAATCAAAGATGGTTTCTAGGACAGAGTGCGGTCTTCACATAAATAGGAAAGTGGGGAGTTGCAGGTTTGCAGGGAAGTTTAGTTTGGTAGTTTAGTATTGAACATTTGGAGTTCTGGTACAGTATTTAGCAAGAGTTTACAAATACAAGGGGCGCCTGGGTGGCTCAGTCGGTTAAGTGTCCGACTTCGGTCATGATCTCGCCGTCTGTGGGTTCAAGCCCTGCGTCTGGCTCTGTGCTGACAGCTCAGAGCCTGGAGCCTGCTTCAGATTCTGTGTCTCCTTCTTTCTCCGCCCCTCCCACGCTTGCGCTCTGTCTCTGTCTCTCAATAATAAATAAACATTAAAAAAAAAAAAAGAGTTTACAAATACAAGATTCCAAAGAGGGAGAGAAAAGCAGCAACTGAAGACAACATATTGGGGGCTCTCGCTGCTGTGTCCTTCAGTACCTGCTGAATACGTCTCAGATGAAGCTTCCTAAAACATTACCTACATCACGTCCTTGTTTTGATAACAAAAATCTCCCTTAGATCTTACATATCTGTTGAATAAAGTCTTGCCTTCTTGGCCTGGCATTTGAAGCTTTCCATAATCCAACTCAGCTGAGGGTTCAAGACTTATCCTCCACTATTTCCTTTCGTGTCTCAACCTTCTCACCAAACTCTACTGCTTGCCATCTCCTGAAACACCTGTGTTCTCTGTTCTCATGACGTCTCTCTGAACAGTGTATAAATTCCTTATGCAAGAGGTCATGTGTTATATATACATAAAACACAACGAGTTTTGTTTTATTACAGGAGCCCAAGAAATACGTTTTAACTTCTATTACTTCGTGTGTCTTCTGATACTGAGTTACAATTTGACCTGTAGTTGGAATTCCTGTGAATAGCAAGCCCCTAGGATAGGAAGGTTGAGGCAACTATGTAACAAACTAGTCCCTAGCCAACTATCTCTTCCACTACAAATAGCCAAGTTATTTTTGTTTAGCATAACACTGTTTGACTTGTATGGGGCTAGAATTTTTCAGGTTTAAATTACCCCTGAATAACCTGGAGAAATAATGTGTTCAACAAATATTTACTGAGCCTTTCTCCTGTGAAAGGTACTGCAACAGTTTTTGCCTCCAGGAAATTCACAGTACCTTAGCAAGTTTCTTAACCTTCTGGTGATGCCCATGGATTCCTTCTCAGAATGCTTATAAAGGTGTAAAATAAAATAATTGATTATAAATGAAACCAATTATCGTGAAATATAATTATCAAAATATTACAAAACAAATTTGTGACATGGCAACACATACGCTTTTTAAAAATGCTAAATAACAAGACCTGGCGGCAGGTCTAGTAACTTCAATAATTCCAAAACACTGATGAGTATAAAAGATATTTCAAGCGTCCTATATAGTATGTATAATGTGATATGAAAATATCTGAGTTTTCATTAGTGACAAAGCTATAGATACTGTTAATACTGTTAAGATTACTTATCTTATATATTTGTAAGAGGAAATTCTAAATTTCAGCAAGAAGTCACTGAAAATAAAGATGTAATTATTTTTCCACCCAAGTTCATGGACCAGTGAATTGCATACATGGATCCCAGGTTGGGAAGCACTCCACTAGGGCAAACTTTTTGTTTTTGTTTTAATTTAAAAAAAATTTACCGTTTATTTTTGAAAGAGACAGAGACAGAGAGACAGGGAGGGGCAGAGAGAGCTGTCAGCACAGAACTGGATGTGGGGCTTGAACTCACAGACCGCGAGATCATGACCTCGCGTCAACTGAAGTTGGACACTTAATCCATTAAGCCACCCAGGGGCCCTTAGGGCAATGTATTTTAAATTGTAGGTTACAATTCATTAGAGAGTAAAGCAATCAATTTTTAGGAAGCCCATCAGTACTTTTTAAAAAGTAAAAGACAATAATTTAAAAAATATCAGAGTGTGTCTCAGTAAGAGGAAGTATTTTTTCAGGTACTCTTGCTTCAATGATATATATATGTGTGTATAATATAAATTGTTTATAATATAAATTGTGGGTGTCACAAGATTTTAGGGGAAAAGAAAACTTTTTTTTTCTTTTGAGGAAATTATAAGAAGGACTTGAAGGAGAAGGAAGATTTGAGGTGGACCATGACAGACTAGAATTTTCACAGATATATGAGAAGCTATCTCAAGTATGGAGAACAATACATCCTAGAATCTAATTAAAAACTATCTTAACAATCATCATATGTCTTCTTTTTTTTTAATTTTTCTAATGTTTTATTTATTTTTGAGTGTGAGGGTATGGGTGGGGAGGGACAGAAATAGAGAGGGGAACAGAAGATCCAAAGCAGGCTCTGCACTGACAGCAGCAAACCCGATGCAGGACTTGAACTCACAAACTGCGAGATCATGACCTGTGCCAGTGTCAGATGCTCAACCAACTGAGCCACCCAGACGCTCCATATACCCTCTATTTTTGTTTGCTTGACACTTATTTGGTATTTTGTATGGTATAAACAGTGATGGTGAGCTCTAATCAAATTAAATAAATAGATATTTGTTAAACTCATATAAAATGCCTCACTTTAGGTCATGTGATGATTTTAAAGAGAAGTCAAGGCATCGAAGAACATTAAAATAACAAAGTATGGTGCAAGTACAGAGTGCAAGTGAGTTTAAGATAATTAACTTGGGTAGAGATAATGCAAGTGAGCCATTATTTTTACTTTCAAAATGCTCATAAAACAACAGGAAAAGGTTTGTTTGTTTGTTTGCAGATAAAGCCATAAGAACAGGGCCAAGCAGATGAAGGGACTAGAAGAACAAGGCTTTGAAGCTGGAAAGCAGATAGGAAATGACTTCCTAAAGTAGTCATATGTTCATCTTCCAAGAACAATCCTGGTTTACCCGTATTAATAGTCCTGGAATAATTAATAATAGTATCAGCTTTTACTTTCAAATGTGTTCTGGTTTGAACAATAAATAATATAATCATTCTCAACACAGAAGACATGAGAAAACTGAGTCCTAATTTAGCAATAGGAAATGGCAAAAACTGACCCAACTTGTGATATAGAATCCCCAAAAAACTAATTTGGGAAATGATAGCACCAAGTACCACTGGACGTGAGGTTAAAGGTATATGTGTTTGTTGATGGTGGTAGTGGGGAAGGGGTTGCAAGTTAAGAAATAGAGAAATAAGTTCCTTTTTAAAATGTTTTAATATTTTTCCATTCTGTCCATCTATACTGAATATATGGAACAGAGGACACAAGTCTGCTATGATGTTTCCATTTTCCAGTTGTTCCATTCAGTCACTAGACTTGAAAATTGGAAGAGAATGTGAGAAGTGAATAAAATGTGGAGATGTGGGGCAAATGGACATTTCTCTAAGGATTACTTGTCTCTTTCAGAATAAGAGAGTTTCTAGAACTTTCTTTGCTGCCCCTGCCTTCAGAACCACCTATTTAATGTTTAATATGTAATCTTTTCATTGCCCGATATTTTCTTCTTCCCTCTGTTATTTACATCTATTTTAAAATCATCTTTCTGGGGCACCTGGGTGGCTCGTCGGTTAAGCGTCCGACTTCGGCTCGGGTCATGATCTCACGGTCCGTGAGTTCGAGCCCCGCATCAGGCTCTGTGCTGACAGCTCAGAGCCTGGAGCCTGTTTCAGATTCTGTGTCTCCCTCTCTCTCTGCTCCTCTCCTGTTCATGCTCTGTCTCTCTCTGTCTCAAAAATAAATAAACGTTAAAAAAATTTAAAAAAATAAATAAATAAAATAAAATCATCTTTCTAATCATTCTATAGAGTGAAGCAATTATCTGGATAATTGAGGAACACTTACTTTGCCTCCAATTGTTCAGTCAATATCCTGTTTTGGGGCCTGAACTGTGAAAATCATTATATGGATCAAGTCATTTTTACCCTTCATTTTGCACAGGGAGAGAATGTGATATTAAAGTGTATCAGTCTGGAAACCGTCAAAGGACCTGCATGACTGAGATTTTAGGTAAACTGCTATCAAAGAGCCTTTGCTGTTTCCTTCCATTGTGCAACTTTCAGTTCCTTACACTGAAATCACGCAAACAATTGAACTCTTTGGGAAAGTCCATCCCATAGGAAAGCATGAAACATTAATTATTTCACATCACCAAATAATTAATGAAGGGTAACAGTGACGTTTCTAGGGAAGGTTAAGAACCTGTTGGGAATATACAATACAGAAACTTTGTGTAAGCTAACTCGAAAGTCACTTTCCCTATGAAGTCTGATCCTGTTGCAGAACCCTCCTTTGCAACCCCTCCTTTTTGTGAACTTACGGAGCATGGATTATTATCTTCTCGCTTGCACTACAGTTAGTGTGTCCTCCCCTGGAGGGACAGGAAATGTATCTTCTTTCATCTCTGTATCCTCCACAGCATTTGGCATTATTCTTGGCACAAAGGAGCCATTCAATCAAATGTAACTGCGAGGATGATCATGATCGTGATGGCGATGATTCAAGAGACGGGATATTTAAGTGTTTTGAGCATCTTCTACACAGAATTAAAGCTTTTATGTGCATTCTTTCATTCAAAACTAAAACCAAAAAACCCCAAGTCTAGAATTGAGCCCTGCAATCCTTGTTATATAACTTGTGAGATGGGATATTGAAGTCTGACGTATTTGAATGCTTAGAAACATTCAGCCCTAATTGGACTTTATCAGGATTGTCAGTAGTTATAGTCCAATCTCCCAAGATGCAATGGGAAAGAAAAATTACAGCCTAAGGAGTTGGAAAGGAAAAACAAATGCTTATTTTGAAGAATAAGGATGGGGAAGAAGTGATTTGTGATCACTATAAGTAGAATTTAAATTTTACATCCTTTAAGATAATTTTGTTTAACCTTAAACATTGCACGCTTTTATTTTTTTTTAAAGTGATCTCTGCACCCAACATGGGGCTTAAACTCACGACCCTGAGATCAACAGTCAGATGCTCTACCAACTAAGCCAGTCAAGCGCCCCTAAACATCACATATTTCTAATTTCACCTTTTTTCAGAACCTACTAATAAGCTAAAAACTTAATGTGATGCATTTATCTGCACAATTACAATAAACTATATCTACTCTTCAGTCAGAAACTCATGTTTGCTGGGGAAAAAAACCCTTAATAGATGGACAGAATATTTTAAAGTAGTTTCTTTTTTATTAATTTTATTAATTTCTTTTTTTACATTGCAATGTGGCCAGTGTAGATTTAATCTGTGAAAGGTGCACAAAATACCTAATTAACTATTAGCTAATAGCTAATTACCTATTTCTTTTCTTTTACCTGCACGAGTAGTTCTTTGGGCTTTTGCTCCACCGTGGTCGATTGCAATTTCTCCTAAATCTCAATTTCCCATATTTTCCTTATAGTAGAATCCTCTGTAAAAGTATAGTTTCCTAACCCCACCCTAGATCCACAGAATCAGAATCTTCAGGAGACTGGGAAATCTTTACTTAACAGATGACTTTTATGGTCAGATGAGTTAGGAAATACTGTTCTGAAACATTCTTCTGGTCTCCTTGAGACAATATTTTCACAAGACTAAATAAAACATCTCCATTGTTCTGTACTACAAGTGTGGCTACAGGAAAGCTCAGTAAACACTATTCTGCACCACTGCTCTGATTGACAACTCACATTTACATTTTAGGGTGAAAAAATGAAATGTATTATATATATGGATCTCTTCTGACTCCCTCAACACAAGGAAACTTTGTGAGAGCAGAGTATCATTTTTTTATTTCACCTGTGCTCCTCACAGACCTAACATAGGCACATAGTAAGTGTGAAATACGTATTTCTTGAGTCAAAAATAAATCAAATTGTATATTATTGACAAAGCAGGAAGCTAATGATAGTTATGTTGGCTGAATTCATTTTGTTGTTGCATGGAGGTCACTCTGCTATCTTCTGCCCACCAAGACCCAACTACTATCATCCAAGATTTCCCACTTGGTAAAGGTGAATGGAAAATACTAGAAAAGCTCTTGCCATCAGTCCTCTCTCCCTCATGCATTCCTTCTCTCCTGCTTTTTTCCCCCCAATCTCCTTCTGTTGAGTCTGTTTTGTCCTCTCACACCCAAGTAATGGCTTTATTTACCAATATAGAATGTCAACTTCAATGAGACAGTCACTCTCTCAGCAAAACTTTCTTGTCTTGGTCAGCATATTAATAAAATAAACAGTATTTCTCAATCTATAAACCAAACCATTTCAATGATGAAGGTGGGACATGTCATTCTCTAGTGGGAAAGCAACTTGCAGCAGATACTGGGTGTCACTGAACCAAGAGGTCTCTTGCCATCTGAAACAGCTCTGGGCCTGAAGATTTGTGGCTCATCTGGCCTTTCCGGCAATCACTGGGTGCAACTGGCCTAGTTGCAAGAGAAAGTGTGACAATGGCTGTGGTAGATTGTGTTGTCCGAAAATTCTCACCAAAATTTTTCCAGTCCCATATGCTCTTCTGGAACCTTGTCACTTCCCCATCAAGAGACAGTCTGTCTCTCCTCCCCTTGAAACTAGAGGAGGGGCAGCATGGGCTTTGTGACTCCTTTGACAAATAGAATGTGTTGAAAGGCTGTGTGATTTCCAAAGCTCAGTCATAAAAGATCATAAAAGGAGATATGGCTCTGCCTGGATATGTCTCTTTCTTGGACACTCACCCTTCAAAAATGGCCTCCATGTTATAAGTGAGCCCAGGTGATATGGAAAGGGCGCATGTACATATTCTGACTGACAGCCTCAGTTTCTGTTCCAGTCAACAGCCATCATCTCCTGCCAGAGGTGAGGGAATGAGCCTTCAGATAATTCTGGCCTCCAGCTGTCAAGTTACCCCAAACCTTTTAATCTTCCAGCTGAGGGCTCAGACATTATGGAGCAAAGACAAACCATCCCCCTGTGCCCTCTGTACACCTGATCCACAAAACCCTTAAGCATAATTGTTTTACACAACAAAGTTTTGGGATAATTTTATCATATAGAAGGTAATGGGAACAGTGGCTAATTTGATAAAAGGAACAGAATACAAAGGTTACCTAACCTTTGCCGAACAAAGTATTAATCATGGAAATATGCACCCACATTTCTGTGAGAAAAACAAAAATAATAATCCAGTGCTGTGTTGTAAGCATAAGCTAGGAGAGATAATCCTGTCTTCCCGTCAGAAGGTTTATGAGCCAAATGCTGATAGGAAATTGATACATTATTTTAAGTTTTATTAAACACTATTTTTTAAAATTAGCGATACTTAATTTGGAAAATACAAACACCAAGAAAACAATAATTCCACTGCTCAAAACCATCCACAGCGAATTTTTTTCTGTATTTCTTTTCTTTCTCTAAGCATCTGGTTTTAAACATGATCAAGATTCCATTACTGATGCAAAATTTTAATAACATATACAGTCTTTTCATCCTCTTCTTAGCTTAGTTCCTTCCTTCAGAAGGGCCCTGTGCTTCTCTTTCCTGCACAGCTGGAGATCCTCCTCCCCTGGGAAGCCTTCCAGGACCACCCAACCCACAGAGATGTCTACCTCAAAATTGTAGCACTAATTGCCAGCACTTATTGCTGTATAATCACATATTGCCTCATTAAATTGTATGTATGTATCTTTAGATGTCTGTTATCATTCGTATAATCTTTTCCATTATACCTTATCTCCCTAATTAAATTGAAAGTGACTTCAGGGCAGAGGCCCCTTTTTTAATCTTTCTAGTCCCTACACCATTAAATATATACTTAGCAGACACTAAATATTTATTGAGAGAAAAGAGGAGGAAGGTTTTATTTCTAATACTTTCAATTTATTTCAAAATTCTTTCATCTCAAAATAACACTAGTTATTATCATATATTTGACATGTGTATGCCTATGTGTGTATATATATATATATATATATATATATATTCATATCTCTCAGATTTTATCTGGAAAAGGTATTACAAGGTCCACAATTTTTCCATTATCTTTCACAAATATGCCTTTATTATAGTTGCCAACTCAGGTATTCACAATTGCTTTTTTAATGCCCACATTTTATTTACAGAGTATTTTATTACAACATTCTAAGAGTATGCACATACATGATTAGAAAGTGAAGGTTCTTGGAGGCTTTGTTTGCTGTGTCAAAGGTTTTGGTGTACATGCAAACTGCAGGATGAGATGGAGACTGTCTGAAATTGTTTTCATACCAAGTTAGAACTTTCAGGAAAGGGCTGGAGAAGGGAAGGGAGATTATAAACTATTCAGTTTTTTGTTTTGGTCAAGAGCATACAGGAGGAGCCCAAAGCAACACTTAGGAGGTTAAATGCAATTTAGGGGACATTTTGTCATTTTGGGGAGAAAGAGAGAGAGAGAGAGAGAGAGAGGTGGTGATCTCTCCAAATTGAAGAGATGTTTTTTAAATATTGAACTGGAGTTTGGGAAGTCTTGGTGTGTATCTAGCCTTTATAAGACTGACAGTTACAGGATGAAGGCCAAAGTGGAGAGAGTGGAAAATTAACACAGCTGTGTGAGAAAGCTCGTGGAAATGGGTTCTGTAGGATATGTGATTAGGACCAGAAGGTGATATTTTATGTTCATCACCTCACTTAATTATTCTCTCTGTGGTTTTTAAAAAAAATTTTTTAATGTTTATTTATGGGGAGTGAAAGCAGGGGAGGGGCTCGAACCCACGAACCGTGGGACCATGACCTGAACCGAAGTCAGACACTTAACTGACTGAGCCACCCAGGCGCCCCTCTCTGTGTTTATCACCTCTGTTCACCACCCTCTCAGCCATGTTATCTGCCTTTAGCTCTCTAAGACACAAACACATACACACATACACACACATACACACGCTTTTTCAAAGCCTGGTAAATTTTATCAAAAGCATCATATCCAGTTTCAGCTCCAGTGTGTTTTCTCTTTTTTGTTTTCTTTTTTTTAAGTTTATTTATTTTGAGAGAGAGAGAAAGAGTGTGCACACATGCACACGAGGGGGCAGAGAGAGAGAGAGAGAGGAGGGATGAGGGGATGAGAGAAAGAATCCCAAGCAGGCTCTGTGCTGCCAGCATGGAGCTGGGCACAGGGCTCAAACCCACCACCCACGAGATCAGGACCTGAGCCCAAACCAAGAGTCTGATGCTCCACCAACTGTGCCACCCAGACGCCCTTCCAGTGTGTTTTTGTGATGGAGATTAATTCTCGCCTGACTCCTATAGGTGTCGGGAGGAGAAAGGGAGGGATGGAACAACCCGAACTCCTCAAGGGAAGCAGAGGAAGGATGGGCCTGGGCCTGGACCACTAAAGGACAGATGCATTTTTTTCACACAGGAGGTGGCAGCAGGGGGCAGCTGACCCTCCCTTGTGTGCCAATCGTGGTTCAGGTGTGGGATGGTGCTGTAGGCCATGGGAAGGGCAAACAAGCTAAGGTCTGAGGCATGCCCTTTTACGAACAGAGAAGAAAGATCAATTTATCTTGAGAGAAGGCTACATACAGGTCAGGGAGTTTTAGAAGACAAGGCTGAAAAGGCAATTTGGGGCAGCGTAAAGAAGGCCTTGACTGCCCTGTCAGCTCCTCACACTCATCCCGCTCTCTCCTTGTCCAGGAGCAGCGGCCTGGGCAGAGATGCTTCTATTTCCTTCCAGAGAGGAGCCGACACAGATTCTCAGCCTTCATCTTGAAAAAAGCACCTCATGAGTCTCTTACATCTCGAAGACCAGCAGATGGTCACTGCACTGGAGGAGAGCTAATTTGCCTGACTGACGAATGGTTTCCTCCCAGAGAAGAAATTAGTCATCAGAGAACTAGGAAAGCCAACGAACCTTCCTCTGAGGTCATCAGAACACTCAGAATGATTTCCTTAAACATAATATTCTCACCACCTTAAAAACCTGTCCAGATAAAAGGGGTGGAGGGAGAGTAAGAGCAAGGGGCAAGGAGAGAGAAAGAGGAGAGAAGGAATTGCTGGAGAAGAGGAGGGAGTGATAGAGGAACGTGACAAGTCCTGCTGCTTTACGGTCATTGTGCTGACCCCTTGAAGCCACGTCTCTGTCCTCCCTCATGGGCCAAGAAAAGCCATATTTGAAGGGTTGACCTATAGTAAAGGAAGCCCCAAGAATGGTGGAAGAGATCCTCTATCTTTCTCCTTTCTCACTGATTTTACTGGCAGCATTGAATGTGCAGTTTTTGGTGTGACTTTTTTTTTTTTTTAAGAAAAGAGGAATTTATTAAAAATGGAAAAACTAGAAGCTGAATTGTGATAGGGGCAGTGGGCTGATAAACACACTGCATCAGAGGAAATAAGGCCTAGTCCCAGCCTTCCTCTTGCAGTTGCTTAAGAAACTGAAAATGTATAATCAGGAAGCATTCCCTGGGTTCTTCCTTTTGTACCAGAAATGACTGGGGTGAGCCAGGTGGCGGAGAGATGGTCTTCCTTAGCACACTTACTTTGTTCTTAGTATGTTTGTTTGAACACCCAAACACCATCAGGGAGTACATAAAAGGACAGACAAACACCATGCAATCATGCTCCTGAGGGCCATAGTCTTGCAAAATAAAATGCAAAACTAGGTTATTCCAACTCTTGCAAATTGTCACTTGCCAAGAGACCACAGGAGCCAAAATGATGCATTCTAAAGACAGTGATGTCCTCAGGAAGGTCTACACAAAAGTGAAATTAGCCTTATTAGTAGGGTGATGTATTAGGGATAATTGATTTTTGTTCTTTAATAATGCACTTGACTATTTTAATGTTAGATAAAAATAACAGCATGGGTCTATCCTATGTTTCCCTAAGAGAACCTTTGTGGGGCGCCTGGGTGATGCAGTCGGTTAAGCGTCCGACTTCAGCCAGGTCACGATCTCGCGGTCCATGAGTTCGAGCCCCACATCAGGCTCTGGGCTGATGGCTCGGAGCCTGGAGCCTGTTTCTGATTCTGTGTCTCCCTCTCTCTCTGCCCCTCCCCCGTTCATGCTCTGTCTCTCTCTGTCCCCCCAAAAAAAAAAAAAAAAAAAAAAAGAGAACCTTTGTATTTGCCAAAAGGACATTTCATGTGAAGCTGGCACATATTGTATTGACTGGAACAGACTATGTGGGAATATTTCTTATCTTTAGGTCCCACATGGGTGCGTGACTCCCTGATATCACCAATGTGACATGGCTTCTGCCGAGACACTGTTGTCTTTGGACACATGCTACATAGGACTTTCGATGAAATCCCATGAGCTGGGGGACAGCCCACACCTATATACTCTGTAATTCAAATCTGCTGTGTTCACCTTTCACACCTTTCTATAACATGGAGATCTTGTTTACACTGTAAAAAATTGAACACACACACATACACACACACACACACACACACACACACACACACATAAAGACATGGGTTTAAACAAGATCATGATTCATGACTACTCAAATTATGGGTTGCTCTGTTCTCTATTATCAACTGCCTGCTTTTTGTTTATAAAATTGAAGTTAGCAAAGAAGAGTATTTTTTTTCTTACCCTCATTGCTACTTAACATCTAAGTGTTGGTGGGTTTCACTGACTCTGATAACATGGAGACAAGGGTCGGTAGAAGCAACACAGGCCGTGATATCAGAAAAGAAACCCAGACAACCACGCCAGAAACCCAGCTCCTCACTCAACACTTAGGAGGTCGTAGGTAAGGCTCTTCGTTTCTCCAGGTGTCTGTAAAATGAGACCAGTTAGACTCTTCTGAAGGAGAAGCAGGAATCAAATGAAGTAATAGGAACAGTCAGCAAAGTGTCCAGCACAGGGCAGGCACTCGTGAACATTAGTTGAATCTGATTCTGAACCAGTGAGTGGGAAAGAACACAAAACACCCATCAGGACTATTTTTAATCCTAAAAGCATTTCTGTTAGCTGAGGAACATGTTTTGTGTGTTGTACTTACTAATCTGGAGGTGACTAGTAAAGTCCCTTCATTTTCTCAACAATAAAACAATGAATTGCTGAGCTTTTTCCATTGAATCTTTTTGGCATTCCAGCTAAGATTTGCACACAATAAATCAGACATAAGCATTATTCTTTAAGTTCATGTTGCCTTCCTTCCATGTACATGTACTTCCAAGAACACTGCCTGTGTGATCATCCTTATGTTCTGCTTTACTTCTAAACATTCAACAACTACTTTTGCAAATTCCTTTCATTAATGAGAAAAATATCCTTAACCTGGGGGAAATGTGCTAATTCCTTTAAAATATTTAAAGTTGAGACATACCAGTTAGACATATGATGTCTATGTTTTAGGATGTCTAGATGTCCACATTCTCAGGGCTGGGGAGGAAGCAGGTCCTCACTTTCAATGAGCCGTGGAAGATGAAATGATAGCTCAAAGGCTGTGTCAGCCAACCAGTTGGAGCTCAAGCTTCCCGTTCCTCAGCTCACTCACCATGGCTCTGCAGGCAGGGCCTCCCGCGATCACCATGAGTAATCCAGGTGAAGACAGGGCTGAAGCAAGCACAGTCTTGCTGCTCCAAGGTAAATTTGTTCTGAGTATTTCCCTACCACTTCGTGTGGGGAGGAGAAGCTGCGTCTTGCGCGTGTACCTGGAACACCCCTCGTCTCAAACTGCTATTGGTTTGTCTACAAAGAATAAAATTGAAGAACAGCAATAATTACACCAGAAACCAAATCCAATTCTTAACACGGTAACTAGAATAATTTAGTACCAAGATTGGTAATAGAACCGACTCTATTAGTTCTGACTCACACAGACTGAGTTCATCTAATGTCTCTGTGTCTCACTTTCCCCATCTGTAAAAGAACTGACTGCACTTACGTAGATTCTTATTTGTTTCTGACCATCAGTCCCTCTTCCTCCGAAATAGCATTCCCTTGTCAGGAAACTGAAACCCCCCACCTTGCCCCAAGTGCAAGCTGACCACATCCTCCTTGGGAGTGATTGAGCCGATGTGTGGGCACAGGACCCAGTTGGTGCTTTCTGAGTCTTTCCCTGGGATTTTCAAACTGGAGTTTGGGAGAAGTTCTGTGTGTGTGTGTGCGTGTGTGTGTGTGTGTGTGGTAAAAAAGGGATGGAGACTGACATAGGGCTGCTTGTAGCCTGGAGTAGGAGCAAATGAAGTCAGCAGCAGACAGAAGAAGAGGTAAGAGAAAATCCTATCAAGTCAAGACTGGGGGTTCCAGTTTTCCCAAGGTGGTTACATCTCTCTCCTTCCTGAGGTCTGTGTGTGTGAGACAAGGCAATCTTCTCTTACCTAAGTAGTTCAAGTTGGGTTTCTGACTCTTGAAATCAAAAGAATTCCAATTTACCTGCTTTATGTATCCAGAGACAACCTGAAGAATTCCTCAGGCGAAAGGAGCAGTGTATATATTTTACATGATGGAGCACTGATAGATAATTTTTTTCAGCATTATAATCCATTTCTTGAAAGTAATTAGAAATGACAAGCAATGCTGTTGCTGACTCTATTTGACAGGGTGCACAACTCATAAGAGAAAGAACCGAATATTTGTTAACGACCGACTTCCTCTGCAAAATCCAAAAATTTTAAATTACTTCAAACAAAATTATTTCCCAACCATTGAACCCAGTGACTGTTTTCTTCCTTCTCTTATGTCTCAAGTTAACTTGTCCAGCTGTGTCTATAGAGCCCTTTCTGTTCCTTGGGAAATTTTACCCCATTACTTGCAAGTTTCCATCCGTTAGATTCATTGTTTCTATCTTCTGCCTCCATTTCCACTGCTCCCTTGCCCTCTGCTCCCGGTGTCCTTATGCCTTCCCTGCCTTAATAAAAGCTCCCCCTACCCACATTCTCTTCCTGAGATACAGATAAAAACTATTTCTTTCCGCTGAATCAAACAAACCTAGAGTAAGAGGCACAATAACCTGAACAGATCTAAGTTTGATCGGAGTTTTATCAGTTTCAGATTATCAGTAATGTGATATAGCAAATTAATGTGTACAAATTACAACTGTCCAGTCTCTGTTGCAATTTGCTCATCTGTAAAATGGGGATAATAATACTACCTACTTAATAGGGTCTGTGCAAGGAGGTAAGACAGGCCAAGTGTTTCACAGAATTCTAAATGCACAGCTACACTCCCCAATAAACATTGGTTGTCATCAGTATTATCATAACCTGGTCTCCATTTCTGCCCAGGCTTCTTTTTCCCCTTAACATGCTGCCCTGTGTCTTTTCTCCTCCCAGTCTGCTCTGCCCACCGGTTCTAATCCCTGAACCCAGTTCTTCTCAGCTGTCACAGACCTCTCTTCAGCATTTGGCCTCCTGGTTCACCATCTCCTGTTGGCATCTCACTCCTCCTTTAGCCTCTCTGGCTCTCTTCTTAGCTCTTAAATTCTTCTCTGTTTCTTGACAAGCTTCATTTTCTTCTCTAATGGAGGCTTTACTGCTGTTGATTCATTGGTCCTCTTCATCAGTGGAAAGCAGGGCCATGTTGAAACTGGAGCCAGAACCCAAGTGCTAAAGGCATGTGTTGGGCAGGTTTTCAGACCACAGATTTCTCACCAAGATAGGCAGATTTTGTTTGGTGCTCAAAGATACAGTGGAGCAAAGGGCTAAAAGGGGTTATAGAAGAATGTAACAGACAAGGCTTCATCCATTCAATGTTTAATATCACCAGACTTAATCTTGGCCAAATTATAACTAGATATTATAAAAGAAGATTTAAATAAACTTAATAACACAATGGTCAAAAACTTGAGATCCATCTAGATGTTAGCTTTTTAGATTTTTTTGTTTAGATTACCTTTACCCTGATTAGTAACATAATTGCTGTAGAATGAATACCTAGGTTATTTATTTAGTCGAGTCCTCATTTGTTGATCTGCCATATGTCTTCCATTACAAATCCTCCTGAAGTTGTACATCCATTTCTGTTATTTTCCAGTGTCTCTCTAAAATTTTCTATTTTCTTTTTTCTTTTTTTTAAATATTTGTTAATTTTTGAGAGAGAGAGACAGAGTCTGAGCAGGGTAGGGGGAGAGAAAGAGGGAGACACAGAATCGAAAGCAGGTTCCAGGCTGTCTGAGCTGTCAGCATAGAGCCTGACATGGGGCTCAAACTCATGAACCATGAGATCATGACCTGAGCTGAAGTTGGACGCTTAACCAACTGAGCCACCCAGGCACCCCTAAAATTTTCTTTTTTTTTTTTCTATGTCTTACTGCAAACTCAATTATTCTTGGAACTTCACATCTAAGAAAGTTTGGGAATGAAATTCAAGACATCTCCAACGTGAGCAAGGAGCTCCTTTATTCTGGGCGATCTATTGTTTCACTCTACAAGAAATGAGGCCTCACACATGTCGTTAAGTGATAGGAATAATTATTCAGCCTTTGTTTAAACATGTCATCTAAAGTTTCTTCATCCTGATACAATTAACTAATAAAGATCTCTCTTCCTTCATTGTCCGTCTTGTGAACTGTTTTCTCCTTGAAACCTCTGAAAGGGGTCACTTCTCCTCTGCAGTTTTCCTTGAGAGTAGGGACTGTACTTTTTTAATAAATATTTATTTATTTATTTATTTATTTATTTATTTATTTATTTATTTAAATAATCTCTACACCCAACCTGGGGTTCAAACTCACAACCCCGAGATCGAGAGCTACATGCTCAACCGACTGAGCCAACAAGGCGCCCCAGGACTATGCTTTTTGCATCTTAAAAAAAATTTTTTTTAATGTTTATTCATTTTTGAGAGAGAAAGAGAGTGAGCAGGGGAGGAGCAGAGAGAGAGGAAGACAGAGGATCTGAAGTGGATTCCATGCTCAGAGCAGAGATCCCAATGGGGACCTCAAATCCACAAACCATGAGGTCATGACCTGAGCTGAAGTCAGACGCTTAACCAACTGAGCCACCCAGGCTGAAGCCCAATGTCTTTCATGAGATAATTACCTAATACATGTCTGATGTTCTGGACAGAGGCAGGGAAATACACTATGGGGCTTCTTTAAAAACCCGCCTTTGTAACCACCGAGCTCGTATTTAGTGGGATGCTGAGCCAGTGACACCACATTACCTACCACTTCTTCCTCTTCACAGGACTCACCAGAGGAAAGCAGTCTCCCTCACCTCGCTTCCCTCCCTCTAAACATACTTTCTGTGAACTGGGAGATGGGGACACTGATTATGGGGTAAGGGGGGAAAGATAGCGTCTACATTGTCAATTCTCATTATCTCATTTGGTCCTCTCTACCACTCAGTGAGGTAGAGAGATTAGATCTAACCCCATTTCACAAGCAAAAGTCTAAAGCTTAAGACAGTCAAGAAAATTCCACAAGATTATTTCTAGTGGCTGTATAGTCGGCCTCCAGACTCCTATCCAATCACATGAAATTCTCACGGCCATAGATCTTTAGAGGTCAGTGTGTAACAACAGCTATGCTTTCCCTTTACAAATGTAAAGGCCCTTTCGTAAATATTATCTGCTGTCAATACAGAAATGAACCACCAAGATTCCATGCACCAACTCCACCAGTTCTTTCTAGTAAGTAGAAAGATGTAACTAATGCTTACCTGATGTATTCATTCTGTATCTCAGTAATTGCTTTATACTTTCCCTAAGATTTTAGGGGAACTTCTTTTATGAAAATAAATGTATTTGTATCCAAACCTGACAGCAGGAATTTGATCTTCCAAGTAGGCAACCTCAGTCGTTGGATGTATTTTGATTTAAAACGAAATCAGATTACTTTTTTTTTTTAATTTTAAATGTTTATTTTTGAGAGAGAGCGCGCGCACACACACACACACACACACACACACACACACACACACACGCATGAGTGGGGGAGGGGCAGAGAGCAAGAGGGAGACACAGAACCCAAAGAATCCAAAGCAGGCTCCAGGCTCTGAGCTGTCAGCAGAACTCAAACTCACAAACCATGGGATCATTACCTGAGCCAAAGTTGGAGCTTAACTGACTGAGCCACTCAGATGCCCCTCAAGTGACTTATTAAATTGAAATATGATTGATATTACACTGTGTAAGTTTAAAATATACAATGTCTTGATCTGATGCATTTATATATTGCAATATGATTACCATCTTAGGTTACCTAACACCTCTATTATGTCACATAATTATTTCTTTTCTTTTTTGTGGTGGGAAAAATTAAGATACAGATTTTTAGCAACTTTGAAGTTTAAAAAATTGCACTGTAGGGGCTCCTGGGTGGCTCAGTCAGTTAAGCGTCTGACTTTGGCTCAGGTCATGATCTTGCAGTCTGTGAGTTCAAGGCTGGCGTCGGACTCTGTGCTGACAGCTCAGGGTCTGGAGCCTGCTTCAAATTCTGTATTTCCCTCTCTTTCTGCCCCTCTCCCGGCTCATGCACGCGTGTGCTCTCTCTCTTTCAAAAATAGATAAACATTAAAAAAAATTGCACTGCAGTCTACAATCTCTATGCTGTGCAATAGATCTCCAAGACTCATCTGTTGGTTGTAGGTTTGTACCCTTAAACAACATCTCCCCAATTTCCCCACTCCCCAGCCCCTGGTAAGCACCAAATGACATTTGAAGAAACTCCACTAAAGTTTCCAGTAGGCTACTGATGAGGTTTCTGGGGTGACAGTGGGGTTTGTGGGGTCCAGAGCTGACGACCAAGAAAGAATTCTTAAGACGTCTTTGGTGCAAAAGGTGATTTTATTAAAGCATGGGGACAGGAACCGTGGGCAGAAAGAGCTGCCTCGGGATCATGAGGAGAGACTGGTTATGTACTATGCAGTTGAGGCAGGTAAGGTCCAGGGGAAGTTTCCAGTGAGATTTTCATATGCTAAAAGGGACTCCCAGGATAGTGGAGGCCTAGCTATTGTCAAGCTAAGGTTGTTTTTCCCTCTAGCAAAGCATTAACATTAAGACAGTAGGGAGTTCCCGGAGAAACGTTTTACTCTGCTAGCCTCAAGTATTTGTCACTGGGCTGCAGGTTTATAAAGAAACTTAGTTCTTTTTGCCATTTCTTTCTGCCTTTGTTTCCCACATTACTGTGGATGGGGGGATGTCGCAGCTCCAGGATTGCCTTTTTCTTGTGATTTACTATGATATTTTCAAATAGATGGAGACTCAGGTCCTGCAGGACTATGATCAGTTAACCCTTTGTTTTCCCCCTTTCTTTTGTTCTTGGGAGTGCCCTAGGAATATCACACATATCCCACCTGGGAGTGGGAGCAGGGATGTTTGTGGCCTATCAGCTTGCCTTATGTTTCCTCATCAGCTACAACCCCTTAAGGGCAGAGAAATGTTTTATTTACCTATATACTCAGCCCTGTAGCACTCTGCCTGGCATATACTATATACTCAATAAATATTGAAATGAATGAATGAATTCATAATTTTAGTTATCATCTATAGAAGTTCACTTCCAGATCCACCAGTTAACTACCTCCTAACTTCCAAGCTTGGGGTTTTATAATTGCCTGTCATTTTGGAACCCCTATGTAAATAATTATAATTCAGTAAGGAAAATCTAAGAGCAATACAATGGCAAACTTAGGGGGGTAATAGATTAGAACATCAAGATAGATTTAATCTCTAACAAAGACCATAGTCGCAAATACACGTAGGCTCAGCTATGACTAGAAAACATGTAATGTATCTAAAACCAAAGAGCACCAAGGGAAGAATTCTGCCTATAGAGAAAATTGGAAAGAGAAGACAAGCACCATAGCAATTGGTATGCTCTGAGATTGGTGTGTATTTTCTGCTCGAGAAGAATTAGGTAGTTTTAGTACATCACCTCTTATTTTGCCCAAGTGGGGAAGATTGCACTTTTGCGAGTTTTGTAAAGACCTACTTGTGCTTAGGGGTGCCTGGGTGGCTCAGTCGGTCAAGCGTCCGACTTTGGCTCAGGTCATGATTTCGCGGTTTGTGAGTTCAAGCCCCGCATCAGGCTCTGTGCTGACAGCTCAGAGCCTGGAGGCTGCTTCGGATTCTGTGTCTCCCTCTCTCTCTGCCCCTCCCCTGCTCATGCTCTGTCTCTCTCTGTCTCAAAACTAAATAAAACATTAAAAAAAATTTTTTTAAAGACCTACTTGTGCTTAATTTTGATGGAAGTCAGTGGTAAAAGGAGGCTCAGGACCCAGCCAGGATGGAAATTCAAATTCAGTGAAGAGTCAATAATGGTATATTTCTCTTGTATAGGGAGAATTTCCCCAAGGAACAAGAAGAAACAATCTCTTATTTGCTCAACAAGGAAGTTCAAAGATCTTGTTCCTTGAGGTCTGCTCTCTACAGAGGAGAACCATTGTGTGAAGCAAGGAGAATGTGGAAGGTTCTAGTACAGACTCTGCCATTAATCTTTTGGTGGCCAGGGATGGTTTAACCTGGGACGGCTGCATGATGTAGTGGAGAAAATCAGACCTGTGTTCTAATCCTGACCCTGAGTCCTAATAACTATATAAATGTGGACAAAGCCTTTCTAGGCCTGTTTGCAGGTTTTTTGAAGAAAGTGACCTATTCTTTCTTCCTACTCCAACAGAGAAACTGCTTCAAACTTGTTCTGAGCCCCAAACTGCTTTCCAAGCAGCCTGCCTGGCTGAGGTTACCTTGTACTGGGGACCACTTGTTTATTGTGCAAATAAGGCCAAGGTATTTGCCCAAGGCCTTGCCTCAGCAGAACGCTAAACTCTGTTAAGCCCTTTGTGGGAGTTTGGGGATAAATACAATTTATTTGTAGCCATTTCATCACTGCATGCTTGACCTGCTTTATATAACTATCTATCCCAGTAACTCATGCAGTCCAATCATGTCTAATATATTCATAGCCAAGTTACAAAATATTCTCTTGCTGCTGTCCTTGAAATATCTTTTTACTTCAAACTTAACTGACTCTCTCAAATGAATATCCAGGGCCAGGAAGTAAATATTGAGATTATCAGGACCAAGTTAAGGCTGACTGCCTCCATTCATTGATTTAGCAAACATGTTATTGAGCACTGTTACAAAGGACACAATAGGCCTGTAATGGAGTCACTTGTGCTAAATCGCATGTTTGCAAATCAAGACTCAGTACCTAACCTAAGTGCAGTTTCAATCCCCATGCCCAAATGTAACCTATAATCAGTCCACATGGAAAGACTTGGTCAACCCTAGTGATATAATCCACCCGATAGACCCCTTCTGTTCCTGTAGGAAGGCAACTTTACCTGAAACAATGAACTGTGTGCTAATAATTTCCTTTTCCCACCTCCTTTCTGCCTTTAAAAACCTTTCCTTCTCTACAGCTTTGTAAAACTTCTTCCTTTTGCTAGGGAGGCTTCCTGATTCATGAAGTGTTGGAAAAAAGCCAACTTGATCTTTAAAATTACTCAGTTGAATTTTTGTTATTTAACGGCAACTACACAGAACTACATCATTCCAGGGGCGCCTGGGTGGCGCAGTCGGTTAAGCGTCCGACTTCAGCCAGGTCACGATCTCGCGGTCCGTGAGTTCGAGCCCCGCGTCAGGCTCTGGGCTGATGGCTCGGAGCCTGGAGCCTGTTTCCGATTCTGTGTCTCCCTCTTTCTCTGCCCCTCCCCCGTTCATGCTCTGTCTCTCTCTGTCCCAAAAATAAATAAAAAATGTTGAAAAAAAATTAAAAAAAAAAAAGAACTACATCATTCCAGGCATTGTGCTAGACACAGGATACAGAGATGGAAAGTGTGACCCGTGCCTTCACACTGGGTCATGGTGAAAATTTTGGTGTAGGGGTGAAAAATCAGATTTCGAGTAAATAGACCTGTGTTCTGATCCTGACTCTGTCTCTTATTAATTGCATAAATGTGGATAAAGTCTTTCTGAGCTTCATTTTTCACATCTATAAAATGGGAATCATACTACTTCACATGGTTGGTGTAATAATTAATGACATAAAGCTGGAACATAGGAAGCATTCAATAGATGGCATCTGTATTGTCATTGTCATCACCATCCTGGGGACTGTCAAGTAAATTAGCAATTACAGTATCACATGTGACATATGAGGATAGGGAGAAGGTACTATAAAGCAATATCTGGGCCAGTGATGAGGAAGAAGACTCATGAAAAGAGAGGAACTGATACCAAGCTGAGCCCCCAGGATAAGTAGCAGGAGATCAGGCAGGGGAAGACATTCTAGGAAGACAGAGTATTAGCATCTATACAAGCCTAGAGGCGGAAAAAAAAAAAAAAAAGAAAAAAGGCAGGCACTTCAGGAAACTGCAAACAGTTCTGTATGTGTGGACTTTGGAATATATGTAGGGAAGTGGTGGGAGAGTGGTGAGAAGAGAGGGACCTTGCTGTCACCCTTGCAGTTGCCACAGGCCCTTGCTCCCCACCTACATACCAGGTGGTCCCAAAAGACCATTTCATTTGGCTTTAGGCTTTAGAGTATGGGTGTTTTGTTGTTGTTGTTGTTGTTGTTTTGGTTTGGTTTGTTTTTTTGTTTGTTTGTTTTTTCAGCTTTCCATTTCTTCCTATGCTTCCTAGGTCAATGTAGGTGTCATAAGGGAGGATCAGAGCTCTGATATAATCTTCAGGGGTTTCCCTAAGAGGTGTGACCCACCTTCCAATACCAGAGCAGCCTATAAGTTCATTCAACTCCAGATTTAGGAGGAAGTCTTTACGTCTGGGAGAACAGTAAGAAGAAAGAAGTATCAACAGTATTCGGCTACTGCAGAAGCCATTCCTATGGTCAGTATCTTTCCATCAGTGATGGCTTTGACCTAGATATAGCTTAGAGGGATGGGTTTTAATCTTAATAAAATGTCCTATGGGCAAGTTCAGTCAAATCAAGTCAACGGGCACTAACTTAGCATTTACTTTTTGTCTAGGACTCTACTAGGCACTGGAGAGAAAGACTAAAGCAGTGTACTGAGACTCAAAAGGATTACCTAAAGGCCAAGTCCATGGTTATAAGCAAGCAGGCACAGCAGAACTGGAAACCCAGGTCTGTAGAACTCCAGAGTCTATGCTGTTTCTTATACATTATGCTGCCCTTTTGGCACTAAACACAGCCAATTTAGCTCAGAGAGAGCTAGGAAGTAAAGTACAAGCCATGGACAATCATGATTTTGCAGATCTGAACCTGAATGAGCCTGACACAATAGACGTCTACATCCAATCACTGGAAGAAATATTGATTGGCCTTGGAAAGGAGGAAGAAGTACAATGTGACCTGGAAACGCTTAACAAGCTCAGGCGACCTTGAAGAAGTCAAAGCATAAGCTGCTAGTCAACTGAGCTCTGGGAAAATCAGTTGAAACCATAACTGACCCTTGCATCTGCCTTCAGGGTAAGTAAAATGGTCCCTAAGGAGCTCTGGGGCAGGAGATCAGTCTGTTACAGTGGGCCATGAAGAACAAAAGGAAATAGTAGTAGTTGAGGAGGTTTGTGAACTATTCAGTTGCCTTCAGTAATCATTATCTGGGACTATACATCGTGTCTTATTGGTGCATGTGGTGGGGAGAGGAACAGAATAAAGAGAGAAATTGATGGAATCTGAAGGCAGAAGAATCCAATAGACAAATGGAATGAACTTATATTAGACTAGAAATTCACTTTAAGACCCACTTGTCATTTGGCTCTGCTACCTTTAGACACAAAGATTTCATTTTAGGCATCAGTGAGAAATATTTGTGTAACACTAAAAGGGCAGATATAACTGGTCCATCTTACCAAGGAAAAAGGTGAAGTAGTTTGAAATCCAGTTAGTTCCCTGAAAGTGATAAACATGTACAGACTTACACAGAATGGGAATTGGGGCAGATGTTAACAACAAGGATTGGCTCTAGAAGAGATAGCTGAGGTAGAGAATTCCAGCTAGTTCACTAGTGGGATGTGGAATTAAGACACTCTCACTCCCTCTATTTTGGTTTTCCTACCTATATAATGGAGATGATGATAGCTTCCCTGAAGCTGCCTCATAGAATTATCAAAAATATGAACAATGCAGCATATTAACGTACTTTGAGGTCTTTGAAAGATGCCTTTTGTACGTATTGGACATGATTTTGTCATTATCATTATTACCTTATCACTGCAGAAAGTCATGCTTAGAGAAGTGTGTTGGCCATTTGACGTCAATTTATGGCCGAGTTCATCTTCCTCCCTGATTTCTTTCCATGCTGATGGACATTAAGCCAATCTAACTGGTCTACTCAACCTCTCTAATATATCATGAGGATCCTAACCTTTGATTCTCTGCTCACGTTGTGCCTTCTGAATTTTCTTTCTGTTCCTCTCCATTTTTCTGAAACACTTCTTTCAAAGTCTAACTCAGGTTTCCTCTCTTCTGTTTCATGACTGTCTCTTTTTCTTATTCAGCACCATGTTAGTTAGGCTTCTCTAGAGAAGAGCACCAATAGGATATACAAAGTATATAGAAAGAGATCTATTACAAGGGACTCGCTCATGTGATTACAGAGACTGAGAAAGCCCACAGCCTACTGTCACAAAGCTGGAAATCCAGTGGTGGAGTTCTAGTCCAAACCCAAAGGCCTGCAAACTGTGGGGAAATAGGTTCTAGTTACATAAATGGGTTTGAAAAAAGCTTAGGGCAGAAAGCTGCCACCACAAGGTGAAAGCGTCTGAGGTTAGCTAGTGAGATATTGTAATGGGATCATGAGTTACTTGTTATATCACCTGCAGGAAATTACTTTCCATCTTGTGCCAATGTACCTTGATCACAAACTCCACTTGCCCCCCAGACCTTTGCTTCTTATACACACAAGTTAATGATTACTGTCTGATTGTTTTCGCCATGTTCACATGTGTAAGATCTTGTTTTCTTTACATTCACCATGTGGGTAATATCTTGAGAGCTCAATAAATATGGAGAAGAAACCCCTGTTCAGGGATTTTGTCTCCTCCCAGACATTAGCCTCTCTCGTATTCAATTCTGTGTCCACTCTCTTGCTGGACAAGAGAGAACTCCAGACTCATAGTCTGTGACAGTAAACCAAGGGAGCCAATGGTGTAGGTCCAGGTCTGAGTATGAAGGCCCGAGAACCAGAGATGCCAGTGTCTGAGGACAGGAGAAAATGGATATCCCAGTTCAAGCAGAGACCAAATTTATAACTCTTCCACTCCTTTAGTTCTATTAAGGCTCTCAATGGATTGGATGATGCTCATCCACACTAGTGATGGAGATCTTTACTTAGTCAACCGATTCAAATGCTAATGACTTTTGGAAACACCCTCACAGAAATACCCAGAAATATTTTACGAACCATCTAGCATTCTTAGTCCAGTCAAGCTGACATGTAATAATAACCGTCTAAAGCACACATCGTCAATAAACACTTATTGAGTCCCTACATATAAGTAGGTAACGCTCTAGGCACTGAGGACGTAGCCCTAAGAAAGGACACTGCCACTGTCCTCAGGAAGCTCCTGGTCTCCCTCAGTTTCTTTCAAAATTTCTTGAGGTAAGAAATATATTTTACAACATAATCCATCACACAATCGTATATTTGTGTCTTTATACACACACACGCACACACACACACACACACACACACGTTTCACAATACAATGTCTATGTATGCTGCCTTCTAATATCTTCTATTTTGTCTTAAATGATGCTGGTTGTGACCCACTGCTATGATTTTAACATTCCTAATGAGTCTTGACTCACAGTTTAAGTAACACTAGTCCCACTGAGATATAGAAGAGGAAATAGTCATATAAATAAATAATTACAGTATTGTGTTAGAAGCATATACTTTTTATTGTTTGCCATTGTATCTATGAGACTCACATTACCTATTCCAGTAGGGACTGTGGCCTATATCTCTTTGTATGCTTCCTCTGTCCCTCAACCTTTGTATAGTACCCTCCACAGAGAATGCAATAGATCTATTCTTGTTACTGAGAAGAACGTATTGCTTTTGCTAATGATTGTGCTAGTGCAGGTCCTCTTAGAAGCAGATCCAAGGATGAATTATATGTGCAAGAATTGTGTTGGGGTCAATGCCTATGAAGGATAAAGGGGGAGGTGCAGAAGAAGGTGGGGAGAGCTTTCAGGCCATGATGCAGATCTGACTGCAACACAATGCCAGGGAAGTTTGGCCAAGCTGATAGGGTGTCCTTGAGCCAGAGCCACCTATTGGGCGAGTCCCAAATCTTGCAGGAATAGCTCTGTGCTTCCTCAGTGGCTAGCAACAGTCTGTAGGGAGTGCAGCCTCAGTATGAACATGATGGGGGATCCAGATGGGCAGCAGCTGGGGTTGTCAGTCAATGATGCTCCCTACACAGTTATGAGTGATGTTAGTTTTGATATCATAGGCTAGGTTTCCCTTTTCAACTGGAAGCAAGTGGTAAACAAATTTAAGGCAAGTGTCTGTCATTTTCCAGCTGTACTTTGTTGCAGATTCCTCCCTCATACCCCACTTTGGCTGTAGAGATGAGGCCCTCTCCAGCTGGCCCTTCACTCTCTAGCCACCCCACCCTGGGAGAAGCATTAGGGGTTTCTTCTGACCCTGTTGTTCCAGGTTAGTGTTCCTTAGATGTGAGGTGGGGAAAGGGAGTTAGTGCTCAAAGAAGCATGGAACAGAAGACACCTGAGAAAAACTGCTGACACCAGCAGGTCCTACACAAAGATGCTGGATCTTTATAGCCTCAAACCCAGAGACTCAAATGAATTATTCCCTATTAGTGACTCAGTTTCCTCCCTCCATCCCCCGTCCCTTATTTCCACGGCAGCCTACATGGCCAATTTAGGGACCTTGAAGAGGCCTCTCATCACATTTTAATTGAAACACTGCACTTTGTGCAATAAAGCTTTCTTACATCTTCAACAGGTTGTGAAGTTCCTGGGAGCTGGGATCAGTTCTATTGCTTCTAGTCTTTTCCATCATCTTGGGACAGAACTTCCCAGGCTGGGTCACTGCCTGGACACCCTCTGATGGCCTCTCCCTATCCACTGGAAACAGGACCTCTTAGTGATCTGAACTTAGACGTGACATAGCTTATTCATAACTGTCAGAGCAGATTGGCAAGATCTACGTCTGTGATCGCATTTTTAGGTAAAGGAGCACCCGCTGACTTTCATGGCTCGATAGCTCATAGCAGTTCCAGTTTCGGGACTGGTTCTCATGATATCACTGCTCATGAGTAACAGTGAAAAGAAATTTCAGTTGAGTTAAATAATTACTATACTCTGTTTGTCCAGTGTTCCACTTAGCAGAAACTCAAGCCCTGTACAAGCGAAATCTCATTAATCCTCACAACAGTTCTGGGAAAGAATTGGCGATATGCCCATTTTGCCAGTCTGGGAATAGGAGACTTGTAAATTAAGACTGACTCAATCAGTCAAATAATAGTAAGGCACCATTAGTGACAGTGTGGCACTTGGGAAACCAAGGAGACAGAGACCGAGTCTGTGAGTACATCCTCTCTAGGCCCAATCAAGTTGGCAACCTCTAGACATGGCCTCTGGTCATTTAGAAGACCATCCAACTGAAATCTAACTTATACATTATTCACTTAATTTTGATGGAGAATTACAACCTCTGTCTTTCTATCTCCATGGAAGGGTCAGAATAGAAACTACATATACTGTGTGTACCATTGTGATAGTAGTGGGGTGGCTTTGGGGAAGCCAAGCTTCAGAAGAATGGCTGATCTTTTAGGTACAGGTAATGGCTGCTACAGAGTAGAGAAACCATCTGAGCTACCTTCTTCCTGACGTTGGACAATACCCTGATTTATTGTACCCAAGAAGTCTGCAAGGACCTGATTTAGCCCAATCCAACTAAATCTCAACTTAGACTTATGGGAAATAGAGTGATTTGACATCAGTGGGCTAAAAGCCTCTATTCTATTCCTTCTTTTCTCAAAGATGGCTTTCCAGTTTAATAGCCATGGGCTTCCTAAAAAAAAGAAAACATCCTCATATTTCCTTAAGACCCATTCAACACCACATCGACTGCAGCATGCAAGGTGATTCCCAAACAGCATGCTCCAGAAACATGAGCCTGAGCTAACTGTCATCATACCACCCATTGAGGAATTTATTGTTGGTTCTGGTTTCACAACTCAGAAACACTTGGGCTTTGCCCAAATGCCACTGAAGCTTCTACAATTCACTGTCCTATGCTCTTCCATGTTTTTTGCTGTCCACGTGGCAGGCAGTGTGGTGTGAGCTTTTGTCAGTCTTAGATGACTTTTTTATTGCCCCTGAAGAAGGTGACCTTTTGACTTTGTACCCAAATGTCATTTTGAAAGGTGCTTCCCATCTATCTGTCACTTTTGGAGGAAATCTCCAGCCATTACATGGAAGTGCTAAGAAAGGATCATTCAAGCCCACAGGACAAATGCAAAGATGGGGGACAAGAATGAGACATTGAGAGGGTGGTCCATCTTTTAAAATCCTATGCTTCTCCCAAGATCTTTATTATTCTTAACTAAACTGATTTTCCTCCCCTTTGTATTTCTATACACTTAGTACTACTCTTATGACATTTACCAAATTTGTTGTGTCACCAATAATTTCATAATTTATTAGTAAGTATGAAAACCTTGCATTTACATAATCTTTTATGGTCTCTGAAGCTCATTAACTCATTAACAATGAGTTAGCGCTGCTGTTTTGAGTCAATGCTATCTCATTTTGAGTCACATGCTATCTCACTTGACCCTTCCAACACCTTAGATAAATTACTTAATCTCCATAAGCCGCATTTTCTTCCTTTATAAAAAGAGTTGCATCACCCTTTCTTAAAAGGATTGGCATATTTTGTCAGTCTAGGAAAAGAAGACTCATCCAAATGAAGACTTATAAATCACTTAATCAAATAATGCTCTCCAGGTCATTGTGAGGAGCAGATTAAACTAAGGGATGTGACGACTGATTTGTAAAATGCAAAGACACATAGAGGTATAGAACAGCAGAGACTATAGCTTCTAGCTTTTGTGACTGAGTGCCAAAACAGAGACTTGAAACAATGCATGAGAGAGGGAAGATTTATGTGTTGTAACTGAATATTTGATAAGATAGTTGTCTGGTCAGTTGGACTTTTGGGCTGGTGCTTAGAGGAAAATGCCAGGCTTAATGAGTGTGAGAGTCAATGGCATGGAGGCAATAGTTGAAGGAAGGAGCATGGATGACACTGCCAGGGAGTGGGTATAGCATGAGAAGAGGCCAAGAAAAACCTATGGAAGGTCTTCTATGGAAGACCTTCTATGGAAGGTCTACATGAAGGTCCATGTGGAGTCCATGGAGAGAAGACAGCTGAGAAGAAGCTGGACTGGCAGGAAAGCCAAAGGGAGGAAGAAATTCCAAGGCAGATACCAGGAGCCAAATGAAATGAGAAGAAACTTTGTGTCGGCAGCTTAATAGGCCACTGAGAGCTTTGAAGGGGGTGGTTTCAGTAGCAGGTTGAAGGACGAAAGAGACATGAGGAAATAGAGGCAAGTAATGGAGAATGTGCATTGGAAACCATCCATGTGACAAGTTTGGTGACGAAGGACAACAGACAGATCAGTAGCTCTAAGAAGGAACAGGACCAAGGGAATGAAAGAAATAATAATAGATAATTCTTAACATTATTCATTTTAATTAACAAACACTTCCATAGCATTTATGTGTCAGGCACTGTCCTAAGTGGCTTACAAAAATGCACTTATTTAATTTTTCAACTCTACGTGATGAGATAGTTATTATTATTATCTCCACTTTTACACATGAGGAAACTGAGGCATAGAGTGGTTCAGTAAGTTGTCCACAGCCACTGTTAACAACAGCAGAACTGGCATTCAAACTACAGGCAATCTAGGGCACCTGGCTGGCTCAGTCAGTAGAGTATGTGACTCTTGAGTTCAAGACTCATGTTGGGTGTAGAGTTTACATAAAAATAAAAATCTTAAAAAAAATTAAAAGTAAATATGTCCTGAAGGAATCCTTGACATTAAAAACAAAACAAAACAAAACAAAAAAGCTGTAGGCAATCTGGTTCAAAAGTCCTTATTCTAACTCACTTATTTCTTTTTTGGAATGGTTTGGTAGTAGCTTGAGGAAGAAGCATCAGGACTTTTTCTTATTTTTAATGGAGAAGACTTCAACTTGATTGGGTGCTAAGAAGAGGAAGCCAAGACCTTCAGAGAATAAACAAGAATTTCTGAAAATTTCCAAAAAAAAAAAAACCAAAAAAAAAAAAAACAAAAAAAAACCACCCCAGGATCTGAGAGCCTGTGAGTGGCCATGATGAGCAAGTGTGTTTTGGACAAGAGTTAGCATGAATTCTTCTAAAGTAGGAGGGAGATGGGGAAAATATTCATTACATTTTGAAGTGATAAGAGATAAAAATGAGAAAATTCATTTCAGATGGATCCTAACAAGGTTTCTACTGAGAGAATGGGGAGGGGAGGTAGTTCATGGCTCAAGAAGAAAAAGCTGCAGCTTCCTGGAACTTCCTGGAACCAAGGAATCAGCTCTTACCAAACAGCACTGAAGGTTGCCGGTGTGATTGCCTGGTATGAATACTGGCATCCTAGATTCAGAGCCGCATGCTGAGACCTCAAGGCTCCTCTGTCGAGGTCTAGGTCTGTTCAGAATGTTACGGGAGATAAGATCAGTGAGCACTTGTATGGTCTAATGTTTCTATGGCGCTCAGAGAAGAAAGAGCTCTGTATACCTCAGAGGACCCGGGAAAAGGCTGACTTGAGCTGGACCTCAAAAATCAGGAGAATGTGAAGGATAGAGGAAGAGACACAGTTTTTGGTGTTAGAAGGAGTGAGAGGAACAGAAGGATCAAAAGAAGAGAAGTGGGCATTAGAAGGAGCTCTTGGTCAAAGTGTAGAGGCTGGGCATGAGGGGAGCAGTTGTGTTCCCATCAGAAGACAACCCTACCCAGGGCACCTGGGTGGCACAGTTGGTTAAGCATCCAACTCCTGACTTCAGCTCAGGTCAAGACCTCACGTTTAGTGGGGTCAGGCTCCGGGCTGACAGCACGGGGCCTGTTTGGGATTCTCTCTCTTGCTCTGCCCACCCCCCTCAAAATAAAGAAATAAACATTAAATTAAAAAAAGAAGGAGAAGGCAACCCTACCCAGTGACCTTCTCCTGATTTGGGTCCCTTTGGGTCCTCACATCTCTATCAGCCTTCTTGGTTGTCTCCTCCCTTTGTTTCGCTTTTTTTTTTCCCCATAGCAATTATCACTTCCCAAAATGTCATATTTAAAATTTGTATTTTATTTATTTATATGTGTTAGGATACAGGCAGGTTTCCTGAGAGCAGGGATTATTGTCTGGCTCACTAGTTTATCTCCAGGACCTAAATCAGGCCTGGTCGATAGAAGGCACTCCCTCAAGATTTGCTCAATGAATGAGTGCACCTGCAGCTTCAGGGTTAACCGAGGGTCCTTCCAGGTGTAGGCTGGGAATCAGGCCTCGAAGCCTGTGAAAAAAAGCCTGACCACCTCCTTCTCCAATGGGCAAATGGGCGTTCTTTAACACCCAGGTGAAAAGCAAGCTCACAAGAATTAAAGGCAGAGACTGAGGACTGACTGAGGAAAATATCCTCTCACAAGGAGGCAGGAGAGGGGAATTATAACAGACAGATTTTAGGCCAATTGACCCAGAATGGTTTTGGTGGGAGGACAAAGCCCCTGGTTGGACTTGACAACTTTGGAAGGCCTCACTGGTTGTGTGGAGCCCTCAGCTCCTAGTAATCTGTTCCTGAAGCTCTCAGTGGGGACCACGTCAGCCCTGGTCAAAGGGACAGTTGTATTCCAGAGTCCTCTTGTGGGTATGGAATCTTTCCTCAGATCCTGGTCTAGGGAACAAGGGTTCTTTGTATCCTTGCCAGGTTTTTTTAGATTGTCTAATAGGGAAAAACATGATCTTTTTTTTCTCCTACATACGTTTAAGTTTAAAGCTGGCCTCAAACAAGGCAACAAAACACACTCTGTTCAGAGGCCAGGAGTTACAAGCCTGGGCCCTGCCCAACTGTGGAGCTGATGCATCATAGGTATTCCCACGTGCAGAAGCATCAACAGTCACCACAGGTCCTGTGCCCACCTCAAGCTGCCAATTCCCTTGGGCATTCGCATGGGGGTAAAAGTGAGTCAGCTCCACTGTGAAGGGGTGACCCAACTCATCATATTCCTGCATCTGCAGAGGGAAGGAGATCGGATCCCACATATGAAATACCTTGTGCTTTTCAAAAAGAGGCAACTTACTTTTCGTCAGCGGCGCTGCTGTTTTGAGTCAACTGGCCACTTGTCAGGAGAGGTTATTTGTCAGGTAGGCTGAGCTGGCAGTTTCCTGGGAACCCTGGCGGGTGCCTCCACTCTCCCAGGGAGAGAGACCTGTTGGCTTCTAATTTCCTTCCCCCAGAGAAATCCAAAATGTGGTCTTCTCTCCCTCTGATTGTCTGCTAGGAAAGGGTGGGCACTGGGGGAAAACCCGGTTACACCTGTCGACCCAGCCTCCTTAGCTGAAATAGGCGTCATGGAACAACCAGCCCATCCCTCGGGCCGGGATGCCTGCTCAGAGCCCGTTGCCTACCGAGCAGAGAGGCAGGCAGGTCCTGAGCCAAACTCTCCGTGGCCAGGGAAACCCTGCTGGTGTCTTCTGGAGCTCTGGTCTCAGCTGGGTCTATGCAACACAGCGCTGGAGGGCTGGACTTTGATACCTACATCAGGATGCTGCCTGGCAAAGGCCTGGATGTGTCATGGCTGCTTGGCTCTGATAAACAGGCTGTGGGTGTCACCCTCCGGGCCAGAAGACTGATAGAGCAGAGTTGGGCTGAGAGGATCTGGCTCCAGAATGAGCCGAGAGCCTTGTGTTTCTGACAACGTCCTCCCTACTCTTCCTTTTTTCTTTCTCTTGTGCCATGGACTTAACCCCTGACAAAGAGGCAGAATGCATCACGAGACTTGCTCTGTTCCAACAAAGCCAGGGTTCTAACCCCGGGTCCACAACTGGGTAGCTCTTTGTCCCTAGGCAAATTGCTTAATTTCTTTTGCTTCAATATCCTTAAATCCATCTGTAATAGAAGGATGGCGAAACGATATGAACTCCAAAACCTATGAGAATTAAGAGTTAACACACGCAAAAGGAATAGGGTCTGGCATAGTGCTCCATAAATGACAGTACAACGGTACTTAGTGGCCACAGGAAGGTTCCTGTAAGGCCTCTGGAAAGTTGCTGCCACAGACTGAGCCAGGGAGAAGGCATTAACAAACATTAAATTGCTAAAATATGTTATTCAGCCCCGTTCCCCGTCCCCACCCACTTGCCATTCTTTCCGCTTGGTGATCCTTGGGGGAAATTGTGTTACTTTTGTAACTACCTTTATGAACCCTCAGAATTGTTCTCTGACCTTGTAGATCTCCTACTTGACCCAGCACTTAAGGCTATGGTGACCTGATATGTACCTTGATGACCCCCACACCTCACAGATACACACTGTAAAGGGCAAAATTCATTTGATTGCTTTTTAGCTTTTCTGGCCCTTAAACTCTATTTTCGGTGGATTTTGGGTGGGTAGGTGGGGACCATTAACCACCACCAAAACCCAGGTACCAAATCTGTTTTTTCTATCCACGCATGACCTAGTGTTTTCAAAAACTGAGGTCTCCAAATAATGTAGCCATGAGGCTGAATCACTTCCATTTTTACATGTCTGTTTCTTCAGAGGATTGTTTCTTTAACCAGTGGAGGGAATATTAGAGAAGGTGAGACCCCAGAAAGTCCCATCTGCTCCCAGAAAAAACATTGAGGGCAGCCAGGAGGCCCTCTCCTAATTCTTTTCTAAACCTCCCTCCCCAAGTTGTGTGAGAGAGGGGTTGAAGAACATCATAATGTGGTGAAAACAACCTGCAAATCATATTTATCTGTGGAGCCTGAGCACATGGTAGCCAAGAAATAATGAGAGCTGAGAGCCAATGCTGGCACTCCTGGGATCTTAGGGTACCTCGGAATCACTTAGACGGCTCCTGCCAACAGTATGCTGGGTCTCATCACAGAGTTGCAGCTTCAGGAGGACTGGAGTGGCCCTGAGAATATTCCTTTCCATTCCTGGGAAATGCTGAGGATGCTGCTCTGAGACCCACTGGTTTCTCCAAACCAAAGGGATTCTCCAGCTTCTCTCTAGCAACCCAGAGTCACTGGTTCCTTGCCACTACTTCATTCCTCTGCAGAGCTGAGAGGCTGGGTGGATAGTGCCGCCGTTAGGAGGAGGTCAGGCTGCCTGGGTTGGATTCTCGGCCGCCGTTTATAGGTTGTGTAATCCTGGTCAAATCACTTAACCTCTGGACCCTAGATTCCTCCCAGTAGTAAATACAGCAGATGCTCGAACAATGCAGGGGCTAGGGTTGCTGACCCCCCACACAGTTGAAAATCCAGGTATAAATCCCCGAACTTAATACTAATATCCTACTGTTGACCAGAAGTCTTATTGGTAACATAAACAACACATATTTTGTGTGTTACATATATTATGTACTGTATCCTTACAATAAAGTAAGCTAGAGAAAAGAAAAACGTTATTAAGGAAAACATAAGGTGAGGCGCCTGGGTGGCTCAGTCTGTTAAGCGTCTGACTCTTGATTTCGGCTCAGGTGATGATCTGATGGTTCGTGAGTCTGTGCTGATGGTGCAGAGCCTGCTTGGGATTCTCTCTCCCTCTCTCTCTGCCCCTACCCTGCTTGTGCTCTCTCTCTCTCTCTCTCTCTCTCTCTCTCAACAAATAAATAAACATAAAAAAGATTTTTAAAAAGAAAAGCATAAGGGAGAGAAAATACATTCATTGTATGGTATTGTCAAAAATCCACATATAGACCGGCCCGTGCAGCTCAAATCTGTGTTGTTCAAGGTCAACTACTAATATTTCCTGAGAGCTTACTACGTGCCAGGCACAGTTCTAATGTATTCACTATTTATTTAAATCCTTATAAGACTATGGGGTGTTACTATTATCCCCAATTTGCAGATGAGTAAGTTAAGGCACAGAGAGGGATAATAATAGTAAATGCCTCATGAGATTATTATTTGCATTCAGTGAGATAATTCATGTCAAACTGTCATTTGAACATCGAAGAATGTTAGTTACTTTTATTATGGAAGCAAGGATCTGAAGGTCCTCTCCTTTTGAGAGTTTTAAGGATTTGCCCAAGACAGTCATATCCGTCAACCTATCCCACCTTGAGGTTTTCCCACAGGAGATCGTGCTCCACGCTTGCAGACTGTCTGTCTCCTGAGAGCTGCCCCAGTCCTAAGGGCCCCAGGGCATGCGTGGGTGGAGAAGTGGGAATGAGGGGGGCAGTGAGGAGGAAGTCTACGTGAAAGCAATGGTGTGTGTGCGCCTGGGTAAGCAGGGAGTCCCGTATGAGATCTGACAGGGATGGCTCTCGGGAATGCAGACAGTTTGCAAGCTCACCAGACCAAAAGAGGAGAGCAAGAGAGAAGAGAGAGAACGCCCCAAGCTCCTGAGCTGCACCAGCACATTCCAGCATGATTGACACTTGCTAGTGGCCTTTGTTTTCGCACCAGAGCTGGAGGGGAGGGGACAGAGACTGGGCCGTTGCTTTTCCTGACCTCAACACATTTTAAGCTTTCTTTTCACAGGTCAGGACAGAGGGTTTTCATTAAACCTAGGCCGAATATGAATACGAATTGGTATTAATCATCATCGTGAAATGAAGGGACAGGTGATGATTAAACCTTTGGAACTTTCCAGCAACGAGAAAATATTCTGAGATACAAGTTCTCATCATTTAGTTCTAACCCGTGATCTATGCCTCCCAGTAGTTACACGGGTTACTGGGTTACTGAGCCTCCCCTCTGACCTCACGCTCTGGCCTGTCTCTGGAGCAGCTCAGGCCCGCTCAACTCTTGCCATGTCGCCTCTCCTGGATGGTTCCTGATTCCCTTTCCCAGGCACCACCCTGGCCCAAGCTGGATGCAGTGCCCACTCTCAGCCTTGTCACAGACGCACCTCTTATCCCATTATTGCCCTACAGCTCCCTGACTTGTCTGCCTCCTTCCCTCAACACGAAGACACGTGCATCTCACTTGCTCCGATTTCCCAGTGCCATGCACAGCACCAAGCTGTAATAGATAACCATTAAATATTTACTCATTTAAATATTTAAATATTTTGTGCACACCCACCCTCTCCTTGCTGTGCTAAGCGCAAGGGGAAGGCTTGATTTCTTCACTCTGAGAGAACAATGAAAGGCAGGAAACGATCTCTGACTAATCCAGTTTGGTTAGCGGTAAACACTGAGGTGGAAACATGTTTGACGTGCACCAGCCTGGGCCGAGGGAGAACTGGTTGAGTTGAGCAAACAAGAGGCACCTGCCCAGTGTGTGAACCTTTCCTAAGTGGACAGATGACCGAGAATGTGTCTGAGCTGAGACAAGAGAATGCAAGGTCACACAGCAGGCCTCACTGTCCAGTTTGATGGCCTTCTAGATACCTAGTTTCTCTTGCGCTCCCAAATCTAATAAGACCAGCCTTCCAGAGAGCCTTCACCATGATGAAGCGGTTAGGAGTGCCACAGGCTGGCAAAGCAAGGCACTATAGGACTTGCCATCTTGTAGGGGCAAGCATTATTCTCGTCTAAAGATATCCCTGGCAGACAGAGATCTCTGGACCCACTTCTCAAACCCCATAATTGCAGACTTTATTTCCTCTTCCAGTTGTTTGGTCCCAAATATTAACCCTTGGTCATAAGGGGAATCAAGATTAAAAAGGTATTTGGGTGGGTGGGGTACATGTCTTTGCAACTGGACAGATACCTCTAAGGTCATCTCCTAATAGGTCAGTAGGGCCCTCTTATTGGGAAGGCAGATAGTCTGCGGAGGGGTCCAATGTGTGCACTTGCTACAGAAGGACTCTGTAGTCTTTAGCACTGCCCCTCGTGACTGTCCAATCAGTTTTGACTCTCTGTCTAATCAGTTTTGCATTCTTACTTCATTAGGATGAATACATGTTCATTGAGGGCAGGTACAGGTTCTGGTGCTTTAGCACAGTTCTGGGGACTTGGGAGAGAGGGAGGAGGAGAGACTGTACTTACTGAAATACAATAAAAATCAAGAAAGGCATTGGACACAAAACCCCTGGTCTATCCATCATATTTCCAATCCAAAAGCAATGCTCCTAAATTTAGTCCCCTGATTTTATAAACTTCGAGACACAAGCCTGTGTCAAACTTCTATAATATGGAAACAAGCCCTAGCAAAAAATGTGTTGCAGTCTATTAAGGAAACTGGTGAAGCTTCTCAGAGGCTGCTAGGGAGCTCAGGCATCCGCTGAGGGGAGCCCCCTTTTCCCTCCCCTCAGGTGACAAACTTAACCAAGGCCGAATCTACTTCTTCATTTTGGAGTGAAATTTGGCTCTACCAATCAGCACCCTTCCCTGAGCAGTGGAAGCCAGCCAGATTCAGCAAGCTAGCACAAGGCAAACTCATCCCCGGGAACACTTCCTTTTTTCCACAAACACTAAAATTACTTTGCTTTTCCTCCAGCTCTTCAAACTGAGACACCTGACATAGCAAATGACCTATCTGGCATTCAAGAAGAAATGACTGAAGGAAAAGAAGTCGGTTGTCTTGAAACATCTGAAAAAAAAAAAGATACTGGAGAGGGGTGGACTTGTCCTGCCCTACTTACTGTGCGGGAGGGTTAAGAGGCAGAAGCCTCACGGAGAGCGATTTCAGCTCAGCGGGAAGGCCAATTTCTACAAATCCCAGCCATCTAAAATGGAATGGGCTGCTTTGTGGGGTAATGAGGCATTTTTGAAATATTTAATATACTTTTTTGAACAGGTAATAAATGCCACAGGATGGAATTCAAAATGAGCAAAACTATATGAGTGTTAGTCTCCTTCTTCCCCGTTTCCCAGACATTCCTTTCTTCTTCTTCTCCTTCTTCTTCTTCTTTTTTGGCTTACTTATTTTTGAGAGAGAGAGAGACAGAGCTCGAGCAGGGGAGGAGCAGAGAGAGAGGGAGACACAGAATCTGAAGCAGGCTCCAGGCTCCGAGCTGTCAGCTCAGAGCCTGATGCGGGGCTGGAACTCACAAACTGTGCACAAACTGTGAGATCATGACCTGAGCAGAAGTCGGTCGCTTAACCGACTGAGCCACCCAGGCACCCCGTTTCTTTTTTCTTCTGAAGAGGCAACCTCTCTTACCTGGTATTTGACCAAAGGCCAAACAACTCTCCATAGGGAATACTGTAAATGGGCCATAGTTTCTGGCACTGGGCAAAATGACTTCGGAGAATCTTCCATGTCTCAGATCTTACCGTTTGTGTTTCCAGCTCATACTCCTTAAGGCGGTACCATAAAGCTGAATTTGAAACAGTGAAATACACATTCGCTGCTGGAGGGTCAGGTGGAGGACTTAAGACTTGGCCATGGGAATATTGGACCAGCTCTGAGCAGCCCTTATAGCAACAGGCAGATCCCAACATGTGACCAAAGAAATATCAGAGGGAAATGGACCACAGACCCTGTGTCAAGCTTGTGGGAACCCTTTGCCAAGTGTACTCCTTCCCCCATTTGGTACTGAAGAGAACAGAGTGTCAGGAGATTGAGGAAGGGTCATGACTTAGAGGAAGGGCTGGGTGTGGGACAGGGAGGAGATAGGCTGCGGGCTGAGAGCAATGAAAAGTTCACAGTGCTGCAGGGACTGCTGGGAGCCCTCACACTGGTGACCTGGGCAGTGACCTTTCCTGCCATTGGAAAACCTCAGGTGTTCCTCTTGTCCTTTCTTCCTGGCTGTCCCCTGCCTTCTCCAGTCTCTCAAATGCCTCTCGAGTCTGTTGTCAGAGTACCTAGAATGTATGGTTTCATTCCTGACATACAGGGCTATACACGACTGCATACATGGAATCTCTTTTCATGTACTTGGAAAATCCAAGGGCATTTTCGATCTTGAAGGTAAGCTCAAAACTCTGCTCCTGACAGATGAGTCCGGCTGCAGTGTTCAAGGGCATCCAAACCTGACAAATCCAGGCAGCATCTGTCCTATTTTAGGAGCTTGGCTATTTCCCCAGAACAAATGGAGAAAAGTAAAACAGGTAGGGCTTTCCAGCAGGGCTCTAGACTCCTTTAATTACAAGAAGTATAAGAGGCCATCTCGCCTATCCCTAATTCAGCTTCTTACAGGGGAAACAAATAATAAAACCATTCATTATTGTCATTGTTATAATGGCCATCATTCATTTTAAAGTCCAAGTAGTCAGTGTTTATTGGGGCGCCTGGGTGGCTTGGTTAGGTGTCCAACTCTTGATTTCGACTCAGGTCATGATGTCATGGTTTGTGGGATCGAGCCCCACATCAGGCTCTGCACTGGCAGTGAGGAGCCTGCTTGGGATTCTCTCTCTCTCTCTCTCTCTCTCTCTCTCTCTCTCCCCCCCCTCTCTCTCTCTCTCTGCCCCTTCCCCACTGTACACACACTCTCTCTTACTCTCTCTTTCTCTCTCTCTCTCTCTCAAAATACATAAATAAACTAAAAAAAGGGGGGCTGCCTGGGTGGCTCAGTCAGTGAAGCGTCCGACTTCAGCTCAGGTCATGATCTCACAGCTTGTGAGTTCGAGCCCTGAGCCAGGCTCTGTGCTGACAGCTCAGAGCCTGGAGCCTGCTTCAGATTCTGTGTCTCCCTGTCTCTCTGCCCTTCCCCAGCTCATGCTCTGTCTCTGTCTCTGTCTCTCTCTCTCAACAATAAATAAAACATTAAAAAAAAATAGAGGGGTGCCTGGGTGGCTCAGTCAGTTAAGTGTCAGACTTTGGCTCAGGTCATGATCTCACGGTTCATGAGTTTGAGCCCCACATGGGGCTCTGTGCTGACAGCTCGGAGCGTGGATCCTGCTTCGGATTCTGTGTCTCCTTCTCTCTCTACCCCTTGCCTACACACACACTCTCTCTCTCTCTCTCTCAAAAATAAATAAACATTAGAAATAATAACAATAGAAAAAGAAGTCAGTGTTTCTCAAGTATAAATTGAAGAAAAGGCTTCTATTTTCTAGACATACTTTCATATCAGCAATAACAGAGCACAGGGCAAACAAAATAAAAGGATCATTAAGGATTTTCGTATCCAAAATAAACTCGCAGAACATCTCAAGGGACAGATTATCACACAGCTCTGTGCTTGGAGGTACACTTGGCCTCTATTCTACAAGCTTGGGGATGTGAGCCATGGGAATCTCTGGAGGTAGAGCCAGGCTAGGGCTGGGGTGTGGGTCTCACCCAAGACACTCGAGGCAACGTTGTGCCATGAAAACTCCACTTCTACCAATGAGAACAATAGTGTCAAGGACAGAAGTAACATCATGAAGGGCTAACATATTTAAGTGTCTGCCACAGAGATAGTTGCTAGGAGTTTGGCACATGTGTTCTCACTTTTGCTTAGCACCACTTGTAACAAAAGGGCTCATAGCGACCTTGTTTTGCAGATGAGGAAGCTGAGGCTTAGAGAGGTCAAGTCGCTTGCCCAAAGTCACACAGCCAGCAAGTGAAAGGGTCAAGGGCCAAACCCATACCCTTGACTTCTCAGATTCTTCTGTTATCTCTTTTGCCAAACTGAGAAGGGCCAACCCAAACGTGGCAGGGGGATTCCAAAGAATGATCTTCAGAAAAAATGAAAGAGAACAATTAGTAAAGTGAAGTCTAGGAAAACCAAGGGTAGATCTCCAGGGATCAAGTGACATGCAAAAAGTTGATTGAGATGAGTGATGTAGAAGAGGATCTGTAAAAAGAAAAGTAGTCTGAGACCTGTCCAGTTTTATTTTCTTTTGTTTCAACTGAATAATAGTTGACATGAGACCTGTCTTTTACATGATGCTTATTTGTGTGGTAGGGAAGGTATGTGCCTTAGAGAGCCTTGCTGGCTTGGCTCTCACCTTTCCCACCCCATCCAGGGCTCCCACCTCCCAGACAGGACAGAACTGGGGAGGAAGTACACGTGCTGCAGGTGGAACGTGGGCCCAGGGGCATTTGTGCACTCCATAACCAAAACCCCTGTATCAGGCTCCAGATCCATCCAGTGGGCAGTGGAGAAGATGTATTGGCTGAAAGGACTCACGGTGGCTGACTATGTGTGTCTCTAACAAACACATCCCACAGAACACCCATCCTAAGCACTCACAAGCAAGGAGACCTATTAATTTAGCAACATGGGAAATGGAGAAACTTTTAACAAAAACTCTATGAGTGATGTAAATTTTGGGAGAATGGAAATAATGATCTATTTGTCTATTACCAAAGAGGAAAGGAAAGTATTCTTGGTATTGATACACTGTTTAGGTAATAAGAAACAACCCTCTTTGGTCTATCCTCCACATTACAAAGACATTTTAATTTGGTGACTGTGATTTGAGCACACTCATACCTGGATGAGGGTTTCTTACTTGTTCGCATGAACCTTAGCCCTGTTGAAGAGGGTTTGTGAATTCTCAGGTTCCTTTCTTCTTTGCTTAGAGGAGGAGGCTGGCAGCGTGCAGAGTAGGGGTCGATAAGCACTTCTTCAATTTTTCCTAGTAGGTCGAGACAGAAAACTATTCTGACCCCTGGCAATTTCCACAGGACACCACCGACGTGCTTCTCTATGCAAGATGCATCATCATATTGCAGAATTTCTGTTTGCAAGCCACCCCCAACTTAATCCAGGACCCTCTTTTTCCCCTCTGAGAGCCAAATACATTGAAAACACTCAGTACTGCCCTGCCTGTGTGTACAAAGAGAGCCAAGAGCGTACTGCCCCAAGTGTGCCGGAAACAACTCCTATTGGTCATGAAAGCTGATGGTTAAATTTTTAGAAAATTGATAAGCTTGTTGTTAAGCTTTAAAATGGCCACGCGTGAGGCACTTGGGTGGCTCAATTGGTTGTGTATCCAACTTCAGATCAGGTCATAATCTCAGTGCGTGGGTTTGAGCCCCGCATCGGGCTCTGGGCTGACAGCTCAGAGCCTGGAGCCTGTTTTGCTTTCTGTGTCTCCCTCTCTTTCTGCCCCTCCCCCGATCCCCACCCTCAAAAATAAATAAACGTTAAAAAAAAATGATTTTTAAATGGCCATGTGTGAGGTGCCTGGGTGGCTCAGTCAGTTTAGCGTCTGACTTTGGCTCAGGTCATGATCTCGCAATTTGTGGGTTCCAGCCCCACACTGGGCTCTGCACTGACAGTGGGGGGCCTGCTTGGGATTCTCTCTCTTTCCCTCTCTCTCTGCCTCTCCCGCCTCATGCTTTTTCTCTCTCACACAAAATAAATAAACTTTAAAAAGTTTTAAGAATAAAATGGCCATGTGCAGAGTACTTACACCATCGGCAAATTCTACAAAAAATTTTTTCCCTTTGAGAACTGAAAATAAGAGACCATGATTCCTTCTCTGGACATGCCATGCATTCACAATTTTTTTTCAGCTAAAGTTGGTGAACACCTACTAAACAACAGATCTTGTAGTAGTTATAAGAGCCCTAATGATAGGTGATACATGATCTCTGGATCAGAGAGACCTCATTGAACCACTCCCTGACCATCCTACTTACTGCTAAGACAGATGAGAAGCTTTGGGTCTATCTGCACTTGAGATTGAAATAATTTTTTTTTAACCTTATTTATTTATTTTGAGAGAGAGAGAGAGGGAGAGAGAACAAGCAGGGGAGGGGCAGAGAGAGAAGGAGAGAGAGAGGAGAAGGAGTGAAGGAGAAGGAGAGGAGAGCCCGAGGCAGGGCTTGAACTCACAAACCATGAGATCATGACCTGAGCCAAAATCAAGAGTTGGACACTCAACTGACTGAGCCACCCAGGAGATCCAAGATTGAAGTATTCTGAAATCTCTCCCATTTGCCATGATCAAACATCCTAACAAAGGTATTTCAGAAGCTTGTAAGCAATTCATCTGAAAATGAAATCTTTACTAAATGACAGAAAAAATCAAGCCCTTATCTCTTTAGAAATACTTTTCTTCCTCTATCTCTTTTCCTAACTTTTACCCTGCATCCTTGGGGGGTTTCACGCCAAAGAAAGGAACATAGTACAGAAATTCCCTTGGGTAGTGCAAGGCATTTTGCTTTTGCTAGAACCTTCTGGATTTCTGGGAACAGGTTCATAGAGATTTCGTAAATGCTACTAATCTTTTGTTTATTTTTTAAATCTTGTTCAAATATATGATTTTCTCATCATTATCTTGCCTCCTGTTTCAGTTGAATTCCATGGTTGTGTCCAGAATGAAAAATGCCAGGAAAAAATAGACTGACTTGAGTTACGACAGCCTAGTTCACCTGTGGCTGGAGCTGGTCTGACCCCTTGGTTCTGCTGAATGACCTTGAGCTATCACTTTCCCAATAAGTGTGCAACAGGATGGCATTTCTAACCACAGGAACATTTAAAGGATTAGCTGTGGCCCCCGAGGCTTTTTAGAAAAGGTAAAGGCAATTAATTCTTACTTATCCAGTATACTGGATAGTTTAAAAGACAGACTCTGCATTGTCTAGATTATGGAAAGCCTTGGATCCCTTACTTCTAAGAACCATAATCAGCTTAAAAAGGCTTGAAACTGTGAGTGCTCAGAATTTCCTGTTGAGGATCAGTGCTGACGCTGTGGTTGCTCCCAGGAAATGAAGCAGGGTCAGGTAACAGCCTCAAAGACCTGGGTCACGGAGAATGTGACTCCTGACAACATTCCCTTAAGGGGAATTGAGAATGGAAAACAATAAAGGAGAATCCTGGGCCCTCACGTGTGAGGGTACAGAAGTGGGGTGAGAGGTAAGGGCATTACATAATTTTGTTTTCTCGATTTCCATCTCTCGTGGCTTCAGTTCTTTATCTCTGCTGATCTTTCTAGGATATTTCACTTGTAAGCCTCCTCTATTATAAAGATACTGAGCATTTTTTGGAATACCTTCTCTCTCTGGGATACATGCTGGAGACACTCTGAAGAACAAGATGTCGTTTCTTCCCCGACAAGGAGCACACAATCCTTGGTTGGGGGGGGGGGGGGAGGGGAGCAGGGGAGGTGGGGAAGAGAAGCCAAGATGGAAACGTGATGCACTAGAACTTGGGGATTGTGGGAGGGGTCCCTAAGCCACGCTAGTCATGGTAGTGGGGGAGCTCCCTGGAAGAGGTGGGATCGGGGCTAATTTAGGGACAAATAGACACGATCCAGACAAGTGAATGGAGAAACAATATTTCGAGCAGAAGAGAGAGAAAATGTGTAGAGATGTAAAGGAACAAAATACTTCGAGGAGCTCTAAGTAAAACTGGAGCTTAGGGTTTGATCAGGGAGGAGTGGTAGGAGATGAGTAAGTAGAGGCCAGCCCTGGAATGTTCTGTAGGACATGCTAAAGGACTTGCAATTTAGCTAGGGGAATAACGAGAAACCAGTGAAGTATTTTAGCAGTATTTAGCCTTATTACAGCTGTGACTTAGAAAGCATTTTAAAATAAGAATAATAAGATTCATTGATAGTTGCTGAGCACTTATGATGTGCCAGGCAAATTTGGGGTATTTTTCTTGATGTGACGCATGTCAGTGGCACAACAGCCTTGGCTCAAAGCCACATGGCAGCAGTCAGGTGTAGTGTCAAGATACAAATCCAGCCAGGACACCACCAGAGACTCTGTGTTCAGCTGCCAAGCCACAAACATATCTTATATTGCTTTTTTTCAGTCACAAATGCAATGTAATTCTCATTGTTTATCTTCTTGTTTTTCTTTTTTTTTTTTTTTTAATTTTTTTTTTTAACGTTTATTTATTTTTGAGACAGAGAGAGACAGAGCATGAACGGAGGAGGGTCAGAGAAAGAGGGAGACAAAGAATCTGAAACAGGCTCCAGGCTCTGAGCAGTCAGCCCAGAGCCCGACGCGGGGCTTGAACTCACAGACCGTGAGATCGTGACCTGAGCCGAAGTCGGACGCTTAACCGACTGAGCCACCCAGGCGCCCCATATCTTCTTGTTTTTCAACTTGAAGCCAGTTTACCCCAGCAATCCCCATGCATATGCAAGGGTCTCTCCTTTTGAGAAACCCCAGATTTCTATTACATAAGGCCTAGGGAGTTTACAAATTGGAAGGAATGCACAGAGAAGTCCACATTGACTAGACTTTTTGCCCTTCTATGGTGATCACATAGTTCCTCAGTGAAGATAACTCTGCAAGACATTTTTCCATTGTTTCAACCGCAAGTTTTGCTGGGAATCCCCAGGAATCCCTAGCCTACGCTCAGTTTCTAGATCCCAGAATAAGTTACTCCTCCTTTTCTCTATTTCACTTGGGGCCAGTTTTTTTAGAACCAAATTCCTTGTTAACGAGGAGCACAATTAAGAAAAATCAAATCAGAGTTAAATGAGGGATAGTTAAAAAAAAGCAAAAAGGATTTCTTTCATTCCTAGAGGGCCAACCTCGTATCTTTAGGAAGGCCCAGACTATGCACAGCACCTGAGATATGCTTGCAAATAATCAAACGTTACTTTTATTCCATCATCAACCCAAATTACCAAGTACCTGCTATGTGCCAGACACTATGCTGGCTAGCTATACAGAGATGGTTAAGTCGTGGTTTCCTCCTTCATGCCTAATAGAGTTGCTCAAAGTCAGTCACTGATACTCGTACAATGTGGGTGTTTATCGTCTTCATTTCCCTGAATACCTCCATCTCCTCCGTGATTCTTGCCACATGCGTCTTTTGACTTGTAGGACATCCTAAAACACATCTTCCCCTGAAATGGTCCAATTCTACACAGCTACTCTGGTCCAGGGAGATGAGAGATGGCTCCTGATGTGGGTCATCTGACTAAACCAGTTCTCACCAATGCATTACTTAACTTTCCCACTTGACTAACAAATGACTAGGCACACTCTAGCCTGTGATGTTAAGGCCTATTTGGGAGTTGTTGGGCTATGGTCATTTTCTTTCTTTCTTTCTTTTTTTAAGTTTATTTAATTTATTTTTTTTAGTAATCTCTACACCTAACATGGGGCTCAAACTCCCGATCCAACGATCAAAAGTCACATGCTCTTCCAGCTGAGCCAGCCAGATGCCTTGGGCTGTGGCTATTTTCTAAAGGGAAAGGTGAAGAGTTTTGATTTCAAGTCATCAGGGAAGAATCACTATTACTTTAAGCACCGAACATGGAAATATCTCTAGAAGAAATGTCAGCCCTTTGGAAAATCTCTGAAAAGCCCAGCTATGTGATCATAAATCCATTCCATCCCTTTCCGAAACATACAAATTTCTCCTTGGGAAATTGTAAGTTTTAAGGGCCTAAATGCAATGCCTGAGGATCAGTCGTCATGGAAACAAAGCTAGGGCATGAATAACTCATTCAGTCTCGTACCCCCTTTCACACCAGGCACTGCTCTGGGGGATATGCTGGGCAGACAGCCGCAGAGCAAAAGGGACAGTGTGTGATCGGAGAGTCCCGGATCAGAAATCTTTATCTCTCAGTATTTTTGGGGAGAGCCTATCGTTCTCATTTGTGAATGGCGGAAGACATGGAGAGCTGAGAGGAAGTGAACTTTCAAATTCATTTTACATTAATTTTTCATTAACTCCATTAACAGCACTCTTCTCCTGTTTTCTCTTTCTTTTCTTTCTTTCCTTCTGTCCATCTACTCTGCTTATTTCCTACTTCATCCTGACCATCCCCAGGCAGTGTCATATTGACCTCTTTTCCAGACGCCCAAGGGTTGACAAACCAGTTCCCCAAGTATGGCCTTCACTTCCACAGTCATCACTAACTGTAAGTGACAGGTGAGCCTTCTGAACTGTACAGACAGCATGTGCCTTGTGCAAAGAAAACGAGGGCAGCCTTGTCAAAGAGATGCCAGTTTCCGCTGCTCCTAGACACAGCATTTCATTCAGACTCTCTGAGGAGATCATTGACAGCATCTTTGTGCAGTGCAGCAGTTGAGGACACCAGCTTTTACAGGTATCAGAGTTTAGCCACCTTTGTTTCACAAGCGGCTAACCAGGGTCTAATACAGTGACAGGACCTGATGAGCGAGTATGGTATTGCCTACTGAGCCCCACCCAGCCTTTGAAAACTGTGTCTCTCTCCTCCCACTGTTTTATCTTTATGGAGTTCTTATTTAATCTTACCCCAGTGGTCATAACTGATTGCTTGATGATAAGATTCCTTTCCAAGTTTGGTTAGGTGCCTTGTCCTGGATTTTGGTTCTTGGAATTACAGTGGCTAACAACTGTGAAGGTAAATATTAGAAGATGCGTGTAGTTATTATTATACCATTACGCATGTAGTGGTAAAAGATTTCCACCACATGGAAATAGATGGTCTGCAACAGCAGAGGGCGAGACAACACCCAGGAAGAAAGAGATGGAGAAAGAATCCACACCGTATTAGGTCCCTCCCTTCAATGGTTCCTGAGGTCTGCTGCATCTCTGGCCTTTTTGTGGTTTGGTTGCTCTGGGAGAAAGCCCAGGATCCTTCAAGTGTGCTTCCATTTTTTCTTAAGGTATACATTGAGTTTTTGTCACCTGCAGTCAAAAGGATCTTGACTATTCCCTGGAATTTAGCAGCACTCTGTAAATGTTTGCTGAGTGATGAATGTGCAGATTTTCAGACTCCAAATTCAGAACGCCATAAGACTTGAAGATGTTAGAAAGGCCCTTTGGTTTATCCCTCATTCTGGGTGCCAATTCACAGGCACCCCAGCCAGGGAGAAAGTGCTCTTGGTTTTAAAGCCCCCTGGAAGAAGATTTTATAACCTCCCTTGATGATTTAATAAAGCAGATGAGAAGAACGTGGATAATCGTGACACCTTGAACATCTCCTTTTCCCTTAAATTCTTGTATTCCATTCCTAGTCTCGACGATTTTCCACTTCTCATTTTTAAGCTATTATTTTAAATCTTTAATTCTTTCATCTTTTTCAATTTTTCATACCATCTAAAATCTATTTGATTTCCCAAACTTTTTTTTTTGGTTAATAATATCACATTTATCATTGTCCCCTGATGATTAGCCTTCTCCCTTTTCCAGAGAATTCAAGCAGCTCATCATTAAGAGACATACGATGTACACTGTTCCATCCAGCAGACATTTACTGAGAGCCTTGTATAAAGCAGGCACTATGCTAAAGGCTGGGATATAGAAATATCACAACTAGATCCCTCGTGGAAAGAAATTACTTAAAGTCTAGTCTAAACCTGATAATAGAATTTCATTTGTCTGAGATTGAAATTATTACAGCTATTGTCCTTATTTTCTTCATTGATTCATTCACTGTTCAGTCATTCAGCACACAGGTTTGAGTTTCTATTCGGGGCTGGGTACTGTCCTGGCTCTGGGTTTATGAAGTCGAACAATGTTTCTATATTCTGGTGGGAGGACAGAAAGCAAGCAAATGCACAATTAACTAATTATTTCAGATGATGATGGATAGTGATAATTGTTATGACTAAAAGGAGCAGAATAAAGGATTAAGCATCCTGGGTTGTAGGTAGGCTATTATAGATGATGAGATAAGCAAGGGGTCTTCTCTGAGGAGGTGGCATTTAAACAGAGACCTGAGTTACACAAAAGGTTGAGCCATGCAAAGATCTAATGTGATAGCAGCCCTGCCAGATGGCCCAAGGAATTGGACTGGATGGTCTCTGGGGTTCCTTTCAGCAGAAACACTCAGAATTCTACCCTCTCCGCCTAGTTTTTCTTTTACAACAGTTTTTATGTTTCCTCTCAAAACCTTTGCCAACATGCATAACTTCTGGTTGTAGAGCCCAGGGTTGGTCCCTAGGGAGGTTCTGTCAATAATTAGGACTCCTGGCCCCAGCGGCTTATGATACCATCTAGCCCTCCCTCATTTCAGAAAGAGCCCAAGATGCCAGACAGAGACAAGTTCTGATCTTTCAGGGAAAAAGAAATGGTTTTGGGGAGCACTCGATAGCATCCTGGTGCCATGGTTAATATGCTATGTAAACCTTAATTTCTCCATCTGTAATTTTTTTAAATTTTTTTTTAATATTTATTTATTTTTGAGACAGAGAGAGATAGAGCATGAACGGGGGAGGGTTAGAGAAAGGGAGACACAGAATCCGAAGCAGGCTCCAGGCTCTGAGCAGTCAGCACAGAGCCCGACGTGGGACTTAAACTCACGGACTGTGAGATCATGACCTGAGCCAAAGTAGGATGCTTAACCGACTGAGCCACCCAGGCGCCCCTCTCCATCTGTACTTTTGAAATGGTCACAGTATACACAATATTGTCTTTATAATTTAAATTCATAAGAAAGAGATCAGAGGCCAAATTCCTATGCAACGAAGTCTACCAGATGCCTGGTGTCCTTTGGTCACATTAGAAATGTACTGACTTTGACTAATGCTAGAATAGGTGGGCCGTCACACGGGCATTGTGAACCTTGGTTCTGAAGATTTACTTTTGCTTCCGCCAGTCACCCTGATACCACTTCAGATTAAATTCTCAGATTGAGAACATTTGAGCCACACTAGTCGTGTGAACTTCGACCACTTGTGTGGGTGCCAGCTTGTAGTTTAACTTCTCAGATGAGATGTTTCTCACCCTTTCTCCACCAGTGCCACGACAGAAACATGCCAGGTTGTTTTTGCTGTCTCTCCCTGTTTGGCGAGTTTATTTCTCGTTTACCTCTATAGTGAAGGTATAGCCCCCTTTTTAAAAAAGTATATTTATTTATTTTGACAGAGAGAGAGAGAGAAAGAGAGAGAGCACAGGAGGGGCAGAGAAAGAGGGAGAGAGAAAGAATCCCAAGCAGGCTCTGCACGGTCAGCATGCAGCCCGATGTGGGGATTGAACTCATGAACTGTGAGATCATGACCTGAGCCGACATCAAGAGTTGGGCACTTAACCAACTGAGCCACCCAGGCACCCCTGAAGGCATAGCCCTTAGATGTCTCAGCTTTATGTAGGGGTCCCCCCATTTGATTCCTCATCCTGGACATTTTTTTCTTAATTAGTGCATAAAATAATGGCACATTTTTAATTGATGGCATTCTAGATTGAGTAGCAGCTAGTAATTAATTAGAAAGCCTAGAACTTTGGGAATAAAATGCAAGATGGGTATGTGGAATGAGGGTGGCACAGAGGGAGAAAGCCACTGAAAAGGGACATGGGAACAAACAAAGAGACTAATTCATCATCTACGCTCAGAGAAGAATCAGAATCTGACTTCACTAATAGAGCACTGTGATTATTGGCTACCATTTGGGGCCTGAGTGCCTGAGGGTGTGCTATGACACCAGTGAGACCTTGGACCTTAGGGTAGCACATCAGAGTCCCAAGCACAGCTAGGAGAGGGGATCCAAGAGTTTACACTCTTATGGTTCATTGGGGGGGGGGGGCGGCAAGTTCTTTTTCTGAAAGAAAGGTGACTGGGAGCCCTTGCCCATCATTTATTTATTCTTTATCTCCCCTACTATCTGTAAATTCCAGCAAGGGCAGGCACTTTGGCTTTCTTCTACATCAGTGTCTTCCAACGCCTAGACACGTCTCTGACTTATACCCGGGGCTTAACAAATATAGGTCACTGTTGGCACCTGCTAGAGGTGATGCAGGGGCTCAGGCCTGCGTTCACAGTGACAGACCCAAAGCAAACAGGCAGAGGTACAGAGACACAAGAAGTAGGAGCCAAGATGTGAAGCCAAGTGGGTCAGAAAGGAGAGGAGCTAATGTGTGAGGAGGAGTAGAGCAGGCAGAGGAAAGGATACTGGAGGAGCGCCCTGAGCTAGAGAGCAGGCTTCTCTTCAGTCTTCCTTGTGGGCCCTGAGCCTCTGGTGTGGGTGTGCTGAGGCCAGGGAGAAAAGCGAGCACGGGGCGAGTAGGCAGGTTGCAGGCAACACAAGAAGATACATTTTTAAGATGCTGCCCATGAAATTCCTAAACCATAATTTTTTTTTTTTTTTTTTTTTTTTTTTTACAAAATGTCTTATAGTAAAAGCAACTCAGAGACAAAGCAGTAGAATGCTCAGGTGCCCATGGGCTTGGCTCCACCTACGCTCCTTTCTCTCCCACATCAGAGGTATCTATTCCTCATCCTCGCCTCTGCTCCTCATCACCAAACTTCCTTCTTTCTGCAACTCATTGCAATCCCAATTCTTCTGGAGCCCCCAGTGCTGTGACTGGCTTACTAGCATCTTAATTATATCTGGTAACTCTTTTTCCCTCCTTTCCTGTTGGACTTCCCTGTGTTATCTGGCACCCCCTGGGAACCTCCTATTTCCTAAAACTCTGCCCTTGGTCTCTGGGACACTTTCTCCTGGTTTCTTCTCAGTTTAATTGTCAACCTTCTCTTTCTAATCCTTTGTTGACATTCTCCAAGCCTACCCACTTGGGTCCCTCTCTTTACACACCGCAGCACAACACCGTCTCCTTGAATTATCTCATTGATATCATTAGCTTCAAATACCACCGTCAGACTGTTGACTCCTAGAAACGAACCTCCAGTGTAGTCTCTCTTCATAGGGTCCAACTGTATATTCAGCTAGAAGTTAAAAAGATTTACCAACCTTGCCTGGATTTTTGCAAAAGCCTCTACCTGGTCTCCCTCCAACTGGTCTTTCCTCCTTCCACTCAGCTGTTTGTTTCTCAAACCCAGTTCTGGTCACGTTTTTCTTCAGCCCTGCTGAGTAAGTATTGCACATCCACATAATATCATAGCTGGTATTTTGTATGTGCCTTTATGATTACACCTATCATATGGTGTTGTAATGCTTTGTTTGCATATCTGTCTCTCTAATTAGACTGTGAGTTCTAACTAAAAACTATTATCTATAAATCATCTTTGTAAGGCTTCCATGAAGCATAGAGTCTGGTATGTTTTAGGAACTCAGAGAATGAATGAAATAGTTAATGAATGAAAGCAAATGTTGGGTTGGGCTGAGATCCCTTCTTGTTAAACATTAACTCCTTTTAAAACCAACACTGCCACATTTCTTACTTCTTTGTCAGCTCCTTAATACATTATCCCTGTTGACTCTTGTGTAATATTCTACAAGTGGAGACACAGAAAACCTTAGACCAGCTTTGGAAGGGAATCTCTAAGCATAGAAAGAACCTTAACTAAAAGCATTCCAAGCACAGTTTCAGATCCGTCAGGTCATACTACGTTTACAGCTAGTTAATAACTAATATTTACTGAGAGCTATGTGCTCAGGTGCTGTACATAATCACTCCACTTAATCATCACGGCAACCCTATGTGGTAGGTACACTAGCACCATCTTGATGGACGTACCGTCTTATCCATTCTTGTGCCCTGGTACCATCATGTACCAAGATGGAAGTACCATCCCAAGGGAACTCCGCCAACATGAGCGCAGTGCCCATGCTTGTATCCGCTATGGTTCATCCCCCCGTAGAGGCTGCCCCTTTGCACTAAAGACAGTAGCAACGGCTCTTTAAAATTAGCTTATGGACAATTGTCCTAGGAAACCCTGTAGCTCAGGCTAGAGACTCCTTCCTCTCTCCTGTGCATACCTCCATCACAGCACTTCTAACATGTCATTGTGATTATCTGTCAGCCTACCTCTACTGTCCAGTTAGATCACAAACTTGTCAAGGACAAAAAATGATTATATTAATTGTTGTATCTACAGCACCCAGTGTGATGCCTGTTGCTTGGTATGTTTTCAGCAAATATTTATTGAATTAAAGTAAATCAAATGGAGAAAAGCCCTAACCTAACTGATGGCCCTAGGGGGCACAGAGGCCTGCTCCCAGAACTGGACACCTTCTATTTCTCTTCTGTTTCTCAATACTGAAACTGATGCCCTCTTTAACATAAAAATTTTACAGCCTCTCTGATAATCACTAATATGCAAAAGATAATAGTTTTTAGCTACAGTCCAGTTTCTGCACATCCTCACCAGCTAAAAAGACTTTATTCAGATTGACTTTCATTATTTTCTACTATTAACGTAGTTATGTTTGTTTTAAATGCATGTGTATATATGCAAAATATTTCAATATTGAATGCAACTTCTTCAAAAAAATTTTTTTAAATGTGTATTTTTGAAAATTAAAAATAGATCTACCCTATGACCCAGCAATAGCACTGCTAGGAATTTACCCAAGGGATACAAGAGTGTTGATGCATAGGGGCACTTATGCCTACTTTCAACAGTAGCCAAATTATGGAAAGGGCCTAAATAAATGTTCATCACCTGATGAATGGATAAAGAAATTGTGGTTTATATACACAGCGGAATACTACGTGGCAATGAGAAAGAATGAAATATGACCTTTTGTAGCAACATGGATGGAACTGGAGAGTGTTATGCTAAGTGAAATAAGCCATACAGAGAAATACAGATACCATATGTTTTCACTCCTATGTGGATCCTGAGAAACTTAACAGAAGTCCATGGGGAGGGGAAGAAAAAAAAAAGGTTAGAGAGGGAGGGAGCCAAACTATGAGAGACTCTTAAAAACTGTGAACAAACTGAGGGTTGATGGGGGGTGGGAGGGAGGGGAGGGTGGGTGATGGGTATTGAGGAGGGCACCTGTTGGGATGAGCACTGGGCATTGTATGGAAACCAATTTGACAATAAATTTCGGATTAAAATAAATAAATAACTGTTTATTTTTGAGAGGGGGGAGGGGCAGAGAGAGAGGGAGACAGAGGATTCAAAGCAGACTCTGCACTGAGAGTGGAGAGCCTGATGTGGGGCTCAACCTCACCAACTGTGAGATCATGAACTGAGCTGAAGTCAAACATTTAACCGACTAAGCCATCCAGGTGCCCTGAATGCAACTTCTAAATGCACCTCCCTACCCCCAGAGATCATGATATGGCTCCACTGAGAATTCCTGGGTTTCCCAGTTTTGCTCTGGTCAGCCCCTTCCTCAGGCAGCCCCTTGGATCTCGTCTCGTGACTGGGCTTTACCACAGATGACCAGACTTCCAAGAAACTGAACTCCTGCTCTTGACATTTCCAAGTATCTCTTTCCCCATCTCCACACACATCTCTACCTCCCTCTCTACTGCTGCACTCCACTTTGTTAGGACTCCAATTGCTGACCAAAACTCTAGGGCTGACAGGTATAAGACTTGTTCACTGCCTTTGCCACTCTCTTGGGTCTACTCTGCCTTCCTACCCTCTACCACCCACCTTTGAAGCCTTGTCTATCCCGGTGGGCAAGCTTCACACCAGGACCTACCTCCTCTGGCTCCTCTCTGCGCTATCAGTCCACAGACATGACACAATCCAGTAACCTCGAATGTCTAACAGGCTAAAAGAAGAAAGGCCTCTGATGCCAGCACGTGTCATTTCCCACTCTGGGAAAACCCAACATGATGAGGCTGGGTTTTGTTTGGTTTGAAGCCAGTTTTATCCCTCAGATGGTAGAGGATTCCATGGAGAGAACTGCTATTTTGAACATAATTCTAACAAGGTTGAGGTGATCGGTTGATAGGAAATCTTAGATATTGTGTTGACCAAGAGATGGACACTGTTCACAATCAGAGGCAGAGTAGGATAGAGGAAGGAGCTTCCGATATGTGCTCAGAAAGACCCAAGTTCAATTTCCAGCTACATACTCAGAAAGACCAAGTTCAAGCTCCAAAGTGTGAGTTATTTAGCCTTTGTGAGACCCAATTTCTTCACTCATATTTGGAGATAATAACCCTAACCATTTTGAAGGGTTATTGTAAAGATAAAATGTGAACTCACTAACAGTGTTGACCATGTAGTAGAGAACACAGTAAAAACTTATCTGATTACCCTCTTTATCAGCATCCAGTATGAGGTTGGTAAATGTTAGTTTATCAGATTTCCAAATGTTAAATGAAAACACGTGTTTGCTCCTGTGGTCAGAGACTCTAAGTGGAAACCTTGAGCACAATTGTATCATTTCTTATAAGATTTTTTTTTTTTTGCCATCTGAATAATTAAACATCTTATTCTTTAAAAACTAATGGGTCATGATAGAAAATGGGTTTAAAAGCTAAACAATCACAAAAAAATATATATGAGGACTGTTAAGCATATGAAAACAAGTTCAGTCTCACAATTAGAGAACTAAAAATTTCAATGACAGAGATATTTTTCATCTCTAAAATTAGTTTTAAAATAAAAATTATTACAGTCGTTGTTGAGGCTGAGAGTAATAGGCACATGCATGCATTTCTAGTGGTAATAGAAATTAGAAAACTCTTATGCAGGGACATTTTTCAATTTCCAATAAATGTACATATGAGCTTAGCTTAAAAAATATGGGACACTTCACAAATTTGCATGTCATTCTCATGCAGGAACCACGCTAATCTTCTCTCTGTCCTTCTAATTTTAGCACATGTGTTGCTTTTACTAAGACGGGGATACGTTTATCCTCATTATGTGGCACAGGAAACCAGGACTCAAAGAAGTTAAGTAACTTGACCAAAATTATACAGTTATAAAATATCACAATTCTGGGTTTATCTCTGCAATTGCATCAACCCAATATGGTAAGGATGTTGTCTCATACTTATCAGAAGGTCTAATAGGTAGTTACATACAAATTTGATGAACAAAAAAGAAAAAATAATAATTACTCAGTAAATGGCCTTTACTTGATAGCAGCAGTTGAAATGAACAACGTGAAGAGGGGTGGTATTTAAAGAGGTTTTGGTTTTTTTATAAAACAATTATCTTGGCCTTTGCAGCAGGTCAATGTCATGAAAAAGAAAGTTGGGGTACAGTTCGCTTAGATTAAAACAAGCAAAACTGCAAAGTGTCCTCCCTGATTTTTTTTGGCTTTGAGAAGACCAGCCATAATAGACATGTTGGGAACAAACTGGGGAACTTGAATATGGACTGAGTGGAGATAAAAATAAGGAATTATTATTCACTTTTCGTTGTGTGTGATAACAGAAACTGTCCTTTAAAGGAGAATTTTTTTTAATTAAAAAAATAATTTTTTAAAAAAATTCTTTTACTTTGGAGCTACATGCTGAACTATTCAGTGGTAAAATGTCATGATGTCTTTATTTTAAAATGGTTCAGTAAAGCGATTTGTAGATAGAGGGAATGTGGAAAAATATTGACCACTGCAGACTCTAGGTGGAGGATATATAGGTGTTCTTTGTGGTATTATTCTATTTCTCTGTCTGTTTGAATATCCTCAGAATAAATTACATATGAAAGAAGAGGCCCTTGGGAAGCTCTGATCCAAAGGGAGGGCTCTAGAATTGTTCCACGGGGCTTGGTTCCTGGCCCTGTTCCTTACAAAGACTGGGAGGACTAACACTCACTGAAACCTAGGTTTGGCAAGATGGTCACTGGCTGGAATCTGGCTAAAGGAACCTTAAGAAGAAGAAGGTAGGGTCGTGTGTACGGGCTTGAAAAAATGAACAGCCTGAGAAAAGCTGTTAGAACAGCAATTTTCACCAAAAGGGCAAAAAAGCATTAGTTGGTGGCAAGTCATTGTGAGAATGAAGTCACACAGCTGCCAGGAAAATGAATTTCAGGTCAGTCTGCATTTCTGGAAGCAGATAATCCAGAACGAGGGGGGTTGAGAGTCCCTCAGGCACATCGGGCCAGGTCTCTCTGGAGTTTGAGATTCCACTGTGAGTGCCTTGTTTTGAGTGGCCCTGTGTGGGTCCAGAGAGGTTGACCGGGTCGTGTCATATTGGCCAAAGAACCTCAGGATCAGAAGTTTAAAAAAGACTAAGAGGAACATGGGTGATGCCATCAAATATTTCATGGGTTTTGTGCAAGACGGACTAGCCCTGTGTAGGCAGCTTCATAAAAAAGAACCAGGTACACTTGTTACAATAAAATGAAGACTTTTTGTAAAGATGCCAGGGAAGGACTGCCTTTGCTAAATGGAGAGCATTGTGTGCACCGTTCATCGTTCATCGCTCTCCTTTTACGCTAAGAGAACAATGGTAAATTTGAGACAAAGAGAGAGGAAAAACAAGACAAAGTTCTTAGAAGTTTGAAACGCTACATAAGCTGAAGCAAGGTTTCTATTTGCCGGTACTAGCATTTTGATAGCAAAATTTCCAAGGGCCGGAGATAAAATTTATCTTTGCGCTGGACGCTTGCCTAACGTTTGCCGTTTGCAAGCACGGTGTTGTCCATGTTCACGAAGACAAATAATTACATTGATAGTTTATCCAAAGCTAGATAGCCCTGGTCACTTTTCAAAGTTTTTATTTGTTTGCTTGTTCTATCTTGTTTTGTTTTTGAGTCAGTGAAACATTCATGTGGTTTAAAATTCAAAGAATAGGGGCGCCTGGGTGGCTCAGTCAGTTAAGCGTCTGACTCTTGATTTTAGCTCAGGTTGTGATCTCACGGTTCTTGAATTCTAGCCCTGTGTTGGGCTAGACAGTGTGGAGCCTGCTTGGGATTTTCTCTCTTACTCTCTCTCTCTCTCTGACCCTTCCCTGCTCATGCTTTCTCTCTCTCAAAATAAATAACCTGAGAAATGAAATTTAAAAAATAAAAATAAAATTATTTATTCAAAGAATAAAGGAATACTATGAAATATCTCCTCCCTCTGCCAATTTCTGTGCTCCAGCCATACAGTCCCACTCCTCAGAGCCAACTAATGTTAGCCAAAATCTTGTTGTTGCATGCATGCCTTGCTCTTTACCTAATTTTCTCAATGTGAGAGTCTAGGAAGCAAGGGTTTCCTGACTCTTTGGCTATGTGACCCATAAGATGCTTTCTGTTACACAGGACCAAGTAGAAGCCAATCCCAAGGGATTTAGGAACAAGTATTCCCTGAAACAGCAAACACCAGCAAATGCGTAACTCCACTATTCTGCAGTTTTCTGGCCAGGAAGTGAAATGCCTCGCCAAAGACTTTGCAAGGGAAAGATAACATCTGTGGGGGTAAATATGGTTATTTCTTCTCTGACCAACTTTTCCGGCAAAGTTATACAATTGCATCTTTGTTCTTGTCCAGAGAGCTGGGCGGCTGGTGCTATGGAGCACCATATTATGTGTCATATACTATTGGTATCACTGGGGATTTATAGTGGACAGTAACTCATGCTTATTTACATATTGGCCCATCCACATGCTCTTCATTTATGTCTCTCTGTGTTATTTCTCCAATGGAAACAAGTTCCTAATACCTAATACCACTGCCCCCAATTCAGGGAACTCAAGCTCCTATTTTCTCATATTGCTTGGCAACTGGGAATGGACTTTTCTTGTAAATATCTTTCAACTATGCATCTGGGAGGCTCCTGTGGGGATATGCTGTTAGCATGAGATATCATTCTCATCCTCATTAAGTGATACATTTTTCTAGAGAGACAAGAATTACATGTATGAAACAGGGATTGTACTTAGGGCTCTCAGTCTTTAAGAGTGTAAAAGTTTCCTACGATGAAAAAGTTTGAGAACCACTGATATAGACTATTGTTCTCAGTCACCACACTAGAACACTGGCAAACACCAGAACGTTATTCTTCTTGATGAGATTTTGGAAACACCCTTGTACTCCAGATGGGGACTTCTTGAGACTTAGGAAGCAGTCTATCTGACTAAGCATATAATATTCAAATTACCTCAAAAACTCCAAATAATTGTGCTTGGGACATGTATTTCTCCCTAATTCAGGGGTACAGATACCCCAAATCCTTTTACTGGATATGTTCATTTGCAAAGCAAAAAAGAAGAAAGAAACATTTTTATCCATGGTTTGTCTGTCCTTTGGCAATGATCTGAAGTGGAATCATGATTCATGTGTGCTCTGAGAGGAAGTGCGTATTACTTCCGGAATTACTGAACCCTAACTGAACTGAAACCAAGAATCATAGCCTACCAGAAACATAGGGCAATCGATCAAGTTTTACTGGTTTTGGGGGGTTTGTGTGTGTGTATAAGAAATGAGGTCAGGGGCGCCTGGGTGGCGCAGTCGGTTAAGCGTCCGACTTCAGCCAGGTCACGATCTCGCGGTCCGTGAGTTCGAGCCCCGCGTCAGGCTCTGGGCTGATGGCTCGGAGCCTGGAGCCTGTTTCCGATTCTGTGTCTCCCTCTCTCTCTGCCCCTCCCCCGTTCATGCTCTGTCTCTCTCTGTCCCAAAAATAAAAAATAAAAAATGTTGAAAAAAAAAAATTAAAAAAAAAAAAAAAAAAAAAGAAATGAGGTCAATTTAGGTACCAGGCCATTTGTTAAAGATTCCTGAAGCCTGTTCTTCAAATACAGTCAGCACAGAGGTTGGTTCTCGCATGTTGGCCCAGCGTCCATTTAGCCAGGATTTGGGGATTCTACAAGGCTATTGCACCCTAAAGAAGGGAAGGGACCTTTTATATATGAGCCTGAAGGTGGGTATGGACCACTTGTGCCTATAAATACAATATTTGTAAGCCTAGAGTTTTCTTCTGTCTCCCTCACACTGCTGACACATGGACCAAGACAGAGCTGAAGGTGTACATTCTCAAACCAAAGTAACAAAATGACAAAATACAAGCACATGGTTTAGATACAATGGAGCAAAGATTAGATGAATATCTGATTACACACAGGGCGCTAAATGACATCACGTGAGCGGGGCAAGGCACGGTTCCTGTCCTTGACGGTTGCAACCACTAACCACTTGCCATTTTCCCCATTGCATCACAGTATCCTCTTGTCATCTGCCAGTTAACTGACAGAGATAAGGACAGAAAGGTGACCTCCATTTCCCTTTCATTATGTATTCATAATAGGTTAACCCCCTGAGGGACTTCCCAGAGCCATCTCCAGCCATCTGCTCTGAAGAAGAGCTGAAATAATTTTCACAGGAAATTCACGTCTTAGAAACAGAAGGGTGTTGTCTATTACACCACAATTATGAATCCTAAAAAAATAAAATTAATGACTCTTGAAATGTTCCACTTGAATCAGCAAGTCTTTATCATCTTGTAAATTAGACCACTTGTCTTTAGGAAAAGTGAGAAGAAGATTGTCAAGAGCTAGAATTCTAGCAACTCCCAGGAAGGCAAAAGTGAGTCACCTTTTTGGCGACAGGTGGGTATTTATGAGAATGCGCTAGCGTCAGAAACAGGCTTGGTTAACTTGTTTTCTCTTGGTGAGTCTGGAAGAGGATGAGCTCCAGCCACTCATTGCCTCATTGTCTTGCCTACCGGCTCCTTTCCGGGCAAGGAAGAGAGCTGTGTCTCCTGCAGAGATTTGTAGGTATCTGCCAACAGTCCATGGAAGACAGCTGTCCTGGGGCCCAGAATGGGCAGTCTGTAGTGAATGCTCTCTGGGGGATGGTGCAAGAAGAAGGAAAAGCAAGGGCTTCTTAGAATCTATTTTTAAAGAAATTCAAAGTATCTAAAGGTCACCAAAGGCTTTTGTTCAACCTTATAAAACAGATTCAAAGTTCACATAAGAATTCCTTTTAGGAGAACCATCTTTAGGCTTCTACAAATCTTGTCAAGGAGGTCAGAAAAGAGTACCTAGAAGCAAAACTCAACTATTAAAAGTTGTGGCCAATTAAATACAAAGTGAATATAAAATGTGTCTGCAGTGGTAATGTGAGTCAAAGGGAAAAGAGGATTCGATGCTTAGAAGACTTTTCAGGGACACTTATATGGTTCTGTCTTCAAACAAACAGACTCACATGATCTTACAAAAAGTTGCAATAGTACTTGCATGTCAAAACGAACCTTCATTTTATGAAATGATTTAATTTAGGGTTCCTTAAATTCCTCATCATCCTGGCCTCTTCTTCAAACGTGATTCTAGTTACAAAAAAGTTGGTTAATCTTCAACTTTTCCAAAAGACACATTGCTTGAAGGAGAGTAAATTAGTGCATGAAATAGCATCTTTCTATTGGAAGTCACTGAATGTAAGAGACTTGGGAGTCCTGAATTCTCTGGAAAGCTCCTGGCTCCAGCTGAGTGAGAGCTAAGAGATGTCACAAGACCACAGACCTAGGATCCGGTTCAGTCTCGTCACTGGAATGAGGAAACAGAGGTCCAGGGTCACAGGCACTGATGGACTGAGGACCAGAATCCAGCTCTCTTTAATCCTAGCTCAGTGTCCCCTCACTGTGCCAGGTGGTTGGCCAACTCAGGGGGTTTGCATCTCTACCGATGTTTACCGACAACAAGAGCCTGTGTCATGAAACGCCAGAGTCAATGTAAGTGAATCTAGAAGAAATCCCCATCACTTACAGAGATAGGCTCTTTCCGTTTACTTGGTTCTTACCAATAATTACTGATAACATATAAAGGTTAGCTGACTCCAGAAAAATACTAGAAGTCGCGGTTGTCATCGATGAGAAGAGTCAGGCAGTGACCGGCAGGAACGTTCACGGGGATGAGTCGGCCGTCTGGCACTTGGAGCGTTTCCACAGGCGGTGTCACACAGGCGGGCGGCAGCTTCCGCAGCAAGCAGCAAGCGCTTTGGCAGGGACGCATCTCAGCTTTATAAACCGCTGGGGCCAGAGCCCTGTCAGCAGTTGTTCTGGGCTGATCAAAGGTGAAGGCTGCTTGTACTGAGTGTCTGACTCTCAGGCGCGGGGGCGAGGTGGTGGGCAGGCAGAACACTTCTCTGGTTTTACAGGTGGGAACACGGAGGCCCAGACCGTTTAAACAATTTGGCCAGTCCTGTACAGCAAGCCGAGGCTCTGAAGCCAGGCCTCGTTGCTTCTAGGCTGGTGCTTTTACAAACACCTCGGGGAAGGTTAGAATAACCGAAGTGAAGCTTAGAGATGTCACAGTAGGTCCACCAGGCTTTAGCTCATAGCCAGCTCCGTAAGCACTCTCCCTGAAATCCTCCTCCAAGACTGCTGCCCTTGGATGGACTCTAGGGGCAAGAGCCATAATACGTCCAAGAACATAATGTGTTCATGTTATGTACACAAAGTCTGGCTCTTACATCGGTAATTGAAATACACTCCCAGCATTAATAAATTGATGAAAGGCATCTTATCGCACTGCCCTATAGAATTACAAAATAAACATTCTTGCTGAGGGAAGGGCATGTAAGTGTGTGTGTGTGTGTGTGTGTGTGTGTGTGTGTGTGTGTGTATTACTCCTTTGTGAGGCAGGCCTGAAAAAGTCCAGGTTCAGGGTAAACTCAGAACGAGTGTGTGACTGGAACAGAGAACACTGTGACCGGACGTACATGTTGGTCACCTAGTGTTCTTCTGGCTTCAAGAAAATGAGGTGGTTGCGAACCAGTGAACAGCAGAGTGTGCTCTTTCCTTGGGTGGATGCTCTTAGCTCGAGGCTCTTCAGACCCTGAGGCTAAATGAGAGCCATGACCAAGGCCGGTATTTGTGGCTACCTAAGAAGGGGTTCACTGGGACTTGGCAGCCTTTGGCTGCACTCACATGAATGTCTCCAAACCTCAGCTGTTTACCTTTTACCATCCCAGCAGGATACCCCTTCTATCTTCACATTTCGTCTCTGGATGCCTTCTCAGGCAGTTCTGGCTCTAGTGCCCCTGAAGCTTCCCAAGATGGAGCTCAGACTTTTCCATTTGAATAAGCAAAGAAAGTGATCCTGATTTGCCTTACTGTGTGTATCAAATGAAAGAAAAATTGGAGGTGGCTTCAGTTAATACGGGAGCATGTGAGACGATGGATAAAGTCGCTAAAATGATAGCCTATGCTGCACTAAACCCCTGAGTTGTACCACCCCAAGGAATGACCCACCCCCACCTTCACCAACCCAGTGTTGGCTTCTCTAGAAGATGAGACACAGGTCAACACTGAAGCTGGAGTTAGATGGTATCCTTTTTTTTCTATTAATAGCAAGTGGACATAAGAATAACGCAGGGCTGCTGCCAGGAGAAGGCAGGTGGTTTAGGAAGCCTGTGGGGTGGAAGGTTCAGGCCTTCGGCGAGGCCATTCCAGGGTTGTGGGCATGAAACTCCTTCCCCACATTAACTGGTACTGTTAGGACTGCCTGAGATGGGATGATCTACTTTGTGCCCCATTTCCATGAAGATTCTTCAGCAAGTAGATTACGGGGCTCTTTAGAAAGAATGAGGCAGGGCCGTATGGCATGGAGAGGACCCAGGAAGGAAAATGGCATAGATAAAGGCCAGTGAAGCCTGGGGAGGGGACAGGTGGGCTGGTGTGAAGGGAGCATGTCAAGGCCATAAGCAGCATGTGAAACAGGCCATAAGCAGCATGTGAAAAGAGAAAGGGGCAGACAGTGGGAACGTGTTCAGATAATTTAGAACCTATTTTAGGGATTAAACTTTTCATCCTACTACTGTGGGGGTTGTATGTCCCCCAATACAAGTACTCTAAAAATGCAAACCTGTTGAGATGTCATTACAGGAATGTTTGGATTCAGTCTTGGCTTTTGGTGGAGGAAGACTCATCATTCTGTTCGGAAGAAGCAAGAAAACACATTAGTTATGTGACCAAAGCTCAGTGGAAAGGAATGTACCTTTACACATTTTAAAACACAGATGCTGTCTTGAGTCTGGCACCTGTTAACCTGGCGCTTAGACCGCTTGGCCGCAGTGAGAGATGACTGGACCAGAGGCTGCTGCATCTCAGGTTCTTCTTGCTTTCTGGATTTTGATAAATTTTTTTTTTCAACGTTTTTTATTTATTTTTGGGACAGAGAGAGACAGAGCATGAACTGGGGAAGGTTAGAGAGAGAGGGAGACACAGAATCGGAAACAGGCTCCAGGCTCCGAGCCATCAGCCCAGAGCCTGACGCGGGGCTCGAACTCACGGACCGCGAGATCGTGACCTGGCTGAAGTCGGACGCTTAACCGACTGCGCCACCCAGGCGCCCCTATGGATTTTGATAAAAACTTCATTGAAAAAAAATATCTTATTCACTGTCAGAACATGTATGGTCTAAAAACAGAAGGAACCAAGAATCCTCCAGTGTCCAGAAAAACATAACAACTCTTCCAGATCAGTAATCTACCCTCCAAGTGCAAAGCAGAATATTTTGGTTAGAACCTTCGTATTTCATCTCATCTCATCTCATCTCATCTCATCTCATCTCATCTCATCTCATCTCATTTCATTTCATGTATTTTTGCTTTAAAAATCCCTTTTTATTCCCATCAATATAATTCTGTTTGACTAATTTCTCTACTTTTGAGTGTTACTAAAGCAAAACAGAAACCATTTGGAAACACTTTGTTGTTAATCCAACTTCGATTAAGTAAAATTTTATACAGATTTTTACAGTTTTTTTAGGTTCTTTTTTAAAGTTCTTATTTTAATCACCTGGTGCTCATCACAACAAATGCATTCTTTAATCCTCATCCCCTATTTCACCCTCCAATTTTACAGAAAATGTCTTCACCACATCCTATTTCTCCCGGCAGCTAAGGCTGTGGAAGTGACCCTCGACCAAAACACATATGAGCCCAAACCATTTCTATATTAAATTGCTTAATTTCTTTTTTTTTTTTTTAATTTTTTTTTCAACGTTTTTTATTTATTTTTGGGACAGAGAGAGACAGAGCATGAACGGGGAGGGGCAGAGAGAGAGGGAGACACAGAATCGGAAACAGGCTCCAGGCTCCGAGCCATCAGCCCAGAGCCTGACGCGGGGCTCGAACTCACGGACCGCGAGATCGTGACCTGGCTGAAGTCGGACGCTTAACCGACTGTGCCACCCAGGCGCCCCTTAAATTGCTTAATTTCTAAAGGCTGACAAATCTGTAAACTTTGATGGGATATCTAAGTCTCTACACTCACTTCATGGTTTCTATTTCTACAAAGATTTTCCAAGATTATTTTTACTTTGTTACCAAAAATATGGCCCATCTGGCCAGTTTATTTTATTCAACTGTCATTGGAGGATTCAGTGGGACTAAGAAAAAAAATCCCTTCTATCACCCATGTTGAGCAAACCAGAAGGTGGTATTTGTCAGACTGAATAATTTAAGGTTTGTTTGCACTATAATTCAACAAATATATATCCCTCCACTAATATTTCCTCTCTGTCTTTCTTTTTCCCTCTCTTCCTTCTTTCTTTCATTCCTTTCCTTCATTCCTTCCATTTTACACACATCCTTTAATTTTTACAATGGTTACAATTTAAGTCACTTTTTTTTTTGAGAATGAGAGAGAGAGAGAGAGAGAGAGAGAAGCGGGGCTCACTCAAAGCAGGACTCAAGCTCATCCCATGTGGGACTTGAACTCATGAACTGTGAGATCATGGCCTGAGCCAAAGTCAGATGCTTAACAACTGAGCCACCCAGGCACCCTAAAGTCACTTTTTAAAAACTATTTTTTCAGTAAGTACAATTCTACCTGAGACTCATAAACTGTGAGGACCAATTTAATAAGCTACAGACAGAACCAGGATCTTACTTTATAGTCACACTAGCTAAATCTCAAACAGAAGTGGTCTGTTTTCCTTCAATACATTGAAAAAAAAAAATGACCAGCCTAATGATACTTTAGGTTAGTGTTGACATGATTTTAGGGTTGGCTCAACCTTTACTCTAGCTCAAAAAGAATAAATCAGCTAATTGTTTAAAATCAACTAATGATTCTGGAATTTGGGACTTTATTTAAAATACCAAACTTGCAAGATAAATAAAGTGGGGCAACAAATTTCAAAAATTCTTTCATTAGAGCGTGAAACTTTTGCTCAGAAATCTCAGACTTTAGATATTTCAGTTTTCCATTTAAAGTTGATAAATAATATTTAGTCGAATTCCTTTTATTATGGTCTCATAGGAGCCTTTTAAAAGTATAGAGTCAGTGTAGGTCAGTGTTATCAGTGCTGGAGCCTGTCGAGTTCAAATACACTACCCATTTCCTCCCTGACCATATCTCTTGGGGCCAGGCACCCAGGACATGGGCTTCGTGCCTCTGAGTCTACATCTCAGCTTGGAGTGAATTTCATAAAAGGAATCATAGCATCTACTGCTGTCCAACATAGGGTTACCAAAAACAAACAAACAAAAAAACCCAAAAAAACCCACAACTATTTGTTTTCCCATATTATTTCCCTCTATATGGGGAAAAAAAGTTGAAGATTGTCATTAGATCACATATAACTTTTTTGATTAGTCACATTAAATCTGACTATGACTGTAAAGGAAGTCTACCTATATTGGTGCCTTATCCAGGATGAGTTTGCAGTTTGAGTTTTTTAATGAAGTAAAAACGGAGTCTTTCTTCCCTTTCTGACAGCTGAATACAGAAGAAAAAAAAAACACCCTGAAATCCAACTCATCAAAAGTCTGATTGGATTTTATTTTTTATGTACTTGACCTTGTTAAGAAAGCAGCAAATGACCACCACACAAACTGATGACAGCAATTTTTTTTTTTTTTTTTTTTAGTAAAAAGTAGCAGAGGATGTCCTGGACTGAGAACAGATTACGTGGGATCTCCCATACCTTCTCAACACAGAAGTCATCTGCATGAAGAATGTGTACTCAGTTCTGCCTGAGTTACCAAAGGAATCTTCTTTCCTCCCCCTTGTACTGTTCTTGGGGAGGTGGAAAGGCAGATTATACTTTCCACCATAATTTCAATAGTTGTTCAAGCAAAAGGATGAAAACAACGATTTTGGTCTAACTATCTTGTTTAAACAGGAAATGAAACCGGTCAAGAAGCCTATTCTCTAAGCATTCCCTGAACATTCTACTTCCTATGTTTCTCAATCCACTGTCCTGTGTCCCCAAACTGATGTAATAAGAATTAAAATGATGTCCACATTGAAATCTTAGACTTACCTATGACTCATTAAATTCTCAAAGGATAGCTTCAGATTATGAGGGATTATCAAAGTTCTTGGTTGTACCTGAGGAAGAAAGTCTCATTTAGAGCAGTGCCCCAACCTGTATTCCAATTTAAATAAATAATGCACCACCTTAGCGAACTCAAGTTGTATCTAGTATTAGAATCATTCACATATTCTTTTGTGACATGAATGAACCAGAGGGGATCACCTACCCACAACTCATAAGGTCTATGCTCTTCCCAGGTTATCAGATTTTAAAGTTAGAAACCTCAAGATTGGTAAACCCTCCCATTCTCTTCGTGGAGCTCACCTCCAATATCCTTCAGGTCTCAGAGCACCTGTCAGCCCCTCACAGACACCACTGACTCCCGGACCACTGTTAGGTAGTCCTCTACCTTCCATTCTCACTGTTCCCTAGGCTTCCTCTATCAGAATATTCCTAAGGTTTTTATTGTATTTACTTGCTTGATGTCTGGTTTCCCTCATAGACTTTCAGCCTCACCAGGGCAAAGACCATGTCTCTGTTTTTGTACTTCCAGGTTCTAACACAGTGACTGTTTAAGAAGTATTTGTTGATCAAATTTGTGAATGAATGAACCCCCTTTGAAACACACTGGAAAGTTTTAAGTGTGTCCTTCACATAGGACTAAAATAAATTATACGGTTACAGTATTCCCGATTAAGACATTATTTTCTTGAACTTTTCCAGGTTTGTTACTAGCACTAGACATTGGTTTTCTTTTGGGGCTCAGGCTTTCACTGAGAATCATATTCCCCCCATTATTTCTCAAAAGGTATTGTAGCCATGACAATGAAAAGACAGTAACAAAATGTGAGTGCAGATGTTCAGCTGGGCTACTCATTGAGTGACTTGCGATTTAAATTCATGACAGAGCAAGGGTGCCTGGTGGCTCAGTCAGTTAAGCGGTTAAGTGGTAAAGTGGTTAAGCATCCACCTTCGGCTCAGGTCATGATCTCAAGGTCTGTGAGTTCAAGCCCCATGTCCGGCTCTGTGCTGACAGCCCAGAGCCTGGAGCCTGCTTCAGTTTTGTGTCTCCCTCTCTCTCTGCACCTCCCCTGCTTGTGTTCGTTCTCTCTCTCAAAACTAAAAAAATAAATAAACTTATGACACAACAAAACTGCAAATTAAGGACCTTCAGAAGTGCTTGCAAATAGAGAAAAATCTGAATATTAAATCTATAGAAATGCCAAGCACCTACTGTATTTATGCAGATTGTTGTAACTCTTTAGTTGAGGGAGAGTGAGGGGAGGAGGAAGAAGGAATGATCTGGTAACAGGAGCATCTGGGAGTGGTGAGGGCAGCAAAGACTTCGGTGAGAACCTGAGAAGAGGTTTCTAGATACATAGAAGGGATGAGAATGAAGGAGACACACTGCTTTTTTCCAAGTTTCTTCTGAAGTTGGCTCCGTTCCAAAGAAATATGGAGGAAACTCTCTACCTTCTCCTGATTAGCATGACCCCTTTTCAAAAGCCCCTAAATCCAGCTAGTACTACTGTATGCATGAGTGGGCTACAGGGGCTCCCCCAGAACAAAGCTACCATTTTGTCCTTGAGAAGAAGTGCGTCATGTGGTCAACTCCTATTCAGTCTTGAAAACCCTGCATGGTCTTCTTGGAAGACTTCCTGGATATCCACTTTCCATGCTCGGCCCACCGGGTCCATTTCTGTTTCTATTCATCATTTTATTGTCATTATTTGTTTATCTGTTGGCTCCTTAAAGGCAAGGCTTATGTCTTATTCTTTTATTTACTTATTTTGCCTTCATAGCCTAAGCACCTGGCCCATGGTAAGCAATCAATACATATTTGTTTCAATGAACTGAATTACATAGACTTTTGAAACCACTTAATTTACATATGTTAGAGAATGCCTCTAACTTCCTACAGTATGTTCACCTTGACATCCTACTCTGAAGGGGCTTGAAAGTGTGTATTAGAGAACAACGCAGATAACAGAAGGACTACAAAATAGATGTTTTAAGGGGAAGCTCAGCTGTGTGGAGCAGAGAAGTGGCAAGAGACAGTTTACATAAAAGTTAGGCGGATACCCCTGGTGACTCACAACCATAACTTTCAGTAGGCATTACTTCCACACTAAATAGTTGAGCTCCTGGTGTGGGGTACTCATGCAGGTATATTAGTAGTTTATACATGCCAGGTCCTGTTTAGGATTTTTCTGTTTTCGGTATTCATCCACTTTATGCTTTTATTTTTTTAAATATTTTTCTAGTGCTAATCTTTTTGTAAATCCAGACACCATAAGATTCACCATCTCAGCGTACAACTCAGTAGTTTTTTTTTTTTCTTTTTTTTTCAACGTTTTTTATTTATTTTTGGGACAGAGAGAGACAGAGCATGAACGGGGGAGGGGCAGAGAGAGAGGGAGACACAGAATCGGAAACAGGCTCCAGGCTCCGAGCCATTGGCCCAGAGCCTGACGCGGGGCTCGAACTCACGGACCGCGAGATCGTGACCTGGCTGAAGTCGGACGCTTAACCGACTGCGCCACCCAGGCGCCCCATCAGTAGTTTTTAGTAGTGTCACAAAGTCGGACAACCATTGCCACTATCTACTTCCAGAAGATTTTCATCAGCCCAGAAACTCTGTCCTCATTAGCACTCATTCTTCAAGTCCTTGGCAACCATTACCCGTTTTCTATTTCTATAGATTTGCCAATGCTGGACATTTCATATAATGAAATTAATATAACACGTGGCCTTTACTGCCTGGTTTCTTGTACATAACGAAATGTTTTCAAGCTTTATCCAGGTTGTAGCATATAGAAGTACTTTCTTTTCATGGCTGAATAATATTCCATTGTATGGATTGAATCACATTTTGTTTAAGCATTTATCAGTTGATAGACCATTGAGGTATTTTCATTTTTTGGCTATTATGAATAACGCTGCTATGAACATCTTTGTACAAGTTTGTGTATGGACATATGTTGTCAGTTCTCTTGTGTATATATCTAGGATGGAATTGGTGGGTCATACGGTGACTCTACAGTTTGAGGAATTGCCAAACTGTTTCCTAAAGCAGCTGCATTCTTTTACATTCCCGCCATGTGTGGGGGTCCCAGTTTCTCCATATCCTTGTCAACACTTGTTGTTGTCCACTTTTTTATTACAGCTGTTCTTGTGGATATAAAATAATATCTCATTATGGTTTTGATCGCATTTTCCTAAAGGCTAATGATGTTATGGATCTTTTCATGTGTTCATTGGCCATTTATATATCTTCTTTGGAGAAATGTTTTTTGAAATTTCTTGTCCAATTTGAAATCGGGATGTTTGTTTTTTATTGTTGAGTTGTAAATAGGGTTTTTTTGGGTATATTTTGGATTCATTTTTTTCCCCCATTCTGTACATTGTGTTTTCATGTCCTTCACGGTGTTCTTTGCAGCAAAAAAATTTTTAAGCTTGATGAAGTTGAATTTATGTATTTTTGTTGTTATTTGTGCTTTTGGTAACATATCTAAGAAACCATTGCCTTATTCAAGGTCATGAAGATTTACCTGTTTTCCTCTAGAAGGTTTATGTTCCAGCACTTACAATTAGGTCTTTGATCCATTTGTAGTTATTTTTTGTATATGATGTGAGGAAGGGCACAGCTTCACTGTTGTGCATGTGAATATAGAGTTGTCTAGGTACCATTTACATTAATTTATGTAAATGTAAATTACATTTATATTAAATTGTCTTGACACCTTTGTTAAAAATTAGCTGTTTGGGACCTCTTATTCTAATTCTTCTGGAGACCCCGGATGTATGTAATTAAATTTGATTTTCTCCTGTTAATTTTTTTAACTGTTCAAAAATGTAAGGTTCTATTTCTGGACTCTCAATTCTGTTCCCCTGATCTATATGTTTATCCTTAGGCCAGTATCACAAAGTCCTGATTACTGTAGCTTTATAGTAAGTTTTGAAATCAGGAAGTGTGAGTCCTGTAACTTTGTTCTTCTTTTTCAAGATTGTCTTAATTATACTGCATCTATTGCATTTCCATATGAATTTTAAGATCTGCTTGTCGGTTTCTTCAAAAAACTCATATGAGATTTTGAGAACGATTGCACTGAACGTGTAGACCAATTTGGGAGTATTGCCAGCTTAACAATGCCAAGCATTCCAATCTGTAATTATGGTTTTTTTTTTCCATTTGTTTAGGTCTTTTAAAATTTCTTTATATGATATTTTATAGCTTCTGATGTACAAGTCTTGCATTTATTTTGTTAAATCTATTCCTAAGTATTTTAATTTTGTGATGCTATTGTAAATGGAATTGTTTTCTTAATTTCATTTTTGAATTGTTCATTGCTAATATATAGAAATAGAATTGATTTTTGTATACTATCTTGTATCCTGTAACTCTGCTATACTCATGTATTAGTTTTAATTGTTTTTTGTGGGTCCCTTAGGACTTTATGTATATAAAATTATGTCATTTGCAAATATAGTTTTATGTCTTCCTTTCTAGTCTGGTTGCCTTTTATTTTTTTTTTTCTTGTCTTAACTGCCTTAACTGGAACATGCAATACACGTTAAACAGAAGTAGCAAGAGCGGACATCCTGGTCTTGTTCCTGATCTAAGGGGAAACTACCCAGTCTTTCTTCATGGAGTATGACGTTAGCTGTGGGTGTTCCAGAGATGCACTTTATCAGGTCAAGGAAGTTGCTTCTATTTCTAGGACTCTTTCTCTATCTACCCCAGCATCTACGTCCAACCCCCTCCTGAGAAAGGAGGGTGGGGGTCTCAGTGACTCCAGCAGCTATGCAGTACCCCCAACCCCAGGAGGAGCTTGAGACTTTATTGCACATAGTGAAGCAGGGATAGTTCATGCTCATTTTCTAACTTTCTATAGTTTCCTACCAGATGTGCGTGCACTGGTTCTGACTTTCGTGTTTGAGGTCCTTCTTTTGGGGATCTGCAGCAAATGGTAAAACCACAGCGTGTGGTTCTACTCCAGTCAGGTCCGGGCAAGGGCAAAGGTCAAAGAGGTCTTGAGAAAGAGAACTGTGCCGAAGTCCCAAGTGAGCCAGCTGGCCAAGCCGGCTGGGGCCCCAGGGTCAGTGCATTCTAAATGTGGACACAGTGATTCCAGGAATAAGACCAGGAGAAGTCCCAATCCCAGTCTCCCAGATTCTGGTGGTGCTGACATTGAACACTGTGATCCTCATGAAGTAGAACATGAACACAGATTGTAACATTCAGATACACTTCTGTTGGTAGCTCAGTTACATTTCCGAATCCCACACAAAAATTTCAGGAAACTGCCGTCTCTTTCATATCCCAGTAGTCAAAGCACTTTCGCCATTAACATGTCGAAGGAGCCTGTCACCTGTCACCTGTTTGTCTTCCACTCCTGGCCCTTCCTCTTGTTGCACATCAGCCCAGAGTCAAAGGAGAATCATCGGATATCAGAATTGTAGAGACCCTGCTCAACTCCTACCCTAAACCTAATCATTTAGTGAAATTAACCTTTGACCCAAGCCGGACTGGCCCTAACCCTAACCCTTAAACCGACCCAAGTCCTAACTCTGACCTGTATGGCATCCGTGCGGACACGGTGCGGACACAGGCCTCTTTCTGCGGCAGCTCTGACAGATGGTAGGGCTTTGTCCTTGTGTCCTCCATTTCCCCTTGCTGTCCTCTTTCTTTTCTTTTTAATTAAAAAGATTTTTTAAGTTTATTTTTGTTGGGGGGGGGGGAGGGGGAGAGAGAGAGGGAGAGGGAGAATCCCAAGCAGGATCCGCACTGTCAGCGCGTAGCCTGACTCAGGCCTGGAACTCACGCACCATGAGATCATGACCTGAGCCGAAATCAAGAGTCAGATGCTTAATGGACTGAGCCACCCAGGCGCCCCTCCTCTTTCTTTTCTTAATACTCTTTCATTCCCCACCATTCTGCATCCCCAGTTACAGACACCTCCCACTAGCTAGAAAGTACTATAGAATCTCTCCTTAGCCTTTATGCTGAGGTGCTGGTTGAACTGATAGACCTAAAGATTAAGCTGCTTGTTTCATGACTGTAATGGTAGAGGCAGATTGTGTATGTGTGTGTGTTGTGTTGTGTTATGTTGTGTTGTGTTGGGGAAATTTGAGGGGGGAGAAGTTCCATAATCTCCTGAACCACTATAGGTGTGAGGTTACCTTAGGATCTCAAAGTAAAGTGACTCATCTCATCTCTTTCCCTCTGACTCATCTGCCTTAATTTATCTTTTGGTTTGTTGAAAATGGGGAGGGTTTATCATATCGTGTCAGGTAATAGTGCCCCCAGGGCCAACAGGTACTTATTTGCAGCCCTTATCAAGGCCTTCCCTGCAGAAAGCTTGGTCTCGCATCACTGGGCTCTGGTGGGGAAGGGGTATTGCTGTGCCCTGGGATGCCCCAGCTCCTTCTGTCATCCCACTGACCTACCATTTTTATTTCTTGACATGTGGAGCATAGCTGCTTGCTTCTGATCAGCATGGGGTTACTCTTGTCCCTCCCGGCCTGAGGAGAGAGAGAAACAGAGAGAGGTAAGGAAATGGTGGGGGTATCTGGGGCAGCAAAGAAGGGGAAAGGGGTGGAGGAGTAAGAGAGGTAACAGTTATTCCTTCCATAAAACAGAGAGGGAGTCTCTGGTCTCAGCCCCATCCCGGGTGGACACGGAGTCCAGGCTTGGCTGCAGCTGGTAGGTTCAGAAAGAGTTGAGGCAGGGGGATGAGCCACAGACTAGTCAGTGACCTCAGGACCCCTGCATACAGTAGTACAGGCACAGCTTTCCCTTTTTCACTCACACTGACCTCAGAGTCACGAGGCAGGTTCACAGAACGTGTATAATATGGGGGAGAGGGGTCACAGGGACAAACAGAAAATGACTATGAATTAACACCCTTTCCTGTCATTTGATTGTCTGTTGACCTGTTAGTACATGTGTGTACACCGTGCCCTGACCCCTTCCTGCTGCCGGGAGGGATAGGAAATGGGAAGAGGAGGAATACACCTATGCAGCATAGGGGGGTACCTGGGGTGCGCTCCTAAGACCCTCAGTGGACTGGTCCACAAGTGGCTTCGTCTTCTGAGAGACATAAAGCGTTTGGACAAGGCATTATTACTGAAGGTTTGAGGACTGAAAACTAGGGACAAAGTTGGATTCTTTTGACAAATATTTAAAATACATTTCATTTTTATAGGCCATTTAAAAAGAATCAACTGAGTATTACAATGTTGTGGGTTGGTATGTTAAAGCATGAGTGTGAACAACTCGACTCATTCATTCAACAACAGACATTTATTGTGAGGCCACCCTGTGGAGGGTGCTGGGCTGGGGCCACAAAGATGAATAAGACATTTTCTGGCCCTAAGGAAGGCCAAGGAAAAATACAAATTCATTCATTTGTCCATTCGTTAGGTACCGGGGTCCCTGAAGCAAATAACACACAGCTTCTGACCTCAAGGGGCTTACCACTCCGCAGACTGTGTTCGAGGAAGCACACGGTGTGGAGGGTGCGGTGAGAAATATGTTGAGGCCACAGTGAAACTGAAAAAAGCCATAGAGCTCACCTGGATGGGGGTGGGGTGGGGCATAGAGGGAATGGCTGAGATGGGCTAAAGGAGCAGGCAATTCTGGGGTAGGTGTTGGTGGGTGAACAAGGTGTGGGGAGGGCATTCCAACCCAGGAAACGCCACAACAGCAGGGAAGAAGGACCCATCAGATTGGTTTGGGGAACTGAGGCTAGCTGAGAGTGGACTGTTGTCTGGTATGGGGAGTGGGGAGTGAGAGAGGCCAGACACACAGAGACCTCTGGGCTTCTGGCAGATTCCACCTTCTGCCAGATCTTCCCTGAGACCCTGGGGGTGGTACCTCTGGGGGCTCCTCCTTCCCTCCCTCCCATCTGTGAGTTCTGAGACTAAGATGCATCTCTGAAGCTGTGATCCAAGGTTGGACGCACTAGATATCACAGAAGCAGTGATGATACTCCTGGGCCTTCAGAAAAGAGAGACCATGTCCCACAGCAGGAATGGGGAAAGGCTTCAAGAAGTGGCATTTGCACTTAAAGGGTTAGGGAAGTATGCACAGGTGGGCATGGGAAAGGGAAAATCCTTGGGCAGGTTTGTTTTTGGTGGCGTTATAAGCAGACTTTTGTCTTTCCCACAGGACATTCCTTCCCCTTTTCCAGACTTCTGGCTTCTACATTAGAGTTCATAGCAAATCAAGCAACAAACATATTTGAGAGATCTCAAAGGTGCATAGCAGGGTCTTGCCAGGTTAATGACGACTGCAGATGTGACTGCAGAGTTCCATAACCATGATGACTGTCATCCCCTAGAATCTGAAGACAAAATGGTTTATATATTGTCCTGCCCAGCCTTGTTAGCTCCTCATCCATTAAGACATAGCTTTGGTGTTACTTTCTCAGAAAGTCTTTCTCCTGACCCTCTTACCATTTTGCATACCCTAATCTGAGTTGGGTGCCTGCCTTTCTGATTCCGTCACAGACTTGATATAGTTTTTTTTTTTTAATGTTTTTAAATTTATTTTGAGAGAGAGAATCCCAAGAAGGCTCCATACTGTCAGTGCAGAGCCTGACGTGGGACTTGATCTCACAAACCGTAAGATCATGACCTGAGCCGAAATTAAGAGTTGGACACTCAACTGACTGAGCCACCCATGCACTCCGAGTTGGGTGCATATTTGCTTTTTGTTGCATTTTGTACTGTTAGTCTGTCTTTCTTTCTTTCTTTCTTTCTTTCTTTCTTTCTTTCTTTCTTTCTTTCCTTCTTTCTTTCTTTCTTTCTTCTTTCTTTCTTCTACTTCTTCTTCTTTTTTTAAATAGGCTTATTTCCTCCACCAGACTGAGAGTTCTTGAAAAGCAAAAACATGTGTCAAAGATCTTTGCATCCCTAGAGCCCATCACAGAATCTGGCACACAGTAGGCATTCAACACAGGATGGCTGAATGGATGAATCACTGTAAGCGTTTTAAAGTATCACCTATACAGGGGCACCTGGGTGGCGCAGTCGGTTGGGCGTCCGACTTCAGCCAGGTCACGATCTCGCTGTCCGTGGGTTCGAGCCCCGCGTCAGGCTCTGGGTTGATGGCTCAGAGCCTGGAGCCTGTTTCCGATTCTGTGTCTCCCTCTCTCTCTGCCCCTCCCCTGTTCATGCTCTGTCTCTCTCTGTCCCAAAAATAAATAAATGTTGAAAAAAAAAAATTTTTAAAGTATCACCTATACATACACACATGTGTGTACAAGGAAGTCGATGCAAACAATTTGGTATTCCATGCCCTGTAAGGCCCCAGCTTCCTCCTTCCTGCCGTGCTTTCCTTCCTAGCCCTGGAAACTTCTGTAGCATCTGCTTCTCACTCTTGGTCTCCTTAAGGCCAGCTCAGCAGCAGTAGCAGGACTGGAGAGTGAATTGTCTGGTGGTTCGGAGCACAAGCCCCTGGTTATGTCATCTGTGGAGTCAGAGCCACCAAGAAAAGCAGCTCTGAAATGTTAATGGGGTTCTCATTTTCCAGGCAGCTGCCCCAGGATAGCAGATGGAAGCTGTGATGAGAAAGTGAGAGAAACCTTCTGTAGCCCGGCTGAGGAATGAAGCACCCTTGGGCTGGGGCCCAGAAGCCCCGCTTCCCATTTCACAACCGGACACATCCTGATATTGGAGGTTAATATCTGGTGAGTTTCCTAAGCTCTGGCTCATCCCCCAAGTCCTTGGCCTCCTTGAATCTTTGATAAAAAAACAGAAAAGTATGTTTCCCTTCCTCTCCCTCTCTCCACCTCTCTCTCTCTCTCCCTCTCTCTGTGTGTGTGTCACACACACACACACACACACACACACGTACCTCTTCACATAACAAAAACCAAAAATGTAAGCACCCGATGGTCATTTTAGAAACAGCTATCAGAAGCATGTCTGAGGAGCACTGACAAATTTGCCTCCAACCTTCCTGCCTTTTGACACCTCTGTTCCTTTTCTCCTTTCTGCTCTTGCCTTAAATGAGAGACACCTCATTGGTCACCTCTATTTCAACTCTTTCAATGGATGCAGTGAGGAAATTGTGGTCCAGAAGGGTTAAGAGACTTGTCAGCCCATGTATTTAGTTTCAGTAAGTCAGAATTTCCTTAGATAAAGGGTCAAATGAAGACCATCTTTCCTCAGGGACAAAGTGGACTCTTAGGACCCATATGAAGGCGTAATGATTCCTACATCTCTTTGAAAAAGGTGGTGATCAGAGAGGTATTTTCAATATTAAAAAAAAACCTATGATAATTACACATTTTCCTGCTATCTGATAATAACAGCCATCTCAATTAGAGAATAAAGCTGAATATGGTTTTAAAAATTTTTTTTAAATGTTTATTTATTTTTGACAGAGAGAGAGACAGAGCATGAGCGGGAGAGGGTCAGAGAGAGAGGGAGACACAGAATCCGAAGCAGGCTCCAGGCTCTGAGCTGTCAGCACAGAGCCCGACACGGGGCTCGAACTCACGGACCGCGAGATCATGACCTGAGCCGAAGTCGGACGCTCAACTGACTGAGCCACCCAGGCGCCCCCAAAATAAAGCTGAATATGGTTTTTAAAACACTCATATGGTTGACTAGGAAACATTTCAAACATACATGAAATATTGTCAACAACTGTGCACCTACTGTCCAGACTTACTAATTTTGGGTTTTATTTCAGGTCAGTGGTGTCCTTTTTAAAATCATTTTTTGTTGTTACATGTGCTTGATCAATATAAAGAGGAAAAGGACCTAGGAGTATGCAAAGTAGTTTCCGTGGTGATCACAAGCTTTCAAAATTTAAGATTCAGTGAGAAAGAAACACTCAAACGAGTCCTTGGTGGTAAGAAAACCGTAAGTTGCCCTCCTATACATTCTCCCAGCTGAGTCTCTGCTGCTACAGTGTCTTTAACGGGGGCTTTTTGTCACAGGTCCGCTAAAAGCAAAAGAGGTACTGCTCTTGTCTGGACTCGGACTCATTAGGCTAGAACAGCAAACCCAGATCAAAGAGAGGAGACAGGGAGTGGGGGGCAGGCGCGGAGAGACTGGGGTGGCATTTTCTGCTCCATTGGTAACCAAGAACTTGAGCTCGGTGACACCCAGCCCAGCAAGTAGGCCAAGGGGTCCCAGGGGGACCCCAGCTGGAGTCCCCAGATGGCCTGATCCATCTGCTCTGCCTTGCAGGGAGCTCTGAGCAAGGACCTCTCGGCCTCAGTTGTCCAGCTACTGGAATACCCTTGGCTGCCCACGGCACCTGGAGAAGTCACGAGTGGATGCCTGCAAATGGCAGGTGAAAGTCGTGCCTTGTAAAGACCCCACTCCAAGGAGGATGTTTACATGGGGCTGTGTGGAGGCTGCTTTCTTTGTGTTCATTTTCTACTTTTCTTCTTTATTAGCTCTGCCTCTCCTCTTGTGGTTCCTTTTTCTGGTATTTTGTCCCCCTCCCTATCTCTGTTTCTGTTTTGCTGTTTGTCTTCCTCTTCCCGGGTCTTTCAGTCTCTGAGCCTCTGTTTCCTTTCTGTCTCTCTTTAGTGAGAACTGCTCCAGACACACAGACCACGGCATCTGCTCCAGGACTGCCCCTGGGCAGGGCAGGAGGGCCACTTGGAGTGTGGATGTTCAGGGTTCTGCCCTTTGACCTGTGACTGGAAGAGGAAGGGAGCCAGTTGGCAGGACCTTTGCACCTGTGCCCAGAGGCCAGGGCCCCTAGCTGGCTGTAAGGCCAACGCAGCCTCCTGGCGGGTCCCTGATTTAGAGGATAAAAGAAGCCATAGAGTGTCCACAGGGCATTCCACTCCCACCAGATACTTTCTTTCCAGAAAGGAGCAGCTGCGGGCTGAGCCCGGGTTCACCTCACAGGGGACACGTGCTGGCCCCTCCCCCCCCCCCCCCCCCCCCCCGTGGTGGTGGCCAACTCTGTAATCCTGTGCACACAGACCTCGTTGAAATAATTTTTATCTTCCTTTAGCCTCCCCGTCTATTTTAGGTACTTTCCCGCGTTTGGCTCTCTCTGTTCAACACAGCACAAGACATTCAGGTTTTGCCACTTCTTTGGGTCTTCATTTCCTTGTGAGGTCTCCTGTTTCACGTAAAACGTATATTAAATAGATTTATATGCTTTTCTCCTATCAACTTAACTCTCAGGCGCAGCCAAAACCCCTAAGACGGCAAAAGGTCCAATTTGTCTTCCCTACACCTACTTGCCTTTCTAATCTGTAGGGGCAACTGGCAACTGTGTTCCACACGCAGACACAGGAGGAGAGCTGGAGCAGCGGGGGCGTTTTGCTTTCACCGCAGGAGTGATGGATTTGTGATCCCCCAGGGCTGCCTGAGACCGGCCTTCTTGGCTCAGCCTGCTCTTGCCTGTCTCCTGGTGGCCACTTCTGAGTACTGCAGGCACGAATTCTAAGCCCTGCAGAAGATTGGCCTCCCACCTGCCCCGGTCGTTATCAACGCCTTCCTCTCCCGCCTTTCCAGGCCAGCGGGTCTGGGGCTTAGAGTCTTAAAGCCTCGGAAGAGGCTCAGAGCAAACGAGGGATGAGGAGGCGCTCGGTGGCCGGAGAAAGGCTGTCTACATCAGAGGTTCAAAGAGACAGTGACTGGAAGGCTTTTTGCCGGTTCTGCAGCAATTGTCAGGTGGATCCTGTCCCGCTCAGAACCCCCGGCGCATGTCATGGGGTCACTCGTACCTACATGCCTGTCCAGCGTATTGGGGGATTAGTGCCGTGACTCTCAAGCACAGCCCTGTCCCTGTCGGTCCCGCGCCGAAAACCTGCAACGTCTCCTCGCTGCTCCTCGCCCTGGGCCCCGCTGCCCTCCCGCTGGACCCACCCGTCTGCTTGGTTCCCTTCCCTGCAAGCCCGCCGCTGCGGCCTGATTCCTTGACGTTTATAAGCCCTTCCTGCACGCTCAGGCCCCGCGTCTTTGCTCCCCGGGCGCTTCCCTCCACTGTGGAAGTACCTTCCAGATCGCATGCAGACGCCACTTCCTCTGGAACCACTCCCTGGCGCTGTCGGCTCACCCCTCCTTTCCCTCCCACAGCCTCGCCTCTCGGGGACTTTGCCCGCCTCTGCTGGCGGCCGTGCACCTGTGCGGTCCACGCACCGTTCGCGGAGGCCGTATCTGACTCACTCCTCTCCCTATCTGCGCTCAACCATAGAAGAAGGGCTCCGTAAGCGGCTGTCTACCTCTTGACACGAGGGCCGACCCAATGGTGGCTCGCAGAGCGGAGCTGTCACCACGGTGGGCGTCACCACGAGTGGGGCACTGTGCCAAGTGCTCAGGAATCCCGCCCTGGCACGCTAGCAGCCGCCCCGTGGGTACGTGTACTTTTCAGCTGAGAAACTGTTGGGACGCCAGGGGAGCTCTCTCCCTGGGTCTCAGGGGGCCGCGGACTTCACCCGCATCTTTAAGATAGGAACCCTCTGGGCGGTGGCATATAGGAGTGTCGCCTGGCAGCCGGTCATAGTTGATTTCTGTGAGGTGGAGGGGACATGAGGACAATATGAATTCACGGGTGTAGGTTGTTGTAGGTGGGACACATGAGGGATCCAGGGCGGTGATGGGACAGTGTCAGAGGCTCCAGACACTGGGACTGGCTCTGGACACCAGCTGAGAAGTCCTGAAGGCGTTGGGGCATATTTCTCAATAGGATTTGCCCCGCCCCCCCGCCCCCCCCGCCCCCCCCCCCCCGCCGCCGCTTTTTGATAATTGTAACCTTTATTCTCAGTGCTGGTTCACTTAAGGTGGGGCGAGTGGGTGGTGCTTATTTGTTTCATTCGGGGAATATCTATGGGACAGTGATGACATTCCAGGCTTACGATCTGCTAAGGACACAGGAAATGCCTTTACATTTACATTCTATGTCATCCTAGAGCCATTAAGGGTTTCTTTTCAATTAAAAAAAAATTGAGTACCTTAGATAAGACATCTGGAACTTGAAACAAAATAGGCAAATGCGTATCCTTCTTAGATGAAACCAGAAATGCAGAGGCGTGAGGAGATCTGAAGTAATCAAAACAAGAGCTAGTTAGATCATAGTCTCTGGTTTGAAGAGTCAAGCTGTTGGTTGTTTCAGAGATGCCGGGGTCCAAATGAGCATGCCCAAAATGTGCCACTTTGGCCCGTAGATTATTTTGAGCTGATAACAGTCAAGGCCCAAAAGACTCAGGAAGAAACTTTGACTTTCCCCCTAAGCGCCTAAAAGAGTTTAGATAGAGACCCTGCTCCAGGAAGAGCACAGTCACCATAGATACCTACAGTATAATATGAACTAAGGGAGGCAGACAGGCAGGAACTTGGCAAAGTCTGTTAAAATTCATCTCCGTGTCTCATGGTTTCTGGACGGCCCCTCAAACATTTGTTTACTAAACATTTACTCTTTCCATTCTTCCTATGAATTGTCTTCCTTCCCTTTGAAATCCCCAACCCCTGCCTCCTTCTCCTTGGTTCAGGATGACATATATACCTCATTTGGCGTGACTGTCTTTGGAATCTCATGTGGGTTCCTGAATGTAAAAAATTAAGTTTGATTTTCTCTTGTTAATATGTCTTATGTCAATTGGAGTCTCAGACCAGCCAGAAGAAACTTGAAGAATAAAGGACACTTTTTTCCTTTCCAACTGAGATAAACCAAGGGACTCCCTGAGAAGTTGTTTTCCATCCCAGTCCTAAAGGGTGCAGGCCAGTTGGCAGCTTTTAAAAGATGGCTTTACCCTTTTAAGTCACTCTGGCTTCTCTGTCCCGTTTGTATTGAACTAACCAATGCCACTTGTGGACTGTCAGAGACAGTGTACAAATTAAGGCAGAAAAAAATTGTTCAGGGCATCTGGGTAGCTCAGTCAGTTGGGTGTCCAATTCTTTAAAAAATTTTTTTTAATGTTTATTTATATTTGAGAGAGAGACAGAGCGCAAGTGGTGGAGGGGCAGAGGGAGAGGGAGACACAGAATCTGAAGCAGGCTCCAGGCTCCGAGCTGTCAGCACAGAGCCTGACGTGAGGCTTCAACCCACAGACCCATCATTACCTAAGCCGAAGTTGGACGCTTAACCGACTGAGCCACTCAGGCGTCCCAAGTGTCCAATTGTGGATTTAGGCTCAGGTCATGGGTTCTGGGATCCTGCCCTGCATCGGCTCTGCTCTGGGCATGAAGACTGCTTAAGATTTTCTCTCTCTCTCCCTCTACCCCTTTCCCTCACTCACACTTGCTCTCTCTATGAAATGAAACAAAATGCTTTAAAAAATTGTTCATCAAAGCAGATGTGTAATGGGTGAAATGCCCCCAGATCTCCTTCCTGAAAAGACCTATGGAGAAGTTATTCATGAGAAGTAAGTGCAGGGTTTTTTCATGCCTGGACTGCTTCCTTGGAGTCTGTGTCCCTGGATGCTGAATCCACTCATTTCTTCCCGTGGAACATATTCTTCCTTCAACCGCTCTGGAACATTCTTTCTTTCTAGTCAGGGGGTGAAGCCGTGAAGCTGCAGGGATAGTATCTGTTCTCTTCACAGGTGTGACCTGCCTCGCGGCTGTTGTGGTTCATTTTATTACAGTGTAAGAGGCCAAGGCCAGCAGGGGGCCTGCACATCATAAACTGCCTGTGTATGCAGCGCTGTGCATGCCCCTGGCATTCCAGAAATGGAAACTCGGAATGCCAGGAACACCTCTCCTCTCTAATGAGGAAAGATTTCATTGTTCATTGTTCATTTACAACACGGGCACGTGAAAGGAGTTTGGGGTCCCTGAGGCATTTATGTTTTCATTTCTCCTCACCATTTCCCTGGGCCCTGGGAGAGCAGGGGAGGTGGGTCTGACCCAGCTCCTTTGCTGCCTTTTGTTTGATTTGCGAACAGCCCGGCTTGAGCTTGACACGCAAATGCTGACCAAGAGACACCTTAGAACTGCTTTAGCACTCAATCTCAAAGAAGTAGGGGCTCAGTGTGACCTGAGGGCTCTCGAGACTGACGATGAGTTTGGTTTCAGGTCAGGCACTGGTGCGGGGAGCCGGGCCTCACCCTCTGCAGCCCTGCAGGTGCGTTTCAGGAGTTTGCGGATGGGGGTGCGCTGAGTACATTTTGCTAGCTGTTTCTGCCTCTTTTTTAGGCTGTTCCATGTTAGAACTGCTCGTCCCAAAGTAGGTTAATACTTAAAGCACATGTGTAACTTTCTTACCGAGATCTTAGAAGAGGGTTTTGCTGGAAATAAACAGCTTGGAACCCAGGGCTTTAGCCAGAGAAAGAGTTGCTGATCTTGAAGAATTGTTTGCTGCTACTCAAGCCAACCATCCTTTCAAAGACTTTGTATTCCTGTTGTCTTCCTGAAGGCTCAGGGGACCACACCGCTGTTGTCCAGTCAGCGTCTTTGGAGGTGGGGAAGCATCATTTCTCTTCCAAAGGGCTGAGATTGCTGCCCAAATACTCCCAGTTTAGAAATGAGTAGAGCTTCGCTGACCACTTAGGTCATTTTTCCCTGTGACTAGCTTGAGGTTAGCTGGCCGGAGGGAAAACTGACCCTTCCCTTCCCAGATGACTGCCAATAGTCTGGCCCTTCTGACACTCCAGGACCCGGCTGTGAAAGGGAACAGGCCCTGGGGGGTACACAGCTGTATTCTGGGTCTGCCTTTTTCAAGCCCCCTTCCTGTCCCCTACCCCTGTAGGTACCCCAAACTGTACAGTCAGGGACTAAGACAGCTGGGGTGAGAGAGCCCCGCCAGGGAGGCTTTACTTCTGGCTGCAGGGGCAGGTCTAATGAGAACAAGGAGGAGGGTGGGATGGAAATGGTGGACTGCTACCCTAATCAGATGTCAAACACGGGCCATTTCACATGAGCAAGACACGAGCTAGAGTTTAGATACAAAGTAAAAATAGCAGATCGGAACAAGCACTTCATAGGTGCTCTAAAAACACACACATCTGTCTCTTTGCGGAGACTGTGGCTTTGAAAAAGGGCAGCAGATAAAGCAAAGGTACATGTTATTGGACAGGGGATGTGGGGAGAATGTCCCTCATGGCGGTCGCTTATCTCTGGGCCGGAAGGTATGTGACCCTTACCAACAGGAGGAAAAACTCCTTTCGAGACTCCAACCTTCCTAGCCAACTGTCGCACGTGCCAGAGAGCCGGCCCTCTTCACCTACGAAGTGCTTTCGAAGTTGCCTCCTGACCTGCTCTCTCCTTACTCTCCCTCTGATTGCTCCCGTTCACTATTCAGCCCCACATTACCTCACGCTCCCCCTTGCCCTCCCCAGAGCTGCGTATATCACCACACCCAGGGACCAAAAACGCAGGAGGAGTGAGGAAGCCCACTCATTCCGCGTGTCAGCACTGAGATGCTGCTAACACACAGGCACCTCCTATTTCGAAAAAGAGAAACATGTTCCATAGCAGTTTGTTGGGACGTGTCAGGCTTGGTGAGATTGTAGAGTGTCTCAAAGTTCTACACAGGCAGCTGCTACTCTACAAAGACAGGAATGTATGGTTCTAGAGTTTTGGTGGTTACAATTAGAAAATTCCAAACGAAAGCTGAGGAGAAAATGTAAGATGCCGAGGGGGAGGGAAGTGTGTGGAGAACGCTACCCACGGGCAAAATTCTTCCGTGTTGCTGCGTGATGGTTGCAGAGAGGGAGGTTAATTAAGAGCTCGTCCCCCTGCCAAGACTATCCTCAGTGCCCACTTTTGTCTGAGAAACCCAGGCCATTTCTGGTTTTAGAGCTCTCATCTTGGGTTTCTCAGATTTGCCCCTCTGAGAACTGCCCCAGCAATCACCTTCCGTGAGGACTTTGTTGAAACCTTCGCCCTCAGGGGCTGGGCTGTTACCTTTTGGGAAGGCTGAGCACCAGTGGCTTGTTGCTGCGGCTGGCCTCACTAAGCCAAGGGATCTTGTCAAATTTTGGCACAGAAACCTGGAGGGAAATGGAAAGAGATCGGTTTGCAGAATTTATTGCGTTCGAGCATTGCCATCAAAACCAGGACCAAAGTCGGCTAATGGCAGCTCTACAAATGCCAGCACTTTCCAAAACATTTTTTATGATTTATATTTGAGTCTTTTGAGTCTCCCGTAAAGTCTCCAAGAGTAAATAGTGTTATCTCCACTTTACAGACGAAGAAAATCAGAGCTCAGGCATTATGATTTGCCAAGTCACACAGCTAGTAAGTGGATTCGGGTTTTCTGACTTTGGTGCCCCCTATATCTTGTATTCTACTATCTCTATCCCTTTGCTGTTTTATTACTTCCATCTGTTTATGCATCCTCTGAGAGTTCTACGAAGTCAGCTGAATATCAGCAACCTCCTGTTCAGTCCCGGCTGTTTTCAGCCACAGTGTCCTCCACCCCAATTCCTTCTAGGCAGCAAAGAGGAGAGAACCACACTTGGAAGCTACAGACAACTGGATGTTAATCTTGACGAACCCGTTTTTCAGCTGTGTGGCTTTGGACGCATCACAACCTCTCTGAGCCTCAATTTTGTCCTCTGTGAGGAGATCTATCATCACTTTACAGGTCAATGCACAAGACACAAAGCTCCAGGAGAGCAGGGATTTTTGTCGTCTTCATTCACTGTTGTATCAGGAGCTCCTAATACAGTACCTGTATGTGTCCAATGAATTCACGGATGCATGGGAAGTCCCTAGTTGAGGGCCTTAGTAACCGGAGCTCAGTAAAAGTAGGCTTTATAATCTCTCGTTACCAGCCCAGCCTCTACCCCTGGTGTTGTTCGGACGCCAAATCCTGTCTTTCTGTTGGGGACTGGCTTTTTCCTGGACTCTGAGCGGTGCGTCCTCAGAGGGGAGCCGGGAGGTCCTCTGAGCAGCCAGGAGGGGGCAGCAGCGACCTCGCAGTCTCTCTAGCCGGGGAAGGGCGCTCTTGCCGCGGAGGCCGTGGCGGACCCGGAAGCGCTCGGCCGCCGTCGCGACCCCCGGCGCCCCGGATGGGGAGGGAGGCGGGCGGCCGCCCTTCCCGGCCGCGCAGCCCTGGGAATTGCGGGCAGGTGGGTTCCGAGCGGGAGTCCGTGTTTGCGGGCCTCTTTCTCCTCCGCCATCCTCACCGGCGGCGGGCGCGGGAGGCCCCGGAGGGGGAGTGGGGCGCCCCCGGGGACACCTGCCCGACCCCCGGCCCCACGGAGGGGCGTTGCCCTTTCCGGCGCCGCGGATCCTCCAGCCGGGGCGAAGCCGTGAGCTCCTTGGGCCGGGGTCCTTGCTGCAGTGAGAGGGGCTCCCAGGGTGTCTCGTCTCGCTTGTGAAGCAAAACCTAGCGCGGGCTCTGTGGAAGAAATAAGGTCGGCAATAAGAATTTTCTTCGCAGATTTGCAGCATGACCCTGGTATTTCTCTTAAATTTTCATTGTGAAAAAGGGGTCGCTGTGTTCGAACCTCCCAAGAGTTTTTCCGTTATAAGTGGAGTGATAACTTTTTAAAGGATGTTACGCTCAGTTAATGGATTAAGAATCTTTGAGTCCTTGGTTTTGGTTGAATGAACCTTGGAGCCCATACCGTTTTGTTTTGTGCAGTTGTCGTTAGACTGGTACCTTCTTTCTTTTCTTTTTTCTTTTCTTTTCTTTTCTTTTCCTTTCTTTCTTTCTTTCTTTCTTTCTTTCTTTCTTTCTTTCTTTCTTTCTTTCCTTCCTTCCTTCCTTCCTTCCTTCCTTCCTTCCTTCCTTCCTCTCTTTCTTTCCTTCCTTCCTTCCTTCCTTCTTCCTTCCTTCCTTCTTTCTTTTTCTTTCTTTCTTTCTTTCGTTCTTTCTTTCACTCTTTCGTTCTACACATGCCTTTGAGAACTCCGTAAATAAAAGCTCTGGATCCTATCCCTAGAAATTTGCACTAAGTGCAGCTACAAGCATACAGCGACAGGGAGGGCTTTGGGTGAAGCCTCAGGGATATGTGAACCCCTGAGCTAACTGGTTTAGAGGGAGACGTGATGTGAGGCCCAGGCTTTGGGGTCAGACATTGGTTTGAATCTGGCTCCAGTGTTTATCACTGTTAACTTGGGCTAAAGTTACTTTAAGCACTTCGAATCTCGGGTTTTTTCTTGTTTACTAACTAAAGTGGAGCTAATGCTAACTTGAAAGCATGCGGGGATTAAATGAAAGAAGCTCCAGAAGGCACTTGACGCGGAGTAGGCACTCAGTACGTACTAGCTACCAGATGTCTGTTATCATCCGTGGGATTATAACTTAAAATCTGAAACAGAGGTTGAATGTCCACGGTTATTAAATGGCCACCGCACACATGTTGCTCAGACTTCTAATAAACTGGGTTGCTTTGACTTTAACCCTATTCTTCCCGGACGGTTCACAGCTTTCCGAGGTTCATGGTGTGTCTTTTTCCAGGAACTTGGCCTAGCCTGGGTTGCCGCCTTTGCAAGCGAGGCAGGTCGGTGCAGTGTCAGCCACCACCCGGCATGGGATTTCCAGAGAGGTCTTATTTCAGAACTTTGTAAGGAACGAGAACCACGTGGACTTCTGCGAGGGAGACTGAGCTGGCCTGAGCTTGAGGGAGAGGATCATGGGGACCCAGCCTGTAGCTGACACTGAGGAGGCCAAGTGGCAGAAGGTCCTGTACGAGCGACAGCCGTTTCCCGATAACTACGTGGACCGGCGTTTCCTGGAAGAGCTCCGGAAAAACATCCATGCCCGGAAGTACCAGTACTGGGCCGTGGTGTTCGAGTCGAGCGTGGTGATACAGCAGCTGTGCAGCGTCTGTGTGTTTGTGGTCATCTGGTGGTATATGGATGAGGGCCTTCTGGCCCCCCAGTGGCTCTTTGGGACCGGCCTGGCCTCTTCACTGATTGGCTATGTTTTGTTCGATCTCATTGACGGAGGTGAAGGACGGAAGAAGAGTGGGCGGACCCGGTGGGCTGACTTGAAGAGCGCCCTGGTTTTCATTACTTTCACCTACGGTTTTTCCCCAGTGCTGAAGACCCTGACGGAGTCTGTCAGCACTGACACCATCTATGCCATGTCAGTCTTCATGCTTTTGGGCCACCTCATTTTCTTCGACTATGGCGCCAATGCTGCCATTGTATCCAGCACGCTGTCCTTGAACATGGCCATCTTTGCTTCTGTCTGCCTTGCCTCGCGCCTGCCCCGTTCCCTGCATGCCTTCATCATGGTGACTTTTGCCATCCAGATTTTTGCCCTGTGGCCCATGTTGCAGAAGAAACTGAAGGCATGTACTCCCCGTAGCTATGTGGGTGTCACGCTGCTTTTTGCATTTTCAGCCTTGGGAGGCCTGCTGTCCATTAGTGCTGTGGGAGCCATCCTCTTTGCCCTTCTGCTGTTTTCCATCTCTTGTCTCTGCCCTTTCTACCTCATTCGCCTGCAGCTTTTTAAAGAAAACATTCATGGGCCTTGGGATGAGGCTGAAATCAAAGAAGACTTGTCCAGGTTTCTCAGCTGAGTTAGGGACTTCCATTCGGTTCTTAAGGGAAGCTGATAGACAAATCTCCCTGCTCATACAAGATTTGAAGGCAGAATCCCATTCTAGAAGCAACATACTATTGTGGGTAGGGGAACAGAGATCAAAAGAAAAAGCTAACCAAGGGCGTGAGTGGTGAAGGTGTTTTTCTTTCTGTTACTCTGTGGATGAAAAAGCTTTCTGGGACCCTCTTGAATTACTGCCTCATTATTGCTGTAACAAAGGAAGTGATGTGGTTTCTATTAAAAAAATAACAACACATCCATTAAGTTGTCCCATGATTTTTCTGTAAGCAGAAGGCTGACAGAAGGGGCATGAAGAGAATGAAAGTATGTGTGTGTTCAAGTCACTTCTCTCCTTTGGTTATCTGGAGCTCAAATCCTAGAATCCTAGATGCTGTGACATTTTGTCGCCTAAGATCACAGAATTGGTTATTTAACCTTACCTCAGAGTTTCTACATAGTTCTTAGTGAGGCACGTGCACACTGCCTGGGACCCGGATGTGATGTGTCGCAATACATAATCAGAATGCTGAGGGAATTCAGAGGCTGGAGGCCAAACTGAATTGGAGAAACTAGGAAATATTTATTAGAGGAGATGGCATTTGAGCTTGGTCTTGGTGGTTAGGTGAGATTTCAGTAAGTAAAAGATGGTTTTAGGGCAAGGTGGCAAAGGCCTTTAGGAATCAGGTCAGTAATATGAGCAAGGCATACAAGTCACACGAGTCATACTTTGTGTGGCTAATGGCAGCTGAAAACTGGATGGAGCTTGGCCCCGACCAGGGAGGGCGATCACTACTCTGCTCCAGCTGAGTGTTTCTAATCAGAATGTAGGCCTGGCTGCAGAGCTGCAGATTTCTGATGACCTCTAATGATTTCTAAATGAAGTCTCAGTAGCTGTAATTGTGATTTTTAATGTGAAATCTGACTTGTAAATTCTGCCAAATTTAAATCTGGACAAAAGCCACACTTGCATGCAGCATGTGGCTGCCTTTGGGCCACGTCTGTTTTTTAGGACAAGCACAAAAGTGGGAAGGTGTTTCATGGGAGATCAGGGTTCTGGGGGTTTGAGGGAAAGTTGGAAAGGAAGGTTTGAGTAACAAGTAGGGGTGTGAATGTTCAGGAATTTGGGCTTTAACCACAGGTCATTGGGAGCAATCCAGTTTATCTAAGGAAGGAGCAAATGCTTGGATCTTGGGTTATCCAACTGCTCTGTGTTTCAGTTTTTCCATCTGTAAAGTGGGAATGGAAGTATTTACCTCTAGAATTGTGATAATTAGATGAGATGTATGAGTGTTTTGAGGAACTCTGGGCGCGTAGCAGAGGGACGGTAATGTTCGCCGTTACTGCTGTATCAGGTTGATCTCTAGGACGACTTGAAGAGGGACAGAGATGAAGTATAAGATGCATCGGGTGCCTCCCAGAATATCTGGTAACTCATGACATAACTCATTTGGGGCAAGTCCCTGCACCATCCCTTCTCACTAGAAATTAATTTCAAGTCAGAAACTAAGTAATGCTTGTATTTCTCTGAACATAGATTTCTCAAAAAATGTCTTGAACAGGACTGTGAACTAGTGTCTTCAGCTCTTTGGACTGATAAGAATAGTGTTTCATTAGGATGGGTAGTTTTCCTTAGGGCCAATTAGATTGCTTTCCTAGTCCCAAGGACACTGGCCAGAGGGGAGAGAAGGATCTTGGAAACTGACTTGTGGAGCTCAAAGCATCGATCCTGCATTGGGTGTGGCCATTTCACCCCTCGTGAGTGGGCAGAACTGGCTCATAGTTACTGTATAGTTCACATCAGGAACAGAGCAACAGTGGTTGGAGGTAGTAAAGAATTGTATATGATTGTGCTTTTTTTTTTTTTAATGTTTTAATACATTTGCCCTATTTGAATAGGTATGTGATTATCAGCTTTAGGGAACTCACGCAAGCAGCAACATCTGTGTCAATGAGCAGAAAGTTCCCCAAATTTGAGCCACTTGCAAAAACAGTTTCAGTGGGACGAATTAATGTGCCTGTGCTGTCATTTTTCAGCTCTTCTCTGTCACACTGTGTATAGTATTTGGAGCCCCCCAAGACCTGACCATATTTGGTTTGGTGGTTGTAGAAGCTTGGTGTGGAAATGGGAGGGGGACAGAGAGTTGAGGGTTGGATGATGTAGAGTGGGGCTGCCAACTCAATTCAGGTGGAAAGATGGTGAGAAGGGTATTCCAACCAGAGTGAACAGTATGTCCAAAGTGCACGGGGACCTGATTTATCCTGGCAGTGGACAGAAGCACAGGATAGATGGGCTGCAGGGAGAGGGTATGGGGTCTGAGAGTGCTGAGTACTTTGAATTCTCGTATCCTGTAGTCAGTGTCAGTGTAAATTGAGGTTTTGAAAAGGGAGACAAGATTTCCACCACACGCACTATGTATGTGCATGTATATGTATATATATAAATACAATTCTGGCACCAGTTTTCGGGCTGAGCCTGGGGAGCTCTGTGGCAATAGTGAAGAGTGAACGTCTGGACTAAGGGTGTGAGGCCGATGGGTGTGGAGATGAGAGGCCTGATTAGAGAGGCTGTCAGAGAACTTGGTAGACTCATGTTGGGAAATGGAAGGGACTGGAGGATGACCGGCTTCTGCCTTGAGTGGATTTGTGTACCATGAAAAGACAGAAGTGAGAACAGGTTTGGAGGTGAAGTAGATAAGAAAATAAGAATGGGACACATAAAGTTTGAGGTGCCTGAGATGGTACACTCAGGCTAAGTGTTCTAATTGTAGTATCTGGAGGACGTTGGTTCTAAATTCCGGGCATAATCTGGAAGGGTATTGAGATCTAAACAGAATCTAGTGCTTTTGCACTTGGAATTCTTTGTACAGAATTGGTTGCCTCATAACCAGGAATATAGTGGAATTAGAAATGGATCACAGAAAGATAATTAAAAAATCAAAATGGTAAGAACCAAAGGGAAAGACTGGCCCTATGAAAACAGATTAGAAAATAGAACACCACAGCCCGGAAGGAAGGCTCAACAGAGATACATCATCACCTATAAAACTATAAAGGGTCGAAGTGAATCTTGATTTGTTTACCAAGTCATGAGTTACAAAAGACACCCTTTGAAATTTGAGCAAGGCAAGTTTAAGACAAATGAAAATACAATTTTATACACTTTCTGCAGTAACTCCAAGAAGTTTCACAGACCAAGAATGTAAATGGATTCCAAAAAGTTTTGGGGTAAAATGCAAATAAAAAAGCCATAAATATTTTGTAAGAAAATGTTAAGAAACTCCAAGCTTTTAAGTGGTACTAAGAGCTCACTGCGGGATGATGAGGCTTACTTATGGCATGCTGCTTTGAGTTACTGCTGGCGGCATAGGGAGGCAGGCCTAGATAATGATTGGTATGACCTGTGTGACAGTTGTTGGGAAAGTTACTCATCACTTAAGTAACGTGATGTGGTCAGTCTCTGAAATTTAAACAACACTGAAAGTGTGCAAGCAGAATGTTAATGATTTAGACTTTTAGAGAATACTATGATGTGTGTGTGGGAAGGGAAGGGGGAAATGGAAGGAAAAGGCATTACAGTAGCATTGGAATTAAAATCCCAAACAAAATCTCGTTTGTGTAGGAAACTGTCAGCCCTCCTCACCCTGCACCCCTTCCTCCCGGCTCTGCTTCCTGTCAATCTTCCTTTCAGTAGATATGCTGGACAGTGGGTGGTGGTGGTAAGTGAGGGCAAAGAAGGAGGAATGGGGAGGCAGCTTTGCCTGTCCTTCCAAAATGGTGCCAGGGATTGTAGTTGGGAATGGAAGGGATCAGGGAGAGGTAGAGCTGTAGAGCAGCAGGTGTGCTTTGTTTTGTGGCCTGATGTGGCTTCTGGGTGATTGGCAGGCAGCTAGAAGGCTGTGCAGGGATCTGAGGACAGCAGCACATTGGTTCTGTGTGGTGGCCAGATTGGTGTCAGTGGGATGCCTGCATGCTGTGTCGGTACTATAAACTTTTGAGTGAGGCTTTGGGCAGCTGGCTTAAATTGTGGATATAAGAATCCATGCTGAGCATTTTCAAGGAAGCATGGAGCCATTAAACATCTTCTAAGCCAAAGGCCCAAGGTCAAGAAAAACAAAAGCCAGCAGAGGGCATCAGTCACACAATTTTACAATATTTCAAACCCATCGAACGCAGGGAAACAGGGCTGGAACACAGTGCCGTCCTGTGGAAGTTATCGATACTCCTTTTTGTGATGAAATTCAACAAAGTCTTGGAATTCTTGATGAGTTGTGGTTTGAGAAATAACCACACCGTTTGAAGTCCCCATAAATTCAGGACACAAATAGCACATTGGGATTTGATAAATTATAATTGTTACATTTTCAAGCACCCAGTGTGTACCAGGCACTGTGTTAGGCACTTTATATACACTATCTTATTTACTTCTTATAACAATCCGGTAATTCAGGTATTATTTTCATTTTACAGTTGAGGTGACTGAGACTCATAGTGAGTCAGGAACTTGCCTCATGCTGTATTGCCAGTTTGGGCTGATGGTTTGCTTTTCTGCCAGCCGAACTGGATCCAGGGCCAAAGGCTAACTGGTAAGCAGTTGCTTTTAATGCTTTCTCATATCCCTCATTATCTCTTTTATCCCTTATTCCTACCCCCAACATCTAGCAAAATATTTATTGTCCACCCAGGCTGATCTCTAGTCTCTACCATTCACATTTTATGATGTTTGGCCTCAGGAATTCATTCAGCAAATACTCATTGAGCACTAACTATAGGACATAGTGTTCCATATATTTGAAATATGTCTATGAACAAAGTGGACAAAGTTCTTTGACCTAGTAGAGCTTACCTTCTAGCAGGAGGAGACAGACAACATAAGTGGAAGTAAACGCTATGGGAAAAAAGAAAAAAAGTAGCAATGATATTAAATAAGGGGGTCAGGGTAGGTCTCATGGAAAAAGGAGCATTTGACCAAAGACTTGAAGGAGGTAAATGAATAATCCAGATTTCCCAGGGGGAAACCATTCTAGGCAGAGGCAAGAGCTGCTGTAAAAGTCCAAGCAGAAGACCCCAAACTGCCTGGCATGTTTGGGGTGTCGCAAGAAGTGGCTGAAGTGACCAAGGATAACAGAAGATGAGGCCAAAGAGGTCATGTGGGAGCTGGATCATGTGTGACATTACAGGCTATTAGAAGGACTCTGGCTTTTACTCTGAGATGGGAGCCATTAGAGGGGTTTGGAGAAAAAGAGGGGCATGATTTGACATACCCTTTGAAAGGCTCATTGTAGTTGCTGTGGGGCAAGACCAGAGCAAAAAAAAGCATTCAGGGAAAAAAAAAAAAAAAAAAAAAAAAAAGAAAGAAAGAAAAAAAAAAGCATTCAGAAGCTCTTGTGATAATCCAAGCAGGGAATGATGGTGTTCAGAACAGAGTGATAGCAGAAGTGGTGGAAAATAGTCACATTCTGGATATAATTTGAAAGTTTAGTCAAGGGCTTCTTGACATATCAGACGTGGGATATGAAAACAAGAGAAGAATCACAAATGACTCTTCAGGGTTTTGGCCTGAGCAAATTGAAAGGTAGAGATGCCATCAATTGAGTTGGGTGCAAAGGGGATATAGGTGGAGATTTGGGGGAAGAAAATCAGTTTGAGGCATATAGGCTATGAAATGCTTTGTGTATATCCGGGCTGAAATGTTGAGCAGAGGGTCAGAGAGGGGAGTTAGGATTTTAGGAGCAATGTATGGGATGGGAATGTAAATTTGGTAATCACTGGTATTCAAATGGTATGAGACTGGATGAGATCATCCAAGAAGTTGATATAAACCAAGAGGACGGAGAACTCCAAATTAAAAGGTTGGAGAGAAGAAGAAGCAAAAAGATTTGGAAGGCACAGCCATTGAGGCAGGAGGAAAATCAAGAGTTGGGAGTTCTGGGAACCAAGTGCAGAGGACTCGGGGTTGGGGGGAGGTGGTCAACTGTGATCAGATGAAAATCTGGTAAATCAGGGGAGCCTGGGTGCTTCAGTTGGTTAAGCGTCTGACTCTTGATTTCAACTCAGGTCACGATACCACAGTTCGTGAGATTGAGCCCTGCGTTCGCATTTGTGGGTTCTCTCTCTCCCTCTCTCTCAGCTCCTCTTCCTCTTGTGTTCTTTCTCTCAAAATAAATAAATAAAAAAAGAAAGAAAATCTGGTAAATCAAGTAAACTAAGGGCTGAGAATTTACAGTTGGATTCAGCGAGGAAGCAGCCATTGGTATCCTTGAACAGTTTTTGGTGGAGTGGGGGGCATGAGAACCGATTTCAGGTGGGGTTAAGTGAGAAAGGAGAAGGAGAGTTGCAGAGGCAAGTATAGGCAACTTTCTGGAAGTTTTGCTTCAAAGGGGAGCCAGGAACCCAGACAGAAATTGAAAGCAAGAGGTGAGGACAAGAAACTTTGTTTCCTAAGACTGGGGAAATGATACCATGTTTGTATGCTGATGGCAGTGAAACAACAGGAAGTAGTAGTTGATGTGGGAAAAGTAGGATTACGAGTGAGCATTTGAGAGGAGAAGGGGTCTAGTGCACCAGTTGCGGGCTGGCTTCAGACAGAGGACAAGATAGTTACTATGGTAACAGGTGGGCAGCAGAGTACATAAGATACAGACGCTTGTGGAAGGGTGGCTGCTAAGTGGGTAGAGGAGGTGATGGGGATTTCCAGAAGTTCTTTTCTGAGTGCTTCAATTTTCCTAAGAAGTAGGAGACAGAATCAGCTGAGAGTGAGAAGGAGGGATGAAATGATGGGGGAGTGAGGAGAGAGAAGGTAGGAAATAGTTTAGTACTTCGGGGCAGTGAATGAACTAGGGATGGCTAGTGTCAATGCTCAGCAGGATTAAAGGCTCACTTGAGCATGGAGATCATGACTTTAAAGTGAAACCAGGGGCGCCTGGGTGGCGCAGTCGGTTAGGCGTCCGACTTCAGCCAGGTCACGATCTCGCGGTCCGTGAGTTCGAGCCCCGCGTCAGGCTCTGGGCTGATGGCTCGGAGCCTGGAGCCTGTTTCCGATTCTGTGTCTCCCTCTCTCTCTGCCCCTCCCCCGCTCATGCTCTGTCTCTCTCTGTCCCAAAAATAAAAATAAAAAATGTTGAAAAAAAAAAATAAATAAAGTGAAACCAGTTAGGGTGTTGTGTGTGTTTTCCAGACCATGTGCAAACCAGAGTGGATGGAGAGTTGAATGTCTCTGGGGTGGTGGTTTTATCAAATTGAGAGAAGGACAAGGGAGAAAAGTATATGTGCATGGGCATGATTATAACGATTGACCGTGGCATTTTAGTTGGGTAAGAAGGAGAGTGAACCTTAACAGGGGCGAAGGACAGGGAGAGGAGGGACGGGGAAGGTCGATGAATTGGAGGTTCAAGCAGCTAGAAGGATAGGAAGTGAAGATCAGAGAATAAAGACAAGGTTTTAACTTTGGGAGTGAGTAGCTGAGGTAGAGTGAAGGACAATATCAATGGAGAAATTAAGACCAAGAGAAAAGGCGGGACGGATGGGGTGGGATGTTGCAAGGATAATTTACACACATGTGAAATCCCCAAGAATGAAGACAGGAAGAGTACTGGAGACAGTGGCAGGGCAACAGGAGTTAAAATCGTCAGGGAATCGGGGAAAGCGAACTAGGGGCTGGTGGGTCAGAGGAACAGTGAAGGGTAGTATGTGCGATAGTCTGATGCCATGAGGTTCAAAGCTGAGGGTTTTAGGGAGGAGGGAGGAAGATGGTGAAAGAAAAAGTGGACAACAGGAGTGCCTACCCCACTCGGGTTCAGCAGTGTGAGGGGCTGTGGGAGACGAGAGGGCTGCAGGGGGAGCCGTGCCCTGAGAAGAGATTCTGGTTGTGTTGGAGCAAGAAGATGGAAGGCACATCCACACAACAGGTTGAAGATACAGGGGATTTTGCTGACCGTGGCAAGCAGATTACAGAGGGCACGGTGTAAGGGTTTCCGAAGTTGAGGAGGGCGGGAGGGCAGCACAGGATGGGTGTGTACGGAACTGTGTTGAGAGTGCTGGGGAGGGGGGTGACCTGGCCATCTTGGAAGACTGACGTAGGCTGGGTAAAGGACCCATAATGAGAGTCCTCGTGGGTTCAAGACAGATGGTGTGGAGAATGCATGTGTTGGGGGTGGGGGCTCCTGTTTACCTTGAAGGGGGTGCGGTTTTAGTGTACAGGCTTCCTCATGTCATCGTGAACATGTTAGTATTGCTTGCTAATGGAATTAATGTGCAAATTCTCCAGGTAATGGCACATTTTAGCAAGAGCCTTTTAGGGGTAATGACACGAACCTCCTGAGAACTGGGTCAACTTCCGACGGTGGGGCGGTGACATTTGTAGTGTTCTAGAAAGTTTGATTTTGGGGCGCCTGGGTGGCTCAGTCGGTTAAGCGGCCGACTTCGGCTCAGGTCACGATCTCGTGGTCCGTGGGTTCGAGCCCCGCGTCGGGCTCTGGGCTGATGGCTCAGAGCCTGGAGCCTGCTTCCTATTCTGTGTCTCCCTCTCTCTGACCCTCCCCTGTTCATGCTCTGTCTCCCCCTGTCTCAAAAATAAATAAAACGTTAAAAAAAAATTAAAAAAAAAAAAAGTAAGTTTGATTTTGGGTAAAGTGAGCAGAGCGTAGATGAGAGCCAGAGTTTGATCAAGGTCCTGTGGACAGTTGGGCCTGAGGGGGCACCCTGCTGTGACCACAGGGAGGGCTCTGGACAGCTGAGCAGCGGGGCAGAGGCGGAGCAGAAACCACTGAACACCTGTAGGAGCAGCTAGCTTCCACCAGGCTCATGCTTCTGGCCGGTGTTTTTTTTTCTTTGCCAGCTCACAGGTGTGATTAATGGTGGTTTGTTTACCTTGGGAGACCACAGCAATCACCAACCAAACCAAAATACCATTTCCTTCCCAGATACATCACTGTGATTGACGAGGGATCCCCCAGAGATGAGGTAGTTAGGAAGCATCTGTTTCCCAAATGCCCGGCATCTGCTCAGCACCAGGGGCCTGGGACCACCGTGGTGCCCCTCACTCCCATCAGGTGACACAGGGGCAAAAGTGCCCGGGGAAGGGGCTCACACGGGCAAGTGGTTTTTCCTGCCACCATGTGGCACCAATTGGCACCTGGGTTCAAATGACACCCAGGATCAGCCTGAGGTCCTGTGCCCTACACAGACTCGCTCTACAATCCCTTGACCATATGTTGCCGGGACAATGGAACGGATTGATTTTGCCAATGCCGAGGTCGACGGAAACTGTGGTCCCTCGGGTCCCCGTAAAAAGCTGGCTCGGTGGCTGCCTCTGCTTTCCCAAGCTCTGCGGGCTCCCAGGTCCCCACTCCGGGCCGGCCCTGTGGCCTTGTGCGGAGCCCAAGTAACATTTGGACTCTGCTCACTGAGAACACTGTGGGCCTCCCACTCTTTGTAAATTGCAAAATAAACAGATCTTCAGGCCCCGGGCGGCTTTTGTGTATGCAAGCTGAGAGTATTTTTGTCTTTAAAAGAGAAAAAGGGGGCAGGCAGAAGGAGCTGTCTCCTTGGCTCTGACTTGCTCTCGATGTCTTCTGAAACGCACCCGCAGCAGAGATAGGAGCTGGGAGAAGATACAGACCCGAAGAGCCAGAACGCCTGGTTTTTCAAGTGTCATATGAAGCTTCAAAAATATACTTTGTTAGCAACTGTTTTGAGAGAGAAAACCCACATCAGTGACTTCCCCATTACTGTCTTGAGGATCCTTAAGTCTCATTGACGCCCCGGGGAGTTTGCTAAGGCTTTGTTTCCTCTCTGCCTGCCCAGGGCTCTTGTTCCTGAGGTTCACTGACGATGTAGACTGGGGCTAGAAATCGGGATCTGGTATAAAGTACTGTGAAATTCGATTTGATTAGAAACAGTACGGGAGTAGCAGATTAGTCTCGGCTCATCTCACAGCCAGCCATCTAATCCGCTTCAATAGTATCTTATAGTATAATAAACCAAAACTGTGGGTCTAGTATGCTGGCTAACATGTCCTGTAAACGGGGGCGTCTGGTAGTGAAGTGTCACCAGCTCCATTTGATTTATGCAGATTGAGACGCTGTAGTATTATAAAGGGATACAGAAGTTACTATTTTTTTTTTTTTCAGCAATCTTTATCTTCCGGTGGGTGAGGTTCATGTTTTTAAAACGGACTCGCAGTTGTAAAGGTTTACTTCAGAATCTCATGGAGCTGGATGAGAGACCCCAGTATCAGTTGAGGGTTTTATTTTTTTTTAATCCTACTTCATGCCGAGTTATGAAACAGATGTTAAAACAATTTTCAAACTCTGTGTTAAAAGAGGATCAAAATGTATCCTGCTCCAAGCCCACCGAAAGTATCCATGTCTGTAAAGGAAGAGTAGACGTTATTTCGTCATCTCCTTTTGGCTTCTAGTGTCAAGGCCATTTGGTGAAATACCCCTCCGTGTATATGTGGTCTGCATTTATTTACCAGTGAAACTCCCCAAGGGAAGGATTGGAAGTTTTATTTTTTCCTACCTTCAGTTCTCTTTTCTCCATCTCTCAGATGTCCTGGATTCTTCTAGCTGGAGACTGGGGGGACCTCCCTCACTGCTTCCAGTAAGGGTGCTGCCTTCTGGTTCTAAAGCCTTTCTGTCAGAAGCCAAGGCAAAGGGCACGGACTACTTCAGTTTCAATTCCACTGGCCTCTCCTCAGCCAACACTTAGAAATGAAAACTTTGGTTTCTGATTGGCCGAAATGAGTTCTGTTGTTCCTTTCTTTGTCAGAGGTCAGAGTCACCATGTTCTGGAATGTTAGCTTGCACTGGATAATTTCGGTTCTAGAACCTAAGTGGCTTCTTCAGCACTGAAGTCAGTAACAGTTCTCCCTGGGAAAATGACTCACATTTTCTCCTGTCATAGCACCATGCAGTAATAGCTTACTGCTATTTTGTAAGCTGCTTTTATCCTGTTACTTCGCTGGGTGCTCCCAGACCACTTAATAGGACACTATTATGAATCCAAGGAATGTTTGACACATAAATATTGGGACGAGAACATTTAAGAGATGGTATGTTTGTAAAAGGTAAAACATTTTCTCATGATGATCCCGAGTTATGTTCAACTCTGAAGAACACAGTACTTTTTAAACCCTATCAAATATTGAGGGTGGTGGTGGGGGCCAGGAGAGTTGGGGAAGGGTACATCATGAAACACAGAAACACTAAGGATAGTAAATAAATATGAACAAACCTTACCACAGTTTAATGTTACTGCAGGCTGCTTCTGCCCCCAGCCCTACCCTCCACTCACCCCCTTTTTTCTTGCCTATTCAATGTGAGGAAGGGACTGCACTTTTGTTGAGACTGTGCAAGATTCCTAGGGAATCATTTTATTTTGTAACTTGGGTTTTCCTTTCTCATTGTTCATCAGGTCAACTTAAGCTTTAAACATCTAAACTGTGTAACACTGTACATAAAAGTAAGATCATGTTTAGGACAAAGTGGAAAAGTACCAAATAACCTAAAAAAGATGAATTGGTGAAAAACCTTCCCGTTGCCAACCTCTTTTTTGTTTGTTTGAGGAGGTGATATGAAATAATCAGGGAACATTGTCTCTGTTGGGATGGGGATGCTGGCCAATATTATTTAAAAACTCAAATGGCTGGGCTGGACGTGGAGGCTGGAGTGGAGGCAAGGCCAAGGGCTGCACACTGTGCTTCATTCTGCAGCAACCCAGTCACCCTCAGGAATACTTGAGCCTCAGTTGATTCCCTGCGTGGGGGCCTTGGAAGTTTCTTAGTTGCTAGTGCTTCTAACTCACAGTCACTGGACCTGGCGTATCAGTAAAAATTGATGGAATGTGCTTTGTGCAATTTTAATCAGAGAAACTAGTTTCGCATTTTTGAGTGGAGCGCATCGTGCTTATAAAAGATTTTCACGGTCCAGAGGGAGAGCACTGTGAGTGAGGGGTCTCCATTTTCTAAATGGAGGGTCCTGTCCACATCTACTTTGCCTGTCCCACTGGGGCCTGCCTAGGTCAGACACAAAGTACACGGAAACCCCCATTCCTGACGAACAATGTTTTTACTTTCCTATCCTGCATTTTTCTGTCTTAACATGGTAAAGTGAGACATCTACAGAAGTGATCTCACCTAGTAGGAGATAGTTGTAAATTGTAATTTAGATCATATAAATCTTCGAAGAGAAAATTCTGAATTAAATCTTAAATCTTTTTTTAAAATCTGAGATCACAAATTTGGCAGATGTATTTATTACCTTAATAACAAACACTTTATTTGGATAATTTTTTTTAATGTAGCTTAAAATTTCAGTGTTGGAATCACTATTTGAGGATTAATATATAAAAAAAGTTCTGTTCCTCCAAACTCATACAGATTCCATTCTTCCAGTACTTTACTGACACATTAAGAAATCTTTCTTCTCAAGGTGGCAACATTTCCTTGCACTTTTATTCTGAATAATATATTTTTTTCCCTGAATTTGCTGACTAGAATGTTTGAGATTTTTGTGCTTCAGACCTATAAAATTTTCCATGATCTTACATAATTTATCTCCTACCAAGAGTGTTTAGAAAAGTAATAAAAACAGGAAAAAATGTTTTGGTGAATAACGATTATTAATGAGATACCTGGAGGCAGGTTGCAATTATGTCTTCTGTGTCTTTTCTAGATTTCTAGAAGTTTTACTTCATTTTTTCGCACTTAAAAAAAATACAGTATAGTTAGCATACAGTGTTGTATTAATTTCAGATGTACAATATAGTGATTCAACAATTCTCTACCTTACTCGGTTGCTCATCACAAGTGCGTTCCTCAATCCCCATCCCATATTTCACCCACCGCCTGCCCACCTCCCCTCTGGTAACCACCAGTTTGCTCTTTAGAGTTAAGAGTTGGTTTCTTGGTTTGTCTTTTTTCTTTGTCCATTTGTTGTGTTTCTTAAATTCCACATGAGTGAAATCATATGGTATTTGTCTTCCTCTGACTTATTTTACTTAGCATCATACCCTCTAGGTCCATCCATGTTGTCGCAAATGGCAAGATGTCTTTCTTTGCTATGGCTGAGTAATATTCCATAGTATGTATGTATATACCATATTTCTTTATCTGTTAACAGACACTTGGGCTGCTTCCATAGTTTGGCTATTGTAAATACTGCTACAATAAACAGGGGTGCATATATCTTTTCAAATTAGTGTTTTCATATTCTTTAGGTAGATATTCAGTAGTGCAATCACTGGGTCATAGGGCAGTTCTATGTTTAGCCTTTTAAGGAACCTCCATACTTTTTCCACAGTGGCTGCACCAGTTTGCATTCCCACCAACAGTGCACAAGGGTTCCTTCTTCTCCACATCCTCGCCAACACTTGTGTCTATCTTTTCATGCTTTCATTGGACAGACATCTCAATTGAAGATAATTATTCTCCACCAAATAGCATCTTAAATAACCATGCTTTAAGAACTTAAACATAAGTATTTTTCAGTTTAAGTTCCTTACAAGATCAAACTACATATTTTCACCTTACCTGGTTTTAGTTGAAAATTATTTTCATCTGGGTCTTCTTTAGAAAATGAAACAGAACACATTTCATTTTTATATAGAATAAACTTTGTTTTTATTATAGACATGGATCAAAAATAAAAGTTTTTATGTACATATGACATGTAGTGCAAATGAAAGGCTTTTAAATACCACAGATAGATATGTTGTTGGAAACAAAAGGAGATGAATCATGGGGGTTAGGATGGTCGTCCTGGAACGGCAGGAGGGGGTCGCCTAGTGAAAACAAAACAAAACAAAATAACAACAACAACAACAAACAGATGCAGAGGAAGAAAACAATGTTTAAATTAAAAAGAAATCCAAATAAAAGCATGCAAAATTATCCCACAAAAGTCAAATTCAAGTCAGACAAAAAACATGCAGACGTGCAGGGGAAATGAGAAAACACCACACGGCAAAGTTCGCGGTTCCCAGGACTTTTCCTGGCTCTTGATATTGTGCTAGGTATGAAACATTTGAGCCCACCCCCAAATCTGATGATTTTGTACCATGGGATGATAAACCCATGCAATCATATTCAGGAGAACTGGAAATAGTACCAGAGCCAAATACCTTTATAACCTTGAGTATTTTGTTTCTGAGCCCTGATTTTGTGACATTTGGTTCCTTCTAAAGATTTCGGTAAATGTTATAAAATCTCCATAGGGAGAGCAGAGTTGGTATAGAAATACGATAGGTAAAAAAAAAAAAAAAAAAAATTTTTAAGATGAGGGAAATTAGAAGGAGTCACAAGATCAAATGAGCCATGTAATCATAATGCAGAAAATGTCAGGGGTTGAACTTGTAAATAAGAATCTGCTCCCGGTGAATATCCTGGTATGATAGCCTTTCCAGGCGAAGGGAAACTACAAGGCTAGGCCTGGTCCATGGGACCCTGGGATTCCGTCTCAGAGTTGTATACAACTGAAGTTCTGATTTATTCTGAACTGGGTCCAGGGTAAATGAGATGGAGTTTGCCAGATCTTTCTCCATATCCCTAGCCTGACTTGCATCTTGTCAGGCCTGCGGTTGTGAAATAAGGATCCAGAGTTGTGCTTCATTTTGACATCAGCCTCTCTGGATGATTTGCTGCTAGAAAGTAAACTCTACGTTGCACTGAACAGCCCTGTAAGTAGGAAAACAGCAGGCCAAATGAAACTTTCCCACTGGTTTCCAGCAGAAATCTGTACTTTAATTTCCTCTTTCTAACCAAATTGGTAATGAACTCAACATTCCGTCAAGTCATGGACCTGTGAGGTGAGCTCCGTACCCTACCCGCTGTGGGACTTCTCTCTGGCTATTCATCCAGGTGTCGGACAACACGCACACTTCCCTCTTACTCTCATAAGACTTCAGTGAGTGGAGCAATGAATTCTACAAAAAACAAAAACAAAAACAAAAACTTCTTTTTCATCTCCTACGAGATGTTAATGGAGCAAAACTGTTCTATTTCTGAGCAGTGGTAAAAAATCTTACCTTCCCTGAAGTCTGAGACCAATTTTTCTTTGGTCCAATTTAAGCGGGCTACGCTAAGGAGGCCTCTCATCCATTTAAATGATGAAGAACTTGTTTTTGGTAACCTTTCAACTGCGGGGGGTCTGCAAGCCTTTAGCTTTAGAGATCCAGGTAATGGGTATCCCTGGTGTTTTCATGAAGAAAGTGTAATTAAATTCCTGTCAGGCTCAATGAGATTTATCACCCGCCCAGCAAACAGAAACTATTTTTGAGTTCCGAAGGGGCTTTAGAACACTTTAATTACCTCAGCAGGGTGGGGAGGTGAGCCATTAACCTGAACAGCAAGTCCATAGTGCTCAAGAGCCATTCTGTTAACATATGCCAAAGCACTTTCCTGTTTGAGCTCGTTTGGTGTTCTAATCCAGAAACAGGATCAGAAACTCTATGTCTTGGAATATATTTCACCTGACAGCTAGGATGTTGGCTTCCAACATCAGAGTGGCATTTATTCCCTCAGGCAGCTCCTTTCTTTTCCTCTTTACTTTCCAGGACCAACTTCCCTCTCATTGCCAAAAATGCACTGTCAATGATGACACCATGCGGTGGCTCAGTGAGTTCTATCACGGATCGTGGCGGTTTGGGTTTTCACTACCTTTCCAGAATTGTCTATATTACTTACACAATGCTGAAGTGCCTCAAGGCAAGCGCTGAATGTATTTGGGCTTTTTATATGAAGAGTTTTAAACATAGTACCTCATACTGCTGCTGCTTCTGACATGGACGTTGGAATACTGAATTGGAACATGGAGCTGAAATACTGCGTAGCTAACAAATTTTAAAGGTCAACATGCTACTAGTCACCATACAAGCAAATCTGCCTGAGATTGTAGTCTCAGGTTATACTTTACGTTTTCTGAAAAATAACTTCAAAGAATTGAAGGAACAGGAGGGTAAGGAGGCAGGAAAGTATGTATGAAACATGGGCATAATTCATATATGAAAGACTCAATTATCAATAAGAGTGATGAATTACCCACATCCTCTTGGATCCACCTACCTCAACCCTACAATCCTTTCCTAGGGTGACATTCCTCTGGCGGGGTTCCTGGGAAGGTCTTAATGACTTTTTTCATTTCTGTTACAATCTCACCAAACATTCTCTGCTTGCTTTCTTTGCCTGTCATTTAGATAAACCTCATATCTGAGATCAGTGGGTGAGTCTGAAGCCTTGGGAAAGTAAGACAGGAAAGTCAAGAAGGACAGCCATTCCTATTTTTCTTTAATCTTTAATTTTAAATCAACCTGGATCCATTCCTTTATAAGAATATAATGGGGTAATGTAATTAATTTAAAGGAGCTCTTTTTTGGAGAGTGAAAGAGAAAAAAAAGCTGATATGGAAAGTTAGCTGCGTCCTCCACAGGCTTACCAAGACTTGTTCCATGTATGTCTCCAATCTGCCTTCACGCCTCCTGATCTGATGGGACCTTCCTCTTTGGGTCCAGTGTACTGCTCTGACCAAGTCCAGAAAGGTGGTCATGGGTTGGGAACTCTGGTTGCTCTTACATTTGATTTTACCACCTGACTTTGTGTTAGTGACAGTCTGTACTGGACTAATCTCATTCAGTGCCTTTTCTCTCTCACCTAAAGCCCCTGAAACAGTCCTCACAACACTAGTCCTGTGAGGTGCTTTATGAACAAAGCATTGATGGTCAGATAAGCCTGAGAAACCTGTAGACACTGACACTCTTAGAGATTCACAATGCAATCTGATACTAAAGCTTCTGTAAAATCTTAGTAAAGAAACATTTAATTTTTAATCATCATTTCCCAAGTATATTTAACCAAGAAACCCTTGTGTTTGTGTAATGCCTACTAAAATCCCACGGAATGAACTTTGGGAAGCTCTGAATTAAGACTGTAGTTTTAGTCAACATCTCTTGTATGTACTCTAATTATTAGGCTGCCACAGTGTCAAAGAACATCAACAAACAGTCTTAAAAGTGGCAATGCCAGGTATGTGTTGAAATACTAGGAAGTAGGGTATGAGATCCATCCAACCCAAATACCAGATAGGTTTCTCAGTATGAAATTTAAAGATTCTGCTAATAAGCAGAAAAACAATCTTGAAAACTGAGGAGTTATTTACACTGATGCCAGAGCTATTTAAAAAAAATTTTTTTTTAACATTTATTCACCTTTGAGGGACAGAGAGAGACAGAGCAGGAGCAGGGGAGGGACAGAGAGAGAGGGAGACACAGAATCAGAAGCAGACTCCAGGCCCTGAGCTGTCAGCACAGAGCCCGACATGGGGCTTGATCCCATGAATTGCGAGACCACGATCTGAACCAAAGTCGGACACTTAACTGACTGAACCACCCAGGCGCCCCTGTGCCAGAGCTATTTTAAGACTACAAATGGTAATTTGCCAAATAGTTACCAAATAAGTAGTTTGCTAAATCAGGTCCTTTGTTTTTGTTTTTTTTTTTTTTTAATTTTTTTTTTAACGTTTATTTATTTTTGAGACAGAGAGAGACAGAGCATGAATGGGGGAGGGTCAGAGAGAGGGAGACACAGAATTGAAACAGGCTCCGGGCTCTGAGCTGTCAGCACAGGGGCCCGATGCGGGGTTTGAACTCACGGACCGCGAGATCGTGACCTGAGCCGAAGTCGGCGCTCAACCGACTGAGCCACCCAGGCGCCCCAGGTCCTTTGGTTTTGATAATTTCCAGTTAGAAATGATTCGGAATAAAGAATCATGCAGTAACACACACACACACACACACACACACACACACACACACACACACACACACCACAAGTGTACAGCATGATTCTCATCCTCTCTTTTCCAGTAAAGAGTTTCCTTTGAAGGCACTAATGTCTCCATTCATGCAAGATGTACAGATATGAAAAAGAAATTACAACAGGAAAGCATGAATTAATACAACAGTTTTTGCAATTCATCTTTTCACAATGAATGTATCCTGAACACAGAGAGGAAATAAACCAACATTCCTCTTCTCCCATTCCCTTCTTGTCTTCTGTTTTTGGGCGGATGGTTCAATCTGGGACTATGTATGTTGATACAGGACATATCATCAAAACTCTGTAACAAAGAGTCTCTATGCTCTGGAAACTGAAGATGAGGATGAGTTTAGTAACTACTGTTTAGTACTCTCCTATTCCATTTTCTTAATATTAGGGAAACTTAAGGGGTAACTTCTCCTCTCAATGCCCAATGAATAAACAATGGAGGCCAACTGTTGAGTCAAGAGCTCATTTTTTTTCTGGTAAGAAATGCCTTCTGTGGATCTAACATTTGGGCAGAATATTTTCTTTCCTTCTGCATCCCAGGGTTTTTCATGAACATTTCCTTTTGATTAGCAAAATAAGATGGTGCCTCTTGTCAACGGTCACATTGCATCCTCCAACTGTCTAAGCCTTGTGTCCTTTTTTAACCTAGTTCAACACTGACTTTGAATCAGAAATAAAATGTCTCCTACTCTCCTGCCTTTGATTTGTCCAATTTGCTCTCTTTAAAAATCTTGTCCTTCCCCAAATTACTGACAGTAATGCCAAATGCTATTCTCCATTTTGTTAATTTTGGGCCAATTTTACTAAAAGGGTTATAAGTATTTAGAAGCCTCACATTTTACTGATTTGCATGGATATGACTCAAATATATTATACAAGAATGAGGAAGGGGGGAGTCCTTCAAATGTTATCATTTATTTCAGGTTCAGAAATAACAGCTTCACATTTTCACAACAGGTACATATGACCTTCAAGAATGATACAGGCTTGAGAAACTTGCTTCAAAAATTCCATTCACAGAGTCCATCCATATATCAGCATTAAGAAATCCTGAAAGTGCCAAGAAGACAGTGGAAAGTATTCTGGCTCAAATTAATTAAAGAATCAGTAGAGAAGGTTAAGATTTTGCTTCTATACACTGCTTCTTCATAAAAAAGCAAAAGAGGAATTTGATTCAGAAGAGGGAGAGAAAAGAAACAGACAAGCAAAACAAAGGCTATACATAGGAAATTAAACATACATCAAGTAATGGTGAAATTTCTGGACAAGAATAATAATTTTTTTTTTTTTATCAAACAGGCAGCAGACAATGCAAGAGGTTGACAAGTAATTTTTACCATAATTTTTAAAACATTACACAATGAGCAAAGTTTAAGGAATTCCAAGGGTAAAAATTAAAAAAAAAAAAAAAAAATGAATGCCTTGAGCTGAGCCATGTGTGAAACTCCAGACCAGAGAGGTGAGAAGTCTCACCAGTATACCAGTATGAACAGGTCTTACGACAAACAGGAGACTCTTGTTTGAGTTCCCTCTCTCTTGCTCTCATACATATGCACATTCTTACACATATATACAGACAGCAAAGCATATACTACGTATGTTTCAAAATATTCTTCAAGTTTCACGATACAGAGCACCACGCAATTTTAAGCATACCAACTAGACAGGATGACTTAAGATTATCTAGAAGACATATTTGAGCTTTTAAGAAAGGAATGAGTGATCTAGCAAACTAATTATCGTTTCTCTACAATCATCTAGTTTTATTCACATTAAACTCTGAGCTCACAGGTAGCAGTCCTCTTGGTGGAATGATTTAAAACACTAGGCTTGAGTCTCATATATTATCTCCTTTCACTGGGTTCCTCAGTTCAGAGACCTACTATTTAGGCTTTATTTTCAGTGGTAAGGACATTACTGTCAATTTCAAATACTTATCTCGTTTACCAAATGAGAAATGTTTACCTGAAAGAGGGGGTGGATGACCTATCTCTGAAGTATTAACTTCTTCCCTGCATTTCTAGAAAATTTACTCAGAAAAGTCCATTATTTTTATTATATTGCTGTCCCTCCACTTTATTTTTTGACATTTACTATAGAGAAAAAATGACTGTGTAGACCAACTTAGCTTTTTTTAAGGTTCAGCTCAGCAATCCAAGAATAATTTATAATTTCAATCGGACTTTAAAAGTGGGTTTCCAGATCTTACACTGCATTTGGCAAAAGTAATTTCTTCTTAGATAGCAGTGCTGTGGACTTAGGTCCAAATGTCTGTGGATATTACTCTACCGTGTTATCACAGTAATTCTGAGCTTTGTGCCTCTCCTGGACAAAATTTTGTAGACCTCATGTATGTTATCACAGTTATATGAACCGCTGTCATCACATATTACGGCAGACCCTCCAAAGCGAGCTCTTGTATTAACACAGTTTAAAAAATATATTCGTACCCACACACACAAAGCACGTGTACACATATTTACACCCATACATAGCATATATACACAATGCACAAACAACCACACACATGCTTGTGGCATTTTAACAAGTGCTCTTAAACCTACCCACCCAAAGGGGCACAAGACACATGTACTTACAGAAGTGAATCTACCATGTATATACTGTACACACAGAGACACATGCATAGAAAATACGTTTGTACACAGAAAACATCAACATTTATCACATACTGGTATTAGGTCCCATTTCATATTTGAGAATTATGGCTACAGTCTATACTAAAAAGTCATAAAATTAATCTACATGACTACTTTTCAATTCTAAGTTTAGAAGGCGTACAGTTATATCACAGGAACTGGTTTCCTTAGAATGTTTTGGAATAGAACAAGTTTGTATCTGAACAGGTAGGCAATTTGCTAATAACAGACCCTACTTGCTCTTCTGTGTTATAAATGACAGCTAAGATTAATATTCAGAAGAGTAATCTTGGTAGACGACTTCTGGAAATGCAATATATCTGTCCTAAATCAATACTATTTCAATAATCTGTCCACAATTGAGTAAACGGTTATTCCAATGAGTCAATAAGCATGCAAGGTTTAGCGTGTGACAAGAAGTGATAGACCTATCAAACAAACATACACAGTTTACTTTTCCAAATCCTAAAAATACTGTTATGTTTTATCTGATTATGCTAGGCATCTACTGTGTAGACAACATCAGAGCAATCAGTTAGGAGGAAGCTACACAAAAGATGAGGGGTGCTACGGAAAACTCTCAGAAAGCTCATTAGGCTACATTCCCACCTTAAGGCCTGGTATCAGTGCACTTTCCCCACCTCTTAGAGCTTCCGACTTCATTCACACTGACATCTCCTTTTAGCAGGATGCAAACCTTGGGGACATGGTATTCATACTAATTGTATGACACAGTACTGCAGCAAACTGAAAGTATTCTCCAATATGACTTCTGAAATTCCAAGGGAAGCTGGGTTCTGTTAGAAATAACTCACAAGTAAAAGAACAAAAATGTGCCTACAAAGAGAGACAATTGGGACAGTGAAACTGTAGGATTATAATCTGGGAGCAAAGGCCAAAGGCGACAAATGCCATTGTTTATGACTATATAAGATCAGTGGAAAGAAACTTGGAAAAACATCTCCAATTTTCTTTGACATGGTTTGTGCTGATCTAAGAACACACCAGTGGTTATCCACAATATTTTCCTTTAACAGAAGGAAATTTTTGAAATACAGCAAAATGCAAAACCACATTTAGCACAAAGCCAAACCCTGAAGTATATAATCCGTTAGCTGCCTATTTTAGAGAATTCAAAGGAAGAAGCAAAGGAAATCCTAAAAAGAGGGAATTTTATGAAAAGACCTCACTGTAGATAATTTGTTTTACTGTGGACATTTACTTAACACATTTCCATTTAGCTGCAGCTATTTTAAAAATACATTATGTATCTTGCACATCTGTTCCATTCACAAAAGAGTTAAAGAGTTAAGATTTTTTTCAAAAGAGAAAAAAAAAAGATGTCAGAAGATTTAGGGTGGTGTTCTTTATACAATCACTTGTAACTTAAAAGTTGAAATGTTCTTTTTGTAAATCTTGTATTCTCTGATTTTTCCCTATTGTAAGTGGGCTAGCTGTAACCCTTTAGAATAACCTCAGAACAATGCCATTCAACTTGGCAAGTTCTCTTTTTAATAATGGTTGAAAGTTTTTGCTTCATAGTTTATGGGTGTCTGCTTTGGGTATAAACTACACAGGAAATTAAAGTTAAGTTAACATACAAATCATGTTTGCTGCTTTCAAAGGGAGACATTTCAGTTGGTGAAATCTGATTTACTTCTGTAGAATATGAAATAGTGTCATGGGACGCCACTATTCAGTGAGTACTTGCTCTGCTGTCTGGGAACAGTTAGCAGACAGAATTCCACTTGGCTTCTGGCTGTTTCCTACATGCTAATCATCTGGTCCTACATGGTCCAAAACTCAGCCTCAAGACTGAACTATTAACCCCCAAGCTAAACTGATTTTGTAAATTTTAGAAATGTTATTAGCATTTGCCAAGTTGCTTTAGATTTCAATGTCTTAATACCATTTAAAAAAATTTTTTTTAGAATGACTGGTATAGAGACTCTGAAGTTGTACAACTGTAAAAGTGTGAGCTCTGCTCTTAAACCATGGCATCTCTTACTAAATGACTTCTATTTTCATTCTAGGGCTCCCTTTAAAAATGGTTATCCCAGATAACCATATCTCAAGATCTATTGAGAAAGCCTAGAATGGATAGGAAGTTACATTAAACAGGTTTTAAAAGTAGGATAAAACCTTACATGGGGGAATTACAAATTGGTATGGAAAGAGAAATTTTTGCTCCAACCAAGTAAATAAATAAACAAACTGGAGTTAGTGTCAAAGTGTAGTTAGCCATGCCTAAAATGAGATCAGTACAAAAATTAAATATTTTCCATGTCAACCTTCACTGTAATCTATAAAGAGGTGAATATATTTGTGAATGAAGAAATTACATATTTCCAGACACTTCTAGAGATGTGAAATTTTGCTTCTTCCTTGAACTCTGAAACTAGCCAAATCTACTCACTGACTACCAAAAAATTAAGCTTCGATTCACTGTTGAATATGCTTCTAGCATGAAGCAAAACACAGTGGTATGAGGAAAAGCTCTCTAGAGCAAGCAATGCATTAACTTTTCCTTTGCAAACTACCTTGTGCTTCTGGAAAAGTTTTATTCTTAAGGAGTCCTAATTAAAAAAAAACAAAAAAAAAAACAACACTTCCTAGCAGTCCTATGAAATAAAGCAAAAGGAAAGAGGATAGATCTATAATGGGTAATTATAGAGTAGGAGGAAACATTAATAATAGACAACATAATTTTTGTCAGCCAAACAGAATGTGGGAAAATAAGTATGTATGGCTTAGGTCTAAGCCCACCATCTCATAGCTCTTAAGAATTATACTTAATGGGCTACCTGGTGGATAACCTGGGAACTTGTCCAAAGCAATTTCGATATATGCCAGGGTAGGCAAATGGTCTCCCACTACTGGGCTGCTATACAAACCTACCCTTGGTCAATATACAACATATAAAGCCTCGAAGGGTTAGCAGTTTTCAAGAGTCAAACTCCAAAGGTCTGATACACCATGAGCAAAGAAGATGAGCAATAATGCATTAGTAAAACTGGTTACTTGCCTACTGATGTCCACACATGCGACTACTCATGATTTACTGATCAAATATGTTGCTTTCGCATAATTCATTAGTAATTAATTGCCATGCCAGACACTTCGTTTAGTCTAACAGGGAGGATTCTAGTGGACGGATTATAGTGGGACGAGTTGGTGATGGGGGTGGTCTCCGGCTAGAAAGAGAGAAAGAGAAAGGTAAAGAAACAAGTAGAATATCTAGCAGAAGGCTGTCCCAAAGACACTGAGAGAGTCATGGCACACATGCTCATGCACAGACAGGCCAGCAGGAGTGGTTGCCATCTGTAATGATTTTAACAGTGTCACCTCAGTCATCGAGCATTTTTAAGCAAAAATAAGCTAATTTTTTCATATGCAAATCTTTCTCAAAACTGAGGCTGTCCCTCCCAATACTCAAATAATAATTAAATCATTTAAAAGCTATCTGAAATATACTGCACATGTCTTCGCCAATAGAGAATGATTACATAGGGTGAACTCTGTTAGGTTATGCCGACTCCAGGAACTTATAAGATATATTAGGCTTCAGGCTGGGTTTTGAATTTTTATTTCCCTTTAAATAATATTCTTCCTCCTTTTTCTCACTGTCAGAATGTTAGTTATCACTTCTCATTGCCTTTAGCAGTAGAATTCTCCAATTTATTCTTTTACTTCTAATTTGCAGGGACCTAGAAAACCAGAGAATCAAGGTTTTCGAGTTCTCTACAATAAGTGTAAACAGGCTCAGGATGAGTATCACTCAGTTTCTGGTCAGTAATGGTGTTTCTGAGGTCAGCTGAGGTTGCTGAATAAACCCCAGATAATGAACTATTACTGTACGTGAGAATCTCAAATTTACCATGTAACATTCTTTATTTCCTGAACCCCTACATTTACTTCCTAAGTGTATTAGTAAACTTTGCGTGGACTTGATTTTGTATGTAGTATCTTGGGGAGTAGTTTTTGTAACCAGCAAAATTCAACAAATTCTCCAAAGCTAAGCCTTTCTTCTTGATAAAACTCTCCCATTGATTTTTTTCAGAAAGATTCCTTCTGAAGTATAGTCATGTCTTGCAGTTGTTTCTGCATTGGAAACACTAGCATGATTAAATCAAACATCCCTCCTCAGGTATGAAGAAGTGAAGATAAAAAATTAAAGAAAACAATCATAAAATGTTTAAAAATCACAAAGCTATAAAATAAAACTAGACGGTCAAGGAAAAAATAAAAGCAGAAGAGATATTGTTGACCAGTGGTATAAATACCATTTAGGCACAAACCCACAGATATTGGCAGATATCTATGGTCCCGGCACCTGAAAAATGTCCAAGAGGCTTTAGAGGAAAGATTTCCTTGGGAAGGTGCACTCCAATTTAACCTCTTATGCTGGTCTTATCATTAGGCAGGCACTCTATTTTATTTATTTATTTTATTTTATTGTTTATTTATTGAGAGAGAGAGAGAGAGAGAGAGAGAGAGAGAGAGAGAGGTGGGGAGGGGCAGACAGAGAATCCCGAACAGGCTCCGAGCCACCAGTGCAGATGTGGGGCTCAAACCCATGAACTGTGAGATCATGACCTGAGCGGAAGTTGGACACTTAACTGACTGAGCCACCCCGGCGTCCCCAGGGACTCAGTTTTTTAAAGTGTAACTGGAGATTCCTTACAGGCACAGTAACCAAATTAAACCGTTCAATACTAGTTGTTTAATTTGAGTAAACAAATAAGTCCTCTTTTTTCCAGAAAGGCTACTGGCTACCATGACCACCTGAAATGTTTTGAGTATTCCCTGCTAGGAAAAGTCCTCCCAGACCATGCGAAAGCACCTGCCTTTCCACCACCATACTGCTCGTTTTCATTTAAAAGGACCGTATTTATTTAGCTTATGTCCTGAATCTTGAACCTGAATCATTTTCTCCTTTGATGTGAAGTTTCTAGAGGCCAGAAGTCACATCCACTTAACTGGCCTCATACAGTGTTGAGCGTGATATTACATGCAATTACGTCCTCAGTGCTGTTTTGTTCATCTGCTAGACCTGCTCTCCATCCTTCAAGACTCACCTCTGTGATGTCTTCTCTGACCTACTTCCCCCATCTTGATACAGTTGCTTCGAAAGCATCTCAGCATATTTCTATTACAACCATCACACTGAATCCTAATTAGGTTTGTATGTTTACCTCCACTGATGAGAAACGGGCTGTATCTTACTCATCTTCCTATTCTTACAGGGTGTGCTTATCATTCAGCCACTGACAACTGAATAAATTAAAGTTATCCCCAGAAGTAAGAAGCAATTGATGAATACAGGGTGCCCAGGTGGCTCAGTTGGTTAAGCATCCAACTTCAGCTCAGGTCATGATCTCACAGCGTGTGGGTTCAAGCCCCACGTGGGGATCTGTGCTGACAGCTCAGAGTCTAGAGCCTGCTTTGAATTCTGGGTCTCCCTCTCTCTCTGCCCCTCCTCCTGCTTGCACTCTGTGTCTCTTTCTCTCTTAAAATAAATAAACTAAAAAATAAAAAAAGTAAAAAGAGAAGCAATTGATGAGTATTCACTGATCTTTACATTACATAAAGATATTTGTTAGTCAATCATTGCTGCTGCAGAAAGAAAAAAAAAGCTACGGTGACATGTAGGATTTTGACCTTTGGAAATGTTACCTATAACATATATACTCAATTTTTTAATAGATGTTTGGAGTAAGTATTAAATAATAGGCCTCCTGTCCTCAGCGAGTTTGATAAATAGTCACATAACCCATAGAAATGTATTCTTAGCAATTAAGCAGTTCTGGGAGGTGAGGAGGGAGTTGGCCAGAATTTGAACTTGAAGGAAGGAAACTCTACCAGAAGATTCAATAATGGGTTGGACTTAATTAGGGGATTTTTTTTAAGTGGATATTAAATTACAAATTCAGTGAGAGGCAGGATACAACATGGCATGGTGGGTTGGTAACTGTTTCCTGCATGCATGATAGCTTGCACCAAGGATTGTAGCAAAGGGAGAAACGAATACAAACTAAGTTCTCTTCTGATCCATTTGTTCTTGGCTGAAATGTCATTCCTCAGTGCTTCCTGACCATCCTATAGTTTCCAACCACCCTGCCCCCAGTCACTTCATGGTATTTGTGTATTTCATAGCACTTAATCCTGTTTGTAATTATTATTTATTCACTAGATTATTGCCTATAGTTTCTGATAAATTCCTTAAGAGCAGAGACCACATACATATTGTGTATTTATTATGTATATTCAGCATTTAGCATAATGTGATTATGCAGTGAATAAAAGAAGGCAGTGAATAAAAATTTATTAAATAATGTACAAATGAATGACTGAAAAGTGTCTAAACAAAGATGTTTGGCTAGGTTAGAGTACAGGCCAGATCAGAGGGGACAGATCCAATGGGGCCAAGAATAGTTTTGAGGTGTTTATCTGCGAGTTTCCGCTGATAGAGTACTAGATCTGGAGTCAGGAGACATGAATTCTAGCTCCAACTGCCAATTTGTACCTTCACTAACCACCGGAAGTTCTTTAGAGAACTTCCTGAGTTTCCCCATCACAGGCATAGGAGACTCAGATTAGATGATCTATAACATGCTTTCTAGTTATACGTTGCATGCAAAATTTATTGAGCGTCTACTATGTGAACTGCATTATGATGCATGATTTTTAAAAACTCAGAATCTATTCAGAGTGGAAGATGAGCAGGATAGACAAGTATGCAAGTGGTTTTTACTATCGCACCTCATTTCAAGTGGAAAAAGCAGGGGCAAATATGATTTCAACTGCAATATATAAAACTTGGAAGACGTAAGAGAATGTAGGTCTATAATGAGGTTATAAGAAACTAGAAATTATGTGATGAGGATGGGAGGGAGGAGTTCAATCATGGGGATAGAGAAGGGAGAGATTTAAATGTTCTGATGGCCCAACTGCTGCTCATTAATCTCGTCCCCAGTTTTGGATCATGCTGATGGACCAAGAAAAAGACAACGGTAATGGGCAAGTGCAGAAAGGAAGCAAGGCAGAACACTAGGGGAATGTAACTGTCTGCTCCGTGCTGGCACTTTTGTCTTTTCTTGTCAAACTTGCAAGATCTTTGGCTCGTGGCATGGTTTTTAATAAAGAAATCAGGAGAATCTCTCCATTATGAGCTCTTTAAAAGCGTCCCTTAGGGCCTTGCATTAAATAGGCACTGCATACCTGCGTGGTGAATCAATGACTAAAAGGATAAAGGACAAAATTTCCATCATGTACTTTCAAAATAATTGTGACATCTTTAAAATATGCGCCATTTCAGGTTAAAGTAACCCATATATATATATATATATATATATATATATATATATATATATATGCTTAGTAATTAAAAATCCTGAAAGATCCCCCTCCCCACCCTCCTAGAAGGAATAGGCATCATTTTGTTTCTAAAACAAGAAAACTCTACTAGGAAGCAATTCAGGAGGAGCATTAAGTTGTTCAGTGTGATTTTCTTAATAAGCGATGCTGTTTGCCAACTTGAAGACCAGAAATGCATTTAAGGTTTACTGTTAAGGCCATTTCATTGGTCTACTTCCTAACCATTCAAAGAGTTTCCAAAGACATTCACCTCATAAGACAGTTTGTTTTGGGCAAAGCAAAATTGTTTTGTACCAAATTTTGCTCAGTTGCTTTGTTTAGTGATGGGCTTCATTAAGTAACCCATTACATGGAACTGGAGCATCTTGCATCACTTAGTGTTTATTGAAACACTGTGTTGTGTGTGGGCGGTTTATGGTTATGATAGAAGAGCCATGTTTCTGCTTCCAAATCAAAGGGAAAGATGTAATACTTGCAGTTGCATTTGTAGCTGCAGGGATGAACCTTTTACAGTCTTTTGGACAATGACAATTTTTGTAAGAAAGTCCAACGCTCATGCAGGGTGGGTGGCATTGAGGGCGGGGGTGGGGTGGGGACTGGCTTTACTGATAAGAGAAAAATGCATTATTTGTCTTACTGTCTCTTTCAGTTCTCTTCTAAGAATGGAAGAACTAAAATTTCATCTGCTCTGCTTTGAGTTAGCTGGTTTTGAGTATTCATGATGTGAGGCCTATCTTAACAGGGGTTGGGGGAGAATTCTATAGGGCAAATTGCTTTAGTGTGGGGTGGTGGTGGAAATAAATGACTGTTCCTCTACTTTCTTGCCGCCAGGTACCATAACACTGATTGTTGAAATGGCTTGGTCTTTCTGCCCCTGCCTTTATTCCTTGTTGGGGTGGGAAGTGGGAATTATGAGACTGGTAAATGTATGAGCCAGACTGAGTCTACGCAGCTCAGTTTCCTTCCTCCTCTATGTTTAAACTAAGATTTCCTGACTCCCAGGCCAGGATTCTTTCTACTGGACAAGTTACATTAGCATGTGCTAAGGCAATGGTTCTCAAATTGGACCATAAGTCAGAATTCCCAGGTGGGCTTGTGAAAACTGAGATTGCTGGGCACCACACAGTGTTTCTAATGTGGTGAGACATTTCTAGCAAGTTCCTAGATGCTGCCGATGCTGCTGGTCCTGGGACCAGGCTCTGAAAACCATTGTTCTAAGGTATAATAAGTGATTTTGGTCTTACTTTATTAGCAATTCAATTCACTTGCAGATAAAGTATGAGCAAAAAGAGAAAGTACCGAAAAAAAACTCTTAAGAAGGATGAAGAAATGATTATAGAAATACTTTGACACGTTTGAGAATTAGATGTAAGATGGGTCAGAGAGGTGTTAGGTTTATTTTGTAAAGACCAAGATACTATATCTCTGGTAGTTTTCTTGTTAGTCATCACCAGAAGAATATACTTGCTTAGGGAAGCTTGTATTTGCTTACGATAATGTCAGTAAGTACAGAAAGTAAGTATCTATGAACATGCATTCCAAATTGTCATCTTTGGAGAGGGTTAAGACTGAAATCCAACCTAAATTAGCTAGGTGAACCACCCTCCCCACCCCCACCCCCCCCCAAAAAAAAAAAAAAAAAAAGAAAAGGAAACACTCAAAAAAGATACACAAACATTAACACATCTAGAGGAATGAGATATACCTACCAGGGTAGTATTTTCCTAGAAAAGGATATGCAACAGGCTTCTGTATACCACAAGTTGTCCTTATTAAAGATAATTGAGGCTTTAAAATACTTCTGTCTCAAAAATTCAATTTACATAGAATTACATTAGGATGATGGTAGAGTTACACATCCCAGTTTCTAGGAGTCTCAGGATCTGATACCAACTTGCCCAACTTGTTTATCTTATTGATGAAACAGGTAAAAAACAAAACAAAAACAAAAACACCCTTTTTTAAATGAAGGGTTTTGTGTACTGAACCATAAGAAGTAAGGCTACATCTGGGGAATTTCTTAGAAAACAGAACAAAATAGAACTAAAACTAAAACTGCTTCTGAGTTTTCTAAAATCATAAAGAGCACCTCCCACAGTGGGCTCTGCTGGGCTTGTCTCGAAAGCAGCCCCAGGCAAACATGGCCCTGGTGGATCAGCTGAGTCGGGGGTGCCCATAGTCTCTCTCCCTTGGGAACTGTAATGCCTTGTCTCTCCATGGTCCTCCTGAATTACGTCATCCTTGCATTGTTTTTCACAGTTTAAGGCATGTATATATAGTTTATACATAGTTCATCATCTGAATGACATTAATAAACTTCCAGTGAACCAAGATTATTCTTTTTTTTTTTTTTTCCCAAGATTATTCTTTATCCTGCTGACAGTCCTCCACAGCACCTGCAGAGGGCAGTGTCCCAACCAGTAGTTCAGTGGATGGGAATGAATGAATATGCCAAGGACAAATCAGGAGAGCACCTCTGGGTGAAATGGAACGGCAACTAACTAAGACCTTCATCCTGCAAATGTCTGCTCTACCAGCTTATGAGACAGTATTTTAAACACAGTTGCATTTGTGCTTTGCTTCTTATTTTGAGCATTTGTTAACAAAACAGATTTTTGCATATCTATAAGCTATGAGGCTGTTTTAAAAAATGCGACGGTCAGGATATTGACCACATGGAAGATAGTAGTTTGTAATTTATTATAAAAAATAATATAGGCTGCTATCCAGCATATTTTTGGCCTTTTCAGCGTTAGTAACACAATGAGCCAATACTCTCCAAGAATAGTTTACAGTAGATGTTGGAAAGAACAGAGAACTTGGAGTCCACTTAAAGGGTTTAAGAATTCTCCAATATGATTCGTGCTACATATTAGAGCCAGTTTCTTTCCCCTGTGAAAATGAACCCATGATTTTATAACATATGTCATTGGGAAAGTATGAATCAGTTGATGGAATCTGAAGTAAGAACATAAGGGGAAAAATAGTCCACAACTGTTATTTGATGATATAAACATCTAATATCCTGTATAAATTAGTCCCTGAGATAAATGGTAATTTTAATTTCCCTCCCCACATGGATTTCATTCATAGGGACAGTACAGATATACCCACTTCCGTGATTCCAGCAAAAAAGTAGCTTAAAGGATGATTTGCCCACATTAACTCTGCTCACTTTGTGATTTGTACAAAATAATTTTATAATAGCATTCAGGCAGGCAAGCGTTTGAATAGAACAGAACAAGAGAGAAAGTATTTGTGTTTCAATTCTTAAAAAATTTTTTTTAAAAATATTTATTTACTTTTGAGAGAGAGAGAGAGAGAGAGAGAGACAGAATGCCAGCGAGGGAGGGGCAGACAGAGAAGGAGACACAGAATCTGAAGCAGGCTCCAGGTCTGGGCTTTAGCACGGAGCCCGATGTGGGGCTCGAACCCACGAGATCATGACCTGAGACAAAGTCGGATGCTTAACCTACTGAGCCACCCAGGAGCCCCTAAATTGTTTCCTACAGTACACTAAATATTGGGTTAATTCCAAAATAAATTTCGATTAAGTGCTGCACATCAACTCATTTTGTATTCTTTCATTTCCCAGTAAGCCCTGTTTATGTGCTACGTGCTGTGTTAAGTCAGAGGTACGGAAACATAATCACTGCCTAAGAGTTTCTATTCGAGATGGGGCAACAGTGTAAGTGCTCTGACAGGGCTGTGCCTCAGGAGTTTCAGGGACACCTGGAGTCTTAGCCTGGGATTGGAAGGTTAGGGGGTTAGAAGGACTTCCAGAAAGCAAGGGAAGTTGAGGGGACTGGCAGCCCAAGAAATAGGAAATAGTATGTGTGAAGGAAAGAAAGCTAGAAAAAAAAAAAAAGCACTGTCAGTTTGAGAAACAAAATGTTGTCTTGTTCTTTATCACAAGTGTCAAAATTCCTTGTTTTGCTCTGAGTCCTAATTCATAAAACGGAGAACTTAGAGGGTTTGGGGTTGTATTACAATATGATTCCTTAACAGCATTATTTTTGAGATTAAAAAAAACCCATGGTTTAGCCTCTGGACTGTTATCACTGACAACAGAAAAGCTGGGTGGAGGGAAAGACTCAAAGATCCGCAAAGAAGCAGAAGGTGAGAGGGATACAGTGGTAAAAGAAAGGATGTGGTTTGAAAAGAGTTTTACACGCACATGGCTATTGAATGAAGTTAGGCAGTGTCCCTTCCGATGATTTTCTTCCATTTCTCTCCCTTTCTCTCTCCTCTTTTCTCCCTCCCTCCCTCCATCCCTCCCTCCTCCTCTCTCTCTCTTTTGAGAAATCCCCAAAGAGATCTCCAAGAACTTACATGATGTAGAAACCTAGTCCCATTGATGTTGCTGGGGCACAACTATGTCTAACCCTCTTCATCTTCTTCTGTCCTCTTCTCCCTGCCCTCCCCCTCACTCCCACCCCAGGCACCAGGGGAAGGGGTTGGCCAACTCCGCCATTTGGGGGAAGGAGGAGAGGTTGGGAAGGAGGTGCTAAGAACCAGCTACTGGGAGAGGAGATGCACATTCCTTTGTCATCTCAAGTTAGTGAGAAGAGGAAAAAGAAGCAGGAATGGGGAGGAAAAAGGCGCCCCTTTGAATCTCTACATAGAACTGGAATATTCGTTCCTGGTTTGGAAAGACAGAAAAGGCTTTTTGTCCCTCTCTGATAGAGGGCAAGAGCCTTGCAGCCATGAGTATCTGACTTGGGGCCTTACCTCAGACAGGGCAAATATGTGACTAGAAATATTGATGGAAAAGTTAACTTTCTAATTCCTTTTTTTTAGTAACAAAAAAACAGAGATCAAGGAATTTGAAGACTTAGGGAAGATTTATGTTGCACCAGTGTTTCACTTCTGCCTGACCATGATACCTGGTGAATTAAAAGGTCAGTTTTAAAAGCACCACGTGATATTTTTTCTGGCCACTTACACCTATAAGTCCAAGTGGCAGAAATGGAGACAAAGAGTTACCGGTTTACTAATTACAATCCCAGTGATGATTTAAAAAAAATAAAAAATAAAAAATCCAGCAGGAGGAGCTCTAACATGCCTTAGAGCTCAAGTTTTAAAAACAAAAAAGTTTAAAGCAAACAGGAAAACAGAGAGGCAGTGTGCCTCACAAGCTGCCATGTCAGTGAACAAATATGTGACTAAGTCCAATTAAATGCTTAGTGCATAGCCAGGTGATGATCCTGGTGGAGACAGAGTGGCCAACATTCCCCCTTCCACGAGTCTCCTTGTTCTGATACAGCTAGACTGGGATTGAGCCATGGCGTTAGCTCTCACAAAAGAGGGAGCAAAAGGCCGATTTCTAGGCAAGTCTACAAGTAATTATTTTCCTCTTAAAGTGTCATACTGTTCCTAAACGAGTCTTTGATGCTGGCTCAAAAACTGCATTTAAAAACAGAATTTTTATCAGTGGCTGAAGGTACTACAAAAACTCCCAAATGTTCCATCTCCTTTACTCGACGGCTTGATGGGTGCTTTTATTTTTTTTTACTTTTATTTTTTTTTTAAATGAGGGAAATGCTGTGTTTGTAAAAATTGGTGCTAAAAGGGCAAGGAATCATATGTCCCCTGGGCCATGTAAAGAGTCTGCAGAAAGAATTATAGCTTTCTAACACACGCACACACATCAACTGGAACACAAAGAATTTACTCAAGAAAACTGAAAAGTATATGAATTTAACAGTTATAGGATTTGAGGGGTAAGCCTTTCCATTCTGGACAGTGTTGTGGGAGTGGAGTGGACGAGTGGGCATAGAGGATGGTCAGAATTACTTAACCTGAAGGAAACTTTCAACCAATCCCTTTTAATCTATTGCCAATAAGAAGTCAAACTTTTTGTTTTACACCTTAATGGTATGCCCACATTTAAAATTTTTATACAAGCTTCTACAGAAACTTTAACTAGACCAATTCAGACCAAAAGTCACTAAATAAAGCTAGTCTAGACGGAAAAATCTATGAAAACCATATGTCTTTTAGGCATCTGTCTTACGAAAACTGCCATCATCCTGGAGGAATAGTTCACAAAATATGCTTTTAGGAAAACACTGCTGTAATGACCACGGAGCTGTGCTTAAGAAGACGGCTTGACTTGGAGAAAGTGAAGCCAACATGTTTACAAGTGAAAGGCTCTTATTTCTACATACATCTGTCTGTAAACATCATGGAAAGGACAGGCAAAGGAAGATATAATTTATATTTCCATTATCTTAGAAGGGATCAAAAGAGTTAGTTTGTTCCTCCACACTCCTACAGAACGTCAGGCCAAGGGATCTCAAAGCCACTCTGTTCTCACTCACAGAAAACTGTTTTGGATAATGTTGTACGTGGATGAGGCCAAAGAACCAGAACATTTTCTTCTGATTATTACCTCATCCTGCTGGCCTGCCAAACACTAGAAGCTAGAAGGCAGGTGTCCGACATAAGTAACTAAAGGAAGACTGTCCTGTTGGATGCAGGGCTCACCTGAGGGACAAGGGAACTCAGGATTGGGGTACAAAGCAAGAGTGCAATGAGAATGCAGCAAAGAGAAAGGTTCTAAGACCTCGCTTTTCTGATTTAATATTGCTTTCTCAACTGGAGACAGTGGTCAGTGCTACCTTCATTGTTCTGGCTTCGTATTTTTACCTCTCAAAATGCACACTTAATAAGCAGCATGAACTCCGTAGGAAAAAGTATAGAAAAGCAAGCTTTACTCATAAAAAGAACAACACTTTAACTGAAAGCTGAACAGTCTATGGAGATTATGAAAGTATTTACAAGTTGCAAGGACTCCTTGTGACGCTCACAAATATTTTCTTCTTGCTCAACAGGGAAGGGGACTTTGGAACAGTACAGTAACAGTGGCTATTGGCACGAGTGCCCCATGTGTCGTTCAGTCACCTAGAGGATGGTGAATGAACAACATACATCAAATAGCTACATATGGAGAAAAGGTCCTGGGTTGGAGGAGGCAAGTATGGTAAAAAAAAAAAAAAAAAAAAAAGAAGGAAATTTATAAGATGCAGTCAATTATACACCAAAGTTTTAAGCAAAAAGGAGAGGCACTATTTCAACATGTCTATTCAAAGATACTGTGCTTTAAAATGAGTTTTCAAGTATTAAGATGGTAATGGGATAATTTAGAGTGTCTGGAATATTAAAAAAAAATCAAGTAATCATATCAACATGCCTTGTTACAGATTCCTACACTGAACAATAGGGCATTTAAGTAAGTTAATCAGTGTCTAACGATGAGTCACAGGGATTTTTGTGGTCCATTAGTTTCAATCCTGAGTACTCTGACACTGCTATTGTCGAGCTAAAACTAGACGTTTTCTTTCTTTCAAATAATATGTGTAGCATGGGTTTTATTTTGACCTTAGACTCAGATATGTGGAGGGAAATTACTGTGGTGGTTTCTCTAGTTAACACATTTACTAATGTTTCCTTAATTTTCCACCCCAAGAGGCAATAATTAAGGTAGAATTTGCCTCACATGAAGTTTTATTATTTTAGTTACTAAAATATTTTCCAACACTACCAAGAAGCAAAAAAGAAATTCTAGTTGTTTTAAAAATAAGTAGACATTTTCCTCAGGTTTTATAGCTTTTCCTCCGTGAATGGTGGTCTAAAGGTGGAGCAGTGTATAGACTTTCTGGCAAAGTCCCTTGAGCATGATGCTAAGGGTAGATTTATTTGAGGGAAAAATTTCATTCACTCTTAAAATTGGCTTTGAGAACAATCCTAATATAACCTTAAAAAAATACACATGGTACAGAATATATCTTATATAAGCATCCATGCCCAAGTGAAATAATTTCATTTTAGACTTTCTGGGCTGCAAAATACCTTTGAAAGTCTTTCTCATCTACTCTCACAAGAGGTCTCATTCTAGATCAATGTCATATATACTGACCAAAATAAATTTAGATAATGCTGCCTCATGGAAATCTGAAACCAAATATAGGTAATATTTACATGGTGGAGACAACTGCTATATTTGACCATAAAATAAAATCACTTCCCAGATCATATTCAAAACCACCTGAAGCCTTCTTCTCACACAGTCTCACTTCCTCTTGGTTCTCAGACCTGCCACAGAAGCCTGGGGACTCTTGTGTGGCGGTGCGGCTACTTTGTCCCAGGTCTCGTTAGTCTCCCTCTCCGCTGGGTTGTCAGCCCTTCCGCAAAGGAAGCAGGGGAGGAATGGAGCTTATTTCTGTTTATTTTTATTTAAAGTTTATTTGTTTACTTTGAGAGAGAGAGAGTGCACGCGGCGGGGGGGGGGGGGGGGGAGGGGGAAGGAGAGAGAGAGAAAGAGAGAGAGAGGGAGGGAATCCCAAGCAGGCTCCGCACTGTTAGTGCAGAGCTCAGTGCGGGGCTCCAACTCACGAACTGTGAGATCACGACCTCAGCTGAAATCAAGAGTCGGATGCTTAGCCAAATGAGCCACCCAGGCGCCCCGGGAATGGAGCTTATTTCTAAATTTTATATTAACTTGTACATTTACTGGGTTCCCAGTATTTACACTGTTTCCTAATTTTGGATGTGAAACTAATTCCAATGGGGGAAAACATTGACTTGATGAAGGTTTGGAACTCTCCTTATGTCTGAGCAATTGAAGTAAGTCAAGAAGGCCCAGCCTTGACATTGACCATGAGTGATTGAGAATTTTGCCATTTGCCATTTTGATTAACCATTTTTTTTTTTTCTGATCCTTGGATGGAATGTGTTCTCTGTACAGTTCATGTGAGCTGATCATTTTGGCTGGAACACTAGGAACACATTTCCTAGTGTTTATGGGAATCATTAAAAAAATAATTCCAGAAATTAGGGTACCCGCTATTTGTGGGTTTGCTTATCACGTGGCTCTGATGCCTAAAAAGCAGCCAGAAGGAAAAGAAAATACCATGCCATGATGAGGCTGCCTAAATACCTTGTGGCTTTAGACTTTGCCCTAGGTAGGAATTCTTCTATTTTTGATCAGAGTTGCCAAGTGATCTCAGCTTCATCCACGTACAGGTAATAGGGCATCAATACACATACAGATTCTCTCAAGCCAATGCCCTCCCAACACTGTCCCCCTCCCCCCACACTTAAAAATACCGGCCAGACCAAAAGTGTAATATTCTTTTGGCAACAGCATTTAGTAAGCCAGATGGATTTCATTTGGCAACTAAAGGGTGGAAATACGTGTTTAGCTTCAGAGGTTCCCCCAGACAATGGTTACAGTATGTTGGCTCTAGTGAGCTAAAGGATTTCAGTGTTGGGCATTTAAAAATTCTGTGTTTAAGCAGCAATAAAGTTATGTCAGGCAGACAAAAGCCATCAAACCCTCAGCTAAGTCCTCAACTCCCTTTCTCATACTGCTGGAGGTAAGCATTTAAGGCACATTCTGAGTGAAAGATGCAGTGTTTACAATTTCATGTTTAATTTCCTGGCTGTTTATCAGCTAAAGCAACTCTTGTAAGCTAAATTTCGCTTCTAGTCTTTCACAGTAGCTGATAAGTCAGAGGGGAGGAAGAAGCACCCGGCAGCTCAGGGCCATGAATTGTGGCTCTCTCACCTCTAAATTTTATCCGAGCAGCACACTCCGAGAATGAGCTGTTCGTGCTATGGATCTCTGAAGTCACTGAAAAACATGCCATCTAACCAGAGCTGTCTGCATGTGAAGGATTTCCCTGGAAAATCACTCTTCTCTCACAGCGAAGGAGACAAAAGAGGGCACGATGAAAGAGCAGTACTAGCTTGTGTGCGCCTGTCTGCTTACACCGGGTGCAGTTCGCTTTTCTTTTCCTTTTCTCTTCTGCTCTGTTCTTTTCTTTTTTGAGCTGACATCAACTTGTATAGAGGAACATTCAGCAGATTCCAACCGGTGACAGTTTGCTGCCGACTGGCCACAGGAAGAATAATCATCATTTACTGTGCAGTTTTCACTGGTCAGTGGCTCTTGTGCCAGACTCCCGTCTTGGCTGTCTTCCTCTATCAATCAGGTGAAGCCCAGGGCAGGGCTGGGTATCTTGAAACTCAGAAGGGCTTTCCCTGCAATGGCTGAAGCTTAGCAACTTAGAACCCCAGAGAGAACAATGACAGAGCTATTTGCTATTATTTGTCATGGGATGTGGAAACAGTTGTATTCCGTTAACTTAATGCCAGTTACCACTGGGCTAACAGCGGCATATTGTTATATTTACCACTGCCTGCAGCCTGTCTGCATTTATGTTGCTTGTACTTAGTTTGATGTAGATCCTTCCTTCTTTTCTTTTTTCTTCTATCCTCCTGCCACATCGGATGTTTGGAAAAGTAAGATAGGGGACACATCGAAAACAGAAAGGCAATCTGAAGTCCGCCTCGACACCTCTGCAAAACTCCCAGATTCTGACCTTCAGAACCCTTGCAGTTCTGTTCCCGGGCCTCACCTACACACGCTGCCCGTCATTCGCACTGTGGCAGGATGGAGATGTTTGTGTAAAGGAGACTCAAGTTTGCTAGACCCAAGAAGGAAACCACCAGACTAATTTTACCCTCACTTAAACCAGATTGAAACCGAGACTGAAGAATGAAAAACTTTGCCATTAACCATCGATTCACCTCAGTGCAATATTATGTTACGACCAGAATCGTTGTGGAATTTGAATGATTTTGATGGGATAGTTAATTGAGGGGCTTAAATTAAATTGAATATTTTATTTAGTGAACAGTTTATGGCCGCATTTCTGTTTTCATTAAAAGATATGAAGCATCATGACAACTCATGTTAAACCTGCAACAAATTATTAATTACATTTGGGATTTCAGTAACAAATTTTGTGACACAGCAGCCTCATGAAATGCATTAAGTATTAAGAATCAGAAAGAATACCTCAAAGTTGTTTCTATTCTTGGCATTTATACTTAAAAAAATTTTTTTGCTTAACTTTTAAATCCAGTCGCTAAAAATAAAAACTGTTCCCTGAAAAATCAGACTACCTAATCATAAATTTATTTATTTGTTCTTTAAAGGGGAAGGACAGTAAGGAAAAAAAAGAAACCTCATGGCTGAAATCAGAAATCACAAGGCGAATTCATCATTTGTCCAAATGACACTCAGCTGCTAAGAGAAGTCATACTTTTAGAGGGCTCTTGAAGAGGGAGCAAATCAGGATGTTTCCAGGACATGATTGCGGGAGAGTCGGACACAGGCTAGTCCCCAAAGTCGCTTAATTGTCCATGTACCCTGAGCCCATGACTTCAATTCTCAGCAGCTTCATCCTTCATGGCACCAAACCTTCATGTTAGGGATGCAAAGACACACTTATAAGAATCGTGGGTTTGTCCTTACTCAAAATTTGGGGGACTGGCTGAAAAACAAAACAAAACAAAACAAGGAGACCTTCTCCCTAAGTGAAAGGGGTTCCGTGTCAACTGTCAATTAAATCAACATATAAAATATGTAAAAGAGATATAGCACAGCAGGGTATCAACGTCAAATGTCTGAAACAAGATTAAATTGTAAAGAGAACCAAATGGCTTTTACTTCCTTAAAGAAAAGACCACGAGTGCAACAATTATCTCCTTGTGTAGAGGGATTTATGTATCTTTTGCCATGGTTGGTTTAGCAGTAAATTATGGAGAATGGGGGACCGGAAGGTGCCATGGCACAAGGGTGCCATGTCAAGTCGGGGGAAATGAATAAGTCACGGAATGGGTCCGAGTGGGAAACCCTGTGGCAGTGCTGATGCCCCTCCGGGGCTGCGCACGCAGAGCAGGGTGCCAGCTTTGCGATGGCACTCATCAGAGAGTCCTCCGATGGAGCGTTTCTTGGTTTCCATCTTGCGTTTCTGTCATGTGGAGGAGTTGGGGTAAAAGCCAAATCCTTTCCTATGATTCAGTTTTGCCATTTTTAAAAGACACCATCAGACTTGGTGACAAGGGTAGTTAAAAGAACATACTTCAGTTTTTCAATATATATTTTTTTAAAGAGAGGATTGAGTGACGAGGCAAATGAAGTTTGCTTTTCCTTGGATAGAGACCCTTCCTCCCATCCTTATCCCCTTTTGACTGTTGCAAAATAGCTTAGTCCAAGGAGAGGGGAGAAGACAAATGAGTAAAATAATGCCAGAATCAGCTGTTGCCAGGAAAAACACGCTCTGCTTCAGTTAATTTGTTCTGTTAATGTCAAAGGCTGTGATTCCCAATTAACTAATTTTAAGAAGCTGTGACTGAAAATAGCTACATCAGCCCCAACGTTAGTATTTGATGAAGATTGGGATCTTCAAGTAAGAGAATAGGGCCCCTAAAGAGGTGGTGATGTCTGCTTAAGATCATCTTGCTAAACAAGAACAAAACTGGCTGGGATTTTCAAACTGGGCTTTAGCCCCTTCAGAGGAGTTGAGTGGGGCGAGAGGGGAGGGGCACGTCAGATATTCTGGCGGTAGAAAATGTTCCACAAATCAGATTTGTGTACACTGAACTTACTAATGACAGAAGCATCCCTACTGGTGAGTCTCTTTGGGACAGAGATGCCCCCCAGCTCAGGTGGAAGTAATTAAAACAGGCATGTAGCTCGCAGTATTTCCAGCTTCCTCACCGAAAGCCTCCACGCACATAAACCAGAACAGCTTGAGCAGCTGAGAAAAGTGGGGCCAAAAATGACTCCACCCGCCTCTCTCCTTCCTCTTCCTTTACATTGGAATGGAAATATATAATAATTAAAAAAAAAAAAAAAGCAGAATGCTCATGGTTTCTGTCCAACTGCAAGTGCTTTCATTACCTTTGAATAGGGTTAAAAGTATATATGCTCTTAAAAGTCAAAATCATAACTTGCTAATGAAGTTACAAATTATCCAGAAGAAAGTTACGTGCAGGCACATGCCGAATGGCGGAATATTTTGCCTCTAAAAGTTCAGTTACTGCCTCTGTAATATTAATGCCCAACAGGGAGCCGGCGGGACATGGTTTGTACTGTCTTGTCACGTTATGAGTTTCTGGTTTCAGATAAAGGACGAGAAAGGGCCCTTAAGAAAGTAAAGAGCTAGGGAAAAAAAAAAATCAAACTTCCTTCTCGGAAAGCTAAGGGTTGTTTTCCTGGAGATGATGGATAATGGCATTTCATTTTTTTTTTTTAAGTTTTTAATAGAGAAAATGGAGGCAACTCATAGAGGGAAATCAGAATATATAAATAAACAGAACAAGGTGAAGTTTCAACAAGAGCTTCCTCAACTTTTTTCTTTCTTTTTCCATCTTTGTCGTCTCTTTTTCTCTTTCTTTCCTTTTTTTTTTTTTTTTTTTGAAATCTTAAACCCCATTTCTGGCTTGCATTTGGTAGGATTCCTGCTCTGGCTTTTATTAAAAACAGACTTTATGTGGTCAGAATTCTTCATCTAAAGCTAAACTTTAATAGGCATAAGGATCCTGACAGAGTCTTTCTTGCTCCCTCTCAGGTGACCCCCCCCCCCACCCCCCCAGAGGGGTTTCCCTCCCGTTGTGCTGAACTGGCGCTGAAACTTGAAGGCTCAGCACAAAAACCAACTTTCCTCTTTTACTCTGAACTCTCATTTCTGTTTTACATTTGAGACTCTTTTCAAGGCCAGGGCAAGTTAGATCTGGCTCCAAGCTGAGAATATTCTAGAAATGTTGAATAACATAACTGCTGTCCTATAAATTCCCCAACACAGATGCATTAAAGCTGGTGATTCCCCTTCTCTAGCGCAAGCTACCAATTCCTGCCTGCTACCTTGTGCGCAGGAGCTTGGGAATACCAAGGGCGACTCCATCCCACTTAACAAACCGATTCAGCATTCAACAGAATCTCTGAAGGGTATTGGCAAGCCAGCTTATCTGAAACAAAGAGGTAAAAAAGCCAAGCAAGCAAACAAAGACATGCATGTTCATTCCTGAGGAAAGGCGCCGCCAGGTTGCTCTGGTTCCTTCTTATAGCAAAACAGACAAAACAGCCGACTCTTTATGGGACTCCTGTCTTCCCACTCTCAACGCCCTTGCCCAGTGGCCTCCATACCTTCCTGGCACAATGGCAGACACTTTCCCAGTCAATCTGAAGTTTCCTAAAACAGTAATTTAATCTGACTTGCAGTGAGACTCAACAATGATCTTTTTAATTTATTTTTTACACGGAAGGGAAAAATCTCTGAAATACCGTAGTGCAGTGGTTCTCAAGGAGAGGGGGATTTTACACCCCACTCCCCACCTCCCCAAACACGCTGGCAATGTTGCCATTTTTATAGTTGCAACTGGGGGGGAGGGGAGGAGTACGACTTGACATCCACTGGGTAGAGGCTCCGATACTGCAAAACATACTGAAGTGCGTGGGACAGCCCCCCACAAGGAAAATGCCAGCAGTGCCGAGGTTGAGAAACCCTGGTATTGTGGTCAGGAGACTGGGCTCTGGAGTCAGACTGCTTGGGATTAAAGCCCAGCTCCATTCGGGTCTGGTCGAGCAGCCTTGGGCAAGTTGTTTAGAACTCTGTGCCTCATCTGTAAAGTGGATAATAACCTATCCTTTTGGGTTGCTGTGTGCAGTAAACAAAAATGTACCTGCAAAGCACTTAGGACAGTGCCTAGCATACAGTGAGAGCACAATAAATATTAGCTATCACTTTTACTATTATTACTAGAAATTTAGCTGTGTTCCAAATGAGTTATAAACTGAACCTATTTTTAAGAAAAAAAAAATAATAGGTTTGAGAGTACATATATCCTTTCTGATTGGGACCAAAGTGATGATAACCCTAACAACCACAGTGCCTTGCAGTTTATCAAGCTCTTGCAAACACCTCATTTCATATGACGTGGGCAACGACCTTGGTGAAATCGTTCCTCTTTCATTGATGGGGAACCCCTAGCTCAGAGTTTAATGAGTTGTGCGAGGTCTGTGACAAACAAGGTTTTCTGATTTCACATCCTCTGCCATTCCTGCTACACCACCCTTTGTTTACATGTTTAAGTTGCCCCTTCTCTTCATTTCACCCAAAAGTATGAAGATCAGAATAAATGTAAGGCCCGCAATCAGAGGGTGAGGTGACTCAGGCTTCGTGGGCCGGAGGAAGTCACTTCTGTTTTATGGTACATGCATAGTAAGGTTTTCCTTCATTAAGCATACAAATATTTTAATCCTCTGAATTGAATTAAAAAAAAATTAAATTTCTGTATGGGCTAATGTTCTTTCCTTTGAAAATTTCTGATGTTGAGGACAAAACCTCCTAATTCCTTCTATTTTTAAAATCTCTATGGGGTGCCTGGGTGGCTCAGTCGGTTGAGCGGCCGACTTCGGCTCAGGTCATGATCTCGCGGTCCGTGAGTTCAAGCCCCACGTCGGGCTCTGTGCTGACAGCTCAGAGCCTGGAGCCTGTTTCAGATTCTGTGTCTCCCTCTCTCTGACCCTCCCCCATTCATGCTCTGTCTCTCTCTGTCTCAAAAAAAAAAAACAACATTAAAAAAAATTAAAAAAAAATAAAATCTCTAATTATACATATTGTACATATTTGACTGTAAATGCACAAAAGTGAGAATATAGCTTCAACTGTACACGTTTCAAGTTTCGTTTACTTATTCAGTATTTTGTTTCACAACCCTGAAAAATCTGCTTACACATGCCAAGGTGTATTATTCAAATGTACAAAGTTCCATCTCATGTATGGTTAGTGACTGCACACAGCAATCATCATGTGCGTGTTAAAATTTCTATGCGTAGTTAAAAAAAAAAAAAAAGGTTGCAAACTAATCAGTCCGGTTTTTACTCAGGCTACATTAAAGTTAATAATATTGGGCTTAAGGGTTATAGTTCAGAGGGCAGATGGATAATATTCCTTGAAGTTAGTGGTTTTCTAGAACTCCTTTGGTAATAGAGAAGGCAAGGCCTTAGCTCCTGATACTCTCGGGACCTATGGCGCACACAGCTTGCAATAACCCCGCCACAGCTCTTTCTTGCCTTTCAAAGTGCTCTCTCAGATTCTACGAACAGCTGCCCAAATGTCATTCATTTGGACCCAGTTTTCTGTGGTCTCAATAAGTGTGTGCCAGTTGGTAAAGGAGAGGTTTGGACCACATATTGGTTTTTAAATGGTGTCACAGGCTCCACCATTTGCCCACAATACCCTTCCCGGGTGAAAATCGCAAATGTATAGGATAATATCTTTGCGATTTTCTTTTCCAAATAAACTCTGTCTGTCATGCTATGAGAAGAGAACCGAAGAGCACACACCGGCTTGTGCTGCGCGCAGAGCACTCACCTGGGGACACTGGGCGGGGCCCTGGTAGGCCGGGAGGGCACTTGTGGGGGCGCTCCGGACCAGTCGCTGCTGCTGCTGCTGGGGAAGGGGGGCAGCGGGCCGGGCCGGAAGGGCACGGGGGGCGCCCCCGAGTGGGGTCCGGGAGAGGGAATGGCCGGTGCGGGCCCTCTGCCGGAAGCGGGCCGCGTGAGGGGACCGCTCAGGGTCAGCCGCCTCTGGGTTGTGGGGCTCGGAGGGGGTGACCTGGGGAGAGACAGAGCAGTTTCTGTCTGAATTCATCTTTAAGAGAGTATTTTATAGCTTCCTGGTTGCTTTGTAAAAATTACACTTTGACTGCTTGCTGGCTTGGTGGGAAGACTATGCCGCTCTTGAGCTTAGGGTCCTGGGTCGGATCCCCATGCTGGGTGTCGAGATTACTTTAAAAAAAAACTTAAAAAAAGAAAAGGTATACAAGGAGTCAATGGTGGAGAGGAGGTTCCCTCCTTCCAACCGTGCACTCTGTGGAGACAACCAGTAGCTGTTTCTTGTGTATCCTTTTCAAATACCTTCTATAATACAACACAATAAAATACAGTGCCATATAATGCAATGTTCTCTCTCTCTCTAAATTCCTTTTTTGTACATATTAGAACACAACATTCTACAACTTACTTTTTTTTTTTTAAAGCTTCACATTAATTTGACTATCTTTTCATTTCAGTATAGAACTTATTCTTTTTAATGACCATATAACATTCCACTGTAGGGATGTTTTGTGCTTGTTTTTGAAGGGGGTTGGGAAAATCTGACCTCCTCTTTCACTCCTGGACTTACATTATCCTTTTTCTTCAGGTTCATATTGGTTTAGGGAAGCAAACTCAGAAAATGATACCGGATGAGCTTGGCAGGCCTCCGGTGACATGGGGCCATTTTCCTACCTGCGGGAGTGCTGTATCCAGGAGTCATCCACAGGAGGCGGTGCAGGGGTGAAAGTGGTGGCGGTGTTGATGTCACCAATGATCACGAGGGCCTCTTTAAGGGCTTGGTACATTCGGAGCATCTCATCCCGGCGCTGCGCCTGTTCAGCAGATTCCTCCATCAGAGTGTTCTGGTCCTCCGAAGAATATAACTGTGCTAGGAGCTCCGAATTGATGAAATCTTTAACCTGTCAGGTCACCACAGAAAAATAAAAATGGGAACACACGTGCGGTCAGATGGCATAAACTGGCTCAGAGGCTGTGGACAAAGTCTACAACAGCCCACTCTGGGAAAAGGTGCACGATGCGTGAGGTATGCAAGATGTACAGTGTGTATGCATCTATTTACTCCTAGTTTCCTCCTGCCCTCCCAGTTCTCAGCACCAGTGCAGGAACAGTTTTTCCCTCTGTCTCATGGCTGTGGACTAAAGGAAAACCTACATTAGTTGAAAAGAGGGCTAAACCCTGCCATTGCCAGAGCAGGGCCTGTTGGCTACGTAAGCATTTCCACTATGTTGTCTGAGGCTGCTTGGCTTAGAGACGAGGCAGGTACCAGGAGGGAAGAAGCAGTGTTTTCAACAGAAAACACTGATGTAAGAAACCTATATAATACCACAAGCCATCCACTCCTTGGTATTCCTAGCTCTTACCAAAATCACTGAAACACTAGCAAGATCCCAGGATTCAGTGTCATCTCAAAAGTGGAATTAGTACCAATAAGTGAATTTTTATTAAACACAGAACCTTATATAATTATGCAAGTTGATTTACCAAAAAAAAGTGAGAGTCTCCGCTTTCTAGAAGTTTCCAATAGAAGCTACTTAACAGTAATGAGAACTGGCATGAGTTTCCATGGTTAGCAGATACATGAAAAAAGACTTAAGTACCAACAATACATATGAGTCTTAGGGGAGTGGCATTTTGTAGCAGAACGAGAATGGAGAGGATGCATATACTGCACCACCCTGCGGGAGAGAGCACTGGCCACCATATTTCTCCACGTCTAAGATACCAGTAATTTGAAGACACCATAATTTTCTGGGCCACAAAGAGAACACACCATCAAGTAAACTATGACAGAATGCCAAGATGCCATTGAGTGTGACATGCATCTTCGGCGTCAGAAATATTAAATGTGAAGTGAATGTGAGGATCAGTGGAATATGGTGTGTCCCAAGTGCCTTCAGAAGTCTTCTGATTTAATTCTCACCACACACTTAGGAAATGTATTATGATCCCAATTTTTTTAATGTTTATTTATTTTTGAGACAGAGAGAGACAGAGAGAGAGTGAGCGCACGAGCAGGGAGGGCAGAGAGAGGGAGAGAGAGAATCCCAAGCAGGCTCACGCCTGTCAGCACAGTGCCCGATATGGGGCTCGAACTCACCAACTGTGAGATCATGACCTGAGCTGAAATCAAGAGCTGGATGCTCAACTGACCGAGCCACCCAGGGGCCCCTATGATCCCAATTTTACAGATAAAGCAATTGAAGTTCAGAGTTTAAGTACATTGCCCAAAATCACATAACATTAGGTTGAATCCCAAATCTTTTGACTAAAGGTCTGGTGCTCTTTCCATTACCGTCTTCCCCACTTTGAGTGCTTAGAAAAGACAATTTGGGGGGTGCCTGGGTGGCACAGTCGGTTGGGCGTCTGACTTCAGCTCAGGTTGTGATTTCACGGTTCATGAGTTTGGGCCCCGAGTCGGGCTCTGTGCTGACAGCTCAGAGCCTGGAGCCTGCTTCGGATTCTGTGTCCCCCTCTCTCTGTGTCCCGCCCCCACTCACACTCTGTCTCTCTCTCTCAAAAATAAAGATTAAAAAAAATTAAAAAAAAAAGACAATTTATGTTTAAGCATCATTATTTTAGAGTGGCAAGGAAGTATGCTAATTGACTTAAGCCTAGAAAAATAAACCAACCTGGATTTTTCAGTTTCTCTGTTAAATGAAACTAACCCTTATCTAGAGTCACTGGGTCCTTCTAAGAAAGAGCAAAGGCCAGTATATTTAATTGTTACAAATTCAGGCAGACAACGGAATAGCTGTCAGATGCTCAAAATTCCTGGGTTGTGGTTAAATACATAACCAAGAGATAAGAGTCTAAAACACATAGCTTTATTATTTTTTAAAGGTATCAAACTATGTAAATAGTTTAGAAAATTCAGGTAAATCACAGCTTCACTGTGGTGAAATAAAAAGTATTCTTTGCACATATTTTTTAAACCAAGAGTGACTCAAATATGGAAGTAATCTAGTAGACAGGATGTATTTGGACAACTGTCTAGTAGGATAGGTTTATGTGTGATAGTTGTGGAAGGTAATGTGGCCAGGTCACCTAGGGCCAGATGTGAAAGCCTTGAATGCCAAAGAAAACTATTTGAACCTTATCCACTTGGTAATGGGAAGCCACAGAAAACTTGTAAGCAAGTAAGTGAAATGATAAAAGAGAGATTAGGGAAATTAGTCTGTGATTGGAAAAGAATTTGTAAGGGTGGTAACAGCGATAAAGAAATCTGTTATAAGACTAATAGATCATTTATGAGATCTATTAGTGAGGGTTTAATCTAGCAAGATTGCAGTGGAATAGAAAAGATGGGCACAGCTAAATTACATTATAAAGGAAAAGCCAACTCGACTTGGTGCTGTTTTGATGTGACAGGGCAAGAACGAAAGGAACAAGGACACCTCAACCACTGAGGTTTGGGTGAGTCGAAGAGCAGAAAATCCAAAGTCAGGAAGGAAAGTTAGACTTCGAGGAAAGACAGTAAAGTTAGCTTCGGGAATATTTCATTCCCCCTTTTTTGGAGAATTATTCACTTTTCAGCACACTTGCAGGAGTCCCAAGGAGTACTCAAGGAGTCAGGGACATTCACACAAATCTTCCACGGCTGTGTGTGTGTGTGCACTCAGATACATGGCGCAGCTCAGAACTCAAAACCAGACAATTTTCCTGGCATTGAACAGCAGTCGAGTTCAGCTAGTCTGAAGCTTTACCTCTAACTGGAGCATCACTTAGAATCTATTAAACGTAATTTAAAAGAAGGTCCTTCCAAGAATAGATTTAAAGCAGGTCTGAAGTAAGAAGCGGCTGTCAAACCACGAAATAAAATAATAAGGGCTTGTTTCAGCATTCTGATAAAAGATCTGCCTTGAATCAACTCTTCCACATCAAATGTTACACACCAAAACTTGCCTACTATCCCAAAGATTTGGCAAAAGCTCTGAATTCATAGGAGTATGATTAGCATGGGAGAAAACGGCGGTGCAGCACAGTGGTCAAGAGCTCAGGCTCTGGGAGCAAACAGCTCTGAATCCGAGTCCCAGCTCCCACGCTTCCCGTTCTTGGGCAAATAGCAACCTCTGTCAGTCTCAGGTTCCTGATCTGCAGAATGAGGGCAGCAGTTGTAGCTGCGTCAAGGGCTGTCCTGAGGATCATAAACTGCCTCGCACAATGCCTCGCATTTCGTTTGTGCTCAGCACACAAAAGCTATTCTTGCTAAAGCACATAGGCCAGACTGGCGTTAGGTGAGCAGACGTGCAAGAACAAAAGAGCAAGCTATCGCAATAGTGCAGGCATCAAGTGACATACGGAGTTCAATACAGAGCGTATGCAGGTTAACATTTTATTTTGCACTGGAACAAAACTTTAGCCTCTACTCATGTGCTAGCTTAGTGCGGTGATGCTACAACTGGAACAAAGGTAGGGGGGACTTCAGGGAATTTCCAGACACTTCAGGGACTTTCTGAGCAGTCCGTGTGTCCCTGGTACAAATATGTAAATCAAGGATTCTGCACGACAATTGAGGCCAAGTAGATCTCTTTGAGATGATGGCATTTGGAATGTACCTCACGGAAGGTGACATAGATGAATTATACTTGGATGTAAGACTTGAAATAATATTTATGTTTTTAATTAATTATAACACCTTATAACCTATACATCTTGGCACGGTCCACAAAAAAAATCCTCATACACAAAACCTCACTGCAGCTCAGACTCCACATGCTAGATAAACAGGCATGACTGTGCCATGTCGTTCTGCTCAGTGTAGAGGAATGTGAGGTCATTAAAAACCTTCCACATGTTTTCCCCTCTTTCTTACTTTAACCCTTCTCTATCAACCTGTGATAGGTTTGCAACTTAGACCTTTTTTTGTCTTCATAACTAAGACCATTTTAAGGCCTTCACAAATGGAAGGGACATTCCCAGAATTGTCACACAATTCTGTTACTAAGAAGACCATTTCCTTAAGGTCTCTCCGTCTCTAGACGGGAGGGCTGCAGTCTGTGACTGCTCGCGGTCACACGGGTAAGTATGTAAAAAACGTAACTGAGAAGTGTAAACGTGCTTACTTTGGGAAAAGGGCTTGGTGACAAGCTTGTGATTTTTTGAGCTCTCACAGTTCTTTCATGTCTGCTTTAGCTCCCTTTCCATTTCTCAGGGATTTAGTTCTGCTAGAGACCAATGACATTTCCCTTCTTTAAAAAGCAACATCCTTTGACTCACAAACATAACGTCAAGCAGAAGAAGTTAGACACCAACAAGCACGCACTATATATGATTCCATAGTTCTATGGAACTATGGTTCCATAGTTCGAGAACAGGCAGCACCCTGCTATGCTGTAAAAAATCAGGAGAGTTACCCTTGGGGGGGGATGTGATGGGGGTGGGGGGAGGGGAAACACGAGGGGGACTTCTGGACCCTGGTCCCGATCTGTTTCTTGAGCAGGATGCTGAGTTCTTGACCCACAGAAACAAACTCAGTGTCCTGGTATTTAAGGTGTACTTTCACCTCAAATAATGAACATTTGAAATAACACTCTACTTCATACACACAAAAGTTACAGTGAGTTCTGAAACTAGGGCACATGTTACTAATTTTCCAGCAAAGTGCCAATGGCCAAGGAGAGTGGATGTGGATCTCCGGGGGGTCCAGGAGCAGCACACACTCCAAGTGTGAAATGCCTCTAGGCTTCATATTTGGTTCTTAAAAAGTTTCATAAAAACTTTATGTTCTATTTTGTATTATCTGGGTTTGCTTGAATTTCTAGTTAATATGTAAAACATTGCTTCTCATATGCAAACAACCCCTAATGAAATCTTTGAGTAAATGAACCTTCTGGGAAGATACACCAGGTATGTGCTGTGGGGATAGGAGTCCCCTAGTTTGAGAAGGTTGAGCTGTATTTAGTTTTCCTAACCTCGCCATATGCATTAACGGACGTTAAAATGGACAGACCCTCAGACTGCAAATGGGAGGATCTGGATTTTCATCTTGACCCTGCCAGCCCCAGCTGTGTGACCCTGGGAAAGTCACTTAACCTCTCGGAGGCTCAGTTTCTTCATTTATAATCTGGGCAAAATAATGGGTACCCAGTGGGTGGCTGTCCTATGGGTCCCAACACAGAATTGTGGACCACTTTGCCAGTCACACTTTTACAATCAAGCTGGATCCCCTTTCTTGATTTTCTGATGACGAATCTTCCGGTGGAGTGAGCTGCGGAGGAGAGGCCATCAAACTGTGCTTGCCATGGGGTGTTAATGTGTGTCCTGAACAAAAGTCTGCTGCTTCGACTGTAGCCTGACCAGAAGGACCGGCTGTCATAAACGTGCTATTTCTTTGTGCCGCTGTTACCTAGTATGCTTAAGCAATGAAACAGCTGCTGCCCTTCAATAGACAAAGGCTTACAGTATGTCTGAGGCAAGGCATTTATTGCTGGCTTTAAACTTCTTAAATAATTCCATATGGAGACTTGAGTGGCAGAACACTTAATGTAAACTTTCAAAGGAAACTGCCCACCAAATTCTGAACTTTATAAAAGTTGGCTGAAACATATTCTTTTTCAGAAGGCAGAGCAGCCATTCGCATTTCAAAGAGGAAAGGCCACAGCACCACCTTCCATGGTGACTGTCCACAGGCAGAGGACCCCGTTTCAGGCATTTATCGGTTCTGGAGCGTCTACCCAAAGCCATTTCCAGAAACAGCAGGGTTAAGTGAATGGAATTTAGAATGAGCAGTCAAGGTATTTGTTTTCTAGCTGTGATTCTATGATTAATTCTCTACCTTGAAGACCTCTGCACCTTAAAGTGAATAAAAAATCAACACATGTGCACGACACGGTGCTGGGCGTCCACCATGTTTCTCTTCCCTGTACTCAATAGAACACTTCCAGAATGAACAAAAAGGGCTCAGACATTCTGCACAAAAAGATGCTATGAGAATATGGCACTTAAAAAGAGCCATTTTTTTACATTTTTACATATATAATGATCAAATATATAAAAAACTATATATTCTTATATACACAGTAAAAACACAGATAAAATAATACTCAAGGAAAAGTGGTCATCTGAGATACGTAAAACTATTTTCTGACAGATACAAAAAGTTAAATTTCCAAGAAAGATAACCATAATTTCGTAAGAATCTGGCATTACATGATGTTTCCGTTTTCTCCACATTCCTATTAATCTCCATGTCAAGGTCTGACCGTGCCGATCAGGTCAGAATTGAAGTCTTCGTTCTCATCATTCTGAAGGTCTCTCTCAAGACAGTTCCAAGAGCTCTGCCTCCATGGATTATGCCCTGGAGGTGGGGGTTTAGCCATTTCATTAAAGCCAACAAGCACACCGGTGAGGGGTGAGGGCAATTACTCCCACATTTCTTTGTGTATGTATGTGTGTGTTTCTTGAGAAGGTGAAAGTAGGATAGATTTGTGAGAGAGTCATTTTTTTTCCTCCTTTTAACTAATTAGTGTCAGGCTACTCCTTACAGCTCTAGACAGGAAGTGCTATTTCCTGTGCTGATGATTTAATATAGTGCAGAGCAACCTAGTGTTTGAACTGATGGCAGCACTAATGACTTACGATAAAATCGTGAAAAGATAAATGATACTTAATCAGGAAAATGTTTAAATAAGCAAGTGTCTGGATATACCATGGCAAAACAACCTGAACTCATTTAAGCAAAGTTAAGAGGGTAATTTTAAAAATACACAGACTATTTGTTTGCTACTTTATATTTTTCAAAATGGCATATAGTTGCATTTATTATGTTCTCTGACAATACAGTGAGGCAGCTCCTTGTTCTTACAGTAATTTTAGAAGTGACTGACTTCAGTTCAGAGGGCCCAAATAATTTGCTTCAGGTCACACAGTAGGCTGCTGACTAAGCTGAAGAATACAATTCATAGTTTGCAAATTTCCAATATATTGCTTACCAACTGCTGATACTTCCAAGTATCCTACTAACCTTGGTTGAATATGCAAAAATGTGTCTGGGAATGGAGTTAGGTAAAAACCATGGGTGCTTAGGGTTTCTTCAAGAAGGGTTTCCTTCAAGGGGTTTCTTCAAGGAAAACTTTATTCAAGGAATGAATAGACCATGAACAACAACAGAAGGTCATATTTACAAACACAATTTTGAAATAAATCCTGAAATATGGATAAAGGCTTTTTATAGTTCTTATATAGGCAGCCAGCCACACTGCTTTCTTACAAGTATATTTTTCATTGTATTTCCATATATATTATCTTCTGGAATAAATCCCTAAGCCGGGTACTTTTTCTATGATTAGTGTTTTACATATGGAGGACCTAGATGCAAAGAAGTTAACTGATTTGTCTTTAGGTCAATAGAGTTTGTAGCAGAGCCAGGCTTAGAATACAGGTTTCTCCTAAGTTCTAGCACGGGGTTCTTTTTAGTACCTTTGCCAGCTAATTTTTATTTGTTACAAGCAAATGCTTATAATATATCATTGATTTAAATAAAAAGGTGCCCCTAGAAGATTGCTAGAACTAAAAATGCTGGTAGCTCCTTTTCAAGAGTCAGAAAAGCCTGTTATAAGGCACCCCATTACAGCCTATCTTATCTAAAAGATAATTTCTCAAATAACTTGGGATATAACTTGTACTTTAATAAACTAGCTACCCAGAGAACCAAACTAGACCATAATTTAAGTATCATATCCTGACTACTATAAAAATAACCATGAAAAAGGAGAGATTCTACATGATACAGATCGATTGAGGGCTAGTGTAGCAGGCACTTTAAGATCTGTGGCAATATCATCATTACTTTAGAAAAGTTTACTGACTTTTAATCCAAGGGGATAGGGCAAAAAGCCATTTTCCCAGGTTAAAATAGCATTCCATAGCTTTTAGAAGGTGAAAAATAACCATGTTAATATATTTTATGTCTATGTGTGTAGAAAAAAATAAATATCTTTTGCCTTTAATCTCAAAATCTAGGAGCTGGGGCATCTGGTTTTATTGTTGCCTTTGCAATTATCTTACGCCCCGACTATAGCTACAGTATTCTTGCTCTGCTTTATTGTGAGCAAATGCATACTTTTCAAGAGATAGACAGTAGGAAATACCACAGCACTGTGGCTAGAAGTTTCATGTTTGCTTTCCTGAATCTTCTTTCTCTGGTTAGTCACTTAACCAATTGTAATAGAAAATGATGAACCTGGGTAATAGGTATTTCAACCATCCAGAAAATAGCATAAAGAAACTGATGAGACTATGAGCAGTTTCCATACTAAGATAGGTTAGAAGTTAAAATGAGACAGTTTATAGTCACTTACATTGTTGATCATAAGGTGCATTATTGTTTTTGGAATTAGATCTCGGATACATTTGTTGATGATAGACATGTAGGAGTCTACGAGGTTGCGAATGGTCTCCACTTGCCTCTCCAACTGTGGGTCCATGGAAAAGTTTTCTGCCTGGCCATTCTCATCATTTTCAGTCTAACAGAAAGGAAAGAAAACATGGATTGTTTCACATTCGTTCAGAAGAAAAAAATACCATACATTATCAGATGATCAACTTCTGATGACTATATTTGGAGTTATATTACTAGATGGTAACATCTTTATCTTAAACATACCCATTAATTCCGAAAAAAGATCAGAACCAGGAAGTTATTATTCTACTTTCGGCGAGCCACAGCCTAGGAAAAGCAACTATTCTAGTTCTGAGTGAATACTGAGATGAATAACCAGATAAACAGTGCACCTAACAACATACCTCTAGAGAACAATCTAATCTTCAGCCATTTGCAAGCTGGCCAAAGAACTGAATCCAAGTGAATGATGCGGATGTAAACCTCTGGGAGCGGTCTCTTAGGGATTCAATAGATTAGAAATAACCTTGGTGTTGTTCTGGAACTCCTAGGTCTGTTCTGGGATGGATCAGCATTTGGATCGGCCCAGGTTTTAAAACTAAATCTCCTAAGCCTGGCCCGGGGCCAAAGTAAGAGATATAGATAATAATTCATTTTTCCATGCACTTGCTGGAATTTGTTCTGTAAATTCATGCTTCTGTCATCACTACTAAAGGCTGGCTCCATTGTGGAAAACTTACAATTTTAACTTCCAACTTGTTATTCTTTGAATAAAACAGAACACATCTATACACAAAGAATTTACTTGTGCAACATGAGAGAAGCATCTGTTTTCTATACTATGGGACTTGAGTTAATTAATTTTGGCTTATCCACCAGAGGCTGGGCTGAAATGGCATCTTCATCATTAAGGGCTGACCTATTGGCTTGGCATTGAAATCAATTTAGAACAAATGGTCTCCATTTCAAGTCAGGTTGGAGCATCTAAGCCCCAGAACATGATACAAATATTGTTAGTGGTCTGGGTACTTTCTAACATTTGGAAAGATTTAATTACAAATGCAAAAAAAAGGGGGGGGGATAATTTATTGCTTCCATTGTAGACACGAAGTACTTTTCTTTGGAAATGTACATACTTTGATCTGCCAGGTTTTCAATCATCCAATCAGTTCTAGGCAAAGCACTGTGCTAAATGGCTTAAATGGATGTATAAATGACAAACTTTATTTTTGAATCAATAAGCATGTGTGAAAGGCATATTTGTACACTACAAAGTCAACAATAACAAAGATAGAAATTGGTTCTAATCATTTATATAGGCTTCTCTGGCTCAGAAATATCCAGTACTTTTAAAAATTATTAAAATAATGTACTCAGTCTAAAACACAACAGTCATTTTTCCAGTCCTGAGAGTATGACCCCATGCTTCCGGGTGATAGTTTGAGGACATTTCTGAGGCATCTGACTCTACTACAACAAGGTAGAGGAAGTTTCAAAATGGACAGTTGTTTTAAATGGTCTTTGATCAATGAAAGAAAGAACTAAATCAAGTCTTATGTAGTTATTTTTATTATTAATTTGCGATATATAAGCACAATAGGATCTGGGATAAATAGGCAAAAAAAGGCCATAAAGTGATAGAGGGCCGATAGAGGGAAGGTTAGCCATGGCAGTGAAAAAACAGTCATGTTCCCAAACTTCTTTCTAGGGTATAAAAACCACTGCAAATGTGCTCCATGCTGAGCTCAAACTGTCAGAGTCAGTGGTAACTGCAATGTCATGTTAAGGATATTGTATGTGAAAGTGAAAACTGTAGGTTCAAATTCAGGCTCTGTTGTGTACAGGTTGTGTGGTCACACTTCAGTTACTTGATATAATTAAAACCTGGCTTCCTCCCTGTCTTTAAAATGGGGACCCACATCCCTGGAAAACTTGTGGAAGCTAAAAGAGATAACACATATGAGATGACCTAGCCAAGGGTCTCAACGAATGTCAGCTTCTTTCTTTCTTTTCTCAATATTCATGGAATAGAGTTAGAGAGCTGCTGGACTCTCAACATACGTTATGAAAATTCAAGGTGAAAAATTTGAGCATAAAACATTTTCAATTCAAGCAATATAAAAATGGAAAATGTATATATTTTTTTACACCTCCATGTGTTCTGTAAGCTAGTCCCCTTTGCCTGGAACCCTCCCTCCCACCTGTGAAGAACTTTCATCTTTCAGAGCCTTGCTCCATCATCACCTCTTCCGGACAAGCTCCTGATGGCCCCCAGACCCCCAACACTCCCCTGCTCTGTGCTTCCTCTGTGTCTTGTATTCACTTTTACTATTTAATATTCAGCCTAGTTTTATGCTCCTCCCCCTACTGGGCTCTGGGGTCTTATTCATCTTTCTCTTCTCAGCACCCGGCACAGAGCCTGATGCATGGGAGGAGGAGTTAACAACTGCAAAAGGGTTCACCGAAACCAAGGAGGCTGCTCTGGTGCATTTCAGGGTATCCAAGTGTGCCTGCCCATGTGTCAGAGGAATTGGAGACCAGAGAAACCCCAGGGTGATGAGCTGGGATCCATTATGACTTGATAACAGTGAGAATGATAAAATGATTATGAAAAAATATAATTATAATATAGTATATAATATATGTTATATATAATATATACTATAATTATATATTATATAAATATATATAATTTATATATATATATAAATTATATATATATATATATATATAATATATATATATATATATATGAGAACAGATGACCAACAGCCTTGTGAGGAAAATACCTTTTATACAAAACAATACAAACCTCCATAATGGATAAAATACAATTCAGTTTGTCTCTCTGATCTGAAATATACTGGGATTTTGTTATGGTATTTAACAGTCAGAGGTGATGACATTCTAGCCTCAATATTCCACCTCTCCCAAGAACATTTATTGAGCACTTGCTGTGTTCTAGGTACTATGCTAAGCACTTTATATAGAAGACCCACACTGCTACCTTAGGAGGGAGGGGCCATTGTTATTGTCAACCTATAGAAGAGCATGCTGAGTCTCTGAGAGCTGAAATTTGTTCAATAAATGTCAGAGGCATTCAATTTTAACAAATTTCTTTTTTTTCCCTTAAGTATAAAAAAATCATGAAGTATTATGAAACAGTGAAACATCCATAGTACAACTTAGTTTCATAAATAATAAATGTAAAAAAGAGTTTCTAGGAAAAAAGGTGTCAGTGAAGTAGTGATATTTTATAAAAAACCAAATTATTGAAACAAAAGAGGAAAGTAGAATAAGTAGTATTTTTAGAAGAACCTGCAGAAATATGAAACACTAAGAAAGTTACATCATCATCCATACTTTTATATAGAAACACTGAATTTCCCCATTTCACACTTTTTTTTAACATTTAGCTTTACTTTACTCTTTGCACATCAAAATATGCACAAGACGTTCACTTTCACTTTTTCAAATCAGATGCACTTAATAAGGGAAAGTGTCGGAGTGAATGGAGAACACTGAATGGTTTAATTCTCGACACGGAAAAAAAAAAAAAAGAGAGAGAGAAGTATTCCAGAAAACCCATAAAACAATTTGAAATTCTCTTTTGCTTTTGGAAAAACATGCGGTCACATGCAAACCTGAACTTCTCTGATAATACCACGGACATGATGGGAGTCACGAAATTCACAAGGCAAATTGAATTTCTTTCCTGAGTTTAGAAAGAACGAAGAAACACTTACCCTCTCTAATACGTCTAAGATAAATGGGGAAAATGTGCATACATGGCCTTTCTCTTCTAACTGAGTAATTTCAGACAGCAAATACTCCCTCTTCCCTGACCCAGTTCTAATCAAATTCTCTGTTGTGCTCTTTTCTGTATGTATACTGAGTATGACTATGGCTTTTTTCTTTGTTTAAATTATAGGATTGCAATAGGATTCTTTGCAGTCCAAGCACTGAAATGACAGCTGTTTATCATTATCCTCATCAAGGGAATGCAAAATAAAAATAGTAATTTGTCTCTGATCTTTGAGGCAAAAAAGAATGGTCTGCAAACATTTAACCTTTTATGTGCAGGTTCATTGATGCTGTTTACAAAATGTGAATAATATTGTGAAAACCAGCTTTCTTCTGAAAAATACAATGGACAGACCTTCCTATTGCAATTTTTTTCCAAATAACTTTTGTGAAATCTAATGCAACTTAAACAATAAAAAAATAGCAACTCAGCACTGTAAATTGTTTATAAACAATACTGTAATTTTCTTTCTTATGAAACTACTTGCACAGTATTCAAAAAAGTCTGTTTTACAAAATTTTAATTTAAAAGCTTTTTCCTAAAGACTTCCTACTTTAACAGGTGAGAGGACTAGAAATAGTTGAATTGGAAATAATTCCCACCATACCTTAAAGCAGCCATTATAGAAGATCTGGGCTTTATGGGGATATTTATTTTTCATGTGTTTTGTTTTTGTCTCTTTTCTTTCCTTAAATTTCTTACTGAATTATGTGATAGGTTTCTTGGAAGATCACTGAAACCATCCATATAAGATTATTTTCTTAAGGTGACTGCAACTCTTTAAAGTGGAATGACAGAAACGTACATTATCCTGGCAAAAATATGCACATAAACATACTGGCTAATTGCTCAATCTCTTCTCGCCAATGGAGAGCATTGTACAATGCTACAGATCTACACAAGTGATTTTTACAGATAAGCAATGCTTGCCCCTTTCTAAGCATCTTACTTTTGTTGTACAATTCTCTACTACCTTAAACAAACAGTAGAAAATATCGTTTAACTTTTTCATAGTGAATCAGGTCATCATTATGAAAATAGGGTTACCATGGTAATGCAGCTTTGAATTTTCCAGCCTCACATTATGAAGAATGTCTCACTGAAAACCTTTCCCCACTTCCAGTCATGCACTTCTTCTCATTTGCAGAGGCTAATTAGAGGCTAATTTGCAGAGCCAGGCAACCAAACTTGTAAAAAAAAAAAAAAAGTATCTATGGGAGAAGTATGCTCTGGAAAGCCTTTGAGAGTAGTACAGATTGCAGTTTGGTGCCTGGTGACAGGTATTTCATTAATTAGTTCAACAAATACTTGTTTAGTGTCTCAGGCGAACTGTGCGAGGTAAAAAGGAAGTCTAAAAACACAGGGCTTGCCTGTGAGCTTATCCTCTGATGGGGAGGATCCAGTGTAAGATGCGTTGGTAAGTCAAAGGATGAGTTCAAGGGCGGTGGGCTTCATGGGGAGTCCTCAGGGATGGTCACAGTAGAGACGAACCCTAAATGTTGGGTGAGATTTCTGACTGAGACTGAGGGGATATGCTCATTGTTCTATCCTTAGTACTTAGCACAGTGCCCTACTTATAGCAGGAGCTTTGTAAATATTGTGGAATTAATGAAGAAAAAACTAACCCAGGCCACCTCCTGAGGGATTAGGTTTCTGTTTTGAAAGAACCTAAGAGACTGAGCTCCAGGTCACTGAGGTGTTGCTGTATGGTGAATGTGAATAATTGCTTGGATTCCTAGAACTGAGTTCTCCATGTAGAGCTTCTTGGTCTGGGCAGGATAAATGACTATCTGTATCCAGAATGATTTTAGTTGCTATAAAGATGTTGATGACTCTGTCGAAGGATGTCTACAGATCGGAGCTGTGATTGTAATCAAATGCTGGCATCTATTTACATCTGCACTCTGTAAGAAATATCCATAATACAGGACAAAACACTGAAGCTTGGGGCGCCTGGGTGGCTCAGTCGGTTAAGGGACAGACTTTGGCTCAGGTCATAATCTCACGGTTCGTGTGTTTGATCCCCACATGGGCTCTGTATGCTGATAGTGCAGAGCTTGCTTCGGATCCCGTCTCCCTCTTTCTCTGCCTCTCCCTACTCATGCTCTCTCTCTCTCTCTCTCTCTCTCTCTCTCTCTCTCTCAACACTAAATAAACGTTTTAAAACAAACAAAAAACCAACCCACCAAACAAAACAACAGTGAACCTCATCTGATCCAGTTAGTGGTGATCCACTAGCCAAAGCAGGCAGGACCCAACTTTGTGTGCTTAGGTTATTTTCATTTTTTTTCTTCCTTCCCCCTTCTCCTTTACCTGTTACTAACTTTTTATTCTCCCTACAGCTTTTACTCTCCTTTCATCTCTACATGACATCATAATAAATTACAAAACTATGTAATATTGCAAAATTAAACAGCCATTAAGAAAAAAACACACACACACACACAGGATTTGAAAGATACTTACTTGATAACCAAAAACAATAACAACCCTATCTTAATTCTGATGTTTCTAACTCTCATTTAGCCCAATAGCTGCGAATAGTATATTTCTGTGTGGTACCAGTGTATGTCCACATCTCCAATAAACAACTTGGATGATAACAGCAAAGAATAACTGGGATCTGGAGGAATAAGAGGAAGTGCCTCTCCTATAACTGACAGGCACTGAATTTGCATTTAAGATGCACTGAAACAATAGCTTTTATCTGCAACTGTAAAAACAAATGTGGATATGAAGGTTCTTAGAGAAATCTGAAAACTTATGTACTCTGTCCTGATGTCCTCCTAGAAGTTATAGTAACTCCAATCTAGTTTGTAATCTATCTAAAGGCCTGTACTGCCTGCTAGCAGATAAGTTCATGAATATTAAATATTCATATATTTTAAACACATTATTGAATATTGCTATTTAAACAATCTTAACTGAGAATTTTTTCTAGATTTATGAATATTTATTTTTGAAAAATTTCCATCTTGGGGCGCCTGGGTGGCTCAGTCGGTTAAGCGGCCGACTTCGGCTCAGGTCATGATCTCGCGGTCCGTGAGTTCGAGCCCCGCGTCGGGCTCTGTGCTGACAGCTCAGAGCCTGGAGCCTGTTTCAGATTCTGTGTCTCCCTCTCTCTGACCCTCCCCCGTTCATGCTCTGTCTCTCTCTGTCTCAAAAATAAATAAACGTTAAGAAAAAAATTTAAAAAAGACAAATTTCCATCTTTGTATACTGAGTTTTGCATAACAACCTTTTGTCTAAACAATAGATGGGCTAAGCAGAACAATTAAATGGGTTTCTTTAAAAATAACCACTTGCCTCACCACAGTTTTTGGTTTCAGATAATATTAGTAATTTTGAAAGGGCCAAAATTATTTTGCAAGTATTGACTACTGGCAAAAATATTTGTTTAAAATTTAACTTTGTTAATTAAAATAAAAAGAAAACCCCTTTTCTAAAAAGAACTATAATTAGAATCAACTGATACAAATGTCCTTTTTAGTGGGAAAAAATCACAACATTTCTTTGGAGTAGCAAAACAAGCAATAGAATATTTCCAGAGAAAAAATTTCCAGAAAATAGGATCAAATAAAATAAGGATAAATATAAAAACAACTTGTGATGGTTAATTTTATGTGTCAACTTGACTGGGCCATAGAGTACTGAGATATTTGGTGCAAACATTGTTCTAGGTATTTCTGTGAGAGTATATTTGGATGAGATTAATACTTAAATTGGTGGGCTTTGAGTAAAGCAGATTGCTGTCCATAGTGTGGGTGGGCCTTATCCAATCAGGTGAAGGCTTGACGAACAAGAAGACTGGCTCTCCCCAGCAAGAGAGAATTCTCTTTCAGACTGCTTTTGGACTTCATCTGCAATGTGGCTCTTTCTTATTCTACAGAAGACTGCCTTTGGACTTAAACTGGAATGTTCAGCTCTCCTGGGTCTGCAGCCTGTCAGCCCACCTGCAGATTTTGGACTTGCCAACCTCCATTATTATGTGAGGCAATTACATATAAAAAATCATTACCTATGTTATCTGTGTATCTGTCTAAACACACAGACACACACACACACAGACACACACACACACAGACACACACACACAGACACACACACACCCTATTGATTCTGCTTTTCTGGAGAAGCCTGACTAATAAATACACAGCCCCTCTATAGATCATAAAGCAGTATGTGATTCAATGTTACATTGCTTAGTGGAGTTCACAGGTGCTGTAAGAGTTCAGAGAAGCAGAGGATCAGTAAGGGCTGTGATGGAGAGTAACACTGGTCCTACTCTAATTATTTACCTTTACTTCACAGCATTCTCTAAAGGAGAGAGAGGTGAGTCAAAAAAGAATCCATCTTTACTCTCCTTATTCTATCACAAGGTCTTGCTATGCTTCCCCTGTGGGTAGGGGGAAGATACATTTAGACAGCCTCCTCTCCCCCACTCTCAGTCCTGTTGGTTAGATGGAGCTTCAGAGATCAGGCTGATCTATCCACCCACCCAGACTAATCTCTGTGATGACACAGATGGCACGTGACCAAGCAAAGCCAATCACAGCACATTTGTCAGAATTCTTAGGAAGGAGAAGCTTCATTTAGGAATGAAAACTTTCTAAGTAGGCCTGAGTGCAGGCTTGTCTCAAAATGAAGAGGAGTCAAACCTGTGTGCAAATGAAGTCACCAAAGAGAACAGCACAGTTGAGAGATGGAGAGAGGCAGATATCTGAAGACGTCATTCGAGCGCGTGCATCTGGCTGTGCAGACGTCTCTGCCTCTGGCTTGTGCAGTTACACCAGCCAGTAAACTGTTTTCCGTTATTTCTAAAAGTTGGGTTGGCTTGAATTTAATTTCTGTTGCCGCTATCCTAAAGAGCTCAAATGAATAAATCATTTATTCAGGACGTTCTTGCAACCGAAAACTGTTTTTTCCAACTCCATCTGTTCGTCCTTCCTGGTTTAGTGCATGGAGCACAACTTTGGATGCCGCAGCTAAAATACAGCCCCTGTTCTTCCTGCATCTGAACGTTTCCTTTGTCTTGCATCGTAATTAGGTGTACACATGTCCATTTCCCTAACAAAAACGAAAGGCTCTTGAGGTAGATAATCCTTCAAAGTTCAGTGCAAATACAGTATCACTTGCTTTGCATGCCAAAACTTCTTAGTAAAAAACAAAAGAATGCAATGGCTTAAAAACACACAAGGGTAAAACTCTGTGGGTAGAATCATTACTTGTTTCATGAGTAGAGAAACAAAATGAAGCTTTTAAATAAGCAGCTATATTCAAGGGTTTTAATTTTTCCAAGGTCCTCTGAGCACTGTAGTTGACAAAGCTGTCATCTGGATTCAACTGCAGAATTCCCCAAGTAATTCTCAAAATAACTTTTTCAGCCATCCCTATACATGAATTAGTGAGTACACCTTTGTCAGGCTTTCCAGGGCCCAATGGCCTTACCAGATGATCCAGATAAAAAATATAAAAACTGTTTTAGAAAATTTAGGTTCATTTCTGTTAATAAGAAAGATTAATGTAAAATCGGAACAAATTTGCCAGGTTGAGCTGTTGTTTCTAAACCTCTTGTTTAGAATATTCAACCTCTTATTTCTAATATTCAAAGAGAGAATATTTCTGGTGATAGCACTGGACCACATCTGTTCTGAGTCACCAAACAGCCAGCATGGATATGCCCCAGAACTGGAAATGTACTTCCAAAGCTGCCAGAAATAGAATTTCTGTCTTCATAATACTCATTCCCAATTAAGAGAGAAACTAAAATGTAAAGGAATTTGTTTCACTACAGGCAAACTTTTAGTTTGCAGAAAATAGAAATTCATGAAGATGGTAAGATCAAAATATACTGAAGATGAGTTTTGAAAATAAGATTGATAGGACAGAGATCTACATGCTGGAAGTAATAACCATTGGGTCTGGAGTTTATTTTTTTACTTCTTTCTATCCTTTTATTGAAATTGTGTGTGTATGTATGTGGGGTGTGTATGTGTGTGTGTGTGTGTATTGCCTGTTTAACAATATGGAGGATGTAATATATAGAAAACAAATATATATTGCTTCAAATTATGCCCACTTCTCACAATGTGGTAAAAATTAACAAAGGCAAGATTGCTTAAAGACCAGCAACTTATGGCAGCATTTATAATAAAAATCAAAAGTACTCTAAGGTAACCTTGGTAGGTGCAATTATTATTAGAAGAAAATCTGTAGTATTTTAAAATTTATATACATAAGACTGTACTGAGGGCTGTGTTAATAAAATTTGTAAATATGACTCAAGGTATAAGAGAAAAAGTTGACGTGGTTTCTTAAAAACTTTCTTCCTCTAGACTGTTTTTAAAGTAGTTTAGATGCAGAAATCAGACTATAACCACTACTAAACACTGATGAGATTATAATTTCAAATAATGCTTTTTATGACGAGATCAAGATGTTCCTGTATAGAATAACAAGGTAACTTTAGATTGAATATGTAAATATTGTTAAGAAAACATATTACTGCATGTATTCACAATTTCCCCCAAATTTCTTTTTTCCTAACCATGGCTTCAAAATTCCTAGAAATGTTATTATTAGTGAGGACTATAATATTGTCCCTGGCAATTGTTTATGTCTACTCAATCCACAGAAATTCTTTCAAATTAAAATAGGTATAATGATTTCTGAATTAAAGAGTAAAACCTCTTTGAAATTATCATCATGAAATTTCATACTACACTGGTGGCCAAAGGCATCAAAAAGAGATGTGGCAACATTATCCATCTGATTCAACACAATTCCTAGCAATATTCCACAATTGCTTATAAAATATCTGGGAATATGTATAAAATGGAAAAGGCATGATACCAATTTTTGGAGGGCGAAAAACTGAATGCACATGGCTTAAGGTAGCATCTAAAGATAGCTTTACACAACATCAAGATGATATGTGTGATTAAGATTTAAAGGGCATTAAAATAAATGAAATAATTCTGAATAATAATTCCTGCCATTTCAACAAAACTTTTTTCTGATTTAACCATAGTTTCCATGTGACTGTAAGTAACACATTCTACCAAGTCTATAGAACTCACAAATCAAAGGAACCACAAGAAAAATATCTGGATCAAACACACGTTTGTAGCATTCCTCAAATACAAGTTTAAAAAAATCTACCTGACTCTCATAGATTACCCCGTTTCCAAACCACTTCCGTTTGAGCAATGATTTAGAATCTCAATTAAGACTATAAACTATGGAATCAGATGCCCTATATTCATATCTTGATTTTGTCACTAATTAGCTTTGTGACTTCGGTAAAATTAAAGTTAAGAAGTTAGTCATCCTCTCTAGGCCTTAATTTCTGTTCCATGAGAGGGGGTAATATTAGCATCAAACACATTTTATAGGGCAGAGCAGGTGTAGAGACCAAATAACGTAACATAGAAAAGGTACTTAAGCATGGTGCCTGACATACAGTTAAGTGCTCAACAGAAGTTAAGTGTGTAACTTGAGATAATTGATGTAAATGACATAAATTACTTACATGAGGTTACAAAATTCATAAATACGAGCTTGGTTAAAAAAATGCAGGGGTGCCTGGGTGGCTCAGTTGGTTGAATGTCTGACTCTCGATTTTGGCTCAGGTCATGATCTCACGATTCATGAGATCGAGCCCCACATTGGACTCTGTGCTGGCAGTGTGAGGCCTGCTTGGGATTCTTTCTCTCTCTCCCTTTCTCTCTGCCCCACCCCTGCTCGTGCTCTCTCTCTCTCTCTCTCTCAGTCAATAAATAAACATAAAATTTTTTTAAAAAATTCAAAAATTGCCCTGCAAACTCTTTCTTTGAGAGTGTTTTCTAAAACAGAGAGAGAAACTGGGCTACAATCTTACCAATAAATATTTGTCGGCTTATTAGACTAAATGCGCCAGGTCCTTCACTGCCTACCTGAGTATGAGAATCGCTGACTTCCTCTCTGGAAGCCCTTTCAGCTCTAACATTCTGTGACCATAAGGAAAGAAAGGTGCACGTAAGCTTAATATAAGCAGTCAGAGCCATTCAGAAATGTCATGTGACTGGGGAGCACCTATTAACTACAAAAATTCGAGCAAACTCTTCTGGGCATGCTGCAAAAAATCAGAGCTACAATGAGCAAGGTGAACTAGAATGGATGACTTCTGAGAATCCTTCCAAAGATTCTGTGATTCAATAATGTGTCAAAAACACAGACACGGTCACTTCTTTTAGCTCTAAAATTATCGGGCAGTCAAAGAAGATAAGTAGATCTGCTAGTCAAAAGAGAAAAACAATAGCTTTTTCTGTAATATTTCCATGAAAAGGCAAAACAATTAATGGCCAATAATTTTTAAATGTGCTCGCACACACCATCTCAACTGGTCCTCAAAAGAATCTTACAGAAATAGAAGCATATGAGGGAATAAAGGATGTGACAGAGACCACTCGGTTCCATCACTTGTTAACCCTGGGAACTTGGATAGGTTGATTAATCTCTGTGTACTTCAGTTTTCTGTCAGATAGAGTAATAATTGTACCCATTATAATTATTTCCTCTCAAGGAGTATTGAGTGGATTAAATAAACTGCCAGTGTAGAAATTCAGAAGAGTGCCTGGCACATAATAAACACTCAATAAATGTCAGCCATTACTATTATTTTTCTTTAGGAAGAAGGAATGAAAATACAGAGAGGGGAAAGGATGTGCCTAAAGATAATAAAGACAGTAAGACTGAAACAGAACCCTGCCCTAACTTCCCCTGTGTACATTTTCTGCTGTTTATACACCACCTCACTGCTTTTGCTCATTAACAATTTCTCAGTGAAACTGAGTACTAAAAGTGAAATTAAAGAGAAAGTGAGAAATTTTTAAAAATTAGAACTTTTTCTTACTCCTCCAACAGGTAATGATAGTGTTTTAACATCCCAAAGAGATAAAATACAGCACTGTCTAGTAGAAATAACGCGCAAGTCACATTTCTGTAGCCGTGATAAAAAAAAGTAAAACAAGCAAGTGAAATGCATTTTTATAATGTTTATTTTTTTAAATATTCATTTACTTTTGAGAGAGAGAGACACAGAGACAAAGCACGAGCAGGGGAAGGGGCAGAGAGAGAGGGAGACACAGAATCTGAAGCAGGTTCCAGGTTCCAAGCTGTCAGCACAGAGCTTGACGTGGGGCTCGAACTCAAAAACCGCGAGATCATGATCTGAGCTGACACTTAACCAACAGAGACACCCAGGTGCCCCTTTTTGACATATTTAAGGGCTGAGTTGTATCCACCCCAAATTTGTTGGAATCCTAACTCCAAGTCCCTCAGAATGGGACTATATTACGAAATATGATCTTTTAAGAGGTAATTAAATTAAAATGAGACCACTAGGGTAGGCCATAATCCACTATGACTGGTGTCCTTATTTGGACACAGGCGTACACAGAGGGAAGGCCATGTGATGACACAGAAAGAAGTTAGCCATCTACAAACCAAGGATGGAGGCCTCAGATGAAACCATCCCTGCTGACATTTTGATTAGATCTCAGGTTTCTAGCTTCCAGAATTGTGAGAAAATAAATTTCTGTTGTTGAAGCCACTTTGTGGTATTTTGTTACAGCAGCTCTAGCACACAAATGCAACATATAATTAATATAAAAGTCACTGATGTGATACATTCTTTTTTTTTTTTTTTTTTTTTGGTACAGAGTATTGAAATCAAATAGGTACTTAAAGCACATCTCAACATGGACCATCCATGCTTCAAGGGTTTAGTAACCATCTGTAGCTAGTGGCTATTGCCCTGGACAGTGTAAGTACGGAGTAGCAACATGATATTATATCTTTTATATAAAATGGTTTTTTAAGTTCTAAAAAAATACATGTTTATTTTTAAAAACTTTATGAATGATTACTTAACAATCTTATTCTTAAGTTCCAATTCCACTGCTAAAACAATATTGCTGATTAATTCTGATAAAAATGTTTACATTAGATTCATATTCTCAGAATGGCTACCTGATAAATCCTATGTTTCCTAGGTAAGTGTTCAGATTTGTATTTTCCTTTGGTCTTGGCATCAAATGAGATATTGAGAGACCATAAAATGATCTCATTAATAGGTTGTACAGAGAATTTTAATTTTGACTGAGATATTGTCAGTATAAGGACAAACTTCAGTGAACATTTATGACTTTAGGATGACAAGAAGATAGAGCTATATGCTCTACAGGAATCCACCTGAAATGACGATGGTGTTGGTAGCACACGTCATTCTTCTCCCTGCACAAAGGATTCTTCTAACTTACAGATTTTCCAGACCTTCAGCTGGGATCTGATATTAGCTTAATGATCATTTTGTTGCTCATGAGTATCTTAATCACAGAGACAAGATCTCCTTCTTCCCCAAATCAGATAAGTTTGCTAATAATGCATGGTTCATTGAAAAGTTTGTCAGAGGGCTAAGGATGAACTGGTATTGGGGAAAGCTTGAAGGTTTTAAAAACCGTAGGACTGTTTATGCATGTCTCAATGCACAGCCATTGAGGGCTGCTGTTAACTGGAAAAAAACCAAATGGTTTTGAAAGCCACTACTCTTGTGACAAATCCTGTACCTTTAAGGACTATGAGTACTCACAACCCAGTGTTTGGTTGTTTTTACTCTTCTGTATGTACTCATCTACAGGATGCATAACTCATAGTTTTATTTGGAAATAGGTAATCTTTAGGTAAAAACAGGACAGGCCTTATATAACCTAAAGGATTATTGTTTCTTGACTTTTGGGGTTTAGGGATGTGTTCCTGGGGATAAGAAATTTTTTCAAGGGGCACCTGGGTGGCTAAGTCAGTTAAGCATCTGACTTTGACTCAGGTCATGATCTCACGGTTCACGGGTTCAAGCCCCTCGTCAGGGTCTGTACTGACAGTTCAGAGCCTGGAGCCTGCTTCGGATTCTGTGTCTCCCTCTCTGCTCCTCCTCCACTCATGCTCTGTTTCTCTCTCTCTCAAAAATAAATAAACATTAAAAAATTTAAAAAAATAAATAAAAAAGAAATTTTTTCAATGACAATGTAAACATTTTGTGTTTTTGTTTACTATATTTTTTAAAAACCACAGTAACTTATGAATATATTTCTATCATTTCACACATTGATATTTCAGTTAGTATTTTTTAAATTTATTTTTATTAAAACAAAAAAAAAATTTTAAATGTTTATTTATTATTGAGAGGCAGAGAGAGACAGAGCATGAGTGGGGGAGGAGCAGAGAGAGAAGGAGACACAGAATCCGAAGCAGGCTCCAGGTTCTGAGCTGTCAGCATAGAGCCCAACACGGGCTTGAACTCATGAACCCTGAGATCATGACCTGAGCCAAAGTTGGACGCTTAACTGACTGAACCCCCCGGACAGGCCTTCTGTTGGTATTTCTAAAAGATAAGGACTCCTTTTCTTTTTTTTTTTTTTTTTTTTTAATGTTTATTTATTTTTGAGACAGAGAGAGACAGAGCATGAAGGGGGGAGGGTCAGAGAGAGAGAGGGAGACACAGAATCTGAAACAGGCTCCAGGCTCTGAGCTGTCAGCACAGAGCCCGACGTGGGGCTTGAACTCACAGACCGCGAGATCATGACCTGAGCTGAAGTCGGACGCTTAACCGACTGAGCCACCCAGGCGCCCCAAGGACTCCTTTTCAAAAAACAACCTTAATACTATTGACACACAAAAAATATTTAACAAGAATCATTTAACATCAGTGACTACTTTTTAAGCCTTTGATTTGGGAAAATTTAAATATATGTAAAAGTAGAGAAAGTAAAGAGAATAACAGAAATTAACCTCTAGGTGCTCATTACTCAGCTTCAACAATGAGCCACATGGCTGTCCTTGCTCCCTCTATATTCCCCAACTACTCTGAGGTAAACTCCAACATCGTGTCATTTTATCTGTAAATATTTCAGTATGCATTCCTAAAAGAAACGGACCCTTAGAAAACATAACCACAATACTATTATCACACCGAAAAATATTAATCATTTCTTAACTTTACGAACATAGTTGACCCTTGAACAACACTGGTTTGAACCATGTGGGTCCATTTATACACATTTTTTTTATAAACACAGTACAGAATACTGTAAATGTATTTTCTTTTCCTTATAAATAATATTTTCTTTTCTCTACCTTACTTTGTTGTAAGAATAAAGTATATAATACACAGAACATACAAAATATGTGTTAATTGATGGTTTATACTATTGATAAGGCTTCTACTCAACAGGTTATTAGTAGTTAAGTTTCTAAGGAGTCGAGAGTTATACTGCACAGGGTGCATGGTTCCCCTAAGCCCCACTTTGTTCAAGGGCCAACTGTATTTGGTGTTCACAGTATACTTCCCCAACTGTCTTTGAAAAAACTGATTTAAAGTTTATGTGTTGGAACTGGAATCCAAATAAGTCCATATACTATGAGGGGTAGATATATCTCTTAGGTTTATTTTAATCTATAGGTTTCTCCTCTAACTCATTCTCTTTCTTTTTGGCTTGAAATCTATTGTTTTTGTTCAAAAAGGCGGGAGGAGCGGGAGTAGGTCATTTGTCCTGTAGATTCCACTCAACTTCCCGGTTTGGATTTGACATATTTAATCCACCTGGATATCATTTCATGGGTTCTTCTACCCCCTGTATTTCCTATAATGTGGTACTTTGATCTCTAGACTCAATTATTACTTTTTTAAAAAGTTTTTTTAATGTTTATTTATTTTTGAGAGAGACAGAGTGTGAGTGGGGGGAGGGGAGAGAGAGAGAGGGAGACATAGAATCAGAAACAGGCTCCAGGCTCTGAGCTGTCAGCATAGAGTCTGATGCAGGGCTTGAACTCACGAGTCATGAGATGATGACCTGAGCTGAAGTCGGATGCTTAACTGACTGAGCCACTCAGGCACTCCTACTCAATTATTACTTTTTAAGTGACTCTTTTTGAGTTAGGGAGAGGCAACTACATCAAAATTGATATGCAGACTAGATACTAATATTGTAGAGTAGAAAATGAGCCCCTTATACACAGCATAAACACTATTTCCTGTTGTCCTCTTTGTAGAATATTTATCTTGGTCTAAACTGGTTTATTAAATAGATAACTGTTACACTTAATCTATGCTATATATTAAGCATATAATATAGGATGAGAAATGTACTAGGTGCCCTGAGAAGTTAAAGGGAGGAACACAACACAATTTGTTCTCTTAAGAAGTTTACCATCTATTTGGGGAGGAACAGATTAATAGGCAGGACACAAGGTGTCGTAATCACAGCATGCAATAAATGCTAAGTGCTAGGATAAAGCCTCTTAGTGTAATCAGTTTTCCAAGAAAAGAGTGATTATTCTAGAATTTTCAGGAGCCAGACAGAGAGAAAGCATGTGAGACTTGGCCTGGTTGTATTGGGACATGCAGACATCCAGAAGACATGCAGGCAAGGGGAACAAAAGGAATGGAGGTAGACATTAGCTTGATATATTTGGGGAAATATTTGGGAGTGCATGGTAAAAGCATGTTGCGTGGAAGGAGACATATTTGAATTGTGAAATGAGTGGCCTGTTGTGGAGAGTTCAAGTTAGGCTGAAGAGAGGAGATGCGACATGGTGGGCATGCAATGTCACCAGAAAGGATATGATCAAATGGTGTTTTAGGAAGATTACTATGGCGGCCGTTTTCAGGCTACATTTATGTAAGGAGGGAAGGACTGGAAGCAGGGAGGCCAATTACGGTCTACGGTAGAAATGGCATGGTATATATCCAGGTACCTGGTCACAAAATGTTTCTCATAGGGGAGGAAAGACATGTGTTTAACATGAAGTTAAAAAAGGGAGCCAGTAGACAAAAGGTGAAAGATACCAGAGAAGGCAGTTGTGTACATGAGATTTTAGTGGGTGTCAAAAGCAAATGAGATTTAGTGTATTGGTAAAGGAGGAATATTTAGAAAGATCTTCCTCCTATATCATATTCCAGCTATACCTAGCCATTCACTATTTCCAGATCAAACCACGCACGCCACAACCTGGTGCCTTTGGCCATGCTGCCCCTTGAATGTGAATGCCCTTTTGCCCAAAATCTGACTGCTAAAATCTTTCTATTATTCAAGGTCTGGTCTATATGTCACCGCCTGTGTGATATAACCTTCCCTAGAGAAATTAATTAAAATTGATCTCTCCTTCCTACATATTCATAGCTTGTTTAAATGTTTCTTCTTCTTAAAAATTTACATTTTTCCCCATGAATATTATTGATTGCTTTCTACTAGGCTTTTTCCACTGTATTTTAATGCACTGCAGTTACTATTCTACAGTGCTCGATAAATGAAAGCGGCATCTTTCTTCTTGAAGGCTTAAGGGAAGGCCAAGAAGAGAATGGGGAAGAATGAAGATAAGGGTATTGGCAGCTTCATCCGGTTCACGTCAGTGCTCTCCCAGAGAAAGAGGCGACATGCCTGCCTAGAAGGAAAGTGAGGGATGGATGTGAAGGGAAGATAGGATTTGGAGCAGGTGCCAGGTGAGTCAAAAAGAGGTAAGAGGAGGAAAAGTTCCTTTAAATGTTGGGTACCATAAATTTGCAAGGACCAGGTTTTTGCAGCAAATTTTCTTTTAGTAGGAGTTCATAGTTGGAAGGACAGAGAAAGAAGACAGCATAAAGACCAGTCCACAATGCCAGTCCACAATGCCTATGAGCGTTACCATATTCAGTAACAAACATTTAACATGGGAGGGTGGGGGTGTGGCACAATGATGCCTCAGAGGACACTGAGATGATGAGCCGGCGTTCAGGTTGAGGAAAGAAACTAACACAAGCTGTCAGGTCAGGTTCTCAGTTCGGTTGCCAAGAATAGCCTGGTATGATTTTGAAGGATACTGATGCCTGGGCCCGGCCCACAGAGACTGTGATTTAATTGATCTGGGCTGAGGCCTGGAGCATCTGTGTTTTTAAAAGTGTCCCCAGGTGAGCAACCCTGCAGTAAGGAGATACAGATGGGGAAAAGCAGAAGGGGTTAGGGGAATGAAGGTTCTACTGAGGATAGAGTACAGGATGAAGTAAAAATGCTATTTATGGTCTCAGGTCTGAAAATTCCCAGGAAAAAGAAGGATCTGACTTTACATAAAAGAAAGTATCTATGTTTTAGGATCCAAATGTGATCTCAGCTAGTTTCCACTGGACAGACGTCATTATTCCCTGACAGTCATAATTGGCACTGTGGTAGGCAGATGGTTGAACGGTAAAAGAAACTTTACAAAAATAAAAGTTATTTCAAAAAGAAAGTTGCCTACCCCACAACAGACTTGCAGGGTCTTTCTGAGGCCAAGTGCGACAGAGGAGAGACAAGTGCCGAGAGGACACAGGATGCTCAGGAAATCTCATCTTGGCCAGACCCAAGGTCAGTCATTTCAGCTGATCACAAGAGACCTCCTGTGGGAGGCCTTGGAGCACCTCTCTGACTCCAACTGTAGAAATCAGGCTTAGCCCTGGTTTTCTTAGTAGCCATTTATGGCTCTCATTCATAAATTTGGCTAAGAGGTTTTTGAATTCATTTACATTTCCTGCCAGCACCACCTTTTGGGACCAAAGAGCTCCATAAGTTTATAACCTGCTGTGTGAAGTAGATTTCCTTTCATTTTCCCTAAACTTACTTCACTGTGTTTTAAAGAGTGCCCTCCTTGTCCTAAAAAGAAAAAGTAAACAGGATTATAAGATGAGGACAGATTGGCTGAAGTAAGCAGGGCAGAAAAAGAGCTAGGTGTTATAAGGAACCACAGACTACCTTAAATCCGAAGTATAGTTTTAAAAGACAAACATGGCTGGAATGCGTGACCAAGAGGGGAGCTGAGTGTGCCACACAACAATGGCTCCATTGTTCTCAGAACCCCCTAGACCCTTCCAGGGGCTCTGCATCCTGTTTGGGGCACCACTGCTCAAATGAAAGGGAGAACTTGAATGTTTAGCAGATATCAATAATACTGATTAAATCACTGGAAAAGAAAGAAAAATTCAACAAATGTGGATTTTTCCGGTTAGAGAAAAGAAAACTGTTCCATACAAACGGATCTAGGATATGATGTATAAAATGGAAAGTAGTTGTTCTACATTTGAGTTAAAACACAAAGAGAAGGAACCGGCACGCATCAGATGGTCGTTCAGCTTTGCCATGAGAAGGAAGCTCCCGACACTGGCAGTTATATGTAGGACTGAGAAAACTATGCATTTCTTAAAAATTCCTATTTCCAGAGTGATTTGGGGCTCATCTTGTCTTTGTACTTGCCTCAACGGATTTTAAAGACAGCTAACTGAGTTATTTACCTAAGATGCTTAGGAAATAAGCACCTTAGAAAATAAAGGAATTTGTGGTTAAAATATTAATATGTGTAATTTTTGGAACTATAAGGAAACAACAAGTATTTAAAAAACATATTAATTTTAGTGGGCCGAATAGTAAACCAAACTATCTGTTGCATTTTTTTCCTCCAAGGTCTTAGTACGAAGTTGATTAAAGGAAAGTTTTGTGTTTTAATGGAAAATAGGGCAAAGGTTATGTGTAACAGGAATCCAGTCATGTAAAGCTTGCAGAACGCAGGTTAGGCTCATAAAACTGCTCATTAAAATGCTCTGTTCTGAAGCAAAAGCAAATAAATGAGCTCAAGGAAAAGAGCCACAGAAATCATCTAGAAATATTTCCATGAAAGACTGTGAAAATAGTACTCCCTAGTCATAAGAAATGTTCAGTTATTGCTTATACAAATAGCCACACTTAAAAGACTTTTAAATACCTTCCCTGCAATGCTGGTTTTGACCTTCTGCCAAGAGCTACTTAGTGTTTTTTTTTTTTTAATTTTCTGAATAGACCATATGATGAGCAAAAAATAAAAAGGCACACACACCAGAAGTTTTAAAAACAGCATTAGCAGAATAGTTTAGTTATTAACCCCACCCCCAAATTCTGGTTTAAATTTAGCAAATTTACAAGTTCTACACTGGTTTAAAACCCCAATCCCAAATTATAGAAATGAAGACCAAAAGAATCTTGAAGATTTACAGAGCTAGAATTCTCTATAGTTCATTATCTTCTAGTACAGAAAACATAGATGGAGGAATTTAAATTAATAAATGTAATGTCTTGCCGGCAGAATAATGAGCAGCAAGAGAACTTCTAAGAAGGCAGTTAGCCCCAGAGCAATTCAGACAGACCGTGCTTACACAACGGCTGGCCGGTCTGTAAGGCCTCAAGCCAAAAACAACACCGACTGCCAGCAGTGCCCATCACTTACAGAGGGAACGGCACAACTTGATGCTGATGAAGTGTGTGTCGGGGTGGGGGGTGGGGTGTCCAGACACGTATCTTATTTTTAATGTAAATTCGGCGATGCCCTCTTCCCTGTCTGAGTCACAGAGGGGCGACCTGGTGCAATCCCAGCATGTCAAGGGATCAACCGGAAGGAGGCCAGCTTACCGAAAACAAAACCGCTCCAGAAAGCAGCATCAGTAGTGAGGCATGTGGTCTGAATTCACACCCTACTGCTCTATCTGTGGCTTTTCCTTGCACCATTTCCATAGCCTGTTGCTCCCGGGAGGGAGTCAACAACAGCATGGATGTTCTGCCCACTCATTTTCTGTTTTTGTTTTTTGTTTTTGTTTTTTTGAAGTAGAAGGAATTACCAATGGCAATACTCTTTTTTTCACTCCAATCTATCTTAAGAAAAGAAGTCTGCAGCTCACTGGTGAGACAAGACGCATCAAACTGAGAGAGATTCCTTTTAAAAAGCAAGGCTGGATTGCAACAGGCTTCCTGCCAACATTCAATCAGGTTTTGTTGTTGTCCTCCTCGCTGCTGCCGCTGCGCCTTTTCACTTTGGTGGGGAGGGAGCTGACTGAGAGCCTTGGCTAAAATAAAAATACAGAACTATTTTACGCAGCTAAACCAGCTCTCACATCCTGTGAGATAGCCTAGACATTTGATAAACACATCTTGGCAACAACAGCTCATCTCTTCAGTTAGCTATGAAAAGGGTATTTCCTAATTCACCCCATGCTAAACAAAATCATCTGCTGTCTTTTTTCCCACTGGCCTCTAACATACCTTATTCTGGAATGACGCTTTCCTTTGCTTGGGTAGATTTTGAAAATCAGCATTATCCTTTCCACAGTGGTAGTTTACATTTTACCTACACACACACACACACACACACACACACACACACACACACGCATTCTTGCACAAGTTAGCAAGATTTAAAGCCTCTCATTTTTTATTCTTGAAACCCCGAAAGGGAAACTGTTCTTCATGTGCCAAGGAATACAGCCATTCATTATTTTTTCTTCCTTTCTCCCTGTATATCCTCCCAATAGGATTAAAAGCAGTCTGGGGAGTGGAGTATGGAGGTAGAGGGAGAGGGGGTGGGAGGGAGGCACTTTAATAGCCTCTACTACATGGATTCAACACAGTAGGGACCTTGTGCTTCAGACTCCAACTGTTTCCTTCCTTTTAACCCTTGCACTTGGCCCTCTTCTACTGAAGCCATACACTGATATCTCTGGACAGAGGAGGTAACTAATAAATGGCCTTTCTGAGAATGAGGGAGGATGGAGAGGCCTAGGAAAACTATCACAACCCTATCTTTGATTTTTTAAAATAAATTTCATCTTGAAAGAACTTGTTTTACAAAAAGGTTGCAAAACTAATACAAAGAATTCCTGTATACTCTTGACCCAGATTCCTTAAACGTTAACATCGTCTGAAACCACACAATCATGGTCAGTCAGGAAATTTTGAGAAGTATTGGCCAGTTATTTTATGGGGTCTCTCAGTTCGAGTTTATCTGATGTTTCCTCATAATTAAACTTAGGTTATGCATTTTTTTCCCTACTAAAGCCACATAAATGATGTATCCTTCTCAATGCATTACATCAGGAGACACGTGATATCAGTCTGTCCTGTTGCTAGTGATGGTTAAGATGGTGTATACCAGGTTTCTCCCTTGTAACATTTCCATTCTTTTCCTTTCTAGAATTAAGAAGTATTATTTGCATGCTACTTCGAGAGTATGTAACTATGCTGTTTCTCATCATACTTTCATCTACTAATGTTAGCATCCATTGATGAGTCTTGAGAGAAACAATTACTACTACGGTGTTTTGCAAATGGGGATTTTCTAGCTTCTCTTCTGATAGTATCACTTGGAATTATACGTAAGGAAGAGCTTTCCCTTCTTCATTTAGTCACTCAGTTACTGATTTACAGAAGTATAGTTTCTTATTTTATTCTATGGGTTATAATCCATTACGGTCATAATTTTTGTTGCCGACATTGTCCCAGATTTAGTCACTAGAAGCCTCCCTCAAGTTGTCTCCTGTATCCTTAAATATGTTCCCATCATTTTTTGAGTACTTCTTTACTTTCTGACAACATAAGGTATCCTGCGGTCTTTTTGTACTTTCTCTAGTCCTGAATTTCTCCAAGAAGCTGTCAGTTCCTTTAATGGGAAAAATAGGATAGGGGTGCCTGGGTGGCTTAGTCGGTTAAGCGTCCGATTTCAGTTCAGGTCATGATCTCGCAGTCCATGAGTTCAAGCCCCACTTTGGGCTCTATTCTTACAGCTTGGAGTCTGGAGCCTGCTTCAGATTCTGTGTCTCCCTCTCTCTCTCTGCCCCTCTCCACTCATGCTCTGTCTCCTCTCTCTCAAAAATAAACAAACATTGAAAAAAAATTTTTTTAATAGTATAAAATAATTCTACCTTTGCTTGTCAGTCAGAGTGAGTCCATAAGTCTCCTAGTGGTAAAAAGTCACCACCATGTGGGTTGGGAGAAACAAAGGCTCTGAACTTCCAGTGTTTTGGGGGATAAAATTTTCACAACTATAAACTGCAATAAAATATGTCTTTCCCACTTCACCCTAAATTGGAAATCTCTGGTAAATAATAGAACTCACATAACTGAATGCTCAGGATCAACAAGATATATATTTTTTGAAATCGGAAGTATTGTGAAATTGTGATTTATAATAAAAATATACGTTTGGTCTTGGTCTTGTTCTTGGCACAGAGCTCCCAAAACCCTTAGAATTTTCTAAGGGATAAGAGTTAGACACAAAAGTGTCCTTTGTTATTGACAACAAGCCCCTTTCAACCACACCTGTGTTTATATTAATGAGGAGGCTTTTGGAAAGCACCTAAGGATGGGGGCTGGTTACCAGTGGAACCAACCGTGATTGATTACAGGGTTGGAACTTTCAGCTTCATCCCCCTCACCTCTGGGGAAGCGGGGGGGTGCTGGAGATTGCGTTCATCGCCAATAGCCAACGGCCAATGATTTAATCAATTGTGCCTCTGTAATGAAACCTCCATAAAAAAAGGGGGTGGGGTTTGGAGACTTTCCAGGTTGGTGAATACGTGCAGGTACTGGGAAAGGGGCATGCCCAGAGAGGGCAAGGACACTTGGTGTCCTCCCACATACCTTGCCCTGTGCATGTCTTCCATCTGGCTACTCCTGAGTTAAGTCCTTTTATAGTAAACCACTAATCTAGTAAGTAAACTGTTTTCTGAGTTATCTGAGCTGCCCTAGCAAATTATCAAACCATAACAGGGGGTTGTAGGGACTTCTGAATTATTTGGCAGGTTGGTCAGAAGCACAGGTGACAACCTGAACTTTTGATTGGTGTCTGAAGTTGGGTGAGAGAGTGGAGCACTCTTAGGGAACCGAACCCTTAATCTGTGAGGTCTGACGTGCCATCTTCTGGTAGATAGTGTCAGAATTGAGTTAAATTGTAGGACCAATCTGGTGTCACAGAATTGCTTAATGGGTGGAAAATGCACACATCTAGTTTCAGATGCAGTGATGTGCAGCAGAGTTGTGTGAGAGTAGAGGACGTGCACAGAGGAGTGTGTTTTCTTCTTAGAGATACTTATGGATATTTCATTGTAAACTAAAAACCCACCCCAACTTTTGTTATGCTTACCACGGTATAATTTGGACTAAAACAAGTAAATCTGTTACTAAAGTGCTTTAACATTGTTTTTCTGATTGTTTTACAAGGCACAGGTGAACAAAAGACAATTAAAACTAAGTGGTAATATAATTAAGTACATAATAAACTGTTTAGTTTTGTGGGGAAATAAAACTCACTATTCACATGGCTTTTAATTACCAGACATTATTATTATTGTTGTTTTCATGTTGGCTTAGATTTACCTAAATGTTTATCCATTTCTTTGTCCATATTTTCTTTTTTTTAACAATTAGTTATTTTTGACAGAGAGAAAGTATCTGTGAGCGAGTGAGTAGGGGAAGGGCAGAGACAGAGGAGAGAATCCCAAGTAGAGAAAGGGAGGGAGAGAGAATACCAAACAGGTTCCACACCATCAGTACAGAACCCAACACAGGGCTAGAATCCATGAATCGTGAGATCATGATCTGAGCTGAAATCAAGAGTTGGACACTTAACTGACTGAGTCACCCAGGCACCCCATTTTGTCCATATTTCTTATGGATCATTATCCTTCTTCCTAAAATACTTCCTTAAGAAGTTCTTTTCGTGTGCATCTGTTGGTGGTAAATGCTGTTTTGTTGTTTAAAATGTCTTTATTATACCCTCACTTTAAAATAATGCTTTAATTAGGTTATTCAATTCTAGGTTAACAATATTCTTCTCTCTATACTTTGAAAATTATTCCAGTATTTCTGGTTTCCATTGTTGCTCTTAAGAAGCCTTAATTTTTGTTCCCTGGAAGTTTATCTCTCCTTTTTCTCTGGATGCTTTTAAGATCGTCTCTTTGTCTTTGGTGTTTGGCAGTTTCATTACAATGTATAGCTGTATGTTATCTGTGGTTTTCCTAGATCTTAGAATTCACGACTTATATCAATTTTGGAAAAATTTTAGTTACTCTCCCATTCTCTTGTAGAATGACGATTAAACATGTGTTAGACTTTCTCATGCTATCTTTCATGTCTCATATCTTTCCTATCTCTCTGTCTCTCTATGCTGCATTCTGGGCGATTTATTCAGTTATGCAGCCAGTCGTGTGTAGGAACTAGCATGTGCCAGCATATGGGAACCAATTGACAGCATCTATTCCCAATTCTGCATTCACTGTCATCACACTGGTGATTTAAATTGGCCATTGTAGGAGTAGACACAGAATAGAAATTGGCAATGTTAAATTACAGGGACTTTTTTCTACTTCCCTGGAGAAATAATTATTAAACATTTATCAGCATGCTACTGTATACAATCTATTTCACTTAGTCTCTCTTGAGCTGTTTAATCTATTTGTGAAGTTTTAACTTCAATCACCATTTTTCATTTCTAAAAGTTCTATTTGGTTCTTCAAAAAATATACATTGTCTTTTTTTAAAAATTTTTTAAACATTTTATTTATTTTTGAGACAGAGAGAGAGCATGAACAGGGAGGGTCATAGAGAGAGGGAGACACAGAATTTGAAACAGGCTCCAGGCTCTGAGCTGTTAGCACAGAGCCCGACGCGGGGCTCGAACTCCCAGACCACGAGATCATGACCTGAGCCGAGAGCAGATGCTTAACCAACTGAGCCACCCAAGCGCCCCTACATTGTCTTTTTTTAAAATTTGTTCTGGGGCACCTGTGTGGCTTGTTGGTTAAGCGTCCGACTTCAGCTCAGGTCATGATCTCACGGTCTGTGAGTTCGAGCCCCGCGTTGGGCTCTGTGCTGACAGCTCAGAGCCTGGAGCCTGTTTCAGATTCTGTGTCTCCCTCTCTCTCTGACCCTTCCCTGTTCATGCTCTGTCTCTGTCTCAAAAATAAATAAACGTTAAAATTTGTTCTTTCCTCAAGTTTGTGATTTGCTCTATTTAAACATAATCCAAACTCTTTTCTATTGTTTGTTATTCTCTCTTATTTTAATAGATTTTTTAAAGTTTATTTATTTTGAGAAAGAGCATAGGAGGGGCAGAGAGGGAGAGGGAGAGGGAGAGGGAGAGGGAGAAGGAAAGGGAGGGAGGGAGAGGGAGAGGGAGGGAGAGGGAGGGAGAGGGAGGGAGAGAGGGAGGGAGAGAGAATCTCAGGCTCCATGCTTCAGCACAGAGCCTAATGTGGGGCTTGAACTCATGAAACGTGAGATTATTACCTGAGCTGAAGTCAAACACTTAACCGACTAGGCCACCCAGGCACTCCAGTTTGTTATTCTCTTGACTCACTCATGATGGTTTCTTTTTCTCTTTTGTCTTGTCTTTTTTCTTTTCTTTTCTTCCCTTCTTTTTCTTCCTCCCTTCCTTCCTTCCTTCCTTCCTTCCTTCCTTCCTTCCTTCCTTCCTTCCTTCCTTCTGAGTACTTTTAAATGCTGGATTGTGTATTTAGGTTCAACTGGGCTTTATTTGTGTGAATCCTATTAGGACTGGTGTGAGGCTGTGTACCTTCAGAGAGTATTTATGTTTCTGTGGGCTCCCAGAATGGCTTCCACCCAGGGCCACTTTACGTTAATATCTCAGTTTTCATTCTGCTTGACCACTTAAGTGGTACAAACTTGACCCCCAAATCATATGGATTCTCTAACAATGGATTCTCAAAGATGTTTGTTTACCCAGAATTTAGGGTGAGATAAATAACTTTGTTTTCTTCCATTCCTGGCAGATAGATTCTTCTAGCAGGGGTATATCTTGGAGGGTCCTGCTTACTGCAGAAGCCTTGGTTTCAATTTTCCAACTTGTTCTGGCTGACATCTTTTCCCCTATCCCCATACGACTGTGTAAACCCAAAAGCTCTTGAGTACAGTGATGGCAAACACCCCAAGGGCAGCTGTGGCCTCACCATAGTCTTAACCCTCTACTTTCCTCTTCCCTCTTTATTTTGGCCACCACAGTGTTTTCTCATCTTTCTAGTGCGCTCAATTAGAAATTTAAAAGAGCACTTCTCACACTGTCCTCAAAATTTCTAGATGTTTTGAAGTCAAGACAGCTAGTCTAAAAACTGCTGAAATCAAAGTCCACATGCCTGTAAAAAAGATCCTTTCCTAAGCTTAGAACAATTTAGAATTATAAAGATTTGAGAACTCTGGTGCTAAGTCTTTTCTTTTACTTCAAAATATTCTATAGCAAAACATTTATATCCCACAGACAGACACACACACACCCATCGACACACTATACATTAAGTACTACGATGTGCTGACACTATTATTAGCTATTCAGAATAGCTACTGAGCCTTGCAAAACACTTTGTAAACCATGAATAAGTGGAATCAGAGGTTGATACTCAGAGGAATTTACATCCTAACCACCAATTTTTTTTTTTTGCCAAATTTTACTTGAGTTCCAAGTACTTTAGACCCCTAGATTCATTTGATGCTAGCAACAATCCTGTGTACTATTCCTATTAATATGAATATATACTTTGTATAGAGTAGAGGTATACAATTTTCAAATTGTTTTACTTATATAATTGGTTTTGAGTTTTTTTTTTTTTTTGAGAGAGAGAAGAGAGAGAGAGAATCCTAAGCAGGCTCCACACTCAGCACAAAGCCTGACATGAGGCTTAATCTTGCAACCCTGAGATCATGACCTGAGCTGAAAGCAAGAGTTGGACACTTAACCGAGTAAGCCGCCCAGGCACCCCAAGGTTTTGAGTTTTCACATAGACAGACTTACTTAGACTTATTTCCTTTTTCAGAAACCAAGAGTCAAAACAGATGCATGATTTTTTCCAAGGCCATACAATATAAGTTGAAGAGGTAGATAGAAAGTCAGTTTTCAAAGCTCTAAGTTCAGTGTGATCGGCACAGATCAATCAGAAAAACTGGGGCATTTCCCCATCTCTATGGGGAAGAAAATCCTATTGGAACAGAGGACTCTGGGACTAGGTCGGGGGGCCACATGGATATACATTTGTAAAACATGGTTCCATTTTAGTTCAGTTTTAATCGTTTATATGTTTTTGAGGTGTTTTTTTTCTCCCCTGAGGTAACCCTCAGGAATGCTATAGTGATTTAGGAAATGTTTAGTTCAAAGAAGTTCTACAACAGAGATACTGGTACAGAGGACTGGTATGCTAACGGCCTGCTCATTCCCTGCCTTTCGATTTCCAATTAACATTCACATAAAAAAATCAGTAATTCACTCATTAAAATGACTTTTTCATTTTGAATGCAATAACAATTTTCAGACACTGTCTCTGTACCTTCATAGGCAAATCCTTACAAACCAGTAAACTGGGACTCTTCATGAATTCTTGCACTCTCAGTGAGATTTGTAGTGACAGTTTTCGGTTCAAAAGTGCATTCTTGTAACTAGACTACATGGGATCATCCAGTGGAATGAAGTCCAGTATCACATACACAGCTGTACTCTGAGAAGTAATTTTAGACGTCAAGATAATGTATGTCGAAGCTGTGCAAAACCACAACCCACCAGTGGATCACGATGCCTTTTGGCAAATGCTGTTTATTGTGTTAGTCTCTGGCTGTACAATGATCTGGAAAGCTGAACGACTGGAATTTGTCACTTAAGCCATTCATCCTCAGCTGCCAAGAGGTGGGCACATTCTGACCTCTGGAATTAAAGTTGGGCAGAGTTCCATACACTATCCTACTAAGAATGTGGTCACTATAGCTCCAATAAAGACATCCTGTTTCAGCAATACGGTGTAAAGAAAACTTCACAGCTATCAAATGGTTTGGATGTTTTCCATTGATTTTTAGTTGGTAGACGTCCATTTTCTTTTTACTTATGTCTAAACTAATTGTGTGTCTTGATGTTACATTTTTTTCTATAGCTCTAACCTAAAAACAGCTGAAGTTATTTTCCTGAATACACATAAAAACTCCTGAGCTGAGACCTGATATATCAAGTTTCAGCCTGAAGAATTTTTTTGAGCCGATGGTTTATGCTGAAAACGCTGACAGATGTCGAACAGCCTCAGCAAAGCAATCTTTAAGGGAGTTCTGGGCAACAGCCCATGTGGCTGCTTTGAAAGTGCTAAATTCTTGTTGCTAAATAATTTTATTTAAAAAAAATCCTATGATTTATTATATTAATATTTTAACAGATATTTGGAGAAAGCCATCAATTAATTACTCTGTCGCTAAATTTTGGAACTTGTTGGTTCTTATTTTGCATTTTCTTTGGGCACAAGAAATTCTATATTCATCATTCTAAAGGGCCAGATAAGAGCCAGGCTTCAGAAATTATGACCTTTAAAGCATAAAGTAGATACAGAAAATTTTAAAACTGCTGCAAGAAGTCCCCGAAACCAAGAGAATCTAGATGGTAAACATCTGCTAAATTTGTGGCAGTGATTTTTCTTTCCTGGTATTTTCAAATATGAGTCAGAGGACTCAAACTACAAACTACATACGTCTGATCAGAAGCAACTGAATGTTTATAAGTATTCTACAGGGGGTTCGGACTGTCCCAGGAGGGTAATATTTTAAAGGACATCAGTGGATGCAAATGAATTTCAGCCATAAGAAGGAAGAAGAGGTGAATAGTACTTTTGTCTCTGGGAGACTTGGAATTTCAGACAGGCTCCATTTTGGAGAATTCTATTTAGCTTGCCTGCATTTGCTGATGTTGTTTCAGTTGGGAATGGGAGAATGATATTCCTTATCCCTGCATCCTGAACTGTTCAGCAGTGTTATGCTATGCTGTTAACAGCTGGCAAGTTCCATGGATATGCAGATGGAAGAGTTCCCCGCTGATATAAAAAGATCTTATGAATTGTGTCTTGTGTAAAAGAGAGCAAAATCCTTTTTACAAAGTAAGTATAACATGAGTAAGAACTGCAATGTTTTTCTTCCCCTGTTGGTCTCTAGCAAACTCTCATCTCTGACAGTCTAATACACAATCTAGACACTTTACCGCATTGCTGTGCTCCTTGGAAAACTGTTTTTACATTTTTTTCCTCCAAAGCTAAGCACTTCCTTTCTTCCTTTCTAGTTACGCCATGGTAGTTAGCAATCTTCTAAATGCCTGAATGCTGCATAAATAATTAAGTGGCACAGAATGTGTTGTTTTGCAAAGTAAAAAAAAAAAATCCACCCATCTAGATTCATGAGCATATTAAGTCATTAGCAAGAGGAATATTCCACCTACAAGAAATACACTGAGAAAAAATGGAAGGGTGTGAAAAATGTGAGCAACTTTACAATGTTACCACCATACCAGAAAGCCTTAAGAATGGAAAGGCCAAGTCAATGGCCACTCAACATGCAGAAGAAAAAAGATATTCTATAACAGCTTTTATTTATCTTCTTTGTTTGAAAAAAAATGATGGAGTGATTATTTGTAATGTAAAATATAAAAATATCCACTAGGGTTATCATTTGGACCATCTGAGAAAACAACAGGCCTTTTTATTTTCAGAAATCTATACCAATTTAGCATTTTGTATGTATCATGTACATGCATCACCCGATGTACATGTTTACTGATTTAGTACAGTGTTTTTTCTGCCTCTTCTCCTCTCTCTTCTGGCCTCAGGACAAGTTGTCTACATACATGTGGATTTGGTGCTTTGTGTTTCTAACTGCTGACACTATAGTACTCCTCTTAACATATCACTCTACCATTAAAATGATTGTGCACAATCACTTAATTCAGTATAATAAATCCTGAATGCAGAAATACTCTTTGGCCAAAATGCCCTAAATCACATGTGTATTCTTTTTTTAAAAATTTATTTTCTAATGTTTATTCTATTTTTGAAAGAGAGAGAGAGAGAGAGCATGCACACGCATGAGTGGGGTAGGGGCAGAGAGACAGGGAGACACAGAATCTGAAGCAGGCCCCAGGCTCCAAGCTGTCAGCACAGAGCCTGACATGGGGCTCGAACTCAAGAGCCCTGAGATCATGACCTGAGCTGAAGTCAGACGCTTAAGCAACTGAGCCACCCAGGCGCCCCACATGCGTATTCTTCAGAAGTTTAATGAACACTGTCTTCATTTATTCCATTCTACTGGATTTGACTCAGAAGATGAATGTTTGGGAATTTTTTTTTTCATCTCAACTTAGAAAATGGGTATTTAGTAATGTATTACTACTATATCTATCTATATTACCTTTATATGAAATTCAAAACAGAATATTTTATGATTATTTTCTTGTTAAAATGATCTACAATTAATAACAACTAGGTTCGAGACGAAATCAGAACACAATCAGCAGACTGAATAAAGACGGGTCACTTACTCTGAGGCAAATGAGGAAGGGAAAATGAAATGACTGAGCTTGTACAAGCTCTCACTGTACCTGTAACAGATCTAAGGTTGGCAGCAGCAATCATTTATAGAGAACTTCTAAGTGCCAGAGATGGAACTAAGGGCCTTACTGATTTTATTTTCTCATTCAATCATCACAGTAATCCTCGAGGAGTGTGTGTCATTTCCCCATTTGCATATGAGGAAATTGAGGTTCAAATGTATTTGGTAATTTGTCCAGAAAGTGTTAAGAGCCAGCAGTCAAAACCTTTGCACCACTAGAAAATAGCCAGTCTACTTTAGATGGATAACCAAACATGTGGTGGAGGAACTGGTGAAGTGTCCAAGGGGAAAGGTGTAGAGAAGGGCAAAGGAAGAAATGATATCCCTTGGTGTGTGTGCAGGGTGAGGACCCCCAATATTGGGAGTGGTAGTATTGGAAGGCTAGCCAGAAAGTGTTCTGTTTGGAGACACCAAACAGTTAACATAAATGGCATTATTCATTTATTAAAAATGCTATTGAGAAGATGGGAGGGTTGGGCAGGGCTGATGGTACCTCTCCAGAGTTTGAATTTAGCATTTACGAGTGCTGTGAATTCAGGTAAGTTGTTTCACCTCTCCCAGCCATGATCTCTGACACCACATATCTGTTGTGATATCATAAATACATTGTGAGGACTGACGACATTTTAAAAACACTAGCACAATGCTTGGCACATATTGAGGCATTAAGCAAATGTTGCTTCCCTCTTCTGTACTTAGTTAAGTTTTACTGAAATTTTCATATGTTAAACAGGTGACTAATTTTTTCCCCAGCTTTTAAAATTTTTGAGTTCCTTGATTTTGTTATTTTTCTGGTTTGCATTAATTACAGTGAACAAAATATTCTATACAAGGATGTGTGATAAATTTGATAAAACATGATAAAACATGAGAATAATAATCAGAAGATATGAACCTGAGTCCTGGCTTTACCATTTATTTATACAATGATACTTACAGGTTAACTGATCAATAGACTAATTTTACTTCCTTTGTAGGGGATCCATCCTGGTTTCTTTTAAGATCTCTTTCTCCTTGGTGTACCATGATTTCACTATGATATGCCTAGGTATGTATTTGTTTATTATTTAATCTTATTTAGGACTTGTTATGTTTCCTGAATTCAAGAATCAGTGGACTTGAACAATTTAAAAAAATTCTCAGCCTGCCTTGTCTCCCCCCAGGGTACTTCTAGTATACAGAATTGGATGAACCATAACCCTTGGTTCATGTCACACTTTCAACATTGGTCAATGTACAGACCAATTTTATTTACTTATTTATTATTTAGATTTTTAACACTAGTTATTTTTAGAATGAGATAAGCACCAGTGAATGCATTATCAAACCCCAAAGCTAGGACTTTTAAAATACGCTGCGTCTATTCGTATGGTACCTTACACCAATCAACTTGTCATCTCCCTGCCTTTGCCACCACCTGAGGTAAGGATCAGTGAGAATAAACATCATTACCTTACTTTCCTTCTATTATTGTTTTATTGCATCTATATGTAGCTTTAAAGAGTTATTTTATCTTTTATTTTTAATTTCATAAAATAGAGTAAGCAATATACAATCTCTCTCACTTATATTGCTAATTAGTTAATCGCCTGTGGTGTAGAGCTCAGCAAGATATACCACCTGTCTAACACCCTGTTTCCCTCAGCCTCCCCTACATGTCTTCAAACAAACTTTATGTAGTCACCCTCATTCACCTTCAGTTACTTCAATACACCGTCATTCCTCTGAATTTTTACATATATCGTTCCTTTGCCTGGGATCCGCTTCCCTTTCCCCAGCCTTCTCCCAGATTTTTACTTCTACCCTTAACATTTACCTCAAAAGTCACTTCCTTTCCAAAGCATTTTCTGATCTCCATTCTTGCTTGTCAAAAAAATAATTAGATACCTCTCATCTTTACTTCCTAACATAATTATTATAGTAATTATCATACACGGTGATGATAAATGACTTTCTTATCAGTCTCCCCTACTAGATTGGGACCTCTTTGAGGACAGGGACTCTTTCCTGCTATATACCTAGCATTAAGCATAGTGCTTAATTAGCACAAAGAAGGTGCTAATTAAATGTCTGCAGAATAATAAGTGAATTAAGTGGGCACAACTACACTTAAAAGTTTGGTAACTTTGACAAGGAAGACTTATTCTAATGATTAACAGCCTGTGTGTGTGTGTGTGTGTGTGTGTGTGTGCACACACACGTTATGTGTGATGCGTGGTTTAGATGATCTGCTCTCTAAAATTATACACGATTTTCTGACTTCCCATTGATAAAGAAAACTGAGGGCTAAATTTCCATTCACTGTGCCCTATAGATTTTGAAATGCTTAACTTACTACCATTCCCCCCGCCCACCCCCAAATGCTTTTGGAACCAGATTAATAGGGAGAAAAGTAATTCACTTAGAAAGCCTTCAACTCACAGTTGTCTGAGATGGTTTTGTCCACAAACATTATTTTCTCTAGCATAATCAATTTCTCTTTCTGAAGGAACCTCAAATAAGAAAGCAAGATTTAGCTGAGAAATTACTTTTTGAGAAACAAACATTTTTAAACTTGATGAAACTAAACCTTTGTGTTCAGGTTTTTAAAGGATGCCAGTTTAGCAAACATTCTAGACACATCTGATTTGGACATGAGAACCTACACATTAGTCATCAATAGACAATGGAATAAAGCCTTTATAAGGATATAAAATGTGAAGTAATCTGAAGGCTTTTGGTGGAATATAATGAAAAGAATGCTAACATCTTTGGAAAAACACATTTTGTGGTATGTTTACATGTATCCTTTTGTGGGCTCACACACACGGGCAACAAAATTAGAATTCCATGGCTATTTTGTTTCAAAATTTAAACCATCAGCCATTAATATTTTGAAGTAATTCCTATTCTATTTCCAGTTTGAGCTGAGTCCATCATAACAACACTGTGAGAAAGGAAACAAACTGCATAGATTCCATCTGGCAAATCAGAGGCCTGTAGATCTGACTGTGGTTCAGCCTCTGGCGCCATCAGTTGGGCTCAAAATCAAAAGCTGTGGAAGGAGGTAATTAGCAGGGACTCTAGACCACTCAGTTGGCAACAGCAGGCTTCTTATAGCCACTGGGAAAGTGGGTGGGAAGGGGTTCAGAAATATTCTCTAAAATAACATTGTTCCTTTAGAATGGACGATTGCAATTATAGAGCTATTTTCATGAAAGAAAAGTTGATTTTGATTAACATTCATATCGACACATTTGTTAAGGTGTCAATATTTAATTGGAAAGTTCGACTACCAGCAAAGACGATTATTACAGATTTTTATTTAATAAGAAAACAAGTAGAGGACAACACCTTCTAACTCACTCACAAAGGTAAAAGGGTAACCCACCACCAATTCTTGGTAAGAAAGGGTGACCTTTCCCATCCCATTAATTTCAGCACAAATTAAACCAAGGAGAGGCATTTTTCCAAAGCAATGAAAATATAATTATGTAGGTCACATTCAGAAGATAGTGTCCTCTGAATCTTGCCTGACCAGGCTGTTGATTTCTTAAACTTCAGTGTTAAATGGAAAGAAATTGGCTACATTTAAGCCACTCGATTTGGCTATAGACATGATCATTTACAGATGAAGGCAAAGCAGCCCCGAAATGAACAGAAGATGAGAAGACTGTGTTCCAAATTGACCAGCTGAAGGAAAGTTTATATTTTAAAAAAACAATCACTCGGTCAGTGACTCATGGGGAAAGAATTCTTAAGCTTTCTTCAGGGAAACCCCAGTAAATAACATGTATAATAAAATGGAGATGGTGTTGTCTGTTTTGTTGGGCCGTTCAGTCCACATAATAAACCATTTGGCAAAAAAAGGAACATTCTGAACACGATTCTCTCTGGGAAACCCCCAAACAGCAAGAACTACTGTGGCTTCCTTACAGTTTTACAGAATATTTTGTATCTCAGACTCGCATGTGAAATAAAAACTTGGAAGAAATGTGGAAAAAAATCTGCTTTTTGTTACAGAGTTGAGGATTTTTCAGCCGGGTGCTTCCATGATTCACACTGCACTCCACTCTTCTGAAACTCAAAACCACATATCATAAAAAGCAACACTGGCTCGGTTAATTCTTCCTGCTTTATCCCTAGGATAACCAACTGCTCTAAGTGTGCCCCACATGACACACAAGAGAAATGAATGAAAAGTTTTCGGCCTGCATCAATTTACTGGAATATGGTGTAAATCATATACTTTCAAAGAGATCTGGAGTCTGAACGTTTTTTTTTTTTCTAATTTGGGGTTTAACTGACATAATCTACAACAGTTTCAGTTCCTCTCATTTTAATTAGCAAAAGCTTTTGGAATTTTGTTGTTTTGGTCTCCAAGAACATCATGGAAGAAAAAAAAGTTGAGCAAAATGAAATGTGCTTCTAAATGATTAAAGAAAGCCCTGTTTGTTGGGGATAGGAATGGTCAGAGTTCTCTATTCTCCAGTCCCCTGCCCAGAATGCTTTGTTCAAGCCACACGGTGCCTAATCAGCATGTCTTTAGATTATTTTATGTTAATTAAAATTATGGTTAGTTTCAGAGGTTAATGTATACATGTTCATGTGGCTTCAAAGCCTTCCCAAATTACTGGCTGAGCTCCCTTGCCTTGGGCAGGCCTGATCTGTGATAAAACTGACCACATTAAACTAAGTTTATTGCTATGGAGTTTTTTTTAACTCAATGGAGAAATTACATTTTGCAGGTTTCTTAAAGAATTTCCCGTTTTAAAACACTCTCTCCTGATACCCCAAAAAGGTAAGAAAAAAGAGAAGAAATGTAAAAGGAAGGGAACAAAGGAACTGGCTTACATGGGCTGGTGGGGGGGGGCAGCTTACTGAGACAATAGATAAGACACAGAACACGACTGATAGATCGCAACTTCTCCATGCTTGCTTTTTGTTGTTGTTGTTTTTTAAACTACAGAAATGCTCCAATTCATTGATTTATTGAGGAAAAATTCCACCAAAAATTCATCAAAAATTGGTTAAAACAATTTCCTCTAATTTATTTGTCACTTTCTGTCATATGGTAAAGCCCATTAAGTGTTCAATGTCTGTCAGTGACTGTAATTAGGGAAAGTGCATTAAAATGGACAACATAATCCCTGATGGTCATAGCTATAGGGCAGCCTGGTGATGCTAGGCAGGACACCATCTGGGAGCCAGGAACAAACAGAAGTTGGGACCAGAAATGGGGACAGAGAGGTGCTTCTCCTGTGGAGGAGAAGCTGGCAACCCATGACTTATAAAGCAAGTGAATGTGTCAACCTACATCTCGTTCTGATCACACACTAAATCCCCAGGACGAATCTCACCCAAAAGATTTGAAAGGGGCACATTTTTCATTTACATCATCATCTATTCCTTAAAACTCTCCTTTGTTCAGGCCCTTGCCACCTTTCTCCTTAACTACCATGAGAATCTCTTGACAGGTCTTCTGGCCTCCCGTTAAATTCATCCTTCACATGCTGCTAGACTAAACAGTCTAAAACACTGCTCTGATCTTTCATAGTGTTTTGATGGCATAGGATGAAGTATATCATCCTCGGTGACCTATCCCTTGCCTGATTAGGTAGAAGTCCCACCATGTCTGATCTAAACAAATCAGGTGTTACCCATTAGGATGCCTTCCTCACCCATGCCACAGGCAGTCAGGTGCTCCTTTTGAGCCACTGAACCCTGAACATACCTCTTATCACCCTCTATTATAAGCTTCTGTTAGATAGTGAGCTCTTTAAAAACAGAAATCATGGATCACTTAGTAATTTTTGCATTTTTGGTACCTAGCAAGTGCTTAATAAAGGCTTGTTGAACTGCACTGAAGTGAAATGAGAGAAACAATAAAGAACATCAAACTCCAACAGACAGGACAAGCAGGAATAATGTATGAAAGAAGTCGGTCTCACAGATTGCATTCACCTATCAGAGACTGGGAGGTTGCCTGGGAAAATCCAGGAAAGTAGAATGGCTCCCTAAAGTGGGGGAAGATTCAGGAAGCTGTTGCCCTAAAATGTTGCTGAACATCAAGTGTTTGTTGTACCTCTGGGTGCTTTGGCCTATAAGCACGGCATGGCATAATCAAACCACAGTATTTTGATTGAGCAGGTAAGCTGCCAGGCCAGGTCGTCATTGGTTTCTGAGCAGATGACTAATGCTGCAAATAGGGAATGGGCAAGAGTGATTGACGGAGATGAGGTTTCCAAGGCAGTATGAACCAATGCAAATGTTCTAGAAACAGAATGGTGGCAAAACAGATGGAAATAGATAATATGGTTTGGGTAAAAATGTTCAAGAACAGCATCTTTACCCTTTCCCTATTGCCCAAGGGTAGCAAATGCAAATTGTCAATACTGTCACAAGTCAGGAAGGAAATTTAGTTAAAAGTAGACTCTAAAATAGTCCCAAGAATGAAATAGTCTCTTACACAGTGAAAGGGAACAACTTAACACCAAAATATTTCACAGCCAGAGATTACCCTCAACTCTCCTTTAAAAGCAACCAAACTTTATTTTCTATTTAGAAAGACAAATGTCAATGAACACCATGGTCAAACTTGGCAGAGTACAATGTAAGAAAATCACCAAACAAGGAAAATGTGAATATACCTTTTAACAAGTTAATATTATAAAGCAGAATAGTTCTAAAAAGCAAAAAAGATGAAAAAAAAAACCCTAAAACTATAAACCTGTACAAATAAACCTTCTACCATTTATATGTGTCAAGTTCAGATCTACTTTCACTCTGGATTTAAAACCAAAATAAAGTACTGGCTATACACTGAGGCTCATCTGAAACACTCCATGGAAGTTTTCAGAGCTTCTTAGCACAAAAGTACAAAGAGATATGGTAATGACTTCCCAGAACAAACAAATATACAGAAAAAAGTGAGTTGGTTTGAGCTCTCAGGGCACACCCGGTGGCCTGTGGCTGCTCTCATCCTGTGCCATGAAGAAATGTATTAGGCCTCTCTAGATCATCCTTCCAGCCTGGGGACCGCCGACAGTTGTTTTCAATGAGGAAGGAGAATGATTCCCCACCACTAGTGTCAGAGTTGCAAGCTGAGTCCATTCACAGTCTCCCTCACTACCAGCAAAATGATTTGCTCTTGATCATGGTTGACAGGGACTTGAGAAGGGGGGATGGTTAGAAAGCTGAATTCTAGTAAACCCAGACCTAAGGCAAGATTCTTAGCATTCCCTCAGTCTATCTCACAGTACAGTCCATGGCTACAGGTGTAAACTCTCCCTCAATGGTGACAGAATGGATACATTAATAGTTTTTGTACCTTATCCTATGGCTACTGTTAGTACCGAGAGTAGTAGTTACAAATCCTTCAGGTTATCAAAATTACCCTGGCAGCTTACTTGAAATGAATATTCCCAGGATATTCTAATTTAGAAGACTTGGGGATGGACCAGGAGTTTGCATTTTTAACAAGCAACCTGGGTGTGTCTCGTGCAGGTCAAATGGACCATACTGAGAAACCCAGAGCTAGAGGCTGCTCCCCTTCTTTTGCCCATCCTGCAAGAATGTTTCCCACTGAACACTGATACTACTAGATGGTGACAGAGATTGTTTAAAAAATAAGGCAGGGGGAGGTGTTATTATTTGAGAAAATAAATTCAAGAATTGCAGTGTCAAACACATTCACATTCCAGTACTCTCAAATTTTAAAAAAGGCTAATGTGCTGTGTCTAACCAGAAGGGAGATACAGAGTACAATGGAACCCAAACATTTCTGATAATTGAATCTTCTTATTTAAATAGGCTGAGCATACTTTGGAAATACTTCTATCTAGAACTTTTATGCCACAAAATATAAAAGCAGAGAACTACTGAGGAGGATAATAATACCTAGATTGACATGGGTACCTAAGAATGCTCTGGAGCAAAGATGCCAGGCTATACACAAATCCTGAATGTAAAAGCCAAGCAGTGGCTCAGCAATAGGTAGCTTAATTGATGCCTTTCAGACTGTTGGCAAGTGGTAAGGCCCTTGGTAAACACTGAGCTTGGAAAAGAGATGATATTTGGGGAATGAGGATGATAATTGGGAATCAGAGCAACTCTGGGGTCCAGAAACATGGCACTTTAACAAAGCTTAAAAGACCATGCCAATACAGAAAATAACGATATTGAAGACAGCCAACACCTTTTGAGAATCGACTTTGTTCCTGGCACTCTTCTACATACATCACAAGGATTGCCTCATTTAGTCTTTGTGAGGTAGAGATTATTATTTCACAAATGAAGAGAGAGACTCAGAGTAACTTGCACAAAGTCACCCAGCTAATTAAGTGGCAGAACTGGGATTTGAATTCAGACTGGAGTTTTAAAACTCTGCAACTCCCTCTAATCAGAACGGTTAATAGGTTTGCAGCTAAAGGAGACAACCTGAGCAGCAGATATATATATCTATATATCTATATCTATATACATAGATATAGATATATCGATACATCTATATCTATATACATAGATATAGATGTATCGATATATCTATATCTATATAAAATATATATCTATATATCTCTATAAAATCTATCTATCTATCTATCTATCTAGATATATTTTCCCCCCCTTAGGAAAGGCAAACTGGCAAGGATTAGAGAAGCTAATTGAAAACTGTAACGCTCATTGTTCCTCATGGTTAGGGGAGATGTGAATTGCTCTGGCTTTAAGGAATGTACTCTGGTGGCATAAATCAAAAACTCTCTTCATTCTATTTGATACCAATTCTACTTCTATAAACCTACTTTAAGGAAATAATCAGAAGTGCATAGGAATAATCACGCACAAAGATGTTTACTATAAATCTGCATATAACAAAAAATTCGTTGGAATTGAGCATATATTAGAAAGTTCACCAACTCTAGATTCACCACTAGGTTTGAATTAAATCCCGATGCCTTCACGTATTAAATATGTGATCTTTGGCTACCTTGCTAACTTTACTAAGCCTCATATTCTCCATCTCCAGAATGGAGAAGATAATGTTTACTTTACAGCAGGGATTCTCAACAGCAGGAATCTTGACATTTAGACATTTAATTCTGAGCCTTAATAGGATTTTTAGTAGCATCCCTGACCTCTACCCACTAGATCCCAGTAGCATCCCTCAACCAGTTGTGACAGTCAAAAATGTCTCCAGATATTGCAAAATGTCCCTAGTTGAGAATCACTATCTTCCAGGATTGTTGTGAGGATTCAATGAGCTAATTTAAAGATACTTGATGGTGGGGCGCCTGGGTGGCGCAGTCGGTTAAGCGTCCGACTTCAGCCAGGTCACGATCTCGCGGTCCGGTCCGTGAGTTCGAGCCCCGCGTCAGGCTCTGGGCTGATGGCTCGGAGCCTGGAGCCTGTTTCCGATTCTGTGTCTCCCTCTCTCTCTGCCCCTCCCCCATTCATGCTCTGTCTCTCTCTGTCCCAAAAATAAAAAAATAAAAAACGTTGAAAAAAAAAAAGATACTTGATGGTGAAAGAGAGAAATAAACAGTATTGAATGAGAAAGCCATTAAGTGTGTGTGTGTGTGTGTGTGTGTGTGTGTGTGTGTGTGTGTGTATAAGCAAAGGAGATAAAGCCAGTAGGAGACAGAATGAAATCCAAGAGCAAATCAAAACAACAATGAGGCATCACCTCACACCCATTAGAATGGCTAGCATAAAAAAGATATGAAATAACAAGTGTTGGTGGATTAATGTTTCCTATCTAGTACTAAAAACTTAAATACTGCTTTTTCACCATTTGGGAGGCCTTCCTATTTGTTAAGCAGTTGTAATACAATGTGTTTGTTAAAGATCTTTTCTGGGACCACAACCACTATGCCATTTTACAGAATCCAAGCTGAAATTTAGACATCCACCACTCCCTGATGTGATACTTGTATTCTATAAATCTATATAATACTATAAATTGTATACTTTAATACTTTCATAATTTTACTTATATAATTTTATATAATATATAATTATAACCCTCTCAGCACTTCCCATGAATTAGAAGTATAAAATTGTTACTAGCCTTCATAAGACTTGGCTTCAACAACTGACTTCAGTAATTTTGTCACATTTGAAGAAAATCAAAGTATCCAAGTTTATTTATCAATGACGGAAAAACTCTACTTCTAAATGGGCTGAGCAAATAGATGTGGGTGGCTTTATCTTCGGGTTTAGGTGTACTGGCCACCTTAAAGTGACTTTTAAAAAAATCTTGATTGGAAGACAATACACAATACATTCCATACTTTGGTCAAGAAAGTTTTCTCTTTGACAATGTGTGAGTTGAAACGTTGGACCACGTGGAAAGGGACGAATGATGATGTTTAGGTTGGAACATTAGAAAGGTTTTTTTTTTTTTTAATAAAGGCTCATTTTTATATCTTATTTTTATATCTTATAATGCTTAAATATAGAAATACTTTAACTTTTCTGTTTTCATGGAATTCTAATTTTGAAATTGGATTTTAGTGGAAACACATAGTTACCCAACTTTATAAAAATTGGGTTTTACTTATTTAATGAAAGACATACATTCACCAAAAAAAAAAGTTAGGAAAGGCAATTCTTTGTAACACTCACAATCCTTGACCCTGAACCTCTTGACCAAGTATGCAAGTCTAAGTATGAAAATCTCTTCAGTTTTTGTCATACTTTCTAAGGCAAACCAGCAAATCAAAGGACAGGGAATATTCTTCACATGAAGCAGATACTGCAGAGGCATAATGGCAAGTGTGGACTGCGTACGTTCAGAGTTTGCAGTCTGAACAGACTCCAGTTCTTCAACCAATCCTAAGTAAACTGGGCTCAGTTGAAGATCGTAAGTTCAAATCTTCACAGGTTAGATTTTATTATAGGGGGATCTTGCATACTTATTTCAAGATAGGTCAGGGTTTATCAACCTTGACATTATTGACACATTTGACTGGAAAATTCTTTATTATGGAGGCTGTCCTATAAATAAAAGGCTGTTGGTTTCTACCCACTAGATGCCAGTACTACCTCTCCAATCTGACAATCAAGAAGGTCTCTAAATATTGCCAAATGTTTCCTGGGGAGCAAAATCATCCCTATTTGAGAACCAATGATCTAAGTGGAAATAATACTTTTTTTCCGGTTTTTTATTTGAGGGAATAATTACAGTGATAGAAGGACTTCAACAGGTTAAGCCTTTTTTTAAAGGTATATTATGTTCTTTGCATAAGATTGTCTTTTTTTGTTTGTTTTGTGTAATTCCTTGAAGTGTCACCAATTCTTTGAAGCCATGTGACACAAAATTAAAAAAAAAAAATTGTGAGACTAATGGCTAATTACTTCAAAGAGGAAAATGAAAATGTCCCAATCAGAACTTTTCTTCACTTAAAACTTGGTCAATAACAATAATTGTGCTGCAGAATATGTGTTGTTTTTATGTAAAGTTGGTATTTAATATCTTATTTTGTTATACAATTAGATATTCCTAAGTAATATTAGTCTTCGAATTTAGGCCTGATTCAGTTTGTATGCAACTAATTCAGTTAGTATACAACTAAAAACATTTCCTAAAGCCTTATTTAAATACTATTCTGTTTTCTTTTTAGAACTTTGTATATTAGATTTTGCTTATCCTAATAATTAAGAGAAATCCATTCCTCACTCTGGACTAAAATAATATGCATCAAATTGGGACAAACACAATGAATATGCTTTAGAAAAGAACAATTATAAATTAAAATATTCTAGTCCCTCTGTGCAGTTTCTTTAAAAAAAAAAAGAGTCCTAAATAAGTAACTTATTTTAGGTTTTGTTCTGGGATACTTATCTACTGGCTCTATCTATTCAGATTATTTAATTTTTAAATACAAGTGTATGGCTTCTATGTAACAATTATCATTACCAACTGGGTTCAGGCATCCACTCACATGGCCTTCTAGCTTCCCATAAAGGGCCGTATACCTGCTTGTTCAGCCTACTTAAATGTTATTGGACCTCCCCCAACTTCAACACACAGTTTTTGTATAAGTATCTTCCTTACCTTATTGGATTTCCAAGTTTATAAAAATAATATGAGTACATTAACAAATCAATTAATACATGGGTGTCTAAAAAGGTTACAAATAACCTATAACTTTTCTTCAAGTCCATTTCCTACACCTTTCATTGTGCTCAGATAAACGCATGCAGAAACACGTGCACATACACAAGGCTCATCTTTCTCAGTCTCCGCAAACGGTTTCTCTTCCTCTACTATTCTTTTAAAAGGACAGATAATTCTGTCCTCAGCAATCTTCTTTTTGGTTTCTCCATTTAATCCCTACCTGCCAAATTTTAAATATCTAACAACTTTCAAATCTCTGTCTGAAGCTCTCTCCTCTCAACTTAGATTTACATATTTAACTGCCTAGAAGATATCTCTAATTGGATGCTGAGATAGTCATTCAAATATCCAGTTCTCCTCCAAGGACTTGGTAACATGGTACTTTCCTGCCCATTTGAGCTTAGATGTGGCCATGTGGTTCACTTTGGATAATAAAAAGGGTATGGAAATGACATATCACATTTAGACAGAAGCATTAACAGCTAGTGTGTGAATCTCCACTCATTCTTTTCCTGTGATCAGCAATAATATGACCAACCTGAGTGCTAAAGTGAGAATAACGAGGAGTGGAGGCCCAGACAACTTGAGATGGGTATATAGCATGATGAAGAAATAAATCTTGTAGTCTGAAGCCACCAGACTTTGAGGATTGTTTTTTGCAGCAGTATAACTTAATCTATCCTGACTAAACACTGATATGTCTGAGGCATCCTAAATTAAACATGGTCAAAACAAATGACCCATCCCATTTTCTCCTTTTCCCATATTGCTCATCTTTTTATTTTATTTTTTTTATTAAAAAAAATTTTTTTTAACGTTTATTTATTTTTGAGACAGAGAAAGACAGAGCATGAACAGGGGAGGGTCAGAGAGAGGGAGACACAGAATCCGAAACAGGCTCCAGGCTCTGAGCTGTCAGCACAGAACCTGAAGTGGGGCTCGAACTCACAGACCTGAGATCATGACCTGAGCCAAAGTTGGCCACTTAACCGACTGAGCCACCCAGGCGCCCCTTGCTCATCTTTTTAAATGGCACTAACATGTATCTGTTTTGTAAGACTCAATCACCTTTTTTATTTTACTCTTTCTGTCACTTTCCATGTCTAATCCATCAGTAAATCTTAAAGGATTGGCTTTACCACCAAAGTACATCCCAAATTCAACTGATTGTCAGTATCTCCATTGCTGTGACCCTAACCCAAGCCATCATATCTCTCTGAACCAACACAGCAGCCTCCTGACCTTCCTTATAAACCCCACTCCCATTTTTTGTTTTTATTATTGTCTTTTACTATTAATTTGTAAAAACGCTTTAAACTTTGGCAAATAAGATATTAACTCTATCTGTGATAGGTATTATATAAATGTCATTTTCAATTTTAACTTTTTAAATATAAATCTGGCTCAGTCTTCAGAGTCAGATTAAGTCACTGGTTTTAATTGCCATTAGCCTTAATCAGATTAGAGTGCCCAGTAGAGTAACTAGTAAACACATACTGTTCAATAGTCAACATGACTCTCTGAAACCCAAGAGGAGTATTTTCTCCCCAAGAGGAGTATTTCTTGAGACTCTAATTCTGATCTCAGTACTTCAACTGTCATCCTGCTTTTCAATTTTCAGATTATACATTTTGTTGCATAAATGAATAAATTCAAGGCAAATGAATCAACTTTTAAATTTAAGTTTTACAGAATTCTTTTCATTAGCTTAATATTATATATTATCATTTTTAAACCTCAATTAGATTCCTAAAATAGTAGAAGATAAAGGGTCAGAAATTAGGCCATGAAATGACTCCCTGACAATCCTCGGATATTATATATTTTTGTACATTACACACAGCATAGTCATAGTGGGCAGTGGTGCTGACAGGTATAAACATGGAATTGAAGGAAAAAAGATTGGTCCAGAAAGATGGGGGAGGGTGGGTACGATGGAATTTGAACATCTGAAAGAAAGACATGATTGAGGGTCGCAGGCAATGAGGGAATGTATCAGAGACTCACAGCATGGTCCTTCAGCAATATGTAATTTAGTGAAAAAAATAACATTGCAAATATAATAACAGACAGGATTACATAATTATACCACATTTGTAGAGTTTCAGATGCTTAATTTCCATCATTTATATTATCTTTGACTTTCCTATAAAGTTTAATCCATTTATATTCAGTATTTTTCCTTCTGAATATTATTTTCAATATTTTATGTTTGTTTCTTTCTCACCATCCTCCATTTAAAATCTCTTTCTCATTAAAAATATTTTATTGAAATAGTAGACATACAGTGTTATAGTAGATTAAGGTGTGTTTAAAACCTTTTTTTGAAAATTGCACAGAAGACAGTTATCAAGGAAAATGAGAAAATGATACAGGAACAAAATTTAAAATTGCCCATACTATTAACATTTTGGTGTGTATCTTATCAGGATTTCTATGTGCAAATATATAAATATAAATATCATCCTGTATAAGTTTTTTAAAGCAAAAATGGGATTATGTTATCCATGGTGGGTTTTTTTCCCGCTAATTTATCATGAAAATTTCCAATGCAGTTGATATATACTTTTTAAAAATGTGCTTCAAAGCATTTCACTGATGTACCATACTCTACTAAACCAATTATTTATGACAGATATTGATGCTGTTTTTAAATACGTAATTATGAACAGTGTTTTGAAATGAATTATGAACAGATACCTTTGTACAATTATTGAATTATTTGACAAAAATACATTTTTAAGAGCAAACTTGCTTGGCCAGAAGGTTGGCGCATAACCAAAGCATTTGATACATAACACCAAACTGGCCATCTTCCAGGAGGGCCGTGTATACACTCTGCCACGTGTAGTGCACAAGGACAGCTTCCTCAACACTACATATCATGACCATTCTTTCACATTTCTCATAATCTAAAGGGTCAAAAATGATGTATGGCTGGCTATGTGAATTTACAATTCTTGGTTGCTAGTGAAACTGGACTTTATAGCAGTCCTTTTTTTTTTTTTTTTTCTTTTTGGGTATTAAATCAATGTCTATTGATTTGGCCAGCTTTCTTTCTTCTTAGGTTTTTGTTGTGTTTTAAGTGAATCAAATAGAAATAGTTCTATTTTGAAGATATTTAATCCCTTCAATGTCATACATGCTGAAATATTTTACTAACTTTTAATTGTTTACTGTCTTCTATTCCACACAAAGTTTAAATTTGTAGGTAGCTTAAGCTTTCATATTATTCTTTCATTATTTTCAAGTTCATTAATTTTTACTTTAATCATTAATTCTTTCTTTCTTTAGATTTTGTGTTGCTCACTTTCTAATTTTTTTTTAATGGAGAGAGAGTGGGGGAGGGGTAGAGGAAGAGGGAGAAAGAGTATTTTTTTTTATGCCGGCTTGTTCCCACAACCCTGGGATCATGACCTGAGCAAAAATCAAGAGTCTGACACTCAACCAACTGTACCATCTAGATGCCCAATCTCTTTCCAAACTTTTAAATTAATTCACTTCCATTAAAAATAATAAATCCATTTAAAGTTACTAATTTTTCTCTGTGTATAGCATTGGGTATACCTTATAATGTTTCCTGTTTAGTGTTTTCATTGTTATTATATTCCAAATAGTCTGTTAATTAAGTGTTTATTTCCATTTGGATCCATTTTGGAGTGTATTTTCTTATTCCTAAAAAGATCAGCTTTTACATTTAAAGTTTGCTACGGGGGTGCCTGGGTGGCTCAATCAGTTAAGCATCCAACTTTGGCTCAGGTGCCCTCCCCTGCTCACACTCTGTGTTACTCTCACAAAAATAAATAAGCATTAAAAAAATTATTTACAATTTGCTATGTATACATAGTTTTCTGTAACTTATTAGATAGCAAATATTTATATATTTAAAAAATACACACACACATATCTTTTGAATCAATCTTATTTCTTACAGTAATCATATTCTTTGTAATTTTAGTTTTTGTCCAGTTGATCTGCCAAGGATAGGGAGAAAAATTTTAAACTCTTAGAACTACAATGATTCTGGTATGATTTCACTGTCCAATATGATAATCACATAAAGATAAATAAAAAATTAATTTGTACTTTTTGATAAAAATGCTTCTGTAAGGTCTTAAATTTCAAAATAAAACTAACCACATTGGAACTTCTAAAATCATACTTGATCATAACATGTTTTCAAAAGAGAGGCATAAAAACTTTCTTTTATTTTGGGGCAGTGTTAAATCAATTCCATTCATATGAGAAGATATTTAAAACACTGTGAGAGACACTATTGGGGGGGGCACGGTGGCACAGTAACAGGGCCCTAGGATCACCTCACCCCATATATACAACTAGGTAACACTCACATTGGTGCAAATTACCCAGAAAATGACCTGAAGACTGGCAGAACAAACTCAACAACTAAAGGTAGAGTTGAAGCCCTATCAAAGAGAGTAGTAAGGATGGACATGTGGTAGGGAGCTAGATGGACTGCAGTGGGACCTTCTGTGGGCAGGAGGGAGCCTCAATCAATGGTGGAAAAGGGAGAGAAATGGATTATCACACCAGGGAGCCCACACAGAGAAGATGAATCACCAAGAAATTTGGCTTTGAAAACTAGAGCGGCTGAATTTCATGAGTTCTTAAAACCAGTGAGCCATAAATTCTGGAATTTTAAAAATCAGAGTGCTTGGCTTTGGGACAGCCCAGACTGGTGATAGGAAGCTGTCTGAGTCCCCACCCTTAAAGAGACAGGACAACAAATAGCTTGTAGGGATACAGCATGGAAGCAGCAGTTTGAAAAATGCTTGGTGCATATGGGAGAGAGAATTATTTACTCACCTCAGAGCTTGTCCCAGAGAGGCAGGAATTGCAGGGAGAACCCTCTAGGAACAAGGGAACTGAAAGGTGCCATTTTCTTCCCCCACCCAGCATAACCCCAGCACAAACACCTGAGCATAAACACTCAGCCACCTCACTATCTAACTTGCTAACACCAAGCCCTGCCCCACTGCACTTTGGGCAGATCTGCTCTTCTCAGTCACCTTTGTCTCAATTTGGACTGCACGGTCCCCTCCCCCTAAAGACTGGTGCAAATCTTGCCAAACCAAGACCCGAGCAGTGTATTTTACAGGGCCCTTGGTCCTGGAAGCAGCTGTGGTGGCTGTAGGCCCTACGGAAGGGTGTAACTTGTTAAAATTGCTTGCCTTTCCCACATAGCCCCAGTCCCTGCAGCAGCAACTACAGGTCTCATTTTGAAAACAGGCCAGGGTGTACCTTGTTAAAACTACATGCCCCACATGGCCTGGGGACCAAACACTGACCACACAGGCAAAGAAAGCCTCTGCAGATGACTGGACTGAAGGAAAAAGTGGCTAGGACACAACAGTAGGGAACAGGCAACACACATAGGAGACACCTCTGAAGCATGAGGTTCTGGTGAATAGGGGGACATTGCACTGAGGGGCACTACAGGACTCCTTCATAAGACCATTACTTTCAAGAGCAGAAAATGTATCTGACTCTCCTAACACACAGTAATGGACACAGGAGTTAGACAAAATGAGACAGAAGAGTATGACCCAACTGAAAGAACAAAACCACAGTAAGAGACCAAAGCAAAAATAATATGCCTGATAGAGAATTTAAAGTAATGATCATACAGATATTTATTGGATTTAAGAAAAGAGTGGAGGGCATCAGTGAGACCTTTAACAAAGAGACAGAAAATGTAAAAAAGAAACAGATGAAGAACAAAAGAAATGAAATTAAAAATACACTAGATGTAATAAATAGCAGACGAGAAGAAGCAGAGGAATGAATTAGTGACCTGGAGGACAGAGTAATGGGAAGTAATCACGCTGAGCAGGTGAGAGAGGAAAAATTATGCACAATGAGAAGAGACTTAGGGAACTCAGCAACTCCATCAAGCATTATAACATTTCCATTATAGGGATCCCCGAAGAAGAAGGAAGAGAAAAAGGGACAGAAAATTTATTTGAAGAAATTAATAATAATATAAATAATAGAAACTGAAATAATAGAAGAAATAATAGCTGAAAACCTCCCTAATCTGGGGAAGGAAACTGATATCCAGACACAGGAGGCACAGAGATCCACCAACAAAATCAACCCCAAATCAACCAAGGCACATAGTAATTAAAATGGCCAAAAGTAGCAATAAAGAGAGAATTTTAAAAGAAGTAGGTGAAAAGAAGACAGTTACATATAAGGGAAACTCCATAAGGCTATCAGCAGACTTTTCAAAGTGCTAAAAGGAAAAATCTGCAACCAAGAATACTTTAACTAGCAAAACTATTATTCAGAATAGAAGGAGAGACAGTTTCCTCGACAAACAAAAACAAAAGGCATTCATGACCATTAAACTAGCTCTACAAGCACTATTAAAGGGGACTCTGAGTGGAAAGGAAAGACCACAAGTAAAGGTAAAAAAAAGTAGGAAGTACCAAAGTAGTAAAAATAAGTACATCTGTAAAAATAAGTCAAGGGAATCATAAAATAAAAGGATGTAAATTATGACACCATATACCAAAAATGTGGTGGGGAGAGGAGTAAAGAATGGGCACAAACTTAAGTGACCATCAACTTAATAGACAGGTATATGCAGAAGATGTTATATACAAACCTAATTGTAACTACAAATCAAAAACCAGTAGTAGATATGCGAAGTAAAGAGAGAAAAGAATCCAAGTATATCATTAAAGAAAGCCACAAACCATGAAAGAGAGCAAGAGAAGGATCAGAGAACCACAAAAACATTCACAAAACAAGTAACAAAATGGCAATAAACATATACGTAACTACTTTGAATGTAAATGGACTGAATACTCCAATCAAAAGACATGGGGTGACAAAATGGATTAAAAAAACAACACCCATCTACATGCTGCCTACAAGAGACTCATTTCAGACTTAAGGACACATGCAGACTGAAAGTGAGGGGATAAAGAAACACTTATTATGCAAATAGATATCAAAAGAAAGCCAGGTAGCAATACTTACATCGGACAAAATAGATTTTAAAACAAAGACTGTAACAAGAGACAAAGGACACTATGTAATAATAAAAGGGAGAATCCAATAAGAAGATGTAACAATTGTAAATATGCGCCAAAATGGGTGTGCCCAAATACAAAAAACAGTTAACAACAGGCATAAAGATACTAACTGATAGTAATACAATAACAGTAGGGGACTTTAACACCCCACTTACATCAATGGACAGATCATCCAAACAGAGTATCAACAAGGAAATAGTAACTTTGGATGACACATTAGACCGAATGGATTTAACAGATACATTCACTGCCGCCTGGGTGGCTCAGCTGGTTAAGCATCTGACTTTGGCTCAGGTCATGATCTCACAGTTCGTGGGTTTGAGCTGTGCTGACAGCTCAGAGTCTGAAGCCTGCTTTAGATTCTGTGTCTCTTTCTCTCTCTGCCCCTCCCCCACTCACATTCTGTCTCTCTCTCTCTCTCTCAAAAATAAATAAACATAAAAAAAAAAACCCAGATAAATCCACAACATTTCATTCTAAAAGAGCAGAATACACTTTCATTTCAAGTAACATTCTCCAGAAGAGATCACATATTGGGCCACAAAACAAGTCTCAACAAATTTAAAAAGAATGACCTCATACCATTCATCTTTTCTGACCACGCTATGAAACTAGAAATCAAGAAAGTCTGGAAAGAGCCCAAATACATGGAGGTTAAACATGTTAGTGAACAATGAATGGGTCAACCAAGAAATCAGAGAAGAAATAAAAAATTACATGGAGGGGTGCCTAGTTGGCTCAGTCAGTAGAACATCTGACCCTTCATCTTGGGGTCATAAGTTTGAGCTCCACCCACATTGGGTGTAGAGATCACTTTAAATTTTTTTTAATTACATGGAGAAAAATGAAAATGAAAACACAATGCTACAAAATTTCTGGGATGCACCAACAGCAGTTTTAAGAGGGAAGTTTATAGCAATACAGGTCTACCTCAAGAAATAGAATAATCTGAAATATACAACCTAATCTTACATGTAAAGGAGCTAGAAAAAGAAGAACAAACAAAACCCCACATCAGCAGAATGAAAGAAATAATAAAGATTAGAGTAGAAATAAATGATACAGAAAGTAAAAGAAACAATAGAACACACTGATGAAACCAGGAGCTGGATCTTTGCAAAGACTAACAAAACTGACAAACTACTAGCCAGTCTCATCAAAATAAAAGTGGGGGGGGGGGGGAGGAGGGAGAAGGAGAGAAAGGACTTAAATAAATAAAATTACAAATGAAAGAAGAGAAATAACAACCAACACCACAGAAAGGATTGTAAGATAATATTATGAAAAATTAGGGGCGCCTGGGTGGCGCAGTCGGTTAAGCGTCCGACTTCAGCCAGGTCACGATCTCGCGGTCCGTGAGTTCGAGCCCCGCGTCAGGCTCTGGGCCGATGGCTCGGAGCCTGGAGCCTGTTTCCGATTCTGTGTCTCCCTCTCTCTCTGCCCCTCCCCCGTTCATGCTCTGTCTCTCTCTGTCCCAAAAATAAATAAAAAACGTTGAAAAAAAAAAAATTTAGAAAAATTATATGCCAACAAATTGGCCAACTAGAAGAAATGGATAAATTTCTTGAAACATAACCTACCAAAACTGAAGCAGGAAGAAGTAGAAAATTTGAACAGACCACTTACCAGCAGTGAAATTGAATCAGTAATGAAAAAACTGCCAACACATGAAAGTCCAGGACCAGATGGCTTCACAGATGAATTATACCAAACACACAAAGAGGAGTTAATACTTACTCTTCTCAAACTTTTCCAAAAATAGAAGAGGAAGAAAAACTTCCAAATTTATTCTATGAGGCCAGACTTACCCTGATAACAAAACCAGATAAAGGTACCACATAAAAAGTAAACTACAGGCCAATATCCCTAATGAATATAGATGCAAAAATCCTCAAGAAAATATTGGCAAACCAAATCCAACAATACATTAAAACAAGCATTCATCAGGATCAAGTGGGATTTATTCCTGGGATGCAAGGGTAATTCAATATTCATAAATCAATCAATGCGATACATTACATCACTAAGAGAAAGGATAAAAACCATATGATCATTTCAATAGATGCAGATAAAGCATTTGACAAAGTACAATATCTATACTTGATAAAAACTCTCAAGAAAGTAGGTTTAGAAGGAACATATCTCAACATACTAAAGGCCATATATGAAAAGCCACAGCTAACATCATATTCAATGATGAAAAAATGAGAACTTTTCCCCTAATGTCAGGAAAAAGACAAGGATGCCCACTCTTTCCACTTTCATCCAACATAGTACTATACCTCCTACTTACAGCATTCAGACAACAAAAAGAAATAAAAAACATCCAAATTGGTAAGGAAGAAATAAAACCTCCACTATTTGCAGATGACATGACACTATAGAGAGAAAACTTAAAGGCTCCGCCAAAAAACTAGTAGAATGGACAAATGAATTCAGTAAAGTTGCAGGATACAAAGTCAATGTATAAATATCTTCTCCATTTCTATACACTAATAATGAGGCTTCAGAAAGAGAAATTAAGAAAAAAATTCCACATATAGTTGCACCAAAAATAATAAAATACCTAGGAATAAACTTAACTAAAGGGTGAAAGACCTGTACTCTGAAAACTATAAAACACTGATAAAAGAAATGGAAGATGACACAAAAAATTAAAAGGTATTCCATGATCATAAATTGGATGAACAAATATGGTTACAATGTCTATACTACCCAAAGCAATCTACACATCTAATGCAACCCTTATCAAAATACCAACAGCATTTTTTACAGAACTAGACCAAACAATCCTAAAATTCGTATGGAACCACAAAAGACATGGAATAGTCAAAGCAATATTGAAAAAGAAAAACAAAACTGGATGTATTACATGAGACTTCAAGTTATATTACAAAATTATAGCTGCAGTAATCCAAACAGTATGGTACTGGCACAAAAATAGACACATAGATCAATACAGCAGAACAGAAAGCCCAGAAATAAACCCACAACTATATGGTCAATTAATCTTCAATACTCTTCAATACTCTTCAATTAACCTTCCATAATGTGCCAGAGAGACAGGAGGGAAGATGGCGGCGTAGGAGGACGCTGGGCTCACCGCGCGTCCTGCTAATCACTTAGATTCCACCTACGCCTGCCTAAATAACCCAGAAAACCGCCGGAGGATTAGCAGAACGGAGTCTCCGGAGCCAAGCGCCGACGAGAGGCCCACGGAAGAGGGTAGGAAGGGCGGGGAGGCGGTGCGCGCTCCACGGACTGGCGGGAGGGAGCCGGGGCGGAGGGGCGGCTCGCCAGCCAAGCGGAGCCCCCGAGTCTGGCTGGCAAAAGCGGAGGGGCCGGACGGAGTGTGTTCTGACAGCAAGCTCGACTTAGCGTCTGGGAGGTCATAAGTTAACAGCTCTGCTCAGAAAGCGGGAAGGCTGGAGGACAGAGGGAGGGAGAGCTGCTGAGCCCCCAGACGGCAGAGCTCAGCTTGGCGGGGAACAAAGGCGCTCGCCAGCGCCATCTCCCCCGCCCATCCCCCAGCCAAAATCCCAAAGAGAACCAGTTCCTGCCAGGGAACTTGCTCGCTCCACGCAAACACCCAACTCTGTGCTTCTGCGGAGCCAAACCTCCGGCAGCGGATCTGACTCCCTCCCGCTGCCACAGGGCCCCTCCTGAAGTGGATCACCTAAGGAGAAGTGAGCTAAGCCTGCCCCTCCTGCCCCCGTGCACCTTGCCTACCCACCCCAGCTAATACGCCAGATCCCCAGCACCACAAGCCTGGCAGTGTGCAAGTAGCCCAGACGGGCCACGCCACCCCACAGTGAATCCCGCCCCTAGGAGAGGGGAAGAGAAGGCACACACCAGTCTGACTGTGGCCCCAGCGGTGGGCTGGGGGCAGACATCAGGTCGGACTGTGGCCCCGCCCACCAACTCCAGTTATACACCACAGCACGGAGGAAGTGCCCTGCGGGTCCTCACCACTCCAGGGACTATCCAAAATGACCAAACGGAAGAATTCCCCTCAGAAGAATCTCCAGGAAATAACAACAGCTAATGAACTGATCAAAAAGGATTTAAATAATATAACAGAAAGTGAATTTAGAATAATAGTCATAAAATTAATCGCTGGGCTTGAAAACAGTATACAGGACAGCAGAGAATCTCTTGCTACAGAGATCAAGGGACTAAGGAACAGTCACGAGGACCTGAAAAACGCTTTAAACAAAATGCAAAACAAAATGGAAACGACGACGGCTCGGATTGAAGAGGCAGAGGAGAGAATAGGTGAACTAGAAGATGAAGTTATGGAAAAAGAGGAAGCTGAGAAAAAGAGAGATAAAAAAAATCCAGGAGTATGAGGGGAAAATTAGAGAACTAAGTGATACATAAAAAGAAATAATATACGCATAATTGGTATCCCAGAGGAGGAAGAGAGAGGGAAAGGTGCTGAAGGGGTACTTGAAGAAATAATAGCTGAGAACTTCCCTGAACTGGGGAAGGAAAAAGGCATTGAAATCCAAGAGGCACAGAGAACTCCCTTCAGACGTAACTTGAATCGATCTTCTGCACGACATATCATAGTGAAACTGGCAAAATACAAGGATAAAGAGAAAATTCTGAAAGCAGCAAGGGATAAACGTGCCCTCACATATAAAGGGAGACCTATAAGACTCGTGACTGATCTCTCTTTTGAAACTTGGCAGACCAGAAAGGATTGGCACGAGATCTCCAGTGTGCTAAACAGAAAAAATATGCAGCCGAGAATCCTTTATCCAGCAAGTCTGTCATTTAGAATAGAAGGAGAGATAAAGGTCTTCCCAAACAAACAAAAACGGAAGGAATTTGTCACCACGAAACCAGCCCTACAAGAGATCCTAAGGGGGATCCTGTGAGACAAGTACCAGAGACATCACTACAAGCATAAAACATACAGACATCACAATGACTCTAAACCCGTATCTTTCCATAATAACACTGAATGTAAATGGATTAAATGCGCCAACCAAAAGACATAGGGTATCAGAATGGATAAAAAAACAAGACCCATCTATTTGCTGTCTACAAGAGACTCATTTTAGATCTGAGGACACCTTTAGATTGAGAGTGAGGGGATGGAGAACTATTTATCATGCTACTGGAAGCCAAAAGAAAGCTGGAGTAGCCATACTTCTATCAGACAAACTAGACTTTAAATTTAAGGTTGTAACACGAGATGAAGAAGGGCATTATATAATAATTACAGGGTCTATCCATCAGGAAGAGCTAACAATTATAAATGTCTATGCGCCGAATACCGGAACCCCCAAATATATAAAACAATTACTCATAAACATAAGCCACCTTATTGATGATGTGGTAATTGCAGGGGACTTTAACACCCCACTTACAGAAATGGATAGATCATCTAGACACATGGTCAATAAAGAAACAAGGGCCCTGAATGATACATTGGATCAGATGGACTTGACAGATATATTTAGAACTCTGCATCCCAAAGCAACAGAATATACTTTCTTCTCGAGTGTACATGGAACATTCTCCAAGATAGATCATATACTGGGTCACAAAACGGCCCTTCATAAGTTTACAAGAATTGAAATTATACCATGCATACTTTCAGACCACAATGCTATGAAGCTTGAAATCAACCACAGGAAAAAGTCTGGAAAACTTCCAAAAGCATGGAGGTTAAAGAACACCCTACTAAAGAATGAGTGGGTCAACCAGGCAATTAGAGAAGAAATTAAAAAATATATGGAAACAAATGAAAATGAAAATACAACAATCCAGACGCTTTGGGATGCAGCAAAGGCAGTCCTGAGAGGAAAATACATCGCAATCCAGGCCTATCTCAAGAAACAAGAAAAATCCCAAATACAAAATCTAACAGCACACCTAAAGGAAATAGAAGCAGAACAGCAAAGGCAGCCTAAACCCAGCAGAAGAAGAGAAATAATAAAGATCAGAGCAGAAATAAACAATATAGAATCTAAAAAAACTGTAGAGCAGATCAATGAAACCAAGAGTTGGTTTTTTGAAAAAATAAACAAAATTGACAAACCTCTAGCCAGGCTTCTCAAAAAGAAAAGGGAGATGACCCAAATACATAAAATCATGAATGAAAATGGAATTATTACAACCAATCCCTCAGAGATACAAGCAATTATCAGGGAATACTATGAAAAATTATATGCCAACAGATTGGACAACCTGGAAGAAATGGACAAATTCCTAAACACCCACACTCTTCCAAAACTCAATCAGGAGGAAATAGAAAGCTTGAACAGACCCATAACCAGCGAAGAAATTGAATCGGTTATCAAAAATCTCCCAACAAATTAAGAGTTCAGGACCAGATGGCTTCCCAGGGGAGTTCTACCAGACGTTTAAAGCAGAGATAATACCTATCCTTCTCAAGCTATTCCAAGAAATAGAAAGGGAAGGAAAACTTCCAGACTCATTCTATGAAGCCAGTATTACTTTGATTCCTAAACCAGACAGAGACCCAGTAAAAAAAGAGAACTACAGGCCAATATCCCTGATGACTATGGATGCAAAAATTCTCAACAAGATACTAGCAAATCGAATTCAACAGCATATAAAAAGAATTATTCACCATGATCAAGTGGGATTCATTCCTGGGATGCAGGGCTGGTTCAACATTCGCAAATCAATCAATGTGATACATCACATTAATAAAAAAAAAAGAGAAGAACCATATGATCCTGTCAATCGATGCAGAAAAGGCCTTTGACAAAATCCAGCACCTTTCTTAATAAAAACCCTTGAGAAAGTCGGGATAGAAGGAACATACTTACACATCATAAAAGCTATTTATGAAAAGCCCACAGCTAACATCATCCTCAACGGGGAAAAACTGAGAGCTTTTTCCCTGAGATCAGGAACACGACAGGGATGCCCACTCTCACCGCTGTTGTTTAACATAGTGCTGGAAGTTCTAGCATCAGCAATCAGACAACAAAAGGAAATCAAAGGCATCAAAATTGGCAAAGATGAAGTCAAGCTTTCGCTTTTTGCAGATGACATGATATTATACATGGAAAATCCGATAGACTCCACCAAAAGTCTGCTAGAACTGATACATGAATTCAGCAAAGTTGCAGGATACAAAATCAATGTACAGAAATCAGTTGCATTCTTATACACTAACAATGAAGCAACAGAAAGACAAATTAAGAAACTGATCCCATTCACAATTGCACCAAGAAGCATAAAATACCTAGGAATAAATCTAACCAAAGATGTAAAAGATCTGTATGCTGAAAACTATAGAAAGCTTATGAAGGTAATTGAAGAAAATATAAAGAAATGGAAAGACATTCCCTGCTCATGGATTGGAAGAATAAATATTGTCAAAATGTCAATCCTACCCAAAGCTATCTACACATACAATGCAATCCCAATCAAAATTGCACCAGCATTCTTCTCGAAACTAGAACAAGCAATCCTAAAGTTCATATGGAACCACAAAAGGCCCCGAATAGCCAAAGTAATTTTGAAGAAGACCAAAGCAGGAGGCATCACAATCCCAGACTTTAGCCTCTACTACAAAGCTGTAATCATCAAGACAGCATGGTATTGGCATAAAAACAGACACATAGACCAATGGAATAGAATAGAAACCCCAGAACTAGACCCACAAACGTATGGCCAACTCATCTTTGACAAAGCAGGAAAGAACATCCAATGGAAAAAAGACAGTCTCTTTAACAAATGGTACTGGGAGAACTGGACAGCAACATGCAGAAGGTTGAAACTAGACCACTTTCTCACACCATTCACAAAAATAAACTCAAAATGGATAAAGGACCTGAATGTGAGACAGGAAACCATCAAAACCTTAGAGGAGAAAGCAGGAAAAGACCTCTCTGACCTCAGCCGTAGCAATCTCTTACTCGGCACATCCCCAAAGGCAAGGGAATTAAAAGCAAAAGTGAACTACTGGGACCTTATGAAGATAAAAAGCTTCTGCACAGCAAAGGAAACAACCAACAAAACTAAAAGGCAACCAACGGAATGGGAAAAGATATTTGCAAATGACATATCGGACAAAGGGCTAGTATCCAAAATCTATAAAGAGCTCACCAAACTCCACACCCGAAAAACAAATAACCCAGTGAAGAAATGGGCAGAAAACATGAATAGACACTTCTCTAAAGAAGACATCTGGATGGCCAACAGGCACATGAAAAGATGCTTAACCTCACTCCTCATCAGGGAAATACAAATCAAAACCACACTCAGATATCACCTCACGCCAGTCAGAGTGGCCAAAATGAACAAATCAGGAGACTATAGATGCTGGAGAGGATGTAGAGAAACGGGAACCCTCTTGCATTGTTGGTGGGAATGCAAATTGGTGCAGCCACTCTGGAAAGCAGTGTGGAGGTTCCTCAGAAAATTAAAAATAGACCTACCCTATGACCCAGCAATAGCACTGCTAGGAATTTATCCAAGGGATACAGGAGTACTGATGCATAGGGGCACTTGTACCCCAGTGTTTATAGCAGCACTCTCAACAATAGCCAAATTGTGGAAAGAGCCTAAATGTCCATCAACTGATGAATGGATAAAGAAATTGTGGTTTATATACACAATGGAATACTACGTGGCAATGAGAAAAAATGAAATATGGCCTTTTGTAGCAACGTGGATGGAACTGGAGAGTGTGATGCTAAGTGAAATAAGCCATACAGAGAAAGACAGATACCATATGGTTTCACTCTTATGTGGATCCTGAGAAACGTAACAGAAACCCATGGGGGAGGGGAAGGAAAAAAAAAAAGAGGTTAGAGTGGGAGAGAGCCAAAGCATAAGAGACAGTTAAAAACTGAGAACAAACTGAGGGTTGATGGGGGGTGGGAGGGAGGGTAGGGTGGGTGGTGGGTATTGAGGAGGGCACCTTTTGGGATGAGCACTGGGTGTTGTATGGAAATCAATTTGACAGTAAATTTCATATATTAAAAAAATAAAAAAAAATAATGTGCGAGAATATGCAGTGGGGGAAAAAGACTGTCTCTTCAACAAATGGTATTGAGAAACCTGGATAGCTACATGCAAAATAATGAAACTGGACCACTTTCCTACACTGTACATAAAAATAAATTCAGAATGGATAAAGGACCTAAATGTAAGACCTGAAACCATAAAAATCCTAGAAGAGAGGACAGGCAGTAGTTTCTCTGACCTTGGCCATAGCAATATCTTTCTAGATACGTCTCCTGAACAAGGGAAACAAAAGCAAAAATAAACTCTTAAGACTACATCAAAATAAAAAGTTTCTGTTCATCAAAGAAAAAACCAACCAAAGTAAAAAACAACCTACTGAATGGAAGAAGACATACAGATGGCCAACAGACACATGAAATGATGTTCAACATCATTCATCATCAGGGAAATGTAAATCAAAACCATGATGAGATATCATCTCATGCCTGTCAGAATGGCTAAACTCAAAAACTCAAGAAACAACAAGTGTTTACGAGGATGTGGAGAACAAGGAATTCTTGTGGACTGTTGGTGGGAATGCAAACTGGTGTAGTCACTGTGCCAGACAGTATGAAGGTTTCTCGAAAAATTAAAGACAGAATTAGCCTACAATCCAGTAATCGCATTATTGGGTATTTACTCAAAGAACATGAAAACACTAATTTGAAGGGATATATGCACCCCTATGTTTATTGCAGCATTATTTACAATAGCCAAACTATGGAGGCAGCCCAAGTACTCACTGATAGATAAATGGATATAGATGTGAGATATATATATAAATATCACACATCGGAATTCAGCCATAAAAAGAATGAGAAACAAAACAGCAAACAAAATGAAACCAAGAAACAAACTCCTAACTATAAGAGAACAAATAGTTAGTAGAGGGGAGGCAGGTAGAGGGATGGGTGAAATAGGTAAAGGGGATTAAGTATACACTTAAATTGATGAGCACTGAGTAATATATGGAACTGCTGAATCACTATATTGGATCTCTATATTGTACACCTGAAATGAATATAACACTGTATATTAACTACACTGGAATTAAATTAAAAAAAATAAAATACTGTGAGAGAAAATATGTCAAAGCTGTGAAGACAAAATTATTCTCATTCCTCATTAACTAGAGTGAAATCACTTATTTTGGACACAACAGAGGAAATAAAATATATAAATAAGCCCCAAGAACACTTCAGAAGTCCCTGTTCTATCTGTGAGCTTTCTGAGCAACGGAACAATTCTTGCTTTTCTGTGAGTCTATTTGGCAAAATTAATAAATTTGGGAACATAACATAGATTCCAACTCACTTTCAAAGTCTTCTGCCTCCAACTGAACTGCCCTTTTATCCAATGGATTAAGATTAAAGTCATAGAGTTCAAAAACTAAGCATTAAACAATGCTCTTTTAAGACAGTTTTGTCAAAAAAGAACCAAAAGTTTATTTGTGTTGCGAAGGTTGAAACAGACAACTCATTTTTAGATGCATATGGAACTGAAATTAACACTTTGAGGCTAGTGAGTTTTCATTTGTTCTTTTCATTTTAATAATATTCTTAACTGGGTTATGCATAAAGTAAGCAAATTTGATGGGCTCTCCTTAAATCCTAGGGAAATACATTCGCTAACCAGCTTCTCTAAGAAAATCAAGGAAAGCATATACATTTTTCAAAAAAAATAAATAGCCCTAATTGAGCTGACTATATCTACACTTAGAGTGTTCTGATTTGCACTTATGCATTTTAAATATTAGAAAGGAAATGTACATTATGATACTGTACTGTTTGCTTCTTTACAGGTTTGGTAATGGGTTTTCAGTGCCTATCTACGGTCTCTCACATATGACCTATTAGGAGTTGAAGGTTGGCACAGGAGACGAGACAAATTATCATGGATTTAATATCTATGTTCTTCAGTGTGATATATTTTGGTGACATTTGATCTGGCACATTCTATCTTTGTAAATGACTGCTAAAATCCAGTGGATCACCAAAAGAAATACTCCAGGTAGTAACTACTTTTCCCATTAATGGAGACCAACAATGTCTAGACATTGTCTACTTGTCTTCTGAATGTTTAGGAAATCACTAGACAAAGTACTTAAATGTAAAACAAGAGTTTAAATCTGATTTTTCTTTCTTCTCTTCTTATATAGCAAAGCCCTCCAATGTGTACAACATTATTGCATTTAACCTAACCAGGAGTTAATAAAGACTTAGTTTTTAAAAAATTGTTTTAGCATGTTTGGTTCTATTTCTCCTTTTCAAATACTCCTTCTCTCTAGTTAAGGCAGTCAACTTAATACTTATGCTCGGAGAAATTTAAGAATCCTTTACTTTAAGAAGACTGAAGTAAAATGGGAGTAAATTTCTCTTTCAAAGGTAATAAAATATTCATAAGAGAAGAGATTAAATACAGTTTCTCCACATAAAATTTTTTGAAGCATTCATTGCTGAACTTAGGATTCTTTTGATTAGTTTTCATTTATGCTTCTGTACCAACATCATTAAAAAACTTGAAAGCTTTTGTTATACAATTTTATTCTTTATTATTTCTCTACCTTCAATTTGCCTAATATCATAGATATTTAACAAAGTCTTTAATACAGAAATAAAATTTAAGTCTCTTAAATTCCTTGAAATGCCTGCCAAGACAGCGCATCAAATTAAAGAAGGAAATTAAATGTCTACTCTCTAGGACAAACCATGGAGATTACTTTTTACCTGAAGGCCTCTGTTCTCCAAATGACATTCTGACTTACATTTGTGTACAACAAATTAAGAAAAAGAACAAAAAACGACCCCCGTTAATGTATGTATTTCTTCACATTCCCAAAACTGACTCAGGAAATCCTAGACTCTTGTCTCCCTCATGAAGACATGGGCTTGGAATCCATGGTTCAGGGAAACCCCTCTAAGGAGGAGACAGACTCTACCCTAACCAATGTAGAGTATCACTATGCCAACAGGAAAACATTTTCGAAAGGAAAAATAAGTAATGGGCCTGGAAGGAAATTTTTTTTAGCAACTGTGATCTCCTCACGAAAGGAAAATTTGCTTTGCTTTTTAAGGAAAAATAACAAAATACATATAACTGTTCAAAGAGAAATGTGAACCTTGGTGTTTCATTCCATCATGATATAAATCTAAATGTGCATCTATTATAAAAGTTTGTTTCCCTGGAGTTTACAGGTTTAGCTCCCAAATTCTAAGCATAATCTAAACGTGGCTAAAGCAGATCAGTCTAGTTGTTATTGAGAAAATGAATAGTAAAGTTGTTCCATACACCTCAGAATATACATGTGTGGATGTGTGTGTGGATGTGTGTGCATTACATCTAATGTACGTGGGAGGATGAATCCATTCATCCTGTTCATCTAAAGAAACATTAATTTAGCAGACTTCATTCTCTTTAGAGTCTGGTTAATATGATAAATAATAAAATGCCATTCCATAAATAAACAACTAGCCATTGTGAGTCTAAAATGAGTCACCTTTTGCAGCTGGCTCACGTATATGGCAGGCAACAAGTTAGGTATGTTGCCTTGGGGACAATTCAGAATAAGCATTCCAGAATTAGAGGGAAAAAAGAATCTCATATTCTCCTTTTGAAGACTCCAGACCTATACTCTGGAGACAGCACAGCTTGTATTCCAGTGTTTTCCATTTATACTGAAACTCTAAGCTAAAGGAAAATAGCATGCAGATGTGCTGTTTGTGATTCGAGGAGGCTCTTTCGTGCCAGAGTACATGGTCAGTATAATGATCATATTTTAAAAGTATTAGCATTACATTTTTTCACAAACTATCACTTATTCCTAACATAAACAATGAAAAATTAAGGCCTAAGGGCAATAAATACCAGCACCTCCAATGTAGCCACTCTTCAATTAAAAATCAAAACAGTCAGGGCTTGCATCTCTAATGCTCTTCAACTGACACTCTGGCACCTGAAGATACTCCCTCAGCATTAGACCAGGTTTTCATGATGCAGGTGGTGGCTCCAGGTGCCTGAAGACCCTCTAGGATGAAGGCGGCTTCCTCCCAGAAGCTCCCTTGTGAGCAGCAGCCTTACAATTTGGGGGTTTTAGTGCTCACTGCATTATAATTATTTGAAAATCAGTAAACTCAATTAAACTGAACACTGCCCAGAAGAACTTGACCAAGCAAGACACAATAAACGGAGAACTCCTGCTATGGAGAAGTGTTTTCTTTGGGGAATTTTACAAATGCCTTTAAGTCATCAGTGAGTCACTAGTGAAAGAGGCAAATCATAAATGCTTTTCCAGTGGTCTAAGGGTTAGCACCTCCCCCCAAATGTCAGCAGCTGGTTCCCTGACCTTCAGCATGCACAGGCTGGGTATTCGTGCACTCACAATTAGCTCGTGGTACTTAACAAACAAACAAGAAATGCAGCATATGAAATTCTAGATAGAGACTCAATGTAAGTGAACAGACCAGACCAGACATGGTTATTATTCAAGAGCTGAAATACATTATGTGGTATAAACACTAAACTGGGGGGTTTTATATTTTGTCCAAAGGTTTTTTTCTAGTAGTGGTAGTATTAGGTAGAATATTATCCTTAACTTTGTGTAAGAAGTCTCTAATTAATTTCGTAAGCTACCTGCTATATTTAAAAAGTGACCTATTAGTGAGCTGAGTTCACCACCTTGCTTCTTCACAAATGTCTATCTTGTACTTTTCTTGTATTATTTTTAACTTTATTAAATATTATTACTTGGGCCATAAGTAGTTATATCCAGATATAAATTTATAAAGTGACACATTTTCAGTACCAACCATTTACTTCAACGTATTCCATAACAGCACATTCCATCAAATTAAGCTGCAAGATTTCCCACATTTGTTTTACATTCTATATGTATGGCTTATGAATAGCAATTTTGATGAATTCCAGCTGCTTTAGATATGCAGGCAGCCCCTTATAGAACAGATCTTTTCAATTCTTATTGTATTCAATGAGGCCCATTTTATTAAGTGGGCCACCTGGTAGGATAAAACACTAATAATTCTCCACAGAAAAAATGAAAAACAAATCACCCGGCTAAACTTAAGACCATCTTCCCTAACTGTGTTACTATCATATAACTAATATAAGTGAGAAGGAGTTCTAATCCTTTGGAAGAACTGAATTTAAATTTAAACAAGCCAGCAACCTTATGAATGACTCAATTGCTCGTTTATCTAATTACAATAACAACATTAAGATAATTTTCACCATTGGTGTGTGTTGCCTGGTCTCACAAATCTATCATGCACACTCAGTCTCCTCCTCCATCCCCCACACCCTCCCACTTCCGTCCAGCTGGAATACATCAGGGTGCAGAAGCCAAGTCAAATGTGAACCCCACCCTCCTCCATCCATTTTAAGGCACCTTCAAAGCCAGAGTACTGATCTAGTTCAGTTTCACCAGCAAAGCCAGCCATCCTGCTATTTAAGACTCCAGTTTGGGGTTTTTATAACTGCACATTAACATGAGAGCTTTGATTTTTGGTCAGCAACTTCAGCTGCACTGGGTTTCATCAGACTGTTGTACCCTTTCTGCAGAAGAGTCCTTATTATTAAATCTTCATAATCTTTGCTCTCGGTGTCGACCTCTTTCCTCATACCATCAACCTTTCTGAACTACCATTCAATAACCAACCCTAAAGAGCGTAACGTTTCCCTTCCAAAAGGTCAAAACGGAACCGCCATTATGCATGTTTTCTCCTTTGCACACCCTGTATCATTTGTGCACTGTCGCAGACAGCAGTCATTTCAATGTGCACAGAAACGCTCTGGCCAAGATACATGCAGCGGGGGAGGCGGGGTTGGAGAGAAAGAGAAGCTGCGATAGGACAAAGAACTTACTTTGTTGTTCCCCTGTGCACGTAGCCGCAAGGAAAAAAACAAAAAAGAAATACGTTAAACATAAACTTATTTAAAAATTGTAAGGTTTTTCATGCTAGAGCAAAATCAAAACAAATAATTTAACTATTCACTGACATCCCAGACACACACACAGCACCCCGAGCTCATGGACAAGTCAAAGAATCCACTTATATTAAATGAAATCATGTATTTATAACAGCAGAAAATTATGACAGAGATTTCCCCCCTTCTTTCTGCTCGGAATCCTTGGAGTATGGGGACCTGGCCAAAAAGCACTGGTTTGAATTGGTAATAAGTGAACTGTTAGCATGAACGGCAAAATAGTATGTCAGCTTGCCCTTTCCTGACAGCCCCTCCTCCAACATGCCAAGCAGTGGAAAATTTCATCAGCCAATGCATTTTTAAACAAACACTGCATCCTTGGTTTCAAAGAAGGTGGAAAAAGAAAGGAAAAGAGAGCAGAGGAAAGGAGTGGGTGGTTCTGGGGAGACAGGGTAAGCAGACCAAGTTACGACCTCCATCTGTACCATTCCTCTACTTCATAAATTATGCGTTTTGTCTTGGGTTGGCATGGGAAGTGAAAGCTGTATAGTGGGGATGTGGCCAAAATAAACACTGGTCCACATTCAAGAAAATGGGTCTGGAAAGGTTAGTTACAAAAAATGTAGTCGTTTCTAAAAGAGACACTCTGGATAGAGACACAGAGAGCAGCCAGCGACAGGCGGCGGGCAAATGGGTCTCCTGTTTCAAACTGGAGCTGCAAGAGTATGATTTATATCAAACAATTTAACGCACATATGGCTTAAAAAAATAAAATGGTGATTCATTACTCCCAGGGCAGCCGAGTCCTTGCAGGGTCAGATCCTGTGGGGAAGACATGATGGGATATGGGCAGGGAACAGATCTGAATTCGTCTCACAAGGGGCCCAAAAGGAATTTCTCGCTGAGATGCGGAGTTGAAGAGAGCTGGTAGTAAAGTGTGTGCATCTGTGGAGGAGGCTGAACACAGGGTGCAGTAACATGTTGGGCTGGAGATCTGGCATTTACTTTTAAAAGAGGATGTGGAGGGAGAAATACTCCACACAGAAATTTTCGGGAGAGGGGCAATGCCAACTGGTGACCCTGGGGAAATGTCTATTCCAAGGACCATCACGGCCATCATATTTAACAATGATATCAGTTTAAAGACACCGATACAATAGTGTAGAGAAGCTTCTTGGCATTGTGAGTTGCCATGATATAACTGTTAACATCACTGGCTTCTATGAGATATAAATAACGGTATAAGAATGAATGAAGGGGGGAGAAAAGAGTCTCTGTAAGGAATCTGCCAACCGTTCAATAATGCAGTAAAGATCCTCACAGGGAGTTTTATCAGGAATAAAATACTATTTTAGAGAATAACAAGACCCCGGTTCTCCAAAGAAGTGCAATATTGCTGAAAATACCTCAAACAGATGGAGTTTATTGAATTCCACAGCAGTGCAGCTTTTGATCTACCAAATAAGTTTCAGGAGTTCAACCAAGTATTTTTGCACATTAGGGAATGACTGGCTTCTCTGCTCGATGGCAGATGGTTCTGTTTGTGGTGGCAACAGTGATGTCACAGAGTAGGGGGCCTTGATCCTTAAATATGAGAAACATCCAAGTGGAGGACATGGTGTGGCTTTGCCATTTCTTGTTTCCTTCAATCATTTCCCAATTGTCTATTCTGAGAGAGGCATAACAGTCATGAATGGTGAACCATAAATGTTTTATAATTCCTTCCACTACACTGTGTGGCAGCAGTTTATGTTTAGATCACGGCAAGTACCTCCACTGAAGAAAAACTAAACTCTTCAGAATTGGTCATGTGGCCGCTCGATGTTCTGTGGGAAGCACTGCTGAATAAGCTAAGAATAAAGTGATGTGTAGTCGGACTCAGCACGGGCATCGTCAGTCTTGTGTTATTAGATGGCTGAATAAATAAATGCATAGGAGTGGTCATCCCGTACTAATAAATATTTACGGAGGTCTGGGGGCATTCCTCTTCTCTCCCTAGAATGACACAGAGACCCTCCCCCCAGTTGTTATTTGCCACAGAGAAAAGTTAGTTTTAGAGTCTATCCAAAAGGAATTTCTGAAGTCCCCAAAGACTTCATTTATTGAATGCTTTCAACTTCCAGAGCAGTCCTATTAATTATAACTGGGAAAGTCTTGAATTCAGGGGTATATGAAGTTTCAGGTGTTTCACTTTCTACTGCCATTTTTCATCACTTAAGAAATCATACCCTACAGGAGCCTGGGTGGCTTAGTTGGTTAAGCTTCTGACTTGGGCTCAAGTCATGATCTCACGGTTTGTGAGTTTGAGCCCTGCGTCCGGCGTAGGCTCCGTGCTGATGGTGCAGAGCCTGCTTGGGATACTTGCTCTCTCCTTTCTCTCTGCCCCTGCCCCACTTGTGCTTTCTCTCTTTCAGAATAAATGAATAAACTTTAAAGAAAGAACAGAGGGGCACCTGGGTGGCTCAGGTCATGATCTCGTGGTCCGTGGGTTTGAGCCCCGCATTGGGCTCTGGGCTGACAGCTCAGAGCCTGGAGCCTGCTTTGGATTCTGGGTCTCCCTGTCTCTCTGCCCCTCCCCCACTCACTCTCTCTCTCTCTCTCTCTCTCTCTCTCTCTTTCAAAAAATGAATAAATGTTAGAAAACATTTAAAAAAATGAACAGAAATCATATCCTCTAGGGGAGGACCATCTATCTATACAGTCAATGGAAGTCTCTTAAGAAGCTCTGCAGTATTTAATTTAACAAATAGGCAATACTGAATTTGCACCAAATTTATTTCCAGGGCATCCACTACTCTACAGTTCTGCTTTCAGATAGCCAGCTGGCCACTATCTGAGGGCAGGCTTGTGAATTCTCACTTTCCCTGACAGCCCCTCGGGCTCACTCCTGACTGACAGATTTCTAAGCCAGCCTGTCCACAGGGCAACATGACCCCTGTGGACAACAACTCTGCTTCCTTAACCAACAGGTAAGGAAATTCTCCCTCATTTGCCTAAGTCCCACTAATCCTTTGCAAAGAAAAAGTAACTACTAAACTGGGGAGTGCAGCTTCATGGACCATTAATGATTTTCAGCAATAATAATAAAGGCTACGTGGCATTGAACACATTCACTCAGTTGCAGGCACCAAGCTAGATGTGATATGCAATAGTTCTCATTCAATCCTATAAAATCACACAGAGGAAGGTATCGTTATTTTGAGTTTAAAAAAGAATACACAACTGACGAGTTAAGTAATTTGCCTGAACCACAGGGCTAATAAATAGAAGGACTGGGATTCAAATATGAGATAGATCTGACTTAAAATCTACTTCATTTCACTGCACACAAAATGTTCCAAAGAATTTGGAATCCTTTAATGTTTATATATACTTTAAGTCCTACTATTAGCTGACAAAACTGTGCCAAAAGATCAGTCATTTTTTATACCTTGTTCTTTAGATTTTAATCAAATTTCCATTTATTTGTATTCACACTTACTGATGCATGCACATACATTTCTACTATAAAATAACTTTTAAAAGTTCTTTAACTGTAGCCTACAATACTGATATACACACACTTTTTATCTGTTTCATCAGTTTAAAAAAAAGAAACCAAACCAAAATACTATTAACTAATTCCATTAGAAACATCTTTAATTTGAAATTGTAGAACAATTTAATTATTTAACAATATAAAATTTTATAGTGGTTATAATTTCAATTTAATGGCCAAAGGAAATAGAAGTTAAAGAAATAAAATTCCGCTAAATCCAAATTCAGATTTACATATATCTTTAAAGTATTGTGGCTTCTCAAAAAGATCAGGTGACTGGTAGAATGCTAAATTTGTGGCTCAGAGAGGTTATGTGTAAGTTCAGTGTCATATTGGGAAACTGAATCCAGGATGCCTCATTGAGGGTCACATATTATACTGTTCAAATAAGAAGTCTACATTTTGCTTTGGATCCAGAACGATTAAGGGGCAAAAGGTAATTAGAAAATCCACATGGGAATACAGATGGGCTGTTGCATTTTATACATTCACTATAGTTTCTACCACATTGTAATTATTTAGTTGCATCCCCCATTTCCACTAGACTTGAAACTCTTATAAAGTAAGAACTGCATGTTTTTTATATTCGAATTTCTAGCGACCACCATAATGGTGATGGATGAAGGGAAGGAAGAAGGGAGAGAAGAGAGTGGAAGAGGAAGAAAGAAAGAAAAAAAATCTGTAGAAAACTCCAAAAGAAAAAAACAGGTAATAGAACATTATGATATGAATGACATAAAAATATTCTTCATGTGGACATGATAGAAAAGATATGATGGGGAAAAGCGTGTAATAAAAAAGTGTGCAATCTTAGTTGGAAAAAAAAATGTGTCCAAAAACAAAATGTGGAGGATGGCTGTTTATCTAAATGAGGCTGAAATTACACAATTTTTAAAAATAATCTTTGTAGATTTTTTCCAATAAAAATCTTGTATAAAAAGCAGAAAGTTTTGAGTCTTGACTTATGTCCATGTATGACAAATGTTTCATTATTAGAATAGAGATTGATTTGCTGTCAACTCAATGGTTTATTGATACAAAACCCAAATGACCCTCCAGAAGTCCTAAAAATTTACTTACAGAGAGACATCTGTTACTAGGTTAATCTGACTTTTTCATCAAATCTTTCTAAGTTAGGAATAACTGTAGCTAAAAGTATCCGTCCCTCCAAATCTAAGCATGTTCACAAAATGAATGTTTACATAAGCATTCTACTTAGATTGCTTTCAGTAGTTAGCTGCCATTTAAACATCTGAAAGTCAAGCAATCGTGTAATATAACCTCTACAACTACATGGTGCGTAAGAAATGCAAATGTTGTTTATGATGAAAACTGAGAAAAGCAATGTTCATGGCACGCTGCCAAGTTTAATTTCCTGTCATGTCTTTGGCATACAGTAAAAAACCCCTTTGTCTTGATCGTCCAAGCAACTGTACCAAAAGTATACTTATAAACAGAAATGATATTAAAACAATCAAACAGATCATGTGGGACAACCCTAGCTTTGCTTAAAATTGAGCATTCTGATAAAAAATAGCAAATGTTTCATTGAGCGTCTTCTTTCTGTAGAGCTATGGATACATGAAAATCCCAATTTATAAAAACAATTCACCAGGGATAGGTAATTTTGCTTTGCCAAGACAGTTTTCCCTCATAAGAGATGTATTGCATAATTTCTTTAAATACCAAAATTGTCTAGTATATTTAAGATAAGTTTGGCAAAATCATGACTGAAGAAAACATTTTCACAAACATTACAATTGCATGGTAGGAAGACACACACACACACACACACACACACACACACACACCACTAATATATTATATAACCAATATAATATTTTATATAACCAATTTTCTATTATTTGGTAGATAGAAAATAGCATAAACTATTTATGATCTCACTGGGATACATTATAATATTTACAGTGTTTTAGCTCTCATCTTAGTAGGCTGTGATGAAAATAATTATCATCATCATTATAAATATATACTTATTTATTTTAAGAAGGGGGAGGGGCAGAGAGAGAGAGAGAGGGAGAGAGAGAATCTCAAGCAGGCTCCATGCTGTTAGCACAGAGCCCAATCTCAAGAGTCTAACACTTAACCAACTGAGCCACCCACGTGCCCCACCATCATTATTATTATAAATAAAAAAAGAGTGCTTGCTTGTGTCCACCATATTCAGTGCTTTCCCTGCATTCTCTCACTTTATCCTGTCAACAAGCTATAGGGGACTCTTGCTATTTCCATTTTAGAAATGGGAGTTTTGAAACCTAAAAAAGCTAGGTAACCTTCCTAAGATCTCACAGCTTCTATGTGAATTTCTGGAATTTCAGTCTAGGTAGTTTGACCCTAAAGCCTGTGCTTGAACACACATGCTCTACACCTTCTCATAATACCCAGCCTTATAAGACTTTTAAAAATGTAAATCTTATGTCAGTAACTGGCTTGAAACCCTCTAATGGCTTCCCATCTCACTCAAAATAGAATCAAATGCTCACCACTTCCTTCAAGGCCAATACAATCTGCCCTTGACCACCCTCTTGGAAACTATCAACCACTTCTGTCCTCCCTCATTGTGTTCCGGACTCACTGATTTTTTGCTGCTCCTCTAAGACACTGAGCTGGCTTTGCACTTGTTAGTCCTCTCCACAAATATTCTTCTTCAGACTTCCATTTCATTTACTCAACTCTTCACATGGGGCCTTCTCTAATCATCTTTACTAAAATAAAGCTTGCCTGCCCTTTTCTCACTGTTTGTCCCTTTAATATTCTTTATTTTTTTTACAGACTGTATCGTGCTCTTAAAATCCCACTATATAGTTATACAGTTATCCATTCACTTGTTTAATGTCTGCTCCTTGGGGGTATGACCTTACTGTTCACCTCTGTTGCCCTACTGCCTAGAGTGGTGCCTGGCAAAAAGCGTGTGCTCAATACGCTTTTGTGGAATGAATGAATTAAAAATTAAGTATATGTCCATTTTTAATACAGAATGTTTGTGAAATTGAACACACTACCATCAATGGATAGGGAAGAGTAATAGGAAATGATCAGAATTAAGAACAAAAGTAGAAGTGGTACTCTGATTTTACAAATGATTTCTCATGTGCAGTTTTTAGAGTAGCATATAGCTATGTAAATATGTACGTACACAACTGATAAAATTTGGACAATTATGGAAATCATATAGATACCTCTGTACTTGGATATCACTAGGAAAGGGGCTTGTTGCACTTCACATGGGAGAGCATAGGGTTAGTGTGGGCGAGGGGTCATTGTTTTAGGTGCTAATCAGACAAAGGTAGGTTGGGATAGGGTTAAGAGGTCTATGTGTGAGCTAAATAACATCAATGAGAAGAACATTTTGGCATAAATCCTCAATCACTTACCTCTGGAACTTGGTTAAATTCCAATGCAACCTCAGGGATGTGGTCAAGTCTAAAGTTCCCCCAGAGACGCCTCATTTCCGCCACCCCCACCCCCCCCGCCCGCCACTGGTGCCCATATTTCAGGCTCTCCTGAGAAGACTCTTCGTATTTGGGGCCTAGAAATGACCTGACTTGTCCTATAAACTGATCTAGAGCCAAGTAAGCACCAAAAGGTCAAGCTGGACTAAATCCCCAAGGCTGAGTCTCTGAACTTTTGTTCTGAGCAGACACCTGGATAGTGCAGCATCTCAAGGGGAACAGTGAGTAAGCAGTGAGAGCCACTCATTCGCAGCGTCTGCTTAATGGTGTGTGTACATATGCTGGGTGGGACTTTTGAAATTTAAATCCAGACGTTTTCCAAACAAATTCTGTTTATTAACTTGAACGAGAGAAGTGACTTCAAATACTTGAAGTGTATTTATAAAGATAAGTAGGAATTGCAATATAATGTTTTTCTTCTTTCACACTCCAAATGCCATTAATCAGAATTTGAATGCAGATATAATTTTGGATTCAGGTACTATAGACATATTGAAAGGAATTTTATAAAAATAAGTATATTTTTAAGGCTATGAAATAGTGTTATGGCATGATATATATGCCATGGCTATATGAAGAATGTTATAATCCACTGTATGACTACTGGGACAACTGTGGAAAACCATAAAAAAGCCACATAAGGAAAATAAAATTTTAAATTAAAACAGAGAAACTCTCTTTGTCTGAGATTGGATATATTATGTTTTATGGCAGAGTAGGACATTTTCTCTAACAAGTATATTGATAAACTTCTTAAAATAGAACCTAAGGGAGAAAAAGAAATATGAAGCGAATTAAGTCAAAAGAGAACTAGTTTCTCCAGTATATAGTATGTAGAATTATGTCTTCTTAAACATGGTTAATAATTGTAAAATAATAGTTATATGCAACTTACTAAAGATTTATCAGGATAAACCCCAGCTCTTAGTAGAGATGCCTTCCAGCTGTCCACATCCTCCTGTGAGTCACATGCCAGCTCAAGGAAGCGATAGTCTTTGTATACATTCCTGGAATTAAAAAAAAATCATACTTTCAGTTCTGAACCAAATTCAAAATGATTTTATACCGCTACGGACAACGATGATACAAATGACAGTCCACGTGGATACTTCTCTGACAGTCACTGGAGGAAAACAAAAGCAATTCACTGTGTTTAAAATAATTAGCACATTCCTATATTATTATATAATCCTTTTTAAACTTTAAGGAATTCAGAGCCCCTTGTACTGCTAAGCAATAAGCAGTGAAGGAAGCGCAAATGCTCTCAATATGACACACTGGATGCCAAGTGAGAGGTGTTCCAGGGGAATGGATTTGCTGTTGCCTAGTGATTAATTGATTTTCTGAAACTATTTTATAAGTCTAAATGGCTCATAACACTGTAAAAGGTATGGCAATAATCTTACAAACTTAAAACACTAAATTTGATTCAAAACAGAAAGGCTCATCGATACTGTGAAAAGAAAAAACAAAACATCAACCAGTATTTAACAGAGTGAAATGCCTATAAAGTGCATATTTACAACTGGGACAATCCTGTAATTTTCTTTCTTTTCCTAACAATAAAAGGATACATAAGATGAAATACATGCCCATTTAGAAAGATTTGGAAACTAGATAAAAGTCTAAAAATGGTGACAATCATCCATTTTCCACTGTTGATAGATAAACATTTCTTTATACTCTTGTTCTATCAATGTTTCACACAGTTGAGGTCTCCCCTACCCACTTCTGTCTCCCTTTCTCTCTCTCTCTCAATTTTGTGTCCTTATTACTATTATTACATTATGGCCATTTACTTATGCCATTACATCTTCATAAACATCAAATTAGAATGGTATAATATTCATTAATATAAATGTATGATAATCTACTTAACCTCTTTAAATATTAGATAATTAAGTAATTTCTTTTTTTATAATCATAAATAATGCTTAAGTGAGTATTTTTATCCATAAGCCTTTCACATCTACTAATATTATTTTCTGAGGATGGATTCCTATAAAAAAGTTACAGGATCAAAATTACAGTCATTTTTTAAGATACTCATATGCATTATCAATCACCTTTCCAGCAGAGATCATCCAATTTACATGGATATTAGTGGTATACAAAAATTTAAAGTCTTTTTCTCTTCTTCTTATTCTATCCCAAGGTATACTCACTTATGCCTAAGAGCGTTAGTTTATACTGAAACTCAGATAGCTAACAAATTTATCTCTTTTGCCCAGGACTGCCCTAGATTCACAGTGTTTACTGACTCCTCCACTTGAGTATCTCAAGGGCACATTGACATGAATGACTGAACTGGTGATTTTAACTTGACTTCCCTACCTTCCACACTCTTATATCCTCTTTCATAAACCACCTAAAAGCGTACTTCCTGTACGCTGACCACCATCTCACTGCCACCCTCCCTCAAACATTACAGTAGCCTCCTCACATGGCTCCTTTAAATTTGCTCTCCACACTTGGGGTGCCTGGGGGGACTCAGTCAGTTAAGTTTAAGTGTCAGACTTTAGCTCAGGTCATGATCTCACAGTTCGCGGGTTCAAGCCCTGAGTTGGGCTCTGTGCTGACAGCTCAGAGCCTAGAGCCTGCTTCGGATTCTGTGTCTCCCCCCTCACTGTCCCTCCCCCACTTGTGCTCTGTCTCTCCTTTTCTCTCTCAAAAACAAAACAGTGTGGAGTGCTCCCCACACTGAATCCTCGTGATCTCCTGAAAATGTGAATCAGATATTTTTACCCATGGAGTAAAACGCTCCATTAGTCACCTGCTTTTAGGGAAGGACTATACTCTATCATGGCCTATAAAACCCTGCAGTCTGGCCCCTTACTATTACCTTCCTTTCCAGCTTCTTTTCACACTCTGCTCTCCTTTGCTTTTTCTGCTCCAGCCATGCTGACTGTCTTTGGCTTCCTCAAATGTGCCATGCCTACTCCCAAGGTCTTTGAATACACTGCTCTCTGCCTGTAGTTCTTTTTTTCTTCCCTCCTTGCACATTAAAGCTTATTCTTTCTTGGAATCTCAGATCATATTTCTATTCACCTTTCCTTCATAGCATTAATTACAGTTGTGAATTCAGAATTATAGGAGTTTCTTATTTATTTATTTATTTATTTATTTATTTATTTATTTATTTATTTATTGTCTATCTTTCCAACTAGCCCACAAGCAACATTAGGACAGGGAATGTATCATTTTCATGTTTATTATTTTATTCCCAGGGGATTCTGGAAAGGTGATGACTTAATTGTGCTCTGCTTCCTCTCCACTTCTAACTTAGGTCAAACACATCCTTTTTTCTTAAGTCAAGCAGATATCAGGACTGGTCCTCAGGTAAAGGGTGTGAACTAGATAGTTGTACTTTCTTGCTCTGTGCTGAACAAAGCTGTGGAGCCACAGCAAGAAAAGTCTAAGGCAAGGACCAGCACGTAGGAGCTCTTTGGTAGGGCTGTCCTTCAATGATCACAGGATCCTGGGTGTGCCTGAGTTTTCTCTACCCTAATGTAGAAGAAAGGCTACCTCCTGGTGTCTCAATGGGTAACTGGCAACTTGCATATTTTGGGCCATGATGACTGAGATGTCTGTGCCCTCCCACCTTCATAGGACCAGTCCACTTGAAGTATCCAGCAGTTGGACCTGTGCCACAATGAACAAAGGAAAATAAAAGGACATCTAATAGGGAGGTATAATAGCCAGAGAAATCATGAATGAAGAGAGAAATCAGAACAGTATATCAATACAGAACTGTCAGGGGAAGCAGAAGAATAGTATTTGAAGAGGTAGAAGTACAACATTAAGAAAAAACTTCCTGGAACTAGACAAAAGATTTTAAGTTAAAATAGTTAGTAGATGGAGGAGAGGATAATGAATGTTGAAACCAGAACTGGTAGAGTTCACGATCTAGTAGGAGAATTTTAAAAACTGAAAAGAGAGAGAAGTTGTGAAAGTGTGGAGGAAAGACCCAGAACATCTAACCTGTAAATAAAAGGAGATTCAGAAAAAGAAAAGGAAGGTGAGGGGAGAAAAATAATTAGAAAAAGAAACTACTGTTTATAAAAGAATCTTATCCTGGTTTTTAGAAAGATCTGAATCTACACATTTTAAGGGCTGTTTCATGTATACTTGATGAGCAAAGATACCACATGGACATATGTTAATACAATTCTTGAGCTCTGAGATAAAGAAAACATGTTCAAGTCTTCCGTAAAGAGACAGCAAGTTGCTTAGAAAGAAGAAAGAATTAGACTGGCACTGACTGAACGCTCAAAAGGTAGAAGGCAATGAAGTAACACTCATGGACTCTTAAGAGGCTGCAGAGACCTACAACTGGCTGGGCTATCACCACACACCTCACCTGTGGGAGTTGCCTAAGCAGGGATGAAGTTACAACAGCACCAAATGAACTCGCAGGGCATGTTCAAGATGAGGGAAGACAAAGAGGAGAAAAACAGTGGTGAGCAACAGCACTGGCGACATCCACAGAGTCAAATAAAAATAAATAATGATAGCCCATCTGAGAATATGCAGTGTAAGGGCTAACGAAAGACTCTTAAAGTAAAAGAGACACACTGCAACAGGAATTCAAATAGTCTAAAGGTTGGGGGAGGGTAGGAGGAAATAAAAAATGCTCCCCAGGTCTTCTCTGATGGGTGCAGGCTCAGAGAGTAGGGCAGTAAAGGGGTCCCAGGGGTCTCACTGTTAAAAGTGGGTGTGGGGGGAAGTAGGAGAAGGAAGGGTTTGGAGGAGAAATATTTGGTAATTTACCTCATGGAATAATAGGACTATGCACTGGTGATGAATGTAAATGTTAATGAAATAAAAAGTACAGAAAAAAAGGAGAAATTAATAGCCTTTTGATCAAGTAAAAAAAATTTAAAAAAAGAAGTAACAAAATAAGAAATTTTAATAAGATGGCAGGAATAAATTTAAGTATATTAATTATGAAATTAATGACAGACTGAATTCTTTCAGCTAGTCAGTTAAATTAGGTTTATAAAAGTTACATATTATTTGGAAAAATAAACAGGCAAAAAGAAACCAGGCACAAAACAAAGAAATACAAATTCAAGAATGGCAATATTAATAACAGACAAGATGGAATTTAAAAGTACTGAACAGGATAAGTAGTTTAAAAGCACTAAACAGAATTAATAGAAATATTATTATACAATAGTATAAAACACAATTTGTGAAGACTGGAAAATACTCATAAACCTTTTTTGCACCAAATTACATAGTAGGTAAGGAAAGGAAGCTAATGCTATTAAAATTGCAAGATGAACTTGTAGTTATTATATGTATACAATTAGTTAAAATATAAATATAGAAAAAAAACCTAATATGACTCTTTTCAAGTTGTGCAAATGTAATGGACCAAAGTAAGTAAGCAGATAGAAGATAAAGATTTTTCATTAGCCATAAAACATTTACAAAAATCACTCTTACACTTGTACCTACACACATACACAATACCAACCTTAAGAAACTTTTAAAAAGAGAGATTATATAGATCACATTCTTTAATCAAAAAATTTAAAAAAAGAAAAAGAAAAAAAAGAATTTCTAAAAAAAGAGACCAAAAAAACCCCTTAAAACATATTCTTAGATAATCCTTGTATTACAGAAGAAACCAAAATTAAAATTACAAATTATTTAGAAAGCAATAAAAAATATAAACACATTGTATGCAACCAATGGAACACAGTGAAGGCTACAGGAAAACTTAAGGCCTTAAATATTTTCATCATTTAGAGAGAGGAGGAAAAAAAGTCAATATTCAAAAAAGAGTTGATATTCATCTATGGGGATTATAAAGTTATGATAAAAAAATAAGCCAAGAAGAGGAATTAACATAGATTAAAACCAAAATTAATAGAAAATATAAAAATAACATAAAGGATAAAGACATCCGCAAGAATTTTCCCCTTAGAAATAGATAATATAACACTAATTAAAGGAGAAAACAAAAGTATACAAGATCACAAATAAGAAAGGATAGGATACATAATCACAAATAATCGAGGAGATGGAAAAAATCAAATATTATATGCAAAAAACCTATGGCAAAAGTAAGAGCCTAAAGGAAACTAATAATACTCTAAAAAGTATAAATTACCAAAATTAACTCAAAACCCAAGTGGATTTTACAAAACACTACTAGGCTATACTTCCAATAACTTAGATATGGGAGAATATTCCATTCATGTTAGGAGAAAGCCTATAGAAAACATAGGAATACATTTTTTAAATTAAGAAAATGGAAAAATCTTAATGAATAACATAAAATAAGATCTTCATAAATGGAAAGTCATATTTGACTGTGTTGTTTTGATTACTCTATGTTGTTAGGTCTTACAAAGTGACCAGTGCTAGTAGGTATTCAATTAATATTTATTGAATAATGAGTATCATCACACCTATAAAAATACTGACCATCATCCTTAAAATACCTTTACAAATTTTATAATATAAAAGTGATTTTCCATCAAGGTTTAATATTTTTGCAAGGGGGTGGGCATTTTTACACATTTATGCCAGTGATATTCTTTGTTCTGATTTCATTAAGACATTTTTTTGTATATTATTGGAATGATTTCTCACTTTTAATTTCCATTTACCTGACATATCTTTGCCCCTTCTTTTATTTTTATCCATTTGCTTTACTGTTAAAAAAGATATATTGGTTATAAATGCCAACAGTATAGTTGGGTTTTATTTTTCATCCCAATCTGAAAAGCACTGCCTACGATTAGGAAAGTTTGAATCATGTTTATTTCTTGCCATTGCTGTATGCTTGGTTTTAGTTTTGTCATTTTGATAAATGCTCCTTACTATTTCCGTTGCATATGTTGATTAATGAACTGTCTTTTTGGCTTCTATATTTTTTTAGTGGCTTTCATTTCTACAAGTATATGATTATTTTCTTTCTTTCTTTCTTTCTTTCTTTCTTTCTTTCTTTCTTTCTTTGGAAAATAATTATCTTTAGGTCTTCCAAATCATTCCTGAGTTCAATTATATATATATAATATATATAAATTATATATAATATATAAATATATAAAAATATTAATATATAAATAAATATAAATATAAATAAATATATATAATATATATAAATTCCTTTTTGAGGAATTTAGAAGTATTTACTTCCTGCCACTTTATCTCCTGCATTTGCTAATCTACCTAGAAATACTGACCTAGAATATTATTTCTGAATTATTGTTTTCACATCTCTTTAAGAATCTTTTTGTTTTTGTTTTAGTATTTTATTTTGTTACACTTAAGCAATTATTTAAATGGAGCTCTATATGTTTAACTTGAATAAATATTTATCGTCAGGCATTTTCCACCTGGACTTCCCCATTTGTAAATTCTTACTTGGATTCACTTTTTGAATTGGCTTCAAAGTAGAGTTGGCTATTTGGATTTTGTGTTGGCACAGTATCCACATTTCTTTCATTGATTCAGTAAGGAGAATAGAAGTTTCTTTTCTTTATCTTCCTGTTTAGCTCCATTTTTCTTAATCAAGGTAAAGCATGCAGTGGTTACTCATAACATTTCAATCCAGTTCGCTCCCATGAGTTTTGCAAATAGTTGATTAACATTGCTACTTTCCATCTCCATTGTATATGATCTTTTGGATATAGCAATGGATGGAGAAGGGTAAAAGAGAAGCTTCTAATTTTTCACTGTCTTAAAAAGAGAAGTCATCTCATTTAAACTCCATTAACCCCTGCAAAGTTGGTAACAGAGCTGTTTTACAGTTAGGAAACGGAGATTCAAAGAGATTAAGTCAAGATCACATAGCATACAAAAGGCACAATGTGGGCCAACCACAGTCCTTGGCATATGGCCTCCGCAAAACAAATATTTGTCAAATGAATGGAATGAATGAATAAATGAATGGATGAATGAACAAATGAACGATGGAATGAACTTGGACTGTGTTTATCTTTAAAACCAACTTTTTTATGTTTGATAGAATCCTTACCTTTCCACAGAAAACCTAAGATAAAAAACTTTGAAGGGACAAAGCACAACCAGCAGAATGAGTACTTTTAATTAAAAGTGGGACATATTTAAAGGAAATATAGTCTCCAAGTACGAAGGTTTATTGTTGAAAAATTTGAAAGGTCGTATCTTTGCTACAGGGCAGAAAGGGTAATAGATTATCTTGATAGAAATCAAAATTCACCAGCTTTTAATTTTCTAATTACCTCTACCATAGCTTTTAAGCTACTACTTAAGTTTCCATTTGAGGCATTTCCACTGTACAGTATGACTCCCTTTAAGATGTAAAAGGTATGGGGAAGGCAAATCTGGACAAATGCCATGGGGGTTCCTGGCCAGCTGGAAAGCACAGAAAGTAGCGAGGGTGCAGACTTTCCACATTCTCTAAGCAGATCTGAAGAATTCAGCTTTGGCCCATTGTCATTGACCTTTCTCCAGAGTATTTTCTTTCAGGGGCTCTTCACATGGAAAAATCTTGATTTTTTTTTTTTTCCCCTCAAAGGATAGCCAAATTCTTGAGAGGGAAAATAATTATCTGGTTGAAACATTAGAAGAGGGTCAAAGGCTTCTGGTGGCTTTGGCTGCTTCATTTTTACCCATTTTTGAAGCCTCATGTTAGGCTGTGTCTAGACATCCAAGAAGAGTTGGATACAGGTCTAAAACACTGAACGGAGCTGATTTACTGGAAGTCTCATAAATTCTGTGGATGTAGCTTCCAGGTTCTCACCACATGCTGTAGCTGTATAGATAACCCACAGCAATTTGTACTGACTGAATTTTTTTGTTTAGTCTATTTCAACTACCATCATGCAGATATGAGCTTCTGAATGATTTCACTACGAAATCAAGCTTAACTATGTGTTTTATAGTTTGAAAAATAAAAGTTACCTCAACATTAAAAATGAGCATGAGAAATTTTATCCCATAGGTAAAAGGTTTTTAAGTGCTACACTGAAGAGAACATGACCACATGATGGGTCCGTGTTTTGATTAGATGTATAACTTTCATTTACATGTCCTAAGAATGTCTTTAGGTGTTAAAAATATAAAGTTTAATTTGTTTACCTATGGCAGCTCTTTAAACATCTGGGACCAGATATTATCTGTCCCTCAAGTCTTCTAAGTCTCCAAGCTGACCTTTCTGCCAATTTTTTCAAATGTTTCTCATATGAAGACATTTCTAGATAACACAACACTCTTATTACCCTTCTGTGGATTTGCTCTATTTAAAAAGGATTTTCTGAAAATGATGTGCCCACAACTGATCACAAATCTCCTGATACAATATTATCCAGATGGAAGGAAGAAATTTGGTGGAATTTTCCCCTACTTTCTGGACAGTAAACTTTTACTAATGTAAGCAAATAGCATGTGGTAGAATAAAGTAAAGACCATGAAAACACCTGTTGAAATCCAGACTGTGCCATTAATTATCCTATATGACACTGGGTAAGGTAACCTCTCTAAGTTTTAATGTACTCCTCTATAAAATGGGGAAGATAGCATCTATCTCAGGCTTATAATGATAATAAAATAAGGTTACAAGTGTGACACGCTTATTTACACAGTGCCCAGAATCAGGTAAATATGCAAGCAAAATATACACAATACAAAAACTACTATTATTCATTATTCTCACGGCCTTTAGGTCCTTTGGGCTTGACCTCCTATAAAACCAGACTTCTCCTGTACTGAATATGTACAGACTTTTTTAAAAAAAAACAACCATAAAGTATAATTTATATTTGGCATTATTACATTTCATTTGGTTAGTCTGGCACATTTCCCAATTTGCTCAGATGTTCTGAATTACAATTCTGGCAACTATCAGACTCACAATTCTTCCGGTTTTGTATTATCTGTATATTTATAATAACATAATATTCCCATGTCATTATCAAAGATATACTATAGAACTAAACAGACCTCAAAAGATCCCATGCCAGAGTTAATGTTCTGCTAACTGGTACCCATTGGTATCAACAGTAAAATGACACTTAATCACAAATCCATCATATTTGTACTACACTACCAAGTCATGTCCCTCTATTTTCTCTCATGTATATTCCAAAAGAGTGTACCAAGATCTAATTACATATCTGCTAAATTCTATTAAAAAATTGAAGTCAGTTTGGCTCAACTTGTTTTTTAGATTCAAAGCAAGTTCCTACTGACCACTGATTTCCTTTCTAAATATTTAACTATCAATTTTACAATTAATTATCAACTTACAGAGCAGGGCACTGATGACAAACTCATTGATCAAAATTTCCGTTTGGTCATCCTTTTTGAAAATCTGAAAAACCACCTCCATTGTGGGCTTTTACTGACCCACTGATCTATCATGTTCCCACTCATCATCATGTTCCTTATGTCTTTACTTCTGTGCAGACGCAGTTCAGTACTATAACTACTATCTTGCAAACCTGTAACTCCCTTTCCTGTTTTTCCCTTCACCATTTTACTTACCTAATAAAACTCTGACTGAATTATTTCCTTACTGAGTTCCTACATCCAGGTTTCTAAATAATGCAAGAGAAAAACTATACAGTTGTGCTTATTGCACTCCAAATTTATAACTACAAATATCAAATGGGCACCTAACTTTCCCAGACCTCCCTACTATAATTCTGTAGTCAAAACGGTTTATCACTATACTAGATAATTACTACATAACTTTTCTTCCATTAAATCTATAATATGCCCTTTGCCACTAACACTTGGCTGATAATCTTGCTTCATACTTCATAGGAAAAACATATACAATCTGATGAGAATGATCTATATTCTTTCCACCAAATACATCAGACTACCTGCATTTGCAACCACAGACTCTGTCTTTCTCTTGTACAAGGAAAGGCCAAAACCTCAACTTATATACTGAGTTCCCTCTCTTCTAATGTCTTTATGAACATCCTACAATCATTCCCTTTTTCTTTTACTTCCACAATTGCCTCTTTTCTACTATTGGATCATTCATATGGCATAGCAAGTGTCTTAAAACACACACACACTTTCTCTTGACCCTTTCCACACCCTAAGAATTGCCCCCATTTCTATTTGCTTTTACAGCAAAACTCCTTGAGTTATCTTGAATCATTTTCTCTATTCTCTCCTTTCTCATTTCCCCCTCAATTCCCCCCAGTGAGATTTGTGATCCTACTACTTTATAGATACAGGTCTTATCAAGGTCATGTGATCTACATCTTCCCACAGCAAATGTTCAATTCCCTATCTTCATGTTACTTTGCAGCATCTGATATATTGACCACTCCCTCTGTCTTCAGTCATTTTCTTCTCAAGACTTCTGTAATACCACACTTTCCTGACTTCCATACTTCTACATCACTGACTATAGCTTCTTAATCTCTTCTGATGTCTCCTCTTCTTTTGTTACACTTTTAAATTCTGGAGTGCCCCAATCTCCTTCAGTGGTCTACTTCCCTCAATCTGTGCTTTTGCCAAGGTGATCTTCCCTATCTGGGAACCTTAAATACTACTGACATGAAGATAACTCCAGATCTTTACAGACTCCTATATCTAAGCCACCATCTTCTCTCATTTGGATGACATCTCTTTGATATCTTTCTTGCTCCACTCTCCACACAGAAGCCACCATGATCATATATTATATCCCCACCCTGTTTAAAATCCTCCAATGACTGTGCACTGTAAGTAGGAAAAAATTCAGACTTTTAACCACTGATTTATCTTTCCAACCCTCATCTTCCCTTGTTTATGCTCCTCCAACTACAATGTAAGTTCAATAATGGGACTTTAAACGTTCATCAGTGTATTTCTGGCATTTACATCATACAGTAGGTACTTAATAACATTTGTTGGCTGACTGGCTACTATTTAGGCCTTTTGTCAACATCCAAAATACTTCAAAGACTGTTGACAATGAATTAATGATACCAAGATGGTATATTATCATAAATTAATAATCAAACCTGTAAATTCAATAATACTAGTTTAATAAACTAGGGCTCAGAATTATTTTTATATCTTACAGAAAATATTCCTGATTTCTTGTACTGAAGATAAAAAAGTGCTGCACTAAAACTAGAAATTATGATAAAAGTTAAACCACAAAACCACTTAAAATAAAGTAAAGCTTCCCCCAAAACTTGTGTCAAATTGGAACTCAAAATTATAATAGACATTATTTACTAAACACACAAAATAACATTACTCACTGGATTGAAACTCAGAACATGCAGCCAAACTTTTATTCAGAGGCAAAATCACAGTCATGTATGTTTTATTATTTAAAAAAAAAGGCAAAAATACATAGCATTGACTTTAAGGAGTTAGAAAATTGGAAAACTAATCAAAGCAGAATACAGGATATAGTTAAGTTAGGACCTAATTATGGAAAATTAAACTATCATTGATAAATTTAAGAGTCTATTCTTTGATTAATCAATGAAACAGCTCTGTCATATATAGTAAATATAAGATAAAAATAATCAAAATTAGAGATGATACATATGATTTAACAAAGAGAAGATTAAACTTTTTAGAGATGTTGAGTATACTTTTATGATAGTGGATTTATAAAGTATCAATGTTGGATATAATTTCTAAAACAGTATGAAATCATAATTATAAAAGCTTACCTGACCAATATCCACAGGATAAATTGGAAACAAAATTAAAACTTTTATTCAAAATAGTTCTGATCTGGGGCGCCTGGGTGGCGCAGTCGGTTAAGCGTCCGACTTCAGCCAGGTCACGATCTCGCGGTCCGTGAGTTCGAGCCCCGCGTCAGGCTCTGGGCTGATGGCTCGGAGCCTGGAGCCTGTTTCCGATTCTGTGTCTCCCTCTCTCTCTGCCCCTCCCCCGTTCATGCTCTGTCTCTCTCTGTCCCAAAAATAAATAAAAAACGTTGAAAAAAAAAAAATAGTTCTGATCTCAGAGAGTTTTATTGGTCTTTCTTTCCAAATTTTAAGAGAAAGATACTTTTATGCAGGTCATGTCAGAAATATTAACAGACCAGTACACATTATAAATCTCCAAGAAATAAACCTGTTATGCATGACTCACCAAACTCACTTGACCCTAGGATCCTTTTTTCTTTGAATTTATCATATGTAAGACCAAATTTTGGGATATGTTCCTATAAGCCAATCTCACTTATAAATGAAAATATAAATCTTTTAAAAAATATATTTGGAAATCGAATGTCACAAAATTTTTAAAAATATGAACTTGAATAGCCAAAACAATCTTGAGAAAGAAGAACAAAGCTAGAGGCATCTAGCTAGAGGCTCCCTGATCAAAGCTATATTAAAAAGCTGCAGCAATCAGAACACTATGGCATTGGCCTAAAGATAACAGAAATCAATGGAACAGAGGAACTGAGATCCCAGAAATATATGGTCAATTAGTTTATGGCAAAGGAGCTAAGAATATACAATGAGGAGAAAGGACTTAACTAAATGGTGTGGGTAAAACTGGACAGCTGCATACAAAAGAATGAAACTGGACCACTATCTTGCATTACACACAAAAATTACTCTGAATGGATTAACACTTGAATGTAAGACCTAAAACTCTAGAAGAAAATATAGGTTGTAGGTAGCTATTTGACACTGGTTTTGGCAAGGATTTTTTGGATTTGACAACAAAACTGTATCAAACTAAAAAACTTCTGCACAAAGGTAACCATCAACAAAATGAAAAAGCAACCTACTGAATGGAAGAAAATACTCACATATCATATATCTGGTATGGGATTAATGTCCAAAATATACAAAGAACTGATAAAACTCAATGGCAATAAAACAAAATGATAATCTGATTAAAAAATGACCAGAAGAGGAGTACCTGGGTGGCTCGGTTGGTTAAGCATCCGACTTCAGCTCAGGTCATGATCTCGTGGTTCATAGGTTAGAGCCCCACACAGGGCTCTGTGCTGACAGCTCAGAGCCTGGAGCCTGCTTTGGATTTTGTGTCTCCCCTGCTCTCTGCCCCTCCCCTGCTTGCACTCTGTCTCTCTCTCTCTCTCAAAAATAAACATTAAAAAAAAATGATCAGAAGATCTGAATTATTTTCCAAAGTAGACATACAGATGGCCGGTAGGCACATGAAAAAGTGCTCAACATCATTAATTATCAGGGAAATGCAAATAAAAACCACAAGGAGGTAATGATTCACATCTGTTAGAATGGCTATTATCAAAAAGACAAGAAATAAGTGTTGGCAAGGGTTTGGAGAAGAGACAACCTCTGTGTATTGCTGGTGGGAATGTAAATTGTTGCAGCCACTATGGAAGACAGTATGGAAATTGCTCAAAAAATTAAAAATAGAACTATCATATGATCCAGAAATTTCACTTCTGGAATTGATGCAAAGAAAATGAAGACACTAACTCAAAAAAGATATATGCACTTCCATGTTCAATGTAGCATTATTTAGAATAGCCAAGATATGGAAGCATATATTCCTCTGCACAGGGAATGGGTGTAGGGGGGACAAAAGATACAAACTTTCAGTTATAAAATAAATAAGTCATGGGGATGTAATGCACATCATGGTGACTATAGTTATAATATTATATTGCATATTGGCAAGTTGCTAAGAAAGTAAATCTTAAAAGTTGTCAACACAAGAAAAAATATTTTGTAACTATATATGGTGACAGATGTTAACTAAACTTATGATTGCTTTGTTACATAATATCAAATAATTATGTTGTACACTTGAAACTAATGTAACATTATATGTCAATTATACCTCAAAAGAACAAAAATCCAGCTACCACGACTATGTAGGGTTTTTCCTAAAAAAATGTTCTATAAGGAGTTCTATCAAGAGACCACTTGCATTCAGCACCATGTATAAGCTGACCACTCACAAATCCCAGAGTTCCCTTCTAAGCTATAGTTGCATTCTGGATATTTCTATTTTCAGATCTTGGTTTTCTCTTAGATCTTTTCCTCTAAAGTTTCCTGGTATTAGTAAATGGTATCTCTTCCCACCTAGGTGCATGTGCTGGATACCTAGGTGTCGTTTCTGACATCTCTTTCTTTCCCACCTCATTTCCAAGCAATCATTTCTGTCAGTGCACCCCCTAATAAACCTCCTTTACTCCATCTCCACTACCCCTGTGTACGTCCAGGTGACCATCACCTTTCACCTGGATGGCTGCAAAACCTCCTAACTTATGTATTTGCTCCATTCCTCGTCTCCATTCTACAGTCAAACATGACCTCATCAGTGGCTCCTCACTGCATTAGGATAAAGACCACCAACCTCAAAATGGCCTATAGGGTGGTAAATGACCTGGACCTCTTGCATGTTAGACTCTAGCTGTCAGTTACATGAGCACACAAAGCTTCTTCCTACTTCGGGGTCTTGGTATGTACTGTTTACTCTGCCTGGAACAATCGTCCCTTCTCCCTTCACCTAGTCTCTATTTTTAGTCTTCTAGTGTTAGCTTTAACCACTCCTAATTCCCCAAACGCTGGGGTCACTCTATTATAAATTCTCACAGAAGTTGTCATTAACAGTTGTAAGTAAGTAATTATTTGCTATCAGTCTCCTTCCTTGTACTGTAAATTCCATGAGAGCAGAGAACATATTTCTCTTGTTCACAGAACTTAAGTATAGCACCCAGTACATAGAATATGCTCAGTAAATAATTGTGAATGCATGAAGGAATGAATGACTGAAGCAACCACCAATGACTGAATAGCTTACTGAAGCAACCACCAATGACTGAACAGCTTAGAGCCCTTCATTTCCTTAAAATATATTTGTCTTATAAATTTCATATATTGAAAAATAAAAATAAAAATAAATTACTTGAGAGAATTCCAAAAAAATAAAATAAAACATATTTGTCTTTGGCTTTCAAGATCACCCTCAAAGATCAGAAACAGGGAGGCAGAGAATCTCAAGCAGACTCCCCGCTGTTAATGCAGAGCTTGAGCTCACAAGGTTGAGATCATGACCTAAGCCAATACCAAGAGTCGGAGGCTTAACGGACTGAGCCACCCAGACGCCCCTCAATGCAACAGTTTTAAATTGGAGTTTGGCTGTTGTCTATTGACTCAAAGTGTTATGATTCATTGCCAAGGGGACAAGTTCCTTTAGCCTGACTTGACTTGATAGTCTTTCGATACTTCCTTTTCTCGACATAGTAAAGAGCTAATTAATTAAAATTTGAAAAAAAATTTTGTTTTAGTTTTTAAGGAAAAAAATATTTTAACACATAAGAGCGTTGCAAAACACATTTACTGTAAGTGCAGCTGCAGAGTCAGCTGAGTCACCACCAGTCCTGACTTTCTCTGGCTGCCAATGGCCACAGCGCCAGGTCTGTGTCAGCGTTAATCACAGTCATGAGCGAAGAGCTAAATTCGTGAGTTTTGGTTGTAAGTGTGGGGTCTTATTTATGATGAAAAAGATCATAAGGAAGGCAGATTACAATTTAAGCGGTGGAAATTCTTACGATGTAGAATATTTAATACCTAAATATTCTTCCTCACACCCAGATGCTAATGTAATGCTGATGTAACATAAATTAAGAAGGTATTCAAAGTAAAAATAGGAAGGTTTGCAGTGACTCGTTAGTGGGAACTTGATCTCCTGGCTTCTTGTAGGGCTTTTGGCTCCTGGCCTCTTTTCTCCAGACTTCATTGTTTCCTCCCCAAAAGAGGAGGAGAACTGACTGATTTGATTAGTGAGTTATAAAAGAGAAATTGAGCAAGCTTGCGCCCGCAGGACACATGCATTTCTCTCCCGTTCCAAGAAGCTGTGCTGAGTGCTGCCCTGTGGTGGAGGCCTGTGGTTGCTCCGCTGGGGCTGTGATCGCTGGGGGCTGAACTATGAGCAAGACATGTGGCCACAGATCTCCAGCCGTTTGTTCATGCCTTATCTGTTTGTTTCCTGGGCCTCTGAGAACAGCAACAACAGCACATTTTAACTAGAGAGGGCAAGAAAAGTGTGCGGTTTATTGACCCCTTAAAATTCCAACAGTGAGGAGTGGCTTTGAAGAAAGGGTACTGGATTTGGTTTCGGATGGGTTAAACAGGAAGTGACAGAAGGCCTTAGGAGTGAAAATGCCCAGTAGGCAGTTGGGGATGTGGAACTGGTGTCTCGGGATAATGAATACTAAGCATACTACATGTGGCTGTGATGCTGGGTGCCATGTGAGTTTGTTTATTTTATTTTAATACAGCTTATTAGCTTCGTTAAGCCTTTTCCCATAGGAGAACAACCAAACAGCCACAGGTCCTGTGTCCACTTGGGCATAACCAATAGCAGGCAAATGAGCCAGTATTACAATATCATTGAAAAAAAAATTGTTGTTGCAATCCAAACTTCATTTAGCCCAGAGCAACGAAAGACTTTAGAAGGGAATAAAAGGCAACTGGTGAAGAAAGCAGAGAGAGAACCACAATTATTCTCAGTCTGTCTCATTTATTAGGTCAGAAGAGGTTGTGGTAATGATCTGCTTAAGCTCAGCATTTCTAAAATCTGAGGAATAAGTATAGAGTGGCTATTGACCCCTCCACGCCATGCCTTATCATGCGCTAGGAAAGATTGCTGCCCAGTCTACATTAGCCTGGCCTCATTCCCTTCAGCATTTGTTATTTGAGAGTCACCCCCTGTGGGACCTTTCATTTGAGTTACTGAATAACTAATAATAATTATTATTATATGAATTTTTTAAGAACTCATTTTGAAAGACCTAAAGAGTAAGATTTATGAGGAACCAACAACACAGGAGAAGTGACACCTGATTCCAGAAGGCAGAGTGTTGATCAATAAGCCAAAAAAACAAAAACCAAAAAACCAAAAAAACCCCCAAAAACCAAAAACCAAAAACCAAACAAAAAACCCCAACAACTAGGAGATAATATGGAGTTCTGAATTCATGCTAGCCCTGTAACACCTAGAGAGAGTTTGATGAGAATTCTTAAAACCTAGGATTAGGCTGAGGATATTGGTGTAAATTTATCAGTATGGGGATACTGCGAAAGTGAACAGGGTAGAAGGAATTTTTAAAAAAATGAAAGGGGCTGGCATGGTTGTGGTATGAATGGTTTTACACAATGGCTCTCCACAAAGTTAGCCTTTCAAATTATTTTTAAATGACTATTTGTTGATATGATGATGATGATGATGGTGATGATGATGTCAAGTTCTATCAAAGTCAGTTCCTTGAAGTTATTTTGGAAAGTTTTATATGTATCTTTATCATGTAAAAAAAAAAATGTTTTCAGGCCTCTGTTCTGTCTGAGTCTAAAAAAAGATGTCCTGGGTGCACTGGGGAAGTTTGGGCTGCTCTGTGAACAGGGCCACGGGAGATGGGCTCTGACACCCCGGCCCTCCCCAGGCTATCGGCACTGCCCACATTCTGGCTCAGCAGCACCTCACTGGTTCCCCCTCAGTGAGACCAGGATTGGGGTGAGCAGTGTACAGTGAAAATCAAATACAATTGTTTAAGTCCCCAAATCCATTCACACACGTCAGTCTTCTTATTGCAAACAGTTTGTAAAGATCTGGTCTGCAGGAAGCTTGGCTATTCACTTTGTTTGTGGATGCCATTTTAGGTACACTCAGCATAATGGATAGAAGTGACTCTTCAAAGAAAATAAATCAGACTGGAAAAAATCTAGCACTTCAATGGCAACCTGTATCTTGAGTGAAAGAGTAACGTTTAAGCAGAAAGTAGTGGTGATGATAATGATGCCAACAGTGATGAAGGTGATGGTAATGGTTCTATGGCCAGGGGTCCATCGCATGCCATTTCACCCTTCGGGCCTTCCCACGCATGTTACCACTGCCCCCTTGGCTTCATCGCCATTTGGAGAACTTCCCCCATCTTTGCAGCCTTGACTCATATGTTCCCTCCTCTGAGTCTTCTCCCAGGTAGCATTAATTGCTGACATTACTCTCTCCTTTGTGCTCCCATAATGCCCTACTTATCCATCCTTTGATTTGAACTATAACTGCCTTCTATTTATGAAAGTTATTACTCCCAAGAGTTGGCAAAAATATAAACAATGTCAGAGGTGATTTATATCACAACATGGGTGAAAGATCCATAACGGACTGATAATAACAGGAGAGATTTTTTTAAAAGTTTTTAAGTTTATGTATTTATTTTGAGAGAAACAGAGAGAGAGAGGGAGAGAGAGAGACAGAGAGGGGACCCTAAGCAGGCTCCACATCCTCAGCGCAGAGCCCAGTTTGGGGCTTGAACTCACAAATCATGAGATCATCATCTGAGTCGAAATCAAGAGTCGGACCCTTCACCAACTGAGCCACCCAAGCGCCCCAGAGAGACTTTGAAATACACCTTTCAACCTCAAAGTCTGTATTAAGGAAAACTTCCTTTCCAGGTATCTCCATAAAAGATAACAGAAGAATGGGTGAATTATGTATCTGGTTGCACGACATGTCATTCTATATAATGGTACTTATAGTATTCATTTATTGATTGATTTAATGAACCTTTGTTGAGAAGCTATGTGCCAGGAATCGTGCTAGGTCCTGAAGGACACATGATGATTAAGATGTACAAGTTCCCTTGCTTGTATTCTGGCACTATGTATAAAAGTTGATAGTGAACAGAATGCAAAGACACTAGCAATCAATTATTTAGACTCCACTGTCAAGGTATCAAGTAAATCCTAATGTCCCGACGGCATTTCCCTCTTCCCCCTGAACAACAAAACAAAAAACAGACATCTGTTTTATTCTAGTGAGTGTCATCACTTTAACAATTACTCAAAAGACCAAAAATAATTCATAACCCAGATAAAGGAAATCTTTACAAAGCTCCTAGTGGTTTTTAAAAAATTGCTCTTTAAAAATGTACACTACAAAGAAGTTTTTGACCAGACAGCTGTTTCAAAGAACCATGATTTCATGTTCTAAGACTAACTTTAAAATTGAGATGTCTTTGCCTTCCAGGAAAACTCAGCAGCTGTGGAGATTATTGCACTTCTCTTTCTTTCACATTTTACTGGATTTAATTTTAAGGGGGAAAAAAAGATAAAAAAGAGAAAATTGCATGCAACACAGAACAAAACCTATTGCAAAACAAGCAACTGTGCTTTTTTTTTAACTACAGGAACACAAAGGCAACCCCAGATCTCTTTTTAGCTGGGAAAGAAGACAGCTTAGGTCTTTCTCAGTGAAATTTACCTCTTTCTTTGCTAAACTCAGAAAATGACCCCCTCCGTCTCAATAAAAACAAGGTGAACCTGGTTTCCTAGAAGAATAGAAAGTATAAACTAAAATGGCTTCAGGAAGTAGCAAGAGGGAATTGGTTATGAAGAATATAAGTAGGTGCTGCCTTGTACTCTTTACTGGTCAAGTCTTGCCGACCACTGTGCCCAATTCTGGAATCCAACTAAAGAGATGTGGCCCATTCATGAAGGAGCTGGGGGGAGCCTCCGAAGTAACTAAAAGAGAGGCAGATGAAGTTAAAAGGCCAGGGAAGATGAACCTAATAGGCAAAGCACTGTTGGCCAAAAGCCCCTTCCTTTTAGCCATTGCCACTGAGGGAAAAAAATGAAAGGAAACTAACAACAAGGCCCAGAGACATGAGGAAGAATTTTCCGGTAATTCAAACAAACCTCTGATAATCAGATCTCCCTAGGTGGCTACCAAGGATCTAAGGTGGCTAGTACCTGGGAAAGAAGGAAGTCTGGAGTAAACCGATGCAGGATGATGCCATGCTGCTGGAGCTGAGTAGGCATAAAAACAGGTCTGACCCAAAGGTGAAGGCTAAAGCCTGAGATAGCTGCAGAAGCTCTTGGGGTACAGGGGCTGGAGGACTATACTTTTCTTCTCCCTCCATTTGAGGGACACATATCGGTTTCCACTGGGGGTGAAGTTACCAGATAAGAAGGATGAACTGTATTTATAAATAAGGCATCTGAGACTATCTCCAAGTAGAGTTAAGCCTAGCACCCCAGCGGTCTAACAAAAGATGCTTCCCAATAAATTCAGAGAGACTTTTAATATGTGGAGTAAGTTAGCAGCTATGTCCTACCCATAATATCCTTATCCCTTCTCAAAACTTTTACCAGTCAATGTTTCTGGCAGTTTCATTCTTTGGAGTCTTGAGAGCTTTAGGTTTCTACAAGAATCTGCACGATGTGACAGAAAGAGCATAGATTTTGGAATCAGAGAAATTCAAACTCTGGAATTTGTTAATTATGTTTTAGTTTTGTGACTTGGCCAAATTACTCAAGTTCTCAGAGCCTCAATTTACTTGTTGATAAATAAGGGGAGTACTATCTGAGAGGGTATTCAGGGATTTGATATATGCAGAGCATTTAGCATCCTGCTGGGTAGGAATTACTATTCAAATGCAAATGTTCCTGGAGAAAGTTACTAGCTCACAAAGCAATTTCCCCATGATGTAACTGAGAAAGTAAGTAAGAAGGAGGTGAACAGAATTTAAGCAATGAGGATGAACAATGGACAGGATCAATCACAAACTCCTGCTTCTCCATCTCTGTGCCCTGAGCTTGGTAAAAACCCTGGGATAAATAGTCATGGAGGCAAGTAAAACAGATTCTCATCTTGCTAATATATTTTAGATATAGTTTTGCCTAGAGGTGAAATATGATATCTCTTGGTCCCTTTCAATTCCAACATTATGTAATTCTAAAATTTCAGAGCAAGGAAATGGGATGATCAAAAAGCACATTAGATTTTCAAAGTATCGGTGAGGAAGAAACAAGCACAATACTGCCAGACAAAAAAAGCTAACATTTAAGAACAGAACTGCAAATTATGGAGTTGGGTCTGCAAATCAGCTTGACTCATAAGATACTATGATGAAACTTGTTAATGTATGTTTAAGATGAATAGTAATTGTGGGGCATTGCGTAGCTCAGTGGGTTGAGCATCTGACTCTTGATGCCCTTGATGACTTTTGGCTCAGGTCATGATCCATGGTCGAGAGATCAAGCCCCATTTTGGGCTTTGCGCTGTGCGGAACTTGCTTGGGATTCTCTCTCCTTCTCTCTCTGTCCCTTCCCTGCTTGTGCTCCCTCTCTCAAAATAAATAAACATTTAAAAAATCAATAATAATTGCTTATATTAAAGACAATAGCTGTCTACAAATTAATTTACAGTGCTAAACAATATGCACCAACATTTTGGGCTCCAAACCACTTTGTGGGAGCAAAGAGCTGACCCAGGGAATGTGTCACCTTCTAGCTTGGCATGTTTTAAGCATGCTTACATTAAGGAAAATGGGGATGTTGACTAACATTAGGGGGCTTACCGAATCTCAAATTGGGTACCATTTTCCTGGTGACTCTCCTCTTGAGATTTGCTATTTGTGGACCACAGAGAAAAGAAACCCAACTTCAAGTGGATGGTTCATCTGGGACCCTGTCATTTTATCTTCTCTGAACATTTCTATAACCTCCCTGGCTCCTTTCTGTGTATCTCACCTCACCTCCTTTTGGTCCCATCGTGGTTCATTATAGATAAATTCCTCTCCATACAATTGCCAGCTCCCTTCTAAAAATCTGGAGGAGTTCCTTGCTCCCTAGCTCCAAAACTCTTCAGATCAGCTTCAAAAATTCCCATTACTTACTTCTGCTAAAACATTCTCCCTTTCCATCACCACACACAGAGAAAATACTAAGTTTTCAGAACTTCTACGTATCAATCACCTCTGTCCAGAGAAAAAAAAAACTTGCAATTTTTGAACACAATTTTCTGTCTTTGACTATGACGTCCAGTATTCCAGTCTTCGTATGTGGAATAACACTTCCACGTCCTTTCAGCCCATTCACAACAGTATTTCAGGAGAGCTTAATTAATGCAGCTTGGATTGAACTACTCCTCTTGTCTCATTCTGTGTGTGTGTGTGTGTGTGTGTGTGTGTGTGTGTGTGTAAAACTTGGATACTATTAATTTCCATAATTTTGAGTTTAGTGGCTATCCTTATAAGCTTTCATGAATGTTTTTCTTGTTCCCTCCTAATATTAACCTGGAATTTCTTTTGGATGGCTTCCTAAATGTTTAACACAAGAAGATAATATATGTAAAAATGAACTGTAAAGTACAGTAGTCTCTCCACTTCATATGCCCTGTGGAAGGCATATGTTTCAAGACCCCCAGCGGATGTGTAAAACCACAGAGAGCACGGAACCCCAGATGTACTATGTTTTCTCCTATACATGCATGCCTATGATAAAGTTTGATAAATTAAACACGGTAAGATACAACCACAATAACATAATGAAATAGAACAATTATAACAATATATGATGATAAAAGTTATGTGAATATAGTCAGTCTCTCAGTCTCTCTTTCAAAATACAGTACTATACTCACTCTTCTTGTGATGATGTGAGATGATAAAATCCCTTCGTGATGAGATGAAATGAGGTGAAGGATGCAGGCATTGTGACCTAGCCTTAGGTTACTATTAACCTTCTAATGATACATCAGAAGGAGCGTCATCTGTTTCCAGATCGCAGTTGACCGTGGGTAACTGAAACCATGGAAAGTAAAACCATGGATAAGGGGGGACTACTGTATGAAGTTCTATATGATTGTTCAGTACCATTTTTTATATCCTTACAGAACATGCAGTTACCATTAAGTAAATGTTGAGTAAGCTTGAGCCTGAGGAAGAAAATCCATCAAGCAGCAAGCTCAAGGATATTAATAAGCCATGCCAAAATTCATTCACTCATTCACTCACTTTTTCACTCACTCATTCCTGAATAGCTCCTATATGCCAAGCGCTGAACAAATGAGATTAAGTTGCCTTCACAGAACTTATACTTAAACAGGCAAGAGAGAAAACAAACAAAAATAAACAAACATATCAGGAAGTAATAAGTGTTACGAACAAAACTGAACAGGAGTAGGGGACAGAATGGCAGAAGTGCCTCTTTAGAGGGAACAGTCAGAAGATGAAGTGGTGACATTTGAAAAGAGACATGAAACGAAGACAGAGATGATTCATGAAAATTTCTGGAGGAAGGACATTTCTGGCAAATAAAAAGGCCCTCGGATAGGAATACGGTCAACATATTTAAGAAACAGTAAGGAAGCCAATAGCACTGGAGCAGGGTGAACAATGAAGACTTGTCAGAAATGAGCAGCTGGAAACCAGGTAATGGAGGGCCTCATAGGACAGAATAAGTTTGGACTTTGTCCTGAGTGTGCTGGAAAGACACCGAAGCAGTTTAAGCAGAGGTGTGTAATAGGATCCGATTTACTTCTTTTGAAATAGTTGTCTGGTTCCTGTGTGGAGAGCACACTCACAGTAGCATGTAGTGTAGCAGGAACAGAAAGAGCCCCCAGCCCGGAGAGGTGGAGGCAGCAGGAAGAGGTTGAATTCTAAATATATAGCTCTCTTCCGAGCACGGGCAATCATATTTTTCTGAGGAGCTGGTCACAGAAAGTGACAGTAAGAAAGGAACCAAGGGTGATTCTGAAGTATCTGGCACGAGCAGCTGGGAGATTGGAGGAGGGGAGATCTGGAATTCAGTTCTAACTTGGGGTAGGTAGGTAGACTGGATACAAATCTGAAGCCCAGGACAGAGAGTAGAGTTGGATGTGTACACTTGGGATCCCCAGCATATAGATGGAGCAAGGGCACTCTCTTAGTATTTTCACGTGGTGATAGTGGTGATCAAGGTATTCAGGGTCTCACTGAAGATTGAGCCTGATCTGACAACAGCAATAGGAATGGGCCAAGGTAATAAGTTTGCTAACGGTTTTGTGCTGATTTGGGAATTATTCGAGTACAAATACCCACACGCTAAACTGTGCACATGTGGTGACAGAAAAGGCCCTGCACTGAGTATTTATTACACTAGTCTACTATCCAAAGTTACTCAAATATTTTGTAAGCGTGTGTATTTAAAGTGTGTGTATCTTAGTATACACATCAGTGTAGTAAAAGGAATTAAAGATGCTCCTAATTTTTTTCAAGCCAATATAAAATGATTATGTTCAAGCTTTCTCATAACTGAATTGCATCCTTCAAAGGTGACAAAGCATCAGTCCTTTCCTGCACACACACACATTCATTCATTTCCTACCCCAAAGGGAGAAAAATGACATATAGTCTGGCAGGATTATGTTTATAAAACCAGATTGCTAGTGAAAATAAGCAAAGCAAATTTCAGCCATAAGAAAACTGGACCACCTCCCTGGGTTAAGCACGGGGAGACTGATCTCATAGCCTAGGAAAAGTCACAGTGATAGCAGAAACTACCAGAGAAAGAACATTTTAACCTCCAAATTAAATCAGTCACTACAGTCTGCTGGGGTTCTAAGCCAGTCAGCATGTGCTGGGGGGTTTACTACGGAAACACGGGAGAGCGTTAAAGGCAATGAAGTCAATGGTGCAATGTGACACAGGCTGTTTGTATACTTATGCAATAAGTCACATGCTGATACTCCTGATTTTTAACAGAAGGCAGGACAAAGCAGGGGTGTTTATGAGGAAAAGGATAATGAATCACAGAAACATGGCTTCTCTTCCATGGCATGTCAAAGAATGAGTAGTGAACATCTCCCTGAAGGCAGCTGTATTTGCTACCTCTTATAAAACACTAATGTCAACAGGCACCCATGCAAAATGGCTATAAATCATGAACTGTGATAAAAATTTAGGAAATATTCACCCTTAGCAAAGAACAGAGCCATTTATACATCTAAGGAAAACAGACTACAGAGCACTTTTTTGAGAGCACTTTGCTGTTTTAATTCTATTTTACTTTCAACAAGGTAAAAAAAAAAGTATAATGTTGGGTCAGATCTTAGGATCCATCACAACAGTATTCCGTATGTGAGAGAGAAAGCAGGAAACACATGAACAAAGGAAAAGAGGTCTTCCTTGCAATCAGTCTCTGAGCTCAGAGATGCTTTCCTTCAGGTATATGCTAATTTCATATAGATAGCTTGAGGAAGATCTGCACCACCTCTCAAGGTTAATGTAGGCTATTAAAGTCTATAGTTGACAAAACTGCAGTGCATCCTCTATTTTTATCCAAGAGTCCCTCCTCATTCTAGCAGTTTAAAAGTTCATGGGGCAAAATCATAGTTACATAATCGAATGACATTAACACTTCAAAAGCATCTCTCATTTTTTTTCAGAATGAAATATCCTAATCCTTTTTCTATGATCATGCAAGGTAATTCTCTTACCATATCAGTTGTTTTAATTTTCACCTTCAGAATCTGCTCTGGTCATATTATACCTTTTCTTGCAATTGACTGAGGGGTTTTTAATGTAATGTTCTAGGTGATAAAACATCAGGCAGGATTTTGTATAAAAGCACGATGTTTTCTATTCTTGATATGTCCACTTGACCACATCAACACACTGGGTAGATACTTTCAACTGTATACTTCAACTCTAGTATACAGAGACCCTGAGATCCTTTTCACTCAGTGCACTTAAGCAGATTCTGAGTCTTTTTATTTAACATTTATTTATTTTTTAGAGAGAGAGTGAGTGAGGAAGGGGCAGAGAGAGAAGGGGACAGAGGATCCAAAGCAGACTCCACACGGACAGCAGCAAGCCTGATGTGGGGCCCGAACTCATGAACCGTGAGATCATGACCTGAGCTGAAGTCGGAAGCTCAACCAACTGGGCCGCCCAGGTGCCCCCAGATTCTCAGTTTTCAATAGAGTTTGGACCATTTTCCTCTAAATATATGACACCTTATGTTTTTCCACATTGCAATTACTTGCTACTGAAAGACCTGTGAAGTGTTCTGAAGATTGTCTTTTCCCTGCCCAAAGGAGACAGACCTTCAAAGTATGAGTTTTTGTAATGTATTTAGGATTATTTACACAGATGTTAAGACTACTTTGTGCATTGGGTATTTAGGAAATTAAGATGCTAGGAAATCTCATTTATTATACTATACCATTGACAGAAATGCCCATCTCTTTCTATCTCTATACTATGAAAATCGTAATGCAGACTAGCTCTATCGCAGACACAAGCACATAATAAGTTTTCACTAAAATACTTACAAGTTGGATAATTTCTACCCTCTACCTGCTTTCTTGAAGAGAGCATCCTAACCACATTAAAAAAGAAACTCAATTCTATTAACTTCATGGTAAAATTCTGCTAATGGAAATTTGAAAACTTAAATATGTAGATATCCATTGATTATTCTCTATTGCCATATATTCAACCTCCCAAAGGTTTCTGGAAATATTTCTGGAAATATGCTGATCCTCCAATTCATAAGAAGAATCCCAGAGACAAGTTGAAAGTGCCAATAATAAATAGTAGTATCACATTTGAGACTGTCTTTGTAAATAACACAAACTCTCACTCAAGGACAGTTGGGGAATGGGATGTTATGTTAAGCAATTTAGTTTATGTATAAATTAGAATGTGTGTGTTTGAGTGTATGTGTAATTTGTGTTTACAACATTAAAAAAATTATAACACAATTTACATATTGTGAATCTTGCCAAACAAAATTTAAACTCTAATGCTTAATAATGCACTTCAGACTTCATCCTATTTGGGGAATATTAACAAAATAAGTAATCATAAAAAAGTATAAAGAAATAGTTGTGCATAAAACAGGTTTTATTTGGTTAAGTTGGGAGGTACCATAGAGGTCACCCAAGCCAAATTCCCCTCAGCAGGACTCTCCTCTATCATCATTAGCAGGTAAAATTCATCCTTTTTTGCCTGGATCATCTCTGTTTATTGTCAAGTGTATCAGCATAATCATTAACAGAGGCCCCCTTTTATCCTCAAGAGTAAATGACAAGTCATGATTACCCTGTCAATACAATGATATCTAGCTTCTGCTCAAAGTGCTCTGGCTGATGGAGTGGCTCCATAACCCACAAGTTGCCCATTCTAGTTTTGAAAAGACAGAGTGGAAATACAGAATCATTAAAATATAAAATCTTAAAAACTCATTCTGATGATGAGCTTCCATCTTTTTGAGTCCCTTGTACCCATTACTAATCTGATCCCCTGTAAAGACACTACAGAATGTGAGTCCTTCAACTCCATAAGACAACTGCCATGCCTTCCTTAAACATAAATAGTTCAACATAAAATGGCTCAGTAAGGAAACACTCTTTGAGAAGAAGTGTGTAGGAGAATAAATATTATGATACAATAATAGATGATTTTTAGGGAACTATGTTACAGGTGTTTTCATGAGAGCTCTAAAGAAATAACAGCAGCTGATCATTGCCTTTCTCAGGTCTCTCACTAAAATGCACTATCTGGGTTTCCATGGATTGGAAACCAATATATATTTTCATAATTTTATACCAGCCAAGTCACATGGAAGAAAAAAAAAACTGCTTTGTAGAGAGAGGCAAAAGAAATCAGCAGGGTAAAGTGGTTTGAAAAGAACTAGAGGGATGCCTGGGTGGCTCAGTCGGTTAAGCATCGACTTTGGCTAAGGTCATGATTTCACGGTTTGTGAGTTTGAGCCCCATGTCGGGCTCTGTGCTGTCAGCTCGGAGCCTGGAGCCTGCTTCAGATTCTGTGTCTCCCTCTCTCTCTGCCCTTCCCCTGCTCACACTCTGTCTCTCTCTCTCTCAAAAATAAATTAAAAACATTAAGTAAAAAAAAAAAAAAAAGAACTAGATAGTTGAAATATCAATCACTGCTTCTTTCTCAGGTTTCCTCCTCAGCAATTCAGGTATAAGAAGAAGCCATACAAAAAGGGTAGAGATTCCGCACTGCAGTAAAATTCAGATATTTTCCAGGTAGCAGAAGAAATTAATTAAAACTAATTAATTACTTTGAAAAGAATTAATGGTAGTGATTACATGTTATAGGGTCTGTATACTCTTGTTTAATAAATACTCATTCAGATGATAGTTTCTTTGTTAAAATGGAGATGGAGTTAATTGCCATGCATGTGATCTAGCTAAGAATTTAATATCCTTCTTTATTTTATAGGAAAGGCCAAAATCAGTATCTGGACCCTGGGTACTAATCTGAGATGTAAATGATTCGACCTGTTGAGCCCACACAACTGTAACCAGCTCCACTGTGGCATCTGGCAACAGCTACACAAATGACAGGCCATAGTTGTCTAGGAACAATTACCCACTGCTGGGAAGTGTGTTTGACAAATTCAACCCTATGTTTGTAATGGCCAACATCAGAGCAGTACTTGAGGTCTGAGAACTGCTCGTTACCAGTCTACAAGTATGTAGGTATAGAAACTGACAGAAGCCGCTGGAAGCTTTTACAGCAGTCTGACACTGTATGACATCGAAGCCATGAGATACCAGTCTAATGAATAGGGTTTGGACCAGTTTAGGTGGTGTTGAACTCGTAAGGTGAGTCACGTGTGGCTCAGGTCATATACTGGTTACACAAGGGATTGAAACAATTGAAAAATTTGAAAAATTTGAAACATTGAACAATTTGAAAAATTAAAAAAAAAAATCTTTACCATAACAGTTTGAAAAGCAGTGCTTGAGGAGAAAATTCTCCACTTTAAACTTCTGTTTTGATTCAAGATGAAGGCTATTGACCAAATAACCCTTTCCATTTAGTAAAAACCCATCTAACATAGTTCAGGAGTTCCTGTCTTTCATCACTTCCCAAGCCTATCACAGTGGAGGGGAAGGTAGAAGAAATGCATATATCTTTTCCCCAAACTATTAAAGGGAAGGTCTCCCATTTGAGATTGAGACTCTGTATCCTTTCCCCTTTGTTGGTAAAATAGGGTTACTCTCTTTAGTCACATCTGCATTTCCATACTTGCTTTTTGGAAATCAACACATTTCCAAAGTTTTCATCTCTTTTCCAACTCTAAGCTATTTGATGATTTCTCTTGCTGACACCCATCTACAATAGCATCATCAATGATAAAAGAATAATAAAAGATAAGGTGGGTAAACAAATGCTTGGGAAGTTCCATAACTGTTTTAGATTTTATTCTAGGTGTAATTAGTACAGGACAGAATGGCACGGCTTTGATTGCTAGAATAAATCTATCGTGCCCCCAAATGAGTCTGTCTTTCCTGATATGTTCTGTTTTCACCTTCTACTTTAAGACAGTGTGTAGAACATATAAAAATCGAATATGGTAATCAGTAGATTCTTGGTTCTTCAAAACCAAGAGATGCAACCAATAGACTTACTGGTGCAACAAGTATCTCCATCATTGCATGAAAATAAACCTTAAACTGATGCCACACCAATAAATCATCACATCATGTGTTGCCTAACTACTACAGTTCTCAAATCATTGTCTACGGACTCCTGGGATCCTCGAAACCCTTTCAGGCGGTTCTCAAAGTCAAACTATTTTCGTAATAATATTAGTTTGCTCATTTAGCTTTCATTCTGTTATGAGTCTACAGAGGAGCTTTCTAGAAGTTACATTACATGTAGCTATCATCACTTAGGCAGTTAATGGAAAGTGAGCTTGTGCACTGTCATGTTTCCTGGAGTTTTCAAAGGCGGCTTGTACATTTTCAGAGATTAACTCATTCATTCTTAGTATTTCTACTGTGCTCCCAATAACTATTTTCATTTGTACCTGCTGCTATCATTTCTGTAATCTCATCATCATCTAATAAATCGCTACTTGAAATCCTGAAGTTTACCTCTGCTCATGTGGAGACAAACAAATGTATAGGCATACATTTTTGTCTTGTTTTGCAATACCTCACTCAAAAAAAAAAGACTTTTTCTAAATTTAAGATTTTTTATCTAAAATACTATTTTAGAGTTTAATGATTTTTTTCTAAAATAGAAAATGTATTTGTAACATACTTTTCTTATGTTTAAGGATGGCTCATTGGCTTAAAAAAGGGAGACATTTGAAGATTAAGTTTCTCAACCTTTATCTGCAACAGCTACATATAAAGATGCTAAAAAAGATGAAGACTCACACTTCACAGAGCACTCTGACTCCTGGAAGGAAGGAACCTGATGCAAAGAAACAGGACAGAGCTATAAATATGAAACAAAACTAGGATGAAAGGTTTTCCTTTCTCTTGGCTTTACTTATGTTTATAATTTACCTTCTTTTCTAGTGCAACTGAATACTTTTGAGTAGCATTATAATGCCAGCTAATCACACCATCCTTTGAGAATGTTCATTGAACACTTAAAGAAAAAGGAATCATATGTCTTAAACGTAATTATAATGCATTCTTTGGAAGCCAAGTACTCTTTGTTAGAGCTTTCCAAAACAGAAATGAAAAAACCCTTGAAGCATCTTATGGGATAAGTCTTTGTATGCCAATGGCTGGAAGTGCACTGTAGCTAAGAGATTAATAAATAAAGACATTTTACACTTCACAGTAATGAATACCTGTTGGATAAAAAGTCAGTAAAAAGAAATTACACTGTCATTTTCCCATGATAGAGTAACTTGTCTAATTAAAGATTTAGCTGTCGACATGAAGCATGAGTTAAAAATCTCGTCTGCAGAATTACACTTTTGCCTTAAGATGGGACAGATCTAAAGAATTACCATACTTGTCTTGATTATATTTGTCCAGTATCAGTACTAAGTAATCCTCAAAGATCTTCACTTAAACGAATGCTTACCAACAAACAAGTGTTGCTAAAATAGTCAAAGTGCAGAATAATTTTTTTTTTAGTTTCACTGTTTCTCTTGCAGCAAATGTGTTAACATTTGCACTGATGGTGCAGAAGTAAAAGTGTCTTAGCATCAATCAAGACAAAGTCATAAAGCTGGATTGATAGTCATTGTATTATTCATTGCTATGTACTCACAGTTTTTCGAAAAGCTACCTTCACTTAAGGGTATCTTGATGAAGCAGTATAAATATCAATGTTATTAAACCTAGAGGCTGAGTACATGCATCTTTTGAATGTTCTATGTCACAAAGCGGTAAGTACACATTCGCACTTGTGCTGCCTACTGAGGTGACTGTCCTGAGTGAAGGCACTTGGGCAATTCAACTGCAAGTTAGAGTCAATTTTTTTACATGGGATGCTATTCTACTTGAAAGTCTGACTGATAGTCCATCTATGCTTATGGAAGCCTGAGTTTTTGGCAGAAATCTTCTCAAAAATGGACAAAATGAGCCTGTCACTTAAAGGAAGACAACTGACAGTGTTTATGACCCATGATGAAATTCGGACTTAGAATTCTGGAAACTGTGTATTTCCACCATGGGTTTGAAAGCTTCCCCCTTTCTGACGATATTGGTGGTAATATTAGGAATGCAATTTTTAAATAGTATATAATAAAATGTGTACACATTGAGAAGATCTAATGTAAATCAGTGAACCAATATTTTCAAATGACAAATGCATGATGCTGCGAAATCACTCATAAGTAAAAGATCCCCTTGAATTGCATGAAAAGGGCACCTGGGTGGCTCAGTCTGTCAAGCATCCAACTTTTGATTTCAGCTCAGGTCACGATCTCATGGTTTGTGAGATTGAGCCCACATTGGACTCCACACTGACAGCATGGGGCCTGCTTAGGATTCTCTCTCTCCCTCTCTCTGTCCTTCCTCCCCCCTCCTCTGTCAAAATAAATACACTTAAAAAAAAAAAACTACAAAAAATGCTTGGAAGACCAATGGATTAATGCAGCAGAATATGAAAAGTTAATTGCTATGATTTCAAATTCCATACTGCAACTAACTTTTTGGAAACTATCAACTCGTCAAGTTTTGGTGAGGTATCAAAGAAGAAAATCTATAATTATCTGAAAATACTATTAAAATACTCTTTCCTTTCTAATTACATGTCTGTGTGAGACCAGATTTTCTTCATATACTTCAACCAAAACAACAGATTAAAAGCAGAAACAGATATGAGAATCCAGCTGTCTTCCATTAAACCACACATTAAAGAGTTCTGCAAAGTTATATATATATATAAAAAAAGAGCCACACTTCTCACTGATATTTTAAAATATATATTTTCCCCATAAAAACATACTATTTATGTTAACATGAAATAGATTTACTATTATTTTAAATGATTTAATAAATAAATATTTTTTAAAATTTCTCATTTTAAATTTCTGACAATGGATATAATTGGCAGTATGCTAATAAATATTTAACAACTAGCTATCCAGGAAAAAAAAACATGGTTTGTAGAATTTGTCAATTTCCATGGAATAACTATCTCTCACTAGCCAATTTTAAGCAAGAATGTGAAGCCAACTAGCTCACAGAATTTCTGATATAATGCACACAATCCACATAAACAAAAGCTCTTTAAAGGTTTCAACAACTTTTAAGAGTAGAAAGAGGTCCTCAAACCAAAAAAGTTGAGAGCCACTGGGTATGGATCTTATGTGGCCAATTTATTTTGAAATTCACAATATAACCATCAAATCACAGAAATATTTTAACTACCTTATTGCGCTGATAGAACAGCATTTACCAATTTCAAAAGCATTTATCAATTGATTTACTGTGCAACCAACAGTTGCAAAGCATTTACCAATTTCCAAAGCAAAATCATCCTATGATATTAAAACAAGTACACGCTAGTATCTCTAGAACTCATACTTTGGCCTATAAGAGATTTATAGGTATGGAGTGAGGTATGGGTGTAACAAACACACTGGCAGCAAAGGCAGATACTGTGTTTGAGTAGTCCAAACTACTCTCTGCAATCGCATTTTTTGGGGACTGTACCTTTTTATGAACAGTATTTTCCTCAGATTCTAAGAAATAAACATAGGCAGTTTCAAAATTAGAAAAAGAAAAGAAAAGGAAAAACTCGCTCCAGTTAGTCTTTGCAAATATTTTCTTTATGAAACCATGCATCTGCTCAGAGTTAGTTGCAGAGTGTGACTAACATTTTCTACCAAACTTGTGCTGTGTCAGTTCTCTTTACTGATGCTGCATGTGTTAATTAAAATTAATTACACATGCCAGTAAATAGTTTCCCTCTGAATGCAGCAAATAGAAGCAAAATAATATAATTCATAACTTATATGCAAGGTATATAATTAAAACCTTCATAATATTTTCTCTCAGCAGGTACAGTCACTAAGGATATTCTTTATGGGTAAGTTGGTTGCACAGTAAATCAACTGAGGAAAAATAAAAATATGTCACACATGCAACATTGGGTCCCCCAAAGACTCCTGATTTGTAAATTGATATTGTAAAAAGCCAGGCTTGTAATTAATATTCTTGAGTGCATGATTTGAGGGAGTTCAGTGATCTTCATAAAGCTTTATATATCTCTGTGTTAGTGTGATTTAAAGGCTTTTTTTTTCAGACTCAAGAACTCTGAGACAAGGTGTTACTGCTTTAGTAATAAATCAGGATAGTACATGGTGACACTGGTAATAATGGAAAACACTGTGCCTGCCAGAGAGTGCCATGGATAGATTCTTCAGTATAACTGGATTTAAACAGCAACAGATTTGACTAATAACCCTCTTTGGACTTATTTCTATTTATTCTCCTATTTCACATAGCGTTTTTTTGTGTCAACATGCAGATTGTTTTACAATATTCTATAAGTCATCTCTAAAAACCTGATTATTCCAATAGTTAGTAAAACATACCCTTAATTTTCTTTATTTTTGTTCTTCGGAGGCCTCTAAGACTGCCAAGTGAAATTTAGGTGTTTAGAAATTTCCCTCAGGCTCGACCCAGGGAGGGAAATTTTCACACCCCTGCTTATTCATTTCCTAAGAGCTCTTCCCGGCAGGTTGCTGACTGAAAGACCGGCACTCTTGGCTCTCTCCCTGCTGGCTTCCACTTTGGGGGGGGGGGGGGGGGGGGGATGCTGTCACAGAATCACCACTTTGCAGTTTAAGCCATAGCACACAACTCACTTTAATTTTATTCTTACCACAAAAAATGAAACTGTAAACTCACTCTTTAAAATAAAAGCTTGAGACAAACCAGTCAATATCTTGAATACGGTGATTTAGAATGACTAATTAGTTTTCAAAAAGAAAAGCTAATTTTTCAGCCAAGACTAGCAATACAATCTTATTTATAAACAATCACATGTTTAAAGATATTGGATCATTAGTACCAATCTCTTTTAACGATGATCTGTCAGACTTTCTCTTGCAACCTAAACACTACAGCGTCTCATTTAAAGACTGTAGCATAGAACAGAGCACATATTTTTCTGTAGCATGTTTGTAACCAGTGATTGTTCCCTATCATTAATGAACACAGCTGGGGCCATTTTATGGTCCCCAAATGGAGGCTGTCCCAAGCCACAGTGTTTGTGTGAAGGGGTGGGAGGGGGGAGGGGATTGCCCATCAGCAAATAGTTATTCCAGGAAGTAGGTGGGGAGCAGGCAATGTATTTGTTCTGAAATCCTAGAAGAAAAGTAAACTTGCTGTGAAGGACATAATTTCTTTTTGTTCTTGAACTTTACACAGCCGTAGTGGGCTCATTCATCACGAGTGCCCTTGGACACAAACCTCCTGAACATGAATGCCTCAAATACTGAGCAAGATCCCTGCTGGCGCTACTAATGGCTTAAAATACAACCCCAGTTTAAATCCTTGGGAAGAAAGGAACTGAATGGAAGTTGCTGATTCTATCCTATCAGTCCCTTTGTTTGAAATACTCAAAGGGAGCACAAAGTCTAATTCCCCTAGAAAAATGGATATGGATTACACACAGGTGTTTTAAGCATGAAGAATGTCTCCAAAGCCTTTTAATGACATTTGAAAAAGCTAAAAAGCACCAACTTGTTATTTTTCTCCCTCAGAAAAGGCAAAAACAGTCATCCAAGTAGGGCATCATACTTCTATTTCACTTGAGAGTTTAATTTGAAAACCAATAAGAGAAGAATTTAAATTGATTGCTTCAAGCCACAGACATTTCATACCCAAGCAATTATGTTGGCTTTCATGAGAATTTATCTTAGCTGTGAAATCAATTGTCACAGACTTAGTTCACAAAAATATTACTAAATCATATTTGATTTCTGTCTTGGTGTAGTCGGTGAATCAAATCAAATGGGCAGACAATGTTAGTTCTCTAATCCAACTCTCCCCAGACTCCCCCTTTGAAAACATTTTCACCACTCCCCTCTGGTGTACCTAGGATTTCCTAACAATGCTATTTCACAACCAGAGAGACACTCAAAAAGGCAAAAGATGCAGTAGCAAGAACTGGGAAACTATTGTAATATGCAGGATCAGAACCATATGACAACAAATATCTTTGCAGTGAGAGACTGGAACAAAGGAAGAGAGCAGACACAAAAACAGAGTTCTCTGATTCAAAGATTTGCATTTAACAGCTTTCAAGATATAAAGTTTCCTTTTATTGACTTGCTAAACACGTATTTCTATTCAACTCCTTGACAAGGAAAGCATAGGGTTTACCTTTTTAGATTTGTAGTGGGAAATAAACATTACTGTCATTTATGAACTCGCAATCAGTAACTCTGCAAAAGGCCTCAAATCTCTGTGTGACCCATGTGAACTTAATAGATCTAGCAGAACCAAGAAGGACCAAAAACCTATCAATAGAAAACTAAAATCCTATCTTCTGGCTCTCTACCTCCTTTACTTTCCAAAGTTCTATACATAATAGAAGACCTGGAATTTGTTAAGACCTTGCTCCAGCTAAAGAAGTGAAGATTTATAAGGCCAAATGTAGATATCTACAAAACATCCCTGAATAATAAAGGTAACATGGGAACAAAGAATTTACAATAAGACATGTATTCTATTTTTTTCTTACAGTACAATGACATGGAATATTGTTCTACTAAATTCAAACAAAACTTATTTATATAGTTTGTATAAAACTGCAAATTCTCAGGGTTTTTTTTTGTTTTGTTTTGTTTTTGTTTTTTGTTTTTGTTTTTGTTTTTGTTTTTGTTTTTGTTTTTGTTTTGAGAGAATGGAAGAGAGAGAGAATCCCAAGCAGCAGGCTCCATGCTGACAGTGTGGAGCCCGACTCGGCACTCTACAAGGGTGAGATCACAACCTGAGCAGAAATCAAGAGTCTGATACTTAACCAACTGAGCCACCCAGGCGCCCCTGGTTCTTACTTTTTAAATGAAAGATTTGTGTTCATTTTCTCTAGGAGTTTTCCTTCATATTTCCATTTTCAGCCCACCCAGATCTAAGGTGCTAGGCTTCTAGGGCTTAACTACAGAATACTTTTTATTGGCAATTGGTGTTATTTATATCTTCTCCATATAACAGAGAAGAAAAGTTTAATATCCACACATTTATTCATTCACTCATGTTATTCAGCTCCCATAATTACCAGGTACCCTAATAGGCCCTGGGGATAAAACAATGAACAAGGCAAACAGCATCTCTCCCTCATAGAAAGCAGTCTAGCACATATCAGATAAAGGGTTAGTATCCAAAATCTATAGACAACTTATCAAACTCAACACCCAAAAAACAAATAATCCAGTGAATAAATGGGCAAAAGACACGAATAGACACTTCTCCCAAGAAGACATCCAGATGTCCAACCGACACATGAAAAAATGTTCCACATCACTCATCATCAGGGAAATACAAATCAAAACCACAATGAGATACCACCTCACACCTGCCAGAATGGCTACCATTAACAACTTGGGCAACAACAGATGTTGGCAAGGATGCTGAGGAAGGGGAAACCTTTTGCACTGTTGGTTGGAATGCAAACTGCTGCAGCCACTCTGGAAAACAGTACGGAGGTTCCTCAAAAAATTAAAAATAGAACTACCCTACGACCCAGCAATTGCACTACTAGGTATTTACCCAAAGGATACAAGTATGCTGTTTCGAAGGGGCACATGCACCCCAATGTTTATAGCAGCACTATCGACAATAGCCAAAGTATGGAAAGAGCCCAAATGTCCATCAATGGGTGAATGGATAAAGAAGATGTATACACACACACACACACACGCACACGCACACGCACACGCACACACACACACACACACAATGGAGTATTATGTGGCAATCAAAAAGAATGAAATCTTGCCATTTGCAGCTACATGGATGGAACTAGAGGGTATTATGCTAAGCAAAATTAATTAAAGAAAGGCAAATATTATATGACTTCACAATCATGAGGACTTTAAGATACAAAACAGATGAACATAAGGGAAGGGAAGCAAAAATAATATTAAAAACTGGGAGGGGGACAAAACATAAGAGACTTTTAAATATGGAGAACAAACAGAGGGCTGCTGGAGAGGTTGTGGGTGGGGGATGGGCTAAATGGGCAGGGGGCATTAAGGAATCTACTCCTGAAATCATTGTTGCGCCATATGCTAACTTGGATGTAAATTAAAAAATAAATAAATTATTTTAAAAAAAGGAGAAAGCAGTCCAGCAGTGGAGACAAGTATCAGTCACATGATTACATTTAAATTAATAAATTTATTTGTCATTGTGTTAAAATGAGAAAGTAGTATAAAGTGTTAAAATGTTGACTTAGCACATTCCATTACTTAAACACATTATTTAAGTGTTCTCACAGCAATATCACTGACATCTGATTCATACCAGTTTGCTTTATGTGCTTCTCAAGACAATGCATCAGACTTCAGTTAGTCTCATATCGAGTGGCATTGTTTTGATACTAAGAATACAGTATGGGGAAAATCACACATTTATATCCTACCTGAAGTTACAGAGAGAATGCAATCAACTGGCTAAGATAAGTGAAAGTGATAAAGAGTTTTTAACTATCAAATTGATTTTTTTTAAATCTATCAGGTACTCATAGAGGGTATTACAAACACACCTACACACAAAGATGACCCACCAACACTGCATGGGGAAAGGTAGGATAACACACATTTCATTACCCAGCTTGGACTGGAAGACTGGTTACTAACTGACTGAATCTTCATCTGACAAACAAATATTTTCTTGAATCAGAGTATTCAGAAGATAAACAATTCTCACTTAGTATTCTATGAGGCAAGAAGAAATGCCTGGAACATTCTTTTGACAACTGTGGGGTAAAATGAAATAAAGTAACTTCTTCGGGTGTCAGGCTTATGCCCCAAAGACAAGCTTCATTGCACTGTATTCCTTATACAATACTTTATTTCCTATTATGAAACACTGCATATTTTTACTCTACTGAATTTCCAATAAATTTGAGTCTCTGCCATCCCTATTTACAGAAGAGTAATTGTTTCCCTTTTAACATAGATTTGACACTCCACCACATCCAAGTGAGACATGACCTCTTAGACAAGGCATTGTGTACCACCTTTTGCCCAGCATATTTATCTAATTAAGTACTTTTTGAAACAACTTAAACTCCAAGCACATCTTAATATAGAAACATAGCTATAAAGGTATATAAATGGAAAACCTGACTCCAATTCCTTTCCAGCTAACAAGTGGAAAAATATACCACTCAACAATGAGAATAAAGAGCCATTCTTTACAGAATGCCTGAAGTGCATACACTAGCTATGGTGACATTTATTGAGTGTCAGCAACGTGCTGGAGACTAAGTGGAGTAGTGAGACATCCTAAAATCACTTTCTGTAGGAAAACGGGGGAGGAGGTGAATTGAAACACTTGGCAATGTTGATAAACCATATCCTGAAATGAAGCTACAAAGCAGCGTCAAGTAAAAAAATGCCTTATGTTAAAGGAAAACAGAGCTGGACAACCCCAAGGGGTACTCAGAAAATACCATGTGGCTGCCCTACAAGCCCCCTGGACAGACACAGATCTCTGCTGGTTACCAGAGCTGACATACCTTGGACCAAATGGGCCTTAGCATGACCTTAAAAGTGAAGGTCTGCCTGGGGAGAGCAAAGACCAGCACAGTGAAGTCATTATCTAGACATGCTTCTACCAGAGAAAACATGACATTTCTAACAGAATCAAATGGAACAAAAACCTGGGGGGAACATTCCAATCTTAGTTTAGATCCTGCCACAAAGAAGTTTAGGAATCTTATGACTTAGATTTCAAAATGATTTGGCGATGTGATGAATGTGAGAACAAAGTATTATAATTTATCAGTCTTCCCAGGTATCTGGGATATGCTCTTTGAAAGCCCCAGAGGAGGGCTGGGGGCTGCACACTCTTACCTGGAGTTTTTGGAGGCTAAATCAGTCTAGGTGTGAAATTCACTCTCCTCAAGCGCTGAAGTCACTGCAACTAGTAACAATTCCTTCCATTTATAAAAATCTAAGCACTAAAACACTGTTTAGAATGGCTCAAAAATCTGGTCACCAGACTCATAAAGATCATATTAATTCACCAGGACACTGAAGGCTTTTTAAAGAAGGATGTTAAATGTATCAATTCTTACACACCTGATGACTGGGAATTACAGAATAACTGTTTTAAAACTTTATAGTGGAAAATTGAAATAGCAACTGAATGAGCTCTTAGGAATAATGCTGTGGTACAAGTAGCAATGACTAATATAGTTTTTTAAGAACTATAGCAAGGGTACTGGTCAGGTCTATGTTGGGCTTTGCAAATGAGACTAAAAAGCATTCCATGGAAATTTGTAAGACCTAAGAACAAATTGAAATACCTCCACGAGAAGTTAAAAATCTCTTCATCCCTGCTCTTTTGGGAACAATTCCAATTAAAATATTAGGTAGAATTCCTGTTCCATAGTTAATATCAAACTGTGGTATCAGAAAGAGCCCTGGGTCAGGAGACACCTGGCCTGGGTTCCGGTTCTGTCTCTGTCATTAACGGCTTCTGTGACACGGGGAAGGCATTTAACTGTTATGGGTGTCAAGTCTTTAACCTGTGAGATGAGGACAGACAAGATTATCTCTAAGGTCTCAGAGAACCCTAGAAATCCACGACATTTTATAATTACATTGGTGATAACCCCAGTGTTCACACAGGAGCTCTTAGCTCCAAGCCAATACATCTCCCATGGGTCTGCTGAATGGCTGAATAAATTGATCCAAAACACTGCAGTGGAAGACAGAGATGAAGCATACAAATCAACAGAAGCATTTACAAAATCTCTTCTAAAATCTCTTGTACATCTCTTCTGAAATGGATAAATTACCAAAAGCAAGAATAGAACTTTCCTTACAAGATCATGTCTCAGAAGAAAGAAAAAAATAGGAACATAACCTCAGAATCACCCTCAGTGGTGAAAAGAATATCGTTTAAGTATAGCTGATAAAATTATGCTAAGCATATGGGCTTTTGAGAGATGCAGAGTTTTCCATCTACATAAAATATTAAAATACATAAACTTACATGGGAAAGTCCAGTTCAATAAACTCCGTGGAGGGAAAAAAAAGAATGTTTTTATTTTTTAAACTAGGGCTCATCTTGCCTTTGAAATTAGCTTCTTCTCCTCCAGAACAGTCTGGCAACAGATTAAGCAACATTTCCCAACCATTTGCTTTGACTAATACTATTTCCTCTTTGGGATACTCTGTTCAATTTCCTCTCCATCAATTCATGCCAAGACCCAATAGGAGTCACCTGCCATGCTGCTAACTACTGCTTGTGGGACTTCAGTACTAGAATGAAATATGCTTTCATAGATCTGGTTAAATGTTTCCTTACACACTATAACCCATTTGTTTCATGTATAATATTCTTTCAACTAGACTACCTTTTCTTCCTCCCCCCCCCCCTTTTTTTTTTACTTCTTCATTGATTCTTAAATTTTCTGTCTTAAGATTAGTGAAAAGTGAGGGGTGCTGGGTGGCTCAGTCGGTTAAGTGTCCAACCTTGGCTCAGGTCATGATCTTATGGTTCGTGGGTCTGAGACCTCTGTCAGGCTTCGTGCTGACAGCTCAGAGCCTGAAATCTGCTTCAGATTCTGTGTCTCCCTCTTTCTCTGCCCCTCCCCCACTCATGCTCTGTTTCTGTTTCTCAAAAATAAATAAAAATTAAAAAGATTAGTGAAAAATGAATGTTGTATGACACTCATTGGTGATTACAAATGTCATGCAAAACAAGATCCATCTTGTATTTCATTTAAAATACCAATACTGGGGCGCCTGGGTGGCTCGGTCGGTTAAGCGTCCGACTTCGGCTCAGGTCATGATCTCACGGTCCGTGGGTTCGAGCCCCACGTCAGGCTCTGTGCTGACAGCTCAGACCCTGGAGCCTGCTTCAGATCCTGTGTCTCCCTCTCTCTGTGACCCTCCCCCATTCATGCTCTGTCTCTCTCTGTCTCAAAAATAAATAAACGTTAAAAAAAAAAATTTAAAATACCAATACTGACATGTATAGCTGATAATGTGGAAATGCCTAATAAACACTTTGGAGTGAATAAAAGAATAGATATTTTTTTATTGAGAGATAAACAGGAGAACAGGAGAATAACAGCTGCTTTTCTCTAATTGGTTTGTAAAAACATTCATGTTTGTAAACACAGGGAACTCCCAGACTGTTCTTCCAGGTTCACTTTTATCATAATCTTTACTTCTTGAGGGATTCAGAAACATAGTTTTGTGTTTCAACAATGTAATGGTAATGAAAGGCCATGTCATTTTAACCAAAATGGCAGAATACAAAATTTTAAAACTCTTTCCTACAAGAAATCAAATATTGCTGAAAAACATTATTTTAAGTGCCTAATCTATTTCTGAAATGAAAGAAGTCCTTAAGAGGAAACAAAGACTGTCACTTTTGACGCTAGGTGGTCTCATTTTCAGTAACCAAAAGGCTTGGACTATGGTAGCCCAAAAGAATGGAAAACAAGATCTTGGGATTTATGTGACAGCCAGCACTCTCCAAAGGCCACATTCTCAGAAAAAGAATGGACTGAGAAAAAAAAATCTGTCCATTAGCAAAGATGACAGACAAGTTGTTTTGGCCTGGTCACAGATGAAGAGTGAACTGGAAGATGGCACTAAAGAAATGACCCAAAATGAGGTACAAAGAGACATATATGTATGAAAGAATAGGATAAAGTGGCTTAGTATATGTCTAATAGGTATTTTTGGAATAACAAAAAGGAGCAAAGAAGAGACAAAAGAGAATGATATACAGTTTTTCAAACTTTATGAAAATTATGAATCCTTATTGGGAAACACAACAAATCTCAAGCAGAAGATATAAAGCAAAACACATATAAACACATCATACTGAAACTTCAGTATACCAAAGGCAAAAGGGATATTGAAATCATTCAGTGAGAAAATACAGATTAACTATAAAAAGGAGCAACAGTTAGATTATTTCTTAAAAGCTGAAGCCAGAATACAGGGGGAAAATGACTTCAAAGTTATGAGATAAGAACCATGAATATACAATTTAATATCCAACAGAAGTATTATTCAAAAATGAGAGCAAATTAAAAACATTTTCAGGAAAATAAACACCTGAGAGTTACAAGCAAGTGGCACACACTGAAGGGATTTCTAAAGGATGTACTTTGGCGTGAAGGAGAATGAACCAAAATCAAACACTAGGATGCAAGAAGAAAAGTGAACAAAGGAATTGACAATTGTGTTAATATATCTAAACAAACATTTCCTATATGAACCAATTTTAAAAAGGTGGTAAGAAAGTAAGATGGAACTCAAATACTGGGTAACAATAATGTGGAAATCAGGAGAGTTAGTGGACTTAAAGAGTTTCAAGGTCATTTTGGAAAAAGAGTAGAAAAGACTAACTTCAAACTCAAATAAAAATGAGGTATAAACAAAGAATTAAAATAAAGAATATAATTACTAAGGTAGGCAAGGAGAAAAATAAATTAACCTGAATTTAAAGAAAAAGAAGTCAGGGCGCACTTGGGTGGCTCAGTCAGTTAAGTGTCCCACTCTTGATTTTGGCTCAGGTCATGATCTCATGATTTGTGAGTTCAAGCCCTGAGTCATGCTCTGCACTGACAGCACTGAAGTCTGCTTGGGATTCTCTCTCTCTCCCTTTCTCTTTGCTCCTCCTCTGCTCACCCACACACACATGTTCTTTCTCTCTCTCTCTCTCTCTCAACAAATAAACTTAAAAAAAATAAAGAAGAAGTCAGGAAAAAAAAGTGGGGAGGGTGAAAAACAAGTATAGAAAAGGCAGGATAAGAGAAAGACTAAAATAAGATGTTCAAATAAATTCAATGAGTCAGTTATAAAGATATAAATGGACTAAATTCACTAGTTAAAAGAAAAAGATCTTACATGAGATTAAAAACAAACAAATACAGATACATGCTAGTATAAGAGAAGACTTAATAAAAATACAAAATGGTTGATGGCAAAAAGGTAAAAAAGATAAACCAAGCTGGAGTGCTTGGGTGGCTCAGTCAGTTAAACATCTGACTTTGTCTCATGTCATGATCCCATGGTTCATAAGTTCAAGACATGCAATGCAGAGCCTGCCTGGGATCCTCTGTCCCCACATGCTCTCTCACATGCTCTCCCTCTCTCTCAAAAATGGATAAACATTTTTTTCAAAAAAAGGATAAACCAAGAAAATATTAACTAAAATAAAGGTAGTATAGTTATATTAAGAGTAGACAAAATAAATGTTAAGGCAAATAGCACTGTTAGGAATAAAGAGGGTTGTCACAAAATTATATACATAGTATATATATACAGTATATATATATTATATACACATACATACATATATATGTATATATAAAGAGAGAGAGAGAGACATCAGGAAGATAACACAATTCTAAACTTGCAAGAACCACTAACATAGATTGGCCTCAAAATACATAAAACAAAAATTGACAGACTACGAAAATAATCAAGCTCATAATCACAAAGTGAGATTTTTAATACCCCTCTGATAAGGTGAGATTCTTTATGGCTTTCTTTTATCTGTCTCCCTGCCAACACCCTTCTCTGGAACATAATCTACAGTGTACCATCTTTTTTGTCTATTTTATTTGCAATGTATTTTAAGTACATAAAAAAGTACCTGGCACATAATGGCTGCCAAATATAAACTTGCTGAGTGTTTTAATTAATATGAAAAAAAGATAGTAACTATAGAGATTGAATAATGTAATTAACAAGCATAATCCAGTAGACTCTCATGGAACCCCACACTCCCAAATCAATACATTCTTCTCAAGCACACATGGAATATTTATGAAAATTCACCATGTGCTAACTGTATTCTCTGACCACAATACAATTAAGTTAGAAATCAACAACGGCAAACCAATAAAAGTCCATGCACTATAAAATGTAAACATATTTCTAAATGATTCAGAGAAGAAATCATAAAGAAGAAACAGAAGATTGAAGAAAACAGAACTTAATGATAATAAAAAATATTATACCTCAAAATTTGTGGTAAGCAGCTAAAGGCTACCTAGAGGAAGATCTATAGATTTACATACATATATAAGAAAAAGAAAGGACAAAAATTGATGAGCTACACATCTAAATTAAGAAGTTAGGAAAAAATACTACAAAATAAACATAAATACAAGGAAGAAAATATTGAAGAAAGGAGCAGAGATTATAGAAATCTCTGTGTATAGAAAAAAATCTATGTGTATAGAAAAAATATACACAATAAAGGATCAAAAGAGTCAAAAGCTGTTTCTTTGAAAAAGTAAAAGTCTGGCGAGAATGATCATGTTAAAAAAGACTTAATATTAGAAGTAAAAAGGGGTCAAATTTCAGATACAGCAGATATTTGAAAAAATAGAACCTTAAGAAATACTTGAGGCTAATGGACTGAAAAATGAACAGAATGGATGATTTGCTAGGAAAAATACAGTTTGTCCAAACTGACCCATGATAAAAATAGAAAACCTAACAAACCCATAAGTATTAAATACGTTAAATCACTAGTTTAAAGCTTACTTACCAAAACTGTCCACTAGGCCCTGATGATTTTATGGGCGAGTTCTACCACATAATCCATTAACAGTTAATCCCTATCTTATACAGAATGTTCCTAAGAACAATGAGAACTTCATCCCACTTCAATTACAAAGCTAACACAAACTTGATATGAAACCAGGCAGGGACAGCACAAAAAAGGACATTTACAGGCCAATATCACTTATAACCATAGTTGCAAATGCTAGCAAACAAGCCAGGAACATATCATAAAGAACACTACTTCGTGATTTAGTTAGTTTAATCTCAGGAGATCAGGATGTTTTTTTTTTTTTAATTTTTTTTTTAACGTTTTATTTATTTTTGAGACAGGGAGAGACAGAGCATGAACAGGGGAGGGTCAGAGAGAGGGAGACACAGAATCTGAAACAGGCTCCAGGCTCTGAGCTGTCAGCACAGAGCCCGACGCGGGGCTCGAACTCACGGACCGCGAGATCATGACCTGAGCCGAAGTCGGCCGCTTAACCGACTGAGCCACCCAGGCGCCCCTAGGATGGTTTAAGTATATTAGAAGGCCTATTAGTATATTTCATTACATGAACAGATAAAGAAGAAAATCATACAATCTCTGTAGAGACAGAAAAAGCGCTTGATAAAATTCAACATCCATTCATGATAAAAACAGAAACAGAAACCGAAACCTTAGCGACTAGGAACCCAAGGGGTCTTCTTTACCTGATATCAGTTACCTATCAGAAAGTACTTAAATATAAAATTATGAAATAACTTTCCCTAAAATACGAAACAAACCAAGGATGCCCAATTGTATTCAACATTGTACTGGAGGTCCTGGCCAGTACAAAACTAATTGAAAATAATCAAGATTTCAGGCCATAAGACAACAGCAAATATGCCTGTAGATGGGACATCCTCGTACTCACAGAGGTCTCTGAGAAGTGGCTGAAGAATTCAATACCTTCCAAGAACCCTAGGATTCCAGAATACCCAGAATTTTAGGGGTCCAGAGTTATCTTATTTTGGTGTCTTTTGCTCTCTTTAAAATATAAGTTGCATTTCATCTAAAAAAGCTACTCTACCATTGTCTGATTTTTTTTTTTTTAATTTTGTACCAAGCCCTTTTATAACCTGAACTTTCCAGGTTGATGAAGAACTCAAATTGACCTCCTATATAGTAGTCACACTTCGACTCTGCATCCAGGCAGGAAGGCTGAGCACTTCTGTAAAGATTCCTTCAGGACCTCCCAGCTACCCACTGCTTTGAGCAAAGTATGTAAACAGTACTGTTTGGCCCTAGTATGAGGACACCCTACTGCTCTCTCCAGGAAATCTTTTTATTCTTTATCATCACAGTGTTTTTTTTTTCATAAGCTACTCTCAAATAATAGTAGGTCTTTAAAAACTCCCATCTCAGTATTTGGTAGGGGAGTTATATTTAATTTCTTTCCCCTTGATCCTTTAAATGACTAGCTCTTGTGGTTTTTCTAGGTATTTTTGTATAATGAGTCACTCTGAGCAACTGACTGGGAATGTAGGAAGAAGACTTCTTTTGCTATTTTAATGTACTGTGTGATTGACCCTGGGACGGTCATTGAACCCAATCAAGGAACTTCATTCATTGCTAAATAAAGATAAAAGGCCTGAAGAGATAGGTTAAAATTAGACCCTGCCACCTAATGACTCAGTCTCTTAATAACTGACTCATAGAAATTAATTAGCTTTTTCCTGTAACATTGCCATTTGGAAAAGATCTCCTTGTTATCCTTGTCTCATTGTAGCCCTTTTACATCTCTCTATTCCATCCTCTGTTACCTCTCCATTTGTTTATATTTAATTTTACTGCTTAACTTCAGTGAGTAACCGTGGCACTCCATGATAATCAGCCCCAAATTAAGTTTCGATGTAGGTGAGTGGCAGTAAAAAACAACAATAATAAGACACAAGTGGAAGGAAAAGTGGATTTAGACACAGTAGTCCTACTTCAGTTTTAAGCTTTCTCATATACTAATTTTATGATCTCAAGAAAGTCAGTTAACCTCTCTGAACTACAGTTCTACTTTATGAAATGGTAACCACACTACTCTATCTTTCTACCTTATAAGAAACTGTTTTTTAAAAAATCAAACAATGAACATGCACAGTGCTTTGAAAAACTGGGAAGTACTACATATCTGTATTTACATTAAGTGAATCATTCTATTCACCAATGCAAAAATGCCCTCCCAAAATATATAAGGTCTTGAGTAATATCCATCCATGCTGGACAGACACTATCAAAAGTTTTAACTGAGTAATTTGCAAGTATGTATGCAATAAATTGAGGACAAGAAAGACTTTAAAATAATAAAATGTACTTTAAGAATGAAAGCGGCATGATTTGGGTGCCTGCTGGAAGAACAGGGAATACTTGAAGATCCTTCTTATTCTAAGTTTTAATCCTGTGAACCCATAACCTATGGTGAAAGCTAAACATACAAAATAAAAGGAAAACTAAAGAGTTAACAAGTTCCCAGGTGGGTCCAAAGGAACTCTTGTAAACATGGTCTCTAGGTGACACAGAAATTCAAGTAAAAAAAAATCTGAAGACAGAAGCTGCTTCATTTTCTTACCTTTGTTCTGTATTAAAAAGTGCAAAGATGTGCTTGCTAGACATAAAGCTTTTTTCCACATCCCGAACTTTCAGGTTGTCCAAAGGAAGCATATACTTCTTTTCTTTTTCCTATTGAGAGAGAAAGAGATGGAGAGAGAATTGGCTTTAATAAAAGATCCTGAAGGGTGCCAAGGGCAACTCATCACCTGAGTTGTCCAACATTTGATTACAATATTTTGATACCAGCTACCAAGGAATAAAAGCTATCTGAGAAAAGAGACTCCAAAGATTCTCAACACACGGGTTGCAAGGATGAGGGGAGGAAAAGTGTGGAGGAAGGAAGGCCTCAGTGATAGAGAGAACACATGGTCCTCCACCCTTTCTTCCTCATGTGGGTCCCCTTAGATGTTTTAAAATGTTAGTTTGATATTAAGAATTTAGCCATCTGTTAATATTTAGCAAAAATGTTCTGGTCCTAATTCAATGAGAAATGCCAGATGGATTTCATTTCATATTTTATTTGCAGCCTAAGCAGTTTTGATAGCCAGTGCTGGCAGGGACGGGAAGCACAGGACCCCAGTATGAAATACCCCCTATAAACTAGATAAAGCACAGCAAAATATTTCCTTCATTTGGGTCTACAATAAAATGTGGGTCCAGAAAAAAGTGATTCCATTAAATTGTTGACCTCTTTGAGAAACAAAAGAACCCATTAGAAGTAAACTGATATTAACTAGAATAAATTCTCTTTTAAAATTAACAATTCTTTAGGAAGAAAATGGACATTGGGTGGGGAGGAAGGTCTGTAAATGGGGCCAAACTGGTCTTAGTGAAACATACTGGATGCTAAAGAATTATGAGAAACATTTACATTTAGGGATTGGCCCAGGGGCAATATTATCATATGTATAAATGCCTAATGATCAGTCTAGGAGGAGAGAGCCAAACACTCAGCTGAAGAAACCTAGTCAATACCTATTACCAGGGGTATTCTAGCACAGTCCTTATTCAACAGTAGCCTTGTGTATGGCCCCAGGCTATATCTCTTGTGCTGGTCCTAAGAAAAAGCAGGACTAGACTCCAGAGGAGGGAAGCATAGAGACTTACAACTTTTAATAAACAACTATTAACTGTATTTCCTGTCGAAAAGTATATGTGCTGTACAAACATGTTTGACATAAGTCTTTTGGTTCCTACAGCATTAGGCTCTGTAGTGTGGAGCAGAACTGTGTGTGTGTGTGTGTGTGTGTGTGTGTGTGCGTGCACATGCTCTCTAGCCAGCTTGTGGTAGCCATGTTGTCTGCAGACCCCACAGAGAGTTATTGCCAGGAGAATCAGCTTTGCCACTCATTACTCTCAAATTAATTGGAGAAAATCTGGGCAGAACACAACAGATTAGTGAGGCAGAGAGAAATAGATGACTAAATCAGTTGAAGGAAGCTCGTTGGAGAACAAAATGGCTGTCCTGGCAGACAATGTCATGTCTTCAAAGAAGATCAAAAAAACATAAAAGAAACTAAATGGAAGTGAGAGAAGCCTAAGAATAAACATGAAAAAGCAAAGCGCTGAAAGAAAACTCCAACATATCTTGTACAAAAATTAATAATATTTCAGCAAACACAAGTATATTCTAAATAGCAAAATACATAATTTAAGTTACTGAAGTATCATAGTTGAGTCTAACTTCTTTGAAACACTTGTCAGACTATTTTAGGATAGAATTCTAACAGGCAAGATCACAGATTGAATGAAAAGCTATCCAATACATAATCAAATGAAAATGCTTGAAACCCAGGAAACATTTTTTTATTGGATGTTTTTCAATGCCCTAAATTTAAGCAGCTGGACTTTTTTAACGCACCATCCTATTCAACCTTTTGAAATGATGGATTCGCCTTTTAATGGGAAATCTGCATTTCATTGTAAAGAAGGAACACAATGTCCTTGGCGTGTTTTCTATAGAAGTAGGCTCCCTTTCATATTGCGTTCTTTAGCCTATAGTGAAGACCAAAAATCCAGCAAGTTTACGTCAGACATTAAATGCTGGAGAAATACACACATATGCAGACAGGGGAACATGAAAAATGTAGCTTCATTTCCAAAATACTAAGTGTCATTTATCCATGGTTTTTGAGGACATATTGCTAAATTATTTCATAATCAAGAGTTTTAAGACTGACAAAGGGAGATGAAAAAGAAGATTCAAACTGATTTGTTCAATTAAAGTTGTAAGTCAAGTGAAGAACTACAGCCATGAAAAACTCTCTATCATGGATATTTCTAAAATTCTTGGTGCTGTGGGGAAAGAATGATGCTCTGTTAAAAGAACATCTTTAATACGAAGCAGCTAAAACAAACAAAAGGAATTGAGGGGGAGAAAGAATAAACAGAATTATAATTTCCAAAATACAGTGAGTCTTAGCACTGTGAGTGCCAAAATACAGTGAGTCTTAGCACTTAGCTTAATTGAGACATTTGCTACGTAATCTTTGTTAGTTCTATTAAACTGTCTAATAATACACTGTGCAATATGGTAGCCACCAGTTACAGGTCACTGTCAAACACTTTAAATGTAGCTAGTTAAATTGGGATATGCTCTAAGCATTAAACACACGCCAGATTTCAAAGACTTAGTGTGAGAAAAAGAATGTAAATGATCTCATCAATATTTTTTTAATGTTTATTTACTTATTTTGAAAGAGAGAGAGAGAAAGAGAGAGCGTGCACATGCATCCAGAGGAGGGGCAGAGAGAGAGAATCCCAAGCATTCGATCGCACGAACCATGAGATCATGATCTGAGCCAAAATCAAGAGTCAGATGTTCAGCTGACTAAGCCACCCCAGATGCCCCCTCAGCAATGTTCATACTGGTATATGTTGGGGCGGCTGGCTTAGTTGATAGAACATGGCTGGCTCAGTCAATAGAGCATGCAAATCTTGGTCTCAGGGCTGTAAGTTTAAGCTCCACTTGGGGTGTAGAGACTGCTTAAAAATATATTGATTATATGTTGAAATGATAATACTTTGAATATATTAGGGCAAATAAAATATTATTAAATGCAATTTTATCTGTTTATTTTTAGTGTTTTGCATATGGCTGCTAGACTATTTAAAATGATATATGTGGCTAATATTAACTTTCTATTGATGGCATTGAGCCCCATATACTTATCATCACTTTCCTTCCTCTCATCCACCCAATTTTTCTCCTCTAACCTCCCTGGTTCTGCCATTAGGTATATTTTTCATTCTCCCCATCACCCAATCTGAAACCTCACTATCATTTCTGACATATTGTTTTCCTTCACCCTCTTTATTACATCAAGACTATGCTGCATTCTGTTTGAAGCATTTGTCAGAGCTCCACTTATATGACATTCCCACCACATTAGTCCAGGTCTCCGACATTTCACAAGCATGTGGTTTTACATGGTCTCCTATCCAGTCCCCTTGCTTTCTAATTCCTCAAATATCACCAATCTTATAAAACTACTCTGTCTAGTTCATTACAGTCCTTCCAAATGCTCACATCTCTCTATCATTTATGGGAGAAAATCCATGAAACTCCTTAACGTGACATTGGTCATTTTTGTCACATGAAACACCTACAAATTGGTCCAATCCTGATTTGTGAATATTTCTTTTATGCTTCCATAAAAGTCTCCATTTCAACCAAACACACCTTTGTCAACAGTCTTTTCCCAACTTGAGATACCCTTTCAACTTCTCCCAAACACATCAGTTTATTATTTAGAGTCAAGTTCAAGTTCAACATTCTGTGCAAAAAGTTTTCCAAAGTTTATGACTATCTCTTTCTCACTCCCCAACCTCTCTCCTTTCAATTCATATAATAGGTATTGTTTATTCTATTCATCTTGGGTTTTTTGTTTCTTTTTTTAAATGTGTACTCAGTCGCCCAGCTAGCTCAGTCGGTAGAGCATGAGACTCTTCAATGTGTACTCATTTTTCAGAGAGAGCATGAGCAGAGGAGCGGCAAAGAGAGAGGGACAGAGGATCCAAAGCAGGCTCTGAACTGACAGCAGTGAGTGCGCTGTGGGGCTTGAACTCATGAACCATGAGATCATGAACTGAGTCAAAGTCGGACACTCAACTGACTGAGCCACCCAGGTGCCCTCTACTCATTTTGAGTTATATGTTATATAAGGTATGCTCATCTTATAAATGCATATTACATAACAAATCTGTGTGAAGGTTATTCATTTGGAATTTGGAACATTCAATCAATTCTATTGTTCAAGTAGGTTACGTTTACAAAGAAAAATAAAAAGCAGAAAATGTTTTGCAACATTTGTAAATAAGATGTAATTTGATACTTTAAACATTTTATCTTAATAGGCATTTTTGGAGGAAGCACCTGTAAAATTTTTTTTTATTTTTTCAACGTTTTTTATTTATTTTTGGGACAGAGAGAGACAGAGCATGAACGGGGGAGGGGCAGAGAGAGAGGGAGACACAGAATCGGAAACAGGCTCCAGGCTCCGAGCCATCAGCCCAGAGCCTGACGCCGGGCTCGAACTCACGGACCGCGAGATCGTGATCTGGCTGAAGTCGGACGCTTAACCGACTGCGCCACCCAGGCGCCCCAACACCTGTAAAATTTTAGAGAAAGGTTTTTCCTCTGGAGAGTCAGAAAGAAACTTCTGCAAAAAAAGCTTTAGAAGTTGATGTCACTAATTCAACATACATTTTTTTCCTTTTTAAACATGGTAACTTTGCTCTCCTCCATACAAAATGGTTACCAGCACTACTTGTATGGGAGGCATCCGGGAATTCTTTGTTCAAAGAGGGGACATGAGAGACGATGTGTTTTTTCCTTGCAGTAACTTGACAAGTATTAGAAGAAGGAGAAATAAGACAGACCCCCAAAAGGATGCATTAAATATGTGAAAAAGTGTTGTATGAGGTGGAAATAACTGAACTGTGAACTGTGAGTGGTAAAAGGCAGATGAATTAAGGTAGAAGGAGGTGGTAATTATATGATGGCTACATGATATGTTCACTGACCTTGAAAGGAAATGAAAGGATCGATGAGGGACAGATGGGGCCAATGATGGGGATCTAGCTGGCAGAGCACCGCCAATATAACTCGGTTGCTAGAAGGAGCTACAGTGGGTATGAGGAGAAGGTTGGGCATGGGGAAGAATATCTCCTGAAGATGCACAGCATTACAAAGTCTTTATACACTGGTGGTTTATATGTAGGGAGTTTCATAACTTGGGGAATCTTTGTGTGGCCTTGGGTTGACAAACTACCTTGAATCTTATTTGTACATACATTTTCTCACTAGCAAGGCAACAAAATATTCAAGGATAAGACAACGACTTCTTCATTTGTATGCATTCAGTGCCTAGTAGAGTGTTGGCCATTGAAATTTATACACATATTATAAATACTTGTTGAATTAACTCGAAAATGTCTGATAACCAAAGCCAAATGTTGAGTAAAATATGTGATAGTCACATATATTTGAGAATCAAATAAAAATTCTGTGGGAAAGAAAAAAACCTGTAAAAGATGCTTGACTGATTGGCACTGCTTTTCTTTCCTTTTTTTAATGTTTATTTATTTTGAGAGAGAGAACATGCATGGGTGCAAGCAGGGGAGGGGCAGAGAGAGAGGGAGAGAGAGAATCCTAAGCAGGCTCCGTGCTCTCAGTGCAGAGCCCGACATGGAGCTTGAACTCACGAAGCATAAGATCATGACCTGAGTCAGACGCTTACCTGACTGAGCCACCCAGGTGCCCCAGCACTGCTTTCAATCATTAAATGTTTACAAAGTTTAGATTGATTGCCACGTTTTTTACTCTCTCTGCCTCTGCTTGTATGGCTGCTACCTGTTAGGGATGTCTTCTTCTCTGCAAGAAGGCACATATTCGTGGCCTTGAAATTTATGTCAAGTGCCATCTCTTCCACGAAGCCTACCCTGATTATGGTATGTCATACATGTCTTTTTCTGAGAGCGCCCACATTTTCCATGATTTTTGTCCTTGGCTACATAGGATGCCGTTTCTTATTTATGCTCAGATGCCTCTTCAAATAAGTTGGACACTCCTTGAGGGCAAGGTTTATGTTAAAATTCTTTTGCGTTTACACTTAATAGTAACACACTGCTGCATATACACATGCTGTTTAATACACTTTTGACTTAAGGATGCAGCAGAAACAAAATGCCAATATGATGAAATTCTACAAGTATGTTGTATGTATACTGTTTTGCTACCGTGTCTACCTATTATGTCTACTAATGTCGATACTATTATGTTAAAAATTAAACAGATGTGATATTAAACACTTATTTTTAATGGCTGAAAGATTGATTTTGAATGAATTTGCTATAGCATATAAGGTGAAGCTTTACTAACCTAGACCAGGCCAGAATGTTTATAAACAGGGAAACTAAGGACATTATCCTGGGTTTGGGGGTGGGTACCTGGGCCAAGAAAAATATGATGCTCCCGTAAATTAATGCTAACCTTTCATCCTTTGAGTAACTTACACAAGAGTTATGTAAGCATACATATTCATCATGCTTCTCACCCCCACCTCATTCTCCAAGATGAACGGTACTGCCATTCAGAGTAAATTCAAATTTCTCAACATGCCCACTGCGCCAACCTCAGGACTCCTGCTTTCCAGGAAAATCAATGCATTTTTATTTTCCATACAGAACACATCTAATCATATCTCCTTGGGTTTTTTTTTCTGTACTATTTCTTCCACTAGAAATACCTTTGCCTACTTGCCATTCTGCTTCTCTTCCTCGCAAAATTCCTGCAAAAGATTATTCCACCTAGTTCAGACCTAGTGCACATTTTTTTTTCTTAAAGTATTACAGGTCTCATTTTTTCTGTCTTCTTTTCCTTCTCCATCCCACTTGCAGACTTATTATTTTTAAATCAGTGGGATCCTTAAAAAAAAAATCTGACACCAAAGCTAATTCTATTGGGTAGATTAAAAAGTGAAGTTCCTCTGATTAAGGTCAGAATGGGGCTATGAGAAAATCTGCCCATTAGACTCATCTTCTAGCTCTGATGTCACCTCTATGAATTGCAGTTGAACACCTAAGGGCTCTGGTACACAGGCCTGGATCTCCTTGCTCTCCTGGTGTTCCCATAGCTCTGCTCTCACCCCAGTTTGTCTGGAACTCTATGGGCCTCATCTGTCTAAGTCTCCTACACCAAGTAGCTCTATCTAGCTCCCTGTGACTTTTTAAAAAGTTTTTTTTTTAATGTTTATTTACTTTTGAGACAATGCGAGAGACAGTACAAGCAGCCGAGGGGGAGACAGAGGGAGACACAGAATCCAAAGCGGGCTCCAGGCTCCGAGTTGTCCACCCAGAGCCCGACCAGGGGCTCGAACTCATGAACCATGAGATCATGACCTCAGCCGAAGTCAGATGCTTAACCGACTGAGCCACTTGGCGCCCCAAGCTCCCTGTGACTTCTAACTCAGTAAACAGATCTCTCAGAACCATAGATATGATTTAGCAAATCCTTCCAGTTCAAACCACTGTCATACCCTTGTCTAACTAACTGGGCACTGTGACGTGCCCAGAAATTCACTCAAGGATACAGTGCTCTCCAGCCATCAGAAATCCCTGCTGTGGCCAGGCATAGCACTCAGGTGTCTTCAACCATTACCAGAATTTCTCTGCCCCCGGTCTGATCGCTTGACAGCACTTGTGTGCTTGGTTTACTTTCCCTCTTATTTTCCAAGAGGAAAAAATAAGTTTCCTGACTGTTTCACCTAAGTGTGCCTAGACCCTGCCTTTCCAACTACAAGGTAAGTGCCCAGGGAAAGAACAAACCTGCTACTGTTGCCATCATTTCTGTGGTTGTTCATCATTGTGTGTGTGTGTCTTGCTCCTCTGCTACTCTGTAGTTATTTCCCAACTTCCCTGTCAATGCATCAGCTCTTTGAGGGAAGCAATTGTTTCCTTCTTAGCTTTAGTTGCATAGTTGACATTCATCACACACAGTATTTAATGAACATATGATTGAGTCCCCTTATGGCCTGGCAGAGTGCTTTACTTAGATTGGGGATTCAGAGATGATGATTGACTTATAAAATAATCAAAATATCAAAGAAAAAAAGAAAAAGCTATAAAAATATTGAAAATACCAGAATACTAGTTCCACATGCTTTTGAAGGGTCTGGTGTTTATTGCTATTAAGATGTTATAACTAGAGAGATGTACACGTATGAAACTCATAATACAAACTACCCATCTTTTCATTTGAGCTCTAATTCCCAGCTTTAATCAGAATTACATTTTGAGTAGTAAACAGCATCTGTGAGCCAGGAGGCTGCTAGTAAAAAGTACTTCTTTATATTTTTCCCTTGGACACTGAGGAAACTGCCTATGTGTATGTAGACTTTGATGGGCTGTCAGAGTAGGCCCAAGAAAACCCGATGGCTATGCCACTGGCTTCATGGCTGCCCCCTCTGCACTCACTCAGATCTGTAAAGGGAGCTATATATTGGCATATCCCCACTAGGTAAGAGAAAAATAGTAATGCTCGCCATTACCCAACTGGAGACCCTACTCTTCCTGGCCCCTTCTGTCTCTTCAGAGTCCAATTCAATTTCCACCTCCTCCAGGAAGCCTGCCTGGCCATAAGAGCCCACTGGAGGGCTCCCTCCTCCATTCTCTTGTCATTCCTGGGCAATACCACTTCTTTTTTTCTTTTGCACTTGCTAACATCTTTCTGATATCGTTATTATGTTGCCTTCTTGTTTCTCACTTTGAGATTCACTGTTTGAATGTGCTGGTGACTGCTTTGCTTGAGCAGAGCCAACAGTACCATGGCCCAGCCAGATGAGTGCTCTTTGGACTGCAGCCTCAGCTAAGTGTGACCCCAGAAGCCACGCTGAGCTCCGTATCCAGCAGAACACATTTGGTAGATGGAGGAAACATCTACGAATAAGGGCATGGCCATTACAGGGATTGGGTTAACTTGCTGTTTTGTTTTTTCCTGCCAGGTATTGTATGTATGGTGGTTTACATTTCAGTGGACTGGAAACTTTCCACTTCATTCAAGAAATATGTTCCATGTTAAAAAGCCTTGATTAAAGAGGAGGCAAAAAAGTATATATTGTCCTACAGCTCCAGGTACCTCTAATATCCTCAAATGTGGACTCCCTCTCCTCCCCAAAAAAGGACTTTTGTAATTGTAAAGTGAGAAAACTAAACACTATATCTCAATTTTTAAATATTTAATCTCTATGTAAATACTTTTCTCTTTTCCCTCCCCCAAACCCATTTGATAATAGTAAAAGAATAAAATGATATTGATCCACAAGGACAAAGAAAATGAGAAGGGAGAAAACAGTAGACAAGAATTTCCTGAAAGCTTTCAAAGAGAGAAGGCAGACAGAAAAACATTCATTGACTTAGCGTACAGAAAGGAGTTAGTTCCCCAAATTCCTACAGCAGGAGAGAATGGAGGAGAAGCCACCCAACTGCATCCTGTCCTGTTCTTTGGAGGCACCTGAAGGGGGTAGTTTGGTGGCTAAGACAGCAGGATCAGATAGTGTGTATACACAAGTACAAAGAACAAATAATGACACAGGGTCACCTCCTTGATGCAGAGCAGCCCATTCCTACCCCCAGCAGGAGATCAGAGGCTTTTTCCCTAGAAAGAAAATTATACAAGAGAAGTTTGGGGGCCCAGAGATACGAGCAGGTTGAACAGCAAAAGTGGGACAAAAAGAAGAAAACTTAGTAAAAGTCTTCATATGGAAATGTCCCTCGGCCACTTTCGCAGCCTTACTCCAGAGGGCTAACAACCAGATGTATTTCTCGGCCCCCACCAAGCAGGATATTGGACTGCTCTTCTCTGGGGAGCTAAATAGTTTCAGAGAAAATGCCCTATATTCTAACCTTTCAATGAAAAGAGAAGCTTGCTACCTGTTCACCTTACAGAGAGGTCCTATATTCAGCAAGCTTCACACATACATAGAGTTTCCAAGTAGCTGAATGGTACAGGCTCTTAATAGATTAGAAATATCACAGCTATTAAGTGGATTCTGAGGATGGGCTATCTCTATGACCAGTCCCAACTCCTTATAATGTTTGAGTTCAATTCAAAACTCTCTTTCCCTGCCCAATCTTGCTTTTGTAGCTAGGGCTCCAGATGAGATATAGTTTCAGCCAATCCGATGTATTCATATCCATACCAGACTTTGGTTCAGAAGTGAGTCCCATCGCTGAGCTGCAGAGGATGTGGCACCTGTTTTCTTGGCCCTGGATCCAGAGGCTAGAATGTGGGGTGGCTTCCTGACTGCAGCCTCCAGTCTGGTGGAGTCAGCAGCTCCCTGGCAACCCCAATTCTAAACTTCATTTGGAGAACCAGTCCAGGGAAGCCAGCCTAATTCTGTAATTTTGCCCTCCCAATGGTTCTTCGAGCAATTTATACCCCTCAGTAAATGTTTTCTACTTAAAGCAGCTACAGTAGATTCTGTTGTTGACAACTAAGAACTCAGAAAATACAGTAGCTGTATCTGGTCATTATATATTATTGTGTCTCAGAAAAAAATGAATAGTCAGTAAAGCAGAACAATAGCATTTTTCAGTAATTCATCATTTTAAAAAATGAACTGCTTATTAGCATGTGTGTGTGTGTGTGTGTGTGTGTGTGTGTGAGAGAGAGAGAGAGAGAGAGAGAGAGAGCAAGCGAGTGAGCGGGTTGGGGGGAGATGGTTTGTGCAGTTATGAATTTCCTGGACTTTGCACTTAAGGAAACAGTCTTTAACCAGAACAAAAAATTTTATACCTAAGAAATTTTAAAAGGGTAGGTAAGAAGGATAGAATTTGAGTGGCTTTGCAAGAAACAAAATAAGGCAACATGTGAATAAAACAGAATGAATTCCAGTGGCATATATGTTCAGAGACTATTATAAGCTACCACGGTAATAGCAGTGTATTTCATGGGTTAAATTTTCTCTACTAGTAAGCAAAGTACAGGGACTTTGTGTTTTATACTTTCTTAGTTACTAAAGCAGGAAAAAATTTACTCAGCACGGCAAAACATACGGCAAGCACTTTAAAATGAGCATATTTCAAATGTTTAATGGTCTCATTTCCTCATTTCTTTCTGTGTTCCAAGGCAACACAACTTATATTTTTTTTTAAAAAGAGAACCTTTCAAGTTTGGAAGAGTGACTGGTTTACTTGAAAAGGTGTGTGATAGGATACAGATTTCTGGTAGTAATATCCCTCAACTCTGGCTTCAGTGGCTGCACATTAAATTACAAAGTGAATTTAAGAGACCCCACAAACTCTGAAATTATGCTTACTTTGTAACAGCTTTCAAGTGCATATTAATCACACAAAATTCTACACGCATAGCCCTTTGAGTGTACTTGTGTGAAATAAAAGTGTTATTTTGGCTAAGTATACCATGCATTTGTAAAAGTTCAACTCAATAAAAGTACCTTGTTTACAAACGCAACATAATTTTTACTTATCTGAGAAAATGGGGGTCAGGAAGGCATGTACAAACAAAATCCTCTGGCAATTCCCAGAATTCAGCAGATGAACAGTTTTAAATTTTACTCCCATCATTTGTCACAAAGCTAGGAATAAAAATCAAAGCTGAATTTTCCCCTCTCTCTCCTATCATTTCAGTGAAGGAACACTCAAAAAGAGGCAGCACTATGAAGAAAAGCAACAAGACTGAGCATTCAAACAAATTAGTTTGCATTGACTAGTAAGCTAGCCACCTCCCCCGCCCCCCCACCACGATAGTAACATAATTCAGTGAGGGTCTTTCTGAGACCGCTGTAGTGTTTGCAAAGGAGAGCTGAATACCATGCCCTTTGTACTTGAGTCAGCGCCCTTCTCCTTGTGTTCCAAAGAACACGGACTCAAGATGGAATAGGGAAAAAGGGGCCCCTTCCATGCACCTTCTGGGACGCAGCCCTGGACTTGAGATGACATTTGGCTGAATTGCTCTAAGCACAGCTGGTGGTCTGTGTACCGTTATTGGCTCAAATGAAGGTTCACACAGAAACAGGGCTTTGGATAAGGGAAAAAGACCTGGAATAGTTCTCCATCAATCCTAATCATGTCTGCTGACTGCTTTCTGTGGAAAGGGTGAAGAAGAAAAAAATAGCACAGGGAAGGATAAAGGAGGGGATAGAGAAAGACAGAAAGGAGTGAAGTGACCTATCTATAAGGGGGAAAGAACTACAGCTACCACACTAAAAGTACCCTCTGCTTTCATTGCAAGTTCAGGTGGCCCTATCCCAGTCTCCTGGAGACAGAGATCACTGTGAGGAGACTCCCAGGACAGGCAGTGTGGTAAGGGGAAAGGACATGTAGTTTGGGGTTAAGACATAGGTTCATATATGAGCTCTGACACCAGCTGTGTGAACCCAGGTGAGTTACCTGATTTCTCTGAGTCTTACCTTATCTTGGTATAAAGTAATAATTCATGACTCTTAGGGGGTATCGGATTAAATGAGATTATGTGCATTCTTCTTAAATGAGAGGGCTGTGCATTCAGAGACTTCTGATAAGTGTTCCTTTGCTTTTCCTTGGGGAAAACCTTTTTTAACCATCTACTTCCCACCCATAAACACAGTAAGGTGTTCTCTCTTCAACATAATTATAACAGTAAGCTTTTATACTTGTAAGCTATAGAGCTATGAGGGGAAAATAGGAAGTTAATTACATGCCCACCAGATAAACACACATTAAACATGAACAATATCAAGCCGGGAGGGTGGCAAGCAATGAAACAATATAAACAACTTTAAACTATGGCTTCCTATTCAAGGGAGATTTGTAAGAACTCCATAATTGTGGAACTGTGTCCATAGCCATGGAAAGAGAGAGAGGAAATGTGACGGGCTAAGAGGTGGTATTAATTCCTCTGCCTCACTCCCACAGTGGATTGCACAGAATAACCTCAAGGAAAGTATTTAAGGAGAGATAAAGTTTTGAAAGAAATATACAAATGAAAATTCCATAATTAAAGAATCATCTACTTTTTATTATAGATATGTTTTTATACTTTTAAAAAATAAGCCAGAGTCTCAAGACTGGCTAAAAAACTAAAAGGCAGAGAAAGTTTGTTTTCCTTCTCCAAACCTCTTCCATTCGGGCAGTTCCGCTTTTCTGCTGGCTCCAAACCAAGATGGCCTTGAGTTGGCGGCTTTTGCCACTGCCTGGTTTGTAAGTTTCTCCCTCTACTGCATCCAAGGAAAGCTCCCCTTCTCGCTCCGTTCGTTCTGTATTACCAGCTGTGTTTTAAAAACCAAGAATGGGGACTCTGTTTACCTGTACAGATGTCTGATACTAGTAGGCATTTAAAAATTTTTTTTGTAATGTTTACTTTTGAGAGACGGAGAGAGACAGAATGTGAGAGGGGGAGGGGCAAAGAAAGAGAGGGAGACACAAAAGCAGGCCCCAGGCTCCGAGCTGCCAGCACAGAGCCCAATGAAGGGCTTGAACCCACGAGCCCTGAGATCATGACCTGAGCCGAAGTTGGATGCTAACTGCCTGAGCGACCCAGGCGCCCTGACTAGTAGGCATTTAATACATGATGACTTATGATGATATCAAACTTACCTATGCTATGTCCCATTCTGCTAGGCTTTGTCTTCATGCATGATTATGTTTATAATAAATTAATGTCAGCAAGAGAATCAATTGCTGTTAATTATTGTCCTCAGGTAATATATTTGCATTTAAATCAGGTCCTTCAATCCTTCTGCCTGAATTGACCGAGTCACCCTCCTGCTTTAGCAAACTGGTAGGTGTGAGATCCTCAGGTTGCCCTTAAATCATTCCAACAGGTATCTAGTCCAAAGCTGGACTTGAAAACTCTGACTGCTTCTCCAAGTCTTAAAGAAGTAAGTTTGGAGTCCCCTTATTCCCAGAGTTTGCAAGGTCTTGTGAGAATTCAAAAAAAATTTGGGGGGCGCCTGGGTGGCTCAGTCGATTGAGCATCCAACTCTTGGTTTTACCTCAGGTCATGACCTTGTGATTTCATTGGGTTCAAGCCCTGTGCCAGGCTCTGTACTGACAGTGTGAAGCCTGCTGGGGATTCTCTCTCTTTCCCTCCCTCTCTCTCTGCCTTTCTCCTGCTCGTACTGTCTCTGTCTCTCAAAATAAATAGACAAACAAATACGAGAAAAAGAAATTTTGTGTAGTATTTAATAAAATTAGTATAAGGGATTTTCTGAGTTGTCTGGGGAACCACTTTATAAGTAAGCACTGGCAGTCAAAACTTTTAGCGCCCATGTTTGTGTTTGCACTGAGTAGTAGTACTCTGTTCATGGCAGACTGAGCAGAGAAAGAGACATCAACGCATCAGTTATGTACTCTCCTCTAATGACATCACAGTGCCCTGGGTGGATGGGTGTTTCATCCCAATAGGATAAAAGTGGAAGGAGGATAGTGAGGTCTTACAGCACAGTTAGCCCAGCCATGCCAATCTCAAAAGATCCTATGCTTGGGAGCCAGAATATATTTTCCTGTTGACTAGTCAATTATGTTTCCTAAAAGGACATCATCTTTCACATTAATGTTGATCAGTTGAAGTTTTTGGTAGTACAAATTTGTTTGACTTTGACTTTTTTTTTATGTAGAATGACAACAGTATGACGTGTTTACATATTTGTAGTTATGTTAAATATAACAATTTTCTGTTTCTACATATTTAAGTAATATTATGAATTAAAATAGTTTGCATGTGCTCATAATTGATGAGGATCCTTTTCCTTTAAAGGTTGTTTGCATATTATCTGGGTTTGAGAAACACTGGTATAGAAAAAGTGTATCTGGAATTTGAAAGGGTTGACATAGTCAAAGTAGGTAAAAACAAATGACCTTGACTTATAAATAATTTGGAGGAGAGCTTAGAAATTGCTTCAACTTCTACTTGCCCTCAGCGAGACCAGGAGAAAAAACACAGGCCTGGCCCTCAGCACCTGGGAGGCCCAGTCATGGCTGGAGCATACATTGAGTGTCCTTGGGGGGGACTGTTTTCCTGCTCAGTGCTTCAGTTTCACCATATGTAAAGCAGGGATAATAATACCCAAACTCAATCCTTAAATTGAAAAATGAAAAAAAAATAAACTTAACTTTACGGGAATAAAGAAGCAATAGATGGAAAAGCATTTTCATCTTTTGAGGAAAAGAAGGTACTATTTAAAGGGGGAACTCTTGAAAATATCTCAACAATATGTGTCTAATTCATACTGACATGTGTAATTGAACCTATGTTTAATTTTTGCTGCAAATTATCTACTTCCTTTAAGAAGCCAGGGTGGTAAAATGCTGAGTTGTGTGGTTCAAAAATGGAGCTGTGGAAGAATGACGGATACATGGGATAAAACACAGTAAGGATGGGCCCTGAACAAAAGATGAAACAGAAAAGGGAGAGCTGCAGAAAAAGGCTGTGCCAATGGGAAGAAAAAATATCATGAAGCTGATGGAAAAGAATAGCAAGGAAGTAGGGATAGTGGGAGATTTTCACACCCAGATCTGGCTAATGACGCAGAAAAAGTTGAACATAGGATCCAGTGAGGTCCCCAGTGCTTCGCCAGTTAAGAGCCAGAGCAGCTCAAAGAGATAAACAATATAAATGTAAATATTGAGCTTTATCCCATTTCAGATGACAGAGTTTCTTTCCTCTCCCCTTCCTCCTTTTCTTACACTCCATAAGCTTAAACAACTTACAATTAAATTTAATCAATTCCTGTTTCATTATTCAGAATAATTAGATTTCAATATGGAAGCCGTCACAATTATATAAAATGATAATTCTCAGATTCCATTTTTATGTTAACTGCCCGCATTAGCAAGTAATAGCGTGTATTTAAAATAAAACCAGAATGGTGAGAACCATACTGGCCTTCCAAGAGCATCAGCCCTCCCGGCTCCCAACCTCAGTTTTTTAAGTATAACAGATGTGTTGCAAGATACTATATTTTGTGGGTTCATCAGGGGAACCTTCCTTGACATAAGGCGTGATATACATGATTTAAAAGATCACCTGGCCACAGTGTGGAGTGTGAATCAGGGAAGGCCAGGAGTAGGAGCAGGAACCCAACAGGAGTCGAATGCAGTAATGCAGGAAAGAGACAGTGGTCATTCCACCTAGGATGGTAGTTGGGGAGAGAAGTGATTGGCTCAGGAAGAGGCTTTGGAGGAGAGCAGTGGTTAGCAAACTATCGTTCTGGGGGCGAACTCTGGCCTTCGTTTATGTGTTCATGGCTCATATTGCTAAGAATAGTTTTTACTCTTTTAAAGGATGATGAAAAAAGAAAGAGAAAAGAAGAGTAAGTGAAAGAAATTGTACATGGCCCCTCAAAGCCTAAACTATTCACTATCTGATCCTTACAGAAAAAGTTTGACAACTCCTTGGAGTAGAGTCAGCAGATGGTGAAATCAAACTGGCTGGAGGGAGGGATGAGGGGAAGACAAGAATGAGGGAAAGTACCTGTGTTTTTAGCTCAAGCAGCTGCGTGATAGACATGGCCTCTCTTTTCAGCCAATTATACCTTCTTGGGTACCTCCACTTTATCTTATTCATGCTTTGTTGTTGTACTTCTTTCGCTATCACACTTATTTACCTCTATATGCCTGCCTCCCCTCCTTGGCAGTGAATTCCTTGAGTAGCTCTAATTTTTCTCAGTATTTCTGGCACCCAGCTTTGTACAAGACACATGCTCCATAACTATTGGATATGATTGAATAGATGATACGTTAAATTCATTTTCAGTGGTGCTAGTAACATCAACTTCTTAATAAATACAAAATTATAATCACTGTTTTTTAGTGTATAAGAGTTTATAAACGATTTTTGCAACCCACCTGTTCCTCCCTACAACCCTGTATATTGATATTACAGTAAACTTCAATTATAAGTTCCTCTTACAAAAACTTATATTTTATCTTGATTTACTTATATTTAAAATGTTAGGAACTATAAGCATTTTGAAATCCATCTCTTTGGGGGAATGATTAGAAAAAGGACCGAATGAAAAGAAAAACTTTGCAATGGAGCATTATGAAAAGCCAACAATAGAGAAAGAAATCTGGGTATTACAGTGACAGTTGGGGCAACTGAACTGGGTGTGAGGGGGCTGGTGAGAAAAAAAAAAAAGGAATCAAAGGTGGGCTTTCATATTTTGAATGTAATGGTAGTGCCTGTTACTAAGATAAAGAAAACTATGGACATATAGGTTGAGTTCTGTCTTGGAAAGTTAAATTTGAGATGCCAATTAGACATTTAAATATATAGGTTCAGGTCACTGGATATCTAAGTCTGCAGTTCAGAGTTGGAGATATAATTGTGGTTGTCATAGACATAGGGCATACAGATGGTATTTAAAGTCAAAGAACTATAGATGAGTTCAGCTACAGAATATGTGTGTAGACAGAAGAGGAGAAGGCCCAGGCCACTCTAATGTTTAGAGGTAAAAGAGAAGAGAAAGAACCAGAGGAGACTAAGGAGGGTAAAAATGTATTCCAGGATGGAGGGAGAGGTCAATTATATCTACTACTTCTAAGAAATACAGGATGATGTGGATATAGGAGTAACCATCACATGTGTCAAGGTATAGGAAATAGATAACCATCATAAGCACTGTTTTGGTGGAGGGAGAGAACAGAGCCTCTTGAAGTATGTTGAAGTGGGTTAAAGAGAGAATGAGGAATTACTATAGACATGCCAAGAAGAGATATTCCCACAGAACATTAAACCCTCAAGCTGTAATAAAAAAGAAACTGTACTAAGCAAATAATATTCACTGAAAAAAACATTCAAACTGTTAAAACACTCTGTTAGCACGTGTATTTTTCCCACTTTTCAAATAGCACGTGTTCTAGAGGATAGTGGGGGTGAAGCGGTTAAACGAAGGGTCCTTTCCTGGAGTCAACACAGCACCAGGGGCTCCATGAAAAGCAATCAGTTTCCTGAAACAATATACCGTGAGCTCCTGCTATGGTGAAGAAGAGGGGACTATAATTCTTCTTCTTTTTTTAATTGAATTGTGTCATAGCTGACACACTATGTTACATTAATTTCAGTTGCACAACATAGTGATTCAACAACTTTACATTACACTATGCTTACCACAAGTGTAGTTACCATCTGTCACTATACAATGTTATTACAATACCACTGACTATATTTTCTATAGTGGAGACTATAATTTAATGGAATTTTACAGGCATGTTATCACATGCACAATTTTGTCCAATGAAGGAAAGGTGTATTTTTAGCTTGTATCCCAATCAAGAGCTTTGGTCCCAACAAAAAATCTGGCTCATTGTCACATGGGGGCAGAGCTCAGGAAACACAATATTCTCAGAACAGAGACCAACCAAGAAACATCACGACATGGTAGAGCCATCACCAGGGTTACAGGTTAAGCAGGATAACAGTTTTTACTCCCCCAGTGAAGGAATTAAAGGGCAAAACAAACCTCTAATAACCCAGAGAGGGAGCTTTGAACAGTGCAAAAACAAGTATAAGAATTTTCTGTACAAGAATATGATGTCCTAGCACAGACATGTATAGGATAAGAACACTGAGGCACACACAAAAAAGAATCCACACAACTTGGACAGTGAAAGAAGCATTCTCCTTACTAGTTTCTTAGTGAGGAGAAGCTGGAAGTTTACCTAAGAACGCAAACATGCATGCTGGAGTGTGTTTATTATACCCTGCTGTAATATACATATATGTGTATGTAATAAAAAAGGATATATTTCTTATTCCATACCATGGACTCAATCATTCTCCTATAATATTTTCATTAATCACTTAAGTTTTAAAACTCCAAAAGTTAGTGCTAGAGTTAGAACTTAATAAATATCATAGGCGTAACCTGATTATTACTGACATTTTTGTACATAGACAGAAGAGTTAACAATCACACCTTATAGAAACCTGCCTTAGCCAGACATATTTCTGTGTAACTGTGCTATTCATTACAAAAGAGTGTTACTGATGCAGGTTGACACAGACAGACGGACAGACAGATACACACACACACTCATTAGGTGTTTAATTGCCATTTGATTGTGAGCTTTTACTGCTTTTGTCAGATTTAATTGTTTTAGAACATGTATTTCAATTATTTTATTCAAACATATCTTTCCTATAGATAATAAGTCACTGGTGAATAGGGAAATGTGTCTACTTCTAGAACTTTGAACATAATAGGGCTCAATAATTGTTTGCTGAATGAATGAGAATTAAGCATAATGGTTATTTGAATTTGGAGTATTTATTAACCCTGGTGAGTTTGTATACTCCTAGACTTCAAATTAAGTGATTCCCTTCTTTAGGTTAAGACAAGAAAAATAATAAAAAAAAAACTTGCTCTTTGAGTAATTTATAGTAAAATCTTGGCCAAACAAGCTTTTTATGGAAACTGCATAAAGGTGAGAGATGTTATTCAAAGATGGTCTGTATTTTAAAGGATTCTGAGGTACAGTTTGAGCTGTGTTTAAAAACTGTGCTCCACTCTCAACAATAGCCAAATTATGGAAAGAGCCTAAATGTCCATCAACTGATGAATGGATAAAGAAATTGTGGTTTATATACACAATGGAATACTACGTGGCAATGAGAAAGAATGAAATCTGGCCCTTTGTAGCAACGTGGATGGAACTGGAGAGTGTGATGCTAAGTGAAATAAGCCATACAGAGAAAGACAGATACCATATGGTTTCACTCTTAGGTGGATCCTGAGAAACTTAACAGAAACCCATGGGGGAGGGGAAGGAAAAAAAAAAAAAAGAGGTTAGAGTGGGAGAGAGCCAAAGCATAAGAGACTCTTAAAAACTGAGAACAAACTGAGGGTTGATGGGGGGTGGGAGGGAGGGGAGGGTGGGGGATGGGTATTGAGGAGGGCACCTTTTGGGATGAGCACTGGGTGTTGTATGGAAACCAATTTGACAATAAATTTCATATATTGGAAAAAAAATAAAAAATAAAATAAAAACTGTGCTCCATATCAGCTATTGGCAAAGGGAGAGATCTTCAGTGACAGCTGTTGATGGGAAATATTCAAAATTTATATTCACATTGCACGCTCAAGTTATGGGATTGTACTACAAATCAATCATTAAATGAATTTAGGGGATTCAATAGAAAATACTTGGGAATAAACTAACAGGAAATGTGCAGTGCCTATATGAATAAATTTATAAAATTAGGCTAAGGACAAAGCTAAACTGAGAAACAGATCTTGAATAAGAAACCCACTCTTTAAAGCTGTAAATTCTCCTAAGATTAAATGACTATAATATAATCTCAGGGAAATTTTTCAATAAAATTTTATGAGAGGTAACTTGACAAAATAATCCTAAATTTTATTTAACAGAACAAGCAGGTGAGAGTAGCCAAGAAAATAAACCACAATGACCTATGTAATCAGAAAGATTAAAAAATTTAAATGTAATATAAAAATGACACATCAGAAGCCTGTTGTAAAAGTCCACTGACAGATCTGTTGAATAGAAAACAGCATAGAAATAATGAAACAAAAAATGAGAATTTAGTTTGTGATAAAGGTAGCATTACAAATCAGACTTTTGAATAAATAATTTTAGGAGAATTGTCTTCCATCCCTCCTCCCCCCAAAATCGATTTTAGGTGGGTCAAAACTCAAAATCCCAAAGTATAATTTAGGTGATAGTTTTGGTAATATTGGGGTTAAAAAAAACTTTTGACATTTCACATAAAAACTTACAGCTATAAAAATCTCATGGATATGAGATGCTTCACCACAAAATAATGGACAACACTGGGAAACAGATGGCAAGTGGAGAAAAACTGCTGGCAGAATACATGGCTAAACATTAATAACCATAATATCTAGAGAGCTTTTTGAAACTCTGCTTAAAAATACAAATCAACACTAATAGAGAAATGCAGCTTTAGCAGTTCTCAGATAATAAGAGACAATAAAACATAAGACAGCAAACTTCACTAATAATCAAAAGGAATGCACACTCAAATTGCATGTGTGTGAATATTTGCACATAAGTATCCCATATTGATCATATATGGAGAAATAGATACTTTACACATTCTTGACTGGAATGTTAATCAGCACAGAGTTGGGGAATGTGAAAATATCAAATTTTAAAATATCAAAATTTTAAATATGTCCAACCTTTGACTAAAGTAATTCCATTTCCTTTTTTAGGAATATAGCCTAAAAAAATACTTGCACAAGTGTACATGTATGAAATGTTACTTGCTTCATTATTGTTGAAAAACTGAACTGCCCATCAACTGAAGACTAACTAAAAAGTTATGGTACCTATTAGTAATAGCTAATATTTATCAGGTGCTTATTTTTCTAAGTATTTTATCATATATTTAGTCATTTAATCCTCCCAATATTATGAACTTACTCATCACAGTTTAAAAATGAGTGTGTATGATAAATCCATACAAAAGAACAGTGTGACTATAAATAAAGGGGCACATCTAAATTCAGTGAAAAAGGGACTAAGGTTTTTCTTGATTGAAAGAATCAAGTTGTAGAATAGCATGCATGGTATAATTATATTCATATTAAATGATATAAAATTCATGTATTTTACATTCAAAAGAGAGATATCTAAAGGAAGGGTTAACAGTGGTTTTTTCTTAAAAGTGAGATATTGGATTTTTAAAAAACTTCCTATTCTTTAACTTTTTACAAAAAATTGTTCTTCAAATGAAGAAATTAGGTGCCTCATATAGGTGTAGTCATCCACTATCTGTCCCTCTATTTCACTTAGCATAATATATTCAAGCTCATCCATGATATTGGATACTGGATTTCCTTCTTTTTTAAGGCTGAATAACATTGCACTGTATGTATACCACATTTTCTTTTCCATTTATATGTCAATGGACATTTGGGTTATTTCCACATCTTGGCTATTGTGAATAGTAACTCAATAAATATTGGGGTGCTAATATCTCTTTGACATCTTGACTTCAATTCTTTTGGGTACACACCCAGAAATAGGATTACTGGATCCCCCTATATAAGGAATGTAAAATAGTCCAAGTCATAGAATTAGAGTAAAATGATCAGTGCCAGAGGTTGGGCAGTGAAGGATATGGAAATTGCTAATCAATAGACATTATACAAGATGAATAAATTCTAGAGATCTGCTATACAACGTTGTGCCTAGAGTTAACAATATTGTACTCATAAAATGTGTAAAAAGGCTAGATCTAATGTTAGGTGTTCTTACTGCAATAAAAGCAAACCTAAAAAATGAAGTATTTTTCATTTTGAGAAATGAAAAGCTAATAAGGCTTTTTCTAAGTTCCATTTGATTCTCCTACACAAGTCCTATATATCTCCCCTCTTTTTAAACCTCTATATTTAGGCTTCAAAATAGATTTCTTAGCCCTTTACACTTATTTACCTTTATTATCCCAAGGTTCCCTAAATGTGGGATGAAGCAGAATTCTTAGAATTGCCAGTCAACATGCTACCAACTTGTTAATGCATTTTTATGTGAAAATACAGTGATATGGCCGTTTAGTAATAGTTGCTAGTTACAGAGTTGAGAGTAGAAGCTATCAAAACCCTCAAAGAAGTTCAGAAAGCCTTTTTGTTCATAACGTGATGCACTAGAGAAAAAGAAACACTAAGCTGAGGTGACTAGAAGGAGGTATGTGAAACCAAAGAAAATGGCATGATATATATAATGGCAGGAGAACACTAGACTAGACGGCAAGAAACCCAGGTTCTAGTTCTGGCTCCGTCACTGGCCAGTACTATAATTCTGGGCATGTTATGTTTATTCATGTAAGAAACTAAAGGTAAGATGTGATCCTTGGTTTTCAAACTTAGGTCACCAGCATTCTAGGGCTTTTCCGGATGTGTTTCAGGGGTCCACAGAAGCTGGAGGGCCCCAAGACAAGAGGGCTGGATCCTGGGCTCCCACCCTGCTTTCACTAAAACAACTCCATTTTTCTTCATTTTATCTAACGGGATTTCAAGGAAGCTTTTGATTGAATAAAGAGTTATAATGCTTAGAAACAAAAAAGAAGAGAGAAAAGTTTGAAAACCACAAACTAAAGCTGATGTCTGAGGTTCCTTATAGCTTTAAGTTCTTGTTTTGAAATTAATCTATCCTTCACAATGTATGTAAGTAAGCAGTGAAAATGCAGTTTGCCCTGAAGAGAATTTCCAAGTCACTGAACATCAATCATGAAGAGCCTCTGTTGCTAACATGTGGCAAGTTGATTTTTTTTTTTTTTTTGCTTCCCTCGGGTCAATTTACCATCTGCCTCATCTTCATCAAAACATTAATTTCAGCTTAATCCCCTTTCTTCCTCTCTGGTGGTAAAAGGACCTGGTTCACTTTGAAATAAAACGAATAGAGTGCAGCTATGCTTTCAAATGCAGGGTGTTTTCCATCTGATTATTATGGAACTCCAGAATACTAAAATGAATAAAGTAATCTAGCTCTTTTCAGAGACTCAGAGTCTAAAAAACCACTCAATTAAAATAAACTAAAATTCATTAAACATATTGAGTTTTTACTATATGCAATGGACAGTGCAAGGTGTATCTGGTGATAGAAAGACCGACCCTGCTCTCAAATCTAGACTCTCTGGGAAGAGCATCAGAGCTATGTGACTTCAAAGGAAAGAAGTGCCTCATCGGTGGAAGGGATGTCAGGAAATGTTTTCAGAGTCTTAAAAGGTGGGCAGGATTTTGATAGGCATAAGTATGAGGACACGGTAATTTCTAGTTAAGAGAACGCTAGATGAAGAAGTTTGGAATTAACTCAATAAGCAATGTGACAGTTGGTGAACATGTATGTTTTATTAAGATTAAGCTGGTATTAGAACAGAGTGTAAACAGAAGGAGGCAGACACTAAAAACTGAGAAGGGAACTAGGATGCTGGGTGCTTCACTATCCTGATAAAAAGGCGATGAAATAGGATGATGGCAGTGGAAATATCAAGAAAGTGATTAAGGGAGCGACACCTAGAGCAGACTTCCAAGAACTTGGAGAATGGCCAGATGTACATGGTAGAACAGGTAGGAAGCAATTTTTAGAGTCAAGGAAGAAGACAACTGGGAGCTTGGACTAAGGTAGTTAGAAAGTAGAAGGAGAAGAGCATGCATTTCTGAAAACTATCTACAGGTAAAACTAATGGGGCTTTAGTGATGGATTGGACATGGAGATGATATTCACTGAGATAGGGAACAATAGACGGAGATGATTCATAGGTTCAGAGAAACTGTGAATTCCATTTTGGGTATTCTGATACTGAGGAGTCTGAGACATCCAAAAGGAGCTAGGGTAATGGGGAAAAGAGTGTTCTCCATTTGAGATATGGTTTTCTCAGAGGAAAGTTAGATTTTTTAAAAAATGTTTATTTATTTTTGAGAAAGAGAGAGAGAGGGCATGTGGAACTCGAACTCACAAATGGTGAGATCATGACCTGAGCTGAAATCAAGAGTTGGATGCTCAACCAACTGAGCCACCCAGGTGCCCCAGAAAGTTAGATTTCAATGAATACAAAGAACTGTAAGAATTAATGGGTTAAAATTATAGAATATATGGTAATTTTTCACAAAAGAATAGGTATACAGTGTGGCCTGCAGAGGTGTCTGGAGAGACACAATTTAAATTAGATAATTTGATTATACTCTGGCTGTTAGAAAAAGAAATTGATACTTAATATGAAAAAAAACCCTCCACAGAATATGAATAGGTCTTTTTCTAGATCTTGTTTGTTTACTAGTGCTTAATGAATGAGTGAGTTATGTCTCTTCTGAGATCTTTGACGAGTGGAATTTTCTCCCCATCACATGTTTGAATGTTTAGAACTCTGTTAATGTTCTATTTAGTTCAAGTGGTTATATGTTGGTTCTTTGGCGCCATTGTCAATAATAAAACTCAACAAAACAAAACCCTAAATATGGCTTTGTTTTTCTCTTTTTAAACATATCTGATTCTCAGCCCAAACCAAATTCCAAGTTTTTCTTCTCATGTGGGAGACAAGTGTAAGTGACTGACTACCATTAAAATTACTTTACTCACTAGACCCTGCTGACCTTTTGCTAACCTATCTCTCCACTGTGCCTTCCAAATCCTTGCCCTTCCTTAATATCTATTGTCAATTTCCTTTTTTACAAACCTCTGTCCCTTCACTAACTGTCTACTAGATTCTCATTCCTTCCCAAGTAAGAAGCCAGGGAATCTGTATTTTTAATAAGTGTCCCAAGTAATTTGTGAGAGTAGGTAAATTTGAGAAAATCTGTGTAGAGCCTCTTCAGGGACTATCTTAAAGATGCAGGAAAAAAGCAGGCTGAGCCATGTTCTTTTCAACTGCTATATGCGCATTAGGTCTGAGCTTTATTCTTTTCATATGAGGCTTCTATGTATTTTCATCTGAAGCAACACATTGCTCAAAACACTTGAAAATTGTGGTCATGGATCCATTACCACTTCCGACTTTCCCAGTCTCCTTATCCATTCCCACATCGACAATACACTCACAACCAGACTAGAATCCCTCAGCTACTTGATGATTAAGAATTGAGTTTTGGGGCACCTGGGTGGCTTAGTTGGTTGAGCATTCGATTCTTGATTTTGGCTCAGGTCATGATCCCAGGGTAGTGGGACTGAGTCCTGCGTTGGGTTCCATGCTGAGCATGGAGCCTGCTTGAGATTTCTCTCTCTCTCTCTCTCTCTTTCTCTCTCCCTCTGCCCCTCCTCCCTGCTCACATACTCTCTCTAAAAAATATGAATAAATAAATAAGTAAATAAATAACTGAGCTTGATTGAGGGCCAAATATGTGATAAGGCCTATTTTATGTGTTAAGTATACAACACTGAACAAAACAAAATTCTTGCCTCGCCTTACTTTCTAAGTGGAGAATATAAATAACAAAATAAATAAGTTGTATTTAAATCTGTTTTTCTCTTAGAAGTTCCAAAGAAAATGGAGTTTGTTAAATTAGTGGAAAATAACACATAGTATAATGGAACAACATTAATAAAGGGCCAGGGAAAAGTTTACTTTTGATTTATTCTCTAAAGAAAGTATTTTCTAGGCAAAGTGAAGAGATATATAAGATATAGGAAAGAGATTAAATGTCTTCAAATAATCTTCCAGTATGTTGAAAGTGCCATTCTAAACAACTGATATTCTTCCTAGCATGCACGTTGAGGACTTCTAGTAGGAAATACTTTGTTAGCCTAGATCTATTTACCAAGCACTCTTCAAGGTAAATGAATAAGTAAAATTTATAGAGTATTAGAAAATAATGACTGTTATGGAGAGAAATAAAGCAGGAAATGGAGAATAGAGAATTCCAGAGAGAGAGAGAGAGAGAGAGAGAGAGAGAGCGCACAATTTTAAAAAGGGAAGACAGGGGCGCCTGGGTGGCTCAGTCGGTTGAGCGTCTGACTTCGGCTCAGGTCATGATCTAATGGTTTGTTGAGTTCGAGGCCCACATCGGGCTCTGTGCTGACAGCGCAGAGCCTGGAGCCTGCTTCGGATTCTGTGTCCCTCTCTCGCTGTGCCCCTCCCTCATTCATGCTCTGTCTCTCTTTCTCTCAAGAATAAATAAAACATTAAAAAAAGGGGGGGGAGACAAAAAACCTGATAAAAAGATGATCGAGTGATGACCTAAAGGGCACAAGGAAATGAGCAGTGTCGATACCTGAAAGAAAAGCATTTCCAGACACAGGAAATCACAGTAGATGTGTAATCAGCATTAGTAGAATGAATGAATGAACATGTAGGAAGTGCTCTACCAAAGTGATTTTCTGTCTTGGAACCATCCCTTCTCTTCCTGTTACTATAGTAAATGTCGTGTGCTTTAATTAGAATCACCACTTAAGACAACCACCAAGAACATTCATTCTTGATATGATCTAATGTCCTCTCTACAGCTGAAGAAACTGAGGTAGAGGAGAGCATATGACTTGCCTCATGTCAGAGTGCTAATTACGAGTAGGCTGGAGCTAAAACTCAGGCCTTCTAAACTCCAGCCTTAAGTTCTTTCAGCTGAAAAGATCTTTAATATGTGAACCAGAAATCTAAACAATTACATTTTTTTTTCAAATTACATTTTTCATATAAATGTTTTATTAGTGAATAAGTACTCAGACTAATGGGGGCAATATCCTTAACAGTAAATACTGCTTGTGAGTTCCCACACTTCCACATGTGCCAACAAAGAGAAAAGATGATGAAATAAAGGGAGAAAAGAGAAGTGGAGGGAGGGAGAGAAAAAATGGATGAAAAGTAACATCATGTAATCCAACCATCTTTCACATATACCCAAATCTTTCTAAATCCTAGTTCTTTCCAATACATTGTAACAATACTTTCAATTTCTCACCAAAATTCTGAAATGGACCGATCACATATCCCAAAATTAAAATGTTCATTTTTGTCTTCTCTATGGCACTAGTTTAATAACAAATAAAGGAAACATCCATCATTGTCATCAATTAATGGAATCTCAACCAGCTATACTGTGATATCTTGATGTTTTAATATGATATCTCCTCAAACTTCAGATCCAAATTCCACCTGGCCATTCCATCCAGTCCCACTTAGACATACTACTTTCCTTTCTCGTCTTATTTGGTAATGCGATCTCCATTTCCTCTACCATTTAATCTTCCCTGAGAAGCACTGCTGTTTCTGACATCTGTTCCTTTCCCATCCATCTCTGTGAACTCTGAGATAAAGACAAAGTTTTCAAGAAATGTAAAGCTCATCTGTCAATGTACTTCCCCTGCCACCTGTCAGAGGCCTCACTGCCTTTCCCATGTGCACTCTTAACTCTATACCAACTTCTCTTGTTGAGCTCTCTTTGGAGAGTTCTCTTCATTCTCTATTTTTTTTTTCCTCATAAGTCTTTGTATATTGCATTTATTCACAATGTATCTGATTACTCCCCATTGTCATCATTTTGCATACAGCTCCTATGACATCATTTCTGCTGCCAACTGGGTATTTCAAGAAACTTCTATCTAGTCCTAAAACTCAAAGGCTCAACTTTAGGGTTTAACCTATAATCTGGGTATTTGAAGAGTTACCACAGCTGCTACAGCTGCCAAGATGAGTATGGAAGCAAACAATCCTTTCTCTTCAATGACCTCATCATATTTGTTCACGCCCTTAAAATAATTAGGCTGGATTAGTGCAATGAATTCTGGGTTTAGGGATATCCTTAAAGACCACCTGCGAGATTTAGTTAGCCCATCTACTTTAGGATCCTGGTCAGATGAGCCATGTTCTACTTACTCCATACATCTAATTTGTAATCTCGAAAAAGTTAACTTTATGCTGAATTTCTAGAAAAAATTTCTGGCTCATGTGTATTTTCTCAGGGTCTTCTATTTCGAGAGTAAGATTAAGACATAGGTTTTTCACATAAAATGTACCTTCTTCCCCCTCCACCCTTACCCCCTAGGAAAAAAAAAAAAAAAGAACAAAAACCAAAACAAAACTATCTGAACAGCTTCCTCTTTGCCAGGGAAAATAGGCCAAAATTAAGGAGCTGCAGGTTGGTTTTCCCTGACAACAGGGAGGGCACAGAAAAGTGTTTTGTTATGAACTCTTCTGTATCTTCGCCTCCATTCCTATCTCCCTCTTATTTCTCTTGGATTGAGGCCATTGGGTTTTGACCAGAGACAGCACCACTGTGAGAGGATTTTTCTCATTTGAGGCCCATCACCTCCATATACACATAGACACACACAGTCATTTACATCTACTTATGCTCTCTCTTAGTTCTAGAAAAGAGTAAACACTCTATTCTCTGCTTGAATAGATGAATTATCACTTTTTTTCTTGCATTATGCTTTGTTGTTCACAGTCTATTTTCTATATTACAATTCATAAACGTTTTAATTTTTATATTTCCATATACAGTACCTAGCACACTGTAAACTCAAAGGAAGTTTGTTGAAATAATTAATTTAGTTTATTTAAACCAGAGTAATATATGCATGTGATAAGAGTTCAAAGAGTTTTGAAGAGCATGTGATGAAAACCACATCCCTCTCCACTTGAAGAAAAAATTTCTTTGAATTTCTAATATAGATCTTCTGGTGCATAACCCTATATAATATGCTTAGAGTTTTACCTCTTGATTTAACCACTTTACAAACTTTACAAACTAGGTACCAACTCTTCTTATTAAAGGAGGCTTTAGCTCACTCATAATCTCCCTTATAGTTCTCCCAGTGCTTGAGGGTTGTGCAAGCTCACAATTCTGGAAGTCCTTGGAAGCACATATGTCTCAGAATTGATTTTTTTTCAGAATTTACAAAAGTAAAATTGCGTATATATTATAGGCTGCAAACCCACACGAGTGTTTCCACAGTTAATTATGCAAACAGTCACATTACGTGGACTATATAAAGATTAGAAATAACTTCGTATTAGTGCAAATCAGGTTTTGCCAACAAAAAATTTGCTGAAATTTGTGTTCTTCAGCTTGTTATAATGAATGCAAAGTTTACATCAATTGCTCAGTCCTCCTTACCCTTATTCAGATTAATAAATATTACAAGAGTAACAAAATTCAGTTCTCTCACTTTTTAAACTTTTTCATGTACTTAATCCAAAGCCAAAATATCCAATTATTTATCTTCTATCAATCTTGCTATTTAATTCTGATTGGGCTATACCACTGTTCTCTTTTTAATTGCTCTCTTAAGTAAGAGCTGGCCCCATATGCTATTGTCCTTTTTTTTTTTTTTTTTTTTTTTTTTTACCCTCCTCCTACTTGATTGTTCACTAAGGACCTCTGTAATGGTATGCCACTGTGATTGTGTCTACAGAATACAAAGAAACTTTCAGAGGTTAAAGGATACCTATGATGCCCTCAAACATAAAGGAATCATTTCAATTTCAATCAAGCAGACAACCAGATGTTATAATTATAGTTCACAATGTGTCTCAGGCATAATAAAAATACTCTAGAGATTTTCCCCAGCCCAATACCTAAAAGATGCTGAACAAATATAAAACACTATTCACTAAATAACTACCTTATTATAGTTCAAGCAATATATAGCTGTTGACTATTCTAATTTAAAATATGACAAAAAAACTCATCTGAAGACAGGTAGTTTGTGTATTTTTCCAATGCAGTACTGTGAGCTCATCCCCCATCCCCGCACCACCACCACCTCACAATTTCTTTTAAAAACAGTTGTTTCTTTCCCTCAGAATTTTTCTCAAGGAAGAGTCAGCAACAGAATAAAGTTTGATTGATAGGCTATGGGGGAAAAAAGCAAGGGAAGAATAGAATACTGCTGGGTATACAGTATATTCTAAAATAATTGAATTGAATTTTCCGAAACAAAATTAGTCAGGAGAAGGAAAAGAAAGAATGAAAACAAAACCAACAAGTGATGTGTAATAGGCAGGAAGCAGAGGAAAATAAAGTGTGAAGCCCAGATTCAATCAGGCAACCCCTCTGTCATAGAATGAGGTCTCCAGCATATTTAAAGCTCTGTCCTATTGAACCTGCACTGGCTTCTACACCCAGGAGCCACCAGAGCTTTCAAATATCTCAGAGAGTAAAGGACTGTGCACCATTGGTTGGCAGGCCCCAACCTCACCAAACACGTGGTTTCCCACCAATCACACTGGCTGTGGATATTCAGCAACGCTGCTCCTGTAAGACAGAGTAGCAGCAGCAAAGGAAGGATCAGTGGAAGCTCTCAAGCTTAGAAATAAATCTCTCCCTCTCCATATTTCAGTGGTGATGTTTCAAGAATGGGTGTAAGGATGCTGGCGTCAGAACATCTAGAAGTATCACCATACGGGCGAGAGTGCTTACGGACTGCAATCCTAATCCAAACATTGTTTTTCTTAGAAGGAGTCCATTTCTGCTGGAACAAATAATCATAGATGTGTCACCTTGGTTAATAAAGTGAGATTCTTGTGAATCTTGGAAATGAGCTGATGAAAAAAAAATAAATTATGGCTTTTTAATAGCGAAATGACATTTTAATGTCATCTTTAGAATCCACTGCTATATCTAATTACATATCTAATTACAGACGGAAAATATTTAGATGGGAAAGTTGGCTTAGCCTGGACTTGAAATCTGAGTATAACCATGGTGACAGACAAAGGCTTCATCTCATCAGACTATATCTGAAGCTGAAAGTTTATCTTCTTGGTCTCTAAATTCAGAGGTTAAAGTTACTCAGAGGTGCTCAAGGTCAAATTAGAGAAAGATGATTAATTCCTGTCAATAAATGTTTCTTTTTTATAAATGGAACTTAACCCCTTGGGCAAACGTATACACACACACACACACACACACACACACACACACACACAATCACATGTACCAACCATATAAAGCAGTTACTGAATATGCTCTTTTACAACTTCAAATGAAGACCATTACAAATTTGAATGAAGAAAAGCTTTAACTCTAATTTAGAATAATTCCCATAGCGTGAAGACATGGTAAGCATCCAATAGCCTTTGTTTTTTAAAAATTTTTGTTTAATGTTTACTTATTTTTGAGAGAAAGAGAGAGAGCACAAGCAGGGGAGGGACAGAGAGAGAGAGGGAGACACAGAATCAGAAGCAAGCTCCAGGCTGTCAGCACAGAGCTCCACGCAGGACTCGAACTCACAAACTGTGAGATCATGACCTGAGCCAAAGTCAGACGCTTAGCTGACTGAGCCACACAGGTGCTCCATCTCATAGTCTTTTTTTTTTTTTAAAGGATTCTTTTAAGTAGTTACGCAATGTGAAGGAAAAGACCCAGGATCCAGAAAAACTTTCTACCTAAAGGAGGAGATTAAATTTGCTTTACAATAAAAACTGGTCATGCCAAACAATGACTGTTTTTGTTTAATAGTTTGTTTTAAATTTTAAAAATAAACTTGCAAAATAATTCCTAGAGGTACTTAATTTCTTTGATGCCAACATGCTTTCCTTAACAATGAATTTTTAATTGTTCTGTAAAAATTTTAAAACTTTTCTGAAGTATCCCAAAATGCACAGCTCACAGAATCTTCACAAACTCGACATTCCCAGGTAACCAGCACCAGATGGAGAAACGTCATCATCAAGCACCCCAAAAGCCCCCCCCTCCTTGTGCCCTCATCTAATGATGCCTTTTAATTCACCAAGTCAAAGTGGTTTCTACAAAAAGTAATACGGAGCAGGTATAGACTGAACCAGGACTAGCCTGCCATTTCTAGTTCTGTTGGCCTGAAGCATAGCTATTTTGTACGCAACGGGCTGCCTCTACAAGTGAACACTGTCCTGCCTGGTTGACCGTTGAGTCATCAGCTTTTGCTCTCTTGTCGTTCAGGGGAAGAAGAGCTAGGTGAAGGGACACTGTGTGGGAAAAGAGAAAAGAACATTGGCCTTGGTAGGCGGCAAAACCAACTTCTTGAGATTCAGACTTTCTTCCTCCAAACAGTTATTTGACCTAGAGCAACCTAGCTAACTTTTCTAGACTTTTGTTTCCTTTATCTACCAGAAAAGATGTTTGACTATGTGGTCTCTAGGTTTTGTTCCAAAGCAAAAAATGTTATGATTTCATATGGAAGGAGGCTTGGATGCACAGATGAGGTATAAACCCATCAGAAGGTAAAGAAGTGAGTATGCTCTCTCTCCATCAGGACTGATCTGTCTGTCCTTTAGTTTCCTGTTCCTAGAATCATTTTATTATCCCCTCTTATGTAACTTATGATGTTAATAAATAATTCCTAAGACCATACATAAGTTAAATCCACAAGTCTACTGTTTCTTTTTCAGTCTCCCATGACAATACAAAGTAAAAGGTTTGGGCTTCTTAAATAGCATCTCACACCTCTTCCTGTGGTAACCTGTGTACCACAAGAATAGGAATTTCACCACACACATACATGAAACATGAAATGCTCAAAATGTGATGCCTGTGAATGACTAGATAACTTCTGAGGTGGGCCTTGTTCAAATATATGGTGCAAATAAATTTTTTCACAAAGCTACTTTATATCATACGAAATATCTTCAGTGACTATGCAACAGAAAAAGACACACACTGGCTTCTCTTTAAGAACATCAAAACCTCTGAAAATTGGCTCACATGAATCACTGTCAGCAAGAAATCTTCCAGCAGTAGTGACTAGCCTCAGTTTGCTGTCTGGATGAGATAGGATTGATATCAGGATCAGAGCAACCTTTCACCTTCAAGCAAGAATATAGAAACTGCCATGAGAACAAGAAGTAGAAATCTCGTAAGTGATGTCCCTTCTGTCCTTTCTTTATTATGATTCCAATATCTTCCCTGCACTTTCCCTTCTCTGATTCATCAGACTTTTTCTATGTGACATTAGAAACAGCCTGGCAAGAACCCTGCTGCAATAGTTTGCATGAGATGAACCAAAACCAAACCGCTGCTTGTTAACTACAAGTTCACTCCTTTGCTTCACTACAACGAATAAACAGAATTAAAGAATGTGAACAATTTGATCTCAATTATGTAGAAATATTACTACAAGTCCTCCAACCCCCGTCCCTAGCCTCAAAAATACCATCCCCATAAGGCAGAGACACTCATAAAACTCCAGATTCCATTTTCTTTTCAATTTCCACCTGTTTGTTAAAAAGCCCTTTTTTCACGTTAATCCTCTGACCTTATTTCAGTATCTACTGAAATAGACAGAATTGGACAGAAACTCAAGTTTCAGTAATGAGTATACAACTTTGTATGTGTAGTCTCCATAGGTCCAGAGTTTTTCCTTTTTTCAGTCACCTAACCCATCAATTAAAAAAAAATTGTTTAAACTGGACATTGTGTGTCAAACTCAGAGCAGCAACTTTCTCCTCCAGTCATATTCAGTCCACATGAGATACTTAAGGATGTAATAAAATATAAAAAAACACATTTTAGCAGCTTGCTATTTTGAAAAAGGAAAAAAAAATCCCTTCAGACAGTAATCAGTTGCATTGTGGTGGAGATTTCTGCAAAATGCATTAAGCAGTTCGCGCCTGTGGCAATGGTCACTGCACATATTTTGGAATGTCTCCCAGACTCTAAGACTTTTTCCAGACATCCAGGAGGAACTTTAGTATGACAGAGATCCTGCTCTGGGCCTTGAAAAAAACTGTAGAAGGAAAACTTTTGAAGGTTCAGTTTCAGCTGGATTTTGTTTCTTAGACAGCCGAGTTGCCTAGGTTATGGAAAATACTAGTAATTATAGAGTGACGATAATCAGAAAAAGTGCCCCCCCCCCGTCTTTTTTTGTCTGCAGCTTTAATTAGTTAATCATGGTTTTGGTTAAGCGATAATACAAATTTGCTTCCTAAGTGTCTTTACGTGCAGGGTAGAGTCTATCCCACCCCAGATACTGAAATCATCAAAGGATATTATGATAATATTTTCTAATTTTTAGAAATAAACAATGAGATGTATCCCTCTTTACTGCCCTTTTGCTATATGAGCAATCTTAAATTTGCTCGGGAGTTATGCCTTAAGGGAGGAAATCACTGGATTTAACAAGCCCTCTTTAACCACTTATTTCTCTGTCGTGTTTAGATTTAAACTCTTCCCTCATGAGGGGTTTTTCCTGTGTCTAGAAATGAAATCCGAGTATAGAAACTGACATAGTTTATATATGAAAGGACATATTGATGTATGCTACAGCCAAACATTTTCCATAGACATATATTACCCTCTTTCTTCTCTGTCTCAAAAATATAACTTTGCGGGGAGCGGGGGGGAGGGGCACATTTTGTGCCTCCTATAAGTCGAATTCATCTTACCAATGAAATAAATACATGAAAGAAAAAGTTTTCCTTGTCTTTTTGTTTCATGTTATATCATGGTTCCCTTTATAGCTTCCTGATTTGCTCAGATGCAACTTTAAAACTTTGTTATTTTTATAGTGGCTTAATATTCCCTTTTTGCTTAAGTTCCAGCTCAATTTTACTCTGTTCTCCAATCCATACAGCTCCTGGTGTGAGAAACAGGTGCTTCTTGGACTCCATTCTTCAATTCCAATCATTCCTGCAAGGGGCTAAAAGTCAGTGGTCCTTTAGGGAGGCAACTGTCATTTTCCCTATCTTACTGATTCTTACATTTATTTGTTTGGAACCTAAACAGGCAAAGAAAAGCATGCTTGCTTGCCCATGATATAAATATTTTACATTGTAATATAAAATACAGTGTAAAATATTTACATATATTTTACATAAATATTACATAAAATTACATAAATATTACATTATATATATATAATACAATGTAAAATATTTTATGCCATTTACAAGAGAGGTGGTTTTGAAAAAAGCACTAATTTAGGAATTGAAGAATTGGGTTATGCTTCAAACTTTGCCATTTATCAGCAGGGTGACCTTGAGAAAATCACTGAACTTCCCTAAGTTTCAATTTTTTCATTTACAAAATGGGAATAATATACCTTGTTGCCTAACTCAGAGCTTTATTACAAGAGCCAAATGAGATAGTCTATGTCAAAATACTTCTAAGGTAGCATCTGTAAAGAGCTCAGAATGGTGTTTGGTGCATGGTAAATACTATATAAGTGTTAGCTACAATATTATTATTATATAATTATTATTAAAACTGCAAAGCATCAGACAAATAAGTAGTCTTACTAGTGCATTTTTGATGGTTGTGTCATATACCATCTCATGATTAGTAACATTTTAAAAAACGTTATTTCATAAACCTATTTAGCTATTTAAAACAGACTTCAGTAAATGCATTTTCCAGGTGATGAAAAACAGCCTTAGAAACATTAGGATGAAAAAAATCACTAGGCTGTATGAGATGCTGTTGCCTAAGATGGCAAGACTTTTCTGGAATTTCAGGCAAGGACTCAGGCAAGAGCACTGCAAATATAGCATTAGGCTACTGTGGGGCTCTTGAAAGGGGTGTCAGGGTCTCCTCCTTGCTTTAATGCAAATAGCAACAATACACTGGCCTCTCTTAAGCCAGTAAAAGATGAATGAGTCCAGCATATCCAAGGCAGTTCTACAGATCCACTGCCTTGGCTTCTGGATGAACAGAAATGTCTAATGTACCACAATCATGTCCAGCCCCAGGCAGAGTTGAAAAGTCATCACTGCTCACCCTTGGTACCTGTATTAGTTTGCCAGAGCTGCCATAACAAAATACCACAGACGGGGTGCTTCAAATAATAGAAATTCATTTTCTCACAGTTCTGGAGTCCAAGTCCAAGTCCAAGTTCAAGATCAAGGTATCATCAGGTTTGATTTCTCCTGAGGCTCTCTCCTTGACTTGCAGATGGCCACCTTCTCTCTGTGTCCTCACATGGTCTTTCCTCTGCATGTATTCCTAGTGTACCTTTGTATGTTCAAATTTCCTCTTCTTATAAAGACAACACTTGTATTGGATTAGGGTCTGCCCTAATGGCCTCATTTTAAATTAATCACCTCTTTAAAGACCCTATATTCATATATAGTCACACTTGGAGTTACTGAGGGCTAGGGCTTCAAGATTTTGGTGGGGTTGGGAGGGACACAACTCATCTCATAATAGGGCCTTCTCTCCTGGTTATTTCTCCCACCAGTTACTTCCTTTTTACCAGGATCTATGTAGTTCAACATATTTTCTTTTCCCCATGTATCCATAGTGCTCATTGCTTCTGAGTACTTCTAGAGAAACAGTTAATTAGGCACAAATGTGCAGGTGCTTTGAAACCTATATGGTGATATGAAAATGTTACATTATTATGACTTCTATGAGCATAAGCTTGGCAAAAATGTGATCGAGTCAGTTACATCAGTCAGGGTTCCCTATGAAAACAAAACCAATAAAGTATGTGTGTGTGTGTGTGTGTGTGCGTGTGTAGTGTGTGCATGTGTGACAAAAACCAATATATGTAACCGGGTGAACATGCTTGCTGCTCATTAATAAATCCTGAGGTCTACCAGTGATTGTAGGATGGTGAAGAAATAAGACTCCACACCTACCAGTAAGACTTCATGGACAAAGGTAAATATGACACAGGCTATCACAGGAACCCAGAAAAGTGACAAGTTAGCCTGGGGTACTTTGGAAGGCTTCACAAAAAAATAAGTAAATAAATTAATTAAATTTAATTTAATTTAATTTAATTTAATCTAAAAAAACATACATGACTTTTGAGCTTGATCTTAAGATTTGAATATAAATTTTCCAAGCAGAAAATGAGCTTAGGGAAGATTTCAAGTCAGCAGTTCCCAAAATGTGGACCATGTTCCCCTGGGAGTCAGCAGTACCTTTGCAGAGGGCCCACATGATAGACGCATGTGGTCAAAATTATTTTTATAATAACAGTAATGCAATATTTGTCTTTTTCACTATGTTGACATTTGCACTGATGATTCAGAAGTAATGGTAGTAAATCTGCTGGTGCCTTAGCACAAATCAAGGCAAGGGCACTAAACTGCACTAGTAGTTATATTCTTTGATGCCAAGCTGTTGCAGTTAAAGAAAAAAAAAGTCAGATTTGCTTAAGAATATCCTTGATAAAGGAATAAAAATTATTAATTTTTAAAAAAATTGCCTTAAAAATTTTCTTTTAATGTTTACTTATTTTTGAGAGAGAGAGAGAGACAGAGAGAAAGCAGGAGAGGGGCAGAGAGAGGGAGGGAGACACAATCTGAAGCAGGTTCCAGGCTCTGAGCTATCAGCACAGAGGCTGATGTAGGATTTGAACCCGTGAACCATAGGATCATGACCTGAGCTGAAGTTGGATGCTCAACTGACTGAGTCACCCAGGTTCCCCTAAAAACATTGTTTTTTAAATACTGTATATGATGAAATGGAGAAGTACACATAAAACACTTTTTCTATATCCTATAATTCAATGGCTGTTTCAAGGAAAAGCACTGATGTAATGTTGGAGCTGTGCTTATTTCATGGAACCCCATTTTTACTTGAAAGAATCACAGACAAACTATAGAAATTCTAATGTATCGAATGCTGTGAGGCTACAGTTCCACAGAACTCTGATTCAGGAAAACAACCAACCACCAGATTAGCTGCCAATCATAAAATTAGAGCTCTTATGTGAAAATTAAAATTTTGGAAAACTTGCCAGCTTCCCAATGCTTATAGATTTATTTGATGCAATCCATGCCAATATTAACCAACATAGTTTTAAATATTATTTGATGACATTGATAAACATTTGGAAGATCTACACTACATTCAAAGAACCAATATTTCCCAAATGGCCAGTGCATGATATTGCAAAATCATGCATGGGTAAAAGATCTATCCAAAGTGCAAATAAGAACATGAATTTTAATGTTATAGATTATTAAAACTTAATTGGTATGATTTCAGATCTACATTGTAACCAATCTTTAAGAAATTTCTACTTGTTGACTTTTGGTGTAGTATTAAAGGAGAATATATACACAATTATCTGAAAAGTTTATTAAAATACTCAATCCTGGGGCGCCTGGGTGGCTCAGTCAGTTAAGCGGCCGACTTCGGCTCAGGTCATGATCTCATGGTCAGTGAGTTCAAGCCCCGTGTTGGCCTCTGTGCTGACAGCTCAGAGCCTGGAGCCTGTTTCAGATTCTGTGTCTCCCTCTCTCTGACCCTCCCCCATTCATGCTCTGTCTCTGTCTCAAAAATAAACGTTAAAAAAAATTTTTTTAAAAAATACTCAAACCTTTCCAACTACATCTCTGTTAGAGTCTGGATTTTCTTCAAATCCTTCAACTAAATAGCACATCACAACAGATCGTAGAAGCAGATACAAGAATCTTTTTTCAATCAAGCCAAACATTAAAGAGATCTGAAAAATTGCAAAACAATGTCACTCTTCTAATTTTATTTGTTTGGGAAAATACAGTTATTTCTCACAAAAATATATTACTTAGGACAACATATGGGTTCGTTATAATTTTAAATAAATTAATACATATATTTTTAAATTCTCCATTTTTAATTGTATATTATAGTATTTTATATATACATATATTACTAGTGTATTATATATCAATATGTATAGCCTATAGTCCATATAAATAAAGGCTTTTTGGAAGTATTCAATACTTCCTTCAGAATTTAAAAGGATCCTGAGACCAGAAGTCTGAGAACTACTACTTTGTTTAAAAGAACTAGTTTGTATAAGAGCAAAGATCATGCAAGAGAAATATGGTGAGTTCCTGAAGTGGAAATCAGCATAGGCTTCTCTGAAGAGTTGGTGAGAGAGGATGGTAAGAAGTTTAACTAGGCAGATTACAAATGAAACTCCATGCCCTGAAAAAGTTTGAACTTTATCCTTTATACCAATGGTTTTCAAACTTTCATGACCATAACCCATGGGCAGACATACATTTTACATAAAACGGTACCCAAACACATCTATGTTTTATAGATAAATATAACCAGAGCAGACCTTCACAAAACAATACCTTTACAAACTGTGATGTACTCTATTTTATTTTCTATTAAACTTTTAAAAGTTCAGTGCAAGTCACTAATTTGAATATACTACTTGTTAATAGCTTGCAACCTGTAATGTTTAAAGTACTGTTCTGTGTAATGGAGAATCAAGGGGCAACAGATGTTTTGCCAAGGGAAGTGACATGATCACATTTGTGCTTTTAGAATCACAATGTGGCGTGGAGGGTGAAACATTCAGGAGGCTGTTGTAATTGTCCAGGAGAGTTATGGTAAGGATATGACCTTAGCCAGAGGATTGAGAGGAGGGACAATATTTGGGAGAAAAATGACTATTAGGATTTGAAGACAAGATGATATAGGGCTTGTATAAGAAGATATATCCATGATGACTCTGAGGAAGTTTGTAATTTGGGAGAATTGTGCAGCTGCTGAGGCTAGTAAGTAAGATCCAACATGCAGGAGAATAACAGGTTTTCAGGGCATAGAGGTGAAGGCAGAAATAAATAAATCGAATTTAAGATGGGCTGGATTTCAAGTTCATTCAAGTAGTGATGTCCAAGAAGGGAACAGAAATTTGATGCCATTGAAATGGAAAGGATTCAAGTCTGAAAATATAAAAATAATTGACCTTAGGTGTCCATACTGCCATTTCAGGGGCACTGTGTTAGTCCTTTCAGTCCTGCATTAACACCATCAGGTGTATTCTTTATGAGTACAAATAATACACTGTATAAATTTATGAAAAGTAACTATGATCCTAGAAGACACACTGTCACTAAAAACAAAAATTTAAAAACATATGCCAGTTTTAAGTTTCAAAATAAATTTGCAAAGGCCATTATGTTGTGAAGTTTCCTCAACATAGCTCATTATACCAAAAAAAAAAAAAAAAAAAAAAAAAAAAAAGGCAGCGCATATGGTCCCTGTCAACATGTGCCATAGCACTGGGAGATGTTACATACTGCTAAGAAAATCTTTTTCATGACAATAAAACCTCAGCATGCAAAAGGATATAAATACTTTATGATACAACTGTAAGAAAGTGCTACACTCATTTTTTGTAGAGATCTAAGGAGAAAGGACACAAATGCCCATAACATCTGAGTGGAGAGATGTTAAATTTATAAGCATTCAAAATTTGGCGCACAAGCCCCAATTCAATTAATTTCTTTTTAAAAGCCTCACGTCAAACTTATTTATTATTACTAAATGCATGTTTGATGGCAACAAAACCCTTGGCACAGGCATTTTGTTGAAAAAATATCAAAGGTCTCTGTGACCATTAAAAATGTGGCAGAATATTTTATCCAGTTTATAGTGATGGAAATCAAGAATCAAATTGGTCAAGCAGCCTTGCAAATATCACACACCACATAAATAACCAAGTTAGTAATCAAACTTATATCATAATTTATCCATTAAATCACACAGTCTTGCAACTGAGGAACTGAACACATTTTATTCTGATACCAAACCCATAGAGATCCCTATTATTTAATAAATCACTGGAAGTAAACATTTTTTAACATGCACGGATTATTAAAAATAACCCGCTGTTATACAAAAGCAAACTTCTCAGACTATAGAGAAGAAATACAGATAAATAATGTGGTAAATTCTATTAGAAATAACACAAGAGTCAACTTCACCAGGAAATCTGATTGTTTACCATAATCATCAAAAATCTCAAAAACAGATTCATATAGTGTTAAATACGTGCAAAACGTCTGAGATCAGATATCATATAAACAACTTGCTGCTGCTGCTACACTGTTGTTCCCTAATAACCTGCTTGGGCAGTTCAGCGACCAAAACCGCTCCATGACCCGGACTTGTCAGCACAATGTTTATGCTTCGGTTTCACTGACCAAAAGAGCCTGAACACATCAATGAAATGCAACACGGAATCTCAGCGGATGTAGCACTTGAGGGCTTGCAAGCAATCTAAACATGGGGTCTGAAGAAAGTGGCCTGTGGCTCACCCTTTGGGGAACACGAGGTACCTCAGTTACACAATAGCAGTTAGCAGATCAGAGCAGAGATTAAAGAGACCCTCCAGCTCATTCTTTGTCCTGAACATAATATTTAATCATAGCCGAAGACTAAGCAGAAGTTTAAATTACAAGTCTAACTTCCTGTTTTGTAATTTTTAATGATCAGTTCTCCCGAGTGGGGCTCAGGTTATATGATTATTGTCTTTAGTCAGGTGTGTTCTGTCTTATGCACCAGATAATTTCTAGAAATAGGAAAAGGGATAAATCACATTCTTATAATTCTATTAATACTTTCTCCAATGACAAATGTCATCATTTTAGGTTAAAATCCTTTAACTTCAGATTTCTCTGACTCACTATTGGTCAGCCTTCTCTCAAACAGTAAAGTGCTTATAGTTCAACATTAAAATTCACCAAAGAACCAAACCAGTTAAAAGGACTAGGTGGATTAGTCCTTTGTAAAGTAAAAAAGTTTATATAATATTTATAAAAAATCTCATGTTCTTCCTATAGCTTTGATGTTGCCATAAATATATCCATCTGATATTCTGAACAACTTCAGGTCCTATCATTCAACTTCCATGAAATATCCCAGTCACTGTGCAAAGTCTTAATAATGCAAAATTTTAAAACATGGTCTATCCTCTCAAAAACTCCACCATTTAGAAGAAAACACACACAAATAAATTATGAAATATGCCACATAAAAGTAGACGTATGGTTTGGAAACAGAACATGTAAAAGAATGATGAACCAATGTTTTGAAAGACACAATCTAGAAAAACTCACACAAAGAGAAATAGATAATCTGATAGGCCTATTTCTGTTAAATCAAATGAGTCAATAATGAATAACCTTCCAAAAAAATTAAAATACTACACCTTGATGGTTTTATTGGTGAATTCCACCAAAGGTTTAAGTTAATAATGATATTAGTTCTATAATCTCTTGCAGAAAATAGAGGCAGAGGGAACACTTCCTAACTCATTCTATCAGGACAGCATTATTCTAAAATAAAAACCAGATAAAGCCATTACAAGAAAGGAAAACAAAACATCAATATCACTCACTAACATAGATACAAAATCCTCAACAAAATGTTAGCAAATCAAATCTAAGAATGGATTTCAAAAAATGTGCACCATGACCAAGTGGGATTTATTCTAGGTATACAAGGTTGGTTTACTTCTCAAAATCAAGTAATATGATCCTTCACATCAACAGGTTAAAGAACAACAACAAAAAAATCATGTTATTATATAAATAGATGCAGAAAAATATTTGACAAAAATCTAACACCCATTCATGATAAAAACTCTCAGCCAACTAGGCATAGAGGGAAAATTTCTTCAACTTGGTAACATGCACCTACAAAAAACTTTAAAAAAACCTAGAGCTAACATCATATTTAGTAATGAGAAACTAGATGCCTTCTCCTAAGATCAGAACCAGGCAAAACGTCCCCTCTTATTACTCCTTATTCATTATAATGCTAGAAGTCCTAGATAGCGCAATAAGAGATGAAAAGAAAGAAAAGGCATACAGATTGTAGAAGAAGAAATAAAACTATCTTTGCAGATAACATGATTGTGTAGAGAATGCCAAAGAACTAACCCAAAAAAACTTCCGGAACTAATAAGTAACTAGAGCAAAGTTGCAAGATAGGAGGTTAGTATACAACAGTTAGTTGTGTTCTTATACACCAGCAATGAATAATTGGAGTTTGAAATTAAAAAGACAAAACCATTTACATTAACACCAAAAAGAGAGAGAAATACTGAGTTATATATCTAACAAGATAGGTGCAAGATCTTTATGAGAGAAACTAGAAAACTGATAAAATAAATCAAAGATCATCTAAATAAATGGGAAGATATTCCATGTTCACACACAGAAAAAATGACTCATTAAGATGTCCATTCTCAATTTGATTTATATATTCAATGCAATCTCAATCAAAATACCATTATGTTATTTTGTGGACACTGAAAAACTGATTCTTAAATTTATATGGAAAAGCAAAAGACCCAGAATAGCCAACACAATACTGAAGGAGAGCAAAGTTATAGGTCTGACACTATTCAACTTCAAGATACTATAAAGCTACTGTAATCAAGTAAGTGTGGTATTTGTGAAAGAATAGGCAGATAAACAGATCAGAGGAACATATAGAAAACCCAGAATATAGCTAACTGGGAGCAAGGGCAATCCAATGGAGAAAGAATAATCTTTTCAACAAATGGTGCTGAAATGCCAAAATGAGTGGACATGCACATGATGAGAAAAAATGCATCTATACACTGATCTTACACATTTCACAAAACTTGACTCCAAATGGGTCATAAATTTGAAAGAAAAACATAAAACTGTAAAACATTTAGAAAATAAGATAGGAGAAAATCTAGTGACCTTGGGTTGGCTGATGAGTTTTTTAAATTAAGTTAAAGACGTCTGCTATGTGAAAAGACACTGTTAAGAGAATTGATGAGGCACAGGCTGGAAGACAATATTTGCAAGTCACAAATCTGATAAAGGATTAGTATCCAAAATATACAAATACCTCTTAAAACTTACCAAGAAGAAAACAACCCAATTTAAAAATGGGTAAAAGACATGAACAGACACCTCACCGAAGAAGATAATACACTTGGCAAATCAGCATCTGAAAAGAGCTCCACATCATATGTCGTTAGAGAATCACAAACTAAAATAACAGTGAAATACCACTACACACTAATAGAATAGCAAACATCCAAACAAAGCAAAACAAAACAAAAACCGACAATAACAAATAGTTGTGAGGATGAGGAACAACAGGAACTCTCATTGCTGGTGGGAATGTAAAATGGAACAGCTACCTTGGTGATTTCTTACAAAACTAAACATACTCTTACCATATGATCCAGCAATCATGCTTCTTTGCATTTACCCTAATGAGCTGAAAACTTATGTTCACACTAAAACCTGCACACAGTGTTCATAGAAGCTTTTTTCATAATTGCCAAAACAGGAAACATCCGAGATGTTCTCCTATAAGTGAACTGGAAAACCTACTGTGGTGCATCCATACAACAAAATACTATTAAACGATAAAAAGAAACTTTTAATTAAGCCGCAAAAAGACATGTGAAAATTTAAATGCATATTATTAAGTGAAAGAAGCCTGTCTGAAAAGGCTACATACTGTATGATTCCAAACATATGACATTCTGGAAATACAAAACTGTAAAAGTAGCAAAAAGATTAGTGGTTGTCGAGGGTTTAGAGGAAGGAGGTGGAGGAAGGGTAAACTGGTGAAGCACAGGGATTTTTAGGGCCATGAAACTATTTTATATGATATTTTAATGGTGAATACAAAGCATTATACATTTGTCAAAACCACAGAATGGCATAACACCAAGAATGAACCATAATGTAAACTATGGACTGTAGTTAATAATAATAGTTGTTAATAGTATAGCTGATAATGGGGCGCCTAAGTGGCTCAGTCGGTTGAGCATCCGATTTCGGCTCAGGTCTTGATTTCACGGTTCGTGAGTTTGAGCCCCGCGTCGGGCTCTGTGCTGACAGCTCGGAACCTGGAGCCTGCTTTGGATTCTGTGTCTCCCTCTGTCTGCCCCTCTGCCGCTTGCACTCTGTCTCTCTCATTGTCCCCAAAATAAGTAAACATTTAAAAAAATTTAAAAAATATATAGCTGATAATAATAAATCAATATTGGTTCATCAGCTGTAACAAATGTACCACACTAATGCAAGATGTTAAAAATATGGGAAACTATGAGCAGGGAAAGTGGGTATATGGGAACTCTGTATAATCTGCTCCACTTTTTCTATAGATATAAAACTATTTTTAAAAGTCTATTTTTTTTTTTAATGTCAAAACATGGTTCAGAGGCAGAATCTCTACCAGAGTGTTTAACTCTTTGGGAGAGGGAAGAAAGAGAACAGACTGCTGAGCAGGATTTTGAAGGGCGAACTGGATTTTGCTATTCATTTGGTAAAGGACATTCCAGGTCAAAAGAATAAGAAACTGGACTCTAAATTGGAGTAAATATTTCTACATTTATAACAAATTAGAAGAATTATACTGCAGAAGAGTTTGGAAGCATAATGAAAAGCACACCCACTTAGGAGATGTGAATCCTGTTTCTGCTGGTGGGAGGAAACACATGGATTCTGGCACCGGGCTACTGGGCTTTTAAGTTCCCTCCAATATTTCCTAGCTGAGTGATTTTAACCAAGTTACTTAACCTCTTTCAGTCTCACTTTCTTTATCTATGGAGTGAAGATATAGAGTTTGTGCCCCAAAATGTAATCATGAGCTAATTTACATAAAGTGCTTAGACCAGAGCTTGGTACCTGATAAGTGCTAAAAAAGTGTGAGCTATTATTGTCATTATTACCAGGAGTAATTACTAGCTTGACTTTAAAAGAATTCCTTTTACCTTTCTGAGCCTCAGTTTGGGTAACTGTAATACAGGACAATAAACCACCTAACTTAAGTTGATTATAAGAATTAGTGGAAGTGTAAAGTGACCCAAACAATGTCCAATCATCCAATAAGATTAATAGCTGCTATTCTTTAAAAAAATTTTTTTTTAACGTTTATTTATTTTTGAGACAGAGAGAGACAGAGCATGAACGGGGGAGGGGCACAGAGAGAGGGAGACACAGAATCGGAAACAGGCTCCAGGCTCTGAGCCATCAGCCCAGAGCCCAACGCGGGGCTTGAACTCACGGACCGCGAGATCGTGACCTGAGCTGAAGTCGGACGCTTAACCGACTGCGCCACCCAGGTGCCCCATAGCTGCTATTCTTAAAATCATACTATAATAATGCATAATGGTGAGGTGAAAAGAATGGAAATCTAGAGCCCTTTGCCCTAGCTCTGCGACCTGAAATGCTGTTTGGTCTTCCTAGCCCTGGTTTCCTTACCTGTGAAACAGAGGGTGATATCAGGACTGCTAAGATGGACAAAGTGATGAATCTTTCAAGTGTATAAATACATCAAATGACAACATTTGGGGGGAAAACGAATTTGCCTTTTACTCACATATTACACATATATTTTATACTACCTGAATAAAGTTCAAGGTTATCTAAAGCAAGAGTATTTCCCCAAACCTACAAATAAATGAACTGAGACACGAGGACTAAGAATTGTTTCTGTTATAAGGAAATGGGAGAAATGAAGAGCAACAGAATATTTAAAGGAACATAAAATTTAATATAATCTGAGTTTTCTTCCATGGAAAGAAGAGAAAAAATAGAAAATGAGAGTAAATGGTCTTCTGCATTTTGGAGAAAAGACACAAAGGATCTTTGAGGGACAAGAAGATGGAGGAGAACCTTAAAGTCAAAAAGTACCAAAATGCAAGTAACCCCACATGCATGCATCTAGAGTCCCTTTTTTATTTTATTTAAAAAAAAAAAATTTTTAATGTTTATTTATTTTTGAGACAGAGAGAGACAGAGCATGAATGGGGGAGGGGCAGAGAGAGAGGGAGACACAGAATCGGAAGCAGGCTCCAGGCTCTGAGCCATCAGCCCAGAGCCTGACGCGGGGCTCGAACTCACGAACCGTGAGATCGTGACCTGAGCTGAAGTCGGACGGACGCTCAACCAACTGAGCCACCCAGGCGCCCCTAGTCCCTTTTATAAAATTTTTTTTTAATGTTTATTTATTTTTGAGAGAGAGAAACAGAGAGAGTGAGTACAAGGGGCAGAGTGACAGGGACACACAGAATCCGAAGCAGGCTCCAAGCTCTGAGCTATCAGCATAGAGCCCAACGCAGGGCTCAAACTCACAAACCGCAAGATCATGACCTGAGCCAAAGTTGGATGCTTAACCGACTGAACCACCCAGGCGCCCCTGTAGAGTCAGTTTTTAAGGATTCCTGGAGCACTGAGTCAAACACTGTGGGACAAACCAAAAGAAGAATACGGCTATTTATTATCTGTTCTCAAGGAATTATGGTCTCATTGGAGGAATCAGATCTACACTGAGGGGGAAAATTTTTTTAATAGTAAAGTACCATGCCTGAAAGTGACAGTGGTTCCTGCTGGGAGAGAAGAAGAGAAAGGGGTTCCAAGGCAGTGTGGAAGATTTTCATTACAACTACAATTATTATTTTTAAGGATCTGATGCAAGTATGTCATGAGGCTAAGATTTTGTTAAAACAGGTAGTATTTCTATTCTCCATTCACAGGTGTACATTAGAAATATTTCATAGTAAAAAAGGATTTAAAAATAAGCAGAAAGAGAATAATGAACATTATATGGCTGGTACCAAGTGTAAGTGGTATTAGAAATCACTAGGAGGGGGGGCGCCTGGATGGCGCAGTCGGTTAAGCGTCCGACTTCAGCCAGGTCACGATCTCGCGGTCCGTGAGTTCGAGCCCCGCGTCAGGCTCTGGGCTGATGGCTCGGAGCCTGGAGCCTGTTTCCGATTCTGTGTCTCCCTCTCTCTCTGACCCTCCCCCGTTCATGCTCTGTCTCTCTCTGTCCCAAAAATAAATAAAAAACGTTGAAAAAAAATTTTTTTTTAAAAAAGAAATCACTAGGAGGGTGGTCACTCCGGGCTGCTGGTGAGGGAAGGCAGGTGGGAGAGGAGAGTAGAGCAGGTTATGAGGATGGGTAGGATTCTGATGTAAAGAAAGGAAGAAGAAAAGATCTGCTCAAACTTAAAACTGGACACTGGAAATGACAATGACATAAAATAGTTAGGTCCCTATGTACAGGTCTTCTGTCACCTCAGAGCTCTTCTCTAAGATGGGTAGGATATGAAGAGAATAGATTACACTGGACTGATGTTTGCTCTCTCCATACAGTGACTTAATGGCCAAAAGGAGTAGCTCCTTGCTTAGAGAGGACAACTTGGACCGTAATGTTTTCGGAACTTAGGGAAACTAACCCTGCAGAGCTAGGGTTTGTAACCCATGGTCCATGACTGGGCCTCTGGACTGGAGAACTTTTGTAAGCCATTTTGTGAATGTGTGCAATACTTCTAGAAGAGGTCAATAACTCTGTCATGTTCTTACATGGGTTTATGACTCCAAAAGTTTAAGAACCACTGGTATAGACAGAGTACATTTCAAGGTTGGCAAAAGCTGCCCTGAAAACTTTTATCAACAACTGATTCTGATTCCTTCAGCTGGCTTGACCATGACTAGAGGGCAAGAAGTCCCTTGGAGAGGCGGGAAGTAGCAACATTTGTATCAAAAGACCCAGATGCCTGGACCTGGGCTCTCAGAAATGGCTGAAACTTTGCTCTAAGCCCATATCATCTTCAGAAGAGGGAGGAATTGTCCTTCCATATGATTCCCCAGGAAAAGAGAAGTAAGTATGCTCCATTTTTATCTGTGTTTGGTACTACCTTAAGGGGGTCAACAGAATAGAAGCTGTATTTCATCACTACAAAGTTAAAAACAAAAACAAACAAAAAAAATGACATAAGGTCAACATCAGAGTCCACATTCCCAAACCCCTGTTCAGGTCATGTTGTCTTTCTGGTTTATATCTCCACATTTCTTGGAATTTGTAACCGACATTTAAATGAACTCTTATGCACTCTGCACTTTGAGGTAAATTTGGTTGTAAGCAAAAACAACTTCAAAAGTCTGAAGTCCTTACTCCCTTTTGGACCCTAAGCACCCAAAAGATGTTCTGTCAACCCCCAAACTCTGGAATGTCTTCCCAGAAAGTGAGTTAAAATGACATTTCTGCTTATTCCTATTTTTATTGTAATTGCTGATGAACAACTTTTGGTTTCCTTGCTTCTCACATTTTGCCCTTTTACCTCGCAAATGAGCTTTATTAAAGAGCAGAACTAATTATAAAACAATGTAAAATTTAACAACTGTTCATAATAAGATGCCTTGGAATTAAAGCATAATTTTTATATGAGGATGGGCCAAATTCCTCAGACCAAAAAAAGAAAAAAAGCAAAATATGGTTTCTTAGACATTTCTACAAATTGATTACGATAGTGGACTAATCAGTTAAGTCCTTCCACATTATTTTCAGTTTCAAAAGTAGCTAGAAAATCAACTGACTTAACTTGATTAAATTATTTGACAGTCTTTTTTATCTAGCTATGAAGCAGTGTTGGTAATACATTTCTAACAGAACCTCACAAAATGGCTAAACAATTACAATATTCTAGAAGAATGATTCCTAAGTGTACAAACACATTAAAAATCCTCTGTTCAGGCCAGGTTGCTATATAATTCTGAATGCAGTGTGACCTTGCTTCCCTCAGAGACCTTTGGAATTTGGCTCTTATTTCAGCCTTTCCTTTGCCAAGCATATAGAATGAATTAGGTGAAGCTCTGTTGCAAATGCTCTCCACCCACAATGGTTTCCAATAGAGAGCTGAGTGTTTTAAACCCACAGTTTAACTTAATGTAAAAATGGTTCTACTCTGAAAACTGGGTTTCGCTTCCCTCTTGCATCTGCTCGCCTTTTCCCCCTTCATGCCAATTTTACTTCCCAGTGAGAGAATAAAATTGGAACAAATGTAAACAGGAAACCTACAGTAAACAGTCTAAATGCATATTTGTAGTCTTTTAATTTCAGGTGTTCACATACCGAAGGGGCCTGTGGACTTCGTTGCTGATGCAAATAAAGAAGGATGCATTAGGAGCTTCCTTCAATATCACTTTGGCTTTGGTTCCCAGTCCCTCCAAACCTCTTGAGGCAGGAAGCAAAATCTATGGATAAGCGAGGCCCAGAGAAGCTACTCCCTAAGTACTGACTGAGGGGCTCTCCAGCCTCCTTTTCCTGCTCTCTTGTCCTCTCTTTTATCACCACTTCTCCTCCAGATTCTTAGCACACTTATGCTTCTGATCCGCAGCCTTTACGAGAAAAGCATCACGTTAATTAATGACTCTAAGATATAGATCACGTAAAGGAAAAAACGTGGGTTTACGGGTAGACCAACTGGGAGGTCAGATCTCAGCTCTACAATTCATTCACATAAAGGAGAGTTACTAAACTTCTCTGAGACTTGCTTTCTGCATCTGTGAAACAGGGAAAACACAGGACTGTAAGGAGAATGCACATACCAAGTCCCTGACCCAGATTCAGTGAATTCTAATAGGCTTTCTCCTCCTTTCCTATGTCCAGACTTAACACCTCCCTGAAGGGTTTGTCTTTTAAAGTGGACCATATGAAGAGAGCAAGGTTTAACCAAGAGAACAATGAATTTCTAAAAGAGGGAGTTTAAGCCCTCAGCACCTCGCCTGGGGGGGTGTCCTGGGGTATTGCCATGTTCTCCCGAACATGCTGCTCAATACTGTGTTGAGGGTAATCTTTAGAAGGGAGAATAAACATTTCAAAATTTCTCCACTTCTAAACAAAATTAATTATAAATTCCTATTTTTCATTGACCAGCTTCCAAATTGTGGCAAAAACTGCTGCACTCCTGCCATTGGGTTTTATTTTATGTGGTAGGTATGTTTTAGAAAAGCTTTGCAATTTAAACTGTTACAAATGTAATGGTATTTGTCATACTTGTTTTGGGACCATTTTCTTTATTAATAATTCAGGTTGGGGCGCCTTGATGGCTCAGTCAGTTGAGCGTCTGACTTCGGCTCAGGTCATGATCTCGTGGTTTTTGGGTTCGAGGCCCGCGTGAGGCCCGCGTGAGGCTCTGTGCTGGCGGCTCAGAGCCTGAAACCTGCTTTGGATTCTGTGTCTCCCTCTCTCTCTGCCCCTCCCCCACTCACACTCTGTCTCTCTCTCCTTCAAAAGTAAATAAACATTAAATTAAAAAAAATTTTTTTTAATAATTCATGTTATTTCATGCTAAATTTGGACTGCATATCTAACTCCCTCATCCGTGTGGTTAGAAGCATTTGGGTGCTTAGACATTCTTAACATCCTTTAATGGGAAGATAATGTAAACGGTTTCAAAGATCTGCATAGCTTTGCCCACTTCCCTCTATACATACTCTATATTGGAAGAGATGACCCTTTAATCTATTCCTTCTATCTATTTCTATATCCATATGAGATTGCAATATCTCCCCTTATCTCTGCATTCCCCTTTGGTACTCTGCAGAGATTCTGGAAGCCAGAGAAACATTCACCAAAAAGGATGTTTTCCCTCTCACAGGACAGACCATTCTAGATAGAAATTTTATACACAGTGGATACATATATAAATGTACATGTAAAAAATGAATAAATATCAAGAAATTCTTAATACAAACTACCAAAATATCTGGTTTAATTGTAGATTCCACTCTAAATATATAATGAAGCTCCTGTCTATAGCAGTAGCAACCCATTAATAACCTGAAGTGTTAACGCCCCTGCCAACCTAAAGAATTCTAAGTTAGGAGAATGCTTCTGTATGATCACTTCAACTACAAATTCTTTTCCCTGATCTTAAAAGTCGTTTAAAAAAAATCTCTCTGGAAGCGTCTAAGTGGCTCAGTCAGTTAGGTGTTTGACTCCTAGTTTTGGCTCAGGTCATGATCTCACCATTCCTGAGTTCAAGCCCCACATCAGGCTCTGTGCTGGTGGTATGGAGCCTGCTTGGGGTTCTTTCTCTCTCTCTGCCACTCCCCCACGCATGCTCTTTCTCTCTCTCAAAATAAATAAACTTTAAAAAATCATATATATATATATATATATATAGAGAGAGAGAGAGAGAGAGAGAGAGAGAGCGCTATAGAATTTTTGTTCATCTTTCTAATAAAGTGACTGTAAGCAACTTGAGGCTAGGGACTGTGGCAAAATTAACTTCACATTATCAAAATTTGGTAAAGTGCCATTCAAGAGCTTTCTATATGCCAAGGAAATATGTTTATCTTCTAGATTCAGCAGTGAACAATAGCAATACGGCTCCTGGCCTCCTGAGTCTTATATTAGGGAACAGATATAGAAATAAATATGTAACTATATATTAGAATAAATGCTCCAAGGAAAAAGAAGAAGATGCCATTACCAAGTATGGCAAGGGAAGGTAATTTAGACTAGAAAGGGAAGTCAGAGAAAGTGTCTCTGAAAAAGGTCACATTTATGTTGAATCCTAAGGCTGAAAGGATACAGGCCCTGACTGGAAGGAGCCCTCCTCAAAGGAATAGTAGAAAAAGGAACAGTGTGGCAAGAGGGGAGTCCTCAGCGTGGGGAGGGGGAGGAGCAAAGAAGGGAATGAAGGCAAAGAGATAGGAAGGCGCCACGTAGCAGTGCATTATGGCCATCTGGATTGGCTATGATGCTGGCTTAGACCGGCAAGTGGCCATGGGACTAAAGAGAAGGAGTCAGATTAGAGATCTATTTTGAATTTTTTTAAATGTTTTTATTTTATTATTTTTGAGACAGAGAGAGACAGAGCATGAGCAGGGGAGGAGCAGAGAGAGAGGGAGACACAGAAGCCAAAGTAGGCTCCAGGCTCTGTGCTGTCAGCACATAGCCGGATGCAGGGCTTGAACTCACAGACTGTGAGATCATGACCTGAGCTAAAGTCGGACGCCTAACTGGCTGAGCCACCCAGGTGCCCCTAGAGATCTATTTTGAGATGGAATTAGCAAGAATTGGAGATGGATTGGAAAGGCTATGATGAGGGGAGGATGGAAGACTATTCCTAGCTTTCTGACTTGAATAAAAAGGTAGATAAAGGTGGTCTTTTCCAGATGGATAAGATTAGAGAAAGAGCTGGTTTGCAAGAGAGTAGTGGGGAGGAGGAGGGAGCACTGCAGGAATGTAATGACCTTCACAATGACCTTGTTGTGGTCACTATTGCTTTAAGTGCTAGTCTAGAAATTCCTACTACATGGCTTTCATTTTCTAGCAAGAAAACAAATCTATTACCAAATAATTTTAAGCAACTGATGAATTTTGACATTCTAGTAATTAAGGATTTTATCATCTGTTGGACCAAGCACACCCTTTACTAAAAAAGTCGATAATGTTTACTGTATTTATGCCTTGAAATCCAGAATCACTGTATCTTCCTTAAATGACCACACAAATAATTCTAGAGTATTTGTTTACCAAGTTTTTGCTTAAGACATCAAGGTTTAATTTATGTTAATTTAACTTTTTTAAACTTTGGATAATATAGATTATTTTCAACATCATGAAATTATATATTCATAAGTGGGTAAAAACCAATATATAACTTTCCCAGAAATGATTTGCACTTGAAATTAGAACTGGCTAATTGAAATACAATTCTATTGGGCATTATATGGAGACAAATAAGGAAGGGAATACCAGCCATCGCACAGAGACACTGCTATCTGTGTATATATATTTATAAAACAAGTGATCTTCTCATTGGCTATCCTTCTCTGCATTCATCACTTCTCATTAATACCCTGGCATCTGGCACAGGAAAATGCCTCTCTCCACCCAGTTCCCTTTGGAAAAGGAATTGGGAAAATAGACTAATTCCTTTTTTTTGTGGGAATTATGTCCAACAATTATGATACTAAAATTAGGCTTTAAATTGAATAATTATCTTCACAGTTAGAAGAGTGCAATTTGCCACCAACTGTAGGAACATCAAGAATTGGTGTCCTTGGGGCACCTGGGTGGCTCAGTGGGTTAAGCATCTGACTTTGGTTCAAGTCATGATTTCACGGTTTGTGAGTTTGAGCCCTGCATTGGGCTCGGTACTGACAGCTCAGAGCCTGAAGCCTGCTTTGGATTCTGTGTGTGTGTGTGTGTGTGTGTGTGTGTGTGTGTGTGTGTGTGTGTATCTCTCTCTCTGCCCCCCCAACTTGTGCTCTCTCTCTCTAAAAAAAAAAAAAAGTGTAAAAAAAATTTTTTTTAAATCAAAAAAAAAAAAAAAAAAGAATTGGTGTCTTTAATCCTTCCTTAAGTGGGATAAAAGATTGGGCATTTAAAATGTTTCTACTTTTGTTTCTCCCCCAGCATAAAAACAGAAATCCAATCTTGAGACTTTGCCTAATAAGGCTCAGAATTCTAATCCCAGGGAAAGTCTCTGTAACTGCACTAGCAGCATAAAGGGAGGGGCGTGTGGGGCAAGAGGTCTTGAGTATTTCTAAGCTGGTTCATTAAAATTTAATTTCATCTTTATTTTTTGTTTTATGCAGAGCAAGAGAAAAGCAAGTCTATGGAGAAAACTCCTTTGTTGAAATTATTTGGATGTTATCACTGGACTTGGTTACCTTGTTTTCAAGGAAGTACTTCTTGACATTTAAGTAAATAATGTGCCTTACTGTTTCTTCTCTGGTACATTTAAAATATTTGTGATGGTTGGGGGCACCTGGGTGGCTCAGTCGGTTAAGCGGCCGACTTCAGCTCAGGTCATGATCTCGCGGTCCATGAGTTCGAGCCCCACGTCGGGCTCTGTGCTGACAGCTCAGAGCCTGGAGCCTGTTTCAGATTCTGTGTCTCCCTCTCTCTGACCCTCCCCCATTCATGCTCTATCTCTCTCTGTCTCAAAAATAAATAAATGTAAAAAAAAATTTTAAATATTTGTGATGGTTGGACACCAACATGGAAGGTTCTTATTCAGCACCCAGACCTCTAGTTTCTCATACCCCAATGATGCCAGGTCCAAATTAACTTTATACATGCAAGGTCAATATTACCTTGATTTTTAGGTTTTACCTAGTGAGCTAAGCATCCTAGGAGAAATTCTTTTTTTTTTTTCTTTTTAGCACCTGTAGCTATCTTAGACTAATTAAACAAACAAACAAATGCTCTCACACTTTTCTTCTCCCTCTTAACCAGACCTCACTTCTCATTTTAACTTCCTCCACACCGGACAGTTTAATGTCCATTTCTAATAGTAAAACTTTACAGTTCATGACAGCCCAAAACTCAAGAAAATTGACATTCTTGAAAACCCTTCTATATTATCTTCAAGTGGAGTGTGTAACGTTGTGGCGAGAGCCATCAAGAACAGCCATAAGGCAGATTGATTCAGCAGCACCCAATGAGTTAATTAAAAAACAAAGACACCAAGAACATATACAATTATGTTCAGTCTGGCTTTGCCTATTCAGTTTCAGTCAGAGACCACTGCTTCTTTCAAATAACCCATTTATTTTTGAGGAAAAAAAATCCTGTCTTCAGACAGGATATGGGGGAGGAGTTAAGGGGTGATGTTTTACACATGCACATCTGGCTACAGTCCAATTATTTCCCTTAAACATTCCCCCAGTTGTTTTCATTTTGCTCCATGCTTTGGCATTCATAAATTTGTGAGATTAATTGTGTGTCAGCAGTCTCCAGGCCTGGAGTTGGGCACTACTTTAATAGCAATATAGCTACAAAACAACTCTATAGAGAAATATATTCACATTTTTTGAAAAGCACAGCCACATATTTCATTTCTGTTTAATATTGTGGCACTGACATTGTACATAAAGAAAGTAGTGTACTCTTTTAGAGAATTGCCCTGCTCTCAAGATATATATATATATATATATATATATATATATATAAACTCAACAGCTTTAAACATAAGAAAGGATTCATCAAGAGTACAATGGAGAGTTCGTGTGGCTGGGCATATGTTTTTCTTGTTTTCATCTGATTACTCTGAGAGGTGCGTCAATAGATTGTTTTCCTTGTCCTAGAAAGTGCCAACAATTAAAATCACCTTTGCCAAAGAACAAATTTATCTCAGACATGGTGTAAAAGCATTTTTTTAAATTATTTATACTTTGAGAAGACTCACATGCTTTCCAAACTACTGTTTTAAATAAAATGTTTGTGTCCTCTAAAATTTATATATTAAAACCTAATCCCCATGTTATAGTATTAAAAGGCGGGGCCTTTGGGAACTGATTAGGTCATGAGGGTGAAGTCCTCCAAAATGGGACCAGTACCCTTATCAAAGAGACCCCAGAGAACTTCCATAGCCCTTCTGCCATGTAATGATACAGAGGGATGGTAATCTATGAACCAGGAAACAGACCTTCACCAGACACTGAATCTGCTAGGCCCCGATCTTGGACTTCCAACCTCCAGAACTGTGAGAAATAAATTTCTGATGTTTATAAGCCATCCAGTCTATTGTTTTTGTTCTAGCAGACCAAACACACTAAGACAACTGCTATATATGAAAAATGAAACTGGAAACTCCTTGCCTTGATGTTTGGACCTGACAATCTAGATTATGAGCCGAGGGAAGAGCTGTGTTCTTCAGAGCTTGGCACTGCAGCTGCGCTAGGTAAGGGCTTGATAAACGCTGGGTAGCAATGAAAGAACTATTGTTAAAGTTGGTAATGAGACAACTTATTCTTGTTTGACATAATCTTGCATTACATACGTGACTAGGAAACAAACCTATCAGATGTTGTGGCTTTTTCACAAGTAAACACCACAAGCCAACACAAGGCAAATTTCCATATACGTAACCCAGCAGATTGTTCCGGGTCAAGATTCTAGGATGGGCAATATCGCTGTGGGAAGGATATGGGGAACTTCTTTAACTCTCCACAAAAACACACAGCCAGTGGAGAAGCGTACAGCACTCCTCCGCGTAACAACGGGGGCTAAAATAAGTGGTGTGATATCCCCCCAGAAGAAGACAGAAGGAAAATTTGTATCCACCTATTTATCTCCAAATATGCCATACGATGGGAAGTTTTACCTAAATCAAACTATAACCTAGCAGTAAACTCCTCGTTACATAAGCAGCAAGATGTACTGCGGTTATTGCGTTGGACCCGCTTGCCCTTAGACTATTTATCAGAATCTTTTTTACATCAATAATATTTGAAGTTTGCTGACAAAAATTACACACTCGCCTTTGACCTTGATTTCTTCTCCTGAAAAATGAGGTGAATAACATGAGCCCTATCTACTGTGCAAGGTGATGGTGAGGATCAAATGGGTAAGATAAAGAATGACTAAGCAATCAGCAAACCATGAAGTTCAAACAAATGTTGGACTCCATAAAACATTATTCACCATCTTCTATTCTATTGACAGCTCAACAATGAAAACCCAAAATACATCACAGCTTATTCTTTATATAAATTAGGTTACCAAACTCAAGACAAACTGGTAACACATTTGCATAGATTTCTACCTGGCAAACTCGTGGGTTCATGCTAACATAACATGAGAGAGGCCTGTTAACAGAAGGCAATGGCTGCTTTGAAAACAATGTAAATTTGACTCAGAGACATAATATGAATATTGACATAGTACTTATAAATGCAATTATATTTTATCTAAGCAAATTTATTTTCATTGCTGAGCTTATATCTAACTAACTGTGGTGCTCTAGCTATTTATTCAAATCCTTGCTACGCACACTATGGGCAAAAAGCTAATAATATCTCAGAGCCATAGTTTCCTTTTACATAAAAAGATAATAATACCTCCTGACATGGTTTTTGTGAAGATTAAGAGATATGAAGAAGTATTTCTCACATACTGGTGATCCTGTTTTTACTGGATATATCTTAAGAATTATTGAATTCATATTTCCAAAACTATGCTGGTAAAATAAGCCCAGAGTTAAATAAGGCTATAAACAATCCAAGTGATTTAAGTATAGCATCATTAAAACACATGTATATTTATATATATTGCCTGTGCACATATTTTTCTCAGAAAGCTCACAGGAAGTTATACAGAAGCTGAAATAAACCATAGCAAAATATTTCTCCCTCTCTTTTTAATGTTGAATTCAGAAGTTGTAGTATTATTTTAATATAATAACAGTTCCAATCATCTTAATAATGATGATAAATATACTTACTACTTACATGTTCCTTTAACTTTTCAAGGCATCTTCATATCTATCATTTTATTTTGGTTTTCTGAATGACACTGTTAAGAGTACTAACATCACCTTACATTCTACATCTGATTAAAACCTACTGGGAGAAACAACTTGTCAAAACTGAGACCCAGCAGGGCTGGTCAGAAAAGTTTTGGGAGACCACCATTTACCAAATTCTACCTCCTCACATATAAACCAAAGGTCACAAATGACAATCAGTCACCACTAGCAATAAACGAAAATTTTGAATTCCAGTCCAGATAGGGGATGCTTTCTATAAATACAAAATTAGAGGTGACAATCTGAAAGTAGGCTCCATAAACTAACCATGTTGGCCATCAACCCTCAAATTCAATTTCATTCATATTACATACTGATAACTGCTGTTAACATCCTGGGTTTACACTGAATTCTTAACCAGCAGCTTAAAGCACTCTTTATATTTTAGGCTAAAAAAAGATCACTATTTTTGCTCTACTTTATGGACTGAGATATAGAGTGATATTGCCCCAGTGAGCTTGAAGAATAACTTAGATTCTGCTGGTTCCACTTTATCTCCAGAGAAATCAACCTCCTGCAATCTTGCTTATATCCTTACCATCATATCGAAAGTGAAATCCTAAATATCACTGATGATCAGTTAATAATAAAACCCAGTGGCCTATTTTTACCTCTTCTCATTAAAATTATAGTACTCACCATAGGGTAATGCTGAGAATGTGTGTACTTAAGACACTAGGAAGACATGTTTTAGTCTTACTGGTACTGAAGCCATGTTATTGTCAGCATTTCCTCTGTGAGGACACTTAGAGCCAAAGTGTACAGGGCTCTATACACACAATTATGTATCCTGTAACATCACATCTCATACTCTTATTGCCCCACGTCCCAATTTCATCCCTCACTTATATTTCTAAGCATCCACAAGGAAGATAATGAAGTCTTTTATCCTAAATTTGTTTTGAACATTTTCACTTATGCAACTAAATTTCAGAGAGTATAAGAAATTTTTGAAAACTTGTTCTTATTGTAAATGTCCCATTTTCAGAACTATACCATTTTTCTTTCAAACTCAAAACACCAGCTTCCACTTTTCAATTACCCTTTCCCTTGAGTCCATTTGGTCACCTGGTCCTGTTGAGTTTCTTTTGTAGTTACCTATATCCTCTGCTGTCCCTCTCTATATTCACAGACCTAGAGCAGGTTTTCAGTGCTATATCTAATTTTACTATCCCTAATATTACATTTGCTTTCCTTCCCTCCAATCTCCCTGTTCTCTAACATAGCAAAACAAATAAAACTTGTTATTATTTTGAGTTGGTTACTTCCCAGATCAAAACTGTCAAGGGTTCCCTACTGAGAGGTGAATTAGTTTAGCTTTCAAACCTTCTACAATCTCCTCTAAAACTACCATTTCAACTCTGTTTTAGTCATCTTTTGCTGTATAACAAATGCCCCCCCGCCCCAAAACAGTACACACTTATTATCTCACAGTTTCTGTGGGCCAGGAATCTGTGATTGGCTTAGCCAGGTGATTCTGGCTCAGGGTCCCCCATGAGTTGCAATCAAGCTCCCAGGTGGAGCTGCAGTCATCTGAAGCCTCATCCAAGGGGGAGATCTGCTTTTAAGTTTGCTTACACGGTGACTGACATGTCTCATTTCTTTGCTGGCCATCAGCTGGAAACCACAGTACCTTGCCACATGGGCCTTTCCCTAGGTTGCCTGTGTATCCTTATGACATGGCAGCTGGCCTCTGCCACAGTGAATGACCTAAGAAGGAAAGAGTCGAACAGAGAAGCTACAGTCTTTTATAATGTAATTGCCTCAGAAGTGGCAAACCTTCATTTCTGCCATAGTCTGCTGGTCACTGTGCTGGTTTCCTACTGCTGCTATAACAAGTTACCACAAACTTGGTGGCTTAAAGCAACACAAATTTATTATCTTATAGCTCTAGTGATTAGATGTCTAAAATGGGTTGGAGGTGCTGCATTCCTTTTGGAGGCTCTAGGGAGAATCCATTTCCTTTCTTTCCCAGCTTCTAGAGGCCACCTGCATTCCTTAGCCTGTGGTCCCTTCCTCTATTTTCCTCCAAAGCTAGTAGGGTAACATCTTCTCTCCTCTCTGATGTTTGCTTCCAATCTTATAGATTTTTTCTAATGTTAAATCTACTATGTCCTTCTTATAGGGACATGTGATTACGTTGGGTTCGCCCAGAGAATCCAAGATAATCTTCCTATCTCAAAATCTCGAATTTATTCACAGATCACACACTCAAAGTCCCTTCTGACATATAACATATTTACAGGTTCTGGGGATCAGGACATGCACATCTTTGTGTTAAGGGAGTGGGGCACTTATTGAATTTACCAAAGTCACACAAACCAACCCTGGTACAATGTTAGGGAGGGATTATACAAGGATCCATGGAGAGATATTTTTGGGGGCTGGCTACCACAAAACCTATCTTTCACATTGTCCCAATCTTGAGCACGCTTTGATCCTTTTAGCTGGACCTGTCCAAGTTTTACTTATACATGATAAAGCAAGTATAGTAAAAGGTCAATTGTTGTTACAAAGGATAACATTTATCCTACTATTCACTGCAAATTTCTTTCACCTTTTCAAATGCTTTTCAAAATAAAATGGGAGAAAATGAAGCCTTAGCTTCATGAAATAGTTCTATTAGTTGTCAGAGGATTCTCTTTCCTTCAGTCTCTTATTCATACTTATTATGTACATTACTCGTTTGGTTTCAAATAATATGACTTTTCTAATGTCACTGAAATTAAATATATGAATGGAGACTTCCATATGATACTGTTAGATCTTCAGGAAATGAGGACTATACCTTACATCTTTACTCAATTTTTCTCAAGACACAACCAATAAGTACTCAATAACTATTAATGAATAAATCATTATCAATGAGTTTTGAGTCAGTGAAATATAAGATTTCCCTCCTACATCAGTTTACTTGTAATCACTTTTAAAAATTAAAGACAAAAATCAAGGTGCACCCACATGGGTAAGAGAGTTGTTGTTTGCAAATAAAGATAGTACTGATTTACAGCCAGTCTATTATTATTCCAAAAGTGGAAATATATTTGTGCTGATCCAGTCATGCTCTTTACCCTGTCTCCTGTGCAAACAATGACAATAATTTGGAAGATACCTGAGCAAAGACAGGAGAGAGTGTGTAGCAATGAAACAGATCAACTGTTATTATAAGTAAATATAATTCCCCAGTACTTGTCTTATCAGAACACAGCATGCTTTAATTAACTAAATTTACTCCATATAGGAGAAGATAATTTTTTAAGAACTAGTACTTCCACAAATTAATGATGATCTTACTGTGTAAGTGTCTTTTTTTATACAAAAAAATTTTTAATGTTTATTTATTTTTGAGAGAGAGAGGGAGACAGAGTATGAGCAGGGGAGGGGCAGAGAGAGAGGGAGACACGGAATCTGAAGCAGGATCCAGGCTCTGGGCTGTTAGCACAGAGCCCGACGTGGGGCTCAAACTCACAAACCGTGAGATCACGACCTGAGCCAAAGTTGGACGCTTAACTGACTGAGCCACCCAGGCACTCTGAAAGTCTCTTCTTAAAAGATATAAAGCAATTTAGACAAATGGCACCTTCCTGAGACTTCTTGTGATATCTCATTCAGAAAATGCTTCTTAATATTGATAATGAATGCTTATTTTAGGTACCTTTAATATTAGAAAATAAACCTGAAGCACAGCTATATCCTTCGCCATTTATGAAAACACAAAACAATAAAATAAATTATCTATTTGCAGTCTACGTGCCATCCATAGGATAGTCTACCAACCTTTCATCATTAGACACTGCTCTTACCAGAAACTTTAGCGGCCTTTCTCTGATATAAGGTACATTAACAAGTTATATTAAACAGTAAAAAAAGGAAATACTAAGTACGACACCAGCTCTAAGTAAAACACTAAGGTATTTGTTCAAAAATGTCAGCCAAGGAAGATAAATTACCAAGGTGTAACTTGTCAGGCCCTTCTAAACCAAACAGTAAAAATCAAGAGTTGGTGTCCAAGTCTCAGATGCTGCCAAGGAAAAAAGTGTTTTTGGTCTCAAATCTTCTCTATTCACTTATGGACACATTTATTTCAAAACAGAGCATAGTCACTTGACAATGGACCCACAGTTAAGCAGGAAAGGTCTTAAAACCTTGTATTTAAAACTTAAACTTACGCTCCATTAATTTATATTTCCTTCCTGAGTTGATGGACTCAAGCCCAGGAAAAAAGAAAAAAACTCATCCTATATTCAATCATTAAATATATTTAAGTTTCAACTATAGTACTTGTGACAAATATTCTCTAATATTTGAAACTATAATAGTCTCCCTTCACTTCCCATGAAGCATATGCTATAAGGAAGTGTATCACTTTCAATATTTTTAGTCAGTTAAATCAACAGATTAGGTTTTTCTCAGAACATGGCTTACGGCGCCACTATTGCCTCATCATGATTTCAAATTCAGCATTTAAGATGCTCATTTCCTCTTAGGTGTGTGGACTCTAAATACTGTTGTGCTAGCTTGGTCCTGGCCATAAGATCCAGAAAACTTAGTCTGCAGGTACCTTCACTTAAGCATGAATCCACCTTGATACTCATTTTGTACATAAAACTGGAAACCTAGCAAAATTAATGCATACTAAACCTGTGACAGATAAACATAAATGCTATAATCATCTTAACTGTTAACCCTAAACTTTACTACTTTTAAATACAAGTAAATCTAGCCATAGTTTTATGCCATTTTAATTTATCCTGAAATCATTCTTGGTATAGACTTCTCCCTGGTTAACTTCAGGATTAAAAAGGTCTCTTTTGAGATCAAGTCCTATATTTTCAATTAGACATCTTTGTCTGCATGGCTCACATACTTGTGAATTTCACTGTATCCCAAACTGAAATGATTATTATCCCTAACATTCCTATTACCTGCACCTTCTCCTGGATCCCTTGTCTGGTTATTGATACTGTCATTCTGCCCACTTGCTTAAACAAAAACCTTGGGATGATCCCCCTCTCTCAATTCTCTCATCAAACTGCTCAATCAAAAGTTTGTCAAGATTACCACTTTACCGTCTTCCTTCTTTCACTTTCTCTCCGTCTTCACTGCCAGTGCCTTAGTTCTGGCATCCATCATCCTTCACACAGTTTTCCTCATTTCAAGCCACCCTTCACACCTCTACTAGAATAATGTCTCTAACACACAAGCCCATTGCCTTCAAGAACTCTCCACCACCTATAACCATAGCTCACCATCTTTCTCTGTACATAGCTGTACTCTTCTCTATACTGCATCATATAAACCTACAACTCAGCCTAACGGTGACAGGTATCAGCAGACAGCATGCATGGACAGATGTAACAAAAATGAAACAGTGAAATCTTGGAAGCCTGCCTATGAAGGGCTTGGTCTTCCTTACAAGGCAGCAGCAATATCCCAGTTATGAACCACTTACCAGAAGGACCAAGTTTCAGCTCCTTAGCAGTCTCCCTGATCTGCGCCCTTTTACATTCCACACACGTTTCCCATCATTCTTCTCAAGGACCCTGTTTATTCCTTCAACAAATATTTATTCATTCATAGATAGTAAGTACCTCTTATTCACCAGGTGCTGTTCTCTGGTCACATGTAAAAGTTCCCTAAATACATCACTCTTTCATGCTTCCAAGCCTCTATACTTGACATTTCTTGTGTCTGGAATACAATTTCACATCCCCTCTTCTAGATCTCCCTCAACAACAGAGTGAATAAAAATTCAAGGACTGTTATTTACAGAGTTGGGTTTTTTTCTTTTTTTTCTTTTTTTTTTTTTTGGCACTGTTCTATTTATTTATATCTATCATCTGGATACAGAAATCAGCACAACCCAAGATGACTATACAATAAATATTAGTTAAGTCAATTTGACAAACACAGTTCAATATTGTCATCAGCCTAACTCTTCTGTCTAAGGTTGAAATCAGCACATTTTGCAAAGAATGTTTGTATCCCCTCACTCACCACCAAGGAGAAGCTGGCCCTGAGGTCTTGCAGAGCAGGGTAGACAGTATACAGCTCTACTACTTGATTATTTTAAATGGAAAATAAGAAGTAAATAAGAATTTCAGACAAAATACACATCTGATCTACTTCCCTTCCTTCTGTGAATTCATACCTCCCCAGGAGGTAAATTATGACTCAAGTAATCTCATTCTTATAATCTCCTCTTATACTTTTATCATATGACATTAAATTCTATTTATTTATTTATTTATTTATTTATTTATTTATTTTTTAATTTTTTTAACATTTATTTATTATTGAGAGACAGACAGACACAGAGTGTGAGTAGCGGAGGGGCAGAGACAGGGGAAGACACAGAATCTGAAGCAGGCTCCAGGCTCTGAGCTGTCGGCACAGAGCCCAACGTGGGGCTCGAACTCACGAACTGTGAGATCATGACCTGAGCTGAAGTCAGTCACCTAAACAACTGAGCCACCCAGGAGCCCCAAATTCTATTTTTTTTAAATGTAATAAATTACTCACTAACATGCGCATGGTGACTAAAGAGAAACCATTCTATACTTATTTGTTCCCAAACAAAATCCCAAATCAAAAGAGCTGAAGATGAATAAGGAAGACAATATAGAATAAGTATGGTGGGGGAAATAGTCAATATCACTAGTTAATTCATACCAGTTACAAACTCTCTTCTGCTTGAAATTATGTGCTATTCCTCACAGTTTGTTTTGGAGTTATTAGAACAATTGGAGGTATGACCTTTGAAGTACAAAACTAATCCCTATTTGATAGAAGTTATGTTGAAAAGGAACCAGGATATAGAAAGAGATTGTGAATTCAGTGATGGACAGAAGTTAAAATTCAGGCTGAAGAAAAATAGTATCACTATTCCAAACAATGTAGAAACATCACCTTGGTTAGATTTTTTTTTTCTATTTTTAGTTTAACATAAATGAAGACAGGGCTGGCATGATCCCTACAAACTCACAAATTCAATTTTCCTTCTTTTGAGAAAAAAATTTTGTTTTAAGTTTATTTTTGAGAGAGAAAGATACAGAGTATGAGCAGGGTAGAGGGAGAGAGAGAGGAGACACAGAACCCAAAGCAGGCTCCAAGCTCCGAGCTGTCAGCACAGAACCCATGGGGCTCGAACCCACAGACCGCGAGATCATGACCTGAGCTGCAGTCGGATGCTTAACGGACGGAGCCACCCAGGTGCCCCTCAATTTTCCTTCCTTATGATTTGGTTACCAAAAGGTACAATGCACCAGCTTTCTTCAAACATGGACTCTAAGAATTCATGTCAGGGTAGTTAGCCAGACTAGAGGAGGTCAGACATAGAGAAGACAGACCCAAATGTTCCCTGGCTCTTGCAGCCAGAAAACAAACAAACAAACAAACAAACAAACAAACAAAACAAAACTAAAACTAAACATACTCTGATGTACCATCCATAAACTCTAAGAAAATTAGCCCAAGCGACCATCTTTAGAAAAGAATTATAATAATATACTGACAATGACAACACCAATTAACACTGAAGTCCTTACCATACTCCAGGTGCTATGTTATGAGCTTTATAGATATGAATTCATTTAATCCTATTTTCATTCACTGAGGAGGCAGAGAGAGATTAAGGCCCCAGGTCTCACAGCTAATAAGTGGCAGCCTAGCTCTAGAGTCTCCCCCATTCACTACAGCCCTCCCAGTTGGTTGTTAAAAGCTTGAGTCCAACACACCTGTGTTCAAATAGCAGCTTTGGCATTTATTAGCTGTGAGATGTGAAGCAAGGTACCTGACCTCCCAAGCCTGCTTCCTCATCTATCAAAGAAGAATATTAATGGTACTCCTACTTGAAAAGGTTGTTGTGAAGATGTAAAAAACAGTGCATTTAACATAGATCTCATGCTTAAAGTATGTGAATTTAAAGCTTAACTAGAACAAAACCAAAAACTCTGATTTCTCTTCATGTGATATTCTTCTATTGTGTGATCCTTTCCCTCAAAAACATTTATGTAAAAGCTAATTTGCTTTTATAGTGCATAGATTTCTAGCTCCTTCCAAACTTGCTTCTTAAACATACTCAGAAAAAATGCAGCTAAGTTTATAAACAGAGCTGCAAGGGATTTTTTTTCACATACTGCAAAACCCAACATTTTGCTATGAGTTTTGCTCTCAGTTCTTTGATGATGCTACTAAAACTGGAAGTCAAATTTCTGCAAAAGAAAAAAAAAAGAAACAAGATAATGGGTATTTCATTTAAATATCACAACAAACTGTTTCCTGGTTACAGAAACTGATGTTCATATCAAATAACTAATCCAATGTCATCCGGCCAGAAAATGGAATATGAGTCCACGTCCATAGCTGCAAAGACACTTTCTAACAAGTCACGTTTGCTTGGGAAGTTTTCTTTTAAATCACCTAAGATCTTTCTAAGGTTTCTTCCTATCCCTAAGTTCAAGTTAACTATCTCCAAGTTAATTTCCTGTTCCTAAGACTCAAGCTACCAAAATATTTTTTACCGGAATAGTTTAAAAAGACTACTTGGTCAAGACTCATTGGCCATTAGTGGTCACATTTAGAGAGCTTAACAAGCCAGAAAGTCAGTGGATGGCTCAACCATTTGAAAACTAAATACCCTTAGGCAAAAAGTTGTTTTTCCTGAAACCTAAAGCCCAGAAGAGAGGATGAAAGGATTATATGATTCTTCAGGGCTTAATGAAAATAACACAATTACTATTTTTCTTCTGAGAAGCAGCAGTCACAGAAATGTAGCTAGGAAGACTGGACTTTGAGTAGCCCCAGAATCCAGATGACACATAGAGGAAGGAGTATTTGAACCCATTCAAGCTCTGGGAGTGCCTAATCTTAGCCCACTCTGGTTGCTGGAAAACTGGAAGAGACTTTTCTACTAAGAAGTTTCTGGAGTGAAGGAAAATGCCACTCAATACAGAATACTACCCAGACAACATGCAGAAATAGAGAAGGAATCTGCCTTGTAACAGGAGTTGGATGGTGACAGTAACTAAAACAAACTATGGTGAAACCTGAACTATGTGAATAATTGTTTAAAAGAAAAAGCTAATGAATATATCCAAAGACTGGTACAATTTTCACAATCCCTGACTTTATCAATCACTAATAAACATTTACACCACTAGACCTATGAAAATTTAAATGCAAAAGAACCATATTCATCCCAAAAATGTATGCCAATTTTCATCTCTTGAAGCAATAGTGTAAACCCCTTCTTTGTGGATCCATCCACCTATCATTATTGCAATTTGGCCTGCAGGACTTGATAATCTATACCTAATTTAAAAATGTCTAGGAAGTGGGGCACATGGGTGGCTCAGTAGGTTGAGCATCTGACTCTTTATTTCAGCTCAGGTCATGATCTCACAATTCAGAAGATCAAGCCCTGCATTGGGCTCTGTGATCCGCTGATGGCATGGGGCTGCTTGGGAGTCTCTCTCTTCCCCCCTCTTTCTGCCCCTCCCCTGCTTGTGCTCTCTCTCTCAAAAATAAATGCATAAACATTTAAAAGATAAAATGTCATCAATACAGGTTTTGACAAACAATAAGACTGTGGGAGGGGCCTATGTCATGTGGAGTCGGCCAGGGACACCTTGCAAATTTAATGTCTGCATTAGGGCTTCCTGTGCAGAGATCTGCTGTGCATTTAATACTTCCAATGAGGGAAAGAAGGCTAGAACAGGAAGAGAATACTTTCAACTAAGCCATGTCTCTCAGGGATCCCATATACTTCAATTGCTTTGTGGAGACAAGCCAGGGCATTTGGTTGCTCATGAGCAACTCTAATCACTCCAGCACCCTGTGGTACTCCAGACACATACTTGGAATGTTTCCAGAGAGCTGTTCTCAATCAGGCAATGTCTTGATAACAGAACAACTGTATACTCAGTCCTGTTTAAAGCGTCTATCCTGCCATCACCATTGAACCTTTTGTTAAAATATGCAAGGTTCCTTCTACCCTCTGTGTTAACTCGTACAGGAAGAAGTAATGGACCATAATGAAGAAATAGATGTGCTTCCATATTTTCCCATTATTGTGCAGTTAACCTTTCAAAAAAACGCTGATACAATGAGAGGGAGACTGCATGGAACAACTAATGGAAAAGACATTCATTCATTTAACAAGGATTCACCTCCACCCACTCCAAACTATTGTAAAGTAAATTATAATATAGGTAGTTAAAACCATAAGGATTTTTTTTTATTCTGAAATAGAGCAAAGCTGTGCTAATGTTCAGGAAAACTACGTAACACCCATGAAATCTAACAAGTATAATTACTCCCGGAGATGGTATGTTCATGTTTTCCCTTTGTAGTCTTTTATCTAAAGAACCCAAACTCTCAGAGCATCAGGAATTAATCTCCACTTTGAAGGAAATTGCACTTTAAAAAAAAGTCTTATTGTGGTAATATAAGTTATCAAGACAAGTTTCAAAACTTTAGAGTCTCTCTACTTGAACTTCTTATGAGATATTTTGGAAAAATGTGAGCTGAATAACTAACTGGCTTCAAAGTTTCAGTATGCTGATTTTGATAAATTCTTCGAAGGTAAACTCTGTGCCTGTTTGTTCTGTGTAATATAATTGAGGATCTCAGTTACGTAAAAGAATCATGAAGTTTTCTTAGTAAGTAATGAGCAGTTTTCAGTTTAAAATTCTGTATGAAATCAATTCTCTGCCATTCATGGACCTGAAAATGAACTTCTAGATGACATAAATCTTTCTTGTTCCTTTTTGGTCTCAGAGCTCCCACTGTTAGCCATGTCAGGATTTTAGAGCATGAAGGTAGGGGAAAGTTAAAAAGAAATTCAAATCAGTGAGTTCTATTTTTTAAGCAGCTCTGATAAAACTGTAAGAGATTAAAAATGGCTCGCAAAAAAAGATGCTGGGTGGGGAGAAGAAGCGTGATTATTCCTATTATTAATTGCACAAACATATTTTAAGCATATACTCTGTCCTAGGTACCTTGCTTGTGCCAGACACTTGAAATACAACGATGGGTCAAAACCTTTGAAGGTATTCAGGTCTAATGCTGACTTGATATGTGTTGCTAGAGATTACAGAGTTGGCAGCACGTATTCCTGGAACTCAAAAAACTTTCTATATGTGTATCTGTAGATTCTGTATGTGAAATAATTACTATGATACCAGACAGTACACACAAATCCTTTGTTATAACATGTGTGATGATTCATACATACAGCATGATTAAAAGTATCAAGTGGAGAAGAAAAAGAACAACAACAACAAAATCACAAGGATGTGATTCTCAGGCAGCTAAAGACCTCTCTAAGTGACGGCCTCAGTCATAATTGTCCCACCAATCAACCATAATCTTCAGCTGCAGTATTTTAGCATTTGTCTCATTCGGCGCACATATATCGAACACTATTCTGATTACTGGAGATCTGATGAAAAAAGACTAAATGCCCATCCTTAAGGAGGAATCTGACACACAATCCAACAAACAATACAGCAGAATATGGCTCAGGCCGTGATCTAGGGGTTTATGAGATCGAGCCCTGTATCAGGCTCTGTGCTGACAGCAAGGAGCCTGCTTGGGATTCTCTCCCTTTCTCTCTGTCCCTCCTGTGCACTCTCTCTCTCTTTCTCTCTCTCTCAAAATAAATACATAAACTTAAAAAAAAATCATTTGATTTTGTTCCATATTCCAAGTACGCAGCACATAAAATGTGCCTAGCACATACAATGTAACTGATAAAAGTTTGTGGAATAAATAAATATTCTTAGCAATGGGAAGAAATCACAAATATATAAATGCTGGCTTGGAGCAGATTAAAAATTTTAGTAGAGAAAAAAATTTTAGTTGAGAAATGCTACAAAGACATATAAAATTAATATTAAAAATAGGGGTTTTACTAAATAAAAGCACTGAAGGTTTACATGCAATATTTGCTTTAAGGCACACTACCCTGGCCTGGCAGTGGTTAAGAAAGGCTTCGTGGAAGAAACAAGGAGCCTTGCAGGATTGCTCTAAATTTCATGAGATAGAAGAATGGTGGGCATCCTGTAGGGAAATCACTTTTGAAGGTCCGTGAGGATACCAGTTTAGCTAGAGATTTGGAATGGGGCAGATAACATAACTTATAGACCAGGACTGGATTTAAGAGATTTTACATACTAAGGCTCAAGTATTTGAACTGTATCCTATAAATTATAGGAAACCACCAAAAGCCTTTGAGTAGCATGGTAACATAAAAGCTATACATATTTTTATATATTAAACATATTGAAATATCTTTTTTTTTTTTTTAAATTTATTTTTGGGACAGAGAGAGACAGAGCATGAATGGGGGAGGGGCAGAGAGAGAGGGAGACACAGAATCGGAAACAAGCTCCAGGCTCCAAGCCATCAGCCCAGAGCCTGACGCGGGGCTCGAACTCACGGACCGCGAGATCGTGACCTGGCTGAAGTCGGACGCTTAACCGACTGCGCCACCCAGGCGCCCCTGAAATATCTTTATTCCCTTACAAACATACACTTTAACTTATTTCTTTTCTGAAATGCATTATAGTCTTAGGTCTTTTGTTTTCTACTTTTTTTGAAGTTTTTTTTTAATGTTTATTTTTGAAAGAGAGAGAGACAGAGCGTGAGCAGGGAAGAGGCAGAGAGAGAGGGAGACACAGAATCGGAAGCAGGCTCCAGGCTCTGAGCTGTCAGCACAGAGCCCAGTGAGGGCTTCGAACTCACAAACTGCGAGATCAAGCATCACAAAGTCGGATGCTTAACCAACTGAGCCACCCAGGCACCCCTTTTGTTTTCTACTTTTTAAAAAACTTTTTACTTTGACATAACGTTTGAGTTACCAAAGAGTTGGGAAGACAGTACAGAGTTCCTTCCCATCTACCCTTCACCCAATAAAGCTGTATTTTTGAAAGATTAATTGGGTTAGGGACCAGTTAGGTCTTTAACACATAGATACATATAACCCGATTTACTAAGATTGCTTCTTTGGATAGACTAAAAATGGCCAACTGCCGAAACTAGATCATGAACCTACATTATAAACTTGGTTGAAATGACTCGCTTGCCTCTGTGCCAAGTCCTCAGCCTCCGGACAAAGAGTTGCATGTGCCCTCATCATACCCACAAGGGACGCATGCCCTGGGCTTTGAAACCAAAGCAGAGCAGAGCTTCAGTGTGGCTCATCCACTTTCCACCATGGGTCGGCGCTGACCTCTTGGTGGTCCTCGGGAGAAAGTGCCCTTCAAAGACCATCTACCCACAATCTTCCTCACACACCATCCTCACCCCGGGAGGAAGAATTGCTGTGGTTCGGTAGATTGGGCCACCCTTGCTAAGTGATGGATAGGGATCCAGCAGCATGCACAGGTGTGGCTCCTCCTCTGGTTTATGTCTTCTCTATGCTTGGCATTTCCAGAGCCAAGGCTCATTTCTCCCATCCCCAAAAACGTCACTCTAACTTGAGTCTTTGTTACATGTGGTAGGAGTGCGATAAGAAGAAAAAATCGTAGGTATGGATGTGAGTATAGAAGTGGCCCCTTTGGTTTGAAACTATCTGGGCTTCATCACCTCAGGAGAAGTGACTGCTGCATATAGGTGGTCCGGCCCAGGCAGCTAGAGTTCTTTGCACTGGGGTGTGGGGCCAAATCCCCAGCAAATAATGAGGTGCTATTTTCCTTTTCCTTGCCATTATTCCTTCTTCAGAAACCATGAGGAGAGTGGCTGCTCTAGTCTCCAGAGGATATGGGTATTTCTGGTCCTCTGGCCATAATACTTAACAGCACCCTAAGCTAATCACAACCCTTAACACTGGCTATTGCTTTAACTTGCATTTTATTATATCGGTACATAGCAGCACCAAAACAAAACAAAACAAAACAAAAAAGCTAATTCTCTCCTTTGATCCCTGCATCAAGATAACAGAAAGTAGGGAGCTACTATTCAGTTGTTTCTAATTGTATTTTCTTTTCTTACTTGAAAAAGTAGTTAATTCAATATGAAGTCTCAAGGATACCTGTTTGTGTGAAAAGGCAGAATCTTACCAAATACTTGCTTATGTTAAGTGCTTTAAAAAAGATTCATGCTTCTGTATCAAAGGAATATTTAAAAGATTAGACAGGGATTCATTCTCAAAACACCCTCTGCATACATTACTCAAGGTCTCCTTATTTGAAGCCCTGAAAACAATGAAAAGAGTAACTAAACATTCTCATCTAATGATCTCAGACTAGCTTTAAAAGACTGAAGTAAATTATTCTGGGAAACCTGACTTTCTTTTTTTTCTGTTCCAAAAAAAAAAAAAAAAAAGGTTTAGTATTCTAAGGTAACATTTATAATGGTTTCAATACATTCTCACATAGTTCAAAATTCAAAAAATATAAAAAGGTGTTTGAGGAAAAAGTCTCTTTCTCACCATTGGCTGGAATATTTTTAAAGCAAGAGAAATACATTAGAAAGTCATCTCTTTCTCTTTTGTTTTCTTGTCCTGCATGTTCATTTATGTTTCTGAGTAGTTGTCACCATGACAACATCTTATATTAAGCTACTTAACATTAATCAGATCAGAATTTATTGCTAAATGTTTGGAATGATACTTTTTGAGCTTAAAAATCATGAATTCTCTAAGGGAAATCTCAAAGCTGATAATCAAGCAACAACAGATATGCCATTGTATTATACCAGTTTTGAAGTATGTTCTTTATATAAAACTCCATGTAAATAATCAAAAGCAGAGGTTAGGCAAGAAATTATGCATTGTTTTCAGTGACAATGATAGCATATGTTGCTGTTTCCTACCATTATAAAAACATTTACTAACATAAGCCCATGCCCTATATATATTTGTTGAGTAAATTCTTTGAAGTACATGAATAGCAAGAAATTTCACAAAATGATGGAGACAGACAAAACTAATTTTTCAATTCCTTTGCAAATATACTTAAACCAAAAGATTGCCTTAGAGAATCATGCTTTTAGGAAATAAGATAACCAATCATCCAAACAAAGTGGATAAATCCCATTTTTATAAAATAATCACTGAGAGAAAATCCACAAGCTATCATGGTAGTACCCCCTGGAGTTTAACAGCAATCAATTCCACACAGTGCTCTCTTTTGCTCGATCTAGGTCTCTGGTAGCAATTTACACTAATTTATCTTGTTTACTTTCCCTTGGAAGATGAAGTGTGGCTGAACATCCTTCTTCCACTGAAATCTAATTTACTTAAAGACAGTTAAGTTGATTTTAAGCTTCTTCCTCTGTCAAAATACCACCTTCTTTCTTAAACTCAATCCCCCTCTTCCTGCCCACCATACTGCCACATTCCAACCCCGAATCATTTTAGTTGCTCATCTATCGTACCCTCCTTTACTTTTTCATATCTTTCATAGAATCTGAACATGTCTCCTTAAATAGATATGACTAACGCCAAGCACGGGGGAAACATTATTCTCAGGTGATACTTATTGTGTCTTCCCCTCACATTCCAGCAACACTCTTGACTTACTTCACATCTCTATTTTTTTATTCGAATGTGAAAAAAAAATTTTTTTTTAATTCTTAGTAAGAGTCCTACAATACTGAAGTTAAGTTGAGAAATGGGTCATGGTTAACATTCAGGTCTTGGTTTGTTCTCTTTAGCCCTGTACCATTCATTTGTTCTTCCTGAGCTGTATTCTACTTTTTATTCATTGTTTGACTGCACAGCAAGTGCCACTTTGTATTTGGATCATACAGGAGGTTAACATCACCGCCTAATTTAGTGTCATCCAAAACTAATGAACTTATTCTGGAGTCTGTCATCAAAATCACTGATGAAAAGAGTAAACAATCCAGTCCCCAAACCAAACTTAATACATTCATACTGTTTTAAACAGAGTGTTTCAACCTATTAATAGAAGAATTGCTAAGATTTTTAAAAGTAATTCACATTTTATAGCAAATACCAGACCAATTACTTTGTATCATCCCTCAGCGAAATTCTACTGGGTGCATTAGCTGATACTTTGCATCTGTTTCACAGAGACACTCAGGAAACTCATCAACAGGGAGCCAAATTCCTGCTGCAGGAGAATGGTGAAGTCAGAAATAGAGTCTCAAGTTTCCTAATAGTATTCTGGGCTGTATCACTCAACTGATGAGTACATCATCTATTTCTTAAAATAGATCTCATGAACATCAACTTAAAACTGAATCTTGTTCATGTTTGAAGGTAAAGAAACATGTTTATTTGTACATATTGCTCAATTTCTGAAGAGGATGAATTCACGTGAAAAATAAGTTCAGTTCCATGTGAGACAGGCTATAGTCAGCACGGCAGTCTTGGGCTGTACCTCGCTGTGAGAGGAGCTGTCTGGCAGAAACACAGCAACAGAAGTCATTTGATGATGGAAACTTATTTTCAAGTAAGAGCTCGTCTTTTGAAGAGATTACGTTGAACACAGCATGCGCCAACGCGGACACGTGAGAGTCTGATGACTCTAGCAGGGTGCTTGTTCTTTGCTTTTGCCCCATCCTACTACCTCTGTGTGCAGCTTGACAGGGAACAGAATGCTAAAAAGGGCAGAAATGAATGAAAAACTAGTGCCGGTACATCTCAAACTGCAAGATAATTTTCCACAGGCAGTGTGCGACCGCTGAAATGACTTGGGTCACTTGTCTCCTTTATTTCTGTACCGTGTTTGTGAGCATGTCATTGTGTACACATAGCAGCCCGCAAAACAACCCTTCTGTTTAAAACTTGATCAGGGGCATAAAGAAGAGAACCTTTAGGACGAGATCCCTGGTTTCTATCAACACCAAGATTATTCATTCAAAGGATTATGATTTTAGTATTTAAAACAATATTTAGTTTATCAAATCATGATACTTATAACTGTACCTCACATGGTTGAATGTTAGGAAATCTTTTATTTCCTAGTCGGCACTTTTTAAAAGAAAAATATTTTTTTCTTTATTATACATCAAAACTCTCATTTACATTTTATATTTTTTATCTATCTCTGAAAACAAACCTCACAGAATTTTGTGTACATAGTGTATCCCTGGATTTTAAATTCGGACTGTGATATCTTACCATTGATTTGCTTCCACTGACTGGAATTTTTTTTTTTTTTTTTTTTTTAAATCAGCAGAAACGAAAAGTCCTCTCCCTGGCTCTCGAGGAAGGATGTCACCCAACCCCACTCTATCCAATCTTGTGTTCCTCCCTCCCCCACTGCTCTCTCTCTGTTCTGGACAAGCTATCTTGGATATGTTCCAAGCCCACCTCTTCCACTGTCTGTTCCTTTTGTGCATGTTGTTGTTCTCCTTAACAGGAATGTTCTCCTTTTTCTATGTGTTTCTTCATAGCCTGTGCACTTTCAAGGTCCACCTTCTCCTCTAATAAGCCTTCATCGGTTGGTCCCTGATATCCCTCTCTGTGTCTGTCATTGTATCACTTGGATCTTAAGTGGTGCCAGGTCTCTGGCACCAATCTTACCTTCTCCTATTCTTCCTATCACCCTATCCCAGCCCCACTGGCCTCCGGCATACGCTAGCCTCAGGGCCTTTGCATATGCTATTCTCCCTTTCTGGAAAGGTTCTTTAGCCAGCAGTCTACATGTTCATATCCTTACCACTTGCAAATACTTGCTCAAACCTCTTGTTTCCTAACCACCCTATTTAACATTGCAACCTCAGATTCCCTACTCTCTTTTCTTGCTTTAATTTTTTTTCATTGAACTGGACAGTCACGAAGACAAGAGTTTTTGTCTTGTTATTCACTGTTGTATCCCCAGTGCCTATAATAGTGTCTGGCACATATAAGTGCTTTAAATATCTGCTGAATAAATTCATGCCAATTACATCCTAAGAGCTTAAGTATACAAATTAAATAAATTCATTGAAATTTATGTTCTTAGTGCTTAATAAGTAATATGTTATTTAATCCTCCCAATACCCTATGCGAAAGGTTCTGTTATCATCCCAAGTTTACAGATGGAAAAATGGAACACACAGTCAAGTAAATTAGCTATGTAGGTAAGTGATTAGTAAGTAGTCGCACTGGGACTCAGGTGTTCTGACTACAAAAGAACAAAACTCTTTCACACCTCACATGTCTTTTAACTTCCTCCAAATGCTCTTATATAGGTTCTATCCTTACCACAAACTGCTGACCGCTTACTGTAAAGAGTGAATTTATGTATGGTATATATCTCTTTCTAAAAAAGAATGTGAGGCAATTAGCTTTAGATATTGTTTTCTTATAAGCAGGAAGAGGACAAGGAGGGATGGGAGGGAGAAGAGGAGAGAAAGAAGAAAACAAATGAAGAAATTGTTTACTATCTTTACTATCACAATTACCAACCAACATTAGGGGAAAGAAATTGAGAACCCAGGGTTTGGCTCTAGTGTCTTTTAGAAGGTATTAGTTAAGAAAAACATCCTGAATGATCTGGAACACACAAAAAGGTCCATACTAAGTCTAGCTACTTAAAAAGATTTCAAAAATACAAATTGCAGGCACCCAGGTCTATGAGTGCCACAGAGCCCGGCTCACAGGATGAGGTAGGAGTGAGGCATAAAGCTTGGTTCAGAAATTTTAAGTAGAAACAATAATACCAATGAGGCTAACTGAACTGACATTCAGACCATACACTGATCAGATTTTTACAGCCAATAGCAGTTCTAATTGGTTGGTGCCCCTACTGTACTTATTGTGAAGTATCTTGAAAATCATCCCTGAAGCTAACATTTATAAAGCACTTAATAAATGCCAGGCACCATGCTGAGAGATTCCACAAGTTAATTCATGCAATCCTCATAACCACACCCAAATCACAAGGGTGGCAAGTAATGCTCCCAAGGCCACACAGCAAAATGGTAGAACCAGACACACACCCAGGCCTTCTAGCTCCCTAGTCTATTACTGTTAGATGAACCTGAGCGTCTATACAAGTATACATTTATCCAACTCATTCTTCTCAACAATGGTTTTTGCCCCTTAAGTCATCCCAAACAAACTTCTTGAAGGCATGCGTTTTGCATTATTTCCGTCTCTAGCACAGTGTCTGTGACATGGTAGGAGTCTGACAAACGTTTAGGAATGAATGAGTGAATGGGTGAACAAATGAATGGAGTGACCAGAAGTTTATTTTTTATGTGTGATCTGAAAAATGGCACTTTCCAAACACACAGGACACCTTGGTTATGAATGCAGGCTTAGACAAATTATGTATTAGTTATTAAGAGAAGCCAGCTAAAAGTTTGCAGATTGGAAGTTAAAATGGTAAAACAGCAGCCACAAACAAACAAACAAAACCACCATGTTAAACAAAAGTAATCAAAATAAACCTTAAATAATTCTGCCTTCCTTTTCTACCATAAAGTAGGAATTGAGCTGTGTGAGGAAAAGTTTTAATCCACTCAAACATATGATGAACATAATGTTATAATCTTGATCTCACGGGTTTTTTTCAAAGCACAAGGCCCCCTTGAATTTAGAAATGCATGTCTGTTACTCCCAAACATGGGAAAGCACAATCTGGTTACGTTTATTAAAGGGAAATCACAATTGGAATGACTGGTCTTTATGTTTTAAATGCCAACATTTTTATTATTCACAATCCATTTTATCTTAATCGAGTTTATTCCTTTTAAAATACCAACTTCAAAACATGTTTAAATTGTATAAGGGCCACTAATAAGAAAAATAAAAAAAGAATCTCCAGACTATTTTTCTGAAAATAAACAGTTCAATCCTTCCCCTTTGATCTGCCCCACACATATACCTTTTCATATAGAGTTTTAAAAATAGCTAACTTAAAACGTTAGAGTAAAATTCTGCCATCTCTAGAAGGGATGATTTAAAACCAACCCCGAAAAAGGGAGTTTTCCTGCTTCCTTCCCTTTTCTCACTCTGAAAATAATGTCTGCCTACTAAAGACTAGCATGAGACTTTCGTTTTAATCTCAACTGAAGCAAATGTTATGGCTGTATTACTACTCATCAACAGGAAGCAAAATTACTCATCCATTCCACTGAGATATCTAAAAGTAAAAGACTCAACACATTTTCTCCCTTCTTAAAGGATCCTATGTGATGGGATTAAATTTCACAAATTCCAGAATACATTTACGATACGGGATTTTAAAATTTTAATCCCTTTGCCATTCACTTTAGTTTCAAACAGCTTGTTTATCTTCTTCCTGCTAGCACAAAATGCAGTGCAGAAATGGAAACCAGATTTCTTTATGTAGTGAATTTCATGTGGTTTCCACATTTCTCCTGGCAGTAGTTTCCCAGCAGACATTCAACTAAAAAATTCCTCCTTGTGATTTTTAAGTAAGATGGCATCTGTAGCATTTGTAGCACATTCTAAGCACACTCTCAAATGTACTATGAATGGCCTATGTATTATAGCATTCTAATTGTGGGTTAAAGTCTAAAGGCATAAAGGTAAATAGAAATGCTATGTATGTAAATTAGGAAGAAGATATTTAGTGGTCTTGATTCTTCCTTAAGAAGGAATCCCCTTTTTTGACTCTTCACATTCAGGATAAACTCAGATTGATCACTATGTATTTACTGACCTGATTCAATATGAGAAGCCATTGTGCAGCCGACAGAATCTACAGTTGTAGCCCCTGCCTTCAAGGAGCTTAGAATCAAGTGTGAAAGGAGAAATATAAATATCAGAACAAGCGAAACAACAGTCTGAGAAGAATCAGCAAATGGATGAAAGAATGAATTGACTGCACAATAAAGTCTGTATGGTTATCTGAAAATATTTGGCATGCAATATTCTTTGGAGCCATGAGAGAGCTGATTTAAAGTATAACAGTATGATCTATCTAAAGCTCTAACATTCTCTCTCTTCCATTCCAAAGGCATTTAATGTTTTGTTTTATTTTGTTTTAAATGAAAAGTCACTGGCTCATAAGACAATTATTTTAAAGGCCACAAGGAAGTATAAAGGCAATGTAATTTAGTTTAGGAATTACTTGTTTTAAGCAATGCATACAGAGGGTTAAATTCATCTGATTGAAAAATTAAAGAGAAAAAACAAAATCTTTTAAAATAGTTGGATACATATTTTCACTGGTTGCTCAATTCCAATCCCTTGTTCTGAAGAAAAAGCAGGAAGAGTCGAGGCTGAAGAGAAGAGGGGAGAGCAAGAGAAAGTCTCACACTGAGCAAAAGTGGGGTGGAGAGGGAAGATGGAAAAGTAGAAATGAGGAGGAGAAGAAATGAATAAAAATGAGCAGTAAGCCTATTTTACTGAATGCCTTTTGATCACTTGGTGGAGATACACTGGCACGTAATCATGGAGGGACATTGACACCTATCACTGCCTTTTGACACAATGACTAGTTGAATTTCCTCCTTTTAAACATGCAGGGCCACCACATAAGTCATCAGGTAGAAACAGTTCTGCTAGAGCACTGTAACCACCTGCCCCAAGGTACCACCATGACAACTCTCCAAACCATTGCCATATGAATTATTGCAGAATGTTTTCAAAAGTATCTCAGTTTGTTTTATCCATATCATTTAATTCAGGCCTTCTCCCAATAACCTCCTCCCAACCATGCCTCATTTGACAAATAAGAAAATAGCAGAACTGAGCTAGACCCAATCAATTCTGGTGCTCCTTCTCTTATACCTCAGTTGTATCCAACAATACAAAGATCTAACTATATCGTACACCTGAAACTAATATAACACTGTATGTTAAGTAACTGGAATTAAAACAAAACCTCTTTTAAAAAAGGTTTAATTTAACTTCAAAGAAGTGAAATCTCTTCCAAAAAGATGAAATTTTGAAATCAAATGCAATTAATTAAATCTGTACAAAGGTTAAATCACCAAACATCTTCTGCCCTAGGCACTGAGTGACTTGGCTTTAGTGTTTTCACTGTGAATGTTAATTCAAAACCTCTATTTCATGGTCACGGTATACACCGGTAAGCAAGGGAACCGTACTGTGAAAATTATCGTACACTGTTAAAACAGTCTTCAGCATGGCCTTTCCAGTTTCCATCAGCACGCACATACACAAAAATTCACCGAAACTCTACTACATTGAATGTGAAGGAGGTATGTATCATGTACCGTGGGAATGGTAGTTTTAAGTGGAGAACTTTTATACACTCAGGAAATCCTGCCTATGTATAATACACAGAGAAACACTGCAAATGATCCAGTAGAGGGATGCCGCAGAAATGGCTCTTCATCTAAATAAGTCTGAATGTACAACACAGAATCTAAACAAAATCAAATTAAACAATAATAAAATACAGTTAGAATCAACATCAACAAATTAGATTCAACCTAACCAGTATTAGCATTACTGCGTGACCAACACTGATTATTTTATGATGTGAAGGCAAAGATGGAACTAAAATTAAGGCTGATTTAGAAAACAGATAGGACAAAATTTAGTGGAAAATCACCTCCCACTAGCTTTCTTGTACTGTTAAAGGTTAAAAAAAAAAATGAGGGACTAAACTTTCCAAAAATTAACCAATTGAAATGTGGTACTGAAAATTTCATGGTCTGGAATCACAAAAAAAGGGAGGGAAGTCCACTATCCTCAATCTGGCTTCACTACTGACAAAGGCAATTCTACAAAAGTCAAAAGGTTCTTCTCAGGCCACTTATTATGGCTCCTGTTGTTTTCTCTGTTCAGAAGACTTGAACTTCTTTAGTAAACTTCTCAATAATAGAATTTCAGTAGGCCCTGAAAATACAAGTTGAATTCTAGGCATTCGTTCCAGTAGGTGACACAAACACTGGGCCAGGTAGCACCTAAGGCCACCCCCGAACATTTTCAGTGGGGTCCAGATATCTTAGAGAAAAAAGAAAAAAAAAACAGAAAACTATTTAAAATTCTACTAGTTCTCCAGCAAAACAAGCCAGCATTTCAAAAGCAATCATCATCCACTCTGGCCAATGAAATCCAAGACTAGTTCTTTCTTGAAAAAACCAAGGTGAAACGGAAAGGAAATAAACTGGACCAGAGGAATACATTCTGTTACAAAGCAGAGGTTGGGGGTAGACTTCTCCCTAACAAAACTGAACCAGGAGTACACAAAATGTGTGTGCAGTTTTCAAATACAAGCAGCAATAGCTGCGCCTCTGCAGAAATCAGTCCCCTTAAAACACTGCATTTGCAAAATTATGAATGCATTTCCCATCTAATTTACACTTGTTAACCTTCAATTATTCCTGTAAAGCTCTGATGGGCACAATTTTTTAAAAATGACTGAAATGTGCACACACTAAAACTAATGTCTAGGATTACAAAAAAATATTGAACATGCTCTAGCCTTGAAAAGAATAGGTTTCTTTAAAAAGGGAAAGAAGTGATTCTGATGTTGGTAATTCTCATAAAATCTGGTTTAGTTTAAACACACACACACACACACACACACACACACACACACACACACACATCTGTACCCACACATCCATGCACATTTAGATACATATGTGTGTTTTAACATACACATACAGAACTATAATAAAAGTGGATAAACTTATGGGTTTTTCAAAAAGATTCTCCAACAGGCTATCTTAAGGAGCCAGCTACCACTGCACTGTTTTCAAAACAATCCTATCATCTTTCTATTAGAATCAAGTATTTAGTTCTGGTTTTTACTAGTTCTACATGTACATGGTTTAATAACCTAGCGAGATTATAAACACCTTGAGGAAAATAATACACTTTGTTTCTGAACAGTACTTGCTGTTGCTTGGGCTTTGGAGTCATGGTACCTGACTTGGAATCAGGGGTCAATAACTGAAGCCACGTGGGGGCCTGGCTTGCCCTCACAGCAGCACCCAACCTGAATGAGGCCCACCTCTGGGCCAGGCCCTGTTCCAAGCTTTTATCACACGTTAGCCTTTTTAGTCCTCAAAGAAACCCTATCTTACAGATAAGGAGGCCAGAGCCCAGAACAGTTAAATAATTGCTGAGCTCACATGACAAGTTGTGAAGCCAGGATTCAAACACACATGGTGTAGCTCTGGAACCCTCACGCTGCATTGCCTCCTGGAGCTCCCACTTCCTCATCTGTGACCATGGAGAAATCCTACCATCAGGGTTGTTGGATTATATTATATTACATGTGAAAAACCCCAGCACAGGGTGCCTGGGATAAAATAAGTGCTCAAAATAGGTATTAAAGAAATAAAACAAACCTTCAAAAACGGAAAATGGTATACTTCCCTTTCTCTACAGCTTTTCCACTATAGGCCTGGATGTCAGTGAAGTTACATAATCTGATTCTGTAAGGCAAACTGAAGCCATTTTTGGTTGTTTACTATGCAAATAATATAAGTGTTTATAAACATATGCGATTAATACTCATTCGCAACATGTAAATAACCTTTCAACATGAACTAATTTATACACTAAGTGCTTTGGTGGGGGGGTGGGGTGGGGAGAGGGCCTGTAAAAGTTAAGCACATTCCCATGGTGGCATGAATAGAAGTATTTTAATACGGGCTCATATGTTGCTTGAATAAATTCTCTGGAGTCTGAACAGAATCAAGAAGCTAGCGATTTTACAATATACTCAACTAAACAAATTTATGTTGGATCAAACCCTTTTAGCAATTCAAATAATTTGTATTTCCCCTTTTGAATATACCAGAGGATTATAAATCCTAAAATAAAGACACAGTGTCCTACATTACCCAAGTATGCCTATCATCACTTAAAAACGTGGAGCTTCTAAAACGACCTACTACATAATTGCAGGTATTTGGGGTAAAGGAGAAAGTTTCCTTTCACACACATGCTTCCTTGTAGCCAATATGCTTCACTAGACCCTCTGGCCACAGAAAGGACACTTTCTCTACACCTGCAAAAAAGTGGTTTCTAAGTCTTTATGTGATGTATACAGAGATTTTTTTCCTTTTTGATATCATACATGCTCGTTTCTGAGTCATACTAAGGAAATAAAATATTGGTGATGCCAAAAGACATCAGGAGGCAATATTCTAAAATTGTCAGTGACCTTAGGACACCATATTTCTCTGGTCCAAGTGAGCTAGCTCTCATTTTAAAGTCTGATTGTAACGTGGAATTCAATAGAACGCTTCAATAGATAGCACATAGCATTCAGATGATGCTCATCAGCTTTTGGGGGTTGAAGCAGGCAGCAGACTGCATTCCTAGGACGCTCTCACTTAAAATCTGCCTAGAAAGGCCAGCACCAATTTTCCAATCCCTTTATCTTGCCTTCCCCTGAAGATTTCAAGACAGTGCTTCAAATTTTACTAGAGTCATAAATCATATATTTACCTTCCTGCGACTGGTTTTCAAGAGAGCCAGAGTTTTTAAGGTTTGTCTGCCGGATGTATTATGTTACTGAAATATAGAAATGGCTGCTGTGCACGCCAGTGGTTAGTAAAACTCAAAGGCGTAACATTATCTTTCTCAATTGATTTGAGGAAAGAATGTTCATAAAATATATACTGCTTTTGGTTAGACGCTGATTTCTAAATAAACAGACTCAGCAATGGAAATTCTAGAGACAGGCAAAACAAAACATGCATTAGTAAATGTACGCTTTAAAATCAACTCTCTCACAATCTTCGCCTTTCGTAAGCTTTTTGAAGATTGTAAAGTCAGTTGCATTAAATTTATGATTTATAGCTATTCTAATTTCACTTCTTTTTCGGTTGTTGAAGGAAAATCTGTTAACTCTTCTGAACTATTTCTCCTCTATTTCACAGCCTCTGATTTGCATCTCTCTGCCTAAAAGGGTACTTCACTGCAGTGATCTGAAGGCAGCCATTTGAGAGTCAGGGAAGGACAGAAAGGGGAAAGCTTTGCTACAACAAATCTCCCAGTCCTTTTGGGCCCTAACAAAATAGGAAATACTGGCGATTAGGGGATTGCATTGCCTCCAATAAAACAAAACAAAACAAAACAAAACAAAACAAAACAAAACAAAACAAAAAACAAGTGCTAATCCACATCACATAAAGCCAAACTAAGTGGGGCTATCTTGTCTAATTTGCAACGAACTGGGGTCAACTAGATTTTTATCTCAAATACAAACTGGGAAGGAGAAAACAACAAGAAAGGAAACGCCACAACTTGGTTAGATCCTGCTTTTCACACAAGATTACATGACCGATAGCTACACAGGATGCTTCCAGAAGATTACAAGGCCAAAAATAAGCAAGGAAATATGGCTGGCCCAATGTTCACATTTATTTATAAAAGAATAGCGCTATCGGATACACAGCTGCAGTACACCAATAGAAATGTTACAATTGCATCCATATTTTCCATTTAAATTTAGAAAATAAGATGCTGTAATTCTTGAATTATTGTCCGGATAAATGTTTGATCAGAAACCACCTGAATACTGTGTAGCTTTTATTCATTCACCAGTTTCTTGAATGGCCTACCACAGGCAAATTGAAGTATAAAGATACCGTCCCTGCCTTCAATCAGCTTATATTCTATTTGGGGAAAAATCCATATATGTGAAATATTTGGTAACATTTCAGTACAAAACGAAGAGAAGGCAGCAGATAATTAACAAATGAATCACAGGCAATATAAGTGCCATAAGAATTCTGTAGGGGAAAAAATGGTCTCTGAGGGCTGACAATATGCTTCGGGGCACAGGTGTTTGAATTAGAAAAAAGATGCGTTCTGTCACTTACTGTAATTCCACAAAGTAACATGCTTAACTTCGAGCCTCAATTTCATCATCAATAAAATGGGAATGATGATAGTATCTGCCCCATAGGATTATTATAAGTAACTGACACATTGTATGTGAAAAGATTTTGTAATCTTTAAAGAAGCCATAAACGGCCATTGAGGAAGGTGGTAAAAAGAATCACCCAAAACTGTTACCATTAATTTGGGAGAGCAGAAACGTTAGGAGGTTGGAAGGGAACATGATTAACTTTTTCTTTACATACTTTCTATTGATTGAACTTTTATAGTGCCCGTGGCACTAATTTTGTAACACAAAAATTAAAGCTATATAAATACTATCTGAAGTAGAGAGTATAAATACTATCTGTGACACCATATCTGGATGTCACAAAATACTCTATTGTAAACACTAGTAACCCCGTTCGTCTGTAAGTACACAGAAACAAAACAAGTCCTGGTTTCAATTTGAGAATTTCTAAAGTCATAAAAATTTGCCAAGCTTGGGAATGATAACCAACTGAAATAGTGTTTCCTTTCATGACATTTTAAGATAGAACAAATTTTATAGTCACCCCAAACTATCCACTGATTCAAACAATCACTTTGGTCCATGTGCTTTGAAATAGCAAGTTAAATAACATTAATTCTCAAAGGCGAGTCTTTGTTGTGCGTAACTGTGCTTTCTAGAGCCCATCATATTTCAGGTATTTAACTGATAACTTCACAGACATAGAAAAAGTCCTCAGGCCATTTCCAAATGAATACCAACAGACTCTCCACAAAGGCATGAAAGATTTTTTTTTAGATTGAGTTTGATAATAGATTAGCATTCTTTTTTTTTTTTTTTTTTTTTTCTGGAAAGGAACAGATTAGCATTCTTAATATTGTAAGTAAGTGTGAGCTCTTTGAGGGCAGGAATCATATCTTCTTAACCCTTATATGCCCAGTCCCTGGCATTGTGACCAGCATATGAGTCGGCAATAATATATATTTGTTGAGCTATTTGAAGGAAAGAGAACTCTAAAGCGTGTTAGTCAACTGGAAGCCCAATGAGACAGGTACATGTGCGAAGAAGGGCAAGACCTGTATAGTTGTACTCCACAAGAGATCATTTAAAATGCTTCAAAAGCTGTAAAGACAGTTATAAATTTGAGTTCCTTGAGTAAAACTTCATAAAATCCCCTATTCAAGAGAGGATCTCTCTTATATTTGAGAAACTATAGATGTGCGAACTAAGATGAAATCATGGAGCAGTACGATCAGAACCACCTTTCCTCCGCCTTACCTAAAATTTCCAAGGCATGTGTCATCGATATAAATAGAAGAAGGCAGAGGAAAGGCTTTCACTATTTGTGGCAGAAACAAACCCACACCTGGAATGCTGGATTCCTGGCTGACTATTGTCCCATTGGCTCATGACTCCTCTATGATGACTTGTGAACAAACATATGGACACTGAACAATGGCAGAGTTGGCATCCACATGTAATGAGACTATTAGGTTGCATGAAGTCACGCTTGCCTATTTCCAGTATTCTACAAGCAGTGACGGGGGGAAAAGGAGTTGAGGCATCCTGGACTTGCTCAAACACTACAGGAGAGGCCCTGGAGACACCAGTTTGGAAGTACAAGTACAGGGATAGGAAGCAATCCCTCTGATTTCCACTGATAGTTTCAATCCCTCTATGAATGATGTACCCAATGCTAATCTCTCTGTTCCATCCTAACCTGCTGGATAATTCCTTTTTATCTTATTTAATCTTCCTCCCCAGGTGACCAGGGCTTGTCATAACTGTAGATCCCATTAATGGTATGTTAATTCACGAGAAGACATTTCACGATAAGTGAAGGCTTTAAGGCAGTTCTCTCTCACTTGAAGCTTCTTAAAATATTTAACGCAATCTATTTAAAAAAGAGGTAGATTTTTCTGCCTCTAAAAAGTATTGCATAAGTCCAGTAGAAATGAATTGCTTTAGTAGTAATTCTTTAAAGATTACTAAGTTTCATAGTTTGGCTACTCAAATTATATTTGGAAGCTACCTAGGAATTTTCTCACATTTTGATCTCTGGAAGGGCAATTAATCAAGCTCTTGTTTGAAGTAACTCAAACTTTAATCAGAATTCTATGGAGGGAAAGTCACAGGGCTATATACCCGGGATATTCAACAGTATATATAATTGAAAACAGCAACAACAGGAAAAGAGAAGTAGATGCCAGTGGGCTGATACGTTATAACCTTTGGTCAAGCGGTACTTGGCAAATTTCAACAGACTTAGTTAACCAGAGATAAAACTGAGCAATAGCATACCATTAAAACAAAAGTATTAACACAGAATCAAGAATTCACGGTGAAAAAGAATGCTGGACCTAAGAGGATGGATCTACCAGAGGCAATTTGTTAGGAGACTGAAGCTGTTATTTCATAGCGGAGGTTTGAAATCAAAACTTTAAAGTTTCTTTAGGTCGGACTATATAGCACGGCATTCTGAGAGCCAGCCAAAATCGCTGAGGGAAACGAGGAAGGCCACATGTGGAACTAATTACTCATGTAGAGGCCATGACAAAGAACATTTCTCCAGACTTTTCATGGGGGCTTCACTTTCAGGAAGTTGCTATAATTACTGTTCAAGTCTAGAGCAGCCTGCAAGCCGCTGACAGATCCAACAGACGAGGAGGAGGAGGGAAAGAGAGAGAGAGAGAAAAAAAATGAACTTATCTGCCCTTTTTGACGAGTGAAATACCAGAAAATAAAGTGCCACAGGGCAGCTCAAAAAAGTTTGCAAACGAGCCCTCCCTTCCAGTGCTCAACTTTCTGTTTACTTTTTTTTTTTCTTTTTTATCTACCCTCTATCTTCAAATTACTTTTCTAGTCTGGATCGGACAGCAGATTTGTACCTCTCCACTAGCTCACTTTCAGTTGGCCACAGCAGAACTGTACATCTCGACTCTTTTTTTACAGCTTTTCCATACTGAGGCCCACTTCCTGCCCAGTTGAGGAAAAAAATCTGGCCTGAAGATGAAATGACTGCTTAACATTACACTAAAACATCTGGTACCATTTTATGCACAGACCCATGTCTGAGAGCAGGCGATTCTAGCGGTCTCTCCAGCGGCACCGCGCATACCCAAACCTCCCCAGGGTGACATCATCCCATATATGGACTCTCCAGCCCAGCCCTCCCCCTTTTCCTGGTCCTAAATTCATTGCCAGTTCCCCAGTCTGCAGCAAATGTGCCACGTCAAGACTGGAAATCACAGCCCTTGAGTGTGTCTCAGTCAGTGCAGCAGAATTCAGGGGGGATAGCCGAATGCAACCCCTGGTGCAGGAAGGGAGGCTTTTCCCAAAGACCGGGACAGGATTTTAAGTACACAGATGGAAGCTTCTGGAGATCCTGCTCCGTCGCCCCAGTGTTCAGACTACCTGTTCAGGACAATGCCGTTGTACAGTAGTCTGCACATTGGTTAGACTGGGCAGGGGAGCGCAACGCCACGGACGGCTGGGGACAGAAGTTGCTGTTTCCAAGGAGAAGACTTCTGTTTGCTTTTTCAAATCTCATACCCAGTGTTTTTCTTCACAGGTTTTACACACTAGGGACCAAGAAGCCCTCGGGGACACCGCTGAGAAAGGACTGTTGGAAAGAAGACCTGTGGGTAAGGCCTCCTTGACTGCTCACCTGGTCTGTGCCCAGGAGAGCCGAGGTGGGGAGCCAATGATTTGCGTTCACATGCGAGAGAAACAGAGGTATATGTGTCATGCGAAGCAATGCATTTAGTTTTGAAAGAGTAACAATATGTGGTATATAGCGATTTACTGTATGTTAGTTGATTTCTGAAGATCTAGAAGTCAAGTATATTTTTAAGTTTAAAGTTTTTCTTCCTTTAAAATGAAATATGAAAAGCCTCCAGACACTTAAGAATAACTTAATGAGGCTAGTTGTTAATTGTTGAAATTAATAATACAAAGACCTAAAAACTTACTTGAATAAGGGCTGTAGTAGAACTTTTAACCTCCCCGGTACTGAATCCATTTTGCTTCAAAGTAAAGAATATTGGCTATTTCTACAATGTTATCTGAAGAGTGCTTTTTTTTGAAAATTTACGTACATGATAATATCTAACAATAAAAGAAGAGGCTGCCAAGTTCTTGCCCACCAGACAATACAAATGGGACTGACCCAGAAAAGAGCGCCAACCCAGAACCTAGTGAGTCAGCAACTGATTAAGTCACAGAATAGAAGAAACCTCTGTCTTCGGATATCCCAATATACATCTGTGTCACATTTTTTTTTTAAATCAAAAAATGGTTGATAATTGCTGGTCAGCTGAGACCTCATGCCTATATTTTACAATGCTTCTATTTCTCTGAGCATTTAAAATGATAAGGTACTTTGTCTAGAAACCCACTGATAAAAAAGGAATTTGTAAACGAAGGCAAAGTTTTCTTTGGTCAGTTTCCAGCTGTCCTGGAGGTGAAGGGGGATGGGTGGGGAAGGTGGGAGGGAGGAAAACCCTTAAGCTGAATGAAATCCCAATAGAGAGAATAATAGAGAAAGTCTAGGTTGCAATATGATCCTTGCTGACCTTTAAAGGTGGGTCTCTTAAAGAAAGTTCTGGAAAAATGTTACTGCCTCACCCCTAATTCCCTCAACCCCCATTTATATCTACTCCCAAACAATTCTATATAATGAAAACATCTGTTCTATAGTTTTTTATGAAAAAGTGGATGTGATCCCTTTTTGTCCTCCTTTAAATTTTTTACAATTACAGTGATTTCTGAACAAATCCTTTTCTAAATTACACATTTTGCAACAATTCAAAATTATCACATGTTCTCTTTTGCGACCCATTTTATTAAACAAGGTTCCCCAAGTTATCTTTCGTGAAAACAATCTACTTTTTTAAATGACCCTTTTGATCATCCTCAAACTGGTGTAAAGTACATATAACCTTTTATTCATGGTTTTTAGTTAAAATATAAAAAGCATGGATAAATTTAGTTATCTTCTCCACTTAGATGATATAGTAAAGTCTTCCTTTGTTTTTTCTATTGTGACTTAGAGGCTTCCATATTAATTATTTTTAATAGAACAAGAGATATTTAAAATCTATATAGTTTCTTTTACATAAGAAAACAAAAAAAAATCCTATTAGGTAAATACAGAAGCTTATTTTCTCCGATATATATTTTTACTAACTGAAGCAGTTACTAAAGAAGAAAGATAGCATAACGGGCTTTTTTTGGTTTTCGGTTTTCGTTTTTTTACTCTGTAGAAATGACAGAATTTCATAACTTGCCTTCATTCACGTATATTCAATTTAAATGTCTGTCTTCATCTTAAATCGCCTTTTTGTTTCTAAGAAACCAACCACAATTGGTTGCCCACCAAATTTCTCCCTAGGATGACTTTTAGTCTGGAGACAGAGGGGACTCGATTGTGTCCTTGGCATAAATACAGGAATAGGAGCATAAGAATTAATTTGTAAGGGGGTAGCCGAGGAGTGCCTGCAAGTGCTTGGTGGAGTCCTGAGGACCCATTTTTGATGCAAGCTTTAAACAAATGAAAAGGAATCACACTTACTTTTAAATTGCATGAGCTAAATTAAAGATCCAAAGTAAAACTCACTTTATAAACTCCTGCTGACTGAAGGCAAGGATGGTAGTTTAAGCAGTGGTAGTTAAGCAGTTTGTACCAGCACGTATACACACATATCATAAAATAACCGTGTCTATTTCCAGGGTAATTAGAACAATGTTTAACTTTATTTTGATATTACTTTATAAGGAGATATACAAATATTTTAGAGGTCATGGGATCTATTCCAGAGGAAACTAACCAACAGTGACATCTTCAAGTAAAACTACCCCTGGATATGATGGTGAGTATTAAAATTAAACACCGTACATTGTCAGAAAGAGAAAAATGTTTTCAGGGGTCTGTCCAAACTGCAGTTCATTGAAGCTGAGTAGTTGCTTTTCGTTTTAGTGCGTGGATGACTGGTAAGTTAGGCTAGGTACTGGGTTAAAAGGAAAACTTTTTCTAGTATCTAAGAGAAAGGAAATTAAGGGCTTTAGACTCAATACCATCAATTCCTAAGTGAAAGAGGATCAATATAAAAGTTTATATTTTCAAAACCTCACTCTCTTTTTTAAGCCAAAGATCTCAAAATCAAAGAAAGTTTGTTTACAATGGGACCAAATTTCACACTGATCACTTTCTTGCAATTAGTCAATAGGTTTAACATCCTTCCTGCTTGGCATTTCTGTCTTTCGGCCCAGATAATGTGTTTATGTTTTTAAAAGACCAAAATATACTGTCTACCCCCACCTCTCGCCTTACAGACCACCCAAGTTTTTCACGCCGTGGGAAAAAGTTTAGGCATAAAACTTCTAATGAAAGAATTTTTCCTTTTTTGTTCTTAAGGAAATTTAAAAAAACTACAACTTGATAATGAGAAGAAGTTCACTCATCCACCAGTGTCTATCCTTAGTAAAGAGAAGCCAAAGCTTTCAATTACTCTACAAGAGATTTTTCTCTATAAAAACAACCCTTTTTCCTCTTTTCTAAAGAGAATATCCCACCCATCACAATAATGTCCAAATAATAACTAAGCGGCCATCACTCAGAAATCTCAACTTAAAATAATTAGAAGGTCAGGCTTTAACCTGAGAGGAGACAGGAAATTGTCTTCAGTGAAGACAGAAACTTTCTTACTTGGTTTCTTCTATCTTTTTACCTTAATGTGCTACAAACTATGTAGATAGAAATATTTATCCATTTTTGAAAGTTTCTTATTAACAAGCGTTATCAGTTTTAATAAATAGAGATGATGAGGTAAATTAAAGAAAATAATTAAATATTCATTTTGAATTTCCTGACCTATCGTGACAGCCAGTTTCCTGAAGCTGCTTTGGCTGAATTTTGCTGTAAAGGACTTAGAAGATAATTCTTTCAATGCATTTTTTTCCCTTAAGATAATAAATAGAAGACAAAAGAAAATGAGGTGTAATAACCATATTAAAAATTACATGTTATGATAATAATGTAAATAGCGCTTTGATATTTTAGCTAGTATTTTACGTGATAGTGGATTGATATTCACTCTATTTGGAAGATTGGAAAAAAGTCTTAAATGTTTTTTTCAGCCTTTCATGTTTTTAACAAGGTTAAAGACAGCTCCAATAGCACTATAAAGTGTGCATATGCAACATACTTACTACAATTATAGTTTAAAAATCTATTAGAAACATGAATTATCTAAAAGTCTTATGAATAGAGTACATATTTTTCAGCAAGATTTTTTTTCTCCTTGAAAAAAAGTTACGGTTTTTCAGGCTCAAATATTTTGGATATCTTGGTTTAATAGAACTGTTTCATATTAAAATATAGCATATAAACTCACAAATATTTCTTTCTATTTTTTCAGGTTGCATGCATCATTCCTTTAATTGAGCAGAGTTAACTGGATCAAATTATTTATGGGAGAGAGAGGGAAAGCTATACAGAATTACAGTAATTTTTAATTTCCACCAATATATTCTTTGTAAGTGAATCACTCTAAATATTTTCTGTTACACTGAATGAAGCAACAATAACAAAATAGTTTCTTAAGGTATTTGTTTTTGCATACTCTGACCTTGTAATTATCTAAATAGCAGCCAAGTTTACTGACATTTTTGATTCTATCAGAAAAAAAAAATTCTCTACTCAGAATGATGACCAGAAACAGAATCAGACATTTATTTTCTTTAAATCAAATAAATGGAAAATTTCACTTATCAGCTAATTGTACCATATCTAATTAATGCATAAAAGTTCAGATGTGTAGAAACTGTGATTTTTTTTAAGTCTCTACAAACATTTTCCTCTCCATAAAGCTTCTACTTGCTATTTTCTCATAATTTTATCATTAAAGGGAAATAACAAACTATGTGTTTTCTTTAAAATTCTTTGAAAAAAACTCCAAGGCACATACTCCTTGACAATAAGGTTTTGTTTTGTTTTTGAAGAAATCCCACTTACTGGAATTTTGACTATCTAAATATTTTAGTTTTTAAAGGGCAGGGGAACTTGCTAAATGCCTCTATGAATGTGAATTGATCATTTATATTAAAATAGCCAGAATTATTCTTGAGTCATCAGAATTACATTTCTCTGTTTAACACCATTAACTCTTTCTTACACAAATTATAAGAAAATTTTCCAAAGAGTTTGGTTCTACTTTTTGGATATGAAATGAAGTTTCCTTTTCTGTGTTTAAGGTATTATTTTGTAACTGTATGGTACCATCAATGTCAACAACACATTCTGAGCATCACTGTGTGTAACAACTTTTAGTTTATACCCTTTTGATTCATGGCATGGCGCTGTAGTTAATTAGGAGAAGCACGTAAGCTCACAATGGCTTTTTATCTGGTTTTCACATCCATACTTAAAAACTTTACATTAAAAAGAATATGAGAAATTTAAATAAGTTCCTGTTGCTTTATGGAGTATTGGCAAAAATACATTCCCATGTAAAATCCCACTCTCAAAGCATCAGATACCAAAGTTGGCTGGTTGAACTGCCAGATACATTAGGCTCATAAATTATTTTGAAAATGGCTGCCGTTTCCATGTAAATGACAAGTTTCTTTTTCATGGGCTATGGTACTTATCTACTACAAGAAACATGTATAAACATAGTCTTTATCTTTAACTTCAGTATTAAAATATGCAGAGTTTTTGTGAAGAGGAAAAACATCTGGTTCAATTACTCTGAACTCTGACTGCATGTGGGCCAGTAATAATAATATGAATTGGATTTAAGAATAAACCTTATATTTAATCTTTTGTTTTGTTTTTCCTTAAAATTTCGATGTGAGTTTTCTGTCACGTCAATTATCCATGTTAGCACATTTGGAACAAATGTAAAAATGTACATTCTGAATAAAGTCAAAAGTCTAACTTGTTTTAGTTCCATAATGTTTTAATGTTTAATTCTATTGTGTGTTTCTCTCCCTTTCCCCTGACCCTCCAAAATCACCAAATCTGGAAAACAGACTGATTGTATCTGCCCATGAGCAAAGGAAGCCCGAAGGAACCAAGGGCCTGGCTGGACGGAGTTGTCATGTGACTGCCTGTCTACACTTGCTGTGCAGAACATCCGCTCACCTGTACAGCAGGCACAGACAGGCAGTCACACGACAACCCAGCCTGAATGACAACCAGCCATTGAAAGAAAGCAGCCCTCACACCATAGCATCTACACCAAGAACTACAACCAAAATGAGGGGCGCGGGGGCCTGGGGTTTTAATCTGTTGGTTTAATACTTAATTCGTATGTATTATTATTATTATTATATTTTGATTCAAATATTGAAACCCACCAAAAGTAAAGTGAGTGGTGCCTATGAAATATAATAAAACCCATTTTTGAAAATGTTCCTTTGCTTTCTATAGTTCTCTTTTCCTAACTGTTGTCACTTACTACCCTTGACATTTATTGTACACAGCTTTGCAGCACCCCATAATCAATATGACAAAACAATATAACTTCAGTCTGATGCTTGACAGAGAGCAAATGATTCTAATAATCCTACTCCAAGAACTAAGTTTAGTTTTCTATATCATGACTTTTTAAGAGAGAGAAGGAGAAAAAAAAAAGAAGAAGAGGGAAGACAGAATGTTCTAGGGAATCATGTATTTTGAGTTAATAAACTACCAGTTTGGGTCTGGGCAAAACATAGTGAAAAGAGTATTTCCAACATAAAAGAGTTGCTTCTCCTCTGCCGATATATTGAAAATTGAAATTGAAGCTCTGATATTCCCAGGTGTCATGGCACATCAAGATTTATTACTGTGTTATTGTTTAATTAAGAAGGAGATTACACTACAGTTCGAAAGGTGGAATTTACCAGACCAACACATTCACTTGGAATACATGCTCCCATTCACTGTAAACTCTGAAACTCTTGAGATGTTCAGGCAATTCAATTATTTTCAAAAAGAGCAAGCAAAGGGATTAATGGTGATAACAATATTTTACCATGTCTTTTGAGGAAATGCCAAAACTTCAGTTTACATACTGTGAACTGCAGTGAAATGATCAGGGTTGTCTTATGTATATGAATGTTTCAAACACTGCCGGGCAAAATGGTGGGAGATAGATAAAATTAGAAAATTGTTAACTTTGATTTGGTTCACTTAAATGTTTTTAACTTCAGTATTTAAAATTAATTTTATTTTCCTTAGATTCTGGTCAAACTTTTTAAAATGTGGCACCAGGCTACATAAAATTTTTAAAAAATTTAACTAAATATTTCAGGGATATATTTTGGACTAAAAAACTATTTTTTTTTCAATATATGAAGTTTATTGTCAAATTGGTTTCCATACAACACCCAGTGCTCATCCCAAAAGGTGCCCTCCTCAATACCCATCACCCACCCTCCCCTCCCTCCCACCCCCCATCAACCCTCAGTTTGTTCTCAGTTTAAAAAACTATTTTTATTCAGCTATTTCATTTTTAAAATAAAAGACTTAGTCTTAAGGCTAAAAATCTCATGAGGTTAAAAATTTACAGGATTTTGTGCTATTTTACTAAACATGACACTATAGTTTCTTTAAAAAGAAAAGAAAAAAGTGGGCAAAACTATGAAGTAAAAATATAATTAAGGCTAAATGCAACGGGCCTTAGGAAATAGGTCATCTGCAAAATATACTTATGCTAAACACACTGAGCAATGAAGGTTTTTACCTTAAATGAAAGTCCTATTACTAGCAAATAAAGTACTAACCAATAGTTCACAAAATGTAAAATATAAACAGGAAGACGACAGAAAAATGTCTCACAAGATATTTACATATTACTGCCCAATTTTAAATGTTTGATATGACAAGCAGCAAATGGCGAGAGGACTCCACATCTGGATCACTCTACTGGACCCTTGCAAGGCAATCCCAGGACAGGGCTTGGGACCTCTCCAGATGAAATGATATTAGGTCAGAACATAAAGAAGACTGTTCCATTCCAGCAAACTCCAAAGGGAAAGCTAGGAGGCCAATGGAGTCATCCTTAAGTGAGCCACTCCAGGAAAACATTTCAAATAATATTCCCTTAAACTTTGAGGTTAACATTTTAGTTTTACATTTCAGGCTTTCAAAAAATGCCTGAAAGAATGAAAGAAGGTTATATTTATTTAAATTCATTAAATGAAGCACATTTAAAAATTGCACTCTTCTGGTAAAGAGTAATATTGTTCTTCTAGAATAAACTTTTAAGTCAGATAAAAAATACATTTAGGGGAGTGGGTTTGGGTCTATTAAACATACTTAATAAATTTGAAATAGCATTTGCCATTATGGGTTGTTGTATATATTTTTCAAAATTATAAATCTTTGGATAATGCCAAAATGTGGAAATGTTTGTATGAAATAATCCTACGTTAAAAATCTACATGTGTGAAAAAACACAACTAAAATCATGAAGAATTTTAAGTAACATAAATGTTTTAAAGTTCAATATTTATTCGACTTCTTTTTTTGGTAAAAAATATCTAAGTTTTAGCTAACTAAAACAACTCAGCAAGGAGTGTAAATAGTGTTCACAGGGTTAATCCTGACCTCCTCATCGCGAGGATCATGCAGACGTAGAGGAAAACAGGCAGAATCTTGAAAGTCTAAGTGAAAATGGAAATAGCTGAAGATTTCTGTGACTTCTTGGTCTCACAACTTTGGCCATCCAGGGATATAGCTGTCATTTTGTTTTCTACTACCTAAGTTACACTTGTCATCTGTTACAGCTACATAATAAAAACAATACTAAGTAATTATCCCTATAAAGGAATTATGTAATCTCTTTATCAAGCAATCCAAATACTTCAACCCACAAAAGTGAGGCCTGTAATTTTTTAAGAGTCCAAAGAATGTTCTTATTTCAATGCAGAGTTTGGATTTTCTTCAATAGTATAAGGTTAGCACATTTTCATTGGGAACACTTCTGTTCAATTACCCTAGCTTCCTCTGAGTATTCCGTTATGATTTTAATCTTCATGTTGGATGATAAAAATGGAATAAATATTGGCTACACACTACCATTATACATAAACTAGCAATCCCCTTCAGAGATTTTAACTATCATTCATATATTTCTCATTGACATTAAGAGAAAAATGGCTTTTTTCTCCCTTTATCAGACTCTATTCTTCTAAAATTCATATTTTATACATATTTTAAATAAAAGCCATCCTCTTTTTCCGGATCTGATTTTAAAGTATTCTTTTAATTATTTAAAAAAAATTTTTTAACGTTTATTTATTTTTGAGAGGGGGGGGGAGTGGCAGAGAGAGAGGGAGACAGATTCTGAAGCAGCCTCCAGGTTCTGAGCTGTCATTACAGAGCCTGACACAGGGCTCGAACCCACGGACTATTAGTTCATGTCCTGAGTTGAAGTTGGATGCTTAACCAACCGCGCTACCCAGGTGCCCCTGGTTTTAAAGTATTAATATAAAAGTATCTAAACCCAAAATCCTTTTTGAAATGAAAGTTTCCATGTAAAATTTTTTTAATGTTGATTTATTTATTTATTTTGAGAGAGAGCATGAGCAGGAGAGGGGCAGAGAAAGAGGAAGAGAGAGAATCCCAAGCAGGCTCCATACTGCCAGCGCAGAGCTCCACACAGGGCTCGAACCCACTAAATGTGAGATCATCACCTGAACAGAAACCAAGAGCTGGACACTTATCTGACTGAGCCACCCCAGCGTCCCACTTTCTATTTTAATTCTACACCTAGCCCTTTTCTAAATCATTTCTAAGAATTGTACAAAATATATTTATAATGTTTTAAAATAACATTAGGAAATTTACTTTCTGCTTAAATGATTTCAGTTCAGGAAGCTATATAGTCAGAGGAGGAAAAAAAGTCCATTAACCTTCAATGATGAAAATTAAGAAAATTTTAAGACAACCTCAAATTCTAAGTTTACTCTGTAATTAAATAATTTAGTTTAGGTACCTGAGATAAGAGGACAAGATGAATTATTAGGCTGTACTAAATAAATATTATTTATTTGCTTAATCACATCTTCACTCAACCGATATTTACTGTCACCTGCCAGTGCCATGTTCACGGTGGTAGAACAGTAAATAAGACAATGGCTCCTGGTCTCAAGAGGCTTACAATTTAGCAGGAACTTAAACACTGAACCACTACATATCATGGGTGAGGAGTTGTCAATTTTCACCACCTGAAATAATCTCTTAAATCTATCTACTTCTATCAATTTCCATCAACCCACCCCAACCCAAGCTATTATCTCTTAGATAGTCCATAGCCATACCTTCCTAACAAACCCCCAAACCAGTTTTGTACTCCTCCAATCCATTTTTCTACAAAGCAACCAAAAGGATCTGTAAAAAAAGTCAGATCTTATTATGTGACTCTCCAGCTTACAAACTTCCAAGGCTTCTCATCATTCTTAGGGTCAAAATCCTTAATCTTTTATAGAGTTCTTTTCTCTCTTTGCTCCAGTTACACTGGCCTTAATTCAGTTTCTTAAATTCAGCAGGCTCAATCTTGCCTCAAAGCATTAACATAAACCTCTGACCACCCAATTCAATGTCCCCCCAGTGATGTAATCCCCATCCCAGACACCTTTTAAGTCAAACATATCACTGGATTTATTTTTTTCATAATCTACATCTGATAGGGCTTCCCTGTTTTGTTTTGTTTATATGTTTTCTTTATTGGTAAATATCCTTCATGAGGGCAGGTACCATGAATTCCTTGCTAACCATTTTATCCTTAGTGACTAAAGGATAGAGTCTAGTGCATAACAGGTGTCCAGAAAATGTTTGTTAGGAAGTGTTCAGGCAATTAAGAGCATAGCACCAATATTGAGTAGCTTGCTAAATTACTCATTCTCTTTGTGTCTCAGTCTTCATCTCTAAAATGGGGAATGTAAAAAAAAATTAAAAATAAAATAAAAATAAAATGGGGAATGTAAATAAAATACTGACTTAGCTCAGTGCTTGGGAAACTATATATACTCAATAAATGTTAACCATTATGATGACAATGATCATCATCAAGATTATCATTCAGATTGAAAGCTGGCCTTCATGACTTTAAACAGGGAGAATAAATAGTGGAATACAATTTACAACCACAATTACTGTCAAACTAGGGAGCATCTTGCTAATTGGAAGTCCATTTGGTTTGGTTCAGCATTTTGACTAGTTTGGATATACAAAAATGAGGCTGGAGCAAAGGCTGAACTAGATTCTAAGAAGAGCTGAATGGATGTATATAACAGAGGGAGAAGTGCCTTGATTTTGGGGCAATCCATATTAACAGCATTGAGGGAAGAAATAGGAGGCGAGACTGAAAGAGAGAAGCCAATGTATTGTCATTGGGCTAGGCCAGCACAGGGTTAGAGCAGCCAGTAACATACCCGTGTGTGTGTCCACTGGATAAAAACTGTTGTACAGAGGCATTTGAGGCTGTCTGAATTGTTGTATTGCTTCCCTAAATCCTTAGTAAAGTACTAAATATATCCTTATGTTGTTATTTTGATAGAAATCAAAGGATCTAAGTATCATCCATCCCAAATACAAGGGAATATATGTGGACATACAAGCCTGCATGCCCAAACTATCCTTACCCCCATAAACAGATCTTTCTTTCTTTTTTTTTTTTAAACGTTTTTTTATTTATTTTTGGGACAGAGAGAGACAGAGCATGAACGGGGGAGGGGCAGAGAGAGAGGGAGACACAGAATCGGAAACAGGCTCCAGGCTCCGAGCCATCAGCCCAGAGCCTGACGCGGGGCTCGAACTCACGGACCGCGAGATTGTGACCTGGCTGAAGTCGGACGCTTAACCGACTGCACCACCCAGGCGCCCCAAACAGATCTTTCTTGATGTGTTACACACATTGGCAGAATGCCCTGGGGAGGATGAAACCAGGAAAAGGCCTATGAGCCCCCTAGAAAAGAGCTCAGGACCACCTGTATCAGAAACTTCCAAATCTAGGGTACTGTCCTTTTAGAACATGATCTAGAAGGACAGCCAGGTTTGAGCAAATCCCCTTGGTGATCAGTTATAAACTGTCTAACCCTGTATGAAGATGGTTTATTTCTTTTTGTGTTACAGAAAGCCCCAATCTTAGAGTAATGTTAGAGGATAACATACAGTCATATACATAGATTAATCGTGCCTACTATAACCACATTGTATTGTAAAGACTCTTTGAAGGTAACATGTGGGAAAAAACACTGTCTGGGACACAGGTGGAAACCCCTCTGTTAAGCTCACCTATCAGTAACATTGCAAATAACATTATTATAATATAGAGTAATGGTTCAAAAAGTGCAGTCCACAGATGCTTGAGAGCGTTCGTGATCCATCTAAAATTCAAGGGTAGGGTGAATAAATCTGTTCAGCATAGGAAGAAAGTAAGAAAAATACTGGGGACTTACCATTACAGTCATGCCAACTCTAGCTTAAAATTATTACACAGGGTCATTATGCTATTGCCTCTGCCAGCTTGGATAGGAAATCACATGGTTTTGTATCATCAGCTCCAATTCTTGGCTGAGGTGTAAGAGAACCCATAAGCTAGGGGGCAGGCAGTATACCAAGTCTCACTGAAGAAATGGGATATGAGTTCCCTCTAAGAATCCAAACCTTACCATTCTCTGCTAAAATAAATAAATACATGCATGCATACATACATACACACAACAACAACAAAACCCAATATTATACATCCTATCTCACAATATGAAATGACAAAAAAATTGGAAATTAGAAGACACGTGAGTCAAAGAATGGCTTTACAGGGGAGGGCACCGTTGTTACTTGCAATGGCAAGCATAAATATATAAATGTGATAGCTAAAAGTTTATAAAAGTATGTATTAATAAATGATTTCTTAGAACCCTAGAAAATCTCTTTCAGGTGGTTTGCTCGGCAAAGGTCCCCATGCAACAAGTGAAAAGAAAAGCAGAGGCCCAGAGAAGACGGACTTGTTCCAACACTGGCATTAGCCATTGCAAATCCATGTCCTTCAAACCTCACTGCTTTTGTTGTACCAAGCATACAGTCTATAGGGTCTTTTGTTCAATTAATGGGATCCTGGAAAAAGTTTGAGTCATTTTTCTTCATCTCAAATGTATTTCATAAGTCATTTATAGCATTACAAACTTGTCATGACTTAAATAAAATCATACCTATAGCATATGGCATAATATGCTATTTGTTCAACAGCCAATTAGATAGAATGCAAACATACCAGTCTAATTACACAAGAAAGTAGGAAGATGGCAGAACACAGAAAAAACAATGATAATCCTCTATGAAAATTTGAATGTAAATTTGTCATTGAATAAATGAATGAATCTATAACTAACTTAATGATATTTACTGTGTCACATTTGCTTGACTAAGAAAGATAAATTGTCATATAACAGGATTTACAAGTATGCAGAGGCTGATGTGGGTATAGAGGGATACCACGGGAATAAAGAACGAGCATTTAATTTACCAACAAATTGACTCCAAAAGTTGAGTTAGAATTTAGGCTTATTTTCACAAAGCAATATTCTAAATTGGGGTTTTCGAGGTTGCCCAAAGAATCATGTTAAATTTGAAGGATGGCAGTAAGACTTCTTTGGAATCTAAGTGTCATTTAAAACACTGCTGCTAAAAGACGGTACAAAGTCAAGAGGCCAGAGACTCGTCACTACTTCTAAGCCCAACCCTCCTGATGTTTCTTCTTGGCCTCCTTTCCCCACACCCTCCCTTCCAGCTTCTGCTTCCAGCTGACACTAATAACTATTTGTTGAATACAAGCAGAAATCAAGGAACAGTGCCGTACTCTCCCTTTAACCCTGACAGCAAGCTCAAAGGTGGTCTGCAATGGCAGGAAACTCTCGCAAGAGAAATAAAGCAGAGTAGAGGATGACAGTGGTGATGGTCAAGGAACGGTGAGGTGGGGATGAATGAGGATGGCTCCAGTGGAAAAACGCTCTGCCCCACTGACACAAACAATTGAAAGATAGAGGCCATTTGTGAGTCAGGCATTAATATTTTGAAAACATGTTATGTTGTTTCTGGAGCAGAGTTCTAATGAGTAACAGCAGCTAATGGCTGCAGTATGTGGCCCATCAATTTGCCACCCTGAATTCAAGAGCTCTTCTCAAGCCACCCAGTATAAGCCACCATCTTCTCTTACCTGGACCATTGCTACAGTCTCCTAGCTAGCTGGTCTCCCGTCTTCCATTCTTACCACTCCCCTCCTTCCACATACACATTCCATCCCACGCATCATGCCCAACCCAGCAGCCAGAGTGGTCTTTCTAAAACATAAATCCAATTATGTTACATCCTGTTGGAACAAGCCAATAGTTTTCAATTATCCTTGAAATAAAATCCAAATTAGGGGGTTCCTGGGTGGCTCATTCAGTTAAGTATCCGACTTAGGCTCAGGTCATGATCTCGTGGTTCATGGATTCGAACCCCACGTCAGGTTCTGTGCTAACAGCTCAGAGCCTGGAGCCTGCTTCGGATTCTGTGTCTCCCTGTCTCTCTGCCCCTCCTCTGCTCATGCCCTGTCTCCCTCCCTCCCTCTCTCTCTCTCTCTCTCTCAAAAATAAATAAACATTAAAAATTTTTCTTAATCCAAATTAGTGCATGGGGTCTGATAAGACCCCACCCACTGGTACCTCTGATTCTATTTCCTACCTCTCTCTCCCATGCTATCACATTCCAGCCACAGTATTCCTGCTGGCTGCCACCCTGGGGTGGGGTGGGGGTTTACTTATGATGCCCTCTTGCTGGAATTTTCTTCGATAAAATCTTCTACACAGCTCATCATCCCAGTCTCTAATTCGATGTTACTTCCTCCCCCATCACTTTCTAGCTCACTACCCCATTTTATTTTCTTCAGAGCACTTACCATTGCATTATTAGTCTATTTGTTCATTCCACAAAGCAGCAACTTTGTCATTTTCTCTTTTTTGCAATCGACTAAACTAAGAAAACAACCCTTTCCTAAACTTTCTTCATCCAGATCACTCCATCATATTTCAAGAGTCATTCCCATCCCACCGCCCCATGCCCAAATACCCTCCAACATATACCTTTCATAAAATGTCTCCAGCACTCAGTTAGTATTATAATTGTACACATGTATTTTCTATTTGTTGTAAGCAAATGCTCATGAGGGAGCTTCAGCAGTAGAGATTTTGTAAAAAGTTATCTTGAGTTTCTAGAGGAATGGAAGGGATGACTACTGATCATTAACTTACAAAGCTCTCAAAGATTCTTCTTCCCTACAGGGGGCATCACATGCCTTCCAATGGCCTTGTTTCAGTGCCCACATAGCCAGACAAGAGAACCCCAAAGCCATATTCCAATAACAGTAGCTACTCCTATTATCTTCAGAGCCCCTCATACTAACACCCACAAAAAGGTCAATGCCAATATGCCTGGAACTTGTCTAAATAAAACCTCTGTGGGATAAGGTTGACTTGGACAACTGCAGCATCTCTGGGATTCTTGCATACACTTGTGATTGAAGACATGAGCTCAGAAGCCAGATAGCCTGAGTTTGAATTTCTGCTTTGCCACCAACTAGCTATGTGACCTTGGGAAATTAGTTATGCTCACAAACACCAAGTATTCTGCAATAAGGGAAACTGAGTCCTACAGAAAGGACTTTTTGAATAGTTGGGGGGGTTTTTTTGTTTGTTTACTTTTCTCTGAAAAATGGGGATAACAACAGCACTTATCCTTAGGGTTACAATGTGGACTGAATGAGTCCATATAGGACCATATATAGGTGTTTTAACCTATAAAAAAACACCAGCTATTATTATGAATCCTCAGCAAAATCTTTTGCTTTTAAATTTTGCTTATGAATTTAAATGTACATAAATAATCCTCTAAGTCCTTGGAAACAAAATGTATCTAAGAGAAGATCTCTTAAGACAAATGAACACAAAAGAAGAAGACACTCTATTTACTGATTTTTCTATCTAGACAGGCATCTCAGAGCTCCCGAAGCTGTGGTCTTTGAAGACTGGAGCTTCCCACGGAATGACAGGGCTATCTGAGCAGCCAGCAAAGGAAAGAAACCATTGCTAATTCTCAGACTCTTACAACAACCACTCCATGTTTGACTGAAGTAAGTGAAATATATGACATAAAAAAAATATTGTAAAGCTTTTGTGTAAAATTGTTTCTGTACATTTCTATAATATTCTATTTCCCTTACTGAAGAAAACTTAGTGGCCATCAACTGATCATCTGATTAATATACTATTGTTCACAAAGTACTTAGGAAGCAGAAAGAACTATGTAAGACATGAAACTTGAACTCTAACAACTGACAAAGGCACCTTGTAGGACTTTCAAAAAGAATATCAAGCCAGGATTGGAAGGACTTTTAACTCTGAAATACATGCCCTTTACAGCCAAACAAAATTGAGGCAATCTTACCTGTAAATAGCTTTCTAAATCACAAAGTATTCTTATCTAATGTTTGTGGACTGCATTATAAGCACCAAAAATAGCTCAGGTCAGTCCAGAGCTCTTAAAATTTCCAAAACATAGTTTAATTTCATCCATGACCTCCCAAATTTAGCAGTATCACTTGATAGCACTCTAATGGGTCCACAAGATTGATAGGACTTTTTGCACTTTTAAAGCTACCAGATTAAAATGAGTAGTAAGTCACAGGGCCAAAATGATTAACATCTAACATGAGCCAGAGAACATAATTATCATAATTCAGGCTTTTACATAGATCAAATTTTCAAACAACAAAATTCATATAAACAATTACCTGGGGCTTGCTTGAAGACTATTGGTTTGGACATTTTCAAAAGCCTGCCATTTGAAACAGATGTCACAGCCAACAATTCCAAAATTCTTTATTAACTCTGCATCAGTGCTATTAATTTCATTCTTAAGATGCTCTATATCCCTGGGTTTTTTCAATACATTATTTAATGAAAATTGTCCCTGTATCAGTATCTCATCATTATTACAAAGAAGGAAATTTCCAACTACTGACCCCTAACTCCATTTCTTCGGGTTAGCAAACATGTGACTATACCAGAGCAATAAAAGAAATTTGAGGGGAATATTATAAATTAAGAATCTATGAAGAAAAAACAATGCTTCTTCAAACACCCCAAGCTATGTCTTACTGAAAGAGAATCACTCATGTCTTGGAACTGTACATCACAATAATATCAATTAATTGGAAATTGGAAACACTTTAATAAAATAATTGTGATTCTCTGTGACTTACCTCGTCATCTTTGTACCAGGACAAGCTTTCAGCAGTAAGGACGAACCAGTATCCCTTAGAGCCTCCTTTCATGATGCCAATGTTGCTGATGGTTAACCATCCCTTACGAATCACCTACAAGACAGCACAGATTGGCAGAGATGTTGAATTTAATGTGAACCAATGGAGAGCATAGGTCTTGTACTAAGTGGAGTTAAAAACAAGATATAAATTGCACTAAGAACAACATTGTTTCCCCAAAGCTCACCCTCTATTGAGCTATTTAAGACAATTTATCTTCCCAAACTACAGATAACCAGAGGGAAATCTCTCCCATCAAATGGACAAAACTGAAATTGCAGACTTATATGGATGGTGGAAGCAAAGCAACTGAAACAGAAAAGAATTGAATGAGGCAGACTAATAGGCTTGTGCTCAGCCTATTTATGGCATTGCTGCTATAATTAAAACATATTTAGTTGATTGGGTGAACAATAATAAACTCTCCAGGCCCACTGCCTCTCTCCCCCCTCCCAGTCCACTGGTCCATTTGTTTGTCTGGTTTGCATCTCATTAGGATTTTCACCAGAGACTGGCCACCAAATGGTAAAAAGAAGAAACTCAAGTCAACCAATTAGTTCCTTGTTAACAGTTCACTCTAAATAAAACTGAATGAGGTTCAAGAAAGCTGAAACAATAAGCAAAAACTAAAAGTTTGGAGCTTCTTAATGGCCTAGATTTATCCATCTACTTCTGGTTGTTATTTGTCATGCTAAAAAGCATGTAGCATCCTCATAAAAATCTATAAACAGCTTTTAAATTTTAAAACATATTAATAACTTAGATTATAGCTCGGATAGAAATTATTTATAAATGGCTTTTAAGTGAAAATCTAACTTTTTCTCAGAGTTGCAAAGTTAAATTCTGCTTTTTCACAGGGCACAGATAACCATCTCCCCTCTGCCAGATAGTTTTTGTTGTCATAGAACCAAAAATGAAATACTGTATGGAGTTACATGACACTGTTCTAAATACCAATAATCATCCTATACCTAAATTAATCAATATCCTAGAGACCCTGAAATAGCAAAAAATTTACTTATTTAATGACTACTGAGTGCCAGTTCCTAAATGAAGATGAATTACCTGAATAGATTTTTTAAAATTACTGATAATAAGTTTTCTTGCTAAAGAAGAAAAGCCAATCCTAGGGAAAATTGTGAAATAAGCCAAAGTTGTTATTCTTGATCTTCAAGACTCTCTCCACACCCTCAGTCCTTGCCACCCTTGATTCCCTGCTTCAGCTTTCCCAGGTGTCCATTCTCCTTTCTAATGCTCTGTAACTTCTGTAAACCTCTACACAGAACCTCACTCCATCTCTGACTAAGGCAGTTCTCTCAATTGTTCAAAATTACTCCTGCCTCTTACTCTCTACTTCAGAAAGAAGGAAACAATACTTCTCAAAGTATGGTTTCTACCGACTATATTATAACCATCGGGATGCTTTTTTAAAACACAGATTCTTGGGCCATCCCCAGTCCAAATGAATCAGAATATGTACATATGAAACCCCAGAAGTCTACACTTAAACATGTGTCCACGGTGACTATTATTCATAGTGAAGTTTGATGGCCACTGCTTGTACACCTACAGTCAAAACTTCACTCTCCTACAGCAAGTAATCTCATCTAATTTCTAGTAAGAAGCAAGTGGTCAAATTATTTCACACTAACAGTGTTATCGACCCTATGAGGTTCTTACAAATAGCATACTAATCGCAGGACTAAAATGAAAGTATGTTTTCGTGCATCTTTGGATAGAATGGAAGTCTTTCAGTTACTCCATAAATTGCAATGAGCAAATTGCTATTTCACTCCTGGTAGGACAGGCTGGAACCAACAAGGAAAGGCATGAAAGTAGTTCAGTGAACATTTCTAAAGAACCTATCATATGTCAAGATGAAAAAATATGATGATGCCACAATCCTTGCCTCACGAATCTTACAGCTTAGTAGAGAAGGCAGATCCATAAAGATTTAATTTCAATCTAATAGTATAATAAGAAATGTATGTCAAGCAAGGGAAGGGGCACTTGACACAATTTAGGAAGTTGTCATAGGCTTTCTTTGAAGAAATGGTATCTCAGAAGAGCCTGGAAGAGAAACAGAATGCCAGGTCAGGGAGTACAGTAAAACCTTGGATTGCAAGTAACTTGTCCAGCAAGTATTCTGCAAGATGAGCAAACATTTCTAATAAATTTTAACTTGATAAAGAGCAGTGTCTTGCAATACAAGTAGTACGTGATGCTGAATGTCACATGATCATAACTGAGCCAACGCTGCTTCTCTCTCTTTCTTGTTGTGGAATTGTGGGTGATCGTCTCCCATGCTCAGATGCTCGGTCTCAGGCCATGGTGTTTGGCAGAAATCAGTGATTTTTCAGAACATTAGAAGGTGCCCACAATTGGCACTAGTGTATTTTTTGTCACTTCAAAGGACCTATAGAAGGTCCTTTGCTTTTCCATACAAGAGTAAGCTTAGGGGTACTTTGCTTCATTCTAGGTCAGGTTGCCTGCAGACATAGACCCTTTCCTCTGCTGCCTTATTGCCAGTTACATTAAATACAATATATGACAAGAGTTTATTAATACTGTACTGTAGTCAACATCCATGCAAACGTATGCAATGGCCTCCATGCAGGAAAAGGTGGAAAAGAAAGGCGGTAAGAAGATGATTACAGTGGAAGTTAAGGAAATCATTGAGCAGTACAAATGAGGTGTGTGAGTGGCTAAAATTGCAAGATTTTATAAGAAGTCTACATCTGCATCTCGTCTGCAGAGGAAGAGGAGAAAAAGATGGAGGAATCCCTCACTTCAAATGAGATTAGGGAGATGTGTAAAATGTGGGGAACGGTGCAAAATTTTGTAGAAAAGCACCACCCAAATAAAGTTGGAGCAGTGCGAGCGATGAACCCGTTTAATGACAATGCAATGTCACATTTCCGTGAAATCCTCTAAAGGAGGCAAGAGCAAGTGTCATTGGATAGGCTCCTTGTTAAAGCTGCACGAAAAGAAAAAGACTCCATTGAACCAACAGATAGCACTGATCTGTTAGTGATAGTGAAAGTTGTCCTACACAATAACCCTCCTCTCTCTTGTCTCCCTCACACCAGCCAAGAAGGTTTTCAAAGGTAAGCACAGGTTAACTTGTTTATTTTTCTTTACATTTTGTATTTTCTTTATTATTTTGTATTATATTATGGTATTGTAATAATTTTTATGTAAATACTTTTGGGTTGTGAAACGAATTACCTGGATTTCCATTATTTCTTATGGGGAAATTCGCTTTGATACATAAGCGCTTTGGATTACAAGCATGTTTCCAGAATGAATTATACTCACAAACCAAGGTTTTACTGGATTTGTTTATCTGTATGAAGAACAAACAGGAACAGGGGCGCCTGGGTGGCGCAGTCGGTTAAGCGTCCGACTTCAGCCAGGTCACGATCTCGCGGTCCGTGAGTTCGAGCCCCGCGTCAGGCTCTGGGCTGATGGCTCAGAGCCTGGAGCCTGTTTCCGATTCTGTGTCTCCCTCTCTCTCTGCCCCTCCCCCGTTCATGCTCAGTCTCTCTCTGTCCCAAAAATAAATTAAAAACGTTGAAAAAAAAAAAAAAAAAAAAAGAACAAACAGGAACAAAATATGAAAGAGCCACTTAATACAGAAAATGTGTGGTGGGGATGAAGAAGTTGAGGTCGGGGAGGCAGGTAGGGTAAAGTCAGAGTGGATCCAGTTCCATGAGACTCTAAATTTTACTGATCTCACTCCTCCTGGCAGTACTAAAATAAATTTCAAGTACATATATAAATTTATTTTTAAATTATATGTAACCATTGTATTAATAAATTATGTACATCATATAGAAATATACAGAGAAATTTGAAAGTCTGCATGAAGATAAAATCAACCATACTAAAAGTTTTTTATTTTGTGGAGAAAATGTACTTTATGTCTTACATTTCCATTTTATTATTACTTCTCAAAAATACAGAGCAAGGGTGCTGGCATCAATATGTATATTAAATATTAATAGGTCCGAATTGCTTTCTAGTTTTATAGATAAAAGTACATATAAGGAGTTATTCTACTATATCCTCCTTCATTCTAGTGGATGTGCACTCTCTCCAAGACAGAGAAACTAGATTATGTAAGCTATTGCAATAACTCAAATGAGAAATGACCAAGGTGTGAACTAAAGCCATGATGTAGTAAGGATGAAAATAAATAAACTTACTGGTGAAATACCCATGAAATAAAATCAACAGGAATTATAACTAGATGAGAGAGAGATTAGTGAATGTAAAGACTCTAGAACTGTACTTTACAGTAGCCACACATGGTCATTGGGCCCTCCCTAGTGACTAGTTTCAATTCAGGTGTTCAAGAAGTGTAAAATGCAACCTAGATTTTGAGAACTTAGTATCAAAAACAAAAACAAAAACAAAAACCTCGTAACTGTTTTAAGATTTATCATATATTGAAATAATATTATGTTGAATACATTAGGTTAAACAAAATTGGTTTTTAGTATTCATTCCACTTTCAGTTTATTTTAAAAAGTTTTTTCAATGTTTATCATTTTTTGAGAGATAGACACACGGCGTGAGTTGGGGAGGGGCAGAGAGAGAAGGAGACACAGAATCTGAGGCAGGCTCCAGGCTCTGAGCTGTCAGCACAGAGACTGGCACGGGCTTCCAACTCATGAACCATGAGATCATGACCTGAGCTGAAGTTAGACACTTAACTGACTTAGCCACCCAAGCACCCCTCATTTTATTTTTTAATGTGGCTGTCAGAAAAGTTTAAATTACATATGTGGTTTACATTATATTTTTATTGGATGTTGTGCTGTTCTAAAATGATTTTGAAACTCTTGGGGCTACCAACCTATAAGGAACAGAGGAGAAGAACCAAGTGTTGGAAAGTAGAGGAGTTGAGGATAAATTCAGCCAAGGTCATATTTTTTGTATATTTGACGTACCTCTAGAAAACACACATAGAAGGGACCCGACCTCTGAAGCAAAATGGCAATGTTAGGACTAGAAATGAAGACTTGCAAGTCCTACATCTGGATATAAATACAGATATATAGATATAGACATAGATAGATGATATAGATATAGGCAGATATAGATAGATATAGATATGTCAGTTAAAACTTTGAGTGAAATAGCAGTGGCTCACAGTGGAATCCTGGAGAAATACCAACATTTAAGAAGAGGTCAGAAAAGAGGCTGAAAAGGAATGTCAGAGAAATAATAGCAATAAGGTCATGGAGGCCAAAGGCAAGGAGAACTTCAAGGACAGTGTAGTTGGAAGTGTCAAATTCAACACAGACAGGGATGTGTAAAGTGCAATGCAGACATCATAGTGTCTTCAGCCATGCCAGTTGCAGTGCTGTGACAGGATAAATCAGAGTTCATTGGATTGAAAGGTGAATGGGAAGTAAAAAATGGAGACAATAATTGAAAAGAGCTCTGTCCAGAGGAGGATGAAAGACAGTTAAAATCAGACACAGGAGCAAAGGAGGTGGTGGCATTGTTGCTGCTGCTGCTATTTTATTGTTGTTTTGGATTCTTTTTTTTTTTTTTTTAAGGATAGTCAAGTACTGAGCATATTTATTGGTTGAAGAGAAATAACAGTACAGAATAAGAGATTGGTGATATAAAAAAAATAATATAAAGATAAAGAAGAGGAATGAAGCATAAAGAGTACAGAAAGGGACTGTCCTTGAACAGAAATGGGACTACCTCATCTTGTGAACCTGGAGAGGCTGGGAGAGTAAGGGCAGATGTGTGTCCTTTGTAAGGAAAAGAGTAGAAAGTTTGGGAAGGTTATATTTGATCTTCCCATTTCTCTTGATAAGAGCAGAGACTAAATTATCTGCAGGAGAGTGAGGGTGAGAAGTTGGAAAGAAGGCTTAATGAGAGCATGAAACAATTCCTCAGTAATTGAAAGAGAGTGAACATAACAAGAGTTAGTAAAATATGGCTGACAAAACACAGCACTACAGAACTCATAAAAGATAACATAGGAGAAAAAATCTAGATGATTTTGGGTATAGTGATGCCTTTCTAGATACAGCACCAAAGACATAACCCATGAAGTAAATACCTGATAAGCTGGAATCATTAAAATTAAAAAACATCTGCTCTGCAAAAGACAATTTCAAGAGAATTAGAAGGCAAGTCACGGATTGGGAGAAAATATTTGCAAGAAACCTGTGTGATAAAGGACAGTTATCTAAAATATACAAAACTCAAATATTAAAGCTCAATAATAAGAAAACACACAACCTGATTAAAAAATGGGCCAAAGACTTTAACAGATGCCTCATACAAATGGCAAATAAGCATACAGAAAGATCCTCCATATCGTATGCCATCAGGGAAATGCAAATTCAAACAATGAGATACCACTACACACCTAATAAAAATGCCCCAAATCCAGAAAACTAACAACCACAAATGCAGGATGTGGAACACCAGGAATTCCCATACCTTTGCTGGCAGGAATGCAAAATGGTACAGCCACTTTGGAAGACAGTTTGGCAGTCTCTTATGAAACTAAATATATTCTTACCATGTGATCCAGAAATCGTGATCCTTAGTATTCACCAAAAGGAGTTAAAAACTTATGGACACACATGCATGTTTATAGCAGCTTTGTTCGTAATTGCCAAAATTTGGAAGTAATTGAGATGTCCTTCAGTAGATGAGTGGATAAACACACCATGGTACATCTAGATCGTGGACTTTTATTCAGCACTAAAAAGAATGAGCTATCATGCCATGAAAAGACATAAAGGAAATCGAGATGCGTTTTACTAGGTAAAATAAGCCAATCTAAAAAAGCTATAGACACTGGTAGGAATTTTCCCAAGGGATACAGGAGTGCTGATGCATGGGGGCACTTGTATCCCAATGTTTATAGCAGCACTTTCAACAACAGCCAAATTATGGAAAGAGCCTAAATGTCCATCAACTGATGAATGGATAAAGAAATTGTGGTTTATATACACAATGGAATACTATGTGGCAATGAGAAAGAATGAAATCTGGCCTTTTGTAGCAACATGGATGGAAGTGGGGAGTGTTATGCTAAGTGAAATAAGTCATCCAGAGAAAGACAGATACCGTATGTTTTTACTCTTATGTGGATCCTGAGAAACTTAACAGAAGACCATGGCAGGGTAAGGGGGAAGGAAAAAAAAAGTTAGAGAGGGGGGAGCCAAACCATAAGAGACTCTTAAAGACTGAGAATAAACTGAGGGTTGATGGGGGGTGGGAGGGAGGGGAAAGTGGGTGATGGGCACTGAGGAGGGCACCTGTTGGGATCAGCACTGGGTGTTGAGTGGAAACCAATTTGACAACAAATTTCATATTAAAAAAAAACATGTTAAAAAAATAAAATAATAAAATAAATTAAAAGGCTATAGAGTATATGATTTCAACAATGGAATATTCTAGAAAAGGCAAAACTATGGAGACAATTAAAAAAAATCAGCTATTGTCAGGGATGAGGGTAAGGGTGGGGGAAGTGATGAATAGGCAGAGCACAGAGGATTTTTAGGGTTAAAACGAATTTGTGTGCTATTATAATGAAGGATATATATATCATTATACCTTTTTCCAAACCCATACAATGTACAACTCTGAGAGTGAACCCTAAGGTAACTATGTATGTTGCATGAGGATGTACATTCATCCCTGGTTAAAAAAAAAAATCTGATGAGTTATATGGTAATAGGGGAGGCTACGAATACGTGGAGGCAGAGGGTGTATGAAGAATCTTTGTACCTTGACTCCATTTTGTTGTAAACCTAAAAGTTCTCTAAAAACACAAATTCTTGGGGCGCCTGGGTGGCTCAGCCAATTAGGCATCCGACTCTTGATTTTGGCTCAAGCTGTGGTCTCATGGTTTGTGAGTTTGGGCCCCACATCAGGCTCTGCACTGACAGTGCAGAGCCTACTTGGGATCCTCGCTCTCTCCTCTCTCTCTCTCTCTCTCTGCACCCGTATCCCACTCACTCTCACTCTCAGAATAAATAAACTTAAAAAAAATTAAAATAAAAAATAAATAAATAAACATTAAAAATTTTAAAAATAAAAATAAAAAAATAAATTCTTTAAAACAAATGGTGGAAAGCTGAGAATGAAGGCCATAGATTGCAGGGATACAATGTGCATAGTTGTATTATCGTCGCCAGCAGTGCTCTACACACTAGAAGTAGAAAAAGAGAAGATAAATGGAAATTGATCTAGCGTTCTGAATTTCTAGGTCCACGTGATCTAAGTACATGGGTGTAAAGATGTTGAAGATTTGGGGCAAAGGACTACTTCAGGTGATCATCCATTCAATCCAGGCCAGGCAGAGAAATGAGACCAGGAGGGGCCTAATAGAAAGGTAGAAAATGGAAAGATGAAGAGACTGGAGGTGCTAAGGAGGTTTAAAAAATGTGCACACCCTTGTACCCCAATGTTTATAGCAGCACTCTCAACAATCGCCAAATTATGGAAAGAGCCTAAATGTCCATCAACTGATGAATGGATAAAGAAATTGTGGTTTATATACACAATGGAATACTACGTGGCAATGAGAAAGAATGAAATATGGCCTTTTGTAGCAACGTGGATGGAACTGGAGAGTGTGATGCTAAGTGAAATAAGCCATACAGAGAAAGACAGATACCATATGGTTTCACTCTTATGTGGATCCTGAGAAACGTAACAGAAACCCATGGGGGAGGGGAAGGGAAAAAAAAAAAAAAAAAAAAGAGGTTAGAGTGGGAGAGAGCCAAAGCATAAGAGACTGTTAAAAACTGAGAACAAACTGAGGGTTGATGGGGGGTGGGAGGGAGGGCAGGGTGGGTGATGGGTATTGAGGAGGGCACCTTTTGGGATGAGCACTGGGTGTTGTATGGAAACCAATTTGACAGTAAATTTCATATATTAAAAAATAAATAAATAAATTAAAAAAAAATGTGCACACCATGTAAGTGAAGACAAGAATGGAGTTTTGGGGATTTAAGATGATGTGAAGTAATAACTGGCCTGATCCTACTGGCACCATTGGGTTAATCTCTCAAGGATGCACCACTATTTCTAGAAGTGCTGAATGTTATAGCTAAATAGGATACTTAGAAAACATGATTTGGTCCAGTGGATATATTCAATTGTGCTATATGGATATTATGAGTTACTAATCACAGTTAAAATGAAATTTGCAAAGAATTGACAAAAATAATCAGATACTACATTCTATGAAATGACAGTCATTGCATTGCAATAGGCTTTCTCATTTGGAGGAAAAAAAAAGAGAGAATGACAGCTAGCATGTTGTGAATGCACATGGCCCATATCCTTTCACAGGCACCCATGGAAGTGTGTCAGTACCGAATGCTGTCAGCAAGTTAAGTTGCTGTCATAAAATATTTAAGAAGCTCTGGCCCAATTCCAGCCCTTTCTGGAAAAGGAAGCATATTTTCCACAAATGGGCTTTTTGTCTTCCCAATGACAGTTCAAAATAAGAATCAAGGAAAGGCAATTCCTAAAGTACTCTTTCACAAAAGAATTGAGGGGTGAGAGAAATCATGAAATCAAGGTAAAGCAGCAGAAAAAGATAGGAAAAGGCAAGCATTCAGGAAAAATGGTCAGAATATAAGAGGTAAGAATGTGAGGGGAAATTAAAAGAACAAGACAAAGGAAAATATGGGAGAAAAAGAAGACAAAGACTAAATAAAATAATAACATTTGAACCGAATGACAAGACAAATGGGGTTGATTGTAGATTATTTTCATAGAGAAAGATACGTTAATTTTGTATTCAAATTTAAAATTACAAAAAAAAAATCTACCAACATTCAGTAGAGTAACCATTTTCAGCCTCTTGGTGTTTGAACATCACATTCTGTTTTGAGCGTCCAAGTAAATAAGAGCAAGAAGGCTCATAATTACATGACTAGAAGGGACCTTCAGAGCTGAAAGGGCGTGTTCATATTTGTAAGGCTTGAATTCAACCATTTAAAAAAATTGTTGCCGTAAAATATCACCCAAGCTCCTTTTGCCAAACACAGAAACTGTGAAAGCAACTGCAAGACCAGCAATGGGGAGAGAAGAACAGCCCAGGCCCTCTCTTAGCGGCAAGCCTACTCTAGAGAGTTCCTACTCTAGCCAGTCCCCTCCATGCTATAAGAACTCAGGCTTTGTCAGGGATGGCAAAACTTGTATGTCAGGAATGAGTTCGGACCTCAGCATCTGACCAGCACCATGGATCATAAAATTAATACACAGACAAGGAATAAAATTATGGGGAGAAAAAAAAGTACATGTGGAAAACTTCTAATGTGGCCAAGGCTTTGGGCCTTGAACTTTTGTGAGCAGGGCATTTTAACCTTGGCCTTGGCTTATGGTAAACCATACAAGTTTTTCTCAGCTCTGCAGCTGGCTTTCAACTGTTGCAGCCTAAGAAAAGTTTGCATATCACCAACTGCTCCATATTTTGATTTGGCAGATTATAAAAGCTTATATATAGGCTTTACCCACAGAGGAGTAGCTGCTTCTGTAAGGGTAGTGTATATACACCGCAGGGCCTATCTGGGTAAATGCTGCACAAACGCATGGGCCCAGCAAAGGCACAGGCCAGGCCAGTTGCTCAGCTGGCTGGAAGAGACATGCCTTTGCAAGCACAGGCATCTTCAGGATATAGTCTTCTTGAATTTGGCTGGCAGAGATTTTTCTAAGCAGGTGTGCCTGAGGCAAGGATTCAATATTAGGGAAAAGAGTCTTTCTGCATATAGGCCCTAATAGGCCTGAAGAGAGAGAATTCAATTTACTACTTCTAAACTGTAAGGCAGCTGAGGCCCATGTGTATCACAGAGCCCTCTTGAGGTTCTAGCTTTAATTTACCAGGTTCAGGCCCCAGGTGGGAGGTAGGAAGTGTTCAATGAGCTTCCCTCAATGCCATTCTTTATCTGAGGTCAGGGCAAACTGTAGAGAACTAACCTTGACTCGTGTGGCTTATTTACAGACTCAAGGGTCACCCTTCATGGCAGCACAAGTTCACAAGCCTGCTCTGGATTAATTATACAGGGAGGAGAAAGTCTCCTTACAAGGCCGGGGCTTTGAGATCAAGAAATGATGTAATAAGAGGCAGGAAGGGAAACACAAAGGCATAGGAAAAATTCTGAGGTTTTGAATACACTGCACAGTAGAGGGAGGGAACTCAACTAAGACCTGGGGACTAGGGTTGCCACCACTGCGGAGTCCTGAACACTGCAACAGACAGCAGTGTTTCAGTGCCCTTTTCTCAGACTACATGCACAGATGGCTTTGCCCTTGGTGGCTAAGTGCACAGTGGCAAGAATAACTTCTTAGGGAGAGAATCTACCCCCAGTAAATTTATAGGTTCACAAACAACTAGAAAAAAAACTGTTTGACAGCCTGGTAGGGCTGAAACCAGAAAGGTTTCCTCTGTCTACCCTCTCTCTTCCCGATACCCCTAAATGTCTGTTGTAGTCAATGGCCACAGCTACAAAAGGGTACAGGAAGTAGTAATCAAAACAGTATGGTACTGAAACAAAAATAGACACACAGATCAGTGGAATAGAAGAGAGCCCAGAAATAAACCAATACTTTTATGGTCAATTAATCTACGACAAAGAAGGAAGAATACCAATTGGAAAAAGACAGTCTCTTCAAAAAACGGTGTTGGGAAAACTAGACAGCAACATACAAAAGAATGAAACTGGACCACTTTCTTAAACCATATGCAAAAATAAACTCAAAGACCGGGGTGCCTGGGTGGCTCAGTCAGTTAAGCCTCCAACTTAGGCCCAGGTCATGACCTCGGGGTTCATAAATTCAAGCCCCGCATCAGGCTCTGCGCTGACAGCTCAGGGCCTGGAGCCTGCTTCAGATTCTGTGTCTCCCTTTCTCTCTGCCTTTCCCCTGTTTACTCTCTCTCTCTCTCTCTCTCTCTCAAAAATAAATAAATATTTAAAAAATGAATTAAAGACCAAAATGTAAGACCTGAAACCATAAAAATCCCAGAAGATAGCACAGGTAGTAATTTCTCTAACATTAGCCATAGCAACATTTTTCTAGGTATGTCTCCTAAGCCAAGGGAAACAAAAGCAAAAATAAACTATTGGGACTATGCCATAATCAAAAAGCTTCTGCACAGCAAAAGAAACAATCAACAAAACAAGACAACCTACTGAATGGGAGAAGATATTTGCAAATGGTATATCTGATAAGAGGTTAGTATTCAAAATTATATATTTTGAACTTACACCACAATACCAAAAACCACAAATAATCCCATTAAAAATGGGCAGAAGACATGAACCTTCAAATGGCCAACAGACACGTGCAAAGATGCTCAATATCACTCATCACCAGGGAAATGCAAATCAGAACCAAAATGAGCTAACACTTCACACCTGTCAGAATGGCTCAAATCAAATATTAAAGAAACAAGTGTTGGTGATAATGTGGAGAAAAAGGAAATCTCATGCACTGTTGGTAGGAATGCAAACTCATGCAACCACTGTGACAGTATGGAGGTTCCTCAAAAAATTTAAAGTAGAATTACTGTATGGTCAAATAATTGCACTACTGGGTGCAAAACTAACAAAAACACAAATTAAAACAAAAACACTAATTCGAAAAGATATACACTCTGTATGTTTATAGCATCATTATTTATAATAGCCAAAATATGGAAGCAATTCAAGTGTCCACTCATAGATGAATGGATAAAGAAGATGTGGTGATATACACACACACACACATATATATATATACGTATATAAATATACGTATATATACGTATATATATATATATATATACGTATATATATATACACCACATTTTCTTTATCCATTCATCTATACACACACACACACACACAAAGAAATATTGCCCAGTCATAAAAAAGAATGAAATCTTGTTATTTGCAACAAGATGGATGAATCTAGAAGGATAAATGCTAAGTGAAACAAGTCAGTCAGAGAAAGACAAATATCACATGATTTCACTCATCTGTGGTATTTGAGAAACAAAAGAACAAATAAAAAAAATAGAGAGAGGAGAAAACAACAAGACTCAACTATAGAGAACAAACTGGTGGTTACCAGAGCAGACAGGGAGGATGGGTGGAATAGGTGATGGGGATTGAGAGTATAATTATCATGAATCATTATCACTGAATAATATGTAGAGTTGTTGAATCACTATATTGTCATCTCAAACTGATATAACACTATATGTTAATGATACTGAAATAAAAAATATGAAGTACTTAGCAGTTTCAAACCAAAAAGAAAAGAAAGGGTAGAGGAACATAAATATAGCCTGGGATAACTGCTTTAGACCAAGGAATCTATTTGTCTTAATAAATCTGGTTGATTTGGAGCTAGTGCTGTGATTATCTTTCATGGCCCACCTTTGCTCTATCTCTGAAGTAAGGGCCACAAGAGATGATTTCAGCTTCAGAAGCCCAGTAAGAACAACCCATTTTTGTGGAGGCTGGCTCAGAGTGTAGCTTCTGGAGGAACCCCAACTCCACTGGGGCAAGACCCTCCTAGTGTGAAGCCCAGAGAGTATGCACTGGGGATGTACTTGAACTTGATGTTCCACAAGTCCCTTAGAATTTACAAACTCTTGCAGTGATGTAATCTGTGGACTTTAATTTCTGACAACTTCATAGCAGGAGCGAGTTCATATTTGCATTAAGGACATATCTATTTTGTTGATGTTTTATTACTGAGTGTTAATACATTATAATACATTAAGATGCTATATGATCACTGCAGAATCTCTATAGGCTACAATATGACTGGATGTAATTTGAAACAGAAAACAAGATGAGGAAGAAACATTTAAGTACACACTGGTCCAGGATTGAATTTTACTGATGTACTGTTCTGACCCATTTCAGAGCCTTCTATCCACTAGAGGTGCTTGGAGGACGCCAAAGGAGTCATGGTTAGTGTGGGAGGACTGGCTTCAAGAAGCAGGAGCAGGACTAGTAGACTGTTGATCTCTTCCCACAAAGGGGGCTAGCCACACTCCTGATTAACCACTGACCTACCCCTTTAACCCAATGGAACAGAAGATGAAGAAAGCTAAAGAATACTGCAGAGTAGGGGGTAGGGTGGCCCTCCTGTTGTCTACTCACTCATCTCCATCCCCCCCCCCCACACACACACACACAGGAGTAAAGTGACTTCTCAGATTGCTTAATCTAGAAGGACAAATAGGGAAGTGTAGTCAGGACTGTTCTCTCTCCCATTCTCTCCCCTATTCATCTTGGGAGCTAACCTGCCCACAGACAACACACACCTAAGAGAGAAAAAGAAGGGGCTTATGCTTGTAGTTTTAAGAGGAAGTTTAAGTCAGGAACCATGTTCAAAGGTCTTTCTCACCTAAGACACTCCATAAGTCAGTCAAGTGGTATTTACTGAATACCTTTGATGGCCCAGGCACTGTGCTAGGTGCCCTGCCCCCATCATCACAAATGAGGACCACGGTGACTATGCCAGATGTGTCTTACCATGGGCTGACAATGTAACAAACTGATTTTCACATCCGGTGAACTAATCTCATGACTGGGATAAAGAAGCTGTGAAACAAGCAAATAAGGTGGAGCATACTGAAAGAATAATCAAACTGAGACATGAAATTATCAAATATTTTATGATAAATTGTTTAGTGACATTTGTATGTTTGGATGTTCCTTTCATGGTTTTAACTTTCTAGGAAATCAGAACAGCATTTCACAAGTATCTAAAAGAGGCAAAATTAGGAATACAATTTGACTCCATTTCTTGGAACTCCAGGATAATAACAATAATAACATTTACTAAATATAGCCAGGCACTGTGCTAGAAGTATCACGCTTATTATTTCTTTTAATCCACAGAATAATCCTTTGAGGAAGGTAGTATTTTCCTTATATGACCGATGAGGAAACTGCACTCAGGCTCCTGTTTTACTGCCAAGCCCCTCCTTGTAGCCAACAGGCCTTCCTCATAGGAGCTTAGGCACTATTGTCTATTTTGCTCCACTTGATTCAGCCTCTTAATGTTTGCATAAAAGAAAGTCTCTCTGGTGGTCTGATCTCAGAGCCCCAGCCTTTAACCCACAACATATACAGGGATGTTGACTGGCAGTTGTTTCTAACAGCAGGCAAATGGAAACAACCTATTTGCCTAAATTGAAACTGGCTACTAGAGTATGATCTAAACATCTGATGTTAAACTGAGGGAACTGGGCAAAATGGGTGGAGGGGAATGGGAGATATACGCTTCCAGTTATGGAATGGATAAGTCCTGGGGATAAAAGTTGCAGCATTGGGAGTACAGTCAATGATACTGTAATAACAATGTAATAGGACAGATGGTAGCATAATGTATAAACTTGTCAAATCACTAAGTTGTACACCTAAAAGCAATGTAATATTGTGTGATGACTATACTAAAAAAAAAAATAGGAATAGGGTCAAGGTCAAAGGTTCAGTCCCTATTTCAACCAATGGCTTCATCATTCTGTTCTGTGGTTGCAGAATGTACCCAACCCTGGTTAGTCACATTACAAAATAATAATAATAATAGTAATATATATATACATATATATACATATAGTATATGTATATGTAGTACACACATATATATGTACTGTATATGTAGTATATAGTATATAGTATTATACTATATATACTATATAGTAATATATAGTAATTATAGTAATAGCAATAATTTTTGCACTTACTCTAGGTGTTAATTAAAACCAGATAAGATGATATTTGAAGTTTTTCTATCCTCCATTGTTTTAGGAATTTAATAAATTCTCAAGATTTCTTATGGTTAAAAAAAAAATAAGCTGAGCAAAAACACTGAATGCAAGACATGAGAAAATAGTTTCGTCAAAGAGTGCTCATATGAGACAGGACTCTATATAGTCATACTGTTCAGGATTGTCTTCAGGCTCCAACACCTGCTGGCCAGGTAACATTGTGCGAATCTCTGCCTCAACTTCCTCACATGTAACATGGGATTATAATAACAACCGTAACACAGTTTTTGTGAGAATTATGAGTTAACAAATGTAAAGGACTTAGATCAGTACCTACTAATATTATTATATGTGTATTATTTCATTTATATTTGTTAATGTAAGGACAGAAAAAAGACTTATATATACCATATGTTAACTGTGATTGAAAATTAGTGGTAAGATATAAAGTTATATTTATTTCCTCCTTCAGTCTTCTTATATTCTCCATTTGTTCCTACAGTATTCATGCTATTAAAAATGCAAGTTGCAGGGGTGCCTGTGTGGCTCAATCAGTTAAGTGTCCAGTTCCCCATTTTGGCTCAAGTCATGATCTCACACTTTCGTGGGTTCGAGTCCCACATTGGGCTCTGCGCTGGCAGCACGAAGTGTGCTTGGGATTCTCTTTCTTCCTCTTTCTCTCTGCCCCTCCCCGCTTCCACTGTCTCTGTCTCTCTCAAAATAAATACACTTAAACAAATATTGTAAAGATGCAAGTTGCCATCACATGTTGCTTGCTTAAAAGAGGCAATTTCTTGAGATTCCCTTTAATGTTGGAAAACTGAGGCAGATGATAAACAAGTGAGTAGTGAAATAACTATAGCACAACTTAAAAAGAAGTAATTCTGGAATATTATATGGGAAATCACCATGATGAAGGAAGCTTGACTATTTTAAATAAGGAACTGATTTGATTAAGAACATATTAGTAGTGTACAATAAGACTGATTGAAAATAAGGAAATGTCATTTAATATCTGTATCAAATCCCTCTTTTATATGAAGATAAAGGTGCCAAAAAGATAATGACTTTCTCGTTTCTCTGTAAAATCCAACCTTTACCTAACAAAACTGGCATGAGTTTGAATTTTAACCACGTAAAAAAAAAAAATCTTTTTTTAAGTTAAGCTGAACTCCAAGTTATTGTTTTATGAAATAAGCTCACAAAGATAACCTTGACAATCCCCCTTTCCATTTTGTTTCTGGACCCCCCAAACCTACAAGGACTACTTCTACGGTGCCTCCATTGGATGGCCTCCATGAATCTCCCATTCATCTCACCCCATTAAAGCACCTTAAACTTCTTCTCACTGAGTCTCACTTCCAGAACATCAGCCTTTGCTCACATAACGACTGCATTTTTCATGCTTTTGTGGCTCAGCATGCTACTGTACCTTCTTGATTCTCAAAATTACTCATGAAGAATTTCTTCTCTTCTCATCATATCCCTGAATTTTCTCAGTTTCCTGTTTATGCATTGTTTCTGCAACATGCACTACTATTTCTGAAGAGTTCACTAAGAATCAGCTGTTTATTCTCAGAGTTTACTCACCTAAACAGAGCTCTACAAGATCTAAGCCATTAACCATGATGAAAATCAGGGCACTACTTTTTTCACTTTTTTCCTGCGTATTTTTTCCATGTGCAGAGCCTCCTTTGAAGTTAATAGGAGCCCTCCATGTGGAAAAGATTCCAAATGATACAAAACAGAATGGGAACTAAGCTCGTCATCTATTTCTCCCATTCAAGGACAAAAATATACACACATAAAGGAAAAGATACCTCATAATTAGCAAGGTCTGAGTAGAATTAGGGATATTTTACTAAAAATAATTCAGAGAGCTTCTTTAAGAGAGAAAAAAAGAAATCACCTTAGTAAATATTGGGTCATTTAATAGAAAGTTACTGAGCAATTTATATGTGTCAGCACACTGAAAATACAAGGATAAGCCCACCCCCAATATAAAAATAAAAATAAGCACAGTCCCTGAACTTCATGGAGCTTATACACAAATGGGAGAATAGACACTAAGCGAAGACTCGTACGGGCACATGTACAATCACAGCTGTGGTTGGTGCTGCCAGGAATTGGTTCAGTACTTTAAGAGCCCTGACCTTCACGGGGTATGCGAGAAGATGAACTTGAAAATTTTAAAACTTCAACTAAAATCTGAAGAGTTTGGGGTGGGAGCATGGGATCAGGTGGTCACAGCACAGAAAGCAAGAGCGGGCCCTTGCAAAACAAGCCTGGAAAGGAGGCAGACCATGCATGGTTGTGTGATTTATGTGAAGAGATTTGGTCTTTATTCTGAGAGGAACGGGAAGCCTTTGAAGTGTTTCAAGTAGGGCAGCAACATAAGATTTGCATCATGAAAATTTCCCTTCTAGCTCTGGTTTGGCGAAGAGATTAGAGCGAGGAGAAAGGAGGCAAGGAAAGTGGATAGAATCCTAAGTTCTAGACAATGGTAACTTTGATGACAGTGGCAGAAATGGGCATAAAGACAAGTGGGCAGATTTGAGGAATATATAGGAGGAAAAGGCAATGTGACAATGATAAACTGGAGATGGAAGATGAAAGAGAATAAGGTGTCAAGGGAGAGAATAAGGTGTCGAGGACGACACCCAAGGTTTAAGTTTCTGAAACTGGACAGCCTGTGGAGGCAGGTTCACTGAGAGAGAGTAAAAGAGCCATCTTTATGGAGGAAATAAGTCACGGGTTCAGTGTGGGCATGTCAAAATGTGAACATGTAAAATAAACCATTTGCTATAGAGAAGTCTTGATCAGATACACAGAGTTGTAATTGTTGGCTGTGGGTGTGATTGAAGCTATAGGTATGAAAAAATGACATAAAGTGTAAGTTTGAGTAAGAAAAGAAGAGGACCCTGGACTGAGGCTTGAGGAAAACCAACATGTAAAGTCTGGGAAGGGAAGATGAACCCACAAAGGAGAGATGAGTGGCTAGAAGCTGGGAGAACAAAATAGGGGATACTGCACCCACAGAAATCAAATGAATGATTTAATATGACAAACGGATGGAAAAGGTCAAATGCCACTGTGAGAGAAAGTGAGATTCAAAATTTTTAAAATACTCAGAAAATACCCCCCAAAATTGATTTGGGTAACATGGAGGTTACTGAAGAGATAACACTCAAAATATTTAACAACCAGTATGGGATCATCCTGACCAATGTGAAAAGGTGTGGGGGTCACAGTGCTGGAGCAGAACACTGGAGACCTCCTTCTGTACCTGATCTTTGCCTCTAATTTCTAAATAAAGAGGAAAGTTGGGGGATTCTGAGAAAGAAGCCTCAGTGTCTCTGATAATAGACAGGCACTTGGGGGAGCAAGCAGCGAAATAACTGGTATAAAAGCTTTCAATATTTGAACAACCACTGTGGTTCCACTAATAAACACATGCTGGCTGCACAACCTTACCCAGCATTGTTTGTGTGGCTTGGGGGAGAGGGGAAGCTGCCAGACTGAAATGCATGAGTGATGGAGTAGAAAGTCTCCCAGGCAACCCTGATTTCATATTGATAAATCATACCTTTACAACATCTTCTAAATGCAGAAAAACATTGTTCCAAAATTAAAAAAAAAAAAAAAAAGAATTGTCCAACGAAGAAAACATATTATCAAAGAGATATATTAAAAAGCTCCTGGTGGGGTGCCTAGGTGGCTCAGTCGGTTAAGCGTCTGACTTCAGCTCAGGTCATGATCTCACAGTTCATGAGTTCAGGCTCCACGTCGGGCTCTGTGCTGACAGCTCAGAGCTTGGAGCCTGCTTTGGATTCTGTGTCTCCCTCTCTCTCTGCCCCTCCCCTGCCCTCCTCTGTCTCTCTTTCTTTCTCTCAAAAATAAATAATAAAACATTTTTTAAAATTACCAAAAAAAAAAAAAAAAAAAACCTCCTGGAAATTTTCTCATAAAGAGAAGCAACAAGATGGATTTTATTCAACCAGTCAGGCCAAAGTGTTTTGAAGAACAAAGCCCCTGACACACTGCCTTATACAAAACAGCCATTCAAAAAGTGTTAGCTATTATTATAATAAGATTATAAAAAAAATATGCCAGAGAGTGATAGGTAGAAGTATAACAATTCCTGGGTAATATAACACTCTAAGAAAAAGAAATCAGGGGGTGCCTGGGTGGCTCAGTTGGTTAAGCATCTGACTCTTGATTTTGGCTCAGGTCATGATCTCATGGTCTGTGGGATCGAGCCCCTCATTGGGCTCCATGCTGACAGTATGGAATCCTGCTTGGGATTCTCTCTCTCCTCTCTCTCTGCCCCTCCCCTGATTTCATGCTCTCTCTCTCCCTCAAAATAAATAAACTTTAAGAGAAAAATAAAAAGCAGTCAATCTATGATACTATTTTAGTGAATAATAAAGAAGTTCTATTAGAATCTCTTCTTCCCTGGACATTTATTTTGTTCATTATCTGAATTTAGCACTTATAGCATCTTGTCTTGAATTACTTGCGATCGTGTTTACCTTGCTTCCATTTTCCCAGTTAGATTACAGCTTGGCTGAAAGCATGGATGTTCTGGGTTTGTGTGTCAATTCTGCTGTCTACTAGCTGCATGGACCTGGGCCACGTACTTACTCTGACAAATCATTTTTTTTCATCTGAAAGTTGGAGCTAAGAGTCCTAACTCAAGTAGGTACTGTGAGTACTAGATGAATATACATAAAGCAATCAGTAGAATGTCTGGGATATGATAAATGTTCAATAAATGGTAGATATCATTGTGAAGTAGAGATTATCACTGGCCTGACCCCCAGAATTCAGGAAACTTCTAAGTAGAAGCTTCAACCTCACCTTTTAGAAACGAATTAACCGCTATAATAGAAAAAGAAATATTTGAGGATGACGCCTGTGCAGATGAATCAGGAGGTGCCAGAAGCGCCCAACAGTTATTTCAGACTTATTATAATAAAATCCCCCTCTGGATGTTGATCCCAAACCCTAATAAAAAGACCCTGCTTTCACCTGTTGGGGGAGTTATAGCTTTGGCCATGATTCCCCATGATTACCTTGTTTGTAGAATTAAAGTACTCTTGGGAGGTAAATCCACCTCATATAGTCTATGTCTATATCTATAGTTCACCAAGGAGAACACCCACTGTGGTTGACCCAGTAACATAATTTTGCTTTATGCTCCTTTGGAATACTTATACTTTCCTCAGATCATAGGTTAGTTAATAAATCATTGGTACAATAGCTCTAAATCAGGGGCAAACCCAACACCAAGGGCTTTTTGTAAACACATAACAGGTAGACAGTGCAGTCTGGGAGACATCTACTAAATAAAGGTCAAGAATGATAAATGAAGAGCTCTTCCATCTAAAATGACAATAGCACCTGCTGGAGTCTAAATACAATCCATAATTGGTTGATTAGCTCTAAATGTTAATCAAATTTAAATCATGCATTATTTTTCTGGTGGCATATTTAGGTGGGAAACTTGAATGGTCATTCTAGGCAAGCCTGAAGTGACAACTGTCAGTAACAACTACATTCTTAAGATCCATTTTCCCCGTCGGGATGACAAAAAGTGATGTTTAAAATTAATGAGCAGTTTGGGGGCGCCTAGGTGGCTTAGTTGGTTAAGTGTCTGACTTTGGCTCAAGTCATGATCTCATCGTCTGTGGGTTCAAGCCCCGCATCGGGCTCTGTGTTGACAGCTCAGAGCCTGGAGCCTGCTTTGGATTCTGTGGCCCCCCTCTTTGCCCTTCTCCTGCTCATGGTCTGTCTCGCTCTGTCTCTCAAAAATAAATAAATGTTAGCAAAAAATTAAAATTAATGAGCTTTAATATATTCTACATGTTCTCTTCTGCATGTCAACCTCACCGTTTATGTCATTATTTTATAGGTAATTTACATCCCTGACCATTTACTTCTAGATTTTAAAACATGTAACTTTTTCTTTCATTCAACATTTTTTGGATACCTATAATGAGCAGTCTCTAAGTAAGACACAGAGAATTTAGCAAAGAAAATGGCAACTACAGCCCCTGATCTCAGGTTTTAAGGGCAAGTGAGGGAGAAGATTAAACAAAGAAAAGTACAGACACTGGGTGAGAAAAATACATGTTCTTATGGAAACATATAGGAGAGAACTGAAAATAGTGCCGAAGTCAGGGAAGTTACTCCTAAGGGAGCGATGTTTAAACTAAGGAAAATAAGAAGATATTATTCAGGCAAAAAATGGAAAAGATGTTCCAAGTACAGAAAAAAAGCACATCTAAAGCCCCACCTGGGATAGAGTCAGAACCACTGAGGGCACTGACTGAAGGTCACTGTTGCTGCAGCACAGAATTCGGGAATGCTAGTGGCAAGAGAAGGAGCTAGAAGTAGTCAAGGGATAGAAAAATGGATGCTAAAGTTTGGACTTTATCCTAAAAGTAAAGAAAAATTACTTTTGAGTGGTTGTAAGCAAGGGTGTGACATATTCAGATTTTTTTTTTGTTTGCACCAAAACAAAACAAAACAAAGCAAAACAACATCTGATGTTTTACTCGTTTGTCATTTCAGCAAAAAGTTTTAGGAGAGTGTTGGATTCTGGTTAAAGTGTTTTAATTATAATTATTTGTGGATTTTAATTAACTCATATTATTCCTGATCTCCTTAAACATGGCAAATTGAAAATTGGCTGTAACTGAAGATACTCTGTGAGAGAACTTAATAAAGTGAGCTTCATCTAACAGATGAAATCCTGATTTCTACTGAAAACCAAAGAACATATAAGTAACAGGCATTTTGATTTCTGATGGGAAATGGAGAGGCCCTGGTAAATATCAGTCATCCAGAGCAGCTATTTTGCTTAATCCCGTAAACTAGTTGCAGATGTTGGCTCAAACAGCTAGGCTTTGCATGTGTAATTTAAAAATTGTCTCATATTTCTAAACCTGACTCCGTATGCACCGGAAGTCGGTGACATGAATTATGAACTTCAGGAAGAGGAGAAGTACAAGAAATACCAGAAGTGATAGGAGATAATATTCGGAGCAGTGGTCGAGCTATGTGCACAGGATAACTGAAGGATGACACGGTTCCTTCCTCTAGGACGTGGATCCTGCAACCAGGCATTTGAAAATGAAACCCTGCAAGTGGATGTACCAAACAAGAGGAAGTCATTTATAGATAGTTGAGTTCTCAAAAACAAATCCTCCTTTTCCTTTCCCCTCCTCCTCTTTACAGCAGGTCAACAGGAAGACCAGAGTTGCTGGAGAAGTTAAAAACTTTCGAAGAGAAAAAAACTGAGAATACAAATTTTGCTAACACTTTCTTACCTTAATTAAGAAGATCATTTTTAGTAGACTGGGGCAGGAAACAAGAAAGTGAGTTACTATTATACTAAGGTTTTATTTATGTTAGTGCTTACTCATAAAAGACATTTATGAAAAGTCAATAAGGACTTGAATTAAAACTTAGAAAAGGAGCTGGAGGTGGTAGAAGTCCATATATAAAGATTTCATATTGCATTGTAGACCAAGAATAACCATAGGTATTAGAAATGACTTAAATTATGATGACGACATCATTTCAGATTCATATTTGCATTTCCCAAGCTCATTTTTATTTATGTACACTCTTCCCAAGCAGTGCTCCGTTCAGGCAATAGAAAAGGCAGTGCATCAAAAAATCTACCCACAGGAATAATCCATCACGCACTAACAGTGTAAATAACCTCACCAGAGTCAGGACGAAAACTTCGGCCAATTATTTGGTGAGGCAAATGCACAGTGCAAAGCTTCAAGGAATTCAGATTCATTTATGAAACTAGGACACTCATTTCGTGAAGAGGGAACATTCACCCTGTAGAATTCAGCCTAACAGAACTCCCTACTAAGGAGAGGAATGGGTTGGTTGTTGAGTCAGAAAGATTTCATAGGAACTTTAGGGGTAAGACATTTTATTTCTTAGTTTTGCTAAGATTCTATATGTTTACAATTTGGTTAAGAGACCACCTCTGAAAAGTCTTACATAATTATATACTTATATAATTAGGAAATATATACTGCTAAACAAATAAACTACATTGATCTTTCCAGGATTTTTCAGATAAATCTGAGCCCAGCATTAAGTCTTTCAAGCTGTTAGGACCACTGCAATTAAATCACAAGGATGAAAGAGTGTATTAGGAATTACTATTAATTTTCTTAGGTGAGAAAATAGTGGTTTGGACATAAAGCAGAATGACTTTTTTTCTTAAGAAATGTGGGGGCTGGAGTATTTGGAGATGAATTGTCATGATGCCTGCCACTTACTTACAAATAGTACACACACACACACACACACACACACACACACACACACACACACAGATACAGCAAACATGACCAAGAGTTAACCTCTGCTAAATCTAGATAGTAAGTATATATGGACATTCACAGAACTATCCTTCTAGCTCTTCTGTATATTTGGCAATTTTCATAATGTCATGTCAGAGTAAAGACCCAGCCCTATCATTTGCAATGAAGTAACCTTAAGAAAGTCACTTTAAGACTGCGACTCTACGTTCTTCATCAATCAATGGGGACAATGATAACCAAACTTTCATAAAGCTCTTGAAAGTATTCAACAAGAATACTTTGGTATTTCAACATAGAAGCCTTGGTTTTAATGCTTGGCCCCTAAAAGCACTCAATAGATGCTAAACATTAGCATCATTAGAAGACACTGAACTGAAACACCTCCTGGTCTTTAAACAAACAGACAAATAAACAAACAAACAAAGTTATGCCACATTAGTGTTTAGAATTGCTCTGGCCTTTCACATAATACAAACTAACATGAGAGACCAATGTATGCTATTAAACCTATGTCCACTGACTTTATATAAAGATGAGATTTCAATATTAAAAAAAATTACAATCACCATGCAAACTACTCCCAAGGGAAAGTTAATATGATTCCACAGAAGCTTTAAGAGACCTGCTCATTGAAATGTCTGGAGAGAGAAGAAAAGGAGGGAATCCATAAAGGGATAAGGGATTTACGGCAAGTAGAATTTTGAACTGACATGTATAGCTATAATCTGGGAAATCTGAGACCCTAAGATCAGAAGATATATACTTTTTAAAAAATATAATTTATTGTCAAATTGACTTACATAAAATACCCAGTGCTCATCCCAGGAAGTGCCCTCCTCAATACTCATCACCCATTTTCCCTCTCCCCCAACACCCCCCATCCACCCTCAGTTTGTTCTCTGTATTTAAGGGTCTCTTGTGGTTTGCCTCCCTCTCTCTCTGTTTGTAACTACTTTTTCCCCTTCCCTTTCTCCATGGTCTTCTGTTAAGTTTCTCAAGATCCACATATGAGTGAAAACATATGATATCTGTCTTTCTCTGACTGATTAATTTCACTCAGCATACCTTCCAGTTCCATCCATGTTGCCGCAAATGGCATGATTTCATTCTTTCTCATTGCCAAGTAATATTCCAAAGAACCACATCTTCTTTATCCATTCATCTACTTTTTTGAGAAAAAAGTAAAATTGTTCTCACATGGGATTATCCCATGACAAAACAACATTTTTAAAAAAATTACAATAAAATGTCCCAGCAATTTACACTAATGCTGGGATTAATGCTCTGACATTTAGGTAGCTTGACAGAGGTTCAAGATAGAGCAAGTCTGTACTGATGCCTAGAAAGGAGCCCACAGGCTGATCACAGATCCTCCCATATCTAAACTGACATGGTCAACATCAGCTTTCTTTCCTAGGAGCATTCTCAGCATTCCTCAGCATTCTCTTGGTGAAATATCTTGAGAATGTAAGAATGTCTCTGTATTTTGAGGATCTTGGGCTAAACACTAACTAAGGAAAAGTTCTATAATGTTATTGCACTGAGTATGAAAAGATTCGTGCTTCAGGGACAGAAACTACAATTTGTCTTGGTCATGGTGAATTTGGAGCATACTTATGTTGAGCGGATTTGATTTCAATATGGGAGGCAATGAACGAAAACAACAAAAGAGCTCTATTGGAAATATATACAAAAATTTCTCAACTTCTTTTTCTATTTTCACTGTGATAGCGAACCAGTGACATCCTTTCAAAAAGACCTTCCGGGAAATGGGCAGAAAACATGAATAGACACTTCTCTAAAGAAGACATCCAGATGGCCAACAGGCACATGAAAAGATGCTCAACGTCACTCCTCATCAGGGAAATACAAATCAAAACCACACTCAGATATCACCTCACGCCAGTCAGAGTGGCCATAATGAACAAATCAGGAGACTATAGATGCTGGAGAGGATGTGGAGAAATGGGAACCCTCTTGCACTGTTGGCGGGAATGCAAACTGGTGCAGCCACTCTGGAAAACAGTGTGGAGGTTCCTCAGAAAATTAAAAATAGACCTACCCTATGACCCAGCAATAGCACTGCTAGGAATTTACCCAAGGGATACAGGAGTGCTGATGCCTAGGGGCACTTGTACCCCAATGTTTATAGCAGCACTCTCAACAATAGCCAAATTGTGGAAAGAGCCTAAATGTCCATCAACTGATGAATGGATAAAGAAATTGTGGTTTATATATACAATGGAGTACTACGTGGCAATGAGAAAGAATGAAATCTGGCCCTTTGTAGCAACGTGGATGGAACTGGAGACTGTTATGCTAAGTGAAATAAGCCATACAGAGAAAGACAGATACCATATGTTTTCACTCTTATGTGGATCCTGAGAAACTTAACAGAAACCCATGGGGGAGGGAAAGGAAAAAAAAAAAGAGGTTAGAGTGGGAGAGAGTCAAAGCTCTGTCTTAAAAACTGAGAACAAACTGAGGGTTGATGGGGGGTGGGAGGGAGGGGGGGGGTAGGTGATGGGTATTGAGGAGGGCACCTTTTGGGATGAGCACTGGGTATTGTATGAAAACCAATTTGACAATAAATTTCATATATTGAAAAAAAAAGATCTATAAGAACTTGGGCATGTTGCATCACAAAAAAAAAAAAACAACAAAAAACAAAAAACAAAAAAGACCTTCAGGTATAGAACATGGCCATCATCACTAACAGAATATCCCATGACACCTTTGTAATCAGTGAAGTTTTCTAATTTGTCTTTCACTAACCTTAATTGGCTAAAATGAAGGAAATGGGGCTCTCTCACTATAACAAATACAGAAATTAGCGTCTCTACACTAGAGTTTCAGCATGTGCGCTGGCCAAAGGATATAAGCCCTTTTGCTCCTCTTAACAATTCACTTGGTAACTGTACTGAATTTCACCATCTTCTTAAAGCTCCCAAGTAACTCCCACTCCCCAGGCAGTTAACAACCACCCCAGCTTCCTGTTTTATCAAGCAAATTGAGATGATCAAGAATAAGGCATAACAACCTTTCTCCTCAATTTCTGTGACATTTCTGTTTCAGTAGGAATTTCTGTGACATCTCTCTTTTAGTAGGAATTTCAATAGTATTGCATATTCATTCATCTTCTTTTTCATTAATTTCTAAACATATTCATTTATTTTTTATAAAGGATAACTTTATGTCATAGGCAAAATATACTAATCTTTAATTAAATAGCAGGAAAACTAATTCAGTGGCAAAAGAATCACCTCCTAATGATGAAATCATGTTTATGCTAGAAAAGCAAGGATGGTTAGTAAATCTATCAATATAATAAATTACATAACTTGTTCAATATGTAAGAGCATAATAATCTCAATTAAATGCTCATTTCTGAAAGAGAATGTCAGATACAGAGAAAAAGATGAATTCATTTCTTTATCACAATAAATCTATTTTAAACTATAAGCTAACATCAAATGATAACAAACATTCATTCCTATTAAATAAAACACTCCCATTACAAACAGGTAAGATAAAAATTATAATTAAATGAAAAATTATTAGAGAATCCAGTCAATTCCCACTGATACACAATAAGTGCTTAAAAATCAATAGTATCACATAGCAATAAATAATTAGTATACTTAAAAAACATTTCCTTCATAATCACAGCATAAGGGTATTTCTACATTATTTTACATTTTAACAATAAATGTGAATTTACCTACATTAAGGGAAAAAACAGGAAATTATAATAATTAACTGAAGAAATCACCATCTGATTGGATGGGATAAAAGAATGTGAAATAACAGGACTTCTTCTCATAGTAATTTATAGGCTTTACAAATATCTTATCAAAATTCAAATAGAATTGTAGTTGCAACATGACAAGATTTTAATCTTCAACTGAAAGAATGAGTAATGTACAAAAGGAAAATACAGTTTTTAAAAAGAGGAGTAATGAAAGGAAATGACCTAGCAGATATTAAAATGTATTAGACAGCTGCAATAATTTAAAAGTGGGTCACTGTACGAAAATCAACAAATGGCGGGACAGGATACAAAACCCAGATACAGATCCTAGGATAAGAGCTCATCTATGACCTGGACTGGGGCCAGAATTCTGCCATTTATCCACTGTATGACCTAGAGTGGACTAGTTAACTTTTCTAAGCTTGAGTTACATCATTTATAAACAGAAGAAACAATGCAACCTACTTTATAAGGTGCTGTAGAAATGTAAGGATTGCACTTAGTGCAATACGTAGCCATAGAGGAAGCTCTCAAGAACTATGAGCTGCTATGATTATCATTATTATTATTGACATTATTATATGATTAAGGAAGTGTTGCAAATCAACAGTGATGAGATAGATCATTCAATTATATTTGGACATCTGCTCCTCTGGAATAAAATTTTAACAATAATTATTATATTATTATTGTCACTGTCAATAATAATAATGTATAAAGCACAGTACTCAGTGCTTTACATACACAAATGCGTTTAATCACATTAATTCTAAGAGGTAGATACAATAATCACATCCCTTTTGCAAATGGGGAAACTAAGGCACAGAGCTGTTATGTAACTTGCCCATGGCAGGCAAGTAGCAGAGCCAAATATTGAAGCCTGACAATCAGGCTTCAGAATCCATCATGCTTTTAACACCTACACTCTGCTCCCCAAGTTAGTGCCTTACTTTCTTTTAAAAAAATTTTTTTGGGGGGGCACCTGGGTGGCTCAGTCGGTTAAGTGTCTGACTTCGGCTCAGGTCATGACCTCGAGGTTTGTGAGTTCGAGCCCCGTGTTGGGCTCTGTGCTGACAGCCCGGAGCCTGGAGCCTGCTTCGGATTCTACGTCTCCCTCTCCCTCTGCCCCTCCCCTGCTCACGCTCTGACTCTCTCTGTCTTTCGATAATAAATAAACGTTAAAAAAACATTTTTTAATTAAAAAAATAAATTTTTTTAATGTTTATTTAAAAAATATTTTTTAATGTTTTATTTATTTTTGAGACAGAGAGGGACAGAGCATGAGCAGGGGAGGGACAGAGAGAGAGGGAGACACAGAATCCAAAGCAGGCTCCAGGCTCTGGGCTGTCAGCACAGAGCCCCATGCGGGGCTCGAACTCACGGACCGCGAGATCATGACCTGGGCTGAAGTCACACACTTAACCAACTGAGCCACCCAGGCACCCTGTTCTTAATGCTTATTTTTTAGAGAGATAGACAGTGTGGGGGGGGGAGGGGAGGGGCAGAGAGAGAGGGAGACACAGAACCTGAAACAGGCTCCAGGCTCTGAGCTGTCAGCACAGAGCCCGATGTAGGGCTTGAACTCACAAACCGCGAGGTCATGACCTGAGCCGAAGTCAGACACTAACCGAATGAGTCACCCAGGCATCCCCTGCCTTACTTTCTACTATGATAAATCCCAAGTGAATTACAGGGACAAATTACAATAAAGCCTTCATAAAAATGCTACAAATACATGGGTAAATATTTAGCTTCTCTTGAGGTGGACACTACCTTCCTAAACATAAATGCAGTAGAAAAAAGAGAAAAAAAAAGAGCAATAGGTATTACTACAAAACATGTTTTTAAACTTTACCTCAAAAACTTTGTAAGTAAAATTAAAACATACAAGAGTTAATGAAAAAAATACTTGCTAATCAATACAACAAATTATCAGTGTCATTTTGTATAAAATTTGTTATGAATCGAAAAGTACAAAAACTTTAAAAGAGAATATTAGCAAAGGCATGAACAGCTAATTACAAAAAAGAATACTAGTGGTTAACACATGAAAAATATTTCTCTCACTAGTAAGTTATAGACATAAATGATTAAGGTTTAAAGGATAGAAGTATGTGAGCAGTAAGAAAATAATTTCATTTTCATATAACCATCAGAAGAAAATATAAGCAAGTTAAATATAAATGCTGCAAAAAATTGAAAAATTTGTCCAGATCAAAATTACAATTTTTGTTTCATAATGTACAATAAAATCAAATGACACTCAGAAAATACTTGCACAATAAGAAAATAACATAACAGTCCCTTCAAAATGGGCAGAGACACAATCAGACATTTCATTGGAGATGAATGATATCTCTTAATATCTCTTAAATATCTTAAAGGATGCCTTACAAGCTTCAATAAGTGAAATGAAAATCAAAATAATACATTATTGTTCCCATCAAATTATCCAAAATTATATAAAATATAATTATCCAGTGTTGGGAATTCAGGTACTTGCATATATAGTTGTAGGGGTCTATAAACTGGTTCAGCTGTTGTATTTTTTTTAGGAAACACTGGAAATAAAACAATCCTATCCTCAGGGGAATCATTAAATTAACAATGGCACATCTACACTGTGCAATATACAGTAATACTATATACCAGTTAAAGAAGTTTAGTTGTCTTCTGTGTGTTTACATGGAAAAATCTCTAAGACATCATTAAGTGGCTAAAGTTACTTCAAAAAAAAATCGACTAAGCGTCTACCATACACCAGGTTCTAAGTGCTACGGATCTACCAATTAACAAAAACAGACAAAAAGTCCTTGCCTTTGTGGAGCTTGTAACTACAGTGTAAAAAAACGTACAATATTTGCGACCACTTTTATTTTTTAAAATCCCAAACCATGTATGTGTGTGTGTGTGTGTGTGTGTGCGCGCGCATGTGTTTGGGTGTGTGTGTATGCATGTATATGTACTCTAAAATGACAAGAGAGGTTATATCTATGGAAGTGAGTGGGATCGGGTGAGAGTCAAGCATATATCTACTTGTTCAGCACTATGTAATTTCTTCATAATGAAAATGTGTTCCTATATTTCTTATGTAACAAATGAACATTACAACTTCAAAATCAAACACTACATTGAAACTTTTACAAATTAGCTATGTAGTGCACACAAGGGAAGGCTTGAAGCAAAAAATAAAAAAAAAACACTTCAGGAGCCATTTCTGCCTTTTTATTTATTTTTTACTTTTTTTAAAAGTTTTTTTTTTGTTTATTTACTTTGAGAGAGAGAGAGCATGAGCAGGGGAGGGGCAAAGAGAGGGAGAGAGAGAAAATCCCAAGCAGGCTCCACACTGACACTGCAGAGCCCGATGCAGGACTCGAACTCATGACTCATTAGATCATGACCCAAACCGAAATCAGGAGTCAGACGCTCAACAGACTAAGCCACCCAGGCACCCCTTTGCCTTTTTAGAGTTACAACTCTATCCTGACAAACTACTTAAAAAGTGTCTGTGGCCAAGGGACTAGATGATGATCTAACTGGTGAGGAATGGAAACGAGAGCAACCTGAAGCTGCAGCAGATGTGGGCGAGACACCAGGAGCAGGAAGGGGTGTGTGTAGGAGGGCAGGGCAACCAGTGTGCGTCCATCACAAGCCTGTATGTAGGAATAAAGTGGAAACTTCTCTGAGATGTGGAATGGAGATTAAAGAAGTAGAAATTAAAACAGTGAGAGCTACTTGTTGAGAACCCGGGAAATGATACAACCCCGATGTCCATAAATACTGAAATTAGTCATAGATGGAAAGACTCTAAGATGTCATTTATCTGTTAGTTCAGGGGAACATTCAGATCTGAAATTATGGTGGTTGATAAAATAATAGTGAGAGAAAACAAAATGTTTAAATGTTACAAAAATTCCAGAGAATTCAACTCACCCAGGCACTGAACTTACCTGGAATCAAACACATCATGCTTTGCAATAAAACAGGAGAAAGAGGAAAAAAAGAGGCAGAGGGAGGAAAAGAAGGAAGCAGGGAGGAAAGGGGTAGCTGTGAGCTAGCTAGTAGGAGAGAGCAAGGAGAAGTCCTTAGTTCTCTCAGGTACCCTTTTCCCTGGAAAAACAAAACCAGGCCTCTTCTGCCTCAAGAAAAAAACCATAGCTGATGGGCTGCCTGGGTGGCTCAGTCGGTTAAACGTCCAACATCGGCTCAGGTCATGATCGGGTTTGAGCCCCATGTAGGGCTCTGTGCTGACAGCTCAAAGCCTGTAACCTGCTTCGGATTCTGTGTCTCCCCCTCTCTCTGCCCCTTTCCTGTTCACTCTGTCTCTCAAAAATGAATAAATGTTAAAAAATAAATAAATAAATAAAATTCTTAAAAGACCACAGCTGAAATGCAGGGCTAGATTCTGTCCACTGAAGGCATTTTTCAAGGTAATTTTGAGTAGATAGGATTTGCTCCTCACTGATATTAAGCCCTATACCTTCAATTAAAATGCAACTTGGCCATAAAAATATAGTAAGCACCTCTGTGTATGTTCTGGAAAAAATCATGAGGCATACATTAAGTGCTATTCCAAATAGAAGTCGAGATTTTAAAAGATACAGAACAATTTAGAAGGCCATACATTTTGCTAAGTGTGGCTTTCACAGATTCCATCCTCTATTTTATTAAAATAAAGATTGTTGTATTTTATAAGCTGTTGATTGGCCTCTCTGGAGATATTTCCATGGAATTGAGGGAAAAAAGGAAACACGTTCTAACAGCTATTACAGTTTTCCATTGTTAATCAGTGCCATGAAGTGAACATTATTATTCCCCCCAAATATATATACATTGAAACTCTAATCTCTGATGGGATGGTATTAAGAGGTGGGGCCTTTGAGAGACAATCAGGGTTACATGAGGTCATGCAGGTGGAATCCCCACGATGGTATTAATACCCTTAGAAAGAGAGGAGGAGAAGGGCACCTGAGTGGCTCAGTCAGTTAAGTACCCAATTCTTGATTTCAGCTTAGGTCATGATCTCACAGTTTGGTTCTGGTTTGTGAGATTCCAGCCTACTTGGGATTCTCTCTCTCTCTCTCTCTCTCTCTCTCTCTCTCTCTCTCTCTCTCTCTTTTTCTCTCTCTCTCCCCCTGTCCCTCACCCGTGCACACCTGGGGCCACACTCTCTTAAAAATAAACTAAAAAAAAAAAAAGAGAGAGAAGAGGGGCACCTGACTGACTCAGTTAGTAGAACATGTGACTCTTTTTTTTTTTCAACATTTTTTTATTTATTTTTGGGACAGAGAGAGACAGAGCATGAACGGGGAGGGGCAGAGAGAGAGGGAGACACAGAATCGGAAACAGGCTCCAGGCTCCGAGCCATCAGCCCAGAGCCTGACGCGGGGCTCGAACTCACGGACCGCGAGATCGTGACCTGGCTGAAGTCGGACGCTTAACCGACTGCGCCACCCAGGCGCCCCTTGAACATGTGACTCTTGATCTCAGGGTCATGAGTTCAAGCCCCACATTGGGCCTGGGGTCTCCTTTGAAAATACATACATACATAACTAAGATGACACAGGATCTCTCCCTCTCTCTTTTCCTGCACCAAGGAAGGGCATGTAAGAATATAACCAGGAAGAGGGCCCTCACCAAGAACTCGACCACAATGGCACCCTGGTCTCAGACTTCTAGCTTCCAGAATCGTGAGAAATAAATGTCTGTTGTTTAAGTCACCCAATCTACAGTATTTTGTTACAGCAGCCCAAACTGACTGCCACAATCAGATTAATTTATACAAACCTAAGTTCATTCTATTGAGGATCAATCAGATTTAGATTAAGAAACAATTTAAGTAATAAATAAAAATGACAGTGAATGGATTTAAGTAATGTGATTTGCCACAACTGAGACTGAGATTCTTGACGCAATTTACAAACTATTAGAAGCAGTGGTTTAACAGTGTAATTAAGAGAACAAAGATTAGAATCAAATTGCCTGGATTTGAATCCTGATGCTGTCATGTATAAACTGTAAGACTGGACACATTACTAGGCCTATCCATGCCTCAGTTTCCTTATCTGTAAAACTGAGATACTAAGGGCACCTATCTCACAGGGTTCTTGGGAGGAGTTAATGAGTTAATGTATGAAGTACCTGAAACACTGTAAGTAATCAATGTTAACTGTTAGGATTTCTATAGAACCGATGGGAGTGGACAGCCATTCGTCCCTTTATCCATTTATTTATTTTTTTAAGTAAATACTTGATAAAAACTTTCTTCTTGGTAGGTTTTGAAAATGCAAATTCCCAAATCTAAAGATGGATTTATGGCTCCACACCATATTTGTCTGTCTGACTCTTGGTTCTCTCTTTCTACCTCTCCTCCCCCAACTTCTTCCCTCTCTTGAGGGGGTAAGACTGGAGAGAAGACTAGACGAGGCAGAACATGAATGAGGAAAAAGGGAGTTTGTGTATTATCACTTAAAAGTGTTCAGTGTTTCCTTTTTTTTCCTCATGATGTATTATCTGTGTGCTACAAACTTTAGAGAAACAGATAAATTCTCAAGAAGCAATCCTAAAAAAAACAAAAAAAAACAAAAAAAAAAAAACAGCAACTAATCAAAAGATTTTAATGGTACCATGCAGAAGAATAGCACCACTTTATGTCAATAACAGAAGGTATTAGTCTTTTCTCCAAACAGAATAAAGAAAATATCTTTTAAAGCTCCAATGGTCCAATTTATAAATTCTTAGTTTAATAAACCATTAAAGTACATCAGCATACCGTATAGCTAAACTCCAGATAAAGTCTTATTATAGTAAGCCATTTTTTAAAAAAGGAAAGAAAAAGAAAAAATCTACAAGTGGCCAAGGTGTAGTGACTTGAATCCAGTCTCCCAAAATTCACTTCCATCTGGAACCACAGAATGTGACTCTATTTGGAAATAGGATCTTTGTAGATGTAATTAGTTAAGATGAGGTCATACTGAATTAGAGTGGGCTCCACATCCAATGACTGGCGTCCACACAGAAGCAGACACATACAGAGCATAAGCAGCCATGAAAAGACGGAGGTGCAGATTAGAGTCAAGCTGCCACAAGCCAAGGAATGCAGAGCCATGAACAGCCAGAAAGAGGCAAGAAAGGTTCCTCCCTAGAACTTTCACAGGGAATATGACCTAAAGACACTTTTCAGACTTGTAGCCCTCCAGAACTGTGAGAGAATGTATTTCTCTTGTTTTAAGCCACTCTGTGGTACTTTGTTATGACAGCCCCAGGAAACTAACACATCACAGAAAATGGCAGTCTCAGAATTCATTTATAAACTTGAAGATTTAAATGTCACACTAAGTGGCAACAAACAATGCTGTATTCTCCTAACAGGAAAGAAACACAGCTAGGAACAACAGATCTCATTTTACACATATGATACATGCGAAAGCAGTTGTGATATATGCGTGTATTGGCATAACAAATTATATTCCCAAATGACTTGAATTGCACAATTTTAAAAATGTTTCCTAAAATGCAATCCAGTATACTTAGTAAAAATCACATTAATATTTCTTTGCTGACAGGGGCATCTATGTAATGCATAATGAATACAGGTATGCATCATACATTCTTAAAGGTATATATTCTACCTTCCTACAAATATTTGATAATTTTTAATTATTCAGTTATTTCTATAAAAACAACAACAACAAAGCACTAGTTATAGCACTGACAGAGTTTTCACTAAAACTGGCCACCTTGAAGATCAATAGAGAGGTAGAACAAAAATTCAATTCTTCCTACAAATGTATTTTTAGTACTTTTAATGACAATTTGATAAAGAAGTGTTGACTGGTTTAAAAAATTATAATATCTATTTAAAAATACATTTAACTGCTTATTAGAATATTGGGGTAGGGAGTTTTTTCTTTGTTCTGTACTCAGAAATCTATCCTCAAAAATTAATCCATGAATCGTTACTGGATATACAGAATTCATTGTTGTTTTGTAGCAGTCTTCCCACTTCCAAGGGAGGAAAAGGATCAATTAGAAAATAAAAACAATTATTTTACTATCTTTCTTGAAGACTAACAAAATAATATAGATATACAACAACAACCATTATAATAGTAAGCACTTTATATAGGACTTATTATCAGCCAGGCCCTGTTGTAGGTACTTAACTTGTATTATCTCATTTAATACTTACAAAAATTTCATGAAGCAGTTACCATTTTTTATCAGCTTCTTTAGATACCTAAGGAACAGGAAATTAAATAATTTGCTCCTGGCCACACAGTGGCTTCTCAGAGCTCCAGCTCTGAAAAACCACTGCACCACCTCTCATCTTAATATAGTTCACAGAAATGTATTTTCAAAAGAAAGGAAGAGGAAGGTGAAGTGGGGGGAGAAAGTCAAAGGATGAACTGGAAAAAAAATCATTAATCAGTAAACGAACCATAGGGTTTTAATAAAGCGGTATTAACCATTTTATATTCCTTTAAGAAGACAACATACATTAAGAATCCTATTATCCAAATTAAACTTTTGTGAAGACAAACAATGCTCAACAAGCACCTGTAGCCATCATCTCTGATACACAACCTCCAGGGTCTATTTTCTCTTCTTCCAACAACAGCTCTTTGAGGTGAAGAGCCCACACCCAGAAGAAGGTGAAGAAGCCCAGGTGGTCTGGCCTAAGGCAATCAGTACACTTCATTCTCTGGCCATAGTGACTGGCTCAGGAATAAGCACAGATCCAAGCCTATTCAATCAGAGTGAACCTCAGGAGTTTTTTTGAAACCTCCGGGAGGAAGATTAATTTATTTCTGCTGGATTCAAAGTAGGAAGGAAATCCCCCAGGGGCTGACAGCTGTTATGTTGCAGTCCTTTGGACTCTAAGAGTAGAGCCAACAGCAAAGAAGCAGAACCAAAAAATGGAAAGAGTTCATCTAGTTTATTCTGACACTGTTTGAACCATGGGTTAAAGAGTACTTAACTTTATTTCTGAAATATTCAAACATGTAAACGAATTAATTCACTTTTTTCCCAAGGTCGTGTAAGTTAATTTTTTCCGAAATTTACACCTGAAAGAATCCTGATATAGATAATAGTACCTGGGAAGTCAGGTGAGGGTGGGAGTTGAGCAGCAGACCCAGAAAGGTAGAATAAGCTGAATGGAGGGATGAGGAGGAGGGGCCGTGCAGCGCCCTCTACTGTAGCCTAGGAGTTGTCAATCTTTCTTAACCATTATAAAATGGCTGAGTAAACTCTCACCTCTTGTAACATTGGTCTCAAACCATGTACTTATAGCAGCTGAATAACTAGGGGACTTAGTAGGCAAATTTCAGGATGTTGGGGTGTGTGGGTAATTTTTTGAGACCTGTAGAGGGTATGTCGATAATTTTTTGAGACCTACAGAAAAGAAGCTAGCTTTCAAGAAAGTAGGGAGGGATGAGATCATCATCTGTTCTGAGGAGAAAGGTCTTTGCTGCTTGTGGCCAACAATTCAAGAAGTTTGCGAATCCAGTTATCCAGAGCCTTGTAGGTTTGGGAAAGCTAAATTTCATACTCCAATCTAAAGCAATAGAAGGCACATTGGTGGAAAACAAAACAATAAGCCCAGGACCAGAAGGTGCCCTGACATGCAAGCCCCTGTAAGTAGCTGCCTTGCTTCCTGCCTAAGGAAAAATTCCTTCTAATTGTACAATCACAGTTGGGTGCAGTCTGGACCAATGAGCATGTCAGCTGTGCCTTCCTGTCCCAGATTCTTATAACTAAAGGAATGGATTAACAATCATGTGATCCTCCTGGCTTCAATATATCCTAGACCTTAAATCTAGGAAATTTCGTCTCCATTTCTCTTCAGCTGCCCACACCCTCTGAAGACAAACAATGCTCTACAAATATCGGTACTTATCATTTGTCCTTCCCTTCTTCCAGTGTCTGTTCTTTCTTATTCCAATAACATCTCTGACTTTCTTTCAGGTGCCATTCTCTTGCCCACCTTGAGATACAGCATCCCACTCACAGACTTCAACCATCAACCTACCACCTTTTCCCCTTAATCCTGGTGTGTTAGTCCTCCCTTATCTGAGGTTTCACTTTCTGTGGTTTCAGTTACCCGATGTCCACTGCAGCCCAGAAGCAGATGATCCTCCTGACTTATCATCACAAGGTCAGTAGCCAAACGCTATGCCACAATGCCTGTGTTGTTCACCACACTTCATCTTATCATGTAGGCATTTTATCATCTCCCATCGTCACAAGAAGGATGAGTACAATAAGATATTTTGAGAGAGGTCACACTCACATAACTTTTATTACAGTATATTGCCATAATGGTTCTATTTTATTATTAGCTATTATTGTTAATCTCTTGCTATGACTAATTTATAAATTAAATTTTATCACAGGTATGTATGTATGTACACATGTATGTACAGAAAAAGACACATATGTAGGGCTTGGTACTATCCACAATTTCAGGCATTCACTGGGGGTCTTAGAATGTATCCCCCATAGATAAAAGGGGACTACTGTACACATTTTCTCCAATTTCAGTAAACCTCCTCTCCCCCTACCCCCCAAGTGCTCTGGCTTGCCCATTTCCTTTCAATTTTCAGTCAACACCATCTCTCCTCTTTTCTTTATCCTGGGCGCAAGTTCAGATTATATTTTTCTGTTTCCCCTGCAGTTAGGTGAGGCCAAATGACTCAGTTCTGGTCAATCAATGGAATGAAAATGCAAACAAATGTGTGACATTTTCAGGCTGGTCCTTAAATCTTCCCTCACTCAGGCTTCTTTCTCTTTCCCATCTGTTAGAAGGATAAAGAATATTCTAAAGTCCATGACTGACCATGTAAACCAGGGATGGATGCCCCTTACTCTCACCACCAGCATCTCAATGACCTTCAGTGGATTGTTACAGCAGGGTCAATTAAACTGTTACTGTATTAAGCTACTGAAACTCTGGGGTTGTTTGTTACTTGGTTGACTTGTCCTAATACATCAATCAAAACTATTCATATGAGATTATACAATCTTTTATTTCAACCTGTCTTTTCAAAATTGTAACCCTTCTGTTCTCTTGACTTTATTTGTTGCCTTCCTGGAAAAAAAAACTCAGCTCAGGATATCAATTCCATTGTCTGCTTTCTAAGCTTTATGCTACCTTCTAGCTATAAGGTAGAAGAGTAATTCATAAGACCAAAAGAACTGGTACTACCTCAGGTGATCCCCAACACTACCAGTCCACCTATTTTGACAACCTCCCCTATGTTTCTTGAGCTCTAGGAAACATCTAATACTAATCAGCATTCCCTCCTTGAAACCTTCTCTTTCATTGGCTCTCATTGTACTGCTCTCCAAGTTTTCCTACCTCTTTCACTTCTTAGACTGCTTTTCAGTTCCTCATTCTGCCCTAACTCTTATTTCTCCATTACCCTTTAAATCCCTTATGTTCTTCTGTTTTTATCCATTGGAGACAACCTCATTTACTCCCATGACTTCCATGACTACCATGTACATACATTGACAGCTGTAAAACATATCTCCAGTCTAGACAAGTCTTGAACCTCAACCCTCCTGATATTTCCAATAGGCACAAAAAATGTATCTGGCTGAAGTCACCACCTTCTCCCATCTCCTCTGAAACCTGCTTTTCCTTCGCCTGCACTCCTTGGTCAATGGATCCCCTTAGCCATAGCCTGGAAAGATGACTCCCTCCTTCCAGCTCCACAACTATTTATAACTCTTCCCATCCTCTAAATATAATTTGGATCTGTCACTTCCACATACCTATTGCTACCAACATTTGTATTTTCTTACCTGAATTATTTCAAAAACATCTCCGCCAATTTCCAAACCTCTAGTTTTACTCCTCCAAATCATCCCATATGCCTGACACACAGATCGTTCTACCATACAAGTTAGATGACATCCCTTTCCTACTGTATATCTCAATGGCTCCCTACTACCTTTGGAATAAATAATTCTCCGTCTCTTCTCAACTCTAGACACTTTTATCAAACGTCCCTCTGGACATTTTTACTCCTGTCTCCCACAGTGACTCATATTCAATATATCTACCCTTCCTAACGCTGAATCCAAATCTGAATTTCTTACCATATTTCTTTCTCCATGAACAGCATCTCCATTCATCTGTGCCTAAATCAGATATCTAAACAGCATTGGGGATCATCCCCGGCCCTCTCCTCAACATCCAATTCATCGTAAATCCTTTAGACTCTTCCTGTTTATTATGTCCGGAATTCATCAGCTTCTCCTCAAACCCATCACACATAGCTTAGCCCAGATCACCATAATCTCTTGTCTGCAACAGCCTTCTAACTAGTCTTTTTCTAATCTCATCCTCCCTTCAAAACCTTTCACATGTAGGCAGAATAATCATTCTAAGATGTTATGATTGTGCTTAAAACCTTACAATGATACTCCACGGCTTTCAGCAACACACACACACACACACACACACACACACACAATAGCTGTAATGGAGCTTAGGTCCTAGTGAAGGAATATGAAAAAATAAATAAGATAACAAGATAATAGATAATGTCAACAAGGAGGGGCGGGATGGTGATTTTAGATCTTCGTGCTCAGGGCCAGCCTATTCCAGAAGTGGTATTTCAGTGAGACCTGAAGGATCAGAAGGAGCTAACCTTGAAAGAGGAGGCCAACTTCAATTTGCTTACTTACCATCATCCCCACTGGGCTGTGAGCTCCTTGAGGATAGGACCCAGGATTTATTCATCATTCTATTCTAAACATCTACCACAGGTTTGGGTACTCTTAAGTTTTGGATACATATTTGATGAGTGAAGGGATGAATGAAGGTTACAGTTAAATTACTGGGCAGTGCAACTTTAGGCTAATTGTGTGCTTACATTTTTTTGTACATATGTTGACATCAACTTGTGGAACTTCCAGGATGACAAATTTCTAGGAAGCCAAAAACTAATGGGATTGACTTTAAAGAGGAGTTTTACTTTCCTTAAATCCTTCTAAAATATTTCAGAGCAGATTCTGCACAGAAGAATCTTTTACAACCAGGAGCCTGAAGGGAATATCAGAATGGATAAACACTTGTTAGGATAGCACAGGATATTTCAGCCCCATCAACTCCAGGATCAGTTAACAGTCTGGGCTTCAATGGCCCCTGACTTTGAGCTTTTTGATAGGCCAAAACTTTTTGTAGAAACTGAAATCAACCTCAGACATTCAGATTCATAAAGAAATGATTTCAAGTAATCATGGTTCATTTCTGCTCAGCAGCTAAAAACAATAAAAGATTCTCTAAAATATACTATATTGCATTCAATGACTGAATTTGATCCTGATATATAAGATATACAGGTTCATAACACTTTACTTGCAAAGTAAAAGGTTTTTCTTTTAAAACAAACAAACAAAACAAAAATGAAGCAGCGAAACCTAACCTGACAGAAAAATACGTTTATCTTTCATTTAATCTACTTAATGGGACTATTCATTTGTTTTACTGTAGAACCGTGATGTGTTTAATTAAAGGGTGCTGTCTCTGACCCCACAGAGATATTGGGTAATATAGGAAATATGCAATATACTTTTTTTCTAAACTCCAAAAAGTTCTGGCATTAAAGGTGCATCTGACCGTAAGGATTTTGGGTAGGGATCTGTATTCTATTATAACACTCACTCAATTCTATTTTCTTGAATTTTAAAACTTCCATAATGTATGGGCTTTTAAGTACTCAGGGAAAGTAAGCCACAGAAACACAATTAGCATTATTTTAGCATTTGGAAGCAATCTATAATTGAAAACTCTTTGGAGTTTCCTTTCAGATCTGATTTAAAATATGCATTTATGCCACTATACTCTCACTTTTCCAATAAGTATAAACTTCTACGAGCTAGCGCTTCTGACCATGAGGAAGGTTTTATGGATAAATCCTTTATACCACACATCTAGCCTTAATCTGGGCATTGCAAGCTTCAGAACAATTTGCCACAGCTTCTAATTTTCCCAAGTGTTTAATTGTTCTCATTTTATAACTTCTGTAATTTTCTTAGATTTTATATTTTTTCTCCCTGAAGTTTCAAGAACAGTACCTACCTGCTAACAGCAAGGTTTATACTGTTTGCAGGCATACACCCAGTATCCAGCTGCAAACCTCATTAGGTAAATTATTTCTGATTCTCATCAGAATCAATCATCCTACAGAAATGTTTTCTATTTTTCCCATCACACAACTGAGCAAACTTGGGTTCAGTTTGTCCCAGGCCACATGGCTACTAAGTGACAGAGCAGAATTTAAACCCTGGAATGTCTAGTTCCAAAGTATGTTTCTTCCAAAACATCATGAGGCAAATAATTGGCCCACGCTCCAATCTCAGTCTCAACTTGAGCACAACTGGAAGAAAGACTTTAAAGCTGCTTCATCCATGGTAGAAATAAGAGTGTAATTTTTTTGGTCTTTTTTAAATGTCTATGCCAGAAATTTGACAGTATCTTTACACTTCCATAAAATGAAGATACAATATCTGGTTTTAAAAGATTCAACTTTAAAGCCATGTAAGATAGGAATTGATGTAATTTTGGTTTTGTTTTATTTTTTTAAATAAATACAAATAATTATAATTAAGTTGACTTATAACAAATACATCGAAAACCAGGGGTTTAATACCCACCTTTTACAAGCACCAACTACATTTATTGGAAACATTATCATACAAGTGGTAGAGAAAGGCTTACACCTTGTAACAACAGAGCATAAAGGGACAGAGATGAAGATCATTAATGATTTTAATTATTTTAAGGCCCATTAAAATTAGAGAAATAATCAAAGCACCCACAATGTTAAGGGTTTATTATTACAGCATTTTAGAGTATACTAGTTCATACCTTTCAATCACAGCAAGTTATTAGCAGTGAAGGGATGAACCCTCTTAAGAGGATTTTTATATCAATGATAGAGTGTTACGGACAAGACAACCTAAGTTAAAAAAAATTAGTAGCAAGCGCTAGTTGAGTTAATCAGTTAAAGACAAACTCTGCCCTTGGGAAGCTAAATGAAAAAGCAACAGTAAAGCTTACAGAACTTAGCTCGTACAATTTGCCTTGAAGGCGGAAGATTGGTTCCCTGAAATAGCAAAGAATTATATGCTTTAGTTCAGAAAAAAGTTTTTAAAATAAAGTCTGTTATTACCTCTTCTCCTTTCAAAACAATGGAAAAACTTCTAGAGCAGAGGTTTCAATTTGTTCAATAATTGTACCTCTGAATTAAAAAAAACCTATAAAATCATCATTGTTTTGACTTGAAAAGAAATAACAATGCAAATATTCATTATCACATAAAACATAAAAGAAACAGCAAACTGTCAGAGTTAATGCAATCTCTGCAGAGCGCTATTAGTCAGAGACAGCTGGTCAGCCCAAAACACAAAAACTCAAAAGATCAGATCTTCTTAGGAATTAACATCTTCATTAACCAACAAAAATTTGGTATGGCAGCGATAAATCCAACAACTGCCTTCTTTTATGAGCTGTCCCTTCACTGTTACCAAGCTGTGCAAATGTGTGAACTAGTCAGCAGCATCAGAAGCTCATGCAACTACTCACCATATTTTAACCTTGAACTGACTCACAGATTCGATGTTAAATCAAATTTAGGGGTAACATAAGCAAGCAAAGTAAGACACAAGGAGTCAATTTTGAAAAGCAGAGCAAGTAGCAGAAAAGTTATTTAAAATAAATCAATAAAGTTAAGTGCATAAAGTAGCAAAAAAAAAAAAAAATGCAACACACTCCAAAAACCTTAAAAGCAAAAACAAAACAAAAAGCTGCATTTTCAGCAAGATTTGCACATGATTAATTTGCATTAAAAAGCAGTCAATCAAGCGACTGAGTTCAAACTTTGGGGAGAGTGCATGCACTGATTATTTTAAAAATTCCTACCTGATTTCCAATTGTGTTTTTCTTGTGAACCTGACTGCTCCTCTGCTGAGCACTAAGAAAAGCAAAGGAGAAGAGCACTGAAGAAACTTTGGGAACAAGTAACAGATATTAAAATATATACAGGCTTTCAAAATATATCAACAACTGAAGCAGAGCAAACACCAAAACTCCGGGAAGGAAATTCTGGAAGCAGTTTAATTCTGGAAGCAAAACCGACTAAGGGGAATTAGTACCAATTAACAAGCCCAAAACAAAAACATAACACCACAGGATAAAAAGCTGTATTGCTACACCAGTGACAGGAGTTTGTGCAAGTATTTGTGATGTCCTAGTATGTATACAGAATAGTTGTACTGAAAATTAACAGTTAATACTTATTAAATATACATATCAAATAAATGTCATGTTCTAAGTGCTTTGTAGGTATTAGTGATTTTGATTTAAATTTTAATTTTAACCCATGAGATAGTTACTATTATTTTTCTCATTTTACAGATGGAGAAAATGAGTCACAGAGAAGCAAAGTGGCTTGCCCAAAGTCACTCAGCTAATAAGTACCAATTAGTCTGATTCCAGATCCCAAACTCTCTGTGAAATTACCCAAACTCAATGCTTTGAATTCTACATTCCGACAACTCCTACAGTGATCTCTAGCTTGGACCTTTCTCCCCAGCTCCAGACACATAAATGTTTTTGACAACTCACGCTTTCCACTTGATGTCTAATGCACATCTCAAACTTAATGTGCCAAGACTGAACTTATGATCTCTTCCCTAAAACCTGCTCCACCACAGTTTTCCCCTCCTCAATTAGTGGCAATTCCATATTTCCAAGTGCTTAAGCCAAAATCCTTGATTCTTCTCTCTCTCGCACTCCATATCCAATCACAAGCATATGCTATTGACTCTACTTTTTAATATGTATTTAAAATTCAACAATGTATTAAAATTCAACAGCTTGGGGTGCCTGGCTGGCTCAGGTGGTGGAGCATGAGACTCTTGATATTGGAGTTATAGGTTGAAACTGCATGTTGGATGTAGAGATTACTTAAAAACAAAAATCTTTTAAAAAGAAATAAAATAAAATTTGACATCTTTTTACCACCTTCATTGCTAGCACATTGGTCCAAGCCACTGTCATCTCTTACTTGTGTGGTTGTGATCACTTACTCGGGTCTCTGTTTCCACACTTGTCCCCCTAACACTGATTCTCAACACAGAGGCCAGAGTGAGTGATCCTTTTAAAAAGGGGATCCTTGCCACCCTTCCGCTCAAAACATTCTATACTACTATGCAATACCATTCTACTCAGGGTAAAAGTCCTTACAATGGTACAGGCCCTACTCAACTGACCCCCACCCTCTGCCTCTTTGAATCATCACCTCTCCCCACCTTGTTCACTGGAGAGGTCCAGCCACACCGACTCCGTTCTTTTTTTCGAGCCCACCAAGCATACTCCCACCTGAAGCCTTGATATGCTTCCCCCATACATCTGCATGGCTCTTGATGGCACCTCCTTCAAGTCTTTGTTCAAATTTATCTTTTCAGTGAGACCTACTATGATCACCCTATTCAAAATTGTATGCCTCCCTCCTCCAGGACTCTCATCCTCTTTATACTGTTCTATTTTTCTTTATGGCACTTTTCACCTTCAAACATACTGTATAGTTTACTGATTTGTGTGTCTATTTTCTGTGTTCTTCCATTAGAATGTAAGCTCCTTGTAAGCAGAGGGTTTTGCCTGTTCCATATCCCCAGTGCCTAGAAACTACTTTGGCTTCAACAAATATCTGCTGAATGAAAAGTCCAATGAGACTGATATCATTATAACATGAGCAAAGAGGCGTTAAGAGCCTGATATGACCCCGACAATTTAACCCCAGAGCCCAGAAATTTATATGTAATGTTACTGTTTCTGTCAAAAGAATTGAAGGCTTTCTTTTCAGCTAATCCATGAGTAAACACCTATTGATACAAGAAAACACAAGTCATTGGTGGTAATTCTGAGAAGACTAGTAATAACTGAATCCTCTCACTGGTTGTTTAATAGTTTATAGAAGCTGTTTTGGAGATTGATGAAATAGTCTAAAACAGAGAAAAAGTAGATTAAAGTCATTAATCAACAATTTATTTTAAAAAATTTATGTTTATTCATTTTTGAAAGACAGAGACAGAGTACAAGCAGGGGTGGGGTGGAGAGAGAGGGGGACACAAAATCTGAAGCAGGCTCTGAGCTGTCAGCACAGAGCCCGATTCAGGGCTCGAATTCATGAACTGCGAGATCATGACCTGAGCCGAAGTCAGACACTCAACCGACTGAGCCACCCAGGTGCCCCAACATTGTTTTAAGTTTATTTATTTTTATTTTGATAGAGAAAGTGAAGGTGGGGGAGGGGAGAAGGGGGGAGAGAGAGAGAGAGAGAGAGAGAGAGAGAGAGAGAATCCCAAGCAGAGTCTGCACTGACAGTGCAATGCAGGGCTCGAACCTACAAACTGTGAGATCATGACCCGAACCAAAATCAAGAGTCAGACCTTAACCAGCTGAGCCACCCAGGCACCCCAAACAAAAAATTAAAGTGATGGGATATTATGATTCAGGAGCACAGCACAAATCACACATTTAGAAAAGTTGTTCAAAATAGCAATATTTTATAATCTCCAGTTCTTCTTAAGCTGCTTCTCCTTACTCAAACTCGTGAAGAAATATATACTGCATTCAAATGAGGCTGGGGAAGGCACCAGTGATAAAAGGTCACACAGCATATGATTCCTTAAGATATTATGTGTGTATTTTTAGTTGTTTTTCAATTTGCTAATTTCAGGGTTTCAGCTTCTTCTTTCCTCATTATTTTTATTTTACTAGTTTTTAGTTAAATGCTTGCTTCCCTTAATCACTATGAAATTCATCTCTCTCCAACCATTTCTCTACATAATCCAAATTTAAATTATTCAGGTTTTTGTGGTGAAATTTTAAAGGAGACAAAGTTTGTGTTAGGCTGTGGCCAGGGGTCCGATGCTTCCACACTGACTCCTGGCTTCTCACCAGGCCCTGAAGCATGGAGTGTGTCTGAACATATTATTCCTCTGGGGCTTCAGATTTTGGCCATGCTTTCTTTCTCTAGGGACTGCAGGTTTCTCCTCTTCTGGGAAGAACTGGGACAGCTACTATTGTAGTATGACCATGCCATCTTCCTGGCAATGGTCATCCATTCCAACCACCATAATTCTCTTTTAGGGTTTTCTTAAGGGGAAATGTTTTAAAATAAATCACTGACTATTATGATCATTTCAAACTATGATAGATCCATGGGTGTTTAAAGTAGGCAAACTATTGGGGACCTTTGAATTATGTGTAGGTCCCCTTAAATCACATAAGAGAACAAAACAGAACATAAAGCAAAAGCCAGAGATTGCTGATGACTCCCTGTGCTACCTTAATAAAAAAAAATATGGCTCTTATAGTGTGTGTGTGTGTGTGTGTGTGTGTGTGTGTGTGTGTGTGTGTGTGTATTTGTGTGTATAGATAGAAACAAAGGGTGGGGGGACTGGAGTAGCTGTTTCTTAGGTTCCTTTTATTTATTTATTTCTTTTAATGAGAGAGGGAGAGTACGTGTACATGAGCAGGGGAGAGAGTCAGAGGGGGAGACAGAGAGAGAGAGAGAATATCTTGAGCAGGCTCCACACTTAGCCCAGAGCCTAACGTGGGGCTTAATCCCACAACCCTGGGATCATGACCTGAGTCAAAATCAAGAGCCTGACACTCACCAGACTGAAGCCACCCACGTGCACCTCTTAGGTTCCTTTTACATCCAAGATTCCTTGAGACGCAAAGTTATTTTCAGAAGCTTATGACCGACATTAGGTGAAGAGACTTTGCACTGACAGAAACTTTATCTACTCTGCAATCCTAGTTAGGATCTACCATATTCCAAGAATACACAAAAAGAAAAAGAGATTTATCTTATAAGCCAATCTCAAATATTACTGTTAAAACAAACACTAAATTAACTGTACTTTTGACCTAAAGAATAATCTTTTCACAGCAACTGGCCCCATAAAAATACTTATTAATGATGCATTTAGGTACTTGAAGTTACCCCATAAACAACATAATAAAAACCAAACTGTCTAGTTAGAAAACATTCTTTATCTTAACTCTTATATATGCAATGATGATTGAACTGAAAGCATTTCAAAATATTTATTTAAAAATGGGAAGACTTCTGGGAAAATGGCAGAGGAGGAGGATCCTAACCTCACCTGGTCCAACTAACACACCTAGTAACAGCCACATCAGCACAACCAAAGCAGAAAATGACCTGAAGAATGGCAGAACAGACTTTCCACAGTTAATTGTAGAGAGGAGGCCACATCAAAAAAAGGTAGGAGGGGCAAAGACATGGTGGGGAACCAAACTCCCAGTGAGACTAATCACAGATGGGAGGGACACTACAAGCACGGAGAAGATAGAGAAACAGACTCCATCCCAGGCACCCCAGGCACAGGGGACCTGCACTAGAAATACAAGTGCCCGTAACATTTGGCTTTGAAAACTAGTGGGGCTTAACTTCATGAGTTTTTTATAACCAGTGGGGCTTAACCTCAGTACTTTAAAAGTCGGCAGGCTTAGTTCTGGGAGATGTGGAAAGCAATAAGAAACTGCGTCTCTGCCCTAATGAGACAGGACAACAAACAATCCCACCAAGATATAGCACAGAAGCAGCAGTTTGAAAAGTGCATGGGGTTTATGGGCAGGAGAGTTATTTAGTAATCTCAGAATGCATGCTGGAGTGACAGAGAACTTTAGGAGACTTCTCCAAGAACTAAAGAGCCGGCAAGTGCCATTTCTTCCCACTGCCCCGCCAACCCCTGGCCCAAGCCTAGGTAGCCAGACACCTGTGAAAACCAGCTTGAGCACCCTCCACCTATCTTGTTGACACCGTGCACTTCACCCCTGCATTCTCCTGTGGATTCAGCCCATCCAACCTGCCTCATTCGGCCAGAGTCCCTCCAAAGTGGCTCCTCCTGCATCTCATCCTGCAAGCGGCCGCAAAGGGGGCTGGCAACACTCCAAGGTGACTCTTGCCCTGGTGAGAGGGGAAGAAACTACACACACCAATCCCACTGCAGCCCCAGCAGCTGGCCTTACCCCTGGCAGGCTGGACAGAGTGCCCTGCTGATCAGTGCATCTGCAGCCCCAGCAGAGGGTCTTAGTCTCACTGCCAGCCCCGCCCACCACAAAAACCTCCAAAGAGGCAGCTCGAGGAGAGAGCCCTGCAGTTTGAGGTTACTTTGCAGCCCTAACAAACAGTCCTCTGGCCTGACTGCTGACGTCACCCAGCTACAAGTCCACGGGGACCTCCAACTGGCCTCCTAACAGCACAGGGACCAAATCTTGCCCACAACAGGTAAAGTGAGCCACTGCAGCTGACTGGACTGAAGGCAAACAAGGTTTAACCACAACAGTAGGGTGTATGGAACCCACACAGGAGACACCCCTGAAGCTCCTGGTTCCGGTGAACAGAGGATATTGTGTCACAGAGCACCATAGGACCTCTTCCTCATAATATCACTACTTTCAAGATCCAGAAACATAACTGCCTTTCCCAATACATGGAAACAAACATAGATAGTGAAACAAAATGAGGAGACAGAGGAATATGTCACAATGAAAGAACAGACGAAATCACAGCAAAAGAGCTACATGAAACAAAGGCAAGCAATATGCCTGATTAAAAAAAAATCAAAGTAATGGTCATAAAGATACTTACTGGACTTGAGAAAAGAATGGAGGCTCTCAGTGAGACCTTCAAGAAAAAGATAGAAGATAGAAAACAAATAGAACCAATCAGAGATGAAGAATTCAATAAATAAAATTAAAAATACACTAGAGGCATCAATAGTAGCTTTGAGAAGGCAGAAGAATGGATCATAAAGCTGGAAGACAGAGTACTGGAAAGCAAACTGAACAGTAAAAAGAAAAAAGAATAATAAAACTGAGAATAAGTTAAGGGAGCTCAGCAACATCATCAAGCATAATAACATTTGCATTATAGGGATTCCAGGAGGACAAGAGAGAGAAAAGGGGGCAGAAAATTTATTTGAAGAAATAATAGCTGAAAACTTCCCTAATCTGTAGAAGGCATCAGATACCTGGTTCCAGAACGCATGGAGAGCCCCCAACAAAATCAACCCAAGAAGGTACACACCAAGGCACATAATAATTAAATGACAAAAAGTAGCGATAAAGAGAGAATTTTAAAAGCAACAAGAGAAATCAGTTACATACAGGGAAACCCAGAAGACTATCAGCTGGTTTTTCAGCAGAAACTCTGCAGGCCACAAGGGAGTGGCATGATTTATTCAAAGAGCTGAAAGGAAAAAACCCGTAACCAAAAATACTCTGCAAGGCTATCATACAGAATAGAAGGAGAGATAAAGAATTTCCCAGACAACAAAAGTTAAAGGAGTTCATCACAACTAAAGCAACCTTACAAGAAACATTAAAGAGAATTATTTGAGTAGAAAGAAAAGCCCATACTCAGGAGAAAGAAAATTGTGAAAGGAAAAAATTTCACAGTAAAATAGAAACATAATAAAAATTAATCACTTATAAAACTAGTATGGGGGTTAAAGCACAAAAGCAGTAAAATAAATTATATCTATAAAAATCAGTTCAAGAGATTCACAAAATAAAATAAAGTAAAATATGGCATCATATACATAAAACATGGGAGGGGAGAGTAAAAATTTAGTGCTTCTAGAATATGTTCAAAATTAAGTGACCATCAACTTAAAATAGACTGCTATATGTGTAAAATGTTCTATATGTGCTGAAGAGTAACCACAAACTAAAATCCTGGAACAGATATGAGAAAAAGAGAAAGCAATCCAAGCACATCACTAAAGAAAGCCATAGAATCACAAGGGAAGAGAGCAAGAGAAGTAAGGAACAGAGAAGAACTACAAAAACAATCATAAAACAAGTAACTAAGTGGCAATAGGTACATACCTGTCAATAATTACTTTGAATGTAAATGGACTCTAATCAAAAGACACAGGGTGACAGATAAAAAAGCAAGACCCATCAGGGTGCCTGGGTGGCTCAGTCGGTTGAGCTTCCGACTTCAGCTCAGGTCATGGTCTCACAGTTCATGAGTTCGAGCCCTGTGTCGGGCTCTGTGCCAACGAACAGCTCAGAGCCTGGAGCTTGCTTCAGATTCTGTATCTCTCTCTCTCTTTCCCCTTCCCTGCTCATGCTCTGCCTCTCTCTGTCTCTCAAAAATAAATAAATGTTAAAAAAAAAAAAAAAGTAAGACCCATCTATGGGCTAACTACAAGAAACTGGCTTCAGACCTAACGATTCATGCAGATTGAAAGTAACGGGGTGGAAAAAGCATTTACCATGCAAATGGAAGCAAAAAGAAAGCTGGGGCAGCAATATTTTTCTCAGACAAAACAGACTTTAAAACAAAGACTATAAAAAAGACAAAGAAGGACACTACATAATGATAAGGGCAACAATCCAGCAAGAGGATATAACAATTGTAAATATTTGTACACTCAACGTAGGAACAACTAAATACATAAAGCAACCATTAACATACATAAAGGAAAAAAACTGACAGTCATACAACAATAGTAGTGAGCTGTAACAACCCACTTACATCAACAGATCACCTAGGCAGAATATTAACAAGGCAACAGTGTCTTTGAATGACGCATTAAACCAAATGGATCTAAAAGATATATTTAGATTACTCCATCTAAAAACAGTGGAATACATATTCTTTTCAAGTGCAAATGAAATATTCTTCAGAGAAGATCACATGTTAGGCCACAAAACAAGGGTCCACAAATTCAAAAAGACTGAAATCATATCATGGTTCTTTTCTGACCACAATGGTATGAAAATAGAAATCAATCACAAGAAAAAATGTGGAAAACACCTAAATACATGGAGGCTACATAATGATGAATGCATCAGCCAAGAAATCAAAAAGGAAATTAAAACAAAAATACATGGAGAGAAATGAAAATGAAAACACAATGTTCCGAAATTTTTGGGATGCAGCAAAAGTGGCTCAAAAAGGGATGATTATAGCAGTGCAGGCCTACCTCAAGAAGCAAGGAAAATTTCAAATAAGCAACCTAATCTTACACTTACAGGAGCTAGAAAAACAAAGCTCAAAGCTAGTACAAGGAAGAAAATAATAAAAATTAGAGCAAAAACAAATGAAATAGAGATTAAAAAAAAAAAACCAATAGAATAGATTAATGAAACCAGAACTTGTTCTTGGAAAACACTGACAAAACACTGACAAAACTGATAAAACTTTACCCAGACTCATCAAAAAAAGAAGAGGATTCAAATAAATAAATAAAATCAGAAATGAAGGAGAAATAACAATCAATACCACAGAAATACAAAGGATTATAAAAGAATATTATGCAAAATTATATGCCAACACACTGGACAACCTACAAGACGTGGATAAATTCCTAGAAACATATAACCTTCCAAAAGTGAACCAGGAAGAAATAGAAAATTTGAACATACCCATTACCAGCAGTGAAATTGAATCAAAAACCTCAAAACGAACAAAAAAAGTCAAGACCAGATGGCCTCACAGGTGAATTCTACCAAACATTTAAAGTAGAGTTAATACCTATTCTTCTCAAACTATTCCAAATAATAGAAGAGGAAAGAAAGCTTCCAAATTCACTCTGAGGCCAGCATTACTCTCATACTAAAACCAGAAAAGGGCACTACAAAAAGAGAAAACTATAAGCCAATATCTCTGATGAACATAGATGCAAAAATCCTCAACAAAATATTAGCAAACCAAATTCAACAATACATTAAATTCACCATGATCAAGTGGGATTTATTCCAGTGGTTCATACTTGCAAATAAATCAATGTGATACATCACACTGACGAGAGACAAACAATATAATCATTTCAATACATGCAGAAAAAGCATTTGAGAAACTACAACATCCATTCATGATAAAAACTATCAACAGAGTAGGTTTAGAGGGAACACACCTCAACATAACAAAGGCCTTATGTGAAAAACACACCGCTAATATCATAATCAATGGTGAAAAACCAAGAGCTTTTCCTCTAAGAGCAGGAGCAAGACCAGGATGTCCACTCTCACCACTTTTGTTCAACATAGTACTGGAGGATGCCTGAGTGGTTCAGTTGGTAAGCAGCTGACTCTGGACTTCAGCTTAGGTCATGATCTCATAGTTCATGAATTATAGCCCCACAAAGGGCTCTGCACTGACAGCACGAAGCCTGCTTGGGATTCTCTCTCTTCTCTCTCTCTGCCCCTCCCCTGCTCTCTCTCTCTCTTTCAAAATAAATAAATAAACTTAAAAAAAAAAAAAAAACGAAAAACATAGTACTGAAAGTTCTACCCAGACAAAAAATCCAACAAAAAGAAGTAAAAAGTATCAGATTTTAAGGAAGAAGTAAAACTGTCACTATTTGCAGATGACATGATACTATATAGAAAAAACCTTAAAGAATCCACAAAAAACTACTAGAACTAAAGATGAATTCAGTAGACTCAGGATACAAAATTAATATATGGAAATCTGTTGCATTTCTATCAACTAATAATGAAATAGCAAATAGAGAAATTTAGAAAACAAGCCCATTTATAATTTCACCAAAAAGAATAAAATACCAAACAATAAACTTAACCAAGGAGGTGAAAGACCCATACTCTGATTATTATAAAACGCTGATGAAAGAAATTAAAGATAACACAAACAACTGGAAAGATATTCCATGCTCATGGATTGGAATTTTGTTAAAATATCCATACTACCCAAAGCAATCTACAGATTTCATGCAATCCAGATCTATCAATACAAATAGCACTTTTCACAGAACTAGAACAAATAATATTAACATTTGTATGAAACCGCAAGAGACCCTGAGTGGCCAAAGTAATCTTGACAAAGAAAAACAAAGCAGGAAGTATCACAATCCTAGGCTTTAAGATATCTACACTACAAAGCTGTAATAATCAAAACAGTATGGTATATGCGCAAAAAGAGACACATAGATCAATGGAACAGAAAAGAAAGCCCAGAAATAAACCCATGCTTTTATGTTAAATTAGTTTACAACAAACAAGGCAAGAAAATACAAAGGGAAAAAGATAGTCTCTTCAACAAATGGTGTTGGGAAAACTGGACAACTACATGTGAAAGAATGAAACTGGACCACTTTCTCATAACATACACAAAAATAAACTCAAAATGATTTAAAGACCTAAATGTGAGACCTGAAACCATAAAATTCCCAGGAAAATAACATAGGCAGTAACTTCTTTGACATCAGCTATAGAAACATTTTCTAGATATGTGTCCCTTGGCAAGGGACACAAAGGTAAAATTAAACTGCTGGGACTACACCAAAATAAAAAGCTTCTGCACAGAAAGTAAACCATCAACAAAATGAAAAGAAAACCTACTGAATGGGAAGAGATAGTTGCAAATGATATATCTTATTAGGGTACATATACAACATACATAAAGCACTTCTACAACTTAACACCCCAAAACCAAATAATCCAATTTAAAAATGGGCAGAGGAACTGATTAGACATTTTTCCAAGGAAGATATACAGATAGCCAACAGACACATGAAAAGATGCTCAACATCACTAATCATCAAGGAAATGCAAATCAAAACCACAATGAAATATCAGTTTACACCTGTCAGAATGGCTTCAAGCAAAAACAGAAGAAATAATAAGTACTAGTGAAGATGTAGAGAAACAGGAAGCCTCATGCAGTGTTGGTGGGAAAGCAGCCTGGTATAGCCACTGAGGAAAACATTATGGAGATTCCTCAAAAAATTTAAAATAGAATTACCATATGATCCAGTAATTCCACTAAATGGTATTTGCCCAACAGAAACAAAAACACAATTCGAAAAGATATATGCACTTTTATGTTTATTGCAGTATTATTTACACAAGTCAAGATATGGTAACAACCCAGATTTCCATTGATAGATAAATGAATAAAGATGTTTTACACACACACACACACACACACACACACACACACACACACACACACTGGATCATTACTCAGTCATTAAAAAGAATGAAATCTTGCCATTTGCAACAACATGGATGGACCTAGAAGGTATTATGCTAACTGAAGTAAGTCAGGCAGAGAAAGACAAATACCATATGATTTCACTCACACATGGAATTTAAGAAACAAAACAAATGAACACACAAAGATAAAAGAGACAAACAATAAAAAACATTCTTAAATAAAGAGAACCAACTGGTGGTTGCCAGAGAGGAGGTTGGTGGGGGATGAGTGAAACAGATAAAGGGGATTAAGAGTACACTTATCTTGATAAGCCCTGAGAAATGTACAGAATTGTACACCTGAAACCAATATAATACTGTATGCTAATTATACTTGAATTTTAAAAAATAAACTAAAAACATAAATTAAATTAAATTAAAAATATAAATAAAAATTAAAATGTACTCATGAGAAACCATGTAAGGACTTGTAAGTTAATTTAAGCCTTTGGAGATATTCTTGGTGATAGGTACCTTAATTGGTTATATCTGCAATACTGAAAACATACCTATATATAATTCTTTAATTTGACGTAAGTCAAAAGTTTTAGGGCACCAAGTTATCTTCAAGGCACTCTGTAGAAGATATAAACATGAAAAAGCCTCCAATTTTCCTACCGTAGGTAGTGAGATACATACACAAAACACAAATAACATAGAATAAGCTCTATAAGAATAAATACATGAAGTATTGGTACTGCATCAAGATAAAAAGCTTCTGCACTACAAAGGAAACAATCAATAAAACTGAAAGGCAGCCTACAGAATGGGAGAAGATAATTTGCAAATGATGTATCTGATAAAGAGTTAACATCCAAGATCTGTAAAGAATTTACCATACTCAATGTCCAAAAACCAAATAACCCAGTTAAGAAATGGGCAAAAGACATGAATAGACATTTTCCCAAAGAAGACATCCAGATGGTTGGACAAAATAAATCAAAACCACAATGAGATACCACCTCACACCTGTCAAAATGGCTAAAATTAACAACACAAGAAACAACAGGTGTTGACAAGAATGTGGAGAAATGGGAACCCTCCTTGCACGGTTGGTAAGAATGCAAACTGGTGCAGCCACTCTGGAGAACAGTATGGAGGTTCCTCAAGAAACTAAAAATGGAACTACCTTATGATCCATCAACTGCACTACTATGTATTTATCCAAAGGATACAAAAATACAGATTCAAAGGGGTACATGCACCCCAATGTTTATAGCAGCACTATCAACAATAGCCAAACTATGGAGAGATCCCAAATGTCCATCAACTGATGAATGGATGAAGAAGATGTGTGTGTGCATGCGTGTGTGTGTGTATGTGTGTGTGTGTATATATAATATATAATATGGGAATATTACTGAGACATCAAAAAGAATGAAATCTTTCCATTTGCAATGACGTGGATGGAGCTAGAATATATAATGCTAAATGAAATAAGTCAACCAGAGAAAGACAAATACCATATGATTTCTTACATGTGGAGTTTAAGAAACAAAACAGGTGAACATAGGTAAAGGGTGGGGGAGAGAAGAGAGGGAAACAAACCACAAGAGATCCTTAATGATACAGAACAAACTGAGGGTTGATGGAGGGAGGCAAGTAGGAGATGGGCTAGATAGGTGATGGGTACTAAGAGGGCACTTGTGATGAGCAATGGGTGCTGTATGTAAGTGACGAATCACCAAATTTTACTCCTAAAACCAATATTGCACTGTGTTAACTAGAATTTAACTTAAAAAAAAGAATAAATATATGAAGATATAACAGAAAGCTAAAAAAAGAGCTTCTGTTCCAAATGTAGGATATTAATTACCTTATATCTTCTTACTCTGTGTGTGTGTTTGTTGTTAATTATATAAATTTCTATTACACACAAGTCATTGTGGAAGGTTTTGCCAAACATACACATTAGGTTTATTCAGTTTAATTTTCTAAGACCTAATGATTTTAAAATGGTATAATAAGAGGTTTAAATTTTTGTAAAAATAAGAGTACAATGAAATTCACTGAAAGAAAAAAACCCATATTACCTTTTAGCTCAAAATTTATTCTGCATATTCATTTCTCTACACATACACATACAATAAAAGATTCAAATAATAAAAGAGAGTGCCAAGGGGGCGTGTGACCATTTTCCAAATAAGTCCTATGCATAGTAATTGCTCCAAATGTTCAAAGAAAAGAAAGATTATTTTGGTCTAATGTGACTTAAGATTTTCACAGAAAACTTGAAAAGAGGTTAAGCTGTAATAAAGGAAGACAACCAAATGCATTCCAAGAGAATGGAGTAGTATTAGCAAAGCCAGGAGGTAGAAAAATGAGGCATGTAGGGAAGTTGTGGAAAGTAAAACTATTATGGTGAAATTATATAATCATAGACTCAGGTTTGTAAAATGACCTTAAAAGCCATCTAGTACAATAACTGTATGTTGAGGCCAATTATGAAGAACTTGGCCACTACCTTAGAGGCAGCAAAAATATTCAAAGTTTCAGAGCCAGCAAATGGCATGATCAAAGCAGTTATTTAGTAAAAATTACCTCCCTGAAATGGGTAGTATTGACTCTTAAGCAAGGAAGACAGGAAACAGCCAGCTTCAACCCCCTCCCTCTGACTGTTGGAGTCCTGCCCAACCTTCAAAGTCAATCAGGTACCATTTCTGGATTATGCCTTCTTAGAAGGTTCCAGTTATCTTTCTTTCCCAGGAACTCCGAAAGCTCTTGGTCTGTGCCTGAATTACATAAACAGGACTTCATTATAGGCAGGTCTCTAACTCGCCTCCAACAACTTATGCTCCTTGATGGCTGATGGTGTGTTGCACTGATCTTAGTATCTTTACCTCTCTCACCACTGACATTACCTAGCCCAGTGTTTATAGTGGTTTCTTAAGAAATATTTACGAAATCATAGTTTGATACCAAGGTTATTTTTAACTAGATTATTAATGGTTTTCTGCAACAGGGAATTTAAATAATTTGACAAAGTGTGCCACAGACATGTGCTGCAGCAAGAGTACAGTACACAGTGGTCAGTCTGGCTAGAGCACAGAGCTAGGGAATAGGATAGAGAGAAATAGTGACGATAGAACAGGCTCAAGAGGTAATCAGAAGATAGATTCCACAGGACCTTGGAAACCACACTAATGAATTTAGACTTTATTCTGAAAATAACAGGGCGACCCAGAAAGAATGATAATGAACAAGACGAGAGCCAGGGAGACTGTTGTAGTAACCCAGGCAAGAGAAGGCTAACTTTAGTACATTAATGACAATGACAGGAAGAAATAGACAAATTCAAAAGCTATTACAGAGGCAGAATCAAATGGACTTGGTAAAGATGGTGGGAAACAAAGATGAGAAGAAGGAGTAGAGGATGATGCTCAGGTTTCTGGTTTGAACAACTGGGAGGTACCATCCACAGAGAGAAAGAACAATGGAGGAGGAGTAAATTCTAAGATCACATGATGAGTTTAATTTAGGAATATTTGGTTGAGGTTTCCATAGGCTATACAAGTAAAGATGCCTAGTATGTAGTAGAATATGGTACACAGTCCAGGAAAAAGCTCTGGAATACAGTTCTAGATTTAGAATCATCAGAAAAAGGTGGTAAATGAAACCATTGTAGTGGGAGGTATCGGTCAGGGATGGTGCAATGAGAAAAGAAGAAGATCTATTAAAAAATAGTGATAAAAAAAACAGTTTTTAAGCCATGATCAGAGGATAAAGAGCTCCAAAATAAAACTGAGAAGGAGGGGCACCTGGGTGGCTCAGTCGGTTGAGCGTCCGACTTTGGCTCAGGTAGTGATCTCGCGGTCCATGAGTTCGAGCCCCGCGTCGGGCTCTGTGCTGACAGCTCAGAGCCTGGAGCCTGTTCAGATTCTGTGCCTCCCTCTCTCTGACCCTCCCCCGTTCATGCTCTGTCTCTCTCTGTCTCAAAAATAAATAAACGTTAAAAAAAATTTTTTTTAATAAATAAATAAATAAATAAATAAATAAATAAATAAATAAATAAAACTGAGAAGGAGTGGCTAGAACAGAAAGGGAAACCAGGAGCCAGTGGAGGGGTACTGAAGCAAAGGGACAGACCTCAACAAGAAATGGTTAAGGTGTAAAATGAGTCAGAATTGTCTATTGGATTAACTGTTTGTCTCAGCCAAAAGCAGTCTCAGTAGAGTAGTGCGGTAGAAACAGGACTGCAGTAGGCTGAAAAGTGAAAAAGAAGTGAGAAAGAAAAAAGGGGAGTCGCAGTCAAAGATTGACTCTAAGTCAATCCATACAGGGTTCAAGTGAATCAAGGAAATGGAGTCCCTCAGAGACACAGATTCCATGGCAAATGTTAGGGTATGCCTCCCCCTGCACCACTATGCTTAGATTGTAGAGGAGACTTGGAATTAGATGAAACTTTAGTAGTAATGACGATAGAAAAAATACTAGTAAAATGGCAACATACGGACTAAAGCAGTTTAAGGGAAAGGCCCATCCTTTACACTCTGGTGACAGAGCATTCAGAGTTGACTGCATACTCCTAAAACTTCGGATTTGCTTAGCAGCAGCTAACAAAGTTATCTCCTTCTTCTCTTCCAGTAGCTACCACTGTACCACCACCAACCCACCAGTAAAGTATGGCTCACTGATGAAGGACTCAGAGCAATCAGTTGGATTCACCATACTCTAGGACTATACTATCCAATAGAGTTGCTGGTAGCCAAATGTGGCTATATAAATCAAAACTTTAATTAATTAAAATTTAATTTAATTTTCATTTCATTTTATTTCTTCTGTTTTGTGAGCCACATTTAAGCTATGCAATAGATACACGTGCCTAGTGGCTACTGTATTGGACAGCACAGATTATAAAGTATTTCTACCCATTCAGAAAGTTCTATTGGACAACATCACTCTGGAGTTAAGAAGCTCTTTCAGAATGTTCTTTTACATTATCCCAAGAAGATTATGAACACTTGCTGAGAGTCCCAAGAGTGCAGCTTATCACATGCCGACCTGGCTCCACCCAATCGGATTGAAGCCAAAAGGAGAAGAAAACTACATGATGTCAATTCCCCCTGCAGGGTATTTAGTGAAGTCATCACAAGCTAAATATTATGCAAGAACACCCTCCAGAACCTGGGGGCTTATCAAAGAAGGATGACTCACTTCTTAAGATCCATTTTAAGGATGAAGATAAAGTTCAACATAACAGATTTGAGAATGAAAGAGCAAAGTTGAAGTCTGCTTATTTTTAAAATGGTCCTTGAAACAGAATTCATGACTTATTTGAATTTGTGATACTAATGATGCCCTTGTGAGTTGTTCAGCCCTGTATTTCTACCTGGTACTAGTCCCAGTAAGCAAGCAATTCCTGAATTTGCATAAGAATCAAAAGAACAATCTTGCTACAATACCTAAATTTTGATTCCACAAGCGAGAGAACATTCTCATGTAAGAATAGGAACTAGAAACCCTATTATGATAGAATGCAGTTATGTATTGGAGGGGAAAAAAAGAACAAAAAAGGAAAAACCCAGATTGCTCTGGAATTTGATGCCAAGGTTCCCATATACCACCTTCAGGAAAATGGCAACAGAGACATTCCAGAGGATCAAGAAAGAGATAAAATGAATATTACAACCAACAGAATTTTCATGGTACTCATGTAACAAGAACTGAAATCTGCACACTATATCATTTCAACCATGAAAAAACAGGTGTTGAGATCTACCCACCCAGCAGACTGAAAAACAAACCTTGGGCTGCTGCTGGTGCCATAGAGATATTACTCTAACGGTCTGTATCTGGAGCCCATTTTTCTCTTAAACCACTGAACTTCATAAGTCTCAGTAACTCAGAAAGGCAAATTGTGCCCATAGAACAAACGAAGAAGAACACAAGAACGTGAAAGTTCACTTCCCAAGGCATTCTGCTAACACGTTTGCTTTTCTACTCAAATATAGCAGGATAACAGAAAATGAGAAGAAGTGAATAAAAGAACTGGACTAGCTTTTGCTTTCTTAAATAACAAGAACTAGTATTGTGTTTAAAAAAAAAAAAACAAAACAGAATGTAGGGTTGGTTTTTTTTTCCAACAGATAAGAATGATAAGTTAAAATCTTTAAGTCATGAGGAAAGTTGACATTTTCTCCTGAAATATAGGACTTTTAGGTTCAGAAACTATATTACAGTTGAAAGATCAAGCTTTCAGAAATCAGGAAATTCCAAAGCAAGCCTACAGCAGTGCTTACTTGGACACATTACACATGGTACATATTTTACGGTCCACGTTTAACAAATAGCTGGGAGATGAAAAAAAAGTTCCACACATTCAGCAGAGCAGAATAAGGTCTATAGCAGAAGGGAGAAGTTTGAGATGTTCTGAATGCTACTCTGAGAAGTAATATTCTGTTAATCTAGTTTTAACAATTTGTTTTTTTTTTTTAATTTTTAGAACAACAGTCATCCCAGTTGAAAAAAAATATGTGTGTGTGTGTGTGTGTGTGTGTGTGTGTGTGTGTGTGTAAAATGCTATGTCTATCACCATCCTATAAATCTGAGAGGTGCCCCCCCTCTTTTGGCAACTCTCTAAAAATCTCATGAAATAAATGCTTATTTTTCCTCAACTCCAGACCTTAATTTTCTATCTTTGGAACTTAAAAATACTTACATAATTGTCTTCAAATATGGCTTGACTTTTCTTCTTTGATGGAAACAGCATTCCTGCCAACTTTAAAATTTATAGCTACAACCATATTTTTTTAATTTTTAAAAGTACAAAAAAATACCACAACCTCTTAAGTGATTTTGAAATGAACATTTCTTCATATTCATAATTATCCATGTCACACTGAAATATACTCCAGCTCAGCATACAAATGGAAAGAACATTTACCTCTGAGTCTCATTTGGAGACAATATCAGCAACTAAAAAAAATTCCAGTAGCAATCATACTCCAGGCATCATAAATTTCATAATAAAGTAAAATGGTACAACTAGTAATCAAATTCCTCTGTGTATCTCTCTCTCTCTCTTGCTCTCCTCCCTCACTCTGTGTGTGTGTGTGTGTGTGTGTGTGTGTGTGTGTAACTCTCACTTTTACAGGCTACACCACAGTTTTCAAAAGCACTTTCATATAACTTCAATAATCTGATCTTCCAACAACCCTCAAAGGTACACAAGACAGGGATTATTTATTACTCCATTTGATAGGGCAGTAAACTGAGATACAGAAAGGCTAAACGACTTGCCAAAACCCAAAGCTCACCAGTGACAAACCCTGGGAAAAATATCCAGACTGTTGATTCCCAGATCAGTCCCTTAAAAGAAAGTTTAGATGTGCAGTTTAAATTAGATGAAAAATGTGCAAAGTTGCTAGGTTTCTAAAGCAGTTTGAACAATGCTTCTTTTTTCTCCATCATAAATGTTCATAGTCTATGTCACTGCTGGAAAAGTGGGGCAGTCACCTGGATTACAGAGAGACTGCATCAAAAGGCTGAATTTGAAAGTATTTACATTTGCAAAATTACATGCCTTTGAAAATCCAGTCCATATAATACTGTATTTGAACAGCTTCTGAGGTAGAAAATACTGAAATTTACTGGAGAAAATAAACACTGGACCATTTATCTTTAAAAATAAATAAAAGAGTAATCTAGGGGGAAATGGTTCCAGAAGACTATAGGGGTGAAATTTAAATCATAGTACTGATTACAAAACTTGTTCAAAAAAACGTGAATCCTTCCAAATTCATTATGATTTTTTTTACGTTTCCTCCTTAAATCAGGTACCACAACAGGGCAGCATTGCAACATCCTTGTCACTTTTAAGTTATGGTGTCAAGTTTACATCTACATCTGCTACATTTTCATAAGAACCTAACTGGCATTTGTAACCAATAAAAATCAGTATTAAAGGCAGCATTCTCATTATTTCAAATGACTCAAGGGTTTGCTGTTCTTTTTGATTCCTCAAAGAAGCAAGTGAAGTAAGTGGAGAATGTGTCAGCATAACTTTTTACATGTGTTTCTCTCTACTTTTCAATTATTGGGCAAGCTCCTAAAAACAAAAAAAAAATTATTTTTCTTTTTCTTATATATTTTGCCCCTAGCAACTAGTGTAGAGCTTGGCACAGGCCACATGGAGTTCACAGACTATGCTGGAAACCGGGCAGAAATTCTCAGGTTCCCCCTCCAAGCCCAGGGATAGAGAAGCGTATCAGAGTCTCGATTTCTTCCCACCAGTGATTTCACAGAAGGAATTGAGCAGTACATATGGTGACAGCCACAGGGGTTAAAAGGGAGGGAAACAGGTCTGTGTGAAGCGCCTGTGGAGAAAATACCTATCTCGAAGCTGGAGTTGGTAGTGTGGCTAAAAAGACAACTGACCAAAGGAACATATTAATCACTGTGTTCTAACAACTTTACACACAGGTCACGGACAGAAAATAGTTGAGAAAAACTAATCTACCACACAATGGATGCAAAATATACATAAACCCTTGGTAAGCCATCACAAGGACAGCCAAGTTTAGAATGAGACAATTGTCTGTTGGATAATTAGGCCTTTGCTCCCTAAAACATGTCTATAAATTATTCCTCAGGCCAATGTTTAGTTTACATCACATAATCTACATAGCGTTGCTTCTAAGTCAGAGTGTAATTAAATAAATTTGTTTTACATTCTGCTGTGTTGTATGTCTTATTTGTCCTTATTCTTAAATATATGGTTCAAGTAACAGTACATAGGCCCCTTTGCCTTATATTTTATATAAAATAGACGTTTTATGTACCTGAAGTTGAAACCATGTACATGCCACAAATATAGTTTAGAGTTAGAATCAAAATTCCTTAAAAGCCAAGAAACACTTGTTCCACTAAAGGGCAGGAAAAATGGTGAATTCAGGGTCTTGAAAACGTCACATGATGAATAACCAACCCTGAATAACAAAGCATATCTACATGACAGTATCTGTGAATACAGCAATAGAATATTAGAATATAATAGAATACACGTATGATAGAATAGCAATATATAAACAAGTTTATATAAAGTGTACACAGTTTGTAGAAAAGAGAATGTTCATCTAAAAAGATTCCATCTAAGTTTACAAAGGAGAGTTTAAAAAAAAATAGGCCTCTATATTCTGAATTAGAGATGATAAAATAGCTTTATCCTGTGACTTGCATTTGATGTTTCAAATTTATGTGAGAAAGTGTTCTCAAACATATTTTAAATGTGCATCTGTTACTGCTTATCTATGAGAGTTCAAGTACAAACTGCAGATCACCATCCAAAAACAATGAATATCTAAGACACATATAACTTCACATGCTGCACAATGAAGCAGCCAACTACTTTATCGAGAAAACATGGCCTCATGGCCATGAGGCTCAGACCTCCTACGTGGTTGACTCAGAGTTAATCCTGACACAGAATGTGCTCTCAAAAAGAGATATGGTTGTAGTAGGAAACTCACAATGTGTGACCTAGACAAACCATCAGGAGGAAAGCATGTGGCAATCAACTGTTTTACGTACTTTGCAAATCCAATGAAATCTTCGTGGTTGGTGTTGATGTAAGAGACTTGGATGTCAATCAGTAGCAGTACCTATAAGTTAAAGAGAAGCCCTTCAGTGAAAACTGATCGTAAATATTCTCAAACACAAAACTGAGTAATTGCCTACAAATTATTTATCTTTATTTAATTCTTAAAAGGATGCTTCAGTTAAAATGAGAAGTTGCATCAATTTTTTTTCATTAGACTCACAATTTTTACTCTAAATTCAGAAATTAAAAATCTACATGAAAAGTCTGAGTCCCACATGAAGACAACATGTTTATAGTTTATAGGCATGGACTCTGCTAATTTAACACAGAATGTAGGATTATTCTAGTCCTCTAAAATGTAGGCATAATGTTCAAAAGGATACACGTGTACCAATGACGGGCTGCTCAGAGCTTCCTGTTCCTGTAGGCACTATATATTAGCCATGAAATAACAATATTATCTCTTGTTTTTCCTCTTCTCTTCTACCTCTTTAAGCTCCTTCTAGGCAAGCAGGAATAACACCTCATCAACCAATTCAAAAAGGCAATATACAAATAAATAGAAAACTTCCTCAAGATCAACAGGCCTGGTTATCAAAGCAAAACTTCAGTCAGGTCTCTGCTAAAAGATCACTTCATTAGAGGGATCCTCCCTACTATCTAAACTAGCACTCGGGGCACCTGGGTGGCTCAGTCGGCCTGACTTGGGCTCAGGTGATGATTTTGCAGTTGGTGAGTTCAAGCCCCATGTCGGGCTCTGTGTTGGCAGCTCAGAGCCTGGAGCCTGCTCCAGACTCTGTGTCTCCCTCTCTATTTCTCCAGCTCCCCTGCTCATGCTTCTTCTGTCTCTCTCAAAAATAAATATTTAAAAAAATTAAAAATAAATAAACCAGCACTCTGTTTGTACCTTATTATACCGCCTTATTTTCCTTTGTAGCACTACTGCTAGCTGACATAGTAAGTTTTTACTTATTCAGTATACAGACCCCATCTGCCGTATCCATGCTCTATCCCCAGTGCCTTGAACTTCATGGACAATCAAGATTTGTCAAGGAATGAACTGAATGCATGTTCCCATAAACATGAAACATGAAAATGTTCTAATCATGAGATACTTAGAAACTTTAAGTCAGAGGTTTGGAAAGTCCCTCTGTAGAAAATATTCTTCAATAGGAGATAAGAGAGGGTAGAGCAACCAACCAGACACCGTAAGAGAGTTTTATCCCAGAGATACTCAAAGCTGAGTTCCCCTTCCTAAGTTTCCTTTTGTTCTCCCAACTGTGTCCCTTCTCTTTCTAGAATGTTTGTTAATAGGAAGAAAAAAAAAATCCAGAATCCCTGCCTACATACCTCCAGAGCTCTGCACCTTGACTTTGTTGAACGAACTTTTGATAAACATGATGAGCATATTCATGCTGCCTCCCTTCAATGAAGATGACATTTGAAGGCATCAGAGCCCTCAGGATAACAGTTCACTGACCAGGTCTATGTAATGTTCCCCAGAGGGTACTTCCTCAGGAAAGGCTTACCAGATCCTCACCCTACACGCTCACCCCAAACCAGGTTAGATAATGCTAACACTGTCATATAGACTATATATTGTATTATATTTTATATGTATATTGCACCTTATACTTTTTATTTGTGGTATATACCACAAATGTAATTAATTCTTTGTGTATATTTTGTTTGATGTTTTGCTTCCTCGCAAGACTGTAAGTAAGCTCAGGGTGCCCGGGTGGCTCAGCTGTTTCAGTGTCTGACTCTTGATATCGGCTGAGCTCATGATCTCGCAGTCATGGAACTGAGCCCTGTGTCAGGCTCCACATTGGGAGTGGGGCCTGCTTAGGATTCTCTCTCTGCCTCTCTCTCTGCCCCTCCCCTGCTCTCTCTCTTTCTCAAAATAAATAAACATTTTTTTAAAAGACTGTAAGTAAGCTCCATGGAAGCAGGAGTTATATTTGTCTTGTTCACCTCTTATTCCCAGAACGTAGCATGATACACGTAGTAGGTGCCCAGTAAATATTTGTGGCTATAAATTGATAACTGTCTACCAGCCTTGAATAAGACTTTGCTTTAAAGGGAGCAATTTATTACCACATAATCAGTAAATGGCCGCTTATTGTTGTCTCTCTGTCACTACCCAATGCTATGGGCTCTGAGGGTTTGCTTTTATGGCTAATCTCAGCTGGTCGTCTTGCTGTGAATCCCAAGGGGACCTGGCCAAAAAAAAATTAATGCATCACCCAAATCCATCCTTACTACCAAATATAAAGTCACAGTACAGGCACTATTAGGTCAGTAACGTCATACTTTTATGAAAAAGTTTCGTATCCTCAGATACAGTTTCATTTCTTGTCCTAATGAACAAAACTCTATAGAGTTAGGAGGGGTCATCATTATTACTTTATCTGTGGTATTGCCTCTATTCTCCCGACAATAAAGCCAGATTCTGTTAGATGTTATACTCCCAAATCCATTTGGCCAGGAGTTTGCATCAATAAACCATAATGTTTAAGCACAAATAAATTGTTGCCGCCATAAAGAGCAAAATATCTACATAATTCTCAGCATTGCCAAAGGTTGTCACGAATATCTTGGCTGTTCATGCACATTAACTTGGACTGCAGTATAGGAAAAAAGTGGGAAAAAAAATAAAAACTATGGCTGCTCTCATTCATATTCCTGGAAACTGGGAGTCTGTGTTCATCCTAGGAAAAGAGCCAGGTCGCATGTGGGGGATGAAAAGGAAAATAGTACATTTTTTTCTCATTTTTTCACTTTCTCAGAGTTTCTCACTGCCTTTTCACCCACAGTTATTGAATATTTAGTTAAAGAAAAAGTAAAGCTACCCCTGCTAGCAATAATCACCCACAAAGTCAGTCCCTTTAACATGCAATTACACGTGTGGAAGCACCTGGAATGATAGCAGGCACACATTTTTAAAAAACCTATGTCTTAGAAAAAAGCTCACAGATTTATGGTTGTCTATATGTTTAATATTGAAGAATTCCACCCCCCCTCCACAAGGCTTCCAGAGCAGAGGTCAGTAATAATTTCTTAAAAACTTTTAAAACCTGGGGCTCCTGGGTGGCTCAGTCAGTTTAGCAACTGAGTTTGACTCAGGTCATGATCTCAACCGCTTGTGGGTTTGAGCCCTGCACTGGGCTCTGTGCTGACAGCTGAGAGCCTGGAGCCTGTTTCGGATTCTGTGTCTCCCTCTCTCTCTGCCCCTCTTCCACCTCCCTCCCTCTCTCTCTCTCTCTCTATAAGAATAAAAAAAAAAAAAAACATTAAAATTAAAAAAAATTTTTTAACTAAAAAATAACTACAAGAACACCTCAAAGCATTTCTGGTACAAAGGCCTGGGAAAATGGGTCACTTTCTGGCCAGCTACTTTGGAAGCATCATACAACCCAAAGCAGCACGGAGTTCAACTCAAACCTGAGATCTATGCAAACTGCTACCTTCACATGTCCAAGAACATGAATGTTTTTACCGCACAGGTTGTACTATAGGTGCCAAGCACCAGCTTCTTCAAGTGGTTGGCTGATGAACTGTCAGACTAGGACACCTGAGATGGCCACTTAGTAGAGACACCTGCTCCATCCCTTATCTCCCACTTGGGGAATGAAGTGATCACTACATCAGAGTTGCAGGTGAAAGACATTTTCTCTTAAAATCAGAAAAAGGCAATTCTTTCTCACAGATACTAGGTACCACAGCTCTGTAGGAAAAACAATAAAACAACTAAAATTAATGAAGAACTCAGAACTGCATTTGGATGCTTAATTTCATCCTCATAAAATTCCTATGAGTTAACTACCATTATTATCTCACTTTAAGATGAGGAAACTGAAGTATACGATGTCAAGCACCTTATTATTTGCACAGAAAATAATGGCAGAGGTGGAATTCGGACTCAGGCAGTCTGAACCTGAAGCCCACAATCTTAACAACAGTGCTAAGTTTGATTACATTGTTTCAGTAAAGCAAAACTGAAACAGGAAACATGAAGCTAGCAACTGCTTAGATAGGAAAACAAAGGTAATTAAGATAATAATTGTACTACTTCAATATTGTTTTTACATAGGATCCCTAAGAGTTAAGTAGGATAATATTATCCTTTGAATTTTATAAAATATGGACACTGAATTAAAACTGTTATCTTATTGACTTAAGGTCAGGAGTACAGTTGATACTAGAACTTCAGTTTTCTTGGTCCAACTGCAGCCATGACATTAGATGTGTGGGGGAACTTCTGGTGTCAGGATTTTATATCTGGCTCCAGGCTTGATTTCACTAGCTCATGAGTTAACATTGATTTGTTTATCTCCACTAAGTCAGAAAGCCTATTTTCTCCTCTTTTTGGCTACTGTAGCTATCCAAGGGTGTGGAAGCTGGAAAACAAGTGAAAACTATGAATAATGGTTAATTAACTTCCAAAGCACAACGATAAAAAGTAGTAGCAATGAATCCCACAGCTCAAGCTGATAGTCAAGTTTTACTGAGTCACAAATATCCCAACCTACTGGGCCTCCATCCTGTCTCTTCACTTTCTCCTTCCACCCTCCCCACCCCGCCCCACCTCACCCCACCCCACCCCTACACGCACCCTCTGTGGCAGTTTGCCTGCGTCTCTCTCCCTGTGGTTTCTCTCTCTTCTATTTTGCCTTCTCCTTTTTCCCTGGCTTTCCCTCTCCACCTTTCCAAAATCTTGGAATTCTAAGAGGCACAAAATCTTGGAATTCTAACTTAGAGAGACTTCTGAGATGACATAGACCAACATCCCAAAGCTGTACATGAGAAAACAACAGTCCTGAGAAGTGATTTCCACAAGAACATGCTGTTATTTTGTAGAGAACACATGGCCTGAGTCCAGTGTCCTCTACATGCTGTCACAGCTGTGTCCTGGAACTGAAGAGCATTTGAAAACCTTCATGCCTCCCATTATAACATTTTTGTAAATAACTAAGAATAAAATCCACCTAAATTTAAGAAGCTTTTACTATTTACACACAGTCCTTAGCTTTTTCTAATGAATTACCTTCGCATAAAATAACCTTTTGAATTAAAAGAGCTAAATAGGGTTAGAAGATAATTTTAAGGTCACTCCTTACAAGCCATATATATATATACATATATATATATATATATATATATATATATATATGTGTGTATTCACTAAATAGACATGTTTAAAAGAGCTGTTTTTTTTTTCAATGTTTATTTATTTTTGAGAGAGAGACACACACACACACACAGTGAGAGCGGGAGAGGGGCAGAGAGAGAGAGACAGACAGAGGGAGACAGAATCGGAGGCAGGCTCCAGGCTCTGAGCTGTCAGCACAGACCCCAACGTGGGGCTTGAACCCATGTCATGACCTGAGCCGAAGTCAGATGCTTAACTGACTGAGCCGGCCAGGTGCCCTAAAAGAGCTGTTCTTAAACATTTTTTTCTCTAATTATTTTTATGAAAATGAATGTAGATGAAGGTATACTGAAACACTAGCACAGTTTAAACTTGTTGAAGAAGTGACAATGAGAATAATTTTTCGGGAAAGCAATCTGGCAATATGTATCAAAAAAAAAAATCTTAAAACCCTCTGTATATCTGTCAACCTAATTATTTCACAGGATTCTGAGATTAAATAATAAAGACATTCATCACAGAATTGCTTGGGATAGCAGCAATAAGACAAACAAATAAACTGTTTAAACAGTTAGATACTTAAGTATCTAATCACAGGTTCCATGGATAAGTTGATGAATAGCTTTCTCCATTCACCTAGGGGGAAGAAAACTGACATTCTTCATAACATTTTAGGAATTTATGAATATCCTGATACCCATCTGTCGGCCCATTAAAAGCTAAGAACCTCTGCTTAAAGAAAACATGTGGAATGTTTCTGGATTATTGGCTTTCAGAGTGGAGTGTATACATGCCAGGGGTGCACATGACAATCCATGGGGCACCAAGAGTAAAAGTAATTCCTATTACTGTTTTCTAAACGTCGTCCTTCAAAGCTTTTACACTCGTTTATATTCTCAACATACACAAGATGTTAGTATAGCAACGCATGTATAAAATTCATAAATAAGTAAAAATAAACATATGTGGTTGTGTTCTTTCTTGCCATTCAGAGAAAGGCCAACTGTTGGAGACCACCAGACAGCCTTGGAGAACTTCCACTTCTGACAAAGACCCTGCCCAACAAGGAAGCCTCCCCTCACCTGGTCCTTTGTCTTCCCTTCTCGCTCGCGAATATGGTTGGCAACAATCCTTTCTGTTTCCTCGCAGAGTCTGGGGAAGTTTGCCAGCTGTTAAGAGAAACATCTGAGTTAATACACAAAAAGTTATACTGCAAAAAAAGAAGCAAAGATATGTTATCTTATAGAAGGTACATATCGCAAATCTAGAAGCAAAAGTAAAATATCCTAAAGAAGAATGGCAGAGTGACAGAAAGGGCTCCACAAACAATCATCAAAATAACGACATTATCTGATAGGAAACACTTCAAAACCAGTAGAGAAATTCCCTGCAAAAACAAAAACAGAAATCCAAATACCATCTAGTACTATGCTCTACAGAGTTGGCACTTAATAAAGTTCAAAGATAAAGAAGATAGAAATGAGGATGAAAAAGAGAACAATGACTCACATTTAGAGAGTACTTACCATGTTCTAGGCTGTGTGCTTAACACCTCATGAGTTATCTCATTCAAAATCCACAACAATCATAAAAGATAGGTTTTATTATTAATTCCATTATATAGAGGATGAAAATGAAGCATAGAGAAGTTAAGCAACTTGCCCAAGAGTAAACAGCTCAGAATTGGTGGGCCTAGAATTCCAATCCAAGCCCTTGGGACTCCAGAGCCCATTGTCCTGTCCACTACTCTTTGAGAATGACTTATTCCATGAACCACAGAGGTCAATTTTTTTAAGTTTTAATTTATTTATCCTGAGAGAGAGAGAGTACACATGTGCATGTGCACTTGAGTGGGAAGGGGCAGAGAGAGAGGGAGAGAGAGAATCCCAAGCAGGCTGCACGCTTTCAGAGCAGAGTCCGATGACAGGGGGCTTGATCTCACCAACTGTGAGATCATGACCTGAGCTGAAATCAAGAGTTGGACACTCAACTGATTGAGTCACCAGGCACCCTGACATAATTTTTTTAATTCTTCCCTAACAGATATGTTTGCATGTACATACTTTTTGGCAAAACTATAGAAATAATACATTTCAATCACTTATCCCATCTAAATTATGCAGGTAATTGTCAAAAATTTAATTTGCAAAAAGGAATGAATTAATCATAGTTGTTTTCAATGTAAGAAAGAAGAAGAATGGGATTCTACGAGAATATTCAAGGAGGCCTAATCCAGAAGGACTTGGGTAAAGTTGTGTAGAACAGTTGTGGGGGAAATGAAGCTTTCCACGCCCCAGAACAGTGTGAAGGCAATGCGGGACAGGGACAATGAATGGTAAAGGAAGTAAAGAAAGATCAGAGCAGAGAGTGAAGAGGATGGTCTTGTGGTGAAAGTAGAAAGGTAAACAGAGGTCGGATCAGAAGGATCCTTGCAGACCTGCAATGAATTTTGGCTCCTGAAGCAATTCAGATGAGAAATGCTGCTGACGTGGACTGGGATAGCAGAAATAGAATGGAGAAAAGTGTGCAAATTCATGGCATATGACAGGCAAATGCTAATTCAATGATCATTTAAAGCACCTGAAAATAATAATAATATCCCACAAAATAGGCAAAGGACATGATTTAATTAAAAAAGAAATTTAATGATCAATAGCAAAAGAAAAATATTAAACTGCATAAATGATCCAAGTAATGCAAAGAAAGATAATAACTCTCATGTTGTCAAATGGTTCTAATTATTTTTATGAGACTTAATCTAGATGAAGGTATACTGAAACTAGCAGTTTAAGCTTGCTGAAAAAGCGACAATGAGAATAATCTTTCTGGAAAGCAATTTGGCAATATGTATCAAAAAAAATCTTAAAACCCTCTGTTTATCTGTCAACCTAATTATTTCACAGGATTCTGAGATAAAATAATAAGGACATTCATCACAGCATTGCTTGGGATAGCAACAATAAGATAAACAAATAAAACTATTTAAACCACCTAAATATGTAATGATATTAAATAAGTTAAGGTAGACCCACTAATGGGATATAATTACCTGTTCAAATAATATCCATTACCTAATTTTTTCATTCTAATTTCTAAATAATATCTAAAAACATGGTAAAGTGTTTATGACAGTAAGTGAAGAAAATCAGGCCACATGTATATAAATGTGATTACACATAAGCATACACACATATACACGTAGTCATAGGCCACCATATACCCTTGATATCCTTCAAGGATACAATCCAAGATCTTACAAATCTCAAAATTCTTGGGTAATATTGTAGCACCTAATATGTCTCCTAATTTTTAAGCAGTTGGAACTAAACCTCCCTGAAATATAGCTGCCCCATGGTCAAACAAGGTCACTGTACACAGCAACTTTATAGTATGCATGATGCACATTAGTGTCTTAGCTAGACAACAAACTGTAATTCTTCATGGAACCATCATAATCACAAATCATACATAAATATTCAACCTCTAAGGCTGCAAGTCTACTGTCCACACACAGAAAAAGGTCTATAGAAATACTACAAAATGTTAATAGGAATAATCTCTTGGAATCATGGGTTATGCATAATTTCCATTTTTTTCTATCTACATCTCTACCTTCTCCAAATTTTTCTACAGTGACCATAGAGCATAGCATCATAATAAAAGCATAGAGACCTGGCTGCCTCGTTACTTTCAAAATTCACAGCCCAGTGTCTCTTCATGAGATCACCAAACCATTACTCCCTTTTTGAAATCCTTAGCTGAATCCTGAGATGTATGGCTCATTTGGGGGATTATTTCATGAAAAATTGAAGGCACAAATGAAACTTCCACTTCAAGTTTTGGAGACATTCCCCAGGAAAAGTCTATTATCCCAGCAGCCCTTTTATACTCTGAGAATATTGTAAGTTATTTTTTGTGAATCCTGTAAAAAGTTTTAAGCAGAGAAGAGATAGCTGATCAACACCAGTTGTTCTTCTTCACTAGTGCAAACCCGGGTGGTATATGTGACAGTCACCACTAGCCTGTCCTAGGCTACCAGAGCAACTGTTTCTCCTCTGTACTCAGAGCATCCCAAGCTAACGGCACACCTTTGCTTTTTGACAACAGCTGCACAAATATAGAATTGTCCTCCTGCAGAAAAGCGACAACACAAGGAATAGTGGTCTACTGAGAAGGAAAGTCAAGCCTCTAACAGCATTTAGAAAATGGATGACAGCAGAAGGTTATTTTTAAAACACCAAGGAATGGCACTATAAATATTTTTTTTCAGAAACAAAATACTTGATAGCTGAAGGTTCCCAAGCTAGTATGCAGCCATCATTAAAGTCTTGAGAAAGGCCAAAATGACAAGAGTACTCCAAGAAGCAGAAACATCTAAGAACCCTCCCAACTACTGGCCTTGTGGGGAGGATTGATTTTTTATGTGTGTGTATCTCCTGATCTTTCCAAACTTACTACCCGTGGGCTTAACTTCACCAGGAAAGGAGCCCACCAGAGCCATAATTTGGTACCTACAACTGAGACAACTGGAAGTAAATGAGCCTAATTTCTAAGTGGAACAAAAGGGAAAGAGAACACACTGTAAGAACCGCCCCCATGGAGGCAAAGGAGGAGAAATATTGAAGGAGACACTAAGCAGTGCAGGACCTAGCCATGGCTGAAAGGCAGTAATGAAGCTGGTATGGTTTCTATCTAGCTGGTTGATCTGGAAAGACTGTAGGAGTATAAAAATCAAAATGTTGGCTTGAATTGCTGGCTCTCAAATGTAATACTCCAGTCCCAATTCTTCTCATAATATATAGAGGAAGAAGTTAAAAAAAAAAAGTCCCACTCACATTCTGAATCATTTCTGATTTCTGATCAGGCTTTCTGCCACTCATTTCATTAGCTCATTCAATGGCAGTTCCTGCTCAGTTTGCATAACCCTTTTCTTTGTTTTAAAAAATACTTCACTCTGATTGCCCAGTTCAGTTCCTCACCTCTCTTCTAGGTCTCTTATTTAAGGCACAATGTTTCCTCAACCATATTAACCATTATAATTTCCTATCTCTTTTGCTCTGAATACCAAATTGAAAGCTTGCATTTATAAGACTATATTTACTTTGTCAAATCATCAAAGTTGTAATTATGTATGCCAAAATAATATTGATTTAGAGGATGCCATTTTTATGCATTTACTCCCCTATTAACTACTTAAATATTCTAGAAATTGATTAATACAGAATCAAGGAATTAAGGCTTTGTTACTGATTATATTAATTTTATATTCCTGAATTTATTTCACATCAGTCATTCATTTAACAAAGATTCATTGGGAAACTGCCATAAGCCAGCCTGACACTCAGTTTTTGTCAAACTACCTGATATTAAAAACAGTCTTGAGTGGCAGGTTGACTATAAAGGTATATTGTCACACCAGAGAGAAATATTTTATAAAAATCAAGAGAAAACTGGGGCGCCTGGGTGGCGCAGTCGGTTAAGTGTCCGACTTCAGCCAGGTCACGATCTCGCGGTCCGTGAGTTCGAGCCCCGCGTCAGGCTCTGGGCTGATGGCTCGGAGCCTGGAGCCTGTTTCCGATTCTGTGTCTCCCTCTCTCTCTGCCCCTCCCCCGTTCATGCTCTGTCTCTGTCTGTCCCAAAAATAAATAAAAAACATTAAAAAAAAAAAATCAAGAGAAAACACATGAAAAATAAATGGCTAAACCTGCTCAGAGAAGGCCTCAGAGGATCTGATGCTTAAAATCAAAACAATGAAACTTCCAGACAGAGCAGGACATTAATCAAATGACAAATTATTTCTAAACAGCTTACTGTTTTGTTATTTTTAAATGTTTATTTATTTTTGAGAGAGAGAGAGAGAGAGAGAAAGAGACAGAGTTTGAACAGGGGAGGGGCAGACAGAGAGGGAGACATAGAATCTGAAACAGGCTCCAGGCTCCGAGCTGTCAGCACAGAGCTCAACGTGGGGCTCAAACCCACACACTGCGAGATCATGACCTGAGTTGAAGTTGGACGCTAAACCCACTGAGTCACCCAGGTGCCCCTAAACAGCTTATTGTTAAAATTACACAGAATAATCTTAAGTAATAAGGAATATCCAATGTGGAAACAATGCAGTATATATGAAGTAATTCTGAGAGAAAATTTTAGTTATGGTCTGAGAGAAAATAGCATCATATATTTTTTAATACAAAACATGTTTTAATAAAATTCAGTATTTTAAGTGTTACTTATGGCAGCATTTAATTACTTTGGTGGCATTTCAATATAAAATTTGCTTTTAAGCATGGACCACATTTTTCCCCTAAAGGAAAAAATATTACTTGAATGGCCTTTCTATGCAATAAAAGTTACACACTTATAAAATTTACTAACAATTGATTAATCAGACCATGAGAGCCATGCTATTAGGTTTCTCTTGGAACAGACACAGGATGCGGCAAGATTTCTACATCGTCAAGAGTAACTAGTTTGCTGCCTTAAGCAAAGACTCAGGTTATTAGGTAACCATCTGTTCATAGTTCCATACCAAACACAAACGGAGAAAATAAACTAAAGACCAGATCAATTTTTTTTTAATGCACATGACTTGAGTTGATTGGTTTGGCTAAACTAAAGGTGTGGACTCTGTTTTGATACAAAAGCTATAAACCTTCCAATGTTGGCCACTGAGTAACAGTAATGATTTTACTGCTCATGAAAGCATATAATAATTTTATTCCATTTCTGTGAATTAAAACCTGCCCCCAAGTCCCTAGAAATCCTTTATTTGTTTATAGCATAACACTGGATTCATTCAGGAAAGGAGAAAATATTTATTATTATGAAATAAGACATTTATTATGACAAAAGGTAAAACAGAAGCAGTAACATCTACAAAGGTGAGAAACAATTCTAGTACAGAGGTCAAGAGACTGCACAAGTGTAAATGGGAAAATTTTTTTATCAAGTGTTCTGAATTTTATTTTATTTTTTAATGTTTATTTATTTTGGGGACAGAGAGAGACAGAGCATGAACAGGGGAGGGGCAGAGAGAGAGGGAGACACAGAATCGGAAGCAGGCTTCAGGCTCTGAGCCATCAGCCCAGAGCCCGACGCGGGGCTCGAACTCACGGACCGTGAGATCGTGACCTGAGCTGAAGTTGGACGCTTAACCAACTGAGCCACCCAGGTGCCCCTCAAGTGTTCTGTATTTTAGAAGTGGCACATGGGAAGTCTTAGAAGACCTAAGTAAAGTTGTTAGAAGGGGAAGGGAGCCAGGTCCCATTGAGGTGGCCTTGGGTAAAGTGGTCAGAGAAAAAGAAATGCTGCTGGCCCTCCTTCTCCAAGTGGGCAAATCCCAAATCTTTACACCTCAGATACTTTCTACAATTGGTGCATATGTGATAGAAGAATATGTAAGTTATACTGGTATGTTCTCACCATAACATTTCATCTAAGCAGAGAAATGAGAACTTCAATGTTAGCAAATGCTGAAGAATAAAAACAAAAGTCCAACCTTGAGTGAAATAAGGCTGAAAGATAATCAGAAGAGAGAGCCTCACGAAGTAATTCAGAGCACACCCAAACAGGAGCCCAGGGTGGGGCTGACACTGTCCCCAAACAACACCTGAAGATAATAATCAGATTTCCTTTCTTTCCAAGTTTATCTCTGGTAGACGTATTAATGAACAGCTTAAAAAGAAAAATCAGGGTGCCTGGGTGCCTCACTCACTTGAGCATCTGACTCTTGATTTCGGCTCAGGTCATGATCCCGGGTCATGGGATCGAGCCCCAGGTCACGCTCTGTGCTGAACATGGAGCCCACTTAAGATTCTCTCTCTCTCTCTCCCTCTGCCCTTCTCCCCCACTCATGCTCTTTCTCTCTCTCTCTAAAGTAAAAAGAAAAGAGAAAAACAGAAAAATCAAGGGGAAAAGCAGAAGCCAGGGCAAATTATAAATTAAGAATTAATTATAAAGATCATAAATTCTTTAGTGAATTGTGAGATGAAAAGGTGAAATTCCTGGAATATTATTCAGCCATTAAAAAGAGGGAAATCCTATCATTTGTGACAAGTTAGATGGACCTTGAGGGCAGGGGCTAAGCAAAATAAGTCATACAGAATCTGCATGATCACACTCATGGAATCTTGTAGAATCTATAAAGCAATAATAACAACAACCAAGCTCATAGATACTGAGAACAGATTGATGGTTGCCAGGAGCAAGGGGCGGGCAAAATGGGTGACAGTGTTCAAAAGGTACAAACTTATAGTTAAAAAATAAAATCCTGGGGATGTAATGTACAGCATGGTGACTATAGTTAATAATACTGTATGCATATTCACAAATTGTTAAGAGAATAGATCTTTAAAGTTCTCATCACAAGAAAAACTTTTTAATACTATGTGTGGTGATGGCTGTTGACTAGACCCAATGTGGTGATCATTTCACAGTGTATACAATATTGAATCATTATGTTGTATACTGGGAACTAACATAGTATGTCCATTATGCCTCAATAAAATAGGTGGGGGTGGGGTTAAAAACAAGTAACAATAACAAAAAGGTGAAATTCCTATTCTTTAAAAGCCAAGTCCCAGGCCTGAATTCTCTATAATACCCAATGAGAGGTTCAAACTTTAATAATCAGCCTGATTTGACACATGAGTTATGTGAGGCATCTATTATATGCAGAACATAGCAGTTTGTTAGACTGACAGCCAACTGGCAGAGAAGGTGAAAAGTGAGTCTTTTTGTTCATAGAAAACCACAGCAGATCTATCCAGACCTAAAAGAGCCCTATCTGAGCATGATGTTTTGCAGCTATCCTCCTTCAACCTATAGACTTTCATGGAAGGTAATCAAGTGGCTACTTCAGTCAAACTCATCATTATCTGCCACATCAATAAGACATGATTCACTTATTCTTTCAATTATTCATTCAATAATTACTATTGAAAATCTGGCTGTTTTAAGATTGTGAATAGAGTGCTGAATAAACCAAATCCCTACTCCCATGGAGCTTATATTCTCAAAGTCCCTTTATTGTCCAACAACAAGAAAAACAAAAGATATACATAGTATAATTCACGTGGTCATATGTGCCACAAAGAAAAATGAAGTTTGGTAAGTAGATGAAGACTTACGTGTATGTGTGTGTATGTCTCCGTTTTGAAGGAAGGCATGTACAACTGTAGATAGGAAAATCTGAGAAAGACTGATTAAATGGCATTTGAGGAGAGACTTGAAAGGAAGCCAGGGGGTGATCTGCACAAGTATCTTGAGGCAGAGCATTTCCAACACTGAGAATGAGAAGTACAAAGGCCCTGCCATCATATCCCCTTGACATGTTGAAGAAACGAGGGGACCAGTCTAGCTGGAATGGACCAAGGGAGGGGAAAGTGGGAGGAGCTTAGAGGTGAAAAGGAGTAAGATCATGTAGGCCTTGAAAGCCATGCTAAGGACTTTAGATTCACCTGATTAGTTATGTGTACTCAAAGCAAGATATTGAGTCACCTAACATGCCACAAAATTCAGCATTTCTTCTAATAGCACTTTTTAATGAAAAAATTTTCCTTATATTTCTAACAGCCAACTAATGCATCTTTTCTATTTCCTTGCAAAGCTTTTCTTTTTTTTTTTTTCTTTTTTTTTTCCTTTTTCTGAACAGGGTAAAAAAAAATCAATTAATTGGTATGATGGCAATCCAAGAATGTGGTTTCCCAAGAGGCCAATAAATGGCACAGTTGTTAAACTGTGGTTAAAAAAACAAGATGTTCCTCTCAGTGCTTCCTGAAAGAAACTCAGGACCCTGCAATGGTGCACTGGAGAATTGGGGGTAAAGAAAAGCAGCTGAGAGCTAATACCCACCAGAAAAATTCTGAAATTGACATGTCTCTGGAGTGAAGCCAAACACTCATAAAGCTCTAATGTTCTTGTCTTGTCCTCCAGTGCCCCAGAGACAACAGTGAGAAAATACACGAGAAGACTGCATTTCCCCAGGTTAGAAGTCTAGCTTTGTGTTTTGTTACTTGAACACACATAAATCCCATGTTTTCCACTGATGTTTATTTATGTGGCTTAAGAAAAAAATTAAGTATTTTACACATAAGACATTCAACATGAGAAACGTTGTAAATGAAAATACTGTTTTAAGAATACATGTGAATATATACATTCACAATACAGCTAGAGTAACTATGGCTTTCAGATGGCCTGGGGAAGTCTTGCTTTACTCCTACTATTCCAGTGAAAGTATTAATAGCTCCCCCTTTCAATCTCAAAAGAGTCCTATGTTGGATGATAAATAATATAATCACATTATCTATGGCTCATATTCAAAGGGGTCAAGTAATAAAGCCCAGGTATCCTCAACTTTAATCAAGATTATTTTGCTTGTAAAAGAACTTGAAAGTAGACATAACAAGGGCAAAAGTCAAGAGCATCAAAATGAGAAATAAGGAAAAGAAGACCTGCTCAAATTTTATCATTTTAAAAGGAATGACTAGGGGGGCCTGGGTGGCTCAGTTGGTTAGGCATCCGACTTCAGCTCAGGTCATGATCTCGTGGTTTGTGGGTTCGCACCCCGTGTCAGGTTCTGTGCTGATAGCTCAGAGCCTGGAGGCTGCCTCGGATTCTGTGTCTCCCTCTCTCTTTGTCCCTCCCCTGCTTGTGCGTGCTCTCTCTCTCTCTCTCAAAAATAAATAAACACAAAAAGCTTAAAAAAAATAAAAATAGAAGTCATGACTAAAATATTCTTTTAAAGTACAGAGTTCTTTAGCATCAGGATAACTTTAGAATATCTAAAATTTTTTGTAAGTTTATTTATTTGTTTTGAGAGACAGAGTGCACATGTGCAATTGGGAGAGGGGCAGATAGAGAGAGAGAGAAAATCCCAAGCAGGCTCCACAGTGTCAGCACAGAGCCCGATGCAAGGGCTTGATCTCACGACCATGAGATCATGACCTGAGCCAAAATCAACTTGCTTACTGACTGAGCCACCCAGGTGCCCCTAGAATATCTCAATTCTTAATTTATAAAGTATTTATAGAGTGCCTCTTCTGTAGGGTTAGTCATTATGTTAGATACCAAGAATAAGAAGATAAGACATAGCTCTTTTTTATTATTACTTTTTTACATTTATTTATTTTGAGAGAGAGAGAGAGCAGGGGAGGCGCAGAGAGAAAGGGAGGGAGGGAAGGAGGGAGGGAGAGAGGGGGAGGGAGGGAGGGAGGGAGAGAGAGAGAGAGAGAGAGAGAGAGAGAGAGAGAGAGAGAGAGAATGACTATCCCAAGCAGGCTCCACATCAGTGGTGTTGAGTCCTACATGGGGCTTCAACTTAGGAACCATGAGATCATGACCTGAGCTGAAACCAAGAGTTGCACACCTAACCAACTGAGCCACCCAGGCACCCTGACATAGCTCTTTTTTAAAAGGAGTTTAGAATCAACAGGAGGAGATTATAGGTTATTTAGGTTATTTACCCAAACAAATAAATTATAAACAACTACAATCCCATATCATAAATGCTCTGATAAAAGTAAACATAGGGTGTCAAGTGAAGCACTGAAAAGGGAGCAAGGATGGAGATCAGGGGAGGATTCAGAGGCCGTACAAGAAGTTTTTTGGGAAAATGATGATGATTGAGCTGGATCATAAAAAATAAGAGGGGATGGAAGATGAAGACAAGAGGAAAAGGAGACATTCAAAACAAAGGGAGTCACATGTGCAAATGGTAAAGGCATGAAAAACCTGTGAAAATGGTGCAAATCACTTAGAATGGCAGAAGCAAGCACAAAGTGACAACGGATAGAGCTAAAGAAGGATTCAGAGATCAGATGTGAAACTAAAAACAACCATAAATGATTTGAACTTTATTCCCAAGATATAAGGAGCCATTGCATAATTTTGAGGGAATGGGCAAAACAGATGTATTTTAGAAGGGCTACTTTCACAGCAGTGGGGAGGATGAATTTGATGGCGCCCAGAATGGAGGTGGAAAAACCAGTTAGGAGTCCTCTGGAGTAATTTAGTTTAAAAAATATCTGCGGGGACATAAGTAAGAAGAGTGTAATGGCAGCAGACTGTGGAGTAGATGGTTTCAGTAAAGAGGCTTGAGCTGAAGCTATAGATTTGAGGATCAACATTTTAAGTGGTAGGTGAGCTATGGGAGATATGATCTGGCAGGGAGAAAGGACAGTGCAAAGAGAAGAAAGCCAGGAGCAAGCTCTGTGTGACTCTAGTGTTCAGAGGCAGGAAAAGTGGATAAACTCCTGAAGGAGATGGAGGAGGGATCATGAGAAAGATGAAGAGAACTCATGAGAATGAGGTGTCAGCTTCAAAAAGAGGGTAGAATACAGCACCAGGAATGAGTATGTGTTACATCTGGCAATCAGGCTTCTGGTTGATCTTTGCCATAATTACTCAATAGAGTGGTGGCATGGAAGCCACATTTTAGAGGGTTATGGATTAACCAGAGATAAGAAAATAAAGATAGCAAGCATAGACTACTTTTTTCCCCAAGAAGGTTGGACATGAATAAAAGGGGAATAAGGTAGTAAATAGGCTTTGTTATTGTTGTTACTACTTTTAACAGTAAAAGATTATTGAAAGATTGTTTTTAATGTGATGCAGAAAGTCATGAAATAGAAGAAATCAAGAAATTTTAAGAAATGGAAGAATTTAAGAATGGAAGCAATAGAAGAACCAAGAGTAAGTTCCTTAAGAGGGCGAGAGTACAGGCAGGACCCCAGCCCTGGCCAGGGAATCCACCTCAAGAGAGACAGGGACAAGGAAGGGCAGAGTTGGGAATACCAGTGAGTTTGGGAAATTAATGTTCCCATTTATAGCCCCTATTTTCTCTGTGAAATCATTACTGAAAATAAGAATGAAGTTGATGAGCAGAGTGGTTATAGGGAGAGCAAAGGAGAGAGAGAGCGAGCTGGAAAGGTAGGAGCTTGTGATAGAATATTAGGTATAAAGAAGAACTGTCCCCTCACTTCCTTCTCGATAGTACTCTTCATACCTCACTCATAAAGTAGGAACTTTCACCAACTTCTGCCCTCTTGGGGAAGTCCTATGGAAGAAGCTTCTATTATTTTCTCCAGCTCACAGTAAAAAAAGGGGGTGGGGTGGGGGGAGACGTGTTGATTGATAAGATGGTGAGCACCTGTCATGCATCAGTCCTCAGCTCTCTGTTGGGTAGGGTGGGTACACTATGTCATTGCTCACATGTGGGTCTCTGACTTTTACTGGTTTACATTCCTACAGATGTAAGGCAAGCCAAAATACTCTGTATTGCTCATCGGTGCATATCTAACTCTCTCCAACACTGCAGGCTTTACGGTTTACTATTGGAAGAGGAAGTAACAAGAGGCTCCCATTTCAGCAGCAAGTCCCAGACACATTTTCTGATCTAGGTTTATCAGCAGCAAAGCGGATACTAAATTTCAATCCTCATCTAAGCTCTTCTACTAATTTTCTAACTGACTTAAAACCTAGAGAGGTTGGGAAGGGAAAACCCTAGATTTAGAGTCTTAAATTTCTGAAGGATCGCCTGGTAAAACATTTGTCAATGATGACAAGGACCAGAAGAGGTCATGGAAGTATGATGCTAGTACGGAATGAATAGAGAGCCACTGGAGTCAAAGATCTCAAAGTAGCTGCTGGGTGTTGGACATGATCTCTACATGGATCTCTACTGATATCATCCAAGTTGAAGGTGAATTTAGGATGAAGAAGAAAAATGTAAGGAATGTCCTAAATATCTTGACAAATGCAAAGGAGTGACCAGGATGTGATGGTGATGGTGAATAGAAGGGAAATGCAGAGCTTGTACCACTGGGGCCTTAACTGAAGACTTTTATAGGAAGTTGAAGGCATGATGTTTGGAAGCCACAAAAGGAGAAGTAGGCAGATGTCAACCTGGATCCAGGTACTTAGATTCTTTGGGTTTGAGCCAGTAAATATCCTTCACTGAAAAGAGCTGCAGGGTAAGCAATAATCTCCAGGAGAAAACAAGGTTTTAGTTAAGACAAAACATACAATGGTTTACGAAGACAGTACAGATATACAACTACCACTGATCCAGAGAGCATAATGGAAAGAGAGGTTCAAAGGATAGAGAGCAAAGAATAGAAGCCAAAAAGTGTCCAGGAACAAGCTGTCTCTTCCCATGCCATCGAGACTGACTGTTGGCTTTCCTGCAAGTTGGATACAATGGAAAACGATAAAAAAAAAAAAAAAAAGATTCATACATCCCATAAACACTCTATATAACTTAAAACATAAATGTACACACATGTGGCAATCTTCTGATGTAAGGCCAAGGCCTATTCTCTGCATATGGATCTGCTGATTGGAGTTATGCATCTTCTGTCTTACATAAACCACATCCCTCATCTATGATTTCCAGTTTGGCTTTCTTTAAAGTAGCAGGAGAACCTGAAGACACTTGTGAAATAATCTGGACGCAGAGCCCATCTAGATTTTTATAACTCCCCCACCTTCTTTCAGCATTGTCCTGCCTACACCTAGCCAACAGCAAAGCTTTTATAGCTAGCGTTTATCAAGCCTTTCCAAAGTTGTGTTTATAGGAACAAAACTCAAAGTCTTTTCTGTATTTGATCAATTCATTTACTCTTCATTTAAATTACATGATTAAAATGAGAAGTGTAACTGGCTAAACAGGCTTGAGGTCAGACACAACACAGTGGATCCTTGGAAAGAAGACAGTTTTACTGGTGGGAACAGGAGATCATGGGCAATCTAAAGAGGGGTTTTGGGCTGAGAGTGGCAATCATGTGGTTGATAGAGAAGGCAGCATCAGTTAATTCAGTGTCACTTATGAGGCGGCCAATCAGGAGAGCTTTAACTACACAGGTGGCAAGACTGACTGCATGTTGAAGTATAGACAAGGACAAGAGGAATGCGTAGTATTATCAATGGGCTTCCAATGGGCTTCCAGTTTTCAAATGGAGAGCTGGTATAAAGTTTGGCTTTTTTTCTTCTCCACGTACGTCCTCTTCCCTTTCCTCAGTCCCTTAAGTCCTATGGCTTTCCCCGTTTTGGAGAAAAGGAAGTAGGATATTAAGGAACAATGTGGAAGAATAGCAAGAGGTCTAGAGAAAAAGTCTAAATCTCAGAGCCACTTCTGGGCCCCAAGCTACTCCCCCCTTTTCTCCTTTTCTTCTAGCATTGGCATCCAGGGATTCAGCTGGTCCTCCTCTTTCCCTACTTACATCTTTCTTCATCCGAATTTTTGTCAGGTAACTAGAAACCAAATTCATATTCATCTACGGTCTCTGTCCCTCTCATCCCCTCTCTCTTCCCACTGGTTGTTCAGGGAGGGTACTCATAGTAACCATACAGAAAGGGAAGGGAACTCTCTATACTTTGAAGAAATTATCATAAGTACCAGTGTTAACTGCCACGGGGCCAGGCCTGCCCTACCCTAATCATCATCTCTAACTCCCTTACATTTTCTAACACAAGGTACCCCTTTCATGCTCTCATGGAATGGATGGAATCCAGCACAATTCCTCCACGTTCCTCAGTGAGGAGTCCCCTGGCGAAGAGTGTCTCCCTCACCATTCTACATCATAGATTCAATAAATATCACAAGGTAGAGAATATTGGATGCTACTAAAATGGCCATTTATAGATTAGCCACCATTTACTGAGCACTTGCTATGGTTAATCAATGTGCAAAGTGCCCCATGGGTTTGAGGCATCATCTTGTTTAATTCTCACGGAGGTGGTAGTATTATTATCATCACCCTCATTTCACAAATAAATTAACAAGACTATAAGGGATTAAGTATGATACTCAAGGTCACATAGAAAGTAAATAGCAGAGCCAGGATCTGAATCTAGGCACCTGGACCTCAGAGCCTAAGGTCTTAACTACTATGCCACATTGCTGCTTCCCAGAATGTCCAGGTTCAAGTGGTATTCATTTACAATTTAGAAGAATTTTTTCATTGATATACACAATGTCAATAATTCCCTTCCCTGGCATTATCCCCATCTACACACGGTAAGAAAAATTAGAGCATTCACCTAATTATTCTAAAGTGATGTTTACCTGTTTAAGACAACGAGGAAAAAAATAGCTGACTTAAATATACTCTTCCTGGCTTCGGCAACCCTATCGGACATGGGTGATAGAAGACAATATCTCTGCCAATCAATCATGAAAGCAATTCCCACTCAGTACTTTTCACATTCCTTCCTCTTGGACAAACACAACGAAGTGAGGGTCAGGAAAAGAGAGGCACGTAGCAGGATAGGAAAGATGGGTAAACCAAATAGTTACTTGTTGGAAAGTTAAATAATTCAAACTTACTTTTTTGGTACACTTCTTGACGGTATTGATTAATTCTTGTATTACCAGATCTACACTCTTCAAGGATGGTCCTTTAAGCTTTACAATTTGTTTTTTGACTATTGCTTCAAATGCCATGTCTGGAGTAAACAACCCCGTCCTGAATGTAAGGAATAAAGCAGCACATTAGATTTTTTAAATTGAGTAATATCCAGTACTTTTTTGAAAAAGGTTTCAATTGGCATGCCACCTAAAGCAAGCATGTAATGTCCAAGCTTGAAAGTTACATAGTGATTTATTCTATAGACAGTATCATTTGTAATAACATGTTCAATACTACAATTCCTTAATAAATCCCAATCTATAGATGACTAGCATTACCTAAAAACAGTTTCCAAAATGTTTTCATGGACTCTAATAATACGACTTCTAACTAACACTTGACTGTAATTTGTCTCATCTCACAGTTTCACAAAAATAAAAAGCACTGCTACAATCAAAATGGTCCTAAATTTACATTTCTATTCCTAAAGTATTCCAAAAGCAACCCTCTCTTGCCCTTCAGAGAGCAGAAAATAATCCTCACTTTGTGAACGCTGAAGTGGTAGCGTTCCTGACTATGCAATCTATTCTTCCTAGGAGAGCTGTATTATAGTGAGCTCAGTGGTTCCCAGTCTGAGGTCCCGGGGTGCTAGAGGAAAAGGAAGACAGTTAAGTGGAACTAACTTTGGGACACAGAATGCCTAAATCATGAATTTACAAAAATAACAAACAATAACCAAAATAGCAAGTATCTTTTCACTTAGCTGGAATTAATTCAAATTGGTGTCCTAACAATGCTTTTCTCATGCTCGTCTCACTTCTTCTTTAACTTCTCCTCCTTGACCACTCAGTTCTGTGGTACCTCTTTTGGGAAATTTAACACTTCCCCTTACAGCAGCTTTATACTGCCCCTCCTAACCATTTACTTAGCACCCTATGTTTGCCTCTATTTCTAACTGTAGTGATCATACTATACAATAATTTGAAATCTCTCCACGTTGGACATAGAATAAAATCCACACCGTTTGGTCTAATATTAAACATTTCCCCCGTCTGACCCTGATTTTCCATTGCAGTTATTTGCCTCCACCCTTTCATGCACCCTAGGTTCCAGCCAAACCCAACCATTTGCCTTTCCACAAACATAATCATACCAACGTTTCCTGTCTTTGCCTTCGTCCGTGATGTTCATTTCACCCTCCCCACAATTTCAGCCTGTCCCGAATCCCACCTGTGCTTCAAAGCCCAGATCAAAAGCAACCACTTCCTACAGCTCGCCTTCTCCAGTCCTTCCACTGACAAGGCCTTCCTTCTCTGAACCCCAGCATCCCATTTGGCACTGCAGTGGTCTGAGCACACACAGTCCCATTACCACACGGGTAGGCAGGGCATTAATGCATTTATCTTTGTTTGCCCCACAAGGGCTGTCTTCTTCCCTTGCTCGCCATCGGCACACGGCGCTTGCAGAACAAAGAAGGACCCACAGGTCTGCAGTGGACAAAGATGGCTTCTATTCAAATGTCTAACAGAATCAACTGGAAACAAAACTTGTCAAATGAAGTGTATTTAAGAGGCTAAATAATCATGCCATCAGTGTGTCTTATTCTCAGGACACTGTGTACTTCTTATCATCCTATAGGCAAATTAACTCCAGAATAATAACAATCTCTCCTTTTGGTATGTAAATAAATCAGAAATTTTCAAAACGGAATTACTGAGCTTTTGCAGTTACATTCAACAGAAATGTATGTGGTAAGGAGTTTGGGGGTTTTCGTTTTGTTTTATTTATTTTGAGAGAGACAGAGCACATGCGTGCACACAGGGGAGGGGAAGAGAGAGACAGACAGACAGACAGACAGACAGACACTGTCCCAAGTGGGCTCCACGCTGAAAGCGCAGAGCCCAACATAGGGCTCAGTCTCACTACCATGAGATCATGGATGACCTGAGCCGAAATCAAGAGCTGGACACTTAACCAACCGAGCCACCCAGGCGCCCCTGGTAAGGAGTTTTAAAAGCCAAGTAAAAGTCCTATGTCTTGCTTTTACAGTAAAGTAAGTATAAAGATACTTCATGACCCAAAACATGTGATTTGGTTTCACTGCACCTAGCAGATTGACATTTTCGGATACCAGCTCTGCCCAGCTCAAGAGTAAGACATAGTTTCTATACCAAATGCATTCTAGATTTGAGGGAGACAGAATAGAGTTAATAGGGAACTTAGAAATCCTGTTGATAGTAACAGAAAAATACTGGATTTGGTTATAGAATGTTTTCTCCCTTTTACTTTGTGAATGCATATTTACCTATCCTATTTGCAACTTTTAGAGCAGATGTCTGAATTTTAAAATGATAAATAATTCAAATGTCATAACTCCTTTTACATGTACACTCAGCGTCAAGCTTTGACCTCTCAGGCTCTGTTCCCAAAATAGTCTCAACTCAGCCCTGTGGCAGAAGCTGAGATACAGCTGCCAATAGACAGGGGACACCTGCTTCACAGGAGATAATCTATGAAGTAGGCGTCCTAAGTTCAATACCTTAAATTCAGGACACTTACTATATGTGCCATTAAATTTTGTTTAGCCTTCTGTACATAAACTCAAGAAAGGTGTGTTTTGAGTTTCTTTAAAGAAACTAAATGAGAATAATCCCGTTGCATACGAGGGAAACTTCCACACAAGGTACAAGCTCTACTCCCAGCCTCAGATCCCACCATGCTCCTGTCTACATCCCTGACTCCAGTCAAAACGCAGGCCCTCTGCTCCATAACTCCACACTGCGCTTTACCACCTCTATGCCTCTGTTCACAATACTCCTCCCACTTTCAGTACTTTCTTTAATCCTCCTGCCTCGACAACCTCCATACTCTCAGGTTTTACACACACTCACGTGTAAACACACAGCACACTGTTGCCTGTTGAAATCATTCTTGTTCTCTAAACAGGCAAGGTTCCACTCAAAAGTCACCACTCTTCATTAATCTTTCCCAATCTTACTCTACAGCTCCAGCCGAAATGTATCTGTCCTGTTTCTGTGTACCTAACGATTACTTCTGAGCATGTCAGGACTCCTTCCCCAACATGCCAGGCTCTGGAGAACAAGATCTTGCTCGGTAAAATCCCTGTGCAGAGCACAGTGCTGTGAGTGCAGAAAGCGTTTCTGCTTTTTTAACTAAAAAGTCTTCTTTTGTGAGTATGACAATACAGGAAATTAGCACGAAACTCAAACTAGAGTGTCTTATTTCTTACTCCCACCTCTGTATTCTACTCTGCTCAGATGATGAAAAGCCTACTTCGCTAGCCATTTATAAACATTAATTTTCTCTTAGTAGCTTGAACTGAAGACAAGGGAAATGTGAATTACTTGCCTGATACCATGTATGTTTTTGATTGCATAGCTTATTTCTCTTCGTAATTCTTTCTCATTGAACTCCATCTGCAGAAGCAAAATGAGCCACAGTTAAAACACTTAATTCCTTTGAATAATAATATTGTTGAATATTAAAATATGAGGATAACTTGACTTAGTTATTAATAAATGGATACTATGTCTTTCCTAACCTAAACCCAGATGGTCAAAACATCTGTTTATATAAAGTTCAAGGCAACGTAGAACATTGGAGATTTCTGAGAGTTTTAGTGCAGTGGATTTTAACTCTCTTATAGATAGGAGTACTATGCATAAAAGATGCCTTCTGCACATAAATCTGGCCATTCATTTGAAATATACAATACTTCATTCTTTTGCTGAATGTAGTAAATGTATTCACAGACAAATGCATAAATAAGTGTCACCTGACATGCAACAGCAGTCCAGCTGTGCTGAGATTAACAATGGCTGTCTTTTCTCCCTGGCCATTTTAACCACCTGCATTCAAGGCCTCTTTACAAGAGGAAATTAATAATATTTTACCAATCCAATGCAGGACAGATTGCTGCATAAAATTTCCCAGAAGCTTTAGGTACTTTAAATTTACTTGGAATTAGGATCAAAGTGTCATGGAGCTTAGCCCTAAAAGGGATATCAGAGCACATTTGCTTCAGCCTTTTACTTCTCAGATTTAGCTTCTCCAGCCTGTCTATCCATTTCCCCCCTCACACTTTATACCACAGAACGATCAATTGCTTTAGCTCCCTACCCACACCCGGTGGCCCACAGCTCAGCCTTTACCGTTCCTCCCTTCTGTCTGGAACAATTCCAGCCCCGAACCTTCTCCTGCTTCACTAGTTGCTCATCCTCCTAAACTCAGCTCAGAAGCCAGGCTCCGTCATGCACTCACGCAGGGATTCAGGTCCGTAGGCTGTGTTTCCATAGCACCTTGTACTGAAGTTTATCACTTTACTTAGCACATTTTAACGAAACTATTTACCCATTTCCCTCCCACACCAAGATATAAGCACCCTCTTCTGTATGTGAAGCAAGGAGCATAGTCTCTAAAACTATCCAGCTGCCTATTGGGCAATCCAAACTAAACATATCCAAAATAAAATTCTTGGTTCATACCTCTACACAAACTCAGCTTTTATTCAGTTTCCCTCATCAGATGGGCACTAACATTTGCTGTTGTGCAAGCCAAAACCTTAGGGGTCATCCTGAATCTTCTCTTTCTTGCATCCCCCATATCAATCCAAGCCCTACTGACCCTACCACCAAAATCACAAATCCATCCACTTCTCTCTATCCTCTCTTCTGGAGCATTTTGACTATGAAGCTAAGAAGATTAAGTTTCAGGGCTTGTCTCTTGCATAAGCACCTTCCAAGACCCTGTGCCTGTGTATTTATAATTTTGTATTCTTCTTCTTCAACATCCCCCCCAAAAAAAACTGTATAAACGTTAGGCCCCACAGAAAGTGGATTCCTCTCGCTCTGGCCGTACTGGTGAACTTACCTTGTCTCCCTGAATCAACTCCTGCCCCTTTACAATCCAGCCTGCAAAGCATTCCTTTCAAAACCATCAACCAAATAGGGTCACACCTTTTCTTAAAACTCTCCCCTAATTTCTCACTGTTAAATGTAAATGCCTCACTGCAACCTGGAAGGCCCTACATAAACTGGGAGCTTCCTTCCTCTGAATCCGTGGCATACCCGCTCCCCTTCCTCAGCTCTGCCCGAGCTTCATCTATCCCTTACCCACTGTACAGAAGCTTGCTTTAGGGCCTCACCCTCGGCTGCTTGCCTTGAATGACCCTCTTCCCCGAGATCCTTACAGCTGACCTCTTCATGCCATTCTGATCATGCTTTCAGTGTCCCCTACTCAGAGAGACCTTGCCTGAAACATCCCATCAAAAGTGGCTCACCCAACCCTTCTCTCTAACATTATGTTACATAATAACACTTGATGTTTTCTTACCTTGCCTATCTGTAAAAATTTTCTGCCACTCCCCACTAGACAGTGCCTCTGTCTTGATCACTGGCACTGAAAATTTTGGCACAGAATAGGTGCTCAAGAAATATTTTTAAATTAGACAACAAACAAATATCATAGGAACTCAATTAGTACTTGTTGAAATAAGTTGAAATGTTGCTAGATTCCATTAAATACAATCAGAACCATCAGTAAGAAAATACTTCTCTCCTAAATTTCATCACCTGAGTATGGAGATTTTTGTTCAAAAAAGCTCTCTTAGTCCCATATCACTCACATAACATTTTACGAATAGTTATATAGAATAGAACATGGAAACGAAATGAAGTGAAAGGGAAAAAAAATAATATTTGGTACAAACCTTTACTATCTCAAAAGGAAAGCGTTCATGGAAAATACGGTTAATTTTGGCCCCTCCTGAGAGCTCCAGCGTATCTACTTGATCCCCTGACCCTTCAATTCTCTTCTCGAAGTCCACAGCAAATTGCTGAACCATCCTATAATTGTAAAAGAGAAATAAATTCAAGTTAAAGTTATAAGGCTTTGCATTTCTCATTCCAATTTGCTGTGGTTATCCCTTAGAGTCCTTTTCCTAGTGTTCTTAGTGGCACCTACTGGCAGAATGATCCCTGCACTCAAAAATGTAACTATATGAAATACATGCTATCAAAATTTATTTTAGGTGTATAATTAAAATATATATCTTAAATATCTATGTCATTAGATGCATTCTGTCCAATTAGCTGAAATCATAAAATGGTATTTAAAAATACTTAAAATAAGTATACTTAAAATACTTAAAAATACTTAAAATAAGAATTTAAGTTAAACAATAAAACTTTGCACAGAAGAATCAAAATGAATCACACTCACCTAATGTCCTAACTGCTCCAGCTGAGCCCCTTCATTACTCTGTGAGCTGCTCTCTTCCCCGCCCCCAGGATCACAGACCTCTCGAAGCCAGAACAATGCAAATTTGTGACCACCATCCCCTCCACAACTAGCTCTAGCCTTGTTTTTCAATGATTCCCCACATTTTAGTAATAAAAGTAGAATTTCTGAAGTCATCACCCAAGATTCTCCGTGGTCTGACCCTGGAGCTCCATCTCTCACTACTAGTCCGCATTCACCTCTAAGCCAATCATAAAGAAGCAATTGGCAGCTGCCTACATGCACCACGTCTCTGTGCTTCTACACCTGTTTTCCTTTCGGCTCAGAATACCATTTTCTCTGCCACTTGCTTCCTTGCCTGGCTTGTTTTTCTGTCCCTCAAGACTCAGGTCAAGCATCATTGTTTAGGAAAACTTCCATGACCCTATCCACCACCCCTCCTCACTGCCATCAGACGAAGGGCCTCTCCTCTGTTTCTTCAGCTTATTTTCAGCATAGTGCTTAGCAGAGAACATCACCACTGTTCACTTATCAGTCTCTCTCCTAAGGGCAAGGACCATGCATTTATCTCTCCCTTCTCAATATATGAGAGGTACTCAATAACTTCAATGAAGGAATGAATTAAGGTGGTTGGTAAAAAACAAAGAAATATAGGGAGAAAATAACCACTTATATTTGTGATTACTAAATTTAGAAACTAATTTTGATATACTAGTACTACTTCCAAATTTAAAATTTCATAGGAAAAAATTCAAACCATCTAAAACTCGTACTTTTTATTCTCTTTTAACGAAATCCTGGATAAATTAAAATTGCAAATTATTCAGGCCAAAAAATTCAGAATGTAATTTGATGTAGCTATGTTTACACCATGCCAACATTGCCAATGTTAAGCTAATTTTTAACCACCTGAGAAGGTATAGACATGACACATGCACTGAAACCTTGGGAAATTTTAGAAAATTTACCTCTGGCCACTCCTTTCCTCATACCCTACACTCCAGCCCCTTGGCCCACTAAAACAAACCATACCGGAGTTCACACTGTTCTCTGGTCCTCCTCTTCCACCTGACAAACTCTTCCCATACATCAGTGTCTCATTAAAGTATCTTGTTCTCTGTGAACTCACAACCTTCCTCACCTGTAACTGCTTCCTCATCTGGGCTCCCTTAACATTTTATACTTACCAGAAACATGGCATTTATCAGATTTTAACACAGTTAGTTGCTTATAGATCTGTTTCCCTTTTTCTATTGTGGCCTCTTCTTGAGGGCAAAAGTCTTTCCAGTAGGTATCAGAGAATCAGACACCAAGTGAAACACAAAGAGATGAGAGGAAAGCAAGAAGAGAGGTAGGCAGAAAGGGGAGAATGAAAGGAGAAAGGGAGAGAGGAAGGAACTGATTAGCTCCCTACAAGGGAAGAATCTAGATGTAGAAAAGTCTGTAATCTGAGTCCAATGGAGTCAGAGGCAAGACCAGCATTTGTAAGGAGAATAGTTTCAGGTGGATGTTAAGATAATGACCTATGGCTTACACAGAAATAGCTTTCTTTTCTCTGTAACTTGAAGAGTTTTTATAGGAGCTTAACCAAAGCCAGGAATAAAAAAAAAAAAAAAAAAAAAAAAACAACTAGGAAAGAGTTGAATCCACTCTTTCCTCTGTATGATCCTATAATATTTTTAAATAGGGAAACATAGAATGTTGCATTAAAATTTTACTTAAATAATTTGAGCATTTAGAAATATCTCTACAAAGACAGGAATTATGTCATGAATTTTAAACATCAAATGAAGGGGGGGGTGTATCTTGATCAAGCCTGCACAGGAAGAAGGGGGCCATAAGAGGTGGCAAGCATTATCTTTGTAAATGGACTTAGGATGTTCTAGAATGTCAGCTGGGCAGGAAGTCTTCTGGTCGAGAGGAACCTGACCTAAGTTGCAGCACAGGAATAAAAAGGCAGGTGAGGCTAGGAAGGGCCAAAAAAGAGAATAAAGATAAAAGGCACAGGAGCTGACAATTCTCTCACAACTCTGCTGCACCACCTGAGACCTCTCAGGGATAAACCTAGTAATCCAAGGGTAAGATGGAAAGATCATGAAGGAGTAAAAAGATACTTGGCAGTTTTCACATTTGTATTTTTAAACAGCTACATTAAAATCATAACCGAAAAGGAAAAAGAAATCTAAATGTGCCCTTATTGTCCATACTTTATTATTAAAGCCTTAGTTCTCATTCCACTGAAAAATGCACACGGATAAATCACGTGAAATGACTAAAATAATAAAAAGATAATAAGTACGAGTGACATCAATAGAAACAGTTGTACAATACAAATGACATTTTCAACAAGACCTTTGTCCACTTCTAAAGACTAAGAGGAAAAATGCTGCTGAGTTATCATTATTGGTTTTACTCATTTTTGGAATCCAGTTATAAAAGTACAATGAAATTGGACATGGGGATGAATAATTGGTAAATTTATAGTAAGAGAGGAAGATCCACAATTATTCTTCAAGACCACATAAAAACCTAAGGCCCATTGTCTAACATGCACCAAGTGTCATATACTTGCTTCTTCTGTTACACCTAGAAAATAGCATGACAAACAGACTGAGGCAAGAGCAAACTGAAGAAATTAGTTTCAAATGCTGAACAAGGGAAGGGAAAGGTGACTCACTGCAACAACGCTTTGGTCTTCCTGGTGGGGTCTTCAGGCTTGAAGTTTTTATGGGCTTCCACTTCATGTTCAATGGAGAGCAACTGTCCCTGTAGTTTGTTCCTGAAGTTCGGCAGGGTATCTCGAATGTGGTTGGTAAGTTGCTAAATAAAACAAAACAAAATTGTACAGATATAACATATTAAAGATTAACTCATGAGATAAAAATTGACCTTTACTGTTTCCCTAATCATTCAAAACTTAGAAATCAATTACGTATATACACTTGAGACTAACTCTGTAGGTAAATAATGAGAAGAAGCTCCAGTTCTCTCCTCCATGGCCTCAAGGACATGCTCAAAATGCCTTCAGTTGGAGTCACTCACTTGGGCTACCTCTTTATGCCTGGAAACACCCTTGTTAAAATGCACACAATGTTAATAATGAGGCTGCCTAATAACATTTTTGCATGAATCAATATATCAGATGGAACCTTAAGTTAGAATTTAGTTAGAAATGAAGGAATTGGAGACTTCTAGGTGCTGCTGGATGTTTTCAGGACCATACTGATGGAACTCATAGGTACCTGTCAGTTGTTAACTTCTAAACTCTGCAGCTCAGACAGTGTTTCCTCTTGCCCTGCCTCTAGTGCCAGTGCAGTGGTGGGTGTTCAGGGGCTTCTGCCTTTAGCGGTTTGCATATTAAAGCTCCATGACTAGCAAAGGAAAGCTCTCTCTGTTGCTGCTGCTGCTGCTATCTCTACCTAACCATCCACTTGGTTTCGCCGCTGAAGGTCATCTGCTGGCACCTCCAGCTCAGCAGGGTGAAAAATTCTCTGAGAGATTGTCTATGAGTACATGATTAACTAAGAAAAAAGCTTAATTAGGAAAAAAGAAAATTAATTAAGAAAAAAGGGCACCTGGGTGGTTAAGTCGGTTAAGCATCTAACTCTTAGATTTTGGCCCAGGTCATTATCTCATGGTCGTGAGATTAAGCCCCACATGGGGCTCTGTGCTGGGTGTGGGGCCTGCTTAAGATTCTCTCTTCCTTTTCCTCTCCCCTTCCCCCACTCATGTGCACCCACGTTCGCTCACTCTCTCTCTCTCAAAAAAAAAAAAATGTGGGGTATAAACCCAGATTGGCTAGCTCTCTGCCTCATGTTCTTTCTATTACAATGCAGTTAAGCAAAACTCTGAATTAAAAGAAAAGAAAAAAAGATAATCTTCTTGAATCAGTTAATAAACTTGGAATTAAAAGAAAAAGAGAATGTAAACTTCACAGAAATGCAGGAAAAAGACTAATAAATTAAAAGTAAGAGGAATTGGGGAGCCTGGGTGGCTCAGTCAGTTGGGTGTCCAATTTTGGCTCAGGTTATGATTTCACATTTTGTGAGTTTGAGCCCCACTTTGGGCTCTCTGCGAGGAGCCTGCTTTGGCCCCTCTGTCTCCCTCTCTTTCTGCCTTGCCTCTCTCTCTTTTTCTCTCAAAAAAAAAAAAAAAACAACATTAAAAAAAGTAAGGGGAATAAATATTCCCAGACTGACTGAAGAAACCATCTTAATCATTTGTTATGTTTATCTGAGGTTACTATACTTATTTAATTGTTGATAGTTCGTAACTATATTATACCTTTGTGCACAGTATGATGTATGTTATTACCCAGCATATGCTATTGTTATAGCTCTGAAGCAGAATGTAGAGGACTGCATTCCCAGTAGCAACATCACAAACCCCCAAGTCTAAGAGTAACAGTAACCATGAGAAACCAGTAGCCACCTGTCTGCCATGTGAGTGGTAAATGATAAAAACACATGGTTTCCACTTTTTGCTTCTTAGATATCTCAACAGCAAAGCAACACTGTGGACCACTCTTAGATTCCTAAAAAACTTCCTTCCTTGGCTTTTGTGGCCCTAGATCCTAACATTTATGGATGTACCTTCTCCATCTCCGTTGCCAAGTCATCTCCCTCCACCAGACCTGTAAATACCAACATTCCTCAAATCTGATTCCTAATCTTCTTTGTTCACACTCTGTTCTTTCCTAAAGGAATCTTATTCCACCCATAGCTTTAATAAATATCCAAACACCTGTGACTACCAAGGTGTTATCTACAGACCAGACTTTTTATTTTTGCTATAGGCATATGTATTAGACCATGGACTTTACTTCTCTTAGATGTGTCAATGACACCTCAACCCCAGCATGTCTGAAATCAAGCACGTAATCTTCCTTTCAGAGCTCTCCATCTTGGAGACATCATAACAACCTGGGAACTTGGAGGTTATCTTTGACTTCATCTCTCTATCACTCACCAAAGCTAATCTACCACCAAGTTCTTGATTTTCCTAAACATTTCTCAGTTCTGCTTTTTTCATCTTCACTGGCCCTAACCAAGACCAAGCTACTATCATTTCTCATTTTGACTCCTAACTTCTCATGTCTAGTCTTGATCTTCCTACCTGCAACTTCCATGATCATTGTTAATCCACAAATACAACTGTGTAATTTGCCTATTCAGATGTCTTAAATGACTCCCTACTGCTCTTAGGATAAGAACAAAAATCTTTAACTTGCCTACAAACATTACAGGATCCAGCCTCTGCCTACTTCTCCAAATTCATCTCTTATAACTCACTCCCTCATTCTCTGCCCTCCAGCCATAATGACATTCAATTCTTCAAAAGTGTCATGTTCTGTTCCAGTTTTTCACCATAGAAACTGTTCCCCAGGGCCCAAGGTACTGGTGCACACAGTGAATCAGCCATAAAAGTATCCTATTTTCAAACAGTTTGAAGATCCCTGAAGCAGTAAAAAAGAAGGTGATTATCCAAGAAATGAGAGATCTTCAGTACAAAATTCATTCAGTTTTCAGTCATCCAGAATCCAATTATGTCATAATTTAGGGAACATTTGTAAAACAAAATGGCCAATCATATTCTTTCTATTTTTCTAGTATTCACAACCTAATTTATTTCCAACCTTATCTTCCTAATCATCCTAATGATTTTTCTCTAAGATTTTTTTCAGTTTATTTGTGCTTTTCATAGACAAATCCAGGCATGACAGTAATAATCTAAAGAGAGTTTTACCAATACTAAATATATTTGTGGACTATTAGGGTTTTTGCATGACAAACTAATGTTCTTTCTCTAAAATACATTCATTCATATTTGTTAAATGACACAAGCACAGCACCACCTCATGGCTTCTAAATACTCATCTACCCGTAAGTAAAAAGCACAAATTTTACATTAGTCTATGTTATGTCACAAAAAATAGAAGTATACCATTGCCTGTTTTTTTTTTTTCCCAAAACTTGTTCAATTGTTTTGCCTAAATGGTTCAGGTCCAATGTCACAAGTAGCCTGCTATTGTGTTAGTCTCTACTGACACCTTCTAGGAGCAAACAATCAGAACATGCAATAATGACTTGATTAATTGACTGTTAAAACTCATAAATAAAAGTTAAAGCATATCTTATAATTCTGTTGGTGAGAACAGCTACTCACCATTTGGTCAAGGTAATCAAAACTCAGGGAGGAAGACCTGCACTCACTAAGGATGATGCTTAACTTCCCCAGGAGATGGAGAATATATGGGGAAAAAAAAGTAAAAAGTATGTACTGAGGTTTTATGGAAGAAGTATGTAAGTGCATGGAATGTTGGAAGATGGGGACCCAAGTCTATCTGTGCAGAAAAAGGGGTTAATCTGGAAAAACTTCTTAGATGAATGGAGATCAATGAGCTTACAAGGATTTCTAACTTAGGGAAATCTAAGCTAACTATTACATGTTGACATTTTGAAACCAGATCCCAACAAATCAACCTTTCAGAAATATACAAGTTTAATTTCTTAAGATAACTACATATTGTGAGTAAAATGGGCGCTGATGTATACCCTTGTTTACTGTTCCTAAATAAGTATATACTTCTGCTTTGAGCAGTATTATCTGAATAACATTAAAGCAGATTCTACTCACTGAGAACAGTAGGAGTGTGGAACTAAATATTCACATTCGTTTTTTAATTCATATCATTTAAGCTGAATGTTTTATTTTGGAAAAAAATGAATATTAAAATGAAATACGAATTATAATAGTGACTTACATATTTCATAATTGTTCTTGTTGCTTGAGAAAACATTTTTACCTGATTAAGGACCTTCTGCAGGTGTGGGGTCCCCATCCTATCAGCAATATGTCTGTAAGCTGGGTGTGAGAGGAAAAATTTCCTTTCCGCCAACATGGCAGCCTTAATGTCCTTCTTCCCATCTATGTCCTTCTGGCTTCTGTTTACCACCCCCACGTAACCTGAAACACAACACATACAATGGGGTTTGAAATACTTTTTGTTGTTTATTCTGGGAGGATTTCAAGGCTCTTGAAGAGGCTGAATAAGCCAGGCAAAATTATTTTTAAGGACTGAAGAATTGAACCCTTTACGAACTCAGTTTGAGACACCAGTGTTTAACAAAGGCTGATTCGTGTGGCTAATGATAATTTCTTAGCATTAACACAATAATGTCTTTTGCCCTTAAAAGCTCTGTACATTTTAATACAGTGTGTCTCTTAGCAGTTTTGTCATATGGCGGGCAAGTAAATAAGTCACACTTAAAACAGAACAGTATATATTTATGCAGTCTATGATGAATATTTATACCCCCCTTCAAACCCTTCCTTTTCCTGTTTTCCTATTCCTATTATTTTAAGAAATAGTTCTCCTATTGGATCATTTTTAATATATCACTTGGGAACATTATGCCACTCCATAAAAAGTATAACTAATCATGAATACATTATTCCTCACAACTGTGAAGGCATAAAGCCAAGCTTTGCATTGGTTTCCCAATCATTTCTCTGCTACATCATCAAAGCAAATCCTGTATAGGACACAGTACATTACCCCTGCGAAGAGGCAGAAGCTTGTTCTCCAGAACATCCCTGGCATCTGTTCCTTCATCCATAAGATCCAATTTGGTGATGACTCCAATGGTTCTTAAACCTGTATCACAAACCAACCCACTTTATTACACAGTATGCAGAAGACTAACAAATTTTAGAGACATATATGTCCCAAGACTAAATGCAAGGTACTCATATTTCTGGTCCTTTTCCTGTTCCTCTCTCTTATTTTGTTTTCTGATCCACTGCTATCCCAGTCTGGTAAATTTTGATGTGATGAGCAGGAGAGTTTTAAAATTACCCATCCAGGGGCACCTGGGTGGCTCAGTTGGTTAAGCATCCAACTCTTGGTTTGGGCTCAGGTCATGCATGATCTCACAGTTTGTGAGTTCGAGCCCTGAATAACAGGCTCTGCGCTGGTGGCACAAAGCTTGCTTGCGATTCTCTCTCTCTCTCTCTCTCTCTCTCTCTCTCTCTCTGTCTTCTTCTCTCTGCCCCTCCCTCTATCTCAAAAATAAATAAACATTTAAGATAAAATAAAATAAAACCACCCATTCATAATATCACCACAATAATTTTAAATATATGAGTTTATTTTTGTACCATGTATATATGGAAATTATACATTTAAAATTTTCCTCCAAGGTCCTGCACATGATATGGGTGCTTTAATTTTTTTATGTATTACTTTACTGAAAACAAACAAGTAGGGTACACATGGACCAATGAAGAGAGTGTATCATAAATCAAAGCTTATTATTGATCCATTTCTGAGCACTTGACACACAAATTATAAGAAAATTAGGTATAGGATAGTGTCATCACTAAAAATAAAGTTTCAAGTCTCACAGCATTCCCCGCTCCTCAGAAAAAAAAAAATATGACTTAACCGAAAGAAGACCAAACTAGGAATCCTGAGGCTTGGATTCTAGTCTCAAGGAAAGTCATTTAAGTCATTTAACTCTCTTCTCTGGGTCTCAGTTTTCTTCATCTATAATATAAAGAGTTGGAAACTACAATTTCCAAGGTATAGAATAAAATAATGTGGGGTGCCTGGGTGGCTCAGTCGGTTAAGCGGCCGACTTCAGCTCAGGTCATGATCTCGCGGTCCGTGAGGGCTGTGAGTTCGAGCCCTGCATCGGGCTCTGTGCTGACAGCTCAGAGCCTGGAGCCTGTTTCAGATTCTGTGTCTCCCTCTCTCTGACCCTCCCCTGTTCATGCTCTGTCTCTCTCTGTCTCAAAAATAAATAAATGTTAAAAAAAAAATTAGAAAAAAAATAATGTAATAAAATAATGTAAAAACCTAAACATTTTACGTAGCACACCAGATACATTGTCTTTGCCCATTGCTCCCTTCACTAGATAAAATAAACAATATTTGCCTAGTGATTCAAATCTTTAAGTGCATTCTTTGGACTCCCAGTTAAACATGATAAAGTGAACACACACCTTTATCTTTTTACCTGAAAGCACTCTAAAATGGCTAATATTTATTAGGTCAGCTATGGTTTTACATGCTTTATATGTCTTAAATCATTTACTCTAAAAAAAATCATTTAATCTTAAAAAGGACTCCAACTACTATTTTTTAAGATGAGGAAACTAAGGCAGGAAGAGATTAAGTAACTTTCTCAAGGTCATACATGGGTCTAGGCATCCAGAACCCATGCAATATACTGCCTCTCACAATAAAAAGAATTTTAAAAATAAAAAAGGTTTAAAACAAGAAAGTAAAAAAAAAAATGGGAGAGAACTGAAGAAAAATTTTGAAAATGGAAACCCAGCAGGATGACTGCTAACTAACTTAACAGACTAGCCTAAGAGGAAAACTGCATCCAAGAAAGCCAATGACAGGAGAAGCCCAGAAGCAGGATAATTTACATCACAGCCTCTCAGAAAGGTTCAGGGAAACGAATAGCTCTGACAATAATGGAGAGCAGTGGTGGCAGCTGAGGCTGAAAACAAGAGCTCTGGATGAAAGCAGTAAGATTTCCATGGATAACACAGCTAAAAGCCACCCTGGTCCATCTTGGCAGGAGAGTGCAGATTTACTCTCTGGAAACACTGAACTATGGAAAACTGAACTAATGGGCACCTGGCCCAGTTCGAGGGCGTCAGGTATTAAAAGAGGGTGATTAAAGTGAAATTCCACATACTGAATGGCGAGACCTCTCTCCTCAGTCCAGTTTAGGAAAAAGCTGGATGGCAGAATTTAACCCCCCAAGCAGGAAACTGGAACAACTCGGTCTGGGGAAATTTACCATTCTAAGAGGAAAACATAGATACTGAAATTCAGAGGAACTCTGATCAAGACAGCCCAATAAATCATCCTACTGCAAAGCCTCTAACTCCTTTGGCCAAGCACACCCACAGAGAGTGGGTGGCCAAGCACACCCAATCACCTAGTACTATTTCACTTTTGAATATAAATCAGTAAGTGTAGGCTACCATCTGTCATAATACAAATTTATTATATTATTGACTATTCTCCTTACACTGTACTTTTCATTCATGTGACTTACTTATTTTACCATTCTGTGATATATATAATTGTAGAATCGCTATGTTGTACACCTGAAACTAATATAATATTGTATGTCAACTATGCTTTGATAAAAAATAAATATTAAAAAAAATAATTTTATTTATTTTTAAAAAAAATTTTTTTAACGTTTATTTATTTTTGAGACAGAGACAGAGCATGAACAGGGGAGGGGCAGAGAGAGAGGGAGACACAGAATCTGAAACAGGCTCCAGGCTCTGAGCTGTCAGCACAGAGCCTGACGCGGGGCTCGAACTCACGGACCGTGAGATCGTGACCTGAGCCGAAGTCGGCCGCTTAACCGACAAGCCACCCAGGTGCCCCTAAAAAAAATAATTTTAAACGTGAGTGGATAGCAAGGAGAGTCTTTGAGACCAAAACAAACAAAAGTTGTAAAACAGAACAGGAGAAAACAAAGATAATGCAAAACATGGAAGAAAACTTTATTATTTTTATTAATATCCTCAGAAAGAAAGGAGAGGTCATTGTATTCATTGAATAAGAACAGAATGTCATAAAAGGAAACATTCAAACAAACGAAAGAGATTCTCAGTAACTAAAAGTATGAGTAGAAATTTTAAAAAATGTTAGTCGCATGGTTGGAGTACCTAGTTAGAAACTCTTCCAGAAAACAAAAGAAATAGAAGTAAATAATAGAAAAAGAAAAACTTCTTTAAAACTAGGGAAATAATCCAGAAGATCCAATATCTGAATAATTGGCATTCCAGAAAAACAGAGAAGATGAAACAGAAATAATTGGTGGGGTGGGGACATACTATTGAAGAAAATATCTTATAAGTAAAAGATGAAATTATGCATTGAATGAACCCATCAAGTGTCCAACACAATATGAAAAACACACACAATACGGCATATCAGTATAAGATTTCAAATGCTGGCAACAAATGAAATATGCTAATAAGCTCATAATGAACTTAAGGTGAGAGCATGACAAAAGAAAGTTTGGGAATTATTACAGCATCCGACTTCCCAGCAACAAATTGGAAACTAAAACTCAATAGAGTGTTGTTTCCAAAATTCTGAGGGTAAAATTATTTCTAGCCTGGAATTCTAAACTATCAATAAATGTGACAGTAGAAAAAGATATTTTCAGACTTGCAGAATATCAAAATATTTTACTTCCCTCTTTTTCTTTGGAAACTACTAAAAGGTGTGGTCCACCAAACATGGGAAACAAACTGACAGAGAAGTAAAGAGATCTAGGAAGGAAGAAATATAATATAACCAAGAAAAGAAGGGACTTTTCAGGATGGTGTGGATCCCAGTACTAGGCTAGAAGAACAATCAGTATCTTTTAGAATGAGAGGGCGCAGATTACTGAAAAAATGTGTTTCCCCACCAAAAAAAAAAAAAAACAATGAAGGTGATAGAATACCTAATGCCTACAATGTTTTAAGGTATTAAAAGATATAGACTCCTGGGGCGCCTGGGTGGCGCAGTCGGTTAAGCGTCCGACTTCAGCAAGGTCACGATCTCGCGGTCCGTGAGTTCGAGCCCCGCGTCAGGCTCTGGGCTGATGGCTCGGAGCCTGGAGCCTGTTTCCGATTCTGTGTCTCCCTCTTTCTCTGCCCCTCCCCCGTTCATGCTCTGTCTCTCTCTGTCCCAAAAATAAATTAAAAACATTGAAAAAAAAAAAAAAAAGATATAGACTCCTGAAGGAGAGGCTGAGAAAGCACTGGTGATGGATATATAGAAGACTATGCAAACAAACAAAAAGAGAGACAACTATCAACCTTGAAGACAGCAATATCATGTAAGAAAGGAAATGTAATCATAATTGACACATGGCTCAGCTGCAAATGATATTTTCAGAATCATAAATATTTAAATATAATTATATTAGTAGAACACGGGAAGGTAAGTGTATATGTGTATGGTCAGTATAAGTGGGTACGGGAGAGAGATATAGGACAGCTAAATCCTTCTCTACAGTAAAGAGTCAAAAGTGAATATCTAAAAATAAAAAATGAAGAAACAGTAGTACAAACAGATTACACAGAAATATGGATGTAAATACCAAAAAAAAACTAAAAGGATTGAAAGTGATAGACTCTACAAATCAGTAATCAAGAGTCATGAGGAGTGGGCAAGGGACTAACAGTTTTTGTTAAGTGTGGAACTTATTTTTTGGAACTTATTTTTTTTAATTATGTATATTTATAATGTAATAAAAATAAAAGTGAAAGTTTAAAAGTTTTTTCTTTACTATTCCTTTATTTCTGCAAAGGCAGAGAAGTCTATGCTTAGCGGTGTACTGCAAAGGAGATACCAAAGGAGATTATTTCTTTTCACATTTAGTTATACAAATAGGCAGCTTAAAAAATAATCAATGAACTCCTGCTGGTGGACTCAAGACCTACACTCAAAAAGCCATTGCCAGAAGAGATTCAAAGGCAGCATGTTTCCAAAGCACTTCACTGGGAATCTAAACACTCAGATAAAAATAATAATAGAGACCATGAATTGAGTCTTGATTATGTGGTGGACATACACTTGAAACAACTCTATGAGATAGGTACTATTAGCTCAATTACACAGATGAGGAAGTGAGATTGGGAGAGGAAAAGCACACTTACCTAAAGGCTTACAGACTGTAGGGTGTGGAATCCAGGCAACCTAATTTCATTTTTTTTTAATTTTTTAAAATGTTTACTTATATTGAGAGAGAGAGAGAGAGAGAGCAAGAGAGCATGAGCAGGGGAGGGGCAGAAAGAGAGAGAGACACAGAATCCAAAGCAGGCTCCAGGCTCCGAGCTGTCAGCACAGTGTCTGATGCAGGGCCCAAACTCATGAACCGTGAGATCATGACCTAAGTCTAAGTAAGACACTTAACCAACTGAGCCACCCAGAGGCCCCTAATTCCATTTTTAATCACCATATTTTTCTGCCTCCCGGTTCTTAGCTAGTTTCTACATGTGATGAGCTCTGTTATTTGGCAAGTTAGTTATATCATCTATGCCTACATATCTGGATGTAGAACTAAAAGATTACCAGCCGGGAGGGGCCAACATGGTGGAGAAGTAGGGGATCTGAAGTTCCCTCATCTCTCAAATACAGCAGTGTTGAGGCCAAAGGACTTTGAACTCCCAGAGTCCAGGCAGCAAAGTGACTGAGATACCTCCAGGGACTCACTGGGACAACCTGATGGGCCACAGGGGCATGATTGAGAACTGGGAGAGATAAAACGGCAGAGGAATGGGGGGGAGGGATCTCTCTCTGTGGAGAGACAAAGGGAAGCGAAAGAGGCTGAGGAAGCATAAGACTGCATCTGGACAAGAGAAAAACTACGGACCGGGATGGAGAAAGATCAATCTCCCAACTGTGGGGCTTTCTCCAGACCGGGGCTGGCTGCCCTGATCGTGCACCTGGGGAGGAGGGGAGCCAGCCCCGGCTGGGTAACTAGTTCAGAGGTGCAGTCCACAGTGGGAGAAAGCAATCCCCTCCCTGGAGTGCTGTGGGAAGAAGATCTATATCCATTCAAAGTGCAAAGGCTGTCTGCACCAGCCAGCCATAGACCATATAGTTGGCGGCGCAGAGTGGCACTTCCTCGAAACCGGGGCAGATGGAGTAGGAACTTTAAAGACATCAGGGTTTAAGTCCCTACTGAGTGCCAGGGAGGCGCGGGAGTCAGCTGAGGGGGAAAAAGGCACTGTGAGCCCCAAACTAGGAATCTTTAAGACCTCCGGGTTTAAATCCCATCCAAGCAATGGGGAGGCGCAGGAGCTGGTGGAGGAGGACAAACTGCGTCCTTTACGCCTGCAGCACAGTGAGGAAGGCCTGAACAGAGTGGTTTGGGACACTGGGTCCATGAAGGAGACACTGGGATGTCGCCATTTTCCTCCCCACCACCACCAAGGTGGGGCCTCAGGGATTGGACAGCAGGGCCCACAGCAGAAGCAGAACCCGCCTGCACCAAACCATGCCCCTCCACGCCTGGTAATTGCCTATATACTGGGGGAGGGGGGGGGGCGACCAGACGCTGTGGAACCAGACGGCCCCTCCTCCAGAGCAGCGCTGTTGCATTGCCTGATTTAATTCTCAATTATTATATAGATATATTCTTCCTTCCTTTTCTCCTTATCTCTTCTCTCCTCTATTCTGGTTACTCTGGTTGTTGGTTTGTTTAGGCACATGTATTTCATCTATTCTCTTTTTACACGTTCTATACCTCCTTCTTTATTTTCCTTACTCTCTCTCTGGATTAAGCCATATAGTTTCTCTGCATGGTCAATTTTTCTTTTCTTTTCTTTTTCCCCCGCCCCTGTCATTTCTCTCTTTGTACAGGATAAGGCCTCCTCCATCAGCACTACTTCCACCCTGTTGTTTACTTGTAGCTCGTGTTTCTGGTTTTTTGTTTTTGGGTTTTTTGTTAGTGTGTTTGTTTTTGTTTTCTGTTTGTTTGTTTTTTGTTTGTCTGTTTTCCTTTCCAGGGCTACTTCAATGAAAAAATCAAAGCACACCTGGTAGAGGGTCCAAAAGATCACTATGAGTAAGGAGATAAAATAACCAAAGTCACAACAACAGAGAGTAAGTAACACTCTCCAAAAACACCTCCTGAAGGTGGGCCAGGTCCTGGACAGTGTATGACTCCTCTTTAAAATAGTAGCGCTCACGGGTGCAGGGCACATAACAAGCTTGTAAAACACATAAGGGACAGAAAACGAGCCAAAATGACTAAACGGAAGAATTCTCCTCAAAAGAAATTCCAGAAACAAATGACAGCCAAAGAATTGATCAAAACAGATACAACCAATAAAACTGAACAAGAATTGAGAGTAACAGTCTAGAATTTAGAATAATGTAGATTAATCACTGGGCTTGAGAAAAGCATAGAAGACAGCAGAGAATCTACTGCTATAGAGATCAAGGAACTAAAAAAGCAATGATGAATTTAAAAATGTTGTAAATGAGTGCAAAATAAACTAGAGGCAGTGACAGTGTGAATTTAAGAGGCAGAGGGGAGAATGGGTGAAATAGAAAATAAAATTATGGAAAAAGATGATGCTGAGAAAAAGATTAAAAAAATTCTGGACCACAAGGGGAGAATTAGAGAACTAAGTGATTCAATGAAATAGAATAATATCCGTATCATAGGAGTTCCAGAAGAAGAGAGAAAGGGGTGGAAGGTGTACTTGAACAAATCATAGCTGAGAACTTCCCCAATCTGGGGAAGGAAACAGACATTGAAATCCAGGAGACACAGAGAACTCCCTTCAGACATAACTTGAATCGATCTGCATGACATATAATACTTAAGCTGGCAAAATACAAAGATAAAGAGAATTCTGAAAGGAGCTAGGGACAAATGGGCCCCAACCTACAAGGGCACACACTTATGGGTAGTAGAAGACCTATCTACTGAAACTTGGCAGGCCAGAAAGGAATGGCAGGAAATCTTCAATGTGATGAGCAGAAAAAAATATGCAGCTAAGAATCCTTTATCCAGCAAGTCTGTCATTCAGAATAGAAGGAGAGATAAAGGTCTTCCCAAACAAACAAAAACTGAAGGAATTCATCATAACTAAACCAGCCCTACAAGAGATCCGAAGGGGGATTCTGTGAGTGAAATGTTGCAAGGACAACAAAGGACCAGAGACATCACTACAAGCATGAAACCTACAGACATCACAATGACTCTAAACCCATATCTTTCAATAATAACACTGAATGTAAATGGACTAAATGCTCCAACCAAAAGACATAAGGTATCAGAATGGATAAAAAAAAAACAAGACCCATCTATTTGCTGTCTACAAGAGACTCATTTTAGACCTGAGGACACCTTCAGATTGAAAGTGAGGGGATGGAGAACTATCTGTTATGCAACTGGAAGTCAAAAGGAGGCTGGAATAGCCATACTTATATTGGACAAACTAGGCTTTAGATTAAAGGCTGTAACAAGAGATGAAGAAGGGCATTGTATAATAATTACAGGGTCTATCCATCAAGAAGAACTAACAATTATAAATGTCTATGCGCCAAATAGGGAGCCCTCAAATATATAAAACAAATAATCACGAACATAAGCAACCTTATGGATAAGAATGTGGTAATTGCAGGGGACTGTAATACTCCACTTACAACAATTGATAGATCATCCAGACACAGGGATCAATAAAGAAACAAGGGACCTGAATGATACATTGGATCAGATGGACTTGACAGATATATTTAGAACTCTGCATCCCAAAGCAACAGAATATACTTTCTCTCGAGTGCACATGGAACGTTCTCCAAGATAGATCACATACTGGGTCACAAAACAGCCCTTCATAAGTATACAAGAATTGAGATCATACCATGCACCCTTTCAGACCACAATGCTATGAAACTTGAAACCAACCACAGGAAAAAGTTTGGAAAACCTCCAAATGCATGGAGGTTAAAGAATATCCTACTAAAGAATGAATGGGTCAGCCAGGCAATTAGAGAAGAAATTTAAAAATATATGGAAAAATATATGAAAATGAAAATACAACAATCCAAATGCTTTGGGATGCAGCAAAGGCAGTCCTAAGAAGAAAGTACATTGCAATCCAGGCCTATCTCAAAAACAAGAAAAATCCCAAATACAAAATCTAACAGCACACCTAAAGGAACTAGAAGCAGAACAGCAAAGACACCCCAAACCCAGCAGAAGGAGAGAAATAATAAAGATCAGAGCATAAATAAACAATATAGAATCTAAAAAAACTGTAGAGCAGATCAATGAAACCAAGAGATGGTTTTTTGAAAAAGTAAACAAAATTGATGAACCTCTAGCCAGGCTTCTCAAAAACAAAAGACAGAGGAACCAAATAAATAAAATAACGAATGAAATGGAATTATTACAACCAATCCCTCAGAAATACAAGCAATTACCAGGGAATACTATGAAAAATTATATGCCAACAAACTGGACAACCTGTAAGAAGTGGACAAATTCCTAGATACCCACACACTACTGAAACTCAAATGGGAAGAAATAGAAAATTTGAACACACCCATAACCAGTGAAGAAATTGAATCAGTTATCAAAAATCTCCCAACAAATAAGAGTCCTGGGCCAGATGGCTTCCCAGGGGAATTCTACCAGACATTTAAAGCAGAGCAAACACGTATCCTTCTCAAGCTGTTCCAAAAAATAGAAAGGGAAGGAAAACTTCCAGACTCATTCTATGAAGCCAGCATTACCTAGATTCTCAAACCAGACAGAGACCCCCACAAAAAAGGAGAATTACAGGCCAATATCCCTGATGAACATGGATGCAAAAATTCTCAACAAGATACTAGCAAATCAAATTCAACAGCATATAAACAGAATTATTCACCATGATCAAGTGGGATTCATCCCTCGGCTGCAGGCCTGGTTCAATATTTGCAAATCAATCAATGTGATACATCACATTAATAAAAGAAAGAATAAGAATCATATGATCCTGTGAATGGATGCAGAAAAAGCATTTGACAAAATTCAGCATCCTTTCTTAATAAAAACCCTCAAGAAAGTCGGGATAGAAGGAACATACTTAAACATCATAAAAGCCATACATGAAAAGCCCACAGCTAATATCAACTTCAATGGGGAAAAACTGAGAGCTTTCCCCCTCAGATCAGGAACGTGACAGGGATGTCCACTCTCACCGCTGTTGTTTAACGTAGTGTTGGAAGTTCCAGCATCAGCAATCAGACAACAGAAGGAAATCAAAGGCATCAAAATTGGCAAAGATGAAGTCAAGCTTTCACATTTTGCAGATGACATGATATTATACATGGAAAACCCGACAGACTCCACCAAAAGTCTACTAGAACCGATACATGAATTCAGCAAAGTTGCAGGATACAAAATCAATGTACAGAAATCAGTTGCATTTTTGTACACCAATAACGAAGCAACAGAAAGACAAATCAAGAAACTTATCCCATTCACAACTGCACCAAGAATCATAAAATACCTAGGAATAAATCTAACCAAAGATGTAAAAGATCTGTATGCTGAAAACTATAGAAAGCTTATGAAGGAAATTGAAGAAGATATAAAGAAATGGAAAAACATTCCGTGCTCATGGATTGGAAGAATAAATATTGTTAAAATGTCAATACTACCCAAAGCAATCTACACATTCAGTGCAATCCCAATCAAAATTGCACCGGCATTCTTCTCAAAGCTAGAACAAACAATCCTAAAATCTGTATGGAACCGCAAAAGACCCTGAATAGGCAAAGTAATATTGAAGAAGAAAACCAAAGTGGGAGGCATCACAATCCCAGACTTTAGCCTCTACCACAAAGCTGTAATCATCAAGACAGCATGGCATTGACACAAAAACAGACCCATAGACCAATGGAATAGAATAGAGACTCCAGAATTGGACCCACATATGTATGGCCAACTAATCTTTGACAAAGCAGGAAAGAGTGTCCAATGGAAAAAAGACAGTCTCTTTAGCAAGTGGTGCTGGGAGAACTGGACATCAACATGCAGAAGAATGAAACTAGACCACTTTCTTACACCAGTCACAAAAATAAACTCAAAATGGATGAAAGACCTAAATGTGAGACAGGAAACCCTCAAAACCCTACAGGAGAAAGCAGGAAAAAACCTCTCTGACCTCAGCCGCAGCCATTTCTTACTTGACACATCCCCAAAGGCAAGGGAATTAAAAGCAAAAATGAACTGTTGGGATCTCGTCAAGATGAAAAGCTTCTGCACTGCAAAGGAAACAATCAACAAAACTAAAAGGCAACTGATGGAATGAGAAAGATATTTGCAAATGACATATCGGATAAAGGGTTAGTGTCCAAAATCTATAAAGAACTCACCAAACTCCACACCCGAAAAGCAAACAATCCAGTGAAGAAATGGGCAGAAGACATGAATAGACATTTTCCAAAGAAGATATCCAGATGGCTAACAGACACATGAAAAGATGCTCAACGTCACTCCTCATCAGGGAAATACAAATCAAAACCACACTCAGATACCACTTCATGCCAGTCAGAGTGGCTAAAATGAACAACTCAGGAAATGCTGACGAGATGCTGGCGAGGATGTGGAGAAATGGGAACCCTCTTGCACTGTTGGTGGGAATGCAAACTGGTGCAGCCACTCTGGAAAACAGTGTTGAGGTTTCTCAAAAAATTAAAAATAGATCTACCCTATGACCCAGCAATAGCACTGCTAGGAATCTACCCAAGGGATACAGGAGTGCTGATGCATAGGGGCCCTTGTACCCCAATGTTTATAGTAGCACTCTCAACAATAGCCAAATTGTGGAAAGAGCCTAAATGTCCATCAACTGATGAATGGATAAAGAAATTGTGGTTTATATACACAATGGAGTACTACGTGGCAATGAGAAAGAATGAAATATGACCCTTTGTAGCAACGTGGATGGAACTGGAGAGTGTGATGCTAAGTGAAATAAGCCATACAGAGAATGACAGATACCATATGTTTTCACTCTTATGTGGATCCTGAGAAACATAACAGAAGATCATGGGGGAGGGGAAGGAGAATAAAAGAAGTTAGAGAGGGAGGGAGCCAAAGCATAAGAGACTCTTAAAAACTGAGAAAAAACTGAGGGTGGATAGGGGAGGGCACTTGTTGGGTTGAGCACTGGATGTTGTATGTAAGCAATAAACCACGGGAATCTACCCCAAAAACCAGATCACACTTTACACACTGTATGTTAGCCAATTTTACAATAAATTATTTTAAAAATAAAATTTTTTTAAAAAAAGGATTACCTAGATGTCTTTCAAATCCAGAATTCTCAGAAGGAGAACAACTTACAGATTTAGAGGAGGTTATGTACAGTAATAAGTAAAAAGTAGTTTAGTTTAACAAAATTCTTGACCTCTAAAAGGAAAACAAAAATAAATTAAGAGCTAATGAATAATGTGGGATACTGTGTTTCAGGTATGTTTCTCTTCAGTAAAGAATAGCCATAATGATGAGTGCTATTGAATCCTGACAAAGACCTTGAAAAGACACAAAAGACACTTCAACACTCTGACTCTTACATAGCATAGAGACTATCAGCACTCACTCAAGGATCAGATCGTTTGGGTTCAATTGTTTGGGGCATTAGTGCCCCTTATTAGCTCCAAGACATTAGTATCCTCATCAGGTATAACCACATCTATAGGGTAATCATCCATCACAATATATTTGCGATGTCTGGGATAACTATTAATTGCATCCCTTTAACTGTTGAAAGGTGTCAAACAGAATAATAAGTTATATGTTTACTCTAACTCATCCATAAAATGACAAAATAACAAACCTATGTTTTAAAATTAAATAACATGAACTCCACTTTCTGGTAGAGCATGTAAGAAGCTTGGAAATTGCCTTTGTGCCTTAACAAGTGGACAACTGAAAAATCAGCAATTCTTAGATTCTTCAGAGAAGTGAGATCACAGAGAAAACCACTGCTGCCAAAATTTGGAGAGGCAAATAGGTAAATACAGAGAATCATAACTTAATGAAGCAGAAATCCACAAGCAGAAATTTCTGTGGGAACCAGTGCCTGAGTAGGAAAACCTACACTATAATTGATGAATTTCTGGAATCTCAATGAGTTAAAAAGTCCAGGGAGACCTAGTCATAAGTAGCATCTGGACTTTTTGTGTGGTTTGCCTCCAGAAGCTCCCCCAGGTTCTCACAGTGAATATCTGAGAAAAATACCCTTGTGCTTCAGACAGAGGGATAAAACAAACTACCTGATTTTAAAATGGGTGAAACACCTGAACAGCACCTCACCAAACAAGATGGCAAGTACATATATGAAAAGATGTTCCACAGCACATGTCACTAGGGAATTGCAAATTAAAACAACAGTAAGATATCACTGAACATTTGTTAAAATTGCCAAGACCCAAAACACTAACAACATCAAATGTAGGCAATAATATGCAGTACCAAGAACACTAATTCATTGTTACTGAGAAAGCAAATTGTACACACATTTTCAAAAATAGTTTCTTGCAAAACTAAACAAACTCTTACTATGCAATTCAGTAATTTCGCTCTTTGTTGTGTATCCAAAGGAGCTGAAAACATGTCCACACGAAAACTTGCACATAGATGTTTATAGCAGATTTATTTATAATTGCCAAAACTGGGAAGCAACCAAGATGTCTTTCTGTACATGAACAGATAAAGAAACTGGCACAACCAGACAATGGAGTATTATTCAGTGCTGAAAAGAAATGAGCTATGAAGCCATAAAAAGACATGCAGGAACTTTAAATTCATATCAATAAGTAAAAGAAGCCAATTTGAAAAGGCTACAAACTGTGTTTTCAATTATATGACATTCTGGAAAAGGCAAAAGTATGGGAAAAGCTTAATGGTTGCCAGGGGTTATGGGAGGCAAGGATAAAAAGGTGGAGCACAGAGTATTTTTAGGGCAGTGAAAACTATTCTATATGATATTACAATGGTTTATACATATCATTACACATCTGTCAAAACCCATAGAATGCATACCACCAAAAGTGAACCCTAATGTCAACTATGAACTTCGAGTAGTAAAGAAATTACTGTATCATAGAGTGATTCTATTTTTAATTTTTTGAGGAACCTCCATACTGTTTTCCACAATGGCTGCACCAGTTTGCATTCCCAACAACAGTGCACAAGGGTTCTTTTTTCTCCACATTCTCGCTGACACTTGTTTCTTGTGTTTTTGCTTTTAGCCATTTGATAGGTATGAGGTGATATTTCATTGTAGTTTTGATTTCTATTTCCCTGATGATGAGTGATGTTGAGCATCTTTTCATGTGTCTATTGGCCATCTGTATATCTTCTTTGGAGAAATGTCTGTTCATGTCTTCTGCCAATTTTTAATAAGATTATTTCTTTTTTGGGTATTGAGTTGTATCAGTTCTTAAATATTTTGGATACTCACCCTTTATCAGGTATGTTGTCTGCAAGTATCTTCTCCCATTCCATAGGTTGACTGTTTTGTTGATTGTTTCCTTTACTGCAGAAACTTTTTATTTTGATGGAGTCCCAATAGTTTATTTTTGCTTTTATTTCCCTTGCTTCAGGAGACATATCTAGAAAAATGTTGCTACAGCAATGTCAGAGATTACTACCCATGCTTTCTTCAAGGATTTTTATAGTTTCTGGTCTCACATTTAGGTCTTTAAACCATTTTGAGTTTATTTTTGTGTATAGTGAAGAATGTGGTCCAGCTTCATTCTTTTGCATGTGGCTGTCCAGTTTTCCTAACACCATCTGTTGAAGAGACTGTCTTTTTCCCATTGTATATTCCATTCCTCCTTTATCAAAGATTAATTGACCATATAATTGTAGATTTATCTCTGGGTTTTCTGTTCCATTCCATTGATTTATGTGTCTGTTTTTATGCCAGTACCACACTGTTTTAATTATAACTGCTTTGTAATATAACTTGAAATTTGGAATTGTGGTACCTCCAATTTTGTTTTTCTCTTTCAAGATTGCTTTGGCTATTCCAGGTATTTTGTGGGTCTATACAAATTTTAGGATTGTTTGTTCTAGTTCTGTGAAAAAAATGCTGTTGGCATTTTGATGAGGATTGCATGAAATCTGTAGATTGCTTTATGTAGTATGGGCATTTTAATAAATATTGTTTCTTCCAACACATGAGCATGGTATATCTTTCCATTTCTTTGCACCATCTTGAATTTCTTTATTCAGTGTTTTACAGTTTTCAGAGCACAGGTCTTTCATCTCCTTGGTTAAGTTTATTCCTGGATATTTTATTGTTTTGGATGCAGTTGTGAATGGGCATGTTTTCTTAATTTCACTTTCTGCTCCTTCATTATTAGTGTATAAGAATAAAACAGATTTGTGTACATCGATTTCATAACCTGCAACTTTACTGATTTCATGTATCAGTTCTAGTAGTTTTTTGGTAGAGTCTTTAGGGTTTTCTACATATAGTATCATGTAATCTGAAAATAATGACAGTTTTACTTCTTCCTTACCAATATGGATGCCTTTTATTTCCTTATGTTGTCTAATTTCTGTTGAGGACTTCCAGTACCATGTTGAATAAAAGTGGTGAGAATGGGCATCCTTGTCTTATTCCTGACCTTAAGGGAAAGTCTCTCAGCTTTTTTGCCATTGATAGGATGTTGGCTGTGTGTCTTTCAATATAAGGCTTTTATTATGTTGAGGTATGTTCCCTCTAGACCTCCTTTGCAGAGGGTTTTTATAATGAGTGGATGTTGTACTTTGTCAAATGGCTTTTGTGCATCTATTAAAATAATCATATGGTCTTTATCCTTTCTCTTATTGATGTGACATGTCACATTGATTGTTTTACAAATATTGAACCACCTTTGCATCCCGGGAATAAATCTCACTGGATTGTGATATATAATTTTTTAAATACATTGTTCGATTCACTTTGCTAATATTTTGTTGAGTATTTTTTCATCTATATTCGTGAGAGATACTTCACTGTAGTTCTCTTTTTTTGTGAAGTGCTGTCTATCTGGTTTTGGTATCAGAGTGGTACTGGCATCATAGAATGAATTTGGAAGCCTTCCTTCCTCTTGTATTTTTTCATAGTTTGAGAAGGAATAGGTATTAATCTTCTTTTTGAATTTTCTTTTTTTTTTTTTAAGTTTATTATTTTGAGAGAGAGAGCATGCAAGCAGGGGAAGGGCATACATAGAGGGAGAGAGAGAGAATCCCAAGCAGGCACTGCACCATCAAGCATGGAACCTGATGTGGGGCTTGAACTCATGAACCACGAGGTCATAACCTGAGCCGAAACCAAGTGTTGAACGCTAAACCAAATGAGCCACCCAGGTCCCAGGTATTAACTCTTCCTTAAATGTTTAGTAGAGGGGTGCCTGGGTGGCTCAGTTGGTTGAGAATCCAACTCTTGTTTTTGGCTCAGGTCATGATCCCAGGGTTGTGTGATTAAGCCCCATGTTGGGTTCTCAGCTAAGCATGGAGCGTGCTTAAGATTCTCTTTCTCCCTCCCTCTGCCCCTGCTTGTGCTCTCTCTCTAAAATAAAATAAAAGAAAGAAAGAAAGAAAGAAAGAAAGAAAGAAAGAAAGAAAGAAAGAAAGAAAGAAAGAAAGAAAGAAAGAAAAAGAAAAAGAGAAGGAGTGTTTGGTGGATTGGTAGCTGTCCAGTCCTGGACTTTTGTTTTGGGGAGTTTTTTGATTACTGATTCAATTTCATTGTAGTAATCAGTCTGTTCAAATTTTCTATTTCTTTCTGATTTAGTTTGGTAGGCTACAGGTTTCTAGGAATTTATCCATTTCTTCTAAGTTGTCTAATTTGTTGGCATATAAGTTTCCTAATATTCTGTTACAGTTCTTTGTAATTTCTCCTCTTTCATTAGTGATTTCGTTTATATGGGTCCTTTCTTTTTTGATGAGTCTTCCTAAAGATTCATCAATTTTGTTGGTCTTTTCAAAGAAACATCTCCTGATTTCATTGATCACTTCAACTGTTTTTTAGTTTCTATTTTGTTTATTTCTTTTTTTAATATGAAATTTATTGTCAAATTGGTTTCCATACAACACCCAGTGCTCATCCCAACAGGTGCCCTCCTCAATACCCATCACCCACCCTCCCCTCCATCCCACCCCCCCATTAACCCTCAGTTTTTTCTCAGTTTTTAAGAGTCTCTTATGCTTTGGCTCCCTCCCTCTCTAACTTCTTTTATTCTCCTTCCCCTCCCCCATGATCTTCTGTTATGTTTCTCAGGATCCACATAAGAGTGAAAACATATGGTATCTGTCATTCTCTGTATGGCTTATTTCACTTAGCATCACACTCTCCAGTTCCATCCACGTTGCTACAAAGGGTCATATTTCATTCTTTCTCATTGCCACGTAGTACTCCATTGTGTATATAAACCACAATTTCTTTATCCATTCATCAGTTGATGGACATTTAGGCTCTTTCCACAATTTGGCTATTGTTGAGAGTGCTACTATAAACATTGGGGTACAAGGGCCCCTATGCATCAGCACTCCTGTATCCCTTGGGTAGATTCCTAGCAGTGCTATTGCTGGGTCATAGGGTAGATCTATTTTTAATTTTTTGAGAAACCTCAACACTGTTTTCCAGAGTGGCTGCACCAGTTTGCATTCCCACCAACAGTGCAAGAGGGTTCCCATTTCTCCACATCCTCGCCAGCATCTCGTCAGCATTTCCTGAGTTGTTCATTTTAGCCACTCTGACTGGCATGAAGTGGTATCTGAGTGTGGTTTTGATTTGTATTTCCCTGATGAGGAGTGACGTTGAGCATCTTTTCATGTGTCTGTTAGCCATCTGGATATCTTCTTTGGAAAATGTCTATTCATGTCTTCTGCCCATTTCTTCACTGGATTGTTTGCTTTTCGGGTGTGGAGTTTGGTGAGTTCTTTATAGATTTTGGACACTAACCCTTTATCCGATATGTCATTTGCAAATATCTTTCTCATTCCATCAGTTGCCTTTTAGTTTTGTTGATTGTTTCCTTTGCAGTGCAGAAGCTTTTCATCTTGACGAGATCCCAACAGTTCATTTTTGCTTTTAATTCCCTTGCCTTTGGGGATGTGTCAAGTAAGAAATGGCTGCGGCTGAGGTCAGAGAGGTTTTTTCCTGCTTTCTCCTGTAGGGTTTTGAGGGTTTCCTGTCTCACATTTAGGTCTTTCATCCATTTTGAGTTTATTTTTGTGACTGGTGTAAGAAAGTGGTCTAGTTTCATTCTTCTGCATGTTGATGTCCAGTTCTCCCAGCACCACTTGCTAAAGAGACTGTCTTTTTTCCATTGGACACTCTTTCCTGCTTTGTCAAAGATTAGTTGGCCATACATATGTGGGTCCAATTCTGGAGTCTCTATTCTATTCCATTGGTCTATGGGTCTGTTTTTGTGTCAATGCCATGCTGTCTTGATGATTACAGCTTTGTGGTAGAGGCTAAAGTCTGGGATTGTGATGCCTCCCACTTTGGTTTTCTTCTTCAATATTACTTTGCCTATTCAGGGTCTTTTGCGGTTCCATACAGATTTTAGGATTGTTTGTTCTAGCTTTGAGAAGAATGCCGGTGCAATTTTGATTGGGATTGCACTGAATGTGTAGATTGCTTTGGGTAGTATTGACATTTTAACAATATTTATTCTTCCAATCCATGAGCACGGAATGTTTTTCCATTTCTTTATATCTTCTTCAATTTCCTTCATAAGCTTTCTATAGTTTTCAGCATACAGATCTTTTACATCTTTGGTTAGATTTATTCCTAGGTATTTTATGATTCTTGGTGCAGTTGTGAATGGGATAAGTTTCTTGATTTGTCTTTCTGTTGCTTCGTTATTGGTGTACAAAAATGCAACTGATTTCTGTACATTGATTTTGTATCCTGCAACTTTGCTGAATTCATGTATCGGTTCTAGTAGACTTTTGGTGGAGTCTGTCGGGTTTTCCATGTATAATATCATGTCATCTGCAAAATGTGAAAGCTTGACTTCATCTTTGCCAATTTTGATGCCTTTGATTTCCTTCTGTTGTCTGATTGCTGATGCTGGAACTTCCAACACTACGTTAAACAACAGCGGTGAGAGTGGACATCCCTGTCACGTTCCTGATCTGAGGGGGAAAGCTCTCAGTTTTTCCCCATTGAAGTTGATATTAGCTGTGGGCTTTTCATGTATGGCTTTTATGATGTTTAAGTATGTTCCTTCTATCCCGACTTTCTTGAGGGTTTTTATTAAGAAAGGATGCTGAATTTTGTCAAATGCTTTTTCTGCATCCATTCACAGGATCATATGATTCTTATTCTTTCTTTTATTAATGTGATGTATCACATTGATTGATTTGCAAATATTGAACCAGGCCTGCAGCCGAGGGATGAATCCCACTTGATCATGGTGAATAATTCTGTTTATATGCTGTTGAATTTGATTTGCTAGTATCTTGTTGAGAATTTTTGCATCCATGTTCATCAGGGATATTGGCCTGTAATTCTCCTTTTTTGTGGGGGTCTCTGTCTGGTTTGAGAATCTAGGTAATGCTGGCTTCATAGAATGAGTCTGGAAGTTTTCCTTCCCTTTCTATTTTTTGGAACAGCTTGAGAAGGATACGTGTTTGCTCTGCTTTAAATGTCTGGTAGAATTCCCCTGGGAAGCCATCTGGCCCAGGACTCTTATTTGTTGGGAGATTTTTGATAACTGATTCAATTTCTTCACTGGTTATGGGTGTGTTCAAATTTTCTATTTCTTCCCATTTGAGTTTCAGTAGTGTGTGGGTATCTAGGAATTTGTCCACTTCTTACAGGTTGTCCAGTTTGTTGGCATATAATTTTTCATAGTATTCCCTGGTAATTGCTTGTATTTCTGAGGGATTGGTTGTAATAATTCCATTTCATTCGTTATTTTATTTATTTGGTTCCTCTGTCTTTTGTTTTTGAGAAGCCTGGCTAGAGGTTCATCAATTTTGTTTACTTTTTCAAAAAACCATCTCTTGGTTTCATTGATCTGCTCTACAGTTTTTTTAGATTCTATATTGTTTATTTATGCTCTGATCTTTATTATTTCTCTCCTTCTGCTGGGTTTGGGGTGTCTTTGCTGTTCTGCTTCTAGTTCCTTTAGGTGTGCTGTTAGATTTTGTATTTGGGATTTTTCTTGTTTTTGAGATAGGCCTGGATTGCAATGTACTTTCTTCTTAGGACTGCCTTTGCTGCATCCCAAAGCATTTGGATTGTTGTATTTTCATTTTCATATATTTTTCCATATATTTTTAAATTTCTTCTCTAATTGCCTGGCTGACCCATTCATTCTTTAGTAGGATATTCTTTAACCTCCATGCATTTGGAGGTTTTCCAAACTTTTTCCTGTGGTTGGTTTCAAGTTTCATAGCATTGTGGTCTGAAAGGGTGCATGGTATGATCTCAATTCTTGTATACTTATGAAGGGCTGTTTTGTGACCCAGTATGTGATCTATCTTGGAGAACGTTCCATGTGCACTCGAGAGAAAGTATATTCTGTTGCTTTGGGATGCAGAGTTCTAAATATATCTGTCAAGTCCATCTGATCCAATGTATCATTCAGGTCCCTTGTTTCTTTATTGATCCCTGTGTCTGGATGATCTATCAATTGTTGTAAGTGGAGTATTACAGTCCCCTGCAATTACCACATTCTTATCCATAAGGTTGCTTATGTTCGTGATTATTTGTTTTATATATTTGAGGGCTCCCTATTTGGCGCATAGACATTTATAATTGTTAGTTCTTCTTGATGGATAGACCCTGTAATTATTATATAATGCCCTTCTTCATCTCTTGTTACAGCCTTTAATCTAAAGCCTAGTTTGTCCAATATAAGTATGGCTATTCCAGCCTCCTTTTGACTTCCAGTTGCATAACAGATAGTTCTCCATCCCCTCACTTTCAATCTGAAGGTGTCCTCAGGTCTAAAATGAGTCTCTTGTAGACAGCAAATAGATGGGTCTTGTTTTTTTTTATCCATTCTGATACCTTATGTCTTTTGGTTGGAGCATTTAGTCCATTTACATTCAGTGTTATTATTGAAAGATATGGGTTTAGAGTCATTGTGATGTCTGTAGGTTTCATGCTTGTAGTGATGTCTCTGGTCCTTTGTTGTCCTTGCAACATTTCACTCACAGAATCCCCCTTCGGATCTCTTGTAGGGCTGGTTTAGTTATGATGAATTCCTTCAGTTTTTGTTTGTTTGGGAAGACCTTTATCTCTCCTTCTATTCTGAATGACAGACTTGCTGGATAAAGGATTCTTAGCTGCATATTTTTTTCTGCTCATCACATTGAAGATTTCCTGCCATTCCTTTCTGGCCTGCCAAGTTTCAGTAGATAGGTCTTCTACTACCCATAAGTGTGTGCCCTTGTAGGTTGGGGCCCATTTGTCCCTAGCTCCTTTCAGAATTCTCTTTATCTTTGTATTTTGCCAGCTTAAGTATTATATGTCATGCAGATCGATTCAAGTTATGTCTGAAGGGAGTTCTCTGTGTCTCCTGGATTTCAATGTCTGTTTCCTTCCCCAGATTGGGGAAGTTCTCAGCTATGATTTGTTCAAGTACACCTTCCACCCCTTTCTCTCTTCTTCTGGAACTCCTATGATACGGATATTATTCTATTTCATTGAATCACTTAGTTCTCTAATTCTCCCCTCATACTCCTGGATTTTTTTTAATCTTTTTCTCAACGTCCTCTTTTTCCATAATTTTATCTTCTAATTCACCTATTCTCTCCACTGCCTCTTTAATCTGTGCTATGGTCGCCTCCATTTTATTTTGCACCTCATTTATAGCATTTTTTAGCTCCTCATGACTATTTCTTAGTCCCTTGATCTCTGTAACAATAGATTCTCTGCTGTCCTCTATGCTTTTTTCAAACCCAGTGATTAATTTTATGACTACTATTCTAAATTCTTGTTCCGTTATATCACTTAAATCATTTTTGATCAATTCGTTATCTGTTGCTACTTCCTGGAGTTTTTTTGAGGAGAGTTCTTCTATTTCATCATTTTGGGTAGTCCCTGCAGTGGCTCCCAACTGCAGGGCACTTCCCCTGTGCTGTCCGGAGTAACTTGTGTTGGTGGGTGGGGCCACAGTTAGACCCAATGTCTGCCCCCAGCCCACAACTGGGGCCACAGTCAAGACTGGTGTGTACCTCATCTTCCCCTCTCCCAGCAGCAGGACTCACTGTGGAGTGGTGTGGTCCCTGTCTGGGCTACTTGCACACTGCCAGGCTTGTGGTGCTGCTTTGATGGGATCTGGCCAAGGGCGTATTAGATGGGGTGGATCCACAAGGTGCACAGGGGCTGGAGGAGCAAGCTTAGCTCACTTTGCTGTTGGCAGTCCCCTGCGGGAGGGGCCCTGGCGGTCTCCACCAGGAGGGAGGGAGACCCATCGGAGGGATGGATCCACAGAAGCACAGCGTTGGGTGTTTGCACGGTGCAAGTAAGTTTGGTGACAGGCATTGGTTCCCTTTGGGATTTCGGCTGGGGCATGGGAGAGGGATATGGTGCTAGCCAGCGCCTTTGTTTCCCACCAAGCCGAGCTCTGTCTTCCAGGACTCAGCAACTCTCCCTCCTGGTGCCCTCTTGCTCTCCCCACTCTCCAAGAGAAGAGCTGTTGACTTTTAACATTCCAGATGTTTCCCACTGGCTATCAGAACTCACGCAGTCTGGCCCCTCTGCTTTTGCAAGCCAGACTCGGGGATCTGCCTTGCAGGGGGGGCTGCCCCTCCACCGCCCCAGCTCTCTCCCGCCAGTCCGTGGAGCGTGCACCGCCTCTCAGCCCTTCCTACTCTCTTCTGTGGGCCTCTCGTCTACACTTGGCTCCAGACAGTCCGTTCTGCTAGTCTTCTGGCGGCTTTTTTGATTATTTAGGCAGATGTGGGTGGAATCTAAGTGCTCAGCAGGAGGAGGTGAGCCCAGCGTCCTCCTACACCGCCATCTTCCAGTTGAGAATTCTGTTTATTTCTACTCTAATCTTTATTATTTCCTTCCTTTTGCTGGGTTTGGGTTTTATTTGTTCTTCTTTTTCTAGCTCTTTTAGGTGGTGTAAAGTTAGGTCATTTATTTGAGATTTTTCTTGCTTCTTGTTATATGCATTTAGTGCTATAAAATTCCCACTTAGAGCTACTTTTGCTGCATCTCATAGATCTTGGACTATTATGTTTTCATTTTCATTTGTTTCCATGTAATTTTTTATTTCTTCTTTGATTTCTTTGTTGACCCATTCATTGTTTAGTAGCATGTTATTTAATCTCCATATATTGCTGCTTTTTTGAGACTTTTCCTTGTGGTTGATTTCCAGTTTTTTAGCATTGTGGTCAGAAAAGGTGCATGGTATGACTTCAATGTTTTTGAATTTGTCGAGATTTGTTCTGTGGCCTAATATGTGAAATTAGGATTATGAAGATTTTTCTGTGTGCACTCAAAACAAATGCATATTCTGATGTTCTAGGATGGAATGTTCTGAATATGTCTCTCAAATCAATCTGGTCCAGTGTGTCATTCAAAACCACTGTTTCCTTATTGATTGTCTGTTGGGCTGATCTCTCCATCTCCATCAATGTACATGGGGTGTTAAAGTCTCCTACTACTAATGTATTAGTATTGATTATTTCCTTTATGTTTGTTATTCACTGTTTCATGTAATTAGGTTCTCTCATTTTGGATACATAAATATTTTTAATTATTATATCCTCTTGTTGGTTTGTCCCTTTTATTACTGTATATTGTCCTTCTTTGTCTCTTGTTACAGTCTTTGTTTTAAAGTCTATTTTGTATGATGCAAGTATTGTTACCCCCGCTTTCTTTTGACATTCATTTGCATAGTAATTTTTTCTCTGTCCCCTCACTTTCAATCTGCAGGTATATTTCAGCCTGAAATGAGTCTCTTGTAGGCAGCATATAAATGGGTCATATTTTTTCATTCACTCTGTCACCCTATGTCTTTTGATTAGAGCATTTAGTCCAGTTGCATTCAAAATAATTATTGATAGATATGTATTTATTGTCACTTTGTCATTTTGGGCTTGTTTCTATAGATTTTCTCTGATCCTTTCTTCTCTGGGTTTGTTGGCTTTCTTTAGTGATATACTTGGATTCCTTTCTTTTTTGCACATCTGTTACTAGTTTTTGATTTGTGATTACCATTCGGCTTATATATAACATCTTCTGCATATATCAGTCTACATTAAGTTGATGGTTGCTTAAGTTAAACTCATTTCTTTACTCCTCTCCCCCCCAACTCCCACCACCGCATTTTAGGTATATGGTGTCATGTTTTGCCTACTTTTATGTTATGAGTCCCTTGACTGATTTTTATATAAATATTTATTTTTACTGCTTTTGTGTTTTTTACTTTTCATACTCTCACTTATGGTCTTCCCTTTCCACTCATAGAGTCCCCTTTAATATTCTTGTAGGGCTAGTATAGTGGCCATGAACTCCTTTAGTTTTTGTCTTGGAAACTTTTTATCACTTCTTCTATTCTGAATGATAGTCTTGCTGGATAGAATATTCTTGGCTGAAGATTTTTCCCTTTCAGCACTTTGAATATATTATGCCACTCCCTTCTGTCCTACAAAGTTTCTGCTGAAAAATCCACTGATAGCCTTCTGGGGTTTCCTTAAATGTAACTGTCTTCCTTTTCTCTTGCTGCTTTCAAATTTTGCTCTTTATCGCTGTTTTTTGCCATTGTAATGACTATGTATCTTTGTGTGGACCTCCTTGGGTTGAATTTTTGGGAGGATCCTTGTGCCTCCTATATCTAGTATCTGTTTCTTTCCCCTGATTAAGGACATTTTTAGCTATTGTTTCTTCAAATAAATTTTATGCTCCCTTTCCTCTCTCCTTCTGAGATCCCTATATGCAAACGTTACTATGCTTGATGAAGTCACTGAGCTCCCTAAGACTATTTATTCTCACTTTGCATAACTTTTTTTACCTCTCCTTTGTTCAGCTTGGTTACTTACTATTATCTGTCTTCCAGGTCGATAATTAGTTGCTATGCTTCATCTAGCCTATTGATTCTTTCAGGTGTATTTTTAATTTCATTTATTATGTTCTTGATCTTTGACTGGTTCTTTTTTTTATCTGTGTATTAAGGGTCTCATTGATGTCCTCGACTTTTTTCTCAAGTCCAGTGAGTATCTTTATGATCATTACTTTAATTTTCTATCAGCTTGGGGCACCTGGATGGCTCAATCAATTAAGCAGTTAAGCATCTGACTCTTGATTTCAGTTCAGGTCATGATCTCACAGTGCTTGTGGTCAAGCCCCATGTTGGGTTCTGTGCTAACAGCATGGAGCCTGCTTAGGATTCTCTCTCTCCCTCTCCTTCTGTTCCTCCCCTGCTTGATTACTCTCTTGCTCTCTCACTCTCTCTCTCAAAAAAAAATTCTCTATTAGGTATATTATTTATATCCATTTCACTTTGGTCTCTTGCTGTAATTTGGTTCTGTTCTTTCATTTGGGAGATATTTCTCTGTCTTTTCATTTTGTCTGACTTTCTGAGTCTAATTTCTCTGTGTTAGGAAAGTCAGCTACTTCTCTTGCTCTTAAGGATAATAGCCTTATGAAGAAGAGGTCCTATAGTGCCCTGAAGTGTAGTGTTTCTTGTTCCCTAGAGCCTGGCACTTCAAGAAGTGTCTCCTATGAGTATTGCATATGCTCCGCTGTTGAGTCTTAGCTCCTTTTTCTTTCAGCATAGTTGTCTTCAGAGGCTCTCTCTGCCTATTGTGAGCAGTGTTTGGTTCCCAGCAGGGGTGGGGCACATTTTTTTTACAAGGTGTATTGTGGTATGCCTACTAAACAAGATCTGCCCCCACTGTCAGAATTGAGGTCCTGCAAAACACATGGGTAGAAAGATGTGGGGTTTATGGGGGAGAGGGCCTGCAGTGCTGGGACTGAGGCCAGCATGACTGGTAAGGATGGATCCAGTGAAGTACAGTAGGGCAGGCCTTGGTACAAGCAAGTTAGGTAAGGAGTGATGAGGCTGTGCTGGTTCCTACAGGTGGCCGTTGTTTATGCTGGACAGGGATGGGAAATGGCACCTTCCAGCTCCTTTGTTCCTGGAGGGGTCTCTCTATGATCCATGTCTCTCTGGGCCATGCTCTGAAATGAACAAATCAGTCTCCCTCCCATCTTCCCCCAGCATTTTTCACACTGCTGGTTCTACACTGTATCTTCACAGGTTGTTTGTCATGCTCTCTCTTTAAGGGCAAGGACTCTGCTTCCTAATACCCTCCAGGCTCTCCCAGAGCTGAGCCTGCCAATTTTTTTAAATTCCAGGGTTTAAGTCCTGCTCGTTGCAAGAACTCGTGAAATTTGGCCTGTCTTCCTTTCAAAGGCAAATATTATAGGGATTCATCCTCCCCATTTGTGGGCTCCCCAGTGTGAAAGTCTGTTTTCCATCCTCCTCCATGCCACCAGCTCTCTCCCCACTGTGGATGGCCACAGTCTGTTTGTTTCCAGACTGTGTCATCATCCTTCCTACCTTCTTCTATGTGGCCTCTTCTCTACTTTTAGTTGTGGAGTTAGTTTTGTCAATCTTTAGATTGTTTTCTGGGTTGCTTAGGTTGATGCAAGTGTTATCTAGTTGTATCTGTGGGATGAGGTAAGCTTAGGGTCCTCCTACTCCATCTCCCCAACCCATGACTACTACCTATCCTTCAAAATATCCTACAGGCCTGTCCTGCAGATCCTTAATCAGCCTCCCACATGCGTAAGTTTGGAGCCCTTTCTCTGTGCCTTCAAGGCTCTCTGTATACACTGAAATTATAGTTCTTATATGAAACTAAGGATCTGCTTCTTTGTCTCTCTCACCCAGCAGGTCATGATCTCTTTATGAACAAGGACATCTACTCTACACATTCCAAGCAATTCATATAGGTGCCAAACACAGAGTGGAAACTCAGCCAATGTTTATTTATTAAATGAATAAATGAGAGTAAAAATAAGCATATTTATTTCTCTTAGGTTCAGACAAGAATTAAAATACAAATTTCAAAAAAGAAATATGATAACATTCTACCATGTTATCTAGGTTTGTTGTCAACATGATAATTTCCCTATAAGAGCACTGCCATTTCTTTCATTTATATATGCAACTAAATTTAAGTAGTGTGTTGTTTCATCTAATGGAGAAATGGGAAAACACCAAGCCACAAACCACATTAGCAGTTGCCAGAAAAGTAATCTAGAACACAGTGTACACTGAAACAACAGCAATGAAAAACAAAATCCATGAAAAGCTTAGTGTAAACATATATATGGCAAAATTAAAAACAGACTTAGGAAATTACATGTCCTTCAGTTAATGCATTTTTTTTGTTGTTGTTTTGGGTTTTGGTGGGATTGGGGGGAGTTTGAAGTAAATGTTGTTGTTTCTGTTTGGCAAAGATTATGGAATCTTTTATTTCTGAAAGCAATCAGTGATGAATAGGAATAGTTTCATCTTTTTCTCCTATAAGTTTCCATTAACATTATTGGATTGTTACTTCCAACAATTCTGAGTAACAGTTTTCATTTTTAAAGCCATCAGGTAATATTATTACATGTGATACTAGGTAAAATATTAAGTTAAAAATAGAAAACATAAAAATTACTATTGCCATAATAGCATAGACTGTCTTGCTCACCAATGTGTATGCCCAGAGTTTAGAAAAACACTTGAAAGTTTTAGTATTTATGGAAGGAAGGGAAAAGAGAAAGAGAAGGCAAAGAGAGAAAGAAAATAAGGAGGGAATGGGGAAGGAATTATTCCAAAGATAAGAAAATTTAGAAATAGAGTACTGCAAAATAGACTAAGGCATGAAGAAACAAAAGAAAAAGAATCCATATATTTTTTGTCTATTTAAATCCATTTCCTTCTTCCTTGGCATACAGCTTAACTATATTTCCAAATCCCCCTTTAAATTGAGTTACTACAATCTCCCTTACAATCTGCCTGTGACTGAGTTCTAAGCAGTGGAATATGAGCGGAAGTGATATGTGCCACTTCTAGACTTGGGTCTGTATAATTCCTCACATGTACGCCTGCCTGCTCTATCACCTTCCACTCGATAGATGTAACCATAGTAAGCACCTAAAGGTAACAAATGCAAACCAGCAAAAACCTTGTCCCGAAGGATAACAAATGCAAGTATCCGGGTATCTGAATTATCTCATAAACAAGAAACACCACATTACGCTGAAAATCTGCCCAGGATGGACCTTTCTACTGTTTGCACCATTACATGTTTCATTGTACTTATTTCTGTATATTAGAAAAAATAGTGGTACTTTGCAGAAGAGAGTTGCTGTAATGAAAACTTAACTTACCAAGATTAGGTAGCAAGGAAACAAATATAGCAAGTCCAAAAGATCAAGACTCATGTCATGCAATAGCTGTATGTTTTGTAAGGCTGCTTCATGTGATACCTTGTGAGGCAGACTAAGTGCCTACTGAGAGGAGAAGCTATTAGAAAGAGCCAAAGTGTTAACTCATATTGATTGTTCCTTGTTGCTTAAAGCAAGGAATTTAAGAAAGAGATGAGTTCACGTAAGAAATTTATCATTTTGCAAGCAGAAACAGCATGGATTAGAGAGAAGGTAGAGCTTTGGGTCTTTTAATGTTTGAAAAAGCCAACTGTTCTTGTAACTTGAACAACAGAATAGACTGAAAAGGCTCAGGAAAAAACGTCACTAATAATTTTCAGTTAAGCTAAGGAGCTCAGTGATTTTGTTTCTTGCTATACAAGAGGTAACAAGTTCAGACATGACTTTATCCCAGTAAACTACTAGAAAACTGATAAAATATATGCAACAATTGTTTTCAGACAGGAAACAATGGGTTGCACAGAACTGTGATACCTGAGAGTAGAGACACAAATAACATAACCATAAAATTAATCAACTTCTGCTTGGAGAAAATTTCTGGACTGTAGTTCAAGGAGGAAAACTCCAAAGAGAGCCCAGCAGTCATGCATAGTTGAGGAGACACAGACTGGATTTCAAGGAGACCAAGACAGCTAGAATATACATAACAGTGTGCCAGATAAAAGGGGGCTATGAATAGAAAGAGCTCTAGAAATGGGCTTAGGGGTCCCCTTGAGTCTTTGAATGCATGCATGCCTAAGGTAAAATTCCACCTGGCTGAGCAAAAAACAACTTTCAGGGAGCTCTAAACCAAACAATTCCAAGAGTTCACACAGGACTGAGAGTCATTACAGTCCCACCAGCTAGAGTGGAGAGATCTGCTGGATTTGAGGCACCAAAAGGGTCAAACCTCTGCACAGGTTACTCCAGACTCACTTTTTTAAAAAACCTAAAAATGAGCTTCAAAAAAATCTAACTGTCTGCAAGTAATGTAACCTATTCACTTAAACAAAGTCCAACACATTTTAAAGAATAAAACTCAGAACTCAACGAAGTAAAATTCAAAATATCCAAATTCAAACAAAAATCACTAGAAACACAAAGAAGAAGGAAAATGTAACCACAATCAGGAGGGAAGAAAAATCCTCCAACAGTATCTCATTTTGAAACAGTGGAATTCACAGGCTATGCTAAAAAAAAGCTGTTATAAATATGCACAAAATGCTGAAGGATATAAAATAAAATGTGAAGATAATGAGTAAATAAAAAGAAGACGTCTATGTGAAGATGTCTATAAGACTTCTATAGAACAAGCCATTCAACAACAGTAGAATGCACATCCTTTCTAAATACACATTGGTCATTCATCCGAATGGAATGTATGTGCTACAAACAAGCAAATCTCCACAAATTTAAAAGGAATAAAATCAGGGGTGCCTGGGTGGCTCAAGCAGTTAAGCATCAAACTCTTGATATTGGCTCAAGTGGTGAGATTGAGCCCCACACTGGGTTCCACGCTAAGTGTGGAGCCTCCTGGGGATTCTCTCCCCCTCTCTCTCTCTCTCTCTCTCTCTCTGCCCCTCCCCTGCTCATGTGTTCTCTTTCTGTCTCTCAAAATAAATAATAAACATTTAAAAAATGATAAAATAAAAGCAATAAAATCATATCAGAAAGTTAATTTCCAAAAAATTAGGAAATTAAACAACATATTTCTAAAGTACCATGGGTCAAAAATTAAGTCCCAGGGAAATTTAAACATATTTTAAACTGAATAAAATAAAAGCACAACGTGTCAAAATTTGTAGTACGCAACTAATTAAATAGAGGGAAACCTGTAACTTTAAAATATTACTATTACCAAATAGAAAAGGTTTAAAACCAATAATCTAAGTTTCAACCTCAAGAAACTAGAAAGAAAATAGCAAATTAAATCCAAAGTAAGAAGAAATAAGAAAATAATAAAAGGTAGAAATAAATTTGATAGAATACAAACAATAAATATAATCAATTAAGCTAAATGCTGGATTATTTGAAAAGGTCAATAAAATTGTCTACTTTCACTCTTTGACTCAACCTTCTTCTGGAAGTCCTAGCCAGTGAAACAAAGACAAATTGATTCAATTGCACAAAGGTTATAAAGAAAACAGTAAAACTATTCACATACAGAAAGACTGTTAATGTAGAATATTTTTGAAAATCTATAAGGCAGGGAGAATGGGTGGTTCAGTCAGTTGCTCATCCAACTCCCGATTTCAGTTCAGGTCACAATTTCATGGTTGTCAGATCAAGCCCCACATAGGGCTCTGCACCAAGCACAGAGCCTGGCTGGGATTCTTTCTCCCTGTCTCTCTGCCCCTTCCCAGCTCACACTCTAGCTCTCTCAAAAACTATAAAAGGCTACCAGAAGTAATAAGTGTATTAGCTTAAATCACATTTCTGCCATAATGGAAATGTTCTTTATGTAGGCTTTCCAATACAGAAGCCATTAGTCACATGTGGTAATTTAGCACTGGAAATGAGGTATGACTGAGAAACTAATTTATTTTCTTTTGTTTTAATTAATTTTAACTGTAATTTTAATAGCCACATGTTGCTAATGGCTAGCATATTAGACAGCAATGCTATACATTTAATGTAACACCAAATAAAATCTTCTTAAGTTTTTTGTAGAAATTGGCAAGCTGATTTAAAAATTTTAACGAAAAGATAAGGTACCTATTATAACCAAAGCAGTGATGAAAAATTTTGCACTATCTGATTTCAAGGCTTATTATAAAGTTACACTAATTAAGATACTGTGATATTGGTATAGGAATAGACATATATAAATGGAACAGAAAAGAGTCCAGAATTAATGATCACACACACACACACACACACACACACACACACACACACACATACACACACACACACAACTGGTTTTGGACAAAGATGCCAATTTAACTCAATGGAGAAAGTATAGCCTGTTCAAAATAAATGGTGCAGAAACTACTGTATATCCATATGGAAAGTAATGAACTCTGACCCACCCTTACTTCACACCATCCACAAGAAAAGGTTCACAGACCTAAATTTGTTTTTTCAGACCCAAATTTAAAGCTAAAACTATAAAACTTCTAAAATAAAACATAGGAATAAAAATCTCTGCCAACCTCAGTAAGATGAAGATTTCATAGAAAGGATGTTTTATCCACAAGAGAAAAACATGTAGATCATGTTTTAAAAATTAATAAATTGTACGTCATTGAAAACTTGTTCTTTGAAAAAATAAAAATAAAAAATTTCTAAGAAACAAATAAATAAAACTTATTCTTTAAAAGATATGGTGAAATGATTATTTACAAGCAAGCTATAAACAAAGAAATGGTTATAGTACATGGTAAAAGATCTGGGTCAAAATATATTTTTTTTAACTCTCATAACAATACTAAGAACACAGATCATTTAAAATAGGCAAAAGATTTGAACGACACTTCACAAAAGAAAATCTATGAATGGCCTATAAGGACATGTAAAGATGCTCAGCATCATGAGTCATCAGAGAAATGCAAATCAATACCATGACACAGACATTACAGTGATTGCAACTAAAATAAAACTAAAAATACCAAGTGTTGGTGAGTATGTGGAGCAACTGAAACTTTCATATGTTGCTGCTACGAAGAAAAGCTGTACATCACTTTGGAGAAGAGGTTAGGGGTTTCTTGAAAATACTAAACATACACTTACCCAGCAATTCCACTCTTCTGTATTTTCCCAAGTGAAATGAAAACATATGAATAGAGAAAACTTATATATAAATATTTGTAGCAGCTTTATTTGTAATCACCTATTAGGATATAAACTAAAATTCCATCACAGGTGAATGGATCAACTAAATGTGACATGTCCATATAATGAAACAGTATTCAACAATTTAGAAGAATGAACTATTGAAAAATGCAGCAGCATGGATGAATATCGAGAAACATGCTAAGCAAAAGAAGTCAGGCACCAAGAGTATTTTCCATATGATTCCACTGTATATGAAACTCTAGAAAAGACAAATCTAATTTATAGTGACAAAAAGCAGATCAGTAGTTTCCCGCAGCAAGGAGTGGGGGCCAGGCTGAGATGATGAAAAGGAATATAAGAAAACCTTTATAGGTGATGGAAATATTCTTTATCTTGGTTGTGGTGGTAGTTATGTGAGTGTATATATTTGTCAAAACTCATCAAACTTTACACTTAAAATGCACACCTCCCCTTCCAAGCCTATAGTCTCAGGTAGCCTTAAGGTAACCCCAGTAAGTTGAAAGAGAAAGAAAGGGGTTGGGGGAAGGGTACTGGTGGCAAGGAAACAAAGAAGTAGTATATATTCAGGATTTATGTCTAGGAAGAAGTTTTTGTTTTTTTTTTTAAAATCTTTTTTTTTTTTTTTTTTTTTTTTTAATTTATTTTTGGGACAGAGAGAGACAGAGCATGAACGGGGGAGGGGCAGAGAGAGAGGGAGACACAGAATCGGAAACAGGCTCCAGGCTCTGAGCCATCAGCCCAGAGCCTGACGCGGGGCTCGAACTCACGGACCGCGAGATCGTGACCTGGCTGAAGTCGGACGCTTAACCGACTGCGCCACCCAGGCGCCCCTAGGAAGAAGTTTTGTACACAGAATTATTTGTACATGGAATTAACTAGAAACAGACAGTGAAGCTGACTGAATGTTTAAAGAAATTATGTTCCCAAAGAAACAAAAAGCTTGGCCTAAAAGAGATTTTGATAGTATTCGTCTTTAAAGCAATATTTATGGCCCCAAGTTTTTACAAGTAGACAGCAGGATGTAAAAGCTGTGCACTTCCTGAGTAGGTCAAAATCCCTCATTTCCACTTCAGATTTGTCAGATTTGTCATAGAGGTTAACAAACAAAGAACAAACTCCCAGAAGGAGGAGTCCTGGGAGAACAATGGACTATGTACCAGGGCATTCCTCCAAGAAAGCACACTTAGGATTTAATCAAGAAACTTATTTCACTGCCAGGGTAGGACCTGAAAGTCTTCACAGTGTCTGCCCAGCAGGATTTTGTCATTGCATGGTCCTGGGACTATTATGTATTTTCTACTCTTGCCTTTCTCATATGGTTTTTACTGTAGACAACAACTAATCAGGCTCTGCACACAGCCCTTAGTAATCTATCTGGCATCCTGAACAGATAACTCAAACTGCTGACTGCTGACTGCTGACCACAAAATGATCTGGCCCAGAACACCATCCAGGGACTCTGTTGGCAACAGCATGGACACTCTTTTAACTGAAATCTTAGCTGGTTAACTTGGGACTAGTTGAAAGCACCAGATCACTCTTTTTTAATGTCACCCTTCACACTCAAACCAAATCCGAGCTCCTCTGAACAAGAATTTCTCCCACAGCAAAAGTTTCCATTAAGTCCTTCTGCTCTGCTGGGATCTACTAAACAGGGAACATGATTTGCATTATATAGACAGCTAGAGGCACCATTACCAAAAACTGTGGTTTACACACATGCACACAGTTACATAGGTAATACAACTGTTTTTTGAAAGGGTGGTGCATCATAATGGGTTATAAAGATAACAACACGTGAATGCAAGGAACCTTTGACAAGTGATAATGTTGACAACCATAAGAAAAGACAGGCAAGAAGGAAGTGGACAGCAAGGGTTAACTTTGTTGAGTGAAATTTAAATTTAGCATCTATACACTTCCTGAAAATACTACAACTATCTATGGATTTTTAAAGGTCTTTTATAACAGAAATTCCTGCAGTAAAAAAATGACTTTGCAAGCCTGAAACTCAACAGCCACAATCCCACTTTTTAATCAATGAAAGAAATTAATTTTATGTAATACTTCTATAGAGCTTAATATGTGACAGGTACTTTTCTAAGTACTTTACAGACATTTATTTATTAAAATTCGTAACAATCTACTAAGGAAGGTATTATTATTATCCCCATTTCATAGATATGGAAACTCAGACATGGATAGATTAAGAAATTTGCCCAAGATGACACAGCTATTAACTTGTAGAGCCAGGATTCAAATCCAAGCAGCTTGGCTCCAGAGTTTCTGCTATTATCCACTAGGTTGCACTGTTTTAAAATATAATTGCATATGTCTTATGCTTTTATTAATAATTTCTTTTTAAGGCAAAGTTTCTTAAGAACATTTCTTGGTTATTTCAGCAGAACAGCATGTACCTTCATTCCAACATGCTTCCCGCTTCTTCCCCTTGCTGCCTTTCAGCCAATCCTTTCCACTGTGCCATCTGGAACCATCTTTGTCATCAAATTACTCCAACACACTTATGCTCTGATCTAAACAATAGCTCTCACCTCTTTGCCTTCATTTAAACCCAGATCTCTCCTTCATGTGTCTCAGGTGGAGAATGCAAACGGTATATTCTTCCAGGCTTCACGGAGCCCAGGGTTGGAGAAGAGAATGAAGGTTAATAAAGTTTTCTTAATCCTCAGTGCTGCTCCAAACCAAAATCTTCTACCTTCACATAAAAAACATTGCTTTGGAGCCTTACATCATCTGGTTACAGCACCCTCTACTACACTTTGTTGCTGTCTTCTACCAAATGCCGAGACATCCATCTTACACACACACACACACACACACACACACACACACACACACACACACTTTATTGAAGGTTTTAGAATCATGGTACTTCTTACTACCCTTATGTCCACCATTATCTGGGCAGCATCAATGTATGTGAGGATGATGTAGCTAGTTCTCTTGCTGTATTGAGTCTCTTGAGCTCTTCTTTTCAATGATTTTCACCTGCATGCCATTTTAGCAATTTCCTCCCATGACCGCATCCTGGACATTTATAACCTGGACTTGTTCCAGCTGTAAATCATAAGCTCCAATACTCTAAAGACCACAAACTCCTAGTCTTCCAATTCTTTTATTCACCTACTATGAATAATGCATTGCTATTCTCCAATCTCATCCAGAATTCCATCACTGAACCACCCAATTCCCCCCAAATTTACAGGTCTTTTTGGCTTCGTTTTCTTCCCTTCTTGCAAGGATTTTACAGTCTAGCTCCCCAATTATTATTTTTCCAATATCCTTAACTCTTTTGCGCATTTTGTCTTCCATCCAACTAACACTTCAAAATTCTAACTCAAAAGTAATCAAAATATTTGCCTCTTTTGACCCCCTTGCTCTGAGTGTTTCTGGGAATCACACAAGCCTGAAGCTTGGTGCAGATTGACTCTGGCCTCAGTGGAGTTCTTTACTGTTGGCCCACTTTCTCCTTTTCCCTTTCTCCACAGTGGCTGTTCAAAATACCTCTCTTCTCAAACATCTTACACAACCCCATCTCTCCTAACCTCCTTCCTCACCCCACTCCCAGTTCTTTCTCAGCCAACAGGCTTGTTCTGACTTAGAAAAATCTATGTTAACAGACAATAAATTCTTCAAATGCCTCTCCAGATATAAATTAGCCTCTATCTGCGTGTACTTTCTTATTTCACTCTTGTCTCTGTGGAAGAAATAGTTCTCCTACTCATGGATCATAGGAAGCATTCGAGACAGGTTGCAGAGGAGGAGAAAAAAAGGAATGAAGAGAAAGGATGGGAGGTAGGCTAGAGGGAGGAAGGAAAGGGAAAGACAGGGAGAATGAAATTCTTAAAAAAATTTAGAAGAATTTTGTTTTTATTTAATGGTCATATTTTATTTATATTGCCCACAAAATAACTATATAGATCTGGTTTAGATAAACATTCTGAGAATGGCTTATAGAATATGTTTCTATAGCAATTTTAAAAAAAACTACTATGCTACGAGAATGTTAGATGCTCATGATGCTATCAGAATTCGGGATTCAGATTTAATTGTACAGGTTACTATTAATTGTGTTTTAAATGTCTTTGAGTTTTGGAACAAAGAAGACATGACTAGCAATGCAACATTCATCCATATATTAATATGAAGAGAATTCGTGAGAAAAAAAAGATTCAGATCATGAGTATGCAATTATACTTAAGGGAAAAATATGTTTTATTGTTTTCTTTTTTCTTTTTTTATTGAGGTATAACTAACATGCAGTGTTATATTAGTTTCAGGTGTATAATATGATTCAACAATTCTATATATTACCTAATACTTACCAGAGTCAAGTATAGTCACCATCTGTCACCAAACAACATTATTATCATCTTATTGACTATATTATCTATGCTGTACTTTTCACCCTTGTGACCTATTTATGTTGTAACTGGAAGTTTGTATCTCTTAATCCCCTTTATCTATTTCATTCATCTCTCTCCCCAACTACCCTCCCTCTGGTAACTACCAGTTTACTCTCTGTATTTAAAAGTCTGTTTTACTGGGGCGTGGGTGGCTCAGTCAGTGAAGCATTCAACCTCAGCTCAGGTCATGATCTCTCAGTTTGTGAGTTCGAGCCCCACATTGGGCTCTGTGCTGACAGCTCAGAGCCAGGAGCCAGATTTGGATTCTGTCTCCCTCTCTCTCTCCCCCTTCCCCACTCATATTTTCTCTCTTCTACCTCTCTCTCAAAAGTTAAGAAACATTAAAATACACAAATAAAAGTCTGTTTTATTATTTGTCTCTTTTTTCTTTTTTTTTAATATATGAAATTTATTGTCAAATTGGTTTCTATACAACACCCAGTGCTCATCCCAAAAAATGCCCTCTTCAATACCTATCACCTACCCTCCCTTCCCTCCCACCCCCCATCAACCCTCAGTTTGTTCTCAGTTTTTAAGAGTCTCTTGTGCTTTGGCTCTCTCCCACTCTAACCTCTTTTTTTTTTTTCCTTCCTCTCCCGATGGGTTTCTGTTAAGTTTCTCAGGATCCACATAAGAGTGAAAACATATGGTATCTGTCTTTCTCTGTATGGCTTCTTTCACTTAGCATCACACTCTCCAGTTCCATCCACGTTGCTACAAAGGGCCCTATTTCATTCTTTCTCATTGCCACGTAGTACTCCATTTTGTATATAAACCACAATTTCTTTATCCATTCATCAGTTGATGGACATTTAGGCTCTTTCCATAATTTGGCTGTTGTTGAGAGTGCTGCTATAAACATTGGGGTACAAGTGCCCCTAGGCATCAGCACTCCTGTATCCCTTGGGTAAATTCCTAGCAGTGCTATTGCTGGGTCATAGGGTAGGTCTATTTTTAATTTTCTGAGGAACCTCCACACTGTTTTCCAGAGTGGCTGCACCAGTTTGCATTCCCGCCAACAGTGCAAGAGGGTTCCCATTTCTCCACATCCTCTCCAGCATCTATAATCTCCTGATTTGTTCATTTTGGCCACTCTGACTGGCGTGAGGTGATATCTGAGTGTGGTTTTGATTTGTATTTCCCTGATGAGGAGTGACGTTGAGCATCTTTTCATGTGCCTGTTGGCCATCTGGATGTCTTCTTTAGAGAAGTGTCTATTCATGTTTTCTGCCCATTTCTTCATTGGATTATTGTTTTTTGGGTGTGGAATTTGGTGAGCTCTTTATAGATTTTGAATACTAGCCCTTTGTCCGATATGTCATTTGCAAATATCTTTTCCCATTTCGTTGGTTGCCTTTTAGTTTTGTTGATTGTTTCCTTTGCTGTGCAGAAGCTTTTCATCTTGACAAGTTCCCAACAGTTCATTTTTGCTTTTAATTCCCTTGCCTTTGGGGATGTGTCAAGTAAGAAATGGCTGCAGCTGAGGTCAGAGAGGTCTTTTTCTGCTTTCTCCTCTAGGGTTTTGATGGTTTCCTGTCTCACATTCAGGTCCTTTATCCATTTTGATTTATTTTTGTGAATGGTGTAACAAAGTGGTCTAGTTTCATTCTTCTGCATGTTACTGTCCAGTTCTCCCAGCACCATTTGTTAAAGAGACTGTCTTTTCCCCATTGGATATTCTTTCCTGCTTTGTCAAAGATGAGTTGGCCATACTTTTGTGAGTCTAGTTCTGGGGTTTCTATTCTATTCCATTGGTCTTTGTGTCTCTTTTTGTGCCAATACCATGCTGTCTTGATGATTACAGCTTTGTAGTAGAGGCTAAAGTCTGGGATTGTGATGCCTCCTGCTTTGGTCTTCTTCTTCAAAATTACTTTGGCTATTCGGGGCCTTTTGTGGTTCCATATGAATTTTAGGATTGCTTGTTCTAGCTTCAAGAAGAATGCTGGTGCAATTTTGATTGGGATTGCATTGAATGTGTAGATAGCTTTGGGTAGTATTGACATTTAACAGTATTTATTCTTCCAACCCATGGGCACGGAATGTTTCTCCATTTCTTTATATCTTCTTCAATTTCCTTCATAAGCTTTCTATAGTTTTCAGCATACAGATCTTTTACATCTTTGGTTAGATTTATTCCTAGGTATTTTATGATTCTTGGTGCAATTGTGAATGGGATAAGTTTCTTGATTTGTCTTTCCATTGCTTCATTATTAGTGTATAAGAATGCAACTGATTTCTGTACATTGATTTTGTATCCTGCAACTTTGCTGAATTCATGTATCGGTTCTAGTAGATTTTTGGTGGAGTCTATCGGGTTTTCCATGTATAATATCATGTCATCTGCAAAATGTGAAAGCTTGACTTCATCTTTGCCAATTTTGATGCCTTTGATTTCTTTTTGTTGTATGATTGCTGATGTTAGAACTTCCAACACTATGTTAAACAACAGCGGTAAGAGTGGACATCCCTGTCACGTTCCTGATCTGAGGGGGAAAGCTCTCAGTTTTTCCCCATTGAGGATGATATTAGTTGTGGGCTTTTCATAAATGGTTTTTATGATGTTTAAGTGTGTTCCTTCTACCCCGACTTTCTCGAGCGTTTTCATTAAGAAAGGATGCTGAATTTTGTCAAATGCTTTTTCTGCATTGATTGACAGGATCATATGGTTCTTATCTTTTCTTTTATTAATGTGATGTATCACGTTGATTGATTTGTGAATGTTGAACCAGCCCTGCATCCCAGGAATAAATCCCACTTGATCATGGTGAATAATTCTTTTTATAAGCTGTTGAATTCGATTTGCTAGTATCTTGTTGAGAATTTTTGCATCCATATTCATCAGGATATTGGCCTGTAGTTCTCTTTTTTCCTGGGTCTCTGTCTGGTTTAGGAATCAAAGTAATACTGGCTTTATAGAAAGAGTCTGGAAGTTTTCCTTCCCTTTCTATTTTTTGGAACAGCTTGAGAAGGATAGGTATTATCTCTGCTTTAAATGTCTGGTAGAATTCCCCAGTGAAGCCATCTGGTCCTGGACTCTTATTTGTTGGGAGATTTTTGATAACTGATTCAATTTCTTCGCTGGTTATGGGTCTGTTTAAGCTTTCTATTTCCTCCTGTTTGAGTTTTGGAAGCGTGTGGGTTTTTAGGAATTTGTACATTTCTTCCAGGTTGTCCAGTTTGTTGGCATATAATTTTTCATAGTATTCCCTGATAATTGCTTGTATTTCTGAGGGATTGGTTGTAATAATTCCATTTTCATTCATGATTTTATCTATTTGGGTCATCTCCCTTTTCTTTTTGAGAAGCCTGGCTAGAGGTTCATCAATTTTGTTTATTTTTTCAAAAAACCATCTCTTGGTTTCATTGATCTGCTCTACAGTTTTTTCAGATTCTATACTGTTTATTTCTGCTCTGATCTTTATTTTTCTCTTCTTTGCTGGGCTTGGGGTGTCTTTGCTGCTCTGCTTCTATTTCCTTTAGGTGTGCTATTAGATTTTGTATTTGGGATTTTTCTTGTTTTTGAGATAGGCCTGGATTGCAATGTATTTTCCTCTCAGGACTGCCTTCACTCCTATGAAAGCATTTGGATTGTTGTATTTTCATTTTCATTTGTTTCCATATATTTTTTAATTTCTTCACTAATTGCCTGGTTGACCCATTCATTCTTCAGTAGGGTGTTCTTTAACCTCCATGCATTTGGAGGTTTTCCAAACTTTTTCCTGTGGTTGATTTCAAGCTTTATAGCATTGTGGTCTGAAAGTATGCATGGTATGATCTCAATTCTTCTATACTTATGAAGGGCTGTTTTGTGACCCAGTATGTGATCTATCTTGGAGAACGTTCCATGTGCACTCAAGAAGAAAGTATATTCTGTTGCTTTGGGATGCAGAGTTCTAACTATATCTGTCAAGTCCATCTGATCCAATGTATCATTCAGGGCCCTTGTTTCTTTATTGACCATGTGTCTAGATGATCTATCCATTGTTGTAAGTGGAGTATTAAAGTCCCCTGCAATTACCACATTCTTATCCATAAGGTTGCTTATGTTTGTGAGTAATTGTTTTATATATTTGGGGGCTCCCGTATTCAGATAATAGACATTTATAATTGTTAGTCCTTCTTGATGGATAGACCCTGTAATTATTATATAATGCCCTTCTTCATTTCTTGTTACAGCCTTTAATTTAAAGTCTAGTTTGTCTGATATAAGTATGGCTACTCCAGCTTTCTTTTGAATTCCAGTAGCATGATAAATAGTTCTCCATCCCCTCACTTTCAATCTCAAAGTGTCTTCAGGTCTAAAATGAGTCTCTTGTAGACAGCAAATAGATGGGTCTTGTTTTTTTATCCATTATGATACCCTATGTCTTTCGGTTGGAGCATTTAGTCCATTTACATTCAGTGTTATTATAGAAAGATATGGGTTTAGAGTCATTGTGATGTCTGTAGATTTCATGCTTGTGGTGATGTCTCTGGTACCTTGTCTCACAGGATCACCCTTCGGATCTCTTGTAGGGCTGGTTTAGTTATGACGAATTCCTTCATTTTTTGTTTGTTTGGGAAGACCTTTATCTCTCCTTGTATTCTAAATGACAGATTTGCTGGATAGAGGATTCTCGGCTGCATATTTTTTTTTTTTCTGTTCATCACATTGAAGATTTCCTGCCATTCCTTTCTGGCCTGCCAAGTTGCAGTGGAGAGATCCGTCATTAGTCTTATCGGTCTCCCTTTATATGTTAGAGCATGTTTATCCCTAGCTGCTTTCAGAATTTTCTCTTTATCCTTGTATTTTGCCACTTTCACTAAGATATGTCATGCAGAAGATTGATTCAAGTCATGTCTGAAGGGAGTTCTCTGTGCCTCTTGGATTTCAATGCCTCTTTCCTTCCCCAGATCAGGGAAGTTCTCAGCTATTATTTCTTCAAGTACACTTTCAGCACCTTTCCCTCTCTCTTCCTCACCTGGAATACCAATTATGCGTAGATTATTTCTCTTTAGTGCATCACTTAGTTCTCCAATTTTCCCCTCATACTCCTGGATTTTTTTATCTCTCTTTTTCTCAGTTTCTTCTTTTTCCATAATTTTACCTTCTAGTTCACCTATTCTCTCCTCTGCCTCTTCAATCCGAGCCATGGTCATCTCCATTTTATTTTGCAGCTCATTTTAGCATTCTTTAGCTCCTCCTGGCTTTCCTTAGTCCCTTGACCACTGTAGCAATAGATTCTCTGCTGTCGTTTATACTGTTTTCAAGCCCAGCGATTAATTTTATGACTACTATTCTAAATTCACTTTCTGTTATATTGCTTAAATTGTTTTTCATCAGCTCGTTAGCTGTCGTTATTTCCTGGAGGTTTTTTTGAGGGGAATTCTTCCGTTTCGTCATTTTGGATAGTCCCTGGAGTGGTGCAGAACTGCGGGGCACTTCCCCTCTGCTGTCTTGAATAACTTGCGTTGGTGGGCGGGGCCGCAGTCAGACCTGATGTCTGTCCCCAGCCCACTGCCGGGGCCTCAATCAGACTGGTGTGTATCTTCTCTTCCCCTCTCCTAGGGGCGGGATTCACTGTGGGGTGGCGTGGCCATCTGGGGTATTTGCAGACTGCCAGGCTTGTGGTGCTGGGGATCTGGCGTATTAGCTGGGGTGGATGGGCAAGGTGCACAGGGGCGGGAGGGGCAGGCTCAGCTCACTTTTCCTTCGGAGATCTGCTTCGGATGGAGCCCTGCAGCACTGGGAGGGATGGATCTGCAGAAGCACAGCCTTGGGTATTTGCATGGTGCAAGCAAGTTCCCTGGCAGGAACTGGTTCCCTTCGGGATTTTGGCCGGGGGATGGGCAAGGGAGATGGCGCTGGCGAGCGCCTTTGTTCCCCGCCAAGCTGAGCTCTGTCGTCCAGGGCTCAACAACTCTCCCTCCCCTTGCCCTCCAGTCCTCCCGCTCTCTAAGCAGAGCTGTCAACTTATAACCGTTCAGATGTTAAGTTCCGCTTGCTGTCAGAACACACTCCGTCTTGGCCCCTCTGCTTTTGCCAGCCAGACTCGGGGCTCTGCTTGGCCAGCGGGCCACCGCTCCGCCCTGGCTCCCTCCCGCCAGTCCGTGTAGGGCGCACCGCCTCTCCGCCCTTCCTACCCTCTTCCGTGGGCCTCTCGTCTACGCTTGGCTCCGGAGAATCCGTTCTGCTAGTCTTCTGGTGGTTTTCTGGGTTATTTAGGCAGGTGTGGGTGGAAGCTAAGTGATCAGCAGGAGGAGGTGAGCCCAGCGTCCTCCTACGCCACCATCTTCCCTTCAGATTCTGTCTCTTTTTTTTTTCTTGTTCATTTAATTCTTAAATTCCTCAAGTGAGTGAAATCATATACTTGTCTTTCTCTGTCTGATTAATTTCACTTAGCATTTTACTCTCTGGGTCCATTCATATTGTTGCACATGGCAAGATTTCATTCTTTTTTATGGCTGAGTCAATTTCATTGCATATATATATACTACATTTTCTTTATCCATTGGTGGACACTTGGGTTGCTTGCATATCTTGGCTATTGTAAATAATGCTTCAATAAACATAAAAGTGCATATATTTTTTTCAAATTAGTGGTTTTGTTTTATTTGGGTAAATACTCAGTAGTAGAATTACTGGATCATATGGTAATTTTATTTTTAATTTTTTGAGGAAACTTAATCACATTTTCCACAGTCCCTGTACCAATTTGACTCCCACCAACAGTGCATGATGGTTCATTTTTCTCTACATCCTTGTCAACATTTGTTATTTCTTGTCTTTTTGATTTTAGTCATTCTTGCAGGTGTGAGGTGATATCTCATTGTGGTTTTGATTTGCATTTCGCTGATAATTAGTGATTTTGAGCATGTGTCTGTTGGCCATCTGTATGTCTTCTTGGGAAAAGTGTCTATTCCTATCTTCTGCCCATTTTTAATTGGATTATTTGGTTTTCTGGTGTTGAGTTGTGTAAGATCTTTATACATCTTGGATATTAACACCTTATCAAATGTAATATATGCAAATAACTTCTCCATTCAGTAGACTGTCTTTTCATTTTATTGATGTTTTCTTTTGCTGTGCAGAAGATTTTTATTTTGGTATAGTTCCATTAGTTTAATCTTTGCTTTTGTTTTCCTTGCCAGAGGAGACATATCTAGAAAAATGTTTCTATGGCCAATGTCAAAGAAATTACTGCCTGTAGTAATTTCTTCTAAGAATTTTAAGGTTTTAAGTTTCACATTTAGATCTGTAGTCCATTTTGAGTTGATTTTTGTAGGAGGTAATCCATTGAGTTTATTTTGTATGATATGAGAAAGTGGTCCAGTTTTATTTTTTGTATGTGGCTGTCCAGTTTTCCCTACAGTATTTGTTGAAGAGACTATCTTTTTCCCACTGTGTATTCTTTCCTCCTTTGTTGTAAATTAATTGACCATAAAAGCATGGGTTTATTTCTGGACTTTCTGTTCTGTTTCATTGATCTATGCTTTTGTGCCTGTACCATACTGTTTTGATTACTACAGTTTTTAGTATATCTTGAACTCTAGGGTTCTGATACCTCCAGCTTTGTTTTTCTTTCTCCAAATTGCTTTGGCTCTTCAGGGTCTTTTGTGGTTTTATACAAACGTTAGCAATATTTGTTCCAGTTCTATGAAAAATGCTATCGGTATTTTGAGAGGGATTGCATGAAATCTGTAGATTGCTTTGGGTAGTATGCACGTTTTAACAATATTGGTTCTTCCAATCCATGCACATAGAATATGAATTTGTTTGTGTAATCCTCAATTTCTTTAGTCAGTATTTTATGGTTATCAGAGTATAGGTCTTTCACCTTCTTGGTTAAGTTTATTCCTAGGTATTTTATTCTTTTTGATGCAATTGTAAATGGGACTTTCTTAATTTCTATTTCTACTACTTCATTATTAGTGTATAGAAATGCAACATAATTCTATATATTAATTCTGTATCCTGCAAACCTTACTGAATTCATGTATCAGTTCTAATAGTTTTTTTTCATGGATTCTTTACGGTTTTCTATATATAGTGTCATGTCATCTGCAAATAGTAACAGTTTTACTTCTTCTTTACCAATTTGGATGCCTTTTATGTCTTTTTCTTGCCAGATTGCTGTGGCTATGACTTCCAATACCATGTTGAATAAAAGTAGTGACAGTGAACACCCTGGTCTTGTTTTTGCTCTTAGAGGAAAAGCTCTTGGTTTTTTCACCACTGACTATGATATTAGCTGTGTGCTTTTCATAAATGGCCTTTATTATGTTGAGGTATGTTCCCTCAAAACCCATTTTGTTGGAAGTTTTCATCATGAGCGAATGTTGTACTTCATCAGATGCTTTTTCTGCATCTAGTGAGGTGATGACATGGTTTTTATCCTTTCTCTTGTTAATGTGATGCATCACATTGATTGATGTGTGAGTACTGAACCACCTTTATGTCCCTGAAATAAATCCCACTTGATCATGGTGAATGATTTTTTTAATGTATGTTGATTTTGGTTTGCTAATATTTTGTTGAGGATTTTTGCATCTATGTTCATCAGAGATATTGGCCTGTAGTTTGGGTTTTTTTTTTTGTTGTTGTTGTTGTTTTTTTGTAGTGTCTTTATCTGCTTTGGTATCAAGGTAATGCTGGCCTTATAGAATTAATTTGGAAACTTCTCTTCCTTTTCTATATTTTGGAGCACTCAGAAGACAGGTATCAACTCTTCTTTAAGTGTGTGGTAGAATTCACCTGTGAAGCCATCTGGTCTTGAACTTTTATTTGTTTGGTTAATGATTCTATTTCATTGCTAACAGTGGGTTCACTCAAATTTTCTATTTCTTCCTGAATCAGTTTTGGAAGGTTATATATTTCTAGGAATTTATCCATTTTTTGTAGGTTGTCCATTTTTTTGGCATATAATTTTTCATATTCTCTTCTCTTATAATCCTTTTTATTTCTGTGGTATTGGTTGTTATTTCTCCTCCTTCATTTCTGATTTTATTTTTGAGACCTCTTTTTTTCTTGATGAATCTGGCTAAAGGTTTATAATTTTGTTGATCTTTTCCACGTACCCGATTTCATTGATCTTTTCTATGTTTTTCTAGTCTCTTTTTCATTTATTTCTGCTCTAATTTTTATTATTTCATTCCTTTTACTGGCTTAGGGCTTTGTTCTTATTTGCTTAGCTCCTTTAGGTATTAATTTCAATTGTTTTATTGCTTTCTTATTTATTTTTTAGTCATTCTCATAAATAGTGTTTTTCTCCACATTCAAATTTCATTCAAATTTCATTCAAATGTCACAAAGAGCACCTCTGGGAAATTTGAGATTTGTTCAAGCAATGTCTTTACAGTGACCCCCAGTGGCAAAAGGGATGAACGTGTCAGTTTTAGGAATCCATATCTCCATGGTTTGTTACACTGATAATATCTTGATGACAATAATAACATTTTAACAGTGTATTCACTTTTGCCAAAATGCCCTCTCATTTTTCTCTTTTATTCCTATTTTTTAAAAAGAATTCAAATGTCATCTATACATATGCATATTCAAGTTCTAAACCTATTCTTTTGGATGGTAAGTTTTATAATCCAGGCCATTTTATTTTTCCTAATAAAAATACTATATGAAAAATATACACTTTTATAAAAAAGATTTTTTAAGCCTTGTAAGATAAGTATTTTTGTGGTCATGTTTCCAATTCTAAGATTCAACATACTTTTTATTTCTATACATAAATATAGATATAAAGAATTATATGTAATATATATAAATGTAGATAAATCTTAGATATAGTTCTAAGACTCAACAAACTTTTTAAAGCTCAGATGGAAGTTCTGGACACTTTGGCAAGCCCATTTAACCAATCTACAGATGCACGATTCTCTCTGCAAAGGGGCTGATTTCTAATATAAGATTGGCAAACTTACTTGAATTGCATATGCATGTAACTTTTAACATTGAAGTACATACAATGCAAAATAGTAACATGCATTTGAAATGTGCATCTGTAATTCTCAGACTTCAGAGTATAATATTATGATGATATACTCCATAAGCCTCCTATCAAAGTTTTGATCAGGACTGCAAGATCATGTGTACTTGAGGGCCCTGCTTTCTTAAGAGTAAATTGTCAGGGGCGCCTGGGTGGCTCAGTCGGTTAAGCGTCCGACTTCAGCTCAGGTCACGATCTCACGGTCTGTGAGTTCGAGCCCCGCGTCGGGCTCTGGGCTGATGGCTCAGAGCCTGGAGCCTGCTTCAGATTCTGTGTCTCCCTCTCTCTCTGCCCCTCCCCCGTTCATGCTCTGTCTCTCTCTGTCTCAAAAATAAATAAACGTTTAAAAAAAAGAGTAAATTGTCTAACTTAGACATTGTTCAAGCCTAGTACCTAGTGCTTCTCAATTTAAAAGATTTATTGAAGAGAACTGATATAAATCAACTTTTTCAAAGACCACAGATACTTTTGTTTTTAGCCTCTGTTCTTAGCTCTTTGTCCATTTAAAAAAAAAAACAAAACATTGATTGATTTTAGGAGCTGCATTCATGTTAGAAATAAGCTCAAAACTATATCCCTTAAGAAGTTAAAACATGGCTTCTATGAGATACACATTGAGTTATTTCTTCTTAAAGAGTGATATCTTCACACATATTAATTGATTCAATTAGTATCAGGTGGTATTTGGACTCTTAATGCAATTATTTAAGATCTATTAGTTTTTTTAATACGGTCAAATATTTATGCTAAGAATTTCAAGGTAAAATGAGAATCCAACTGGGGAAAAAGAATACCTACAGAGAAAGATACACTGCCTGAAAAATGGGTTTTTCTCCATGGATTGCTCTTATACTTGTATTTTATAAACACAGTCACCATACTCTGAATGCTGATTTAATGCCTAGAGGCTTGAAGCTTCTGTTCAAGTTAACAGCACCTCCATGACCAGACAGAAAAGTAAATGTCTGCTAAATATTGCTAAAGGTCAATTAATCAATATCAGCTTACATCACCCATGGACTTTAACTTTTTCTAGGTTGAAGACAGAGACTTGTTGAATGGCACAAGCTTAAAGATGTTGGTTGAACACACCTCCAGAAAACAAATAAAGAAGTCTACCTCCAGCTTCATGGTAAATTCTGACCCAATTCACAAATTTCATCTCAAGAGAAAACGTTACTCTCTTCCCAACCAGAGGTCTTACAGTCCTCGTGGAGTGTTTTTATACTCTAGGAAGACCTCTGGTCATGCTAGATTTAGAAATGAAATTCATTTGCTGTGAAATAAATCACCATGAAGGGAATTTCTAGACACATTTGCCTCCCTAGTGAGGCCTTTGAACAGCGCTCTATTGTAGACGACAAACTTGACGGGTAATGCTAAAATACTGCTGTGCCCAGAAAATAAAAGGCACAATGAGAGTCTTCATGGGTAATGAACTCATGCTCAAGTAATAAATCAATACCACTGTTGGGACTGACTCCTCTGCTTTCTTTACAGGAAATGTGAGTGTCTCTTTATGATGAACTGTCAGCTAGGGTATAGCAGTGTCTATAAAAATATGCAGATGTTGAACAGCAGTGTAAACATGGTGTCTTTATTATAAGACCATTAAAACCAACCAGGATAGATGGGTATTATACCATCATAAATAAACTCAACATGAAAAAAGTGCTCTCCCTACCAATCAATCTAACCAACTAACCTCATCTGCATCCATATCCTCTACCTTCACTACGATTAAAATAGAGAGACAATCTAATTCTCTCCTATCTATGGCACCCACAGGTGCCCTACATTATATTCCCACTCCCTGAGAAAATCAAGGATTTTTCTCATCTATTTATCCTATCTTTATCCTATTTCTTCCACATTTATCTCATCTCTGTCCTTCACCAATTTTATCTGTCTTCTGCCTCATTCTTATCAACACACAAGCATGCTATTAATATCTCCCATCTTTCAAAAACATTCTTTTGAATTTATACTAGTATCCTACTTTCCTGCTTCCCTCTACAGTGAAACTTGAAAGAGCTGCCTATATACTATCTCTACTTCCTCACATTCAAGTCCCTTCTGAACCTTCTCTAAGGAGACTGCCCTACCAAGCCCTTGTTATCAAAGCCACCAATGACTTTCTTGTGGCAAATCCAGTGGTCAGTTCTCTACCTTTGTCTCTATTAGATGAAAACATAAAAGTCTGATTTAGATACAAAGATTGGAGGTAATGATGATTTAGACCCAGTTGAAGCTGCTTTCCTTCTGTTTACTACTGAATCTTCCAGCAACAAGTTTGAAGAATTCAGGGCTAAGAATACAAGTGACTGAATGGATGCAGCTTTCCAGCACCTCCCTGGTTCCTCACAGAGGAGCACGATAAGGTTCAAGTTGAATATAGCCTGTAAGGACTGGGTAAACTGCCAAGCCAGAGAGGCAAAGACATATGGGTGCCCTGCCTTTTATGCCATTAGGTTGGGTGTACCACTTCATCACAATATAAGGGAGATCTCACTACCCCGTAGTTACCAAGTCCTGTGTTCCATTTCTGACTGTGTTATTGGGCTTCCTCACAGTAGGCTCAGCTTTGACCTACCAAATCATTCTCCTTGATCTCTCAGCAGCATTTAGCACATCCATCACAATGCCCTTCTCAAAACGCTCTTTTCCTGTACCTTCTGGAGTACCATGTTCACTTGGCTCTCTATCACTTCTCAGTGGCATCTGCTTTTTCTCCCCCCTTCCAACACTACTAAAATAGACTTGGAGAGCCCCAGAGCTATTTCCTTGACCATGCTTCTCTTCCCTATCTATATTCATCTCCTACATGATCTTAACTAGTCTCAAGGAATTACTATCTGAATTAGTTCCCTATGACTCTTGCAACAAATGACCAGTGGCTTAAAACAATAGGAATTTATTTTCTCATAGTTCTGGAGTCCAGAAGTCTGAAATTTAAAGTGCTAGCAGTGCTACAATCACTCCCATAAGAGGATCCAGAGAAAGATCCTTCCTTGCCTCTTCCAACCTCTGGTGACTCCGGGACTTTCTGGGCTATGATAGCATAGTTCCAATCTCTGCCTCCATCTTCACATGTCCTTCCTTGTGTGTCTCTCCCAAATCTCCCTCTCTTTTCTCTTATAAACACACTAATCACTAGATTTAGGGGTCCACCCTCAATCTAGGATGATCTCATCCCAAGATTCTTAATTACATCTGCAAAGATCCTATTCCCAAGTAAGGACACACTCACAGTTATGGGAGATGAGGTCTTAGACGTATCTTTTGGGGGATATAGTTCAACTCACTACACCACCTCTAGGCTGATGTTTCCCAGATTCTTAAATCCAGCATGAAACTCTCCCTTGAATTCTAGTCTCTATCATCACTACTTACCTGTCTAATAAACATCTCAAATTTTACATGTTCATAATAGAACTCTTGATTCCCCAAACATCTTCCTCTCTCTTAACAACCTCCATCTTAGCAAGTGGCATTACCATTTAACTTGTTCCTTTCGTTAAAACCTTTGAAGTCATCCTTGACTCTTTTTTTTTCCACAGCAAACCATCAGGACACTCTCAGCTCTACTTTCTTTCTTTCTTTTAAATGTTTATTTACTTTTGAGAGAGACAGAGAGCACAAGCAAGGGAGGGGCAGAGAGAGAGAGAGGGAGACACAGAATCTGAAGCAGGTTTCAGGCTCCAAGCCATCAGTTCTCTCAGCTCTACTTTCAAAATATATCTTGACTCTGACAGCTTCTCCACTCTGTACCATTCCTCTCTATTCCAAGCCACATCCTCTGTCTCCCCACAGGATCTCTTTATAGGAATAATCTAAGTGATCTCTTTGTTTCTATGCATGCCCTTCTTTTAGTCATTTCTTCTCATAGCAGCCAGACTGACCTATGAAAACATAAATCAAATCTTGTCCCTCTACACTCAAAACCGTCCATTAGCTATATTTTGAACAAATGCGAAGTCTTTGTGATGTAAAAGAACCCACTTGACAAGGGCCCTGCCTTACCTCTCTAATTCTAGAATCTGCTGCTCTCTTCTCACTGAGCTCCATCCTCAATGGCCTCCTGGTGGCTCCTTAACACATCAAACCAGTTCCACCCCAGTCCTTTGTGCTTACTCTTTTCTTTGCCTGGAATGCTCCACCTCCAGATATTCACAAGGCTTGTTCCCTCACTTAGCAGTTCTCTGCTCAAATGCTTCTTCCACATCCTAAAATAGCATTCCAAATCTCTCTCTCTCCCCTTATTCTGATTTAGTTTTCTTCATAGTACTCATCAGTGTCTGGCATTATATTAACCTGATATTAAAATAATTGTTTATCTTTCATCTCTTCCCTCCGTTAGCATATAAGCCCCATAAGCCTAAAATTTTTGTTTTGCTTACCAATTTTCTCATGATGCTCAGAATGGTGCTTGGCATATAGTAGTTGCTTATTAACTATGTGTTGAATAAATGAAAAAGCAACTAAAATGATCTCTTAAAATTAAAGCAATATAGCCATATTAAAAACTGGTATGAAAAATGAAAATCTCATGAAACCAGTTGAAAATAATGCTCATTAATGCTTTTGGGAAATAATGAAAAAGCATTCACGTGATAATGTAAACATGAACTCTTCCAAAACAATTCTTTCTCCAGCATTTATAATATTTGCTCTAAGAGTTCAGTTTTTAAGTTTGCCAAGTGGTCTATTTCTTACACATATTGATGCAGAGATATTCCAATAGATACCTGCCTTACAAAAGAACTGTAAGGCAAAATCTAATTCAATGTAACTTTGGCAATGTTTTACTGTGTTTACTACAATAATACTTCATTAAACAGGTTTCACTTCAATTTTATAAAATTCTAAGAAGCATTCATGATTATCCTTGAATACAGTGTCTATAACACAGTTGGTGTGAGAAAGATTGATGATACATTGGCAAACCAGACCTGCTGTTATCAGAGATATGTGGGCTTACATCATGCTTCGGCTACTTACCAGCTGTTTGATTATGAGCAAGTTCTCTAAGCTCAGTTCCTCCTATATAAACTGAGTAATGCCACCTGCTTGACAGGATACTTGTGGTTATAACATATGACATGGTGTTACTACACAACTCATTTCACTTGAACTGACATATGCTGTGAACCAAATTACATCCCCTAAAATATGAAAATGTTCAGTTCATAAAGCAGATCTTCTGGAATACTTTTCCTTGGGGATTTTTATGACCTCACACATAAGAAAAGATGCCATGCAAACAAGTATCTTTTTTTTAAATAGTGGAAAGTACAAAAATTATCAGAAATACATACTGAGGGGCTGATATATGTATCAGAAATATGACTGAGTGGCTCAGTTGGTTAAGCGTCTGGCTCTTGATTTTGGCTCAGGTCAAGATCTTATGATTCATGAGTTCAAGCCCCGCATTGGGATCTTCACTGACAGTATGGATCCTGCTTGGGATTCTCTCTCTCCCTCTCTCTACTCCTCACCTGCTTGCACACACTCACACGCTCTCTCTCTCTCTCTCTCTCTCAAAATAAATAAATAAACATTAAAAAAAAAGAAATATATACTGAGCATCTATATAGTCCAGTTTCCTACCAGGTGGTCCTGCATATAGAATATATACTACTGACCATGAGCACTTCACCTAGCTCAAAAAATGAATTATAAATGTCTGTTGAACAAGAAATTAGTGAACTAACAAAGGCAGTGACTGAATTTTTAATGTAGCTGAGTAGAAATTCCTAATAGTTAGAGGAAGTGTTCATTAGAGGAATCATTGTGAGACTGTGCTGAGAATCCTAGTCTGCCCTCTTACTCTAAATCTATGAGCGGTAGCTGGCACAGTGCCTTAAACCCATCAAGCCAAAGTAAAGACCCCTCCTTCCACCCTACCCCAGCTCCAACCTGACCCAGCTAAAATCTCCTTTCACCTACAGTTAATCTAACAATTTGTAAATGAATCTGAAATTATTTTTATTTTTATGCTACAATATTAAAATATTCAAAATAATTCTATTATAATTCTATGTGTTATCAAGCTTCATTAATTCATATTAGTACAGGCAGCAGTTTGGGTTACAGAAGGCTAGTGATTGTTTTATAGGTTTCTCATCCCTATAAATTATGTACAATAAAATAACAAAGTCGTGTCCTTTGAATCTTTTCAAGAGGAAAATAATTTCTAGCATTTGGTTAATAGCTTAGAGTTATCTTTACAGATACATTTATCTTATTTAATTATTACAGCAACTTTTTGAGGCAAGGTTTATGATAACTTCGTTTTATTTTCTGGATGAGATAATAAGGCTCGAAGAAGTTGAACGACTTGCTCAAGAACATACAGCTGGGAAGTGACAGGCCTTCCAAGCTCTGTGTTCTTTTATGTACACCACTGAATAAAATAACTAATTGAGAAGTGGTCTAATGAGGTAGAGGGGCTACCTCTAGATGAGGAGGGAGGGGCTATCACAAGTGCACTATGTGGTCACAGCAATGTTATTCAATAGTGTAAAGCACCAACATCTGCATAAACTTCTTCACCCCAAAATGGGACCTCTCAACAAACGAACCTCCCAGTATTCTGGTGAAACGAAGAGTATGTAAGAGCACTTTAAAATAATAAGACAATGATACAGGGAAAATTATATGTAAAACATTATTTAATTCTACTGACTAGGAATTTGACCTTGTAAATAGTATAGCCAATCCCCTTAAAGTTTTACTAAAAATTCTCATTTAGTCAGTAAATTATTTTTCACAAATGATACAAAAGATAAGCTTGAGCTTTCTCTAGCCACAAATGTGTTACATTCTACATATACAGGGAGAATAATTCACCATTACATTTGTTTTAATATAAGACATATATAAATACATCCCAGCATTATAGTAATATTCATTTTATAAAAGCTTTTATTTTTAATATCATTAGGCAAACATAAACTTCCCAACTATATATTCAAATATACCCAAGTCCTGCCCAGTTGAAAATGGCCTATCTATGTCAAAGAGGCTTAATTTAGTACAAAATCATGACTGCCTAAATTAGACCATCTCTCAGAAAACTATATAATTATGTACATCGGTGGATAAGATTATATTTCAGGTACCTTGAATAAAGAATTGCCCTCTATTATCTAAATAGGTCACCCTCATTAGCTAAGGGCAAAACTTCAGGAAAGCTGAAGATGAAGTGGTGAAAATAGGCTACTTGCATAGGCAGTGAAATCAATCCTAATGACCAACAGGGTAACAGATGTCACAAACAGATTGCCCTCAGCATCCCAATTCAAATGTCTTTTATATGACAATTTCCCAATTATTAAAGTTACATAAGATCAGAATGAAGAATAATGGAATGGAATAAGGGGGAAGCCTATTTCTCCATAAAAGCAACAAAAAACACTGGCAAAAAATTGTCAAAATCAACTTTTCAGAACTCTCAAATTAACGAAATGCTTGTAACAAACTGAGGAGCATTTGTTCAACAAAAATGACTGAATCTCAGTAAGATCAGCAAGATTTGTGGTGTTTGAACTTTTCCAATTCCCATTCCCCTCTCCTTAGCTCTACAGTAGTCTTGAAAATGAAAATCCCCCCAAATCACAGTGAAAACTAGCAGCCAGAAGCCACTGGAGGGGACAGAATAGGATTGGGATACACCAAAAATAACATTTTCAGTGAACTGTAATTATTTAACCTCTCTAGCAATCCTCTAAAAACACCTATTTATAGAGCTTTTCTTTATTTGATCTGACTCAGAGTATACTCAGCACAACAGCCTTTTACCCAGGAAGCATGTCAAAAACAATCAGTGGTAATATTTAACATCACAGCTACTTTAAGCAGCAATAAGAGTTGGGGCAGAACAATCTGACCAAAAAATTTAAACGAAAAGCTGGGAATGAGGTAGCTATAAGAATCATTGAGGTTTGTATATATGTACAATTTAGCATCTAAAAGGCTACATGCATGGCTGGGGCTGTGCACATTCTCAGGAGAGATCTGAAAAGACCCCAAACTCTGGCTAAACTTAAGCTTCTACACAAGCAGGAAGTGAAAGTTAAGGCAGAATTGTAAACTGCCTGCTATTGAAGGCATATTCCAAAATTCACACCAAGACCTTCACCAAATGCTGGGAGACTTATTAGCCCTGTACACTTAAGAAAATCTCTGTCAAGTTATTAGCTGACTAATAAGAAAATTGAGCAAAGGCTCTAATGCCCACATACAACAAAGAATACAGACTTTATAGATTTAGTTCAGGAAAATTACTAAGCAAACAAATACCAACAGCAACAACAACAAATGGCAACAAAAACAATCATTGGAAGAGGAGAGGAATCTGATTTTTGAGTGTTACCACATTATATTACTTAACATGTCCTATTTTCAATGAAAAAACTACAAGATATGCAAAGAAAGTATGGCCCATACACAGGAAAATAAGCATTCAATAGAAACTATCTCTGAGGAAGCCCAGACATTGAACTTACTAGCCAAGGACTTTAAATCAGCTATTTTAAATATGTTCAAAGAACTTAAAAAAAGCCGTATCTACATAATTTTTAAAAGTACAAGCATAATGTTATACCAAATACAGAATATCAATCAATAGATGGAATTAGTTTTAAAAAGAACTAAATAGAAATTCTGGAGGTGAAAATTAAAATAATAAAAATAAAAAATTCCCTAGACAGATTCAACAGAAAATGTGAGTAGGCAGAAGAATCAGCAAACTTGAAGATAGGTCAATCGGGATTATTCCTCCCACCCAAGAAACAGAAAAGAAAAACAAAAGAACCAATAATAAAGAAAATAAGTGAGAGGCGCCTGGGTGGCTCAGTTGGTTGGGTCACCAACTTCAGCTCAGGTCATGATCTCACAGTTTGTGAGTTCGAGCCAGCATTGGGCTCTGTGCTGACAGCTCGGAGCCTGGAGCCTGCTTCAGATTCTGTGTCTCCCCTCTCTCTACCCCTACCCTGCTCACGTTCTGTGTCTCTCTGTATCTCAATAATAAAAATAAAACATTAAAAAAAATTTTTTTTAAAAGAAATGAACAAAGCCTCAGAGACCTGTGAAACACATAAAGCATGTTCACATACATTTCATGGGAGCCAGAGAGGAGAAGAAAAGAAAGAATAGTTGAAAAAATAATGCCTGAGAATGTCCCAAACTTGATGAAAAACATTAATCTACACATCTCAAAACCCCAACAAACTCCAAATAGGATAAAATCAAGGAGATCCACACCTGCATATATCATAATCAAACTCTCAAAAACCAGGAGAAAATCTTGAAAGCAGCAAGAGAGAAAAGATCCATCATATTCAAGGGGGTCTTGAATGAGATTAACAGCTGATTTCTCATCAGAAAACCACAGAGGTCAGAAGGTAATGAGATGATGACATACTCAAAAAGTGGGGGGGGGGAGGGGGAAGACTATTAACTAAAAATTTTCCTTCAAAAATTAAGGATAAATTAAGACATTCCCAGATAAATAAAAACTGAGAATCCCACACTAGGAGGCTTGCCCTATAAGAAATACTAACTGGGGGCGCCTGGGTGGCTCAGTCGGTTAAGCATCCGACTTCGGCTCAGGTCATGATCTCACGGTTCGTGGGTTCGAGCCCTGCATTGGGCTCTGTGCTGACAGCTCATAGCCTGGAGCCTGTTTCAGATTCTGTGTCTCCCTCTCTCTCTGCCCCCCCCCACTTGTGCTCTGTCTCTCTCTGTCTCAAAAATAAAATAAACATTAAAAAAAAAAAAAAGAAATACTAACTGGAGTCTTTCAGGATGAAAAGAAAGGGCACTAGACAGTAACTCAAATCCACACAAATAAGTAAAGAACACTGGTGAAAGTAGCTATGTAGGTAAAAGAAAATATAAATGTGTTATTATTGGTTTGTAACTCTTTTTTCTCCTTTCTGATTTAAAAGACAGCTGCATAAAGAAATAGTTATATGCCTGTGTTGATAGGTAGTGATTACAGCACATAACAAAGGGAGGAAATGGAGCTACATGGGAGGAAATTTTTGTGGACTGTTGAAATTAAGTTGTACTAGATATAAACTATATTGTTAGAAGTTAAGATGTTAATTATAATTCCATGGCAACCTGTAAAAAATAACTTTAAAAATATTAAAATAAATGACAAGGGAATTAAAATGGTATAGCAGGAAATATATTTTTAACAAAAAATTATTTCTCTACTCCTAATAAAGAAATAGACAAACAAAAGACATAATACATACAGAAACAAATAGCAAACTACAGATATAAATTCTGCCTTATCAGTAATTACATAACATGGAAATGGATTTAACACTCTGGTCAAAAGGCAAATATTGGAGAATGGGTTTTAAAAAATGATCCAACCACACACTGTCTACAAGAGACATATTTCATGTTCAAAAACACATACAGGTTGAAAGTAAATGATGGAAAAAGATATACCTGGAAAACAATAACCAAAGGAGAGTTGGAATTGTTATACTAACATCAAACATAAATTTCGAGACAAAAATTGTTACTAGACACAAAAAAAAGACATTTTGTAATGATCAAAAGGCCAATCCATCAAGAAGACATAACAAGTATAAATGCACCTAACAACAGCATCCCAAAATACATAAAGCAAAAGCTGACACAATTGAAGGGAGAAATAGATAACTCATCAATAATAGTGGTAGACTTTAATGTCTCAATTTCAATACTAGAACAGCCAGACAGAATACCAGTATTTGAGTAGTACTATAAACCAAATAGACCTAACAAGTATATACAGAACACTATACCCAACAAAGGCAGAATACACATTCTTCTCAAATGCACATAGAACAGTCTCCAGGACAGGTCACATGTTAAACCATAAAACAAGTCTCAAATTTTAAATGAATGAAATGTTACAAAGTAAGTTCTCTAAGCAAAATGAAATGAAATTATAAATCAATGACAGAAAGAAATTTTGGAATTTTACCAACATGTGGAAATTAAGCAACACATATCTAAACAACACATGTCACTGCTTTTTTACCAAAGTGGTAATTATAAGGAAAACTAGACCTCTGAGTCAGATATTTAAAAAATACTCACAGAATGACTAGAAAGGCACAGAAAGTAAATGGAAGTCTCTATTTGTCAATCCCAATACAACATAGCCCTATTCACCACATTCTAAGGCCTTTCCAGCTTCTTCCCTTCTCTATTAATTCTTCTACCACTAATGAAAACATAGAATTTGAACTCTATTGGTTTGGGAAAGAATTAACCCTCTTCCTTTGGAGCTTCAATGATGTCCAGGACCAGTCAAAGCCACAGGTTAGCAACACACCAAAATGGATCTCTGAGGGAGACATGATCATCATGCAAACCCTTTGGATAGTTCTCAGGGTTCCTGAGTGTAACAGTGTTATGGAATTTAAAGAGGGATGTGTAAGCAAATTATAAGCCTTGAGGCTAGCAAGGAACTTTTAGTAATTAACCCAAGAATCATACTTATTAAGAGTCTTCAGGCAATGGATTAATTTGTCCTTCTTAGCAATCACCATGAAGGAATCAGTCAGACAAGTAAATGGCACACAGTAGCACTGAATGTTTTCTCTTTTCTGAAAAATTATTAATTACTTGCAAAATTATCTTCCAATTATCTGCAAAACTTACAAAAATCTGTCCTCAGAACTACCACATATAGAATATAAAAAACTGGTATAAAGAAGGTCTGCCTTTGACAAAGCAGGACTTCTACTGATCCATAAGAAATGACGCTCATTTTGGTAAGTCCATGAACATTCAGATGGCAATTTCTAAGTAGCACCTAATAACAATAGGCTTATAAAATAAGCCAGGCTTAAATTAGCAAAAAAGTTCAAATTTAACCTTCTGGATACAGATTTGTAGCATACTATTACAAATCCATGACTAAAACTTGATGTTGTATTTCACTTATGCTGTAACAACACGTTGTTAATACTCTCAGTGAGATTGTAAAGACTGATTTCTTTCTGGTAAACTCATGATTCCCTCCACCAATATTAATTGCTCCTACCTAATGTTATGCCATCACATGAGAGTTATTGCTTTGGGTCATATATGAATTTTCTTTTGAGGAGGCTGAGGAGTGAGATATAGTCACTGCCATTAATAATCCCTTCTACACAGGGGAGCCTGGGTGGCTCAGTCCATTAAGCGTCTGACTCTTGCTTTCAGGTCAGGTCATGAGGTTGAGTCCAGTGTTGGGGGCAGCTGTCAGCACAGAGCCTACTTGGGATTCTCTCTCTCTCTCTGCTCCTCCCCCCGATCACATGCATGCTCTATCAAAATAAATAAACATTAAAAAAAATAATAATCCCTTCAATACAAAAGGAGTTAAATAGAACATGAATATGTTAAATGAATCTCAAGAATTGAGGAAACTTTACAGGACATATTAGTTGGCCAATTTTCTTTTAGTTTATATTTCTCATAAAATTCAGAATTTGTAAAAACAAAAGATTCTCCATTGGCTGTTCTACTATATTTGAAGTTGTGAGGATGTAAGGCAGAGGCAACTGCAAGCATCTTGCCGCCTGTGAGGAGAATAGATCTGAGAAAAGAACCACCTCCAAGGAGACAAAACCAAAGACTGACAAAACTAGAATCAGAGATTGGGGGATATCATTTGTACTCTCCATGAAGTTTCATCTCAACTTCGAGGGGACTTTTTAGGAATGTGATTGTGCTGCACTTGCTAGAATCCACCGATAGAATTGCTACCTCTGCTCCCATAAGATATCGATGGCTTTGTCTCCTGTGAGACAAGAAAGTTGCTGAGAAAGGGCTGTTACAGCATCATTTTTATAACTAGACCCCAGCCCCACTCCTTAGTCTGGCTTTCCCGCGCCACTGATTTTGGAGAGCCCTGGTGATGGTCCCCATCTAGCCACCTGTAACCTCCACCTCCTTGGTTGCAAGCACCAATGTCAGAGATGCTGAAGGAAGCCACAAAGAAGTAAAACAATCACTAATGAAGATTGTGGAAAGGTTTAAAAACTAAGTGCACCAAGGCCAGGGTGCGAGAGGAGCTAAAAATGGAAGAATTTGCTGAAAATGTCTATCCGATGTTGTTAGACCTCCAGACCCTTTCCCCCATCTTGCGTAACCACATAGTTACTCCTCCTTAACCTCAGCAGAATACTGAAGATTTACTTTCAGAAGAGGATAGAGGGACTGTGGACTGAGGAAGACCTTTAGGAATGCCATTATGAAAACAGAGGGATTCATTAGGAGTCTACATGCTAAACAGCGAGAACCACCCCATGTCACCATGACAACAATTCTTCTTCTTCCATCTGAGAACACTGGACATTAGGTTTACATCAGACCAGCTCAAGTGGAAATACTTGTAGCATCTAATAGCAGCTGAGGAAGGCTCCCAACAAAATGGCCAGCCCAGTCACCCTATGATAATGCCCATTAGTCAATGAATCTCATGCAGACACATAAAGAATTTCTGTCAGCTTATTAGTGCTCTACTCTTGTATCTGAGCAAGCAGCAAAAGATCGCCAATCATTTCAAAAAAGGGTGTGACATCAAAGACAGTGACCAAGAAAAATGACCAGAAAAAAATGGACTCAGAGACATTGTAAATTACAAAAGGAAAGCTTCAAAAGATCTCTCATTAAAATCTTTAGAGAAGATAGTGTACTTGCAAAACCAAGAGGATGATGCTATTTTAAAAAATAAAAATAACATTCACAAAATGAGAAAATGCTGTTGGGACTTCTTTAAATGATATCAGAAACGAAAAATTAATTAGAGGAGCTGAAGATAAAGTTGAATAAATTTTGCAAATGGTAGAACATAGAGACAAAGAATAAAAGAGGAGTTTTTTTTTTAAATAAGGTTAATCCAGGAGTTCTAACATACTAATAATATGAATTCCAGATAAAGAGAACAGAGAAAGTAGGGGCAATTAGTTATCAAAAATAATTCCTAGAATTGGGGAACATGTATCTCCACACTGAATAGACACATCATTGAGTGCCCTTCCATAATGACTTTAAACACACACACACACACACACACACACACACACACACACACACACCACACACACACAGAGCCCCATTTTGGGGTCTCTGAAGATAAACTATTGTTAGCTCCCAAAAAGAAAAAAATCAAAACATCAGCACAAATAAGATAAATCTCTGCTTTTACAATATGTGCTTATTTCAAATAATTATAAGCTAAATAATATTTTACATGCATTAGGGACACCTGGGTGGCTCAGTCCATTAAGTGTCCGACTTCGACTCAGGTTGTGATCTCACGGTGAGTTCGAGCCCCACGTTGGGCTCTGTGCCATCAGTGCAGAGTCTGCTTCAGATCCTCTGTCCCCTCTCTCTATGCCCCTCCCTCCCTATCTCTCTCTCTCCCTCTCTCTCAAAAATAAAACTATTTTACATGCATTAAAAGGGTTTCCTATTTTAAAGAAACAAGACATACATGAAACAGAAAGAGTTTTCACTGGGAGTATATTCAGGTAACTCTTTCAATAACTGAGGGGACTATCTGATTTCTGTACCAGCAGTTTATTTTATTTGCTTTTTAAAATAAGTAGTTCATAAGGATTAGAAATATCTGTTTTCTTAGATCTCACTTAATCTTACATTTATTTATATAGGTTTAGACTATATCCCCTAGTCATTTTTCTTTCAGCATCTTAAGTTAAAAAAATCTAACAATATTAATAATAGCTAATTAAATTAATAATGAAATTAAGTTATGAGAATTTGTGTTACCTTGAAATATACCCAAACTCTTGACATGTTAAACTAATTCTCTTCCATCCTAAAAGCCACACACTCACCTTGAGGATCAACTTCTTTAGCTAGCTTCAATGCATCTGAGTTTGCAAGATCGGTGTTGGCTGGAGTAACAGCCAAAATGAGACAGTTCTCCCGCGTGATGAACTGCATAATCATTTCTCTGATCTGATACTCAATATCTGGTGGCTGATCTCCCACGGGCACTTTAGTAATTCCAGGTAGGTCGATAAGTGTGAGATTTAGCACTGTGTGGAAAAAAAAGGAGTCTTATATATACCCTCAATGCTAAAAAATATCAATAATGAAAAATCACCAGTCTCTTTAGTAGAAGTAAAACAAGCTCAGCTTTATATACTGTGTGTTGAGTTAACTCCAACTCACGTGTGTAGAATAGAAAGCACAGAATACAAAATGGCTTTGTTAGTTTTCTTTATTTTTATGACATGATTGTGCTATGCCAAATAATTATCTTAACATAATTTGAAAGGCACTGATTTGCATATCTAAGAGAGAGCTGTCATATCTGTAACTAGTGTGTTATAATTCAAACACTGAACAATAAGTGCATACGCTGGCTGCCGGTCTTGTACAATTGCCTTCAAATAGTGTAAAAATTCTTAGGGTAAGATTTGTCCTTCCCTTCAAAAGCATTATATATTATCTAGAGAGGGTTAGCCGCTCAGCCTACTGGACAGCTGTTAGTCATTTGTGGTCCCATGAGGTTACGGTGCAGGCTATGTGCCCAGACTCATGGAGTACCACCAGGAGGGCAGGAAACCACCCCTGAGTCAGTGACTCCAGCAGCAGCCTGGCTATCGTTCTCCGCACACGACAGGGGTGGCACCAGCATGAAAATCTGCCCCACTGAAAATTTAGTCAGGATAGAGGTTATTCCATATCATACACCATGAACTGGTTATCTAATTTATAAGTTTCTTCTGATAGTCTGGAAAAAAATCAGAGTTGATGCCTCAGGAAGAGAATAAATGGAAATATATAGCACTATAAGAAAATCCAATAGGAGAAGACTCAACTACAGTACCATCCATGTACCTCTAAGATTCTTGCTAAAACTGAAGATATTAAAAAATAGAAGCTTTCACGCATACCTCTTAGAAAGTCTAAGAGTTTAAAATAAAGAAAAAATTTTAAGTGACTTACCCAATTCTGATCTTTTTAAAAGTCATCTCCTGCTTTCCCATAAATCTGTGAGCTCTTTGAATCATACCATTTATGGTAGTATCCAAACACTATCCTAGAAACCCGGTACTTTTTGAGAGAACAAACCATCTTCTGCACAAATAATGTATGTCAATTAATGCAAAGATTTTTGAGGAAAAAAATTTAGAATTTTGTTATTTTACTTACCATGTGGAGAATAGACTCGTAAATTAATGGGTATGGAGGAAATGCCTTTATTCATTCCAGTCACTCGATCTGTTTCTGCTTCAATCTCATGGCGAACTTCATCAAAATCTGTAAATTTTTTTCCTTTGCAATGTAGAAATTCAGCATACTCTACAAAAGACAAATTAGCACAACTTAAAATCTATGCATTCTTGCAATAATTATAAGGAAACAATGTTTCTTTAATTACAAGGCAAAGTATCCAATATTGTCTCTGCAGCCATTAAAATGAGAGAATATAGCAGTTACTAAGAAACACAGCTAACACTTTAGAAATATCAAACATAGTACAAATGTTAAGAATGTTAAATTTGCTAATTTTCAGATAAGCAATTAAGCATGACTTAAAGAGAATGTTGGCCCTCCAAATGATAAAGCAAACAGCATCTGATTGTCAAAGAAATTAAGTCTAGGGTACATACAAAGCCTACCTAATCTTATTACTAATCTTATTAGCATGTCCTTTTTCATATCACCACTTTATTAAGAGGGAATGCTAAGTTATATAAAGATACCTTTAGAAGGCAAGATGGTTTAGAAACAAAATTTACTTAATTCTTTAAAGATAAATAATATATGGAATATCTTAGCTTTAAAATATACTATTCAAGATACCACACCAACTTGTGTAATTGAAAAGACAATTTCTCAAGAAAAATAGTTTTAGATCAAAGAAAATATTTACCTGCAATCTAAAAAACAATTAGTAGGAAGTAGGAAAAACTCTAAACCATACATAATAACAGAAAATTGGGTTAAGTTTCAGTAACATCTTACTAACTGCTGTGTTATTGATTTCTATTCGTACCTCCAGATGTGTCAGGTATATGATAGCACAACTCAAAAAGGAAGCTGACACTATTAGACTTTTAAAAAAAATTACCATTTGGGGGCACCTGGGTGGCTCATCTGGTTAAGCACCCGACTCTTGATTTGGGATTCTAGACTCACGGTCATGAGATGAAGCCCCTCCTGGTGCTCCGCACTGAATGTGGAGCTTGCTTGGGATTCTCTCTCTCTCTCTCTCCCTCTCTCTCTACCCCTCCCCCGCTCACACTGTCAGCACAGGCTCCACACTGTCAGTGCAGAGCCCAATGCAGGGTGCAAACTCACAAACCATGAGATCATGACCTGAGCCGAAATCAAAAGTCCATCATTTAACCAAATGAGCCACCCAAGTGCCCCCAGAAAATGTTTCTTAATGATGGTATGAAATCTGCTTTCTAATCGTATTTCCTTTGTCCAACTTTTGCCCCCTGGAGCTAGCTATTCAAAGTCTCCTCCCTGTAAAATGGGCAGGATTATTCTGAGCTCTAGCACCAGGAGTTCATCTTCTTCCTGAGCTTTTCTTACCACCTTCCAAAAATGCTTGTCTGATCATTGCTCAGGCCTCCTGATGTCAGACATGGGTTTCCCAGAGCCACCCCTGCTACTCAGGACTGGAAAGGTCATGGCTCCTGAATTGGACCAACTAGTTTAAGTTTTAATTTCCCAAAGAACTGTAATGGCCTAACGTTTCAAAAGTTAGAATGATAATCAGAGACTTTACTTCATTTCAGACTTTACTGTCAATGTAGGTGGACATGAATATTTTTCTTTCTTACTTTCTCCATATAGTATGTGTCACTTTTGAAAAAATGGCCAGCTAAGGCTTGAGTTCATTCCTCAATGGTTGAAGTATACACAATAAAGGTTGAAGAGGCCTCAGAGTTCTGGCCTGCGGAGATTACTGCATCACTGGGCATGTTCTCTCACATGTTTGCCCTCACAGGTGCCATTTTTATTAGCATATAAATTCCCAGAAAATTGAGCCTTTATTTCATTTATCTACTCAGGGGATTGGCCAGTATCATGTGAACATAAGAGGTTAGAGATAAGTAGAGGATAAAACAATAAGAAAAATAAAGAGGAACAGAGGATGTCAGATCTCAGAAAACAAAAATTAATATGTAAAAATGAGTCATAAATAATTTATAAGAAATGGAACTGTAATTTTTCAGTTCAACATATTTTGTGTTAAATGCACACTTGAGGACTTATAGCTATCATAATTATTACTTTCATAAAATTAATAAGCTTCTGGATCAGGGACTATATTTTCAATTATGTTACTATCAAGAATTCAAGTGACACAAATGTAGATTTCTCTCGGTGCCACTAGAGGGCACCTACCTGCTTTCTCCATAGGAAACCAGTGCCCTTCCAGAAAGAAAGAGGCAAAATCAATGCAATTTTCAAATTATATTTAAATTCATTCTTGGACTCCTATAAAAATGCTTTTATTTTGAAATTTGGAGATTAGAATTGTGCAGGACACTCTCAAACCTTTGTGTCTTTTTAAGGATAGGGTCCCACAGAAAGATTTAGAGATGCTGGTATTCATTTATTTATTCAAGTAATATTTTGAGCTCTTACTACTCACCAGGCACTATTTTAGAAATTGCAGGAGGAAAAAAAATAAGTGTCTAACCTCACAAAGTTTAAATCTGCATGAGATGAAACAGTAAACAATGTGGGTGTGCCAGATGATAAGTCTTATGGAGAAAAGTGAAGAGTAAGGGAAACATCAAATGCTAGGGCAGGAGGATTGCTTCGTTATATGCTTTGGTTGAGGAAAGTTTCTCTGATATGACAAAGTGATATCTGAGCAAAAACTGAAGAAAAGAAGGGAGCAAGCAATGTTTTATATAGGAACATCCCAGCAGAATACGTGAAGTTGGAAGCATCTGGGAACAAGAGCAAGTTCAACATGCCTGGATCACAGAGCATATGGGAGAGAGAGAAAGGAGATGAGGTCAGAGCTGTGGTACAGACCTGGTTTGTGTGAAGCCCGTGAGACTTTAAATTTTACTCTGATTGAATAGTAGACCACTTGAAGGGTTTGGGGTAGAGGAGAGACCTGATGTGACCTTGGTTGGTTGGTTGGTTGGATGGTTTTATTTCATATTAGAGAGAGAAAGCATGCACGTGTGAGTGGGGAAGGGGGCAGAGGGAATCCCAAGCAGGTTGTGCACTCATCAGGGAGCCTAATGCAGGGCTCAACCCCACAACGCTGGGATTATGACCTGAGCCGAAATCAAGAGTTGGACACTCAACTGACTGAGCCACCCAGGTGCCCCATGACCTAGGTTTTAGGTCTGTGGCTACAGTGTTGAGAATAGACAATAAGGACTCAGATAGGAAGCTGGGATACTACTGGGATAATGGAGGTGAGAGATGATGGAGCTTGGACTAGGGAAGCAGCAGTGGGAGGAGTGAGAAGTGGCTAAATTCTAGTGTCCTTTGAAGGAAAAACAATAGGATTTGCTGATGAATTAAAGGTGGGGTATAGGCAAAAGAGAGAAATCAAGAACAACTTCAAGGAGTTTGACCTCAGCAATGGGAAGAATTTTGAAATAGAAAAGACTGAAAGGAAGAGGATAGGGAGATGGGGGTTGGGAATCAGGAGTTTGGCTGGGGACCTATTAAGCTTGCATTGCCCACTATACACCACCCAAGTGGAGAAACAGAACTGCTGCTAATGGTTGAGGATTACACAGCTGTAAGAGATACCACTCACATTTGCAGTCATGTGTTAAGTGTTTATTTATTCTGAAAATTTTCCAGAAGATGGCAGTCAAGTGCTTGAGGAAAAGAGCAGCTTTTTCTAATTAGCACAAAAATGCCTTTGGGGCTAGACACATTAGTCTTTCATCTAGGGAGGAGTCCAAAGCTAGAAATATATATTTGGAATTCATTAAAGTCAGACAAGAGATGAGATAACTAAGCGAGAGTTAGATGGAGAAGGGGCCAGAGCACTAGGCCCTGAGTGTTCCAATGTTTAGAAGTCAGGAGATAAAGTGAGCAGGAGTGGTTAACAAGATAGGAGGGAAACTGAAAAAGAGGTGACCCAAAGCTAAGTAGAAAGGGTTTTTCATGAAGGTAAGAGACCTTCCACTCCATCAAATACTGCCAACATGTCAGGTAAGATGAGAACTAAGAATGGATCACAGAATTGAGCAACTTGAGAGTCCTTCAGGAGGTTGACAGGAGCTGTTACAGTGGAGTGGGGTGGCTGATAGCCTGACTGGAACAGATTTAAGAGAGAAGGGGAGAAGAAGTAGAGACTGATTGTAGACAATTCTTTTCGTTTTTTGTTGTAAAGGAGAAGGAAGAAGTGAGGGGGCAACTAGAGAGGGATGTGAGGTCAAGGGAGGGTTTTATAAAGATGGGTAGACTAACATGTTCATAGGTTGATGGCATTAATCCATACCATGGAAAAGTTGACAATCCAGAACTGAGAAAAAACAAGTGCTGATGTGATATCTTAAGGAAGGGACAAAAGGAATTAGAAACAAATATGCCAATTCCTCCAAGGGAACAGAAAAGAAACAGAACAATGAGAGTTGACAAACAAGTAGAGGTGATGGTGGTGAAATTCATTAGGTGACAGTAGGGACTTACCATATTTGTGTAAAATCCTTTTATGTCTTAAAAAAACATTTCTGTATATATTCTTACTGGTTAAACTCTACAAACACTATTATTTCTACCACAAAATGTAACGCACACACACACACACACACACACACACACACACACACAGTGATCCAAAATGAGTGACCTAAGAGTAACCATAACAGGGATGTCAACTGGGTCTAATCTATGTCCATCACTGGGATTCATACCTGCCCAGCATATCAGAAGAACCAGTGGGCAATACCCACAAAATCCTCTTTTCTATGGGTCCCCAGGAACCTCTTAGAAGGCAATTCATCCTACAGGATGGAATTCAGGCAAAACCTACTCTGAGCTGCCAGAAGGAAGCTACCTGCAATCCATCCCTACCCAGTTCTGGAGACTCCCAGGTCTATGTCCCCTTGCATCTAACAGTATAGTGATAGTCAGATCACACATCCTAATTCCTCATTAGAAAAATATGTTACAATTCATAGCTACAGGTTTATATTGCCAATAAGGTATGTCTTATTAGAAACAAGATAAGCCAGTCCTGTCATGGGATCCCTGCTCCCTACCAAGCGGACCATAAACAGGTGGATAGCAGAGGTGGCATGAATGTTTTTGAACAACTGACCACAGTTGCTATTGAGGAGGATTATCAGTCAGCTTGTATCATCACAGAATCCTAAATAAATCTTTATTAGCAATGTAGAATTTAAAAGATGACAGCTTTACTTCTCTGCTGTCCAAAAATATAATTGTAGATGAAAATCTTAAAAGGATTATCACATGAGTAATGCATCACTTAGTATACTCACCTGTAAGAGAATGTTCACATGAGTTTGGGGATGAAGAAAATTCTAAACCTAAACCAAAATCTACAGAACAGGCTATACTAGCTGATCAACAGCTAGACTTTTTAAGAGCTAGTAAATGTGTGTCTCCTGAGACTTTTACACTATGGCAAACTAATATGTCGGAAGTCCTAACAATTTTATCTTATGGTTGAGATATATTCTTTTTCATAGAAAGATACAGTGTCCAGTGGTACACCTTCTCTTGGCATGTTTTCAGTGTTCCTTTTATTCTAAATGCTTGGTAGTTGGGTACATGAAATGGTCTCTTCCTCAAATAATTCCAGACTTCAGCCCAACTTAGCCACAGGCTCATATAAAGGATGAAGTTTATGTGCATATTATCACTGAAACCCTGATAATGCATCCATGAAATTCTATGGTCTCAGTATAACCTGTATTGCTGAAATTCATAGTATGTTTTCATTTTGCAGAATAAGACTCCTAGTTTTAAAAATCATTCCTGTCTACCCAGTGTTAAAAATAGCAAACATTTAACTAAAAGACAACTGACAGAATGGGAGAAGATATTTGCAAATGACATATCATAAAGGGTTAGTATCCAAAATCTATAAAGAACTTATCCAACTCAACACCCAAAAAACAAATAATCCACTGAAGAAATGGGCAAAAGACATGAATAGACACTTCTCCAAAGACATCCAGATGGCCAACCAACACATGAAAAAATGTTCAACATCACTCATCATCAGGGAAATACAAATCAAAACCACAAGGAGATACCACCTCACACCGGTCAGAATGGCTAATATTAACAAGTCAGGGAACAACAGATGTTGGTGAGGATGCGGAGAAAGAGGATCTCTTTTGCACTGCCGGTGGGAATGCAAACCGGTGCAGCTGGAAAACTGTATGGAGGTTCCTCAAAAAATTAAAAATAGAACTACCTTACAACCCAGGAATTGCACTACTAGGTATTTATCCAAGAGATAAATATGCTGTTTCAAAGGGGCACATGCACCCCAATGTTTATAGTAGCACTATCAACAATAGCCAAAGTATGGAAAGAATCCAAATGTTCACTGATGGATGAATGCATAAAGAAGATGTGGGGTGTGTGTGTGTGTGTGTGTGTGTGTGTGTATACACACATACATACACATACAATGGAGTATTACTCAGCAATCAAAAAGAATGAAATCTTGCCATTTGCAACTATGTGGATGGAATTAGAGGGTATTATGCTAAGCGAAATTAGTCAGTCAGAGAAAGACAAATATATGACTTCACTCATATGAGGACTTTAAGATACAAAACAGATGAACATAAGGGAAGGGAAACAAAAATAATATAAAAACAGGGAGGGGGACAAAACATAAGACACTCTTAAATATGGAGAACAAACAGAGGGTTGCTGGAGGGGTTGTGGGAGGGGGGATGGGCTAAATGGGTTAGGGGCATTAAGGAATCTACTCCTGAAATCATTGTTGCACTATATGCTAACTTGGATGTAAATTTTAAAAATAAATAAAATTTTTTTAAAAAAGAAAAGAAAACAGCCAACATTTGAAGCAAAGGTTAAGATACATTTTTATATCAAAAAATGTGGGGAAAAAAGAAGAGTATTAAAAAATCAGAGCTATCATTCTTTTTTATTTTTATTTCCCTGTAAAACATTTTAGCACTGTCATTTCTAATGGTCATGAAAAACAAATTATGCTAGGTTAAACAACTGACAAGTTGTTTGGGGGAAGGATGAGATGGTTTATGCCAGGCAGCATTCCAATCATCTGTGAAAAGCACAGCACGACCATAACAATTTAAATATTTCCAATATGCCCCTTCCATGTGGAAAAACATGCATATGTTGCAATTAATCAAGGTTAAGTAAAAAAGAATAATTATGGAACACATGCACATAACCTCTTGTCAATCTTTATTCTAAGAACTGGTGTCCTCAATACTTTAACTGGGTCTTACTTCTGAAGTGTTTTAATAGCAATGTTTTGTGAGCACAGGGCTCCACTGAAAATAGAGTACGTGGGTTGCATAAACAGGGAATAGTTTTCAATGTGACTAGCTGAATTCACTGGCTGTAAAGTATCTATGTAGGACTATATTTAAAAACATATTTCCTCAAGAAAAGAGGCTACATTTTACTCATCTGTGTTTCCCTAATGCCTACTTTATTTAGAGTAAAGAACATCTGTGGATTCCTTCCTTCTTCTTCAAAGCAGTCCACTTTGCATACCATTGATCAGTATCAGTTTTGAAAAAAAAAATGCTTCCATTAACGCTTCAAGTCATTCCAAATTGAAGACAAGATCATAAGAAATGTGGTTAAATAAGTAACAGGGTGAGTTAGATATGAATTATATAGACCCAGATTTGAAGCAAAATTCAATTGTGTCCCTAAGGTAAACATGGAAAGTCTAGCAATCAGGAAAAAAAGGGAAATCTAAAATAAAACAACCTAAGAGAGTCCAGCAGTGGGTGAAAGGTGGAAGTCTCAGGAGAAGGGTTAAGAACAGGCACCTGGGTGGCTCAGTTGGTTAAGTGTCTGACTTTGGCTCAGGTCACGATCTCACAGTTCCGTGAATTCAAGCACCACATCGTGCTCTCTACTGTCAACACAGAGCTCACTTCAGATCCTCTGTCCCCTTCTGTCTCTGCCCCTCCCCAGCTTGTTCTCTCTCTCCCTCTCTCTCTCTCTCTCCCTCTCCCTCTCCCTCTCCCTCTCTCTCAAAACTAAACATTAAAATAAGAAGAAGAAGAAGAAGAGTTAACAACAACTCTGGGGTGGGATGGGAATAAATAGGGCCAAGATTTCATAATAGAAAAAAAGGTGGGTGCTGAGCAGGTATCAGAGATCAGATGCAAATCTACCCTTTAGGATCAGGGTTCTGGTACTTCCAGAGGCAGAGGAGATCAAAAGAGAACTCCAGACCCAAGTGAGCCAGAGGATACCAGGTAGAAAACCAAGACGCAAACTCGAGACTTTTTCGTAGGATACAAAGCCAAAGCCACTTACACAGACCTCAGGGTGAAGACAAGTTAATATCAATGCTGCCTTGATATTTACAGCTCAATAATGGCTTTTACAGTTTTCTTGCCTAAGAGCAGAGCTGGCTCTGAAGCCTGGGTTAGGCTGAGCCTGCTAGTGAAAGTTAAGTGGCTCCAGATAACTGAATTAGTGCTGGCACATGAAACCAAAGCCAGTCAGCACTTGACAGAAGTCCCACCAGCAATAGGAATCTACACGACATATTCCACCACAAGTGTCCAAAATACTCAGAATCAGCAGCTGTAATAGCTAAATAGCCCAATTTAGTTCCATATTTTTTCAAAGGATCTCAAAGAGTATACCAAAAATCAACTCTATTTCATCCTCATAGTTTCCATGTAAAACACACAAGAGATAAACTGTATTCCAAATACAGAAACCCAATAAGAAGCATGTGAAGCCCTTGGCCAAAAAATTGCAAAGTGAATAATTATTCTAAGTGTCAGCAGCCTTTGACATGATTTTCCTCTTCTACCTCAAAACATCCTCTTTCATGGACTCCCATTATTCCAACTTTCCTGACTTTTCTCTTTCTTCACTAAATGCTCTTTTCCATGTTCTTTGCTCATTGTTCCTCCTCTTCTACATTTCCAAATATCAGGGACTGCCAGACTTCCTTCTAGACCTTCCATTCTTTGTTGTCATCTGTATCTTCTCTCATCTACTCATACATATAAATTCAAACTCATCTCAAGCACTCATTTTCCCCCTGAACTTCTTGTATCTAATTCTAATTCTTAATTAGCATTTCCACTTGGATGTCTAATAGATATCTCAAAATTAGCATGTCCAAAACCAAACTGTAATTCCCCACTGAGTTCTCCTCCCATCATCCATACCTGCTCCTCCTCACAGTCTTCCACATTTCAATTATTGATACTACCACTGAATCGGGTGCTCAAGTAAAAAACCAGAACTATTTTTGCATCCTTCTTTTCCTCGGCTCTCTCCCAAACATCTTCTCACTGCCTCCACTGTGGCCATCCTCCTACTAAGCTGGCACCACCTCTCACCTGGACTACCATAAAAGCATCCAACTCGTTTTTCTGACACCAGTCTTGCTCCAGTGAATCCCTTCTCCACCAATCAATTAGAGAGAGCGTTCTAAAACCCTGTGTCAGACGGTGTTTCTGCCCTTTTAAAACCTTTTGTTGGTTTTCTAGTGCAGTCAGAAATAGTCAAATTAATTACCCTGGGGTTCCAAGTCCTAGACAGTCTGGCCCCTGTCGACCTCCATACCTAACACTATCCCCACCTGCCACGCTCAAATCACTACAGCGGCAACAGCTTCCTTTCTGCTCAAGCACACCAAATCCATTCCCAGCTCAGGGCCTCTCTACGAACTGCTCCTCTTCTTGAGTGCCCTTCTGCCAGACCTCTGCATGTGTCGGGTCCTCCCTGTCATTTACTCCTCATTCAGAACATCACCTCTTTAGTGAGGCTTCCTTGACCAGGCAGGCAAAGAAAAGCAGCAGCTCAGTCACACTCTATCACATCATCCAATTTGTTTTCTTAGTATACATAATAATAAACTGAAGTTTTTCTTGTTTTTTTGCTGCCTCTCTTTATCTACTGGAATATAAGCTCCATGAAAACAGGAACATTAGCTGCTAAACTCCCAAGTGCCTAAAACAGTGAATTGCATCTACTAGGCACTCAATACGTATTTGTTGAATTAATGAACAAATAAAGAGAATGAGTAAATAAGTGAATGAATCAACATATAAACATTGGAGGACATGAGGTTTGAGGATGCGGAGAAGAAAATGATTGTAAATAACTTATGACATATTGAGTTTGACATCTTTGAAATATTCAAGTAGAGTGTCAAGAAGTCAGCTGGAAACATGGGTTTGGAGTTTAGCCCAGGAGCTATAAATGTGAGAGTCACAGGTACATAAGTTGTACACATAAGAGATTGTCTAAGGGAGTATATGAAATGACACAGAAAGGATCCTTGGGTAGGTGCAAACTTTAGAGGCCAGGTAGAAGCTAATGCATCCAATGAAAGAGACAGAGTAGAGTGGCCAGAGAGATAGACGGAAGACCAGAAGTATGTGGCATCATGGAAGCCAAAAGAATAAAGTATGGTTCAAGGAAAAGGAGCAATTGATAATGCTAAAAGCTGTTGAAAGGGCAAGGTAAGTACTGACAAATGGCTACAGAAATTTACAGAAATTGAGCATGTGTTATATAGTTTCCTGTATCCTTAAACAGTGTTCTGTAAGTCATTTGGGATATTTATTATTTCAATGATTTTTGCTATAGATTGCTTAGTTAAAAACTGTTTTACCTTTTTTATTTTACTGAGTTTCTAATTTTAATTCTAGTGAAGTTAACATACAGTGTTATATTGGCTTCAGTGTACTCTTTTATCTTTTTTATGATTCTTGTGTGTGTGTCTCTCTTCTCTTGCTATCAGGTCTGTCATTGTCACTTCTTACTGTTAGCAATGCTCTGCTTTTAAGAATATTCCCATTCTAACTTGTAGCTTTGTATTCTACTCTAGACTGAAAAGTCCAGTAACTCAGTATATATGGTCTCAGTCTATAAAACAGAAAAGCCCACAATAAGGCCAGGACCCTACAATGCATGAGCTTTAGATCACAAACTTTGTAGTACTACTTTTGACTACCAAAGGCTCTTTTTGCCTCCTTCCAATAATCAGCAAAGTTTAGAAATTGAAAATACAAAAAAGAGGTTTTCAAATAAATGTTATTACAATGATATTTAAGAATAATTGAATATAAAAATTCAGAAACAGCAAATGATGCAATGTCATTCCTTGTTTTAATAACACAAAAAATAAAGTGATCTGCCAAGTAAAAACCTGTAGAGTTATTAAAAAGTGAAATGACTAGACTTTATCATGAAAATTCAAATAACTGGATTTCAATGCAAAAAATACAATCCAAAGTCTAATTTACAAAATGAAAACATTATTTTCACATAAAATCTTATACACAAGGAATGAAGCTTATAAATGAGATTTTAGTAGTAATCACACCAGAATTACAAGTATATAAACATGTAACTAAAAAAATATTCTCCAAGAAAACATTTGAGCTATAATATACATTGCTGGATACATATTATAATATCTTAACTGCTTGACCAAAAAAACCTTTTCCATAAGTATACACTTCTATGCACAAGTTGTAAGCAACAGTATTCCATCTAAATATTTTGAAATATCTTAGCGTATTAAGTAAGCACTTTAAATGTCTTCATGAGGTCAGCTAGAACCACAGCCAACTTAACTTTTGCATATGGTAAAGGTATGAATAGTAGTTCACTTTTTACATATGGATAGTCAATTTACCCAATGCCATTTGTTAAAAATACTATTCTTTCCACTGAATTGCTTTTATATCTTTAACAAAAATCACTTGTCTATTTATCTGTAGGCCCATTTTTATTTATTTTTTTAAATGTTTTTATTTCTTTCTGAGACAAAGACATAGCATGAGCAGGGGAGGGGCATAGAGAGAGGGAGACAGAATCCGAAGTAGGCTCCAGGCTCTGAGCTGTCAGCACAGAGTCTGATGCGGGGCGCGAACCCACGGACTGTGAGATCATGACCTGAGCTGAAGTCAGACACCCAACCGACTGAGCCACCCAGGCGCCCCTCTGTAGGCCCATTTTAGACTTTGTTCTATTGGCCTCATTGTCTCTCTTTAATGCCAATGTCACACTATCTTGATTATTGCAGCTTTATAATTAGTATTAAAATCAGGTAGTGTTCATTCTCCAACTTTGTCATTTTTTTTAAGTTGTTTTGGCTATTCTGGCTCCTTTGCATTTCCTATGAATTTTAGAACCAGCTTGTCAATTTCTACAAAACAATGTAATATTTGAATCTCTGCCAATTAGCACTCTTTACAACATTACTCAGAAAAGGTTTCCTCCTCTGTCCCAACCTTGTATATACATACAGCATGTATAGCTAAAAGTATAAGAATTTTCCTTTGAACGCCTGCTCTGCTAACTGCATTTAACTTTAGTAAAATAACAGATTCTTAAAACAGGGAGGTCCATCTCCTCTAAATTCTGTCTCATTACAGCAATCACTTCAATGCTACTGGGGGGCCATACAAAAATATTTATCAGCTATGGCCCAAACACTATCTAACTAGTCAATCTGGTATAGCTTGAGGATGATAAGACATATTTTTACAACAAAAGTCTGAACAAATAAAAATAAACATTTTATTTTGAATATATGAAAATTCCTCATTTTACTATGCTTTGCTTTACTTCACATTGCAGATGATTTGCTATTTACAAACTGAAGGTGTGTGGCTGCCCTCTGTCAAGCATGTTCATAGGTACCACTTTTCCAACAGCATTTTCTCACTTGTGTCTTTGTGTCACATTTTGGTAATTCTCACAATATTTCAAACTTTTTCTTTATTGTTATGTTTGTTATGATGATCTGTGATCAGTAATCTTTGATGTTGCTATTGTAATTGTTTGGCATGCCATGAACCACAGAAATAAAAGATAGCCAACTTAATCTATAAACACTGCATGTTCTGACTGCTTCACCGTCTAGCCTTCCCCTCCCCCCACCCCGCCCCCATGTCTCTCCCTCTCCATGAGCCTCCCTATATCCTGAGACACAACAATATTGATATTAGGACAATTAATAACCCTACAGTGGCCTCTATAAGGGTTCAATTGAAAGAGTCAAACATTTCTCACTTTAAATCAAAAGCTAGAAATGATTAAGCTCAGTGAGGAAGGCATGCCAAAAGCAGAGACAGGCCAAAAGCTAGGCTTCTTGCCCCAGACAGCCAAGCTGTGAATGCAAAAGGAAAAATTCTTAAAGGAAATTAAAAGTGCTACTCCAGTGAACACATGAATGGGAAGAAAGCAAAACAGTGTCATTGCTCATATGAAGAAAGTTTCAGTGGTCTGAATGGAAGATCAAACCAGCCATAACATTCCCTTAAGCCAAAGCCTAATCCAGAGCAAGGCTCTCTTCAATTCTGTGAAGGCCCAGAGAGGTAAGGAAGCTACAAAAGAAGAGTCTGAAGACAGCAGAGCTTGGTTCATGAGGTTTAAGGAAAGAAACTGTCTCCATAACATACAAATGCAAAGTGAAGCAGCAGGTGCTAATGTAGAAGCTGCATCAAATTATTCAGATCAAGCTAAGATAATTAATGAAGGTGGCTTCATTGAACAACAGATTTTCAGTGTACACAAAACAGTCTTCTATTGGAAGATGTGATGTAAGACTTTCATAACTAGAGATAAGTCAATGTCTGGCTACAGAGCTTCAAAGGACACACTGACTCTATTAGGGGCTGATGCAGCTGGTGACTTTAAGTTGAAGACAATGCTCATCCACCATTCTGAAAATCCTAGGGCCCTTAAGAATTATGCTAAATCTACTCTGCCTGTACTCGAAAAATGGAACAACAAAGCCTATACAACACTATATCATCTGCTTACAACATGGGCTACTGAATATTTTAAGCCCACTGTTGAGACCCACTGCTCAGAAGAAAAGATTCCTATCAAAATATTACTACTCATTGACAATGTACCTGGTCACCCAAGAGCTCTGATGGAGATGTTAGACAAGATTCATGCTTTTTCTATGACTGCCAGCACAAAATCCATTCTGCAGTCCATGGATCAAGCAGTCATTTTGACTTTCAAGTCTTATTATTTAAGAAATACATTTTGTGGGGGCGCCTGGGTGGCTTGGTCGGTTAAGCGTCCGACTTCGGCTCAGGTCATGATCTCGCGGTCTGTGAGTTCAAGCCCCACGTCGGGCTCTGTGCTGACAGCTCAGAGCCTGGAGCCTGTTTCAGATTCTGTGTCTCCCTCTCTCTCTGCCCCTCCCCTGTTCATGCTCTGTCTCTCTCTGTCTCAAAAATAAATAAACGTTAAAAAAAATTAAAAAAAAAAAAAAAGAAATACATTTTGTGGGGTGCCTAGGTGGTTCAGTCAATTAAGCAGCTGACTCCTTATTTCAGCTCAGGTCATGATCTCACAGTTCCTAAGATCGAGCCCTGTTATCAGTCTCTGTGCTGACAGTGTGGAGCCTGCTTTGGATTCTCTCTCACCCTCTGTCTCTTTCTGCCCCTCCCTGCCTCTCAAAATAAATACACAAACATTAAAAAAATACATCTTGTGAGAGCTGCCATAGATAGTGACTCCTCTGATGGATCTAGGCAAAGTCAATTGAAAACCTTCTGGAAAGGATTCACCATTCTAGATGCCATGAAGAACATTCATGATTCATGGGAAGAAAACAAAGTATTAACATCAACAAGAGTTTGGAAGAAGCTGATTCCAACCTTCACGGACAATTTTGAGGGATTAGAGACTTCAGTGACAGAAGAACTGCAGATGTGATGGAAATAGCAAGAAAATTAGAATGAGAAGTAGAGTTTGAAGATGTGACTGAATTGCAGCAGTCTGATGACAAAACTTTAATGGACAAGGAGTCACTTCTTATGGATGAGCATAGAAAGTGGTTTCTTCACTCCTGGTGAAGATGCCATGAAAACTGCTGAAATGAGGAGTGCTGGGTGGCTCAGTCAGTTGAGTGTCTGACGTCAGCTCAGATCATGATCTCGCGGTTCGTGAGATCAAGCCCCACTTCAGGCTTGCTGCTGTCAACATGGAGCCTGCTTGGGATTCTCACTCTCTACCCCTCCCCCACTTAAGCTCTCTCTCAAAAATAAATATTTAAAAATAATAATAATAAAATAAATATCTTTAAAAAAAGAAAATTATTATTGAAATCACAACAAGGGAATTCACAACTACTCAACATCACTCATCATCAGAGAAATACAAATCAAAACCACAATAACATACCACCTCACACCAGTCAGAATGGCAACAATAGGCATTAGGCAACAACAGATGTTGGCGAGGATGCAAAGAAAGAGGATCTCTTTTGCACTGCTGGTGGGAATGCAAACTGGTGCAGCCACTCTGGAAAACAGTATGGAGCTTCCTCAAAAAATTAAAAATAGAACTACCCTACGACCTAGCAATTGCACTACTAGGTATTTACCCAAGGGATATAGGTATGAAGGGGGCACATGCACCCCAATGTATATAGCAACACTATCAACAATAGCCAGAGTATGGAAAGACCCCAAATGTCCATCAATGGATGAATGGATAAAGAAGATATGGTGTGTGTGTGTGTGTGTGTGTGCATACACACACAATGAAGTATTACTCAGCAATCAAAAAGAATGAAATCTTGCCATTTGCAACTACATGCATGGAATTAGAGGGTATTATGCTAAGCGAAATTAGTCAGAGAAAGACAAATATCATATGACTTCACTCATATGAGGACTTTAAGATACAAAACAGGTGAACATAAGGGAAGAGAAACAAAAATAATATAAAAACACGGAGGGGGACAAAACATAAGAGACTCTTAAACATGGAGGACAGAGGGTTATTGGAGGGGTTATGGGAGGGGGCATGGGCTAAATGGGTAAGGGGCTTAAGGAATCTGCTCCTGAAATCATTGTTGCACTATATGCTAACTAACTTGGATGTGAATTAAAAAAAAATTAAATTAAATAGTAAATAAAACATACAGTAAATAACATTTTTTTAAAAAAAAGATATGCACAGATTAAGATATGGGTTTTTTTAATATATAATGCTGCTGCACACATAACAGACTATAGTGTAGTATAATAGTATAGTGCAGACCTAACTTTTATATTCACTGGGAAACCAAAACATTCATTTGACTCACTTTATTGTGATATCTGCTTTATTATAGTGCTCTGGAACCAAACCCTGCAATGTCTCTTAAGATATGCTTGTACTTCCAGTTGATGGCATAAAACTAAACTGAAAAGTAACTTCCACTGACAAGATGCCTTTCTTTCATAAACTGCAGAAATTATTCTACAACTCAGACAATAGTCAATCCAACAAGTTCTTGAAAACTTAAAAAAGAAAAAGGAAAAAGGAAAAATTGTTCCTAGTATGAAGAAAACTTAATAAAACAGGTTGATTAGTGTATAAATTATCTAAATGAAGATAAATAAATTTAAACTATTTTAAGGCTTTCCTTAAGTGATTTTTTTTTAATCCTAAGGGATTTTCTAAGATCATCCAGCACTTAGCAAAACTCAATGCATTATGTGGTCAGCTAAAATGATGCTAACAGAAATGTACCTACAGAGAAAAACAAAATAAAGTTCTGATTCAAAACTCAGTACTGTGGTTTTTATAATTCAGATTGCACATAAACTAATATTTAGCTACAACAGTCACCAATTATCTCAATAGGAACTTAAATAATAGAAAACTTTCTCACATCCTTTAAAAATGAGTTCAAACATGGGGATAATCAATTACTTTTGCCAAACAGAAAATTAAAGGAGTTGAAACAATGACAATCAGTAAAAAAAATATGTGAGGAAAAAAAATTATCTGGCTTGGAAAACAAGTACACTCGTTTTAGAGGGTCTTGGAATATGAATACATTGCATGGATCACAATGAACAATACAATATCAATAACAACATATTGACTATTTGACCATCCAAATGTGTCATCATACTGAAAACTGATTTGAAATATGCTATATTATTTGACAACCCCTCTTAGTAATTCCATTATGGTAGAAGAGCCCATCCAAAATACCTGTATCCTTCCTCTTAAACCAAGCAATCTACATATAAACCATCCCTAAAGTAAAGTAAGTTTCCCCCTTGTTAACATTCTTGCAGAGTTAGCTATGCCTATACAGTATTCTGTAGTCAAGAACATGACTGATTAAGACTTTTTGGAGTCAGACCTGAGTTTGAAGGTTCTACCATTTCTTTATCACGTGACTTGGAAAGTCACTTGAACTTGCCCACACCTCAGTTCCCATCTCTATAAATGGAGTCTCTTTCACAGGTTACTGTGAGGAAAAGAGCATGGCCATTTCTGCTTCTTTCATCAAAGTTCTCCGGCTGGTTATATGAGCTCAACAAACTTATATTACATCAAAGAATAAATGAATTAAAGGATTTAACACATAGTAACCTCTCTTAAAAATATTCAAAGAGGGGCGCCTGGGTGGCTCAGTCGGTTAAGCGGCCGACTTCGGCTCAGGTCATGATTTCACGGTCCGTGAGTTCGAGCCCCGCATCGGGCTCTGTGCTGACAGCTCAGAGCCTGGAGCCTGTTTCAGATTCTGTGTCTCCCTCTCTCTGCCCTCCCCCCCCCCCCCGTTCATGCTCTGTCTCTCTCTGTCTCAAAAATAAATAAACGTTAAAAAAAATTAAAAAAATATATTCAAAGAAATTTTAAATGAATATGTAACAGCTAATCTAGATGGCAGAGGTCTTAGTCTAGAGATTAAATAAATTCAGGGTCTCACAGCTAGGAGTGGCAGTCCAGGATTTAAATCTAAACATTCTGACTCCCAAGGACAATCTGCTAACCATCCTATCCCAATTGCTTCTCATTATTTTAAGTTCTCTCCTCCTTGGAGCTTCCAATTGTCAGATTTTCACAGCTTCTTTATTCTCAACAGTTCCTTCTTTCCACCTACCACCCCCCTAGGTGGGCATTTCTCTAAGTCCAGAAATTACATGTGCTACCATGGTTCATGTTTCTGGGGACCCTGGAACCTTTGCCGATAAAAATGTACAAATTTACATATACACAAAATTTGGGGGATAATTTTACAATATTCACAGATAACTCCACCCTCTTCCTCACAGGTGTACTTAAAGCACCTAGTATTGGCTCCTACATAACAAACAATAAATGGTTTGTATCATTCTCATGATTATAATCTGTGCTTACCTAACAAGTCCCTACTTAAAAATCACTTCTACTAAAAACTCCCTTTGACTACTTCATTGACTATGAGAAATGCTTTTCTCCTCTGAAATTTTTAGGGCTCTCTGAATGTACTACTACTCATGTGATTTTACAGGCAGAAAGAACCTTAAAGAATTTCCATTCAATGTTTAAGAACATTCACATAGCATGTATGACATAGCATAGTCACTGTTTATATATCTTATCTCCAATGCAACAATGAAAGTACTTACAGAGTAGGGACTGTACCTTCTTTTTTTTTTTTTTAAACGTTTTATTTCTTTTTGAGACAGAGAGAGACAGAGCATGAACAGGGGAGGGTCAGAGAGAGGGAGACACAGAATCTGAAACAGGCTCCAGGCTCTGAGCTGTCAGCACAGAGCCCAACGCAGGACTCGAACTCACGGACCGCGAGATCATGACCTGAGCCGAAGTCGGCCGCTTAACCGACTGAGCCACCCAGGCGCTCCGGGACTGTACCTTCTATATCTTCAGTGTAACATCCTTTAAGGATACAGAAATAATTTTTCAAAAATCAGTGAAAGAATGGATACTTTTCACTTTAAACTGCTATTCACTATTTTTTCAAAGACTCATGAGGACTTGAATGTCTATTTCAGCATTTTAGAATGTCTAGTATTTTTTCCGCATTCAGCATGAATCAGCACTGTGGAGCAAAATCTTTTTCTGCACATTCTCTGTAGGACCTTTTTATGAGCCATCTCCTCCCATTCTCTAATCAGTTAGAGAGTAGCCTTGGATAAGACTCTGGAGAGTATGTTATTGCTCCCTGGACTTCATTTTAGTAAGAAGTTTAATACCATGAAAATATTATATTTTCAGTCTCCCAAAACATGTTCTGGCTTTTGTGATAAGGTTTCCCATTTCCTTGTGAACAAGTCTTCAATTACACATTGTGCTTCTTAGGTTACAGAACTGTGACTGTTTTCCATTCTGTAATATAATATATCCTTTCAAATAAGAGTTGATTTTTCTGGCCAGACAAAAATCTATTGCTTATTAAGAAACTGTAGGGGACACAAAGTGTTAAAGCTGTCATTCACAATCTTGAACAACTGACCCAAGTTAGAAAAAGAAGACAAAGTTATGAAAATTAAGCAAAAGATTTAAATAAAATTTCATATAGAAATTATCTAAAAAGCTTAAAATTTAAGATAGAAAGCACTGTCATAATTGGTAAACAATGGAGTACTTAGATGCTATGAGGATTTACCAAAAGGAAGGGTCTTTGGGCTGGGGTGGTCTGTAAAGGATTTATGGAAAGAACTGAATCTGAGTAGATTTAGGGAGATAGACAGAGTTGGGTTTTTGACCAATAAGAGAAAAGAGAACATTTAAAACTACAAACAAATGATAACAAAACTACCAAAGTGAAAAGGCAAATGGGAATTGGAGACAAATCAGCTCAGCAAATAATAACAAAATATCCAGTTAAAAAAATATTTGTGGAATGAATGAAAACATAAAGCACTTATGGAGGAGTATAAGAGACAGAATGCACACCTCTTTGTGGATAAATGTTGAATGAAATGTTCCACATAAAGCATTTTGCACAATGTTCATTCCATACTAAGCATGTAAACAATGGAGGCTATTAGGAAGGAAAGATGGTGGCAATGTAGGAGCATCCTAGGTTCTCCTCATTCCACGAACACAGATAACTATCAAATCATCCTAAATTCCCCAGAAATCGATCTGAATACTGGCAGAATAAACTCCACAACTAAAGGTAGCGAAGAAGCCACACTGAAGAAGGTAGGTAGTGTGGAAACCCTGTTTGCCAGAGAAATGGATTGCGACTGTAGGAGTTGGGAGGGAGCCTCAGTCTGTAGAAGAGCAAGAGACAGACTAGCACACAGGGTAGTGCTTGGGGAAAACAAACCCCCATAGCAATTTCTTGGAAAGCAAGAGGGCCTGGGTTTCATGAGTTCTTATAACCAATGGAGCTTAAAGCCTGCAGTTTTAAAACTGCTCTGGGAGAACTGAGGACATTGGAGCTGCTCTTGGAGAAAAGGCAGAGCAAACAGCCTGTGGACATACAAGGTGTAAACAGCAATCTGAAGAGCACCTGGGGCACAGGGTGGGGAGGTTATTTGCTCTTCTCAGAGCATGTCTCAGAGGCAGCATTCACAGAGAGACCCCCTGGGAACAAAGAAACTGGCAGGTGCCTTCTCCCTCCTCCTCCCTCAGCATAAACACAGAGCTACCTGTGAACCAACACAGCACCAACATTCACTACTTAACTTGCTTACATCAAGCCCCGCCTCCTCACTCCAGAAGAACTGCCCCTCCCAGCCACACTTGCCTCAGTCCCTGTGAGGCAGGCCCGTCTCCCAGGAGACCAACTAAACCCCTTCCCACACTGTGTCTCAACCCAGGAGTTTTGTAGGACCTAAGTTCTGGCAGCAATTATGACAGTTCTCATTTTACAAGCAGACCAGAATGTACCTAGTTAAACCTCATCACATACAGGCCAGAGACCAAACACTGCCCACAATAGGCAAAGAGAGCCTCTGAAGACAACTGGCCTGAAGGATAAAGTGGCCAGGACACAACAGCAAAGTGCATACAGCACACATTAGAGACACTCCTGGAAGCACTAGGCCCTGGGGAACAGGAGATACCACATTGCAGGGCACTTAGGACCACTTATTCATAAAGCCATTACCCTCAAAAACAGGAGACACAGCTGACTTTCCCAACACAGAGAAAAAGACACAGAGACTTAAGACAAAATGAGAAGATTGAGGAATCTGTCCCAAATGAAAGAACAGGACAAGGTCACGGCCAGACATTTAAGCAAAACAGAAACAAATAACATGCCTGATGGAGAATTTAAAGCAACGGTCATAGGTCCCTGGCCTTGAGAGAAGATGGGAAGACAGTGAAACCATTAACACAGGAATAAGGCAGAGATAAAGGGCTCAGTAAACAAAATGAGAAACTCACTTGATCAAAAGAACAACAGGCTGGAAAAAGCAGAGGAATGAATTAATGGCCAAGAAGATAGAGTAATGGAAAGTAATCAAGCTGAACAAAAGAGAGAAAAAAGAATTACACAAAACAAGGAGACTTAGGGAACTCAGTGATTTCATCAAAGGTAATAACATTCATATTACAGGAGTCTCAGAAGAAGAAAAGAGAGAAAGGAGGCCAAAAACTTATTTGAAAAAATAATAGATGAAAATTTCCATAATCTGGGAAAGGAAACAGATATCCAGATACAGGAGGCACAGAGAACCCCAAACAAAACCAACAAAAGCAGACCACACCAAGACATATTGTAATTAAAATGTCAAAATATAGTGCTCTCAAACATATTAAAAGCAGCAAGACAAAGAAAGACAGTTACATACAAAGGAAACCCTATAAAGCTATCAGCGATTTTTCAGCAGAAACTTTCCAACCCAAAAAGGAGTGGTATGATATATTCAAAGTGCTGAATGGGAGAAACTTGCAGCCAATAATACTCTATCCAGCAAGGTTATCACTCAGAATAGAAGGAGAGACAAAAAGTTTCCAAGACAAACAAAAGCTGAGTTCATGACCACTAAACCAGCCCTGCAAGAAATATTAACGGAACTCTTTGAGTGGAAAGGAAAGACCAAAATGACAGTCTGAAGGTAAGAAACATGAAAGCAGTGAAAAAGAATAGTTCTGTAAAACATCAGTCAAGGAACTCACAAAGTAAAAGGATGTAAAATATGACATTATATACCTAAAATATGGGGAGGAGAGGAGTAAAGAATGGGTTCCAGTTTAAATGACCATCAACTTAATATAGACTTCTATATGCAGAAAAGATTATATACAGATCTAATGGTAACCACAAATCAAAAACCACTAATAAATATGCAAAGAATAAAGACAAAGGAATCCAAATATATCACTAAAAAAAAACAGCAAACCATGAAAAAGAGAAAGAAAAGAAAGGATCAACAGTATCTTCAGAAACAACCACAAAACCAGTAATAAAATGGAAATAAATATATATCTATCAATAATTACTTTGAATGTAAAGGGACTAAACACTACAATCAAAAGACACAGAATGACTAAATGGATAAACAAGACCATCTATATGCTGCCTATAAGACTCATTCCAGACCTAAAGACACCTACAGATTAAAAGTGAGGGGATGCAGAAACATTTATCAGGCAAATAGAAGTCAAAAAAAAAAAAAAGCCAACGTAGGAATATTTACCTTATATTGGACAAAAAAAGATTTTAAAACAAAAACTGTAACAAGAGACAAAAAAGTACAGTATACAATAATAAAGGGACATGGGCACCCAGGTGGCTTGGTCAGTTGAGTATCCGACTCTTGGTTTCAGCTCAGGTCATGATCTCATGGTTCATGGGTTCAAGCCTTGCATCGGGCTCTGTGCTGACAGTGCAGAGCCTGCTTGGGATTCTCTCCCTCGCCCTCTCTCTCTGCCCCTCCCCTGCTCAATCTCTAAATAAATAAATAAATAAATAAATAAATAAATAACTTTAAAAACTTTTTAAATAATAATAAAGATACAATTCAAAAAAATGTAGGCTATTGTTATGACTCTTACAGTTCTTTTTAAGAATCAATATAAAACTAGTGCCTGAAATTTGACTCATACTTCATTTTATTTTTAAAACCTGTTGGGGAAAGAAGTTTACACAGAAAACAAAACTGAATTCTGATAATGGCTACCAAATTCTTTTCTGTTAACATCCTCAAAATAGAAATTCAAGAACTAATTGAAAGCCATTGGTAAAAACTGAGCAGTGAAGGTTAGAAGAAATGATAATTGTGTACACAGAACTATATATGTAGGATTGCAATTTATGGTCCTAATAGTGATTTTGACTAAAACCTGTCTTGGCCTTAAAAAATGATTTTAGAATGCAGTATCAGTGTAAGATGGAACTGTGTATTGGCACCCACTCCAATGAAAATTTGGAGGATAATTACACATCTTTTTTTCCAAATTTTTTAATGTTTATTTATTTTTGAGAGAGAAGGTGTGAGCAGGGGAGGGGCAGAGAGCGAGGGAGGCACAGAATCTGAAGCAGGCTCCAGACTCTGAGCTGTCAGCACAGAGCCCAATGTGGGGCTCGAACTCACAGACCGTGAGATCATGACCTGAGCCTAAGTTGGACACTTAAGGGACTGAACCACCCAGGCACCCCAGTGTAATTTATACATCAACAAAAATATTTTCATTTATCACATTTAAAACAGAATTTGAATCCAAAACTTATATACATATTCTTAGGACATATCTGTTGTACAAGTTAAGATATGAATTAACACACATGAACTCCTATTAATACCCATGACAATCTTGAGAAGTGTGTGTTACTAGGGTGCCTGGGTGGCTCAGTGGGTTAAGCATCCGACTTCAGCTCAGGTCATGATCTCACGGTTCGTGAGTTCGAGTCCCACCTCGGACTCTGGGCTGACAGCTCGGAGCCTGGAGCCTGCTTCGGATTCTGTGTCACCTTCACTCTCTGCCCCTCTCCTGCTTTCTCTCTCTCTCTCTCTCTCTCTCTCTCTCTCTCAACAATAAATAAACATTTTAAAAAAATTTTTTTAAAAGAAGTCTGTATTACTATCCCAGCTAAACTACAAGTTCTCTAGGCCTTAGTTTCCTAACTAAAATGATGAAGATGATGATGATGATGATGATATCCCTTAAAGGCTACACAAAATCAATGTTTACTAAAAGTGCTACCCTTAAAATCTTTAATATATATTACCTTATATTTACTATTCTTTAATAATTCTGAGTTTGTTATTAGATTCCTTTAAATAATTGAAGATGTAATGATTTTTATTTGTTTCCACTATAAAGCAAAAACAGGAGGAGGATGCAGAAAGAAACTACACAGGCCGAATTTTAAAAAGTACTTATTTTCACTTGTTTCAGTATAAATCTATGGTTTTGCCCCAGTGCAAGCCCCAAAGATTATACTGATGACTGTGTAATCAGTAGCTTTTAACCCTTGCATTCAATTTTAAATGACCTGAGAATTTGTTATACACCAAGCTTTTATTAATAAGCAGACACACATATCACAGGTTAACACCCACAACAACCCTGGGAAGCAGGTATTATTATCCTGGGTGAACTATAGCTTCTCTGTGCCTCAGTTTCCACTATGTACAATGGAAACAATAATAATATCACCTACCTCATAGGATTAGATAAGTCAATATATGCAAAGTACTTAGACAAGCAGCTGGTAAGTATGTACATGCTAAGTGCCATATAAATACTGCCATTAAACTAACGATAGGGGCACCTGGGTGACTCAGTGGGTTAAGTGATCAACCTTTGATCTCAGCTCAGGTCATGATCTTGTGATTTTGAGATCAAGCCCCATGTCAGGCTCCATGCTGAGCCTGGAACCTGCTTAGGATTTTCTCTCTGTCTCTCTCTCTGCCCCTCCCCAACTTGCATGCATGCATGCATGTACTCTCTCTCAAAATAAATAAACACCTAAGAAATATACAAGATAAAATAATTATAATAAAAGTTATTATTTCTGTATAACTAGAAATAAAGCTTTTCTCTATCAAAGCTAAATGACCCAAATGCAGGCAGAATCTGAGAAATGTTCCTACAGGCACCAGTTGTAACCACCGAAGCTCATGCTTGGGCAACACATCAACAGCATCAGTTTGTATTTGGTATTTGAAACTTACCTTGATATAGCAATCATTTATTTTCCCAATAGAAAATTAAAAACAGTATTTAAATTGACACTTATTTTTCCTCAGTATAGCTTAGTAAACAAATGTGACATAAGAATGGACTTTCATTCCAACATAACAATCCTTTGAGACTGATATTTTTAGAGGAAAAACATGGTAAGTTCTGAGTTTCATAATGACAGCATCATTAGAAGCCTGAACAGTAGTGAAGGTCCTTTGAATTAACAACAGATCATTTTGCATATGTATAGCACACGTATAGTGTTCAAAGCACCTGTATGTGCACTAGGTGATTCGATCTTCAAAACCATTTTCTGGAAAGTGATCATCAAAAAACCTAAGTGATTTCTTTATAAAGTCACAGGACTAAAAAATGGTGGAAATACAAAATTTAGATGATTTCACTCCTGGTCCCTAGTGCATTTCACCATACCACGCTGCCACAGTCTCGTGGAAATCTTCAGGAAGACATTGACATCATGGGAAGAACTGACATAGAAAATATCTCAGAAGTTATTTTTGACCTCTTGGGTCCCCTTAACACTTCTGAAAATACAACCATAAAAGGATAAGAATAACTGATGCCATTTATAAAATCTCTTTGAAAAAATTAGTGGCCAAACCCCTAGTCCCCACATTCTTGCCATCCATTTATTTTCTGCATGGGTTTCTTTTTCTCCTGACATTATGCTGGTGCTTGTTTTGATGCCCTTCTTATTCACTGTCTTTCTCTAGATAAAATTTCTAATTTTGGGTTTGAAACACAACTGTATGTTTATGACTTCCAAATCCACAGAGCTAGCCTAGATTTCCCCCCCAGGCTGCACACTTGAATATCCATCTGCTTGAATATGCTTCAAGCACCTAAGCTCATCATTTTATCTGAATAAACTTTTAGTTGTCTCTGTTTACTTGACATCACCATCACTGACCCAGTAATCCAAACTAGAAATCTGGAAATACCTTGTTCTTATTTCTACCTGGATATCTACTTTTTCCTTTTTCCTTTATTTTACTTTATTTTACTTTATTTTATTACTTTATTTTATTTTATTTACTTTATTTACTTTATTTTATTTTACTTTATTTTACTTTATTTTTCCTTTTTCCTTTATTATCTTTTTACTATAATGTTTAATAATATAGAAGAAAACATATGAATGGCATCCATATAATGACTGACAATAATAATTCTAGCACCCATACAGCCACTTGCAACACAAGAACCAAAACCGCCCAATACCATTCTATCCTCCTATGTTCTTCCCCATTCCATATCCCTTCCTTCATCTCCTCCTCCATGGAAGATAACCATCATCCTTAATTTTGTTTTTAATTTTTCCTTTTCAATATTGGTTTATTTCATATGTATGTATCTCTAAACATTATTCGGTTTTGCTTGTTTTTAAGCTTTATAAAAATGAAGTCACTCCCCTGGGACTTGCTTATTCATTCAACATTACACTTGTAAGATTCATTCATGTTAATGCAATTAACCATGTTAATGGTGATGCAATTCGCCAGTTCTACATACTATTTCATCGTGAGAATTAATTAGGAAACATAATTTTAGAAATATATAATTTACAATATCATCAGAAACTATATGATGCTTAGAAACAAACCTAGCAAAAGATATGTCAGATAGGTATATCTATCTGACTTTACTTTCTTAAAATTTCTTGACTACCCTCAAATCCCTACCACCAATGCCAAGTGAGGGAAGCCCTCATCAACTCTTACCTGGGCAGCTTACCACACAGTTGCACCCTGAGTATTGATCCATTCAGTCCACCTTCCCCATCATCATCACAGCAATCCATTTAACATGGAAAGATGACTATACCATCCCCTTGCCCAAATGCCTTTGAAAATTCTCTTTTGTCCACAGCTCCTCATGTACCCCACCCCAGTCTCTCACTCACACAAACACTATACACTCCAGCAACTTCAGTGTGTTTCTCACCTCCAAACTTTTATTCCAACTTACTTCCCACCCCTTTTCTTTGTTCTTCCAAATATACAGGCATCTCCACACACATTCACACACATCACTGCACAAAACACACACACACACACACACACACACACACACACACACAAACACACACACATTCACCTGGTTAGCTACTATTCATTCAGATTCAGCATGAGCGTCTACTCAACAAAGTTTTCGTGTGATGCTACCCATGCCCCTTGCCTGTGAGATCAGGTATCTCTCCTCTAAAATATCATGTTAGGTATAGTTATGATTATCGTAATGATTGTGCTTATGATAGTAGCTTTCTCATTTCATTGGCCACATTTGCTATTTAAGTTTCAGACTCCCCTTCTGGTCTATGGGTTCCTCTAGGTCCAAGACTATCTTGCTTTCGTCTCTGATTTCTCTCTATCTGCCATAGAGACTAAAATAAACATTACACTCAGTAAATACTGAAAAAAATATTTTTTTTTCCTTTATAAAAAGGTATTTATTTATTTTGAGAGAGTGCACAAGCCAGCAGGGGAGGAGGGAGAGGGAGAGAACCCCAAGAAGTCAGTGCACAGCCTGATATTGGGCTTGAACTCACAAACTGTGAGATCATGACCTGAGGCAAAGTCAAGAGTGGGATGCTCAACTAACTGAGCCACCAAGGCATCCCAAAAATTAGTCCTTTCTTAATTGTTCTCTGTAACTATGAAAGTTAGGGTCTTACTTTATTATTATTTTTTTTAACATTTACTTATTTTTGAGAGACACAGCATGAGTGGGGGAGGGAAAGAGAGAGGGAGACACAGAATCTGAAGCACACTCAAGCCTCTGAGCTGTCAGCACAGAGCCCAACGCAGGGCTCAAACTCATGAACCGTGAGATCATAACCTGAGAGTCTGACACTGAACTGACTGAGTCACCCAGGCACCCCGGATCTTATTTTAGAACATTATCTTCTTTTGGAAATGATCGGATTTATCATGTTTTATAAATGAATATTTGTCAAATTTTCTTTTTTGTTTGTTTTTTGAGAGAGAGAGAAAGAATGCATGCACACTTGAGCTGGAGAGGAGCAGGGAGAGAGAGGGAGAGAAAATCCCAAGCAGGCTCTACACTCAGCATGGAGCCCAACGCAGGGCTCGATCTCATGACCCTGGCATCATGCATGACGTGAGCTGAAATCAAGAGTCAGATGCTCAATCAACTGAACCACCCAGGCACCCCAAATATTTGTAAACTTTTCTAAAGCACAGTGGTACATAGCCTCCATGTTTTTAAGCAGTTCATTACCCAACGTATTCATGAAAATAATACATTTATGTTAACGTCTCCCTGATTAGGAGATAACATTTATTCAGCAACTCACCTATTCAAGAGAGTAAAACCCAAGAGTCCATCCAGCTAGAACTTAAAAATTGAAGGTTGCTATCACATAATAGTATATTCATATATGTACTTTAAATTGTTATTTTAACATGCTGAACCACGTGTTTTAAAAAGATCATATCAATTTAAGCTGTTCTAACAGAACTTCTCTACCTTCAAATTGTGGTGACATTTTATTAGTAAGCTAAATATCCCTAATTAAAACCAATCTGCTTAGCATAAAATCACTCTAATTCATTAATTCTCTGCTGAGAATATATTTTTAGCTATCTCAAAAAAATTGCATAATAAAGTGTTGCCCCAGTTTCCTCAATTGTAGTTATCCTATTTGAAATGCCACAATATGAGAATGTTTTCATTAAAAATCATCCTTCTTCTGGTGGTGTTTTCTACTGGTGTGGCTCAGAATTTTCTGGGCTCATTACCAAGGACTAAACCTCCCCTTGTAGAAATGAGCAAGCACACTAATTGAAATAAAAGGTGATCAGATATAAAATGTCACTGCCCCCAGAGGGAACTGAATTTCAACAGTGAGAATACTAAGCAGCACAGTGATTTAAGAGCATTAACGTTGACAGTCACTTTGCTATCTTAAGAAGATTTCAAGGAATAATACTAGGCACCCAGAAACCAAAGAAGGTTAAGAAATGTATGAGGAGAAACAAGGTTCTTTGCTAGCTACCTCAGAAGGTTCCAGACCCAGTTCTGAGAAGCATTGTTTTCCCCTGCCATTTGAGCAAAGTAAAATGGTAACCTTATTACGCAGAGGAAGAATGACACAAGCTGGAAAAAAGAATCAGGACCCAAAATTCTCAACAGGCTGAAATCATCAGTGAAATGTAACAAAAGAAATTTATTATCATAATAAATATAAAGTCCTGCTCTTAAATCAGGACTGCAAATAGAGAATCCGGGCAAAGTACAAAAAAGAAGAGTTGGCAATCATAGCAGATGGCAAGTTCAATATAAACCAATAATAAAACACCCCTACCCAGAACGTGCTGTGATCTAAGACTGCATTCATTGTAGTTCAGTGTCCTAAACACAGGAGCAGCTGTCCTTCAGAATAATGTGCTGGGTAGACCACACAGGTATCACATACAGTTTTGGATATGATCCTTCAGGGTGTTTACTGAAAACATGGAATGTATGAAAAAGGATAATGACCACAATAGTGAAGAAACACAACCTCACACCCAAAGCTTTCCTAAAGAAAATTAAAACAAAAACTTAACAGGGATTCAACGCCTTTTATTCTGAACACATTTCTTTCAAAACTAAACCTTCTCGACACCACTCCACTCCCAACTATTAGCATTCCTCTAGTTAAAAAATTTTTTAATGAGGTAAGAAAAATGAAGATGCAGAAAGGTACTGTAAATTAAAAAATAGAGCACAGGGTACACTGAATGCTTCCCTAAGTTCCCATCTACTTAAAGCTCAGATAACTGCTTCACTGAAAGTGCAAGATAATTTGCCTAAACTTCTAAAACCACAAATAATTGTCAAAATTGAAGATGTGAATATGGCATATAATTACAAGGGAAATTAATAGTCAGGTTTGTAATCTGTAGATAATAGTAAATATCGCATTCAGCTAGGATATGAAGTTTGAAAGAAATACATCTTCAAGAACCAGAAATGAGTGTAAGGTCATAAATTTGCTAGTCCTCTAGATATATGCATCTAATACAAACTAAATAAGCAGATCATCTCTTATCTGGTGATCTTTATTAATAAAAAATTGAATGTTTTAAAGCTTTGAAGTATTTTTCTCCACAAAAGGACTATTATTAAATGCCTAGAATCAATAACCATTTATATAATTACCATGATATAACTACCTCTGTGAATGAAGAAAATAAAATAAACAGGACAGTGTTTTATTAATATTTTGACTATAAAATCAGTGCTATTAATGATGATAAATACAAAGTCTAGCTCCCTAAAAGAAACATAATTTTTAAATGTAGACATATTACTATTATAGTAGAAACTCCTTTGCTTTCTACAACAGCAGCAAAGAAACAACCAAATATTTTTTTTTGATAATTCACATTGTAAAATAACTCTTCAAAATAGCAAATAAATTTACTGGTCTATCCATTTAACTTGCCCATGCTAAATTTCATGACATTAAATTTTTGTGGAATACAAACTTCTACTGTATTTTCACCTATTAAAGTTTATACTGGTAAGATCTCACAAGATCTCAAAGTCTGCATTCAGTGGAGATGGAGAAGAAGCCATTAAGTCATTCTAGGAGCACTTAAATGATTGTTTACCATTTTACAGGAGTTATACTTAGGTGCTTGGCTACAAATCTAATCATCTCTGCCTTCCAGAGCTTACTGATTACTAGACAAGGCAGTCAGATAAACACCAAGTTACAGCACAAAGTGATGGGTGTTATTAGAGAAGTCTATGCAAAGTGCTGGGGAATATTAGGAAAAGCACAAATAATTAAGGTAAGGAGGGTGTTGGATAAGGTTTATAGAAGAGGTGGCATCTGGCTGAAGCCCTTTTCACAAGAGAACAGAAGTACATCAGAAAAAGAAAATGACTGAAGGAATTCCAGACAGAACAGCCTGAAGAATGCCATATTTACTGTTGCTGTAGAGGACTGAGTGAAAAACACCAGAGAAAATGAGACTGGAAAGATGAAACGAAACTTGGAAGGCTTTGGGGGAAAATACTAATATCCAGGAACCTAAGCAATCCTAAATCCTAAATTGTATTTACATTTTAGGTAAAACAACTTCCCACTGCCTTGTCAACCCTTCTATTACTTGAGCTTGCATTGCAGTAAGTCCTCTAGATAGAATTCTTTTTCTTTTAGTATTTATTTATTTTGAGAGAGAGAGAGGAGAGAGCACCTGCACGCCCAGGGGAGGGGCAGAGAGAGAGGGAGAGAGAGCATCCCAAGCAGGCTCCATGCTAAGTGCATCCCAAGCAGGCTCCATGCTAAGTGCAAAGCCCGATGTGGGGGTTCGATTGCATGAACTGTGAGATCATGACCGGAGCTGAAATTGAGAGTCAGACACTTAATTGACTGAGCCACTCAGGGGCCTCAGTCCTCCAGATAGAATTCTTAAAACATTTTCTTAACACAAGATACTTCCCTGCTCAGAAATCTAGAATGGCACTCTGTCTTTCACCACAAAATTCCAAATTCTTCTATCAACTTTTCAATGTTCTCTCTAATCAGGCCTCACCCTGTACCAACTCAGCCTCATCACCAAAGTGGAAGGAGAGGTCTGCTCACTGTCTCCTGTGTATCCCATTCTCAAGACCTAACTTCAAATCTGACTCTCCACCTAGATCATCACCCAGTTTGCCTTCTATTGTTCTGAAGTTTACATCACATCAGGGCCTCTACTGTACCTTCTCCACCTCCTCAAACCCACTTTGATCTCTCCTTTCCTTGAACTCCTTCTACACTGAAAGTCACAACTACACAGCTTATCACTCAATTGTCAATTCCACCCTGTGCCTCCCCATACAGGAACTAAGACTTTTACTTCAACTATATGCCCATCAGGCCTTGCAAGTATTATGCAAACTGTACAAGATGGAGTTGGTAATGTGTCAAATAAATAAATAGTTTTGGTTGGCATTGGGAACAGAGAACAACAGTTTTTAATCTTTTAAAAAACATGAAAATCTTGATTCTTCTAAATTTTAGAGCACATCAAATTTTTATTTTAATGTCTTACTTCTAGCTAAACATTACTGTCATTATCACCCAAGCCATCCTTGTATGGCACAACACGAGAAGGAGAAACCTGTCCAAGTGAAGAATGCACAATCCAGCAGTGAAAGAATTAAAGAAGACTTTAGGAAACTACTGCCTAGGGATTCACAATGTCAGCTTATAAGTGCTATGCTTAGGACACCATATATACGTCAGAGAAGAGAAAACTAAAGACCAAATAGGCTATGCATTGGCCAAGGCCATACAATAAATCATTTACTGACACTCAGTTTTGCTGCCTAAGCAGAAAATCTGCCTCTTTAGAAAGTTGATTATTCAGAAATATATTCCTTGACTAATAAATTAAAACTTTAGAGCATAAGAATGTTTTTCCCAAACATAAGCACACTTCAGGGGCAGAAAAGCCATGTGGATGACAAATTAGGCTTTTATAATGCAAAGCATTGCATGTAAAATATTTCAAAATCTGGTTTCTATTTTAATACTTTGCCACTTGATAACCAAGTAGGCACCAAGTCCTACATTTATCAAAAGAGGTCGAGATATGACCTGCCTTGAGATCAAATGTAAGTTTTATCAAAGTTATGATCATGTTTTAAGTAAAAAAACAGGAGGGCACAACAGTCACCAGGATCCTTACAATTGATACAGCAACCACCAAGTTTCATTATCTGAACTAAGAACTCAGGAAATATGAGGCTAGTAGAGTTTACAATATCTTAAAGAGAATTTAACCTTAGGAAAATGTGTATGTGATTAGTCACACTGTTTCTTATCTAACACCTTTGGGAAACAGAGCACAAAAATCAAAGCATGAGCAAGATGGTATAGCACATCCTCATTCCCCTGCCCCCAAAATAAGCAATAGTTTCTATATATAACTAAGCCACAAATTCATAGCAATTAGGTACATGGACAAATGGTATTTTAACAGCTTTATTGAGGTGTAATTGATACAGAATTGTATTACTCAGGGTTTTCTAGATTATGAGAACCAGTAGGATGGATGGATGGATGGATGGATGGATGGATGGATGGATGGATAGGCAGGTAGGAGGTAGGTAGGTAGATAGAAAGATATAAAGATATACATGTATATACACATATATAGAAAGAGATTTTTTACAAGAGATTGGTTCACATGGTTATGGAGGCTGAGAAGTCCCTCAATCTGCCATTTGCAATCTCAAGACCCAGGAAAACCAGTAGTATAATTCCATTTAAGCCTGAAACACCATGGAGGAGAAGGTAGTAAGTCCCCATCTGAATCCAAAGGTTCTACTACCAGAAGCACCAATGCCCAAGGGCAAAAGATGGATGTTTCAGCTGAAGCAGTGAAGGCAAACCCACCTTGCCTCTGCCATTCATTTGTTTGTTCATTCATTTAAATTCAGGCCCTCAACAGACTGGATGATGCTCACATGCATTAGTGAGGGTGATTCTCTTAGTCTATCAATTCAAATGCTGATCTCTTCTGAAGACACTCTCATAGACACACCCTAAAATAATGCTCTACCAGCTCTCTGGACATTTCCTTAGCACATAAAATTAACAATCACAACAATAACACACACATACTTAAAACATTCAGTGTGGTAAGTTTTGATCCATGTAAACCCTGTGAAACCATCATTGTGATCAAGTACATAGCCATCACAATCCAGAAGTTTCCTCATGCTGCTTTGTAATCCCTTCCTCCTGCCATTCTCCACCCTTCCTCCAAAGCCACTGATGTGCTTTCTGTCATTACAGACTAGTTTCCATTTTCTAGAAATTTATATAAATAGAATCATACAATACATATACTCCTTTTGTCTGGCTTTTTTAACTCTGTATAATTATTTTGAGATTCATCCATATTGCTCAGTGTGTATTAGTTGTTCACACCTTTTTATTGCTGAGCTATATTCCATTATATGTAATATTCCACAATGTTTATCCATTCACCTACTGATGACCATGTGCAATGTTTCCAGTTTTTGGCTATTTGTGTACAAGTCTTTGTGAAGACAAATGCCCAATTTCTCTTAGGTAAATGCCTAAGATTAGGCTGGCTGGTTATATGGTAGGTGTATGTTCAACTTTCTAAGAAAGTTCCAAACTGTTTTCCACAGTGGTGTACCATTTTACATTATATATCAACAGCGTATGAGCATTATAGTTCCCCTACATCCTATTCAACACTTTGTAGAGTCACTCTTTTTGATTTTAGACATTCTAATAGGTGTATAGTAATTACCTTGTTGAGGTTTTAATCCACATTTCTCTAATGCTAATGATGTTGAGCATATTTTCATGTACTTATTTTTCATTTGTCATTAGCTAAAACTAGGGCAAATTATTATGAGGTAATGTTCTTCCATTAGGGTACAACAGAAATATTTTGCTTATAATATTTAAAATATTTTCATTTAAATAAAGACAATTAATTAATTCTAAAATTTCCCATATTAATAACATTTTACAAATGGCACAGCTATTTATTTCATAAAATCAGTAAATTCTTGAGGTTTCCCTATAATTACAAAGATAACATAATTCATCTTTTAGTCACTTTTATACTTTTCCCTTATGGAAAAAAAATCATAACAGATAAGAATATTCTCCTTAGTAGAACAACAGATAAAATCTGAGAGAGCTATATTTTCAGTTCCTAACCAATATGCCTAAACAAATTACATCATTGAGGAAGTCACATAATACTGCATTTTTTGCAGAGCTCTTCAATGCCTGAATACTAGGAAGTAGAATCATCTTCACAATTTAGTTGTAGTTTACACATCTTGACCTTAGTGCTTCCTCTTATCTAGATTCTGTTTTAAGAACAAGAGTCACTTAGTGTTTTGGTTAAATTATCATTTAGGAATTTGGTTCCTTCAGGAAACTCATCTGTTTGAGGAAGTATGTTAACAGGGGTTCCAGCAGAACCGGCAACATGTAGTAGCTGTTTCCCTTGGCAGCACTTCTTTCAATTGCCCGTGTTATCAGCGAACAAGTGCCTTCCTTCTTCCCTCCAGAAGTGATCAGATCAATGAGAAGCTCTTTCAGATGTGAGCCTATGTATATGTATATACATATATTAGACATTTTCAACTTGGTATTAGCCATTTGGCAGTGTATAATATTTACCCTTCCATGCCAAACACCAGAACCCTAAAAAATAAAAATGACAGTTTAACTTAGGTATTCAAATTAAGAAATATCAGGGTTCTTAATGCAGCTCATTCTGGTTTTTTTTTTTTTTGTTTTCCAGTTTCCTCGTTTATTTTTTAATTTGCATCCAAATTAGTTAGCATATAGTGCAATAATGATTTTAAGAGTAGAATCCAGTGATGATTCACCCCTACATATAACACCCAGTGTTCATCCCAACAAATGTCATCCTTAATGCCCCTTGCCTATTTAGCCCATCCCCCCTCCCACAACCCCTGCAGCAACCCTCCGTTTGTTCTCTATATTTAAGAGTCTCTTATGTTTTGTCCCCCTCCCTGTTTTTATATTATTTTTGCTTCCCTTCCCTTATATTCATCTGTTTTGTATCTTAAATTCCACATGGGAGTGACATCATATGATATTTGTCTTTCTCTAATTTCGCTTAGCATCTAGTTCCATCCACATAGTTGCAAATGGCAAGATTTCATTCTTTTTGATTGCTGAGCAATACTCCAGTGTGTGTGTGTGTGTGTGTGTGTGTGTGTGTGTGTGTGTGTGTATCACATCTTCTTTATCCATTCATCTATTGATGGACATTTGGGCTCTTTCCATACTTTGGGTATTATTGATAGTCCTGCTATAAACATGGGGGTGCATGTGCCCCTTTGAAACAGCATACCTGTATTCCTTGGATAAATACCTAGTAGTGTAATTCCTGGGTCATAGGGTAGTTCTATTTTTAATTTTTTGAGGAACCTCCATACAGTATTCCAGACTGGCTGCACCAGTTTGCATTCCCACCAGCAGTGCAAAAGGGTTCCTCTTTCTCCACATCCTCGCCAACATCTTTTGTTGCTTGAATTGTTAAATTTAGCCATTCTGACTGGTGTGAGGTGGTATCTCATTGTGGTTTTAACTTGTATTTCCCTGATGATGAGTGATGTTGAATGTTTTTTCATGTGTCTGTTAGCCATCTGGATGTCTTCCTTGGAAAAGTGTCGATTCGTGTCTTTTGCCCATTCACTGGATTACTTGGTTTTTGGGTGTTGAGTTTGATAAATTCTTTATAGATTTTGGATACTAACTCTTTATCTGGTATGTCATTTGTAAATATCTTCTCCCATTCTGTTGCTTGCCATTTAGTTTTGGTGACTGTTTCCTTTGCCGTGCAGAAGGTTTTATCTTGATGAGGTCCCAGTAGTTCATTTTTGCTTTTGTTTCCCTTGCCTCCAGAGACGTGCTGAGTAAGAAGCTGCTGTGGCTGAGGTCAAAGAGGTTTTTCCCTGCTTTCTCCTCGAGGATTTTGATGGCTTCCTGTCTTATGTTTAGGTGTTTCATCCATTTTGAGTTTATTTTTGTGTACAGTGTTAGAAAGTAGTCTAGGTTCAATCTTCTATATGTCACTGTCCAGTTTTCCCAACACCATTTGCTGAATAGAATGTCTTTATTCCTTTGGATATTCTTTCCTGCTTTGTCAAAGATTAGTTGGCCATACACTTGTTGGTCCATTTCTGGGTTCTCTATTCTGTTCCACTGATCTCAGTGTGTTTTTGTGCCAGTACCATACTGTCTTGATGATTACAGCTTTGTAACACAGCTTGAAGTCCAGAATTGTTATGCCTCCAACTTCGGTTTTCTTTTTCAGGATTGTTTTGGCTACGCAGAGTCTTTTCTGTTTCCACACAAATTTTAGGATTGTTTGTTCTAGGTCTGTGAAGAATGCTGGTGTTATTTTGATAGCGATTGCATTGAATATGTAGATTGCTTTGGTAGTATCAACCTTTTAACAATATTTGTTCTTCCAATCCACAAACATGAAATATTTTTCCTTTTTTTGTGTGTGTCTTCTTCAATTTCTTTCATAAGCTTTGTACAGTTTGCAGTGTATAGATATTCCACATCTTTGGTTAGGTTTATTCCTAGGTAACACAGCTCATTCTTAAAACATCTCAGTATTAACTTCTACTTCCCTTATCCATTATAAATTAGTACCTTCATTAAAAATTAGTGAGACTGTTTAAATTGGCAGGTATTAAGTGATTTACCAATAAAAATTTGCTCGTATAATGTTTTAACACTTTCCAAAGTGTTTTCAAGTACATTATTTTATTTCTCTAAAATACTGTATTTGTCTCATCAGCTGTCAACAGATTGAAATGCTGTCCATTACAAATAGAGGGTTTTAAAGATTACAAATAATTTATAAAGAACTTGGAACTTACTGAAGATGGATTACCTTAAGGTGCTAACTTTGGGTAGAAACAAACTATAGCCACCTAAGTGGTATGGTTTTAAGAGCTTGAAAATCCCCTACAGATTAAAAATAATCAAACAAACACCATCCTCTTTCCAATAGAAAACTCAAGTAATAGAGATTAATTTCTGTAAGTAAAGTTTCTCAATTTTTTTGGTTAATATTCAAAGGCCTATGGGATATTAACACTTTAAACTGTATCAATTACTTATATCTGAGTATAAATGAGCTTACTAGATATTCTTGGAAAGGCTTTCGAGCTACTAAGTGTATATGAAAATTCAGGGACCTGGGAGAGATGAGATAGCACAAAGAGTAAAAATGAATATAGACACGGCAGGTCAGGGCCAAAGGAAACAAATTTAATTTACTTAACTACTTCTGATATATCCTATTTTAGAGAAACTCTGAAATTCTATATAAATACTAAGGAAAGTTATTGCTATTAATATACCTGAAATTATATTTTTTTTTTACAGAGACAGAACATACAAGTGGGGGAGAGGAGCAGAGAGAGAGAAGAGAATCTTAAGCAGTCTCCACACTCAGCACAGAGCCCAATGCAGGGCTCGATCCCATGACCCTGGGATTATGACCTTAGCTGAAATCAAGAGTCAGACACTCAACCAACTGAGCCACCCAGGCACCCCTGAAATTATTATTGATAATCTTTTGACAGTGAAGTCAAATAAAAGTGTTTCATTATTTACTGTGAAATACTGATTTTTCTCAGCCTGTTATGATGAAATTTAAAACATTTAAACTCTGAGCATTGCTTTTGAAAAATATCTAAGCCCAGTCAAATTAGAAGCCTTGATGGATAATATACAACCATTTCCCCAACATGCATACACACAAAACCTGCTGGGAGAAATTAACCTAAGGACAGTATAGTACACACGCACACACACACACACACACACACACACACACACGTCCTATAGATTATAACTCTTATGAAGCTCATTATAAAGCTAGAGGCTTAAAGAGAAGAAACGAAGACTCAGTCCAAATGCAGCCACCTGATCCACAGGAACCACAAACCTCACTAGGTCTACCTCCATGCTACCAGCAAAGTAACAGATAGCTGCTCCCTATTCTTCTTGTCTGACTTCTGATATGTGTCACTGCATGGTAATCCCACCACTCTCCCCAAATGAAGTGGAAATGCAATGGATACTTCACCAAACTGCACAGTATTTAGCATATTCACATACACACTTACCACAACTTCACAAATACATTATCATCCAGCCAAAAGCAAGTCAGCAGGGAAAGGATGCTTATCAATCTTCATTAGCTTAGCACAGCTCCACTAGTCTCCCTCAATTCTATGGAAATATACAGGTATCAACAGCCTATACAAGTTGGCTTTTATGAAGTCTGAAGGGCTATCCATTTGCTTCCTCAGTTTATTATTTAATTACAGGCATTTAGTTAAGGTAATTGAATTTTAACTTAAAAATTATACATCTGAACCCACACTTCTGTAATGTGTTTACACCTTTAAACAACTATCCTTGTGAGGTTCTCAGACTGCACATCATCTAACATTTAACTCCCACCAGTTGGAATAACTGAGGCAAGGCCACTTATTTTAGGTACATGTATAATCCTTACAGTAAGGATGGCCTCATGAACTAATTTCCCTTTCCTTATTATCCTTGCCATTATTCTTTCTAAGACCAACATTGGGATGGTTTGTGGTTTGTTTTTTTTTTTGCAACTTCCAAGAGATGATGAAGCAAGCAAAAGCAAACAACAATAAACAGTCCTGACAAAATTCTTCTTAAGATTCTTGTTGAGAGGCACCTGCGTGGCTCAGTCAGTTAAGGGTCTGACTTCAGCCCAGGTCATGATCTCATGGTTTGTGAGTTCAAGCCTCATGTCAGGCTCTGTGCTGACAGCCTGCTGCAGATTCTGTGTCTCCCTCTCTCTCTGCCCCTCCCCTGGTCATGCTCTGTCTCTTTCTCAAAAATAAACACACACACACACACACAAAAAGATTCTTCTTGCGAAGAAGTCATATTAATGGTAACCACTAATATGGTGACATTGCCATATCAGTGGGAACCATCTGCAGAGTCTAATGGAGGTAGATTTTAAGGTTAAGTTCTAAATGTGACAACTACAAACCCAAGTCCTATTAACTCATCCACCTGGCGCCAGGCAGCCTCCTCTGTCACCTAAAAATGTCTGAATTTCACATCCCTATAGTAGCTTGAAGGCACCATCAAGATTTTAGCAAATTGGTGTTTTTAACTTGAAAAAAACTGCCTCACTCATCTGGTATTCTATATTTCTTTGGGAGCTTCTATAATGGGGAGACATATTACAAAAAGAGAGAGATGTGAAAGAAATAGTTTAAGGTAAACTCTTTCTCTGGGAGATATAAATGTTAAGGTTTTTTCATCACCTCAGAGCCATAAGCCAATGCCCAAAAATGACCCTGGAAATGTTTTTCATGAGCAGTGAAAACTACTGTGATCTCAATGTTGACCATTATCAGAGTAAAAGGTTAGCAAAGTCTTACCTCCACTTCCAGCCATGATAAAGTATCAGGAGTCAGATTTACCCTCCCACCCTAAAAAATTAGAAGATAGGACCCAATATATAAAAGAACAGGGTTTCTACATTGAACAACAGGCAATGCAAGACAGTAATTCCTGAGAGAAGGGAAATCAACAAGGTGAGTATTTCAATTGCCTCAAGAAAATGTCAATGTGGCAGCACAGGAAGGGAGAATCCATACAAACCTCAACAGTCTCACTGAAATGGAGGCACAGAATTCAGGGTTCAAGGAAGCCAAGATGTGGTAGGGTCCCCTCCCTTTGGAAAGAAAAAAACCTCAAGGCAACCTGGATATATGCATACGCGACAACATCCCTCATGACCTTGTAACGTGAGACCACTTAATCAGACTGCATATTTGTGTGTTACCATATATGGGAGACAAAGAAATGAAAAATACATAAGAAACTACACCACATGGCGTTCGGGACTCAGTTCTTTGGGTACAAACCCAACTGAGCGGTGCTGGCAGGAATAAAGTTGCTTCCTGGAAAGAAAAGCCTCCGTGTCATGACTCTCTGCGAGCATCCTGCTACAAAGGCAGGTAGAATTTATTTTTTTTAATGTTTATTTATTTTGAGAGAGAGAGAGAGAGAGAGCCTGAGTGGGGAAGGGGTAGAGAGAGAGGTAGGGAGAGAAAGAGGGAGAAAATCCCAAACAGGCTCCATGCTCAGCATGGGGCTTGATCTCAAGACCATGAGAGATAATGACCTGAGCTGAAATCAAGAGTTGGGACACTTAACCAAGTCACCCAGGTGCCCCATCAGGTAAAATTTAGTGGAGCAATATTCTTCAAATATTGAAGAAAAAGGGGCTGCACAGAGATAAAGTTCCAGAGACTAGTGAATGCATGTGAGGAAACTATTAAGGCTGGGAGAAAGAACCACCAGAAAGGACTACTCCAGAGCTCACAAGCTTGGAATAGTTGGCTTCCAAGAAGCCAGAGTGGATACTTAGTAACACCTGGGGCTTCAAGTAGAATCAATAACAGGTCAAATTTGCCCTGATTTAAAGGCTGCTCTGGAGCCATGCCAATAAATTCTAAAAGTGAACCTCAAAGAGATCAAACTGGATGCCTATTAACTTAATTGCATATCAGAATGAAGCCCAAAATTATTAAGACAAAATCCAGTACAACATAAAATTCACACTGTCCAGTGTTCAGTCAAAATTACTAGGCATGCAAAGAAGCAGGAAAATATGAGCCATAATCAGGAATGATTTTGTGTCAGCAGGAACAGACACAAAAACTACAAAGGGGATGGAATTTGCACACAAGAATTTTTTTTTCAACACGGGGAAAGTTTTAACATAGTTCATGATTTAATTAAAGTATAATCATTTAGTGATCATTTTGATCCATTTTATCTTCTTATTCCCGAAATTTTCAAATTGAGGTATAGTTGACACATAATTTTACTTTTCCTGTGCAAAGTATTCTCCAGGACCAACCTCTAAACATTCACTTTCATTATTCTAGATCATTTGGCAATTGCAGTACGTATACTTTCCTCAGTCTTATAATCGCTTCACATCACTCCCATAGTTTTACACTCTGCTATTATACTGTCCCAGAATTATTTAAGGGTGTGCCTCTTCTCACCTATCCGACACTACAGCATCACCCTTTTAGTGTAGGGACTCTGTCTCATATACATCTTTGTACACCCTTCAATAACCTAAAGAAATAGCTTTTATGAGTAGTGAAAAGGCACTCAATAATAAACTGCTGAATAAGCATTCCTTGCCCATGTACATTTCTGAACACCCAACTTTAACAATCTTGATAGCATAGATACAAAATAACTGAAAGATTTACTTAAAAGGTTAGCAGTAATTTAGACAAAAAACAATTTAGACATCTCAAGATTATACCTACCTGGTAAATCAAAATAGACCTGAATTATATTTAAGGTCATTGATGTTTATTCTGAATCCTGCACTAATACTTGGTCAAGGAAAAGTCTACATAGAGCCTAATATGAACACTGGTAGACATGTACACAGAAAAATGAAAACTTAAAATAATACAATGATGAAGAGTCAGATATATCATGTACATGCCAAGAAAAAGGGTTTTGATAAGGAATAAGAACAAGAATAAATAGATATTCAAAATGGAGGGGGGGTGGGGTAGCTCCGTTAATTAAGCATCTGACTCTTGATTTCAGCTCAGGTCATGATTGTGCCTTAATGAGATCAAGCCCCATGTCAGGCTGTCTACTGACAGCATTGAACCTGCTTAAGATTCTCCCTTTCCCTCTCCTTCTGCCCCTCCCCTGCTCATGCACTCTAAATAAATAAATAAAATTACAAAATGGAAATCACAGTTGACATGCCTCAGATTTGAGACCCTCCAAAGGACAGAGGCTCAAATGGCTTTTGACATGCCTTAGAGAGATATGTGCTTCTAAGCCTGAATACTTGTAAAGTATTGCATGACCCCAAATTCCTATATAATGAAACAATAAAAACTGAAGTTAAACGAAAGAAAATTCCATCCATATATCCTCTGTACATATGCAGAGGTTTAAAAAAAAGGGCAGGGTCTCTTTAAATATTAGCCAAAGTAATAGTAACAGGAAGACAGTTGAAGGGACATGATGTACAGGACACAAACTGGCAACTTCTCTGTTGTGTGGCACACTGTAGGCATTTAAAATCTATTTAATGAACAGGTGAATGAATGAATGAATGAATGAATGAATGAAAAAACAAAAAGATAAAAATTTACCAAACAAATACACTTTGGGAAAATAATGAAAAGAAATTCTACCAGACTTTCAGGATATTGTTTTTTGTTTTTTGTTTATTTTTTTTTATGTTTATTTACTTTTGAGAGAGACAGAGACAGAGTGGGAGTGGGAGAGGGGCAGAGAGAGAAACACAGAATCTGAAGCAGGCTCCAGGCTCTCAGCTGTCAGCACAGAGCCCAACATGGGGCTCGAACCCATGAACCATGAGATCATGACCTGACCCTAAGTCGGATGCTTAACTGAATGAGCCACTCAGGCACTCCAGGATATTGTTAATACTAAACTAACATGATCACTTTAAAAGTACTTAATGTGAATTTAGCTCACTTTGCAAAATAAACACCTTCAGTTAGTACAAAATCATCTTGTAAACCAGCAGAGTAGCTCAGTGATGGTCTACTGTATGCCATTCACGCAACAGAACCACCGATTTCTTAAATTTGTGGACCATGTCATTCAGTGAGATAACTCATTGTGCCCTGCTGGACTAGTGGCTGCTGAAGTGAATGTTTCACAGAAAGAAGAGTGCAGGCTGTGGCAGTAGGGAAGACTGAGCATGACACACGGAGGAGGAGAAGGCCAAGAAAATGATTTCCAGACTATTACAACTCCCCCAACAAATGCAAATGCAGGGGACATCTGTGATCTACAGTTTCTATTGTTAGAAGCCCAAGGGGAAACAATGAGAGTGGGAAGAGGTAGGTAAACAGTAATTATTAGTTGACTACAGTCATGGGTATGATATAAAATACGTCTACTCATTTTCTTACAATAAAAATCACATCTCCTTCTCTCAGATTTAAACAGATATTAACAACTACACAGTTTATCTTTTAGTCTTCTTAATCTCAATTATTTCAAGACAACTCATTTTTTAAAAACTGGGAGTACGATGGGGCATAGAAAGAAAGAGAAGTCCCAAAATGAAGGAACTTGTTGTCTCCCTTCCATCCATCCTCTTTAAGCAAACATCATAGTCTAAGGTCAGATAACTATAATTTCTGGCTAGGAAATGAGGCTGAGAAAAGCCTCAATGCCTTCTTTTAAAATGGAATAGAGACAAAGAGACCTAAAGAATTGGAAAATAATTGGCAAATTATTGACAACTCAAAAGTCATCTTAACCTCACAATCAAGAATGGAATTTTATTGAAATATATATTTTTTCATTTCCTTTCAGGAGAAATATAATACCTTTAATTTAGTCACTTCCTTCCTAAATGGAAACATATGTAGCATTAAAGGGCAGCCATCTACCTGTGAAGAAATAAAATTTAAGTCAGGTTTGCTTAGAATAGCTTTTTGACTTCTCTCAAAATTTTGAGAGTTGAACTAAAATTGTTGTGGACTTCATAATGGAAGATACATAACTGAAAACTAGAACTTCTAAGTCTATTAATCAATGTGTAACCAATATTTAAGCTAAGAAAAAAGGACAACAAAAGAAAAACGGTAAAAATGGTTTTAGAGTGTTGTCAGCAAAAATAAGAAGAAACAGGGTGGGGGCAGGGGGAGGGGAGGGGAGAAAAATGAAAACCCAGTAATTCACAGTGGGATCCCAATATCCAAGCATAAAATGAAGACAGTTAAATTTCTTGAGTTATACAAATATTTAAAAGAGCAGTGATCTGGAAAACACAACCAAACCAGATTTAAAGTAGGTCTGAATGAAAGTGCACAAATGACCGTTTTCCTCCCTCATAAATAAGGTTTATAAGAATCCTGAAAGAGAGCCATTTGACCTCTCCATGAAATAGATTACAAATGTGAGAATATGTGTACTAAGTCTTGTCGTAATATATGTAGAGAGTCTCTACATGTCTATCCATTTAACAAGAATGTTATTCTACCTACAACCTTTGGGAGTTCATTTATTTATTACATTGTGTCCAACATTCATGGAATAATAACTCAAAGCACCCCCCAGAAAAACAAACCCTTTAATCCCTTCTATGCCAGTGATCCTCAAACTTCTTAGAAAAACCAACATCCCCACTGTCCAATACCCTAATATATTCTAATGTATTTTTGATAGTTATATTTTCCAAAATTAACATTGGATGCTTGATAACTGTGACAGTCCAAGGGGTCAATGGGACTTCCTGGGCTTATCAAGAAATCAAGGAAGACCCCAGCTGCAAGGGTTGAGTGGATATGCTCTGCTGTTACAGAGATTTCACTTGGATGGTTTTTTTCTCTATATATTTATGCCTGGAAAGTAAGTGAGTTATGCAACAACAAAATTAAATGTTATTAGAATCTCAACCTCTGACAGTCTATGAAAATCCTGAGATACACATATATCAAGTTATGACATCGTACACCTTAAACTTACACAATGTTATATGTCAATTATATCTAAATAAATCTGGAAAGAAAATATCCTTGGGCTCTTCAAATACCAGAGCCAAATATGCTGGTGTCTGAGCTAGATGCCCTGGCAGCAGGAAAATACCCGTCAGCAGTGAATGAGTGCCTGTTATGTTCAAAGCACTGCACTTAGACCTGTCTAAGGACTCTATGACCAAACAATTAGACAATTTAAAAAATAATAATAGATAATACCTAAAAAAAGAGCCTATTAAAGGGAAGAAGGAAAGGTAGTTAGGAAAAGAAAAGACCAGTGAAAGAATTAGATGAAACTATTATGAATGTTTCCCAAAGTGTTTATCAAAGACCAACAGCTTACAGAAGAACTTGACAGTAGTTCTTTAAAATGCATCCCACTGTTTTGCTCCAGACCTACTGAATCAAAACTTCTAAGGAAGTTTCCAGATCCTTAGGAATCTTATGCACATTAAAATTTAAAAATAGCTATATTCAAGGGACTTTCAACTATGAATCTGCACTTTATATGGTAACTTGCATTTTATAAGGAAGGCAATAGGGAACCAGCAATGGAGAACAAGGTCAAAGCTGTAGTTAAGAAAGAATGTTTTCAGAATCACATTTGTTTTTACATGAGGTTAACTTGTTACAATGAAAAAAAAATAAACATTTAATCCTCTGCAAAAACAGACTATCTTATTCTAAAATATCAATTTGAATCAAATTCAGATATTTATTTATTTTTTTTTTTTAATTTTTTTTTTCAACGTTTTTTATTTATTTTTGGGACAGAGAGAGACAGAGCATGAACGGGGGAGGGGCAGAGAGAGAGGGAGACACAGAATCGGAAACAGGCTCCAGGCTCCGAGCCATCAGCCCAGAGCCTGACGCGGGGCTCGAACTCACGGACCGCGAGATCGTGACCTGGCTGAAGTCGGACGCTTAACCGACTGCGCCACCCAGGCGCCCCTCAAATTCAGATATTTAAATATAAAATGAATGAGACATAGTTTTAAAATATTTTCAATGTTGTTATTCAAAAAAATACTTGAGTGTATCAGTCTAATTTATGAAGCAAGAAAACAGGTCCTGAGGCACTGTACATATAGCAGGACTCAAAGTCTAAGTAATCTGTAAAATCCTTCAAAAAGCTCACCTGTGAGAAGGTGACATTTCTCTCTAGAATGAACTATTCCCTGACTCTTGTGGTAGGAGGCAATACCCTTTGGCTCAGTTCCACCTAGACTCGCAGTGCTGTTCGAGTGGCCCTGGAGAGGGGCCTCAGGGTAGAGCCCTCACTTAGAACATGGGGATCTGTGCCTGCTGCTTCTCAGGCCTGCTGCCTGAACTTTGTGTCTCCACCCCATCCTGTTAGTCATCTGGTGTCTCAGAAACAAGTTCTCTGGCTTCTGTTACTGAACATCTTTATTAAAATGGACGCTTAAAGCAATTCCAAGTTCCCCCAAAAAACTGAATAGTAATAATTCTCTAATAAATTATAAGTCATATGCAATTTTTGAAACACAGACATGTTACATTGTGCAGTAAATGTAATACAAAGGTGGCAAATCAAATTTTGATGAATTAGTAATATATTTGACATGCATGAAAGGAGGAAATACCAAGGAAATCTTTCACAGAAGAATATTTCTGTAATTTGAACAATTAACTTTAATTTATCCATTTTGAAAGTTCTAATTCGTAGTATCTTTCTTTCTTATACCAATGTCATTGAAATAAAGGAGTATGAAGCAATATAATAGCATTTAGAGAAGCATTTTAACATAAAAAAGTTCTCCAGATGACAAAACCACTTATCCTTAACCATGACCTACAGGCTTTACTTTTGTAAATTCTTAACAGTAACTTTTAATGCAAAGAGTGATGGATTCTACTGTCTTAAAAACCCACCTCTCCTGAAGGAAGTATATCAAACTCCATATGGATCATTTCTCTTTTTTAAATAATTTTTTAATGTTTATTTATGTATTTTTTGAGAGAGAGAGCCTGAGTGGAGGAGGGGCAGAGAGAGAGAGGGAGAGAGAATCCCAAGCAGGTTACACACTCAGCACAGAGCCCAATACAGGGCTTGATTTCACGACCCTGAGATCATGACCTGAGCCTAAATCAAGAGTCAGACGCTTAACCAACTGAGCCACCCAGACACCCCCAAGTGGATCATTTCTTAAAGGAGTGACACTTTCAACACACTCAGCAGACCATCAAAAATATTATATTCAGACACATTTGTTTTCTCAGTTTGACATGTCATTAAACCAGTGAACAGCAAGACTCATTATTGAAAAGAAAGAAACTAGTGGCATGCTGGTAAATGTTTAACAATAGCTGGCACCCTAAGGAGGAAAAAGTCTTGATTCATAGCATTTGCCAATTTCCGTAGTGTAAGTACTCCTACCATGACCAACTTCAGGTTACTATCATGATGTCACCGAATACAGAAATGAAAAGAGAGTTGCATAATCAGATCTCAGGAGCTGGCAAAAATCAGTTTCAGCATGGCACTGGAAATGTCCACAGGCATTGAAAACTGTCCCCTTGTCTTAGCAAGACCCCCTACCTACTCGCTTGCCCTTGACACCCCAGTCCTTACCCAACACTTCATCAGTGCTTTGTCCAGCTCTTGTCCTCCCAAGCCAAACCTTCAGAAATCCCTCTCTCTAAATCCAAACTATCAAGACCTTATCACTTAAAAATGTTATCTTTGTTAATAAAACAGAGATGGTATTTTTTTCTCACCTTCCTCACAACACTGTATGATTTCTTAGAATGCTCTCCTGTACTAAGTACTAAATTTCCCAAAACAAATTACACAGAATAAGGCTTAGGGTCTGTAATTAACTTTTTGGCTTTGTTTAGCAACTAATACGTAGCAGGTGGAGACAAGCAGTCAAATGTTAGTAAATGAGCATCATGTTGCAAAGTAAATGATAATTATGAGTTAATCAAATAATTTATGTATTTACTATTCACATATTTATGCTTCCTTACATAAAAAATAGCCCAATACAAATATAAAGTGTATCCTGTAATTATAAAGGGAGCGGCTCAAGGGGCACCTAGCTGGCTCAGTTGGTAGAGCATGTGACTCTTGATCTGGGGGTCATGAGTTCTAGCCCCATGTTGAGCATACAGTTTACTTAATAAAAAATAAAGCAAACAGTTCAAGTTTCCTATTTTTAAAATGCAATATTATTAGTGTCAGAAAGACATTAGTAACAATCCCTACTCCTACCAACAGTGTGGCCTCTGACAAATCGCTTAACTTTGCTGGGACTCTTTTTCTAAAATGGGAATCATAGGGGCACCTGGGTGGCTCAGTTGGTTGAGCGTCCGACTTCAGCTCGGGTCATGATCTCACAGTTCGTGGGTTCGAGCCCCATGTCGGGCTCTGTGCTGACAGCTCAGAGCCTGGAGCCTGCTTTGGATTCTGTGTCTCCTCTCTCTACCCCTCCCCTGCTAATGCTCTGTCTTTCTCTGTCTCAAAAAACAAACAAACATTAAATAATAATAATAATAAAAAAATAAAATGGGAATCATAACATCTATCTCAGACGATTCTTACATGATAATAACTAACGCTCAAAAAATGGCAACCACTAAGTGTTATAGCTTTCTAAATAGTAACTGTCTAGGGTTTAGCTACACTTTTATAATAGTTTCTTAGAATTACAGCAGGAAAATCTCTGCATTAGAACAGGAAGTATCCACATGATGTTGAATACCCCCTGTGTGCTCTGATATCCCATGCCTCAGGACCCAGTGCAACCACAGCCTCAGGTCTACCTCTCCCAGGCTCATACTGCCCACAGCTGCTGTCTCTGAACCCCTGAGTCTAAGACACATTCCTTTGTAGAAAAGCCAGGCTAGCAGCCCTCCTTAATTGGAAACAGAAACGAAAATGCATCACTGGGTTTTTAAGAGTTTCAAAGCCTAGTAGAAAAAAATCAAAAGAGACAGAAAAAGAGTTACTCAATTGATTTTGATTTTTTTTAACGTTTATTACTTTTGAGACAGAGAGAGACAGAGCATGAACAGGGGAGGGTCAGAGAGAGAAAGACACGGAATCTGAAACAGGCTCCAGGCCCTGAGCTGTCAGCACAGAGCCCAACGTGGGGCTCGAACTCACGGACCACGAGATCATGACCTGAGCCAAAGTCGGACACTTAACCAACTAAGCCACCCAGGTGCCCCATTTACTCAATTGATTTTATGCTGACCAGTACAGATTTCATTTGATAACCTGACGATAGATATATGTATATATAAATAAATGTAAATAACCTAAGATAAATTGGTAAAATTACTTTAATAGTACCATAAAAGAATAAGTTACTATAATCAAATGTATCTTAGGAATGCAAGAATGCTTAAATAAGAAATTTATAAATGTAAAAGTGAACATATCAAAGAGTTTTTTAAATGATTATATCAATAAATGCCAAAATGTCACTCATTAAAATTATATATCTACCTATTAGGTTTTAAAATATTTTTAAAACTGGGAATAAGGGGCCTCTGGATGGCCCAGTTGGTTGAGCATCTGACTCTTGATTTCAGCTCAGGTCATGATCTCTCACAGTTTGTGAGATCGAGCCCCATGCTGGCTCTGCACTAAAGTGCTGAGCCTGCTTGGGATTCTCTCTCTCTCTCTCTCTCTCTCTCCCCTTCTCAAAATAAATAAATAAACATTTTTAAATGTTACGAATAAAATAGTTCTTTACCAGGAAAAACAAATAGTAAATAGTATATGCATAATTTAACACAAGACACACACCACTGGGAGCAAAACATGGTTCTGGAGTTCCTGGTTAATGTGGTCAGACATTAAAGAGAAATAGCAGACATATTAACGCAAATGAGAACAAAAAATGATCATTATTAGCAAATATCTTATCTCCTTTTGGAAAAAATAAAGTCATCACATGAGGAATCTCACAACTCTACCACTACAAGTACAGACTTACTACTAGTTCCTCCCATAGTTTCTTCTTTCCATGTGGTTGCAACAGAAAAGGTATCCCTTCATCCTCCTCATGAGTAAAAGAATTATCTCAACCCAGTAACCAATCCCTGAGTCACTCTATTATTTCATTGTCTTACATTCAGGGGCACCTACTTTAAGGCCCTAATCCTACTATCATGTTCCTTCAAGGCACCGGGCTCACAAGACCCTACCCAAGCAACAGTTTCAGCAATGCTGTCTCTCTTTACCCCATTTTCTCCCCACTACCTCCTCTCTCCACTCCAGCCCTACTGGTATCCTTGTTAAACTTCAACCACACAAGTAGCTCCTATCTTAGAATCTTCTAACTTCCCTCTGCCTACATAAACGTCGGCATGGATTGAATGCTCACTTTCTTCATCATCTAACATTCTATGGTGTTGAGTTTTTTTATTTTGTTTTGTTTTGTTTTTTGGGTGGTTGTTGGTTTCTCCCCAACTAGAACGTAAGCTCCATGTTGCCAGGGTTATTTGCCTGATAGACAGGAGTCATTCAATAAGCACTGAATGAATGAATGAATGAATGAATGAAACTATCAAGATAAAGTAGTATTTATGGGGGCACCTGGGTGGCTCAGTCAGTTAAGCATCTGACTCTTGATTTGGGCTCAGGTCATGACCTCATGGTTTGTGAGACCGAGCCCTGCACTGGGCTCTGTGCTGACAGAATGGAGCCTGCTTGGGATTCCCTCTCTCCCTCTCTCTGTCCCTTCCCTGCTCATACACATTCTCTTTCTCTCTCTCAAAAATAAATCAACTTAAAAAAACAGTAAGTAATATTTATGGAACTGATCCCAATTAGGATCCAAAGGCACAAGTAAATTACAGCAGTGACATCTATCCCAGCTTGCTTCTTTCAGCCATTGTTAGCCCCCATCAACCCAAACCTATAGTCATACATGGGATTCCCCTATGAACAATTCACGTAGAGTGGAAAAAAAAATAAGCAGAGTTCTTAGCTGGCATCAGCTAGAATATAGTGTTGCAATATAAAAACCCCAATTTGGGGTTCATGAATGATTGTGAAAACAGCAGGTTTTCCCTAAGGGAAGAATTTCTAGTCTACTTTGCATGAAAAGAGAGGTGGTGTGTGAAGTATGATCCTCACTAACTAATGACAGAATGGTCAGGGGCTTAGAAGTGACAAGATGGGGAGACTGTTAACAAAAAGGTATAAGGAAAAAGCATGTGAGGTACCTTCTCAAAAAAGCTCAACATGTAAGTACTCACCCAAAAATCCCCAGTGCAAAGGAGATTATCTATTTTCTCAGCTATCTCAGTATTTGCATGGTAAGCATTTATTGAAAAAAATTAGGAAATTCTAAATATAACTAAATAACTATATATATATAACTATATATATAGATACAGGTATATAGATATAGTTATATAGATCTATATATAACTATAGATCTACATATCTATATAACTATATATAATTATATATCATATATATATGTGTGTGTATATGTACACACACATATATATATAACTAAAATACACAAGAGAATCAATTAAAAATATTTAATGTCAGGGCACCTGGGTGACTCAGTCCATTAAGCCACTGATTCTTGGTTTAGGCTCAGGTCACGATCTCATGGTTCATGAGTTTGAGCCCCACCTCAGGCTCTGCGCTGATGGCATGGAGACTGCTTGGAATTCTCTCTCTCCTTCTCTCTCTCTGCCCCTCCCCTACTCTCTCTCTCCTCTCTTTCAAAATAAATAAATAAAATTTAAAAAATGCTTTAATGTCAAATGTAGAGTAAAATGGTTAATTTAAAAATTAAAAGTAAAAATAGCAGCGTTAACATAATCTGCAATGAGAGATTAGAAAATATAATGTAGGGGCATTTGAGCGGCTCAGTCAGTTAAGTGTCTTGACTTTAGCTCAGGTCATGATCTCACAGTTTATGAGTTCAAGCCCCACATCAGGTTCCACGCACTGACAATATGGAACCTGCTTGGGATTCTCTCTCTCCCTCTCTCTCTCTGCCCCTCCCCCGCATGCAGACTCTCTCTCTCTCTCTCAAAATAAATAAATAAGTATTTAAAAAAAGAAAAGAAAAGAAGAGAAAAGAAAAGAAAAGAAAAGAAAAGAAAAGAAAAGAAAAGAAAAGAAAATGGGGGGGGGAACCCTACTCAAATGACAAGAACAAAATGAACTAAATATGAATACCCTAACTAGAAATGCACGGATGCTATATAATCACGAATTTTACTAAGGAAAAAGAATATTTGAGCAAATGAAAGGATATAGCATGATCTCTGGACTAGAAAAAAAGTGAATATTTTAAAGATATCAATTATTCTTTATGAATCTATAGGTTTAAAATAATTTTAGTGGCAATAGCTTTGTCTTTATAAAATTATCCTAAATTTTGCCAAATAGAAAAGAGCCCCTAAATAAAAATAGGTAATGGCAGAAGACTACAAACATGACAGATGGATATTAAAGCAAATTATAAATCCACAAAAGTAAAACACTGTGTTATTGGCACAATAAAACAGAAAAGATCTTCATAAATAGATTGCAGTAGGAATGTGATAGAAGATAAAGGAGACTGAAAAAAATAGCTCAGTATACATGAAAATAAATTTCAGATAAAAAGAGAACTAAATGTTAAAGATAATTTTACATATGAAAAGGAAGAAAAGTGGGCTAAGTATTTACTTTTTGTGAAAGATACATGTATAGATTTTACAACCATAAAGAGTAAAACTTCAATACGTCAAAAATTTTATGACAGAATTTAAATCACCAGAAGAACAGGGACTTTGTCCTAGTTACTGCCATATCTCAGAGCTTAGAATAGTGGCTGATGTATTGTAGATTTGTAAGTAACTTACTTTTATCAAATGATAGCATGTAAGTCCATTCCTTTGGATCAAACTTAGTACAGACTTTTTTTATATTAAAAAATGGTTAAAAATATCTACAATTTCTACCCCCAAAAAAGTCATCTGGGATTTTTATAGGGATCGCATCAAGTCAGTAGGTCAGCTTGGGAAGCACGGCCATCTCAACATTGCTAAGTCTTCCAATGAATGAACACGGATGCTTGTCCAATTATTTAGATATTCTATAGTCTCTTTCAACAATGTTCCATAGCTTTGAGAGTACAAATTTCACACTTCCTTTGTTAAATTTATTCCTAAGAGTGTATTATTTTTGAGGCCATTATAAATGAAATCATTCTCTTAATTTCATGTTTTGAATGTGCATGAGAAGTTTATAGAAATACAACTGATCTTTGTACATTGATCTTGTATCCTGCAACCATGCTGAACTCGTTTACTAGTTCTAATAGTTTTTTGGTGGATTCTTTAGGAATTTCTACATATTTTATCATATCCTCTATGAATAGAGATCATTCTACTCTTTCCTTTCCAATAATATGGATGGGGTTTTTTTCTTTCTTTCTCTTGCCCAACTGCCCTAGCTAGAACCTCCAGCACAATGCTGAACTGAAGTGGCAAGAGTAGATATCTCTGCCTTGTTCCTAATCTTAAAAGGAAAGCATGCAGTCTTTCACCATTAAATATGATGTCAGCTGTGGGCTTTATAGTCTATGACCTTTATCAGGTTAAGGAAGTTCTCTTCTGTTACTATTTTGTTGAGTGTTTTTATAATGATGGGATGTTGGACTTTTTCAAATGCCTTTTCTGAATCTGTTGAGATGATCCTGTGATTTCCTGTTTTTAATTCTACTGATATGATACATTACATTAATTGCTTTTTAGATGTTAAACCAATCTTGCATTGCTGAGATAAAACAAGCTGATTCTACAATTCACACAGAATTTCAAGGGACCCAGGGTAGCCAAAACAATCTTGAAAAAGAACAAAACAGGACTCACATTTCTCAATTTTAAAACTTACTACAAAACAAGGGTAATTATGACAGTGCAATACTGGCACAAATATAGAAATACAGATCCGTTGAATTGAATTGAGAGTCCCAAAATAAACATATGTTTATGGCCAACTGATTTTTGATAAGAGTGTCAAAACCATACAAATGATGCTAGGACAAACTGGCTATTCACATGCAAAAAAATGAAGTTGAACCCTTTCCTTATACCATATATAAAAATTAAGTCAAAATGGATCAAAGACCTAAATGTTAGAGGAAAACTATAAAATTCTTAGAAGAAAACATAGGGGTAAAACTTCATAACTTTGGTTTTTGCAATTTATGAGGTGTGGTTTTTATGAGTACTTTCAAAGAAATTGGTAAGAAAAGTAGTAAAAATCCTCAAGAAGAAATAGGGAAAGATAAAAATGCCAATTCATAAAAGAAATATAAACACCAAATAACACAAAAAAATCTAACATCACCAGTTGCTAAGAAATAAGAATGAAAACAAAGCTCATTTACCTACCAAATTATCATGGTGTTAAGGAGTAGGGGAAGCATAGCACATTAGACGTAGATATAGATACACATACACTTGTACATATGAATACAGATATTAGATGGATGTTGAATTGTTACTTAAAAAAATTCCCAAACACACACACTTGTGGAAGAAAGTAAACCAGTAAAGTATTTGTAGTTAAACTGTATTATAAAATTATATAAATAAAAATTATATATATACATAATTACATATACATTATTTTCTTGGCATAAAAAATAGTAGGTGTTTTAAAAGCCTACACACAAATAGATTTTCCTTGTGATGTAATCAAAGGAATTAAAGGAACAATGAAGAAGAGAGCATTTGGAGAGAAATGCAGGCCACTGCCCAGAGCGGAGGGTTCACAAAAACATTTCTGTTGCTACAACCCAACACCCAGGAATGGAGGCAACAGGTACTACAGCAATGTGCTCACTCATGTGGCAAACATCCTTATTTATTACCTGCTTTGGAAGTAACAAGCTGCAGCACAAGAGGCCGTCTGGTTACAATGCCCGACCCTCGAGGGAGAAAGTCCCTAAAAAAAAAAAAAAAAAAAAAAAAGAGAGAGAGAGAGAGAGAAAGAAAGAAAGAAAGAAAAGAAATAATAGATTAAGGCATTTTACATAATTCTGATTACCTACAAATTTATAAGTCAAGTTCCACAGTAATTCCCCTAATTCCCAACCTGTCAGTGCATCACATGTCCAAAGAATGCTAGGCCCACTTTATAAAAGAATCATGTGCAATGTAAAAAAAAGGGAGGGGGGAAGGCCCCTTATATTGAATATTAATCCAGGTGTATTATCATAATGACCTCACTAGAATATGTCACTCATTCATTTAGCTGTAATCAATAAAAGTTTACATTAAATTACTTTGTATTTTCATTTCACATTCATTTTCAGAGAGTCAGTATTTATAAAAACATGTGATACAGAAAACTCCTTTTGGTAATTAAAAAATTCAGTGAGGCACCTGGGTGGCTCAGTCACAGAAGTGTCTGACTCTTGATCTCAGCTCAGGTAATGACCTCACAGTTCATGAGATAGACCCTCACCTTGGGCTCTACACTAACAGCTGGGAGTCTGCTTGGGATTATCTCTTTCTCTCAGTGCCTCATTCACTCTCACTCTCACCTGCACAGGCGTGTACACACTTTGTCTCTCTCTCAAAACAAATAAATTTTTTAAAAAGATCAATATTAGCACCATCAAACACTGACCATTATTAGAGGTAAGAAAGGCATTTTAGACCATGCCTTCTAAATATCCTGAAATTGTTTCCAATAAAAGGTCACACATAAAATGCAGGATTAAGTAGAGATACATATTGTGTATGTAGAAATTAACAGCAGAAAAAACACTGAAGCTTGAGGTTTTTTGTTCTCGCTCCTGATAGGTGAGAGTTTATTTAAAATGGGAGTTTTTTAACAAATAATAATTGTGTTTTAAGTGCATGTTAATATACACTAGACCAATAAAAAAATGCAGCTAAGAAAGTATTTTATAATTACATCTGCAATGCCACATAAACCAATACTGATTGTGCAATGTCAAATTCATTAATATACCTATAACACAGCTTTTAAATGCATTTAGTTTTTTTAATGTTTATTTATTTTTGAGAGAGAGAATGACAAAGTGGGAGCGGGGGAGGGGCAGAGAGAGCAGGTCACACGGAATCTGAAACAGGCTCCAGGCTCTGAGCCATCAGCACAGAGCCGGACACAGGGCTCGAGCCCACAGACTGGGAGATCATGACCTGAGCCAAAGTCGGACGCACCGACCGAGCCACCCAGGCACCCCTAAATGCATTTAGAATGCCTCACAACTTCTGGAAGATTCATCATTTTAAAAGTCACAAAATTCCATTCAAAATAAACTTCTGACTCAATGGCAGTGTTTCTCAAAAATGGTTCCAGGACCACCAGAAAGCGTTATATATCCACAGATGTCCAGGATTCATCCTACATCTACAGATTCAGAATGCCCAGGGGAAGATGTGCAGTATCTGCACTTTGTTTTTTTTTTTAATGTTTATCGATTTTGTTGAGAGAGAGAGAGCAAGCAGGGGAAGGGCAGAGAGAAAAAGGGAGAGACAGGATCCCAAGCAGGTTTTACAGCTGTCAGCACAGAGCCAGACACAGGGCTCAAACCCATGAACCATGAGATCATGACCTGAGGCAAAACCAAGAGTCTAACGCTTAACCAACTGAGCCCCCCAGGTGCCCCTGCAGTATCTGTACTCTTAACAAACTCCAGGGGTTTCTGATGTCCACCATGGTTTGAGAAACACTGACTTCAAGTCAGGATACATTACTCAACAATTCAGTGGGTGATAATAGCATAGGTCATACTATGAGTTTTGTAAAAATCTGGCAGAACAGAGCTTCAACACAGTGGGATTTCAAGGAACAACAGCTTATAAAAATGGCAAAGTCCAGTGAGAATGCTACAGAACCCAAGACTTTAGCTCTACTGGTCCTTTAGAATTGGAGAGATAAAATTAAAATTTCCCCTACTACACATAATTTATTTTGCAAATGCTCATGTAAAGTCTAACAGAGGAAATGACACTGAACAGCCTCTTAACTAAATTAAAGCTTTCCTTGATTCCAAAGGACTGTTTCATTTGGAATACCATATGTGACTAAAATAAATAATAGTGAAATTACAAACTTGCATTGATCCCGAAAATGGCAATCTGAAATAAATAATATTATTTATTCATTAAAAAAATTCACTGAGAAACTAAAACGTGCTGGGGAGATGCTGTGGGCATCACCCTACACTAGTTTCACACCAGAAGTTTGAAATCTAATGGGAAGATAAAGACATGCACGTAGAAGACCATTAAAGAAGGGAACAGAATGGGGCGCCTGGGTGGCGCAGTCGGTTAAGCGTCCGACTTCAGCCAGGTCACGATCTCGCGGTCCGTGAGTTCGAGCCCCGCGTCAGGCTCTGGGCCGATGGCTCGGAGCCTGGAGCCTGTTTCCGATTCTGTGTCTCCCTCTCTCTCTGCCCCTCCCCCGTTCATGCTCTGTCTCTCTCTGTCCCAAAAATAAATAAAAAATGTTAAAAAAAAAATAAAATAAAATAAAAAAAAAAAAAGAAGGGAACAGATTAACTACACTGGAGTTCAGAAAAGAGAGACCAATACTCTCTAAATACATATAATGAAATACCCTTTTAATATTCTCCAGGAACTATATTAGAATATTTTCTAGTTTTTATGGTTTCAATAATCACTTAAAATTTAATCAGAACAAGGACAGCATCTACTCTGTGTCTAAAACCAAAACCTAGAAAAAAGAAGTTAACTTGATAATCAATATGGATAAAGGGAAAACAAAACAAAAGTCCATAGCACAGACTGGGGGGGAATCTGTTTGAGCTATTAGGACTCTGAATGAGATTTTAGGATGTATAGACAGATGATGCCAAAGACAAATAAATATTCACATCTTAAATGCCTGAATAATGCCATTTAATGAATCAATAAAATATTTTCTTAAAAAATAAAAAGAGGTAAAGAAGAAGGGGGAAAAGGAAAATGGAAGAAAGAAGTTTAGTTACTTAATACCTTCCTGCTGAGATCTGTTTCAACTCATGTTTATGGCCATCTATTTATAATGTAGATTTAGTAACAATCCCTTTGAAATATTATTAAAGCAAAATACAATGTATCAAATATTTTAAATAACAATTACCATGTGTTTGACTGAAAAGTAAGCCCACAGATACATCTAACATTTTTCTCTACTTTTTTTTATTAAACAAACAGAACTTTGCATGAAAAGTAATAAATGGAGGGGCGCCCGGGTGGCTCAGTCGGTTAAGCATCCGACTTCGGCTCAGGTCATGATCTCACAGTTTGTGAGTTCGGGCCCTGTGTCGGGCTCTATGTTGACAGCTCGGAGCCTGGAGCCTGCTTCAGATTCTGTGTCTCCCTCTGTCTCTGACCCTCCACCTGTTCATGCTCTGTCTCTCCCTGTCTCAAAAATAAATAAACGTTAAAAAAAATGTTTTTTTAAGTAATAAATGGATTCAGGTATCCAACCTCCTTTCTTACTAACTCATACTTACTGGCCCCCTTCCATCCTACCTCCGATACATATATTCTCACCAAAAATCAAAAGATTTGGTAACCAAATCCTGCTATTTGGAAGTCTCTCTGGACCTCACAAGAGTATCTAAGTGCAACAAAGCACTGGAGAGAAATTTCTCTCTTCTGACGACTACGTGACTGATCTGGCATCCTGAAAATCCATGTCATTCTGATGATCCAGCAGCATGAAGACCATATGCCCAGCACATTGCTGCTGTGAAAAGCTGAGGGGTGAGCGCTCAAATGAAACCCAGAGAGCCTGGCTTTGAGCCCCAGTTCTGCCAATGAATGCACAAAATTCTCTTTAAACCTTAACTTCTTTTGCTACTAAACTGAGACAATCCTATGGATCAAATGAAATGCAACATATGACAACTTTTTAAAATTTTTTTTATGTTTATTTTTGAGACAGAGAGACAGAGCATGAGTGGGGGAGGGGCAGAGAGCAAGGGAAACACAGAATCCGAAGCAGGCTCCAGGCTGTGAGCTGTCAGCACAGAGCCCGATGCGGGGCTCAAACTCACCAACCGTGAGATTGTGACCTGAGCCGAAGTTGGATGCTTCACCGACTGAGCCACCCCGCACCCCTAATATAGCAACTTTTTAAAAACCAAACCACTATAGAAAAAAGTAGTACTATTACCATTATTGTTGCTATAATATAGCCACAGCATGTTTTCCCTGATGTTGCCGTATTCTCTCATCTCAAATAAATAAATAAATACATAAAAAGCCTCCACACATAATATTTTAACATTCATGAATGGAAGTTAAAGATGAAGAGCCACAGACCCCACTTGAACTGTACCCTTGGTGTTGACTAGCTGCACTGGTTCAGAAAGCTCAGTTCCTTATAGCTGCCTCCAGCAGGGAGTCAAGACACTGATACAAACAATTATGAATAATTCATTAGCCATTGCATGCAACCATCCACTTGAATTTTACTATTTTCTATGCAATAGGTTGGTTCTCCTGTATGTATACCTTATGGGAAAATTACTTTGCTAAATTAATGCAGAAAAAAATGACTTGCTTTTAGTTACTGTGGATTTAAACTATAATTTCTATTTATGGTCATGTATATAAAAATATAAAATTTGCATGCCATTTTTCTCCAGCGTGAATCTTCAAGGTAAAAAATAAGAAGAGTAATCTGAAGGGGTGCCTGGGTAGCTCAGTCATTAAGTCTGCAACTTGGGCTCCCGTCATGGTCTCCTGGTTGGTGAGTCCAAGCCCCACATAGGACCACCTGCTGTCATCACAGAGCCTGCTTCAGGTCCTATGTCTCCCTCTCTCTCTGCCCCTCCCCCGCTCTCTCTCTCAAAAAGTAAATAAACATAAAAAAAAAGAGTAATCTGAAGACTAAGTACCATTTAACTAACTCTACTCTATTGACTGAGTGTCTTATTTATGTACTTATGGTTGGATTGTACAGATTTTAAGGCAGGAAGAGCACTTCCTTCTCGATGCCACATACCAGCTACAACTCAAATGCCTTCCTTCTCTCTCAACCCACCTTAATAAAGCATTAATCTGCACAGTCTTAATAGCTGCTCTTCGGACAATAAATCGATGTTCTTTCATGGTTTCCTGACTTCTGCACAAAAAGTAGAGAACAATTCCCACTCTATGGTCTAAGAACCATGTTGATAATATTTCTTATTGGCTCTTCCAGAAACTTAGTTTACCAAGAAATATTGGTACTGGACCACTATGAAATGACTGACCTTTGGAAGCCTAAAAAAAGGAGAGCAGACTTGCTGTATCAACCAAGCTAAAAGAAGTTTTCCCATTAGCAACAAAAAGTAAATATAGAGAAGTTTTTCTTTAAGACAGATGTTGAAATGATCATTAACCAGATGATTTGCTTAATAAATACATGTTTTAGTATCTGCCCAGACTGAAGACACGAGGCATAACTTACACTGTCCAAGAAGTTAATTCATATAGCTGATTCATTCAAAGATAAATAAGCTTAGTCTTAGAAGAGAATAGCATGTAAATGATACAACAAACACGACAGGTATATGATTAATTAAGCTCCACACAAGGTGAGATATTGACATAGATCAGGTAATAATCTATTCTGCTTGGAGGAAACGATTTCAGAGAGGCACAGGTAGGAGGCACTCACAGGGGATGTACAGAGACATGGAAGAGCGAAGTAACACAGAATATCAAGGAACTGTAAATATTAAAGAGAGGTCACAATGAGGTAGAAAAGAGTCTGAAGAAGAAGGCAGGACCGGACCTCAGAGGCCTCCACTTGTATATTCTTTTTTCTTCCTCTAAGGCACTAAAGAGTTTTAACTGATCAGATTGGCATTTCAGAAAAATCCCTGGGGGACTATACAGACAATGTTGAAAAAAAGAAAAAGACAGGGAGACCAGTCACTAGCTTGTCCAGGTCACTGAGGATGAAAATAATAAAGGTTAAGCTCAGAGCAGTAATGGCAAGAGACCGAAGACAACAGAGAGAACGGACAATTGGCAGGACGTAACGATCATTTTGATATGGAATGACATGAGATGGAGGAGTTAGAATAAATCTCACAGTTCTGGTTCGGTTAGCTGGCTGAATAGTGGTGCCATTAACCAGAACAGGAAATACAGTAAGGTCCAGTTATAGCTGTTATTTACATAGTATTTATCATGTGCCAAGCACCATTCTCATTTGATCCTCAGGTAGACGCTACTGTTATTCTCACTTCACAGATGAGGAAGCTGAGACACAGAAAGGTCACATAATTTTCTCAGGGTCACAAAGCTACTAAGTGACAGATCTAGAACTCGAACCTAGAGAATCTAGTTCTGTGCTAATGTGACCATTAGACTACGCTACACTGTAAAGGAATGGGGAAGAAGATAAGGGGATATATTTGTACATACTGATCCACAGATGTCTGGAGAATATCAAAATGGAGACAACTACTCAGACTGAGCAACTGGAACTCAGAATAAAAATCCTGTCTAGAGATAATAATCTGACAGAAATCCATGGGGCAGGTAGTTAAATCCAAGAGAAAACACAAATAGGAATGGAATAGAGAAGAGTGCTGAATATAGACTAAGGAAAATACCAACATTTAATGGACACTGAAAGAAACAGAACTGACAGATCGAGAAGGGGTCTACAGAGAGGCAAGCCAAATACTATAAATCAAAGGTATCCCTAAAGTCACACTAGCCTCTTAGTTACCTCCACCTAGATGTCTCATACTCAAGTTCTGCAACTCATTATCATCTACCCAACATGCTTTTCTTCCTTCATTCCCAATCATATTCCACATCATCAGTACCCACATGTTAGCCAAGCGAAGTACATGGAAAGCATCCATCCTTCATTTTCCTCTGTCTTCATGCTCTTAATTGGTTACCAAGTCCTGCTGATTCTACCATCTTGATATCTCTTAAATGCAAAAAAGCTCTCTTCTCTATTTCAATAACCACTTCAGGTACCACCAATGCTCATATACACTACTACAATAATCTCCCAATTAATTTCCCTGCACCCAAATTGGGCATACTCTAACCCAATCTAAACCAATCAACAATGACATGCCCCATCACATCATTTCCAACTCTAAATCATTCAATCATTCTCCATTGTCTTTAAAACATGAAATTCAAACCATCAACAAAGCAGATAAAAAGTCGTGTTCTTCTGTGGTAGTCTCCACATGCACCTGCAATCTCGGGCTGAGTGCATCGGCACACTCCATATTCGCCTCCTGGGATGCCCATCTCCCACTTTTCCCTCTAGCCAACTTCTACTTGATCTTCAACACTCACCTCCATATCATTTTCCCTTAGAAGCCCTCCTTGAAATCTCCCATGCATACTTCTATCTAAGCTCTTAACATACACATGTTACACTGGTCTATTTACATGTCTGCTCCCTCACGCCTGTGTTCTTCCCAATGCCTCCTTCAGTGCCCAAGCATTAAATATTTCTCATACTTTCTACCTACCCATTAAGGAAGATTTCCAATAGCCCCCTATATTCATATCATGGAGGGAAAACACTGTCCTATCTGATTCCACAACCAGCAGATAGCTAAGTGGCATTTTACATGTACAGAAAGAACAGATAAGAAAACTCTCAATTTATAATTTATTGAGGTCATTTAAGTTAACATTTTTATTATGAACATTAAGGTCAACAATACTGGGGCATCTGGGTGGCTCGGTTGGCTAAGTGTCTGACTTCAGCTCAGGTCATGATATCATGGTTCGTAAGTTTGAGCCCTGAGTCGGGCTCTGTGCCGACAGCTCGGAGCCTGGAGCCTGCTTTAGATTCTGTGTCTCCCTCTCCCTCTGCCCCTCCCTCACTCGTGTGTTCTCTCTCTCAATCTCTCTCTCTCTCTCTCTCTCTCTCTCTCTCTCTCTCTCTCTGTCTCTCTCAAAAATAAACATTTTTTTAAAAAATTTTGTTTAAAGATCCAACAGTATTTCCCCAAGTAAAAAATACAAAATACCAGATGGGCCAATATTACTGACTACCTAAAGACACAGAATAGAATTTGAAGGAAACGATTTTTTTAAAAAAACTCACAGAGCCAATATACTTTTAAAAATTATTCCTTAAGGGGTGCCTGGGTGGCTCAGTCAGTTAAGCGTCTGACTTTGGCTCAGGTCATGATCTCATAGCTCATGAGGTCGAGCCCCATGTCAGGCTCTGTGCTGACAGCTCAAAGCCTGCTTCAGATCCTGTGTTTCCTTCTCCCTCTGCCCCTCCCCTGCTCACCGTCTCTCAAAAGTGAATAAACATTAAAAAAAAAATTTTAGGGGCGCCTGGGTGGCGCAGTCGGTTAAGCGTCCGACTTCAGCCAGGTCACGATCTCACGGTCTGTGAGTTCGAGCCCCACGTCAGGCTCTGGGCTGATGGCTCAGAGCCTGGAGCCTGTTTCCGATTCTGTGTCTCCCTCTCTCTCTGTCCCTCCCCCGTTCATGCTCTGTCTCTCTCTGTCCCAAAAAATAAAATAAACGTTGAAAAAAAAAATTTAAAAAAAAAATTTTAATTATTTCTTAAAAACAGGAATGACTCTTCCAAAAAACTTATCTTCAAAATATAATTTTATGCATTCCAAAATAATCCCTGAAGGATTACTACCTTGTAGTCCTTTAAAATGATAAAACTCAATTAAAGTCAATTAGAGGGAAAAAGGAAAGAGAGGTGAAGAGGGAAAGGACAGATAGAGAAAGACACAGTGAGAGAAAAACAGACAGGTCCTTGCCAAATACTGCCCACCTCTTGCCCCAAGAAGCACTGAGGTCATGTATTCCACATGCTAAACACAATGGTGCTGTTAAAATCCCTGTGTGCTTCTATGCCTAATCCCAGAGCTTTGCCAACCATTACAATGCCACTTTAACTGTTGAAGGAAATAATTATGCCAAAATCTACAGATTTAATTGGAAATTTTCCAATGAAGTTGTCTTTTTTCCCCCTAAATTCTTAGCACAGTATGAATATTAGCATTTACAGATTTGTAAAAGATCACATTTTTCTGTTATTAATTACTATATAATTTGAGGTATTCAATAAATACCACCATCATTTTGTTTGAAAAACATAGTTACAAATCCATATGCAGGAAACACTGTTTTTATTTTTTTTACTAGCATTTATGAAATTTTAATTCAAATTTACCTTTCATTCACCAAACTCAAAATTTCTAAGCAAGTTTTTCATTAAATCTAATTAACCAATAATGAATGGTTTCCACTGCAATATCCAAAATGCAAAATTTCTGAGTCCAAGATCTATAAACTGAATGAAGACGCCAGTTTTTAGTTCACAAATACCATGCGTTCTCTCCAACGGGAAACTCTCAAGAACTTAATGCCTTCATATTTAATCCATTTTATTTGCTTTTTCACAAAGCCAGCTTGCTCAAAAATTAAAGCATCAGATTAGTGAGTCCCAGCATGAAGGAGAGGCAAACGGCTCTTGCTCTGCTCCACATCACATGAATGGATCTATTGCCACACAAACGGATGACAAAAGGGACAACCAAAGAGGCTGCTAGTTGCCTGACCAGTATCTATTTATACCTTATTTCTTATTAACAGAATCCCAATTTTGTTGAGAATGGCAATGGGACCAACTTTAAGGTAAATAAATAAATCTGTATTTCCCAGCCTCCCTTGCAAATGGGGTATCCACATAACTAAGTTTAATCAGTAAAACATAAGTTAACAAATAGTTCCTTTAAAAAGGTCTGATTTAGCTAATATATAGCTTTTGTCCTTCCCTCTTCTTTCTTCTCTTTGTCAATTATACATAATAGCAGAGCTACAGAAACCATCTTAAGCCACAGGGCAACCTTGAAGATAAAAGCTATGGACTAAGGATAGCAGAGCAAAAGAAGACTGTCTAATACAGCGATGGCATTATGAGTCACTAACCCAGACTGGTACATACTGCCTAACAAAATGAGTAAGAAAAAGAGAGAGACAAAGAGACTATGTTTTAGAATAGTGTTTCTCAACCTTCTTTCTTTTATTGCCCTCCTAAAGAGTCTTACTATACATTTTTCTCCATTAAATTTTCCCCCATTAAATTTAATACCACAGACACACTGTATATCAGTAAATGTTCTGCATGTACATATGTGCTTTATACATGAGAAGAGTAAGATTACTTTTGTCCCCCAAGAATCAACTTTTGCCCCTTGGAAGCAATCTCACCCCCACTGAGAATATGTGCTACGGATCAAAGAGGAATAAGAGAACCCAGAATGCTAAACATTCATCCTGTAGGGTTTCTAAGAGAGATATGTGGCGGAAAGAAAAGGTCAGAGAGCTTTTGCCTCAAACCCCTACATATTCTCCTCTGAATCCTGGAAACATGGGTTGGACTGTAGGGAACCCTCATCTGGCCTAGTTATGAGGCAGGCTTAAGGCCTAGTACCAAAAAAGGCAAAAAGGCCTCCTTTGCCCCTTTTCCATGAAGCCCATATATGAATCTCAGACCTTTGTACGTTGACACTGTAGTGGGTAGGAAAGGCCCAAGTGTAGATGACCACACCTCATGAGAAGAAGCTAGGACAAGAGAACACTTATCCAATGACAAGGGGCAGGACTAGTGTAGGTAGCCACTTCAATTGACCCTGCCCCAAGACTGGACTTGGAGAAATATGACCCAATTACTGTCCTTGGTCCTGATTGTTTATTAGCAGTTCCTTGCAGGGGGCTGGAAGAAAAGAGTATGGATAAGAGTAGATGGAAACTTCTATAGTCAATACTATGCTCATCTGTTTTCGCTCTTCCTAAGATGTTGGGGGAAAAGTTAGGTATTTAACTTAAAGCCAAAAGAGTCTGTTTTTCCACTAAAAAATAATGGAAAGCCATAGCCTCCAACTTCAGTTCAGTTAAGCATCCAACTTCAGCCTAGGTCATAATGTCATGGTTGGTGAGTTCAAGCCCCCATAGGGCTCTGGGCTGACAGCTCAGAGCCTGGAGCCTGCTTTGGATCCTGTGTCTCCCTCTCTCTCTGCCCCTCCCCTGCTTGCTCTCTCTTTCTCAAAAATAAAAAACATTAAAAAAAATTTTTTAATAAAAAATAAAAAGAACGGGAATCTGATTTTCTAATTACCAAAGAGGGATTTAACTAGATCCTTGGATCTAAATCTCCCTTAATACTCTAGAAGCCTCATCTATTATTTACCCAGGCATACCTTTTATTCCCAGAACATCAGGTTCCCAAGTGACTTCACACTAATTTCAGGCCTTTATCTTGAGTCTTCTACCACAGAAGCCCTTCCCCAAGACATCACCTTTCTTTACCCATCTCACTCTAAAGACAGAAACCTCAGACCTTTTGTACTTGTACACTACAGTGTCTTCAAGAAAGCATTTCTTGAAATGTTAATATATTTAAACGTTTCACCCTCTTTATTCCAAGGTACCATGAAACCCCATCACATCCCCTCCCCTAGAGAAGCTATCTTAGGACAAGGACCTCATTTCTAAAAGGCCAGTGTTTGGCACAACACTTGACACAAATAAAGTCATCATTATAGGAATTAAAACTGTGAATTTCTTGGGAAGACAAATTTTAAGAATTAAAAAATAAATACGCAAACATTTATAATTAAAGATATAGGTATCATGTATGTGATCTATTCTTTTATTTTTTTACCTGAAAAAGATTTTTTTTTTGTCTATTTAGTTGATTCTTTTTTCTGTGATCCTGTACCATTGACTGGAAATTTTAAAGATCAAAGGAAAAAGGAAGAAGGAAAGCACTTAATATCTAATAGATAGATATCTAATAATATCTAATAGATTCATACATATTTATAACATACATATTATAAATATTTAGCTATTTCTTATCTTAAAGGTTACCCTTGAAATGATATTCCCAATGAAAGTTCAGAAATATATGTTTAATAGCTCCAAGTCCTAAAATGTACTAAAGGTAGCCAGTGGAAACACATAACAGAGTCCAATAAATTCTTGCTTACTACTTAATACATCCAGCTGACTACAGAAGGCATACTGATGAGTAAACTTAAAGAATTACTTTCTCTATCTACACCTCTCTGAGTACAGCAATTAAACTATATCACCCAGTTGTATATATGAAGAATAATATGTAAACTACACATCCACCAACAATCGGTAAACTGATAGTGTGTGACTGAAAAGACACTTTATTTACAGTCCAAACTACCTGTTGTGCTAAAATGATTGGGGTGGCTCCCTGTTTGTTCAGAGTGGAGAGCATCACAAAGCACATATGCCTCAGCAGCAATGTTTTCTCATTCTCCTGAGACCTACTAGCATGCTTTATAAACAAGCACAGAAGCTTTTGAAAATTTAAGAAGTCCAAAGGAAAACAGACCATTAGGTTGAAAAGAAAATAATCAAGACTGGCAGGATCTACTAATAAATTATGGCCATGAGAGTTTAAGATAGTATTTAACATGGGAAACAGAACAAAGAAATATTAACTCTATTCAAATCTGAATTTCTCTACCTTTACTAGAATTTTATTAGATAAATATGTAATATTTCTATCTGTGAAGACCTTTTAAACATTTCTTTTCAGTAAAGCATGGTGGTTAAGAGCACAGATTCTAGCACTGAAATTCCTGGGTTTGAATTAAGGATCCACTACTCTTTGGCTAAGTTTCCTCATCTGTAAATTGCAGGTAGGTTGGGGATAGAATAACAGGAATAATACAATCCTTTATCTTTGGGTGCACTGTGACATGCAACTCAAATTTTCTTCAGATTTAAGAAAGGTAAAATGAGGTCTGAAATTTACGCTGTGTAATGGAATCTGACTCAGCACCTGGAATCAAACATACTATTTCTGTAGCAAAACAAATGAATATTCACAGTAATAGAAATAAAAGCACGCTATGAATAGCCTCACATCAATCAGGTCAAGTTTGCCAGTAAATGGGTTCATGTCAATATAAGTTTTGCCAAATGAGTTACAAAAATAATACTTAATTTTCAGATAATTTTGCATTCTGAAATTGTAGAAGACTGAAGTACATACTAGGCACATAGTATGTGGTCAAAAATTTCAGCTGCCATCATCATCATCACCTCATCATTAGGATTTTCAGAAGAAATAGTAGTAAGTTATGCTGTATTTATTTAATTAATTAATTACACAAATTTGTTTCAGAATATATCTCCATAGCAACAAGTAGTGATTATCTTTGGCTAGCCATAAGCATGTGACTTTAGGGCAAGCTAGATCTAGTTTTTCATAGCATATCTAAAGTTTTGAGTGATATGAAAAGGAAACTATATCAAAATAAACACCTGTAACTTTAACTTTTTCAACTACTTCCTAGAAAGTCATCAGCTACCTAAAGGCTTCATTGTCTAAGAACCCTCACCACTGTTCTGCTTTTCATGAGAAAGGTTAATACAAAACAAGGAATGAAAGCTTAAACCAACAAAAGAATCAACACACATTCCAACCACAGTGTGCTCAATTCAAATACAGAATGAAATGAACCCCCTGGCATCTAGAGTATTCACACAAGCGTGTGGCAAGTGTTATTTCTAGCCACTTAAAAGCACCAGTGAAAAGAGCTCAAATACTTAGAAAAGAAAAGATCTCCAATCCCATGAGGAGAGGCATTTATTAGCACTTAATGGCCCTCTTTCATTGCCTTTCCACTCACACATCTCTAATTGTTCCAATTATAATTTCAAGTAACAAAACCAATAATGGTAAAAGCCTATAGTTCAGTGTATGCATTGTGAAAAAAAAGGTCTTTAACAGCACAAAGCAGATATAAAAGTACATGACAACATCGAATCTGGGCAGGCAATGTCACAATAAATAGAGAAAGGAGGTGGTATAAAATGAGCACTGGTCAAGAAACCAGTTTAAGTTCCAGCTGTGACCTCTACAGGCCATTTAATCTATAAGACTCAGTTTCTACATCATTAAAATGTGAGGACTAAACTAATGTCTTCCAGTGCCTCTGCCACTCCCAAAATTCTACTAATCCCTGAATGCTAGAATTAAATCAAGATACACAGAATCTAATCTCACCACTGGCTTTCTAAGCAATCTAAGGCTTCTTGTTTTTACTTCCATAACTGGGAATGTTAGTATCCAGTTTAAGTCCAGTGAATGCAAGGACTCTGTCTTATATACTCCCCACTACCATGCATGGCACATAGTAGGTACTAAACATATTAGAGAGAAGAAGAAAAAGGGAGGCAGGCAGGAAACAAGAAGGCACAAAGACACAAAGCCAGGAAGGTGAGACAAAATTGGCTTACTAATTTAATATGGCTACAGTACTGCACATAAGAGTGATGGGGCTTGGGGGTGATGGTGGGGGTTCAGAGCTGACACCCAAGAAAGAATCCTTGAAGACATCTTTGGTGCAAAAAGGTGATTGTATTAAAGCACGGGAACAGGACCTGTGGGCAGAAAGAGTTGCACTGGTGTTGTTAAGAGTGACTGATTATATACCTTCAGGTTGGGAGGGGGTTAGGAACATCATAAGTCTTTAAAGAATTTTGGAAGCAAGGTTTCCAGGACCTTGAGGGGCTAACTGTTGTTAGGAAAACGTCATTCATTACTGCTTAGTAAAACCTCAGTCATGAGACCCTTCAGATGTATATCAGGGGCCATACGCTTGGAGTATAATTGCCAACATATACTTGGGGGTTAAAGATGAAAGAGGTCTGAAAAGGAATTTTTATGTGTTTAAGGAGACTCACAGGATCCTGGTGGGGGTCAGGATAATGTTAAGCCAAGATCCCCTTAAAACCCCAGCAAAGTGTCATCATCAAGGCAGCTGAGCTCCTAGAGGAAGGTCACTCTGCCTGTTTCAAGGACTTGTCACTGGGCTGTAGGCAGTAAGGGAGTTTAATTTTTCATTTGCCTTTGCATCCCACATCACCACGGCAAGCAATTAAACCCCCTTACATCTTGATGAGGATGATATTAGGGCTCCAGGAAACAGAGTCTATAGGTTTCTGGAGATTAGGCTATGGATAAGATTGCATTTTTCTTGCAATTTACTAAGTTATCCATGAACTGAAGGAGGCTCCTGTTGTGCATGACTGTGATCTCTGTCAGTCAACCATTTGCTTTCTTTCCTTTCCCCTGTTCTTGGGCAGCCAGGAGTGTCTGAGGAACATCATACATATCCTGCCTTGGGGGGTGGGGGTGATGCTTTTAGCCTGTACTTTGCCCTCAGCTTGCCCCGGGTTCCCTCCTCAAGAGGACAGTGATGAAAGACAGCTTGAAATATGGGTTTCCTGCTTTTAAGAAAGAGCATATTAGGAAATTTCAAATTCAGAGAATATATTATGTTAAAGAATATTACAGTTATAATATCTATTAAATGTTTTCTGTCCTCAGAAATTAAGATGCTAAAAAACAAATGTGTGATACATTATGCAGGCTTACATATTAATTATTGCCATACTTTAAGAACGGAGAAAGCATAAATTATATTTTCTATTCTTGAATATTTTTCCTCATTGTTAGTATTTAATATTAATACAGGTAAAAAAATAAACACCAATCAATTAAAAATGAAAATACTGAGATTTGGAAGTGAGAGAGGAAAAGATAGAAATCTCTGGATAAAAACCAATTTTCTTTTTTAATTTTTTTAAATGTTTGTTTATCTTTGATAAAGGGAGAGAGAGTATGCAAGCCAGAGAGGGTCAGAGAGAGAGGCAGAGAGAGGATCCAAAGCAGGCTCTGCTGTCAGCTCGGACCCCAATGTGGGGCTCAAACCCACGAACCGCAAGATCATGACCTGAGCCAAAGTCAGATGCTTAACCAAATGAGCCACCCAGGCACTCTGAAAAGCAGCATTTCTAACACAAGATTTCAAACATTAGCAAACAACATTAACAAAATAGCAGCACTTTAAATTAATTATATATTTATGAAACTAAATCTATATTACTTTTGTTAACCTGAACATGAATACTGTAAATATTCACTAATAGCCATAGGTCAATAGTCAAAAGTAGAGTGTAATTTCAGTTGTCATTGCCCACAGTTTATATTTTCATGAAGTTAACATACAAGATTCATATCCCATCTCCTGAGTCAATGAGATCTGAGATACAATAGACCAATATTTTTTTAAAATATGGGATGTGACCAATAAATACATCATGAAATCAATTTTGTAGATCATGACTAATATAGTTTTTATAGTAAAAAGGAATAGAATTCCATAGAAAATATCTGAGCATATCACATGTGGAAATGTTAATTATTTCATAAAACTTCTGCTTGTTTTATAAACATGCAGTGGTTCAAAATGTAAAATATATTTCTTACAACGAGATACAGTCAATGTTTGAGAAACACTAGGTGAGTCTTCCCCATTCCATGTAAGATTGTTTGTAGTATTTTAGATATATTATAATTTTGTACTTCAATATAAAAAAATTGTTATCATTTAATATAGAAGCAGAGAATTTTAGAGTCTTAAAGAGTTTTATCAAGAGCTTGAAAATCCTAGATTATTGTATTTTAAGTCCCACAGGGGTGCAGTTTTAAATAGTGGATTAGTATAGGGCTCAATGAAAAAAAAATGAGATTTGAGCAATGACTTGAAGGGGTGAGTGAATTAGCAGATCCCTGAGAGATATGTGCCTGGCATGCTAGAAAGAAAGGAACAAAGGGAAGAAATCAAAGATTAGGTTAGAGGGAGAAAGAGGGGCCACTGTAAGGATTCTGGCTTTTCTCTATGTGAAGTGGTGAGCTACTGATCTGACTTACATTCAAGAGGGAACAGACCTCATCATAATATAGGCCACATATGACAAACCCACAGCTAATACCATACTCAACAGTAAAAAGCTGAAAGCTTTTCCTCTAAGATCAGGAACAATAAAAGAATCCTTATTCTCCCCACTTTTATTCAACACAGTATTGGAAGTCCTAGCCACAGCAATTAGGCAAGAAAAGAAAAAAAGACATCCAAATTGGAAAGGAAAAGATAAAACTGTCACTATTAGCAGATGATATGATACTATATACATATATATATATATATATATATATATATATATATATATATACACATATACATATATATATATAATCCTATAAACATTGGGGTGCATGTGCCCCTTCAAAACAACTAAAGTGTATTATGCTAAGCAAAATTAGTCAGAGAAAGACAAATATCATATGATTTCACTCCCATGTGGAATTTAAGATACAAAAGAGATGAACATAAGGGAAGGGAAGCAAAAATAATATAAAAACAGGGAGGGGAACAAAACATAAGAGACCCTTAAATATAGAGAACAAACTGAGGGTTGCTGGAGGGGTTGTGGGAGGTGGGATGGGCTAAATGGGCAAGAGACATTAAGGAGGACACTTGTTGGGATGAGCACTGGGTGTTATATGTAGGGCATGAATCACTGGGCTCTACTCCTGAAATCATTATTGCATTATATGCTAACTAACTTGGATGTAAATTAAAAATAAATAAATAATAAAAAATTAAAATAAGTAAAAAAAAATGTTTAAGCCCTACAGACTTCACCAAAAAACTTTCAGAACTAAAAAATAAATTCAGTAAACTTGCAGGATACAAAATTAATACACAAATTCTATTGTGTTTCTGTATACTAATAACAAAATATCACAGAAAGAAATCAAGAAAATCCCATTTACAATTGCATCAAAAAGAATAAAATACCTTGGAATAAATTTAGGAGGTGAAAAACTATATTGAAAACAATAAAACATTGATGAAAGAAATTGAAGAAGATGCAAATAAGTGAAAAGGTATTATGTGCTTAAGGATTGGAAGAATTAAAATTTGGGTCCATACTACCCAAAGCAATCTACAGAGACAATGCAATCCCTATCAAAATTCCAATGGCATTTTTCACAGAACTAGAACAAATAATTCTAAACTTTGTATGGAACCACAAAAGACCCTGAATAGCCAAAGAAATCTTGAGAAAAAAGCAAAGCTGGTGGCATCATAATCTCAGATTTCAAACTATATTACAAAACTACTGTAATCAAAACAGTATGGTATTGGCATAAAAACAGACACAAATATCAATGGAACAGAATAGAGAGATTATAAATAAACCTACACATATATGGTCAACTAATTTACAAACAGGAGGCAAGAATATGCAGTGGGGTAAGGACAGTCTCTTCAATAAATGGTGTTGGGAAAGCTGGACAGCTACCTGCAAAAGAATGAAACCAGACCACTCTCTTACACCACACACAAAAGTTAACTCAAAATACATCAGACTCGAATGTAAGACCTGAAACCATAAAAATCCTAGAAGGAAACATAGGCAATACGCTCTTTAACACTGGACTTAGCAATGTTTTTCTTGGATCTGACTCTAAAGACAAGAGGAACAAAAGCAAAAATAAACAAATGGGCCAACATCAAACTAAAACCAACAAATCAACAAAATGAAAAGGCAAACTACTGTATGGAGAATACATTTGCAAATCATACATCCAGTAAGGGTTTAATATTCAAATATACAGAATTCATACAGCTCAGTAATAAAAAAAAAAAAAAACAATGAATCTGATTTTTAAAATGGGCAGAGGATCTCAATAGACATTTTTCAAAAAAAGACATACAGATGGCAAACAGACACATGAAAAGATGTTCGACATCACTATTCAACATAGAAATGCAAATGAAAACCACAATGAGATATCACCTCACACTTGTCAGAATGGCAATTATCAAAAAGACAAGTAAAAACAAGTATTAGCAAGGATATAGAGCAAAGGGAACCCTTGAGCACTGTTGGTGGGAATGTAAACTGGTGCAGTCACTATAGAAAACAATATGGAGGTTCTTCAAAAAATTAAAAATAGAACTACCACATGATCCAACAATTCCACTTCTGGCTATTTACCCAAAGAAAACAAAAATGCTAATTTAAAAAGAGAAATGTACCCCTGTGATCATTGCAGCATTATTTACAATAGCCAGGACATGGAAGCAACCAAGGAATCCACTGATGGATGAATGGATAAAGAAGATGCATGTGTGTGTGTGTGTGTGTGTGTGTGTGTGTGTGTGTGTATGATAAAACAGTACTCAGCTATAAAAAGGAATGAAATCTTGCTGTTTGCAGCAGTAAGTATGGACCTTGAGATTATTATGCTAAGTGAAATAAGTCAGAAAGAGAAAAGCAAATACCACATGATTTCACTTACACTCTATGTGGAATCCAAAAAATAAAATAAACAAAACAAAACCCAGATTTAATAGATACAAAGAACATATTGGTGGTTGCCAGAGGGGAGGAATATGGGGGTTTTAAATAAGTGTATGAGACCAAGAATACAAACTTCCACTTAGAAAATAAACAAGTCATGGAGATGTAATGTACAGCATGGGGAATACAGTCAATAATATTGAATTAACTTTGGTGATGAATGGTAACTAGACTTATTGTAGCAATCATTTTCCTTTTTATAATAGTATAATATATTAAAGTATAATTATTTTATTTTATTTTAGAGAGACAACAAGCGAGTGGGGGAAAGGGGCAGAGAGAGAGAGAGAGAGAGAGAGAGAGAGAGAGATCTCAAGCAGGCTCCTCACTCAGTGCAAAGGGCTCAATCTCACAACTGCAAAATCATGACCTGAGCTAAAATCAAGAGTTGGATGCTTAACAGGTGTACGAGGCAATCATAATTTCAATGTATGTGTACAAAGGTCGAATCACTATGTTGAGCACTTGAAACTAATAATACTGTATGTCAATTATATTTCAATTAAAAAATAAATAAAAATAAAAGGATTACTTTGACTATTAAAAATAAACTGTAGGAGTCAAAGATGGGAGGAGGAAAAACAGGAGATGTTAGACTAATAGACGCAAAATATCATGGAGACTTGGACCAGGGTCATAGTGACAGAAGTAGTGAAAGGTGGTCAAATTTGGGGCATAGTTAAAAATAGAGCTCACCTGGAAATAGTTCTGCCCTGCAGCACAATGTGGTAGGATATTTTTTGTTGTGTCCAGAAAGACTTGGGCTCAAATTCCAGCTCTATCGCTCACTGAGTCTGTATTACCTTGGCTATTTTATTTCACCTCTCTAAATCTCAGAGTCTAGGTCTGTAAAATAAAAATAGTGTCACATGGAGCTCCTGGGTGGCTCGATCGGTTAAGTGTCCAACTCTTAATATTGGCTCAGGTCGTGATCTCGTGTTCGTGAGATCAAGCTTGGGCTCCTTGCTGAGCATGGAGCCTGTTTGGGATTCTTTCTCTCCCTCTCTTTCTCTGCCCCTCCCCCCACTCATACTCTCCCACCACCTCAAAATAAATAAATAAACAAAAAAAATTTTCCATGATTTTAAAAAATAGCATCACATACTCTAAAAAGTTGCTGAAAGGATTAAATAACATGTATAGAGAACATAGTAGGACTTCAATAAATGTGAGCTGCTTTTCTTCCTTCCTATTATAATAATTTTGTTAGAGACATACTTAAAATACGGAAGGCCCAGGAAGTTACATCCACTGAACATTTCATGGAAATCAAGAATTTTTGATGAAAATGATAACTTTTACAATATAAATTATATATCTATAAAATAGAATAGATTTGTACATTCTTATTAAAAAACAAAAACAGAAGATTCAGGCTCATGCCGGATCCTCCACGTTGGAGGACATCAGCAATGAGATTCTGTACAAAAGTTTCTTGACAATCTGGTTCATCATTTCATTAGAAGACCACTTAATGGTAGAACATCAAGAACAGCTCTCAGGGGCAAGAGAGCCTGTTGGTCTCTGAAATGAAAAAAAAAATGTTACTTAAAAAGAAGTTGTCCTAAAGAAGGACAACTTTACAGTGCAATTGAACTACAGTTCAATTTTTACAGTGCAATTGAACTACGGTTTTTCTTTACAGTGCAATTGAACTACAGTTATAAAATCTTAGTAATGTTTGACAAGCTACTTCACTCATTTCTTCAGCAAATCTTTGAAAGCTATGAGGTTGAAGGCACTGTAAAGATATTGAACAATCTAGAATAATCCTTTCCCTCAGAGGGTTCACAGTCTAGTACATCTACCCTTCATTCAACCATCACATACTGAAATCACACTCTACCTGCAAAATGAAGAGGTAGGTCACCTCCTAAAATTAAAAACTCTCTATTTCCAAAACAGCCCATTATATTTTCAGTCTTAAGACTCATGTTTTGACCCTTACAATTTACTTGTATCCATGCTGATTTTCCTGTCTGTGCACCCTCTTCATTCTTCAATAAAATTAATTTTGTGTACCACTCCCAAGTTAAAATCAACTCGAAATACCTCCCTCACCTATTAAAAAACTGTTTCTCAATAACCACCTCATTATGTTTAAAAGTCCTCCTCCTGATTCAAGATCTTCCCCTAAACCCAGCTCGCACTGAGTAAATGTTTTATGGCTATTCTCCTCCCTATCACATGCACCAAAAAATTAAAAATAAATCTCAGCTCCATCAAGACAGTTCTCCTTGGGGCGCCTGGGTGGCGCAGTCGGTTAAGCGTCCGGCTTCAGCCAGGTCACGATCTCGCGGTCCGTGAGTTCGAGCCCCGCGTCAGGCTCTGGGCTGATGGCTCGGAGCCTGGAGCCTGTTTCCGATTCTGTGTCTCCCTCTCTCTCTGCCCCTCCCCCGTTCATGCTCTGTCTCTCTCTGTCCCAAAAATAAATAAAAAACGTTGAAAAAAAATTAAAAAAAAAAAAAAAGACAGTTCTCCTTAGGGATCCTGCTTCCGTGTATACCAGAGTTCCCTGCTCAAGGCTTTTGCAACTGTGGCTCTCCCTCCCTTAAATATCTTCTGTCTCCTTAATAAAAGTCATTTCATTCAACTCTCACAGTCTGTGATTTAAGCAAGGCAAGCATTATCTCTATATTGCAAATTAGGAAGCCAAGAATTATTTTTAGACTCCCTACTCTCTGCTTATTCAAAAAGGAGAGGTGATATTTGACATGAATTCTTAATAATGAGTAAGCATTTTCCAGGTGGTTAGACAAAGATGAGGACATTTTCAAGACGGATGCATAAAGGCCAGGGAGGTATGAAAGAGAAGCACATATACATGAATGTATACATGTGTGTACGTACACATTCATATATGCACGTAAGCTATGAATTGCTCCACTACACTCAGATCAAGAAATGTCACATCTTTTTGTTTCTCAAATTCAAACCAGTTTAGATTTCCAGGCCAACATTCATTCATTTCAGTAAGAAATCTAGTATCACACACGTTTAAGGACTCTTCTTTCACCCTTTGATTTGTATCAGACCCCAAAGGTGATGCAATGAAGAAAAACATAGTCAAGGCCTTTAGTCAGTGGCCCATGGTGACCCCTGCAGGAGATGCTCATTGTTTATACCCTTGTGCCTTGCTGATTTAGCTCCTTTGGTAGCATTCAGTGCTTACCCTCCATGCCACCTTCCCAGCCTCTATACCAAGTTAACCATGGGGACCTTCACAATGTATGTTCAGTCCTCCCTAGGACCCATATTACCACATTCACTTCAGAACCTCCAAGGCACTGCTTCAACTAGAGTACCAGCTTCAACTATCCATAAAAATGAACTGTCTCTGATTTCCTCTCCCTGGAGATTTCTTTTTTTCTCTGGGAGAAATCAGGCAATCTTCTAAAGACAACCAGCATTTCTTTCCCAACCTTTTAATAATAATGGGGTTCAGTTTTTCTCTCAAAGACTTTAGACATAGGATAGTCCTAAAAGCTTGTACCATGGAATCTAAGACCACAAAGAATGTTTACCTTCCTTGGGAATAAGGAGGATTCCATCTTTAGCAATGGAGTAGAGAGTCTCCCATTCCCAAGAACAGAATGTATGCTTCTTTCAATGATGAAGCACAAACATTAGTGTTGTATTTTCCTATCTTGCTACAGTAAATTCTTGATAAGTTGCCCTGTTACATATATATCTAACTAATTTTATTTATTTTTTGACTTTTTTTGATGTTTATTTTTTTTTGAGTGGGGGGAGGGGCAGAGAGAGAGGGAGACACAGAATCCGAAGCAGGCTCCAGGCTCTGAGCTGACAGCACAGAGCCCCATGCAGGGCTTGAACCCACAAATTGTGAGATCATGGCCTGAACTGAAGTCAGACACTTAACCAACTGAGCCACCCAGGCACCCCTTTATCTAACTAATTTTAAGTCTTTTTCACCAAAGAGATCACAGGCACCTGGTATAATTGTCACTGTAGGCATGCATAGTTGATTATTATATAAGCCCAAATATATATTACATATATATTTGACAATCACAAACCAAACTGTCCTTAAGTATAGCTAGGTACAGCAGATACAACAAAATTTATCGAATAGATATAATGATTATTTTTTTAGTCCAGCATTAAAAGGCATCACATTATCTCTAATTAAAAATTAAGTCTGTGTTTCTGATAGATCCTAAACTTGGTCAATAAAATATTTTCCACAATTACTCTTCTACCAAGTACCAGTCTGTCACAATAAATGTAGGACCCACAAACCCAAGTCTAGTGGAGAAAGAATTCTAACTCTGAGATTATTTTGCTCACAGTAGAACATTTAAAACAGTACAACATTTAAAAATTTCCAGCTATTACCTCTTTTTAAGCTCCCTTTTCTAACAGTATGCAACATGTCTACAAGTAAAATTTTTAAGTTCCAAGCTCACTTAAAACCTCCGATGAAAATGTCTTCTTCAATCAATTCCCACATCAACAAAGTGCTGCAATTAAAAGATAATGGATTACAAAGAGAAAGAGTTTGGTCCTGACACTAGTTCTAGGGCCTTGAACAAGTTACTGAACCCCTTTTACCTGTTCTCTCATTTGTAAACAAACAAAACAAAACATAGCAATAGTATGCTGGCCTTCCTCCAGTATAGTTGTGTCATGTTTTATTAAATAAGACAGCACTTGGGAAAGCTCTGTAAAAACTGTAGCATGAAAAAAATGCAAGGCAGTATTATTGTCAACATCCATCTTGGAGCATAAATTTAACAAAAAAAGTTACCCCCAAACACAAGAAAATTCAGAAAGACAGAACCAAGTACAAAGGAAAAATCAACAATAAGTTGATTTTTAAATTACAGTATTTGCTACTCTCCATTTTGGGACATCAAACTATATGTATATAAGACTTTTCTTAAAAATTGTCACATTATACATCTTGTTTCTCTCAGTGAGAATTTCTCTTTATGGTATTCCCCTATTTTTACCCCAGTTCAACCCTTTAAAGAAGTTTTCTTAACAGAACTGTTGTAGAAAATTTTCAGTCAAAACACAAAAAAACACAAGCACTTTTTACCAATAAGATACTTTTATATTCCCCAATCCCTGATAGGCCCCTGAACCAATTGTTCCCTGTGAACCCAGTCACTGAACCAATTATTGATAAAATAATCAGAGATTTAAGTCTTTGATCAATTAAAAAAAAAAAAAGGTTTCTCATCCTAACAAAGAGTATCACTCCTGAACACACTTCCACAGAGTCAACAACATTCCAGGTCATTACTTTGATTTTAAGCCATTGTCCAGATTTCAGACTTTTACTTATAAGACAAAAACATTACTCAAGTCAGGAATTTTGGATCTTAGAAGGTTTCAAGGTTTGTCCTTCCTGAATGTCAACAGGGCTACTGCAATTCAGTAATGAGCATTTTTACTTCCAATGTACCATAGTCTGATTTTGTTCCCTGGCAATTCTCAAAGTATAATTAAAATACTCATTTCTTTTAAGTGGTAAAAGAAATATAATGGAACTTGCATATTTGATTTTTAATCATTTCTATTTCAGATTACCATTTCAATTAAAGATATTAAATGGAAAGAACACTATATCTCAGAATAAAAGAGATGAATATTTGCTACTCCAAAGCTGGTAAAATTAATGTAATCTTGAGGATCAAAGGACAGTCTAGGACAGGTTTTTTTTTAATTTTTAATGTTTATTTATTTTAAGAGAGAGCACAAGTGGGAGAGGAGCAGTGAGAGATGGAGTGAGAGAACCCCAAGAAGGCTCCACACTGTCAACACAGAGCCCTATGTGAGGCTTGATCCCACAAACCGTGAGATCATGACCTGAGCCAATATCAAGAGTCACATGCTTAACCGACTGAGCCACCCAGGCACCCCATGATAGAGTTTTTTAATCTTAAAAAACCCTGATTATTTACTAACCTTTCTATGATCCCAGAAAGCAATAAAGACTTGGAATGTTTTTAAATGTGCTAGAAATATAAACTTGAACTGACAATATGAAGCTTCCTTGACATTCCCTTCATCTAGCACCAGGTTTTCTATACCAGCCACACATCACAGCACTCTCTCAGCAATTTCTCTAAGAAACACTAACTCTTGGGCATCCTATACACAAATAATAACAGAGTGAGAAAGGCCTCAGCTAACCCTTTAAATGCCATATTTTATTTTATTTTATTTTATTTTATTTTTTATTTTATTTTGAGAGAAAGAATCTCAAGCAGGCTCCTCACTGTCAGTGCAGAACCGGACACGGGGCTTGATCTCATGAACTGTGAGATCATTACCTGAACTGAAATCAAGAGTTGGATGCTTAACCAACTAAGCCACCCAGATGCCCTGCCAAAATTTTATTTTAATGGAAAACTATAAAATATAATTAATATTTTCTTGTTGGCATTCTTAATACACAGTATATCAAGTATTAAACATCTCTTAATAAAGGCTTCATTTAAAACATCAATTATTATTACAGTAGGCTAAAACATAGTGATACCCACAGTGGATATTAAAGAGACCTGAAAACCCTGCACAAACTGTGAGCTTTTATTATTATTATTATTATTATTATTATTATTATTATTATTGCTATTCCCTTAGGAGGCATTTACAAGGTGCCTGTCTTCTCCTTTGCTATCAGAGCATTAGGTGCTATCAGAGTCTCTGCCACCAGTGCACCTGCTCTTAACCACTCCTACTTGGTAGTGTGGGCGTCAAGGTCAGATGTAGGAAAGTTGTCTGGAACTGATGTGTTCTAAGCAACAGCCTGCATTGTTCACCTAAGGATAACCCAGAAGGACTTTGCTGTATTACCTTGGCTACTCACAGCCCATTTAATTCACCTGTCTCCCACAGCTGTCTTTTTTTCAGGGTTATATGGAAAATCAAGGATGTAAAAAGCTTTCTGCAACATAATACACCATATTGTTAAACTGTCAAAATTATAAAATTGAAAACAAAAGCATTTTTTGAATTTCTGAGTTCCGGCCAGGTGAGGTGAAAAAACAATAATGTCATCTTTTATACAGCACTGAGCTCTCTATATGTTTCAAAGCATTGACAATATACATATACTATGGCCTTCAGTTCTCCTCACAGTGAAGAAGCTAAGTAATGGCTCTTAGTGCTCACCTGCTACAAGTGAAGAAAGAGACAAGGAGAGGCTAAGGGACTCGTGCTGTCACAGGAGTTCACTAGTGACAGAGCTGGGGCTATAGTTTGATATTCTGATACCCAGTCCTAAGCTTTTTCTAAAGAAAAAACTGCCTCCCAAAGAAGTTGCCTTACACATCAAGTTCTCCCTCTGGGGATCTGTACTACTTTCAAAGACCACATCCCTAATAGGTTAAAAGGAATATATCAAGAAATTTTATTCTCTACTTTTTACAGAGGTTAATCAGTTTACATAAGGAAAGGAAGTATTTGTTTAGACCATAGGTTAAACTAGAGAGATGAAGGAAGTTGGGGTGAGAGGGAAAATTAAAAGGCTCAGATTTTATATTTTGGGGGGCAAAAGAGAAAAAAAAGTAAAGACTTAGAAAGAGGATAACACTACAGGGGTGCCTATGTGGCTCAGTCGGTTAAGCATCTGACTCCTGATCTCACCTCGGGTCTTGGATCTCAGGGTCATGAGTTCAAGGCCTGCATTGGGCTCTGTGCTGGACATGAAGCCTACTTAAAAAAAAAAAAAAAAAAAGAGCGGGGGTGGGGGACGCCTGGGTAGCTCAGTCGATTGAGGATCCGACTGCAACTCAGGTCAGGATCTCTCAGTTTGTGGGTTCGAGCCCCACATTGGGCTCTGTGCTGACGGTCTGGAGCCTGTTTTGGATTCTCTTTCCCTCTCTCTCTGTCCCTCCCCCACTCACGCTCTGTCTCTCTCTCAAAAATAAATAAACGTTAAAATTAAAAAGAAAGAAAGAATGAAAGAAAGAAAAGGAAGGAAGAAAAGGAAGGAAGGGGGGGAAGAGAGAGGGGAGGGAGGATAACCTTACAAATGCACACAGAGTTAAAAGCCCACTTAGAATAGAGTCTGCGTGCTGGTATATATCCATGTAACATCACTCTGACAGCTTTGAAAGTAAGATCTTTGTAGTTATGCATTTGTGCTCAGGACCCCCTGCCTTCCTGCCTGCTCTGAGACCTCCTTGCCACCATTTACATCCTCTCAGACTCTCTCCCACATTTTCAACCTCCCCTCTTTATGTGGCTCTTAGAAGAGTATTCCAGTTCTCCATCCTTGGGGGGGGAAATAAGCAAGGAAATGACCACCCCTCTCTTCCTCCATTCCTCGTTTCTCTCACCCCCTCCCACTCAGTCTCACCCCCTCCCACTCACTCTCACCCCTCACTGCCTCCCTACAGCCAGGTTTCCTAAAAGAGGATTCTAAAATCATGCATCCTTGACTTCTAACATATGCCTCCACCACTAAAATGTAGGCCAATCTCCTACTTTCCCCTTGAAGTTGCCCTCACCAAGATCAATGATGACCTTCTTATTTCTAAAAGCAATGGTACTCTGAGAATTGATCTTCCTTCTTCTTTCAGCAAATCTGATATTGCTGACCTCTCTCTCCTCTCCTCTCCTGATGCCTTTTCAGCTAACCTCCCTCCCTCTACCCCCTCCCACTTTTCCTCCCTCTCTTCCTTCTCAGTGTCTTCCCTTGTCTACTCCTTAGGTCTTTATCAGCCATCTTCTCACTCTACATGTTCTCCCTTGGTGGTTTCATACACTCCCTGCTACTGGCTGCCACTCGTGAATCTGCAGTCCTAATCTCTCTTCTGAGCTCCAGACTACTACTTGTTACAACGATATATCACGAGCACCCCAAACTCATCCTGTCTCAATCTGTTCCTCCTTGTTTTTTGTTGTGGATTTTTTTCTCCTATAATAGTGAATGGCACCACCAACCAAGTAAAAATCTGGAAGTTCTCCTCGATTTCCTCCTCAACCTCTTTGTCTATATCAAGCCCTCATAAAGTATTTATTGCCAATCTTCCTGCATTTGGCAGTCTCTGCTTTTTCTGTACACTGAACTCTTTGTAGTGCCCTGCAGATTCCATCTTCTTTCTTGCACCCTTGCCTTCTTGCAGTTTCCTCTACCTGGAGTACCCTTCCCCTTGCTCACATGTCCTTCAAGACTCAGCTCAGCTATCAGCTCCTACAAGACTTCTGTTACTCTGCCTAGCCTGAGCTATGATATCCCTACTCCGAACTCCATAATATTCGTAGAAACCTATATTATAGAGCCAGCTATGATATGTTTGTCCATTTTCCATCTTCCCAACTATTCTGTCAACTCCCAGAAAGCAGGAACCATGTCTAATGCATCCTCACATGTCCAAATTTTAATATAATTCCTGGTACATCACAGGCCTTCAATTGATGTTCAATGAATTAATGAATAAAAAATCAAACCTGGGTATCTTCCATTGTCCACATTTCTGTGCTTCCTGTCATTTGTTATGATTATCAAAATCCTACCCATTCTTTATTGTCCCAAATATTTCATTTATGAAGCCATCCCTGATTCCCACCCCACTCTCTTACTTCTCACATCTCTTATGGTGATTAACTGCAATGCAAAGTAGACAAAGAAAGATGAGCACTCACTTGTCTATTCTGCTACTGTTCTGCTATAGAAGGCTCGAAGTAAAGGATAATTACTTTATCTTTTAGTTGCCTTAAAACCGGGGCTTTGCTTACTTTAGAGGAAGGCACATTCACATTTGAAAGAAACCAAAAGCAACACACTAGCAAAAACCTCCTCTGCACTAAAACTCAGCAGCATCTCACAATAGAGCTTTCAAAAGGAGTTACAGATCCTGTGTGTAGTGCTGCTTACGAGCCATCACATGGCAGCAGCGGGGACGGCACACCAGCACCAAACCCGAGACAAAGAGCAGAGATGAAGCCCGCTCTGTTCCTGCTGACGCTTACTGAGGCCACTGCTCTCTCAGCTGGGCTAATGACACACAGGCCCAGGCCAGCCCGCCACCCAGCTAGGCAAGCGGGCAGAGAAGCAGCCCAGAGCAATGGTTCCCAGCCTTTGAGGGCTCTGCTGCCCTACTTCACTTTACCTTCAAATACACCTCTCATTACCCCCTTCTCCTAAAAAGTGAATAGCATGAACTCCTCTTCAACTAACAAAAGTTAAAATGAAATTGTGATTGAAAATAATACATTAGTCCCTCCCTTACCCGCAGGGAATACACTCCAAGACTCCCAGTGAACGCCTGAAGCTATGGATAGTAAGGGACCCTATATATACTGTTTTCCTATACATACATACCTATGATAAAATTTAACTTATAAATTAGGCACAATAAGAGATTGACAACAATAAGCAGTGACACAGTAGAATAATTATAACAACATACTGTAATAAAAGTTATGTGAATGTGCTCTTTGTACTGTACTCACCCTTCTTCCTGTGATGATGTGAGATGATAAAATGCCTACATGATGAGATGAAGAATGTGAATGATGCAGGTATTGTGACGTAGCATTTGGCTACTATTGACCTTCTGATCTGTCAGAAGGAGGATCATTTGCTTCAAGACCACAGGTGACTGTAGGTAACGAAAACCACAGAAGCGAAGCCGTGGATAAGGGACAAACAGCCACAAAGAGGGGACCCATCATATAAGGGAATACTAGTAATCATTAAGAAGGGTGTAACAGAATAGTTAATAACATGAAAAAAATCACTCTACTAAGTGAAAAATCAAACCAACAAACCTAAATGTACAATATATCTAATACATATATACATTACATTTTTAAATCATATAGCACAACAGTATGATGCGAGGTAAATCAGAGATAAATCTCTGCCTATTAAAAGTGGTTGCCTTCTATGTGACTAGATTATGGGTGATTTTTATCTTCTTATCATTTTATCTGTGTTTTCTAAATATACTTTAATGAATATGTATTTCTTTAATAGGGAAAAACAGGTTTCTGAAAATGAAATGGGCATCTCTTGATTAATTTCTATAAATCTCTAAACCTTCATAAGTATATTCCATGTTTTATCTATATCCTAAAGACTTAAAATAGTTTTTTTTTGTTTTTTTTGTTTTTTTTGTTTTTCATTTTTTCAACGTTTTTTATTTATTTTTTTGGGACAGAGAGAGACAGAGCATGAACGGGGGAGGGGCAGAGAGAGAGGGAGACACAGAATCGGAAACAGGCTCCAGGCTCCGAGCCATCAGAGCCCCAGAGCCTGACGCGGGGCTCGAACTCACGGACCGTGAGATCGTGACCTGGCTGAAGTCGGACGCTTAACCGACTGCGCCATCCAGGCGCCCCAATAGTTTTTTTTTTTTTAATCTCAGTCTTACTGGATCTTACACATGTTGGTGCCAGATTTGTAAGATCACTAGGTCCACAAAATGTCATGGTATATTCAATAAAATGCTTACTTGTAAGACATGGTTCAAAATGAAAACAATAATAAGAAATGTAGTGATTTTAAAATAATTTCTTATTCAGAAAAAAGGTTGTAACAAAGTCAGAAAACCAAGGTTTAATTTTACCACTGGCCAATTGGAACAAAGATCATCTATAAAATGTAGAAAATGCCAGATTGTTAACATTAAAGGAAGTTCCTGCCAGATGTTAGATTCTATATATCTTCACATTAATGAATTAGATGATTTGAAAAGATTCATTTTTTATTCATTTAGCAGATATTTATTAAGCATTCACTATGGAGTAGCATGTGCTAATTTAGGTTTTCAACCAAAGAAGCAATTCTCCACAGCATTTCCCTTACTTAGAATCAAAAGACTGACAAGAGATAGACATGATTATTCACTACTGTCAAATCTCTGACATCTGTTCTACGCATTAAAGGTCTACCCTTAAAAAAATAAGAAGTAAAAAAATAAGTAATAATAAAGGTCTACCTTTGACATCTGTAGAATAGGATAATAGCTTAAATTGTTTAAGAAAAAGAACTCTTCAAATAAAGGACTGGGGGGAGAAGCTTATATTAATTAGAGAAAGGAATACAGTATGAAATTTGATTTAAACATTTGGAGGGGGGAAAACAAATCCTACTTCATGAAAGTCTTATTTGTTCTTTCTTTGTTCATCTTTAATGTACAGACTTGACAAAATAAAAAAGGTGGCAACTTTACATCCACTGCCATGTTTTTTTTTTTGTTTATGTTTTGTTTTGTTTTTTAAACTAATAAAATTCAGCAGTCTGGGAGCCACGGGTTTCAAGAGCATTTCGGCCACAGACAAGTGGGCTAATCCACAACCTGGAACTTTGTCACTAACACAATGTTGCACACATTGAAATGTTCAAAAAATATTTGTTCAATGAAGATGTAGCCCTGTTTCATAAAGAAGGTGCGGCTTGGGGATGACTCTAAGATGGCCCAAAAGAACTAAGAAGATTTGAAAATGAATTAAATGAAGCAATACATTACAGTAGAATTAAGAGAGGTTGGCGCTAAAGAGTAAGATTTCCCTACACTGCCTACTAGTTTTTAATTCATCATTAACACTGCCTAAAATCCTAACATTGGGTAGAATATATTTGGATGAATATCTATTCTTCTTTGAAAATATAAATAATCTAGAAAGGATTAAGGAACATAACCTTTTAACATGAATATTGTATCAGAAAAATTATAGGAATTTTATCATAGTATTTACTAAATACATAAAATATAATTATATATTTAAGATTACCAGATATCTTTATGGCAACTTAAAACTTAAGTAAGTTTTAGCCACTTCATGTACTTGCCTGTAAATAATATACTGGCTTACATTTCAAGTTATATTAGATTGAATCACCAAAAACTGATGGATTTTTTTGTCAAAAATGGTCAAATATTAAACAATTAAAAATAATTAGGGGTATATGACACCATAGCAATAAATACATGACACTGTTCATTGTCAAAACCTATAAAACTTTACAGCAAAAAGAGTGAACCTGAATGCATACATTTTTTTTAATCATTAATGGTCCCAGAATGGAAGGCAGAATGTGACAAAAGAGTCTATCTGTATTACAAATGTGTGAAACAATCTCACTGAAAGGTGGAGAGGGGAAATGAGTGAAATCTGAAAGACCAAAGGCAAAAAGGAATTATATATAATCACTGTACTGTAGCTGAGAAAGCTGTAACCTCCCAGGGATACAAGTTAACAATTCTGTTACTGCTATACATGTGTCCTGGATGAACAGTGAAGTAAATAAACGGATGGCATGAGCGAAGTTTCTTAATGTTGGAATGAGAAGTTACAGATAAGCAAGAACAGTAGGCTAGAATTACCCATGTGATAATAGGTTAGAGTTGGAGATATCAATATGAACTCACGCTTAATTTAACATATAGATGTCATATACAGAAATATTTATATATATGTATATATACTCAGATTAGTATACACACATATATATTCCTTCTCGGTCAGCTGAGAGGTCCTAGAAGTAACTACATACCACTAGCAATGATTATACCATCTGGATTTTGGTTTCTTTCTTTTTTTTTTTTTAATTTTTTGAAATATTTTTATTTATTTTTGAGAGAGACAGACAGACAGAGTGCAAGCAGGGAGGGGCAGACAGAGAGAGACAGAATCTGAAGCAGCCTCCAGGCCCGGAGCTGTCAGTACAGAGCCTGACACAGGGCCCCAACTCATGAACCGCAAGATCATGACCTGAGCCGAAGTTGGATGCTTAACCAACTGAGTTACACAGGTGCCCCTGGATTTTGGTTTCTAATACTATTCTCCATAAAAGGAACCAGGGCTCCTTAGAGAAATTGCTGATTCTGGAACTAGGGCAGGAAATATAAAAGAAGATCCTGGAGCATCTTACAGTGACAGAAAGAAAGAGCTCAAAACATACACACACACACACACACACACACAATGATGGAAGTTTGTCAAAGGGATACAGGAGCCAAATGAAACAACTCCTAAGGGAACAGTATGAGCAATAAAATAAAGTAGTGTTGGATTACAATCCAAAATATAGAATACATATCCACAAGGGGTACCTGGGTGGCTTAGTCGGTTGGGTCTGACTCTTAGTTTTGGCTCAGGTCATGATCTCACAGTTCAAGGATTTCAGGCTCACTTTGGTCCTGTGCTGACAACACGGTGGCTGCTTGAGATTCTCTCTCTCCCTCTCCCTCACTCTCTGCCCCTCCCCCACTCCCCTGCTCTCCCCTCCCCCACACCACCTCCCTGACTCCCTCCCTCCCCAGCGCAGACACTCTCAAAATAAATAAATAAACTTTTTAATAAATAAATAAATAAATATCCACTAGTCCATTTTGATACAAATAAATTACCAAATAAATAAATAAATGGAGAAGAAACAAATCTGCTCTGCAGAATTTCAAGTAATTTAGGTCAACAATCTACCTTCAGGGAAGAGGAGCAGAAATCCCACTCCTTAAGTATAGCTTGTGCATAGTGACTTCCTTCCAAAGAGTACAGTAGGAATAGGAACAAATCTGGCAAACAATACCTCGGTCAGATGCTAATGGTCAACATCAATACTAAGTCATGTCAATAGTACATACCTCCAATATGATGGGCAATTTCCTTCTGTGGTCTTTCACCCAGAAAACATATAACTCCATGATAAACATCAGACAAATTCCAATTAAGAGAGATTCCACCAAATACCTGATCAGTACTCCTCAACTCATTAACAATATCGTCAAAAACAAGAGACATCTGATAAGTTGCCACAGTCTGAAGAACCTAAACAGACATGACTAAATGGAGCGTGCTATCCTGGACGAGATCCCGGAAGAGAAAAAGGCCATGGGGTAAGAGCCAAGGAAGTATAAATATAATATGAACTTAAAAAAATATATATATATATGCATACTGGTTTGTTAATTGTAACAAATGTACCATACTCGTGTTAAGATTTTAATAATAGAGGAAACTGGGTATGGGGTATATATATGGGAGCCCTCTGTACTATGTCATTTTTCTATAAATCTAAAATTGTTCTAAAATTAAAAGATATTTAAAAGTAGTTTGGGAAGAGTTGAGATATCTACTGCATATGATGATTATCCAATTTATACGTCCAGCCCTATCCCTAAGACCATATTTTGGCATCAACCACCTCCAGCTTGGGAAATGGGAAACTCTTAACATCTTACGTTTTGGTACTGCAGCCTTTTCACTTTGATATTCTTCCTCTCTTGGGTAGACTGTTGGTCATCCCAGCAGTTTGGATGCAAAACCAGAGAAAGTCAATTATACAGAAAGACTTTCAGAAACCAATGTATTTTTAAGAACCTGATTTCTCAACAACCACATGCAGTGACTTTCAGAAACTGTCTCCATCGTTATTTCAGAATGCATGACTGATTTTTTTTTTGTTTTTTGTTTTGTGTGTGTGTGTGTGTGCGCGCGCGCGCGTTTTGCTGTTGTGATTAGTGCCTAACAATCAAGACCAAAAAGATTTATACACACCCTCTCCCAAATTGGGAGTTAGCACTATTCTAACATGAACTATGTCACCTCTATAAATCTCAAACTTATTTTGTAGAAATGGCGTCAAAAAAAAAAAAAAAAGGACCAAGTTAATGATTTCTTTTTCCACTGGAAGTTGCTTATAAGTTAATTCAAGTGATACCTAAAACTTCATATGAACTCTTTAATTCAGAGAGTCAAGAAGTAGCTGACAGCCACTGTTCTAACTTTAAATATGTTATGTTAAATGCATATTTTAAAGCCAGTTTTACTACAGAATAGTCACCAAGTCCATTTGAAATAAATTTGATTATGTTTTATCTCTAGGAAAGCATCTGCTAGGTTTCTAGGAAAATGAATCAACTAGTCATTTGTTTCCACTTGGCCACAAATGCTACTTCTATATAAATTCATAGAATAAGTACTTCCATACAAGACTGAAAATAGCTTTAAAAAGCCAAATCTTAAAATAAAACTGAAAAACAGATTCACTGAACATTATTTTTAGCATCCCTCTTACAGTATAATATCAAACTAAGCTTTAAATATGGCCTCACAAAAGGCTTGGCTGCCAGGCTCTATTCTTCTCTTTTGAGGTGAGCTATAAAGAATTTGAACATAAAATGTAAATGAGAATGCATAGCCAAATAAATAGTTCATTTTAAGGTACTACATATCATATCAGCTTTGGAAGAGAAGTTTGATAAGGGATCCCCAGGCATTATAAGGTGCTCTTAATGTTCAATGCTCTCTCTTCCTCTGGTCCTGTAACTGATAGATCTCCACAATGAGAACAGATCCATGAACTGTATCCATGATCATCGTTTGGTTCACTGATCTTATGCAAATAATTAGGGATGGTTTGTAGACTAGAGGCTGGTATACATGTAGTTTTTCTCATCGATTTTTTTCTTATCTCTTCATTCTTAGCATTCACCATCACTAGAAACTGCAACTGGTAAGTCCTACTCAGAGGAACACAAAACAAGGCTTAAACTCAGATTAGGATGGACTACAACACATGTAGACACCTACACAAGCACTGCAGCTACACTTGATACATTAAATAGTAATGCTCTTAAGAAAGACACTTAAACTCAAATGTTTCATGTGATGAATGTTCAGTCAGTCTCCACAATGTATTTCATATTTCTGGTGAAGAATAGGGGTTTTTTGGCAAAACTAAAAGGCAACCTACAGAATGGGAGAAGATATTTGCAAATGACATATCAGATAAAGGGTTAGTATCCAAAATCTAGAGAGAATTTATTAAACTCAACACCCAAAAAACAAATAATCCAGTGAAGAAATGGGCAAAAGACATGAATAGACACTTCTCTAGAGAAGACATCCAAATGGCCAACCGACACATGAAAAACTGCTCAACATCACTCATCATCAGGCAAATACAAATCAAAACCACAATGAGATACCACCTCACACCTGTCAGGATGGCTAACATTAACAACTCAGGCAACAACAGATGTTGGCGAGGATGCAGAGAAAGAGGATCTCTTTGGCACTGCTGGTGGGAATGCAAACTAGTGCAGCCACTCTGGAAAATAGTATGGAGGTTCCTCAAAAAATTAAAAATAGAACTCCCCTACGACCCAGCAATTGCGCTACTAGGTATTTACCTAAGGGATACAGATGTACTGTTTCAAAGGGCACATGCACCCCAATGTTTATAGCAGCACTATCAACAATAGCCAAAGTATGGAAAGAGCCCAAATGTCCGTTGATGGATGAATGGATAAAGAAGATGTGGTATATATACACAATGGAGTATTACTCGGCAATCAAAAAGAATGAAATCTTGCCGTTTGCAACTACATGGATGGATCTAGAGGGTATTATGCTAAGTGAAATTAGCCAGTCAAAGAAAGACAAGTATCAGATAACTTCACTCATATGTGGAATTTAAGATATAAAACAGATGAACATAAGAGGAGGGAAGCAAAAATAATATAAAAACAAGAAGGGGGACAAAATGTAAGAGACTGTTAAATGCAGAGAACAAACTGAGGGTTGCTGGAGGGGTTTTGGGAGGGGGATGGGCTAAATGGGTAAGGGGCATTAAGGAGGACACTTGTTGGGATGAGCACTGGATGTTACACATAGGGGATGAATCACTGGATTCCACTCCTGAAATCATTATTTTACTATATGCTAACTAACTTGGATGTAAATAAATAAATAAATAAATAAATAAATAAATAAATGAATGAATAGTTTTTCTGTTTTTTCTTCTCTCTCTCTCTCTCTCTTTTTTTTTTTTTTTTTTTTGAGAGAGAGAGAGAGAAAGGGCACAAGTGAGCAAGGGGGAAAGAGGGAGAGAATCCCAAGAGGGGCAGAGACAGAGAGGGAGAGAGGAGCAGGGCTCGCGTTTCTTACCTGAAGCGGGGGGGGGGCGGGGGGGGGGGGCTCCACTCACCCAATGCAGGGTGAGATCATGACCTGTGCCAAAGTCAGATGCTTAATGACTGAGCCACCCAGGAACCCCAATAAAGAATAGTTTTAAGGAGGCTTTTCATCTTCCCTAATCAGCAACCTTATCCTCTACTCTCTTCTCGAAGGAGTTTTAATTTTAAAAAAACAAACAAGAGTCCTTTCTCCTGTCTTAATGCAAGGTGAGGGCAAAGTATAGGCTAACAGCACTCCTCCCACCACCCCATAGAATATGTGTGATATTCCTTGGACACTCCTGGCTACCCAAGAACAAAGGAAAGGGGTTCAAGTGCTTGCCATGGTGATGTGGGAAACTAAGGCAAACAAAAAATTAAATTCCTTTACTGCCTACAGCTCACTGACAAGTCCCTGAAACCTGCAGACTGACCTCCCTCTAGGAGCTGAGCTGCCACCATGGTAACACTTTGCTAGGGGGCAAAAGAGAATCATTATCCTGGCCCCCCAGGAACCTGTAAGTCTACTTTAACATAAAAAAATTTTCTTTGGGGGCACCTGGCTGGCTCAGTCGGTAGAGCATGTAACTCTTGATCTCAGGGTTGTAAGTTTGAGCCCCACCTCGAGTGTAGAGATTACTTAAAAACAAAATCTTAAAAAGGAGAGACAGAACTACAGGCTAATATCTCTGATGAATACTGCAAAAATCCTCAACAAAATATTGTCAAATCAAATCCAACAATATGTTAAGAAATAATTCACCATAATCAAGTGGGATTTATTCCTTGGATGCAAGAGTAGTTCAATATTTGTAAATCAGCATGATACAATACATCAATAAAAAATTTTCTTTGGAGGGGCTCCTGGGTAGCTCAGTTGGTTGAGCGTCCAACTTTGGCTAAGGTCATGATCTCACGGTTTGTGAATTTGAGCCCCACATTGGGCTCTGTGCTGACAGTTCAGAGCCTGAAGCTGCTTTGAATTCTGTGTCTCCCTCTCTCTCTGCCCCTCCCCTTCCGGATGCCGTGCACTCTCCTTCTCTCTCTCTCTCTCTCTCTCTCTCTCTCTCTCTCTCTCTTTCTCTCTCTCAAAAACTGAATAAAACATTTAAAAAAAATTTTTTAATTCCTTTGGAAACTTCCTTTATCTCAAGGAATATATGCTAGAGATATATGCTGGCAATCATACTCCAAGCTTATGGCCCCCTGATATACATCTGAAGGGTCTCATGACTGAGGTTTTACTAAATGGTAATAAAGAGCATTTTCCTAACCTACCCCCTCAAGGTCCTGGAAACCTTGCTTCCAAAATACTTTAAGAGACTTACTCTATCCCTAACCCCCTCCCAACCTAAGGATACACAATCAGTTACCCACCACAACCCCAGTGCAGCAATTCCTGCCCAGGGGTCCTGTCCCATGCTTCAATAAAATCACTTTTTTGTACAAAAGACATCTTCAAGAATTCTGTCTTGGCCGTCGGCTCTGGACCACCCCACCATCACCCCAAAACTTCATCATTTTCATAAACTTCAGCTCATTCTTGGGGCACCTGGGTGGCTCAGTCAGTTGGGCATCCAATTTCAGCTCAGGTCATGATTTTGCAGTCCATGATTCAAGCTCCGCGTAGGGCTCTGCGCTGACAACTCAGAGCCTGGAGCCTGCTGCAGATTCTGTCTCCCTCTCTCTCTGCCCCTCCCCTGCTTGCACTCTGTTTTTCTCTCTCAAAAATAAAATCAAAACATAAAAAAAAAAATTTAATAAAAAAAAAACTTCAGCTAATTCTCAGTTTTAGTCTCCCCAAAACTATCCCATCTAAACTTTGATATGAATTCTTCTCCAGTCAGGAAGTAACTAGTAGTGACTGTTCAGACTTTTGAATATATTGTTAGATACATATTTTAAAGCCAATTCTACTATAAGAAAGTCACCAACTACATTTTCAATAAATGCTTCTCCTGTATTCTTCCTTAGTTACATGTTCCTTCCTTGATATTTTGTATATTTTCTATGACCTTTGTTTTTTGTTGTTGTTTTTTTCTTAGAGCCCAAAGCCAAGCTTGTTCTCAGGACCCTGAGATCAAGACCTGAGCTGAGATCAAGAGTCAGACGCTTAACCAACTAAGCCACCCAGGCACCCCATATTTTCTGTAATCTTTGTGCTCAGAAAGTTGTCTAAATAGCTAGCTTTGTTATATAAACCACCTTGCTCATAAACATTTCTCTCCTGTTTAGATCATCTCATGAGTAAAACCATCAGAATTTCATTTTTTATTATCAACCATCTTCATAGGTCACAGTTCCTTTAAACACCTTTTTCTTTAAACTTCTTAAAATCTACTTTTTGGGGCACCTGGGTGGCTTGGTCGCTTAAGCGTCCAACTTTGGCTCAGGTCATGATCTCACGGCCCGTGAGTTCGAGCCCCGCATCGGGCTCTGTGCTGACCACTCAGAGCCTGCAGACTGTTTCAGATTCTGTGTCTCCCTCTGTCTCTGCCCCTCCCCCGTTCATGCTCTGTCTCTCTCTGTCTCAAAAATAAATAAACGTTGAAAAAAAAAATTTTTTTAAATCTACTTTTTAAAAATGATAAACAGTACCACCTTGCCTTGACATTATAAATTCTAATACGGTTACCTTTCCAAGAATTCCTTTTAAGGCCATATCACCAATACATTCTTTATTAGTCATTAAAAGATACAGCACTGTCATTCTCTCCACTGGCTTCTTCCATCTTCAAAGAGATGACACCATTGGCAAGATAAAAGAAGAATGCATCAGAAGCTCTGGCTTCATGCTAACTCATATCTGTGCAGGACTGCTTTCAAAATATTTTCAAGTGCATTATCACATTTGATTTCTCACAATAAACTTAGAAGTTTGGAAAGACGGGTGTTATCACTTGAAGGCTGAAAACAGCTAAATTATTTACTTAAGGCCACAGGCCAAATGGAAATTGACACATATTTGGGGGTCCTTCCCATTATAATGCCTTCCTCTTCTTTTAGCAGAATCAGACTTCCAGTCAGTAACAGGATGGTAGAAGTTCCAGGTACCTATTATTTCTTGCATCTATGCCAGTTTTACAATCTATGTTAAGAACTCTTAATTGTTTCTAATAGCTACAGAATTTGTTCTCTGGGGAAGTGATGTTATTTCCCCATCCACCAAGAAAAATGCATTTCATATGACCTTGGTTTTATTCCCAGCTCTACTATCTTTTCACTGTATAACCCTGGGAACTGGCTTCAAACTCAACTGCAAATATAACATTACTGTACTTTTTCACATTTCACAAGCAAATTTTTTTCTTAATCATAAAGAAAAACAAAAATTCCTCTACATCTTAACATATAATGATAATAACCAGCCAACTTCTAACTATGGAAAATATAATTAAAAAAATGAATACTAGAGAGTAGAAGATAACCAAGAATTTCTTGACCATATGAGTATTAAAATAGAAGACAGGTCACAGAGAGCATAATGGAATCATAGCCCTTTTTGACCTCTAAAAATTAATCAGATTGTAAATATTGGTTGTATATATATCCTAAAGTTTCCATTTGTATCCTTGGGAAAAAAAAGAAAATGGGAAAAAACTATACAACAGATGACACCTTGAAATCACAATTTGGTTATAAAAAATTAGCAGAGAATGAAATAAATCTTAAATCTTTTCTAATATTGACAGGACACATACACATTTGTATATCTGGGGGTTACATAAATGTTTTTATAAATTATCAAAGTAATCTCAAAATACGGTAGAAATCTTGTGAACGAATCATGTATTTAACCTATTTAACCAAGTAAATAAAGCACCACAAAAATAAATACAAGATTTACCTTTTTTATGGATCCCACAATTCACTGGGGAAAGATCCATAAAGAATGCAATGACTGTTACAGCATAGGGAATATAGTCCCTGGAACTGTAATAGCATTGCAGTAATAGCACTGCATGGTGACAGATGGTAGTTGATAAGAACAAAGGCAAGAGAAATGTAGATAAAATTAAATTTCCTTACAACTTGCAGCCAACTGAAATGTACTTGAGACATACTGAGTGACATTCCTCAAGGGAACTCACAACTGTCCTAATGTTAATGGTTTGCTAGAGGCAAGAAGCAACCTCAGCTAGACAATAGTCAGACCTCCAGGATCCTGTAAATAAATCTTCTTTAACATATCAAAATCCTTTCGGAAACTTATCTCTGCTCCTCCAACTTAAAGGTATATAATCAATTGTTCCTCATAATCCACGCCCCCCCCCCCAACTCTTTCTGCCTACTGTCCTGTCCTGGTGCTTTAATAAAAATGCCTTTTTGCACTGAAATCAAGAGTTCTTTCTTGACAGTTCCCTCCCAGTCCCACATCACATCAGTAGCTACACTTGTGGTGAGCATAGCATAACATATAGAATTGTTGAATCACTATGTTCTCTACCTGAAACTAATGTAACATTGTGTTTCAACTATGTTAAGAAGAGAAGATTTTGCTAAGGTGTTATACCGTGACAATAATCAAAGAACTTTTAAAAAGGCTAAGAATTGGCTTCTAAGTTTATGCATCCATGAAAACTATAGAAAACCTTTTGAGAGGCTAAGAGAAAAATTACCAGGTGTACTCACAACTGCAAAGAAAAGATCTTTCCCCTGCCCCGCCGTTCCCGAAACCAGCCAGGGTGCGCCCGGTGGTAGTCTGACATAAAGGTGGGAACCAATCAAGTTCTGCTGAATGGTTTGAAATAAAGGCGGGAACCAATCAAGTACTGCTGAGCATTCAAATTTAAATGTTAACCTATAACAGCTCTGTAACCTCAAAAAAATCCCTAACTTGTTTGTGCCTGTCTATAAAAGAAGCTGTAAGATCCTTGCTGGGGGCCTCTTAGCGTCACCGGAAACGAGTGCTCGGAGGACCGGGTTCGAACCTGCAATAAACGACCCTTGCCGCTTGGCTTTGACTCTGGACTCTGGTGGTTTGTTTTCGGGGGGTCTTTCGAATTGGGGCATATCACTTTAAATATTACATGTAAACAAAATTTTAAGAGATTCAGCCTCCAGAAAATATACCCCATACAAACAGAGAAGGAACACTCTCTGTATTTAGAAGTAATCGTCACTAGTTCAGGGATATTATGGTCCTTGGTTCCAATTACAGTGTGTGCTTGGATAAGAAAACTTTCACCCGAATATCCTTATTTTTTAAATGACGGTGTAGGATTATTTCTAAAGTCCTAATATCTCTAGAATCCCGTGACTCCAGGAATAACAGCACAAGTCTACTAGCCTGAATGTAATAAGTTTAGATCTCCAGCAGGAGATATGAAGTTCACTTGTCCACAACCCACAGGTAATTGGGTTTTCCCTCACAGCAATAACATCTCCAGTAATTCAATTACCTGATAAATCTACCTTCTCCTGCTCTTGATGATAATATGTTATTATCCAATCATATCACATTAAAATATAATTCCACTATAACCAATGAGAAATAACTTTTTAGTAAGAAGATGCATAATGAGTCTTTCAAACATTAAACCAGAAAAGATTACTCTGTGTGCAGACTTGCAAAAACAATTCAGCTTTAAGAGAGCTATGTGAATCTGAAGAAATGTTTATAGCGTAGTCATTAATCAAAGGCCTTATAAATGAAATTACTAGACACATGTTCAATGCTAATGACTTCTTAACTTAATCCTCAGATTAGAAGACTAAAATTTTTATGTTTGCCCTTTCTTATTTCAAATTCAAGCCACAGCCAGAACACAATAAGCTCGGATTCTAACTCTTCTTTAAGGCCTGCCATAACATTCCAGAATTCCTAAAAGTATAATGTGAATAACAAAGGCAAGGGTAAAATTTTCCAGGTAAGAAGGTACTGACCAAGGGGATTCTTTAAAAAAGGAGGGGGGAAGGAGAGTAGCGGAAGGGAGGAGACAAAAGAAAGCATCATTAAAATTCATTTCAGCCACAGTAACACCAGCCCCACCCCAGTTGTTTCTTATACAAGCATACCTCCTTTTATTGTACTTCACTTTGTTAAGGATATTGTATCTTTGCAGATATTGTATCTTTTACATAGTGAAGGTTTGTGGCAACCCTGTCAAGGAAGTCTATCAGAGCCATTTTTTCCAATAGCATTTGCTTACTTCATGTCTCTGTCACATTTTGCTAATTCTCAAAATATTTCAAACCTTCCACTGTTACTATATTTTTTACAGTGATCTGTGATCAGTGATCTTTGATGTTACTATTGTAATTATTTGGGGACACCATGAACTACACCCATATTAGATAGCAAACTTAATCCACAAATGTCATATGCATTCTGACTGCTCCATTGACTGACTGTTCCCTGTCAATCTCTCTCTCTTCTGGCCTCCCTAAAACAAAACAATACTGAAATTAGGCCAACTAATAACCCAACAATGGTCTCTTAGTGTTAAAGTCAAAGAAAGAGTTGCACATTGCTCACTTTAAATCAAAAGCTAGAAATGATTAAGCTCAGTGAGGAACTCTTGCCCAAAGCAGAGACAGGCCAAAAGCTAGGCCTCTTGCCCCAGGCAACCAAGTTGTGAATGCAAAGGAAAAATTCTTGAAGTAAATTAAAATTGCTACTCCACAGGGCGCCTGGGTGGCTCAGTCGGTTGAGCCTCGGACTTTGGCTCAGGTCATGATCTTGGGGTTTGTGGTTTCAAGCCCCGCGTCGGGCTCGGAGCCTGGAGCCTACTTTGTATTCTGTGTCTCTCCATCTCTTGGCCCCTCCCCTGCTCATGCTCTGTGTCTCTCTGTCTCTCAATAATAAATAAACGTTAGAAAAAAAATTTTTTTTTAAATAATAATAAAATTGCTACTCCAGGGGCACCTGGGTGGCTCGGGAGGTTGGGCATCCAACTTGATTTCATCAGGTCATGATCTCTTGGATTGTGAGATCAAGTGCTGCGTCAGGCTCCATGCTGGCAGCTTGGAGCCTGGTTAGGATTCTCTCCCCTTTCCTCTGCTCCTCCCCCGAGCGCTCGCTTGCTCGGTCTCTCTCACTCTCTCTCAAAATAAATAAATAAACCTTAAAAAAAAAAAAAAAAGGCGCCACTCCAGTGAACACATAAATGATAAAAAAAAAAGTGAAACAGCTTTATTGCTGATACGAAGAAAGTTTTAGTGGTTTGGAAAGAAGACCAAATCAGCCATAACATTCTCTTAAGCCAAATCCTAATGCAAAGCAAGGCCCTGACTCTCTTCAATTCTGTGAAGTCCCAGAGAGGCGAGGAAGCTGTACAAGAAGAGCGTGAAGCCAGCGGAGGTTGGTTCATGAGGGTTAAGGAAAGAAGCCATCTCCGTAACATACAAGTGCAGGTGGAGCACCAAGTGCTGGCGTAGAAGCCGCAGCAGGTTCTCCAGCAGATCGACCTAAGACAACGAAGGTGGTTACACTAAAGAGATTTTCAGTGTAGATGAAACAGCCTCATTTTGGAAGATGCCATCTAGGACTTTCATAACTAGAGAAGTCAATATTTGGCTTCAAAGCTTCAAAGGGCATGTTGACTCTCTTTTTAGGGGCTAATGCAGCTCATGACTTTAAGTTGAAGACAGTGCTCATTTACCATTCCAAAAATTCTAGGGCCCTTAAGAATCATGCTAAATCTACCTGCTTATGCTCTAGAAATGGAGTAACAATGCCTATATAAGAGTACATCCATTTATAACATGGTTTACTGAATATTTTAAGCCCACTGTTGAGACCTACTGGTCAAAAGAAAATATTCCTTTCAAAATATTACTGCTCATTGACAGCATACCTAATCACCCAAGTGCTCTGATGGAAATGTAATACAAGATTAATGTTTTCACACCTTCTATCACAACAGCTATTATACAGCCCGTAAATCAAGGAGTCATTGTAACTTCCAAGTCTTACTATTTAAGAAGTACATTTTATGAGGCTAGAGCTGCCATAGATAGTGAGTCCTCTGATGGATCTAGGCAAAGTCAACTGAAAACCTTCTGGAAAGGATTCATCATTCTAGATGCCATTAAGAACAGTCGTGATTCATAGGAAAGGTCAAAATATCAACATGAATAGGAGTTTGGAAGAAATCAATTTCAGCCCTCGAGGATGACTTTGAGGGATTGAAGTCTTGAAGACTTCAGTGGAGGAAGTAACTGCAGATGTGGAGGAAACAGCAAGACAACTAGAGTGAGAAGTAGAGCCTGAGAATGGAACTAAATTGCTAGAATCTCAGGATCAACCTCTAACAGATGAGGAGTGGCTTCTCATGGATAAGCAAAGAAAGTGGTTTCTTGAGATGGAATCTACTTCTGATAATGAAGCCATGAAGATTGTTGAAATGACAACAAAGGATTTAGAACACTACCTAAACTTAGTTGAGAGGATGGACTCCAATTATGAAGGAAGTTCTGTGGTGAAATGCTATAGAACAGCATTACATGTTACAAACTGTCATGAAAGTAAGATTCAGTCCATGCAGCAAACTTCACTGTTGCCTTATTTTAAGAAATTGCCACTGCCACTCCCACCTTCACCAACCACTACCCTGATCAGTCAGCAGCCATCAACATCAAGACAAGACCCTCTAACCCTCTACCGGCAAAAAGATAACTTGTTGAAAGCTCAGACAATGGTGAGCATTTTTCAGCAATAAAATATTTTTAATTAAGGTATGCACATTTTTTAGACATAATTCTATTTCACAGTTAATAGACTACAACATAGTGTAAACATAACTTTTATATGCACTAGAGAGCCAGAAAATTCATTTGGCTCACATTATTGTGATATTCACTTTATTGCAATGGTCTGGAACCAAAACTGCAATAACTCAGAGGTATGCCTGTATCTGCTCTGCCCTCGAGTTTTCCATCTCTTAAAACTATTTTAAATGATGCTGAACTTCTGTTATCATTCCCTCTAGTCTATATCCATTAAATTTATAAGTGCTAAAGTCCCATATAAATTGGTACTCACTTGGGGCGCCTGGGTGGCTCAGTCGGTTAAGCGGCCGACTTCAGCTCAGGTCATGATCTCGTGGTCCGTGAGGGCTGTGAGTTCTAGCCCCGTGTAGGGCTCTGTGCTGACAGCTCAGAGCCTAGAGCCTGTTTCAGATTCTGTGTCTCCCTCTCTCTGACCCTCCCCTGTTCATGCTCTGTCTCTCTCTGTCTCAAAAATAAATAAATGTTAAAAAAAAATTAATAAAAAAATAAATTGGTACTCACTTTTCTTTTCTTTTAAAGATTTTATTTTTTAGTAATCTTTACACCCAACATGCGGTTTGACCTCACAACCCCAAGATCAAGAGTTACACGTTCCACCGACTGAGCCAGCCAGTTGTCCCAGCATTCATTTTATTACTATCTGGGAGGCTCTATAGACTAATCATTTAAATTAAAAATAAAATACTCTACCACTTATAGAGAAAAAGTAGCTTAACAACTTGACATGTTTCCTAGAAGAGATTACAATCTCAAAATTTTCCACATATTAACATGAACCCAATATTTCAGTTCATACTCTCACAAAAGAAGCACCAACTTCATTTGCTGCCCTAAAACATAGTAAGTTAAATAGCTATTTAGCGGTTTTTTATTTAATTATATTCCTGAAGTCATTTGATTTAATCAAACCTCCCAGAATTCAGGCTAAGACCAGTCCAGCCTGTACTCCCCTAGCAGAGTCCCACTACTGTCAATAGCCTTTTAATATCCCAGATTAGGCTACCTCCCAACCTTTGCAGTCCAAGGCAAAGGGGCCCCTAGCCTGGGGCCTATCTACGTCTCATCCTACCCCCCCGTTCTGTTCCACACCCTCAGGAACCTCCAAAGCAGTGTAACAGGCACCATAACCCAAGTCCAAGATCCATCTACTCTCTAACCCTTGGCCACCTCTTGGGCCTAGGAGGTACACATTGGTGCAGTCTCCCTTCAGAAGAAGAAGAAAAGAGACCTACACAGGTCCTGAAAGTTAACTCAAGGCCATCTAGGTAGAGAATTTTGGAGTCCGTTTTACTTGGAACAGGATTTAGAGGAAGGTAGAGCGTAATCTCTAGGTGGCACATCTCTGGCCCACTGGCACATCCTTGACCCCTCCCAACTCCTAGCTAGCCAACAGCCATCTCCTAAGCTCAGCATACCAGAGCATTGCCTTAACACTCTCCCTGGATCCTAAAGATTACTCAAGTTTGGGGGCACACTAAAGGAGTCAAAATAACTGTACAGATCAGTTCAACATTACCCCAGCACCTACCTCATGCCAAACACATGGTATGAGCTAGGGTTTCTACCCTGGATGGGTACGATGAAATCCTAACATCAAGGAAACTGTGGTGGATTGACTAGAGTAATGACTCCATTTGCTCACATATCCTCTACCCATGCCCTTTGATAGTTCTCTCCCACACTGACCCTGGGGCTGGCCATATGACTTGTTTTAGACAATGAGACAGTAGCAACTGTATCAGAAGCAGAAACTTGAAAAGTTCCTGCACATTAAAGTTTGCCCTCTTGATGCTCTTGGGAACCCTGTGGCTGCCATGTCAACAAGTTCAAGCAGCCTACTGAAGAATGAGAGCCCACAAGAGTATAACTAAGGTGGCCCAATCATCAATCAGCCAGCCTCTTCTGACCCAGCAGTTGTCCATATAAGTGAGTCCCAGCAAAAACCAGCTAAGCCCTACTCAGCACAGACCAAACTGCTGATTCCACAAAATCATTAGCTACATAAATGGCTGCTGTTCTAAGCCACAAAGTTTTGATGTGGTTTGTCACAGTGCAAAGTCTAACTGATATAAAACTCAAAAGCTTATAGGGAAGCCAGACTTGTATACAAGAGAACACAGTCCAGTATGAGGGCTGCAATAATGCACCTAAGTACAAGATATCCGGATAATTCAGAGGAATGGGTGATTAACCAGGCTGGGTCCTGTGTGGAAGGCTGCAAGGCTGCAAGTCAGGAAAAGGATCACAGAGGAAGATGATATATATTCTTCTCCTTTATTCTGAGGAAAAGAACCACTGCAGGAGGTGACAGACTTAACCAAGCTCTGCTTCTTCCATCATTAACACAAATCCCCTAGAGGGTACATCAGGACCAAGTCAGAATCCATGGGCAACTGTTTCCACTGAGAAACCACAGAATGTTCATTCAACCAGAAAACTCTCTCTCTCAGAGCCCAAGAAGCTTCATCAACACCGAAACCAAATAAGACCTTGAAGATGCAGCCAAGTTGAACATCTGTTTAACTCAGCTGTATGCAGCTCCCTGTGGTCTCCCCAAAGTCAGGCTGAGAAAATGACAATGCACTGTCACTGCAGATGGTATGACAAGCACTCTGAGCAGACAAATAGATTGGCACATTGAGAGAAAGCAAACCCTTACCTAGAAAGAGGCCCCAAAACTCAAGACTGGAATGTCCCGAGCTTCTGAAACGATGCAAATGCCCAACATATATTTAAATATATTTAAGTATGTTAGTGTAACTATAATAAGGAACATTAGGAAGCTACTAAAAATATGCTTTCAAAGAGCCTTCAATGAGATGGCAAATTCTCCTAAAATCAGATACAAAAATTGCATATACAATGCAGAAAAATTATGTAGAAAAATTAATTCAAAGGAGAAAAAAAGAAAGTATGCCTTAATGTCAACAGTATCCTTGGGTACCAGGATCATGGGTGAATGTTTTTCTCTTATATATTTCCATGTTTTTCAAACTAAAATATAAAGTTATTTGTTTAAAAAATTGAATCATACAAACCAAAATTAAGAGTCTATAAAACAACTGGCCTGTACTCTTCAAAAATATCAATGTCATGAAAGAAAAGGAAAGGCTAGGAAAGTGTTTTAGATTAAAGAAAATTAGAAAGACACAGCAACTAAATGCAACATGTGATTTTGACTTGGATATCTAGTCAAAGGGAAATATGTTCTAAAGAATATTATTGGGACAATTGGCAAATTTTGAATATGGACTGAATGTCTAGGTGGTTATATAATAGAATGTCCTTGGGGATGCCTGGCTGGCTCAGTCAGAAGAGCATTCAACTCTTGATCTCAGGGCTGTGAGTTTCAGCCCATGTTGAGTGTAGAGATTACTTTTAAAAAATTAAATAAGGGGTGTCTGGGTGGCTCAGTTAAGTGTCTGACTCTTGATTTCAGCTCAGGTCATGATCTCACAGTTTGTGGGATCGAGCCCCGCATTGAGCTCCATGCTGACAGCATGGAGCCTGCTTGGGATTCTCTCTCCCTCTCTCTCTGACCCTCCCCTGCTCCGGATCTCTCCGGGCCTCTCTTTCTCTCAAAATAAACTAAATAAACTTAAAAACATATATTTTAAAAAATTAAAAAAATAAAATAAGAGAATGTCCTTGTTTTTAAGGAAACACACTCTGGAGTGTTTGAGAGTAAAGGGGCATGATCTACCAGCAACTCTCATCATACAGGAAAACACACATCCATGTGTACAAAGCATTAAAAATTGGTGAATCTGGGTGAAAGGTATGCAGGAGGTTTTTATACCATTCTTGCAACACCTCTATATTTGAAATGATTTCAAAATACAGCCAAAAATATAACTCTAGATCTAAAAAAAATCAATTTAAAGACAAAAAATCTTTGGTAATTGTAAATTTATTATCATAAAGAAAATTCTGAAAAGATTTGGTTCCTAGAATGTTATGTAACATTTTCATGCCAAACAACAAAACTGTCTCCTTGGAGAAACTGAGGTAGGAAAAGGACAAATCCCTTCATTAACCCAGTTCATTAATCCCTTCATTAATAGATGTCTTGGCTGACGCTCGAATCTCTCCCACTCAGTACCCACTAAAGGCTAAAGGTGCTGGCAACACATCAAAGTCAGGCACTCTGGATGCTTACATTTGCATATCTACACTGCAGAAAGAAGGCTACCATTTCAGTCGCACACACATTATAATATTTCACCTACGGCCTTCATCCCGACTCTCCAGCTCTCAGACCCTGCTGGGCTCTATGATGCCACTTGTGGCTCGGCCAGGCCCTCTGCCTGGAGTCTCCTATGACCTCATCTGAAATTTCCCAGTCCTATAAATTTTCCCAACTGCTTAACTGTCAAACGCACCCCTTAAGCCCTCTGCCTCATTCTAAGGAAAAGACAAAACTAGACAGAAGAATTTTCATATTAAATAGCATTATCCATACATTATCCATTTCCTCAAATTTTAAATTCCTGAAAGGGCTATATCTTAAGTATATTCTGTATTATACTTAATGTATATTCAATACCATGATCACAAAATTAAAGAAGTTTACATCTCAGAAAATCCGCATCATTAAAAATTAATTCCATCTTACATATGAATAATATTTTGTCGTACAAGTGATAAGTCAGTAGAATAAACAAATATTTTTTACAGAACTGGTTGAAAAATTAAATAAACCAGTGTTAATGTGAATGTAGCTTTATTATTACATAAATACTAAGAAAAGTCACAGGACATGATTACAACTGCTCTTAATAAAAGAATTTCAATAATTATTATTATACTTGGAGATTTGGGCAGTTTCCAACAAAATTAATTTTGCTCACAACCAAAACAATACTTCCCAATAAATTATCCACAAAATAATTCAAGATACCTTGTCAAATTTAGCATATTTTTTGTACTTCTTTGTACTTTACAATTTATTCTGCCTGTGGATTTTGAATAGAACACCCAGTAGATAACTCATGGAATTAATTTTTGGTAATCATCTTCTTATAATACAAGTACTATGTGCTCATTTGAATAAAAAAATTTTAATATAAATAAAAAATCAATTCCAATTCCACCACCCAACAATGTCTTAATATTTTATCTTAGACCTTTCCAGACATTTTTACACATATATTTTCATAACAACACTGTCACACTCCACGTATTGTTTTATACCTTCTTTGTCCACTTAACAGTATATATGATTCTTTGGCACTAAATATACCTCCTTACCATCAGGTTTACAGGCTCCATATTAGTCTACTGGGATATACCAAATGTTTGACATCTAGTTGTTTCCATTTTCCTCTAACATACACAATTTTATAAGGACTAACATCATTAATTATTTTCCTGGGCAAGCTTTCTTTTTCTTAAAAAAAATGTTTATTTATTTTTGAGAGAGAAAGTACAAGCAGGGGAGGGGCAGAGAGAGACAGAGAGAGAGAATCCCATGCAGGCTCTGCACTGCCGAGCCTGATGCGGGGCTCAGACTCATAAATGGCGAGATCATGACCTGAGCTGATCAAGAGTCAGATGTTTAACCGACTGAGCCACCCAAGGTGCCCTAGGGACAAGCTTTCTTAAAGGAAGAATGATTTCCTACAATCACAGAGCTGCCACAATAGGAGCATCTGAACTAAATGCCCGCTGAAGGCATCTCTTCCTACCGTCCATGGGCAACCATCTTCAACCAACTATAGTACAGCTGGAGCAGGCCACAATGAGGACCTTAGTTTTCAGGATAAAAATTACAGCACACGGCATGGCAACGCATTTTTTTCCTCTGATTTGTGATTTCTATAAATAAGAAATCTTGTAAAAGTATGAGATTAACTCACCATATAAATTTCTATTTAATAAATTGTGCTTATAGAGAAAAATAAAGTACTGTCCCATTCAAGACACGTAGTCACTATACATTAAGCATATATTGTTAATGTCAACATTCTTGAATGAAGGCAAATGTTATGTCCTTAATTAATTCATTTTATATAATAGAAATCATGGAATGCTTAACTTGCTCAACAGAACAGACCACAGAAAATTTTCTCAGGGAGTCAAAACAAAAAACAAAAAACTAAAAGACAACTAACCTAACCAAAGTATATAGATATAGGATCACAGAATGTTAAATCTAAAAGGAGACTTAAAGATTATCTGATCAGAGCTCTCCTGTCATTCTTAAAATAAGGAAACTAATGATAAGAAAGGTCTAATGGCCAAAGTCATGGTTAGTACATTTATTCAACCAATATTTATTGAAATTTTACTAGGTGCTGGGTCCCATGCTCAGTTGTGCACACATAAGGCTCAGCAGGACAGATAATATCTCCCAACAGCATGGAGCATACAGCCATCGTGCTGGTGGGCAGTTAATTTCCTATTGAATGACACACTGGATCTCTGATTGCTATTCCAATGTAGTTTGACAATTCATTCATTTAACCAAACATTCAGCACCCACTATGTGCCAGTCTCTGTTGTAGGTTCTGGGGGCAGGGAACACAGCAAAGCACTTATCCTCATGCAGCTTGCATTCTGATGAGGTACAGAGACAGATGCATAGCCAAAAATAAATAAGATCCTGCTAAGTGCTAGGAGAATATTTAAGGATGATTAACAAAACAGAAATAATAAAACAGAGGTACCCCCTAGCACCTTTAGCAAAGGCAATCTGAGAAGTCCTCTCTAATTCCAGAGAGGAAGGTAATATAGTAGCTACATTTATAGCAATTGAATCTACAAATCTTTTTCCTCATTTATAAATAAGATATTTAATAGATGGCCTCAGAAGTCAGGACATTGCATAATGTTGGGGTCCCTAGGTGGCTCAGTCAGTTAAGCTTCTGACTTCAGCTCAGGTCATGATCTTGTGGTAAACGAGTTCAAGCCCCACATGGGGTTCTGTGCTGACAGCTCAGAGCCTGGAGCCTGCTTCAGAGTCTGTGTCTCCCTCTCTCTGCCCCTCCTCTATTCATGCGCCCGCTCTCTCTCTCTCTCCTTTTCTCACTCAAAAATAAGTAAGATTAAAAAATTTAAAAAAATAATAATAAGGCATGTTCATTTCAAATGTTTCTTTTATCCTAGTTTGTTCTGCCTTTCTGACCTTGGGTTAGGCCAGTTATTCTGACAGTATGCACCATGGAAAGGAAAATTCACTTCATAGAATATTCAAGAGTATGCTATTTAACCTTTACAGACTCTTTAATTTATTGTTTACTCAACCAATGTTGCTTATGCTCCATTTGCTCTACTTAATGCTCTGTATGCCAAAAAAAATAATCTCAATTAAATGCACTAGCATAATTACCAGTGGGAAAAGTTATAATTTCAAAAGATAGCCAAGTTCTGAAGAGAAGACATATGGGATTTAAACTATAAATACACATAGATACCTGAATTATTCCAGCTGGCACATCTGACCATGTAATTAATGATTACTAGATGTTCTTCTGCACTTGGATAACAAAAACAAAAAAGTCTATTTTAAAAATATACACGGAGACCTAAATGCAACATACACAGTCTGTATCCGAAAACTGTTCCTTTCATTTAATCAAATTCTAAATTTAAGATTATTTTCTAGCAATCACAGGGAATAACACAAGAGCATTTGTGGTAGATACAGCAAGTGGCTAGCTCAACTTCTGTTCTGGTTCTCTTTATTTGCCTTCCTATACTGCAGAAGCTAGAATGTTAAAAACAAACAAACAAGCAAAAAACACCAAAAAGACAACTTCACTTCCCAGACTCTCTTGTAACTAGCATTCTCCATGCAGTTTAGTTTTCACCATAAGATGCACTTCTGTAAGACCTGAATTCAGCGTCAAATTAAGCAGGAGAGAAGCAGTGCTCAAGGCGTTGTTTTGCTGGTGTAGATCTAGAAGGCAACAAAGCTTTGAAGCTAACAGTGCTGACAGCAGTCTGGTCACAAATCACAGCCACAGTAGAATATTCCAGAACACAACAGTTGCTTAAGGATTCCTGGAACTGGTGAAAGTGGTGAAAGCAGCAGTTGGCATAAAGATTTCCCAAGTCTCCAGCTTCCCAAACATAACTACAGTAGTAGTTCCCTTGACAGCCAGTTCTTGAGGCCCAGCATAGGGTCTAATCCTCCAGCCCTTCCAATGATTAGCAAACACCTAATTCCTTAGGTTAAATCCCTTTTGTCATTGTTTTTTTGGCTTAAATAGCTAGAGTGGTTTCCATTACCGCAACCACACCCTTGAGTGATAGGTATTAAGACAATTACGTGAAAACATACAACTGCCTCAACACTTTCATGTTTCCAAATAGTCAAAGTAATCTAAAGTGATCTAGACTCTCAAAAGATAGCAGTGACTAAAATATATCATTAATTCTTCATTTTTTTTCTGAGCGGTAACAAAGAGAAGCCTAGATTTTAAAATCAAAGCTACTCAACATGTTAAGTCATTTTTTAATCCAACTCATTATGATTTGATATTTGAAAACTACACCAAACAAAAAACGTCCTAATTCCAACCCTTGCTTCTTCGAACAACAAAGCAGCACCTTTCGTAAGGTAGACCCTGAATATATGTCAGCAAATGAGTATGGGTGGAATGATATAAATGATTCAAACTAACAGATAAGCCAAAAATACATTCATTTTGATTTGATTTTTAATTATGAAATTTTAAATCAAAATTTAATTTTGATTTTCATTTTAATTATGAAAATGTCACAGATCAAATTAAATACATTATCATTAAATCCACTAACTTTATTGTACAACTGCACATACTCTGACAGAAAATATAGGGGAGGCTCCATGTTAAAATTTTAGGAAATTTCTATAAAGGATGGAATAGTATAATAATTTCCTAGAGTGACAGAGAATCTAATCAGGTAAGTAATTTCTTCAGCATATTTCTGTTTTTTCGTATAATTATGGTTCTTCCATTTTTAAAAAAACTGACCTTCAAGGTCAGAAATCTATTCATTCAGGTAGATAGAATCTACTTGATAATAGGTCCCAGCAGTAACCAAGTACCTCTAGGACTCAAAGCAATGCTCTTTTTCCCGAAGGGTACTAATGACATACTTTTCATGCAAAAATATGATGACTTTCCCCTGAATAATGAATAGTACAGCCTCGGTTCCCATCTATGCAGAAAAGTAGTTTGATAAACTGAGGTTTACTTTTATCTCTGTCACTTAATACAAGTTTGTTCTCCAGTTCATGGGAAAAACAGAAATGCTTCAGCAGATCCTTCTACCAGGAGCATCACTACTATAGGAAAGAAGTCAGACTCAGCTGCAAGCCTTTTTCACGAATAAATTCCCACAGTCCTATCAATGTGCAGATTCAAGTTTTTATCAACTTCCAAAAAAAAATTAAAGGGATTTTAAATTAATGTTTCCTGATTATTCAATTTGTGAAAAATGCATTATTAGTTGCCAAGGAAAGATACAACAGCATAGAAAACAAGGTCCTTATCCCCAAGGAGTCTGAGGGAGGAAAGCCCTCACATCTTTTTTTTTTTTTTTTTTTTTTTTTTCTCTCCAATCTATGTAAAAAACAAACAGAAAAGAAATCATTAAAGCCTCTGGAAACTATTAGTGATCCTTATTTGGGGGAGTTGTTAGACAGCTTTTCTTTAGTACCCACCCCCTCATTCTTCTAATTCCATGCAGCATATTTTTAAATGAAAATTTTACTTTTTTAAAATTCTCTCAGAACTTCATTAGTCAGCCAAAGATGGCACGATGTGTCACAATGACTACATGGAGAATCACTGCCTCGGTGCTATGGAAAAGCTAACTGAGGAAATGAGTGAATGAAACAATACAGCTTAGCAAGTGCTGATCCTCACTAAAGAACATCCACTCTCACGCCAGTTCATAATCAAAGGCCCCGCCTAAAATTTAACCATGATTCAAACCTTGCAGATATGAATGAGGCAATTCACTTCTGTGAATTTGAATTCTTCAGTGTAGTAGCTAAAGGTCAAGAAATTGGGTTAATGAGAGCATGAAGCTGGGGTGGTGATGGAACAAGGGAGCAGAGAAAGGCAGAGACCATTCATTCTCCACTGCAAGTGAGAAAGTCATGGCAATAGAACCCTGCTGTGATTTTTTTAGGAACTTGAATCGTTTAGCTTATAGATTATCTGTGTCCTTTAGTGTTTCTTTTTGTTTTAGTATCATCTCTTAACTATTTCACTGGTGATTACACCTCTATAGAGGATGTAAATGCAAAGGAGATTGAAGTAAAACTCAAGGTAGGCCAATTTCACTACGAGGCAACAAGTTAAGGAAAAAAGATTTATCATGAAAAAAAGACTAAGGTGAGTGGAGTCTTCACCTTGGATAAGTTCAATTTATAACAAGCAGATTTACAAAATACTTAAATAAGAGGTTGATTACAATTCTTTGCTCTAAAACAGTCTTTCTTCTTTAAAAATATTCCGCTTACCATTATGTTTAATACACATAAAACTCTTGGGTTTAAAATGCTTTTAGGGGTTCCTGAGTGACTCAGTCAGTTAAGTGTCCGACTTAGGCACAGGTTATGATCTCATGGTCTGTGGGTAGCCCTGCATCAGGCTCTGTGCTGACAGCTCAGATCCTGGAGCCTGTTTCAGATTGTGTGTCTCCCTCTCTCTCTGCCCCTCCCCCACTCATACTCTGTTTCTCTCTCTTTCTCAAAAAATAAACCTAAAAATTATTTTTTTAAATAATGCTTTTAGGGGTGCCTGGGTGGCTTAGTTGGTTAAATGGCCCAACTCTTGATTTCAGCTCAGATCATGATCTCATGGTTCATAAATTCAAGCCCCGTGTCACACTCTGCACTAACAGCTTGGGATTCTCTCTCTGCCCCTCCCTCACTCATGTGTGTGTGCTCTCTCTCTCTCTCTTTCATTCTCTCTCAAAAATAAATAAATATTTTAAAAAATAAAATAAAATAATGCTTTAGCTTACCAAAATGTGTTTTACATATGATTCCAAGAAAGCTTAGCTGTGCTATGGGGGAGGGTTGGATGGCTAAAATTATGGTTATTTAAATTTATTTCTATGGCTTCAGAGCCTATGCAGAAGCGAAACAAAGTTCTGTAATTTAGGTTTTCAATATAGACTTTTTTTATTTTATACTAGACTCTTTAGAGTCTATAAATGGAAAAAAAATCATGTGGGTCCCCAGAATAGGAAGAAAATCTTACTTTCCATAACCATAAAATAGAAAACAAGTATTACACATGTTCAGACTCCAAATATGCCAGGATTAGATGGATAGTTCAGTAACTTAGCTAATAACCTCAACAACATTAACTTTCCAAATGAAGACTTTGAAAGGATAAAAGGAAATGCCTAAACAGCAAAAATACTTCAATATAAAGCCATAAGTATTCCTATTTGGAATTACCACTACAAAATCTTAATAATGCTCTTTCATTCAGAAACATGGTACATTAGTAACAACTGTGACACAAAAAAAGGAGTGCTGTTTTGTTTATTTTGACTCTTTCTAGATTATAGTCAACAAATGCCATTTATTCAACAAAGATTTGATGTGCAATGTGTTTGCTATGAGATTTACAAAGATGACCTAGTCCCCAAGGAGCTTATGCCTGGGAGAAGTAAAAGACACAAACGGGAAAAACCACAAAGCCATACAGTATGCAGACAAGCCCAAAAAGGACCCAGGGGGGCTAAATTAGTCACAAGAAAAAAGATGGGACATGGCTGGGGTTATCAAGGAAGACTTTACACAAGGTGGCATTTGAATAGCAAAAAGACAGAAATCTTATGCCAGATTTAGATAAGGAGTCATAAGGAACAAGAAGGAAGGAAGGAAGGAAGGAAGGAAGGAAGGAAGGAAGGAAGGAAGGAAGGAAGGAAGGAAGGAAGGAAGGAAAGAAGGAAGGGAGGAAGGGAGGAAGGAAAGAGAGGGAAGGAGGGAGGAAGGAAAGGGAGGGAAGGAGGGAGGAAAAAAAAAGAATAAGAAGGGGAGAACTGTCCCTTTTTTTGTTTTGACTTTTTATTTGGAAAATGTCAAGCTTACATAAAAGTAGAGAAAAGGAGTGTCTGGGTGGCTCAGTTGGTTAAGCATCCAACTTCGGCTCCAGTCATGATCTCACAGTTCGTGGGTTCGAGCCCCACGTCCAATTCTGTGCTGACAGCTCAGAGCCTGGAGCCTGCTTTGGATTCTGTGTGTGTCTCTCTCTCTGCCCCTCCCCTGCTTGTGCTCTGTCTCTCACTCTCTCAAAAATAAATAAACATTAAAAAAAAAAAAAGTAGAGAGGAGGGTGTAATAAATCTACATGTACCTGTATTCCACCCCAACAATTATCAGCCCACAAGCAATCTTATTTCACCTCTCTTCTCACCCACTCCATGGCCCACTCTCCTACCACATTATTTTGAAGCAATCCCAAATAGCGTACTATTTTTATCAGTAAAAATTGAACTATGTTCCTTTAAAGGTAAGGGCTCTTTTTTTAGACTTGCTGTGGTATTTTTTTTTTTAATGTTGATTTATTTTGAGAGAGAGACAGAGAGCTCCAGCGGGGGAGGGACAAAGAGAGAAAGAGACAGAGAATCCCAAGCAGTGCAGACAGAATCTGACGAGGGGCTCAATCCCATGAACCTTGAGATCATGACCTGCGCAGAAATCAAAAGTCGGACGCTCAACCGACTGAGCCTAACACACACTGTCCTAATTGCCTAATTGCTTTACAAATACCAACTTAATTTACCTTCTAATCAACAATAGTAAAAGAATGATATTATTATCATTTCACAGATGAGGAAACTAAAGGCCAGAAGATAAAAACGTAACTTGCCCAAGATGGCCCAGCTAGTAATAAGTGGCAAAACAGGATTTGAACCCAAGGGTTCAGACTTCGCTCAATGGTCTTAAACACTACACTACATTATGCTGTCAGTAAACATTTGGTTTACTCCTTCAGAGTCCAAACATAACTTACACAGTGTCATTTTTACATGCTATGTTTCAACTTGACTTTAAAAAGAGATACTATTAGCCCTGCAACCAAGAAAGAAAGGTACAATTGCACACAGTCCAATGGAGTAACACTGGTTTTTTTAGCAACCTTAGCGCACCCAATTCAGGCAAAATAGTCATGAACTCTAGAAGTTCCTGAATAAGTGCAAGTACTCTGGGCTCACAAATCACACATGTGCATTTGACAACTAATGAACTACTCAAATGTCATATTTTGATGATAAAAGCAGAGTCCTCAAATTATTTTCAAGAACTCAATTTCATCAACCACTGTATACCTTCTGACTACAACATATGAACGTAAGAACTATCATAGACACCAGTGAAACACTGAATTATTTTGACCTGCACAAACACCACAAATTATTTAACTTAAATTAATATTTAATTATAAAAACTGCTGGTTTCCCCAATTCTTTCAATTAATTAAGAAATTAACCAAATTAACTTAATCACTAAAATATGCTTATGTATGTATAAATATACATGATATATACACATATTTTAATGGCATCCAATTTTAATATCTGAAAACCTAGATATCTGAAAAATACATGTGTTTATATATATGCATATGGATTTGACATTCAATTTTAAAATATGGAAAAACAGGGATGCCCAGGTGGCTCCGTCGGTTAAGTGTCTGACTTCAGCTCAGGTCATGATCTCACAGCTCCTGAGTTTGAGCCCCACATCGGGCTCTGTGCTGACACCTCAGAGCCTGGAGCCTGCTTTGGATTCTGTGTCTCCCTCTTCCTCTGCCCCTCCCCCACTTATGCTCTGTCTCTCTGTGTCTCTCAAAAATGAATAAACATTAAAAAAAAAAAATTTAACTATGGAAAACAACCATCTCTGATTAGGAACTGAAAAAGCTGAGCTTACATTACAGTATGTTTTCAAATGAGTTCCAGGAAAAGAATTATCTACCATTTATTAAGTAATATACTTTAACAGATACTTTAACTGTGGCAAGAGGCCCTCTCACATTCATTCCTATCGTATGGTCAAGTGACACTCAAAAGAAAAACAGAAACATTCTTACTTTTGAAAACCTCACAACAATAATGTCACATAATGAGAGGCTCAACATAAATGTGCCTCTGGTTTGGATTACAGCTATACCCATTAGGAAGTAACGGAAATAGCTCCTAAGGAAGATTTGATAATACCATTAGGAATGCTTATTTTATTGTCATTGAAAGAAAAGATAAAAGAACATCATTTACTTACTTTCTGAGGAGAGGAAAAGAAAAAGCATATACCTTTTCATATGTAAACCTCACTTAAGAGTCTCAGGCATTTTCACAGCTTCTAGAGCCTAACAGCTGTTCTTTGGAATGCTTCCTTAAGGGATGTCTATTTCTCACCCCAAAAGCTACCTGGTCCTTTGAGACAAATTTCTCCCAATTTAAGTAATTTATCTTGTCAGCTGAAATGCCAACTCCTAACTAGGAAGGAGAGACACAATTAATGTTGTCATCTCCAAGTCCGTGCCTCTTCCCCCTGAACAGTCCTGATCTGCCTTGACCTGTTTTATCTTTTCTTTGGTCCAAATCCCTAATCATCCTGCACTTTACCATATAATTTCCTTATTTATCACGTCCACTGTTTATTCAACTCCCCAGTTAGAATATGAGCTCCTGAAGGACAGGAATTTTTTATTGTTTTATGGGCAATAAATAAATAAATAAATAACTATTGAATTTGGAGTTTTAAATAATATTTTTTTTTTATTTTGTAAAAATACTTATCTTTGAGAGAGAGAGAGAGAGAGAGAAAGCGAGCAGGGGAGGGGCAGAGACACGGGAAGACACAGCATCTGAAGCAGGCTCCAGGCTCTGAGCTGTCAGCACAGAGCCTGCCGTGGGGCTGGAACCCATGAATGGTGACCCAAGCTGAAGTCAGACGCTTAATTGACTGAGCCACCCAGGCACCCCTTAAATAACCTTTTAAATGTTAGTAGCACTTCACACAAAACATTAATGCTGTGTCCTTCATATCGATTTTAAAAAGTCACAACAGCCCTACAAAATACATAATATTTTACTGATGAAAAATGCGTCACAGAGATTACGTAGCTTCACAGCAAGTGAAGCTTATTCAAGATTTTTTCATCTTAATGTATGATTTGACTTGACTTTTTAAAGTCAAGACCCTATTAGATCTTCAAATATTCAATCCCATCCAATAACTACAACAATAAAATGTGAGTTAACAAAGTTGATCAAGTGTCTTTACAAATTATGTGAAACACAAAACTCAAACCCTAAGAGTAATTATGGAATGATTTTGGTCCTCCTTGCTATGATTATACTCCTACCTTAATCTTAATAACAGAAAAAGAATAATAATTTCTATAACACTTTATACTTCATAACATGCTTTTATAAACATTATCAAATTTGACATAAACTATAAAAAAATCCTGTTCTTCAACCAATTCCAAAGACAAAAAAAAAATCTTGTCCAAATTAGACCTGAATGAGAAACAGATATTTAGAAAAAGACCTCCTGATGGCAACTTCTAGAACTTCCAGAGCAGATATTGGCTTTCCAAATGTTCTCTTCCCTAATAAAAGGGACTGGGAGAAAACCAACATGGTTTTAAAAATTCAGAGCACAATTGGGCCTGGCCAGCATGCCAAAAGTGGAGGAAGCTGTCCTCTTAGCCCCAATTACTAATATCTTGACTTCACTTTTCCTAGGAAATGCTAATGGAGAATATACAGAAACAATTCCCAACTAAGAATCATTCATTCATAAATTATTTTGACAATATGTAAGACCTAATATTCACCAAGTGGCTACTCTGTGCTCAACACTATGGGAGATCCAGTGAAGTATAAGACATAGTTTCTATGCTCAAAAACTAGCTGGAAAAAACAGAAAGAAAGATGTAAAGATAAACAATAGAAAAGTAAACTAAACAAACAAAAAAATCTAGAGACTAGGAGACAAAAAAGAAGCTTTATCATCTCAGGAAATACTTGGCATTTCGTAATTCATTGCAAAGTCTGTATAATTAATACAACTTGGAAGTTCATTTCAAATTCAACTTTCTGTTACAAAGCAGTGCACTCTTAAAATCCTGTTAAAATTATATTTGTTCTTTAAGACCTAACTCAAATCTGACAAGCTCTGTCATCTTCCCTGACCTTTCCTCAATGCTCCCAGGTTTTCGTCATCTCTCAAATTTTCGCACACTCTCTATCATACATCTGACTTGCCTGACGAGCTATTAGCCAGCTACGTGAGAGCAGAGGTCATAACTCATACCCGCATGGTAGTACCTGGCAGTTGGTAGGGGCTTAGCAACTGTTGGCTATATTGAATGGAGAAAAAAAAAAAAAAAAAAAAAAACTACTCTTAAACCCACAAAATTTATCTTCCTAGAGAAAACAATTAATACATAATCTCTGACTTATTAGGGAATTACATTTTAAATGTTCTCTTTGTCAGGTAAGAAACAAGCAAAAGAACAACCAAACATCTAAACAAAAAGAGGAAATTAGGCTATTTAAATTACACAAGTCACTGATAGAATAATAGAGCAGTGGTTATCAACGGGTTACTGAGAAATCTGTGGGGGTGTTTCACAGTGATTGCAGAACCAGAAGTGTTAAACATCCTGAATTCTTAGAAAAGTCCTATACACTGAACAATTATCCTGCATCCTGCATGATTTTCCAATCTTTTGCTACATATTCATGTAAGTAAAATTATCTGAGCTGAAGCCTAACTCTGTTTTATATATAAACAAGGATTTAGGCAATACATGGAATTTTCAGCGACGAAAACTACCATGTGAGTGGAGAGAAGACTGTACTTTGTTTTGTAACTTTATGAAGAATTGTTCAGCATTTTGAAAAATCAGGTCCCCGATGGCAATGTATCCATCCACTCTTGTAGTTCTAGGCACTGAGCATAGAGTGATGAGTACATACATTGTTATGTATCAGGTCGCTCCATTTCCCAACAATCTATACTGGTTCCTCCCTGATCTCCCTCCACCCTAAATGGCCCCCTCTGCCCCATCACTTGTGACAATGTCCAATGCAAAATTTTGACTTACAGCATTTGAGGTCATTTAGAATCTTCCCTTCTTAGCACGTACTTGACACTGTGATTAAGCTATTCCTTATACATGCCAGACTTTTTTCATGTTTTCAAGTGTTTGTTCATGCCATTCCTCCTCCAGATACACCTTCCACCTTTCTCTGTCTTCCCAAATCCCATCATCCTCTAGGGTCCACCTAAGTGATCCCTCTTTGATAAACTCTCCCTAGATATTATCTTTCTAAGTGGTCTATTTCCCCTTAAATTGCCCATTACAAGATAGGCTGTTTTGCTACCTGATTGATTTCAGTTTAGCATTTTATTTTATAGTCTTATGCTGTTTTCTCACTGTTTCATGTCTTATCTTTCCCCCAACAGAACATAATTTTGAGGGCAGGAACTCTTCTGTACAGCTTTTTGATACATAATCTATTTTGCAAAGTGACTGGCATATAGTAAGTGTCCAACAGAAACCTATTTAACTGAAGATCAACTTCACGTTTTGTCTCAGGGAACTGAACACTGAACATGCATAGAGACTTCAAAGGCTTACAAGTCCCAGATGAGCAAAAGACTCCCTGATCATCAACTAGTTCACAATGAAAAAATAAACACATTAGTTTTAAAATTAGTTCCACCTAAAGTTTGTCTTCTTAATGAGGATATAATGAGAATCCATAAAAATTATATATGTTACCAGTTTTACTTTATATCACTTACCAATTTTATATGTTACCAATTTTCCTTTTATCAGGGAATACAAACCAGCATTATTTCTCAATATTTTCACAATAATGGAAAACATAATAACAGGATACTAGTATTTAAACAGCCCTGAGAGGGGCGCCTGGGTGGCGCAGTCGGTTAAGCGTCCGACTTCAGCCAGGTCACGATCTTGCGGTCCGTGAGTTCGAGCCCCGCGTCGGGCTCTGGGCTGATGGCTCGGAGCCTGGAGCCTGTTTCCGATTCTGTGTCTCCCTCTCTCTCTGCCCCTCCCCTGTTCATGCTCTGTCTCTCTCTGTCCCAAAAATAAATAAAAAAAAAAAAATAAATAAACAGCCCTGAGACAAGCCAACTGAACCTTGACTGCAAGGCTAGTTCTTCAATGGGCATTTATATCTTCCTAGGCACTACATCTGCACTTTCAGTAGCTCCCACCAATGGTGCCTAATTATGGCTTTACAACCCAAATTAGTGGTGAAGAAAACTGAATGTGAGATATGAGTTATAGTTAAAATTATAGACAACAGCAGAACTGGGGCACCTGGGTGGCTCAGTCAGTTAAACATCTGACTCCTGATTTCAGCTCAGGTCATAATCTCACAGTCGTGGGAATAAGCCAAGCTCAGCACGGAGCCTGCGTGGGATTCTCTCTCCCTCTCTCTCTCTCTGCCCCTCCCCCACTCACACATGTGCTCTCTTTCTCTCTCTCAAAATAAATAAATAAATAAAAACTTTTAAAAAATCAGTACTTCCCGGGGCGCCTGGTGGCTCAGTCGGTTAAGTGTCCAACTTCAGCTCAGGTCATGATCTTGCAGTTTGTGGGTTCAAGCCACGCATTGGGATCTGTGCTGACAGCTCAGAGCCTGCAGCCTGCTTTGGATTCTGTGTCTCCCTCTCTCTCTCTGTCGTTTCCCCTGCTTGCACTCTCTCAGTCTCTCAAAAATAAATAAGCATTAAAAAAAAAAGAATTTAATAAATAAATAATAAATATAAAAATATCAGAACTTTCCATATTTAAAAATTAACTTGAGTCCATGTAAAAGTTATCAGTCCCCACCTTTAACTGGTTGAAGGTTAAAGTAAACTGAAAGTGGGGCATCTGGGTGGTTCAGTCAGTTAAGTGTATGACTTTTGATTTTGACTCAGGTTCATGAGCATCAGGCTCTTCACTGACAGCCCAGAGCCTGCTTGGGATTCTCTGTCTCCCTCTCTCTCTGCCACCTCCACTGCTCACTCCCTATCTCTCTCTCTCTGCCAAAATAAAGAAATAAACATTCAGGCACCTGGGTGACTCAGTCGATTAAGCATCCGACTTCGACTCAGGTCATGATCCTGTGGTTTGTGAGTTCGAGCCCTGCATTGGGCTCTGTGCTGGCAGCTCAGAGCCTGGAGTTGCTTCAGATTCTGTGTCTTCCCCTCTCTCTGCCCCTCCCATGCTCATGCTCCGTCTCTCTCTGTCTCTCAATAATAAATGTTAAAAAAAAATTTTTTTTAAAGAAATAAACATTAAAAAAAAGTAAACTGAAAGTAATTGGCAATAAGTTGATTTCTGCCTTGAGGTAGCATGAAATAATTATTGCCTATGAGCATTAATTTTTTGAGCAATAAAAATAAGGCAGAGCAATAAAATATTTTAGTAGTAATAACCCAGCATCATACTTCGGTGAAAACTAACGATCATCAGTCATGATATGAATCCATTTGCAATTAAGTAAATGGAAAAAGAAAAAAGTGAATGGCCAGAAATTTTCAGGTCAAAAGCTTACGTTTTTACATGGATATAGGTACAGGAAAAACATGGTTAGTATAAACTAGAGAAGAGGAATTCTAGAGTAAACCAACACAATTCAACAGTGAGTTACAAATGACAGCTACAACTACCAGCTTCCCTCATGAGGAAATGCCTCTGAATAGACAAACTGAATCAAGAATGAAAATCACACACAAAAGATCTTAGGAAAGTTGAACTCTGCGAAAATCCTCTGGGACCAAGCTCTGAGCAAGCAGGTGACAACTCCTCAGGCACGTGGAAGGCACCACCCACAGGGAGGGCAATGGGAATTGCACTTGGGCCATGTGCCAGCTGTCTTTGCATACCTTAATTCAGAGGGGAAAGGAACAGTTTGTGCCCAAAAGCATTCACAAAATGGCTTTTCCAAAGATCAAACATATCATGCTCAGATACACAGCCTTAAGAAAAAAAAGTACATGCAAGAACAATTAGCCTGGCAACTATAATTTAAGTAACTGTATAATGGACACCAAGAAGTTTCTTTTGTTCCTTTTCACATTGCAAATGCTCTATCAGTGAAGGAAAGAAAATAAAAACCTAAGTTTCTCAATATACAGAGGCTACTTTTTGCTTAATAAAACAAGCCAGAGTTAGAAGACAGCTAATTCTCCTTTCTTTCTGCCTGAAAAATTGTCTAGTGTGACATCACTAACTCAATTATGCATGTCTGCAAAGATCCTATTAAATAGGTGGATTTGAGCATTTCAAATAGATCTGGCGTGAAGCTATTTCTTGCTCAAAAATTTCCACTCATTCACACAACACACACATTGCAGTGCTGAGGTTGAAAACAGGAAAAATCACTTGGCTTAACACCAAGTACTTCAGGGCATTACAGTTTCTGCCCCTTGGCCTATGCAGACAACAGAGAAAGACGGATGCCTGAAATGCCATGAGCTGTGCTCAGGACACCACTTGACACCTTCACTAGGGAAGGTAGGTCCCAGGGCATGAACCAAAGAATTGCAAAAGTGGTCAGCTCTAAGAGATCCTGTTTCTTAAAAAATAACACTACTATTGCTCAAGCAAGAAGTACCTTTTTAAGAAATGCCTCGTCACTTGGGGCACCTGGGTGGCTCAGTCAGTTGAGTGTCCTACTTTGCATGATCCTATGATTTGTGAGTTTGAGCCCTGCATCAGGCCCTCCACTGTCAGCGCAGAGCCCACTTGGGATCCTCTGTCCCCCTCTCTCTGCCTCTCCCCTGCTCATGCTCTCTCTTTTGCAAATAAATAAATATGTGAAAAGAAAAAAAGAAAGAAATGCTTCACCACCAACACTCTTAATGGCATGAGGATGATTCTGGGTGGAAAAACACAGATGTCAATCAATGCATTGAAGAGTAATTCATGAGTTGAACCCAATGTGGACAAATTTGGGGAATAATTATCAATTTATTTCATTTACATCTTACAACTTATGTATGCATATGAGTGACATATGATAAAAATCTATTTCTAAAGTCTGAGAGCTTTTCCAGGAAGTACAAAACAAAAATTCTAAGTGGTAAGAAAGCACTGTGTTTAACTGACAGTGGTTTTCTTTTTCTTTCTCAGCTATATATAAAATAATGGAGCATCTTAAAATTGTGGATAAAACTGATGGATAAAATATGGTAGGATATGTTAAAATACAGTTATATAAACATGTATTTATGATACATGACCAAAGATACCACTGAAGTAAACTCCACAAATGCCAAATACTAGAATTAACAGGGATTCCCTTTGACACTCAAGCATGTAACTGCGGGTCTGTTAATAATTTTTAAAGTAGATTATAAACATGAAGTATATACTATTCCAAGAAGAGGTTAGGTTTAAATAAAAGTAGATTCAAAGGAAATGCCCAAAAATTTATGTGACAATATCATAAATATATGAAAAATACTTTGGGAGCATCTAACCTTAGTTTAGAATTAACATCTGAAAGGAAAACCATCTGCCCTGCATCTCTCCATAACACATTACTTGGGTGCCTATTAGCAGAAGAGTCATGGACTGGATGAACATGATGTGACCTGTCAGAGCTTAGTACAGACAGGACTTCTATATTTGAAGTTCAGAGCATGAACAGCCACATGAAATACAGGTTTTCTAGTGAAATCATCATGATAGGGACAGTGAGAGAAGTATTTAATTACTTAAGCAGTAACCACTTCCACAAGACTAGACAGAATTATATCTAATTTCAAAAGCCATCACCTCTCACATGGATATGTTTGCTTCAAATCTGTTCCAAGCCTGCTCTTCATCCCACTTATCCTTTGGGGAGGCCTGCACTGAAGGTCTGACTCCTATCCCTGCCCAGACCATTCCATGAAGACCATTCTTCATACACCGTGTGGAGTTCCTGCTAACTTCAAAGGCTGTGCTCCATGTGCAGCTATACACAAAGCTTAAAAGACTTTATTGGAAACTCACATGCACCTAAATTTTTTTTAAAAAGACCTTAGGAAGGCTTCATAGGGGAAGCAATATGTAAACTTCAACTTACCAACAAATTCCTCTCTATACTTGTGTGAGATCTTTGAGAGAAAGGATCATCATTCGCATCTCTGAATCTACATTAGCTAGTACAAACCTTTGTATACAGCAAACAATAAAGTTTTAATAAACTGAATTAAAATGGAGGGAACAAGGGGCACCTGGGTGGCTCAGTCAGTTAAGTGTCCAACTCTTGGTCTCGGCTCAGGTCATGATCTGACAGTTCCTGAGTTTGAGCCCCACACTGGGCTCTCTGCTGACGGTGCAGAGCCTCCTTGGGATTCTGTCTCTCCTCTCTGCCCCTCTCCTGCTTGTGATCTCTCTCTCTCTCTCTCTCTCTCTCTCTCTCTCTCTCTCTCTCAACAAATAAACCAAAAAAAAATTTTTAATAATAAAATAAAATGGGGGGAACAAGAAGAGCAAAAAGCATTCTAGATGGAACAAGCAGTATGAGTAATGATACAAGGGGATGAAACTACAAATGTTCCAGAAAATGGTACCTATGATGTGTGAATGAAAGGAAGAGAAGACACTGCTGAAAAGTAGTTGGTGGCTGGGTCATGGAAAGCTTTAAACACCATGCCAAGAAGTTAGGAGTTTATCATGTAGAAAAAGGGAATGGTGGTAATTAGGGTTGTGCAAGACTATTTAAGATGACTTAGAAGGGAGTTGACCAGACACACTATTAAAATAAGCTACTGTGGGGGCACTTGGGTGGCTCAGTTGGTTAAGCATTCAACTCTTGATTTCAGCTCAAGTCATGATGTCACAGTTCTTGGTTTTGAGCCCCGTGTCAGGCTCTGTGCTGACAGTGTGGAGCCTGCTTGGGATTCTCTCTTTCTCTGTCTGCCCCTCCCCTGCTCATGCTCTGTGTCTCTCTCTCAAAACAAATAAATAACCATTGAAAAAATAAGAAGCTGTTGTGATAGATCAGAGAAGAGGAAAGTAAGTCCTGAAATGGGACAGTAGCAACAGAAATAGAAAAGCACCATCAGGGAACAAAGGCATCACTCAAGTAGAACCCACAAAATTTAGTAGATACAGAGAGAGGAGAATTGAAGAAAATATGAAAGTTTCAAGGTTTATTGATTGTGAGAACAGCCAAGTCCATCAATACACATAGGAAATGAGCTATTTGGGAAATATATGAATCTATTAGTAAAACTATGAGTATTTAAGTTGAAAGAAATTGCAGCATGTATCTGAAAATATGAGAATGAGATCCAGGCTCAGAGTCCCAAAGTCACTTACCCAGCTCAACCCTGATAATGGGTGAGATCATAGAGGAAAGAAAGTATTATTTGTAGTTATAAAATATGAGAAATTGTTTTTGTTCTGCTCTAGAGGAAACTATATGAATATTCTTCTTCCTCTTTTTCTGATAACAAAACTATCTGACTGATCCATATTTCTCTTTTTCACCTAACTACCAGGGTGCTTACATGTATCCAATTCTACTATTATGCTAATCTTTATGTTTGGAAATTTTCTATTCTTCATTTCTTGGTCTTAGTTACTTCTTTTTCTTGGCCCTGCCTCTTCACTTCTATTTTACTTTATTGTTTTATTTTATATGTCCAGCACCTCCATAAATATTTGTTGCAAGAAAATGAATACATGAATGAATATGATTTGTAGGATGCCACCTCAAATCCTTTATGGAAAAGCAGAATATAAATAAATTTAAATTAAAAAATGGTTTTATTTGCAGGGATGATAGCTAATTTCTTATGAATTACAGAAATGTTTCTCCTCAATTAAGAAAGCCTGCTAGATATTAAATGCTTGTGTTTTAAAAGGCAAATAAAGGGATGATTCCTTTCAATTATAAAACAATTTAGGCATACAAAAATATTCTTGCTCTAAATTAGAACTTCAAGCAACATAATAAAAAAAATTTTTTCAAGCAAGAATTAGAAACTTTTGGCAAGCAAAATCTAACAATTAAAGCATCTCTAATATAATAATACAAACCATTAAGAAAACACTTTTTAAAATATTTATTTATTTTTGGGAGAGTGCAAGCAGGGGAGGGGTATAGAGAGGGGGACAGAGGATCTGAAGTGGCCTTGCACTGAAAGGCTGACAGCAAAAAGCCTGATGTGGGGCTTGAACTCACAAAACACAAGATCATGACCTGGGTTGAAGTCAGACACTCAACCGACTGAGCCACCCAGGTGCCCCAGAAAACATGATTAACAAATGTTCAATTTTTATCCCTTTTTTTTTTTTTTTTTGAAAGAGAAAGAGAGAGAGAACAGGGGAGGGGCAGAGGGAGAGAGAGAGAGAATCTTAAAGCCTGACTTGGGGCTCAATCTCACAAAGGAGAGTATGACTTGAGCCAAAACCCAGAGTCAGACATTTAACCAACTGAGTCCCCCAGGCACCCCTGTATACCACTTTTTAAAGAGAGAAGCAGGGTGCTTGGGTGGCTCAATCAGTTAAGTGGCTAACTCCAGCTCAGGTCATGATCTCATGGTTTGTGGGTTTGAGCCCCGCATCAGGATCTGTGCTGACAGCTCAGAGCCTAGAGCCTGCTTCCAATTCTGTGTCTCCCTCTCTCTCTGCCCCTCCCCTGCTTGCTCTTTCTCTCAAAAATAATAACATTAAAAAAAATTTTTTTTAAGAAAGAAAGAAAGAAAGGAAAACTACTGAGGGGTGCCTGGGTGGCTCAGTTGGCTGAGCACTGGACTCTTGATTTCAGCTCAGGTCATGATCTCACAATTCGTGGGCTCTGCATGAACAACACAGAGCCTGCTTGGGATTCTCTCTCTGCCCCTCCCCCCTTACTCTTCCTCTCCCTCTCTCTGCCTCTTTTCCCTTTCTCTCTCTCTCTCTCTCTCTCTCTCTCTCTCTCAAAATAAATAAACCTTAAAAAAAGAGAGAGAAAGAGAGGCCACTGAATAAAACAAGCCACACGATGACAATTGAAATAAATGTTGTACCCCATTCCAAATAGAGGTGTTTGTTGTATGCATATCATGTATCTAAATTATAACCTCTTTGTGCTTGTCTTGGTTCCAGCCTGATATGAAAGACCCTTTTCCAAGCTCAGGGGACTCCACTTAATACACTATGCTTCCGCAAGTCCTGTCTGCTCTATAGACAACTGATAGTTGGTTCTCTACCCTTGCAAGTCTTATCATAAGCTCTGTTAGTTCCTTTTTTTAAATAAAATGTTTAATGGTTTTTTTAATTTTTGAGAGAGAGAATGTAAGCAGAGGAAGGACAGAGAGAAAGGGGGACTGAGGATCCAAAGTGTGCTCTGCACAGACAGGCAGACAGCAGCGAACCCAATGTGGAGCTTGAACCCACAATCTGTGAGTTCACGACCTGAGCTGAAGTCAGACGCTCAATCAGTTGAGCCCCCAGGTCCTCTGTTAGCTCCTTTTAATCACAAGACCAGTTATCAGGTTCTTGTCCTCCTCACTGGCACAGCTCCTTAATGTTCAGGCAGCTGGAGACCTTAATGGAAGATGTGCAAGATAGGTCTAAATATGCATATTTCCCTTCTATACCAAATGTATCTCTCCATTCACCCACCCATGGGTCTAAACCAAGAAGCATACACATCATTCTGAAGAAATACTACCTTTTAGAAAAACAGCGTTCAGTCATAAGTCTTCATAATTTGTCTTAAATATGCAAAAAAATGCAGCATTTTAAATAAAGCAGGTGTCTGCAATTCTTGAAATGGAGATCATCTTTGAGGCATGTTTTGCTAATATTTTTTAAACTATCATTTATTGAGAAGTCTATGTACTAGATGTTTAAAAACCATTTTTTAGACTTTGTTAAAACAATTGAGATCATGTATATTATTTCTGTTCTGCAGATGAGTAAACAAAGTCAGAGAACCACGTAAATACAAAGGCCTTTGGCTTTTTGTACATACAAAAATTATCCTCTCTGGATAATTCTTCTGTGTTCAAAGAGCTCATCAGTTCAACAGGGCTCTGAATATCCCCAGTCTTTCAACACATATTAGTGAACACTTTCTACCTGTGAGCTTAGTGAAGGCTCCCAAGAAAGAGGTGATAGCTGTATCTTGAAAGGTAAGTAGGGGGGACACCTGGGTGGCTCAGTCAGCTAAGCGTCTGACTTTGGCTTAGGTTATGATCTCACAGTTTGTGAGTTTGAACTCCACATCAGGCTCTCTGCTATCAGTGCAGAGCCCACTATAGATCCTCTGTCCCCTTCTCTATCTACCCCTCCCCCACTCGTTCTTGTTCTCATTCTCTCTCTCTCTTTCTCCCTCTCTCTCTCAAAAATAAATAAACACTAAAAAAATACTTTATAAAATAAAAGAAAGAAAGAAAGAAAGAAAGAAAGAAAGAAAGAAAGAAAGAAAGAAAGAAAGAAAGAAAGAAAGAAAGAAAGAAAGAAAGAAAGGTAAGTAGAGTTAGGCAGAGAGTTATTCCAATAGGGAGTTGAATATCAAGAGTATAGATTTGAGCATGTTGGAACCTATAAGACATTCAGGTGGTTGGGTATGAGAATCTGGAGTACAGAGAGTTTAAAGATATCAAACAGTAGTTGTCAGTATTTCATTGATATTTAAAACTTTACGATCGAATAGCAAAAACTACAAAACATCACTGAAAGACTTTAAAGAAGACCTCAATAAATGGAAAGGCACCTTCTATTCATGAAGTGTTGGAGAAATGTCTATTCAAATCCTTGCCCATCTTTAAATTGGGTTATTGTGTTTTTATTGTTGAGGTATAAGAGCACCTTATGTATTCTGGACACTATTTCTTTCAGATGTATACTTTGCAAACAAATATCCCCCATTCTCTGGGTCATCTTTTCATGTTCTTAATAGTGCCCTTTGAAGCACAGAAGTTTTCAATTAAAAAAAATTTTTTTTAATTTATTTTTGAGAGAGAGACAGAGCGTGAGCAGGGGAGGGGCAGAGAGAGAGGGAGACACAGAATCGGAAGCAGGCTCCAGGTGCGTCAGCACAGAGCCCGACATGGGGCTTGAACCTGTAAACAGTGAGATCATGACCTGAGCCACCCAGGGATCGCATAAGTTTTCAATTTGGATGAATCCCAATTTATCTAATGTTTTTGTTGTTGTTGCTTGTACTTTTGATATCATAGCTAAGGAACAACTGTTGAATCTGAAGTCACCAAGATTTACATTTGCTTTTCCTTCTAAGAGTTTTATAGTTTTTAGCTCTTACATTTAGGTCTTTGATCCCTTTGGGTTAGTTGTGTATATGGTTTGAGACAGAGGTCTAAATCCTTTTGCATGTGGATATCCTATTGTCTTAGTACCATTTGTTGAAAAGGATGTTCTTTCCCCCATTGAATTGTCTTGGCACTCTTGTCAAAAATCAACTGATCATAAATATAATAGTTTATTTCTATTGATCTCTATGTCTATCCTTATGCCAGATACTACACTGTTTTTGAGTACTGACTGCAGTTTTGTAGTAAGTTACGGAATTAGGGAATTTTTATAGAGATTGTATTGAATCTGCAGGTTGATTTGGAATATATTATTATTTTAACAATTTTTAAGTCTTCCAATTCATAAATACAGACTTTTCATTTATTTAGGTCTTTTTAAATTTATTTCAATGATGTTTTATAGTTTTTACTGCACACTCTTGAAGTTTTAAATATCAATGAAATACTGACCACTTCTAATTAATATCTTCAGTTAAACTCTCTTCTGTGCTCCAGACTCTCATATCCAACCATGTGGATATCTTACGGGCTCTTAACATGCCCTAACCCATACTCTTGATATGCAGCTCCCAACTTTTTCTTCAGTCTTCCCCATTTCAGGAAATGGCAACACTGCCCATCTAGTCACAAGTTAAAAACCTCTAAGTAATTTTTTATCCCACCCTTCCCTTATCTAATCCATCAACAATTCATAATGACTCCACTTCCAAAATACATACAGAACCTTGACATTTCTCTCCCTGTTCGCTGCTGCCACCTAATCAAAGCTGTCATTATCACCCACCTAGACAACTGCAAAAGTTTAGTAACCCATCTCCCTGATGCTACTTTGCTTGCCTCCAGTCTATTATCTTCACAGCATCCACCAATAATGGGAATATACTTTGAGTCACATAAATAATTCTGAATTTTCTGGTAGCCACATGTACCAAAAAATGAAAAGAAACAAGTCAAGTTAAATTTGACGGTTCATTTTAATTTAGCCCAGTCACTCCACAAATATAATTATTTCAATATATGTAATCAATATAAACAATTAATGAGACAATTACATCTTCTTTTCACACCAAGACTTTGAAATTTGGTATGTATTTTACATCTTATTGCACATCTCTACTTGGAAGTTTAATTTTCATCAGAAATACTTGATCTATATTTAATGTTATAACCTTATGGTTGAAAAAGTTTCAAAACACAGAATGAGTTATCCAATAACTGAATCAATTATGCTTTTAAATTTAGGTTTAAAATTACATAAAGTTGTAAATTCAGTTTCTCAGTAGCATTAGCCACATGAGGTTATGACTAAAGTCTTAAACAACACTTTCCTAGAGTGATCTTTTTTTAGATATAAATCAGATATAAGTCACTATCCTAATTAAAATCCTTCCTTCCGTTCCTTATCATTGCACTCGAGACAAAATGTAAACTATTTTTGACAGCAACAAAACCCCCTAAACTCCCTTCTGCCACTTTTCCTTACCATACTTTCCCCTAACCCAACTTACCTTAAGCTCCCCCAACACACAGAGCTCTTCAATGCCACAGAGACTTAGCACATACTGTTCCTTTTACATGGAATGCTTTTTCCTAACTCTTCCAGGGCTGACTCCTTTTCCTTCAGCTAAAGTGTCACCTGATCCGACAGGCTTCCCTGATAAACCTATAAATAATATTCTTCTCTGTCATGCTCCAGCATTGTGTTAAGATCATCTCTATCATGGCACCATACTGATTTATAATTATACTTAATTATAAGCATATAATTTATATAAATTTATAATTTATAATTATTTGTTTGTTGTTGATCTTTTCACTATTCCACAAGCTCTATAGTGACCAGGAGTATGCCTGTTCCCTTATTAATGTCTTTCAGCTGCCTAAGAGTGCCTGGCACACAGTGAATGTTCAATAAACAAGATCATATGCTGCAGATAAATCAGTATGACAAAAGCTGAAACCTCTCTATTGTATTTGTTGACTCATTCACTCAGTATTTATTTATTCAAAAACTTACTATGCACCAGAAGTGAAAGTAAACAAATAAAAGGGGCTCTGCCCTCAAGAAATTCACATTTAAAAAAAATTTTTGTTTAATGTTTGTTTATTTTTGAGAGAGACAGACAGAGCATGAGCAGGGGAGGGGCAGAGAGAAAGGGAGACAGAATCCAAAGCAGGATCCAGGCTCTGAGCTGTCAGCACAGAGCCTGACACAGGGCTCGAACTCATGAAACGTGAGCTCATGACCTGAGCTGAAATCGGATGCTTAACCTACTGAACCACCCACGCACCCCCCAAGAAACTCACATTTTAATGAGAGAAGTAGATAAAATAAATTAACACAGTGCAAGAAGTATAACATTAGAGAACTACTCAGAGTTATGATGCCTAGAAGGACAAGTAACTTGGGAAAGGTAAGAAAGTGGAAGGTAGCTGAGACATCCAAGAAAAAAAGATAAAGATAACTTGAGTTACAGATAACAGGAGTTAGTCTGGTGAAGGATCACACTATTCCTTGTAAAGAGATCTACATGAAATAGGCAAAGAAATGTGAAACATTGGTGAATGTGTGCAGGGCAAAGAATGACAACAGATAACCTGGAGAGGCTGGGTCATGCAGGTCCTTTATGTCATGCCAAGAAGCTTAGATTTTATGCTGTTGGAATTACAGGTTGAAAAGTTTTCACCAAGATAGTGACATCATTTAATTTTAATTCCATATCAATCATGTGACGACTGTGCAAACGTTAGGTTGGAGGGTTATGGATAGAAAAATCATTAAGTCCATTGCTGTTGTCCAGAAGATGAATGATGCCAACTTGAACACAGTGGTTGTAGGAATTAAGCAGAGGTGATCAATTTCAGAAATACTTAGTAAATTAAGCTGTTTAAAACTCATCAGCAACCTTGGCAAGGGCAATGTCAGTGTACTGATGGGAATGGAAGACACATTTCATTCCTTATCCACAGCTGCAGAAATCACAGGAATTTTGAAGATGGTGATTAGGAGCTCCCAAATCTGGTTGCTTATTAGGAGTAACAGGACAACTTTAAAAAAATACTGATTATGCTGGCTTAATCCAGACCCACTGAGTCAGTCACCACGAGTGGAGCCCAGCATCCCTTATTTTAACAAGTCCCTTAAGTAAATCTTACAGAGATATCCACATACTTGCTTTGGGAAATGCTAGGATGGACCAGTCTCTCAAGTATATTTAAACCTTGTAATTCAGATTTGATTCTTGGGTTCAGACAGCAAGAATTCAGATAGTAAAGGTTGTAAAGACAAGGAAGGAGCTAAGCCAATGGCTGAAGAGGGCAGAGGTTAAAATGGGAGAATCCTAAATAGATTTAGATCATTAAAAACATGGATAGAGAAGTATAGATGAGAGAAGGGATAACTAAAAATCTAAGGCACATGAGCTAAGAACATTAGTTTATCAAGCTAAGAGCATTAGTTCATCAAACACAATTTTATCTCATAAATATAAAATATAAATCTCTTGGGGTACCTGGCTGGCTTAGTCAATGGACTGTATGACTCTTGATTTCCAGGTTGTGAATTCAAGCCCTACACTGGGTGTAGAGATCACTTAAAAATAAAATCTTAAATATATATATACATATATCCTATGTGTATGTATGTGTATATGTATATATGTATGCATATATGTATCCTATGTGTTTATATATATATATGTATACACACACACACACACACACATATACATATATATATATATATATATCTTACTAAAAGCTGTAATTTTCATTCCTAGTCCCAACCCATCTGAAGTTGGGCCAACAATTTAATCAGTGAAAACTCAATAGAAATTAGTACCTAAAACAGAATTGTTCACAATACTATAGGGAATACCAATAAGGAGTTTGCAATCAGCCTCAGAGACCAAAAACCAATGTAAATCAATCAGAAACCTTAAAGTGTCAAACAGCATGGAACCTCTAGAGTCATCAAGAGGTCAGAGAAGGCTGCAATCTGTGACCTCTGCCTCTGGCCCTATCTCAACTTATCAAATTCTTCCTCTCTAATGTTCATTTCAAACTCTACCTCTTTCATGAAATCTTTCCTGGACTCTCCAAAGAGATGAGATATTTCCTTTGAATCATCTAGAACACTCTAATTCTAAAGGCACCCAAATTCTGCCTAAACTTCCATCCCCAGTAAAAAACTGTTGCTATGTGATAGGCACTGTCCCAAATGCTTTACATGTATTAACTAATTTAATCTTCACAACTACTCTATGAGGTAGGCCCTACTATTACGCCATCATACAGATGAGGAAGCCAAGGCACCAAGAGGTGAAGTGATTTCCTAAGATGAAAGAGCTATTTAAATGGCAAAGCTAGGATGGGGATGCATGCGGCCCAGCTCCAGGAACTGAATGCTCTTTCCCACAACACTTCAAAAGTTCTGGAGGACACTCTATGTTAGTCTACATCAGATTCTGTTGAGGGCAAATACTTTTTAATTGCCTTTTCATCCAAAGTAAGCTCTCAAATATGTGTTGATTGTTGGAATTCCTTTTGGTCACAAAAGATCATGTTCTGCCCAGCCATGCTTGTTCCTATGTAGTCAAAAATGACCACTTTACACACAGAAAAGATGAGAAAAGTGAGAGGAAAACACATTGCAGAGGAGTGGAAACAAAAGCCAGATAGGTAGAATGTTTTAAAAATCACATAGGTTTGAAAAGGTGAACGGTAACTGCAAGTTCTTGAGGACACTGATGTGAAAGTTGCATGTTGGAAAATTAATCTGACAGCAGCAATGTTAGCATGGGAAGGATGAATGAGAAACGGAGGAAAGGAGAGAGCAGGATACTTGAGTTCTCCAGGTACGAGGGCAGGACCTGGACTAGAATACGAACGTTCTGAATAAGGAAATTATAATATGTATTAGATTTAGGAAGACAATTTTAGAAATGAAAAAGACTAAGTGTAAACTTTTAAAATGGGTTTTTAGACCAGTATACCACTGGAAAAATATGGATTTTTAAAGCAGATTTTAAAATCAAGCTTATTCCGTTTTTTTCAAAGAATAATACAATTTATTACTAAAACATTTTTATTCATAACTGCTTCTGTCAGAGATTCTAGTTTCTTTACATCTACAACTGATTTTTGAAGTCCTAGAAAGACTGGACCCAGGGAGGAAGTCTTAACCCTTTTATATGTCTGACACTTTTTATCTACTTAGAGATAATCTATCAAAAACATACATTTTTAAAGCCAGGCTACTCTCTGATACCCAGCAAGCCAAATCATAGACTTCAAGTTATAAAGAACCTTCAAAGTCCTTTTTCTCAACCTGTCTCCCATCTACACCATGCCAAGAAGCTAGTCAGTCTTTAATTCCCAGTCTCTATCCTTCTGGTAATGGAATACTTACTAGTTCACAAGGAACTCATTCCATTCTTCACTCTTCTGTTGAGCACTCTCTCTTATGTTTAAATCTGTCTGCCTGTAACTGTCACTCATCTATTTGTGGCTTCTAGGGACATACAGAGTCAATCTAATCCCTCTTCAATTAACAGCTCCTCAAATATTTGGAGACAACATCGTGACACTACCAACTACTTTTTAACAAATGCCTCACATAAGAATCATTAGCCTGGTTACCCTAACAATAACAGCACAGTGCATATCAACCCTTGTAGTCTCCTGGGTCACCAAGTTTTTGAAGGAGCTCTCAATATGTACAGCCTCACATAGTTTCTGGCATAGAGGAGACTCTCAAAATAGGACTGTAAATGACTCAATGAATGAATAAACCCATCTGCAAATAGAATTTTCAAACATATTCTCTCTCAATGGGTTTTATCATCTACCTACAACCAAACAAATTTATTAAACTCTCTCTGCCCTCAAAAATCAAATAAATGCCATATAAGGAAAATGTAAACCCAGAAATAATCTGGCAGGTATTCAGGTAAATGAAACATCTTGACAAAGCAGAAACCTTAATGAGGGAGACAATTTTTACTGTAAGTCCTTTAGAAATGTCTGAGTTTTTAACATATGTACCTATTCTGTTTTTCAATTGAAAGACAGTTAACAAAATAAAAATAACAAAATTATCTCTATTTTAAGTCACTTAGTGGAATAGTATGGTATAGTGTGAAACATGCCTTCTATAATAAAAGGATCTGTCCTATCACATATATAGAATCATCAAATAAATAAACTAGAAATAACATTAGATTTAATCTAGTCCAGAGGCATTCAACAATTTTGAATACAACCATAGTAAGAAATACATTTCATATTGCAGTGTGATATACATAACAAATATATAACTAATACAAAAGTTTCCAATAATGTACACTACTTACCATTACAACTCAGAATGTACTGATATTTTTTTTAAAGCTGCCACAACCCATTATATTGATATCCTGTCCTGCTAAGTCACACCCACAGTTTGAAAAACATGGATCTAGTGCAACATTCACCCTCAACCAATTTATTAACAAATCAGGTACACTTCAGCTTGGATAAGTGACGTATACAGAATCACGTAGCTAATTCGGACAGCATTAAATGAAAATGACAAATAAAATGTACCTCTTGACTTCATGCAAGCTGCAAACAATTGGGCAAACAGATAACACAACCAATTGTACAGTAAGACCCCTGTGCAAGAAGTATGAACAAGGACCACCAAGGAGGGGCCTCTAAATCAGACAGGAAGAGCTGAGGAAGACCAGCAGGGTGATGGTTATATTGGACTAATGCCAGTTTGCATTGCCTTCCCCCATGATACCTCAGCTTACCTGAGGCAATCCTTTAACAAACATCCATCTCAAACTACATAACTCATGAATACTCCTAACTCCCTCAGCTGTTTTTTCTTCATATCTCCCTACAATATAGTAGATACTCAACTAAGCAAGGCTTCCTCCTTCCCATTCCTGCTCTTGTTCTTGAAGCAAGAGACTCATGATCCTTCTACCATGTCCCTTCTTCACCAACTTGGAAAGAAATCCCTGGGGATATTATAATATTCATAGTAGGTAAATCAAATCAAGTACCCACTCCCCCCCACAATTTCACATGATTTGTTAGAATTAAGTAAACAGATCATGTAAAATTTCTTAAATTGAATCTACCAAGAACTGCAGTCAATATTCAAAAAGTTATATTGATATTTCCAGATGAGAATGCAAAAATTTCACCACACAATGGTTACTGTCCAGGAAGTAGGATTCAGAATCATGAATGCTAGGATCCGTGAAAAAAGACTGCGGGCCTTTTCCCTTCTCTTAAATATATGAAAAGAATGAATCTCAGTTTTATTAACCAGAAAACAGACACACGGAGTTCTAAACTTCCTCTAGGTAAGACACCCAAAGCTATTCTTACACAAATATTCTAAGGCACAGTTAAAGGTAACACAAAGATACTGTAATTCCAAATAAAACCAGGTAACTAGCTCAGAACTGAAATTGGTGGTAAGTTGTAAGAATGCCAATCAGGTCAGAGTATGAGTTTTTCCACTGAAAATAGTCACTGGATAGTACTTCAACATTGACTACAAGAATTACAGTACTTCTCTAAGGTCTAATAACACCAGACACAACTATTTTTCTGACTTAGCTCCTGATCTCTTGGCTGTAGAACTTTTCTGTTACTTGGGCTTAGCTTATGCTCTTGCTAAGTAGTCCTGTTTCTCCAGTTGGACTCTGCTGTTTTTCTCACCTCTACCCCTATCTTTGCCTAAATTTCACCTAATATTTCCAAAAGATAAAGATATACTAAGAATGGTTTACTCCATACCATAGAATCAAATATTTTCCTTAAATTTATTCTCTGGGAGAAGGAAGAAAAATTTCAGCAATATTCATTTTTAATTCTATTATCACAGTGTTATTAATTCTATTATGTTCATTATCTCTAGTATTACCACTTAAACTCTAGCATGTCACTTAACTTTTTTCCAGCTCAATCTTCCTCATTTCTAAATTGAAGTTAATAAAACAAGACTTTACTCTCTTTTCAGGGATATTGTAAGGATTAATAAAAGAATAAATGGAGAATTACTTTGGAAATCTTGGAAAAAAAGAGCATACAAACTGGATTTATGTTGTTTTATGCTGTTTAAAGAAAAGATATACTATGGTAATGCTAAATGTGGGCAATGCTTTCTCTAAAGAAGGCCCATATATACTCTAAGTCAGTATGATCTAAAAGTTAGTATTTTGATGCAGCTGTAATTTTCCAACATGCACAAAAAGGAGAATTTGCAAATATGCATCACTATCTATCATCTCTCCTAAATTTATTATTTATTGTACAATACAGTATTAGTTAAAATTATACATACCATACAACTTCTGTATAATTGTAAAATTATGTATTGTATTCAGAAAAATTCTAGTCCAAATTAAAGAGTTAGACTAACAGCCATTAAATGAGTTCTAGTACCAATTCCAATGTGGGGAGTGGGGGTTCCCAAACCAACAAGCATTGCTCTGGACACCAGCTGGGTGTCCTACAATTCAACTCAATTCTGACACCATATCCAGAGATAGCATCATATTCCACAGGTTGAAGGCTCACTCCCACAAGACTGCACCCCCACACTTCAGATGCCAATCTGAACCTCCTTGGGTTCAATTAATTTGCTAGAGTGGCCCACAGGACTCAGAGAAACATTTAACTTACGAGATTACCAGTTTGTTATAAAAGTATATAACTAAGGAACAACCAGATGGAAGAGATGCATAGGGCAAGCACCTCGTGCTTCCATGCCCTCTCCAGGCAATCTAAACTCCCTAAATCTCTGCGTGTTCACCAACCCAAAAGTTCTCTGAACTTTGGGTTTTTATACAGGCTTCATTACACAGTCATGATTGATTAAATCATTGGCTGTTGGCAACTGATTTAACTTCAAGGCCTCTCTTCTCCCAAGAAGTTGGGGGATAGGACTAAAAACTCCAACCCTCTTACTGAAGGGTTAGTTCCACCAGCAACCAGCCCCCATCCTTAAATGCTTTCCAAAAGTCACCTCATTAACATAACAAGAAGCCTTTATTACTCTGAACACTTAGGAAATTCCAAGGGTTTTGTGAGCTGTAAGCCAAGAACCATGGATGAAGACCAAATAAATATGAGAAATATATTTTGGTCGTATGAACAACCAAATATATGCTTTTCTTATGAATCATAATATCACAGGCATCATTTATTGAATGCATATTATGAGCCACACACTATAAACATTATCTTACTTAGAACCCACATGCACATTAAAAAAAATAATAAAGTCTGGGACACTTGGGTGGCTCAGTCAGTTAAGCGTCCGACTCTTTGTTTCAGCTCAGGTCACGATCTCACGGTTTGTGAGTTTGAGCCCCAAGTCGGGCTTCTCACTCACAGTGTGGAGCCTGCTTGAGATTCTCTCTCTCCCTTTCTCTCTCTGCCCCTCTCTCACTCGTGCATTTTCACATGTGCCTCTGTCTCAAAAATAAATTAACATAAATAAAGCCTGTATTATTATGTCTATGCTGCAAATGAGGAAATTAAGTCCCAGAGAGGTTCAACGCCTTGCTGAGGAGTCATGCTACTAACAATAGTCAGAGGTGGGACTGAAACACCAGTGAACAAACCCTGCACTCTATCATTAGGATATGACAAGTCCTTTTCAAATATTGGCTTTTTGAGAATCTAAGAAAACAAGTATCATAAATAAAATGAGTCACCCATCAAATTACTTCTTTAAATGGATTTGTCCTTTTAATTCCAAGACACTGAAACAAAGAGGTCCTTCAGAAGCCCTACCCACTTCTAATAGGTAGGTATGTGTTATTCATGGGTATATCATAATCTTGAAACAGTGGGAAATGAAAATGAGATGCTGTCACCAAGGAGCACTGACACACACTTGAAACTTCTAGAGGACTTTCAGCAGAGATGCTAGAGAAAAACAAGATCTAAAACAGTCCTGTATCATTCACATAATTCATGGATTAAATATACCATCCTTTTCCTCAACAACTATCTTGCCTTTCTAATCAATTAACGTTAAGGATTTAACACTATATTGACGCTTGTTGAAATTAATTATTAAAGTAATTTCTATGCTATGGATGGGCCTTCCTCTAAGGATACAAAATACAAAAGGAGGAGGCAGAGTGAGTTAAGAGGGAGGCACTTTAGAACAAACAGTAAGAGGAGGAAAAGAAGATGATGAGCTGAACAGGGCTCCCAGTTCTGAACACCAAGTTCCAAACTCAACTCTGATTCTGTTTCCGACCTTGGGCAAATCTCTTGGTCTCTCTGTATCCTGATGTAGCTCCAGGAAGTTAGCAAAGAAATTAAGACAGAAGAAAGTTTCTTACAGAACCTTGTGGAATGCCTTCCCTTGCTACTGACAAAAGCAAAGCTAAGCTACCCATGACAAAAAATAATGAAACACCGATTTGGTATTCATAAACCCTCTAATTTGTTGGAACAGTATTTAACTCAAGAAAAGCAAATCATTTAGTGCTAACCCTCTTCCTTTATCCTCCCCCACTTCCAAACAATAAACAACACATTCCACTCTCAAGTTTGCCTTTAGAACATTTCCCTGACATTCTGTCTTCAATTTCCTTCACTACTTTAACTAAACACCATTTATTTATTTATTTATTTATTTAGCTAGCTAGAGCAAGAGGGGCAGGGCGGGGGGGGGGGGGGGGCGGGCAGAGGAGAAAGAGAAAGAAAAAGACAGAGAGAGAAAGAGACAGAGAGAGTGTGTGTGTCTGTCTCAAGCAGGATCCATGCTCAGCACAGAGCCAAATGTCAGGTTCCATCCCATGACCCTGGGATCATGACCTGAGCCAAAATCAAGAGCCCAATGCTCAACTGACTGAGCTACCTAGATGCCCCTAAATGCCTTATTCTTAAAATTCTTAAAAAAGAAAATAGAGGCACCTGGGTGGCTCAGTCAGTTAAGGTCATAATCAGGTTCATGATGAGTTTGAGCCCCGCATCAGGGGAGCTCCACTTCTATTTCTCTGTCTCTCTGTCTCTCTCTGCCCCTCATGGGATTCTCTCTCTCTGCCCCTCACTCACTTGTGCCCTCTCTCAAAAAAAAAAAAAAAAAAAAAAAGACAAGAAAAGAAAAAAGAAAGAAAAATAGAATTCCACTCCTTTCAGCATTAGTGCCTTGGAGGTCCTTATAAAGCAGTTGGTTGGCCTGATCCATCCCACTCTTACTTAGCCTTCACTGCATCCAGTTATATTTTTAATCTCTCCAACCTTTTTTCTTTCCTCCTACTCTTCTCTCAGGCCCTCTCCAATACACAGTATCTCTTTGGGATAAGGTGATAGTCTAAATTCAATGCTTTGTTGTCGAGCAGACACTGAGACATAGATAGCCACTCCCCACTTTGACATCGATACTTCAGTACATGCAGCCTTGAGTTAAAATGATACCAGCTGCCAAATGACACTGGAAACTCATATATTGTTTACTTTCCTCTTATATTCCAATTCAATTTCAGAAGTATGGATTTTCCAAGTTGTTTTCTTTTTCGTAAAAATAAACTGACATAGTATAAATTATTTTGTTCCAGTTTGCATTACACACAACTGCATTCATTTTACAAAGCCACTTGAAAGTTGAGATCTCATATCTTATGCTGTCAGTTCTCTTTTTATACATACATCAGCTTCTATGTATTCATACTCCCTTCTATATTTACCCACAATAGTTAGAACTCAATAAATACATGTTCATTGACTTCGTTTGATCATATTTCTCAAGAGTACCAATAGAAGTCATATCCAAGGCTTAATCTCAGGTTGGCCACTTACTAGCCATGTGACCCTCTGCAAATTACTGGTCTCTCTAATCCTGAGATTCCTCCCCTATTGACATGGAGATGTGAAGACAGGTAAGATAAAGAAAACATGCAAAGTACATAACAGTGTCCATGCTTGCAACACAGTAAGGCCTCCTTCTTGCTTCCACTTTATAAAAATGTGTTCAGTATTATATTGCCCATTGGGATTTTAAGTTAATGCTGACAATGTGAGAAATTACAAAGCAGACTTAGAGGAAGGCAAAACTTTGGCCAAACAGAAAAAGAAATGGATTATTCTATACAGTACAGTAGTTCAGGGCTCTCTTGACTTGGCTCTGGTGGGAGAGAAAAAAAATCATCTGTTGTAGTCCCCTCAATGTTAAATAAATTATAGTAACAAGTAAAACATCATAATTTAATTCCACTTATTAGCCCTAACAAAAGGTAGTAAGAAAAACACCTAATATACTAAATGTATGTTCCATTGGTAGATAACCCAATAGCCTAATCTCTAGCTATTAAGTTTTCCATTCCTCCAAAGTTCTGGAAGGCTTTCTGCTCAACTTCATTCCTAAAGAAGTTAATCAAGTGCACTTAAAAAAAAATTTAATGTTTATTTATTATTTTTGAGAGAAAGAGAGAGAGACAGAGCGTGAGCAGGGGAGGGGCAGAGAGAAAGGAAGACACAGAATCTGAAGCAGGGTCCAGGTTCTGAGCTATCAGCACAGAGCTTGATGTGGGGCTCAAACTCACGAACTGTGAGATCATGACCTGAGCTGAAGTCAGACGCTTAACCAACTGAGCCACCCAGGTGCCCCCACAAGTGCATTTTTTAAGTAACTGTTAATGATAAGCAAATTTCAAAACAGAGATTTTCTATCCAGTCAAGTTTGTCTAGTTTTACTGCTTCTCTGATACTATTAATAAAAAAGAATTAAGTTGACTGTGGTAATTAAATCTTACCAACTGTGAATTTGTGATAAGCTAAAGTACATTATGTATGTTAATTCAGCAGAAATACCTTCGTAATTTCAGGTTTTAGCAATTCATTGTTGGATGAAAAAAGTTCATGTGTCTGGAACTTTATTTAAATAGACTCTTGAGAACCATGAAGCTCAATTTTCAAACATCGCATTTTAATTGTTACCACCCATTTACCTAATAACTTTAACACTTGGAAGCCATTTGTTGAAAAATATTCACTAATTCAGATGCTTTGATATTTAAAAAAATACTTTCCATCAGTACAAACCCATTTCTGAATTAAGTTTTACTAATATAAATGCTTCTGTGCCTAATCCCATTTGCAATTAGAGAAGTCTTACCCCCTCAATTTTTAACTACTCTCTTGAAATTAGTCAAAAGATTTAAAAATAGATTAGTGTTGATCTCACAACTCTTGATCTCCGAATCGTGAGTTCAAGCCCCATGTTGGAAGTGGAGCCTACTTAATTTTAAAAAATATATTTTTAAAAAGCTTTAATTTGGGGCGCCTGGGTGGCTCAGTCGGTTGGGCGGCCGACTTCGGCTCAGGTCATGATCTCGCGGTCCGTGAGTTCGAGCCCCGCATCGGGCTCTGTGCTGACCGCTCAGAGCCTGGAGCCCGTTTCAGATTCTGTGTCTCCCTCTCTCTGACCCTCCCCTGTTCATGCTCTGTCTCTGTCTCAAAAATAAATAAACGTTAAAAAAAAAATTAAAAAAAAAAGCTTTAATTTAATAATCAACATCCATCTTTAAAACATCACAACTAAATAAATATACATTTGACACTTCCACATTGAAACACACTCCCTCAACACAGTCACTTTTTAAAAAATCTTCTTTTAATCATTAATCAGAAAACCTATTCTATTTGTACAAAATTAAAAGTCTATTTACCACTCAGACTAGAATAAAATAATGTGGAATTCTCTGCCTATATAATTAGCATTGAAGAACTAAAATTTCCAACAAGTATATCATTAAAAAACATTTGCACATTAGCAACTAGTACAGTTTTCATTTAACACCTCCATAAACAACTTATATGCACTCTAAACACATAAACAACCCAATTACATGCTAGAGTTCCCTGCAAGAATGTCTAATACAGTAAAGAAAAATACTTCCCCTTTAACTAATGTTGCTTCTTCCTAAGGAAGAATCTTCTGTGAAATGATGCAAGGTAGACGTAAATAAATATGATTAATACTATTAATATGGCAGCTTCTTACTTATTTAGGTGGTGCTTTTAAGCGTGATCGAAGAAAGAAGTTAAAAGTATTCATGAGAGGTTTGGTAAATCCAAATTCAGAGGGGGCAATATGACAGGTTTTAGAGTATAGGTATAGAGTCCAGATACCTCAGGTTGAATCCTAGCTCCACTGTTTTTATGTTAAATTAAATTAGCCATCAGCAAGTTACTCAAACTCTCTAAATCTCAATTTCCTCCTCTGTAAAATGGAACTCATAAGAGTACCTTCTTTTGTGAGGTGTTATAAGTATTAAATGAGATTATCCATTACAAGCCCTTAGAATAACACTAGACGCATAGCAAGCTCTCAGGATATGTTAACCACTATCATCGTCATCATCGTCTCACCGCACTGTAAAAAAGAAAAAAAAATGGATATGAAAGTAGTTGAGTAAATTCAATTCTTCCATACACAAACCAGACAAATGGGCAGACCCCACACCATTTAATGCACCCCTATATTCACACCATGAGTCTCAGCTTCTACTCATTAGACCTTACATTGTCTCTCATTGCCAGCCTGTATTTCATCTGAACAACCAAAAAGAACAATCTGGTTACTCACACTATATTACGTTAATATGTAAACTCATCACTTCAGGAAGAAAGTCACAAACAAGTAGTTCATTCATGACTCATTTTATTCATAACAATCTCAAACTTGTCACCCCCAAATTGGATTTTACAGCTACAGTTAAATGAAGTAAACACATTCACAACCAAATTCATTCAGTGGTGTGTAAAAAAAAAAAAAAAAAAAAAAATCAATGTAAATAAATAGTCCACTAAACACAGATTGTTAAATACTGAGGAAAATGCATCATTATTTTGAAGAGAACAAGCTTAAATGATGAGTAAACAGAACTCACACAGGCAATGACCCCTTGTTTTATGATTACATTCAATAACTGCGCATACACCAGAGTCTTAAAATGAAAACAGATAACATATAAAAGAGGAACGTTTCATCCTTAAAGGATCTTATCTTTATTGCAAAATGTCTGGATAATAAAAAGATAAAAGGTTATAGTGGGGTATGAGTAGTTTTTTTTCTGTCTAGGACCAATCTCCTTCCAAAATTGAGAACTCCTTTTTCCCTAAGGTTGGTTTATAATTAGAAATTAGATTCCTCAATAATTCAATGACTGAAACCTTTATTAAAGTCAAATGACCTTTTTAATTAATTTTTTCCTAATATATAAGCTCTGCTAGGCAGGTGTCATCTCTACAGATAATAAAGCCTTTATATATTTATTAAATGAGATCTCCCTCTCTGTTCATCCTTTCCTTTGATTTGATATTCTAACAGCAATTAACTACTGGCACAACTTTAAAAAGTATAACAATACTAATGTATTCTGCTAAATGCTCTGATTTGTATACTTGTAATGTCCCTAATTTTTGCTCTATCATGAAAAATGTTTAAGCTAAAATATTTTACTCTCCCATGTCTCTTTTTTGGAATTCTCATTTTAAAAGAATACAGCTAGTAAAGGGAAGTGTGTCAGGATTTGAAACCTGGAGAATGGAATTGAGATACATGCATAAAACTGACATATTCAAAAGCTCGACGCAAACAGTGCATTTATAACACAGGCCCATCCCAGTAAATACGTGAAGGATGCATAAAAATATGGCCATTGCATTTGAATTACTTACAATTTTAATCTTTAAGTATTTGTTTAAAAATAAAAGTAGTTAAATGACAAGGCACCATGTTAGATGTCCTGGAGCCTGAAAATTCAAAGTATACTGTCCTCAATCCTCACTGTCCCTATGGATACCACTATAAGTTTAGTGACAATAAATCAAAAACAAAGTAAACCCTTAAGTGTATGGCTGTTGTATGTGTATGTTTGAAATCACACTCATCCTTCACTTCACCATTAGTCTGAGATGACGTATGCAAAATGTTTCACCATGACTTTTCCCATCACTCAAAGTGATAAAACCGAAGTGAAATGATTAAGAGATTTACTCAATTGTCAGTAATTTTACTTTTTTGCTGGGGTCCTAAGCTTTCTAATTCACAGGAGGAAAAAAAGACGAGGACGAAGAGTATCATCAGACAGAGCATCGTCTGAGAGAAAAGACTATGCACTTTACAGATACTAACAATTCCCAAAGGAGATGTAGGAATATCGAAATTTTACCTATCACCAAACACTAACCAAAAAAAAAAAAAAAGAAAGAAAGAAAGAAAGAAAGAAAGAAAGAAAGAAAGAAAGAAAGAAAGAAAGAAAGAAAGAAAGAAAAGAAAAAAGAAAAAAAGAAAAAGAAAGGTGTGGGGCGGGGAGGAACAGGAGCCTTCCGAATCTCAAAACACTCGCCAGCCCCATACAAAGAGTAAAGTACCAGCTCGGGATTGTCCCCACTCCGGCCCACCGTCTCGCCGCTGTCCATTTCTACCTGCTTTACTACAGGAAACAGATTTCAGCTTTCGTAACGCTTTAAAATGGGCTTTTCTTGGCAAATGTCTGCACTCCTCAGGCGAGGCCGTTAAGGTAACTTAATCCCCCACGCACTGCTCGCTGGAGGAAATGCTGATTCCCAATCCAAAAATTAATTCTCTAGCTTTTTCTGTGTTAAAAGAGCCACGAAGAAACCCGTAACTCTCATTTAGGCTCAGCATATTCTCTTGAAGACCCGCCGGACAGATGAGAGCTCAGGGAACGGAGGATGATGCTGGGGGGAGGGGGCACGCGGGGAGAGTGCGAGAAAGACGCTGGTCAATCCCGAGATGATGCAGGAATGACATGGCATCTGGGCAACACGAGTCCACGCTCACCCCCCTCCGAGAGTGTGCCTCGATTTCTCTGACATAAGCCTGGCGCTGTGAATAGGTGCACACGCGAACACACCACCTTTTATTCTCCGACTCCTAGGGAGGAGAATGGTGGGGAAGCGTGGCTGGGTAAAGCTTCACCACAACAAACGGTTTCTTTCTCCTCGCACCCCGCCTCCCCTGCTAGGAGCAGGGGACGACTGTCTCGAACAGTAGACAGCTGAGCGGAGAAGCGGGGCGAGAAGGACAGCATCTCCCGGGGAGTGGGGGGGGGGGGGGCGCGAGGCCGGGGTGGGGGGATAAAACCCCGAAGCCTCCCGGAGATCCTCCCGGAGGCTGACAGGAAAAAGAGGGGGATGAGGGGCCGGGAAAACAGGAGACGCGGACTGGGAAGCTCCCAGGCGCGCTACGCATCCAGGCTGCCCGAGGCTTGGCGCGCCGGGCGGGGCGGGGCGGGGCGGGGGGGCGGGGGGGGGCAGTCGATCCCGGGCTGACCCCCTCCCCTGACTCCCCGGCCGGAGGACGCAGAGGAAATGGCTTTGTATCGCAGGATGAAAGGCAGACAGGAGGGCCACCGGGCGCGGGGGGGGGGGGGGGACGGAGGATGCCCGCAGCCGGGACGACCCCGCCCGCCCCGCGGACGCCGCGGCTCTGCCCTCCATTCCTCCTCAGCCCCGGGCCGGCCCTCGGGCTCCCCGCCGCCGGAGCACGCTCCAACGGCCGCGAGCGAGCGGGGTCGCCAGCCCCGCCCCCCGCGCCCCGCGCCCCGCGCGCTCACCTGCCCACGAAGTTCTCGAGCACCGAGCTCTTGCCGGCGCTCTGGCCGCCCACCACGGCGATCTGCGGCAGCTCCAGCAGGCAGCTCTGTCCCAGCGCCGAGAAGGCGTCCTGCAGACGGTTCACTAGCGGGATCAGCTCCTCCATCTCCCGGTTCCCCATCCTGCCAGCGCCGCCGGCCGCCCGTTGGTCCCTGCTCTCCTCTGCGACCTGGCGGGGGGAGCGGGGGGCCGCGCCGCCCTAGCCGCCCCTGCCGCGCTGGGTTCTGTCAGCCGCTTCCAGCGCAGACGTCGGAACCCGCCGCCCGCCAGCCGCTCGGCTCCTGACAGCTAACGGCCCGCAGCGCGCCTGCGCGGGCGAGAGGGGGCGTGGCCTGCCTCGTCGGCCGCCCCCTCCGCGCCCCGCCTGGCTGTAATTTCGCCTGAGGGTTCCCGGCCGGACACCCCGGCCCCGCGCGCGCACGCACTGCCTCCCAGCTGCGGCCAGATGCCACGACCTCCGTCCTCTGCTACCAAGGCTCAGAGGCAAAGTTACAGCACTTGGCCAGGGAGTCAGCAGCAGCTACAAAGCCAAAGTCCAGTGGAAAGCCCTACCGATTACCACTCAGCCCTGTCACCAGCAGTAGTAGCAGCATCTCCGCCACCACCACCACTGCGCCGCCGCCACAGTCACTTCCCAAAAGCAGTCTCATATTCTCACGCCCTGCTCCAGAACCCAGCTCTTCTCAAGGGGGCCGGCCTGTGGAGTCTAAATTCTTCCATCTGACATCCATTTCAGGACCTGCGTAGTCTGACCCTACCTAATTATTCGACTTTAATGATTCCGTCTCCCAGCCCCGTCTAAACAAAGGTGGAGCCGGTCGTGCTTACCCCGTACCACTCCCCCTTTTCAATCTACCACACTCATTCTGTCCTTTGCGACTCCTCGTGCCATTTCTCCTACCCATCTGTCTCCTCATAGGGTCTATATAAGCGTGTACTCTGCACATTTTCTGTTATATTTAGCAGACTGAGACGGGTCCTGTGCTGGCTGATGGAGACATGAAGATAAATGGTCGTGTTTTGCTCAGCCTCCTTAGAGGGTTCCTCTTTACAAATAGGTATCGATGCTTTCCAGGATTTAATTCATGGGCCTTGTCTCACATTTTAAGGGCTACCTGAGGACTTTCCAATGGCTTTAACTCCACAAAATGACTAGCGACTACAAGAATCTAAATTGCTAACCCACCTCTCTCTCCTTTACTGTTGACTACTCCCACTGGTCCTGGACCTCATTACCTGAATGTCCACAAGTACCTCTGACTTAATTATTCAAAACTGAGCTCATCTTTTCTAATTTCAGCATTTAATGCTATAAAGTTCCCTTGAAGCCTAGAAAGACTTGTATAAAAATGTCCAAATAACCAAAACACTAAGAACAGCCCAATCATCCATCAAAAGGTGAATGAATGAACAAGTATGATTTGGGCATACTTCTAAGCAACAAAAAGGAGTGAACATTCAATACAGCAATAACATAGTTGAATCTCAGATATAGTATGTTGAATGAAAGCCACTAAAGAGTACATATTGTATGCTTCCATTTATGTGAAGTTCTGGAATAGGCAAAATTATCTGTGTTGATAGAAATAAGAGTAGTGGTTGCCTCTGAGGTGTAAGGATTGACTGCAAGAGGCACCAGAGATCTTTGTAAGGTGATGGAAGTGTTCTATGTCTTGATTTGGATGCGAGTATGTATTCGTAGACTCACTGAACTAAACATTTAACATCCGTACATTTCAGCGTTGCCTGGGTGGCTCAGTCGGTTGGGCGTCCAACTTCAGCTCAGGTCATGACCTCCCGGTTTGTGAGTTGGAGCCCCACATTGGGCTGTGTGCCCACAGCACAGAACCTGGAGCCAGCTTCAGATTCTGTGTTTCTGTCTCTCTCTCCTTCAAAAATAGATAAACACTGGGGCGCCTGGGTGGCTCAGTCGGTTGAGTGGCCGACTTCGGCTCAGGTGATGATCTCGCAGTTGACGAGTTTGAGCCCCGCGTCAGGCTCTGTGCTGACAGCTCAGAGACTTGAGCCTGCTTCCGATTCTTTGTCTGCCTCTCCCCTGCTCATGCTCTGTCTTTCTCTGTCTCAAAAATAAAGACAAACATTAAAAAAAATTTTTTGATAAATAAACATTAAACAATATTTTTAAAAAGACCTGTGCATTTCACTGTAAATTATACCGCAAATTTTCTGAAAAGCAAAAGAGAAAGACAAAAATGAATGTATCATCCCCTCCACCAAAGCGTATCCCTAGTAGGATGTCTGCCTAACATGCCTTCTTCAGGAATCACCTTTCCATCTACCACATGGCTGTAGCCAGAATACTTATGAAGATACAAGGGCATGAAGCGCAACTAACTGTGCCCTCCAGTGTGCTCCCTATCTCAGCAAGAGGTCTGCCCAGTCCCAATCCAGAATCTGGAAATCATCCTCACTCCTTTTCACTCTCTCTCTCCTTCATCCCCTATATCAGGTTGAATCCCAAATTATGCCCATTCTACCTCCCTACAACCCATCTCATCCTCTTCATCTTTGCTGTCAGTGTCTCATTCATAACTATCATTTGTTAACCACTTTCTTCTATGCTTCCCATATATATATGTAACCTGAACAGATTTTCATTACTGCACTTGACACATTGCATTGAATCTCTGATTTATATGTCTCTCTCTTCCACTATAAAGTGATAGCAGAATAATGCCCCCCTACCAACTATGTCCACATTTAAATCCCCAGAAACTGTGAATATGTTACCTGACATGACAAACAGAAATTTACAGATGTGATTAAACTAAGGGGACACCTGAATGGCTCAGTTGCTTAACCATCTGACCTCGGCTCAGGTTATGATCTCTCAGTTCATGACTTTGAGCCCTGCATAGGGCTCTCTACTGTCAGCACAGAACCTACTTGGGACCCTCTGTTCCCCTTTCTCTCTGCCCCTCCCCTGCACACATACTCTCTCTCTCCCTCCCCAAAATAAATAAACAGTAAAAGCAAGTTAAAAAAAGAAAAAAAGAAAAAAAGCTAAGATCTGTGTGATAGGGAGATTATGCTGGATTGTCTGGATGGACCCAGACTGATCACAGGGATCCTAAAGAACAGACAGCCTTACCTGGCTATGTCAGAGGGATATGTGACTACACAAGAGTCATCACAGAGTTGCAACTTTGCTGGCTTTGAGACGGAGAAAGAGGGACCACAAGCCAAGGAATGTTGTCTGCATCTAGAAGCTGGAAAAGTCAAGGAAACAGACTCTCCCTGGAGCCTCCAAAAGGAACACAGCTTTGCTGACACCTTCATTTTAGCTCACTGAGACCTGTGTCAGACTTCTCTGACCTACAGAACTGTAAGATAATAAATTTGTGTTGTTTTAAACCACTAAGTTTGTGGTAATTCATTAGAGTGGCCATGGAAAATGAACACAACTAACCATAAGTTCCTTGAGGGCAAGATCCTTCTCTGTGACTCTCAATGCCTAGCACTGTGCTTAGTACCTAAGGACACCATAGTCTCCAGGGAACAGGCATAAACAAATTACCACAACACAATGTAATAATTGTTCCGATGGTAGTATGGACTGAACTGTGTCTTTTCAAAATGCATATGTTGAAGCCCTAATCCTCAGTGAGGCTATATTTAGAATAAGGTTAAATAAGGTCATAAGGGTGGAGCACTGATCCAATAGAATATCCTTACAAAAGCTTGCTCTATCTCTGCCATATGGGGACACAGTGAGAAGCCAGCCATCTGCAAGCTAGAACAAGAGTCCTTACCAGGAATCAAATCAGTCAGCACCTGAATGTAGGACTTCCTAGCTTCCAGAATTTTAAGGAAATAAATTTCTGTTATTTAAGCCACCCAGTCTATAATATTTTGTTATGGCAGCCTGAGCAGACTCACAATACCACGTTTGTTTAAAGGAAAACAAGATGGGAATCTGGGAGTAACCATTCTGTCTGGGGAGGCCTTGATGAGTATATCCTGCACTCTGCTATGTGCTGTGAGGAATATAAAAAACTCAGAAGCACTAGCCCTTGCCCTGAGTATCTTGCACTCTAATGTAAAAGGCAATGCTACCATGCCTTAGAGAATGTGTAATCATTATATAAATTTGAATTTCAAGTGCACTGAAGCAATGCATGTCATCTGTGTTTTCCAGAACTTAGGTCAAATCAGTCCCACCCACCTACGTCAAGAAACCAACCTGAACTACTTTTGCTAATTGCTTTCTTTCTTACTTCCCATTTCCAGAATCAATTCTGCAGTAACATGCAACCTAAGAAATTTAATACTCACACTCAACACCCTTTTTGCATAAATTAATCTGGATAAAACAAATAGCAAGGAAAACTCCAAGGGGAAAATCTGAAAGGAACTCTTGACAAGAAGACAACCTACACCTTTGAGGGTGGGTGTAAAGCTGAAAAGGGGAGCCCGGTCAGCCGCCCCTGCTTCCTGACTGCATCATATGATCACCTCAGCCCTGCTTCAGCACCAAGTGATGAATGCCAATTCCTGCTCCCTAACACACTTGTTTCCACATCACCTTCTGAAAATGCAGAAGATTCCTAAAGGTTAACAGTCATTTTCAGGTGTGGCTCTCTAGCTAGGAAGTTAGAACTTTTTATGAACACATCAGAACTCTTATTGAAAAGAGGATTTTCCTTCAGAGTCATTGTGAGAAGCACCGTATCAGTGGAACCCCTCCTTTGAAATTAATAAACCTTCTCCAAAAACTCAGACTCTGGTCTATAGTCACACATCACTTCAGGTAAACAAAATATTATCCATGTTGACTTCCTACCACATTCATAGGACTTGGTACCAAACAACTTCTGGCTAATTCTAAGAATTAAACATATATACTTAAATAGATGTATCTTAAGTATGCATATATTTTTTAAATATCCTACAGGCTGAAAACAAGCTCTAAGGAGGTAGGAAATTTTTGAGCAGAGAAAACATCTTTGAAAAACACTTAACCTCTGAAAGAAGAGCACATACTTAAAGATATGATTTAGGAATTCATAGTTTTTAAAAATCAGTCACATTACTGCAGAGCCACATCTCCCACAGTGCCTCACTCAGTAATCAGTAAATATTTATGAAGCAGATCTGAACCAAAACTGTAAGCATTTGTCATGTCAAAGTACCTGTTGGTACTTTGTGAGTACCAATAGTAAATGATAATGTTACTCTGTGTACAATTTAGGACCTATTCAAGCCTTACAGTTCATTCCCCAAAGGTTATCCCTTGGATGGATTTTAGATCTTACTGCAAATCAGTTTGTCTGCAGGCATCTTTTAAGTTCTGTTAAACCCAGTGAACATCCAACATAGACACACAGACTTTCAATACTGTAGCCATCCTGGTTGACACTTAGGTCTCCCAGAGCTTCTCTCCTTCAGCTGAGAGCAGGGGTCAGAAAGTAAAGACTCTCAATTTTGTTGCCCATATTTTTCCTTCGCTGTCATCAAGACGCAAAATAACTCTGGAAGAACTACTCCAGTCTCCTACCCTTATCACTTCTGTCAATTTGAGATCTGACAGATGGAGTGTCACCAGTAGTCTCATGGAAGCGTGGCTGAATCTCAACACCTGCAGGGCAGAAAATACCAACAGGCAAGATTAAGGTGTTAAAACAGAAGGGTTAGGAAGAAGTCTCTGTATCACTTCTATTTGACTTAGCAGTTTGTGCCTCCTTCTATCAAGTAGGTATAGCCTTTTTTCTGCTGTAAGCAAAATCCATACATACTGAAGCGGAACAGAAAGCACATAAGATTCCTTTTAAAAGGAGGGCCCCTAGTGCTTTTTAATTCTCATGTATTGAATTATGAATCTTATACACATAGAGATATATAGGGATAATTGTATATTAATTGCATATTATATGTAATTCTACAGTATCATTAATAACATACTAATATCTTTATATATAGGTAAGCTACAATGGCCATTTAAATATGTTTATGAAGATTTTTCACTGACAGAGAAATTATATGACTAAAATATTAAATGAAAAATGCAGGTTATAAAATTTTACATATGGATTATCATATCTCCATAACAGCCTGTCTGGGGAAAAAAACTAGAAAGAACTGTGCCCCAAAATTTAATGATATTCTCAATGAGAAAGTATCGAAAATCTTTATTGCACTTTTCCATTTTTTCCCTCAAAGTTTCTACAATGAATGTGTATTACTCTTACAATTTAAAAATTGAATAAAAATGCTGTTTGGCTGACCCGTAATTGGTTTACACACACACCAGCTTGTCAGCCACAAAAGTGTTGTGTAATATAAGGTTAAAATAACACTGCAAATAGGAGCAGGAGAGGCCACGAGCTCCTTGACCCCCAAGCCTTTGCCACTCACTGGCAGCTGGTAAGTGGCAAGTGATAACTAAGATTTTAAAGTGGGAAACATTTCTTTCTGGCTCAAGGAGCAGAAGTGTTACAAGGCCTGGCCACTACGGTCACAGGAAATATTACTAGCCAAGCACCCCAAACTGCACACCATCCATAGCTATAGAAAAGAGGTATATGAGCTGAATTTTGTGTGCTTAAAGCATATGCCATAATCTATGGCATCAATAAGCCAGACATAAAAGACTGCATCCTGTATGAATACATTTATATGACATCTAGAGAAACCAGAACTAATGGATGATGACAGAAAGCAGTCTGGGGCTGAGGGTGGGGACAGGGGATTGACTGCAAGGGGCATGTGGAATCTCTATCTTGATTGTGCTGGTGGCTATGTGGTTGAATATGTTTGCCAAAACTCATTGAACCATAAACTTAAAAGGGTGCATTTTTTTTTGCATAAATTACACTGTAATAAAAACAACCTATGGCATTTATGACACACACCTATATGACATGTAATGGTAACACAGAGTATGATCATCTCAGTCTGGGGATAACCTTAGTAATGTGCAGCCATAATCATGCTGGGTTTTGAAAGGACAAAATTAAATATACATACCCCCAAGAAGCTTGCAATGACTCCAAAATTCTGCCAATACAGAGCCATTCTTTCAGGATCTCTGAGTATTATGTTGCTGGGGGGGAAAATCACTTAGAGAAGGGAAAGAAACAACATAAGCCATTAAAAACTATCTCTTGGAGAAGATTACATTCCAGCAGCGTCAGCTCAGGAAGGGGGGTCTAGGACAAGAGTGGAAAGGGTATCATAAAGACACCAGAGTGAGAGTGTCCTAAGCAACTTTCCCCATTTCACATGGTCTCCTCTCTTTAATTTTACAGGAAAAATGTAAACCTTGGAAAAGTCCAAGCCCTGAGCATACCGGTGAGGTCCAATTGAACCCCAACTCCCTCCTTCCTGGATCTTTTGCCAAAGACTGTGGTAACAAACAACATTGACAGCTTTTGATACTGCTTTATACCCACAAAACATTTTCATGTCACAGCTACTTTTGGAGTAACAACTAACAGATGGCAATACAATTCCCACCTCATAGTTAAGAAAATTGAGAGAAATCGAAGAGGTTAGGTGACTCGGCCAATGTCACGCAGCTAGAACTACTAAAGATGCTGCCTGCTGTGCTACAGCATACCATACTTGGATCATCCCCTTAAAGAAACCTTGAACCTTGCGATATATAGTACTTACATTTGCCAAACCTATATTGAGACTGAAAAGTGTTCTCACTTCTTGGCCTTTTGGCTAAGATCAAGTGGAGACTGAAAAGTTCACAGCGAATTCCTGTTTGTGAACAAAACCACGTTTTATCTTCATACAAATTATTTCAGTTGTCATCACCTAGAGTCAGAAGATTGAGATTAAAGATCCTATTGGCTCTGTGATTCACCCTCCTAGCCCTTAATTTCGTCTGTAAAATGGGTATATTAATGTCTGTTCTTCCTAATTCATAGAACTATTGTGAAATCAAATAAATAATGAACACTAAAATATTCTAGAAACTGCATGGTATCAAATGGCTATTAAATGCTTTACTTATAATTATCCAAATCTACCCATGGATTGTAAATATATTTTATTAATTACCAAAAGGGTGTCTTGATTAACTATAATTTTTACGTGATTTATGTGATAAATATCTATGTGATAAAAACATCTTCACATATCTTACTATTCATGTATCTCATCAATTTTAGGATTCCTTCATCTGGTAAATTAGGATTGTGGAAGAGTTCACTGTTAAGAAGAGCCCAGAAATAACCAAACAGAAAGTGCAATTGAAAGTAACAGTTCAAATTAAAAGCAAAAATGAACTATTGGGACCTCATGAAGATAAAAAGCTTCTGCTCTACAAAGGAAACAATCAACAAAACTAAAGGCAACTGACAGAATGGGAAAAGATATTTGCAAATGACATATCAGATAAAGGGCTAGTATCCAAAATCTAAAGAACTCACCAAACTCCACACCCGAAAAACAAATAATCCAATGAAGAAATGGGCAGAAGACATGAATAGACACTTCTCTAAAGAAGACATCCAGATGGCCAACAGGCACATAAAAAGATGCTCAGTGTCACTCCTCATCAGGGAAATACAAATCAAAACCACAGAGATACCACCTCATACCAGAGTGGCTAAAATGAACAAATCAGGAGACTATAGATGCTGGAGAGGATGTGGAGAAATGGGAACCCTCTTGCACTGTTGGTAGGAATGCAAACTGGTGCAGCCACTCTAGAAAACAGTGTGGAGGTTCCTCAAAAAATTAAAAATAGATCTACCCTATGACTCACCAATAGCACTGCTAGGAATTTACCCAAGGGATAAAGGAGTGCTGATGCATAGGGGCATTTGTACCCCAATGTTTATAGCAGCACTCTCAACAATAGCCAAATTATGGAAAGAGCCTAAATGTCCATCAACTGACAAATGGATAAAGAAGTTGTGGTTTATATATACAATGGAATACTACTTGGCAATGAGAAAGAATGAAACCTGGCCATTTGTAGCAACGTGGATGGAACTGGAGGGTACTATGCTAAGTGAAATAAGTCAGGCAGAGAAAGACAGTTACCATATGTTTTCACTCATACGTGGATCCTGAGAAACTTAACAGAGAACCATGGGGGAGGGGAAGGGGGGAAAAAGTTACAAAGAGGGAGGGAGGTAAACCATAAGAGACTTAAATACTGAGAACAAACTGAGGGTTGATGGGGGTGGGAGAGAGGGCAAAGTGGGTGATGGGCATTGAGGAGGGCACCTGTTGGGATGAGCACTGAGTGTTGTATGGAAACCAATCTGACAATAAATTATATTTAATAATTAAAAAAAAAGTAACGGTTCACTAGGAATCAAGCATGACAAAGTAATGGAGAGCAAAATAAGTTTTCACAAATAAGCACAAGTCAGAAAATCCAGAAAGCAATGAGTTAAGAGGAGGCAAAAATGGGCTGAGATGGAATTTGATGGAGAAATTACACTTAAGCTTAGCCCCTTTACAAGTTTTGTTGTGCTCCATGTACAGTTTGAAAAGAACTTAAAATAGAATAAAGGTAGCCAATGACACAAGTATAATTTCCAGGTTCTCCGGAAAAATTATGCAAAGGAATGCAGTATCTCTGGAGCCAAGGATCTCCAAAAATGTCCACTCCCTGCAGAGTCCTCTTTAGACTTTCCTTAGTGACTGTTCAGGCAAAACTCACTCCTACCCTCTTCCCCTCAGCCTGCTGACCCTCCTCCTGGCTATCATCCTCATTTGCCTCGAAAACTTTTTGTAGATCTAAGAGCTTGTCCTTTAGCAAGACTGCCAAAAAGCAACTCATTCTGAAAAGTCAATACCCCAGGGTCTCATAGAAAAAAGGCCAAAACTGAAGACCTTTAATTTTACCACTGCATCACTATTCCATCGACCTGTCACTCTGATAAAATGGTTCCAGTGCTTCCCTACATGATCTTCCAAATGTTCTCCTTGTAGAGTAGTTTGAGGAAGTTGTTTTCTTTTCTGTTTTTCTTCCATCCCCACATAAATTATTTCAGGAATGTAAATGCTGGCAGACATGCGCTGAGAGAATAGAAAGAGAAAATTCACATAAAAGGTGATAGGCGGGTTCAACCCCAACTCCCTTTATGCAATTTATTTTTTTATTGGTGAAAATTGCCAAATGCCTTATGGCTGAAGAACTATGTTCTGAAAAATAAAAGTTCAGCTGTGAAGACTGAGCTGTAACTCCAGTGTAGAATGCCTCTGAATCCATTAGGGCATGCTCTACTTATATCCTGCTGCAGAACAGGAATTTTTCACACACACACACACACACACACACACACTCCCCTTCAGGCCACTGATTTCTGCAAAACAACAGCTCCACCAAGAAGGCCATGATAACAGCAAAAAAACAATTATGTTTTCTATGAATGAATGTGCACATGTGTCAGATGAGCCATTTATCATCTATCCTAACAAAAATGAATTTTCTTGTTTTCTTCTTTCTTCTTTTTAAAAGCAATTTTTGGCAGTGGCTGGTTTGAGAAGGATCTGGTTGAAATGATGGTGTTGACTCTCCATTCACTGACACAAATCCCTCACAATCCAAAGGGGCTAGATACTGCAGTGAGACAGAAGTTTCCTATTGCCAGGTCTATTATGCAATTGAGATGGACTCTTCAGTGATTTTTCTGTCCTATCCAGATGTCTCAATCCAAACAGAATGAGAAAATCAGAGAAGTCTCTGTTAGGGCAATCAGTTAGAGTTGACTGACAGTTATGTCTAATCTTGCAATATTGGCTGAGGGCTCCTTTATTACCTGCTTCTCCTCTCTGTTCCAGGAGCTAGATCCATTTTAGACAGCTGAGAACTGGGACACACTACTTGCTGCAGGCAGAGCCCCAATATGTGAAAAAGTCAGTCCGAGGCAGGCAGGGGAAAGGACTAATACCATTGCTAATAGTGTGTGCCTCACACACGGGGCTTTCATTATTTTCATAGGCTATGTATCTCTTCTGTCTCCATCCCCCCAATCCTGAAACACCTCCACTGTGCTCTCTGCACCCCATGGTCTATTACCAATAGAATCTCTTGTATTCTCAACTTTTTTTCCGAAGTTACTGTATAGAAACCTGGTTCTTCCCTGAGGAGACTTTTTCTACTGGAGTAGTCTCAAACAGTAGCTGTCATCTCTCTCATGCCTCCTGAATCCAGGATAAAAGTAGACTAGGTTTCCTCAGTGCTCCTCATTGCTGCTTCTAAGCCATTATCTCTAAAAGTCTCCAGCTTTAAATCTGTATCATTAGTCTCTTATCACCCCTGCCTCTCCTTGCTGTAAACATCTACCAGTTCTCTTGTTCATTTTCCTCAAGTTTCAAAGATTCTAGTTTGTGACTCACTCTAACAACACGCTTGTCTTAATTCTTAGTGATTTCAATTCCATGTGGATGATACTTTCAACACTGCCCTCTTTGTCCTTCTAACCTCTCCAGTGATTTTGTCCTCCGCCCTATCTCTGCCTGTCTCCCCAGGGTCAATCCTCAGTCCCTGTCATTATTATCACAATATACAACCATCCATGATCTCAAATCCAAACATCCCACACTCTGTCCTCCATCTACTCTCTTTCAAGATCACTCTCTATAGAGGCCACCTGCAATAATCCATCAATCCCACTAGGACCTACAATCAATTAATTCCATCATCTGTTTACTGTCTCTCTCCCTCCATGTCCTCACTTCCCTCACCTTATTTAAATGCCATGATCTATCATTATAAACATACCCTCCACCTCCCGCTTCTCTCTCAATTTATCATATTTAGCAAAACCCAGCCTTGGAAAAATCCAATTCTCCTCCTACTCTGTGCCTGCACCCAAGAAGCTGAACATAACCAGGAAAACAAAAAACAAAAACCACTATCAGGCTGACAGGAACCATGTATTTTTAAAAATGTTTTTTGGAGGGGTGCCTGGGTGGCTCAGTCAGTTGAGCGTCCGACTTCAGCTCAGGTCACGATCTTGTGGTCGGTGAGTTCGAGCCCCATGTCGGGCTCTGGGCTGATGGCTGAGAGCCTGGAGACTGCTTCCGATTCTGTGTCTCCCTCTCTCTCTGCCCCTCCCCCCGTTCATGCTCTGTCTCTGTCTCAAAAATAAATAAACGTTAAAAAAAATTTTTTTTTAATGTTTGTTTGTTTATTTAGAGAGCGCGAGAGAGAGAGAGTGGGGTAGGGGCAGAGAGAGGGAGGGAGAGAGAGAATCCCAAGTAGGTTCTGCACAGTCAGCATGGAGCCCAACTTGGGGTTTGACCTCATGAACCATAAGATCATGACCTGATCCAAAATCAAGAGTCAGATGCTTAACTGACTAAGCCACCCAGGCACCCACTGACAGAAACCATTTCAAGTTAACGATACTGGACCTCAAATAGACCCGGTAATACTACTGCTTTTCCATAGTCCATTCAATCTTGCATTCTTCTAGATGACGACTTCAGACCTCCATGTCTCTTCCCTCATCCTCATTCTCAAATGGTGAATTGTATCCTATTTCATTAAGAAAATAGAAATAATCAGAAAAGAAATTCCCTTAGCTCCTATCATCTCAAATACCAGCCTACAGCTTCTAGATCATATACTCTGCCTTCCCTGGTGTTTCTGTAAATGGACCATCTAAACTTCTAAGACAGGATCTCCACATAGGCACTGGATTCTACTCTCTTCTTTATTTGATTACAGCAATTCTCTCTTAACAGTATCATTAATTTTTACCTCTCAATTGAACCATCCCATCAACATATAAACATGCTATCTTCCTTCTAGCACTTGATCTATTATTTTTTTTCTTACCTATCTCAGTTAGTGGAAAGTCCATTCTTCCAATTGGTCAAGCCAAAACACATGGTCATTCTCAACTTCTCTCTTTCTCTCACACCATACATTCAGTCCATCAAGAAATCCTACTAGCTCTACTATCTTCAAAATGTCTCTAGAATCAGACTGCTTCTGACTACCTCTGCTATTATACCCGTCTGCCACCACCACCCAGCACCTAGATTATTACAATGGCTTCCAATGTGGCCTCCCTACTTCCATCCTTACACTCCTGTTAACTATTCCCAATACAGCAACCAAAGTAATCCTTTTAAACATAAGTCACATCATGCCACCCCTTTGCTAAATAAATAAACAAACAAATAAATAAATAAATACATAAATAAATCCACCCACCAGTTTCCAATCTTACTCAGACTAAAAGACTTAGGAGGCCCCTGATTACTGATCCTCTCTGCCAGCTCCCCATCCTGCTCTTACTCTGCCTTTCTCTCCAGCTCTCTACTTCATGCACTTTGCTACAGCTGCAGACTTCTTTGTTGTTTCTTGAAAATAATTAACAGGTTCCTTTATGGGTGCCTTTTCACTTGTTCTTCCCTCTGTTTGAAACACTCACCCTTCAGATGGTCACGAGGCTGAGCATCCTTCAGATGCTCACCTTCTTTAAAAGTCTGTGCTCAAATGTAACTTTCTCAGGGATTCTTGGCCTGACTATTCTACTTAAAACTGCACTCCTACAGGGCACCTGGCTGGCTTAGTCAGTAGAGCACGTGACTCTTGCTCATGGGGTCATGAGTCCTAGTCCCCCGTTGGGCATAGAGCTTACATAAAAACAAAATTGCACCCCCTCATACACAATTTCTGTTTTCCTCCCCTTAGTTTTCTCCATAGCACTTATCTTCTAATAACCTATATAATTAAAATTTTAATTTGTTTGCTATCTGTTCCATACACGCATGCACGCGCGCCTGAAAGTGAGCTCCATGAAGAAAGGAATTTGTCTGTTTTGTTCATAGTTACAAACCCAGTGCCCAGTAGAGTACCTGGTGCATTAGTACATGCTTAAATATTTGCTGAATAGATGATTTTAGCAACATAATTAGGGGTTTTATGATTTTGAGCCTATCCATGTGAGCAAGTCTAGTAGTACTGTAAGCTTCTTAATGCTCAGCATCATGCTATCTACCTTCCTGACTTCTCTCCACAGCACAAATCATGGCTTCCACAAGATGGGTTTCCACATTAAATCGCTACTGAATTGAACTGTACTGTAATATTACCCCATTCAGCTACATCCTTCCCAAATTCCTGACTTTTGGAACCTCAGAGAGATAATAGGAGGATTGGTGTTATATTAAACTACTAAGTTTCAGAGTCACTTATATGCAGCAAAAGCCTATTGGGGCACTTGTAGAGTATTGCTCTTGAAATTTATAAATAATCCCCACCTTATTAAGTTAGCTGTCTCATGCTAAGTTTTCTCCCTATCTAGTAATTTAGTTACCAATAAAAATGACTTAACCAACCGACATAGTTATTGGTTAAGTAAACTACTTACATAACAAATATAATAGATCACAAAATGCATAATAGCTCAAACACAGTAAAATTTTTTTTTGCTTGTAGAGTACAGAAAAGTAAACAAATTAATAGGGGTAGTCTTTCACCAGGCAGTCAGTCTAACAGAACTTCTAACTTCAACATGCAGCTTCCACAGTTACCCTAGAAGTTGTCTCCATTCTAGCCAACCACAAAAGGACAAGAACATACAGGAGCATACAAGAGAGGTTTTTATGGGCCAGTCCTAACAATGATACATCACTTCCACAAATATTCCACTGGTAGAACTCAGTCACACAGCTACATCCAACTGCAAGGAACACTAGGAAGTATAATCTAGCTAAGTGCCCAGGAAGTAGAGTTGCCAGATTTAGGGAAAACAAAAACAAAAACAAAACAGGTCACCCTATATTTACCTGCAATCCTACCAGGAATAAGAGAACATTTCTGTTGAAAAGATAATATCCAAATAAGAAAGGAGAATGAGAGTTCATTATATATTCTTAATATGTCCCAGTAGTATGATAACATCTATCTCAGAGTACTCAAGACCAGTTTCCAACAACTCAAGATCGGTGTGATTGTAGATCACAGTTGAGGACCTTGTAACTCATCCATCTAAAGTAGATTCATCCAATGACTATTTACTGACCTAATTTATTTCTCTGGCAAAATGACCTTATATGTTGCTAACAGGAGATAGAAGATGGCAGAGAAGAGACAATAGATTTTAGCAACCTTTTCATGACCTTCCACCTGAATACCGTCAACTCTCCTTAGCTATCTTCTCTCCCTACTAAGATAATCATTTTGACATACCTTTACTCCCAGGAAAAATAATTATTCTGACAATTTTTATACAGGCAGGCACTGTTTATCTGCAAGGGGCCTCCAGCTAGGATCCTACTGACTAGGTAATTCAGGGAATGCTAAGTATGGTTGACATAATGAGAAGAATATCACTGTTCACTAGAGTGGGACTAAATTTTTTTTGATAGATTCAGTCTCAGCTCTCAGTTAAAAACATTCAAGTTACGTATTAGAGATGGGATGTTGAGATTTAGCAGTAAGAAAAAAATTACCAGCAAGCAAAACCTAATCAGGGCCTGATCACAGACATGACCCCAATACCCAACCTAATACCAGATCAGTCAAAGAATGCTGGGCTACATTATTTAGTTTCTTATCTCTTCTAAACTTAAGAATTCTAGAGAGCTAACCTACTTATCAAAAAAGGTAGTGCACAATATGGTTTCTATTTTCATAACATTTTCCACATTTCTCTATTTTGATGTAGATCTATTTTTGCAGCTAACAAGCCTAACTGTGATATGAGACTATTCTGGGGACACTCAGTTTTCTCTTTCTCTAATTGGAGACACATTACCCTGTCCATTTGCCTCAAGAAGTTGGCATAAAAAGGGCCATTAATGGCCTTAATGAAGGAGGAAATCCAGTCTAAGGCAGGTATATCAAAATGGATGGCTTACTTAGAAGCTCCTCACAATGTCATCACCCCGAGTTCACTCGTGGGTTTCTTCTTAGAATTTCCCAAGAGCCCTGCCAACACTGGTAGGAGTTCATCATCATCCCCCCAACTAGAGCCAGTGGAAATGAAACACAGAGGGATGTCTTAATATAGTATATAAGTGAGGAGTCTTCTAAAACGTCAGAGGTCATTCAGCAACAAAGGCAGTATTGAAACGCATGAGTTTTGGCTGCTCCATTTTAAGAGATACTCAAGTCCATAAAGTGGGAGATTTGTTATTTGTCTCATTTGTTTTTCTGGGACAGATTTTTTTTTTTTTTTAGGGCAGATTTTAAAATAAAACTTCAGAGCAAAAAAAAAAAAAAAAGAAAAAATCAATGTCCTATTAGTAGCATAGTTTTAATAAATACTGCTTTTGAGAAAGTTCTTCATCTATTTCCATATCCACACCATTGCCCAGGAGTGTTTATTAGGCTCTACTTGCAAATACTTCTATTCCATCTGACTCATAGAGAGTTAAGCAAATCTACATGCAAGAATTTGCTATCTAAATCGTACTACAGATCCACTCATAGGCAGAAAGGTGTAGCTTTAGAATATTTCCACTGAGTTAAAATTCAACAGGGAATAAAGAAACGCCTCGCATCATTTGTACCAGGGACATGCAAATCAAAACCACAGTGAGATAACACTGCACACAAACTAGGATGGCTAACATTTTTTTTAATGGGAAATTATCGTTGGCAAAGATGTGGAGAAATTAGAACCCTCATACATTTGCTGGTGGGAATCTAAACTTGTGCTGTTGCTGTGGATAACAATTTGGTGGTTCCTCAATAAGTTAAACATAGAATTAGCATATCACCCAACAAGCAATTCCTCTCCAAGGTATATTACTCCCGTCCCCCAAATTAAAAATAGGTATGCCAAAAAACCTGGCACACAAGTTCCATAACAGCATATTCACAATGGCCAGAGAGTGGAAATGACCCAAATTTCCACCACCTGATGAATGGATAAACAAAAGGTAACATATACATAGACTGAATATTACTCAGCCGTAAAAAGGAATGTACTACTGACATGTGGCAACATGAATGAGCCTCAAAAACATTGCGCTAAGTGAAAAAACCTAGATATAAAAGGCCACAGATTGTATGACTCCATTTACATGAAATACACAGAATAGATATATCCATAGAGACAAAACCCAGTTGCCAGGAACTGGGCAGAGGGAGGAAATGGGGAATGACTGCTTAATTGGTATGGGGTGTCTCTTTGGGATGATGAAATATCTTGGAACTAGATAGAGGTGATGGTTACCAACATTGTGAATGGACTAAATACCACTGAATTGTACACTTTAAAATGGTTAATTCTATGAAACCAATATTGCACTATATATTAAGCAACTATAATTTCAATAAATAAATAAATAAATAAATAAATAAATAAATGGAATAATAAAGCAATAAAGCAAATATCCTATCAGTTTATGAAATAAAACATTCCAATTGTCTTTGAAAAAAAATGGTTAATTCTATGTTATATGGATTTTACCTCAATAAAAGAAAGTGGGGAAAAAAATCCAACAGGGAGGGCACACCTAGGTATATACACACCCCATCACCAACAGCCCTTGTCAGGGGCTTGGCAGTCTGAATTTCAGGTTGAGATGGGGCACAGTTGTTCTTTGGCCTTGTCAGGGCCTTGGTCAGCTTTGTGCACCCACAGCCCTGAGCCTGGAAAAGAGCAGGGTTGAAACAAGCCTTCTTCTGTGACCCTCAGAGTTCTGAGCAGGTGATGTTCTCTTCTGCAGGAAGCTGATACTAGATGCAGGCTGTGCTTTTTATACACAACGATCAGCCTGTTTCAAGAGCTCCTACCATTTACGTATTCCTCTCAAAGCCCAAGAAGCCTCAGCATTGTTCCAGGGCTCTCCTCTGGGCTATTCCCCACGGGAGTAAAGTCTTGATTTCTGCATCCACCGCAGTGTTTCTGAGCAGTCCCACGCCTATATCATTTCCACTGATATTTGCCCAATGTTTAGACGATGTTACCTTAACATTCCCTTTCATTGTCACACTCTTGAGTCCTTGACTATTAACATTTATGCAACAGTACTTGAATTCCAGACACTGTTTTTAAACTTTGCAATAACCTGACAACTATTGGGGGAGATTAACCACCCTTATTCATCACTTTATACTGAGCCCAGAAGCAAAGGATTGAAGAAACATGTCTGGCATGTCATAGGCTCTTAATAAATGGAACATCTTCCAGAGAGCATTTTCTGTCTGGAAATTTCTAAGATTGCAGTCTATGCACAGGCTAATCTTATGCAAATCACTTATCAAAAGCGTATGCTAAACTCATTCACAGGGACTCCTCTTTTGCATGCAGTGCTACTTCAAACACCCTTGGAAGAATTCTCATAGGGACCACAGCTCAAGGGAGGCACTGTTATCATAGGCATTCTCTCACTTAACCTGGTAGCACTAATACTATATATATATATATATATATATATATATATATATATATATATATATATATATATTTTTTTTTTTTTTTTTTTTTTTTTTTTTTTTTTACTGATTCATTTAACAAACACTTCCTGACAACCTTCGGAATACTATGCCTGGCATTAGAAAGAAGAAGATACAAAGACGTAAGTTCAAAGAACTCAGATATTTCATCCTCTATTCGAAAAGGTCCATTCCTAAACCTGGAAGAGAAATAACAGAAGAAACTCTCAATAGGTCAGTAGGCTGCCATCTCAAGGCTCAGTTTCCAAGTCAGAGTCCATTTTTCTAGTGTTACCTCTTCTGATTGTCCCTGTTCAACTCTAATCAATGAAGGTGATGCTTCATTTGCATCTGTGACTTCATTACTTTGTGAGTGTGCGTGTGCATGTACTCACAGAGATACCTTCATAACTTTCCATACATTTCATATGTAGGTATGGGAATATACACATACCTTCTTATCTTTCTTTCCAACAAGCTTTTGAAGGAGTAGTGGTTACGCCCTGTATCACCTTTTTTTAATATAGCCTACCCACCTTTGTTCCCATGCTCACACTCAGCATCAGGTATGGACTATATACCTACTAGGGTCTCAGGAAGGGCTGGTGGAGGTGCCTGGATGGCTCAGTCAGTTAAGCAGTAAAGCGTCTGACTCTTGACTTCTGGTTCAGGTCGTGATGTCACATTTTGTGTGATCCAGCCCCACATTGGGCTCTACACTGTCAGTGTCAGCAAGGAGCCTGCTTGGGATACCTTCTCTCTCTCTCTCTCTCTCTCTCTCTGCCCCTCTCCCACTCATACTTGCACTCTTTCAAAATAAATAAACATTTAAAAAAAAAGAAGGGCTGGTGAACTAACTGGGAAGTAAGGGATTAATGCTGGTCACGTGACATTGTAGGTCCTTCCTCCTTGAAAAGTAGTAGCTATTCAACAACTTCATACTCAACATTCACGAAGCCCTTCATGGCTTTTCAAAACCTTCTACCTATATTATCTCATTCCATTCTCACAACAATGGGTAGCCAACAGTGGGTAGAGTGATTTCTCCATTTTATGATGAATGAAACTAAGAACCAGAGAAGAAACTAACCTGATTAGTAAGCAAGTTGTGCCACAAGTTTTTTGTTTGCCCCCTGATCCCATCTCTACCTTTTCCACTCTGCCCTTTCCCCTAGGAGGCAATCTCTATGGCCAGCATCAAAAGCTCCTTTGCTCTCTGCCTTCCAGTTGGATTTGGCCAGTGGAAGGACATAAGGAGGGAAGGTAGAAGGAGAGTGAGGTTGGGATTTATTCCTCTAGCTCCCTTCCTGTTGGTTAACTATAATTTGTTTGCACTCTTTAAGTGATGGCCACAGATCCTCCCAGGTGACCTCCACATATTTCTACTCCCTCCTACCCCAGTAACCACTCCTGCCCCTGCTTTGTCAGTAATGGCTCCCCACTCTGGTTTTCCTGGGGACTCTTGCACCATCACTTGTTTCCCTGAACCTACCCACACCTTTGTAAATAGTCTATTAAGCATTCTTCAATTGCCCAGTGTAGATTAGCCACTAGCCTTGCTAAGATCCTAAGCAATATATATCAGTCCTATTCACACCTTCTAACTCTTGCTCAACCCTTTGAAGTCCCAATCTAAACAGGTGCTCATTTTGAGGTTACCAATTTTGAGGAAAGAACATTGTCACATCACACTGGGCAGCCCCTGCCTGCTACACTTCAAGACCTTCCAGGAATACAAATACTCCCAAACCAAGCATGCTCACTCTGCTGGTGAGATGTGGAGCACAACAGTCTGTACCTGCAGACAGCTGTAGCTTGCTCTCAGTAAACAAGTCAGACCCAGCTGCTGGGACATTAGTAGAGGCAAGACAATGACTCATCAGAGAAGCTGTAGTCACTTGACCCCCTGTGACTCAGACACATTTTGTTGTCAACAGGGCGCTTATCTGAATAAAAGCTGAATAAACCATTGCTCTGCCTCAGCCAGGTTCCTGGCAATCAATGAGTTACAAGGCACTAGGAATATTAGTCCATTTGGTCCTATCCTCAAATATTGTCTCCGACAGTCCTCCAGTGTCCCTCTGCCATCCCACCTCTTTCCACTTCACCCACAACTAAAGCGTATTTGCTGAAATGACACAGAGAGAGGTGCACATGGGCTGTACTTCCAAGATAACAAGTACACGACCACAAGCCAGCACTGCACTTTGCTTTAATCATTTTGTGCTGCATGGTATCTATGACTCCAAAGTCTCATTTCTCTTGTCTTCCAATTTTAGCTTTAGCCAAGAACTCAATTTGAGAGGCAAGTACCCTCAGCTGACTGCCTTCTAATCCAGACTCTTCCCCAATTTCTTTCTTAGTTGAGATTCCTTCAGGTTTTGTAAGTTTAAGACCTATACAATTGACGGGGCCTTAAAAAATTTTTGATATAATAGCTAGATGTCATGTTGAACAAAAGCATGCTCAATGAAACAACACTGAGTAAATTACAAGGTGACAAGCATGTGCTAAGGCCTTTGCTTTGGTTAATTCATTCAATTATCTTAGTAACCATCTGAGATTGCATGTGTGTGCATGCATGCATGTTTTGCAAGTGAAGACAGGTTTAGATATAAGTGATTTAGCCAAGGTCACACAGTTACTGGTGAAAAAGGAAACACTGAGCTGACATCTACCTGTCCTTCAGTTCCATACTCAACCATTTTCCTGCTTCTGTATATATTTAACCATTTAATTTTCAAAATTCATAGTTCTTTCCCTCCAGATAAAAATTCTCAAGAGAAGCTAAGACATGCCCTGTTATTTTTTTTTCTCAATTAAGTTTAGCACTCATTTATTGAGTACCTATTCTGCACCAGCCACTATGCAAAGTACCAGGGGCAGGCACAAAGGGGGAAAATATAGTCTCTGCTTTTCAAGAGATCACAATCTAATCAGAGAAACTTCTGAATTTCTTTTAAGGCTCTTGGTTTCCCTTGGGCCTTGGTATTACATATGAGTGGATTTTTGCCTTTGTTTATGTTAATCCCATAGGTAAGGGATTTCTGCTTCATATACAGCAACTGCAACTGAGAGACCAGGATAGGTGACAACCTGTGTATTTATTCAAGGAAGAAAGAAAGGAAGGAAAGAGAGGAGGAGAAGGAAGAGGAGAAAGAAGAGAAGGAGACGGAGATGAAGATGAAGAAAAGAAGGAGGTAGAGGAGGAGGACGGGAAGGAAGGGAGGAGGTGGGAGAAGGAAGAAAGGAAGGAAAAAGGAGAAAGCAGAGGGGAAGGAAGGAAGGAAGGAAGGAAGGAAGGAAGGAAGGAAGGAAGGAAGGAAGGAAGGAAGGAAAAAAGAATCAGTGCATTGGCCTGACTAATGCCTAATGTTTGAAATAGGAACAATCTCCAAAAGTACATGGCATGAGATCATTACACATACATTGCAAAATCATTCAATAAGCATCTCTTGAACACTTATGATAAGCTATGAGTAGTGTCTGATGCTGGTGATACAGTCACATAAGACTCTTCTCACTCTCAAGGACTCATGGTGTAATGGTCAGAAAGACAATAAATTAATAATTACAGCCCACTGGAAGAAAAGCCGTGGTTACAGCTATCACAAGATCCCATGGGAAAACAGGAGAAGAGAATCTAATGAAAAGGGGATAGTAAAGAAAGAGCTGTAACAGGAAGGAACTGATGCTTGAGCTAAGACCTGAGGTGAAGTGGGAGTTAGAAAAGAAAAGAAGGGGAGATTTAGAAGAAAATTCCAGGACAAAGGTCAGGTCTACAAAGGCAGGGAGGTAAAAAAGCCCCAGGACTTTTGGTGGAAACCACTGAACATATGTCTGATATTCACATCATTAAAGTCACCCCAGGACTTACTTTTTTTAAATTTAATGTCTTAAAAAGATAATACAATCATGGTTCAAAATTAAAACAAAATGATACCTATTTAAAAATCTTGTTCCCACTCCTATGTCTATCCTCCTCCACTTCCCATATTCCCATCTCCATCCCATAGGTAACTAAAGATCTTCCTTGACTTCCAACGGGGTTACATCCCAATAACCCATTGTAAATCAAAAATATTGTAAGTTGAAAATGCATTTAATACACCTACTCTACTGAACCCCATAGCTTAGCCTAGCCTACCTAAATGCCCTCAGAACATTTACATTAGCCTACAGTTGGGCAAAATTATCTAACACAAAGCCTTTTATAATAAAGTGTTGAATACCTCATGTAATTTATTGAATACTATACTGAAAGTGAAAAACAAAATGGTTGTACAGGTACAGAAAGGCTGTTAAGTGGTGTATTGGTTGTTTGATCGTGATTGTGTGGCTGCCTGGGAGCTGTGGTTCACAACTCAAAATTCAAAAATATGGCCAAGTACATACTCAAAATTCAAAGCACAGTTTCTCGGAGCACTTGGGTGGCTCAGTCAGTTAAACATCTGACTCTTGATTTCAGCTCAGGTCATGATCTCATGGTTTGTGAGTTCAAGCCCCATGTGGGACTGACAGCACAGGGCCTGCTTGGGATTCTCTCTCCCTCTCTCTTTCTGCCCGTGCCAACCCCCCTCAAAATAAATAAACTTTAATTTTAAAAAAGTTTTCTCCTGATGCACCTGGGTGGCTCAGTTGGTTGGGTGTCCAACTTTGGCTCAGGTCATGATCTCACGGTTTGTGAGTTCGAGCCCCGCATCAGGCTCTGTGAAGACAGTTTGGAGCCTGGAGCCTGCTTCAGATTCTGTGTCTCCCTCTCTCTCTGCACCTTCCCCGCTCACACTCTGTCTCTCTCTGTTTCAAAAATAAACAAACATTGGGGCACCTGGGTGGCGCAGTCGGTTAAGCGTCCGACTTCAGCCAGGTCACGATCTCGCGGTCTGTGAGTTCGAGCCCCGCGTCAGGCTCTGGGCTGATGGCTCGGAGCCTGGAGCCTGTTTCCGATTCTGTGTCTCCCTCTCTCTCTGCCCCTCCCCCATTCATGCTCTGTCTCTCTCTGTCCCAAAAATAAATAAAAAACGATGAAAAAAAAAATTTTTTTTAAATAAACAAACATTAAAAAGTTTGTTTTAATTTTTCTCCTGAATGCATAAGGTGAAAAAAATCATAAGTCGAACCATCATAAATCAGGGACCATCTTGTACTCATATAATCTGGTATATATTTTTCCACTGCTTCTTTGTGAGATAAAAAGCAATACAACCAAATATACACAAATAAATAAGGACTTTCTAAACACACATGCACTTTTTACTAAAGCATTGTATTACTTGGGAAAGGTAAAATATTATACATTTTAATATCTGAAGAACTGGTTTTCATGGATTATTATTATTAGCCTTCATGGATGAAGTGCCACCTACATACTTTATACCTAATGGTCATACAGTTTCATTTTATAGATGAAGAAAAGTGAGATTTGGAAAGGTCAAGTAACTTGTCAAGTTCAGATTACCAGAGAATGGCAGACCCAGGAAGATGTCCCCTCCTCTAGCATCCTATTTTGGGAAAATGGTGCTACCATTCACCTAATTACTTAAGACAGAAACCTGAGTATCCCTCACTGCTCATATCCAGTCAATCACCAAGTCTTATTGGTGTGGACCCCTCATTGTCTTTCAACTCTATCCCCAACACCAGCTTCTTTATGGTCCTCATCATCTCTCACCTGTCAATGACACTGACTTTCTAACTAACCTTTTACTTTCTAGGCTGATGTCCCCTCCTACTTATCCTCCATTCTGCTGCTAGAGCAATCATTCTAAAATACAAAAGTATGCTAAAAGTTGCTAAAAGTTGCTAAAAGTATGAAACCTGACTCCTGTGTATGGCATGGTTGGGCCTGGCCCCTGCCATATTCTCCTGACAGTCCCACTACATAACTTATGATACACAAAAACCAAACCACTCCAAGTTTCTAGAACTTTCCAGCTCTCTCCTGCTCTGGGCTTTTGCCCAGCTGAGTCCTCTTGTCCAGAACACTCTTTCTTGTAAAACTCTACATCTTTCAGCTCATGTGATACCTTTTCTGGAAGACTTTCTTGCCTCTCCCAAGCAGACCTGCACATTCTTCTCCTGTACTCCTAGTGTTTTTTGTTTATACCTGTACAACAGCAGTCACTTCACAGTAATGAATGGTTTATGTGGTTTCCACACTAATCTTCACATTCTTTAAAGTAAGAACCACTTACCTTCTAATTTTAGATCCATAGTGCTTAGCACAATGCCTATCATATAAGACTTCAATATATATTTATGAGCATTTGTTATATAACAAATTCCAAAACTCGTATCTTTTCATTCATAATTCCATACTGTCTCCCTAAATAGCCCATCACTACCACAGGGAATTACTTGAATTATAGCAGCATGATACAATCTCAGCAGAGGGCAGTAGAGGGAGCAAAGGAGGGTCCTGTGAAACTCTTGAGTTATTATGAGAGCATAGTGAGTCTTCCGGAATAGGAGACTCTAGTGACCCTGCAACAAGGGAAACAAGATCAAAAAAGGTAAATTTTACCTATTTCCTTACCTTGCCTTTGCAGTTCCAGGCTCAGGCAGATGTATTTGAAATTTAGGCTTATCTACAGTCTGAATATGCCCAATCTCGTCTGAAATTTAGGCTTAATAATCTTGAATACTAATCATGAGTTCACTACTCTTATGCTACCATAAGCAGTTAAAAAAGGAACTAAACATTAAGGGCCCTAAATTCTAGAAAATATTGGCACCACAGGTTTGGGTTATATAAGGAGAAATTCCCCTATTCTAAACTTAGGTTCCAAATTAGGTATAGTTTTAAATTTTAGGTGAATGTGAGACTCACCTAGGCAGTTTTTTAAATGCAATTTTCAGTCCCACCAAAGAGTTTCCGATTCATGGGGCCCAGAAATCTTTTCTGATGATGTAGGTTATACTAGGCAGTGGTCTCCAAACCTTTTTTATTATGTACCCCAAGCATTTATTTTTTTTATTTATAAATTATATCATGTATTTCTATACTTACACATAAAACGTACTCTAAGTAGAAATGTTAAAAAGGTTAAGATGAAAATAAATCTAAATAGAATCTGTAATCCTGTCTTTCCACACATCTATGAATCATTTGTGCATCCCTACTACAGAGTCTGCCCATCAATAACATGAGCATCTTTTTTAATCATTTCAAGGGCCTCCATTGGGAAGATATCCAACTACAAAAATCAAAGAAACATCTATTAAGGTGTACCTTCTGCATACCAGGGACTATGCTGGACCACTTCACCCATATTATCTCTAATCCTCCTCCAAACCCCTGTAAGATTCATGCATTATTCATGTCAATTACATATGAGATTGACATTCCATGAGATTCATGTAATTTGCCTAATTTCTCCTTGATCATAAATGATGAAAAAGCAATTTGAATCCAACTCATGTTTTTCACTATATTGTGTATACAAGTTAAGGGTATATTTGGCTGCAAGTAACAGAAATTCAATTTCAGTGATCTAACTAAATAGTGGTTTATCCTGTCCTGTAACAAAAAGTCTGTGTGTATGGAATCAGGGCTGGTAAAGAGAATCTAGGATGGTACCAGAGATACAGGTTCCTTCTCTTTTTCTGTCCTACTATCTTTAGCAAATGGTTTTTGCTAAAGTCACAAAATGGCTATCCCATCTCCAGGCATCACAGCCAAGTTCCTAGCAGAAAATAAAAACTGCAGAGGGGACAAAAGGCAAAATGTGAAAGCTGAAAGAAACTTACCAGATGACTCAGCTTTAACAAGAAGCTTCCCAGAAGCTCCACTTGGTGACTTGATCTTACATCTCACTGGTCAGAACGGTGTCACAAGGCTACCCTTGTGCAAGTTGCAAGCTGAGTATTTTAAGCTGTACATAATTGGGACAAAGTTGGATTTCTCTTACTTGAGAAAGAGAGGACAGATTTGGGGGAGGAAACCCGTAACATCTGCCACATTGCTTCTGTTGCCTTAACCCCACAACCACCACAGCACTGTAACTGCTGCATAAAATAATACAGCCTTAGCATTCCAGGAAGAGAATATTTTCAAATCATATAGTCAAGACATGGTCCATGTCAACATCCATGTCAGCATCCAGTAATCCAGTCATGACCAGGTTATTATTCAGAGTCTGCTTGAAACTTCCAGAGATGGGAAAACTTGTGACTTTGCTTTGTAATCTATTCTAATTGAGGGAGGCTTTAATTGTTGGAACTTCTATTTCTAGTCATAATCACAATGTATCACATTTACATTTTTACATTAGCTCCTTAGGACTAGGGGCTTATTCATCTCTGTACCTAGTACAGTTGATCACCACAAAGAGGTGACTCAAGAAAAAATTTGAGGAATAAATTGAGAAATCTCTTCTTCATATTGAAATTAATGATCCTTCTAGCCATTTAAAAAAAAAAAACAAAACAACTTTTCACTCACAGGCCCATCCCATTCAACTACACTGTCATGTTAGGTTAATAAGCAGCATCAAGAGTGAAATATTAGGGTCACATCCCAGGAGATGGTCAGGATATACCAGAAGCCCTGCAGAGCTCTGGAAATAAGCACTGATCCAGGAAGAGGTAAATGTGCTTCAGGGAACAGCTTGTGATCTTGAGCCACACTGCTGAGAAGAAATGGGGCTCCTGCAGGGCAGTCCCCAACCGAAAATTCACCACCCTCCCCCTTTCCTCCATTAATCTGAGTTTCCGTCACTGCCTCTGGTAAATTTTTGCTGCCACAATGACCAGGAAATCAAAGAAAATGAGGTCTGCGCGTATGTGTCTATGTGTATCTGTCTCCAGGGCAACGCTTTCTCTTCTCCAGGGCAACAACCTCTCAACCTGGACCGAAATTGCTGCATATCTTGGTGTGTTCACATACACAACTAGTTTTTACTCCAAAGTGAAATGTTTAGAGGTAAACAGACTAAGTGGTGATGTAAGTTCACAAGTTTCAAGAAAGTAGGACGCAATGGCTGAGAGGTAAGATCTGCAGTCAGGCAGGACAAGAGCTGGTCTTGTGATGACTTACCCTCCCTAAGCTTATGTTTCTTCACCAGTAAAGCAGGGATAGCAGCATCACCTACCTCATGAGATACAGCCTGTCAAACACCTACCACCGTGCCTGGAATAGAATATGTCTGGTAAATATCAGCTAATCTTGTCACCATCACCCCCTGGGCCCCTGGGGTTGACACCCGTTCTGATCCTTCCACAGGCACTTTCTCTAGTTCTGACCCTCAAGATCATACTTGTCTCTCACTCTTTCTTCCTCCTCAGATCCCTCCAACCCATGCTTAGCTGACTCAGTGTTCCAGGCCTTTGGAAAAGGAAGGCCCCCTTTTTTTTCTTTTGACTGGGGCCCTTGTCTGCACTTGGCTCATAAACTTACTAGTATCCCCAGGTTCCCTTCTCAGAAATTATCTCACTGTTTCCCTGACTCTGGATGAGCACTGTCTGGGTACCTCCAAATTGGCTTTTTGCTTCCTTTGTTTTACTCTTCTCTAACTTTTTCATGTGGTGAAAACAAGGATCCAATTCTTCTTAATAAAAAAGATTTTAAAAAAAAACATTTTATAGCATGTTACCACTTACTAAATCCTTCCACCTAATAAATCTCATTTTATCTTTGCAATAGTGCTGCAAAGGACTATTATCCCCATTTTAAAATGTTTATTTATTTATTTTTGAGAGAGAGAGAGAGAGAGAGAGAGAGAGGCAGAGAGAGAGGGAGACAAAGAATCTAAAGCAGGCTCGCGCTGTCATCACAGAGCCCGACACAGGGCTCAAACTCACAAATCGTGAGATCATGACCTGAGCCAAAGTCAGATCCTTAACCAACTGAGCCATGCAGGCACCCTATCCCCATTTTAAAGATTAAAGAAACAGATTCAGACTTGCTCAAGGACCCAAAGGCAGTCAGAATAGTTGTGAGATTGAAACTCTGATGCTTTGAAACTCATGGTTTGGTCTCTGTGCCATCTTGACTCAGTGCATAGGCCACTATGGGTTGGGTAACCTGGAGAAGAGATACATTACCAAAGTCTCCTATCTTGCCACAAACAGGTGTGCTGAGACCTATAAAGTCTGCCTTCTATCTTTTCACTGTCTCTATAACAATATGAGCTAGACATGTTAGTATAAGCTGATGGCAATGGAATAGCCCAGCTTCTTTTCTACTACAAGAATTACCCCCCAAAGTATGCATAAAGTATGTATTGCATACCCAGAATATATTCAATGCCATAGAGAATATACAGAGAGCTCAGATCTAGTCCACGGCTCCCCAAAGCTTCCAATCTAGTCAGGGACTAAGAACATAGAACAATACATAGTTAATTGTTACCTAGGACACTGAGGTTGTAAATGCTATAACTCAGAGGAAAGATAGATTTACAAAGTCTAAAATAATAAGGGAAGGATTGATGGAGGTGAAGCTTCAACTGGAATGAGAGGCTGCATTATGAAAACAATGAGACCTGTGTGGATGGTCAAAGATAATTCAGTATTTATCGTGCCAGGCATTTAGATACATAATCTCTCAGAATATTCAAAACAACAACACTGGAAGGCAGGTGCTTTTATCCTTCCTTTATAGGTAAAGGAACTGAGAGTCAGAGAATTTAAGTAGTTTGCCCAATGTCACAAAGCTTTTTTTAAATTTTTTTTAATGTTTGTTTATTTTTGAGAGAGAAAGAGACACACACACACACTCGGAGTGTGAGCGGGGGAGGAGCAGAGAGAGGGAGACACAGAATCTGAAGCAGACTCCAGGCTCTGAGCTTTCAGCACAGAGCCCAGTGAGGGACTGCAACCCACAAGCCATGAGATGACCAGAGCTGAAGTCACACACTCAACCAACTGAGCCACCCAGGTGCCCCTTAATGTCACAAAGCTTTAAGTGATGGATCCAGGACTTAAAATAAGGTTAATCTAATGTCACAAAGTTAGTGCTTTCTCTTCTACCTATGCTGTTTACCACTGACAGGTAAATCCAAAAGCTAAACAAACAAACAAAAAACCCCAATGTTATTGGCTCAAAAAGAGGTCTCGTTGAGAGAAAGCAATGGTGAAAAGAGCAGTGGAACTAGAATCAGCACGCCAAATGTTACTAAAAATTCAGTTTCTTTTTTTAATTTTTTTTAACGTTTATTTATTTTTGAGACAGAGAGAGACAGAGCATGAACGGGGGAGGGGCAGAGAGAGAGGGAGACACAGAATCGGAAGCCGGCTCCAGGCTCTGAGCCGTCAGCCCAGAGCCCGACGCGGGGCTCGAACTCACGGACCGCGAGATCGTGACCTGAGCTGAAGTCGGACGCTTAACCGACTGAGCCACGCAGGCGCCCCTAAAATTTCAGTTTCTAATTTGTCTGGCAAACGCCTAAATCCTTTCCAGTTTCCACATCTGGGGAAAATGGAGAAAACGCTAGCATCGATCTCCAAACTATTATAAATATGAAATGAATAAACATGTGGATGTGACTAACACATATTAAACACCCACTCTAAGAGTGAACTTTAAAAAGCAATTAAAATGCACATGACTCAGCACCTATATCATATTTCATCGGATTTACCTGAACTCATTTCAAACATTGTAGCATCTCCAAGTATTGCAGGGGGTGGGGAAAGATTTAGAAAGGGCAAAGAACCTTCTGGCACGCCTATCAGAGGTCCATAAGCCTTCAGAGCTATCAGTCTCTCCATAAAGCTGATGCACCCAGGCTCCAAAGTGTCACCTCTCAGTGTTCTCTCCTCAGACCTAGGAGTTCAGGGGTGAGACCTCCCCCAAACAGAAAGCCAGAGACCACCTCCGTAAGAGCACCAAGCTGGGAACACAGCATATGCTCCATAAACAACAGTTAAATTTAACTGGATTCCCAAGGGCCCTAAAAGCAGCCTCGAAGATTAACCATTCTGTAGAATCAAGTAATAAATGGGGATGTCACCATGCCTGAAGGACAAAGGCTCATAATGTGCGGGACTAGGGCAGAAATTCCTATCCTGGCTCCTCCTCTGCGTTCCACGGCCAAAGGACTGCAAAGGATTTCCTAGGAGGAAAGTGCTCGGGCTTCCTGGTCATGGCTGAGTGTGCCAGAAGGGGCCTCTCATCACCTGGTCAGCGACAGCTGTTTAAGCTGGAGGTATCTTAGGAAGAAAAGTGTCCTTTTATGAGATACATGGCTTTCTTACTAACAGGTGACATTTACTAGTCCAAAGCTAGTACAGAATTTTGGTTTATGACTTGAAGGAACAAAAAAATTACCACTTTCTATTTATGTAATTATAGCTCATGCTTTTTTTTCCCCAACAGCTCAAAGTATTTGTTAGTTATTCTCTCATGAATTCTTAAAAATTTAGAAATGCTGTTACAGAGTGGGGCAAAGAGTTTCAAGAGGCCTAGAGGTCCCGCTTGAGCCAGCAGAGCCAGACCCCGGATCGCTGATGCTAATGTGATTTCATTGGTGTCCAGAGGCCTGCCACGCTTGTGCTGTGGTTGTTGGGGAAAAGGCAAGGAAGGGAACTGCGCCCTTCTCTTCAGCCAACCATACCTGCACTCATTTATTTATTCATTCAATGATCATTTACCAAGGAACTTTGTGTGGGCCAGGTACTGAACTGAGCACTTGGAGGAGAACAGAGTTTTAAAGACAAATAACTTTATAGGACAAGGTTGTTGCTTTAAAGGAATTGCAGCCAGGAAATCAGGCTGGAAAGTGTGACCTTTAGGAAGAAAAGTCAGTCACGGCCTAACGAGTAATAGTTGAAAGTTTCCCTTGAGTTCCCTGGCAGAGTCACCTTGCATAACTGGACTAAGCTTAAACATCATGGAACCCAGGATGCCTTTCAGACAACTCCATGAGCCCAACATGGTGAAAAGAACACAGGCTTTGTAAGAAAACATACTTAGATTTAAACCCCGGGTTTACCTTTAATTAGCTTAGAACTAAACCTCTCTAAACCAAAATTTTCTCATGTGAAAAACAGATGTAAAAAGTACTCACTGGGGGCACCTGGATTGCTTATTCAGTTGAGCATCCAACTCTTGGTTTCTGCTCAGATCATGATCCCAGGGTCGTGGGATTGAGCCGCACACTGGCCTCTGTGCTGAGCATGGAACCTGTGTGGGGTGTTCTCTCTCTCTCTCTCTCTCTCTCTCTCTCCCTCCCTCCCTCTGCCCCTCTCCCCCACTCATGAGTATTCTCTCTCTCAACTAAAAAATTAAAATTAAAAAAAAAAAATCACTGAAAAACAAGGTTATTAGGATCAAATTACATGCTATGATTTCCACTTCCAACAGAACGGAGTAATAGGGATCAGATTTTCTCTCCCACTTGAAACAAATAAAATGCAAGACAAAATACATGAAGCAATAATTTTCAAGACACTGGACATCAGGCAATAAAGGAAAATGAGCCCTGGGAGATGGGAACCAAATGAGGTGGGCTCTATGACTGAGCCAGTTTACTGTCTTGAGAGAGTTTCTGGGCCATGACACTGATAGGTAGATATTGTGAGTTAAACATACACATAGGAGAGCCCAGACAAATCAAGGGACTAGAATGTGCAAGGCAGAGGGTCTCCTCATGTATTCAGTAGAGGACTATAAAGATCAGAAAATAATCCCAAGAGCTCACATGGATAGGATCAGGAGTAATTCATCCAAGTGGAAAACCATAATTCATGGGACATTAGACTACTCAGAAGGATTTTGCCTCAATAGTGGGGCATAAAATCAACCTTACGCTAAACACTCCTGTGTGTTTCTGACTAACAAAACTCCAAAGCAAGACTCAAAAGGAAGACACTGTTTCCAAGTAACTTAATTACATCCTGAAATAAAGTTCAAGAATACTTACAGGCATGCAAATGTATCCAGCACCCTAAAATTTTAAATTTACAATGCTCAGCATCCAATCAAATACTAACAAGCAGGCAGAGAAGCAGAAAAAAGCAACCCACAACAAGGAGAAAAAATCAATCAAAACCAACTACAAAAAGTAAAGATGGTACAAGTAGTAGATAAGGACGTTAAAAAGTCATTATAACTGTACTTCACACATTAAGCTAGAGATTAAATATATGAGATTTGTATGATATAAAAAGACCCAAAACAAACCCCTAGAAATGAAAACTAAAGATGAGGGGAACCTGGCTATCTCAGTCAGTAGAGCATGTGACTCTTGATGTCAGGGCTGTGAGTTCAAGCCCTACGTTGGGCTTAGAGCTTACTTTAAAAAATTAATTAATTAAAAATAAATTAAAACAATAAATAAATAAAACTCCTGAGATGAAAGAAAAATACAGTGGATGGGATTAATGGCAGATTAAACGTGGAAGAAAACATTAGTAAACTTTTTTTTAATCTTTTTAACATTTATTCATTTTTGAGAGACACAGAGAGACAGAGTGTAAGTGGGAAGAGGGGAGACACAGAATTCAAGGCAGGCTCCAGGCTCAAAGCTGTCAGCACAGAGCCCAACACAGGGCTCGAACCCACAAACCACGAGATCATGACCTGAGCTGAAATCTGACGCTTAACGGACTGAGCCACCCAGGGTCCCCTATTAGTAAATTTGAATATACAACAAAAGAAATTATTAAAAATAGAACACAGAGAAAAAGAGGTTGAGGAAAAAAATGAATCGAGCATCAGTGAACTGAGAAACAACCTCAAGAATTCCAAGTTATATATCACTGAAGTCACCAAAGGAGAAGACAGAAATTCCTTTAAAGACAGAAATTATCAAAGCTCACTCAGGTGGAAAATTGTTCTGAAGCCTGAATATCCCTACATCTATTAGAGAAATGAAATTAAAATTAAATTACAGTTAAAACTGTAACACGTGGAAACTCAAGACTCAGATGAATTCACCAGTAAGTTTTATCAAAGATTTAAGAAGGAACATTTCCAATTCTTTTATTTATTTTTTTTTAATGTTTATTTATTTTTGACAGAGAGAGAGAGAGACAGAGCATGAGCGGGGAAGGAGCAGAGAGAAAAGGAGACACAGAATCCGAAGCAGGCTCCAGGCTCCGAGCTCTCAGCACAGAACCCGACGCGGGGCTCGAACTCACAGACTGCGAGATCATGACCTGAGCCGAAGTCGGACGCTCAACTGACTGAGCCACCCAGGCACCCCGGAACATTTCCAATTCTACACAAATGCTTCCAGATAATTAAAGGCGCAAGAATATTCCCAACTCATTCTACAAAGCAACCATTACACTGATACCAAAACCAGCAAAGACATTTCAAGGAAAGAAAATTACTGGGATGCCTGAATGGCTCAGTTGGTTTAAGCGCCAACTCTTGATTTGGGCTCAGGTCATGATCTCCATATTGGTGGGATAGATCAGCTCTGCACTAAGCATGGAGTCTGCTTGAGATTCTCTCTCTCTCACTCTCTCTCTGCCCCTCCCTCACTTGCACAGGTACTCTTGCTCTCTCAAAGTAAATAAACAAACATTTTTCAAAAACGAAAATTACTGATTCAAATTCCTCATGAACATCAATGCAAAAATTCTTAAGAAAATTTTAGCAAATCTAATCAAACAATATTTTTAAAGAATAATGCATGATTATGTGAGCTTTTCTCAGAAATGCATGATTGGCTTTTTAAAAAACAACTAATGTAATTCACCATATTAACAGAAAAGGGAAAAAGGGGGGGAAATCTCAATAAATATAGAAAGCATATTTGACAAAATCCAACAACTATTTCTGATTTTATATATATATATATATATATATATATATATATATACTTATATATATATATAATCAGAAAAAAATATATACATATATATATATATATATATATATATATATATATATATATATATAAAACTTCAGTAAACTGGGAATAGAAGGTAGATTCCTCAATCTGATAAAGGGTGTCTATGAAAAATTTACAGCTAATATCATTAATAATAGTGAAAGGCTGAATGTTTTCTCCCCCTAGACAGGAACAAGTAAGGATGTCTGATCTCACCATTTCTGTTTGACATTGTACTAGAGGTTCTGGTCAGTCTAATAAAGCAAGAAAAACACACAAAAGGTATAAAAGTAAAAAGGAAAAAGTAAAATTCTTTATTCACAGGTGACATGATTGTTTATGAAGAAAATCCTATGGAATCTGAAAAACCAAATGCATCTGGAATAAATGAGTTTAGCAAACTTTCAGTGTATAAGATGAATGAATAGAAGTATTTCCCTATCCTAGCAAGAACCGCAAATTGAAAATTTTAAATACTATTTACAATTGCATTAAAATATGAAGTACTTAGAAACAAATCTTACAAAAGATGCATCCTACTTGTACATTAAAAATTATAAAAGGTCACTGAGAGAAGTTAAAGAATACCTAAATAAATGAAAAGATATACGGTGCTCATGGATCAGAAGATTCAATATTTTAATTATGTAAATTCTCCTCAAATTAATCTATAGACTCAATGCAATACCAATCAAAATTCCAGTAGACTTTTGTTTATGTGAATATTCACAATCAAATTCAAAATTAATATGGAAGCAAAAGACAGAAGAGCAAAAAAAGAAAATGAAGTTTGGAAGACAACACTATTTTAATGCAAGACTTATTACAAAGTTAGAATCATTTAGACTGAGTGGCATTGGCATAAAGATAGACAAGTAAATCAATGGAACAGAATAAAGAGTCCAGAAATAGACCACACATATTTGAAGAACTGATTTTGACAAAAGTGTAAAGGCAATTTAGCAGAAAAAAGATAGTCTTGGGGCACCTGGGTGGCTCCAATGGTTAAGCGTCGACTCTTGATTTCAGCTCAGGTCATGATCTCATGTTTAGTGAGTTGGGGCCCCGCATAGGGTTCTGTGCTGACATCACGGAGCCTGCTTGAGATTCTCTCTCTCCCTCTGTGTCCCCCTTCCCTGCTCGTGCTCTGTCTCTGTCTCAAAATAAATAAACATTTAAAAATAATAAAAAGAGGGGTGCCTGGGTGGCTCAGTCAGTTGAGCATTCCACTTCAGCTCAGGTCATGATCTCGCGGTCTTTGAGTTCGAGCCCCGCGTCCGGGCTCACTGCAGTATTTCTAGTGCAATAGAAGAGTGCGTGGCTCATGGCACTGAGTGTTTATCCATAAAATGTTTATCAGAGAAAGAAATCACTTAATAAGATACTTGGGAATTGAATCTATATGCAATGCTTTGGAGAATCACCAGATGTATGTAACCTTCCTTGATCAAAATAATGGTAACTTCATTTTGCTATAACAACTTTCTGTGAATACCTTCACATTTCCTAATTTATTCCTTCAAACGGTCTGCTAGCATCCTCCGGAGACTGGTAGAGACCCAAGCCTTATTTTAAAGAAGAAAGCTGGAAACCCGTTATTTCAGAGCTGTGGATTAAATAGCAACCTAACCAGTACTCTGCCCACAAGACGGTGCCCGGCAGGCTCCGCCTGCAGGTCAATAAGGCCCATCAACCATCTCTGCAGCTTGTCCCCGCCCACCATTAAAACAGAGAGAAAAAAGTTTTTATGAGCAGATTGCCTAGATAAGTAAGATATATCACTATAATACTAATTGTGTGTTCATTTCTATGATTTTATTAAAGGAACTACCTGGTTTTGATGCTCTTGGTTAATGGATATCTAAATAGGAAGAACCTAATGAATTCAAACCTTGCCTTCATAAAATAAGGTAAATCATTCCAATTTTCTTGAGAAAAGACTTCACTAGGAAATGTTGTATATTCAATTGTAATTTTAACTTTACATTCTAAGAAGCTGTCCTACAAAGTTGAGCTTTGTTTTTCATGCGTAATATATAAATTTACCTTTTTGAATATAATAAATGCTTTCATAAAAAAAAATAAAAATATGCTTCAAAGAGTTCCAGTGGGATAACAAACTCACATTGGCTCTTTTTCTTAGTCCTTGAAGATAATGCCCTCTGGCAGCTGTTCTAAGGCCTGTTTATGACCAGAATTGCTCCAGAGCTCTTAAAAATGCGGATTCTAGAGCTCTACCATTCCGTCACCCCTCAAATATACCCAAGATTCTGATATAGGAGGTCTGGGATATGGTTTAGAATCCATATACGGATAATGGTCCGCAGGTGGTTTTCTTGAGCAACCAGAAACCACCTTGTACACTGTGCTGCCATATATACAAATCTCCCCAAACTGCTGACTATAAAATCAGGGGCTCCTTTCCCCTTATTCTAAAACAAATCCTGGTGCCTATACAGGAGCTACAAACTCTAATGCCTGCAGGGCCAGGCAGGAAGGAGACAGAAAGGGAGCACGGGGGACCGTAACAAACATGGCTATATGAGACAGATACTTACCAGTTCTAACCAAGTGTGAACATGAGCTCAGCACCGCCAGAGTTCCAAGGTTTCAAAAGAAACTAGAAACCCAGATTTTATATGAAATGTCCTACGAAGGCTAAAGACCTCTGCAGGTAGCATGTGGCCCAGACGCCATATAATCTCTGGTTCTGGGCAACAGCACAGATAAAACCCTTTTAGGCAGTGCATTCATTTCCTAAGGCTACGGAAACAAATTACCACACATTAAGTGGCTTAAAACAACAGAAATGTACTCTCTTACCATTATGGAGGTCAGAAATCTTCAGTCGAGGTGCTGTTAGGATTGGTTCCTTCTAGAGGCTCTGAGGGAGAATCATTCCATGTCTCTTTCCTTGCTGCTGGTGGCTGTTAGCTATTCTCAGCTCATGGATGCATGTCTCCCATCTGTCTCTGTCTTCAATAGTCTTTTCTCCTATGTGTCCTACCTCTCTGTTTCCCCTACTAAGGTCTTGTCTTTGGATTTAAAATTGCCCTAATCCTCAGGGCTTTTGGGTGGCTCAGTTGGTTAAGTGTTGGACTCTTGATTTCAGCTCAGGTCATGATTCAGGGTTGTGAGATTGGAGTCTGCTTAAGATTCTCTCTCTGCCCCTCCCACGTGCGCTCTCAAATAAAAGAAATAAAAGAAAATTGCCCTAACCCAGGATGATTTCATTTTAAGATCCTTAGTTACACTTGCAAAGACTCTTTTTCCAAATAAAGTCACATTTACAGGACCCAGGGGTTAAAATTTGGGCATTACTTTTTTGAGGCTACTAGTCAAACCACTACAGGTAGGTTGGCACTTAAAAAAATCCAAATCAATTATTTCAATCAAATTATATTTTTTCCAACCTTTCCCACATGTACTATTTTACTACTAAAATGGCTTACCTCTTGGCAGAAAACTTGATATGCAAGCTCAGGTATTTTTATTTCTTATATGCTTCCTAGATTTAAGCTCTTTTACATTCTATTAGCAGCATCCCGTTGCTCCATTTCCACCAATGCTTCTAAAATCAGGGATGGGAGGCAAAATGACTCCTGCCTCCATGCAGTGCCCTCCTTGATTGGAAGGAATCATCTGTCCATATGGATGGGAAGACAGAAAGGGTGATAGTGGAAAAGCAGAGTGGATAAGGTATTGAGTGAAGAGAGAGAAAAATAGGCAAGGTAGGAATGTGGCTTCAGGCACAAGAGAAAAAAAACAGGAGATACAAGGATTCTGGAAAGAGTTCTGCTCTCCGGGGGCCAATTCAGAGACACCCCAAACTTCTGTGTGATCTTTAGTGCCATCTACTGGAAAGCATAGGAACCAGCTCAGTGGGAAAACAAAACAGTGGGTCCAAAACATGTGGTTCCAACACTCATCATGTGTTGCAACTTACCTCCCAAGCTAGTCAGTGTACTCTGTAACATCAGGAGATGTATCTCTTTCCTAAGCAAGGTGTCTGGCACAAAACAGCCTCGGGGAGGGGAGGGGAGGGGAGGGGAGGGGAGGGGAGGGGAGGGGGGAGGGGAGGGGGGAGGGGAGGGGAGGGGGGAGGGGAGGGGAGGGGAGGGAAAAGAGAAAAGAGAAAAGAGAACAGAAAGAAAAAGGAAGGAAGGAAGAAAAAAAGAAGAAAGAAAAAAATCCTATTGAATATAAAGACTCAAAAATTCTACTTCTCGACCATTACTTATCTATAGATTTGTAGAAACCAAATGGCAAGACAAGCCACAAGAGAAAAGAGAAAAGCTGGGTTACCTATGGTTTACTGAAGCCTTTGGGTTTTCTTAGCGGTCCTCAGGATGTTCACTCAGGGCCCAGTTATAGTGGGGACTGGGCTGCTGTGCTCTGTGGAGAAAACCACCCTATGCAGCAAGCTGACCTCCTCACCCTACTGTCATCCACTCAAAGGGCAAAGAGCTGAGGTGTGCAGAAGTGTCCAGGTGTGTGAAATAATACGAAATACAAATTGGTTTCGGACTCCGGTTCCTGACACATGGCTCCTAAATCTCCTGAAATTTCCTGGGTGACAGAAGCATCTTTTGTTCTGATGAGGTGGGCTCCTGGATGCGAACTGTTCACCAGAAAGACAAAGCCATGATTAGAAACTTGGCACTTTCAGCCCACCTCTCATCTCTGGGGAAGGGAGAGGGGCTAGAAATTGAGTTAACCATCAATCATATCTATTACCTGTATGATGAAGTCTCCACAGAAATCCCGAGTGCAGGTTCTGAGAGCTTTTGGGTGGGTGAACCCCTGGAGGTGCAAGGGTTGGGGGCACATGCAGAAAGGGCATGGCGGCCCCATACCCCTCCCTCACACCTTGCCTTGTGTGTCTCTTCCGTCTGCTCGTTCCTGAATTATACCCTTTTAAAATAAATGAGTAATCTAAGTTAACTGTCTTCCTGAGTTTTGGGAGCTGCTTTAGCAAATTATCAAATCTGAAGGGGGCATGGGAACCTCTGACTTATGGCCAGTTAGTCAGAAGCACAGTTGACAACTTAGACTTACAATCTTGAGACTGGCACACAAGGAGTGGCAGTCTCTAGGTCTGCACTAACCCCAGGCAGATAGTGTCCAATCCGAATTGAACTGTATGACACCTCATTGGTGTTGGCGATTTGGAGCATTGCTTGGTGTGTGTGTCGGGGGGAGCCCCAACACATCTGGTAGGAGAGTGTTATGAGTAAAAGCAAACACAATGTGTTTTTCTTTAGACAAGGTGGGAGAAGAGCATTTCGCATCAAGTGACTGTTACTGGTTGCATGTCAGAGCTAAGCCAGAAATGGGAATAGCATAGCCGACTAACATAGCCACTCACATAACCATCACCTCAGTGCTCCTCAACTTTGGCTGCATGTTATCACTGGAAAACTTTTGCTAAGTCTGATGCATAGGCTGTACCCCAGACCATTTAAATCAGAATCTCTGGGGGTGGGGTCTAGACCTAAGTATTTTTTTAAAGTTTTCCAGATAGTACACTGTTGGTGGGAATGTAAATTGGTGCAGCCACTATGGAAAACCGTGTGGCGGTTCCTCAAAAAATTAAAAATAGAAGCACCTTGCAATCCAGCAATTCCACTTCTTGGTATTTATCTGAAGAAAATTAAAATACCAACTCAAAAAGATATATGCACCCCCCCCCCCATTTATTGTGGCTTTATAATACCAAAGGTATAGAAACAACTTAAATGTCTACCATTGGATGAATGAATAAAATGAAGACACACACACACACACACACACACACACACACACACACACACACACACAGAGGAATATTATTCTGCCATAAAAAGGAATGAAATCTTGCCATTTCAGACAACATGGCTGGACCCTGACAGCATTATGCTAAGTGAAATAAGTCAGAGAAAGACAAATACCATATGCTCTCACTTACACCTGGAATCTTAAAAACAAACAAGAAAACAAAACACTAAAACCAAGCTCACAGATACAGAGAACAGATTGGGGGTTGCCAGAGGAAAGGGCTGGGAAGGTAGGTGCAATGAGTGAAGGGGGTCAAAAGGTACAGAATTCCAGTTATAAAATAAGTCATGGGGATGTAATATACAACATGGTGACTATAGTTAATAATACTGTACTGCATATTTGAAAGTTACTAAGAGTTGACACACAAAAAAGCTTCCCAGGTATATTAGTTTTCTATTACTGCTGTAATGATTTACCACAAACTTACTGGCTTGAAACAAAATAAATTTATTATCTTATACATCTATAATGCATTAGTCCAAAAGAGTTCTCAGTGAGCTAAAATCAAGGTGTTGGCAGATTTGAATCCCTCCTGGAGGCTCTACGGGACACTCAGTTCTCTCACCTTTTCCAGCTTCTAGAGGCTGACTTTCCATCTTCAAAGCCAACAACCATCAGTTAAGTCTTTCTCATATTGCATCAGTCTGACATTGACTTCTCTGCCTCCCTCTCCTACATTTCAAGACCCCTGTGATTGTGTTGGGCCCACCCAGATAATCAAGAATACTTTCCTATTAGTTGATTTACAGTATCAAAATCAAATGCATCTGCTACGTTAATTCCCCTTTGCCATGTAATGTAATATATTCATAGGTTATGAAGATTAGAACATGGGCATATGTAGGAACCATTATTACCAGATCAGATGACTCCGATGTGAAGCTGAGAACTACTGGTTTACACACAAGATTGGCTCAAGAAGTGGCCCAGTTAGCAAGCTGAGCCATGATGGAAGACTGGAGGCACACTGAAGAATTGTTGTGTTGGGGAGGGTGGAGAAGGGGCAATAGCCAGCGTCACCAATTTTACATTGTTGCAGAACTGGTCCTGCAGGAAGGGGAGAGGGTTGTAAGGTGATTTATTATCATTCAGCCTCCAATAGATCTGGGAAGTTAAATTGTACACTATCCAGGGGTACCTTGGTAGTTCAGTTGGTTAGATGTCCAACTGTTGATTGACCCTTGATTTCAGCTCAGGTCATGATCTTCGACAGTCGTGAGGCCCCACATAGGGCTTTGCACTGGGAGTGGAACCTGCCTGAGATTCTCTCCCTCTCCTTCTGCCCCTCCCCTGCAAGCAAGAACACACACATGATCTCCCCCCCTCTCTCTCGCTCAAAAAATAAAAATAAAATTATGCACTACTTCAAGGATGGCAGTTGATCTATACTCAGGAGTAGCCATTACAGAAAATGTAGGTCATAACCCAAAATGGGAATTTAACAGACTTTTGAGACTGGTAGCTATCATCTTCCTCCTTTTTTCATGTTTTTTTTTTTTTTCATGTTTTATATTTGAGAGAGAGGGACAGAGAGACAGAGCATAAGCAGAGGAGGAGCAGAGGGAGAGGGACAGAGACAGAATCTGAAGCAAACTCCTGGCTGTCAGCACAGGGCCCAACGTGGGGCTCAAACTCACAAGCTCTGAGATCATGACCTGCACCAAGTGGGACGCTTAACCGACTGAGCCACCCAGGCGCCCAGCTTGTTCCCTGTTTTATGCTCAGAGCTGGGTGTATGCCAGATTCTCAAGCGCTCTGTAGACGCTCGCCTAGAGTGGAAGATGCAAATTACCTGCCCATGGGTTGAATACGTCTTGAAGATACTTCCTGATTGGCCAACATTTTAAAATTCACACACACAGATACATTCAGGATTTCTGCTTGTCTTAAAAGATCTAGCAGTGCTGGCACAGCGCTCCAGGACAGTGCTCACTCAGAACAGCTGCTGCCTTTTGATGGGGCGCTTCCTCTCTGGTTTGCCGCGGGCTTCTTCCCAGCCTTTGTTTTACGTCTCACTTCATGTTACTTGCCTAGTCTGGAAGGTGTCTGAGTTCACGGGCTTCCCCCACTCCAGAATTCATGTGCCTAGTTAGGCAAAATTCTCATAAAGACTCATCTGCCTGTCATCCATGTAAAAGTGAATAGCTCTTAGATGTTAACTAAACTTATTTTGGTGATCATTTTGCAATATATACAAATAATCATGTTGTACTCCTGAAACTAATTAATGTGGTATGCCAATTACATCTCGATAAAAAAGAAAAAGAAAATGGAAACTCATCCCCACCCCCCTAAAAGAGGGGATAGCTCTCCATTGAGAAAGATGGGATACAGGCCGAGGGCAGTGCCTGTACACAGAAGCCCCTTTCCTCACAACTTAGGGAGCACAGTGAGGGGAGTCAGGACTAGTGTTTGAGTAAACGGCCTGAGCCACCACGTGCTCCAGTGAGCAAAGTGGTCTCCATTGGCACAAGGCTTTTTGTAGGAAATTAGGCTGAGAGCTGCACAACTGTGATTTCTGCCCACTGGTCTTTCTTCAGCCTTTGGAGGCACGCATCAGCCGCTTCACTCTTCTTTCACAGCCAGACTTCCCCGATTTTTAACACAACTATCGGCACACCTGCAGGCCTTTTCCCACCTCCAAGGAGGCTTCTCTCCAACAAGCCTGCCTAACTCCCAGGACGACTCCCCTCAGACATAGCTGAGATCTAATCTTCACTCTGGTAATTCCCTAGTTTGGCTGTGCCACCCAAATGAGCTATTCAAAAGTCAGCACAGCTAGAAAGAGAGGACTGAAGGGCAGTCAGACTAGACCCTTTGACTCAGACCCTGTTCCCCTATCACCTATCCTAACCTTGCATGAACTTACAGAGTAGAAAACAATGGAGGATTCCCAAACTAGGGCCCTTTGAGGTGCAGGGGCGTGACACGGGATGGCTCCAGGGTAGATCATCCCCTAAGGAACACCAAATTTTTATAATGGGTAAAATCCAAAAATTCTACTCTGTCCTCACATCCTTCTTCAATGGGCTGACACCATTCTGTATGGATGACACCCTGTCTTTGAAATATGCTTCACCTCAAGAGCTCAGAGTCCATTTTAAAGGGCCTGTGAGGGGCGCCTGGGTGGCGCAGTCGGTTAAGCGTCCGACTTCAGCCAGGTCACGATCTCGCGGTCCATGAGTTCGAGCCCCGCGTCAGGCTCTGGGCTGATGGCTCGGAGCCTGGAGCCTGTTTCCGATTCTGTGTCTCCCTCTCTCTCTGCACCTCCCCCGTTCATGCTCTGTCTCTCTCTGTCCCAAAAATAAATAAAAAACGTTGAAAAAAAAAATTTAAAAAAAAAAAAAAAAAAAAAAGGGCCTGTGAAGCAAGCTGGGGTGGTGGAGGGCGACAAGGTGTACTTTCCATGGCACTGCTCATTAAGTCAGCCCTGGCATCATTAGGAGAGATGAACTTCAAGCCAATCTCGGAACTGCTGGTTTCACAGTTGTACAAGCTTGATGCTTCTGGCTCCAGTGAGATCTGGGATTAGATGTAGTTTTGGCTTAACTTTCCTTTATCTCATTAAATAAGACAGCTTACGTAAATCACTTAAGGAGTTATTGGAACATGTTAATTTTTATTGCTAATCCATGTTTGCTGCCCATTCTTAACCACCTTTCCTTCCACCACAGCTCTCTACGCTGGGTCCCACATGCAGCTGTCACTCAGAGAAGGTGAGTAAACCGACTTTAGTCGGTTTAGACAGACTTTAGTCTCTGTCTCTGACATGCACAGTTATGGGGGCCACTTATATCCACCCCTTCTGCTGAGAACAGAACAAACAGCTTAGGCTACAAGGTTTGGATAGCTGGGGAAAGCTGCTTAGTAAAGCGGGTTAACTGGATTCTTAAAACTCGGGATGTCAGCGGCAGCTCTATCTGGAGGGAGACAGAGTGGATGTTCTGTCAAATCTGTCTCACATCTATGGGAATCCTGCTCTTTTTACAGTCTTTTGGCACAGAATGCTGTGCTATCTCCCTGGAGATCATTCCTACAGAAGCAAGAGGAAGATAAAGCAAAAGCAAACCAGCACTCAAAGTTGATTGTCTTCCATCCTAAGGAGCTTGCTGTAGAGTCGTTAAGGCATCAGCTGGGAATCCTGCTCCAGGACACAGTACAGGGAAGCAGAGGGGGTCAACCAAGTGGAACTAAAGAGGACAAGACGGGAAGGACATTTTTTATTTTCCCAGATCTTCAGGCAACCTCGCTAAGCTGGAGGTCGCATGCAGCTGAGTATGAAACCAAGAAAAATATGAGGCTTAAAAAATATGGTGCATTATATCTCTTCAATCTCTCACAGGCCAGGAGCCCAAGGCCAGTCCGGCACGAAGCTGAGCAGACTTCCCGGCCTCAGCAATCACACGATCTTCACGGTCTTGAGCATCTCTGACAGTATGTAGGTGTCATCCCACCCCCTCCCAGGCTTCCGCAGGGTCTGCTCCAAGGCCTGGGCCATTTCCAAGAGCTCTGGCGTGGAAAGTTTCTGCTCCGGGTGCAGCTGACAGAACAGGATCTCGTTTACTTCACCTTCAATTCGCCGGACATACAGGAGAGGGAACACGGCCTTGAGCCCGGTCAGCACTGAGTCCTTCAGCCCCAAGTCTCGGCACACAAGGTTGAGGATAAAGACACCTAGGGTGTGGCAAGGAAAGAGTCACATCCTGCAGATCAGGGGACATGTCGGAGACAACGTTCCGCGCTTAGAAATATACCAATTCCTGACCCAGGGACACTGGTGGGCTAAGAAAACACAAGTGCTTTGAGTTTGCACAGAATACACCACATAAAAAGAGAGAAGAGCGTGGGGAATATGTGAACTATGAGAAAACTTCAAGTTAATTTTTTCCTCTTCCATGCTGCTAACAAATTATTTTATCATTCTCTACACCTCAGTTTCCCAAAGAATTGCTTTGAGAAAGAATTAATATCCCCAAGGGGAAAAAAACAAACAAACACAGGGATGTTACGTTCTTGGCATGTACCTTATGGAGTACATAATGAGAGGGCCAATCAGAGGGACAATGTTACCTGACTTGTGACAATTAAGGTTCTGAATATCTCTGTTCACCCAAGTACCTGACACCAAAAAAAAAAAAAAAAAAAAAAAAAAAAAAAAAAATCTTGGAGGCTGTCAACATATGGATGGAGAGCTCCAGTGTCCAAGTCGCAAGGACTTGGGCTGAAGCTCCAGCTGTTACTTTGTGTCACCTTGGCAAAGTCTCTTTACTTCAGTTTCCTCATTTGAAAATGGGCTGCTATGAAGAGGAAATACCATTCTGCCTAGTCCAGGGCATGTGGAAAGAAATCAAATGGTAGCTAACGTGACCAAGCTGGTGGAAATGTGAATTGCTACATTCACTTTGTAAAACTGTGTGGCAGCACCTAGAAAACTCGAGCATACACGTGATCTATGGTCTAGCAATCACAAGCCTTCATATATGCCCAACAGACCTGCAAATCTATTTCACCAAAAGGCATCTACTGGAACGTTATGGTCAGTACTACTTATAAAAGTCCCAAATAATCCAATACAACCAGGAGAATGGAGACACGAATGTGTCACACGATGACACTACACAGCAATATAAAGGAACAATATGAACACAACACCATAGATGAATCTCACAAACATCATATTGAGTGAAAGAAAACAAACACTTAAAGACCACATTCCATAAGATTCCATTTATATAAACAACAAAAATAGGCAAAACTAAGCTGTGCTAACTTAAGTTAGGATAGTCACTATCCTTGAGAGGAGAATGAGTTACTGGAAGGAAGTAAGAGGTAGACTTTCTGGGGTGCTGGAAATGTTCTGTGTTTGATGAGAATAAATAAGAGTGTTCAATTTGGGGCAACTCACTGAGCCACACACTTCTGACATGAGCATTTTTCATTTGAAAAGAAAAACAAATTTAAAGGACCCATCTCTCCTCCCTCCCCAACCTTTGTCTTCCTACCTTCAGGAGTCAAGATGCTTTTGACCTTCTGCAGGAAAGGCTGGTCCACAAAAGCCGGCGGCGGACAACTCATCCCCAGTGTTGGGTCCTTACTGTCTACGTCAAACATGATGACGCTGTAGTGGGGCCGCACTGGGAAAGAGAAGCAAACAAGTCTCTGCCTCACACCACTTACACGCATCTCCCCTGTGACCTGTGGGGGCCGCAAGCGGCTCAGTTAGGATGATGTGGAGGCTGTGGTTCGCCTGTAAGGGCACTGATGTCACTGTCAGGGGAGTCATTGTCAGTCAGGGTTTTACTGTGAGCACCCCACCTGAGAGACAGGGCATTCATCTCACCTTCTTCCACATTTGAAAGCACTTTCCAGGGGCGCCTGGATGGCTCAGTTAAGCATCTGACTTCAGCTCAGGTCATGATCTCATGGTTTGTGGGTTCAAGCCCTGCGTCTTGGAGCCTGCTTCAGATTCTGTGTCTCCCTCTCTCTGTCTCTCCCCTGCTCGCACCCTGTCTCTCTGTCTCTCTCTCTCTCTCTCTCTCAAAAATAAACAAACATTAAAAAAGAGGCACTTTCAAAAGGCTTCCAAACACATTAATGGTGTCCTCTAGCTTGATTACTACTTGATGAAGGGTCCATTTGTACCAGTATTTTGACGTAGCAGAACATTAGAGACTGGGAATGTTCTAAACACTTAGAAACCTGGGCTCCGTTCCTAATAAACTGAGTCAAAAACACTGGACAGGGAAGGAACAGATGGGGAGGGGAGATGGGAAGCTTCTGGTATTTTTCTTAAACTGCCAGGTAATTCTAAATACAGGCAGAGTTGAGAACCATTGATCTAGGCAAAGCAGCTGCCTAAGCCTTTAGGGACTGACCCAGCAAATGTTTGCAGGACAAAAACATTCTCAAATTAAAGTTGGTATATCTTTTCTAGTTAATTGAACAACAGGTGACTCAGGAAAGATAGATTTGCTAAATGGGTGAGAAAGACCTGATTATGAACCAGATGCACTCCTTTGTATGATGGGAATGTCTTTTACAAGGGGTAAGTCTGCAATGCTACTGACTTTTAGCAAACTTTGAGACTATGATAATGATTATTCATTAATTAATAAATCTTGACTTAGGACTCCTACAAGCCTGTTAGTATCCACAACACAGATCTCATTTTGGTTTCTTAGCAGAACATGTTGGCTCATCAAAGTCCAAGGACGACCATTGCCCACATTTGTAGCACTGAGCCCTCCAACAATCTGGAAGGTGGCTGTTAGACATGATCGCCAGGCTGTTCAACACTGACCGACAGGCAGTCACAATGGCAACACATCACGCACGAAGTGCCTGCCAGGAGCCTAGCACGGTTTTAAGTGTTTCCCATGTATTGGCTAGGTTGGGCCTGGGCCCCCACACTGGCCCCAGACTCAGACAGGTAACCTGTGAAACTCTGATATAGTTCAGTTCAGTTTGCAATGACCGTGAAGCACCATCTGTCCACCCAGCACCAAAGGACTCACCCCCGGCATCCTGATTTGCCACACCCTCCTGGGAGCTACTCTAATCCAGCGAGAGCCAGAGTATCAGGTATGGAACAGGCAGGCCAGGAGGGGTGGGTGGCCTAAGCTCCCCAGGTTCCCTTAAGCCTGGACCAGCCTGACTGACTTCTCCCTGAGGGACACACACTCCGGAAAGCACCAGTCACGGGAGCCTACATGTAAAGTGGCAGAAGGACCAGAGGAGCGACTGCAGAACATTAACATGCCTTTTGTCCTCCGTCTGGGATACGAATCATTAGAGCAAAACGGAGCCTTCACTCCATCAGAATCCCCGCCGAGTGGCATCTATATCAGGGTTTCACATCCTCAGCACGACTGCCATCTGGGGCCAGACAATTCTTTGTCGTGGGTGGCCGTCCTGGGCACTGTAGGATGTTTAGCAGCATCTTCAGGCTCTACTCACGCGCTGCCCAGAGCAGCCCTACCCGGTGGTTACAACCACCAAACACCCGTCTGCAGCCACTGCCCAGCGCCCCGCAGGTTTAGTCACCGGGCTACACGCACGCTATCTCTGGCTTCACCTCCAGCTGAAAGATTTACAAAACACCTCCTGACACACACCCCAAATCTTTTCCCCCTTCTACTCACCTGACTACAGACGTTAGGTTCCATGGGAAGGTGAGGAAGTGGCAAGGACACAGGGTCAGAAGAGAATCAGGAGAGAAGCCCACTGATCTGTTAGCGCCACAAGGGCAGAAACGGTGTGGGGTTTTTCATTGTTGTTGTTTTTATTATTTATTTATTTATTTGGGCGAGAGAGAGAGAGAGAGAGAGAGAGAGAGACAGACAGAGAAGGGGAGGGAGAGAGGGAGATAGAGAATCTTAAGTAAGCTCCACGCCTGGCGTAGAGCTCAATGTCGGGCTCGATCTCACAACCATGACATCATGACCTGAGCCAAAATCAAGAGTCAGACGCTTAACCAACTGAGCCACCCAGGCGCCCCAGAAGTGAGTTCTTCTAGCACAGTGCTGAGCATATGGCTAGCACTCTATATTTACTGAATCAATATGTCCACCAATGAATGAAGAAATGAACAGGTGAAAGACTGGGACGATCCTAACGCTGCTCTCTTACAGAGGAATTCTAGAAGCCCTTGCAGGTCTGCCAAGCTTGGATTACTCTTCCCTCAACATCCCTCCGAGTTCTCCAATTGCAGTACCTTCTCTTCCTGCCAGGCTGGTAATATAGTCCAGGCCATCTGCAATGTGGACCTTCATCCGGTCGCTCTGGGAGAAGCCAAACCATTGGGTGGCCACTTCCAACATGGAGGGGTCGATCTCCACAGCATCAATGCAGGACTTTGGGAAATGATCGTGGACAAACAGAGGGAGGCTGCCCCCGCCCAGGCCTACCACCAACAATGCCAGTGGGGTCTCTGCAATAAAGGAAGAAAGCATCATTTTACTATCTTCTCATGAACAGTTTTGTACTAGCCTCGGGGAGAGTAAAGAGGGCAGGGGAGTCGGATCACTGGCTCTGCCCAGAGGATACAAGATTTAAAGGCCTAGCTTCTCCGTCTCATCCCAAAAACTCAGGAGCCAATCTGACATCTACATCTGAAAACTCAACCCTGGCCTCACAATCCTTCCTTTACTAGATCCAGAAGAGGAACCAGTACATGGTTCTTTGGGGACCCTTAAAGTCCCAAGGCACTCAGCTGACATCATACCAAGAGTCCCCACCATGAGCATTATTAGATTCCCCCCTAGGAATTGAGAGGGACAACAGCCAACATCTTGCTCATGATCACAAGGCAGTGTAGATGCAATGCCCTCTGCCCAGCTTTCAACTCAAAGGCCACAACTGCCCTCTCAGACACATCAACCAAGTGAGGGCAATAAATCCAAGTTCCAGAAATCACAGGAAAACAAAGGCCCACATCCTAGTCCTAAGTACAGAGAAACCACAGAAAACACAGGGGGATAGAAGTAGACAAGAAACAAGAAAGAATCACTAAAAGGAGACGTTAAACATAGATCAACGTCTGAGGATTAAACATAAGAACTGACACTCTAGGGACATAGAATACCGAGACAGGGTGTTTCAACAAGACATAGTCAGGACTCTTGGTAAAGACAGTGACAATCTAGACAGGAACATGAACATTTTTGCTACTGTGGTCAGATCCAAACCTGTTATTAGTAATACGGCTATTACTGTACTACCAACAACATGGCTTTTTGTTTAAGTAAAAATTTAAGAAAGAACTGCATCCGCTGCTCAAATGATTCATTACTGATAACCCAGAAATTCTCCTAAAGTACAAAGGCCATTTCTGGAGTCATGATTTTTAAATGCTCCACTGGTTGCAGGAGTAGATACATATGCAAGCACTCAGCAAAACTGAAATACTTATAATGTGTACTTTACGTATCTCCCCAAATATATGTTATACCTTAATATTTTAAATAAATGAACAAAATAGAATTCTAATAGAATTCTAATAGAATTTAGACATCAACACATGTAGCCATTTCAAGATTACAATTTGAGTTTGAGGGAAAAGTGACTGATAAACTTAGAAGATGGTCAGGAAGAAGAAAGATATAAATACATGTGCATTTGTTGGTCTGCAATGGCTGCTGTCAGACTGGTCTGTAACCTTACTTGCCCTGACTGGGAGGCAGTGCACCCCACTTACCTAGGAGCAGCTCCGGGCTTCTCAGCAGGGCAAGGCCAGCAATCATTGCTTTGTGGTGTTCACAGCACAAGTAACTCTTGTCAATGGACTGCCCCGGGGCTGCAGGGAGGTCCTCCGGAGTGTCAGCGGGCCGCTGCTTCTTCCTGTCCTTTTTCCGTTTCTTCTGGGCTAAATGAGAGATAGAGATAATGAGGTACTATGCTTAGCACCCCAGTCCGGGGAAAGCAAGACTTACCAGCAGCATTGTGCTGTAGCTAGCTTGATCCAACTCAAGAACCCAACTGATAAATATACACAAATTTTGTGACACGGTTGACATGTTGGTAGTTTGAAATCTGCCTGTGGTGGCCTTTATTATGCCACAGAAACTGGCAAACAGTATACATCAGGGCTTTTTGCCCCCAAAATACAATTGTTAAACATTTAACACATACCATTGGATACCAGAGACTCAAAAAAGGAAAAGTGGCAAAAACACACCCAAAAACCTGGGAAAACTAAACTGAGGAGTCCTAGCCTCTTTGCCCTGAGAAATATAAGGTCACTAACAGGGTAAGTCTATTCACAAATCCTTTTAGAGAAGGACTTAAAATTACTAATTACCTCCTCTATGACTCTGCTACAACTTCTAATTATTTAACTCTTATAACGACCTTATAATTCCCATATTAGGCAGATGGAAAAACTGAGGATCTGAAGAGTTAATAATTAGTCCCAGTATCAGTAGGAGGTGCAGACAGAATGTGAACCTGGGACTGCCTGTCTCCAACACCTATCATCCCTCCACTGTACCATACAGACAGTAATACACACTGCCCTGCTAGACGAGGAAATCACAAGTGCTCACCAAAGGGAAAAATCCTATAAAGGCCCAACTCCTTCCCTCTGGTATATAGTAAATAGATGCTCATTTTTCACTGTATACATTGATTTTCGAACGGATTACAGTGAGCAGTATTGCTTTTATAATACAAACATACACAACTGGCGAACATAGCAGGTGAAACAAACTCTTGTTTTCCCCACCAGTGGGAGTTTCTGAGTGGCATCTGGGAGACTGCTTAAAAGGGATCCTAAAGGACCTGGCCTGGATCTTCACAGTCCAATATTGTAGCCACTAGCCACCTGTGGCCATTGAATTGTAAATGTAACTTAATTACAATTAAATAAATTAAAGATTCGTTCCTTAGTTACCCCAGCCACATTCCACATGCTCAGCAGCCACATATGGTTAACGGTTACCATTTGGGCAGCTAAGTGGATATTAAACCCTCCCTCCATTTCAGAAAGTTCTACTGAATAGCACTGGACTAGATGACCTCTAAGTACCCACCAACTCTAATGCCCTCTCTAAAACATGCTAGGGGGTGTGCTGTGAAGGAGGGCAGGGTTCACCTGTACCCTCCATGCTTGTGGCTCCCCTCACAGAGCCTTACTGAATGAATATACAGATGCATAAGGAGCAATGTGCGAAACAGATGGCCTCTACGCTGAAGGCATTAAAGTGACAATCACATTTATTTGGTAAGCTACCACCCCAGCTCCTTATCATTTCAGAGTCTTTGCTCAAGAACAAGACACACCTCTGTTCTGTTTATTGTCACTTAGACTGAGTCTAGATGGTAACAGGACAACTCGAAGAGCCTTGTGCCTCTGATCACACGTACCCAGGTCTGTCCTACAACTCGGCCAAGCTCCCAACACTTTCTGACCACCCCAAGTGGAGAGTCCATGCCATGACCGCTTGCGTCATGTGTGATGACACCTCACCTCTGTGGGACACATCCTTCAGCAACCTAGCTTCTGACTGCACCACATTCCTGTTGCTGAGGAAGATCAGCCGCCGGAAGTAGCGCTTGTCATCCCCCTGCACGTCCTCGACGACATAGTTGCCACTCAAGGGACTGCAGGCTTGGTGCTGAACGGTCCGGACCCCAATGTCCCCACCCACAGACAGAAAGGGCACCTGAAGATGTAACAGAGATACGGTCAAACACCAGCTCAATCAAGAAACAGGAGAAATTTTAATCCTGTCATGGAATCCTCCTATCAAGCTTCTGGGCAGCAAGAACCTAAAGATTTGCCTTTCTATTAAAGAACTTTTCTACAGCTTTTCGATAGATCACAAAAGGCTTAATTCACTTTTTTGAAAACCAGTTGAACACATAAAGATCCCTGAAACCATTAGTGAAATCCAATTGGTTCTCCCTAAGAAGACAATGAGTTTCTCAGGGCACCTGGGTGGCTCAGACGGTTAGGCATCCAGTTCTTGATCTCGGCTTAAGTCATGATCTCACGGTTCGTGGGATCAAGCCCCGTGTCAAGCTCCACGCTAACAGCACAGAGTCTGCTTGGAATTCTCTCTCTCTCTCTCTCTCTCTCTGCCCACCCCCTGCCCATGCTCGCTCACTCTCTCTCTCTCTCTCTCTCAAAAATAAATAAATATACTTTAAAAAATTTAAAAAAGAAAAAGAAAAACATGAGTTTTTCAATAGGAATCCTTAAAAGGGCTTTCAATAAATGCTAGAGGGAATGCACAGCAGGGGGCTAACTATGAAAGAAGGAATCAGAACAGGGATAAAGATAACAAATCCACAGGGAAAGCAACCATTCCAAGTTTGAATTAATTTCTCCCTTCCCTCAATTATTCACATCTTTTCCCCCATTTTTCTAAACAGGAGAAAAAAATTAAGAGAAAACTATATTTTCCCCCTAGACTTTTCCATAACCTTTCTCAATCTTTACATCTATTTCTTTTTAATTTTTTAAAAGTTTTTATTTATTTTGAGAGAAAGACACAGCACAAGTTGGGGAGAGGCGGAGAGGCGGAGAGGCAGAGAGAGAGAGAATATCCCAAGCAGGCTCCGCACCATCAGCACAGAACCCATGCGGGCTCAAACTCACAAACCATGAGATCATGACCTGAGTCAATATCCAGAGTCATGCTTAACCAACTGACCCACCCAAGTGCCCCTACAACTATTTCTTTTTAAAGATTTCCAAGAGAATCCCAGGGACTGCTGACTCTGCAGAGATGCAGGCCCTGGAGAGAAGGTCACAAATGAACCTCCCTACAGGATCTATATCTCTGATGGACCAATAGCAAAGTCTGCCAGGAAGAATCAAACACACATTCATCTGTAAACACAAGTCAGCCTAGTGAGCAGAAGCACAGGTGAGAACCAGGGATCTAGGTTCATCTTTTCAGATCTGTCACTACTGCAAAGAGCCTCCAGGCAACTTGGCTTTCCTGTCAAAGATAAATTCCTCACTATAAAGTACCTGCAATAAAGTCACCTTTTCGCTACCCTGAGCAGGATGGAACAAGACAGTGTCAATGGACAATACCACATCACTCTTTTGGCAAAAACCTTCAGTTTCCTTACCAGCAATGTTAATATCCTGAAAACTAACCTAAGCTGTATGGCTCTTTTCCATTCTCCAATCAGATAATGAGGATTCTAAGAAGGAAAATGGTCAAGGAAGGCCTACACAAAGAGGGAAAAGAGAAACACAGTCTGTACAATCCACAGTAGAAAGAGCTGGAGCCTGCAAGGTGGACAGCATTTCCTCCGTGCCATCTATGAGGAGTCTCGAGGCCCCACACACACAGATGCTACCCTGGGTCTCAATGGTCTCAAGAAAAGCCACCACTCACCTTCCTCTCACTGCCCGGGGCAAGAGAACATAAGCTCTGCCCACTTAGCTCGCAGCTGTTGACATGCCCTCCAGGAATAGACAGGGGCACAGACACTGGTCCTAGCTCCTTCCAAGACACCCTCTGCCTTCCTGGCTGCTAATACGACTTGTCTAGAGATCCATGTATGCTGCTGCCGAAGCTCTGTTACCTGCTGCTGGGTGGGCATCCCGGCAGGGGCCAGCTCCAGGACTCTGGCTGACAGCTCGGCCTGGATGCTGTCCATGCCTTCGTACTGCTGACCTCGGTGAAGGGCCACTGTGATCAGCCTCCTGAAGCCTGCGCTGGCTGCCAGCTGCTTCCGACCCTCCTCCATGCCAAAGAGCCACTCGGTCTCGCGACCCTGGGGGACTGGAAAGAGGCACCTGGTGACACGAAGTCCCGGGAAGAGTTGTTCAAGCCCCAGCCAATAGGAACTACAGGGCAGAGAGTCAGGCCCTGCACAGGACAAGCAACCCTTCCAACTGTGACCCAGTGAGGGCTATCAATTCCCTAGTGCACAATGCCCAGAGCAAAGAAGCCATCAGACACATGGTAGGTCCCACATTACATGTATATAAGGGGAGAGAGGCAGGTACCTAGTGCAAAAAAAAAAAAAAAAAAAAGCAATGATACTAACGCTTGTTACATGCCAGGCATTATTTCAAGAAATTTATAAACAGAAACTAATTCATTACTCACAACAGTCTTAAGATACAGGTAGTATTATTACTCCTAGTAATATTACGACTCCAAGGAAATTGAGACACAGAAGTTAAGCTATTTGCACAAGTTCACACAGCTACTAAATGGGGAAGCTGGGATTCAAACCCAGGCAGTCCAGCCCCACCCTCCATGGCTGTATCCGCTGTACTATTATTTGTTTTCATTGGTGGACAGGTAGAATTATGGAATACTTGGGAAAATGGCTCAGTTGTCAGCAAATTACCAGCATGATGACTTCAAAATCTTGCATTTTGTCCACAATTTCCTACTTCTGAAGACATTTCCTCATTCTCTCTTCTGATCATTACTGAGCCAATCTGGTATCACTTAACACCCTTCAATAATGACACTGATGTTTATAAAGCACTTACCATGTGTGAGGCACCATTCTGAGAGAGTTTACACTTCTCAAAACTACACAACACAGTTGACCTTACTTTAGAGATGAGGAAACTGAGGCATAGAAAGGAAAGGAATGTCCAAAGTCACACCACCAGGAAGTGACCGAGCCAGAACTGAAACCCAAACAGTCACTTCTTTAGCTACTACTCTCCCTATATTCAACAGAGAAGCACAGAAACGTCCCCAGGTCACACAGCTCACAGGCTCCAGAGCTGGGACTCTGTCACTCCCATGACTCCATGTGACAAAGTAACTCCTATCTCTACAATATGAGACATACCTATACTTAACTGTGTCACTCTCTGTCCTCCCTACCAAATCCATTCTCACATGTCATCAGGCCTTTCCAAAGGGAGATGTGAAGAAATAAGCCCCAAATCTAAGCAGGTAGCCAGATAGCTGCTGTGCCCCCTCCCTCATGCCCTGGCTGGTCTCACTTCTTAAAGTGCCACCCCCGGCAAGATAAAACCAGCCAAGCCACACCCACCACCAAAGCCCCAGCCCCTCAGAGCCAGCCCCTCCAGGGAAGAGAGGGCGCAATCCCAACTCACTGATGAAAATGGCAAAATGATTGTCCCGCGATGGTTTCACAGCGGGGCTGTCCACCACGTGGAGGGTGTAGCGTGGCTCCCCTGTGTCCCCATCACACAAGTCCAGAGAGACACTCCCCAGCCCGGCCTTGCGGTACAGCTGGCCGCACAGCCAGGCATACTGCTGCCGCTCCCGCACCGCCTCGGCCAGCCGCTCGGCACTCTCCAGCCGCACAGGCTTGCCCTGCTCCTGAGCACAGAGCTCAAAGATCTGAAGGGCAGAGCCAGGGCCCGGCCTGAACTTGGTCATGATGAAGGCAAACACAGGCAGGGAGAACCGAGGCTCTGCTTCCAACACCTGGTCCTGGCTGCTGGCCACCTGGTGCACCCTCACCATCCACCCCTCCCGAGAGAAGTGACCCACTGCTTTCTTCAGGACGTGAGCCTGAGCCAGGGAGATGCAGAGGTAGCGACCGCCCACCTGCAGGACACGGCCAACCTCAGCCAGCATCCTGTCCACTTGTTGCAGGGTCTTCTCCTCTTCATCTGTCAGCACAGCGTCCAGGGTGCCCTTGTCCAACACCACCTGGAACGAAGCGTCGGCAAACTCCATCTGGGTCATGTCCATTTTCAAGAAGCTCATCTGGGGCCGGCGGCTGGCATTGCGTTCCTTCATCTGCTTGATGACCACCTCACTGATGTCAATGTTCACTATATCCTGATAGCCCACATCATACAGCTGTTCGCTAAGCTCTGAGTTACCGCACCCAATCACCAGCACCTGAGGGAAAAAGCCAACAAGACGAAAGTGATCAAGGCAACGGAATGACCTGCACGTACTTCCCGGGATCAAGTCTCGCCTTGGCTGGTGCAAGTTTTCAGAAGGTGCAGATGCTATGCACAGGACGGAGCACCGTTACAGAGGTGATTCTAGGCTCTATGTTGAAACACTAATGGTTAGAGAAACTCACAAGTGAAAACCACATTCAGCCACAACAATGCAAGTTATGTATAAATAGACTTTCCATACTGCAAAAACAAACAAATTCTGTTTGTTCTTTTCTCTGAAGAAAGCATTTATTACTCAAAAACTGATAGGAAGTCACACAATCAAAATACAGTAGAGTTCAAATCTCCTGTTTTACTACTGAAAACCTAGTTGTGGCAAAATCCTATTCCACGCATGCCTTCAGGTCCACCTAAGATATTCCGCTATTTTCCAAAGCCAAGCTTAAAAGACGGGTCGTTCCCTCCCTCTCTATGGAGCAATCGCCCACTCATCCTTCAAAGCTCCATCCCAATGTCACCATCTCTGGAAAAGTTTGGTGAGAAGTGCATACGCTGGGACTAGATGGGCCTGAGTTTAAACTCTCATGTGACCATACACTACATGTATGATCTTGGGCAAGAAACTGGATCTCAGAGCCTCAGTTTCCATGTCCTACATGAATGAACCTGACAGAGTTTATTATGAGAATTCAACTCCTGGACACACACACACACACACACACACGCAGCATCCAGCATGTCTGGCACATCCTCCACGAAGGTTAGTTTGCTCCCTTCCTTTTTTCCTACCTCCAGTACATTTCCATCTCTATCCACCCCGTCGTTGCATTGACCACTTGTCACTTCCGGAAGGTTTACGCCAAGGTTTACGCCTTGCTGCTCTTGTTGCTTATGGGCTGAGCAGTGCCTGCAATTCAGTGTGCCCACAACAACGATTTGGCTAACAGATTCCTGTATCAGTAAAGCCACAGGTACTGTCTGCTCTACACGGATGGACGGTGACAGAAAAGCACAGGGTCTCTCTAGGAGGCCATACCTAGCTTGCCCAACTAACGAAGTCACTGTCCCAATGAGCCTATTAGTTCAGCGGTGAGCTGGGCGCCGCATGTCTGTTATCCGAAAGCCTTTACAAGAACATTTTTAAATTGCCTACTTTGGGCCGGAATGACGCGGAGAAGCCTGAAAACATGGGCCCAATTGGCGCCCTCACGCCTGTCTCTATCCACCAGGAGTAAAGTTATCATCTGCCACGTTCCCGAGCACACACTCAGGACCGCCAGGCCGCGCGTACCTTTTCTCTGGGTTTGATGTATTTGTGCAGCACGCCGCACAGTTCCAGGTAGGTTCCGTACCACTCGAAAGCTTTCTTTCCTCGCTGCTGGAAGAACTTCTCCCAATAGTCCACGGAGCCAAACTCCTTGGAGCTCTTAGGTAAGAGGTTCATATTCTCACTGTCCGACCACGCTCGTCTCTCCTAGTCCCTGTGAGGTACCATCGGATGGGCTTCCACGCACGCTGGTCCCGGCACCCTCGGTGGAATTCTTTCCACGACTAATGACCACATTGATTTCTCCCCCGCTCAAACCCCAAGGAGACGACGCTTACACACCATCCCCACGCACGACACACTGAACCAAACACACACTCAGCCCTCCTGCCGGCTGCCAGCCCCAGCCCCAGCCCCAGCCCCAGCCCCACGTGCGGAGCCCCTCACACTTGCCCACAGATGGGCTTCAGAACTGGCAAGCACATCCGGGTGCGCAGCGTCGCGATTGGTCGGCCACCCGGGCCCTCCCAGCGTCTCATTGGTCACTGCTTTTGGTTCCTGGCATCTCATTGGCTGCGAGTTGCACGCCGCACGCCACCGGCAGCGCCGCAGTCGCCCAGCGTTTATCTACGCGCGGCAGCAGGGGGCGGGGCCGCGGGCGTGAGGCCGGGTGGAGGTGGTGTCGGGGTCTCGGTAGCTGGTTTGAGTCCGAGCGCCGCGCGGGGGCAGCCTTCCTGGGTCCCGGCTTCTCCGCTGACTCTGAGAGAGCGCGCGTCCCGGGCTGTGTGTTCGCCTTCTTTCCGAGCCCGCGCGGTGGCCACTTCTGATGTTGAAGGGCCGAGCCGCCTGACCGAGGGGACGCGAGGAAGAGGAGGCCCCAGGAGCTTAGAGGGAGTGAGGGAAGGAAAGAGTAGAGCCCGACCTTGGCAAAAGAAAGTAGTCCCAGCCAGGTTATCTGCTGCATCTGCCGCCCCGCCCTCCCTTAGTTTAACGACTTGTGTCATTGAGGTTTAATTTGGAGAAAATTGGCACTTGGCGGTACTTTTTCTGCACCAAAATGCAGGATCCCACTACTAATGTAATGACCTGAAAATTCAGAAGAGTAACAAGTATGTATTGAGAGGTGCCGGCTCACCCTGTACTCCCCCGAAAGCACGGTATGCAAAATGTAACCCTCCTTTTGAGAAACAGCCTTCTTAGGCTGTCGTTCTGATGTCATCTATCAGTAGGTGCTACTGCCTACTTGGTGTGTTTAATGAATAAACTTTACTTTCAGATGCTCATCTTATTGTAATGCCCCAAGGATGTTCCCATAAGGGCACAGGTGCCAAATATGTGCCTTGCTGGGGTTTCCACAACACTGTAAATTGCGGGGGGGATATACAGGCCAGGCAGGGCATAGGGCCATGGAATGAGCATCTAACAGTCTGGGCTTTACTGTCACAGGTAGCCAAGTAGACTCTTGATCCTTAAAGTGGACTTAAACTTTGGTTTGAGAGAGTAGTTCTAAAACTTCGGCATGCATCAGAATCACCTGGAAGACATTAATTCACAGGTTGCTGAGCCCCAACCCCACGGTTTCTGATTCATCAGGTGTACTGAGGTCTAAGGATTTGCATTTCAATGATGTTGGTCCAAGACCACACTTTGAGAACTACTGTTTTAAATATAAATAAGAGAAAAGTCAAAACGAATTTAGTTCCCTCTCCACAACTTTAAATGGTTAGTCTAAAAGCCCTCTACAAGGTGACATCAAAGAAAATCTATTTTCACGTAGCACTTGTTGAGTTCACATTTAAGCCTAGCAAGAAAAGAAACGGAAGGCGCCTCTCAGGTGGCTTCAGCTACTCCATCATGCAGGGTTCCTAATGAGTGAGGTATGGGCTCTTTCAGAAAGGACTTAATTGAGTGTTGAGGCTGCTGATTTGCTTCAAGTGCTACACAACACCAAAGGAAAAAACAGACAACAAACAAAAAACACAACTCTGCCCTCTCCCCTGAGAATTTACACAATTCATCAAACATTTAAATTGCCTAATATGAACCAATCTTTGTGGTAAAGCTAAGGATGCAGTGGTAAGCAAAACAGTCACGTGGAAGACACGCATCAAACAATGACAAAAACAAACTGTCGTGAGGGTGTGATGGGTGCTGTGAAGGAGAAGTATAAGATTCTGTAACAGCAGACACCTTCCAGACCTCTGTTGCCTGACCAGAGAAGGCTTTCCTGAAGAAGGGACAGAAAGTTCCTATCATCTGTCAGTTTGGGTACCACCGCACACCCCAACTAGTTCCAGTAGTATCTGCACGACGGAGGTCAGAACCAAGCATCTTCACCCTCTGATGGTCTCTTCCCTCTGGTTCTGTTGTCCTTCCTGTTCATGGCTTGCTATTGGAAAAGTTGGTAAGCAGTGATTTCTGTCGTAGCCCAGGCACCAGCCATTTATTGAATGCCCTAAAAATACAATTATTGTTCGCAGTATGTTGCAGACCAAGAGGATAAGTGACTTACCTGTCCACCCCTGTGCCAGCTCCCTTCTTAGAGCCTAAGAAAGCAGTGGCCACCCAAAGAATTTAAGCTAACACTTGCTAGAGGTTTCCTGAGAGTGTATGAATGATTAATGCAGAAATACTTCAAATACAGCAGGAGAGTCTGTCCTTTAAAATACTTACATTTGAAACTTATTTCTCTCAAGGTTTGACTATAAGTATAATTAATAGCTATGTTATCATTAGCATAGTTAATTTAAGCCAGGTAGATATTATGGTTTGTGTTTTATTAGGATCTCCAGAGTGGTTACCAGTATGTTTTAAAATGCAAATTGATTGTAGGGGTGCCTCGCTGGCTAAGTTGAAAGAGCATGAATTCTTGATTTTAGCGTCATGAGTTCAAGCCCTACATGGGGTGTTGAGTGTTTATTTGTTTTAAATAAACAAAAAAAATTTTTTAATGCAAACAGTGTAGAAAAGTCACTCAATATTGTGGGTTTTTCCTAAAAGTATAAATCTAGACCTCTGAATATATAATTTGCAGCTTGTAGTCTTACTTTTCATTTAACATGAGGTTTTTGGTACCATTAAGCTAATTGATTGTTGCTAACAAATTTGGAAAATGAGGCATAGATATTTAAAAGCAGTTCTCATAATATGGGGCCCAGAGGATGGGACTGAGCATGTGGTAGGCAGAATAACATTCCCCGAAGATGTCTATGTCCCAATTTCCTGAACTTGTGAATAAGTTAGTCTACATGGAAAGGGGAATTAAGGTTAGTTGCCATCTGAAATTAAAATAGGATTATCCAGGCATGCCCAGTGTGATCAGAAGGGCCCTAAAAGTGGAAGAGGGAGACCATAGATTGGAGGCATGAGAAGGATTGGTGCAGCATTGCTGGCTTTGAGATGGAGGAGGGGTTGTGAGCCAAAGAGAGGGCCGTCCAGCCAATGGGAGCTGGAAAAGTCAAGGCAATTCTCCCTTAGAGCCTCCGGAAGGAACTCAGCCCTGGAGACACCTTGATTTTAGTCCGGTAAGACCCCATCAGGCTTCTGACCTCTAGAACTGGGAGATAATCAATTTGTACCGTTTAGGTTCCTAGGTTTTGGTAACTTGTACAGTCATAACAGGAAAGTAGTACAGAGCACACCCATGGGAGGACATGTGTGGTTGGGCAGAAGGTTACAGTGTGTGGATGCAGCAGAAGACAAAACTGGGAACTGAGGTGAGCAGCAGGTTTTGAGAAGTCTTCCACTTTGAGCATTTAGATTAAAGCTGTCAGGCCAGAAGATGCCAGTGGAGAACTAGGGTCATGACAGTTAGAAAGAACTAATACAAAAGATGTTCTCGGGAATGACTGAAGCATTTGATGTCTGATCCTATAGAGGGAGTATAAGACCTGAGGACTGAAAATGGCTTCCACATTGGCCTCTGGATGACTGGGGAAATTGCCTATACAAAGGAATAGGGAAGGAGCAGGGGGTCATGTGGAGAACTGTTGCTTGAGAGGAATTCAGAGGTCATCGTGCTAGCCATGACTGGGTAGAAGCCAGTATCCCCACCCTGCACGCCTATCCCAGGGCTCATACCCTTCTCAAATTCTGGCAGAGGTATCCAGTTGGACTTAGTGGCCCAAGTAATGAAAATACTTCATGAGTAGGGCATAAAACTATTTAAAGGGAATCTCTCCTTGGTGTCTAGGGAGTGACACATATAATCCTGGAAACAATTTCACACTGGAAGTCTTTGTAAATGAATTTGTTTTTCACATTTGAGAAAATAAAAATTGAATGGTCTCCTATGTCTTAGAATAATGGAAGGCAAGCATGACTTTCTTAAAGGTATTATTGACCTGAGAAGTAATTCTCAAGCTGACATTGGATTTGTAAGATTGGGATAATCATAATAGAATTTGTTAGTTTGCATAGCACTTGGGACTTGCCAAGAATTTCCTCATACAGTACTTGAATTCATGAGATGGACACACACACACACACACACACACACACACCCATAATTGAGACAAAATTCTAATTGATTAAAAAGAAATTTAAAAGTTAAGTATGATGGAGTGAATTCAGCCATGCCTGGCTCTGAGTATTATATTCGATTCCCAGGTTTCTCCTTGTTCAATAGTTTCTTCTGTCACTGTGGACACCTGTAGGGACACTAGTTTCCTGGCATGGGTGGACTGCATATCGACTTTGGTGGGGGAAAGGAAGGGGCATAGCATATAATGCAAGTTGTTTGCCTTTGGGGCCAGTGGGCAATAACATTTTGAAAACTAGAAAAGGTGAGGACATGGTGTTAAGGATGATGGCCTGTGCCTGGTGCATGGGACCTCTACGTGAGGAGGCTGACCAGGCCTCTTTCTGGTCCTCGTCTTTGTTTTTTTGCAGCCTGGATACTGAGAAAGATTACAAGGGCACACTATTACAATGTTTTCTCCATTATTCTATTCTATTCTAAACTTGAGTTCCCTTGCAGGGAAAAAAAAAAAACCAACCTTGGAAACCAAGTTGTTTTTTCCACACTCTAGCACTCAGCACATCTACCATGAGATTCTCACGTATCCCATTTTTATTGGATATTCTCTGTCCTCCGCCCGTAACAAAATATGTTTCTCCCATCAAAGAAAAGGACATTAAAGTAGCACTTTATGAATAAAAATCCCTTAAGTGTCCCACCCTAGATAATTTTTTTTTAACATTTAGGTTGAGATCCTTGAACAAATCCAGGAGAACAAAATTCCCAATATTCCAAGAAAGAAGTCCTCTGTAATCCTTCTGTAAAACTGAAACACTTTTCTTGCCATGAGGGTGCAAGAAAGTTCTTCTCCTAAGAAGAATCCCAACGTATGGTGCCAGAACTCTTTACTGCCCCTGATCTATCTCATCTCTGATCAGTAGATCTTCATGCTGATTGTTCTGATTTGAAGAAGGAAAGGAGATTTCCTCAGTCTGTCGCAATTGCATCCAAACAGCAGCTCTAGTGCTTGAAGGCTCAACAGAGAAATGGCCTCAGGAAACATGGTGTGAGTACTTCTGGAGATAGATGGCATGAAAGGGCACCTAAGTGGCTTAATTCAAGGCCTTTTCCTTATGTCAACCTATACAGCATAGAGGTAAGAACATGGGATTTGGAATCAAACATCTAACAGGTTCTCAGTGTGTGAATTTGGTCAGACTTCCTGCCTTCAGGTCCTTTGCCTAACGGCCTCCACTATTCCTGCCCAACACAATCCATTTGCTACTCAACGCCCACCGTGAATTTTCAACTATACATCTAATGGCATCTTTTCCCATTGAAATATACCTCACATAACAAAATCCACCATTTAAAAATGTGCAGTTCAGGGGCGCCTGGGTGGCGCAGTCGGTTAAGCGTCCGACTTCAGCCAGGTCACGATCTCGCGGTCCGTGAGTTCGAGCCCCGCGTCAGGCTCTGGGCCGATGGCTCGGAGCCTGGAGCCTGTTTCCGATTCTGTGTCTCCCTCTCTCTCTGCCCCTCCCCCGTTCATGCTCTGTCTCTCTCTGTCCCAAAAATAAATAAAAAACGTTGAAAAAAAAAAAAAATTAAAAAAAAAAAAATGTGCAGTTCAGTGGTTTCCAGCATATTCACAATGCTGTACAATCATCACCACTACCTAATTCCAGAACGTCTCCATCATCCTGAAAAAAAATCCCCTCCCTATTAGCAGTTAGTTGTATTTTCCTCTCCCTGCACCCTCTCTCAGCCACTGATCTACTTTCTGTCTCCATAGATTTGCCTACTCTGGAGATTTCATAAAAAGGAGTCATATAGTATGTGGTCTTTTGTGGCTGGCTTCTTTCAATTAACATCTGTTTTCAAGGTTCATACGTGTTGGAATGTATAACAGTAGCTCATTCCACTTCTTCACTGAATAATAAATTTTCAGTGTACATATAAACAATATGTAGTGTATCTATTCATCGAAAGATGCACATTTGGGTTTTGGCCCATTTTGGCGATTATAGTGCTGCTATGAACGTTCATGTACATGCAAAAGAATAAAGCTGGACCCTTGTCTTCACCATTTGCAAAAATTAACTCTAAATGCATTAAAATCGTAAGAGTAATTAAAATCCTAAGAGTAAGACCTTAAATAATCAAACTGGAAGAAAACACAGGGGTCAATCTTAGATTTGTCAGTGACTTCTTGGATATGACACCAAAACCACAGCCACAAAAGCAAATATTTACACAAGTGGGTTTATTCAGACTTTGGCACATCAAAGGAAACAGCAGAGTGAAAAAGCAACCAATGGGATGGGACAAAGATTTGCAAACTATGTGTCTGAAACTGGGTCACTATCCAGAATATGTGAAGAACTACAATGTAACAAAAACCACAAGCCCCAAAAATACATGGGCAAAGGACATTTCTCCAAGGAAGATGCACAGATGGCCAACAAGCATATGAGAAGATGCTCATCATCACTGATCCCTGAGCAATGCAACTCAAAACCACCTTTTACCCATTAGGATGGCTGCTAACAAAAACAAAGTAACAACAAGCAACAAAACACTCAGCCAGGAGCAGAGACTTGAGAGGGAAATGAGCCCACCTCCTCCCTGAAAATCACCCTGATGCTGTGCTTCAAATTGGCAGCAGTCAGTCCCCATTTGGACTTGCCCCTTCCAGGTCTAGGGTTTCTACTGCAGTCTGGGGCTCCCAAGGAGTCTTTTTTGTTTTTGTTTTTGTTTTTAAATTTTTTAATGCTTATTTACCTTAGAGAGAGACAGAGCATGAGTGGGGGAGGAGCGCGCACACACACACACACACAGACAGACAGACAGACAGACAGAATCAGAAGCAGCCTCCAGGCTCTGAGCTGTCAGCACAGAGCCCAACACGGGGCTCGAACCCACAAACAGTGAGTTCATGACCTGAGCCGAAGTCGGATGCTCAACTGACTGAGCCACCCAGCGCCCCCAAAGGGGTCTTTTATTGAAAATTTCAGCTGCCCTGCCCCACTAAAGCAGTCTAGTATTCTCCAGTTTTGTGTTCGGGGGAATACGCTCATCATATTATGCATAACAGGTCTTGTTCACCAAAGCTCACTTCCATTCTGGGCCTCTCTAGACCCTTGCTCTGCTCCAGATCCCTGGGAACCCTGTCTACACTGCATGCATATGCACAATAAACACCCCTTCAGCAAGCCTGGGCAGTCCAGGCACCAGGGTGGGGAGCTAGGGCCTGGGCCACCTGCATACCTTCCAGGGCGGAGGGAGCCCAGCCCTGCTAGAAGTCATTCCTTGAACAGCACCTACAAATTGGCAACACTCATTCACCAGTTAGACTTGCTGCTGATTGAGTCCCTCCCAGGTGTCTCTTATTGGAGGGTTCCACAGCCAGCCAGTGGCTAGAAGTGAGGCATCCTCCAGCCCTGCCTTCAAGGGGAATATGCACATTTGTGTTCCCTACAGCTTGCAGTTAGGCATAGGCCTTGTCCCCCAAGAGCTTGCTTCTGTGACCTGACCTCTCCAGACCCTTGCTGTCTTCTAGATCCAAGGCAACCCTGAGCTGCTCCGCAGAGTGTGTGCACAGTAACATTCTTTTAGGAAGACTTGGGAAGCTGGGACCCTCCAGCTGTGGAGCTAACGCCCATTCAGCACCACCTGCATAGACTTAAGTGTGGAGGGAACCCATTCCTGAAATCTCTCTTAGGCAGCCACTGTAATGGGTGGAAGTGAGTCCCCCTGTACATTGACTGCCTGTTCAAATCCCTGGCTTCTACAATGTGGAACAAGAAATGAGGTAGAGCTAAAATAAAACAAAAACACTTATTTGGTGTCTCTGGATTATAATTCAGGGAACACAAATTAGGGCAGCACCCCAAATTATGTCCTCCACCAGGGAATGAACATTAAGGTTTTTTAAGACAAAGAGAATGGTTTATGTGTTATTTATAAAAATTTGGATTGATGTTGACAGCAGAAAACTAATCTTGGCTGAATAATTGTTTGCTAAGGCTATCACTAAACAAAAGCTCTTACTGTAGCAAGTTGCAGGTGTTGGGCCAGAGTCCTGGGGACGTTTGCAGTCTGGCCCAGTTCAAAATTTATGGTTTCATTCCATGAGGACATGGGTAAGGCCCATTTCCTTAATGATCTCCCATCTCCATATTAAAACCTGTCAGCATAGTGACTACATTTAACTTCACCTTTCACATTTCCCCTTTCAATCAAGACCTTTCTCTGTATCACTGACCAACTATAGATTTTCTTGTCCCATGTCATTGAAATGGACCAGACCCAGCAAATCAGGTCCCACATCAGAGGATGTTTTAAGTCTCTGATACTGTTTCAAAGAGTCACTGTAGTTAGGGTTAGGCCACATTCAAGTAACAAGGCAGCAGTCGGGAAATGGTTCTTAGACAGTTTCCTCGTCTGGGAACTTTATTAAGCCACCTGGAGGTCAGATGAATCAACCCATTGAGTGGTCATAATCTTGGTGGTTGTAGAGGTTCTGGATTCCAAAACCACCAGCCCATTAAGTGGACCTTTCTTACCAAGGTGATGAGCCTAAGAGAGCAATGACCAATTATAATGTGTAAAAACCTCATGGGCATTACACATAGTAATCTAAATAACTAGTAAATTGTTAAGAATGTTGAATTAAGTCTCTAAGCAGCCTAATAAATGTGTCAGTGCAATAGAGCAGATCTAAGGAACTAAAAAGAAACTTACATCAGTTTATCAAGAATTGAAATTGGAGGGTACATTTATCTGTTACTGTTCATTGGTTCATCAAGGTCATTTCATTCATTACTAGGAAAAGCATGGTTTGTACAGTACTCAGAAAGTCCTTCTTCAGGAAATAACTTTTTTTGGTAAGTCAGCAAGGAAAGTACAGTTCCATATTTTTAATACGATGGAATCCAAAGTACAAAATGCAAGTCATTGCTGACTGCTCTTTTTATAAGGTGTATGTAGAGGCTGCTTTTAGGCAACCAACTTGAACAATGGAAACCTAAGTAAAGTAGAAGGGCCCACAGTGACCCCCTGGCTGGATACAAATAGGCCCATTAGGTGACTCACCTCACATCCTTATATCCATTAGCCCTAACTGACCAATGGGTTACTTACACCTGGACATAGGTACCAGGTACCAAAGAAGGACAATTCCATACCTTCCCATAGCTCCTCACTTTCTCCCTTACCTGCAGCCACCCACAACTGCCTCATCGCAGGCAGCCTCTCCTTTGCTCTCCTGCCCATTGCTCCCTTGCAGAATATGCAATAAACTTCTATCTTCTTTCTTCTGCCTTGGGTGAATTCTTTCATCGCCCACACTGCTGGACTCCACCTGATTGGGTTGCCCCACGATGTACAGTTAAGCTAGCATGGTTATGACTAGGAAAAATTGAGACAAGGTATAGGAATAGCTTACTGTAACAACTAAAACTGATAGGTAACATCTATAGGCTTGTGGATCTAATCAGCAGTAACGTTTGGGACTAAAGTTATAGGTAAGACCTATAACTTACCTAGTTATAGGTAAGACCAAGGAGTTTCAAACAGCATGAACAGATTGGAGTTTCTGGTGGCAGATGTAACACAGAGGTCTCCCCTTTTTTAATCTACTGAGAAATGCAGATAAGAGTGTTGTCTCTACAAAACAGAGAAACAAACAAACAAACAAAAAGTAACAAGCAGCAGCAAGGAAAATGTTCTGCAGGTCTGGTCCAGTCATCTTGGGAACATTGTCTCTTTCAGCTGTTGTCTGCTTCAATTCCCAAAAATCTGCTTTCAGGTCAGTTGGTGTGCAGGTCCAGTCAGGGGTCAATACTTTCCTTAAATGTGACACCTGAATCCCAGAGTCTGTTCCTTGGAGTTTGGTAGCATGAGGATTGTTTAACAGCTTGAATAGGGTCTTTCCATTGGGGTTGAAGAGAGTCTTTCTGAAGATGCCTTTTCCAGTAGATGAAGTCCCCAAGTTATAAGGTGTGGTGTTTAAGGTCTTTTTCTCCTGGAGGCAAACTGGAAAGACTGCTCTACCAAAGCATGGTTATTTTGAATAGAAGCAATTAGAAGCAATAGAAGCTTTCATAAGGTCAAAATATGTCTCCTTTTATCAACTGTGGATCAAAGAAGCAGGGGTTAGGTATATTGGACATGCTGTTACAAGAGGAATAGATTCTTACTGAATTATGCAAATACATACATTGTCATGAAAAATAAGGATATTTAGTAAGAGTTTCAGAATTCTGGAGGGATCAAGTAGGAAAAAAAAGATAAATGTTTCAAACTTGGTTGTGAAGATGCACTTTACCAAAATAATGTAGGTTATAAATAACTAAGGGAGAAGAGAAACAGGGATCCTCTCAATCTGGAAAACAAAACACTAAAACAATTATTTTTCCATTCATGTCTTAGAAGTTTTTAGTTATGTGTTTATAACTTAAGTTCAGTGTTATGATCCTAAATTTATCAAAACCTGTGTTTTAGTGTATTTTTCAAAATCTTTCTCATGAATCTCTTTGAAGATGAAGCACTTACAACAACTACCTATAAAAAACTGAAAATAGCAATGGTTAGGGGCACCTTGGTGGCTCAGTCTGTTAAGTGTCTGACTTTGGCTCAGGTCATGATTTCATGGTTCATGGGTTTGAGCCCTGCATCGAGCTCTGTGCTGACAGCTCAGAGCCTGGAGCCTGCTTTGGATTCTGCGTCTCCCTCTTTCTGTCTCTCTCTGCCCCTCCCCTGCTTGTGCACTCTCTCTCTCTCCCTTCTCTCTCTCTCTCTCTCTCTCTCTCTCTCTTTCTCTTTCTCTCAAAAATATATAAAAAAACATTTTTAAAAATAGCAATGGTTAGAGATCTAATGAGAATTCACTAGGATGTAATTGACAAGGAAATTTGGTTATTTCTGTGACACATAACATTTTAAGATAATAACTAAAATTGTGACTGAAAACATTATACCAGGACATATCCAAATTTTAGGACTTTTATATACATTTCTAGAACACTTATATACTTATACAAATACATCATTAAGGCTTAATATCACCTTTTTTTGGGCTTAGTATCACTGCTTGACAATGTTTCCCATGTAATTTCACATATCAAATAACCCCGATTCATGTAAGATCTCCATTTTTATGAGAGAACAAATCTTTTGAGAAGTTCCAGGAACTCTCTGAGAATTCTTGTTTACTTTTAGGTCAAAAAGAATTTATTTAGAATTTGATTGTGGACAGTTTGTCAAAAATCAAAAGGTTTTGGACACTTGATCAAATAGGATTATAGATCATTATGAAACAATATTTAATTATCTATTTGGCCAAGAGACAAGAAAAGATTCTGGAGGCAAATACAAAGGGTCACATGGTTGTAAACAAAACTTAGCTCTCTAAGTACCCAGAAGACGCAGTATGTGAATAATCAAAGACCTGATGAAGACAAAACATAGAATCTTTGTTTTACAGGTAGATCCCCTAAAGGTAAATAAAAATCATTTACAATTTCTTATTTAGAGCAGACCAATAACCCAAGAAAACTTGTCCTTTTAGCAGAAAGAAAACCAAATTTTGTTGAAGCACCAGTGTACTTCTGGTATTAAAACTCGCTCTTTAGCTTAAATAAATCCATTCCAATCTTAGCTTGCCTATATATAAAATTCCCTTCTCAATATTCTGTTAACCTCCCTCCTTGGAAGCTACAGTATGAGATTTCGTTTGTCTCTAGATTCATCCTGCTCTGTTAGTCTGAGAATAGAACAGACAGGCAACGTTCCTCACGGTATTGGTGAAGGGGGTTGGTTGGTCTAAGTGGGGTAGGCAGAATAAAGATTTGAAAAATGGGACAACTTCTGAATTGATGGCAATATGGGAAGCTATCTTAGAATTCCCAGCTTTGCAGGTAGTTACAAGAAGTTGAAGTTCTTTTAAATAAAGATTGCTGCTTGGATGGGGCACCTGGGTGGCTCAGTCAGTTGAGTGTCCAACTCTTGATTTCGGCTCGGGCAATGATCCCAGGATTGTGGGATTGGAATGGAACCCCACATTGGGCTCTGCACTGAGCATGGAGCCTGCATTCATTCTCCCTCTCTCTCTCTCTCTCTCCCTCCGATCTCTCTCCCTCTCCCTCTCTGTCCCTCTGCCCCTCTCCCCTGCTCTGCACTCTCTCTCAAAAAAAAAAAAAAAAAATTGCTGCTTGGCTGCAAACCTGAAAAGACAAGGCAACAAAGTATGTATGAGCCTATCATAGGGTGATTACAATTTAGCCTTCAGAAGCTATCAGTGTGCATACAGAACAGAAAAAGTGGGTTTTTTTATATTGGCCTTTTCAGTTGGCTGTACAGACTCTTTCGTCCATCAATGTATGATGATATAAGAGCAGCGGCTTTTAAGCATGTTGGATCATTCCACAGTAAGAAATACTGTATATTCCTAGCACACACATATACACACACATATGACCATGTAAGTAACTGGAATAAAAGTGTGAATTGTGTTTCTGGCAGATGGACTAAGTTAAACTTACTTGCTAGATGGGCAAGTCATTTACTAAGGACTTTATTGTATGCTGTAAAGATCCTTTAAAACTGTTCTTAAAGTCATTTTGTTGATTACAAGCTTCTGCATATCAATCAAAGAATGTATTCCACTGTATCCAAAAGATCTGAAATCCTCTTGTTTAGAGGCACCCCTTCAGGGCGAATGCACTCCAATGTTTACAGCAGCACTATCTTGACAATAGGCAGAGTATGGAAAGAGCCCAAATGTCCATCGACGGATGAATGGATAAAGAAGATGTGGTATATATGTACCATGGAGTATTAACTCGGCAATCAAAAGGAATGAAATCTTGCCATTTGCAACTACGTGGATGGAACTAGAGGGATTATGCTAAGCGAAATTAGTCAGTTGGAGAAAGGCAAATATCATATGACTTCACTCATGTGAGGACTTTAAGATACAAAACAAATGAACATAATGGAACAAAAATAATATAAATACAGGGAGGGGGACAAAACATAAGAGACTCTTAAATATAGAAAACAAACAGAGGGTTGCTGGAGGGGTTGAAGGAGGGGGTTGGGCTAAGTGGGTAAGAGGCATTAAGGAATCTACTCCTGAAATCACTGTTCCACCATATGCTAACTAACTTGGATGTAAATTAAAAAATAAATGAATTATTAATTTAAAAAGATAATAAAATAAAATAAAAATAAAGGTGCCCCTTCATGTGGGCTCATCAAAGTTAAAGCTTTCCCAGCGTGGCCTTCACCTACAAGCATATGAATAAGTTGGTAGAGGTCAGAATAACCAGGTTGACAAGTTTGAGTGATCAACTTCTTTAGCAAAGCCTACAGAGTCCTCCAGGGCATTAGGAAATTCCTTAATAATACTTTGCACGTCAGCCTTAGTACAAGGGTTGCAAGAGACAGGGAGTTCCTAAATCTCCTTCCTCAGGTTTTACCTTAAAGGGTGCTTGAATGACTGGGGAGCTTGGCGGAACTTCAAGGTCCTTGTTACAGTTTCAGATGCAGCTAAGCTGGGGTATAGACATGGAAAACAGGGAGAGGTGGAGAAGGAGTAGTGAGCTCTCAGTGGCTGGTATCTGAGAAAGGTCAGAGTTGGCTTTAGAGAGCCTGTAGTTCACTTCCTGTAAGGAAGCTGTAACAGAACCAATGTGCGTTGCCTCCTTGGTGAGTCACAGAAACTGCACCAAGTTTGAGATGTCACACAAAGAACACTTCATTGGCAGCAAATAAAGAGATCAAGGGGAATGGCTTCCACAGCTGTGACTCCCAGAGCAAGGGTGGATGAGTTCCTTTTATTTAGCCTCAGGATGAATATTCAGATAGGGAAGGCCTGTCATCTGATGCAGAGCTGGGCATAGGGCCCCACAGGCCCCTTAAGGAAACAGGCCTGTACACATTGTACGTTATGTGAATGAGGCTCGTGCTCTTCCCTGGGCCAAGATTTTAGTATTATAATGAGGTACAGGTAGTCGTCTGTCATTCTAGAGGTCACTCCATGGTCCATCTGCACAGGGTGAGTCGGGGGTTATGCTCACACTGGTCTGGGTGGTCTGGGCCTGCTGGAGGTCCTGTCAGGGCAGTCACTATGCCTTAAGGGGTGGTTTCACTTTCCATTTGCCTGAGTTAAGAGCTAAGCTGGAAGGAAGAACTTAAGGAAAAACATAGGACAAAGGGCAGTGAGTACAAGCAGGTGGGCAGTGAAGTTCAGGTCTTAGAATCTAACTGGTGACAGAGAGTTTCCAGAGAGTTTCACATCATGAGAGTGTTTAGAGGCCTGAAAATACCAATGAAAATATGCTTCCCATTCATTTTGCTTGGTTTTGTATCCCTGTTTTTATTACACATGCAAATAAGTAAATTTTAGAATTGCAAAGGATCCCCAAAGTGGCCACTGTCATTCAAAATATTTTTAAAGTTTATTTATTCATTTTGAGAGAGAGAGAGTGAGCACACTGGACCGCAAGAGGGAAGGGGGCCAGAGAAAGAGGGAGAGTGAATTCCAAGCAGGCTCCCTGTGCTGTCAGTGCAAAGCCTGATGTGGGGCTTGAACCCATGAACCTTGAGATCAGGACCTGATATCAAGAGGGGGATGGTTAACAGACTGAGCCACCCAGGCACCCCAGCCATTGTCATTTTAAATCACTCTTAGTAATATAGGTCCATCGTGACAAAAGCTCACCGGAGGAACTATAATATTTACACATAAAACCACCTGGAGTCCCAGATGGGGGCTGCCCTTTAGGTGGCGATTTTTGGGATTAAAAGTTCCAGAGAATCCTCACTAGATAATGCCAGACACGAGAGTGTTAATCCCCTATAGAAACTGTAAAGACAGAGAAGTGTCAGTCTTTTATGAGAAGCCCTTACAGGTTAGAGTCTGGACAGAGAAGTGTTAATCCCCTGTGAGAAACTGTGTGGAACAGAATCCAGGCACAGAAGTGTTACTCCTCTATCAATTCGGGCGCCAGAAAGACACCCAAAGAAAAGTGAGAACCTCAACCAAGGAGGAAGACTCAGCCTAATGGAGTCTCCACAGGATCCGGAGCCACGGCCACGGAGCACGGAGCATAAAGCGCTCGAGCAGGTACCATGCTTGCATCGGGCGGTGGCACCAAATTGACACAGTGTGTAGCTTTGGATGCCAATCCTGCTGACATGAGAAAAGTCCACCGAGAACCGAGGCAGAGCTAAAGTAAAACAAAAGCGTTTACTTGGGGTCTAGAGTTGCAACTGAGAGAACAGATCTGGACAGTAACCCAAATTGTAGCCTCCCCTGGGGAGCAAAAGTCAAGGAGTTTCAAAGACAAACAACAGTTTGTATGTGTTCTTTAAAAGAATTCTGATGTGTGGTGATAGCAGGAAACTAATCTTGGCTGAGTACAACTGCTTCCTAAGGTTGTCACTAGACAAAGACCTTACTGTCCCAAGTCCCAAGTGTTTGGGCTGAGTCCTTGGAATGTTTGTGGATGGGCACAGTTCTAAGCTCATTTCGTCTGATGAGGACAAGCATGGGGCCCATTGCATCATGGCCTCAGGTTTACATTTTAAAACCACTTGACATACAAAGTACACCATTTTGCTTTACCTTTCACAGCAGCAACAAGGCTCACAGGGGTCTCTTACTGGAGGATACCCAAGCCAGCCTGCCTAATCCAGCTCTGGAAAGGCGGTGCAGATTGCTTTCAGGGGGAGTATAAACACTGTGTGGCTCAGAGCTTGGAATCAGGATGGCCCTTTCCTGAGACCAAGCCGCTTGGGATGCAGGTCCTGATCTGTACTAATCTACACAAATACATACAGTTCTGGGATGCCTAGCTGGCTCAGTAGGTAGAGTATGAGGCTCTTGATTTCAGGGTCGTGAATTTGAGTCCCATGGTGTGTATATATTACTTAAAAAATAAAAATCTTTAACAAATGCACTTAAAAAAATAAAATCTTTAAAAAATGCACATAATCACTGAAGGACTGAGGACTCTGGAAGCGTTGCGTGGGTGGACAGGAATTGGGGAGTGGTGCACAGGATGGTCAAGGTATCTTCCATTAAGAGATACCCAGGAGACTTGGTGGCTGGAGAAGCCCAGAAACCCATCAGGCAGCCAGTCCAAATGGAGACTAACAGCTGCCAATTTGAACCTGTCACCTCAAAAAAATTTTACCAGTGTGGACTCTCTCCACCCTGAGGCCATTCAGGTGTTCTTCTCAGAACCACAGGGGCCCTGCAGTGTGTCCAGGCTGTCTGACCAGGTATGGTGACACAGGGCATGGAAGGGGTACTATGAGGAGAGGCTGGGTCATTGGAGCTAGTTATTTGGGTCCTGGCATCTGCCTTATTCCATATCAAGTGTGACCCCACCAGGCAGCCAGTCCAAAAAGAGACCGGCTGTCGCCATGTTAAATCCTTAGCCTCAGAAAGATTGCAGAGCAAGGATTCCCTCCAACCTGATGCCACTCAGGTGGACAGGGTCCTCCTGGAACCTCACAAGCCTGCCCTGCCTCCTGCAGGCCAAGGCTGGCTAAGTGTGGCATACATCTGCATGTTGAGCCGTGGACCAGGAAAAAGGCAGCTCAAGTTCGAGGCTCTGTCAGCGGAACAGGATATTTAATTAAGGTCCCTTGCATCTGCCACATTCCAAGCCATATACCACATTCCCCGGAAGGAGGAGCTGGAGGAAACTGGTTGCCTTGCCAGCCTCAGGTGGGGTCCTGGCGACCCCTGCACGGCCCTGCTGGCTGAGGCATCCTCCACCAGGGGACACCTGGGAGCATGGATGCTGGAGAGGCCAGGAATGGGCCAGGCGGCCAGGCCAGCAGTGGAATGACTGCCCCCACTTTAAAGATGCCACCTCAGAAGATTTTCTGGTGTGAGACTCCTCCACCCGGCAGGCTGTGCAGGTGCTTTGGCACCAGGAGAATCTCTACAGGCCTAAAGGGCCCTGTTTGATGTACGAGGGGTGCGTGCTGCGCATGTGCAAGCCCAGGCAGGGACACGGGGAACATGGGACAAGGCTCAGTAGGTGCTTGCACACCGCCAGGAGCTCACCAGGCCTGGAGGGCCCGGGCTGATGTCCCTGGGCCCGGGGGGTACATGGTGCGCATGTGTGAGCCGCTCACGTCAGAGGAGCCAGGGACCCAGACTGGGGCAAGGGTCCGGAGAGGCCGGGTTACTGGTTCCCATGGTCAGTGGCCGGGAGGCATGTGCGTCATTGCAGATACCTACATTCCCAAATGCACAGGTTCCTCCTGAGCCCTGACATGGAGGAATCTGGGGGATTCCTGGGGGACTGGGGGGAGGTGAGTGAGATGTCCGCCACTCTCTGATAAGGGACACCTGGGGACACTGACCGATTTCTGGAGGAGTATGGAAACCATCCAGCAAGCTGGTCCCGTTGAGCACTGTAGGTCCCTTGTATCCAAAGGAGTCTCTGACAAGGTTTTGGTGGGTGGATTTTCCACACCATGAAGCCATTGTGTTGGCCCTGGAGGTGCAGAGTTTTCTGTACCCTGGGTGCTCCATGCAGGGTGAGGGCAGCTCAGAAGCTACAGACTGTGTCTGCAGGGGCAGACTCGGCTCTGGGGATGCAAACAACAGTCCTGGGACAGGGCTGTGTGGGCTTGGGTCATTTCATGGATTGGGGGCCATGGAGGATGTCTGGCATGTGCCTCCCTCCAGGCTCCTGCCTACACGGGGTGCATATTCCTGCTGTTGGGAAGCCTGGACAGGGTCTGGACTGCTTTGTCAGGGCAGCGCTGCTACGGATGATCTGGGTGTTCTTGAAGAAACACCCGAGGGCTTGTGTGGTGGCCATGCTTGTGACCCAATCAGGCAGCCAGCCCGATAAGGGACTCTGCGCTGCAAATTTAAACCTGTCGCCTCAGAAGGAAAGTTTTGCTGTGGACTTTCCCTTCTCTGAGCCCATTCAGGTGGTTGGGGTTTCCCCTGAACCCCACAAGCCCTGAGCACCTCTTGCAGGCAAAGCCAGCTGAGGTGCTGAGGCCTGCTAAAGCTCAGGCCCCTCGGTCTGGGGAGCCCCTGTACCTGGAAAAGGGCAGACGTAGGGAGAGGCTGGTCACCTGAGCCGGCTATTCGGTGTCCCTGGCATCTGCCTCATTCTAAGCCCTGTCCTACATTCCCTTTGAAGGCAGAGCTGCAGGAAATTGGGCGGCCTGGCCAAGCCGTGTTGTGCTGGTGATGTGCCAGGCTAATGCAACTGGCCTGGGCATCATTTCATGAGAGGCACATGGGGGCGCTGATTCTGGAGTAGTCCAGGGCCGGCTCAGGTAGCTTGACCAAAGGTGGACTGACTGCCTAAAGTTCACTGCTGCCATCTCACAGGTTTTCAGGGATGGGATCCCGCCCACCAAGGAGACTATGACGATGTTTCAGCATCTGCAGGGGCTCCATTAGCCTGGGGCGCCCTGGCTCACCTCCACGGCTGAGGGAAACACACTGAGCATACGCGAGAGCCACAAGGCAGGGGAGTCAGGGCCACAAAAGGCAAGTGTCTGGAATAGGGGCTAGGGGGTACACACATGCACCTGATTCCAAGAACTAAGTGACACCCATGTACACATTCCCCCTGTAGGTAAGGCTGAGGAGTCTGGACTCCCTGGCCAGCATGGGGCCTACGATGCCACCTGTGTGTCCTTTACCAAGAGACACCTGGGAGACTTGATGCCCGGGAAGTCTGGGGCACCATGGGCAGCAGGTCCAAGTGAGGACTGACTGCTGTTCATTCAAAGCAGCAGCTTCAAAAAGGGTTCTTGGAGGTGGGTTCCCTCTGGCCTGGAGCTCTGTGGGAGTCATGGGACTGACCCAAATTCCATAGGCTTTGAAGCACCCTCAGTGGGTGAAAGGCTGCTCGCTTCATCCCCCAGAGCGGGGCAGTTCAGGGGAACCAGGGATCTGGAACACGCCAGTGTATGCTCTTCACCTGGGTGTCCTTTCGGGGTTTGATGCCTCTGCTCGGTTTTAAATGCTTACCTGCAGAAACGGGTACCTGCCTTTGCAGGCTGTTTTGTCTGGGGAAGCAAATTAATGCTTAGAGTGGTAGTTTCTCTTGGCTGGCAATTATTTTCACCCTCTTTCACAAGCCATATTTGCAGGCAGGGTATTATCTTTCGATGAGGCGATAAACAAATAACGCACTCCAAACCCGTGTTTGATTAACCACTATAGAGGTTAAGACAGTGGAGATGGAAGGAGTAAAATCCCTGTTAGGTTCCTGTATCATTCCGTGAGTTAATACTGGGGAGACGTAGCTTAGCCAAGTAGCACTCACGTCCATCCGCCGGTACAAGAGGAAAAGTGGCGTGCTGGTGAGGCTCGCTGCTATGGGACGCGGGAGCTGGTGCTGGGGGACAAGTTGATCTTTTCAGGAGGCGGCTGCTGGACAGTCACCACTGCCAGTAAGAGGGTCCCCTTCACCAGGGTAAGAGCGAATAGCCCCAGGGTTTTCAGACAGCTATTTTAGAAACGCAAAATGTACCCTTGCCCAGACTGAACCTTCTTGGAGAGTCCTCAGATGCTCCCGGTATTTATGGTCTACGTACATTTGCTTCTACACGTTTCCATTGGTAAGCTCCCAGCGAGGCCTCTCGGCAGCTGCAATACTGAGTTCTCATGGGGTAGACCAGAGGGGATGATGGCGTCCTGACACACCTTGCTTCGTATATCCGAGCAAAGTTACTTTTAAAGACCACCCTTTTCGGTCTTTGTCTGAAAGAAGTGGATTTGGAATCACCAGTGTGATACACATCCGCCTACCCTGGGACTTTACTTACACCCTAATGAATAGTAAGTTAACTCCCTACACAAATCTAAGTTCACGGAAGTACCACTCCTGTGATTCTACATCACGTGCGATCTTAATCACAATCGTATTTTGCGAGAACTATTCCTTTGGTGCCGATTCTTTTATACCATGATTTAGATGCCAGCTTGTTTAAGCAACCCTATTCCTAATAATATCAGTATGATCATCACAAAGACTCTTAACGAGGTACCATATCCAGTCACCAAATGACCAAAATTTAACCTCCTTAAGTCACTCAGTTTAACTTCCTTGTCAATGACGTTTCCAAGGAAAGATCATTTTCACGAGGAACTAGGGGTAGGAGCTTGCGGAGCCCTATCAAGCACCTGCTAAACTGCCTTAACTGCAGAATTCAAGGCTGTCGCTATTTTAGGGAATGCATGTGGGGTTTTTTTTTAAGGGTTTTTTTTTTTTTTTTTTTTTTTTTTCACTTTGAGAGGGAGAGCATGCGCACATGGGTGTGCGATTCGGGGAGAGGCAGACAGAGAGAATCCCAAGCTGACTGTGCACTGCCAGCACAGAGCCCAAAGCAGGGCTTAACTCAGGAACCATAAGATCATGACCTGAGCCGATACCCAGAGTCAGACCCTTAACCGACAGAGCCACGCAGGCACCCGGCCTGTTTTTATTCTCTTTCCAATTCCTGCAAAGTGATTTTGACTTTGTTTCATTTTCCAACTGTTTCTTGACTTAGCATTTCTAAGGTATGATTTCCATTTATTAGTTCTAAGAGGTTCACTGTGAAATGTTTCTCCCATTAGTTTAATACATCCTTTGTCTTCTCTTGACCTTGAATAGCATCTTTTCCTTCTAGTGACCCTTGCATTACCTGGTCTGCATTTACCCGTTCCCTCACGTTGTGTGCCTTATTTTTCCCTTCACTCCAATGGGTTAGGCTGAGGTTTGGCTTAGAGCACACTGTCTTGGTCCAGTTTCCCATATTATAGGTCACTGGCTGAGGAGGCAAAAGGCCACAGTCACAGGTACTTGTATCCTAGGTTTAGACAAGTTTCTACTAATAGAGACATTTTGGTTCCATTCCATGAAATATATCCTCAAGAACATGTTTTCCTGCTAGCATAGGGGGCTTTCTGTGACCTGTCGTCTCCATTCTCTCTGTCTCTTTTAAATGTGTATTTGTTTTTGAGAGAGAGAAAGAGAAAGAGAGTGCCTGATCTGAGGAAGAGCAGGGAGAGAGAGAGAGACAGAGAGAGAGAGAGAGAGAGAGAGAGAGAACACCAACAAGGTGCCAAGCTCAGAGTGGAGCCTGACGTGGGACTCAGTCTCTCAAACTGTGAGATCATGACCCGAGCTGAAATCAAGAGTCAACGTTTAACCAACTGAGCCACCCAGGCGCCCCTCTACTCTCTCTTTAGATACTGGGGAACCTCAAGTGTGGGAACCCAATGGCATGTTCCTTCCTTTAAGTGCCAATGTCCATTTCATAGTTTCCCAAGGAATCGCAGTCATCAGGATGTGTGGCATCTACTTCTGGTAAGGTTGTTATCACTGGTGATCAGTATTGCCCTGACGTTACAGCTATTTCAACAGTATTCCACGTATCAATCAATCTGAAGTGTACCGTTGCACAATCTACAGACAGAGAAATGCTGGTTTTTTGGTGTTTCATTATCTTTAGCATTTTCTCCAATGGCTTTATGTCAAATTCCCTGTTTTATTTATTTCCATGTGAAATTCATTGTGCATTTTATTGCTGATCTATGCATCTGTGTACCCCTTGATGACAAAGGTGCCATTTCATATCTGTTAAATAGAGATTGCTTGGTCTCAAAAATTTTATTTTAATGTGATTTGATCCATTTGTTATTGAGAAAACATGGCTGCCATTGTTTCTCCAGTTAAATCATCTGCCAGTCTAGCAAGGAACTGTAAATGCTTCCTTCCTTTTGGCAAATCTCTTTTTGGCATAGGTTGTAAATTGAGCATTAGTAAGGATGGATACAATGAAGCATAGTTTGGGCATGATATCTGGCTTGAAACAATTAAATTTCAAGGTATATGCTACTATTTTAGGCTCCAGTATGACCGGGAGAGGTTTATTAACATAGGTTCCCATATTCGTGTGATAGAGATCTCTGGTGTGAGAGAGAAGCCTGACATACACTGTGTACTATGAAAGATAATAATGTGTCCTAGACTAAGTTTCCTGTATGTCCTCTATATACCTTATATGTGTCCTTGCTCTTTCAAAGTCTGGACACGGGGTCCATGGATCTATGTTCATTTTCTAGTAGGGAGTATGGGTTAAACAGTGTCATTTAGGAGTGTTGAAAGCAACATAAATTTTTGCTTAAACAAGCCATTACACCTTTCAATTGATTCAGAGGCAGCTGAGTTGTAGGGTGAATGGAAATTCCACATTGTACCTTGTTCTTCAGCCCATTCTTGTATTAGCTTTCCTGTGGAGTGGGTGCCATGTTGTGCTTTTATGATAGTTCAGATACCATTGTAAGCCATCCACAGTTCTAATGCTCTGATTATAGATTTTGATCATTTTTTTCTCCAAGAATAGGATAATCCTATTCCTGACCATGTGTCTACAATGGTGCATACATAGTTTATTCTTAGATACAGGTTCTATATAATCATTTGCATAATTTGGAAGGATCTGTCAGCTTTGATATAATCTGGATTATTCATTAATGACTCCCAAGACTTAAACTTTCAGCAATTCTCATTTTTAAATTTGAAATTGGATGTATTTGGTGCCTACACAAGTGGATTTATTAGCCCTAACCTACTCCCTGGCTTATGTTCCACCTGAATGCAGAGCTCAAATATATGGACTGCATTGGCAGGGTGGGGCCCCCAGGCTGGCCATGGTATCATCAATGAGGGATTCCTAAGAGCAAAGGTTGCTGGAGCAGCCCCACAATCCTCAGAAATTGAGTCCAAATGGGGACTCCCTCACTGTACCCAATATGCAGCTGGTGCTTCAGGGTGATTTTATTTTATTTTTTTTTTTATTTTTTAATTTTTTTTTTCAACGTTTTTTATTTATTTTTGGGACAGAGAGAGACAGAGCATGAACGGGGGAGGGGCAGAGAGAGAGGGAGACACAGAATCGGAAACAGGCTCCAGGCTCCGAGCCGTCGGCCCAGAGCCCGACGCGGGGCTCGAACTCACGGACCGCGAGATCGTGACCTGGCTGAAGTCGGACGCTTAACCGACTGCGCCACCCAGGCGCCCCTTCAGGGTGATTTTAATGATGGACCCACTCCACACTGGAGCCTATGCAAGTGTTTGGGACCAGGTGGCGGCTTCACTAGCTGTCTCAGGCAATCTGAAGGAGGCTGAACTGTGCACACTCAAGCAACACAGTTCAGAATAAAGAGGAACCTGGAACGGGCAGGGATCTGGGGAAGCCATGTCGAAGGGGCAATATTTGTGCATGTAAAGCATCTGCTTTCTTCTAATCCTTACCATCTACAAATGTGCATATGCCCCCAAAGGCACGGCTGGAGGACTCTGGAAAGGCTTCCAGGTCAGGGCCAGGCTGGGTGGTCAGATTTCCACCCGCCCCCCGCCCCCCATTCAGTGACTCCTGTAAGCCATCATGTATCCTGCTTCCAGTTTAAAACTGCCTCATCAGAAAGATTTTGGCAGGTGGGCTCCTTATGCCCAGGAGGCCAAGTAGGTGGTTGGGGACCAGCCTGAGCTGAATAGGCCTAGAAGGCCCCAGTTGCCCAAGGATGCCGCTGGGTGTACGCTGTACATGTGCGAACCAAGCAGGTCAGGATCGCCAGGGGTCCATTAAGAGAAAGTGTCAGGAGAAGCCTCATCATGAGAGTGGGCTGCTGTGGGTACAAGGCATCTGCTTAATTCCTAGACTAATTTAAACAAATGTCTAATCCCCTGGAAGGCAGAGCAGATTGGGACCAGGCTGACTGGCCGAGCATTTTACAATAAGTAAACCTGGGAGCCTTGAGTGCTGAGGAAGCCCCAGACCCTTCAGCAGTCAGTCCAAATAGGGACTGATTGTTCCATTTTAAAGCTGCCACCTTGGAGGGGGGAGGGGCGGGGTTGGGGGGAGGTGGACTCGCTTTGCCCTGGAGCCTATGGAAGTAGTTGGGGATGGTCCCTAGCTCCACAGTCTTGGAATGCTGGTGTTGTCCAATGGTGTCTGATGGGGTTCATGCTGCACGTGTGTGAGCCACACAAGTCCAGGCAGCCTGGGACCTGGCAAAGTGTAGGAGAGGTCAAGTCAGCAGAGCAGGCCATTGGATGTTCCTGGCAGCTGCCTAATTCCAACCTTTATCTACATAAATGCACATATTCCCCCTTGAGACAGAGCTGAAAAAATCTGGACTGCCCTTCCAGGGCCGGGGCTAGCCGAATAGCCAGAGTTCCCTTTTGTAAGAGACACTTGGGAATCTTTATTGCTGTAGAAGCCTGAGACCCCAACAGGAAGCCAGTCCGAATGGGGGCTGACATTTACCAGCACAACTGAAGCCTCAGAAAAATTTTTGGTGGTAGGCTTTCTCCCCCCAGGAGGCTAACAGGTTTTGGGGGACTGACCTGAGAACCATAGGCTGCTGGGGATCCAGTAGCCATGGGCCAGGTGACAGGGTCCAGACTGTGCTTATGGTAGCCATGCAGGGCAGGGTAGCTAGGGTATTTGAGGGGGCAATGTTGGGCAGGCCTGGGCATAGGAGGGGTCTATTGGTAGTACCTTACACAAATGTGCATGTTTCCCTTATAGGCAGAGCTAGAGGAATCTGGACTGCCTTGCCAGAGTGGGGCCAAGTGGATTTACCAGGTTACCCTCCAATATGAGATTCCTGGGATTCCTCCAGAAGCCCGGGACCCTATCAGGCAGCTAGTCCGAGTGGTAAATCACAACAGTTGCCAGTTTAGCCTGGAAGCTCAGAAATTTCTGTGGGTCAAGTCTCTTTACCCTAGAGGCTAGTGAGGGTTGGGGTCCTACCTGAACTCCACAGGCCTGGAGGGCCCAGGCAGCCAAGTGTTACTGACAGAGTGTGGTTGTGTGTGCATGGGCCACACAAGACGGGGTAGCCAGGAACCTGGAACAGGGTGATGTTAGGTCACATGACAGGGCGGGGGACCTGACATCTGCTGAATTCTAATGTTTATTCTACATAAATGGGCATATGCTCTTTGAAGGCAGAGCTGGAGGAGTCTAGACTTTTCCACGGTGGGCCCTGGTGGGATGGCCAGGTTACACTCCAATAATAGACACTTGTGACCCCTGAGAGCTGGAGAAGCCCAGGGCCCCCCAGGCAGCCAGTCTAAATGGGGATAAACTGTCACCAGTTATACACTGCCACCAGAAAGATTGATGGGGTGTAGTCTCCCTCTACCCTGAGGCAATTCAGGTGGTTGGGTCTGGAGTGTCCCCTGCAGCCCAAGAGTGGCTGAAGGCACTCAGGACATGATAGCCAGTGGTCTGGAACAGGGCAGTTTCCTGCCGGGGAGGGGTGGGGGGTGGGGATGGGCACAGGAAGGGGCTGTTAGGGCTGTCAACCTTAAAAAGAAAGCCACTTATTCTACTAGTAAAATCAGTTTATTCAGGAACAGGAGAAGAATTACAATTTAGGACAGCAAAATATGGCAAACCACAGGTATGTCTGAAAAGACAATTTATTAGGTTTTAGGAGGAAATAGGAGAGGGTTGTTTTGCACATAATTCATTGGAGAACAAGAGTTTGAGGTTGTGGTGGTTTCTCATGGCTCTAACTGGTGGTTAGTGCATTGTTGCTGGGAGAGACTTTCCTTTTCTCATAAAAAGAGGAGACAGGTTCCTATGCGAAATGTGTCCTCCCTTGTCAAGATAAGAATTATCTCCCTTCTTCCTGCCGGTTGTGCAGGCTGCAAGGAGTGGTAAGAGCATGGGAGCACCCCCGTCAGGCCTTCCCAACTCCATTTTATGAGGTTTCCTTTCATTTTCCCATTTCTCCCCTTAAAAAATTTTTTTTAACGTTTATTCATTTTTTGAGGGGGGGGGGAGGGGCAGAGAGAGGGAGACACACACACACAGAATCCGAAGCAGGCTCCAGGCTCCAAGCTGTCAGCACAGAGCCCGACATGGGGCTCGAACCCATGAACTGCAAGATCGTGACCTGAGCCGAAGTCAGACGCTTAACCCACTGAGCCACCCAGGTGTCCCCCCATGTCCCTCTTTTGACCAAGGGCGGGGAAGGTGTATAGACTGGACACTATGGAGCCACATTTGAATAACAAAGAAGGGAAGGAGGGAGGACTCTTCAAACAAACTACCTGATTTCTTTTTTCTTTTTTTATAAGACATTTTTCCTTTTTTTATTATTTTTAAAAGAAATGTTTATTTTTGAGAGCGTGCATGTGAGCGGGGGGAAGGGCAAAGGGGGACAGGTTCCAGGCTCCGAGCTGTCAGCATACAGTCCAATGTGGGGCTCGAACCCACGGACTGTGAGATCATGACCTGAGCCAAAGTTGGATACTTAGCCGACTGGGCCACTCAGGTGCCCCTGATGTCTATTTCTCATCAAGGTGGTGAGCAGTGGAGATCATCTCAAAGCACCGAGCCAGCATTGCCCTATTTGGTGCATCACTTCTGCAGAGATTTGGCATGTAGCAACGTTTAAAATGGGTTATACAAAATGAGACAAGGAGCAGAATAATGCTCTGAAAGTAGGAGCCCAAACCTGAAGGTAACCAGCTAAATCGAGAAAAAGACCATGGATTGGGATGGAATTTGTTGTAGCCAATATGCTTGTTTTTTGATTTTATGCATTGGGTTTCTTCTTCCTCACAGGAATTTATCCATGTGTGACAGTGGTATTTGCTGTCACACCAGCACCTTCCTGTTCAGTAAGTGGGTAATCAAGGGCCATGTGATTGTCTGAAACTGCTTTAACCAACAAGTGATCACTGTTAGGCTGTTACTATTGGGTTGAGGCTAGCTCCCCTAACATTAGGGAGAGATGATTTATCGTGCACTCCTTGGCCCTTACTCCAATCTGTGGGAGAAAGGCTCTCCCTATGGAGGCAAACCCAGAGTCGTGTGCCTCATGGAAGTTCCCATTTAAGGCAGCTGTAGAGGCTCGGTGAGATGGACCAGTAGGAGATTTTTGATTTGTTATGGATTTTAACAGGGATGATTAAATATCCCAATATGCGTTGACCTCTGATTTGACAGCTGTCTAAACATTTGTACACCCCTGGGAAATGCTGTCCACCACAAACCAAAATGAACTTGATGGAGCATAGGAGCCTCCAACTTTGGTCTAGTTATTATTGGACTCACAAGCTAGAATTTTTTTGAACCGCTTCTAGCCATGGGTGAGAGCAAATGGGATGACATTCCATAAAAGGCTATTACTTCTTAAAGGAGTCTTTTCTAAAATCCTCACAAAAAGGTGTCACCCTGGTCGTATTTACCTTCGGTTGAGTGGAACAGATTGTATTTAGGAAAAGAATGTCCGGGAGGCACGGGTTATCCGATTGACAGGGGCGGAAGTGTTCGGTTGAGGCAGTACGGGTTGTGACTGAGGAAAGGTTGAAACGAGGTATGGGACAGCTTGGTTGTTAACAACTTAACCTGACAGGTAATATCCATAGGCTTGTGGGAATAATAAACAGTGGCATTTGGGACTGAAAAATTAGTTATAGGGAAGACCCAGGGGTCTCTGACACCGTGAACGGATTGGAATTTCTGGCGACAGATCCAATAGTCAGAGAGGTTTCCCTGTTTTGCAGTAGGCTGACAAAGGCAGATAGCAGGGTTTTCTCTTAAAGAGGGGGACAAGTGTGAGGCTGTAGTCACCAGTGGGGGTGCAGATGTCAGTTCACAAGCTCCTCAGGAGCGTCCCACGTGTAATCTGAAGCTGGCCCCCACACTGAGGGCAGCAAGGGACCAAAGAAAAAGGCAGGGCGCTGCAGGTTGGTAGGAGGCAGTTTAATAAGCAAAGGGAACTGGGGGCACCTGGGTGGCTCAGTCAGTTAAGTATCTGACTTCAACTCAGGTCATGTATGATCTCATGGTTTGTGGGTTTGAGCCCTGTGTTAGGCTCTGTGCTGACAGCTCAGAGCCTGGAGCCTGCTTCGGATTCTGTGTCTCCCTCTCTCTCTGCTCCTCCCTGCTCTCTCTCTCTCTCTCTCTCTCTCTCTCTCTCTCTCAAAAATAAATAAACATTAAAAAAAATAAGCAAAGGGAATTTACACACAAGGCTATCCTGGGCAGCAGCAGGACCAGTAGATCTCTCTACCCACCCCGCCCCCCTCAAATCATAAAAGTTCATATTGAAGACTTACCTGGCTTCAGTCACATATACCATCCACGTGGTCCCAGCACCACATCCCTATCTCAAGGCCATGTCCTTGGAGCTTCTGAAAGTGGGGAAAGCAAGTGAAAACCACATTCCAAAAATGAGGCAGGCGGGCGGGGGGTAGGGGGAGGAACCTCAGATCGCCCGGGTCCAGCTCACGGGTTGCCTGACAGTCACATCTTCTTGGTGAACTATCCCAACACTCCACCCCTCATGACTGACTTTTCCAATTTCACGTGAACTTCTGCAAAGTGCTGTGTGCGTTACCAGGAGGTGGCTTCTCTGGCTGCATCGGAGGCATATGGCACAGTAACAATGTAGGCACATGCAAGAGAAATCACAGTTTAAGACAATGACTCACAAAACCAACCACAAATTTTTCATCAAGAGCACCATGATCCAAACCACGAATTAAGTCCACTAGGCCGGGGGTTGGATCACTTGTGTCCTCATATAATTTAATAAAGACAACACATGAACAGACCCATCAAGTATGAACAGACACATGATTCTGTTTGGATAATGGCACAGGTATCTCCTTGTGAGGCAATAACAATGTCCAAGGCCATCCTATTTTGGAGGACACTTTTTCTCGTTAGAGACATTTTAATGATCCATAAGGACTGGGTTTGTTGCTATTATTCAAGGCTTGCTGAGTGAATTTATGTGTTCTTCTATATGTGCTATAACATCCTCCAGGCAAATGAAAGAAACAAAGACAGTGGCCAAATGATCATCTCAATGGGAAATAGAATGTGCCCACCTGGCCTTGAGGCATGAGAGGTTGGCAGTTTTAGAAACTTGACCCAGTTGTATATACCATACATGTTGGCCAGTAGAGGCAGCACTGTCATGGGTGAGGAGATGGACTGGGGATGCGATAATGCCAGACAAGGACCCCTACCTTCTCCCCTCTTTGAATGCCGCTTATTTCATTCCAAAGATAGTATGCTTTCACAGGTCCAGCTTGCAGCAGGACAACAGATCCCAATGGTGATTGTGTACTTCCCCAGGGAAGTGCACCCTGGGGTGCAAAGTAACTCACAGATCCCAGTGGAACATCCCATTGCAAATTCCAGTGGATAACTCCTCTCCCAGGTGGGATGGGGGCTTGGCGCTCTCAGCAGTATAGTGCATTGATCCACGGTGAGAGTCAGGGTTATGGCTGTTTCTCACAAGGTCCATACATTTCTGGTATTGTGTGCCTCAGTGGAGGTTCCGGGTCTGGCATATTGGCAACAGGCCCTACTGGATGATCATTAAAGTGTATCAAAGCCCAGGACAGCACGGTAGTCCACCCGGTCAAGGTGATTTTACTTGTTAGTAATTTTTTTTTCAAGTTTTATTTAGTTTTGAGAGAAAGAGCATGAGTTGGGGAGAGGCAGAGAGAGAGGGAGACACAGAATCTGAAGCAGGCTCCAGGCTCTGAGCTGTCAGCACAGAGCCCAATGCGGGGCTCGAACTCACAGACCGTGAGATCATGACCTGAGCTGAAGTCAGACACTTAACCGACTGAGCCATGCAGGCGCCCCTTACTTGTTAGTAATTTAATCTGTTGTTTCATATTCCTTATTTATTTACTTATTTTTTAACATTTATTTATTTTGAAAAAGAGAACACGAGCGTGGGAGCAGGGGGAGGGGCAGAGAGTGAGAAGAGAGAGAATCCCAAGCAGGCTCTGTGCTATCAGTGCAAAGTCCGACCCGGGGCTCAGTCTCATGAACTATGAGATCACGATCTGAGCTAAAATCAAGAGTCGGGCACTTAACCGACTGAGCCACCCAGACACCCCTCAAAAATTTGTTTAAAGTTTATTTATTTTTATTTTAGTAATCTCTATACCCAGTGAAGGCAGTGAACTCACTACCCCCAAGATCAAGAGTTGCATGCTCTTTTGACTAAGCCAGCCAGGTGCCCCTATGTCAAAATTTTTAGAAACATGTTTTTTAGGGGCGCCTGGGTGGCACAGTCGGTTAAGCGTCTGACTTCAGCCAGGTCACGATCTCGTAGTCCGTGAGTTCGAGCCCCGCATCAGGCTCTGGGCTGATGGCTCGGAGCCTGGAGCCTGTTTCCGATTCTGTGTCTCCCTCTCTCTCTGCCTCTCCCCCGTTCATGCTCTGTCTCTCTCTGTCCCAAAAATAAATAAAAACGTTGAAAAAAAAATTAAAAAAAAATTTTTAGAAACATATTTTTAAAATAAATTTTTCTCAATGTGGCATAAGACATATTTATTATGTGTCTGTGTAAAAAAATTACAAAGCCAAAAGTAGATAAAACATATTAAGCATTTAATGTTTGCCTTATTTGGTAATGATTTAAGATATTCAACAAATATCCATTATTTAGTTTAACTTAGTATATTAACTTGGATCTCATTTATATTTATGTAAATTATTGCAATGAACAGTTATACTTGGATTAGACATTAAATAGCTGTCATCTTAGTTCCTTTGTTGCCAATTTTTAAATATAAAGATAGTATGAGTTTCTTTGATTAGTAAACCCAGGTAGAAAAACTTGCTTACCTGCATTATATTCAATGCTGATAACTCTAAAGACATGCCTGTTTTTATTAAGCCAGTAAATTTAAACTAGCATTTAAAAAAATTAATGTTTATTTATTTTTGAGAGAGAGACAGAGCATGAGCAGGGGAGGGGCAGGGAGAGAGGAAGACACAGAATCTGAAGCAGGCTCCAGGCTCTGAGCTGTCAGCACAGAGCCCAATGCAGGGGCTCGAACTCATGAATCGTGAGATCATGACCTGAGCAGAAGGCAGAGCTTAACTGACTGAGCCACCCAGGCACCCCTAAACTAGCATTTTTTTTTTTTAATGAAATCAGACTATATCTCAGATCACACGAACTTGAAAACATTTGTGTCAGTTGATGTGGGGTCGGGAGCAAATGGTCAAGAGAGAATTCTTGAGATTTTTTTTTTGGTGCAAAAAGTGCTTTTATTATAGCATGGGGACAGGATCTGTGGGTAGAAAGAGCTGGGGCTCTCTTTAGTAAAACTCCTGCAGGCTCACCTATGGAAACCTCCTTACAACTTTTATTACTTCAAGGGCCACTGTCTTCTCACACTTCTCCAGGGCTAAGGTGGGGCTGATCTCAGGGCCTCACTAAACCATCCCATCAGTATTAACAATGTACAGTGTAGGGGCGCCTGGGTGGCTCAGTCAGTTAAGTGTCTGACTTCGGCTCAGGTCATGATCTCACCGCTCCTGAGTTGGAACCCCACTTCAGGTGAGCCCCACTTCTCTCGCTCTCTCTTTGCCCCTTGTGGGATTCTCCCTCTCCCTCTTTCTCTCTCTGCCCCTTGCTCAAAAAAAAAAAAAAAAAATCAATATACAGTGTATGTACAAATGGCAGGGACTTAATGCCAGCTTATGACCCACGTTTATTGGGAATTCCTCACACATGGGGAAAAATTGCAATCCCCAATCCCCATCCCCAACAGGGTTTGACAGGTTACCACATCTGCCAGCCGAGGGGAGGCGCATGCGGGACCGGTCACTGTAGCACATGTGCAGTCCCAGACATCTAAGGGCATCACCAACCTGCTGTTGCTAAATCTCGGATAGCTGAACACCACTTGTCCCTCTCAGGAGTTTGAAAATGCAGAGTTGGGGCTCATGTAACTAGTTAGCATGCCAGAGTCTCATTCGATACTGGAATTTACCAGACAAATCCCTCCACCACGTAAGAATGGCCACACACCAACACCCGTGGAATCAAGAAAGACTGTCAGTTTATCAGTCCTGTCTGGGCCCAGCCAGGTGATGTTTTCCGTGTTTAGTCAGATTGAGCCCCAGGCTCTACTTCCTGGTGGTGCCCTTCCATCAAGTCCTATAAGTTTCAGCTCTGCGACCAAACTCCCCCCAGAGCCCAAATACTTTGGTTTCTCAGCAGCTGCCTGGTGCGTCAGGGGAATAATTCTGCTGTTTTGCCAGTCGGCATCCGTAGTGGTCAGAACTACGACAGTATCTGACCAGCTCTGAACCTCTGGACTGTCACTCTTGATTAATGAAAACATTCTGGGCAAATGCTTTTGCTCTGGTCTGTTTTGTGCAGGTTCAAGAATTTCACCTCTAGCGGTGCAATACCAATCCCCGTGCTCTCCCTCTGAATCATAGCCTCAGTTCTGAAAACCAACAAAATAGGCCTGCGGTGACCATGGTAGGCATGGGAACTACCATCAAAAGTTGATAGGGCAGATGTTAGAATGGGTTGTCGCCACAGGGCTGGGGGTGGGGGGCAGTCCTATGCCATTATTCCTAGCTGCAGTACCCAGGCAGCTCAGGCCTGCTTTGAACACTCTAATTTTTTCCAAGTAAATGCTTTAGGCCCCAGGGACACTCAGCTAAGAGCACTGACGGGGCACTGAGAGGCAAGTGGCAGGGACAGGGGGTGGCTCACCTTGTGGCAGACCACCCACCCGCTCCCAAGACCCAACTATGAGCTTTTTAACTGTAGCAACTTTAACATACACTGTTAGAGCTGGAATCACCCCAGCTGCCAGCAGCAGATTTGGATCCTAATTAAAGGATTTAAAGTGGACTCTCTCCAATTACAAAGCCTGGAAAGAATCCTGTATTACCTTTCATCACTACCTCCCCAGGTCAGGTAATTTGTGCACTGCTGCCCTCCCTGGATGTGGTAGTCATTTCTCAGGCTCCCTCTCTGGACTCAAACCCTGATGGCCCATCACCAGTCAAGGCAGGGAGAGGCAGGGTCGGTGGTGATGGGGGGCCACACTCAAGGTGCAGGCCTTTAGCATGCTGGACGGTTCAGGGAAAGGCTCCAGTGGAGACACAGCTGGGCCACCAGGTAAATGTGCCCAAGATCCCCCTGCTACAGGCACAAGGGCAGTCCCTTCATACCTGGGACGCTCGCTGGCCAGCCTCAGGAGCCTTGGTGAGCCTCCCTCCAACTGACCCCATCGCTGCCCTCCACCCTGAGCGACCCTCACTGTGGGGGCTGTCTGAGCCTCTATCTGTTCAGTCCATTCTGCAGTTATGTCCAGGGGAAATGCTCACCATTGAGGCGGCCTGACCTGTGCCTGGGGCCACCGCCAGCTGTAGCTGAGACAGGAATGAGTGGAGAGAGCTGCTCAAGGTGTGAGTGGGACAGGGCACACCGGGACAGCCCCCCTTTGGCACATGATGTGGGCAACCCTCGCATGTGCTCTCGTGCAGGGGCCCTACACCTGACACCAGGCCCGGAGGGACCAGTGGCCACTACCCGGGGAGGAGGGACAGGAGCTGGGGGTTCCAATACCCCAAGGCACCCTCTGGGATTGCTAGACAAGGCTTTCTCACCAAGGGCTCATCATCCCCACCCATTCATACCCCCACTGGGCCTGTAAAAATGCCTTCAAAGGCACCAGGGCTTGGGGGATCTGCAGCAGGTGCAAGCATAGGGCATCCCAAACATTCACAGCTGGGGACATACAGCCTGTGGTGCCACAGCCCGGCCCATTTGCTTCACTGAGCACATCAAAATTTCATGAGAGCAAAATGCTTGTGTTGCCTGGGAGGGCTTGCGCTTCTAGTAAGCACAAGGGAACAAAGGCTCACACATGCGCCACATCACTGGCTTGGTCTCCCATGATAACTCACATACCCGTGCACGGCTTGGCTAAGGGAACACACAGCATGGGCCCCGCCAAGTCAGTCCCCCTGGTACACAGTGGGATGAGGCATCCGCCCCCAAAAGGGGGCAGGAGTGCATACCTTACCAACTCCACCATCTACTCTTTGGAGATGCCACCAACAGCGTGGCCCAGGTAGAAATAGGAAATGATGCCACCACTTAGCCTCAGGGACCTGAGTGGACAACCCAGGGAGGGGGACACCTGTCACATGGCAGGGAGCCTTGCAATGGATCATCAGGATCTCCTGGGGTCATGGCCCAGCTACTAGCCCCCAGCCCTGCCCCATCACCGCCAGCCTTGGAGCTCGCAGGGCCGTCTGATCAGCCCTAGGAGTGTGGTGGCAGATAGGACCCAGGACGCCTTTCCTGCTGGTCATCTCTGAATTGGGAACAATTCCGCGGAGGCACCTCCAAAGCCCCACAGGGGACTGCGGCTGGAACTGGGGACTCTTCTCCCTGGCCCTCGCAGGATGACCCATGCCAGTCCAGACTCAGGGTTGGGACTTGGGGAAAAAAAAATTCCACAGAGGCAGCTCCGGAGGACTGGACCTCATGGGAGATCCTGGGTGGGCGGTGTGGCACCCTACATGGGCCTCCCTTCAGGGCCCGGCGGGTCCCCACCTCTGCAGCAGGACTTGGAAAACTTGATGAGAAAACCAAGTCTCACGTCCGAGACCCCATGCGTGCGCGCTGCCTGCCTGGCCTATTGCGTCCTCCAGGGGCCTCCCCTAAAAGCTCAGGCAGGTCCCCACCACTGCAGTGGAACGCGGTGGGGGAGGGGGAGGAACAGGTGGCCTGGTAGGTCCGACAACCAGGGCCACAGGCAGGATGGCGCCTAGACGCCGGACACCCTCTTCCGTTCCTCCGAGGGGCCTCAAGTGGTCCCCGCGGGTGGCGGGGGCACCAGCAGGTGCTGGCCCACCCCTCCAGGTGGCCCCACAACACTCCTTGGGAGCGTGGCGTATCGCGACACCGCTCCCTCATAACCCTGGACATCCAGTCTCTGGCAAGCATATGACTACCCGACACCCTGGCACGAGCAGAATTATCACCCTAGCGTCTCCGGTCTCCTGTAATTTCAACTGGTGCACCACGGCCAAACCTCATCCCTTGCCGACTTCACAGGCGCTCCAGAGGGGAGAAACTATATAAAAGTGGCCACCAGGTGGCGCCCGACAAGTGGCAGGAACATCATGGGACAGATCTAGATCGCGGGCCAGGGAGGGCGCGCAGCCTGCGTCCGGACTCCGCCCTTGCCCTGGCCCATCTCAGAACTCATCTCTCGCCTGGGGCAGGTGAAGGGCATCGAGTGCAGCTGTGGGGCGGCTGCATTGGGAGCTCTCAGCTGGCACAGCGTGACAAGGGCAGCCCAAGGGAGACTTGGAAAATTTGGGCATCAGCCGGGCTGAGAGTGGACTCTACATGACTCCCAGGCTGGCCAGTGCGGACGTGTGCAGAAGATTCCCCGGGGACATCGGCCGGCCCTGAGCTTCCGGAGGTGGGGGGGGGGGGGTTAGAAAAAACTTTTTTTGCAGGCAGGGACTGTAAAATTTAAACCATGGAAGTACTCACAGAACAGCAACGGAACCGCGTTTGTCCTACCATCTCAAGGGAAGGTTTTTCTGAAGCACAGAAACAAATTTGAGGAGACAGAAAGGGGGGTGACTGATAAACCTGACCACAGAAAAGTTTAAACAAAATCCGTCTCTGCATATACCACAGTGAAGTCTAAAGACAACAAACAGGTATGAGGAACATTGGTGCAAATGCACCTGTAGTGATAGAAATATTGATTTTAGCATTACTTACCTTAATAAAACTATCCAAAAAAAAAAAAAAAAGGAAGGGAGGAGGAGGTTAATAGCCACTTACTAAATAGATCCAGTTCCAGGACATCTGTACAGTTCAGTGCTATGACTTTGTGTGTATTTTGAGAAGAGGTAAATGTCGATGATGAACTGTTTCATGAAATTAAGGACAAAGAACAAACCAAGATGTAGCACTTCCTTTGGTGTTAAAAAAAATTGTTATTTTAAAGTACATGTATTTCTCTTTAAAGAGGTATATGGACAGGCAAAGGAACTAGAATTGCTACAGCAGTTTAAAAAATGGTCGGGGCGCCTGGGTGGCTCAGTTGGTTAAGCGTCCGACCTCGGCTCAGGTCATGATCTCACAGTCCGTGGGTTCGAGCCCCGCGTCAGGCTCTGTGCTGACAGTTCAGAGCCTGGAGCCTGTTTCAGATTCTGTGTCTCCTTCTCTCTGTGACCCTCCCCCGTTCATGCTCTGTCTCTCTCTGTCTCAAAAATAAATAAACGTTAAAAAAAATTTTTTTTAAATGGTAATACAGTCACTTCTGGTTTAATGTTTATAGAGGTAATAGAGAGCGTGTGATGTTGGCAGACAGAAAGACATCAGTGGAACCTAACTGATAACCAGACTGTCCGAGCTCATCTAAATTTTGGCAAATGTGCAAAAGCCATTCCTGGGAGGAAAGATGGCCTGCCTCTTCTCTCCATCAAACTGGAGGACAGTAATCGGACATCCACAGTGAAAATACACAAGCAGACAGGCAGACACACCGATTGACGAAGCAACGAAAAAGCCTTTACCGAAACCCCCACACCCCATACAAGCGTGAACTCGAAATGGATCACACGCTTCTGTGGAAAACAAAACTAGAACACACTTTAGCAGGGTGGGGGGAGGATTCTAAGAGAAATAACTGGGGACCTAGAGCCAGGCAAAGAGATTTTAAGACTTGATGCCAGACGTATATGATCCATGAAAAGAAATGCAGACGCTGGAAGGCATCAAAATTAAAAACCTGGACTCTGTTGGGGCTACTGGGTGGCTACGTCGGTTGAGCGTCTATGTCTTGATTTCAGCTCAGGTCATGATCCCAGGGTTGTGGGGGGATGGAGCCCCGTGACAAACCCCGTGATGAACCTGGTGTTGATCCCTGCACTGAGCGTGGAGCCTCTTAAGATTCTCCCTCTGTCCCTCTTCCCTGATCGTGCCCTCTCTCTCAAATTAAAAAACAAACAAAAAACCCAACCAAACAACAACAACAAAAATGTAGGCTCTGCAAAGCCACCTCTGCAGAGGACCAACCAACAAACGACAGACAGAGGCTTGGGGGAACAAGCAGGGGGGTGAGACAGAAGGCTGAAAAGGGAAGAAAAAATGAAGAAGTGCTTTCAGAGGTTGGGACAGGGTCACTAGGTGAATAAGGTACAATCTGTTCAGAGAGGAAGTCTGGTGGATGGCCAAGGCAAGGAAGATGACGACCATGATTCTAGGGTTAGACTTTGTTTTTTTTTTTTAATGTTTATTTTTGAGACACACACATACACATACACACACACACACACACACACACACACACACACAGAATGAGTGGGAGGGGGGGAAGGGGGAAGGGCAGAGAGAGAGAGACACACAGAATCCAAAGCAGGCTCCAGGCTGTGTGCTGACAGCTTAGAACCTGACACAGGGCTTGAACCCACAATCCGTGAGATCATGACCTAAGCTGAAGTCAGACACTCAACCGACTGAGCCACCCAGGTGCCCTAAGGGTTAGACTTTTTTTTTTTAATATTTTTAAAGTTTATTTATTTTTGAGACAGAGAGAGACAGAGCATGAACGGGGGAGGGCCAGAGAGAGAGGGAGACACAGAATCTGAAGCAGGCTCCAGGCTCTGAGCTGTCAACACAGAGCCCGACGCGGGGGTCGAACTCACGGACCGCGAGATCATGACCTGAGCCGAAGTCAGATGCTTAACTGACTGAGCCACCCAGGCACCCCGGGTTAGACTATTTTTAATGTCATGTCTAGAAAATCAGCTGGGCAGTTTTATATCTAATTGCAGATGGACAGGAAATCTGGGGTTTATAAGCATAGAGCTCATAACTGATCACCCACAGGTTATCAAAAAAAATTATAACAACAGTAGACACTGTAGGACCCATTAAATTAAAGAAAATAATATGATGCTCCCATAAAAATTTCAGACATGAAGAACAGCATCTTTTATTTTTATCAACACTAGATGCCTAATACATAGCCTAGCATGTTGCAGGCAAATTATGCTTGGGGCAATTTTGACAATAATGCCCATCATAACTACAGATTTCCCCAAGTGGCAAGAACAACAAGAAAGAATTAGAATTTATAGGACATTGTCTTTAGTTTACAGGCATGAATCTGCTGCATCTTTCACCCTGTCCATATCCCTAAGTGGGTCAGTGCAGCACGCTGCCTGCTGGCCATACCGTTTTGCCTGTTGCTCACTATTGGATACCATACTCATTGCAGCCATGGACATTCTTCAAACAGCTGCCGCAGTAGAAATTGTGCCAGCGTTCTGAATGAAAATGCCGCCTTCTGGTTCAGGTACATCTCCACTGTCTGTGACATCCTCTTCTTCCTCTATGGATCATCACCCTGATCGTCTTCTTACGACTCAGGACTCACCAGCCATCACTAAGCCCAACCGCACGGCCCCACCCTTCCATGTCAGCACCATCGAATCTGGGAGACCTTCAGTCAATGGAGAAATCAGATACTTCGGGAACCTGATGAAGCAGTGGAAATCTTCACTTCAATCTCCACAAGAATCAATGAGGGTCTCGAACAACAACTGTCCCTATTAGACACTGACTTAGAGGATGAAGATTGGCCTCAATTACAATTGGCGCTTGGTATTATAACCCAGCATATATACCAAGACACCCAGGTACTAACCTTTGTATTTTTCTCTTACTGAATTGAGTGCAGCATTGGACATATGGCAGAGGCTTTGAAAATAACCCAACATAATTCTTGATTTACTTTGTGTTCTACCATTTTGAAAGACCAACTGTCTAATGTGCAGAATGGGCAATTATATCTTTGAATATAAATAGGCCCCAAATTGATCAGTTACCACACTCTCAGTACATGATTTAATCCATATACACCTATTAGAAAATGAACAGTAGACCCTATATCCACACTTTAAAATAACAGGGACACTTTGTAAGGTGTTCAGAAGCCATATAGGAAACTTAGCATAGAACACAAAACATTATCGTTCATGGTATATACATCAGCTTCTCTCTCAGATCACATATTTCTACCTCCAAAATAAAAAACTCTCGAGGTCATATTGGAACCTACAATAGTAGCCTATACCTTGAAATTTACTATGCAGGTGTTTCAAGACACATATAGGTCCCCAAATTGTGCTCAATTTTACCCATCATCGTCAATGCCCAATTTACAACCTATGCTAAAAAATTGTGTCAAAAGGAAAGACTGTTATAGTTCCTAGTTGGACTGGAAGTAGGATTATTGGAGGAACAATGGAAGCTGCTCTTTCTCATTGCAATTCAATCAAATCACACTAAACTTAAACTCTTTGAAGCCAAACAAGCTCAATGAATCACACACGCAATGGCAGCTTTGTCACCCTTTGGTACATAAATGGATAAAATCAGTAGTATATTATAAAACATAAATGAATTTCACATAGAAGTAAACAGAGCAAGGGAAGTTGGACATTAAAGCAGTTGAGAAAATGCTAAAAATAACATCAAAAAACATGAAAAATGCTTCTCTATAGACTGACAATTGTTGCAGTTAAAATTGGTTGACATATGGAATACTGTCGAAACAGGTCTAATGTCAGGGCAATACTGATCACCCGAGATAACAGACAACCTTACCGGAAGTAGACGCCAACATCTTGGTGGCTGTGATTCCTTGGACAGCTATGAAGTGGACATTGGCACTTGAAGGAGGCACATAACATTGGGTTCACACACTTCTGCGGTTCCCCAATATCAAAAGAGAGAGTGGAGCCTACAGGTCACAAAAAACCCCCTATGCTAGCAGGAAAACATGTTCCCAAGGATATATTTGGTGGAATGGAACCAAAATGTCTTTATTAGTAGAAGCTTGTCTAAACCTAGGATACAAGTACCTGTGACTGTGGCCTTTTGCCTCCTCAGCCAGTGACCTATAATATGGGAAACTGGACCAAGACAGTGTGCTCTAAGCCAAACCTCAGCCTAACCCATTGGAGTGAAGGGAAAAATAAGGCACACAACGTGAGGGAACGGGTAAATGCAGACCAGGTAATGCAAGGGTCACTAGAAGGAAAAGATGCTGTTCAAGGTCAAGAGAAGACAAAGGATGTATTAAACTAATGGGAGAAACATTTCACAGTGAACCTCTTAGAACTAATAAATGGAAATCATACCTTAGAAATGCTAAGTCAAGAAACAGTTGGAAAATGAAACAAAGTCAAAATCAGTTTGCAGGAATTGGAAAGAGAATTAAAACAGGCCGGGTGCCTGCGTGGCTCTGTCGGTTAAGGGTCTGACTCTGGGTATCGGCTCAGGTCATGATCTTATGGTTCCTGAGTTAAGCTTTGCTTTGGGCTCTGTGCTGGCAGTGCACAGTCAGCTTGGGATTCTCTCTCTCTCTGCCTCTCCCCGAATCGCACACCCATGCGCGCATGCTCTCCCTCTCAAAGTGAAAAAAAAAAAAACCTTAAAAAAAAAAAAACCCACATGCATTCCCTAAAATAGCGACAGCCTTGAATTCTGCAGTTAAGGCAGTTTAGCAGGTGCTTGATAGGGCTCCGCAAGCTCCTACCCCTAGTTCCTCGTGAAAATGATCTTTCCTTGGAAACGTCATTGACAAGGAAGTTAAACTGAGTGACTTAAGGAGGTTAAATTTTGGTCATTTGGTGACTGGATATGGTACCTCGTTAAGAGTCTTTGTGATGATCATACTGATATTATTAGGAATAGGGTTGCTTAAACAAGCTGGCATCTAAATTATGGTATAAAAGAATCGGCACCAAAGGAATAGTTCTCGCAAAATACGATTGTGATTAAGATCGCACGTGATGTAGAATCACAGGAGTGGTACTTCCGTGAACTTAGATTTGTGTAGGGAGTTAACTTACTATTCATTAGGGTGTAAGTAAAGTCCCAGGGTAGGCGGATGTGTATCACACTGGTGATTCCAAATCCACTTCTTTCAGACAAAGACCGAAAAGGGTGGTCTTTAAAAGTAACTTTGCTCGGATATACGAAGCAAGGTGTGTCAGGACGCCATCATCCCCTCTGGTCTACCCCATGAGAACTCAGTATTGCAGCTGCCGAGAGGCCTCGCTGGGAGCTTACCAATGGAAACGTGTAGAAGCAAATGTACGTAGACCATAAATACCGGGAGCATCTGAGGACTCTCCAAGAAGGTTCAGTCTGGGCAAGGGTACATTTTGCGTTTCTAAAATAGCTGTCTGAAAACCCTGGGGCTATTCGCTCTTACCCTGGTGAAGGGGACCCTCTTACTGGCAGTGGTGACTGTCCAGCAGCCGCCTCCTGAAAAGATCAACTTGTCCCCCAGCACCAGCTCCCGCGTCCCATAGCAGCGAGCCTCACCAGCACGCCACTTTTCCTCTTGTACCGGCGGATGGACGTGAGTGCTACTTGGCTAAGCTACGTCTCCCCAGTATTAACTCACGGAATGATACAGGAACCTAACAGGGATTTTACTCCTTCCATCTCCACTGTCTTAACCTCTATAGTGGTTAATCAAACACGGGTTTGGAGTGCGTTATTTGTTTATTGCCTCATCGAAAGACAATACCCTGCCTGCAAATATGGCTTGTGAAAGAGGGTGAAAATAATTGCCAGCCAAGAGAAACTACCACTCTAAGCATTAATTTGCTTCCCCAGACAAAACAGCCTGCAAAGGCAGGTACCCGTTTCTGCAGGTAAGCATTTAAAACCGAGCAGAGGCATCAAACCCCGAAAGGACACCCAGGTGAAGAGCATACACTGGCGTGTTCCAGATCCCTGGTTCCCCTGAACTGCCCCGCTCTGGGGGATGAAGCGAGCAGCCTTTCACCCACTGAGGGTGCTTCAAAGCCTATGGAATTTGGGTCAGTCCCATGACTCCCACAGAGCTCCAGGCCAGAGGGAACCCACCTCCAAGAACCCTTTTTGAAGCTGCTGCTTTGAATGAACAGCAGTCAGTCCTCACTTGGACCTGCTGCCCATGGTGCCCCAGACTTCCCGGGCATCAAGTCTCCCAGGTGTCTCTTGGTAAAGGACACACAGGTGGCATCGTAGGCCCCATGCTGGCCAGGGAGTCCAGACTCCTCAGCCTTACCTACAGGGGGAATGTGTACATGGGTGTCACTTAGTTCTTGGAATCAGGTGCATGTGTGTACCCCCTAGCCCCTATTCCAGACACTTGCCTTTTGTGGCCCTGACTCCCCTGCCTTGTGGCTCTCGCGTATGCTCAGTGTGTTTCCCTCAGCCGTGGAGGTGAGCCAGGGCGCCCCAGGCTAATGGAGCCCCTGCAGATGCTGAAACATCGTCATAGTCTCCTTGGTGGGCGGGATCCCATCCCTGAAAACCTGTGAGATGGCAGCAGTGAACTTTAGGCAGTCAGTCCACCTTTGGTCAAGCTACCTGAGCCGGCCCTGGACTACTCCAGAATCAGCGCCCCCATGTGCCTCTCATGAAATGATGCCCAGGCCAGTTGCATTAGCCCGGCACATCACCAGCACAACACGGCTTGGCCAGGCCGCCCAATTTCCTGCAGCTCTGCCTTCAAAGGGAATGTAGGACAGGGCTTAGAATGAGGCAGATGCCAGGGACACCGAATAGCCGGCTCAGGTGACCAGCCTCTCCCTACGTCTGCCCTTTTCCAGGTACAGGGGCTCCCCAGACCGAGGGGCCTGAGCTTTAGCAGGCCTCAGCACCTCAGCTGGCTTTGCCTGCAAGAGGTGCTCAGGGCTTGTGGGGTTCAGGGGAAACCCCAACCACCTGAATGGGCTCAGAGAAGGGAAAGTCCACAGCAAAACTTTCCTTCTGAGGCGACAGGTTTAAATTTGCAGCGCAGAGTCCCTTATCGGGCTGGCTGCCTGATTGGGTCACAAGCATGGCCACCACACAAGCCCTCGGGTGTTTCTTCAAGAACACCCAGATCATCCGTAGCAGCGCTGCCCTGACAAAGCAGTCCAGACCCTGTCCAGGCTTCCCAACAGCAGGAATATGCACCCCGTGTAGGCAGGAGCCTGGAGGGAGGCACATGCCAGACATCCTCCATGGCCCCCAATCCATGAAATGACCCAAGCCCACCCAGCCCTGTCCCAGGACTGTTGTTTGCATCCCCAGAGCTGAGTCTGCCCCTGCAGACACAGTCTGTAGCTTCTGAGCTGCCCTCACCCTGCATGGAGCACCCAGGGTACAGAAAACTCTGCACCTCCAGGGCCAACACAATGGCTTCATGGTGTGGAAAATCCACCCACCAAAACCTTGTCAGACTCCTTTGGATACAAGGGACCTACAGTGCTCAACGGGACCAGCTTGCTGGATGGTTTCCATACTTCTCCAGAAATCGGTCAGTGTCCCCAGGTGTCCCTTATCAGAGAGTGGCGGACATCTCACTCACCTCCCCCCAGTCCCCCAGGAATCCCCCAGATTCCTCCATGTCAGGGCTCAGGAGGAACCTGTGCATTTGGGAATGTAGGTATCTGCAATGACGCACATGCCTCCCGGCCACTGACCACGGGAACCAGTAACCCGGCCTCTCCGGACCCTTGCCCCAGTCTGGGTCCCTGGCTCCTCTGACGTGAGCGGCTCACACATGCGCACCATGTACCCCCCGGGCCCAGGGACATCAGCCCGGGCCCTCCAGGCCTGGTGAGCTCCTGGCGGTGTGCAAGCACCTACTGAGCCTTGTCCCATGTTCCCCGTGTCCCTGCCTGGGCTTGCACATGCGCAGCACGCACCCCTCGTACATCAAACAGGGCCCTTTAGGCCTGTAGAGATTCTCCTGGTGCCAAAGCACCTGCACAGCCTGCCGGGTGGAGGAGTCCCACACCAGAAAATCTTCTGAGGTGGCATCTTTAAAGTGGGGGCAGTCATTCCACTGCTGGCCTGGCTGCCTGGCCCATTCCTGGCCTCTCCAGCATCCATGCTCCCAGGTGTCCCCTGGTGGAGGATGCCTCAGCCAGCAGGGCCGTGCAGGGGTCGCCAGGACCCCACCTGAGGCTGGCAAGGCAACCAGTTTCCTCCAGCTCCTCCTTCCGGGGAATGTGGTATATGGCTTGGAATGTGGCAGATGCAAAGGACCTTAATTAAATATCCTGTTCCGCTGACAGAGCCTCGAACTTGAGCTGCCTTTTTCAGTTACTTATATGGTCATATACACACACATGCATCTCACACACACGTAGGTATGTGTGCTGGGCCATAAAATATACAGTATTTCTTACTGTGGAATGATCCAACATGCTCGAAAGCCACTGCTCTTAAATCACAGTAAATTGATCCACGAAAGAGTCTGTGCAATCAGCTGAAAAGGCCGATACAATGAAAACCACCCTTTCTGTTCTGTGCATACAGGGTGATAGCTTCTCAAGGCCAAATTATAATCACTCTGATAGACTCATACTTTGTTGCCTTGTCTTTTCAGGTTTGCAGCCAAGCAGGAATCTTTATTCAGTGCTTCCTCCACTTTTTGTAACTGCCTGCAAGACTAGGGATCTATGGTGGCTTCCCAAAGATTTATAGCTTTGCCATCAATTCAGAAGTTGTCCCATTTTTCAAATCTTTATTCTGCTTACCCCACTTAGATCAACCAACTCCCTTCACCAATACCGTGAGGAACATGTTGCCTGCCTGTTCTTCTATTTTCAGACTAACAGAGCAGGATGAATCTAGAGACAAACGAATCTCATACTGTAGCTTCCAAGGAGGGAGGTTAACAGAATATTGAGAAGGGAATTTTATATATAGGCAAGCTAAGATTGGAATGGATTTATTTAAGCTGAAGAGCGAGTTTTAATACCAGAAGTACACTGGTGCTTCAACAAAATTTGTTTTTTTTTCTGCTAAAAGGACAAGTTTTCTTGGGTTATTGGTCTGCTCTAAATAAGAAATTGTAAATGATTTTTATTTACCTTTAGGGGATCTACCTGTAAAACAAAGATTCTATGTTTTGTCTTCATCAGGTCTTTGATTATTCACATATACTGCGCCTTCTGGGTACTTAGAGAGCTAAGTTTTGTTTACAACCATGTGACCCTTTGTATTTGCCTCCAGAATCTTTTGTTGTCTCTTGGTCAAGTAGATAATTAAATATTGTTTCATAATGATCTATAATCCTATTTGATCAAGTGTCCAAAACCTTTTGATTTTTGACAAACTGTCCACAATCAAATTCTAAATGAATTCTTTTTGACCTAAAAGTAAACAAGAATTCTCAGAGGGTTCCTGGAACTTCTCAAAAGATTTGTTCCCTCTCTTTATAAAAAAGGAGATCTTACACTAATTAGCGTTATTTGATATGTCGAATTACGTGGGAAGCATTGTCTAAAAATGCCAAAGAAAAAAGTGATACTAAGCCTTAATGATGTATTTGTATAAGTGTATTTGTAAGTGCCCTAGAAATGTATATAAAAGTCCTAAAATTTGGATATGTCCTGGTATAATGTTTTCAGTCACAATTTTAGTTATTATCTTAAAATGTTATGTGTCACAGAAATAACCAAATTTCCTTGTCAATTACATCATAATGAATTCTCATTAGATCTCTAACCATTGCTATTTTTAAGTCTTTTGAAGGTAGTTATCCTTTTAAGTGCTTCATCTTCAAAGAATCTCATGGGAAAGACTTTAATAAATACGGTAAAACACAGATTTTGATGAATTTAAGATCATAGCACTGAACTTAGTTATGAACATATAACTAGGAACTGCTAAAACACTAATGGATAAATAATTGATTTAATGCTTTTATTTTCCAGATTGAGAGGATCCCTGTTTCTCTTCTCCCTTAAACCATTTATAACCTACATCAGTTTGGTAAATTGTATCTTACGACAAAGTTTGAAACATTTATCTTTTTCTCCCTACCAGATTCCACCAGAATTCTGAAACTTTTTCTTAATGTTTATTTATTCTGAGAGAGAGAGAGCGTGAGCACAAGCAGGGGAGGGGCAGAGACAGAGGAGGACAGAGAATCCCAAGCAGGCTCCGCACTGTCAGCGCAGAGCCTGACATGGGGCTTGATCCCACACACCATGAAATCATGACCTGAACAGAAATCTAGTGTCAGATACTTAACCAACTGAGCCACCCAGACGTCCCAGAATTCTGAAATATTAATTAATATTAATTAAATACCTCTCTTATTAAATACCTTATTATTCATGACAATGTATATATTAGCTTAAGTTCAATAAGAATTGATTAAATTCATTGATTAATTGATTAAGTTCAATAATAATTAATTAATTAATATTAATTAAGTACCTCTCTTATTAATTAATTAATATTAATTAAATACCTCTCTTATTAAATACCTTATTATTCATGACAATGTATATATTAGCTTAAGTTCAATAAGAATCTATACTTCTTGTAACAGGATACCCAATACACCCAACCCCTGCTTCTTTGATCCACAGTTGATAAAAGGAGATATATTTCGACATTATGAAGGCTTCTATTGCTTCTTAATTGCTTCTATTCAAGATAACCATGCTTTAGGGGTGCCTGGGTGGCTCAGTCAGTTGAGCCTCCGCTCTTGATTTGGGCTCAGGTTATGATCCCAGGGTCATGGGATCCAGCCCCACGTTAGGCTCCATGCTGACAGTGCAGAACCTGCTTAGGATTCTCTCTCTTCCTCTCTCTCTGCCCCTCCCCTGATCATGCTTATTGATAAACTGATGTGAGTTTTCTTTTTATTTCCTTAGATCTACTCTATTTCACTTTAGATACTTAACTCAATATTCTTAACAATTTACTAGTTATCTATATTAATATGCACGATGTCCATGAGATTTTCAGACATTATAATTGGTAATTGCTCTCTTATGCTCATCACCTTGGTAAGAAAGGTCCACTTTAATAGGCTGGTGGTTTTGGAATCCAGAACTTCTACAACTACCAAGATTATGGCCACTCAGTGGGTTGATTCATCTGACCTCCAGGTGGTTAATAAAGTTCCCAGATGAGGAAACTGCCTAAACCATTTCCTGACTGCTATTTTGTTACTCAAATGTGGCCTAACCCTAATGACAGTGACCCCTAGAAGCAAATATCAGAGACTTAAAATATCCTCTGATGTGGGACATGATTTGCTAGGACTGTTCCATCTCAATGACATGGGACTAAGCAAATCTACTTTCACCCATTACAGTGGCTGCCTAAGAGAGATTTCAGGAATGGGTTCCCTCCACACTTAAGTCTATGCAGGTGGTGCTGAATGGGCGTTAGCTCCACAGCTGGAGGGCCCCAGCTTCCCAAGTCTTCCTAAAAGAATGTTACTGTGCACACACTCTGCGGAGCAGCTCAGGGTTGCCTTGGATCTAGAAGACGGCAAGGGTCTGGAGAGGTCAGGTCACAGAAGCAAGCCCTTGGGGGACAAGGCCTATGCCTAACTGCAAGCTGTAGGGAACACAAATGTGCATATTCCCCTTGAAGGCAGGGCTGGAGGATGCCTCACTTCTAGTGGAACCCTCCAATAAGTCTAACTGGTGAATGACTGTTGCCAATTTTTAGGTGCTGCCTGAAGAGTGACTTTTAGCAGGGCTGGGCTCCCTCCACCTGGAGGCTAGGCAGGTGGTTGCAGCCAGGCCCTACCTCCCCAGACCTTCAGGACACTGATGAACCAAGACTTGCTGAAGGGGTGTTTATTGTGCATATGTATGCAGTGTAGACAGGATTGCCCAGGATCTGGAGTAGAGCAAGGGTGTGGAGAGGCCCGGCATGGGATCCAGCTTTGGTAGACAAAACCTATGCCTAAATCACAAATTATGCAGACATTTGTATTCTCCACATCGCAAACACACGTGCGCGCGCGCGCGCGCGCACACACACACACACACACACACACACACACACACACAGAGCTGGAAAATACTAGCCTGCTTTTCTGGGGCAGAGCAAGGGCAGCTGAAATTTTCAATAAAAGACTCCTTGGGAGCCCCAGACTGCCATAGAAACCCTAGACCTGATAGGGCAGCACGTCCAAATGGGGACTGACTGCTGCCAATTTGAAACACAGGCTTGTGGCGGGGAGGGATTTTTCTGGGAGGAGGTGGCCTCACTCCCCTCTCAAGTCTCTGCTCCTGGCTGAATGTTTTGTGCTTGTTGTTATTTTGGTTTTTGTTAGCAGCCATCCTAATGGGCTATGGTAATATCTCATTGTAATGTTGAGTTGCATTTCTCTAGTGATCTGTGATGATGAGCATCTTCTCATATGCTTGTTGGCCTTTTGGGTATCTTGTTTGGAGATGTGTCTATTCTAGTCCTTTGTCCATGCTTATTTGGGTTTTTGTGGTTGTCATTACGTTGTAGTTCTTTGCATATTCTGGATAGTAACCCCTTATCAGACACATAATTTGCAAATATTTGTCCCACCCAAAGGGTGTCTTTTCACCCTGCTTATGGTTTCCTTTGACGTGCCAAAGTTTGAATAAATCCATTTATGTATATTTCCTTTAGTTGCAGTGGTTTTGGTGTCATATGCAGGAAGTCAGTGACAAATCCAAAGTCATGAAGATTTCCCCCTGTATTTTCGTTCAGTTTGATAATATAGGTCTTACGCTTAGGTCTTTAATGCATTTACAGTTAATTTTTGTATATGGTGAAGGATCCAGTTTCATTCTCTTGCATTGTAGATATCCATTTTTCCCAGCTCCAGGAGTCTGGCATTTTTGAGGATGAGGGAGGAAGCCAGTATGCCCGGGATTTGGCAAAAGGGGTGAGTGGTGGAAGGGGAGATTGGAGATGCAGGCAAAGCCAGGATCATAAAAAAATCTCTGTAACACCTGCAGGGAATCTCCATTTCATACTTGAGGGAAGCCACTGGAGAGTGATATAAACAGAATCACATGTTTGAATGATCACTGTTTTCCTCAAAAAGTTAAACATAGAGTGGTCATACGACTGAGCAATTCCACTGCTAGGCAGATATCCTGGATAACTGAAAATAGGCACATTCATACAAAAACTTGTACATAAGTATTGATGGCAGTACTATAATGCAAAATGGGTCAACGACCCAAATGGCCATATTTTGATGAATAGATACATCACATATTGTTCATCAAGAAATGAAATATGTATTGTTCAGTGAAGTGGAATGAGCTACTGTTCCATGCTCCAACATATATGAACCTTGAAAACAGATGTTAATTGAAAGAAGCTAGCCACAAAAGACCACATACTATATGACTCCTTTTTATGAAATCTCCAGAATAGGCAAATCTATGGAGACAGAAAGTAGATCAGTGGCTGAGAGAGGGTGCAGGGAGAGGAAAATACAACTAACTGCTAATAGGGAGGGGATTTTTTTTCAGGATGATGGAGATGTTCTGGAATTAGGTAGTGGTGATGATTGTACAGCATTGTGAATATGCTGGAAACCACTGAACTGCACATTTTTAAATGGTGGATTTTGTTATGTGAGGTATATTTCAATGGGAAAAGATGCCATTAGATATATAGTTGAAAATTCACGGTGGGCGCTGAGTAGCAAATGGATTGTGTTGGGCAGGAACAGTGGAGGCTGTTAGGCAAAGGACCTGAAGGCAGGAAGTCTGACCAAATTCACACACTGAGAACCTGTTAGATGTTTGATTCCAAATCCCATGTTCTTACCTCTATGCTGTATAGGTTGACATAAGGAAAGGGCCTTGAATTATGCCACTTAGGTGCCCTTTCATGCCATCTATCTCCAGAAGTACTCACACCATGTTTCCTGAGGCCATTTCTCTGTTGAGCCTTCAAGCACTAGAGCTGCTGTTTGGATGCAATTGCGACAGACTGAGGAAATCTCCTTTCCTTCTTCAAATCAGAACAATCAGCATGAAGATCTACTGATCAGAGATGAGATAGATCAGGGGCAGTAAAGAGTTCTGGCACCATACATTGGGATTCTTCTTAGGAGAACTTTCTTGCACCCTCATGGCAAGAAAAGTGTTTCAGTTTTACAGAAGGATTACAGAGGACTTCTTTCTTGGAATAATGGGAATTTTGTTCTCCTGGATTTGTTCAAGGATCTTGACCTGAATGTTAAAAAAAAAAAAAATTATCTAGGGTGGGACACTTAAGGGATTTTTATTCATAAAGTGCTACTTTAATGTCCTTTTCTTTGGTGGGAGAAACATATTTTGTTACGGGCGGAGGACAGAGAATATCCAATAAAAATGGGATACGTGAGAATCTCATGGTAGATGTGCTGAGTGCTAGAGTGTGGAAAAAACAACTTGGTTTCCAAGGTTGGTTTTTTTTTTTTCCCCTGCAAGGGAACTCAAGTTTAGAATAGAATAGAATAATGGAGAAAACATTGTAATAGTGTGCCCTTGTAATCTTTCTCAGTATCCAGGCTGCAAAAAAACAAAGATGAGGACCAGAAAGAGGCCTGGTCAGCCTCCTCACGTAGAGATCCCATGCACCAGGCACAGGCCTTCATCCTTAACACCATGTCCTCACCTTTTCTAGTTTTCAAAATGTTATTGCCCACTGGCCCCAAAGGCAAACAACTTGCATTATATGCTATGCCCCTTCCTTTCCCCCACCAAAGTCGATATGCAGTCCACCCATGTCAGGAAACTAGTGCCCCTACAGGTGTCCACAGTGACAGAAGAAACTATTGAACAAGGAGAAACCTGGGAATCGAATATAATACTCAGAGCCAGGCATGGCTGAATTCACTCCATCATACTTAACTTTTAAATTTCTTTTTAATCAATTAGAATTTTGTCTCAATTATGGGTGTGTGTGTGTGTGTGTGTGTGTGTCCATCTCATGAATTCAAGTACTGTATGAGGAAATTCTTGGCAAGTCCCAAGTGCTATGCAAACTAACAAATTCTATTATGATTATACCAATCTTACAAATCCAATGTCAGCTTGAGAATTACTTCTCAGGTCAATAATACCTTTAAGAAAGTCATGCTTGCCTTCCATTATTCTAAGACATAGGAGACCATTCAATTCTTATTTTCTCAAATGTGAAAAACAAACTCATTTGCAAAGATTTCCAGTGTGAAATTGTTTCCAGGATTATATGTGTCACTCCCTAGACACCAAGGAGAGATTCCCTTTAAATAGTTTTATGCCCTACTCATGAAGTATTTTCATTACTTGGGCCACTAAGTCCAACTGGATACCTCTGCCAGAATTTGAGAAGGGTATGAGCCCTGGGATAGGCGTGCAGGGTGAGGATACTGGCTTCTACCCAGTCATGGCTAGCACGATGACCTCTGAATTCCTCTCAAGCAACAGTTCTCCACATGACCCCCTGCTCCTTCCCTATTCCTTTGTATAGGCAATTTCCCCAGTCATCCAGAGGCCAATGTGGAAGCCATTTTCAGTCCTCAGGTCTTATACTCCCTCTATAGGATCAGACATCAAATGCTTCAGTCATTCCCGAGAACATCTTTTGTATTAGTTCTTTCTAACTGTCATGACCCTAGTTCTCCACTGGCATCTTCTGGCCTGACAGCTTTAATCTAAATGCTCAAAGTGGAAGACTTCTCAAAACCTGCTGCTCACCTCAGTTCCCAGTTTTGTCTTCTGCTGCATCCACACACTGTAACCTTCTGCCCAACCACACATGTCCTCCCATGGGTGTGCTCTGTACTACTTTCCTGTTATGACTGTACAAGTTACCAAAACCTAGGAACCTAAACGGTACAAATTGATTATCTCCCAGTTCTAGAGGTCAGAAGCCTGATGGGGTCTTACCGGACTAAAATCAAGGTGTCTCCAGGGCTGAGTTCCTTCCGGAGGCTCTAAGGGAGAATTGCCTTGACTTTTCCAGCTCCCATAGGCTGGAAGGCCCTCTCTTTGGCTCACAACCCCTCCTCCATCTCAAAGCCAGCAATGCTGCACCAATCCTTCTCATGCCTGGTCTCCCTTTTCCATGTTCAGGGACTCTTGTGATTCCATTGGGCACACCTGGATAATCCAGACTGGTCTCACTATTTTTTTTAAAGTTTATTTATTTGTTTTTAGAGAGAGAGCGTGCGCACATGTGGCAGAGAGAGGTAGGGACAGAGAGAATCTCAAGAAAGCTCTGCACCATTAGCACCAGCAGCACGGAGCCCGATGCTAGGCTCAAACCCACAAACTGCGAGATCACGACCTGAGCTGAAATAAAGAGTAGGAAGCTTATCCGACTGAGCCACCCAGGGTGTCCCTATTTTAATGTCAGATGACAAGTAACCTTAATTCCCCTTTCCATGTAGACTAACTTATTCACGAGTTCTGGGAATTGGACATAGATGTCTTCCGGGGAATGTTATTCTGCCTCCCACATGCTCTATCCGATCCTCTGTCCCCCACATTATCAGAACTGCTTTTAATTATCTATGCCTCATTTCCCAATTTTTCCAGCAACAATCAATTGAAGATGGTATAAAAAAAACCTCATGTTTAAGTGAAATAAGACTACAAACTGCACCAACATCATTAAAATGCAAATCCTTAGACCTCATTAGACCTGATGAATCAGAAACTGTGGGGTTGAGGCTCAGCAATCTGATTTAATGTCCTCCAGGTGATTCTGAGGCATGCCAAAGTTTGAGAACTACCCCTACCAAAGTTTAAGCCCACTTTAACAAATTAACAGTCTGCTTGTCTGCGGTGTCAAATGCCGTGTCTCTTGGCCTCCAAATATGGGGCCATGTTCAGGTGGAAGCCAGTGGCTTGGGAGGTGAATTCACCTGAGCCAAACTAAGGAGATACGAGTTTATGGAATACACCGCAGGGGGGCGTCGCAGGACAGTAGCGGAGAAGCAATCTGCAAGGAGGCATTGGTAGGAAGCTGCTTTTAAGGAGGGGAAGTGAGGAGGTATGATGACATATGGAATTTTCCCTTCTTTGGTAAGTGTGCCTAGTTGTAAGTAACCCATTGGTCAGTTAAAGCCTAAGGATATTTCGGGGTGGGTTGCCTGATGGTCGGTTTGTATTCAGCCAGGTGGTCACCATGGCCTTTTCTGCATTCCATTGCTCAAGTCTGTTTGCCTAAAAGCGACCTCTACATTGGCCACCTATGCTAGTAAGGTCTAGAATAGCCCGGGCTATAGATGCTCATTCCAAGCCTATCTCCCTTGCTCAGTCTGTTTTCCCGGCAATTTACAGCGTTGTTAAAAGCTCAGCGATGCACATATTTGGCACCAGTGTCCTTACAGAACACCCTTAGGACATTAGGATAAGATGAGCATCTGAAAGTAAAGTTTATTCATTAAACACACCAAGTAGTCGGTAGCACCTACTGATAGATGACATCAGAACGACAGCCTAAGAAGGCTGTTTCTCAAAAGGAGGGTTACATTTTGCATACCGTGCTTTCGGGGGAGTACAGGGTGAGCCGGCACCTCTCAATACATACTTGTTACTCTTCTGAATTTTCAGGTCATTACATTAGTAGTGGGATCCTGCATTTTGGTGCAGAAAAAGTACCGCCAAGTGCCAATTTTCTCCAAATTAAACCTCAATGACACAAATAAAGTCGTTAAACTAAGGGAGGGCGGGGCGGGAGATGCAGCAGGTAACCTGGCTGGGACTACTTTCTTTTGCCAAGGTCGGGCTCCACTCTTTCCTTCCCTCATTCCCTCTAAGCTCCTGGGGCCTACTCTTCCTCGGGTCCCTCGGTCAGACGGCTCGGCCCTTCAACATCAGAAGTGGCCACCGCGCCGGCTCGGAGAGAAGGCGAACACACAGCCCGGGACGCGCGCGCTCTCAGAGTCGGCGGAGAAGCCGGGACTCAGGTAGGCTGCCCCCGCGCGGCGCTCGGGGGCAAACCCGCCGCCGAGGCCCCGCCGCCGAGGCCCCGCCGCCAAGACCCGGACACCGCCTCCACTCAGACTCACACCCGCGGCCACGCCCCCTGCTGCCGCGCGTAGATAAACGCTGGGCGACTGCGGCGCTGCCGCAGGCGTGCGGCGTGCAACTCGCAGCCAATGAGGTGCCAGGAACCAAAAGCAATGACCAATGAGGCGCTGGGAGGGCCCGGGTGGCCGACCAATCGCGACGCTGCGCACCCGGATGTGCTTGCCCGTTCTGAAGCCCATCTGTGGGCAAGTGTGAGGGGCTCCGCACGTGGGGCTGAGGCTGGGGCTGGGGCTGGGGCTGGCAGCCGGCAGGAGGGCTGAGTGTGTGTTTGGTTCAGTGTGTCGTGCGTGGGGGTGGTGTGTAAGCGTCGTCTCCTTGGGGTTTGAGCGGGGGAGAAATCAATGTGGTCATTAGTCGTGAAAAGAATTCCACCGAGGGTGCCGGGACCAGCGTGCGTGGAAGCCCATCCGATGGTACCTCACAGGGACTAGGAGAGACGAGCGTGGTCGGACAGTGAGAATATGAACCTCTTACCTAAGAGCTCCAAGGAGTTTGGCTCCGTGGACTATTGGGAGAAGTTCTTCCAGCAGCGAGGAAAGAAAGCTTTCGAGTGGTACGGAACCTACCTGGAACTGTGCGGCGTGCTGCACAAATACATCAAACCCAGGGAAAAGGTACGCGCGGCCTGGCGGTCCTGAGTGTGTGCTCGGGAACGTGGCAGATGATAACTTTACTCCTGGTGGATAGAGACAGGCGTGAGGGCGCCAATTGGGCCCATGTTTTCAGGCTTCTCCGCGTCATTCCGGCCCAAAGTAGGCAATTTAAAAATGTTCTTGTAAAGGCTTTCGGATAACAGACATGTGGCGCCCAGCTCACCGCTGAACTAACAGGCTCATTGGGACAGTGACTTCGTTAGTTGGGCAAGCTAGGTATGGCCTCCTAGAGAGACCCTGTGCTTTTCTGTCACCGTCCATCCGTGTAGAGCAGATAGTACCTGTGGCTTTACTGATACAGGAATCTGTTAGCCAAATCGTTGTTGTGGGCACACTGAATTGCAGGCACTGTGCTCAGCCCATAAGCAACAAGAGCAGCAAGGCGTAAACCTTGGCGTAAACCTTCCGGAAGTGACAAGTGGTCAATGCAACGACGGGGTGGATAGAGATGGAATTGTACTGGAGGTAGGAAAAAAGGAAGGGAGCAAACTAACCTTCGTGGAGGATGCTTTACGTGCCAGACATGCTGGATGCTGCGTGTGTGTGTGTGTGTGTGTGTGTGTCTGTTCAGGAGTTGAATTCTCATAATAAACTCTGTCAGGTTCATTCATTGTAGGACATGGAAACTGAGGCTCTGAGATCCAGTTTCTTGCCCAAGATCATATATGTAGTATGTGGTCACATGGGAGTTTAAACTCAGGCCCATCTAGTCCCAGCGTATGCACTTCTCACCAAACTTTTCCAGAGATGGTGACATTGGGACAGAGTTTTGAAGGATCAGTGGGCTTCAAGAGACTGATCACCGTGGCCCTTCACCGAGGTCAGCAGTACGAAGGCATGGACAGCATCCAGGCCGAGCTGTCAGCCAGAGTCCTGGAACTGGCCCCTGCCGGGATGCCCACCCAGCAGCAGGTAACAGAGCTTCGGCAGCAGCATACACGGATCTCTAGACAAGTCGTATTAGCAGCCAGGAAGGCGGAGAGTGTCTTGGAAGGAGCTAGGACCAGTGTCTGTGCCCCTGTCTATTCCTGGAGGGCATATCAATAGCTGCGAGCTAAGTGGGCAGAGCTTATGTTCTCTTGCCCCGGGCAGTGAGAGGAAGGTGAGCGGTGGCTTTTCTTGAGACCATTGAGACCCAGGGTAGCATCTGTGTGTGGGGCCTCGAGACTCCTCATAGATGGCACAGAGGAAATGCTGTCCACCTTGCAGGCTCCAGCTCTTTCTACTGTGGATTGTACAGACTGTGTTTCTCTTTTCCCTCTTTGTGTAGGCCTTGACCACTCCTTGACCATTTTGCTTTTTAGAATCATCGAGTGTAGAATGGAAAAGAGCCAAAACAGCTCAGGTTCTTTTTTATGACATTACCATTGCTGGCCTGGTATTTTACTGGTAAGGAAACTGAAAGTTTTTGCCAAAAGAGTGATGTGTTGTCCATTGACACTGTCTGTCTTGTTCCATCCTGCTCAGAAGGGTAGTTGACAGGTGACTTTTTTGTAGGCACTTTATAGTAAGGAATTTATCCTTCCTGATAGGAAAGCCAAGGTGCCTGGAGGCTCTTTGCAGTAGTGACAGATCTGAAAAGATGAACCTAGACCCCTGGTTCTCGCCTGTGCTTCTGCTCACTAGGCTGACTTGTGTTTACAGATGAATGTGTGTTTGATTCTTCCTGGCAGACTTTGCTGAGACTTTGCTGTTGGTCCATCAGAGATGCAGATCCTGTAGGGAAGTTCATTTGTGACCTTCTCTCCAGGACCTGCATCTCTGCGATATAAGGGGTCCCTGGTGATTGGTAAATACTCTTGAAAGTCTTTACAAAGAAATGGATGTGAGGGATGCCTGGCTGGCTCAGTGGAATGTGCGGCTCGTGATACCAGGTTTGTGGTTGAAGCCCTACTTTGGGTGTAGGGATTAGTTAAAAATAAAGTCTTTAAAAAAAAGAAATAGATGTGAAGATTGGGAAGGGAAATGGAAAAGTCTATGGGGAAAATGTATTTTTCTCCTAATTTTTTCTCCTGTTTAGAAAAATGAGAAAGAAGATGAGAATAATTGGGGGGAGAAATCTGTCCACACTTGGAATGGTTGCTTTCCCTCTGGATATGTTATTTTTTTCCCTGTTTAGATTCCTTCTTCATAGTTATAGTCCCCTCCTGCGTATTACCTCTAGCTTTTAAGGAAAGTCCTTTTAGGAATTGAGAAATTCATGTTTTTCTTAGGGAGAACCAGTTGCATTTCACTAATGGTTTGGGGGATCTTTATATGTTCACCTCATTTTCAGAAAAAGTGAATTAAACGTTTTGTGATCTATGGAACGGCCCCAGGAGGTTCTTTAATAAAAAAAATTTTTTTTCAACGTTTTTTATTCATTTTTGGGACAGAGAGAGACAAAGCATGAACGGGGGAGGGGCAGAGAGAGAGGGAGACACAGAATCGGAAACAGGCTCCAGGCTCCGAGCCATCAGCCCAGAGCCTGACGCGGGGCTCGAACTCATGGACCGCAAGATCGTGACCTGGCTGAAGTCGGAGGCTTAACCGACTGCGCCACCCAGGCGCCCCAGGAGGTTCTTTAATAGAATGGCAAATCTTTGACGTTTTTGCTGGCCAGCCTGGTATCGGGACCCTCGGTTAGAAAAGGATTATAGTTTCTCATATGCCACTGCCTCCGACAGTAGGGGCGTGTAAGATTACAGAAGTCATCAGCGTCAACTGTCTTGTGGTCTGAGAACAGTGATTACAGACCAGCAAAGGCACATACATTCTTATCTTTCTTCTTTCCAACCATCTTCTAAGTTCATAAGTGTCCAGTTACTTTCCCCTCAAATTGTAATCTGGAAAAGGCTGCATGTGTTGATGTCTAAATTTTTTTTGTTCGTTTATTTAAAAAGGCGATGAAATATATTCAATGAGATAGGTGAAGTACACGGATTTTAAGTATTTCAGTTTGGTGAGTGTTTGCATATGTATCTGCTCCTGTAACCAGGTAGAACACTTAAGAATCATGACTCCAGAAATACCTTTGCACTAGGAGAATTTCTGGCTTTTGGTAATGCATTATTTGAGCACCCGATGCAATTCTTTCTTGAATTTTTACTTAAACAACAACAAAAAAAACCTTATTGTGGGTAGTATAATCATAGCTGTACTACTAATAACAGGTTTGGATCTGACCACAGTAGCAAAAATGTTCATGTTCCTGTCTAGATTGTCACTGTCTTCACCCAGAGTCCTGAGTATATCTTATTGAAACACCCTGTACTTTTGGCCCGTCTTGGTGTTGATGTGTGTCCCTAGAGTGTAAGTTCTTATGTTTAATCCTCAGACATTAATCTATGTTTAACGTCTCCTTTTGGTGATTCTTTCTTGTTTCTTGCCTACTTCTATCCCCCTGTGTTTTCTGTGGTTTCTCTGTACTTAGGACTAGGATGTGGGCCTTTGTTTTCCTGTGATTTCTGGAACTTGGATTTATTGCCCTCACTTGGTTGATGTGTCTGAGAGGGCAGTTGTGGCCTTTGAGTTGAAAGCTGGGCAGAGGGCATTGCATCTACACTGCCTTGTGATCATGAGCAAGATGTTGGCTGTTGTCCCTCTCAATTCCTAGGGGGGAATCTAATAATGCTCATGGTGGGGACTCTTGGTATGATGTCAGCTGAGTGCCTTGGGACTTTAAGGGTCCCCAAAGAACCATGTACTGGTTCCTCTTCTGGATCTAGTAAAGGAAGGATTGTGAGGCCAGGGTTGAGTTTTCAGATGTAGATGTCAGATTGGCTCCTGAGTTTTTGGGATGAGACGGAGAAGCTAGGCCTTTAAATCTTGTATCCTCTGGGCAGAGCCAGTGATCCGACTCCCCCTGCCCTCTTTACTCTCCCCGAGGCTAGTACAAAACTGTTCATGAGAAGATAGTAAAATGATGCTTTCTTCCTTTATTGCAGAGACCCCACTGGCATTGTTGGTGGTAGGCCTGGGCGGGGGCAGCCTCCCCCTGTTTGTCCACGATCATTTCCCGAAGTCCTGCATTGATGCTGTGGAGATCGACCCCTCCATGTTGGAAGTGGCCACCCAATGGTTTGGCTTCTCCCAGAGCGACCGGATGAAGGTCCACATTGCAGATGGCCTGGACTATATTACCAGCCTGGCAGGAAGAGAAGGTACTGCAATTGGAGAACTCGGAGGGATGTTGAGGGAAGAGTAATCCAAGCTTGGCAGACCTGCAAGGGCTTCTAGAATTCCTCTGTAAGAGAGCAGCGTTAGGATCGTCCCAGTCTTTCACCTGTTCATTTCTTCATTCATTGGTGGACATATTGATTCAGTAAATATAGAGTGCTAGCCATATGCTCAGCACTGTGCTAGGAGAACTCACTTCTGGGGCGCCTGGGTGGCTCAGTTGATTAAGCGTCTGACTCTTGATTTCGGCTCAGGCCATGATCTCATGGTTGTGAGATCGAGCCCAACATTGAGCTCTACGCCAGGCGTGGAGCTTACTTAAGATTCTCTATCTCCCTCTCTCCCTCCCCTTCTCTGTCTGTCTGTCTGTCTCTCTCTCTCTCTCTCTCGCCCAAATAAATAAATAAATAATAAAAACAACAACAATGAAAAACCCCACACCGTTTCTGCCCTTGTGGCGCTAACAGATCAGTGGGCTTCTCTCCTGATTCTCTTCTGACCCTGTGTCCTTGCCACTTCCTCACCTTCCCATGGAACCTAACGTCTGTAGTCAGGTGAGTAGAAGGGGGAAAAGATTTGGGGTGTGTGTCAGGAGGTGTTTTGTAAATCTTTCAGCTGGAGGTGAAGCCAGAGATAGCGTGCGTGTAGCCCGGTGACTAAACCTGCGGGGCGCTGGGCAGTGGCTGCAGACGGGTGTTTGGTGGTTGTAACCACCAGGTAGGGCTGCTCCGGGCAGCGCGTGAGTAGAGCCTGAAGATGCTGCTAAACATCCTACAGTGCCCAGGACGGCCACCCACGACAAAGAATCGTCTGGCCCCAGATGGCAGTCATGCTGAGGATGTGAAACCCTGATACAAATGCCACTCGGCGGGGATTCTGATGGAGTGAAGGCTCCGTTTTGCTCTAATGATTCGTATCCCAGACGGAGGACAAAAGGCATGTTAATGTTCTGCAGTCGCTCCTCTGGTCCTTCTGCCACTTTACATGTAGGCTCCCGTGACTGGTGCTTTCCGGAGTGTGTGTCCCTCAGGGAGAAGTCAGTCAGGCTGGTCCAGGCTTAAGGGAACCTGGGGAGCTTAGGCCACCCACCCCTCCTGGCCTGCCTGTTCCATACCTGATACTCTGGCTCTCGCTGGATTAGAGTAGCTCCCAGGAGGGTGTGGCAAATCAGGATGCCGGGGGTGAGTCCTTTGGTGCTGGGTGGACAGATGGTGCTTCACGGTCATTGCAAACTGAACTGAACTATATCAGAGTTTCACAGGTTACCTGTCTGAGTCTGGGGCCAGTGTGGGGGCCCAGGCCCAACCTAGCCAATACATGGGAAACACTTAAAACCGTGCTAGGCTCCTGGCAGGCACTTCGTGCGTGATGTGTTGCCATTGTGACTGCCTGTCGGTCAGTGTTGAACAGCCTGGCGATCATGTCTAACAGCCACCTTCCAGATTGTTGGAGGGCTCAGTGCTACAAATGTGGGCAATGGTCGTCCTTGGACTTTGATGAGCCAACATGTTCTGCTAAGAAACCAAAATGAGATCTGTGTTGTGGATACTAACAGGCTTGTGGGAGTCCTAAGTCAAGATTTATTTTATTTATTTAATTTTATTTTTTTAATATTTTTATTTATTTTAGAGAGAGGGAAAGAGAGACATAGGGGCAGAGAGAGAGGGAGACACAGAATCCAAAGCAGGCTTCAGGCTCTGAGCTGTTAGCACAGAGCCCAACGCGGGGCTTGAACTCATGAACCACGAGATCATGACCTGAGCCGCAGTCAGACGCTTAACCGACTAAGCCACCCAGGTGCCGATTACGTCATGATTTATTACTTATTGAATAATCATTATCATAGTCTCAAAGTTTGCTAAAAATCAGTGGCATTGCAGGCTTATTCCTTGTAAAAACCATTTTCTTCATAGCAAGGAGTACATCTGATTCATCATCAGTACTTTCTCAACCATTTAGCAAAATCTTTCTTTCTTGAATGTTTTTAGAATTACCTGGGGGTTGAAGAAAAACACCAGAAGCTTCCCATCTCCCCTCACACCTGTTCCATCCCACTTTAGGGTTTTGACTCAATTGGTCAGGAATGGAGCCCAGGTTCTCGAAGTATTTAGGACGTTCCCAGGGTGAATCTAATGTTCTGTTGGGATTGAAAATTGCTATATAGATAGACTCTCAACCAAGTAGCAATCATGCTAGGATGGGTCCCGTTAATTTATTTGGAAGCCTTTGGTAAGTGCTTTCAAATGTGGAAGTAGATGAGATGAATGCCCTCTCAGGTGGGGTCCTCACAGTAAAACCCTGACTGACAACGACTCCCCTGACAGTGACATCAGTGCCCTTACAGGCGAACCACAGCCTCCACGTCATCCTAACTGAGCCGCTGCGGCCCCCACAGGTCACAGGGGAGATGCGGTGTAGACATGTAAGTGGTGTCAGGCAGAGACTTGTTTGCTTCTCTTTCCCAGTGCGGCCCCACTACAGCATCGTCATGTTTGACGTAGACAGTAAGGACCCAACACTGGGGATGAGTTGTCCGCGTCCGGCTTTTGTGGACCAGCCTTTCCTACAGAAGGTCAAAAGCATCTTGACTCCTGAAGGTAGGAAGACAAAGGTTGGGGAGGGAGGAGGGGTGGGTCCTTTAAATTTGTTGTTCTTTTCAAATGAAAAATGCTCATGTCAGAAGTGTGTAGCTTGATGAATTTTCCTAAATTGAATACACCCACTCTTGGGCACCAAACACGGAACATTTCCAGAAGTCCAGAAAGTCATCTTTCGTCCTTCCAGTAACTCATCCTCCTCTCAGGGATAACAACTATCCTAACTTAAGGCAGCACGGCTTAGTTTTGCCCATTTTTGGTTTTTGTATAAATGGAATCTTACAGAATATATTCTTTGATTTCTTTCATTAACACGATGTTTGTGAGAATCACCCATAGTGTCGTGTTTAAGTTGTACCTTATATTGCTGTGCAGTGTCATTGTGTGGCCATACCACATTCATTATTCATTTCTCCATTCTGCTGTTGGTATTTTGATTGTTTCCTTTTGGGGGCTTTTATAAGTAGTCCCTGCCCTGGTGTGAAGCCCAGATTCCTCTACCTCTGCCCCCAGGAGGAACCTGCACGTTTGGGAAGGTTTATGTTTGCCAGGAGCATGAGGCACGTGCCTCCCCGCCCCTCAGAGCCTGCACTGGCGACCTGGCCTCTCCAGACACTGGGCCTGGTCCAGGTCCACGTCCCTTCTGCCTTGGCTGTGGGTGGCTGGGGCGCAGTGTGCACCCAGGTTGCTTGCGGAAGGCAGTTTGGGCCCTCCAGGCCTGGGGAGTTTAGGGTGGTCTCAGACCACCTGCCAAGCCTGCAGCCCCGAGAGAGCCCACCAGCCACCACAAATCTTTCTCAGGGAGCTGCTCTCAACAGGCAGCAGTCAGTCTCCCATTGGACTGGCCGCCAATGGGGGGTGCTTGGGGCTTACCAATAATCAGGTCTCCAGGGGTCTCTTGTTGAACACTGCCCCAGGTGGTGGCCCTGAAGTCTAGACGTCCTCTAGCTTTCCCTTTAGGTGAGTGTGCACACTGGAGTAGGCTGCGTCTGGGATTTATCCACATACCTGTGGCCGGGACAGCCTGCTCCCCTGTCGCCTCTCCACACAGTTGCCCTCCTCCTGGCTTCTGGCTGCCCATGCACAGCCACCTGCTGAGCCTCGTGAGCGCAGGGATCCCAGCCCAAAAAGGCCTTCTGAGACAGCAGCTGGAAATGGAGGGCAGACAGCCCAATTTGGGGTTAGCTGCCTGACGGCATTGCTGGCTTCTCCACCACCCAGTGGTGCTACGTGTGTCCCACTATTCACAATAGCTAAGAGGTGAAGCAGCCCAAATATCCACCGATGTGCAAATGCATAAAGAAAATGTACTATTTACATACAGTAGAATACTAATCATCCTTTAAAGTGAATGAAATCTTGACATATGCTACAACATGGATAATGTTTGAGGATGTTGTGCTAAGTGAAATAAGCCAATCACAAAAAGACAGGTACTATAGGATTCCACTTGAGTGGGGTATATGAAGTAGTCAAATTCTTAGAAACAAAGTAGAACTGTCATTGCCAAGGTTTTGAGAGAGAGGGAAATGGGGAGTTGTTCAGTGGCCATAGAGTTTTAGTTTTACATAAAGTTTTAGAGATCTGTTGTAATGTGGCTATTGCTAACACTACTAAACGGTACACTTTAAAATAGTTAAGAGGGGGGCCCTGGGTGGCTCAGTCAGCCAGTTAAGTGTCCAACTCTTGATTTCAGCTCAGGTCATGATTTCAGGGTTCATGGGATAGAACTCCATGTTGGGCTCTACACTGACTGCACGGAGCCTGCTTAAGATTCACTCTTTCCCGGGGCGCCTGGGTGGCTCGGTTGGGCGTCCGACTTCAGCTCAGGTCACGATCTTGCGGTCCGCGAGTTCGAGCCCCACGTCGGGCTCTGGGCTGATGGCTCAGAGCCTGGAGCTTGCTTCCGATTCTGTGTCTCCCTCTCTCTCTGCCCCTCCCTCGTTCATGCTGTGTCTCTCTCTGTCTCAAAAATAAATAAACGTTAAAAAAAAAAAAAATTAAAAAAAAAAAAAAGATTCACTCTTTCCCTCTCTCTCTGCCCAACCCCCCGCCCCAAATATAAATAAACATTAAAAAGTGGTTAAGAGGGACAGCACCTGGCTGGCTCATTCAGTAGAGCATGTGACTCTTGATCTCAGGGTCATGAGCTTGAGCCCCATGTTGGGTGTAGAGCTTACTTAAAAAAACTTTTTTTAAAAATCAGGAAATTAAATACACACATGCATACACACACGTACTAAACTTTCCTGCCTAAGAGCCTTTGTTCTTGCTGCTTTTTGCATGACTGATTCCTTCTCATATTTCTGGTTTCAGCCTAAATGTTACCCCACCACCACCCCACTCCGGAAAAATCCCCCCTGACAGCCCTATCTTTTGAAATAGCCACTTGTTTGTTCTTTTCAAAACATTTATCACAACATATAATTTATTTCTGCCTTTCTTTCCTGCTATACTATAAAGTCTGAAGACAGCAGCTGTGCTTATATTTAAGGCACACAACTTAATTTAGTAAGAGATACAATAAACGTCCAGTATACTTTTTGTGAGTGAACAAATGAGTCTGTATAAGCTGGGAATAATAACATGGGATTGCCGTGAGAATCAGATGCAGTAACATATTGGCAGAGGGCCTGGCACATACCTCTAGTTTCTAGGGACAGACATTTTTATTGTCCCAGATGACCTTTCAAGTCTGATCTAACTCCAGGCTTCTCAGGGATGGTACAGGACCCTGGGCAAGGCAAGTATGTGCATGTTAGTAAGCAGAACCCCTGTATTCTAGTCAGTAAGAGCAACCTTACCAAAAAGTAGGATTTTTCATGCCTGGGAAAAACAGGTACAGAAGTAGTTGTTTGTTTTTTGCTCAGAACTCACGATATCCTTAGGGCCATCCATGCCTTATGGGAGAGGGTGGAATACTTAAAACAGGAGTTCTGAATCTGGGGACCCTTGAGGACCCATGAATAGAATTCAGAGGGTCTGTGGACTTCGATGGGGAAAAAATTATATCTTTATTTCCACTAACCTCTAACAAATTTAGCATTTCCTTTAACTATAGACGGAGACCCCTCTCCACAAAAGTAAACCCTGTCAGTAGTACTAGCTGTACCTGTGATTTTATTACCAATTGGAATCACTAAGATTCTTGTATCACATTACAATCATAGATATCTTGAAATATACTCATATGTGGAATTAAGGTACAAAACAGATGAACAAAAGAGAAGGCAAGCAAAAATGATATAAAAACAGAGAAGGAGACAAACCACAAGAGACTCTTAAATACAGAGAACAAACTGAAGGTTGTTGTCAGGGTGTTGGGTGGGGGGTTGCGCACTTGTTGGGAGAGCACTGGGTGTTATATGTAAGTGATGAATCACTAAATTCTGTTCCTGAAATCATTACTACGCTATATGTTAACTAACTTGGATTTAAATTAAAAAATAATAAATTATTTAAAAAACAAAAATAGATATCTTGAAATATTGTTTATGCTCGTTACTAATTCAAAATCATGGTAGATGTTGAGTATGACACTAGATTTTGTGGTTTAAGGAGTTAATAAAGCACATACCTTAGTGTATCAGAAATTTTACTTTTAAAATATTTTATAGCATTATAAATTGCCTTGCTTTGCAATTCTGTGTAGTTTATTATTTAAAAAAATTTTTTTTAATGTTTATTTATTTTTGGGAGAGAGAGCACAAGCAGGGGAGGGGCAGAGAGAGAGGGAGACACAGAATCCGAAGCAGGCTCCAGGCTCTGAGCTGTCAGCACAGAGCCTGATGCGGGGATCTAACTCACGAACTGTGAGGTCAAGACCTGAGCTGAAGTTGGATGCTCAACCAACTGAGCCACCCAGGTGGCGCTGTGTATTTTATTTTGATGCATTTAGAAATGTTACTCTGATAAGAGGTCCCTAGACTTGACCAGATTGGCAACGGTTCTTGGTGCACAATGCCTGTCACTTAACAGGAGCATTGTGAATGTTTTTTCGTGGTTGAGAGAATTTCTCCTATGCTTTTGTTACTGCTTTGAATCTATAATTATGCAAAGAATAAACCAGAAAGGCTTGCTTGGTCCTTAGCGAAAACCTGATTACATTCTTTTAGAAAAACGTTGTTAGAGATTTATTATTTCACTTTAACTTTTCATTCTCTGAAGAAAGTTTGAAATACATCTATTAAAGGTATTTGGATGATATAATTCCATTCCTTCTACCTAACTGTTCATGTATACTTGTGACCATAGCATCTAAAAAAATTTTTTTTTTTACATTTTATTTATTTTTGATAGAGACAGAGCACAAGTCGGGGAGGGGCAGAGAGAGAGGGAAACACAGAATCCGAAGCAGGCTCCAGGCTCGAGCTGTCAGCACAGAGCCCGATGCAGGGCTCGAACTCACAAACCGCCAAGATCATGACCTGAGCCGAAGTCGGACATTTAACCGACTGAGCCACCCAGGCGCCCCAATGACCATAGCATCTAAAGTGGGGAACTGTGATTTGTGATATTACTTTAACTCAGTGAAGTGTGACTGTGATTCTAAGACCTAGCTTTTCAAGGATCGTGTCTTAAGCTTAGAAATGAGTGTGAGCAGTGATGCAGAATTTTCTTTGCTTAAAAGAAAAAGATTAAAAATGAAAATATATTCACAACTCTAATAAAGGAAAATAGGAATGATAAATGCATATATATCATACATATAGAGGTTTAGATATAGCCTACGTACAGATAGAAATATGAAGTAAAAGGAGATTCTTGTCTAAGAAATCTGTGATCTGTGGCAGAAGGGGAGCTGGTTCAAGGATCTCTGATTAAATGTGCCTTCATTGCCAGAAGAAACCAGAATCCTCTTCTCACGCTCGCTCTCCCCCAGTCAGAAGCCATGAAAAGTGATGACTTCTGACTACTGAGGTGTGTCTGGGAGGACCTAAGAAACTCTCCCGTTTAGAAAACCCTCTCTACTTTCTTGCATAGTTGCTAGCAAATGAGCTTATCCCTTTACAGTACTTTAAGTGCAGCTTAGATAAAGTTCCCTTTCAGGTATGATGCAGTAAATTGAGACAGACCATTTGTCCCTCTAACAATTAATAGAAAACCAGATAAATACCAAAAACATCTCTATGAAGCAGTCAGAAGACTGTTTAAGCAGGAAGAGAGAAAGGGCCAAGATTCCAGAGAAGGAACTGCGAAAAGGTGGTCTGCGATTGCCCTGGAGACACTTACAGATTTCGGGTGCAGGGAAAGCTGCTGAGCAAGCATCTGGGCTTTGCCTGGGCCGAGGACTGTTGTGGGGACAAAACAAACAAGCAAACCAGTGACACTTTGGGGTTTCCCAGGACCAGAAAGACAAAACTGCAATCTTAGAGAGCCAGGATCTCAGGGAGAAGGAAACAATAATGAATTGAGGGACTCAGATATTTTTCTCCTCAAAATTTTGCTGAATTCTAAAGCTGTTTTGGGGTGGGAGGCTGAGATGATCAAACCACTGTTCTTCAGAGGCTTTTTGCTTAGCATCTTTATCAGCAGAGATGAGAGTGAATCTTCTTTAGAAGATTTTGGAGGATAATATCACATACATACACAATATTTCTTACATTCAGTATTTTATATTCCATTTTTAATACTCAATTATTTTATACTCAATAATCAGTACTGAATATCAAAAACTATTAGGTTGGGTGCCTGGGTGGCTCAGTTGATTGAGCATCTGACTCTTGATTTTGGCTCCAGTCATGATCTCATGGTCATGGGATTGAGCCCTGCATGGGGATTTGTGCTGGGTGAAGAGCCTGCTTAAGATTACCTCCCTCCCTCCCTCCCTCCCTCCCTCCCTCCCTCTCTCTCTCTCCCTCCCTCCCTCTCTCTCTCTCCCTCCCTCCCTCCCTCCTCCCAAATGCATGTGCTCTCTCTCAAAAAAAAAAAAAAAAAAAAGAAACAAACACAACTATTAGGTATGCCAAGATAAGAGTCTTACGACCAAAAACCAAGAGAAAAATAGACAATAGAATCCAGCCCATAACTAATCCAGGATTAGATTAACAGACAAGGACTCTGATTAAAATGTTCATAAAAATAGATGAAACACGGACAATTTCACTGGAGACTTAAAATCTACTTTTTAATGGAAATTCTGGAACCAAAAATACAGGAACTGAAGTGAAGGGGGCCTGGGAAATGAGGAAGCAGGAAATCTGTCTGTGCCCATGGCTACTGCCATTGCTTTGGGGCATATGCCTCAGCTGCAGCTCTGGAGCCCTGTTGTCAGTGCCAAAGCCCTAAAAACTAGTGCAGACTCAGAGGATTTGTACACACATTTTAAAAAACCAAACTTCTATTTTTTTTTTAATTAAAAAAAATTTTTAATGTTTATTTTTGAGAGAGAGAATGCGAGTTGGGGAGACGCAGAGGGAGAGGGGGACAGAGAATCTGAAACTGGCTCTGTGCTGACCACAGAGATGGAGAGCTCAAATTCAAGAACCATGAGATCAAGACCTGAGCCTAAGTCAGATGCTTAACTGACTCAGCCACCCAGGCACCCCAGAAGACCAAACTTTTAAAATAGAAGTTCATACACTTGTCTTCAAGAATATACTGTTGAGGCGCCTGGCTGGCTCTGTTGGAAGAGCTCTCGGGGTCCTGAGTTCAAGCCCCACATCGGGTGTAGAGATTACTTAAATAAATAAAACTTAAAAAAAAAAAAAAAAGAGTATACTGTGTTGCAGTAAATAGGTTCCAGAACATAAAGATGCATTCTTTTTTCAAGAATAATTTCTCAATAATTCTCCAAATAATTCTAAGCACAAGTATGTTTTCAAGTATACTATCATGACATTTTAGAAAGTAATTGGAAAACTTATTGCTCTATCTATGAAGGATGGGGACAGGGGTTCAGTGATTGCCAAAGAATTTCCTTAAAACATTCCATAAGGATGGTTATCATTGAGTTTGATCCCAGACAGATATCCTATAGTTAATCCCATATGCCATGTTCCAGTCCTGGGACTGCTTAACATTAAAGTATACATTCCAAGCAGATGTGATGAATTCAGAGTCACAGAAAAGATACTGTGAATTTTTCTGTTAATTCTTTTTTTTTTTTTCTTTTCAAGTGGGGAGAGTTGGATGCTCAATAAACTCAAACAACAAGCATAAGTAGAGCCAGAAGGAAAACTACTGCTTTATTATTTTTTTTAATGTTTATTTATTTGAGAGAGAGACAGAGACAGAGCATGAGCGGGGGAGGGGCAGAGAGAGGGGGAGACACAGTCTGAATCAGGTCCAGGCTCTGAGCTGTCAGCACAGAGCCGGATGCGGGGCTCGAACTCACAAACCTTGAGATTATGACCTGAGCCAAAGTCAGACGCCCAACTGACTGAGCCACCCAGGCACCCCAAAACTGATTCATTATTAATGATGAAAAATAGACATGCAATCTACCACAACATGGGGGAAAACTGGATAGGATATGGCAAGCTATGGATGATTCAGAAAGTTGTTTTCTAGTTAATGCTAATTAAAATTAAAGTATTTTGTTTACACTTTATAAGTAAGATACAAAGATAAAGTGTCTCCAAGAAATGCATTTTGAAATGCCAATGAAGTTCAAGTGTAACTTGACTTGAGTAATGAGCTGAAATGACTGTGGAATCCCAAAATCAATATTTATTTAAATATTTAAAGGCAATGATATTGACTAAGGTTTAAAGTAATCACGTTGCCTCTGTTTCTTGATTTCTTGATTTTATTTTTATGAGTCACAAACTTACATTGCTCATATTCTTTCTTCCCCCTCCTGTTACCTTGAAATGCCAAAAGAAAATCAGTGCCAATAGGCCAGACTCTTGCTAGTCAAGCTATAATAACAATGAAACAGTTCAGAGAAAAGCAAATCTGTAAAAATGGAAAAACTCTATATTGTTTATAAGGTGACAAGAATGTATAAATATTGTTTTACTAAGAGCTTGTGATATTCTTAGAAGATAATAAGGAGGCAGAGATTACTCCTTGTTTGCTGCCTGAGAAATAAAACTGGTATTGAAAGTTAGTGACCGTGAAGTCATGCAGCAGGTTAAGTGCTTGTAGGATCCCCATGCCCTGGGAATGCTAAAACTTTTCTCTAACTATCACTTCTCTTATTTTCTTCTTTCTTGTGTCTTTTTGCTCCTTCAAAAGCAAACTTTAAAAAGCATAACCCACTCAATAAATTCATTGTGTGCTTGTACTGTGCAAGATATGATGGAGGATAAAAAGGAATCTAAGTCCACATCCTTGATTTAAAGGAGCAGTCAAAATGACCATTCTAGCCTGGATCTTCTCAGCTGCTGAGCCATCCTTTTGTTCACTGTGTTAAGTTCCAAAACTTCTCCATTTTCTTTACACTCCCAACTGTAACACTGCTTCCTTGACCCTTCACATTGACTCTTGAGTTTTACTGAACATTTCTAGGTGATCTTGTGAGTTTCCCTAACTTCTTCTCTTTTCCATTTCAAAATTTCTCTGTATCTTTATCAGTCACTTCCTTTCTTCTTGCCTCCAAGAAAGGATTCTCTCTCCATCCTGCCCAGAATATACCTCTGGTACTCTTCTAACCCTGATCCTCCCACCTCTGCAAGGGACATCACCCATCCTTATTTTGTTTTGATTTTGCGTTATAGTCTCACTCTCTTTGTGGCTCCTTACTTCCCATTCCTATGTATAACTTGGTCATTTCTGATAGTACCTTGATTGTGCTGCTGCTCGAACTGCAATTTCGTGTGCCATTTCCCTTTACAATTAAATTTCTTGGAAGTGGAATCTATAATCTGCAATTCCACTAAAAAATAACTCTTACAAGATGCATTCCACATCCACAATGTTACTGAAATACTTCTTGAAAATCAATAATGTTCTGTGAGTCAGCAAATCTAATGGCTTTTTCTAGCCTTCATTCCCACTTTCCTCCACCCCCCTCCAATTTCTCTGAAGTCTTTTTATTTTTTTTATTTTAGAGAGAGAGATAGAGAACATGCGTGAGCTGGGGAGAGGGGCCAGGGGAGAGAGACAATCTTGAGCAGGCTCTGCACTGAGCCCCAGTACAGGGCTCAATCCCACCACCCTGGGATCATGACCTGAGCCAAAATCAGGAGTTGCATGCTCAACTGACTGAGCCACCCAAGCACCCCTGAAGTTTTTATTATTTTTTTAACGGGGTTTTTAAGGTTTTTTTTATTATTATTAATCTCTACACCTAATGTGGGGCTCAAACTCACCACCCTGAGATCTAGAGTCCATGCTCTTCCAACAGCCATCCAGGCACCCATGAAGTTTGATGCTAATAACCCTTCCTCTTTCTTTTACACTGCCCTGTCTTGTCATGTCTGCTGCTCCAACCGCTTCTCATGGACTGCTCTCCCTATCTCTAACGTCTGCCTTCTCCTAAGTGCCCTTTCCCTTAAATACATTCTTCCGTGGATTCTTCTTCATAGAGATAATAGTTGAAGCCGAGGATTCCCATGCTCTGGGAATTATAAACAATTTAAGCAGTGCAATTTATAATAAAGACACTGGGGCACTCCAACCAACAGATTCATTTTCAGATACAAGGTCTTGGCCCTATTTCAAAGATTAGTGAGTAAATGTATGATGATAACCTTTGAGTCAAAATAAAAAGATTAATCTGCTTTTTAAAATGCTTACCACTTTAACTGACTTTTTTAAATGTTTGTTTATTTTTGAGAGAGCAAGTGAGTGGTGGAGCAGCAGAGAGAGAGGATCCCAAGCAGGCTCTGCACTGTGGGCCTCAAACCCACAACTCATGAGATCATGACCTGAACCGAAGTTGGATACTTAACCGACTGAGCCACCCAGGTGCCTCCTGACTTTTTAAATTAACCAATGAACATCTGGTCTCAATTTCAGTGGGAAAGAGAATCTCTCCTGTAGTATACAAATGGTACAAAATACCACACAATGAGAAAAGGTTTCCTTTCTGTGTTTGTCCGTTGAGGTTGTTAAAATACCACAGACCAGATGGCTTAAACAACAGAAATTTTCTAGAGGCTAAACGTCCAAAACCACGGTGCCATCAGGATTGGTTTCTGGTGAGACCTTTCTTCCTGACCTTTTCATCTGGCTTGCAAGCCACTTTCTCAATGTGGCCTCACATGGCCTCATCTCCATGCCCACACACACATGGACACCAGCCCTATCAGATTAGGGCGTCACCCTTATGACCAACGTCATTTAAACCTTATTATCTACCTAAGGCCCAGTTTCTACATACAGTCACATTGTGGGTTAGGGCTTCAGCGTATGAATTGGGAGGGGTTCGGGAGGACACAATTCATGCCAAATTCCATGCCAGATTCTCAGCCCTTCTGGGTTCTTTTGTATGTGATGCTCAAATGGAAGCAGAGACCATGTACTGTTCTGCACCTTTTCTCACTTTACGGTAACATACAGAGAGGCACCTGCACGGCTCAGTTGGTTAAGCGTCTAACTCTTGATTTTGGCTCAGGTCATGATCTCACAATAATGCCGAGCCTGCTTTGGATCCTCTCTCTCCCTTTCTCTCTGCTCCTCCCCCACTCATGCTCACGTGTTCTCTCTCCCTGTCTCTCTAAATAAATAAATTAAATAAATAAATAAATAAATAAATAAATAAATAAATAAAATATTTTAAAAACCACATAGAGATATTCTAAGTGAGTGCATGTATATCTACTTCAGTTTAATCACTATATACTGTTACCTTAAATGGATATTCCAAACTTATTTCCTATTGCTGGACAGTTAAAGCTTCTTTTTTTTTTTCCATGCTTGTTGCAAAAATCCTTTGAAGAATATTCTTAGAAAATGCCTTTATACAACTTGGGTAAGTATATCAGTGGGATAAATTTTAGAAATAGAATTGTTAGGTCAAAAGGAACTTAATATAATTTTTGACGTGTTTTACCACCCTGAACTTAAAAAAATTTGTACCAATTTATACTTCCACCAAGTGTTGAAGAAAGCTTGTTCTTCCCACCTCCCACACCACAATACCGCATGTACACATCTCCATCACTGTGTTGTCAAACTTTTTAATCTTTGCCATTGAGCTAGCAAAAGGATCAAATTTTCAAATTAGACTCAGAAATCAGAGATCTTACCATTTTAAACTCTACTAATTTCAAAGATACCACTGACCAAAAGGCACAAAATAGGGAGAGGTTCAGGACTCAGTGCTATTTCCCAGGTCCTTTCTTCCTGCGTTGGGTGCACCTCTGCCTAAGATCATAGATGTGGTTTCTAAATAAGGTATGTAGTCACCTCAGTTACGCAGAAGCAACCAACTCAGTTTTGGAACATCTCCATTACATGCTGAGTTACATAAATTACATGATATTTTCCAGTCATGCACCTCAAATCCACAGATTTCGGGGGTGTTTACCATAAACAGTCCCAGCCCAGGAATATCTTACTGAAGGAATTCCATACATATCAACTCTCCTTACTAGCAAATACTATTAGTTTGTTTGTCAGGAGGTCTGTTATTCCATATTTCTAAGAATTACATGCTTGCTTGCTTTTCTAGGGGTATTCCTCTATAAGGGGAGAGGATGTATTGCAAATCTGCTGCTAAATTCCTTCCTTCCCGGTCAGTGATAGATGAAAAATGGTATTTGATTTACATTTTGGCTGATTTTGAACAGTTGTTCACATGCTTAGAATTGTTTTGTACTTTTTTTTCTGCCTTATGGGAACAGAGACAACAACAACAAAATATTGAAACCTGCAAAGTAGATGAATCAGTGACAATTACTTTAGCAGACTTAAGAAACAAGAATCCTAAGCAGGCCATGAAGCAACCTGATTTACACGGCTAAACCCTGCATAAATAAGACTCGGGAATTAGAAGTGCTAGGTAACTCTGAGCATGATGTGAGCTAAAAACAGGAGGAATAATAGAAAGTTTAAGAATCAATCAGATACTCAGGGGCACCTGGGTGGCTCAGTCGGTTAGGCATTCCACTCTTGAATTGGGCTCTGGTCTTGATCTAAGGGTCATGAGTTCAGGCGCTTTGTGTTCCGCTGGGTGGGAAGCCTACTTCAAGAAAATAAATATATCAGATGAAAGAGAAATTATAAGAAAATTGGAAGATGAACATCTGAATAATTAATTGAAGCTCAAGAAAGAGAAAATAGAGTAAAAATAACCAAATAATTCAAGTTGGTGAACCTGGAACCCTGTTCTGACCTTACATCCAGTGCTGTTTATATCCTTTCAGGCTTACTGGTATATCTGATTCATAGTAACTGTAAAGTGACATTTTCTACCCTTTCCAAAATATAGGGGAGAGTCAAAGGGACTTTGTTCAGGTGATTAAGGGGTGGGACTGGCATTACCCCTCCCCTAAGCAATCTTACCAAAATGGTTGGCAGAACTAAAAAATTATGGTTAAAACAAAAAGAATTAGTTATACAAGTTACACAGTGAGGTGCTCCTACAGCTCAATCACACTCTTAAGTTGTGTAAGTAAGAAAGGCTGATGCTGTAAGTGCCTCAGACTCTAACTGGCTAAGGCACCAAAGGAGGGAGACACCCCATAACAAGCAGATTTACAGACGTAAAACACCTGTGGAAGAAGGAAATAACTTTTGGGTCACCTGTGGGGTCTAGGGTAGTGTCACCATTATGCCTAAGCAGAGAAACTGTAAGAAGCTTTCCTTCTAGGTGGGTGGTGTCTTTCCAAGTCAGCCTGGGTCTGAGTAGTAAACTCACAGCGAGTCTAACGCCAGGTTTTCAGAAACTTCAACTGACAACCCACGGCTGTTTCTCAGCATCCCAGGATGATTGAATCAGAATCTCAAAGTAGTGTTTGGGCATTGTAGTTTTTAAAGCTTTCCAGGTGATTGAACTTTAGATAATCAGAGTCATCCCAGCCAGGGCATCTTCCAGTTAGGTACGTTTTAACTGGAAAATGCCTGCAACGCTGTATCAACAAGGGACCCACACGTATTAAGTGAAAACGATGCGTAATGCACAAATGATCGGGGTGGGGGGAATGAGTAAAACAGTCCAGCAGCGGCGTGTGTGGGAGGAATGGCTAAGTGAAACAAGGGACCGTAAAAGCATAGTCTGGAATGGTTTTGGATTACTATGCCCACCTAATTCAGGCTTGGAAGTTTAAATATGATACTGAGGGGGTGAAGGGGAAGGGTGAAAAGAACAGTGGACAGGCCATACAAGGGTGATTTCCTACCTGAAACCTGAAGGCTCCGGTGTCTGGACCTAGTTATTTTAGGTTAAAAAGAATACAGGGGAAAGAGCACTGAGTCCTCGTCCCAAATCTGACCAAACTAGCTTGCAGCCGCAAGTAAATCTAGACCAGAGATTCCTAACGTCTAAAATGAGGTGGGATTCGCAACCCTCAATATCTCCCTGCTAGTCTAACTGCATCGATAAACAAGGGGTCACTTAGAGCTTCCGGAAAGGCCCAGACAATCCGAAGTAGTTCCGGGGCTGCGAACCATCCCCCTTGTTTTCTACTGGGTTTCTTTAGCCAAGGGTGATGGGCTGCGCCTAAAGCATCTCCTAAAAGCCTCTTCCACCCCAGTCCCGGGCTTGTACAGCGCGCGCCCTGAGGGACTTCTCCCAGCTTCCTCCGCCTCCCCTGGAGGCGCTCCACTCACTCGATTCCTTCGACCATCTCTGCCGCCTGGGCCCGCCCCCTCGCCCGGCGCCAGGCCGCGGAGCGCCGATCGGCTCGATGAGCGGGGGCGCAGCTGCGGCGGAGCGGCCGACGCCGAGTCCGCGTCCACCGTCTCCCCCTCCCCGTTTTCTTTCTGCGCTTCCCACTCCTTCCCCCGCCCTCCCAGCGCTGTCGGCCCCGCAGAGCTGCCCGGAGCTTCCCGGGAGACTCAGGTACTGGCGCCGGCCCTCTCGACGGGAGGGGCTGATGTGAGGAGGAAGGAAACGGAGACGACGCCCCTGTTCCGCCGCGTCCCAACGTCCGCGTTGGGCGGCGAGACCCGCCTGGGGCGGGGGGCGGGGAGGGACCCCCGACTGGGGAAAGGCTGGATTCGGGCCAGGTGTCGTGGAGGAGGACGACCTGGACGGGGGTGTGCGGGAGGGGGGGAGAGGGGGAGAAGAATGGCAATTGAAGGGTGCTCTGGGAGATGGAACAGTGGAGGGCGTGGGGAGGGTTTGAGAAGAGTGGGAGGCACCCTGGAATGTGAGTGGGTATCTTGAGGTAGAAAGGACCAGAGTTAGGAGCAGATGTCGGAGGACGAGGCCTGGTGCGACAATTGGGGTGGAGGGGGGGGCGGGGAACCGAGCTACTTGCTGGAGGGGATGGATTTGTTTCATTATTTAAAGTCAAGGGAGAAAGAGCGCCAACGCTGCTGTGTTTTATAACGTCCAGGTGACGTGAATCATTACAGTTTGATAGTTTTTGTAACATCTCCAAGCTGTGTCCAAGTCACATATTTACGTGAAACTGCACCAGTCAAGACTGTTGATGGAGATAAGGAAGAGGAGTCAGAAGGGAATGGAGGCGGGGAAAAGGGAACCCTCTGCCCAGATTCAAGCTTTGTGTGAAATGAAATACATAGGGGTTTTTGTTCTGTGCCTAAAGCAAAAAAGAGGCCAACGTTTGCTAAACAAGTTAGAAGTGTATTACATGTAAAGACATTGAATAGAAAACTGCTGCCTCTTAAAAAATATATATACACGAAATTGTAAACGTATGGTCATGACATAAGCATATGGTGATGTGACATTTTTAGAGTGAATTGTGTATTGCTCTTCCACTCTCAGTATGAAATGCATGATGAAAGCTCTCTTATTTACATATTTACCCAGACACAAATCCCTGAATTCATGTGTAATTTTTGCAGGGGAAAGTGTAGGTAGAAATATATGCCTGATTTCTGAACATTCTTTATTTCTACTAGTTATTTGACACAAATCATCAGTTGCATAGTTAATCTTGCCTGATGCTTTGCTGATGGCTTTTCTGTTGTCAGACACTTTTCTTGTCTCCGTGAGGTGGTCCTTGGATTATAGGACCTGATTATGGTGTTTGCTCATCATTAAACTTGTAGCTTTACTGTATATTTCATAAAGATGTAAGTCTGCCTGTTTGGGGGGTATTAAAGAAGCACCTTTGTTGGGTTTAAAATATAAATAACATACAGGTATAATTAAAAGCTCAGATTTTTCACTTGCTTCCTGTTTTTTCCTGGAGTCTGTAATATTTCTGTGTGAATGAATTATTCTGAAATCAAAGTATGAGGAATGAAATGGGCCAGATGTACATGACAGAAATATTGTGGGATGAACTCTAGAACTGTTACTTAGGTAGCAAGAATTTGATTTTTGTTACAAGTGATTAGGTTTCTGATTTAGAAGCATTTCTTATCAAAGAAAAGTGTATCAATTTGTTTTGATAGGACACTACCTTAAAATATTACTTTTATTTGGTTTATGAAACTGGACTCTGGGCTTGTATATGTTAACTAGCAAACTGATGCCTAATTAAAGATCTTAGAGGTGATTTCTTATGGAAGGGGAAAGAGGGCTGCTGGGTTGTTTATAGGGAAGTGGTCTTTCTAGAACAGAACTGTGTAACTTGATAGGCAGCTAATTGAATAAATATTAAAAGTGATCATGGGGGCGCCTGGGTGGCGCAGTCGGTTAAGCGTCCGACTTCAGCCAGGTCACGATCTCGCGGTCCGTGAGTTCGAGCCCCGCGTCAGGCTCTGGGCTGATGGCTCGGAGCCTGGAGCCTGTTTCCGATTCTGTGTCTCCCTCTCTCTGGCCCTCCCCCGTTCATGCTATGTCTCTCTCTGTCCCAAAAATAAAAAAAAAATAAAAAAAAAAAAAAAAAAAAAAAAAAAGTGATCATGCATAGCCATTGGTTAATTTGGGTCTATGTGTCTGCTGTTTCAATTGGTAGAGGGAATATTAGTTACTTACTTTTCCTAAATTAAATTCTCTTTTAGCTTCTTAGTGCCTACATTAAAGGAGTATCATATTAAAAAAAAAAAAAGTATCATATAGACTAAAAGAAAATACATGTAAATCACTGAGCACAGTGCATACCACATAGTAAAAGATTCAGTACTTTAGCTAGTAGCTATTCTCATTTTTTATCCATCTTCTAATCCAAGAAACTGAAAACTCATGTTTGCATGTCAGCTTTTTCTCCAGAAATTTTGAATAAGCTGCATACTCAAGCATTTTCTTGGAAAACCACAATGCATATTAGCATATGAAAAGCTGTGAAACTTTCTGTAGGAAAAAAAGAAATAAAACCAAAACCAAAGAAAACCAATAACAACAACCAAAAAAACCCTTCAAAACAGCATCCTGGCTCTGTTTAACACAGTATTTAATAAACATCCCTTTTCTTAGAGCCTAGTTCTGTGCTTTAGAATAGGGTGTTATAATTTACAGAATGTTTTTGCATGAATTATCTGATTGACCGTGCCAACTCCATGCAGAAGCCTAGAAATCACTATTTCACACTTGAAACGGAATCATGGTTTAATCAACTAACTAAAAATTAGAGAACTAGGAGTGTTCTGTCTTCTAATTCCAGGTTAAACTCTTAAAGCATTTAATGCCTCATTTTCTCCAAATTTCCCCCACTCCTAGGCAATCTGCTCTTTAATTTTATAAAAACTTTCACTAGGGGCACCTGGGTAGTTCAGAAGTCGGTTTAGCTTCCGAGTCTTAATTTCAGCTCGGGTCATGATCTCTCAGTGCCTGAGATCGGGCCCCGAATTGGGCTCTGCACTGACAGCAAGGAGCTTGGGATTCCCCCTCTCTCTGTCCCTTCCCTGCTCGCACATGTGCTCCATCTCTCTCAAAATAAATATTAAAAAAAAAAAAAAAAAATCACTGATTTCCCCCACATGTTCTCTTTCACAAGTTACAAGTTACATCCATTTTCTCACAGTTTTTAACTTTTTTATGTATCAAGGCCTGGCATGGAGGACAGCATCACCCAGAATGAAGCAAGTGGGAAGGCAGTGGTTGAAGTCAGAGAAGTCAAGGAGGCTCCACCATACAAGGCTTTGAACACTATTTAAGCACTTTAGCTTTCACCCTCAAGTCTCAAATATGATGACATGCATTTTCCCTTAAGGTGGCGAATACTTGTTCTGCTGGGAAACAGAGAAGTACCTCTTGAGTAAAAAATATGCCTCCCAAGTTCAAGCGCCACCTAAATGACGATGATGTCACTGGTTCTGTGAAAAGTGAAAGGGTAAGTTCAGAATCTTCAGTTTTTAAACAGATTAAAAATATGCTTTCATTCCTTTTGTAAATTGTTTTAGAAAAATCTAAATTTTATGGCTGTATTCTACTTTATATTTTTTTCTTCATAGTAAATATTTAAAGGTATATGTTCCTTAGATTGGTGATTCATCTGAATCCTGCATTCATTGATCAGATTATGCTCACTGCTTCTTTCTAGTCTTTCAAAGAGAATGTTAAATACACAGGCTCTTATTCAGAACTCTGGGCCAAAATTGGTTGGAATTGAGAGTTTTTAAGATTTTAGTAAGGTAGTTAAGTGCATATTATATAACAGCCTTTTTAGTGTCTGGAGCAGCACCTCCAAGTATGTTAGTATTTCTCAGAGAAATGTCTGATTAGTAAGTAAAGCTAACATCAGTTCAGGCCAGGTTTTCCTCCAAATGAGTTTTGGCTCTAAACTTACAAAACCTCTAGGTTTTCAGAACTTTTTAGATTTTTGAAATTGCAGATAAAGAATTCTTGTTCTGTAACTGTCCTTGGAGTCCAGAGTAGTTTTTATATAATGTTCAATTTCCTATTTATCCCAGAACATTCTATGCAGATGTGTATAAATCTGAATTTTGGAAGACAGCATTTGATATGAATGTTGTAGATAGGTTACTTTTAGAATAAGCACTCACTAAATATTTATTAGGGAAGGAATTAATGGTATTCTTTTTTATCCAGCAACCTAAAGCCCTTGCTCACTTCCTATCTCATTGCTGTTCCTTCATTTACTGATTCATTTATTGACCACCTGCTATTGTGCTAAAAACTGGAGGGCCCATATAGAGCTTATAGTCTACTTGACTTCATTTTACACGTTCCTTTTTTGTACAAGCTCTGAACCTCCTATTATTCACTCTGCCCAACATCTTACAATTTAAAAGTGTCTTTTAGTATAATACAGGAAATGTGTCTTCCCTTTATCCTAACTTTCTGTAGTTTTTACTTGAAGGAGGTATAATCCACCAATAGACTAATTGCTTGTAAAATAAACTTTATATATAGACTTAAAATTATAAAATACAGAGTCTCAATCCACCACTGAGACTTGTAACTGTAACTGTTGTTGGTTGATTACTACTATGATTTATTGTAAAAATAGGGTATTGAATCAGAATTGAACAAAATTGGCTGTTTAAATAGAGACCTCCTTTTGAATAGTTACCAGATGGTGAAATTTGATAACTGGTTCTAATAATCTATAAATTACTTTTTAAAACTTTAAAGTTTTATTCCACTTGCCCATTCCACCTTTTTTAGTAACAGGTTTATTGAGATAAAATTCATATGCCATACAGTTCACTCTTTTAAAGTGTGTGCAACTCAATGGTTTTTAGTATATTTGCAGAATTATGCAACTATCACTGCAGTCAATTTTAGGACATTTTCATTATTCTGGAAAGAAACCCTGTACCTTTTAGCAGTCATCCCCCATCTCTTCATCCCCTCAACCTTGCAACCACCAATCTATAGATTTGTCTACTCTGGACATTTTATATACATGGAATCATGCGATATGTTGTCTTTTGTAATTGGCATTTTGGACTTAAATCATAATGTTTTTGAAGTTCATCCATATTGTAGCATAGACCAGTATGCCATTCCTTTTTATTGCTGAATAATATTCCGTTATATGGATATATCACATCTGTTCATCACTTGACGGACATTTGGGTTTTTTTTTTTAATATTAAGGACTTCTTGCATGCTGCTTTTGACTCTTGGCTATTTGACTATTAAGAATAGCAGTGTTATGAACATTCATGTACAGGTTTTTGTGTGAACATGTTTTCAGTTCTCTTGTGTGAATACCTAGGAGTGGAATTGTTGGGCATTATAGTAACTCTCTATTCAACTTTTTGAAGAATTGCCCAATTGTTTTCCAGAGTGGCTGCACAATTTTTACATTCCTACCAGCACTGTATGTGGATTCCAATTTCTCTGCATTTCTTCTACCAACCAGTTTCTCCTCACCACCAATTTTTCCTCCTAACACTTGCTATTATTATCTGCCTAGTGGGTGTAAAGCGTTATCTCATTGTGTCCTGTTCTCTTTTTTTGATAGTGTCTCACTAGCCCTTGTGTTTGTTCAATGAATGGGTGTAAAGACATTGATTTTCATGTGTGTTTCTTATAGTACAACTGTAATAAATATATTTTATCATCAGTGTCATTATCTTTTAAGGCACATAAACTGTTTCATAAATATAGTGACTGTTAAACTTACTAGCTAGAATAGCATTCAAGAAATATTTGTTGAAGGAATTAATTAATGCATCTCCCTGACTGTTACCGACTTTCAACATCTTTTCATGTGATCATTGGTCATTTCTTCTTCTGTCTGGAATTGCCTATCTCTCTCCATTGACTATTTTTCTCCCTTGCCGTCTTTTTCTTACTGGTTCCTCAGAGCTCTTGATATAATACAGATGTCAGACCTTTTCTGAAAGTATGTTGCAGATTTTTTTGCCCAATCTGTTACTTGCCAGTTAACTTTGTTTATGATAGTTTTTCATGTTTAACATTTTTATGTTATCCATTGATCTTTTTCTCTTAAACTTCTGGAGTTGTGTGTTGCTTAGGAATAATTCAACCACCTTAAGAGTTAAATACTTATTTCATATATATTCGGTTTTTGTGATTTCATAAATAAATGCATTTTCCTTTAAGTGCTGCTATGACCCATAACCTACAGATTTTGTTCTCTAGTGTTCCCCGTGTCACTTATTTCTAAATAGTCTGTTAAATTTCCATTACATTTTAATGTGTTAATTAGAAGAGTGTTTTAAAGTTTTGTTACTTTTTTTTTAAGTTTCTTTACTTATTTCTGAGAGAGAGAGAGAGAGCGAGCGCGCGCACACAAGTGAGGTAGACAGAGAGGGAAAGAGAATTCCAAGCAGGCTCTGTGTTCAAACACACGAACTGTGAGATCATGACCTGAGCCTAGATCAAGAGTCAGACACTTGGTCGACTGAGCCACCCAGGTGCCCCTTCTGTTACCTGTTTTAATTTCCACTGCATTATGCCTGGAGAATGTGACCTATGTAATTTCTAGTTTTTGGAATTTATTAAAATTCTTTTGTGGCACATCTGTTTCTTGGATATTTGAAATTAAAATTTGCTAAATATAAAGTTCTAGATTATTGTTTGTCTTCTTAGTTTCTCTATCTCTGAAGGGTATGTTAAATCTTCCCTATGATTTTGAATGTATCCATTTCTTTCTTTATAATTTGAGCAGCTTTTGCTTTATATCTTTTGCAACTATGTTGTTATATATAAACATTCATTGCTGTTAAATCTTTTTGGTGGACTATGCATTTTATCATTATAAAATCTTAAATTTGATTGTTTAATGCTTTTGTCCTAAATTCGTCTTTGTATTAATATTGCTAACTCTAACATTCTTTTTGTTAGAATTTGCTGATGTATTTTTTCCCACCTCTTCTTTTCTTCCTTTATTTGATAATTTGTTTTAGGTGAATTTTTTGTAAACAGATATTGGCTGGAATTTTTGAACTCCAATCACATGTAGTTCTTTTTTTTTAATAGGAGCATGTCGTAGACTCTAAGTCTAAAGTTCTCTTTTGTCTAGCAAAAGAGCGAAGCAGGATTAAAACAAGAGATGGCTAATGTCCGGGAAAAAGGCAAGAGCCCCGAATAAGGGTCCTTGCCCCATATTTATTTAGATCAGAAGGCTTGCAAACGTGATGGGTGTGTATAAAGAGACAAAGAAACTAGGAACATTAACTTGTGGATGTGAGGGGGAAAGGGGGATTTTGAGGATACACAGTGTTTGGGGTTTGGCTCAATATAAAATAAATTCCAGGTGCCAGGCAGATGGGTAGATGGTTGTTAACAGCAGACAGGAGGCGCTGTGCCTGTTTATCTTTGCCAGCCTAGGAGATGAGACAGATAGGGGGAATAACCTCAGGGTTAATAAGCCACCTTGGGCTGCTTTGCCTGCAGTGTAGTGGTCCAAAGTCCAATTCACCAATTTACCTGCCCTGGCCCTATTCTATGAAAGCAGCTTTCTGCTGTAGTAGTAAACTTGGGGTGCTTTCACCCTGAATATCTAATCTTGTTACTCCTATGTATTGGGCACCTTTGCGCTGATTCTATTTCAGGCCTTTGCCTCTCTCTATATATTTTTGGGGGTTCAGCACCCCTCCCTATTTTGGGGTGCCTTTGCACCTCCCTATTCTTGGAGTGCCAATCTGGTTATCCAAACTCGGGTGTGAGCATTTTATGATTTTGTGTTTCTTTGTGCCTCGTTAACCCATTGGTGTAGGCCCAGGGAATTCCTAAGCTTATCCCCCACGGGAGCATTCATACCATTCACATTTGTTACAACAACTAACGTATTTGGACTTTTTCTGTGCTAGCCAGTCCCTCTGATGCCAGTGAATGCCTTTCCCCCGATCTTTGGTTGGCCCTTTGTTATCATTTGGATCTCAGCTTAAGTTTCACTTCTTGAGAGTGATTTTCCATGACAACCTAATCTCATTTAGTCACCCTGTCACTTTCTATCCTATCTCTGTTTCAGTTCTCTGCGTAGCATTTGTTTTTTGTTTTTTTTTAAACATTTATTTTACTTGTAGAGAGACAGACAGAGTATGAGCAGGGTAGAGGCAGAGAGGGGGAGACACAGAATCTGAAGCAGGCTCCACGCTCTGAGCTGTCTGCACAGAGCCTGATGTGGGGCTCGAACCCATGAACCGTGAGATCGTGACTTGAGCTGAAGTCAGACACTTAACCGATTGAGCCACCCAGGCGCCCCTCTGCATAGCATTTGTTACCATCGAATATTTTTCTGTGAGAGCTCAGACTTTGTCTTGTTCAAAGCTGTCTTGGTACCTAGAACAGTGCCTGACACATAGAAGATGCTCACACATATTCATTAAAAAAATATTGAATACATCCTATTTTCATTTTTTCTCTGTGATAGGTTATATATCATTATGCATAGATCATTATGTTTCATATATTTTTCCTCTTTTCCCTGACTTCTTTGGCAGATTGATTGTTTTTCCTCATCTCCCCGGCCTCAGTATCACTAGGCAGTTTAAAAGTATCCTTCCTTTCTCCCTTTGTATCTCTTTTTTGTTATTAACTTCATATTTTAACAGTGATGTTTAAATCTGTTTTCTCTGTCAACATACCAAACACCATGTCCCTTCCATTGTTTTACCTCCTCATTCTGGCCCACTTTCCCTGCCTCCACTTGTCTCCCCAGCAGGTGCAACTGTCATGTTACTTCCTTGCTTCACTCTTCCGCTCCCAGCTTCTAGGTTTTATTAGAATGGTTTGGGGCTCTTTTAAAGTTTCTCCTTATATTATACCTTTTCTTTTTCAGTAGCTATAAGTAGTTCACAATCACATTACCATATTTATTCAAAATTGACCACACATTTTATTAGGTTCATTGATTGTATCGATCTCTGTCTTAGAATCTTTGCTCTGATTTAATTGGGTTTTGTTGTTGTTTGGGCTGGTGCAAATCCTTGAGTAATTTTCTCAGAAAAGGCAATAGGTGATGTATTTGTTTCCTATTGCTGTTGTAACAAATTACCACAAACTCAAAACAACACAAATCTATTATCTTCTAGTTCTGGTGACTAGAAGTCCAAAGTGGGTTTTCCTGGGCTAAAATCAAGGCTCTGGCCAGGCTGTGTTCCTTCTGGAAGCTGTAAGGGAGGGTCTGTTTCCTTGTCTTTGCCAGCTTCTAAAAGCTTCCCATCATCTTTGGCTCATGCTCCTTCCACTGTCTTTAAAGCCAGCAGTATAACATCTTCTATTCCCTCTCTCTCCCCCACTCGTCTGTCCCTCTTTCCTCTCTCTCCCTCCCTCTCTCTCTGGCACTTCTGCCTCCCTCTTTTAAGAACTCTTGGGATTATGTTGGGCCCACATGAATAATCCTTATTGATCTTCCCATCTCAAGACCCGTAACTCAGTCGCACCTGCAGAGGCCCTCTTAGCATGTGAGGAAACAGTCACGGTTTCTGGTTTCTGTCTTGGGGAGCTGTTATTCTGTGTACAAGCTGTGTACTATTGAAGTTCTTCCATGCGGGAAAGTCTGGTTGCTGCTCTTCATTAGGCTCCTTTTAGAACTTTATATCTTCCCCTTTTGGGGAGAGGGTGAGATCATCTTCATTTTAAGGAAAATAGTTGCATCTTATAAAGTAAAACTATAAAGTGGTTTTTGTTTGGAAGTTCACATATGTGTAGAAGGTTATTTGTGAACTGTGAAGGCAGTAGGTGGACTGTGCCAATTCTTAAACCCTTGTGTCTCAGCTCCCAACCTGTCCTCTATACCCTTCTGTCTGATGCTAGAGTTGGACTCAGCAACTGCATTTCTCCTTTGCTGCGTGGCTTACTATTAGGTTCTGCCAGTGGAGAGAGACTGGAAGACAGGGGAAGGAGACGGGACTTAATGTCTTCCTGACTGCCTACAGTTCCTCAGTTCCCTGCTGGTTTCAGTGACCTTTCTACCGTGTTGTCAGTGATAGGATTCTGGTATTGCAAGCATTTTCTTCGGAAAGTTGGCAAATGTGGTTCTTTCAGCTTACGATAAAGCACATGTAACCACTCTTCCCTCTGTCTGGAAGCTTAGAGTTAAGAAATTTCACCAGAATAGAACTCCTTTCATTACTCCTCCCTGACAGTTTGCAAGACGTCTGAATCTGAAAACTCACATCTTTTTTTTTTTCCCCCTCTTTTTTTGACAGAGGAATCTTTTGGAAGATGATTCAGATGAAGAAGAAGACTTTTTTCTGTAAGTTTTTTTTAAATAGCTTTATTGGAGTATAATTAACATCCAGTAAAATGCATATAGAGTATATAATATGAGTTTTGGTACATGTACTATACGCCTGTGAAATTATCACCAAAATCAAGTAATGAACATGACCGTCACCTCTGAAATTTCCTCATACCCTTTGTAATCTGTCACCCTCCCAATCCCCAGGCAACCACTGGTCTACTTTCTTTCACCGTAGTTTGTGTTTTCTAGAATTTTTTAAATGGTATCCCACAGTATGCCTTTTTTTTCCTGGTATCATTCCCTTTGCATAATTATTTTGAGATTTATCCACACTACCCCATGTATCGATAGTTTATTTCTGAGAAGTATTCTATTGTGTGAATATACTGTAGTTCATTCATCCATTCACTTATTGATGGATATTTGTGGTGTTTATAAGTTTTAGCTATTGTGAATAAAGCTACTCTAAACGTCTATGTGCAAGTTTTTGTGTGGATTGATGCTTTCAGTTCTCTTGGGAAAATACTTAGGAGATAGTCGAGTGGCCGGTATATATTTACAGCTGTTTTCCAAAGTGATGCACCATTTTATATTCCCACCAGCATCGTATAAGAGTTCTAGTTGCTCTAAATCCTCGTCAGTACTATATATGGTCAGTTTTTAAATTTTAGTCATTCTTGCAGATGTGTGGTGGTATCTCACTATCGTTTCAATTTGCATTTCCCTAATGACAAGTTACGTTGGACCTCTTTTTTGTGTATTTGTCACCCCCATATCTTGGATTAAGTACATGTTAAAATCTTTTGTCTTTTTATGTAGTTGTTTATGTATTCGGGATACAAGTTCTTTGTCAGATGTGTTTTACAGACATTTACTTTTCATCTGGTGACTTAATCTTTTCATTTTCATGACAGTATCTTTTGAAGATCAAAGTGTTGATTTTGATGAAATCAATTTATTACATTTTTCTTTTACTGTTTTTGCTTATTTAAGAGATCTTTGCCAAACCCACGTTTACTAAGATTTTCTCCTATGTTTTCTTCTTCTTTATTTTAATTTTTTAAAAGTTTGTTTTGAGAGAGAGAGTATGCATGAAAATGGGAGGGACAAAGAGAGAAGGAGAGAGAGAATCCGAAGCAGGCTCCGTGCTGTCAGCACAGAGTCCAGTGCGGGGCTTGATCCCACCAGCCATGAGATTGAGACCTGAGCCAAAACCAAGAGTCGGATGCTTAACTGACTGAGCCACCCAGGCATCCCCTCCTATGTTTTCTTCTAGGAATTTTCTAGTTTTGGCTTTCACATTTAGCTCTATAATCTGTTTCAAGTAAATTTTTATGTATGGTTGAGGTAAGGGTGAAGGATAATTATTATTTTTTTTGGCATGTGGCTATCCATCCAGCTGATGAAAAGATTATCCTTTTCCCATTGAATTGCCTTGATACTTTGTCAGTTAATTGATCTGATCAGTCATCTACAGTTATAATTAGAAAGGGCTGTCATCATATAGACCTAAGTTGTATTTGCAAAGGCAGGAAGGAGGACGTATGTGGCAGGAGTTTTCTCTAGAGATTGGTGTAGGCAGATGTGCCCCCTCCTCCCCCAAACATTTGTCTCCCTTTTGTGTTATAATTTTGTAAGATTTTTGTAGAGGCTTTTCCCCTACATAAAAACATTTTATAAAAATCATTGACAGCCATGAAGCAGTGAACAACATAAGAAACAAATCCATTAATAGGAAATAGTATCATTTTGGCAAGGTCAGATGATGTGGGAAGATACCTCCTACATGTGACAAGATTTCCCAAGAGTCACAAAGCTAATTGCCACAGTGGCAAATATGGTAAAAAGCCTTAGACCTAGAGCACTAGCTACCCGTCAGAAAGGACCTCGTATTGAAAAGGCCTCGTATTGAAAAGGTTACATAAATGATTCTCTCAATGTCAGCGAGATACCTTGTGAGAAACACTAATTCTTCAGACCTGCAACGTACCCCTGGAAGTCCACTCCCAATAATGTACCTTTTGCAGAGGGCCTGACAAGCAGCTAGCACACTTGCTCAAAATACAGCTTCCACACACTGTGGGTCTGTTTGGGTGTTGAAGAGGAGACAAACCAAATAAATTTTTAAAAAAGAAATCAAAATCCAGGTTTATCACCCAGCAGTTTATCAACACCCAGCAATATTCTCAAGAGCCAAAAGATGGAGCAACCTAAATGTCCATCAGCAGGTGAATGGATAAGCAAAGTGTGGTGTATGGATATAGTAGAATATTAGTCTTAAAAAGGAAGGAAGTTCTGGGGCGCCTGGGTGGCTCAGTCAGTTAATTGTCTGACTTGATTTTGGTTCGGGTCATGATCTCACGTTTCTTGAGATCGAGTCCCACATCAGGCTCTGTGCAGAGTGCGCAGAGCCTGCGTGGGATTCTCTCTCTCCCCCTCTCTCTCTGCCCCTCCCCTGCTCACACACACACTCTCTCTCTCTCTCTCTCTCTCTCTCTCTCTCTCTCTCTCTCTTCTCTTTCCAAATATTAAAAAAAGGGGGGGGGGGAGGAAATTCTGACATATGTTTACAACATGGATGAATCTCCAAGAACCTATGCTAAGTGAAAGAAGCTGTTCACAAAAGGATAAATTTTATATGATTCCACTTATATGAAGTACCTAGAGTAGACAAATTCATGGAGACACAAAGCAGGATGGAGATTGCCAGGGGCTAGGAGGAGGAGGAATGGGGAGTTAGTGATTAATTGGTAGAGATCTTTTTCTTTTTTGTAATTTTTTTTTTCTAAGTAAGCGCTATGCCTAACATGGGGCTCAAACTCACAACCCTGAGATCAAGAGTCGTATGCTCCACCAACTGAGCCAGTCTCCCCAATTCTATTTTTTTTTAAGTTTTATAATTTATACCTTATTCTCAATCATCAGAGGAATGCTAATTACTCAAAATGGATTATCCACAAGTTTTTATTTCCCCAATATTAAAATGGATTGGTTGAAATGATACAACACTTGACTAACAAATAACAGTTTGAGAAATGTTGGTATTTTCATAGACCTGAATTTCCCGTTAGCTTTGTTGATAAATTTAAGATGAGCAACAAAAAAGAGTGTTTTGAATGGATTTTTTTCTGTATTCATTTTTGATAATCAGCATTTATTATAACCTAATTCAAAGGTGAATTTACTTTTTCTGTCTATAACTGATCAGAAAGCTATTCATAGTCACTGGCACTCTTGTTACGATGTTTCAGAGTTTAGTGATTACAACAACCTGTGTGTAACTTAAGGTTATATAAACTCTATTTTCTGTGAAAGTTTTAACATTCAGAAGAATGAGGTTAGTTGTGGCCAGTGAAGTGCAGATGTGATTACACATCACGTTCCAGCAATACCAGTTATGTGTGGTTCCTTGGGGTAAATTACTGGTCCATGTTTAGAATTAAGCCTGATTGTGTGTATGTGCTTTCTATTTTTTATTTTAATGCTCTCATTAATATGTACTTGGTATTTTGTTTTCAGAAGGGGACCATCTGGACCAAGATTTGGACCTAGAAATGATAAAATTAAGCAGTAAGTTCCTGAGATACTCATTTGTTTAAGTGATTTTATCATATTTCTGTGTGGACCCAGAGTTGGCAAACTACAGCCTAGGAGCCAAATCTGGTTACTGCCTGTTTTTCTAAATAAAGTTTTATCGGAACACAGCCATGCCTGTTTTCTTATTGCCAGTGGCTGCTTTCAAACTACCATGGCAGATTTGAGTAGCTGTGACAAAGACCTTATGGCCCACAGAATCTAAAATACCTATTGTCTGTCTGGCCCTTTACAGAAAAAACTTTGCTGAGCCCAGATGTAGACTGACTATAACTACAGGATTGTAAAAATCCAGTAACTTTCTATTTTCACAAGGCTACCTCTGAATCATAGCTAAGGAAATCTGGTGCCTGTTTGTTGGTTTTCTTAACTTGATTACTTTATGTCAGATGCATTTATTTAGCATAATCTCAAGGTCAGTTTTGGTTTAAATCTGTGCTTGAGTCCCATTTTCAGAATAATAGATGTAATATCATAGGTTTGGTTTTTGGAAGTGCAGTTGTTTTTTGTATCCCTCCAGAATGTTGTCATATCTGTTACTTATTCTAATACATATATTGATCTAAGTTTTATGGGTAATTAATTTTCCGTTTAAACCTTTATCTGTATATGTTGGTGGTGGTGGGTGATGGGTAATGTGGTAGTAAATGTATCTAATGTCAGAAGGATCTGAGTCCTGACAAGAAGGGAGACAGAATGGGCAGAGCAGTGAAACAGCTTTGGAAACAGACTAAGTTTTGAATACTAACTATGGACAGTAAACTAAATGGATTCAGGATCTCAGGAGGGATAGCCACTGCTCTAGTTCAGGCTATAGTTGGCACATAGTGGGAAGGGTGCTGTGATAGGAAATCAAGTTACTGTTAAGATACTTGGGCTTTAGTAAGGTAGCCATTGGTATGAAGAAAAAAATATCCACACTTCACCTAATCCTAGCTAATGGATTCTGAAATCAGAACCAAGGTTCCAACAAACTGAGTTCTGGACAGGACGTTTTCATTTTCTCTTACTGTCTGACAGATTGCCCTGAACTTAACAGTCTAAAACAATACGTATTTATCATCTCACGTTTTCCATGGGTCAGGAGTTCAGTCACTGCTTAGGTGGGCTGTCTGCACAGGGTCTCACAAGCCTGAAATCAAGGTTTTGCCAGGGCTGTGATCTATTTACTGACTGAGCTCAAGTAGTATTGACAGGATTCTTTTCCTTGCAGTTGGAGAACCCATGATACTTGCTCCTTCAAGGCCAGCAGAAGAGTCTGCTGCTCCAAGTCTCTGTTGGCCAGTAAAGATACAAAGGACTGCTTAGATTCAGGCAGTCCATAACATGTAGGCAGTAAAAGGAAGAATTGCCAGACCCTCTGGGTTCTCGGACACACCAAAAATGATGATTCCAAAACAAAAGGGGCCGCATGGCTGTAATAGGAGTTGCAGGGTACCCTGTTACAGAGGAGCCGGTTCTGCACTGTAGCTCGGCGGTTTTATAGTCGGCAGATACGCCCTGCAGAAAGCCTCATACATCATCAGAACCTGGGAGGTGGTAAGAAATTGTCTGTGGACAATCTTCTAGGGAGATGAGTGAGAGATGGCTTCACAAGCCATTCATCTTCTCATGTCCTGGGAGGGCTACAAAACATTCAGGGTCATCAGGATGCCATGGCAGAGCTGTTCCTCTACACTGAGCCAGAGTGACTTCTGTTCACCCACATAGTTCTCATACCTAAGCTGCTCTAGAGAAAAGGACTCCATTGATGACACACTTGTTTTTTGTCCTGCCCATATGCTTGCTTTTGTCTCTGATATCCTTCTGCAGAGTGAGCCTAGTACTGAGTATGGCCTATTGAGTGTTCTGAATATGATTTTCCAGCCGAACCCCAAACCGCTGCTGGTTGTACCAAATAGGCATTGCAAACAAAGCATATGTCTATGTGAACAAGTGCCAGGCACACACACATGAATATGTATATGTACATATTAATTAGCACAATATCTTTGGTGATCACAGAATTTTAGAAAAGTAAGGAATTGTTGAGTAAGTATAATGGTTCTCACTCTAGAGCTAAAATCTTGCCAGACTTAAAAGGTGGTCAGTCATCTAAACCTTGTGGGCACAGACTCATGGATGCTTATTTAACCAGGGCATGACTCCATGTGTGTGCCCAGAATGCCCCAAGATGGCAGAGCACAATCTACCAGACAGCTTGCCCATGGACAGATACCTGGCATTAGTCGAGTAACCAAAATTGTTAGCGCTGTTAGCGCTGGTGAGTTCTTTAAGCTGTTATCACCATGTAATTTATAACATTTTAATACAGGGTGTTTCTTGACCTCATGGATCAGCAACATTATTACTTTGTTTGAATTCGATTGGCATGTTGCCACCAGATTATTTTCACAAAAAATATTCAAGTGTTTGAGGGAAGATTTTTTTTCTGGTTAGATTTAAAGTAATCACTTGCCTGTATAAAATGTATGATTCTCTTTGGAATGTTTTCTTTGCTTTTAAGTTAAATAGCTTTATAAATGCAACTCTAATGGATTACAGTCATTCTCTGTTCTGGGTAGAGAATTTCCTAACTATAGTCTTGGTCCAATCAGTTTAACTTTATAAAAAGGCCCCCAAGGAATGTTCCATGATGTAACAGCAATATAGTTGCAAAAATACAGCATAACTTTAAACCTTCTTTTGTTAACAGTACCTTAAAAAGCCACAAGATGGGGGTGTTAACTGTAAAAATAAATATTTTCTTTATAAAATAAGGGAAAAGTGTTGCTGAGCACTTTTCTCTTCTTAATGGAAGAACACTGACAGTAAGCACAGGGTAAGGGTTAGGCATTGTGCTAAGCGTTTAAACATTATTACATCTAATTCTCACACGTGAGAGACGATCATGTGGGAAAATATGAGGCTCCAAGAGGTTTGTGACAGACTCCACAACACCGCAGCTTCCCTGTTGATTAGAATAGGGACGTTTCAGGAATACAAGTTGTGTCAGACTCTAAGGATGACTTAAGTCAACGTTGAAATACCTTTTCCTTTCTGCATGTTTTATCCTTTCCTGGGTATGTTCTCTCTTGTGTCCTTTCTTCTACCATCCGACTCTCCTTTAACTGGAAATGATATAAATCTCCACACCCTCCTATACAAACTTGCTTTTCCTTTGAGTTCTTAATTTTTTCTTTCAGTCAATGCTCATCATCTACGGACGCTCAGTTGCTCAAATTATAAATCTAGAAGTCCTGCACCCTTTTCTTGCCCCAGCTTCTTCACCAATGTCCAGTGAATCACTCGATACTTGAAATATCCCCTCCTCTTACCTAGAACTTTCCTACCATCAACCACTTTCATTACTCTGCCCAATTCATACTTCTCCCCTCAAAACTCAGTACCAGGATCTCGACGCCATCTCTCTCTGATCCAGGCTGAATTCATCTAGGCTGCATGACTGGTACCATGGGCTTCCTTCCATTGTGGCACTTAACACATGTAGTATAATCATGGATACCAGTTTTCCCCAGTAGACTGTAATCTTTCTAAAGACTGGACTTAAAACCTTCACATTGGTGTCCTCAATAAATAGTATCATAATAATTCCTTAATAAATGTTTTTTGAATGAATGAGATATTTCATTCAGATCCGAAAATATTTGTTGAATGCCTACTGGGCACATTTCACATGACCTAGGAAATAAAAGGACAAGTGGGACAGTCTCTGCTTTGAAGGCATTTGAAGTGTAATGATGAGGATAGGATCAACATAAAATACAAATAGAACCCAGTACTGTTAACTGCTGTGAAAATGTAAAAGGTAATTGCAAAATAGGTTATTGCTTGTTTTTAAAAAATTACCCTTTATATTAAAACAAATAGATAATTTTTTATCTTCTATGAACTAAACTTCTATGGAAGTTGTGTTCTGGGCATGAGAACATCTTAAAATACAGAAACCCAATTATGAGATTGTCCATTATTAAATAAGGGTTTTATAGTAGCTGGATTGAGTGTTATACCAGTGGATGGTGAACTTTATTTTGCTTTAGAATCGTGTAGTGTATTAAATGTCTATAGGAGCCATCATCTGATCATGTGTAGGGCTGCAGCACATGTTGTCCATTCCTACCCTGCAGAACCGCCTTACTTTAGGCTGTTGTCATCTCCTGCAAATGTTGAAAATAGCTACTTGGGTATTTCAAAACTAGTCGTTGATGAACAATAGCTGTGTTTCTGTTACAGTTGTCACAGTGAAATGGAGACCTCCAGGGGCGCCTGGGTGGCTCAGTCGGTTGAGCGTCCAACTTTGGCTAAGGTCATGACCTCACAGTTCGTGAGTTAGAGCCCCGCATTGGGCTCTGTGCTGACAGCTCAGAGCCTGGAGCCTGCTTCAGATTCTGTATCTCCCTCTCTCTCTGCCCCTCCCCCACTCATGCGTGCCCTCGCTCTCTCTCTCTCTCTCTCTCTCTCTCTCTCTCTCTCTCTCTCTCTCTCTCTCTCTCTCTTTCTCTCTCTCTCTCTTTCTCTCTCTCTCTCTCTCTCTCTCTCTCTCTCTCTCTTTCTCTCTCTCTCTCTCTCTCTCTCCTCTCTCTCTCTCTCTCTCTCTCTCTCTCTCTCTCTTTCTCTCTCTCTCTCTCTCTCTCTCTCTTTCTCTCTCTCTCTCTCTTTCTCTCTCTCTCTCTCTCTCTTTCTCTCTCTCTCTCTCTCTCTCTGTCAAATATAAAAACATTTAAAAAAAATAAAGACCTCCAGGTATACTGCCTCATTATATCTTCCTCAGGTAACTGGGTATGCTTTTGCAGGATTTATACTCAAATTGTTTGCTTATTCAACAAATGTTCATTGAATGGGTACTCTGCTCTGAGCACCGTGGCTGGTACTAGGGCTGCAAAAGTGAACAAGATAGGCACGTTTTCTGCATTCATCGAGCTTAGTGGGGGAAAGGCAGAAAATCGGTATGTACTTTCACTTAGTGTTAAATGCTCTAAATGGAGAAGTGGGATGGGGACGGGCTGTGTCACAGCTCTAAGAGTTAGTGCAGTACGCTCCTTGCACATTTGAACTTAAGTTCCATGAGAGCCAGAATTGTCTGCTTTCTTCAGTACTGTCTTCCCAGTGCCTGAAACAATACATAGTGGGCTCTCATTAATTATTAGATATATTAATTAGTTGCTTAAGTATTTGTGCTATTGTTCTTAGATAGGGTGAACATCTTTAGCTCTTTGTTTAGATGGTTAGGAATTGCAACAAGACATCTTAGGGATTCAGGGACTTGTTAGATCTTTTTGGGCAGAAGAGAGTTCTGCTTGTCCCAGCTTAGATCTGCTTCAGTCTAATATTCAGTAGAATCTGAGGCACAGAACTCTGGGGAGCTGTGGTGAACCCTGAGTCTGTGTGTGGATAGTCAGTGGGTATACCATAAGAAGGAAGGACTGTCATCACACATAGCAATTGCTACTTGAATCTGAGACTACTTCTGAACCCACCTATGTCTAATGGGGCCTCCATTTTGATTTTAAAGCAAATTTTTTGAAGATACAGCTCTGTGATAGGGAAGAGATAGAACTCTTTTTTAAAAATTACACATCCATGCCTTACTCCTGACTCAATGGGTTAGTTTGAGGGGTAGTGTGGAATAGAGGACAGAGACAAGAGGTGTATTGTGAGTTTTTTTTAAAAAACCTTACAATTGTGACATTGTGAAATTGTGATAATTGACACAGTTCTTTCTTCCCCAACTAGAAACAACAATTACATGTCCTTATATATGCCATATATATAATATATATGTATATACACACACACATACACACTATATAGTGTATGTACATAGTATATATAAAGAGATATATAATCCAATGCATTTTAAACATATTTTGAGTTGTAAGAACCATGAGTTCATTTTATTTCTCCTTTTAAATATTTCACTGGTATGACAATTTTAAGAAGTAATTTAAGGTAATTTTTGTGTAACAGAACAGAGGAAAACTAAACACTGTAAGTTACTTAATGCTTCTGTGTTTATGTACTTGAAGTTACTCTTGAGTGAGAGCAGGCAGCTAAGAACCAGTGAAGATGAATCCTGACACGGGGCTCGATCTCCCGACCCTGAGACCATGACCTGAGCCGAGAAATCAAGAGTCGGATGGATGCTCAACCGACTGAGCCATCCAGGCACCCCAAAGATTAAATCTTTATTAGACAGTCTGAAATTTGGTTAGAACAGGCCCTCATCACCAGACATAAAGGAGGAAATTATATTTTCATTTTGAAAAACAGCAAAACAATTTTTCCTTTCTGCTCTCTCTTGGCCGCTTCAAAACCTTTCCAGGTGTGCCAGTGTCTTAAACCCTGTTTGTTTATGAGAAAACTGATGAGCAGTGAATGGTTATAGCCCCTGATTATCAGTGTACATTTCCATTTTGGAAACTGAATATTTTTATAAGCTGATAACATCCTAGGCAAACTCCTTTGTTAGCCTTAGTGTATAAACACAGCAGAAGTACGTTATAGCTGTGTCTGTGATGCCCCAGTAGCCTGTTGAAAAGCAGATTAAACTGGATTAGAGTCAAGCTATTTGACTAAATTCTAAAATTACTGGACATTCTGGCAGTACATTTAATTTGCAGGAACAGGGCTAAAAACAAGCCATCTTTAAGTTAAATATTACTTTTACTTATCTTTAATTGCCTGGGTATTCAAGCCCACAAATGGAAGGGCATTGCTACATAAAAATGTTTTGAGTTGAATAATTGTCTGAGAACTTGCTATTTTCTATCATGGAAGTTTTCTAATGAAAGTTTCAGCAATTATAAAATTCTTAAAAGAAAAAATAATTTTTAAATCTTTCTTTTAAACTAGTGTTCAGAATCAGGTGGATGAAGTTATTGATGTCATGCAAGAAAATATTACAAAGGTAATTGAAAGAGGGGAGAGACTAGATGAACTACAGGACAAATCAGGTACAGCTACCTCATATATTTCTTGATATTGTTAATCTGTGTTTTGATAGTTTTTTTCTCCTCACATTCCTCTAGCCAAAGTTTAGGAATCTTGATTTAGGACAATGATATTTGGTCCTTAAGTTTGTGATTTTAGTACTTTAATTTTAGCTCCCTTTATTTGAATCATCTTACTGCATTATTTGTTTGGTTGAAGATGGAAATTTTTAAAATTTATTGTTGAATAGAGTAGAAATTTTTTTGCCTTATTATGTTGATATGCTTTGTGTTTCTCATACTCTCAGGGAGGAAGTCTAATCACTTATTTTCAACACTTATGTCAAATTTAATCTGATGTTTTTATCTTATGCTTTTTCTGGCGACTCAGCAACATTTCTTTACTGCCAAATGTTAGTCTCTCTTGTAACAGTTGCTGTCACATGTTAGGTATTCAAATATTGTTTCAATGATGAATAGCTAAATACCTGATTAATCCTGGACAGACTTGTCTAACCAAAAAACTTAACCACTTTTAAAATTCATTGTTTTCCTTCAAAGTCAGTCTCTTTTTGTATCTTCTAAGAATCTAACCTTCTCCACATGTAGATTTTTTTTCTATAGGTGTATCAAGTACTTGAATTTTTAAAGAGTATTTTCTTACCAGAACTCATATGTTTATGTGAAAACATTGAGGGCCCTGGGAAGACTTCTCTTAATCTTACTGTAAAAATGGGCTGAGCAAACTGACCTGTACTTTTGTGTACTTTTTGTGCTCTTTCTTTTCTCCCAACACGGATTGCCAGTTTGTGGGTGGAGGAGAGGGAGGATGTTGTTTTCGTGCTTAAAAGGGAATGCATTTGCAGAAGTAGAAATTAATATTTTCTTGTCTTTGTGTGACTAGATAAAAGAATCCTGTTATGTCGTTTAATCCTTCTCTCCATCCTCTATGTGATATAGAAAGCTTATCGGATAATGCAACTGCTTTTAGCAACAGATCGAAACAACTTCGAAGGCAAATGTGGTGGCGTGGATGCAGAGTAAGTCAGAAGCTATTGGATAAGTGGCCCAGCATCTCAGGTGGTCTTCGAAGAATATAGGGCCTCTAGATTTGAAGCTCTGGGGGGAGGGCAGGGACCACCGCTGCCTTGCTTCTTCTATCTCCTGAACTTGGGATGTGCTGGGAGTCAGTAAATATTTGTTGAATAATTGATAGCTTTGGGGACAGGAATACCTAAAGGAATCAAGCAGTTCCCAAAGGGATGTTTCCATGGATTTCGTCACAGAAAGTAACCCACATTTTATTAATGATTTAGCTTCTTGTGGACTTATTACCTTATAAGAAATATAAATTTTTCATCTAATTTATTATTAGTACCTTTTTGGAGCCACTTCTAGCATTATATAGAAATATTTAAAAGATGGAGTGGAAGCTAGAGAAAAAGAATTTTCTGTTGAGAAAAATAAAAGTAGTTTATGTCAGAATCCATTATGACAAATGGGGCTTAAAAAAAAATCTCACTATCCTTTATTATTCCAGAGAAATAAGAAATAAAAGAGAAATGTTTAACAAGGGGAAAAAAATGAAAATCAGTACATAATAATATATTCTTAACAAAAATTTTATAGGAATGAATTTACCTCTTAAATATGGCTGCTAATCATTGAACAGAAAATGCTTAAGATTTTATAGTGAATTTCATGTCATGCGAGCAGTTTTCTTTTTCCTCCCAATTCCACGTGTCATTTTTGGCTTTGTTGAAAATCTTAGACATAAACTCACTGTTTTTAATCTCTCACTTTCAAGTTTAGTGATAACTTTCTAAACTTGACTTTGCCATATGCTAAGAATTTCTTCCCAGGATTGTTGTGGAGTTACTTATTTTTGTCTACCTGTTAGGTCATAGTTTCACAAATAGAACTGAGGAAGGGAACATGTTTCATTGTTCCCCTTGTCTGGAATTTTGTTGTCAATTTGTATCCTTTGAAGAATAAATTTTCCATTTTAAGTTTTCCACTTTCGTAGAAATTCTCTGTTCTATAACCTGGTTTGGAAGAGCAAAGGGTCCACGAGCCACTCACTTTCCCCATACGTACACAGGACCCATTTGTGTAGCCACAGAAAGATGATCATAATGTGCATTGTGACTAGCTTTTTTTAGCCATATCTAAATATCTAAATTGTGGTTTTGTACTTACTGGATTTCAGATCAGAAGATCAGAGGAACAGTATGCTTTTAAGGAGAAAAATGAAATTATATTTTTAAATTATATTTCTGAATGGTCCCTATGTCACTGCCATTTTCTCGATTAACTTTAGGAAAGGCTGAGAAAAGGGATATGGGGACAGAGCACAGATCAGAGGTTGCCAATGGCTCAGGGCAGGGAGGTGGATACTGACTATAACTGGGTATGAGGGAATTTTGGAGTGGTGGAAATACCTTATGTTTGACTGGTGGTGGTGGCTGACAACTATATCTTTGTCAAAACCCATCAGAATGAACTTTAAAGGGTGAATTTTATTCTAGAGAAAGTGTATTTCAATAAATCTGACTTTAAAAATAAGTGAGCAAAATTAATCCAACAGGTGGGGAGGGAGAATTTCTACATCTTTTGGTTATCATAATGTTGATAGGCACCTGGTGTCCAAATTGCAGAGCTTCCATGGCTTCTCTTGGTCACTCTGCTTTTCTCATAAGTGCAATGCCACTAAAATGTTACCAGAAACATGTTTCAGGAACGTAACAATAGCTACTTCTTGTTGCTATTTCTGATACTCCTAATGTTTCATGTGTTTATAGTAGCTGGGCATCTTTTTTATTAATGAACCATCTTTAATCAACTATCTGAGAAAGTTTGATGAAAACAAGACTTTCATTTGAATTCATCAGGAAAATCAAACCAATTTATAGCTTATGCATGTTAGGATTAAATGAGGAATGTGACCATTTTATAGAGAAGTGACCTGAAAATATTAAGCAGCTGACTGTGGACTAATCTTAAGAGGTTTCTGCTCTTGCTAATGAATTTGGATGTAAATTAAAAAAAAAAAAAAAGTTTCTGCTCTCAACTGAGAAACTGGCACACGGAGTGCCCTTAGGCAAGCCACTTATTAAATGAGGTTATTCATGAAGAATTGAAATTATATTCCTCAGAATGGAGACAAAAAATGCCAAGAAGAGAGTAAGGGAACAAAGACCAACAGAATTCTCATATACTTTGAGTATAAGTGTCATAAAAAACGCTGCTTTGTATATAGTGAAACAGTTGTATTAAATGCCTTTGTTATTCACCATATCCTGACACTTTTGAACAGAGTTGCTAAAATTTCATACTTTTCCTGGTCTCATATTAGAAGCATGAGAAATCATAGACAAATGTTCAGGCTCTTGAGGGCTTTGATTGTTAACTGTTTGCTGTGCAGTAAGTACAGCCTTGGACAAAATCCAGTCAAGCAAAATGCTTGAATTTGGGAACTCTGATTATTTACAAAAAGATGCAAATAGCCAGCAAGTTCACATGAGAAAAAATGTGAAAAGCTTTCAAGGATTGAGCCTGTTCATTGATGAGTTAGTATCATAAATAGCACTGCAGATAATCTTGACTTTATTAACAAGTCAAACATTAATATCTATCTTATGCCTTTTTGTGTGTTGTAGATAAAAGCCATCATGGCTTTGGTTGCTGTTACCCTTTTGCTAGTGATTATCAGTAAGTATTTATTGGACTAGTAATTTTGTGTGGGGCATTATTTGTTTTAGAGTTCATTTTAATTTCCCTTTTAACTTATTTTCAGTTGACCCAGTATGACTAATGTCAGGACTGAGTAATGACTTCTGACCCAAGTCAGGACCTCTTAACCTAGGATCTGTAGCTCTGACAATGTTTGTAAATTGTATGTAAAGTTTTACATTTTGGCATATGTACATTTTTATGGGAGAGAATCTATATCTTTTATCAGATTCTCAAAGAGAACTTTCTACCCCCCACCCCCACCCACAAATACAGGGCTAAGCTCTTTGAGGCCAGATATGGCTACTCTTACACCCATTTTCTATTACTAACTTTAGGTATGGAAGCTTGTATTTTGTACTATGTTTGGAAGACAAATCCAGATAAATTTTCACCATATGATAGTTTTTTGTTTTGTTGCTTTTTGTTTTGGATTTGAACTTGATTTCAGGCATTTAAGCATTAGTCTTCTCCTTTCCTTTGTATTCTTATTAAAGTCGGGTCATTTTTATTATCTCTTTTTCTCCAAAGCCTCTTTACCTATGTTTACAGGGATTTTTATGAAGATTTAGAAAGGGTCTCAAAATAACCACTTGAAAAATTCCATGGTGATACCCCTTTTAAACAGAACAGTTTGTCCCAAAGAAATATTGCTGATCCTCGTTATTCGTGGATTCTGTGTTTGGGAATTCACCCACTGGGTGACACTGATTGGTAAACCAGAAATCAGTATCGAGGTGCTTTCCCAGTCATTGGCAGCCGTGTTGAGAGCAGAGAAAAATTTGAGGCTTCTGACGTGCACGTTCCCAGCTGATGTCCAATGAGGCCATGGTCTGCCTTTCTAGTTTCAGCTCATAAAATAAGTATTTAGTGCCACATTTCTCACATTTTTGTGCATCTTGTTGATTTCACTGTTCAAAGTGGCCCCCAAGTGTAGTGCCGAAGTGCTGTCCAGCCTCAGGAAGGCTGTGATGTACCCTATGGAAAATAAATGTGTTAGATAACTTCATTTGGGCATGAGTCATATAGTGCTGTTGGCCAGGAGCTTAATGTTAATGAATCAACAATATATATTAAAAGGTACAGAAAACACAAGGTTATATATTGATTGGTTGACAGAAATGTAACCAGGAGCTTGCAAGAATTTAACCCTGCATGTTCCCTACCAACAACGATTCAGTCAGTATTCACTGATTCGATGTTTGTGGTGACTTTATAGAACGTAACTACTGTAGATACCAAGAATGGACCATATATTTATGGTGGATAATTTGGAAAATATGGAATAAAACATTAGTAAAACTCAACTGTAATCTTACTACACAGATAGCTACTGTTAATATATTAAACATGCTTTTCAAATATATCCTATATACTTTTTTATAAAGTGGATAATATTTATAATATTTAAATTAGCAGCTGTCTGCTATGGTAATACTGCCATAATCTGCTTGATCAAAATGCCAATATTAGGGGTACCTGGCTGGCTTGGTTGGTAGAGCATATGACTCTTAGTCTTGGGGTTGTAAGTGTGAGCCCCACATTGGGTGTGGAGATTACTTAAAAATAAAATCATTTAAAAAAAATGCCAGGGGTACCAGTCGGTTAAGCATCCGACTCTTTTGATTTCAGCTGAGGTCATGATCTCAGGGTCAGGAGATCAAGCCTCTCAAAATAAATAGATAAATAAATTTTTTAAATGGCCAATGTTAGACATTTACTTTGTTTTATGATGTTTTTGCTTATTCTCATTTGTTACCTTTCATCTCAGATCATCTCGAATTTCTTCTTCATTGCCTATTTCCAAAAGTGGACACAGCTACATTTAGGAGCACTGTTGTTAACATAGCATGTGAATCTGATTTTGATATGTTCCTTTCCCATTTCTTTCTTTTGCAGTTCTTATAGTCATGAAATACCGTACTTGATTTGGTGACAGAGATCTTCATTACGCAAGATCTGGGACAACAATAATAAAAGATTGCTGCATAATTTAAATGAAACCCATGTATATAACTTTCAAAACTTCTTTTTCAAGAAACTAAGAGGCAAGTATCACTTCAAATTGGAGCATTGAGAATGTCCAGTTATCTTCTTCCCTTCTAACAAAATGTGTCTTTAAAAATTATGTTTAAGGCAAAGATAGCCAGCCTCTATTTTGCCATATTCCAAGGATCTAATTTGAAACCGGATACTTGCCAGTTTATTGTTTGTATACATAATTAAACAGTGATGGCGATACTGCAGACTGTTAGTAGAAGGACCTGCATTATCGCATCGACCTGGGGTCAGACCGGGAGTCCAGAAAGAAGCCCATGGAGAGCACCAGATCATTGTGCTAGGACATGCACCGTCGTTCCATCGGTATTTGCAAGATTCTTCACACATTACAGTTGCTTTGCGAGCAATTTCCACGTTTATGGGCGTAACAAAAGCTAAATGTTGTAAATGTTGCTGCCTTCAGCTATAACTAAAACATTCCAGTAAACCTATTTTTGACTGTATAAGGGAATGTGTAGTAATTTTTTGGCATTTGGATTATGGAACTGGAAAATTTAAACAATATGAAAAGCATAGTATGGCACCATAAAACTGGAGATAATAAAATTTTTGGAGAACATCATTGGAGTGTTTGAACATGAATAGCATGGTTCAGTCTGTTTCCAGTTAGCCTGCAATAAGGAGGGACAATCCTGATGTGAGTAAATGAACTCCACAGGTAACTTATTCCTTAATTTTGTTTTCTTTGATAGCTTCCCTCTTTAGTCCTTCTGCCAGAAGTGCTAAAAGTAGCAAAATCGTCTTAGAACTTGCTACTTTTGCATTCCTGATCATCCCCTGAGAGATGCATGTTGTACAATCAAGTGTCAAATTAGCCACCAGTAATGATTATAAAAAGCCAGGAGAGTTATCTATCAGTCACTAACCTAATAGCTAGAGTCATCATTAATCTAAGACTGTTTTTACAGCAATAAACTGTATTGTTAACTTTAAAATGTGCCAACAAGTCAAAGTGAAAATACATAGTTCTCTATCAGGGAGGAAGCTTTATCATAACATTAGAGGTTCTGCAGACACTGGTGCACATGGATATGTTGACTGTATGTATGTAACTAAATCTGAGATAGGGTTAATAGAAGAAGCAGTATTTAGGAAAGAAAAATGGTCCTGTGTAGGTTTTATTTCTTTGGTCATTTTAATTCAGGATGTATGAAACACAGAATCTGTTTTTGTTTTAATTCTATAGGCTCAGTACTAAGAGGCAAAATGTTCTGTTTAAATGGAAAGAAATATGAAGGGAGGAGGCATATTAGGAGATACTCAAGGGGCACCCGAGTGGCTCAGTCGGTTAAGCGTCCGACTCGATTTCAGCTCGGTCCTGATCTCACAGTCATGAGATGGAGCCCCGCATTGGGCTCTGCACTCATATCACAGAGCCTGCTTGGGATCCTCTCTCTCTCCCTTTTTTGCACACACTCTCTTTCTCACAAAATAAACACTAAGACAACGACAACAAAAAAGAGATACTCAAGACACCTACAAGTTACAAAGATGTAAATATAATCACTAAATTTTATAGTCCAGTAAGAATATTTTAAAAAAGGTAAAAGTCTTACATACTATAGGGTACTGTCACTGGTCTCTCTTTGTAAATGTCAATTAATGTAAATAACATAAATACTAAATCCTTTAATAAAATAGGGGATATCCAGGAAAATGAGCATCTTAGAATTTTAGTAGCTAATATAGTTCAGGAATGGAAATGTTTTAACAGAGTGGACAGAATCATTCCTAACATATGTATGTGTCTCTTTTATTTGGGATTGGAACTAGATTCATCAGTGGTTAATTTTCCATGGGTAGGTGTAGAAATCTGGTTTCTATGTGATTATTTCTCAAAAAGAATCCACATCTCCAGTGTTTTCTTTTAATAAAGTATGCCACTCTTAAATATAAAAAATAAAATTATAAAACTATTTTTAAAAATTTTAACCTTAGAGGATTTATGTAATAGCGTATATATTAATTTTCTCTGTATTTAAATATGTTGCTGCCGAAAATACTGGTGGCAGGTGTGTCGCTCTCCATACTAGTGGTGGCCTGGTTCACAGTTTACCATTTTGTCTTCCTTGGTCCTGATTAATCCTGAGACTCTGAAAATAGCTGGCATGTTTATGACTTTATTGTGGTAATCTTAGACACGTGAGCCTTTTTAAAATCAAAAACAGAAGCGAAATATGTTCAAATTGATGCCAGACCTGCCTGCCTTTCTTCCCTTAATCATTCTTTTTCTCATTCAGCTCAGATCATCCTGCACTTGAAAAATGCAGTTTTACCACTATCAAAAATATCATTATTTAACAGCAACAAAAATCAACAGAAAAATTCAGGTAGCTTAATAAATACTAGTTGATACCTAGTGAAATCAGGTCATTTTTATAATGCCTGAATCATACCCTTATGATTTACGTGTAATTACCAAAGTCTATCGCCCAGAAGCAATTTCATGATTGTAATACTGATTAACTCCCTCTGATTATAACCCAGTGATACCTGTGGTCTTTGGCTTCTCTATACTGATAAAGCTCACTGGAAGTTGCACTTAGAGTTCATGAACTTGGGGGTTCCTTGATGAGAAGAAAGTTGAATATTGGAAATGGAACATTACCTAAAATGGAAGAATAATAATTAGTATACATCAGATATAGAAATACATTGTATTAGCTCTCCTGTGGACCACTTATTACATTCTTACTGTACAATCACTCTGCATTAGAAAATCATTTTTATAGCAAAAATTGACATCTTTCAATTCTGTATAGCATAGGGATTTCCTGAAAATTATACTTGTATAGATTAAGGAAGCCAGAATAAAAAGAAATAGAAATTTCTCACTGTTAGTACACTCTTCAACACGGTTGATGCTTTGTCAGTGTTGTTGCCCACACTTAACTCTACATCTGTATGTGTATACACTGATTAGAAGATATGCACGAAATAGGGGTGCCTGGGTGGCTTAGTCTGTTAAACGTCCAACTTCGGCTCAGGTCCTGATCTCACAGTTCATGAGTTTGAGACCCGCGTCAGGCTCTGTGCTGACAGCTCGAGCCTGGAGCCTGCTTTGGATTCTGTGTCTTCCTCTCTCTCTGCCCCTCCCCCACTCGTGCTCTGTCTCTCTCAAAAATAACCACTATTTTTTTAAGAAAGATAGTCAAGAAATAGTTTTTCATGTTGAGAAGGGATGCCGTTAGAAGAGGTCCTTAATTGTATGGAGTCAGAGTATCACTAGGTCAAGGAGAGCTACCTGCTGTTTTACTAGTCTAATTTTGTGTTTTGACATGGAGATGTGATTGAAGTCCATTTTTCTGCGAGTGTGGAGTAAGGGCAAAGTCAGTCCAAAAGCATTTATACATTTGTTGTAGAATGCATTGCATGCTTCTATTTGTGCAGGAAATTGTCACAAAGCAATGTAAAGACAGTCCTGTGGAGCTGAGATACTGTCTCAATCTGTCCACTGCTGTTTTCATGTTGTAGGCAAATGGAACCACACTTTGGACTGATGTAGGGCTTGGGCCGTCTTTTTAAGTTTGATTTGGTCTTAACTCTTTTTCTGAAAATCAAATAGAATAAGGGATGGGGACACAAACTCTTTGGTTCCTGTTTTATTAGAAGAAACTGCTTAGAACAAGGCAGTAGGAATTGAAAGCATGACCGACCCATTTGAAGTGGGTAAATGTTGTGCTCGCTTCGGCAGCACATATACTAAAGTGGGTAAATGTAAGCTTGTGAGAGCACAGATGGTAACCATATTTCTGTGTCTCCATGGCACCCAGCACAATGTTGTGTACATGGCAGTTTCTAGATCGTGTGCCTAGGAAGTCACAAAGACACCAGTGTGCTAGTGAGAGTCAGCTCCTGTAGTCCTCACTATAGAGAGGACATGATTCGCATAATAGTGGCCTTTGGACTTACCAGGAAATATTAGTGCTCTTTGATAATTGGGTATAGAAAAATTCCAGTTTTATGGTATTCCATCAGGTTTTCATTTGAAGAAGTCTTAATGATTAGATTTCAAGGCTACAAAGTAAATTGTGTATCAAAAATGTTAGTAAAATGTTAAAAATCAACCCAAAAGAAAATTCAACCACTTGATTTTTATGCTTTGGGTATGTATCATTGTTTGAAATTCCACACTCTTATTTACCCATTTTGATAAGTGCCTTTGATGTTTTAAGATGTATGGTGGAGATGAGCAAATGTAAATGCCATGTGCCCTGGTCTCTAGCTTCTGAGTTCTTCCTCACCATTCTCACCAATGTTACACAGTTTAGGACATTGTGTTCATATCAGATCTGTATTTGTAGCCCCTCCATAGTAAACAATAAAGTATTTCGTAGAAAACAAAATTAAGCACTTTGGCTTATTCAGTATGTGTTACTTGCCTTACCTTCAAAGCATTTAAAATAACATCTGGCTAATCACCCTGATTTAACCCATCCCAGCTTTCCAATAGAGTACCTGGAGGGGAAAATGAGAGACAAAGTGTTGTCTAAAAACCATGCCCAATGCACAACCTACCGATGGAGTTCAGGAGGAATTTCTCCATGTAAAATCACAGAGTCTCACCTCCATCGTGAGGTGGAATACTCACGATGTACCTCCGTCACGTCTACTTGAAAGAGAGGACGGAGGAGAAATTTCTCTCAGACGTAAATGTCCCGGTCAGAAACCCTGAGGTATCCTTCAGCCGGCTGGTCTCTAAAGGTAGAAACAACCAGAGTAGTGTTCATTCTCTTCAACCTCCATCCACCTACCCGCTAAATTTACTCTTTTTAATATTCCAAAACTGTGTGGGAGGGGGGTGATATTTGGGGGCACATTGTACCGGGAGATCTATAGTGTCCACAAGTAAAGTGCTGTAGTTAGGGAGCCGGGGAGCACCCTGGCAAGTGCATTCTGAAAACGATAGTATTTAATACAATTCAATGTGTGAGAGAACCAGTCAGGAAGGTCGTATCGGAGGACCTGAATCCAACAGCCACACTTCGAAAATGCCTATTAAGTGCTAGAAAGCACTGTGGAGCAGGTGAACGTCAGCCTGCTCTTCAGCTGCTGGTATAGGAAGGGTTCCGACTAGTAGCCAACTGAGCGGGGCCACGGGCAGTGCGCTTACCCATGTGCTGAGTGAGGGGACTAGCTGTCAACTGAGGAGTCTTCCAAGATGCACGCAGGGTCTACGAGCACAATGCAACAAGGGACAGGGACAGGGTGTCCTCTTGGATCCTCCCCAGCAACATAAAAATTGGCTGTTGCTTCTTCCTTCTTAAAAACCCCAACCAGCCCTTCTCCCCACTGCTCCTGTCAGCTTCCACCTCGTCCCTTTGCTCCGCTTTCTGGCAACAGTCTTTGGGAGAATTTGCCCATATTTGCTGTGGTTCTTCACTCATTCTCTTGAACAGGACAGCTGAGCATCTGCTTCCACCTGCCACCAAACTTACTCTTGTCAGAGCCACCATGACCTCTGCACTGCTGGACCCAGCAATTGCACTACTAGGCATTTATCCAAAGGATACAGGTATGCTGTTTCAAAGGGACACATGCACCCCAAACTTTACAGCAGCACTATTGACAATAGCCCAAGTATGGAAAGAGCCCAAATGTCCGATAGATGAATGGATAAAGATGTAGTGTGTGTGTATACACACACACACACACACACACACACACAGGATGGAATATTACTTGGCAATCAAAAAAGTATGAGAAGGAGAGAAAGGCTCTTGAATGCCATTACCCACTTTCTGCATTGGAAGCAAGGTCTGGTTCTAATGGAAAGAGTGGCCTCTGGGGCTGTCAACACCCCTGCTGTTGTAGCTGTGCTGATTTGGACACAAGCTCAGAATTCCACTGGGCCCAGGATACAAACAGTGATGAGGGATCGTAAGGCAGGCTGAGGGCAAAGCGCAAGCTAACAACCCCACCCCCACCATCACCACCACTGGGAGATTATTATGACATCCCTCAGGCACTCCTGGCTGCCCATCAAAGGAACGGGGAAAACAAAGGGTTAACTGATAGAGATCACAGTCATGCAGGACCTGTGTCGCTGTCAGTTTATAAATGTCTTAGTAAATTACAAGAAAAAAGGCAATCTTACCAATAGTCTAATCTCCAGAAACCTATAGACTCAGTTGCCTGGAGCCCTGCTATCACTCTCCTCTCCATAGTGATGTGGGGAACAAAGGCAAGAAGGAAATGGTAGGCAAAATTAACTTTCCTTACAACCTGCTGCCCACTGACAAGTAGTTGAGGCAAATACAGAGTATAAGGTTTCTCCAGGAACTCCTTACTGCCTTAATGTTAATGCCTTACTAGAGAAAAAACAACCCTAGCTTGACAACAGCCAGGCCCCCAGTATCTTAGGAGTCCTCTTTAGCATATCAAAGTCCTTCTGGAGGCCTCCCTTTTGCCTCTACCTCCCCCAACTCCATAGTATAAACCAGTCACTCCTCACAACCCCAGTGCAGTTCTTTCTGCCCACGGGTCCTGTCCCCATGCTTTAATAAAATCACCTCTTTGCACCAAAGATGGCTCAACAATTATTTCCTGGTCGTCAGCTCTGGACCCCCACACTCCGCAACCCCATCAATGGGAGTTCAGGGAGACTCAAAGCAAGTGCAGGTGGAAGTGCTGTGGAAGCCAGGTGGCAGTACCAGTCATGAATGCTGTATGCAAATGCATGGCAAGGCGCGGAGATCCACGCATGCCCATTTGGACTTCGCTTACAAGCACAAGTTCAAAGATAATTATTAAGGATTTCAAGACAGTGACAGAGCTTTTAACCAAGTGTAGCGCCCTTCGAGAGCACATGGTGTGACTGCATGTGTCACGTGTGAGAAATAAGCCCGTCAACCCAATCAAAGGAGGGACACAGCGATTTGGAGTACAGAGAAGTGAAGCTTTGATCAATGTTGTTGCAAGAGCAGATGTCTGATCAATAGAACAGAATAGAGAACCCAGAAATGGACCCACAAACGTAGGGCCAACTAATCTTGGACAAAGCAGGAAAGAATATCCAATGGAATAAAGACAGTCTCTTTGGCAAGTGGTGCTGGGAAAACTAGACAGCGACATGCAGAAGAATGAACCTGGACCACTTTCTCACACCAGACACAAAAATAAACTCAACATGGATGAAAGACCTAAACATAAGACAGGACACCATCAACATCCTCGAGGAGAAAGCAGGCAAAAACCTCTCTGACCTTGCCCGCAGCAACTTCTTACTCAACACGTCTCCAGAGGCAAGGGAAACAAAGGCAAAAATGAACTAGTGGGACCTCATCAAAATAAAAACCTTCTGCACAGCGAAGGAAACAATCAGCAAAACTAAAAGGCAACCGACAGAATGGGAGAAGATATTTGCAAATGACCTATCAGATAAAGGGTTAGTATCCAAAAATCTATAAAGAATTTATCAAACTCAACACCCAAAAAACAAATAATCCAGTGAAGAAATGGGCAAAAGACATGAATAGACACTTCTCCAAAGAAGACATCCAGATGGCCAACCAACACATGGAAAAATGCTCCACATCGCTCAGCATCAGGGAAATACAAATCAAAACGACAATGAGATACCACCTTACACCTGTCGGAATGGCTAACATTAACAACTCAGGCAACAACAGATGTCAGCGAGATGCAGACAAAGAGGATCTCTTTTGCATTGCTGGCAGGAATGCAAACTGGTGCAGCCACTCTGGAAAACAGTATGGAGGTGCCTCAAAAAACTAAAAGTAGAACTACCCTACGACCCAGGAATTGCACTACTTGTATTTATCCAAGGGATACAGGTGCGCTAGTTTGAAGGGGCACACACATCCCCATGTTTATAGCAGCACTATCAACAATAGCCAAAGTATGGAAAGAGCCCAAATGTCCATCGATGGATGAATGGATAAAGAAGATGTAGTGTGTATATATATATATATACACACACACACACACACACACACACACACACACAATGGAGTATTACTTGGCAATCAAAAAGAATGAAATCTTGCCATTTGCAACTACGTGGATGGAACTAGAGGGTATTATGCTAAGTGAAACTTGTCAGAAGAAAGACTTCACTCATATGAGGACTTTAAGATATAAAACAGATGAATATAAGGGAAGGGAAGCAAAAGTAATATAAAAACAGGGAGGGGGACAAAACACAAGAGACTCTTAAATATAGAGAACAAACTGAGGGTTACCGGAGGGGTTGTGGGAGGGGGGATGGGCTAGATGGGTAAGGGGCATGAAGGAATCCTGAAATCACTGCTGCACTGTATGGTAACTAACTTGTATGTAAATTTAAAAAATTAAAAACAGAACAGATGTGTGAGCGACAGGCACACTGGGGCACTCACAGCGGACAATTTATCTGCTCACATACAAGTCCCTTCCTTGCTTCCTCATTGGCTGAGTACTACAGAGCTTACAGCCTTACCCAACCGGTCACCTGTGTTCAGGTAAGGCAAAAAGTAGTCTGATTGGAACACATGTACATTCCTTGAGGGGACGCAGAGACTTTCACTACCTCCTCCATTTGTCCTTTGGCACATGCTCAATGCAAAGCGCGTAAAAATAAGCCCATAAACAGAGAGGGGAAGAAGAACCAGGAAGTGAAGCGTCTAAGGGTTTGGGACTCCATTGTTGAGTGGGGGGAGGGGGGGGCGGGGTTCATACATACTTCCAATAGGTTGTAAACCTATTGTTAACTAGACAGCACAGCTTTTTATTTGGTATTTCTGAAAATGAATCATCTCCCTTAGTTCTCCCATCACACACCCGTACGAAGCCATCCCTGCTCATCTGCTATATTCTTCTGGGGCATTTATTTACATGGTATCAACATCTGTCTTTAAAGATGGAGCCCATATAAGTTTGGTAAACTGCAGTGGTGTAGGAGGATTATCTCAGAGCCTGGCTGTTCTACTCCTCTTAATACCAGTGTCATGCTAACTTTATTTTTTTTTTATGCCACTGCCCTGTTACTGATTTTATTCTCTGTTCATTAACTTTCATCTCCTTTTAAAAAAAAAAAAAAAACAATACTTTTCTCTGGCTCATGATTTCCTTGCTGCAGATAGTTTCTCATTTCTCAACCTTCTGTTTCCCTTCTAAATTGATTAATAGTCTTTGATTGGATTCAACCCTGGATCCTCACCCAAACCTGCCAAAGAGCAGGTGTTTCACATTTGTCGCATTGACGATTATCTTATTTAACCCTCAGAGAAACAAATGTCCAGTAGTGACTTCCACTTGTCACTCAGTCATGTTTTCAATCGTTCAGTCACAAATATTTATTGAACACCTACTCTATACCAGGCCTCCTCTTTCTCATGTCTCCACTCACTCTTGAGATCAAGGAGGAGGAGTGATGATGATTGTCATAAATGTCAAGGCACAAGGAAATTATTACCAAATTTCCATCCCACTCCTTTGAAATCTCTTCCCATTTGTTATTGGCCATCCATCCCATACAATTGACAAACCTGTCCCCTCAATACTCTATCCATCTTGGTATGACCTGCAAACTCAATGAAAAAAATTTTAGGGGCACCTGGGTGGTTCAGTCAGTTGAGCGTCCGTCCGACTTCAGCTCAGGTCATGATCTCCTGGTTTGTGAGTTCGAGCCCTGCACCGGGCTCTGTGCTGTCAGTGCAGAGCCTGCTTGGATCATCTGTCTGCCTTCTCTGCCCCTCCCCTGCTCGTGCACCCACGCGCACGCGCGCGCACACACACTGTCTCTCAACTACAAACCTTTTTTTAAAAATTAAAAAAATAAATTTTAAGTAAACTGTATGCCCAATGTGGGACTCGAACTCACAATCCTAAGATCATGAGTCACATGTCCAGCCAGGCACCCCTCAATGAAATTTTTTTAATACAACTCAGTCACTAGTTGAAAAGCATTGAAAGCACCAGCTTGGGCAAGGCAATATTCAAAATATTTTTAAATATTTGGGAATACTAGGCCCAGGACCAGGGTGGGGACCCTCCAGAGCTCAGGGCAGTGGCTATTTGCCAAAGGGAACGAAGTATATCAGTAATTTCAAATCAGTACAGTTATACTCACATGTACCCATGGGCTGGTATTAGCCTGGCCCAGAGAGCAAGATCCTACCTATTGCCACCCCTTAGGGTCCCTCTTGCTCTCTGGGATTGGTGCAAAACCAACATTAAATCACCTCTATTAGAATGTTCGGGGCACGCCTGGGTGGCTCAGTCAGTTGAGCATCCAACTCTTGATTTTAGCTCAGGTCATGATCCCAAGGTCTTGGCATTGAGCCTGGCGTCAGGCTCTGCGCTGAGCGTGGAGCCTGCTTAAGATTCTCTCTCTCTCTCTCTCTCTCTCTCTCTCTCTCTCTCTCTCTCTTCCCTCTGCCCCTCTCTCCTGCTCACACGTCCTCTCTCTCTCAACATAAAAAATAATAAGCAAACAAACGAGAACATCGTGAATAGCTGTACCTCAGTGCAGAAGACTGGTCCGAGTGGAGCTCTACAGCAACCTCTTGAACTCTGGCGCCTTCAGAGGAAGAGAGAAGAAGAACGAGAGGCGTGAGGAGGAAACTTGCCATCTGCTATCTCTCAGGAGCTACGAGTCTCCCCGGGTTGAGCCGTAACACCCACGCTCATGAAGAGAACCTGTGGCAGAGCCATGGGTCTGTGGGAAGAAAGACCTGCGCTCACAAGTGAAAATAACTCAAGTTATCCCAGACTCACTTAGCCTAATTAGCCTAACTCACGTGCTTACCATTCTGAGTCTCCTATTGGCCTCAGGAGATCCTTGCTACTGTTCACTGCAGTTAATAAAAGTGCAGGCAATCAGCATTTATTGAGTGCCTCCTAGCCAATAACTGGGTTTTGAATCTGTATGCAAAACGGGTGTGGATTTCGAGAAATCTAAATGTAATAGGAGGAAGTTTAAAGCTTTACTTTATCAGTGATTAGCATAAGATCTACTTTCTCTAATCTGTCCTGGAAATAAATCCTGCTTGTCTGATGGGTATGCATCACTTGGTTTTCTCACAAAACCAAGTCAATGGGAATTGGGACCGGAAAATGCCCTGTGTGAAGGAATTAAGCCTTAGAGATCGTTGTAACTAGGAAAAACACTATTTTGATGAAACACTCATCAGATCTTTTGCCTCCCGCCTGATGGTGCCCTTACCTACCTCCTTTCCTGTTCACAGGCTCCGAGCCAGTGCAGGGTGAGAGGTGAGCCGATTCGGCCCATTTCCAAGCAAGGAAAGCATAGCAAGTCCTTCCTTCACCATCTTCTCTCTCCCCTCCTTCCGCCTTCTCCCCTCCCCGCCCCCACCCTTCTACCCTCACTTCCGCTTTGGAGCCATCATCATCACTAATATGTTTAAGTACCAAACCAGAGCCAGGCCCAGCCCAGGTGCTTTATTATTTTTTTTAAGTTTATGTATTTATTTTGAGACAGAGAGAGAGAAAACCAAGTAGACTCCACGCTGTCAGCACAGAGCCCTACTCGGGGCTGGAACTCATGAACCCGAGATCATGACCTGAAATGAAATTAAGAGTCAGGTGCTTAACTGCACCACCCAGGTGCCCCAACCTAGGGGCCTTATAGGCATCATCTTAACACCAGTTACTTTGTCAAACTCTATTATGGAGGATGTGGAAATGTTGGGGCTCGGAGCCGAAGGTCAAGAAAGAATTCTTGAGTCTTCTTCGGTGCAAAAATGTGGTTTAATTAAAGCACGGGGACAGGACTCTTGGACAGAAAGAGCTGCCCTGGGGTTGTGAGGAATTGGGGGAGATAAAGTCCAGGGGAAGTTTCCAGAAGGACTTTCATATGCTAAAGGAGACTCCCAGGATCCTGGAGGCCTAGCTATTGTCAAGCTAAAGTTGTTTTTCCCTCTAGCAAAACATTAAGATTGAAAGAATGTCTTACCCTCCCACCCTCAAGTATTTGTCAATGGCCTGCAGATTATAAGGAAATTTAATTTTATCTACATTTTGTTCTGCCTTTGTTTCCCATGTCAGATATCAATTAAGCAAGTAAGCTTACCTTATTCCTACTTTAATTAGAAGGTGAATCTTAAATGGTTTATCTTAACACAGTTAAACTAACCAGTGACTCCCAGCTGGGAGCACTTTGGGGTGACCTCCCCCGACACATCTGTCAATATCTGGACACATTTTCAATGGTCACAGCTCGCTGCTGGTATCTAGTTGGGAAAGGTCAGGGTTGCTGCTATGGAAAACAGCCCCCTACTTCAAAGAGTTACCTGGGTCAAAATGTCAAGAGTGCTGAGGTTAATTAACCCTGAGATCAGTTATGCTTTTATAGGGTTTGGAAACCATGCACCATTAAGAAAAACTTAGGAGACCACTGATGTTTTTACATCAAATTATATGATTTTAAAAAATCATTAATTTCCACACCTTGCTGCAACACCAGAACTGTTTCAAAGCATTTTTAAAATAAGTCAAAGTACTTTATTTTCCATAAAGTGAAGACCAAAAAGGATATCTTTTAGCATCATCTAAAATATCATTTTCTTATATTACTGTTATTAGCTCAGCAGACGATGGTTTCCTTTTTTTTTTAAGTTCTTTTTTTTTTTTTTTTTTTTTTTTTTTTTTTTTTTTTTAAGTAACCTCTATACCCGATGTGGGGCTCAAACTCATGACCCTGAGATCAAGTGTTGCATGCTCTTCTGACTGAGCCAGCCAGGCATCCTGAACCCTGGCTTCTAAGAAAATTGGATTTAAAAAATGGGGCACCTGGGTGGCTCAGTCAGTTAAGCGTCTGACTCTTGATTTCCGCTCAGGTCACGATCTCACAGTTCGTGATTTAGAACCCCGTGTCAGGTTCTGCGTTATCAACTTGGGATTCTGTCTCTCCCTCTCTCTGACCCTTCCTTGTTTGCACTCTTTCTCTCTTTCTCTCAAAATAAACTTAAAAAAAAAAAAAGAAAAGAAAGGAAAATTGGAGAACTATCATAGTTTTGCACCTTTTCCCCTTTAAACTTCAATCTTGCTGGTAAGCACTAAACTGAACCTGTTTACTTTCTGTTAAGGTAAAACTCATTTCGCAACTTACTTTTCATCAGTGGATAGCAAAGGTGGATTTAAAAGAAAAGTTTTAAACGCTCAGACAAGTGTCAGCCAACAACAACAACAAAGTCAACCATTCTCTTCATTTTCTTTTATCTCTGGTGTTTAACCTCATGTTCTTCTATCCATTCAATGGAGCATTTTTCTTATTCTGTCTCTTAAGTAGTGTCAGTTTTTTTCCTAAAAAGCTTATGTTTTCCCCCAAAAGTTTATATGATCCTGCTTTGCCAAAAAGCTTACGTTGTCCTCTAAAACTTGTCTCTACACACGCAGTTCGATTCCCACTTGTTGATCCTTTCACACTTGAACTTTCTTCAGGTCTACAGTCAGCTCTGGGCTTAGCCAAGTTGGCTTCATATTTATTATATGTGCCTAAAATTGCCTGGACAAGTACTAGCGCCAGGAACAAAATCCAGGCATTTTGAACCTCATCATTTCTTGTAACGTCCACATTCCTTTTATTTAACAACCCCTTCTCCTCTACCTTCACCCCAATTTCCAAACTAAATCAGCTTTCAAGACAGGACTCCTTCTAGAGCCACAAAGTCTTGTTTATCCTAAAAACTTGGCCGTCAGGTTTCGAATTCTGAACAGTATGCCCTACTTAAGGGGGAAGGTTAGGGGCAGAGAAAATAGCTTTCCCAGAAGTATGCAGCTAAAATATTTACCAATCTACTTTTACAATTTGGAATGATTTCTCCCTTCTTTATTTTATTACAAGAAAGACTGGTTGCAGGCCATTGTTGCTTGATGACTTCCCAAAGCAGCCCCGTCCTATTTTTGTAAACAGGTTGTCTCTTGCTAAAGGTCTTCATCCTCTATATGGTCCTCAGCATCTCCTGCCTTTGTCCATTCACCATTAGTTTATATTATTTCTGAGAGGAAATCAAGATCAGATACTTGTTGTACTGCATTAATTGAAAGTACAAGTCAGCTCTAAAGAGACTGGTGATTTCCTTCTTGGCATTCTGCTTGTGATTATACTTGATATTCCCAAGTAAATATTGGCTCCTTGTATTTGGCAGTGGCCCCCAATTGTAAACTTGCTCCAGATGTGACTTAATCAGGATGATTTAAGAACAAAAAGAATAAATATGAATCTAATTTTCCCACTTTCCCCCTAACCATTTGGCTAAATATAAATAAATGTTTGGAGGAAGACTTAAAGAAATATATTCGCCAAAGTTTGCATTAGGCTCACTTCTTTGGTGAAACTCAAGCATTAAGTATTACCATTTAACTATTATTTCTCCCATTTTCCCATAAGGAGTTTTTTAAACTTCTTCCACTTAAAGTTGGGATATCAAATGCCTCATCAGAGCTTCTGTCTGCCCTCATTACACCTGCCTTCACAAGAACTAATTCCTTTTTTTTTTTTTTAATTTTTAAAGTTTATTTATTTATTTTGACAGAGAGAGAAAGAGCATGCATGGGGGAGGGGTAGAGAGAGAAGGAGAGAGAGAATCCTAAGCAAGCTCCATGCCGTCAGCACAGAGCCCCACTTGGGGCTCGATCCCACAACTGTGAGATCATGACCTGAGCCGAAACCAAGAGTTGGACGCCTAACTGACTGAGCCACCCAGGCGCCCGGCAACTATACTCTTCATTTAAACATCTTGCTATTAACTCTAATTCTCTAATAAGAGACACTTTGGGTATTATGTCTTGACATCCCTTAAGTCCAGCTCTTTTGTTTAAGAGTTTTCTGAAATGAAGAGATGAAAATGGGGAACACTAAAGAACTTATCATTTTGTGATGGTCTCTTTTCTATCAAGAAAATCCTGCTAAGGAGCCACATTTTGAAAGAACATGTCAACTCTTCCCGACCCCCTTAATTTTTATCACATTTTCTGTCTCTATTTTCTGTGGTGCAAGCTTGGAATATCTTTCGATTTATCTTCCAGCTCATCAGCTTTCTTGTCATCTATATCTAATTGCTGTTTAACCTATATATTTGAGTTTTTAGTTTGGCCATATTTGTCATTTTAAGAAGTGATACCTATTTTTCAAATTTTCTTCAAATAAATATTTGAAGAAAATTTGAAAAATAGGTATCACTTCTTAAATAATAGCATCTTATATGTATATATAGGTATCACTTCTTAATATAGCATATTATATATTATATGCTATATTATATATTATATTATATATATTATTAATATATATAACATATATAAATATATATTAATATATAAAAATATATAAATGTATTTATATATTATTAATATATTATAATATAGCATATATATAGATATCACTTCTTAATACAGCATTATATATATTATATAATATTTTATATATATTATATATTAATATATATATATGTAATATATATATATATCATCTTGCTACTGGGGAACCTGGGTGGCTCAGTTGGTTAAGCATCCAACTACAGCTCACATCATGATCTCGCAGCTTATAAGTTTGGGCCCTGCATAGGGCTCTGTGCTGACAGCTCAGAGCCTGGAGCCTGCTTCCAATTCTGTGTCTCCCTTGCTCTCTGCCGCTCCCCTACTCATGCTCTGTCTGTCTCTCTCTCTCTCTCTCTCTCTCTCAAAAAATGAATAAACAGGGGCGCCTGGGTGGCTCAGTCGGTTAAGCGGCCGACTTCGGCTCAGGTCACGATCTTGCGGTCCGTGAGTTCGAGCCCCGCGTCGGGCTCTGTGCTAACAGCTCAGAGCCTGGAGCCCGTTTCAGATTCTGTGTCTCCCTCTTTCTCTGACCCTCCCCTGTTCATGTTCTGTCTCTCTCTGTCTCAAAAATAAATACACGTTAGGGGCGCCTGGGTGGCGCAGTCGGTTAAGCGTCCGACTTCAGCCAGGTCACGATCTCGCGGTCCGTGAGTTCGAGCCCCGCGTCAGGCTCTGGGCTGATGGCTCGGAGCCTGGAGCCTGTTTCCGATTCTGTGTCTCCCTCTCTCTCTGCCCCTCCCCCGTTCATGCTCTGTCTCTCTCTGTCCAAAAATAAATAAAAAAACGTTGAAAAAAAAAATTAAAAAAAAAAATAAACGTTAAAAAAAAAAAAATTAAAAAAAAAAAATGAATAAACATTAAGAAAATTTCATAGCCTCTTGCTATTTTCTTAGGATTTCAAGTCCTCCTTCTGAGTCTTCAATTATTTTTACAAAGCCTGTCCTATGTTCCTGGGCTCTAATTCCCCCTGTGGTGTCCCTGCTGGTCCTTGCTGATGGTAGATGGTTCTGGGGGCCACTGCAGCACACAACTCCAGCGGCTCTGTTCTCATCACCATCCATGTGTAACTCACAACTTAAGCAGACATTGGTGGTGGGCCTAATGGGTTCTTCCTTGTTTTATACATTTTCATTGGTAAGTTATCTTTAGTAGGGATATATTTTTCCTGTGGCAACCCCATAAAAGTTGCTTTCCAGTTTTACATAATTTCTGCCAAGCATTCTGAGAGTATTGTCAGGGATTGATTTCTAAAATTATTTCTCACTTTGGTGGATTCTGGACCACTTAGGTAATATCAGTTCAACCCTCAAATATGTGCAAGGTTCAAGATTGTTTCAATGTCTCAGGAGATTTCTCAGGAGACAAACTCAAGCTTCCTTTCCATTTCCTTGTGTTAGTGAATGTTTTGGTCACTTTTTTCCCCCCTCTTATCATTCTTTTGCTGTTAGAGGATACACTTCTATTGTTTAAGCCATCAGTTTGCAGTACCCTGTTATGGCATCTAGTCAACTAATACGTTACTATTTACCCAAAATTTAAAACAACCGGGGCACCTGGGTGGCTCAGTCAGTTAAGCATCTGACTTTGGTCATGATCTCACAGTTTGTGAGTTTGAGCCACACATCGGGCTCCCTGTTGTCAGCAGCAGGGCCCGGTTCAGACCCTCTGTCCCCCTCTCTCTGCCCCACCCTTGCCCCCTGCTTGCATGCTCTCTCTCTCTCTCAAAATAAACATTAAAAATTTTTTTAAAAATTTAAAACAACCTGAGTGTCTACCAACTGGTAAAAGAACAAACACATTATGGTACATTCATACTATAGAATACTACTCAGTAATAAAAAGGAATGAACCACTGATTTATGCAACATGAATGATCTCAAGAGCATTTATGCTAATTGATAGAAGCCAGAAACTAAAGGTCATATATTATCCTTTATATGAAATTCTTTTATTTAAGTTTATTAATTTATTTTGAGAGAGCGAGCATGCATGCAAGAGGGGGAGGGGCAGAGAGTGAGGGAGAGAGAGAATCCCAAGCAGGCTCTGTGTTGTCCATGCAGAGCCCCACAACAAGCAGCCTCCAGGCTCTGAGCCGTCAGCATAGAGCCCAATGCGGGACTCAAACTCACAAACTGTGAGATCATGACCTGAGCTGAAATCAAGAGTCAGACGCTTAACTGAGCCACCCAGGAGCCCCTATATGATATTAAAAGGCAAAACTGTAGGGACAGAATCAAATCAGTGATTGCCAAGGGCCAGTGAGAAGGAGGAAGGGATTTATCACAAAAGGGCCTAAGGGAACTTGGTGGTGCAAAGGAAATATTCTGTATTTTGAATCAAGTGGTGGATATATAACTGTTATCACACATATTAAAAAAGGTGAATTTAATTGTATGTAAATTATACTTCAATAAACCTGACTGTAATTCTTTTTTTTTTTTTTCCAAATTTTTTTATGTAAGGTCTACACCCAATGTGGGGCTTAAATTCATGACCCCAAGATTAAGAGTCACCTGCTCTACTGACTGAGCCAGTCAGTCAGATGCCCCAAATCTGACTTTTACAAATTAACTTATATTGCAAAAAATGCGAAGATGAGGGGTGCGTGAGTGGTTCCATTGGTTAAGTGTTTCACTTCAGCTCAGGTCATGATCTCACAGTTTGTGAGCTCGAGCCCCACATTGGGCTCTGTGCTGACAGCATGGAATCTGCTTGGGATTCTCTCTCTCCTTCTCTCTCTGCCCCACCTCCACTCATGTTCTCTCTCAAAATAAATAAACTTTGAAAAAAATAACGTGCTCATTTCATTTAATAAAATATTGTAAATACCAAAATTCTTTGAAACTTTATCTCTGACTATTCTATTCCACGGCATATGATTTTTTTCAACCAATCCCCTATTGTTGAAAAGGAAAGTTTTTGGGGCGCCTGGGTGGCTCAGTCAGTTGAGTGTCTGACTTTGGCTCAGGTCATGATCTCATGGTTTGTGATTTCGAGCCCCGCGTCGGGCTCTGTGCTGATGGCTCGGAGCCTGGAGCCTGCTTCGAATTCTGTGTCTCCCTCTCTCTCTGCTCCTCCCTTGCTCATGCTCTGTCTCTCTCTCTCTCCTTCAAAAATAAATTTTAAAAACATTAAAAAAAAAGAAAAGTAAAGTTTTCCCCACAGTGTCTTGCAATTATAAACAATGCTTCAATCAATATCTTTAAAGCTTAGTTGTTACATACATTTGTAAAAATGCAATAATGGGTTTTAAACAATAATGATAAAAATATCATATGATGATGGTTTAAAATCAATCCACTTAGAATATATCCCCGTTACTATACACTTCTGTGGATTGTTCCCTTCATGACATATACTTTCCCATAGCAGAATTCAGAGGCTGAGTAGTACAGTGGAAATAACATGAGTGCTAGAATCAGTCGATCTAGGTTTGTGACCCAGCTCTGCCCCTTTGTGACCAAGTCCCATTATGTACGTTAGTTTCTCATCTGTAAACCGGAGATGGAAACAACACTGTGCTGCCCACTGTTGGTTGGCTAATCAGACCTCCCTGCCAAAGTGCTTTGCTCTTGCTCACATCTGCTATAGAGAGGCTGGAAAAGCCTGGCCACTCTTTTTCTTTAGTTAAAAAAAATTTTTTAATGTTTATTTCTGAGAGAGAGCAAGCATGAACAGGGGAGGGGCAGAGAGAGAAGAGGACAGAGGGTCCAAAGTGGGCTCTGTGCTGACAGCAGAAAGCCCGATGCAGGGCTCGAACCCACGAACCATGAGATCAAGACCTGAGCCAAAGTTGGATGCTTAATCTACTGAGTCACCCAGGCGCCCCACTTTCCCACTGTTTTTTGAAGCTGGGATAGCCGGGTACACCAGTGAAAGGTCTGTTGGGAAAGCTTTTACTTTTCTCATAAAGCAAAGATATCCCTGGTGCCCGTTCCTTCCCTTCCTCATTCCCGACTTGAACACAGATGTGGTGACTGGAGCAGCTGTCTTGCAACCATGGGTGACTTTTCTGAGAGGTCTGCATGGTAAGAATGGTGAAATGGAAGGTCAGAGGAGCCTGGATCCTTGGTGACACTGTTGGGCCACCATAGCAGGTCCAGAATGCCACCTCCGGGCCTCTTGTTAAGTGGGAAAAATAGCTTCCATCTATTTAAGCTGGTCTCCTGCCACTAGTAGATGAAAGCATTCTTAACTGATGTGCCAGCTGTTGTGGAGGGCAAAGGAATACAGATGGCATTGTGCTTTGGAAAATGGGAACCAGCATAAACATCTCAGGTGACATTTGCTGGTCAGTTAAATACGAAATTCCGAACACGGTGGCTGTCTTTCGACTTGTGATCTTTGTCTCTCTCTCCAAGCTTCCCATTCACCTTACATTTCCTGTACTCTGTCAACATGCTTTCAGTGATTTACTACTAATGGATTATCTTCAGAAAATGTGTGTGATCACACCACACTATTCGGCGCATGGCATTTTTTAAAAAAGAAACACAAAAAAATCCGTTCTTTACTCAGTGCAACGAGTATTGTAAACAGTACCACGGCTGTGTCATTGGAAGTGGGACTAAGAGTTCCACTGTCAAAAGCAAAGGTAGAAATTGCCAGTATGGTCCCCATGGCGGTAGTTGAGTCAAGCCCTTGTAGAAGGGCGGTGTCTCTAACTGCTCTCCAGAGCATCATGTCCCTGGGCTGGGAAGTCTCACTCGATGAGAAGTGTTGGAAACAAATGCTGATGATGATTTGAGACTGCAGAGCCCCACACTCCTCATAATACATGACAGAGTCTTTAAAGAGAAAAGATGAAGACTTTGATGAAGTCAAAGAAAAAGTCAAGAAAGATGAAGTCAGCAGCCAGAGAGCCTCTGGTTTCTCACTTGCAGAAAGGGGCGATACAGCTGCCATCCCGCAGGGGTGCCTAAGCATCAGAGTTAATGTAAACAAAGCCCCTGGCATTTACTAGGTGCTTGGGAAACAGAAGCTTGGCTTTCATACCAGGAAAGGCCCCGACTTCTGCATTCCAGAGCTCAGCGGGGCAGAACTCCCTTTACTTAAATCACCCTCGTTGAGCGGTGTTGGACAGAGACTCACTTTTCTCATCTGTTAAATATCATGCTAATAACAGTACCTGCTTTAAAAATGCGTTATGAAAGATTAGTAATAGAATCCTGGTGAAGTGCTTAGCCTGGCTCCTGGCACATGGACGGGCTTCGTAAATGTCTGCCCCTATTATCGTTAATACCTCCACTGCTGCCCCGCTGGCTCTTTCCCTTTAGCATATAAACACATTAAGTTTTTCCATCTTAAAAAAAGTAATAGACTTTCAATAGTACTTTTATTTATTTTGCCCAGTTTTTTTTTTTTCCCCCTCTGTTCATATCCTCCACTTTGCCCCTGGCTGCATATACATAGCCTGGGTCAATGCTTAAGGGGTCAATAATGTCCACCTGATCCCAGCACAGGGCGATCCTTGACAGGGAGGGGGGGTGGGGTAGGGAGGTTGACGCAGGATCCACATCTAAGCTTACCCATGTTACTCTCAGCAAGAGGCCTAGTTCCTCACCAGGTAGACCTCTCCATGGGGCTTCTCACAACATGCCTTCCCCCCAAGTGAGGGATCAGAACAAGGGAGAAAAGCCTGAGAAGCCCAGGAAGGAAGCCACAGTTTTTTGTTTTTTTTTTGTTTTTTTAATTTTTTTTAACGTTTATTTATTTTTGAGACAGAGAGAGACAGAGCATGAACGGGGGAGGGTCAGAGAGAGAGGGGACACAGAATCTGAAACAGGCCCCGGGCTCTGAGCTGTGAGCACAGAGCCCGACGCGGGGCTCGAACTCACAGACCGTGAGATCATGACCCGAGCTGAAGTCGGACGCTCAACTGACTGAGCCACCCAGGCGCCCCAGCCACAGTTTTGTATAACCTAGTATCAGAAGTCACATATCATCACTTCTGCCAGTGCTATTGGTCATACAGACCAGCCCTGGTACAATGTGGGAGGAGACACAAGGGTGTGGAAATCAGGAGGCAGGATCTTTAAGGGTCATTTTTTAAAAAAGTTTATTTATTTATTTTGAGAGAGAGAGAGTGCAAGCAGGGGAGGAGCAGAGAGAAAGAATTCCAAGCAGGCTCCACGTTCTCAGCGCAAAGCCTGACAAGGGGCTCGATCCCACGAAGCGTGAGATCATGACCTGAGCCCAAATCAAGAGTCAGAGACCACTAACTGAGCCACCCAGGTGCCCCTTTAAGAGCCATTTTGAAGGCTGACTACCACAGATGAGCTTTCCGGGTGACTATGTATATTGTGGGAAAGGCAGGGATCCATGGAAGGAGCAGTGGGCCACCCAGCTGAGACGGAGAAGGAACAATCAGAGGGGCACAGGAGACCCCCGAATGTCAGTGTTGCTGCAACAAGAGTGAAGCAAGATTCCAGAAAGGGTACAGAATCAACACAAAATGCTGCAATGATATACACTGTAAAAAAAGAAAAGAAAAGAAAAGAAAAGAAAAGAAAAGAAAAGAAAAGAAAAGAAAAGAAAAGAAAAGAAAATTTAAAAAGAACAGTTATATTTAGCTCGAGCTACATAATGTTCTTGGTCTTTATGTGTCTTTGTTTTCAGGAGATTGACCTTTTTATTCAGTCTTGCTGGTGCTAAGAGTAAAATCATCCTGACCTCCCTGACCACAGGCTAGCTAGATTCTGTGGAAAAGTTGCCTGGGAGATTTAGTCTGTCAGGGAGCTCGCTGGACCTGGACCATATCCACACATAATCTTCAATGCACACAATTTCCGGCAACATGTTCAGGGGCCACTGACATAGGTCATCTCCTGATTTTCCATATTTGATGCCTTTCCACTTTCACATGGGGCAAAAAGCCACAAAGAAGATAGCTCTTTCTTTTGAGACGATTTTCCGCCCTGAGCTTTGCTTAGAACCTACCAGAATGGGGATTTTGGACAGGACAAACTGTTCTCACTTAAAGCCAAATTGCCGACTTTCAGTGAACGTGTGTGTTTCTGCCTCCTTGGCGTTCCCTCTCCACTTAATTTTGCCGGTGGGAGTTCGCAGGTCCATCTTTTAAAATGAAATACATTGTAATGCTTTCTTAATTAAAAACCCTTTGAGTCATGCTTACTGAAATCTGTTACACGGATTTAACTGATCACCAGGAAAGAGATTGTCTGTTCTCTGTGGAATAAAAGCATTCAGAAAGGAAATGAATAGATGAAAATGTTCCAGTAATGAAATCCCTCTCCTTAATAATACATGTCACCCTGAGGTATTATCTACTGGTACTTTTGCTAAACTTCAGTAAAATAAAGAACTAACCAGTCACTCAGGAAGCCCGGGCCCTGGGGAAGAGGTGGGTTCACATCCCAGCTCCCATACTCACCGACATGTCTTTCTTTGAGACTCAGAAACTCAGTTTCCTCAGAAGTCATGTGGGGAAACACCAGGCATCTGGGTGGTCGGAAGGATAGATAGACTCTATATGTAAAACTGCTAGTGTATAATCAGGGCCCAAGAAATGGTGGCTCTTTTATCAGGAAATGATTCCTAACCTTGTATCACCCTCCCCCCCCACCCCGCCCAAAACACACACACAATGTCTTGTGAAGTGAATTCAGGAGAAACGTTTATCCTCCAGGGGCCCCTTTGCTCCGCGAGACGGACTGAGGAGGAGTAGCGAGCGTTAAAGCTTCTGCTGTCACACCCTGAGAACTATGACACTCGTTTTGTCATGCCACCTTCACACGAACTTTCAGGGGCATTTTATTTATTTATTTTTAAAGTTTACTTACTTGTTTTGAGAGAGAGAGAGAGAGAGAGAGAGAGAGAGAGAGACCATGAGCATGGGAGGGGCAGAGAGAGGGAGAGAGAGGATCCCAAGTAGGCTCTGCAGCCCGACGTGGGCCTCAATCCCATGAACTGTGAGATCATGACCTGAGCCAAAATCAAGAGTTGGACACTTAACCAACTGAGCCAGCCAGGCACCCCTCAGGCGCATTTTAAATCTGGAGAGACTTGGGCATGGCCAGCGACACAAGGAGGAAGAGACTGTGTGGAGAAATCTAGGTCCCATCCTCTTTCTGCTCTAATACACCAACCCCTAAGAGAGTGGAAATAAATGGAATAAGTAAAAAGTACAGTTGGAAGAAGCTGAATAAAATTTTAAGGTAAGTTATTTAATAATGACTCTAAACAAGTTCAGGCTGATTATTAATCTTCCACTCTTAGACTGAACACAATAAAATGGGAATATTTTAACAAACTTTCATCATTGTCTATGGAAAATATTCTACTTTTCTGTGAACTCTTCATAGATAGCATTCTTTTTTTTTTTTTAAAGTAGGTTTTACACCCACAGAGCCCGACGTGGGGCTGGATGCCACAACCCTGGGATCATGACCTGAGCCAAAATCGAGAGTAAGACGCTCAACCAACTGAGCCACCCAGGCGCCCCTATAGATATCATTCTGAAAGTAAAGCCTCTACTTAATATTTGCCAGGAAAACAAATCAGTATGAATTTAATATAGATTAGGGCTAAATTTTTACAAATTTTATGTCACCTTGATGAGGTGGAAGAGGGAGGGTAGTGGTGTTGGACGTGCCGTGGGGGGTTCTAGGGGGCGATACCATTGAGAACTTGGTAAGTACTTCATTTCCACGGTTTCCTCCTTTGTAAAATGGGGTTAATGGTACCGCTCTCTCAGGATGGCCTTAAGTATCAAAATAAAAATGACTTGGTGAGTGCAAAAACATGTTTAGGTATGTGGGACTATCCAAACAGATAAAGCAACAATGGATCTACTTGGGAACTTCCTCAAAAGCCAAAAGTTTTTGGTTTGCATGTTTTTACACGCAGAGTTCAGTCCACAACAGACTCTGGTTTCGGTGGATTTCCCACCGTGTCGCCCTGGTGGCATGGGCCTCTCTGAGGCCCTCACTGTCCCTCCACTGCACACCGACCCTTTATTCAACTGACCATAGACCAAAATAGCCTTGACTCCACACCAAAGATCACCAGTGGATTGTGCTCATAATTCATAAACGTTTAGCTTGTGAGAAACTGTCGTAAGCCCCCACGTGAACAGCTGCTGGCTCTCTAATACGTATTGATTGAGAGAATGCCCACTGACGCATGGACCCCTGGGCAATAAAGGCCCCACGTGCTAACTCCTCTTTATCTCTCTTTCTCCCATTGTCCTCCAGTGTAGTCTGGGAGTACATTTCAAAAGAAGTATGTTTTTCTCCTTTGATGCAAGCCATGAGAAGCAGTTTCCCACAGAAAAGTGTAAGTAATAAGTAGGGTCCCCCAAAAGCCCCATAAAAGTCTGTTTTACCTATGCTGTTGCTGCATAGCCACCGTGTATATGATTTCTTTTTTTCTATGTGTGGGTAAGAAGAGAAGCCCAAGTCATCTAGAAGTTGTTTCCATCTTCACCTTGGCCCCCTCCGCCCCTACAATCTTCACCAACAATCTTTGAAATATCTTTCTCATGGCCTAGGACGGTGCCAGGCACACAGCAGGCCCTCAAACAGTTCCTGTATGAGTGTCCCACAATTTTTCCCTCCTTGGGAAGAAACACTGCCTAAACCTGGCGAGGAAGAGATTACTTTGGGCCACTGAACTAGAGTTGCTAAGTAGTTCTTAGCTGCTGAGTAGTTCTAGTAGTTCTAGAGTTGCTAAGTAGCTCAACCCACATCTCCTTCTATGGGAATCTTCTCCCGTAGGCTGTTCCATTCTGAAGGGCCCCCTCACCCCCCCTCCACAACACACAACGGAATGAATTATGGTTGAGTTTCTGTCCCAAGAACAGAACTTCTGTTGGTCCCTGGGCAACCTCTGAATGGTGTGGTCGCTGGAAAGAAGGAGCTCAGCCAATCAAATCTCTCTGGAGAACGTGCTCTCGAAAGGACACCAAGTCGGTGAGCAGGCTTGACGGGTGTTAGGCTGGGAGGGAGGCGAGGGCCTGGGGCCACCATAAGGGGCCAGACCAAAGCTGAGGTCAGCGGGAAGATACGGGTTAAAGGGGAGGACGGAGCCGGTGCCTCAAGAAGCAGAGCTGGTGGGGCGCCTGGGTGTCTCAGTCGGTTGAGTGTTCAACTCTTAATTCTGGCTCGGGTCATGGTCTCACAGTTGGTGAGTTCAAGCGCCGCATGGGGCTCTGTGCTGACAGTGCAGAGCCTGCTTGGGATTCTCTCTCTCCCTCTCTCTGCCCCTCCCCGATTTGTGCTTGCTCTCTCTCTCTCTCTCTCTCTCTCTTTCTCTCTCTCTCTCTCCCCCTGTCTCTCTCAAAATAAATTTTAAAACGTTAAAAAACAAAACAAAACAAAAACCAGAGCTGCCATGAGTGAAACTCACAGCTTCTGAGAAGCAGGGAGAGCAGTGCCCTTGGCCATTTTTTAAAAGGCCAGTTTCAGTCTCAGTTTAGGAGAATATTTACCGTATTTGGTTTCCTTCCCCCAACCCCCACCCTTTTTTAAAAAAAAGATTTTATTTGGGGGGCACCTGGGTGGCTCAGTCGCTTAAGCGTCAGACTCTTGATTTCAGCTCAGGTCCTGATCTCACGGTTTGTGAGTTCAAGCCCCGCGTCAGGCTCTGCACCGTCAGTGCAGAGCCTGCTTGGGATTCTCTCTCTCTGCCCCTCCCCTGCTCTCTCTCTCTCTCAGAATAAATAAATCAACTTAAAAAAAAATACTCCTTCCCTTTAAAAAAAGGCTTTTATTTTTAAGTAATCTCTACACCCATCGTGGGGCTCAAACCTACAACCCCAAGATCAAGAGTCTCGGGCTCCACGGACTGAGCCAGCGGGGTGCCCTCCCACCCTTTCTCCTTTTGCTTTTTGCCTCAAGGAAACGTGAAAGAGAATCTGTACCTTGAACGTAAGACAGGAGAGTCTCCTTGCTCAGGCTCAGGAAGATTATGCCAGCAGCCCTCACACTAGCCTCAGGATGAGTCTCCCACTGCCCTGAGGGCTAGTCCTGGACTTCCCAGTGACACCCTGGCTACAGTGCTCCTCATTTCTGCTCTGGTCCCACACAGTGGAGGTCACATAATCCTCCTCCACGGGGCCAACCCAAAGCAGACATCCCTACATACGTTTGGGCTGATCTAGCCCCCAGGCTACTAGTCAATAGATTGTGTGGAAGAGAAACACCTTGTAAAGTTCATTCTTGAGGCTTCCCTGTAGCAGGAGTAGCTGCAGAAGTCAGATGGAGTGAGAAGGCAGAGCACTCAGGTCATGGTCATACCAGCTGTGTGACCTTGCACAGATCGGCCAATTGCTCTCATCCACAGTGTCTTCATCTGTAAAGGAGGGATTACAAACTTTGCCCAGCTTACCTCGGGGTTATTATGAGGGGGTGCAACGAGCTGGGGTTTATGGAAATGCCCTGGAAGCCTGCTGGCCCTTGTTCAGACGTATGTCTTTGGCAGTGTGATAAAGAATCGGGAAGAAGTTATGCCAGCTATAGGAAAGTTTCCAGGCTGTGTCTGCTCTTATTGTAGTAACAAACCCTGTTCCCGACAGAAGCATGAGATCCCATAAGGTAAGTTCATGGGCGTTGGGGGTGGGTGGGGGGGAGTTAAGAAACTGGAAAACGACTCTGCCTTATGGCACTTGTCCAAGTGAAAATTCTAGGAGCGCAAATAATGATGGAAAATAAACTTCCCCTTGCTTTTAATTTCAGGAAAAAATGATGAGAACCAAAGGTCAATGCATAAGGAAAACAGACCAAAAAGATATTTCCAAGTGGGTATATATCTGGTCCTTAGGAAGAGACTTCTACATGAACTTGAAAGAACAATGAGAAAAACAGTGTGATCTCATCAGATCCCAAAGTGGATCATTATTTTTTTAAAAAACCAACAACAAACAGCATCGCCGTGTGGGGGTGAGCTCAGGAGGGTCAGGCTAGCAGAGAACATGAAGATAACAGCAAACCCCCAAATCTCCAAATGCAGGAAGCAGGTGGGGACTACTGGGTAACATCGGAGGCCAAGTAGGTGGTAGAACATGTTCAAAACATCGCCCAGTCTCTGTCAGGACACAAACGATTGACGGGATTAAGCCTGACCTTTAGAGAAAAGAAGAAAGGGGGCACCTGGAGGCCAACTCTTGATTTCAGCTCGGGCCATGATCTCACGGTCCCGAGATCAAGCTGGGCATTGGGCTCTGTGCTGGCAGCATGGAGACTGCTTGGGATTCTCTCTCTTTCTCTCTCTCTCTCTCTCTCTCTCTCTCTCTCTCTCTCTGCCCCTCCCCTGCACGCACTCTCTCTGTCTCTCAAAATAAATAAACATTAAAAAAAAAACCCTTCTAAAGAAAAGATGAAAGAACAAAGAGTAAAACAAAAGATCTAGTTAAAAAGCAACTAGGGGCACCTGGGTGGCTCAGTCGGCTAAGCATCCGACTCTAGGTTTTGGCTCAGGTCACGATGTCACAGTGTCGTGGGTTGGAGCCACGCATCCGGCTCTGTGCTGGCAGAGCTGGACCCTGCTTGGGATTTTCTGTCTCCCTCTCTCTCTCCCCTTCCCCCACTCACTCTGTCTCTCTCAAAATAAATAAATGAACTTACAAAAATTAAAAAAAAAAAAAAAAGGCAACTAGAACATTGCACGTATTTAAATCAGCCCAGCCTTTCGGCGTGGACACTACGACCCTCTTCTAGGTCCACTTTTTCTTTGGAATCTCAGGAAACTCTTTTTTTTTTTTTTTTTTTTTTTTTTTTTTTTAATTTTTTTTTTCAATGTTTTTTATTTATTTTTGGGACAGAGAGACACAGAGCATGAACGGGGGAGGGGCAGAGAGAGAGGGAGACACAGAATTGGAAACAGGCTCCAGGCTCCGAGCTGTCAGCACAGAGCCCGACGCGGGGCTCGAACTCACAGACGTGAGATCGTGACCTGGCTGAAGTCGGCCGCTTAACCGACTGCGCCACCCAGGCGCCCCTGGAATCTCAGGAAACTCTTAAGAGATAACTAATTTGGATCATTTTAAGAATAAAATGAATATGGGATACATCACCAGTTCAGAGATGGGTGACAATTTTGTAAAGTCAGGCATACAAGGATACTGTGTCCCAGCTCCCAATACGTTAGCAATCACTGCTCCCCCCAACCCTGGCTCTTCCAGCCGGATCTAGGACAGTCCCGGGGACACAAGCCTGGTGCTCTTTCTCAAACAGGGCTGTTCTCTGATCTTTTGAATAAATCTCACTTTTTCTTTCTGTGCTTCTTCTTGTATCTCCATACCCTCTCCCCTACCAATACCCCGTGGAAATCCTACCCATCAATAGCTGTAGCGAAGGAAAGGTACCCACGACATAATCCCATTTGAGGCTTTCTGTGTGCATTTGGGGGAGGGGAGTGTGCCCCCGGCAAAGTTTCCTCTCCAACTGGGGGATCCCTGCCAGCAGGGAGCTGCCCAGAGTGTCCTGAACAGCCTACGGGACGGTGCCACTCGCTTTGTGTTCCTTCCTTGGAGCCCTCTTGGGGCCCTCTTTCTCTTTATGCCGGCTTGAAATTTGCATCCATCCATGCATCCACTGAAAACGTATCGAGTGCTTGTATCCGGCAGACACCGGGGACAAAATGGTGAACAAAGTGGTCACCGCCTTACTTTCATGGGGGTTACGTTTTCTCCTGGAAGAACTGCAGGAGAAAATGAGTAGCCAGCCGGCCGAAACCCAACACTAAATGAACAGAAATAGACACAGCCTTGAACGGAACTGAAGGAGGCGCCTTACTAATGCCGCTCCCTAGCGCCCCCTGCTGCCTCCATCTTGCACAGGAGGCCCCCGGCCCGCACCTTCCATGCCTGCTCCAGCAAAGGACACCAGTTTGCACTTGGCGGACACACCCCATGAGCGTCTTCCTGGCTGCTGGCATCATCTGAGCTGGAGGCTCCCTGGCTCCAGGCTCCAGAAAGGAAATGGCCATGGAACACAGTCTAACAGCGAATCTGGAGTGCACAGTGTTTCCTCGGAGGAAAAGGGGCCTCAGGTCCAGGCCAATACCAGGAGGTGGGGGCGGTGGGGAGTGGGGCGCTGGCCCCGAGAGGGTGGTGACAGGCAGGAGGGTGAAAAGAGCACACCAGATGTTTATTGCTGCTCATGGGCCGGGACTGTGCTTGTCTGCAGTGAGCCCCTTTCTCTGCTTTTAGGAGAGTAATTTGATTTGATGAAAGACTGCAGTTTCATAACGTCAGCTGTGAAAACCGAAGGATGTGCATGAGTTTTCCCTCATGAAGGCCTTTATTTAATGTGAATATAGGAAGCTAGCTCATTTCCTAGAGCGTCAGTTCCTGGAAGAAGTGACTGGAGTCTTTCATACATTCTGGGCAACTCCTGGGCACTTGGGTGGATGTGGCTTATGCAGGACGGTGGAAAACCTCAGAATCAGAAGACCTCAGGTTCCTTTCTGGCTCTACCGCTCATTGGTAATTTGACCCTGGGCACATCTTCTCCTTCCCTGGGTCTTAGTTTTCTCATCTGCTAGTGTCCTTGTGGCTCAAGCCCCATGAAGGCTTTGAAAAGGCAGGCAGCCAGGCAGAGCTCCAGCAGCTGAAGCCCAGTGGGGGACGAGGGGGGGTATGTGAACCCCACAGCCACGTTTTCTTTTCCTAAGCATTTGCCAGGGCCCATAAAGAGCACTGGGCGGGGGGGGGGGGGGGGGGGGGGGGCGGGAAACCGATGGTAACTCTCGCCTGGCGTTCCAAACCTGGGTCGGACCAAGTGAAAATGCCGGGATTGTTGAACTCTTCACCCCGCCCCCCCCCCCCCCCGACTGGCACCCACGAGGCTCCTCAGCGACTGCGTGACACGACTTTTGTGCCATGGACTGGCCTGCAGCGCAGGGGAGATAAAGGAAAGGAGAGGATGGAGTGTGGGCCAGAAAGATGTAGCTGCAGTAAAGCGCAGTGGGAAGTGACCAGTGGGAGGAGGCACGGGAACTTTGGGCTGCGCGCTCCTGGGTTGTACCGGGCAGTGCTGTCGCCTGGAAAGGAGCTCAGTCCAAGAGAAGTCAGACCACGGGACCCGACGTCTCTATTGTTTCTTTACAAGCAGAGTAATCCTGAGCAAGCTGAAGGCAGGAAAATCACTTAATGTTTTTCTTTATCCAGAACTCCTTTCCTCTGTGGATTGCTCCCCTAAGGAACAATCTTAGTTCTCTTAACAGGAAGAAAACATTCCTGAGAGTAGAGCCGAACAGACTTGAACCAGTTCTCGCTATTTTGGTAATGTTTATTATCGGATTCGGGAACCATTTTGGTAATGTTTATTATCGGATTCGGGAACGGAGAATAGGACCATCTAATCAGCAGTAAACAGGCACCCATTTGTAAATGTCTCAAGTTCAAGTCTGACTCTAGAACCAGGTAAGAAGAGAATCTTTTGAGCAAAATGTATTCTCCCAAACTCGAGGTGAATCTGCCAAACACTGAAGATGTTTTTGGTATCAAACCACAGAAATCGCTCAACGGCAAACATTATTTTTAAGTTACCGATGAGGCTGCTACACACGTTCTCATTTGCACAGACCTCCTCTTAGCACATTCGGTGGGTTTTGTCATGTTATTTGTTTGTTTTCTCTTTAGGTTTATTAATAAAAGCAGGGAATGGTTAGCCTAGGGTAGGAAAAAAAAAATCTCATCTTTATTTTCACTACCTTCTAATTAAATTTTAGGTTTAGCATTTCATTCCATGATAGAAACAGCCATAAATCCAAAGTTGTAATAGCAGTACCTGTATTATCATTACTGATAGAAATCACAGGCATTTTATGTTACATTGCGATTGGTGCAGATACCATGCGATAAACAGCATTTACACTCAAACTACTTTGAAATTAGACATCCCTTCCTATTTTTAAAGTGTTTAAAGACCAAGCTTGTTTTCAAGGTGCCTGGGTGGCTCAATTGGTTAAGGGTCCGACTTCTGCTCAGGTCATGATCTCACAGTTTGTGGGTTTGAGCCCCGTGACAGGCTCTGTGCTGACAGCTCAGAGCCTGCAGCCTGCTTCGGATTCTGTGTCTCCCTCTCTTTCTGCCCCTCCCAATTCACGCTCTTTCTCTCTCTCAAAGATAAGCTAAACATTAAAAGATAAAGGCTTTGTTTTCAATTTTTTTTAGTATGTGTGTGTGTGTGAGAGAGAGAGTAGGGGAGGGGCAGAGAGAGAGAGAAGGAGAGAGAATCCCAAGCAGGCTCCGGCTGTCAGCACGAAGCTTGACTTGGGGTTCAAACTCATGAACTGCGAGATCATGACTTGAGCTGAGATCTAGAGTCAAATGCTTAACCTACTGAACCATACAGGAGTCCCTAAAAGACCTTGTTTTTATTTTTATTTATTTATTTTTGAGACAGAGAGAGAGCATGAACAGGGGAGGGGCAGAGAGAGAGAGGGAGACACAGAATTGGAACCAGGCTCCAGGCTCTGAGCCATCAGCCCAGAGCCTGACGCAGGGCTTGAACTCACGGACCTCGAGATTGTGACCTGAGCTGAAGTCGGATGCTCAACCGACTGAGCCACCCAGGTGCCCCAAGACCTTGTTTTTAAAGTGTCAACAAAGATGGCTGGCTGGCTCAGTGGTACAGCATGTGACTCTTGATCTCAGGGTTGTGAGTTCAACCACATATTGGGTGTGGAGTCTGCTTAAAAAAATTAAGTGTTAATAAATGACATGCATATTTCAAATTTTCAAAATATTTTGATAGTAGTATTTCAATATCTTGTGCTTCCTTTGCAGTCCTATAAATTTTACACATTTAAAAACATCTTCCTGGAGGCATGGGTGGCCCAGTCGGTTAAGCATGCGACTGTTGATTTCGGCTCAGGTCATGATCTCACGGTTCTTGAGATGGAGCTGTGTTGGGCTCTGCGCTGACAGCCCAGATTCTGCTTGGGATTCCCTCTTCTCTCTCTGCCCCTCCCCCACTCGTGCTCTCTCTTTTCTTTCAAAATTAATAAATAAACCTTAAAAATAACAAAAACATCTTCCTGAGAAGGGTTCCATAGATTTCATCAATGAGAATTGAGGTGCTTTTGCGCACACACACACTCGGTAAGAACTAGTCTAGAGCCTAGCACTGACTTAGGTGCCTGATGTGCTGAGACCAGAATTAGGAGGTTCTCCCAAATACACACCCACACTTGTTGTAAAGCTTGGGGCAAGGGAGGAATTCTGCTTCCAACTGCTTTTACAGGATCGCTGCTCCCTGAAGCTGGGCGGCATGCTGCCCTCGTGTTCTGGCTGGCTGTTAGGTGTCTCTGTCACTGCCACAGGGACAGAGGGACTGTGTCTTAGGAACGGTCTGCATCCCCCGTTTCTAGCACAGTCCGTGACACAGAGCAGGTCTCAATAGAGTTTGCAGAGTCAATGGAAATACAAACTAGAAATAAATCCTTATTGAAACTGACACACAAGTAGTTCCCGTTGGATGAAGTAGGCGTGTGTGAATGCGTGGGCACAAGACAGGGTGGGGATATGGGGGAGAATATCAGAGGGATACGGGGTGCATAAAGCGAGACGTTCTTTTTTCAAAGAAATTCAAAACAGACTTCTGGAGTGTCATATTCTAAGAGTTTTGCTGGCCGTGAGAAAACAATTCCCCTGTGCATGGCCCCACCCAGCCTCACGTGGCCACCTCCCCCCTCCAGTGCAGGGGTGGCTCTCCAGTATATATAAACCTCTGTGAAGCCAAGGCGTGAACCGGCAGGGCCACCCGTCCAGACACCTCCCAGAGGAGGAAAGCTGTCCTGGGGAAGCCTTGCCCGGTCTCTGCACATCACTGCCGTTGCAGGCCTGAGATGCCAGCCACCCAGCTGCTACTTCTGGCCTGTCTGGTATGGGGTTTAGGGGCCAGGACGGCCCAGCTCCGGAAGGCCAATGACCGGAGTGGCCGATGCCAGTACACCTTCAGTGTGGCCAGCCCCAACGAGTCCAGCTGCCCCGAGCAGGGCCAGGCCATGTCAGCCATCCAGGACCTGCAGAGAGACAGCAGTGCCCAGCGGGCAGACCTGGAGTCCACCAAAGCCCGGCTCAGCTCCCTGGAGGGCCTCGTCCACCAGCTGACCCTGGACGAGGCTGCTGGGCCCTCGGCGACCCAGGAGGGGCTGCAGAGGGAGCTGGGCGCCCTGAGAAGGGAGCGAGAACAGCTGGAAAGCCAAAACAGGGAGCTGGAGGCTTCCTACAGCAACCTCCTCCGGGACAAGTCCGCTCTGGAGGAAGAGAAGAGGCGACTGAGAGAAGAGAACGAGGATCTGGCCCGGAGGCTGGACAGCAGCAGCCAGGAGGTGGCAAGGCTGAGAAGGGGCCAGTGTCCCCAGGCCCGCGGCACCCCTCAGGATGTGCCATCAGGTTCCAGGGAAGGTAAGAATGTGGGGTGAAGGGGTTCCCGAGTCCAGAAGGTGGCATGGCTCATAGTGACCTGTTACAGGTGGCCCAGGCTTGCTCTCCCGCCCTCCCCTCTCTCCCAGAGGCTGCACGTCCAGCACAAGGCAGACGAATCCAGGGGAGCAATCAGCCTCACAGGTTACTAGTCATTTCGCTCCTGGGAGCTCTGTTCGGGTCAGCGGTCCCGAGCTCTTGTGGCTTCCGGGACAGTTCTCACAGTGACGGTAAAATGAGAAATAGGAGACCAGGTGAGACGTATATGTAGATGACCAGTAGAAGGTTCCCAACTAGGCTTTTTAGAAAACTACCCCTTCGGTGGATCTTTCTTTGGAGACTGTGATCCTGCCTCTTGTTGTTAAAATGACCTGACAATCGATTTATGAAATCATGATAGACGGTGGGGATTTTTTCATGTCCTTTCTTGGCAAAATAAAGAGGTGGTGACTCTTTGTCGGGTTCCTCAATATGTTGTCTTTGCGAATTTTCGGCCTTTTTGCCCAATCCGAGGACCTCTGCTTTTAAGTCACCAGGCAACTCCTTGAGGTGGCTCTTTCTAAGATGCTGGGCTGTTCGTCCTTGTCCCTGCTTGAAGGTGAGTCCGTGAGTGTTGGCTGCAACGGGGGGCACACTCTCCCCATCAGTTGGGAAGATAGTATTTGTGTCACTTTTTTTGAAGCTGTGCTCCCAAATATTCACTGTTGGAGAAGTTTTCCAATTGGGAGGAAACAAGCAAGCAAATCCAGCTGTGGGACAGTTAGTGCAGACTCTTCAGAGATGTCACCATCAAGAAAGAAAGGGGACAGGTGGATTGTTCTATATTGAAGGAGGCTAGAGAGATGTGGTGGCCAAATGCAGTGCCTGGCTCTGGACTGACTCCTACATCCAGGGGAAAAAAAGGTACAAGGGACAGGCTTGGAATCACTGATGATATTTGAATATCGGCTGCTTCTACGGTCATGCTATTGATGACTGCTCAGTTGCTTGGGCGACAGATGGTGTGGTGGTTAGGGAGAGTATCTTCCGAGCGTACATACTCAAGTCCTTAGGGGGAAGGTGTCAGAATGGTTGCAATTTCCTTTCAGGTGGTTCAGCAAAGACTGTAAATATGGAAAGAGTGACAGAAAGAAAGGTAAAAAAATGCACCAAAGTTTTCACAACTGGTGACTCTCTGTGAATGGCACGTGGTGAGGAGGGGGGGACTTATTGTACTATTCTTTCAACTTTTCCAAAGGCTTGGAGATCATCAGAATAAAACAATGGGAAATTATTTTCTAAAAAGGTTTTCTACATAAAAGGCAAAGTCTGCAAATAAGCGAGACTGACAAACATCAAAACCTGTATGTGACCTTGGGCAAGTTCTTTACCCTCTGGACCTTGACTTCTTACCCCTTACCTGCTAATGAGATTGTCTACCATGAAGGATGTTTGTGGGGCTCACGAAATAACTCTAAGGTGGAAAGGATTTTTATTTTATTTTTTTATTTTTTAAAAAAAATTTTTTTTCAACGTTTTTTATTTATTTTTGGGACAGAGAGAGACAGAGCATGAACAGGGGAGGGGCAGAGAGAGAGGGAGACACAGAATCGGAAACAGGCTCCAGGCTCCGAGCCATCAGCCCAGAGCCTGACGCGGGGCTCGAACTCACGGACCGTGAGATCGTGACCTGGCTGAAGTCGGACGCTTAACCGACTGCGCCACCCAGGCGCCCCTGGAAAGGATTTTTAAAGACCCCGTATTGCTGTAGTTGGAAGAGATTTGATGCTAAATTTTACAACAAAAGAAAATGAGGCCCGAAGGGCCCCGGGTTGCTCGGTGATCAGTGGTTGCACTAAAACTTGCTGAACTCGAGTCTTTGAGCACAAATAAAAGAATTAGTATTAATAGGAACATTATGAAGATTACTTATTTCAGACTGTTCAATGAATGGAGTCACATTCTCAACAAAAACCCGTGTGTGTGTGTGTGTGTGTGTGTGTGTGTGTGTGTGGAAACAGAGGCAAATAAACAGCCTTTTATTGTCCTGTGGTCATTTAACAAGCCTTGGGGAATTTATGAGATGTGTTCTCTGATTTTACATTTCTTTTTGTTCTTTCCAGCTACTCTACTTTTGAAATAAGGACAACAGCCCATTAGAGTGAACTCCAAGCTTGGAAACTCTTTTTAGCCTTGGGCTTTTTTTTCATGAGCAGGAAATTACATTAGCACAAGAACGTAAAGCTGCAAAGGTGGCCTGGAAAGCATCTGATCCACTGGCTCATTTGTGCAGATGTGGAAACTGAGGCCCAGAGCTGGTCCACGGCCACCTAGCCAGCTAAAGGCAGAGCCAAAACTCAAATTCAGTTCCTCCCCTTCCTGAGGTCCAGCGGCCCTTCGGGGACCCTGAGGTGACCCCTGGTTTATAGAACCTAATGGCAAAAAACAGGAAGTGTGCATTTAAACATCAGGGAAAGAAATGTTTGGAACCAAAGATAGGCTTCGAGGTCTTAAATCTGAGGGTAAAGAAAGGGCTTTCTGGGCAGCTGGGGGTTAAGTGTGGCTGTGCTCGATGCAGGGGCGGCAAGAACTGAGGGCGAGGGCAGGGGAGGCTGTGGGAGCCCAGCCCAGGGAGGCCACAGAAGGTGGACTTTTTCTTCGTCTGCCATTCAGACTGTCACCACCGCTGTCTTTATGGTGTAATTGTTACATAGAAAAAAGATCTTCTTAGAATCACAGAAACCCCTTGTTCATGTGTGTGTGTGAGAGAGAGTTGAGATAGTATATATACAACTTTGTCGTAATAATTTTGCAGCAAAGTGTCTGGAAACCTATTAAATAAGCCCCAAGAGAAAAACACAGATTACCACAAGATCTCTCAGAGTCAGTTAGCAGTGTCCCAAGAGAAGCCCACTTTTCCCTTTACTTTGTGTCTGCTTCAGTCTGTACTTCCCAGAGAGAAGCCTGGGGTGGGGGCTTTTATGCAGTGATTTACGTGGGTCTAATCCCAGGGAGTTCAGGAATCAGGGGCAGGGGAGACTGAGTCAGAGAAGGAAAGCGAGCACATAAGGAGGGAGGGGGCATTCCCCAGTGGGTCCCCACAGTGGGTGGTGGAGTCTTGACCCCACCAAGCCCTGCCGGGGAGCTGTGTAGAATGAGGGCACCTGGGTGGTTCAGTCAGTTGAGTGTCCGACTTCAGCTCAGGTCACGATCTCCCAGTTCGTGAGTTCAAGCCCTGCGTCGGGCTCCGTGCGGGCAGTGAAACTCCTGCTTAGGTTGGGATTCTCTCTCTCCCCGTCTCTCTCTTTCCCTTCCCACTTGTGCTCTCTCTCAAAAATGAATAAACATTTTAAACAAAGAAAAAAAGAATGTAGCCGAGGGAGGGAGCATTCATTCGTGGATCCCGCTCCCATGATGCACAGATGTGGGCACCAGACTGGCTCTTGTGGAGTCAGAGAAGCTGGGGCGGGACAGCGGAAGCCAGGTCCCGGCGAATGACACCTGCACATGACAGGCTGCCACGGCAATGGCTGGGAAAAGGTGGGCAGGACGTGGAGGAGCAGCACCAGAGGTGTTCAAGGCAAGGGCTGCAGATAGCAATCCCCTGTGGGGGTGACCACGCAGATGAGAGGTAGCGGGCAGAAGCAGGCAGCACGCTGAGCGCAGTAAACGCGTTGTGACGAAGGGCTTCTTGTGCTCCTGCTGCCCTACTGTTTTAAAACGCCGTTTAATGATTATAACGTTTACCCGTACATAATATTTTGGCATGCACACTGATCCCAGAGACAGTACGTGTTGGCGTAACACCCGGGACATTAGTCTGCTGGCTAATCTTCGCTTTCCTGGGAGTTTCTGGCTTAAGCTCCCTAGAATGTGTCTGCAAAGCGGAGGTAAGGGACAAAGGGCAGAGCATGCAGAAAGTTTCCAGAATTTTGCAATAGGCATGAACTTTTCAACCACGGAAGGACTGAATCTTAAGAGAAACAAACAAATAAAAGCCCTAAAAATTTTTTAGCTATTGGATATGATACAGTCCTTAATATTCTCATAACCTCTTTTTGTTTTCTCCCCACGTACGGAAGGAAATATGAGCGATTTTTCAACATTCCAGAGAAATTTTGATTTTGACACATTTTTATCGAGGACATTTCGTTTATAGTTTCAACTAAGAATACTGAGGCTCAGAGAGGTCGAGTAACTTGCCCAAAGTCACACAGCAGGGACGTGGCAAGCCCGAACTAGGAAGCTACGACTCGGGCCCAGTCCCAGTCCCGGCTCCTTCACACAGCTGCTTCCCAGCCTTTGCCCTGCCCGCCCCCCCCCCCCCCCCCCCCCATGCATCCTCTCCCACAGGCCTCAGTCCTCATGCCAGACGGCTCTGCCCTGGGAGCTCACCATTGCCAGATGCTCCTGGCTGAAACAAGCAGGAAGCAGCCAGCTGACTTGTCAGCCTACCATCCCACCTGCCAACCGAGAAAGGGCCTTGCTGTCGTTCTGGTAGCCATTCCATGACTTAATGCTTCACTATGGTTCTCGTTTACTGCTAAGAAAGCAAGTGAGGTGTGGTTCCGGCAAAGAGGGAGGAGAGGCGTGGGGATGGGGCAGAGAGACAGGGGGGGGGGGGAGGGAATGGGGACAGAGGAAGAAAAGGGCCCTCTGCGCAGAGCTGTGAGGCCCTCGGTGGGACCAGGAAAGGAACTCAGCAGCAGCCACACACCGGGACCACCTCTTCTTTGGCAGCCAGCCAGAAGCCTGGGCTTCCTAGTGTGTGCCACCTGGGAGCTGTGTGTGCCACCCGCTGGGATCTGAGCTCGGGTCCAGGAGTGAGTCACTCCCCACAGTTCTGAGCAGCTTGTCTGAAGCTGCTGGAAAAGCCTCAGGTACGGGTCTGCATCCAGTCAGGGCATAGACTCCACACTGCGGGTTACGTCATGGCCTTTTAGTTTTTATTTTATTTTTTAATTTTTATGTATTTATTTTTATATGCTTGAGAGAGAGAGACAGAGAGAGAGACAGAGAGAATTAGTGGGGGAGGGGCAGAAGGAGGGAGAGAAGCCCAAGCAGGCCCCATGCTCAGCTCAGCTGGGAACCCGACTGGCAACTGAAACTCACCGCCGTGAGATCATGCCCTGAGCTGAAATCAAGAGTCAGATGCTTAACCAACTGAGCACCCCCAGGCGCCCCAGGGCCTCTTTTTTTTTTTTTTTTAATGTTTATTTTTGATAGAGAGAGACAGAGTGTGAGGGGGAGGGGCAGAGAGAGAAGGAGACACAGAATCCAAAGCAGGCTCCGGGCTCTGAGCTGTCAGCACAGAGCCCGATGCAGGGCTCGAACCCATGAGCCATGAGATCATGACATGAGCAAAAGCCCAACGTTTAACTGGCTGCGTCATCTAGGCATCCCCACCAGGGCCTCTTAATAGAAAGAATCAGGTAGAATGAAAGCACAATATGAGCTGAATAAGTAAGCTCTACCTGGCACCCTCGGGCTGAGGGAAGGTCCCAGAGGAAGGACAAACTTGGACCGGGTCAGGCCTCACAGAGGAAGGTGAGGGCCAGCCCATCGGATAGCAGAGAAGCTGGCCACTTTGTCCAGGCTGGAGCCGAATGGCCGGCTCCGGAGGGTGACCGTGGTGTGGGACAGTGGGGTCAGGGACGGCTGCGGAGCCGGCTGGGGGCCTGTAGAGGAGGCCGGCAGAGCACGGGGGGCCTCTGCAGGGACTCTGGGTTCCGTGTTGACAGGGCTGTGGAAAGGTCATGGTCGGGCCGAGGCTGCAGGGTCGCAGAGGAACCGAGTCTTGGCTGGGGCAGGACTCCACCAGATGTCCTCATCCTCACACGGCCAACCCAGCCTCCCTCCACACCCCGCCAACTTCCTTCCACAATCTCCCCCCAGCGCCCTCTACTGAGGAAGCCTGACATCGTGCTCACTTGAAAGGAGAAATGCCTCGTTTTTCAGAAAGCATATATGGAAGTGTGCATTTGGCACCGAGGGGCCATCAATTTATAACCGACCAACCTCCCCACCGCAGGGAGGAAAGGTTCACAATTGCCATGGCCTTGACAGACCCGGGTTCAAATCCTAGTCCCACCACTAACCAGCTGTATGGCCTCGGGCAAGTTACTTAACCTCCCAGTGCCTCAGTTTCCTTTCCTGCAAAACGAAGAGAATATCGTCCGCATCAGGACTGTTATGTGGAAGAGAGGCAATGACAGCGAGCTCCTAGCACAGTCCCTGGCTCACAGGAGGCACGTAATAAGTGGTGGCAATAATTACATGAGGTGCGGACTGCAGCCCTAAAGCCTTCTTCCATTTTTTTTTTTTAAGCTGTGAAAGTATCAGATCACATAAAGAATTTATATGAAACTGCTTCAAAAGGTGGAAAGAGCTATAAATACCTGTTAATCATCCCTTTCCCCAAAGCATCTGTTTTCAGTATTTCGGGGCCAGTATGTCAGCTGTCTTGGGGCAAGTCTCCTGGGAGAATGCCTGTTCGGGTTTGTTTCCCCCACTTTCTCCCCTCTGTGGGTAAAGAGGGCCTTTCTCTTAATTTTCTTCTCATTGATCTGCAGATGTGTCCCTTTCCTTTTCTCGGCCTGTGTCTATTTCTCAGTAAGTCGCTACGCCCCGTGATCACCCCGGTCACGTTCACAGGATAAGGCACTGTGCACCAGATGCACAGAGGAAAGGGCCGGCACAGGGGCCATGTGGCTCACAGTGGCCCTAGTATGGCAACCGTGGGTCCTGGAGCCGAAAGGTGGGGACCTGCGTTGGGGCAAGGGAACTCTCTAGAAGTTTTGTACAGCTGCCACTGCAGTATTTGTCTCTCACCTCACACTGCCTACACTCGCTCCGGTGTTCTGAGAATGAATGGAAACAAAAGAAGTTTGGAATTGTTCTGAGGAATGGTCCGTGATGGTCCAAGGAAAGGTACAGAGGAAAAGCAAACAGCTCACCTCAGGGAGTTTGCTGATTTTGAGAAGTTGCCTCTACTCAGCCTGAGAGGTCAGCCAGGCACGGCAGGGGCAGGGGGTGAGGGGAATGGGGGGGGGGGGGGTGCTCCCCATAGCCAGGGGTCAAGGCTCCCTCGCTGTGTTTTAGGCCTAAGAGAGCAGGCGTGGGGGCGGGAGAGGCAGACGGAGAGCAGGGAGGCCTGTGCTCCAGGAAGCAGGAATAGTTACGAACTGCTCTGCTCTTCCCTCGAAGAGGAAGAGGTCCCTCACTCTTACCTCCTCCTGGCGGCACAGAAGAGCAGGGAACCTCAGACACCCCACCCCTCTGCCATGTTGCCCACAGGCAGCACCAATTCCCTGGCTCAAGTGTGGGGGTCACCAGCCCTGGACAGGAAGGAGTGGCTGGTGACAGTCCCCAAGTTGGTCTGGGAAAAATACCCGTGAGCTAGTGAATCAGCCTCTGCCCTGTCAAGGCAAGCTGGGAGTAAAGAGCAGAGGAGATTCTTCACCTCTGTAGATCTTCAGGCAGACAGAAGGAGATTCAGGGAACCAAATTCATTTCCTAGGACGCTCGTGGAGACATTTGTATCGTCCAAGGGGACCTTGTTCCCAAAGCAGCGTGGAGTGAACCCATGTGACTCCTCAGCCAGCCCATGAATTCCTCAAGGCCATGGACAAGTGTATCTCATTCACCCTGTATCTCCACAACCGGCACAACCTTGCAGTGTAGGTGTCCCGGAGGGGCTGGCTATTTAGATGGGTGGGCAGCTCCCCGAGACTGGGGACACTGAAGACCTGCCATGTCCTTGGGGGTGTCCCCACTCGCCCCTGGAGTTTGGGCTGCATAGCTAGGATGCCCTCAGTTGGCCACACATTTTGGCTGAAGGCTCTCAAGTGCTCACACAGCCCACTCTGGACCGGGGGACACCCAAGCAGGAGGATGCAGGCCCTCAGGACAGTCACAGGCCTGCAGAGAGCAGGGCAGGCGGCAGCCGGAGGGGGGCCACGGCTCAGCTACACAGCCGCTCACAAGCCTGAGAGCTTTTTTTTTTAAAGTTTGTTTTTTTATTATGCATGTGCATGCGCCTGAGTTGGGGAGGGGCAAAGAGAGAGGGAGAGAGAGAATCCCAAACAGGCTCTGAGCTGTCAGCACGGAGCCCGATGAGAGGCTGGAACTCACAAACCATGAGATCATGACCTGAGCCGAAATCAAGAGTCGGATGCCCAACCGACCGAGCTCCCCAGGCGCCCCAAGCCTGAGAGCTTCTAGGCTGGATAGGAAGTGTTCCTCACCGCCTTCTGGTACTGTCGTTCACTGAAGAATATGTGGCTGAAGACTGATGAAATGTGGCAGAGCCAGAAGGGTTAAGCATTCCATTGTAATCTGTGCCTGAAAGGCAACTTGAGCTAACAAGTGACAGAAGACAGAATGTCTGCCTGACCTTCTCCGCTATGCAGGAGCCCAGCCCCAGTCACCACACTGACTGCCCTCGGGGCCAGTGGCATGGGAGCCCCGAGTGGGGCGGTCACCCCGGGGGCCGAGAACTGACTGAGATGGCCAGCAAGAGAACAGGCCACTATTCTGAGCATTTTATTCTGATGCTCTGACGTCTGGGCCTCGAAGATTAGCCAATTCCTAGAGACAGCATTTGACCCACCTGCCAGCTCGCTTCTCACGCACAAGCCCACCCACCCAGCGTCTGTGCCCCACCCGGCCTCTATCAGTGATCACAGTCAAGGGCACCGTCCGCCTGCCCTCATCTCCTCCGAGCCCGGTACCAGACAACCAGGGACAGCCCCTATGCCCCAGGCCTGCTGAAATTATTCACACCAGCCAATCCTAAACCTGTTTACCTGGCCTGGCTCATTCCTTCCCTCAGGAAAAAACAGTAAAGGCTCCTGCCCATGTTCCCCTCCCTCCTGAGTGACCCCTGGCGCTTCCCCCTGTGGGCCTTAGGGTGTGGGTGTGCCTTCCCACTTGGGATCAGTGCCTTCCCCTTAGGATCAGTGTCTTTTCATCAGCAATCAGCTACTGATCTGCTGGCCTCACCAGACGTACCTGCGGTGGCTGCTGCTTTTTTGTCCCGCAGGGACTCCTGTATAACACTGACCCTAACCCAGAGTACCAGTGTGTGACACGGTGTGGTAACTTTAGGTCTCACCAGTGTCTCCCACACACACCCCTTCCCTTCTCTATGCACAACCCCCGCCCCCGCCCACAAATTCCTATAGGAGCCCTGCACACTTTCTCCTGGTCCAAAACTGGTCTCAGAAAGGGTTCTGACAGCATATTTCAATCGACCATGTAGAGCTGAATGTATTACTTCTTATAGGAACATTTGCATCATGACCAGGAAGAACCTTATGTCATGCAGGGAGTTGTTAATTGTTGAATTTCAGGCATCCCAGAAAATGCTAAGGGCCTTCTGAATATCCCGGAATCACACTTCACCTGCTAATAAATTAGACCTGCTAGTGGGAATTATTTTAATGGGCACGAGCTTACTTTATTTTGAATACCCTACTCTGTGCTAGGCATGTCGCTATGCAATGTATTATTTGTGAGCTTTTTATCATGGAAATCTTCCACACATTCATAACAGTAGAGAGAACATGAACCCCAGTTCTGACAGCTGTCCGATGAGTCTTTTTTTTTGTTTAATGTTTGTTTGTGAGAGAGAGAGTGTGAGCAGGGGAGGGGCAGAGAGAGGGGGAGACACAGAATCGGAAGCAGCCTCCAGGCTCTGAGCTGTCAGCACAGAGCCTGAGGTCGGGCTCCATCTCATGAACTGTGAGATCATGACCTGAGCTGAAGTCGGACGCTCAACCGACTGAGCCACCCGGGTGCCCCAGAGGGAGAGAGAATCTTAAGCAGCCTCCATGTTCAGTGTGGAGCCGACTCGGGGCTTGATCCCATGACCCCGGCTAGGGTCATGACCTGAGCCGAAATCAAGAGTGGGATACATAACTGACTGAGCCACCCAAGCGTCCCTTGTTATCTCTTTTTAAAGTTTTATTTATTTAATTAATCTTTACACCCAGCATGGGGCTCAAACTCATGACCCCGGATCAAGAGTCACAGGCCCTCTGACTGAGCTAGCCAGGCACCCCTATGTATCTATTATCTTTTTTTTTTTTTAATTTTTTTTTAACGTTTTTATTTATTTTTGAGACAGAGAGAGACACAGCATGAACGGGGGAGGGGCAGAGAGAGAGGGAAACACAGAATCGGAAACAGGCTCCAGGCTCTGAGCCATCAGCCCAGAGCCCGACGCAGGGCTCGAACTCGCGGACCGCAAGATCGTGACCTGAGCTGAAGTCGGACGCTTAACCGACTGAGCCACCCAGGCGCCCCTGTATCTATTATCTTAAAACAAATCTCAAACATCATCTTATCTCTGGAAGCCTATTTAAATACCATCCTCAACATAGTCATTGGGCCATTCTTCCTCATAGTACGAGTTTGTCTCTTTCTTTTAATATAGTTTCTAAATGGAACGTGGAGACCATCAACTTCCAGGAACTGAAGTCAGAGTTAACTGAGGTTCCTGCTTCCCGAATCCTGAAGGAGAGTCCATCTGGCCATCCCAGGAGTGAAGAGGGAGACCCTGGTATAAAATTAAATTTCTTCCCTTTTGTACACACGTGGTCTTGATCCGTGACTAGCTCTGTGCTCAGAGTTGGTCAGCCCACTTTGGGGGGAGGGCAGGTCATCAGTGAGCCCTGGCAGAGAGGAGGGAGGGGGGAGAGGAAGAGCCCCTCTCTGCCAGCTTTCCAGGGCATGCTGGCAGGCGTCTGCCTTTCCCTAGCAAAGCCTTACATCTCATCACCCACGTGGGGGGTGGTGGGCTCAGCTGGGCTGCAGAGGGTGGAGGCTTAGGGAGGGGTGAGGGGTGGTGGGAAGAGGAGAGATAGGTTTATTTCACCCACTTGATTGCCACATAGAATTATTTTATTTAAAAAGAATTTTTTTTAATGTTTATTTTTGAGAGAGAGACAGACAGAACATGAGCGGGGGAGGAGCAGAGAGAGATAGGGAGACACAGAATCCCAAGCAGGCTCCAGGCTCCGAGCTGTCAGCACAGAGCCCGCTGCGGGGCTCGAACTCGTGAGCCATGAGATCATGACCTGAGCTGAAGCTGGATGCTTAACCGCTTAACCGACTGGCTCTGTTACTAAAGGTATCTTTTCTGAACTTTGGGTCCTGAGGTATTGCCCCTCTCCCAAGTGTTCCCTGAAAGCCTGACTTTAAGGCGAACACTGTGGTTTTCAGAAACTGTGACTATCCGTGTCATGGACAATTATTCCAGGCAGAAGAGCATGTATGGTGGTGGGAAGTTTTGAAATACCCAGAGTAGGGTTCCCTGAGACATGAGCAGCAGAGACTTCCCATTTTCTAGAAGGACACTGAGAAAAGCACAGAGATCCGTTGCATTTATTTCCACTGAATCTAAGTTTTCAACCATTTCTTCACTACATTTAAAAAATTATGTTCAGGTTTTATTGTATTTAAATGGTGCCTAAACTATGTGGTCCATTGGTTAGGGCTTGAAGAACTTCATTTTATAGAGTTTATGATAAGGACTTGATTTTTTTTTTTTAATTAAAAAAATTTGGGGGGGGGGATGTTTGTTTATTTTTGAAGGAGAGAGAGAAAGCGTGAGCAGGGGAGGAGCAGAGAGAAAGGGAGATACAGAATCCGAAGCAGGATCCAGGATCTGAGCTGTCAGCACAGAGCCTGATGCGGGGTCGAACTCACGAACTGTGAGATCATGACCTGGACTGAAGTCAGACGCTTAACCGACTGAGCCACCCAGGAACCCCTTGTTTCATTTTTCAAAATGAAGCAAATTAGACAGGAAAGTCATAAACAGTAGTATGATGAATACCCGTGAGTTCCCACCCGGGTTTAATCAAATATTAGAAACACAGTTTGAAGCCCTCGGTACAGCCTTCATCTTTACAACTGACAGCGAGTAGAAGTTCAATCCATACGACATACTGAGCACATAATATTTACTGGGCATTTACTCTATACCAAGCACCTAACACGTATAATTGCATTTAAAGTTTACAACGTCTCTACTACCCAAAACACTATACCCCTTTACAAATGAGAAAGCCGAGGTTGAGGGGGCTGAGGGACTTGAAAGTCACACAGCCAGCGGATAGCAGAGCCTGACTTTAAAGTTTTTAATTTATTATTTATTTCTGAGAAAGAGAGAGTGCGAGCCGGAGAGAGGCAGAGAGAGAGAGAGAGAGAGAGAGAGAGAGAGGAGAGAGAGAGAGAGAGAGAGAGAGAGAGAGAGAGAGAGAGAGAGAGAGAGAGAGAGAATATCCCAAGCAGGCTCCATGATGTCAGCGCAGATCCCGACCTGGGGCTCGAACTCACAAAACCGTGAGATCATGACCTGAGGCGAAATCGAAAGTCGGATGCCTACCTGGCAGAGCCACCCAGGTGCCCTGGCAGAGCCTGAGTTCAAACCCAGATGCTCTGTCTCCGGCCTTCTGGCTTTTACCACTTCCACGTGGTGGAAAGGTGGTGGAAAGGCGTTTTACGCGTCGGTTTGCCTTTCATTCACCAGGATGCGGAGAACTGGTTTGGGTAGGGGAGCCGCTCACCCTGAGAAGAGCTGAGACAATCACGGGCAAGTACGGCGTGTGGATGAGAGACCCGAAGCCCGCCTACCCCTACACCCAGGAGACCACGTGGCGAATCGACACCGTGGGCACGGACATCCGCCAGGTGTTCGAGTACGACCTCAGCAGCCAGTTCCTGCAGGGCTACCCTTCCAAGGTTCACGTGCTGCCCAGGCCGCTGGAAAGCACGGGGGCCGTGGTGTACCGGGGGAGCCTCTACTTCCAGGAGGCCGAGTCCAGAACCGTGATCAGATATGAGCTCAACACCGAGACAGTGAAGGCTGAGAAGGAAATCCCCGGGGCGGGCTACCACGGGCAGTTCCCCTATTCTTGGGGCGGCTACACGGACATTGACCTGGCTGTGGACGAGACGGGCCTCTGGGTCATCTACAGCACCCAGGAGGCCAAAGGCGCCATCGTCCTCTCCAAACTGAACCCGGAGAGTCTGGAACTTGAACAAACCTGGGAGACTAACATCCGAAAGCAGTCAGTGGCCAATGCCTTCATCATCTGCGGCCACTTGTACACCGTCAGCAGCTACTCGTCACCCGATGCCACCATCAACTTTGCGTACGACACGGGCACAGGGCGCAGCAGGGCCCTGACCGTCCCCTTCAAGAACCGCTACAAGTACAGCAGCATGGTGGACTACAATCCCCTGGAGAAGAAGCTCTTTGCCTGGGACAACTTCAACATGGTCACCTACGACCTCAGGCTCTCCAAGATGTGAAAAGCCCCTCCTACCGGGAGGTGATGCGGAGGGCTCCTGAGGGGAGAGCCAGCCAGCCGAAGCCCACGCGGCTCTTCTCTGCTTTCTGAGCTTTCGTTACTAATCCAGAAGAATGCGCTTCGTCGCCACGACTGTGTGGAAATAGCCACCGGGGGGTTTAGACGGTTTCACGATACATATACTTTTCTTCTGCCAGGTTTCACAGGGCTGTTGACCCAAAACGGTTCAAGTTTGGTGGTGATTTGGGGCCAAAGCTCTAACGCATAGTCGTCTCATCGTGAAAACTACAAGGCTTTCTGTAAAAGGCCCTCCCTGGCTAAAAGAGGAGAGTTTGGGCAGAACAGCTCACCCCGTTGTGGCGTCCAGGGTCATTCCCCGCACGTCGCACAGTTACCATTAGCCACGACACAAAGCGGCACTTCTAGAGGAGGGACAGCTCCTGCAACCTGTGCTGAACATATGCATAGTCGGCTTCTAATGCTTCACGCGGGGTCCAGTGGGTGTCACATAACCTTTGCCCTGGGAAATAAAGTGATCTTACACACCATCCACCTTGAACTTTGTGGGATACTTTGCTTAGGAGGAGAGTACAGATTGCAACCATCAGATAATTCCTTTGGGTTGGGAGCTGTGATTGCCGGATGCTAAGGGTGTAGGTGCGCGTGCCTGTGTGACTGAGGGGCCTGCACCTGGTTTTGAGGTGCCACCCAGGATGACACCAGGCAAACAGTGGAATTCACCCCTCCCCCACCATCCCATCTCCTGGTGCTCGTGGTCTTTCCCAAACTGTCTTTTCGTCTTTCCCCAGCTCACCCTGTCTTCACCCTGGCTCTTGTTTGCTGTCATGGGCATGGATTTCATAAACCACAGCCCCAGGGGAGCAAATCTTCTGCCACTAATTTTCAGTAACCGAACTTCATTGCCCTCTCGCGGTGCCATCGTACCTAATGGTAGAATACCCTGTCTTGCCAATTCAGCTTGGACTCTGTCCCACTAGCAAGTCTTTAGTCAACTCGGGTTTTCCCTCTTCCTCCTCCGGCTGGCACCTGTGCTCGAGAGAGCCAGGGTGTGGGCACGGGGGCACGGAGGGAGAGGAATCCAGCCAGGGTTTCCTATCACAGCTGTTTTTAGTCATCAGCGCAGGGTCCAGAATTTGCTGCCCACACGCATATCTCCGTATCCAGTTCCAGTCTCCTCCACATTCTGACGGCCAGCCCCATCACATGGCCTGCTTCTAGCCTGTTCTTGTCCCATCAGGAGCTCTCCTGCACCCCCGGAAACCCAGGGTGCTCAGGCCCTTTCTCCTAGATCGACCTCAGTTTCCCTTTTGCTCTTCTGTGGGTGCAGGGCCACTTCTCTTGGACCTTTGCCACCTACACAGGATTTACCTGGACGCAAGAACAAGTCGCTCTGCCTTCTCATGCCCCAAATCGTGTGCCCCAAAGCCCTGACAGAAACGCTCTAGAATCTAAGCTCTCTTTTGCTCCCCTTTCCCCTTGCTTCCCCCAGGCTTTATGCAGCCGGCAGGGATGCGACGGTCGAGCCCTTTATTTATCTTCTCAAATACTGTTCATGAGACCAGGGCTCAGCCTTTGGATTTCCAAGAGTGCCAGCTCTTAAAAGTCAAAATCTTGACTTTATTTTTTTTTAATTAAAAAAAAAAAAATGTTTGTATAGGGGCACCTGGGTGGCTCAGTTGATTAAATGTCCAACTTTGGCTCAGATCATGGTCTCATAGTTTGTGAGTTCGAGCCCCGTGTTGGGCTCTGTGCTGACAAACCTGGAGCCTGCTTCAGATTCTGTGTCTCCCTCTCTCTCTCTCTTTCTCGCTCTTTCTCAAAAATAAATAAACATTAAAATTTTTTAATGTTCATTTTTGAGAGAGAGAGAGAGAGAGCGAGCACACACACAAACGGGGGGGGAGGGGTACAAAGAGTGTGCTTTGGAAAGTAAAATCAAGAATTTAACTTTTTTTCCCCTCTGAGAGTCGATCCTCATCGAGGCTATGCATGCCACGCCTGTGGAGGAACGGGTGTGATGTCTCTCCAAAGGTGTATTCGTCAGCTCAGTCCACCATAACTAAGGGCCACGGATGGAGGGGCTAAAACAAGATTTTTTCTCTCACGGTTTCGGAGGCCAGAAGTCTGAGATCAGCGTGTCAGTGGACCTTGTAGATGCTGCCTTCTCCCTGTATCTAAACACCGTCTTCCTTCTCCTCTGTATGTGTGTGTCCTAATCTCCCCTTTTATAAGAACAGTCAAATTGGATAGGGTGCACCCCCAATGACCCAACTTTAACGCAGTTACCTCTGTAAAGGCCCTATCTATCTCCAAAGGTGGTCACATTCTGAGGTCCCAGTGGTTAGAGCTTTGACATATGAATTTGGTGTGGGGCACACAATTCAGACCGTGACAACTAGATATCAGCCCTGCACCCCACTGACAGCAGCCTCTTAATGAAGAGAAAGCCCAGAAGTAGGAATGCATGAACTCATTCACCCCTCTGAGCACCTGCGAATGCCGGGTTTTTGAGTGAAAAGCGGAATGTGAGGAGACACCTTTGGGTGGGGAGACAGGTGAGGCAAATCCTGCTTGCACAGACCTGCCCAAGACTCCTGTTCTTTCCTTCTCTCAACTCCTGCCTCTGGGATAGAAGAAGGGGATGAACGAAGGAGGAACAGAGGGAAGAAGGAAACTCTTTCTTCGCTTAGCTTCCAGGACATTAGACCTCCCCCTACATCACTGATTGCTCCTTCTTGACCTTTTTTGCTAGTTCCTCCCTTTGCCCTGTATTAGTCAGGAAACAGAACCAGCAGGAGGTACAGACACTGGTAGGAAAAGAGATTTAGAATGAGAAATTGGCTCATGCCAATTGTAGAAGCTGAGAAGTTCCACGATCTGCCCACGAGCTGGAGATCCAGGACAGCTGGTGGTGTCGTTTGGTCCGGGTCAAAGGCCTGAGAGTTGGGGGCGGGGGGGTTGATGGCATAAATCCCAGTGCAGCAGGAGGGAAGACAGATATCCACACTCAAGCAGGCAAGCAGGAAGCAAAAGGGGTGAATTCCTCCTACCTCCAGCTTTTTGCTCTATTCAGGCCCTAAATGGATTGGATGACGCCCACACACACCGGGGAGGGCAGCCCACTTTACTGAGTCCGCTGAGCCAAAGGCTAATCTCGTCTGAAGATCCCCTCACATCACACCCATAAATAATGTTTAATCTGGGGACTCTTGGGTCCAGTCAAGTTGACACATAAAATTAACCAGATAGCCTTGATCTCTTAAGATTGAAGTGTGTCTGGGCTCAATTTATGGTCTCCTCATGACCTACTCATTCTTCTGGTCTCAGCTAGCGTCATGGCTCTAAATGCCGCATCTATGCTGATAACTGCCCCCCACCCCCGATTTATACCTTCAGCCCAAACCTTACCCCTAAACTCCAGATTCATATATTTATTTGCACACGTGATCTCTCCACTTAAATGTCTATTAGGCAGGGGCACCTGGCTGGCTCAGTTGGTGAAGCATGCAACTATTGACCTTGGGGTTATGAGTTCAAGCCTCGCCTTGGGTGTAGAGATTACTTAAAACCTCTTGGGTGTAGAGATTAAAAATAAAATCTTAAAAAAATTATCTATTAGGCATATCGAATTAGCAAAATTTGAATTTCTAAGTTCCCCTACCCCACCTCTCTCAGTCCTGCCGAATCTGTTCTTCTAGGAGCCAGTGGAAATTCCATTCCTCCAAAATTGCTCAGGCCAAAACTCTTGGAGTCATCCTTCACTCGTCGCTCCCAAAACCCCACATCAAATCCATCAGAAACTTTTGTCAGTTCCATCTTCAAATATGTAACTGTAGAATCTGACCGCATTTCTCACCACACCAACTGCTAATTGTCCAGATTCCCATTGCTTTTTTCCTGAATGGCTACACAGCCTCTGAGGTGATTCTGTTCCTTCCTCCCAGACAGCCTTCTCACAAAGCAGCCAGAATGACCCCATTAAACTATTAGGCAGATCGTGCCTCCTTCCATGGCCTCCAGACCTCCATGGCCGTCAAACCTTCCATGGCCTCCCAGCTCAAAGTCAAAGTCAGAGTCCTTACAAAGTCCCCCATGATCTCTCCCACCACTGTGACTTCACCTTTTACGAATGTCCCCACTTCACTCTACTCCAGCCAGGCTGCCCTGGCCTGATTGCCCTCCCCCAAATACTCTAGGCACACACTCTGACTTTGAGGCCCCTGCATTCCCTCTGCCTAGATGTCTGCACACCTAACTTCCTCATAGGCTTCAAGTCTCTACTCAACTGAACCTTCCTACGGAGGCCAAACCAGATCTCCTATTTAAAACTACAACTTACCAGCTGTTTCCTCTGCTATTTCCAATCCTCCTGACCCTGATTATTTACAATTTTTCCTTTCCATTACATTTATCATCTCCTGACATGATATAATCCATTGATTTTCAAGATTGTTTTAAACTTTATTTTCATTTTCTTCTAAGAGAAAGAGAGAACAAGTGAGAGAGCATTGAGAGGGAAAGAGAGCAAGAGAAAATCTTAAGAAGGCCCCAAGCTCAGTGTGGAGCCCAATGCGGGGCTCAGTCCCATGACCCTAAGATCATGATCTGAGCCGAAATCAAGAGTTGGACGCTTAAGTGACTAAGCCACCCAGGTGCCCCAACCACAGCCATTTTAAAGTCTTTTGTCATTTGCAGACAGTTGCTGTTTTACTCTGATGCTTTGGTGGGGGGAAATTATTCCTGTCAAAGTGCTTCGTCTTCAAGGAAATGCAATAAAAAAATACTCTGACAGGTTTCTGATAACTAAGATCAGTTTGCCTCATGTGGGAGGGATAATAATAAACCTTAAAAATTTTTTTTAACTTTTTATTCATTTTTGAGAGACAGAAAGAGACAGAGTACGAGCAGGGGAGGGGCAGAGAGAGAGAGAGAGAGGGAGACACAGAAGCTGAAGCAGGCTCCAGGCTCTGAGCTGTCAGCACAGAGCCCAATACGGGGCTCGAACTCATGAGCTGTGAGATCATGACCTGAGCAGAAGTCTGACACTTAACTGACTGAGCCACCCAGGCAACCCAATAATAAACCTTTTAAGTGCTCTCCCAAGGCCACCTGCACAGCCTGAGACCTGTCCCTATTCTCCTTCCCCACCAGTAAAGTGAGCCCATTACATGGATGATGTAAAGACATGTGAGGATTTGCCTCAGCTGTGGGACACCTAGCAGGCTTTGCTGGAGCATTCGTTTTGTGCTGTTGTTTCTTAGTAATCTCTACACCCGACATGGGGTTCAAGGTCACAACCCCAAGATCAAGAGTCAAATGCTCATCTGACTGAGCCAGCCAGGGGCCCCTGTTGGAGCATCTGTGAGAAAAAAAAAGATGAAGAGTGAAACCACGGAAAATTCAAGGCCCAGGCACTGCCATAACATTCTGGGAGTTGTCTGGTCAGGTGAGACTTGGGTTGTTCCACAAGCTGTGATCGGTAAGGTACAAGCGTATTCAATCCCTAAGAATGTGATAGAGGTGCATGTCTTTGTAGGGATTTTGGAATTTGGAGGACTTTTGATCCCCACTTGGCACAGCGCCTCTGATCCTTATGCTCCCTGGGAAAGAGAGGGCATGTATGGGACGGGGCATCAGAGCAACAAGCCATCTTTGAGAAAGCAAAAATACCAGCGAAGTGGATCAAAGCTCTGGGCATCTCCCAAGCAGGGCTGTCGCTGAGTTACATGGGTCTGTGACTCCAGAAGGTATGGGCTGGCCACTGGGGCAGAGAAAAACATAGAAGGAGAAAGTACCCCTAGGATATTGGTCTCAGCTCTGAAAGGGGACAGAGCCCCATGTACCCCCATAGAGGACCAGCTCCTGGCAGTGCACACAGCACTCCTCTGGGTAGAGCCTCTCCCACAGCAGCCAGTAGGCTGGGCTCAGAGCAGCCTGGCTGGTGATTATCATGAGCCCTGGCCGTCCACTCTTTGCACTGATGGCTCTGACAGTGCACAGGATGGATGACCGTGAATGAGCCTATGGGGTCAGGCTACGTAGAAAGACATCTGGGGGCATCTGCAAGAGCCTGAGGCAGTCCTCACTGTTCCCCATGTCTCAGCTCACGAGGCGTTGACATCCCCTGGCAATTAGGAAGCTGATGCCCTAACTCGGTAAGAACCCCATCTGCTGACTCTTCAGTAGATGCAGCAGACTGGGTGCACAGAAGGAGTGGCCACCACATGGCCCGGTAAGGTGGCATGTTGGCAAGGATGTCAGGTTGCCCTTGAAGTTCTGTGACGTGGTTAATGCAGTAGAAGCACGTCCTGCCTGTTTTCAATAATGCCCAAGGCAACTACCAAAATAATCTGGGGCCATCCAGTAGAGTTCCCAGCTGATGAGGGATCGACAAACTGGTTATATGGGCCCCCTCCTTCTGCGGGAGGGCTCCGAAGATGCCTTGGCTTGTGTGGACACTGCGTGTGGCCTAAGCCAAGCTTTCCCCTGGAGCCACGCCAACCAAGCTGCCACCCTTAGGGGAGCAGAAAAACTAACGACCATGGGTAGATACCCTCATCAACTAGACAGCCATTGGGGGTCACATTTCAAAAGTCGTGACTTGGAACACTGGGCAATAGAACATGACATTGAATAGCGGTTCCGTCTCCCCTATGACACACAGGTGGCAGGGTTGGTAGAGAGAAACAATGGAATATTAAAAGAAGATCACATTACTAACGATGGTCAGGTGGATTAAAGTTCTGTCCCAGTCTTAATACACTCGAATGGTCAACCAGTAGGGCCTTTTGTCCCATATGCCGGACCAGAGACCCCATGGAGGCACACAACACTGTAAAGGTATGGAAGCCACTATGCAACACTTACCATGTATGAATGTGCTATGCTGCCGAGAACACCAAGCCCCCTCACACCTGCGGAAGGAGTTATCTAGTGGAATGGGATGTCCCACCAGGATGGACGAATTACTTGGGACTGCTGGGTGATGGGGAAGTACTCAGTCTCCAATGGGATCTGCTCTCAAGATCTATTGAAACATACCCTCTCTGATGGAACATGCACCATCAAAAGAAGAGAGAAGGGAGGGGTCCTGGACTGGACTATCTCACCCCAAGTTCATCTCCTCCCCTCTGGCAGTGCTGCCTTCCCTGGCCAGCACTTATGGTAGGTACAACCAGGTTACGTTTCTAAAGTTGCCAACCTCCCTCTCCTCAAGGCCAGGTGGGAATGTTCTGTCTTTGCTTGATATGATCACTTGGCCACCATCTTTGATCCCTCCATAGTCCTGTTGGGAACACATAGAGAAGCCCTTATTATGGTGACCTATCAAGTCTTAAATAATAGCCAACAAAGCCCGTCCTTACCGAACACTGAAATGACTACATTATCCAGACAGAATGTTGTGTGTTCATACCTGATGAGTCTGCTAAGGTGTCATCTTTTTTTAAATGTTTATTTTTGAGAGAGAGAGAGAGTAGGAGCAGGGGTGGAGCAGAGAGAGAGGGAGACACAGAATCCGAATCAGGCTTCAGGCTCCGAGCTATCAGCACAGAGCCCGACACGGGGATTAAACTCACGAACTGCAAGATCATGACCCAAGCTGAACAAAGTTGGATGCTTAACTGACTGACCACGTAGGCGCCCCAAAGGTGTCATCTTTACTAAATCATATGACACAAGTGAACACCCTGAATGATCCGACTTCCAGCTTAGGGGACTTGGTAAATCAGGGATTCAGCTTATAGACTCCTGTAGAAAAATTTGTCACTGATTTGGGGGAGTCATCGTGTACATCTGTGATTTCCCTTGCATGTACCTGTATTGTTGCTGTGTCATCCACCTCCAGTGCACCAGATAACTGCCACAGGAGCCACCCCACGCTAGTGAGATCCCTTGCTGACCACTTGGCGTCCATTGCAAAAGAGTGGGGCTTGCGAGATTGTAAGAACTCGTCACAAGGAGTGGAGTGTTGGGGAAAGTCATCAACGAGATGTGACTGCTGTTGCCCGTGAGCTGGCCCCGGCACAATCAGAGGCTCCTCACCTCCTTCCCTCGTGCTTGGAATGTGGGTTCTGTTTGCCTTCCCACTCCCAGAGGCTGCTGCGAGGACACAGCCTTGAGACGGTGTTGTGGTTTTGAAAAGACCCACATGGCAGACGTGACCAAGCCCAGGTAAGGCCCCTTATAAACTTTTCTTTTTTTTTTTTTTTTTCTTTTTTTTTTTTTTTTTTTTTTTTTTTTTTTAAATTTTTTTTTCAACGTTTTTTATTTATTTTTGGGACAGAGAGAGACAGAGCATGAACAGGGGAGGGGCAGAGAGAGAGGGAGACACAGAATCGGAAACAGGCTCCAGGCTCCGAGCCATCAGCCCAGAGCCTGACGCGGGGCTCGAACTCACGGACCGCGAGATCGTGACCTGGCTGAAGTCGGACGCTTAACCGACTGCGCCACCCAGGCGCCCCCCTTATAAACTTTTCAAGACGTGGCAAGTAGTTGCAAGGATCCGTTCGTCTTGCTGCCACCCAAGACGAGCCTTGTGTGCAAGTTCCCTTTCCCCACTAAACCTGCCACCTACCAGCCCAGGGTGGCTGGCCTCTCTTCCCGTCTTTCCCTGCCTTCTGAACGCACGGGCTGGTTTCCGATTTCACCTGGGAAGCTCCCTCGGCGACTGCAAACCAACAAATACATTCCATGGAGTTAGGAATTGATGGCTTTGTTCAGTGATATGCCCTTAGAGCAGTGCTTGGCTCACAGAGTAGAGAGTCTTTTTAATTTTCATTTTTTGGTCAGTATTTAAAAAATAGGGAACCGAAGAAAAACCATCCTGGAGTTGGCTCAGGAATAACTGGAAATAAAATACCACAAGGGTTAGTCTTTCTCACTCTTTGCCCTCCTACATTCTACTCTTCCCCCCCCCCCCTTTTTTTTTTTTTTTTTTTTTTTTGAGAGAGAGCAAGAGTGAGGGAGGGGCAGAGGGAGAGAGAGAAAAGCAGGCACAGCACTGCCAGGGCAGAGCCCACCATAGGGCTCAATCTCATGAACCTCGAGATCAGGAGCTGAGCTGAAATCAAGAGTTGGATGCTTCACCAAATGAGCCACCCAGGCGCCCCTCCTGGATCCTATTCTTCATCGGCTGTTTGACCTTAAACAAGTAAGTCACTTAACCTCTGTTCCAGCACTAATAGAACTTTATATAATGATAGGCACATTCTATGTCTGCCTCATCCAACATGGTGGCCACGAGCCCCACACAGCTACTGAGTATTTGAAACGTGGCTAGTGCAACTGAGTAAGTGAATTTTATTTAATTTTAATGAATTAAAATTTAAGTAGCCACAGGACGTCTAGGTGGCTCGGTCAGTTAAGCGTCTGACTCTTGATTTTCGGCTCAGGCCACGATCTCATGGTTTGTGAGATCGAGCCCCCTGTAGGGCTCTGTGCTGACAGTGTGGAGCCTGCTTGGGATTCTCTCTCTCCCTCTCTGCCCCTCCCCTGGCCCATCCTCCCTCCCTCTCTCTCTTTCTCTCTCTCTCAAAATAAACAAACATGTACAAAATAAACTTATGTAGGCACAGGTGGCTAGTGGTTACACCATTGGACAGTGTAGGTTTGTTTTCTCATCTGAGGATGAGGTCATGTGTATGTGGAGCACCCAGCTGGCAGGGACAGGCACCCCGTGCATGCTGCCCCCAGCCCCTGCCCCACGCTGCCGTGATAGACCGCAGGTAAGGAACCTGACCGGACCAAAGGCACAGCCCACAGACTATGTGGGTAGGGGGACCAGAGCACGTGTTTAAGGGCAGGCTTGGAGAGACGACACCCACAAGGACCCTATGAAGTGGAAGAACTCAAAGATGGCCCCTCAGTACATTTCCCATACGTGGATTCGAATGATCGCATCGCTGATGCTTTCAAACTGCTCAGAAAAGCCTTGGAAGTCCTCAGCGGTGCTTTGGGGTTGGTGGAGAGCCTTGAACATGGGGTCTAAGCGATAGACTTCTTTCCTACTCTGCACTGGTCTGTGAAAAGCAGTCAGGTTAGGTTTCTTCTGTTAGAGCTTGAAATTCACTGAGATCCCCTGGAGGCACACTTTGAAAATAGTGTCCATAAATGTGAAACATAAGCATCCTGCACAGGAGACGGGACGCGGCACAGTTAAATCAGTGCAAAAGGCCATAAAACTGTAGCGTCCCAGGCCGAGTTCTGAAAACCCAAATATCTCATGGTTCTCTGGAGCTCAAATCTTTTTTTTTTTTTTAATTTTTTTTTTCAACATTTTTTTATTTATTTTTGGGACAGAGAGAGACAGAGCATGAACGGGGGAGGGGCAGAGAGAGAGGGAGACACAGAATCGGAAACAGGCTCCAGGCTCCGAGCCATCGGCCCAGAGCCTGACGCGGGGCTCGAACTCACGGACCGCGAGATCGTGACCTGGCTGAAGTCGGACGCTTAACCGACTGCGCCACCCAGGCGCCCCATGGAGCTCAAATCTTTTTAAAGTCACAGAGTCCTGGACTTTTCATTCATCCAGATTTAATAACAAATATCGAAGCCTGATTTTTAAATTTTTTTTTTTTCAACCTTTTTTATTTATTTTTGGGACAGAGAGAGACAAAGCATGAACGGGGCAGGGGCAGAGAGAGAGGGAGACACAGAATCGGAAACAGGCTCCAGGCTCCGAGCCATCAGCCCAGAGCCTGACGCGGGGCTCGAACTCACGGACCGCGAGATCGTATGTCGAAGCCTGATTTTTAAAAAAATTCTGATACACTTGACTACCATAAATGCTCTGCAGAATGGCACGAATTAAAGATCAAACGTGTACATATATCAGAGACCTGACTTGAAAAACCAGAAATTGCTCTAATTACATTAGTGAGGATAGCCAACACTCAACGGTGGTTGTGAGAAAAGAAAAACAGGAAAGAAAGAGCAGAGATGTTCCAAGACAGTCTTCAAAGACCAAACCCAAGTACTTGATGGGAACCTTCCTGGAGTGATGTAAAAGCCCCCTTAGCCCTTGTGGTCCTCCACTGGAGGAGAGGGAGGGGCTGGGGGTACCGTAGGGCCTGCCCTGCTAGAATGGACTTGTTCCAAATCCAGATTGGAAAGGATCTCCCTGGCTTCATCACTTTTCTTGGTAAATCGCTCTTCTCTGGGAGGAAAGGCACACTGAATGTTATTTAAACACATAGGATTTTTTAAGAGAAGAGAAAAGAAAAAAGAAAAGAAAAAAGAAAAAGAAAAAGAAACCTCCAGATCCCAGCACCTAAAGAGAACCACTCCACATTCTGAAGGACATCCTTCCTGACTCCTTTACCCAGGCTGATGGAACTATCTATCCTGGCAAGAGGGAGATGCACTCTACGCTTTCATTGTGAGTCAGCTCTTCTCAGAGTGCAGTGGTGCCCGCTTCTCCCCCCGCCCCCCCAGCTTTCTGTCATCACGGCCGAGGGCTCTGCATCCCAGCTATTCTCTGGCCAGCCCAGACAATTTCACTTCGCCTCTCCTAACTTTCCCCCTGCACTCCCCCAAGCCTGCCTTCTGCTAGGGTATACACCAGGGTGTTCCCATTCTTCCCCGGGCTGGGCAAACCCTGCCCTCAAGAGAGTAGGACTAGGCTTGTTGAGGGCTTAAAGATTCAGAGTCAACTGTTCCCTGAACACCTGCTCTGTTCCAGGAACTTCGGGCTAGAAACTAATGACCTGCAGATTCTCGGCCACACCACCCAGTAAGCTCGTCCACTGAAAAGCCTGAGACACAAAAGGATGGACCTGGGTCACACAGCTAGGAAAAGGCAGAACTGGAATCCGGACTCAGATCTCCCGACCACACGTCCCCTGCCGCATCCCCCAGTCAGACCTGATCCCTAATGTTGCTGATGGAGGAAGTAAACGGGAAGGGGGGCTAAGAGAGGCTTCAGAGGTGTGGAATCTCTTCCTTTCTCAGTAGGTGCGAGAGCACAGTGACCGCAGCCCCTGGGAACCAAGGCCCACGCTCGCGGATTAAACCAGTGGGGTCAAATTTGCCACATACCCTTGTCAGTATAGGTTTCTGACACCCCATATATGTGAAGAAATTATATAGACTATTTTTAATCAATATCTTACATCCCCCAAAACTCTAAGGTCAAGAGGCACTGTGAATAATATTGGACGGAGGTCCGTATTTCCAATCAGCAAGCTTTGCCAATTTTCGCTGTTTATGCACATTTGCATGATTAGAAATGACTTCAATCAGGTTTCTTGGCAGAAATGCCGTTAGGCTGCTTGTCCCTTTGGAGGGTTACATTCATTAAGAGCAGATAACACACCGTGTAAATCCACTTAACCCACACACGTTGTTTGCAACATACTGGCATTTGCTGCAAGTGAGCGAAGAAGCGCCAGGACTTCCCCCAGCGTGTGGCTCCCACCCCTCCCCCGGGAAGGTCTCGTGATGGACCCATGACCACTGCGCATTCAGCAGAGGGTGCGGTCCATCCCCCAAACATCAGTTTCAATAGAGCTTCGCTTTCATGTACATGGGAGTCCTAATAGTTCTTTATACACCTTCATAGAGCAGCTGTCTTGGGCCAGAGACCAGACCAGAGACAGGACGGGACACCCCACAGAGGCTGTCACGGGCTCATTAGAGTTTGCAAAGGAAAATGCAAGTTGCCCAGTTAAGTTTTAATTTTTGGATAAACAACGACCGCTAAACACCATCAGGGGAAGGGGTCAGACAGTGGGTCCAGAATTCCCACAGCCCCACAGGGTCTGGCTGCCCCGTGGTGTCAGCGCCTCTTCTAAGGGCTGGCCAGCACAGTCCCGGGCACCAGGCGCACGGTGGTGGAGGGGAGAAGAAGGACCTGCCTGCAGGGAGCTTATGGCCTGGATGGGAATGCGGACAAGTTTTGGAGGCCGGGGGGGGGGGGGGGGGGGGGGGGGGGCGGGGTCCGTGAAAGACCAGGTTAGTCTGTTTCCCACGGTGGGTGACAAAGCGGTGTCTCAGCCACAACACCTGCCCCGAAGCAGCGGATGAAGGCAGTTGAATGCCCCAAAAGCAATGTTTCCTGCAGTTTCAGGGGTCCCCGTGGGGATCAGCATTTATGCTCCGCCCCCCCCCCCAACCGAGCCAGAGCGCTCTCAAGTACCTGGGGGCCACGGTGACCCTGCGCCTCTCACCTCGGAGCCTAGGTCTCCTCCGTAAAGTAGGTTATTGTCGTGGTCTGTCGTGCTTTTCCGAGCCATGGCCTTGCACTCAGAGGACTCCAGGAATTTAGATTCACCGCCCCGACGAACCTAAGATACAAGCGCCAGTAAATGTACTGCACGGGTCACACGTGGGTCCAGCACGTTTGCTGCCGCCCCACCCCCACCCCCCTCCCCCAGCCCCGCCTGTCGTGAGGCAGATACCGCTTCAAAATCCAGAGCAGTCGCGCTGACCCCTAGGTGAAAGCTGAGGTGAAAGAGAGGTGGACGGTGTATCCCCAGGTAGCGCAGCTGGGCCCTGTCCCGTTCTGCCTCCCCTGTAACAGGTGCAACGCCCACGGAGCCCCTGCCCCCCCAGCGCTGTTTGGCATCACTGACCCACGCGGAGCTTCCTTCCCAGAGTGCTTACCTTCTAGAGAACAGGAAAGGGACAGGGACAAAGCGGGGGGCGGACCAGGTACTTAGATATGCACGTGGCATAGACCCTGGGGGCTTGAGAGTGAGGACAAAGGTAACAGCGGCCGCCCACTTAGTGCCGGCCCCCCCCTTAGTGCCGGCCCCCCCCCTTGGATGTCCTTTTATGTTATCTTATTTGCTAACCAAAGTAACTGTGCCAAGTGCTGTGATCCCCGCGGAATGAATGGGGAAACTGAGCAGTGGAGAAATTCGGTAGCTTCCCCAGGGGCACAGAGCCAGAATCTGAGCCTCGGCCCGGCCGGCTTCAAGGACTCCGCTGCAGAGCCAAGGAACCCCCAAATTCTGCCTCAGGAACAGGAGAGGAGTCTCCATTGCTGGAGCTCACTCTCGAGGTGACACTCTGGTTCCTCCAGGGTGAATTGCGATGACCTGAGCTCAGCGGCCCCATCTGGCTGGAGAAGTTCGTTCCTAGGAGGCGGCCAACTGAGTTACCTTCTGATCACACATCAGCTCAGCGTGTGACCCCGTCCGCACTTCAGCTCATGGTCCTTGAAGAAATGCCCTTGTTACAGACTCTGTACCCACACGTCTGCTACACCCCACTCCCTCAGAGAAGGAAAAGACCAAAACGCCACTGCCGTCGGCTCGCTTCTTCCGGTCTTTTATCCCCCGGTAGTCAGGCTCTCTCGGGAACTGGGCTTAATGGGGTTGATTTGCCCTTAGAAGGTAGCAGCTGACCCAAATTTTCCCTGCAGAAGTGTCCTTGATGAGGAATCCTCACAGATGTTGCAGGAGGAGGTGAGTCTTGAGTGCAGAGCAGGGAAGGGCAGTCTGCCGCCTGGGCCACCAGGAAGCGCTGCCCCAGACACCCCGTAAATGTGACATCTGACGTGTGATCTAATGACTCCATTTTCAAAAGCTAATTCCCGTGCACCCCCCTCCCAGCAGTCACTGCGCCCACCCTTCCTGAGGATCCTGGCACTTCCACTGACGTGGCAGGTGCTCCGGCTTTGGAACGGACGTTGATTTCACGGACTCCCACTTTTTTTTTTTTTTTTTAAATGTTTATTTTTTTTATTTTTGAGAGAGAGAGAGAGAGAAGGTGGGGGTGGGCAGCAGAGAGAGGGAGACACAGAATCGGAAACAGGCTCCAGGCTCCGAGCCATCAGCCCAGAGCCCGACGCGGGGCTCGAACTCACGGACCGGACCGCGAGATCGTGACCTGGCTGAAGTCGGACGCTTAACCGACTGCGCCACCCAGGCGCCCCCACGGACTCCCACTTTTGAGCTGAGTGATCTTGGGCAAGTGATTTCACCTCCATGAGCCCAGGTTTTCTTACCTGTAAAAGGGGAGGGACACACTCTCCTAGAGCAGGAGTGAGGGTTGAGAAAATATTTGCAAAAATGCCTCGTTTTTACCTGTTCTTTTTAATTTAAAATTATTTATAGATAGGGGTGCCTGGGTGGCTCAGTCGGTTAAGCCTCTGACTTCGTTTTGGCTCAGGCCATGATCTCACAGTTCATAAGATCGAGCCCCACCTCGGGCTCTGTGCTGAGAGTGCAGAGCCTGCTTGGGATTCTCTGTCTCCCTCTCTCTGCCCCTCCCCTGCTCGCACTCTCTAAATAAATAAACTTTAAAAAAATATTTAAATAGATGCATTTAGCCCCAGGATGAATATATGTGTATACATATATTCCCCCTCATATAATGCCATGAATGTAAGGCTTTTCCTCACAAATATGCGTTTTGAAAGTGGGAGCTCTTTTTTCCCTTCCCTCCCATCCCAGGGCTTGGCAGAGTGCTGAGATCCTCGTGGGAGCCCGACAAGGACTTAAATTGAGTCAGAATCTGTGATAGCATTGTGTTCCGGTTTTCTGGAGCCATAGGATCACCAAAGTCTCTCGAGTGTGAGGGGTGTGCAAAATGTAAACTATCTTCATCGTGTTCGAATATGTCAGAAGCAATCATTGCATGTCGACTTCAGAAGGGACACAGGGACGGTATGGATTTCTTAAAAGGGTCTGTTTTGTGTTGCTTTGCTGCTGTTTTGACACAATGGCTTTGGAGAACAACATCTGAGCTTTAGGTAGGGACCCTTGGGAAGTGTGATGTCATTCAGATACATCTAAAGCGATGAGCTGCGACACAATACCAGTCCCTACCTCCCTACGCTAGGCATCCTTTAGGATGGTCTGTACTTATCTAAGACATGTTTCTGAATCGAGACATCTGAACACGAAGTTTACAGTCCAGATAGGTAAGAAGAAGGCTAGTAATATTAAAGCAAGAGGGTTTTTTCTCTACACTGACCAAAATAGGAGGAAGCCGCGGCTCGTAAAGCTGGTGTTCAAAACACCATCAGCCTGGCATCAAAGTTTATAAACGTAACAACTATGTTTTTCCACTCACAAAACACATACATGGGTAAAATAAAATGAAAACATGTATTCTGTAGAAAAACCAGACGACTTTACAACTGCCAACATGATTCTTCTTTTAAATGTTTATTTATTTATTTAGAGAGGCATGGGAATGAGCGGGGGAGGCGCAGAGAGAGAGGGAGACAGAGAATCCCAAGCAGGCTCCAGGCTCTGAGCTGTCAGCACAGAGCCCTACGTGGGGCTCGAACCCACGAACCGTCAGATCATGACCTGAGCCGAAGTCGGACGTGTAACTGACTGAGCCACCTGGTGCCCTCGGACTAGTCTTGCTTTAAATTCATGACTGCAAACTTCAAGTGGGTGCTTATCCCAAGCCTAGAAACCTCTCATCTCTCCTCAAACCTTCAACACTTCCTCCCAACTCTCAGCGTGGAAAACTGAAGCAATGGTAAGACCTCGCGGAGCACGTCTACCCATATTCTTGTCTGCTTTCCCCCTGACCACAGGAGAACCACTGGCGCCCTGAGTCACCTTGCACTCGGCACCGGATCCCGTCCTCTCGCACCCACTCCAGCCTCTGCTCGGCAGTCCTTCCCTCCAGAACACCAGCTCATCCCTCCCTGTTGGCTCGTTCCCATCAGCGTACAGACATGTTGTTTCTGTTGAAACCCCCTCTTGCACCCACTGTTTCCCACCACAACGCAAATAGGCAAACATTTCTTGGAAGAGAGTTGTCTGTATTCATTGCCTCCAGTTCCTTTCCTTCTGTTCTCCATCAAATCCACGCCAGTGGCATTTGAAACCCTAGATGACTCCCTCCTTCCTGAGACGCTTCCTTCCTTGACTTCCAGGACATCACACTTCCCCTGCTCTGACCTCCTCGTTGCTTCCTCAGTTCCTTTTGCTTGTTTCTTGTCATCTCCCTAAACTCTTTTAACATTAGCACATCCTAGGCTCAGTCCTCAAATTCCTTCGCTTCTCTATGCCCACTTCCCTGTTGATCTCATTTAGTTGCATCATTTAAATACCATCCGATGGTATTTAAATACCATGGACGATGACATCCATCTTTCTGTCTCTCAGGTTCCGCTCTGTACCCTGGACTCGAGACTAATACATCTACTGCTTACTTGACATCTCCATTTAACTAATAAACATTTAAGCGCAACACGTCCAAGAACCGAACTCTAAATTCCTTCAAAAGTGTTCCACCACCTCCCCCATTTCTCTGAAGGGCAGCCCCATCCTTTCAGCTGCTTGAGCCTCAAATCTAGTAGTCATCTTTGCCTTCTCTCTCTCTCTCTCTCTCTCTCTAATTCACATTTAATCCATCAGCAGATGGACAGCTATGCTCTTTAAGCTGTACCCAGAATCCAGGCCCTTCTCACCACCTTCACTGTGACCCCCCTGGCCCACAGCTCATCATCATCTTTGGCAGGAGAATTGCATTCCTTCCTAACTGGTCTGCCTGTTGGATCCTTGTCCCTCCGTCAGTCTGTCCCCAACCCACAGCCAGAGCGATCCTTTTAAAATATGTCATGCTACTCCTCTGCTTCAAACTCTCCAGTGGCTTTCTATTTCACTGGGAATAAAAGCCGAAACCCCTTACAGTGGCATTCAAAGCCCAATACGGTCTGGCCCCTTCCCCCATCCCCAATTTTTCTGATCTCAACAATTATTGCTCTCCTTTTTTCTGACTCTGCTTCAATTATCTGGCCTCCTCACTGTTCCTTGAATACCCAGGGACACTGTCTAAGCCAGGCTTTGCTCTTGGCTGTTGCCTCTACCTGGAAAACTCTTGCCCCAATATCTGCAGTTTGTCTCCTTCCTTCCTCCACATCTCTGTTCAGCACAGTGATGCCTTGCCTGAGTATTCCATCTAAAACGTAGAAAAGAGGGGAGTCCCATCGGCTCAGCGACCGACTCTTGGTTTCGGCTCAGGTCATGATCTCACGGTTTCGTGAGTTCGAGCCCTGCATCGGACTCTGCACTGGCAGCACGGAGCTTCCTTGGGATTCTCTTTCTCTCTGCCCCTCCCCCACTCATCTCTCTCTGTCTCAAATAAAGACACTTTAAAAAAATAAAACGGAGTAAAGAACATGGCTTTTGTCTGCTGTATCTGAATACCTAGAACAGCACTCAGCGTGTTGTAGCAGATGCTGTGGTTGGGCCATCCGGATCCCTTTCAGACCCAGGCACTTGTTTCCCTAGTGGCTGCGAATGTCGGTGGCTGATGGCTTTCAGCTGAGTCCCTCTCCAAGCATTGCTTTCAGCTGCAGACAGGTGCCTTGGCCAAGTTCACGGCCTTCGCCTAGAGACAAAGGAGAGCACTCGTCCAATGACTGACCAATGTGGGGGTGTGAATGCCCAGCCCCCTTGCTTCACTTTGACCGTAGCTCCCGAGGCCAGTGTGTAACTGTACTGCAGCTCCACTCCTCCTACCCACTTCGCTCTCCAGCAGGTGCATATGCAGAGGGCATTCCACCAACGAACTTCCTGCACATAAATCTTACTTGTGTTTCCCAGGAAACTCAACCTAACACTGTGCATACCAGCGGTGGTTTGAGGAAGCAGACTCTAAAAGCAGATTTGGGTGGTGGCTTATCCGACAGGGGCAACCCTGTCACCGGTGGCAAGTGGAGGACAAATAGCCCAGCAGGTTGCAATGGCCACGTGGCGAAATTTTCATTGGTGGTGTCTTGGGATGGGACTCTGTTGAAAAGGAATGAACTGGCAGGTTCAATATCTCACGCTTTTGAGAGGTTCGTGGGAAAAGCACTAATTCGTAAGGATAGTGCTTCTTGCTCACGGCTACTGATGTTTTTGAGAAAGACCGTGAAAAATCGGGGTTAGAGATCTGCAGTCGAAGGTGAAGGGAGGAAGAGGCCACCTTGGCTGCACATAAAGGGACTCTCATTTCTCCCCAGCCAAAGGGCAGTGAAAGCTGAGGATACGGTGGTGTAAGACCTAATTATGAGATAAATAGCATCTCAGAGAAGGCAGACTTCTCAGTCCCAGCAAGGCTGGAAAACAGCAGGATCCTAAGATCTGGGATGAAGACTTTGGGGTGATACACTTGGAGACCTTGAAACCCCAGATGCACCCGATCCCCAGGGCCTGCAGGAATGACCCAGCCCTCCCTACTGGGGACCAGCACTCCTTTTGGTTGAAGATGTTATAGAGGGCTCTGTCTTGTAAGGCAACACGCATCCCTTCAGGACCTCCCTTCTGGCTATGAGACCAATATCGAGTCACCATCAGCAACTCACCAGAAAAGTGCTGGGTTAAGGGGGGTTTGGGAGGCCACTGTCCTGAGATACATAATTCCCCAGCAAGGACCCTAGGAGATAGTGCTCATCTACTCCCATGATGGTTCTTAGAAGTTTGGAGTAAGGGATGGCCCACATTAAATGAAGTAGAAATTCTAGAACAGATGGTGGAAAAAGGGAGCCAAAGGATCAGAGAAATGGGCATTCTCTGAAATGCCCATAAATGGCATGGATAATGCCATGGATAATGGCATGGAAATGGATATACTGTAAAAGGACACAGAACTCGCCAGTTGAGTATGCTCTGTGGGTGAGCCAGGAGAACACTCATTTTACCAAAGGGACCAGGTAAGTACTGCACAGAAGGGCCCCAGCATCATCGGGAAGCTCTGTCCTCTGTAGGAGGCTGACAGCACAAGATCCAGTTATTGGAATTGGCCTCACATAGAGCAGTGAAGAAACTAGGTGATAAGACAAGAGGTCAGCTGGTGGTACTCAGTGATCAGGAACATGTGGATAAAATTACCATAACGAGCAGCAAAATCAGAGTGGCAGCTGGGAGGTTTGACCCCCCCACAGAACCATAGAGGCGGTTAATAGAACACAGCATTCACAGGAATAGTCAATGGTCAACAAATATCGCTCAGTTTCTACGAGCAAATCCATATGGTGGATGACAAGGAGGTTGAGGGCAGCCACCTCAATAAAAAGCCACCATCTATTATTCTGGTTCTAGACCTGGAACCCACTAAGAGGGAAATCAGATGGATGAAGGAGCCTGTAATACCACAGCAAGCGTATATGGTAATGACGGCCAATAGGGACCTAGGGCCATTTATTCAAGTCACCATACACTGGGGACAGAATATCCACACACTTTGAAGATTTTTGGACACAAGATTCAACCTGATGCTGATATTCAAAGTGTCAACATGGTCCTTCTGTTAGAGTTGGGGGCGCAGAGAGGCCAGGAATAGAGAGTCCTGGTCCAGGTCTAACTCAGTGAGTCCACCGGGTCCATGACTTGCCCAGTGGTCATTTCCGTATGTTCTGAGTATACCATTGGAATGGACCAGCTTGCAGGTTGGCGGTATTCTAATAGAGGCCTTGGCCTGAGGTACCAGCTATCGCAGAGGGAACTACTTAAATCACGCCCCTGCCCCCCAGACACTAGAGGAAATACCTTGTGGCAGGTGGGAATAGTGCTGATTGATGTTATCCTTACAAACCTGAAGGGTGCAGGGGTGGTGGTTCCTAGAACATCCGCATTGACCTTGCTCCTCTGGCCTCTACAAAACCACACTGAAGATTACAGCAAACTCTACAGAGTCGCAGCCCCATCTAAGAGCAGCTGCCACGTCCAAAGCCACGTGCGTGTTAGAGCAGATCGATGCGGACCTACCCCGTCAGTGAAGTTCGCGGGGATCCAAGGGTCCAGGACACGCCGTTCCATTACCTCCAGATTAAAGGACACAGTATTGCACCTCCCGTCTCTCACCACACTTCTAAGTGGAGCACATGACTGGCGGGCCTCTCTGGATTCTGAAGCAGCATGCTCCACGCCTAGGAATCCTGCTCCAACCTCAACCTACGTCCTGGGCGACACGGAAGTACGCCAGCTCTGAGCAGGCTCTGGAGCGAGAAGGGCCCCCGCGGGTGCAGGCAGTGGGGCGGGTGGGCTCCCAGCCACTTGGTCAGCACTAACTAGACGACCTCACGGTATTAAAGGTATTGGTGATGGAAAAGCTGTTGTGTGCCAAGCCCCAGGAAGAGGATTACGATGCAAGGCCTGCAACGGTGTTGTATTCAAGGCTCCTGAGAGAAACCGAGCCCCTGACCTTGGGATACGAAGCCACTAAATGGCCAGAACCGCCCGTCTTGAACGGTTTGAGCAGGCCCTGTGGCAATCCATCCTAAGATGGTAACGACACAGCTAGAACCTGAGGGACGAACAGGGGGCCCAGAGCCCCAGATCTTTCACACCAGAACCTCTCCCTAAGCTCCCCCGTATGTGTGCGTGAAGGGTCCCTGATGGTCACCTTAGAAGGAAAAAACTGAAGTGTGGTTCTGTCGGTTCACCATGTGGGTACAAGCTCAAATTGGATAGCTGCTGCTCTATGGCAGGCGGCGGGCGGGGGCGGGGGGGTGCAAACGACAGTGATGAGGGAAAATCGTCACAACACACAGTTTAGGGCAATGCATCTGGACATTTACTGTGTGGGAAGAGAAGTGGTCCAAAGCAAGAATAAATACAATGGTATAGGGCTTGGCTGTTGGTCAGGAGCTTGGAAATAAAATGGCTGCAAAATCGCCCAGCACTTGGGTGACTAGAATCGACACATTCTGTACATGGGTTTGCTTTTTCTGCCTGCAGGACCTCGGCCAGCATCATCAGTGTTTATTCTACCCTGATGGGACCCTCCACCTCCTCGGACCAAAGAATCTGCACTAACAGCCAAAGAGATGTGCAGTGGGCACGGAGCCCGCAGTCCGCCGTTTCTATGACATACGGTATCCTCTGGAAGCTGCCAGCCTGATTGACTGGAATGGCCTTTTGAAGATGCAACGGCAGAGCAAGCTCGGAGACAATACCGCTCAAAGATGGTGTGGCAGGAAGCTTCTAAGAATCCTTGATGAGCCCTGCCTCCTGCCATTCACAACCCTGTGTGACTGTGCCCCTTGAGTGTGGACTTAATTGACTGGCTTCTGATAAACACAATATGGCAGAAGTGACAGGATGTCACTTCCAGACAAAGTTACAAAAAGACTGTGATCTGTCTTGTTTTCTCACTGCCTCTTGGACTGATTGTTTTGAAGCCAGCTGCCATAATGTGAGGCAGCCCCGGGGACAGGCCCAGTGATGAGGGGACAGAAGCCTACCAATGACCATGAGTGATCTTGGAAGAGGGCTGACTCCCTCTGAGCCTTAAAACGGGCTGCATCTTTTGTCAATGGCCCTACGCACTCATGCAAGACCCGGAGCCAGAGGGACCTAGCTAAACTGCACCTGTGTTCCTGACCCACAGAAACTGAGATCATGTTTGTCATTTGAGCCACTAAGTTCTGGGGTAATTTGTAACATAGCGTTAGGTAACTAACATGGAGGACTGCCCTTTTAGAAACCAGAGGTGGAGTTGAATAGTTTAGCGTCACTCCCAGTGACCCACTTAGAGGAGCTGGGTTTCTCATCCCCGCAACTCTGGGCCCCGTGGGTTGTTTTTAATTTTAGGGAGCGCGCGCACGCTAGCAGGGGAGAAAGGCGCGGGGAGAGAGAAAATCTCAAGCAGGCTCTGCGCTGAGTGTGGAGGCCCCATCCCAGGACCCTGGGATCATGACCTGAGCTGACACTGAACCAACTGGGCCACCCAGGTGCCCCCGGTTTAGAGGTTCTTGCTCTGAGAAGAGGAATGCATCTACTAGTGACACAGGGACATACCCATTAAGCTTTATAGCTTAGAGTTACTTCGGGGTCATTTTGCTAAAGAAAAACAGGCAAGGAAAGAAGTTACCATTTGGCAGAGGTGCAGGAGACTCTAGTCCTCAGGAATTGGGCCCAGGAAGAATATGTCTGACTCTCAAGTGATCTAAGGGGGCAGATAAACATGGCCGCCTGTGGTAGAAAGACCCGGTGAACAAGGGCTCAGACTCCCTCGGAGATTAGGAGCGGGTCAAGCCATCCTGACCAGCAGAGGTGCGAATTGATAGAGCGCTCTAGGAGGAGGAGAGGGGAGAAGGTCACTTGTGGCCGGGACACCAGCTTCGGTGGCAGGGTCTGTGTTTTGCCCACTAACCTTCTTCGAAGCAGGAAGAAATGCGGCGGACTCTGAAGCTATTCCCAGAGCTGCTTCTCTGAAGCCGGCGCATCCGAGTGGTGAAAGGATGGCCCACACTGGATGCAATAAGCAGACTACGCCGAAGGTATAAAAGTCTGACCCTCTGGCCTGATGGATACCGCAGGAATATCGTGTTTCCAGAGCATCTCACAGGATCTCTGCACAGCCTTTGTTGCAACAGCATCTCAGTTCAATTCTTCCTCCTGCTCAGTCCTCCTTTTTACTCCCTCACAAATGTTCACCCCACGGTCAGGCCCCAAGAAACTCCCCGTACGCATCTTTTGCAGTTTCCTCTGGAACCCAACACAACAGCTGAACAAATGAATACACGGTTACCTATTTGGTGCTGTGCCATCCTTAACCCATTTGCACAACCCAAGAACTAGGAGAAATGTGGTTTTAGAATGGCAGAGACCATCCAGAGTGGAGCTCAGGCCTATGCAGCGCCTTCTAATGGGAAGAATTCGAACCACTGAGTTGGAAAAGATGTCAATGGTCTTCCAACGGTTTCTTTTTCATAGAGAACCGCGTTTTTTGAGGTGCAGTCTTACGTGGGACCTTACGTGGAGAGGGAGTTCAAAGTTACCTCCACCAACATGGCTTCTCTTGCCGTGAGACACCTCTGAGGAACGAGATTCCCTCCGTATCATCTGGAATGGGCAAGAGAAACCCTGACCTGCTGCCATGTTTACAGAAGCTATTTAACTCCAGAGAATTCCTGGAGTCTGAAGAGCAGACACCAGATTAAGCGATTTAGATTTAGTAAGACAATGACCTGCTCGTTTTTTTGCAACCTACCAGACACCAGGCATTCTATTTATACGTATCTTATTTCATTTAAGCATCAGAACCCTGTGAGGAAGAATCGTTTCTGTGTTACGGCTGGAAAAACCGAGAGCTGTGATCTTTCTTAGTAACTTCAAGTCCAGCGCTGCCCATAGCTCAGCGGTCAAGAGCTTGTGCTGGGCACTCAGACTGCCGGGACCAACTCCCGCAACTACTGCGTAGCTTTGGGCAAGTGACCTGTGCCTCGTTCTTCTAACGCCTAAGGGAGACTGGAAAGTCACCTACCTCGGGAGGACGTTGGGAGGAATCAGCTGATACGTGTCAATTAGAACAGAGCCTGGCGCACAGGCAACTTCTAAATTTGGCTATTTCTCTCCAGACACGGCAGGCCTGGGAAGAAGCCAGTTTCGGACATGCGAGGCCGGAGTATTACCCTTTGTCACCACTTTTCCCCTGTGACTTCTGGTCAGAACACACTTGGGGAGAGCCTTTGTACCAGAGGTATGGATGGGCACCCGAGGGTCGGAGCGCAGTCTGTCCCATGGGTAACCTTCACCACCAGGGAAGAAGTTCCACCTGTGTCTTTTTCCCTCTGTGCTCCTTGGGAGGGTGGAATCATGCCTCTCTGGGATTCAGGACCTCGCAAGGGTGATGCCTGCCACATGTCCGGTGCTACACAAATCCTTCTGGAATAAAAAGCACTCATGCGGGAGAATGGGATGGCTTCACGTGGGAGGCCTACTCCACCATTCTGTGCTTCCTGCTTGTGTCTCAAAGTACCTTCAGGATGAAGGTTAAAAATCTCAAGTACCTGAACCATGCCCTGATCCTGGGCTGCAGGGAAGGGGCGAGTAACATTTATTATGAGTAACTCCATTTTTCCCTGTGTGGCTTTAAGCTGATAGAAAATCTGCTAACAGCCATTTAAGAGGAAAATTTGTAACATCCTTTTCAATGACCAGGTTATAGAAATCCAATACCCAATCAATCCCCCGCCACTGTGGGTATCACTAGCAGCTTCCGTGGGGGAGTATGGCTTTATATTTGGTATTTTCAGCTTCTCATACTGAAGAGTTGGAGAGCAGCTCCTCCCTGGCACCAATTACCCTTAATTTACGTTAGTACTCATATTCTGTGCAAGCCATGGAATCCCTTAGCCAAACAAATACTAAAAACCACCTCAGGTGAACACTATGCATACTTCCAGCCCTAAGTCAGTAAACCAGGGATCATTCCCCACAGAACAAGTGGGCTAGTCAACATGGGAGATCAGAAATTATGGATACCTTAATTCCTCGACCTTACGTGTGCACTGATTTTCCAAGCAATCTTTTGGTGAAGTCCTATGCCATTTCTTTGAGATGCCTGCTGGAGTCTTTTACACAGGGTAAAAGAATTGAAATCGAAATCGGGAAGGGCCGGAATACAGCTGTCCCTCCTGGTTTAGCTCCTCTGCACTATTGCCCTTCAACCTGAGGCCCACGCATCTGGCAGCACAGGCCTGCTTAAGGGAATCTCCCCGCTCCGATTCCCCATGGAGCACCAATGTGTTTGCGGGCTCCCTTTTCATTTCAGGTGAGGAAACTGTCGACTCCTGCTTTTGCTCAGAAACCAGTTAAGACCAAAATTTACAATCTCACGTATTAGCTGATGTGTCAGGAAATGGTGAGAAATGAGGCCAAGTAAGTACTGCCTAAGTACCTTTAGAAGATCTTAGTCATATTTAGGAAGTTAAGCAGTATAGATAGATAGAAAGAGAGATAGAAAGGAGAAGGCCTCGATGGGCAGCAGATGGCCTAAGGCATCCAGAAAACAGGTCAGGTTATTAGTGGTAGAAATCTGAACGACCTCAAGCCACCACCTGTAGCTCTACCTCCTCCATCAGACTACGTTGAGGTAAGAAACGCGACTTCTGCAGTCCCAGCGACTGATACAGAAGTTGATACTTGACCCCTTGCCTCATTTTACCAGTCTCACCTTTTGCTTAAACTCTCTAGTTCAGGTGAAATTTTCTTCTCCTCTGGTACCTCATTCCCCTGTTGAGGGAAATGTGTTTTTAAAAACAATTCAGGGGCACGTGGGTGGTGCAGTCGGTTGAGTGTCCAGCTCTTGATCTCAGTTTAGGTCATGATCTGTTTGTGAGATCGAGCCCCGTGTCGGGCTGTGTGCTGACACCGTGGAGCCTGCTTGGGATTCTCTTTCTCTCCCTCTCTGCCTCTCCCCCCGATCCCGATTGCCCTCTCAAAATAAACTTAAAAAAAAAAAAAAAAAAAAAAAAGCTTACATTGGAAGATGGAGTACATTAGCCAGTCTTAAGCACATTCTGACCACTCGTAGATACCAAACTGACCGATGCCCACAGCTACTAGGCTGTTAAGTCCAGATTAGTTGAATTCTACCAATTTCACTCTGAAAAATTCTTGTCAAATTAGGTGTAGGGAAAACCAGAAAACTGAGGGAAAGTGTCTGTAAAAACTCAAAGGAATTCTGTACTTACCCTGTGTAAAAGACTCCAGCAGGCATATCAAAGAAATGGCATAGGACTTCACCAAAAGATTGCTTGGAAAATCAGTGCACACGTAAGGTCGAGGAATTAAGGAGGTATCCATAATTTCTGATCTCCCATGTTGACTAGCCCATCAGTCCAGCTTTCTGGATTTTTTTTTTTTTTTTAAGTAATCTCTACACCCAACACGGGGCTTCAACTCACAACCCTGAGACTGAGTCGCATGCTCTACTGACTGAGCCAGCCAGGTACCCCAGATCTGAAGGCTTCTACTTAAGAACCCAAGTGACACCAGGTCATGCTCCCCCACCACAGAAATAAGCTTCATTTCTGTCGTAGTAGGAACATGACCTGCCAGCCCACTGTACCCCAAGAAAGGCTGAAAATCAATAGCACTCTTGCTTGGCCTGGAGCCTGTTGCCACTGTCTTCTGAATTACTTCAGGAAAACAAAAACAGAGCCGCTACTTTGAGTGCCAACAGCAGACTCGGCCCTACGCCTGAGGGTGTGAGTGAAGACCAGCACACAAAAGGAGGAAAAGGGACCAGCAAATGATCCCCTCTGGCAATGTGCGAATGCCTGGACGGCCAGTTTAACAGGAAGGCATCACTGTCCAGCTCTTTTCTAGTTCATTTCACAAGCAGATTGTTTTATGGCTGAAATTTCTTAATCACTTAAAATATAATCCAATTAAGATGCTTTCCACAAACAGGTCAACTGTGGCTCGCTGTAGCTGCAGGTTACGGGTAGAAGAGACTGGAAAGGGCATGTGGAGATACTAAAGATGCCAACAAGCTGTGGCAGCAGAGGAAGCCCTGTTACAGGATGAACCTGACGCACTCAGTCCTGACAGTCCTCTCAGCTTTGTTTAACCCAAGGTATATGTGGATTCGGATCCCATCTTCCAGCCAAGAGTAGGCTGGAACTTCACTTTCCGTAATTTGTATTGTGAAAATAAGTAGATTTAACGCCTTTTCAAACTATACCCTCCTCTTGGTCCCCAACCCGCCTCCCCCACTTACTCTTTCATCATAATGCACAATTTATGACTAAGGACAAAAACGCCCTGTTCCTCCTTACCAGAACAGTTCAAAGGGCAGAGAATGTTCAAAGGGTTACGTGACCAAAGCCACTACCGATGACTGACTGTAACATCTTCTGGGTAATCTAGTCACACGTCAGAAGAGCCAGAAACAAGAACTGTATGGCCAAACTGTGGAGATCATTTACGTAAATACCTTACTTTCACTGGACACCCTTTTGTTCCCATTTTTAACACTGTATGATCCTACCCGGCAAAGGGCCCAAGGTGTTCGTGGTTTCAAATTCGCACAACCAGCTGAGCAGAACGTACCTGGTTGCTTACAAATGCAGAGTACAAACTACATAGTTCAGTCACTCTGAAGTTCTACCATTTACGAGGACCGAACTGAAGGGTCAGAATATGAAAAACAAAGGCCATCGAGGTGACTTGGTAAGAAGGCAAACAGATGAAGTGGTGACTCCAGCTCTCTTGGTACCAGTCTGTGATCCTAGCCTGACCCGTCGCACCAATTCAGAACATACTTTGAGAAAGAAAACCTTACACAGAAAGCTTGGCTTCACAGTACTTGGGTGTTCTAAGTGATTAAGAATCACAGTAGCCACGAGTAAAGACGGCACACAGGTCATCAGTGACTGGATTACTAGTTTTCCGAAAGCTGGGTCTGGAAGCCATGTGTTCTGGATAAGGGATTGTAGACAATTAAAATCCCTCAGCACTTCACATTACAAAAGGAGTAAATGATAAAACAAATCTCTTACAGGCTGCTTGTGTGGGTGACGACGACTATCAGTGTGCTAGGAAAAATATGAAAAATGCAAACGTTTTAAGTACCGAGATCTATTTTGGGTCGTTCAATTTCTGCCCAGAAGAACAGTGAAACTATTTTGCTACGTTCAGCACTTCACACCATGCACAAAGACCTCTCTCCCCCTGGGCAGACTTGTTTTCAAAAGGAGTATGGCTACCCTGGGAACAGAGGCCACGGCTAATATCTTCCATGACAACATCTACTTTGACTGAATAAGCTTTATAGTTCTTAAGCCAAATCAAGTCTTTGGATGAGAATCTCTTCCTAGAGTGCAATGTACCCTTGATCACTATTTTTGGTACATGACAGACCTTCTTGCTCCAAATTTGGGGAATGGATCAGAAGTTCCAAGATTCATTATTTAGAGAATACTTTATTAGTTTCTGTAATCAAACCCATGTAGATAAGACCTTACACATTTAATACAGTGCGTTACCCCTGTACAAATGGAAAAAATTGTGTTTAACATTTCTAGACCAATATGGCTGTTAATTTCTGTACAATGCCAACCCAACACGGTACGACTGGGGTAGTTTTTCCAAAGTTGACAGCACAGCTAAGGTTTCCAAAAATTCAAATTATTTATATATATATATGTATATGTATGTATATATATATATATATTTATTTATTTATTTATTTATATAAAAAGACCAATAGCAGTATGTTATGCATCAATAGCAGCAACAGCCTTTCCAGGTTCTGCGGTCATCTGCACAAGATTATAGACACATCCAGCACGCTCCATTAATAAAAAAGAAAAAAAAAAACAGGTAAAAAAACAAACCCCCAGAAAACAGCAAAGTTCTGTTACTGTTGTGGTACCTGGCACCATTTTTTTTTTTTTTTATTAGCTTCTCAATCATCATCTGGAAAGAAAACATTCTAGAATAACGTCATTAAAAACAGCTCTGAGAAAGCACGGTCACTGTTACGTATCATAAAGCAGGTACAAGGTATTTTACATTCACAGAGGTATGATACAGTACTGTCCTACATCTAGAATACTAGAGGATACAATTTAAAAAGGCATTATTTGAGACTTGATTCTACTTTTCCAGCAGAGGGCCCAAAGGGTGGTACAACACAGCTCTGGTAAAGAAATGCACCTTCTCAGACAGGATTTCCTGTCATTAAGGGCACGGTTCTAGGTATTCACTGCTCTTGATGAACATGAGCTAAAAAACCGTTAAAAAAAAAAAAAACAAAAACACACCAAAACCCAACAAACCCCATTGGATTCATACAAAGATGATGGAGTGGAGGCAAGCCAGACTCAATCTAACTAGTATTTTACCCAATCTGTCGTGTTTGAACGCTAAGAACTCCGTGGGAGAAAGGAGACGCCAAGTAGCACTTCAAAGCTTCGGGCCACAACCAAAACAGCATCATTTCAAACAGAAGCGGTTAGCCAAACCCTGCCCTCTTGGGGACGTCCAAGGGTGTGGACGTCAACATTTCATCATCTACTCACTCATCCAGGAAGAAGGGGAGATCAGTTACTGTACTTTGATTGTGTTCAACTCAATCACAAGGTTACAAAAATAGCAAGCTGCCATAATAAAAAATAAGGCTCCTCTATCCAGCACCAGTTACCTTCAGTTCTCGACCACCAAGCCCACAAATGCTACAACCATACCCAAAGCACACAGGGAGCAAAGAGACCACACCTGACACATTAGCTGGAATCACTGCTGTTCGGCATCAGCTGTTCCTCTGCAGGGTTATTTTCCTCTACTTCTGGTGTTTCATCTAACCGTAAGGATTGCAGTTCTAAATTCTGTGCACTCACGGGATGCGTATGCATATCTGTACATAGATTCTGACCGAAGATGCACGGCCGTCAACCGAGTGTGCATCACATAGCAGGTGCGAGCTGGCAAAGCCTCACTTTACTGGTGCAGCAGCTGTGTGTCAGTGTAAATTGCTCCTGTGTCCCCTGTGCACCTGCAAGCTCTGGACAGGATAATGTCACAGACCATTTTACCCCTTTGGCTGCTGGCATTATCCGACTCAGTTCTCCCTCTTTCCCCGCTCCCCTCCCCAGGCCCCGGCAATAAACCACAGCCTTTAAGATTTTGTTTCTTCTGTTTTGATCGCCTGAGGCTTGATTGGTCCAGTTCTAACAGGTTTGGTGGCTATGGTGGGTGCAGGGGGTGGCTTTTCTTCTACTTTTTCCTGACAGACACCAGGTGGGTCGGCCAGTGTTTCAGGAGGTTTACTGGAATCACTGTCCACTTTCTGGGCTTTGCCTCCTATCTGTTTGCTCTGTTGTTGTTCAGAGAAGAACCGTTGCGTGGACTGAAGAACCTCTGCTCTCTGCTTTGCCTTAAAAAATAAGAAACAACAACTGAAAATGCTGCAGCGCCACCAAAGCCCATCCATCAGTCTCAGTTCACACTCTCGTACCGACCACAAATCAGTCTTCCCCTCGCTGGTCTGGCCCAAAACCAAAAGCACCTCAATGATCTTTCAGCTTTTAACTGATAGATTTCTTCCTATCTTTGCAATCATTCCATGTGATTTTTTTTTTTTTTTTTTTTTTTAAGCATTTGGAAACAGGACCACCTCCCACCACCTTTTCAAAGTTTGCCCTCTTATAAGATAAGAAGATAGAAATTGCTGTTGCTCTGTATCTTTTCCGGAACAAAACTTATTGATATCAAATTCTGTTTAGGGAAGCTGCTTGCAAATTTGAAAACATATATATGTAACACTTAAAACTTCTAGTTATCAATATGTGGTCTACAATAAAACGAAAAGGAAGCACTTATATTGTGGCATTACCAACACCTAGGACCAAATGTCTTGTGGCTGAGTCCTCTTCCCACAGCTCTCTTCTGCAGGGGAAGAGCGTCAGAAATTAGTAACTACAACTTCACTTGATCACTAAGTTCTGATAGCTCCTACCACATCCTGAGCTGGTAAAATAATCTCCTACTTTTAATGGCTACGTGCCCCGGAGAATATACTTACGTCAGTCACTCTGTAAATTATACCACTGTAATGTACACAAATAAAATTTAAGTTCCTGTATCTCTTGCATACAACAAAAAAGCCCTTCGTGTTCTATAGGAAACTTGTACTATCCAAAGATCTAAAGCAGTTCAAGAAATTTTTACCCCCCCCCTCCCCGTTATAAGCTCTACTGTCATTTCCAACATGGGCATTATATGAAAATCAAGTGCCAAGGAGACAGAAGCACAAGTGGAAACCATGGCCAAATAGTTTCCAAAGATTTCTACACTTGTATTAAATATACAAGTATATTTAATAGTTATGAACAGATGGAAATCCCTAGGCACACAGCCGTAATACAAGTAGATAATATTTAACAAGAGTTTCACTGCAGAGTAGTCTTTAAATTTGATTACTCAGGATGAGAAATGAGGGATATTAATGCAGAAAGAAACCAGCCAGTCAACCAAATTCCTAAGCGACTGATCATGAACATGTTTCTAATTCAGAGTAGAGCATTACTTTGGACACTGCCCTATTTGAAAGCAATAAACGTTTCTTTGTTCTAGTCTGACATGATAAACACACACACACACACGTAGTGACAAAATAGGCAGAATTACTAAGACCTCTAAAGTCAAGTCTAAGTAAATATAGAAATCAATGGACTCCGCTGGCTGTACAGGCAGACAGGTACAGTTTACGCTAGAAAAACTGTCCCCACACAGACTCCTAGAGGCACTCTTCTGCATCAGCAAACATCACGTTATCAGTGCCTTTTATCGTGAAGGATCCCAAAGTGCTTCTCCCAGTCCTTCATCTACAGCTGCACCATCTGCTGTGGGACGTGCCAACTCAGGTGGCGGGCAAAAAAACGGGCATGGAAACAGCTTGAGAAGAAAACTGTACATGGATGATTCGTGAAGGAAGAAAAATCAAGATAGGTAAAAATCTCTTACCCACTCCAGAGTTTTCACATAACCATGATTTATATCTTAAGTTTGGGGAGGGGGAAAGGATAAAAAAGAAAACCAAACGGGGGGGGGGGGGGGGGGGAAAGAAAACGGGGAAGCCTATAATAATCCGTATCACTTTTTTGCTCTTCCAAAAAATGGTAGCAACTAAACTCAGATCTCCCTCAAATATGTATTTTTAAAGTAATTCATTTTGCCAGAGTTTAAAATGTCAACTTGTTTGCTAACTAAAGTTGCAAAAAAAAAAAAAAAAAAAAAAAATAATAATAATAATAAAAAAATTAAAAAACAAAAAACAAAAACGAAAAAGTGGGAGGAATAGGGAGGGAAAAAAAGGAAAAAAAAAAAAAACCAGGAGTGAATAAAAGCAGTTAGCTCGGTTAAGTCTGCTAAGACAATGAATGCCTGGGTATGTGGTTATGGTCCAGAGGCATCTTAAGACATGGTTCAGAGACAGATTCTTGCTCTGTTGGCTGTTAACACTGTACTAACCTTCATGTCTTGTTCAGCCTTCAACGCAGCCTGGGCCTGATTACCTCTGACTCCAGATAGTGATCCACAAGGACCCCTGGCTACATGTGGCAAACGAGCATGGCTCATGAGGCCTGTGGTCAGCGGAGGAGGCATCTGACTGGCCAGTGCCATTGGTGGCCTCTGAACAGGCGCTGGGAAGGTGTTAGTATGTGGGGCTCTTACCAATGGAGGGACCAGGTTAGGCTGAGAGAGAATCTGAGTGAAAAAAACAAAACATACAACATTGAACTGTTAAAAAAAAAAATTCTGCCAACTAGACCAAGGTTGGCTTATCTCAGAGTAAATCTGTGCCCATTCTGCCAGTGAAAGGAAGTGTATGGATTTGTGCCATTCTATTACAGGACCAAGAACAAACAGGCCATGCTTGGAGAATCTACAGAAAAATTAGGCAAAGCATGCTATGGCACTTCAGTGGACTCTAGCATTTTATTCAGCTACAAATTCTGAAGGGGAGATAGAAAAGCTATTAATTAGGATATTTTTTTAAAAAGATATAATTGCAGAAAAGGCACACACTTATACCAAACATAATCTGAAGATAAATAAAAATGACACCAATTCAACAAATAAAGTGTTTTTTCAGGAACAAACGCTAGTTTGTGAGAGTTACTATTAATTTTAGTCTTTCCATACGATCAGCAAAGGGAAGAGAAGCCAACGTTTTTACACATATATTAGAACATCTTTTGGAAATTTTACCTCAACTACACATAGTTATCTTAAAAAACAACAACAACACAACAACAAAAAATCTTTAAACCTAGAAAACTTTAAGCACTGGGACCCTTCTCTGAAAAGTCAACTTCTTCAAAAAAAGATAAAAGAAACAGGACTAAAATAAGTGATCAGAGCTGTGTGGGGAATCTTTTGACTACTTCTCTTGTCTGCTTTAGAACTCTACGGATACTACCTGTATCTAGCTAAAAATTGCAGAGAACACAGGTCACAAATTTACTGTTAAATAAGAAGCTGTTTCTCATTAAAAACTGTTTCTAAACTAGTTACAATATGGCAAGATTATGAAATCAGAGAATTAGCCAGATTAGCACTCATTTGCAAGGAAATAATACTCATTTCTCACTCGTATCTGCCCACCTGGGGTGCAAACTGTGTAGGAAATGGTTGTGTCATTCTCACAGTGGCAGGGGCTGACTGGAACTGCTTCTGATAGACAATGCTGTTCATTTTGCCGGACTGGCTGTTCGGACTTGTGGAAGTAGCCCTTGGAAAAAAGCCATCACTGGTCAGTACAGTAGTGCCAAATAAACAATGCTGTCAGACTTTTAGAGACGTTGCTCTTGGTAGATTCTTCCTGTGTGGTAGCTGATGAAAATTTACCACGGTGAGTTACCAAATATTATGGCAGTGGAGAGACACTGGAGGGGGCAGAGGTGAGAAAGAAAACTAGCTAGATATGCCCTGTATTTAAAAAAAAAAAAACTTAAAAATACAGTATAGCAAACACATTCTTCTTTTTAATTTTTTTTTTTTAACATTTATTTTATTTTTGAGACAGAAAGAGACAGCATGAATGGGGGAGGGTCAGAGAGAGGGAGACACAGAATCCGAAACAGGCTCCAGGCCCTGGGCTGTCAGCACAGAGCCCGACGCGGGGCTCGAACTCACGGACCGCAAGATCATGACCTGAGCTGAAGTCGGCCGCTTAACCAACTGAGCCACCCAGGCGCCCCGGAAACACATTCTTAAGAATTTAATAGCTTAACATCTCAGATACAACTATCGGAATGTCTTGTGCTTACCACAGACCTGGTGACATAGTAAGTAAGATCTAACAAACAAATCGTGCTTAAGTATCTGAAAATCCAAATGCCCATTTTACCGGAAGGGACTAGATGTTGGTGTGGTGCTTCTACCGCTGATCGGAGGTGTGCCTGGTTTTATATCAATGCCACTTCCAAAGGCTTTCAGTTCCATTTCAGACATCTGAAAAAAAAAGCATACGATAAACTCAGCATTTCTGGAATCCCATAAGCTGAATGCTGTGTTTAGTGTTCTATATACGAAGACTTAATCCAGGAATGGTCAAAAACCTTTAGTACACAAATCCTATAATTAAGTTGCAAATACCATGGAATGATCCAGGCCAAATTTATGGATGGAAAGTCTTAAGAGATTGTGTAAACCCAATTCTTCCACAAAATTTGTGAATTGTTATTAGGCAAAAACCAGAGGAAGCCAAACACATTGAAAGTAAATAGATCTTTAAAAGTATATTGGGGTTTGAGGGGCACCTGGGTGGCTCAGTCGGTTAAGCATCCGACCTCAGCTCAGGTCACGATCTCAGTTTGTGGGATTGAGCCTCGTGTTGGGCTCTGCACTGACAGCAAAGAGCCTGCTTGGGATTCTTTCCTTTTTCCTCTCCCCCTGCACCTCCCCTGCTCATGCTCTCTCCTGATCTCTCAAAATAAATAAATAAACGTTAAAAAAGTATCCTGGGGTTCGAGACTTCCTGGAAGGTGGTAAAAACCGATGCATTTTATTTATTTTTATAAACTACACAGATGCATACATCTAAACACATGGCCTTAAATTCTTAAAGAAACGGTCGGTTTCTCTTCACTTACTTTTCCCGTGGTTGCGATCATGCTATGCTGTGTTCCAGCAGGGATTAGTCCTCTAAAAGGCTGGCTTACTTGTGCAGGACGACTCAGGCTCTGGGCCTGGGCTTGCGGGGTGGTATGCTGTAATGGGGGCTGAAGAGTCTGAGGCAGAGCAATTAAAGGCTGCCCCGTAGATCCAAAATTAGGCAACGAAAGCTGAGATGCTGGTAAAGGTACTGTAACCTAGAAAATAAGCAAACAGTAACTGCAGCAATTTACTTATACCTACTGTATGTACATCCCTACAACTACATATACAACCCTTCATAAACTTTTGAATAACATTTTAAACAGACTACGTCAATCTGTTAATGTGTCTCACATATAATCTTTTGCTTAGTGCTATCTCCATTCTTTTATTAAAGGAGCAACACTAAGACAGATTAGTAGTACAGACGATATAACCAAAATAATTAGGACTATCTTTGAATTAATCCATGGTACATGTCTAACAACGACATAATACAATAAAATCATGGGGTATAACCTAAGAAAGCAGCGTTATTACCACTTCCCAAATAGACATTTCTATATTGTTTTCAGGTCTGGTCAAAATGACCTTTGACAATAAGAAACATAACCTTTCAGTTTTCATATAAACGGTATTTAATTTGAATGTCAATAAGGTAATAAATATATTTATGAATTTCTACCCTCCAAAGAGCCACCAAAATTAGTAATAAGAAAATGACTAATGGTCTGCCTCTCTCCTTCAGTCCTCTGCGAACTTTTAAAGATTAGATTTGTGACACTGCTAAGAGACAGTACATGTCTGTCATTTACACTGTCATACTCTGCCACACTGTTCTAAGTATGACATTAACCAGGGTGATGTTCTTTAGAGCCTTCCTTCGCCTCTAGCATAAATGGTTAAAGCACCTCTCACGCTTTTATGTAACTGTATATCCTGAAAATGGTTTTCGAACTTTTATATTCACGGTATCCTTTGTTACAATAAATGAGTACACGGAAACTCTTTTAAAACAAACAGGCAAACAGCGGAACTGACTTTCATGTGGCCAAGGAAAGGGTGTTGTGGGACCGAGCAGGGTCTACTTCCAGTGACCCCCATGGAATTCTAGGAAACCTCAGAGAAAAGTCTGACAACTATCGTACCATCTCCCCCATTCTGGTTCTATTTAAAAACTGCCAAGCAACAACAAAAGCAGTAAAAGTAATAAAATAATGAAGAAAATTGAGGAAATTTACCATGCCATAGTTTACCTGCTGGAGAGCACTTGGTGACTGGGCAGTGTTATAAAAATTTGTCTGACCAGGCGGTTGTACTTGTCCAGAATAAAGATTTGAAGCCTGGGTAAGATTTGCTCTAGCCTAGGAGAAATTTTGTAGGAAAACAGCAGTAAGATTGAAAAATTTCCAATTCAGACATCAAGTGTGTAACTTGAAAGCGATTTCTAAGAATTTTAGTATTAGGTAAAAAGAGCTTTCCCCTGCCATTAAGTCTTTTAACCTTTTTTCTTTAAAAACAGTTTCTTTAAGTAACCTGTTGCACAGGAATACAATGACAATGTAGGATCCTAGTTCATCTTACCTGGAGAAGATGTGTATCAATCAGCTGGGAACCTCCTAGTCCTGATGCCTGACCCAGCTGATGTTCATACAAGATAGGAATAGGTTGCGTATTTGAGGTCTGTTGAAAGGCAAGACCTGATTGTGCCTTTGCAAGTTCCTGGTGTTGCACAGCTGGAAAGTTATGGATGGCAGTACCAGAAAGGACCACAGATGGTTGTGACAGACTGCTTTGCATAAAGGCTGGCTGAGACCTACATAGGTATTGAAGAGAAAAGACTTGTGTTAGCGAGTGAATTCTATTTTGGAATCTGGGGATCTTAAGAATGGGTATCCCAAATGACCAAGCACTCTCATTAGCACAATTAAGAAAAGAGAGAATGCAGATTGTGCCTAAGGCACTTGTGTCATGATTTAGAGCCCTGAACACAACAAAGTTCTAGGAAAAGGCTTGCTCTTCCTGAGAAACTAGTAAGATTTTTCTCCTCTTGAACAATGAGAATGATTCTCTTGTCACGTGTTCAATAGCAAGCTCATAACCAGATCTGGTTTTCTCTTTGGTATGGACATCCTTTTCAGATTGATAGCACTAATAGCTGACTTTTATTATTTATATTTCACTACTTCCTCTTATGTATATATTTCTTATAAAAGATCTCAACACTTCTATGGGATGAAGCAGAGTAGTTGTTCAGGATTAGCCACAAAGTTTTGGTTTATTTTTATTGCGGTATAGTGGTCATATAACATTGTATTAGTTTCAGGTGTATTACATTATGATTCAGTATCTGGATTATGAAATGATCACCACAACAAGTCTATTTAACATCTGTCACCATACATGCACATAGTTACAAAAACACTTCTTTCTTCTGACGAGAACTTTTAAGATCTACTGTCTCAGCAGCTTTAGTGTTTAATGTTTGAGAAAGCATGTGTGTGCATGAGCAGGGCAAGGGCAAGAGAGACAGGGAAGGAGAATCCCAAGCAGGCTCCGTGCTCAGCACAGAGCCCAACTCGGGGCTTGATCCCACAAACCGTGAGATCAAGACCTGAGCTGACATCAAGAGTCGGGCGCTTAACCGACTGAGCCACTCAGGCACCCCTCTCAGCAACTTTAAAATGCCCAACACAGTATTATGGCCAAAGGCTGCAAACTGCTACTTGTAAAGTAAGTCATGGCAGGAGAGGGGTGTGTCTGGGCGGCTCAGTCAGACATCCCATTTTGGTTCAGGTCATGATCTTGTGGTTTCTGAGTTCGAGTCCTGCACTGGACTCTGTGTTGATGGTTCAGGGCCTGGAGCCTGCTTCTAATTTTGTGTAACTATAGTTAATAATACTGTATTGTATATTCGAATGGTTAAAAAAAAAAAAATACAATGCTGAAATCTAACTTCAGACTACCCTCTTACCTCTGGGATAGGGGCCTTCAAGCTATATTTTTAAAAATGCTAAGATAAAAAGTAACCAGATCAAAGTAGCGGGTTAAAGACAATATTACCCGTAAATAATATTACGCTTTGTTAAAGCTGACATATGTGGCAGAAACAAAAGCCATTAAGCAGGAATGCTAGCCTGGAGTCACGACCAATCTTTAGAAGGTCTATGTTTCAAATACAAAATGGGAAAACATAAGCATACTGTTATAAACTGCCCTGTCATGGCAGAAGTTAATTCAGGGATTCTGTATTAATAAACATTATGCTGATTAGGTTGAGAGCAAGAAGTAGCAGAATGATGTAGGAATACAAACAGCTGCTTTCAAAGGCTAACCTGTGCCTTCTAATATGGCTGTCATTAGCCACAATCACATACACAGCATACATCATATTTCTATTGAACAGTCCTGGTCTTAAGAAGTACATCTTCCAAGACAGTCGTTAAGATGGGGATCAAGACACAGACCGTCAGTGCACAGCTACTCCAACTCCCACGGCTAAGGACGACATCGCTCATCACCGAACTCTTTTTTGCACAGCTGGAAAGTAGCCGCAAACTTTTCAACAATGTTTCGAGCAACTCATACCAATCAAAAGATTTCCTTGATCAAAAAAACAGTTTCTTCTATATTTGTCACCATTCTCACCACCGCTTCTGTTCTTTGACACTCTGCTCTTCTCTTTAATCACACCCCATCCTAAACCCTGACCCCTTACATACTCCTGTCACCTGCCAGGTCTCGGCTCACACCCCACAGCAGGCGTTGATTTCTAGTTGTTGCAGCAAGATGTAAGGGAGCCTTTTTAGGTCCGTTAGCAGCTATTTTCTGTGATTTCTAATTGTTCTGGGATTGTTGTTATCCTCATCTTCAAGAAGGTTTGAGGTCTCATTTTGTTAGGTAAAGTCTTGCCTGAAATTACCAGAGGCTGACTCTCATGACATATAATCATTTAACGTACTTTTATAACAGGGTCATCCTAGCTTGGGCGGGGGGAGAAGCGGGGAGGAAGGAGCAGTAGGGATATGGCAAGAAGGCCCAGCGGTCACAAAAGCAGGTACCTGTACGGCTGAAGTGAGGAAGTGAACAGCTCCTGAGTCTGGGAAACGGCAGGTCCAGCACCGAGACCCAGCTGGGCCTGATGCTGCCCTTGCAGTGGCGCGTAAATAGGGATCGGAATCTGCTGAACTGAGGCTGGCTGCAATGCAATAAAAAACAATACGTGAGCACCATATACACAAATCACAACACTTGGGAAAATAAAAATTTGAGATATGAAAAGAATAAAAGAACAATGCCATGCATATCAGCTCCCTTTTCAAAGGGAACCAAATGTAAACATCTAAATTTTCCTTTCAATACATTACTTTTTCTACACTGCTAATCACTAAGGTTTGGCAAATTTGGGAAAAGTGTGAAAATTTGGCCAGTACGTATCAAAGTAATCGTGGATTGTCCCATGTTGTCAACAGAAGATTTTAACTTCAAAGAGGCTGTTATTTGTAGCCCAAGGTAACCATTACACCATTAGCATGCCAAGAAACAAACGTCTGTGGTATTTACCTGAGAAAGACCTGGCTGGAAGCCTTGTTGCTGAGCCAAGGATGGTGGGGCCAAGCGTGCATGTTGGGTGTTGAATAAATGACTCGTGTCCATATAGAAAGCAGGGATTTGAGCTACAGACCATCAGGAAAAACAAGCAGTAGTCAGTGTCTGAACTTCAGAATTTTCCAAATAGTAACTAAAAACCAAATCTTGAAGCAGATTTCAAATTAAATGCGCCTTCTGAAAATTACTACAGCCAAGGAAAAACTAGATATGTGGAAAGATGCAAAACTTCTGGCAGACAGGTATATGCAAATTAAAACAAAACTCTAGTACGGTTGACCCTTGAAAAACATGGGTTTGAACCATGCAGATTTTTTTCGAATAATTCCATATAGTACTGTAAATGCATTTTTCCTCTCCGTACAATTTTCTTAGTAACGCTTTTTCTCTAGTTTACTTTATTGTAAGAATACAGCATATAATACATATGACATACAAAAATATGTGTTAATCAACTGTTTATCAGTAAGGCTTCTGATCAATAGTAGGCTCTTTGTAGTTACATGTGGGGCGGGGAGGGGCTAAAACTTGTATGTGGATTTCTGACTGTGTAGGGCGTCAGCATCCCAACCCTTGCATCGTTCAAGGGGTCAACTGTACCTGTGATGATACAGGAAAACAGATATTCATATACTGCCAATGGGGTATAAACTAGTAAAATTTGACCTGATCTACTAACAGTGAAAATGAACCTACCTGCTTACTGGCAAACCTACTCTAATTTTATATCTAATTAAGGAATTTAATAGTTCAAAGAAAGTGATGTTTAATAACTGAAAGAATTTGGTATAGATTCTTAACAAATTTCTATATATTATATAAACTATTTTGTGATTTGCTGTTTTTATAGAATAGTATGTTTTGGAGAAGTTCCCATATTGTTTTTAATTTGTCATCATTATAAACAATATTACAATCAATAAAAACTCTCATACATGTATCTCTTATTAATAGAGCAATTTATTTATATAAGATTCCTAAGTGTGAAAACTCTCACTACAGTTAAGTACATACACGTAGAATATTCTGAGATACTTTTCTAAAAGAATTAGGTTCAATTTATACACTCACCAGCAATGAATTAAGAAACTATTAATAATACCTGTGACCTTTAAAGAAATCAATCTTTATATCTTCCACATAGAAAATGCCTTTCTTTGAATAGAAAGAGAAGAAATAGACTGTGTTCATTTATTTTTTTCTTCTTTACTAATCTTAGTTTACTCTTCCCCAGAAATTTCATTATCAATTTGTCAAGTTTCAGATAACAAACTTTTATAACTTGACTGGAATAACATCTAATGCAGAAGTTATTTTGCCAATTATTAGACACTAATTTGTCTAATAGATTTGTAACATATGTATAAGGAACTGCTAAGAGTCCCAGAATACTTACCAAGGAGAGATAACATTAAATTCAACGAGGAAACAAATTTGCAAAGCAGATCAAAAAAAATATTTAAACTTGAGGGGTGCCTCGGTGGCTCAGCTGGCTAAGAGTTCGACTCTTGATTTCAGCTCAGGTCATGATCTCGTGTTTTGTGAGACTGAGCTCTGTGTCGGGCACTGACAGCGTGGAGCCTGCCTGGGATTCTGTCTCTCCCTCCCTTTCTGCCCCTCCCCACCGTGCTGACGTTCTCTCAAAATAAATAAAGCTCAAAAAATTTTTTTTAATTTGAAAAAGAGAAAATATAAGCATTTTAAAAAGTCTTCATTTTCTAAATTCCCTATACCCAAGCCCAAAAATCTTACCTGCTGCAGACTGAGACACATAGACTTGTGGACTCTGTTGTTGCTGGGCAATAAGGGAAGGCATACAGCTTAACTGTGAAAAATGACTTGCAGAAGGTAGGCTGCTTGTCTGTAACTGCTGGGGTTTCACTTTACAAATATTAGGAGGGTCTGATGTGGTTGTAGATTTTGTACTCAAAGAAGAGGTAGTGTATGTACCAGCTCCTATACATGGGAGAGGGGGGAAAGTAGCATATTTTCAAGTGTCACTGTTGTTCACTGTAAAATAACTCAAGCACCAGCTGGAAACTGGCAAATTCATGTTTATGTTCCCCACATACTTAAGTAACAATCACCAAATGTAAACAAGACTATAAAATTTGGGGAAATATATACAATAAAAAAATACAAAGAGAAGACAATTTCAAAATAGTACTCATAAAATAAGGTGGCCAAGGGCCTACAGGGTTGTTACAGTTTGGTCTCCAACTAATAGTGTTTAATCATCATAAAGAAAAGGAAGGTCAAGAGCTTCATTCATTTATGGCTAGGCTAAATGTAACAAGACAGAAGGATGAAATGCTGCACCTTATGAATAATTAAGGATGTAAATGCATCTCAAGAGATCACAACTGCTCCTAAAAAGTCACGTAAACAAAGGTTAGAGTTTTTCTTCTTTCCAGCAAAATACCTTAAGGGTAATCTTAAGAGCCGCATTCATTTATGAATATTTACAAACAACTACTAAGGTCAAGCATAGACATTAAGAATATAGAAGAACAAAGTGCTGCGCCTTAAAAATCATTAATGTAAAAGGAGCCTTTAGAGATCACAAGTGCTCTTAAAAGTCATATAAACTTAAGGTTATAGTCAGTCCCCTCCCTCCTGGTATATATACCAGCAAAATACAGGTATGTGATGATACCTTAAAAACAAAGACAAATTATTAGTAAATAAGTAGAGTTATAAAACTTAAGATCTTGAAGGATCAATTAGTTCTGCAGATCAGTGAGCTTTAATGACTGTAACACTGGAGGAATGACAATACTGGCATTTGATTAAAAAGTGAGATGTAATCATCATTCTTTTCAGACTTCAAAAGATGTTCTAAGAGAGGACCAAGATCAAGGTACGTTTGTTCTTCCTTCCACTTGAGTTTCTAGCAGTAGATAATTGGGCAGGAAGTATAAAAATTTATCTTAATCGAGGAGAGTGTGGGGGAACCAGACCTGGAGGAAAGAAGTACACTTGACCCTTGAACAATACAGGTTTGAACAGTGTGGGGCAGTCCCTCCACTTACACATAGACTTCCCCCCGCCCGCCCTGCAATTAAATACAGTACGGTACTGTAAATGTATTTTCTCTTATGATTTTTTTTTAGTAACATTCTCTTTTCTCTTACTTTATTGCCAAGAATACAGTATATAACACATGTAACAAAGTATGTATTAATCGGCTACTTATGGTATCAGTAAGGTTTCTGGTCAATAGTAGACTATTAGTAGTTCATTTGGGTGGGGAGGGGAGGAGTCAAAAGTTATACCTAGCGAAAAGGTTATCCTGGGGTTTTGTTGTCTGTTTTTGTTTGTTTTTTGACTACGTGGGGGAGGGGAGGGTCAATGCCCCTAGCCCCTGCGTTGTTCAAGCTGGGTCCAAAGAAAGATGTAGGAACCTTCCCAGTCCCTTTATTTCCTAATCTCCCCACCACACTCCCCTCCTGGTTGCTTTACAGTCCCAACTCCTATCCACCCAAATGACTGGGTACAATGCTAAGTATAATGAAGATGTCTTACAAATTCATGGTAGGGAATGCTTGAAAGGGTCTTAAAGAGGGAAGAGAAATAGAATACTCTATGATTTGAATCTCTATGCTTGTCTTGATACATACTTTTGATTCATACTTTTGATAACACCAAAATAACTGTAGTATATTCTAAAGACCAATTCTTTTGGTATATAGAATGCCAGAATATTGAATGGCAGTAGTGCAATCACTAAATGAGAACCAAAGAAAGTAAATTATGTGCTGGATTATTTTATATCTTTTGGAAAGCAGCTTCTGTTGCTTTGGAAAACATTACAGAATAGTGGGAAAGCTTGAAATGAAATTTGTTTTCAATATAAGAAACGTGGTTATACATATGGTAAAAGGGTGTACTTTCCTAGAGTCGAGCATTTTAGAAATGTAATTACTTAAGAAATGTAAAGTCCCCAAATGAGATATAGTTTAATGAAAGGATTACATACTAGCAAAAAATTTAAGGAAGAAAAACACTTTCTAACCTGGGGTGTTCATGGACTCTCCTTAAAAACAGATGAAACAAAAAACAAAACCCACTAGATATCATCTTGTCAAATAACAGACCGGAAATTCTTTACCCCTAATTCTTCACCAGAAAATACACGTCATCACAATAGATTTAGGCCAACAATTCCTTCAAATTAGATACAGATCACAAAAATCTACAGCTCGTGTGATTCTTTGTTATTTCTGAATTGGACTATTAGCTATATATATATAGGTTAAAAACTAAAAATCCAATTGTGTTGGGGCGCCTGGGTGGCTTGGTCGGTTGGGCGTCCGACTTCGGCTCAGGTCATGATCTCACGGTCTGTGAGTTCGAGCCCCACGTCGGGCTCTGTGCTGACAGCTCAGAGCCTGGAGCCTGCTTCCGATTCTGTGTCTCCCTCTCTCTCTGCCCCTCCCCCATTCATGCTCTGTCTCTCTCTGTCTCAAAAATAAATAAACGTTAAAAAAAAAAATTTAAAAAAAAAATCCAATTGTGAATTTTATAGAAAAATTTAGAGGAAAAAGATAAACATCTTTTCGCCAATTACTTATTAGTACCTATGGGGGGGTTGTTGCAAGCACACAGGAGGGCATGGGGGTGGGCAAGAAGAGTTTACAAAACAGCTAATGATCAGACCTTGTGCAGTCTTAAATATTTTAAAAATAGTAGGTTTTGGGGATAGTAAACAGGAAAAGATCATAGGAAATGTTAAATAATTAAGACATTTAAAGGAAAGGTATAAAACCTTCTACCTGATAGTGATGTTGTGGGAGTGACTGAAGCAACAGGAATCTGAGGCATTGATGCACTTGAGAATGAATTGTAATTAGCAGGGCTGGGCCCACTGGCACTACTGCTGACTCCACTTGCAATTGGAGGTGCTGTGGAAGTTACTGGAGACCCCTTTTCCCGTACATTTGGAGAATTCTCCCATGCCTTCCGTGCCGACTCCATCTGTAATAAAATGGACATTTTTTTTAAAGGGGGGGAAAAAAAGCGAATGCAGAATACACATACCAACATACACATGTGTGCGTATATTTAAATTCCAAATATAAAAAATAAATAAATAAATTCCAAATATAATCCTTCAAAAAAAACTGCAAAAATTTAAAAGATTAAAATCCTAAGGCTTTCAAACCTTTCACTTTCCCCTTTATCTTTGTTCCCTTGCTCTAACTGGGAGGCAGTAGGCTGTAATTGTGTATCTAAAGAGAGCTTGTTGACAGCTTTGGCAAAGAAGTCAGTGAAATATAAAGTCAAAGCTCCTGTATCATGTCCATAGGAGTCCCCACCCCTCCAGATGAATAAAGAAACAGAAATGTCCTGCCCCTTAGGACTGACCTAAGGCTCTGACTCCAGCTGGAAAGGCACTGAAGGCCCCCCATAAATACCTATTCCTCCTGTATAAGGCAGTTGTCAAATGGCAGATGACAGGCACCTTTTGTTTGGCTGTTTTATGTTCAGCGTTTTAAAAGGCAAAGTAACCAGCTAGGTTTTAGGCTTGGGTGCAGTAGAAACAGGTCTTGTTTTACACCCAGACCTCAACAAGCATTTCAGATACTGACTGCTGCCATTTGAATTTGTGACTATGGGTTTACCTATAGTCTCCTAGTTTCTTAAAATGTAAAAACAGGTTGCATTTTCATCTACCTAGACCAGTGCTACTGAACAGAAATGTAAATGCAAGCCATATATATAATCTTAAATTTTCTAACGTGTATTTATTTTTGATACAGGGAGAGACAGACCATGAACAGGGGAGGGTCAGAGAGAGGAAGACACAGAATCTGAAGCAGGCTCCAGGCTCTGAGTTGTCAGCACAGAGCCCGACACAGGGCTAGAACTCACGGACCACAAGATCATGACCTGAGCCGAAGTCAGCCGCTTAACCGACTGAGCCACCCAGGCGACCCATAATCTTAAATTTTCTAATAGCCACATTTTGAAAAACTAAAGAGGTAATAGTAATATCGATAACATCTTTTATTCAACCCAATGTATCCACAATGTAAATTAAAAACTACACATCAACACAAAAATTGACATGTTTAAATTTTTAAAAATATTAACATTTCAGATCCGGTGTCTATTTTACACTTATAGCACACACCTCAACTTGGACCAGCCCATTTAAGTGCTTACTAACTACATGTGGTGAGTGGATCCTGAACTGGATGGCACAGATGTAGATCTTCAATAGGAAGGAACAGATACACAGATTGTGGTGTTTTTAGACCTACTGGTCAAAATACTGGGCCAAGAAAAAAATGCTGAAAGTAATCTATAAAATTTGGCTGTAAAAAATCAAGTAACAATTTTTAATGCCATAGTTAAGATGTTGTAGGTCTTTGAAACACCAACTTAAAAATACTAATTTTCCCCCTTGACAAAAACTATCAACAAAATCCATGTAATAGAACTTTTCTATACTCATATATTACCCAACTAAAGAGAGATGTCAGAAGAAGTAAAAGTAAAGAAACTAGAGAAGTTTTAAGCTAATGACATTTAATTTAAATTCATTTGAATTTTAAATGTATACTTCTTCTTGGAATGTCAAAAATATTAAGTGAAAAGCAGTGTTGAATAGGTTCTCTGAAGAATTAACTGGCCTAAAGAATTTATGATGATATATTTGCCTATGTGAAATTAGACTAGCCTTGAATAGCATACAGTCAAAACCACACATTAAGACACAGTATAAAACACAGACTGAGATAGTCCTTCAAGTGGAAAAACAACGGCTGAGTAGGAACTGGTAATAAAGAGGAAGGACTGGGGAAAGATGGGGGCTAACACAAAGCAGAATGGTTACCCCATAAAATTTTAGTCTCAAACTTCCAGAAATGAACATTGGCCAACATGTCTCCCCCTCTCCTGAAGACCATCAAAGATTCGCTGTCAACCAATATAGCATTAGGAGGCCCCGCTATAGAGGTTATACTTGCCCAAATTACAAAACTGAACAAACAGCACCAATGGAATAAACATACACACTTCAAAAAACCTCCACTTTATTTCATGTCTGTGCTTTTTAAAAAAACCTGACTAATCTGGAGGTGAGTGGAAATTGATTTAAAATTCTCAACTCAACTGTAAAAAAGCGTCAGTGACACAGCTCAAAGTTATAAACACAAAAGAGTTTTAAAAACAAGCCTAAATTTCTTGATATAAAAAAAGCGTGTTGTCTATTATCTTTTTTGCCCTCTCATTCAAAATTATCCAACAAAAATCAAATCAAAATCACTTGTAATTACATCATAAAACATTCTACTTATTACAGTGCATTCATTCAATTCACATGATCTACAGGAAAGATAGAAAATTAACAGTCTTACCATTACTGGTACTTAGGATAAAACACCAAGCTAGTTGGTTTGTTTTGTACACAACTGATGTATCCAAAAACTATGGTCCCTGAGAGGGACTCAGTACAAACACGGAATATAAGTGCTCTCCTGTATTTTTAACACAAAATTCGTAACCGTAACAAGCCTCACTTTAAAGTGGATTTAGAAATTAATAAAATTTTAGGGTATAATTTGACATAACTATTTCCTCAGCTTAGTAGTGTTGCTTACCACACAAAACAAGTAAAAAAACCAAAAGAATATTTTTAGCATATGTCCCCTTGCATGCACTCATCAAGGACCTTTAGAGAAGGACGTTGTACATACCTTGAAGGTGAGGCTGAAAGTAGTGGGAGGAGCTGAAGTGAGGCTGGAGCTCTGTTGGATAGTCTCCCTCTTAGGGAGGGGGAGGGTGTTGGGCAGGGGCACCTGAAAAGGTAGGCAACACATATCATCATCAAAGTTGCTACAAAAACCCCATTACGGAGAATGCTAAAGTACTCTTTAAGGGTGTTTATTTTTCATCAGAGCCAACAGGAATATTTCATTACTTAGAGTTACATTGTGTCTGCAGTAGTTGATATTTTTGGACATCTTAGAGAAATGCAATCTGCTTTTTAAATGCATATTATTAAAGAAAAAGATCTGTTCCAAATATAAGGTATACACTCAAAGGCAGTTAAAATTTTTTTAAATTTATTTAGAGAGAGAGAATCCCAAGCAGGCTCCACACTGGCAGCACATGGCCTGATGCAGGGCTTGATCCCATGACCAAGAAATCATGGCCTGAGCCGAAATCAAGAGTTGGATGCTTAACCAACTGAGCCACCCAGGTGTCCTGCCTCGCATATTCTAATGTGTATACTAATCACCAGGGGATGTTATTAAAATGCAGATTCTAGTCAGCTGGAGTGAGGTAAGGCCTAAAATCCTGCATTTCAAACAGGTACCCAAGTGGTGATGCTTCCTAGACCATACATTACATGACCATACATTACATTACGTAGCAGAGCTCTAAGGAATATAATTTCCATTAAAATTTTCAGGGACCCATGGGTTCTATCAGAAGCATTTAACATGATAATGTAAATATTAAGAAATTAATCTCCTTCCTGCAATTTAGTCAATACTCTTATAACTAGATTCAAAAACAAAAGTCAAATTGGGAGGAAAGTACAGAATATTGCTACCACCCTGTTACACTGAGCAAGCTGGCTCGCTCTAGTTATAACATGATTATGGCAAATATTGTCAGAAACGTGAATATATTACAAACTCTCTACACATATCTTTTCCCCTCTTAAGTCTCTAGACCTTGAGATTTTATTATGTACTACAGTATGATTGATTTTGATGGTTCACTTATTCAGATAAAATGAGATGCTTAGCGAGCATTTTAAGGTAATCATTTTAAGATCATCACTTTGTGTGTGGTACTATGGAGTACTAACAAATTGAGAATACCATGGACTACTTAATGGAGATTACTTTATACATTTTTTAAATAGCTGTGCTAGGAATATTAATTAAAAAAAAAAAAACAACAAAACAAAACAGGGGCGCCTGGGTGGCTCAGTCGGTTGAGCGTCTGACTTCAGCTCAGGTCATGATCTGGCAGTCTGTGAGTTCGAGCCCCATGTCGGCCTCTGTGCTGACAGCTTGGAGCCTGGAGCCTGCTTTGGATTCTGTGTCTCCCTCTCTCTCTGCCCCTCCCCCGCTCATGCTCTGTCTCTCTCTCTCTCTCTCTGTCAAAAAAATAAAATAAAAACATTAAAAAATAATAAAATAAAAACATTAAAAAAATAAAAAAAAAACCCAACACCTGCATTTAAATCTTCAAGACATTCAAAGATTCAAGATTCAAAATGATTGTAACATTAAGTAATACTATCCAATAAACACCAGCTAAATATCTTAAATAAGTAGATTAACCCTTATCAAGAATAATTTTTTCAAAACACAAAAGCTCTATGCATAAAACCCTCAAACACACTAATGAGTGAAAAAGGAACATTTCAAAAGGTCCTAAAATTTTTCTCATGTAGGACATTTTTTTTAAAGTATTTATTTTGAGAGAGTGCGTGAGCAGGGGAGGGGCAGAGAGAGAAGGAGAGAATCCCAAACAGGCCCTGCACTGTCAGTCAGCGCAGAGCCCAACGTGGGGCTCGAACCCAGGAACAGTGAGATTATGACCCGAGCCGAAACTAAGAGCTGGACACTCAACCGACTAAGCGCCCCAGGACCCCCTAGGACATTTGTTTTTAACGCTACGTTAGTTAAGTTCAGAATCACCACTATACTTGGCACAAATAAGCACCACTGTGAGATCACTCCAAACTGATGACCACCTGTAATTCTCCCTGACCCAAGATGATCTTCCTGTTTTCACACATGCTGTGGATACACAGCTAAAAAGCAAATGTAGACTACTTGCTCAGACACAGGCTGGGTCTCTCTTTTAGTTATCCTGCATGCACAAGGAACTACACTTTGATTAGCACTGCAGATCACACGGAAACCATGAAAACACTCTCATGAATATTTTCAATGACTTTTAAGGGTTCTGAGAACCCTTTCATATTTCATGAACCATATTTTTTTAGAGGGTGGTCTGGGAGAAAGCATCATATACTTTCTTGAAAAAGTGTCATCTAAAAAATTTTTTTTAATGAGAGAAGACAAAGTATAATTCAACTTTATGTTGAGGCTTACTGATTCAGTATTTGATAATCAACATAGTGGTATCCACACTTATCTGACAGGGAGTCTTTCTGTCCTTTCCAAATTTCCCATTACTTCTTACAGGAAATTAAAGAAATTTAAGACTATCTCCAAAAAGGTAAGGGAAAAGGGATTTGGTATATCAAGAGAGGCTCTATTACACGGAAAAGCTGGAGACATTACATTAATCAGCTCCTGAGGAGCTCTCCTATCACTAACAGAAAACATGCAACATACTCCTTTCTCTCTCCCTTTTCCTCAGTCCTATGGCCTGACCACTAAAGTTGGATTAAATGGTCCCTAATGCACTTTATGTCTCTAAAATTCTATATACTTGATGCCAGATGGAAAACTAGAAAGCACAGGAAAAAACATCTGTAAGACCTAAGATTTTTATTCTCAGAATGATAGAGTTAAAGCCCTTTGTGTGAAAGGTTTAAATATATCTGTGAAGGAGATTTTTGAAAAGAATGAGCCTTATTGTATATTTTAAAAAGAGAGCAACTGACCAAATTTCCACCACACCTGCCCTCCAGAACAAGGGCCGCATGTGTAACTCTAAAATGCTCTTCCACCGCAGAGGGCTACCTAACTTGTCTGGGCTTATAATTTTTCACCTGTCAATGAACTAGCCAAAATGAGGGACTGTAATGACTTAACATAATCTTGAATTATAACACGGCTGTTCTGGAAAACTACAGCCAAATTTACGTCACTTACTATCACTTAAAAAAAATTTTGTTCAATGTTTATTTTTTCAGAGACAGAGACAGACAGACCACAAACTGGAAGGGACAGAGAGAGAGAGAGAGAGAGGGAGACACAGAATTGGAAGCAGGCTCCAGGCTCTGAGCTGTCAGCACAGAGCCTGACGTGAGACTTGAACTCACGAACTTCGAGATCATGACCTGAGCCGAAGCTGGATGCTCAACCAGCTAAGTCACCCAGGTGCCCCAACTTACTATCACTTTTTAACTGAGCATTTGAGAGTTTCTGAAGTACAATACTTACACATATGTTACAGCTCAATCTTTACAACAGGAATGTTGCTAAGATACAATGTAATTTTTTTTAAGCTCAAAAAGAAACACAAGGAATCTTTGGCAACACTCTTTTTGTTTTAATTGAGTGAGCTTTCACTGCATTATGAAAGGTTTCATTTAAGAACAAAATTATCAACCAAATAAATTATTGAATCTGTAGAATGTGAAAGGAAAGAACAAAATTCTTAACCAAAACCAGGTTAACAGGATTAGTACTTACGAAACTAAGCCTAAGCTTTGACTATTTTTGGTACTTATTGTTATGAGTGCCCCAAAACACAAATTGACTAGGACCTTTCCCAGAGAGGAATTAAGTATCGGTCACACGGTATGTATCAGGTAACAACAGCAGGTCCCTGACCAAACCTGAGCGTCCGAAGTTGATTACTCACATCATTAACCAAAGTGTCCTCCATCTTTGCATTATTAGTAGCCACAGTGTTAGGCAGAGAAGAAGAAGGTGTAGTATAGTCTGTCACAGACTCCTGTGGAGCAGTAATAGAAAAAAATACGCTGTAAACTAAATTAGTGACTCACCTTCTAATGACAGCCTAACAGGTGTAAAGTTGTTTTGGAGAAAGCAGAAGAGGAGATCTTAAGACTCAAATTACTCAAATCTTTAAAAGCAATAGTGTGATAAAACAAACGTGGACTCACCACTGAAGGGGTGACATTTCAACTACTGCTGGGGTCCTGTACAGTTTTTTTTTTTAATGCATTGCTATACTGTACGTCAATTACACTCCAATTACAACTTAAAAAATTTACATGCATTGCACAGTAGGAGGCTGCCAACAGTACCATTTATTTCTGTGGATTACTAAAAGAACTCTATGTGGTTCTCATACTTAATCTATAGCTTACTTTCAACTACTGTTTTTTTTATTCTCTTCAAAATACAACACAGATAAGTGAGTGTCAAGATCTTAGTTGTTGCACTTAGGTTTTAGGATAAACCTGTTTATCTTCATGAATCTGTTCTTTAAATATGGTAGAGCTGGATCATCAGAGTTTTTTGTTTACATGTATTGAGTTGTATAGCAGTTAAAAGGAACGAAATATTCAAATATGAAAGTTTCCACCTACCTTTCTTCTCATTGAGTATATGAACCAGAGTGAACACAAAAGGGCAGGTATAAATTTTGCCATTCCCACAAGCATTGGTCCATATAAGTCACTCAGTGTATCTTGCCATAATGAGTATTTTTAAAGATCTGCACCTTTCATTCAATGAGGTCCCTAAACACTAGTCAACGATTTCCTCTGGTGCTCAAGCAATGGAAGTGATCTACTGCAACCCTGGAAGAAAACTGACTATCCTGGAGTCACTAAAAATTTGATATGACCTACTTCCTAATTTCAGAATCTTACTAGTGGGCAAGGTAAGGCTCCACTGTAACTCCATTAACAAAAACATACAACAATCCTTTCAAAGCCTGTCAAACCCCAATGAAAAGCATTCGAATCTTGTGTGCACATTTTTCACTTCAACTACTCAGTCCAGAATTAAGAATAAATTTCCACAGAAAGAAATAATTTATTATAAGGAATTTCTTTAGATCACAAATGCATACCATGCAATAAGAGTCTCTGCAGAATAACCCATTTGTTTATAGAATTATATGCCTCAAGCCAAAGAAGAGGAGGAGGAGGAGGAAGAGGAGGAAGAGGAGGAGGAGGAGGAGGAGGAGGAGGAGGAGGGAGAGGGAGAGGGAGAGGGAGAGGGAGAGGGAGAGGGAGAGGGAGAGGGCGAGGGAGAGGGAGAGGGAGAGGGAGAGGGAGAGGGAGAGGAAGAGGAAGAGGAAGAAGAAAGAAGAAAGAAGAAGAAGCAGAAAGATGAAGGAAGAGAGAAGAGGAAGAGTATTATCGTTGTTTTCCCCACTCATTCAGACATGGTTTGCATCAACTGAGCCGGTCACCACTGCATGTTGCCTACCTTCACGTTAGTGCCATATTCTGTGGATGAGACTGAAATCATTGTTCCTATTTCAGTAGACATTTCAGAAACTGCTTTGGTTTCCTTTGTTGTTACAGGATCTGTATTTCTGACTGTAGCAGCGCTTGGTTTCTCTTGTCCTTCTGGCTCCACCTGTTGGGCATCTTTCACCTTTCTATTTTTTAACGATCGCTCTTTTCCAATAGGACCTGGTTTGTGTTCTTTGTTTTCTACTGGACTCAAATCTGGAAGCTAAAAATTCAATGTTTATGACAAAAAGGCATCACGACCAAAGACAATTCACTGAAAATTAATTCAACTTTAAAACTGTTAACCGTTCTCCTTTAAATGTTAGTGGCTTTCATACGAATTATATTTACCTTCTGGGCTTTGATAGGGCCTGCCCGAGGCTGCTTCTGCCGTTGTTCTTTCGGTTCAGGTATCTTGTCAGTGTTTTTTTCCGAAAGCACAGGCACAATTTCATTTTCATTCCCATTTGAAGCTGGAGCACCAAACTGAATTGTGTCAATGCCAATTTCAACTCCACTTTCTTGACCATTCTTTGTTCCCTAGGAATAAAATATTTTAAAACTTGATTATTATCAAAGCAAACGGAGTTCAAAGATGACTTAATGATGTATGTAGCACATATTTCATAACAGGAGGTTTGAAGCGATCTATGCATTAACTGACACTGATCATGTTTTAAGAGAACTTTCCTTTAGCCACTACTGATCTGTATTAAAAAACAACTCATAAAATGAAAACCAGGACAAGACTTACGTTTTCTAAAGTCCTGGCTTTAAGAGTTAGAAGTTTGAGTGTGGGCAAATCATAGCCTAAAGTTACTCACTCATTTATAACAAATGTAAAAGCGACAGACACACAAAGACAGCATCGGCAACAAATAAACGGATGAGGGAGAGAAGAAAGATAGGAACACGTGTCACATACTTAAGTTTCCTTTAAAAGAAAATGAAATAATGTCCATGAAAATACTCTGTGTTTGGTAATAGAGTGCACACAACTTAGGAATCAAATTAAACTGCTAACTTATGTGGCATCTTTGTGCAAGGCACTAATCCAGACACCAGGAATCTAACTTAGTCTAACTTGCAGAATTCGCATTACAGCATATGGAGAAAATGAACAACTTGAAAGGGATATGCAAAAATCAATACATGGTTAAGCCACTTCAGATTGGTGGACAAAAAAGGCCCTGAGGAGGTCACACCGAAACTTAATCTAAAAGACCAAATCAGGGGGAAGTGTTTCTAGCAGAGAAAACACCCGGTGTAAAGGTTAAGAATTAAAAAAAGGGTAGTGGAGGCTGGAACATAGCAGGTGTTAGCAGCTGTGGTAGAAGATGAACAAGTGGAAAGCTAGACAAAATAGGGTTTTCTAACCTAGAGAACATTTGTAACAATTACTTAATCTTTTCAGGAAGAACGAACAAACAAACAAAACTTGGGACAAGGTTCAACTTCAGGCCTTGGTCTTACAATCAAATCATTATGTCCTATCAGCGAAGGTATCCCTGAACTTAGCGTATCAGTCAATTTCTGTGTAAGGTTACTGTTACATTTATCACTGTAACAATATCAACGGTATGAAAAGAACATGCCATTCAGATTTTATTTTATTTTGTTTACTGGGGAGAGGGGGCTGGAGGAGAATCTTAAGCAGGCCCCAAGCTCAGCGTGGAGCCTGACACGGAGCTAGATCCCACGACCCCTGGATCATGACCTGAGCCGAAATTAAGAGTCCGGATGCTCAACTGACGGAGCTACCCAGGTGCCGTCAGATTTACTTTTAATATGTGAATATTCTCTTTCAAATACAGGCAAACATTATTGATGTAACTTAGAATAAAAATCTCTATTTGCTTTAGTCAATGATGAAATTCTATAATCCAGTGTAAATGTACAATTAACATTAGAAAAGCAAAATAGTGCAGAAACTAATCACTGAAAGCTATTGATTTTATGTACAGAAACAATTAAGAACTTATACATAGTTTAATGAAATGCAAAAACAGATTGACAGTTAATAGCACTATTACAGAATGTGAGTTTTAGGAAGAATATCATATCCTTTGAAACAAAAAATCTTTATAATGAAACTGAGATCATATTATATCACCAATCTTGATGGGTCTATTTGGTGTATCTAACATTCATAGCACTGAATGAAACTATCGTAAAGAACTGTACTTCGGGGTGCCTGGGTGGCTCAAACCGACGCCAGGCTCCGTACTGACAGCGTACAACCTGCTTGGGATTCTTCTTCTCTCTCTCAAAACAAACAAACAAACAAACAAACAAACAAACATTTAAAGGGAAAAAAAAGAACTGTATTTCACTAGAATCATTCAAGAAATCCCATCAAGGAACGCCTTCCATCCACGAAATGAATTAAAAGTGAACTGTAACTTTGCTAGCTCAAAGTTCACCATGAGGCAATATTCCAAAATCATGTGCAATGAACATCAACCAAAAAATCACATTCTATCCAGAAAACATAAAAAGGATAAAGAAAGACGTGAAAAAAATGAAATACCACCAAAGTATCTTCCTCTGCTACCTGTCTGAAGGCAGATGTGAGCATTCTTTCAAGTATGCTTTCTACTGCAGTACTGGAAACCCATAGGAGAATGTCTACAAGAAAAATCTTGCAGCTAAGAGTGCTGAAAAATCATTCCAGTACTTCAATGTCAATTTAAAAACTGGTAACAAACAGCTTAATAAACTCATTAAATCCAGTGTACCCATCCAAAACACAAGAAACACTTTCCACCCCGTCTTTCGTTATCAGTATGAAATAGCTTGAACTTCCTATATAAAAAATGCTACGATTAATCCTAATGCCTATACCAACAGGAAAAAGAAAAATGATTAACCTGAGGATCTTAAATACTGAATGCAGTGACTCCAAATTATACTCTTCTCTACAGGCATTTTTCCCCTCCCACTTTCTCTTAAATTCACTCTAACCAGGCTTTCATGCCTACTGCTCCACTGACACTACCCTTGTCAAAGTCACCAGTGACCACCACATTATTAGTTTCAATTCTCAGGCCTATCTTACTTGACCTTTCAGCAGAATCTGACACATTCAATTTATCCCTCCTCTTTTCAACTCATTGTTCACTTAGATCCTCCAGGGTACTTTTCCAATCACAGCTTTTTATGAGTTGGAAAGCCTGAGGACTTAGCTTCTGATTCTCTTCTCTTTTCTAACCACTCTTAGAATTCATTCTCCTCTGGTGGCCTCATCCAACCACATCACTTTAAGTGCCTACTAATGACTGAAATTCATGTCTCCAAACCAGATAATCTCCTGTGGACTACAGACTCTTCCATCCAACAACTTACCCAACGGCTCCACTTAGATGTGTAACAACCTAAATCTAACGTGCCCCAAACCAAATTCCCTCATCTTTTCCCCCAATGCTGATCCATTTTATAGCTTCCCAATCAAAACTGATGGAAATTCTATTCCTCTCGTTCAAGTCAAAAACTTTGGAGACAAATCTCATTCTTTTTCACATACGATATTTAATCCATCAGCATGTCAGCTTTCTTTATCTTCAAATACCTAAAAACCGTTTCTCATCATCTTGAATGCCACTCCTTGGTTTCAGTTACCATAGTTTGGTTATTATGATAGCATCTTAACTTCTACTCTTTGCCACCCCCCCCCCCCCCCACACACACACACAGACTAGTCTTAACAAACTACTCAGAATAACCTTTTAAAAGTCAGGTGCTGTCATTCTCTTGCTTAAAACTATCTATTATCTTCCTGAGTCTCCCAAAGGCCCTGTAGGGTCTGTCTTCTGTTATGCTTCTAGCTTCATCTGTTCTCTCTCCATCCCTTAAGTTCACTACAGCCACAGAGACCTCCCTGATCTTCCTCAAACACATCAGCCATATCCCTCTCCCCCGGCTTTTGTATTTGCTGTTCTCTGAATCAGGAATTCACTTTTCCTCAGAAATCTTAATAGCTTGCTCTTACCTCTTCTAAGTCTTTAACTCAAATGCTCACCTAAGGAGCATTTCTTAGCCAACCAATTTTAAATGATCTCCATATCTCTTGGGAAATTACTTACATACCTTCCCTACTTGGCTTTTCTCCTCAGCACTGATCACCATTTAACATACTATATGGTATATGTTAGTGGTTCCCTCCCAACCACAACGGAAGCCCCATGAATACAGGGCTTTTTGTCCATTTTTAATCACACTCTCTCCCTGTTTTGTAAACCCATGAGTTAGAACACAGCCTGGGATACCACAAGTGCTCAAGAAATGTTTGTTCAATGAATAAGTGAAAACCTGCTAACCTAAATAGTCATTTACCAATACTGCACATTTGAGAAATTATGGTAAAACTTCTGTAAACACTGCTTCTAAGTAATTATACTGTCTAATTAGTCGAGCAAAAACATGGTAGAAAAGTAAAAAAAACTAGTAACTGCACTTATATTCTTTGTATCACAAGCACTTTTATTAAGACTTGAATTAAAAAATGTTAACCTCAGGGCACCTGGGTGGCTCAGTGGGTCGAGCATCCACTCTTGATTTTGGCTCAGGTCATGATCTCGAGGTTTGTGGGCTGGAGCTCAAGTCGGGCTCCACACTGACTGCACAGAGCCTGCTTGGGATTCTCTCTCCCTCTCTCTCTGCCCCTCCCCACCTCACAGTCTCTGTCTTGCTCTCTCAAAACAAATATTTTTAACAAACCTAATTTAAAAAAAAAAAATGTTAACCTTATTAGGTCTAAAGATGAGAAATAGCTTATAAATGTAGAGATCCAGCAGCAATACTATCACTTAGGAACTTGTTAGAAACGTATCCAGGCCTGGGTGACTGGGTGCCTCAACTGGTTGAGGATCTGACTCTTGATTTTGGCTCAGGTCATGATCTCAGTCTCGGGATCAAGCCCATGTCGGGCTCCATGATGAGTGTGAAGCCTGCTTGAGATTCTCTCTCTCTGCCTCTCTCCCCTGCTTGAGGGGAAGGAAGGAGAGGGAGAGAGAGAGAGAGAGAGACAGACAGACAGACAGACAGACAGAAGGAGGGAGGGAGGAAGGAATGTATGTAGGTCTCAACCGACTTAATGAAGTGGAAAACTCTGGGCAGTGGTCTCAGCAATCTCTTTTAATAAGTTGTCCAGGTGACTGTGATGCACGCTCAAGTCTGAAAACTATTTTAAGGGAACTCCGGTACACTAACCCCAACTAAGGCCATTATTAAGTCTACTCCTACCTCTGATGAAGTAGCTGATCCAAACGATGTTAGGGGCTTATTCCACGCACTGACTGAAGGTGGCTGTGGTGGACTAATGGGACCTACTAAAAAGAAGAAGTCACGGGAAATGAGACCATTAAAATTTAGAGCTCGATAATCCCTAACCTATTTTACCTTTTCTTTCAACAGTAGCCTGACAATAAAACAGTGACTTTCACGATACACTTAAGAGAATTTTGTAGACCAAAATAAATAGATGTCCCCCCCAAACAGTGTACTTTTTTAATCAACACAAAATTGTGTCCATAAAATATGGCTGTTAAAAGTATAACACATTTGTTTTAGAAACAAAGCCTTCAAGAAAGGAAGCGAAGAAAAAATTACTATTACTGCTTCTTACTAAGAAAAAAATAAGGTGGCTAGGAAAATATACCAAGTGTATAAATGAAATTGAAAACAAACCTAATATTCTCATGCCATACCCCACCCGTCACTTCTCTGTTGAACTTACACTTCTTTGAGATGTCATTTAGCACAGCTGGTGGGGCCACCTTGTTATCCCATAATTCAGTTGTAAGTGTGCCATGTGACTGTGAGGTCTGGATGGATTTTCCTGTGGCTACGTAATCTGTGCCATTAGGTGTCTGAGCTGAAGGTAGTCTGATTGAAGGTGGTGGCTGTTTCGAAGACTGTGTCGTAGTTTGAAGTGGACTCTGGACTGGTTTATGAGTCTGGCCCGGAGTCTGGGCTGGTGCGGTGGGGGCTGGAGCAGAGATGGGGACGAGGGCTGGAGCTGAAGGTGGGGCGGGGACTAGGGTCGGGGCTGGGGCCGGGGTCGGGGTCGGGGTTGGAATCGGGGTTGGGCCGGCTGGGGCTGAGGCAGCTGGGGTTGAGGTTGAAGCCGGGGCTAGGGCAGAAGCAAGTATGGGAATGGAGGCTGAGGCGAGGATGGGCGCTGAGGCTGGGGCTGTGGCGAGGATGGGGACAGAGGCTGGGGCTGTGGAAGAGACGGTAGCTGCAGCTGAGGTGGAGGGTGGGACAGGAGCGGAGGCCGAGGCTGGGAGTGGAGACGAGACTGCAGTTAGGCCTGGGGCTGGGCCTGGGGTTGGGCCTGGGGCTGGGGCCGAGGCTGGAGCTGGAGCTGGAGCTGGAGCTGGAGACTGGGCCTGCTGGGGTCCTGTAGCTTGTTTTTTGGCAAATCTTGGAGGAAGCTTAGAAGTCTGACTTCTTCCCTTCTCATTTGCATTCTTTTTGTTCCAGACCTTAAAAAATTGTTAAGAAACATTTTTGTCAATAATGTAGCTGAAAGTTAATGGTCTGTGAATATCTCTAACAAGATCTACTAATTTAGTCCCTTTAGTTTTCAAAATAGGTACTTGATAGAGCAAAAATATCAAAGCTGCAATGAGATTTTAAATTATGAAAAGCCAAGATGTTACTAGGGACAAAAGACAAATATGTATTATACATTCTTGATATACAGTTTCATAATCTCTTTCACAATTCTAAAAGTCAAAAAATTAAGGAATTTTTCAGTGAATTCAACTGGCAGCAAAGTCTGCCCTGATCTGGGGCACCTGGGTGGCTCAGTCGGTTAAGCGTCCAACTTTAGCTCAGGTCATGGTCTCGAGGCCAAGAGTTTGAGCCCCGCATCGGGCTCTGTGCTGACAGCTCAGAGCCTGGAGCCTGCTTCGGATTCTGTATTTTCCCCTCTTTCTCTGCTCCTCCCGGGTTTGTGTGTTCTCTCATTCTCTCTCAAATTAAAAAAAAAAAAAAAAAAAAAAAAAAATCTGACCTGATCTGACAAAAAACTACTTACTGGCTTCGCTCAACTTACATCTGCCACAGAAATATTAATCTGTGGGTGTGGCCGAGGTCTTATGCCATATAGGATACATTTTTATCTTAAAAATTAATGAATGGATAAATAGACAAATGAATGAATGACTTCTGAAAATATCTAGTCCCAAGGGCTATATTCAACTGAACTCAATATTACCATTCACATAGAATTTTTACAGTGTTTCTTGTTTTTGGGCCTTCTCATTTGTCAGAGCTTATTATCACTAAGATCTATATGTTTTATTTATTTTTATCCTGTGTCAGCATTTAGCAAAATGGGTGTCTGGGTTGATTTAAATGGGGTAACTTACCGTGATGCATACTGTGTGTTTAAATGAACTAGTTTAGATTATAATCAAAACTTTTACAGGTCAAGAATCTGCAATTTATTGTATCATGGCAGGTGTCTTCAAGAGATTCCCAAGATAATTTAAAATTAACTAGCTCTGCCATGAAGTAAGATGGGACAAATAAGATGACCAGTACTGAAACATGAAACATTCCTGAATGAAAGATGGTCTTCTCTACGGCAAATAATGAGCTACGGTGATTACATTCTATTTAACATTTACCTCAATTCTGGTTAAAAACAATTTAAAGTTGTGACAATCAAAGCCATTTAGAACACATGAATAAATGCAGCCTTGATATTATAGGTAGATAGAAACCTTTTGATTATTTGCTAATATATTTTGGGCAACAATCTAAGTATCTAGTAACAAACTGAAACACTAAACCTGTATGATTTGTTCTTCCTTCTTTCGACGTTCCTCATCCTGTAAACGTTTTTGTTGTTTTTTGGAAACCACTTCCGTAAAACCATCATCATTCAAATTTGACTGGGGGTCTTCAACTACCGTTACTTCAGGATGGTCGTCAATTATAACAACACCTATGGGTACGGAAAAAGATTTAAAATGATATTTTGTTTTTCAAATGAAAAGATAAACACATGTTTAATCCAATAGTGAAGAAAGAAAGAAAGAGAATAAAAGAAAGGCAAAGCAAAAATCTTGTTCTGATAATCCACAGTATAACCCAATTCCCAAACCATAAAGTAGCCATTTGTTACTAAGATTTGAAGAGACTTAATAGATACATGATTTCATAAATAAGGTTAAATTTTTTTTTTGACTTTTTGAAGTCCCTGAATGATATGCATCTTTTTTTCCCCCAGCAATACAGTGGTGTTATCTTATAAAACACTCTACTATCTTAGTCAAATCACGTAACCTCTAATTCTCCCAGGATCCAATCTGTATCGCGCTATAGGCATCTACATAGCACTTTACTTGTATCTAACCATTATCTAAGAGGTGGATATTACTATTGTTTCTCCTTTTCAAAACACGAATAAACTCTCGAGAAGCTGACATGCTAAAGGTGAGCTGGTGAATAGCCAAGCTGGTCTTATGACTCTTAATGCCTGTTTTATGCAGACCGTTGTCTACAACGTGTAGTTGGTTAAAAACAAACAAAATGTATGTGAAAGTTCTACGTGAATGTAAAGTAGCACAGATGTACGCCAAGTCATAATAACCTTGCAGATTAGTAATTCAAGATGTATTTTCAACTCATTGTCCAACTAACAATTATTTGGTCTATCTTCCTAAAACTATACATCCTAGAAAGTGTAAGAAATCTAGATCTCTTAAGTTTATTTACTTATTATTTGAGAGGGAAAGAGCACGAGTGGGGGAGAGGGGCAGAGAAAGAGAGAGGAAGAGAATCTCAAGCAGGCTCCAACATGGGGCTCAAGTAACCTTGAAATCACAACCTGAGGCGAAATCAAGAGTCGGATGTTCGACTGACTGAGCCAGCCAGGCGCCCCAAGATCCCTTAAATTTAATATTTAAAAGAAAACTTAAAATAGGTCAGGCAATGCAACTTGTGGTTGCAGGTATGTTTCCAAAATAAATATGAGAAAATGGTGAGGCTGGGAAGCCTGGGTGGCTCAGTTGGTTAAGCATTCGACTTTGGCTTAGGTCATAATCTCATGATTCAGGAGTTCAAGCCCCACATCAGGCTGACTGCTGTAAGCCCTGAACCCGCTTTTGGAGCCTCTGTCCCCATCCCCATCCCCGCTCTTCCCCCACTCATGTTCTCTCTCTCACAAAAATAAACATTTAAAAAAGGGGGAGGGTAAGGCAATTCAAGTAAGTTATGTTAATTTGTAAAACATATACATCTTAATTGGGGAACACAAAACAAAAATATGAATTTGCTTGGGAATGATACATATACAACTCAGAAAGGTGATAACCTGTGAGGGATGGCAAGAGGGTATCATCCGGGAGTGGTTTGTAGGGAATCCACTTGCAAACAATTCTCTTTACATAGCTAAAATTTCCACTTATGTGAATAGTGACAGGAAAACAAAAATACTAAGACCGGCTCCTATTTAAAACCTATTACTGTTCTTGTTTTTCTGTTTTACAAAATTTTAAGTAATCTCAGGGACGCCTGGGTGGCTTAGTTAAGTGTGTGACTGACTCTTGATTTCGGCTCAGGCCATGATCTCATGGTTTGTGAGTTTGAGCCCTGTGTCGGGCTGTGTGCTGACAGTTCAGAGACTGGAGTGTGCTTTGAATTCTGTCTTTCCCTCTCTGTCTGCCCCTCCCCTGCACATGCTCACTTGCTCTCTCTCTCAAAAATAAACATTAAAAAAATAATAATACAATAATGTAAGTAATCTCTACATCCAACGAACGTGAGGTTTGAACCCACGACACCAAGGTCAAGAGTTGCACGCTCCACTGACTGAGCCAAACTGGCACCCCATGTTATTTTGCTTTTCTAATAAAACCTTGATTGGCTCTGATTTATCTATGATACTTCTACTATGTGGGGTTTTAAGTCCTTTACAAGATTAACTCTGAAATGGAACAGCACTCATTTCAATGAAAGGTCTTAGACAAGTCACTGGATGCCGTGCCGTCCATTACATCACAGTGGTAAAGAGACCTTCAATTGTAAGTTCATCTCAGTCTCCCACTTAGACTACATCGTGTGTGTGTAAAGCTTTTCTTCATAGCCATGCCACCACTCATTACTTTAATTTTCTTGCCAAAGACCTTTTTTAGAATCCTCTGAAGAGCTCGTTTGCCCAACTACAGGCAACCTCTATAGAAATCTGAATAATACTTTGTTTTCAACACCCTGTTCTTACCTGGTGCTTTGTAACATTTTGGGCTAAAGAGAAATTACTTAAATGTTATTAGGAAAACAACCTAAGGATGAGTGTATCTTAATGAGTTTTAAAGATGAACAGCCTGGGTGCCTGCGTGGCTTAATCAGTTAAGCAGCCAACTCTTAACTTCAGCTCAAGTCATGATCTCACAATCGTGAGACAGAGTCTCACACTGGGCTCTGTGTTGGGAGTGGAGGCTGCCTAAGAGTCTCTTTCTCTCCCCTCGATCGTGTGTGCACTCTCTCTCGAAAAATAAAAATGAATAGCTCAATTTCCAACCACCAATTCAGAAATGCAATGGAGTTCTCACCTTTTTAAGTCTTAAGCCAATAATATAATAGTTCTCTGGAAGACGGAAAACTGGTAAACAAGTATTTGGGAAGGTAAGTCTGCCATGTTTTGTGGACTTTTTATAATCTTCATTTGTCATTTTGCAAATACGGTGTCTAGGCTCTCCTCTCTCTTATGGACCACCACAAGGCTGGCATCCAAACTTCCTGCGGGTCTACTTTGTTCTCTCTGTATCAGTGCTTTTTAACTTGAGTGCTATCAGCATTTTGAGCTGCCCGTCCTGTGCACTCTGGGAAGTTTAGCAGCACCCTGGACCTATACCTACTAAGATGTCAGTAGCGTGCAGCCCCCCTGCTATGACAAAACGTTCTCCAGAGATTGCCAGACATCCCCCGGGGTACAAAAAACACTGCTGTTGAGAACCACTGCTTTACATAATCTAACTAAAAAAAAATTTTTTAAATATAACTTATTGTCAAATTGGTTTCCGTAATCTAACTAGAAATTCTTAAACACACGATTAAACCAAGTTTCTGTCTTTCCTACGTGAATCCTAAAATGGTACTCTAGAACAGTAATTCTCAAATATCTGCTTACATCAGAATCACCCGGAGAACTTGTTAAAACACAGACTGCTCCAAGAATTTTTATTCAGTACATCTGAGGTAGATTTTGTATTTGTCACAAATTTCTAGGTGATGCTGGGACCACATGTGGAGAGCTATTGATTTAGAAACGATAATGCCAAGGGCCTGGGCCCAAAGAGTTTCACAGTTTAAATGACCATTAAATAGAAGAAAAGTCTAGTCTTTATTTTTAATACTGGAATAATAGTACCTAACTTTCCCATTATTACTATGTGGTCTTAGCAGATCTCAATTTTACACAATACTCCCTGCTTAAGTCTCATCTGAATGAATGGCAAATATGGTAAAAATACAGGCGTATTCCTTGTTAACTTCCTCACCAAATATTTTCTTATTACTAGTGTTATTCTTCGCACTTGATATCCTTTTACTTCGTGGCTTTCTGAAAGTATTTACCCAGAGCAACACTGCCTCCCATCCTATTATTTATTCTGTATTCACCATATCTTAGAAACCAAATTTATAAAGCATACGGAACAGAATTAAGATCTTTGTTTTCTATGTTTTCCTATACCTGTTTGGCAAGGTAGAGTGGTTAATTTTCCCATTAACCTTTTTTATGAAGAATAGTGAAACCCTATGGATTATCTTTAACAAGAACTTTGTTAAGTATTCAAGGCTGTGCTAAAACCTGGTGTTACGTTAGTTCATTTTATCAATTAGTGATTCATGATCAGCCTCTGTCTCCACCTTGTAGGCCCAATTCTGGCCTCCTTTAATTACAGTGTCCACTTAAACATAGCAGATGATATATAAATAAAAGGAACCTAAGACATACTTGCATAATTGTTGAGATCAAACTGTGACAGTGCATCTGCTTTCTCTTTGGGTTTTTTGGGGCCTGATTTGGGGTCTTCTCTTTTTTTCCCTGTCGAATCTTTGGAGTTCTTCTGTCCTGTACCATTTGGTGCTCCTTCCTGGTGGTGTGCAGAGCTGCCATTGACGGGATCAACAACAGTTGTGCCCGCAGACTGGTCATCAAATGGCCTATAAAACAGTAATTTGAGTTATTACCACCTCCACATAACCGAACAAATGAAAAACGATTACTGGCCGTTTATAAGTTGAATGTAAGAAGAAACAGTGGGACAGAAGACTCTAACTCTAAAACCAGCAAGACTTAGTGACTTTTCTTGAGTACAATGTCACTAAAACTGAGCTTCCCAATAAAGGAGATGGACTAGCTCCCATGAGTTCCTTCCAGGAATTAAACTCTAGAATCCCAATTGTGCCCTGAAGGTTCTTATTGTGTCTATCATGGTATAAATAAGCTAATCAATATTGTTTCTAGCAGAAAATTTAAGATACAAACTAGTCCAAAGGATTCACTACTGGATCTTCTCCACAAGAGGGCAGCATATGAAAATTTTAAAAAGCGCTGCTTACGTGTATTTTTTTAAAAGTTCAATCAGACTTATACATTAATGTAAGTACATAAAAAAACCACTTTTAATTCGGAAATATTTCACAATCCAATGCATTTCTATAGTTTTTGTTTCCTATCAAATTTTATTCTTGGATTTGTTTGTTTAAATTTATGAAAATACACCACAGAAAATGGGTTCACTAATTCATCTTAGCCATTGGTATCACTTGAGATAAAAGCTTACCAAGTGCTTGGCACAAAGCATGACCTCAAATATTAGAAGAAAATCGTTTCTTATAAACGGGACTTGTTGAAAATATTGCCTTTAACTACAACCAACCAGTAACTGCTATATCTGCACATTCAAAGTTGTTACTATCTACATGGCACAAAAGTCTTAAGTTGTTGAGATCTGCATTACACAAAAACCAGATCAAGATTTCCCTTGAGTATTATTACTCAAAACTCTTAATAGTTTGGTTATAGTCAGTAACTTAACTGCAGCTACATATGTTATCCTAATTCTTTTGACCTTTTAAAGGGAGGTTCAAATTCTGTGTTAAGAAAGTACTCAGGAAACACAGTTGGTCATACTATTTCCCTAAAATTTTTCTAAGTTATCAGAAAGCAAAAATATTTTCATTGACGGATGCAGTAATCTGAAATGCTAAGCATATTGTAACTAACCAATGCAGATGACTATAGTAATTATCTGAATAAATTTCTTATCAGCTCAGGCTCCAAACCTAGGAATTTGGTCAAAAACCAGGACATACTATAATAATAGTTGGTTACTATATACCAGATATGTTATGCAATTCACAAATGTCATGTCTGTAATGTTTACCAATGCTTGTAAGTACTATTACTTTCTCTCCATTTTAGTGGAGAGGAAGGAGAGTTTTATACAGAAAGTATCAAAACCTACATTTAAAACTAGGCAAATAAATGAAATCAATCACTCGATCAATAAAGGTAGGCATGCTGCTACTGTAATTTTTCCTAATATTAAATAAACTGATAATTTATTATAAACATTTTAATATTTAAAAGAACAGAAAAAGCTTAACACAGTTTAGGAAAACTGTTTTAAAATAAATCCAAAGATATTTATGTTACTGGTGGCCTTGGTGATTGGGCAGGACTTTGCTTTCTGGGCCTTTATCCAGCTGGATTATTTATTGTAGGTTTGCAACTCAAGAGGAAAATATAATTTATTCTTAAGGTTCAACATTCACTTCCTAGCAACCAGTACAGAGCGATAAAACATATGGTTAAAACGTATTCATTTAAATCGCAGAGGACACCTACAAGCACCAGAGTTTTGCAAAGAAAACCCCAAAAAGAAAGGAGGGCTGCTTGTCATCTAGAAGATGACTTACCAACAGGAAGACAATGTGCAGGCCCTTCTCTAAGTGTGAAGACTCTCCTCCTAAAGCTACAAAGTCCTAAGAGGACTCTTCTGGAAAATAACAACTTAGGAGGCAAAGACTCCGGAGACCATTTAACCTCTTTTGCTCAAGCACCCTTACGCTCTGAGAACAGACCAAAAAACTGGGGGAGAACAATGTCTGGGTCCTCTGTCTAGACTGGCTCCTCTGCTCAGTTCAACTTTCAGCTTCTTTAAAGGAACACAAGTTGATTACACTGAAGCCAAAGTACTCACCCTCGCTTCCCACTTTTTGATGGCGGCCCACTTCTCCTTTCATTTCTAGGACCTGAGAAATTCCTTCCAGATTTGGGTGGACCACTGTTGCCGCGCCTATTCTGGCGATCTACGCCCGGTCTCTGGCTAGAAAAACTTCTCTTTGCTATTTCCCTTTTTGGAGGTAAAGCATTCTCTCCGCTCTTTACAACTGCTTGTGCATTCAAATCAGCATTTTTTTTTTCATCTCTTTCACGCCTCTCATTGAAATCACTGCTTTCAGAAGCTGTTTCCCATTCCTCATTTGCCTGATCTGAAGAGTTCTGATTAGATAAGTCTGGTGTCTTGTTTCCAGAAATCTCCCCAGCAGGATTAACTGGTTCTTGAACGACATTATTAACTGGGCCATTTGTGGGCACTGCCACCTCGTTGGTTTTTGAAGCAGCCTCCCTCTCTCTGAGACGTCTGAATCTAGGTGGCTTGTCTTGTCTCGGTGGCCGGGTAGGACGTTGTCTTCGGGGCCTCTCTCTAGCTGGGTCAAATTTTCGTTCAAATTTTGGAGGTCGTTTATCTGCTGGTATAGGAAGAAACTGCTCATGCCTTCTTGGTGGCTCTTCATCGTCTGGCTTAGGAGCTTCTACCTGCCTTGGGTTCCACTGATTGTCCCGATAAGCAGGTCTTCGGATGGTGGAAGGGCGTGATGGCCGACCTGCAGGATCCCTTCCACCGCGTCGGAATGTTCCCCCTCTGCCTCGCCGTGTAGGCTCTCCCTTAGGAAGGAAGCCTGGTTTCGATTTATCATCATCCCTCACATAAGGTTTTTCTAGAGGTCTATTATCTATTCGGATGTGATTTTCAGGCTTGAAAGAAGACTGAGGCTTCATGGGCTTTTTGTTTTCAGAACGCTCCTCTCTTTTGGGAAGTTTACCTTTGCTTAAACTATCCTTGTCACTTGCACTTTCATGAATTTCACTGTCTGTGTCAGTCTCTGAACCTCGCTGTCGTCTCCTTTTGGGAACGACTTCAAAATCGGAGCTCTCACTTCGTGTTTCACTTTCTTCTCGCTGTCTGAGAGGTCCTGAGGGCACATGCTCTGTCCGTGGCTTACTGTCTCTATACTGAGGATAATCTCGAGTGTGCCCTCTCCCACCACGGCCACGCCCTCCATAAGAACCTCTATAGCTCCGGCCCCTGGAATAGTATTCGCCTCGGCCTCGACCTCTGTACCCTTGATCTGGAAACCAATCTCTATCTCTCGCTTCTTTCCAATAGGTCCTAGGGGGTAAAGTGGATTCTTTTTTAACTGCTGGTCTTGAATCTGGTCGAGGCCTCTCTACAAGGTCTTTGCTACCAACTTTCTCAGGTTGTTTTTCTTCTTTGACTGTTGGCGCTGTGACAATCTGTGGGTTTACAGTTTTAGCCACAGGCTCTACCTCAACACTACTTACAGGTTCTGAGGGCTTCTCAGCATCTTGAGGTGGCTTTTGAACCAAAGTTGAAGTTTCTGTTGAAGGGAATTTCTCTGGTTCTGGTTGAGGTGGTGGTAGAGCTGACTGTGGCTGAGTTGGCGCAGCAGGCGGTGGGACTGGAGGGACAGGCTCTTTCTTTTCTGTCTTCTCAGGTTTTACAAGTTTCTCAGGGACCTTTTCTCCCTTTTCCCCTTCTTTCTCCTTCCGTTGCTCTCGTTCCTCTTTCATATCTCTAAGTATTGGTTTTTTAATGGGACCCGATCTTCTCACAGGCCTATCACTACCCTCTTCTCTTCTGTTGGAGCTTGGCCTTGGGCCCCAACGAGTTTCCGATTTGGATTTATATAGTTTTTCAGGTTTTGGTCCTTCAGAAGATCGTGTAAAGCCATCCTTCTTTGGTTTTTCCTCAGTCCTTTCTGTTGGTTCCTTTGGATCAGTGCATCTGCTGGTTACTTTAGGAATGCTTACGGATGGCTCACTTCTTTGCTCCTCTGACTTTTGAGTATGGTTAGAGCCATGGGAAACACTTCTTTTCCGGGCAGGCTGACTTTCCGCTAAAGCTGAAATCCGCTCTTCTGGAGGAGTGGATACAGGTTTTTGATCAGGAACATCAAAACAAGCAGACTGATTATTTGTGTCAGTATGGCGAGGTCTAATGTCTTCCACAGATCTGCTTAAAAACTTTTGTACTTCTGTCTCATTTGATTCTCTGACAAAGTCTGCTTTGGGATGAGCCTCTAATTGACTGTGTTCTACAGGATAAGCAGCAGTAATCGGTTCCGGATCCAGTGAGGCTTCAGGCCTAAAATAGTGAGAATTCAGAGGCATCGCTATCAACGCAAAAACTCTTTTGCATAAGTGTATAGCAAAACAACCTCTCTAATTATACATGTAAATGAGGGGCGCCTCGGTGGCTCAGTCTGTTAAGCGTCCAACTCTTGGTTTTGGTACAGGTCATGATCTCACACGGTTCATGAGATTGAGCCCAAAGCCAGGCTCCCCTCTGACAGCATAGAGCCTGGTGGAATTGTCTCTCCCTTTCTCTCTACCTCTCCCTGGCTTGCGCACACATGAGCTCTGTCTCAAAATAAATAAACCTTAAAAAAAAAAAAAAAAAAAAAAAAAAAAGTAAATGGATCCTAATCATAAAAAACATTTAAAAAGGATCCTAATCTTTGTCTCCTTTCAAAGTTTAGTGCAGCATTATTCATAATCGCCAAGAGGTGGAAACAACCTTAAATGTCCACTGACAGACAAATGCATTAAGAAAATGTGGTGTCAGCGTGCCTGGTGTCTTAGTCAGCTGAGCATCCAACTCTTGATCTCAGCTCAGGTCTTGATTTCAGAGTCGTGAGTTCAAGCCCCGTGAAAAGAAAATGTAGTATATACATATATATACATACATGGAATATATATACATACAATGGAATATTCTGTGCTACCAAATGGATAAGAATGTTATGTTAAGTGAAATAAATCAATCGCAGGGCAAACACAGCAGGATTCCACTTATATGAGAATACAATATAATCAAACTCATCCAATCATAAAACAGAATGGTGATTGCCAGGGCCTAGGAGGCAGTAAGATGCAAAAGTTCCTATAAGATGCAAAAGTTCTACAAATGTGCTGTAAAACACTGCACAATATTATTAACACTGTACTTAGAGTTAACAATGTTGTACAAACACTTAAAAATTTTGTTGAGGGGAGATACAGTATGTTTTTTCCCTCTCATTTGAAAACAAATGAACTTCATAAGAAAAAAGAAGTTTAGGCTATGCTGATATGAAGTATTTATTTATTTAAATGATTCTTCAATTTTAGAGAGAGAGAGCAAGAGAGAGAGCACGAGTGAGCAGGGGAGAGGCAGTGGGGTGGGGTGGGGGGCGGGGGAGCAGGGAGAGAGAGGATTCAGAACAGGCTCTGTACTGACAGCAGAGAGCCTAAGGCAGGGCTCGAACTCACAAACCCTGAGATCATGATTTGAGCCCAAAGTTGGATGCTTAACTGACTGAGCCATGCATGTGTCCCATGCTGACGTGAATTCCAAGACTAAGAATTTCCACCTATAATTATAATCGAAGACTATCTATCCCAGAGTAGGTCTATCTTCCCTGATTAATCAGAATGATAAAGCATCACAAAATACACTCCCTTAAAAAGGCAGAAGTTCTAACTTCATAGCTATCAATTATTATAGATCACCAACTGTCTGCTACTTCAAAGTATCTTAGTGTTTATTTTTTAGGTAGGCTCCACGCCCAGCATGGAGCACAGCACAGGGCTTGAACTCATGACCCTGAGATCAAAACCTGAGGTGAGATCATGAGTTGGCCATCTAACCAAGTGTGTTACCCAGGCGTCCCCAGGTTCCCCTAAAGGATCTTTGTAAATTAGTATTTATCCTTCTCTTGGCATTAGAAAACTTCCACAAGATACTGATAATCAAATGTCTACCATTTCTCATCAGTGGAAAAACTATATCAACACTTTAGCTAGACTACGTATCAAGTATCTAATCAACAGTAGAAACTTGCCAATTTTAACATTCAACACTGAATTTCAGTATTTAATTCAGTGTACAGAACTAGGTGACAAAATGCTCTAATACAGAAATGACAGAAAAACAATGCATGTCCAAAAATGAAATGACATACACTACATGGGAGGAAATCAGATTTGTGGCTCAGTCCTAAACCAGGATGATCTTCAGGGACACTACCTACTTTTCATTTTACCACAATATTCAGTTTAGTCTGTTAATTTCTACCATTACCTTGCATCCTCAGGTTCTTCTGTTGCCTTGGGAGCAGTGGCCTGTTGAGGCTCCGTATGAGGATAGGGATCCGACCCCCACATCACACGAGGTTCAGAGAGGGACACTGCATGATCTCTTGCAGATCGTGCTATATGGTCAAATGACTCAGAACTGTTTGGTGATCCTTCCATTTGCTCTCTTCTCATTAATGGCTTGGGAGGAATCATTCCTTTACAAAAGATCAGAAAAAGGTGGGGAAAACAATCACTATACACACAGAATCTGGGTTATTAATTACTATTGGGACTCTCTATACTTGAGCTACAGAAATACTTTTTGCCAAGTTTAAGTGATGAACTCAAGAAACGATCAGTGAAAATTACACAAGTTTTTCTGTGAATGAGATTCTTATTGTTGCTATTAAATAGATTTAAGAATTGAGGAAGTGAAACAAAACCACAATAGCAGCTTATTTTTACTTTAAAGGAAGAAAAAAAACCCTATAAAAATCAGGTAACACATGATGCCTCTATGCATGTAAATAAAAAACACAGAGGATTACACCAACAGTGACAGACTTCCAGAGCAAATATTTCCTATAGAAAATTCCATTAATACAGTTTACTCAGTTGATCAATAATGCTATCAATTATTAAATTTTAAAATTGCAGTATATATTTTAAAATTAAGACATGACTCTCGATATTTTTATATTATGATCATACCCATAATCTTCCTCGGTATCATTTTGGTAATGTACTATCTGGATTTATTCTGATAGATTCCACACAAGACTGCTAATTCACTGGTTTTCAGCTAACTTATGTGAAAAGTCCAGTGTTAGGTGGAGAAAATGGAAAAGCTGGAATACAGAATATATGACAAAATTCAAATGCTTAAGCACTCAAAAGAATGAAAACAATTTAGCAAATAACAGAAAGCATGATTTAAGACTCAAAAAATGTTTAAATATTTACAAAACTGAAAATAACTAGTGTCTTGGCCTTATCACACCGTTGATACAGCGTCTGCCTTTAACTCATCTGTGTGCAAAGTTACAGAAATTCTGATTAAAAATCTAGGCACCCGATTTTAAATTCTTACTCTATTATACCTCTTAAAGGAATTAAGGGTACAAATGGGAGGAAGATGAAAAGCTCTGGTCTCGCAGAGCTACAAGTGAGCCATGAGACAACCTCAATTTCAACTTACCAGGATGAATGGGCGGAATATCCATAGCAGGTCTACCTGATATCATTCGAGGATCCATGTATGACTGCATCATGAGCCACCTTGGGTCAAAACCCATAGAAGCCAAATGCTGAGGGTGAGGCTGCATGGGCTGGTAAAGAGGTCTGTGTGGTGGGGGAGGGACCGCACCGCTAGATGGCTGTGAAGGGACTGCCTGTGGAAGGACACCTTGCTGCTGCTGCTGCTGCTGCCACTGCTGCTGTTTCATCTGTTCCTGAAAGCGCAGGATCACAAATCAAGATTTTAGGTCCATGTGATAAATTAGTATAATCAATCCTATCAGAAAATAATGGGCTTTTTTGAATTCTTCAGGGAAAAGAATTCGAAAGACATTTAACAAAGAGAGGTGGTGACACAAAAGAACCAAAGATAAGTTAGGACATGTTACCTTAAACTTAAGAAATTAATCAGGAAGGAAGAAATCACTCATTAATTAGACTGCAGAAATTGTTACCTAGAAAGGAAGATGGGGTCTATAAATGAAGTAGAGGGGGGAAAATGACACAGAAGTTTTCGGTAATACCCATTAGCAACAAACTTTTATTAAAAAGGGAAAGAATTTCAGGGAAAATTTGTGTCCTTTTTGTATTTCAGGTTTCATGTTATACTCAGAGTATTGAACAATAAACCTTTTCAATCACACATACATGATACAATGTTTTTGTTGTTACCTGCTGTCGCTGGAATCGAGGCGGTAAAGACTTCTGAAACTGTTTAAAATAACCAGATAATACAGCAGGTCGAGGCTGAGACCCTGATTCTGGCTCTGTTTCGTGTGCCACTTGTGTGGTCTCTTTTTCACTGCGATTGCTGTCTTGTCTAATGAAAACTGGGTCATCCTCTGTCCAAAGAAAAGGTGAAAAATAACTATACTCATCTATGAGACTTAACAAACACATGATGTGTGCGCTGGAGTGAAATTACTAGATTGATATATTAAAAAGGTTAAAAAGAAAGAATCCTCAACAGTCCAGAAAACTATCCTATACTCTCATACTGGTAGCCATCAATGAGATTTACATTAAGTTAACAAAACCTTACATTTCCTCAAAGCTAGATAAGCAAGAAAGAGATTCTTAAGAAAGAAAACAGGCCCAAATGCTTTACCAAGCAAAAATTTGTATTTGATATTTTGTGATAATAAAATATTTCAAATATGACGTATTTCCCATTGTTTCCATAAATATCAATCCTGTCAGTATTTACCTGTGGCTCACTAGGACTTATGTGAAAACACAAATGGCCTAAACTTAAATAACACCACAATAATTTTTTGATCAACAGACTACTAGGAAAAAGGAAGCCAATCAAAGTCTGACAACAGAGTGATCACCAGCTCTCTTCAAACATATAAATTATTATTCTATGTACAGTATATATCATGAATGATACCAAAAAGAACTATACACATACTTACTAAATAAATAACAATTCTGCATTCTAAAGAAAACCAGAGCTATATTTGTTCCAGAGAATGCCATTTGTCACAATTACAAAGCCAAGTTCATTATGAATTCTTTTCTCACAGAACTAGGGATGAATTTTAAAACAAAGTTTATTTTGCCAGTGTAAAAATCATGCTCTAAAGAATCACAAATCACATTTTATTGTTGGCATACATTTGACATTAAGTGTTGTAAAAGGGAAAATAAAATATTGGAGAGAAAAAAAGAGCCAAGTAGATGCAATGCTTAAAACCAAAAGGGTACATCACGCTGAAAAACCTAGCAAAAATTAAATTGCCATCAGAGAATATATATGAATAAAAATAAAAACGCCATTAAATAATGATTAAAAAGAAAAGTATAAATAATTTGTGTCGGTATAGTCCTCACTGACAGTTAAATCAATCGGGTGAATACACGTATTCACTGGCGGAACAAGGACTAAAATATGAATTTCCTTATTTCAAATCTATACTCCTTTCTCATCATCTGTTAATGAGATTCTCTGAGGTTGTTCTCTTTTAGCATCCATTAATATTAAAGTATGCCAATGATGGGGTGCCTGGGTGGCTCAGTTGGTTAAGTGTCTGACTTCAGCTCAGGTCACAATCTCACAATTCTAGAGTTCATGCCCCGCACTGGGCACTCTGCTGTTAGGAAAGCCTGCTTCAGATCCTCTATCTCCCTCTCTCTCTGCCCCTCCCCTGAGCATATGTGTGCACATGTGCATGCACGCTCGCTCTCTCTCTCAAAAATAAATATTTAAAAATAAAGAAACGAAATGTTTCAATACAATATAACCAACTAAACACAAAAGACATGAAATGACAGAAAAGGAGGGGCAAAAATGGAAAGAAGGCATATAAAAAGCCAATAATACCAAAAGATCAGAAATAAGTCCCCTCTAAGCAATATTTACTTTAAATGGACTGAATTGGACTCCAATCAAAAGACTGAGATTGTCAAAAAAGGATAAACATACATGATCTAACTATATGTTATCTGTAAGAAACTCACTTAAGATCCAAGGACAAAAAGGGATTGAAAATGAAAGTATGAACAAAGATATTCCACAGAAATAGTAACCAAAAGAGCAAGGTGGCTATACTAGTATCAGACAAGACTGGCTTTGAAATAAGTTTTACAAGACAAAGGATATTACATACAAAGGTTCAATGCAGCAAGATATAGCAATTACAAATATTTACACATATTTAATACATGTGTGTGTCTCTAACAACAGGCCATGAAAATATATGAAGTAAAATACTGAAATAGTTGAAGGGATAAACAGACTGCTCCACATTTATATTTGGACACTCAATAATGAATAGAATAACCAGACAGAAGGCAAGTTAGGAAACCAAGGACTAAACACAATAAACCAACCAGATCTACCAGATCTACAGAACACTCTAACAAACAGTCAACACATTCTTTTCAAGTGCACGTAAGACATTTTCCAAGATAGACCCTATGTTAGGCCACAAATCAATCAACTGTTGAAAGATTTAAAATGATAAATCTCATATGAAGTATTTTCTCTGACTACAATGAGATGAAGTTAGAAATCAAAAAGAGAAGTGAAACAGGAAAAGTCACAAACCTGTGGAAATTAGACAACACACTTTTTTTTAAGTAGGTTCCACGCCCAATATGTGGCTCAAATTCATGACCCTGAGACCAAGAAACAGTTGCATGTTCCACTAACTGAGCCAGCCAAGTACCCCTAAATAACACACTCTTAATCAACTAAGACATCGAAGAATAAATGACAATGGAAATTAGAAAATACTTAAGATATGAATGAAAACAAAACCACAACATTCCAAAGCACACAGGACATGGCAAAAGTGGTGCAAAGGGGGGATATTGATCGGTATAAATGCTTACATTAAAAAAAAGATCTTCAATCCAAAACCTAGTATTACAACGTAAGGGAAGAGAATAAGAATAAAGTAAACCCAAGGTTACTAGAAGAAAGGAAATAAAGGATCAACACAGACATCCACAACAATGAGAATAGAAAAATTGAGAAAATTAATGCAGCTAAATAGTGGGTTCTTTGAAAAGGTCAACAAAATTGATAAACCTTTAACTAGGAAGATTCAACTTATTAAAATCAGAAATAGAAATTGGGACATTACTACCGATTCTACAGAAACAAAAAGGATTATGAGAGTATTATGGACAGCTATATACGAAAATAGGATAACCAAGATGAAATGAACAAATTCCTAAAAACATGAACTTTGTAGTCCCTAGTATACTAATAACGTATGACCTAAAAAAGAAATTACGAAAACAATTCCATTTATAATAGCATCAAAAAATATAAAATGCTTAAGAATGAAGCATGGAGGTCAAAGATTTGCACAATGAAAACTACAAAATATTGCTTAAAGAAATTAAAGAAGACATAAATGGAAACACATCCCATGTTCACAGATTGGAAGACTTAACATTGTTAACATTATCAATACCACCCAAAGCAACCTACTCTCAAAATCTTAATGGCATTCTTTACAGAAGTAGAAACATCCATCCTAAAATTCACATAGAACCTCAGGGAACCCAGAATAGCCAAAACCATCATGAAAAAAAAGGTAACAAAGATGGAAGACTCACATACCTGGATCTAAAAGTATACTAGAATAAAATAAAATAAAATAAAATAAAATAAAATAAAATAAAATAAAATAAAATAAAATAAAATAAAATAAAAAAATAAATAAATAAAGGTATACTAGAGGGGTGCCTGGGTGGCTTAGTCAGGTAAGTGTCTGACTGCTTTTTTATATGTTTGTTTGTTTATTTTAAGAGAGAAAAGAGAGAGCACTCCCATGTGAGCATGAGCAGGGGAGAGGAAGGCAGAGGGAGGGAGAGAATCCCAAGCAGGCTCTGTGCTGTCAGCATGACATGGGGCTCAACCCCACAAATCGTGAGATCATGACCTGAGCTAAAATCAAGTGTCATATGCTTAATGGACTCCATCCTGAGCATGAAGCCTGCTTAAGATTTTCTATTTCCTCCCTCTGCCCCTCTCTCCCGCTCACATGTTCTCTCTCTTTGAAATAAAATAAAAATAAAAGCATACAGTAGTAAAAACAGTATGATACTAGCATAAAGTCAGGCAGAAAGGCCAATGGGAAAGAACTGAGACCCCAAAATAAACCATCGCATACATGGTTGAACGATTTTAGAAAAGGCTGCCAAGACCATTCAATGGGGGGAAAGAACAGTCTTTTCAGCAAATGGTACTGGGAAAACTGAATATCCACATGCAAATGAGTAAAGCTGTACCCTTACCTAACAAAATGTACAAAACTGAACTCAAAATACGTCAAAGATGTAAATCTAAGACAAAGCTATAAAACCCTTAGAAGAAAACACAGCAAAAGCTTCATATTAGATTTGGCCATGACTTTTTAGACTTCACGCCAAAGGCAGAGACAACAAAAAAATAGACGGATTTCATGAAAATTTTAAAGGTTTTTGCGTGAAAAGAATATCCAGAGTGAAAAGGCAACCTATGTAAAGGGAGATGATATTGCCATATCACATATCTGATAAGGGATTAACATCTAGAATGTATAGCCAACTCCTAAAACTTAACAATCTGATTCAAAAATGGACAAATGACTTGAACATTTCTCCAAAGATCTACAACTGGCCAACACACACATGAAAAGATAATAATACGTGGCATCACTAACTGGGAAAAGGCACGGCGAAACTACAATGAGATACCACCTCATACTCATTAGAAGGCTACTATCAAAAAAATCCCAGAAAGTAACAGATGTTGGCAAGGACATGGAGAAACTGGAACCCTTGTACACTGTTGGTGGGAATATAAAATGGTGCATTTGATGTGAAAAACAGTATAGTAGTTCCTCCAAAAATTAAAAATAGAATTCCCAGATAATACAGCAATTCCACTGGAGTATATAATCAAAAGAAATGAAAGCAGGGTCTCAACAAGGTATTTGTATACTCACATTCACAGGAGTATTCAAAATAGGTAAAATATGGGATCAACCAAAGTGTCCATCAACGGATAAACAGATAAACAAAATGTGGTATACATAGGTAATAGATTATAGCCTTAAAGAGGAAGAAAATTCTGTAATAAGCTTTAATATGGAAGAACCTTGAAGACATTATGCTAAGTGAAATAAGCTCATCACAAAAAAGACAAATACTGTAGGGTTTTGTGCATCTGAGGCACTGAGAACAGTCAACATCAGAGACAGAAATCAGAATAGGGGTTGCCAGGGGCTGAAGAGAAAGGTGAATAGGGAACTGCTGTTTAATAGTACAGAGTTTCAGTTTTACAAGATGCAAAGAATTCTGGAGATGGATGGATGGTGGTGATGGCTGCACAACACTATGAATGTATTTAATACCACTAAACTGTACAGCTAAAAATTGTTAAGATGGTAAATTTTATGTTACATATATTTTACCATAATAAAACAAACTGAGGAAAAAAGGATAATAAAGTATCCAATAAAATTCAACTTCTATTTAAAAAAAAAAAACTCAATCACTCTCATCTGGATTACAGACCTGTATTAAAAATACACAGGGGTGTCTGGGTGGCTCAGGTGGTTAAACATCTGACTCTTAGTTGCGGACCATGTTTATGAGTTCAAGCCCCATGCCAGGCTCTGAGCTGACAGTGTGGAGTCTGCTTGGGATTCTGTCTCCAAAATAAATAAACTTAAAAAAAATACACAAACATCCACACCAGAGGTAATATGAAGCCTCGTAAGTTTCTATAAGAACAAACAAGACTAGCATACCTTTACTACAGGTGTTTTCACTTTCTGGTTTCTCTACCACAGGCTCTAAAGTAGGTTCTTTGTGTTCGATTTTCTCCTCCACTTTCTCCCTTTCTTTCTTCTCCGACTCACATTCTTTGTCCTGTTCCTTGATCTTTTGCAGTTCTTTTTCCTTTTCCTGCTGCCGTTCCAGTTCTTTCTCTTTTTCTTGCTTTCTTTCCTTTTCCATTTCTCTCTGTTTTTCCTGCTCTCTCTCCAGTTCTTTCTCCTTCTCCTGTTGCCTCTCCCTTTCTTTTTCCCTCTCCTTCTCTCGCTCCCGTTCCTGTTCTTTTTCAAGTTCTTTCTCGCGCTCTCTTTCTTTTTCTCGCTCCCTTTCTCTAATCTCCTCTGGAGATGGCTGTTTGTCCACTATGCCAAGCTTTTCATCCAACCGTTTCAGTTTCTCTGCACACGCTGCCTTCCTTTGCTCTTCCATTCTTCGCTCTTCCTCTTCGCGCCGTTTCCGAGCACGTTCCACTGCGGCAGAAAGTTCTGACTGCTGTCTTCTTCTTTGCTTCCATATTTCATCTTCATCCGGCACTTGCTGCTTGGGGGGGAAAGGGCCTGGTCTTCCAGGTACTGCCTGTCGGTCTGGAGGAGGATGCTGCAACATTATGATAAATTATCAGGTGAATATGACAAATCTATTTCCGACCAACACTGGACTTCTGACATGAAGGGGGCAGGAAAAACTCCACAAAATGTCACAACTATTCCTGATAAAACACGCACAGTAAAATGCAAACAAGAAGCAACATGGGAAAAATATTAAATTCAGATAATTCCCCAAACTAAGACCAGAATAATTAATCTAGCCATCTAACATTTACTGCACATGCACCTATTTCTTGTGGCAGACATTACTGCTCACTCAGAATTTGTTGAATAAAATTAGAAGCTGTCACAACATGAATTTCAAAATCTAAATTTAGACACAAAGGAAATTTAGAATGTAAGCACTTTTCAGAGCACCAACTGTCAGAGATGGAATGCCTAAGGAGGGAGAAAAGTCCATAAAGATGCAAAACTGTGTCACATGAGCCCTGAGAATATAAAGGTACCATTACAGGGAAAAAACACACCCAGAGATGCTAGGTGAAGAAGAGGAGACCCCCCTACTGCTGACATGTCAAAGGAGGGAAGATTCTTAGAAATCAGCCTGCACAGATAGAATTTTCTACCTTTAAACTGAAAGATCTAGAAACGCATACCTAGAACCCATAGTGAAATGTGGGAGATCCCGTGAGAGATTTTTATGTTTTAATGATTTACCTTTCAATCGATGTGTTCTAAAACCACTACAGTCACTGCCAGCAACTATGCAGAAATAAGCAAAATAAAAAGAACACCTGAAAGTCTGAAATATTAAGGAGCTAAAAAAAAACTGTCTTAAAAATACTGATTTTAGTACCTAGTAGGGTAAAGAAGCCTTAAAAACCATGTAACCAGTCAGAATCCTCACAAACGAGAAAATAATGGTACGACAAAAACACTGGGCTATATAAAAAAAATATGATCCGGACTCTATCATTTGCTAACAGTGCTGAGTTAGGCAAACCACTTTATCTTTCTGGTGTTTAGTTACTTCATCTCCAGCTCAGAGATGAGCTTCAAACATAAAATTATACAAAAGTACCTACTTCACGCAGTAAACTTAAAGAACAATCATTTTTTAAAAAGCAACTTCATTGAAATAGAATCCACATAAAATGTGAGGCACATATTTTAAATGCAGGTCGGAGGAGTAGGGACAAATGATACACTTGTGTAACTACTGTCCCGATCAAGACACACAGCATTTCTGGGGTGCATGGGTGGTTCAGCTGGTTAAGTGTCCGACTTCAGCTCAGGTCATGATCTCACGGTTTAAGTGTTCGAGCCTCACACTGGGCTCTCTTTGCTGTCAGCATAGAGCCCGCTTCGGATCCTCTGTCCCTCTCTCTCTGCCCCTCCCCCACTTGTACACACACACTCTAAAAAATAAACACTGAGGCGCCTCGGGGGGCTCACTGGGTTGAGCGTCCAACTTCAGCTCAGGTCATGATCTCACAGTTCGTGAGTTCGAACCCCGCGTCAGGCTCTGTGCTGACAACTCACAGCCTGGAGCCTGCTTTGGATTCTGCGTCTCCCTCTCTCTCTGCCCCTCCCCTGCTTGTGCTCTCTCAAAAATAAACAAACATTAAAAAATTAAAATAAATAAAATAAAATAAAACAAACACTTAAAAAAAAAAAGAGAGAACATTTCTTCACTCCTCTGTCAGGACAGTGCCCCTGACCCCAAATAACCACTGGTCTACTTCTTGCAGCATAGAGCAGTTTTACCTTTCCTAGAGTTTCATATATATGGATATATCAAGTTATATTTTCTTTTGTGCCTGGCTTCTTGTGCTCAGGATGATAGTTCTGAGGTGTCTATCAGTAATTTGGTCCATTCTATTGCTGGACAGTATTCCATCACAGGCACATCACTTCATGTGGGACGGACACGTGGACTGCTTCTAGCTTTTTAACTATGAATAAACAGCTATGGACATTCATGCCTAAGTCTTTGTGTAAATGTATGTGTTTTCATTTCTCTTGGATAAATACCAAGGAGTGAAACTGCCAGAGTCATGTGTTATGTATGTGTTTCACTACATAAGACACTGTCAAAATGTTTTTCAAAGTGATTACAAGGTTTTACAGCCCCGCCAGCAACATACGAGGGTGCTAGCTGCTTTATACCCTCACCGACATTTCATGTCACCAGCCTTTTAAATTTTGGATCCATAATAAAATCCCACTGGGGTTTTTTTTTATTTAAAAAAAAATTTTTTTTTAACGTTTATTTATTTTTGAGACAGAGAGAGACAGAGCATGAACAGGGGAGGATCAGAGAGAGGGAGACACAGAATCTGAAAGAGGCTCCAGGCTCTGAGCTGTCAGCACAGAGCCCGACGCGGGGCTCGAACTCACGGACCGCGAGATCATGACCTGAGCCGAAGTCAGCTGCTTAACCGACTGAGCCACCCAGGCGCCCCTCACTGGGGTTTTAATTTGCATTTCCCTGGTGGTAAAAGATACTGAACATCTTGAGGCGCCTGGGTGGCTCAGGTGGTTAGGCATCCTACTCTTGATTTCAGCTCAGGTCATGATCTCACGATTGTAAGATTGAGCCCTGCGTTGGGTGTGGAGACTTCTTACTTAAGACGGTCTCTCTTTCTGTTCCTTTGCCCCTCTCCTGCTTGCACACTCGCTCTCAAAAAGAAAAACAAAAAAACAAAAAACTGAACATCTTTTCATGTGGTTATTGGCCATCTGTAGATCTTGTTTTGTGAAGTGAACGTTCGAATCATCTTGTTGGGCTATTTGTCTTATTATTAGTTATAAAGGGTTTTGTTTTGTTTTAAATATATCCCAGTACACGTTCTTGGTCAAATGTATTATTAATATTTTGTAGGACATATTTTTTCATTGTCTTAGAGATGTTTTTCAAAGTCTAACTGACACTATTTTTTTCTTTCTAATTCATGCATCCTGCGTCTTATCTAAGACCATCTTTGTTGGCCCAAGTTTAAAGACTTTCTTCTACATTTTCCTCTAGAGGTTAGTTTTAGCTTGTGTGTATATAAAAATACTATAAAGAGCATTCAGTGGTTCAAAGGAAAATGACTGGTGAAGATGATGGTGACGGTTGTGGTAGATATACCTATCACATAGGGTGATCACGGAAGGCCTCTGAAGTGGTCACACCTGAGCAAAGATTTTGGTCAGAAGAAGAACCTCTGGAAAACATTCCTCTAGTTAGAGGGAACAGCAAATAAAATGTATGTTTTCGGTGCTTCAATAAACCATGTGCGGCAAGAACAGAGAGAAAAGTAAGTAAGATCAGGAGAGTAGACAGAGACCTTAAAGACCACTGGAAGGACCTAAGCAAGAAATCACTGATCTAACATATATAGTTTTCAAGGATTATATCTACTATAGAATTTAGGATGGGGGTGGCAGGTAAGCAGGCAACAGGAGTGGAAAATAAGACCTATTAGGAACCTACTGTGGTAGTTCAAATGAAATATAACAGACGGTAGTGAGTACTCAGTGTAGGAATATATTCCAAAGATAGGGATGCCATAATTTGCTGATACATATAGGCTGGATGTATGATAAAAAAGAAAGACGATTTGTGAGTGACTTCTAGGTTTCAACCTGAGCAAATGGGTAAATGATAATGCCATTGCCTAAGATGGGAGGCCCAGGGAAGAAGCAGGGCCGTACGTGTATATGGGGGTGGGAGGCGTTATTACAGTCGTTACAGTTTGGACATACCTATCAGAAATCCAAGTGGTGATGCTGAATTGATCACTAAATACATGATTCTTAAAGTTAGGGTAGAGCTTTAAGGGCTATAGATACATGTATCTGAGTACCACCAGCACATAGATGAGATGCCCCAGGGAAAGGATATGGCTAGAGAAAGGAATAGAGAACACAGCCCTTAACCCTCCAACACCCAAAGGTACTAAAGGCCCAGAAGAAATACAAATTGAAAAGAACAAAATAGTGTGATGGCTCAAAAGTTAAAAAAAAAAAAAAAAAAAAAAAAAGTCTTTCAAGAAGGACGGAGAGGTTAACCTTGCCAAGAGCTACGGAGATTAAGTAAAATGAAGACAAGAGAAGTGGATTCAGCAAGATGGAAATCATTACCGACCTTCATAATAATAGTTTCAAAGGTACAGCGATAGATGAAAAAGCTTGACTGTTAAGGGTTAATGAGAAAGTGAAGATATTAAGTGTAAATTACTCACTAAGACAGTTTTGCCATGAAGGAAAACAGGGAAATGGGGTAGAAACTACAAGGAGATGGAGGGCAGTGAGAGTCAAAGGATGGGTTATTTTCTTAACAGTTTTTTTAAGATGAGAGATAATATTACCAGTAAGTGACAGAAGAGGGGATCAAGGGAACAAGTAGAAGGGCTGTGCTTAGTAGTTAGGACAGGAAGGGCACTGAAAAGGGAAAATGGTTGCTTCTCATTTCTTAGTGAAATTAGGAGCATGCTTATTAGTTGAGAATGAAGAGTAGCGGAAAAAAGAGGAAGAAGATACGTGAGAGCTAACAAGGTAAAATCTGTAACTGTTTCATATAAGTTATACATAAGAAACAAACACTGAAATCTTACCATTAAAATAAGTAAAATCAAATAATTCATACAGACCATTAAGAAGAGTTTAAGATTTACCTGTTGTGCAAGCAATTTTGGAGGTGGCGGCAGGTGTGAAGACGGTCCACGTTCCTATTATAAAGATGAGGACAATTACAAACTAATCAGATAAAAGAGATCTACTGGAAATATTTCTGAACATACTCAATTTTTTCAGGACTACGAGATTGCAAAAAGTAAGCCATTTTCATCCTTTTCTCTTTTTTAATAAAAATACACTACTCACTGCAAAATAACTTTATATTCTATAAAATCACTTTGCCACTTTAATATGATTAGAACCTCAAATGAACTTTGCAGAAAGAAGAATTTTAGTGTATAAATTCTAAAATTCTACCACAAGTGATGTGGCTATGAAGTATGCCTCCAATTTTATCACTTTATTTATGTTAGCCCTTTTCTTTTTCTGAATTTTTTTCCTAATGACAAACTAAATGTATGCGATTTACCTAAAGAAAACAAACATCTAAAACATATCAGAACTAAATATGATACAGACTATTCACTTGCTAATACATGCATCAGTGTCACAAACACACAAAAAACATCAAGACATCAAGATATGGTATATGACATTCCTCTATTCTTACAACTATCACTCTCCATGTTAAGCCAGTAAGTTAAAAATCACACAAAACATGAATTTTATTAGAAACAGAAAAAAAACCTTGAAAAATCCTTTTTAAGAATTCACAAATTTACTCCCCAATGGCTAACCACTGCCTTAAGAATCAAATTCAGGAGGATGGGCTAAATGGGTAAGGGGCATTAAGAAAGACACCTGTTGGGATGAGCACTGGTTATACACAGGGGATGAATCACTGGAATCTACTCCTAAAATCACTGTTGCACTATATGCTAGGTTGGATGTACATTAAAATTGTAACTAATTAATTTAAAGCAGAATGAAACTCAAGCTTCCTTGTATAGCATACACTTATCAACTGTTACACAGCTCTCCAACTCCTCTCCTGTATCAAATTACTGGGGACTTCTAGAATGTGCCAAGCTTTCTCATGCTCCTTTACTCTGAACATGTTACCATTGCTTGAAATGTCTCTCTTCCCTTTGTTTACTGGCTAATTCTCACTTCAAGTACCAAGTCTTCTGCAAAATCTTTTCCAGAGAATTCTCTAAGAGCTCATTATGTACGCTGTCATGCCACTTATCACACTGTATTGCAACCAATGTCTGCTGTCTTTTCTCTTTGTTTTACAGAGACTGTTAACTACCTACTTCTACCTCCTTGAAGGGACCAGATTCTCCATAGGTTGCATATGAATTCAACAAATACATGCTGAGTACATTATGAGTTAAGTGACTCTCTGGATGACAGCCCTTTATTATTCCCAGCTTACAATGCATTTTTTGCTATTTCTCGAAGTAGGATCAAGTGTATCTGTTTACCCACATATTTCCTTTAACAATGTTCTTCAAAATGACTCACACTTAATAGAATTCTCTACTCCTTATGTGTTATTTCCCTATTCCGCATACTATTTCACATGAATACTGACTAGGATTTACCAAGTATTTAGTAAAGCATAAAGCACTTAGCAATGTTAGTTTGGAAAAACAGTTTATCCCTCCACTTTGATACGGCCAAGCTGTTATAAGGGAAAAAAAGTTAAACTTTAGTTTCTACTTGATAATTTTAGCTACTATATTGACAATTCCTGTTAAGATGCAAAAAAATTATGGTTTAGATCTAAACTATTCAAGACAAAATATAGTTTCCTTTTCCTAATTCTTCTTTCAACTTCATAATTACAAGATTAATTCAACCAAAGCATATGCAGTGACAAGGATCCTGAGTTCAACACACCTGATTAAATGAGGGTCCCTTCCCGTAGGGACCTTTTGATATTGACGGCTGGGCAGGTACCTGAGAAGACGATTTAGTGTTGCAAGCTTCATCTGCTTCTTTTCGGTTTTCAGTGTTTTCAGAGGCTTTTGAACCTTGATCCTCACTGAGGAATCAAAAATCCAGATGAAATAAAAAAGTTAAGTGGATAGACTATACCATAAGTAAAAGCATTTTATCTATATAAAAAAGACTGTTTCCTATGGTTTTAGTGTGAGACAGGGGGAGTATATCAAAGGAGATCATTTTGTGACCTGGTGGTGCTAATTCATTCAATCCGTAAACATACACCGTGTATCTTTAATAGATCTCTAATGTGTTAGTAACTGGGCTTGCCCAGTTTATCACCACAAGGTATAAAGTACAGTAGAGTAGTTGTCAAATACGGACATACAACTTGAAATATAACCTGGCAAATGAATTATAATCCCACCATTTTCTATCACCTCCACCCCAAAAGTCTCTCTCATCTAAATGCAACCAAACAGGGGTGACTGGGTGGCTCAGTTGGTTAAGGGTCCGACTTTGGCTCAGGTCATGATCTCTCAGTTTGTGAGTCTGGGCCTTGTGTCCAGCTCTATGCTGACAGCTCAGAGTCTGGAGCCTGCTTCAGATTCTGTGTCTCCATGTCTCTCTCTCTCAAAATAAACATTTTTTTTTTTTTTTAAATTAAAAAAATAAATAAATAAATGTAACCAAAAAATATTATAATTAATTAATACCTGTATTCTAGTTTACTCTGATTTAATGAAAGAGATAAGTCAAACTATGGCATTTTTTAAAATCGCAAGTTCCAGGCAGCTCACAACTGATCATGAAACAGGAGTGTATCATAATGCCATGGCTAAAAAACTATACCAATATGTGCATGCAAGCTCCTTATATTTTAAGAGCCTGATTTTTATGTTACATAACCCATATATTTCTGACTGTGATGCCCCTATGTTAGAGAAGAGAGTAAAAGCTCTCATTGTCTTAACTGAAATGCTGCTTGAAATTAAAAACAAAAAAATCAAAGACTTGATTAAAGCAGCTGTAGTAACCCAAGTTATTTTTCTCCAATTTTGGAAATATGAATCAGTTCGAGCAAGTAACAAGTTGGAAATGGTCCCTGATGCTGTCTTTCTAAGTACCTCCGACTAAACATCTTTTTTTCTAAATATGTATTTTATTTAGAAACATCAAAGTTTAATTCCTTCATTAGCTGTACTTTAAAAAAAATTTTTGGCTTGTTAGTCACCTTCCCAGTCAGTATATTCTTGGAGTAGAATGTAGAAAACTTATACAAAAAGAATAAATACCTATTAATGAAGCCTCTCTGCGTGAATGGATGTTGTATCAACGAATTCATACTGTTGCTTGCGGAAGGTATCACAACAGCTTACCTGCTATTTTCTTTAGGGCTACTACTTCCTTGCTCATCGTCATCGCTGAAATTCAGCTGTTCTGTATAATCTACTTCCATCTGAGCACCTATTAAATTAAAGAAAACTTAGACCGACTGTTTAAAAACATCTAAAAACCAAAAATGCTTAATTAATTTTGCCTCTTACCTGCCCAACCTTCATCAGCTTCAGCATCGAGGTTATCAAATTTATCAAGCTCCTTTAGTTCTGATGCGCTAAGGATGGAGGGGCGTTCAGGCTCAGAGGCCCATGAAGGAGGCGGGCCCCTTCCTCGAAGGCCTCTAATGAACAATAGGTGATGAGGGGAAAGGATACAAAGTTTTAATGCTTCTAAATTAGGCAAATATGAAAAGACTGGAATTTCATTTTAATTCAACATTAATGTTTTCCACACCATGATATACACAAAATATTTTGCACTGGGCATGTGTATGAGAAATTTCTAATGTATGTATGTATGTAAATTTAGGACAATATTTGATACAGTTTTTTTGTAAGTATTTAATATTAGACAGTGGGCTTTTTATCACCAAAAATATTTAAAATACAATAAATATGTTAAAGAATAATATGGCTAAGACACACTAATATCAAAATGAAGAATTTTAAGAAAAATCATCATTAAGAAAAATGCTCAAGTCTTACGCTTGGCAAAAAAAGGGGGTGGAGAAAATGGGAGGTCATTAATATCATGGAAAGAAAAAGGGATAAATGTAAGTGTCACATCTTTGTGATGATTTCCAGTTTTCAGAATCTTATGTCAATTAATGTTTTAGAAGAATAAAGCTTTTGTGTTCTGTCTTATAAAGGTCAATTATTTATTCCTGGAAATTGTACTGTGAGATCAAAATAATGAATCAATAATCATCACGACTCACTCAAACTACAGAAAATCTTAATGAGCGTATGTGCCTTGGCAACTTTAATCATTTAATAGCCTTACTTGTTCGTTTCAGATAAAGAAGGCGGAAACCTCAGAGGACCATGAAGAGGAGGATAAGCCATCCTCGGATACTGCTGAAACATCTGTATGAAGGAAACAAAATTGATAAATTTTTTAACCAAGTTATATATACATATGTGTGTACATAAAGATATGTATATATACATAAAGATCACTCTACCTAAACCAGAGATTATAATTTATAGAAAGAAAGGTTAAAATAAACTATACTGTGAAAAATCAGTTTTATCGGCTAGTATATAAATCATCATTCACCCTTAACAATAAGCCATCTGTAAGACCACTGCTTGCACCAAGGCTTTACAAATAAAGGTAATAACTAGGGACATATCCTACAAAGAGCTTCTGTTATCCCATTAACAAAATTACATAAATAATTATATACTGACACAAAAAACCTAAAAAGACAACATGCATGCACCCCAGAGAATTGCAAAGCCTTAACCAAGTTGAAATATTTGAAAGGAAACAATGTGAGACTTCACTGCAATGGAGGAGTAGACTTATTGAAGGCAGATTTCTTGGTAAAGGGAAACTCCGTTCAGATAAAAATATCATCCACAACCCAAGAGAATGAGGGAGAAGGTGGGTAGGGAGCTACTTGGGAGATTTTCTATGGGTAGGACATAGGTGAATTTTGATTCAAGTTATTATATAGATAGTCATCACAAACTGAGGCCCAAAGATGATGCTCTCTATGGGAACTTGGATTTGAAAGCCAAGTTTAGGAAAAGTTATTAGATTATGAAGACACATCATGAGGGATTTATCTTATGATATGAAAAGGAAGATAAGATGTCAAGGGGTGCTTATAACCAGGTCAAAATATTTATAAGAAAGAAAAGAAGAACAAAGAGAGATAAAGAGAGAGGCAGGCAAACAGACTGTATTACCTTAAAATATATAATCTATATTCTGAGACTTATTAGCTTTTCTTAAAAAAAAAAAAAAAGTTAGGTGCAGAAATTACTTTGTACTTGAAGAAAGGCTATGTTTATATGATCGTGTTGTCTAAAGAAGAAATTTCTAAGTAGGGTTAGAGCAAAGTTAATTAAGTTAAGCATAGCAGCTGAAGCTCAAATGGAAACCTTTTTGTCTGGGGAATACTCTGGAGAATTTTCAGTTACATCATCCTGTACTGAAGTTAGTGAAAACACTGCTGGAGGCAAATGTTCATAGGTAAAGTTTTATTAGATCTCTCTTCTGCTAATTAGTCAGGCATAGAGATTAATTTCATGTGGTATTAAATGTTTAAAATTTAGGAATTTGCCACAAAATTAATTGTATAAACAATCTTTAAATTCTCAATATATAGTAATTATTTTTAATGTTTATTTATTTTTGAGAGAGAGAGAGAGAGGGATGGAGCAAGCATGCGCACGCACAAGCAAGGAGGGGCAGAGAGAGAAAGAGAGAGAGAGAGAGAGAGAGAGAGAGAACTCAAATCAGGCTCCAGGCTCCAAGCTGTAAGCACAGAGCCTGATGTGGGGCTTGAACTCACGAACTGCGAGATGATGACCTGATTTGAAGTTGGGACACTTAAACAACTGAGCCACCCAGGCACCCCTATAGTTATGGTTTTAAAAGCTTTTTGTTTTTGTTAATTAGTGGAAGACATTATTCAAACAAAATGGTTGATGCAACTGGGCACAAAGGCCAGTTATATATAAAATAATAAATGTAAGAACCAGACTATTATTCTTTTTGAGACTAATGGTCCCCTGAAAAATGTTAGTTTATTTACTTGGGCACATGTAAACTGCCATAACATTTCATAGGAAGCTGAGAACAAACAAATGTGTAAAGGCACCGAATCTAAATTTTAATTTATAGGAATATATGGATCAGAAGTATATATTAAATAAAACTACGAAAATAGAATTGGCAGAATCCAGACTATAAAAACTCCACAGGATAACAATAGTAACAAATAAGCTCCAAAAAAAATCTTAAGAGAGGGAGGATAAGAAGTAACCAAAGATAATAAGATTCCTAAGAAAAATATCAACCAATTTCAAAGAACAGATGTTATCTAGATCGTAATTATAAGATAATCAGGGAAATTAGAACACTGACTCAATGTTTTTAGAAACTTTCTTTTTAGGTGTGATAGTGCCATTGTGGATTTTCCTCCTGGTCTTTCTGTTTTAAAATCCAACATAAAATACACATAGATGAAATGAAGTATCTGGAATTTGCTTCAGTAATCTGAGGTGGTGGGAAATAGGTGAAACAGACCACAAGTTGATAAATACTTAAGATGGACAGGAGGTATGGAATAAGGAGGAGGGTCACTGTACTATTATTTGTTTTTGCATATGTTCAAAATATTCTATAATAAAAAGTTTAAAAATATAAAGTATGTTTACCAATAAAAACTTTAGAACAAAGCACATATTAACTTTTTTGTGCCATGGACAAACCCCGTAGGCAGTCTGATAAATCCTATGAACTTCTTCTCATAGAAATGTTTGAAAAGTATTATCTAAAACACAGAGTACTATGAAAGAAAACAATTATACTAAAATGTTGTTACTACAATGTTTAAAAAACCAATCTGAGATATGGTAATGTATGTGATTCATTACATAACCAGTGAGTCTACCCATGTGGTCTAATAACTTATTATTTTTTTTTAAGTTTATTTATTTATTTTGAGTGGAGAGGGAGAGAAAGAGAATCCCAAACAGGCTCCACAGCATCAAGGCACAGCTGGATGCGGGGCTCGATCTCCCTAACCATGAGATCATGACCTGAGCTGAAGCCAGAGGCTTAACCGACTGAGCCACCCAGGTGCCTCTACTAACTACCTTTAAGTGTGGCTGAGTATAATTATTTTGCTATATCCAAAACAATATGTGATATGAAAATACCTATGATCCCTATTAACGAGAAAAACTAGGATACTCCTGATACCTCTGTGATTTATTTCCTGCATTCATAAATTAAGGAAAACGCTAAATTTTAGTTAGATGTTAATGCAAATAAAAACCAAAACTTTTCCCCATTTTATTTTTATTTATTTATTTTATATATATATATATATATATATATATATTTTTTTTTTTTTTTTAATTTATTTTTGAGACAGAGAGAGACAGAGCATGAGCAGGGGAGAGGCAGGGAAAGAGAGGGAGACACAGAATCTGAAGCCAGCTCCAGGCTCCGAGCTGTCAGCACAGAGCCCAATGCGGGGCTCGAACTCACGGAGTGTGAGATCATGACCTGAGCCGAAGTCGGACGCTCAACCGACTGAGCCACCCAGGCGCCCTTTTCCCCATTTTAATTCTCTCCTTGGAACCCAGATCAAAAGCCTCTAACTTAATGGCCTGCTTCTTCGATGATACTTACGTAAGGAGGCATCATAGCCCTGTACTGGGAAGCCAGAGCAGGCTGCTGCCCGTTCAGTTTAGCCTGTGGAGGGCCACAAGCTATTCTCTTTTCCACCACTTTGAGGATGTCACTTTGTTCTGATGTTCCAGCTGTGCTTTCATCCTGCCCAGAGGGCTTTTCATCTTGGTCAGATGTTAAAGGTGAGCCAGCAGACTTCCCACCATCTCTCCAACAAGCAACATCTGGTATGGAGAGAGATAAGAAATTCAATTAGAACAAAGAAACAAACAACACTTTGGAATTCAGCACCAAAATTAAAGGGGAAAAAAAAAAGGAATAAGAAAAAAACCTGAAAATGGAACACAGTGAAATCAAAATAGGCACACTTCTAAATTTAATAAAGTAACAAGACACACGAAAAGAGCAGTGAAAATCTAATCTAGGCCCTAATGCTTTGAAGGTGTTTAGTATTCAAAAACAGTGGCTTCCAAAGCAGAGCAGATGTACCTCAGAAGGTGCCATCAAAAGCAAATACTGCGGATGGGGAAGAAAATATTAGAACTCCTCTATTAAGCTTTACAGATATGTGAGATAGAGATTAAAATCACTGTTGGATCTGAGGTGCCCTGAGGGAAGGGGAGTTCTATAGTTACAGTAATGCTCAAATTTGTTTTTAGTCTACTATGGCTAGTTACATGTGCCCAAGGAACAAACTCAGTGACTACAGTGTTTGGTAGGTAGCCTCCAAGATGCCCAAAATGCATTTCTATCTCCTGGTATTCACACCCTGTGTAGTCCTCCCTGACAGTGTACCAGGACTGATCTGTGTCACCTACAGAATAAAGCAAAAGTGATGATGTGTCTCTTATGAGATTAAGTTATTAAAAACTGGGCTTCCATCCTGAGTGGGAACAGTCACATCTGTCTTTATCCGGGGAAGCAACACTCTTAGCAGCCCACATACACAAGAGGCATCGTGAGCGAGCTTGGGACAGTAGCCACGTCAAGTCAGCATCAGATGATAGCTTCACTGCAACTTTCCTGACAGAGGTCCTGAGCTAGAACTCCTGGCTAAGCAGCTCCCAGATTCCTAACCCTCAGATACTGTGTGAAGTTAAGTCCAGTTCAGTTTCTTGTTTCAAGCTGCCAGATTTATTATTCAGCAACAGATAACTGGTGAAAATCAACTGAACAAGAAAACAGTAAAGCTAACACATCTATTTCTAATAGAAATGCATCAATTACATAACAGCAATTAAAAATAAAAATAAGATGATTTACCCAACCAGACAAGAAATGAGCCATAAGAAATATGAAATATATCAGGTTATCAGAAATATAGATTTGTAACCATCACTGAAAAGAAAAACCTCCCCATGTATACAGAATTCTTTGATATATTTGGTAATGACAATCGGAAACTAATATAATTCATTTAAAAATCTCAAGGATTTTATATTTCTATTTTTAGTTTTTGCTTTATAATGTACACAACTATTTCTCACTATCCAAATTTATTTGGTTCTCTAGCTTGAGCTCAGAAAACAAGGGATCCTTGAATGTTAATAGAATAGTAAATAAATGGATATAATTTATAAATAAATATGTGCATATTAGGGAGGTTGGTCCAAAATTTTTACTACTGTAAAAATGACCATTATTAATGTGCAAAGAACTCATCCAGGCATCTTGTTAAAATGCAGATTTTTGATTTAGTGGGTTGGGTGTGAGGCCCAAGATGTACATCTCCAAACTTAAGTTCTCTCCCCACCCCCACCCCCAAACTTGAGGTCTGAAGTTCTACGAATGCTGTGTATGTGAAAACCACACCGGAATGACAGCAGTTACTGTCTGTCTTTCAAAATAGGCAAGTCACATATAACAATAATATTGGGCAGGAAATTAGATCATTAAATAAAACACAAATATAATCTCATTCACCATTTTTATTAAATAGAAAGTATTCTTACTTGGTGGACGTAAACTGGGTCCAGGTCCATAGTTGTCATCATTCGTTTCTTTTTCTTTTTTTTCCTGATCTCCAGCTGCCTGTAGGCTGGGAAATTCTTGCTGAAAATGACTATTCACCTGGATTCCTACAGATTTTTTTAAAACATTAAGTGTAACACTTATACTCAAGATAATGGAAACACCCTCCCAGGGTACAGTTCTCTGCTTTTCTCTGATAAATTATTCCACTTTTCAATGATGACTGTTTATATCCATAAAACGTTAAAGTTTATTTAGAATTAGAATCCCTTAGAAAGTTAAAGAACAGCCATGAGGAGATAAAAGTTTAAGAAAAGATTCTGCCAGACACTGTTCAGAACTCATTAAAGACGACGAGGCAAGTAAGCAGTGTCACTCCTGTTTCTCTTTCGTTATGACTCTTCACATTTTCAAAAAGTCAAATTCCTTTACTAGTAACTCTAAGAATCAGTTCAAATAATATTACTGAAATAGAATATATAAACAAACACTGCAACTATTCACTGTGAGCTTAAAATGCCTTCACTGAATTTACAACTGAGATACTGGTTGCAACCTTCCTAGTCACCCATTCATCCATCCATCCATCTACCTGCCTGCTTGCCTATTTATACACTTCTATAAATTAAAAGATCTGATTGTATTAGTTTAAGGGCCTGGATAGGTTTTTCCATACAATGCTTTGTAGATGTTTCCTGGTTTGCAAGTGGAAAATTTAAATTTTTCCAGGGAGTCCATCATTCCTAAGTGGGGGGAATATTACTGTTACTGTGCTTTATGGAAACTGTCTAGCTCTTCTCTACCATGGAATTGGGAGCAGCATGTTTGAAACAGAAGAGGTAAGGGGGCACACGTGGTGATGAATATGGTTTATAGCAATCTACACAGTGTCTGGGTCCTTTTATGCCTTAAAGAGCTAAAGGTACTAGGGTAATGATAAAACAATGTGGGACAGAGGGGATTTTAAAGACTCCCTTTTAAATTCCTATCATTGGCTCATACATGGGTTTTGGCACTGAAACTTAACTACCCCAAGAGCTGAAAAAAAGACCCTTTTTAGGGCCAGAGTATATCCTTCAACAATGTTCTCCACCCCTGCCAAAACATAATAATCCACCCCGTATCTCCTGCATGGCTGTTCAGTAACCATCAAACCTAGCCAGTTTCCTCAGCTAATGTCCACTTACCATCTCCTTGCCCACCTTGCTTGTTACTGGCCCATGATTTGGGAGCAGGTGCTACTTCTGGGGGAGCTGCAACCCCAGGTTTTGGCTGTGCTGGTGGAACTTCTGGTGTTCTTAAAAAAAAACATGAATCCATTATTTCAGATATTGTATATTCAAATAAAATAAATATTGTATTTATAGTAAATCTGTGTATAGATGGTTTTGGCTACATATTTACTCATAGGTGCATTTCCCACAAATGCTTTTCCTCTGCAGCATTCTTTTAAATAAAGTATAGCTATTTTCATCCCCTTTCATTTCTATCTTTTAATAACCCAAGAAGACAGCTTAATTGTTTTTAATTTTGCAAAAAAAAAAAGGAAACACTCATTATTGAGCATAGCTACCAAAAGTCTGTTTTGAAAAAGTCTACATTTATATATAATTAGAAATAACATTATAGCATACATGCTGTCTGGACTGGTGGACTTGACCAGTGCTAAGTCTAAGCAAACTCTCCATCTGGCAGTCAACAGGTTCACCACTGTACTTATTAATGTTACCGGAAGCGGTAACAGCAACCTGCCTGGTACCTCCCCTTGAGTAAAAGGTATCTTTAAAGAATCTACAGTTTTATTCAATAATTATAATGAGTTAATGCTTGAAAATAAAAAAGATAGTAGTTAAGAAACTTAACAGATGCAATATATTTCTGGTATACTGAGACCCGTAACTAACTTGCTACTACAAAATAATTCTACAACTAAGAAACAGAGAACAATGTCTTTGACAAGCTTTATCCAAGTAAAGTCAAATTTACTATATAAAGTTCCCCAAACAGGAATACAAAAATTTGATAACAGATACAGACAAAAAGCACCAAGTACCCAATTGCTTGTATTATTTTTCCAAATTACCACTACTTCACTTGGTCATTCAACAAACTTAAGAGCCCTGCATAATCCCTGAAACACAGAATGCTAAACATGCATTGAATAAGGTCATTATTAATTCTATCATAGCCTTCTTGCTAATTCTTTATTCGTTCAAATAACATTACTTGAGCACTTAAAAACGTGCATCAGGTATAGTTTCAGTGAACCAGGCAGACAGGAATTCTTAGTATCATGGAAATTATTTAACAGAATCAACTCCTAATTATATTCACAGAATGCCAGATATGGTGGGGGTTTGAGGGCACCTGACATGGTACATAAGAAGAGTTGTGATTAGCAATTCTGTCATCCGTTGTTCTACATTGACACATGGAAACACTGCCCCTAAATATTCTCACAAAAACAAATTCATCATGGGAGCCTGGGTGGTTGAGTCGGTTAAGCATCCAACTCTTGATCTTGGCTCAGGTCATGATCTCACAGTGACAGAGCCCTGCATGGGGCTCTGGGCTGACAGCTCGGAGCCCGCTGGGAATTCTCTCTCTCCCCTTTCTCTGCCCCTTCCTCACCTGTGTGCACACGCTCTCTCGCTCTCTCAAAATAAATAAACTTTAAAAAATGAATAAAACTTTTTTTAAAAAACAAATTCATCAAAAGTTGGCTATGTAAAAGATTTTAGATGGCATGAGATATCTAATACATGTAGCATAACGTCTAGCACATAGAACAAACGCAAATAGAAGCTCTCTCCAGGGCACCTGGCTGGCTTGAGTCGGTGGAGTATTCGACTCTTGATCTCAGGGCTGTGGGTCTGAGACCCACGCTGGGTGTGGAGATCACTTAGAAATAAAATCTTAGAAGACAAGACAAGACAAGACAAGACAAGACAAGACAAGACAAGACAAGACAAGACAAGACAAGAGAAGTTCTCTAAAGAAAGGGGAATAGTTTCATTCTTTTGACTCTGACTCACTTTTCTTCTTCATGCTGTTCTTGTTTGGATGCCCATCCTGTGCCATCTTTAGGTACAATGTTCACATTAGGGTCATTGCCTTTGTTTTCTGCTTTGAGACTTGGGAGGTTAGCAGGTGGAGGCATACGCCGTGAAATACCAACTTTTCCGAGACTCTGTAATCCATGTCGAGCTGCAACTAAAGATCAATAACATCAACTTTCTTAGAACATCTATTTTATCGCTCAATTTATTCTTAAAACTATATAGAAAGACAACAGGAATTAATGAAATCTTGAACTATTATTTCCTAATATTTTAAAATATGAACTTTATTTATTCATTCATTCATTCTCAAGTTAGTTAACATACCATGTACTCTTGGCTTCAGGAGTAGAATCCAGTGATTCGTCACTTACATATGACACCCAGTGCTCATCCCAAAAGTGCCTTCCTTAATGCCCATCACCCATTTTCCCCACTCTCATCAATCCTGAGTTTGTTCTCTGTATTTGAGTCCCTTATAGTTTGGAGGTGCCTGGGTGGCTCAGTTGGTTAAACATAGTATCTGCCTTCAGCTCAGGTCATGATCTCGCAGGTTTTGAGTTCGGACTGCAACGGGCTATCTGCTCTCAGCCCAGAGCCTGCTTTGAATCCTCTGCACCCGCACCCGCCCCCAACCCTCCTCCTGCTCCTCTCACACTGGTGCTCTCTCTCTCTCAAAATAAATAAACTTTAAAAACAAAACAAAACCTTTAAAAATGAGTCTCCTATGGTTTGCCTCTCTCTGTTTACATCTTATTTTTCCTTCCCTTCCTCTATGATCATCTGTTAAGTTCCTCAAATTCCACATATGAGTGAAATCATGTGATATCTGTCTTTCTCTAAGAATTTTAAAACTAAGCCACATGCCAGCAACATAACCCACGGTAGAAATATTAAACTATCGAGTTACTGAAAAGATGATTTAAACAGTTTAACAACCCTATTTACTATGAAAAGGAAAAACATGGGTGAAAACAGGTCTTGTAATCTTTTCAGGGAAGCTATTTTAAACCCCAAATTTAGTACATATTTAGAATATGCTAACTTCTCATTCATAATGAATACTGCTAACGTACCATACATATGTAACGTCCAGTTTTCACCTTTCACTGTAAACACTGGGTTCAAGTTATCAAGAAACAAACAAAACACCCCAGGACTGTCTTTATTCCGTAACTAAAAGTGGTGGTAAATACCCACTAATTCTATGCCTACCAATCTCATTGAACGAGATTCCCCTTTGGAACCACACAGTTCTACTTATTGTCTGCTGACAACAAACAAGAAAATAAAAAACATATTTTAAAACACTTATAAATGTTCAGCTGTAAGATTATTTAATTTTTCCCCTGAAAAATGAACACATACACAAAAAGTCTAATGTACAGAGAGCTGCATAAACATGGGTTTGTCCTAGCTCCTAACAGGAATAGCTCCACAATACCAATCACGGTAATAAAACAAAACCATGAAAATGATAAAAATATGCCACTTGATTTTACTCACCTGTGGTTTTCTGAGTTTCTAAAGATTTACCCTTGTAAGTATTAAATAAACTGAGTGTTGCATACTTTTTCCCATCCTTTGCTTTTGTGCTCTGGCCTGACTTCTCCGACATTTCGGTGGAAACTCATCGAGTCCAAAACCTCCTGCCACACCCCTTCAAACCTTTAAGACACACATAAAAATGAAAAGTGAGGAAAATTTTAGAATTTATTAGCTAGCTTACTTTAAGAAACTCTCAGTAAATTCAAATGTTCCCAGAAATTCTGAAAAATAAAAACACTGAGAAATGAAATCAATCTTCAATAACTCATATCAACAATAATTTCAGGACACCTGGTTGGCTCAATTGGTTAGGCACCCAGCTCAGTTGGCTCAGTTGGTTGGCTCAGTTGGTTAGGCACCCAGCTTGGTTTCGGCTCAGGTCATGATCTCACGATTCATGAGATCAAGCCCTGCACTGGGCTCTGCACTGATAGTAAGTAGCCTGCTTGGGATTCTCTCTCTTTCACTCTCTCTCCCCCTCCTGCGTGCTCATGCTCTCTCAAAATAAACAAACTTAATAATAATAATTTCATTCATACACTCCTTCAATACTGTCAAATTCCAAGAACACACAACCATATCAATCAAGTAAACTGTCCTGCCTTCAGTAACACATTAGTGGTTTATAACCACTTAACTATATCAGAATAAGAGTTTTAATCCAGAGGCTCCCGGCTAGCTCAGTTGACAGCACATGCTACTCGATCTCAGAATCATGAGTTCGAGCCCCATGTTGGGTATGGAGCCTACTTAAAAAAAAAAAAAGAAGAAAAAAAAAAAGAAGAAAAAGAAAAATTTTAATCCATACTGAAATGAATAGTTTAACTACAGTAAATCTATGGAGACTGTCTTTCTATTTAATAAACGAAAACTATTCAATTTAATAGGCTTGAGACGACAGGCATCAGTTCATACATATGGAATGTAAATATGATACGAGGATTACCATCATTCCTCTAAATTGCATGCCTCTGTTTTCAGGCAGTATGTGTCTTAAAAAACTACAATAATTTAACAATTTAGAATAAAAGAAACATTCTATTTTCTCTGCAAACATTTCCTCATAAACCTAAGGTACATAAAAACAGTATTCTATTTCATCGCTATGGATTTAATGTTCAAGAAGTGGTGTGAACTTGTCAAAACAAGTCTCTCTATATAAAAGAAGTTATTAGAAGAAAATAGTATTTTTATGAACACTCATATACAAACAAAAAGAATTTCATCTTTGGGGCTAATATATCCTAATCTTGTGTGTGCCTTAACTAAAAACCAGTCTATTAATAAACATGAAAAATACACAAATTAGCTTATACTATTTTCCTTCCATTTCATGGAGTTCACACATATCAACCTTATGGTTTTGTTTTATATTTTAATATGTCTTTAAGTGGTTAGGGTGGAAGTAGGGCATAAGATGGGGCATTCTACCCCCAAACCCTACACCCATCAATAGCTAAAAGCATTGAGAACTGAAGCACAGAGAATAGATACATACATCATGCAAAAAGTATTCCAAATCAAGGAATGCCTATGCAGACCCTAACATCATAAAAATCATTTGCCAACTGGTTTTACATTTGTCAACTGTAGAATCAGCATCACATGCAGAGGTGTGGTGTTACAGGTATATCAACCACCACATTCAATATGTGTATAGTTCTACAGAATTTACCAAAAATTTTCACATTATCTCATTTCAGGCTAACAACTAACTGTATACTATAGTTAGTATCCTGATTTTACAGATGAAGAAACTGATGTTCACAGGTAAATGGGACTGGATTTGAAATCAAGGCTTCTAGGTCAGTCCATTATATCATGCCACCTCCTCCCCATGTAACTGTAGATAACCAGTTAGCTCTCCAGGTATACGTTTAGCAAACAAGCTCTCCTTGATATAAATTGTGAAAAGGACTCACCGGCAACCAAAAGAACTACATGATATATAAATAGCTTGCTATCTGCTACCATATATGTAAGAATGCATACAATTCATTCCATTCCTAAGGTGCTAATGATGATGATGGTGTAAAGAGCTGTACTCCCAGAACCTATCGTGTTGACATATTTTCATCAATACCATGAACAAAGATGTAGGGAAAACATACATTCATCTACAATGACAAAAACAAAAAAAGGGGCAGTGCATATTTACTAGATGATGAAATTAAGATTCAAAGAGATCTCTCTTCAGGTAAGAAAAAGTAACTGATATATCAAGAAAAAAAATCAGTGGCGACTGGGTGGTTCAGTGGGTTGAGCGTCTGACTCTTGATTTCAGCTCAGTGTGTCCCTTCCTTTGCCCCTCCCCTGTGCTTGCTCTCTCTCTCTCTCTCTCTCTCTCTCTCTCAAAAAAAAAAAAATAATAATAGTAATAATAAATTTAAAAAGGAAAAAAAGAGAAACAGTCAACTTGTTCTTTCACTCTCATTTAATGGCAGTTTAACACCTTAAACCTCTCAACCACTCCCTGCCACACTCTGTTAGTGGAGACCCTCACATGCCTACATCATAGACAAAACAACGTTTTAAGGAACTCCTAAAACACAGGGGCAAACCTACAAGCCCACCTGCATCTACATCCATCTTTCTCAACAGCGTCCCTGTCTCCAACTACTGGCACAGGGGTTCTCAACCATCATGTACAACTTACCAGAAATGCAAATTCTCAGGCCCCAACCCAGACCTGCCAAATCCAACCCTGAGGATGGGGCCCAGCATTCAGTTTTACCCAGTCCTCAGGCGATGCTGAGACACACACAAGTTTAGGATTTGCTGATTTATTAAAAGCAGATATATTCTAAGCCATGGTTCTTAATCCTTGCTGCACACTGGAATCGCCTGGCATTTAAAATATGTCAGTATCTGTGGTTTCAAGGTGGGGCCTGGGCATCAATCCTTTGTTTGAAAAAATTCCTCAGCTGATTCTAATACGCAAGCAGTCTTCAAAATCACTCCAGTAAAGGGGATGTATCTTTCTTCCTATTCCTTAAAAAGAAAGAAGTGAAATAAAATATGCCCTTCAGTACATACTCTTTTCTCAAAAGAGGTTATTAAAATACACACTGGGTGTACTGTGCAGTGAGAAATATGGACAAAGAATCAACTTATTAGGCCACAAGAATACAGAGTAAACATGTGCTTTCATATGCTTATGACCTGCTCTTGTTTTTATGTTTTACAGAACCTACTACACCAGAAAAAAATATACATCAGATACACAAGATGGTATGTAAATGAACTGAATGATAATTCCATCAAAAGGACAAACTATCACTTAATGTACCTAACTGGTATAAAAGAATATGCAGCTTAACAGGGTTTTTTTTTGAAGTTTTTATGTATTTATTTTGTGAGAGAAAAAGAGGGATTGGGGGTGGGGGGATGGGAGCAGAGAGAGAATCCTAAGCAGTCTCCATACTGTCAGCACAGGGCCCGACAAAGGGCTGGATCCCACGAACCATGAGATCACGATCTGAGCCAAAATTAAGAGTTGGACACTCAACCAAGCCACCCAAGCACTCCACAATATGCATTTTTAAAACCAAAGAATTGGACAGGGTGCCTAGCAAGCTGTCGGTTAAGCATCTCACAGCTTGTGAATTTGAGCCCCATGTCAGGCTCTGTGCTGACAGCTCAGAGCCTGGAGCCTGCTTCACATTCTGTGTCTCCCTCTCTCTGCACCTTCCCCCACTCATACTCTGTCTCTCAAAAATGAGTAAACGTTAAAAAAATTTTTTAAAAACCAAAGAATTGGAGCCATAAGCAATAAAACTGTATAAATCAGAAAGGTTGATTCCACTACAGTGGTTTGCCAGTTGGTATGAGAACTTTTAGTTTAAGGCCAAAGTTTAATTTAGCCTACTTGCTTTTTGGGGTCTTTCTTCTGAAAGACTTAAGAAGATATACCCTGAAAAAGCCCCAAGTAGACTGAATCTTAGCTAACATACATCTGAAAGAAAAGCCAGTGACTTGTTCAAAATTTAAGATTACTTTTAGGACAAAGTATCAAAAGAATCCAACCAATCTAGCCTAAGCATGATCAAGATTTACCTTCACTTTGTATAATGTACTTAAAAAATATTTTTTAAGTGGAATTCCTGTTTGGGTGCCTAAAATAAATCAAAGAATCATAGCTACACAAGAATTTTCTAAGAAAGTAATAATCGGGCCTGACAGGTGTACACTTTCAGCTAAAATGAAGTAACAGGGATCAGATTTACATTCCCCTACTGAAACAATTCAACTCAAAAACTGGACAAAACACATTTTTATATATACCACCCAGTATATATGGACGTGTATCTGTATATACACATGTGCATATGTATAATTTTTATATGTAAGTAACACCAGAGCCTAAGATACTGCACATCAGGCAAGAAAGTACAGTGATCCCCAAAAGACAGAAAAAGTGAATTGAGACCTACGGTTTCCTGAATTTAGTGCCTAGAGAGTTCCCAGGTCATGGCACTCAAGTGGAGGCTGGCAGACTGCCTGAGCAGAAAACTATGAAGCTGAGCTCAGGGTGCTAGGACAGAATATTTGAAAGAGAGTTATACAGAGAAAATGCTACAGACCTGAAGAGGATCCCCCTTGAATATTCAGCACAGTACCAGTGTGCAGATGTGTGTTAGGAAGCTACCAAAGCCAGGAAAGAACCTTCTTCTTTTTTTTTTTTAATATTCATTTATTTTTGAAAGAGAGAGAACACATGGGGAAGGGGCAGAGAGAGAGAGAGAGAGAGAAGGAGACAAGAGGGTCCAAGCTGCTGGCTCTGCACTGACAGCAGAGAGCCCGAACTCAGGAACCACAAGATCATGACCTGAGCCAGTCAGAAGCTTAACCCATTGAGCCACCCAGCTGCCCCAGGAAAGAACCATTTTAATCAGAGGGACAGTACATGCTATTCACAAAGGGCGGGGAATAGTGTCTGTTCTCACCAGCTAGACTTAAAAAACAACAACAACGAAACTCTTAAATCACTGGGTATTGGAGAGAGTATTAACAAACACCTCATCTCAGCAGTGGTTAAAAAAAGTACCCAGGGGCGCCTGGGTGGCGCAGTCAGTTAAGCGTCCGACTTCAGCCAGGTCACGATCTCGCGGTCCGTGAGTTCGAGCCCCGCGTCAGGCTCTGGGCTGATGGCTCGGAGCCTGGACCCTGTTTCCGATTCTGTGTCTCCCTCTCTCTCTGCCCCTCCCCCGTTCATGCTCTGTCTCTCTCTGTCCCAAAAATAAATAAAAAACGTTGAAAAAAAAAAAAAAAAAAAAGTACCCAAAGTAAAAGTAAACACTGATCTGGAAATCTTAAAGCAACACTCAAAAGGATCAAACGGTTGTTCCCCAGTAACCAAGTCTGAAAGAAATTTAAAGAATATATATAAAAAAGAAGGAAAATCCAACACCCAAGAGAGTAAAATCTACACTGTTGCATGCAAATAAAAATTACACAAACAGACACGAAAAGATGAACCACATTAAAGAATCAATCAACTGAAACCAATCCAGGTGACCCAGTGGCCATAAACCATTGTTAAACCAGTTTTTTAAAAGTATAACTGCATTCTATATATTCAACAAGAAGGTTGACTACAAATAGAGACATGAAAGATATTTAAAAATCAAAATTTACAGAAATGAAAAACACACTGGATGGGACTAGCAGCATTTTAGGCATTTTGATAAAAAAAAAAAATAGTGAACTTGAAGTCATCAGTAGATGAAAAGACAATGCGAAAAAAAGAACTCAAGAAAAAAAAATATCAGTATGCCTTGAGACGACTTCAAGCAGCCTAATCTTTGTGTAATAGCAGTCACTTAAGTAGGGTGAGAGACAGAAAAAATAATGACCAAATGTTACAAATTTGATGAAAACTACAAACCCAGATCCAAAGGACTCAACAAATCCAAGCATAAAAAATATGAGGAACATCACACCAAAAGCACATCATAATCAAATTGTTCAAACTAAAAATAAAGAAGGGAGCCTGGCTGGCTCAAGGCAATAAAATATACAACTCTTGATTTTAGGGTTGTGAGTTTGAGCCCCATGTTGGGTGTAGAGATTACTTAAAAATAAAAAAGTCTTTTAAAAAAATCTGTAACAATAAAGAGAAAATCTTTTTTTCCCAAATTTTATTTTTGAGAGAGAGAGAGAGCACAGGTGGGGAAGGGGAGAGAGAGAGAGAGAGAGAGAGAGAGAGAGAGAGAGAGAGAAAAGAAAAGAAGAGAAGAGAAGAGAAGAGAGAAGAGAAGAGAAGAGAAGAGAAGAGAAGAGAAGAGAAGAGACGAGACGAGACGAGACGAGACGAGACGAGACGAGACGAGACGAGACAGGAATCCGAAGCAGGCTCCAGGTTCTGAGCTGTCAGCACAAAGCCTGACACAGGGATCAAACCCACGATTATGACCTGACCAGAAATCAAGAGTCAGACACTTAACTGACTGAGCCACCCAGGCGCCCCCTAAGGAGAAAATTTTAAAAGCAACAAAAGAGGGGCACCTGGGTGGCTCAGTCAGTTGAGTGTCGTCATGATCTCACAGGTTCGAGCCCTGCATCAGGCTCTCTCCTGACAGCTCAGAGCCTGGAGCCTGTTTCGGATTCCGGGTCTCCTTCTCTCTCTGCCCCTCCCCCCACTTGTCTCTGTCTCCCTCTCAAAAATAAATAAATGTAAAAAATAAAAAAAAAAAAATTTTAAAGCAACAAGAGAAACAAACATAAAAATAACAACAGCAGGGGCACCTGGGTCAGCTCAGGTTATGATCTCACGGTATGTGAGTTCGAGCGTCACACTGGGCTTTGTGCTGTCAGCGCAGAGTCCACCTCAGATCCTCTGTCTCCCTCTCTCTGCACCTCCCCTGTTGGCGATCTCCCTCTCTCAAAAATAAGTAAACATTAAAAAAATTTTGTTAAGGATACTTAAAAAAACAACAACTCTTGTTGGAAATGATGCAAGTGAGAAATGTTGCAGCCTCATGCCTATAAGTATTGAAAGAAAAAGACCCTGATGAACTTAGAATTCTCTACTCAATAAAAACATCTTTCAAAACTGAAGAACAAAAAAGGGGTCAGGGGCTTTCTCAGACACAAGAAACCTGAAAGAATTCATCACTAGCAGGACCTACACTACAAGAAATATTAAATATTAAAGTTCTTCAACTAGGAAAAAAAAATGGCAACAGATCAGAATCTAGATCTACAAAAAAGAATGAACCACACCAGAAAGAGAACTAAAGGAATAATATATGAGATTTTTTTCATTATTTAAATATCTTTATCCCAGGAATGCAAGGTTGGTTTAACAATCAAAAATCAATGCATTTCACCATAGATAAGCACACGATTATCTCAATATCAAAAGGCACATGACAAAGCCAATACCTATCCCTGATAACAATTCTAAGTAAACTAGGGCTCATCTTGATAAAGGGCATGTATGAAAACCAACAAAAAAATAAAGTCTATTAGTAAAATCCAAAAACCTATAGCAACATCATACTTAATGGTAAAAGACTGAATGCTTACTCCTGTCCTCCCAAAGATCAGGAATAAGGCAAAGATATCAATTCTCTCCTTCTGTCCAACACTGTAGTAGAAGTTCTAGCCAGTGCAATGAGAAGAAGAAGAAACAAAAGGAACTCAGAATGGGAGGGATGAAATAAAACTCTTGACTTTGCTGAACTGATCATATTTGCAGAAAATCTAACAGGTTCTAGAAAAAGCTATTAGAACTAAAAAAGAGTCTACCAAGGTTGCACACAAGACACAAGATCAATATATAAAAATCTGTTGTAGGGCCCCCTGGTTGTCTCACAGGTTCGGGTTCCTGTGATCAAGTCCTCTGTGTTGACAGTGCGTAGCCCGGTTGGGATTCCTTCTCTACCTTCTCTCTCTGCCCCCCCCCCCCCTCCTCGCACTCTGTCTCTGTCTCCCTCAAAAAAAAATCAACATTAAAAAAAAATCTTTTTAAAAAGATAAAACTACAAATCATCGAAGAAGACCTAGATACATGATGCTATGCCCTGTGCATGGATCAGAAGACCCAATATATAAGATGCGATTCCTTGCCAAATTGATCTACAGATTCAAAGAAATCCCAAACAAAATCAAAGAAGGAATTTCAGGGGGAGAGAGTGGTAGAATTTGTCAAGCTGGTTCTAAAACTCATAAAGAAATAAACAGGACCTAGAATAATCAAAAGAGCTTTAAAAAGAAAGTCGGAAGACCAAGACATTGGTCACCTGATTTCAGTACTTATCAAACAGTCATGAACACAGTGTGGTATTGGCCTAAAAAAGACTGATCAATGAAACTAGTACAGAGTGCAGAAATATAAATATACACAGGCATCTGATTTTTTACAAATGTGAAGAAAATGCAGTGGATAAAGTACAATCTTCTCAACGAGTGGTGGTGGAGCAATTAGGTATACATAATATACAAAAAATGAATTCTAATCCATACCTCCTACCATATACAAACAACTCAAAATGGACCATAGCAAAGAGTACAAACTGAAGTTAGAAGACATGAGCATTCTGGAGATCTAATGCACAGCATTATGGTTACAGTCAAAGTGATACATTATATAGACCAAAGTTGGTAAGAGAGAAGAATTTAAATGTTCTCTCTACACAAAAAAATAACTATGTGATGAAAAGACCATCAACTGATGTTACAGTAATAATCATCTGGCAGTACAGAAATGCATGAAATCAAGTCAACACACACACCTCAAACTTCTACAACGTAATATGTTAATTGTATCTCAATTTTTAAAAAAGGGGGCATAGACAAAATGTAAAAACTTAAAACAAGGGAGAAAGTCTTCGCAACCCTGGGTTAAAGAATTATTTGACAGCACACTAGAATCTGCTCTCAGGGGTCTTTGTGGTGACTGAAAGGATAGATAAATATGATCATTTCAGACAATAACAAATGCTACAAATGAAACCACACAGGATAATATGAGAAAGTAAGACAGAGTGGAACTACTAGTTGATCGCCAAAGGCCTCCCTGAGGGAAACGCTTCTGATTTGGATCTAATGGGGAAGGAGCCCGCTTCAAGGATGAAGAAAAAGCAAATACAAAGGCCCTAAGGTCCTGACATGCTTATCATGTTTGAAAACATAAAAGCTGAATAAGTAGAAACTAGTGAGAAAGAGAGTTGAAAGGGAAAGAGAAGTTTGCATGAGAAAGTCTATTAGAATTTTAAATGTTATCTTTAAAGTAATGTGAAACCATTTGATTCCGAACAGAGACGTGTCTTTGGTTTTAAAAATATCCTGGCTACAATGTGGTGAATGGATTGCGGAGAGCCAAAGGTACAAGGTGGAAACATCATAGACTGCAACAGCCTAGGCACAATATGCAGCTGTGGCTAAAAATTGGAGACTAGATACATGAGGTCACACATAATATCAACACTAAAAGGAGTTTGGAGGAAGTTGATTCCAACCCCTGTGGATGACCTGGAGGGGCTGAAGACTTGAGTGGGGGAAGTAACTGCAGATGTGGTGGAAACAGCAAGAGAACTGAATGAGAAGCGGAGCCAGAAGATGGAACTAAACTGCTGCAATCTCCGCATCAAACTTAAATGGATGAGGAGTTGCTTCTTAGGGATGAGCAAAGAAAGTGTTTCTTGAGATGGATTCTACTCCTGGTGAAGATGCTGAAACGACAATAAAGGATTCAGAATATTACATCAACTTAGTTGATAAAACAGTGGCAGGGTTTGAGAAGAATGACTCTAATTTTTTTTTTAAGTTTATTTATTTATTTGGGGAGAGAGAGAACATGATCCGGGATGGGCAGAGAGAATACCAATTCAATTGATGTGGCAAACTTCACTGCTGTCTTATTCTAAGAAACTGCAACAGCCCCCCCCCCCCCTTCAGCTACTACCACCCTCATCAGTCAGTAGCATCAAGGCAAGATCCTCCATGAGCAAAAAGATTACGACTCACTGAAAGCTAAGATGATGGTTAGCATTTGTTTTATCAATAAAGTAATTTTCCTTAAAGTATATACACTGTTTTTATAAAACATACTGCTATTGCACACTTAGACTACAATATAGTATAAACATAATTTTCACATGCACTGGGAAACCAAAACATTTTTCATTTGATTTGCTTTATTGAGGTATTTACCTTATTACACTGGTCTGGAACTGAACCCACAATATCCCCAAGGTATGCAAGTATAGCCACAGTTGAGAACCACTGGGGGGATAAAACTAATTTTGATCTGGGATAAGTGGGTTCATGTCTGAGGGTTCATGTCTCCTGCCTCTCTCAGGCAGGAGAAGAAGTCAGAGTAGGCAGCAGAAGTCAGATTTTGCAGAGCCTAGTAGACTAGGATAGGACTATTGTCCGATTTAATCTAAATGTCATGAAGAGCCATTGGAGGAAAATTAATAAAAAATCTCAAATGCTGAGTAAACGCAGGGCTGCATTCAGCAGATCCACACCTTCAGTAACAGAACAATACAATTTACACAATTAGTAATTTAAAAACTCTTGAAACAGTAAGTTCAACAGGTGCATTTCTTCTCAATCTGCCAGATTCTGACTTCAAAAACTATATTGTCACAGTTACAAAGGAACTATAGCCTCTATAAGGGAACTATATAGTCTTTTTAGTTTTAAAAAACTTTTTGTTGTTTGCATGCCATTAAGAATGTATTTTTTTTAACATTACTGTCTTGCTTACGATGTACCTATAAAAGTGAATCATTAAGGCCTGTGGGTCAGTCAACACATCATCCTTGCAAGGGGCCAGGCTAATCTCTGTTATGGGTCCAATTTTAGTATATGTGCTGCCCAAGCGATCACTCAGGGTCAGTGTACGAAAACAAAGCCTATGAGGGGCGCCTGGGTGGCTCAGTCGGTTGAGTATCCAACTTCGGCTCATGCCATGATCTCGCAGTTCCTGAGTTCGAGTTCCGCGTCGGGCTCTGTGCTGACAGCTCAGAGCCTGGAGCCTGCTTCGGATTCTGTGTCTCCCTCTCTCTTCCCCTCCACGGCTCACTTGTGCTCTTTCTCAATAATAAATATTAAAAAAAAAAAAAAAAGCCTACTGAATAATAGTACACCCCTCTTTAAGGGAAGAGAAAGTAATCTTATTTTTTTTTAAGTTTATGTTTTTAGTTTGAGAGAGAGTGAGAGGGAGAGAACATGCACGTGCGTGGGGAAGGGGCAGAGAGTGAGTGAGAGAAAGAATCCCAAGCAGGCCCTGCACCAAAGGAAAGTGCAGGGCTCAAAGTCACGAATCGTGAGATCATGACCTGAGCCAGTACCAAGAGTTGGACACTTAACCAACTGAGCCACCCAGGTGCCCCAGTGATCATATTTCTAAACTCAAGGCTCTAGGACTCTGAGCAATGATGGTCGTCAGAAACTAATATTTTTCACCAAAATTAGATACACCAAAACATGTGCATTTACATTTTCAAGATTTAAACAATGAATATACATATCACCTTGTAAACAATTTTTTTTTTTTTTTTTTTGCAAAAAAGTGTTAAGATGAGATAAGTGAAGAAGGAAAAAAAAGTTAGTATTTCAAAAGCAAATAGACTGTGGGGCACCTGGCTGTTTCAGTCAGTAGAGCATGCTGCTTTTTCAAAAAATTATTTTAATTTTATTTTTTAAAGTTTACTTATGAGAGCGAGCAAGGGTGCTCAAGTGAAGGAGGAGCAGAGAGAGGGAGACAGATTCTCAAGCAGGCTACATGGTCAGCACAGAGCCCTACACAGGACTTGAAACTTTGAGCCATGAGATCATGATCTGAGCCAAAATCAAGAGTTGGACACTTAATCAACTGAGCCATCCAGGTACCCCTTTTTTTTTTTTTTTTTAACGTTTATTTATTTTTGAGACAGAGAGAGGACAGAGTATGAACAGGGGAGGGTCAGAGAGAGGGAGACACAGAATCCGAAGCAGGCTCCAGGCTCTGAGCTGTCAGCACAGAGCCCGACGCGGGGCTCGAACTCACGGACCGTGAGATCATGACCTGAGCCAAAGTCGGCCACTTAACCGACTGAGCCACCCAGGTGCCCCAGGTACCCTTTTTTTTAATGTGAGACAGAGACAGAGACAGAGACAGAGACAGAGAGAGAGAGAGAGAGAGAGAGAATGAATTCCAAGAAGCCTCCACACACAGCATGAGCCCTATGCAGGGACTCGGGGCTGGATCCCACCACCCTGGGATCAAGACCTGAAAGCCAAGGAAAGCCACCCAGGCACCCCAGAGTGTGCAGTTCTTGATATTGGGGTCATGAGTTCAAGCCTCACGCTGAGCATGGAGCCTACAAATATACATATATAATAAAAGCAAACAGACTGTTTCCAAATGGTCTAAGGGAAATTTGGAAGGCAGTAGTTTATCACAATATAAACACCAACCTTTCAAAATGAAAGGATGACACTCAACACTGGTAACAAAAAGATGGTTTTTATGAAGGACAACCATCATAGGTTGAAAATTATTTGAAAAAAATCTGCGAAAGGTTTCCACATCAAGGCAAGATTAGCTATGATCCCTAAGATTCCTTCAGTCTCAAAAAGTGTAAGATTCTAAGGCTACTCACCATTGCATAAGGATTTACAAGTATTCAATACAAAAAAACATTATTTTTAGTGACATTTAAAATCTAGCATATTTCAGTGGCGCCTGAGTGGCTCAGCGGGTTAAGGGTCCAACAACTTTGGCCCAAGTCATGATCTCATGGTTCGTGAGTTCGAGCCCTGCATCAGGTTCTCTGTCAGCACAGAGCCTGCTTCAGATCCTGTGTCCCCTTCTCTCTCTGCCCTGACCCTCCCATCTCAAAATAAATAAATGATTTTTAAAAAATCTAGTATATTTGAAAAAACCCATACTTTCACAAATTGCCAATTTGTTAAATTCAACTAAATGCCAATCATCTTTCTGACCACCATGGGCTTCTAAGTATCCAAGCTCTGTTTACCTCTCTTTCCTCATTAATCTTATGGTGAGAATTTAGTTCCTCTGGAAAATGAAGTACAATGTCCCACTGATTTAAATAGTTAACATTAAAAAGAACCTGCAGCCACTTCCAAATAAGCATACTATATACACACAACATATGTTTTATTAAAAAAATAAAGGAAGAATCTCTACTAAGTAATAAGTAATAGTCAGGTATCACATACAAATATAAAAAGTAAACAGATTCTATATAAACCAATTTCTTTGGTCTCTATGACTGACAGTTTTGTCTCTCTTTTTCCTATTTCCCTACATAAATGGTAACATGCTTTTGCCATCTCTCTTTACCAGCTCTCTCTATATGCGCTTTCCCGCTGGCCATCTCATCTACTGTTCACTGCTTCGGTAAGGATAATTACCAAAACTCTCCTTCAAACTACAATCTTTAGCGGGAGCCTGGCTGGCTCAGTTGGTGGATGGAGTGTGGCAACTCTTGATCTTGGGCTTCTAAGTTTGATCACCACACTGGGTGTAGAGATTACTTAAAAATTACAAAACAGGGGCGCCTGGGTGGCTCAGTCGTTTGCGTGACCGACTTCGGCCCAGGTCATGATCTCACGGTTCATGAGTTCGAGCCCCGCGTCGGGCTCTGTGCGGACAGCGCAGAGCCTGGAGCCTGCTTCCGATTCTGTGTCTCCCTCTCTCTGCACCTCCCCTGCTCGTGCTCGGTCTCTCTCTGTCTCTCAAAAAATAAATAAGTGTTAAAAAAAATTATTTTTAAAAATTACAAAACAAACTACAATCTGCACGCACACATTTTTAATTGTAGAACAAATGTCTTTACTTAAGTTTCTTGACAGAACTACAACTCAAAATGCTTGATTCCCCTGTTCACTAATACAAATATTTACCCAGCGCCTATTGTACCACTATTAGGCACTACCAGGAACAAATGAAAAAGGCATGGTGTCCTCATGAACTGAGTGGAGATAACAGGAAACGTAAGAGGGTTGGAAAAGGCTTCCAAAGAACTGGGAGTGAAGACAGACAACCAGGCAAACGATGCAGTGACAATCAGTGCTGACACCCCAGGAGAAGCTGGCAACTGGGGCTACAGAATGGTCTTCCCAAGCCTGAGCAGTTTGAAGACTCTCATTATTAATGTCCAGCAGCACATCCAGGAGTGGGAAGTGGAGGGAAACACACAGCAGCTGGAATGAAAAGGAACTAGAGCTGTGCCAGACACGTGTAAAGAAAAGCAAGGGAAAGGAAGACGCTGCCAGGAAAATGGTCAGAGTAACATTTCATGGAAGTCTAAGCCAGAGAATGAAGTAGAAGGTGGAAGAGGATAAGGAGGAAAGCAGAAGGAAATGCCAATTTTAACGACTGATTAAAAGCCCCCCAAAGAGTAATTATTAAGTGCTTACTGAATCAAGCTTACAAGCATTGCTTTGTTCATTTAATAAAAACAAGAGGAGAAAATGTACTACCTGAGTGAGAAAGCATAAGAGCTTGTGATTGGAATTTAAGGTTTCAGGTGATGACAGGATTTAGAACAGCAAATAATCAGGGAATAGGAATGAAGGAATACAGAATTCTTCATGCTACTTTTACAACTTTTCTGTGAGATTAAAATTATTCCAAAAGAAAAAAGGGAAAACAAAAAAGCTCATCTGCTCTCCCAAATACGTTCTTCTCCCCAACTTCACAAAACCACTTTCCCTGACCTCTAGATTTAAAACCTTGAGTAATCGGGGCACCTGGGTGGCTCAGCTGGTTAAGCATCTGACTTCAGCTCAGATCATGATCTCGAAGTTCGTGAATTCGAGCTCCAAGTTGAGCTCTATGCTAACAGCCTGGAGCCCGGAGCCCGCTTCAATTCCTCTGTCTCTCTGCCCCTCCCTCTCACGCTCTGTCAGTCTGTCTCTCAAAAATAAATAAAGATTAAAAAAAAAACCTGAGCAATCTTTCATATTTACATCTCCCACTTCTAACATGAAGAGGGATGTTAAGTTCTAGATGTTCTAATGTAGCAATGTCTCTTGAAGCCTTTTTTTTTTTTTTAAATCTGAGCTCTAGAGATGTAAAAACACCAAATTGGGAATAAGAGCTCAGAGCTCAAGTTACCAAAATTTATCAATGAAGAAACAACTTTAAACAAGTAAAAATAACCTACCCAAAACTCCTAGATGGGGAGAGATAGGGCCAAGATTAAGTCGAAGCTTGATGCCAAAAGCCAATGCCCAAGATAACCTCACCACGTGAGAATCATAATTCAATTTTCATTATAACAGAGATAAACATCAAACCTTTAAAATGTAATGATAAATGTTATTTTAGGCTAAGAGATTCTAAAGACTCAAGTTTTTATTTTCAAATTTACTCCATTACAGTACAGAATAAAATATCAAGGACAAAAAATTATAGTAACAAAATACAGTAATAACTATCAACACATTCCATCTGTTGTAAAAATGTCATTTTGAAGTATAATAACATAACGTAAAATGTCTAAGAATCAGTGTACAAAAGATCGTAAATAAGGGGGGGGGGCACTCTGTACAGAATTGTTTCCCCTCTCAGAATTCTTACATTGAAGCCCTAACTCCCAACTTGACAGATGGTATGTGGAGATACAGGGCCTGTGGGAGATAATCAGGGTTAGCTGAGGTGATGAGGGTGGGGCCTCATAACGGAATTAAGCTCTTCCAGGAGGAGACACCAAGGCACTCGCCCAGCCACATGGAGACACAGCTAGAAGGCGGCTGTGTGCGGGGCAGGAAGGGAGACCTCGTCAGAGCCTGATTATGCTTGGTCTTCAGCCTCCAGAACTGTGATAAATTCCTGTTAAGCCATCTAGTCTATGGTATTTTCTCATGGCAGCTGGAGCTGACAAAGATGGGATGTATTAACTCCAGAAGACAGCATTCTGTCTATAAAACTTTAAACTAAATTTTCCACTTAAAATAAAAGGGTCTTGCTCTGGGTAAGAGGTTGAACTAGTCAACCTCTAAGTTCACTTCCATCTCCAATGGTTATAACCACTTAGTGATCCTAAAGTTACAGTGACATCAAATATTTTTAAGATCACATTTGCAGCTATCATAGAAAAGCTAAGAATACTACCATATGTTGAGTGCCTCTACTACAAATAGCACTACAGCATTAAAAATTGTCATTTTTAAAACAAAGTGTAATATAAATAAATCTGTTGGGAGTTCTAATCAGAATGGTAGAAGGGCTGAGGCTGTTCTTAGAAACTGAAACACGTGAATTAAGTTTCTAGGGCAGAATACCCTAAGAATTAGAAAAGATACGCAGCTATTGAATCTTCTGTACCACAAATTACTGTTCTAGCAAAGTTATATATATCTGCACATCTACCATTTACTCAATGAAGTGATTCCCAGATCACTCTTTCTGACAACTTATAATATTTTTAAAGTGCTCATATCACACAACTACTTCTCTTAAAACTGATTTGGTTAAAAAACAAAACTGATTTGGTTTAACTCCCAACTCCAACATTTGGTAGCTAGGTGTTTTCATAGCATAACTGTGGCATACGCATATTATTGGATAAGCATTTCCCTAGTCATTAAATATAATTCTGAACTTTATTTCCTCATCTGTGGGCTATATCCTCTATAGTCTACTGTGAGATTTAATTACCAAAGTGTGTATAAAGCTCTGAAAATGGTGTCTGGCACTTAATAAATGGGTAACAGTGTTTTCAAAACTTACACATTACAAATAAAAACCAAAGCATAAAAGCTTCTTAATTAACTTTTTTGCAAGCAAGTCTGTTGGATGTTATAGGAGAAAAAGAGAAGCATTCTCTTAAAGATGTTCATTTGACATCATGAACTATCCTAAACTTCAACGAAATGGCACCATAAGGGTTGAAATTTCAAGTTTAAATTTGTAAGTGTAGAGAACCAGTTAGCATCCCTCCCTGCCAAGCACTGGCTCCACTCCTCCACCATTAAAACGTGTATCTTGAGACATGGAAGCCTACGCATCTCTCTTTCTCCAACTAACTTTATTCTTCCCATGTTTCCAATCTGTCATAAATATAACTACACAATAAAAAAATTTTCTGGTCAGGAAACCAAGCAATCAGCACTTGTAGGCCATTACTGACTTTTCTGTTCCTCTTCTTCTCTTTCTCCCTTCCTTCCTCCTTCTCTTCCTTTCTTTAAAATCTCTACACCTATCATGGGGCTCCAATTCACAACCCCATGTATTAAGAGTCACATGTTCTTCCAACTAAGGCAGCTGGAGGTGCGTAATTTTTAATCCTTATTCAACAGCTCTTTCTTCAGCAGGAGAGATACTTTCTCTCCCCCCAATATCCAAAGAGTCCAAAGACTCTGGATCTAGGGTTGGGAGATATTTCATCTTTCTACATTCTGTATCCTAATTCTTGATGCAAGCTACATGGCTCCACACATATTTAAACTCACAGAGTGGTACACCAAAAGATCCAATTTTTATCTGAATTTCAAAAACTCATACAACAATATAACCAACCTCTACTCTGCCAAAAGCCTCATTTCAATAACACCTCTTTCCTTTAAAAACAAAATTTCTCAGGGCACTTGGGTGGCTCAGTCGGTTAAGCGTCTGACTTCTGCTCAGGTCATGATCTCAAGGTTCATGAGTTCAAGCCCCGTGTCGGGCTCTGTGCTGACAGCTCAGAGCCTGGAGCCTGTTTCTGATTCTGTGTCTCCCTCTCTCTCTGTCCTTCTCCTACTCGTGCTCATGCTTGGTCTAAATAAATAAATAAATAAATAGATAGATAGATAGATAGATAGATAAATAAATAAATAGATAAATAAGCAAACATTAATAAAACTTTAAAATTTTAAAGTAAATGGACTCTTTCATCTTCCTAACCTTCAGAAGTTAATTTTATACCTCCTACATTGTGGCTTCTTCAGTTAAAATATACATATATAGTCTGTTTCCCAGTTAATGGAAACATTTAGTAAGCTACAATACTCACCTTTAAAATACACTGGATAAAGTGGATGAGTACTTGCCCAACTACTTAACCCATCTTAAAAAAGTTCTAAGTTTTTTGTTCCTTGGTGACCATTTCTCCAGTCTCCCGATTGTTTTTTATTCTGTTCTAAATGTATCCTGAATAGATCTCCCTAGGAACTCTTCAGAGCATCCACTGGCCTCCACAGGGCCTTTGTGCAAATAGAAAAACATATGCTTCTGGGGAGAAACAGGTACTCCTCTGGGTGAGGTGGTGATGCACGGGGAGAGAGGGGAGAAGTGAAAGCACGATTACGACTGGGAGGCCTAGCCAGAGCACAGGACTCTGAAAGCAGAGCCTGGAGCAGATTTCAGTCCTTGTTGTCTCCTTCAGCCCAGCACATTTGTGCAGTGCACAAACGGCACAACCACATAAAGCAGCCCTACACTTTCAGATCATTCACTAGGAAAGAGGGAAGGAAAATCAATTATTAACTTCTCTAGCCACCCATTCTCCAGCTACATATGCATCCATCCCTTACCTTGCACACTCAAATATTTGGAGGGGATCTCTCAACATCAGAAAACCTATCCTCCCTTTACCTTTTTTAACTTTCTATTTTTCGTGGTTCTCTTTTCTGTTTAAGTATGGTGAATGCTCATGTAATATCAAAGAATATTAAATTCAAAAGACACGTGGAAACACATTTAATGTGATCTTTGCAACAATCCTCTGAGATAGGTGAAATGGAGATTTTCTTTATTTCACAGATGAATAGACAGGTTTCCCCTGCTATCAGAGAGCAAAGCTTTCCTCTGAAACCTTGCGTAAGCTGAAATGGCTACAGCAAAGAAACAATTACCATTAACTCATATGGAAAAATTTTTGTAGCATTCCCAGACCCAACAAATAACCTCTCTTAGGCTTTTCTGATCCCTTAGGAGCCATCTGGCTAACAAATTCACACACACACACAAAAATAAAGTACAGATGTTCACAAACACAGTTCAAAGCCATGTCCCGATGCTATGTAGTTCCCGAAGGACATTGGTGGCATCACTCTCACTGCCTCTATAATGGCTCACCACTGAATGCTATTGTCACTTTTTGCTTTCTGTAAAAGTGAAAATCTTCTTCAGAATTCTTTCAGGGTGCCTGGGTGGCCCAGTCGGTTAAGCGTCCAACCTCGGCTCAGGTCATGATCTCACAGCTCATAGTGAGTTTGAGCCCCGCGACGGGCTCTGTGCTGACAGCTCAGAGCCTGGAGCATGCTTTAGATTCTGTGTCCCCCTCTCTCTCTGACCCCACCCCCCCACCCCCCCGCTTCTGCTCTGTCTCTCTCAAAAATAAAAAAAATTTAAAAAAAGTTCTTCCGGTTAGCAAAAGCGGGTACTAATGTATGTCTTTCATAAAAGCAAAGTGGGATAGTACAAACTTCCAAAAAGCGGGGAATACCTGTACCTAAAATTTGAAGAAGCCACGTTACTTGCCTCTCAAGTTAACAGCAGGCACAAAGGACAAAACGCAGGTGACAAAAGGACTAAAACTAGGTGTTTTAACTCACAGTACAGAGCTCATATTGAGCATTCAAGTCACCTAAAAATCAAGAAGTCTCACTACTTATTCCTCCCTGCTTAACCTTTCACCCTCATTACTCGATCTAAATTCTTTTAGGGCCACCAAAGATCTCTCAGCCAAATCCAAAGGCCACTTATATTTTTCTGAACTCTGCTCCATTTGGCTGTAATAATCCCCTTTTTTAGATTATTCTAAATCCACCCTGATTTCTGTGGTGACTTCCTCACTTATTCATTCTTGCCTTCCTTCTTTTCCCACAGATTGTCTTCCGTATCTTGCTAACATTTCAGTCTTAAGCAGATACCTCCACTTTGCAGTTTATAATGGAAATGGTTGCCCCAAGTACATAGTCAAGGCTCTAATTTAGATCTCTTCTCCTGTAATGCTGCCATTCCCTGTGATGAATCCATTCCATCCTAGACTTTCATCACTTCTCGCCTTCATTAATTCTAACTGTTGCCTAATCCTATCCAGCATTCATTTCTTGTTTTTTTTTTTTTTTTTTTTAAGATTTTTTAAAGATTTTTAAGTATTCTCTACACCCAACATGGGGCTCAAACTCACAACCCCGATCAAGAACTGCAAGCTCTACCAACTGAGCCAGCCAGGCTCAGTTTTGTGTTATGTCCTAAACAGTGGAATACAAGACTACTAATGGTGTATTAGATGATTTTAAATGGTCCGTAGAGGAATATTTAAAATTATGTTTATTTGGGGGCACCCGGGTGGCTCAGTCAGTTAGGCATCTGCCTCTTGATTTCAGCTCATGTCATGATCTCACAGTTCATGAAGTCAACCCCTGAGTTGGGCTCTGTGCTCAATGTGGGGCCTGCTTGGGGTTCTTTCTCTCCACCCCTCCCCTGCTCCCCACTTGTTCTCGTTCTCAAAATAAATAAATAAACATTAAAAATAAATAAAAATAAACTTTAAAAAATGTTTATTTTGAAACATGTTGAAGGGGGGAAAAACTAACACCAAGTAATCATGTATATTCTTTTAAATTCACTTATTTAGGGGTGCCTGGGTGGCTCAGCTGGATGAGCGTCCCAACTTCGGCTCAGGTCATGGTCTCAGTTTGTGAGTCTGAGCCCCGCATTGGGCTCTCTGCTGTCAGTACAGAGCCTGCTTGGGATCCTGTCCCCTTCTCTTTCAGCCCCTCCCCTGCTCACTCTCTGTTTCTCTCAAAATAAGTGCACTTAAAAAAATAAATTCACTTATTTAAAAGACAGTAACTTGAATTAAAGAAAATATTAAAATAGAAGGTTTGAAGATCTTAAAAGACATGAATGTCTTAAGGTTGGGAAATACTGGCCACTGGGGAATCCATGTTGTATGGAAGTTACACGTTGTATGGAAGCTCTGGGTCAATGATTCGAATCCCATATACTAAGTAACTTTGAAAGAATTACTTAAACCTCTTTAAATCCCAGTTTACTAGTTGTGTAACAAGGACAAAATAATCTACCTCCTAGGCTTACTGTATAGATCGAAAAAGATAATCTACAAAATTACCTTAGCTCAGTGCTTGGCATGGAAAGTGCTCAACAAATATCAATAATTGCAATTATTCTTTTTTTTTAATTTCTTTTTTAGTATTTGGTTTTTTGTTTTTTGTTTTTTTTAGAGAGACAGAGTGCAAGTGGAGGAGGAGCAAAGAGAGAGGTAGACACAGAATCTGAAGCAGGCTCCATCCAGGCTCTGAGCTGTCTGCACAGGGCCCAACACGGGGCTCAAACTCACGAACAGTGAGACCATGACCTGAGCTGAAGTTGGACGCTCAACCGACTGAGCCACCCAGGCGCCCCAGTAATTGCAATTATTCTTCATCTCTCTTGGCCATCATGCCTTCACTTGTAATCAACTAGGCACCTGATCTATATTATAGACAATGTTCATATATGGATTTTCTGCCCCAAATTTCCCTTTTCTGCTTGTATGTCTTTATTTTTATCTTCTGGTATAAATCCAAAGATCACATGTCAACTTTTAACATTAATCCTTAAAACTGTGAGCATCTTGGCAGTAGGAACCAAAAGCCATATTCCTCTGACTCACTACGCCTTACAAAATTAAAAGAATCTTTAACGTTTGTTGAATCAATCTAAATTTTAGAAAGGAAAATCGGATGCAAACAAATCTCACAACGCACAGTACATAAACATAAGCTATGTGAAAGCATCTTATGCTATTCTCATGGAGAGGTGGGCAGGGTGGGGGGAGGGAATGACAGGGTATTATTTTGCTCTACTAAGATATCTGTCAGGTGAATCTTAGTTGGTGGGTCTAGTCTTCTATTTTCTAATCTCATTCACTCAATAATAAAACCTAGGTATATGCCAACCACCATACAAGGTGTGGAAGATATGGAAACAGTCTAGTAAAGGAAAACACACTAATATTGGAACACAGGTAAAAAGAAAATTACTACATAATATGCTATGTAAATAATACCCAAGTGGTTTTTTTTATACTAGATGTGCTCCACAAATGTTAACTACATCCCATCCTCCCTTAAGGCAGAGCACCTAGGGGTGAGAACATTACATCACATTGACAGTAATAATTTTATTGCTATCTTGTGTTGACTCTACGTATACTAACCATATAAAAGTTTTTGTCTGCCAACTAGACAACTGTTGAAATTCAGTAATTGTTTGATCTGATTTGCCGGCAAACATGTACACACACAGGCCCTAAAACATGACTGGCATTCTGTTAATCTAGAGCAAAATGACGACTAATGTAACTGGTGAAAAGATCAGTTTATATTTAACCTTTCTGGGACTGGGAAAAAACACTATAGAAAATACACTGAAGTTACCCTCTCGAGAATATTTTCACCCACAAAGATGTCCTGACTGACGCAGCAAAGGCTTGAGAAATTTAAAATGTTATGACTCAGAAAACTAACATTAATTCTCAAGCTTCTAAACAACAGTTAACAGTTAACATAGACGGAGATAAGCTATCATTGCGTTACCCTATTCATAAACTGATTCTCACTTTGCTGAAAGTGTATCAGTCATAACTCAGTGAGACACAACTTCTGGATCTCCTTCACTGTTAAGAATAGGCTTTTGTACCAATTTGTGTAACATTTTATCAATCATCAATCCTTGTCTTACACAAATTTGGCATAAACAGCATCTGAAACAGAAGTTACTCAACTGGCTTACAAATTGAAGTGGGGGGGGGGCAAAAGGAAACCACTTGGAGGGAGAGGGGGATATAATATAATCTTCAAAGACATTTTACCAATACGGGTGGTGGGGTGGCATTAAGGGTAAGGGAGGGAATGAGTCAGAACTTCTGTATTTTCAGCTGTGCTCAACATACTGAACCCAGGGTTACTGACTGTAGAGCATGAAGAAATCTTTAAGAACAAAATCTAGCACGGAAGTGTAAAAAGAAAGAAAAACTATTTAAATACGCAAAGAATACATACTCCATTCTAAGACTATACAGATTACTTACTGTTTATGGCAATATTCTGCCAGTCTACTATTAGTTGGCCTTTTACTGTATCCTGAGCACAGTAACAAGCCCTTTACACACATGATCTTTGTTAATCCTGCAGCAAACCTTAGAGGGAAGTACTATTATCATCACCTCCATTTTACAGATGAGGAAATATTCTACCAACAGTATAGGCCAGATCTCAAAATTTAAAGATTATGTCATACTACCTAGTCAAGGGTTTTAACCAACTGGCCTTTACTAGAAAAGGGGAGAAAAATTAGCTTCTATCCCATCCCCAAAGTAGTTACAACCATTTTTTTTTTAACCTTGCAACACTTTCACCATTGTGTGCAACAATGTTTCTATACTGAAATCGAGCAAAAGAAAAAACTAGGTTAACAATGCTACATCTTCAGTTACCACAGTTGCTAAAATTACAAGAAACAGGGAGGCAGTTTGATGGCCTTACAGCATCCCCTTTCGATTTAGACAGTCTGGGTTTGAATCTCTACCGCAACACGGTAACTGTCTGTGACCTTGGTCACATTAATATCTCTGATTTTATCTCATCTGTAAAATGGGGATGATAATAAGAGCACCTCCCTCAAGTACCAGCTGTAAGATGAGAAAAGATAATGTACATAAAGAGCTCGTTACTGTGCTCAGTACACAGTAAAAGGTCAACTAATGGTGGAGGGAAAACAGCCACATATGTAAGCTCACCAAACCAAAATATACAAGTAAAAAGCCTGCATTCTGACAAGCCCACTATAAAAAATCAAATTACTATTTGACCACACGCCAAAGACAAAATTCAAAGTCAATCCATTCCTAATTTTCTTAGAGGATCAATGCATTTGAGGTGGGCCAGAAACGATGCTGCAGTGCATCTGACACACACCTAAAAATGGCTCCAGTCGGAGTAGCATCTTAATCACCACCAGAGGAGGTTAAATCTACTTTTTAACAAATGCTGGAGTTCGGCTCGGTGGGCGCTTAAGTATCACGCCATCGTGTTTATTTGCAGGAGGAAGCTATCGAGCACTGGAGCAAGAATCCTGATTTTTCTGGTGCATTCCAAAGGAAAACCTTCCAGCACAGCCGCCTACTGTACAATTCCAAGGACCCTAGCGAGGTATGAATCTACGAGCCTAGGCTGAAGAGCAGCCAATGCAGAAATCCGGGCGGCTTCGGGAGCCAGCAAACATCAGGCATGTTGGAAATCTCAAACAAATCTCAAATCAAGTCAAAACAAATATGCATCCCTTTAAAGGAACTAGACGCATTCCTCTCGGGCAAAGGAACAATTTATCAGTGTTCCCATTGGTCCCCATGCCCTTTTCTGCAAGTCCTGAAGTGGGGCCTTTACCGTAACACCAATAACAGTAACGCTATCTCAAAGAGAGAGAGCTGCAGAGTGGGATTCACTACGCAGGTCAGGGGATGGCGAGGCCTGGGGAACGAAATGACTACCAAACCGTCGTCTGGAGTTGGGGCTGCACGTCCCTAGCGGAAGTAGGGTTGGTCCAGATTCCCCCAAGCGCCTCTCGCCGAGTCAGGTCTTTAGCCCGGTCTCTCTCACACAGTGCTCGCTGCAAATTCCACCCTAACTACACACGGAAAAGAAGTAGGCAGTAAAGGCCCCAGATGAGCCCTTGAGCTGTCTGGGGGACGCTTCCCACACATTAGGAAAAAAGCCATTATCCCAAGGACGGGGAACCCCCTTCGTTTAGCCGGCTATGCGACTAATCCCCCCGCGGGGCCTGAGCGGGGACCGGGTGGGAGAGAGACCGACGGCTCCGGAACTCCCGCTGCAGACCACATGGGGCGGGTCTGACTCCGGTTTCCCGCTCCCCGACCAGGAGGCCGAGACTTCCCCCAGACACAGACATGATGAGAACCAAAGAGAAAGCGGGGGATGGCTCGACCCAAGGCCGTCTCCCAGCGGTTCCCCAGTCTCTGCCCGCCAGGGCCGGGGTGCGCTCCCACGCCCCAGGCGGCCCCCCGCCAGCCCACCCCGATGGGGCCCGCTTTGATCACAGCTCCTACGCCCTCGCTTTCCTTACCGGCCAGGGCGAGTGTCAAGCGGAGTGTGTCTGCGCACTTCGAGTCTCTGCCGCGCTCTGATCGAGGGAAGGGGAAGGGGAGGCGAGGGGTGGGGGGGATGGAAGGACCACCCGACCGGGGAAGCCGAAGCTGCGGATGGACAAACCGCCAAAGCACTTTCGCTGCTTCCCGAGAGGGAGAGAGCGAGCGAGAAAAAGAAGCAAGATGGCGGCTAGCCAGCCCCTACGTACTACGTCATGCCGCGGCGTACGTAAGGCAAATCTCCGCAAGGCCGCCCTCCGGCGCAGAGACGGCCCGATCACGTGAGGCCTCCGTGGCGGCCCAACCCCGGCGGAAGGCGACGGCGCCTCCTGCTGGAAGGAGGGAGTTCCTGCAATCGGGGTTCCCGCCGCGGGGTAAGGATTTGCAGGAGCTCTCTCCAGGAATTCTGGAAGAGGCCACGATTGTACACTGATAGGCCTCAGGGAAGGCAGCACTCTTGTAAGTGGTGGATGGGTGTGTGAATTGGTTCAACCGACAGTCTGGCGCTACGTATCAACAGTACATTATGCATAATCTTTAACCTTGGTGTTTGACAGTATCTTGATATTTTCCAGAAATATGAGTACACAGTATTCATAATACCAAAAGCTGTCCGTTGACAAGAGATAAATAAATGCATTATGATACATCCATATAATGGACTATTCTGAAGCCATTAAATTCAGATTAATACTTAATGATCAGGGAAATGCTTATGCCCTAATATATTTATGCCGTAACTATGCTAGAAACACACACACATACACATATTCATTGAAAAGAATAAAAAATGTACTCTGGATGTTAATAATGGTAATGTGAACAATAGTTTTCTTAGGGCATTCAGATTTTTAAAAAAGATTTTATGTATGCCTTTCTATAATTTCCATATTTTATCATCACAAATCAGTTTTAATGTGTAATGAAAACTTTGTGAGTCATAATATTGTTATGAGACACAAATGATAAACATGTGCACACATATAGTGTATATAGCGTGTGTGTAACTGTATATGGTATTGTGTTAATTTAAGTTTCATGAAGCATTACATATTTTTTTAGGTTTTAGAATAAAACAAAAACATGTTTTGCTAAGTGCTATGTCATATGGGTAAGTTACTTAATATCTCTTTGATTCAGTTTTCTCATGTGTAAAATGGAGGTAATACCTACTTCTATCTATGTCAACTATACTTCAATTAAAAAACACAATAAAATGTTTTAAAAATTAAAAAAAAATTTCTTCCACAAAAAATAAAAATACCTGCTTCTCAAGTTTGTGTTATTTACTCACCAAATATGTATTGAGCACCTACTGTCTATGCTAGGTACTGGGATATAAAGGTATAGAACAATTAAGACATTGGCCCTGGGGCACCTGGGTGGCTCAGTGGGTTAAGCGACCGATTCTTGATCTCAGCTCAGGTCTTGATCTCAGTGTGGTGAGTTCAAGCCCTGTGTGGGCTCCTTGCTGGACATGAAGCCTACTTAAAAAAAAAAAAAAAAAAAAGACCTTGGTCCTAGGCAACAGTCTAGTGATACGGATCAAATAATAGGTTTGGATATGTACAACAAAAGAAACAAACAAGATATGAAGATAAAGAATAACCAGGAAGAAGGGCAGGGGGAATTTATTTTAGAAAGTGTGGTCCCTGAGTACTTTTCTGAAAAGGGGCCACTGAAACTGGGACCTGAATGACAAGAAGAAGCAGTAATGCAAAGAGTAGATGGAAAAGTGCTCTGGACCAAGTGAACTGCAATTGCAAAAGCCCTGATCTGGGAAAGAGTTTGGAATGTTCTAGAAACTAGGAGAGGCGTGTGTCTGGAACTTAGTTAAGAGAGTGACACAAACAAGATGAGACTGGAAGGAGAGTCGAAAGCCAGATTCAGAGGAAGCTAGGTTAGGGAGTTCAGAAAGAATGTCACCTAGGAGCAGTGAAAAGCCATTTGAAGGTTTTAAGAAAAGGAGCCACAGGATCTGATTTTACATTTTAAGGAGATCACCAGTAACTGCTGAATGAAGAGTGTGAAAAACAGATTGTGGGGAGGCAAGAAGGGAAGCAAGGAGCTCTACTAGGCAGTAATGAAGTAATTACAGTGGCGAAGAATGACCGTGGTCTGGACTAAGATGGAGGCTGTGAACTTGGAGAGAAGTAGACAGATTTGGCACATATTTTGGAGCAAAAATATACTCGCTTGTGGGAAACGATCACTTCTCCATGTAGGGAAAGAAGAAAAGAATCAATGACAACAGATTGACGGCTTGAGCAACTGGGTGAATGACAGCAGCGTTTATAGAGATTATGGTGTTGGAAGAGGGGAGGAAAACCATTTGGCTGGTAGAGCAATATTAAAAAGAAAAACTGGGGCTGAGCCCAGGTAGCTCAGTCAGTTAAGTGTTCGACTCTTAATTTCAGTTCAGGTCAGGATCTCACGGTTTGTGGGTTGGAGCCCCAAATCAGGCTCCAGGTGGAGCTTGATCCCAGAGATTGTCTCCCTCTCTCTCTGCCCCTCCCCTGCTCGCATGTATGAGTGCATGCACATGTACACATGCACACACATGCTCTCTCTCTCTTTCTCTCGTTCAAAATAAATAAATAAACAAACAAATAAATAAATTTTTTAAAATTTAAAAAGAAAAATTGGAAAGGGGCACCTGGGTGGCTCAATCGGTTAAGCGTCCAACTTCAGCTCAGGTCATGATCTCGCAGTTCATGAGTTCAGGCCCCGCATTGGGATCTGTGCTGACAGCTTGGAGCTCGGAGCCTGCTTTGGATTCTTTGTATCCCTCTCTCTCTGCTCCTCTGTCACTCTCACTCTCTCACACTCGAACATGAATAAACATGAAAGAAAGAAAGAAAGAAAGAAAGAAAGAAAGAAAGAAAGAAAGAAAGAAAGAAAGAAAGAGAAAGAAAGAAAGATTGGGAAAGATTAAATTTTGGACATATTAAATTTGAGGTGTCCATGTAATGTCCAACTGTGGATCAAATATGCAGTTGACACACATATCTAGAGAGCTCAGGGGGGAAGTCAGCATCAGAGAGAGAGAGTTGAGTCTCACAGACGTGGGTTTCATACGTGTACACATGTATTTCATAGACATGTGTTTAAAGTGGTGGAAGCAAGCCAGATCCCCTAGGGAGAGAGTAGGGAAAGAAGGAAAAATGACCAGCTCTAAGGAACAGCAATATGTAAAGGTCAGGTGGAGGCGGAGAACTTAGAAAAGAAAACTGGGGAGAAGCCAGAGAACTGGAAAACCTGAAGATGATGATGTCACAGAAGCCAAGAGAGGAGAGGATTACAAGATGGCGTGAGCACTCATATATGTTAAAAGCTGCTGAGAAGTCAACTCATATGAAGAAGGAGCCAGAAGTATCCACTGGGTCTGGCAACATGGAGGTTACTGGTATCTTTTACAAGAAGTTTTGGTGGAGTTAATGAGGCCAGAAAGTCCTAAGATAGTGAGCTGGAAAGGACACAGATGCTGAGAGAGTGGAGACTACGGATAAACAATTATTTCCAGAACTTGAACTTCGCCATAACAGGAAAACAACTACTACTGGAGGGAATGTGGAGTAAAAAGAGACATTAAGAAAAAAAGTTTTTAAGTTTATTTACCCATTCTGAGACAGAGAGAGCGAGCGGGGGAGGGGCAGAGAGACAGGAAGAGAGAGAATCAGAATTCTCTGTTCCGCTCTTTGGTATAGCTACTGAGAAAATAGATTCGCCAATGCTGGGTTTGACTAGGCAAGTATGATGTAGAGAAGTGATCATATTGAATATGAACATATAGTGGGTGTGTGGCAAATGGAAACTTGTGTCCACTTTATGAATTACATATGGCATATTTTAAATTCAAAAATTCCCTGCCACTTCTCCTGGTCTGAGCTGTCTTCCCCACCAATATGGTCAAGGAATTGTCACTGTAGCAATGTTAGAATAAAATAATAAACAGAGGTAAATCACAAGCACACCCACCTGTCCATTGATATCAACGGTCCTTTGAAATGGAAAAGTTTGGCTGATAATATGCTCATTGCTGGGGGAAGGCCTACTGACTGTCCCCAAGAGGACAGGGAAGCCTTACCTCGGTGAATTTTTCCTAGAGTACTTTAGTCTCAGAAATACGTTTCTTCAGCAACATAAAACAGCTTCAGCCATCAGATGAATTTACATTAACCAAGGTCATGAGAATGATACCTAGATCCAGAATATTAATTTACTAATTTTCAATGTATACACCTGAAGACTCAAGACTGCAAAGCCAGTGAATTTTCTATGTAGACAAACCTACTCAGGAAACCTAAGGCGTTATCAATCAGAAGGCTGCTTGATGGGCACAGATTCAGAACAAGTAGGCTTATGCGTATAGATTATTCTTGATTCACCTATCTGCATGACAGGATGATTTTGTCCCAAAGATGGAAATACTTAATTTCCAATGGTTGCAACTTTCTACATTGATCTCCAATACAGTAGGGACATCCTGGCATGCTATTGATTTGAGCTGCTTCTCTCCTTGACAGCACTTGGATGGGCACTGGCCCTGAAGTGCCTTGGATGCTTCTTTCTCTGTTTCAATGGCTACTCAAACCTCTTAGCAATATTCTTTCAATAAAAATCAAGTTACAGTCAGGTCAGGCCAGTTTGTGTTTTAAAGGTGACTTTGCTTACTTCTGGTCTTATCCATTGTGTGTCATCTTAAAGTTTAGCTCTCAGTCTCTTCTGTCTCTCCCGTCTTCTGTTTCTTACTTCCAATATCTTGGGGAAGAGTCTTCTGTCTTCTGTCTCTTACTTCCAATATCTTGGGGAAAATCTGACTGAAATCTCTAGGTATTGGTACAATGTCCAAAATCAAATAATATTCTTTTAAAATGTGTTTTGTTTTGGGAGTGCCTGGGTGGCTCAGTTGGTTAAGTGTCCGACTTTGGTTCAGGTCACGATCTCACAGTTCATGAGTTCGAGCCCCACATTGGTCTCTGTGCTGAAGGCTCAGAGCCTGGAGCCTTCTTCAGATTCTGGGTCACCCTCTCTCTGCCCCTTCCCCTGCTCACGTTCTGTCTCTCTCTCTCTCAAAAATAAACATTAAAAAATTTTTTTAATGTACTTTGTTTTGAATTATTCGCATCTCTCCTAATGCCCCTTCAGCATAGGTAAATTTGTCATAATGGAAATGTTCTCATGACAGACTGAATGAAAACTTGTCATTTAATTTCCAGTTTTGATTTGTAAAAATTAATTTGGGGGCTACATGATCAAATTGCCAATTGATGGTATGCAACCAAGCAAACTGCTTCTTACTGAAAACAAATTGTCCAAACAATGTGACCTATTTCCTTTGTGATTGCCCAAGTCTTATTTGCTAATGTTTTTATTGAGTTTCTACCCTTGTCATTGAGATTGATTCTATAAACCTAGAGGCACTGAAGATTTATGAGATGTTTGGTAAAAAATAAAAGAATCAATGACCATATCATGCTTTATTAGTAGTAGTGTTTCCTAAAGTTTTGCGTGCACATGACAATTTTGGTTTCTTTTCACCAATGGTCCAGCATATCATCTAGTAAAACTGTGAAACATTATAATCCTGATGTAATGAAAGCTATAGTAATGTAATCTCATTTTTTTAACTTCAATAGATATTGAACTTTGTTAGTAAAGAAAAATATTGCCAGTGCCTCAAAAAATTACCTTTTGTCAACTTGTAAAAGGTTATATGCTAAATATAGTATATATGTTATATATAAAATATTGCATTAAATGTAAAGTGGAATAAATATTTTTGTTTTGTTATCAGTCTATTTTTTGAGGGGAGTGGGGCAAAGGGAGAGGGAAAAAAGAGAGAAACCATGCTCATTGTGGAGCCTGACACGAGGCTCGATCTCATAACACTCAGACCACAACCTGAGCCTAAATCAAGTCAGATGCTCAACCAACTGAACTAACCAAGCACCCCAGTCTATTTTTTTTACTTTACTTTTTTTTTTTTTTTTAGTAATCTCTACACCCAACATGGGGCTCAAACCCATGATCCCAAGATCAAGAGTTGCATGCTCTAAAGACTGAGCCAGACGGGCGCCCCTATCAGTCTTTTATTATTATTAATTGGCTCAACCAACCCTTCTTATAATGGAATAAAAGTACAATCTGGTTAAAAGTGTTATTCATTTATCACAAGTCCTTTGTTAATGAAATTTGAATTAACTGGAACATGCTGTCCACCTGAAATTTCCCCAGATTTTTCTTAGCTAAGAGAAGAAACTAAATTCTTGGAGCAGTGGACCCGTCAGGAAGGTATAGTGTTGTTAACGAACACAGAACAATATTTGGGAGCACAGGGAAGAAGGGAGGGAAAATGAAAGGAGATGGAGAGAACAGACCTGCCTGGCTCACAGTTTTGCCTGAGGCTGGAATTTCACCCAAGTCAGGAAGTGAGTAATGATAAGGGACAAGAATCTAGAGACAAACGGGAAAGAGGGTGGGTCTAGGGAATGTAGAGCAGAAAAGGTTAAAAAGGAAAGTAGCCAGGGGGCAACTGAAGATAGAGAATAGGGGATGTCTTGACTTGTTAGCCCAGAAAATAGAAACTTGACATCTTGCTGATGGATATACAGTGCTCAATAATTACCTCTAAAATTGTAACACTGGCAGCTGCTTGTAGCATTTCTCAAAGTATAAGTCACTTTTTTCCCCTGCCCAACCAATTGTATACACAGTGTATAAATGAGGGGCTCCCAGGGGCGCCTGGGTGGCTCGGTTGGTTAAGCGTCCGACTTCGGCTCAGGTCATGATCTTGCAGTCCTTGAGTTCGAGCCCTGCCTCAGGCTCTGTGCTGACCACTCAGAGCCTGGAGCCTGTTTCAGATTCTGTGTCTCCCTCTCTCTCTGCCCCTCCCCTGTTCATGTTCTGTCTCTCTCTGTCTCAAAAATAAATAAATGTTAAAAAAAAAAATTAAAAAAAAAAAATGAGGGGCTCCTGGGTGGCTCAACCGACTTGGTTCAGACCATGATCTTGTGGTTTGTGAGTTAAAGCCCCGCACCGGGTTCTGTGCTGACAGCTCAGAGCCTGGAGCCTGCTTGGAATTGTGTGTCCCTCTCTGCCCCTCCTCTGCTCACACTCTGTGTCTCTCTCTCTCTCTCTCAAAAATAAATAGACATTAAACAAAGTTTATAATGTATAAATGAAACCACACAGTTTCAAATGTTTTATTGCTCCATAGTAATTAAGAGAAGTGATATGGATAGCACATTTCTTTGTTAGCACTGGGACGAAGTATTTGTTTGCTTTCTTTTTAATCGACGCATAGTTTCACACACACAATATTATATTAGTTTCAGGTGTATTCAACATTCGTATATATTATGAAATGTTCACCTTGATAAGTGGAGTTGCTACCTGTCACCATACACAAGTATTACAATATTATTTATTCTATTCCTAATGCTGTACTTTTCATCACAGTGATTTACTTATTTTATTTGTATTTATTTAAAAAAATTTTTTTTTTAACGTTTATTTATTTTTGAGACAGAGAGAGACAGAGCATGAACAGGGGAGGGGCAGAGAGAGAGGGAGACACAGAATCCGAAACAGGCTCCAGGCTCTGAGCTGTCAGCACAGAGCCCAACGCGGGGCTCGAACTCATGGACCATGAGATCATGACCTGAGCTGAAGTCGGACGCCTAACCGACCAAGCCACCCAGGTGCCCCTGATTTACTTATTTTATAACTGGAAGTTTATACCTCTTAATCCCCTTCATCTATTTTGCCCATCCCCTACCCCGCCTCCCCTCTGGCAACCACCAGTTTGTTCTCTCTATTTATGAGTCTGTTTCTGGTTGTTTGTTAGTTTTGTGGATTCCATGCGTAAGTTATATCACATGGTATTTGTCTTTCTGTACCTGACTCATTTCATTCAACATTAATGCCCTCTAGGTCCATCCGTGTCATGGATGGCAAGATTTCATTCTTTTTATATGGCTGAGTAGTATTCCATTATATGTATGTATGTATGTATGTATGTATGTGTGTATGTATGTATACACACACGCAGACCCCTCCCCCCCTACATCTTTTCCATTCATCTATCGATGGACACTTAGATTGCTTCCATATCTTGACTATTGTAATTCTTCACTTTTAGGCTTCTTACAGAAAAGAGACTTCCGTGTGTTACAAAATGTCTGCCACCCATGCCTTGGTCAGGGTTTGTTTCTTTGTATTCTCCGTTCTTATTTCTGCTGGGTTTAATTAAATGGTGATTTCAGAATTATTTGAGTTGCTGAGTCTCAGTGAGATGATTGCTTCAAGTGGGAATTCATAGTACAATACTCCAGGGATTGGAGTTAACCTTAAGGGAACAGTCATAATAGGAAGAAGAAAGAAGAGGAACAGTGATTGAAAGAATTGAGAAAAAGCTTCCCAAAGTACTTAACAGGCTGGGTATATTGCAGTGAAATGAACCTCTCTTCATTTCAGTCAGTATTGCCCATGTGAAACGTTTAATTCAAAAGTCTTAATCATTGTAAATGATTAATAAAATTGTGCTACCTTAAAAGGTACCTTAAAAGGCTACGTGTAACCAGGACACTTGTCCAACTTAGAGAAGGTGCTGACAGGGTAGGCGATCGATCATTCCGGTTTACATGAAACTGTCATGGTTTTATTTATTTATTTCTAAATTTTTTATTTATTTTGAGAGAGACAGAGAACACAAGCTAGGGAGAGGCAGAGAGAAAGGGAGAAAGAGAATCCCAAGCAGGCTCCACACTGTCAGCATAGAATTTGACGTGGGGCTTGATCTCCCGCGAACAGTGAGATCATGACCTGAGCCGAAAATCAAGAGTCGGATGCTCAACCAACTGACCACCCATGTGCCCCAAGACTGTCATGGTTTTAGTCCTGAAGATCCCATGACCCAGTACACTTCTCAGCCTGGGGCAAACAGGACAGTTGGTCACCTTCTGCTAGCTACAAGGAAGTGGACGCAAGGATCTTAATTCCAAGCTTCTTCCACATTGAAATCTCCGTTGGGTCCCTCTTATCTGCCTGAGAAGATATCCTTACTGGAGACCACTAACAGGAATGGAGCCTTGTCTGAGACCAGAGAAGATTCTTTTAATCCTGGGGGTTCGTGAAGCGGCAGAAAACTCGGAAGTTAGTCCTGAAGAGCCCCCTGGCAACAAGTGGACACATCATCGTTGTGGCGCTCACCTGGTTGTCATGGGTACATTAACCCTTTCTATCCTGTTCCAGCTGCCAGTTATCTAATGCTTATGGGGGCCAGCCGCATGCTAAGTCCTTTCCATTGCACACATCATGTAACCTGGCAAACTGCAATACAGATTATAAACCTGAAGTTCCAAGAGGTGAAATGGCTTGCTTTGAGCTCACGGTGTCCATCAGCACAGAGCTGGTGTTTGTACTGAGGTCTAACTTCGAACAAAGCTGATGCCCTCATCCACTCTGCCGTCTCCCACGTTGCCTGAAAACTGCATGTTCTCTCTGACCTTTCATTTGAGGTCTCTATCTCTTCATCACTTGCTCTATGACCCGGAGGTTTGGTGACTGATGCTGTTGACTAGACCAGGCTCTTTCACATGGGGCATCGTACTCCGTGACCGGTGCTGGTGGAATCTCCCTCTACTCAGGGGCAGAGGGTGATTTCAAGTGATTCTTTAAAAACCACAAAAAGAACAAGCATGAACCAATACTACGCGTTGGTACAAGATCAATAACAATGGCAAGACACCCTGTTGCTAGAGTACTGATTTAGAAAGTGAGCTAAGTCACTGTTCTTTAAATTCCAGTTGAATTGACAATTCAGCAAGGCATTAATTATTTATCTAATTTTATCAGTGCTATGAAATGAGGACATAATGGGAAAGCACTGAAGCTTACATAGTACCATGCAAACATAAATTCTAGTTATTAGCTTGGCATTTTGAGCTTTATCCAAGGTCAAAGGATAAGAGAAAATTTGGTCTCAGCATCATGATTTTTTTCAGCACCCCAAGTTGCAAAAGGTAAGCTTTTCCCAGAAGCAGGGGAAAAAGATATCTTTAGTGAGCTGCAGCCTGCTACGTCTTCTCTAGCAGTGTGACCTCTGAGCCAATCAGCCAGACCCCGGTACTAGTTGAGGTTTTCAGAGCTTAGTAGGAAGAAAGGCATTGTTAACAAATCATAACTATTATCATCTTATACTAGAAAAAAATTTTCTCAAGTCACCCTAGAAGGAATTTGGCTTTAAAGGATTGGCATCAATGGGGCACCTGGGTGCCAACTTCAGCTGGGGTCATGATCTCAAGGTCGGTGGGTTCCAGCCCCACGTCGGGTTCTGTGCTGAGAACTCAGAGCCTGGAGCCTGCTTTGGGTGCTGTGTCTCATTCTCTCTCTGCCCCTACCCCACTTGTGCTCTGTCTCTCTCTGTCTCTCAAAAATAAATGTAAAAAATTTTTTAAAGAATTGGCATCAAGGGCACCTGGGTGGCTCAGTCGGTTGAGTTCAGCTCAGGTCGTGATCTCACAGTCTGTGAGTTCAAGCCCTGCCTCAGGCTCTGTGCTGACAGCTCAGAGCCTGGAGCCTGCTTTCAGATTCTGTGTCTCCCTCTCTCTCTGCCCCTCCCACCACTGCCCCCCTCCCCCACGCTCTGTCTCTCTCTGTCTCTGAAAAATGAATAAACCTTAAAAAAAAGAAAAAAAAAAGAACTGGCATCAATCTTAGAAGTAAGCATTGCATAGACGTTTATTAGGTCACAGAAGTGACCTAGTGACAGGGAAGAGTTCACCTTTTTCTAAGTGGATCACAGAAAATAAATGGAATAGGAATTTTTTTCTTTTTTGGAATAAGAATTCTTTTTCAAAGCTTTTTTTAGTTTTTTTTTTTAATTTTTTTTTCCAACGTTTTTTATTTATTTTTGGGACAGAGAGAGACAGAGCATGAACGGGGGAGGGGCAGAGAGAGAGGGAGACACAGAATCGGAAACAGGCTCCAGGCTCCGAGCCATCAGCCCAGAGCCTGACGCGGGGCTCGAACTCACGGACCGTGAGATCGTGACCTGGCTGAAGTCGGACGCTTAACCGACTGCGCCACCCAGGCGCCCCAGCTTTTTTTAGTTTTTGAGAGAGAGAGAGGGAGCGTGAGTGGGGAAGGGGCAGAGGGAGAGGAAGAGAGAGAATCCTAAACAGACTCCACACCCAGCAAGGAGTCCCACGTGGGGCTCAGATCTCACAACTGTGAGATCATGACCTGAGCTGAAGTCAAGAGTCTGACACTTAACCTACTGAGCTGCTCAGGCACCCCTGGAATAGCAATTCTTTTTAAATATTTTTTTAATGTTTATTTATTTTTGAGAGAGAGAGAGAGAGAGCTCAAGCAGGGTAGGGGAAGAGAGAGAGGGAGACACAGAATCCAAAGCAGGCTCCAGGCTCTGAGCTCTCAGCACAGAGTCTTACATGGGGCTTGAACCCACAAACTGCGAGATCATGACCTGAGCCAAATTTGGAGCCTCAACTGACTGAGTCACCCAGGCACCCCTGGAATAGCAATTCTTTTTTTATAATTTTTTTTTTAACGTTTATTTATTTTTGAGACAGAGAGAGACAGAGCATGAATGGGGGAGGGGCAGAGAGAGAGGGAGACACAGAATCGGAAGCAGGCTCCAGGCTCTGAGCCATCAGCCCAGAGCCCGACGCGGGGCTCGAACTCACAGACCGCGAGATCGTGACCTGAGGCGAAGTCGGACGCTCAACCGACTGAGCCACCCAGGCGCCCCTGGAATAGCAATTCTTAATGCATTACTCAAATTGTGTATTTGCTATTTGTAAACATCATGTCATATATCATAAGTCTGCATTATTTTATTTTATTTTATTTTATTTTATGTTTTTTGATTGTTTATTTGTTTTTGAGAGAGAGAGAGAGAGAGAGAGAGGAGGAGGAGGAGGGGCAGAGAGAGAGGGAGGCAGAGAATCTAAAGCAGGTTCCTTGCTGGCAGCACGGAGCCCGACCCGAAGCTCCATCTCAAGAACCAAGAGATCATGACCTGGGCTAAAATCAAGAGTAGGACGCTTAACCGACTGAGCCATCCAGGTGCCCCAACTGCCTTTGAATAAAGACAAAAATCTTTCTCTGAAGGCTTGGTTTGATCCCCCACTCACCTTTCCAGCTTCCTCTGGCTGGCCTCTATTTCTAGCCAGGGAGGATTGGATTTTCACCAAGTTTTGTGTTGCCTTGCCCCTCTTCTTCAGGGCCTTTGCCCATGCTTTGTCCTTTCTTTCTACTACTCTTTTCTCTGTTTTTACCCCTGCTTTTACATATTCTTCACTGTGAATGAATATTTTATTTATGTGTTAATTAAAAAATTTTTTAAATGCATATTTATTTTTGAGAGAGAGAGAGACAGAGACAGAGACACAGGGCACGAGCAGGGCAGGGACAGAGAGACGGAGATGCAGAATTTGAAGCAGGCTCCAGGCTCTTAGCTGTCAGCACAGAGCCCAACACGGGCGGGGCTCAAACTCACGAACTGCGAGATCATGATCTGAGCTGAACTCAGATGTTCAACCGACTGAGCCACCAAGGCGCCCCTGTGAATGAATATTTTAAATAATTACTAATAAATGGTTATTCTTACTTTTTGTCAGGTTCTATGCCTTGTATACATTGTATCTCTTCACCCTTACAAAACCTATAATTGGTATTATTGTCCTCATTTTGCAGGTAAGGAACTATGACTCACCCAAAATCAAGCAGGTATGAAGTGGAGTTGTTCAGTTTAGGATTCATTTGCTGCTGAATCCTTAGACCAAGATAAATTCCCGGTTCCAGCCTCCTGTGAAACAGCCTCCAGTTTTCCTATAGAATATACATTGCATTCACTATTAAAGTCTGTTTTCCCAATTAAACCGGAAGCTGTGTGAAGACAGAGACCATGTGTGGCACGCATCTATGCTGGTGCATAGTAGATCTTTATTACATACTTTTTTTTTTTCTTATTACATACCTCTTGAGTGGGTATTGAACGGCTAGAAATCTCCACTTGCACTTTGTGTAGTAGTTTAGCAGCGAAAGATTGGATTCCGGAGTCAAAAGGGAAGTTCAAGTCTAAACACAGCCAATATACGACCACGAGCTGGTATTTAACCTCTGTGAACCTCAATTTCTTCACCCGTGAAACAAAGATAATACTTTCCCCTCTTACAGAATTGTTCTCAGGAATGAATAAGATGATGTCGAGAAGTTCCCACCGGAGGGTGTGACACGTTCTTTTGTCTTTCCAACTTTGAATGCGAAGTATTCAAGTGCAGGTATCAAACCTTGTCATCATTTTGTGTGTGTGGCATAAGTAAAGTATATAGTAGATAGCCGATAAGTAGTTACATTGAATGCCAGGAGGTATTTCTGGGAGCTAGCTGGGGTTTAAGATTTTAGTTTCCTTACTTCACAAGTCAAGGGGTAAATAAAGCAAAGTTTTCTCATCACTGTCACTGTTTCAAAGTTGAGTGAGATTGTTGCTGTGTTCACAGGGTGGAATTGGATTGAGATCAGAGTGACTCTCCATCTATCTAGGCCAGACAATGCAAGATACTTACAAGGTACATGGAAGATACAGAGACCTGTAGACGTGGAAGGGGTCAGAATTCATGGAGTTGCCAGTTTCCACAGTTTGGACCTTAGAAGGTACATGAAAGATACAGAGATCTACAGCCAGTGGGTGGGGTCAGAATTCACAGAGTTGTCAATTTCCAGTTTGGTCTCATTTACTCATTCATTCATTCATCAAACAATTATATGAAACCACTGTATGTGGAGTGCCCCTCTAGGTACTCTGGGCAATGATTCTTACACACTTGCTGGCCACAGAATAAACTCCTGAGGGATTGTTAAGATTATAGGTTCTTGGGACACCTGGCTGGCTCAGTTAATAGAGCATGTGATTCTTGATCTCAGGGTCATGAGTTCAAGCTCCATGTTGGGCACGCAGCCTACTTAAAAAAAAAAAAAAAAGATACACACACACACACACACACACACACACAGATTCTTGGGTCTCACTTGGGGTTTCTTTCTTTTTTATTTTTTTTTATTTTGAGAGAGACAGAGACAGTGTGAGTGGGGGAAGGGCAGGGAGAGAGAGAATCTCAAGCAGGCTTTGCACCATCAGTGTAGAGCCTGACAAAGGGTTTGAGCCCATGAAGCCTTGAGATCATGACCTGAGCTCAAACAAGAGTCAGATGCTTAACCGACTGAGTCATGCCCCTCATTTGGAGTTCTTTTTTTTTTTTTTTTTTTTTTTTTTCACTTGGAGTTTCTGAGAAAGGTCTGGGATTGTCCTGGGGACCTGTGTTTAAAAAAAAAAAACAACTCTTGGGGGTGCCTGGGTGGCTCAGTCAGTTGAGCATCTGACTTTGGCTCAGGTCATGATCTCATGGTTCGTGGTTTCAAGCCCTGCATCAGGATCTGTGCACAGAGCCTGCTTCAGATCCTCAATCTCTCTCTCTCTCTCTCTCTCTCTCTGCCCTTCCCCCCTTAAACAAACAAACAAAACACTCTTGATGTGATACCCACGCACTGTTCTGGGAAAGCAAACATAGTGAGGGCACTGTTTCTTCTTCTTCTTCTTCTTCTTCTTCTTCTTCTTCTTCTTCTTCTTCTTCTTCTTCTTCTTTTTTTTTAACTTAACTTATTTAAGAGAGAGCATGAGCACCAGTGGGGAGGGGCAGGGAGAGAGAAGGAGTGAGAGAGAATCCCAAGCAGGCTCCACGCTGTCAGCACACAGCCGGTCGCGGGGCTCGAACTCATCACGGACCCTCGAGATCGTGACCTCAGCCCAAGTGGAACTTAACGACTGAGCCACCCAAGCGCCCCCTAAAGGCACTGTTTCTATTCGCAAAGAAGACTGGGGGAGGGACATAGTTAATGAGGAAAACTTAATCCGGTCACATTGTTACCAAACAATCCATCTTGGCAGCTGACTCAGGAAACGGGTGAACCCCGCGGGCGCTTCGGGGGGCCAAAGGCTCCGTCCCGGAGAATCCCGACGGGGCTGGACGAATCGAAAGCACAGCCCCTGGCTGGGTTCGCCAACACTTGCTGAACAAACTTGTCACAAAGAGAAGCCAGTAACTCAAGAGATGAGGGTTTGGGAAAGAGAATGGGAGAAATTTATTTCGGGGGCCAGCAGCAGGGGGAGGCTGCAGGCTCAAGGCTTAACGGGCAAGATGGACATCTGAGGGTTTGACAGAGAAGTTCAGGGGGGTACGTGCGAGAGAGCAGGCAGAGAGCATGAGCTCACCGGTGGGGGTTGGGATGCGTTCAGGGAATGGGAGGGAATGGTGGGGTGTGGTCTTCTAGGCCTCCTGTGGCTATCAGGGCTTTTCTGGTCTGGCAGCTGGAATGTTCTGTGCCTTGCAAAACATCTCCGTCAATGCCTCAAGAAAAGTGCGATAAGAAATAAGCACAAAGGGTTTTAGTTAGTTAAGCATGAGTTAAGCAGTCTAGTCTATTTCTGGTTTTAACTGTTGGGGTCTATGGTGGAACAAGAGGGTGCACTGACAACATCCGGGTTTTTTTTTTTGTTTTGTTGTTGTTGGTGGTGGTGGTTTGATTCTGGTTCTGGGTAATATGAATTTATTTGCCCATATCATCCCTCTTGCAATCTAGCCTAAGGCTTCACAGAAAGGGTCCAGCGACATTGTTTTCTTCATGTTACCACTGTTGGGGTTGAAGATGTACTGGAACGTGTGGGCTGATAGAATGAGCCAGCATACAAGTTGGTAGGAATTTAGAAGCATACATGATAAAATAAACTGTACTTAGGTCTAGTAAATTCCAGGCCAGGAAAAGATGAAATAGAATTATCTGAAGAGGGAGGACCTCCTTACCAAGCAGGCTAACTATCTAGAAGAGTCAGCACTTTGCTGTGTAAACATATTGATCAGTGTCTTTCTATCAATATCTAGAAAATGCCCCCATTACCAGAAATGTGCCCATTCTCACCCACCCTGTAGCCTGTCCTCCGGCTCCCCAAAAGTTGGTAATGGGAGCGAAGGAGGGGTGCTGGATGTCTTCACCCACACAAACACAAATTCAGCATGAACCCTGAATAGGAGCGTATAGATTTGGTACAGCAGAAAATGCACTGAGTGCAGAAGGAAGGTACGTGTAAGAAAAAGCATTTCTCCTACTCAGTTCCAGGATGTGGAAGAATACGTATCCCTTGCATTTTCCATAATCAGGAATTTCATGGTTGCTATGTTGGGAAAGTTTGGTTCCAACATTAAAACCAATCAAATATTACTGAGTACCTGCTGTGTATGGCAAGGTCTTCATGCCAATAGAAGAAAAACACTGTTGCTTTGACTGTGTTTACTTAGAGCCCAACATTTTACAAGCTATGTCAAAATCCCTGTGATTAGTGTCTGCTTTGACATGGAGGTATTAAGAAGAGAACTGCGGCCCAAGGTGAAGTCACTTGCCCTCAGGACAGCAAACCAAGACTTAATTGCAGTTTCAAGCTCTCCAGGGGTGGAGTTTTAAGACCATCAGTCTGGAATTTTTCTGGTCAGCACCAATGAGGTAATCTATCACGTGTGCTCTCTCCCCACCCCACCCCTACCAAAGGAAGATGAAGTAATCTGCATGATAAGACAAGACCCCTGCCCTTCTCCTTGAGGGAAGTTGCACCGGCCTGAACTCTCAGAACTCTGCCCCACCTTCCTTCCTATAAAAACCTTCTTGAGATACAACTCTCTGCTACTTGCTAGGTGAGAAGCTCCCCACACTGGAGCTGCTTAGCAAAACCCATTAAGTCTTGGAATTTAGTTGGTTGAATTTTATTTTTTTTTAAAAGGGAGTAATTGTGGCCTGCCACCCAATTGCTGTTTCTTTGTGTGTGTGTGTGTGTGTGTGTGTGTGTGTGTGTGTGTGTGATATTTGAATTTCTAGCCATGAGTCTTTGGGGGCTGTTTTGTACTACCTCTGTGTGGCAGATAGTTGAGTCATAGGATACACTTTTTATTAGAGAGGGACAGAGTGTGCGCTCAAGCTGAGGAGAGGGACCGAGGGAGAGAGAATTCTAAACAGGTTCCACACTCAATGTGGAGCCCGATGTGGGGCCCCATCCCATGACTCTAAGATAGTGACCTGAGCTGAATCAAGAGTTGGAGGCTCAACCCGCTGAGCCACCCAGGCACCCCCATAGGATACACTATTAACATAGGGCTTTTGAAGTAACTAAGTAAGCCTCTCATGGCTTGTCGTGGATGCAGGGTCTGACAATCACCCTACTTTAGTTTAAATTTATCTTTTGTAAAATTTTCCATAATTGCCCTAAAAATGCTTTTTTTTCCCTGAAAAAAATATGATTAAATATATTAAGCTCATGTTGAATTAAAATATCAGGAAGAAATGGATAACTAAAAATAACAGGATATGATTAATGGTTTTGATTCATAGCCTATTTTTATACTTTTCTGGAATCTGAGTGTCCAGATTTGTATTTGCAGAGCAGTACAGGAAACACTGAGATTGGAACATTTGGTTTTGAAATTCTCTTCTTTTGCATTCTCAACTTTGGGGAAGGGCTATCACTTGAGAATTTGATCCATTAGTGAATACTAATAGAGTGGTTTTTCCTGGACTAGATGTTAGCCTATATAAGAATTCATTGTTAATTTTACAGGGTGTGATAATGTTGTTGTGGTTATGTTGTTTAAAAACCCTCATCTCTTAGAGATATACATAGAAATATTTATAGATAAAATGATATACACCTTGGTTTCACTTTAAAAATATTCCAACCGAGGGGCTCCTGGCTGGCTCTTAATCTTGGGTCCTGAGCTCAAGTCCCATGTTGGGTGTGGAGCTTACTTAAAAATTAAAAAAAAAATATTCTGGCCAAACAAAACAAAGCAAGAAGAAAATGGAGAAGTATATGTAATAAGAATGGCAGAATGTTCTTCATACCTGTCAGAGTGGCTAAAATCAACAACACAAGAAACAGGTATTGGCAAGGAGGTGGAGAAAAAGGAAACCTCGCGCATCGTTGGTGGGAATGCAAACTGGTGCAGCCACTGTGGAAAACAGGATGGAGTTTCCTGAGAAAGGTAAAAACAGAACTACTCTACCATCCAGCAATTGCACTATTGGGTATTTACCCAAAGAATACACAAGCTCTAATTCAAAGAGATACATGCGTCCCTATGTTTATAACGGTATTGCTTACAATAGCCAAGATATGGAAGCAGCCCAAGTGTCCATCCATAGATGAATGGATAAAGAAGATCTGGTACATATGTACAATGGATTATTACTCAGCCATACAGAGAATGAAATCTTACTATTTGCAATGACACGGTTGGAACTAGAGAGTATAATGCTAAACAAAATGAGGCAGTCAGAGAAAGACAAATGCCATATGATCTCACTCACGTGGAATTTAAGAAACAAAACAAATAAATGAGGGGGAAAAAAAGAGAGATAAACCAAGAAACAGACTGAACTATGGAGAACAAACTGATGGTTAGTGAGGGTGGGGGACTGGGGAAATCAGTGATGGGGATTAAGCCGGGCACTTGTGATGAGCACTGGGTGTTGTACAGAATTGTTGAAACTCTATATTGTACACCTGAGACTAACATAGCACTGTATGTTACCTAACTGGAGTTAAAATAAAAACTTAAAAAAAAAAAAAAACAACGAATTTCAGAATGTTGATAATTGTTTAAGGCAGGTGATAGACAGTTGGGGGCTCATTAGGTTCTCTTTCCATGCATTAAAAAAAAAATCCACAATAAAAAGTTTTGAAAAAGGTTTTTCTCGGTAACACAGTATATATATATATATATATATATATATATATATATATATATATATATTTTTTTTTTTTTTTTTTTTTTTTTAGAAATCTTTTTAGTTTTTAAATTTTTTTGGCAAAACTCTACATCTAGAATGTGAACACAGTGAGACTGGCCCTTCCCATTCTTTGTTCATAAACACAATTTAGCACCCAGTCAATGAATAACCTATGTTTGGTGCAGTTGCTGCTGAGGCAAAAGGATTCAAAAGGAGCACATCATCTGGTCACCAAAAACAAGTCACATTTCTGACGTTCAGTTTCCTTATTGGAAAATGAGCAAACAAAACTGGATGGCCTCAGTAATCCCCTCCCAGTTCTATGCCTCTTTGAGTCTGGCTTCTTGAGAATAAGAACCATAATGACCTTTTGGTTAAGACAGCATAAAACGATTAGACTTTAAATACATGTGTACTTAATAATAGGTGACTTTCAACCAGAGGCCTGTTCCTTCATGTGATAACAGGACATTCTTTTTTTTTTTTTTTTTTTTTAAATTTTTTTTTTTTTTCAACGTTTTTTATTTATTTTTGGGACAGAGAGAGACAGAGCACGAACGGGGGAGGGGCAGAGAGAGAGGGAGACACAGAATCGGAAACAGGCTCCAGGCTCCGAGCCATCAGCCCAGAGCCTGACGCGGGGCTCGAACTCACAGACCGCGAGATCGTGACCTGGCTGAAGTCGGACGCTTAACCGACTGCGCCACCCAGGCGCCCCGATAACAGGACATTCTTCATGGCTTTTGCTTCCCTGTCAACTACCCTTTACTTTCTCTTCCGGTGCTAGTTTGTTTCCAAGAATAATCTGGGATTTTCAGCCAAATAGTTGCATTGCAGAACTTACCCTTCCAAAATTTATGGTATTTTACAATAACATACTCATAAAAATTTTTGGTAGCTCTGCTGAGTTTTTTTTTTGTTTTTTTTTTGTTTTTTACATTTTATTTATTTTTGAGAGAGAGAGAGAGAGAGAGAGAGCGAGCACAAGTGGGGGAGGGGCAGAGAGAGAGAGAGAGAGAGAGAGAGACAGAATCTGAAGCAGGCTCCAGGCTCTGAGCTGTCAGCACAGAGCCTGACGCGGGGCTCCAACTCACAAACCGAGAGATCATGACCTGAGCTGAAGTCTGATGCTTAACTGACTGAGCCACCCAGACCCCCCACCTTTTTTTTTTTTTTTTTTAATGTGAGTTAATGTATTTGCAAATTGAATATGGTCATTTTCCTTAGCTATGAAGAGTAAGTGAAATCAGAAACACATTTGACAGGACAAGCCAAGTGCCATCTGGTACTCAGTTATTAGGAAATTGGAAGACTTAAAACTTCAATTTTGACATCCTGTGAAAAGAGCAAATACCAGGTTGTTCTAAAGAAATGAATTTAAAGTAAGTGTAGCTATTTTAAAAATGTGTTTAGCAGAAGCAGGAGAAAAATGTGTTTACAGAGTTGAATGTTGCCCTGGAGAATTCAGAAGTTAATTACATATATATATATATATATATATATATATATATATATTTTATGACAGAAAAAGATAGACTCCCACAAAACCATCTTTTCTTGAAAGCTTTTTACATTCAAAAATGTTATATCTTTGGATTCTTTTGTAGATTTTGTTGGATTATTAATTACATATAACAAATCACATATAACAAATACTTCTTAAAAAAATTTTTTTTAATGTTTATTTATTCTTAGAGAGAGAGAGAGAGAATGAGCAGGGAAGAGGCAGAGAGAGGGAGACACAGAATCCAAAGCAGGCTCCAGGCTCCAAGCTGTCAGCACAGAACCTGGCATAGGGCTCGAACCTACGAACTTTGAGATCGTGACCTGAGCCGAAGTCAGATGCTCAACCGACTGAGCCACCCAGGCGCCCCACAAATACTTCTATTAAATACTGTCCAAATAGTATTTTGCTCAGGGAGGCTTAGAGATGTATTTTGCCAACACGAGTGTGTGTTTTCTTGCAATCTTTTCTTGGGAACTGGGAGTACGCACTGCAACTGTATGCCTTAAACTTTTTTATTGGCAAGAAGGCAGGGTGAAGTTTGCAGTTACCTACAAACTTAGGTAAGTTGGTAACTTGCCTTTTTCTTCTGTCTTACAAATGAAAGAAAATGCCTGTTTTTTACCTCCATCTCCTTCAGTCATTCTTCCTCCCTTCCTTCCACAAAAATTCATTGAGGTTTTTGTATGTGTGAACTTTTAGGGATTTAGAGAAGCAGGGATTGGGATGTGGAAGAGAAGAGGTTCTGACATTCCAACCAACCATCAAGAAAGTCCTGAATTCTAGGACGGAACTATACCCCACTTTCTTGCCAAGTCATGGCAGAGCTCTGATTCTCTCCTCAGCTCTGGAATTGTATTTCCAATTTTTTCTTTAATGTTATTAATTCGAGAAAGAGAGAGAGAGAGAGAGAGAGAGGCAGAGAGGGAGACACAGAATCCAAAGCAGGCTCCAGGCTCCAAGCGGTCAGCACAGAGCCCTACAGAGGGCTCCAGAAACAGCACAGACCCTGACACGGGGCAGAGAGAGAGGGGGACAGAAGATCAGAAGCTGACAGCAGCGAGCCCGATGAGGGGCTTGAACTCACAAACCGCAAGATCATGACCTGAGTCGGAGGCTCATCTGACTGAGCCACCCAGGGACCCCTCCAATTAAAAAAAAAAAGTTTATGTATTTATTTTGATAGAGAGAGAACATGTGGGGAGGGGCAGAGAGAGGGAGAGAGAGAGAGAATCCTAAGCAGGCTCTGCACTGTCAGATGATCATGGGATCATGACCTGAGCGGAAATCAAGAGTCCGTGGCTCAACTGATTGAGCCACCCAGGCCCCCCTATATTCAGCTGCTTTCTAAAGATCACAACTCCTGGCTTCACCTAGTGGAGCCAATCACCAGTTCCCAACACTTCAGATAGCACAAGTTTCGGGGAGCCCCGCCGTCTGCACTGGCCCCTCAGTTCTATAGACATTTGGGATTGCGATCTTGGTACTATAGAGTGATGAGGTAGTAAAAACGCAAGCTGTTTGCCATGGAACAGACTTGATTTGAATCCTGGCTCAGCCACTTAACTATTCTGACCTGTATCTCCTTATTGCAAAGTGGGCAGAGTATCTGTCTTACAAGAGTTTCTTAAGAGAGTTTAAAGAGAAAATGTGTGTAAAGCTCCACGGTAATTGTTAGCAAATGATAGCTAGAAAAAATATAATTAAAAATTGGAAATAGAGGGGTGCCAGGGTGGCCCAGTCGGTTAAGTCCAACTCTTGATTTCAGCTCAGGTCATGATCTCACAGTTCGTGAAATCAAGCCACATGTCAGGCTCTGTGCTGAGTGTGGAGCCTGCTTGAGATTCTCCCCCTCTGTCCCTCTCTCCTGCTTGTGCTGTCTCTCTAAAATTAAAAAAGAAAACCATTTGCAACAATGTGGATGGAACTAGGGGGTATTATGCTAGGCGAAATTAGAGAAAGACAAATATCATATGACTTCACTCATATGAGGAATTTAAAATACAAAACAGATGAACAAAAGAGAAGGGAAGAAAAAAATAATACAAAAAGAGGGAGAGGGACAGAACATAAGAGACTCTTAAATATAGAACAAACTGAGGGTTGCTGGAGGTGTTGTGAGTGAGTGGGATGGGCTAAATGGGCAAGTGGGATGGGCTAAATGGGTAAGCGGCATTAAGGACACTTGTTGGGATGAGCACTGGGTGTTATACGTAGGGGATGAATCACTGGATTCTACTGCTGAAATCATTATTGCATTATATGCTAACTAACTTGGATGTAAATTAAAAAAAAATAATGAAAACATTAAAAAAGAAGAAAGTAAATAGCTGAATATAGATTTTTATTTTTTATTATTCATTCACTTTTTTAAGAGAGAGTGAGCAGGGGAGAGGGGCAGAAAGAGAGAGAAATCTTAAGAAGGTTCCACGGAGCCTGAAGCAGGGTTCAATCCCACGACCCTGGGATCACGACCTGAGCTGAAATCAAGAGTCACGCCCTCGACCTACTGAGCCACCCAGGCACCTATGAATTCAGATTTTAAATGAAATCCCTCAGTTATCAAATGACGTTATTTAATCATACACACGTTTTTTCAAATGTCAGGGCCAAACAAAGCGTGTCTACAGGCACCTCAACCTTAATGCCTCTGTATCTGTGTTCATCTTTTCCCTTCAAACCTGTTCATTCCTGCTCATATGGCAGTAGGGGTATCTCTAGCCACAGAATGTGTGGGGTTCAAAACTGAAGTCGTTTCTCCTTTCTCCTCCTCATCCCACATTTCCAACTTCAGAAATATCTCCCAAATCTGATATTCCTCTCCGCCCTCCCTCCTCCTCGCTCCCCCCACCCCAACTATTGTCTTTGGTCAAATTCTTATTTCTATCTGCCCGATAGCAATACCTCTTACCTGGTATCCCTACTTCCAAGCTTTCTCCTCTGCAGAACTATGGGTTATATTAAAAAAAAAAAATTGCCCCCAAATCAGCAGAGAGAAAGGACACACTGTTAAAAAGGTAATTTGGGGGAAATTGGCTCACTATATAGAGAAAATAGAAATTGGATCCCCACCTAACACCACACGGGAGAGTGGATTCTGGATGGCTTGAGGATCTAAATGCAGAAGGTAAAATGACAAAGTTAATAGAAGAACATGTAGGAGAATAACTTTGTGATTTGGGGTCAGAGAGGACTTAAAAAAAATAAAGCAAAAGCCTCAACTATAAGGGAAAAAAATTGACAAATGGGATTATATCAAAACTGAGTATTTCTGTAAGAGATGTTAACAGAGGAAACAATAGGAAAAGACATTTGTAATATCTAAGCCTACCTAAGGATTAATATATAGAATACTTAAAGATACTTCTGTAAAAGGCAGCAACCCTAATGGGGGAAAAAAAGGACTGAGGATTAAAAAGCAGGCCACAGAAGTTTCCAGAAGAGGAAACCCGAATAACTAATAAGCATATGAAGAGAAGCTCCTCATCGGTGATCAGTGAGGTGCAGATAAAAACAGCAATGAAGGGGCGCATTCTGTCAGCGCAGAACCTGCTTGGGATTCTCTCCCTCTGTCTCTGCCCCTCCCCTGCTTGCCCTCTCCCCCTACCCCTCTCAAAATGAATACACTTAACAGCAATGAAATGTCAGTTTACAGTGATGGGACCAGCAGGTATTAGAAAGCGTAGGTGGGGTGAGGGAGTTCAGTTACTCTCCTGCATTACTGGTGAAAGTGCGAAGTGGTGTGGCTGTTTTGGAGGGCAACCTGGCACTAGGTAGTCAAATTAAGTATAAGCAGGCCCTGTGACCATAATTCTGCTCCTGAGTATATATACCAAAGGAATTGTTATACAGATGTGTAACGGGACACATAAGAGATGTTCTGTGAAGCTTTTCTCCCCCCATATATTAGTGAGGAGTTGGGTGTTCATCACTGGGAGAATGGATAGTAAAATGTGATGGATGTACACCCCCTTTTAAAAAAATGTTTATTTATTTTTGAGAGAGAGAGAGAGAGGGAGAAAGCAGGGGAGGGCCAGAGAGAGAGGGGGACAGAGGATCCAAAGCAGGCTCTGTGCTGATGGCACATGACCTGAGCCAAAGAAGAAGCTAAACCAACGGAGCCACCCAGGTGCCCCGATGGATGTATACCCTTAAGTACGGTATAGCAATTACAATAGACAGATTGGCTATACACACTGCCATATGGATACATTTTAAAATCATAATGTTTAGAAAAAAAACAAGTAAAAGAGAATGAGTTACGTGACACCTTACCATTTACATTAATTAAAAATACATGCACGAGGGGCGCCTGGGTGGCGCAGTCGGTTAAGCGTCCGACTTCAGCCAGGTCACGATCTCGCGGTCCGTGAGTTCGAGCCCCGCGTCAGGCTCTGGGCTGATGGCTCGGAGCCTGGAGCCTGTTTCCGATTCTGTGTCTCCCTCTCTCTCTGCCCCTCCCCCGTTCATGCTCTGTCTCTCTCTGTCCCAAAAATAAATAAAAAATGTTGAAAAAAAAAATTTAAAAAAAAAAAAAAAAAAAAAATACATGCACGTTTCTATTCGATATAGGGTTCCTACCCAGAATATATAAAGGATTTATGCAACTCAGCACCAAAAACCCCACAAATAATCTAAAAATGGGCAGAAGACAAAAGAAAAAATGGGCAGAAGATACGAACAGACATTTCTCTAAAGAAGACCTACAGATGGCCAAAGGCACATGAACAAAATGCTCAATATCACCAATCATCAAGGAAATGCAAATGAAAAGCACAATGAGGTATCATCTCACACCAGACAGAGTGGCCCAGATCAAGAACATAAGAAATGAATGCTGGCAAGATATAGAGAAAAAGGAACTCTTGTGCGCTAATGGTGGGAATGCAAGCTGCTGCAACCACTGTGGAACACAGTATGAAGTTCCCTCAAATATTAAAAATAGAATTACCATATGATCTGGTAATTCCACTACTGGGTATTTACCCAAAGAATACAAAAACACTGAAGTTGAAAAGATATATGCACCCTTGTGTTTACTGCAGCATTATTTACAGTAGTCAAATTATGGCAGCAGCCCAAGTGTCCATCCGTAGATGAATGGATAAAAAAGATGTGGTATATGCAAACGATGGAATGTTACTTGGCCATAAAAGAATGAAATCTTGCCATTTGCAACAACGTGGATGGGCCTAGAGAGTGTAATGCTAAGTGAAATAAGTTAGTCGGAGGAAAACAAATACTATATGATTTCACTCATATGTGTAATTTAAACAGAACAGAAACAGAAACAGAACAAAAAAAAAACAAAGAAAAAAAGTGACAAACCAAGAAACAGATTCTTAACTATACCGAACAAACTGGCGGTTACCAGAGAGAAGGAGAGTGAGGAGAATGAAATAGGAGAAATAGGTGATGGGGGTTAAGAGAACATTTATCACGATGAGCATTGAGAAGTGTATATAATTGTCAAAGCACTATATTGTACACCTGAAACTAATATAACACTGTATTTTGACTATATTGAAATGAAAATAAGAAATAAAAGATGAGCACATTTAAACAAACGTTTATTTGGGGCGCCTGGGTGGTTCGGTCAGTTGAGCGTCCGACTTCGGCTCAGGTCATGATCTCGCAGTTCGAGCCCGACGTCGAGCTCTGTGCTGACAGCTCGGAGCCTGGAGCCTGCTTCGGATTCTGTGTCTCCCTCTCTCTCTGCCCCTCCCCTGCTCGTGCTCTGTCCCTCGCTCTCAAAAATAAATAAACATCAAAATATTAAAAAGTTTATTTATTTTGAGAGGGAGAGAAAGAGAGAGTGAGAAAGTGAGCACACGCGAGTGAGGGAGGAGCAGAGAGAGGAGGAGAGAGAGAATCCCAAGCAGGCTCTTGCGCTGCCAGCACAGTACAGATCTGTGAGATCGTGACCTGAGCCAAAATCAAGAGTCCGACGCTTAACCCACTGAGCCACCCAGGCACCCAAGATATGCACATTTTGTAAGAACACACACAAAGAAGAACACAAACACACATAAACGAAAATATCATTGCATGTTATATGATTGCATATAGTAGGAGTTAAGGGGCATGAAAGAGATGGAATATGAGGATACAAAGAGAATAAATTAGAACGTTTTGTCTGGACAAAAAAATACTAATAGGCCATGCACGACCTGTTAAGTATGATTAACTCATCCTTGTGCATCTGAGGTCCAATAAGAATCGTATTCCCCCTCCCACCCCGTACACATAGACAATGCACACAAACACTTTCTCCTTAGTACTTCCAAAGCTAACTTTCCTCCATTGACTTTCTGTCGCCTACAATTAAGTCAAATTTCATAATAAACTGTCCCGAGGTCTTCCACCTCTCCCTGAAATTCTTGCCATTCCTGAACATACCTTTCCTATTGTTTCCATCTTGAGTTTTGACTCTTATCATATTGTATCGTGATAATTTGTTTACATGTTTGGGGGTGACTGGAGTTGAGGGTCCGACTCTTGGTTTTGGCTCAGGTCGTGATCCCAGGGTAGTAGGATTGAGCCCTGTGTTGGGCTCTGAGCTGAATGTGAAGCCTGCTTGGGATTCTCTCTCTTTCTCTCTCTCTCTCTCTCCCTCTGCCCCACTTCCTCACACTCTAAAATTAAAAAAAAAAATTTTTTTTTTTAAAGAGCATTTCTTTAAAAAAAATGGAAGGTAAAGGAAGTGGTGAAGGAAAAAAGAAATGTTTGTTGAATTAGGTAATTACTCAGTGAGTTATCAAATTCAGTCAGCACCCTAAGGACTGAAATTTGGATCCAGTCAAATTCCCAATGTCTTCTGGAAATGAATGTTGATAGGGAGAAATATGAGGCCTCCTGACTTTCTCCTGTATGAATGATTTAACTTTTTCAGTCCAATAACTTTATTAGGATATGCCTTTTTGGATGAGTTTTCCCTGGTACTTAGTAAGTCCTTCTAGTAAGTACACTCACATCCTCATTTGTTTCAGGAACATTTTCTTGAATCTTTTGGAACTATTTGTTATTGCATTATTTTGGTTTTCTTCTTCAAGGATTTAAATTGTGCAAATGTTGACACTCCTTGTGTTCTAGATAATGCTGTCTCCATTATAATCTTTATTTTAAAAAAGTAAGATCTTTATTTGATCTTTATTTCGCTTATTTTTTAAAAAAAATTTAGGGGCGCCTGGGTGGCTCAGTCGGTTGAGCGGCCGACTTCGGCTCAGGTCACGATCTCGCGGTCCGTGAGTTCGAGCCCCGCGTCAGCTCTGTGCTGACGGCTCGGAGCCTGGAGCCTGTTTCCGATTCTGTGTCTCCCTCTCTCTGACCCTCCCCCGTTCATGCTCTGTTTGTCTCTCTCTGTCTCAAAAATAAATAAACGTTAAAAAAAAATTTTTTTTAAAATAAAAAAAATTTAGAGAGGGAGAGAGAGAGAGAGAGAGAGAGAGAGAGGGAGAGAGCGCGCGCAATCAGGGAAAGGAGAGAATCTTAAGCAGGCTCCACACTCAGCATGGAGCCCAACATAGGGCTCGATTCCACAACCCTGGGATCATGACCTGAGCTGAAATCAAGAGTCAGATGCTCTACCAACTGAGCCACCCAGGTGCTCCACTTTTCTTACTTTTTATACTTTAGGACACTTACTGTATTTTTCTTCCGTGTCTGTTCTCCCTGTGTTTCTGCTGTCTCATCCTCAAATTTGTTGGCCTTACTTTTTCCGTGTCCTTCTTTCAGTTTACACTTTCACTCCTAGGATTGTCTCATCAAGTCTTTCCAAAATTCTTGTATTTCTGCTTTGCATACGTCTTCCAGGTATGCAATGACTTCATTTATATTTCTTAACTTCCTGGTGAAAATTTTGGTTATATCTCTTTTTTAAAAACAATTTCGTTCTTAAATTCGAGTATGTTTGACACACAATGTTACGGTAGTTTCAGGTGAACAACATAGTGATTCAACATGTCTATAGGTTATGCTATGCTTACCATTTCACCTGTTTCTTTTTTTTTAGGTGTTTATTTATTTGAGTCATCTCTGCACCCAGTGTGGGGCTCGAACTCACGACCCCAAGATCAAGAGTTGTGTGCTCTTCAGACTGAGGCAGCCCGGCACCCCTCACCTGTTTCTTGGTAGCTAGTTTTCCCCCTGGTTCATAAGTTTGGAATCATCTTCACATTTTGAAAAAGTACATTTGTATCAGTGCTGTGATAGAACCTTTTTTTTTTTTTTTTTTTTTTTACTGCCTAACAACGAATGTGTTAGATTTTCACAAGCCATCATTTGCAGATTATTGCACAGCAAGACAGGCAGGTTAGGGTAGTGTTTGCGGGCTTGTAACCCAAAGGCTCTCTCCTTCTCCCTTGCTACAAGAACGTACTGCCCCCGCATATTAGGATTATTTTTGTGACTCTTTGGAGAGTCCCACCCTGCCCCCGAGCCCCTGGTATCCCCTGTTCTGCTTTCTCTCTTTATGAATTTGGCTACTCTATCTATATCATATAAGTGGAATCATACAGTATTTGTCCTCTCGTGTCTGGCTTATTTCACTTAGCATGTTTTCAAGAATCATCCACGTTGTAACATGTATCAGAATTGCTTTCCTTTTTAAGGCCAAATAATATTCCATTGTACATATGTGCCACATTTGGTTCATCGATTCACCTTTCAGTGGTGAATTGTTTCTACCTCCCGTTGTTTCTACCTTTTGGCTATTGTGGATAATGCTGCTATAAACATTGGCACATCCTAATTGTGTATTTGTTTCTGTGTTTCATTGTTGCTTTTCTAGTTGCTTTGTGTGCTTTCCAGGAGGTTTAAGATGCTGATCTGCACAGCTGTGATTATTCTGGACATTCCTTGGAAGCTGCATTTTAAAATAAATATTCCAGAGATTCTTAGGGCCAGCCAAGTTTGGAAAACAATTTGACCCGTTTCCGTTTGAGTAGAATCCAGTGAAAATAGCATCCTATAGTCCCTGAGAAGAGAAGAAGCACCCAGAAACCTGGGTAAGGTTGGTCCGAGGAGAAGCATTGATAGGAAGTGGGAGGACTGGCATGTATAAACAGGTCAGATACATAAGAACCAATTGTTCTATTAACCACCCTCTGGCAGAGCTGGTCCTGCTTCCATGGGTCTCTATGCGGGCAGAGAGAGGGTGGCATGGATGGGTTAAAATTGCCTAATTCCATTTCTGGGCTGACAGCACCTACGGAAAATCCCTATTTGGCTCCGCTTTCAAGAATGCCAAGCTTAGCTCAGCACTTCCACCATGCATCTGCTGATGCCCATATTTTGAACGGGGGGTAACCCAAATCATGTCACAGTAACTGTTAGTTCCTGTTTTAACATCATAATTTTAAAGCTTGTAGGGGCGCCTGGGTGGCTCAGTCAGTTGAACGTCTGATTCTTGATTTCGGCTCAGGTCGTGATCCCAGGGTCGTGGGATCAAGCCCTGCGTTGGGCTCTGCGCTGAGCATGGAGACTGCTTGAGATTCTCTCTCTCTGCCTCTGCCTCTCTCTCCCACTTGTGCATGTACTCTCTCCCTCTCCGAAATAAAATAAAAAATTAAAAAAAAAATCTTGTAAAGGTTTCCAAGAGTTATTGGCTGGTCTAAACTCACCTCTTGTGCATGTCTTAGATTTGCATCAAGGGAGTTATGTGAGTACCGCAAGGAATAACCTCGGTGACATAAGCAAATTGTAGTCATGGGAATATCTTTGAGGCTGTTTGTTAGTGCACTGGTGTTCAAACTCCATAAAGCAATGGCATAGCGACTCGGGTAAAACAGTTTGGTATTTTATGGCCAGCAAAGAGACATTCCGGTAGCTTTCTAGAGCGAGAAAAACATTTTGCAGGGCACTGGCTGGCTAAGTCAGAAGAGCAAGCAACTCTTGATCTGGGAACTGCGAGTTTGAGCCCCATGTTGGATACAGAGATGACTTAAGTAAATAAATAAGCTTAAAAGAATTTTGCTAGCGGCTGCCACATTTTTATTCATTCAGTAAATATTTATTGAGCTCCTATTGTGTTCTAGGTGTAAGAGATAAGGCAGAGGAAAAGATTAAAACAAAAAAAGAGTCCCTAAAGTTACTGAGCTTTCATTCTGGTGTGGGAAACAGAAAATAAACAAGCGACCAAATACCAAGATCTTTCCAGAATACACAGTACCAAGTTGACCTAATTAAGTACTTCATAGTGATTGATTAAATGCATTGCAAGAATGCTTTAGATTTTGAGGCCCAGTGGCTGATTTCAATTCGGCTTTGTCTCTAAAAATACAACTTACAAACAAATCTTCCAGACATGAAATTATTTTGCAAAGGTCTTCCTCTTTCTTAAGGACTGAGAAAACATGGAGACTCGTGGGTAAAGAGAACCAACAGTATCAGTTGACAATATGGTTACGCGAAGGGGCACCTGGGTGTCCCCCTCTTGACTTTGGCTCAGGTCGTGATCTCTCGGTCACGGGATGGGGCCCCACGTGGGCTCCTCGCTGGTGAGCCGGGCACGGAGCCTGCTTCAACCGCTCGCCCTCCCGCTCACGCGCATGCGTCACCACTCACACGCGCGTCATGGCTGGTGTGTGCCTGACTGCGCATGAGCGCGGGCAGTCTCTCCCTGAGATAAAATAAAATAAAAAAAATACATGGTGAAGGGCAGACTGGCAGTATAGATTCAGAGTGCCACGGCATTTCGCATAGGAACCGAGGGTTTCCATGGTTTTGGGGTCTGAGTGTGGAAGTTTTGCGTCTTCAGACAGATTTCAGACTTCACCCACAATTTCTTAAATTGGCTTATCCACTTGTTCACTTTCTTTGGTGTTCCGTCCCTTAGCGGAGGGAGTGGGAGGTGAGAGGAGGCGGAGGTTATTATGTGCTGTTCCCTGTGGGCTGCCGGTATATAAAAATGGCACCGGGAGATGGTTGGGAGCGGTGCTTGTTGTTTCTAACCAGGATGGCAGGGGTTGAGGGTTTGGTGGTTGTAGCTGTTAAGGAAAATGTGGAAAGATCCCAGGTGTTAGAGTGCCTGACTGATTGTCCACAGCGACTAAGTGGAAAACGGTGCCTTTGGTCTGGGATTTGAAAATCCCCATCAGAAACGATACAGTGGTCACTCTGGCTCCATTTGAGCGGGCTAGGGCCTGAATGTGTTTCATTTGCTTTTGATAATACCACACAAATATCTTTCCTGAAATATTTAGGTTGAAAGAATGACCAACGACGGAAAAAAGGAATGCTGTCTAAATGTCACACAAGAGTGAAACTGTAAGGAGTTAGAAGCATAGGAGATTAAATCGGTATTGAGCAGAGTATTTGGTGGGAGTAAAATCGTTAATTTAAGTGACATGCCACCATTGAATGTAAATTTTTCTTATACAGGTGATTTTTTTTTCCTCTAGATGACATGTAAATATGCATGGAATCCTCCTTTAATCACGCCTGCACTAAAATTTTTGAAATTTATTTTATTATTTTTTTTAATGTTTATTTATTTTTGAGAGAGAGAGACAGAGCACGAGCAGGGGAGGGCCAGAGAAGACAGGAAGACGCAGAATCCGAAGCAGACTCCAGGCTCCCAGCTGTCAGCACAGAGTCCAATGCGGGGCTCGAACTCAGGAGCCAAGATCATGACCTGAGCCGAAGTCAGGCTCCCAACCAATGGAGCCACCCAGGCGCCCCTAGAATTTTATTTTTTATTTTATTTTATTTTATTTTAGTTCATTTAAGACACAGAGAGAATGAGGGGCACCTGGGTAGCTCAGTTGGTTGAGCGTTTAACTTCGGCTGGGGTCATGATCTCACAGTTTGGGAGTTCAAGCTCCATGTGAGGCTCTCTGTTGTCAGTACAGAGCCCACATCAGATCCTTTGTCCCCTTCTCTTTCTGCCCCTCCCCCACTCATGCTTGCTATCTCTCTCTGTCTCCAAAAATAAACATTAAAAAAAAGAGAGAGAGAGAGTGTGGCAGAGGGAGGGAGAGAGAGAGAGAGCAAGAGACAGCGAATCTCAAGCAGGTTCCGTGTCCAGTGCAGAGTCCGATGCAGGGCTCGATCTCACAAGCTTGGGATCATGACCTGAGCTGAAATCAAGAATTGGACGCTCGACTGACTGAGCCACCCAGGAGCCCTAAATTTTTAGAATTAAAAAAAAATTTCTTTTGCTACGCGTGTCACTTGTAAGCTTACTCCCTTTCTAATCATATTGGGGCAAATAAGTTTGTCTGCCAAACGTTAATTAACTTGAAGAAGTATGAGGAAACATTTAGGAAATAGGAACCTATATCCAAAGTTTACAAAATTAGCAAATGGACTTGATTTGATCTCATTCCAATTTATGTCAGGCAAAAAGAATTGCATTTTGCTTACAAACGAATTTACAAATGAGAAAAGACACATGTAGCATTCAGTCAAGTGTTCTCCGGGGAGTGTGTCATTATCTGTTTATATAATGAACTCTCAAATGAAGGTGAGAAATGATTGCACACAAATGTTCTATCCCTGCTCTACTGAAGCAATGAACCTGGAGAGGTGGGGTTTTTTTGTTGTTATGTTTGGTTAGTTTTGAGAGAGAGAGAGAGAGAGAGCTCGCCCAGGTGTGCATGAGAGCAGCGGATGGGCAGGGAGAGGGAGACAGAGGATCCAAAGTGGGCTCCATGCTGAGACCAGAGAGTCCCCATGTGGGGTCGAACTCCTGAGCCCAAGTCGGATGCTTGGAACTGACTGAGGCATCCTGGCACCCCCCCAAGACTTTTTTAAAAGAAGGATTGGCTTTGAAATGTCAGTCTGTGTCACAGACCTGTTTGTAAAGGCTCCCCCCACCCCATCGTAGGGAGCTGGGAAAAGGCTGGTAACAGCAGAGACAATTTAAGTCTCCGTAGAATGTTTAAAAATCAAAAGAGAAAAAAAAAAAAACCTTCTTTACATTAAAGCCTGACGATTAATTATGGTGATAGTTAAAAACCAAGCTTAAAAAATTTCACTTTCCACATCGCTTTTAAAATATGTTTGGAAACAGAAACCCATGGGGGGAGGGGAAGAAGAAGAAGAAGAAAAAAAGAGGTTAGAGAGGGAGAGAGCCAAAGCATAAGAGACTCTGAAGAACTGAGAACAAACTGAGGGTTGATGGGGGGTGGGAGGGAGGGGAGGGTGGGTGATGGGTACTGAAGAGGGCATCTTTTGAGATGAGCACTGGGTGTTGTATGGAAACCAATTTGACAATAAATTCCAAAAAAAAAAAAATGATTGAAAACAAAATGCTTCACAGAGTTTTCCTTTTCACTGGCTTGTGTTGATGGACACCGAACCAATTGGAATTGATTTTTGCTTGTCTAGTTGATAATGTTAAAATTAAAAACACAATTTTTTTAAAAAATTAACATTTATTTATTTTTTGGGAGTCAGAGAGAGACTGAGCATGAGCAGGGGAGGTGCAGAGAGAGGGAGACACAGAATCAGAAGCAGGCTCCAGGCTCTGAGTTGTCAGCACAGAGCCGGATGCGGGGCTGGAACCCACAAACCGTGAGACCGTGACCCGAGGTGAAGTCAGTCGCCCAACCGACTGAGCCACCCAGGCGCCCCGATAATGTTAAAATTTTTTATGATAATATTTTCATGTCCTTCTTTCCTTTCCTTAGCACATTGCTTGAATATGTGACCATTTTTCCTTTCACACTGCTTGCTTTATAATTGCAAGGGACTATTAACCAAATTAGAGATATCTGGAGGTAAATAGTAAATTATATTTACCTACGACACACATTGCCACTGAGGCATACCATAATAAAAACTGATAATCTATGAAACAGGCCTCTGAGTCTCCTTTCACAGAAGATTTTCTTCTGAAAGAGTTGAAAAAGCTTTTAAGAATGAGGATCATCTTTTTTTTTTTTTTAATGTTTATTTTTAAGAGACTGCAAGTGGAGGAGGGGCAGAGAGAGGAGACAGAGGATCCGAGGCAGGATTTGCGCTGGCGGCAGTGAGCCCAATGTGGGGCTCATGAACCAGGAGATCATGGCCTGAGCTGAAGTCAGATGATCAACCAACTGAGCCACCCAGGGGCCCCCAAAATGAGGATCATCTTAAAATGAGTTATCATTGAGGTCAAGTCTATATCATTAACACATTAGAAGATAAGTTTATGCTGGCAGGAGTATGATGGCTCTGGATAGAAATGTCCTGGAAATCTCCTGAATAATATTTATGAACCTAAAATGTACATACTGATAATTTATTCTACAGGCTTACGACTTTCTCCTCCTCTTTCTTCTTTTTCTTCTTCCTCCCCTTTGTCTTTTCAGCTCCACAGACTTGAAGTCATTTAGTCATTGACTCAACGTGTTCTTTTTCAGTGCCTATATCAAGCACTACTCTAGGCTCTAGGAATATGGCAGTGAACCAAATATACAAAATTCCCCTTTGGGAGAAATCTGATGGATGTGGGAATCCAAGGTCATATCACCCGCACTGAGACAGACCAACGTCTTATATCTCCTGATATGATGCTCTGAGGGCACGCCACTTCTGTAAGATTCCTGCCCAAAATGCATAATCTGAATCTGACCATGAGGAAAGAGACAAACACGAGTTGAGGGATATCTGTGAAAGAACTGGCCTCAACTCTTAAAAAATGTCAGGGTAAAGAAAGACCACCACGACCACCAGCAAAAGACTGAGGACCTCTTCCAGATTACTAAATGCAGTGGACCAGTTCCTGAATTAGGAAAAAAAAGCTATAAAAGACATTATTGGGACAATTGATGTTATTTGAATATGGACTGTGTGAATTAGATAATAGTGTTGTATAATTGTTACGTTTTGAGATTTGGGTAATTACAATGAGATATGTATCTATTTGTAATTTGTATCTATTTGTAATATCTATTACAATTAGATATGCTGTATTACATAGAAAATATAGGGGCACCTGGGTGGCTCAGTTGGTTGAACATCCAACTCTTGATTTCGGCTCGGGTCATGATCTCATGGTTTGTGGGATTGAGCCCTTTGGGTTCTGGGCTGGGTGTGGAGTCTACTTAAGATTCTTTCTCTCTCTCTCTCTCTCTCTCTCTCCCTGCCTCCCCCCTTCCCTGCTTACTCTCTCTCTCTCTTTCTCTCTTTCATAAAAATAAAATATATATATAACACAGGATATATACCTAAATATATAGTATATATTCGTCATGTCTTTTCTGCATATTGTGCCTATATTTTTGGGTTTACTGAACAACTGAGCATAGAGTACAGAGTTCCCATATGTCCTTCAAATGATTTCTCTTTTATTAACATCTTTCATTAATGTGATACATTTGCTACAATTGATGAGCCAGTAGTAACACATTATTATTATTATTTTAATCTAATAATTTATTTATTTTTTATGATTTACATCCAAGTTAGTTGGCACATGGAGTAACACATGATTATTAACTGAAGTCCATAATGTACATTTTAGGGTTTGCTCTTTGTATTGTACAGTTTTATGGGTTTTGCCAAATGCATAATGTCATGTATCTACCATTACTGTATTACATAGAATAGTTTTATTGCCTTAAAAATTCCCTGTTCTCCACTTGTTCAGCTCTCCATTCCCTTTAATCCTTGCCAATCACAGATCCTTCTATCTCTGCATTTTTGCCTTTTCCAGAATGTGAGGTTTGGAATTAATTATACCACATGTAGCCTTTTCAAATAGCTTCTTTCACTTTCAAAATATGCATTTAGGGGAGCCTGGGTGGCTCAGCTGGTTGAACATCTGACTCTTGATTTTGGCTTAGGTCATGATCCCAGGGTCATGGGATCGAGCCCTGTGTCAGGCTCTCAAGCCCTGTGTTGGGCTCTGTGCTGAGTGTGGAGCCTGCTTGAGGTTTCTCTCTCTCTCTCTCTCTCTCTCTTTCTCTCTCTCTCTCTCCCTCTGGTGCTCTCCCCTGCTCACTCTTTCTAAAATTAAAAAAAAAAAAAAAGAAATATGCCTTTAAGTTTTCTATGTGTCTCTTTGTGGCTTGATTGCTCCTTTCTTTTTATCCCTGAATACTGTTCCATTGTACAGATGTACCACAGTTTGTTTATCCACTCACTTATTGAAGAATATCTTGGCTGCTTCCAATTTTCGACAACTGTGAAGAAAGCTGCTATAAATATCCACGTGCAGATTTTTGTGTGGACAAAAGTTTTCAACTCATTTGAGTAAATAACTAGGAGTGCAATTGCTGGCATGCTAAGTCTATGCTTAGCTTTGTAAGAAACTGCCAAACTGCCTTCCCAAGTGGCTGTACCGGTTTAATGAGCATGGGAGTTTTGACCTCCTGCATTTCTGACCTGGGCTAGCTCAGCCCTCCTTAAGCAACTTGATGGTCCCCTGGCTCCCGGGAGGTTGCTGTGTTAAAGCCCAACATGGTGCAGATACCGGATTGGCACAGTGTGCTATACTGCCCGGAACTCCTAGGCTCGAGTGAAATTCCTGTCTCCAAAGCAGCTGGGACTACAGGTGTGGGCCATCGCCTCCAGTGCTCCTGGCTGTACCATGTGGCATTCCCACCAGCAATGAATGAGGGTTCCTATTGCTTCCCATCCTCACCAGCATTTGATGCTGTCAGTTCTTATCATAATTTTTGAAAATTTAGCCCCTTCTAGTCGATGTGTAGTGGGATCTCATCTTTCCTTCAATTTGCATTTTCTTAATGACATATGATGCTGAGCACCTTCTCTTGTGCGTATTTCCCATCGGCGTACCTCCTTTGGAAAGTTGTCCGTTTAGATCTTTTGCCCGTTTGGTTCAGCTCTTTTGTCTGAGGGGTTGCAGTTTTAAATAGTGTGTTCAGAGAAGGTCTCACTGAGACTTCTGAATGAAGATCTGACAGGGTAAGGGAGGAAGCTGTTTGGAACTCTAGGGAAAGAATGCTCCAGGAAGAATTATAAACCCCTGCAAGGGCCATGAATGAAGGGTGTACTTGGTATGTTCTAGGCTGGCAAGAGGCCAGTGTGGCGTGAGTGAGTGGCCAGGGGAGAGATGAGCAGGTAAGAACAGAGGGACTAGGGGGTATGGCTGTTGTGGCTGGTGGACGCCAAGATTTTGCTTTCATGCTGAGTGAGACAGGAGCTGGAAGATCTAAAGCAGAAATTGATGTAATCTGACTTCTGTTTAATAGGCTCCTTTTACGTGCTGTGTTGAAAGCAGACCATGGGCATTTACTTTTGAACGTCGCCTCTGCAGAGAGCTTTCATACTATTCTTATTTTCTAGTCTCATACTCTCATAAAATTTTGCCTGCTGCTCATTTTGTGTCCACCTCTTCATTCTTCGAAGCTGCGAGACAACCAGCCTCGGTTGAGCAGTCTCCACGCTGGGCATTGAGCCCAGTGCAGGGCTTCAACTCACGACCTTAAGACCAAGACCTGAACTGAGACCAAGAGTTCAGGCTACACGGGCTCAGCCACCCAGGTGCCCCATCACCATGCTCGCTTCTAATTGACTGTCTCAAATGCATTTATCCTTTCAAGTTATAATTGCTATCCAATCTCTGTTCTCCAATGGTTTCTTCGTGGAAACCAAAATGCCAATGTTTTGTCATAATATTTTAACTCTTTTAGATATTTTATATTCTTTTATTTTTGTTATTAAAAATGTTTTTTAATGTTTATTTTTGAGAGAGAGAGAGAGAGGGAGTATGAGCAGGGAGGGGCAGAGAGAGAGGGAGGCACAGAATCTGAAGCAGGCTCCAGGCTCTGAGCTGTCAGCACAGAGCCCGACGCGGGGCTCGAACTCACGAGCTATGGGATCGTGACCTGAGCTGAAGTCGGACATTCAACTGACTGAGCCACCTAGGCGCCCCTATTTTATGCTCTTTTAATATTTGTATTCTCATTTCAAACTTCAAAATATTTTTCTCTTCTGCCAATTCCCCAAATAAAGTGTCAAATTTAATTTACATTTCTGGTAAGTCTGTCGTAATTTTGATCCAATAATATTTTAAATATAAATTTATTTCAAAAACATTCAGAAACCGTTATAATGAACAGAAGTAGCAGAAAAGTCTTCACATGATAATCAGGATGCAAACTAGGTGAAATACTCCAAAGGCAAGAAAAACACTGAAGAAATACAAGTACAGATTTGTACTACTTTTAAGGTCTTTGGGGATGACATATTTTTGTTCTAAAGTCTATGGCAAGCCACAAAATGTTTGTTGGTGAGAGAATGGCATAATTTGTTCACATAAGAGTTCTCACATTTCATAGCCTGTACCTGTGTATTTTACTTATATAAATAAATCAATAAATGAACCCTGAGGACAAAAAAAAAAAAAAAAAAAAAAAAAAAAAAAAAAGAAAGAAAGAAAAAGAAGCAAGCAGACCAAAGGCAGGAAGACACAAAAGCAGACTGGCTGGGAGACTGTTGCCAAAACAGCCAAGAGGTGAAGGTGACCAAGCCCTGGGGTGGTATTGGTAGGAAAGATGAGAAATGATTGAATTCTGCATATATTTGGAAGATAAGGGATTTACTACTGGACTGGAATGGAGGTATGAGAGGAAGGAATGGAGGATAAAGAGAGTCTGCCGCTAGTGAAGCCAACTGTGCTCTTTCCCCACGGGGGCCTGGTGGGCCGTGGCCGAAAACAGTAGCCTCCTGGGTAGTGTATGCAGCCTGTTGCGTGTTGGGGTTGCCCTAAGGGACCTTGGAGACAGCCCTTTGCAGTGGACATTCATGTCTGACCTCATGGTATCTCCAATTGGGGCTCTAGACAGGTAAGCGAGGTGACTTTGGAAAGCCCCAGGGCACAGTGGCCTGGGTCCACATTGGCAGTCGTCATGTCCATCCATGCCAAGCTGCAGAAAAGGGAGCATGTAACTGAGGCCGGCCCTATGCAGGGCCAAGTTCAGGTTCCCTGGCTGCCGGAAGATCCCCATCTCCAAGAAGTGAGGAGAAATTTGAAAACGTGGTGGCGGAGAAGCGGCTCATCCCAGATGGCTATGGGTTCAAAGACATCCCTAATTGTGGCCCCCAGGACAAATGGTGGGCGCTGCACTCATGACAACCTCGGTGCTGCCCCCTCCTTATTCATGCCCGTTGATGGATCCTACTTTCTGTCAACAACAGCAACAAGAACAAAAATAAACTGAGGTATATTAAAATGTTAAGGGTTTATTTGAGCTAACATTGATTTGAATCAGGCAGTGCCAGACTGGAAGCAGTTAGAAGCACCCTACTGGTGGGAAGGAGGGGAAAGGTTTTCAGAGAGAAGCAAAACAAGGAAATGATTTCATTGGCTATAACTTAAGGAGTGCGTTACTTGGGAAAGTCTAGTTGGCGGTTTGTGATTGGTTGTTCCTCTTAACCTCGAGGCATCTGCAGGATTGACTCTGGTTTAGGTTTCAGTTTGTTTATGTAGGCCTACCATCAGAGCCACCCTCAGTCTGGTGACCTTCTCGTGTGACTGCCGTAACAGTTCTGAGTTTGTTTTGTTTGTTTTTTGCCCCTAAGCAAGTGGAGAATAGCATTGATCACCCTGTCACCCTAGGCCTGCACAAGACCCTCTTTTTCTTCTTTATTTCTGATCCCGTGTTCCTCATAGGCATCCGCCAGTAGGCTTGAGACATATGTTATTTAGAGTGTTTTAAATTTACATGGGCTCCGTGCTACCGATTTTATTTTGTGTATCACACCTTTTCCACTTGACACGATGTCTTCAGAGCTGACCACATAGCTGAATGTATATCTGCTTCATTAATTCTGGCTGCTGCTTAGTTATGCCCTGACTGCATACATTCCACTTGATAGTTATTTCCCTGACCACCAGCCCCCAGCTTACTCCCTGCCATTGCAAATGGCACTGAGAGGCACACCCTCATACAGGTTCCAATAAAGACTCGCATGCAAGTTTTTGCGGAGTGTATTCCCAGGAGTGTGATTGCTGGGACATATTTAGTTGCATAATTACTGATTGCATCGTTCACTGTCGCAAACCAAGAGCCTTTGAGGTAACCCTTCCCCTGCATTCTTACCAGTTCTTGGTATTAAACTTTAAAATTTTTATAAAGTAGTATCTCATTGTTATTTTAACCGCACTATCTGCTTCCTAGGGAGTTCAAGCATCTTTTCATAGATTTGTTAGGCATTCTTCCTTCTGTGATTTGTCTATTCTAATTCTTTGTCCACTTTTCTATTGGATTTCCTATCAATCTATTGGATTTCCAACCAACTCTTGTTGATACATAGAAGTTCTCTCTATATTCTACGTATGAATTCCTTGAGTTTTAGAGGTGGCAAATATATTCTTCCAGGTTGTCACTTGTCTGTTAATTTTGTGTATCATGTCCTTCTTTCATAAGAAGACCAATTTTTGTACACTCAATCCACATATTTCTCCTCTGATGGTTGTGGTTTTGAGGATTTCCTTACTAATTCCTCCAATTCATGGTCACAGAGATATTCTTCTATACTTTCCTTATCTTTATTGGTTTTCATTTCAGATTAAAGTATCTAATCTCTGGCACAAAAACAGACACTCAGATCAATGAAACAGAATAGAGAACCCAGAAATGGACCCACTAATGTAGGGCCAAGTAATCTGGGACAAAGCAGGAAAGAATATCCAATGGAATAAAGACAGTCTTTTTGGCAAGTGGTGCTGGGAAAACTGGACAGCGACATGCAGAAGAATGAAATTAGACCACTTTCTTACACCGTACACAAAAATAAACTCAAAATGGATGAAAGGCCTAAATGTAAGATAGGAAGGAGGAGAAAACAGGCAAAAACCTCTCTGATCTTGGCCACAGCAACTTCTTACTCAACACGTCTCCGGAGGCAAGGGAAACAAAAGCAAAAATGAACTAGTGGGACCTCATCAAAATAAAAAGCTTGTGCACAGCGAAGGAAACAATCAGTAAAACTAAAAGGCAACCGATGGAATGGGAGAAGATATTTGCAAACGACGTATCAGATAAAAGGTTAGTATACAAAATCTATAAAGAACTTATGAAACTCAACACCCAAAAAACAAATAATCCAGTGAAGAAATGGGCAAAAGACATGAATAGACACTTCTCCAAAGAAGGCATCCAGATGGCCAACAAACACATGAAAAAATGCTCAATATCACTCATCATCAGGGAAATACAAGTCAAAACCACAAAGAGATACCACCTCACACCTGTCAGAATGGCTGACATTAACAACTCAGGCAATAACAGATGTTGGTGAGGATGCAGAGAAAGAGGATCTCTTTGGCACTGCTGGTGGGAATGCAAACTGGTGCAGCCACTCTGGAAAACAGTATGGAGGTTCCTCAAAGAATTAAAAATAGAACTACCCTATGACCCAGCAATTGCACTACTAGGTATTTATCCAAGGGATACAGGTGTGCTATTTGGAAGGGGCACACACGCCCCAATGTTTATAGCAGCACTATCAACAATAGCCAAAGTATGAAAAGAGCCCAAATGTCCACTGATGGATGAATGGGTAAAGAAGATGTGGTACATATACACAACGGAGTATTCCTTGGCAATCAAAAAGAATGAAATCTTGCCATTCGCAACTACGTGGATGGAACTAGAGGGTATTATGCTAAGTGAAATTAGTCAGAGAAAGACAAATATCATATGACTTCACTTATATGAGGACTTTAAGACACAGAACAGATGAACACAAGAGAAGGGAAGCAAAAATAATATAAAAACAGGGAGGGGGACAAAACATAAGAGACTCTTAAATATGGAGAACAAACAGAGGGTTACTGGAGGGGTTGTGGGAGGGGGGATGGGCTAAATGGGTAAGGGGCATTAAGGAATCTACTTCTGAAATTATTGTTGCGCTATATGCTAACTAACTTGGATGTAAATAAAAAAAACGTAATCTAGGGGCACATGGGGTGGCTCAGTCGGTTAACCATATGATCCTTGATTTTGGCTTAGGTCCTGATCTCATGGTTCTTGAGTTTGAGCCCCACATTGGGCTCTGTGCTGAAAGTATGGAATCTGCTTGAAATTCTCCCTTTCTCTCTCTCTCTCTCTCTCTCTCTGTCCCTCCCCCGCTCACATTTCCTCTGTCTCAAAATAAATAAATAAACATTAAGGTATCTAATCTATTACAGTCAACATTTCTATACGGTATCATGTAGAACTCCAACTGACTTTTTCCCCATGGAGAAGACAGTGCTTCTGGCATCAATGGGTAAATGGTCTATCTTTTCTTCATTTTTAGAGATGCTATTGTATATGAAATTTCCATGTACATGTGGGTGTGCTTCTGGATCCCTATTTTATTCATTGATGTGCTATTCCTGGGCCAGTAGTAAATTACTTTCATTGCTGTGGCTTTGTGACATATCTTAATATCTGGTAAGAAAGGTCTTCCATCTTTGTTCTTCTTTTTCAAAATTGCGTTACATACTTGTGTCTTAGTTATTCTTTTATTTTAAAATTTTCTAATGTTTATTTTTAGAGAGAGAGAGACAAGACAAGAGAGTGAGCAGGGGAGGGGCAGAGAGAGAGAGGAAGACACAGACTCTGAAACAGGCTCCAGGCTCTGAGCTGTCAGCACAAAGCCTGAAGTGGGACCCAAACCCACGAGCCATGAGATCATGACCTGAATCGAAGTTGGACGCTTAACCAACTGAGCCACCCAGGCACCCCTGTGTCTCAGCTATTCTTTATAATTTTTAGAATCAAGTTTGTCACACTCCTCTCAAAATTGTGTTGGAATTTGAACGAAAAATGTATAGTAAGCATGTTATTTTTAGAAGAATCTATAGGTTTCTTGTTTTTGTTAACTGTTTATTTTGAAAGAGAGAGAGTGAGAGTGCACATGAGCGGGAAAGGGGCAGAGAGAGAGGGAGAGAGAGGATCCCAAGTAGGCTTTACATTGTCAGTGCAGAGCCTGATGTGGGGCTCAATGTCACTAGCCTGTGAGATCATGACCTGAGTCAGTTGCTTAACCGACTGAGCTACCCAGATGCCCAGAATTATAGATTTCTACTGGTAAGCTATTCCATGTGAATATGGTATTCTATATTTCCTGGCCCTCTTCATGCTTTAATAGGGTTTGCAAGATGATTTTTAAGACTCGAATATAGAAATCACTACAGATATATTTAAAGAGACATTTATATGAGTGTAGTGAATGTTTGGAAACTATCTGTTCAATAATAAAGGAACGATTTAAAACATAGCCAATAGTTTGATTATGCATTAATAAAACATTGCATCAATAAAAAACATACCTTAGGGGCTCCTGGGTGGCTCAGTCAGTTAAGCGTCCGATTTCGGCTCAGGTCATGATGTCACGGTTTGTGAGTTCAAGCTCTGCATCGGGCTCTGTGCTGAAGGCTCAGAGTCTGGAGCCTGCTTCGGATTCTGTCTCTCTCTCTCTCTGTTCCTCCCCCACTCGCACTCTGTCTCTCTCTCTCTCTCAAAAATAAATAAAGATGAAACAAATTAAAAAAAATAAAAAAACATACTTTAAATGAATCTTTAATGACATGAGAAAATATTCTTGCTATAATATTGCATTATTAATTACCGAGATTACATAGACTTCAATTGTCTTTATTACATACTTTTGGGTTCCAAATTCTCTAAAATGAACATGCTTTATTTTTGTGAAAACTGTTTTTTTCTTTTCTTTTCTTTATTATTTTTAAATGTTTATTTATTTTGAAAGAGAGAGAGAGAGAGTGAGTGAGTGAAAGAGAGCATGTAGGGGAGGGGCCGAGAGTGAGGGAGAAAGAGAATCCGCTTTTGAGCTGTGGGGTTCAATCTCCTGAGATCATGACCTGGGCAGAAATCAAGAGTCAGATGCTCAACAAACTGAGCCACCCAGGTGCCTTTGTTTTTTTTTTTTTTTAAAGTTGTTGGAAGCAAGTAAGATTTGCATTTGCCATCTGACTGTACAGGAACATTGGGAAAATGGTTTTTGACTCATCTGATGAGCTCATCCAGCAAGAAACGATAAGTCATGTGAAAACTTCCCAGTTTGACCCCCTTCCTGCTCCATCTGCTGGCCAGTTTGTCAGGCCTCCTGACTCAGCTAAGCCTGAATAAATGTAATTTCACACATTTGCTTTTTCATGCAACAAATATTTAATAGTCTGCTGCTGTATGCAAAGCACTCTATTAGGGCCGTTAAAGACAAAGGGATGAGTTAAATAGCCTCAGCCCCGAAGGGGCTCAGCATGGCATATACACACCTAGGGTCTGCCTGGCTGTCAGGCCCACCTTCTGTGCCAAGTCTCCAGTCTTCTATGCTCTAGGCAAGCCAGACTTTTTTCACTGTCTTCATGCCGTTCAGTCATTTGGAATTTCTTCCCTTCCTATAACCTATTAAAATGCTACTTATTCCTTACACATCTGTGAGGACTTCTTGGACACTCCCACTTTTTCTGACATTCTTCCAGCACTTCTAGTGTGGCTCACACTTGGCACGTTTTTTGGTGCATTCTTATCTTTTTAGTCATTTTTCCCAAAGCAAAGCTGGAGGCATGATTGTTGTCTGCATTAACTACTGCATGTTTGGTTGTAATGGACAGGAAAAATGGAAATTCAGCATGCATATTTTAGAACAACACACCCCACAACACTTTTCTCTTGTGATATTGTCAGCAGATAAGGAATTAAGGAAAAGAACGTATAGGACCACACTGGTGATAGATCGTCAGTGTCTCCTCGAAAGTTTTAATCAAAGAGATTGTCTGATAGATTCCACTAAAGCTGAGGGGCTATTTATTAGGGAATTAACAGACCTTGGTAACTCAGAGGCCAAAAAAGAGTGGTTCCATCAAGGGGTGAGAAAACAGGGCTCAACAATGTCCCTGTGGCCCCTGCCCTGGGCTCCATCCACTTGGAGAAGGTGTGTCTAATTCTGATTTGCACAGGGCACCTTCCAAGTCCTGAGCTTTGCTCCCTAGAGCTGTGTTCCCCTGTGCAAGTGTCTCTCTTGACTTTGTGGAAAGGAGCTACAGAGGCCCAGCTGTCCACAGGAGAAGGGAAGTCTCTGTTCCGTCTCCCAGACTCACCCATCGGCTCATTCTCTTCTTCTACGTGGAGGAGTGAGGTGAGTGTGGGGACGCAGACAACGTTCCTTCCACATGTCTCCCTCCTGGGATGCGGAGTTGAAATCCTCCCCGCCTTCCCCCCCCTTGGCTGTGTGGAATGCCCCTTACCAATCATCCTGTATACTTACAACTCCCCGTGGTGTTCTTATTCTCCTTTTATAAATGTGTGGCAGGAAAATGGAGACAGCAACGGCTGACAGATCACTTGGAAGTTTTGGAAGAAAGAGAAGGAAAGAATTTGAGCTGCAAAAAGCACACTTCTGTTTTGTGAAAGGGGAATGTGTTTACTTAACAAGGAGAGCTCTGTTTGGAGGCCAGTAGTTCTCAAACTTGAGTATCAGAATCACCTGGAAGGCTTGTTAGAACACAGATTGTAGGTTGCACTCTCAAAGTTTCCGAATTAGAAGGTCTGGGGTGGGGCAGGAAAACTTGTATTTTTAACAAGTTCCCACATGGTGCTGATACTGTTGGGCCCATACTCTGAGAATCTCTGTTAAAGGCTAAGTAAGGCAGGGGTTGGCAAACACCCACTGATTTTGTGTGTGTGTGTGTGTATGTGTGTTTTATCACTCATGAGTTAAGAATGGGTTTTATATTTTTATTTTTATTAAAGATTTTTTAATGCTTTATTTTATTTTTGAGAGAGAGAGAGAGAGAGAGAGAAACGTGAATGGGGGAGGGGCAGAGAGAGAGAGGGAGACCCAGAATCCAAAGTAGGCTGCAGGCTCTGAGCTGTTAGCACAGAGCCCGATGTGGGGCTCCAACCCACGAACCACAATATCATGACCTGAGCCAAAGATGGCCGCTTAACCGACTGAACCACCCAGGTGCCCCAAGAATGGGTTTTACATTTTTAAATGGTTGAAAAAAATCTGAAAAAGAATCATATTTTGTTGCATGCAAAATAAGAAATTCAAATTTTATTGCCCAAAGAAAAGGTTTTATTGGAATACAGCCATGCTTATTTCATTTTGTATTGTCTATGGCTGCCTTAATGCTACCACAGCCGAGTTGAGTAGTTGTGACAGAGACTGTATGGCCAGAAAATCTAGAATATTTACTACCTGGTCCTTTACAGAAGAAGTTTGCCGTGCCCCGCCTCCCCCCCCCTCCCCCCCCCTCCAGCAAGGATGGAGAGGTTAGTCATATGGGAGAAGGGTAGCTGATTGAAGGGCAGTGTTGTGCATGGGGCAAGATGGAACACAGTTAAGAGAGAAGGATATCTCATCCTCTGAAACAGGAGGGAGATTGGTGAGAATAGGGTGAATCTATGTAAAATTGCAGATGGCCATTTGGTTAGAATTTGATAAAGATCAATTACTAGAAGCAAGGCGGGGAGGGGAATTGATACAATATGCTAAATTTAAAATACTTAAGGGGAAATAGGGAAAACAAAAAAAGGCACAGCTGAATCTGAAGATCAGTAATTTTTAGTGGCTTTGTGTACATAATGTGTCCTCATTCTTTAAAAAAATTTTCTTAGGTTTATTTTATTTATTTTGAGAGAGAGATAGAGAGCAAGCAGGAGAGGGGCAGAGAGAGAGGGAGACAGAATCACAAGCAGGCTCCGCACTGTCAGCACAGAGCCAGATGTGGGGCTTGAACTCATAAACTGTGAGATCATGACATGAGCCGAAATCAAGAGTCGGATGCTTAACTGAGCCAGTCAGGCGCCCCTAATGTGTTATCACTCTATCCAATTTTGCTTACTGTCCCAATGTAGGAGCAGAGAAGGGAATCATAGTCTCCATATGGAATGTGAAGATAGGTGTGCCTTGGGGATGACGGTGTTCATGAAAGAAATGTGCATATGATCAACCACATGGGTATCCTGGGTTCAGAAGGGAAAAAAAGGTCAGGAAGAGGCTGATGGAGAGAAACCAAAGGTTCAAGAAGTAGAAGACTGTCCTGTAGGATTCAGAAATAATTATAGTGCTTGCAAGGCGGGGTCCACAATCAAAAGATGAGTTATTATAGTTCCAAGTTTAGTCAATGGAACAATTCCAGATGGTAACAGAGTCCAGGTCTGATCACAAGAATGAGTAGCTGAATGAAGTGGAAATAGTGATCGCTGGGGTATCGAGAAAGTAGAAAACTACAGTGTAAGAAAGGTTACCCACATGGACGTTGAAGACTTCCAAGATAATGCCCATTTACCAAGTAGTCCGAGAATGAGAGCACGGAAAGTAAGCAGATGTCACAGATAGAATAACTCTCAAAAGCATAGTGATACTTCAAGGACAGAGAGGGCTTGGAAGTGCTACTGGGAATGAGGAAGAGCTTAAACTTGCCCACCTACCTTTAGGTACATCTGCTCCGGAAATGGCTAACCCCCACCACTAGGCTGCAGCCATCTTGGACCAGAACGAGACCTTCATTATGACTAAGGGATTGAGATAATGTTCTATGAATTAGGGATGCAGAGAAGCTATGGGTATGGGAGGAAAAGAAGCAATATGGGGATGAAGGTGTTGGGAGGGAATCTATTTTGGTTGCTGGCCAATTTAGCCCATGTGATGCCTGGCATGAGCGAATGGCTATAGTGTTTCTCCGCTCAGCTCTGCGTTGCATGGTCCCTGGGTCTCAAGCACAGAGAGGGGGTCTAGACGCTGAGTCTTGTGCATGTCAAGACCTTTGATGGTTGTGCACCTAATCTCTTAGAAATGTTAGGTTGGTGCAGACCGAAGCTTGGTAAATGAAGAATTTCACAGGGAAAAATTTCCTTGCTCATCCATTTGGCAAATTGAACAACTAGGTTCCAGGCAACGTAAGATACTTAGGACACAGAGATAAATAGGGAAGGATCATTGTCTTTGTGTCTGTGAAAAGTTTAGTGTAAGAGTGTGGTAAGCAAGCACAGTGGAGTATTGTGGAGGGTTGCATGAGCGTGCAGAGGTGCACATAACCCTGTTTGAGAAGGTCAAGGAAAGCTTCCTGACTGACGTCTTCACTGAGACTCAAGAGATGATTTGGATAGAGGCCAAGCTGGGCAGAGTGGAGGTGCTGGGAGTGGAGAAAGGAGAAGAAATGGGGGATAGGAAGCAAAACAAAAGTACACAGGCCAAGGGGCTTAGATGAAGGGGACTGCTTGCAAGGAGCTGAGGACTTGGGGGTGATAAGGCTGATGGCTGCAAGCATTTGCCAATGTCAGGTGCCCGGCAAGCCGAGCATGGTCTTTTCTGTGATGGTTTTGGTGTCATCGAGGATTTTAAGCCAGGGGATGACATGATGAAATCACCATTTAATTTAACTTAATTTAATTTAATTTTGAGAGAGAGAGAGCGAGCACAAGTGGGGGAGAGGGGCAGAGGGAGGGAGAATCTTAAGCAGGCTCCACACCCAGCATGCAGTCTGATGTGGGGCTTGATTCCACAACCCTGGGATCATGACCTGAACCAAAATTAAGAGTCAGAAGCTCAACCGACTTAGCCACCCACATGCCCTGATTTTTTGTTTTGAGATGTTTCTGTGAGAAATAAGCCCACTGACCCAATCAAAGGAGGGATGTGGAGACTTGGAGTACAGTGAAGAGAGGCTTTAATCAACGTTCTTGTAAGAGCAGGTGTCTGACAGACAGGCACATCCGGGGCAGTTACCGCAGGCAATTTACCTCCTAGCACGCAGGTCCCTCCCCTGATTCCTCATTGGCTGAGTACTGCAGTGTTATAGCCTTTCCTGGAGGTCACCTATGCCCACCTAAGGCAAAAAGTAGTCTGATTGGAACAAACGTACATTCCCTGGGTGATGTAGAGACTTTCAGTCCCTCCTCCCTTTATTCTGTGGCACATGTTCATTGCAAAGCCTGTGACAATAAGCCTGCAAAACAGAGAGGGGAAGAAGAACCAGGAAGTGAAGTGTCTAGGGTTTGGGACTCCATTGTTTGGGGGGGGCGTGGGTCATACATACTTCCAATAGGTTGTAAACCTCTTGTTAACTAGACAACACAGCTTGTATTTGGTATTTTTGAAAATGAATGATCTCGCTTCTTACAATTTCTCTATCTTATTGATGACTCCTCAGGATAAACATCGCAATAACAATAAAAGCTAATGCACATGTATGCTCTTTATCTCATGCCTTCACTATTCCAAGCACTTGACTCATTGAATCCTCATTGCATCCTTCTGAAGTAGGTGCTATTATTGCCCCATTTATGGGTAAAGAAATAGAGGCACAGAGAGTCTCAGTAACTTGCCTAAGATCCATGGATAATAAATACTCTTGACCACTATGTCATGCAAAGAATGTACCAATGTTGAGCAAGAGTTAGCAAGTTTTATATATATATATGTATATATATATATACATATATATAACTTAATACATGTAAATACATATATATTACTTAATATATATTAATATATATTATACTACATTATACATGTTTAAATATAGTGGTAAAGCCATTTAACATTAACACGTGATCTTTTAAAGTTTATTTATTTATTTATTTTCAGCAAGTGTGAGAGTGAGAGAGAGAGAGAGAGCATGAATGGAGAAGGGACAGAGAGAGAGAGAGAGGGAGAGAGAGAATCCCAAGCAGGCTCCACACTGTCAGCATAGAGCCTGATGCAGGGCTTGAACTCAGGAACCATGAGATCATGATCTGAGCCGGAATCAAGATGTGGATGTTTAATTGACTGAGCCACCCAGGTGTCCCCAACCACAATTCTATTATTTGCTTCCATGAGTTTGACTATTTGGGATAGTTCATATAAGTGAAATCCTGCACTATTTGTCCTTGTGTGGCTGTCTTATTTTGCTTAGCATAATGTCCTCAAAACTCCTTCATGTTGTCCCATATTGTAGGATTTCCTTCTTTTACTATACTATCAAGGCTGAATAGTATTTCATTGTATGTGTATACCACATTTTAAAATCAATTTATCTGTCAGTGGACGCTGAAGCTGTTTTTAGTTTGGTAATTGTAAACAGTGTTACAATGAACATAGGGGTGCCAATAGCCCAAGGTATGAAAAAACATATGAAAAAGTGCTCAACATCACTACTCATCAAAGAAATGCAAATCAAAACCACATGAAACCCCCCCCCCCCGCCCCCCCAGTGAAATATCATCTCACACCTCTCAGGATGGCCATTATCAAAAAACCCGAAAAGACGAGTCTTGGCAAGGCTGTGGAGAAACGAGCCTGTTCACTGTTGGAGGGAAAGCAAACTGGTGCAGCCAATGTGGAAAAAGCATGGAGTGTCCTAAAAAAATTAAAAATAGAACCACCATATGATTGAGCAAGCCCACTTCTGGGTATTTGTTCGAGCGAGTTATTATTGTTATAATTTTTTAAAGTAGACCACGCCCTGCATGAAGCCCAACATAGGGCTTGAACTCACAACCCTGAGATCAAGACCTGAGTTGAGATCAGGAGTCAGATGCTTAACTGACTGAGCCCCCCAGGTGCCCCAAGCAAGTTATTTTAAGGTGAATTTCATGTTGTCCAAGTCTATATTGCTTTAACCATGTGGGTGCAGTTCTTTCAGCATTGCTAGCCCCATTTCCTTTTATGGAAAACTGCATGAACAAAGCAGAGGACTCAGACATTCTTGAGTCACATAGTAAGAACGGTCCATGCTGAAATAAAACATCGTGTTAAAGTACCGGATGAACCCGAAAGTTATGTCGCAGTTTTAGGAGAAATTAATGTCCTGGAAAGACACTGGCTTGTTTCCAAACACAGTCTTATCAGCAATGGGTGTGACCCTGGCCTTTATATCATAATTATTTCCTGTTTCACTTTGCTCTCACTCACCTGAGGTGAGTCACTCTGAGAACTCAGAAATTTTCTGGGATTGCCAGAAGGCTCAAGTCGGGAATGAAAGAAACTGAAATGTGAAAGAGACTTCAGAAGAAAATCCCGTTTGCCAAAACTTCAAGCTTTGTTCCAGGGAGAAGGAGATAAGGAAATCCTGTTCAAATAATCCAGCGCTATGCTGTCAGAGCAATCCCACGCCGTCTGGATTCTCTCCCACCCAGTGCACATCAGGGTTTGTCAGGCAGGGTGACCATTACAGTGTCGATAGCAGAGTGACACAAGCCACTCGATCTTTCTGCCCACCGTTGCAGCGATGCGATCCGGTTGGGGTGATGCCACTTGTATAAATCAACAATTTGAGCTTGTTGCTACAACTTTAGAGCTGGGATGGACGGGGTCTCGCGGGTCATCTAGGTAAAATGATGGGTTCAGTCACCTCAGGCTGCCCTAACAAATGACCTTAGTCTGGGTGGTGTAGGCAATAAACATTTATACCTTGCAGCTCTGGAGGCTGGGAAGTTCTGGGCACTGATTTAGTGAGGACCCTCTTCCTGGTTTGCAGATGGCCCTTTTTTGTGTGTCCCAATGATCTAATTGCCTCACAAAGGCTTCACCTCCAGATAGCATCACTTTGGAGATGAGAATGTCAACATATGAATATTGGGGAGACAAAAACATTCAGTCCACATCAATGATGGTAATTTTTTTTTTTTTTAATTTTAGGGGTGGAGTCCTGTTTTTAAATAAGACTTTAAATGGACTCCTAATATAAAAAGGTAACACAATTTTTTTAAATGCTTATTTTATTTTTGAGAGAGAGAGAGAGAGAGAGAGCGCGCGAGCATGAGTGGGGGAGGGGTAGAGAGCGAGAGAGGGAGACCCAGAATCTGAAGTAGGCTCCAGGCTCTGAACTGTCAACACAGAGCCTGATGTGGGGCTCAAGCTCATGAACTGAGAGATCATGACCTGAGCCAAAGTCAGACACTTAAACAACTGAGCCACCAAGGCACTCCAAAACACAATTTTTTTAAAGTTTGTTTGTTTGTTTATTTATTTATTTATTTATTTATTTATTTAGAGAGACAGAGAGTGCATGGGAGGGGTGAAGAGACAGAGAGAGAGAGAGCGAATCCCAAGCAGGCTCCACACCAGCAGCACAAAACCCAATGTGTGGCTTGAACCCACAAATGAGCCCATGAGATCATGACCTGAGTCGAAACCAAGAATTGGACGCTTAACCGACTGAGCCGCACAGGCGCCCCAGAAGCAAACACAACTTAATTTGCCTGCCTTTTCTTCACTCTCCTGAGCGGGCTACAGAGGCACACACACCAAACACAGTATGATGACCTCCGATCTAGTTTAAATCTCTCCCTGTACAAATGAGAGGATTGAGGCCAGGGAAGAGCAGTGACATGTCTAAAGTTATTGTATTAGTGGCAAAAGTCGTGGCCATGCACATGACTGTTTAGGACATGGAAATGTAATTGTTCCAATGATCTTGGTCAAAAATATTTTTCTTTTCTTACCTTTTTTCTTCTCTTACTTCCACACTGCACATCTTATGGTCCCTCATCAACTACCTTCAAAATGTATCCAGAATCAGACCACCTTTCCCCCACCCGTGCTATGACTTTGATCCTCGTTGCCATCATTTTGCTTCTGCAATAGCATCCCAACTCATCTCTCGGCTTCTAGCTAGGGTTGATCCTACTTCCCACCTGCCTTTGCTGGTTTCACTCAACGGAGCAACCAAATCAGTCCTTTTAAAAACACTGTGTTTAATTGAATCTAAGACGCCACCAAATTAAGATGCATCATTATCTCATGTACCACTGAGAAAGCAACGCTTCCAGTCATATAATGATGTAATGCTCTCCATCACTTACAAGTTTGCTTTAGCCTTTGTACTTGGCTCCAGGAGAGCTACCCGACCCTCGTAAGGCTGGGTTAGGTGTTCCACCCACATACTCTCACAACTTCTATTTATCTTTCACTTAATACTGTATTCGAGTTACCTGTTTACTCATCTGTCTTCTTTTAGTATGCTAAGGTATGTGAGGGCAAGAATTGTGCCTCACTTATTATAGGATTTTTTGGAAATAGCACAATGTTAGTAGTACACAGCAAGTGACCAATTGATATTTGTTAAATGAATGAATTTTTTTTTAATTTTTATTTTTGAGAGAGAGAGAGAGAGAGAGAGAGAGAGAGAGAGAGACAGAGTGTGAGCAGGGGAGGGGTGGAGAGAGAGGGAGACACAGAATCGGAAGCAGGCTCCAGGCTCTGAGCTGTCAGCACAGAGCCCGACGCGGGGCTCGAACTCACAAACTGTGACATTATGACCTGAGCCAAAGTTGGACGCTTAACCCACTGAGCCACCCAGGTGCCCCCTGAATGAATGTTACATAGGCTGATTGTACTGTCAATGTCTAGCATTATATGGACACCTGAGCCCCCCAAAACTTCATTTACTGCACGTGTCAGCAGTTATTCTGCCAAAGTTTGGCTGAACCAGTTCTCACTAGGGGCCCCATCATGCAGGATGACGATCTTCCTGGACAAACCACTATGGTTGGTCATCCTGTCATCATGGTATAGCACATAACTTTCCAACTTTAGTACCTTTCTGTGACGCTTCTGTATTTGTAGTCACATAGTTTTAAGAGTTTAAAAACATTGTGCCCTGAACATGCTTAAAACTTTCTCTCCCTAAAATTATGTTTTTATTTTAAAGTATTCACAGTGTACCTGACAAACTATTGTCATCTTTGACTCCCAAGATGGTTCCTTTTACACAATTACTGTTTTTAGTTTGCATGTGGCCTTTGGGTCTTTATGCATTCACATGCATATTTACAAAAATAAACTTATGGAAATATACGGTATTATTCTAGGGGTACTTATTTCTAAACATATTATGCAAATTGCCTTTAAAGGAAAAAATTTTTTTTGAGAAATAGGCATTTTATTATTTTGTTTTTATTTTTTAAAGAAAAATGTTATTTTGTTTTATTATTATATTAATTTATTTATTTGATTTAAATCCACATTAATTAACATATAATGTAATAATAGTTTCAGGAGTAGAGTTTAGTGATTCATCACTTGCACGTAACACCCAGTGCTCATCCCAACAAGTGGCCTCCTTAATGCCCATCACCCATTTAGCCCATCCCCCCCCCCCCCCCCCACCCAACACCCCACCAGGAACCCTTAGTTTGTTCTCTGTATTTAAGGGTCTCTTATGGTCTCCCTGTCTGTTTTTATCTTATTTTTCCTTCCCATATCCTATGCTCATCTGTTTTGTTTCTTAAATACCACATATGAGTGAAATCATATGATATTTATCTTGCTCTCACTAAAAATTCATTTTTAATGAGACTTCTATAGCAGCATTTACCATATATAATTAAATGCAACTAAATATAAAGGACCAGCCAGCATGGCTAAGGACCCACTTAAATGTATTTAAATTCTGAGCAGTCTGGACACTAAAAAAATATAGATCCTGAAAAAGAGATCAGGATGTCCAAGTATTAATGTAAGAATAAATCATACTTGGAACCTGGGAGGAGAGGAAAATGTCTTTTTTTTTTTTTTTTTTAAAGCAATCTCCACACTCCCTGTGGAGCTGGAACTCTCTACCCTGAGATCAAGAGTCAGATGCTCTACTCACTGAGCCAGCCAGGTGCCCCAATGGGGGGTGTTTTAGATGTAGTGATGAGAAATGACCTCTATGGAGGTGACAGTTTCAGCGGAGGGTTAACTTATATAAAAAAACATCATGGCAAGAAAACTTAGGGAGTGTTCCAACTGGTGAGAACAGTAAGTATAGTGAAGAATAGGAAAAGCTGGGCATGTGAAGGTGATCAGAGTACGCTACCCTGAAATATGCTACTTTGGCATGAAGATTATTTTGAGCTGAAGGCAACTGAGAAAGAGCAGATACAAGAAAAGCTGTCTATCCTGCCACTTCGTGGCTAAGACAGGGTATCCATTTCTCTTTGTGAAGGTGTGCCCATCCCATTCCAAACCAGAAAGAAGAAAGAGAACTCTAATCACTAGAAACACTCTTATCCCCCTGAAGCCTATGTGAGATTGAGTCTGCATAACATTTCTTACTAAAATTACCTTTATCTTCCATTTGCTTCCGCCCTGTATTTAACTTCCTGTAATTTACCAGCCCTGGAAGCCCAAACCGCCTTCTTTGTCTTGTCACTTTCCCACAGTTTTTATTGCTCTTTGTTAAAATAGGGCAAGGGTGGAAGCAACAAGGCTCTTGCCTTAGTCCGGATGAGGGATGGAGTGTGGAGGCTTGGGCTCGAGTGGTAGCTGTGAAGCTATTGAAAAGCCAGTTTCCATTCATGAGTTATGAAGTACACAGATCTTGTTGGTAGATTGGATGTGCGGAGTGGGTGAAAGAGAAGAACCAAGGATGACTCGTAAGTTTTTGGCTTGAGCAACTCAGAAGATGAGATGGAGATAACTGGAGGGGAAGCAGAGTTTTGGTGTGGGAAACAGACAGATTTTGGCTATGGTGGATTTGAGATGCGTATTGGACATTCAAGGGGAGCTGTTGGTTGAGTGTCCAAATCTGGGGCCTTGAGGAGAAATAAATCTTGGTGCTCACTGTACAGTTGGTAATTACATCCATGGTCTGGGTAAGTCTTGGGGAGAGTTTAGGTACAGAGAGAAGGGGACTCAGAACTGAACCATGTTCAAGGAGAGAAAGACATGCCAAGAAGGGATTGGAGAGAAAGTAGTATGAAATAGACATTTGGGTGAGAGGGAAAGTGAATTTACTAGGGCGTCAAGTGAGATCACTCCACAGTGCTAAGAGCCCCATTGAGACCTGTGACCCTCATTTCCAAGTTAGAACCAGTCAGCACCACTGTGTGTTAGTTACTTGAGCCACTTTCAGCCGTCTGGGTGCAGGTGCTAGGTAGGTAGAGATTTGGTTTTCACCAGATCCAAGTTTTGCCTCCAACTAAGAAAATTGAAGAGAGAAGCAGGGCAGTTGATGGTGCTGGCGAGGAGTGAGCATCACGGTGGACCATAAGAGTACAAGCTAGAGAAATGGGTGAGGGGGGGTAATGCTGGACAGTGAAAATACTGGCATCAATACAGTGGATTCTGGGGAGGTTGAAGGCTGACTGAGGGGAGCAGGAAATGTGGAAATCTGGGAAGTGGAGATCTGAGCATGGGAGGTCTGGAGCAAGATTCCAGAGACAGGCAGTGGTCATTGGAGACCCAGAGGTCAAGGACTCGAGAGGCCAAGTTGTTTCTTGGCTCGCATACTTGGCTGTGCAATCGCCAAGATTGGTGACAGCAGCTGTGCTAACGAGGGACATAGCAAACCGGGAGCTTTAAAACTTCAAAGAATGAGGGTGAGTAACGGAGGTGGATGGATGGTTATGAAATGGAGACGTAGTGGAGTCTAGATTCTAATGGCAAGTATTTAATTTGTAAAAAACTTATTTTCCTCTCTCCCTCCCTCCCTTCCTCTATCTCTCCCTCTTTCTCTCTTTCTCTCTCTCTCTTCCTTCCTTCCTCTTTTTTCCTTTCTTTCTTTCTTTCTTTCTTTCTTTCTTTCTTTCTTTCTTTCTCTCCTTCTTTTCGTTCATTCGTTCATTTGTTGGTTTGTTCTTATAGACTCCATGCCCTCCCAATGTGAGGCTCAGACTCACGACTCCGAGATCAAGACCTGAGCTGAGATCAAGAGTCTGACACTTAACCAACTAAGCCACCCAGGCGCCCCTCTCTTAGCATTTTTATCCGCAAGTTAACAGTGACACAGTCCTGGATTTCATTCTGTCTTTTACATATGGTCCCACTCAGCAAAGTACTTCTTTTTCCACCTCTTGGGACTTTTAGTTTTTATCAGATACACTGAGTATATCCCTGTACCCTACTCTGGCCCACATAGACTGACCTGGTCTATTCGGCACACTTGGCTAAAAGTCTATTGCTCATAATTGCTGCTTGTATGATCATAAAACCAAGTTTTTAATAACATTCAATCAGAAAACATGCTTAAAATGAATTTAATATGGTCTGTGCCAACATTAAATAATAGACATTAATTTTGATGAAATCACTGGCAAATTAGGCTGGTTTAGTGAGTCTGCCTTTTGTTGTAGACGAACAGCAACGACAGATTAAAATTCATCTAAATTACTAAGTATCAACTTCTTTTAGCATTTTTGTTTAAGTTTATTGCCAAGTTAGCTAACATACAATGCAGTCTTGGCTTCAGTAGTAGATTCCTGTGATCCATCACTTACTGACAACACCCAGTGCTCATCCCAACAGGCGCCCTCCTCCATGCCCATCACCCATTTTCCCCATCCCCCCACCCCCCACCGCCATCAACCCTCAGTTTGTTCTCTGTATTGAAGAGTCTCTTATGGTTTGCCTCCCTCTTTGTTTGTACCTTGTAAATTAAGCATTACAGCTATAGGATGATTCATGCACCTGGGTTTATTGAAAACAAACACTGCTTCCTCTGATTTCTTTCTAGAGGAATTTAGAGAAAATCCATTTTTTTCAAAAATATTTTATTTTTAAGTAATCTCTACGCTTAACGTGGGACTTGAACTCACAACCCCAAGATCAAGAATTGCACGCTCCCCCGACTGAGCCAACCGGGCTCTCCTGAAATCCATTTTTTAAAATAGTTTCTTTGCCACACGAGGATGACAACCTACCTAGTGAGCATCCCTGGCCCTAGCCCTTCCAGTCATTCCCTACTTTGAACTGGTGTGGTGTGATGGTTAAGAGAATGAGCTTTGGAATCATCAGCTGGACCTCGATGTCAATCATGGCATGCCATACACGAATTTTGTGTTACTTAACTTCTTTGAGCCTCAGTTCCCTCATCTGTAAAAGAGAGACGGTGATACAGGAGCTAATTTGATATGGAATTTGAGAAGAAAGGATTTAATAAATTGCTCTGCTTTTGAATAAAAACATTGGAAAAAATGGATTCAACTCAAAATCCTCCTTCTTATTTTCTTAGGAATAGAACAATAGATGAAAACTAAGTAAGGAAATCCACCCTAAACCTTTTTCTGACTGAGAACACCCTCACACAGCATGGCCCCAATAAACAAATTGTCTAGTGGAAATCTTCTGCCTCTAGGATGTTCACAACTTGTGGAATAGTGGCTTTAATTTGGAGCACGTGCTTGTATTTTAACCCCATTACAAGGGTCCCATCTGGTTGAACTTAAAGTTTGGTCTATTCCATTTCTGAAAGGTCAGTTCTCCATTCCTCAGATTATAGACCTTGAATTCACTAGTTGTGAAATCTAAAATGCCGGCCGGTAAGTTTTCTCCTGGACAAATTCCAAACTGGGGTCTCTTGGGCAAATGGTTTACAGGACGAGCCGGGGAGAATTAGGTATGGCTCTTCCCATTATTGGCCACCATCTAATTCATCACCTTGTGCTGAAATCTCTTTCCTAAGCATGCAGTTATTTGCAGTTTTTATTGATCTTTCCTTGACCTTTGCCTCTGTGGTCAGGAATCTATTCTGAACTTAGCCGTTTAACTTCATAGAATCCCCAGAGCTACTGAAGCTAATGTAGAACCTGTACTTTAATAGCATCACGAAAATCTGGGTCAATAGATAAATTTAATTCAGCTGGAAGTAAAATGTAATATGATGAAGTCTACACCTTCCTTTTAAAGCAGCTCGTCTGTAATGGCTTGACATCATCTCTCCCTGAGCTGGGTGGATGGCCCCTTGCTAAGGAGATAAGCACTCTCATCTGCTGATACCACGATTTTATTATCAGGAATTACTGTAATCCCTTACTGTAAAAAAGAATGTCTTAGATCAGCGTTAAGGAATCCAGTAACACTTGTGTGTGGATTTATGGGAATTTAGCATCTTAAGGGTGGCATTTCAAAGCCAAGAGGAATGATGGAGTGTTTGATAAATGCTATTGAGAAAATCAGTTATTATTTAGAAAAAGAAAAGTTTATTCATATCTCACAGCGTGCCCTGAAATAAATTCCAGATTGTTTAGGGGCCTAAGCGTAAGAAACTATGCTATAATGTGTTAAAATAAAACGAAGATTTTCTTAGTAATTTTTGTGAGGGGAAGGCACAGGTAAGACACCAAACTTAGGAACCCCAAAGAAACAGAGAGCCAGAAACACCCCTGTAAAATTAAAAGTGTTTTCATGATGAAAGTGACCATAAGCAAAGTAAAAGATAAGAGGAAGACAGGGAGAAAATCTGTGCAACAAATACAATAGGCAGAGAGTTAACATTTATACAACAAAAAGAGCTCCTGTAATCGTTAATTAAAAACAAAACAAAACAAACCAAACCCAAACAGTGGTAATTGTGGAACCACAAAGGAAGAAATACAAGTGGACCATTTGCTTAAAAAGTTGCTAAACGTTCGGCATCCCATTCCAGTGGGTGTGGAGAGAGGGTTTTCCCACACCACCACCGTCAGCAGTTCTCTGACACCAGCTGGGTGTCCCACAATTCAGCTCAATGCTGGCAGCATCTACCAAGAGCCAGCATCAGATCGCCCCGGCGAAGGGCCCAGGGTGCAAGATTGCCCCCCTCCACCCAGCTTCAGATGCCAGTCACCAGTCCCACGCTGTTGCCTGTGTTTCTGATCTGTTGGTTGTAAAGCAGAGATTTCCACGCCCCCCTCCTTGGGTTTGATTAACTTGCTAGAGTGGCTCACAGAACTCAGAGAATCATTTTACTGACCAGATCACTGGTTTATTATAAAACGATGTAACTCGGGAATAGCCAGAGGGAAGAGATTCATAGGGCAAGGTATGTAGGAAGGGCCTGGAGCTTCCACACCCTACCAGAGCATACCAGTCTCCCCAAATCTCCATGTGTTCGCCAGCCTTGGAGCTTTCCAAACCCTTTCCCTTTGGGTTTTTAGAGAGGCTTCATTACATGGGCACGATTGATTCAACCTCCACCCCTTTCCCTTCTCTGGAGGTCAAGGAGTAGAACTGAAAATTCCAACCTTCTATTCAAGTAGGTTCCCCTAGCAACTCCCAACCTTAGGTGCTTTCCAGAAGTCACCTCATTAACAGAAACCCAGTTGTGGTGGAAAGGATCTTATAAAGAACAAGACACGCATCTCATTTTTATGGCTCTGTAGCAACTGAGTGCAGGAGACCAAATATTACGACAAAAGATATTCCCACTGCTCTTACTGCTGAGGAAATTCCAAGGGTTTTGGGAGCTGTGAGCCAGGAACTGTGGATAAAGACCAAATATATATGAGAAATATATATATTTGGTCGTCTGAATGACCAGATATAAATATTTCTTATAAATCATAATATCACAGTTGCTCAGCCAAGAATCAGGTAGATGTGAGATCAGAGTAAGATCTGGCTTTTCATGTTTATTTATAAATTAAAATATAGGAGATAGAAATTATATGAGGGGCCAATTGAGAGAAAAGATTGTTACTGGTAGAAGTGAGCACCATGCCTCAAGCTGGATGGGCTTCTGAAGCTGGTGGGCTTTTCTTGCATAAGGTGGGAGGGCACCCTTGAGACTCCTGACCAGGGAAAAGTCTTGGCTACTGACATACTGGGGGAAGGTAAAGTACAGGCTGTGGTTTACCTCTTCCTGCAAATTCCTTTGCCTCTCTCCGACTGTACTGTGAGTCCAGGGGGAGATATGGGAGATGCCCTGAATGCCAGCTACCTCCTGCCCTGCTTCTTCCCCGTGTGATGCTGCTCATTTTCTCATCAACATGGCCTCACTGCCCAGTGTCGCACTGCCTAAATTACCCCAATTCCACGGAGTTCATGTCTTTGGCATCAACAAATACCGAGGGCTGGGACTGGACTGGGCATCACACGGGAACAAATGGCTGCAACATCCTACCCTTCTCTATACTGTCTTCTGTATCTTGGAAGCCTGGAACTATACAACCTGTCCCAAATTCCTGGGAAGAGAGCAGATTGGAACATGGCACTCCCTGGGTCGAGGCCTGCCAGGAGCAGTTTCTTGGAATTAGAAAAGACAGTTCGGAGAAGGGGACAAATCACTCTCCTCCACTGCAGGAAGCCATGTTTAGGCAGTGTGTTTGGGGACTTAAGTTTTTCCACATCTTCCAGCCCCACCACCTGCCAACTCCATTTGGATGTGTATTTTCCTTATAATTTTTTTTTGTTAAGATTGATACTATCTAGGTTTGGCAAGGGTGTGAAGGAAAGGACACTGAACAGTGTTTGGCAATGTTACAAACAAGACAGCAGGCCCCAAACGGAGTCATGTACACTAAGCCCATGTCACTAAACTGAGACTTACCTTAATTACAGTTTCAGATCTCCCAGAAATGGAATCTTAAACCAGTCAGTCAGGAATCATTTGATCAGCATGAGTTAGGCAATCTGTCTGATAGACCCCTGCCATTCTCTAAAGGAAAATGACCTTGCAATAACTGATCAGCTTTTCCGTCCAGCATAACTTCCTTGTTCCTGCTCCCTTCTGCCTATAAAAGTCCATTTTGTACCGCTCCTCGGAGCTCCTTTCTGCTAGATTGGATGCTGCCTGATTCATGAATCATTGATAAAGCCAACAAGATCTTTACAATTTACTCAGTTGAATTTTGTTTTTTAACAGCATTATCTATTGTTTTATCTACCGAACCAACAATTCTATTTCTAGGAATTTATCCTATAAATTATTATTCATATTATTCATTGTCTTTGAGCTCTAGACCCCTATTTCCATTTCTTTTTAATTTTTTTAATTTTTTTTTTTATTTTGAGAGACAGAGGGAGTGCATGCACGTGTGTGTATATGTGCACAAATGGGGGAGGGGCAGAGGGAGAGAGAAAGAGAGAGAGAGAATCCTAAGCAGGCTCCCTGCTCAGCTTGATCCCACAACCCTAGGATCATGACCGGAGCTGAAATCGAGAGTCGAATGTTCAACTGACGGAGACACCCACGCGCCCCCTATTTCCATTTCTAATTCATCACTGGCTAGCTCCATTTGGATGTCTCACAAACATCTCAAAAGCACACCTCCCATCCTATTAACACTGAACTCATGATGTTTCCATTCTCAAATAGGACTCGCATCCCATCACCCTCATATCAGAAAATTGTGCCTCTATCTAATCTATTTTCATGCCAAAAAGTCACAAGTATCTTTGATATTATTTCCTTCATATCAAATGTCCAATCTATCACCGAGTCCAATGGATTCTATCTTCAGAATATATCTGAAATCTGTTAGTTCGTCTCCACCTTCACTGCCCCCATTAAGACTAACATCTTTTGCTTGTATTAGAGCAATAGCTTCATAACTTATATACTGTTATCCCCATTTATTCAATTTATTTAAAATTCCTATATAGTAAGAAAATGAAGAGATGAGGCACAGAGTGGCAGAATATATTTACAATCATATAACTGATCTAAAAAACTCATATTCAAGGGGTGCCTGGATGGCTCAGTCGGTTAAGCGTCCGACTTCCACCCAGGTCATGATCTCGCAGTTTGTGGGTTCGAGCCCCGCGATGGGCTCTGCGCTGACAGCCTGGAGCCTGCTTCGGATTCTGTGTCTCCCTCTCTCTCTGCAACCTCCTCTGCTTGCACTCTGTCTCTCAAAAATGAATAAACATTTAAAAAAAAACCCTCACATTCAAAATATATAAAGAACTCTTACAACTCAATAATAACACAAACAACCCCATGAAAATTGTTGTTGTTGTTGCTGTTGTTGTTGTTGTTGTTGTTAGTAGACTTCATGCCTGGTGCAGAGAGCAACATGAGAGCTTGAACTCATGACTCTGAGATAAAGACCTGAGCTGAGATCAAGAGCCAGATGTTTAACTGACTGAGCCACTCATGCGCCCTCAACCCCATTTAAAAAACAGGCAAAAGAGTTGAATGAATTCTTCACTAAACAATTTATACACAGGGAAATGAGCACAGAAAAGAAAAGATATTTGACACTATCATTCATTAGAGAAATGCAAATTAAAACCACAAAGAGATATTACTACACACCCATTGAAATGACTAAGAGAAAAAGTCAGACAACAAGTATTGATGAGGATGTAGAGAAATTGGAAGCCTCATGTGTTTTGGGTCAGCATGTAAAACCATACGGCCACTTGGGAAGACAGTTTGGCAGTTTCCTAGAAAGTTAGATAGGAACTTTTCATAGAACCTAACAATGCCATTTCTAGGAATCTGCCCAATAGAAATGAAGCATATGTCCATACAAAGACTGGTAAATGAATGTTCACAGTGGCCTCATTCGTAATAGACACCCCCTGGAAACAATCCAAACGTCTACCAGCTGGTGAATGGATAAAACATGTTACATGCACACCATGGAATACTACTAAGGAATAAAAAAATAACAAACTGTAAATACCCACAATGACACTAATGAACTGCAAAATTGTTGTCCTCGATGAAACAAGCCAGGCACAAAAGCCTACATAGCATATGATTCTATTTATATGAAATTTCTAGAAAAAACAAGACCATGGAAACAGACATCAGAGAGGTGGTTAGCTTGGGCTGGGGTGGGAATAAATAGGTATAAAATGGGCAAAGTAAACTTGTTTGGGTGATTGTAATGATGGCTGCACAACTGTATACAATTTATCAAAACTCATCAAATGGTAGGCTGACAGTGGATAAACCGGATGGTAGGTCAATTATACTTCAGTAAAGCTGTTTACAATAAAAATCCGTCTGGTACTTCTTGTTTGCAATACTTAGGTAAAAGCAGACATCTTTGCCATGACCGATAAGGTCCTGATTTATTTGGCTTGATTGGCTTTGATTCTTCCAAACTCTCCTTTTTACCCATCTTGGTCGCTGATAGCTAGTCCATAGGACTTACTCCCAGAAATATGCTCTACGGTACTCTCTTCTGCCCCAGGGACTCCCTACCTCCTGTCCTCTGCCCGAAATACCCCTAATCCCTCACTCTTCAGTGGGGAGCTATTACTGCTTTTCACATCTCAGTTTAAAGGTCACTTCCTCAGAGAGCTTCCTTAACGCATCCCTCACAGCTGAAATTAGGTCACTCTGCCATTCTCTCGACCTGGACTGTTCCTTCAAAGCGTTTTTCACCATCTGACATGACATATTTATTTTGGGGTGATTCGTTTGATTTCCATCTTCGCACTTGAATGTAAGCTCTGAGAGGGCAGGGGCCACACCACTTTTATATACTCATTTTCAGGAGGTGTCCTCCAACATTTAATTGGTTCGCATACACTAAACAAGCAGGCCAATTCGTGTAGTTAGCCAGGATTGCATATCGCAATTAGAATGTCTTGAAGGGTTCATCTCAAAGTACACTGCTAAAATTCAAATAGAAACACTTTATTGAAGTCTTATTGTTATTATTATTTTTCCTTTTTACCACTTGGGCGGTTGGCAACATGAGCTCGGGTTATTTTTCGGGTTAACGTTATTGTAGACAAGCTCTATGGTATAAAAATTTGGGTCCTCATAGCTGTCGACTGTTTCTATATACGTTGGCAGGATTGATTGTCCAAGTGCGGACACTCCCTGAATTGAACACCTATCTGTAGAGAGTTGAACTTTTGCCAAACGCTCATTTGGGAAGAATAATATTCTGCAAAGGTTTCTGCAGAATACGTGTAGTCTTTGCAAAACATCGGGTACTTTGCTCATTTGTACTGGGCTATTTTGGTCCCTCTTAGAATTGCTTTTAGTGACTTTTACTTTTACAGTCAATACACAGAACAACATTTTCAGAAATACTCCTGCTGACTTTATTGCAGAAATGCAGTGTTCTTGATCAGCAGAGGTCTCCTTATGAGAACACACTGTCTCTCAGGAGTGCTAGACATGATTGTCCAACTACCCACGAGGCATCGCCGCTTGGATGCAGACCCAAGGATGAGAGTAAGCAAGATGACTGAGTGTAACATTTGCACATAGAATTCTTTTCTATTAGTAGGAATGAGTGGCTTCGAAATTTTTAGTAGGGCATCATTTTCCTTAATAAAATCTCACTGGGTACTCCAATATATAAAACCTAACAAAGCAGGAGTGGGAGTGGGGTTGTGGCTAAGCCATGCTTTAGTTTTTTTTTTCCTGCATTCAAGTATCTTTGGTCCTCTGAAATAGGTAACAGGGGAGCCAAAAATCCACTGATCTAGTCCCATCGATCCATCTGGGATTGTGTCCCTCACTAAAACGCAGAGGCACACAATTCATTGAATGAAAGATAGACTCTGTAAATGGCTCCTCAGGAAGATATAGGAGAAAATTTCCTCAAATGCATGGCAGATATTAATGCATCCTACAGTGACAGGAGGCCGCCCAGGAGTAATATAATGTGTAAGCTGGACCAGTCAGTGTTGTAGGACGATTCACTAAATGTCCATCAATCCCGCCTCCAGGAGGGTGACTTTTGAAAGCTTCTTTAAGGATGAGGTCAGCAGGGGGAGCTGTTCGTTAATGTTTCCGTGCTTCCGGCGGGGCTTCTCAAACTTTCCTACACGACTGTTCATGCATTAATACTACTAAAGGCCTGGGCACTCAGCGAAGTACTTCTGAGGGTTGGGAGCGAAAGAGCGCATAGACGCAGAGCCCCCACGTGGCCCAGTTTCTTTGAAGTCTCCTGATTCATCTCAAACATTAATGCAAATACTGTATTTTGTTCCATAAGTTGTTCACGATTACGTCACTGTTAAAACACTGTTTGAGGGGCGCCTGGGTGGCCCAGTTGGTGAAGCGTCCGACTTCAGCTAGGGTCATGATCTCCTAGTTCATGAGTTCACGCCCCACCATGGGTTCTCTGTTGTCAGCACAGAGCCCACTTTGGATCCTCTGTCTCCCTCTCTCTTTGCCCCTGCCCGTCTCGAGCTCTCTCTCTTAAAAATAAATACACATTAAAAAAACCCCACAATGTTTGATATTATTTGCCACCTAACTGATTACTATGCTTCATCTCTCACCATCCCACCCTACCCCGACTCTACTCTTTGAGTTAAATGAATGCTTCTGAAAGATGGATGATTCTTACTAAGATCGCCAGTGTTCTCCCACTCAACTAAGTCTAACACCAAATCTCTGTATTCCTGTTTCTGTCCATCCTAGCAGCCTTTGACAAGTTGACCTCGTTCACATTCCAAAGTATTTTCTCCTCTTGGTTCCCTGAGAAGTCACGTTTACCTGGACATCACCCACCTCCTCTGCAGCACTGTGCTCTGAACACAGTCCTTCTCCCTCTTGTCTTGTTTCTTCTTCTCCTTCTCCCCATTTCTATTGAACTCTCCATAGATTATTCTATTTGCTGTCAGGGCTTCAGGTACTTTTATAAGCTAATGAATCACCATTTACATCTCTAATCTTGACCTCTCTCCGGAGCTCTCGACTCTCCTATCTACCCTCTATGTGATATTCTCACTGGTGTTGGTAACAGCTGCTCAAAGTTCGTGTATCTACACAGAACTCTGTTGTGCTTCACTTTGAGAGTTTTTTCATTCATTGTGTTGGGTGCTTAGTGATCCCTTCCGGTCTGGGGCTTCAGTTTGGGGAAGAAAATTGTATTATTTCTTTGAAATAAGTAATGACAAGGATTGTTATTAAGATGCTCTGAAAGTCTTGGGGCGCCTGCATGGCTCAGTTGGTTGGGTGTCCGACTCAGTTTAGGCTCAGGTCATGACCTCATGATGCGTGGGATCGAACCCTGCGTGGGGCTCTGTGCTGACAGTATGGAGCTTGCTTGGGATTCTCTCCCCCTCTGTCTGTCCCTCGCTTGCTTGTGTGTGTGCATGTGGGTGTGTGCGCTCTCCCTCTCTCTCTCAAAATAAATGAATAAATAAACTAAAAAAAAAAAAGATATTCTGAAAGTCTTATTATCATGATGTTAGGTTTCCCAGGTGCATCCTCAAATTTTCTTAGTTTTTTTTATTATCCATAATTTTCTATTTTTTTGTTCCACTTTCTGTGAGAATTCCTGATCTTTGTCTTTCATTCTTATTTTTAAACTTCTATAAGCCCATTCCTATTCTATTTTTCCTTTTTTTTAAATTTTTTATTTTTATTTTTAAGTAATCTCCACACCCAGCGTGGGGCCGAACTCACAACCCCCAAGATCGAGAGTCGCACGCTCCACTGACTGAGCCAGCCAGAACGCCCTCCATTTTTCCTTTTTACAATAATGTTCTGTTAATTGTTTCATGGAGTCAATACTATCTTTTATCTCTCAGAGGACCTGGATTCTAATTCTTCTGACGTTAACTCATGCATTTTTTTCATTTCCTACAACTACTTTTCTTCCGTGTCTGTTTTGGTCTCTGCCTTCCGTATTAGATGATTTTCTGAAACGAGTGTCAGCCCTTGATTTCTCTTCATGTTTCAGAGCTCAGCACCAAACCGTTGATTTGTGACTCTATAGGCTTATGCAGGACTTTTCAACTGGTGAGATGGGTCATGGAGTAATCAGGTCGGGATTGTTAGGATCCCCATTTTTTTTGCTGGGGAGCTTCTAAAAGTTAGAATCCGGAAGTTTTTCTTCAGAGTCGTTCAGATTTTCTAGAGAGGAAAGTGCCTGTCTTCTTCCGGGCTGCTGGAATTCTGGATACAAGGCACGAGAAGGGATGTCTGGGGCTCATTCTTCAGAATGGAGACGTTTAATCTTTTTCTTAAAATTTTAATTTTAATTCTAGCCAACCCGTAGTAGTATATTAGTGATCCAGCAATTCCATACATCACCCAGCGTTCATCACAAGTGCACCCCTTAATCCCCATCACCGATATCACCCCCACCCCCTGACCTTGTTCCCCTTGGTAACCATCAGTTTGTTCTCTGTAATTAAGAGTCTGTTTCTCGGTTTCTCTCTCTCTCTCTCTCTCTCTCTCTCTTTTTTTCCCTTTGCTCATTTGTTTCTTAAATTTTACACATGAGAGAATCACATGGTATTCACCCTTTCTCTGACTGACTTATTTTGCTTAGCATTAGTCTTCTTAGCTCCACCCATGGTGTTGCAAATGGCAAGATTTCATTCTTTTTTTAAATTTTATTTTTTATTTTTTAAAATTTACATCCAAATTAGTTAGCATATAGTGCCACAATGATTTCGGGAGTAGATTCCTTAGTGTCCCTTACCCATTTAGCCCATCCCCCCTCCCACAATCCCTCCAGCAACCCTCAGTTTGTTCTCCATATTTATGAGTCTCTTCTGTTTTGTCCCCCTCCCTGTTTTTATATTATTTTTGTTTCCCTTCCCTTATGTTCATCTGTTTTGTCTCTGCAAGTCCTCATATGAGTGAAGTCCTGTGATTTTTGTCTTTCTCTGACTGACTAATTTCACTTAGCAGAATACCCTCCAGTTCCATCCACATAGTTGCAAATGGCAAGATTTCATTCTTTTTGATCACTGAGTAATACTCCATTGTATATTATATATACCACATCTTCTTTATCCATTCATCCATCAATGGACGTTTGGGCTCTTTCCATACTTTGGCTATTGTTGATAGTGCTGCTATGAACATGGGGGTGCATGTGACTCTTTGAAACAGCACACCTGTATCCCATGGAGAAATGCCTAGTGGTGCGATTGCTGGGTCGTAGGGTAGTTCTATTTTTAATTTTTTGAGGAACCTCCATGCTGTTTTCCAGAGTGGCTGCACCAGCTTGCATTCCCACCAGCAGTCAAAAGAGATCCTCTTTCTCCGCATCCTCGCCAACATCTGTTGTCCCTTGAGTTGTTAATGTTAGCCATTCTGACAGGTGTGAGGTGGTATCTCATTGTCGTTTTGATTTGTATTTCCCTGATGATGAGTGATGTGGAGCATTTTTTCATGTGTCGGTTGGCCATCTGGATGTCTTCCTTGGAGAAGTGTCTATACATGTCTTTTGCCCATTTCTTCACTGGATTATTTGTTTTTTGGGTGTTGAGTTTGATAAGTTCTTTATAGATTTCGGATACTAACCTTTTATCTGATATGTCATTTGCAAATATCTTCTCCCATTCTTTCGGGTGCCTTTTAGTTTTACTGATTGTTTCCTTCTTCCCAGTAGTTCATTTTTGCTTTTGTTTCCCTCCCCTCTGGAGATGTGTTCAGTAAGAAGTAGCTGCGGGCAAGGTCAGAGAGGTTTTTGCCTAATTTCTCCTCGAGGATTTTGATGGCTTCCTGTCATACATTTAGGTCTTTCATCCATGTTGAGTTTATTTTTGTGTCTGGTGTGAGAAAGTGGTCCAGGTTCACTCTTCTGCATGTCGCTGTCCAGTTTTCCCAGCACCACTTGCTGAAGAGACTGTCTTTATTTCATTGGATATTCTTTTCCACTTTGTCAAAGATTAGGTGGCCATACATTTGTGGATTCATTTCTGGGTTCTCTATTCTGTTCCATTGATCTGAGTGTCTGTTCTTGTGCCAAAGATTTCACTCTTTTTGATGGCTGAGTAATAATCCATTGTGTGTATATATATCACATCTTTATCCATGCATCAGTTGATGGACGCTTGGGCTGCTTCTACACTTTGGCTATTGTAAATAGTGCGGCTATAAACCTTGGGGTGCGTGTGTCCCTTTGAAGTAGTGTTTCTGTATTCTTTGGGTAAACACCCAGTAGTGCATTTGCTGGACCGTAGGGTAGTTCTATTTTTAACTTTTTCAGGAACCCCATACTGTTTTCCAGAATGGCTGCATTAATTTGCATTTCTACCAACAGTGCCTTTCTCCACATCCTCAGCAATACCTGTTGTTTCTTGTGTTGTTGATTTTAGCCATTCTAACAGGTATAAAGTGATACCTCATTATAGTTTTGATTTGTGTTTCCCTGATAATCGGTGGTTTTTGAACATCTTTTCACGTGTCTGTTGGCCATCTGGATGTCCTCTTTGGAAAAATGTCAATTCGTGTCTTCTGCTCATTTTTAAAAATGTTTATATCTTTTTGAGAGAGAGAGAGAGAGAGAGAGCGAGCAAGAGCAGGGGAGGAGCAGAGAGAAACTGGGACAGAGGATCCAAAGCAGGTTCCGTGCTGACAGCAGCAAGCCCGATGTGGGGCTTGAACCTGTGAACCATGAGATCATGACCTGAGCCAAAGTCGGACACTCAACTGACTGAGCCACCCAGGTGTCCCATCTTCTGCTCATTTTTAAAACAAATTATTGGGGTGCTTGGGTGGCTCAGTTGGTTAACTGTCTGCCTTTGGCTCAGGTCATGATCTTGGTTTGTGGGTTTGAGCCCTGCATTGTGGGTTTGAACCTGCTTTGGATTCTGTGTCTCCTTCTCTCTCTGCCCCTACCCCACCCCCTCAAAAATAAGTAAACATTAAAAATTAAAAAAAAAAAGTTGGGTCTTTTGGTTTTGGGTGTTCAGTTTTTAAGTTCTTTATATATTTTAAATACTAACCCTTTATCAGATATATCATTTGCAAATATCTTCTCCTATTCTGTGGGTTACCTTTTAGTTTTGCTGCTTGTTTCCTTTGCTGTGCAGAAGCTTTTTATTTTGGTGTAGTCCCAATAGTTTATTTTTGCTTTTGTTTCCCTTCTTTCAGGAGACAGATCTAGAAGGAAGTTGTTCCAGCTGATATCGAAGAGGTTACTGCCTATATTCTCCTCTAGGATTTTTATGGTTTCAGGTCTCACATTTAGGTCTTTAATTCATTTTGAATTAATTTTTGTGTATGGTGTAAGAAAGCGGTCCATTTTCATTAATTTTGCATGTTGCTGTCCAGTTTTTGCCAACAAAATTTGTTGAAGAGACTGTCTTTTTACCATTGGATATTCTTTCCTGCTTTGTCGAAGATTAATTGACCATATAATTGTGGATTCATTTCTGGGTTTTCTGTTCTGTTCCATTGATCTATGTATCTATTTTTGTGCCAGTACCATACCAGTTTGATGACTACAGCCTTGTGATATAACTTGAAGTCTGGAATTGTGATGCCTCCAACTTTGCTTTTGTTTTTCAAGTTTGCTTTGGCTATTTGGTGTCTTTTATGGTTCCATACATATTATAGGATTCTTTGGTCTGGTTCTGTGGAAAATGTTGGTGGTATTTTGATAGAGACTGCATTAAATCTGTAGATTGCTTTGGGTAGTATAGACATTTTAACAATATCTGTTCTTCCAATCCATGAACATGGAATGTCTTTCCATTTCTTTGTGTCATCTTCAGTTTCTTTCATCGGTGTTTTATATTTTTCAGAGTATAGGTCTTTCACCTCTTTGGTTAGGTTTATTTCTAGGTATCTTATTTTTGGCACAATTGTAAATGAGATTGTTTTCTTAATTTCTCTGTCTGCTGCTTTGTTACTGGTGTATAAAAAGGCAACAGATTTCTGCACATTGATTTTGTATCCTATGACTTTTACTGAATTCATTTATCAGTTCTCATAAATTTTTGGTGGGATCTCTAGGGTTTTCTGTTACTGGTATCAGGTCATCTGCAGATAGTGAAAGTTTTACTTCTTATTTACTGGTTTAGATGTGCTTTGTTTCTTTTTGTTGTCTGATTGCTGTGGCTAGAATTTCCAGTACTATGTTGGATAAGAGTGGTGTGAGTGGACACCCTTGTCTTGTTCCTGACCTTAGGGGGAAAGCCCTCAGTTTTTCCCCATTAAGGATGATATTAACTGTGGGTTTTTCATATATGGCCTTTATTATGTTGAGGTAGTTCCCTCTAAAGCTACTTTGTTGAAGGTTTTTATCATGAATGGATGTTGTACTGTGTCAGATGCTTTTTCTGCATCTACTGAAATGATCATATGGTTCCTATCCTTTCTCTCTTTAAACAATTTTTTTAATGTTTATTTATTTTTGAAGGAGAGAGAGACAGAGTGTGAGTGGAGGAGGGGCAGAGAGAGAGGGAGACACAGAATCCGAAGCAGGCTCTAGGCTCTGAGCTGTCAGCACAGAATCTGATGTGGGGCTTGAACTCACAAACTGTGAGATCATGACCTGAGCCAAAGTCGGACGCTTAACCGACTGACCCACCCAGGTGCCCCATTATCCTTTGTCTTTTTGATGTGATGTATCACATTGGTTGATTTGCAACTATTGTACCAACATTGTAAACCAGGAATAAATAACACTTGATTGTGGTGAATGGTTTTTTTTTTTTTTTTGGAAGTATTGTTGGATTCAGTTTGTTGAGCATTTTCACATCTATGTTCATCAGAGACATTGGCCTGTAGTTCTCTATTTTTATAGTGTCTTTATCCGGTTTTGGTATCAGGGTAATGTTGGCCTCATAGAATAAACTTGGAAGTTTTCCAAATTTCTCTCCTATTTTTGGGATAGTTTGAGAAGAATAGGTATTAACTCTTCTTTAAAATATTTGGTAGAATTCACCTGTGAAGCCATCTGGTCCTGTGCTTTGGTTTGTTGGGAGTTTCTTGATTATTGCAGAATGGAGACTTTAAATTAACACACCTGGTTATGTCTACTTGTCCCATCTCTGCCTTTTGCCACACTGGGTGCCTCTATATCCTGAGCTTTTCTTTTTAAAAATTTTTTTTAAAAGTTTATTTATTTATTTTGAGAGAGAGAGAGAGAGAGACAGAAAGAGAGAGAGAGACAGAGAGAGAGAGAGAGAGAGAGAGAGAGCAGGGGAGGTGAAGAGAGGGAAGGAGAGAGAGAATCCCAAGCAGGCTATGTGCTATCAGAGTGGACCCTGACCTGGGGCTCGATCCCACAAGCTGTGAGAGATCATGACCTAAGCCAAGATCAAGGACCAGACCCTCAACCGACTGAGCTACCCAGATGTCCTTAGATCCTGAGCTTTTCAAAGGTGCTGTGGCTTCTTGTGATATATCTTTCGTGAAAATAAAGAAAACCTCCTTTAAAATGGAGTCGGTGGGGGGCGCCTGGGTGGCTCAGTCCCTTAGGCGATTGACTTTGGCTCAGGTCATGATTTCGTGGTTCATGGGTTTGAGCCCTGCCTCAGGCTCTGTGCTGACAGCTCAGAGCCTGGAGCCTGCTTCGGATTCTGTGTCTCTCTCTCTCTCTCTGCCCCTCCCCTGCTTGCGCTCTTTCTTACTCTCTCGCTTTCTCAAAAATCAACAAGCATTAAAAAAATTTTTTTAAATGGAGTTGGAAGCCCTGAAGGGGGAGCTCGCATGTATGTATGCCTTGTTGCAGCCAGCATAACCAGCAGGGCGAGAAGATCATTATTTACACAAGGGAGGGCTCTTTTCACATAGGACTTTATCTCTTGCCTTTAAGAAAGGAAAGGAAAGTCCCTCCCTCTCTTCCCCAGAAACAAAGCACTAACCACCATTGCAGCCAATGAGAAACCAAGAAACCCCCAGAACCTCAAACTCTTGTTCTCCGATAAACTTTTGTTCAAGACAATCCTCTCCAGTTGCCTTCTAAAACCTAATAAAACCTGAACTTCCCTTTGTCTCTTCAGACTTGCCATGGTTCACCAACTGCAATTCTTCCGTTGTTCTTGAGTAAACTCATTATTATTTTTACTTGAAGAAAATTACTCTCTGCTCTGCTTAAAGCTGACAGTGTCTAGGATAGTTTAGGCTGTAAACTTCCTCCATTTTGTTAGTCATTACTTTTCCATCTGCTTTTCGTCTACTTAAAATGTGATGACGTTGTCCATTAGCTCTTGTCTCCCACTAGTTTTTGTTTTCATTTACTGCTGTTTTGGTGGGGTTTGAAGGAAATGAAAGAAACATAGTAACATGTGTTCCATCTGCCATGTTTAACCAGAAGTTTTAGTAAGACTGGTTTTTATCCAACACCCTAGAAAACACTTCAAAATGAAGGTTCCTTCCCTTGAGCGGTAGTCTCCTTAGGTTAGCCATGGCACCCTTTCTCTAGTTTTTGAACACTTTGTTTGGAATCACAAAAGCAAGTGAGTTTCATTATTTATATCACATTTTAATTTTTTTTATTTATTAAAAAATTTCTTTATTAATGTTTAGTTATTTTTGAGACAGAGAGAGATAGAGCGTGAGTGGGGGAGGAGCAGAGAGAAAGGGAGACACAGAATCATCTGAAGCAGGGTCCAGGCTCCGAGCTGTCAGCACAGAGCCCGATGTGGGGCTTGAACTCATGAACCGTGAGATCGTGACAGAAGCCGAAGTCAGACGCTTAAACAACTGAGCCACCCAGGCACCCCCACATTTTATTTTTAATTGAAAGGAAATTTCTTAGTTTGTCTTTATACCTTTTACACCCATGGTGGGTTCTTGACTTTTGGCCAATTTCAGAAACTAAATTTCCTCTCAGAAGAAGATGATTTAGTCTGTCTAATGTATCTTGATTATAGGACCAGGCTGTTATTCAGCCTCTGCCCCCCCCCCCTGCCCCCGCCACCAGATCATTAGAGATGCTTGGGTGCCCTCTGCCACAATGGCTCCAGAAAGCTGTGGTATTGTGGTTGACTGGTTTTCTTTCAAGTTAGCGGTGTTCCTCAAAGTTGTGGAAAATGGTTTAATTCTCCCACATGACTCTAGAGTACTCTACCGTTGGAGTTGGAGTTCCTGCCTCTCCCTGCCTTCCTTCTTAGTTATTCCTCTTCTCCGTTTTTGTCCATTTCTATTTCTATTTTATTTTATATATTTTTTGCTTCTATTATTGTGTTGGCTGTCGCCAGTGGAATGATTATGTCTGATTTGTTGACTGTTGTTCATCCGTAGGCACCTGGAAATGAACTGAGGGTGATAGAGGGAGACCAGATGGCCTGGTGTGACTGAAGGGAGGTCACAGGAGCTCTATGCATACGTGGGTGTGCATATAGTTCTGTTTCTGTTTTGCAGAGCGAATGGCAAATTTGCCAATGACTCTCAAGAGTCGACTTGAAGAGCTATAGTGAGCTCAGCTTGTAGAGGGTCAAGATGTTCGAACTTGTGTGCCTAGGGTAGTCCAAGAAACTAAGTGCTTTATTTATTTCCTCTTAATATGTACTGCTTTTAAGCTAGAAAATGCAGTCTCTGAAGCTTAGTCTTTTTTTTTTTTTAATGATTTCCCCTTCACTTGAAGGATTTCCTTTTGGGGAGATAAATGTTCATAAATTACCTAACAGAAGTATTGGATTGTAATGCTGAACTCTGAACACATTTTATTATTGGGCAAGAGACCTTTACGGCAGGTTTGTTTGTTTGTTTATTTATTTATTTAGAGAGCAAGCTGGGGAGGGGCAGGGAGACAGAGAGAGAATCCCAAACAGGGTCCATGCACAGGGCCCAGTGTGAGACTCGATCTCATGAACTATGAGAACATGACCTGAGCCAAAATCAAGAGTCAGATACTTAAATGACTGAGCCACCAAGGCGGCCCCAGCAGGTTTATTTTTAATTTCCTTGAATGACCTTGCAAGCTGTGCTTTGCCTCATAATGGTTCTTAATATTACATTCTTTCACATAAATTATACTTTTATATTTAAAAATATAAATTATATAAGTGGTAGAAGATAAAATGACTATAATAATATTTTAAAAATGTTATGGAATTATGGATCATCCCTGGAACCTGTGTTTCATTCTTTTAAAAAAAATTTTTTTTTAATGTTTGTTTATTTTTGAGAGAGATAGAGCATGAGTGGGGGAAGGGCAAAGAGAGAGAGAGGGAGACACAGAACCCAAAGCAGGCTCCAGGCTCTGAGCTGTCAGCACAGAGCCCAATGCAGGGCTTGAACTCACAAACCATGAGATCATGACCTGAGCCGAAGTCGGCTTCACTGACTGAGCCCCCCAGGTGCCCCCCTCATTCTTGACTGAGGAAGTGAAAAGACCCATGGCTGCTGCTCTGGGGGAAAACTGCTTCAGCATCAGCTGGAACCATGACCCCTTAGAAAGGATCAAGTCCAGTCCCAGACTGTATCTGTCAGTTGCGTCTCCCAGGGAATTGCACGCACCGCACACACAGCAGGTCGGGCACTTCACTAGTCCTTCCCCATCTGTGAGATCTGATCAGGAATACTTGATCAGCAAGAGTCAGAGCAGGGCTGGGCTTCTTCTTCTTCTTAATGTTTGTTTTTGAAGGAGCGAGAGCGTGAGTGGGGGAGAGGCAGAGAGAAAGGGAGACACAGAATCCGAAGCAGGCTCCAGGCTCTGAGATGTCAGCGCAGAGCCCGACGTCGGGCTCGAACCCATAAGCCGGCGAGATCATGACCCGAACTGAAGTCGGACACGCAACCGCCTGAGCCACCCAGGTGCCCCTGGGCTGAATTTCTTTAAGTGGATCTCAGTTTCTCCACTGTTAGGATTCAAGGCTTCCTCAAATTAGATTCCAAGCTGCACTGCCAACTTAGGTTGCCAGAGTATGGCCTGCAGGTCACGCTCTGTTCATAAATTGCAAATGTCTGCCGGAAAGAATTTTGCAATGCCGGATGAAATGTTTGCAAAGTCTCATGAAGGTAATGATTCACCCCCCTGCTTAGTTAGGTGAGTTGCGGGTGTCTTATAAAGGAAAAACACTCTTCTGGGTCTCCCCCGTTCTCAGTGCTCTTCCACACTTCCTAACTTCTGACACCAGGTGTGTTGGCTCCCCACACATCAAGCAATTCTGGAACATAAGACTCCTGCGCCCCACCCTCCAATATCGGAGGCCAATCTCCAGTCTAGGTTGTCACCCGTGCTTCTGACCCACCAGCTATAGAAGGGAGGGTCCCATACCCCCTCCTCAGGTTCTGTTAATTTACTACAATGACTCAGAGAACGCAAGAAAACAGTTTACTTGCTAGATTGCCAATTTATTATGAGAGGCTATAACTCAGGAACAGCCAGATATAAGAGATGCATAGGTCAAGGTGTGGATTTTATTGGCCAAGGACAGGCTGCCCCCAAAATGTGTAACTGTGGCATATTGATTATTTAAAAAAATTTTTTTTAATGTTTATTTATCTTTGAGAGAGAGAGACGAACAGAGTGCAAGCAGAAGGGGCAGAGACAGAGGGAGGCAGAGTCTGAGGTGGGCTCCAGGCTCTGAGCTGTCAACACAGAGCCCAATGTGGGGCTGGAACTCACCAAAGGTGAGATAATAACCTGAGTCAAATCCGACGCTTAACCAACTGAGCCACCCAGGAGCCCCTGGCATATTGATTATTTTAAACAAAAGTTACTTAAGAAATAATGTGAAAAGAACACTCTGACCTCTGCATTCCCCTTTGACCCCAGAAAGCAAGAAATAAATCTCCCATGTGAAAGGTACCCTCCCTGTACCAGGAGGTAAAGAGACATCCTTATCACCAGAGATAGAAAATTTAGAGCCCTACTAATTCACTACCTTAGCCCAAATTCTGTTTAGAATTCCTCATGAAATGAAGCTCCTGAAGTTAAGTTTTCTCTGTCTTGCCAAGGGACACATGCACCCCCATGTTTAGAGCAGCACTATCAACAATAGCCGAAGTATGATGGAAAGAGCCCAAATGTCCATCAATGGATGAATGGATAAAGAAGATGTGGTATATATATACAACAGAGTGTTACTCGGCAATCAAAAAGAATAAAATCTTGCCATTTGCAACTATGTGGATGGAACTGGAGGGTATTCTGCTAAGTGAAATTAGTCAGAGAAAGACAAAAATCATAGGACTTCACACATATGAGGACTTGCAGAGACAAAACAGATGAACATAAGGGAAGGGAAACAAAGAACATAAAAACAGGGGAAGGGACAAAACAGAAGAGACTCATAAATATGGAGAACAAACTGAGGGTTACTGGAGGGGTTGTGGGGGGGGTGGGCTAAATGGGTAAGGGGCATTAAGGAATCTACTCCTGAAATCATTGTTGCACTATATGCTAATTAATTTGGATATAAATTTTAAAAAATAAAAATTAAAAAAAAAACATAAAAAAAGGAAAATTGGAAAATAAACATTTTTAAGGCAAAAAAAATCACACGTTTCTAATTGACCGTTCATACAAATTATTTTTGTTTAATTTTTGATTTTTCTCCCCCAAATTTGTATATGTTAAAGCCTGTATAAGAAGGCTAAATAGGGAGAGCTCTTAGGTTATTAATAAATAGTACTAAGTCCTTACACTCCTTGGAATAAATTGCTAGGCCACTCCTGCTGGGTTGCCATGTTAGCAAACTGAAACTTAGGTAAATTTCATGTTTTTGTAAATGTTCCACTTGACTGGAAACAATATATCCAGTTGGCCAAACCCCAAATACTAAGGCGACTCTGGGCTCTATACTTATTTCCTTGTTCCTACTCATCCTAAACAAAGTTGACTACCAGGCCCAGCCAATCAGATGTTTTCTATTTTTCTCTTCCTTGTTCTCTATTCTTTAGCCTAGAAAAGCTTCCTACCTTCTGCCTTGTTTTGACTTTTCCCAATGCAGAATATCTGCTTCGTGTATTAAAGTTTGTATCACCTAAATTGTCTTCTTTGGTCATTTTTAACATATTTGAAATGATTTCATTAAAAAAAATTTTTTTTGAATGTTTATTTTATTTTTGAGAGAGAGAGAGAGAGAGAGAGCATGAACAGGGGAGGGGAAGAGACAGAGGGAGACACAGAATCCGAAGCAGGCTCCAGGCTCCGAGCTGTCAGGACAGAGCCCGATGCAGGGCTCGAACCCACAAACCATGAGATCATGACCCGAGCCAAAGTTGGATGCTCAACTGACTGAGCCGCCCAGGTGCCCCAAATTGATTTCATTTTTTAAAATCCACTTGCAGAAAAAAATATATATCTAGAGTAGTGGAATGATCATTCTGACTGTGGGAAAATATTTCTAGTTACAAATGAAAATCATTTCTCTGGAAGAGTCAAGCTGAGTAAATGTTGATCTTGATCTGTAACTTAGATAGATAGCATTATGTATGAGTAGTGGTAAGAAACATATGTAGAAGGAAAGGAAATTGGAAATGGGCCCAAGTTCCAAAGTGGACTCTGGAGAATGGTCTCAATTACAGAGACTGATCCACAGTGGGTGGGTGGCAAGCTCATACTCAACAGAGGCAGTGGCCGGCCGTGGAGTATCCATTTTACTGATGGAACTCAGCCTGAAGAAATTAAGTGACATTTAGTCCTTGGGAGTCAACCAGTCAGGTGACTGCCATTACGGAAGTATGCCACCGTATGTGGTCAGAAAATGTTTTGCTTCTAAAAAAGACTGATTTGAATGACTGCAAATGTTCAGAGGAGGGTTGAACACCAGTTAGAAGGGCAGAGACTGTAAAATTTGGAAGAGGAACAAAAACTCAGTTCCACCCATCCATGCATCCATGCACCTATTCATCTTCAATTGCTTGTTTGCTTGGTTAAACCAACACATATTTATTGAGCTCTTTCTTTGTACCATGCATTGAGCTAGGTGCTGGGGGTATAATGGAGAGCAAAGCAGATATGGTCTGTGTCATCCTGGCACTTACAGTCTAACGGGTGTGATAGAGGTAACTAACAATCATAAATGTATGACCACAAATTGTGAGAAGGGTCTGAAGCAAGGACACACAGTACTGTGAAAAAAATAGTAGGACACTTGACCTAGTCTGGGGATCAGGGGAGCTCCCCTGATGAAGAGGTGTTTGAACTGAGATCTGAAAGAGAAGGAGTTACCAGGTAAAGAACAGGAGGAGAGTGAGCTGGCTTGTGCATGGGTCAATTGTAGGTATTTCCTCCAAATTCCACATTCAGGTTTGTGGGTGGGGTGAAATCAGCCAGTCACGGTGGGAATATTTGCATCATGAAAATCTGCAAGCACTACAAATGGGATTTTCTTTTGGAAAGCCAGTTGTGAGACATTTGTCGGCATCCCCCTGGGAGAAGGAGAATGTAACTGACATTCACACTAATCACCCACTAGGACTCAAGTGCTAAGATACTGGGTATATTACTTCACTTAATGCTCACACTAAGTCTGTGTTGTAGAAATATTTACCCTCAGTTCCTGGACATGGAGTAGGACTTAAAATAAGAAAGTGAGTTTCCTCAAATTGTTGAGCTAGAAAGTCAACAAGGTCATATTTGAACCCAAGTCTGCTGGGCTTTAAATAAACAAAAAAGAACTTTTTAGAAGAGTCCTTGTAAATGGTTCACTCCTAGATGTGTAATTTGCAGGAGTTAAAAGTAACCTTTTTGTTTTGTTTTGTTTTGTTTTTTTGCAAACATGGAGGGGAATCTATGTCAAAGATTTAGTCATCTCATTAATTAGTGAGGGAACCAGTACAACGGTCAAGCCAGTTTAAAGAGCCTTTATGGAAGTTTAAGGCACTTTAATAAAGAAATCGTAGAATAAATCATCTGGGTTAGAAACAAAACTGATTAATGTTTTACAGGGCAATAAACCATAACCTTTGGGATTATTATCTCTTCTACTAGAGAGAAATCATTTGTATCTTTATTGGACATAAATCTACAAGCTAACATAACTTCACAGAATATGGGCCCCTAATTAGTAGTAAATAGAAAAGTCAGAAAATGGTAACTCCTCCAGAAAATGAAATAATCCTTGAGAGGATTGTCAAATAATGCTTCAGTGTGACATTGCAAGGGCACACAGGCATTCTCTTGGTTTTATTTCTGTGTTTTGAATAATTTTTCTTTCTTTAAAAATTTTTTAAAAACTTTATTTGAGAGAGAGAGAGAGAGAGAGAGAGAGAGAGAGAAAGAGAGAATATCCCAGGCAGGCTTTATGCTCAGCAGTGGAGCCCGATGTGGGGCTTGATGTGGGGCTCGATCCCATGACCCTGGGATCATGACCTGAGCTGAAATAAAATTGGATGCCCAGCCAACTGAGCCACCCAGGAGCCCCTGTATAATTTTTCTTAAATGTGAACAGGTAACTTTCATTCTAACCTGGATATCTAGCTTTAGGGACACACGAACCTAAAATGCGGCACCCAGGCACATTGAATATCTTAAGCTGAAACAATTTGAGAAAACAGCAGGTGTAGGAAGCTTACTCTGACTTCTCCCTAACCTCCTTCTCCTTCGCTGATACAGGTGATGAAACCTCCCATGTGAAAGGTACCCTCTCTGTACCAGGAGGAAGGAAAACATTGTTATCACCAGAGACAGGGAGTTTGGGGCTTGGAAATCTATACAAACAAACCTTATTAAACTAAACCTTATCTTCCTAGCTGTTTCTTCACCATTTACTATCCTAGCCCAAACCTCTCCATCTTTTCAATTCTTTACATATTTACTGTTTCTTTGTCCAAAAGGTATAAAAGCTTCTTGCTCTGGTCACTTCGGCAGGCCTTCATTCTCTTGTAAAGGCTCTTGTGCACATGCAAAGATTCAAAATTTGTATGCTTTCTCTCTTGCTAACCTGTCTTTGTCAGTTTAATTTTCAGGCTCCGCCAGGGACCCTAAGTTTTTCCTATTCCACAGTGATATGTAGTCAAGTGTGGGACTCTAGAATGAAATCTGCCCTGGTTCCATCCCTTACTAGCTGTGTGGCTTTGGGTGAATTAAGGAACCTCTCTTAATTCCTCAATTTCCTCCTCTGTGACACATCTGTGTCAGAATAATTGTACTTACCTCCTAGGTTGCTGAGTGGATTAAGAGGTGATGGTGTCTGGGATTAGGGTGGGCCTCTCTAGGCTTCCCCTGTCAACTTTTTACCAGCGGCTGCTCTCTGTTTCCAAGGTAGGGTCGATGGAGAGGACGTTGTTGGGCTAACATATGTGGACAACCCTTTAAGGTGGGAAGCTGATAGAACAATAAGCCAAGAAATAGAAGGGAAGGAGTGTGATAGTAAAGGGAGTTTTATTTGGCATGTTGATGGTGTCCTAGCAAAGTATGTAATTCCAAAAGAAAAGCCAGAAGTGGGACTTAGAGGTACAGTTAAAAGGCAGTTTGCTAAGGTACAGCATTGGGGTCTCAGAGTCTCCACCCATAACTAGCACCTAATTTCTTCACCTGGGTTCTGGACAATTTATAAAATAAAACAAAGAGTGAAGACTGAGTCCAAAATGCTCATTTGGTTATGGACAGAGGTTAAGCTGGACTGTATGGGTCTATCAACGGAACTTCAGCATTAGGCGACTTCCCCACCCAATGCCCGGGGCAGAGGAGAACATATGCTTTCTGTGGGCAGGCTCACTCCCACCAGAATGCCCGCAGAGCTGATGGGGAACCAGTTGTTCTCCCTGAATTTGTCAGATACGTCATTGTACCTGCCCTGATCCATAAGCAGGATGACTAAGGGGATGGAGAGAGGCCCAGGGCTATGCTAATTCAGGTCCTTTCATAGGAAGGAAGCATTAGGAATGGGGAAGAAGTGTATCTGGGCACATACAGAATCTGAAAGGAGAGTGATACAGGGAGGTTACAGAGATGGTGGCCCCCATGTGGGCCACCACAACTCTCTGTCTCCCTATAAGCAGTATTTCAAGCAGAGTCAATCCTGGACCCTGTTTGGTCAAGTTCGAGTTCAGTCTTATCCTCTTCTGGGTAAGTTTGAAGTTTTGGAGTATAAGAAAGCTATTTTTAGTGAACACTGACCATTGACCTCTCTTGTCTCCTGCTGACCTAGGAGAACTGATAATGCATTTCTTGTACCCAGAGGTACAGACGTTGAAATTGCTAACGGCCCAAAGACCTCAGTCCCAGTGCTCTAGTCCTTAGACTGTTCCCAGAGCCTACTGAAAATAAATCTGTGAGACATTGAGAAGCCTTGTTAATCTAGGGAAGCCCAATTCAATTCAATGAACTGCTTTATTGAACTGCCCTTATTTTTTCTTTTTTAAATTAAAAAAAATGAATTTATTTATTTTTGAGAGAGAGAAAGAGAGAGAGAGAGAGAGAAAGAGAAGGAGATTGAATACATGCAAATGGGGGAGAGGGGCAGAGGGAGAGAGAGAGAGAGAGAGAGAGAGAGAGAGAGAGAGAGAGAACTTAAGCAGGATCCTCGCTCAGCTTGGAGCCTGATGTGGGGCTTGATCCCAAGATCCTGGGGTCATGACCCGAGCTGGAATCAAGAGTCGGATGCTTAATTGACTGAGCTGTGCAGGTGCCCCTGAATTGCCTTTCAATCAGTCTACTTTCTGTTCAAAGAGTGCATAACTCGGAAGGATGTGAAGACATAATCACAAGTCTTTTCTTGTCTGAGGATTTGTTATACGAATCTCAGAAGTTACAAGACTATGTAGGAAAGTGACATTGTCATAGTACAAAAATATTCACTGAATGTTTTCCTACTGGTGTGCATTTCCTTTCACTCTCTTTCCCCATCGCTTCCACTTTGCCACATTTTCTCCTTGTGGGTATGCTAAATACAAAGCTTCCGCCCACTATGCTGAAGAAATTGATCTCATCAGCCACCCCCCCCCCCCCCCCCCGCCCCCCGTTTGGCCAGGTGAGACAGGGGCAACCGGAGTGCCTGTGCAGGACCCTGACACAGAGAGCAGCCTGACAGCATGCTCTGCCTTGTCCCCCTCCAGTGGCAAGTGTGATGCGAGGGTGCTACTGTTTGAGCTGAACCGTCGGGCGTTTACTTTAGCAGGGCCTGTAGAGTTTGCCATTGTTCACCGTGGACAAGGGACTATGGACTTGCTAGTGAAGTTGGTGGGGTGAACAATCAAAGTGGTGATGGTGGATGAGGTGTCGAGGGTGGTGGGGGTTCCTGGCAGGTGCAGCTCCCAAACCGAGGGCTGAAATTCCTACTTTTACATGCAACAGCTAATTCTGTGCATTTGTGGCCAAATGTGCTCTTTTAGTTTAGCCTCCAAGCTGCCTGTGGGGTGAATGCTCTTATCAAGCATGCCCCTTCTACTAATTTGAGCTATGGTGTTTTTTTAAAATATATTTTTTAAGTAATCTCTACACCCAACATGGGGCCCGGGCTGACAACCCTGAGATCAAGAGTCGGATACTCTACCAACTGAGCCAATCAGGTACCCCAATTTGAGCTGTCTTTTTTCGAATTATTTGTTTTGAAAAAGTTGGAATGGACTCGCATCTATTCTTATAATACAAAAACCTTTCAACGTTACGATTATCAGTGAAAGAAAAAAAGGAGGTGTTACAGTCTTTAAATATTTCAACCGTAGGGGCGCCTGGGTGGCTCAGCCAGTTAAGCATCTGACTTTGGCTCAGGTAGATCTCATGGTTTGTGGGTTTGAGCCCTGTGTCAGGCTCTGTGATGACAGCTCAGACCCTGGAACCTGCTTCCGATTCTGTGTCTCCCTCTCTCTGCCCCTCCCCCACTCCATGCTCTGTCTCTGTCTCTCAAAAATAAAATGTTAAAAAAATAAATAAATATTTCAAAATATTCACATGGGTGGTATCCTTACTTTTTGCAGGTACTACTAAGGACATTTCAAGAGTGACTTCTTCAAAGAGGTCTTGTCTGAGCACCCAGTTTAATCCCCCATCACTCTCTGTGTCTTAAACTTACTCTATTTTTCTTCATGGCACACCTGTCACTATCCATCACTTTCTTGTTCATTTTCTGCCTCTCATACTTGATTATAAATTCCATGAAGCCAAGGGTTTTCTTTCTCGTTAGTCAATTCCGTAGTAGCATCATGATCTAGAATAGTGCTTGGAACATAGTAGGTGCTCAATAAATGTTTGTTGAATGAATTCATGAATCAGCTGACCACTTACAAGTTTATTTTCTCTCAAACACATGTACTTACTCAATAGGAGAGTCTACCCTGGGTATCATTTTCACGAATGTCTTTGTGGTCAGTCGCTAATGATCATCTGATATCGCATACCAGACAAATGCAAAATATGTAACAGCAAGTGAAGTGACAGAACCTTCAAAATAAGAAGGACTTCATGTAGTTGATAAAGACAATATGGGAGAACTGCTAAGCCATTGGCAAATCTAGCAGAGTTATGTCAGCTAAAACAATTTGAGATTGAAATAGAGGTAACTCACAAGCATAATGACAAGACAGGAGTTTCAAAAGGGAATGATTTAAATGCCAAAGAATTAAGAGTTACATGGTAAAAAATTAAAAAAAAGATAGGGGCGTCTGGGTGGTTTAGTCGGTTAAGTGTCTGACTTCGGATCAGGTCATGGTCTTGCAGTTCGTGGGTTCTAGCCCCGCATCAGGCTCTATGCTGACAGCTTAGAGTCTGGAGTCTGCTTCAGATTTTGTGTCTCCCTCTCTCTCTGACCCTCCCCCACGCGTGCTCTGTCTGTTTCTCTTTCTTGGAAAGATAGATAAACATTAAAAAATTAAGAAAAAAAGAGTTACTTGGTAAAATCAATGAAAACTTTGGAAATTTTGCAAAATGACCAGTCTTGTAATTTTGCTTTAGAAGTCAAACATGAAGTAAAAAATGTTAGGAGAACGAATGATGTGGAAGATGTTCTAGCTTGCTCTTTTAGTATATGTGCTGCCGAAGCGAGCACTAGCTTGCTCTTTTATAAATGGTCAGATAACTAGGCAATTCTTGTTAGTACATAGTTACAATTATAATAAAATTTGGTTAAATACAAGGCTAAGAAATTTATTTTTCTAATTTCTGGTTTTATTTCTCAAATTTACCTCTTGATAAAACCTAAATTCTTACCTCCCCCAACTATTTACTATGACATTTCGATTCCTGTTTAAAATGATTCACTTGCAGTGGCCTTTTATTTCTTAATTTTTTTTTTTTTTACTTTTTAAAATTTTATTTATTTATTTTTAATTTTAGTGTTTTATTTATTTATTTAATTTTTAAAATTTACATCCAAATTAGTTAGCATATAGTGCAACAATGATTTCAGGAGTAGATTCCTTAATGCTTACCCATCTAGCCCATCCCCCTCCCACAACCCCTTCAGCAACCCTCTGTTTGTTCTCCATATTTAAGTCTCTTCTATTTTGTCCCCCTCCCTGTTTTTCTATTATTTTTGTTTCCCTTCCCTTATGTTCATTTCTGTGTCTTAAAGTCCTCATATGAGTGAAGACATACAATATTTGTCTTTGACTAGTTTCACTTAGCGTAATACCCTCCAGTTTCATCCACATAGTTGCAAATGGCAAGATTTCATTCTTTTTGACTGCTGCGTAATATTCCATTGTATACATATACCACATTTTCTTTATCCATTCATCCATCGATGGACATTTGGGCTCTTTCCACACTTTGGTTATTGTTGATAGTGCTGCTATAAACATGGGGGTGCATGTGTCCCTTTGAAACAGCATACCTGTATCCCTTGGATAAATCCTTGGATAAATTTTGGATACTAACCGTTTATCTGATATGTTGTTTGCAGATATCTTCTCCATTTCCATTGGTTGCCTTTTAGTTTTGCTGATTGTTTCCTTTGCTGTGCAGAAGCTTTTTATTTTGATGAGGTCCCAATAGTTCATTTTTGCTTTTGTTTCCCTTGCCTCTGGAGACATGTTGAGTAAGAAGTTGCTGCGGCTAAGGTCAAAGGGGTTTTGGCTGCTTTCTCCTTGAGGATTTTGATGGCTTCCTGTCTTATGTTGAGGTCTTTCATCCATTTTGAGTTTATTTTTGTGTCTGGTGTAAGAAAGTGGTCCAGGTTCATTTTTCTGCATGTCCATTTCCCCAGCATCACTTGCTGAAGAGATTGTCTTTATTCCATTGGATATTCTTTCCTGCTTTGTCCAAGATTAGTTGGTCATACGTTTGTGGGTCCATTTCTGGGTTCTCTATTCTGTTCCATTAATCTGAATGTCTGTTTTTGCGCCAGTACCGTACTCTCTTGATGATCACAGCTTTGTAATACAGCTTGAAGTCCGGGATTGTGATGCCTCCAGTTTTGGTTTTGTTTTTCAAGATTGCTTTGGCTAGTCAGGGTCTTTTCTGGTTCCATACAAATTTTAGGATTGTTTGTTCTAGCTCTCTCAAGAATGCTGGTATTATTTTGATAGGAATTGCATTGAATATGTAGATTGCTTTGGATAGTATTGACATTTTAACAATATTTGTTCTTCCTATCCAGGAGCATGGAATCTTTTTCCATTTTTTGGTGTCATCTTCAATGTCTTTCATAAGCTTTCAGTTTTTTCCCATTGAGGATGATATTAGCATTGGGTCTTTCGTCTATGGCTTTTATGATCTCGACGTATGATCCTTCTATCCCTACTTTCTGGAGGGTTTTTATCAAGAAAAGATGCTGTATTTTGTCAAATGCCTTCTCTGCATCTATTGAGAGGATCATATGGTTCTTGTCCTTTCTTTTATCGATGTGATGAATCACGTTAATTGTTTTGTGGCTATTGAACCAGCCCTGCATCCCAGGTATAAATCCCACTTGGTCGTGGTGAATAATTTTTTTAATGTATTGTTGGATCCGGTTGGCTAATATCTTGTTGAGGATTTTTGCATCCATGTTCATCAGGGAAATCGGTCTATAGTTCTCCTTTTTAGTGGGGTTTATGTATGGTTTTGGAACCAAGGTAATGCTGGCCTCATAGAAAGAGTTTGGAAGTTTTCCTTCCATTTCTATTTTTGGGAACAGCTTCAAGAGAGTAGGTGTTAACTCTTCCTTAAATGTTTGGGAGAATTCCCCTGGAAAGCCATCTGGTGCTGGACTGTTGTTTTTTGGGAGATTTTTGATTACTAATTCGATTTCTTTACTGGTTATGGGTCTGTTCAAATTTTCTATTTCTTCCTGTTTCAGTTTTGATAGTGTACATGTGTCTAGGAATTTTTCCATTTCTTCCAGATTGCGCATTTTATTGGTGTATGATTGCTCCTAATATTCTGTTATTATTGTTTTTATTTCTGCAGTGTTGGTTGTGATCTCTCCTCTTTCATTCTTGATTTTATTTATATGGGTCCTTTGCTTTTTCTTTTTTTTTTTTTTTTTTTTTTAAATTTTTTAATGTTTTTTATTTTATTTTTGGGACAGAGAGGGACAGAGCATGAACGGGGGAGGGGCAGAGAGAGAGGGAGACACAGAACCGGAAACAGGCTCCAGGCTCCGAGCCATCAGCCCAGAGCCCGACGCGGGGCCCGAACTCACGGACCGCGAGATCGTGACCTGGCTGAAGTCGGACGCTTAACCGACTGCGCCATCCAGGCGCCCCATGCTTTTTCTTTTTGATCAAACTGGCTAGTGGTTTATCAATTCTGTTAATCCTTTCAAAGAACCAGCTTCTGGTTTCATTGATGTGTTCTACAGTTATTTTGGTTTTGATAACATTGATTTCTGCTCTAATCTTTATTATTTCCTGTCTTCTGCTGGTTTGGGGCTTTATTTGCTGTTATTTTTCCATCTCTTTAAGGTGTAAGGTTAGGTTGTGTATCTGAGACCTTTCTTCCTTCTTTACGAAGGTCTGGATTGCTATATATTTTCCTCTTATGACCACATTTGCTGCATCCCAGAGGTTTTGGGCTGTGGTGTTATGTTCATTGGCTTCCATGTACTTTTTAATTTCCTCTTTAACTTCTTGGTTAGCCCATTCATACTTTAGTAGGATGTTCTTTAGTCTCCAAATATTTGTTACCTTTCCATTTTTTTTCTTGTGGTTGATTTTGAGTTTCATAGCATTGCGGTCTGAAAATATGCACTGTATTATCTCTATCTTTTGTACTTGTTGAGGGCTGATTTGTGTCCCAGTATGTGGTCTATTCTGGAGAACGTTCCATGTGCACTGGAGAAGAATGTATATTCTGCTGCTTTAGGATGAAATGTTCTGAATATATCTGTTAAGTCCATCTGGTCCAGTGTGTCATTTAAAACCATTGTTTCCCTGTTGATGTTTTGATTAGATGATCTGTCCATTGCTGTGTGGTGTTGAACTTCTCTACTATTATGGTATTATTATCAATGAGTTTCTTTATGTTTGTGATTAATTGATTTATATATTTGGATGCTATCACATTTGGTGCATGACTGTTTACAATTGTTAAGTCTTCTCGGTGGACAGACCCCTTGATTATGATATAATGTCCTTCTTCATCTCTTGATACAGTCTTTATTTTAAAGTCTAGATTGTCTGATAGAAGTATGGCTACTCCGGCTTTCTTTTGTTGACCATTAGCATGATAGTTGGTTCTCCACCTGCTTCCTTTCAATCTGAAGGTGTCTTTAGGTCTAAAGTGGGTCTCTTGTAAACAGCACATAGATGGATCTTGTTTTCTTATCCATTCTGTTACCCTATGTCTTTTGATTGGAGTGTTGAGTCCATTGACATTTAGAGTGAGTACAGAAAGATATGAATTTATTGCCATTATGTTGCTTGTAGAGTTGGAGATTCTGGTAGTGTTCTATGGTCCTTTCTAGTCTTTATTGCTTTTGGTCTTTATTTATTTATTTATTTGTTTTTTTTTTTTTTTTTTTTTTGTCTTTTCTCCCCTCAGAGAGTCCCCCTTAAAATCTCTTGCAGGGTTGGTTTAGTGGTTACAAACTCCTTTAATTTTTGTCTGGGAAACTTTTCATCTCTCCTTCTATTTTGAATGACAGCCTTTCTGGGTAAAGAATTCTTGGCTGCATATTTTTCTGATTCAGCACATTGAATATATCCTGCCACTCCTTTCTGGCCTGCCAAGTTTCTGTGGATAAGTCTGCTGCAAACCTGATCTGTCTTCCCTTGTAGGTTAAGGACTTTTCCCTTTCTGCTTTCATGATTCTCTCCTTGCCTGAGTATTTTGTGAATTTGACTATGAGATGCCTTGTTGATGGTTGGTTTTTGTTGAATCTAATGGGAGTCCTCTGTGCTGCCTGGATTTTGATGTCTGTGTCTTTCCCCAGGTTAGATAAGTTTTCTGCTATGATTTTCTCACATAACCCTTCTACCCCTATTTCTCTCTCTTCCTCTTCTGGGACCCCTATGATTCTGATGTTCCTTTTTAATGAGTCACTGATTTCTCTAATTCTTAAATTGTGCTTTTATGCCTTAGTCTCTCTCTTTTTTTTTCTGCTTAATTATTCTCCATAAGTTTGTTCTTTATAACATTGATTCTCTGCTCTGCCTCATTCATCCTTGCTGCCATGGCATCCATTCAATATTGCAGCTCAGTTATAGCATTTTTTATTTCATCTGGACTAGTTTTTACTTTTTTATCTCCACAGAAAGGGATTCAAATCTATTTCCGACTCCAGCTAGTATTCTTATTATCATGATTCTAAATTCTGGTTCAGACATCTTGCTTGTATCTATTGGTTAAGTCCCTGGCTGTCGTTTCTTTCTGCTCTTTTTTGGGGGGTGAATTCCTTCATTTTGTCATTTTGAAGGGAGGAAAGGAATTAATGAGGTAAAAAAATTAAAATTAAAAAATTAAATTAAAAAATATTAAAATTTAAAAAATTAAACACACACAGACACACACACACACAATAGAGTAAATGATGCTAGATCTTAGGTGTGTTTTGGTCTGGGTGTTGAAAGGGATTTGATAGATTAGAGAAAAAAGGGGAATAAAAAAACAAAAAGAAAAAAAGGAAATCTTTTGAAAATTTGAAAAAATGAATGCAGTGAAGTAGAATAAAATGAAATGATGGAAGCAAAATAGAATTTGAAAAAATTTACACAAAAGTAAAAAATATGGTAGAAAAAAATTCAAGAAAAATATTTTTAATAAAAATGAAAATAATAAAAAATTTTCTCTTTCTGTATTCAAGAAAAAGAAAAGAAACGAAAAAGAGAAAAGAAGAAAAAAAAAGAAAATTGAATAGATGGACTGGCGAACATACCGAAATACAACTGAAATTACTTCAATTTCCCCCAGAAGTCAAACTATGAAGCACTTTATAGTCCATAAAGTAAGCAGGCGGAGAAACTTGTGTTCCTGAAGAGCGAGGTTGGCCCAGGTGGCGGGGCTTAGTGTAACGGCTCCGTTCTCCACTAGATGGCGCTGCTTAGCTTACTGGGGTAGGTTGTGCCGCTTGTAGGTACGTATGCGCATGCGCAGGAGTGGTGAAAATGGTGTCGCCCAGATACCTGGTCTCTAGTATGGAACTCCCTTCTCCGGGATTAGTTTAGCAATCGTGCACCTGTCCTTTGTCTTCGGCTTCTGTCCACTCCCCGCTTTTACACCATCTGCAACCGAGCCCCAGGCAGCACCTCCCTCCTGAGTTGTATCTCAGATGCGGCTGTTTTTCCCGACCCCTTACTTCTGAGGGACTGCGGCTTTGACCCGTTCTGCTCCTCTGCGGGAGGGTCTCACCGAGCGGTGGCCGGGTGCCGGCTGCACCCAGGAACGTTTGCTGGTTGCTGCTGCCGATGCCCAGATACTGCAGCCGGGGGCCAGCCCGCCCCAGAGAAAGTTCGCGCGATCGTGTAGCAGCGGCGTTTCAGGGATTATGGAAAATCACCACACACATCTGGCACCGGGCTCCGCCCCCAGCGACCTCGTTCCAGCACCAGCGAATGTGGCCATTCTCCGGGGTCCGCCGGGGTCTTTGCCTGTGCAGGGGCCACGCCGCCTCTACCAGCTGTCCTCCCAGCGGGGGAACCGCCTCTCCCGTGTGGCCCGAAGCCCCCCGGACCCCACTCTGCTCCTGGGGATTCGCCCTTCCCACCCGAACGCCGCCAGGTATGGAGCTGCGGAGTTTCAGCCTCTGCTCCCCCTGTTTATACTCTTAAGGGAATTTAAACCCTCTCCTTTCTCCTTTCTCCCTTTTTAGTTCAGTCCCTGTGGGTGTTTCCACTTTTCCACTTTCTCTCCAGCTGCTTTTGGGGGGGGTGCTTTTCCCATATTCTCCCCCCTGTCTCCATCCTCTCTCCGCACACAAAAGTGGCTCCTTGCCCTATGTGGCTTCTCTCTCCCCCAGTTCACCTCTCCGCGCCGTGTACCTGCTGAGTTCTGTGGTTCAGGTGGTGCAGACTGTTGTGTTAACCTCAGATCAGTTTTCTAGGTGTGCAGGATGGTTTAGTGTTGATCTGGCTGTATTTCATCAAAAAATTTTCATTTAAATGTTTGTTTATTTTTGAGAGAGAGAGACGGAGCACAAATGGGGGAGGGGCAGAGAGAGAGAGAAACCCCAAATCTGAAGCAGGCTCCAGGCTCCGTGCCTGGATGGTCCGATGTGGGGCATGAACTCATGAACCATGAGATCATGACCTGAGCCGAAGTAGGATGCGTAACCAACTGCCCCTGCAGTGGCCTTTTCATGATACTTTTTTTTTTTTTTCGGGAACTAGGGTCATGGCATGTGATAAGTAGAATATTCAGAAGTCTATTCAAGGTTCAGGGAGGGAATGTCCAGCTTGGAATGTCATCCATAAGCAAATCAAGGTGGTAAGGGGTGAATTGGAGGAGTTATCTCTCAAGGCAACTCAATCTCAAGGCCTTAGGGTTGCATATGTTTGGATTCAAATCTCTGTTCTGTCTCTCCCTTGCTCTGTGAATCGGGGCAAATTACTTCTCGGAGTTTGCTTTCTCATCTAAAAATTAATACATGGAAAAATAAATCGCCACATTACATGTAATGATATAATAAAGACATCTCAGTTCTGCTTTCTCCTTCAAGAACTTGGGCATAGATAAATATGACATTGCTCTTGTTGGTCAGCTTTGAAGATTTGGAATTAGGTGTCCTTCTACTAGGTGATGTTGTTAGTAAAAATCCAGACATATCAACAAGTTATGTCAGGGGCTCCACTCCTAATGATTGAGAATGATTCCTCCTTTGCTGACCTTTCCCTCTGCATTCTGGGGGGGAGGCACCAGAGTGGGGTGTGTGTGGTGATGACGGCAGCCATGATGGTGGCAAGGGGCCTCAGTGATTTGGTGGGGGTCACGAAGACAAAAGAGTGATCTTAGCTGGAAAGTGCTACCAGGGGATTCGTGGAGAGCAAAGGCCATGCTTTCTGATTAGGCAAGAGGGAAAGGAGCCCGGCAACAGGTTTCAAATCCTTTAAGTCAGAGAATTGAAAATGTCCTCGGGCTCATCAGCTATTGATAGTTAATTTACTGGGTAGCTAACATCCTGTATTGTCTCACTGTTTGCTTTTAAGGTGGATGCCATTATTTCCTTTCTCCTCGTTTTCCAGATGAGGATACTGAGGCTTAGCCAGGCTAAATCACTTGGCCAAGCCCTCACAGCTCATGGCAGAACTGGGATTATAATCCAAGTCAGAGAGAGTGCTTTCAACCAGGACACATGGTTGCCAGTTATTGTATAGCCATATTGACTCTATTTGCCATATAGATTTCTTGCTGTTGGTGAACTGTTCTTGTTCGTTTGCATGGCTGAGGGAACCTGAGGATGTTTATCATGTTGGCAGGAGAAAGAATCTGGGTAGGAGAACACAGACAAGAAACGTCAGCTGGTGAGGCAACTGGTAAGCCATCAAATATTTATTTAGCAATATTTTGGATCAGGCAGTGTTTTAGCTGAACAAGACACAACTCCCCTCAGTAACTTCTCATTTGTTAGGAGCCAGACACAAAAAGAATGTTACAGTTGATCCTTAAACAACGCAGCACTGCCCAGTAAAACATCTGTATAACTTCTCATTCCCCCCAAAATCTAACTCTACTAGTACGCTAATCACCTACTGTTGACCGGAAGCCATCCTGATAACATAAAGTCAATCAACATATATTTTGTGTGTTATTTGTATGATAGACTGTATTCCTATAAAGTAATAGAGAAAAGAAAATGTTATGAAGAAAATCGTAAGGAAGAGAAAACATACTTATAGGACTGTACTGTATTTATTGAAAACAATTTGCATATAAGTAGACCCATGCAGTTCAAACCTGCATTGTTCAAGGGTCCACTGTACAGGACAGTAAGAAAAGGGCAACGACAAAGCAGTACCTGAAGGGCAGTCGTTACAAATTGGAGGTAACTCTGCTTTAAGGATCCAGGGAAGGCTTCACAGAGGGAGATAATCGATCTCTCTCTCGAAAGAGAGTTGGGGTGGATTCGAGTTCCCAGTGGAGGCAATGCCTTGTGCCAAAGAGAGGAGGTATGGCGCAGCTGACGGTTCTGTAGTGTTGGATGGTAGGTCCAGAGTGGAGTGGGGGAAGCTGTAGGACAGGACTCTGGCGACCTGGGCAAATGCGGTCAGATCACGAAGGGTCTCCTCTTCCAGGTTCAGTAATTTGGACGATTATCTCTAATCAGAGGAGAAATTTTGAAGGACAGTAAACAGTCTGCACTGGATCCTTTCTGTCTGCCCTTCCGTATGTGCTCTCCATTGTCTTTGCTCTGTCTGCACTTTAGGAGGCCGACTTCCGTGGGTGACATCAGTCGGTATGTTAGTTTCCTAGGATTGCCACCACAAAATACCACAAACCAGGTGGCTTGTCCATTCACCGTTCTGGAGGCTGGAAGTCTGGAACCCAGGTGTTAGCAGGATTGATTTCCTCGGGAGGTTCTGGGGGAGAGTCTGTTCATGCTTCTCTCCTAGCTTCCGGCGTTTGGGCCATCCTCAGCTTGTGGATGCATCACTCCGACCTCTGCTCGTCTTCACACAACATTTTCTCCCGTGTCTCTGTTGGTGTGTCTTATCGTCATTGATAAGGACACCAATCATATTGCATTTAGCTCACCCTACTTCAGTGTGATCTCATCTTAAATTGATTACATTCACAAAGATCCTATTTTCAAACAAGGTATAGGTACCAGGGGTTAGGACTTGCATATAACTTTTTGAGGGGCACGATTCAATCCACAATAGTTGGTAACCTTGCCCTTTGAGTTTTGGCTGGGTTAGGCCATTGGGGAGCATGGGCAGGGGGTCAGAGGGAGGGAAGAAAATAAACTTAGGGAACTTATTCCCAAGCTTTGCACTTTTGGGTCACCATGGACTGCCTTCATCTGTCAGCTGAAGGCCGTAACTCTTGAGGTGTAGCCCTCTCCACAAAAAAGTCTCTTTGTCTCATTTATAATTGTTTTCTCCCCTTGCCTCATTAGGCCTCAGAATGGTAAAAACATCTCATTGTTACTAGTCTGGGAGTATTTCATTATCCCTATGATTTCCTTACAGTCTGCCCAAACCCAAATCTCTATATTAAAATTTCCACCAAATTAACTAATTTGAGTGTCATCTTATGCCAATCAGCATTTTTATGGAAACAATGACAATATTTTTATTTTACATAATTGCTTAGGTAGCAGAGTAGAGTATGGATTGGAAAGGGAGGCAAGAAAGGAGGCACTGAGACTAGAGAGGAAGGCAGTAAGTATAATAATTCAGGTAAGAGATGACTGGACTTGAACTTGAAAGATAGTGGTTATGATGGAGAGGAGAGGAGGGATGCACAAATATTTGGAGATAGAATTAATATGGCTCGGGACAACCCTTGTAACCAATCAGATTCATCCTCACCAGATACTGGTAAGAGGAAATTCTTGCACCAACTTCAGAAAAAGTGAAGATTTACAGATCAGCAGAAGAGAGGCAAGTAGGATAGGTACCCCCCAAACTTTTAAATAATGTGACATGGAGCCAGGCTTGGTGGAATCAGGAACGATTCGAGTTTTTAAGGGTTTCAGTGTCCTGTCCCATTGGGTCAGGATGGCATTTCTGGCTCCATCCCATTTCCCAGGTCCCTTTAGGCGGTACTGGTAAGGAGTACACGGTCCAAAGAAAACTTCCCAAGCGAGTCTGGGATCCTTGAGGAACAGAAATGGGACACTGGGCTTGGTGCCTATGCATGCGGCAATGTCATCCATATAGGTGATGTACTCAAGTTTGTCTTTACTGATGTCTTTCATCACATCCCTGCAGGGGAAAAAGATGGATCATTTTTCAGTTTCAAGTTATAAGTCACCCTTCCTCCTGCCATTTTGTTTCTTTTTATCACAGTCAAGCCATGTTTGGGAATGTTTTTCTATGTTGCAAAGCAAAAAAAAAAAATAAGAATTTATCTACAGAAGGTATTTGGGAAGGTAATTTTGTTAAAGGAGATGGTAAAAGGAGGCAATTGGAAGAGCAGTTCTAGATAATGTTTTAGGTTCTTGAATTTGATATAAGGGTAGAATCTCATCCAGTCTCAATACAGCACTTATTGAACGAATGAACATGATCAGAAAGCATCACATATATGGCCACCTAAATTATTGTTATTGACATTAATTGTGAGTTGAGAGAGCCATACATGGGGCCCTGAACATGACACAGATGTGGGTATCATGTATATGAAAGCTTTATTCCTACCTATTTCTGTGGTTAGTAAACTTTCATGATGTCCTAATGACATTCATTCATTCATTCCTTCAGTAAATATCACATGAGGCATCATGCTAGCTGCCAGGAATCTAACAATGAATAAAACAAAGTCTGTGTTGTCAAGAAGCTTACCTTCTAGTGAGGAAACTAACAGGCTATAAAAACCCTCAGCCAAGCAGATATATAATAAATCAGGTGGTAATAGGTATTATGAAGAGATATAAAGGAGGGGGGGAATGCAATGAAGGGATTGAGTAGGCCGCCATATTTATACAGTGTTGTCAGAGAAGGCTTCTCTTAGGAGGCGGTATTTGACAGAGTGAGCCTGTAGGTATGGGGGGAGGGGAGGGGAGAACATTCCAGGCAGAGGTTAGAGTAAGTGCAAAGGTTCTGAGGAGGCTAGGTTTGGGGTGTTTGAGGACCAGGGAGGAGGCTGCCTCGGACTGGAGCAGTATGGGTGAGGTGGGAGGACAGTAGGCAGTGAGGGCACAGAGATAGCTGGTTGCTCTGGAGCACTGGGGAGCCCCAGGGAAGTTTCTGGGAGTGAAATGGGAAGCAATTAGAGGGTTTTGACCAGAAGGACAATGTGGTGCTCCTCACTTCTGCCACAGTGTCAAGACTTGACATTCTCTGTATAAGAGCAGAGAGGAGGCCGGGAGACCAGATAAGTGGTGACAGCCAGTGTCCTAGTGAGAGGTGACAGTGGCCTGGTCTGGGGTGGCTGTGGGGGTAGCTAGAAGGGTCTGGATTTCTACCTTTTGTTCGAAGGTAGGAGCTGACAGTATTTGCTGATGTGCGGTATGGAGAGAAAAAGAGGAGAAAAGGATCACTCAGGGGTTCTGGCTGATCACCCAGAGTGAGTAGCCAGTGACTGAGAAGGGGAAGAAAAGTCTCAGAGCAGCCCGGGTGCAGGATGAGTGGGCAGGTGTTAGAGGGCTAGAGTTCATTCTTAGCTGTATTAAATTTGAGATATCTAAGTGGTATCCAAGTGGAGATATCTAGAGGGACTTGGATTAGGAGTTGGAATTCGAGGGAGAGACTTAGCAGTCATGACTATGTGATGGAATTGAGAGCCACAGGCCTGGGTGAGGCCGCCTAGGTGTGGGTGTTTGTAGAAGTGAGAAAGGATCTGAGGATTAAGGTTGGGGTTCACCAATATTTAGGAGCGAGGAAGAGGTGACCAGGAATTGCAGAGAAAGAGCAGCCTAAGAGACACAAGAACAAAGACACAAGGGGGTTCTGGGGGCCAAGTGAGCTCAAGGTTGCCACCTGTTGGGGCCCTGGCTCTGTATTCTGCTGAGAGGAGCTGGTACCCCCACCTAACACATCTGAGACCACACATCTAGTTGGCGGAACAGTTGGGATTAAAAGCATATTCTTCTGGCTCCGATGCAGGTTTGTGGGTACGGAAATACATTGGTAGGTTTTCCCAAAGAAGCTGCATGTCATGTCATACCTTTCTATGAGCTGCTCCTTTTTCGTAGCCTCAGCCATCAATTTTGGAGACGGGGGTATCTTACAGAGTCCTGTGAGAAACATTGGAAAGAACATTAACGTCACATGTGCCTTTTCCTTTGCGTTCTCTTCTCCCTCGTTTCTGGCCCCCACTGCTCTATCCTTAGGACGTGTAATAGTCAAAGCTTAGACTGGAACTAGAGGTAATTTCTGGAAGCATAATGCCCCTCCAAACCCACTTAACCAGGGTTCGTGGCATTCTACTGCCAGAATTATGAGGACGGACGCCCCTGTCACCCAGCCCTCAGCCTGCGCTGACCCATCGGCCATCGGTACCTGCTCCAGCTCATTTACCTGCTTGCACATTACATATATTCATATATACTGTTTGTATTGTATTGTTTGTATACCTCTGTTTGTATGTGTGCGTTAAAGCTATTCGTGGGTTAAGTGTTAACTACTTAAAATGACCTTGTTTTTATAGCCCTGCTTTGACATGTCTTCACTCCTGTTGTACCGGAAGCCTCGCGCGTGGAAGCGCCTGGTGGTCCCTCAGCCTCACAGAGAGACTAGGCTCTGACCTCTTGAGTGGTTGTGGGCATGTGTTCCTTCTCGGTCTCTCTCCTAGACGGTCTCAGCTCTTGGACTCTGCTCGTCCGACCGGAGCCAAGTGCTGGCCCCAGGGTGGGGGGTTAGTATCTGCTTGAGATAGGTCTGACTTAGCCCCGTCGTGTGCTTGCCACTAGAGTCACTTTACCCTGTAAAAAGCGGGCAAGACTTTACCTAGTGGTTCTCAGATTGCATCTGGAGGCTCTCTGGAGAAGCATGCAATCCCTCCTGTGGCGTCATCTAATTGAGTTTTGTTTTGTCAGCTCTATCATTCTGGTGAGCATTTTTGAGCTCATTACAAAACATTAAAAAAACCTCAAAACACCACATACTTAAGAGTCTTCTGAGGTTTTAATATAACCAGATAATGTTGTGAAAGCACTTTAATTGGCCTTAAAGAAAGAAATATTTGTGATCATTTAATGAAAATGTGCAGAATCTGAGGTCTATTACATTTGTAGAGGGTGAATGAAGTCGACACAACTTAGTACTGTGTTATATACTGTTGATAAATTACTGGTGATTGTTTTTATTCATTAATGACACAATTCTGCTAAAGAACACCTGGTTGGCTCAATTGTGATTGCTGTTTATAGTTAAAAAATCAGGGGCACCTGGGTGGCTCAGTCAGTTAAGCATCCGACTTTGGCTCAGGTCATGATCTTGCACTTTGTGAGTTTGAGCCCCGCGTCGGGCTCTGTGCTGACAGCTCAGAGCCTGGAGCCTGCTTCGGATTCTGTGTCTCCTCCTCTCTCTGCCCCTCCCCTGCTCACGCTCTGTCTCTCCCCCTCTCAAAATAAAATAAAATAAACATTAAAAAAAATAAAAAAATCATGCAAATGCAATTCTTTAAAATGCTTACTAATCTAAAACCTGCCCTACTTTGGAGAGGTATGATAGTAACAGCAAGAGTAAGAATGCCAGTTATCAATTAGTAGAGTTCACTGTGTGCCAGGTACCATGATAAGTGGTCGGCAGACATTATCCATCTCACAAAACTGTTGTGAAAGAGGTTTTATTATCCCCATTTTACAGACGAAGGGGCTGAGATTCAGAGAGGTCCTCACAAAGATAGTGAGTTTTAGAGTCGGGATCAGACCCTGGTAACCCCGACTCCATCATCTGTGCTCTTACTGTGAAAACTGACAGCAGTTAGTGTCCAGTGTCTAAAATATTTTTTTATAGGCATTCCTCAAAGGTTACCATCTCCTCAGAACTCAACTTTATTCACAGTCTGCATTATTCCAGCAACTTCCTTTGGAAGGGATATAGAGTTCTACTTCTAGAAATAAATAGAAAGATTTAGAAGTAAATAAGCTAGAGTAGAACAGAATAAGGATCCCAAAGCTTCCAACAATTTCAGTTAATCTGAGAAACATGATTATATGTTGCTGTGCAAATTAATCCCATCCACACAACCAAAACCTTTTTTCCACCGTCACGTTAGTGACATAAGCACACCCATGACAATATTACTCATATATGAAATTAAATATTTCCTAAACTTGAAATATCTTATGGTACATTAGCTCACATCTGTTCCATTTTGGCTGAATCACAAGACACTAACTGGAAACTCAGTTGATCACGTAGGGCTTTAAATAGAGTCAAGGTACCTTTGAATACTCTTGTGGCCCAACGTGCCTGGAGCTCTGTGCCTGATAAGATGGATCCTTTAAGGCTGATGAGGCCAATGATAGCTAACGTTGCCCTCTCCAGGTTTGAAGGAAAGACCTGCTTATACAGGAATATCTTCTTTGTACAAAGGCTTTTGAGAGGCTCTTCAAGGAAGGGAAAAGAAAATGTGTATCCTGTTGTAAAGATCACAACGTCGAGGTTTTCCTCCACTGTTCCGTCTTCAAAGACAGCAGAGGTTTCCGTGAACTCCTTCACGCTGGTTTTCATAGTGACCGTCCCACAGAGGATACAGATTGGCAGTTCATCATTCACAATGAATTTTGGTTTTCTCCTTTGACACAGAAGAGAAAATTATTCATTGTAGTTGTATCTGTGAGACGCTTGAGCAAATTATGTATTTGGTCAGCTCAGGGGAATTATCTGCCAAGCCAAGGGAGTGAATTGACCAATGTCTAGTTCAAAGTTGTCTACCCAACTTACTTTTTCAATAACATCTTTTGTTTTTCTGCTTCCAGTAGAAGGCATGTGGAAAATGGCTAAACCTATTCTTTCCTGCCTGGGGTTTAAAATTCTCTGTCTCTTGAAATTCATTTCTGGAGCAATGCTTTTCTAGAAGAATTAGGACCGAGTATACAGCAATCCATTTAAGAATCAGGTCTCACATCACCCAGGCCTCAAAGGATTGACGTTAGACAAAGAGGAAATTAGCAAGAAACTTTTTGGATAAAAATAAAAAAATCTGAACCAAGTTATGCAGAAAAATATTTTTTATTACAAACATCATTCCATCTAATCATGGCAGGTATAATGTCTTTATAAAATTGACATATCAAATCATCCACTGCTGTTAATTTTCTTTGTAAGTTGAGAGCTGTCTTACGAAAAAAAAAAATATTTGGGTCAAGCATAAAATAGAAGTCACATTTAATGACCTTACATTCATTTCAAAAGTTTTCTTTTCCTTGCCATGTGCAGCTTCATACAGATGTATGTTATATTAAAATGTTTAATTTTAGGAACTCCTATTGGAAATTCATCCTCTAATCATTCAGACAGAGAATCATTAGCAAGAGCTGGCCATCTGTACTCAAGATGCTGCAAATATTCCATTTGTAGATGGTGCCCATTTCAAGACTCCTCAAAGCCAATTTTAACGTCCTGACTTTCAAGCTAACATCCTGACTTTTCAAGAAATGAAAAGTTTTTATCTTTCATTATATTCTAGCCTCATGAATTACTACTTTTGTTACCAGACAGAGAATATTCCTATTTGTGGTACCTGATGGACATTGTCTTAAGGAACTAAGCCCAGAGCAGAATAAATAAAGGCAGCATAATAATTACTGAAGATTTGAGTTCTGAATAAAGTAGAATTAAAAATTATTGATTGTTCTTTAAAAATATGTTTATTTAGAGAGAGAGAGAGAGAGAGAGAGCGAGCACGTGCATGCACCTGAGTGAGTGGGGGAGGGGCATAGAGAGAGAGGGAGAGACAGAATCCCAAGCAGGCTCCATGCTGTCAGTGGAGAGCCTGACTGGAGGCTTGATCTCATGACCTTGGGATCATGACCTAAGCCGAAATCAAGAGTTGGACACTTAACGGACTGAGCCACCCAGGTGCCCTCAAATTATCGGTTCAATAATTTTCCCATTAAATAAAAAATTTAAGTACCCCTTTGTAATACTTAATCCATAATTCTCATGGTTAAATCTTTTATTCATTTGCCTCTCTTGAATCCAGTTTAGTACACACGAGGGCAGAACTTGCGCCATAAAATTAAGGTATCTTCTTGTAATCACCATATTATAGGGGTAACCCCCATTTGAACAGCGGTGGATAACCCAGGCACCAGTTCTAGTACTGAGAAGTACCTAAAAAGTAAGGAAGGATACATATACGTACATCATTTTGTAGCATGTTTGCTTGATGTGCTTCAAATGTTCTTACAACATCTGTCCTTTTTAAAGAAGTTTTTATCTTAATCCCAGTTAATTAACATCCAGAGTTATATTAGTTTCAGGTGTACAATATAGTAACTCAACCCCTGCACACATCACCCGGTGCTCATCGCGCCAAGTGCACTTTTAGTCCCCATCACCTATTTCGCCCATCCCCCCACCTCCCTCCCTTCTGGTGCTCTCAGCTTGTTCTCTGTGGGTAAGAGTGCGTTTCTTGGTTTGCCTCTTTCTCCCTTTGCTCATTTGTTTCTTAAAGTCCACACGTGAGTGAAATCATAGGGTATTTGTCTTTCTCTGACTTATTTCACTTAGCGTTATACTCTCTGGCTCCATCCATGTTGTTGCAAATGGCAAGATTTCCTTCATAGCTTCTGTTTTTAACTGGTGAGTTTGTACATAGAACTACAAATGACTGTTTCTGTTGTTTTCGTTTTTATAAGTCACTTTTTCCTGATCTATATATGTTAAGTATTTTTATCATGTTCACTATAAAAATTATAGTGCTAGTAGATATGTGCACTGTTGACCTGGCGACCTTTTACATACAAATAATACAGAATGTAAAGTGGAGTTTTGGGAAAGCAATTTTAACTGAGTTCAATAAAAATCTTAAAAATCTCTTTCCCGGGGCGCCTGGGTGGCTCAGTCGGTTGAGCGTCCGACTTCAGCTCAGGTCACGATCTCACGGTCCGTGAGTTCGAGCCCCGCCTCGGGCTCTGGGCTGATGGCTCAGAGCCTGGAGCCTGCTTCCGGTTCTGTGTCTCCCTCTCTCTCTGCCCCTCCCCCATTCATGCTCTGTCTCTCTGTCTCAAAAATAAATAAACATTAAAAAAAAATTAAAAAAAAATCTCTTTCCCAAATCTAATAATGTCCTATAATATATGTTATAGGTGGAGCAGATTTCTAACTTGCAAATCTATGCTTGGACTTTCTAAAGTCATTCTGCACACTTTGTGGGCAAAGTGAAGGCTGTTTTTATCTGGAAACAAATTCTAAATGTGACTCCTAATAGAAAATTTGGACATGTTCAGAAAATAACTTCCATTTTCTATTTTTATATGGGGGTTTCGCCAGAATTATGAAGAGAGAGTGTAAAAACAGATCAGTGGTCTGGGTGGAGTAATTTATTCATTTGGTCTTGTTCCTGAAACAGTGCCTCTGAAAAAATGCCTCGTGGTCTGGCATCCACACAGTGTCCTTGACCCCTGTTGGAGATGTTTCAATGCTGTTATGTGTGGATTTTTTTTTTTTTTTCACTCACGTTGGGTCCACATGACTTAGCAATCGGCCAATGTGCTTTATAGTCTTGTATCCCTCTCTCCAGCCACCAGAAATGATGATGGGGTGGGGGTGTGGATTCACCCTTGTGTACCTGAGCTGCCGTTCGACTGAGTTCCACTGCCACGTCCCCTCCAGTGTTCCCAAGACCGATCACTAACACGCGTTTGCCTTGAAAGCCTTCTGGGCTCTTATACTCCTGACTGTGCAGGATCTGGCCTTTAAATTTATGAATACCTGAGGGGAGGGAGGGATCAGAAAATCAGAAGCATCTAAAGTTTTATAACTCCCTAGTATGCAGGCATAGGGTCTGTAGGAAAAGGAAAGTTCCAGAAGTATGTCAGCCTTTTGCTCCTGCTGCTAATTGCAGGACATAGAAGCCACGTATCATTTTCTTCTCCCATTGGATTCTCTGAGCCTGGATATAGCTTTAGTACAACCTGCAGGAGATTTAAAAATACGGGAAAATTTAAATTCCACATGAGTGCTCCTTTTTAAAGCAATTACTTGGGGAAATCAAGGTCACTGCAGACCATAAGAAACATCTCATGCACGACCCTGAACATCCTGAGCAAGAAGCAGAAAATGGTTTGTGTATAGAACATATTTACAAGTGAATTTTAATTCAATTATAATTTTCCACAAAAGAAATTTTGTGGCAAGTTCTCTTATACATAATGATTTTTGTGGCTTAGGCTTGCTACTTTATGCTTATTTTACTTTACTCTTTATTATAGGCTTAATGCTTTATTATACCGTATGCTTATTTATACTCTATTCTTGCATTATTTACATTTGTGTTACTGACTGTTTTTTCAAGTTCCGAACACCGTTGATACAAGTATCACTCTTATGGTATTTGTATACATGAGAAGGACTCATGTATCCAAAGATTTCTTCTCTTGATTTATTTTTGGTAATTATCTCCTTGGCACGTATGAAAGACATAAGCCATGGATTCATAAAAATGAAGAGTGGTCGCAACAGCGGAAGTAGAGGTATTTCCAGCGGTGGCTGCAGAAATGGACATTATGAGGTGGCAGAGGAAACAAGAGTGATGGGGACAGTGACCATCAGTGAGATGAAACTCTGATGAAGAATCTGGAAGGAAACCCTGCAGTTTAGAGAGTTTAAAAGCTTCTCATTCCAATACTTCAAGTACATTTGAAATTTTAATATAAAAAAATGAAACTGTCTCCTAGAATGTATCAATCTTCTTCTTCTTTTTTTTTTTTTTAAATTTTTTTAACGTTTATTTATTTTCGAGACAGAGAGAGACAGAGCATGAATGGGGGAGGGGCAGAGAGAGAGGGAGACACAGAATGGGAAGCAGGCTCCAGGCTCTGAGCCATCAGCCCAGAGCCGACGCGGGGCTCGAACTCATGGACCGTGAGATCGTGACCTGAGCTGAAGTCAGATGCTTAACCGACTGAGCCACCCAGGCGCCCCAACTCCGGTTCAATCTTCTATCACAGTGATTGACTGATTCATTTACTCAGTAACATTTATTTATTTATTTATTAAAAACAACTTTTTTTTTTTAATGTTTATTTTTGAGAGACAGAGACAGAGACAGAGCGTGAGTGGGGGAGGAACAGAGAGAGGGGAGACACAGAATCCAAAGCAGGCTCCAGATTCCGAGCCCTCAGCCCAGAGGCGGATGCAGGGCTCTCCAGCTCACGAACTGTGAGATCGTGACCTGAGCTGAAATCAAGAATTAACAGACTGAGCCACCCAGGAGCCCCATGATGCCAATTTTTGTTTCAGCAGGCTTCGTGCCCAGGGTGGAGTCCAACGCGGGGCTTGAACTCATGACCCTGAGATCAAGACCTGAGCTGAGATCAATAGATACTTAACCGACTGAGCCACCCAGGTGCCCCTGATGCCAACTGAAAGGAACTTTGCATGAGACAGGCATCTATCTGCCCAGGCAATGAGACCCTAAAGACAGTCTGTGTGGAGATGACTGGGGGAGGAGCTGGGGTTCAAGGAGCTGTGCGTGGTCAGCGAGAGGGTGCGGCCCATGCTAAGGGGCTGCACTGAGAGATCCCCCTTCATGGAATGTCCCTCTGAAGCAGAACCAAGAAAGCACCCTGCAAAGTGTCAGTCTTAGGCACGTCTGCGGCCAGAGAAAACTAGCGCCTGCTTGGTGCCAGTCAAGAAAGCCCTCCCTGCCCCCTGTGACTCTAATTCCGGAAGGGTCTAGGGTTAGAGACTGTAGCTGGTGGGTGACGGGTTTGGCAAGAGGAGGCACTGGGAGAGGAAGGGGGAAAGCCATGGGTGCCTCCTGTTCCCACTGAGCGTCCAGCCCAAAGCAGGCTCCAGCCGGGGGAGGGGAAGCCCCACCGTTACATGTGGTTGCAAGTTTTGACTATTCCAGGAGGCAAGATGTTTTCGTTAGGAAAATGAGAATTTTCTTGGGTGATTTTAAAGCGATGAGAGGGCTTGCCATGATCTGACAGAAAAGCGGTGGGAATGGCCTGAGATTGCGCGGCGGGGGAGAGGAAGGGCAAGCCCCACAGAGCAGGCCTGCTCTGAGAGACAAAGAGACACGGAGAGAGAGAGAGAGAGAGAGAGACAGAAACAGAGATAGAGCGTGAGCGGGGGAGGGGCAGAGAGAGAGGGAGACACAGAATCAGAAGCAGGCTCCAGGCTCTGAGCTGTCAGCACAGAGCCCGATGCGGGGCTCGAACCCACGAACCTGAGCTGGTCAGATGCTTACCTGGCTAAGCCATCCGGGTGCCCTGAACTCATTTAATTCTTAAACCACTCTCTAAATGGAATCACTGGGTTAAGTTTGCCCAGTGCTGGCACGTGGTCCGGGCTACCAGACTTTAGACCTTTGCTCCTAGGGGCACCCGGGTGGCTCAGTCAATTAAATGTCTGACTCTTGATCTCTGCTCAGGTTTTGATCTCAGGGTTATGAGTTAAAGCCCCATGTTGGGCTGGGCATGAAGAACTTTGTTCATAACTATTATGTTAAATGCCACTTATCACCAAGGGCCAATGTCCCGGGGGAACTGTAGCAGACCAGGACTCTTTGGAAACCTGAAAGCATGCCTACTCACCAAGATACCCCATGCTAGGAACACAGAGGACATTGGCATATTTGGCCTGGTGTCCTCCTGTGACAAATCCTTCTGAAGTCTGGTCTTAAACTAAGACCTCCTCAGGAGGAGTCTCTGACATCTGTATATGTGGATTTCTTCCTTCTTTATAATCTGGGTTTTATGGCAAAAGAGAAGGGCACACGGCTATTTCTACTGCAGTCAGCCACATCTCCTGCCCCAGAGATCATTAAAGTATGCAGAAATGTTTGCTCTTGTATTGATCCCAAACTCTCCTGTCATTCTCCTTTGTGTTTGCCCAGTCTCTTTCCTTCGGACCAGCTCTCCCAGATTACGTACATTATACTGCCGCAAGGATCCTCGCCTCTCAGCTCTTGGTTGATCTTTTGCAACAGCATCTTTTAGTCAGAGTCTAAGTACAACTGAGGGCGAGCCAACCCAAACCTGACAAGATACTGTATTCCAAAACATAGTATCACATCTTGTAAAACATCTCCCCATAGAAACATTGCTATAACAGGCGGTTCTGTATTTCTTTACTGCTGTGCCATTGTGGATTGAGCCCCCAGGCTAGCTGCAAGCTGGACCATCATTTACAATATTGCTTCTTTGCAATAGTATGCATTGAGGTCTCCCGCTGGGTCTTTAAGACATTTTTTTGAATACGATATTTTGTTAATTTGATTACGAGATTACGTTTATAAGGTTTACATTTCATTTTCTTCATTGGCCCAGGTTTGCAAGCTTTATTCTTCATAGTCTTCCTTGAAAGCTTTCTTTCTTTCTTTCTTTCTTTCTTTCTTTCTTTCTTTCTTTCTTTCTTTCTTTCTTTCTCAAATATATATATTTAAAGTTTATTTATTTATTTTTAAAGAGAGAGCATGGGAGGGGCAGAGAGAGGACAGGGGGGAGAGAAGCCCAAGCAGGCCTCACACTGTCAGTGCAGAGCCTGATGCGGGGGTTGAACTCACAAACCGTGAGATCATGACCTGAGCCAAAGTTGGACGCTTAACCAGCTGAGCCACCCAGGTGCCCCAACTGCTATGTTTCTTAAAAACAAATCTGTCAAGTTTCTTTATGCTCTCACTTTGTTTGTTTGTTTGTTTATTAATTAAGTTATTGATTTGCAGTTTACTCCTGACTCAAATGACCTGTAATTCAATGACAGAATTCAAAAGCTTGGCTTTTTTTTTTTTTTTATGACACATCTGATAGGGTTATGTGATCACTGAACTTGACTCAGATCAGGCACGATAAAGCTTAAATAATAACAACAGCATTTATATTAATAAGTAAGTAATAAGGCCTGACACCTCCATAGCTTCCTACCTTTCCAAGTTATTTTGTACACACTTTTTCTGAGGTTGAGCATCAAGTCACTTATAATCATCATGAATTATTTCCAATGGCAAATAAACAACTTTCTTCTAGAATAACCCAGCAGAGTAGGCACGATCTCGGGTAGAAGTGACTCACCAGGAAAGGACTCCAGAGGCAAGTGAGGATTCAGGAAATGTCCAGTGCAAACCATGACAGCATCAAAGACACCTCGGTCCCGCTTTCCCTCTGTCTCTGTGACAACATCCCACTGACCAGTTTCAGAGAAGTCTGGACGCTTCGTGACACTGCATACTGTGGTCTGAAAGTAAAAGACACGCACTCACTTAAAAAAAATGTTTTTTTTTAATGTTTATTTATTTTTGAGAGAGAGGCAGAGACAGAGAGAGACAGAGCACGAGTGGGGGAGAGACAGAGAGAGAGGGAGACACAGACTCCGAAGCAGGCTCCAGGCTCCGAGCCGTCAGCACAGAGCCCGACGCGGGGCTCGAACTCACACACGTGAGATCATGACCTGAGCCGAAGTCGGACGCCTAACTGGCTGAGCCACCCAGGCACCCCCAAACACTCACTTTCTATCAATCACCTTTGGACTTCATGTAATGACTGGTATGGTAACCATGTTTGTTACTTCCAGCGGGCTGAGTGAGTCTCAGGACAGGAGGTCTGTCAATATTGGTTTATCTCCCTCCTAAAGAAATGAAGCAACTTGGGGCACCTGGGTGGCTCAGTTGATTGGGTGTCTTACTCTTGGTTTCGGTTCCTGTCATGATCTCATGGTTTGTGAGATCAAGCCCGGTCTCGGGCTCTGTGCTGACAGTGTGGAGACTGTTCTCTCCTCATTTGTGCTCTCACGCGCGCTCTCTCTAAATAAATAAATGTTAAAAAAAAAAAAAAAAAGAAAAGAAGTAACTTATACAAAGTCTCAAAACTAGTCATAGAGAGCATGACCCAAAACATCTGAATGACTTCACTGGAAGGAAGAAACATTCAGTTTTTACTCCCGGTGAGAAGGAGGTGAGTTACAACACTGAATGACTTGGGAAAACACAGGAAGATGAATTTTGGCTCATTATAATTTCTGTGGTCCAGATTCCTAGTCACTTCTTCCCAGTGGGTTTCATGGGCAAAATTTATTTTTCCTTTCCTCTCAAAAAGAAAAACATTCTAAATTTCATCCGGAATAAGAATTTGGATTCAGGAGAGGAACCAGGATATTCAGTATTTTAATGCCTTATTTGAGTAAAACATGAGAAGCAGGAGAAGTGAGGAGTCTTTATTATCTGCCTTGTTCATATAGAGATAAAATCAGGAATGAATTTACTTAAATATCCCATTTCCATTAGATTGCCGAATGAGCAGCCCCCATTCATTAACCTTCCGTGACCCAAGGTGTCTTACCCTAAGCCGAATGTATTTCAGAAGGTCAAAGTGCTCAACAAATTCTTGGAGATAGTCCCAAAATTTTCCTTGGTTCATGTAGTTTGGATAATCTTCTTGGAAGGGGAAGTCGCTGTAACATGACATCTCTTTGCAGACGTTTGTCACTAATGACCTGTAGACCCTGGTCATCCCATCTTTAGAAGTTTCCTGTGGTGAGAGCACAGTTAGCTTGATGGGGTGGGGGAGTCAGGAGGAAGAGAAAAGAGATTGTTAGCAGTCAGTGTTCCACTCACCATTCCAAAGAATTCCATGGAAATGCAGCACTGGGTCTCTATGCTATAGTTATCAGAAATCGTTGTTGGGATTGGACTTATTAAACATAGTATCTTTATCAAACTACAAAGAAGTTAACAAAATTTAACAGGGTTCTCCAAGACTAACAATGCCATTAAGCGATTCCATGAACATGGGGCCTATGGTCTCCCTTGCTTATTTTTTTCCCCTTCTTTGCCATCCTCACTCCCTCAACTCATGCCCTAGACCCCTTTCTCTTGACTTTACTCAGAGAACTCCTCACTGATTTTTGTATTTATTGTCTATGTATATTTTCAATCACTCTCTCTTTATTGGCTCCTTCCCATCAGCACTTAAAATACTGAAGACTCTAATTTTTAAAAACAGAACAACACTCCCTTTCAACCTATATCTATTCCCTTTCCAGCCTTGTCTCTCTGTGTCCTATATCAACCTTCATGAAAAAAATCATCACATACTGGGCAGCCTCTGTTTTCTCATCGACTCTTCAACTCACTGTTGTCTTGTCGCAACCTCACACACTCAAAAAACGTACCAACAAAACAAAAACATGCATATTAAAAGCACAGATGGGGGCACCTGGGTGGCATAGTTGGTTGAGCATCTGACTCTTGGTTTCACCTCAGGTCATAATGCCAGGGTCACGGGATGGAGCCTCACATCGGCCTCCGTGCCGGGCATGGAGCCTGCTTAGGATTCTCTCTCTCTCCCTCTCTCCCTCTCTCTTCCCCTGCCCCTTCCCCAGCTTGCATGCTCTATCAATCTCTCTCTCTCTCTCTCTAAAAAATAAGGCCTCAATGAACTTCTGATGGCTGAAGCTAATCTCTATTTCTCTTTTAAGTATCTTTCTTAGCTGTCAATATCCATAAGACACCGTCTCTAAGGTAGCTGTTCCGGCTGCATAGCACCCTGCACTCCCAACACAGCCCTGATCACACTGCACTGTAACAATGTGTTTTACTGTTTTTGTTCCCTACTAGACTGTAAGGAGGGCAGGGTCCTTGTCTATTTTGTCCCCATCCTGGTAGAGGGACATTATAAGCACAGGTACTCAGGTACTTGGTGAATGGATGAACATTAACACTATCACTGCATTTTTGAAAAAGAAATAGTATATATATGACTGAAAGAAATTACATTGAAATTTATTATTATTATTATTATTTTAATTTGAGTATAGTTGACACACAGTGTTACATTAGTTTCAGTTGTACAACATACATAGAAATTTTAATAGTGCAGGTATATAATTCTCATGGGTATTGATATTATATTTAATTTGTACTTTTCTTTTTGTTTAACTCAGTATTATTTTCTAAAATTTATCTATATTACTTAATTTTTTTGAGAGAGAGAGAGAAAGAGAGAGCGTGTGTGTGCACGCATGCACACACAAATGGGGTGGGCCAGAGGGAGAAAGAATCTCAAGCAGGCTCCACACTCAGCACGGAGCCCAATGCGGGGCTCGATCTCACGACTGAGATCACGACCTGAGCGGAAATCAAGAGTCGGACGCTTAACTGACTGAGCCACCCGGGCTCCCCTATCTATCTTACTTTAGGGGAAGAAAACCAAACAAACTGTGGGGTCAAATAGCAGAAGGGACACAAACCAGGCCCAGTGTTTTCTGTCCACATTGACATTTGGCTCCATTTGGTTCCATCAGGCTCACGGTACAACAAAAGAAACTTTTCTCCCCTAGTACACTATAATCACAGGGCTGTGACCATTTCCGCTTACATACATTTGCTCATTCTGTTTTCTTCACCATCTGTCGATGAATGGCAAATGCCACCTCCTCCATGAAGGCTTCCCTCATTCATACCAGTTTGCAGTACTCTCCTCCATGCTGAGCTCCCACTGAATGTTGCTCTTCTCTTCCCCCCAAGGCCTCCTATCTTCTGACATTTTATACCTCACTGCTGGGACAGATCCCTAGGTCCCTGCCGAAGACCCTGTGATGCCCAGGACCAGCCAGAGGCAGGTGGTATTGAGCCACTTCCAGCCCCTACTTCTGTTGCTCAAGTCACCTAGCAGCTGGCCTAACCCTAAGCATAACCCCCCCAGGATGCACACCCCTGTCCCTGGAAGGACTGATCAGCATCTCGACCTTTTTTACTCTGATGCTGCTGTGAAAGCTACCCACCCCCAACTCTTCAAGGTCCGGATTCTTGCCTCACTCTTACCAGTTCTCTTCCCAAAGACCCGAACAATGCCTGGGGGCTGGGGCTTTGCTCCCTGAGGCCAACCTCCGTCCTTCTAAAAGTGTCATTGCTCCATATTCACCAATGCCATTCAGTTTAACCTATGTGACACTTTGTTCCTTTGCCTCAGAATGTCCCTGGTCCAGAAACCACTGTAACTTCCAACACTATGTTTGTGTAGCGGACTTAACTCTTCCTTCTTCCCTCCTCCAACTGTCCCTGCCCTGCCCTGCCCTGCTAAGTCTCCGGGTTCATCACCTGTCGGACTGCATCCTGCACAGTATTGGCACCTTACGTGCACAATCCCGTGTTGTTGTAGTGAGCTGCTTTCTTTTTTTGTTTTAACGTTCATTTATTTATTTTGAAAGAGAAAGAGAGAGAGAGAGAGAGAGAATCCCAAGAGGCTCTGTGCTAAATGTCAACAAGAGCCTGACACGGGGCTCGATCTCACAAACTGTGAGATCATGACCTGAGCCAAAATCAAGAGTCAGCCAGCTTAACTGATCGAGCCACCCAGGCTGCCCACCCCCACCCAGTGAGCTGCTTTCTTATGTGGTCCCCAAGATAGGCTGAAGTCACCATGCCTGAGCAGGGACAAAGCCAACAGCCGGATTATGATTGATAGAGGTGGGAGGGTACGAGCTACGCACAGTAAACTTCCATAGTCCCCCGATGTCATTACTTCTCTCAAAGCAGGTGGGCTCCAGATCCTCATCCAAGCAGCACTTGATGGAGGACAGGCCGCTCACACCCGCCCCAATCACTGCGACTCGCCTGGCCATGGCACCCTGTTGGAAGAAGGGTGGCCTGAGCGTCCTCCTGTGACAAAGCTGGAAGGAGCCTCCTGTTGTAGCATTCAACTTTCATGGTGGCATAAACACCCTCTTGTCATCTTTGAGCTGGGGCAGACTCACATTGTGGTTAAACATGAGGGCTTTGAAATGGGACTGTTCTGGTTTAACTCTTCGTGTCACTTACTAGCAGTGTGACCTCGGGCTAGCTTTTTTTTTTTTTTTTGTCTCCGGGCCTCGGTGTTCTCTTTAGTACAGTGGGGACGGAAATAATAATAATAGCTCTTAAATATTTGTATGGAATTAAATGATTGATATGTCGGAAGGATTGTAGAAGTCTGTTTCCTACATAGTAAGTGCTCACTTAAATTTAGTTCTTATTATTAACTAGTATAGTCAGGACCTTGATGCCCTTGGGACTTTAGATCCCCTCAGTATGAAAAGGACCCTCTGCTTCCACTTTATCTCTCTGGACCCGAGGAATTGCGGCTAGCGAAAAAGATTAGTTTTTATTCATAGCCTCTAGAGTCCTGAAGAACAGCTGGTCATGGGTCATCCCCTACCATGCAATGGTGATATTACATGAATTGACTGGGGGGTTCTTAACCTCGCACAGAGGCAAGACTGGCTGACCATAATGCAGAACAAAGTCCCCAAGGAGAGCTACATGGGGCATTCTGGATGAGGTCTTCTGGACATGGGGATGTCCGTGGCAGTCAGTAGAGACTGGAGGAGGTAAGTGTCATAGGGATTGAGAACCAGTTTTTCCTGGTACTACAATTTGGGCTTCTGTCAACACCAACGTAGCTTTTGCTTTGACAGATGGGCGAACCACTCAGTTGATTCCAGCAAATCAGACATGTCATGCTGAGGCCCTTAACACGTCAGGTGGATTCAGTAGCCAGTGCTGCCTTTCCCTCAGCGCCCCCCGGCCAGTCCCACACACACACAGAGTAGTCGAGACGTCAAAGTATTTGTTTTATAAAAATATATATATGTATAATTGATTTGGCTTTGCCTTTGAAGACATGGTATTTTTTTGAGGGGAGGTCTTGCTGTGTAACCCTTACGTGATTTTTGTAGCGTGATGCCGCTTATTCTAGTGCTATTTGCCTTGGGGAACCAAGAGAAAAAATATTTATTGAGACCTGAGTGCCAGTAAATGAGAAAACAAAGAGCATCATCGTGTGACATGATTTGTGGCCACACTGCTAGTAAGGGGCTGAGTCTGCAGCGACTCTAGATCTCTGACTCTGAAGTTGGATGTGCACATCTCCTTGGTCTGAGAGGCTAAGGTGTCCTGTGGTTCCCATTAGAAAGCCTCTTCCCTCACCTGTGCTCAGGTTTGCTGTCACATTTTTGTGATGGACTTGGGGGAATGTGTCGTATGCCTTTGCAGCTTGCCTTCTAGATCAAATCAGAGTCCCCGGGGCACAGAGTCAAAGTGTATTTATCTCCTTTACAGGGGGCAGAGGAAGACTTCTGAGCCCTTCAGACCCTCGAACTCACCTGGTCCTGGAGCAGATCCAGGGACTTGCAAGGAGATACAGAGGGATTTCTTAGGGCTGTTGCCAAATCTTACTTGCCAACCTGCCCTTTGTAGGGTTGAGACCTCCATGTCTGGCTTTCATTATTTACGACAAAACTGACACTTCTTCCCCTTAGACTCTTGGTTGACTTGGGAGTCTCTATTGAATTGAAAGAGCTAGGTAGGCTGCAATCAGAATGGACTTAGAGGCAGCAGAACTAGTTTGAACCCTGTGTCTGCAACTGATTGGCCATGTGACTCCAAACAACCTACTTGAACACCTTAAGATTTATTGCTTATAAAATAAAAAAAAGAGCTATGTAGAATTGTTTGAGTTTTAAACAAAGCGACATTACTCACACAAAAGTGCCCAGCACCAAATATTTATCAGTGTTCATTCCCTACCTCCCTAATTATCTCCCTCACTTCCTCTCTTTTCCCTAGAAAAGACAGCTCACACAGACAAAAGCAATCAGCGAGTTTGGAAATAAGGAGGCATACATACCTGTAGTTTCCTTTGGGGTGAGGAGTAGGATTTTCAGACAGCTTTCAAACAGAAGTAAATGGCCTCTGCCAATGAGAACACTGGAATTTCTAGACCACTAGGTAGAAGGCCGAAGTCGGTAGATCTCAACTGTGTTCTGTCTTTGCAATCAAAACACAAAAGAAATGGTTGCTGATTGAACTGGCAAAGTGCAAAACGTGCTCCAGTGAACAGGCGAGCAGCAAATGAATCCATTCTGTTGAATGGTTGGAAGCACCCGGGTACCTCGAAGTGCAGTTAGAGAGCCAGGGGTGGGGACCCAAAGATGATGAAGGCCCAGTGACTAAATAATGGTAATAAGAAAAGACCCCGTAACAGGAGACGCTGCCACATGGAGAGATGTGGACACACATGACATCATGTGGTGCGTTCCTGGAACGGTTGTGTGCTCCAGGTACCAACGTTTGCAGGCCCTGTTGGGTTGTTTGGCTACACAACACAGGAACACAGAGCAACAATGTCTCTGTTGGTTAGAGACACAGAGTGGGCTGTGTTTTTCCAGGGCAAAACACCTTGTCCTTTATAGAGCCACTTAAGAAACTGTACAGGCAGCAAAAACAAATTAGGAATTTACACCTCTTGGAATTACACAACACTTGCAGATTATGAATTTCTGAGTGGGGGCAGCCATTTAAAAAATATGCTTCAAATAAAAAAGTTGAAATAAAAAAAAGGGGGGGGGCGCCTGGGTGGCCCAGTTGGTTAGCGTCTGGCTCTTGATTTTGGCTCAGGTCATGACCCCAGGGTCGTGGGATCCAGCCTCGCATTGGGCTCTTTGCTGGGCAAGGAGCCTGGTTAAGATCCTCTCTCTCTCCCTCTGCCCCCTCTCCTCCCGCATGCACACCCACATACTCTGTCTCGTTTTATCGCTCTCAAAATAAATACATAAATATAAAAAGTATGCTTCGAGTCAATGAGGGGAGTTGGTGAGTGAACTAGAAATAGGAAGATCTGGGTTCTGGTTCTGCCTCTGGCTCTGACCGGCCGCAGGAACTTAAAATTCTTTATTTCCCCGTGAGATTGTTCCTACATTTGTAAAACAGAGGGTTCTAGTAGTTTTCCCTTTGTCCTCTTCCAGCCCAAGATAATTGTTTTTATGTCCGAATGCCAAGTAATTGGTACCAAAATAGGTGTGATTTGAAAGGGAGGAGAGATTCCGCAGGCATGAAGGGCAGGGGGAGTGGTGGGACATAAGGTGTGTGTATGCTCTCTCTGAACTATAAAGTGTGTTATGACTGTGAGGTCCTCTGTAGCTCAAAGGTTGCTTCTAATCGGAGTTCTTTGGTAAATGAGCCCTAATCTATTGAACTGGACTTTTGAACGACACGAAAACCCCATCCCAGACCTGCCAGACCAGAAAATGTAGGAATCATTTCTGAAATATGGAGAGACTTGGGTGATCTGCAAATCATGCGATCGATCATGATTCATTTGGGTTTGGAATTTGATCTGTTTATATTTCTTATTATCACTCACCAATGCTATAGTATTTCCTAACACCTGTGGAGTATTTTATGTTTCCCAATGCTTGGCACTCCTATGTCATCCGTAAAATGACATCAGAGGGGAGAACAGAATTATAGAAAGTCCTGGGATGCTGTTATTCTCACTGACAGCTTTCTTTCAGATGGTTGCTCCCGACAACGTAACTTTGTTTCCTTACAACAGCTCCTTTGCTTTCTGACTTTCTCCTTAATTCTGTTGCTTTCACCCTGATCAAGAGGCTCCTGAAGAAGACATTCATCCTTAAGGAAGGCACTCAGCAAGGGGAATATTCATCCTCTGCAAAAGAGGTTTCTGGAAACATTTCCCCATTTAAAAAAAAGAAAAGAAAAGAAAAGAAAAGAAAAGAAGACAATGACAATGAAGAATAGCCCAGCACACTTACCTTATTGGCACAGAGCAGATACTCTGACAACTTATTTCTCAAAGCAAATAGACAAGATAGTGCTTGCCTTAAAAAAAAAAAAAATTCGAATCTCAAACTCTTTGTTCTAAAAGAAAAACAACATCACAGGAATGCAGACTTTGATTAAGTTCTCTGTTTCCAGTCTTGCTGGGGACAGCAGAGAGTATCGTCCTCACTGAGGATGAAAAGTTGTGTGGGACAAGGGCTTGCTACTTCTGTGATATGAGGGGAGGGCTAAATGACGAGTTAGATTACTGGCTCTGGATTCGAAGAACATACACGACCTCTGCCCCCCTCCCTCCCAAACGTCACACTTCCGGCAAAGCCCGAAACTTAAAGCACGTGGTAAGCGGCTGCTTTTCTCACAGTAGCCTTTAGAGGGCGCCAGAGTCACCGCCAACATCACAGCCCTGCGTGAAACAGGCATTCTGCTTGCTAGATTCTTCTGTGTCATTTAGTCCCCGGAGCCATCCTAGGAGCCGTCCAAACGACAAAGTCATTTCGGTGACTGTCACCTCGCCAAGTTCTTTCATGTCTGCAGGTCTCTAACCCGAGAAATATGATTTTAAAATCCAGAACTTGTAAGGAATTTAAATATTGTCATCCTTTCAGAAAGGGTCAGCCGAGAAAGCTGGTAAAATGAGTTTGAGAAAGCACAAAATTAGTTTTAGATCTTAGCCTGGGGCACAATGAAAACAATAATTCCAGAAGCAGGAACAGAATACTAAATAGGCACCATCTTTTTGTTTTTCTTTTTTCTTTTTTTTCCTTCTCCATTGAGTGCTTGGAAGCTAGCATAAAAGGCCATCTTGAGTTCGCTGAACCCGTTTCTGGACCCCGAGCTCAAATGCAAATGCCCACAGGGGTCAAGAAGGTAACTCAGAGGAGGAAAGAGGGCCAGGTAAGACTGATCGGCAAGCACATTTCCTGTCTGTTAGGTTCAGGTAAATGGTGCTTTTTGAAAGCATGAGTCCGAAATTGCATTTTTAGGCTTTTTTCAATAGAAAACGAAAAATCCAGATTTTTACATGATATCTTCTGTTGGCCACAAGTTAATTTTTCCTTTTTAAAAATATTAAGCTTATAGAATAGTTGAAAGAACAATTTTGTTAATGAAGACCAATATATCCTTTCCCCCCGCCCAAACGTGTCCATGCGTGCACATGCGTGCGCGTGCACACACACACACACACACACACACACGAGTGTAGTCTTTAAACATCAGGATGCCATCAGGATATTTTAGCATATATCTCACGAGAATATGGGCATTTGCCCACACAATCACATTACCATTACCACATCTAAGAAAATCAATATAAGTTCAGTGATATTATCCAACACATCCAGTCTACTTTCAAATTTCTCCCGTTGTCTCCAAAACGTTCTTATCCAATGGCATGCTGAGGCTGGCTTGTACAGTGACAATATGTGCATCTCTTCCAACTTCAAGTTCAGTGATATCACAAGTTCAGTTCAGTGATATCACAGTAGCTTGACATTGGTGGTATTGGGAATATTTATACCATGGAAATTGGCAATTACTAGAAGTCTGAGATCCTCCCTACCCCTGGCTAGTTGTTAAAATTTAATGACACACCATTCTTCCTTTTTTTTTTTTTAACTTAACAGCATATGTATATATATATATACACACACACACACACACATATATATATACACACACACATATATATATACATATATATATACACACACATATATATATATACACACACACACGCACACACACAAATTCTACATATATTTGATGAAGGTAATTTGGCGAGTGTGGATGTATGCAATATGCTTATGAAGCCATCACTGCAATCAAGATAATAAACATGCACATCACTTTCATTAAGTTTCCTCACACCCTTTCATTTGTTTGTTTTTGGTAAGAATACTTGATGTAAGATCTACCCTTTTAACATTTTTTTATGTGCACTGTTCGTATTTTAACTGTAGGCACTGTGTTGAACAGCAGACTGTCAGAATTTATTTATCTTGCTGAACTGAAAGTTTATATATATTGAACAACTCCCCATTTTCTCCTGTCCCCAGTCTCTGACAACCACCATTCCACTCTTTGCTTTTTTGAGTTTAACTATTTTGAAGAAGAATCATATGATTTTTTGGTGACTGGCTTATTTCACCTACCATAATGTCCTCTCCAGGTTCATCCATGTTGTCACATATGGCAGGATTTTCTTTTCTTCTTTTCTCTTTTCTTTCTCTTTTTAACACTGAATATTCTGTTGTATGTGTATAGAACATTTTAGGTATTCATCTGTCAAGATCCTGATTTCAATTCTTTTGGATAAATATCCAGGAGTGGGATCGCTACTTTTCATTTTTTGAGGACCCTGCATACCACTTTCCATAGCAGGTGCCCCATTTTATTTTCCCACCGACAGTGTACAAGGGTATTAGTTTCTTCACATCCTCATCAAACCTGTTACTTTTATTGTTTTTGATAATAGCCATCCTATCAGGTATGAGGCGATATCTCATTGTGTTCTTGATTTGCATTTCCCTGAGGATTAGTGATGTTGAGCACCTCACCTTTTTATGTATCGGTTGGCCATTTGTATGTCTTTTTTAGAGACATTCAAATACATTGCCCATTTTTAAATAGGATTATTTGCTTTGTTTTGTTTTAATTGTAGAAGTCTCATATATTTTGGATATTAACCCCTTATGGGGAATATGGTTTACAAATCTTCTTCCCATTCTGTAGGTTGTCTTTTCATTCTGTTAATTGGTTTCTTTGCTGTGAAGAAGGTTTTTAGTTTGATGAAGTCCCACTTGTCTATTTTTGTTTTCATTTTCTGTGCCTTTGGTGTCATGTCCAAGTGATCACTGCCAAGACCATTGTCAAGAGGCTTTTCCTGGGGTGCCTGGATGACTCAATTGGTTAAGCATCTGACTCTTGATTTTGGCTCAGGTCATGATCTCAAGGTTTGTGAGTTCAAGCTCCACATGGGGGCTCTGAGCTGACAGCATGGACCTTGCTTGGGATTCTCTCTCTCTTTCCCTCTGCTCCTCCCCTGCTCATCCTCTCTCTCTCTCTTTCCCTCTCCCTCTCTCTCTTTCTCTCTCCCTCTCTCCCCTCCCCCCCCCCCCCCACCAAATCAATCAATCAATAAATCAATCAATAAAAAAGAGAGGTTTTTTCCCTATGTTATCTTTTAGGGGTTTTATATTTTCAGTCTTATGTTTAAGTCTTTTTTTTTTTTTTAATGTTTAAGTCTTTAATCCATTTTAAGTTGATTTTGTGTGTGCGGTGTAAGGTAAGGGTCTGATTTCATTCCTTTGTATGTGGATAGCCAATTTTCCCAGCACCATTGTGTGCTCTTGGCAGCCCTGTTGAAGATTAATTTCCGGGCTCACGATTCTGCTCTGTTGGTCTATATGTCTGTCTTTATGCCAGTACTCTCTTGTTTTAAGTGCTGTAGTTTTGTTTCTTAGTTCTAACAGAGTTTTTGTTTTCGCTTGTTGGAATCTTTAGTGTTTTCTATATGTAAGATCATGTCATTTGCAAACGTATTATTTTATTTCTTTCCAGTTTGGCTGCTTTTTATTTCTTTTTGGTGCCTAGCTGCTGTGGCTAGGACTGCCAGTACTATGTTGAATGTAAGTGGTAATAGTGAACATTCTTGCCTTGTTCCTGATCTTAAAGGCAATGTTCTCAGTTTTTCACCATTGAGTATGATGTCAGCTATGGGCTTGTCGTATGTGGCCTTTATTATATTAAGAGAAATTCCTTCTGTACCTAGTTTGTTGAGAGTTTTAATCACGAACGTGTGTTGAATTTTGTCAAATGCTCTCTGCATCTACAGAGATGACCATACGACTTTTATCCTTCATTTTGTTAATATGGTGTATCACTTTACCTCATTTCCATACGTTGAACTATATACCACTCTTTACAGTTATATTTTTTCCTGATTAAACAGCCAATCAAAGTTTACAAGTTGCATTTGCCTGTTAGGCCTCTTTAGTTTGTCCTATTCTGTAGCGGTCTTCCAGCCTCCAAAGGGCCCAATTGAAGATGGGCCAATATTATCTAGTTTGCTACCACAGAAACTATTTTTCTGAAATAGCATTTTAATTAGTCTCCTTACTTTCATTTGCTCCCCTATAATCTATTCTCCAGAAAGAAATCTATTCTTTTAAAATCATAAATTAGATCATGTCACTCTAATACACAGAAGCATTTGCTGAATGTGTGGTCAGGGAGGGTTTTCAAAAAACAGGAATATTATACCATATTTATATATTGTGAAGGATGGTCCAGGAGAGCGAGAGAAAGATCAGCAACTTGGGAGAGAAATTGGACAAATTATGGGAGAGGTCTTCTTGGGTAAGTACAAAAGGATGAAATCGAGAACACTAGCCGGAATTGCCCGTCAGAGCATAGGTAGTCACCCTTGGTGACAGGAAAGAGAGTTTATGGGCACAGTGGCAGGTGGATTAGGAAGTTGGTGGCAGGGAGATCTGATGACGTTCCCCTCGAATTGTTACTGTTTTCTCGTCTGACAGTGAACCGAGAAGGAAGTGGTAGAGATTGGGGGTGAGAGGAGATGATATAAAATAGTCATCCAGGAGATCAGATTGGGGAGTGAAGGAATTAGGGAAATCTAGCAGGATGTGGGGGCAGTCGTGTAGGGTTGAACTGAAGAGTGATCCATTAGGTACTACTGAGTGTTCTTCCTCCATCTAAGGTCAAGTGCTCAAGCAGAAGTTTGAAGTAGGTAGAGAGTTGGATTTTGACCAGAATTGCAGTTCTGCCATGCAAATATGAATGAATGAGAGGGGGCAATGAGTTGAGAGCACACACAAATGTGACACCATAGAATCACGAAGTCGAAGCTGGATGATGAAGGAAATGAGAAAATGAGGGGAGATGGAAAGTGAAAGATGGCAGGATGTTTGGATCGGAAGTCCCAGCAGTTTGAAGAGAATATTGTATTAGTAGGGGTTGGCTGGCAGACCATGACATGATTGGCAGAGAACGGGATGTTTGTAATTCAGACTGTGGACAGCTGCTCTTGCTGAGAGTGACAAAGCCAAGGCCTGCCCTGGCTAGTACAATAGCCACTTGCCATCTATAGCTGTTGAAGCTGAGACTTAAATGAACATTAAATAAAATTAAAAATGTAATTCCTTATTGGCACTAGCTGCCTTTCAAGTTTTTAACAGCCACGTGAGGCCAGCGGCTACCATATTGGAGAGTGAAGGTGAAACATTTCTGTGATGGTGGAAAGTTCTTCTCTTGGACAGCACTGGTCTAGAGTGTGAACATAGTAGTGGGTGGCTGAGATAGGTGGAGGGTGTGATCGTTAGAGGTAACCGGGTTAAGGAATAGAGAGAATGTGACCGGGAAGGATCGTACACTTGATTTTGAAATCACTGAGAAGTATGAGAAAAGTAAGGGTGAAGAAAGAGACACTGAGTCAGAGATCTGTTCACGCTTCCACGCAGCTCTGAGCCTGAGGATGCTGGCTCCTCCCCCAGCTCCAGGTGTGGGTCGTTTGGTCAAAGGAGAATCCTGTCCCCGATGCGATGCAGGCCATGAGGACTTGAGACACGAGGAGAGGAGAGTCTCCTGCTGGAGACTTCAGGATACATACCTATTAGTACTGTAAATGGGAAGCTGACCTAACAGGCTCCTACGCACAGTGGAACGAATAAGACAACATTTTATTTCTCTGTCATGTGACAATCAGACCACTCTAGGCTGGTAAGGCAGCTTTGTTGCCTGGGTCGTGCAGGGAACCTTGTTGCTTCTATGTTGTTACTTAGTCATCTCTGAGGAGTATGGTTGAAGCTGGTTTGCTTCGTGCTCCATTTCCATGGTACCCTCTTGCAGAAAGGAGTGAGGAAGTCCTCAGAGTAAGCAGTTCCCTTGCAAGTAAAGCAGGGATAAATGACACACATCGTTTCGTTTCCATTCACATTCCGTTTGCAAGCACTTGATCACATGGCCACACTAGCTGCGAGGAAGGCAAGGTGGGCATATGACCTGGAAGAGGAGGGAAGCAGACTCTGTGGATACGAGTTGCTGTCTGCCATTGTCTGCTTCTGGAAGAATTCTGGAAGCACTTCTCTCCTTTTCTACAGGCGGTAGTCTGGAATTGCAGCCACCATCCCCTTATCGTGCTGAGGATGATGCTGGCCTAGGGATAAGAGTAGATCAGGGAACCATGGAGAGATGGCATTGAAACTCCTGGATTCAGTCCACCCCGAAGCCCATCTCACTGCTGGACTCCGATTACATGAGCCACAGATTTTCCTTGTTGTGTCAGTTTCAGTTGAGTTTCTGTTTCTTACAGTTGGGATGTTCCACAAATTATGTAACCATTCTGCTACTCTCAGTGCAGTGTCTTTTTGCCGTTGTTGTGAAAATGAGATAACCGTCTTCACGTACGTATCTTTGAACGCACGACTGTTTCTACAGGATGGATTCTGAGATGTGCAATTGCTGTCCCAAGGGATATGCACATTTAAAACTTTGGTAAATACTGCCAAGGTGCCTCAAAATGCACTTAATGACATTCTCATTCCACAATCACCATCCTCCTCCTCTGATGTCTTGCAACATCTCCCTTTGCCTTCTTCTATGTCCTGACTTTATAAAGACCATTTACAGAAGAGCATGTGGGGACATGCGTTCTCTCCCCTGATGACATTTGCACTCATCTTCCTTCCACAGCCACATGTTGCCCCTGCTGTTTCTGGCCGGAGCTCTAATTCCAGCCACTCTCTTTATAAAGGCTGCTTGCACTTTCATGGAAACAGATGCCGCAAATAACAACATCGCATATTTAAATAGCATAAATTTTACTTTGTAGGGAAATTTGATCAACTGTCTTATCCTAATGAAACAAGTTGATCACCTCATGTTTTCCCTTTTAGCTTAAACTTGTCAGGTTTGCTTTCAAATGTCTAGTCGAGTTCTTTTTTGTAGAGAAAGAACTAAGTGCAGACTTTTTAAAAATCAAAATGTTCTGGAGTTAGGCTATTTACTTTATTAAAACATTTTTAAATGTTTATTTCTTTTTTTTTCTTTTTGAGAGAGGGAAAGAGCGAGCGAGTGAGCCAGCAGGGGAGGAACAGAGAGAGAGGGAGACACAGAATCTGAAGCAGGCTCCAGACTCTGAGCTATCAGTGCAGAGCCCGATGCGGGGCTCAAACCCACAGCAGTGAGAGCCACCCAGGTGCCCCTGAAGTTAGACTTAAATAATGTAAATTATTCTTAAATAATGTATCCTATCTTACTAAGGACAGGACAACCCTGAAGGGTGTTGTTTTTTTGTTGTCTACGGCTTCCGTGGGAATCTTCCTAAATTGGGAGAGTATTCAATGGAACATTTTTTCGTTATGTTTCTATTTTAAGGGTTTTGTACCCAATTCCAAAGTGTGTGGGAGGTTTTTTCCCTACATTGCAATGCAATTCTTGGACACCAGTTGGGTATCCTACAACTGAACTCAATTCTGGTCCTTCCTACCTGGAGACAGCATCTGATTGCACAGGTTAGGGGCTCAGTCCTACGAGGTGCCCCTCTACTTGAGTTGCCAGCCCAGGGTGTCACCCATGCTTCTGATGACCAGCTATAGATGGAGGTTCTGTGACCCCTCCTTCGGTTTGATTAATTTGCTACAGTGGCTCACAGGACTCAGAGAAACATTTTTCTTGCTAGATGATCAGGTTATTATAAGAGGATATAACTCAGGAAAAACTAGATGGGAAGAGATGCATAGGACAAGATATGTGGGAAGGAGGGGCGCCTGAGTGGCTCAGTCAGTTGAACATCCAACTCTTTAATTTTTTTAAGTTTTTAAAAACTTATTTTGAGAGAGAGAGGACATGGGGTAGGGGCAGAGAGAGAGGGAGAGAGACTTCTAAGGAGGCTCTGTGCTGACATAGTGAAGAGCCCAATGCGGGGCTCAAACTCACAAACCATGAGATCATGACCTGAGCTGAAATCAAGAGTCAGACCTTTAACCGACTGAGCCACCCAGGCGCCTCAAGCATCTGACTTTTTTTAAAAGACATTTTAATTTTATTTAATTAATTAATTTATTTTCAGAGAGAGCAGAGTGTGGATGGAAGAGGGACAGAGAGGGAGACACAATCCAAAGCAGACTCCAGGCTCTGAGCTATCAGCACAGATCCCGAGGCAGGGCTCAAACCCATGAGCTGTGAGATCATGACCTGAGCTGAAGTCAGATACTCAACCGACTGAGCCACCCAGGCTCCTCAAGCATCTGGCTCTTGATTTTGGCTTAGGTCATCATCTCATGGTTTGTGAGTTTGAGCCCTCATGGTTTGTGAGTTTCAGCCCGATGCAGAGCCTGCTTGGGGTTCTCTCTCTCTCTCTCTCTCTCTCTATCTCTATCTCTCTCTCTCTCTGTCTCTCTCTCTCCCCCTACCCCACTTGTGTGCTCTCTCTCTCTCTCTCTCTCTCTCTCTTTCACAATAGATAAATAAAGACATTGGGAAGGGGTGTAGAGCTTCACGTATTCTCTGAGGACATCACTTCCCCCCAACTTCTCTGTGTTCACCAATCTGGAAGCTCTCTGAACCCCATGGTTTTGGTGTTTTATGGAAATTTCATTTCATGGAGGCTGGCTCCTTGTACTGGTGGAGGGGGTATTTTTCTGTGGGGTAGATCTGATCTGTATGGTCACTGTGCCAGCTGGAGCACCCCATTTTGTTGTATAGGGCATTTTAGGGGAATAAGCACTTACAAGCAGGAACATCCCTTTACTTTTATTAAGAAATTATCTTTCAACATAGTGATTCGATGATTACATACGTTGCAAAATGCTCACCATAAACGTAGTTACAGTTATGTCTGTCAGCATACAAAGTTGTTATAATATTACTGACTACAGTCCCCATCCTGTACTTTTTACCCTCATGACCTACTTATTTTATAACTGGAGGTTTGTGCCTCTTAATCCCCTTCTCCTATTTTGTCCCTTCCTCCAACCCCGTGTCCCTGTGGCAACCACCTGTATTTATGAGTGAGTCTGTTTCTGGATTTTGTTGCTGTTTTGTTTGTTCTTTATTTTGTTTTTTAGATTCTATATATAAGTGAAATCGTATGGTATTTGTTTTTCTCTACCTTCTTTACATTCTTTTAGAAACATTCCAGTGAGTTTACTGAACCCCCAATTCTTTTATGGTCTTTATGAATAGACACCTCATCCCCTTATCTCTTTCCCCCTACCTTTACCCCAACTTGTAAAAAAGAGGTTAAAAGACCACTTGAAACAATCAGTTTTGTTGTTTTTTTCCCTTTCTTTTTATTTTTAATCATCTGATATCACAAGAGGATTATTTTAGTACAACCAAATCTTTTATGAAGTAGGGAGTTTTAGTTGAGGCCCGTGAAAATAGTTTATATGAGAAAGATATAGGAAGGCTCAGAGGGCTGTCTTTTTTTTTTTTTTTTTTTTAATTTTTTTTTCAACGTTTTTTATTTATTTTTGGGACAGAGAGAGACAGAGCATGAACGGGGGAGGGTCAGAGAGAGAGGGAGACACAGAATCGGAAACAGGCTCCAGGCTCCGAGCCATCAGCCCAGAGCCTGACGCGGGGCTCGAACTCACGGACCGCGAGATCGTGACCTGGCTGAAGTCGGACGCTTAACCGACTGCGCCACCCAGGCGCCCCCAGAGGGCTGTCTTTAATAGCTCTCTCTTGTAAAATGAACCTGGAACCTTCCAGCAGCCTTCAAAGGCACAGAAATCTTGGTTATCTGCCTCTAGCACTGGAAGTAGGTGGAGCCGCGAGACACCCAGGAAGACCGGCAGGAGGGGACAGGAAGTGGCTTTCACCACTTGCACATGGCTTATGACTGTGAATGCAATGTTGTGTCAATGGCAGAACAGAGCACTGTAAATCTACAGTGTGCATCTGACGAGCCATTTGGGTAATCTTTTATTTATAGGAAAATTAGGAAAATGGCCATAAGCAAAGCCAGAAGGCTTAAGAGTTTAAGTAAGCTTGCAAAGGGAGATGGGGATTCTTGTACACTTCGAGTTTTGGTGACTTTGAATGTTCGATCCCACTGGGTCAAGATGGCATTTCTGGCTCCTTCCCATTTCCCCGGGCCGGTCAAGCGGAACTGGTATGGTGTGGATGGGCCGAAGAAGATGGTCAAGCCCAGGCGTGGGTCCGTCAGGAGCATAGAGAATAGGTTGGGTTTTGCATTGATGTAGGTCAGGAGTTCATCTATGTATGTGATATAATCTGCTTGTAAAGCTTTGCAGTAACACAAGCCAAACCTTTATAAAAGGAAAATGGGGGATAAAGAGAAAGACACAAAGATAAAATAATGATAACCCAGAGCAAGTCAACGTGCCAAAAGTAAACAATGATGCTAGAAAATTTGAAATGTTCTCTTTTGGTTTTCTTTTTTATTTGAGAGAGAGACAGAGACAGAGACAGAGAGAGAGAGGAGCCGGGGAGAGGGGCAGAGGGGGGGAGAGAGAGAGAATCCCAAGCAGGCTCCATGCTCAGCACAGAGCCCGATGTGGGGCTCGATGCTATGAACCTGGGATCATGACCTGAGCCGAAATCACGAGTCAGATCTCAACTGATTGAGCCACCTAGGCACCCCTGAAATGGTTTTTGTATTATTCTCTCCAAGCCCATAGCTGTCTAATGGTCTCATTGCATTTTTTTTTTTAATACAAGATGAGCTCCTTGACAAGATACTCTATGCATATGGTGCTCCAAATGCTTAAAATGCATCTAGTATTTCTCTGCTTCTTTTGTCAAATATTTAGGAATTTCTAGAAAAAAATTTATTTACATAATTTCACTATTCCTAAATTTTTCTAAAACTCAGTTATTGCTAGATTTATATAATGTAAAGTCCACAAGAATCAATAAGGTGGAATTTCCTGTAATGCTGGTGTTGGTCCTAAAATCACCAGCTGACCTGTGTGACAAGAAGCTTTTCCACTGTGCAGCTCTAATTAATTATCTATGTTATAGCACAATTCCATAATGGAGATCAAATCACATTCCAGGTTGAGGGTGAAAAAGAGGCATCTAAAATGTTTTTTGTTATTTTGGGATTTAGCACTTTGACAAGGATAGCTCAACATGAAGTTTGGAAATATATTTAAATTAGACAAGTGATAAAAATAATAAAAAAATAAAAATTATTTTTTAATGTTTGTTTATTTTTGAGAGAGACAGAGGCAGACCATGACTGGGGGAGGAGCAGAAAGAGAGGAAGACACAGATTCCAAAGCAGGTTCTAGGCTCTGAGCCATCAGCACAGAGCCTAAAGCAGGGCTCAAACCCATAGACCATGAGTTGAAGTTGGACACTCAACCGACTGAGCCACCCATGTGCCCCAGTGATAAAAATGTTTAAATGCAGTGATTTATTTATTATTATTTTTTTAAAATTGTTTAATGTTTATTTATTTTTGAGACAGAGAGAGACAGAGCATGAACGGGGGAGGGTCAGAGAGAGAGGGAGACACAGAATCTGAAACAGGCTCCAGGCTCTGAGCCATCAGCACAGAGCCTGACGCGGGGCTTGAATTCACGAATCGCGAGATCATGACCCGAGCTGAAGTTGGACGCTTAACCGACTGAGCCACCCAGGCGCCCCTAAATGCAGTGATTTAAAAACTTTCTTTTGGTATCAGAAAGCATTTTTCAAGTGATAATTTATATTAAAGCCCAAAACAGACTAACAGTAAACAAAACCAGAGATGTTTTAGTTGGGTTAGGAGTGAGGATGAGAGTCGGTGGGGGGGGGTGGGCAACACTCCTTTCTTTTCTGCTGCTTCCCTTCTGTAATCCCTGGTCCTTGAGTGTGAGCCAGAGAGCAGAGAACAAGTGGAAACTTCTCTAGGGAACAGGGTCAACAAACTTATTCTGGCAAAAGGTCAGATGGTAAGTACTTTAGGCTTTGAGGGCCATGTTATGGTCTCTATCTCAACAACTCAAAAGCAGCTACATGTAAATATGTACATGAATGAGTGTGGTTAGGTTCTCATGAAATTTTATGTATGGCTACTGTGATTTAAATTTCATATGAGGCACCTAGGTGGCTCAGTTGGTTAAGCGTCTGACTTCGGCTCGGGTCATGATCTCATGGTTCGTGAGTTCAAGCCCCATGTGGGGCATTGTGCTGGTGGTTCAGAGCCTGGAGCCTGCTTTGGATTCTGTGTCTCCCTCTCTCTCTGCCCCTCCCCTGCTCATGCTCACTCTCTCTCAAAAAATAAGTAAACAAAAAAATTTTAAAACAATAAATTTCATAATTTCCACATATCACAAAATATTCTTTTATTCCAACTCTTAAAAAACATAAAAGTTCAAGTGGTTGGCAGATTTGACCTGCAGGACATAGTTTGCAGAATCCTGACTAGAGTAGAATCTAAATAAAACAATAGAGTTGAATACAGATTGGTTGAATGAATGAATAAACAGACCCTTCTAGCATCAGAGGGGATAAACACAACTCTTTGCCTGCTGATTATGAAAAAGGCGTGGAATAATGTATCTGGTAGATGGGAGTTAATTGTATTTGGTTTAGAATCCAGACTCCATGTGGCGCTAGATAATTATGGTCTGAAGTGACGATTTTGGGACCTTTAAACTTTTCAGTTCCCCTTCTCCCCACTCTCCTTAACAGGCTATGCTAGTTTTTTCCCCCCCTCTAAATCTCAGGCGCTGCCTCATGTCTCTCTGCTATTGTTTTACCAATTTGAGTCATGATTCAAATGACTCAAATGATTCAAATAACTAAGTTAACTCACCCACTGGGTTTGTTTTCTTTTCTTGCATTGACTTCCTCAATCATGACACTTTGCGGTGGTAACTTATTTATACCTGTGAAACAAACAAAAAAGGCAATTTAACTTCAGGCCTGCTTGCTTAGCGGGTGAAGATGCTTTATTACTGCTTATCTTTATTCCTGGTACCCAGCGACTCATCTGTTCTCCTCCCAAAAATATTAGCTGCCTACAGGGTTGATGGTAAGTTTTTGGTAATAATGCTACCAGCTGAAAAGTTATAAGCATCTGGTCATCCCACTAGTTATCTGATACAACATAACCTCAGAACTGAATTCTGTCACTTGACTGAAGTTTTATACTTTAATTGAACCGGTTAATTCACTGAAAACAACAGACAGACACAACTTGTATTTTTTTGACCCCTGATTTATCTTTTGTGCTGGTAATGGCTCAAATTCATTCTGATAGTGTAATTCCATGAAGAATAGAATGAATCCTGCTTTTAAAGATTCTGTTGTTTGAGATAGGAGCTGGGGACACTCTCAAAATTTCTAGTATCCAAAATAACATAGTAAACAGAAAACATATGCCCTGAAATTTCTCATGCACGTACCTTTTAGGACTCGAACAACCCATCGTGCTTGGGTCTCTCCAGTGGGTATGATGGAGCCCAAGGGTTTGATGAGGCCAATAACAGCCAGGGTTGGCTTTGGCAGATGTGCAGGGAAGATGTACTTGTACAGTGATGCCTGGCCATTTTCGACTTTCACTACGGACTCATCAAGGAAGGGGAAAGCAAAGGTGTATCCAGTGGCAAAGACAATGATATCAATGGGCTCTTCCTTTGGGGTGTTGTTAAATACGACAGAGTTTTCCTTCACCTCTTTTATGCTTGGCTTGATGAGCACTTTCCCAGTGATGATACGGCCTGGGAGTTCATCATTTAGCACAGGCTCTCTCAGCTGTGTCCTAAAGAGAAACATGGGCAGGGAAGAGATGTGCCGGTGACCAGTGTGGCTGGCCCTTCCACCTCCTTCCCTTCCCTTCCTCATTCTGGGACTCTCCCCTTGGCCAGGCAGGAGGTGCCAGTCTTGGGAGAAGTGGCACTCGGTAGGGAGCTGTGTGCCCTCAGTGGTGGCTTGGGTACACCTGATCCACGTTGGTCCAGAGTGGAACCTGGAGGAAGATCAGATGAGATCTCTGGGCTACGATGCCAACCCCGGGAATGGAGTATCCTTGTACTGACTCAATGAGAAAGTAAAACCGTCTGTTCTTCTTAATGGGATAAATTGTAGGCTGTAACTCAGATACAGACTGAGTTAAGTACAGACTGAGGTCAAGGTCGTCTTGACAAGGGCAAGAAGGCACTGCTGCTGGAGAGATGGGCAGGGACCACTACAACATTTGATTCTTCCCACACAGGGAAACAAGCCAAGCGTGTTGCTTCTACCAAAAGAGTCGTAGACAAGTCATTGTCTTTCGAGCGCTGCAGCTGAGGGCCACGTAACCTGCCTAGGTCATAGAGCTCACTTATCACTACATGAGCTTGGGCAAGTGGCTGAACTTTGCCAAGCCTCGGTTCGCCCACAGTAAAAAGAAGATTAAGTAAGACTTTAAAAAAGGGTTGTTGACAAGATGCAATACCTAGTTTCACTTACCAAGAACTCAAAATAGCTAGCTATTAGGAAATACACTGGGATGAAGTTTTCCTTCACGTTCGGTCGATATGATGTGCTGTTGCCTGGTTTGGCTGTGCCAGTGGAGGCACAGAGCCTCCTCCTTCCTCACAGCCCTCAGCAGATACCCTCCGTTTACCTGTCTTCCGGTACCAAGCCGTAATTTGCATGATGGAACCAGCTGTTCATCTTTCTCGCCAGCAGCCAGTTCACAATTGGAGTTGGGAGAGAATTTCTGAACATGTTCTGAAACCGAGTCGTGAACACCATGTCCCACGGGTACCCTGAGTCGAAGACTCGACTGATCACCCACGCCCCGCCGGTGGTGCTGAGGAACACCTGGAAGCAGTCAAAGAAGCCACTCAGTTTGACACAGTGAGCCCGGCTGGCTTCGCCAGAGAGTCAAGAGGTCTCATCATTGGAATAGCGCCCGAAAGTCTCCCTCCCTCACAATACATCCTCCACAAGATGGTTTTGGCTCCTCCGGCTCCCGTGGTAAAGTTATTCATTTGAGATAACGGTTTGGGCACTTAGATTATTAAAGTGCCTTCGAACATATAACTGAGCACTTATTATCTGCGAGACACAGTGCCAGACACCTCAGTGAGTGAGCTACTGTGGCAACCCAGGGCGAGCTCAAAGTCTCGCGTGAAAAAGCAGCGAGCGGGTGGGTACAGTTTTGCATGCTGGTAATTGTAGGTCATAAGAACAAGGTGTGGCAGCAGGTGAATCTTGTCTATAAAGAGTTTCAATAGAAACCACTGTTTGAACTGACAATACATTTCAGTAACACAGTTGGTTTTGGTGAATTCCTTAAAAAACACTTTTTTTTTTTTAACAGGTTAGCTGTTTGAGTTCACCAGCTGACTGAGTTGGAAATTTCCACATGACAAGAGAGATAGAAATAATATGAATGGAAATAGAATATGCTACCCACATGTCTCCCGTGGGGGTCGGAGTGGATGGGACTGTGTTAATTTTTATTTCAGGACCTCCTTTCTCTTCTCTCAGGATGTCTCCACCAAACTGCGAAGTCTCTCCAAATCAATCAACCAATCAATCAGTTTTTTGAAAGCTCCCGAAGGGAATATCAAAATCACATTCCCAATCCTTTTCCTTCATAGCTATTTTTGCTCTTGCAATTATTATTTCTAAAGATTTTATTTTTAAGTAATCTCTATGTACAACATGCATCGTGAGCCTACAACCCCAAGATCAAGAGTTGCATGCTCTACTGATTGAGCTGGCCAGGCACTCCTCACTCTTGCATTCATTCATTTATTTATTTATTTATAGAGCAAGAACGAGAGAGAGAGTGCACAACCCAAGCGTGAGCACAAGCGGTAGAGGGGCAGAGGAAGAGGGAGGGAAAAAGAGAGAATCCTAAGCAGGGTCTGCACTGTCAGTGTTAAGCCCGACATGGGGCTTGAACTCACAAACCATGAGATCGTGACCTGAGTTGAAATCAAGAGTCGGACACTTAACCGATTGAGCCATCCAGGTATCCATGACCTAATTATTTATACTTATTTAGTTGGCATCTGTGTCCGCCTCAACTCTATGCTCCATTATGGCAGAAATCTTGCTTTTTTTTTTTTTTTTTTTGAGAGAGAGGGCTCAAGTGAGTGAGGGGCAGAGAGAGAGGAAAAGAGAGAGGGAGAGAGGGAGGGAGAGAGAGAGAGAGAGAGAGAGAGAGAGAGAGAGAAGTGGGACTCACACTCACCCGATGCGGGACTCAAACTCAGGAACCTTGAGATCATGACCTGAGCCAAAGTCAGATGTTTAATTGACTGAGCCACCCAGGTGTTTTTATTGTATTTTCCCGTGATTCCCCCTGTGCCTGGCACAACGTTTGGCACATCAGAAACCAACAACTAATATGTATTTGTTTTTAACAAGTGCCAGCTGAGGAACGTTAATTACAATTATTACATAAACTTTACTAGGGAGAGATCACTGTGTTGGGGCAACATAGCTGGGGAGGTACAAGTGGATTGTAATAAAGGGGAAAAGAGCAGTGAAGGGAGGGGTGTGGTATGAGCAAAGGGGAAAAACACAGGAATTGGAAAAGGCTCAGAGTAGTGGGAGATAAAGTTGAAATGGCACATTTGAACCAGATTAAGGAGAACTCTATAAAGCAGGGCTAATCCATCTGCAATTTATTATTATCATTATTTTCGCTTTTGTTGCTTTTATTTTATTTTACTTTATTATTTTCGTGAAAAGAGTTTCCCCGTACATTTTGGCAGGATTGAGGAGCCAGAATAGCTTTTCTAGCTTCTGTTGTTTCACAAAGTGATTAAGCATGGCCTGTGCTTTCTCAGATCTGCCTCCTCTGCTAACAGCACAGAGACTCTCTCTCCCTCTCTCTCTCTGCCCCTCCCCTGCTCGCTCTCTCTCTCAAATAAATAAATAAACACACAAACGTTAAAAAAATAAAATTAAAAAATCTGTTTTTTTTGTATGTGTGTGTATTTTAGGCATTTTTATTTCTTTCATCTTTTGTCACTGTTTGGCTGAGGCATGCATCTTAAGCTACAGTTTTCCATTAGGTAACATCAGGGTACCTTTTCTGCCAGGTGGCTGGCCTCCACAGCAATGTCTGTGCCTGAATTCCCCATTCCAATCACAAGGACTCTCTTGTCCTTAAATATATTTGGGTATTTATACTGTCGGCTGTGAAAGTACTGGCCTTTAAAGGTATTTATACCTATAGAAAAAAAAGTCAAATGAAGAATTTTATAGGATCAGTAAACGAAACATATGTATTGCTCCATTAATAATATCCCTTTGATTGGGGCGCCTGGGTGGCTCAGTCGGTTGAGCATTTGACTTTGGCTCAGGTCACGATCTCACTGTTCGTGGGTTCAAGCCCCACGTTAGGCTCTGTGCTGACCGCTCAGAGCCTGGAGCCTCCTTCAGATTCTGTGTCTCCCTCTCTTTCTGCCCCTCCCCTACTCGTGCTCTGTCTCTGCCTCTCTCTCAAAAATAAATAAATGTAGGGGCGCCTGGGTGGCGCAGTCGGTTAAGCGTCCGACTTCAGCCAGGTCACGATCTTGCGGTCCGTGAGTTCGAGCCCCGCGTCGGGCTCTGGGCTGATGGCTCGGAGCCTGGAGCCTGTTTCCGATTCTGTGTCTCCCTCTCTCTCTGCCCCTCCCCCGTTCATGCTCTGTCTCTCTCTGTCCCAAAAATAAAATAAAATAAAAAAATAAATAAATAAATAAATAAATGTAAAAAAAAAAAAAAAATATCCTTTTGATGGATTATTTTGGTTGTTTTTAATAGCATGCTCAATTTTAAGAAAATCCAAAATGTGAATACATGACTTTGTAAGACACAGAAATGAGTGATTATTTATTTAATGGAGGTACTTATTCCATCTCACTAGATAGGCCTCTGGGTTTATTTGCTACTAAGTTGAAATATCATGGCATAAAGATTAATTAAGCCATTATTACCAATTTTATTTATTTATTTAATTTTTTTTTTTAATTTATTTTTAAGACAGAGAGAGACAGAGCATGAGCAGGGGAGGGGCAGAGAGAGGAGACACAGAATCCAAAGCAGGCTCCAGGCTCTAAGCCGTCAGCACAGAGCCTGACATGGGGCTTGAACTCCCGAATTGTGAGATCATGACCTGAGCTGAAGTCAGAGGCTTAACTCAACCAACCCAGGCGCCCCTATTTATTTTTTTAATTTAATTTTTAATTTTTTTAAATTTACATCCAAATTAGTTAGCATATAGTGCAACAGTGATTTCAGGAGTACATTCCTTAGTGCCCCTGACCCATTTAGCCCATCCCCCATCCCACAACCCCTCCAGTAACCCTCTGTTTGTTCTCCATATTTATGAGTCTCTTCTGTCTTGTCCCCCTCCCTGTTTTTGTATTATTTTTGTTTCCCTTCCCTTATGTTCATCTGTTTTGTCTCTGAAAGTCCTCATATGAGTGAAGTCATATGACTTTTGTCTTTCTCTGACTGACTAATTTCACTTAGCATAATCCCCTCCAGTTCCATCCACGTAGTTGCAAATGGCAAGATTTCATTCTTTTTGATTGATTGCCGAGGAATCCTCCATTGTGTGTGTGTGTGTGTGTGTGTGTGTGTGTGTGTGTGTGTATACCACATCCTCTTTATCCATTCATCCATCGATGGACATTTGGGCTCTTTCCATACTTTGGGTATTGTTGATAGTGCTGCTATAAACATGGGGGTGCATGTGTCCCTTCGAAACAGCACACCTGTATCCCGTGGATAAATGCCTAGCAGTGCCATTGCTGGGTCGTAGGGTAGTTCTATTTTTAGTTTTTTGAGGAACCTCCATACTGTTTTCCAGAGTGGCTGCACCAGCTTGCATTCCCAAGCCATCATTACCAATTTTAAAGTTGATGGAAATCAGCGATAGAATTAGTTTGTTCCATTTACTAATATTTGACTATCTAGAGCTTCTCCCAAGCAAGGAGCAAGAGCAGAGAAATTAAAGGGAACTATGAGTCAGCACCTCCACTCTTTTCAGCAAACTGTTTTTGGCATTTATGTGCTTGGACCTGGGCTGAGTTGATATTAGAGAAATAAGATAAACAAAATGTGGTTCCTATTCGAAAAGATCCATGTTGGCTGGGGAAGTTCACCGATAGCTCACCTTGGTGACCGACTATAATGCAGACTGAGTTTGCTGAGGCAGCAAGAGTTGGCTCTGGGAAAAAGGGATCATGTTCGCCACGCTGGGGTTAGCTCTACTGTTCTAATCAGAAAGGATATCTCAGGCAGTTGATGCCAAATGTCTCACTGAAACATTAAATGTGAATGGAGAGTTTTGGAAAATACTCTCAGGGTTGCATAATACAAAAAGTTAAGAGGTGCTGTACAAAGAACCTTTTTTTTTTTCCCAGGAAAAGTGATAAGACACCTAGATTCTCAGGGGATAAATATCGATGCTTGTGGCAAATAGCCTCATCAAGGTTTGGTTCACCCTTAGTTCACCTTGCAACATTAGAAATCTGACATGAATCTCAGTTAAAACCCACCACAATCCCGAGCACTTAGAATTTAATAATCGTGCAGCCAAGTTCAAATATTAATTCAGACAGGACTCATCACAGATCAGAGAATGGCTGACAAGGGAGAACTAGGCAAGTTTAAGGAGAATCATAGAATTATTATCCCTGGATGTTAAACTACCTTAGATTTTTCTCCAGATCAGGGTCTTTTGGATGAGAAATGAACAAAAATGAGACTGTATCTGAGTCACCTATCACACTAATATTCCCCCCCCCCCCCCCCCCTTATCACAGGAGGATAGAGCAGGCACTTTTCTTAGGTGAATGTGGTTGTGTTAGTAAACACACCAGAGTGTATATATCTGAATGATTGATTACAAGTAGTTATTTTGGGAGGTTGTACATTTATTCTGTGATACCTATTATTTTTACTAAGACTTTTTGGAACATCTTTGGAATTGACTCCAGACAATGTGCCTCCAAGGGTGCCTCAGTGACTCAGTCTGTTGAGCGTCTGACTCTTGATTTTGGCTCAGGTCATGATCTCATGGTTTGCGGGATCAAGTCCCACGTCAGGTTCTGCGCTGATGGCGTGGAGCCTGCTTGGGATTCTCTGTCTCTCGCTGCCCCTTCCCTGCTTGTGCTCTCACTCTCTCTCAAAACAAACAAACAAACAAACAAACAAACAAACAAACAAGAACAATGTACCTCCAGACACATGTTTTCAAATGTCTTCAGTAAATCTGAATTTTTCTAATAGTTAATGATGACCCCAGGAATTACGTACAGACTAAGTAAGTCTGTTGTGAGGCAGAGAGAGAGTTTGTGAGATTTCGAGGACTCTTTTTCAAATCTAAAGTCACAAAACCTTGGAACTCAAAAGCTCCTTAATGGTTACCTACCCAGGGATTTCAAATGGCCAATTGGTAGTAGCCGGTGAGATATTGAAAAGGTCTGCAAGTCCCATAGAGCTCTGTTTGCTTGATTTGTGGTGTATGCTGTTGGATAAGGTGGTCAATTTATGGGCAAAACCCCAGAGGCTTAGAAAGGTTAACCGGAAGGCCCAAGGTTGTATAGCTTGTTAGCTGTGTAGCCTAGAATCTGTACCTCCTGGGTCTCAAGCCCATCCTATTCAAATTGAGGACACTGGTTCAGCTGCTTTCTGGGTACACCTTATCCTAATCTGACCTGACTTGAATGCCGTCTGGAGGGCAGACCCAGCACCAATGGATGTACGTGAGTTGTTGTAAAATAAACATTTGTATCATTTGCAGGTCATGTGTAGACTGTGATTCCTCTGCTGGACTCCTATAAAACTCTTTTCATTCCTTCCAGACAGGCTACATGTTGTCATATCCACCCCTGTATTTTTAGCACTTTGTGTAATTTGGCGCTATTGGTGCCAAATAAATTCAGCGTATTCTCTTTGTCACGGAACTTTCTGGATTCTTAGGGTGATCTAGTACCAGGCACTCCCTCCTAGGAGTTTGGAGGGGCTTGCCTACTTAGGGATTTTCTCTGTGGACAAGAGCCGAGAAAGGATTGGGTTGTCTTGTGGGGTGGCTACTGATCCTCTCTCAGGGATGTTGGGGAATAGTTCCTTATATCGTGGACTTGGGGCTTTTTGATTCAAGATTCAATTCCACGGCAGTTTTCAGGATGTGCTTCGTCCTAACTTGGCTGGACTTGCATGAGCTCTTGGGGCATGGGAAGTGTGTGAGTTTATTGTAAGACGAGACTTGAGGTCGTTCCAAGTCATATTTAGATGATGAAGAGAAAAATTTCCTAAAGTTTTAACTTCTTGAAAACTTACTGTGGATAAAATAAACCAAATCATTGTGTTTTTTATTCCCTCTGCATTGTAATCCAATGGAAATTTGACATAGATTAACATGAATCATGTTTGCAAAAACCAGATAAGGAAACTGGGACTCAAAGATGACTTAACTTGCCTTCTAAGATTCTTTTCTCTGTTGACTACTGACCCAGTGCTATAAACGTCTGATCTAGGGGGGTGGGAGGGAGGGTAGGGTGGGTGATGGGTATTGAGGAGGGCACCTTTTGGGATGAGCACTGGGTGTTGTATGGAAACCAATTTGACAGTAAATTTCATATATTAAAAAAAAAATAAAAATAAATAAATAAAATAAATAAAAAAAAACCCCAAACATCTGATCTAGCTAAACCTCTATGGAACAAACGAACAAAAATCACACTACTTTTTTTAAAAATTTATTCACTGATCGACCTTTGTGGCCTCTAAACTCAGCTTTGGTTGCGTGCTACTGCTGAGGCTAACAACTTTGTAAGCATCCAGTGTCTTAAAAGACTTTCTGAGTGTTGCCCATCGCTTAAGGAGGGACATTGAACCCCAGTGAAGCATAAAACTGCTTGCAAGTAATTTGTTCCCCTCCTTGGCACTTATAAATTGTTTGGAACAAATGAAAGTCAAAAACTGGCCAGAAATGCTGGTTAGAAAAGATCCCCGTTACCTTACAACTTTAACTCTTTAATGGAAGAACCATAGAAATTCATTCCCGGACCAAGCCAGTATCGGGATGGCTCCCACGAGACGAATTAAGGTCAGGTTCAGAAAACCGTACCTGGGAAAGAGTCCAGTGGCAAATATGGGTCAGTAAGAAAACCAGTGCAGACCATGACGGCATCAAAGATGGCAGACCCTTGCTTTCCTTCATGCTGAGTGACCACCTCCCATTGGCCAGTGACAGTAAAATCTGGGCATTTTGTTACACTGCAGACTTTAGTCTGAAAAAAAGAGTCATAGTCACAATTAATTGTTGTCAAGCTGCTAGTAAGGGCTTGCTGGCCGACATACCAGTTGACATTTCAAATGTTCTAGAGCATAGGCTAAACATAATCAATAAGCATAAACTTAGAAATAGAATCAAGTTATCAGATTAACCATAATTTTCTGGATGGATGTATTCTTTTTAAAAAATATTTATTTTTGAGAGAGACAGAGATTGAGAGAGGGAGAGAGAGAGAGGGAGAGAATATGAGTGGGGGAGGGGCAGAGAGAAAGGGGCACAGAGGACCCAAAGCGGGCTCCACCCTGACAGCAGAGAGCTGGATGTGGGGCTTGAATTCACCAACCGTGAGATCACCGCCTGAGCTGAAGTTGGATGCTCAACTGACTGAACCACTCAGGCACCCCTGGATGGATGTATTCTAAGAGTTGTACAGGGTTACTTAAGAGAAGTGATGCGATCCAAAAATTTTGAGTGATTTGTTCAAATTTTCATAGTAAGTGATAGAACCAAGCATCGCGGTCTTCTGAAGTCTTTTTCATTTTTTTTTTTCTGTTACGTCTATCTCTCATAAAGCTGTGCTTTAATAAAAACATGGATGATATAAATTGGAAATATGAATTTGGTCCCAAGTATCTTACCTTATGAAAGGTCCTGTAGAATATGTTGTTGACGTTTTCCCAGATCTTGATAGCTATTGATAAGTACTAACTTGATGGCCTGAATGTTCTGGGAGTGGTCCACATGTCAGTCTATTTTTTGTTTCAATAGAGTATGTATATGTTTATGTATGCTAGGTTCTGATTCAGAAAATATATAAAATAAATTTACAAGACAAATTTATTAATTTACTTATTTATTTATAGTTTATTTATTTTGAGAGACTCAGAGAGAGACAGTGTGCGCAGGGGAGGAGCAGAAAGAGAGGGAGAGAGAATCCCAAGCAAGCTCCGTGCTGTCTGTGCAGAGCCCGATGTGGGGCTTGATTTCACAAACCATAAGGTCATGATCTGAGCCGAAATCAAGAGTCAGATGCTTAACCACCTTAGCCACCCAGCGGCCCCCCAAGTCAAGTTTAAAAGCATAAATGCTCCACTGGCCAAGAGACTTTGCTACTTTTCTTTCGTTTTAAGTTTTCAGAGAAGACAGGTGTCTCAAGTCTTACCTCATGGGTTCACAATTTGGTTTATAATATTTGAAGTGCTTATTGGATTTCAACATTTGTATTAGTAACTCTTCCTTTTTTTAAATATAAATTTTCAGTTAATTAAAAATTAATTTCAAAGTAGAATTTACTTTCAACTTAAAAATAAGAAATGTTTATAATTAAAAACTTGGAATGCACAGAGAGGAAAGAAATCTCTTATAAACAGCTGCTTGTGTGTACTCTCTTAAAACTTTGGTGAACATCTAGCTCTAAAGTTTTTCAAGGTGGGCCTGGGTGGCTCACCCAGTCAAGTCAGCATCCAACTTCGGCTCAGGTCATGATCTCGCAGTTCGTGAGTTCGAACCCTGCGTCAGGCTCTGGGCTGACAGCTCAGAGCCTGGGGCGTGCTTTGGATTCTGTGTCTCCCTGTCTCTCTGCCCCTCCTTTTCTTGTACTCTCTCTCTCTCTCTTAAAAATAAATAATAAAACATTAAAATTTTTTTTTCAATTATTTTAAAGCAGGCTGGGAGCAGCACCTAGTAAAGAAAATGCTTCAAATTCAGGACTCTGATGCATTAAAACTACTTCTGTGGATTATGCCCATTCACTATGATACTGTTTCAATTTTACTGTGTCCCTTGAAAGATATGGGAGTGGGGTAAAATACTCTTGAGAAGTTTTTTAAAAATTTTTATCCAGTTTTTTTTAGATATAATTGGCATATAACATTGTATAAGTTTAAGGTATACGACATAATGATCTGATATATGTATATACTGCAAAATAATTATAATAAACAATAAGTTTAGCTCACATCCATCACCTCACATAGTTATTATTTTTTGTCTTGTGATGACAACTCGTAAGATCTACTCTCTTAGCAACTTACAAATATACAACACAATAGAGTTAACTATATTCAGCATGCTGTGCATTATATTCCTGGAACGGATTTACCTTACAACTGGAAGTCTGTACCTTTAGAGAACCTTAACCCATTTCCCCAGTCCCTACTCTTCACCCCTGGTAACCACCAATCTGTTCTGTTTATATGAGTTGATTTTTTTTTTTTTTTTAGATTTCACATACAAGTGAGATCCTACAGTCTGTGTCTTTGTCTGACTTATTTCACTTAGTATAATACCCTATAGGTCCACCCATGATGTTGCAAATGGCAAGATTTCCTTCTTTTTTTATGGCTGAATAACATTCCAGTATGTGTGTATGTGTGTGCCACATTTTCCTTATGCGTTCTTTATGCATGTGCCCATCGATGGACACTTAGGTTGTTTCCATGTCTTGACTTATTGAAAATAATGCTGCAGTGAACATGATGGTGTAGATATCTCTTCAAGATAATGGTTTCATTTTTATCAGTGCTTTTAAGGTTGTGAATATGAATCTTATTTGCTACTAGTGTTGGTCATTCATGTTGTTTTCAATTCCCTAGGAATTCCTTACTATCCCCATCTGTAGTAGGGAGAGGGGAAGACAGGAGAAAGAAAACATGTGGATTTTTCATGTTTCTTGGAGAGGGGAAAAAAAGAAGATATATTTGTCCCCATCCTTCTACCTTCTTCCTGTCTCTGTTCTTGGAAATGGGAAGGGAGGTGGTAAGGCCTCTATAAAGAACAATATTCAAAGATCTTTCTATTCCCAAGGATATCTAGAAAAGATTTCCTTCAGATCGTGGGGTTCTCTTATGTGTGGGCCCCTGCGCATGCTTATTCCTATAGAGGGATAGTCCAGAGGAGAGTGCTTAGGTATGGGTAGAAGTCATCAGTGTCACTATGTGCATTTGTTTCGAGCTGAGAATGTGGCCTGATATTTTCAGGTCCCTTTGGGTACTTGGGTGAAATTATTGCAAAGTAAAATTTATTCATGTGAATCCTTACTGAAAGTATCCATTTCCACCTCCAGATTTACTTAAGGCGGCGGGGGTGGGTGGGTATGAGTACAAGGGGAAAAGGAATCCAGCCAGCTGTCAACAATCTTGCCAGTTCATGATCTCATCTGCAGAGCCAAGGGCTAGGCTATGGAGAGAAATAGGAAATTGGTAGGAAATACTTCCTGACTACTAACTCATGTTTTGTGTCTTACCTTGAACTGAATGTGTTTCAGAAGGTTGAACCGGTTTGCATACATTTTGAGATATTCCAGGAATTGAGAATTTGGCACATAGTTTGGATAATCTTCTGGGAAAGGAAAGTCTGAGTAACAAGACATCTCCTTGCAGCTGTTGGAAACCACAGACCTGTAGAGGCTGGCTCTTCCTTCTTCAACATGTTCCTGTACAAACGGTACACGCACATGAGTGTTTGCATTCGTGCATGTGTGTGCACACGCATGAAATGGATATTGATTTTTAGACATTTCAAATATTGACAAAGATTAAGGTTACCCTTTATCTTTTTATTTCCCTTTCTTTCTTTCTTTCTTTCTTTCTTTCTTTCTTTCTTTCTTTCTTTCTCTCTTTCTTTCTTTCTCTTTCTTTTTCTTTCTTTCTTTCTTTCTTTCTTTCTTTCTTTCTTTCTTTCTTTCTTTCTTTCTTTCTTTCTTTCTTTCTTTTCTTTTCTTTTCTTTTCTTTTCTTTTCTTTTTTCTTTAATTTAAAGCATGGAGCTTGAACTCATGACCCTGAGATCAGGACCTGAGCTGAGATCGAGAGTAGGATGCTTAGCCAACTGAGCCACCCAGGCACTCCAAGATTACCATTTCTTTTTTTGTTTGTTTTTAAGTTTATGTATTTATTTTGAGATGGGAAGAGGGGCAGAGAGAGAGGAGAGAGGGAGAGACAGAATCTCAAGCAGGTTCTGTACTGTCAACACAGAGCCTGAGGTGGGGCTGGAACTCATGAACCATGAGATCAGGACCTGAGCCGAAATTGAGGGTCGGTCGCTTAACCGACTGAGCCCTCCCAGGAGTCCGCCAAGGTAACCCTTCCTAATGGGATTTGTTACCCTGCACTTGAGATAGGGTGAACACTGAATACTTAATTTTATGATCAGAATTACTATTTCATTCACTACATGTTAACAAATAAACCCAGGACGAACTCCCTTGTCCAGATTGGTATAGCATCACTTCAAAATGTAGGAAAATATGGAAATAGACCAGAGCCAGGAAGTACTATCTGGATGATGGACAATTGATAGGTAGTTTGGTTTCCCAGGGTATTGTTGAAAGAATCACGGAGAAGAGGGTTCAGGTTATTGAAGGACTCTGCATCTAAAGTTAAGGAATTTGCATTTTATAGGAAGGTTATGGCAGTCTTCTGAGTTTTTATGTGGAAGTGATTCATATTAAATTTTGGAAAGATAATTCCAGTTCCAGAAAAGAAATAGGAAGTCTAGAAAAGAAGGAAGGAGGCCAGTGAAGAGCCTAAAACACAAATCCACTTGATTGCTAATGGCAGCCCGAGCAGAGGCAATGGCGGTTGCCACAGAGAGGCGAGATTTGTGAGGTAGCAGTAAGTCAGAATGCACGGCATAGGGAAGCTGTTTGGATTTAGGACTTGGGAGAAGAAACACGTCAAAGGTTTTCAGAATGGACAACTGTGCACTTAGTGAAACGCTACTTTCCCACTCCTAGTTTTGACATGAATAACTAGCACATGTCAGTGTCTCAGACAACTACAACCAGGTTGTGTAATAAGCACTTTTGGTATATTTAGTCTTCAATATACATTGCCTCTGTGTTTTGAATGTATTATGGAGGACTGTTCTGATTTTAATGGGAATGTGGTCCTTAGTATTTTAATATTATTTACCATTTTGGATATCTACAGTTCTTTTTTTTTTTTTTGTCCTCTGTGAAGCAAAAATTATTTTGTGGGAACAAGTGGAAAGACGAATGTAAGCCTCACCTATGGAGAAGGACTCACTTCGTTCCCTCAAAGGGAAAGGTATAGTGAGCACAGAGAATAAACTTATAAACATGTCTTTGTGGCTTGAATTAATGTTACTGATCTCATCAACTAAGGAGCAAGCTGTATCTTGTTTGTCTGGGGCCTCACCTCTGCCAGTCTCATTTATACAGCGTAAATCTAGAAACCTGGAATCTAAAGACTTCTGAGAAAGATGACTATTTAAATCCTGATCTTTAATTCTGCAGGCAGATCTAAAGCACTGTTACTCAAAGACGTATCGCTCGGCGAGCAATATGGAACTGGATTCTTTGTTAATCCTCTATGACAAGTACAGGAATTGAGAGTAAGCATCTGGAAACTTTACTAGCAATACTTCACCATTGCTCAATATCCAAGCACGTGGACTTCTATGTGTTGAATGGGACTTAGATCAGTCTCAGTGTTGTCTTAACTCGTGTGATGAGTGGCCTGGGGTTCGAACTGTGTGCTAGTCATGGATCACTGATGTTTTAAGGTTAGTTTGAAAACTGTTAGCCAGAAGTGCATAAAATTTGTCATTATTTTCTTTCATTGAAAGATAACTGGGGGCACCTGGGTGGCTCAGTTGGTTAAGTGCCCGACTCTTGATTTTGGCTCAGGTCATGATCTCATGGCTTGTGAGAGCCTGCTTGGGATTCTCTGTCTCTTCCTCTTCTCCCCCTCTCTCTTCCTCTCTCAAAATAAATAAATAAATATTAAAAAAAAAAAAAAGAATCACCTGGGGAATCTTACTTGCATGTAGATGCTGATTCAGTAGGTCTGGGTGAACTTGAGATTCTGTATTTCTCACAAATTCCCCTGCAGATGCTGTTGGGCACAGACCATACTTTGAGTAACAACACTTTGGAGCAGTCCTACCAAAGTGGAATTTGGTGGAGGCCACTTATACTCTTTAAAATTTTCTGGGAGTCATATTTAAAAAGGTAGAAAGAGCCAGGTGAAATTAATTTTAACAGTACATTTTATTTAACTCAACATATGTCAAATTCTATACTTTCAACACATAATCACTATAAATATTACTAATGAAGTAGATTACATTCTTTTACTCATAGCAAGTCTTTCAAATATCAGTGTATATTTTATATTTTATTTATTTGTTTAAAAATTTATTTTTCTCTTCTTAAAGAATTCGTTTAAAAGATTTGTTTTATTTTTAGAGAGAGAGAGAGCATGAGCAGGGGAGAGAGGCCATGGGAGGGAGAGGGAGAGAGAGAGAGAGAGAGACAGAGAGAGAGAGAGAGAGAGAGAACCACAAGCAGGCTCCAAGCTCAGTGTGGAGCTCTCTATGCAGGACTCATTCCCACGACCCTGGGATCATGACCTGAGCTAAAATCAAGAGTCAGATGCTCAACTCACCTGAGCCGCCCAGGTGCCCCTTAGTGTATATTTTATACTTCTCAATTCAAATGCCAAATTTTTATTGGAAAAAGGGGATTCACATACCCAAACTGTTAGCAAATATGCTTAAAAACACTCCAGTAACTGAACTGAGTATTGGTTTTAAAATTAAAATTAATTACAATTAAGTGAAATAAAAAATTCAAGTTTTTAGTGAACCACTTCCAATATGAACCAATTTCATAGTTACATACAGGCAGTGGCTACTTTATTGAATAGTAGAGCTTTAAAGTTGAAGCCAGCTATTAGAACAAAATTTAGTGTTGGTTTTATTTAATTAAAAGTGATGCTTCCTCTGGGTTACAGGAAAAAAAAGAGAATAGCAACAGCTATAAAGAGATGTAATGTGGAGCAGTGAGAGCAAACAGCAGGGGAAGAAGCTATAGTATAATAAGAGAAACATCAGTTATGAATGTTTTGGGGTCAATTAGGCCAAAGCTCCCTCACTTTTCTCTAGCATCTGAAAACATCACATAGTGAATCATACTTGGTTAATACTGGCAATTTCTAGTTAACAATAATAAAAGGGTAAGTTAGGAATATATACTGTTTTAATAGGGGAAGAGATGTGCATAATACATGTTGTAAAGATTTCCATAAAAATGGCTCAAAAATTTTTTCCGTAGGTTGGAATGGCACATTTAAACAGCAGAGAGTAATGGGGCTCAGTGGAGTCGCATAAGCCAGGAACCATGTATTAATGGGACCTTAGAACAGATGAACAAAGAAATATAAATAGAAAAAAATGCTGTTTTGTAAAACTCTGGGAGATAATTGTAAAGGCAGGGAGAAGAGAGTCTTCCCGGAAAACCTGAGGCCTATCTTGAAACAATGTATCACAGATGTTAGCCAAGGAGGCTCTATAGTTTAGAGGGAAACAGCCCTTAGGGCGGAATCCAAGACCAACTCTTTGGTCTTTTCTTTCTTCCCACTGATTGTTCCTCCTAGAAAGATACAGAGAGTACTTCTGTATGCGGCTCCTGCCACCTGCCCTCCTGTGTTTGCCCCAGTGATTCCCAGGTCCTGTTGGGACCTCCAGCTGTAGACACTCTTGGCATTGTCCCTGTGTGGGTCTGCCAATTGCCCTGGTGCTCCAAGTCACGTGCCTCACGAATTGGTGGGGCCATGTAGGGGAAAGATTTTTGTTTTGAAGGGAAAAGTGGGAGGGGAGGAAGGATGGACGGGGACAGAGAGCAAAGGCTAAGAGCATGCACTGAGCGGTTCTGGCTTCCCGGTCTACTTTGGTCCTGCAATGTAATGACTGGAAAGGTCACAGTCATCTGCTAAGACACTTGGGTGGGACTCCCTGAACCGTCCAGAATTTACATGCTCTCATTCTTGAGCCAGACTCTGGAAATGCATGAAGTACAGTTCTCGACAGCACAGACCCAGACCCAGACTGCATAGGTTCATCTTCAAGCTCTACAGTTTTATCTGGGTAATCTTGGGAATTTTCTTTTTTAAAGTTTATTTATTTTTGAGAAAGAGAGAGAGAAAGACAGAAAGAGAGAGAAAGCACGCACAGAAGCAGGGGAGGGGCAGAGAGAGATGGAGAAAGAGAATCCTAAGCAGGCTCCCCACTGTCAGTGCAGAACGGGGAGGAGTGGGGGGGGGGGGCTCAAACTGAAACTCCCAAACCTTGAGATCATGACCTATGCTGAAATCGAGTCAGTTTCCTCAGCTATAAATAGGAATTATAATAATAGCGTATATCCCCTAGGATAAACTGAAACGATAGCTGTAATGTGTTTAGGATAGTGTCTGCTAAGCTCTCAATAAATGTTAACTGTTACTCATATTATTCCTTCATGATTATTATGGAGATTTACTTTCTGAAGCTTTGTGTCCTTCAGAGAGGATAATAGGTGATGGGAAGAAAGCTTTGACAGTTCAGATGTCTCTCCTGTCTCATATTAAAAATAAATGTAAAATGATAATAAAAGTCACTCCCAAATAGAGACATTCTCTCTGTACAGGACATTCATACGTCTTGCTTTCCAAGAACAATTACTGCCTTCTTTTCCTCTCCTTTGAGCAGCCAGAATCCGTTTTTCTTTGTCTCCTCCTCTCCCTAGCGAGAGTTGGAGTCTCACTGGAGGCCAGAGCATCATTCTGGGAGGGTTAGTAGGCCCTGGAATATGTTTCAGGGATGTGAAGGATGAAGCCGAATGTGTTTCTACCAGTATAGTATAATTTCCTCTAGATAATGTCAGTGTGGTTCTATAGGAAGGCTATCCCTTAAGATCCCTTCCTATACTAAAATTCTCTGAGTAAAATTCATTTTGAGTGATGGGACAATTCCTCACATTTTATTTCAATGTTACTTTATAATTGAAGTAATCAACCTATGGTGTTACTGCCCTAAGCCTCCCTTCCGTCTTAGGAGCCTAAGAGAATTGGTTGTAAGATAAACTTTCCATAAATCTCGCTTGCCCCCACTTGAGTTAGTGGACAGAAGTGGGCTCTTTACCAACGTATCCCAATTATTACCAATTTATTTCTCATTAAAGATCACCACCTCTCTCCCACCCCAAGGAATGATGCCATTTCTTTTCCATTGCAACCTTTGTTTCCTCTTTGCTTGAGGCTATGGTAGCTGGAAGAGGCCAGAGTCATGGGTGTCTGAGTGTCAAATTAAGCACAGTGGTTTCTAATCTCTATAATCTTTGGGGGTGTCTCCCTATTTGGAAATGGAGGCAGTCTCCATATGTGTTTTCTTGGGTTTCTGCAGATGGCTTGTCCATTTTTGCCCGGTGATCCCCGATGCCCAGAAGGGGTACTAAGGATCCCCTATGGGCTTTCTGGTAAGCACAGCCCTTGGTTGAGCACTTTATTTGTTTCATTTTAAAATTTTATTATTTATTTATTTATTTATTTATTTATTTATTTATTTATTCATTCATATTTTAGAGAGACAGAGCAGGGGAGAGGGGCAGAGGAAGAGAGACAAAGAATCCCAAGCAGGCTCCATGCTAAGCGTGGAGCCTGACATGGGGCTCAGTCCCACGACCCTGGGATCCTGACCTGAGCGGAAATCAAGAGTCCAGCACCCTGGAGCAGACACTTTAATCTGCAAGTTTTGAGTTGGCCACTTGCTTTGAGTGCAGAGACAGAGACACCCTGTAACCAAGCCTGTGTGCAGATGTGCACGTGCACTGAGGTAGGAGGAGAGTGGGATGCCTCTAGAAAGACTCAGAAGGCTCATAGCATGTTGGAGCTGAAAGGTTCCTTTAAGGGCACCTTAGTTTAGGGATTTTCTCTCAGGCTTTCGAGAAATCTCAAGGTGGTACAGTTATCTCAAGAGGCCACTGTGTCAAGAGAGGGCTGCTGAATGAAGGTGGGGTGGTTTTCCTGGCTCCCAGTCCCTGAGCTTTTATCTATATTTCAAATTGGTTCTGTGTTCTCATTGAAGACAGAAAGCAGTGGGGCTGGAAGGACTTGTTACTTGGGCTACTTCTGCTGTATTATCCTCTTTGCCATCCTTTCGGTGCCCTATCATGTGCTTCGAGATAGGTTTCCCTGACCTCTATTTTTCTTACTTCCCTCCTCCCTTCCCCACTCCCACTCCTTTATCCTCCACAGAGGCCGTATTTTCCTGATGGAATCGAGGCCTCTCCACCTTTCCGAGGCAAACCCTTCTGCTGGACCTACAACGACACTCCTTCCCTTGTCTGTAGGATCTTGTTCTAGTTTGGGCTCAAGTAATCAATAGTTCCCCCCCCCCCCCCCCCCACCTCCCCTGTCCAGGTAGCTTCTCTTTGCCTGTAAACATGTCTGGGTCTTCCCATCATGCCAACATAAGCAAATCGATACACTAATAAAAAGTACCTCCTTTATTGCGTTCCTCATTATCGATTGCTTTCTAAATAATACCTTGCCAGAAAATTCAGCCACCCTCATCCCCTCCCATTATTTCTTATGCATGCCACGTACACCAATGAGCTATTTTTATTTTCCAAGCCTGCTCAGTACCTTTTCTTTACTGGTTTCCTCCCTGTAATCTCCCACTCAGTCTCGTCTGCCTGTTGCAATCTTTCCATCGCACACCGTCTCCCCCATGAAGACTTCCCTGACTTTCCTCCAGTGGATACAATCCTGACCTCATTTAAATACCCACAGCACTGTGTCTAATTTGTAGGATCCTACTCTCTTCTCATTACCCTGGCAGCAGCCTGGGGGTTTGATGTATTATTCTTATTTCTGTGTCCCCCACGGTGCTCATGCATAGGTGTTTGACCTGCCCAAGTCACACGACCAGTTGGGCACAGCTGGATCTGGAACTCATTTCTTTTGATTCTTAGATCAGTGATTTTTACATGTGAATAATTAAGTGTCTGTGACCTATATAAAGTGCATTTTTTTTTTTTTTTTTTTGTCCAGCATCCTCAGGTCTCTGGGCTTTTTTTTTTTTTCTTTCTGGACTCACCTTTGCTTTGACTGAAATTCTGCTATCTATCCTTTTAACTGGGAACTTTCATCTTGCAAGCCAACTCCCAGCTGTGATAGATTAATCCTATTTATCTGGAGTATGTGTTAAGAAGGATTCTGAGGCTTATCAGGGGAAGTGTATCATGCTTGACTAGCAAGGTCTTCAGTGGGCACAGGAGGGGAGAGGTACAGCAGGGGTGTTAGGTTTCTGTTGTCCTAATGGGAAGTATGCACTTTGAAACATGGGAACAGATGTGCTCTTTCACTTAGTGCCTTCGGAGGAGGTTTCTATGTATCGACGGTCACATTTCAACACCTGCAGTTCTTTATGTGGGCCAAGCGGACCTATGCTAGGAGAACTGCAACTAACCGGCAGCCTTGGCCTCTGGGGCGCTTTGCTCATAGAGTTAGGAAATCCTTTATTTCAGTTCCAAATTCCATTCTTCTAGGGTAGAGGAGTGCCGCATCTTTCTCTTAGCCCCTTATGGTCTCTGAGGCCCGGATGTCTGACACCTTGCTCCTTTTCACTATTCCCGACAGCTTTCTCATCAGCATGTTTAAAGCTCTAGAGAAGGAGGGCCAGGAGGAGGCTTGGGAACTCTAATGCAAATGCTTCCCTGCCCAGCCACAGGACTCAAAGGGTTTCAGTGGCCCCAGCAATGCCCCTGCGATCCTCTTTGGCCCAGGCCAGTCAAGGGTGGGCTGTAGAGTCCCCTCTTCTCCTTCCTCACCCCGTTCTCCTCTCCAGTCTGGATGGTAGCCCTGCTGAGACTTGAGGATATTACTTTCTTTGCCTCAGGGAAAAAAGGCTCCTAACTCACATTCTTTACTTCTGGTTGTTCTTGGCATAGATTGGCATTGCTTGGACAGCAGCACCTTGAGTGTAGAACTCATCATCCAGCGAGCCCTGTGCCGTTTCACGTCAGGGGCAGCAGGACTGGGGAAAAAAGAAGGTGAGCAGTTCTGCCCAGCAGGTGGAGGCCAGCATCCCTGCGCTGCTGGGTTCATATGCTTGCCCCAAACTCTACAGCCTCTGGCCTCACTTCACACCCCCCCGGCTCCTGCTCCCCTTGTTCCGGGCTTTCCTGGCTGTCCCAGCCACTCCATTCTCTCCCACCCTTTGTGGGCATCTTCCTTCCTCTTGGCTTTAGATAAAGTTTGTAGGGTTGCTTCCACACTCCCCACCCAAGCTCAGGCTGTGTCCTGCTTCTTTCTTTTAACAATTTCATTAACCCTCCTGGCCCCTGTTCAGCAGATGCTTCTAACTCATCCCCCCGCCCCAGAGCAGCCTTGGGAGAAATGCTTTCACACCCTCGAGCCTTATCCATTAGACACATCGCACAGCTGCTGAGACCCCTACTTACGGTGAACCTCCACAGCCCCCCGAGGTCGTCACTCCTCTCAAAGCATGTGGGCTCCAGGCCTTCCTCCAGGCAGCACTTGATGGAGGCCAGGCCACTGACCCCGGCTCCCACAATCGCAACTCGCTTGGCCATGTTCCCTGGTGCAGGGGAAAGCAAAACTGAGCCTTTTATTCACAAGTGAAAGCCCCACCCCAGCTTGGCTGCTCTAGCCAACCAGGAAAAAGAACCGGGGAGGTTAAGAAATTTGCTCCATTTGATCCCTCTGTGGCTGGCCTCTGGTGTTGTGAGTGCAAAAAGAGCAATGTTCAGGTCCCCGGTTTAACCCTGTGCTCGTAAGTCCCTGCGCCTACACTCGGAGCTCGTGCCTGATGTTAGCACATTTGTTGCCAAGACTGTGGCTTCTGGCATAGTGGCTGAAATTAGACCCTCTCGTGGAGAGTTTTGCATTCAGGATGGGGCTGCTGCCTCCGGCCTCCCTTCATGGGTCCCAGAATGGCATAGAGTAGTAGAACAGAAAGAATCACCTGGTCAAACATGTCTTGTTTTTTAAGTTTATGTATTTATTTTGAGAGAGAGAGAGAGAGAGAGAGAGCGAGCATGCAAGCGTGAGCACACAAGCAGGGAAGGGAGAGAGAGAGAGAATCCCAAGTGTCAGTGCAGAGCCTGATGTGGGGCTCGATCTCACAATTTGTGAGATCATGACCTGAGCTGAAATCGATAGTTGGAAGCTTAACTGACTGGCCACCCAGGTGCCCCTAACATGTTTTTTAAATAAACATGAAACTGGAGGTCAGATTAGCGTCGTGGCATGAGACAAGGCCACATGGCAGTGGTGGAGCGGAGTTGGGACTGGAAGCCAAGACCTGTGGCCGCTGCAGGTGCCACGGCAGCCCTGGGAGAGTCCCAGCCCCTGGCATACCGCAGGGTCCCAGCTCGGTTGCCCATCCTTCTCCTATCTGTGGCCAGTGGATGGCTGCCAGTGGAAGGGTGAGGGTGCGAGGCTTTGTGTGGACATTCATCCCTCCTCTCCCCTTCAGATACTGATGCAGCTCAGGGAACATGGCCCTGTCCCCACTGGCACAAACAGAGGGTCATCTGTCCCCAGGCCATGCAAGAATGCTGAGAGGCGATATAGTGTATTGGTTAAGCAACCAGGCTCTAGACCAGATTGCCTGGGTTAAAGCTCAGTTCTGCCAGTCACTGCCGTGTGATCTTGGGCAAGTTATTTAACCCCTCTGTGCATCATAAAAATTGAGGAAATAGTGGTAGTTTCCTTGTAGTGTTTGGTGAGAATCAAGGGAGTCAACACGTCAGATGATTTAGAACTGTTCCTGGCATGTAACAAATGCTTAATAAATATAAGCTATTATAATTATAAAACCATCTCCCAAAATTGGTGTCCTCCTCTGCCTTTCCCATTAGTAAGTTTCTGCTCTTTTAATTCCTATACGTTTTGGCCAGTTCATCCACATTTAACAGTGAATCATGTGATTTAGAATTGTTCCCTAATACATTTTTGTGACAATTGTATCTCCTCACGTTAGTGAGTTTTGAAAGCGCATGGGTCCCAGAGTCAATGTAAGAAGTGCCCCCGAAGGCATTGTTTTCCTGAACGTTTGCTATTTTCTCATTGCACAGATGAGCTTTTTCCACAAAACTGGATATACATCTTTTGTTTTTGAGAGAAATAGCTCAACTATAGAGACTTCATCTGCTTTGCTCTCTGCTGGGGCCTCTGCAGCCAGGGAAGTCCTTGGAACAGAATACAACGGGTGCTCAATAAATAGTTCTAGAATGAAATGGAAAGGCCCATTTATTTTCAGGTTTTAATGAAAAGTTTCTTCCCCGAAGCTACTAGCTCTGATTTACTGGGAGAGAGCTGGTAGGTCCCCTTTAGGGGAAGTCACGCTCTAGATCCTAATGGATACCATAGAAACACAACCTCATACAATTTCCCCTGCCTTGCGTCCTAGAGAAATAAAATGACCCTACATTTAGAGAGACAGCTGATGTAATGAAATGAATATGGGTGTTGGGACCAGACACATCTATTTCAAATCCCTGCTCTATCAGCTTGGCGCATAGGAAAATATCCCCTCTGGGCCTCACTTTCCTCATTTGTAAAATGGGACATCGTGCTCTTCATTTTTGTGGGACATAGTAGACATTCAATGAAGAATATCCACTTTTTTAAAAATAGATTTTATTTTATTTTATTTTATTTTTTTCTTTTTCAAGTTTTTATTTAAATTCATTAGTTAACATACAGTGTATTATTAGTTTCAGGTGGTGAATTTAGTGATCCATCACTTACAACACCCAGTGCTCATCACAAGTGCCCTCCTTAATCCTGATCACCTATTTAACCCATCCCTCACCAACCTCCTCTCTGATTAAACCCATCCCCCACCCACCAGATTTTATTTTTTTATTTGAGAGAGGGAGAGTGCATGTGCACACAAGCAGGGCGGGGGGGGGGGAGGGTGGATGGGGCAGAGGGAGAGAGAGAGAATCTGAGGCAGGCTCCATGCTTGGCACGGAGCCTGATATGGGGGACTTGATCCCATGAAATGTGAGATCATGACCTGAGCCAAAATCAAGAGTCGGATGCTCAACCAACTGAGCCACTCAGGGAGCCCCAAGAGTATTATGGGAAAAATGACTCTCAGAATGAAGAGAGGAATTGCATATATCACTATGATATCTGCAGCTGTGTGCAGAAGCATGCTGGCTCTGTAAAGACAGCAGGTCTGATTATAACGGGATACTCATGCCCAGAGCAGGGGACCAGGAAACAAAGCAGTTTCCTTTTGGAAGGAGAGAGGGCAGAGCCATTTGCAGTAGCTGGATTGAGAAGGAAGGTGGGGGAAATCTCCCTAGCATGGCTCCACTGAGACTAGAGGTCAGCAGGTGGAGATCGAACTTCTCCGGAGAGAGGCTAGTCAGTGTATATTCTGCCATGTTTCCAGGGTGGTGTCCCATGGAGGAAAAATGGGCTTCTGGTATGGCAAGAACCAGTGTGTATGTTTCCTTGACTAGGATGTTGTAGCTTCAGGTACATGTTGCTGAATGAAAGCACCAAACTGGTTCTATAAGAAGAAAAGGCACCCGTCACGTTGTATGTCAATTATATTTCAATAATAAATTTTGGAAGGAGAAGAAAGAGGAGAAGGAGGAGGGGAAAGAAGGAGAAGGAGGAGAAATGCATCCACTCCAGCTGTTAGCCTGGTCAGAGGGAGGGCCAGCCAGGGACCTGGCTCCCTGTGAGGTAACTGTGGAGACCTTGGGCAAGGAAATCAACTGCCTTGGGCTCACTTTGCAAAAAAGGATAACCATATCAACTGTTACTCCAAGGGCCTGACCCAGTACTGTAAACATTTGCCCCTAAGCATTTGAAGGATCGTTGCAAACAGGATTAGATTTATGGGAAATGGTGGAACTGAAGACATTACATGAAGGCAAATTTTAGTTCCATATAAGCACTTTACAGCATTTCAGGCTCTGATATTTGTGCAGGGTCTGTAAGATTATTTTTTGAAATATTGTAAGTAGGAGAGCAGTAGGTAATGTAGAGGGTGGAATCAAATGCCCTTTAGGATTCTGTTAACTCAGATTCCACGATTCATTCATGGATTAGTCTAGCTGTCAAACACTCAATGAGGGGCTTCTCTGATCCGAAGCCCTGGGCGAGGTATTGGGAGTACGAAAGATGAATAAGGTGTGATGCCTTCTTTAGAGTAGCTATCCCTCTGGCGGGGAAGTCAGGATGATAAATAGATCATTGCAGTATTCTGTGTCACGCGCTAAGACAGAGTCGTGTCTTATGTATGCCTTGCAATAAGAGCATGAAGGAAGAGGCTCATACTGTGACTTTGGGGTGATAGGAAAGCAATACTGAAGAATACTAGTTGCTTCAGGTTTTGAAGTTTGAAAAGAACGCCAGTGGGCAGAAGAGGGAAGGAAATGAGCTCTAGAGACAGGGAGCAGCAAAAGTAGCCGCCAGCGACGGTCGATGGACGCCTCTACGACTGCCCAGCTCCCCAGTGAGCTTGAAACTTACAGGAAATAGCATGTTCCCCACAAGAGGAGACTATCACGGTGTTGATTCACTGGATCAGGTCTGTTAATCTTCTCTCTGCTCAAGGTTATATGTTTGCCTCAAGTGGGGCATTTCCTTTGACTCGTTTCTTATTTTCCCTTTCTCTCTCTCTCTCTCTTTTTTAAAAGTTTATTTATTTATTTTGAGAGAGAGAGAATGAGTGTGGGAGGGGCAGAGAGAGAGAGGGAGAGAGAGAATCTCAAGCAGGCTCCACACCATCAGTACAGAACGTGACATGGGGCTTGAACTCACAAACCCTGAGATCATGACCTGAGCCGAAGTCGGACGCTTAACTGACTGAGCCACCCAGGTGCCCCCCTTTGTCTTATTTTCTGTAGTGAGTGGCACACTTGGTCTGTACTAGTAGTTGCATAAACACTTGGCAATGAGTTGACTTCCTGGTGGGTAAAATGAATGAATTCACCACAGTATATCCTTTTTTTAAAAAAAAAATTAACTGAGCGAATATTTACTGGGAGCTAATATCAGAACAGGAGGCTGGACCTGCCATTCCCCAAATGGTGTGCAGAGGTGCTGTGAATGATTTTATTTTATTTTATTTTTTTTATTTTATTTTTTTTAAATTTTTTTAAAGTTTATTTATTTTTGAGACAGAGAGAGACAGAGCATGAACGGGGGAGGGGCAGAGAGAGAGGGAGACACAGAATCGGAAACAGGCTCCAGGCTCTGAGCCATCAGCCCAGAGCCTGACGCGGGGCTCGAACTCACGGACTGCAAGATCGTGACCTGAGCCGAAGTCGGACACTTAACCGACTGAGCCACCCAGGCGCCCCGTGAATGATTTTAAAATATCCAGGAAAACACAAGTATGTTGAATTCTGAGCAAAGCTGATGGGTAGTTGATAGTTTTAATATCAGTTAGGGCTGTGTTATGTTAGATGATGTCATATTTTTGCAAAGCTGGGTTTTCGGCAGTTGCAATGTTAAAAAAGCAAGTACTACCCAGAAAGTGCTTGGATACCAGCACTGAGGGCACAATGATACAATATCCTTTTCTTAATGTTTATTTTATTTTTGAGAGAGAGAGAGAGAGAACGTGCGTGCAAGTGCGCATGAGCAGGGGAGGGGAAGAAAGAGCCAGGGACAGAGGATCCGAAGCTGGCTCTGTGCTGACAGCAGACAGCCCCATGTAGGGCTCAAACAGCGCGATGTGGGGCTCAAACTCACAAAGCATGAGATCATGACGTAAGCTGAAGTCCAACCCTTAACCGACTGAGCCATCCATGTGCCCCATGATATAATGTCCTTAAGTGGGCTATGCATTTCAAGACTAAGAAGAGACAGTAGATTTAGCTGGATGGATGGCAGTTGGGGGAGGGGTGAAGGTGCCTACTTGGCCCCTGGGAACAAATGAGCACAAGCTGGTAAGAAACTGAGGTCAGAGCAGGGCCGTGCTTTGTGATTCGTGTCTTCCGGCAGCTGTTCCTCGCCTGCTCAAGCCCATTCCTAACCACATAAGAAAATTCTGCTAGGATTTAAATTTATCTTGTCAGTTACAAGGCCACAGAGTTTCCCTAGGCTGGAGGAGAAATGAAGAAGTAATGAAGGACTGAGACTCAGTTTCACCGTCTGTAAATCAGAAGACATTAAACTGGGTATCTATGAAAGATTTCCAAAACCTTTGAGAGTTATAGTGAATTCATCTGGGAGTGGGGTTAACAAGAGATATCTGACCATAGAAACTCAAGAAAATTTGTTACAATGCATAGAATGGAGCACTTTTAACAACGGGAAAAGGACAACTCAGATGCCAAAGGGGGGTTACTTATCTTTCCCAACTTGTGCCAAATGGGAGGTAATTCTGTCCTGAAGCACAATAACAAAACAGAAAAAATCTGGGTCCCACCTCCCTAATTCAAAGAAATCAGAGATTATATCTGGTTACTTACTTTATGTAGTTACTTTAGTGTACCTGGAATTCCCATGGTCCCCACCATAGTTTGGACTCTGGAGCCAGTAGGAATTGAAATGGATGAGCACAAGCCAATGTTGTCCTAGCAGGCCCTGGCTCCGGATGAACTGGGTCTAAGAGATAAGGGATGTTATGCAGAATTTGGGACCTAAGGTTAGTCTTTGCTTACATTTTAACTTGATTAATGGTACAATCATGCTAAGAGAAAAACATTGCCTGGTGGGTGATATGCCCTTTAGACTCACACTTGACCCTGCAGAATAGAAATTAACTTAGTGAGTCACAGCGGCATCTTAACTGTTCATCAACTTCGCTCTTCAAAGGGAGAAAATAAGACAATCATGTCAATAGCTGCTATACCAAAGGTTTTGATCCATTTAACATTGTTTTTATTTATTTATTTTTTTTAATGTTTATTTATTTTCGAGAGAGAGGGAGCAAGTAGGAGAGGGGCAGAGAGAGAGAGAGAGAGAGAGAGAGAGAGAGAACCCCAAGCAGGCTCTGTGCTGTCAGCACAGAGCCCAATGAGGGAATGTTGAACCCACAAACCATGTGATCATGACCTGAGCCGAAACCAAGAGCCAGACGCTTAGCTGACAGCCACTTGGGTGCTCTTCACATTATTATTTTTAAACATCACCCACATTGTTAAATTCATTTTTAAAAGACTTTTTAAGTACAGATGATTGCCCAGACATTTGGGAAATGTAACAAACATCTGGGTAGATCATGACTTTTGGAGTCACAAGTCCTGGGTTTGAGTACTCTCTTCACCAGTTATTACAAGAATAATCTTGGGAAAATTATATAACTTTTTAAAGCTTCAGCTTATTCAATTAAAATAAACATAATAATACCTAACTCAGATGGTTGTGGTGGGGATTAGATGGGATAATCCACGCAGAGATTTTTTTACATAGTAAACACTGAGTGGCTGCAATGAAGGTGATAACGATGTCATTGGCAGGACAGATAAGGTGTCTTGATTATTGACTTGTGGTATTGAAATGACTCCCACAGGCACAGAGAGTAAACGTCAGGACAGATTGGTAAGATTGAAGCAGGGGGAAGGTTCTGGAAGAATAAATCTTTTTCTTGATTTTCATTATGGTATAACCACACCCTTCAGCTCTGTATCAAGACGGCCTTGTGTATCACCCAGTCTGTTGCTGGCTCATTAGGCTTACCCTTTACCTTGCTTCTGGTGAAAGACTTGGCATGGAGACAGCACTGTTAGCTGTGTGGAGTTCAGCTGCCTTCCTGCAGCTATGAGGACAATATTTGAATCATTTCAAAGCTTAGTTTTTACCCAGAAAGGGAGCCCTCAAAAGTAGTATTAGTTCAAGCATGTTTTTAAAAACCAGAGTATCTTTGACGTCAAGTTAGGGACACCTTGAGAACTAGGGCCACAATTAGTGTCCCAAACCCCAGTACTTAGGCATTTACCTCCCCCCCACCCCCGCAAAGTTTAGTTAAATTCGAGTTAACTAACATATAGTGTAATGTTGGTTTCAGGAGTAGAATTTAGTGATTCATCCCTCATATGTAACACCCATCATAACAAGTGCCCTCCTTAATACCCATCACCCATTTAGCCCATCCCCCTCCCACCCCTCTCCATCAATCCTCGGTTTGTTCTCTATTTTTAAGAGTCTCTTATGGTTTGCTTCCCTCTCTCCCCGCCCCTTCTCATATGTTCGTCTGTTTTGTTTCCCAAATTTCACATTTGAGTGAAATCATATTTGTCTAGCTCCATCCGCATCATTCACAATGGCAAGATTTCATTCTTTTTAAAAAAAAAATGTTTATTCACTTTTGAGGGAGGAGGGGGAGAAGGGGCAGATAGAGGGGGACAGAGGATCCAAAGCGAGCTCTGTGCCGACAGCAGAAAGAGCAAGGCAGGGCTTGAACTCATGAACTATGAGATCATGACCTGAGTTGAAGTCAGATGCTTCACCAACTGAGCCATCCAGGTGCCCGAAGATTTCACTCTGTTTGATGGCTGAGTAATATTTCATTGGATATATACACCACATCTTCTTTATCCGCTCATCAGTTGATGGACACTTGGCGTAGGCACTTACCTTGATATGTTCATGCATCTTTGGCACACGCCTGGTAGGTCACTAGGCCTTACCAGGCATGCTGCTGACGTAAGTAGAAACAAAGAACTTAAAACGTTGCTTGAGCCTAAACATGATCATTGATCAGATCATCTCATTTTTCTTAATTAGCAAGAGACTTGTAGTAATTAAAAATGAGAAGAGTGGCTTTCAGTGACACCTTTACTTTCTGCTATTTTTAGGGCTTATTGTAAATTAGCTGTGCTTGAGGCCATGGAATGGAGAAAGCTATCCAGGCCCTTTTTGAGCCCCAGGAAGCCAGACTGGTAGACAATCATGCTTTTTCGGAAATATTTTGGACTTTCTGCCTTCTGGGTGCATGGTAGGATAGAACTTCTTGGTCTCTTGGTCTCTTGGCTGGGAACACGTGACTAGTTCTGGTCGGTGAAATGTGGGCCAAAGTAACATATGTCCTTTCTGGGCTCAGAGCTGTTAATTGCCAGTGTAAGACCAGAGAGCACTTTCTTTTTCTTCGCGGTGGCTATAGCTACTTTCAGACTTTCAACCAGGCTGTTCCATTAGCCTGGATGCCTGAGTGACTCTGATGAGCAGAGCCTAGCCTCCAGTGGATACATAACGTGAAAGAGGAAGGATCTTTGTCTTATTTCAAGGTTTTGAGCTTTGGGGATTGGTTGTTAGTGCACCATACCTGGCTTCTATTGATGGATGCACTAGAATGATGTTTCTGGCTCCTTCACTGTATTTCTAAATTATCTTCTGAAGTCTCCCCACCCTCCCTCCCCCACCCTGCTCTGATGCAGAGCGGAGTTGAAAGAGAGTGTAGAATTTACTTAGCTTTAGTAAATTAGACCCACCCAGTGCAATTTTTTTCTTTCTCCCTAAAAATTAAAGACAGCCACAAGTCCCTACCCCTCAGCTCTCCCACTCCCCCAGAAGAAAGCATCAAGAGGCTCCACAGGTGCCTTTCTTGATGGTGATTGATTGATTGGTTGATTGATACTCCTAAGAGTGGGTAACTCCCTAAGTCCCTTTCACATTGAGGTTGTTCTTTTTCTTTTTGTGAGAACACACCTGCAGACTAGTAGTACTGAAAGGGCAGGTGGAGAGGGTACCATGCCTACTGAAGGTCAAATATTTTACTTGGAATGGGTCCTTTCTCTGCCAACAGTGGTGAATCAGTGACTAGTCTTGTTGCTTTTGGGTTTTTTTTTTTTCCTCTACTCAGAGTCCCCCTTAAAATTTGTGACTGGTTTAGTGGTCACAAACTCCTTTAGTTTTTTCTTTTTCTTTCTTTCTTTTCTTTCTTTATTTATTTATTTTTTTGGTCTGGGAAACTCTTTCTCTCTCTCTCTATTCTGAATGACAGCTTTGCTGGATAAAGAATTACTGGCTACACATTTTTCCCATTCACCACATTGAATATTCCTGCCATTCCTTTCTTGCCTGCCAAGTTTCTGTGGACAGATCTGCAGTGAACCTGATCTGTCTTCCCTTGTAGGTTAAGGACTATTTTCCCTTGCTGCTTTCAGGATTCTTTCCTTGTCTGTGTATTTCATGAATGTGATTAGGGTATGCCTTGGTGATGGTTGGGTTTTGTTGACTTTCATGGGAGTTCTCTCTGCTTCTTGGATTTTGATGTCTGTGTCCTTTCCCAGATTAGGAAAGTTTTAGTGATAATTTGTTTGAATAAACCTTCTGCCCCCTTTTCTCTCTCTCCATCTTCTGGGACTCCTATGATACAAACGTTATTCCATTTAACAAGTTGCCGAGTTCCCTAAGTCTGCCTTCATGGTCCATTACCTTTATTTTCTTCTTCATTTCAGCTTCAGTATTTTCCATAATTTTATCTTCTATGTCACTGATTCACTCCTCTGTTTTATCCCTCGTCATTTTTATGGCCTCCTTATGGGTTTGCATTTTCAGTTATAGCATTTTTAATTTCAGCCTGACTAGATTTTAGTTCTTTTATCTCTGAAGAGAGGGATTCTCTAGTGTCTTCTATGCTTTTCTCAAGCCCAGTGAATCCTTATAATCATTATTTTAAGTTATAGTTCAGACATCTTATATCTGTATAGGTTAAATCTCTGGACATGAGATCTATTTCCTGTTCTTTCTTTCGGGGTGAATTTTCCATCTCATCATTTTGTCTAGGAAAAAAATAAGGGAAGAAAACAAAAACAAAACAAAACAAACAAACACAAAAAAACAAAGAAAAAAACAAGGAAAAAAAATTTAAAAAACCCAAAAACTAGATCCTGGCTGTGTTTTGGTCTGCTTTTTAAAACAATCCATATTGCCCCCCTCCCCCCCCCCAACCACCCAAAAGCAAGGTGGAGTCCCAGGAGTGACAGTATGGACTGAGGATCCCCTGGGTCACAAGAAGAATGGGTGGCTCCAACATGCCGCACTGTTTATTATAGATAAATAAAATGAAATGAAATGAAAACAAACAAAAAATTTAAAAATATATATATAAATAAAAATTAAAATAATAATAAATAAGGAATAGAAAAGAATAAGAAAATAAGTGAAAAAAATAAAATAAAGAATATAAGTAAAAAGGAAGTGAGATCCTATTTCCCCTAGAGCGGAAGCTTGCAGCACTCTATGATCAGTAGACTTGGTGTGAGCGAGTTGTTTGTGTTGGTCTTCTGGGGGAGGGGAATGCTGGGCTCATTCTCCTGCTGTCGTGTTCAGTGGAAATACACCTTCAGGGCACAGGGTGGGTGAGGCTTGGTGTAGGTAGCTTAGGCCTCCACTAGGTGGTGCTGATTTGCTCCTCGAAGACTTCCAGCGCTGATGGGTGGGATGAATATGGCGGCGCCACCATCTTTAGCTCCGGAGCTGAAAGTTTGTGCCCCCCACTCTTTGGGGGAACCCTCACAGAAGAGCAATCAGTCACCCCTCTTGCGTCCCTGGTTTCTGTCAGGACCCTGCATTCACCCTGCCTGTGTCCGAGCTTCTTTAATCGCAGGCGTGTGACTGAGTTTCAAAACTCCAAATTTTAGGAACTTTTGCGGCCTGGACCGGTGCTGTTCCTCTGGGGGAGGGTCTTGCCATACTCGTGCAACAGCACGAGTGTTTGCCAGCCCGTGCTAGGAGAGCGATCACATGATCATGCAGTGGTTCAGAGTTTATAGCGAAGTGGAGCAGAAAGCTGGCACCCTGGCTCACTGCCCTCAGCCAGAGACCCTGCTCCTGTGCCTGGGAACAGCGCAGCATGTTGGAGCCGCCCATTCTTCTTGCGACCCAGGGGATCCTCAGTCCATACTGTCACTCCTGGGACTCCGCCTTGCTTTGCCACCCGAGTACCTTTAAGTCAGGCACGTCCCATGGGAGCGGACTTCTAAAGACTCAGATTTTGTGCCCTGCTGCTTATAATACTTTGTGGTAGTCTCCATGAGCAGGGCTCCCTCCCCGCTGGTGTACCCACAGTTGTATCTCCCCTGAGTCAACACTCAGCACTTCCTGCCTTCTGAAAGGTGGTGGCTTTTCTACTTGTAGACCACCAGTTTTTGTTCTCTCAGACATCTGATTGATTTCTTGGGTGTTCAGCATGCTTTGATAACTATCTAGCTATGTTAGAGGGATGAACCAAGCTTAGGGTCCCTCTATTTCTCTGCCATCTTACTTCCTCCTCCAAGAATCTGCACTTCTGGAAGCTCCCTGAGATAGTCTGTGGGTTGTAGTTTGGAACAAACTATCCTAGGTGGTTTGTCTGGGATAGTTTCCTGTTTCAGGGTATATAGAGGCAGAAGAATAAACTTGGATGAGTCTTCCTTAGTGAATCTCAGACTCTGGAAATGAACTATTTATGTTTTTAAAAAGATTTCAGAATATTTGGAAAGATTTCAAGAGATCATCCTCTTTCTAGAATTTTCAAGGTTATGCATTTAATAATAATTTTGTCCTAATGGAGCTATTTTCCCCACTGATTCAGTATCAACCTGACACTTGTTTCTCAATTTGTTCCACTGTAAAAGTAGGGTAATAACCATAGTTACTTCCCTGGTAGTGGTAATGATGAATGAAGCAAGTTATGAAAAATAATTGGGACGACAAAGAAATTGGCAAACTTTCTCCCTAAAGGGCCAGATAGTCAAAAAATTTTAGGCTTTGTGAGTCCTACTGTTTCTATCACAGCTGCTCAACTCCGCCATTGTAGCTTGCAAGCGGCCACAGACCGTCAATGTATGTTGTGACTGTGTTCCAATAAAACTTTATTTATAGAAATAGGTAGTACACTGGATTTAACCTACAGGAAGTAGTTCACCTTCTCTTGCTATACAAGATTGATAAATTCTATTATTATTATTAATGATATAAAGGCTTGCAAATAATCTTTAATAATTAGCAAAATAATCAGTTTTTAATCAAGAAGTACACATACCATCTGGAATTTTTTCAAAGGAAACTGCTTATAGGAGCAATGAAAACAAATGTTGCATTTAAATGGTGGTGTTATTTCAATGGACTCTAAAGAAATAAAGCTTCCACTGATAGTGATTGTCATTACATTGCTCTAGGCACTTCAGAAACAAATCCAGGCCCAAGTAAAGAACAGTGTCCACGAAGGCTTTGGAAAAGTAAGAGGAGACATTTGTCTAAATCTCTAATCTCTGACCTTTTCCCTCTTCAGAAGGCCTTGGTCTGGGTTTAGGGCATAGTTTATCTCCCAAAGCACACTTCATGGAAAGAATGGCTGTAGTGGACAGATAAACTGGATGTTTATTATGTTGCTCAAAGCTTACTGACATTGAATTGCTTGTGTCTTTTTTTAGATTTCAGTTCCAAGAAAATGTGTCTCCTAAAAAACTGGTATGCTTCCTTTCATCAGATGACGGAGATTACATATTGTTTTGCCTTTGCCTTGATTATAAAGTTAGAGCTATATACAAGGCTCAATCATTATAATGCTTTTCATCTACTTGGAACATATACTTCTTCCTTGGTGCTTATTTTTTCAAAATGTCAGTGGCTATTTGAAATGTTCTTGTATAGGTGTCTCACACTGTTAATCCCTTCAAATGCTTTTTAGATCTAGCTGGACTATAAACCAAATATTATGAATCAATTAATTGGGGGTGCCTGGATAGTTTGGTTGGTTGAATATCTGACTCTTGATTTCAGCTCAGGTCGTGATCTCACAGTCGTGCGATCAAGCCCCACATTGGACTCCACGCCAAGTGTGGAGCTTGCTTAGGATTCTCTCTCCCCTTGTTCCTCTACTCCTCTTCCCCACTCATGTACTCTCTCTCTCTCTCACTCAAAAAAAAAATTAATTGATCATATTTGCAAGAAGAGTGCTATTATCTGTGTTAAGTTCCTCCCAAAGCAACATATATATGATTATAAAGAAAATAAACTGTTAATAAGTACTTGATCAATAATAAGGGCTTTTGTCAATAAGTAGATTCTGCAGAAAGGTTATGATCTGCAGTTCTAGAGTCAAGCAAAACTGGGTTCAAATCCCAGCTCCACGACAAGACCAGCTGTATGGTCTTGGGCATGTTACCCAAATGCTCTGAGTCTCAGTTCCATCATCTGACAAGTGGGTATGATAGCCACACCCATCTAACAAAATTATCGCAAGAATTAAATGAAGTCAATACTATACTGTGCACTTAGCACAATGTCTGGTCAATGGTAAGTACTAAATATGTATATAGCTATTATGGCATGTTTATTTTTATTTTTACAGTGGTTTTATGTCAAAGTATCAGAAATGTGGCTATTGGCTCAGCTTTCAACATGAGGTGCTAGAAGTCTGTCACATCATTGCCATCGTTTTTTGAGTCTATCCTCTCATTGTTATCTCCAGGATTTTTGAGCAATGCCCCACTAAGCAAATGGAGCATGACGTAACACCCAAGGACTTTGTTACCAAATACAGTCTGGGTAAGGGGACCATTAAGAGCATCACGCAGGGGATTAGATATTTACTCACTGTTGAAATTTTCCAATGTTTTAAGCCATGGGGCCTGCTTTTCATTCTGTGCATTTCTATTTATTTCCACACAACTCTGTTATGTAAGGGCTGGCAGCACTATGTACATGGCCATGTTATTTGTCCTTTTGGAGAATCTGGCGAACTTGAGGAAAGGTTGGAATGGCCGAGAAATTTCATGACGCCATTTTGGTGTTTTACACGGACCTAATTCTGCTAATTCTCTACAACCACCTCTCTGTTCCTATCAGCTCTGAAACATAGAATCTAGATTTAATATTTTTTCTTTTAGCCTTTTTTGTTTTTAAAGAGGAGTTGACTGACACCCAAGTCAAAAGCCTTACTCTGACAGATTAGAACTGAAGCTGGAAAAAAAAGGCCACAGAAATAGCAAGAAGCCCCAGGATTTTCAACAGGAAGGAAACTAGGAAATTAGATGAGGTCGTTAGTGCCCGTGTCTTCAAAGGCTTCAGTATCCTCTTTTTCTGAGTGACAATGGCACTTCTGGCTCCCTTCCACTGCCCAGGCCCAGTGAGGCGGTACTGGTAGGAGTTGCAGGGTCCGAAATAGAGCTTCACGGCCAGTTTGGGATCTTTTAGCAGGAGAGACAGGAGGTCTGGCTTCGCACCTATCTCTGAAGCGAGCTCGTCCAAGTAGTCGATGTAATCGGTCTGCAGTGTCTGACTCTGACTCTTTCCAAACCTTAATGAAGAACGTAGAGAGGGCAGATTCACAAAATGTTATAAGTCACATAAGAACAGTAGGTGTTCGAGGGCTGTTGAAAGAAAGAAGGGCTGAGTGAATGAATAAATGAGTTTTGAATAAATCGCCAGTGGAAGGTGTGAGCTTATTTCATTAGAAGGCCCAGATCTCAGATTGAGAGTAGGCCGTGAAAGAAATAGTCATGAATTCATGGCAGTTCTGGGAATGTGACAAGGTTTAAAACCAGGATTATTACTTGGTATTTAGTGAGTAGCTTCAATTCTCCAGGCAAGTGCAAATTAATCAAGATTGCTGCAAAGGTTCAGGAGCGAATGCAGATGAAATCCGAGCTCAGTGTCTTGCACAGAAAAGATACTTAATATTTGCCTGCTAAATTATGAAAGTACTTGGCACTGTGGCTGGAACGTAATAGATGCTTAGTAAATGTTAGATTAATTAGAATTTAACCATGAGAAAACCCCTATATATGAGACCCCCAAGTCAACTGTCCAAGGGTACTTGATCACTACTGAACCCCATTCTACTGTATCACAAAGTATGCTTCTTTGAACTTTCGCTTCACATCAACTCCTTTTATAATTTAGTTTGATAGGACATCCCCCAGCTATCCTTCCAGAGACACTCAGGCCATTGTCACCATCACTGCCCCATCCAATTTCCTCTCTAACCACAGAGAGTGGGCAGCCTGAGAAGATATGGAATTGAACACAGGCATCACACAAAGCCGGATAAAATTAAGTCCAGGAAAAATGTCCTGATTTGGTAACACTTGTAGCTTTACGTAGTTGGTTCTTAAACTAATATGTATAAGAATCACCTAGGGAGAACATAAAAATACAGGTTTCCAGTCTCATCTGGAGGTTCTGATTCAGTTGGTCTGGGTTGTGACCCAGGAAGTGTTTAAGAAACAGCTAGGTGGTTCTTGTGGGTAGTCAGATCACTATACTTTGAGAAACACTGCTCTGTGTAAAGAATTAGAAAAAAAATTCTTACAGATCTATTCTTTTTTCATTCCTCTTGATAGTGTCCGCCATCATAGTCTTCTCTGAGGGCAAGGTACACAAGCCTAGAAATAAAAGGCTGGTTTGAGTAGTGGATTTGGTTCAGTATCCTTGCTTTATCTAGTACTTGATTCCCACCATTAAACTCTGACCCCTGTTACGCCAGTCAGGGCTGCTGTGTTGTTGAACTTTGGGGTGTGCTGCTCTTCTTGAGTTCTAGGTGATGTTGCCCATAAGGGGAGCATGGGCTACTGTGTGAACTCTGAGGTGGAGGGAGTAAGAGAAATGGCTGGAGAAGGAAGGTGAGCCTGAAGAGCTGGAAGCCACACCAGGTGGCTTGAGCTGTATCCTGAAGGTGATAGGAAGCCATGGGAGGATTTTCTGCAGGTGGTGACAAGATCAGATTTGCCTTTTGGAAAGATCCTTCTAGCTGCTGAATTTTGGAAAATGGGCTCCAGGGAAGTGAGTTTAGTGGCAGCGAGACCAGTTAAGAGGCTGTTGAAGTAAGCCTGGTGGAGGTAAGGTCGAGCAGTGGGGACAGAGAAAGTAGATTGATGTAGGAGTTATCACTACGTGCTTGTGATTACATCTCTGTCCACGTGTGTTCTCGGGCATGTTGAAATGCTCAGTCTCCCCTGGATATGGCTGGTCATCAGACATACCAGAGTCAACGAGTCCATAACCAAGCGCGTCATTAAAGCCCTCCTGGTCAGACTTACGTCTTCTTCCACACGTCCTCTCTCTTCCCTTCTTCTTCTTCTTCTGTCCTCTCTATTCATAGCCCTGCTGTCCCCCCAGTTCCCATACTGGAGATCTGAAAGTCATCTGTGATTTCTGTATCTCTCTCTGATTTTCTACATTCAACTGATCATTATGTCCTGCGGATTTTATCCCTAATTATTTCCCACATTTCTATCACCTTCACTACTTTCTCTCTGCCTGGCTCAGCTGCATCGTGTTTCAGTAGAGACTTGCAGACCAGCCTTCTCACTGGTCTCCAAGACCTCATTCTTTTCTCCTTTCAAATCTATGTTCCACACTAATGCTGAACTAATCTATTGAAAATGTAAATCTGATAATGTCTCTTCTTTGCTTATAACCTCTCATTGGGTCCTCTGGCTGCAAAGCTTTCTAAAATGGAGATTCTAGGTCCTCAAGCCAGACTTAATCAGGGTCCCTAAGGGTCCACCAGATGATTTTTATGTGTAGCCAGATTTGGAAAGCGCTTACCTAAGTTTTGTATTGTAACCTTCTTAGCATGCCTTACAAAGGCTCCTGTGTCCTGGCCCCTTCTCCAGAAAGAATAATCTCTCACCCCTCTCTGCCTCATGGGTCAGGTTCTGGGAACAACAGACAGCTTGTAATTCTCCACATCCATCATGCCTCTGTGCTTTGGCTCAAGTGATTCCCTTTTCTGCACCTGAGAAACCTGGTCATCTAGGAAGTTTTCCTTGACCACATGCCCTCCTTTACCCCACTCTGCTGCTGCTAAGCATCCTTTCTCTTCTTCCTATACCCTCCATGCATTCTTCTACCAAAGCATTTTTCTTAGTATGTGGAAATGATCTGTTTACATTTCTCTCTAGTGTTGCCTGGGTGGGTCAATTGAGCATCTGACTCTTGATTTCGGCTCAGTCATGATCCCAGGATCATGGGATCAATGGGCTTCATGCCAAGCACTGAGCCTGCTTAAGATTCTCTCTCCCACTGCCCCTCTCCCCCACTTGTGTGTGCTCTCTCTCTCTCAAATTAAAAAAAAAAAAATTCTCTCTATTCCACCAGGTTCCAGCACAAGGCTAGGTATTCAATGAGTTTTGGTTGAGCTGAATTTGAACCCTGGGGTCAGGGAGGAATGCAAAAGGCTGTACAGATACTTAGAAAACTTTCAATAGCTGTATGACTTTGTAAGGACCTATGAGGTTGAGTTTCTTAACATATTAAGGGCTGGGGCACCTGGGTGGCTCAGTCGGTTGAGCTTCTGACTTCGGTTCAGGTCATGATCTCACGGTTTGTGGTTCGAGCCCCACGTCAGGCTCTGTGCTGACAGCTCAGAGCCTGGAGCCTGCTTTAGATTCTGTGTCTCCCTCTCTCTCTGCCCCTCCCCTGCTCACACTCTGTCTCACTCTCTCTCTCAAAAATAAATAAACATTAAAAAAATTAAAAAAAAACATACTAAGGGTTAATTTGGAGTTAATGCAGAAAGGCCCTGTGTCTCTGGATTTGCATGTATTCAGAGGAATTTGTAAACATCATCTAGGTAAAACTGGGAGTCATAGATCTTTTTTTTCTCAACTGTTCTCTCATGATTCCAGGAAAGGATAGTATGTACTTAGCTTTATGACAATTGAAATTCTATGAACTTTCTAATATTTTAAAAGGATGATTGCAGATATTTAGTATTATTTTATCTCTGTATTTGCTACTTTGAAAATTCTCCACTAACTTTAGGATGTTAATCTCACGAGAGCAGCCCAAGTTTGGCCACATTCTTACTGGCAACCTCTGTGTCTAAACTTACTATTGAGCAAGCTCCATCAGGTGTAAAACCCTTAGCCCCTCATTTGGCCCCTCACGTACCTTTGAAAACTCTGGTTGCCCAACGAGCTTGAAGTTCAACAGTTGGGAAAATGGAGCCTAGGGGCTGGATGAAACCAATGCATGCCAGAGTTGACTTCTCCAGGTGAGGAGGGAACATGTACTTATACAGTGAGACCGTATTATCCTTTACTTTAACAACTGACTCTTCCAGGAAGGGAAAAGAGAAAGTATATCCCGTTGCAAAGACAATGACATCAATATCCTCCTCCACTGTTCCATCTTCAAAGATGGCGGAAGTTTCTGTGAGCTCTATCACTCTTGATTTCACCTTGATGGCTCCATAGAGTATACGACTTGGAAGATCATCATTTACTACAGGTTCTTTCATGAGATGTCTGAAACACCCAGAAGAAAATACTTAGAAGGAACATTTAATAAGGAGTCCTGGAACTCTCTTGATATTTTATGGGGTTGGGCTCTTTGAATGAGGTTTCTCAAATATCCACAAAACTTTCTTTCTTTCTTTTTTTTTTTTAAAGAGAGAGAGAGAGGAGGGGGAGGGGCAGAGGGAGAGGAAGTGAAAGAATCTGAAGCAGGCGCCACACCCGGCACAGAACCCTATGTGGGTTTGGATCTCACAACTGTGAGATCACCATCTGAGCCAAAATCAAGAGTGAGACGCTCAACTGACTGGGCCACCCAGGTGCCCCTATCCATAAATCTTTCTAACTTAACTAGTTGGTCTACCCCGGACCTTACTATCTTGATGACTTTATTCTTATATCACAAATCTCTCCCTCAACAAAGAAGGGAAGGCATGTAAGTGATGTGGGTAAAAGACATTTCAAAAGAGGAGGCATTCCCAAGGACTTAACCAAAATACCAGGGTCAGTCCCTGAATATTCCAGTCATGATTATCCCATTGATATTTTCACTATTGTTTTATGTTATCTGCCTTTAATTATCATACTGTTCCATTTAATCTCTATCTGATCATAAAGTAAGAAAGGAGAATTTAGGTAAATCCCCATTCGTTTTGAAACTTTATTAAGGGATTAGTATTGCAATTAATGTATAAAATGAAGTTTGGGAATATTTGTTCATCCCAAATATCCACAGAGTCTCTGTATGTGATAGCATGGGTGATAAAGTCTGGTTGTATTTCCGGAATTCCTTTTTGTAGATTTGAGAAACATTTTTTTAATATAAGAAAATACATGCTACATGTATTAGATATCAGAGCTGAGCAGTCATATGGTGTTTGTTAAAAGATTACGAAGCTCTTGTGTTTTGTGTATATGTATATATTTTTACGTAAGCTTCACACCCAGCATGGAGCCTAATGCAGGGCTCGAACTCACAACCCTGAGATTAAAATCAGAGCTGAGATCAAGAGCTGGATGTGGGGCACCTGGGTGACTCAGTCGGTTGTGAGTTCGAGCCCCATGGCAGGCTCTCTGCTGTTAGCACAGAACCTGCTTCATATCCTCTGTCCCCCTCCCTATTTGCCCCTCCCCTTCTTGTACTCTCTCTCTGTCTCTCTGAAATAAATAAACTTAAAAAAAAAAAAAAAGAATTGGATGCTTAACCAACAGAGCCACCCAGGTACCCTCTGTTTTTGTATTTTTTTTAAAGGAAGGAGCCCGCTATCACTAAAGAAAAACAAACATTCATAATGTTTGCTTGTGTTTATAAGATCAGCGATATATAACTTCGAGCTCAATAGAGATTTATTTTTTGGCAAAGAGATAGTGAATATGTTCTCAAAAGCCACTCATAGGAAGAACCCTTATGGTGTACAGAGTTAGCAAAGCATTAGTTCACATGGAGAATTTGGGACACATGTCCCACTACACCTTTCTGAAAGGAAGGTCACAATCTCTTAGAGAAGCCTTTTCCAAGGCAACTGATGGGATGGGAGAAGATATTTGCAAATGACATATCGGATAAAGGGTTAGTATCCAAAATCTACAAAGAACTTATCAAACTTAACAGCCAAGAAACCAAATAAATAATCCAGTGAAGAAATGGGCAGAAGGCACAGATACTTTTCCAAAGAAGACATCCAAATGGCTAACAAACACATGAGAAGATGTTCAACATCACTCATCATCAGAGAAATACAAATCAAAACCATGATGAGATACCACCTCACACCTGTCAGAATGGCTAAAATTAACAACTCAGGAAACGACAGATGTTGCCAAGGATGTGGAGAAAGAGGAACCCTTTTGCACTGCTGGTGGGAATGCAAACTGGTGCAGCCACTCTGGAAAACAGTTTGGAGGTTCCTCAAAAGATTAAAAATAGAACTACCCTATGATCCAACGATTGAACTGCTAGGTATTTATCCAAAGGATACAAAAACGTTGATTCAAAGGGGCACATGCACCACAATGTTTATAGCAGTGCTATCAACAATAGCCAAATTATGGAAGGAGCCCAAATGTCCATTGACTTATGAATGGATAAGGAAGATGTGGTATATATACAGAATGGAATATTACTCAACAGTCAGAAAGAATGAAATCTTGCCATTTGCAACAATGTGGATGGAACTAGAATGTATTATGCTAAGTGAAATAAGTCAGCCAGAGAAGGAAAAATATCATATGATTTCACTTATATGCGGAATTTAAGAAAGAAAATAGATGAACATAGGGGAAGGGAAAGAAAAGATAAAAACAGAGAGGGAGGCAAACCATGAGAGACTCTTAGATACAGAGACCAAAGGGAGGATTGCTGTAGGAGCGGTGGGTGGGTGGGAGGATGGGCTCAATGGGAGATGGGCATTAAGGAGGGCACTTGTTGGGATGAGCACTGGGTGTTACATGTAAGAGGTGAATCACTAAAGTTTACTCCTGAAAACAAAAAAAGAAAAAAAAAAGGTAATTAAGGTAAAATGAGATCATAAGGGTGGGGCCCTGATCCAATAGGATTAGAGACCTCTTAAGAAGAACCAGCTCTCTTTCTCTCCCCCTCACTTGAGCACACAGTGAGGAGGCAGCTGTCTGCCAGACAGGAAGAATGCTCTCACCAGAAACCGAATCTGCTGGCACCTTGATCTTAGACTTCCCAGCCTCCAGTACTATGAGAAATAAATGTCTGTGGTTCAGACCAAACCAACCAATCAAACAAAAGCCAACAAACAACAACAACAACAACAAAAGCAGCCTTTTCCAATGTTGGACAGCTCTGGGTATTAGGAAGTTCTTCCCATGATCCTAGTTCTGCTTTCTGAAGCAGCTCTTAATATTTCCTTTTCTTTTTTTAATTTATTATCCAAGTATAATTAACATACAGTGTTATATTAGTTTCAGATGTGTAATATAGCGATTCAACAATTGTACACATTTCTCAGTGCTCATCAAGATAAGTGTACTCTTAATCTCTTTGGTCTATTACATCCATCCCACCACTCACCTCCCCTCTGGCAACCACCAGTTTGTTCTCTGTATTCAAGAGTCTATTTTTGTTGTTGTTGTTGTTTTTATTTCTTAAATTCCACACCTGGGTGAAATCGTATGGTATTTTTCTTTCTCTGACTAACTTATTTCATTTAGCATTATAGTCTCTAGGTCCATCCATGCTGTTGCAAACGCCAAGATTTCATTCTTTTTTATGGCCGAGTAATCCAATTAAAAATTGGCAGAAGACCCGAAAAGATGTTTTTCCAAAAAAAGACATAGATGGCCAACAGCTGCATGAAAAGATGCTCAACATCACTAATCATAAGACAAATTAGAACCTCAGTGAGGTATCATTTTATACCTGTCAGAATGACTAAAATAAAAAACACAAGAAATACTAAGTGTTGGCGAGAATGTGGAGAAAAAGGAACCCTAGTACAGTGTTGGTGGGAATGCAAATTGGTGCAGCCATGGTGGAAAACAGTATGGAATTTCCTCAAAAAATTAAAAATAAAATTACCATGTGATCCAGTAATTCCACTACTGGGTATTTACCCAAAGAAAATGAAAACACTAATTTGAAAAAAAAATATATGCACCCAATGTTCATTGCAGTATTATTCACAATAGCCAAAATATGGAAGCAACCTAATTGTCCATTGACAGATGAATGGATACAAAAGATGTGGTGTACGTACACAACGGAATATTACTCAACCATAAAAAAGTTCATAATATTTTCTATTTCATCTCTTTAAGTATTTACTTTTTAAAAGGTATGCAGCACAAATTTGGAATTCAAATCCTGGCATGTCTATAATACCCATACTGTTAGGTTGTAGTTTGAAATGCCATGTTAGCAATTTGGCTCTTTACCAAGAGGCACCTCTAACACCCTTGCTTTATCAATGAGTATAACATGAAAAAGCAAAATGCCTTTACTTGTTTTGAGGCTGAAGGCCATAATTTGCATGGTCGAACCACCGATTCATCTGCTGTTCCATCATCCATTTTCGAATTATTTTGAATCGTGACAGGACATTTCGGAACATGGAAATAAACCGGGTGTGCAACACCATGTCCCAGGGATAGCCATCTTCGGAGATACGGCTCATGACCCAGGAACCATGTCTGGTGCTGATAAAAACCTGGTAAGCAAAACGGAATGCTGTTGAAATCAGGGCATTGTCCCTTGTGGGAGGAATCTACTGTGTAGGTGATATATCACATATATGGCTCAGAGAAGAAGACTTACTCTGGGTTACATGGCTGATTAATGGCAGGGCTGGGAGGTAAACCTTGGCTTCCTGACTACCAGGTTTTGTTTTTTTTTTTATGATACCGCACTGTAGGAACCAACTAACCAACTAATCAGTGAGTAATGGAGCTTTTTGGTTATGTGGCTGGGGTTTTCCAATATGTCCCTCCTCCCTTCCCCCACGGTACAAGATAAGCAGAGAGCATCCCACCTGAGCAGCCTTCTTACTCAGCTCAACGGCAATATCTGAGGCCGAGTTTCCTAGTCCAATCACCAGGATGCGTTTCCCCTCAAATCCCTCTGGATGCTTGTACTGGCGGCTATGGAAATACTGGCCTTTGAACTTCTCAATACCTTCAGGGGAAGAAGAGAGAAATCCATGAACCACATACATTTCAGTAAAAGTGCATTTTCAGCTTTTCTTTTCTGGGGTCAGTTATTTATTTTACCTCTTCCCCTCTTAGGGGGGTTGCAATGTCAAGACCGATTGGCAGACTCAAAGAATTAAGTATAGAAGAAATGCTAGCATATGGCACAGGACCAAAAGAGCTGATTTCAGAGGCTGCAGCTTATATATTTATTAGAGAATAAACAAATGGCTTCAATGAATACAGCAGAGTCAGATGCTGTCTTCTCACTACCCATTATCCTATTTTTTTTTAAGTTTATTTTTTTATTTTTGAGAGGGAGAGAGGGAGAAAGAGATAGCAGGGTAGGGGCAGAGAGAGGGTGACAGAGAATCCCAAGCAGGCTTCGCACTGTCAGTGCAGTCTGATGCAGGGCTCAAATCCATGAACAGTGAGATCATTACCTGAGTCAGAGTCAGACGCTCAATCGACTGAGCTATCCCTATCCTATTTTGGATTGTATAGTGATACTTTAATATCACTTAACACATGTATTCTTTTAAATGTTATTTGACATATTATGAAGTGCTATTATTGTAGTTGTGTAATAATTAGAATAATATTTATCATTCTTATTTTGCAAAAGCAAACAAAAACGAAAATAAACTAAAAACAGGCACCTAGAAATTGAAGGATGCTTCCTACACTGCGGTAAGTCAGTAGCTCACTGGACAAACCTTTTTGAAGACAAGCCTCTCTCTGTCTTTCCCAGGAAAATATGACTTTATTAAAGTATCTGTCTTTGATCATGGGTTGCTTGAAAGAACCTTTAGATCATTAGTTTTCAAAGTGTGGTCCTTTGGCTAGCGTCATTAGCTGGAACCTGGAAACTTGTTGGAAATGCAAATTCTCAGCCTCATGACACCTTATCTACTGAGTTGGAAATACCAGAGGAGGAGCCTAGAAAGTTGTGGTTTTAAAAGCCCACCAGGTGATTCTGTTTGCTTTGGGGTAGAAGATCTTATGCCTGGCTGTATATTAAAATCACTTGAGCAACCCTTAATTGATCTAGGCCTACCTTATATCATTTGAACTTTTGGGGGTCATTAGGATGTTAGAAACTCCACAGGTGGTTTGAGTGTGAGGTCTGGACTGTGAACCACTGTATTAGACATTCCCCTGAGGGCCTTGAGAAGGAAGTATGCTCTCTGAGAGAAGGGCCTGTGAGGTACCAGGAGAGATGGATGTGGGGTTCCATTGGCTACATCCCTCTCCTTCACTCTCTCTGTGTCCATCAGTGTCCTGTAGGAGCACTTATTGCCAGGAAATCTCAATATCCCTGTCTGTAGGCATGGCTCTGAGGAAAAGTCTCCAAGGATATAACAGAGTCACAGGGTTTGGTAGGCTAGATAAAGGCCAAGGTAGGCACATGGATATAAGGGCCTTGCCAATGGAGAACCAATTTGGGTGAAAGTTCTCTGAAATCCCAGGGAAGATTTAGTGACTTTGGAGGAAGTTGGCCAAAGTCCCTGTGTCATGAAGACCCAAAGAAGTCAATGGGAACGAAGATGGCATGTGGAGCTTTTCATCTTTCTGGCTCTATCCAGATCTTAATATTATGTCCCGTTGCAGTAGCTAATTTTGCCTGTCAATCCAATCCGCATATAAAATACCTGGACGCTGTAGGGCAGCCAAATTCGTCACCTCGAAATGAGCCTCCTTGGCATGTGAATTATTTTAAGCTAGTAATTTTTAAGGAACAGAAGGCTCCTTAAAACAGAAAAACCTTTGACTTCCCCCAACTGCCTAAAAGAATTTAGACAGAGGAGCTGCTCCTGGGAGGGAGCTGTCACTGTCGATAACTACAGTATAATATGAACTAGGGGAGGTAGACAGGGAGGAACTTAGCAAAGTCTGTTTGTTAAACTTCCTCTCTGTGTCCGATTGTTTCTGGATGGGCCATCAAACAGAAGGCTTTTTCGCCTTCCTGTGAACTGACTTCCTTCCCTTTGAAGTCCTTAACCCGTGCCCCCTGCTCTTCAGCTCAGAATGGCACACAAGCCTCAATTGCCTGACTGCCTGCCTGTGGGCCTCATATTCTTACGGAGTCTCTATATGCATAATTAAATTAAACTTTTTCCTCTTAGTCTGTCTTGTCAATTTAACTCGGAGACTAGCCAAAAGAATGTGGAAGCATCGAGGAAAATTTTTCCTCCCCAGCAAGACCTACTCCAAAAAGCTGGGAATCCCCGCAGGCCTCACCTGGAAAGGAGTCCAGTGGGATGTGAGGGAGGATGTGATGGCCGCTGCAAACCATAACCGCGTCAAAGACAGCGCTTTGCTTCTTGCCGTTGCTCTCAGTAACAACCTCCCATTGGCCAGAGGATGAGAAATCTGGGTGTTTTCTCACACTGAGGACGGTTGTCTTGAACGAACACAGAGAAGGCATCATTGAGCATTCCTCTGGCATAACAGTGGCTTCATTCAGTAGTACCCTGGGAGTGGGGATGGGTAGACTCCATCTCAGTTCCATTTGAATCCATTTCAACTCACTGAAGACAGAGACGGCGAAGTGTCCCCTTCTCATTCTTATTTGGCAGGGAGCTACCAAGGATATGGTACTTTGTGCAAGAGGCCTCACTCAGCAGTGAGAACCTGTCTGTTAAGGACTGAATAAGGACTTGAGAGAGACAGACAAGTTCTGGGCAAGATACAAAACACATGTTTATTATTCAAGTGATCGCACAGTCAGTATTGATTAAGAAACTTTTATGTGTCCACCTCTGTGCAGAATCTGTGCTAGAGAAGACATCTCGTGTGAAGCACTTTGCATGGTGCCTGGCACATTGTCAGCATCCCATGAATGGTAGCTGTTCATATTAATTATTTTTAAAACAGAGTACATCATGTTAGCAATATAGTTCATGATCTCATTTGGATGAAATAATTTATGTTCATTAATTTTTTAATAGGAAATCCTTTTTTTAAGTTTATTTTTGAGAGAGAGAGAGAGAGAGAGAATCCCTAGCAGGTTCTGCACTGTCGGCACAGAGCCTGATGTGGGGCTTGAACTTACAGGCCATGAGATCATGACCTGAGCTGAAATCAAGAGTCAGATGCTTAACCCGACTGAGCCACTCAGTCACCCTCATTAATTTTTTTTTTTTTTTTAATGTAGCTCACTGGAGGTCTATGAATTTGTAAATGCACATAAAGGTTATACATCTTTGGTGTTTAAGAAACAATGTCAAGTGGAAACAAAGTTTTTCTTACTTCTAGAGTCCTGGCATGCTTCTCTTGCTTACAAGTATTTGAGTCCCATACACCTGCTTTTCAAATTTTCAGATATTTAAAAAAACGCTGGGTTGGCAATTTTTGAAGCTGTGCCAATTAAGAAAATATATAGACTATTAGTATAAAGTTTGCGAACATATTATAAAATGTCTGGGCATTGTTGGCTATGAGAAAAGATTTCAGATTTGCAGTTTAGGGTAGTATATTAGCTAAAGCACTGTGGGTTATTGCTACTAAAAATGTGCTTTGGGAACTAACACCTTCAGTGCAACTCAGGAGGCTATTAGAAATGCAACAGAGCTTTTATAGATCGAGTGGAGCCCTAATATCTTATGACTTGTACCAAGAGACTAATAATGGAAATGAGTGTTCTTAACCCCTCTCTAATCTCCAGGAATCCAACAGCAGTAATGCAATAAACAAAAGAAACAGCTCCCTTGCAACTTTAACGTGACCTTTCGGAGAACACGTAACACAAATGATATCATAAGAGGACAATATATCTGTTAAATAAATTGATAGTCAAATGGGCAAAGACCTATTAAAGCTTCTGGTACAAAAGAAATCTGTTATTCATAGGATGGTTCTGCCAGGCATTGGGGAAAACTACATCAGATACATTTTCATGGTAGTTACAAATATAGATTTCCACCACAATCAGCTACTATAAATTAATAGAATGCAAACCTGGAACAAAAATGAAATTACTGAGAAAATGAGATTTTTTTTTCTTGTGTTACAAGAAAATAAGCTCACTCACAGTTATTTATCCAGAGGTATAATTTAATTTTATTTCCTAAGCACAGTTACTAGTTTTCAGAGTGTAGGTTATTGATAAAAATCCAGCATGTATAGTGAGAATATTGTTCTTGTTGATTATTTGTTTTTGAGGGAGCACAGGAAAGGTGGTTCTAATTGTATCTAAAAATGATCCAACAAGCCTTATGTTGCCAGAGAATGTGCCATGTCTCCCCACCCCCCCAAAAAAAGACCAAAAATAGTTTCTACAGGCTTATGAAATGAATGGAGAGCTGTGAGTTTATTTCATATGTATTTCTCAGCAATTCCATTTCTACAGAGAAGATCCAAAAATGAAATAGCAGTTTGATTTTCTTCTATTCTTTCAAGGGAAATGAGGCTAGGAGTCTGCAGGGGTTATAGATATTAGCTTAAGTGCAGTTTCATGGTCAATATCATCATTATTCAAATCCTTAGTTTTAACAGGTGATTTTCCTCTTCTGCTGATGTGCATATAATCTATAATATCGGGGTTAGTGACACTACCTTTTGGGCTTTCTATCTTGCTCTTATCTTTCAGCAAAGAATTGGATTGAAATGTTTTGTTTTCTTCACTTTTTCTTAATTACCAGAGTAACTTCTCTATTTAAATGTGAGCTGAACCCATGTGGAGAAAACCATTCCCCCCAAAATACAATACCTGGAACTGAATATATTTTAGAAGATCAAACTCTCTGGCAAAAATCCTGAAATATTCCAGGAGCTTAGAATTGTGCAGGAAGTTTGGAAAGTCTTCAGGCATTGGAAAGTCACTGAAACAGGACATTTCTTTGCTGGTGTTGCTGATGACAGATTGATAGATACTCGCTCGGCCATCTTCAACATTTTCCTAAAGAAGCAAATAAAAAAAAAGTGATAATCATGTTGCGTTTAAAACGGTCTCTTGGTGTTTTACTCTTTTTCCGAGTCTAACCCTTGGGTTATGTGATCGTCTTTCACTGCTGTAGAGGGACTACAGTTACTGGGTGCTGAGGTGCTGGGTGCTGAGATGATGATGTTCCATCATCCCGTGTGAGAGGGCCTCGTTGGGGTCCTCCAGTGTTGTTCACTGGAGGGGCTATTGCCACTGGTGGATAGGAAGTGGGGACAACCCTCGTTTTGGCACATTGCAGGATATGGGGCACCTCTCTACCTGCTTAATGCCAGCCATTGTGACAATTAGCCCCATTCCGGAACTCCCTCTGGAGAGCCTATCTCCACCTTCCACCTCTTTAGGACCCAACAAACTCTGGGATACTGGTGAGGAAGTATTCTGGAGAATTGTAACTAAAATGAATACTTCTGGGAGCAGGTAGTTTTCACATCTTAGTTTGAATGCCCCAACTTCATTTTACACTTTATGGAAGCCAACCTTCCTCAAGTGCTAAAAGTGAACAGCATTAGCATCCATCACATCTTCGGCTTGAATCTAAATCTTAGCCACTATACTTTGGTAAAACCGCAGACAGCCCATGCTATGGTTGAGTTTATAGTTTCCTCTAAGCGCTGTGCATACTGATAATGTTCTTTATGTTAAATTATGTAAGAGCGAAGTGTGGTGATTCAATGTCCCTGAAATCGGCATGTTATCAAAGAGGCTTGCTCAAGAAAATTTAAAAGGTGCCACCCAGGAACTCCTCAATTAATGCTTCTGCAGACTAAGGCATAATTCAGGCAAACAGTAGTTGTTATTATGATGCAACGTTAGGGTGCAATGTAATGAAATGGAAAAGTTGCAGGAACTCGTGAATTAATTGGAATAGGTTACTCAGTGATACAGAAACAGCACTCTGTCGTTTCCACAGAATAGTAAATAAAGGAAAGTAAATATTGAACTCTAATCCTGCCACCATAATAACTCAGTTGTGCATGTTTCTCTCTCATCATTATTCATGAAGAATTGTTACTTTCCTGCCAAACCTTTAGATCCAGCCTCCTTAAATCTTTGGCAGCACTGAAAGAGGCAGCCTGGACTAGCTGAAGGAATCTGGTTGTTGGAGTTAGACACGGCTTTGAATCCGTCTCTCTTTAGACTGTGTGGCCCGGACCAGTCAGTGCAGTGAGGTTCAGTCTTCTCATCTATAAAATGGGCAGCTACTGGATGCTCAACAGTGTTGTTAATGTCTGTGTTATTAAGGAAGCTACGAGCTTCAGCAAAGCTGTTTGTTAAAACTCCCCATTCACCGCAGTACATGAAAGGCACTGAGGGTAGCTTTTCTAGCAGCAAGATAACCGACACAGGCACACTCACCATCACACCTGAGTTTTCTGCACAAGAGGTTGGATTTGATTTCAAAGACTTAAAGAAGAAGAAACTGTGGGACCTTTCCTCTTTTATCAGCAAAGCTCTTTATATGCATTGGGCCTCACTGTGTCCTAATTTCAGGATTATCAGTACGAATATGAGTTACCAAAGCTAAAACAATGTTTGTGTTCAGATCATGTCATTTAAGAGTGGTATATAGAATGCTTGCTAACTAAGTCTACATTTCTGAGGATCCATCTCCCTCATGCATTCCTTCTATCTCTCCTCATCCATCCATCCATCCATCCATCCATCCATCCATCCATCCACAATTCATGCCTACTATAGGTCAGGAGCCAAATGCCTTTTTGAATGTGAACAATGTATTTACCTTTCCTAGTCTGGAATCAGGGCTCAGATTGTACCGTTATTTCAGTTTCAAATGGCTTGATAAAAGCTAGTCAGCTTAGGGTCAGCCAGCTTTCTAGGTGATTACAGTTTGGTGTGATGTTCACTGTATGTAAGTGCTTGAATGTCAAGGGAGTTTGCGTTAGAATATGAAGTGGTTTCTGCCTCATACACAAGGATACAACGACCCTGAACTCTGGATCAATAAATCATTTTAATTTTCAAACACTAGCTTCAAATTGTATACGACTAGGGTCAAACTGATATTTCTGGATGTTTCAGCGTGGTCAAGTACAATGTCCTTGGTAAGACTAAATGTCTGACTTTCTTATCCAGCCAAATTCTCAAACTTGGAAATGTAGTTGACCCTTGAACAACATAGGTTTGAACTGCATGGCTCCATTTATACATAGGTATTTTATAGTACAGTACTTATGATTTTCTTAATAATATTTTCTTTTCTTTAGCTTGCTTTAGTGTAAGGATATAGTATATAATACATACAACATACAAGATATGTGTTAATCGACTGTTTATGCTATCACTAAGGCTTCTGGTCAATAGTAGGCTATTAGTAGTTATGTTCTAGGGCAGCAAAAAATTTGTTTTAAAGTTTATTTATTTATTTTAAGGGAGACTGTGTATACTGGAGGGGCAGAGAGAGGAGAGAAGGAGAATCCCAAGTAGGCTCTGCACTGTCAGTGCAAGGAGCCTGATGTGGGGCTTGAACTCAGGAACCCGTGAGATCATAAGCTGAGCCAAAGTCAAGAGTGGGATGCTTAACTGACTGAGCCACCTAGGTGCCTCAAAGGAGGAGCCAAAATTTATACACCGATTTTTGACTGTGAGGGAGTCAGTGCCCCAACCCCCATGATGTTCAAGGGTCAACTGTGTTTCATGAAGCAAAGAGATACCAATTATTTTTTCCTCAAGATCAGATAATTTTGTAAGTGGCACAGAGGAAATGTGAGAGCTCTGAAGTCAAACTGGATTGATGGTCTGACTCTACCACCTTTAATGGCTTTTTAGCCATGGGCAAGTTACGTAAGTCAGTTTCCTCATTTTCTCCTGTAAAATGGGGTTCATTAATAATTCCAACACCGATCAATTGTTATCAAGCTGAGATTAGGTAAAGTGCTTAGCACAATGCCTGTCTCTAAGTGCCCAACACATGTCTGCCTCGATTGTTACTATTATAGGTCACGAGGATTAATCTTACTAAACTAGTCATAGTTTGACTAGTTTGACTCTTGAAAAAGCTAAACTAAGATTGTTATAATGTAGCCAACATGCTGGTTTTTTCACGTGCCAATACAGTGGCTTTCAAATGTGGTTGGCTCCTCCGTCAGGTCAATTTTAAGGGGCTCTGGAGTCATGAGAAGGACTGCTTGTGATGTCTGAACCCCTACAGAAGTTTCAGAGCCAGGGCAAGACTCTCCTCTGGGAATTCTACTGGTGTCAGCAATTGTCAGCAATCGATGATGACATCACAAGTTTTTCCCTGAAGATCAAGTAATAATCTTTATTATGGTTGATTGGAATACAGCTGTTAAAAAAAAAGCTTTGTTTCTATGTTGGCTTCCTTCTGTGTTGGCTGAGGCAGATGTCTATGTGTTTAGACGAATCTGGGTAAAACCCTTTGCTGATGGTTGAGAAGGGAGAATGATTCTTATTAATAAACAAATAACATATCAAGTATGTCTCCTGTCCACAGGCCCTGAGCTTTGAGTTAGGGACTAAATGCAAACAGGACACAGAGTTTCTGTCTCCAGGGAGCTTGTTATTACATTGAATAAAAAGGCATTTGGTGGCACAAAAACAGACAATCAGATCAATGGAACAGAATAGAGAACCCAGAAATGGACCCACAAACGTATGGCCAACTAATAATCTTGGACAAAGCAGGAAAGAATATCCAGTGGAATAAAGACAGTCTCTTCAGCAAGTGGTGCTGGGAAAACTGGACAGCAACATGCAGAAAAATGAACCTGGACCACTTTCTTACACCAGACACAAAAATAAACTCAAAATGGATGAAAGACCTAAACATAAGACAGGAAGCCATCAAAATCCTGGAGGAGAAAGTGGCAAAAACCTCTTTGACCTCTGCCGCAGCAACTTCTTACTCAACACATCTCCGGAGGCAAGGGAAACAAAAGCAAAAATGAACTATGGGGACCTCATCAAAATAAAAAGCTTCTGCACAGTGAAGGAAACAATCAGCAAAACTAAAAGGCAACTGACGGAATGGGAGAAGATATTTGCAAACGACATATCAGATAAAGGGTTAGTATTCAAGATCAGTAAAGAACTTTATGAAACTCAACACCCAAAAAACAAATAATCCAGTGAAGAAATGGGCAAAAGACATGAATAGACACTTCTCCAAAGAAGACATCCAGATGGCCAACTGACACATGAAAAGATGCTCAACTTCACTCATCATCAGGGAAATAGAAATTAAAACCACAATGAGATACCACCTCACACCTGTCAGAGTGGGTAACATTAACAACTCAGGCAATAACAGATGTTGGCGAGGATGCAGAGAAAGAGGATCTCTTTGGCACTGCTGGTGGGAATGCAAACTGGTACAGCCACTATGGAAAACAGTATGGAGGTTTCTCAAAAAATTAAAAATAGAATTACCCTATGACCCAGCAATTGAACTATTAGGTATTTATCCAAAGGACACAGGTGTGCTGTTTCGAAGGGGCACATGCACCGCAATGTTTATAGCAGTGCTATTGACAATAGCCAAAGTATGGTAAGAGCCCAAGTGTCCATCAACAGATGAATGGATAAAGAAGATGTGGCATATATATACAATGGAGTAGTAGTCGGCAATCAAAAAGAATGAAATCTTGCCATTTGCAACTACATGGATGGAACTAGAGGGTATTATGCTAATTGAATTAGAGAAAGACAAATATCATATGACTTCACTCATATGAAGACTTTAATATATACAAAACAGATGCACATAGGGGAAGGGAAGCAAAAATAATACAAAAACAGGGAGGGGGACAAAACATGAGAGACTCTTAAATATAGGGAGCAGAAGGTTGCTGGATAGGTTGTGAGGGGACGATGGGCTAAATGGGTAGGGACATTAAGAAATCTACTCCTCAAATCATTGTTGTACTATATGCCAACTAACTTGGACATAAATTTAAAAAAATTATATATATATATATACATACATATATATACATATATATACATATATACATACATATATATACATGTATATACATACATATATATACATACATATGTATATACATATATATACATACATATGTATATACATATACATATATATATATAAACATTTACATATATATATATATATATATATATATATATATATATATATATAAAGGCATTTGGGCTCTGAGGATGGAAGAATGGAGACAGAATAAGATGAGAAGCTTTCCTCTCAGCCAAGACAAAGACAGGGAGACACAGCTTTCAAAACATATAAATGTAACTCCTATTTATTTAAAATAGAAATAGTACCTAAAAATGATATTTAAGCACAAATACTGATAGTCTGAATTTCCTAGCAGATAGAATTTGCTACGATTTGCCTGTTTAAGAGAAATGGTCATATGATAAAGTATTTTCCTAATGTAGAATTTTCTGAATGTCAGAAGACTATATAGCAAAATAAAATTAGTTCAGAGAGCCCTGATTTAGAATTTACGATCTTTTGATCATAGATTAGACTGAAGTTTATCTTCCACTGTGTAAGAATAAAAAGGTTGCAAAAACTAAGTTTAAGGAAGATTATAATGGTAATATTTAACCTACTAAAGGGAGCAAACTTATACAGTGAAAATAGATTCAACTTATTATAAATGTGAGTTACAAACACTTATAAATTAGTCATTTTCATTGTGATACATTAGCATATTGACCTCGACCAGTAAATATTTGTTCTCTTGGCTAGTTGCTCTAAGCAGTTGGAAATAATAAAATTGTATTTCTTAAAAAATTTCTACCACTCTCCAAATTTTCACTCTTTCCGATGGAACTTATAGCTCTCTGTTCCATTGCTTGAAATAAGTACAACTGAAACTATTTTTACGTTCTTGTCCTACAGTTATGGGAAAAATTGTGGTTCCCAAATGCCATTCATGGGTTATTGCATGATAAGACTTCAGGAGAGCTTTGAAAAACATAAACTCTGAGCAGGTCTGGTTTGGGTCCATTCATGTGTATTTAAAACATGCTTCCCCAGCTGGGGTGCCTGGGTGGCTCAGTCCCTTAAGTGTTGGACTCTTGGTTTCTGCTAGGGTCATGACCTCATGGTTTGTGAGTTGGAGCCCCAAATCGGGCTCTGTGCTGACAGCAAGGAGCCTTCTTGGGATTCTCTCCCCCTCTCTCTTCTCCCCTGCTCATGCTCTCTCTCCCCCTCTGTCTCAAAATAAATACACTTATATAAAAAAAGTGCTCCCCAGCTGATTCTTATGCACATGAATGTTGGCAGCCACCGTCTTTATTAGACCGTTACTGCATTCTGCTATCCCTCTAGTAGGTTGGTACCTCCCTAGATCTCTGGCTTTGCTCACTGATAGTGACCCCCATTTAAACTCCCTGACTCCAATATTGCCTACTTTCTTTACTGCCTTCACGGTAAAAAGTATACTTGTTGGAATGGGACACACGTTCTTCATGATGAGACCCTGACTATTCTCTCCAGCTTCATCAATTTCTATTCACCCACCTGCCTCCTTTGTTCTAGCTGCATCACGTGACTTTATCTTCTCTAAGTGTGTCAGGTTTCTCAAGCTCCTTTGCACATGCCATTTACTCTGCCTAGAGCACTGCCTAGAACACAGGCCTGATCTCTGCTTATTGTCAAGACAAATGAAAGCATCTCGTCGTGTAGGAAGCTTGCCCTATTCTCTACCGCATGAGGTTCTGTGCTTTCCATAACACTTAGAGTAATGGCCCTTATAAAATTGCACTCTGATATGGATTTGCTTTAGTATTTCCTCTTCTGAACTATGAGCCCTTAGCCTGCAGGGACTGTGCATTTGTGCCTGTTTAGTACTGTGAAAATTAGTAACAGTAAACGTCACTAAAATGGAGTTGGGAAGTTTTGGCCCTATCACTCATAGTCAATTGCAGACCCGACAGGAAGAGATGGATTTGACCTTGCACATGGACACTACTTTATTCTTCCATTTGGAGGAAGAGACACTTTCCTCACCTCCCCCCACCCCCCCGCAACAGCTCAGCCAATGAGAAGCCACCATACCTCAAACCCCAAGTTTATTCCAATGGGCTTTTAGTTTATAACAGCCTTCCCAACTTACCGTTTCTCCTTTAAAAAGCATTCCTTTACTTTGTTCCCTGGATTGCGCACAATTTTGCCACAGCTTGTTTGTCCCAGACTGCGATTCTCTTCTATTCCTCAATAAATCTGTCTTTTGCTGGTAAAATGACTGTCAGTTTTTAAGGTTAACGGTACCTAGTATATGCTGGGGACATGCATGGTGCAAGATGAGCTAATATGTTTGGTGAAAGAATGAAAGAATATGTAATGTTAACTAGAAGCATTTTACCATCACTGCAAATAGGGCTTAATGATAGTAAAATGGACAGTCAGTGGTATAGTGGGAATGAGTACTTGGTTTTGCTAGTCGTATGCTGTAAACTTTTTTCCTTTCTTCACACGTAAACATTACTTTAAAAATATTGTGGCAAGTTAACCAATATATATCTTGAACTACTTGTGAACAGACTTAATTGAGACCCATCCATAGTATTTTATATTTCACTGCCTGGAGAGTTACAAATATCTAACATGTTAAATTTGGTTATTAATAAATTTGCATTAATTGGGCAGCAAGGTACAAAAACCTAAGTTATATTGAATTACCCTGCGATAGATTCTTGGGATAAGCTTACCTAAGAGAATGCCTGGAAGTAAAACAAAGGGAAGGCGGTTATCTCTTCTGGAGAGGAAATGGCTGTTCGTTCTAAACCAGCAAAGAGGAGCAGAATTTGCCACCCTCGACTATGTCTGTTTGGCATGGGGAGTATTTTAAACTGGTTATTTTTTAAGAAACAGCAGACATAGGTGAGGCTTTGAAAACTGAGTAGAAGTTACCTTTCTGTGAGAGATATTTACTTGCATAAGGGAAATCTCTTGCTTTTATAAGGGTGTCTCTCTCGCTGTACCAAGATGAAGGGGATGAGTCAGTCTCTAGAAACTCTTATCAAAGAAGAAGGCAATGGCTTAAATCTACACAACAACCTCCCTCTGACTACTTTTCCTGGGTTACCTCTTGGAACTGACTTCCTACCCTCAACATCTTCTCATGTCTTTAACTAAAGGTGGTCTTTAAGGTGATGGCCATTTCGGGGAGTTACTCAGTTTTCCTGAGTCTCTCCCAGGTATACAAGATATATACATGTTATTAAATATTTGTTTCTTTTCCCCCCGTTACTCTGTCATATAGCAATTAAATTATTAGACCTGTTACCCTGTCATAGATCAATTAAATTATTAGACCAGCCAAAGAACCTAGAAGGGAAGAAGGGAAAACTTTTCTGCCCCTACATTAGTCTTGTATAATGTTAAACTTCAAGTGCACAGAATGTGCTGTTAAAAAGAATAAGCCAATCGACACAAAAGAGAGTTTGTGGTGCACAGGAAAGATAGGAGTGCAGTATAGAGATAGATGGTGCCACCTGGGAAGTTCCATTTGGTGATGTCCCAAGTGTCTGTTTCATATTTTTATCTTCCTAGTTTTAACATTTAAGTCAAAAACATTGACGGAGACAAATACAGGTGATCAAATTTGAGTATGCCCCAAGTAGAGAACCGAAAGAGCTGAGTAAGGATAGACAGAATTGAAATTTCAAATGAATATTTCTTGACCAAAGATAAAACCAACTAAATGCAGTTGGACATGCCCAAATGTGAACTCCTGTAAGTAGAATTAACAATTCAGTTTCAGTGGAACCTGGGTGGCTCAGTTGGTTGTGTGTCTGACTTCGGCTTAGGTCATGACCTGCGGTTCGTGAGTTCAAGCCCCACGTTGGGCTCTGTGCTGACGGCTCAGAGCCTGGAGTCCGCTTTGGATTCTGTGTCTTCTTCTCTCTCTGCCCCTTTCCACTCATGCTCTTTCTCTCTCTCTCTCTCAAAAATAAGTAAACGTAAAAAAAAAGACAATTCAGTTTCATAAGGGTAGAATAATAGTGACCTGGATCATCAGTGCTTCAAATAGAAAAGATCCAGAACTTTGATTGATCCTAAGCTCAGTATAAATGACTGGAGTTATTTGAGACAAAGCATGATGGAGAGCCTATATGTATTTAATCTCAATATTGTGGCTAGTTCTAAGATCTAACACCTACTATTTATTTAGTCACTATGGGAAAGCCACTTACCCTTGGTTTTCTTATATTTAAGTTGAAATTAATAACAAATAATGTAGGAGAGTATTGTGAGTATAAAATGAGATAATCCCTATCAAAATAATTATATGAGTGATAGCTTTAATTTTGCAAATGCAGAAAAAGCTAATGCAGCATTAAATTGTTTTAGCAAAGGTAGACTGTCTGTCCAGGCTTACTGAAACATAAGTCATGCTGGGCAATTGTTAGACCAATTGATTATAAATTCTTCAAGGGGATTTATCCCCATTGTCTAAAGCAGTGCCAAGCACCTCTTTGGTTCTGAAAAAATATATATGTTGGAAAAACAAATTGGTTTAGAATATTGGATCTTGTGTGAGTCACATTTTAAGAGGGAAACTGGTATTTCAGATTGAATCTAGAGGAAGGATGGAGAGACATTTAGAGAGTATTATATGAAGATTAAAACAATTGAGTATTTGTAGCTGGGAAAAGATCTATTTATAACCAAATGTAAAACAAACAAACAAACAAAAATGCGATATATGTTGGTAACTTTCCTGTGAACACTGGTATTAGGAACAATGAAGGAGGTAGAGAAGGTTAGTGGCTAAAGGCAGATCATGCTTTCCTCTCTTGACACCTCAGTAAGATTATTAAGTGTGCAGGCTCAGAAATCTTACAGACCTTCATTTTTGTGCCTTTCCCACTACCTATGTTCCCCTGGAGAAATTGTTCATTCCAAAACTCAGCTTCTTCTTGGTATGTCCATGAGGATAATCATAATACCTACTGAAGGATCTCAGGACAGACCCTCTTCCCCCCAAAACGTGCCACTTGGGCATGTGGATTATTTTGAACTGAAGGCACTTGAGACCTTATGGGCTCAAGAGAAACTTTTGTCCTCCCTTTACTGTACACAAGAATCTAAACTGAGGGTCTTTCCCAGAATAAGGGTTATTAACAGAGATAAATTTTATGTGAGTGACCCATCTGAATGACAGAGCAAGCATCCATTCTTATTGCCGTGTGAAGGACATTCCTTTCCTTTAAAGTCCCAGAACCTACCCGCTTCTCCTTATTTTAGAACGACGTACATACCTCATTTTCCCTGTCTTTGGAATTTCTATGTCTATGTGGATTCCTCAGGAACATCTATTAACTTTGATTTTCTCCTGTTAGTCTGTCTTATGTCAATTTGATGCTTAGTCCAGTTAGAAGGACTTTTGAGGGGGCAGGAATTCTTGCTCCCTGACACTGCTTTTTAGGAGTATTATGAAGAAAAAAAATAAGATGATGCATGGAAAGTACTTTTCCATTGCTGGAAAAGTGCTAAAAATAGGTTCATGATGCACCCCGCCCATGTTGCAAAGCTGCCACTAAGGGGTGCTGGAGAACCTTCTGGAAAAATCCAGCACCTTCCGAGCAGGGCATGGGGCAATGATTCTTAAATTTTGTTTTAACTTGTCAGCACTAAATATGTTAAGTGATCTTAGAAGGACTATGTGTAAATATAGAAATTAATGAATAAACTATTTTCAAAATTGATTCTTGATGGTAGAGTAGCAAAGAGGTGAAGCTTCCTCCAGAGTGGGTGCGGTAGCTCCCAGCATCCTTTTTGGTGCCTCCTCCCTTTGGCAATCAGTCTGTTGGTAATCAAGACCCTCACGTGGCCTCACTGGCCACTTGGGATATTTTGCATACTGTATATTTAACACTGCAGGGAGATTACTTGTCTTCTTTGGGTTGAGAAAATTGTTTGTTTCTCTATTGGACATAGTTTTGAGAGTTTTGAAATGTGATGTTGTTAAAGGTTTCAGGAAATTATATACTTCACCATTTTATATCTAATGAGGTTTAATTAATTCAAATTTTAATCTAATTTTTCTTTTCTAACCCATAGGAAGGTATCTCTAATTCTGAAATGCTAAACACTGGCAACTGGGATTAGGACAGCAGGAAAAGTATTTGGGGGCAGGAAGAAACCTTCTTGGAATTCATCAAGTCATATTTTTGACAGACCACGTAAAAATAACTCTTACGGCTTCTATCACCAAATTGATGATAATCAAATAAGGGACATTGGCTTTTTTATTTTTTTTTAACGTTTATTTTTTGTTTATTTTGAGAGAGAGAGAGAGAGAGTGCAAGCAGGGGAAGGGCAGAAAGAGTGGGAGACAGAATCCAAAGCAGACTCTGCACCATCGACACAGAACAAGATGCAGGGCTTGAGCTCACGAATCCATGAGATCATGACCTGAGCCAAAGTCAGGAGTCGATCACTTAACCGACTGAGCTGCCCAGGCACCCCTGGACATTTGGCTTTTAGATATTAAGTCCCAGATCAGGTAATAAGACACTGACAAATTTATATTTAATAATAAATTTGTTATAACTTCACATTTATTCTTTAGATTAAAAATCTCCCGGGTGGGGGGGGGGGGCACCCAAATGGAACCTAGAGTGAACCTAGAGTGAACAAAAATAATATATCTTTGGTTAAGACAGGAATCACCACCTTATTATATCACCCTCTCAGGAAAAGCTATAATGTTTCTTTTTTTTTTCTTTAATCATTTTAGAGTTGGGGGGGGAAAGCAGCAGAAGGATGGAGAGACAGAATATTAAGCAGGCTCCACGTTCAGCATGGATCTCAACACGGGCCTCAACACGGGGCTCGATCCCATTACCCTTGATCATGACCCTGGGATCATGACCTGAGCAAAATCAAGAGTCCGGCACTCAACCAACTGAGCCAGCTGGGTGCCCCAGGAAAAGCTGTTTCTAATGACCAGTTGTTAATAAGAAATGAATGTGATTCAAACTGTTTTTCCAGTTTCCTCTCTGCAAGTTACCTGTCCTATATAAGGATCAATATCTCCATCATTAGCTCTGATTATGTTTGCATAGTTGAATGAATAGATTTTTATTTGGTATTTGTGCAATTTTCTTGCTAAATTTGTCTCATCGTAAGATTCATTGGAGACTCCTGTTAAAAACAGATTCCCCTCCTCAGAAGATTTTGGTTTAATAAGTCTGGGTTGGTGTTAAGTATCTTTAAAAAACCCTCTAGGTATGTCTTATAGTCATACACATTTGAGAAGCCCCAGGTTAAAAAATCCACTTTGGCATAAAATTCAGTTCGAACTCGCAAAGCACAAGAGCTAGATGTCTGTGCCTTCCCCCTAACTGGTCAGCTTGTAGGCAGAGCCCTTTTGATGGTCTCTGCTAATATCAGAGTCTGCTTTTATTTTTTAAAAAATGTTTTAACATTTATTTATTATTGAGAGACAGGGAGAGATGGAGCATGAGCATGGGAGGGGGCAGACAGAGGAGGAGACACAGAATCGGAAGCAGGATCCAGGCTCTGAGCTGTCAGCACAGAGCCCAACGTGGGGCTCGAACTCACAAACCGTGAGATCATGACCTGAGCTGAAGTCGGACACTAAACCGGCTGAGACACCCAGGTGCCCCTATTTTTATTTGAGAGAGAGAGAGAGAGCAAGCCAGAAAGAGGGGCAGAGAGAGAGAGAGAGAGAGAGAGAGAGAGAGAGAGAGAGAATTTTAAGCAATTTTAAGTTGCTGAGCATGGAGCCACATGTGGGGCTTGATCCCATGACCCTGGGATCATGACCTGAGCCAAAATCAAGAGTTGGTCGCTCAACTGACTGAGCCACCCAACTGCACCTTGGAGTCTGCTTTGAGTGTATTCAAGCCTTTTGCTTCTGTTTAGAGTGTTCGCAACTGTTCACTCCCTCACTTAGATGCACCTGATACACAATCCTAAAGTTGTTGCTCAGGAGTTCTGAGCTAGCACTTCTGTTTAAACTTTCTGAGAAAAAAATGCAAGTTAGGGCATGGTTATAAGTAGGGGGCTAGCCTGTTTAGAAGTCATAGAGACCTGGGTTTGAATGCCAATTCCAGCTATGTGACCACGACCAAGTTACTTAATCTCCCTCAGTTTCTGTTTGATTGTCTGTAAAATATGTAGCTATTGGAGCTGACATTTATTGTGCTCTAATTTCTTTACATAAATTATCTCCCTTAATCTTCAAAACAACACTGTGGAGCGATTACACTTTTAGATTATTATCCCCATTATACAGCTGAGAAGGCTAAGACACAGGGATGCCAAGAGCTTGCTCAAGATCTCACACTGAGGAGGTGGCAAGCTAGTATTTAAAATCAAAACACTGTGGGAAGGGATAATTATGAATCTCTGCAGTTGTCTATGTATCTGTTTAAATTTTATATAAATTCTGATGAGTGGAGAGCATTATCAATATTTAGGTTTGGCTAATAGAATGAACTCAATGAATGTGTTTAACAATACCTTTAAAGCGTTTCCCAGAAGTTACCCTAGAGTGTCATCAGTAATGCTAAGCAAACAGACATGATTTGTCAGAGAAAAGGAAAGTCAGCACACTCTGAAAAAGCACTTGCTCAGTGTTTGGAATAGACATGGCCTCTTGAAAAGAATTCCTGTCACTTCTATTTTGTAAAATGTCCTCCAACATTAGTATGTTGCTTTGAGAATCACTAGAACGTGGGCTGCGAGACAGTTGCAGGATCCATAAGAAAAGGTCCTTTATGTGCCTGGGTTGGCCATCTGGGTTAGGAGAGTCATGACCTGGGAGAGATGACAGCCTATTTCTATAGCTCCTGTGTAGCTGCATGAAATAGGTCTGATCAAAGTCGCTTAGGAGATCCCTCAACAAGGCCCCTCTGCAGCTGTGAGTTACTCTGCGAAAGCAGTAGAGTCTGCTCAAGAGAAAAAAAAAAGATGTCACTTACTTTGAACCTCCACAGCCCTCCAATGTCTTCAGTCCGCTCAAAGCAAGTGGGTTCCAGTCCCTCATCCACACAGCACTTCAGTGAGACCAGGCCGCTGACTCCAGCTCCAATCACTGCCACCTTCTTTGCCATGGTCTCCTGTCGAGGAATTGATCAATCAATGCTGCTTCACTGGTAAGAGAGTCCTTGCAGTGTGGTCAGTAATCAGCTTTCAATAACGCGGTAGCACTGGCAATATACTAAGCAGCACTAATTGAATAAAATTCCTCATTAGTCAAATCCCAGACTCCTCGTCCCCTTCCTGGTAAGAAACCAAGTTGTTTTCCCAGACTTGGCTACAGAGTTTGTCTAGTATTTAAAAGCAACCCATTTAACAATGCCAAACAATTTAATAATATAGCATTAGGTATAGGAGCCAAGTTTCATGACATAATTTAGCGTGCTGAACTTTTCCTTTTCAGCTACTATCCCCAGCTGTGATTACCCTTACCTTCGTTTTGCCTTTTGGTGCTGTCTCCTTGACACAATGGTTTTTTTTATGTTGGTTGTGGGCTGGGAAGCAGTCAGAAGTGTTCTAGTTGGAGGAGGCTGTGAGGAGTGGGAGGAGCTTCTCACTCCTTCAGCATTTTGCAACCTGAAACTCTCAGGACTTTGTTAGGAGTTCTGAAATTAAGCAAGAGGCTTATATTTCGAGGTCCAGGGTAATGATCTTCACCGTAACACCATTATATACTTACGCATATCATACACATAGTATAAAATTCCTTTTTAGAATGGATGTGACCAATGGTCATTAGCAAAGTAGCAAACCTGGATAAATTAAAAGCAGTTAAAATTATCCCTAAGCCCTCTGTATAGAGATAATTATAACCAACGTGGACATTTTGGTGTATCTTTCCAGATATTTGTATGTATACACATAGACGCACATTCCACAAAAGTGGAATGGCACTCTAAGTATAATTTCCAATTTGATTTTTTACTTTTCAGTATGGCAATACCTTTATACGTATAGCAGCATTTTAAAAATATTTATTTATTTATTTATTTATTTATTTATTTATTTATTTACATTCAAGGTAGTTAGCAAATAGTGCAACATTGATTTCAGGAGTAGATTCTAGTGATTCATCCCTTATGTATAACACCCAGTGCTCATCCCAGCAAGTGTCTTCCTTAATGCCCCTTACCCATTTAGCCCTTCCCCCCTCCCACAACCCCTCCAGCAACCTTCTGTTTATTCTCTATATTTACGAGTCTCTTATGTTTTGTCCCCCTCCCTGATTTTATATTATTTTTGCTTCCCTTCCCTTAGAGATCTTCTTAAAAGTGAAGATATGGATTTAATAGCTATGGGATAGGCCTGAAATTATTTTTAACAAGCTTCCAGGTAAGGCCAATGTTGCAAGTCCTTGGATTACATTTGAGTTGCAAGTATCTACTATGTTTTGCCAAGTTGCCTTTCAAGAAGCAGATACACTTGAATAGTATTTCACCTTTATAAAATGTTTTAATGTGTAAACAACTTTCACACAGATTAATTCATTTTGATTAGTTTAGAACCATAGGCATTAGCATCCATCCTTGTTTTATGGACATGGGAACAGGCTTAGCTTGGCTACTGGGAAGTTTAAGAATAACCAGGATGATAATGAGCATAAAACCTTGTCACATACAGAGCCACTGAAGAAACTTTTGATATTTAACCTAGAGGGTATATGTACATGATAATTGACTGCAAAAGGCTGTTATATGGAAATGTTTATATAAGTCTATTTTGGATGGACATAAAAGTCTATCTAGGACCAAGTATGTGAATGTTACAGAAAAGGTGAATTTGCCCCAGAATAAGGAAGACCTTCTGGCTAACAATGGTGTATAAATATGGACCATACTGTTTTCTAAAATAGCGAATTCCCTATCATGGCAAGTATTCAAACAGAAGTTAGGTAGCCGCTTGTTAGAAGACAATAGGAGGATTCATGAAGGCAGGGCATTAGAGTGAAGTAAGGTTGTCACTAACTGTAATATTCACGGGTCTGAGATCTGAGATTTTATCTTTATCAATTAGAATTTTATTATAGGTACAAAGTTGTTGAGAAGACTTTATTTTTTTTTAATTCAAAAAATGTTTTATTTATTTTTGAGAGAGAGAGAGAGAGAGAGAGAGAGAGAGAGAGAGAGAGAATGCTAGCAGAAGAAGGGCAGAGAGGGGGACAGAGGATCCAAAGCGGACTGTGTGCTGAGAGCAAACAGCCTGATGCAGGGCTTGGACTCACAAACCGTGAGATCATGACCTGAGCTGAAGTTGGAGGCCTAACCGGCTAAACCACCCAGGTGCCCTGAGAAGACTTTAGATTGGATTTGCAAGTATGACTGAGGCTGTTGGCACTATATCACCCATCCACATGGTTTGGGCCTTGCAGTCACTCCCCTCGGACATTGCTAGAAGAGTTCAAGCTCCCTTCATTATGGTCACTCCCATGCAAACAAGGTGTATATCATCTGTGGTATCTCTTCCTCCTTCAATTTTAACTTTCTGTTTTATGTTTCAACTGAAAATTTCTTCTTAAAACCATGCTTCTTAGGCAACACAATAAGCCACCTAGACCTAACAGACATATACGGAACACTCTACCCAACAAAAACAGCATATGTATTCTTTACAAGTGCACATGGGACATTTTCCAGAACAGAGTATGTGTTAGGCACCCATTAAGTCTCAATAGATTTAAGAAGGTAGATACGATACAAAGTATCTTCTCTAACCACAACAGAATGAATTTAGAAATCGATAACAAACAAAAGTGGAAAACTCACAAAATTGTTGAAATCAACACAGTTTAAACAATGGCTCAAAGAAGAAATAGCAAGGGAAACTGAATATACTTACAGACAAATGAAAATAAAAACATAATGTAACAAAACTTATGGGACAGAGCAGAAGTAGTGCTAAGGGGAAATTTATAGCTATAGATACTAACGTTACCAAACAAGAAAGATTTCAAATCAATAACCTAACTTTACAAATTAAGGAAGTAGAAAAAAGAAGAACAAACTAAACCCAAAGTTAGTGGAAGGAAGGAAATAATAAAGATTAAGCAGAGATAAATGAACTATAAATGAAAAATGAGAATGTAAAACAACCGAGAAAAACCAATGAACACAAAATTTGGTTCTTTGAAAAGATCAACAAAATTAACAGCTAGATAGACTCATAAAGAAAAAGAAAGACACAGAGAGAAAACTCAAATTACTAAAATCAAAAATGAAACTGGGGACATTACTATCTATTTCACAGAAACAGAAAATTGTAAGGTACTACTATGAACAATTGTATGCAAAAAAATGAGGTAACCTAGATGAAATGGACACATTCCTAGAAACAAAAAAGCTACCAAGACTATATCACAAAGAATAGACAACCCAAATCTAATTCAAGGAGATTAAATAAAAAACTGAAAATGTCTCAACAAAGAAAAGCCTGGAACTTGATGGCTTCATTGGTGAATTCTACCAAACACTTAAAGAACTAATCCAATCCTTCTCAAACTTTCCCAAAAAATTGAAGAGGAGGGAGCACTTCATAATTCATTCTATGAGGCCAGAATTACCCTGATACCAAAGTCAAAGACACTACAAAAAAGAGGAAACTATAGATAAATATTCTTTATGAACATTGATGCAAAGATCCTAAATAAAAAACTAGCAAACAGAATTTAGCAGCATATTAAAAGGATTATACTCCATGATTAAGTGGGATTTATTCCTGAAATGCAGGGATGGTTCAACATATGAAAATTGATCAGTGTAATAAACCACATCAAAAAAAGTGAAGGAAAAAACCTTCACATGATCATTTCAGTTGATGCAGAAAGATTATTTGACAAAATTCAACACTGGTTTATGATAAAAACACTCAATGAGATAGGAATAAAATGGAAACTACCCCCACATAAGAAAAGCCATATATGAAAAACCTACAACAAACATAATACTCAACTGTGAAAGACTGAAAGCTTTTCCTCTAAGATCAGGAACAAGGAAAGGATGCCTGTTTTCACCACTACTATTTAATCTAGTACTGGAAGTCCTAGTGAGGGCAATTAGTCAAGAAAAAGAAATAAAAGGCATCTGATAGGAAAAAAGTAAAGTTATTTCTCTTTGCAAATGATATGATCTTACATATAAAAAATCCTAAAGACTCCATAGAGAAGCTGTTAGAACTAATAAATGAATTCAGCAAGTAGCAGGATACAAAGTCAACACACAAGAATAGATTGTATTTCTATATACAGTGAGCCATCTGAAAAGGAAATTACAAAAATAATTTACTTTATAATAGCATCAAAAAGAATAAAATAATGAATTAACCAAGGAGATGAAAAACTTGTACAATGAAAACTATAACACATTGCTGAAAGAAATTAAAGAAGACACAAATAAGTGGAAACACATCCAATGTTCATGGATTGGGAAGATTTATATTGGTAAATTCCAATATTATCCTAAACAATCTGAAGATTCACTTCAATTACTATAAAAATTCCAATAATGTGTTTTTTTCAGAAATAGAAAAATTCATCCTAAAATTTATATGGAATCTCAAGGGATCCTGAATAGCCGAAACAATCTTGAAAAAGAACAAAACTGGAGGACTTACATGTCCTGATTTAAAAACTACTACAAGTCTACAATAATCAAAGCAGCATGGTATTGGCATAAAGACAGACATACAGACCAATGGAATAGAAGAGAGAGTCCAGAAATAAACCATTGAATATATGATCACATGAATTTTGACAAGGATGTGAAGTCCATTCAATGGGGGAAAGGAAAGTCTTTTCAACAAATGGTGTTGGGAAAACTGGATATCCATATGCAAAAGAATCAAGTTAGATCCTTATTTAACACCATATATAAAAATTAACTCAAAATGGATCAAGGAATTATACATAAGATATAAAACAATGAAACTCTTAGATGGAAACATAGGACAAAATCTTCACAACATTGGTGTTGGCAATGATTTCTTGGATATGACACCAAAGGCACAGGCAATGAAAGAAAACAGACAAATTGGACTTCATAAAAATTAAAAATTTTTGCATGTCAGGAGATACTGTCTACAGAGTAAAAAGGCAACCCACAGAATGAGAGAAAATATTTGCGAATCTTGTATCTGGTAAAGGATTAATATCCAGAATATATACAGACTCCTAAAACTCAACAACAAAACACACAAAACCTAATTAAAAAATGGGAAGGACTTCATCAGACACTCCCCCAAAGAAAATCTATGGATGGCCGATAAGCACATAAAAAAAAAGCCCATCATCAGTAATTATTAGGGAAATGCAAGTCAAAACTATGATGAGATACCCTCTCACAACCAGTAGGATGGCTACTATCAAAAAACCCCAGAAAACAGCCAGTGTTGGTGAGGATGTGGAGAAATTGGAACTCTTGTGAACTGTTGGTGGAAATGTAAAATGGTGTAGTCATTGTGGAAAACAGTATGGAGCCTCCTCAAAAAATTTAAAATAGAATTACCATACAACCTAGTAACTCTACTTCTAGGTATATAACCCAAAGATTTGAAAGTAGGGTCTCGAAGAGATATTTGTTCACCCATGTTCACAGCAGCATTGTTTACAATAGCTAAAACATGGAAGCAACTCATGTGTCCATTGGATGATGAATGGATAAACAAAATGTGATATATATATATGTGTGTATATATATATGTATATACATATATATGGATATAAAGTGTGTATATATATAGTGATATGAGGTATATATATAATGCATATATCAAATGGAATATATATTATATTAAACTGGAATATAATATATGTAATATATATAATGGAATATTAAAATGGAATATAATATATATATATAATGGAATATTATCTAGTCTTAATAGGAAAGAAATTCTGCAATATGCTACAATATGAAAGAACCTTGAGGACATTATGCTAGGTGAAATAAACCAGTCACAAAAAGACATATATGAGTCCACCTATATGAAGTATTTAGAGCAGTCAAATCATCAAGACAGAAGATAAGTGGGGGTTGCTGGGGGCTGGAGGGGAGAGAGAATGAAGAGTTACAGAATTTCAGATTTACAAAGTGAAAAGTGCTGTGGATGGTGGTGATGGCCACACGATGTGAATGTACTTGATAGCACTGAACTGTACGCTTAAAAATAGCTAAGATGGTAAATTTTATGTTATGTTTATTTTAACTCATGAAGCAAAAACAAAGACAAAAGCTAAACCATGTCTCACTCCTTGAGGACAGCAATTACTGAGCCAGGAGGACAAGTTCTCTCATTAAGTGACTCCAGACTTAGGCAAATGACAAGCAAAACTAGTTTTATTGTCCCTTGACTATGACTCAGTTTTTTCTGTCTGAGTGAACACATCTGTGTCTCCTGTGTGATGTATATAGTCCCATCACTTCTGTGTGTTCTGTATTTTCTGAGGCAGGTCCAATAAGGAAATGTTCCATGGATCAGATTTTTGTTGTTGTTGTTGTTGTTGTTGTTTTTAAGTTTATTTATTTTTGAGGAAGAGAAAGTGATAGTGTATACGCATATGGGGAAGGGGCAGAGAGAGAGGGAGACACAGATTCCGAAGCAGGTTCCAGGCTCTGAGCTGTCAGCACAGAGCCCAACATGGGACTCGAACTCACGAACTGTGAGATCATGACCTGGGCCAAAGTCAGATGCTCAACTGACTGAGCTACCCAGGCGCTCCTGGGATCAGATTTTTTAAAAATAGTTTCATATGATATATAATTTAGCCATTTAAAATATGCAAATTAATAGTTTTTAGTATATTCACAGAGTTGTGTAACCATTACCTCGAGCAAATTTAGAACATTTTTATCAGTCCCCAAAGAACTGTACCCATTAGCAATCACTCAAACACCCTTGGTCACAGGCAACCACTAATTTGTTTTTACTTTCCCTTGCTATAGATTTTCCAACTCTGAACATTCCATAAAAATGGAATCATGTATGTTTTGTGTGTGTGTGTGTGTGTGTGTGTGTGTGTGTGTGTGTGTGTGACTGGCTTCTTTCACTTTAGCATAACATTTTCAAGGTTCATCCATTTTTAGCATGTATCAGTGCTTCTTTTTATTGATGAATAATATTTCATTGTATAGTTACCGCAGCTTATTTATCCATTCATCTGTTGATGGACATTTAGGTTGCTTTTACTTTTTAGCTATCATGAATATTGCTGCTATATGCATTCATGTGCAAGACTTTGCTTATCTCTGGGCCAGATTTTGATGAAGTTTCTGGAAGGTGGAATTAGGATGGGATCATCTTGATAAGCCAGAGTAGAAGCCATGGCCTAGAACACACAGGAAAAGGATGGAGCAGGGATGGGAGGTATCCTTAACAATGAAGGCTATGAAACCACTCTCCTACCTATTATTTATTAATAACCAAGCCTTGTTAAGCAATGCTTCATTGTTACAACAATCTTATGAGTGAATAAATCCTGTTACCTGCATTTTATGAGAGAGAAAGCAGATACACAGAATTAACTAAAATGCTGGAAATCATGCAACAAGGAGGCCTTTGAATCCAGGCCATCTAAGTCCTCGTTCGATCACTGAACCAAACTACAAGCCCTAAACTCTGCTGTGGTCAGTGTGGGGAGTGGAGTAGATTGTGGGACATTGATCAAGGAAATTAATTCAATGAAAGCCTATGTAACAGCTGAGCTGGTTCTTCTTCATGTTTCTACCGGTCACCTTCCAGCATTGAGCCTGGGACCAGCGGTATTTGCTTCAGGGTTAATTCTAATTGATGAAGCAAAAATCAAAAGCCTGTTTATTCTCACAGTCCATTGTATCCCAGCACTCTTCCTAGACTTCATTCCCACATAACTTTTTGCCATTTCCTCAAACAGCCTTTTGCAGAGTCCCATAGGTATTTCTTCTGAAAAACATACTCTGACATTTTAATTGGAATGCTCTATTTCATTTGATCTATAAGTCTTCCATTTTACCATTTGTATTCTATTTGCCTCACCTATTCTGTTTTTCTTTTTGTCCTCTTGTGCTTACTCTCCAATTAATGAAATGTATTTATCCTTCTTCCCCCATTAACTCATTTGTTGAGTTGTCTTTTGCTATTCTGTTAGGAGTTTCTTAGGGTTCACAGTATACATCCTGGGCTTCATAAAGTTCAAAATATATTTGAATTCTTACCACATCCGAGACAATGAAAGGTCTACATAGTACTTAAATTTATTCACTACCCTCATACCTTTTGTAGTACTACTGTCATATATATTTAATTCTTCATATATGCAATACCTCATTAGACATTTTGGTTGTGGCTTCCTGCCATCAATATTCATTTAAACTTACACACATATTTACCTATTCATTCCTTAGTATTTCCATGCTTCAATCTGGGATCATTTTTATTTGCCCAAAGAACTTTGATTTTCCGTTAGTGTGGGTCTGCTGGTAACTATCTCAGATTCTTTCTCTATTTTTTAATGAATTATTTTACTTTCATTTTTTAAAATTTTATTTAAAATTTTTTTTAAATTTATATCCAAATTAGCATATAGTGCAACAGTGATTTTAGGAGTAGATTCCTTAGTGCCCCTCACCCATTTAGCCCATCCCCCCTCCCACAACCCCTCCAGTAACCCTCTGTTTGTTCTCCATATTTAAGAGTTTCTTACATTTTGTCCCCCTCCCTGTTTTTATATTTATATGCTTTTATATTTTTGTAATATGGAATGTAATATGCAATATATGTTTATGTATTTTTGTTTCCCTTCCCTTATGTTCATCTGTTTTGTCTCTTAAAGTCCTCATATGAGTGAAGTCATATGATTTTTGTCTTTCTCTGACTGACTAATTTCACTTAGCATTATACCCTCCAGTTCCATCCACGTAGTTGCAAATGGCAAGATTTCGTTCTTTTTGATTGCAGAGTAATACTCCATTGTATGTACATACCACATCTTCTTTATCCATTCATCCATCGATGGACATTTGGGCTCTTTCCATACTTTGGCTATTGTTGATAGTGCTGCTATAAACATGGGGGTGCATGTGTCCCTTCAAAACAGCACACCTGTATTCCATGGATAAATACCTAACAGTGCAATTTCTGGGTCGTCGGGTAGTTCTATTTTTAGTTTTTCGAGGAACCTATGTACTGTTTTTCAGAGTGGCTGCACCAGCTTGCATTCCCATATTTTACTTTCGTTTTTGAAGGACATTTTCATAAGGTATAGAATTCTGGATTGGCAGTATCAGCATCCTCCCAGCACTTAGAAAAAATTATTTTATTGCTTTCTGAATTCCATCATTTTGATTGGGAAGTCTCCTTTTGATTTGCCTGTTGATGATCTTAAAATATTTTATTTGTATTTGGTTTTCATCAGTTTTATTTCCAGGTCCATAGAGTATCTCTCTGGGTGCTCTGGAAGGCAGTTAGGCTGGGTTTGGCTCACTAAAATCTTTTGATTAGTCTCAAAGACTCTGGATATTTTCAGTCTCCCTTCCTCTTGGAACTTTAATTTTTACCTCCTTAGCTCTTTGGGGTTTTCAAAAATCCAGCCTCTCATTTCTTTTTATTTTTTTAAAGTTTATTTGTGTATTTATTTTGAGAGAGAGAGAAAGTGGGGGAGGGGCATAGAGAGGGAGAGAGAATCCTAAGCAGGCTCTGCACTGTCATTGTGGAGACTGATACAGAGTTTGAACTCGTGAACCATGAGATCATCACCTGAGTCAAAACCCAGAGTTGGACGCTCAACCTACTGAGCCACCCGGGTGCCCCCAGCATCTTGGTTTCTACTTTCTAAATGGTACATGCCTCAAACACACAGTGAAGCTGACTGTCTGGCTCACCCTCAGTGAGCTCTCCTTTTTTCCAGGTCTTGGTTTTTGCTGTCTTGGTAGCTCCCCAATACTTTTTAAACAAATATTAAAAAAAAAGTTTTATACTGTATTTCTAGTTGTTAGTGGGAAGACTGGCATAGAATAAGCTAATCAGTCATAGCTGGAAGACTTCAGTGAATTTCAGCTATTTCTGATAGTTTCCTAGATTTCATATAGGTCCAGAAAAAAAAAATCATTTAGTTTCTTCTGCTCTGTACATCTTGCCAACATTCTATTGCTGAAGGCCTTGTGAGAGAATGCCTTCTTGGCATAGCTCTTCCTCTTTGCCCAACTTTGTATGTGCCCTCACTCTGAGACCACTTTGCCCTAAATCCTAAATTGTACTGCAAAGATGGAGATGTAATTTTTTAATGCTGATAAATACATTACAAAATATTTAAGACATATAAAAAGTATAATATGAGTACACTCGTGTACTTACCTCCCAGTTGAAGCCTTCTTTGTGCCCTGCTTGATTTTATCCCTTTCCATGCCTGTCAAAGGTACCCAGGCTCTTGAATTTATTATCTTTTTTGGTGTGTTTCTTTATACTTTTGCTATAGATGCATAACTCAAACATTATACTATCAGAAAAATGTATCATGCCACGTAAATGCTTGAGCAACTTGTGTTTCTGCTCAACACTATCTTTGTGAGATCTATGTTTTCTAAATCTAAAAACCTTTATTTAATTCCTTGATATAAATATATTGCAATTCATTTAATTCTTCTCCACTGATGAATATTTATATTTTTTTTCAATTTTTTTCTATGACAAACAATCTCGGAGTCCTTCACCACACTGACTCTTTGCTTAGCTTCTACCAGAGGCTAATCTCAGAGTCCAGAACTGGCCACCTCCAAAACCCGGAGAGAAAATCACCACTGCCCAACTCATTTGCTTCCTGAGAATTATCCCTTTCTCAGTACAACTGACAATAAGAACTTAATACTATTCTTGGAAAATTCATGCCCATAAAGAAGGGTATCTTCTATCTTCACGATTTGAACAAACCATAATACTAGAAGGACCATATAGTAAATAACAGTAGACTGTTAGAATGGCGGTAGAGCTATCCCAAAGCTGGAGTTTTGGAGTTCGACACCATGTGGGCAACCCTGACAGTTGGGGCATATTGTGCCACTGAGACCAGTATCTTTCTATTTTACTCTTTCCTCCCAGGGAAGGACTGCCTGAATGTTCCTTTTTGCTGTATTCTCATTTCTACATTTGTATACTGGAGACCGAATCATAAATAAACAGAAGGTCACATAATCGCCCAACAACTGGTTGTAAGCCTAGGTTGGTCTAGCTCCAGATTTATGAAAAAAATCAAAACAAAGCAAAGCAAACCCCAATGCCAAACATTTCACTAGTTCCAAAGGGTCATAGCTTTGCTAAAACACCCAATTTTTATTTCTAAACAAAACATTTAATCCTACAAATACAGTTGAATATAGGTGAAATGATTTGTGTACAAAATTATTCATTGAAGAAGCACGGAAGAACATTGAAAACAATCAAAATGCCCATAGAAGACTGATTCAAGAAATCACATTGAATAGTATGCAGTTTTTAAAAGGTTCTCTGTATACATAGTGCCAAGGTATATTATTAAGCACAAAAACAAGGTATAGAACAGTGTATATATTTTGCTGTACTTTGTCTAAAACAAGGGCAAATAAGAAAGTACATTTTAATTTTCCCATACTCTCATAAATAAACTATGCAAAATTATTCAGGACATTAATAAAAGTGACTACCTGAGGGGACCAGGGAGAGGGTGGGAACTAAAAAGAAGGGAATCGGGACCTGGGCAAATAGAAGTCATGGGTGAAAATAAGATTTTTCACTTTTTATTTTAAAGTTTTTGAACCATGAAAATATATAATTATTATAACAAAATAAGCACACACAAGCACAACACTTGTTATTAGTCCATGATCAAAACAACATCTTCATTTGGGTGACTTCCTCCAGGCTTGCCTTAGTAAGGTGTGAACACTTGTCTTGCAGGGTCATTGCTGAAACAATAGGGTGATGAAGTAAAAGCCAAAGGGAACAGAGAGGGAGTGTTTGTCTCAAAAGGCAAATGATAGTCCCCATTCAGGAAGACAGAAGATCTATCAAAATAGATAGTTTTTTCAGTTTCAAAATAGTCCGAGTTGTAGTCTTGGCAGAACACTTGTTACAAATAAATGGTAATGATTGATCACCTCGTTTGGAATGCCCAGCGTCCATTTCCATCTATCAAACTCCTACCCGTCTTTGGGGTCTTCGCTGATCATCCCAGCCAGAGGCTGGAACTTACTGTTGCTACCGTTGAAGTGTAACCTGCACAACCTGATATACAGTACCTGTTATGCTGCTCCTTTACAACTAATCACCAACCCCAGCTGTTTCTTTTTTTTTTTTTTTTTTTTTTTTTTTTGGCCCGGGCTGAGAAAGAGCCTTTTATTTACTTTTATATACAGAAAAGTCACCTGTGCCCACTCAGCCCAGTTTGGTGGCCAATTCTTTAGCCTTTGCCTTTTCCAGCTTGGCGATGCGAGCCACCGACTTGGGACCCAGGACGTTGCCTCCCCAGTGGCGGCGGATCTCATCGTATCTGTCGTTGTAATTGGTTCTGACGGCTTCCACCAGCTTAGCCAGAGCTCCTTTGTCTTCCGAGTTAACCTGTGTGAAGGCGACAGTGGTGCAGGTCTTCCTGTGGACCAGTCGCCCCAGCCTGGCCTTCCCCTTGATGATGCAGTAGGGAACCCCCATCTTCCGACACAGGGCAGGCAGGAAGACAACCAGCTCGATAGGATCCACATCGTGTGCGATCACCACCAGCTGAGCCTTCTTGTTTTCCACCAAGGTGGTGACGGTGTTAACCCCAGCTCGAAGGACAGGGGGCCTCTTTGTGGGGACATCCCCTTTGCCAGCAGCCTTCTTCTCAGCCCGGGCCAGCAATCTCTGCTTCTTCTCTTGCTTGGTCTCCGGCCTGTATTTGTGGGCCAGCTTGAGCAGCTGAGTGGCTGTTTGGCGGTCCAAGGCCTGGGTGAACTGGTTAATCGCAGGAGGCACTTTGAGACGTTTATAGAGAATAGCCCTTTGCCGCTGCAGTCGGATGTAGCGGGGCCACTTGACAAAGCGCGTGAGGTCCCTTTTGGGCTGGATGTCCTGTCCGATGCCAAAGTTCTTGGGCCTTTTCTCAAACAGGGGGTTGACCACCTTCTTGGCCTCCTGCTTCTTCACAACAGCAGGGGCCGGGGCCACCTTCTTCCCCTTGGCCTTCTTCCCTTTCGGCATCTTGGAAGGCTGGAGAGGAGAGCAACCCCAGCTGTTTCTATCAATTTAGTTTGTCTCAAGGTTGTCCTCTTATCTCCGTTATTCCTGCTACTATCATAAGTTGGATTGTCATCACTTCAAACTGAAAGTCTCGATTGTCTCCCTACTCTCCGTCTTAGCCCATCCCACCAACCACCTTAGCCACCTCCCACCCCTACAGATTCATTCTTCACACTACAGGTGTACTTGAGAAAACTCCAGGCTAAATATGGTGGATTGAAACATATATTTTTTTCTCTCTGCTACCTTTTGAAACCTCACACAAATGAGAATAAAAAATAAAAAAGTCATAAACTTAAAGGATATAGAAAATCAGAGAGGAGATTAAAGTAGAGAAGAAATATCAGCACATTTTCTGAAGACAGGAAGTGAGCTGATGAGTCATCAGAAATGAGAGTTAACACTGAGCTTGCAAGGGGGATGCTAACATGTAAAGGTGAATTTACACCAGATGAAGTCAGGGGGTGGTGGTTTAGGGACTGGAGACATCAGGAACTGCAAAGGTATCAGTAAAAAGACACAACATGAGTGGCTGAAAGTTTGTTTATGGAACAGATATTTCTTACTTCCATGTTGCACAACCACCAGACTGACCTTCCTTCATCTTGGATGGATAACTGGAGGTTTGATCTTTGTAGAAATTGAATTGATGAAGTTCCAGACCTGGAAATTTGAAAAGACCCCAAACCAGGCATTGCACCATGAAATTTCAAAACTGCAGGGATTAAAAAGAAAGCTCCATCACCTTCTAGAAAAAGAAATACAAGTCACGTTTAAAGGACAAAGAATGGAAATGACAATGGGCTTTTATAATACAATAGTAGAAGGCAATGAGGCAATGACTTCAAAAGTCTAAGATAATTTGATTTTAGGCTTGTGATTTTATATCTAGCTGAACTACTTACTAATCAAGTGTGAGGATGACACATGAGAGATATGAAATACACTGTTTAATGGCTATCCAAGAGCTTCCAAGTTCATTTTTCCCATTCTGCCTTGGCTGGGAAAGATGATTATTTCAGATGCCCTTGCACTTAGGAGTCACCATGCATTTTCAATTCTGGCCAAGGAGACATAAATAGAACTTTTCCAGTGGATCTCTGGGAAAGGATTTTGTTGTCCTTCCTTCCTTCCTTCCTTCCTTCCTTCCTTCCTTCCTTCCTTCCTTCCTTCCTTCCTTCCTTCCTTCCCTCCTTCCTTCCTTTTTCCTCTCCTTCCCTCCTTCCTCTCTGTTCCTTCCTTCCTTCCTCCCTTCCTTCCTTTTTCCCTTCCTTCCCTCCCTCCCTCCCTCAATCCCTCCCTCACACCTATCTAGCTATCTACCTATCTATCCATCTATCTAGACATAGCATAACCTTCATCTTCTTTATTTTTATGATATTGAGATGTCTTATTAGATTCCTCATTTAATGGTGTCCTCTTCTGAAGGAATAGAAAAGTTCAGGTATTTAACAGTTTGCTTGTTTGTTTAATTATGGTAGAGGGGTTAGGAGTCCTCCAAATTCTGTGGTTCTTTTCTGTCTTACAGGACTCTCCATTTTACCTTTTCTTTTTTTCTTCTTTTTATTTTACAACGGACTTTCCAAAGTGCCTATCTTCTTTTCTTTTCTCCCCTAGAGCTATGCATTTCAAGGACTGTCTCATTGACTGCAGTCAGTATGTTTATGCCACGCACCCCCCCCCTTCATATTGTGCCAATCCTTTTAAATGGTGTCTAGTTCTTCAAACTCCTAGATTTGAAATTCCTTCACAGTAGTCTGTGCTCTGACCTGCCTTGATGCCTTTTTTTTTTTTAAAAATATTTTCTAGTGTATGTAGCCCCTTTCGCTAGCTTCCCTTTCTTTTCTTCCATGAGGTTTTTCTTGGCCAACCTCTACCCGATCTTGCAATAGAATGAGGTGGGTGGCCAAGTGAGAGATGATACACTGTAATTTGGTGAGTTTTCTCTTTAATTCCAGTTATTTTGCAGCTTTGGCACTCTGTCTTCAAGTTATACTGAGGAGCATGTTTCAAATCATTTGATGAGGAGATCCAGCAGGATGGGTCACTGTACAGCCATCACTGTCCTCAAGTAGTCTAGAGTTTTTGCTGATATATGTACTTGTGTATATGTATTCATTTAGATAATAAATTCTTGGGAGACAGGATCTAGTTATTTTTTTCCTTCCTAGCACAATGTACTAGTTGCTAAATGGTTCTCTTATTCAAAGTCAATGAAATGGTCTCTTAACTATTAGGATGCCTTAAGGGTTGTTGATATATTCCTACTAGTTTTGAATTTAAGGCAAAGAGGCTGACTAGTAGTTGCCTTTCATTAGTCTTAGTGAAAACTAATGAAAAGTTAGAATAATGATTAATTTTCAAATAAATGCAGTATGATTACTTCCATAGGTGGCAAGAACCTTGGAGCAGGGATACTTCTTTGCAAAGAGATCATTATTTATAATTGCCATAATTCTTATTTTTGAGGATTTTGTGTTGCAATAGCACATGATTAGTCTGTTTTCTTAATTAGGGTAAGTGTTCTTCACTGAAAGAGTGTTCACTTTATTCATTTGCTTTTCAAACTTAAAAACGAAAGTCATCATTGGCACAAATCAATGTTAGCTCACACTCTGTGACATTGTGCATTCTACATGGAGATTGAGTGAGATTTATGGAGGACTATTACCTTTATAAAACCTCTCAGAAAAGCAGGTGCTGAATTCCTTTTTGGTGCTCATTCTTTTAGCTGTCCTCACTATCAGGAAGTTCTTTAGTATGTTGAACTGAATCCTTCACGTTAACAACAATACCTCCAATAAGAAAACAAACATACTTGAATTTTTGCTGGTTATCTTTTCTGCAGACACATCCATAACTCTTAATCCTACTATATTTGTGTCATTTAAAGTTATATAGTTTAACTCTAAAAGTCAAAGATAATTTTTGGCCTGTTCTTAAATATTCTGAGATTATAGCTGGGATTATAGCTTGTACTTTATTCCATGAGAATATTTCATGGGTAGAATACTTAAGAATATTTCATGGGTAGAAATTAAGGTGGGGCATAAAGCTGGTCCACTGGTATAACTTCTGAATGAGGAGCTATTTTTAAAAAAATGATTTTAAAAAAATGATATGTCTATTTACTTAGTAAATATTTATTGAGTACAGAGTGTGGACCATGTATTGCACATACTTGTACCATTGGACAAATTGTTGCACAAAGTCTTTCAAGAATGTACTTAAACAAACAAGAAATTGTTTATAATAGCACATTGTCATGGGAATGTGATTGCTTCCAAATATTAAAGCATTTTGTACTTTATAATAGTTAAAGCTGTCTGTTATAATTTTGTTGATAGTATTAAAATTCATGAAACTCCGCTTTTATAGATAAAATAAAGGGACACTTCAGCCATAACTTTTTTGGAATTATCACAACTTCAGAACTGTTGAAAATAAGGCCTAGATTTTCACAATGCTTTTTAACTCATCTTTGTATTTCTACTCTTGCCCACTTAGAATAAATTCTCCACCCTGATGCCAGATTATTTTCTCATATTATTAATTTAATTTATACCACTTCCCTGGTTAAAAGCCCCCACTGGTCTGGCATTAAATTTTTTGAGTCTTCTAATATTTGTTAAAAATATTTTAGATCTGGGTCACCTGGGTGGCTTAGTCAGTTGAGCATTCGACTCTTGATTTTGGCTCAGGTCATGATCTCAGGGTCGTGGGATTGAGCCCCGCATTGGGCTCTGTGCTGAGCACAGAGCCTGCTTGAGATTCTGTCTGTCTGTCTGTCTCTCCCTCTGTCCCTTTCTCCCACTTGCATGCACTCTGTCTTAAAAAAAATATTTTAGATCCATTGCATTTTGTCGAGTGTAACATGTTTATAGAACAAAGGAATATTATATACATGTAAATGAAACAGTGAATCTGACCAACAATAAGCCCTGTCACAACCAGATATTTATTTTTTTAATGTTTATATATTTATTTTGAGAGAGAGAGAGCAGGGGAGGGGCAGAAGGAGAGGGAGAGAATCCCAAGCAGGCTCCACACTGTCAGCACAGAGCCCAATACCAGGAGTAGGCGTGGGGGTGGGGAGCTCAAACTCAGGAACCATGAGATCATTAACCTGAGCTGAAATCAAAAGTCAGATGCTTAACTGCCTGAACCACCCAGGCACCCCCTGTCACAACCAGATATTTAAAAGGAATGCAAACACCTCCGTAAGTTATGAGCTTTAAGATAAACAGAGACCCAGAATTATATCTAGAAAAGAAATGTGGAGAAAACCCCTAAATTTTAGAACAAAATCCAAGCTTAACCATGGTCTTCTTGGCAGTAAGCTTTAGAAAGAAGGAAAAGCGACTACAATTTTCCTCTTTGTTGTGCCATTTCTCTTAGTTGAAAAATGCTTCTTTGGGGGCTCTTTTCACCTTTTGAGACTGCCTTTGATTTCCCCAGACAGGACACAGTTATGAGACGTGTGGAAATGTGCAAAGGTAGTTGCTATGGAGTGATTCACAAACATAGACATTAAGGATCTGGTTATGCTTCTTTTTATACAAGGTAAGGAAGGGTAGTCAGTCTAAGCAGAAGACAGTTGAATGAGTTTGGACCACTGTAGTTCAATGTAAGAGGTAAACTTTAAATTGCACAAGGATTTCAGTTATCATTAACTTGTGGCTTTAAAAAACGCTCCCCTTAGTATTTATTGTGCCATCAACTATTTTCTTTTTACTAAAAGCCACATTAGGACATTGCATTCAGTTACGTCTTTGTTGATTTGCAAGGTATCATATTACCAGGTTGTGGTCTTATCTCTTTAAAGAAATTGGTAGACACATCCCAGCATGTCATGTACATAGAGCTGCTCTTGGTCTCTGTAGCAGCATGCTGGTAACTCGATCTCTTCGTTCCAGATCTTCTCCTCAAAGCTCAGATACTTGCTAGATCTTCAGAAGGAGAATCTCTCTTCCACCAGAGGGTCCTGTTTTCTTCTCCAGACTCTCCCTTGCCTTTCCCCTCCAACTCCCCCTGAAGTCATGAAGGATTTCTGCTGCTTCTTCAAATGTGCCCTGCTTGTTCATAGCTCCAGAACTTTGCAGACAGGGCTCTCTCAGTAGGGATGATTCCCTTTATTCCCTTCTGTGACCCTTTTTTTGTTCACTTCCTTTACTGATTTTCTTCTGAGGACTGTATGTTTTCCTGGATCATTTCTTCTGACCCATTGATCTGTGTGTTCATTCATACTCATAGCACATTCACAATATTGTATCTTTATACTATGTTTAGACACCTGACAAAGCATTTCCCCCCCTACTTTTGTCTTCCTCGAAATTTTCTAGACTCCTTTTTCTCACGAATTCTTACAGATAGATTTTGAAACTGTCATGTTAATGAGCAATTTTTGGGTTTACTAACTCCTTGACACTCCTTTTCCTGTATTCCAGCATATTATTGTCTCCCGGTTTTCCCTTCCACGGTTACCAGTTATTTCTTTTTTTGGTCTCCTTTTACTTTTCCGGCTGGGGTTCTCTCATTTTCTTTTCATTCTCCTACATCTCCTTCCTAGCTGATTTAATCCATATCTATGGCTCTGTTGACCTTAAAAGTAAAACAGTTTACTAGAGGAATGGGTTTATTCAGAGATAGCAGAGGATCTACAGTTTGGAACATGCCAGGTATAGCAAAAGCCATAAGGCAAGTCTGCAGAAAGAAGCAGGAGAACATTCTCTTTTAGAGTGAGGGCGGGGGTGGGGGGTGTTGGGAGGAGTTGTTGTAAACAAGAAATCCATTGGAGCAAACTGAGAGTTCCAAGGGTAGTGGCTTTTCATTGGCTGAGTTGTGCGAGTATCTCATTGGCTGGGTTGTTACTGGGGGAGGAGGAAAACGTTTCTTCCTCCTCCCCTAGTAGCAAAGTAGACTTTTTCTTTTTTTTTTTTTTTCTTTTTAAATGTTTTTATTTATTTATTTATTTATTTATTTATTTATTTATTTTTTTGGGGACAGAGAGAGACATAGCATGAACGGGGGAGGGGCAGAGAGAGAGGGAGACACAGAATCGGAAACAGGCTCCAGGCTCCGAGCCATCGGCCCAGAGCCTGACGCGGGGCTCGAACTCACGGACCGCGAGATCGTGACCTGGCTGAAGTCGGACGCTTAACCGACTGCGCCACCCAGGCGCCCCTTTATTTATTTTTTTGAAGGGGAGAGAGAGAGAGAGAGAGAGAGAGAGAGAGAGAGAGAGAGAGAGGCAGAGCATGAGCGGGGGAGGAGCAGAGAGAGAGGGAGACCTAGAACCCAAAGCAGGCTCCAGGCTCTGAGCTGTCAGCACAGGGTCCGACGCGGGGCTCGAACTCACGGATTGTAAGATCATGACCTGAGCCCAATGAAGTCGGTCGCTTAACCAACTGAGCCACCCAGGCACCCTGCAAAGTAGACTTTTTCCTGTTGGGTCTGTGAAGGACTAGGTCTGTGAAGGGCTGCAATGAGTGGTAGGATGTGAGAGCTCCCTGTTCCAGCCTCCATGACTCCATTTTATTTTATTTTATTTTTTTAATGTTTATTTATTTTTGAGAGAGAGGATGCAAGTGGGGGAGGGGCTGAGAGAGAAGGGGACAGAGGATCTGAAGCAGCTTGTACGTTGACGGCAGAGAGCCCCACGTGTGGCTCAAGGGCAGGAACTGTGAGATCATGATCTGACCTGAAATCAGGACCTGGACACTTAACAGACTGAGCCACCCACTCACCCCATAGTTTGTCTTTTCATTCTCTTAATGCTGTCTTTTAAAAAATAGAAATTCTTGGGGCGCCTGGGTGGCGCAGTCGGTTAAGCGTCCGACTTCGGCCAGGTCACGATCTCGCGGTCCGTGAGTTCGAGCCCCGCGTCAGGCTCTGGGCCGATGGCTCGGAGCCTGGAGCCTGTTTCCGATTCTGTGTCTCCCTCTCTCTCTGCCCCTCCCCCGTTCATGCTCTGTCTCTCTCTGTCCCAAAAATAAATAAAAAACGTTGAAAAAAAAAATTAAAAAAAAAAAATAGAAATTCTTAATTTTGATAAAGCCTAATTTATACATTTTTTTGGATTTTACATTTGATATTGTCTAAGACTTCTTTGCCTAACTGAAAGATCTTCTCTTATGTTTTCTTCCAGAAGTTTCATAAGATTTAGGTTTTTAAAATTTAATTTAATTTTTAATTTTTACTTTTGGGGGCGGGGAGGGACAGAGGGAGAGGGAAAGAGAGTCTTAAGCAGGCTTTGAACTGAGTGTGGAGGCTCCATCCACACCCCTACATGGGGTTCGATCTCACAACCGTGAGATCATGACCTGAGCCAAAATCAAGAGTCAGATGCTTAACCAACTGAGCCACTCAGGTGCCCGAATAGTTTTAGGTTTTACATTTAGTTCTAGGATCCATTTTGAGTTAATTTTTGTATAGGATGCAAAGTATTGATTGAATTTTTTTCATATATATATATATCCAATTGTTCTAGTACCATCTGTTGAAAAGACCATTGTATCTTTATTGAATTCCCTTAGATAAAATGAACTAATTACTTAGAAGACACATACTACCAAAGATCTCTCAAGAAGAAACACATGACCTGAGTAGCCCTATATCTATTAAAGAACTTGAATTTGTAGTTTAAAAACTTTTACACAAAGAACTTTTGGTCAAGATGGCTTCACTGGTGAATTTTACCAAATATTTAAGAAAGCAATAATGCAAATGATAGACAAACTCTTCCAGAAAATTTAAGAGGAAGAATACTCTCCTATTCATTCTATGGGACTGTCATTACATTGATACAAACCAAGACAAAATATTACAAAAAAAAAACCAAACAGATAAATATCCATCATGCAAAAATCCTAATTAGGAATAGAAGGAAGCTTCCTCAACTTAATAAAGGGTATTTATGAAATATCTATAGCTAACATCATACTTAGTGGTAAAAGACTCAATGCTTTATTCCTAAGATCAGGAACAAGGCAAGGATGTCTCATCTCACCACTTCTATTCAATATTATACTGGAGTTTCAGTGCAATAAGTCAAGAAAAAGATAAAAGACATCCAAGATGAAATTGGAGAAGTAAAGCTATCTTTATTTTTAGACAATGTGATTATTTACGTAGGAAGCATTATGGAATCTACAAAAAAGTTACAGATGATTCAACAAAAGAACAAATGATCGCATTTCTATATGTTAGCAATAAACAACAGGAAATTAAAAAATGTTAAACTACCATTTATCATAACATCCAAAAATATGGAATACTTAGGATAAATCTGACCTAAGATGGGTAAGATCTATACACAAAAAACTACAAAACACTGCTGAGTGCAATTAAAGGTCTAAGTAAATGGAAAGATATACCATGTCATGGGTTGAAAGATTCAACATTGTTGTGATGTCATCTCTGCCTATGATGAAACACCCTTAAGAAATTTATTAAACTTTGTTCATCCTGCAAACCTGTGCTCACTCTCCTTCATCCCCCTTCTTCCTCATCTCAAGCATCTCCAAATTTGCCCATTCAGCATGTGAAAAGCCTTTTTAGAGTATAGATTCTCATCAGAAAAGGAAAGCCCGAGTATTTTCCATTTTTTTTTTTTAGCCTTTGAGTCAAATGGGCCAGAATTAATTTTTACATCTGCAGGAAAGCAAAGAGCAGCTCTGAGATTTTATGTATGCATATGTGTATATACCTATAATTAAGCTACATACATATCTGAATAATTAAACTTCTAGGCTAAACTCTGAGATGTAAAGGACTTTCTCATTAATAAAATGTAAGCCAAACGGCTAGCAAAAGCACTGAGAATGAAAGAATTCTGAGCAAATTATAAAAGTGTTGGGGTCTCTGAGCTTTCCCTACAGCTCTCATCCTGGTTGGCTTTACTGTCCTGTCCCATTGGGTCAGGATGGCATTTCTGGCTCCATCCCACTTCCCTGGTCCCATCAGTCGAAACTGGTATGGGCTGCAGGGACCAAAGTACACCTCCAAGGCCAGCTGGGGGTCAGTCAGGAAGAGCCATGGTATGTTAGGCTTGGCTCCTATGAAGGAGCCCAGCTCGTCCATGTACGTGATGTAATCTGTCTGCAAAGTCTGGCTCTGGCCAAACCTGAGGAAAGAAAAGAACATATGGGAATGAGGGGCACAGTAAATAAAGCACGAATTTCTTATTTTCTAGCTCAGAAAATAGCATTTTAGTCAGCAGCTCCAGGATTATCCCATTCCTCCCTTTTTCCACAACAATGAGTTTATCATTTGTTCTGTGGCTATAAATGTGTTGATTCATTTTTTTTCCTCCTTCCTAACCTCTATCTAAATTTGATGTCATTTGGTCTTCTGTGGCCTGGAGTGAAAGGACCCCAGGATGCCAAGGTGACGGATCAACTTAGTTTATTCTTTAACACATGATTATTCTTTACATGACCTTGCTTGGGATCTGCCCCAGTGTTAGATTTTTGGGGCATGGCCTCATTTACTTTTAGGAACCCTGAAGAGCAGGCTACCATTTAAGAAATGCGGTTGGCTTTGGGGCTTCTCCTTTCCCTGCTTCTTATTCCTATTGGCCTGTAATATAAAGGCTGGTAAGGAGAGTGAGCTGCGTGAATGGTGAATAGGAGTGTCCACTTCGCAGAGCTGCCCTGTGAACTGGATGAGATGCAGGAGAGATTTTGTTGAGTCTGAAGCTTCCACCTCTACTCTCCTCTAGGTCCTTTGCCAGCAACTGTGTGGCAGAACTCAGTGAATGATGTGTTAGAGCTTGAAAGAAGAAAGAATCTTCTTACACAGACACCTCTTCATCCGAATAGGATTCATTATCTAATTATTCTTCCAACAGATTTTAATATAAAATTGGAAAAGAATTGATTTATATGGAAGTAGCTAACATAAAAAATACATTTAAATACGTGATGTCTAGCCACTTGAATGACTTTCTACAAATCCCCTTTATGGTGTACTTGAGAACACATGTTTGGATGAATCAGAAAGGAATGTTCTTTTATTTTTTATTTTCTTTTTATTTTTTGAGAGAGAGAGAGCACAAATGGGGGAGGGACAGAGAGAGAGAGAGAGAGACAGACAGAATTCAAAGCAGGGTCCAGGCTCCGATGTGTCAGTGCAGAGTCCAATGTGGGGCTCGAACCCATGAACTGTGAGATCATGACCTAAGCCAAAGTCAGACGTCCAACCGACTGAACCACCCAGGTGCCCCGAAATGAATATCTTTTTAGAAGAAAATACTAGGGCAGGTGAACTCAGTTTGGTTCATCTGGTTTTCTGATTACAGTGCTGCCACTGCTCAGTTCCCAGCTAGTTAACTTGCTGGCAGACATGTGGCTGATGGGAAAGGACTTCTTGGAGACATTTGAGCTGGATAATATTTTGTTTAGGAGGCCTGTCCTCTGCATTGTGGGATGCTTTGCGGCATCCTTAGTTTCTACACATTAGATGCCAATAGCATGCCCTCCCCACTTGTGACAACCAAAAATGTCTCTGGACTTTGCCAAACGTTCCCTGAGGATTAAAATCACTCCCATGGAGAAAGTACTCTAGAGTGTAGTTTGTACTATCCTACAGGTGACGTGTAATGACTATTATTTTCCTATCTCATACTGCTTGATCATAGCAAGTGTTCCAAAAATGTGAATTTTGACTAGTAAAAATATTGTAAAATATATCAACATTTTCCTACATATAAAGGAAAATCTTATGGTTTGTTTCATTAGCAAGTACAATCTCTTACCACTTGAGTTTTTTCCCCATTTTCTCATCAATGTCATCCATCATTTCATTTGTAGTTGGCAAGGTGCATGAGTCTAGAAGAGAAATGGGGAAAGAAGTATTAAAAAAGATTTAAAAAAATCAGAAATATATAATGACACATGATGATTTTTTCATAGTGTTTTTAAAAATTTCTTTATTTTATTTTTTTAATGTTTTTATTTATTTTTGAGAGAGAGAGAGAGAGAGAGAGTGAGTGGGGGTGGCCAGCAGAGAGAGGGAGACACAGAATCCGAAGCAGGCTTCAGTCTCTGACTGTCAGCATAGAGCCCGATGTAGGGCTCGAACTCACAAGCAGTGAGATCATGACCTGAGCTGAAGTCAGACACCCAACTGACTGAGCCATCCAGGCACCCCTGATTTTTTTGTAGTATTTATGAACTGTATCCCTAAAAGATTTTATATCAAGAGGAGCTGCCTTTGGTATCTTTAGTAGAATAACAATTTATAGAAATAAAGACTTGAGAAGTCAATGAACCCCCCTCTATAAATAGCAGGGCTGGCCTGCAGTGAGACAGTGGCAACAAAGAAGTTTGTAGCTTCAGATCACCTAATGTCACATTTCTGTGACATCCTGGAGGACCTAATCCCCAACATGCCTTAGATACACTTTATGTATACTAATATCATAACAGCTTCTTCATACTTCTTATTTGCATCCTCTTATTAAGAATTCTCTCCAGAAGTAATCTTCACTCTAAGGTACATGCCTATTAACATGGAACAGTGGAAGGACGCATGGGTTTTCCAGCATTAGCCTGCGGCCAGGAAGCATCAGAAAATTTTAGAGCTTTGCAATACGTTATCAGTGGAGGGGTCATCTGATTGCTGACTGTAGCTCTTTTGCCTTTGTCACCATGGCAGAAAGCTATTATGACATTCACAGTGCATGAATACTTCCCAGTCATTGTTAGCACCTTACCTCTCCTGGTACGGTTGTGGTCAGATGTTTGCTAGAATTTTTGTCTGCTTTGATGTTGTGTCCCAAGTGCCAAGATGGAGCCTGGCACATAGTAGTTGCTCAATAAATATTTGCTGAATGAATAAATACCACCTTTTGTTTCATATACATTTCTTGGGCTTATGAACTGTAGCCATTTTTTTTTTTTTTTTTTTTTTTTTGTAAAACCCCAGGTACTTGGCACTGTTGTTCCTTTAAGAGGAAAACACAATGCAAGTATTTTACAGAGGAACAACCTTGTAAAGGATTTCATAACAGGGATTATTTCAATAATGATCCTTTGTGTACATTTGAAATAGAAGCTTACTTACCCACAACATTTTTAGAAAACATCCATTCTAGGATTGTAATGTTTTCTTCATTACCTGTAAATTTATTACCTAAGTTTTTACGGACAGTATGTTAGGTAAGGTATACACCTATGTTGGCCAAGGTTTTCGGACCCTTGAATAAAAAGACACTTTAATAATGATCAATGTGACTGAAGTAAATTAAATCTATATATTTGAGACATTGCCTTTCTCCATGTAATCCTCATGTTCTTGATTTGCTTACATAAGCATACTTGTAGACCCTAGAGTCTGGATTGGAGGGGGAGGAGAAGTAGGTGCATAGAGTAGGAGTGGCCTGCCATTGTTATTCTGACACAGTTTGATGCCAATCGGGTGCCCGCAACATCCACCAGGGCCCTTCTGACCTTCACAATGTATCTTGACATTGCAGTTATCCACTGCTGTCTTTCTCTTGCTTAAAGCCTTGCAAACTCCTTCCAATAGTCCCTCCAATCTCCCTATGAGCTCTTTAACACAGCTTTTAAGGCCGTCCGTGTTCTAGTCCATCTCTGTTTCTTGCCACTCCCTGCCTCTGATTTATATTCCTGTACAGAAAACATCCTAAAACTTCCCCTATTTTAGCATCCCCCTGGCTCTATTTTAGGCTATCTAAGGTCACGGAGTGTGTCTTGTTCCCTTTAGATCCTTAGCACCTAGGACAGTACGTGGCATATAGAAGGTGCTCAGTAAACGTTCACTGACTAAATGGATAAAAGACAGAATGGTCGACCTACTTGCAAACACTTTAGCAGCCCAGCGAGCCTGGAGGTCAGCTGTGGGGATGGCAGCCCCAAGGGACTGGACAAGGCCAATCACAGCCAAGGTTGGCTTCTCCATTAGTGGGGGGAAGATGCCTTTAAACAAGGTGACCTCATTGTTTCTGCTTTTGATGATGGAGTCATCAAGGAAGGGGTAGGCATAATCATAGCCTGTTGCAAAGATGATGGAGTCGATGGCCTCAAACACAGTCCCATCCTCAAACACAGCCGAGGTCTCTGTGAACTCCTTCACATTGGGCTTGATGGACACGGTGCCACACAGGATGCGGGATGGGAGCTCATCGTTGAACACAGGCTCTTTTCGCAGGGAACTGTTCAGAAACAAGAGACAGACTTTTGCTGTAATGCACCAATTCCAAGAAATATCTGCAACAGTCCATAGCACTGGAACCAGATTTGAAGAGCTAAACATTAGCGTGAGGACCTCTGAACTCTTCTCTTGTGGCAACTTTTTTTTTTTACTATTGCCTGCAACAATCCTTAAGAATTCTGTCTGAGCTGCCTCTTTGGGTCCTTTGAAACTTGAAGATTCCCTTATGGGTACTTATACTATTTGGAGATTGGCCAAATAGATGACAATCAAACTAATTCCTAGACATAATCAGTGGTTAAGAATGCAGACTCTGGGAGACACCTGGGTGGCTCAGTCAGGTAAGTGTCTGACTTCGGCTCAGGTCATGATCTCACGGTTCATGAGTTTGAGCCCTGTGTCGGGCTGCGTGCTGACAGCTTGCTTGGAGCCTGGAGCCTGCTTTGGATTCTGTGTCTCCCTCTCTCTCTTTGTTCTTCCTCCGCTTGCACTCACTCTCTCTCTCTTTCAAAAATGAATAAAGATAAAAAAAATAATAATAGAAAGTTTTATAATCAATCTCCATCTCTCACTAGTGACTACTCTGTATTTGTTTCCTTATGTGTAAAATGGGGATAGCAATAGAATCTACCTCCTATGGTTAGAACTAAACGAACAATTACCCATAAAGCACTTAAAACAGTGCCTCTGCCTCATGCAAGCGTCATTATTATACGTGAACTATTATTATAAGTAAGGTCTTTGATTAGAGCAAATCAAACTGGCTGTGGCGAGCTGTTACACTGTCATGTGTGGCTTCCTTTCCACAGCTGTGGTCCTAAAAGAAAGTGTAACAACTTTAACACTGCACTTTGGTTGCCAAAATTCTGAGAGTGATGTGCTTTGCGACGACATTCTTCATTTTGACTCACCTTTCCTTTCGGGGCGTTTTGGAATGTCCTCCAAGTATCTCAAACACTCAGAAAGTTTATAAATCTTTGAATGTGCCTGTATACTTCCATATCTTTCTCTGCCTCTATCATTCTGGAACATTGTCTCTTACCTTACCAGGTGACAAAAAGTAGGTCTCAGTAAAACCTGGTTTTATTCCCCCCACTCGAGGGAGGAGTGAGAAGGTGTTATCAAAACCTTAGGGTACTTGGAACCCTTTCTGAGAGGGAGCTTCATGCTTAGAATGAAGGGATTTCCAAATGTATGTTTCGTTGTCTAAAGGGCAGAGTCAGACTATGATTTGCAGTTAGTCTTACAAGACCAAAAGTCTTCATCAGCTCAGGCTTTGGAGTGTCTTTTACATTAAACATAAGTTTAAATGCATGAAATCAACGTTTTTTGTTGGTTGGTTGGTTGGTTGGTTTTATCTTTAAGGATACAGTAGTCTGCCAGACTAGGTAGGATAAATGCTGTGGAGTGAGGGTCTGACTCTTAAACCTGGCATTTCCTATTTCAATTTACAGTTTCCTCTTACTTTGCCTTACCTGATTCTCTAACACAATGAAACCTTTCTTTGAAACGTTTTTAAGGATTTTATTTTCAAGTAATCTCTATACCCAACACGGGGCTCCCACTCACAGCCCCGAGATCAAGAGTAGCATGCTCGCTGACTGCACCAGCCAGGCACCCCCCCCCCCCCACAATGAAACATTTTTGCTAGCATGGGCCAAGATGAAATTTCTTAGTGAGTCCTTTCTTGTCTTAGCCACTCGAATATTTTTCTATGGACGTACTGATTCTTCTACTTAGAGTGCCTTTCTAATTAGCAGGTGTCAGGCTCTGTGTCTACAGAAAAATAAATAAACCAAAGCTTGTTAATTTTACCGGCTACATCAGTTTTGTGAATCTCCACTGCTTTCCATGTTCCATGCCTCCTGACTGTCCTGTTAACATTCCAATCTTTCCACGGTGGAAGAGGTGTGTACTTTCATTCTGAGGTTTTCTACTTTCTGAGACATGTCGATTAATACCACTTGGTTAATTGCTCCTTACAAGCGTATTAGAATATCCGAGACTAGTAAGAACCAATATCTGTAAAGCTTTATAGTGTACAAAATGCCTTATATGTTTTTATCTTGCTGCATACCACAATAGTCTTGAGGACTAGGTATTAAAATTGCAATCCCCATTCACTTACAAGCATGGATGAGGTATTTCTCAAAAGAACAATTCATGAGACGGTTCTGCCCTCAAAATTCTATGCTTTAGCTTGGAGCTACCATAAGTGAATCTGTCATGTCAGGGGGATCTAGTGCCCCGCTCCTTGGCCTTTTGTATTCTCCCATATTTCTTCCCCGCCAGAGACATTTCAATACGATTTTCAACCCATACGTGCTCTCTGGGTATACTGTGCCACTCATGCAGTCCTCGGTTTCATCTCAACAACCTCAGTGAGACAGCTAAAGTAAGATCTAGAGAGAAAGAGTTCAACTGAAGCGAGTGCCCCGCTTTTTTAAGTGATAAAATATGCGTTACTTGTAGTACCCATTTAAAGGCATCAGGCCGAAGTTCTCATGCTTAAACCACGTGTTCATCTTCTTCACGTATAACCAGTCAGAGACAAATGAAGGCAGGGCATTCCGGAGAAAGGATGCAAAGCGGGTAACATACACCATGTCCCAAGGGTAGCCATTGTCCCAAACCCGGCTCATGACCCAGGAGCCACTTCTGGTACTGATAACGACCTGGTGGGGAAGGCAACATAGACTTCAGTGTCACACTGTAGGAAACAAGCAGATATGACACAATGGACGTGTTTTATGGACATCTCTGTGCATTGCCCTCCGTATCCAGGCGGAAGCATTTTTATTTTATTTTTTTAATATTTTTGGGGGCACCTGGGTGGCTCAATCGGTCAAGTGTCCAACTTTGGCTCAGGTCATGATCTCGCGGTTCGTGAGTTCGAGCCCCGCCTTGGGTTCTGTGCTGACAGCTCAGAGCCTGGAGCCTGCTTCGGATTTTGTGTCTCCCTCTCTCTCTGCCCCTCTCCCACTTGTGCTTTCTCTCTTTCTCAAAAATAAATAAACATTTATTTATTTATTTTTATAAATAAACATTTTAAAAAAGAAATATTTTTAAAGTATATATATGTGTGTGTGTGTGTGTGTGTGATATATGTATATTCACACACATACACAAAGAGAGAGACAGAGAGAGAGAAGGCACATAGGGTAGGGACAGAGAGAGAGGGAGGGAGAATCCCAAGCAGTCTCCTCACTGTCAGCACAGAGCCCAGCCCCATGAACCTTGAGGTCATGATCTGAGCTGAAACCAAGAGTCACCTGCTTAACCGACTGAGACTCCTAGCCACCCCGGAAGAAGCAATTTCAGAGAGTTGGGTCAGGATGAATCGCCTATGACTGAGACTAGGTAGAGATGGAACTACTCTGTCTCTCCGCCCAAGAGGGTGAGTGCATAGTTGTTGAAATAATGAGAACCTGACAGCCGGGAACAAGAGAGCTGTGTATTCAGTTGTGACAGGTTTAATCTTCACAGACTCAGAGACATGATGGTAGGCCTGGTGGGGACCAGCCAATCCAGGGCCTCAGTGGGGGTGGGTGGTTGAGGGTAGTTGCTGGGTTGGGTGGGAGAAACATAGCTAAATCTCTACCTGAAATTAGCCTGAGGAGAGGTCAAGAAGTTAATTCTGTTCTTTGTCTGAAGTTTTCTCTTCCAGTCCTTCTGTGCCCACTTCATGACCTCGTCTGGACACTCAGACCATGGCAGCTGCCTCAGCCCTGAGAGCTACTTGTCTCTTATGCCACTTTTGTGATAACCCGAGGGAGTTTGACACCAAAAATGTCATTAGGTTTTATTCCGTTTAAGAATTTGTTTACTGAGGACCTATTTCCTTAAAAATAGGTTAAGCTTTTTAAGGTCTGTTGGTCATGGATGATTCAGCATAGAGTCCTCTGGGAAGCCTCCCTTGACTTCATCCAGGCTAAGTTAGGTTCTCTTTTCATGGTGCGGCCACACCTAATGTCACGGAAGGCTTATTACCTCTGTTCGTGAAGGTCTGTGTACCTGTCCTCCCACCTCCACCCACTGACAGCTCCTGGAAGTCAGAAATAGTCTGACTTACTTCCGTGTTTATTGCTAGTCTGACATAGTTCTGGCATATAACATGTGCCCAGCATTTGTTGAGCACTGGCTATTAAACGGATAGAAGACGGTGGGAACAAAATCTTCTATATCTCAGACCTCCAGAATGATAAGCAAAACACCTTTTGCATGGTAAGAACTATGATAAGAACTACTGCTAAATAAATAAAGGCAGATCCTGACTAGCAACCAGTTTGCTGGGAGGTGAGCAGAACATAAAATTAAAACAAAACAATGCACTCATGTATGTCTATACACGTACACTTACCTCTGGTTCCGGTAGAACGCGCTTCCTTGCTAGCATGGGCCACGTTACCTTGCTTCACAGGGACCATGTCTCTAGCCCTCCTCGATTCAATGGGCATATGCCACAGGTGGATCCCTTGTAGTATGACATGTGAGCACGAGCCTCAGAGCCCAAGCTGTTGATTCAATAGCACACCCGTACCCTAAGTTTGTTTCCCGAAGTGTACCTGTGTAGCCAGACGGCTGAGCTCAACAGCAATGTCAGATCCTGAGTTCCCCAGGCCGATGACAAGGATCCTCTTCCCTTTGAAGGTGTCCGGGTCTTTATAGTCCCTGCTGTGGAGATAGTGGCCTTGAAACTGGTGTAGGCCTAAGTGGAACATGAGGAGGGATTTGAGCTGATTTTTCAGAAGACATGGTGAAGACTCACTTTTTCAATTTTTTTTTAACTCCTGTTATCAGTCTTAATTTTGAAAAACAGTTTCCTAGTTGAAACGCATTTATCCTTTTTGACACTAAACCCCCAAATAAGTACTTACAGTGCCTTAAAAACCTATGATATGGGAACTTCTATTTTGATAATAATAACTAATATTTATTGAGTGCTTACTGTGGGCTAGGAACTATATGCTTAAACAAACACTTAATCTTGATAACATCTCTGTATGGCAGATATCATTATCTTTTAAAAGATAAGGAAGTCGAGACAAAGAAGTTAAATGACTTGTCCAAGATCATATGCTAAGGAACTAGTGGAATAAGAGGTTGAGCCCAAGTGTTCTAAGCCTAAATATACTGCCTCTTAACCTTCATGCTTTCCATCTTCTATTCTCCCTGAATCTCTACTTATTCATGTATTTATTTATAAATATTTTCTAGATTTTATTTTAAAGTAATCTCTACACCCAATGTGGGGCTTGAACCCACAACCCCAAGATCAAGAGTCACACATTCCACTGACTGGGCCAGCCAGGTGCCTCTGGGTGCCTCTTTTAATTATCTCGGCCTGTGAACATCATGGCTTGAGATCAGAACTCTAATATTTTAGAGTAGACCTGTGTTCCTATTGTAATGGAGGAGGAAGGAAGGAGAGAGTGAGGTTACCTGTGTATTATATTTATTTGATGTTTGGTGCTTTTGCATACTAATGGAGTGTGCCACTACACACACACACACACACGCGCGCGCGCGCGCACACGCACACACACACACACACACACACACACATACTCACTGAAATTTCTAAAGTGAATTTGCAAAGTGTGGATATAGATGACATTTAAAAACCCTTCCTCCATAAGGACCTGTATCGTCAACTGATCTCTGACTTGCAGCTTCTTGATTCTTTTAGCGTAAGGGTTCAGGAGAACAATGATTTCTGTATTTATCATCAGACTTAAAAATTTGGTTTTGAAATCTTTGGAACCTTAAGAATAATCATTATGGACAGTCTATGGAAAGATCTAGCTCAACCCTTGGTGCTTGTGTATAAATCCCCAGACTATTATACGTTTTCCAAACTTACCAGGAAAAGAATCAGTTGGTAGATTGGGGTATACGTGATGTCCCGAACAAATCATTATAGCGTCAAAAATAGTAGATTCCTGTTTCCCATCCTTTTCTGAAACAACTTCCCATTGTCCAGTGACTAAGAAGCTGGGACATTTCTTTATGCTAGAAACCAGGGTCTTAAAGAAAACCAGAAAGAAATTCCTTCTATTTACAATTCTGTGGGTTTTAATTTTCTTGCAGTGTTTCTGCAGAGGAAGTAATTGTTATGAGCTTGCCTGATCGTTGAGAAATATAGGGAGGACATTAAAACAAGGAGTCACAGTGAATCTTCACATCTTCCAAGGAAAATCACTCACTGGGGCCTATTTACTTTTGTGACATCTAGTTAATAGATTTGGGGTAAATTACACTGAATTTTGTGAAAGAGGCCATGTCATTTGCTTCCTGCCATCCTCTACTGAAATTCATGGCCTCTTTCTCTCTGACCTCATTTTCTGTCAATTCCATAAATGTGGGAATGTCTCAGGGTTCAATCCTTATTTCTCCGTGGTGACATACACTCTCCCTTGGAAATATTAGCCACTTCCATGGTATGACTATTTATGTAAATAAGTGTGAAATCATATTAAATTAAATATAATAAATAAAATAATCATAGATAAGTGAAATTATATTAAATGTAATCACAATTCATGATATGGTTGATTATTTTTCTCACTACATATATGTGCTTTGGATTTCACAGTCATGAACCGAGGTTAAGACCTGTGAGCAAATATGAAGTATTATTGTTATTTGCAGAAAGCACATCTCTGCCTTAACTGCTGTGTCTCCTCATCTAAGAAACTAAGTGGGTGAAGGATGAGGGCAATGGCTGTATTATTCATTCATATTTTACTCTCCTTATAATGGCAGAACTTCTGAAGAATGGCATGTTTTCTTGAACCACAACTCATCGGCCTTGAACCCACAGAAATCTAAATATGGACTAGACAGTCTGGGATTGTTTCTAACACGTGACAGTGTATGGGGTGGAACATATGCTATGATAGTTTAGGCTTCTCCAGTATTTGCGATGATATTCTAAAAGTTCTCGGACACTAGTGGAGGACATTTTTAGGGGTGAGAAAGCACAATGCACGAATACTTTATAATCCGAACCAACATTTGATTGGTGAGCTGTCCAAACATGGAGCTCTGATTTCTGTAACGGAAGTCTGTATCCTTGCTTCCCACCCCCCTCCAACCGATAAGCATACTGGGATCAACAGCACAAGGTGTAAGACCCTTACCTCAAACTGTATATATCTTAAAAGATTCTTCTTTTGAGCAAATGTCTTTATGTATTCCTGGAGTTTGCTGTGGTGCATGTAGTTGGGGTAATCATCAGGATAAGGGAAGTCTGGAAAGCACATCATCTCTTTGGAAGAGTTGGTGAATACCGACTGGTAAATGCTGGCTCTGCCCTCTTCGGCATGGTCCTAGGAAGAGGAAGAAAGCTTAACAAGGAGGCCAAGGATGATGTTTCCCTCAGTGAAAACTCAAGTTTTGGTCGACTGAAACCGTTTTCATGTGTATAAAAAAGACATGAAAACAATTCACACTTCTCTGTGAGATGCAGCAAAGAAAGCCGTTAGCACAGCACCTGGCGCAGAGCTGGGACCCTACACCTTAGTTCTCTTCCTCGAATTACCCCCACGTTACATCTGTGTCTGTAGTCCCGTAGTGTTTTCTTCCTTTTTCCAGTCACAGCGCCGGTTCTGATCTCACGGTCATGTTAAAAGAACACAATTAAATGGTCCAAAGGAGGGTGCAGTTTTTAGTCTATTTGATCGGCTGTTTGATTCGAACACTTCACTTGAAGTGGAGGGTTTATTCATTTGGCATAATCAGACCCCCTTAGATTCCTGCGTGCCACCTCGTTCACCTCCTCCCCGCCCCCCAGGATTTCTGATTCAGTGTGTCTGGCGGGGAGCCTGAGAATCGGCATCTCCGACAGTTGCAGGCGATGCTGATGCCGCTGGTCCGGGAACCGCACTTTGAGAACCGCTGCTCTCTTGTGGATGAACTCCGTGCTGGCGGACCTCCCTAACCACCAGTTAGTGGGACTTGCTCCTCACCGAAGAGACGCAGGAAACCAGGAGCCTCAGAACTTGTATCACATCTTGCCACTTCATCATGGAGCCGCTATGTGATTGAAAACTGGCTTCTTTTTGAGAAGCAGTTGAAGGCTAAATGGAAAACAAACATTTCCTCTCTGCTGTAAGGGCAGGATAAAAATTCACACAGTGTGCTGCCTTGAAAATACATTAAAAAGCTGGCAGCCTCCGCTTCCCCCAAACCCAAAGGAACCTTCATGAAATGTGGGAACGGGATGGAATGACATGTTCCTGCCGGATTCAGGACATCTGTCATCCTCCAGCCCCAAACTGACTTCTGGAAGATACAGACCAAAAGTGCTGGAATGGTTGAGAGGCTTGTGTCTGGGGCTGGGGTGGGGGTGGGGGTGGGGACAGGGGCTGCCTGAGGCCCCTGTTTGGCTTTAGGTTGGGATGAAAACTTCCTCTATTCACGGTTGCTGTGTTTTTCATAAATAGCCAGGCTCAGAGATGTTAACGTTCTTAAGCCTCACTTTGAAATTTCTGCGACGATCAGAAAAAGGGTGACAGCTTGTGCCTGGTGGATTTTCAGGTTTGAGTCTTTCCCGTTCACCCACAGCCCGACCTTTGGTTGGTTGTTGTGAGAAGGAGAAGTGAGCAGAAGGAGTGAGGGGAGGGAAGGCGGGCTTCAGGCAGGGGTCTGGTTAAAAAAATGTAAGACTCCGCTCTGGGAAACAGAGTGGATAAGACCTTGGATTATTTCCATCATTAATGAATTTCTGCTCTTTCGCCTCCTGACCCCAGCCGATCCGATCATAACAGAGTGAAGAGTATGTACCGGACAGCTCCTTGGAATTTCCCCTGACAGGCTGTTCTACAAACAAAGGAAAACGCTTGTGTTATATAACAACAGACAATTGCTCCAGAGAGCTCGTATTTCCAGTTTCTGCTTGTGGTGTAGTTTAAGTGGCTGGTGAGCAAGTTAAGCTCATACTCTGCCTCTGGCTGAGAGGGCTTGCCCTAGACCCAGAGATCCAAGCAGCTGCGGTCACGTTGTCACAGCCTGTTTTGGGTTATAGCTGCATCTGTGTCTTGTCTTTCCCGCTAGAACATAACCAACAGGGGGGCGAGGTCAGAGGCTAACTCGAGAATGTTGTGCACGCGTGTCAAGCAGTCTGGCTTGATCTTCTTTCAGACTCTGCCTGTCAATCCCACTTCTGCTTGTCTAAAGATACCCTCAAGGTCCAGCTCCAAAGTTGCCCCCTTCGTCATGCCTTTCCTTGCCTCTCTCTCACCAACCTGAAGTCATCCCTTACCTCTACCAAGCTCTGATTGACTTTACTGCCCTAATCGCATATTCGCACATGTTACGGTCATTCTGAGACTTGTTTTCTCTGATTTTAAAAAGCTGGCTGCCTGCTGTACCTCTTATCTGCAGCTGTACCTAACATTGTACCCTATCCATGGTGTACTCTGAATGTATTTGTTGAATAAATGAGTGGATGAGTGGAACAAAAGTCCAGGGAGTTCTGGTTCCATTGTTTTCCCCTTTTGCAAGCAAAATAATACCCACCTATTGTACACGGCTTGTTGAACAACTTGTTAATTAATCTTTTGAGGACACAAGGCCTTAATATTGGAGGATATGAAACTAAAACATGCTCGCATTCAGCCTGCTAGTGTTTAAGTCTCATTTGGTTTCCGTTTTGCAGAAAAAGCACGTGGTGAAAAGTTCAGAATTATCAGGTGTCTTTCTTCCAAAATACCTTCTGCTTAACAGGACTTGCAAGATAAAAGCTTATGTAACCCATTTTTCAAAAATCCCTTTCTAAACATGCATCGAACCCAGCAGGTTTTCTTGGAAAAGAAGAGAAGGGTTCACCTTTTGGCTATAAGGCGAATGGTGCAGATATAATGTCTTCATGCCAAGTATGTATCATCTATATCCAATCACAATGGCCGAGAAATTCAGGACAGAAAGATAGAAGTTTCCCCGACCTGTCTTCCACAATTAGAGTATTTTTATGTATTTACATCCCCACGGGGTCTTTGGGTATAATTCTTATAACCAGTGACCTATGGAAGAAAGATACCCATCTTGTGGATAACCTGGAGACTGATTTTGCATTTTACTCATCTGTCATATATTGCTTCCTTAAATAAATGTTGTGATCTGGCTGCACTGGTTAACTTACAAATTCCCGGATATACCATGTTCACTGCCTCCCCATGCCTTTCATGCTGGTTCCTTCTACCGAGAAACCTCTCCCACCGGGTACTGGCACACTGTTGGTGACCGCATGTCCATGGGGTGCCATTCACAGACTACAGTGGAAATGGCACTCTGGAGTTACGTCACATAGTGGTCCTCTACGTTCCTTGTCTGAGAACACCCTTCAAGTCTCAGCCAAGTACTCTCCCTGCAGGAAGTGTCCCTTGACCTGAGAACATTTCAGTAGCCACGCCCCACCCCATCTCCTAAATCTCAAAGCACTTGTTCATTAAGTTGACCATCACCAAGGGCTGTCTCATTGTTGTAAAGTATTATAATCTCTTATTTGAAATTCATAGGGCCAGATATATTTTGGAATCTGTAGATTTTTGGATTTTTCTCCATAACACTTCTAGTGAGAAGTGGGGCAGCACCCTATCACCAGACACAAGAAAATTTCTGCAGTGAAACACAAAGTGGGACAAATAAAGATTATAACTAGCCCAATGTCAATTCAGCTCATGTTTTCTGATCTTATGACTTCAGGAAAGGTTTTGCCATCAAATGAATTTTTGCCGATCGTTCTATCAAAGGATTGTGGACCTGTGTTATGGCTTGTTTCACCAAATGGATTGGAAACCATTTATGTAAAGTAATTATGTCATGCATTTGTCATCCCAGTACCTAGCACAAAACTCTGCCAAAATAGATATTCAAGCAGCATTTAATTGTTGCTAATGAGATCATGGAGAACCATTTCATGATTTAGGCTAAGCTGGTCACATCTCCCTGAGCAAATGTAAATAAAGATAATTGAATCCTTAAAAAAATAACTTTTGGGGTGCCTGGGTGGCTCAGTCTGTTAAGCACCTGACTCGATTTTCGCTCAGGTCATGATTTCACAGTTCTTGTGATCGAGCCCCGTATTGGGCTCTGCCCTGATGGTGTGGAGGCTGCTTGGGATTCTCTGTCCCCCTCTCTCTCTGCACCCACCTTCTCAAAAATAAATAAATAAACATCTTTTTAAAAAAATAATTCTTGATCATTTCCTAATGGAGATGATCTTATATCTCATATAATACTTTCAGGATTGTAGGACCTCACAAATTAAAAAAAAAAAAAAAAGACTCTTGAGATGAATACAAAGATGCCTTAAGTTAGCACTGGTATATTCTACTAGAGCAACTTGTTGTTGTAGGTTGGGCAAGCACTGAGACCAAGACAGAATTTGGCTATAAGGTGAATGGTATGGATATAACATCTTCATGCCAAATATATATCGTCTATATCCAATCACAATGGCTGAGACATTCAGGACAGAAAGGATAGAAGTTTCCCCAATGTGATTTTCAAAATTTAAACATGTTTTGTATAGTGAATATTTACTAATTATATCATTTGTCCAACCATGAGCCTGTATGGCAAAGACAAATCAGTTTTTTCTTTGGTTTTGGAGTTGGTTGGAGTATTCAATAACCACACACACAACACACACAGTCATTGTTTATCATAACTTACAGTGTCTTTCTGGTAGACATGCGGTAATTATAGAATCACATCCCATTGCAGTTGGAAGGCATTTTAAAGGAAACTTAATTTCCAGCCTCAACATCTGACAAATGAGCATTTGAGGTCCAGAAAGAAAAAAGCGACTTGCCGAAAATTAATCTTTCCGGAAAACCTAAGAGTTGAAACTAACTGAGAACTTCTGATCTTGGTCTACCTTTCTCCTTTTCTTTTTCTTTTCTTTTTTAATCCCCTTTATGTTCCTAGGATTTCTCAGCAATAGGGAACAGGGATAGATTCCATTCATTTACATGGGGGAGGCAGTGGTGCATTTTTGTTTTTGTTTTTGTTAGAAATTACCGACATTAGCACCTTTTACAGCCTGGAGATCTGGACTCTGTTACACAGGTAACATTGTTTTATGAGCTGGTATGAAGTAGTTTTGAGTGATTGGACATTAGCATGATGGGAGAGAGAAGATTTTACTTTCCAGATCTGGAGCTTTTGTGACCTTCCTCCCAAGTCTGAATAGAACCGATCAGATTTGGTTTGCAGAACCACCCATCTCCCTTCTGTTGATATTCCAGTGCTTTCCCACTCACCAAGAATTTCCACAGGCCTCCAATATCATTGCTCCTCTCAAAGCAGGTGGGTTCCAGCCCCTCTTCCAGGCAGCACCGGATGGAGGCCAAGCCACTGACACCAGCTCCGATGATGGCCACTCTCTTCCCCATGATCACCAGGAGGAGGGTCTGGAGATAGCTTCTTCAGAAGAGTGTCCCTGAATACTTAGGATTTTTCGGTAGGAAGAACCAGCCAAGGTTTATGGGTCAGGATCCTCACCTTACGACAAGAAGACATAATGCACATTAACAATTTATACTCACTAATTTTTTACCACTCTTGCTATTGTATGATACCAAATCTGGTTTCTTCTCCAGCTTATTTGAGATGCCCCAAATAGCAGAATCAGGGAATGCTGGAGCAGGAAGGACCTTAAAGTTCATCAGTCTAATGCTCTCAAGTACAAATGCAGCAATAGTCACTCCTAGAAGATTAGAAATTGTTTCTTTGACATCTTGCAGCTAACAAGCAAAGGAGCTGGAGTCAGAACTCAAGCCTTCTGCATGAAATCCACTGTTCCAAATCACCCCTACTCACTTTGAATGCTTGGCTCTACGGGGTTTAGTCTTAATGCACTCCCTTCCTTTCCTCAGCGAGCCCGCAGTGCTTTAAATGTAGAAAAAAATGGCTTTTAACATTGTCTTTTCATGTAAAAATTGAGGAAGGGGGAGGAGTTATTAGTCTTAAAGTAGAAATTCCTTTTTTTTTTTTTTAATTTTTCATGACGTAGAACCCTGCTAAAGAGGAGGACTGAGTGTGGTGGAGATAGCAGAAGGGGGGAGAGGGGGTAGAGGAAGAAAGGGATTGCGGAAGGGCAAGAATGAGGTCCCTGGCCCAGGTTCCAAAAAATAAAATAGTAACTGATACTGTCATGGAGGCTGTAAAGTGAAGCCTCTGGAAGATTAACAGAACAATGGTTCTTTTATTTATTTTTGCTTTGGAACTTCAGAATGTATAAACAAATACTATGCACCTGGACTATTTGTTATGCCAATGGTGAAAAAAAAACCCTCATTTTTTTTTTTTTAAACTTAGGAGGGTATGATTTGAGGAGCTGAGCTAACCCTTGGAGATGATGGGTTTGTAAAAACTAGTGAACTCAAGGACAGAATTGTGAAGTCACTTGAGTCTTGTCTCTGGCTCTTTCCCACTTCCTCCCGCCTTTCCTGCTTCTATACACTTCCTTCTTCCCCTTCTTCCTTCCCACCCTTCCTTCCTTTTGTCTGAGTGCCTACCTTATGTCTTGGGGATTCAAAGGTGAAAAGATCCAGTGCTTTCCATCCAGAAGTGTATAGTCTAATGGAGAGAGAGATGATCCATCAATGTTACCGTGGAAATTTGATTCGGTGAGTGCTGGCCCTCAGGTGGGAACATCTGAGTCTGTCTGAGAGAAGAGTAAAAGAGGATTCAAGAGGAAGGGAGCCAAAAACTGAGTGTTGAAGGAAGAATAGATGCCTGCCAGGTAGTCAATGAGCAAGGAACACATGATGGGCATGGAGGAAAAAATGGGCAAATGCACAGAAAAGAGGCCTTGAGTGATCAAGTTACAATTAGTTCAGTGTTGCTGAGCAGAGGTGAAGGGGATAGCAGAGGGTAGACTCAACGTGCAGGGCCCTGATTATGAAGGACTTTGAAATGCCACACTCAAGGGTTTGGATACCATCCTCTAGGTTATGGTTATCCATTCAAGAATTCTGAATGAGGAAGTGACAAGGTAAGAAAAGATCAGATTCATATGGAAGCTAGCCAGACAGCTGGATTCATATGGACAGTGGCTAGGATCAGGGATACCAGGATGTAATTTCAATAGTCTAGAACAGAGATGCTGAGGGAGTAAAGTAGAGAAGTGTCAGGGGAATGGAGAATAGAGAGACATAAGAGATATACAGGACATAGATGTTCAGGAACTTGTTGGCTGATTATGGACTTGATGCCTCAAAGAAGGTCTTTGAGATTTTATATTGTGATTTGTATGCATATCACTTTTTTTATTAAAAAATTTTTTTAATGTTTATTTTTGACAGAGAGAGACAGAGTGCGAGCAGGGGAGGGGCAGAGAAAGAGTGAGACACAGAATCTGAAGCAGGCTCCAGGCTCTGAGCTGTCAGCGCAGAGCCTGACATGGGGCTCGAACTCGTAAACCATGGGATCATGACCTGAGCTGAAGTCGGAGGCTTAACCAACTGAGCCACCCAGGTGCCCCTGTATCACTCTTGATTTAGTATAGAAAGCAGTGGCCACCCTGTTTCACAAAGAAAGGGACTTAGTACAAGAATTAGGTGCATGTAATAGAGGGAAGGACTGGAGGGAGCAACATTCAGGGTTCTCCCTGCCAAAATCAGGGCCTTGTAAGAACACACGACTAGAGCTACCATCCAATGGGCAGGAACCGCTGCAGTTGCCACAGACACTTCCAGAGGGTGGGACGCGGAGTTTGGCTGATGTAAACATACCTGTTGGAACATGTTTATGGATCAATGTAGTCACCAAAATTCAGCCTCTGCCTCCCTTTGTCTTCCAAGCCCAGATATCTAAATCACTGGAAAAACCTAAATCGCCTTCAAGCCCTAACTACAAGGAAGTCTTAGAAATGTAGTTTTTAGCTTCCAGTCCTTGTGATGCAGGAGGGAGTCCAAGGGGGAGGGATGGTATGCCAAGAGTCCCTAGGCAGCATCTAGCACCATGGGTTACCTGGTATTAAGTGGAAGCCACTCCTGCATTCTTAGGATACCTAAACATACTCCTAGTCTTCTCTGATACTAACACAGTAAACACTCAGTGCTTTACCCTTTTGGTTGTATATTTTCTGATAATTCTTACAGGACTTCAGACCTCTCCACTGTACAATGAGCAAATTGAACTAGATAATTGCTAAAGTCCTTTCAACATTCCATGAATCTCTTAATTTACTGACTAGGCCTCAGTAACCCTTTTCAGAAATAGAAAATGTAAGCCAACGATGACACAAATGCATGGAAATTACTTAAGAGGACTTTTCTTGTTCTATGTATCCCACTGTCAACAGGTCGATTTAATTTGTTGCTGAGACCCACTTGTTCAATGGGAGGTGTCAGCTAATAGAACTGAGAATCTAAGAGAGTCAAGAACATAGAGCATGAGAGAGAATCTTTGGGGTAGACCTCTTTGGAAAGAGCTGTTGGTGTGTTGCATGTGCCATTTTCCCATCAAAGAAATGGAATCAAAAGACCTGGTTCTTGAGATAAGCATAAGGGAAGGGGCTCAATCCGACCATTCGGGGAGCAGTTGGGTGCTCTGTGGAATTTTTGTCTACCTGACCTTTCCTGGAAAATCTAGAGGATGGGATTTGGGCTGGCTAGCTGTGAAGGGGAGTTGTGTTTATGTTGTGTTTGGCCAGCACTCCCCGAGTTTATTGAGACAAAGCATGTGTTAGGGTTTCCTGAGGGACGGATGTGAGCCATCAAAAGAGAACTAATATGGGCTCATATTAGGTCCTGTCCTCTAGGGCTATGGAAGTGTCTGCCAGAATAGGGTCCATTCTTCTGAGTCAAGAGAACTGTTGGGGAGAGGTCACCATTGTTTTGGGGTGCCAAGACATCCATACAAGTAAGAACTAGTTTTAAACATCTACCAGGCTCAGAGATCTGGAAGCCAGAATGTGATAATACCAATTAAATTAGATGTCTCCCCCACCTCTGCCTTTTTTAAACCTCTCTTTCTCTTCTCTTCTTCTGATCCCTTCCTGGACTTTCTGAAAGAATCAGAAACCTCCCCGTCGACATCATGGGGAGGAAGAGTGGACGCACAGGTGATACAGAAGAAAGGTTTCATGCCCCACTTCCAAAACCTTAGGTCTCCCCTGGTGGCAGGCCCAGGGCGAAGTACTAGAGAGAAGATTAGAACTTTAAATAAAGTCCAAGGCTTTGATTATTACACGAGAGACTGAACCTTCCATTTTCTGAATTAAGTCAGTGGTTGTGACTTAACAAGACTGCAGAAATGTCTATTACCCAAAAATGATCAGGAGAGTCATGAGCTTGTGGGTCTTTCCCTGTAAGTTCCCACAGCTTGACAGTATCTTTAGAGAGATAAGTGGAGGTACTCCAGGTACTTAATCAGATGAGCGAGAACATCCCCGGAGTTACTTGGTAGATTAAAGAAGGCAAGATGGAGAAGCAATGGGAGAACGTTTTCTGCCATGCCCTGGAGCTGCCTCTTCAGCTTTGATCTTGGGCATGATGGAGGACCAGGAGGCAGAGACATGTTAAGGCCAGGGAGAAGGGCGGTCATTACCAGGCTCCTTCCATCTCCCCATGAGTTGGGAGTCTACCTCCTGCTTGGTCCCAGCTCTCCCTGTCCTCAAAGTGCCATGCTATTTTTTTTGCAGCCCGGAGCTCTCCAAGCTCAAACCACTGGGGCTGGCAGCACCCCGGGGTTCACACTAGGCTTTTCCAAGAGCCAGATGAAGATCAGATTGAGATTAAGGAACATTCTAGAATACTAACAAATATTTATTTATTTATAAATTTTTTTTAATATTTATTTTTGAGAGAGAGAGAGAAAATATGGGTGGGGGAGGGACATAGAGAGAGGGAGACACAGAATTTGAAACAGGCTCCAGGGTCTGAGCTGTCAGCACAGAGCCCGCCATGGGCTCACAGTCGCAAACTGCAAGAGCATGACCTGAGCAGAAGTCGGACACTTAACCGACTGAGCCACCCAGGCACCCTGAATACTAACAAATATTTAGAACATGTTTTGCATTTACTATCTCCTAACTCCCTTGCAAGATAATTAGGATCAGGATTCTCAATTTACTAACGAAGACAATGAGCTGTTCAAAATAATGAAACCAGTAAAAATTTATGACTTTATGGTGTATGTTTTTTTCCGATATCTCATAAAATGGGAGTAATGAGAATACAAATATTGATTGAGCGCTTACAGTGTGCCAGGCATCGTCTGAGACCTTGGAATGCCACAACAGCAGAGTACTGTCCCCTAGAAATGCGTTTAGTGTGGACTCCAGGATACGGCACGTGGGATGCTTCACACTGCGCCTGGCACTCCGGAAGTGACGTGGTGGCATTGGGGGACAGCATTCATGATAACGATTGTTGTTTGGGTCGACTGCTCACTCGCTGTGTACCAGGCATGCATTTTAGGCACATTATCTCAGTGATTTTTGTAAGGGCCTTGGGCGTCAAGTATTACTATCTCCATTTTACAGGTGAAAAACTGAGATTCAGAGGGGTTAAGCTGCACAAGGTCACGCAGCTAACACGTGGCGGAAGAAAGGTTGGGGGAAGGGAATGAACGTGCACTGAGTATTTATTAGGTGTCAGGCCCTGTGGTGGAACACGAAGATGGCAGGAAGCCACACACGTTGCCGACGATGATACAATTTTGATGATGATTAGCACAATACCAGAGGCTTACAAAAGGGTCATTCGAACTCAGAAGAGCGAGGAGTTTGTCCTGCAGGAAGGGACTAGAGAGAGATTTGCAGTTGCAGCAATGTTTGAGTGAGGTCTTGAAGAATGGGAGGAAAAAAAGTGTGGTTAGAGAGAGGGGAAACACCTGCCAGCCCTGGGATCACAAGATCAAGGCACACACCTGGGAGACTGCACAGGGAGTGTGAGCCTGGTGCGGAATGCGTGTGTCCCAGGGAGGGATATCTCCAGGTAGCCACACCTCTTTGCAAGGGATCTGACACTTTGCAAGGCATCTGACAGTCACGTGGCAAATCATGAAAGGGGAATTTGGCTTTTAAGAGAGAGCAGTGTCTTAAACCAAGGAAATATATTTCTAACGGTGGAAGATCAACCACTAGAAAAAGGTCAGGTTGGTAGAGAGGATGGTTTTTTTCATAAGCAAGTGGCCGTGCATCCTGGTTTACTTCACACGGTCTCAGAACATCAGTTGTGCTGGCATCTTTATGAATAGAGCCCTCTCTCACTCTCAAAAGTGATCTAGTTTGATTGGAAAGCGATGCACATTGCAGCCTCTACAAACACCACAAACTCTCTCTCTCTCTGATGGCTACTGTCTTAGATTAGATGTGTGGCGTGAGTCTATTTTCTGGGACCCTCTTAATGTAAATGAAAGATAGTCTTCTGTAAGACTTTTACTTATTGAGCTGTTCTCCTTTATAAGAAGACAAGTCTATCAAGGAGAACCCTTTTCTTAAATAATGCGAACATCTTCCCTTGATTGTTTCCCCAAGGCTCTGACTCAGAGCAAATGCTTCCAAATGGGCTTGTTTCCCAGTGCGTTTAGGGTTTCCACTCATCTAGGTGGTGACGCACTGTGAGTGGCTGTCCCCAAAACTCCAGTTTCCACCAGGCTTTCCCTTTTCTGACCCCCTAATACTTCTCTAGTCTGTTTCACAGCATTCCGAACTATTGTTTTTCATTTACTGTAAGAAGTGTACTTTATTCCTTTTTTAAATGGAGGTATAATTGAAGTACAACATTATAGGACTCTTAAAAACTGAGAATAAACTGAGGGTTCATGGGGGGTGGGAGGGAGGGGAATGGGTGATGGGCATTGAGGAGGGCACCCGTTGGGATGAGCACTGGGTGTTGTATGGAAACCAGTTTGACAATAAATTTCATATTAAAAACAAGAAATACAACATTATATTGGTTTCAGGTGTATGATGTGATTTAATCTTTTTAAATTTTTTTTTTTCAACGTTTTTTTATTTATTTTTGGGACAGAGAGAGACAGAGCATGAACGGGGGAGGGGCAGAGAGAGAGGGAGACACAGAATCGGAAACAGGCTCCAGGCTCCGAGCCATCAGCCCAGAGCCTGACGCGGGGCTCGAACTCACGGACCGCGAGATCGTGACCTGGCTGAAGTCGGACGCTTAACCGACTGCGCCACCCAGGCGCCCCTTAATCTTTTTATATATTGCAAAATGATCACCACAATAAGTCTGATTGACATCTGTCACCACATATAGTTACAAAAATTTTTTCTTTTAATGAGAACGTGTAAGATTTACTCTTTCAGCAACTTTCATGTATACAATACAGTATTATTAACCAAAGTCACCATGCTGTATATTACATACTCAAAACTTATTTATTTTATTTTATTTTTATTATTATTTTTTTATTTTAGAGAGAGAAAGAGAACATGAGCACGGAGGGGGCAGAGGGAGAGAGAATCTTAAGCAGGCTTCACACTCAGAGCAGAACCCAACACAGGTTCAATCCCATGACCCTGGTATCATGACCTGAGATGAAATCAACAATCAGACACCCAACCACTGAGCCACCCAGTCACCCCACCTTATTTACTTTATAACTGGAAATTTGTACCTTTTAACCCCTTCACTCATTTTCCCTGCTCCTGATTCCTCATTTCTGGCAAACACCAATCTATTCTCTGTATCTATGAGTTTTTTGTTTTTTGTTTTTCTTTAAAGATTCTGCATATAAGTGAGATAGATCATGGTATTGGTCTTTCTTTGTCCGACTTATGTCACTTAGTATAATGCCCTCAGTTTCAATCCATGTTGTCACGAATGGCGAAATTTCATTCTTTTTCATAACTGAGTAATATGCCAGTGTGTGTATGTCTCTCCCTCTCTCCCCATATATATATTTATCCATTCATTTGTCAGTGGACTTTTGGTTGTTTCCATATCTTGGCTATTGTAGATGCTGCTGTAACGAACACGGGGGTTCATGTATCTTTTGGAATTACTGTTTTCATTTTCTTTGGGGAAATACCCAGAAATGCATTGCTAGATCATATAGTAGTTCTATTTTTCATTTTTTGAGGAACCTCCCTACCATTATCCCTAGTGGCCACAAATGTAAATGCTCACCAACTGTGCACAGGGGCTCCCTTTTCTCTACAGTCTTGCCAATACTTTTTGATAAACCATTCTGACAGGTGTGATGTAATATCTTACTGTGGTTTTGATTTGCGTTTCCTTGATGGTGGGTGACGTGGAGCATCTTTTCAGTAGCTGTTGATCATCTGTTAGTTTTCTTTCCGTTCTTCGTGCACTGTTTCAACCATTAGGTGGTGAGCTTTTTTATCTCAAAGACCATGACTGACTCGTCTTCTCATCACTCTTCCTAGGACACTGCTAAGCACACAGTAGGGGTTCAGTAAGTGTGTTTTTATCAAATGGCTAATTAACAAAGTGTGCTTTGGAAGTAAACCCCTATCTCTTCATAGGGGTTGGAAGGAATTTAAGAGGGTTGTAAATTCTGTCCTTTGCTTCACAGTGACTATATCACGACAAGATGGGGCAGCACAATTACCTGGTCAGGCTCTTGGATTTTGTATTGACTTCCGTTCTCTATTTCTCAAATTCCGTAAGTGATTTATGGTTTGAATAGCAAGCCGGCAGGAGCGGTTTACACAGTATGCCTGTTATTTGGCTTCTCTGGGCAACAGATTAGGATTTTGGAGGGGACGAGAGAATTTGGAGAGTGTGGGAAGCCTGGTGCTTGTCGCAAAAGCTGATTGATGCAGAATGTGAGAGGAGTTGGGGAGATTAAAAAAATTTTTTTTTAATGTCTTATTTATTTTTGAGAGAGACAGAGACAGAGCGTGAGTGGGGGAGGGGCAGAGGGAAAGGGAGACCTAAAGTTCAAAGCAGGTTCCAGGCTCCAAGCTGTCAGCATAGAGCAGATGCGGGGCTCAAACCCACCAACCGTGAGATGGAGACCTGAACCGAAGTCGGCCTCTTAACTGGCTGAGCCACCCAAGTGCCCCTGGGGAGATTTTCTAGATCACGTTACAACCTGTAATTCTCATTATCGTATTTTGCTGGATTTAAGGGAGTTTGGGGGTATCTACAAATGTATCCGGAGGCCTTGATTTATTATAATTTCTAGATCCCTGGCTTTATCCGGTCACGTCTGCAGGCCTGTTCTTACCACAGAGATACTCCTATGCACCCTTGTCTGGGCCCAGGCCTAGCTGGTTCTGTCTTATCCTAGGAATCGAAGGAGGGAGACAGGGGAAAAGATTTGGCCTTCCCTTTCCTGAAGTCTCCTTCAATAACAAGATATTACAGCACATCACCTTGCGGTGACCCCTCACGTTGGCCAGGAGGATGCTCTGGGCCACGTGAGGAAGGCCAAAGGGCCAGAAGGGCAGGCTCCCCTTTCCTTTCTCCAGTGACTGCTTCCTCTTCCTGACACCACCCTGCCCTGTCAAATGAACTTTAGCTCAACCCCGTTCTAGCTGTGGCGATCTTTTGCTTGTAGCAGTAAGTGTCTTTCTCTTTCTCTTTCTTAGGGATCCTTCTTCTAAAGCTGGGACTTCAAAGGGTGTCGGGAACTTGAACTTCCTAATCCACCGTGATGTCAAGCCCTTCTTTAGGGGTTGACGGTCGTGCCCCGCTGGCATTCACACGGCCTTGCTTTTTACCACCGTCATCACTGCCCTGCACATACGCTGCCCGTCAGCCTGTCTGGCACCCTAATGCCCACCAGGCACACTACATTCCTTCTCCTTTTTCTGCCTGCCACAGGCCTCTGATACTGGGAGCGGGGGCTCTTCCACTTTCATTTTGTCTGTACAAATCCTATAGATGGGGCCAAGACCCTGAACCGACTTCACTCTCCCCAGGAAGGCTTCCTAGCACCTGCACACTTTGCTGCTGAGTTCCAGAGGTCAATCACTGTGTCTTACCCTGCTTCCCACCGCAGACTTCCTGGATTGTTTGCTAATTGTCTCATGAATGTTAATTACCTATATAGACAGGTTTCATATTTCCCATCAGAGACTGTCATGTATACTTTAAAATTTTATCTTCCTCGGGGCGCCTGGGTGGCTCAGTCGGTTAAGCGTCCGACTTCGGCTCAGGTCATGATCTCACTGTCCGTGGGTTCAAGCCCCGCGTCAGGCTCTGTGCTGACGGCTCAGAGCCTGGAGCCTGTTTCAGATTCTGTGTCTCCCTCTTTCTCTGACCCTCCCCTGTTCATGCTCTCTCTCTCTCTGTCTCAAAAATAAATAAATGTTAAAAAAATTTGAAAAAAAAATTTTATCTTCTTCAACACCTAGCGGAGAGCTGGGTATCCAGTAGGAGCTCCATAAGTAAATGTTGATTTCACCTGATGACCCCGGTCTAAGTTTTCTTATTAGTGACACAGAACAGTGATTAACTTCGTCTGCCGGGGTATTATCTGGCACCGCAGGATTTGGAACAGACTTCATCTCTTTCCACAGGAATGCTTGGAGCCATTCTTCCTTTGGTTTGAATAAAATATGCTATATTTATCTTTCGAAGCAAGTCTGTGCCACATAAGTTGGTTTTTTGGTCATTAGAATTGGTTGCAAAACACATTCTCTACATTCATTGTGTTATGTGAAACTAGCTTTGGGTTTTGGATCCAGTTAAAGCCGTGAGATTTTGGCATATGTCTCCTTTCTGACATGGTCAGGGGAGCAGTGGGGAAGGTGGTGAGTTAGATGCTGAGAAGTTTCCTGAGTTTTGAGATTAGGTGAGTCACTCCACAAAGGTGGCTTACTGCTTAACCAAGGCATTCCCAGATTCAGAAACCCCCGGTGTCAGGCAAGCCTGGTTTCCCCAGCCTGCTATTCAATTCAGTTAAATTCACTCATTAACTCAGCCATTCATTAAAATATATGTGCCAGGGTGCCTGTGTGGCTCAGTGGGTTAAGCATCCGCCTCTTGATTTTGGCTCAGGTCACAATCCCAGGGTCGTGGGATCAAACCTTGCATGGGGCTCTGCCCTGCCAGCACAGAGCCAGCTTGGGACCCTCTCTTTCTCTGTCTCTTAAAATAAATAAATAAGCTTAAAAAATATATATGCCTACTATGTGCAAGGTCCAGGGGTAGGCACTGGGGATCCAGTAGTGAATAAATTTGACAATGATTTCTCTATTGAGAAATCACAGGAGATATGGATACATGAGGCACTGCCCCAGCATTCATGGATCCTCTCCCCTCTGTGTGTGTGTGTGTGTGTGTGTGTGTGTGTGTGTGTGTAGGAGGATGACAGTGGGGAGGGAGAGACTGAGACGAGTACAGGCATCACCCTAGCAGGTTGTCAAGGTTGGTAACTATCAACACTGCGTGTTGTCAAGGTTGTCAAGGTTGGTAACTATCAACATTGTATGTTTCCTGGGTCACTTTGGTCTAAAGTTAGAGGACTGGACCAGATCACTTTTTAGGCCCTTCATTCTTGATTTCCAGTCTTCCTTTCATTCTTTTAAAAAAATTTTTAATGTTTATTTTTGAGAGAGAGAGAGAGTGTGCAAGTGAGGCAGGGGCAGAGAGAAGGGGACAGAGGATCCGAAGGAGGCTGAGCCTGATGTGGGGCTTGAACTCGTGAACAGCGAGATCATGACCTGAGCTGAAGTCGGACACTCAAACAACTGAGCCACTCACATGCCCCTTTCATTCTTTATTAATTATTGTTATTTTTTAAGTAGTTTCCACACCCAGTGTGGGGCTTGAACTCACGACCCTGAGATCAAGAGTTGGATGAGCCCCCCAGGCACCCCACTGAGCCACCCAGGCTCTACCGACTGAGCCACCCAGGCACCCCACTATATTTATATTTAAAATAACATTAAATATAATATATAATTACAACTATTGTACATATAGTAACATTAACTATAATAAAATATTTGACTCTTTGTTATATTCTTTATTTTCTATTATGCTACGACATTTAAAAAATTAATATGCATATTTGTTTATTGTTTTCACCCAGTAGAAGGTAACTTTTTAAGAGTAGGGACAATGTCTATTTAATTCACTGTTAGACCCCCAGGGCCTGGGATAGACTCTAGCATGTGATAAACATTGAATAACTGTTGATGGAAAGTATGAATTCTATTTGTTCTTAACTATTATCATTTTTACTGAACCTTTTGGACTGGAGAACACGATTTTGGAGCTGGAAGCATTGGCATTGAAATGCTTTTTGCAGCACGGCAGCAGTCTGGGAAAGAAGCTGATTACGTTGCTCCCAGTATTATCTATTTATTGTTCTGCAGGAAGAAGACTGAGGTCGGGGGAATAGCGTGAAACACTGGACAGGAGTAGTGTTATCTGAGAGCAGGCAAGGGACGCAGTGACATTTAGATAGGGGTTTGCCACTATCTTGCTGGAAACTTTTCAAGAAGTTATAATTTTCTTATTTGAAAGCTCCGGGTCTTACATGGATAGTTTAGAGTCCCTCCTTAATTTACATACATTTGGGAAAGGAGGATTAATAATGAGCAGTTATGCTCTCACACAGAGGCACCTGTTCACCTCCACACAGAGAATTTTCAGTCTGTTAAATTTGCTGCCAGTCTTTGAGCTAATATGCCCAGGGTGGAAAGTGCACGCTGGCCAGCTGCGGGTTATGAGTCTCGCTTCGGTAATATTACCATCGGATAGAAACTCTTCATTTGACTCCTCACCAAGCCTTTTGGTGAATCCTTGTGCACTGTTCCCTCTGGCAGACACAAGAATGCACAGATTTCCAACTACAGGAAGCATAACTGACCGAAGCCCCAAGCTGTTCCTTGCTCACTGCCTTTCAACTGAGACCGTGCTCAGCCGATGACTGAGTGCGACAGGGACATTAAGCAGGTCTATTCCTTGTGGACACAGGACTCTTCTAATGCCCAACTTTGGATCTGCAGTTCTCCCAAAGCATGGCCTTGTCGCCTTTCTTAGACAGCTCTGCAGTCTAGGTAGAACTCTTAACCCAGCCCTCCTCCCCTCTTTCCTTTGCTTTGTTCAGCTGCCTCCCCGACAGCTGTTCCTGTCTCCCTGCTCCCTCCCTGTTACCCCTCTCAGCTTTCTCCTAATAAAATCCTGGCTCAGTCCTGTCTTGGCATAACCTTCTTGAAGAACCATGGACTCGCACACCCATCCACATGACTTGTCTTTTACCTTCTTTGTCTTTTAAATCAGAACTGAACTTCTTATTCTGATCCCCAGGCCACTTGATTGGGACTCTGATATTGTCTGGTTCTTAGCAATATTCTCTTCTCTTTCAGTTAGATGCTGAGCCTTTCCCACATGCCATCTGCTTCTGGTGGGATTCTTATTTAAATGGTGGGCCATCTGGAAACACAATGTTCTTCCAGAACCATCTGCAAGAATGTGACTATTGAGGGGTGCCTGGGTGGCTCAATTGGTTAAGCATCTGGCTTCGGCTCAGGTCATGATCTCATGGTTTGTGGGTGCGAGTCCTGTGTCAGGTTCTGTGCTGACAGCTTTGAGCCTGGAGCCTGCTTCAGATTCTGTGTCTCCTCCTCTGTTTCTGCCCCTCCCCCTCTCGTGATCTGTATCTCTCACTCTCAAAAAAGAAAAAAAAAAAAAGAATGTGACTGTTGCTACCAATGAGAAACTCACTGCCTTGTCATCATTGTTGCTAAAACCAAACACTCAACTTGTACTCCTCTTGGATATCAACTATGAGTTGGTCTAAGTTGGACACTGGAATTTTTACTGCTGGCCCCCTTTCTGGGGTCTTAGTCCCAGAATGAACAGATTGGTTACATAAGCCTGTGGCCTGCGTGGTTTGGGGCTTTTTCCCTTCACACCAGCCCGTAGCCGATGTCCTAGCTTCCCATGTATCAAAAGCTAGAGTACCAATAATTTCAAAGAGATATTGAAATATGATCCCCCTAGAAGAGGTTACATTTTCAGCTGTTTTCAGTAATCCTTATTAAGCGTGAATTATAATCTCAATCCATTTATTGAGATTAATGGAACAACAGAAGAAATATGAAGGCAGTGGATATTCGTGTGACATGGAAAATACTCTAAGGAGCACAAAAGCAGAAAGGGAAAGCCAGGAACTTCCAAGTAAAACCTCATTACCGCCATAGTTTTTTTTCCAGTGTCAGGGAGTGCCTTGGGCTTTCTATATACCTGTGTCATGAACTCAACACAGACGGAATTGAAAGCTCTATTTGTCAGACATCCACCCAGTTACATAACACACAGGAGGCTATATATTTCCATGTGGTAACATTATATTATTACAGCTTAATCCTTTTGGTAATCAGAAGTGGGCAATTACCCCGACCAATCTATGTCTACAACTTAACAAGCTATTTTCAGGGCCTCAGTCATACTTAAACTGATAACCAAGTCTGTAAGAAGCAGTTGTGAATACAGTAGGAAATATGGTAGGAAAAGGTTGGAGCAGTGTAGGTACCCTCTAAGGATTAGAAAGCATAGTCAGAATTTCCTTTGGTAAATAGTGTTATCCTAACCTGAGAGAACTGTCAACAGAGAGATGTTTTTCTAGATTATACGTGCTTCCCTTCTATGCTTTGCCATAAGAATTAGCAAGGGAATTGGAAGATCTCTGGAAATACTGCTACTTCTTTGTGTATATATTTCCTTGTCTGTAATCTGGGCGGGGAGAATGTTCTGACCGGTTTACATGCTGTTCTTTTTTTTTTTTTTTTTTTTAAGATCAAAGATTTATTATCTCTGTTGACAAGGGCAATTACAAAGCAAGCCTCAAAATCAGTGTCGCCATGCCATCAGTGGAGAGCTAGAGCTGAGTGGAAACTGCAGATCTGAGTGTACATCATGATCCCAAACACTTACTCGCTATGAAACCTTCGAAAAATTGCTTAATCTCTTTTCGGCAATTTTCCCATCTTTCAAGTGGGGATAATAATACTGGACTTGGAGAGTCATTAGGAAGATTCAATGAGAAAATGGAAGTGCCCGTCATAGTGTTTGATACACAATAAGTATTCTATAAATATTAATTTCTTCACTCCATTTCCTCTGTTCCCAGGAAAGACTACAGTCTTAAAATCTGACATAGTTAGGGATGTTAAGGCTCTTATAAAAGAAATGATAGGGACACACATTTTATTAATTGCACTATGAGTTATTTCTTTTGACTTTAAAAACTTAGAATGAATTCATCACCTTGTATAAAGCACAGAAATATCTCCAGTTGGAAGCTGTTAATCCGTTCATATCAATTCAGATTAATTAACAAGTCATATAGTTTTTAAAATGAGGAATGTGATCAGATTATGGTATCAACATATTCTTTTTTTTATTTACATCCAAATTAGTTAGCATCTAGTGCAACAATGATTTCAGGAGTAGATTCCTTAATGTCCCTGACCCATTTAGCCCATCCCCCCTCCTACAACCCCTCCAGTAACCCTCAGTTTGTCCTCCATATTTATGAGTCTCTTTTGTTTTGTCCCCTTCCCTGTTTTTATATTATTTTTGTTTCCCTTCCCTTATGTTCATCTGTTTTGTCTCTTAAAGTCCTCATATGAGAGAAGTCATATGATTTTTGTCTTTCTCTGACTAGTTTCAGTTAGCATAATCCCCTCCAGTTCCATCCACGTGGTTGCAAATGGCAAGATTTCATTCTTTTTGATTGCCGAGTAATACTCCAGTGTGTGTGTGTGTGTGTGTGTGTGTGTGTGTGTGTGTGTATAATACACACACACACCCCGCATATTCTTCATCCATTCATCCATCGATGGACATTTGGGCTCTTTCCACACTTTGGCTATTGTTGATAGTGCTGCTATAAACATGGGGGTGCATGTGTCCCTTCGAAACATCATACCTGTATCCCTTAGATACATGTGTAGTAATGCAATTGCTGGGTTGTAGGGTAGTTCTATTTCTAGTTTTTTGAGGAACCTCCATACTGTTGTCCAGAGTGGCCGCACCAGTTTGCATTCCTGCCAGCCATGCAAAAGAGATCCTCTTTCTCCGCATCCTCGCCAACATCTGTTTTTGCCTGAGTTGTTAATGTTAGCCATTCTGACAGGTGTAAGGTGGCAGCTCATTGTGGTTTTGATTTCTATTTCCCTGATGCTGAGTGATGTGGAGCATTTTTTCATGTGTCGGTTGGCCATCTGGATGTCTTCTTTGGAGAAGTGTCTATTCATGTCTTTTGCCCATTTCTTCACTGGATTATTTGTTTTTTGGGTGTTGAGTTTGATAAGTTCTTTATAGATTTTGGATACTAACCCTTTATCTGATATGTCATTTGCAAATATCTTCTCCCATTCTGTCGGTTGCCTTTTAGTTTTGCTGATTGTTTCCTTCACTGTGCACAAGCTTTTTATTTTGATGAGGTCCTAGTAGTTCATTTTTGCTATTGTTTCCCTTGCCTCTGGAGACATGTTGAGTGAGAAGTTGCTGCTGCTGAGGTGAAAGAGACTTTTGTCTGCTTTCTCTTCTAGGATTTTGATGTCTTCCTGTCTTAGGTTTAGATCTTTGAACCATTTTGAGTTTATTTTTGTGACTGGTGTAAGAAAGTGGTCTAATTTCATTCTTCTGCATGTTGCTGTCCAGTTTTCCCAGCACCACTTGCCGAAGAGACTGTCTTTATTCCATTGGGTATTCTTTCCTGCTTTGTCCAAGATTAGTTGCCCATACGTTTGTGGGTCCATTTCTGGGTTCTCTATTCTGTTCCATTGATCTGAGTGTTTTTGAGCCAGTACCATACTGTCTTGATGATTACAACTTTGTAGTATAGCTTGAAGTCCGGGATTGTGATGCCTCCTGCTTTGGTTTTCTTTTTCAAGATTGCTTTGGCTATTTGGGGTCTTTTATGGTTCCCTAAAACTTTTAGGATTATTTGTTCTAGCGCTGTGAAGAATGCTGGTGCTATTTTGATAGGGATTGAATTGAATATCTAGATTGCTTTGGGTAGTATCGACATTTTAACAATATTTGTTCTTCCTATCCAGGAGCATGGAATCTTTTTCCATTTTTTGGTGTCTTCTTCAATGTCTTTCATAAGCTTCCTATAATTTTCAGTGTATAGATTTTCGACCTCTTTGGTTAGATTTATTCCTAGGTATTTTATGGTTTTTGATGCAACTGTAAATGGGATCGATTCCTTCATTTCTCTTTTTGTCACTTCATTGTTGGTGTATAGAAATGCAACCCATTTCTGTGGGTTGATTTTATATCCTGCAACTTTGCTGAATTCATGAATCAATTCTAGCCGTTTTTTGGTGGAATCTTTTGGGTTTTCCATATAGAATGTCATGTCATCTGCAAAGAGTGAAAGTTTGATCTCCTCCTGGCTGATTTGGATGCCTTTTATTTCTTTGTGTTGTCTGATTGCAGAGGCTAAGAGTTCCAATACTACGTTGAATAACAGTGGCAAGGGTGGACATCCCTGTCTTGTTCCTGACCTTAGGGGGAAAGCTCTCAGTTTTTCCCCATTGAGAATGATATTAGCATTGGGTCATTCATATATGGCTTTTGTGATCTCAAGGTATGATCCTTCCATCCCTACTTTCTGGAGGGTTTTTATCAAGAAAGGACGTTGTATTTTGCCAAATGCTTTCTCTGTGTCTATTGAGAGGATCATATGGTTCTTGTCCTTTCTTTTATTGATGTGATGAATCACGTTAATTGTTTTGCAGATATTGAACCAGCTCTGCATCCCAGGAATAAATCCCACTTGGTCGTGGTGAATAATTTTTTAAATGTATTGTTGGATCTGGTTGGCTAATATTTTGTTGAGGATTTTTGCATCCATGTTCATCAGGGAAATTGGTCTATAGTTCTCCTTTTTAGTGTGGTCTCTGTCTGGTTTTGGAATCAAGGTAATGCTGGCTTCATGGAAAGAGTTTGGAAGTTTTCCTTCCATTTCTATTTTTTGGAACAGCTTCAAGAAAATAGGTGTTAACTCTTCCTTAAGTGTTTGGTAGAATTCCCCTGGAAACCCATTTGGCCCTGGACTCTTGTTTTGGGAGATTTGAATTACTAATTTGATTTTCTTACTGGTTATAGGTCTGTTCAAATTTTCTATTTCTTCCCGTTTCAGTTTTGGTAGTGTATATGTTTCTAGGAATTTTTCCATTTTTCCAGATTGCCAATTTTATTGTCATATAATTGCTCATAATATTCTCTTGTTATTGTTTTTATTTCTGCTGTGTTGGTTGTGATCTCTCCTCTTTCATTATCGATTTTATTTATTTGGGTCCTTTCCTTTTTCTTTTTGATCAAACTGGCTAGTGGTTTATCAATTTTGTAAATCCTTTCAAAGAACCAGCTTCTGGTTTCATTGATCTGTTCTACTTTTTTTTTGGTTTCAATAGCATTAATTTCTGCTCTAATCTTTATTATTTCATGTCTTCTGCTGGTTTGGGGTGTTATTTGCTGTTGTTTTTCTAGCTCCTTAAGGCGTAAGGTTAGGTTGTGTATCTGAGATCTTTCTTCCTTCTTTAGGAAGGCCTGGATTGTTATATACTTTCCTCTTATGAACTCCTTTGCTGCATCCCAGAGGTTTTGGGTTGTGGTGTTATCATTTTCATTGGTTTCCATATACTTTTTAATTTCCTCTTTAACTGCTTGGTTAGCCCATTCATTCTTTAGTAGCATGTTCTTAGTCTCCAAGTATTTGTTACCTTTCCAAATTTTTCTTGTGGTTGCTTGTGAGTTTCATAGCTTTGTGTTCTGAAAATATGCATGGTATGATCTCGATCTTTTTGTACTTGCTGAAGGCTGATTTGTGTCCCAGTATATGGTCTATTCTGAAGACTGTTCCATGTGCACTGGAGAAGAATGTATATTCCACTGCTTTAGGATGAAATGTTCTGAATATATCTGTTAAGTCCATCTGGTCCAGTGTGTCATTCAAAGCCATTGTTTCCTTGTTGATTTTTTGATTAGATAATCCGTCCATTGCTGTGAGTGGGGTGTTGAAGTCTCCTACTGTTATGGTATTACCATCAATGAGTTTCTCTATGTTTGTGATTAATTGATTTATATATTTGGGTGCTCTCACATTTGGCACATAAATGTTTACAGTTGTTAGGTCTTCTTGGTGGATAGACTCCTTGCTTATGATATCTTCTGCATCTCTTGATATAGTCTTTATTTTAAAGTCTAGGTTTTATGATATAAGTATGGCTACTCTGGCTTTCTTTTGTTGACCATTAGCATGATAGATGGTTCTCCATCCCCTTATTTTCAATCTGAAGGTGTCTTTAAGTCTAAAGTGGGTGTCTTGTAAACAGCTTATAGATGGATCTTGTTTTCTTATCCATTCTGTTACCCTATGTCTTTTGATTGGAGCATTGAGTCCATTGACGTTTAGAGTGAGCACTGAAAGATATGAATTTATTGCCATTATGATCCTTGTAGAATTGGAGTTTCTGGTGGTGTTCTCTGGTCCTTTCTAATCTTTGTTGCTTTTTGTATGTATGTATGTATGTATGTATGTATGTATTATGTATGTATGTATTTACTTATTTTTTCCTCTTTTCTCCCCTCAGAGAGTCCCCCTTAAAATTTCTTACAGGGCTGGTTTAGTGGTCACAAACTCCTTTAATTTTTGTTTGTCTGGGAAACTTTTTATTTCTCCTTCTATTTTGAATGACAGCCTGCTGGATAAAGAATTCTTGGCTGCATATTTTTCTGATTCAGCACACTGAATATATCCTGCCACTCCTTTCTGGCCTGCCAAGTTTCTGTGGATAGGTCTGCTGCAAACCTGATCTGTCTTCCCTGGTAGGTTAAGGATTTTTTTCCCTTGCTGCTTTCATGATTCTCTCCTTGCCTGAGGGTTTTGTGAATTTGAGTATGGTATGCCTTGTTGATGGTCGGTTTTTGTTGAATCTAATGGGGGTCCTCTGTACTTCCTGGATTTTGATGTCTGTGTCTTTCCCCAGGTTAGGAAAGTTTTCTGCTATGATTTGCTCACATAACCCTTCTACCCCTATTTCTCTCTCTTCCTCTTCTGGGACCCCTATGATTCTGATGTTGTTCCTTTTTAATGAGTCACTGATTCTTAAATTCTCTCTAATTCTTAAATCGTGCTCTTTTGCCTTAATCTCCCTCTTTTTTTTTTTTTGCTTCATTATTCTCCGTAAGTTTGTCCTTTATATCACTGATTTTGTGTTGTGCCTCATCCATCCTTGCCGCTGTGGCATCCATCCGTGATTGCAGGTCAGTTATAGCATTTTTTATTTCATACTGAGTAGTTTTTACTTGTTTTTTCTCTGAAGAAGGGGATTCTAATCTATTTTCGACTCCAGCTAGTATTCTTACTACCGTGATGCTAAATTCTGGTTCAGACATCTTCTTTGTGTCTGTGTTGTTTAAGTCCCTGGCTTTCATTTCTTCTGGCTCTTTCTTTTGGGATGAATTCCTTCATTTCCTCATTTTGAAGGGAGAAAAGGATTTAATGAGGTAGAAAAATTAAAATTAAAAAATTAAAAGTAAAAAATTAAAATTAAAAATTAAAAACACACACACACAAAATTGAATAAATGATGCTAGATCCTAGGTGTGTTTTGGTCTGGGTGTTGAAAGTGGTTTGATAGATTAGAGAAAAAAAAGGGGGCAGCAAGGAAATCATTTGAGAATTTGAGAAAATGAATACGCTGAAGTAGACTAAAATGAAATGATGGGAGTAAAATAGAATTAAAAAAAAATTACACAAAAGTAAAGAATATAGTAGAAAAAAATTAAAGAAAAATACTTTTAATAGAAACTGAAAATAAAAATGACGTTTTTCTCTTTCTGTATTCAAGAAAAAGAAAAGAAATGAAAAAGAAAAAAGAAAAAAAGGAAATCGTTTGAAAGTTTGAAAAAATGAATACACTGAAGTAGACTAAAATAATATGATGAAAGTAAAATAGAATTTGAAAAAATTACACAAAAGTAAAAATGTATTTAAAAACATTAAAGAAAAATATTTTCATAAAAATTGAAAATAAAAATGAATTTTTTCCCTTTCTGTATTCAAGAAAAAGAAAAGTGAAAAAGAGGGGAAAAAAAGAAAGAAAATTGAATAGACGGACCTGCTAAGAGATTGAAATAAGACTGAAATTACTTCATTTTCCCCTAGAAGTCAGACTATGATGCACTTTATAGTCCATAAACTAACCAGGTGGTGAGACTTGTGTTCTTGAAGAGAGAGGTTGGCCCAGTTGTGCAGAGCTCAGTGTAATAGCTCCGTTCTCCACTAGATGGCACTGCTTAGCCTACTGGGATGGATTTTAGTAGCACTTGTAGGTGGGTATGCGCATGCATGGGAGCAGTGAAAGTGGCGTCACCCAGCTACCCAGTCTCTAGTATCGGAACTCTGTTCTTCCCAATCAGCAATTGCACACCGTCCTGTGTCTTCAGCTTTTGTCCATTGCCTGCTTTTTCACTATCCCTGACCAAGCTCCAGGCAGTACTTCTCTCCTGAGTTTTGTCTCAGATGCGGCTGTTTTCCCTGGCCCCTTACTTCTGAAGGACTGCGGCTTTGATCTGTTCTGCCCCTCTGTGGGAGGGTCTCACCGAGCAATGGCCAAATGCCCGCTGCACCCAGGAATGCTTGCTGGACCTTGCTGCTGCCGGTGCCCTGAGACTGTGGCCAAGTGCCAGCCCACCCCAGAAAAAGTTCACAAGATAGTGTAGCAGCAGCATTTCAGGGATTATGGAAAATCAACGCACATCTGGCACCAGGCTTCACCCTTAATAACCTTGTTCCGGCACCAGCGAATGTGGCCATTCTCTAGGGTCTGCTGAGACCAGGTGGTCTCAACAGTGTCTAGCAAATGTCCTTCCAGGAGTGGAACTGCTTTTCCCTGTGTGGCCCAAGAGCCTCCCAGATCCCACTCTTCTTCTGGGGATTTGCCCTTTCCACCAGAGCACTGCCAGGTATCGAGCTGCAGAGTTGCAGACTCTGCGCTTTCCTTGTTTACAGTCTTAATGGAATTTAAACCCTCTCCTTTGTTCTTTCTCCCTTTTTAGTTTAGTCCCTGTGGTTGTTTCCAATTTTCCACTTTCTCTCCAGCTGCTTTTGGGGTGGGGTGCTTTTCCCATATTCTCCCCCAAGTCTCTGTTCTCTCTGCCCACAACAGTGGCTCCTTGCCCTTCACGGCTTCTCTCTCCCCAAGTTCACCTCTCTGCACTGTGTATCTGCTGAGTTCTGTGGTTCAGGTTGTGCAGACTGTTGTGTTAATATTCAAATCAGTTTTCTAGGTGTGCAGGATGGTTTTGTGTTGGTCTGACTATATTTCATGGACGTGAGACACACAAAAAACTTCCATGCTGTTCTGCCATCTTGACTCCCCTCTGTGGTTTTGATTTGTATTTCCCTGATCATGAGTAATGTTGAGCATTTTTTCATGTGTCTGTTGGCCATCCGGATGTCTTCTTTGGGGAAGTGTTTATTCATGTCTTTTGCCCATTTCTTCACTGGATTATTTATTTCTTGAGTGTTGAGTTTGATAAGTTCTTTATAGATTTTAGATACTAACCCTTTATCTGATACTAACCCTTTATCTGATCCTTTGCAAATATCTTCTTCCATTCCATCAATTGCCTTTAGTTTTGCTGATTGTTTCCTTCACTGTGCAAAAGTTTTTATTTTGATGAGGTCCAAATAGTTCATTTTTGCTTTTGTTTCCCTTGCCTCCAGAGACACGTTGAGTAAGAAGTTGCGCGGCCAAGATCAAAGAGGTTTTTGCCTGCTTTCTCCTCAAGGATTTTTTTTTTTTTTAATTTTTCAACGTTTTTTATTTATTTTTGGGACAGAGAGAGACAGAGCATGAACGGGGGAGGGGCAGCGAGAGAGGGAGACACAGAATCGGAAACAGGCTCCAGGCTCCGAGCCATCAGCCCAGAGCCTGACGCGGGGCTCGAACTCACGGACCGCGAGATCGTGACCTGGCTGAAGTCGGACGCTTAACCGACTGCGCCACCCAGGCGCCCCTCTCCTCAAGGATTTTGATGGCTTCCTGTCTTACATTTAGGTCTTTCATTCATTTTGAGTTTATTTTTGCGTATGGTGTTAGAAAGTGGTCCAGGTTCATTTTTCTGCATGTCGCTGTCCAGTTTTCCCGGCACCACTTGCTGAAGAGACTGTCTTTATTTCATTGGATATTCTTTCCTGGTTTGTCCAAGATTAGTTGGTCATACGTTTGTGGGTCCGTTTCTGGGTTCTCTATTCTGTTCCATTGATCTGAGTGTCTGTTTTTGTGCCAGTACCTTTCTCTCTTGATGATTACAGTTTGCAATACAGCTTGAAGTCTATATGCTGTTCTTGACAAAAGGGTGATAAGGTCAAGAAGAAGGTGCTTGGAGAGCAGTGTGTGGCCTTCAAGAACATGTTATCTTCTAGAGATGGTGATAATAGTGAAGCAGGCTAACCATGTACCTCTGGACTTCATGCGGCAAGTCAATTTGCCACATGACTTAGTAGCATGTGTTTCTTTTCATTAGTTGACTTTTAATCCCCAAGGATTTTGAAATTTCAAAATGAGTAATATCTTTGATTGGAATAACTGTAACAAAAAGCATTGTTTTCAAGAATATAACTGCTTATGTCTTTTAAGTATTCCCATTAGTTTTAATTTATTAAAAAATTTTGTTTTAGTTTTAATTATTTATTTTGAGAGAGAGAGTGAGTAGGGTAGGGGCAGAGAGAGAGGATGAGAGAGAATCCCAAGCAGGCCCCATGTTGTCAGCACAGAGCCTGATGCAGGGCTCAAACTCATGAACTGTGAAATCATGACCTGAGCTGAAATCGAGTCAGACACTTAACCAACTGAGCCACCCAGATACCACCCCCCCCCCAATTACTCTTATAAATGTGAATGTATTAAGTACAGTGCAAATTTGACTTTAACCTGGTCTTTCACCTGGCATATTTTAAGTCTTTGTTTCAAGAATAGTAGATTGGGAGCACCTGGATGGCTCAGTTGGTTAAATGCCTGATACTTGGTTTCAGCTCAGGTCATGATCTCACAGTTCATGGGTTTGAACGGCTCTGTGCTGAGAGCGCAAAGCCTGCTTGGCATTCTCTGTCTTACTCTTTCTCCCCCTCCCCCACTCATGCTTTATTTCTCTCAAGAATAAATAAACAAACAAACAAAAAAGAATAGATTGGATATTATAAGAAGGTGCTTCAAAAGACATAAGATTTATTGATTTAATATTAATTATTGACATAAGTTGTTATGATAGGTTGGTTTTGATACTAGTCTTGATACAAGGCAACCATAATACTTAGGAGCAATAAAAGTAAATTTATATTGTTTACCCAAACTCCAATGGATGTATCATTTTATATAATGAATATTTCACAATTTGAAGGTAAATAATGAACAATATTATTTATTTTACTGAATAAAATGACGTTAAAAGGAACATATTAAATAAATTTTTAAAAGTTAATATGAGTTAAGAACATATATTAAATGTATGCTTACATGAAATGTCAGTATACATGCAGATTTGTTGATTACTTTAATAAATATTCAGTAAGTGTCCACTATGCAAGGCACATTGAGGATATATCACTGAAGATATAGTGAAGCATAAAATAGGCAATATTTATGTTTATATCCCAGTTAGGGGTGAGAAAGGGGATGATAGATAACAAAAGTGAAAAAAATGAATAAGATGACTTCAGAAACAAAAGTTCCATGAAGGACAAAAATAGGATGATTTGAGAGAGGGTTGTGCTGATGTAAACTGGGTGGCCAGGAAGGCATCTCCTTTGTCTCATTTTTGGGGTTGTCCTGTGTAAATTGAGATTTGCATATAAGAAAGTGTTAGCTGTGCAGAGATCTTGGGATAAAGCATTTCAAGCAGAGAGAGAGAGAGAGAGAACAAATGTGATTGCTCTCAATAAGGAGTGAGTTTAGTGTGAAAGAGGGCCAGTCTCATGGGAATATGGAAAAGGAGGAGAAAGGTATCCAATGGGGTTGAAGGTAATGTGGGATCTTATAGGACATGGTGGACTTTGTATTTTATACTAATTGCAATGGTTAACCATTGTAAGGGTTTAGCATGGTGGTGACAAGATCCTATTTGTGCTTGAGAAAGGTGGTGAGGTGTTATGGGATGAACTGTGTTCCCCCTACCCAAATTTCTGTATTGATGCTCTAACATGTAGTATTCAGAATGTGACTGTATTTGGAAATAGGGTATGTAAAGAAGTGATTGACTTAAAATGGCATCTTAGGGTGGGCTTAATTCAATATGACTGATGTCCTTATAAGGAGAGGCAATCTGGATACAAACACACACAGCGGAAGGACCATGTGAAGACACAGGACGGAAAAAGTCATCATCCACAAGCCAAGGAAAGAGAGGTCTCAGAAGAAAACAACCCTGCTGATACCTAGATATTGGACCTGAAACTTCCAGGAGTGTGAGAAAATACATTTCTGTTGTTTAAGTCACTTAGTCTGTGGCATTTTGTTATGGCCATGCTAGCAAACTAATACATGAGGCAAAGAAAGAAATGAAGGAGTATGCCTGGGGTTTGGGCTTGAGAAACTGTGTATCTAGAGGTCTCATTACCAGAATGAATAAGGCTAAGGAAGACACAAGTTTGTGTACACATGTGTGTGTGTGGTGGTGGGAAGTTTGGCTAGATAGGTTTTATGTTTCGATGCCTATCCACATCCAAGAAAAGATACCATTTAGGCAGTGGTAGGTATAAACCTAGTGAATTCACAAATTGTTTCATAAATGATTCAGAAAAGGAAGGGAGAGTCTCCTATCTATTCCCAGTCACTTCTGGATACCAATGCAAAGAGGTGGACTTATGGATCTAGTGTTATTTATCAATGTCAGTGAGTTGGACTTTCTATTGTTTTGTGTACATGCAAGATAACCTTTTGCAAGATTCTTGCTGTTGAAATGGGGCATTGCATTGAATTGTGCTGATTCTAACATCTTGAGCAGAGACGCCACTTGGCCCAGACTCGTATTCCCTAAAGGGCCTCGCATTTCTACTTTGGATCTCCTCTCCAGACAAGATTAAACGTGCAGGCACAGATTCACCATAATAGAACCAAAGGTCATCTTGCAAATATACATACAATATAATGCAATATTGCATCATATTTTTTGTTTCAAAGTTTTACTTTGTCCTACATAAATATTTAAAATAAATTGTAATTTTTATAATTTTCTGACCTTTCTTCATTAAAAAAATATTCTGATAGAAAAAAAAGTCTCCAGCTTCTCATGACCTCTGAGAGGGCCTGGTGATAAGACCCATGTCAGGGTATTATTCTGAGGATTAATTAAGCTTTAATACTTTAATTAAATCGAAGATGGTAACAGGTACAAGTAATTTCTAAAAATCTTGGGTAATTGAGGGTACAGAGACTGGATTTTTATGAAAAAGTTATTGCTTACTCAAAGCAAAGTTAGATATTTTTCAGTTCCCTGTTACACTGCAGACTGTAACTGACTGAAGATAGGGACCATTCTTTTGTTTTTGTTTTTTTTAATTGTACTTTATTTATTAGAGAGAGAGAAAGAGACCACATGAGTGGGGGAGACAGACAAAAGGAAAGAGAGAGAGAGAAAATCCCAAGTAGGCTCCATGCTCAGCATGGAGCCCAAGGTGGGGCTCAATCCCACGATCCTGGGATCATGACTTGAGCCAAAATCAACAGTGGGACACTCAACCCACTGAGCCAACAGGGACCATTCCTAACTCTGCTTTTTTAATGTCCTAATGTCCTAATGGTGACTCAGCCATAATAGGCTACCAATTAATGTTCGGGGAACTGGTCTAAGAGGCCGGAAAAGAGAATTTATTAATGAAACATTGTCATTTAAAAAAAATTAACATTTATTTATTTTTGAGAAAGAGAGAGACACAGTGTGAATGAGGGAGGGGCAGAGAGAGAGGGAGATATAGAATCCGAAGCAGGCTCCAGACTCTGAGCTGTCAGCACAGAGCCTGACGTGAAGCTCGAACTCATGAACCATGAGATCATGCCGTGAGCTGAAGTCGGACACTTAACCAACTGAGCCACCCAGGTGCACCAAAACATTGTTAATCTTGTTGCTGCCATTGTTGCTAGGAATGGCAGCTAGCTGACTTTTCAAAAATTTTAATAAAATGTCACATCTGATTAAGACTATCTTTAGATTATCACATAGTAATTCACAGGCCTGCAGAATCAGAAGATTTATTCGAAGAGAAATAAAACAATAGCTAAAAATAACAACTGTTTATTGCTCAAAAGTGTAAGCCTCCTGAAAAGGAGTAAATGTAAATATAAACTTGTCAATGTCTGTTCTCACCTCCCAGCTATAAATTCCATGAAAACAAGAAAGCGTTTATCCTACAAAGAGCTTCCTAATTGTATGTGGCACACATGACTTGAAAAAAATTACTTTTGTGTTTTTTTAAAGTACAAACCTTGGCCACCAGAGGTTTCTTTTTGGCCTCGGCAGGCAACAATGGTAATAAAGTGGTCACTTGGAGGGAAGAATGCAGTATCCCAGAGATGTGGGGGACACAGAGGACACTGAATTCCTTATTATAGATGATTGAGATGTTCCAATTTGTTAGTAAGCCCTACAGAATAGGGTCACCTGGGTGTTTCAGTCAGTTAAGCATCCAACTTCAGTTCAGGTCGTGATTTTGTGGTTAGTGAGTTCGAGCCCCACATCGGGCTCTGTGCTGACAGGGTGGAGCCTGCTTCACCTGCCCTTCCCCATCTCAAAAATAAATAAACATAAAAAAAAGCACTATAGAATAGGCAAAATTAATTGAAATTGAATTAAAATTAATTGAAATGAATTAAAACACTCAGGGAAAATATCCTGACGAAAGGACTTTGTGTATATATATTTTATTCAAATAGATGAAAATTAATTTTATAGATAAAAATGCTTAAATACACATAGTTTTGCAAGACCTTTCACTTGGAGTAACAAAATAACCCATGTGTGAAAGGCCAGTGTTAGATGTTTACCTTTTAGCTAATTGTCTTGAGAGCAGATGGATTTCTACTAAATCTCCTAGTTTTAAGACAGACATCAGGGGTTTCCCAGACTCTTGTCGTCAACTGCTCCAGCCCTCTGGTGGCCTCTGCCACCACCCTAGGCTCCAGGGAGCTGACTCTGCCATTTCACTTCAATCTCTGTCATTTGGCTAAAAGGAATCCTTTCCTTCGCTAGGTCTCCCTTCCCTGGGTCTTCCTTCCCTAGGTCTTTCTTTCTCTAGATCTTTCCTTCTCTGTGTCTCCCTTCTCCTGGTCTCCCTTCTCTAGGTCTCCCTTCTCTTGTTCTCCCTTCTCTAGGTCTTTCCTTCTCTGGGTCTCCCTTTTCCTGGTCTCCCTTGTCTAGGTCCCCTTCTGTAGCTCTCCCTTCTCTAGGTCTCCCTTCTCTACATCTTTCCTTCTTTAGGTCTGCCTTCTCTAGTTCTCCATTCTCTAGGTCTTTCCTTCTCTAGGTCTCCCTTTCCTGGGTCTCCCTTCTCCTGGTCTCCCTTCTCTAGGTCTCCCCTTCTCTAGCTCTCCCTTCTCTAGTTCTCCCTTCTCTAGGGCTTTCCTTCTCTAGGTCTTCCTTCCCTAGGTCTCCCTTCTCTAGGTCTTTCTTTCTCTAGATCTTTCTTTCTCTGGGTCTCCTTTCTCCTGGTCTCCCTTCTCTAGGTCTCCCCTTCTCTAGCGCTCCCTTCACTAGGTTTCCCTTCTCTAGGTCTCCCTTTTTTAGGTCTTTCCTTCTTTAGGTCTCCCCTTCTCTAGTTCTCCCTTCTCTAGGTCTTTCCTTCTCTAGGTCTCCCTTCCCTAGGTCTCCCTTCTCTAGGTCTTTCTTTCTCTAGATCTTTCCTTCTCTGGGCCTCCTTTCTCCTGGTCTCCCTTCTTTAAGTCTCCCCTTCTCTAGGTCTCCCCTTCTCTAGGTCTCCCTTCTCTGGGTCTACCTTCTCTAGTTCTCCCTTCTCTAGGTCTTTCCTTCTCTAGGTCTCCCTTCTCTAGTTTTCCCTTCTCTAGGTCTTTCCTTCTCTAGGTCTTTCCTTCTCTAGTTCTTCCTTCTCTGTGTCTCCCTTCTCTAGGTCTTTCCTTCTCTGGGTCTCCCTTCTCCTGGTCTCCCTTCTCTAGGTCTCCCCTTCTCTAGGTCTTCCCTTCTCTAGGTCTCCCTTTTCTAGGTCTTTCCTTCTTTAGGTCTCCCTTCTCTAGTTCTCCCTTCTCTAGGTCTTTCCTTCTCTAGGTCTCCCTTCTCTAGTTTTCCCTTCTCTAGGTCTTTCCTTCTCTAGGTCTTTCCTTCTCTAGTTCTTCCTTCTCTGTGTCTCCCTTCTCTAGGTCTTTCCTTCTCTGGGTCTCCCTTCTCCTGGTCTCCCTTCTCTAGGTCTCCCCTTCTCTAGGTCTTCCCTTCTCTAGGTCTCCCTTTTCTAGGTCTTTCCTTCCCTAGGTCTCCCTTCTCTAGGTCTCCCCTTCTCTAGCTCTCCCTTCTCTAGATCTTTCCTTCTCTAGCTCTCCCTTCTCTAGTTCTCCCTCCTCCAGGTCTTTCATTCTCTAGGTCTCCCTTCTCTAGGTCTGACTCTTGCCTCCCCCTTCCAGCTCCAACCCAGGGCAGATTTGACCATTGTATTAATCATGTCTTTTTAGTCTGTATTTTTTTTCATTTTTATTTTTTATTAAAAAATTTAATGTTTATTTCTTTTTGAGAGAGAGAGAGAGAGAGAAAGAGAGACAGCACAAGCAGGGGAGAGCCAAGAGAGAGGGAGACACAGAATCTGAAGCAGACTCCAGGCTCTGAGCTGTCAGCACAGAGCCCCACATGGGGCTCGAACTCAGAAGCCATGAGATCATGACCTGAGCTGAAGTTGGATGCTTAACCAACTGAGCCACCCAGATGCCCCTTTTTAAATTTTTTAAAAAATATTTATTTATTTTGTATTAAAAAAAAAGTTTACTTATTTTTGAGAGAGAGAGAGAGTGTAATCGGGGTAGGGGCAGAGAGAGAGAGAGGGAGACAGAATATCCAAAGTGGTCTCTGTGCTGACAGCAGAGAGCCCGACATGAGGCTCGAACTCATGAACTGTGAGATCATGACCTGAGGTGAAGTTGGATGCTTAACCGACTGGACCATCCAGTTGCTCCCCATTCTGAGCAGAGATGCTCAGCATCTCTGATGCTTTTAATCTTGGAGACTTGCTAGCTGTGTCAGGCTAGCTTGCTTTTCCCAGGGCAAGCTAATCTTTAGAGAGAGCAAAATCTCACCTGGCCCAGGGCGTGTGACTTTCATAAGCAAAGCAACCAATCCAGAGCCCATGCCCACAACCCTTCTTCTGCTGGCTCTCACACTCCAGGTACCAGACAACTGGGGTATCCCCCACAGCCTAGAGTCTTTTCACATTACTCAAACCAGCCAGTCCTAAACCTGCTTACCTTGCCTCCCCTGCTCCTTCTTACAGAAAAAATAATACTCACAGAAATAATAATACTTATGTTTGTTAAAAAAAACCTAAGGAAACAAAAAAAAACCCAATAAAGCCTTTTACCCATGTTTTTCCTTCCCTCTGCCTCCTGTCTGACCCCGGTGACTCCTGTGTAGACTCATGTAGTGTGGCATTCCTCCTGTTCTTGGAATCTGTGAGTATTAACAACCCATCATCTCCTGATCTGTTGGCTTTGCCGTACCTGAATAATAATAACATTTTAAAGGAGCAACCCCTAGCAAAACAGTTTCTTATCCCCTTACCCTTAAATGCTTTGTGTCTGGAACTTTTGACTGAGACTGAATAACACCTGTTTTCAAAGAGAATAGCTAATATTTATTGGCTGCTTTCTAGGTGCCAGATACTATTCCAAGCACTGGGGGAACAGCCATGGACAAAATGTTTCTGCCCTCACAGAGCTGGCTTCTAGTGAGGGGACAGACCACTCACAAACACAAAGTGACTGTGTCAGATGCCACAAGGAAAAACACAGGACAGGAGGCAGAGAGTGACAAAGGATTGTATTTTTATACAGATTGGCATTTGAGCAGTGACTAGAATGAATGGTGAGGTTAGGTCTCATGTAATGTTGAATTTGGTTAGATAGTTGCAACTGGGAGAATATGCTCACTTTTTTTTTTAAATTTTTTTTTTAACGTTTATTTATTTTTGAGACAGAGAGAGACAGAGCATGAACGGGGGAGGGGCAGAGAGAGAGGGAGACACAGAATCGGAAGCAGGCTCCGAGCCATCAGCCCAGAGCCCGACGCAGGGCTTGAACTCACCGACCGTGAGATCGTGACCTGAGCCGAAGTCGGATGCTTAACCGACTGAGCCACCCAGGCGCCCCTAACGCTCACTTTTTGAAAGACCACTTGGGGTAGCATCTGGGACACCATCCCAGAAGATCCAAGAGTCCTTCAAAGCGAATATTCCCACCTCTGATCATTCCTGCTAGAGGAGAAGGCAAAAGAAAGAACAAAGAGGACAAAGGAAGACAAAGAAGTTAGAGAAAGAAAAAGGGAGAGAGAAGTAAGAATAATAACAAGAAAGAAGAGGAAGATACAGAGGAAAGAGCAAGGAAGGAACAGAGGAATGAGGAGAAGATTGGCAGATGTATACACTGAAGTTTGGCTTTGGCCTCGGTATTTGGCTAAGCTTGAAATCTCTAGAAGGCTGAAGAGCCAAAAGTCTGCTTCAAAGTCCTTCCTCCCATCCTGAAAACTGGGTGTGATCATGCAGATTAGCTTCAGATCTGAGCAGCATAGCTGCACAAAGACAATTTTTAGCTGGTTGTATTTTTTTAAGTGCATTTGTTTTTGAGAGAGACAGAGAGAGAGAGAGAGAGAGAGAATCCCAAGCAGGCTCCATGCTGTCAGCACAGAGCCTGATGTGGGGCTCAGTCCCATGAACCCAGAAATCATGACCTGAGCCAAAATCAAGTCAGATGCTTAACCAACTGAGCCACCCGTGCACCCCAGTTGTATTTTTAATATCTGACTATGCACTTTTAAGTCCTGGTAAGAAATTTGAGGTACAACTGGGAGTAAAAGATCTTTTGGCTCCATATGTTCAGATTGTATGTCTGTTGAGGTATAAATATATATTTAATTTTATCAGTAAAGCATGCAAAAATGAATGATTGAAGATCCTTACTGTTATGTATAGAAGTAAGACATTGGCAATAGTCCAATTTAGTACGGAAGTTGATTGACGTTAATAGCATCATTTAGGGAACATTTTGGCTACATTAGCTTAGGAAGAATATTGTATTCTTTATGAGCCCTTGGTGTTTACATAAATTAAAACAAATTTTTTTAACGTTTATTAATTTCTGAGAGACAGAGAGAGACAGACTGTGAGTGGGGGAGGGACAGAGAGAGAGGGAAACACAGAATCCAAAGCAGGCTCCAGGCTCTGAGCTGTCAGCACAGAGCCCAACGCGGGGCTCGAACTCACAAACCACGGAACCTTGTCCTGAGCCAAAGCTGGACGCTTAACTGACTGAGCCACCCAGGTGCCCCGATGTTTACATAAATTTAAATAATCATATGAGGAAGAATAACAGAAGTTGGATTATATCAATTTTATCTTCAATTTATTTCATGTAATAGCATTGATAACACCAAATAACATAAATTCTATGGGCTATATTTAATTTTTAAAAAATGGTTATTTATTTTTGAGAGAGCGAGAGAGAGAGAGAGAGCATGTGAGAGGCGGAGCAGGGGTAGAGGAGGGAAACAGAGGACTGAAGCGAGCTCTGCGCTGACAGCAGACAGACCGATGTGGGGCTCAGGCTCACCATACCTGGAGTTCATGACCTGAGCCTAAGTCAGATGCTTAACCAACTGAGCCACCCTCCATGGGCTATATTTAATTTTTAGTTATTTGATTCTATTGAGGCCACACGGTTTTAAGAAAAGTTCTGTTTCACTTGGGAACATTTGAGAATATTCCACATCTTGTGAGAAGACCTTAACAGCAGAATGTTACTTTGCTACCTTAAACAATTAGGGAAAGGGAGATATTTAAAATTGTGTTCCTCCTTTCTCATTGCCAAGTAGTATTCCATTGTGTATATAAACCACAATTTCTTTATCCATTCATCAGTTTCTACTTGGCAATGAGAAAGAATGAAATATGGCCTTTTGTAGCAACGTGGATGGAAGTGGAGAGTGTTATGCTAAGTGAAATAAGTCATACAGAGAAAGACAGATACCATATGTGTTCACTCTTATGTGGATCCTGAGAAACTTAACAGAAGACCATAGGGGAGGGGAAGAAAAAAAAAAGTTAGAGAGGGAGAGAGCCAAACCATAAGAGACTCTTAAAAACTGAGAATAAACTGAGGGTTGAAGGGAGGGGGTGGTTGGGTGATGGGCATTGAGGAGGGCACCTGTTGGGATGAGCACCGGGTGTTGTATGGAAACCAATTTGACAATAAATTTCATATTAAAAAAATAAATGGTAGAATTCAAAAAAAGTAAAATTATACTGTAAAAAAATTGTGTACACCCATGATAAATCTTAGATCCAAAGGTAAACATATAAAGAGAATTAAAAATAAAAAGAACAAAGTATTACAGAAAAATGTGGTCTCCTGCCCTTCTTATAGATCTCTATCTCTATCTCTATCTCTATCTCTATCTCTATCTCTATCTCTAACTATCTCTATCTATTTCTATCTCTATTTCTATCTCTATCATCTCTATCTCTAGCTATAATCTATTATCTATCATCTATCTATAATCTATTATCTATTATGTATCTATCATCTATTATCTGTCATCTAGCTATGTATTTATCTATCATCAATGTATCATCTATCTATCTATCATCTATCTATCTATCTATCTAATCAGTCATCTATTATTTATCACCTATCTATCTATCTATCTATCATCAATCTATCTAATCAATCATCTATTATCTATCACCTATCTATCATCAATATATCATCTATCTATCTATCTATCTATCTATCTATCTATCTATCTACCTAATCAATTATCTGTCTATTATTTATCATCTATCTATCTATCTATCTATCTATCTATCTATCATCAGTCTATCCTCTATGTATCTATCTATCATCTATCAATCATCTATTATCTATCTATCTATCTATCATCTATCTATCTATCAATCATCTATTATCTATCTATAATCTATGATCTATAATCTATGTATAATCTATAATGTATAATCTATCTATCTATCTATCTATCTATCATCAATCTATCTAATCAATCATCTATTATCTATCACCTATCTATCATCAATATATCATCTATCTATCTATCTATCTATCTATCTATCTACCTAATCAATTATCTGTCTATTATTTATCATCTATCTATCTATCTATCATCAGTCTATCATCTATGTATCTATCATCTATCAATCATCTATTATCTATCTATCTATCTATCATCTATCTATCAATCATCTATTATCTATCTATCTATCATCTATCTACCTGTCTATCAATCATCTATTATCTATCTATAATCTATAATCTATCATCTATCTATAATCTATAATGTATAATCTATCTATCTATCTATCTATCTATCTATCTATCTATCTATCTATCATCTATCTATCTAACATATATCTACTATCTTGCCATTCCACTGGCCTCAGAAGTGAACATGTAGTAAGAAATAGGTGGTGTAACCACCTATAGAGGCCTCTGGTACCTGATGACACTGCCAGATTATTTTATCTACTCTATAATGTCAAACTTAAAACTTTTAACTATTAAAATTTTAACTATGAAATCTAATAATACTTTTAAAAATAAAACTTTAACATTTATTTATTTATTTTTGAGAGAAAAAGCATGAGTGGGGGAGGGGCAGAGAGAGAGGGGGACACAGAATCCAAAGCAGGCTCCAGGCTCCCAGCTGTCAGCACACAGCCCGAAGCAGGGCTTGAACTCACAAACCATGAAATCATGACCTGAGCTGAAGTCATATGCTTAGCCAACTAAGCCACCCAGATGCCCCTAAAAAGCAAAACTTTAGATTTATGCTGATACTCCAGAAGCTCATGTTATAAAGGCAGTATTAAATTTTTGTCATGACTTTGGCTAAATATTTGAAGACTTTTCATTCAGCTAACGGTATATTTGGTGTTCTACTCCTTGTTGGTATTATTTTGCTGCTATGTTTGTGTCCTTGTTGAGAATATAAATATGAGTTACTTCTTGTTAATTTTCATTATAAATCAGGTCTCCATGCTATGGAGGCCCAGGAACAGGACATATTGCCTAGAGGATCTGGCATAACACAAAAATAGAATTAATAGCCAAATTCCCTACTTGAGCCTCCTGCAAATGGTTTGTAGAGGTGGCCTGAGAATATTACAACTACTCTGCTGAATTTGCTTTTTGTTTAGATTTGAAGTATGTATTTTAAACCTTGTGTAAAGGAGGAGAGGAACTATGTCAAAATGTTTCAGGAGACAATTGAGGTTAGAGATGAAGACCACAGTTCTGATTATGAAATGTTGGTGGAACCTAAAAAGAAATGATTAATGCTCTCTTTAGGTCATGGCATGATTCTTAAAGAGGCTTATTTAAAAGCCTAGAAATAGTACTGCTTTACTGACTAATGCCTGCTGAATAGGGAAGTAGGAGGTGTGAAATTCTTAATTTTTAAATAGAAAAGTTCCCCCCCCCCCGCCCCGCCCCAGGTATTCTCAGTAACTTTCAACATCTTGGGGAGAATGATCATTGGATCCAAGCCAGGAAAATAGCAACAACCAGAATGGGAAGAGCAAGAAGCCTGACCCAACGGCAAAGCAAGCAAGGCTTCAGGGGAGTTCCAACCGCTCTCGTCTTCATGGGTTTCAGGGTCCGGTCCCACTGGGTCAGGATGGCCTTCCTGGCTCCTGGCCACTTCCCTGGGCCCACCAGCCTAAACTGGTATGGGCTGCAAGGGCCAAAGAAAACCTCCACAGCCAATTTGGGATCTGTGAGAAACAGCCACGGGATGTTGGGCTTTGCCCCAATGAAGGAGGCAAGCTCATCCATGTAATTAATATAATCTGTCTGCATGGTGTTGCTGGTGCCAAACCTAGAGGTGGGAGAGGAAACAGGACTGTGGATACTGAAGCTCTATGTAGGACATCTCACAGGAACAAGAACAGGGGAAAATGCCTCACAGCTTTTTATCAGAAGGAATCAATGTCAATCCCTTGTGTTGGTAAGGGGACCTTGCTCATTTATTCTGTGCTTTGGTAGCTTTCCAAGAGATTTGCATACCGACCTCAACTGGACATTTCCCAAGACTGCACAGCAACTGAAAGGCATTTTTATCCCCGTTCATAAGTGGAAATTGTTTCTTACTCATGAAGTTCACGCATGGCCACTGAGCTAATTAGTGACAGAGATAGGACTAGAGCTCAATTATCCTGACTATTCTCATTTGCTGACTTGGGTTCATTAGAGCCATCCATTTGGAAGACATCCTCTGTATCTTACAGGATTTATAGACTGGAAAATAGGAGCCCACATTCATGCACTCCCAGACTCCTCTGATTTCTAATCCTTTCTGGGTCTTCGTTCTGTGCTATATTGCAGGAGCCATGGAGGGATGGATTAGGACTGAGTACCATGTCAAGTGCAAAGGAAATCTTCCATAAATACTTGTGGAATGGATGAATTTAGCTCATAGCTGTCGTGCTAATGACCTCACCGTGGACCATGTAAGACTAGAGTAGTTCCAAGTATTCACATTTTTTTTTTAAGGAAACCATAGACCCTCTTTACAATAGATGCTCTTACCATTTGAGCCTTTCCCTCATTTTTTTATCAATATCATTCATCATGTCTGTTATAGAAGGCAAAGTGCAAGTTCCTAAAACAAAAGAAAAGATAAAGGGAAAGATATGAAAATAGTTAAATAAGTCTGGCATAAGATCAGCCTGCAACGTTTTCTTCTTAATAATGGGTTATGAATCACATCAGTATTTCCATTTTTTGGGGGGTCATTGTCTAGCAAAGTAAAATCCTGAGCCAATCAACAGGCAGTAATTTTGAGACAAATACACAAGTCATTTCCAGTCTTCTCAGAATTGAGATGTCACATAATTAAAAACCAAGAGCCATATAGCATTTTATCTTTGTATCTTTGCTGTTAAACAAGTTAGAAGATGTTTAAAATCAGTTTCAAGGATTATATTCTAGTCTCTCAGCAGTATTTTTTAAAGAATGTTATCTAATAGTTTATAGCCAAAGGTAAATTGGCATCTCTTTTTTAAGATATAAGAAAAAAAAACTTCATAGGAAACTATCCTCCTTTGTCAGAAAAAGGAATTTCCAACACATAACATGTAGAATTTAGTCAAGCCCCAAGTTTCTCTCTGAAGAGCCAACAGTTCCTAGGTGAGATGGAGGATATGGATTATGCACAAGTCACCAAGAACATGGGCAAGCCCCTAGAGACCAGATCCAAGTTGGGACTGCTCTAGGATTTCAGGCTCATTCTGGAATAGTTAGCACACTTCTCTGAAACCCATACCAAAACATTCTTTTGAGCCCAGAGATACTTCAAATTTAGGGTGGTTTCTTTGGTAATTTTGGGATCACCTTGAACAAGACTAGAATGCCCAGATCTGATTGCTCAGAAACATACCATGATTGCCTAACTTCCTGTTCCTGCAAACCTTACAGATAGGGTCACTTGAACAGCCTCTTTAGGTATGGCCTTGTTCCAAAACTTGGAACCTGTTCTGTCCTTGGGCAGAAGGAAGATCAAGAAGGAAGAGCTTCTGCTCAGTAGCCCACCAGCTACTATCATTGGGTTGCCTGTAACTGGCCCCTCTGTCCTGGTACTTGGGTTCCCCCAAATTGAATTATTTGCTTTATCATTCATTTCTCCTTAGGCTGAGTGTTTGCCTTGGATCATTGCCTCCTTTCTTCAGAGCCCAGATTACAACTTATCTTAACAGAATAAGTGTCCTACCCTCTAATGCCAGTCTCCCTGAGCCTTGAACCTTAAGCTTACTTTATTCCTAGTGGGATTTCTTGTCATCACCTTCCTGGCTGCTGCCTCACTGGTGCAACATTCACACTGCAACATATTTCTGCCTTGGATGAAAGAGTGAAGGAGATTTAAAGAGATCACTGATATGCATGACTGCAATGGTGTGGATGACAGCCTGGGGGCTGAAAGGTGTCTCAGTATACCTAGTGGAAGGTTCCAACCTCCTGTATAAAAGAACATTTAAATTCCAGCATGTCAAGTAGGACTGGAAGCCTTACATAGGGCTTCGAAGGAAGTAGGCCTGCTAAAATCTCTTTCCAGAAGTTGTATACCTCTAGGACCAAACAAACTTTGCACATTCAATTTCTTTAACCACGGACTTTTGGTTTTATGATTTGAATCTTTGCACGCCTGCATTTAAACCTTAGTGGGAATCTGATCCTCGTATCTTCTGCTGGAGGATGCTGACTGCTTTCCATACCTGACCCCAATCAAGTTTGTTGTTGTTATTATTATTTTTTAATACAGGAACTCAGTATTTCCCTACCTTAGAGACTGGTCATCTACTACATCTAGTACTTTCTGCTTCTAATGATCCATTGCTTGTTCTTATCAGACACACGGCAGGGAAAAAGAACAAAAAAAACACTGCCTTTCCAGCAATCATAATTTCTTCCATGAGAGTGGATATTGGAAGCTGGCTGGATATTGGCTTGGAAACATCTCTTATGAACCTTTTAAGCAATGTCATTCTATTGAGTTTTGAAATCATAATTTTATAAAATTGTCATGCATTTAAGACCAAAAGCTCCGGTGTTCTTAAGTTTAATGAAAGTCAACCACTTTAAGGAGTTATAAATCACAAAATACTCCCTGAATAATATCTTGTACTATTGCATATGATAATCCAATGTAATATTTTTTAATTGCCTATAAAATACAATACTAAAAATATAGAATTATAGATTCAAAACCAGATGGGACCTAGAATTTTCCCCTTGTTATTAGGATGATTGTTTTCACAAAGACTCAAACGCATTTTTATTGGCATCCATCTTCCCCATTAATGACCTTGTTTGTCTACTTACCTTTTTTTTTTTTTTTAAAGTTTATTTATTTATTTTTGAGAGAGACAGAGACAGAGAGAGAGAGCATGAGCCAGGTAGGGGCAGAGGGAGAGGGAGAGAGAATCCTAAGTAGGCTCCTTTCTGTCAGAACAGAGCCCGACATGGGGGCTGAACTCACGACCATGAGAATGAGACCTGAGCTGATATCAAGAATCGGATGCTCAACCAATTGAGCCACCTAGGCGCCCCTGTCTACTTACCTTTTACTACTTTTACTGCCCAGCGAGCTTGCAGGTCAACTGTGGGAATGGCAGCCCCAAGGGACTGGACCAAACCAATTATTCCCAGGGTTGGCTTCTCCAGTGATGGAGGGAAAATGTCTTTAAACAAGGTGATCTCATTGTTTCTGCTCTTAATGATAGACTCATCAAAGAAGGGGTAGGCATAACCATAGCCTGTTGCAAAAATGACACAGTCGATGGCTTCAAACACTGTCCCATCCTCAAAAATGGCCGAAGTCTCTGTGAATTCTTTGACATTAGGCTTAATGGACACTGTGCCACACAGAATGCAGGCTGGGAGCTCATCGTTAAACACAGGTTCTTTCCTCAGGGTTCTGTATGGAAAATAGAGACAGCCACTAGAACGGTAATATTTCCTCTTTGTTTTATTGGTCCATAAGGATTAATTAATAATCAATTAAGAAGGAAGGAGAAAACTACCCAAGATTTTTTTCTTGTGCCATGGAGTGTCACCAATATGACTGAAGAACGAAACTGAAGTAAGGCAATGTTGTGAATTAAGAAAAGTTGCCTTTTGCCACTCCTTTCTCTATTTCCTGTGATCTTTTCTCTCCCACAGAGCTCCAGATCTCAGAATTAATCACCCGAGCCCTATCCTCTGTGAAAGCTTTGTCAGGAAAGATCCTAAATCAGAGTCCGGGGGTATTTGGATTTTTTTCTTCACTTCTTATTAGCTGTGAACCTTGATCAAATGAAAGTTTCTTAATTTATCTTGCTTCATCTTTCTCATCTGGAGCAGCAGTAACTGTTATGCCCACCTCGGGTCATTGGAAGATGGAAATAAGACAAAGATCCTAGCCGGGTTTCTAATAGAGGGTGAGGTATGAGCCTCCTGCTCTTGTCAAGGCCACCAAGATCCTCAAACTGCCAGATCCAATGATCCATTGTCACTTGTCATCTTACTCAACTTATCAGCGGCGTTGGACGCAGCTGATGGTTTCCTCCTTCTTGAAACACTGCCTTCATTTTGCTTCCAGGTCATCACTCTCTCAATTCCCTTCCTATCCACCTGCTATTCTTTATTAGTGTCTCCCACTGAACTCTCCTCTTCCTGACCTCTCTTTGAACAATGACATGCCACAGGACTCAGCCTTCAGACCTTTTGTCTTCTTCATCTACATTCACCTTTCAAGAGATGTCATCTGGCTTCATTTCTTAAAGTACTATCTATACTCTGGTGAATCTGCATTTTTAACTTATGGTTTGAGTCTTTCTTGTCTTGTGTATCTCAAGCCTGCTCAACATTCTTCTACAATGATGACTCACAATGACTCATAGGCCTTTCAATTTTGAGATGTTTCAAACTAAACTTTGCTTCTCCCACGGTCTTCCACATCCCATAAAAACTGTCAACTCCACCCTCGCATCCTTGCTCCGTTCAAGAGTTTGGAATACATCTCCGAACTCTTTTCTTGTTCTCACATCTGTTAGCCAACCTAACAGAAAATCCTATTTGGGTTTACCTTTAAAGTATATCCCAAATCTGACCATTTCTGAGCACTTGCTGCTAACAAGCTTAGTCTAAGCCACCAGCCTCTGTCATCTGGGTTTTTGACAATAGCTTCTTAACTAGTCTTTTTGCTTCCTTCCTTGACCTACCTCTATACACTGAATGATGACCACAGGTCCAGAGTGATTTCTTCAAATTAACTTGGATCTTGTTAACAGATGCTTGTTATGGCTTCCCATTGCATTTAGAGTAGAAGCCAGTGTCCTTACAATGGCTTACAAGCTGCAATGCCATCTGGCCATTTTGATGTCTTTTGGTTTTATCTCCTACTACTCTTACTCTCCCCATCCTCTTTTCCCCATGGAGAGAAGTCCATTGAACACGCCAGTTTGTTGAACATGGCAGTCATGGCCCTGAAGAGGCAATGCCCTAACTGTTTCCTCTGGAATACTTTCCCCCAGATACTCCCCTGGCTCAGTTCCTCAGCTCCTTCAGGGATTTACTTAAAAGTCCCCTCCTCAGTGAGGCCTCCTCTGGGAATGCTGGCAGCTCTCCCCATCACCTCTGCCTTCTTTGTTCTTTTCTTCATAGTACACATCAGCATATGGTCTTCTGCTATCTGTCTCCTGTCTGTTTCCCACTGCCAAAAGGTAAGCTCGTGAAGACAGGGATTTTGAGTGTCTTTTCACAACTACAGTCACGGAGCTCAACATAGGACCTGACACACAATAAACGCTTAATAAATATTTGTTGAATAAGTTAACTTTGATGTAAACAGTTTATAATTTGGATTTTTCACTCCATGTCAAGGTAATTTCTTATGTGCCTGAGGGTTATATCTAGGGGGATATGATAGTGAAGAGTGAGGAGGAGGCTGAAGAAGCAGACATTGTGACCACATTGCAGTGGGAGGACTCTGTTAAGGGTGGGTGATGAGAGTGCAGCACAGGGAAAGCCTTGCTTTGCTTAACTGAACTTTTCCATGAAGTGAGAGGCAGGAGAGCAAGGTGGCTGAGAGCGAGAAGCTCTGGAGTCAGCAGATCTGGGCTCATTTTGAATACTGCTTCTGCCTTCTGCCTATGGGACTTTGGCAAAGTTAGTAACTACATTGAACTTCAGTTTCTCATCTTTAAAATGGGCATTATAATAGAGATGTAGTAATTGTTGTGAGGATAAAATGAGATAATGCACGTGAGAGCCTTGCTGGGCTGCATTAAGTGCTTAAAACATGTCAAATATTATCGTTACTCTAGGGACTAATTCTCTAGGGACTCTAGGGACGTGTTTAACTTTCCAGCTGTGCAAATATGGGAGGGAGGATTGTGAAATGGGAAATAACTCCAAATGTTTGCAGTTCTTCATCCTCTGAAATGTGAGACATGATTGCTTCACTAATATTATTTTGGTTGGTTTGGGAGTTACAACAACACACATTGTGAATTGTTGACACTGAAATGCAAGTAACAGGCATATCATATTTAACTCTGCTTTACCCATTTAAAGGCATCAAACCATAGTTCTCGTGCTTGAATTTTGCATTCATTTTCTTCTTGTACCACCAGTCAGAGATGGCTTTTGGCAAGTTGTTCTTGAGGAAGGTTTCAAATCGATTGACAAACACCATGTCCCATGGATAACCATCATCCCAGACCCGGCTTATCACCCAGGAGCCACTTCTGGAACTGATGATGACCTTAAAAAAACAGCAATTTTTAACCATTAGAGCAGTGACTGTTTGTAGTGGGTATCGTGGTGTGTCCCTCGGGTCTGAGGGGAGTTGGGGAGTTGTCACAGCAGCTAGTGTGAGTGTTGTCTCATGGCTTTCGGCTGTCAGCCCTCTTTGAGAATTGCTTTGGTTGAAAAGAGGGCCTCACCCAAAGTCTTATGCCCTTTCTGTATTTCTTGCCTTCAGTGACTGTTTGATACCTGGTCTCTCATCCCAACTGGGGACAAGTCAGAAGTGTAGCTTTGGAGTAGTGTAAAGGGAAGCATCCTTCCTTTGGCTCTCTCATCTCCCAAGTAAATTTCCTGCGTCTTGTCTACATCTCAGGAACAACCACCCTGTCATCTCCTCTGATGGAGGTGCCAATACCTAAATTCTCATCCCATTTCCTCTAGTGCTTAGCTGGTAACCATTGTCTACAACCAAGCAATTATGACCCCCGAATAGGCATTTCGACTTAAAATGCCTTTCCCCATCCTGAAAGAAGGGAAGAAAGACATCTGGCATCTGAAAACCATAGGCTCAAATCTTGGCTCTCCTACTTACTACTAATGTGATTTGTGGCAAATTCCTTTAACTTCTCTAATAATCAGTTTCCTTATTCGTAAGATGGAGATAATAGGTACCCGCCACATCAAATCTGTGGGAGAGCTGATGCAGTGTGCTAGCCATGCAGTACGACCACCATTGCCTGACATGGAGGATGTATTCCTTTCCTCCCCTTCTGTCACGATCATCCCTAATGGTATAGTTTTTCAGGCATTTTTGCAGAATTTTTTTTATCGGGGCACCTGGGTGGCTCCGTTGGTTAAGCATCCAATGCGTAAAAAAATTTTTTTTAAATGTGTGTTTATTTTTGAGAGAGAGACAGAGACAGAGACAGAGTGTGAGTGGCGGAGGGGCAGAGAGAGAGAATCCCAAGCAGGCTCCTCCCTGTCAGCGCAGAACCCGACGGGCGGCTTGATCTCATGAACCATGAGATGTGACCTGAGCCGAAATTAAGAGTTGGCTGCTTAACTGACCGAGCCACCCAGGCGCCCTGCAAGAATTCCCTTTGCTACCTCGTCAACCATATGACTCATAAATATCCTTCTAGGACTGGTGCAGATCTGCCCACTTGGTGAGGCCTCCAGTTCCATGATCAGAGCGGTTAGTTCCTGAATAACCGGGGGCAGCCTTTGTCCTGGTGGCCTCTTGTGCTGTTGTTAGGTTGTTAGGCTTTCCACTTAACTCTTGAGGTTATGTTTAATTTATATCCTATGGAGGTATTATTTTCCCAAGCACATCTGAAGTTCTTGGAGGAGAGGGGACACAAAGTTGACTTCTCTGTGTCTCTATGCTGTCTAGTATGACCAGGCAAATAGGAATATATTTTTATGCCATTTATCCTGTCATGACCTCCTTGCTTCACTCATGGCAATACCGTCATTTAAAATAGACTTATGGGAGGGGAGGGTGGGTGATGGGTATTGAGGAGGGCACCTTTTGGGATGAGCACTGGGTGTTGTATGGAAACCAATTTGACAGTAAATTTCATATATTAAAAAAAAATAAATAAATAATAAATTAAAAAAAATAGACTTATGTTGAGGATGCTATCACATCAGTAGGCATAGCATCTAGAGAGAAGATTCCTGTCTGTGGGGGCGCCTGGGTGGCTCAGTGGTTGAGTGTCTGACCTTGGCTCAGGTCATGATCTCGCAGTCTGTGAGTTCGAGCCCCACGTCAGGCTCTGTGCTGACAGCTCAGAGCCTGGAGCCTGCTTCGGATTCTGTGTCTCCCTCTTTCTCTGCCCCTCCCCCGCTCATGCTCTGTCTCTCCCTCTCTGTCAAAAATAAATAAACATTAAAAAAAAAAGAAAAAGATTCCTGTCTGTGGGCTTCTAGAATCTTTCAAGGCTAGTAGGCAATGTTTGTTCAAACTCCTTCCCGTGACTTATGGGCCCTGTATCACCTCTACTCCATCTCCTCTCCAACCTCTCCTCCTACCATTCTTTTCCAGACCCACTGAGTTGCAGCAAAGGGGTCTTTCCTCAGTTTCTTGAGACTCTAAGCTTCTTCCTGCTTCAAGACCTTCTTCCTGGAATCCTCTTCTTTTTTTTTTTTTATGTGAAATTTATTGTCAGATTGGTTTCCATACAACACCCAGTGCTCATCCCAACAGGTACCCTCCTCAATGCCCATCACCCACCTCCCCTCCCTCCCACCCCCCATCAACCCTCAGTTTGTTCTCACTATTTAAGGGTCTCTTATGGTTTGCCTCCTTCCCTCTCTGTAACTTTCTTTTTTTTTCCCCTTCCCCTCCCCCCTGGTCTTCTGTTCCTGGAGTCTTCTGCTGACACTGAGCCCCTTCCTCAACTTTTAGTCCTCAGCTTCAATGTCATCAGCTGAAAAGAGCCTTTCCACTCTTGTCTGAGGCAGCTCACCCTGATTATCCACTCTTACAGCATGCTTTTTCTTTCTTTACTAGCACTTTTCACAATTTTCAAATTATTTGTGCATTTACTTCTTTAATGTCTGTTTTCCACCCTAGACTCAGTTCTGGGGTGGGTGTCATGCCTGTTTTGTTCACCACTTTCTCTCCAGCACCCAAGCCAGTGCTTGGTTAAGCATTTGTCGAGGCACATAGTAGGCCCTCAACAAATAACTATGGGGATGACTGTATGCATGAATGACTATAGAACTCGGTATTGCTGAAATCATGTTTAAATGCTTTAACTCCTGCAGCGCTTGGGTGGCTCAGGCAGTCAGGCATCTGACTTCGCTCAGGTCATGATCTCACTGTTCATGGGTTGGAGCCCCGCGTCGGCCTCTGTGCTGACAGCTCAGAGTCTGGAGTCTGCTTCAAATTCTGTGTCTCCCTCTCTCTGCCCCTGCCCCCACTGGCACTCTGTCTCTCTTTCAAAAATAAACACTTTTAAAGAATTAAATGCTTTGACTCCTTACCAAAATCGCAAAGTAGATTCTCTTTTTATGTTTTATTTATCTTTATGAGAAAACCGACACTTGGAGGGATTGAAGGACTTGACCCAAGAGTATCAGAGTCATGACCTTAACCCTACATCCACACTATCTTTGGAGGAATTGATTAGACACCTGTTAGACACCAAACGTCCTGAAGAAGACTGTTGAATGACCTCACTCCCTGCTGATAATCTGCCTTTGTCAGATCAAACTATTGAAAACCTCACCTATTGTGGAGGGAAGCTGAGATAAAAGAAACACTACTTAGTCTTCCTGTCAAGAGCCCTGTGCCCTGCTGCTTCCCCTGCCCCCGGTTTCCTAACACGTCTTTCCAGTGGTAACTATTTCTGTTCCTTTAAAGATAGTTCCCCGAGTACCTGAGAAACAGTACCTGTTTAGCTGTGCGGCTGAGTTCTGTGGCAATATCACAGCCCGAGTTTCCCAGGCCAATCACCAGGACTCGCTTCCCCTTGAAGATTCCTGGTTCCTTATATTCCCGGCTGTGGAAGCATTTGCCTTTAAAAAGTTTTAGTCCTGAGTGAAAAGTGGGAAACATATGAGTCATTTGGTTTCCATTTAAAAATCCGCTATAAAAGGCTTGTAGGTGAATGCAGTCAGAATGATATGGAACTTCAACACTCCAGGAATATTACATAGAATAGAAGCATATGTTAATTTAATCATATATATATATATATATATATATATATATATATATATATATTTATTTAAAAAACATGATCAAGATAGTCATTCATGCCAAATGTATAGATGGCAGCTTAAATTTCACCCTTACCTGGAAAGGACTCTTTTGGTAGGTTGGGGTACACGTGGTGTCCAGAACAAATTAATACAGCATCAAAGATAGTGGATTCTTTTTTACCATCCCTTTCAGTGGTAACATCCCATTGGCCGGTGACTGAGAAATTGGGACGTTTATTTACACTAGATACGAGTGTCTAAAAGAAATAGAGAAAGACAGACTTCTTTTCTATGCTAACAGTTAGATTTGGCACCAACTTGATAGAATAGTATGGAAAAAAATCGTTAACATTGGATTAGGAAAAATACTTAATTCATTCTTAAGGTACATATTATGAATTTAAAATTCAAGAAAATCAAACATGAAATGGTAAATATATATTTTTGTCCTCACATGGCTTCTTGTGCATAACCAATATGTTCTGCAGACCAGAGTGACTCCCCTCTTGGAGATATGATGTGAATTTAATCACAGCTTACAACTGGCATGTACCACACATACTGAGTAATCTAGTGGATGATAGTTTTTTGTTTTTTTGTTTATTTTTTTAACGTTTTTTTAATTTATTTTTGAGACAGAGAGAGACAGAGCATGAACGGGGGAGGGGCAGAGAGAGAGGGAGACACAGAATCAGAAGCAGGCTCCAGGCTCTGAGCCATCAGCCCAGAGCCCGACGCGGAGCTCGAACTCACAAACCGCGAGATCATGACCTGAGCTGAAGTCGGACGCTTAACCGACTGAGCCATCCAGGCGCCCCAGGATGATAGTTTTTGTAGTAACAACTACCTCCTAATGTACCTCTTCCATTTTATTTTTTAATATCGTTGTCTTGGAGTGAAAGATACTGTCTATATTCATAGCATAAGTTCTCAATTTTAGTGTGCACAAGGATTACCTGGAAAGCTTGTCAAAGAACAGACTCCTGGGCCACATTCCTAGATATTCTGAATTAGTAGGTCTGGCACAGGACATGAAAATTTGATGTTCTGACAAGTTCTCAGGTGATCTTAATGCTATTTGGCCCATACATTGAGTCACACATGATTAGATTATCAATAAATATTTATTCACAGCTGAATGGCTGCCTGTTGGTTGGTATGTTTCCTCTTCAAAATGTTTTTTCAATTCTTCTGGTTATATTGGAAAGAGAATCTCTATTTGATATGAATTGTTCTTTTTTCTTTCTTTTTTTTAAAGTCGGCTCCACATCCACTGTGGGGCTAGAATTCATGACCCTGAGATCAAGAGTTGAATTGTTCTTATCAACTTTATTATGTATAGCATCTCATTCATATTAAACAATATGTCTATCCGCCCTTTCAGCAGGGGAGGGTGCGTGATGGGTATTGAGGGCACCTTTTGGGATGAGCACTGGGTGTTGTATGGAAACCAATTTGACAATAAATTTCATATATTAAAAAAAAATAAAAATAAAATAAAAAAAATAAACAATCTGTCTACACATATCTGTATAATATCTTTGTTATTTATGAAATATAACAAAACAAGCACTTATAAATTCATGAGGTCTTGCATATCATTTGTTTAGAATAACTCTGGGATTATGAATTTATTTATGGTTCCTTTTTGGGTTATATCTTCTGTTTGTTGCAGCTGGTTTACAGAAATGCAACTGATCTGTATATATTGCTCTTATATATTACCACCTTGCCCAATATTATTATATTAATTGCTATTAAACCTAGTAATTCATCTCTAGATTCTTTTGGGTTTTCCATATAGAAAGTCATATCATCTGTGATGAATACCGGTTTTTTCTGGTTGTCATTCCTTTTACTTATTTTTCTTTACTTGCTGTACTGTTTCTTAAATTTCTTAAGACTGTTGAAAAGAAGTAGTAATAATAAGAATCCTTGTTTTGTTCTGGATTTTAAAGGAAATGATTCCAACTCTGCACTCTTTAGCACAGCACTGTCCAGTAGCAATATGACACGAACAACTTATGTAATTAAACATTTTCTAGTAGTCACATTAAAATAGAAAAAAATGTATCATTTAATCCAATCTATCTGATGTTTTGTTGTTTTAATAAGTAACCTACATAAACATTGTTAATAGGTATATTACATTCTTTTCCATAATAAGACTTTGATATCCAGGGTGTTATTTTATGCTTCTAGTACATCTCAATTTTGGGCTAGTGATTACTATACTGAACAGTGCAGATTTAAGATGTTTGTATGTTTCCATGGGTCAAGAAAATTCCTTTCTAATCTTAGTCTGGTGAAACTTTTTTTCTTTGCTTTTCTCTTTTTCTTTCTTTTATGTAGAAATAGATGTTAAATTTTACTTTTCAGAATTTGGTAAATGTATGGTTTTCTTCCTGTAACAGGGTTTTATACTGAGTTACATGTTTATGTTGCATGATATTAAAATTCTCTGTATCCTTAGCCCAAACTTATCTCAATGAAGATAGTTAATTTTTAAAAATATTTTGCTGAATTCATTTTTGAAGGTTTTTTTTTCCCACCAATTTTCATGGGGAGCTATGCCTATAATTTTCCTATTTCCTATTAATCTTGTCTGCTTTTGATGTCATGGTTATGATGTCATGGGATAAGTTTGGAAGTCATACTTTATTTTTTAGTCTCTGGAAGAGTTTATAAAATATTGAAATAGTTTGTTCATTGTAAATTTGGAACTACCTATAGAATATTTTTTTAATGGGTAAAATTTTAGTTTCTGAGTCAAAAGAACGCTAAGTTACCAAAGGACTATTCAGACTTTCTACTTCTTTTTATGCGAGTTTTGGAAAGTTTAAAATAAAAAAGATTTTAAAATTTAACCAATTTAAACATTATTTGGCAATGCTTTTATAGTTTTCTTGTTATATATTTTTTTCATCTGCATCAGTTTTATCCATTGTTTTTGTTTCTAATATTATTTGTTTGTATCTTTGTTCCTTTTTCCTCAAACTGTCAGCTATTTGTTTTTGTTTGTTTATTTTGTTTGTTTTTTTGGCTTTTCGAAGGATGAATTTTCAATCATCATAAGATGTTTTTAAAATTTCATTAAGTTCTCTTTACTACCTTGTTCATTCTATGTCCTTTTGGGCTTATTCTGTTTTTATTTTCCTAATTTCTTTATCTTGTTAGTTTTTCAACTTTCTTATTTTCTAATATAATCATTTAAGCTTATAATTTTCATTAAAGTTTTGGTCTCTACGCTTTCCACAGTGTTGATATGTAGAATTTAAGTTATCATGCAGATCTAAATATCTTAAAATTTCTATTTTAATTTCTTCTTTGACCCATAAATTGTTTAGAAAAAAAAGGAGTTTTTCATTTATAAATTCACGGCTGTTTTACATTTATGTTTCCCTTTATTGATATCTAAGTTAATGGCATTTTAGTCTAAATGTGGTATGTGGTATTTTGTAAATTTCCAATGTATTCTCTAAATCTGGGGTCAGGGAGGCCACACTCTTAAAAATGTTGACAACCAAGGGGCACCTGCGTGGCTCAGTAGGTTAAGAGTCTGACTTCAGCTCAGGTCATGATCTCATGGTTTGAGATGGTCATGATCTCATGGTGAGTTCGAGTCCTGCATCAGGCTCTGTGCTGACAGCTCGGAGCCTGGAGTCTGCTTCAGATTCTGTGTCTCCCTCTCTCTCTGCCCCTCCCCTGCTCATGCTCTGTCTTTCTCTCTCTCAAAAATAAATAAAATTTTTTAAAAAAATGTTGACATCTAAGAAAGATACTGAAAATAACAAGTAAGAATCTGAAAATAAATATAGAACTCCTCACAGTTATGCCCCGATCTAATCTTTTGATAGCATCTTACCTTAAATTGTATGTATTTCAGGAGGTTCTTTTCCTTGGCAAATACAGTGATATATTCCTGGATCTTGTTGTTGTGCATAAAGTTAGGGAAGTGATCGGGATATGGGAAGTCTGGGAAACACATCATCTCTTTGGAAGAGTTGGTAAAGACAGACTGGTAAATACTGGCCCTGCCTTCCTCTGCATGGTCCTGTAAATGTATAGTTTCAAATGAAAGAGAGTTTGTAAATAGGTACACTCACCATGGTCATGGCCAGTTCCAAATAATTATCACTCCTTTAAGTCACCTTTACCCACAAGTAAATTCAGGAAGATGAGGAATAAATTAACTTTATTTAAACAATTTGACATCAATCAAAGGAACTTAGAATGTGGAGAATATATATTTCTTAACATCTTTTCTAAGGGAAACAAATTTTAAATTTAATTATGTCTTTTTAGGAATATATAACTAGAATCAAAGAAGGAGAATTTCTGATACATTATGATATGCATTAACTTTGAGGACATTATGCTAAGTGAAATGAGTCAGTCACAAAAGGATAAATACTGTATGATTCCACTTATATGAGATATCCAGAGTTATCAAATTCATAAAGACAGAAAGAATAATGGTTGCCTGGGGCTGGGAAGAAGGAAGAATGGGGAGTGATTGTTTAACTGGTACAGAGTTTTAGTTTGGGAAGATTAAAAAAAGTTCTGAACATGGGTGATGGTATGATCGTACAACAATGTGCAAAAACTTAATGCCACAGAACTATGCATATCAAAATACATATCACTTTAACATTTCATGAGATAGTTCTGGTTAATTAGATCATAATATTTTCTCATGTACATAGGGCATAGAAAACTTAGGTTATGTTTATAATAGTGTTTTCAAATGTTTTTAACCACAACCTGTAATTAGTAATATATTTTATATTGCAACACAGCACACACACACACACCCAAACGTTTTATGAATAAATCATATCCAACTACTTGAATTGCATTCTGACATTTTCTAGTCATTCCACTTAGAAATGTAGTTTGATTCATCTTTATTTCATACCACACCAACGGGTCATAGTTTCCAGTTTGAAAAACAGTGGTTTAAAAAAAATGGAAGGGTGATATTTGGAGGATTGTGTAGAAGAAAAGAGAATAGAGGCAGGAAAGAGGTTGATGTAAATCACCTAGGTCTTAAAGTTTATTCTGTGGGCTGAAATTCCAAGATTAATATACCTCAGATAAAATTGAGGGGAACACTGAGGGCAGAGTGGCTTTTGTTTCCACATTTGAAATTTTGGTGAGATTTCACTTAGTTTAAAGGCTCTGCCTGCACCAATCTGATAAGGGGAGGTTGACACAGTAGTCAAGTAGCAGTGATTAGGAAGAGGTAGGATCTTAATTTAGTGCTCTTAAGCCCATTCAGTTTGAACAGAACATAGGAGTTCCTACTTGCTCCCAAAGAGATGCAGAATTTATCTGAGACTCTTAGCAGATAGTCTACCAGAGAGTTGCCATGGAGGGGGCTAAGTGGAATATGAGTAGACAGCTATAGAGTGGACTCTTTGGGTCAGGAACTCAATGGGAAGACTGGACCTCAGGGAGGATCATTTGATGTGCTCATAATAGGCAAGTGGGGTTTAATCAGCAAGAAGGGCCACTGGCCTGACTAAGCTACGAGAGGCCAGTCACCAAGTTCATTAACTACTGTGTTCAATTTAAGATTCCTAAAGGATAAGCGTGAATGATAACCAAGCAAAACAGGAACACCAAGAGACTAGAAGGGCCAAAGAACAGTCCCAGGACCTGTGTTTGAATTTGAGAAAGTTTGGCTTTCCTCCGCCCCAAGTCACATAAGTCCTTTTTCTCCATTAAGTCCAGATCCAATCTTGGAAAAAGCCAGAGGTTTTGGGTGATCTGAAAGACTGAGTATGATCCAAAAGAGACCTGGAGATTGAGCTATGAAAACTTGGGGTACTCCTTTTGTCTTGGAATGCTTTTATGCTTCTCCCTATGAAATTTTGGATATTTGTTTGTTGTCCTATTTATGCTAGATATAAAAAAGTAACCTGAGCATTAATAGTCTAGTTAATGCTTACGGTCTAGGCTATTAATGAACATTAATAACCTCCACTAGTGCTTATGGATAAAACATGCAAAATATCAAAAACTCCCAAGATGAGAGAAGATCTTCTAGGACAGAGCAAGGGTTTTAGGGTTGGTGATATGCTTCACTCAACAGTCTTACGATTGTTCCCTCAACTTCTAAGTCATGTGGTAGGCAGAATTTTAAGAATGACCTCATTGTCCCTCGTTCCTGTGTAGTCCTCTCCTCTTTGAGTGTGGGTGACACCTATAAATATCTTATCACTCCCATTGACTATGTTGTCATGCGGGCTTCATCTAAACACATAATCTCTTTAAAAGCAGAACATTTTATTCGGCTGGTAGCAGAAGCCAGTTCAGATCATGAAAAGAATTCAGCTTGCTGTTCTTGCCTTTGAAGATGGAAGTAGCCACATACCAAAGAGCCTGACAGCCTTTAGGGGCTGAGAGGAATCCCCAATTCGTAGCCAGCAAGGAAACAAAGACCTTCGCTTAACATCAGCAGGAACCTGAGTTCAGTCACAAACGTGTATGGACTTGGAAGCAGGTTCTTTTCCAGTGCCTCTAGATAAGAGCCCAGCCGAGTCAACACCTTGGTTTTGGCCTTGTGAAACCTTAAGCTGAGAATTCAGCATACTGTGCTTCTGACCTACATCATTGAGGATAATAAATGGGTGTTGTTTTGAGTTGATGAGTTTGCAGTAATTTGTTACACAGCAATAGAAAGCTAATACAAGGGTAAAGGTGAGGTACTGGAGCAAGCCAATGTTGGGAAACATTAGGCAATGTCACACTAAGGGAGGAGTTTCATAGAATAAAAATAATGCAAACCTTTGAGACAGGCTGGGGGTGCTTTTGCAACTTTGGCTGCCCCAAGATAATCAGTCTTCCTGGAAATGTTTAGCTGGTTGGTCTTCAGTTTTTCTTAGGTTCCCCCAAAGCCCCGATTACTGAGAAAGAAGTTGCAACATCAATTAAATACGTGATTTGTGACTTGCTCTTTTTTTTTTTTTAAACTTAATGATGGATATCTTACTGTTCCCACTCAGTGTTATAAAGTGCATCTCAGAGCTCATGTTTACAGACTGATTATTTTAAGTTGATCAGGTAGAAAGTTCATGAGAACTTTCCAGAGTTCTTATGGCTCCAGAGTCAATAATTGCATATTTAAATATACTAGGGTTTTTTTGAAGGAGTGGTCAACAACAAGCCAAACCCTGCTTATTTATGGAAGTAGATTTGTTCTTTTCTTATTACAAAAGTAATTCAAGCTTCTGATTAAACGTGACAGATTATGTAGATACATTTAACTTTTCTTTCACCCAAAACTTTACTAAAAGGACTGTAGAAGTATCAGAGGTCTGAACTCATGGGGGGGGGGGGTGGAAAGAGAGAGAGAGAGAGAGAGAGAGAAAATTAAGAACAAACAAAACCCAGCAATCACATCTTGGAAGATACAATGTAGATGAATGATGACAACTGACTTAAGAAACCTAAGAAAGCCAAAAGCTAAGCCTTGGTCAAATCAAATGGGAACCCAGGTCCAATAATGATATTATAAGACATTCAAGGTGGTCTTTTATTTCACATGTATGATTTCTCAGAGAACTACTGGAGGATGTACTCTACTAAAAGGAGAGAATAAATTAAATAGTAGCACAACAAGGGAAACAGGGTTGCCCAGGTAACGGCAAGGTGGCCTTGATGAGGGAAAGAAGATGGCCAGAAGAACTATCCTTGATAGTTGAGAGAAGAATTAAGCTGATGGACTCGCTGATATGTTTAAACATACTGGAAGGAGAATCATAATTCTGTGGGAGGGCGTGGGCGATGAATTAGAGACAGTATTTGTAAAATTAAACAAGGGATACAGGTGATTATTAACTCCAGTGAAAACAAAAAGTGTTCAAGAAAGAAAATGTAATCAGAATCCACTAAGTGGCTCAGCAATGACGAATGTTTCCATTATAACAGTATACACATGAAAGTTTGCTTAAACAAAAAGGATCATGAAACTATATGAAGAAGGAGATGAAAAATTTTGTAAATGGGGGTGACTTTTGTTCCACATAATTTAAAGGATTGCTGTTTGTACATAGCATCAAGCCATGACAAATTTTATAGGTGTAGAGGAAGTTACAAGAGATGAGTGAAATGGGCAAAAATGAATATGGTGAAACAGAGAATTTAAATTTAGGCTAAAAGAGGCCAGTTATTACTATGAGTAAGGGAAGATCCAGTGTTGCCTGATTTTCTGATTTTTCAAAAGAAGACGGATTTCTAGATTTTTATGTAAAATATTAGATTAAAATCTTAGAAACTGTATAGCTAAAATAAAATAGATCAGCTGCAGTATAAAAGCAGCCAGTTTGCTAACTCTAAAATATATAAAAATGATTGATTTTTGTCCAGTAATTTTGTGATTTGTAGCTTTTGGTGAGGTTAGAAAGCTGGGTAGTCTGAACACAAGGAGAGACTAAACATTAAAAAAAAATGATCCAGAGTAGAATAAATTCAGGGGAAGTGAACAAAGGGTTGTGTGACCAGAAAAAAAGAGCCTTTATTCATGAAACCTCAGGTCCAAATCCAGACAATTTACTGATGTATTGTTTGGGTATCTCCTGAGACAGAAAGAGATTTCCCCTAGACCTGTGGCCTAGTCCTAAAGTACTTAATTCTCTCAGTGATCAAAACAGGTGAGGGAAAGACATTACTCTGGCTTGAGAAGGACCTAGGGAAGTGATCCAGGAAACAGCTACAAAAGTTTGATCTGTACCATGATTTTTTCACACTTAACAAATGTTTGGATACCTCTCAAAGGAAGACAAATGCTGAGAGAATATATAATGCTGACTTTAGAAATTAAAGGTAATGAAAATACAAAATTAAAATGACTTTATGATATAATTCCATAATATGAGTTCAAGGCATACAGCTGTAAGGCTTTTAGTGGTATTTGAGAAACATGGTAAGTGATGCTGTCATCTGCAATGTGGGCCCTCTCACAGAGGTAATTAGGGAACTCTGAATAACCAATGTATTAGTTTCCTGTGTACTGTTATAAATTACCACAAACTCGATGGCTTACAATAGCAGGAATCTATTCTCTCACAATTCTAAAGGCCAGGAGTCAGAAATCAGTATCACTGGGCTGAAATCAAGGTATCCATAGGGCTGTGTTCATTCCAGGGGCTCTAGGGGAGGACTCATTCCTTGCCCCTTCCAGCTTCTGGCAGATGCCAGCCTTCCTTGGCCTTTTCAGGGCCTAGAGGCCACCTGAATTCCTTGGGTAATGGCTCCTTCCTCCATCTTGAAGGTGGAAGTCACAGCATAACATCTTGAAAGCTCTCTTTCTGCCAAGGTGATCACATTACCTTTTCCCTTCTGTCTCTGGGTGTCAAATCTCCTCTGCTTCTCCCTTATCAGCATATATGTTATGGCATTTTCAGCTCACCCAGATAATCCAGAATAATATCACCATCTCAAGATTCTTAACTTAATCATATCTTAGTTTTCCTTATTAGGGACATTTGCAAGTTCCAGGGATTAGGATCTGGTGTCTTTGGGGGCACCATTGTTCACTTGTTCAGCCTACCACAGTCCACTGGCCCATAAAGATTCATATATATCCTACATGCAAAATTCATTCACCCCATCTCATCACCCCAAAGTCTCAAACCATTGCAGCACTAAATCAAGTCCTGAATCTTATCTATATATCATCAGCTCAAAAGTCCCAAATCGCATCATCTAAATTATCTCAATCAGATATGGATGAGACTCCGGGTATGATCCATCTGAAAAATGCCTTTCCCTCTGTGGACCTGTTAACTAGAAAACAAGTTCTCTTCTACTAAAGTACAGCAGTGAAACAGGCATTGGGTACCAGTTATAGATGTTCCCATTCCAAAAAGAAGAGAATGGGAGGAGGAAAGCAGTTACCAGTTCCAATTTTGAAGTCCAGTAGGGTCAATGTTATTGGGTTTCTTTTTTTTTTTTCAACGTTTTTTTTTTTTTTTTTTTTTTTTTAATTTATTTTTGGGACAGAGAGAGACAGAGCATGAACGGGGGAGGGGCAGAGAGAGAGGGAGACACAGAATCGGAAACAGGCTCCAGGCTCCGAGCCATCAGCCCAGAGCCTGACGCGGGGCTCGAACTCATGGACCACGAGATCGTGACCTGGCTGAAGTCGGACGCTTAACCGACTGCGCCACCCAGGCGCCCCAATGTTATTGGGTTTCAAGACCTGGGAATAACCCTCTATGTTTCAAGATTTCAATCTCTGGGCCTGCAGTGTCACCCTCTGGGGTTTTCATCTTTTTCTTTTTTTAAGAAAAATTTCTTTTAATGTTTATTTATTTTTGAGACAGAGGGAGACAGAGTGTGAGTAGGGGAGGGGCAGAGAGAGAGGGAGACACAGATTCTGAAATAGGTTCCAGGCTCTGAGCTGTCAGCACAGAGCCAGATGCGGGGTTTGAACCCACAAACCGTGAGATCATGACCTGAGCCGAAGTCGGATGCTTAACCGACTGAGCCACCCAGGTGCCCCCCCCTTTTTTTTAAATTTTTTTAAATGTTATTTTCATCTTTTTCTTGAAGAGAAACATATGTTTGCAGCTGAGTAGTTTATCATTCTATGATGGCAGGATAAAATTTTTTTTTTTAATTTTTTTTTTAATGTTTATTTTTATTTTTGAGAGAGAGACAGAGTGTGAGCAGGGGAGGGACACAGAGAGGGAGACACAGAATTTGAAGCAGGCTCCAGGCTCTGAGCTGTCAGCACAGAGCCCGACGTGGGGCTTGAACCCATGGACTGGGAGGTCATGACCTGAGCCAAAGTCGGCCACTTAACCGACTGAGCCACCCAGGTGCCCCGGCAGGATAAAATTTTAAAGGCTTTCTTGAGCAGCAAGAGATGTGGCTGCTCTCAAAGGCTGTATCATCAGTGTCTCTCTTTAGCGATGTTTTGCAAAGTAAGTTGGAATACAAGGATTGGTTAAGATTCCTGTAGAAATCCTGCCAGATCAATAGGCCACATGCTGCAATTGTGCCACGCAGTTTACCGAGGGGTTAAGCACTCAGGCTGGAGAGACAGCCAGCTTGAATCAGGATCTTGTCTTTGCCATTTACCAGCCATTTGCCATTTCCTTTCTTTTCTTTCCTTTTTTTAAGCTTCAGATTCATTTATAAAAGGGAAAAACTCATACCTACCTTATAGCGTTATTGCAAAGATTGAATTAAATGGGAAAAAGCATTTGGCATATAGAGTCCTCAATAAAATAGTCCTAAGAGTCAATGGTATGCTAATCTGAAGCCCTGTCAGCACATTTCAGCAACATATATTAGGCGCCACAATGTTATACAAGATTAAGCAGTTTCAGTAATTCTTTACAGCCCAGAAAATATCTGTATTAATAAGAATAATTGTCATATCCTTATAATATTTAAAGAGTTGTCATAGACACTGTCTCCTTAAATGCAAACTTTTTTATTGAGGTATAAAATATAATACTAATTTTGCACTTGAGGAGAAAATAGTAGCTTAAAAAGGGTTATTGCTCTTCTTAAATTTGCATATATGAATGGTTTATTAGAAGAAGAAGAAGAAGAAGAAGAAGAAGAAGAAGGAGGAGGAGGAGTTGGAGGAGGAGGAGGAAGAGGAGGAGGAGGAGGAGGAGGAGGAGGAGAAGAAGAAGGAGAAGAAGAAGAAGGAGAAGGAGAAGAAGGAGAAGATAGATGGAGTAGGCTTAGTGAGTGTTCCTAAGTTGGAGACAGTGAAGGAGCTGGGGCACAGGAAGGCCCTCACACCTGCTGTTATGGTTGCTAGGCGACACAGAAAGTGATTTAATGGCTGCATAGAGGCATGTCTGCTGGCAGAGTCCTTATTATGAATGCACAGAGACAAAAGGATATTGAAGAACTTCAAATCAGTGTAACCTTTTCTTGGTTCTCCTATAACTGTCTCATTAATTATACGGTTTTGGCAAAGCCAGAGTTGGCACCTGAAACCTTAAAATCTGTGGTCTGAATCACTAAGTGGACCTTTGGTAACCTCAACAAAAGAATGGGAACAGTCATTGTTTTTTAAGTGAGGAACTCATGTGATTATATTACATAAATCTAACCAATGTTTGCCCTCAGATTTTATTTCTGAGTGGCTCAGTTATTAATGGTTCATCAGGGGTCAATTCTGTACACAGAGATCTTCAAAGCTAGCCCATTATCTCATTTACTTCTGAAGTAAGCAAGAAACTTTTCAACCTGCTTCTGATGCTGTGTTTTGTAGATTCCAACCTAAGAGGGATTCTAACTGCGGGGCAGTTGGTTTGGAGGCCTGTGCTCCAGAATTGTGTTGTCAGACACTTCCCACCTCACTTCCTGGTCTGCTGCAGTGATGTCCCACTCACCGAGAATTTCCACAAGCCCCCAATATCTTCACTCTTCTCAAAGCAGGTGGGCTCCAGTCCTTCTTCCAGACAGCTTCTGATGGTGGCCAAGCCACTGACACCAGCTCCGATGATGGCCACTCTCTTTCCCATGGTTGCCTATGCAAAGACCCAGGGAACATTTCTAGCAACAGTATTGCTGAAACGTTTTTTTTAAATCACTCTTTGGCCTAATAAGAACCTTTGTTTTGCACTAAGAAAGCAATATTAAAAAAAAATAGGTCAGAACCTTTTTAAGTAATTTAACTACATTTTGCATTTCTCTCTGATTTTTAAAGACAATGTTTTGTTCCAAAAAAAGAAGCGCTTGCTTTTAGTCAACTCCCCCAAATTAAGAGACTGATGGTGTAGTATATGTATTTATCCTTTTTGCTTTTGCCCTTTTGTCATTGATTTTCTACCAGAGACAGTGAACATGAGAAAGATAAGGAGATTCACAACTAAAACACATATGCACACATCAATACCCACAAACATGTATGTATATATGAATGAAGAAACAAATATGCTCGTGTATGTGCACACGCACACACATTAATTTCTTTCTACTTTGACATAAGACTGAATGAGGAAGAAAGTCAGGGCATATTTATATTTTAGTATGCCAGGCAGTCACCTCATTCCCCCCTACAATGTTCTTCACCTTCTCAATTAAAAAAAAAAAGTCTGGTCTCTTATCTAACAACAACTTCCTTCCATTAACTGCCACCCCAAACCTACATTCTCTTTTTTAAAAATTAGATTTCCTAATCTTTTCCTGATTCTGACACTATCTTTAGGTCTTACTATTACTTCTATTTTTTTTTTCTTTTTAGACAAAATCACATAGATATGCAGTGACATAGACTTGGATGACAAGAATCATGATTCTTAATTCTTAGGAAAAAAAGATCTAACAAATTAGATGTCATTCTCATTCTAGCCACATTTGTTATGAACTATAGATTCCCTTCTCCATTTACCCATCCCTCCCACCTCCCTCTCTGCCCATTATAATATCTTCCTTTTCCCCTTTTCTACCTTTTTCTTTATCTTCCCTTCTCCTCTATGTTTCAGTCCTGTCCCAGGTGTTTGGGCAGTTTGGAAGGAAAAATGTTTTCCCTAAACTAGCACTCCATGGAAGCTATTGGCAAATGGGAGGAACTGCTTTTATTTATTTAATTTTTTTTATTTGGGGGGAGGAACTGCTTTTAAAGAGGAACTCACTTAATGGCCCTCTTACCAATTCCCTGGGTGGGCTGGGCTCTGCCCAGTCTCCTGGCCACCTGGCACCTGCTTTCCCTTTAGTCAAGGTAAATATAATCCACTGCTTACACTCCTAGATACTCTGCTGGGAGTCAGACACTTTTTCCCAGGTGACTGCAGTTTTCTGCTCTATTTTATTGTGTTTACCTTATTTTACTCGGTCCTAATTTTAGTGGGGGGGTATCTCATAGTAGCGCCCCCTAACACTGTAGAAACCTAGCTGCTTAATTGAGATATCCCAGCAGTGAAAATGGGTGTTCTCTGCTCCTTCCTCCCGTTCTCTCTTTTGACCTTTGTGGTCAAAGGCTTGGATTTCACAAATTTGTATTTCTTTGATTCTGGGACAGTGCGCCATCCTGGAAAAGATCAAGTTTAATAAATTGATCCATTACTACCAGGTAAAATTATATTGGCTAGGACCAAGCAAGCTAACTCCCACTCATGAAATACAGTGAAATTGCTAAAAATTGGTTCCCCATCGAGCATTTTCTTATATCACCTAAAATTATGACGCCTCAATTATTCTACCCAGGTAATCCCTTAATTGAGCAGGTGATACTTAGCAGAAACTGGAAGATATCTAATTTTTTGAGGAGCTGCTTTTTTATGTCTTTTGAAGATGGTAGCAGTGCTCATCTGTAAAGTAAACGTGGTTAACTGGACGGAGAGACTTCAGATCTTCATTCTGTCTCTTACAGCTGTTTGGCTTTGAGCAAGTCATTTAACCTCTCTAATTCTTGGTTTCTTCACTAATGAAATAGGGATACTTCACTACTACCATCTGTATTGCTCAGTTGTTGCAAGGATTACAGTATATTTATGTATATATATATATATTTATAGATGTATATATATATTTGTACATATACACATATGTGGCATGTAGTTAGCAATTACTAAATGGTAAATGTGGATTGTTGGTAAGTTTTTTTTTCTTTAAATCATGGGGTTCACTAAATTTTTTAGGGCTACAGTTCAGACCACGTGGTTTTATCTCATTTCTCATACAGCTCTTTTCAGTTTTCATGCCACATAAACTATAGTGCAAGAAAAGACTGTGGATCTCTTTCTCAGGAACGTTCCTGTAGCCTTATTCATCTAAGGAAGGGCGGGACACACCCAATTCCACCTTGGCCTCTGATGTTGTTTTCTTTCTCCAGGAGGTGAAAAAGGCCACTCGTCCCCTCTCTGCCCTTCGCAGGAGTGTATATTCTGTCGGTGGAGGACACGTTTATTGCCCCCTGTCTCTCCTGGGCACCTCATCCTAGCTCTTCTTGCTTCATTGCCCCCTCTTTTCCAAACCTTTAATGCTGTTTCCTTCCTGTTCTCTGGAACGGGGCCAGCTAGAGAGAATATTTGATAGAGCAATTTAGCTCAGGGTATGGCACTCCATGGAGGGACGCATATTGGGTATGTCCCCAGTTTACTCTTAATTCCTGGCTCCATTCCCAATGCACTAGCTTTGACGGCTGTTCTAGACCCACAGTTTCAGGTTTCTAGGTGGCAGTTTGAATGTGAGTGCTTCAATGAAGAGGATTGACAACCGAGATTTCCTGAAGGAATGTTCGAGTTAAGCACTGAGACTACCAGCTCACCGTCTTTTCTCCATTTCCTGACTTGTTCAGTCTCCTTAACTGCATAGAGATGTTCATTTTGTATGTACCCAGGGGGATTCAGTGCCTGCTTTCCTCACATAAGGTCTAGAGTTGGGGCTGACAAACTTTATCTGTGAGGGGCCAGATAGCAGATGTTTTAGCTTTGTGAACCATACAGTCAGTCTCTGTTGGAACTACTTAATTCTGCCGTTGTAGCTGAAAATAGCCATAGACAATATGTAAATCAATGGGCAAGGATGTGTGTGTGTTTGTATGTGTGTTTTTAATGTTTATTTATTTTTGAGAGAGAGAGAAAGAGGCGGGGGGTGGGACAGAGGGAGAGCGAGAGAGAGAATCCCTAGCAGGCTCTTTACTGTCCGTGCAGAGCCCCTGTCAGGGCAGAGGAGCTCAAACTCATGAACCATGAGATCATGAGCTGAGTTAATATGAAGAGTTGGAAGTTTAAGTGACTGAGCCATCCAGGCACCCCAGATGTGTTCTCATAAAACTTACGTGTAGACTCTGAAGTTTGAGTTTCATGTAATTTTCACATGTTATGAAATATTAGTCTTCTTTTGATTTTTCCCCCCAACCGTTTGAAAATGTAAAAGCTTGTCTTGGCTTGCAAGTCACGCAAAAACAAATGGGGCCAGATTTGGCCACAGGCCTGCCCCTTCCTTGGAGAAACATTATTCTAGCGAATCATCGTTCAAGGTATTGCAGGTCTGCTGTGAGGTGGTCTTATTAAAAAGCTTCAAAGTATGAACAGATAGTTCTGTTTCTAAGGAATTTTCTAGGGAAGAGAATTTCCAAATGAACATGCCTCTTGCAAATTCAGTTTGCCCATCCTGATGGATCCCCCCTCTAGTAAGTGCTCACCACATTCCCGCCCACCTCAGAACTCAGGAAAGCCAGAATTAACCATCAGTGAGTGGAGGCTTGTCTGAGAACTACACCCATTCTCCAGGGCTGCCATTTAGTTAGCATTTCCATCTGTTTATTCATCCGCTCACATACAGAGATCATAAATCCCAGTGAGGTACAATAATGACCAAGAATGATGTAAAATGAAAGTTTAAAAGTCCAACAAAATACTGACAAATCTAAGTCAAGCAACTCCTTAACTAACCAGTCCCACAGTGACATACATTTCCTTCAAAAGAATTTTACACCCGAAAACGCAATCCTACTTCATGAGAGATCATTGATTTCTAACACTGGGTATTCTTGTTTAAACGTGTGAATAAACAGAAGAGCAAAGAAAAATTTATGTTTCTAGATACGTTTAGATCTGAGTCAGAGTGTTTGTTGAAGATCGAATGTAGAGAAAAATTCTTTTCTTGAATAAATGAATGTTTGACACTTCACATACACAGAAAAGTGCATCTCACAGATGGTAAATTATCAGAATTACCCTGAGGAGGAAACCAAGGTGACACATGGCTAGCACCTAGCCTAAAAGGGATTGCAGTCACAAGGGTCAGAACTAAGGAAGAGTATCCTACCTCATGTGTCAAGAAGTAAAGAGAATCAAGTCAAACTCTGTATAAATCAGTAAAGATCAAGATAACAAAGCCAAAATGAGCCACCAAATCTAAAGGCAGGAATGGGCCCCAACAGGAGGAAAATCAAGGATTCTGAGCTAGATGTAAATGAAACAGACCAGAAAGGGCCCATCAGGAAAGGGAGAGGTTCTCGGAAATTAATACTACTGAATAAAATGTCTACATATCGCTTTTATTGCTTAACTGGTGTGTGGTACTTGAGTGTACTGTTCTCGCCAAAGTACCACGTGTAATACCAGTGTTGCAAGTATAGTTGACCCTTGAACGATGTTGGGGTCAAGGGCATTGACCCCCTGTGCAGTTGAAAATCCTTTAGTAACTTCTGATTCTCCAATATAATATGACTCATACTATCCCTACATAGCCAAAAGCCTTTTTTTTTTTTCCTGAGTAATATACAACAATATGTGAAATTATCCCAAATCCAGGTAAAATAAGAATATATACTTCAGGTAACTGAAGAATCAGAAAAGATATTGAGATAAAATTGGGTCACCTCCTCCTTCAGGATCAAAGGAAGTGGTACTTACGATCTGTTAATAATACAGTAATACTATGTAGTAATATAGTAAACTTATGATCTGTTAATAATAGATTAATTGATGGTGAAATTTGATATAAAACTGATAGGCAAGTTTTTGTCATGCTGATAAGATGATTAAATCTGATTATTAATGGAATACTTTGTGTAAGTTCTGGTACTCAAGGGTGGAATGGGGAAAGTTCAAGTTTTATAATAAAGGCTACTGTAATGATAAAGGATGCCGTGGAATAAAAATTTTAGTAATTGTCTATTGACCAGAATATATTAATTTAATAATGATAACTATTATGAGAAGTAGAGATGTGGTAGCTTGTTTGTTATTAGGAAATATTTAATGGATACTTCTATGGATCATGGACTATAAGTTTTAATTAGAATTGGAATGTGGTTTATTATATTTATCTTGAAACAAATTTAGATTATTAATTAGTGTGAGCTTAATATAATGATTATGGTATTTGTAATAATGGTAAATAATATAATACTAAAGATAAGAGTGTTTATTAGTATGGGAAGAATATAAACAATTTTGGGGGTATTGGCCCTATAGTTTATTCAGCTGACCTTAACATAGAATATGATGTATTGTGGTAACATGGAGAGTTTTGAATTCTTAGGATTAGGTTCAACCCCTATAATGCTAGAAATAAGGGGGTTTAAGCCTCTGTTATTTACTCTATCAAAGCAATTCTTTTATCAGACATTTTATTATTTAAAAAATTTTTATTTTATTTTATTATTTTATTTTACTTTATTTTATTTTATTTTATTTTATCATTATTATATATTTTTAGAGACAGAGCACAAGAGGGGGGGTGGGGGCAGAGAAGAGAGAGAGACAGAATCCCAAGAAGGCTCCGTGCTCAGCGTGGAGCCTGATATGGGGCTCAATCCCATGGTCTTGCGATCATGACTGAGCTGAAATCGAGTTGGATGCTCAGTTGACCGAGCCACCAAGATGCCCCTCAGACATATTTTTAATGTTTGTGGTGGGACATTTGCTATAATAATGGGAGTTGATACATATCATATGCATAATGCTAACATTAGTATAAGAAATTTTTTTTTCATATGAGATGTGTAAATTGGTCATATCAGAAAGAAGAAAGGTTTCGATAATGAAGTTAATTGTATACATTTCTGGTATATAAGGATTGTGAAATGCTGCTAGCAAAAAAATTGTTAAAGTATTTATTATGATAATGGTGGCATATTTCTGCTAGAAAAAAAAAATAGAGCAAATGGGCCTGTTACATATTTACACTGAAACCAGAGACAAATTCTGATTCTCTCTCTTAAGGCAAAGGGGCCCAGCTGGTTTCTGCTAGAGTTTAAATGAGTCATATGTCTAGTGGTCATGATAAGAAAAAAATTAATCATAAACACTCTTGAAGGGCCCTTGGGTGGCTCAGTCGGTTAAGCTTCTGACCTCAGTTCAGGTTAAGATCTCATGGTTTGTGGGTTTGAGCCCCTCATTGGGTTCTCTGCTGTCAGCACAGAGCCTGCTCTGGATCTTCTGCCTCCCTCTCTCTCTGCCCCTCCCTCGTTCTCTCTTTCTTTCTCAAAAAAAGAAAATACTCTTGAGTAATAATTAAGGTTGATCATGTAAATGATACATTTACTAGTAGTGATGATAATAGAATAATTGCTGGTGTTCTTCATATGAAATTGTGCTACTGCTCAGCCTACACAAATTAGGGCATATTTTGCATTTGAAGCTCATTCCAATCAGAGAATAGAATAAACAGGTAGTCTTGCTACAGGTAATATGAATAATACACCTAGATTTATGTTGATTAGTAGATATAGTATGGGTAGCGAGATACATATTGTTAAGACTACTGTAAGGGCTAGGATTGGTGCCATGATATAATTATTGATGATGTCAATGGTTGTAAATATTCTTTGATAAAGAATTTGAAGGCACTGGTGATGGGTTTAAATAGATGATGAGGACCAACAATATTTCGTCCTTTATGAAGTTCTACATAACTTAATACTTTTCATTCAGTTAATATGAAAAGAACTATAGCAAGTAAAATAAGGATAGTTAACAGAAGGCTAACTTATTTCTTGAGTATAACACCCCCTAGTTCCATCACATTGTTGCAAAATGGCAAGATTTCATTCTTTTTCATCACCGAGTAATATTCTACGATATACATGTATACCACATCTTCTTTATCCATTCATCAGTTGATGGACATGTTTCTTTCCATACTTTGGCTGTTGTTGGTAGCGCTGCTATAAACATTGGGGTGTTTGTGCCCCTTCAAAACTGAATTTTTTAATCCTTTTGGATAAATTCCTAGTAGTGCAATTGCTGGGTCATAAGGTAGTTCTACTATTAATTTTTTGAGGAACATACATACTGTTTCCCAGAGTGGCCGCACCAGTTTGCATTCCCACTGGCAGTGCAAAAGAGTTCCCCTTTCTCCACATCCTTGCCAATATCTGTTGTTTCCTGAGTTGTTAATGTTAGCCATTCTGACAGGGGTGAGGTGGTATCTCATTGTGGTTTTGATTTGTTTTTCCCTGATGATGAGTGATGTCGAGCATCTTTTCATGTGTCTGTTTGCCATCTAGATGTCTTCTTTGGAAAAGTGTCTATTCATGTCTTTTGCCCACTTCTTCACTGGATTATTTGTTTTTTGGGTGTTGAGTTTGGTAAGTTCTTTATAGATTTTGGATACTAGCCTTTTATCTAATACGTCATTTGCAAGTATCTTTTCCCATTCCATCAGTTGCCTTTTAGTTTTGTTGATTTTCCTTTGCAGTGCAGAGGCTTTTTATCTTGACGAAGTACCAATAGTTCATTTTTGCTTTTATTTCCCTTGCCTCTGGAGACATGTCAAGTAAGAAGTTGCTGCGGCCTAGATCAAAGAGGTCGCTCCCTGTTTTCTCCTCTAGAATTTTGATGGTTTCCTATCTCACATTTAGGTCTTCATATGTGGAATTTGAGAAACTCAACCAATGAACATAGAGGAAGGGAAGGAAAAATAAGATAGAAACAGAGAGGGAGGCAAACCATAAAAGACTTTCAAATATAGAGAACAAACTAAGGATTGCTGGAGGGAGGGTGGATGGGATGATGGACTAAATGGGTGATGGGCACTAAGGAGGGCACTTTTCAGAATGAGCACTTGGTGTCATATGTAAGAGATGAATCACTCCTAAAGCCAAGACTACACTGTAAGTTAACTACTTTGAATTTAGATTTAAAAAAGTGGGGGGGAGAATAATTAACAGAAGATTAATTATGAATATACCTTTTTAAAAATTTTATTTATTTTGAGGGAGAGAGAGAGAGAGGGAGAGCGAGACAGGAAGGGGCAGAGAGAGAGGGAGAGAGAATCCAAGTAGGTTCCACACTGTCAGTACAGAGCCAGATTTGGGGCTCAAACTCACAAACTGTGAGATCATAACCTGAGCTGCATTCGGAGGCTTAACTGACTGAGCCACACAGGCACCCCATGAATGTACTGTTAAGAAGAAGATTTGAACCCCTAGTTATAAAGGTTCAAGTTTTATGAGGTTACCGGACTTCCACTTACCCAGACCAAGAGCAGGGCTGATAGAAATTAATTAGATGAAGAGTATATCATATATTCGGTCAAAGGCACTTTTCTCAGGTTGGCCTCATTTCTCTTGTCTTTTCCTGGGGGGAAAATATGAAATAGAAATCAGTCTGGATTGCTCTAGTTTGAACTCAAATCATATGAAACTTTAATCATTGAACAGAAGGACCATTGATAGTAGTTACAACATTGGGATATTCTGGTCTGGCATTGAGGTTGTCACCTTATTGGCACCTTATTGTCAATAAGAACTCTAAATATTTGCCTTTTAAGGCAACTGTGGATTTGTAAATATTGTAAAATATTGTAAATATTGTAAAAACCTCTAAAGAAGGTTATTTCCCATGTCCTAAGAGCTGTACCTTTTTAAATTAACATTTAAATTTATGTAGGACTTAATACTTTTTTGGGTTATTTTATTTTATTTTATTTTATTTTAAATGTTTATTTTTGAAAGAGAGAGACAGACCGTGAGTGAGGGAGTGGGAGAGAGAGAGGGAGACACAGAATCCAAAGCAGGCTCCAGGGACTTGAACTCATGAACCAGGAAATCATGACCTGAGCTGAAGTGGGACACTTAACTGACTGAGTCACCCAGGCGCCCCATACTTTTTTGGGTAATTGTAAAGTTGAACTAATTTGGGTAATTTTATTTTATTTTTTTATTTTTGAGAGAGAGAGAGAGCGTGAGCAGAGACAGAGAGGGGGACAGAGGATCCACAGCGGGGTCTGCGCTGACAGCAGAGAGCCCGACATGGGGCTCAAACTCTCAAACTGTGAGATCATGACCGGAGCAGAAGTCGGATGCTCTATCGACCGAGCCACCCAGAAGCCCCTGGGTAACATTGAAGTTGAACTGGAGAGTCAGCTATCTCCCAGCTCATCAGGTTTCTTACCTGTGTTAATAGATCTTGTCACTGTTTTGCCAAATAGATGAGTTTGCTCCTTAAAGTGTCTGCGAGTAGCTGTCTGATGTTTTGACTTAAGCTCTCTTTGTCAAAATTGTTCTAGTCAATTCATGATGCAAAAGATAAACGGGCAAACTCTGCTCTTTACTACTTTAAATACTTATTTCATCATTCTCTTGCGCTATCTTCTCCATAGCACCCATTAAGATGCCTCTCCCCTATATTCGCCTTTGTAAATAAATGTCTTGTTGCATTTAAATAGAATTGTTAGGTTTAGCTAAGTTTTGGCTGGCTTTAGTTCAAAGCGGTCATTTAAAGATGAAATCTCCCGAGGGTAAACCAAGTGCTTTATTTACACCTTGGTTTGTCCAAACACACTTGTCTTTTTTCATGTGTTAGATAATTATAAATAGTCTTAAAAAATGAAATTAACATTTGAGGAGGGTGATGGATGATTGTGCATCTGCTTTGTGGCCTAATTCAATGAAGCTCTCTGTTCTTAATTTACTACTAACTCCTCCTTAGTCTTCAGTTTCACACAGGCTTTTGCATGGTATTTAATCTTCTCTAAGTGGAGTAAATGGCCCATTCATTCCACCTCGTAAGCTATGGCTTGACCTATATTTCTATGCTGATATTTTTGCCTACCATCATCCCCTTTTAGGGTTTGCTGAGGAAGGTGGTTCATGGTCTGGATTCACAAGAGGTGGTGAGGTTTATCTGGGTTTATAAATTATAGAACAGGCTTCCAAGTTCTTAGAGTTTTAAGACATTGCCAGTAGTGCTCTGGCGAGTAATTTGTTATATTAATTATCTGGGTGTAGGGTTGAGCATTGTGGAGTATCTAATCCCAGTTCGGATCTCAGTTAGCTGTCGTGTAACCAGAAATATCAAAGTCATTTCTGCAGGTTGTTTTGATTTTAGTCGCAGCTTCTTATAGTTTAATCAGAATTTAACTTTATTATTAGATTTTCTTAAACATGCTTTTCCCCCAAATTTTATTAATTTGGGTTAATTGTATGACTGCGGTGGCTGGCACAAAATTTACCAACTCTAATAGTAAGCTAATAGAAATTAGTCAAACTTTCACTTATAACAATTTTTGTCACTGCTGTGTTTCATGGGTGTGTGGTTAAGCAAGGCATAATGAACTCCTTGTTATTGACCTTGAGGCCTGTTCCTTTATCTTCACAGATCTGGAAGGCATTCTCACTGGGATGCATATACTTGCCTGTGTAATTTGATACAAAATTAGTAGAAATAGTGGGACAAAGCCTATGAGTTTATGGAGTTTTATAAACTCATCTAGGCATTTTCGGTGCCTGGCTTTAATTGTTAAGATTCATTAACTAAATCATATCTAGAAAAATTCCTTTCCGAATATTTTATTATCAAAATACTAACTGCTGTATCAGTTTTTCAAAGGGGTGAGATTAAACTTAATAAAGAATAAAAAATAATTAGCTCATTAAGCCTAATATTTGGAAAATTTTTAGTGTCTTAAAATTTTATTTAATTAGGAGTTGGGCTAGAATATGTTTTGGTTGAGACTATAATTGGAGAAAATATACAAATTATGGAATAATTAAGATCATTTAGGCCTTGTATGTTAGAGAGTCTTATTTTGGGAGTTTGGCAAGATAAACTTATACATTATTTACAGTTAAAAGTCTATTGGGGGGGGGGGGCGCCTGGGTGGCTTGGTCGGTTAAGCGTCCGACTTCGGCTCCGGTCATGATCTCACGGTCCGTGAGTTCGAGCCCCGCATTGGGCTCTGTGCTGACAGCTCGGAGCCTGGAGCCTGTTTCAGATTCTGTGTCTCCTACTCTCTCTGCCCCTCCCCTGTTCATGCTCTGTCTCTCTCTGTCTCAAAAATAAATAAACGTTAAAAAAAAATTAAAAAATATATTTAAAAAAAAAGTCTATTGGGGGACGAGGAGGTTTGCTAAGCTAATTTTGTTTGATGATAATATGTGTACAAATTTATAATTAAGTTTTTATATATCCTACAAGCATTAACTAATTAAAACCATAGGGTTATGATGTTGGTAAGTAATATTCAATTTAAGCTCAGCTACAAGTTGCTTGACTGTGTTGAGGCCTTTGACAGCCTCCCCAAATTAAAAAATACCAAATGTATGGCACCACAGTTACGTGAGCATGAGATGATTAGTCACTGGTTCATTGGGATGTCTTATTTAAGGCAATGAATGGACGATTTTGGGTGCAATTGTCCTGAAGTAAGAACCAGATGCCAGGTATAGTTTTCCATTAAAAACCCCAACATATTATGGGGCCAGAGAGGGAATGCGTATAATCTGAGCAGGTTGCTAGTTCCTCAACACTTTGTGATTAAGACAATGGCTATGATAAACATGGTGGCAAGGATTAATTTGACTCAATTGGCTCTGGATGCTCAATAATGTGATGTCCTATGTGATGTGAATGGTGATATGTAGCATATGCTATTCATGTTGTCTGGGGTTTTACGTATGATATGTATTATGTAAGATAAATAGTTTAATGTACATGCTTATGTGAATGGGGCAGATAGTTTAATGTACAATTATATATAGTATTGTGTATAATTAAACATGTATATGCTGATAAAATAGTATGTGGTGGATCACATAATGCGTGATGTACATAGTGGGTGAATTTTTAATATTGTTCCTCAATGTCAACATAGAATATGACAATAATGCTTCTTGTTTACATATTACCATACAAGGAATAGTTTAAGTAGAATTTCAACTCCGGGTGCTGATGGTGGAGTTGAGGGCTCCTTCCTTGATGGCCGTGGGGAGAAATTTGTCTCCATTTCTGGTTTGGAAGGCTGGAGTAATAAATATACAAGGACTCGTAATTTAAGAAGGTTACATCCAGTTAAGCTTGTAAGCAGTATAGTCCCAAGGATAAGAAGAAGATGTAGATTGCGGCTAGTTGGCCAATAATAATAAAGGGATGCTCAACAGGTTGACCTCCAATTCACGTTAGTTTTAAGAAGTCTGCTACTAGAATCCAGAATAAGCATTGACTTAGAGGTCATCGTATTATGCTTTGCTGTTTGGATGTATGAAGCCTCAGCGTAGTGGCTAAGATTAGGACGGAACAGATTCGAGCTAAAACATGTCTTTGTTTGCTGAGAGTAGATAGGATTGTGTGAGTGGGTCAGACTGCGTTAGATTGTCCTACACATTTCCCCTACTGAACGATGTTACACACTGCTACTTGGATGACGACCCTGGGGTGCCCTACTAAAAACTACAGTGGCTTATGTCTTCAGGCGTTAAAGTCTTCTGACACAGTGCTGGGGGGAGCGCGCGGGCTGGCTTGGCCGGCTTGCCCCGAGCTGTAACTTGCTGAGGGTCAGAGGGACACTGAGAGTGCTGTCTGCTCCATTGGAGTTGCAGACACCATCATCAAGTCTACATCTGCCAACTGGTGCACAGAGATGCGTATCTGGTCCCACCAATCCCTCTAACACTTCCTCAGAGAGAAGGAGGATTTGCTCTGTATTTCAAAGACATTTTGTTTTTGCCTTCTAAATGACTCACAAGAGATGTGGTGGGTAAGTCTGGCGACGCTGTGTCGTCCTTAATGGATGAAAGGCTTGTATGAAATGACAATGGCCTTTGAAGATTCAGACTGGATCCCTAGTGCTCCTGTGGAACATTCCAGAGATAGCAGCCTCTTCAGTGCACATATTCTGAAGCTAACATCTCAAGTCAGGAAGGGACATCTTGTGCAGGCAGTGTGAAGTTAGGCTGAGGCAATCCATTGCACCTGAGCTACAAACTTAAGAAGTGTTCTGTATTTTAAGTTTCACCTCCACAGGAATACTGTGTTCATTTCCAAAGATGTATGTGTTTTCCTCTGTTTTCTATCTGTTTCCTGTATCTGTAGGTCTTGGATCAGTGATGTAAAATTATATAAAACATTTCCTTTATTGGGTTTATCGTTTGTTAACCTCAATCATGATGATAAAGTGCTCCCAGTTTTTCTTTTTTTAAAAAAAAAAAAGATACATCGTGTTTGATCTAGCAATTTTATTCTTGGGCATCTATCTTACAGAAGTGAAAACACAAGCACGTTTCTACATATTGTATGAAGACGTTGATTTCTGTATTGTCAAAGTGTCAAAAAACTAAGGACAAAATAGACGCTTATTGTTAGAGAAGTGGATAAGTTATTTTATCCCTTCCATGAAATTTTTTGCAGGTACTAAAAAGTGTGAGTTAGAGCTATAACAGATGACTTAGAGAAACACCCCATAAAGTGTTAGAAAGCAAAGCAAACAAACAAAAAAACCCAAAAACCAAACATAGAAAAGTGCTTAGGACATGATCCTAATTTGAAAGATAAACCATGATTTTTAACAATTCTGTATATGTATGGACACACACACACACACACACACACACACATACACACACAATCACTCATGTAATCTGTAATGAATTTTGATTAGGGAGAGAAATATGAATGGATATATATCAGGTTGGTAATATGTATGCTTTTTCGTGTGAGGTAATCATATGTGAATGGATGAAAGAGCTAGGACCAAATCAATCAATCGATAGACGAAATTTAAAAAATAAAGAAAACTGAAGTGAAAATATTCTGATCAGGAAACAAAATTAAGTGTTCTGCATCTTAGGAAAAAGAGTGTAAATTTCATCCTGGAGCTAACAAGCAAGTGAACATTGGAACAGGAGGGTGAAACGGAGTTTGGCTGTGAATCACTGTGATTTTTGACTCTTGGATGAACTGTTGAGAAACACTGACTTAAAAGTCAAATCTACCCACAGGCTCTGAGGGGTTGATCCCTCCCCCTGGTGTTTACCTTTACAAAAGGGCAAGGTCATTATTCTGCAGCTACTATTATCCTAGGAGCAGGACAATCAAAGGGCTGTGATTACGTGAGGAAGAGCTTATCTTGCACAAATTACAAATAAGTTAAATCACCAGGAAAATGGCAGCAATACCAGAGCCTTCTAGAGCAGGAGGCTTAGAGAATGAGGAAGATCAGTTTTATGGCTCGTGAGAGGAAGATTCCTTGTCTTGGGGGCTTTGATCGACATTTGGGGGTGAAGGGATTAGAGATCCTTTTGGCCCTATTGCATTTCCCAGATCCTATCTACTGGAATGAGGTTAGTATACAAGGGCCGGAAAAGATTTCCCAGGCTAGTCTGGGATCCCTGAGGAGCAGGGACAGTAGTTCAGTTTCACACGAGAAAACCTGGCCTTTTCATTCATGTAGTCCACATACTGTATCTGAGAGCAATGTGCCAGGCAGGAACATACCTGAAGGCAAATAGGAAACAAATCAGGAGCCTTATTAGCTGATGTTAACTTGATATTCGTGTCTGCATTTTGAAACAGTAATTTTTAAAATATTACAATCATAGAGTTTCAGAACTAGAAAAGACTTTAGGGAATGAAATTCTGAATGGCCTCATTATGATATTTTGGGCAGAGCAATTCTTCAGTGTGTGGGACTAGCCTAGTGATTGCAGTGTATTTAACTTGCCTGCGACCTGGTCAGAAGGGCCAGTGACACCTCTGTGGCATTAGGAAAACAAAAAAGCTGTCTCTGTACATTTCTAGATGCTCTTACCACGTAGTGGTTCACTGAGAACCACTTATAGATCAACCCACTTACCTTATTTTTGGACCAAAAAAATGTGAAGGGTGTTAAAAGATTTATTCAAACTGTCGTTGACTAGTTCAACAAATATTCATAACTCTTATGATATGTCAGGCACTGAGCTAGTTGCTAAAGATATAAAGATTTATTTATTTGTTTGTTTGTTTGTTTTTAATATTTATTTATTTATTTTGGAGAAAGAGAGACAGCATGAGCCAGGGAGGGGCAGAGAAATAGGGAGAGACAGAGAATCTCAAGCAGGTTCTGCATTGTCAGCTCAGAGTCTGATGTGGGGCTCAGTTTCACAAACCATGACATCATGACCTGAGCCGAAATACAGAGTAGGATGCTTAACAGACAGAGCCACCCAGGTGCTCCAAAGATATAAAGATTTATATGACACCGGGTACAGAATCTAGCAGAGGAGGCAGACACATAAGTAGGTAATTTCACTTTTACACACACACACACACACACACACACACTGTTCAGTGTGCAGAGTTGGATGACATTAAATAGGCAGAAGAGCAAATAGGTAAGGTTCACAGAGCTGGTTGGAACTTACAACCAAGGAGAATGATGCCTTTCATTTGTATCTTGAACTACAGTCATGTGTACTTTTCACAGTCATTAATCCAGTAAATGAACGCCTACTGTGCGCCAGCTAATGTTCTGAGCATCAAGGATCCATTCCCTCGTGCAATTTCTATTCAAGTGATCTTCTCTGCGGCTACTTTCCAGTTCTACTCCTAACTGACTGCCATCAGTGGTATATCTTTAAAATTTGAGATATCATTGGTAAGTTTTCAAATAAATACTCTTCCATTTCCCTATCCCTCCCAAACCCGGTCACATCAAGACGAGACCCAACACTTACTGGCCCATAAGCAACACAGAAGCCACTTTCACAGAAGTCATCATGTGAAAACAAACAAAAAAAGAAATTGAAATTGCTTTTGAAAGCTTGAAGATTATGAAAATGTTACATACAGTGATGAAAATGTTATAGTGGTGATTACTGTGGATTTTATCTGTGGATCAAGTTGGTTTGAAGATTAGCATGCATTTACTTACACGAAACCTAGTGTACTTGTAAACTAGTTTTGCTGGCTCAACTTCTGAAGGTTCTGCAAGAGATCCAAACCGTCTTTGATCTTATCAGCAGACAACAAAAAGAACCCTGTTTAAGCACATAATTTAGCACTTTCTGGCATGATAAAAGTCAAAGTTGTTATAGTACAGCTATTTGATAGTAGAATGATTTTTTTCCTTTTCTTTGCAAGGACTTACTTAGGCTCAAAGAAGCACCTGCTTATTTTGATATCTCAACTTTCACTGTCTGATTATCTACTGTCAAAAGAAAATCTAGAGAGCTTTACCTGATACGAATATCTTATTGAGTGAGAAACAAAATAGTCTTGGAACAGGGAGACTTCAAACCCAAAAGTGGCCTGAAGCTTAGAGACATGCTGTTACAGGGTGATTTATAAAGTGCGAGCAAGGAAGTTGTTTAACCTTCACAATGATGATGGTGGTAGTGATTATTACAATGATTATTACAATAGAAGTTTCCAGATGGCAGGGGATTGGTTAAAATTGATTGACATACCATTTTAGGAAGATGACAGGTTTCATTTATGATTAGTAGAGACATTTACAAGAAATAATCGAAGTTCAGTTGCCCTTACATTCATGAAGTAAGCTAGGTTAAGTTTTGCTTAAGTGCTTCGCTGTTTTTGTCTGCTCAGGGGATCTTCAAGCCTGACCTTCGTCTTATTTTATTTTGACACAATCATGCCTTAGTTACCATTATCATTGTCATTGCATAATGATATTTCATTTCTAAAAATTCATTGCAGAATGTGGGAGTCATGTTTTCTATTCTTCCTTGGATTCATCTTAGCACAACTCTTAGCCCGATGTCCAATGCATAGTATATTCTCACCAAGTTATGTACTGAATGGTCTGAGGTTTTATTTTTTTTTTTAAATTTTTTTTTTCAACGTTTTTTATTTTTATTTTTGGGACAGAGAGAGACAGAGCATGAACGGGGGAGGGTCAGAGAGAGAGGGAGACACAGAATCGGAAACAGGCTCCAGGCTCTGAGCCATCAGCCCAGAGCCTGACGCGGGGCTCGAACTACGGACCGCGAGATCGTGACCTGGCTGAAGTCGGACGCTTAACCGACTGCGCCACCCAGGCGCCCCAATGGTCTGAGGTTTTAGAAATGAGGTCCAATTTTAGAATCAGAAGCCCAGGACAGCAGAAGAGACTATGGTCTTTAGCAGTCTGCCTTACAGTCAAGCCCATTTAAAGTTATGAAACTTTGACAAATATTATTGTACTGCTTCTCACTGTCCTTCTCTCTCTTGATAATATCATCCATGGTGACATTATTGCTAGGGGGTTTGATTGGACCTGGGGAAAAAAAAAAAGTCCAGTAACAGAAAGATTTTCTTTCTAATTGGAGACCTTGTATTCCTGGGAAATACATCAATGTTTATAATAAAAAGCAAGCATTTAAATTTATGATTTATAATAAGAAATATATAATTTAATCTTCATCCTCATTCTTGGCACAGAGTCCCTAAGACCCTTGGAACTTGCTAAGAGATGAGGGTGGTCGTGTCTTTTGTCATGTTAAGGAAGTGACTTTTGGAAACCCCTTGGCCACCTAAAACTGGCAGCAAGTTGCCGGAGGAGCCAACCGCGTGCTTAGAGGGTCGGAATTCTTGTTCTCTCACCTCCTGGGAGGGGAGAGGGGCTGGAGCCCCCTGTCAAAGGCTAATGACTTAATCAATTACGATGATATAATGAAGCCTCCATAAAAAGCCAAAAGGACTGGCTCAGAGAGTTTTGGGTTGGCAAATAAGTGGAGATTGTGAAGAGTGGCATGAAAGTTCCACACCCTGTCCCCTATCTTGCCCGATGCATCTCTTCTGTCTGTCTGGGTTATATCCTTTTATAATTTAGTCTTCTTTGGTAATTTAGTATGAAAAACGTTTCTCTCAGTTTTGTGGGCTGCTCTAGTAAAACATTGAACCCAAGGGGGGAGTCATGGGAACCTCCAATCTGTAGCCGGTTGGACAGAAGCACAGGTAACAACCTGGGGTTGTGACCAGCCTCTGAAGTGGGGAGGTGGCAGTCTTGTAGGCCTGAATTCATAACCTGTGTGATCTGATGGCCATCTCTGGGGAGATAGTATCAGAATTGAATTGGATTGTAGGACACCCAGATGGTGTCCAGAGAATTGCTTGGTGGTGTAGGGCACCCCCTCCCCCCAACAAATGTGGGAATTGGTCTCAGAGCCACAATTAGGTAGGAAGAAGGTGAATGAATAAACATTAGATAATATTTATGCGTAGTCTCTAAAATGAAAGGCAAAGTTACCAAACAGCAAACTTGTTCGTCTTTTTAGTGTGCATCAAACCAATGAATTCTCCAAAGGCTCATATATGAGCTGAAAATTCTAGGTAGGAATCTACCTGGCACCAAGGTTCAACTTCCCTAGTCTTCAGAACCAGGAATAAGACTCAGAGACGCCTGTGGGTAATACGATGGGGCTCAAGATATGGGCAGGAAAGAAAATGAAGACCAAGAGGAAAACATCAAAGGAGAGTGATTTAGAATCACACAGATCTGGTTTGAAACTGAGCTCCAGCGTATATTAACTGCATGACCTTGAGAAAGTTATTTCTTTCCCAAATCTTTTTTTTTTTTTTTAATCAGTAAAGTAAAAACGGACACTACTGCAAAAAGTGGCCACAGGGATAAATTAGCTGATGTATATGAAACAGAGGCATATGCTACTTGGCAGACAGTATTTTTGCACACATACTCATTGAGCAGCAAAGCATCTTTCTGGAAGAAAGCACAGCTGGTAAGGAAAATATAGGCACCAAAGAACACACTCTTCTGTTTAAGAGGAGCTTTCTTCGGTTAAGGCAGTGCATTTTGTAGGTCTTAGTGGAAATGAGCAAACAGCTTGAGAAATCAAGTGATGAATCACTGAAAGTGGCCTTTATTTCATCACTTACACCAAAGCTAAACCTAATCCGTTTTGCCCTGAAACATGCTTTAGGGCATTAAAGGTTCTTAAACATGTGTGAACGCCAAAATGAACTTGAAGGGATTACAAAAGAAAGCAGATTCCCCTGCCCAGGCTTCATCCTAAACCTACTGGGCCAGAAGCAAAGGGTGAAGTCCAAGAACGAATCACATGCCTTGCAACGCCTTATTCCCCCACTGGCTCTGAAAGGAAAGAAAGCAAACTCTTCCCCGGGCATGAGAACTGCTGAGTTTAAGGATCATACAAACCAGACCAGACCACACTAGATTTGGTACCCTTGGTTACACAGGCTACTTTGACTAGCTCCTCAGCAGGGAGCAACTGCCCATTCACATAATGACCCTGCTTCCTGTCTTTTAAGGTAGTGCTACTTGTATTTATGCTTAACTTAGCTAAGGGAAGGCCATCTGGTTCTTATTCCAGAGTGTGGGTTTGAGATACTCTGAAGTTCTTGAGTGACTTGCATAAAGTCTAGAATTAAAAAATGGTTTCTTCTAGCTATTGGATGTTTGACCTTGGGCAAATTACTTAATGTTTACAAACTTCTGTTTTCTCTTTTATAGAATGGGGATATTAATAGCAGCAAACTTGATAGAACTGTGTTTTCGTAGTAAATTCCTACATTAAATGGCTATTTTCTATTATGATCAAGATTCTGAAGGCTCAGACGAAACTCGGGGGAACAGCATTAGTTACATAATGCTAATTAACAAAGTTGTTGCCATCTAGAAATGCTTAGGCTGTAAAACCACCTGGTACAGAGCCTGGCATAAAACAGGTTCTTATATTTTTGTTTATTTATTTTTTAATGTTTATTTATTTTTGAGACACAGAGAGACAGAGCATGAACAGGGGAGGGGCAGAGAGAGAGGGAGACACAGAATCTGAAACAGGCTCCAGGCTCTGAGCTGTCAGCACAGAGCCCGACTCGGGGCTCGAACTCACAGACCGTGAGATCATGACCTGAGCCGAAGTCGGACGCTTAACCGACTGAGCAACCCAGGCGCCCCAACAGGTTCTTAAAAGTACCAGTTCCCTCTCTGACTCTCTTTCCCCAACTTGTAGCAACTTTTAAAAAATTTTTTATATGAGAGAGAGAGAGAGAGGGAGAGAGGGAGTCAGGGAGAGTGGCAGAGGGAGAAAGAGAGAGAATCTTAAGCAGGCTCCGCACTGAGTGCAGAGCCCAACATGGGACTTCATCCCATGACCCTGGGATCATGACCTGAGCCCAAATCAAGAGTGGGACGCTTGGCCACCTGAGCCACCCAGGCACCCTTCTTGTGACAACCTTTTATGTTCTGCCTTGCTTATTATTTTGCACTGTTATTACTATCTTTTGCATTATTATTTAATTTCCTGTTTGTCTTGTTTTTGCAATTACCCTTTAAAATCTTCAAAGGAAGGGAATACATATACTTATGGTGATATCCTCAATGCTTAGCACAGAATCTTGAAACAAAGAGTACTCAGTAAAAGTGTTAATTGATGTAGGACAAAATCCTAAAAAGAGTGACAGAGAGGAGAGGCAGGAGTTTGTGGCGAGTAGAGTTTAGTGCATCAGATGCAGAGTAGTGCTGGTGTTGGGGGTATTTAATCTCTTCCAACAGTTGGGTTGTGGCTTCTGCAAAGTCCTATCTTCATCTTTCAAACTTCGTTTATTTAATCATTTAATTTGAATAGCATTTAAATAATGGAAATAATCTTAAAAGACACATATTTGTAGATAAAATAAGGATCAATAAGTTTAAATTCATGTGGATTTGGTGAAACATGACTAAATCTAATAGATTGGACCCGGGATATGCAGACTAGAGGTCACAGCTACACTTGCTACCCCGTCAGCAATGAGTGGCAGGAGAATATTGTGTGAGGTCGCTGAATCACATGTCTTATTTCAGAGAAGGGGAAGAGCCTGATTCAGATCCAATTTGCTCATGAAGTTGGATTATAAAAAGTAGGTAGGCTCACCACTAAAAATTTTAATTTCTGACATGTTCTTTCGTTTTTAGCCAGACTGTCAAAACAGAAAAAAATTGAAAAGTGAATAAAAAAAAATCATGTCTTTGAAGGAAAAAATTAAAAAGATGAATTATGGAGTGTCCCGTGGTTAAATCTATCCAGTTATAATGTTGAAATCTCTGCCCAAAGGGGAACACAAATCTCCTTATTAATGACGTAGCATCTGATGCATGTATAAGCATGTTTCCTAAGTACACGTGAGCAACCTTATACCCACCTTTACGTGTGGTGACCAAACTCCCCTCTTGAATGTTTATCCTACCCCTAAATAAAAGAAACCCACTCACCCCCCACTCGGAACATCACAGCTTTGGAAGTTATTACCCATGATTCCTTATTTGCATCTAATAAAGTATCCTTTGTGTGACGATTCCAGCTACTGTGGTCTCTTTCTGTATCTCAACGAGGAGCAAATTCACAATTAGCTCAGTTACACAACAGGTGAATTAATCCAAGACTTGTGTTTTCTTTAGATGGGTCGACAGCAGAAGAGTGGTGGAATTGTGTCTTTTGTTAGGAAGGTTGCTGAAGTGGAAAACAAGAGTCCTTGGCCTTGCAGAGAAGGAAATTATGTGAGAGGATGGTCTCAAGAGTCTGAATGTCCCAACAGATTGGGAGACCTGGTGTGGTAGGAATGACGGTTATGGGGTGAACTATGTCCCCCCTCAAATTCCTTTGTTAAAATCCTAACCCCCAGTACCTCGGAATGTGACTCTATTTGAAGACAATTAAGGTTATGGGGCATCTGGGTGGCTCAGTCGGTTAAGTGTCTGACTTCGGCTCAGGTCACGATCTTGCCATTTGTGGGTTCGAGCCTTGTATCAGGCTGTGCACTGACAGGGTAGAGTCTGCTTGGGATTCTCTCTCTCTGTCTCTGTCTCTCTCTCTCTCTCTCTCCCTCTCTCTCTCCTCCCCCATTTGTGCACATGCAGGCATGCACTCTCTTTCTTAAAAATAAATAAATAAAACTTTAAAAAAAAGGGGGGGCACCTGAGTGGCTCAGTCGGTTGAGCGTCCGACTTCGGCCCAGGTCATGATCTCATGGTCTGTGGGTTCGAGCCCCGCATCGGGCTCTGTCCTGACAGCTCAGAGCCTGGAGCCTGCTTTGGATTCTGTGTGTGTCTCTCTCTGCCCTTCCCCTGTTTGTGCGCTCTCTCTCTCTCTCTCTCTCTCTCTCTGTCTCTCTCAAAAATGAATAAACATTAAAAAAAATTTGTGAAAATAAAAAGATAATTATGGTTAAATGAGGTCGTTAGGATAGGCTCTAATCCAGTATGAGACTATAGCACAGACATATGCAGAAGAAAGACTGTGTGAAGACAGAGAGAAAGCAGCCGTGTAGGTCAATTTTTAGGCATCAACTTGCCTGGCATAAAAGATGCCCAGAGAGCTGGTAAAACATGGTTTCTGGGTGTGTCTGTGAGAGTTTCTGATTAGCACTGCATCAGTAAAGTGAGTGAAGATCCCCCTCACCAAGGAGGCCGGGCAGCATCCAATCCACTGGGGGCCTGAACAGAACAGAAACAGGGGGGAAGGGTATATCTGGTCTCTTCCTTTTAGAGCTGGGACATCCAACCCCTTCTGCCCTTGAATATTGGAGCTTCTGGTTCTCAGTCCTGGCTCTCCAGCTTGCAGAAGGCAGATAGTGGGGCTTCGTGGCCTCCAGAATTACTGAACCCAATTCCTATACTCTGTTACATGTGTCTCCAAATGGCTCTTCGTTCTGTTTCTCTGGAGAACCCTGACTAATCCAGCAGGGAGAGGCCTCAGAAGAAATCCTCATGTTCATCTGGGACTTCCAGCCTCCAGAGCTGTGAAGAAATAAATTTCTGGGTTTTTAGCCACCTAATCTGTGGTATTTGTTATGGCAGCCCTACGAAAGTAATATAGGAGGTTCAGAGTTCTGGAAATATAAGAGGTGGAGGTCCCAAAGCAGGATTGCTTGAATTTAAGATACGAGTGGTGGAGTAATTCCTGGTGATGACAGGGTCCAGGGCGTAGCTGTGGGAACAGGGGCTAAGTGGTGAGGAGGTGAAGGTTACTAGATACAAAGAGAGCAGAGAACACAATATAAAAGGGAAATGACTTATGACCAATTTCATAATGTCATAAGAAACAGAAATTCAACCTGTTGTTGGCAACTGAGGGATCCGTTTACAATAGGCTTTGTAAATGTCTTTTCTAACAAAAATGCTCATGAGATAATAAATGTGCAAGTGGCTTTTTATTTCAAACCATAAAAGAAAATCTCCGAAGCTTGGTATACATGAATATAGGCCTGTTAAAGAATAAATGCTCTCTAAAGAATGATCTGATTTATCTGCCCTACAAAATGCTTTTGCCCCATGGCTTTTCCTCCCCTATAAACTCAGTTTGATATGGCAATGAAATTATATGGGTGCACAGTTCCCAGGGACGGCCCAGAGCCTGGCATGCAACATGGTGTGTTTGTTGAACTGGTAGTGCCTCTGCAAAGGGAGAGCCATCCAATTCCTCCTTCTGGTGGTGAGCTTGCCCAATTGCCTGAACCTCCCAAGATAAACAACCTTGGCAATAACAGGATATCACCAACTCACGTAGGAGAAGTCCTCCCTGGAACTTCTACAAGCCCCCATGTCACTGTTTTTCTCAAAGCAGGTAGGCTCGCGTCCTTCATCCAAGCAACTCCAAGAAGAGTTACTCGTAGCCGTGATCTCCAGTGGTAGGGACAAAGCAAACCGGCCCTGCTGTGAAGCATCTAGCACCGAGGTGGCCTTTTCTGGTTTTACCCCCCGGACTTGTGCAGAGTTGGAGAGGCTGCTTGGAACAGCTCGCTCTCACCCACATTTCTCCCCTTCCCCTACTTTATGGTTCCCCACAGAACTTCCCATGATCTAACCTTTATTTATTTGTTATTATTTGTTTATTATCTATTCTTGCCTTCTGCTGGATATAAGCTTCATAAAGGCAAAGACTCCTTTCGATTTTATTTGCTGCTGTATCCTCAGCACTTAGAACAGGGCCTGACGCACCGCCAGGCACTCATTAGTAATAATGTGAGTCGAAAACCCCGGTAAAATGTATTGTCTTTGCCCCAACTCTGCCTGAGTCCAGTTTTGACCCATTCACCAAGAAGTTGGTTTGGGAGCTGGTTTTTTAATTTTCTTAGGGCCCAGGGAAGAGTTAAACCAAGTGAGGATTTTTGGTTTTTTGTTTTTTTAATTTTATTATTATTTTTTAATGTTTATTCGTTTTTGAGAGACAGAAAGAGACCAGGAGTGAGCGGAGGAGGGGCAGAGAGAGAGGGAGACACAGAATCGGAAGCAGGCCCCTGTTTTGAGCTGTCAGCACAGAGCCCAAGGGGGGGCTCGAACACCAAACCGTGAGATGGTGACCTGAGCCGAAGTCAGACGCTTAACGAACTGAGCCACCCAGGCACCCCAAAGTGAGGGTTTTTGGAGTTCTTAGAGGACTACTAGTTAATAGGCTGTGCAAATCCAGGCCACAAGGCTACCGGAAGCTGTTTTCATTTACACAGCAATACGTTTCCTACAGCTACCTGTGAGCATGTCAGAGCTATAGTGGGAAATTAGAAGTGTCTGTGGGGTGGGTGGGTCACTTCACTCAGTCTTGGTTTCTTCCAGGGCAAACTAATGATAATAACACCTACATCACAGCAACGTGCTGCAGATTCAATGAGGTCTATGTGATAGTGTCTGGTTCCCCTTAAGCATCCATTGTAGAGCAACAATTTTTGAGTTCCTACCACGTATTGTATAGGCATTGCCTCTAATCGAGTCCTATAAGATAGACATGACCTTTTCCATTTTACAAATGAGCACCAGTGCTCAGAGGAGGTTAAGTGACTTCCTAAGGCACATAGTTAACGTTAAATCTCGACACACTAAGCACAGATATTTTACATGAACTGGGCTGGCCCTAATGTGACTCAATACTACTAAGCCACAGATAGCTTAACATTTTTTTTTTTTTTTTTTTGAGAGAGAGAGAGACAGAGAGTAAGTGAGGTAGGGGCAGAGAGAGAGGGAGACACAGAATCCCAAGCAGGCTTCAGGCTCTGAGCTGTCAGCACAGAGCCCGACGCGGGGCTTGAACCCACGAACTGTGTGATCATGACCTGAAGTCGGACGCTTAACCGACTGAGCCACCCAGGTGCCCCCACAGCTAGCTTAACATTTAACATGGATCGCAAACTGTGACAACATATGCATGATGATCTATCTGTGTCTCCCTCCTTAATCTGGGCGTTCTCAGAATAATATTTCTGGGTTTGGAGAATTTTTCTCCATTGCCTGGTAGCTGTTATCAGGATTGCCGAAAAATTCTTGAATGTCTTCCAGAACAAGCAGAGAATGAATCTTAATTATTTTAACACCGGCTTTGTATCATTTGGGCAGCTGTTTATTCTTTCTCAGTTTATTTCTGTTGTCTTCCTCCACCAGAGTGTGAGGACCGTGGAATCCAGAATGTGCCCCCAGTTTCTAGAGCAGTGCCTCGTGCTAGTAGATACATACTTAATTGAATAAAAAGAAAATGAGTGAATAAATGAAGATAGGGAGGCTTTTCTAACAGTATATGGCTCCATAGTTCTAAATTTATGTTCCATATCTTCCTTTTATGCTGTTAAGGGTAGGGATTGTAATGTCATGTTATGGGCTCACGTACAACATTTTCTCCTGGAAGCAACACAGTGGTTTGTTTTCTCCAACAATTACAGGAACCAGTGATGGATTTCTGCCAAGTGTTAGAAGGGCCCGACAGGCGTAGTGGTCGTAAAGCAAACACACTGCAGGCAAGATGCGCACTATTCTGACATGACATGTTCTGACATTAGTGATCTCATTCAATGCCCAAAACAACACTGTGAGGGAGGTATTATGATCATCTCCAGGACACAAATGAAGAAATCGAGGCACTAAAAACAATCACCCAAAGTCATACCGCTAGCAATTAGCGCACAATTAGCAGAGCTGGGATTTGAACCCAAGCCTTCAGCCTCCAGAGTCTAAGTGCTTAATTACTTCTCTACAAAGCCTCTTGAAATCAGTGAATTCACAGTAAATATGAACAGCGATAATAACTAGTGGGACAGTATTTTGATATATTAAAGAATTTAGTTGTTGTTCTCAGTATTTCCTGAACTGTACAACCCTTTCCCTCCTTCAAATCTCAGTGATTTAGTGTCTTCCGGGGGCATAGAACACAGGAAAAAAAAAAAAAGTAAGCTCTGTGCATAAATAAAAGCTTTGAAAGAATACCATTTTATCTCACCCCAGGGCCAGGTGGGCTTATCTTCTCGTTGGAGGAGATAGAACTGGAAATTGTGGTTCTGGCTTCCCCTCCCTTAGGTTCTCATGATGGTAGAGAGGGAAGAAAGTACTGCAGGGATCTGCAGGTGTGAGACCGAAAGGACCTGAGCCTCCTGCCCATCCCTTATAGACCCAGGGAAACACCAGGAGGCTGATAAGCACCCTCCCCCCACCCCCCCAAAGTCCCAGGCTTCCCTGGTCCGGCATGAAATGGGGACAGTGGAATATAAAAGGCAAAGTGCCTGAGGCAGCCCCATCTAATTTCTCATAGTTGGTGTTTAGAAGAAGGAACAGTCTTTCTCATGGATCAGAGAGGCACGCGTGGCAGAGACAGCTGAGTGTCGTGAGGTCTTGAGGTGGGAACGAACAGGGCCCAGGGATGACTTAGTGGATGAATGACAGAACACCTGACAGACATGAAGTAGTGTTAGCAGATATCACTGTGGTGATGTCGAGCAAGGACCAGCTGCATCAACCTTCCTGTCCCCCAGCACCTTGATGGCTTGGTGCTATGGAGCCATTCAGCCTCCCCCTGCAGGACACGGAGCTGGGGCAACACCGGAACTGACTGAGGAGGCTTCTGTTACCAGGCAGAAAAGGGGCTTGTAACAAAAATTATTATAGGAAAATACAATTAATATAGACAACTAAATGTCTTGCATGTTAGAATTCGTGTTTGTGAATCATCTTCAGTAGAGCAGGTAACATTTATTGTTTGCTACCTGCCAAGAACTGTGCCAGTACCTTGCATCGGGTCCTCAGGCTTTATCTCCTTGGAGTGAGACAAAAGAACAGAAATTTGGAATTAATGTTTATCATCTTGTTTCTCTCATCCTTTATATTCAATTTTCAAGACCTATGGCGTCTACATCCAAAATACACATGGACTCCATCCACTTTTTATTTTGCCTGGTACCACCATAGTGTAAGTTACGGTCAAAGCTGCCACGTATAAAGACCAGGAGAAAACAGGCAGACTGTGTAAAGCTGAGAGAGGACTGCCTTGACAACCTTTGACAGTGGGTTGGTATATTAAAGAATTTAATATATCAAAATTAAAAGGCTAGGGAAAGGTACCTACACATTCTGGAGGCTGGGGTTATCAAAGGGAGGTTTTAAGACAGAAGAAGGCAAGCAAGGTCTTGGTTAGAACGTGTGAACTTGGCAGGAGATGCTGGTCTTCTCTTGGAATCTGTTAAAGAACAAAAATTCAACGGAGTAAATTTGAAGATCTAATTGGCTCTATTCAACAACTCATGCGCTGGTCATGATTGCCTCTGGTAAATGGAGGGGCACGCTGAGGAGTTGTACAAAATGGAAGGATTTTGTAGACTGAAACAGAGCAGTTGGGGCAAGGAGGTTATTAGCAAATGAAAAGAAAGGACTATTTCAGGCAACAATGAAAAGAAAGGACTATTTCAGGCAAGATTACCTTCCCTTAAAGGAAGGTGGTAGGAGGAGGGGGTGGGGGGAGTGTTTTACCCTGCAGATTACCTAACCAGTGCTGGTCAGAAAATTCCAGACTGAGTGCTTTAAAATTCCACTCCTGGGAGAGACTGACATTGCAGTTACCTTAGGTATTAAATCTAGCAGAGCTTACCATAAGTGACTCCATTTGGGGCCTGTTTTTTGTTTTTGTTTTTGTTTCTGGTTTTTTTGGTTTTTTTTGTTTGTTTGTTTTTTTAATAGAACACATGGGTCTGTTCAGAGTTATTTGTGGTCTTCTCTTGGTACATATGGATGGGTCTGAATGAAGTGATGGTAAAATTATTTGACCTTGTTTAGTGCTATACATCATGGTTTAGTACGGTCTGTCTCGGTATAATTTGTTACCACTTCTTTCTTGGCCTTGTGCAATGACCCAACTAGTTTCCCTGCTTCCACACTTTTCCACCTCGATTTCTTTCTTGACAAAGCAGCAGCCAAAATGACCTTTTTAAAAAGCTCACATTGGGCATCATTTTCCTGCCTAAAATGCTTCGTTGGCTTCTCACTGGACTCAAAATAAAATCCAAAATTCTTGGTGCAGCCTGCACCCCTGTCGATAATTCCAGTATCATCCTGTGCAACCCCCCACACCCCAGCTATGTTCCATTAACCCTGGATTCGGGATCTTTGCCTGGATCTCCAGAACCTGAAGTGTGCCTGAGATGACCCGTGCCTCTGGGGCATGAAGGGCACCACCCGTGTTCAGGCTAGCTTCCTGCAGCTCTTCGAGGGAGGTGACCAGAGGATACAGCAGCTTGACAAGATGGTGTCGGAAAAGGAAGGATTTAAGAGGGTTTTCATCACCATACCGTCAACCTGATGTGGGCAACAAAGGCAAGTCGAGGGCAAAGCACAAGCTAACAGTTGTCCCAGGTGGGATATGTGTGACATCCCTCAGGCACTCCTGGCTGCCCAGGAGCAAAGGAAAGGGAAAAACCAATGGTTAACTGATAGAGGTCACAGTCATGCAGGACACGAGTCTCCATGGGTTTCCAAATGTCTTAATGGTTTACAAGGAAAAAAGCAATTTCATCAACAGCCAAACTTCCAGAAACCTATAGATTCAATTTCCTGGGACCTTGATGTCACCCTGCCCCCATAGGATAGAAAATTCTAAATATAATCAGTTTCTTCTTACACTTGTAATGCAGCTCTTTCTGCCCATGGGTCCTGTCCTCAGGCTTTTATGAAGCCACCTTTTTTGTACGAAAGATGTCTCAAGAATTCTTTCCTGGCTGTGGGATCCGAACCCCAACACTATAAATTACATAGTTTTGGTGTCCAACATGTGGCTCTGAGTCTTTTCATCTGGACTCTGAGCCTTGGTGCACTCACATGTGGTGAGTACTTCCTCTTCTCTCCCTTTACTTTCATTTCATGGGCTTGTCAATGAGTATGGTCTTATTTGAACACTTCCATGTTGATTGCTCAGGCTGCAATCCTCCAGCCTGTGGCCACTCTAAAAAGTAGCCCGCTTTTTGGCTGGAAGCTAGTACCTTGGCCAGAATGGTAGTAAGAGCCACAAACTTGATGCCCTCTCTTTATTCCTGTCCTTATCCAAAGTTGTCTATTTAGACACGGGACCGTCAACTAAGTGACTAGCATGGCTACTGATCTTAAGACTCCTGTGTGAGGTTTCCTCCTCATTGGTCTAATGTGATCCCCTTTATATCTCTGGTCTAACTGTTTCTAGCCTAGAGACCTCCACTCAGAGCTGGTGGAAACCAGTACTTGATTGAATTAAAGCCCAACTGGGGACCCTTTCCTAGGGAAGTTGGCTGTAAAGACTACATGTGCTGGAATGTCATTTAGACCATGATGGATTTCTTAACTGACTGAGCCACCCAGGTGCCCCTAGACCATGATGGATTTCAATCTTTACTGTTCTCTGTCAGTGTCCTCTACTAACTACTTAAACTACAAAATTGGGTAATTTCCCCTTGTAAAACTTTTCTAGTGTTTCCCATAAGGTTAAAAACAGCGGGTTCTTCAAGGTAAACTAAGGCATGGTCTTTTATGGCATGGCCTTCAAGGCATGGTATGGTATCTTGGTCCATATTTTGGCACCCATTTCGCGGTCTAGAATGCAATGGGGAAGTGAGGGGATGTTAGCCTCCCTCCTCCAGGGCCTTTAATGGCAGGAGGTGATCATAGCAATTTCATTTGATTTCAGGTCACTTTGACACCAGAAACCTCTTACATATCCTTCGTGGGACGCTACCTGGGAGGCAGGGGGGATTTTCTTGGTAATGGACCTTCTCTACTTTTCTAGGAGCATAGGAGCTTCTTCTTCAGCCCCCAAGGATTCTTCCTTGGGATGCCTTTTAAACCACTGGAATCAATTTGGATTGCAAGATCTAAGGAAAAAAGAAAAACTGATCTTCTTCTGTAACATTTCCTGGTCTCAGTACTCCTTAGGAGAAGAGGAAAAATGGCCCATTAACAGGACATTAAGCTTCAATACGATCTATCAGATGTCTTCTGCAAGAAGCAGGGCAAATGGACTGTGGTACCCTATGCTCAGGCCTTCATGTCCCTAAATCAGGATCCAGACCTGAGGTCCTCTTGAAGAATTTTTCTAGCCACCAACCAGGTTAATAAAGTCCCTCTGGACATATTGGATGATGATGTCTATATAGGCCCATTCCTCCTAATAAAGCTGGGCTTAGTGGAGGAATCACCAGTCAGTCCAGACAAAGAAGATACTGGCTCTGTTGCTATGCCTTCTCCTTATAAAACCAAGACCTCTCTGCTCCCAGCCCAGCTGGAACTTAGTTGGAGTGGGACTCCCTGTCTTCCAGGACCTCCGCCTAAATTTGGAATCCGCCCTTTTCGGGAAGTTGCCAATGGAGAAATGGGCACAATGACAGTCCATGTCTCCATGGCAGACCTGGCTCAGATAAGACAACAATGAGGATGATATTCTGAAAATACTCTCCGTTTATTGAAGACTTTCAACAAATATCTATCATGTAGGATATGACCTGGATATGTAGATATCATATTAACCCTTTGTTGAATCCTTGAGGAAAAGAACTGCATCTGGGCAGGAGATCAAGAGTTCGCTGATGAACAGACAACAAGAGACAGGGAACATTATCTGTGGAGAGAGCTGCTGTCCCAAATACTGAATCACATTGGAACTATCAGGATAGTCAGGAAAGGGAAAGACAAGATCGTATGATTTGACAGAAGGAATGAAAAAAGGATTTACTAAACCTGTAAATTTTAACAAAAATCAGGAAGTCACCCAAAGAGTTGATTAAAATCCTGCTCTATTTCAGTGTTGCTTAATAGAACGCTAATCCTAAATATACAAATCTGGACCCAACTATACCTGAAGGAATGACTATTTTAAACATGCATTTTATAAATCAGTGGGCACTTTACATCCGCTGGAAGTTAACAAAAATGACTTTAGACCCTCAAATTCCCACTCAGCACCTCTTGGAGGTGGCTTTCGGAGTTTTCAATAATAGTGACATGGCATTAATACCAGAAAAGGACCAGAGGGCTAAGTTACAGGGTGTGATAATCAGCTCAAATATTGGCTGCTGCTATCTCGAGCTTCCCACAACACCAGACTAGCCAGAAGTCCTTGCTAAGGGCTGACTCCAGATGACAGGTCAGATAAGATCCCATGTTTCAGACATGGGCAGATAGGATATTGGAGCAGAGATTGTCCCAACAAGGGCTCTCCCCCTGCGTCATGCCCTGCTTGTAAAAACAAAGACATTGGATGAGAGACTGTCCTTGTGTCCAGAGAGAGAAGGTCAAGCACTCACCACCCTGCCCAAGAGTTAAAACCAGAGAAACTGGCATGACAGGGCCCTGAGGCTGGTCCGGCTCCCTTTGACATCTAGATGACTGAGCCCTGGGTTGCCCTGGATGTGGGAGGTAAGTTTGTCAATTTTCTTATTGATACAGGAGCCACTTATTCTGTTCTTTTTCAGCACACTGGCCCTACTTGTCTTTCTAACCAAAAAGTTGTTGGCATAGAGGGGAAAACTAAAATGTGCCATCAAGCAATGTCTTTAACCTATAAATATAAAAGTCAGCTGGCTGCTCGTGTTTTTTTAGTCCTTCCATCTTGTCCCACTCCATAACTGGGATGAGATTTAACATATAAACTGGGAAGCAGTTACTAAATAAGGAGACAGCTCGTTGTCTTTAACACCTGGAGAGTTAAAACCTTACCCTGATATCCCTTCTAATATCTGGAAGGAAGTAAATCTACAGGTTTGGGATTATGATGTTCCAGGATGGGCTCTGAGAGCCCAACCAATTAAAGTGACTTTAAAGGTCCCAACCACTGTACCGCATAGAAAACAATACCCTTTAAAACTTGAGGCCAAGGCCAAGTCACAACCACTTATAGACAAATTTTTTAAACACGGTCAAAGCCTTGTCACTCTCCTTCTAACACTCCAATTTTGCCAGTAAAAAAGGCAAATGAAGACTATCAAACGGTATATGATTTAGCTATAAATGAAGCAATAGTGCCTGTTCATCCCATAGTGCCGAGTCCATACACTATTCTTTTTTTAATGTTTATTGATTTATTTTCAGAGACAGGGAGGGAAGGGACAGAGAGAAAGGTAGAAAGAGAATCCCAAGCAGGCTCTGCACCGTCAGCGCAGAACCCCATGTGGGGCTCGATCTTATGAAGCGTGAGATCATGACCTGAGCCGAAATCAACAGTCAACCGACTGAACCCCCCAGGCACCCCCATATACTATTCTCACCCAGGTCCCTGGTGACACCAACTGGCTTACAGTACTGGACTTAGGAGATGCCTTCTTTTGGTTCCCTCTCAGTGACGAAATGCAGCCACTATTTGCCCTTGAATGGGCCTCACCTTCAAGCCCACGGGCTGCTCGATTAACTTGGCCAGTCTTGCCTCTGGGATTTAGAGACAGTCCTCACTTCTTTGGGGCTGTGCTTACTAAAGACCTCCATGATATCTCCCTGACTCAAGGGACTGTAGTACAATATGTGGATGATATTCTAATCTGTAGTCCCACAGAAAAAATGTCTGATAACAATTCTATATTTTTATTTAATTTCTTGGCAGACAGAGGGTATTGAATCTCCCCTAAAAAGGTAGAAATATTGAAACAGAAAGTATGATATTTGGAATATGAACTAACACCAGGACCCTGTCTATGGACAGAGAAAAAGGCTGTATTAGATCTTGGAACCCCAGCTACGAAAAAACAACTCTGTACTTTCCTAGGCATGGCAGGTTTTTGCCACCTATGGATTCCTGGATTTGGGCTCTTGGCCAAACCACTGCATGATTCAGTTAAGGGCCCTGATGAGGAATCTTTACTCTGGACTAACGCTCAGCGGATGGCCTTTCAAACAATAAAAGCTAGGCTTTCATCAGCCCCAGCTTTGGCTTTACCAAATTTAGAAAAATCTTTCACTTTATACGCAGCAGAAAAACAGGGACAAGCTTTGGGGGTTCTTACCCAGAAATTAGGAAATGAAACAAGACCAGTGGGCTATTTTTCAAAGTCACTTGATAATGTAGCTCAAGGGTGGCCAACTTGTCTCTGAGCAGTGGCTACAACAGCCCTCCTGGTAGAAGGAGCCTCAGAACTTAGTGTGGGACAGTCGCTGACTGTGATAACTCCACATCCCGTCCAGAGTGTCTTAGAAACCAAAGGCCACCAATAGATAATGGGAGGCCGACTTACTAAATTCCAGGCTATGCTTTTAGATACATGAAATAATACTTAAAACCTGTCAAATTTTGGGGCACTTGGGTGGCTCAGTTGGGTGAGCGTCTGACTTCGGCTCAGGTCATGATCTCACAGTTTGTGAGTTTGAGCCCCGCGTCGGGCTCTGTGCTGACAGCTCAGAGCATGGAGCCTGTTTCAGATTCTGTGTCTCTCCATCTCTTGGTCCCTCCCCTGCTCATGCTTCGTGCCTCTCAATAATAAATAAACGATAAAAAAAAATTAAAGAAAACAACAAAAAAACCTGTCAAATTTTAAACCCAGCTACCCTTATGCCTGGGCCTGTCCATTGTACTTCTATGTTGGAACATGACTGCTCAGATTATCAATCTTGTTTATTCTAGCAGATCAGATTTAAAAGATTCCTCTATTGAAAATGCAGATGATAATTAGTTTACTGATGGCAGTAGCTTCATGGATGAGGGAGAGAGAAAAGCTGGATATGCTATAGTTAGTCTAATTAAGACCATTGAGGCAAAATCCCTTCCAATAAATACTTCTGCTCAAAAGACTGAATTGATAGCTCTTATCCATGCTCCTCGATTGGCAAAAAGGCCTAATTAATATTTATACTGACTTCAAATATGTTTTTCTGATGCTGCATACCCATGGAGAAGTCTGGAAGGAAAGAGGACTATTTTCAAGGCATAATTCCCCAATCAAATATGGGCCTGAAATTATTACTCCTCTTGAGGCTGTATACCTACCTAAGGAGGTACCTGTAATTCACCTCAAAGGATATCCAAAGGACATGATCTAAAATCTAAAAGAAACAATTCAGCAGACCATCATGCCAAGCAGGCAGCATGGGATAAACAAATATTTGATCTTATACCAGTCTTAACTCCAATAAAGTCCATAGCTCCAGTCTATTCAGGCCAAGAAATTCATATAGCCCAGGCACAAGGATATTCAAAAAATGCACAAGAGTGAAAAATCTTCATACCCAAGAATAATCGACGGAAGGTAACACAGGGTTTATAAACACCAGGCTATTCATTTGGGCAAAAATGCTTTAAAACATTTAATTAAAAATATATTTGATGGAGTAAACTTCACAGCCTCAGTAAAGCAGTTCTGCCAATCCTGTATTGTTTGTGTGCAGGTAAATCCAGAAGGCACCGTCCGCCCTCCCCCACTTTTAAACCAGTCCAAAGATTTGGATCATACCCAGGAGAGGACTGGAAGCCTGATTTCACACAAATGCCTCCTTGCAAAGGCTGTAAGTTTCTACTAGTGTTTATTGATACCTTCACAGGATGGATGGAGGCCTTTCCATGTGAAACCAAAAAACCGAAAGAACCACAGAAGTAACCAAAGTTTTGTTGTGAGAAATTATTCCCACATTTGGCCTTCCACGATCCCTTCAAAGTGACAATGGTCCCTCTTTTACTGCAGAAACAACTCAACAAAGAGCGCAAGTTTTAAAAACTAAGTATTTTCTGTGTTCAGTCTGGCGTCCACAATTCTCTGGGAAGGTAGAAAAAGCTAACCATACTTTAAAATGACACCTTACTGGGGTGCCTGGGTGGCTCAGTTGGTTGAGTGTCCGACTTCAGCTCAAGTCATGATCTCGCGTTTTGTGAGTTCAAGCCCCGCACCGGGCTCTGTGCTGACAGCTGGGAGCCTGGAGCCTGCTTCAGATTCTGTGTCTCCTTCTCTCTCTGCCCATCTCCCCGCTTGGGCTCTGTCTCTCTCTGTCTCTCAAAAATAAATAAATAAACGTAAAAAACAAGAATTTAAAATGACACCTTACTAAACTTAGTCTTAGAGACCCAGGAAAATTGGGTTACTCTTTTACCAATAGGACTTCTCAGAGCAAGAACTGCTTCAAAACAACCTCTAGGACTCAACCCTTTTGAGTTATTTTATGGAAAGCCATTTCTTCCAGTGGATCTGTTATTAGATGAAGATTGTAATGCTTTGTTAAATTTTTCACTTGAGGCTAGTTTAATTCACAAATTACTTAATGAGTGTACTGATCACATGCTCCCCAAACCTGATTTAACTACAACTGAAAGTCCACCCATGTAAGTCCTGGAGATATAGTTGATTGAAAGAATTGGAAGTCAAATACAGCCGGAGACTTAAATCTAAAATGGAAAGGTCCATATCGGGTCATATTATGTACTCCCCCTGCAGTAAAATTAGAGGGGCACTTCACAGGCTCATATATCTAGAATAAAACCTGTACCTCCTTCACAGGAGACCCATGAGCAAACAAATGTACCTTCGACTCTGAGAACCTGTAGAAGATCTCAAACTCCTCTTCAAATGATGATGAAGGTTGTATATTTCCTCTTTGATTTCTGTCCACCTATCTTGGCTGACAATTCCTTTCTACAATAGGCACAACATGATGCTAAACTACAAAATCAAAGAGCTAGTTGCCTATGTGGAGTTTTGCCCATGTCAAGTACATCTGGGTTACCCTGGTGGGTATTCCCTTTACAAGGCACAGATTGGCTCTCTCTCTATTCTTATATTTCAGTGATGATATATAATGATGCAATGTCTTGTGATAAACCTATCACTAATTAGGATGTTTCTTCCTGGCCCATGATCGATAGGATATGGAATTTACCAGGACATAACCAGACTTTTTCATGCCCTCAAACTATTAAAATCTTAACTGATTTTACAAACCCACAAATTGCTGCCTGCCAACAAGTGCCATAGTTATGAAACCCTACTTATCACTATGCTGAGAATGGCATATATCAAATTTGGGATGTATATTTATGGCTCACACCCACGACTGGACAGCTCAGTCAAAAGGCACTTTTATGCTGGGGACAAAGAAATCATACATATGATACCTGGGAAAATAGCCAACATCTGGGCGTTTAGGATGGCTATCATTAGAAACAAGTTCCCAAACCATTGTGCTCCAAGCTACTGACAAGTTTGCTACTGATTGGATAAGGCGACCTGGAATCAGACAGCCAGCTCCAAACAGAACCCACTGGTTATGTGGGACTAACCTATGGCCATGGCTTCCTCCGGAATGGATAGGTTGTTGCACCCTAAGTTTTGCCTGGATTCATGGGCACATTAACAAAACCATCACTACCCTGACCAATCTTCCCAATTTAAAACAAAGGTGGGGGCACCCGAGTGGCTCAGTTGGTTAAGTGTCCGACTTCAGCTCAGGTCACGATCTTGTGGTTTGTGGGTTCGAGCCCCGCCCACGTTGGGCTCTGTGCTGACAGCTCAGAGCCTGGAGCCTGCTTCAGGATCTGTGTCTCCCTCTCTCTCTGCCCCTCTCCCGCTTGCCCTCTGTCTCTGTTTCTCTCTCTCAAAAATAAATAAAAACATTAAAAAAACTTAAAACAACAAAGATGGACATGATCTGGTTTTCAATGGTATGATCATTTGGCATCCATTTTTCTCCATCTGTAGGGTTAGAAAGTATAATTCGGCACATGGAAGTCCTTAGTAAATACACCATAAAGGCACTCAGTGATTCACAGAACAGTATCTCCTTACTCAATACTGAAGTTGCACAGATGAGCAAAGCAGTTCTACAAAATAGAGTGGCTTCAGATGCTCTAATCACAACACAAGGTGGCACATAGGCCATTGTTAAAACAGAATTCTGTGTCCACAACCCAGGTTATCACAGAAATGTCACAGGGTTACTAAAAAATGTGAATATCCAAATTGGGGCTCTACAAAGTCCTTCTCTCTCGTTTTTTAAAAAATTTATTTTTTAAGTGGGGTAGGGGCAGAGAGAGAGGGAGAGAGAGAATCCCACACAGGCTTCACACTGTCAGTGGTGCGAGGGCAGAGCCCCATGTGGGGCTTGAACTCACGAACCGTGAGATCATGACCTGAGCTGACATTGAGAGTCGGACGCTTAACTGACTAAGCCACCCCAAAATCCTCCTCTCTCTTTCAATGATTGGTTACGTTTCTGGCCTGGGGAGGGTTATGGTCAACAATTAGGGATCTTTTCATTGGACTTCTCATTCTTTTTTTTTTTTTCACATTTATTTATTTTTGAGAAACAGAGTGAGACAAAGCGTGAGCGGGGGAGGGGGAGAGAGAGAAGGAGACACAGAATCGGAAGCAGGCTCCAGGCTCTGAGCAAGAGGTCAGCACAGAGCCCGATGCGGAGCTCGAACCCACGAACTGTGAGATCATGACCTGAGCCGAGGTCAGACGCTCAACCGACTGAGCCACCCGGGCGCCCCTGGACTTCTCATTCTTATAGCCACACTCATCGTAGTGTGTTGCTTTCTTAATAACTCACCACTTGGTGCCAAGACTCCTTCCCCGCCATAACTTCAAGCTGCAGGTGATCCTTTCCACTCCACACATGTGGCCCCCCTTGGACTCGCTGCTTCTCCTTTCATAACTCCTACTTACAAAAGCCCCCCACTGACAGTGTTGACCCATAGTTAGGGACATCCCCACGCCCCTATTCAGCAGGAAGAAGTTACAGAAGACAAGACCTTCTACTCTCAGCAACCTTAAAGATTTAGAAGTTAAAATTGTTTAGGGTGGCGAATGATGTGGGGAAACCGAGGCAAGCTGAGGTCAAAGAACAAGCTAACAACCACCTGGGGGAGGGGAGGAACCTCCCAGGTCAGGTGGGATGAGTGTGACATCCCTCGGGCACTCCTGGCTGCCCAAGAACCAAGGAAAGGGAAAAAACTAATGGTTCACTGATAGAGAACCCAGTCATGCAGGACAGAGTCTCCATCAGTTTATAACTATCTTAATGATTACAAGGTAAAAGGCAATCAAAAAAACTTTTTTAATGTTCATTTATTTTTAAGAGAGAGAGAGAGAGCGAGCAAGCAGGGGAGGGGCTGAGAGAGAGGGAGACACAGAATCTGAAGCAGGCTCCAGGCTCCGAGCTGTCAGCACGGAGCCCGATGCAGGGCTCGAACTCACAAACAGTGAGATCATGACCTGAGCTGAAGTCAGACGCTTAATGACTGAGCCACCTAGGCACCCCTAAGGTAAAAAGCAATTTTATCCATAGCAAACTTCCAGAAACCTGTAGATTCAACTTCTTGGGACCCTGATGTCATCCTCCCCTCCATAGGATAGAAAATTCATATATAATCAGTCACTCCTTACACTTACAATGCAGCTCTTTCTGCCCATGGGTCCTGTCCCCGTCCTTTAATAAAACCACTTTTTTCTGCAACAAAGATGCCTCCAGAATTCCTTCTTGGCTGTCGGCTCCGAGCCTCAACACTTCAAACCATATCAGACCTACATACGAAAAGTGGCTATTCAGGTGCTGGCTAGGTTGGGGGCATTCACGCATAAGATTTGTACGGACATATGACTCCCGGCACACCTCAGGGAGATGAAGGAACCCTCTGAGAGACAGCAGACTGACCCAAGTGCAATGCCACACAAGCGGAACCCTGTGTGCTCAGAGCGGTGCTGCAGCATCTGTGCATTGGTTTGAGGGCACAGTGGATGACAGTGTCGATCTATGTATCTGTTTGGCTGAGGCACTTCTCGCTGCGGATGTTACACTGAATACGCTGCGGAACATTTCTGAAGGATTGGCGGTATACCCCGAAGTAATTGAGTAGTGCGTTCAGCAAGAGCTGCCTTTCATGGCCACGGAGAACGTCATCACGGCCATGGTGAAAGTTGGGGCTAGCTTCCAGGATTGCCACGAGATAATAAGAGTGCTTTCCTAACAGGCAGCTGCTGCGGTCAAGCAGGAAGGAAGCGGGTGACAATGACCTCATAGAGCGAAGCCAGGATGATGCCTCTTTCAGTCCCATTCACTCCCAGTCGGACCATCTACTGGATCCTTCTTTTACGGGTCGTGCATCCCAACAGGTGCAGAGATTCTTAGAAGAGGAGGTTTATCCCCTGCTAAAACCACATGAAGGTGTCATGAAGGTGAAAGCAGAATTACGTCTGTAGAGTTGGAAGAGAATTAAACAAGAAATCCTCGTTGGCTCTGTTCACTTTTGTTACTGAGTCATGGAAACTTGCTCCTCCAGTGCCTTATTTTACCTCAAGAGCCGTTAACCTGCAATTGATCGGTACTTTTTGTTTGCATGACACATTTCTCAGCATTCACAATGCAGAAATAAACTACGTTAACTTGGACTCTGTTTTCTCTGTGTTTTCATTTGTCTGTTCTAACAACAACCCAAAAATGATCTATCTGTAACACAGCCCAGTCTCCATCGCTTCGGCACATCACAGGGGTAGAAAAGAGTCACACGGCTAGCACCCTTTCGTCTAAGGCAGAACTTCATGCCTCCCCGGACCACAAGCCCATCTCCCTCCAGAGATCCAGCCCAGAGCCCAGCTGAACACACAAATAGGCAAGCAGAATGAAGTTGGCCCCAGGCCTCCGCACATCTCACCTCCCCCCCATGGCCCTCCAAGCTTCCTGGCTGCACCCTTCTGCCCCCCGCTCCCAGGCCAACTCCCAGCCTCTGAGTCACCGGGGAGCTTTCTCTGTGGGATAGTTAACCAGGGTTTCAGTGTTAATATAAAACAGTGTCCAGTGAAATCCATTGTTTCCTAAGTGACTCCCCTATTTTAATGACAACTGATGCTGCCTCTGTGCCTTCATACATGATGTCCCCTCTGCCTGGATGATCCCCAACTCTTCCAGATACTACATTCCTATAGAATCCGTCTGTGCATAAAGAAACCTCTCAAATCCCCATTTTATATTGGGTCCTTTTAGGACATGATCTCAGCACCTGTTATATTTCCTTTTACAGCATACATTTTATAATCGTATGCTAATTTGTACATTTATATGTCTAATATCGCCTCTCTAGTAGATCGTGAACTTCATGAACTTACTACTAACTCAGTGCAGATGAAAGAATTGTAGGGAGTGTGTGTACCCAGGCTTGGCTTTGGAAAAGAAGCTGGGTGTCCTTCTGGCTCACTGGGCTCACTTCTGCTCCATATACCTAAAGGTACCTTAGTCTGCGACCAGGTCATAAGAAAGGTAATTTTTAAAATTTTAAGTAGCAATACAGTAAAACCTTGCATTGCAAGTAACTTGTCAGCGAGTGTTCCCCAAGATGAGCAAACGTTTCTAACAAATTTTGACTTGATAAATGAGCGATATCTTGCCATATGAGTAGTGCGGCATGCCAAAAGTCACATGACCGAAACTGAGCCAATAATTCTTGAAATTCGCTTTGATAGTTACAAAGCTCTGAGTTACAAGCATGTTTCCGGAGCGAATTATGCTCACGAACCAAGGTTTTACTGTAGATCCTTGCTACAACAAATAACTGTGTTGTGAAGGTGACAGATGTGTAAAGTGTGGAGGCCGCTTTTAGGCAAACAGGCTCGAGCGATGGGATACAGAAAGGGCCTGGTGACCACCTGGCTGAATACAGACAGGCCCTTCGGGCAACTCACCCTGAAATATCCATAGGCTCTAGTTGACCAGCGGGCGACTTGCAGCTAGGCATGCTTACCCAAAAAGGGAAATTCTGTAGTCACCATACCTCCTCACTTTCCCTCCTTGAAAAGCGGCCCCCACCCTCTGCCTCCTGGCAGACTGCCTCTCCTCTGCTGTCCTGCGACGCCCCCCTGTGGTGTATTCCATAAACTTCTATCTCCTTTGTTCTGCCTCTGGTGAATTCTTTCACCTCCCGTGCCACTGGCATCCACCTGATGGTTGCCCCACATTTGGAGGTCCCCATCGAATTGAGAGACACCATTTAGACACCACATTAAGGTTTATAATAATTAGGATCTTTAGATGAATGTAAGATACTGTAACCAAAGTGTGATGCCCTCATGTCATGAGCCTAAAACGATTGGAAATAGCAGAGCTTAACAGTCAAAAGTTGGGTAGGTGACAGTCAGAAAGTTTGGGTTTGAATATTTGAACTTTGCTTACTGGTTATGTATCCTTGGGCAAACTACTGTCTGTGTGCCTTGGTTTCTTTATCTATAAAAAAGGAATAGGGGCGCCTGGGTGGCTCAGTTGGTTAAGTGTCCGACTTCGGCTCAGGTCACAATCTCACGGTCCGTGAGTTCGAGCCCCGTGTCAGGCTCTGTGCTGACAGCTTAGAGCCTGGAGCCTGTTTCAGATTCTGTGTCTCCCTCTCTCTCTGACCCCCCACCCCCACCCCCGTTCATGCTCTGTCTATCTCTGTCTCAAAAATAAATAAACGTTAAAAAAAAAGGAATAAAAAATTCCTTACCTTCAGAAGGCCGATATAAAGATGAAATAACACATATAAAGTGCTTGGCTCTTAGGGGGTGTTAAAAATAAAACAAAATTCAACCAGCAATTTTGAAGATCTAATTGGCTTCCTTGAGCAATTCATGAATTAGGAAGCTTGCTGTCCAGCAAGTAGAGAGGTGCTGCGAGGAATTGTACAAGGTGAAAGGTTTTTACAGGAAAGAGGTTGGAGCAAGGAAGCTGATTAGCAAAAGAAAAGAAAGATTTGCTGCATCTTCTTTTGGCAGGGAAAGGAAAGGCAGGGTTTGTTTGTTTGTTTGTTTGTTTGTTTAAGTGGGACACATTTGACACAGAATGCTACATTAATTTCAGGTATACGACATAGTTTTTCAATAAGTCTATGCGATCTGCTATGCACATCACAGGTGTAGTTACCACCTGCCACCAAACAACCTGCTAGAATACTATTGACCATATTCCCTCTGCTGTGCCTTTAATCCCCGTGATGTATTCATTCCATGTCTGGAAGAATGTGCCTTCCTCTCCCCTTTATCCCCTCCCTCTCGCTTCCCACAACCATCAGTTTGTTCTCAGTATTTGTGGGTCAGGTTCTGCTTTTTGTTTGTTTGTTTATTCATTTGTCTTCTAGGTTCCACATATAAGCGGAGTCCTGTGGTATTCATCTTTCTCTGACTTATCTCACCCAGCACAGTACCCTCTAGGTCCATCTATGTTGTCACAGATGGCAAGATCTCATTTTTGTGTGTGTGATTTGGTAATATTCCATTATACACATCTTTACCAATTCGTCTCTTGATGGACATTGGGGCTGCTTCCATATCTTGGCTATTGCAAATGATGCTGCAATAAACAGGGGTGCATATATCTCTTCGAATTAGAGTTTTCTTCAGGTAAATATCCAGGAGTGGAATTACTGGATCGTATGGTGGCTTTATTTTTAACTTTTATGAGGAACCTCCATACTGTTTTCGACAGGGACTGCATTAGTTTACATTCCCAACAGCAGGGTGTGATGGTTTCTTCTCCCCACATCTTCCCCAACACTTGTTATTTCTTGTCTTTTTAAGACTAGCCATTCTGACAATAGTTCACGGTGGTGATTTCAAGGTGATTATTTCATTTGACAGAGTTGGTTGTGTTTTTTGTTTGTTTGTTTACCATGCAGATTGCTTCTAGCACTGATCAGGAAATTTCGAGATTGACTGTTAAAGGATCACATTCCTGAAATATTCTTGAAACTGTAGTTCTTGGTTTGCTGTCCTGGGGAGCCAATGACTCCATTTGGAACTTGTTGTTTCTTTTTTTTTTTTTTTAAACGGAAGAGCCCTGTACAAGTTTACTATGACCTGTTTAGACACAAAAGCATACTTCAGGGAACAGGTATGGGAAACCCATGGAAATGACAGAACCAAGCAGATGTCTGTTATTTTGTGATTCTGGCTTAACAAATTAAAAAATCGCAAAGAAAGTTTAGAAGTCAATGTCTATGCTTCAAGAGAATAGTACTTTTTATAACTGTTTCATTTAGTAAAGCCTTAAGAGTTTGAAATACCTGTAATATCCTCTGAATGCATGATTGTGCTTATTTTAAACTTTTCTGAAGTAGAGAATATTTCATTGCTGGGATTAGCTTATGAATTTTTTTGTCACTAAACACATCTGTAAAGTGATAGACACTTTATGAGTAAGGAATGACCTAAAATACTCTCAAACTTCAATATGTTATTCAATGGCTTTTGCAATTACTAATTTTGCATGTATTACTAATATTGCATGTATATTAGGCCTTTTGGAATTATGGTCTCTATATCTTTTTTTTTTTTTTTTTTTTTTTTTTTTGTGAGAGAGAGAGAGAGCTTGAGCAAAGGGGGAGAGGGGCAAAGGGAGAGGGAGAGAGAGACTTAAGCAGGCTCCACACTCAGCTTGGAGCCCGATGCTAGGCTCAATCCCATGACCCTGGGATCATGACCTGAGTCAAAATCAAGAGTCAAAGGCTCAACCAACTGAGCCACCCAGGCACCCCTCTGTATCTTAAAGAACACAGTGGGAGCACCTGAGTGGCTCAGTCAGTTAAGCATACAATTCTTGATTTTGGCTCAGGTCATGATCTCACAGTTCGTGGGATTGAGTCCTGCATGGGACTCTGTGCTGACAGTGCAGAGCTGCTTGGGATTCTCTCTCTTTCCCCCTCTCTCTGCCCCTTCACTGCCTTGTTTGCTCTCTATCTCTTGCTCTCCCTCTCTCTCCCTCAAAATAAATACATAGACATTAAAAACAAACAAACAAAAAAAGAACACTGTGAAACAGCCTTTCCTAGCTTATTTATTGCAATGAACATCATGGTCATTAACCACTGTTGGTCCAGGTAACCCCTATTACTTGGGGCTGTTCTCCACTTTCCTATTCTTCCTGTTTTTTGCTACTCTTGACTATAGTTATAACCCCTTAATGGAATACCTTCCTCTATAGCTTGACAGTTGGTGAAGGAAACTATGCTGGGACATATTCCATATCTGTAGGTGGTGAAAGGGAAAATAAAAGAGAGAAAGGCATTAACTGAAATCAAGCTGTAAAGAAATAGGGCATCAAAATACCAGGGATTAAAGTCTCCAACACTGTGGGCTAGCTTAGTGCTTCTGGCCTCGAAAACATATTTCTAAGGAGCGGTCCAGTTACAATCAATATATGATTATAGAATTGTGGTTCCCGTGTTTCTTGATGAAGGATCTCCAAAAAAGAATATTTTTTAGCATTCTCCTTCCCAACTATAGATTCGTAGTTCTCGACTTTTTCTCTATGTTGTGGTGAGGTGGTGGGGGAAGAGGGCCAGAGAGAAGGTTTCCTAGAAAAGGAATCAGCAGAGTCTAGTGAAACCAGAGCATTAGAAGCAAACTTATGAGTTCTAGCCCGGCTCTGTGACTGAGCATGGGGTGGCTGAAGGAAGCTGGCTTAATGTTTTGAGGCTGTACTTTTTGCGTCTACCCAACTCACTGGGTTGGGAGGAATAGAGAGGGATACTGCCTTTTGTGATAAGTGTGATGCTGAGTTTTGAAATATTCAAAGTGAAAGGAAAATGTAAAGTTCCATCTCTTGTTCCCCGTGTCAGCCTGGACAGAAGCCCTCACGCGACCTCATCTGTTGGCGTGACTCACTTTCCTGACTCTACCCTTGCTTCTTCCATCTCCAACAGTTGCCACCAAAAGAATGCTTTTCCTGAGAGTCTGATTAAATCACGGCTCTGCCCCACATCGCAATGGCACCCTCCACAGAATGAGCTTAAATGTCTCTGCAAAACATTTTTTTAATTCCCCAAATATTTACCCTGTTCCTAATATGGACCAGGCGTTGCACAAAGCACTAGGGATTCAATGAGAAATATGGCACAGCCCTAATCGCAGAGGAACTTGTAGACTAATGAGGAGAAAGCAGACAATTTCTGTCTTGGTCTGTTCAGGCCGCCATAACAAAGTACCGCACGGTTGGTGGCTTATGAACAACAGACATTTATTTCTCACCGTTCTGGAGGTTGGAAGTCCGGTTTCAGGGTGCTGGCACCTGGTCAGCTTGCAGACTTCTTACTGTATCTTCACATGGCAGCAGGGACTAGGGAGCGCTGTGGGATCTCTTCTAGAAGGGCTCCACACTCATGACCTCATCACCTCCAAAGACTCCACCTCCTAACACCATCACATTGGTGGCTAGGATTTAATATATGAATTTGGGGGGAACACTGACACTCATGCTATAGCAATTTCTTCATTTACTTTTTCAATGACACTGACTTATTTAAAAAAAATCATTCACCCGATCAACATATATTTGAGTGTCTATTTTTTTTAGATATGAAATTTATTGTCAAATTGGTTTCCATTGAGTATCTATGAAACGATAGGACTAGGACTTGGGGTAACAGTGGTGGATGAAATTAAATATTCACCCTCTTAGTGGTGGCTTAGATGACTCCTAAAAATACTACATCTCAGAACTATAGAAAGGAAAATGCAAAAATTAACTTTCCTACCCTATATCTTTCTACTTCCCAAAGGTAATCATCATTAATGACTTTTTGTGTTTCCAAGATGTTCTATGCTTATGCCAAATGCAGGACTATTTTATTTTTAAGCAAATGGATCAAGCTCTAACTCTACACAATGTATTTAACTGAGTCGTATTTAACACCATTGCAATAGGTATGTGTCTTACAATCAATATCATCTTATATTTCTGACGGACAGAATATTTTTCTTCTATTCTTTTCTTTTTGGTACATAAAATCAGGGTGAGTCTTAGGGTTGAGTCAATAAAATATGGTATTTTAATAGTACAGGACTTGACTACAAGAACACAATACTGAGCCAGTCAGGATTGCATTAATTACATTAGACTACGAGTAACAGAGATTAAAAACAATAGCTAAAAAAGGAATGTAACTTTTCCTTACCTAATAAGAAGTTCAGGAGTTGAGAATGCAGCGTATATGCATGGCTTTAATAACCCCCCAGGGTTCAAACTCCTTTTGTCTTTCTGCTTCTCATGGCTGTCACACTTGGTGGCTCTTTTCTTCCCAATAGAGTGACCACATTCCAGGCAGGAAGAAAGATGTCATCTGCCTCTAACCACTCAATATGCAGCAGTGGAGAAGGAACAGGTAAACGCAATAAACAAAAACTACCATTCAGGAAAGGGGACCATGGGAAACATGTGGTGGTCACCGGTCCATAGCTATCATCAAATTCTGCCTGGCAGACGTGGTGAGGACTCTGGGCCTTAGCACAGGGGAAGCTCATTGGTTACACAAGCTGGCAACTCCCGAGTCTGCTTTCTGGGAGAATCTTCCTTGTGCATTGTCCTCTGTGGACCTCGATCTTTCCTCTCCGAGGTGAGGATTATAATGGATGCACTTCTAGGAGTTTGCCCAGCTTTTGAAACCCATTTATTTTGGTGGCAGTTTGAGTGCACTGAGATTATTCTAGCACCTAAAAGCTTTTACAGGCCAGGTTTAAGGCACCTTTGACCACTTTATTCTCTCTAGATTTTGCAAGCCTGCTGTCTGTTTGCTTCCAGTCATTTCCACACATCAGAAACAACAGCCAAAGATCTTATGAAGACATGCTTTTTACATGTGACAATTCTGACCTTTTCCCCACTGGCTTCTGTGCTACCTTTTCAGATGGCTCCTGCTGTGAGGAAATTTGAGAAAATGGCAAATTCGATCACACCAGAAGCTTTCTGCTCTTTTATGAAAGTAGCACTGATTTTCTCTCCTAAGCCTGTACTTATAACGCCTTCTGTTTGAAGTAGGGTAGCAGTTGGCTTTCTTAACTCTGCAAGGCTACAAACTATGGAACTGTGGTAGGTTGTGCTGTCCCAGAATGGGTGCATTATCCCCAATCCCCCATGTTCTTCTTACAATCTTACTGTGACACTCCTATTGAATGATGGGTTCTAAGCTCCTTCCTTAAGCATCCCGGTTGCTTGTGGCTACTGTACAAGTGACATTTTGGTCATAAAAGTGATATGGCTTCCTTCCATTCTCTTAGAAGGCTCACTCCTAAGACTGAGAAAGCCCAAGCCACATAGAAAAGTCATGGTAGCTATTCTGGACAACAGACCCAGCCCCCATCAACCTCCCTTCATATGAATGCTGGGGACTGTTCAATCAAATGAAATAAAAATAAAAATGTCCATTTTCAGAAAATACTGAAAGTAGACATAGATGTGTAGTACGTTGGGAGATAAAAACTAGTCTAGATGATGTTTGAATAAAGTGTTTCAATTATGGATCGATGAATTAAAGACATAAATCATTGTGATCGGTTAAAACTACTGAAGGGATAATCTCATAGGACTATTACTCTGAAAAACACTGAAGGTTTTTTGCTTGCCCATAGCAAGAGTTTTGTTAAGATAACAAGTAATGTTTTTAAGGTTTGAGAATTCGCACTGTACATACTTTTTGAAAATATGCTTTTGAAAGATACTTTTGAAAGACCGTTCCTGATTTCTTATTTAAAAAATTTTTTAAATATTTATTTATTTTTGAGAGAGAGGAGGGGCAGAGAGAGAGGGAGATACAGAATCTGAAGCAGACTCTAGGTTCCGAGCTGTCAGCACAGAGTCCAACATGGGGTTTGAACCCACCAACCACGAGATCATGACCTGAGCCAAAGTCAGACGCTTCACCCACTGAGCCACTCAGGTGCCCTGACAGTTGCTGAGATATTAAAGGGAATACTCAAAATGGTACACAGATAATTTGAAACGTAAGATTTTAAGGAAACACTGAATGTGTCCACTGAGGGTAAAATATAATGATAGAGAAATATGAAAGTTTTACATAAAAATGTTTTGAAGACCGTATGTCTCAACTCATCTATTGTTTGATTTGTAGACAGCCATCATATGTGAACATTTGCCCATATATCTGAATTCCACACGAGATGCTATGTTAGTCAAGATAATTAGGATAAACTTTGGGAATACACAGACTTGGAAATCCAATGGTTTAACATTAAAAGTGTATTTTTTACTCACATAATGTGGGTTGGACACTTTCTCTGGGAAGTTATCCTCCAAATAGCGACTCAAGGATCCAAGGACCTTTCATGATATATTGCCATCATCTTTCACAAATGACCTTTGATGCAGAAAGGGAAGAGCAAGCATATCTAGTGCTCACACCTCGACACAGAAGTGACACTCGTCGCTCACTCATATTTGACCGGCACTTGCCAACCTAACTGCAAAGGACTCTGGGAAATCTCCCTCTTCCTATGTATTAGAAAGGGTCAAGGACTTGCTACCGATCACATCACTCTGCTACAAACTCTATTATTAAACTGATTATGCTAATAAAATCCAAGCTCTTATAGACTTGTCCACCTTCTGCACTATGCAAAAAAAAAAAAAAAAAAAAAAAAGGATCGGAATACAGCTCTACTGTTGTCTGTCCAATGAAGAGTAGCGCGTTGTATATCAGATCAGGCTACGGGAAGCCACGCCCACTGAGGAGTGGCCGCGTCACCCAGAAGTTACCGGATTCGAGCAGAGAGCATTAACTGGATGAAACTACTGTCTTTCTTGGGGGAAAGGGTACGTTCTGACGGAATGGGAGACTTGTGTTATGTTCTTCATTCTCCTCCAGAAAGAATCCTTTAAACTCACTTGTTTGAAGACACAATTGATGAGTACTATTTCATTAGGATAATCCTTAAGGTACAGCACTGACATCTCAACAGAGAAGTTTTTATGGCGAAGGATGAAAGATTTTAAAGCGTAACTTCGGGCTGTTTGAGCTGGGTGTTCGGAGTGGGGCTATATTCATCGGAGTGAAGATAGTTGTTAATTTCTGTGTCATATAAAAGTACGGGATGGGCAGGGTCTACTGAGAAGCCATCCAGATGCCCAGGCTAGTGGGGGCGCTGCCCTCGTCCAAAGAGCGTGTTACTGACTGCAGGGTTGAAGCTGAGTTCCACCTCCACGTGCAGCCAGCCGAAAGACACAAAGCAGATGACCAGGCTGTGGGATTTCCTCTTAAGCAAGTGATGCCAAAGTTGTACACTTTGCTTCTACTCGCCTTCCATTGGCGTGAGATTTGGCCACCTCTAGTCTGAAAGGGACTGGTCTCTGCTTGAGAAGCTAAGTATCTATGTGGGGACATTCAGCAGACTCCACCGTGGAGGGCTTTCCTATGCTTTGAAATCACTTCTGAAGACCTTCCTCACCAGAGAACTCCCTATTCAGAAGTTATACATTGTCTCCTTTCTTTTCAAAACGAAGAAGATATCTTAGTTGCCATGATAGACACAGACGGAATATAGGCAAACCATCCCCTACAGCGTGTCCACAACCATAGAAAGTAGCTTGTCCTTGGGTTTAGGCTCTGATACCTTCACTTGCAGACTGGCCTCACTCGCCAAATACATTCATTGGCTGATCTGTGGGCCTCGTAAGGAGACACTGAGGCCCTGATTCCAGATGCTTGCCCTCTAGGCGAAATGCACCTAAGGTCAAATAGCAGGAGGGAGATTTGAGAGAGATTCCTCCCAGGCCATACCATCATGGGTAGGGGGGAGTACATTCATAATTTTGTGCAACCATCACCTCTATTTAGTTCTTTCTTTTTTTAAAGTTTTCTTTTATTTTAATTTATTTTGAGAGAGAGAGAATGAGCAGGGGATGGGCAGAGAGAGAGAATACCAAGTAGGTTCCCTGCTGTCAGTGTGGAACCTGATGTGGGGCTCGAACCCACGACCAAGAGATTACGACCAAGAGTTGGACATTTAACCGACTGAGCCACCCAGGTGTCCCACCTCTGCCTAGTTCAAGGACATTTTCATCACTCCAAAAGGAAACCCTATATATTAAACAGTTACTCCTCATTTCTTCCGGTTCCCTGCTGTGGCCCCACTAATCTGCATTCTGGTTCTCGAATTATCTGTTCTGAAATTTTGTATAAATAGAATCATACAGTATGTGGTCTTATGTGGCCGGCTTCCTTCACTTAGCATAATGTTTTTTTGTTTGTTTGTTTGTTTTTTAAAGTTTTTTTTTTTTTTAACGTTTATTTATTTTTGAGACAGAGACAGAGCATGAACGGGGGAGGGTCAGAGAGAGGGAGACACAGAATCTGAAACAGGCTCCAGGCTCTGAGCTGTCAGTACAGAGCCCGACGCGGGGCTCGAACTCACGGACCGCGAGATCATGACCTGAGCTGAAGTCGGCCGCTTAACTGACTGAGCCACCCAGGCGCCCCTGGCATAATGTTTTTAAGATTCATCCATGTTGTAATATGTATCAGCACTCCATTCCTTTTTATGGCTGGATAATATTTTTGTATGCCCATTTATCTGTTGATGGGCATTTGGTTTGTTTCCACCTTTTTTCCTTCTACTTTTGACACACACACTGTTATGTAATTTTTTTCCCCTGAGAATCCCAGTGTTCAGGTACCATTGACTTGTTAACTAACACACCAGGTGCTTTGGCATTTTGGCTCTTGGGAACAACCTGTCACACGGCCAGAGGAGGAGGCCAGAGGACCTCCAGCCACATCCTGGGAGAAGCCGGCTCTGTGGAATCCTGCAGAGCTGTGTGCGAATCCGGTGTCTCTGACCTTAGTCAAATCTTAGAGATTTTCTTCATTGGCAAGCCTGGGATAATAAAGTTCGCCTTAAATTGTTACCGTGAGGATTGCAGGAGGTGAAATGTATATGAGGTAACCTGTACGCGGACGGGCACGCTTTGTGCTTGTCAGTCCCCTGCAAATGTGTAAAGGGCTTCGGATATGTTTCAGAGGAGATGGGCTGTGAAGACCGAAGATGTGTTGCGATCACTGTGATATACGTTCCTGATCCCAGATGTCAACGGCAGGCCCTCGGGCCCAGCCCAGGGGCATCTGGCTGGTGGCCCTTGCTGTGTCAAGTCAGCTAAAGCTTCCTTTTGATTTCAGGGCAGCATCGGCTACTCACAAATTCCTATTCCTCTCCTCGGGCCCTAAGGGTTGTCTCATTGCTTTATTCTGCGCTTGCTCTTTCATTGAATCTGGCACTCTACCAGGTGCATGGGCATGAACACAGAAGACTCTTTTTCTCAAAAGACTCCCATCTAGTGGACAAAACATCTGAATGCAGCAGTTGAATTTTTTTTTTTTTAACGTTGATTTATTTTTGAGACAGAGAGAGACAGAGCATGGACGGGGGAGGGGCAGAGAGAGAGGGAGACACAGAATCGGAAACAGGCTCCAGGCGGTCAGCACAGAGCCCGACGCGGGGCTAGAACCCGCGGACCGCGAGATCATGACCTGAGCCGAAGTCGAATGCTTAACCCACTGAGCCACCCAGGCGCCCCTGAATGCAGCAGTTAAAATCTGCTATCATAGATACTGTGACTCTGGCGGGGAGCACAGAGGGACACCGCCGCTAGTCTTAGGAAGCCAAGGAAAGGCACCAGGAGGGGGTGAAGAATTAGCCAAATCCCCAAATCAAGTGGGAATTAATGAAGTAAAAACACGATTCAGATGAAGCAGGCTGAAATCATTTGACCTTTCTGAGCCTCAGTTGTTAACGTCTGTAAAGTGAGGGCCATATTAGAGTTCTTGTGATAAGTGAAACATAAAAACTCTATGTTTAAAATTCCTGGGGGCAGTACCTTGAAATTCATAGCCTTGTGATAAATGGGAGCCCTTGATTCTATTATTTTAAAGGGAAAGAGGAAGAAGAGGGTTGTAAGGGCAGGAACAATAATAAAATTAGTAATAACAATGGTAGTAATGTTTATGAATGATTAAATATTATACAGTGTACTTAAGTGGTCTTTGCGTACTATCTTAGGACGAGTTAGATGAGTGTCATCACACTTTAAGAGTTGGGTACAGTCCGGGGCACCTGGGTGGCTCAGTTGGTTGGGCGTCCCACTTCAGCTCAGGTCATGATCTCAAGGTCCACGAGTCTGAGCCCTGCATCGGGCTCTGGGCTGACAGCTCAGAGCCTGGAGCCTGTTTCGGATTCTGTGTCTCCCTCTCTCTCTGCCCCTCCCCCGTTCATGCTCTGTCTCTCTCTGTCTCAAAAATAAATAAACGTTAAAAAAAAAAGAGCTGGGTACAATCCGTATCCCCATTTTATGGAGGAGGAAGCTGAGACACAAAAGTGTCAGCGATCCTGCCCGCACCCACGCAGAGCTAGCACACGGTGGGATCCAGGCCAAGAGATTCTAAAGTTTTGGCTCCCAATCGCTGTGTGGGGACAGCTGCATGTGGTCCCTTAAGACAGCAGCATAGATAATAGGAGGAGGTCGGGACATAACGAGGCTAGAGAAGATAAGCAGGGCCAGGAGAGGGAAGGTTTGCCAAACTCAGGAGTTAGAATTTCACGCTGAGAACAAGGACTCACTGAAGACTTCTCAGGAGAATGACGTGCCTGGGTTTTCTCTGGGGGGTCCAACAAAAGGAGCAAGACTTCTAGTGGTGACCCCCAAATCAGTGAGAGGCCAACGGACAGCGCACAATCCAGGGAGGGAGCTCGGCTGCGAAAGATCACCCAGCTATACGTTCTCTTAGTCCCTGCAGCCTGAATAGCTGAGGATGGAGGGAGGGGTGTGAACAGAGGGAAGCTGCATGGAGAGAACGTCTCTCCCAGCTGAGAGGCTTCCAGGAATAACCACCACTCTCAGGGATCCAAATAAGGGGGAAAACCTGCACTAGGGATTTGGCCTTTACTGACCCAACGCCTTATGTTAACACAATCCGTTCTAAGGCGTTCATCTATAATTACACTGTGAAAGCTTCATAATAATCCTGTTTCCTGGGGAATATTAACTCCATTTCACAGCCAGAGAACCTGAAATGAAGTGCATTACCTAAGGCTTCGAGCTAGTAAGCAGAGAGCGCAAGACTCAACCCCACGACTCCTCAATGCGAGTCTAGATTCTTCTATTATTTTTCCGAGAGGGAGACGTTGGAGTAGTGGTTCACTTTGAATGCCGCCAGGTTTTAAGACCACCACAATACTTCCTTGCCCAAAACACTCCGTTCTTTATCAGACGTGCCTTCCTGTCTGCCCACGTGATCTTTGCCTCCACCTCAACACCATGTGCGTAATTTGCCTTCTATTAACTCGACATCGATGTCTATTTAGATATTGCAAAGAAAGCAAAATCTGCTGGAAAGTAAGCAAATTGATATAAGTGTAGTAAACATCTAATTTTTACTTCGTCAGTGTTTAGAATCCTGACTATCCCAGTCCACACAGGAGCTTTACTTAGAATTTAGGTACTTTTTCTTTTTACAGGGAAATAGACTCTCTTTTCCTGCTGCTCACCGCGCTGTAGAAGAACTGACTGGCAATATCTTATTAGAATCATGTATCTGGAAATGCTTAATTTATATCCTTATTCCCCAGGACAGTGCCTTGCTTACACTAGACACTTAACAAATGTTTGTTTATAAATGATTGGTTCCTGTCTAATTGGTTCCTACGGTGCAATAAATCATAGATACATTTTATAAGGTTTTTCTTCACATGTCAGACACAGTGCTGGACACTGGGGATACACAAATGTCTAAATCCAGTCTCCAGGATGAACTGATAACATTGATTTATAGTATTGTTTTCCCTCTAGATCACCTGGATTCTTTTTTTTTTTTTTAATGTTTATTTTGAAAGGGAGAGAGAAAGAAAGCAGGGAAGGGGCAGAGAGAGAGAGAGAGAGAGAGAGAGAATCCCAAGCACAGAGCCTGGTGTGAGGTTCGATCTCATGAGGCATGAGATCACGACCTGAGCCCAAATCAAGAGTCAGACGCTTAACCAACTGGGCCACCCAGGCACCCCATCCAGCTGTAATCTTAAAAAACATTGATGCCCAGGCCTCAGACTGGAAGATTCTGATGTAAGTGGTCTAGATTAAAGTCAGCTTGCTGTTATTTAAAAAACAAACAAACATGGGGCGCCTGGGTGGCTCAGTCGGTAAAGCGTCCGTCTTCGGCTCAGGTCATGATCTCGCGGTTTGTGAGTTCGAGCCCCACTCTGTGCTGACAGCTCAGAGCCTGGAGCCTGCTTCGAATTCTGTGTCTCCCTCTCTCTCTGCCCCTCCCCTGCTCATACTCTGTCTCTCTCTCTCTCAAAAATAAATAAATGTTAAAATTTTTTTTAAAAAACAAACAACTGTCCAAGTGATTCCAGTATATATAACCAGGTTTTATAGCCAGTGGGAAAAATCGATCCCTAAAAGGCAAATACAATGTTGTAGTGATTGAGATCCCTGGGTCTGGAGTCCCTGAGGCTAAATATCCTATCTTCCTCTCCCTAAGATGGTGACGATTTACACAACCTTTCTGAGACTTGGATTCCTAAAGGGTAAAATGGAAACAGTAATAAGAGTCAACTGCTGAGATATTTGGAAGAACAAATTTGGATCATGCAATAGAGCACCTTGTACAGTGTCTGGCATATAGTTGCCACTCAGTTTTATCAATTTCTGTCGCTATTTTGTTCGAAGGAAGTGGGCAGAATGTGCAACAGGAACATACTGAGAGTTAGAGAGGGTATCTCAGTGGGAGGCTATTTCCTTCCCTGACCGGATGCCACCATCATTTTGTTGCATAGAAGAGAGGCCAGTGGTCTTTTCTGGAACAGTGACCTCACCGGGGACCACTTACATTCTCTCCAGCTCCATGGACATCAAAGCTAATAGAGTATACGGTAGTGCCTCATCTGCACAATGGGACAAAAATATCCCTTTTCCAGGGTTATTGTGAAAATGAATTAAGATAATCATAAGACAAATGCTGACCACATAGTAGGTATCCAACAAATGGGAGCCCATTCCTTATACCAGGGGCCACAACAATGTACCTAATCAAGCTTTGGCTGGGTCTTCCCATTATTATTATTACCAACACATCTAGCCTCTTAGTATCAGAAAACCTGGTTATGTGTTCATTCGTTCATTCATTCATCGATCCATGTGATAAATATATATTAAATATTATTATGCATAAGGCACTGTGCCAGGCCCCTGGCGGATACAGGGGCGACCAAGCAGACACGGTGCATGACCTTATAGAACTGACGTTTTAGCAACGGGATCAGGGCATAGGCAACTCATTGTGAAATAAATTACTTTTTCCATTAATTTGTTCCGTAATTATCCTAGTTATTACCCTAGTTATTCTACTAATTATGGTTAGTGCTACAGAGGCATATAGAGGGTTCTGTGAACATGAATTTTGAGTTGGCGTTTGCAAGATGGGTAGGGGGGCATCTGGGTAGCTCAGACGATTAAGCGTCCAGCTTTGGCTCGGGTCATGATCTCATGGTTCGTGAGTTAGAGCCCTGCTTTGGGCTCTCTGCTGTCACTGCAGAGCCCGATTCAGATCCTCTGTCTCCCTCTCTCTCTGCCTTTCCTCTTCTCTCTCTCTCCCTCAAAAATAAATGAACATTAAAAAAAAAGAAAGAAAGAAAGATGGGTACTAACTGGCTGGGTGATGATGTGTTTCAGGCACAGGAAGAGCATGAGCGCAGGCCCTAATGCATGGGTCACACAGAGATGAGAAAGCCAGTGGCCCCGGAGAGCAGAGAGCGAGGGGTGAGTATTCCAGGACGGTGGCCATGTTCTGCACAGCACCAAAGGTCACATTCATGATTGCCATGGGGAAGCCTGCAAGAATTATTAAAATTTTTGAAAATGGCAGTAACACAGACATGTGCCAGCAGGGAATGTGCTATTTATTTAGAATCACAATTGGACCTCAGGAAGATAGGACGTTTTGCAAGAAGGCCTTTATGTCTTCAGAGCATATGGAAGTTCAGGCTAGAGTTGGAACCTGTGGAGAGCCAACTGTTTTATAACAAAGTGAAAAGAGCTCATGGTTCCTGGGAAGTCAAGGAATTCGGGGCGGTGGGCGGCGGGGTGGGGAGAACAGATGGGAGGGAGAAAGTGGAGAGAGAGCCGGGAGATGATGAAGAGGCTGTAGTGTCAGTTGGGTGTGAGGATGGGGTGGCCTAATGGGCTCTGAAGAGCATGTCTAATGTATAAATAGCACAGAATATCAGATCTTTTACAGAAACCTCGACATTTGCGTAAGGTCCATTATACTCATTGCTGTCTGTGTGCGTGCGCGTGCGTGTGCGTGTGTGTTTGAGTGGGGAGAGTTAGAGTTTACTTTGGTTTGCTTTGTTTCGTAGAAACCTAGGTATCTTAGTTTCCTATTTCTGCTCTACCAAATTTAGTGGCTTAAAACAGCATCAACTTATTATCTTACAGTTTGGGGGTTCAGATGTCCAAAACGCGTTTCACTGGGAACAAAATCAAGGTGTTGGTAGCATTGTGCTCCCTCTGGAGGCTCGGGGAGGGAATCCATTCCCTTGCCTTTTTGAGCTTCTAGAGTTGCCTTCCTTGGTTTCTGGTCCCTGCCTCCAGCTTCAAAGCAAGGGTGTTGCATCTCCAAAAATCTCTTTCCTCTCTGGCCTCCCGTTTTGTTCTTATAAAGAACCTATAATTATATTTGGCCTACCTGGATAATCCAGGCTAATCTCCTCCCTCAAGATCCTTTCATTGATCATGTTTGTAAAGCTCCTTTTGCCACGGAAGGTAAAATATTCGCAGATTCTGGGGATCAGGAATTGGATATCGTTAGGAGGGTTATTATGTAGCCTACCACACCAGGTATTCTGCTCGCTTAAAGGTGGGAAAGGAAGTTGCTTTGATTTTGAGAAGTGAGGTCTGGAACATCTGGGTAAGAATGAAGTAATATGGACTAAGGAGTGAATGAAAAGTATCCATTCTTTCATTATGTTTAATATTAACCAACGCTTATTAATATCTGAAAATTCTTACTGAAGCGTGAGGGCAACATGTCCCGTTAGCACTTCATTCATTGGCATGCGTTCACTGAGCATTCATCAGGTGCCAGGCACGGCGGGGCTCTAGAGTACTCCACCAGGCGTAAGATACAGCATTTACCTTTAAGAAACTTCAATGTTGTGGGGCAGGAAGAGAAAAAAAGCAATAATTTCACTACAAGCTGGTAAATGCAACGAGAGCGCCCAGAGCATTAAGGCAAAACACAGGAGCAACACTCCAAAGGGGCCTGGAAAGTGCATCTCCCATACACGGGTCAGGGTTGAATTAGAGAGGCAAGACCAAGGATGTGACTGCAAGCAACCATGGGGGACGTAGTCTCTGCAAGACTGTCGTCTTCACATTGATGCCAAGCTTGAAGTCTCAAGCTCAATGCGGTTGGGAAGGGAAGGGGGGGATGTAAAGTAGGACAGCAAAGACGGGGTAGAACCCACAGTCTTGGAGCTGCGGTAGTCTCCTATGGCTTCTACCGTCCATGGCTGTCCCACAGGAGAAGCTGGTGTCCTTTGTCAACGGAACTAAACCCACTGGCTCAGAAGTCAGAGAGGTGGAAGGAGGACCCCAGGGCAGATGCAGTGACTGCTACCCCACACCAGTGTGGTGGGCCCACGAAGCGGTGGAAATGTGTGAGCGTTGCGAGTTGACACATTACAAAGACACAACACCTGAACCGTAGGGGTTACTGGTAGTTTCCTGTGGCTGGAGGGGTTGATGCCAGAGAGGGAGCACAGGGTGGGAGGGAGGTACGGTGAGGGGAATGAAAGATGAGCCCAAGCAACAGATCAGGCAAGACCACTGAGGACTTTCTGATGGGTCAGGATGGCGGGACACCAGATCCTGAGGGCAATGTTCACCACTAACTAGGACGGGTTATCCTATTTTCATTTCAAAAAGTTTAAAGTGATGGGCACAGCATCATCTTCCCCTCAGGCCTCAGCTCTCCCCATTCTTTCCTTGCCCACCTGTGTCCTTAACTCTTAAGTCTCTAGCTCTCCCCCAACACTCTTCTTGCCTCAGTGTCTCCAACAAGAATGCAAGAATACAGGGGCTCCCCTTGGTCTTGCAGTGCAAGTTCCGTTCCTTCCTTTTTGAAACTGCCCTGGGCAGCATTTGCCCAAGCAGGATGGAAACAGCCATGCTGTGACTCTCCTGAGAACAGAAACCCTGTTTATATCATCCAGATGTCCCCACCGCCTAGCATCGTGCCTGGTACTTGGAAGGTGTTCAGTAGACGCAGGTTGATTTGATCAAAATCAAGAGCTTCTCATCAAATGCTTTGCTTATATGATTTTTCAATTTTATTAGCGGATTTGATGAGGTGAACTCTCTGCTCAGCATCAAACATAAAGAAGCAATGGATTTCTCTATTTGAATAGAGAGTTAAGAAGCGACAGGAAAGGCTTCCAGCATCCTTCAGAAAAGCACGTACCTATAGACTCAAGTTATCAGGTGGGAAAGGAAAATCATTCCTCTTCTGGGAAGTTCTTCAAGTCTCATTCTTTACAAACATGTATACATAATTCTCATCGGTAAGTCCTTCCTTGTCACCATTGGTTTCCTTAATCTTCATAGGACTGCTGGCCAGGTTGTTGGGCCAGTTATAATTGTAAAGAGGCTTCAATTTTTTTATATAGATGAAGTGAAATAATCTTCGGAAGGTTTGTTTAACATGTGAGGACGTCAGTCTATGGGCTATTTCCTTAAAAATTTTGTGGGTGATTTCTGCCAACTGCCTGATGATGGGATCTTCATCCCAAAGCACTCTGTCAATAGCTGTTAAGAGCAGAAGAACCTTTAGTTCAAGACATCTCTTTCGTGGTCGAGAAGCTCTAACCCTGAACAAACACCATGTCTCACAGAGTCTCTCCTTCTCTCCTCTCCACCCTTAAATTTCACTATTTTGGCTAGAAGCAGCCAGGAGGTTTTATCTGCTATCCCCACCAGACCTCATTAAAAGAAAAATAGGAATTCTCACTAAACATTGACTGAGTGCCTGTCATGTGCTAAGCATTCTGCTACATGGCATAAATATATATTCATCAAGAGGCTCAGTAGTACTCATAATAATGAGAAAAGTTGGAATCTGTCTAAACATTCATCAACAGAGAACCACGTAAAAATCCGCCATATCATAAAATGAAATGGCACACACATATTACTACGATGATGCAAACCCCTGTTTCTTGGCATGAATATATGAATATTGGCATGAATATATGAGGAAATGAGAAAGTTACACAACTTTTTGATAATTCAAAAAATAAATATATAATAGCTTATATTCTTTAAAAATATCTGAGATAATACATATACCAAAAGGCTAATGTCATTGTATCCAGACACCAGGCTTGTGGGAGTTATTTTCTTCTTAACAAGAAGAAATGGGGGAGGGGAGGGGAGGGGAGGACAGATGTGGAAAAGGGAGGAGAAGGAGCAGGAAGAGAAGGAGGAGAGAAAGAAGATTCTGAGGACACGGAGGCAGAATTACAGGGCTTAGCATTTGCAGGTTGTCCACAGATAGGTGTTGAAGAAATTAGTGAATGGGGGGAATGAAGGAATAAAAAAGGAAGATCATAATGTGTCGATGTCGGTTCATCAGTTGTAACAAACATCTGGAGTGGGGGAGACGTTGATGGTGGGGGAGGCTGTGCAACATTGTGAGGGCAGGAGGTATATAGGAAATCTCTGTACCTTCCTGTCAATTTTGCTGTAAATCTAAAACTGCTTTAAAAAATAAAGTCTATTACACACACACACACACACACACACACACACACACACACACACACGGAAGGGAGGGAAGCTGCCACCCTATTTTCTATCCCACCTGTTTGTAAATCTGATCCTGATGAGGACATAGAGGGTAAGAGAGAGATGCCAAAGTTTGGACGTCTTGAGAGCAAACACTGTTCCTTAATTCTCTCCGGTGCAAGTGGAGAAAGGGGAGGGAACGGAAGGGAGGAAAGGAAGCAGAACAGGGAAAGGAAGAAAAGAAAAGAGAAGAGAAGAGAAGAGAAGAGAAGAGAAGAGAAGAGAAGAGAAGAGAAAAAAAGAAAAGAAAAAGAAGAGAAAAGAAAAGAAAAAAGAAAAGAAATAAAAGAAGAGAAGAGAAAAGAAAAGAAAAAAGATACCCTTTAACCTAGTTTTTCCGTTGATTCCTCCCTACCACCCTCCTCCCGTCCCTGGCACCATTATAGAACACATGTGAATTGAATCACAGAGAGTGAATTCATTTAGACTTATACATAACTCATACATACAGATTTCATTATAGCTTCAACACTTACCTTCAAGCATGACTTCAATTTCATCTCTGAGCAGTAAATGGCCACCTGATTTTGCCAAGTACCCTACGCACAAAGTAGTATTAGAGTGACCCCAAAATACATTGTGGAAATGCATCCTCTAATCTAGCTGCCTCCATAGCTTTCCTCAAAGCAAACCATGTCTTAGATTATCCTTGGAACACCTTTTAGTGCTTTCAAATAATTATTATTTAATGATACTTTTTATGGAGATATATTTATGTGTATCAATGTGCATAAATCATATTGGCACAGCTCAGTGCATGATTACTGAGAACATTTCTAGCTCCACTTAGGTCATTAAATAGAAAAACTGCTACCATTCCAGAAGTCTCTGGCATGCCCTTCCCAATCTCCTCCCCCACCCCTTAGACTATTCTTTAGCTCAACTTGTTGTTGAGCATTATTGGGAGATTCATCCAACTTCTTTAATGAAGCAATAGTTCATTCATTTCCACGGCTACATATCAGGAGTTGGCAAATAAAGTTTTCTTGGAACAAAGCCAAGCTCATTGGCTCATCTATTTATGTATTATCCATTGCTACTTTTAGCCATTCTGCTTTTATGGCAGAGCTGAGTAGTTTTGACAGAGACCAGACAGTACTCATATTTTAAAATAATTACTATCTGTTCCTTTACAGAAAAAGTTTGCTGAACGCTGTTATATGATACTCCATCTTATGAATGCAGCATTTAAAAAAATCCATTCTGCTGCTGCTGAACAATTTGAGGCTATACGAATAATGATATTATCGTGGGCATTCTTGTACATGAATTTTGGTATGCATTTGTACGCATTAATGTTTGGTATGTAGCTAGCAGAAGACTTATTGGCTAAGGGATATGCTTATCTTCCCCTTTAATCGTTACCGTTAAACAGTTTCCAAAGTGGTTGTATCAATTTTCACTCCCACCTGTAACTATGAACATTTCCATTGCTTTGCCTCCTACCGCTTGACGTTGTTAGTCTTTTTCCTTTCAGTTATTCTCATGGATTTGGTGGCATCGCACTGTGATTTTCTTTGCTGTTTTGGTCATGATTAATAAGAATTTTATATAGTGTTTATTGGCCACTTCTATATTTCTTTTGTAAAATGCCTGTTCTAACAAGTCCCTTGCCTGTTTTTATATTGAGTTGTCTTTTACTTATATGTTTGTAGGCGTTTTTATTCTGGGTACTAATCTTTTTAAATGTTACATGCCTTACAAATTCTTCTCCTGCTTTGGGGCTAAACTTTTCCATTTTTTTTTTTTTTTAATAAACAGAAGTCTTTAATTTTAATGTAGTCCAGTTCACCATCTTTATCTTTATGGTGAGTGAATTTTGGGGTCCTTATAAGAAATCTTTGCTGTCTCAAGGTCATCCTGATATCCTACTACTCAGTATTTACTTCTAGAAGCTTTATTGTGTTACCTCTTACATTTTTGGATTGTAGATCCAACTGTAATTATATTGCATAAAATAGGAGTCAAGACATTTTTTATATCCCTGTGTGATTAACCCAGAACCGTTAAAGCAAACACTGTCCTTTCCCTATTGCTGCGCAGGGTCACTTGTATCATAATTGTGTGTGTGGCGGGGGCGGGGGGGGGGTAGTGTCTTGACTTCATTCGATCACAATGCCACTGCCACATTACCTTCATGGATACTGTGTCCTGATATCTACCCAGTACTATAAGTTTTCAACGTTGTGGTTCTTCCTTAAATCATCTTGGTTATTGTCAAACCATTACATTTTCATGTAAAACTTAGAATCAGCTTGTCTCATTTCACACGCAGACACACCACACACACACACACACACACACACACACACACACACACTCACACTCAGAGCCCCTGGCGAGATTTTGTTTGGGATTGCACTGAATTTACAGATCAGTTTGGGGAAGAGTCGAAGTTACCATACTCTCTTGATCCTTTAGTCCACCAACATTATGTATCTAAGTTTCTAAAAATTGTCTCAGGGTTTTCTGGTTTTCTGTGTACCCATCTTGGGCATCTTTCTGTAGTTTTATTTTGAGTTATTTCAGGATTTTTTGGTGCTATTGTATTAGGCATTTTCAAAAATTTGATTTCCCGATGGTTTATTCTTAGTGTATAGAAATCCAATTGATCTTTGTATTTTGATGCTATGTCTAGAAAGCTTGCTAAATTTATGTATTAATTCAAACAATTTTTCTGAATTCCTTCCAGTGTTCTAAATATTTTTAAATATAATTATTTATCTACATATTTTAAAAGTTTTATTTTCCTTTGTCCAAACCTAGATGTGTTATTTCTTGTTATTACCTTATTTCAGTTTTGGAAAATTCTTGGCCTTTACCCTTCAAATATTTTTGTCTCATTCTTCTTCCTCTCTCCTTATGGATGTATATTTCTCACCTTTTCACCATGTCTCATACTCTTACGCTCTTTTCCTATTTTCTACTCTTATCTCTTCAAACTTTGATCTTGAAGCTGAATATTTTGTTCTGACAGATCTAATTCTCAAAGTCTCTTTTCAGGTCTTTCTAATCTGCTGTTCATTTTACCCACTGAATTATGCATTCCATTTTATTAATCTTTTAAACTCATTTATAATTTCTATTTTAAATCTCATACCTACTTCAAGAATTGTATATCCTGGATTCTATTTCCATTGTTTGGTTTTTTTCTTGCATGAAAAAATTCTTTCTATATGTCTGTTTTTTAAAATTTTATTTTATTAAATGTCAGCTATTTTGTACAGAATTCTATGCCGCTAATGGGAATTTTTAGGAATTTCTCGTCTTTTCTTATGGATTTATAAAGAATCTTCGGACAGTGAGAACTCACCCTTCATTTGTGGTGTCATCTCAATTTGGGTTCTGACTGTTTATAGTGGTTTTGCCCTGCAGAAGTATTTACTTTTTTTTCATAGTTTATCAATCTTTTCCTCATGGTTCCTAGATTTTGACCTTTACTTTAGAAAGGTCTTGCCCACCCCATGACTATACAATAAATTTTTCCAAACTATTCTACTTTTATTTATCATTATGGTTTCATTTTTAGCATATGAGCCTTTGACTATCTGGAATTTATTTGAAGTAAGTAAGATAGGAATGAAATAATTTTTGAAATTCCAGATGGCTCACCAGGTGTCCCGAAGCTATTTAAGGAAGATTCTATATTCTCATCACTGTTAGTTAAAGCCAATGATTCACTTTAAAACACTGCATGTTTTGATAGTTATTTCTGGACGGTACTTTGTTCTACTTGTTTGTCTATTTATTCCATGTGATTTTAAGTACTGTAGCTGTATTAATATCTGATAGAGCTAGTCCCCCACCCCCACCCCTGGCCCCATCTTTTTTTTTTTCTCTTGGTCAGAATTTCCTGGATATTCTTGCATGCTAACTTTCCACATTATTTTTAGAATCAACATGTCAGTTTTGCAAAAAGAAAGCCATACTGATATTCGAATTGGCAGTTCATTCCATGCATAGATCCATGTAGGAAAGAATTGGCACATTTTATTTTCTTTGTTTTTTTTTTTTTTTTTAAGTTTATTTATTTATTTTAGAGAGGGGGAAGGGACAGGGAGAAAGGGAGAGAGCGAATCCCAAGCAGGCTCTGTGGAGCCCGATGTGGGGCTTGGATGCACGACTCTGAGGTCGTGAACTGAGCTGAAATCAAGAGTTGGACGCTCAACCGACTGAGCCACCCAGGCACCCCAGAATTGGCACATTTTAAAATTTGATTCTTTCTTTCCCAAAATTTGGTTTATACCCTTCTACTTTTTCAGATCTTCTTTGTGTCTTTCAGTAATACTTGCAAGTTTTTTTTTTTTTTTCCATTGAAATATTGCACGCATTGTAGTTTCTTTTTCCATCCCCCTTCCTTCCTTTCGTCTGTCCATACTTCTTTCATTCCTTCCTCCTTCACTCATCTCCCACCCTCCCCCCGGGACTCTTATTTCTTTTTCTTTTCTTCCTTTCCCCCCTCTTTGCTGCTCTCTCCTTTTCCCTTCCTTCTTCTTTCCTCTCTCTTCTTTTCATTCCATTTAGGATTTTGTAGGCACTATTCTACTTTATTTTAGGGTTGAATACCGAAGTGGAGAAATCTAAGGCCAGATTTACTTATTTTGTAACTTATAGATGACATTTCCCCCCCAAATGCTCAAAGAATTCTTTAACTGTGAAGTTCCATAACTTTATTAAGAAATGACTTAATGCTGCATTCTGTATAAAATGTTTCTTGAAAAAACATTTTATCAAACCTCAGTTTATTTAATTCTTTTATTTCTTAAATTATACCTTTTTTTAAAGTTTATTTATTTTGAGAGAGACAGAGAGCATGAGCAGGGAAGGGGCAGAGACAGAGGGAGAGAGAGAGAATCCCAAGCAGGCTCTGCACTGTCAAGGCAGAGCCTGACGTGGGGCTCAAACTTAACCAAACCATGAGATCATGACCTCAGCCGAAACCGAGAGTTGGATGCTTAACCGACTGAGCCACCCAGGAGCCCTTTAAGTTATACCTTTGGAATGAATGCCTTTTTGCTCTAATCATTTTCTTTTTAAAAATTTTTTTAATTTTTTTAATATTTATTTATTTTTGAGAGAGAGAGACAGAGACAGAGGCAGAATGCGAGTCTGGGAGGGGCAGAGAGAGAGGGAGACACAGAATCCAAAGCAGGCTCCAGACTCTGAGCTGACCGCAGAGAGCCTGACACGGGGCTCAAACTCATCAGCCATGAGAACATAACCTGAGCCGAAGTTGGACGCTTAACTGCCTGAGCCACCCAGGTGCCCCTAGTCATTTTTCTTCTTCAGGGATATTTATGCATAGTTGGCATTTCTTTTATCTATCTTCTGGATTGCTCATTGTCCCTTAACTTTTCAAACTGTTTCTTGCCAGTTTCATTCCTCTTGCTAGCATTTCTCAACCCTGTACCTGTTGTTCCTTCCTTCCTAAGGTTCTCAACAATATATATTTTCTCTTCTGCTGGTTATAGTGTACTAATGGTTATAAAGTTTTTTTCTTACGCTTTCCCCCCATTCTTTGAAAGCTGATTTTTCCTGTGCTCCCGTTCTCCTATCATATACTGCCTGTGTGTTGATATTATACCTTAGATCTTTACATAACAAAGTTTTGAGTTCACAGAAATATATATCATGGTTTTTATCTGGTCTGTAGAAACATTTTCTAATTTTTTTTTCTGTCCTCTATTTTCCCCATGGAAATACCTCTGTAGAAAGATAATGCCTTTTTCAATTATTTATTTTGGGATCTTGCAATATTAGTTATAGAGGACTGTTTGCAGAAAGTTCCAGGGTAGAATTCAGGATAGGAGCTCTTTCTGGTTTGAAATAAAGTTCTTATGACACAGGATTTTCTGCACGTTTGTGTTGCGTTGCTCCTCTAAGCCCCAGAGAGATCATGAGCTCTAGTGATGAGCCTGGTTTGATTTGTGTTCTACCTTCGCTGACTGACAGACTCCTCTCTACAAGTCCGGCTGACATGACTATTTCCTCAGTCCTGGGTGCCCCTGCTACTCCATGATGCTAAATAGGGTCAAGGGAAGATCCCACTACCAAACAGGGAACTCACCTCCTGTCATTCCAAATAAAGGTTTATTAATTTTGATCTTTATGGTAACAAACTAGTGAGGGGGGAAAAAACCCCTGTTTGGTCAGGTTTGTACAAGATCAAAAACTTTAGTTGTCCTCTGTTAGAATCTTCCTGCACCTCCCCTCCCCCCACAACACTTTTGAAAGAACTTTATTGGATTGAGTAGCATTTCCTCATCTGTAATTTGTAGTTACAGTTGTCCTGTTTTATTGAAGATGGTATTTGTATTTTTTATATTCTTCCTGCTCTTTGGGTAGTGATTTTTAGGCAGCGAAGGGGAAGAATTAGCAATGGTTTGCCACCATCTTAAAATCTGAAATTCATCCTGTTGAATACACTTTGTATAATAATACTTACTGTGTTAGCAAATAGAACTCAATTCTCATCACAAATCTAACTTTGATTAATAGATACCACCATGGCAGGTGCTGCCCCTCATAAACCAAGAAAATTTGTATTTAGCAGACTTCCAGCTGCTACCCCATTCTGTACCTTGTAAGGCAAATTAAAAAATGAGAATTGAATTTTATTTACCAATTAAAATAACTGATGCTTTCCTCAGATATATTCGGGAGCTTCTCAGGAACCCCAAGGTGTCAGATATCAAATCTGTAATGTAGTTCTCATGAGAAACAAGCTGAAAATAAAATGAGGGGGGGAAAAAAAAACCTCAGTCATTGGCAAAAGCACGTTTCTTCTAGAGAGGCTTCCAGAAAAAAGATCTTGGTTGCTTATACCAAATTAGGACCAATTTAAACCTTGGAGATTTCTATGTATACACTTTACCCTTTTGTTTGTAGATGTTATTCAGTTTATTATATGATTCCTAAGCCCAACTTTGTGTTTCCAACTTTTACGTAGCATTCTTCCAGCCCCGCTTGTCTATTGCTGCAATTCATGCTGGTTTCCAGAGCACCAGCTCATTAAGATGATGACAGAGTAACTCCAGTTTTGTTTCTGGTGATCTGAAATGCTGTTCCTCCCTTTATCACCATCCGGAGCTCAAAGTAGGTGGGTTGGAGAAAGATAATCAGAGGCGATCCATGTTGGGGAAGAAGTGGAAAATTTATTTTTTTTCTGGTCTTAAGCCCTAGCTTGTAACTATTCGTGTCTTATCTTTTCTTCACATTCCTTCTCCAGGGTCCACTCCTGTCCCTGCCACACCTTCCATCACTTTGGGTCTCCTTTCAAGTTATTTCTAGAACTCCTAAGGTAGTAAACATTGTGGGGTTACTTACAAGATTGTTACAGATGTTGAGCACCACCAGCTCAAAATTGTAATATTTGTCTTTGAGCAAATAAGATGTTGACCAGTTTAATTCTGAGGTACAGATTGTTAGTGTATGTCTACATGCCTGTGAAGCAGAAAAAGGTCACTGAAGATCTGCTCGTCTGATGTTACCAAAAACACTATGATTCTCTGCAAAACTAGGAAAAACGAGATCACAGGACTTACTTTAACTACACTGATATCTGTGTCCTCCAAAAACAGGATCAGGGGCACCAAGCCTCCGAGAACCACATCATTTAGCATCCACGTGTAATGACTCATGTCCCTGAGTAATTCACCAAAGTGTCGAATGGCCATACTCCGAATGCCTTCATTACTCTACAATATGCACACAGAGAAAGGTCACATCTGAGGATATTACTAAGGCTTTTTTTTTTTTTAATAAAATTTTTTTTTAACGTTTATTTTTGAAGCAGAGAGAGACAGAGCATGAACGGGGGAGGGGCAGAGAGAGAGAGAGAATCGAAAGCAGGCTCCAGGCTCTGAGCCATCAGCCCAGAGCCCCACGCGGGGCTCGAACTCACGGACCGCGAGATCGCGACCCGGGCTGAAGTCGGACGCTTAAACCAACTGAGCCACCCAGGCGCCCCTAAGGCTTTTTTATTTAAGCAGTGGGAGATACATATCTCACACTTGTGTATATATGTTTAAATATATTTACATGTATATATACTATATGTGTATATATACCATGTAGATATATGTACATACATACATATATATAATTATAATTATCATTTTTAGAAAAGATTCATCTCAGTCGAAGTAGTCAGCTTTTTTCTGATTGGAAAATAAAGATTCGCTTACTCAAATTCAGATGCATTATGAAAATTCCCTGTGAAAAGTGTTTCTTAAATTCAGGAAGATGGTATTTAAGAACGTTCTAAAAATATAAATTGGAATAATCTGTATAACCTGGAAGTAATTTCTATAAAGGTACTTAAAGTAACCATGGTGCATTCAAAGGCTGGAGGCCTTTGCAGATTACTGGTGAATACCAATGGGAACTCTTTGCATATTGGCATAAGAACCAGGTTTCTAAGAGCTTGCTTATGCCAAATAGGAAGGTTTTGGGATTATAAAAAGCTAGGAGAGAAAAACTGCAAGTCAGAGAAGAGGTTAATCTTTAAAAATATCGTATCACTTCCCAGTTTTTGTTCATGATTTCATTAATTGCTTTTCCTTTCTGTTTTCAGAAATATATTAGATATATTCCCAGCAAAATACAAATGGCTAATGTGGCTTTGTATGTTCCTTCCCGGAGGTAACAAACGTGGATCAAAGCTCAAACCTAAAGCAATGGTCAAGTCATGTCCTTGGGGCTAGGAAGCTGATGTAAACAAGCAAAGCAGGTAGCAGGGAGAGGAGGGGGGCTTGAAGCAGAGGGCTCTCGCCTCTCTCAGAGAGGGCACCCAGCTCCTGCAGACCGTTGCCAAATGGGTTTGTGGGCTCCAGTATTCTCAAATCTTCTGGTATTTCATTTACAATTCAGATTTCTGGGAGAAATCTCCCAGTTTAAAAATAATGGACTCAGACAACAGTCTAAATGTAACACAAATGACATAAAATGACAGCCAAATGTAACACACCCACAAAGTGCATTCATCTGTGGGTTACCTGTTGTATCCTTAGTCTATAGGAAGATATGCTAACCATTGAAAGCCTATCTGGACCAGTGGAAAGAGCTTTTAGTGCCCCACACCTGATGAAATCCTGTTTTTATTCCCCATAGATTAAGCTTGAGCAAATTATTCTTTTCTTTTAAAATGGAGACACATAGTGGGGCGACTGGGTGGCTCAGTTGGTTAAGCGGCCGACTTTGGCTCAGGTCATGATCTCGCGGTCCGTGAGTTCGAGCCTTGCATCGGGCTCTGTGCTGATCGCTCAGAGCCTGGAGCCTGTTTCGGATTCTGTGTCTCCCTCTCTCTGACCCTCCCCCGTTCATGCTCTGTCTCTCTCTGTCTCAAAAATAAATAAACATAAAAAAAAATTAAAAGAAAATGGAGACACATAGTGTCATAGTTTCATTGATATCCAGTAGTTTTCAAATACTCTATGTCCAAGGGATGACTTAGGGTAAATCGATATTTGGTACTTTCCTCTCTGATTTTGCCTCTTTTCATTTGGTTTGGTTTGATTATTTATTTATTTAGTTTAGTTTAGTTTTTTTTTCCCCAAATAATAAATAATTTATTACATGGACATTCCCACTACTTATTAGCTGTGTGAACTTGGCCAAATATTCATTTCTCTTTGCTTTATTTTCCTTACATGTAAACTGGATAATAGTAATAGAGTTGTTTAGAGAATTATATGAGGTAGTCCATGTAAATCCCTTAGAATAGTGATTGGTACTTAGTAAATGCTCAATAAATCCATTTACCATTATTATTACTATGTCCTTATGAAAATAATTTTTGCCACTAAATTTATTCTTTTTTTATAATTTAATAATCTGTGCCCTTCTTCAATGAAACCTGAATAATTAAGAGCCTATAAATTTTGGCAAAATAATTTTCTACGAAATAATTCTCTGGTTCACAAACAACTCATAGAAGTGTTTAAAAATAAATAGATTCTCCATGGCATATCAAAGTGTTGTTGCTTATTAAAATATCTTGCTTTCACCCAACTTTTCTAGAACACATTTACTATACAAAATGAGAATTTTCAAAATGCACAACTTTTTGATGAAAGACCTTTTACTTAGAGTTTTATATGATAATAACTAACGCATTTGGGGCATTGTACCCGTCATCTCTAATGCCCATAATACACGTGCCACTCTCTCTATTTTATAGGTGGAGAGGCTGGAACATTAAGAGACTAAATCACCTGCTCAAGATTTCACAGCTCATAAGAGGCAGAACAGGGATTTGAACCCAGGGAATCCAGACCCAGGGTTAGCCGAGATACAGCTACTGAGCTACAATTCCTCTTTCATGCAAAGACAGAGGCTATTTTTTGCTTCTCTTTTCTTATGGGCTGACTTTTCCAGGTTCTCACGGGTTAGTTTTATATGTATATAACTATATAGAGAGAGATTGTACTTCTTTGACTCATATTGTTATCTCTGGAAAAGATGGTGCTTCTGCACAAAATGACTATCTTCTGGGCCTTCAGCTTATCTATAAAACCGAATGATGTCACGTATGTAACTGTAACTCACGTGATCCATCAGAGGGCAGTAGCTGGAAGCAATCCTAATACACAAAGAAGAGTAGGTCACCTTGTCCAGTTTGCCTAAGAGTCTTCGAAGGGTGAGTAAGGCCCGAATTATAACAGTCTTTTCTTTTGAGAGGAAGGCATCCAAGATGGATATTAATAAGCTGCAGACATTTTCTATCTATAGATACAAGAGGAAAATGGTTGGATTTTGGAGCTAGAAGGAGACTTGAGGTAGCATTTGGTACCAAACACACCAGAGTTTGGGCAGCATGCAGGGGTGTGGAGGGGTTGCCCCCAGACGGTCAACTGTCACATTGTCAAAAATTTTGTAAGCTGATTGTTAAAACAGACTCTCAACTCTAGACAACAAACTGATGGCTGCCAGAGGGGAGGGGGGTGGGCAGAGGGTGAAATAGGTGAAGGGGATCAAGAGTACACTTATCACAATGAACACCCCATGGGTGAGGTATAGAGTTGTTGAATCACCCTATTGCACACCTGAAACTAATATAACACGGCATGTTAACTACACTGGAATCAAAATTTAAAAAGTCACTCTTAAAAACCAAGTTTGGTAAATCTGTAAAGAAATAAAACAAAGGTAATAAATACTCAAAACTTATCACTTCCTATTTCTTTGCCTCCAGTTTACTCTTATATGCCATTGAGGGCATATGGCACACGTATCCTATCTGTATGGTAGGAATATTAAATTGTGATGTGCTACTGTGTATCCCTCCCCAATTCTTTGTTTAATGACGCCCCTTTGACAGCTTGAAATTAGCCGCATTGAGAGTACCTACACCAGAGAAATTGGTGTTATTTCCAGAGAGGTGACCTTTAAGCATTCACCAGCACGTCATGAACAGTGTGACCTCTAAACCGGGTGCCAGTGACTTGTGTGGACGTGAGAGCCACCGAGCTGCTGAGCCAAGGCCTGGGAGTCAGAGACAGCAGATTATAAAGCAAGGAAAAAGGCAAAAAGGAGACACCTTCTCTTCTCAAAGAAGAGAAACAAAGGCTGGAAAGAAAAGAAGCAAAAGAAACAGAGACCATTTACCAAAAAAAATAGCCAGAGGCCTTCCCTCTGGCTAGAAAGTTGTCTTTACCAATAGATAGTTTGTGATCTCAACCCAGCTCCCTCTCCACTGTTTCTCTCTTTCTCTCCTAGCTAACCTTGACATAGAATCTTCCTTTCAGTTGTTAATAACATTGGGAAGAGTGCCAGACAAGGCGATAAATAACTCTGATTACTAATAGCATATACACTGACATGTGTGATTTATCTAAAGCAAACAGACCATGGCTCATGTCTCTCTAAGCGCAAAAATGGGTGCCCACTGACCCGCTTTGAGCATTCAGAGACCATGCTTCATAGATAAACAAGGATTTATTATTAAATTTATTATGCAATCAACAATGGGTTATGGAATCAGCATAATGCCATTATGCGAGATACTTTGGGATGGGTGAAGTAGGTGATGGGGATGAAGGAGTGCACTTGTGATGAGCACTGGGTATTGCATGTAACTGCCACTAAATTGTACATATGAAACTAATATTACACCGTATGTTAACTAACTGGAATTCAAAAAACAACTAAGGAAAAAGTAATTTATAAGAGAATTACAAAACGTAAGGGTATGCTTAGATTCAATCTTCCTGGAAAGCAAGAAGTGTTCACGTGATTCAGTAGGAAACAGCATAAGACAGTGATCCTCAAGTTTAAACTGTGTTAGAATCACTTGGAAGACTTACAAAAACACGGGTTGGTGGCCCCCCCCCGCCCCCACCCCAGGATTCCTGATTCCACAGGCCTGGGGTGGGGCCTGACAATTTGCATTTCTAACAAGTTTTCTGGGAGATGCTAACACGGCTGGCCCAAGCATCATACATAGAGGATTTTTTTTTTAAGCTTATTTATTTATTTTGAGACAGAGCAAGAGAGTCGGGGAGGGGCAGAGAGCGAGGGAGAGAGAGAATCCCGGGCAGGCTCTCCACTGTCCGCACAGAGCCTGACTCGGGGCTCGAACCCACAAACCGTGTGAGATTATGAGAGTCAGACGCTTAACTGACTGAACCACCCAGGTGCCCCATAGAGAATTTTTGATATGAAGTATTGTATAAGCGACTGCTGACAGTTGCTGTGGCTCTGAGAAGAACGAGGCTGCCAGGTCAGAATATTCCGCGGAATTTGACTTGAGCTGAAAAAGGAGACAAATGTGAATATGTGTGGGTGAAGGAGGAACGTGTTGTGAGGTGTGGAAGAAAAACCTTGAGCGAGGGCCCCAAGATCGGAATTAATGTGTCAGCACCTGTGTGTATTGAAGGGGAAATTAACTTAACGTGTGAGTGGTTTTGACTGAAAGAAAAGAGTTTGTGTAGGACGATGCTGCTCAATTCCGAGGGCAATGAATGATTTTGTGGGGAAAATGTACACAAGGTCATTACACTCCTGAATTTACTTACACTACCAGTTCTACTCAACCCAATTTTCTTGCCGATAAAACATCAGGCTTTGATACTGGTTTAGCTGTTAGAAACTGAGAAATATCAATGTTTTATCAGTAAAGATATTGAGCAATATCAAATCTCAGGTTAACTTTGATGGTGATGGCATTCACAAACCACACCCACCCCCCTCCCCCCCCCCACACACACACACATTCGAGAGTACCTCATTGATAACTGGCGCCATGTTGGCAATTTTCTGGAGGCTCAGTTTGCTAACTGCAGGATTGGAGTCATTGACCCAGTTTCTGAAGAGAACCAAAAATTCTTCTGGGAATGGGTCCTTGAAGAAGTTATTCAGAAGCTGCAAGAAAACAGTCAACAAGATCATAAGCAGAATAAAGGCCAATGCACGATTCAGTCATAAAAATCAAGACATTCTCGGTAAAACCATAGCATGAATCTCACTAAAATTCCAAATGCTTATATGTATCGCTACACACATTTCTGTGTTCATAATTTCTGAGTTCTCTGGAAGGAAAAGTAGCAGTCATAATAGGAAATAAATGCATATATATCTATATATCATCTGTATCTATATCTGTATATGTCTCTAGTTGACCTTTGATCAACACAGGTTTGAACTCTCTGGGTCCACTTATATGCAGATTTTTTACACCACAGTACTATAAATGTATTTCCTTTTCCTTATGATTTTTTAAAATAGCATTTTCTTTTCTCTAGCTTACTTTATTGTTAGAATACAGTATATAATACATATAACATACAGAATATGTGTTAATTGATGGTTTATGTCATTGGAAAGGCTTCCAATCAACAGTAGGCTATCAATGGTTAGGGTTTTGGGGGACTCAAAGTTACATGTGGATTTTTGATGGCATGGAGGTCAGTGTTCCAACTCCCGTGTTGTTAGAAATTAAATATATATATATATGTGTGTGTGTGTGTGTGTGTGTGTGTGTGTGTGTGTGTATTGTTTTTCTCTCCATTCTCAGGAACTTAGTGACTCAATTTAAATTACCTCCCTCTCTCTGGGGCGCCTGGGTGGCGCAGTCGGTTAAGCGTCCGACTTCAGCCAGGTCACGATCTCGCGGTCCGTGAGTTCGAGCCCCGCGTCAGGCTCTGGGCTGATGGCTCGGAGCCTGGAGCCTGTTTCCGATTCTGTGTCTCCCTCTCTCTCTGCCCCTCCCCCGTTCATGCTCTGTCTCTCTCTGTCCCAAAAATAAATAAAAAATGTTGAAAAAAAAAAATTAAAAAAAAAATAAAATAAAAAAAAAAAATAAATTACCTCCCTCTCTCAGATTGTAGTTCGGTAGGTGAATTCCTTAACAGAGAATGGTTATATATACTCGGAGGCCGTGCCTACCATGGGCCAGGCACTATGCTAGTAAATGGGGAAACAGTAGTGAGCAAAACAGTCTCAATCTATGACCTTGTGGTCATGACTGGCAAGAAAGGCTGATACTGTACAACAATGCTATACTACACTATAAGAGATAGGATACTATGCCAATGAAAACAGAGTTGCTAATTGTGATCAGTACTAGCAAGAAAAGCTACAAGGTGCCACAAAAACATTTAAAGGAGAACTGAATTTGGGCGCCTGGGTGGCGCAGTCGGTTAAGCGTCCGACTTCAGCCAGGTCACGATCTCGCGGTCCGTGAGTTCGAGCCCCGCGTCAGGCTCTGGGCTGATGGCTCGGAGCCTGGAGCCTGTTTCTGATTCTGTGTCTCCCTCTCTGTCTGCCCCTCCCCCGTTCATGCTCTGTCTCTCTCTGTCCCAAAAATAAAAAAACAAACAAACAAAAAAAAAAACGTTGAAAGGAGAACTGAATTTAGATTGTGCATTTGTAGACTGAAATTAGAATGAGGATTGTTATTTAGATTTGGACTTGAAAGCAGAGTTGGCATTAGCTAGATAAAGTGTTTGGAGAAGATAACCCCAAGGAAGGTAACCCATGTGCAAAGGCCCTGTGGTAGATGAGCAGGGTGTGTTTGAACATCTGAAAGAAGGCCAGAGTAATAGGATGAGAAGGGAAGAGAAGACTGAAAGGTAGTGAGGCTGGAGAGCGGGCAGGGATGGGGAGGCCAGTTTATGGAGTTTTAGTATTTAATAGCTAATACCCAAAATGAAGATGTGATTACCACAAGCCTTTATACATCTAGTAACTAGCAGCCAAAATATACATATTTTAAAAATGTCTTAGAAACACAAGTGACAGTTTAACAAAAAACATTTCAAGAATTTAAAATATGACTAAGGTCAAGTACACAGAAAAATAGAGAGCAAGAGAGCAAAAGTGAGAGGGAGGGAGAGACCATATATTCTTTTCAACATTCCAAACAACTTTCACAGAAATTGATTATCAGATCAAAAAAATCAATAACTTCCCTAAAACAAATCATTTAAAAAGCACCTTTAAAAAAGTCATGATGTATGTAAGAAAAGAAGAAACCAAGAAGAAAGTTTAAATGGAAGAAAAAAGCCCATAAGCACTTGGAAATTTAAGAGAATTCTCCCTTTTGTGGATCAAAATGGTAAACCACAGAGGAACTCAAACATACAACAAAGATTACTGCAGAACAATGAAAATGAAAATAAAATAGATGTGTACACGGTGGTTGGAAGTAAATGCACAACTTGACTTCGCTTGAAAAGAAGTGTTAAAAATGAATACATTATTTATTTCCTGAAATTATGAGAAATAAAATATCACAAGCAATAAGAACATGCTAAAGAAAACTGGTATAAGAAAATAACAAGGAGAGAAGCAGGGGTTATGGACTTGGGAATTAGAAACACAGTGGATTAATCAATCTAATGGCTGTGCTATGGGAAAAAAAAGCATTATAATAGACAAATTTTGACCAATATCATATTAAAAAGAACAAACAAAATGAACAGTGAGAAAAGGGGTGTGACATAGATTGAACTTTAAAGAGAATATTGGATATTCTCTATGTCAATGGTTCCTAACCAAGATGCACACTAGGATCTTCTGGGACAGCTTTTCTTTTCTTTTCTTTTTTCTTTTCTTTTCTTTTCCTTTTCTTTTCCTTTCTTTTCTTTTTTCTTTTCTTTCTTTCTTTCTCTTTCTTTCTTTCTTTCTTTCTCTTTCTTTCTTTCTTTCTTTCTTTTTTAATGTTTATTTATTTTTGAGAGAGAGGGAGAGCACGAGTTGGGGGGGAGCGAACAGGAGGAAAAGGAGGAAAAGGGTTAGAAGCAGGCTCTGCCCTGAGACTAGAGAGCCCAATGCAGGGCTCAAACTCACGGATGGCAAAATCATGAGAAACTATATCCATTAGAAATAGACACTAAAGTGTACTCATTGCTTTTGGAATATCATGTCTTCTTGGCCTTTACTTGAACCATGATGTATTCTTTTTTTTTAGTCAGGAGATCATTTGGACAATGTTGATATATTCAGTTCAAATCTAATATAACAGAGTTTATATTAGCTTTTTATGGCTTTATGTTTGCCTCATCTTTCTCTCACCTGGAAAAACTTGGTGCCAACAGTATTAATATATTTGCTTACTTGCTTTCTGCTGTAAAATTTATACCATAGTCTTAAAATTATAGCATCAACATACAGTATCTATAAACCTCCTGGATAAAAGTGAATATTTCTTTACAGAATTTTTTTTGTCCTTAGAATATATTTCACTAAGGATGTATTTATTGTCAAAGTACATGTTCATAGGTCACTTTATATCCTTCACAAATGTGTGTATTTGAGGGAGAGACACAGAGACAGAGAGAGAAATATACCATTCACTGAGAAAAACACCAAGATCAGAATGGGTAAATGGGCAAGGGAGAGGTCAGATAATTCACAAAATGGAACTTTAAAGGCCAAGGCAAAAACACATGATTCAGGAAAGTAATTTGAACACAAGTAACAATATGGTATCCTTATTTTTCATACATCAGGATCATATACCTAGAAAATCCAAAGGAATTAACAAAAATATTATTAGAATTACTGTTAGGGCATAGGAGAGTAGCTGAATTTAAGACAATACAGTCTAATTTTCCTGAACATCCCCAGCAATAATGAGCTTGAAAATTGAATGAAAAAGGCCACATTTGGGAAAACAGTATGGAGGTTCCTCAAAAAATTAAAACTAGAAATACCAGATGATCCAATAATTCCACTATTGGGTATTTTCCCAAAGAAAACAAAAATACGAATTCAAAAAGATACATGCACCCCTATGTTTATTGCAGCATTATTTACATTAGTCAAGATATGGAAGCAACCCAAGTGTCCATCCATAGATGAATGGGTAAAGATGTGGCACACACACAGCGGAATATTATCCAGCCATTAAAAAGGTGAGATGTTGCCTTTGCAGCAACACGGACGGACCTAGAGAGTATCACGCTGACTGAAATAATTCAGAGAAAGACAAATACCACACGGTTTCACTCATATGTGGAACCTAAAAAACAGAACAAACAAATAAACAAATAAGAAGCAGAATCAGGTTTGTAAATACAGAGAACAAACTGATGTTTGTCAAAAAGAAGAGGGAGGGGGAGAGGGATGGGCAAAATGGTGGAAGAGAGTGGGAGAGACAGGCTTCCAGTTATGGAATGCATAAATCACGGGAATAAAAGACACAGCACTGGGAACACAGTGGTATCGTAATAGCGTTGTGTAGTGAAAGCTACACATGCAGTGATCATAGCATAATCGTAGAGTCATAGAATCACTATGTTGTACACCCAAACCTACCATAATATTCGGTGGTAGCTATCTCAAAACACAAAACAAACCCGAAAACCTGTACCCAAAGTGATACTTAATAAAGATAAATTTGAGAACCAAAACAAAGAAGCCACATTTACACTGACAGCTTAAAATAACACAAAGTATGTAAGAATTCCAAAATTAATATGTAAGACTTATATGAAAATGGCAAAATATTGAATAAAAAAAGAGAAGTGGAAATATTGTAAAAATTCCTAAGAAGCACATCGCTTTAATTCAACTGCATAGTTTCAGTGAAAGTGTTTTTCCTTTAAAAATGACAAAATTTGGGGCGCCTGGGTGGCGCAGTCGGTTAAGCGTCCGACTTCAGCCAGGTCACGATCTCACGGTCCGTGAGTTCGAGCCCCGCGTCAGGCTCTGGGCTGATGGCTCGGAGCCTGGAGCCTGTTTCCGATTCTGTGTCTCCCTCTCTCTCTGTCCCTCCCCCGTTCATGCTCTGTCTCTCTCTGTCCCAAAAATAAAAATTAAAAAAAAAAAAAAAACGTTGAAAAAAAAAAAAAAAAAGAAATAAAAATGACAAAATTATTTTAAAATGTAACCAGAAGGACAAATACATAGGAAGGACTAAACACATTTTGAAGAGAGTGTAGGGAAAGTTGTTTTGCAAGATATTGAAGTTTACTGCAGGGGCCCCTGCGTGGCTCAGGACTGGTTAAGTGTCCGACTTTGGTTCAGGTCGTGATCTCACGGTTCGTGGGTTCAAGCCCCTCGTCAGGCTCTGTGCTGACAGCTCAGAGCCTGGATCCTGCTTCGGATTCTGTGTCTCCCCCTCTCTCTGCCCCTTCCCCACTCGTGCTCTGTCTCTCCCTCTCTCTCAAAAATAAATAAACAACAAAAAATTTTTTTTTTAAATTTTATTGCAAACTGCCATAATTCCATTGTGATATTTCCACAGGAGTGAAAATATAAATGGAGCCTAACAGTGTCATCCGGGGTAGACCTTACTATGGGGTGTGTTGTGTGTATGTGTGTATGTACATGAAATTAATAATAGAATTCATGAAGGTAGTATCACCAGTGAGTAGTGAATTTAAGGCCTATTAATTAAATGATGCTGGGATCGGAAGTTAATTATTCACTGAAAACTAAAGTTATATCCTACTTCATGGAATACCATATAAACTTCATGGGAAACGACATTACATGTAAAAATTTATATAAATGTGAATAGATTATAAACGAATATTTGTCAATTCTTCAGCCACAGATTTTTTTTTTTTAATTTTTTTTTCCCAACGTTTTTTATTTATTTTTGGGACAGAGAGAGACAGAGCATGAACGGGGGAGGGGCAGAGAGAGAGGGAGACACAGAATCGGAAACAGGCTCCAGGCTCCGAGCCATCGGCCCAGAGCCTGACGCGGGGCTCGAACTCACGGAGCGCGAGATCGTGACCTGGCTGAAGTCGGAGGCTTAACCGACTGCGCCACCCAGGCGCCCCAAGCCACAGATTTTTAATGCTTAATTTTTTTAAAAAAAAAATCACGTTTCATAAACAAAATTAAAAGGCAAACAACAAACTGGGCCCCGATTATCAACAGGCATTATAATTAAATGTATAACATACTTAACATCCTTCGCAAATTTCTGTGTGTGTGTGTTGTGTGAGAGAGAGGGAGAGACACAGCGACAGAGGATCACACAATTCATTGACACTAAGACTTTTGTAGGCAAACAGGCAAAGGAGAGATCGGATTGTTCAGATTATGGAAATTTAATTTCTGAATGATGATAGTTTTAAAATGTTCAACCTCTCGAAACATTTAAAAATTAAGGACAAGTCAAATCACATCCTCCTCTGAAATTGGAGAACTCATCAATAATGGCAAGAGTGCAGTGGGAGCGCCCACAAACTACACGGGAGTCTTCCAGAAATCAGTCTAGCAATAACAATCCTTGGCCTTGAGAATGCTTATACTCTTCTGTTATCATTTCAGATACTTGGAATCTATTAGAAGGAAGTAAGCTAAAATGCTAAAGAAAGAAGATTTAGGCACAAACATGTAAACTCTATGGTTACTTAGATCAGTAGAAAATTAGAAATAACATATATAAATAAATGTCATAAGCATCAATAGTACCATGTTAAATATTGTTGGCTGACACGACTAAACTAAGGTAAAATACATAGATTGTGCGCTCAGAACAGCTACCTAAAGGCCACGTCACCTCACAGTCAACTGGACAGTTGAGGATTGCCCAGAAGCTTCAATTAGAGAAAGCAGTAGAAGGATGTGGTCATTACTCAGCTCCTGGAAGGACAGGCCTGCCAATCTCCAATAGCAGTAAGCACTATATTCATGATTAGACAGGCAATCAGGGTTCGCTATGGTCTGTCACAGCAATAACGCTTCTATCTATAAATATAAATAAATCTTAGGTCATTTGTAAATTTCTTTTGAATGTATCATTTTATAGGAGCAATTATGTATGTCATATTTAGGCCTATTTAATGTTTGTATGTACTTAAAGGACAATACAATGAAAATAATGAATCGTATAATAAAAGTAATGAGAGATTCAAATGGATCAAGCAAGTTTGAGACCATTGGTGATTTGGTACCGCAATGTTCAGTTAAACTGATTTATGTATATTTCTAAAAGCTTTAGAAGTAGGTAGTATATAATCTTTTATAGTTTATTAACTGTTTCGCTGACTATGATGTTTGAAATTACATCAAAATTTTGAGAATATTTAATATGGTGCCTTAGACCAGTACTTCATTATATATTACCTCTATGGAAAAATTATATTTGACTCAGATAGTTTCAACTTATACAACTTTCTACCTGCCTTTTAGAAATCAAAGGACTTCCTCAATTTGCTTGACTCTAGTATAGTATTTCAATCTATGGTAGATATTTATACACAAATTAATGTAGTTCTATATGTTCATTTTACTCAGTCATTTGGACCATTCCTTTTTTTCCCCCCAGTTTGAAGTATCATTCATTTCCCAGATGCTACCTGCTATCTTTAAGTAAACTCAATTATCCCTTGATATACTTTCACAAGCATGCAGAGATATACGACTACAAAAATAATTGAGTCTTTGCAAATCCACATTTCCTAGGAAACGACTAAAGTTATCCGTCATTGTCTTAACCCTTGATAAGAATCAATATTCAGAGAGGGAGATAAAAGGTTGGAGTGTTGCCTTAAGTTTGCGTAAGGAAAGAGGACCTGGTTGTTCAGTCTCCTAATAAAACTCACTTCAGTGAAGAATATTACTGTGATGACACTGTCTTCTGACCGTCTAGGACCTTCCACTGAGAGCTTGTAGAGATACTGCAAAGTCTCTGGAAACTGTGGAAAGTTGTATTCACTGAGGGTTCTGTAAAAGAGAATAAGGCACTGAATTAGCAAAGACGATGCAAACTCTTCTTGCATCAGCAAATGCTACTGGTATGTTAGAGAGAAGCATTATCCTCATATTTTGTACTCCCAGGTAAAAATAAAGATCTTTTCTAATCCCTAGTCCAAGGCAAACTGCATCCCCCATTCTGAATTCTATGCAGACTCCAGGGAATTATATATACCTGGATCACTGACAATGTCTCTTTCCTTAACATCACTCCTTTTCCTATCTTTCCCCTCCTGTGCCACATAACAGAATGCCCTATAATACCGCAAGCTCCTTCCTGCCTGACCAAAAGAAGAGAAAACAAATAGCGCAAAATAAATACCCTAGCGATCCAAGATGGCTGCATAGGTCACCATCATGGTTTTAGACCAAGTCCTTCCTTGGAACGATACAATGAAGAAGAGAGTTTGGGACTATCGTGTGTTACTCGGGAGGAGGGGTGGTGAGTCCCGATTCACTAAGCCATTCTGGACAGTGACCAGGCTTACGGTTGTCCTGACACACTGGTCTGGATCAGATGGGTGGTGGCAGGCCTGGGAAAGTTGACGTGACAGGTTTCATTGGAAGACTCTGGGTTGGCATTCTAAACCAGGGCTTCTCAAACTTTAACGTGCATGCAAATTACCCAGGGATCTTGCTAAAAAGCAGATTCTGGTTCAGTGGGTCTGGAGTGGGCCATATGAGATCCTATTCTGCTTTCTTTTTTTTTTTTTTTTTTTTTTTTTTAAATTTTTTTTCAACGTTTTTTATTTATTTTTGGGACAGAGAGAGACATAGCATGAACGGGGGAGGGGCAGAGAGAGAGGGAGACACAGAACCGGAAACAGGCTCCAGGCTCCGAGCCATCAGCCCAGAGCCTGACGCGGGGCTCGAACTCACGGACCGCGAGATCGTGACCTGGCTGAAGTCGGACGCTTAACCGACTGCGCCACCCAGGCGCCCCAAGATCCTATTCTGCTTTCTATTTGTAACTTGCAAGTGCTGCTGTAGCTGCTGGTCTGTGGACCACACTTTGAGTAAGAAGATCCAAAAAGTACTAAGGATATTGTGGTTCTTAACTAGTGGCCACTTGTGGGGTGCAGATGTATCATGCTTTTATAAAATAAGATGTGTTCCTGAAATTTATGTGCAAATAATATGCCACGTGAAATGCAGCAAAAGCCCAGAGACCATAGAGCCTGTACTTTCTGAGTTGTTACAACTTCAAATGGTCTATTGTGTGGTCAAGTCCATGTATCTTGATTTTTGATCAGAAAATCTGATCCCTATAATCAGAAATTTGCTATTCACTAAGAAGCTAACTAGAAAGAAAAAAAAAGCCTCTGGTACAAGAAAAATCAAACTTCTCTTTCCTGCTTTTCCAAATTTGTCTCATTGAGAACAGATTTCCATTGAACCTCTTTAAGTATTTTTTAAAAAAAAAATTTTTAACGTGTATTTATTTTTGAGACAGAGAGAGACAGAGCATGAACAGGGGAGGGGCAGAGAGAGAGGGAGAAACAGAATCTGAAACAGGCTCCAGGCTCTGAGCGGTCAGCACAGAGCCCAACGCGGGGCTCGGACTCACGGACCGCCAGATCATGACCTGAGCCAAAGTCGGACGCTTAACCGACTGAGCCACCCAGGCGCCCCTCTATTGAACCTTTTTAAAGTGGGAGCACATCCATAACTGTCTGATGCCTGCAGAGCGGGAATCAGCTCACAGTAGAGGAAAGAAAAAGTAAATTTACCTCGTTCTCCATATCTGAAAGAGAAACCTGCTCCTTGGAGGGAAGATGACTAGGTATCTTTATCATCAAGTAGGAGGACAAGGAAAGGGAAAACTATCCCAATAAGTAATAAACTCCTCAAAATAAGGGAAGAATTAGAAATCAAATGGCAATTCAGGGCAATTTAGGAGAGACTGGGAAGTCGGAGTGGATATTGATGGCGTTCACACGTGGCTTCACTGAAGAAAGATGGAGACAGAGACAGAAAGATGAGATAGAGACAGAGAACCCTGTGCAGAGCCCCCGTTCTTACTTGGCAATAAGGTAGACCCCCTGATGGTGAAACAGCTCTTCGGAAAACTGGTTCCAGCAGTTCTTTTTCTTCAGAGCAATATCCACCTGCTGCAGTCCAGAACAATTCAGCAGAACTCTCAGGGCATCCCGGGCATAGCTAAGGCCCCAAAGAAGAGCCGAGTCACCACTTGACAGTGGCCTTCACATAGTGAAGTTCATGTGACCTGCCTTTTCATTCTGTCTGGGGCAGGATGCTGGGTTGGGGACAGGGGATGTTTCAAAGCAAACCAACTTTCAGTGCTCTCCGTCTTTCCTGATTAACAGTACATGGGATTGAGGGTTCCATTGAAACGGTGGCATGTAAAATCTGGGATTAATCATGGAGCAGCTTAGTCATTTGTTAGCTTAACAGGTTATTAGCACAAAATATTAAATGATGTGATAATTTGCTGAAAGTGTCCGCAGGGTTTCTTCTTCAGATGCTTTAAATAAATAGATACATTCTCATCTGTGTGGGATGATTTGGTGCATGTCTGCTTGAAAGACGGAGAATGAGTTAAATATCTTAATGGGATGCATTGTGCTTTGGAGTTTTGCCTGGCTTAGAAGTCCACCCCTGATGCGGGCAAATGGCAGGCAGTGGGTCCAGATTTCCCTGGGGCAAAGCTAACTGTACTGCCTTGGGTGAAAGGGAACAGCTGAATCTTACCTTACATGGACAGAACGTATACCCTCTTAAGCCCACACATCACATCACCAATCATAAAACTTCACAGTTCATAAAGCACATTTGCACGCGTTATTTTAATCTCACACGTACAATTACCACGAGAAATCACTTTCAGGGAGTAAACGGCAGAGCTAGCATGGGCCTGGCTTTGGATCTAAAGCTCCTACCTGCTCTCTCTCCCCTTGGTGCCCCCAACCCGCTCCGACTGTGGCAGAAAGTGGGGGTGCTTCTTTATACACGCCACATACACTCAGGGAGGGTGCTAGCTCACTTCTAGGTACTCGGGGTAGTTTCACAAAGAAAACTGTAATAAATGAATGCATTGCGTAGGATTATAAGGAGTTCCACATGAACCCGAGGGACTAGAAATAGTTGACAGCTGGGAGCTTATTTCTTATCGACTCTGAAATAACCACTGCAATCTCACAACGGCCTGTCCTCTGTCACCAGTCTCAGTTCACTGATGTAGAAGACTTGGAGCATGAGGGCCATCAGGAGCTGGGGGAAAAACTGGGCCACTGCTTTCTTGTACGAAGCAACAGGCAGCAATGTGCACAGGGCCTGGGATGCCTACAAGGGAAGGAAAAAGAAGTCAAGAATGTAGCCATCTGCCTCTAAGCCCAGTCAGCCTTAGTGACTGGGGAAGGGAGGAACACTGCAATCCCTCCTGCAACCCCCTGAAGGCAGCCTGGAGCGTGCATGCATATTCGTTCATTCCCTAACAGCTATGGAGTCCATTTTAAATGAACTATGCCCAGTATTCTATGGCAATGGACTCTCAAAGTACTATCAACAACCCCCTGGGTGCCAAACTGGAAGAAGCAAGCTGGTTCCCAAGGACAGTATACTTTCCAGTGTCCCCTTCATATGTGGCCATGAAGGATGGTCCTACCAATAACCCAGGTCCTTCCCGTGCTTCAATAATCCAGGCCAGTGAGATGGTTAAGAGGAGACAGGCCAGATCACTAGCAGTTGTTGGGCCCAGGAACCACTGCAACACCCACCTGCCACATCAGAGAAACACATCCCACCACCTCACGTTTGTGGAGCGCTACCCATTTTGTTTCCCATTATGTCTCTGTAAGACTAGAATTTACTCCCAGGAGTGGTGAGTTTAGTCCTTGGGAGATACAAAATGGTGGGCGCAAATGACATCAGGGCTTCACATGCAAAGTCTATCCAGTCTAGCCGGTGGCTAGTCTCTGAGACCATCTCCAAACTTCCGCCCTTGCTCCATTCTCTCCTTTCAGTTTCCTTGGAGTCACTCACTTACTAGGCAAGCTCCCATCTACGGGGCTTTTGTCTTTCTGTCTAGATATTCTTCTCTCTTGCCCAGGTATTTGCAAGGATCACTCCTTCACTCTCTGACTGGATGTCACCTCAGCAGAGGCCCCTCCCCTGACCAACCTTCCTAAACTCCCTGTCACTTTCTTTTACTCACATCACTTTATGTCTTTTCTCAGCTCTATATCATCTGATACATAACACAGTTTTGTGTTCATTGTCTGTGTCTTTTACCGGAATGTATGCTTCCTGGTCGAGGTGTGGCATACAGTAGGCGCTCAATAAATATGTGTTGGATGAGTGAATGAATGAATGAATGAAGGAGAGGACAGTGTCCAGAAGTATGACCAAGTCCGTGGGAAGATGGGGATTTTCATGATCAGAAAAACAACACCAGGACAAGGAAGCACTTAGTACTTAATACTTAAGTATTACTTACCGCTACAGGCATCATATTAGTAGTATCGAGAGAGAAACGTCTTCTTTCCTGGAGGCTAGCATGCACTTCCCCAGGCTTTCCTTTCAGTATCAATAAGATTGTTTTCAGCACATGAGGGGCCACGCTTGACTCAGAACCTGCCGCGTGCCACATCAGTATCAAAGTGCTGCAAACACAGCCCCCACCCCCCGCCCAACCATCATGATGAGAATCAGGTTATTCATTTCCTGCTTAATACAGTGTCATGAATCGAAGTCTTTTTTTTTTCTTTTACATGTTTATATACCAAAGAGATCACAGACAAGTCTAAACCAAACTGGTATGCTCATTTCCAAATGATCTCATTAAGTCTCTTGTCCTTGAAAACAGAGGAAGAGTGTCCGTGAGATCTTATGGAAAATACAGTCTGCAAGTCTGCAAGTTGATTTCCTACCACATTTAATTTTTTAAAAATGTTTATTCATTTTTGAGAGACAGAGACGGAGCATGAGCGGGGGAGGGTCAGAGAGAGGGAGACACAGAATCTGAAACAGGCTCCAGGCTCTGAGCTGTCAGCACAGAGCCCGACGCGGGGCTCGAACTCACGGACCGCGAGATCATGACCTGAGCTGAAGTCGGCCGCTTAACCGACTGAGCCACCCAGGCGCATGATTTTCTACCATATTTAAATATCTGTCCAGCTCAGTATCAAGAACTGATCAGCTTTCCCCACTCTGTACTCTGGTCCTCCCATCTTGTGACCTCGTTTGTCCAGGAATAACAGAATATTTAAAAAACTGGTATGGAAATACAAATTAACATATAAATAAATATATCAACTTAAAAAAAAAACCCAAAGAGGTAGAAATACTAAGTAAAAGATTAACTATATAAATTTAAATATTAGAAAATTAGATTTAAAAAATTGAGCTCAGGGGGGTGGGCCCTTTAGTGAAAGGTCACACACATTCTAGTGGCATAGGTGTCACTGGCACCCTGGCTTCTCTACCTCCAGTCCCCTCCCTCCCTCTGCACACCTAGCCACTTTTCAAGATTATTTTTACTAGTGCTCATCTTAAAAACTGCTACACATCTCTGTGTGGGTACATTCCTGATACCTTGTCAATCCATGCGGGGTCCTACTGCTCAGTCTCTCTGAGTTTAGGTTCCTAATAGGGGGCCTGGTCCCCTGGAACAGAGACATACCAGCTCTTTAGAATCCGTTACTCAACTGTTCCTGCCTTTGGGGCTCAGCTTACAACCAAGCTTAGACCCACATGGGCATCAGTTGCACATGGTCTGTCTCATTCCCTTACCTCTCAGATCATACCTTCTAACCGATCAGACATTTCTTCTGTTTGTCTGATGTAGCTCAACTCTAAATCCCACTCTTTTCTGCCGCAGCCCTCACCTAGATACACAAGATCTGCTCATGACTATTTAAAAAAAATTTCTTAATGTTTATTTTTGAGAGAGAGAGCGCACAAGTCGGGGAGGAGCAGAGAGAGAGGGAGACACAGAATCCAAAGCAGGCTCCAGCCTCTGAGCTGTCAGCACAGAGCCCGACGCGGGGCTCGAACTCACAAACCGCGACGCGGGGCTCGAACTCACAAACCGTGAGACTGTGACTGGAGCCAAAGTCAGATGCTTAACAGCCTGAGCTACCCAGGCGCCCCTGCTGGTGACTATTTTAATGAAGTTCACTTAACCCTATGCTTGCTTTCTGTACTCCCTCATTTCATATTGTTTGTACTGGATTCATTGGCAACTTGTACCCATTTTCAACAAAATGCTCGAAGGCTGGTAATATTTAACATACAATGGGGTGCTTAATTCCTGAATGAGAAAACGCTGAGTCTTATGAAGATTTTTAATTTCCAGGAATTTTCTAGGTAGTAAAATACTTTGTGAGTTTAAACCTCCTAAATAAATACAAGCTTTCAGTTGGAAAAAGAAAGTCAGTCATATAATTGGTTTGGCATTTTGTGAGTTTTGATGTCCTTTTACAGATGTTAACTCATTTAACCCACAACAATTGATTTACAGATAAAAAATAATTTTCCTCATTTCACATACAGGGAAATCTGATCAAGGAATTTAGAAACTTGTGTGGCTGGGAAGGAATTCAGATTCGTTTCCAAAGCCTGCATCCTTTTCGTAATGTAACTTCCTTTTACACTGCTAATAGTAGAGAAGTATTACCTTCCTTCTCAAGGTACAAATGATAGAAATGGAGTGATGTCCTTTACTCTGCTCGTCTAATGTGTGTTAGGCTCATACTGTCCCATAGGCTCACACTGGTATTCTTTTCTCCTTAATATTTTCTGTGATCCTGGATCATGAATTTCAGATAAACATGTAAGTAACAGGGGACTCTCCATTATATCTGGGAATTTTTAATGTTTCATTATTTTATTGGCAGGTGGAAATGCCTTCCATCTGCTCTTCATAAGTGAGAAAAAAAGCACTATAAGTTTTATTACTTATGGGGAAAACGTCCATCATCACTCTGAGGAGTGATTTGTTCCCGTGGTACATGCAGCAGAACACAATTTAAAGCCTCAGATAAAAAATAGTGACGAGGATCATTTGTGAGTGGTCTATAGTATTGTGTAGATATCGTGCAAGAATATGAATAACATGTATGATCTTATTTAAGCTTTATGATCATCCTGTGTGTTACAAACATAGATATCCTCTTTGAGAAAAAAAAGAAGCCCGAGTCTAGCTCTGTCTGATTCTGGAGACTGGGAACAAAGCACTGTAGGAAGGGGTGAGGGGACCTTACTTGTCCGCTGGAACTGGATAATCCATAAGCTGAAAGATGACCTTCTTTGGTGAAGTGCGTGTCAGCAAGGTAGTGACCCGCAGCATAGCTTGCCTCATCACAGGAGAAGAGTTTCCACGCAGTTTCTTATAAATAGCATCCACAATCTTAGACACCTGGAAAAGTAATTTCAAGGGTCAAACAAGTGCCTCTTGTTCCATGGCAACCTGTCAACCAAGGCATTTCTTGGATGTAAGAATTCGGTCCTTTTCAGAATGGCCACGGCAGGAATTTACACACAAATACGCACTAGAGGAAAGCATATTCACGTGTGTGACTACACAATGTAAAATACTTATTTGGATGAGAAGAAGCCTATCTATTTACTATAGTGGAAAAATACCTGTTTTTTTAAATTTTAATTTATTTACTAAAATTTTTTAATGTTTATTTTTGAGAGACAGAGCATGAGCAGGGGAAGGGCAGAGAGAGGGGAGGACACAGAATCCAAGGCAGGCTCCAGGTTCTGAGCTGTCAGCACAGAGCCCGAAGCTGGGCTTGAACTCACAAACCACGAGATCATGGCCTGAGCCGGAGTCGGACGCTCAACCAACTGAACCACCCAGGTACCCCAAAATACCCATTAAAAAGTTTATTTGGGGAAGGTAGTCTTCATTATATAAAACACATAGGCTCAGTGTAGAAAACATGTGTATAATTCAAGTCCTTTAAGAAGGAAGTCAAAATAGGGGCGCCTGGGTGGCTCAGTTGGTTGGGCGTCCAACTTCAGCCAGGTCATGATCTCATGGCTCATGAGTTCAAGCCCCGCCTTGGACTGTGGGCTGACAGCTCAGAGCCTGGAGCCCGCTTCAGATTCTGTCTCTCTCTCTCTCTCTCTCTCTCTCTCTCTGCTCCTTCCCCACTCATGCTCTCTTTCTCTCTCAAAAAATGAATAAACATTAAAAAAAAATGGAAAAAAAGAAGGAAGTCAAAATAATGGAACAGAAAAACAATGGAACTGTATACTTTAAAAACTTTCTGGCAATTAAAGAAGACTTGAATGTGCATATGGAATGGGGAAACTGTGTTTGGAAGAATGGCCCAGAATGGTAAACACTGAATCATAAGCTTGCAAATTTTATTCATAGGTCCTATGTGTGTTCAATGTTTTCCCCTTTTTATGCATTCCTAAACAAGGAGATTTCTAGTTAGACCTGAAATTTGTCTCAAGCTAATGGTTGTAGATTCAACATCAATTTTCATCTTCCTGGATGTCTACATTTTTTTATTTGGAAATATTCCTCAGAGAGCATAAGCTGAGATGTTGGTTGATGTAAATTTACATCCCATTGCGATTGCCTCATGTACAATTCAGTTATCTGTGCACAGCCCTCTACTCCAAACAAAAGAAAAAAAAAATAAGCGAAGTGTTAAGAGTGCAGGACATTCCTTCTGCCATATATGCTCCAAGGGGAGCACGAAGTGGGACACAATTAAACATTAGTCTTCTCCATAGACATTTTTTAAAACATTTATTTATTTTTGAGAGACGGCGAGAGAGCGCACGTGCTCTCATCCCCTTTTCTCCTCATCCCGTTCCTTTCCATGCAGCGCGCCCCCTAAAACAAGCCAGCTATGTCACTGTATGCTCAAGTGTGCAGTGATGATCTGCTTTCATTCTCGAGAAAAGACTTGCTGTGTTACGGTTATTTAGAGACTGGAAATCCACATACTCCATGTGCAGTTTCAGTGGTTTCCAGGGATAATTTTAACTATGCACAATTTCCCATTATAACTGATTTAAAACCTAGCCCTGTTTAAGATGACAATCCACTGTACTTAGTACTTGAATTGTTTGTGGGAGCTTGGGTGGAGCGATGAATTGCTGAACCCCATTTCTGTTCAGTTGCTTTCTCTCTGTTTAATGATTTTACTGCGGCAGAGGCTAGTTTTACACCTCTAGTTTTCTGTTGGGCTCCTCTTCCCCTCCAGGGCCTTGGTATGGCTTTATCTACCCTCTCTTTCTCACCGCATGAGAGAAGAGCTTAATTTATCAAGGAAATGACTGTCGCCCTCCAGCTTTCCCCTTGGTCCTACTTGCCTTCTGGAATGCTCCTGGATGTAGCCATGTTGGGAGTTCTATCGAAAGCTTTACTTCCCCTTTCCTGCTCGCTGATTTTGAGTATGAACTCTCAGTTTATTTTCTTTTTTCTTTTTTTCAAACATTTTCAAACATTGATTCATTTTGGAGAGACCGAGTGCCCGTGGGGGAAGGGCAGAGTGAGAGGGAGACAGAAGCCAAAGCTCTGTCAGCACAGAGCCTGACATGGGGTTTGAACCCATGAGCCGTGAGGTCATGACCTGAGCCGAAGCCAGATGCTCAACCGACTGAGCCACCCAGGCTCCCCTCTCAGTTTATTTTCAGTCGAATAACACCATGTGTCAGCACCAGAAACTGAGAGTTCAGCCCTCATGTCACCATCAGATCAGGGCTGGTTTCATGAGCATGTGACCTATGCATTTGACAGGGTTCCGCACTTAGAAGGTTCAGAGCTTTGCTGTCACCCTCTCGAATATTGAAATAATTTTATTTTTGAGCTTGTGTTTTCGAAGTGAAGTCCCATGGGACCATAGAGCATGCACGTGAGCTGGGAAGTTGGTGGCTGTGGCTCCCGTGTGCAGTCCCGTTCACATGCAACGTGCACAGTCTAAGTGCACAGACTTCCAGTGGACCCGAGATGTGTAGCAGTCAGTGGGAAATCACAGCGCGTATAAGATAAGCATTCACTGAAGCCTCAACCAGTTAAATGGAAAATGATGACTCATCAATAAGCTGAAGGTAGAAGGCGTTAATAGAAAGTGTGAATGTCAGAAATGAAATACAAATAATCGAGTTAGTTTTGTGTATTGCTTCCACTCTTTTGGTGTGAATGAAAACATATTCGTGTATGAGCTGTCACTTGCATTATTTTCTTGAGTTAAACACTTCTGTGTTTTCACCTGTAAATGGCATGGCATGATGTAAAAATGGCTGGTAAAATTTGTGCTACTTTAAAATTGTAGTTTTTTTTTTTTTTCAACTTAAAGACATTAAGTAGAAAATAAAAATGCTATGACAAATTGAGAGAAAGAGAGAGACCATGGAGGAAAGGGGGGAAACACTTCGTAGGACTGTATATATATTTTAGGTTTTCATTTAAATTCTAGTTAGTTAACATATAGTGTAATATTGGTTACAGGAATAGAATTTAGTGACATATGATTGTATATTTAATGGCACTTTAAATAATAGCACATGTTTTGAACAGGAAGCCCCACGTTTATTTTCACTTGGCCCCACAAATCATATAGCCAGCCCTGCAGCAACGTGAGGGTCCCTGAAAACTTTCCTTAGTGGTTACGCAGGAGATTACAGTTATATCTGCATTATTCTCCAGTTATTAATGTATTTCTTTAAAAAAACTGATGCAAATGTGGCAAAATGTGATTATTTGGTATGATTGGCAGGTGAACATTCATGCCATTGTTTTCCACACTTTCCGTATGCTTGAAATATTTCACACAAAAAAACCCCTCATTTGATCAAAGCGACATGTTGAACAGTAACAAGAAATACACAGGAAAAGAAGTAGCATGTAACAAAGGCAACAAGAGAATAAAGTTAGAGAATAACTCCGTGCCCCCTACTCATGGTCAAGTGTCTTACCATGGTGACCTTATGGGCATGAGACTCCAGAGTCAGTTTCAGTATGGTTGACGCCTTGAATGCAGTTACACAATTAGGTGAAGACAGTGTCATCAGGAGGCTCCACACAAAGTCAGTCAGCAAGGACGGCATTAAAGTTTGTCCTACGCTCTGAAACCAAAAGGAGAGCCATGACCTCAGGGCTGACCAACAACAACATAAGAAAGACCGTTGAATTCTATCATCCTGGAGAAGCTCCAGGCCCAGGGGCCAGGTACCGCTACATGGTTTTGGGGGGGGCCTTAGGCATTTTTGCAGTTCTAGCCCTCTTCCTTCACTCAAAAATGTTAAAAATCATATTTCACAAGTGTGGTGATATTGAGATGACTAGAATTCAAGTGGAATTGCATTTATTATTTTTTTCTTCTGATTTTTAAAGCGGCTCAAATATTTTCATCTGGATAAGTCAGCTGTGGGGCCAGGCCAGGAAGAAATGAAAAACTATGAACCGCTTGCAAGAGGCTCAGAGGAGGCTGCCCATCCACTCATTAGCCTAATCATGGCACTCAGGGTCCTGAGTCCAGGGCACTGGATGGAGGACGGAAGGAAGTAGAAGAACTTTCTAGTAAATTCTAATTTTTTTAAATGTTTATTTATTATTGAGAAAGAGAGAGACAGATAGACAGACAGAGCATGAGCAGGGGAGGAGCAAAGAGAGGGGGAGACACAGAATCCGAAGCAGGATCCAGGCTCCGAGCTGTCAGCACACAGCCCGATGCGGGGCTCGAACCCACGAACCGTGAGATCGTGACCCGAGCCAAAGTCGGTCACTCAGCCAACTGAGCCACCCAGGTGCCCCTCTAATAAATTCTAGATGCTTGGTTTCTTCATGTAAATGGATAACTTCATAGTCAACCAGCTCGTGATTTTTGAGGTGTGGGGTGGGTGAGAATAAATGCTTGATTCTGGAAAAACGCACTATCATCTGTGTCTCTTTGGTGAAATGACTCAGTAATTCAAATTCAAATTTAAGGTGCATATTTAAGACATCTATGCAGTATTTTTGACTATGTTATGTAAGGTGTATCACTTCCACATCTCAGCTTCACACAATTCTATCCCCTCGGCCATGGGAGGAGAAGACACTGCTTCACGTATGTACTTTTTAGCAGGAACCAAAAGACTCTCCCACTTCCAGAGATGAGCTAGCCTTGAAGGGCGTCCCCAGCAACTGCGCTGAGCTGTTGGCTCCATGTATGTGGCTAGAGGGCCAGGTATTAGACAGCCCAACCTAGGCTGCAGAGCTGGGTGACCTCGCAAGTGTGTGGATAAGCCCATGTACCTTGAAGAAAGTGAGGGAGTATACAGAGCCCCATAGGTTTCCCCAGGGGTTGGGGTCAGTGTAAAAATTATTTATGCAGTACTGAGGTTTATCACTTCAACTTAAAATTTGTTTTAATAAGTTTTTTATTTTTTAGAGAGAGAGTACAAGCAGGGGAGAGGAGCTGAGGGGGAAAGAGAGAGAGAGAGAGACAGAGAGAGAGAGAGAGAGAGAGACAGAGAGTATTAAGCAGGGTCCACGCTCAGTGCGGCGCCCAATGTGGGGTTCGATCTCACGACTTTGAGATCATGACCTGAGCCCAAATTAAGAGTTGGATGCTTAACCAATGGAACCACCCAGGGACCCCTAATAGGTGTTTTAAAACAAAATCTAAAGCAAGTTATTTTGATGTTTGCTGAGTAAATTATAATACTATTGAAAAGCCTGTTGATTGATGACTCCACTAACTTTGCTGAATAACCAGAGTTCCCCATCTTTAGTGACATATTTATTAATCAAACAAAAGAAGTATAAAACTAGAAAACACCTCATGTGCATGCTATAAGGATTACATAAAAATAATATAAATTGCTATATTCAGGAATATTAGGCATCGTTCTTACTCATTAGAGATGCAAATCATGAAAGCAAACACTCTACATATTATTTACTCTGTGCTTCACTGAACTTTAAAAACATGGAAAAATTTATTAAAAATAGAAACTGTTGAAATCAGTCGCCACTAGGGACTCCTGGGTGGCTCAGTCGGTTAAGCATCCCACTTCCGCTCAGGTCATGATCTCACTCCTGGTGGGTTCAAGCCCTGCGTCAGGCTCTGGGCTGTCTCCCAGTCTCTCTGCCCCTCCCCTGCTTACTCTCTGTCTCTCTCTCAAAAATAAATAAACATAAGAAGAAAGAAAGAAAGAAAGAAAGAAAGAAAGAAAGAAAGAAAGAAAGAAAGAAAGAAAGAAAAAGAGAGAAAGAGAGAGAGAGGGAGGGAGGGAGGGAGGGAAGGAGGAAGGAAGGAAGGAAGGAAGGAAGGAAGGAAGGAAGGAAGGAAGGAAGGAGAAAGAAGTTGTCACTAAAAGTAATAATACACATGAAAGAAAAGCCATTGGATAAAGCAGGGGGTAAGTTACCTGGACAATTTTAGCTCTGTCTCGTTGCAAGACTTTGGGTACAAATTCTGTATCACAGGACGGAGACAGGAGGCAGTGATTTCCATGCTTCTCATACTTTGTAGATTTAGTTTTTTCAATGTCTTCTGTATTGAGAAAAAGAGTTTAAGGTTTTTGTTGATCATCAGTTCCTTCTATGACATTGCTGTTTCCAATTTCTCCTTCCTATCCGATTCTGGAGATATAAAGTGTTCTGAACATTTCTCTCTGCTGACAGTTTGATCGCATCAGATATTATGACAGCACAGACTCAGAGTCTATAAAGTGTTTAAGTGAGGCCTCTGTGAAATATGAATGAAAGACATAGATCATTTTAATAGGTTCAGCAGATATTGAATATATTTCGGCCATCAAATGCATCATTCAGCGCCCTGGAAAAGATGTCGCTAAGGTGGAGGGTTTCTTGATAGGAGACCAGACATGGAGGCATTTTGCAAAGAGCTGGGGAAGTCATATAGCAGGAAAGCCAGGAGCTCTCAGTGAAAGCTTCAGGTGCTGATGTCTTTAGTTCCAGAGAAGGTAACTTGTAACGGTTTTTGGTTTGTTTGTTAACAGCTCCATAGGGATGTAATTGACATCCAGTTTGTCTAAAATGTACAATTTGGTAAGTTTTTATATATGTATATACTCACAAAAACTGCAATAAAAAAATGAAAAAAAAAAACCCAATCATATTCATTGCCTCCACCACACCTGCTCCCCTGTACCCACCCCTGATCCAAAGACATCCACAGTTCTGCTTTCCGTCATTGGCTTTCTGTCAAGTGTGTACTTTCTGATCTTAGATAAGTGGATTCATATAGGATGTACTCTTCTGTTGTGTCGCATGTTGCCCTCAGCGAAATTGTTTTGTGATTCACCCAAGTGGTTATAGGTATAGGTATAGGTATAGGTTATCATTCCCGTTTTACTGATGAATACTATTCCATCGTCTGCTTACCCATTTGCCTATTGATGGACACTTGGGTTGTTTCCAGGGTTTTGGTTTTTCCAAATAAAGGTGCTATCAACATTTGTGTACATGTTTTGCTCTGGGTATCTGCTTTCATTTCTCTTAGCTAAATCCCAAGTTATGGAATGACTGGGTCATTTGGTCGATGTGTGTTTATCTTTTTAGGATAAACGGCCAAATTGTTTGCCAAAGTTGTTATACCATGTCACGCTCCCTCTGGCAACGCGAGAGTCCCAGCTGCTTCACATCTTTAATAACATATGGTATGGTCAGAGTTTCCATTTTAGACATCCTAATGAATATGTAGTGGGATCTCGGGCAGTTTTTAAGCTACACGTCTTTTATGACCAAATATTGAACATCTTTTGATGTGTGTCTTCGCCATCTGTGTCTCTTCGGGGAAATGACTCAGTAATTCAAATTCAAATTTACCATTTTTTAATTTGGTTGTCTGTTTTCTTACAGAGTTTGGAGTGTTCATTTTTAAATTCTGGGTGTGAGCCTTTTGTCAGATATGTAACTTGCAAATATTTTCTCCCAGTCTGTGGCTTATCTGTTCTCTTAGCAGTGTCTTTCAAAGAGCAGAAATACTTAATTTTTCACTTTTAAAATGTATAGGTCATGCTTTTGGTGTTGTGTTTAAGACATCTTTGCCTAACCCAAGGTACAAGGACTTCTTGTTTCATAGTTTTAGTTTTATGGGTCCATTTTGAATTAACTTTTGCATTACATATAAGATATAGACCAGAGTTCTTTTCTTTGGCATAGATACATAACCAATTTTTCCAACACCATTTATCGATGTTTACTCTTTCTCCATTGAATTGCCTTTGACTCTTTATCAAAAATCATTTGACCATATATGTGCGGATCTATTTAAAAACGTTTGCACTTATGTTCTTGAGGAACGTTGGTCTGTAGTTTTTTGTTGTCATGTCTTTATGTGGTTTTGGTGTCTTATGTGGTTTTGGTATCAGAATGTTGCTGGCCTCCTTGAATGATTTGGCGTGTTTCCTCATTCTCACATTTCTGGAAGAATTTGGGTAGGATCGGAATACTTTCTACCTTTAAGTGTTTGCTAGAACATTACAGTCTGGCGTTTTCTTTGTAGGTATTTTTTCATTTAGTTCAAAATGCTTTCAATTTCTACTTTTATTTCTTTTTTTTGACTCATGGGTTACTTAGAAGTGGATTACCTGGTTTCCGAATATTTTGAATTTTCCAGGTATCTTTCTAGTTTTATTTCTAGGTTAATTCCATTTTGGCCAGAGAATCCATTTTGGACGAATTAAAGACTTTATACTTTCTTAAGAGTTGATACATGGCTTGAATGTGGTCTATTTTGGTAAGTTTTCTGTTTTTCCCTTGAGGAGAATGTTCGTTTTTCCATTATTGGTGGAGTGTTCTCTACATATTAATTAGGTCAAGTTGGTTCAAGTCTATATCCTTAAAAATTTTCTGTGTGATTATGAATTATTGAGAAAGAGATACTGAATTCTCTGACTATAATTGTACATCTGCTCCTTGTAGTTCTATCCTTTTTTAAAAAATTATTTTTAGAGAGAGCATGTGCACAAGCGAGTGGGGGCAGAGGGAGAGGAAGGGAAAGTGTCTCAAGCAGCCTCCCTGCTCTGCATGGAGAGTGTTGCGGGGCTCAATCTCATGACCCTGAGGTGGTGACCTGAGCTGAAATCAAGAGTCAGATGCTTAACCGACTGAGCCACCCAGGCGCCCCCTAGCTCTACCCATTTTTGTTTAATGTATTTTAATTTTTATAAATTTTTAATTTTAGGGACATACATGTTTAGCATTGTTGTCTTATTAATTAATTGACCCCTTTATCATTATGAAATGATCCTCTTTTTCCCTGGAAGCATTCTTTGCTCTGAAATATATATTTTTTGATATTGATTCAGCCACTCTAATTTCTTTTTGACTAGTGTTACTGTGTTATCTTCCAACTTTTAACTTTTATTCTATTTATGGCTTTGCATTTAAACTGGGTTTCTCATAGGGCAGCATAGAGTTGAGCCTTGCTTTTTATCCAATCTGATAATCTCCACCTTTTCACTGGAGGTGTTCAGAATATTTACATTTACTCTAGACGGCTTTAAGTCTTCACTATTTGTTTTCTATTTTTCCCATCTGTTCTTTCTATTTTTCCTCTTTTTTGTCTTCTTTTAAAGTAGTTTTTAAAACATTACATCTCAATTTGGCTTACTATATGTACCTCTTGGCTATATTATTTAGGAGGCTGCTTTAAGGTTTATATTACACATCTTTAACTTATCACAGTTTACTTGTTAAGTGACATGTCACACTCTGTTTGCAGGAACCTTAAAAAGTAATCCTACTTCCTCTTTCAAGCCTCTATTGTTGTCATATAGCTTTTACATTATTATTTTTTGCCTTGAACAGTTGATTATCATTTTAAAAGATTAAATAATGAGAAGGGGCACTTGGGTGGGTCAGTCAGTTAAGCATCCGACTTTAGCTCAGATCATGAACTCACAGTTCATGAGTTCGAGCCCCATGTCGGGCTCTGTACTGACAGCTCAGAGCCTGGAGCCCGCTTTGGATTCTGTGTCTCTCTCACTCTCTGCCCCTCTTCCCACTCATGCTCTCTCTCTCTCTCTCTCTCTGTCTCTCAACTAAATAAACATTAAAATTTTTTTTTAAAAATAATGAGGACAGAATATTTACCTACGTAGTTGCAACCCATTACTCTTCATTCCTTTATGCGGACCTAGATTTTCACCTGGATGTTTTTCCTTGAAGGATTTCCTTTAATATTTCTTTTAGTGCAGATCTGCTGGCAATGAATTCTAGCAGCTCTTGTATATCTAAACATGTCTTTATTTCACTTTTGTTTTCAAAAGAATTTTTGCTGGCTAAAGAATTCTAGATTGCCTTTTCCTCCCCCCTGTACATTGAGAGGCTGCTCCATTGTTTATGGCTTTTACTGATAAGAAATTTACTATCATATTTACTTTTGTTCCTGTGAATGAAATGTGTCTTATTTTCTCTGGCCCTCTTGAAAATTACACTGTTAATTTTTGCCAGAGTGTTCTTCACCTCAGATATTATGCTTTTAATCTCCAGATGTTCAACTGAGGTCTTTTAGAAATTTTTCTATGTCTCTGCTTAACATGTTCATCTTTTTCTTGGACTCCTTAAATAATTGGAATACATTATAACAATTGTTTTAACGTCCCTTTCTACGAATTCTATCGTCTGAGTTATTTCTGGGTCAGTTTTGATTCATTTCTCTCCTCATTATGTGCTGTGGTCTGATTCTTTGCAAGTGTAATAATTGTTATTGGACCCTGTGAATTTTAACTTGTTGACTGCTGGAATATTGGTATTCCTAGGAGTAGGTTTGAGCTTCATTCTGATTAACATTCAAAGTATTTGGAGATAACCTGATCTTTTTAGATCTTATTTTTAAGGTCTGTTAAGTGGCACCAAAACACAATTTAGTCTAGAGATCGTTTTTTCCTTCTAATGAAACAAAACTCTTTGGGTACTCTTCCTCATTACTTGTGCATTATGAAGTTTTAAATGTTGGCTTATCGTCATAGGCACTATTCCCAGCCTTTGCGAGTTCATTGGATTTTTCTCCCTAAACATTCTCCCCTGGCCTCAGGTAGTTTCCTTCACATTCGTATTCTTTGTTGTTGTTGTTAAGTTTATTTACTTCTTTTGAGAGAGTGAGCATGAGTGGGGGAGGGGCAGAAAGAGAGGGTGGGGGGAGAGAGAGAGAGAGAGAGAGAGAGAGAGAGAGAGAGAGGATACCAAGCAGGCTCTGTGTTGTCAGTGTGGAGCCCGACACAGGGCTCAAAGCCACGAACTATGAGATCATGACCTGGGCAGAAATCAACTAACTGAGCCACCCATGCATCCTCTCACATGCGTGTTCTGACCACTACATACCTGAATAAGGAGAACCCTGTGCAAATCTCTGGAGCTCTTTGTGCACTCCTCTCTGGCCCTCAGACCTGTGAGCTCTAGCTATCATGACCTCTCTGGATCCCTAATTCTGTCTCTTCTTGGTGACACCATTGGGTTGCAGTCTACAAACTTATTTTAGGTGGTAAGCTCAAGCAACTGTAGACCCCACCTCATTTGAGGCTAAATCTTTTCTCTAAGTTATTTGGAAATAGTATGATACTTTCAGGACTTGCTTTTATGCTTTGTTAGGCAGGCCACAGCAGCATTTACTGCTGGTGGCTAATTTTCCCCCACCCCTGAAGCAAGAATCTGAATATTCCATTTGATGCCCCATTAGAGGGGTAAAATATACCTCCTTTTTAAAAAAGTCCCATTGGTACCATTTCTTCTCTTTCTCCTCTTCTTCCCCACAGCATTCCTGTCCCCAGCATTAACACCCAACACTAATCCAAGTATAGTACTTTATAGATCTTGAAGAACCATGATTGGCATATCTTGATCATTCTAAAAAGATTATGAAAGGCGTGTTAGAAAGTGGAGCTATAGATGTTGGGGCAGGCTTTAGAAATCTACAGACATAGAGCCTTCTTGGGACCCACAAGGAGAAGTTAGGGACAATTTGTAGTACCCCTTAGAAGAGGTGGTAAATCATTCTTACCGTTCTGACACTTTGCAATGCAGAGGAGGTGATGCATGCCCAAGGATGCTTGTTGTGTGATTGAGACGTCATTATGGCAACACAGAAGAGACAGTTCTGCTGCCAGGACACCCAGACATGGAGCATCAACACTTGCCTAATGGGAAAAAACAAGGGAGAAAAATGCATTTTCTGTGCCTAGTCAACATTGAATGTTGGTATCCGATCCTCTAATATCTATATTGGACTAGGGTTAGAGGATGAGCTTCCAAATTTACCAAACCTATGTTCAAATCTGTTACTACCTCAGTTTCCTCCTCTGTGAAACGTAGATAACAAATGCTACCTTGTAATAGTTATCGTGGGGACTATTTACGACAAAAAAGCAAGTTCTTAGCAAAGTGTTTGGAAATAATGGGAACTCAACTAATGTTAGTTTCTATTCTGTAAATCAGGTAGCAATTTTCAGGCAGCACATTCCAAGATTTTGGGGCAGAGGGAGGATATCCAAAAACTGTCATGTGCTCTTGTCTATGTATGACACACTTGAGATGCCTCTGTAAGCCACTGGAGAAATGTAACTTTTCCTCCTGGAGTTGTTCTGATTCTTCCCAAAGAAATTCATTTTTTAAAAATTCAGAGCATTTACTTTTGATGTCAAAGCTACCATCACAACCTTTATGTATTTCTTCCTACAACGTCCTGTGACACAGGCTGTCCAAATAGTTAGATTTTCATCTTGATTGACTAGTCAAGAAGAAAGGAGAGGTGGAAGGGACATTCTGGTTTTGTGAAGGTTTGAGTACCATTACCAATTATTTTTTTAAACAAAGGGGGCTCTGTTCACATGTAGGTTTGGTAAACTAGTAGGTCTTCTTGTTTCTAAGACAGGTGATTATTTTTCTTAAATAGATGTTTCGAGGATTAGAGCAAATTTTGGTGGTAAAAGTTAAAACCAAGTCAACCCTCTGGGAGGATCCCACAGCCTGTTTCTCTTTCTTTCTACTACTCTCATATGTCTGCTTAGCCCTGCCTCTCATGTTGTTTGACCCACCCCTTTCTCTCAATCTTAAACACACACACACACACACACACACACACAGTCATTTCTAAAGAGGAATGTGAAGTGAACTGGGTCATGGGTCAAGGGCATAACTGAACAAGGATACTGGGAACGATGGTCTCAGCAGAAGAAGGAGAGATAATCCTTTACTTCTGTGGATTCTTTGTAAGGCTGGCCTTGGGGTCCCTCTACTCTAGGAGTCCTATGAGTTAGGAGAATCTAGAAGCAGACAGTACAGACATTACACTGGGCTCTAGGGAGACATGTTTTCCTTCCCTGGGTTCTCTTTTCTTTGGAATTGCAGCCCAGGTTTCTTTTTCCATCTAATGGCAAGATTTTAAGAACCACCATCACACTGTGGGACTGAGTGGTACTTCTCTATCGGGCCTGATGGGGGAGTAGTCCTCTCAGCTTAGTTCACAGAAGTTGGGAACCATTTACAAGGGATTGCCCCTAAAGTCTTATTTGCCTCAAATGGCTTTTCTGATTATGCCTCCTCAAGAACTTGTGGATGTGTAATTACCAGGTGTTTTTGTAAATGAAGCTATCAGTGGTCTATCTATTCTGTTTGCCAGGTTGGGTCTGTCTAATTTCTGTCTCTATTGTAGGTGTGGCTGTTTCTAGATTGCATGGCACGTTTGAGGAGGATGGGGAACATGACAGGAGAAAGGCTCTGCACTGTGGAGCACACTGATTATGCCCTTCAGAAGTGTACCAACAACAGCTACACTCTCTCCAACACAAGACTTTGGGAGCTTCCAATACAATATGGCCCTGCTTTTATAGAAAATCTATCCAAGTGCTGAAAGGAAAATAAGCATTAAGATCTGGAGAAAAAAAAAAAAAAAACTTCTCAGAATCCATCCCTAAGCTGGAGTATTTCTGCTCACTTTTCTGACCCTTTCTTACTGGATTCCTTCTTTGTAGATGTGGCCTCTCCAGTTCCTTGTCTTAACAATAATGGTAGTTTAGGTACTAAATTCCATAGGCAACCACTCCTAAGTGTTTTTAGCTGCTTCTTCTGGAGGTCACCTTTTTATCTCTAAATAATGGACTCCCATTTCTGTTCTAATATCAGTTTGGGACATTGCCTATCTATTCCTGCTGTGATAAATTAGGGGTTATCACATCTTTCTGTTTTACCACCATCCTCTCTATATAGCTTGTTACTCATGGCACATTACTATTTGTAGTCCTTCCCTTTTCTGTTTTCATAATATGGCAGTACTTTTATTTCTTGTTTCATAGATACAAATACCTTGTTGATCTTCTGCTTTATGAAGTAAGTGTTTTGGAGCACTTGTATTTCCCTTCAACTTTTTTCTACCATGTCTTCTACTTTCTCACTACTTTTGCCTGTACTTTATCGTGCATTTATTTATTGTGGCAAAAAATATACATAACCTACAATTTACCATTTTAACCCTTTTTAAAGTACCCAATTCAGTAGCATAAATCACATTCACAATGTGGAACAACCACCACCTCTCTCTAGCTCTAAATCTTTTTCATCACCTCAAGTGAAAACCGCTAACCAGTCAGTCTTTATTCTTTGGTAACCACAGTCCCTGTCAACCACAAAGCTGATTTCTGTCTCTGTGGATTTGCCTATTCTGCCATTTCATGTAAATTTCATAGAACACGTAGGCTTTTAGGTCTAATTTCTTTCACTTAGTGTAATGTTTTCCAGTTTTATTAATGTTGCAGTATATATCCGACCTCATTTCTCTTTTTGGTGGAGTAATATTCCATTGTATGAATATACCACATTTTATTTGTCCATTCACTTTGTTGATGGACATTTAGGTTGTTTCCACGTCTTGGCTATTGCGAATTATGCTGCAATGAACATTTGTGTATAAGTTTTTGTTTGACCAGCTCTTTCAAATTCTTTTGGGTATATACCTAGGATTGCTGGGTCATACGGTAATTGTGTATTTAACTTGTTGAAGAACCACTAAACTCTTCCCTGCATTTTTGCTTTTGCATTGTTAAGTTTATAGCATGTGATGGGATTCGATAACTTATTTGAGTTTTCTGTGATTGATCCTAAAAGCTGAAAATCAATAATGTGGTCTTATTATTATGATTAAGTAAAATTGTTTAATGCATAGGCCATTTTTACTTTAATTATATTTTCTTTTGGCATATAAATATGTTTTCTCTACCCTTTTCAAGGCTAAATTCTCACCTGTGACCTGAATTGACTCTTTATTTTGATAATCATGTTTCTCTCTTTATTTATCTTGGGCTGACTCTGGTATTTGGAGGGGTTAATCCAAATGTCTGACAAATCTTGGTTATCTAGTCATACTTACAAATGCAATGCTTCTTGGCAGAATTTATGTATGTGAGCAAGGCTCATCAACAGGTGGGCTTTGCTTTAGAGTGGTTAGGTGGGGACGCTGGAGTTACACTGAAATATTTCTGAACAATCAGGATAATTTTCTCAGGGGATTTTCTAGCCATTTTGAGGAAGAAGTCCTCAAATTTTATCTGCCAGTGGACCCAGGTCCCTGTGGAATATAGTACATGTGTAAAGGGGGATGGAAGGCAATAGAGTCTTCTGTATAAACTTTCAGTGAATCCTTTCAGTTAATGCATGTATTTTCAACCCTGCTTTGCCTCTCACCCTTCGTCATTACTTGGACCTCCAAGCTCCAGCTTCTCCAGAGTTGCATAGGGCAAACTGCTTCCTAAAAAGCTGTACCCCATCCTAATGTTCACGTGCACCTGTCTTTCAGCTTCCTTTGTGAGGCTTTGTCAGTTACCATTTTCTATCTTTTCTATCATCCTGTTGACATCTAGCCCACCTAAAACTTTTTACTAATTTGACAAATTTCATCACTTCCATTTTGTGAGGACTTTAGAGGGAGAGGAGAGAAAGGCATGCAGATAATCTGTTAGCTTTGACTGGAAATCCTCCCCTCATCTTTTATTTATTTATTTATTTATTTATTTATTTATTTATTTATTTTAAAATTTAATTCCAGGTAGTTAATATACAGGGTTGGTTACATTACTTTCAGGTGTACAATGTGATTCAACACTTCCATACATTACCCGGTGTTCATCATCACAAGTGCACTCCTTAATCTCCATCACCTATTTAATCCATGCCTCTCCCCACTTCCCCTTCGGTAACCATCAGTTCATTCTCTACAGTTAAGAGTCTGTTTCTTAGTTTGTCTCTCTCTCTCTTTTTCCCTTTGCCCATTTGTTTTGTTTCTTAAATTCCACATATGATTAAAGTCATATGGCATTTGTCCTCCTCTCACTTCTTCTATTTAGTCTTATACTCTCTAGCTCCATCTATGTCATGGCAAACAGCGTGATTTCGTTCTTTTTTATGGCTGAGCAATATTTCATTGTGTGTGTGTGTGTGTGTGTGTGTGTGTGTGTGTGTATAGATACCACTTCTTTATCCATTCATCAGTTGATGGACATTTAGGCTGCTTCCATATCTTGGCTATGTAAATAATGCTGCTATAAACATAGGGGTGCATGTATCTCTTTGAATTAGTGTTTTTGTATTCTTGGGGTAAATACCTAGTAGTGCAATTTCTGGATCACAGAGCAGTTCTGTTTTTAACTTTTTGAGGGATCTCCATTCTGTTTTTCCACAGTGGTTGCACCAGTTCACATTCCCACCAACAGTGCCAGAGGGTTCCTTCTCCTCCACATCCTTGCCAACATGTGTTGTTTCTTATGTTTTTGATTTAGCCATTCTGAGATGTTGGAGGCGATATCTAATTGTATGAATTTACATTTCACTGATGGTAAGTGATGATGAGGATATTTTCATATGTCTGTTGGCCATCTGGAGGTCTCCTTTGGAGAAATGTCTATTTATGTCTTCTACTCATCTTTAATTGGATTATTTGTTTTTTGGGTGTTGAGTTTTATAAGCTCTTTGTATTTTGGATACTAACTCTTTATCAGATATGTCATTTGCAAATATCTTCTCCCATTCAGTAAGTTGTTATTGTGCATGGTGTAAGAAGGGGTCAGTTTCATTTTTTGCATGTAGCTGTCCAGTTTTTCCAATACCATTTATTAAAGATACTGTTTTTCCCCCACTCAATATTTTTTCCTGCTTTCTTGAAGATTAAGTGACCATGTAAATGTGGGTTTATTTCTGGGTTTTGTATTCTTTTCTATTGATCTATGTATCTGTTTTTGTGCCAGTACCATAATGTTTTGATTACTACCGCTTTGTAATATAAGTTAAAGCTCAACATTGTGATCCCTCCAGCTTTGTTTTTCTCTTTCAAGATTGCTTTGGCCATTTGGGGTCTTTTGTGCTTCTGTACAAATTTTAAGATTCTTTGTTCTAGTTCTGTGAAAAATGCTGGTGGTATTTTGATAGGGATTGCATTAAATCTGTAGATTCCTTTGGGTAGTGTAGACATTTTACCAACACTTGTTCTTCCAATCCATGAACATGGAATGTCTTTCCATTTCTTTGTGTCATCTTCAATTTCTTTCATCAGTGTTCTATAGTTTTCAGAGTACAGGTCTTTCACCTCTTTGGTTAGGTTTATTCCTAGGTATCTTATTATTTTTGGTGCAATTGTAAGTGGGATTGTTAATTTCTCTTGCTGCTGCTTCATTATAGTTGTGTAGAAATGCAAATAGATTTCTGGGTACTGATTTTTTTTTAATTTTTTTTCAATATATGAAGTTTATTGTCAAATTGGTTCCCATACAACATCTGGGTATTGATTTTGTATCCTCTGACTTCACTGAATTCGTGGATCAGTTGTAGCAGTTTTTTGGTAGAGTTTTTAGGTTTTCTCTATACAGTAGCATGTCATCTGCAAGTAGTGAAAAGTTCACTTCTTCCTCATCATTTTGGATGCCTTTTATTTCTTTCTGTTGTCTGGTTGCTGTGGGTAGGACTTACTTCCAGTACTGTGTTGAATAAAAGTGGTGAGAATGGACTTCTTCCTGACCTTAAGGGAAAAGCTCTCATTTTCCCCCTATTAAAGATAATGTTAGCTGCGCGTTTTTAATACATGGCCTTTATTATGTTGAGATATGTTCCCTCTAGATGTACCTTGTTGAGGGTTTTTGTCATGAATGGACATTTTACCTTGTCGAATGCTTTTTCTGCATCTATTGAAATGATCATATGGTTCTTATCCTTTCTCTTACTGATGTGATGTATTACACTGATTAATCTGCAAATATTGAAACATTTGCATCCTGAGAATAAGTCCCACTGGATTGTAGTGAATAATTTTTTTTAATGTATTGGTGAATTCAGTTTGCTAATATTTTGTTGAATATTTTTGGATCTATGTTCACCAGAGATATTGGCCTGTAGTTCTCTTATTTTGTGGTTATATTTACCTCGTTTGGGTATCAGGTTAATGCTGGTCTCATAGAATGAATTTGGAAGTTTTCCTTTCTCTTTTATATTTTGGAATAGTTTGTGAAGAACAGGTATTAACTTGTATTTAAATGTTTTATAGAATTTGTTTATGAAGCCATCTGGCCCTGGCCCTTCATTTTTTGGGAGTTTTTTGATTACTGATTTCATTTCTTTGCTGGCTATTGATCTGTTCAAAGTATCTATTTCTTCCTGTTTCAGTTTTGGAAGTTTATATATTTCTAGGAATTTATTCATTTCTTCTAGGTTGTCCAATTTGTTGGCATATAGTTTTTAATAATATTCTACTATAATTGTTTGTTTTTCTGTGGTGTTGGTTGTTAGTTCTCTCTCATTTGTGATTTTATTTATTTCAGTCTTTTTACTTTTTTTCATGATAAGCCTGGCTAGAGGCCTGTCAATTCTATTGACCTTTTCAAAGAACCTGCTCCTGGCTTCATTGATTTATTCTACAGTGTGTGTGTTTTTGTTTCTACATTTTATTACTTATTATTCTATATTCATTTATTCCTGCTCTAATCTTTATTATTTCTTCCTTCTGCTGGTCTTAGGTTTTGTTTCTTGTTCCTTTTTCTAGCTCATTTAGGTGTAAGGTTAGGTTGTATATTTGAGGTAGGTATGTATTTCTATAAATTTCCTTCTTTTTTTTTAAATTTTTTTAACGTTTTTATTTATTTTTGAGACAGAAAGAGACAGAGCATGAACGGGGGAGGGTCAGAGAGAGGGAGACACAGAATGTGAAACAGGCTCCAGGCTCTGAGCTGTCAGCACAGAGCCCGAGTCGGGGCTCGAACTCATGGACCGCTAAATCATGACCTGAGCCGAAGTCGGCCGCTCAACCGACTGAGCCACCCAGGCGCCCCTAAATTTCCTTCTTAAAACTGCTTTTGCTGTATCTCAAAGGTTTTGAACCACTGTGTTTTCATTTTTATTTGTTTCCGTGTAATTTTTTATTTCCTCTTGTATTTCCTGGTTGACCCATTCATTGTTTAGCTGCATGTTATTGAACTTCCGTATGTTTGTGGTCTTTCTAGAATTTTCTTGTAGTTGATTTCTAGTTTCACGTGTGATGGTCAGAAAAGATCATCTTTTTTGCATTTGTTGAGACTTTTTTCCTGGCCTCATAGGTGATCTATTCTGGAGAATATTCCATGTGTACTTGAAAAGAAAGTGTATTCTGCACTTCTAGGATGGAGTGCTCTGAATATATGTTAAATCCATATAGTCAAGTGTGTCATTCAAAACTACTGTGTTCTTATTGATTTTCTATTTGGATGATCTCTCCATTAATTTAAGTGGGGGTGTTAAAGTCTTTTATTGTTATTGTATCACTTTCAACTAATTCCTTTATGTTTGTTATTGTTTTATGTATTTGAGTGGTCTCATGTTGGGTGCATAAATATTTATAATTGTTGTACCATCTTGTTGAATTGTCCCTTTTATTATTTTATAGTGCCTTTCTTTGTCTCTTATTACAGTCTGTTTTAAAGTCTAGTTTGTGTGATCTAAGTTTTGATACTCTTTCTTTTGACATCCATTTGCATGATAAAAGTTTTTCCATCCCTTTGCTTTCAATCTGCACGTGTCTTTAGGACTGAAATGAGTCTCTTGTCTTTTGTCCAATTTGTCACCCTATGTCTTTTGATTAGAGCACTTAGCCTATTTCCATTCAAAGTAATTATTGATAGATATGTATTTTCTCTGATCCTTTCTTGTCTTTCTTTTGTAGTTGGCTCATTTTCTTTAGTGATATATTTGGAATTCTTTCTCTTTATTCTTTGCATGTTTATCAGTGGTTTTTGATATATGGTTGCCATTAGTTTGTATATAACCTCTTCTGCATGTCACAGTCTATATTAAGTTGATGGTCACTTAAGTTTGAACCCATTCTTTTCTCCTCACCTCCCCACGTTTTAGTCATATGTTGTCATATTTTGCATCTTTTTATTTTGTGACTTGACTGACTTTTTTTTTTTTTTTTTTTTACAGAAATAGTTCTTTTTACTGCTTTTGTGTTTTCTACCTTCGTATTGTCAGTTTTGGTCTTTGCTTTCCACTCACAGAGTCCCCTTTAGTATTTCTTGCAGGGCTGGTTTAGTGGTCATGAACTCTTAGTTTTTGTTTGTCGGGGAAACTGTTTATCTCTCCTTCGATTTTGAATGACAGCCTTGCTGGACAGAGTTTTCTTGGCTTCAGATTTTTCTCATGCAGCACTTTGAATATATCATGAACGACGGCCTGCCAAGTTTCTGTTGAAAAATCTCCTTCTGGCCTCATGGGTTTTCCCTTGTAACTGACTGATGCTTTTTCTCTTGCTATTTAAAACATTTTTTTCTTTATCACTATATTTTGCCATTTTAATTTTGATATATCTTGGTGTGGATCTGCTTTTGTTGATTTTGTTGGGGAATCTCTGTGCTCCCTGGATCTGGATGTCTGTTTCCTTCTCCCCAAATTAGGGAAGTTTTCAGCTATTATTTCTTCAAATAAATTTTCTCCCCACTTTTTTCTCTCTTTTCTTCTACTGGGACCCCTACAATATGAATGTTATTATGTTTGATGGAGTCACTGAGTTCTCTAAGTCTATTCTTGTTTTGCATAATTCTTTTTTTCTTTTTTCAGTGTGATTGCTTTCCATTACTCTGTCTTCCAGGTCATTGATTCATTACTCTGCTTCTTCCAGTCTGCTATTCATTCCCTCAAGCATGTCTCTGATTTTATTTATTCAGCCCTCTATCTATGCTATGTAATTCTTTATCATGTGTTAATGGTCTCACTGATGCCTTCCACTCTCTCTTCAAGTCCAGCAAGTATCTTTATGATCACTACTTTAAATTTTCTATCAAGCATGTTATTTATATATTTTTTACTTAGATCTGCCTGTAACCTTGTCCTGTTCTTTCACTTGGGACAAATTCCTCTGTCTTCTCATTTTGTCTAACTCTTCTGTGCCTGCTTCTCTGTGTCAGAACAGTCAGCTATGTCTCCTGTTCTTGAAAGTAATGGCCTTATGAAGAAGAGGTCCTTAGTGCCCTATAATGTAAGCTCCCTTATTCCCCAGGGCTTGTCACTTCAGGGAGTATCTTCAATGTGTGCTGTGTGTGCTCTGCTGTTGTGTCCTGGCCACTTTATCCTGCAGCTCAATTGTCTGTCTCTCTGCCTATTGTGGGAAGTGTTTGGTCCTTGGCTCGAATGTGACAAGTTTTAACTAGGTGTGCTCTGGTCCGCTTGTGAGATGATACCCATTGCCACCTCTACCAGAACTGAAGCCCTGCAAAACTCTTGGGACAGGAGACTCAACGTGGGCAGGGGTTTGGGCCAGCCAGTTTTCTCGGAAAAGGCACCTGCTGAGCTGGGACCAAGCAAGCATGATTGGGAAGGGTGATTCTGCTGGAGCATGGTGGCGGGCAGCGGGGGGGGGGGGGGGGGGGGTCGGGGCTTCATGTAAGCAAGTTAGGTAGTGATTGCCCTGTCCTGGTTGCTGCACATGGTTCTGTGTTAATGCTGAGGGGAAGGAGAAGGAAACGACATCTGCCAGTTCCTTTGTTCATGGAGGGGGGTTTCTGCATGAATGTTGCCTTTCTGGGGCACACTCAGAGAAGAGCAAATAACCTCCTCACTGTGTGCTCCAAGTGCTTTTCATATCACTGTTTCCATGCTGTATGTCCATAGGCTGCCTGTTTGCTTTCCCTCTAAGAGCAGCACAATGTCCTCTAAGCTCTTCTAGAGCCAAGTCTGCTGACCTTTAAAGCTCCAGGCTTTAAGCCCCAGTGATTGCAAGAACTCATGAAATTTGGCTCCTCCCACTTTCCAAGCCAATTGCCATGGGGATTCATCTTCCCACAGTGCTACCCACTGTGCTAGTCTGTCCCTTGCCCTTCTCTTTGCCCACATCTCCCTCCCTACCACAGAATTCATGATTTGTTTTTTTCCCAAATGGTGTGTCCACACTTCCTACCATCTTTAATTTGGGGTCTTCTGGACTCTTCTCTACTTTTAGTTGTGGAGTTTATTCTGCCAGTCTTCAGGTTGATTTCTAGGGTACTTAAGATGATTTGATAGTCACCTACTTGTATGTGTTGGACAAGGCAAGCCTAGGGTCCTCCTACTCCACCTCCATCTTCTTCCCTAAATCCCACCCGTCTTCTTTTGGTGGGGGGGATTCCCACTCATCTAATTATTATTATTATTATTATTATTATTGCTGCTAAAAGCTTTATCGTTTACATTTGGCCCATAGCTTGGGAGAGGGCTGCAGGGTGGTTAAAAAGCTGCCTAGTGGCTGCAGGAAGAGGCTCAGGCACAAGCCCTCGCACCAGGGGGATGCCAGAGGGGCCCCTCAAAAAGGCTGCTGGGCTCCAGAAGCTCTTACTTATGCTTGGGGGTGAGGCTTTTTAAGAGATACTCATTCAGCCCAGCCTGGGGGTCAGCCAGCCTATGGAGGTTTGTCAGGGGGTCACCCATCTTCTTGATGACTTCTACTGCTTCATCAAGGAAATGATTCTCTGGCAAGTCACAGAGATGGGGGTCTGCATGGGCACAACCCAGGGCATGCAGACCCAAAAGGGGCTGGTTCAGGCTCTTCTCCAGAACCAGGGCAGCTTCCATGGAATCCAGGGTTTTACCCCCACTCATCTTGATATGACTTCTGCATGTTCTAGAAAAGGGCATGGCTGCCACACTGGTTTTGCATCTTCAAGAGACGCTCAGTGCCCTCCCACTTCTCCTCAGCCAATTCTTGAAAGAAGTGGCTTATGCCTTTAGCGCCACATCCTCATGGCCAAAATAGAAGCCCAGAGAAGGGTATGTGTAAGAGGCCCACAGATGTCTGTTGACCAGGCAGTTGACAGCGGCCTCCACCTCTGTGGAATAATTCTGACGAATCTGGGTGCTCGTGGTTGATCGGTAATAAGGAGTTAAGCTCAAAATAGGGTATCGGCTGGTCCTGGAGGCAGAGGGTGGCCAAGAAGATGGCTCCAAAGGTTGCAACTGGAAAAAAGTTTGGAGAGTGGTCGGAGGCTGATAGAAGGGGCGCCCCTGAAGTCTGTTCCATCCAAACACTGTTGAAGCAAGAGAAAGATTGGCAGGACCACTGGTGCGCTGCCCCACCCATCTCTCAAATGCTGAAAGACTGTGCCAAAAGAACAAACCCAGGAAAAGCCTTTCTGTTAATGATATAAGATGACACGATTAGCTCACGTTTCTTTGCCTGTTCGAAAATTGAATAGTTTAATTGAAGGGACAAATACTCTCTGAGTGTGGAAGTTCTTCACCCTGATAGGCACATAGGTCATATAAGGAGAATTACTGCATGAAAGAGTATTTTTGATAGAATATAAATGGTAGTTTGGATTATTTAATAATACAAGGGCCACTGAGATTCTGGAAGGTGTAGAATAGGGTAATTTATTTTTTTATGTTTATTTATTTATTTTTGAGAGAGAGAGAGCGAGCGCCCACAAGTCGGGGAGGGGCAGGGAGAGAGACACAGAATGTGAAGCAGGCTCCAGGCTCAGCACTATCGAGTGCAGAGCCCGAAGCTGGACTCAAACTCATGAAGCATGAGATCATGACCTGAGCCGAAGACAGACGCTTAACCAACTGAGCCACCCAGGCGCCCCAGGATACAGTAATTTATGAAAAAAAAAAAAGTCTTTCCAGTGAACGGACAGCACGTGAGCACAGAATAGGTAGTTACATATAATTAGAGAAGGGCAAAGCAGATCTTCACTGATTATCTACAATGTGTCAGACATACAGATACAGAGACAAGGCCTGGGGGAAGCCTAGTTTTTAATTTAATAATGCATTCATCTGTTTTATTTCATATATTTGTCCTCTCTCCCCCATTAATTTCACTGACTTAACCATGTTTAGAGGACATTATCATAAAGAGAAAGTTAACCTAATAAAGTTTTATGCCTGCTTGACTATGACGAACTGGTTGATGCTAGCTTTGCTTCTATGTTCTGGAAAATGCTGGTGTGCTTCCACCTGCTGGTCCTTAGTGAACATTGCAGAACAAAGTAATCCGTTACCCTATTTGACTTCTCAAATCTCAGTTGTAAGTAGGGACACCCAATTTATGACAGGCTTCTGCGCACATGTGAATTTACAGATTTATTTTTTTTAACAGTTGAGGGATGAGATGTGTGTAGGGGACAATGAACTTCATGAACATAATCAAAATTGAGAAGAGGTGATAGATGACAAAACTCCAAAATGTCATACCTGCTACCTGAGTGGAACTCACTAGAATATAAATGAACAAGTATATGTATACTGAATACAAATGCAAAAGCAGACAGCCGCTCATGAATAGATCTCGGTCAGACAGTCGCCATCAAAGACTTGCTGAGTGCATGAAACATTTAGAAACTGTTCAGAAAACAGGCTGGATTTGCGATCTGCACTTAATCTCAAGCCTTGCTGCAAAATTTTGAATGACTAGCCTTTCAGACATATGAACGGACAGCCGAGCCATTTTAGAAATAGAAGGCTGCCTTCCCTGGCCAGGCAACCAGAAGATTGAAGCAAATCACTCCCTCTCTCTTTTGAAATAGAGAATTAGCTGATGCAAAGAACATCCTGGACTGCATTTCCTCCTGTAAGTAGATTACATTACCTTCCAAAGCTGATTTTAAACAAAACAGTAAAAATTCAGATATATTGTAAAGTGTATCTAGGCTTTTTGTCTCAATATGTCTAGAAGCTCTCTGTATAAGAGGTAGAAAATGGGTACGTGAAGGTGTCATCACGAATGTATGTTTCTGGCCCCCTTTATTCTGAACTCCTGAATGATTCAAACAATCAGATGAGCAATTAGAAGGCTTATGTTTAAAAATCACAGTTAAGAATGAGTTGCAAAACAGAGACTGGATACACAGTATCCAAAAGGGAGAGAAATGTTCATAGACGGCAAGGATTTTTAGAAGGCAAGGAATGATGTTATTAAAAATACAGAAAACCCCAGTACATACTGGCAATTATGAGATGCCTGTTTGCTTTCCAGCTGAAAGGCAACCGTTAGAAAGTCCAATAACATCCCAGTGTTGGTGAAGGTGTGGGCAAATGATTACTCTAATATCCACAGGAATACAAACCGGAGGATAATTTTGTAATGCTAAAACTGTAACCTATCCATACTCTTTGATCTATTATCTTTCTAAGCATTTCTAAGTGAACAAGCACTTGAAAAAAGATAACCATTTGTATATTGTTTGAAGTAGAAAAAAAAAACCCAAATATACCCGAATTTCCATCTATAGTTAAATTACAATACATCAAAACTACGGGGATATATGCTTTGGCTGAAAGAATGAGATACACTTACATACATTGCCATGAAAATATCTGAGGGACATATTGTTCGGTGAAAAAATCGAGTTGCAGAGCCATGTAAAATCACGCAGGATATTGACTCTTTTCTCAGTATCCCAACCTGCCCGCATGTTCATACCAAGCAGGCATTTAGAACTCTCCAGCCTCAAGACTTGGAAGGCAGCACTACAGAGACTCGGCCTTCAGGAGCGGGTGGCGTAATTGCACTGTCACTTACGTATCCCCTGACTTTCCTGGAGGCAAAGCTCAGCACCCTGCTGATGACCACTATGGCTCTCTCCTGCAGGTATGAACTGTCTTCATTCATCCACATGGCCATGTCCTGTGGAAAACACAAGAATCATCCTAGAGCGTGGTGTTTCCATTTCTACATGTCCCCTCCTTTTAGTCTCCGTCTCCACCATGTCAAGGGTCCCCGGGGGGCTCCTGATTATGTCACATCTAACCTACATTGCTCTCAAAAAGACGGACAGGACAACCGGCTAGTTGTATGCTACAAGCTATCTAGCACACTTCATCTATTGTAGCAACTATACCTGGGTAGCATGTTACTAATGTATTTGTTTTCTATTTACTATGATATTTTTTATTTAAATTCTAGTTAGTTAACATATAGTGTAGCATTGGTTTCAGGAGTGGAATTTAGTAATTCACCACTTACATGTACCACCCCGTGCTCATCCCAGTAAGTGTCTTCCTTAATGCCCATCACCCATTTAGCCCATCCCCCCCACCCACCTCCCCTCCAGCATGGGTTGTATGTTACTTAATTCTATCCAACTGAGTCTTTACTAATGTGCAATCTAACGGTCGCTTTGTCAGTCATCATAAAGAGCTTAACATGAGGCTGTGATGGGATTATCCGCTGCTTCTCCTCTTTTTCTTTCAAAGTACTATCCTCTCTCTTTAATCACAGGATCTGACTTTCTATTTTAAAAGAGACTTGAAATGTCATCTGATCCTGAAATGTCATTTTACTCCAGAATTTCCTCTGCAGATTCGACACTCAGTTATTTTCTGGCTCATGGGTGCAGAAAATATTCCTGGAGGCAGCTCGGTTAGAAGGTTCTTGCTAATTTTGATTCAACTCCATCTTGCTGTAACTTCTATTTGTTCTAAATCTCCAGATGCAGGGACATATTTACAAGCTTGGGAAGGGAAGAAGACTGCCTATGCCTCACATGCCAGCTACCATCAACAGATTTCTTAAGGCACTCTGCTGGAGTCCATGGAATTTATGCTAAATGTCCTCCTTTCACTGGCTCCTATTGTATAAAACTGGTCTGAAGTCCATTTCCCAGGGCAGAAGAGTCTAAATCCCTGGAGGTCAGTCTCTGCCTTTTCTACGTGTGGGCTTTCAGCTTTCTGAGGATCAAGAGAGTTTCTAGACATGGAAGGTCTAAGAGCAACATGGTTAAGTACTAGGTTACCAAGTTCGAGTAGCTCCCCCATTCATGAGCATTGTACATACTATTCCTCCTCTCTCTGCTTCCATTTCCTTATCTGCATAATGGGTGGGTGGGTGGGGGGAATGATGGTAACTTCCTCATAGGTTTATTGCAAGGATTAAATGAAATAACCCATATATGAAGTACTCAGCTTAGTGCCTGATGTAGAACAAATGCTCAATAAACAATGGTTTATTGGTTGAAAGAGCATGCATGGGGAAATAGTTGTAAGAATGGAATAATCACAACTACTTTGAAGGGCTGTGAGGTGAAATTTTTAAAGTACACAGAAAATATTTGGCTTAAATTAGGCACAAAGGAACTCTGTAGATTTTATTTTTCCTCACATTCCTTCTTGTCTTCATAAATACCAATTCTGCCTCTTGACGTGAACGTATTTTATAGTTTGCACAGACTCATAATGCTCCTGGTAGAATAAGTCACTCTGGTTCCCCAGTATTTTCGGACAGGTTCCCCTGATGCCGTCTTGCTAGAAATGCACAGCTAAAGGTCGTCAGATATCCTGAGCAGTCTCCTGTCTCTGACTGAGATGTTAAAAACAGTGAAGTCTTGATGTAAGTGGGGTTTGGCGCAGCTGTTACACCTTCCTCTGTTAGTTATCATGGTGTCCATGAGGATGGGATGCTCATGGGATTCTCCAGTCCCAGGGCTGTGGGGGAACAAGCAATCATACAGACACTATCGAAGTATGATTTAATGTCGCACGGACCTGAAGGTGATTTAGGCCAGTCACCCTCTCCTCTCTGTTAACCCATATTGGATTCACTTTTACATTGCCACATAACACTTGTCTTAAGTGTCTGGTGGTGCCATTCTCCCCAAATTGCATTCTTAAACGTGTGTCTCTGTAATCCAAATAAAGGGAAGTGATTTCATTTGGGGCGTATTTTACACCTTCGGAGGGAAAAAAAATCAGCCACCAAATACCTGAAGAAGATGCAAATATGACAAAAGGGAAATGATTAGTGAAATACAGTGAGCTCTTTTAGATTTCAGACCAGAGAACAAAGTGCTTGCTTTCCCTTTACCTTTAAGATTTGCAGTTTGTAGAGGTCTTTAGACACTAAGATGAGAAGAGTGTCTTCATACATGTTTAAAATATTTTGATACAAATTCTGAAAAACAAAAATATTGCACAAACAGTCGGCCAGATAAAATTAGATGTAATTGTACTCCACGTCTATAGTTTTGTGTCCCGGGGTCCTGAGTTATCCCCATACGCTGAAGGCAAGAAAGGGACCAGGTGGCTATAGAGATGGGACCTCACTTAGTACAATGTGCCGTGAACCGCTCCCCCATCTTACAAGGCAGGTGCACTGTGTAGCTGTGCTGAGGAAATGGAGACCAGAGGTGTTGTTGACCTTACTGTAGGGCTCTTCCTCTCTCCACCTTTCTTTGCTCCTCTTTTCTTCTTTGCAGCCTTGGCCCATAAACTCTGTCCTTGCTAAAACAATTAACCTAAACTCTCCTCACTCATTTGTTCTCATAACTCCTATGCGATCCATTACATCCCAAGGATTGTGGAATTCACAAGGAGTCCAGAGGCACTGGAATGGACTGTTCATTATATCTCAAAAGAGTGAAGGAGGTAGCAAAGGGCATTTGGTGCAAGGGCATTTGTCAGGATTGCTGTGGCGCATAACAGTGCCTCTTCATAACTGAAGCGGAGACTTACCTCTATGTCCTCTTTGTCATCTTCACTGTTCCCCATTTGCCTCACTTTCTCAAGACTTGGAATAGAAAATACCTTTTTAAAGGATGACTCTATTATCTTCAGTTGGGATTCAAATTGCAGTGAGGGATCTACAAAGCTAATGAGAAAAAAGGTACAATTATTCAACAGAGAAGATAACAAATGCAACCTAACTTTGGTGGCTCGTCCTTGGGTCAGAGAGAACGTGCTAGAAAATGAGACCCAGCTCCTGGCTTTATATAACATGTGGACTTTTAAATATTCCCATAAAAATGACAATGGCACTGTAAATATAAAGGAATGAATTTCTTTGTAAAAAATCATCTGTAATCAGTTATTTAGAAACCAGAATATATTTCTCCATAGACATAATAATGTAAAGAGTGGTTATATTTCCAGGCAAGCCCACAAAGCCATGCTGAGCTTTAGTTGAAATGTATTACTGCTACATTTTCTCTAAACCACCATACAACGTTGCTCACATTTAATATTTCTGATACTATGGGGTTGCATCCCTCCAGTTATTGGCAAAAGAAACCTGCCCATCAGCAGTTAGAAAGATCAATTATGACATAATTGTTATTCCTTTGATATATGTGATGTGGATAACAGTCCTTCCTGATTTTTTGGGAGGTGAAAATGTTTTCTTATTTTTTTGAAAAGATGGTGATATTGATCGTAAGGCAGGAAATTTTGTGCTGGACTCGGAATATCTTTTCTCTACTGGACAGGAAAATTGAAATATCTAATACCCACTGTTTGAAATGGAAACTCTTAGAATATATTAGATCATTTTCAAATCTTGGGAAGATTAATTTGACTTCTTTATGGTTTATGGATGATCACACTCTGAACAGACTCCCAACAAACAAAAGCTCAGGACCAGATGGCTTCACAGTATATTCTACCAAACATTTAAAGAAGAGCTAATAACAATTCTTCTCAAATTTAACAAAAAAAAAAAAAAATAGAAGAGGAAGGCAAACTTCCAAATTCATTCTATGAGGCCAGCATTATCCTGCTACAAAACCAGATAAAGACACCACACACACAAAAAAAGAGAACTACAGGCCAATATCTCTGGTGAACATAGATCCAAAATCCTCAACAAAATACTAGCAAATGGAATCCAACAATACATTAAAAATATCATTTATCACAATCAAGTAGGATTTATTCCCTAAATGCAAAGTGCTGTTCAATATCTGCAAAGCAATTAACATGATACATCACGTCAATCAGAGACAGGATAAAAACTATATTGATTGTTTTAATAGATGCAGAAAAAGCATCTGACAAAGTATAACATCAATTCATGATAAAAACCCTCAACAAAGTACATCTAGAGGGAACATATCTCCACATAATAAAGGCCATGTATTAAAAACCCGTAGCTAACATCTTTAATGGCAGAAAAACTGAGAGCTTTTCCTTTAAGTTCAGGAAGAAGTCCATTCTCACCACGTTTATTCAACACAGTACTGGAAGTAAGTCCTACCCACAGCAACCAGACAACAGAAAGAAATAAAAGGCATCCAAAATGATGAGGAAGAAGTGAACTTTTCACTACTTGCAGATGACATGCTACTATATAGAGAAAACCTAAAAACTCTACCAAAAAACTGCTACAACTGATCCACAAATTCAGTGAAGTCAGAGGATACAAAACCAATACCCAGAAATCTTTGCATTTCTACACAACTATAATGAAGCAGCAGAAAGAGAAATTAACAATCCCACTTACAATTGCACCAAAAATACTAAGATACCTAGGAATAAACCTAACCAAAGAGGTGAAAGACCTGTACTCTGAAAACTATAGAACACTGATGAAAGAAATTGAAGATGACACAAAGAAATGGAAAGACATTCCATGTTCATGGATTGGAAGAACAAGTGTTGGTAAAATGTCTACACTACCCAAAGGAATCTACAGATTTAATGCAATCCCTATCAAAATACCACCAGCATTTTTCACAGAACTAGAACAAAGAATCTTAAAATTTGTACAGAGGCACAAAAGACCCCAAATGGCCAAAGCAATCTTGAAAGAGAAAAACAAAGCTGGAGGGATCACAATGTTGGGCTTCAACTTATATTACAAGGCAGTAGTAATCAAAATATTATGGTACTGGCACAAAATAGACATATAGATCAATAGGACAGAATAGAAACCCCAGAAATAAACCCACAATTACATGGTAAATTAATCTTCAAGAAAGCAGGAAAGAATATCGAGTGGGAAAAAGGCAGTCTCTCCTAAAATGGTATTGGAAAAACTGGCTACATGCAAAAGAATGAAACTGCTCGCTTTCATACACAATACACAATAATAAAGTCAAGGTGGATTAAGTATATAAGTGTGAGACCTGAAACCATAAAAATCCTGCAAGAGAACACAGGCACTAATTTCTGACTTTGGCCATAACATATTTGTAGATAGGTCTCTTGAGGCAAGGAAACAAAAGCAAAAATAGACTATTGGAACTACATCAAAATAAAAAGCTTCTGCACAGAAAAGGAAACAACAAACAAAACTAAAAGACAACCTACTGATTGAGAGGATATATTTGCAAATGACATGTTCAATATAGGTTTAGTATCCAAGATATATAAAGAATTCAGGAAATTCAACACCCAAAAAACAAATAATCCAATTTAAAAATGGGCAGAAGACATGAATAGACATTTCTCCCCAGAGGCCATCCAGCCAACAGACACAGGAAAAGATGCTCCTCATCACTCATCATCAGGGAAATTCAAATCAAAACCACAATGAAATATCACTTCCCACCTGTCAGAATGGCTAGAGTCAACAATACAAGAAACAACAGGTTTGGGCAAAGATGTGGAGAAAAAGGAACCCTCTTGCGTTGTTGGTGGGAATGTAAAATGGTACAGCCATTGTGGAAGAAAATATGGAGGTCTTTCAGAACATGAACAATAGAACTACCCTACAATCCAGTAATTGTGCTACTGGGTATTTACCCAAAGAATATGAAAACACTAATTTAAAAGGATATATGCACCCCTATGTTTATAGCAGCACTGTTTACAATAGCCAAATTATGGGAGCAGCCTAAATGTCCATCCATAGATGAATGGATAGAGAAGTGTGCGCGCGTGCGCGCACACACACACACACACACACACACACACACACTAGAATATTATTCAGTCATGAAAAGAATGAAATCTTATCATTTGCAACAACACAAATTGATCTAGAGAATATAATGCTGAGCAAAATAAGCTGGTCAGAGAAAGACAAATGTCATATGATTTCACTCATATGTGGATTTAGGAAAAAAAACACAAATGTACAAAGGGGAAAAAAAAAGAGGCAAATGAATAAACAGACTCTTAACTGGAGTCTGGTAGCAGATGGTTACCAGAAGGGAAGGAGGTCAGGGGAATGGATGAAATAGGTGAAGGAGATTAACATTATACTTATCTTGCTGAGCACTGACTAATAATATATGGAACTGGTGAATCACTTACTATATTGTATGCCTGAAACTAATAAACACTAAATGTTAACTACACTGGAATTAAAATAAGAAAAAATTAACCAATTTCATGAGCATAAAATTAAAGTTTTTAGAATAAGAGTTTTTTCAAAACGATAAAATAATTTTGAAATGCTACCAATTATGGTTTATCATTGGAAGGTAAGGGTGGTCCAATGTCTTAAAAACTATTGATTAGCACATGCCTATTAATAGATTAAATTAAAAAAATCATGCTTTAGTCAATCTTGGAAAAGGAATAAATATCAACATCATATTCTAAGGAAAAAGATCTGTAAAATAATTTCTCGAAAGGTTTTATTTAAACCAAGATCCACCATTTTGCTAATTGAGAAGTAGTGTAAGAGTTTTTATTAAAAACAGGAACAACATAAGGTTTCAATTTCCAATTTAAAATATTATGTCAGAGTTTGCTGTATTTCGAATAAGGCATGGTCTAATAAAAATAGTTCAGCGAGCTCAATCAAACACAGGATAAATATACCCCCCTAAAAATCCCATATGCATCCCAGTATATCAGAAATTGCTGTTCAAACAAAATGGGGGGTAAACCCTGAAATATAGTATAACTAAGAAGCTAGTCTAGTAATGTGCAGAATCTATGTCAAAAATACCTCAAACTTTAAAAAAAAATTTAATGTTAATTTATTTTTGAGAGAGAGACAGAGACAGAGCGTGAGCGGGGGGGGGGGGGGGGAGAATGGGGAAGAGAGAGGGGGAGACACAGAATCTGAAGGAGGCCCCAGGCTCTGAGCTGTCAGCACAGAGCTCAACCTGGGGCTTGAACCCACAAACCGTGAAATCTGACCTGAGCCGAAGTCGTATGCTTAACTGACTGAGCCACCCAGGCACCCCAAAGATACAATCAACTTTTAAGAAAGAACATAAAACAGAACTTGAATAATTAGAAATATATATTTATAAAGAGGAAGATCATTTATAAATGTCACTTAATCTCAAATCGTTTTACAAACTCTGAAAATGCAATTAAAATTTCAGGACATTTTCACCAGAAGTTGACAAAATAATACAGAGAGGGGCGCCTGGGTGGCTCAGTGGGTTGGGCGTCCAACTTCAGCTCACAGTTTGTGAGTTTGAGCCCTGTGTCGGGCTCTGTGCTGGCAGCTCAGAGCCTGGAGCCTGCTTCAGATTCTGTGTCCATCTCTCTGCCCCTCCCTTGCTCATGCTCTGCCTCAGTCTGTCTGTCTCTCTCTCAAATATGAAAAATAAAAAAATAAATAAATGGGGGCGCCTGGGTGGCTCAGTCGGTTAAGCATCTGACTTCAGCTCAGGCCATGGTCTCGCGGTATGTGAGTTCGAGCCCCGCGTTGGGCTCTGTGCTGACTGCTCAGAGCCTGGAGCCTGTTTCAGATTCTGTGTCTCCCTCTCTCTCTGACCCTCCCCCGTTCATGCTCTGTCTCTCTTTGTCTCAAAAATAAATAAATGTTAAAAAAAAAATTAAAAAAAAATAAATAAATGAAGGAAGTAATACAGAGAAACATCTAACACACTCACCTCAGTTTTCCCAAACGGTAACATTCTCCAAAGACTTTAGTATATCACCATCAGAGTACTGATATTGATTCAATCCACCAATCTTGTTCAGATTCAACAGTTTTATTTGTGCTCGTGTGCATATGTGTGTGTGTATTTAGTTCTATACAATTTTATCACACATGGAGCCTCATATATCACCACTGCCATCAAGATGCTCAAGAACAGCTTGGAACCCTTAAACCCGTAGCTATTCCATTACACAGATGAATTAAAAAAAAAAAACAAAGTTAAATAAGCCTTTGGAAATGAGGCATTTTATTCCTTTTTATTATGTATTTATTTATTTATTTATGAAATCACATATCAAGTTTATTGTAGGGAAAAAGGAAAATATAAAAATCAGATATATTTACCCACTTAGCCCATAGACTTATTGGTAGTATAGTCATATATAAATTCCAAGATTTTTTCATGATGCTAATAAGCACATTGAATGTGTGTTTTCTGTCTCTTAGTCTTTTTTTTCCCAATATATGAAATTTATTGTCAAATTGGTTTCCATACAACACCCAGTGCTCATCCCAACAGGTCCCCTCCTCAATACCCATCACCGTCCCCAATACCCTTCCCTCCCTCCCACCCCCCCATCAACCCTCAGTTTGTTCTCAGTTTTTAAGAGTCTCTTATGCTTTGGCTCTCTCCCACTCTAACCTCTTTTTTTTTTTTTCCTTCCGGAAATGAGGCATTTTAAATAAGTGTTATCTGTATTGGGGTCAGTCAACATTGTCTGTAACTGCCCAGATAAGAAGTATGTTAGGCTTTGCTGGCCAAATTGTCTATGTCTACTTAGTTTTGTCATTGTGATGTAAAAGGAGTCATAGACAATACGTGAATATATAAACGTAGCTGTGTTCAACAAAATTTCCTCTATGGACCCTGAAATTTGAATTTCATATAGCATTTACATGTTATGAGATAGTCTTCCTCTTTTAAACCCCCTCCAACTATTTAAAAACGTAAAAGACATTCTTTTCTCTCAGAATGTACAAAACCAGGAGGCTGTGGAAAACAGCAGGATTTAGTTCATAGACCATAGTTTGTTGACTTCCGGTCTGTATTATGGAATTGGAAAGATATTTTAAAGTAGTTCATACATAAAAATATCTATTATAGACTGGAGGGTAACAAAAATCGAATCACAGAAAACTAGGAGAAAGTGAACATAATATTAAAGTGCAATGGAGAATTAATTTTATACCAGATATCACATAAAACATGAACAAAAATACAGCTATGACTATAAAATCAATTCTAACAAGATAAAAAAGAATAAAAAATTTTAAAACCATAAAAATACCATTAGAAGCTTACTAAATATATAACACCACTAAAACCCTAATGAAGTGACAAAGATAATGAGAAAATTCTCACATGAGAAAATTTATAAATATATAAACATACAGAAAATATTGAGTCTTGCTTTTTTGAAAGGAATACAAATTAAACTAATAATGAGGTATAATTTTGAACCTATTAAATCAGTAAAGTATAAAAATGTATTTATATATCTGTATCTTCTTGTGGCTAGGCTTTGAAGAGCCATTATTAGTGAGGTTTTTCTGGACAGCAGACTGACTCCTTATGAAAAGCTCTAAGAAACTTTTCATCCCATCTGTGTTAGTTTGGGTCCAGGGGAAGCAGACACCAAAACAGGATTAGAGATGCCTGAGATTTCTTTCTTTCTTTTTTTTTTTTTAACGTTTATTTATTTTTGAGACAGAGAGAGACAGAGCATGAATGGGGGAGGGTCAGAGAGAGGGAGACACAGAATCTGAAACGGGCTCCAGGCTCTGAGCTATCAGCACAGAGCCCGACGCGGGGCTTGAACTCACATACCGCGAGATCGTGACCTGAGCCGAAGTCGGACGCTCAACCGACTGAGCCACCCAGGCGCCCCTAGAGATGCCTGAGATTTCTAAGAGAGAGAAGGAAGGAAGGAAGGAAGGAAGGAAGGAAGGAAGGAAGGAAGGAAGGAAGGAAGGAAGGAAGAGAGGGAAGGAGGAAGGAAGGAAGGAAGGAAGGAAGGAAGGAAGGAAGGAAGGAAGGAAGGAAGGAAGGGAGGGAAGGAGGAAGGAAGGAAGGAAGGAAGGAAGGAAGGAAGGAAGGAAGGAAGGAAGGAAGGAAGGTAGGTAGGTTTGGGTAGAAAGTAGCTGAGACTACAGCAAGTTCCAAAAAGGCTTCAGTGAGGAGGATGGGTTTCCTCAATTCAAAGACACCCATCAGAATTGACTGGCCCACCATGTTGCCTGGACAAATGTGCTGATGAATCCACATAGACAGCAGCTGGGATTGTCAGCTAATTAGGGTCCCCAGCCAAAGGGCATTTTTATAGTTACCTATCATCTAAATCAGTAACCTCACCCTCAGAAGGCTATTTCAAAAAAACAGAGAAGATACGATCTTTTATATACAAAGATGATTATCATAATATTGGTAAAATAAAATGTAATTTAGAAAATTTCAAAATTTGGGAATATTCTAGTGCCATTAAAATGAAAATATGATTAGGCAGAAAAAATAAACTTAAGACATAGTGCCAAAAGGAAAAATATTACAGAAAATTGAATTGTACAATCTGCTTGTTTAAAAAAATTTTTTTTTATTTTATTTTTTTTAATTTACATCCAAATTAGCATATAGTGCAACAATGATTTCAGGAGTAAATTCCTTAATGCCCCTTATCCATTTAGCCCATCACCCTCCCACAAGCCCACCAGCAACCCTCTGTTTGTCCTCCATATTTAAGTATCTTATGTTTTGCTCCCCTCACTGTTTTTATATTATTTTTGCTTCCCTTTCCTTATGTTCATCTGTTTTGTATGTTAAAGTCCTCATATGAGTGAAGTCATATGATTTTTGTCTTTCTCTGACTAATTTCTTTTAGCATAATACCCTCCAGTTCCATTCACATAGTTGCAAATGGCAAGATTTCATTCTTTTTGATTGCCGAGTAATACTCCATTGTGTGTGTGTGTATATATATATATATATATATATATATATATATATGCCACATCTTCTTTATCCATTCATCTGTTGATTGACATTTGGGCTCTTGCCATACTTTGGTTATTGTTGATAGTGCTGCTATAAACATGGGGGTGCATGTGTCCCTTCGAAGCAGCATACCTGTATCCCTTGGATAAATACTTAGTGCAATTGCTGGGTTGTAGGGTAGTTCTATTTTTAATTTTTTTTAACTTTTTTTTTAATGTTTATTTACTTTTGACAGAGAGAGAGACAGAGCATGAGCAGGGGAGAGGCAGAGAGAGACGGAGACACAGAATCCAAAGCAGGCTCCAGGTTCTGAACTGTTAGCACAGAGCCCAACGCAGGGCTCAAACTCACAAACCGTAAGATCATGACCTGAGCCAAAGTCGGTTGTGCAACCGACTGAGCCACCCAGGTGCCCCTAATTTTTTGAGGAACCTGCATACTGTTTTCCAGAGTGGCTGCACCAGCTTGCATTCCCACCAGCAGTGCCAAAGAGATCCTCTTTCTCTGCATCCTCGCCAACAGCTGTTGTTGCCTGAGTTGTTAATGTTAGCCATTCTGACAGGTTCGTGAGGTGGTACCTCGTTATGATTTTGATTTGTATTTCCCTGATGATGAGTGAAGTTGAGCATCTTTTCATGTGTCGGTTAGCCATCTGGATGTCTTCTTTGGAGAAATGTCTATTCATGCCTTTTGCCCATTTCTTCACTGAGTTATTTGTTTTGTGGGGGGTGTTGAGTTTGATAAGTTCTTTATCGATTTTGGATACTAACCCTTTATCTGATATATCGTTTCCAAATATCTTCTCCCATTCTGTCAGTTATCTTTTAGTTTTTCTGTTTCCTTCACTGTGCAGAAGCTTTTTATTTTGATGAGGTCCTAATAGTTAATTTTTGCTTTTGTTTCCCTTGTCTCCAGAGACGTGTTGATAAGAAGTTGCTGTGGCCAAGATCAAAGAGGTTTTTGCCTGCTTTCTCCTTGAGGATTTTGATGGCTTCCTGTCTTACATTTAGGCCTTTCATCCATTTTGAGTGTATTTTTGTGTAGGGTATAAGAAAGTGGTCCAGTTTCATTTCTCTGCATGTCACTGTCCAGTTTTCCCAGCACCACTTGCTGAAGAGACTGTCTTTATTCCTTTGGATATTCTTTCCTGCTTTGTCAAAGATTAGTTGGCCACACATTTGTGGGTCCATTTCTGGGTTCTCTATTGTGTTCCATTGATCTGAGTGTCTGCGTTTGTGACAGTACCATACTGTCTTGATGATTACAACTTTGTAGTTTAGCTTGAAGTCCAGGATTGTGATGCCTCCTGCCTTGGTTTTCTTTTTCAAGATTGCTTTGGCCACTCGGGGTCTTTTCTGGTTCCCTACAAATTTTAGGATTATTTGTTCTAGCGCTGTGAAGAATGCTGGTGTTATTTTGATAGGGATTGCATTGAATATGTAGATTGCTTTGGGTAGTATCGACATTTTAACAATATTTGTTCTTCCTATCCAGGAGCATGGAATCTTTTTCCATTTATTTTTTGTTTTTGTTTGTGTGTGTGTGTGTGTGTGTGTCTTCTTCAATTTCTTTCATAAGCTTTCTATAGTTTTCAGTGTATACATTTTTCACCTCTTTGGTTAGATTTATTCCTAGGTATTTTACGGGTTTTGGTGCAATTATAAATGGGATCGATTCCTTCATTTCTTTTTTTGTCACTTCATTGTTGGTGTATAAGAATGCAATCGATTTCTGTGCATTGATTTTATATCCTGCAACTTTGCTGAACTCATGAATCAGTTCTAGAAGTTTTTTGGTGGAATCTTTTGGGTTTTCCATATAGAGTATCATGTCATTTGCCAAAAGTGAAAGTTTGACCTCCTTCTGGCTGATTTGGATGCCTTTTATTTCTTTGTGTTGTCTGATTTCAGAGGTTAAGACTTCCAATACTATGTTGAATAACAGTGGCGAGAGTGGACATCCCTGCCTTGTTCCTGACCTTAGGAGGAAAGATTTCAGTTTTTCCCCATTGAGAATGATATTAGCATTGGGTCATTCATATATGGCTTTTGTGATCTCGACGTATGATCCTTCTATGCCTACTTTCTGGAGGGTTTTTATCAATAAAGGATGCTGTATTTTCCCAAATGCTTTCTCTGCATCTGTTGAGAGGGTTCTTGTCCTTTCTTTTATTGATGTGATGAATCACATTGTTTGTTTTGCAGATATTGAATCAGCCCTGCATCCCAGGTATAAATCCCACTTGGTCATGGTGAATAACTTTTTTAATGTATTGTTGGATCTGGTTAGCTAATATCTTGTTGAGGATTTTTGCATCCATGTTCATCAGAGAAATTGGTCTATAGTTCTCCTTTTAGTGGGGTCTCTGGCTGGTTTTGGGATCAAGGTAATACTAGCTTCATAGAAAGAGTTTAGAAGTTTTCTTTCCATTTCTATTTTTTGGAACATCTTCAAGAGAATAGGTGTTAACTCTTCCCTATGTGTTTGATAGGATTCCCCTGGAAAGCCATCTGGCCCTGGACTGTTGTTTTTTGGGAGATTTTTGATTACTAATTCGATTTCTTTACTGGTTAAGGGTCTGCTCAAATTTTCCATTTCTTCCTGTTTGAGTTTTGATAGTGTATATGTGTCTAGGAATTTTTCCATTTCTTCCAGATTGCCCATTTTATTGTCATATAATTGCTCATAATGTTCTCTTATTGTTTTTATTTCTTCTGTGTTGGTTGTGATCTCTCCTCTTTCATTCTTGATTTTATTTATATGGGTCCTTTCCTTTTTCTTTTTGACCAAACTGGCTAGTGGTTTATCAATTTTGTTAATTCTTTCAAGGAACGAGTTTCTGGTTTCATTGATCTGTTCTACTGTTTTTTCTTCTTCTTCTTCTTCTTCTTCTTCTTCTTCTTCTTCTTCTTCTTCTTCTTCTTCTTTGGTTTCGATAGCATTAATTTCTACTCTAATCTTTATTATTTCGTGTCTTCTGCTGGTTTTGGGTTTTATTTGCTGTTCTTTTTCCGGCTCCTTAAGACGTAAGGTTAGGTTGTGTATCTGAGGTCTTTCTTCCTTCTTTAGGAAGGCCTGGATTGCTATATACTTTCCTGTTATGACAGCCTTTCTTGCATCCCAGAGATTTTGGATTGTGGTGTTATCATTTTCATTGGCTTTATGAACTTTTTAATTTCCTCTTTAACTTCTTGGTTAGCCCATTCATTCTTTAGTAGGATGGTATTTACTCTCCAAGTATTTGTTACCTTTCCAAATTGTTTCTTGTGGTTGATTTTAAGTTTCATAGCGTTGTTGTTTGAAAATATGCATGGTATGATCTCGATCTTTTTGTACTTGTTGAGGGCTGATTTGTGTCCAAGTATGTGGTCTATTCTGGAGAATGTTCCATGTGCACTGGAGAAGAATGTATATTCTGCTGCTTTAGGATGAAATGCTCTGAATATATCTGTTAAGTCCATCTGGTCCAGTGTGTCATTCAAAGCCATTGTTTCCTTGTTAATTTTTTTATTAGATGACCTGTCCATTGCTGTGAGTGGGGTGTTGAAGTCCTCTACTATTATGGTATTACTATCAATGAGTTTCTTTATGTTTGTGATTAATTGATTTATATATTTGGGTGCTCTCACATTTGGTGCATAAATATTTACAATTGTTAGGTCTTCTTGGTGGATAGACCCCTTGATTATGATATAATGCCCTTCTGCATCTCTTGATACAGTCTTTATTTTAAAGTCTAGATTGTCTGATGTAAGTATGGCTACTCCAGCTTTCTTTTGGTGACCATTAGCATGATAGATGGTTCTCCATTCCCTTACTTTCAATCTGAAGGTGTCTTTAGATCTAAAGTGGGTCTCTTGTAAAGAGCATATAGATGGATCTTGTTTTCTTATCCATTCTGTTACCCTATGTCTTTTGATTGGAACATTTAGTCCATTGATGTTTAGAGTGAGTACTGAAAGATATGAATTTATTTCCATTATGTTGCTTGTAGAGGCGGAGTTTCTGGTGGTGTTCTCTGGTCCTTTCTAGTCTTTGTTGCTTTTAGTATTTATTTATTTATTTATTTATTTATTTATTTATTTATTTTTCCTCTTTTCTCCCCTCAGAGAGTCCCCCTTAAAATTTCTTGCAAGCCTGGTTTAGTGGTCATAAACTCCTTTAATTTTTGTTTGTCTGGGAAACTCTTTATCTCTCCTTCTATTTTGAATGACAGCCTGCTGGATAAAGAATTCTTGGCTGCATATTTTTCTGATTCAGCACACTGAATATATCCTGCCACTCCTTTCTGGCCTGCCAAGTTTCTGTGGATAGGTCTGCTGCAAACCTGATCAGTCTTCCCTGGTGGGTTAAGGATTTTTTTCCCTTGCTGCTTTCATGATTCTCTCCTTGCCTGAGTATTTTCTGAATTTGACTATGATATGCCTTGTTGATGGTCGGTTTTTGTTGAATCTAATGGGAGTTCTCTGTGCTTCCTGGATTTTGATGTCTGTGTCTTTCCCCAGGTTAGGAAAGTTTTCTGCTATGATTTGCTCACATAACCCTTCTGCCCCTATTTCTCTCTCTTTCTCTTTTGGGACCTCTATTCTGATGTTCTTCCTTTTTAATGAGTCACTGATTTCTCTTAATTCTTAAATTGTGCTCCTTTGCCTTAATCTCCCTCTTTTTTTCTGCTTCATTATTCTCCTTAAGTTTGTCTAAATCGCTGATTCTCTGTCCTGCCTCATCCATACTTGCCACCACGGCATCCATGTGAGATTTGAGCTCAATTATAGCATTTTTTAATTTCATCCTGACTAGATTTTACTTCTTTTATCTCTGCAGAAGGGGATTCTAATCTATTTTCAACTTCAGCTAGTATTCTTATTATCATGATTCTAAATTCTGATTCAGACATCTTGCTTATACAAGCAAGTGTTAGTTAAGTCCCTGGCTGTCATTTCTTCCTGCTCTTTCTTTGTGGTGAATTCCTTCATTTCATCATTTTGAAGGGAGAAAAAGGAATTTGATGGGAGAAAAGAAGTAAAAGCTAGTCAGGATGAAATTAAAAAATGCTATAACTGAGCTGGAATCTCAAATGGATGCTGCGGTGGCAAGGATGGATGAGGCAGGACAGAGAATCAGCGATATAGACAAACTTATGGAGAATAATGAAGCAGAATAAAAGAGGGAGATTAAGGCAAAGGAGCATAATTTCAGAATTAAGAGAAATCAGTGACTCATTTTCTCCCTTTTCTCCCTTCAAATTTCATCATTTTGAAGGGAGAAAAGGAATTAATGAGGTAAAAAAAATTAACATTAAAAATATATTAAAATTTAAAAAATATATTAAAATTAAAAAATTAAAAACAAACACACACACAAAAATCAAATAAATGATGCTAGATCCTGGGTGTGTTTTGGTGTGTGTGTTGAAAGGGGCTTGATAGATTAGAGAAAAAAGGAGAAAGAAAAAAAAAGGAAATCTTTTGAAAATTTGAAAAAATGAATACACTGAAGTAGACAAAAATGAAACGATGGAACTAAAATAGAATTTAAAAAAACTTACACAAAAGTAAAAAATACAGTAGAAAAAAATTAAAAAAAATATTTTTAATACAAACTGAAAATAAAAATGAATTTTTTCTCTCTCTGTATTCAAGAAAAAAAAAAGAAACGAAAAAGAGAAAAAAGAAAAAAAAAAGAAAGAAAATCGAATAGATGGACCGGCAAACAGACTGAAATACGACTGAAATTATTTTGTTTTCCCCTAGAAGTGAAACTATGAAGGGCTTTATAGTCCATAAACTAAGCAGGCAGAGAGACTTGTGTCCTGAAGAGGGAGGTTGGCCCTTTGGGCGGGGCTTAGTGTAACGACTCCGTTATCCACTAGATGGCGCAGCTAGCTTACTGGGGTGGGTTGTTGTGGCGCTGCAGGTGTGTGTAAGCTCGCGCGCATGCGCGGGACGGTGAAAATGGTGTCACCCGGTTACCCGCTCTCTAATATTGGAACTCTGTTCTCCCTGATCAGCAATCGCGCACCCGTCTTCTGTCTTCGGCTTCTGCCCACTCCCCGCTCTTACACTGTCCGTGACCACGCCCCAGGCAGCTCCTCCCTCCTGAGTTTTATCTCAGATGCGGCTGTGTCTCCCGACCCCTTACTTCGGAGGGACCGCGGCTCTGACCCCTTCTGGCCCTCTGCGGAGGGTCTCACCGAGCAATGGCCGGGTGCCCGCCGCACCCGGGAACATTCGCGGGACCGTGCTGCTGCCGACGCCCCGAGACTGCAGCCGGGGGGCCAGCCCGCCCCAGAGAAAGTTCGCGCGATCGTGTAGCAGTGGCGTTTCAGGGATTATGGAAAATCACCACACGCATCTGCCACCGGGCTCCGCCCCCAGCGACCTTGTTCCAGCACCAGTGAATGTGGCCGCTGTCCCAGGTCCGCCGGGGTCTTTGCCTGTGCGGGGGCCACGCCGCCTCTACCAGCTGTCCTCCCAGAGGGGGAACCGCGTCTCCCGTGTGGCCCGAAGCCCCCCGGACCCCACTCTGCTCCTGAGGATTCGCCCTTCCCACCCAAACGCCGCCAGGTATCGTGCTATGGAGTTTCAGCCCTTGCTCCCCCTGTTTATACTCTTAAGGGAATTTAAACCCTCTCCTTTCTCCTTTCTCCCTTTTTAGTTCAGTCCCTGTGGGTGTTTCCACTTTTCCACTTTCTCTCCAGCTGCTTTTGGGGGGGTGCTTTTCCCGTATTCTCCCCCCTGTCTCCATCCTCTCTCCGCACACAAAAGTGGCTCCTTGCCGTATGTGGCTTCTCTCTCCCCCAGTTCGCCTCTCCGCGCCATGTACCTGCTGAGTTCTGTGGTTCAGGTGGTGCAGATTGTTGTGTGAATCCTCAGATCCGTTTTCTAGGTGTGCAGGACGGTTTAGTGTTGGTCTGGGTGTATTTCATGGATGTGAGACACACAAAAACTTCCATGCTGTTCCGCCATCTTGGCTCCTCCCCTCTACAATCTGCTTATTTTTCTACAATAATTAGACTGTCTGTTTATCCATGCAAGACAGAAGAATTGAGGAAGAACATGAGAAAGAAAGAAATAACAGCTGCTGAGTTAGGAAGGTAGGATTTGGAGTAATTTTCTGTTTTTCACAAGTGTGAGTTTTCTCTATTGTGTTTTAAAGATATTCAGTCAGTGAAATGCGAGAGCATTATAGCTTCTTGTACCTGGAGTTCACGGCGAGGATCATGGCTTGATCACCGAACAGGCCTGAGTATACATCCCATAGGCTGGTAGCTATATGCTCCTGGAAAAAAGAAAAGAATAAATGATGGCAGCCCTTGAGGCATCACACGTAGTTCTCCCCTTCACTGAGAGCAACGGACCAAACTGGACGGGACTAGAAGTCCAAGAGTTCATGGTGTTGAGACCAAATTAATTTAAACTCATGATAGCATCTTGGCCTAAATGGTGGCCTTTTACAGCCAACCACCGTGCTTCTATAAGTAGCATTTCTGGACAAAATGTTGTCGAGGATGCCCTCGACGACACCGTAACTGTTGAGTATAGTCTACTCGGTGTGGGGTCTCTTGATAAAAATACCAGCAGGATGATTTAAATCAGGACTTACTGAAGAATGTCTTCTGCTATAGAGTGAGAACCATGTTATAGGTGATTTAAACTTATCAATTATAATCAGTAAGATCCTATACAGACTTTCCAGATCTTTATTGAAGAAACTGGAGACCTGAGGCAAGTCTGGTGGAGGAGTATCTCTTTTCTTGCGTGCATCCTTATCTTGTTCATACAAGCCTCTGTGGCAATGTCACTTCTTGCATCGGAACCAATAGTGCTGTTTCCAGAAATTGCCAGCCTGTACTTCTGAAACAACTCAACGTTCTTTTTTAGGTGCTGCTGTAAAATAATGCTATTTCTGAGGGTATTTATTCTCTCTAATGCATAGGCAAACACCTGCCACTGACTACTTACCACCCTGAAAAAAGCCCTGTCCTGTCTGCTCAGTGCCGCTCCTCTGACTCTAGTATTGAGTACCCTGTGGGGTCTGTGTCTTACCTTTGTGGGATGTCAGAATTAATCCAGTAGATAGGGCTACATGTCTGTGAAGTCCATGTTATGGACTGCAAGTTTGTGTCCCCTCCAAGACCATATGTTGAAACTCGAATCCCCAATGCGACGGTATTTGGAAATGGGCCTTTGGGAGATAATGAGGCTCAGATGAAGTCATGAGAGTAGGACTCCAAGATGGGATCCGTGCCCTTATAAGAGAGATCCAAAAGAGCTCACTTTCTCTCTCTCTTTCTGCCACGTGAGGATGCAGGGAGGTGGCCATCTGAAAACCAGGGGGACCAACCTCACTCAGACATTAAATCTGTTGTATTCTTTTTAAAAAATTGTTTTTAATGTTTATTTAATTTTGAGACAGAGAGAGAGAGAACATGAGCAGGGGAGGGGCAGAGAGAGAGGGAGACACAGAATCTGAAATAGGCTCCAGGCTCTGAGCTGTCAGCGCAGAGCCTGGCCACAGGGCTCCAACTCGTCAACTGCAAGATCAAGACCTGAGCCGAAGTCAGACGCTCAACGGACTAAACCACCCAGGTGCCCCAAATCTGTCATATTCTGATCTTGGCTTTCCCAGACTCTAGAACTGTGAGACACCTCTGCTGTTTAAGCCACTCAGTCCATGGAATCTTGTTAAATCAGCCAGAACTAAGACATTTAAGAAACTTCCTGTTTGGGATTGGAACTAAAAACTGGCATTTCCCCACTAGGCACAAGTATCCTGCCATGACCTTCCTGGGTAACAGCACCCTGAACACTTTCTAACACCCCCCCCCCTCCCTGGGCTGTGCTGAGACCGAGTGGTGTAAAAGACTTATTCTTCTTTCTCTAAAATATTTATATCCATACCTATCGTTGATTCTTAACAACACCAAATGTGATTTTATTCAATCATAAGAGAATAATTCTTTGCTATGTTGTTTATTAGCATATTTCACATTATCATTACGTAGAGAACATAAAACCTATATGGCAGACAACTCTCACTGTGACATGGGAACTATAAATGGTGGTTTGTCTAGTTTGAAATTAGACATTTTTGTCTTTGGCACTGTTTTCTTTCAATTTGGCCAGAAATACACTAGTATTTCTCTGGGCAGTGACTAATAGCATGTTCTGTCACTATATAAGCAATGTTCTTCTGGGACTGTTGCCTCACTGGGAACTTTCCTCACAGACAAACTTCAAATTGGGTGTTAGTCCTTGGAAATCAATTTGTAACACTTCAAATTGAAATCCGTGGTTCTCAACCCTGGCTGTACACTCAGGGCCTGAAAAATAACCAATTTTGATTCCTGGGCCACACCTCCAGAGATTTAAGAGGTCTGTATTCAAGATCTCACACGCACACACACGCGCGCGCACACACACACACACACACACACACACACACACACACACAGCAAGGCTTCCAGGTGATTCTGAAGTACATCCGGGATTGAGCAGCACTTTTTAAGTGAACTATTTCCACTCAACCCTGGAGCTTGCTTCACAGTAATACATTGTCAATTAGTTGATCTATAATAACACAGACTTCTGTTCCCCATCTGTTAGCCAGCTTCTCTTTATTTTCATGGAGCCAAATTTGTTACTACAACTCCATCACCAAGTTATTGTTCTGCTCACATTACCTTCACATCACACTGTTGTTGATTAACTGAGTTACAGCACACCCCTGCCCTCTCGTGAACATGCTTTTGCCTGCGCTATAGGGACCACTGATATTAATGTAATACCCAAAGCCAGTGCGCATCTCAGTGAGCAATAGGTTTGTCTAACATCTATACGTGGGTTCTGAACTGGTGTGAACCTAGGAAGTTACAGGAACTGGCCAGGAATTTTACCTGCTTTCCCCAGTTAGGCTCTTTGTTATTATTCAGACTACATAACATGCTCACCGGAGTTCCCCTCTAAATTTCTCAGTGCCACCTCTGGGGAGTTAGGACTATCATTCTGGCTTTAACTTCTGTTATATGGATAAGTTCTCTTTCATCTCATTTTCAATTACTCCTTCATCACTATGGCTCTTCACTGGAAACCCACAGTAAATGATAAGATGGTCACAATCCTGGAAATCTATACTTTGTAATATATTTCATAATACTAGCTTCTAGGACCAGCCTGGTAGGACTTAAGCTTCCATATTTATTATTTTGGCTTTCTTCTTTAAGCTGACCATCTGCTTTTTATATATATCTTATATCACTGACATTTTTGTTCAATATCTGTTGTCATTCTTGGCCAGAAAAATTGGAGTCATGCCAGTTTGACTAGTTCCTTAAACCTCAGATGTTTCAAATCACAGACATTATGTGTTTCTGATGCCACCTTAGCCCGAGGGCAAATGGTATTATCATAATAATCATTATTCTGAGGGAATTTGAACTCCCTTCTAGTAATTCTCAAGCAATCCTGGGAATGCTCAAAGGGAACCATTTGGTTCCATTCCAACCATTAACATTGCAGTGGCCAAAGGGATCCAAGAGGACTTGGTCCTCTAGAATATAATGTGAGTCTGCACCTTTTCCTTCATCTCTAGCTCCCTAGAATGTCTCTTTTCTTTGACAAAAGCAAAATACTAAAGTGCAGAGAGATGAGGAATCTGAATTGTGGGCATGAGTATCCATGCATTGAGAAAGGGTTTAATGCTTTCGAGAAGTAGCTCTCAACCCTGGCTGAGCCTTAAAATCATCTTCGGATACCTTCAAAAGATCCACATGCCTAGAACTCACCCCACACCAGTGAATCCAGATCTCTGGAGGTATGGCCCTAGCAATAGTTTTTTGTTTTTGTTTCTGAAGCTCCATATATAATTGTAACATGAAGCCGGAATTGAGAACCACTGTGTTACAGGACACGAAAGAAGGCCTTCTGGCCAGAGCAAAGCGTGCTAAGTCATGGGCCCAGAGAGGCCAGATCACAGCAAGTCCTCTTGTGAGGCCTAAAGATTTGCTACTCATCTTTAAGAACAAGTGGGTGTGTGTGTGGGGGGGGGGGAACGTAGTCATTTAATCAAAAGGGGGACAAGATCACAAGGCCGCTTGATTGAACAAGGTAAACTGATTACAAGGAGAACAGTTAAGGCTCATGTTACCCAGGAGAGAGACTATAACAGAAGAGGGTTGGTTCCGGTGTCAGCAGAAGAAATAAGAGAGATTTAAGAGCTACATAGTCACTGGTGACAGTGCTTAAAGGTCCCAAAAGAAAAAGACGGAAAGACATCTTTAGGATTTGGAGCCACAAAGGCCACTGGAGACTTGGGTGGATGAGTTCGGTGCAAAGTTGTGTCAATCCTCACATTGGCGGGTTCTCTATGCTGAGCATTCAGTGCGGGTCTCACGTTTGGATCTGGGATCCTCAGCTATCCTCAGACACAAACAAACAAAGAAAAAGGCACTACTGGCCAAAGGTTACTTTTCCTTTCTATAAGACCAAAGTCAACACATGAGGCTCAAAAAAGCAAGTCTATATTATTGTGGCAAAATCAAAACCATGTGTACTTGATATAGTACCTGCCTTTTGACTGATTCTGGTGTAAACGATTAAGACTCATTGGGGCACCTGGGTGGCTCAGTCGGTTAAGCTCTGACTTCGGCTCAAGTCGTGATCTCACAGATCGTGAGTTTGAGCCCTGTGTTGGGCTCTGTGCTGACAGCTCAGAGCCTGGAACCTGCTGCGGATTCTGTGTCTCCCTGTCTCTCTCTGCCCCTCCCCACTAGCATTCTGTCTCTGTCTCTCTGTCAAAAATTAAGAAAAAAAAATTTACGAAAAGATGAATACTCACTGAAGAAACCTTGACATTGCGTGCCTGGAGACCTCAGACCTTTCTTTTTATCATTTTTTTCAGGTAGACTTCTGTGCTTTCTCTGATTCCTCTTCCCCAAACAGAGCAGTGAGCGTTTCTGCTGAACTGCATTAGTAAAGGCCACCAGAGTGCACTCTCTTGAGGTAACTCAAAAGTTACAGCATGCCTGTAAAATCAAAGGGTGTCTACAGACCCAGAGACCCAACTATCCCTGACTTCCTAAATGGGAAGGATTTCCACTTTCTTGACTGGGGCCTGCAAAAAGAGGAACTTTATTTTTAAGCTTAAGTATACATGGATATCATAACCGAGTTAGTGTGTCCTGTATCACTGCCTGGTAATATCTACTTGGTACTTGTTAGTCAAAGTGTTGTTTTGGGTCCAAATCTCACCGTGACTTCATTCATGCAATGCTCAAACTTGCCGGTGGTGGCCCACTGTGCAGCCCTATGTTCACAGATATCTGTATCAGTACCTGATAGAAGTCTGCTGATATAACTTCCTGCTTTCTTCCCCTCCCACCTCTTTAATGCCATCTTTTAAACCCTCAGAACTTGTAATAGATATCACTTGGTGTGTAATATAAAAAAAGAAACTGAGTAAAACAGATCATGAAAACCATCACGTTCGCATCAACTCCGACAGCTCAAAAGGGTGTGGGTCTCTGATTATTCTCATTTTTAAAAATAAGAGTGTCCTACTTCCATAAAACTAGAAGAACATCGAAAATTTATCGTATATCCACTTCACAAAGAAAATCTCTTTAAGTTCCCAGAGATAGAAATTATGCAGGTCACGTTGTTTTGCAACAATGCGGGATGTGAAACATAAGAGTGGGACAACAGAGATTCATATGTAAAAATACAAATTGATATTTTTACTTCATGCCTACACAAAAAGAACTCAAAATGGATGATAGATCTAAATGTAAAAGCCAAAACTATAAAACCTTTAGAAGAAAAATAGGATAACATTTTTGTCATTTTTGGTTCAGGGACAGTTTTCTTTGATATGGCTGCAAAACACAGTCAATAAAAGGAAAAAAATGATAAATTAGACTTGATTAATGCTAAAGCCTTTTGCTCTTCAAAAGATACCATTAAGGAAAAGATAAGACAATCAATGTACTGAGAGAAAATATTTGCAAATCATATAATCTACACTCACTAACCGTACAGTCTATAAAATACCCCAAAATAAATGGTTAAGAAATGTCCAAGGTCTACATGAAGAAAAAAAACTTTACTGAAGATTCAAGTAAGGGGAAAGAAACATACATGTGCCAGATGACAAGACAGTAATTTAAAGAAGTAAATTCTCTATAAATTAATCTGTAAATTTAGTGCAATTCTAATCAAAATGCCAAAGAAATTCTGGGAGAAATTTGACAAGTATATTCCAAAGTCCATCTGGAAGTACAAATGAGTAAAATTAGCTGATATATTTTTGAAAAAAGAGAAATAAGGGGATAGATCTGTCTAATTAGAGACAGAAAGATTTTGGTTTATATATTTGAGCTATCTTTAGTAGTTTTAAAGTGTGATGACTCCTTTATTGCTGACTTGCTATGATGACATCGCCTATCCCTGTGGAAGCCAAAACATGGTACTGAGGCTGTTCCCGCCCTCTGGTCAAAGGCATTGATGCTGCTGCTAATCCTTGCTGATAGGGTCCCATGGCTGCTGGTAGCCATTATCAAGAGAATCGGGGTCGCACAAAAGGGGCTCTTGCTTTAGAGCAAGAGCCACAGGCAACCTCATTTACTATCATCGTTTCCAGCTGCTTGTTGCTTTTCTCTCTCATAGCAGCCCCATCGTCCTAGGACTCAGCAGCTGCCTCGGTGAGAGCCTCTCCTCCCCTCTTCCACCATCCGCTTACCCTTGAACCACACCTTGATAATCTCTTCACTTGAGATGTGCTCTTTTCCTGCAGGCTCTTTCATTTGTTAGTTCTGTCTCAATGGGAGTGGTTCAGACGTGCTTGAAGCCTAGCAGGAACTCAATTTAGGCTCAAACCCCGACGCCCATGTCAAACAAGTTTCTGTTTTATATCCTATGGGCCATCTGACCATCTTTTTCTTTTGTTTCCTGTATTCGACTATTTCCAACCTAAGTCTATGTCACAATTTGATTTCTGGACTTGATCGTTTCCACAGCTAAGAGAAATAGAGACCCTGCTCCTGAAAACAAAGTAAGGCCTGAATTGTAGTGCAGTTTTCACCTTTGTAGGACCATGTTCTTGAAGCTGTCTCACTAATTCCTATTGTGACTCCAGAGACCCTGGAGTCTCTCAAGGCTCAACTCCATGAGTTTGTATCCTGGCTCTGCCGCTTGGCAGCTAAATGGGCCGGTCACTTGCTGCCCTGTCTCTTCAATTGCCAGGAGGGGATAGCAGTAGTACTCACCGTGGAGGACCGTCACAAGGATTAAATGACTTAGTTATTTAAAGCCATTGGAGCATGACTTCCATGTTATAAATGCTATGGACGTGTTAGCTGTTCTCCCTATGATTGGAGCAGGGAAGGGGTTCCCTCTCTCATGGCTCCCCTCACCTTCTTGTCTTTATTTCTCCAGGTCATGGCTGTGAATTGGGAAAAATAATTTTCTTTTTCTGTCCGCTCATGGCATTACTTCTGACCCAGGTTGGTGGGAAGGGGTTTCACAGTGATGATGGAAGGAAGGATATGAGGCTGTTGTAGGAGATCATTTAGGAGATAGGGGGTGGGTAAGTGGGGAAAACAGTGGGATGGTGGGTCAAAACTTTCATCCTTTTGAATTAGTGTTGAAAGTCATTTCCAGGGGGCACATGAGGGTAAGCAAGAATATGATTCTTCAGGGAAGAAAAAACTAAAGCCAGTTTTCAATCAAACTGCCTCTTTCCTTGCCCCAGATACATGTATTTTAAACACGAATTATGATATCCTTGTAATAGAGACAGTGAACAAGTTATTTTGTTTTACTTTATTTTTTTTTTTTTTTTTTTACCCAGGAGATTTCAGTTACATTAATGTCTTCTAGAATCTCACTTACCAGGCGATGCCATTTCACGCTGGACCGTAGACACTGGAGACCGGTTACTAGTCAGGGAGAAGAAGGAGACTAGTTAAAAGGGAATCAACTTAATCTCTTATCATCTTAGCGGGATGTATCCCCAAATTTGAGGCTAGTATGATCTTGATGGCAAAGCCCATCAAGGATAGTATGCACACACACCCACACACACGCACACTAAAACTTCAGATACTGAACAACACTTAGTAAAAAGGTTAGCAGACAGAATACAGACACACATTAAAAGAATAATAAACTATAACCAAGTGGTATTTATTCCAAACATGCAGGGATGGTTCAATAAAAGAGAGCTCATAACACAATTATTAACATTAATTGCTTTAAAAAGAAGAAAATTTACATAATAATTTTTGTGGAGGCAAAAAAATCTGATAAAATTGTGAGCATATTCTTTTTTTTAAGTTTATTAATTTATTTTGAGAGAGTCAGAGACAGCACGAGTGAGGGAGGGGAAAGGGGGATGGGGAGAGAGGGAGAATCCCAAGCAGGCTCTGCACTGTCAGCACAGAGCCCGATGCGGGGCTCGAACTCATGTACCCAGAGATCATGACCTGAGACGAAATCAAGACTCAGATGCCTAACTGACTGAGCCACACAGGTGCCCCGTTTTGTAAGCCTATTCTTGATAACAGTTCTTAATAAAGTAGATATGTGGTTAATTTCTCAATGTGATATATAAGCACAAAAGCTAGGACCAGATATAATAAGGAAATAATTCGAAGCATTCTCATTGAAATAAAGAATGAGACAAAAATTTCTACCACTATTTGCCATTTCTGCACATAACCATCCAGTATTTTTATTTAAAAAAATTTTTTTTTTAGTTAATTTATTTTGAAAGAGAGAGCAAGAGTATTAGCGGAGGAAGGTCAGAGAGAGAGAGACAGACAGAATCCCAAGCAGGCTCCGCACTGTCAGCACAGAGCCCGACTCGAGGCTCAATCTCACTAACCGTGAGGTCATGACCTGAGCCAAAATCAAGAGTCAGATGCTGAACCCACTGAGCCACCCAGGTACCTCATCATCCAGTATTTTTAGAAAATAGAAATAATATATTACAAAGGAAAAATACATTATTTTTTAATTATTTACTTCATGGACAATAACGTGAATGCTCTTTAAATTTCTCTATGTTATCAGAATGACGAGTTAGATTGGAGTTATCAGTTACTGAAATATTTGGAAAATTCTTTTATAGAAACTTTAGGACCTGGGATACTTTTGTTTGTTTGAGGAGATAGCCCTTTGGTAATTATTCTTACTTCTTCCATTTTAATTGCTCTGCCTAGATTTTCTAGGTCTTCTGAAGTTCTTTAGATTTTTTTTTTTGGAATAATTTTAGATTTTCAGAAAATTTGCAAAGCTAGTAAGAGATCTCATATACCCCTCACGCAGCTTCCCCTAATGTTAGCATTGTACGTTACCATGGCACATTTGTCAAAGCTAAGAAATTAATATTAGTACGGTTCTATTAACTAAACTATAGAGTTCATGTGGATTTCACCCATTTTTCCCATTCCAGGATCCCACTGCATTCAGACATCCTGCTGCCTTAGTTTCCTCTGACCTATAACTGTTTTGCAACTTTCCCTTGTTCATGACCTTGACAGTTTTGAAAAGGACTAGTCAGGTATTTTGCAGACTGTCCCTTGATTTGCATTTGTCTGGTGTTTTCCTCATAATAAGACTGGGTTTTTAGGAAAGAATGTCACTCAAGTGAAGTGTCCTCTTCATCATGAGAAAGTATCAAAATTTGAGCTTAGTAGTCTTCTTATTCCTCTCATCAAATTCAGGAATTCAGCCTTGTCTTTATGTACGCCTTCTTTTTTTTGTTTGTTTCTGTTTTGTTTTTAAATATGAAATTTACTGTCAAATTGGTTTCCATACAACACCCAGTGCTCATTCCAAAAGGTGCCCTCCTCAATGCCCATCACCCACTTTCCCCTCCCTCCCACCACCCATCAATCCTCAGTTTGTTCTCAGTTTTTAAGAGTCTCTTATGCTTTGGCTCCCTCCCTCTCTAACCTCTTTTTTTTTCTTCCCCTCCCCCATGGACTTCTGTTAAGTTTCTCAGGATCCACATAAGAGTGAAAACACATGGTATCTGTCTTTCTCTGTAGGACTTATTTCACTTAACCTAACACTCTCCAGTTCCATCCATGTTGCTACAAAAGGCCATATTTTATTCTTTCTCATTGCCATGTAGTACTCTGTTGTGTATATGAACCACAATTTCTTTATCCACTCGTCAGTTGATGGACATTTAGGCTCTTTCCATAATTTGGCTATTGTTGAAAGTGCTGCTATAAATATTGGGGTACAAGTGCCCCTATGCATCAGCTCTCCTGTATCCCTTGAATGTATGCCTTCTTTTTTGACTGCCTTTTTTGGATTTATTTACTCACTTACTTACTTATTTATTTTCTAACTTCTCGCTTTGGATATATGATTCAATTACTTTCTGGTAGTCTAAATATTTAAGGTTATGGATCTTTTTCTGTTTGCAGTTTTGGCTGTGTGCTGTAGGTCCTGCGATGTGTTACCAACATTCTGCAATTTCTGTATTAATTTCCTCGTTGACCCAAGAATTGTTCAAAATAGAGTAGGACAGATGGCAAAATGGTAGGTTGTTTTTTGTTTTCGTCTTTGCTTAGTCTCATAAGTTTGTTATTACTTTCTAATGTTTTGCCTTGTGATCAGAAAGTATTTTTGCTATTTCTACATTTTGGAACTTATGCAGAGATTTCTAACCTAACAGGGTGATCTTTTGTGAATAGACCTTTTGTGCACACTAGGAAGAAAGATACATTTCTCTGTTTTTAATGGATAGAGACTGATACACAGATCTCTCTCACACAACATACACATAAATACACATATTTACCTTTGTCTTTGCTGTATCCTAAATTCTTACTTGTTTTCTGAATCTTTGATGTCATGCTGACAAAGGTGAATTAAAGTTTTCTAATAGTACTGCAAAAGAGTGTTTTGTGTTAGTATATGAACTAGTAACGTTCTTATAGTTTTGTTTTGCTTTATCATTTTTTTTGCCCAAAGGTACTTTTATTAAGGGGTAATATACACACAGTGCATAAAATCTTAAGAGTACAGCTCAATGACTTCTTACATATTTATACAACCATGTAACCATGAAGGTGTAAAACATTTCCAGTGTCTGAAAGGGTACCCTTGTGCCCTTTTCAGTGGGAACCCTTCCCCCTCGCACCCTCCCTGCCCTCCCCCCCAGCCCGAGATAACCACTATTCTGACAGCTAACATCAGAGGATTAGTTTTGCCTTTTCTTGAACTTCATGTAGGTGAGATTGTATCTTTTGCACACTATTTGATTTCCTGTAAGACTTTTTTTTGTGCTTGGTGATTTGTAGTTGCCTTATGATTTCAGGAATACGTGTATTATTTTCCATTGCTTTATCGTTTTCATGCTACTATGTTATACGGAATGCACATTGTATTTATTTTCTTTTGCTGTGTAACAAATTACTACAAGCTTAATGGCTTAAAAAACCATCCATTTATTGTTTGACGGTTTCTACAGGTCAGAAGGTTTAAGCTCTGCTTAGGGTCTCACATGGCTGGAGTTGAGGTGTCGGCAGGGACTGCAATCTCATTTGAGGCACAGGATCCTCCCCTAGGTCATTTGGGTGTTTGGCAGAAATCAGTTCCTTGAGACCGTTAAGATGGAGGGCCACTCTCTTGCTGGCTGTGTCCGAGTGCACCTTTCAGCTCCTAGAGGCCATCCCTTGCCACGTGGGCAAGACCTTCTCTCACTCCAACCTCTGACTTCTGCCTCCCACGTTTAGACCCAAACTTGCACCAGGCCCACTAGGGCAACACCCATTTTGATCAACTCAAAGTCAGCTGCCTAATAACCTTTATTGCATCTGTAAAATCCCTTTTGCCATATTATGGAACATTGTCATATCTCATCACAGGCAGAGAGCAGCCCACATCCTGCCTTCCCTTTCCAGCTTCATGGGGGAGGGATTTATTCAAAGTATGGATACTGAGAGACAGGAATATTGGGGGGCATCTTAAAATTCATCTTATGTAGATTTTTATAATATTTTGTCTTCATTATGGATTATACATTTTCTCATTAAGTGCTGCTTAAAAATACATTTAATGTTTTAAAGTCTTTTTTTTTTTTTTGAGAGAGAGAGAAAGAGAGAGCTCGAGTGGGGAAGGAGCAGAGAGAGAGAGGGAGAGAGAGCGAGAATCCCAAGTAGGCTCCAGGCCCAGTGTGGAGCCCAACGTGGGGCTTGATCTCAAGACAGTGAAATCAAGACCTGAGCCAAAATCAAGAGTTGGAGGCTTAATGGACTGAGCAAGCCAGGCATTTATTTCCAAGTGTGGAATTCAAGTTGTCTGGGTTAAGATCTCAACTCCTAATTTGCTGTCACAATTATTTGTGTACATTTTCCTGGAATGCTTTTTTTCCATCTTTTTATTTACAACCATTTTGAGATCTTTTGTTTTATAAATGTCTCTAATATGTAGCATATTTCTGGGTTTTATTTGTAATTCAGCCAGATTCTTTCCTTATTTTTTTAAAAAAAAATTTTTTTAATGTTTATTTATTTTTGAGAGAGAGAGAGACAGAGCATGAGCAGGGGAGGGGCAGAAGAGAGAGGGAGACACAGAATCTGAAGCAGGCTCCAGGCTGCGAGCTGTCAGCACAGAGCCTGACACGGGGCTTGAACTCACAAGCCGTGAGATCATGACCTGAGCTGAAGTCAGACGCTCAACCAACTGAGCCACCCAGGTGCCCCAGATTCTTTTCTTCTTATAGGTGAGTTTTGATGTATTTCCATAATGGATTTGGGTTTTTACTTTTGTCCTATTTTTAAGTTCTGCTTTTGTGGTAGCTACCTTTAAATCCTTTATGATTTGGTATTTTCTCCCTTACTTTGTGTGTGTGTGTGTGTGTGTATAATGTGATGTGTTTGTGTGTTTCTTTAATACGAAAGGCTTATGTTCCTCTTGTGATTATGATTAATATGACTAACTTTTTGTAATATATTTATTCTTCAAAACTTTAGAGCGAATCTGTCGAGTCCCAACTGTGAGCCAAGATGAAATTTTTGAAATCAACAATGAATTTTTATTTCCTCCCCTCCCTCTTTCTCCATACAATTTTAACTGATTACTTAGTGAAACCTTTATGCTTTTCTGTTTATATTACAGTGGACCCTTGAACAACAGGAGTTTGAACTATATGGGTCCATTTATATGTGGATTTTTTTCAGTGTATACCATAGAGTACTATAAATGTATGTTATCAGTAAGGCTTCCAGTCAACAGTAGGCTATCAGTAGTTAGGTTTTTGGGGAATCAAACATTATATGCAAGCTTTTGACTGGCACAGAGTTTGATGCCCCTGACCGCTGTCTTGTTCAAGGGTTGACTGTCCTTGATAACTTATTAATCCCTAAGCTTTAATAATGAAGAAATAATTTCCTGACATTACCTTCCCTTTTGCTTTCTAATTTTTATGTTATTAGTTATATCATTTCTATATTTTCAAAGTTTATAATATTTATATTCAGTTCTGAAATAATAATCTTCATTTTCCTTTATGTCTTAGCCCTACATTGAGCTAGATCCACTGTCATCGGCCATGCTTTGCCCGTTCATCTCTAGTTGGGTTAAAGTTCATTTTCTGTTAGTCCATTGAGGAGGGGAATCACATGAGTTCTTTCATGTTAAAAAATGTTTATTACATTCACTCTGAATTAAAGTCTGGCTGAGTCACAACATTGTTGGGCCACAGCATCTTCCTCAAGGATTTTAAAGGCTCAGCTCCAGAGTCCTCTAGCATTGAATAGATTAATTGAACGTTTTTCCTTTTCTTGGATTTCCAAAGCATCTTTTATTTACCTTTGAAAATCACCATTTTCGATGTGATTTCAATCAGCCATTTTCAATGGCTATAACTCACCATTGATTGTCATTGAGTTAATTTTTCTGGGGACATAGCCTGGTTTTCAATCTATACATTCATGGAAAGTTTTACTAAAATTTGTATTTAAATACTTTCTTCTGTTATTTTAGTTCTCTTCTTTGGTGATATCAATTGTGCTTACATATTATGTCTTAAAAAAAAATTTTTTTTTTTACTGTTTCTTTATTTTTGAGAGACAGAGTGTGAGTGGGAGAGGGGCAGACAGAGAAGGAGAGACAGAATCCAAAGCAGGCTCCAGGCTCTGAGCTGCCAACACAGAGCCCGATGTGGGCCTCGAACCCACGAACCGTGAGATCATGACCTGAGCTGAAGTCAGGCGCTTAACCGACTGAGCCACCCAGGCACCCCAAAAATGTCTTTTAAAAAGTCTTTCTAGCTGACCTCAATTTGTCCTTCCTGCTCCTTATCATGTTCGCAGCAATGTTTATTTTCTTTGTACTGTTTCCGACATGCCCTTTGTTTTTGAAGAATATTTCTCTCCTCCATTTCTTTTCTGAGCTGCACCATTCTTCCCTGAATTCTTATGTCTCTATTTTATCCTCACATTTTATAGATAAAATTGTTTCATTGAATTGTAAAGTCTTTGTCATCTGCTCTTTGAAAATATTTTTCTAAAATTATTTGTCATTTATTTTTATGTTACTTTCCTGCTTTTTTTCTTATAAAATCTTTCTTTGATTCCTTTGTAATCATTACTCAGTATTGAATGAGATGAACTGTACTCCGATCAAATGTTTGTTGGACCTTCATGTGGAGGAATTCTCTTCCTGACCCAAAATTGTGTGTGTGTAAATTTGCTCTTTCAGCCTTATTCTTCCCCAGCTATTTGATCCTGTTGGCTTCAAAGCTACTACGGAATTTCTCATATCCATCCTGAGCCCTCTGCACTAGGGCTTATCTTTGAGACTCCTTGCTTAGTTCAGCTTCACCACTTATCCTTGGTTCAAAACCAGAACCAAAGGTTATCCATTCCCAGGGAGGCATGTCTGGATCCAAACATGGGAACAAAAGCCTCACCCCCGAGATGTTGTATGTGCTCACAATTTAGCTCTTTTTTTCATTTGTTGAGTGTTTTCATTGTCATTTCCAAACATTTTGCATCTTACTAAATGAATGTGCCTAGTCTATCCCACCAAAGACTTCGCTTTGGGAAAAATTCGCTCTTTAAAATTCTCATGGGATTAAATACATACATGAATAAATTTTAGGACAGATCTAGGATTTTCTCCCTGATCCGATTTTTGTTATTCTATGCTTCTATGTGTGTCTGGTTTATTTTAATAAATTGTGATTAGCGTTTCTTAAACTGATGTGTACACTGATTAGTCTCACGGGCTTTTCACCACCTGATGGGTTTGTTTCCTGACTCCTTGAAGTCCAGCTTCATTGAAGAAAATGAAAGGTTTTCTGGATGGGAATTCAATTTTAGACTTTGGGTGCTTGGGTTGAGTCCAAATTTTGTGGGTGCCAGCCAATAGGTGGTTTAGATGGCCATGAGCTAACACAGGAGCTCAAATGCCTGCAAGGCAGAAGAGATGTGGGCAGATGGTGGAAAAAATGATAGACATGAAGTCAGGAGATCAATGAACAAAGATGAACTCTTCCAATCGGCAAATTTGGTAAGAACTTTAGAAGAGGGTAGATGGTGAGGTACATCCTCATGTATCCGTACTTGTTTCTTTTTTTTTTTTTTTATTTAAAAAAAATTTTTTTTAATGTTTATTTATCTTTGAGACAGAGAGAGACAGAGCATGAACAGGGGAGGGGCAGAGAGAGAGGGAGACACAGAATCTGAAACAGGCTCCAGGCTCTGAGCTGTCAGCACAGAGCCCGACGCGGGGCTTGAACTCACGGACCAGTGAGATCGTGACCTGAGCCGAAGTCGGAGGCTCAACTGACCGAGCCACCCAGGCGCCCCCTTACTTGTTTCTTTTAACAATACAAACTAAGGAAAGTAGTCACCTGAGAAAGAAGATAGGCTTTTGACTGACTGAAGGGTTAATAGGAGAAAAATTACTTACTTGTGTGTAACCTCTCTGTTATTGGTGATGAGGCACAGTAGTGAAAAGAAACTCAAGTACTTTACCTCTTAGCCAAAAGTAAAATACTCTGTCAACTAAAGGAATCCTTTGGGATGTTGTCATTTGTCATGGTAACCATGTGTTTCAGAGATTCCATTCTGGAATGGATGTGGTTCCCTCTCAAAAGTACTGACATGTCCAAGTGGCCACTAATGCTTACTTGTCACTGCTGTAGAGGGAAGCTTCTGGTTCATACATCACCAGCACTGAAAGGTAGTTTTGCACACCACCAGCCCAACAGAAGCCGGGCAAAGAATATGGATAAAAATTCACAGAAGAGGAAAACTGATCAATAAATATTAAGGGATGCTTAAGCTGCCTTGAAGTCACTGGAATGTAAATAATAAGATAGCATTTCACAACAAATAAGTAAAAATAAAGATACAATTCACACTCCATAAAATTCATTTTCTAAAAGTTTGCAATTCAGTAGTTTTAAATATATTTACAGAGTTGGGCAACTATGTGTCCTATCCAATTTTAGAATATTTTCATTAATCCCAAGAGAAACCCTGTGCTAATTTGAAGTTACTCACTGTCTCCTTCCCCTAACACCTGGCTGTCACTAATCTATTTTTTGTCTCCATGGATTTGCCTATTCTGGACGTTTCATATAAATGGAATCCTACAACATATAGCTTTTTGTGACTGGCTTCATTCACTTAGCATAATGTTTTCAAAATGCATCCATGTTGTGGCCTGCATGGGTACTACATTCCTTTGTATGGCTGACCAATATTCCAGGGTATAGATAGGCCACATTTGTTTATCCATTTGCCAGTTAATGTAGATTTGGGTTGTTTTTTTACTTTTTGGCTATTATGAATAATACTGTTATGAACATTCATGTACAGAGTTTTGTGTGAACCTATGTTTTTATTTCTCTTGGGTATATACTGGAGAAGGAAAGTTGCTGGTTCATATGGTAGCTTTATTTTTAATTTCTGAAGAACTACCAAGCTGCTTTCCAAAGTGGCTTCACCATTTCAGAATCTCATCCGCAATGTCTGAGGGTTTCAATTTCCCCATATGCTTGCCAACACTTAATATCATCTTTTTTTATTATTATTATAGCCATCCCTGTGGGTGTGAAGTGGTATATCTCACTGTAATTTTGATTTGTATCTCCTTTGTGCATGTTTTTATCTACTAATTAGCTATTTGTGTATCTTCCTTGGAGATGAGTCTATGTAAGACCTTTGCCTATTTTTAAATTGAGTTATATTTGTCTTCTTATTGTTGAGTTGTAAGTGATTTTCCAGATACTCTGGGTACGAGACACTTACCAGATATATGATTTGCAAATACTTTCCCCCATTCTGTGAATTCTTGAAGGGTCCATTGTAGCACAGTTTTTAATTTTAATAAATTCCAATTTATCTGCATTTTTTCTTTTGTTGATTGTGTTTTTGATGTCAGATCTAAGAAAAAATTGCTTAAACCAACTACACTCTAAGATTTAAACCTATATTTTCTTCCAAGAGTTTTACAGTTTTAGGTCTTACATTTAGGTGTTTGATGCATTTTGAGTTAGTTTTAGTATATGATGTAAAAATAGGAGTTTATTCTTTGCATGTGCAATACCTACTTATCTCTACCATTTCTTTTTTTAAATTTTTTTAAAACATTTATTTATTGAGAGACAGAGCATGAGTGGGGGAGGAGCAGAAGGAGACAGAATCCAAAGCAGGTTCCAGGCTCTGAGCTGTCAGCACAGAGCCTGATGCGGGGCTCAAACCCACTGAGCCGAAGTAGGATACTTAACTGACTGAGCTACCCAGGTGCCCCAATCTCTACCATTTCTTAAAAAGACTATTTTTTTCTCTATTGAATTGTCTTGGCATTCTTATTGGAAACAAACTGACTAAATGGTAAGGGTTTATTTATTTCTGGACTTGGTTCTATCCCATTGATCTGTCTACATGCCTATCCTATGTCAGTACTGTCTTGATTACTTTTCAGTAAGCGACTTTTCAGTAGCTTTTCAGTAAGCTTTAAAATCACTTTAATTTTTTTTTTACTTTACTTCAAAATCACTTTTACTTTTAAAATCACTTACTTTTCAGTAGCTTTTCAGTAAGCTTTAAAATCACTAAGTGTGAGTCATCCAAACTTGATCTCCTTTTTCAAGATTGTACTGGCCATTCTGGGTCGCTTCCATTTCTATATGCATTTTAGGATCAACCTGTCAGTTCCTACAATGAATACAGTGGGCATTTTGGTAAAGATTGCATCAAATCTGTAGATCAATTTGAGGAATGTTGCCATCTTAACGATATTAAGTTCTGATACATGAACATGTGTCTTTCCATTTATTTATCTCACATTGTTTTGTGGTTTTCAGTCTACAAGCCTTGCATTTCTCTAGTTAAATTTGCGCCTAACTGTTTATACTTTTTAATGTGATTCTGAAGGAGATTGATTTTTCTTAATGTCATTTTTGGATTGTTCACTGCTAATGTGTAAGAATACAAGTGATTTTTATATACAATATTTTTTTTTTTTATCTGCAAGTGAAAAGAGTTTTACTTTTTCTTTCCAATCTGGATGCCTCTTCTTTTTTTTTTTTGTCTAATTACCCTGGCTAAAACCTCCAGTACAGTGTTGACTTGTAGACATAGACAGAAGTAGTGAGGGAATTCAATTTTTCACCACTAAGTATGGTGTCAGCTGTGGGTTTTCATAGATTCTTTTTATTAGGTTGAGGAAGCCCCCCTTCTAACCTTAGTTTGTTAAGTATTTTTTATCATGAAAGGATATTAAGTTTTGTCAAATGTTTTTCTGCATCTACTGAGGTGCTCATAAGGTTTTTGTCCTTTATCATATTAACATGGTGTTTTGCATTAATTAATTTTTGGATGACAAATCACCATTGCATTTATAAAATAAATTCCACTTGATCATGGGATATAATCCTTTTTATACGTCACCAGGTTCAGTTTGCTACTTTTTTGTTGAGGATTTTTACATCTATATTTATAAGAGTTAGTGATCTGTAGTTTTATTTTCTTGAGATACCTTTGTCTGGCGTTGCTTTCAGAGTAATGCTGGGCTCACAGAATGAATTGGACAATGTTCAATCTTCTTGTTTTTTGTTTTTGTTTTTGTTTTTTAAGAAGAGTTTATAAAGAATTGATGTTGATCTGTCTTTAAACACTTGGTAGAGTTCACCAGGAAAGCCGTCTGTTCTTGAGATTTTTCTTTGCAGGAAAGTTTTTGATTAATAATTTAATCTCTTGTTATAATTACATCCAATCTAATTTTTTTCTACTTCTTGAGAAGTTTTGATAGTTTGTGTCTCTCTGGAGATCTGTCCATTACATCTATGTTATTTAGTTTGTTGTCATGCATTTGTTCAGAGTGTTCCCTTATAATCCTTTTGGTTTCTAGAAGGTTGATAGTAATGGCTTCTTACCGTTGATTTTAGCCGTTTCAGTTTTTCCCTTTTTTCTTGGGCAATATAGCCAATGGTTTATGATTTTGCTATCTTTTCAAATAGCCAAGTTTGGGTTTCAATTAATTTCCTTCCCTCCCCACCATCTCTATTTCATGTATGTTCACCCTAATCTTTGTTTCTTTACTTCTGTTAGCTTTGGATTAAGTTTGCTTTTTTTTTCCTCTAGTTTTTAAAGTAGAAAGTTTGTTGTTGATTTGAGATCCTTTTGCATTCTTTATTTTTAAATTTATTTATTTTTTATTTTATTTTTTTTTAAAAAATGTTTATTTATTTATTTTTGAGAGAGAGGGAGACAGAGAATCCCAAACAGGCTCCACACAGCACAAAGCCCAACAGAGGGCTCAAACTCCTGAGTCATGAGATCGTGACCTGAGCCGAAGTCAAGAGTTAGATGCTTGACTGAGCTACCCAGGCACCCCTATTTTTTTTTTTTTTAATTTTAGAGAGAGAGAGAGAGAGACAGACAGACAGACAGAATCTTAAGCAGGTTCCATGCTCAGTGTGGAGCCTGATGCAGGGCTCGATCTCAAGATCCTGGGATCATGACCTGAGTTGAAATCAAGAGTCGAACATTCAACCGAGCCACCTAGGTGTCCCCTTTTTTCTTCCTTAATATATGCATTTACTGCTATAAATATAGAGATGTACTGAAGGAGCCTGAGTCAGGTAAAGACAAGCCCTGTGAATGGTATTTTTCAAGGGGACAACAAACAAATCAAACAGGGGTGGTTATTTGGAGGAATTAGGGGGAAGCTATACTGCCCTTTCTAGCAGCGTCTGGGCTCCTAATTTTCACAGCTACTGTGGTTTTAATGTTGTGGATTTTCATCCTTTTCTTTTTTTTTTTAGTAAATAGTCCTTAGATGATTGCAAACCTTTGACTGGTTCCCCAAATTCTGAAAAGAAGTTGATTTTGACAATTTTGCCAGTGTCCTCATCTCTTTTATGGATGAACAGAGTTTTAGAAGTCCTTACTCCACCATTACAAAAGTACCTGCACAGTATTGTTTCCAATAGGAAAAAAAAAAATACTGTTGGAAAAAAAATTTCTTATAGTAAAGAGAATGGACAAATAAATTGTGATCTCTTTATACATGGAATTCAGCAGTTCAAATAAAGGACTAAGATTATATATCCATACATGAATAGCTATAAAAAACAAAGTATAGAATGATACCTACAGTACAATAATATTTATATAATTAAAACACACACTGAATAATATTTTTGATGGGTGCATATATAGAGAGAAAATTGTTTCTACAAAACATTGGCTGGGAGAATAAATACCATATGCATGATAGTGATGGGGAATGGGATTGGAATGAAGGAAAAAAATAAGACCAACTTTTCCCATAATATTTTCTTTATTTTATTAAAGAAAATGGGGACACATGAGTGTATGCTATATTATTTTTGTGCTTTTTTTTCTACGTACAAGTTAGGAAGAAAGAAGAAAGTCATAATGGATTAGATTCCTCTGTTCTCTGGGAATTCATTTAATTCTGCCCAATTTTTTGTAATCTATGGGTTGAGAGAAAACAAAAGACAAGAGTAAAATAAATTTCAGTCGAACCACAATTGGATCTGTTATAAAATGATTTTGAAATAGCTTTCAAATCTGGAATGTCAAATTCTGGTTTTTGTTTTGCTTTTAAATAATTACAAGTTCAAACCAGACAGAAAAATGTGAATCATTGGATTTCTTCCTCTCTAAAAATCTCCATAGTATGCCTCTGCTCCAACCAGGGAAAGGGAATGGAAACTTTTGGCATTGCTTTTCTACTTTTCTCCATAATGTTAATTTGTAACACCTTCATAGTTTGCTAAAGTAGGAAAGGAAGTTGCTTTATAATTACCACTTGAAAGAACATAGTACCTCTCTTCCAGAGATATTTGACATTCTATCAATGATGTGGGGGCACAAACATTCTATTTTGCCAGTCGGAAGTGGGAGAATCTGAATTTCCATGATACAAAGACATTTTTCCCACCCAACTACCTGACAAGGAGGTTAAAGGTGAAAAACAAATCCCAAGCCTAACTCCTCTTGGCCCGTGATTTCAGCCCCGTAAAGGATCAAAGCTGAGATGTTCGCATTATAATATGTAACCACTAGATGTCACTAAAGATAAAACTTGTAGGCACTGGCCATTGTAACTGGGAAAGCAGAACAGGCAAGTGAAATTCACCATGTTAATGGAGAAAACTGCAATTTATACCTTTAGGTGAGAAAATGGAAAGAGGCCTCTCTCTAGCCCAATACCCCTAGGAAATGGTTTCAGACTCTTTCTTTCATATCTGTGTGTGGACGCATTTGGGTTGGCATTACCTTTTAACCGAAAAATAACTATATGAGCTCACAACTCAACAGATATGTTATAGGATGACTGTTACTAAAATGAAGTTAAAATTCCAAGCTTCAAATGCTGGAGTCCCTCCTGGGAATTGCGTCTAAAATTCCAACAGCTTCTCCCAGGTGGTAATGAGGCAGATACATCGAATTCTCTTTAGACAAGAAGTGATTGAATTCTTTTTAGACCAGAGATGTGAGATAAAGATTCTTTTTTTTTCAAATCCACTTCAACTGTTCGCTCTGATGTTTTCCCCCTCCTATGTTTTTATTCTGAAAACCATAATTGGCAAGTAGTATGAATTCAATGCATAGTTGTGGAAGGAATAATAAGAATCAAGGGAAGGAAACCAACATTTATTTAGTGCCTCTCTAAGCCTTGTTCTCTGCAACTTTCTTACATTCTTCATGAAAAATCCTGCGAGGGAGTTCTTGCAACCACTGCTTTGTACAAGCAATGCTCACAGGATATAATCACGAATGATCTTTGCTTTTATTTCTCATTGTTCTTTTAAACTTTATTCAGAAGAAAAGCTCTTTCCCTGATCCTGGATAAAATCCCCAGGTGCATCTGTGACATTTCTGATCTCTCGCATAATCACTTTTACTGTCACAACTTAGTAATTAAAACTGTCCAATTTGGGGGCTCCTCAGTGGCTCAGTCAGTTAAATGTCTGACTCTTGATTTTTGCTCAGGTCATGATCTCACAGTTTGGGGGTTTAAGGCCCACATCAGGCTCTGTGCTGATAGCACAAAGCCCTGTTGGGATTCTCTCTCTCTCTCTCTGCCCCTCTCCTCTTTCAAAATAAATAAATAAACTTTAAAAAATGTCCAATTTTGTGTAAGAACTTATTTCAATCAAAATCACAGCTTTCTCCTCCCCAGGCTAGGGCTGGTGTTGGTCTGGCCACCTCCATGAAGGGGTAAGGTAAGTTTCTTCTCTTTCTCGTTGAATTCCTCCTCCAACCCCTAACATGGGTTGGACAGGGTGGGAAACAAGGAGAAATGAGGAGGGCAGTAAAATTTCTTTCTTTGAACAGTGCTTTGGAGATATGCAGAGGTTCCTACTAGAAACATGTAATTGCACACTTCCCAAGGTAGAAGAATTTCTGGCTGGCCATTCTCCCTCAGTTTTTTTGTATACCTTATTTTCTTTAACAGTTTCATTTATATACTTTTCTTTCCTTTAACGTATCAAATGGTGTGGCATTTTCTTCTTCTATAATAACAGAATCCCCAAATTGAAGCTGAATACATGGCTGCTTGGAATAAGGACTACATTTCCCCACCGCCCTTATCATGGTCCACATGCAAATTCTTGGAGGCATCAGTAAATGGAGAGATTTTCTTTGTTTTCTTTTTCCTCTTTCCTATTGTCTGCATGGTAATTGCAGACTGGACAATGAGATGAAAGCCCTGTGCCGAGAGCCTCGGTGATCACGGGACTGACTTGATAGCCTTGCACTGTCCACCTCTGGGCCATATTCATAAACAAACAAACTTCCAAACTTCTGTTTTAAGTTTTTGTCACACACAAAGTTCTAACCGATAGAAATACACAACTAAGTGAGATTTAATTTTAGGAACGCTTTTGCTGATAAAGTCACCAACTGAACAACGAAAGTGTTTTCTCAATTTGTGGATAAAAGGTGGAGAAAAGTTCCTTAGTTTAAAATTATTCTTTCATAAATCTCACTTGCATATTTGGTGTCATTACTGATGATCTGTTTGAATAGATAAATGAGTAAGTACCAAGCATTATTGCTGGGAGAAGTTTTAAGCAACCAGTCAGTCTTAGATTCATGGCTTCTTTTTCCAAAGTAACAGTTTTCACAGTTGTGATTTTATATTATGCATCTATGGTAACACAGATTTGTTAGAAAATTATTCACAGATTTTTGATCAAATACATTTTGATACTACTTCATGGTGAGTCTCAAACTACAACTGAGGAGCTGGAGAAACACTACTTTTTGGGTTGACTGGTGGACATTTGAAGGAGCAGGAAGGCTTGGGGCACCTGGGTGGCTCAGTCAGTTAAGCATCTGACTTTGGCTCACGTCATGACCTCATAGTTTGTGGGTTCGAGCCCCACATCGGGCCCTGTGCTGACAGCTCAGAGACCGGATCCTGCTTCGGATTCTGTGTCTCCCTCTCTCTTTCTGCCCCTCCCCCACTCACACTTGGTCTGTCTCTCGAAAATGAATAAAGGTTAAAAAAATTTTTTTTGAAGGAGCAGGAAGGCAGTTGTGTATGGGAGGGGGAAATTGGTTTCTTATTAATGAAAACTTTCAAAAGCTCACCTTTCCTATGTTTATAAACTAAAGTGTCCCAAAGAAACTTTCTTGTTTTCTCCTCCCATGTTCCACCCCCCACCTTTGCTCTTTATTTTTCTTTCTTTCTTTCTTTCTTTCTTTCTTTCTTTCTTTCTTTCTTTCTTTCTTTCTTTCTTTCTTTTTGTCATGTTTCAAAATACAAAGGGCATGGTTAAGATGAGCAGAGACTGTTCTGATTCTTTTATTACCTAGCATTTAATTATAGGAATGGTTAATATGTGAGGCTAAAAATATGGCTAGTGGAAAACCATACCTAATGGAAAACCCAACTGGAAAGCAGCAGGTGGCACCAGCCATGGCATGTGCATCAGAGCTCAGTTCTACTGTGTGTCTTATTTCATTTAGCAATTTTATTTACTTTTTTTAAATTAAAAAAAAAATTAAATGCTTGTTTATTTTTGAGACAGACAGAGAGAGAGAGAGAGAGAGAGAGAGAGAAAGCAGGGGAGAGGCAGAGAGAGACAGACACAGAATCCGAAGCAGGCTTCAGGCTCTGAGCTGTCAACACAGAGCCCGACATGGGGCTTGAACTCACAAGCTGAGATCATGACCTGAGCCGAAGTCAGACATTTAACCGACTGAGCCACCCAGGTGCCCCTTATTGAATCATTTTAAACTTGGCTTTTAATGAATAAAAAAACTTCTTCAAGACTACAGCAAATAATTATGCCAAGTTTTGGTAAAACAAAACAAAACAAGAACTCCCCTTCCCACCTTTGCACTGAAGAAAATTACCCAAATCATAGGCCCTAGTTTTGTAAGTTCTCCTTCTAGAGATGTGGAAATTTGGGAGGAGGGTGGGGCAACTAGTTATACAACATTTTCATTTAGACATGGTAATTCTTAGAACAGATAATTGAATTTAGAATGAAATTCCTGTGCCGGGAAATGGGAAAAAAAGAGGAAAGTCCATAAACAATTATAACACACAATTTGTTATATCCTATTATACAGCGAAATTTGAGAAGTGTTGCAAAAGGACAAGATTCTCCCGTGGAAGTCTTTAAATATGAAAAATCTGTAATATTCTAACACCAAGTGTTTATTTTTAAAAGACTTTTGGTAAAATGCAGGGCACAGAACATTACATAATAATTTTTCTCACCTTTTATACTACCAAATTTCAAAAGTAGATAGAAAACATAGAAACTCATCTACATTCAATAAAAACAAACAAAAAATGACTCTGAAAACTATGATCTACTTAAACACCTGGAGTTGTTTTTTTCCCGCCTGAGCATTAAGGAATGAAACCCTCAAAGAACGCTTTGATGGGATTATGAATACAAAAACTTAGAGACTGAAGATTTACCAGCGAAACAAAGAAACTTTATTGCTCTCATGGTCTCCTTCTAGTGTGGGGAAATGGACAATAAACAAGTAAATGAATACAAATGGTAGTATGCCATCTAGTTCTAAGTGTTACAAAGTAAAACGAGGTAAAAGCAGAGACAGAAATTTGGGGCATAAGAGGAGTGAGTGTAGTTTGCAGTTTTAAAGAGTGTGGATAGCAAATGCTTCGGTGAGAAAATGATATTTACCCAAAGGCCTACAGGGAGTGACAGTGAGAGCCATGCATCTACCTGGCCAAGGGGCACTTCTGGTAGAGGAGAGAACAAGTATAAATGCTCTAAGGCCAGAACATGCTTGCACTGCTCAAAGACCAGCGAGGAGACCACTATAGTTGGACAGAGGTGAGAGACAGGTCAAGCATTAGGAGAGGTTAAGAGGGGGATGCCACAGGCTAGGGTAAGGACCTCACCATTGTACGCCATTGGGAAGGGCAAGCCATTGGGAGCTTTGGGCAGAGGAAGGACAGATGTAACATACCTTTCTGATGCTGTTTGGAGAACACTCTTGAAGTTAGCCTAATGCAAAATTACACAGACCAGGTAAGAGATGGCTGTAATAACTTAGGCAAGAGGTGATGGGGCTGGAGCAGAGTGGAAGCAGTGTCGGTAGGAAGAGTGGTTGGATTCTGACTGTTTTCAATGTAGGGCTTCTGCATTAGCTGAGGGGATTAGATGTGGTGGTGTGAGAGGAAGAGAGAAGTCATGAGCAAATAGAAGAATGCATGCGCCATTATGTAAAACAGGGAAGCCTGGGAGGGATGGGAGCAAGGATGGTACAGAAGAAAAGGAGGCCTGTTTTATACGTTCATTATGCAGATGTTCAAGTAGAGATGCTGAGTGGACACTTGGATATGATAATTTTTTTTAATGACATAAGATGCATTACAAGGCTCTGGAGAAGGTATGGATTAGACAACAGAGAGTATAGGCAAAACTGGTTATTCAGGGGACAGCAACAGAAATTTAAGTTGGATTAAAGAGATGAATTCTGGGGCGCCTGGGTGGCTCAGTCGGTTGAATGGCCGACTTCAGCTCAGGTCACGATCTCGCGGTCCATGAGTTGGAGCCCCGCGTCAGGCTCTGGGCTGATGGCTCAGAGCCTGGAGCCTACTTCCGATTCTGTGTCTCCCTCTCTCTCTGCCCCTCCCCCATTCATGCTCTGTCTCTCTCTGTCCCAAAAATAAAATAAAACGTTAAAAAAAAAAAAAGAGAGATGAATGCTTTTAAAAAATCACAGCAGAAAATATGAGCAAATTTCTGACCTGAATAGAAAAAGATCTGAGTCTAAAAATAATGGAGGGGCACCTGGGTGGCTCAGTTGTTTACAAGTCTGACTCTTGATTTCAGTTCAGGTCACCATCTCACAGTTCATGGGATTGAGCCCCACATCAGGCTTTTTGCTGACAGCCCAGAACCTGCTTGGGATTCTCTCTCTCCCTCTTTCTCTGCCCCTCCCCTACACGCTTTGTCTCTCTGTCTCTCTGTCTCTCTCTCTCTGTCTCAAAAATAAATAAACTTTAAAAAAAAATTCAAAGGTCATGAAGATACAATTTACTGAAAAAGAAAAGGCCAGTAAATATATTCTAAGTGTTCAACCAATAATCAAAATGATGAAAATGACTACATAGCTCTCCCCATCTTTTTTTGCTTATCAAAACGTGTGTCCCCAGCAGCATGGGATGTTGTCATTCAATGCTGTGGGGACATGGTTGGACCTCCTATCACAAAATTAGGAGACATAAATCCAGACCCTTGGAAGAGTTCCTACTTTGTGATATCACAACAATCCCACTTCAAAAGATCTAAGAGAGATAGAGACACGTTCAAAATCTTGTTTACAGAGGCTTTCGTTGCAGTGTTATTTATACAGCGAAACATAGGAATAATGTAAGTCTCAACAAAAGAAATATGGTTAACTCAATTATGAGGCATACCTAAAACCAAAGAATACTGTGCCGCTGTTAAAATTTTGTTTTGGAGAATTTTTCAAGATGGAGGAAACTCTAACAGTGTAATTTTTTAGTAAATAAAATCAGAATACGAAACTGTGCACAGCATGAATCTAATGACATAAACATTAAAGAAAAAATATGTGGGTCAAAAACTGTTCCCCATATAAAAAAAAATCACTGGATGCCCCATACACCTAATAGACTAGACGATAGAAATTACCCACAACCCGGAGATGTAAGTGAAACCATCCTAGACCATCAAGCCTCAGCTGAGCCATCCCAGACCTGGAGAATCTCACAGGCAACCCAAAGGATTGAGAAACCATCAATATTGAAAAATAATAAATCTTTGGTCTTTTAAGCTACCATGTTTTGTGCAGTTTGTTATGTCACCAAAGCCAACTGATAACACTTCGTTCCTCAAGCTCAGAAAGCAACTGTTCTTTTTCCCGTGATTATGGCATCTAGGAAAGGAAGGATCTTATTCTCAACAGGATGAATGGTACCAGTGAACCAGCAGGCAAAGGGCACACCTTGCACCCTCTTACCTCAAGAAAAGCAGGCTTTATCACGGATGGAAGCTTCCTCCTGTTAACTTTGGGCGGTAACATCATCTTGCCCTGGCCCTTTGAGAAGCCGGTGAGCAAAGGCTCATCAGAGGTTCAGTACTTCCAGAGTATCGCCTGCCTCCCTCTGCCTTATTCTAGGTGTCCCTGTGGTTTGTGTAATGGGAAGAAAGACTGGACCTAGTTAATTGAATGAATAAAGTCATACTTCAGGGTAGAGGAAAGCAGCTGACTATCAAACACTTTTCGTCAGGTGCCTGAGAAGGAAAGGCAGGCAGAGAATTCAAATGGCATTTGAGTGTTGGAAAAACAGGTTGTCATTTTTTGGCAACACATTCCAATGCTTTCTTAAGGACCTCTGGTGGATGTTTTTCCCTCCCTTCATTTTTCAGCCCATTTATGTTTCCAGGGAAAGCCAATCCTTATGTTTCTGATTCATTTACACTTAACTCATCACAGTGTTTTCCAAAACTATTTCCAGTGGGTCTTTATTTATTTTTTTTTTTTCAACATTTTTTTTTATTTATTTTTGGGACAGAGAGAGCCAGAGCATGAACGGGGGAGGGGCAGAGAGAGAGGGAGACACAGAATCGGAAACAGGCTCCAGGCTCCGAGCCATCAGCCCAGAGCCTGACGCGGGGCTCGAACTCACGGACCGCGAGATCGTGACCTGGCTGAAGTCGGACGCTTAACCGACTGCGCCACCCAGGCGCCCCTCCAGTGGGTCTTTAAAACATGATTCCATGTACCAAGAGAATGAGTTACTAATCCTTCCTATCCCAGATAGCACACAAAGAAGTGACATTCCCTAGGAAAATTATTAGAATGCAGCTTCACAGGGCAAATAGGTCTCGGCTGGATAATTTGCTTTACTGCTCCCCATGCTCAGTAGAACTCAACAAAGGAAACCAGAAGGTCCTGGTGGCCCGAAGCAGCTTGGAATTAGTTTGGTGGGGAGAGACAACCAGAACTGTCCTGGACATGTTGACAGATTCCAGGCTTAGGACGATGCATACGTCACCTCATCTGACTGAGTGGGCTGTCGGTAGCAACTAAAACTGTAGTGGGGGCTCTGGGGTGCAAGAGCTCCTGACTCCTCGGGTTGCCAACAGACCAGGCTTGCCCGCTCACCCCTGACAAAATCCAAAGGCAGAGAAACAAGGGCTGGTGAAAAAAGAATTTATTTCAATGAGGCCAACACCAGGAAGATAGCCGGCTACAGGCTCAAAGACTCTCCAACGTGCTGAAAATTCTTCCAGGTTTATATAAGAAAATGCGGGGCAAAGGTGAGTGAGTGCCTGCAGGTAGGCAACGAAAGTCAAATCAGTCACTGCCTTGAAGTCAGTCATTGGTGGCATCTTGCTGGCTCAGGGCAGGGGGTAGTTTTGTTTCCCATCGGAATGCTTTGCCCTCGGGGTCTTCTGCCTGAGTCAAGGGACAAGCTGGAAAGAAGAAATTAGAAAAGATGAGGTCAAAATAGAGGCAGCTGAAGTTGTCTTTTACAATAACTCACTGGAGCAGTTCTTATAGCCAGGCATTGAGTTATATTCTCCTGGACTGGATTAAGCAACCTACTTAATGGCAGTGAATAAACGCAATCTGATGAACACTTACAGAGAAGCATTCGCTGTCTCAGAGAAGTGTTGTCCTACTTCCTTTGCTTAACCAATTTAACTACCTGGACTCTTATCCCAATGCAATTTGATTCATCAAGCATCCTCTCCCTTTTGTATTCTTTCTCAATTGTTTCCTTCCAGTCAGCATATAAGCATGCATGGCCCTCCATTCAAATCCCCTTCCTTAAACCTCTGTATTCTACCTTCTCCCCTTCAGCTAACATTCTAGGAAAATTGACTCATACTCCTACTATCCATAAGTAAACTTGTATGTGCAGTCAGTAAGGAGATCACAGGGAATGGCTTCCAAAGTTGTGACTCTCCAAGAGAGGGTGAATGGGTTTCTTTTGTTTCGGGTTAGGATGAATATTTAGATAAGGAAACCTTGTCATCCTATGTAGAAGTGGGCATAAGGTCATGTATGTGCCTTAACGAAACATGCTTAGACGTACATTGTATGTGATGTAAATGAGGCTGAGGCTCCTCCTTGGGCAGAGATTTTAGTATTATAATGAGGTAAAGGTAATTGTAGGTCATGCCAGAGGTCATTCCATGGTCCATCTAGGCAAGTGTGAGTCAGGTTAGCTCAACCAGTCTGGGTGGTCTGTGCCTGCAAGAGGTCTTGTCAGGGCAGTCGCTATGGACTGGGGGTTGGTTTTCAGGTTTTATTTGTGTGTGTTTTAAAAATTTTTTTAACGTTTCTTTGTTTTTGAGAGAGAGAGACAGACAGACAGAGACAAACAGACAAGAGGGGAATGGCCAGAGAGAGAAGGAGACACAGAATCTGAAGCAGGCTCCAAGCTCTGAGCTGTCAGCACAGAGCCCGACGCGGGGCTCGAACTCACGAACCCCGAGATCATGACCTGAGCCAAAGCTGGATGCGTAACCGACTGAGCCACCCAGGTGCCCCTCAGGTTTTATTTGTTTGAGTTAAGGGGAAAGCTCGAAAGGAGAGCTTAGGGGGAAAATGTGAGACAAAGGTTAATGAGTACAAGCAGATGGGCAGTAGAGGCCAGGTCTTGAGGTCTCACTGGTGACAGTTGCACTGCATATCACTCTCGATGTCTCTGCTGCATTGAATCTTATACGAATATCTCCCTACACTGATGTGTATCACCAACAAGGAAGCTCAGTTGAGTTTCTGTGTCCAGAATTTTATTGGGATTTCATTACATAGGCATGATTAATTGAATCATTGATCATGTGATTGAACTAGATCTCCAGCCCCTCTTCCCTTCTGGTGACAATTCTGGCACGGCCAGAAACCATCTAGAGGCCCACCGTGAGTCACCTTGGTAGCGTAAACTCAGGGGTCCATTATGAATAACAAGACACTCCTATCACTAAGGAAATTCCAAGTGTTTGGAGGCTGCCTCCCAGGACAGACAGGGACAAACACCAGCCAAATTCTTTTTTACACAACACTCAACTAAAACCTTTGCAGCCACATTGGAATTCTGTAGGGTAGGGGTGGTTTACAGAAGGACGCTATGGGGTTTCAACACACATGAAGCGTGTGTGTTTAAAAAGAATCTGATGTATGGGGGCGCCTGGGTGGCTTGGTCGGTTAAGCGTCCAACTTCGGCTCAGGTCATGATCTCATGGTCCGTGAGTTCGAGCCCCACGTCGGGCTCTGTGCTGACAGCTCAGAGCCTGGAACCTGCTTCGGATTCTGTGTCTCCCTCTCTCTCTGCCCCTCCCCTGTTCATGCTCTGTCTCTCTCTGTCTCAAAAATAAATAAACGTTAAAAAAAAAAGTTAAAAAAAATTAAAAAAAAAAGAATCCGATGTATGGAAGTCATATTTATAAAAACAAATTGGGGGCACCTGGGTGGCGCAGTTGGTTAAGCGTCCGACTTCAGCCAGGTCACGATCTCGCGGTCCGTGAGTTCGAGCCCCGCGTCAGGCTCTGGGCTGATGGCTCGGAGCCTGGAGCCTGTTTCCGATTCTGTGTCTCCCTCTCTCTCTGCCCCTCCCCCGTTCATGCTCTGTCTCTCTCTGTCCCAAAAATAAATAAAAAACGTTGAAAAAAAAAAAATTAAAAAAAAAAAAAATTGAATACAACAAAAATGGAAAGGTATCAAATAACCATATGACAGTTTAATATGCAGGCATTAAAATTATGCTCAAAGAATTAAAAAAAGCGTTTTTTTAATGTTTATTTATTTTTTAAAGAGACAGAGAGCAAGTGGGCGAGGAGCAGAGAGAGAGGGAGATACAGAATCTGAAGCAGGCTCTAGGCTCCAAGCTGTTAGCACAGAGCCCACACGGGACTTGAACTCATGAACTGTGAGATCATGACCTGAGCCAAAGTCGACTGACTGAGCCACCCAGGCGCCCCATCACAAAATTTTTTAAAACATAAAATAATACTTAGATAACGTTAACCTTTTCACATGGACAAAGAACAAGCAAAAAGGACAAAAACACAGTGAATGAATGTTAGCAATAACTGTAGTTGGGAAGGAGTGGAAAATGGTGAAGGAGGAATGACTCTCTCCAGTAGAGTCCAGGCCCAAGGGCTGGAGCTCGGAGGGCAGGAGGCTCTGAAGTCCATACCGGCTGTGAGATTAAAATGGTAAAGCTTTGTGTCGTCTCCTATATATCAGCATGAGATAGGAAATAAAGTTGCAACCTAGCCTCATTAAAGGCAATAATGAGGAAAAAATATAAAACACTTTTGTGCTTTTATTTCTACTGAGTTCAGACTGCTTAACTGCTTAACTGGCTTAATGAGAGGGAGGGAAAGAGAGAGGGAAGTGTTAACAGTGGTTTCCATTTTTTTTTTTTTAATGATTCCTATTTCTTTATGCCAACTTTTATTAGTAAATTTTAAATTTTCACAAATTTTTTTATAGTGAATATGTATTTTCCTCTTAAAAAAAATCCCATAAGTTACAAAATGGTAACGTGGCATTAAGGATGATTTTTCTAGTGTCTTTCCTCATCCCCTTTTCCCCCTTTGCCCCCAGAAAAAATGTAAAACACTTTCTACGTGTTCTATAAGGAAAAGGCTTTAGTTTTATGCTTAGAAAAGACAACCAGTAAACGTTTAAAGAAATAGGAAGTGATTACCTGCCTGACAAAGGTTCATCTGAGAATTCTTTTCAAAACCAAGTTTTCTTGATGAATATTTGATACATCGATGTGCAAAACTGTGCTATCCGGTTGGCCCACACACCTATTGTATCAAACTAGCTATATTTGCACCTAACTTGGCCTTATCTGTTACATTACTTTGGTGGAAATTTCCCCCCAATTATGAGGTTAATAATAGAGTTGCTATCCAATGCCAGTAAATTGAAGGCACAGATTTTACAGTTCTTTGAAATGCTAATGTGCAGTTCTACAAAAAAGGAATGATCGTTCTTGAATACTCTACAAAAACTTAAAGTCATTCTTAGATTGACTAAGAATTGTCACATCCAATTTCTTCCCATGGTAGAAATTCCAAATGTATTTTTCACATTTCAGATGCAAAATGCTTTTGTCATATTTAATGTAATTTCTCATTTTGTATTAGATTTTTATCTATTTACATTTCCTTTCTTCATTTACCGCTTAACTATAGGATCAGTTTGTAGCCTGCCCTGAAGATACTCTCTTCTATCTTCCATTAAAGGTTACTTTTGATAGAACCCAAGTAGGAATTAAGCTCTTTTTAAGAGCCTTTTCTTCTTCGCCTCTCCTCTAGTCTTTATCCCTTTTTTTTACTTCAGATTATAGTCTGTCAGAATCTATATGCTATACAGCAGCAGTTTTCAGTGTCATCAGCGGATGATTTGTTGGCCTCTGAGACCCTATCAGGGGGTCCATGAGGTCAAAATGATCTTCATAATAATGTATTTATGGTCAAAAGCATTGGTAGATAAGACTGCTAGTCCTTTAACATAATCAATACAGGGACCCCACGCTGTTCCAACAAGCACTGTATTTTTCACCACCATACACTCACAGTAAAAGAAAAATAAAACAAAGCTAGTGTGTGTCCTTTTAATAGTCTGTGTAACAAAATGGGAAGACGCACAAAGCACTTCTCTCTAGATAATGAAATATGGCGGCTTACTATGTTTAAGGATAAGCACACATGTGATTATTTGAGTCGTGAGCTGAGCTCTCCGCCTTTATTCATGAAACCTTTTTTTTTTACTTGAAGGAAGGAAGGACACACTACTGTTAAACAACAAAATTCAACTGCGGAAATTTAAAGATCAAATTGGCTTTATGAAAGGATTTATGAATCAGGCAACATCCCATCTAGTACACAGAAAGGAGCCCCAAAGAGCTACAGAAAAGGGAAAAAAATTAAAGGCAGAGGAGGGGTGGGACAAGGAGGTCATGAATTAAAAAAAGGATTATTTTGGGCCAGGACATGTTTTGGGGGGAGACAAAAGGGTCTATTAAATGGATTATTCAACTGTTGCTACAGGGAATCCCAGGCTGTCTAGTTAAAATTGTATTCCTGGGCGGGGACTAAAACAGCAATTAAGTTAGGCATGAAGTTTTGGTTTGGTGACATCAGCTTAGCACAAGTGAGTCCATTTTGGGTGTGTCGTTTCTTTTTTTAACACTGTGATTATTCATACTCAGGTATTTGGAGGACATTTTCTCAAAAAGAAGTGAAGTGAGTTTGTCACTTCAGGGAAAACAAGTATCTGTTGCCAATGATAAAATTAGAGGTTTAGAAAGAAAATGAGAATCTTGGAAAATTTTGTCCGCCACCTTGAGTTTGACAGCTTCCCAATACATAAAGGTTTTTCTGATGAAATTGGTGGTGATATGAATAAATGTGATTTGGTAAGCCAATATGTTTCAAATTACCAATGTATGATGTCACAAAATCAGACATGAGTGAAAGATGTTCTCAGGGTACAAGAAGATAAATGGATTTTAATGTAATAGAGTATGAAAAGTTTGCTGATATGGTTTCAGATTCCACATTGCAAGTAATTTAAGAAATTACTGCTTATTAAGTTTTAGCAAAGAATAGCCAAAAAGGCATGTGAAAAGGCACACGGAAAGACATGATGTCCAGGGGGCTACAGGTAAGTTCAGTCGTTACTAGAACAGTGGTCCTTTTGCAAGCGTATTTGCTACAGAGAACTGTTTTTAAGACATCAAACTACTTTGTGAAAATTACTGCTTAGTTTATGAAGTGCTTCCCTGTGTGCAAATGGCCTCTAAGAGCAGTAACTGGTTCATAGTTTTCTTTCCCATCAAAAATTTACATGGTGAGCATACATGAAAAGGGTTGATTGACCTTTGTGAAGGGCCGTTTTGCTTAACAGTACGTTTTAAAGACAATATTTTGAATTGACTTCAATTTTTAATTTCCTTGTGAACATTTCTTCAATTTAAGCCACTGAAATGTCCCAAGAAGAAATGACCTGTTAACAGATAAGTTTAAAATGTCTTTGAAATACACTTTCACTCTCAAGTGCCTCACAGATTAAAGCTTTGTTCTTGGCAATGCAAGAAACATACACCCTTCTTGAAAACTGTTTTTGGGGAAGAATATGCTTACTTTGGATGTTCCTCGTGAACAGTTAGGACACTCTCGAATAGAACAAATGTTTCCTTTATTTCAAGGCAAATGAGTGATATTTTCAGATGCCTCCAAACAGACCTCAAAAATGATCCCTGCCCCTGTCATTATTGAGTTCTTGGAGTGACCATGCAGAGGGGTCTCACTGGCCATAAAGGAAACCGGAGATCTAAATGGTGATAGGCACTAATGTGTAGGGTTTGACCTATAAAATCCTTTGGAAACTTGACTCTGCAAAACAAAGAGATGAGTGGTGGGGAATGATTCAGTTTCCTACTAACCAGGGAGTGGTGTTCCGGTGTCTGCTCCACCCCTCCTCAGCCCCACCACACTGATTCCGTTCTCTCTTTCTCAAGATTTTGGGAAATCCCAGAATAAGATAGCTTGTGACTCTAGTCATAATTGGATTCATGGGTGAATGCACTTTCCTTACAGATGTGATGTTGGGATGTAAGAAACACATAACTTGTCTTACTGGGATCTTGAGATCTGAATTCTATGGGCTGTAGAAATGCCAGCTGTGTGATTTTTAACACGTTACTTGACTTCTCTGGGCCCTAGTTTTCTCCTCGATAAAAGAAAGGGAAAGCTAGTTTCACAGTGCTGTAGTTTTATGAAACTTGTCTGATCTTTGGTTCTTGGAACCACAGAAAAGTTGGTAAGTATCTCCACACACACCTAACTTTCCCACCTTTGCAGACCTAAGCCGAATTTTCTTTTTTTGTGCTCACATTTGGTCTCAAAATCATACTCATTTCAAGACTTTAGGAAGCTATGACCAAATGATTAGAGTTGGAAAGTTTTCCAGTTGAGCTTCAAAATTAATTCCTGGTTAGAATGACCTCTCTTTATTTTTTATTTCTTTTAAAGTTTATTTATTTATTTTGGAAAAGAGAGACAGGGAGAAGGTGGGAGGGGCAGAGAGAGAGGGAGAGAATCTCAAGCAGGCTCTGCACCATGAGTGCAGAGCCTGATGCAGGGTTCCAATCCATGAACCGTGAGATCAGGACCTGAGCTGAAACCACGAGTCTGATGCTTAACTGACTGGGCGCCACCCAGGCGCCCCAAATGACTTCTTTAAATAGGTAACATGTATCAATATAAACTGTGTATCTGTCACAGTTCTAAGTGCTTTACGTGTATTAATTCATTGAATCTTGGCAACTTTTGTTAAGCAAGGACCATTACTATGCCCACTGAATGAATGAAGAAACTGAGGAATAAGATTTTTTTTTTTTGTAGTACTTATTACTGTGGTTACTCAGCTGATAAGTAGTAGAGAGCTGCAGTCTGAACCACAATCCTGCATTGTTTTAAAAATTCATTTCTGCTTGTTATTCCCTTTTTTTACACTGTTTATTATGGAAATATTAAAACATATGTGAAAGAAGCAAGAACATTATAATACCTATCACCCAACCTCAATAAGTATCAAACATGACCAAACATGTTTTAACTATACATTTCTTATCTTCTCCAGCTAGATTAATTTGAAACAAATCCCATCTATCATATCCTTTCTCCGCGAACACTTCAATAGGTATCTGTAAAAGATTCCCACCAATACCATTAAATAAACTAACAAATAATTCCTCAATATGATAAAGTATTTAGTCAACACTCAGACTTTCTTGATTGCCTGATAATTGTTTAAAATTTATTGTTTGCAGTCTGTTCAAATCAGAACCCAAAAGTGTTTACACTTGCATTCGATTGATACATGTTTTAAATCCCTTTCAAACCATAGGCTTCTCTCCCTCTTGTCATATATTTGTGGAGGAAATTGGTCTGTTTGTTGCGTAGGATTTCCTAAGGCCTGGATTTGTTTATTGCATTCTGTGGTGTCACTAACGTGTTCCTCTGTCCCCTGCAGTTCCTGTAAGCTGGAAATTTGATCTAGAGGCTTGATAAGATTCAGATTTGATTTTTGGCAAGAATACCTGGCAGATGCATTGTGAATGTTTTATGTATCGTACCAGTAGCCACGACATGCCTGGCTATTTTTCTTTTTGTGATATTAAGATTGATGGATTCTGGTATTGTCAGCCTGAGCCATCCGTTATAATGTTCCCTTTCAGCCTTTCAACTAATGATTTTAGTATCCACTGATGATTATTGGTTACATCTGCTATTTCATTGAGGCTTGCAAAATGGCGATTTCTTTTTTTTCCATTCATATAAAGTGTTTTAAATTTTATTTTTAATATGTTTATATAAAAATTTATTAATATAAATTTATTTATATAAACAATTTATTATCGATATACTTTATTGATATGAATTATATAAAATTATATATATAGTTTATTGTCAAGTTAGCTAACATACAGTGTATACGGTGTGCTCTTGGCTTCCGGAGTAAATTCCCATGATTCATCACTTGCAACACCCAGTGCTCATCCCAACCAGTGCCCTCCTCGATGCCCGTCACCCACCTCCCTGCTCCCCACCCCCATCAACCCTCAGTTTGTTCTCTGTATTTAAGAGTCTCTTGTGGTTTGCCTCCCTGCCTGTTTGAAACTATTTTTCCCCTTCCCTCCCCCACCATGGTCTTCTGTTAAGTTTCTCAACTTTCACATATGAGTGAAAACATGATGTCTGTCTTTCTCTGACTGACATATTTCACTTAGCATAATAATCTCCAGTCCCATCCATGTTGCTGCAAATGTTAAGCTTTCATTCTTTTTCATTGCCAAGTAGTGTTCCATTGTGTATAAAAACCATATCTTCTTTATCCATTCATCAGTGGATGGACATTTGGGCTCTTTCCATAATTTGGCTATTGTTCATAGTGCTGCTATAAACATTGGGGTACACGTGCCCCTATGAATCAGCACTCTTATATCTGCAAAATGGTGATTTCCAATTCTGTCTTTCCTTCTGTATTTGTTAGCTGGAATTCTGATACAAGAAAGAATCTCTCTTTATGAACTATTAGCTTAAGGTAGAGGTCCCATATTTTTCTGTCTATCTTTATGTGGTTGACATATGTGTCTCACCTTTGGCTTCTGAAGCAATGCACAACTTAAATTAGTTACAGAAAGATTCATATGTTGGAATTTTGGAAAAGGCAAACAATAAAATAGAAAGATAATAATAAAATATCATTGCACACCAGTCTTTCGACAACTCATCAAAAATTATAACACATGAAAGATGTGTTCATATTAAATTTTTATCTTAACTTTTGATTCCAGTCTGGACTGGTTTACTCACTTGTTCATTTACATATTAAAGGAATGTGAATTGAGACCTATTGCAAGGTGCTGTGCCAGTCACTGGCTACACAACATCAAACAAAATGGTCTCTGTTCTTTCTGGGCTCCCAGTCTAGTGGGAAAGAGAAAAATTAAGTAATTAACACAAATGTGACTTGCTGTATGAATGCAGAAAAATCTCAGAGGTGGAGTGGCTCATCAAGGAGTCTGTTATAAGTCTTTTTTTCTTTAGAATCTCCATTTCTAAATCCTGAACCATGTAGGCAGAACACTAATGCTTTAATTGTTCATGAAAATCACAAAATGACCAATTAGACTCACTACAATAACTTCACTGAAACTTGCCAGAGAATGCTGTTTCTCTGTAGCTTAATGATTATATTCCACCCCCACCCCCACCCCCAAGTGGCTAATGATCAGCAGAATGTTCCATGATCTTGATGGAAGCCGTGACGGAGGTAGTGTGGTGGAGTGTGGAAGGGGGTGTGGTTCAACCACAGTGACTAGCATGTGTCTTCTCAGCACTCTGTGCAGGGAGATGAGAAGAACTTACACACGGATGTTCCTTGGCTTCCAAGTTAAAGTTCTCAACTTCAAAGTTCTGAAATGAGGAATGATATTAAAGTTTTCTTACTGACACTGGAAATTCCACGATGTCAATTTTATAATTGCCAAATACTTGCTTTGGTGATATATTTTAGCAACATACAGCATTTATATGGCCAGAACCTGTTAGTGTGGGGACAGTAGTATCACCATGTGCATTATTGAGGATGAGATATTAGGATTAAAAAAATTTTTTTTAATGTTTATTTTATTTTTGAGAGAGAAAGACAGAGCATGAGTGGGGGAGGGGCAGAGAGAGAAAGAGAGAGAAAGAGAGACAGAATCTGAAGCAGGCTCCAGGCTCTGAGCAGTCAGCACAGAGCTAGACGTGGAGCTTGAACTCACAAACCAGGAGATCAGGACCTGACCTAAAGTTGGATGCTTAACCTACTGAGCCACCCAGGTGCCCTAAGATATTAGGATTTTTAAAATTATTTTATTTTATTTTATTTTATTTTATTTTATTTTATTTTATTTTATCTTATTTTAAGAGAAAGCACAAGCAGAGGAGGGGCAGAGAGAGAGGGAGAAAAAGAATCTTAAGTAGTCTCCATGCTCAGCGTGGAGCCCAGTGTGGGGCTTGATCCCCTGATCCTGGGATCATGACCTGAACTGAAATCAAGAGTTGGTCACTTAACTGACTGAGTCACCCAGGTGCCTCGATATTATGATTTCCAAAAGAACGCTAAGCTGACCCTGTAGTCACTCACAGAGGTCTCAGTTGTTCCACATTTGGGGATTTCCTTTTCTCTCTGGAGAAAGAAATCGATGATTTGTTAAGAACCGAGAAAAGCAAGACTAAGCAGAACAAAACAAAATAACACACATAAGAGAACTAAGAAATGCTTCCACTGCCAAATGGAAACAAACAATGAGGAAATTATTTGGAAATTAAGGTTGGAACCTTTTTTCTTGCCTATTTCAAATGAAGCTGGCAGACTTGGCCATTGACACAGCTCTGGTTTCAGTGAGAGATGTCAGCATCCGGGGCTCAGGGTTGATTAGGAATATCTGGAACTATCTGAGGGAGTCAACAAATGCTCTGCTTCCTAACAAGCTGTGAGTTGATTTTTTTTCCTAATTTAGTAAACTAAAAAAGGAAGAAAAGAAGCATGTGATGAAACGATACTTTGTGCTGATGGAGTGTATGCTAACTTATTTATGGTCACACAGTCACCAAGAGGCAGAATTGGGTTTTGAAGCCAAATATTCTAATCCTGGGACCCCACGTTATATCTACTGTGTTACACTTTGTTCAGGAAGAATCGACTGACCTACACGTCAGGTTGTCTTTACCGATCAAGAGGTAAATACATGGGCTGACAAAATTTGCAAATAATACCCCTAAAATAAAGTAATCACCATAACAAAAACTTTTAATACTAGGATTTCTGATTATTGAAAATTCTGATGACTGAATTTTAAATTGATATAAAATTAATGGTCTTATGAATTGATCGCTCAACAAAAAGCCTGCAGAAATGTTGCTTTAGGTTATACCACTGTGGGGGCACCTGGGTGGCCCAGTTGGGTAAGCATCTGACTCTTGATTTCGGCTCAGGTCATGATCTCAGGGTTTGTGGGATCGAGCCCCACGTTGGACTCCGTGCTGACAGCATGGAGCCTGCTTGGGATTCTCTCTCTCTCTCTCTCTCTCTCTCTCTCTCTCTCTCTCAGTAAATAAATAAATAAACATTAAAAAAGATTATACCACTGTGAAGAAAAATAAAATCCATGAAGACTAGCTCTAGTATATGGATACCAAGAAAAAGAAAGGGGCAGGAATAAAGAAGTAGAAGGAGAAGAATACAAGTGTCTCCTTGAGGTTCAGAATAGAATTGCTTGATCTGGTTTTGCCTGGGGATCTCAGGGCAAAAAGTCCTCAGAGGCAGGACGTAAATGCCATGAAGGTGGGGCCTATACCCATTTTGATCACCAATGGCTTACCCACTATTTTAGGCACACACAAAAATTGCTGAAGAAACAAATGAGTGTTATAAAAATGTTTGACTCCTCAGCAATGAGGCCCAGTGGCTTCACAGGGAGTGGGGAAAGAAAAGCTATGAGCTTCCCTTGAAACTGAGATCCAGAGGTTAAAAATGGGTACTATCCAATAAAGTCAAGTATATTTGCACGGAAAAAGGAAAAAAAAAGTACTAATCCACTTTCTAGAGTCAAGGCAACATTTTGCAGAGAACTTCAATGCCTTTAGGGACTATTGGGGGCTGTAGTTACATCAATCAGTACATGTGTATTTTTGAGGATAACTTGCCTAATGTTGTAGCCATTAGCCACATGTGGCTATATATAAAATAAAAATCCAGTCCCTTAGTTGCTCCACCCCCATTTTTCAAGTGCCCAATAGCCACATGTGGCTAGTGGCTACCAAATTGGACAGCTCAGCTCTAGAATACTCTCATTATTACCGAGAGTTTTACTGAATATTGCGGCTATAAGGAATGAACAGAAAATAATTATTATGTTCAAAGAGTGGATCTTGATAGAGTTCAAACAAGCAAGTCAACTGCCACCATCCATGCTGACAGCAGCACAAGAAGAGTCCTTATTTTTTACCCACACCACTAGATAAAATTGTCTTTCTGGGGTTTGCTGCTTCCCACCTCTGGGCGGAAATCTAGAGCAGTTCCCATGAGTTTTGTGGTCACTCTCAAATGTGATTTTTTATTCATGAAATTTAGTTCAGTAGTTATTTTGTCTAATTTTACCTCATAATCAAAACTCTAATCTTCACAACTAAGATTAACTACTAAGAGTTCCCTTAATGAGTTCCTTTAAGAGTCCCTCTGGCTGGCAAACACCTCTCTCTCCTCTGGCCCTGGTTTTCAAGCCCCTGTGAGATTGCCTTCTTTGGAGATGACTCTAGGCTGGTCATTGGGAAAAAATTCGTTGTTGTATTTCCAGAACACATAACAATGCCCGGCACTGCTACTCAATATGTCCTTGTAGTTAAATAAAAATAGTCACTAGTTTTGTAAGTAAATGAAGTTTAATTTTATACTCCAGTACTCATCAAGAGTGGAAAAAAAAAAGGGGGAGTAGGCATTTAGGAAGAGATGGGATCAAAGAACAAAATTATAGTATGAGGTTTTTTTTTCATTATAAATCTTAAAATGAAAGTATAATCTATATCAAGTAAAATGTACAGAATTTAAGGGCTGAAGAGTTTGCTCAAATGCATACACCCTTGTAGCCCATATTTCTTCCAAGATATGGAACATTTTAATCAGGCCAGAGATATCTTTCCTGCCTCCTTACAGTTAATACCAGTTAATCATTACCCCACCCCTGAGAACCATAGATTTGTTTTAACTGTTTTAGAACAGTTTAATATAAATCAAATACCATTACATAAAATTAAATACTATCAATTCCTTTGTGTCTGGCTTTTTTTTTTTTTTTTTTTTAATTTTTTTTTTTTTCAACGTTTTTTATTTATTTTTGGGACAGAGAGAGACAGAGCATGAACGGGGGAGGGGCAGAGAGAGAGGGAGACACAGAATCGGAAGCAGGCTCCAGGCTCCGAGCCATCAGCCCAGAGCCTGACGCGGGGCTCGAACTCACGGACCGCGAGATCGTGACCTGGCTGAAGTCGGATGCTTAACCGACTGCGCCACCCAGGCGCCCCTGTGTCTGGCTTTTTTAACTCTGCATAATGTCTCTGAGGCTTAGCCGTGTTATGGGTGGTATTACACTCTATGGATGCGTGACATTTTGTTCATTCATTTGTTAATGGACATTTGGGGCATTTTCAGTTTTTAAGCTATTATGAATAAACTTGCTTTGAACATTCGCTTTTTAAAATATAGGCTTCCATTTCTGTCGGTTAAGTACCAAAAAGTGGAATTGCTGGAATATAGATAAGTATATGTTTGACTTTATGAAAGGCTGCCAGAATGTTTTCAGTGTGGTTTTACCCTATAATATTCCCACCACCAGTGTATTAGAAATTTGATCATTCCACATATTCATTGGAATGAACACCACAATTGGTGTTATCAGTCTTTCTATTTTAAACATTCTAATGAGTAACAACTGGTGTCTCGTTGTGATTTTTTTAAATGTTTTTTTATGTTATATTTGAGAGAGAGACAGACAGAGGACAAGCAGGGGAGGGGCAGAAAGAAAGATTATCTGAAGCAGGCTCCAGGCTCCAAGCTGTCACCAGAGAGCCTGAGGTGGGGGCTTAAGCCCACAAGCAGTGAGATCATGACCTGGGCCGAAGTCCCAGGCTTAACTGACTGAGCCACCCAGGTGCTCCAGTATTTCATTGTGATTTTAATTTGCATTTTTTTCCCTGATGACTGATGATAGAGTATTTTAAACTTTTTCATATGCAAATTGGCCACTTGTATATCTCCTTGTACAATGCTTGTTCAAGTATCCTGTCCTTTTAAAAATGTATGTATATATAAATTAATAATAATATATAAAAAATAGAATATATATACACATAATATATTTTCTCCCAGTCTGTGGCTTGTTTTCAGGTTGTCTTAACAGAATCTTTCAAAATGTTTAATTTTGCTGAAGTTGATTTAACATTTTTTGTTTTATGATTAGTGTTTATTAGGTCATGTTTAGGAAATTTTTGCCTGCACCAACATCTGGAAGATATTTTCCTTTTGTTTTTTTTTTTTCCTAGAAACTATATATGCTTGACTTTTATATTTAGGTCTATGATCCATCTCAAAATAATTGAGGTATAGGTTGAGGCTCATTTATTTTCATATAAGTAGTAGTTGGTCCAACACCATTTATTGAAAAGACTTTCTTCCACTGAATTCCTCTGGATTCTTAGTTTAAAAAAAAAAATCAGGGAGCCTGGGTTCAGTAGTTGAGCATCTGACACTTGATTTCGGCTCAGGTCATGATTCCAGAGTTGTGGGATTGAACCTGGTGATGGGCACCACACAGAGCATGGAGCCTTCTTGAGATTCTCTCTCTCTCTTTCTCTCTCCCCCTCTGCCCCTCTTCCATGCTCCCTTGCTCTCTCTCTCTCAAAAAAAAAAATCAATTGAGTGAAAACTATGGGTTGATTTCTGAACTCTTTGTTTTGTCTCATTAACCTATTTGCCTGTCTTTATGCTAATATCACACTCTCTTGATTATTGTAGCTTTATATTAAGTCTTGAAATCAGCAGTCTGTGTCCTTCAAGTTTATTCTTTTTCAAGTTGGTTTTAACTCTTCTTGGTCCTTGGCATTTTCCTAAAGATTTTATAAAGAGCTTGTCAGTTTCATTAAAAAAAAAAAGGCCTGGTGATTTTGATTACTGCTGTTTTGAATCCATAAGTTAATTTCAAAAGGATTGATATCAAAACAATATTGAGTCTTTTAATCTATGAACATGGTATATCTCGACATTTATTTAGCTCTTTAATTTCAGCAGTGTTTATAGTTTTGCATGTATAGGTCTTACTTAAACATCACTAAATTTGCCTCTAAGTATATAATATTATTGGAAGCTATTGTAAATGGTATTGTTTTCTTTAATTTTATTTTCCAAATCTCAATGTTAGAATCTAGAATTAAAATTAAAGTTTTGTATACTGGCCTTACATCCTGTGACCTTGCTAAATTTATATATTTGTTATACTAGATTGAGGATTTCTTAGAATTTTCCATGTCATCTGTGAATAAAGATGGTCTTATATCTTCCTTTCCAATATGCATGTCATTTATTTATTTTTCTTGTCTTAGTCAATTGGCTGGGATCTCCAGTAGAATGGTGAATAGAAATGGTAACATGGATTTCTTTCTTTGTCACTTCCAGAAATCTATATTGAAACTTTGGCCAAATCATAAGCTACACATGCTCAGGGCAAGAGTCTATGAGGCTGGACAAAGTAAGACTACCAGAGAAGAATGACTACTGAGGCACTTTGAGCTAAGCAACACTAGAGCTCATGCAGGGGTAGAAAATGTTCAAGGTTCAACAGAACGAGTAGAAAGACCTTATATAATAGCCTAAAAATCCAATAAAGATCTAATAAATGCTAAGCCTACTTAGTGGCCTGCTCTCTCCATCATAATAAAGTTGGAACTATCCTAATTCACTCATACATCAAGCTGCCTATGATACTTCATTTTCCTTTCAAGGTACTATCTAATGATTACCTTAAACAGATATCACTTCTTGGGGGTTGGGAAGTCCTCACTCAGATTCTTTAACATCTTCTCCCTTACACATACCTATCCCTACTCTCAGTACATTAATTATACGAAATGCTTAAGTGCCTTTCTTAACATGAAGGTCATAACCCATGTTAGGATTACAGCACAATATAGAAGAATGTAGTTCAGAGAAGTATGAGTAGAAATTTTGGAAATGAAGAAAAGAAAACCAGAATCAGAAAGAAATAGTTAATAAGAAGAATCACTAGATTGGGAAGTCATATCCCAGAGAGAGTAGTGAGAGCATTACCATAATTTAAGGTTAATTTAATTCATAGAAGTCTTAGAATACACAGCATAAGAATAACTCTTTGGCCAGAGCAATAGAGAAGATAACTTACTTTTTCTCAGTTTTGGAAAATACCGCATTACCACAGTTAAAAAAATAATAAAAGAAAGAAAAAAAATACCACAGGCAAAATTTGAGTTTTTTGCCTTGCCAAGAATAACAGGAAGACACTTATGCCATCACTCAAAGCATAAAAATACAGTGAACTGCGGTCTAAATCCATCATCTGCCTTTGACACCAAATTTTTACCAGCCATATAGTCTGTCTGCCTTCTTTATCTCTTTGAACTATTTGGAAAGTAATTTATTTTGAGCCACTTTGGGCTGATGCTGGCCCTCAGTTCTGTGCCTGCCTCTCCCAATGTGTGTTTTAGGAATTGCATCAGCACACATGAAAGGAATTCCAGGTCGGGTTAGTCTTTCTGGCTTTATCCAGCCAGGGGAAGCTATGGGTGTAAACAGTGAAGGCAAGGGAGTACAGTGACGAATGGGTTGAGGCATCATTGTCTTTTCAGTCCACAGTAGAAGGGGGTCTTTCCCTACCATTTTATATCTCTCTGCAACATAGTGCATTATACACTGATAGGGAGGTCAAGGCACAGTTCCGTAGTCTGGAGGATGTTTTTAGAACTAGTCTGTAGCTGAAGTGTCTCTTATTTTGAGTTGCAAAGTAATCATAAGAATGGAGTGGATCGCAAGAAGAGATTAGTGGGATAGACTGAAATGGTCAGGACACAGAAACTGGCTCCAATCGGTTGTCAAAACAAAGAGGGATCTAAAGCCAGTAATAGGAGCTGGGCTACAAAGCCAAAAGATCAAAGGCCCATGAGATGAGAGATAGAAAAACCTGGTCAAGTGAGTAAGTGAAGAACTTGGAGGGTGCTTACAGCAAACACTGGCAACAGAGAGCCATTATGTGGGGCGGGAGTTTTTTTTTTTTTTTTTTAATTTTTTTTTTCAACGTTTTTTATTTATTTTTGGGACAGAGAGAGACTGAGCATGAACGGGGGAGGGGCAGAGAGAGAGGGAGACACAGAATCGGAAACAGGCTCCAGGCTCCGAGCCATCAGCCCAGAGCCTGACGCAGGGCTCGAACTCACAGACCGCGAGATCGTGACCTGGCTGAAGTCGGACGCTCAACCGACTGCGCCACCCAGGCGCCCCGTGGAGTTTTACTTTCTCACAGTAGTATGAAGGTGGACCAAGATTAGAGCAAGCAGTTGTATTCAGTTAGATCCAGCTGATTCTACCTGGGCTGAATTGATATAAACTGAAAGAATGGAAAGAAATGAATAGAAATTGTATTGGATTTCACAATTTCCCTTTAGAAACAGTTTATATCACATATATTTATATTTATATAATATAATATACAATATACAAATTTTAATGTCTGTTCCTAAGCCTAAGCTTACGAATAATTTAGACAAAGCATTGTGGTATCTGAATTTAATAGTTGTGTCTGGGTATATAAAATACTATCTATTATATACCATTACGTATAATGGTATTTACATATATTATCTGTGCCCCTGCTCTTTGTACCATCTTAACATGGTATAATGCTATCGATGTTTCACGACGGAAAATAACTTCGTAAAAATACGAGCCCAAGGATGGGATGAGGCAAAAAGAATGAGATAAAAAAGAAATTGTAGACTGAATTAAACAGATTATGAACTAATAACAGCATTGCAAAATTCATAAATGAATTAGACAGGACAAGGAAGTGAATAGGCATGATTGAAAGCAGAGATAATGGCATGTGGCAGATGTTGACAAAAGATTTGAGCCATTAGGGGAAGACGATAGTTGTGAGAGACAAATATAATCTAGCATTGAAGGAAGTATTCCTGAGATAATAACAAAAATTTTCCTGAAATAAAAGAATGAATTGAATTTACAGCTTGAGAGGGCACTTTGCATATTAAAAAATGATAGAAAATTAGCGCTATCTAGAATCCTGGTTAAATTACTGAACTTAAAAAAAAAAAAAAAAAGCTTTTTAGAAGAGAATTGCTTTAGATAAATAGGCAGGAAAAGTGAGACACCAAAGGAGGAAAAAAATTCCAGAATATCATGAGGCAGGTCTACAAGCCTCTATAGGAACAAATGTCAGACCCTAGAATATTTAACCCAGCCAATCCAAGAAATAAGAGAAACGACCAACACCTCATATATGAAAAAGGTAAAGGACTGTAGAGCTCAGTGAAGATTTCTTGACTAAAACATTCAATAATAATAAAAAGAAAACCCAGGCAATTAAGTGATTTTTAAAGAAATTAAGAAACACCAGATTGGAAAACTGGTCAAGTTAAACCAAATGCTGGTGGCTGTCGAATCCATTTAAAAATAGGAAGAAAAAAAAAATTGTAGGCATTTATGGTTGCAAAACACAATATAAATGTTGTAACCCTTACATAAAAATAACATAAGTAACAAAATCAGGAAGGTGGGGTATTAAAGGAAGTGTAGTGATACTAATTGCTTCATTGTTGGTGGGAGAGAGGAAAATGGGTCTGATACTGGGAATGTAGCTTCTAGAAAAAGTGGCACCAATTTAATTTTCTTCATATATTCCTATTAAAATTAGATTTTTAAAATCAATAAGTGACACAGAAGAAATTTTGACCTCATGTTTAGTAATTTATTTGTTTCTTTTTCTTCTTAAAGTAAAATTAAATGCTTGGTATTATTTAAAATAGCATAAAGACTATGATCCCGTTCTTATAAAATTAATTCTGTCTATCTACCCTGCTATCTGATACCCTCGATTGCTTTGTTGTATTCAAGTTTTATTAATTTCTTTTCTTCTCTAGAGTTAATTTGTCTTTTACTTCTTTATAAGCAGCACATTAGCAAACAAATTACAATTACCCTAACAATTTTTTTAAATTATCCTAAAAAATTACAAAATTTAGTATTTTCAACATTATTTAGTTGTAAATATATTTCTATTTTGTTTTATACCATGAGTATTTTTAAGTTTTTTAAAAATTTCATATAGAGGGGATACTTTCTCTTTTTGTTATTAATTTTTCGTTTAATTCTATGCTATTGTGTGGTTAATTTTTTATACATATTATTTTTTTGGGGGGGGAGAGAGAGTGCATGTGGGGGGAGAGGGACAGAGTGGAGAGAGAGAGAGAGAGAGAGAAAGAGGAGAAAGAGAGAGAGAGAGAGAGAGAGAGAGAGAGAGAGAGAGAGAGAAACCCAAGCAGGCTCTATGCCCAGCATGGAGTTCAATGGGGGGGCAATCTGTCTCATGACTGTGAGATCATGACCAGAGCTGAAATCAAGAGTCAGCCACCCAAGTGCCCCTATACATTTTATGTTCTTAAAAACAGTGTATATTTTCTAATTAAAGGGAGAAAATTTCTATGGATATAAAAATAGAAATATGGATATTAGATCAAGCTTGGTAATGGTTGATTCAAATCTTGTATATTATGGTTAATTCTTGGTTTGGTCTGATGGAGGACATATTTATTTCAGATTTTTCTTTATATATTAGAAACTATGGCTTTCAGGTGCATATACATTTTTGATCATAATTTCTCCTTGGTTATTTCTCTTTATATTGTTGTGTTGTATTACACTTTATTTATATTAACTTTCTCTAAATTCTATGTTGTCTGGTATGAACATTACAAAATAAGCTTTTTTCCCTTTAGAGTTTATGGTGTATCTTCTTTTCATAACTGCATTTCAGCCTGAATCATTTTATTTTAGTTTTATGTCTTATAAGTAGCAGATAGCTGGATTTTATTCTTTATTTTATCCAAAACTTCTCATCCCTATCTTTTAATCGTTACTCTCATTGCATTTACACTTATTTTAATTATTAAAATGTGGATTTATTCCTTCAGTCTCATTTTGTGTTTTTCTATTTACTACTGTTTCTTTTCTTCATTCCCCCCCCCTTTTTTTTGTAGGATCATTAAAGTTCAATATATTTCCCTTTATTTTCTTCTCTCGGTTCAGAAACTAAATATTTCTAATCCTTTAGTGCCTACCCTAAACTTTCTATTGTTTCACTGTGCATAATCAGCTTTAAATATTTTAATGGCATATAAAGTTATTCATTACTTGTGTTCTTCTCTTGAATAATAGGATGTAGCACTCATTGAACCTACAAAAGTTAATCATTAGGGGGTGCCTGGGTGGCTCAGTCAGTCAAGAGGCTGACTCTTGATTTCGGCTCAGGTCATGATCTCTTGGTTCATGGTATTGAGCCCTGAGTTGGGCTCTGTGCTGACAGCATGCATCCTGCTTGGGATTCTCTCTTTCCCTCTGCCCCTCCCCACCTCTCACTCTCTCAAAATAAATAAATAAACTTATGAAAAAATTAGTCATTAGTGTTTTGGTTTTTTTTATAGTTGCTGATTAATTAATTTATGGACTTTGTTTATTAATTTCATACCTCCTGCTGTTTTTTATATTCTACTCCTGCCTCATAAGCTCCTCTTTCTTCTAGACTTCCCCTAATATTTACAGGGCTTTGAACAAAAATATGAATAAAAGTCCACAGATCCTGTGTTTAAATATGTAATAGTTGTAAATAAAGCCCATCAATTATAAGTAAATGGTATTCTAAAATCCTTCTTGACAAATATGCCTTTATAACAACCTCAAAGTCTAGGTTCAAATTCAGATTTCTCGGACTTCCAAGCCAGAAAATCATGGCTCGGGAGAGCAGTGTCCTACAGCTTGCACCCATTCTGCTCTCAATGCGGCTCCATCCAACACAATTAAAGACCTTACGTACGTGTTTAAAGATCTCCCCACCATCCATCCACGCTCCATCCACACCCTTGCAAACAGTTCCCTTTTGGTCATCTCTTGGGTCACAGGGATGTGACCACTGGTGGCAGCTCCCTCTCTTGTAACGACAAACTAGGGAAAGAGACCTATATAGGATCTGTAAGTAGGCTCAGGGCTGTTTGGGCAGGAAATTCAGAGGTTCTGGGTATTGAGACCAGGGTCTAGAAGGTGGGCACATCCCCTTAGCTCTATAGATTCTGCCTGGTAGTAGCGGTACAGAAAAATGCAGAAGAAAAGGAAAGAGCTATAGCTTAGAGCTTAGGAGAGTTACCTGATTCTTTAAGTGAAAATGTCATGAAGCACATCCTTTGATAATATTTTCAGTGCAAAATTGCATAGTAAGCTGTGTTTTCCCTTTCCCTCTTAAATAATAGTTTAGTTAAGTAAAAAAATCTAGATTTATGATTATTTTCCCTTCACCATTGTTCTGATTTCTACCGCTTGAATTAAATACCTGATTTTAATCTCAATGTCATTACTTTATAGGCAATCTGCAATTTCACTTCATGTATCCGTTTGAAGGGTTGTCATGAAATGTTAGCCCTTGTCGTTTATGGACAGCAGTGTCATCAATCCATGGATGCATAATAAATACCAGCAATGGTCTTAGAAGTCGTTTGTGGAGGAGAGAAATTGCAATGCTCTTCTGCTTCTTCTCCATCCCCTGCTTCTGTCTTCGTTTATTTGGAAGGGGAAGTTCACCCACATTTTTGACCCTATGTTCCTTTGAAGTTGGGTGGCTGAGGCAGGCTAACTGTTCTTATCCACAAGGCTAGTTATTTCAGAAAATTTAGAGTATGCTATGCTAATTATGCTAGATGGGAGTAGGGAGAGAAGAGCCCAGTCCTGCCTCAAAACCCAAGATGGCCGACAAACCCTCCACCTGAAATGCTGGTATGTCATTCCATATTTGGCTATCTGGCCTTGCTTCACCATCTCCTTCAACAGAGAGCTCTTAGGTAGGGGCAGGGTGGGATTTAGACACTAAAACCTCCCGCTGGAATCTTTAGCAGAATTAAATTCATCTTCTTTATTGGATAGAAGAGATGGTACAACTGAAGCACAGAGAGGTGAAACTTTATACCCAAGTTATAAAGTTCATTACTGAAGTAGCAGAAAATTGAACTTAGATCTAATGTCTGGCTCAGGAATAATTCCAGGATCCTTTATTGAGCTTTTCACTTCTCTATTTTCTCAACCTGCTTCCTTCGCCAAGGGAGTTTCCTGCACCACATTCTCTACCAATATAATCCTTAAGACAACTGCATGTGTATGGAAGGGGCAGAGATTTTGGAGTCAGGAAGAGCTGGGTTTGAATTCTGCTTCTACTATTTGCTAGCTCTGAAAAACTACAAGTGTTAATCTCTTGGAGCCTCAATTTTTTCATCTTTAAAATAGGGATAAGGACACTTGTTTCAAAGTGTCCTTCTAAGGTCACTATGAAGCTCCTAGCTCTGTACTTGGCCCACAGTAAGAAACTAAATAAGTGATTGGTATTTTTATTGGTGTTTTTTTAATTAGTGTTTTTCATTTGAACGCATTGACTTTGGCCCCACCCTGACATTCCTCTTTTCTTTAAGGGAGCTCTTATCTTCATCCCATATTTGCCTTTGTGGGTGTTTAATGAATATATGGAATGTTCTCCGGGTAGAGATACATCTCATTTGCTGAGCGGGTAGAACTTCATACATTGTACACGAAGACTAAGAAGTGGTGATTGATATTATTATGTGATAAATGGAGAGTTGACAAATAGAACATAGCCATTTGATGCAGAATTCGTGCTTGGAGTTTGTTCATAACTCATTAGTCTGCTCCCAACCCAGCATATGAGTCATAGCCCCTGAATGCCAGCCTCGGGGACATGGAGACCAGCTTCTCCTTGACCGCATAATGTCAAAAGGCCCTCAGTGTGAATGTGTTAAGATGCTCAGCTACTGCATAATTAGTTCTCCTTCCTGGATTTCCAGCATTTGCCCCCATATCACCCTGGGTTGTGTCACCCTGTACTGCCTCTCACTTGACATTCTCATGGGAATTCCTGACTGATTTCTGGAAAGTGGGGGATGGGACTAAGTTATGAAAGTTTAAAGGATTTTGTTACAGATCCGTGTAAGTCATCAGAGAAAGAGAGCGTGGGATAGTCGGGATAACATTTTAACTCCAAAGGTGGAAATTATATTACTCATCCTCATGATTCTTGGGAAACAAGGAGAGTCTCTGCTTCTTGGCCAAAGTTCATGAGATCCCAAAGCTACACATACTCTAGCTTCTGGAAACCAAAGTAGCAGACTGTCATTATGAGGAGACCCAGTCAATGTACAACTCCAGGAACTTCAAGGGAGAAGTGGGAATGGGTACCATTGTCCCCCCAAATTATGATAATGTGGTTTCAGATTTTAAATACATGGCCGTGAAGTCCCTGAGCTTTGATGTATTAGAGTCAGGCCTTCCTGAAGGACACTTTGAGTGGTGTGTAAGAGACAATAGAGAACATGTATGAATATTGACTTTCAATTAAGACAGATTCCTAATCTCATGTTGGCATTTACTACTAACTGACTGACCCCGGTAAGCTATCTGCCATGTATAAGCTTCAGTTCCACATCTGAACACTGGGGATATTTAATACCTATTTCAGAGAGTACTTGTTTGTTTTGAGGATTAGAGGAGCTCATGTGTCTAAAACATTCATCACAGTGAATGGACCTTATTAAAGGCTCAATAAATGGCAGTTTTCTTAGGTGGTTAACCAAGTCACATATGTCTGTTGAGCTAAAGTAATCGAATATTTATTAAACACCGACTCTGCCCCAGACACCTTGCATCAGATACTAAGCACAGAGATGACCTTGTTGGTCGGTCCTCAAGATGCATGGGTCTATGTGTCATGTCTTATGACCATTTTGTTTTTATCTCCAAGACTCCATGAGAGCAGAGACTTTGTATGTTTTCTGCTAATGCTTCCCCATGGTCCAGAAGAGTAAATAAATTGAACAAATATTCACTGAAGTTTTATTTCTACCAGGCAGTGTTCTAGGTATGGGCGTATGTAAATGTACAAATCAGTCCCAAATCTGTAAGTTCCTTGAGGAACTTACATTTTGGAGGAATGAAGCTACTTAATAATAATAATAATAATAAATTTGCCACAAACCTTTTTTTCTAACTTGTGTATAGAAACTTTCCCTGAAGAACAGAGGTAATTCAGAAATACCTGGGCCCTAGGTAGCATGATGTCATTTATAAGCCACCACCACAGATACGACGTTTTGCAAGGTCACCAAGCCTCCTTACAGCTTCTCTGAGGGTGACATGTAAATGTGGGGTCTAGGAGAACATTGGGCTCATTTGGGGAGAAAGGTATCACACTTCCAGCTTAGGAGTCTGGTCTCCAGCCCATAGGACCACTTCATCGTTCCCCACCCTAGAAGGCAGCACGGGGCCAAGCCTGGGGCCCCAGTGGGTGGGGGGGGGGGGGATTAAGAGAACTTGCCCTGACCAGTAGGTGTGTGCCTGCTGCATTTCTAGATTTGTTCTCCTCGGGGACTGAGTGCCTCCTTCATCAAGAAAGCTGCCAGCATTCACAATTGGAACATATACAGGCCAGCAGGTTCTGATTAATCCAAATTGGAACTATTCAAACAGTCACAAGAAGAGATCTTTTCCCCTGAAGGAATTTACATGTGAGGAGAGACTAAGATGGGAAATAAACATTTCTATAATGATTAAAGTTAATTGGCTTGAAAGGATGCCTCTGAAAGAAATGCTTTCTGGTTTTAGTTCCAATCTATTTCGGGACAAGCCTGTTTTTCATAAGATTGGTAACTGCAAACAGATACTGCCCTTTCATTGGAAACAGATGGCACAGGACATAATTAAAGAAGTATGCACTGGCATCTCAAATAACTGCTTTCAATTACAGCATTTCAAGAGTATTAAGGGGAAATATTTTAAACAAGACCACTGCAAAAATAGATTTTGTCATTAACTTTGAAATAATATTTGACTTAAGGCTGAAATTTCCATGTGCCAGGTCTGGATCTCACAAGCTGATGCTGATTGGTGCAAGAGAAATTGAATCATTATGGTCCTATCGTTCAAGGGGGAAAAAATCTTCTCTTTCTCTCTCTCTCTCTCTCTTTTTTTTTTAACACAGAGAAAAACTGTATTTTTCCTTTGGTAAGACTCGCGTTTTATTTTGCCCTTGAATCTCAGTCATATTTCACAACCTTGAGGGGCTTTCATAATGAAACCATTTCAAGGTGAAGTCCACGAATGGGTTATGAATGTGGCTGTCTCTGTGTGTATGTAGGCGGTGGGGATAGGCCTGCCCCCCACCATGAAGTATGTTTATATGCCCTGTAGCCCACATTGTTAAGTATATGCTGTACATGTTCGTGCTGAGATGTATACATAAAACCTCCATATTAGGTGACGGGCAAAGTGGGCAGATTGCCTGGGCTGGTACATTCGTAATCTGAAGTTTGCTTATTGTAATTTTTCTCATTAGGTCATTTTAACGGAGATTATAATAATTATAAGATAGTTGCACAACACTGACAAGTTACAAAATGCCTCCCTCGTATTGTGCTGTGTAACGTATTGGAATGCTGTTTATTTCTCTGAACAAATACTCATTTACCGAGCGTCTAACATACGGCAGGCCCCGGGGCCGAGCAATAAACAATGAAGCTCCTTCCTTGCCCTCCTGGAGCTTATGGTCAGATGGTGGGTATAGACAAGTGAAAGACCAGAAAGCAGGATGGAAAAAAAGCTACGGTGGAGGGTAGTCAGGGTGGCACAGAAACTCTGAATAGGGTACCTCACCCCAAAAGTGGCTTCTCCTCTTTTACCTTAAACTTGGTTTTTGAAACAGAAGGTTAATGCAACTGTCCAATACAGGTATCCCCTCCCCCTTTGCAAAAGATGGCAGTGTGCCACTTTGCTTTGACAGAAGGCCTTACACTTGTGCCTGTTTTCATGAACCAAAAGAAATCGGAAGATGTTTGCTTTCACACACACACACACACACACACACACACACAAAAGGTGAAAAGTGAAAATAGCGTTTTGGGTTTGTTTTGCAGAACTGTTAGGAAGGGCAGCGCACACCCTGAGAGCCACGGTGAGGCTGCCAGGTTCCTTCCCTGGAACTTCCCTGGGCATCTCAGCATCCAGCTTTGAACTGTGTCTTGTGAGCATGTGTGCTTTATCGAGTTTATTTTTGTATCCATTAGCAAGATGTGCCCTAAGGTATCAGAAAAGCCTAAGAGAGGTTATTTTTGGGGTCTGGGCATGCCCAAAAGGTTTTCCATGTAAATTAATGGTAATTGTTTCTTCATTTTACTCCATTTTGGCTTATAAAAGATTTCATAGGAACACTCCACTTTCAGACAGCGGGGTGGCAGGGGGGAATCTATACATCACCTTAGCGGCTCAGGCACATATACCTAAAAAAAATTTTTTTAACATTTATTTATTTTTGAGAGACAGGGCATGAGCAGGGGAGGGGCAGAGAGAGAGAGAAAGAGACACAGAATCTGAAGCAGGCTCCAGGCCCTGAGCTGTCAGCACCAGAGCCCGAAGTGGGGCTTGAACCCACAAACTGTGAGATCATGACCTGAGCTGAAATCACATGCTCAACCAACTGAGCCACCCAGACACCCCCACATATACTCTTTAATGGACCAATGGCTCCTAATGACGATAGCAGCAATTGGGCAGATATCGTGCAATTTACCGATCACTGATGGGCATTAATGAATCAATAAACACAGCATACATTTACTTTTGATTATATGTACACGCTCTTGGGTACACACGCGGGGAGAGACAGAGACAGAGAGCACATGCACGCGCCATACTACTCCTTATCCACCAAAGATGGGTGTTAAGCTCTGTCTACCTGTGGGGATGGGTTAGGTCTAAGCTATCCCTGCTGTCACTCACCCAACTTTCACTAATGGTGTGCATTCTTAAATTTTTTTTTAATGTTTTATTTACTTTTGAGACAGAGAGAGACAGAGCATGAGCAGGGGAGGGCAGAGAGAGAGCGAGATACAGAATCCGAAGCAGGCTCCAGGCTCTGAGCTGTCAGCACAGAGCCTGACACCGGGCTCGAACTCACGAACTGCGAGTTCACGACCTGAGCCGAGGTCGGACACCCAACCGACTGAGCCACCCAGGCGGCCCAAATGGTATGCATTCTTGACATGGCTGAAGGAAGGGTTGTGGTGAATAACAAGTAAAAGAGCAAAAAACTAACCAGTCCATGCAGCTCTCTTTTCACCATATGGATAATAGATAGAATGTTGCGATTGGATTTTTAGACTTGTAAAAAATTTTTTGGAGTAATTAAGGCTTTAAGGAGCTTAGTAATTTCCTTCAAGGTTGTACTCAATATTCAACTTCTCCATGAAGACATTCAGATTAACCCTACCCAATAATTAGCTTTTCCTTATTTTGGATACTCTCTATAGTTTGTGTGTGTGTGTGTGTGTGTGTGTGTGTGTGAGCAGGGAGGGGCAGGAGGAAGAGAGGGTGAGATTGTGTATCTTATATCCTTTATTTTTATTTATAGGGAGTGAAAGGCAGTATCATGAATGTTAATTCCATTTGTTCAAGAAAACAAGAATTCTGTGCTCTGGCTAAGGGAGGGGTGAAGGAGATTTAATACCCTAAATAATGATGAAAAGTGAAGGAAGAAAAATCCTTTTAATAAGGAAACTTCAAATTCTTCAGGGGAAAGCCCTTTTTTTAAGGGTTGGGGATGACCCAGATTGGTGGACTAAATGACCCCTATTCTCCACCCTCCCCTGCATCCATACCCTTACCACAGTCTCATTGTGGGGGTGCATTTCCATGCGTCTCAGACTTTGGGCTCAGCCGTGTGATTTGCCTTGACAATGTAGGTGGGATTGACCGGGCCAGTTCCATGCCCAGGTCTTAAGAAGCCTCACATGCTTCCTTTCACTCCCTGTTGCCTCTGCTCCTTCTATGAGAGAAACATGCCTTGGCCAACTTTCAATCCCAGGTCAATGAGAGACATGTGGAGCTGAGCCACCCCAACTGGCCCAGAGAAACACAGTCACCCAGGGATCTACCCAGCTGAGCCCTGCCTCGCCTCAGCTCAGCCAACCCACAGATTTTAAAAATAAGTGATTGTTTCATTAAACCCGTGAATTTGGGGGTCATTTGTTATTCAGAAATATTGTGTCAAAACTAATTCATATACTGCGGAAGAAATGTTGGTGTCTGGAGAGAGGAAGCACGTGGAGCTAGACACAGGCTTCCTTCTGGCTCTTCCCCTGGGCCTCCATAATCTCTGGAGAGGCAGCTATCTGGGAAAATGGCCGGCTTGCCTGGTGGTCAGCTGAATTCCTTGACTTGGTGAAATTCATTTCCTGCTTATTTGACCAGAAACTCTGCCTTTCAAAATTTAGAGCAAGATCACACAGTTTGAGGGGTGGGAGGGTATTATTTGTGGTTCATAAATCTTCAAAATCTGATAATAACCAAGCTAAATGCAGTCTGGGGCCAACAGATTAATTTAGGATTGTCTATGCTTCTTATATTCTAAAATACTATGTAAGCTCCTGGATTATAAAGGATAATCCCAATTTTTTTTTTTTTTTGGCCTGGTTTAGTGCCAGGTAAATACAAGAATTAGTTAATTAATTAATTAATTAATTAATTAATATATAAACTCTTTTGCTATAAGGGCAGTTCTCCAGTGATGTGGTCCTTATTGTCAGCCAGGCAGGAGGTCATACAATCCAAAATCCCGTTTTAGCATGTGCTTTTGGGATCATTTCTGGTAAAGATTGCCTAAGGTAAGTTTCTCAATGAAACAGTCTCTTTGCAACAGAGGTCACTGGCAATTTCAGGAACAGCTCCAGAGTTAGGATGTCCCTTAAGGAGAGTGAGACAGGAATTGAAATTCTGCTAAAGAACTAAACGTTAACGGTTCCTGGGTTGTCAGGCCTATGTTGCACAATCTGGATAATCAGCTGAATGTTCAGTTTGTCCCTTTCTTCTCCAAGCCATTCTCAATGCCACCTAATAGCTTTCAGATTCCTTCTTGCCCAACTTTCTCCTCCTCAAATCATTGGATTTATATTCCGTGATTTCGGAAGACATAGGCTAAGACTTTGAGTGATTTAATCTTTCTTAACCAGTCCTTATTAGGAAATCTAATCACCTATACTTATACAGACTGAAGGCTAATTGCCTCAACAAGCACGCATTGAGAATGTCAATGAACAATTTAAAACTATCTCCAAGGTCAATGTCATTGGTCCCATCTGTCCGCTCTCCTTGATCTCAGAAAAATCCATCTCTGCTGTACAGGATTATACGCTTGAGGTGATGACCAGATGCCCAAGTGGAAGCATCCTGTTGCACAGCCCTTGGACTTCACTGAAGAGATAAGTCTAGAAAAAATAATCATAATCATTATCATAACAGCTGGGATATTTACCAGATGTAGGATCATCAGGGAAGTTATGCTTTACTAAGTGCTTTACTTTCATTATCTCATTGAAACCTCACAACGATCCTATGAAGTCGTAACTATTGTCAACCCCAGGGACGTTAAACCACTTGCAGTTAATAAGTAGTTGGGATGGGATTTGCACTCTGGTCTATCAGACTTCTCAGTTATTGCTTTTCACTACTTTGCTGATGCTGCGTCTGCTTTCACGATTTTGCTGAAAGCATGATTTTGCTTATTTTCTCAAAAGACAAGGACATTTTTTCCCACTTGCCCTTTTTACAAGTAAAGGGTACTCTGAATCTCACTTCATGCCAACTTTCTCTTGAGAGAACTCCAAAAACACTTAACAGCTTCTGAATGTAGCGGTGAATGACCCTAGCTCTTTTCTCATTTAGACTCTTTCCATTCAGTCCAAGGGTCACCACACTGAAGTGTCAAACAAGATGGGTTTATGAAGGAAATACAGAAAAATCTAATGTGTTACTGAGAATTTCACAAGGTAAGAGACACAAGAACTACTGTGGCCTTACCCCAATGAGGTCCTTACCTCTGCTGAGTTTTACCATAAACATTAATTTTAAAAATAAATCTCACATGTTTAATTTGCTATTTTCTTCTTTCTGAAAATAACAAAGCATTCCCAAGAGATTACCTGGGGCTAAGGAGAGTAAATCACTGTTTTAGGCAGACCAAAGTTTTGAAGAAAGTCTACTCAAAGAGGTTTCATGTGGCAAGCTGTCTAGGTCCTACTCGTGGGACAAGCCATAGAGTTAAAAAAAGAAAAGAAAAAGAAACTTTTTCGAGACTATGAGAAAAGCAGTACTTTATGCTATTTAGAGGAGCTTGGGAGACTTTCCCCCTCTTTGGTAAATGCCACAAAGGAGGCATTTCTCATGAAAACTTAAGTAGGAGACAGGCTGTAACATGGTGAGAGCTGGCCTCTGGGAATAGTTATGGGAGAGAGTGTGGAGCCAGGACCAGTAATTATGAGACACCAAGGAAAAAAGCAGAGGTTGCATAGACGTAAAATATTCCGAGAGGAAGAAAGAGAGTAAATGCTTTAAATGAAAGTAGTTCTCACCATACAAAACCCAACAGCGTTCACATCTGGTGTAGCAGAGATTGTATTAGACTTGGACATATCCTGGAAAGTATATTGAAAACTTGGATATATATTTCAAGCTATGCTGGATCGTCGAGAGACCTGGCATTTGAATCTTAGACCTACGTTTAACAATGTGAGTGACCTTGAGCAATTTATGACAGCCCCAAATTCATTATTTGCAAAAACGGGAGTCATGAAACAACATATGTGGAAGGACCGGCATACCTAGTAGGTGTTCGAAATGTATTTGTTGCATCTAAATCGTATAGCCAGTTTACACGAGGGACAAGAAGGCCTACTGTGGCCAACAGAACTGGGAACGGATCTCAGATTTCTCAAAACCAATCACTTGGTAACCATCAGGACAAGAGGATAGAGTTCGGCTACAGAACCAAAAACGAACAGGGTGGAGTCACTGAGTGCCTAAGCGGACAGCACTGTGGTAGGAGCAGAGAATAAAAAAGGAGCACCTATTGGGCACTGCTTCTGTCAATCAAGTTTAGGTGGCTCGCCACAAAAAGAACACAAGCATTGGGGTCAGACTTGCTTTCAAGTCTTGACTTTGCTTGTGTGACTTGGGTATAGCCTTTTCCAAGCCTCGGTTCCTGCATCCATAAAATGGGCACAAAAATACTGCCCTGCCATTTAAAGATTACAGATGATTATGAAAAAATGCCCAGCAGTTAGTAGACGGTTTGATGCATGGCAGTTATTGTTACTTAAAAGGCCATAGCTCCTTCTGAGCAGAAACTGAACCTCATGAATCTTTGTATTCTTCATTGTGTTTAGCACAATGCCTGTCATATATTAGGTATAATAAATCTTCATTAAATGGATAAATATATTTTTAAAAAAAAGCGTTCAATGCTCTTGCACTAATCGCCATCAGATGGAGCTTTTGTCTCACTTGAGAGTTTTTTCCCCTGAAAGACCAACCGAGCACCACCTTTGACTTCAAGACAGAAGAACTACTTGGGAGTGTAGCATATCTTTAAGACAGAAGAACTACAATAGACATAAATTGGCTGGCTGGGGGTGTTTGCCTATTAATGGCACATTCAACTCCCACCTAAACATTGGTCATACCTTTGGTTTTGGACTCAGTCCTATATTCATTTCCCAGCGCCATCATGTCTGACAAGTCACTTCGGGAAAGTTAGTTACCTCTTTGAACTTAATTTCCTCATTCATAAATAATGACCTTAACAGTTGATGTGAAGATTGAAGGAGACAGCCTACGTAGAGTGCCAGACATATAATAGGCAGGGCAAGATTTGAAACTCGGTATGTGACACCAAAGCTCAAGCTCTTTATATTGCATTTGATTTCCAAAGGGTTTTAAACTCCTTGAAGAAAGGCGCCATATCTTATTCAGAAGCACTTTGCATATACCTTCGTGCCCAGCATAATGCAGGGCAAAGAGTAGACATGTAATCTAATCAATACTTGTGGAGCTGAATTGCTTCCAACTGTTATCCATTCTGTAAGTGAATCAAGAACATTTCTGCTGGAAAATATGCCTTTGGGCCCAAGGAACCACAATTGATTCACAAAAACAAGAATACCGAAGAAACTTTCTTTCCCTTCTTAATATTATGAGACTGGTTGTTTGGGGGGAAAAACATAGACATTCTATCGTTTTGCTTTAATAAAGCTTTAGGTGAGTTAAACACTTAAGATGCTTCTAGAAGTGAATAACAGAAAACCTAGATGAAACTAGCTTCACGAGTAAGTACGTTTATTGGCTTACGTGCTTGGAAGTGTGTGTCAGGACTGGTTCATCCAGTTCAGCGATGTGATCAAGGATCCAAGTTCCTTTTGTCTCTCTTCTGATAACAGTGTTGGCTTTATCATGGATGTAAGTTGCCCACTGGTAGAAAATAGGCTACATGTTGCCTCATTCATTTCTGGAAAGAAAACATGAGAGAAAGTATGCCACTCCCAAGCCCAGAACATATTTTTTCCCTTCATAATGTTCCCACTCCTTAAACAGTAATTGTACTTGGGGCGCCTGGGTGGCTCAGACGGTTGAGCGGCCAACTCTTGATTTCAGCTTAGGTCATGATCCCAGGGTTGTGGGATCGAGCCACACATGGGACTCCGTGCTGAGTGTGCGTGGATCCTGCTGGGATTCTCTTTCTCTCTTTGTCCCTCTCCCCTGCTTACACACTCTCTTTCTCTAAAAAATAAAAAAATAAAATTAAAAAAAAAAAACGAGTACTTGTCATCAGTGGAATGCCATGCACTGATAGGCTTAGATTAGGGATCCTGGCAAGGGATATGATATGATGGTTGGAGTTGGGGTCAATTTCTCAAATGCCATTGTTTCTACATAGGGGTGGGAGTGGAGTGGGGAAAAGAACGAAGGGGATTCAGTCACTGTGCCCCAGCAAAGAGTATTATGTTTGCAGAAAAGATGTGGAAGTTTTGTCTAGATGATATAATTGGGCTGACCCATAGCTGGTTAAATAGTTCCCTGGCTAACAAGCTAGAGAGAGAAGTGACATATCACATACATCGGGAAGCTTCCATTCCTTTACCCTGCCAGCCAGATTAGGTTAAGTGCTCCTCCACCCTGCTTTTAAAAAAAAAAAAAATTTTAAAAAAAAATTTTTTTTTCCAATGTTTTTTATTTATTTTTGGGACAGAGAGAGACAGAGCATGAACGGGGGAGGGGCAGAGAGAGAGGGAGACACAGAATCTGAAACAGGCTCCAGGCTCTGAGCCATCAGCCCAGAGCCTGACGCGGGGCTCGAACTCACGGACCGTGAGATCGTGACCTGGCTGAAGTCGGACGCTTAACCGACTGCGCCACCCAGGCGCCCCTCCACCCTGCTTTTAAACAAAACTAGGAATTATTTCACACAAATACAGCCTGTTTATTATATACTTATGTAATTAGCTTCCAACCCAACCACGAGGCTGTTGAAAGCACCTGTGGCCTTACCGTCTTATTAGCCTCACCACATGACACAGAATCTGACATACAAAGAGGTCAATTTTTAAATATGACTGAATGAGCAGAACAATGGGTAGAAGTTTTAGGAAGTGAGATTTCAAATCCTCATACGGGCGAAAAGAAAACTTCCCAACAGTAAATGTATTATGTAAATTACTGACAATCACCAATCACTTAACCATAAAGAAGATGGATGTTGGATGAGGATACCTTTAAGGTTTCTTTTGATCTTGGAATCCAGTGATGTTCCGAGTTTACTGATGGTGATCATGATGTACACCACATGATGGTGGCCCAGATGGTTCCCATATAGAAGTCAGGACATCCTGGGTGGCAGGAAGGTGCTATGATCGGTTGTTTGGCTCATGAAAATTTGAACCTTCTCTCCAGGGCCACAATCTCTACAAAGGGAGCACATTCCATTCTCCGTGTCAGCCGTGATGACCAGTCCTTGCTGATTGTGATGTGGTGTGCACTTAGCATTCTCTGTTTATAGGCCAGATTCCAAGACAACAAGAAACATAATCGAAAGAAGCTCATGAGCCACTATAGTACCAGAGACGGGGAAGGAATTTCTTAACAGCTCGAGCCATCTTTAGCTCTAACAGTCTTTAAGGAAGAGCATAAACAAACGCAGAAGTCCACATGGCAGACGTTCAGTGTCTACCTGGTGCTGGGTATTGCGCAGGCCCTCTGTTTAGGGCAATAATGAGCACACGGAGACAAGGTTCTGGCCTACAATGAAGTTTAGAGTTTAGTTGGATATTTGCAAGATGCACACATTGTGCACGCGTGCGCACACACACACACACACACACGCAATACTTGAGAAATGTACAAAACAACATCCAGGGCAGCAAAGGGGTGATCAGACACTATAACACCCAGGAATGTTCTACACACAGAACAGCCTTCTACTCACCTCCTATCCTGTGCTAACCATTCAGTTTGCTTCTAACACAGACACTTTATCTTATTAGGACTACTTTTTAAAAAAATATTTATTTTGAAGGAGAGAGAGAGAGAGCATGCACACCAGCAGCGGAGGGGCAGAGAAAGAGGGAGAGGGAGAGAGAGAATCCCAAGCAGGCTCCTTGCTGTGAGCATAGAACCCAATGGGGAGCTCGATCATATGAACTGTGAGATCATGACCTAAGCCAAAATCAAGTCAGACTCTTAACCAACTGAGCCACCCAGGCACCCCTAGAACTGACTTTCTTAAACTCTTTGAGTTCACTAACTATTTCATGCAACCTTAGCTTGCTCTCTGTTGAAGTCATATTTTTAGCACCATTTTTATTAGTATAAAAGTGACACATCATTCTTCTGCCCCTCAGAACCAGTTAGCATAGTGGTATATGTTCTCTCATTGTGTGTGTGTGTGTGTGTGTGTGTGTGTGTATTCTTTCACAAATTTATGAGGTTTTCACATGCTAGAACACTACATATTTACATATATATATATATATATATATATATATATATATACATATGTATATACATATGTATATATATATATAGCTCAAACAGTCTTTAAGGAAGAGCGTAATATATACCTAGACATATTCTAGATCTTTATATATATATATATATATATATATATATATATGCAAAATTGTTAACTGTGGTTTTCTCTGGGGGAAGAATAGTGTTGGGACTTTTATTCTACGCTCTTCTACATTGTTCTTTTAAGGAACAAAGAAGTATTTGAATAAATTACTTAAATTTCTAAGGGAGAAAACACAATCTCTAGTTGCCAGTTGTCCAGTTGCCAATGAAAAGTACCTATTCTCTTAATCTGACTCATGACAGTGGTCTTCATCTTTGGGGGCAGGGCACGAAATGAAAAAAAAAAAAAGGTACTTTTTTTTTTTTTTCCTAGAGGGGAATAAAGACAGAAAAATGAGAAAGAAGAGTCTTGAGTTTTTATTAGAGCCCCAAAGTACTTAATGATTAAAAGAGCAAGTTGCGGGGTGCCTCGGTGGCTCAGTCGGTTAAGCATCAGACTTCGGCTCAGGTCATGATCTCATAGTTTGTGAGTTCGAGCCCTGAATCTGGCTCTGTGCTGACAGCTCAGAGCCTGGAGCCTGCTTTGGATTCTGTGTCTCCCTCTCTCTGCCCTTCCCCCACTCATGCACACGCGCACGCTCTCTCTCTCTCTCAAATAAACATTTAAAAAATAAATAAAACAACAACGACAAGCAAGTGTCAGGGGATAAAGGGCACTCTACGTTGGAGAAGTACTCATTCTCAGAGGGCTTCTCAGGGGGCAGGAGTCTTGTGTAGAGAAAGCTGAACCACCTGGAAATGAGGGAGCATGAGTCTTAGAGCTGGTTCTGCTAAACCCAGATCTTTGAACCTGGAGGAGTCATGGCATCTCTGTTGGCTTCAGTTTCTCATCTTTTAGGATAGATAATTCTGGAATATTTGAAAACTGAAAATTACCGGGGACCCTAAACTCTTCAACCTTGCCAAGTAAAGGCAATGAAAAGGAAAATGCAAACAAACTGCAAAACAAGAATCCGTCATGGTGTTCCATCATCATGTCATACACGAAAGGACACATTAGTGCCAAAGTGTAGGGACACAACCTTACGTTTAAAAAATTAGGGGCGCCTGCGTGCCTTGGTCAGTTAAGCGTCTGACTCTTGATTTTGGTTCAGGTCATGAACTCATGGTTTGTGAGATCGAGTCCCAAATCGGACTCTGTGCTGACAGTGCGGAGCCTGCGTGGGATTCTGTCTCTCCGTGTCCCTTCCCCACTTGCACTCTCTTTCTGCTTCTCTCTGCCCCTCCTCCGCTTGCATGCTCTCCCTCTCTCTCTTAAAATAAATACACATTGGGGCGCCCGGGTGGCTCAGTCGGTTGGGCGTCCGTCTTCGGCTCAGGTCATGATCTCACGGTCAGTGGGTTCGAGCCCCGCGTCGGGCTCTGTGCTGACAGCTCGGAGCCTGGAGCCTGCTTCGGATTCTGTGTCTCCCTCTCTCTCTGCCCCTCCCCCGTTCATGCTCTGTCTCTCTCTGTCTCAAAAATAAATAAAACATTAAAATAAATACACATTAAAAAAAACTTTAAAAAAATCAGCCTTGTGTAAAAACTCTCAAAATCTGCCCTTATTTGTCTCTTTGCTTCATCGGCAACTGCAAACTTTGTCATGGAGTGCACTTGGGAACCTCAGCGCTAAGCCCTGTGAATTTCTTCCTGGGGCTACAGTGCCTTCGGGCTCTGATCCTGTGCCTGACCCCAGACAGCTCACCGAATGGCAAATTCAGAGACTGCAAAGGTGGAGTAGAAGCCACACCGCGGGGCACTGAGAAAATAATCATTATTGAATAATGGCCACACGCCAGGTACACATGTGGGTGACGAAGTTCAGCACTGAGAAAATAATCATTATTGAATAATGGCCACACGCCAGGTACACATGTGGGTGACGAAATTCCACGGAGAACAAAATAAACACAGGAGCTGCCTTCATGGAACTTATTCTTTTCCATTAGGGAACCAGATTACTAACAAAGACACAGGAAATACGGAGTATATCAGAGGGTCTTAGATACCACAGAGAAAAAATAAAGCCTAGTAACTTTGATAGGTAGTCATTCAAGTGTGAAAAGTGGTCAGGAATGGTCTTCCTGAGCAGAATCTAGAAGGAAAGGAAGGAGTGAACCATGTAGATATCTAAGGGAGAGCACTTTGGCACAAGGTCTAGTAACCACAAATGCCCTTAAGTAGGAAGTGTGCTTGATATAGTCCAGGAACAGCTAGGCTGGGAGGTAAGGACAGGGAGGAAGTTGAAGTCAGAGGTAGTAAACACACAGGACCTTAGGAGCTCGGAGAAGGACTGGCTCTTCTGAGTGCACAGCGAGCTAGTGGAGGGGGTCGTGCAGCAAGTGACACAGTCTGATTTATGGTTTAATAAAATTGCTCTGCTACTGTATAAACTCTGGGTGGACAAAGGCAGAAGCAGGGAATCCAGCTGATGTTGTAATTTCCAGCCTAGGGAATAAAAAGAATAGACAGAGGAAGGTGCTACCTGAAACATACACACGCCTGTGCTGTTTCTCCTGCCGCTTTCAGGGTTGGAGAAATAGGGAAACAATGTGTTTTTCAGTGGGAGGAAGGCTAAGATTTAGAAATACACATATCTGTACCTATTTGTGTATATATGTTTACTATATCTCCGTATGTTTGCCGTATATCTTTAGGTATTTGCTTACATTGTATGCTACACATGAAATGTTTCTTTATGACTAAATGCTTTCCCTCTAATTCCACCCTAATTTTAGTTCCCTTAAGGTTTTCCTTCTTACTTCTACTTTTATTAGTTAATTATTTTATATATTCCATGGAAACCCCATGTATCAGTCAAGATGGACCAGGTTATGCGGCTGTAACAAACAGACCTCAAAATCTTGATTTAACACCACAAAAGTATATGCCTAACGTGAATCAGCAGGCGGACACTGATGGTATTGGTTACAAGAGACCAGATTGAAAGAAGCTTCACTTCAACCCCTGGATCCACAGTTGTTGAGGCAGCAAAAGGGTACATGGAAAATTCTGTACTGCCTTTTAAAGCCCAGAAATAATACCCACTGTTTTCCCTCACACCTCACTGGAGTAAGTCATACAGCCCTACTAACTTCCACGAGGCAGGAAAACGCAGTTGTACCAAGTAACTGGAAGAATAAGTGGAAAAACGTCAAACAGTCCTAATGATTCCCATGGTCTGGCTCTCTTTCTGATTGGATCCCATATTTGCTTTGCTTTTACCCTTACAGTTGGAGCTTTCCTGGGTAAATCTTCCCTGTTTATCTTAATTGAAATTTTTATTACCTATAAATACCCCCAATCACTCATACTCACGTCCAGATGACATTGTGCATTACCTTATATTGTAGTTATTTTTGTACAGACATACAAGTGACATCTGCTGTTCCGAGTGCCCACCTATCTTTTTCTTTACCTGACTAGGTTGGTCTTTGTAGCCAGAAAATCAATCCAAAGAGGTCCTAGGGGGAAATATATTTCACAAAGATTAAAAAAAAAGAAAATGGAGATGCCTGTTTCCTTTAGACCCCTTCTGTTCTTGGATAATACAACCTTCCCTTCCCATCTGTCATGCCCTCTTGGGTTTGCAATACATGTGGCAATGGGAGCAAGGAATTCCAGATGTTCTCTGCTACCTGAAGCCCAGCCAAAGTTCATTTTGTAAAGTGCTTGCTAGCAAGGGAAAAGCGACAGCATTAAGTGGTTCCCTCGTTAGACTGACGCACTGGTGAGTGGCAGGGCGCCATCTTGAACAGTAGTATTAGGCTTCCAACTCTGAAGACACTCTAAGACGGTCCCAAACGAAGACATTGTTTTGATTTTCCAGGTTGGGGACTGAGCTCCACATGTCATCTCACTATTCAGAGTATCACACTTTCTTTCTTGACATTCTAGAGATTTCTGACTGCATAGCAATATGACGTGGAGAGGAAAGTGCAAAGCTGCAGAAGCCTTCCAGGTGGAACCATCTTTTCAGACTTCTTAAACAATTATCTGATTTATTAAAAGTAAGGTCTCCTCTTAATTAAGTAACATGTGTTCAAGATTGCTATTTTTGTCGGCAGTCCTATAAATAAAGGAGAGTGAACACACCGGGTAAGAAGATGCGACAGAGTGATGCCAAGATAGACAAAAATCCTTGGGAGGACTTGGGTGGTGGCGGGGGGGGGGGGGGGGGGATGTCATGTTTTAAAACAGACTCCTACATTTTGCCATGAGTAGAAACAATATTTCATTTGTTTGACTAACTAGGATGATTCTTGCAAGCGGGGACTGTTTTTCCTTTTTTTCTTTCCTTGCATACTGCAGCCCAACATGTTGCATTGCCTACAGGAGACATCAATAAACACTCGTCCAGTGAACAGACAGAAATGGTACCAAGCTTGCTTTTTCTATCCAACAGGTGGCATTGTTGTTTTATAATTGGCCTTAGAACCAGCCCAGCAGCTAAGCAACCACCATCTGTTTCTGTTGTTGTTGCTGTTGTTTAAAAAAAAAAAAAAAAAAATCCCACCTATTGTTCATGGAATAGGGCAGAAATGACGAGAACACATATTCTTTTTAGAGCACTTTATTGTTGAGAAGACAAATATGACTGATGAGTCATTTCTATTACAGGGCATTAGCGAATGATAAGAAATACTTAGCTTTCCCCCTTTCCATTCCTCTGGATGGACGGAAAAGGAATTCTGTGTTTTCTTTTCATTTCTGTCAGTGACCCATTTAACATAACGCACACAGCTTTAATTTACACATTAATTCCCTAAATCACTTACGTATTGAAACAGTGGCATTTACAGACTATGGGTTTCATGCTTATTATTCAAAGCTGAAAAAGGAGGGAGCTGCAAAAGAAAGACATGACCCTACCTCTGTCGACCCTGCCTCTATCGTCCAAAATTTGTTGCAATCTAAGTAGTGAGATAAGATATATAGAAGTCATATTAGTAATCATCTAGGCAATAATTTAGTAATCTAGATAACCTAATAATCTAGTCATAATCTATGTTAATTTTCATGCTAACAATTTGAACTAAGTATTAAACATTATCTTTATGTGACTTTTATTTCCTATAGGAGCTTAATTAATTAGCGCACTTCTCTCTTGACTCCTTGAAAACAAGCATAAAGATTTATGCAAACATGAACTTATTAATTTAACTTCAAACATGACTAAACTCCAGAATGCCAGTAATTTACTAAATATCATGAGAGTGTGCCTCTTTTCCCAAAGGTACCTCAGTTACATTTTATCCATTCTCTTAGTAGAAATTAAAAGTGTATATATATTTATATTTCTTCGTTGCTTCCTTGTCAGGAAAAAACTGTGTTCAGCTGTGAGAAGAGTGGCCAAATGACTAATTAGGGTTACTAAAATTTCATCCATTTTGATTCACTTAATATAAAGCCTTTAAAATAGGGAAAGTGTAGGGGCACCTGGGTGGCTCACTCACTTAAGCGTCCAACTTCAGCTCGGGTCATGATCTCACAATCCATGAGTTTGAGCCCCGCCTCGGGCTCTGCACTGACAGCTCAGAGCCTGGAGCCTGCTTCAAATTCTGGGTCTCCCTCTCTCCTCTGCTCGCACTCTGTCTCTGTCACTGTCTCTCTCTCTCTCTCTGAAAAATAAATAAACATTAAAAAATTTTTAACAGGAAAGTGCATAGATACATATGTACACATGAGTCGATATATATATCCAAAAAATAGCTCATCTTTTTCTATCCTTCAAGAAATAAACAAAAAACCCACACAAACTCCAAAAATCTATAACCTTTCTTTCAGTCCAAAAATAAAATATTTCCGGGGAATGAGGAGTGAGGGTAGAGGGGAAACAGCAAAAAATAAGGGAGATTCATTTAGGCACAGTTTGATTTCTAATCAGGGTATAGGTTAGCAAGAACTTGTAAATATCATAATCTTATTTAGAAATTTACCAAGCTACTTTGACAGCTCATTTTATGAGTTTGCAAGTATTTTTTTTTTCATTGTTGAGGAATGGGGTATTTTGGTTAATCTAATAATCTGGTTTATACTTGACGTGGGTACTTATTAACTCAATCCAGCTGAGTTTCAGGATTCCTAATTGGGCATCTGGCCACTTTACATGCAGGCTGAAAAGATTTTATTTTCAAAGGGAAATGACTAAGTGTTATAAATACACATTTTAAATTTCTACTAAGATATCAGTAAGAGTATTACTGGTATCCCTCATTGCAAATTAGAACTATAATAAATTGCTAGAATTCTGAAGTTTAGTTGTCTGAAATTGTATTAGTACTTAAGTGTTTGCTTAATCACAGTTCAAAAGAATGAGATGTTTTCTTGTGATTCCCATGCTTGTTTTCAAGGGTTGAGAGATGATGCCTTTATATTTATTCTTTAAAAAAAAAAGTAAAGAAGAAAAAACTTGGACATAATTTTGACTCTGAGGGAAAATCCATGGCTCCCTACATTGCATAAGATCTATTTTTGCATATTTGTTAAGACTCTTCCTAGGTTTAGTTACTCTATTTTCCCATCACAGGGAACTAGTTATCAGGGTACCAAACATATAAAATGTTGCCTCGATGCTTTTCAACTTCTTTTGTTTTCTGGAAAAACCCTAAAGTCAGGTCAAGTTTTATTTCCTAGTACTAGGAATAGCCTCCAGAAGTTTCTAGATACTTCCTAAGTACTCATGAGGCAATGTGTAATGAGAAAGGGGAAATGCTGAGTGCACATCTGGACAGAGGCTTTGGGAAAAATTAGAGAGAAGGCTGATACCCCAACATGGCAAGGTGTGGGGAATGCAGGCATTCTTAACTGTGTTGGTTGGGAAGAGATGTTGTTTACAAACCTTCTGGAATTCACCTGAGTAATTTGTGTTAAAAGAACCTTTAACGTGCAAACTCTTTGACCTTGCAATTCTTAAGGAAACAAATGGACTTTTGTACAGGATCTATATACAAGGATACTCAACACAATGGTATTTGTTTTTTTTTTTGTTTTGTTTTGTTTTGTTTTTTTTAATTTTTTTTTCAACGTTTTTTATTTATTTTTGGGACAGAGAGAGACAGAGCATGAACGGGGGAGGGGCAGAGAGAGAGGGAGACACAGAATCTGAAACAGGCTCCAGGCTCTGAGCCATCAGCCCAGAGCCTGACGAGGGGCTCGAACTCACGGACCGCGAGATGGTGACCTGGTTGAAGTCGGACGCTTAACCGACTGTGCCACCCAGGCGCCCCTGTTTTTGTTTTTTATAACAACTAAAAATTCATAATAACCCGGTGGCCATCAATAGAGGATTGGTTAAATAAGGTATACCAATTTATATATAACAGAATGTTGTAGAATGATTCAAGAGGAAGAAATAAATACCTTTATTTATTAACATGGAAAATGTTCATGGCATATTGTTGAGTGATAAAAAGGAGATTACAAGTGTTGATGCCTTTGTAGAAAGAAATATGAATATACAGATGTGTGCATGTACGAATAGGAATAATCAAGAAGACCACCTACTAAAATTCTAACCATAGGGGCACCTGGGTGGCTCAGTCAGTTGGGCGTCCAACATTGGCTGGGGTCATGATCTCGCGGTCCATGAGTTCAGGCCCCACATCGGGCTCTGTGCTGACAGCTTGGAGGCTGGAGCCTGTTTCAGATTCTGTGTCTCCCTCTCTCTCTCTCTCTGCCCCTCCCCCGCTCACGCTCTGTCTCTGAGAAATGAAGACACCTTAAAAAAATAAAATAATATAAAATACAATACAATACAATACAATAAAATTCTAACCATAGTTTTGTTTAGGTAGGATTATGGATTATTTTATTTTCTTATTTACTGTGCTTTCTGCATATATATATTTATGTATACACACACACATATATGTACATAAATACACCCAGGAAAGTAAAAAAAAAAAAAAAAAAAGCTATTTTTATTACACACACACACACACACACACACACACAGAGCAATGAAATGAGCTCCTGAAGGTAATGTGCATGCCTTGGTTATCTAGCTCTCCAACTAATAGCTTTAACTTCCAATTTAATAAATATTTTGAACAACTCAATGTGCAAGGCTCTGTACCCCTTTGTTTTCTCACCATGAGGCCTCCCTTCTGCTCCCTTTCCTTCCCCTCTGCCCCCTCCTCCTGTCCCCTTAGGTCTCTCTCTTCCTTTTCCTCCCTCTTCGCCTCTAGTCTCTTCCCCTCATTGCACAACCCCTGCACGGGCTCTCTTCAAACACCTGCCACCATCCTCTGAGAGATCAGTCTTCACTCACACTTCCCATTCCCTTCTGTATTCCCTTTCAGTTTCATTTGCTCATCAACCTTCTTCCACCTGGATTTTGCCCTTACCTCTCAAAGAAAATTTATCTGGCAAAACCATGAATAAACTCCCAATTCTAGTTGTTCCTAACGAACCGAGAATTCCAGTAGTCTCATATGAGGGCTTACTTCTGTATTTTCTTCTGGTCTTTCCCCGTGTGTGTACATAATTTCACAGAGCTATAACTAGCATAGAAACAATCTTTGTATTTTCTTTCCTTTTTAACATAATACTGCTACTTTCTATACCTTCACTCCATATGCATCATAATCCCCCTCAACATTTGCACAGTAGTGGATGATTTTACTTATGGCTAAGACCCTAGGCTTTGGAGTTCTCTTGCTTGTATGCAAGTCTTATCTTCACCACCAACTGTCTACGTGACGTAAGTTAGCTAGGAATGCACCCTTTACTTTTCTTATCAGTGAAATGGGGTAATACAGTACTACGCCATAGAGCAATTATGAGGATAAAATGAGATGATGTATACTAAACTCTAGAACAGCGGCAAGTACATAGTAAATATTCAACAGTAGCTATTTTTATTATAGTCTATCAAAATGCACCTTCCTTAACGTGTACACTCTCTTTTCTAGACTTTTAAGTTATTACCTCTATGTTGTCATCATAAAGAAAGTTGCAGTGGGCATTTGGTGCAAATAAGTCTTTTTCTGTCTTTTAAATTTGGTTTGATTTTAGAATATAATGCCCTAAAAAAAAAAAGTCCCAGAATTGGAAAATGAGAGGGTTCAAGAAGCCTGGACATCTCATGTCTCTGGCACACTCTTCTTCAAATGACAATTTGTATCTGTTGTCATCTGCCGTTGGTGCTTACGCAAGTTCTCCCAAATACAACTGACACTGGATAGCGTCATTCCTTCAATGACTGACAGGGCCATAGATGTAAAATTGGACTCCATTGTCACATCAGTAAGAATCTCTTTGACTTTCTATTGTGGCCAGTCTTTTAGATGCTTACCCACCTATTAAATTTTGTCTTGCATAAATCAGCTTCTCCTTAATGTTCAAAACTATTGATTTTCCCCCACAAAACTGCTCTGCCTCCTGTCACCTCCATCTGCCCCTTATAGAGGGACACCTCTATGCACCCAATTTCTCAGGACAAAAGCTTGGAGTCACCCTGGGCACTCCACACCCAGCCCATCAGCAAGTCTGTCTCTTTTTCCTCAGTAGAATCTGGAAATACGATTCAATCAAAGACAACCCATGCTACAGAGGTGCTCGAGTGACTTTTTTGGGTTGACACAACTGTTCCATATCTTGCTTATGGTGTGATCACTTGACTGTGTATATTTGCCAAAGCCTATTGAAATGTACACTTACCACGGATGAATTCTCTATATGTAACTTATACCCCTATGAAACTGATTCAAAATTTTTCTCTTGCAAGCAAGACAATTTTGCATTCAATTTACAGTGCTTTGCCCTTTGTGCTTTACAAGAAATCCAGTTTCCCAACACATTTTAGTCTTTGTCCTTGATTTCCCATTTGGATCTAGATTGTGTCTTTCCCCAAAGCTGCAAATGCATAAAGGCCTCTCCCTACTTGGTCTTGTCTGAAGAATTTGCTTTTACAAGAGGACTCGGGCCACGTGGTCAATTTATCTTGCAGCAGTTCCACCTGACAGGGTTGCCCAGTGGAAGAGGGGTCATCTGTCCTTGAAGCACCCAGCACCTTCTTGAGCAACTGTGCATAATGGCTCCTCATGCATGGTACCACCTGGAGCTAGCTGTTAACAGTGCTTGAAATGACTGCCCTCATCAATTTTATTTTGAGGCTGAGTGACGGCTTGGGAATGCCAGAGGGACGACACTGTGAGTAGTTATTCAGATGTTGACAGTTCACATCCCAAGGGAGTGAGATTCAAGTTAGGGGAAAGGGATAAATCCAGAGAAAGAAGAGTGTTCAAGAAGGCCTGACATAAAGAATTCTGGGAAATTAGGGCAAACACTGGGTACCCAGAAGAAGGGGTGAAGATTAATGAGAAGCCAGATCCTCCGGAAGCAAAGACAGGAGATCCTGTTTTATAATTGTACCTGGCTTCTTGCTTGGGTTGGAGCTCTACAGATACCTGGAGCTTCTAGAAATAGAGCTGAATTCCTAGTCCCCCTTGGACATTGAAATGCAGACCACTCCTTTGGGAACCCGCCCTTAAAAAACGTAGCCTTTCTTTTTTTTTTTTAAGTTTTTAAAATTTATTTATTTTGAGAGAAAGAGAGCCCCAGTGGGGGAGGGAGAGAGAGATCTCAAGCAGGCTCCATGTATTCACCGCAGAGCCGGATGCAGAGCTCGATCTCAAGAACCATGAGATCATGACCTGAGCCGAAATCAAGAATCAGATGCTTAACTGACTGGGTCACCCAGGCGCCCCCGCAAACTCATCCTTTCATAAGACTACATTCCTTGCTTCCAGAGCACTTATCAGTTTGTAACAGTAGATTAATTAATGCAATGTTTTCATTACAGTCCCTTCCTGTCTGAATTCAAATCGCCACGAAAACAGTACCTCCCCCTATTGTGATCATTATTCTATCCCTAGTACCTGTCATATAATATTTATTTAACTAGTCCTAAGAGGTAAGTACTGTTATTACCCGTGTTTTCCACAATGCAACTGAAGACAGGTTAACATTAAAAGCATAAAAGGCAAAATTTTTTAATGTTTTTTAATTTTTTTAGAGAGAGGGAGAGAGAAAGAGAGGGAGAGACAGAGGGAGAGAGAGAGAAAGAGAGAATCCCAAGCAGGCCCCACACTATCAGAGCAGAACGTGACGCAGGGCTCTATCCCGTGAACTGTAAGATTGTGACCTGAGCCAAAATAAGGGGTCAGACGCTCCACCGACTGAGCCACTCAGGTGCCCCTAAACTGCAAATTTTAATTGTGTTATGGAATATGCTACTGGGACGGGTAATGTGAGTTAGTTTTGTCTGGTTCCCTCATTGTCACACGGCAGCAAGACAGACTTTAAAGGAAGGGAAATCAGAAGTAAGGTTTGATGAAGTACCATGAGGCAAGAAAAGTTCGAGCACATTTTCGGCTAGAGTCCACGAGAAATAAAATACACCGAAGACAAACGTCTCTCCTGCCCCACCGATGTCATGGAAAGTACAAGGTCTTTAGGCTCAGAGAGGCCTGGGGTTGGGTGTCAGTATTTACCTCCCACAAGGTGAATAATCTTGAGAAAGTAACCTAACTCTTCTGCGATCCCTCATTATACATAGAAACAATTGATCTCTCATGAGCTTCCTGCAAGAACTAAATTACACGGTAGCTTGAATCCAGCAATTGGATCCTAAGGCGTTTGCATAAAAGCGATGAAAATGTATTTCCGAAAAACCCTTGCATAGAAAACTTTATAGCAGCTTTCTGAATAATAGCTAATCACTGGGAGCAGCCTGCTGGTCTATCAATGAAAAAATGGAAAAGCACACTGGAGTGTATTCACCCAATGGACTACTTTTCAACAATAGAAAGGAGCAAAGTACGCAATGTGGATAATGTCATCAACATATTATAAGCTCAAAAGGCCAGACAAATGCTGTATGACTCTATTTACATAGACTCTATTTACAATTTTACTTTGTGAAGTAAAATTTAATATAAGTGATCGATAATGTAATAACTAGAATAAATGGTTGCTTTTGTAGAAGGAGGAGAGCAAAGATTGACTAGGAAGGGGTAGGATGGAATTTTGTAGGGTAATTATAGTATTTAATTTCTTGAAAGGGATTTAAGTTTACATGTATTGTATGTATATATGTTTCTCAAAACCCAGCAAGGGTTCGCTTAAGATTTACGCAAAGATTGGGGCGCCTGGGTGGCTCGGTTAAGCGTCCGCCTTCGGCTCAGGTCATATCACAGTTCGTGAGTTCGAGCCCCACGTCCGGCTCTGTGCTGACAGCTCGGAGCCTGGAGCCTGCTTCAGATTCTGTGACTCCCCATCTCTCTGACCCTCCCCTGTTCACATTCTGTCTCTGTCTCTCTCTCTGTCTCTCTCTCTCCCCAAAAAAAAAAAAAATGTTTAAAAAAATTTATGCATTTCACTGTGTGTAAATTCTACCACGGAAGAAAATTAAACTGTAAGCAATACTGAACTAGCGATGTGGTATAGGCGGGGGTAGGACGGTCATGGCTACAGGATAACTAGACTAGAACTAGTAACTGTAGAACGACTAGAACTAGGCCCCGTTTACCTAGCTTGATGGCATTTTTTAAAAGGGTGTTTTGCTGGAGGGATGAATAGATAAATAGATAGTTAATGAAACAAGTCTGGTGGAGTGCAAACGGTAGAATTTCAATGGCGGGTCAAGGTAAAACACTTTGAACTTCTCACAAATCCCCACAAACCTGAGGCCACGACCTCAGCTGAAATCAAGAGTCGGATGCTCAACCAACCGAGCCACCCAGGCTCAGGGATCTCTGGACACGCACAGTGCTTCGTTTGATGCTCCCTGTGCAAACTGGGCCTTTTTGTCAGCTGCGTGTTAACCCATGGTCCCTAATCAGCTGCTGGCTCTTTGAGAAGAGTGTATCTGATCCATCTGTCCCCCTCACAGTTCCCAAAAGACAGCCTTGCACACGGTAGAAAGTAAAGATCAGCTGTTTACCTAACCGATGAAAGCTCTATCAGGAAGAAAGTAAGTTAGATAGAAATATGGGTATTTGGAAACAGGTCCCTCTTTGGCATTTCCATGACTACACAGATCACTGTTTTCAGGCGTAAATGCTTGCTCAGCCACTTTTTTTCTTTGTGGCAATTCTCTTTACACCCATCAGGTTTTGAAACCGTTGGTGACAGATTCTTTTGCGTGTGGAGGACAGTGGTATCTTTCAGAGGCCAGCCGAAACAACACCAAGAAACAGCACCACCATACTGGTGAATGCATGCATAGGGTTATGTTCAGCTGTTCTCCCCAAATGCTTGTGCTCAGTAGAAAGCTGAATGCCATTTGGGTGTTGTAGCCAGAATAGTGTTTATCAGTTCAGGCCACACTAAGAAATTAGCATGAGGTTATATTCTCTTGTTACGTTCTCTCTTAACCCGAAATTTACAAATAGTTTCATGTCACAAAGAAAATCTAGTATAAATCTGCTACTCCAGAATGCACATAATAATTAGTGGTCAAAGAGGGCCAGGTTTAAGGGGGAAACTGGGCATTTATTGCAAAGGAAGTATTAGAGAAATTTAGAGCTAAACGCGACCTTGGGTATTTTGAACCCACAGTTTCACTTTCATGCTAGAGAATGGACATCTAGAGAATGTCAGTCATTGGCTAAAGAAACTTGGTTCATTAGAAGGGTTGATGGGGAAGCAGGCTCCCGATTCCCCCTACAGTGCTCCTCACTTCTCCATACCACGTGATTTAAGAGAATTTGATGTAAAAGAGTTTTCCGTGTCTTTCCTTTAGCCACATCATGGTCACCATCATTGCCACCCATAACTACGCTGCATCTGACCATGTGCCAGGTACCGGCAAACCTAATTCATAAATTATCTGACCACACGCACATACATTATGTCTTCATGCATTACCGCCTTATGAGGTCGCATCAAGTTGTAAGAACCCTCCACCACCATCTTCTGAGATATTTTTAATCCCATCTCACAGATGAGGAAACTAAGCTCACCGTGCCGGGAATCAACTAATCAGCAATTCCTGCTTCAGAGGGTTCACACCTGAGTGCCGGAGAAAGTCTTTGGAAAGGTAATTTCGCCTCTCCCTCCCAGTTTGATCAGGTAGTTTCCAGCGTGCCTTTGCTCGCCACAATCAAAATCTGATGACTTTGTTACCGTCATGATGATCTCATGGGGGAAAGGACAGGAAAAGGTAGAGGTCTTTCCTTCTATCATTCATGTTTCTTCTTCTTCTCCTTTCTTACTCCAGGGGCTCCGTAGGTACTCTTCACCCCAATTTCCCTTATATCTTACAGCTATCTGCCGCAGAGACTTATTCCTTCTTTCTTGGTATTTACCATTCAGTCCTTACCATATACACACTACAACCTGTCACAGTTTAGCACCCTTAGACAACATGTTTGTCACGAGAGCCAGGAAATAATGCAGGTAGAGTGATGGATGGTTCAACGGCCTTTCCAAAAAGAATCTGAGGGAGCAAAAAGTCATCAGGGTTCTGGGCTTGGGGGTAGGGGGTCAGTATCAGGCGGAGTATCTCGTAGCTTGAGGGAGAGTCAGTTTTCAGGAATACCATTTTGGCTTTCCCTTTTCTTGATGCTAAAGTGAACGCAATTGTATTTCTTGATGGGCCACGTGTTCATTCCTGCAGCCTGCCAGCCTGGGTACGATTTGGATCGACAGGTAATTCCATTCTGTGTAGGGTGTTGCTGTCACAATGACACCTGTAAGAGATTTCAAAATCTGTCCCGTGACTTTTTAATCATTCCAAACAAATCTGTTTTCCCAGCGCCCCTCTTCCTGCCCTGGAACCCACCTCTCCTCTTTTCTTTTCTTTTTTTGTTGACCAGCAGTGGGAGGGACAGGGGCAGGGACAGCCTTGGTAGTGGCACCTCTGGTCCCAGTGTTAATGACTTACCCATTTATTAGGTGCCTGACCTTGGCCACATTACCCGATTCCTCAAAATCTCCATTTCTCTTTGGCCAAGTGGGTATAAAAATAGCGTTCACCTCGTGTAATGATTAAGTTAGATGATGCGGTATTAAGTACCATGCATGTCACGTGGTGCTTAATAAACATTAGCAAATGTTATTATTAATCTGTCGTGATACCACCATCCAATAGCAGCTGAGACCAGAAGCAAGAGACTGAGCAGAAAAAAAGAGTAGGAGTAGATTTGAAGCAGAGCAAGCCAAGGACAACACCGGACAAGAGACTGTTCTTGCTCCGCATTTCTTGAAATCCCTGCTGCTGAAACGCTTACAAATCTTGGGCTTATGAATAAGGCCTTGCTTTTCTGTAATTCACAATCAAAATGTAGGCATTGACAAAGAGGAAGAAAGACATCTCTTTATCTGCTTTTCTACATATGGGCAAATGAGAAACAGAGTACAGAGAGACGGGTGGAAGGGTTCAGGTGGATCCCTCCACCTGTGCCCCAAGATTGCTCTTTGTAGACAGTGCCTTTATAGACACTGAAGGGCTGGCATCTCTCCTTTCCTTCAAGCTAGGAAACGGACCCACCTCAGCCTGCCACGTGGGCAGAAAAGAACCGAAGTGTGTTTGACTTCCAAAAGGGAGGCGGATGATCTTGGGAGGAATTGTAGTTTTCACTTACTAGGTAACTGTGTGAGCTGAAGGTTTACTAGATAAAATGCACAGCTTATTGGCAGAGAAGTGTGATGTTAGCTCGTTGGACTACACATAGGTATCGTGTGGTGCAATTCACATTTGGCAAACCCAACCCAGGGCACATGACCTTGATTTCCAAGGTGGACTTGGCCTTAGTTGAGCTTCTTCTTTTTAAGGGGAGCAATGTGGTTGGGTCCCTACATATCCCTTTCCATTTTTTACCAGGAGTCCAAGTGTAAGCTACTACAGTTCTTGGATCCATATTACAGTAATAAATAATCATGGTTTTGATGGCACCTTTGTGTCCCAGAAGCCACACCACAGTGCATTTGTTTCTACCTCCCAAGATCTGCTCTCTCCTCCCTCTGTAGGAAGAAAGACAACATAGGACAGGCTCACAATAACACATCAGTGAGGCTTATCCAGAATAAATGGGAAGAAAGCTGCCACAGATCTATACAACGTTCAGATTTCTTGACTAGCTGTGTGTTTGAAAGTAAGTGGGAGGGTGCACAGAGATTCCCAAACCTCCATTTTACCCAGCCTGCTAAGAATGAGGACCGATTCATTGATTAACATACTAAACAAGTATCAAATATGTCTTATAGTCAAGACACTGGACATGGCAATGAACAAAACAGACAAAAGTCTCCACCCATGAAAAGTGGTAGGTAAGATCAGAGATTCAATGTGGGTGTGGGGTGTGCAGTGCGGTGGGCAGGAAGAGTGGATATAGAGGCCATTGCACGGACTTTGGACTTTACTTTGGATGATACGGGAAAACGCTGGAAAGTTTTGAACACAGCAGTGACATCATCTGACTTACTTTTGATCTTTCTGACTACTGGGTGAATTTAGCCTAAGGAGACACAAGGGCAGAGGCAGGAAGAGGGGCTCTGAGGTTATTGAGACCACATAAACAAACCATGATGACAGGTAGGGCCAGGGATGACAGTTGGGGGGGGGTAATAATTTGGGTGTCATCATTATATAAATGGCATTTGAAGCCTGGAAAAAGGTTGAGCTCACTTGGGGACAAAGTTCGGCCAACTACCGATGGCTGGGCTCTCCAACATTCGGAGGACGGGGAGTTGAAGATGAACCAGTAAAAGACACGGGGAAGGAATAGCCGTGAAGGTGGCACTACTTGGGACCCCAAGAGAAGGAAGCACGTCCAACACAGCGGCTAAATCAAATAAGATGAGAATTGAGGCGTGATCCTTGGTTTTAGCAACTTGGAGGTCATTTGAGACCCTTATGAACTGGTTCTAGTGAAGGGGAGGAGAGGAGAAAGAGCAGAGTGGAGGACAATTATCTGGGAGACCAGGAGAAAGAACAGGGTAGGGGAATAAAATAGGCCCCCGGGCAGCATTAAGGATCCACCTGAGTTGGTGGTGGCAGTGACTTTAAAGATGACCAGTTTTTCTGCAGCCGCATAGATGCTGGTGAAAAGGAGGCAGAGGGTTGTTATAACCAAGGCGGCAGTTTTATCAAGCGAGTACAATGAAGTCAGATGGGGGGCATGGGACTGGACAGTGAGTGGAAAGGCCCCATTATACCAACTGATTGGAGAATTTAAGCTGTGTAAGCGAAGTGCAGAGGAGTGACAATAGGGGGAAATTCATAGGATCAATAAATTAAAGGGGCAGTGACATTAAAGGGTGCTTGACTTGGGTGCCACAGTGAAAGAGTGAGAATTTAATGTGGGCCAAAGCACGGGGTGTTTGAGATTGATACCAGAGAGAATTGTAGTTATTGATGACAAAGAGGTCTACAGTGTGACATGATTGGCTGGCGTGGCTGTAAAAGGTCAGAATTTATGCTAAAAATGAAAGCTTTTATTAAAAGTTCATTAGCCCACAAAATTGTCCTTGGCCCTCCTTTTTTTTTTTTAAGTTTATTTATTTATTTTGAGAGAGAGAGAGAGCACACGCGTGGGTGTGAGTGGGGGAGAGGAGAGAGAGAGAGAGGAAGAGAGAATCCCAAGCAGGCTCCGCGCTGTTAGCACAGAGCAGGACGTGGGGCACAAACTCACAAACCATGAGATCAGGACCTGAGCCAAAATCTAGGGTCGGCCACTTAACTGCCCGAGCCACCCAGGCGCCCTGGATATTGTTGCAATTCTTATCACTATGATTCATTGACATCCACAGCCCTTCCTTGAACTAACATATAATCATATAAGCCATCATAATCAGAATTTCGGCTCTTCTCTCCTTGTGGATTTCTGTAATTTTGCATTCTAGAAACCAGTTAGGTAAAAATCCCAGTGGTTTTTTTCCTTAAGCGGTGAATGGCAGAATTAAGAGTTATCCAGAATGTCAGAATATAAGTGAACATGGTATGATTTAAGTCATTAGCGCCTAGGTCAACCTGCTGGAAATAAGTGAGGTCAGACAATTTGGGCAATTGCTGCATTTAAGTGCACTCGAGGCACATAGCAATGGGTAACTAAAAGCTAAAATCAGGGAGCACAGGCTCCTCAGGCAGCAGAGTGAGATGCTCGGGCAGAGAGAACAGACCTGGCTCCCATGGCAGCTTCTGGACCCATCTGCAGAAATCAAACCCTGGCCACCTGCCTATGCACCCTGGCCACTGCCCTGGGAAGGTCTGACAAGGATCTGGAAGGGATTATTGAGTTTTATAGCTGCAAGGAAATTGGACTCTGCAAGGCAATTATAGTGTGTCAGACTGTAGAGCCCTTAATAATTTCAGACATTGGGATTTGGTTCAAAGGGGAGCAGTATGGCTGGCATCGGGTGAAATACAGATAAGGACCTAGGGATAGTAAGGAAGGCGCTTCTGAATGCCTGAGCCTAGCCTGTGGATATCTCTTGGCGGGGAGAAGTGGGGCTCAGCCTTTTTCTATTGTCCTATGTGTTTGGGGTTCGAGCACCATGCTGGGAAAAGTCAAGGCTGGGAAGAGGGCAGCCCGTGGATGTGGGGAGAAAGAAAGAGAAGTGGGCAACTCACTTGCCTATCACATGTTCAGCACCTCCCGTCCATTATTTCATACAATCGTCATAACAATCCCATGCAATTGGTATTAAGGTTATGCCTATTTCGTAGCTAAAGAAACTGAGGTTAAAAATATAAGTAACTTGCCCAAGATTACCCAGCTATGCCAGTCACAGAGCACAGCTTTGACCTCAAGTCTGCCTGATTCTAAAGTTCTTATCTGTCACATTAATTTGACTCCCCACTATGACCACCTTCTAGGAGCTTCTCATGGGCAGGGCAGTGTATTAGGCCCTGTGTCTATCTAATGCAATGTCCTCAGTTCACAGAGAAGGAAATAGAGGCTCAAAGAGATGATACACCTAAGTTCACACAACCAGTACACGGGGGGTCAACACTAAGACACCCTGTTTTTCTTGAGTCTTAACCTTCTTTGGGTGACAGTCAAACAGGAAGAAAGAGAACAGTTAGCCAGCTCCCTTACTCTCTTTATGGTTAACAGTCATTTCCACACACAGCTATTTCATTTAGCCTTCAAATAACCTGAAGGCATTTAGTAATACTATTTCCATTTTTTCTTTCCGCATAAAAAAACAAGTTTAGGAAGGCTAAGTGACTCTCCCTGTAATACTTAACTTGTAAGTCATGAAGAAGGGCCATGTGTTTGGTCTTTGGACTACAGATCGAATTTACTTATTCATTCAACATTGGTTGAGCTATTCCCACGTGTCAAGCTTTGGGTTAAGAACTGCAAACATAGAGGTAAATGAGGCACAGTGCTGGTTCTCAGGGAGTTCACCGTCTAATAAGGGATTCAGCCAAAACAAAAAATAAAACAAAAAAAAAAAAACAAACAAAAACAAAACACAAAAACACCCAGACGATGTCAGGAAGTAACCGACTCTTACTCTTGGTTAGCACAGTCCCAGCGTTCTTATGGGGATGTGGGACTGAGGTCTCACTTGCCAGAACTATTAAGGTACCAACAGTGGGAACTCCTCATTCCTCTTCAGCCTTTGTCAACAGCAATAATTTTGTGTATGTGTGAAAAGTAAAGTGTAGCCAAGTTCCCACTGAAGCGAGGAGGGAATGCATCACTGGATAGAAGGACAGTTCTTTTCAGGGTTTCATGACCCCAAATGCCTTTACATGTTCACGATCAAGGCACTGTGCTTCTCTACTTCCATCACTTCCATGGGTTCCTCTCAGAAATGGCAGTTAGGCCAGAGAAGGAAGCTCGTGTCCTTGACAGGGTAAGAAAAGGAAGAATTGGGGAGTGTGAAAGAATGGTAAAGAGGGGAAGAACACGGCTTTGCATGGGCTCGGATAACAAAAGAAAAGGCTCTGGTGAGAAAAAAACAAAGTAATATTTTCATAAAAATTCCTTTTGGAAGAGAGCCAGACAGGCCAGGTCAACTCTAGCCTCGGAGGCCAGCCTCCATGACTATTTTGGGATTTCCAAGAGGGAAAGCCACAGCGATGAAGCACAGCTGAGCAAGAAGAAGCCAAGAGTTTCATCAGCAAAGACTTCATCTTGACTTGTTTTGCAGGGGAAACAAAGGTGGGGAGGCCCTGTGCTCTCCCTCAGGGATGTGTGGAATATTCAAAAATATTAATTTTGGAACAACAGTGCCTGTGGTTCTGAAAACAAGATAACTAAGCCAGAGATATGGTTGATTGGATTGGCAAAAAGTCCCTCTGAACCCCCTGAGGACGCCCATTCCAAGTCCCCACAGGCCTTCAACAGAAAATCAAAATGACACAATATACAGCCAGATGGACTGCAGCCTCGGGGTGCCTCCAAATAGCTCACACAAACCATAATCTAGCAAGGTAGGGGGAGCCCAGAAATTTTAATAATTACAGAGGAAATCAAAGCTTGATCTGACTAGCCACAAACTCTTTGCTACAAAGTCTAGGTGTTTTGCAGCTGGCCCTTCCAGAACACAGGGACGACTCCACACTGCAATGTCCCCGACACGTGTATGCACTTGGATGCCCTGTTTCCCTGCCCCCAAATGCCAGGTTTAGTCCTAGTGCCTAATAGCCACTCGGAATCACCAGCACAAGTCTTAGCCTTCTTTCCTGTGTCTGCCCAGTTCAAAGCTTGCCTGTGCAACTCAGGAAATTCTGCCTAGTAGCTGCTCATTTGAATGTATGGATGTGTAGACAATACTAGCAGTTTGATGTGTTCATTCTCCTAGAAGTAGGCTGTTTTAACCTCTAGATTCAGTGCATTAACTCACAAGAATGACTACCTGCTGATGGGACTTTTGAGGAACCAGGGCAGTTTAGAGAGGGTGTGTGAAAGCAGAAGGTAGCTTCCTTATCTCTTTACATTATAACACAGAAATCATTACGTGATCTGCTTCTGGGTAAATTTAACTCTAATTCCATGGACACACTTAGAAATATATTTTGGTCACTCATAATAAGATTTATAAACTTCTAGAATCCCATTTCACAGGGAGGAAAAAAAAATCTGTTAGTGTTTTGATACATTTTCTTCTAGTCCTGTATCCTAGGACTCAGTATTGTAAAAAAAAATGTCAAATTGCCACAAATTGATTTGTAAATTCAAAGGATAAGTGGGATAGATATGTGACGAATCAAAAAAGTGAAATGTTAATGGTGGATCAAAGTGATGGGTCTGAATGTATTCACTGTAACCTTTTTTTTCAAATTTTCCATATGTTTGCCATTTCTCATAATAAAATGTTGGGAAAGCATATTATTGTTGTGACTACAATTATGGAAAAACACTTGCCCCCTATAAACTCCTGGTTTAGGATGAACTTTTAAAATTGGAATTACTGAGTCAGAAGTATGAGTATGTCAAGGTTTTTTATACTTACATGAAAATACTCCAAATATTGGTTCCAAGTTGTACTCTTACTGGTAGACTATCTGAGACTATTGAGATAGCATTTTCAAAAATCATGAACAACTTTAATTAGTTCTAATTTACAGAGTGGAATTCACAGATCTTACATGTATAACTCATTGGGTTTGTATAAATGCATACACCCGTGTAGTCAACACCCCTAACAAGATATAGAACATTTCTATCACCCCAGAGAATTCCTTCTTGCCCCACCTCACCTCAGGCAACCACTATGCTGATTTCTTTCTACACGATTACTCTTGTCTTTTTGGAGTTGCCTATACATTGAGTGATACAGTATATATTCTTCTGAGTCTGTCTTCTTTGCGTGTGTAAAAGATCCATTCATGTTGTTGCAGTAGCTTGTTCCTTTGTATTGCCGAGTAGCATTTCATCGTAGAGGTAAATACAGTCATTATTCATTGCTTTGTTAATGGACGCAACATATCATTTTAAATTTAAAAAAAAAATGCAATTCAATGTAACTTTATTCCATTCATGTGGGAAAGTAAATTGTGTGCATTTGACCAAGGTCTTTTGACGTCAATGCCTGTGCACAGATAAATAGATAATGTGTAGTGGGGGCTTGGGAATCGATTTTAAATCCGAGGAAAGCGATCTACAGGAGGGTGACGTTGGTCGCCACCTGGAGGTTGGACCTGATTACGACACAGAAGCAGCACCCCAAAATTATCTTCATCCACACTGTATTTCTCGTAAAAAACCTATAAATGATCTCTAAGAAAAGACTCAATGTTCTATGACCAATTTCTATTTTCCTTCTGTGGCATATATTTCAAACAGTGGGTGAGAATTTCCCAGGAGAAGAAATTCGTTTTATCTTCTCTCTAAACATTTCACTACAACTTAATTAATTGGCAATAATTCTATTTTTAATCCTCACGAAATTAGGTTTACGTAAGACATGAAAGGCATCTGGTCAAAAAATCACAAAGTAGTATTCCATAATTTTAGGGCCAGAGGGGACACTTGCAGTCACCTAGCTCAAATTCCTTATTGTTCAAGTAAAGAAAGTGAGGCCCGGAGAGATTGTGGGATCTGTCAGAGGTCTTAAGGCAGATTGTACTGGACATGGGACCAGAATGTGGGCTTCCTGGGGTACAGTGTATCTATCACCATCCCACACCACCTTGCCTTTCTATGGCCTGAGGTCAGGCAGCCTTGTATAACTCGGGTCCTACGAGCCATGAGCTGTTTTCTAGGGCACAAGGGAGCTATCAGGACCCAATCGGGAATGTGTCCCCCTCTTCTATGACCGTGCGCTTACCTTCCAGCCCTGAGGTCACGAAGCCTCAGGCCTCTCTATTCTTTCCTGCATGTGGATGTCTCACAATTGGGCCATCCACGAGTCTGGCCTCATACTTTAGTAGCCTACCAGGAATGTGTCAAGCTCAACACCCATGAAACTTAACAATTTCTAATTTTTGCTTTTGAAAATGTTTATGTTTTTATAGCAGCTGTGGTTACTCAGAAGGTCTACACAGTGTAATGGGCCTCTAATTCAGCAAAGATAACAAGAACAAAAGATCTTTACTAAACACCCAGCCCATAGCAACAAACTCAGACTTAAAGACATTGCCATAAATAAATAACTTCCCAAATGAAAAATGGCAGCAGGCAAAGGCTGGTCTCTATATCAGATAAACATAAAGTAGGATGAGGAAGGACAGCGTTCACATGAAGCTTTGGTGCAGCCTCATCTAGTAAGATGACACAAGCTTACTGCTGATGGAAAAATCCTGGGTGCAAGTTTGCATCAGCGCAATGAGTCCCCACGGTGTCCCTGGCTTCGTGTTTTGCAATATTCTCGGGTAAGGGCTTAGCAACACCTCTTTGCTGGTGGAAGAGGGGAATGTGATGCCAACTCACACCCCACTATCGGTTAGATTCTTAAGTAGGGTGGTTATCCTCAAACTGGTTCCAGAAAATACCTAGAGGTCATGATGCTCCCTGTAAAGAAAGTATCAGGGAACACTGATCTGTCTCATTGCACCAAATATACACGAACAGTTTTTACTAGCAGAAAACACGTCGCTGTTCTGTATAAGCAAGGTGAAGTCATAGCCACATTACACTGCACAGAAAAGCAAGGGATTATGTTAAGCACCCCTGGTTGTTTACAAGCACTTTCTGTTTTTCCAAGAGAGCAAAAGCTCAAGGCAAAGTTAAAAAAGAAGACATTCTATTCACTCTTTTTTTTTTTTCAATGAGAACCCTAAGGGTCTTCTTGCCATCCCCTTTCTAAAAAAAAAAAATGATGGGGCGCCTGGGTGGCTCAGTCGGTTAAGCGTCCGACTTCGGCTCAGGTCATGATCTCGTGGTTTGTGAGTTCGAGCCCCGCATCGGGCTCTGTGCTGACAGCTCAGAGCCTGGACCCAGCTTCGGATTCTGTGTCTTGCTCTCTCTCTGCCCCTCCCCTGCTCACACTCTGTCTCTCTCTGTCTCAAAAATAAATTTAAAAACATGAAATTTAAAAAAAAAAAATGATGATGATGATTGTTTAATAAATTCCTTTGCAATGAGATATAAATTACCATTAGGGCACAATGTGTGTGTGTGTGTGTGTGTGTGTGTGTGTTTAAATTATATTCAAGGAGGTTTGCTTTTGATTTAATAAGAATAAATAGTCTTAAGTCAAAGGAATGAAGCTGTAATTGTAGGCATCAACGAACAAGGTAACAAGCTCAAATGGCAGCCAATGAGGACACTGTCACAGAGTTAAAGGCAACATCGCATATGCCAAAAAGAAATGGCTGAGCTCTGAAGGGTATAAAGCTACATAAAGAAAAGAAGGCGCAGGAAAAGCTATTCCATCTGAGGGTGGCTTGCCTCAAGTTTATATTCCAGCATACGGATGTAGCACTGATGAATGAAGGATTGTTGGAGGTTTAGATATTGGTGGAGTTTCAATTCTTTTCCAGCTGAAACTGGAATCTCCCTGTCCATTTCTCTGTATTCTGAGACTTCAGCTTGAATTGATTTTTCTTTTAATTAGAACTATTTTTTAACTTGTCCTTTTGAAATAATGTTAGATTCATGAAAAACTGCAAACCAGCGCAAGAACTTTGGTCTACCCTTTCCATAGTTTTCCCCACAGTACAATGATCAAAACAAAAACAAAGGAAACGAAACAAAACAACAATCCTGATACAATACTACTAATGAACCTACAGATAGACCTTATTCAGATTTCACTGGTTGTCCCACTATTGTCTTTTTTTTTTTTTTTTTTTTTTCCTTTTGGTCCAGGAACTATTTACCGGTCACGTTGCCTCAGCCTCATCCAGTCTGGGACTGTTCCTCAGCCTTTCTTTGGATTTCATGACCTTGAAACTTTCAATGAGCTCTTCCATTTGGTTTGTCTGATGCTTTCCTGTGATTAATTCAGGATGCTCATTTTTGGCAAGGATTCCACGGAGGGATTTTGCCCCCTTCTCGGTGCATCATAATAAGAGGTAGATTATGCAGAAATGTCTCATTGCTGCTGATGCTAACTTTGATGAAGGTGGTGACTTCCAAGTTTCTATACTAAGTCACTACTTTTCTCTTTGAAATTAACAAGTCTCTTGTGGGAGATTTTTTGAGAAAATGCAAGTATCTTGTGTCATACTTCTGTCTACTGACTTTAATATTCAGGATCATTTTTGCCTGCAACAGAAATAATGGTGGTACTTGACAAATGGTAATTTTCTGTAACCTCCTGGCTTGCTTTTTGTCTTTCCCTCTTTTTCTCTCCTTCCCTCCCTTCCATTTCCTTCCCTTCTCTTCTCTCTCTCCCTGCTTCCCTCCCTCCCTCTGTCCTTCTTTCTTTCCCTTTAAATTGTCTCTATTTAGCCTTGGGAGTTCTTTCAAGTCAGCTCCTATATCTTTTCAATGTCCCTCTATCACTTTTGAGCATTTCCTTAATTCCTGGCACCACAGAATATTCCAGGCTATTTCTGTATTTTCCTTGGCCCAGCCCTGGAATTAACCATTTCTCCAATGAACCCTGGTTCCTTTTATTGGATGGTAGTATTTAGAAACCAAAACCCGATGCTAGTTACACTCAGATTCTACTGCCATTGCTTCTAGAAAGAGCAGAGAAAACTAGGAAATACATGTATGCCCATATGTACACATGCACATGTCTGTCATCTGTCTCCATCTATCTGTCAATCATCCATCACCTGCGAAAGGCCATGAGATCGTACTGATATCTCTGATTCGAATTCAACACCACAGGCTTCGTTATCTAGACTTCTCTCTTTTTCTGACAGGGATAAATCTGGCTTTCATTTTCTGCAGTATATTTTTCTGTTTGCTCAGTCCTAGAAAACACCAAACGTGGTTTCAGAACTCGTAACCCGTACTCCTGTGCGAAACAAGTTTGTTAACTAGAGTACGACATGTGTTACATTTGGTCGGGTGGGGGGATTTACTCGTACAGTACATAATACTGTACATAGTCAAATACTGTCTTCCAAAGTTACTTAGGCTAGTTGTTGTCTTCCCTGTGGTTTGGTTATTCAGTTATTCATTTTTATATATTTAGGCTCATTAGTTACTGTTTGTATTACATTACCCCCACATCTCGGTCCATCTAACTACTTATTTATTTGGGAGGTATATGAAACATTCCATGGTTCTAAAAGTCTGAATTAAACAAAAGGATGTGCCCAGAGAAGTTTGGTTGATGGTTTACAGTTAATATTTTATGCCAATTATTTATTTATGTCTGTGTCTCTCTGGATGTTATTTCAGCCCCAGATGAATGCTCAATTCATGATTTCTCTGTTCTTATCTCAGATAGTTTGTAGAAGGGAACTCAAGTTATAGACAAAGTTATGGATACATAAAGGAAGATGTATCCAAGGATTTATACAAGTATATATTTGCGCGTTAATGGAAATCATTTTTGTCTTCAAAATGTTTTTTACTCAATAGTCTATACTCAAAACCAGTATTTCCAGGGCAGTCCTCATCGAGTCGAAGTTGTTAGGAAGCTCTGGTAGCACCAGGGCCAGCAAAGGCTGCTGAGGGCTCTGAGAGAACCGTTTCCCAAACTTCTGAACCACAGCACGTGTGCCTACGGAAGCAAGGACATGTGCGGGACCACAGTGGCTAGCTGAGTATCTTGCTCCTTGCTTGTTGTCTCTCCCGTAGGGAGCTTTGGGCTGTGCTGAGTACTCACTCCCTTTTATTTGGCCTTTACAACCCCATATTCAGGGTTACTTTTTCCTTTTTTCTTCTTCTGTCCCTCATGTTTCAAACTCAACGTGCAGAAATCTATTGCATTGCTAGACACTAATAACGAAGTAGCAGAAAGAGAAATTAAGAGTACAATTCCACTTACAATTGCACCAAAAATAGTAAGGTGCCTAGGAATACATCTAACCAAAGAGGAAAAAAGACCTGTACTCTGAAACCTTTAAAACACTGATGAAAGAAATTGCAGATGACACAAAGGAATGGAAAGACATTCCACGCTCATGGATTGGAAAAACAAACATTATTAAAATGTCTATACTCTCCAAAGCAATGCACACATTCAGTGCAATCCCTATCAAAATACCAACAGCATTTTTCACGGAGCTAGAACAAACAACCCTAAAATTTGTATGGAACCACAAAAGATGCCAAATTTCCCAATGTTTCAAACTCTTGTTCTCCCATCAGAGAGTGTCTGATCCACATTTGTTGCCACAAATTCTGAGAAAAATGTAAACACAGGATCAAAAATCCAAACGTGGGCTGTCTTCTTTATAAATGGCTATTTGTGTTCTTTCTTTTCCCTCCAAACTACTGCGGATAGTTTTCCCCAAATAGCCAGAACAATTGGTTCAAAGCAAACATAAACCATTTAGTGAAGAACAAATCCTTTCCAAATCCCTCTCCATCACAGACAGCACGAGTCAGGAAGGAAGTAGGATTCTTACTGGAAGAGATAGTGTGTGGGAGGGGGGTTAACGACTGGCTCTGCCCAGAGAGTTTAACCGTGCCAAACTAGCAAGGTCATCGTCTCGCAAATGCACAAGCTTAGTCTTCTTTCTTGTGCACCGTAGACTCTGGTATTGGATTTACTTTTATATGAATATAACAGAAGATAAAGAAATCATGGTAAAGCTGAAAGAACGATGGACTTCAGGTAATCGTTTTTCCACAAGAGTTATTATTAATGCTTCAACATACCCCCTATACTGAGAGGCACAGTGTTCTGAGAAGCATTAGTCAGTTGGAATACTACACTGGAAAAATGTGCTATTTAATGCCAGACAGTATGTAATGATTCTCTACTATGGCATGTGAGGAAAATAATTCACCCGAGGTGTGTGCGAATTATGTTATTTTTACAATGTCAAAATGTAAGCCCTTTGAATCTTATTATTCGACTTCAATGTCATAGTTATTTAATTCTATGCTCCGTGTTTAAATCAAGTCTCTAATTTCTACCAGTCCTTGTATCATCATGACCTGTCCTTTGCTGAGGTGCTCTGAGTTCCTGTAAGCCTGAAAGCATGTGTCTCTTGCATTTGTACCTGGACGATCTTTGTCTAGCAATGAAAGTCTTTGTTTTCATTTTTGCCTACCTGTGGGTTTTATAGACCTTGTTCCTCTGTCTTCTGGTATTGACCACTACAATGTCAGGTCTGACACCAGTGCCATTTCTTCCCCTTTTATGAGTGATTTTAATGTCTGTTTTGCTTCTTGCCTGGATGATCTGACGTTCTTTCATTTTTCTTCAAGTTCAGTTACTTTACTAAGACGTGTTTCCAAGTTCCTGCCCTTGTCTCTTTTTCCTAAGACACGGTTTGACCTCCAAGTCCGACACATCTTGCTCCCCCCTCTTACATCTTTTCCAACCATTCGTCTTTTCCAGCCTTTTCTACAGTAACCAACTTGGTAAGACGAGACCTGGCAGAATCTTGCATCTGACAGCACCCAGATCCATCCTTTTGTGCCGAGGGCTTCTCTGAGGTAGAGATTCGGGATTCCCGTGGGGATTCTCTCCACACCTGTTACATGTGTAATCCTGGAAGTGCGTGGGGTTAACATTCAGTGGAGATGACCTTGATGGGGGAGGGCAGGCGATGGTGCATTAATGCTGCTCCTTCTACCCTGAGTGCACATCCCCTTCAGTGGTTCTGAGTGTTCCACAGTAGTGCCTGACTTCAGAAAACCCACACTGGCTTGTCTTCCTTCCCTCCTTTATTCTTCCCCTGTCTTCTCCTGTTGCCTGCAACTATTTCCTCAAATAACTACCTGCATACAGAGCTGGTCTCAGCTTCTGCTTTCTGGGGACAAATTGATTCCTAAAAATTTATTATAGGTCTGCAACTTTTCATTCATTCATTTTTTTGTCAGGTTTTCTTCTCTGTAAATGGTTTCCAGTCTTCACTTTTCCCCCCTACCCCATGGTATTTACTGAAATCTCCTCAAGGCTGCCCCGAGTTTTGAAACAAATTTTCACAGCCCCAAATGATGCAAATATTTGAAGTGATATTATTTTTCTCTTTTATGTCTTTCCAGAGCTCTGCCAATCTACTCTTCACTCCTTTGGGTAGATTATCCTTCTTTGAACTCTTGTTTCACCTATTGGTATCTTTTTTTTTTTTTTTTAATTTTTAAACTTTCAAAGGATCACGATGTATGTGAGAGTAATTATAATTTCATGACGTGCGTACTTCACATGCTTCTTGCTTACTTTCCTTTCTTTTAAAAAAAATAAAATAGGGGCGCCTGGGTGGCTCAGTCGGTTGAGCGTCCGACTTCGGCTCAGGTCACGATCTCGCGGTCCGTGGGTTCGAGCCCCGCGTCGGGCTCTGGGCTGATGGCTCGGAGCCTGGAGCCTGCTTCCGATTCTGTGTCTCCTTCTCTCTCTGCCCCTCCCCCGTTCATGCTCTGTCTCTCTCTGTCTCAAAAATAAATAAACGTTAAAAAAAATTAAAAAAAAAAATAAATAAAATAAAATCATTGCTTTATATACGCCTGGATCCCATGCAAGTTTCTTTCTGCACAGATGCCATTTCTAGTGAGTCCTCAATTTGCTGGAAAAGAGTGGGAGGGAGGGCAGTGTGAACAAGGAACACAGTGTGTATTGTGGGGTCCATGTTACTCCCGTTTCCTTAAGCAACCATCTCAGTTCAGCTTCAGAGCAAATAGATTATGTAGCGCCCAGTGATGCCCTTTGTACTGTTATCTGCATTACACTCTCATGGTTTCTATTTCTCCTCCCCTTTTCACCTCGTTTTCACCTCTGGTGCCTCTCTCAGTCAAGAGGTGGGAGGAGAGTAGCTACCCTCCTTGTGTTATTTTGTGGCATCTCACGGAGCAACTAAAGGGACGATCCTTGACTTTCCGAGGGCCAGTACCAACCCCTAGAGTTCCTTGCCCTAATTAAAAAATTATAGAGGGTTTTCAAGTTCCCAAATTCTGGTCCCCAACTAATAACATCAGCCTTCCCTGAGAACCTGTTAGAAGTACAGATTCACAGACTCAGGTCACCAACTGAGTGAGACACCCTGGGGGCCGACGCAGTTTTCTGTCCCTGGAGAAAATCCCTACTCGGTTCTGATGCAAACTAAAATTTGAGAACCACTCTTCAGAAGAATCTCTTCCTGAGAACAAAGATGGAGAAGATCTGTCTTAATTCTCAATATCTTCCCTCATTTTTGGTCCACATTACACAGCATTTTGGGTTGAGAATTGTAGCTTAGGGTTCTGGCTTTTTCTTTGCCATAAGAAGATGGAGGGCATTATTCTCCTTTAATTGCTTTTATGTGGTTCAAGGGAGGAGGCAGGAATAAAATAATTCAGGTTTGTTCTTGTTCAGAGACAGTGACCCTTTCCTCCAAGTCAGGGCAATGTATTCAAATTTCAAGTCTTCATCAAAGCTGTGGAGCCTAAGCAAGGCCTGCTTTCCATTTGACCAGGGATCTGCTGTTTTAGGGGTAGAAAGTTCAGGAACAGAACAAGCTGACTCCTGCTCGCAAATTGTGAGACTGGTTCAAGTCATCACAAGTCTGTGTGCCATTTCTTTTCCTTTTCCTTTTCCTTTTCCTTTTCCCTTTTCTTTTCTTTTCTTTTCTTTTCTTTTCTTTTCTTTTCTTATTTTTAGAGAGAGAGAGAGCCGTGAGAGAGCGAGCATGGGGGGAGGGGCAGAAAGAGAGGGGGAGAGAGAGCATCCCAAGCAAACTCTGTGCTTTCAGCACTGAGCCCAACTCTGGGCTTGATCTCACAGCTCTGACATCATGACCTGAGCCCAGATCAAGATTCAGACGCCCAACTGGCTGAGCCACCCAGGTGGCCCTCTGTGGGCTACTTCTGACTTTTCCTGTGCCTCATCTCATCTTAAATTGAGGTCATTGACATGCCTTCTTCTTGGCTGGATGATTGTTAAAAATGTATCATCGCGCGTGGCTAAGCTGTGGCACACGGCAGGAACACCCGCAAACAAAAGCCACCCCACCCAGTCATTTCAAGCCCTCCTGCTCCCAACATCCAAATGGATTCGCTTATTCTTCATTTTGTTGGTCACCGATTAAATGTCTAGGAAAAGACTACCTGAAGTGCGTCTTGTCTTGTTGGCCAATCTACCGCCGTTTGTTACCAATCTGTGCTGAGACTGGTCCAGAGAGACTGAGCACTTAGAAACATGTGCAGCAGTTTGACAACTCTGTGACATCCCAGCAGCTGGTCAGCAGAGGAGTGTCACTGGAGCAGGGTATAAGCCAGTGTGAGTGGGATTACACTCAGGAAGTGAGTTGCATGTGTCTCGAGTTATCGGGCTGGCTAGAACTGGTTGCATAATTTTCAGGGCCCAGGGCAAAATGGAAATGTGGCCTCCCTTGTTAAAAAATGATTAAGACCCCCAAGATGGTAGCAGCCGAGCATTAAAGCCACCAAGGGGCCCTTCCAAGTACTGGGCGTTGTGCAAATGGACGGGTCACACACCCACGAAACCAGGCCTGCAAGCCCTGTGGGATTGTGTCATAACCTGTGATATTTTGCATCACCTGTAAACGAAACGTGTACAAAAATCTCAGGAAGTATAAGCATATTTTCTTATAACTGACTGTTTTTATTCCCCATTTGAATTTGAATTTGACTCCGTTTAATTTGAACTCAGTCCTGCTTTTCAGTTTACAGTTTAGCATTATTAGATCAGTTAAGATTGTAAATTGTCGTATTAATTTTTAACTCATATTTGCAGAGTGTAAAATCTCCCTGGACTTTTTGTCAGGAAAAGGTGCACCTCTTTTGAAGGTAGCAGTGGTGATAAAGCAAATGATGACAGTGGAAGTAATTTAAGAATTCAAAATCCAAGGAGTTTGGATTAGTTGGATTTAGAAGTCTCATGCCCCTCGCCTATTGGATTCTATATTCTAGTCATGACAGAGGGTGGCATGAGTTATTGCAGAGATGTATTATTGGCGGATAAAGCAATGAAACCACCAAAGCATGAGTACCATTAACATATAAAACATGAAGAACTAAGTTCAAATCCAACAAATATTTTTATAAGACAAAACATATTAAATAAGCTTTTTCTAGTCATGAGTCTTTGGAACGTTTTGTTACATTTAAATGTTGACACAGCGTTGATTGCCTGTAGATTTTCTTTCATTCTGGTATGGTCATATTCATCTTATCGAAAACGGGAGTTGTGTCAAAAAATTCTCGGGACACCTGGGTGGCTCAGTCGGTTAAGCGTCTGACTTCGGCTCAGGTCATGATCTCACGGGCCATGAGCTCGAGCCCCGCATCGGGCTCTGTGCTGACAGCTCAGAGCCTGGAGCCTCCTTCCGATTCTGTCTCTCCCTCTCTCTCTGCCCTTCCCCCACTCATGCTCTGTCTTTCTCTGTCTCAAAAATAAAAACATGAAAAAAAAAAATTTTTTTTTAATTTTCAACATGAATATTAAATCTTTGCGGTTAATGAAAAAAATGTGGCTGAGTATTCTGGGATAGTACTTCTCAAGCCAAATTTTAACAGCATGTGAGGCAAAATGATTTTATACAATACACACATACATTATATAGATTTGATATTTATTTATTATTTATTCATTTATATCAAAATCAAGGTTTTCCGTTCAGTGAAAGACCCCTAGACAAAGTCAATAGATGAATGACATCGTATTTCTAACGTCAAAAACCAGCATGAAGTTATTTGGAATTTATTAGAAACTCTTGATAATTAACTGGAAGAAGACAAAAACACCAAAGATATGAAACATATTTGACAGAAGAGGAACCCCTAAAGGCTAATAAGCATGTGAATGAGCTACTCATAATCATGAGTAATCAGAGAAATAGAGGCTAAAATAACGACCTATTACTTTATATGTATTAGACTGGTCCAAAAAAAAAAGGGAGGGAGAGAGGGCTGAAATGCCAACATTTAATATTTATCCTGAACATCACATGGAGTCAGACATTCCAGGTTTAAGCAACAAATCACATTCATTCTTCCCCCCTTGGGAAGATGACTCTGGCTCTGGGACAGACTATCGGGCATCCCACAAATATCGTTTCCCACGTCTTTGTTAATAATAGAAATCCCAATTTGTAGCTAAATCTATGGCCACTTGAAATAAGCTCCACGCATACCCACTTCTCATAGCTAAGTGTGGCAATATGACTAAATAGTGTCCAATAAGCTGCAAGCTGAGTGAACAGATTGAACTTCTGGAAAGTGGGATCCCTTCTTTGTCCTTTCCCCCATGAAATACGGTTGTGATTGCCCGAGCTCAAGCAGACGTTTTGGACGGCATGGGAAAAAAGTCACATGCTGTTGAGCTCCTGATTCTTGAGTTTGGCTCAGGTCATGATCCCAGGGTCATGGGATCGAGTCCTGCATCAGGCTGCTGACAGCACAGAGCTGCTTGGGATTCTCCCTCTCCCTCTCTCTCTCTACCCCTCTCCCATTCGCTCGCATGCTCTCACTCTCTCTCTCAAAATAAATAAATAAACTTTTTTTTAAAAAAAAAGTTGCATGCTAAAAACCAGGGAAATAGCAAGATGGGAGGAACCTGGGTCCCTGCCAAAGAACCCCAGTTCTGACTCTTGCCCCATCAAAGTCCAGACATCTTAGGGGCACCTGGGTGGCCCAGTCAGTTAAGCATCCGACTTCGGCTCAGGTCACAATCTCACAGTTTGTGGGTTTGAACGTCACATGGAGGTCTGTGCTGACAGCTCCGAGCCTGGAGCCTGCTTCCGATTCTGTCTCTCCCTCTCTCTCTGCCCCTCCCCCGCTCGTGCTCTGTTTCTCTCTGGCTCTCAAAAATAAATAAACAACAACAAAAAAGTCCAGACATCTTGTGCTTGAGAGGGCAATACATTTCTATCTTGTTTATTCTGATTTTCCTCTTACCTGTAGCCAAACCCTAACTGATACGGCCTGCGTGAGAAAAATAATGCCAGCAAACAAGACAAAAAAATTACACAAAAACCAAAAAGTGACGGGGACCCGAACGAGGATGGTGAGGCAGTGAGAGGACAGAGAGATGAGCAAATGTGAGGCTTTTGGGAGTTGGCACTGACAGGGGCTGTGACTGGTGAGATGTGGGGATAAGAAAGAAGGGTGTTGATACTATTGACATTGGGGCCGGATAATCCTTTGTGGCGGGGCTGTCCTGTGCACGGCAGGATGCTTAACAGCATCTCTGACCTCTACACCAGTCACCACCACAGCAATCAAAGCTGACTCCAGACATTGCCAAATGTCCCTTTGGGGGCAAGATTGCCCCTGGCTGCGAACCACTGACCTAAGAGCAATTTTGCTGCTTGTTAAGTAAGGTACTTGCCTCGCGTTCCCGCGTCTCCAGGCTTGTTGCGGGAATGGACACTGATACGTAATTCACATTAAGAATCACGCCTGGGGGGCGCCTGGGTGCCTCAGTCAGTTGGGCGTCGGACTTTGCCTCAAGTCATGATCTCACGGTTCATGAGTTCGAGCCCCACGTCGGGCTCTGTGCTGACAGATCAGAGCCTGGAGCCTGTTTCGGGTTCTGTTGTCTCCCTCTCTCTCCGCCCCTCCCCTGTTCGCGCTCTCTCTCTCAAAAATAAATAAACATTAGAAAAAGAAAAAAAGAACATGCTGAAGAAGCTTTCTAGGGGTTTCTAGGAAGAGTTTCTGGTCTCCCAAAAGAAGACCACGAGAAGGGAGAGCTTTTCCTTTTCAGAATATAACTGTGTGTCGATGGAAAGCCTGGATCTATGGCCACCATTGTGTACTCAGCTGACTCACGTGGTAGTGTACACCTGACCTCACTTGGTTGAGTGCTGTCTTATCCATATTCTATTCCTGGTTTTCCGAGTATGTGAGCCCCAAACCCCCTTTAAAGTTTAACCCGGTTTCGGCTACTTGCAGGCAAGATCCTCTCACCTACACAGTGACTGGCAGGATCAGTTCTGGAGGAGTTTTTAGGGGCAGATGCCAGACTGAGGTGGTTTGAGCACCGAGTGGGAGGCAAAACGCAGAAGCTGATGAGTGAGAAAGACTCCTTGGAAAAGTTTTAACAGCGAGGGGACACAGATAAAGCATTGGGTGCAGGATGGAGATTGCAGAAGTGTTTTTGTTTAGTTAAATGTGGGGAGGACTTGAGATCTTTAATTCTTAATGAGAAGGGGCCAGTAAAAAAACAAGAGCTGTAGCTATAAATAGAACAAGGCAGGAGAGTTCCCAATAGAGCAAAGTCCCTCAGGAAGGAGAAGGGTGTATAGACGGAGTGGATTATTTTGGGTAGAAGGCAGAACGTCTCTCGTCGTCTGACACCAGGGATTTGGAAAAGGAAATGCAGATAAATCTGCAGTGTGGAGGCAACACGCAAGGGAAATCCTATTTTGATCATTCCAATTTGTCCACGAAGTTGGCAGGGAGAGAGCAGAGGAGGCTGTGTATCAAACACATGAGGACATTCTCAGAAACTCGAAGGAACTATCCAGATAGAAGGTGCTACGTATTCTTCATGTACGTATATCGGGACTGTAATTCGCTCACTGCGATCACACATCTATTGGGCAAAATGAGTCCTTTTCACTGTCCATGTCGTACAAGATGCCCAGAGACAGGTTGGAAGAAAGAGGTCTGAGAGTGGCATCCAGCCCGGGCTTCACGGGATGAAAAGTTGCAAAGGTCAATGGAGCCCCCGCCCCACCCCCAATGCTGAGCTACTTGTCCTTGGTGTAGTGTGTTGTGTATCCCAGGCCCTTCTGAGATGAAGTTCAGAGCAGGGGAGCCTTTATGGCTACTGCTTCCCAAACAAATGTGAGAATGGCTGTTTAAAGTCCGCTTTAACATGGTTTTCCACTGGAACCTCTTGTCTGAACTTTAATAATCGGGAGTTTGGAAATCGTTAAGTAGCTGCCTTGACTTGTTTAACTCGATGGCTACAGACATTTCATCAAGCTGACATAGGATTTATGTCTCAATAACACAATACCATGTAGTGAGCACCATGGTTCCAGAACGATTTATGCCTGGTCTGCAACTGGAGGATGATTTACGCCCGAACGAGGGGTAGAGTAATGAGAGCCTCCACTAGGACACCCCGCGTCCTGCTACTAGACTGCTTTCTCCCCCGGGGGTGGAGAGGAGATAGCAACATTCAGTCCCTGACCTTTCTCCTTGATAGTTGCGTCATTAGGAAAGAAAAAAAAAAAAAAATAGAAGTCTGAACCAGTCCTCTTTTCCATGCAAAATGTTTCCAATCACTCTGGTTCCCATTAAACTCTAAATCAAGACTGATTCAGTCTTGGACAAGACAGGGGTGGACACTATCACAGGAACTCAACACCAGACAATGTCCCTCAGTTTTCCCATCCCTCATTTAGCCCTGCTGACAGGACTGTGCCGGGACCATGTACCCACCCGGGAGCTGATCCTCTCGGTGCGAGAGCCACTGGATGCTTGTCTCGAGTCTGCGTTGATACCCACAACACATCGGCTGTTGGGTCCCCAGGATGCCACAGAGGTCACCGCGAATGCTTAGGTGACTCCCGAGAGGCACCAGCACGGAGGAGGAAATCCCCCAGTGGTTCAGAGTATGGGCTCTGGAGTCAGCAAGCCTGGAACGCACCCTGGGTCCACCGTTATCTGGCTCTAAAACCTTGGGGCCATTACTTAATCTCTTTGTGCCTCAGTTGCCTCACCTAGAAATTGGGACAATAGTATCTAACTCAGGGGATCTTTCTGAGAAAATCTGACCCCTAGGATATCCCAAATGCCGGTAAGCGGAATAATCAAAAGAGAAAACAAGGGGAAGGCAGAGGGGAACAAGCTTAATTTCAGCACCAAAACACCTTAGGACAGAGAAAAGAGAGTGAGACTTGTAGTCATATCATACGTCCTGGCTGAACTCCCAGTGTTTCCGTGGAAACAATACTGAGGATGCCATGTGGCTCTCAGGAGAAACACGTAAGAAAACATTTGCGCAAACACCTAATTCTCAGCAGATGTTACGTAGATATGCACTTTCTTCCTTCTTTCCAAGCAAGCAGGGAAAATTAGATGCGTACAGATCTGGATCCCCCGAGTGTTAGTTCCCGAGGGTGGTGTCAGTCTTGTGGGGGAAGGCTGGTCTTGCACAACTCTGCGGAGGGGGTACAGGTTTCTTCTGCCCTCCTCCTGCTTTCCTCTCGACATTGTTTCTCCAGCCAGGCACACCCACTCCCGGTGTCCACGCAGACTCGCCTTTTCAAATTGTTGTCCCAGGCACAAAGCAGTACTTCGTTGTACTACTAATGACAGGAGGGGCCATGAAAACGAGGGTACCAGAATTTTAATTCGAAACTCCTCGTGGTTAAACCTCCTGACCCCCAAGGAGAAAAGAAAAGCCTTAAAGACCGATGGGCACTGTGATAAGGATGACATTTTAGAAAGACTTCGTGTGCAGGCCCTTCTAGCTTCTCCATCTTTCCCACCCTGGCCAGGTAGCCTGAGGATCTGTGTCTTCCAGATCCTCCGCTTTTTACTCAAGCTGGCTATCATCAATCTGCTCTCCTCTCATGTGGCCCCCAGCCCCGGTCCCTTTACTGACAGAATCTGTCTTCGCTAGACTTGTCACTGAGCCATTCTGGGACCTCGCGCACCAGACTCCGAGGACAAGTCCGTGTTGTCATGGCTCTCTTACCTCTTTGCCCTCTGGCGCACACCCGTGACCATGGAAACAAATGCCCAAACGAATCCATGCTCCTCGTAATGCTAAAGCTTCCACAGGGCTTTCTATCGCCAATCTGAAGGAAACCTGTACACGCTATTGAACTTAAATTTCGTGCAAGTATTTGCTTCCTAAGCAATAAAGAAACCGGAAGTAAAATCACACGTGGTTTTCAAAAATGCCTCAGGGTGGCCCCGTCATTGTTTTTTTTAACCAAAATATTGTATTTCCTTTGGGCCTGAGGGAAGGTGAATAAATTATAATTCATTCATTCCAAGCAAAAATTTTGAAGGTGAGAAAAGTAGATTAGCACGTGGACTCAGAGCTGCAATATTTTCACCCACTCAGTTCTGCACGTAGATCCTGACCCCATACCTGGAAAGGTATTATTCAGGACACAGCTTAGACCTGGTTTCTACCCCAAGAGAGCACACCATCTGCATATGGACTATCTGAGTTTTACCAGGTTGACCGAAATTACCTGTTCAGTCTGTCTATTTCCCTCCACTGGACAGGGAGCAGGAAAAGGGCTTAGTTAACTTTGTGATTCAGATGTCTTCTGTCCTAAGTTGACACTTAAAATCCATTTTGTTGCAGATTTCAACACTACTTAATATTCCCCAGGGGAAAATGAATCCTCGGGCCCAACAGCGTTATTGAACCACAGAGACTTTCCTGAAGTTTTTGCAGGAGAGATTAAGACAGAGTTTAGAAAATCTTAAAGCCCCGCAGCAGGCGTCTTAAAGTTCTTCATCAGTTGTGGGGTTTTCTCCGGACTCCTTCCATCTCCCCAATCTCTGAACTCAGATCGGAGCGGTCCTGTTCATTCCGCAGGCGGGGTTAGGGGGGTCTGAAGCCCAGCCACGCTGCCCTCTCCAGGCTGAGAGCCTGTGTGCGGGCTGTAGACACCACAGGAAAGAAATCTTTCTCTTTTCTTTTCTTTTTTCAACGTTTATTCATTTTTGAGAGACAGACAGACAGAGCGTGAGCAGGGGAGGGGCAGAGAGAGAGGGAGAGGCAGAATCCGAAGCAGGCTCCAGGCCCTGAGCTGCCAGCACAGAGCCCAGTGCAGGGCTTGAACCCACGAGCCCTGAGATCACGACCCAAGCCAAAGTCGGACGCTTCACCGACTGAGCCACCCCAGAAATCTTTTTCTTTGCCCGTGGACACTGTCCACTTTGCAAACCGTGCCTCCAGCTCGGTGTCACTTGAACAGGGACGCTTTCTTACTTCCCACGGCAGCTCTGATGAGTTAGAGGCCCTGGCGTTGCTCTGTCTTCTCTGTACCTGTCTGTCAGACCGAATCTCATGCAGAATCAGTGTTTTACATGTAAAAACCAAGTATCAGTCGACACCAAAAGAGTATCTGAGACAGCAAATGCAAAGAAGTCTTATAAATAGAAAGTGGTATCATTTTTGAATGCCCTTGTCTTATGCCTGTAGGAATCACGTGTCTTGGCCAACATTTGCAGCAACATCAACATGGATTCTTGCTAAAATTTCCACTTTATCATGTGTACAATTTTTTTCATAGCAAAATCTGTAGGAAGATTTTTTTCTACATCTCCTTTTAACCATCAATAAAATTAAATTCAGAACAGGAGGAAAATGAGGGAACTTGTTCTCCTTCAGGGAAAGTCTGAAGTATAAAATATCTTTAGAGAAAGACATTTTGTTACTTCCAAGGACTCAATAGCCTCCAGTTAAGAAAACAAAATGTTGCCAAGTGGAGGAATTTAAGCAATCTATTTTAGTGACTGCATACAAGTCGGTAATTAAAATACAAATTTCTTTGTTGCAAATGGATCTTTCCAAAACTTGGAAATTCCCTCTCTCATAAGTAAAGCGTCTCTCATAAGTAAAGCATCTCTCTTTGTGCTTTTATTGAGAGTTGCATTCATTTAATAAACTACCTGTTAACAACTTAAAAGTAAATCTCATCCTCACTTCTGTGAAAGTGGTCATTTTCTTAAATAATGAAGTCTCAATCAGGGATCGTCTGCTTTTTATTCCCCAATGCAGCTAACTATGTAAGATCACTCTCCCTCCTGCTATAACCTCCCGCCCATCACCCCCTCCCAAATCCGCACACACTCAGATACTACTTTTCCTTCAAGAGGTCCCCATGGAAGAGAATATCGAAGTGCCACCATCCGGTGTGGTCAGAGCTCACAAATAAAAGAGGTAAATTTCAGTTACCTGGAAACACCTATATCCTGCCAAAGTTGCAATCATTCTCTCACTTATAAATTCTAAGTTTAAATTAAACCAAATCCCAATCTCTCTTGGCTCCAACTCTTCCCTTTTGGTGAAGTTTTGCATTCTTGGTTTAAAGAAAAGAAAGGCTTACTTTTTTTTTTTTTTTTTTAAGGGGCTCAAGGCTTCTTGGACATCGAATGGTTTTTACAAAGTACCATTTTGTTGAGTGCAAAAGAATAAGAAACAGCTGGCTTACATTTCCTTTGAAATGCACATTTAGTTAAAAATTAAAGACAAAAAGTAAAAAGCACTGGAGAAAAACACTTTCTGGTTTTGCCAAGACCCAAACCATTTAAGAAAAAGAAGGGATAAGAAAGAAGAGAAAAGAATAGTTTGACATGTTTTTGCCAAACCAGGTCCCCTTTCTGTGGTCCTCAAGTTCATTAAGCCTGAAATAAAATAGCACAAGATACAGAATTAGTTTGAGCTGGCTCTGGAAACAGTTACAGGTCTGTTAAGCATGAAGGGATTCAATAAATATTTCTCCTTTCTTTTCTCTTCTATCCCAAGAATAGTTGCAGTGATCTTTTTTTTTCTTACTAGTTTCTGAATTTTGCCAAACTCTCCCTGATAGATAGAAGAGGGATTGAATTTAAGCAGAAAAGTACAGGCTGGTTGCTAAAGTTCCTGGAAACATGTTTGTACTACAAATAGTAAATAAATAATAAAAGTGATTCCAGGGAATGAAAAGTTGCTAGCTCCCTGCCAACTTGCTTTCATCACACAGTAGAAAAACAAAAAGTCCATCTTGCCCTAGAATTATAGGTAAAATGGGCCCATATGTGGTCATGTTGACTCCAATTCAATTTAACAAACACTATTCAGCACCTACCATGTTCAAATCAAAGAACTAGGTGCCATAACAGGATTTAAATACAAGAACAATGACTTCAGAAATGGGTAAAAGGGAAAAAACTAAAATGAACTGGAAAACTTCTGCATCACAATAGTGAAATTGATTTATTCGATACCGGAGTTCTCAAGATGCAAAATTTCATGAAATTATCTTTTTTTCCTAAAGTGGTTTACAACGTTAGGTTCCAAAATGTATATCAAAACCTTACATTCAAGGCATCACCTGACTATCCCATTACTTCGGAAACACTTGTTTAGAAAGTGCTTCAGAGTGGCAAAATTTGGAGAGATTCATCATGCTTATTTGAAAGTCTCCCTTTCGAATTTCCAGAGCTAAGTTACCTGATGAGAAAAAAATATTTTTTATGGTTTCATCCATTTATTTGGCATAAATTTAAATGCCTCATGCCACTGTTGGCAGACTTGAGAAAAGTTCATCTTCTGTACTTGTGATGTTTCTCCCTTTCAGATTTCCTTCACTCCCAACACAAACTCAGATAGACCCAAGTTTCTCACTACTCTTCAATGCTGCCTGAATTTTTCTCCTGAAAAGCAATCTGATATTAATGCTAAAGTAACACTATCTTATGTCTTCCGGAAAGTCTTTGTACTTCTTAAAAGGACACTTACGAGGGGCGCCTGGGTGGCTCAGTCGGTTAAGCGTCCAACTTCAGCTCAGGTGGCTATCTCGCGGCCGTGAGTTCGAGCCCCGCGTTGGGCTCTGGGCTGACGGCTCAGAGCCTGGAGCCTGCTTCGGATTCTGGGTCTCCCTCTCTCTCTGACCCTCCCCCGTTCATGCTCTGTCTCTCTGTGTCTCAAAAATAAATAAACGTTAAAAAAATTTTTTTTTAAAAAAAGGACACTTATGAGAGGATTTTAATAACCCGTAAAGGTTGTTTCCCATCAGGATTTATAAGGAGAAGGTTCCAGGGCTGGCAGTAGACAGCCGGTGCTATGCTAGTGGCTGAGAGAGGTGGTTCATCATGACTGAGACAGGGAAGGTAAGCATTACTGGGGTCATCAGTGGAGATTCAGGGATAGGTGGTTGGCACCGGGGACCCAACATGACAGCGTGGCACTCTCTGGGAAAATAGGAGCTGGCAGCTGGGCATCCTGGCAACAGGCGGTAGATACTATAGTCCAGACTGACTCACAGGCAGTAGTCAGGGTGCTTGGGTGCCCAGGCACCAGCCCCTGACCCGGGTGCGGCAAGGAGCCCTGTTGTCTAGAGGAAGAAAAGGCAAGAGTGGAAGAGAAGGCCTGGGAGACCAGTTTCTCAGAAGGGAGCCCAGAACAGAAGCTCTGGTTTGAATCGGGACAGCTGTCAAGCTTTCTGGAGTGGCCATAAGGATGTGCGCGATGGGTAAGGTGCCAGCACAGTCTTAGGTTCGGAAACAAGAGCCTCAGGCTCGCAGAGCCCCACTTTCAGTACGAGGTCACTGCTGGAAGGAGCTGGGCATCCTGAACAGATGTGGAAACTCCTTTGGCTCGCCCTGGGGCTGACTGAGTCCAGTGAGTTCAAGAACAAAGCCCGCCAGAGGGGGGGACAGGCAGAGGAGGAGGGAAACGCAGGGGAAACGAGTCTGGAGATGGCAAGAATGGGTTTCCGTCATGTGGGAGAGAAATAGGCCCAGGACAAGGAAGGGCACCTCCTCTGGTGTTCGGAAGATGTGTGATCTATTCCTTCTGGTTAGACGTCAGCCTTAGGAATATTCCGGTTTTGAAGTCTGATATGCCTTTTCTTCCCTCGGCAAGTCTGCTTGCCGCTCTCAAAAGGGCAAAAAAAGCTTCGCTTTTAAGTATTTAATAGAGTGGGATTTACATTTCCTGACGAGAGCATTGCAACTTAAAATAGCAGGAGACCGCCAAACACTTCCAAGAGGGTAATTCTGTTTTTGCAAAAGCTGATGAAACTTGGTGACAAAGTCATAGGAGGCAGGGAATTCTGGGTAAACTGAGGATGGTAAAATTTTGAGATCAGGGCCATGTCACTCAGTCAATTAGTACTTCTTAAAACCCCAGGGACACGGAGGCTGGACCCGGTAATCCTGTATAGCAAGAAATTGCTAACTGGTACCAGTAGGTGACCATCCACATGACCTCACCTTGCCTTGCCCAGCTCCAGCTTTGTCTTGAAAAGGACTTGGTCTTGACCCACTCTCTCGGGTTCGTGGTCTGCCCATCCAGCCCACACTTCTGTCTTTCCTTCTTGCTTGGCCCTCCTCGTAGTGACCTGCCTCCCAGTCTCTAGCCACTGCCCGGTAGCATCCCAGCCCACACTCCAACTGCCTTCTGGGGTTTTCTAAACCTGGCACCTTTCTGTGTTCTTGACCGAGCTCGAGTAACTTTCACAGTACGTCACAGAGCTTGGCACTTAAGCATCGCTTTAAAACACTTACTGAATTTAATTCGGTGCTCATCTTTCTTACTGGTGAACAGAAGGAGGATTTCCCAAATTATCCTATCCGTGATATGCTGAAAACGCCTCTGAGCTCTACCTGGGGTCCGACGACGACGTAGAGCCATGGAGGAGGTCAAGCGCCATTTACGCTACCTGTATCCTGGGGCAACGCAGGCTACAGTGGGGCTAAGGCCTCCCGTGCCTTGTGCTATGTGCTATGTAAGGATCCACTTCTGCAAGCCTGATTAAATCACAGCACAAATCTACATACCATCTGAAAAGTGCATTTCTGTGGGACAGCTTGTTCCCCATGGGGCTGGAGAAGTGAGACATCTCTGTATTTGATTCTGTTTTATGAAGAACACAAACAATTTGGGACTTTTAAGAAAACCCTCTGGGCTTCTCGAGCAATGTTGAGGCTGGCCACCAGCCACTCCTGCTGTAGGCCAATGTATGAAAGAGTGTCTTCCGGGCAAATCCCCTGTTTTATAACAGCAAACGCACACCAGCCCCCCGCACGACAGTACGTCGTGCTTACTGCTGTTGGTTAACAAAAGTTCCCGAAAAGGGACTGTCTGGGAATCCTGTCTCTCTTCCCTTCTGACTCTTTCTCCTCTCCTTCCTGCCCCGCGCACAGGATGCCATCGACAGGGGTGTGCACTTCCAGGCACCCAATACAGCCAGCAGCATGTGTCCTGTAATAGGTTTACCAACATAAACCAGAAGGATCAGTCCAGGAAAGCCTCCTTTTCAGGTCTAACCTGAATGTTTTCCTATTTCTCAAAGAACCCCAAGGGAGCCATGGTTCTTGCAGGATTGACTGCCTCAGACCACTTTGTGATTTGACAGGCTGGTTCTAGTCTCTGGGGGACACTGGTGATCTTCATGGGCCCCCTCCTTACCCCCTAATGTACCCCTAAGTAACAGATTATCCAAATGAAACTCAGTCTTAGCTTTACCCGGAAAACGGACTCCAACTTCTCCCATACCCCAAAGTCAGATGATCCATGCAGGCTTTGCAAAGGAGATGCCTTTGATACCTTGGCCTTGTACCCACTTGGGAGCATGAAATACTTGAAGTTAAAGTGCCCAGAGAGTGTGCGATCAAAACAGAGTTTTGAGAGGAGCTGTTAGTGTATTATGGTTCGCTTTCTTGCCTTGCCCCTGACTAGAGAATCCTAGGCAAAGGGGCATTTTGGAGCGTTTGATACGCATCCCCGGGAGGCTCGGACCGTATGGTGGCACCTGGCTGACACCTGAGAAATCAAAAAGACGAGAGACTGCAGCTGACCAGCTGGTCTGCCTGCCACGGGGCGCTGGGTGACCTGCGTCCCCAGGGAGAAACAGTGGGAGGGTGGCGTTCCCGGTCGTCACCAGAGACAGATGCCGCTTCACAACAGTACTAGTCAGGTAGACTTCCTGGCCCCTTTTCAGGGCACTAGATGACAGAGGGGATGCAGACGGATCACCGGCTCCGCGGCAGGTGCCGAAAGGTGGACCCACAGGGTGGGAACCAGGCTGAAGGGCATGGCTGGCTCCAGACCCGCGTGGCAGCCATGGGCTCCGGGGCCTCCCAGAGTCCCCTGGCATTGGTTTGCTGCACTTAGACATTTTAGGGTGGCATGCTATTTCGAGAATTTAATCAGAGCTTCAAGTCTTGCACAACATTTGAAATGGGATTTCAGGGCGTCTCCCGACCTCTCGAAGGCTGCTCGCAGACCACCTTTTACTTTTCTCTGCCACCTGTCCCACCAGGTGAAGAACCCCTGATTTAACCCAGCCTACTCCATGCAGCGAACCCTGAGTATCAGCCAGTTCCCGGTGTTCTGCGTGGTTTTCACGACCTCCTCCTCCGGAACCACCGGCCAGGGAATGCTAGTCTCATGCTCCCGCTTCCCAGGCTGGACCCCTTCTTCCCGGTATCTGACCTGGAATCTTATGTTTTTCACATTTGTGATGTCTTTCCGCCCCGCCCTCCCCCCCCCCCCCCCTTTGATTATAATTCTATAGCTCCCTTCTTTCAACCTTAATAATCCCCCACCCAATGCAGTCTAATCCTGACCCTGGGAACCCCGTACCTCCCATCCAACATCCAAGCATCCTTGTCTGGAGAACATCCCTTTGAAAATCTGTCTAAATCTTGCTTAGCTTAAGGATTGGATCTAGGTTAAAGTAAAAACAAAAAATGCCTTTGGGAGAAGTAACATTTAAACTCTTTGTCTTTCATTTGCATTTCCGTGTTAATAAGTTTCAGATCTGTGCTTCAGAGACGATTTTGTTGAAGGGAGTTTGAGAATAGCATCATGAGAGGAAACCCTGTTACGAGAGGGTGGGGTGTAAAAGTGTTCTTTTTTTTTTCTGTTCCTCATTTGTGTTCTGGACCCACACTAAGCTGGAGGTCTACAACGTAGGACAGAAAAAAAGCTTCTCTGACAGAAAACACTTGGGTTATTGCTGAGAGTGTTTTGGATGGTGTGGCATCAACTACCACGAGCTAGAAATTGTGTGTGTGTTGTGTTGATGTGCGCCTGACGAGCGAGAGACCGAATCGCTACCTCTATCCCCCGAGTGTGGCCCCACAGAAGGCATAGGATGGACGAGGCACTCTCCCAATGCTTTGGTTCTCAGTGAATCAGTAATAGACGTAGGTCAGCGAGCTGAGCAAACCAGACAGCCTGACTTTTTCTTACCCAACAGAAACTTGCATTTTTAAAATGTATTCGCATCATCATTTAGGGATTTATGCCTGCAAATCCACTATCATTAAAGAGTTACGTGCACGCACTCCCCCTTTCCATTGCAGGGATTACAAACCCCTAATGATAGTAAATTATTCTCTCCTGCACTGTATACTACGATTCCTCTGTGGAATTTTCTAGGCTGTTTTGGAAGGCCCTACAGCCCTAATGAAGTGTTATTTATACTACACACTGATTTTCTGCTTTCTTTTTAAAGTTTCTCCTGGTTCCATCTTTTTTGATTTATCGTACATTCAGCAGACCTAAGTATAAAAGCCATTTTTCTGTCACTCTTCAAACTTAAAATGAACAAGACTTTTTATGAAGTGTAATTTTCAATAACAATGAAATATTAGAAGCCCCTCTTGGAGTTCCTTGTTCCATTCCTGCCTGTGGGTTTTGTTTTTTTTTTTTCTTTTTCTTTTCTTTTCTTTTCTCCCTGGTTTCCCACCAGGGTGATCTATGACCACCTTAGCCTCTGCAATATGGAAATGGGGATCCAGTGGGGGTGTCAGAAGACTTTCCTGCTACTTGATTATTGAATACCGTAGACGTGTGCTCAACAGGCTGTGCGTACAATTAATGAACTAATGACTTAGCTTAATTTGGGGTTTTGAGAGGCTTGAAAGTGCACAGAGAGGTATAAGGTTAGCTTTCTAGAAGGTAGCCGTTTTCCACTGATGTTGGTCTCCTGTATACTTGCATCTAAAACAAATAACTTCTAATCATTCTAAGAGCCAAAGACCAGGTGCTTTCTAATCAGTCAATCTAGATTCAAATCACCACTGCACCATTTTCTGGCTTTGTGACTTAAAAGCCTCTATAAAGCTTCTCGAAAATGGATATAATCAAAGTACCGTCTGAAGAACACATGATTGGATATGTGAAAGGGGTTAACGTGATTTATATAATATATTCTCAATAAATGTTATCTGCCCTCCTCTCTCTCTGCTTTCCTTTCCTTTCCTCTTCTCCATTCCCTCACTGTATTAGAACTAAATTCATTCCTAAACTAATAAGTTCGTTGTGGTATCCATGGTAGACAAATTTCCTTGTCTTCCCACGGCCATCACCGCCGCCCCTGTCCCTATACACTCCCTTCTTTTGCTTGCTAAGGGAAGTTGATTCCTAGAACAGCTTCGGGCAGGGAATCTTGATTGAAATAGGACAATAGTAGTAATTCCATAATCTTGGAAAGTGACTGGTTTTAGGCATAGACAAGTGGCTTAAGCTACGGTGGGGGAGGGAGGGCCTTGGGGGAAAGCTTTTCTCACTAATAAAAAGATTTTGGGGGGACTTCTGGGAAGATGGCACAGTAGGAGAATCCTATGCTCACCTTGTCCCACAGATATACCTACATCACACATCAGTGCAACCAAGCCAGAAAATGACCTGAAGACTGGTAGAACAGACTTTCCTTCCACACAGGGGAGGCCGCATCAGAAGGTTAGGAAGGACAGCAACTCAGTGAGGAACCAAACTTCCAGTGAGACTGATCACTAAAGGGAGGGACACCACAATCACAAAGGAGAGAGGAAAGCATACCCCACACCAGGCAATCCAGGCACGGGGGACCTGTAACTAGATGAGTCCCCATAACATTTGTCTTTGAAAACCAGTGGAACTTAGCTTCATGAGTCTTGTTTGCCTGTTCTTTTTGTTTTGTGTTTGCAACCAAGGGGGCTTAAGTCTGCCTACGTTAAAAATCAGTAGGTTTAGCTCTGGAAGAACCAGTGGGTGATAGGAAACGGAGTCCTGCCCCTTAAAGAGACAGCATTACAAATAACTCCACTGAAATACAACATAGAAGCAGCAGTTTGAAAAGCTCCTGGAGTATAGGTGAAGGAGATTTGTTTACTGATCTCAGAACACATGCTGGCAGGGCGAGGATCTTTAGGCGACTTCTCCAAAAACAAAAGAGCTGGTCTGTGTCATTTATCTCTCCCCCACCCCCACGCAGCCTAGATTGCCAGACACCTATGGAAATCCACAAGAACATCTTCCACCTACTTGGCTGATGCTTCATGCCCCTGAGCTCTCTCCTCTGATCTGCCCCAACCAGCCCCACTCAGCAGGAGTCCCACCAAATCTCATCCCGCCAGCAGCCCCAGCAGGGACCGGCGCCACCTCACTGTGACTCCTGCCGTGAGGAGAGGGGAAGATAACCGCACACACCAGTTCCACTGAAGCACCAACAGCTGGGTCTTACAACTGGCAGCGTGGAGAGAGTGTGCTGCTGATCAGTGCCTCTGTGGTCCCAGCACAGCAACTGGGGGCAGGCATCTGATCTGACTGCCAGTCCCGCCTGTTAAGAGCTCCCCAGGGGACAAGATAGGGAGAGTTCCCTGCAGTTAGGGCTAAGGCAGCCCCAACCCATGGCCTGGGGCAGGCATCTGATTTGACTGCTGGGATCCCCACCAACAAAAACCTCTCAGAGAACAGCAGAGGGAGAGTGCCTTGCAGTGTGGTGCCACTGAAGTTCTGGCAAAGGGACTGAGGGCAGGCATCTGGTCTGACTGCTGACGTCACCCAGCTACAAGCCCATGGCATCCCTGGACTGACCCCTTAACAGCACAGGGCAATAGCAAAAAGAGCCATGGCACTGAAAATATATCTATAAAGATCACTCAAGGGATTCACAAAATAAAAGGGTGTATAGTATGACGTCATATACATAAATTGTGGAGGGAAGGAGTAAAAATTAGTGGTTCTAGAATGGGCTCAAACTGTGACCATTGGGCACAGCACACTCTACTGGGCATGTCTATTGGGCAAAGTAGATTTTAACACAAAGTCTGTAACAAGAGACAAATAAAAACACTGCAGAAAGGTAAAGAAAACAATCCAACAAGAAGATACAGCAATTATAAATATTTGTGCATTTAACACGGGAGCACCTGAATACATAAAGTAACTATTAACAGAGATAAAGCAAGAAATTGAAGTTCTACGATAACAGTAGGGGGCTTTAACACCTGACTTAAATCAACGGATATGTCACCCCAACAGAAAATCAACAAGGAAACAATCACTTTAAATGACACATTGGACCACATAGATCTAACAGATATATTTAGAACACTCCATCCAAAAACAGCATAATGCACATTCCTCTCAAGTGCACATGGAACATTCTCCAGGATAGATAACATGCTAGGCCGCAAAACAAGTCTTAACAAATTCAAAAAGATTGAAATCACATACATGCATCTTTTCCAACCACAATGGTATGAGACTAGAAATCAACCACAAGAAGAAATGTGGAAAGAACACAAATACGTGGAAGCTAAATAGCATGCTATTGTAAACAATGAACGTGTCAACCAGGAAATCAAAGAAGAAATCAAAAAATACATGTTAGACAAATGAAAATAAAAACACGATGGCCCAAAAATCTTTGGGACGCAGCAACAGCTGTTCTAAGAGGGAAGATTCTAGCAGTAGAGGCCTACATCAGAAGCAAGAAAAATCTCAAATAAGCAACCTAAACTCACACCTAAAGGAGCTAAATAAAAAGGACAAACAAAACCCAAAGCCAATCGAAGTAAGGAAATTAAATAAAGATGAGAGCAGAAATAAATGAAGTAGAGACTAAAAAAATAATATAACAGATCGGTGAAACCAGAAGCTGGTTCTTTAAAAAGATCAACAAAACTGATAAACCTTTCCCCAGCCTCGTGAAGAGAGAGAGAGAGAGAGAGGACTTAAATAGCCAAAATCAGAAATGAAAGAGGAGAAATACCAACTAGTATCACAGAAATACACAATATTATAAGAGAATATTATGAAAAATTATATGTCAACAAATTGGACGACCTACAAGAAATGGATAAATTCCTAGAAACATATAACTTCCCAAAACTGAATCAGACAATTTGAACAGACCAATTACTAGTAATGAAACTGAATCAGTAATCAAAACTCTCCCAACAAACAAAAGTCAAGGAACAGATGGCTTCACAGGTGAATTCTATCAAACATTTAAAGAAGAGTTAATACCTATTCTTCTCAAACTATTTCAAATGATAGAAGAGGAAGGAAAACTTCCAAACTTCCAAATTTATTCTATAAGGCCAGCATTGCCTTAATACCAAAACCAGATAAAGACGCTACAAAAAAGAAAACTATGGGCCAATATCTCTGATGAACAGATATGCAAAAATCCGCAACAAAATGTGAAGAAACCAAATCCAAGAATGCATTAGCGTATCATTCACCATGATCAAATGGGATCGATTAGGGATGCAAGAGTTCGATATTTGCAAATCAATCAGCTTGATACATCAGATTAAGAGAAAGGATTAAAAACCACATGATCATCTCAAAAGATGCAGAAAAAGCACATGACAAAGTACAACATCCATGTATGATAAATTCTCAATAAAGTAGGTCTAGAGGGAATGTACCTCAAAGGCCATATATGAAAAATGCACAGTTAACATCGTCCTCAGTGGTTACAAACTGAGAGCTTTTCTCCTAAGGTCAGGAACAAGACAAGGATGTCCACTCTCACCACTTCTATTCAACATAGTACTGACAGTCCTAGCCACAGCAAATCAACAAGAAAAAGGAATAAAATAAAGAAAAATACCCAAATTTGGTAAGGAAGAAATAAAACTTTCACTACTTCCAGATGACATGATACTATATATAGAAAACCCTAAAGAATCCACTAAAAAGCTACTAAAACTGATTGAATGGATTAAAGATCTAAATGTAAGACCTGAAACCATAAAATTTCTAGAAAATGTAGGCATTAATTTCTTTGACACCAGCTGTAGGAGTTCCGGAAGATGGCGGCGTAGGAGGACGCTGGGCTCACCGCGCGTCCTGCTGATCACTTAGATTCCACCTACACCTGCCTAAAGAACCCAGAAAACCGCCAGAGGATTAGCAGAACGGAGTCTCCGGAGCCAAGCGCAGACGAGAGGCCCACGGAAGAGGGTAGGAAGGGCGGCGAGGCGGTGCGCGCTCCACGGACTGGCGGGAGGGAGCCGGGGCGGAGGGGCGGCTCGCCGGCCAAGCAGAGCCCCCGAGTCGGGCTGGCAAAAGCGGAGGGGCCGGACGGACTGTGTTCCGACAGCAAGCGCGACTTAGCGTCTGGGAGGTCATAAGTTAACAGCTCTGCTCAGAAAGCGGGAAGGCTGGAGGACAAAGGGAGGGAGAGCTGCTGAGCCCCCGGACGGCAGAGCTCAGCTTGGCGGGGAACAAAGGCGCTCGCCAGCGCCATCTCCCCCGCCCATCCCCCAGCCAAAATCCCAAAGAGAACCAGTTCCTGCCAGGGAACTTGCTCGCTCCGCGCAAACACCCAACTCTGTGCTTCTGCGGAGCCAAACCTCCGGCAGCGGATCTGACTCCCTCCTGCTGCCACAGGGCCCCTCCTGAAGTGGATCACCTAAGGAGAAGCGAGCTAAGCCTACCCCTCCCGCCCCCGTGCACCTTGCCTACCCACCCCAGCTAATACGCCAGCTCCCCAGCACCACAAGCCTGGCAGTGTGCAAGTAGACCAGACGGGCCACACCACCCCACAGTGAATCCCGCCCCTAGGAGAGGGGAAGAGAAGGCACACACCAGTCTGACTGTGGCCCCAGCGGTGGGCTGGGGGCAGACATCAGGTCGGACTGCGGCCCCGCCCACCAACTCCAGTTATACACCACAGCACGGGGGAAGTGCCCTGCGGGTCCTCACCACTCCAGGGACTGTCCAAAATGACCAAACGGAAGAATTCCCCTCAGAAGAATCTCCAGGAAATAACAACAGCTAATGAACTGATCAAAAAGGATTTAAATAATATAACAGAAAGTGAATTTAGAATAATAGTCATAAAATTAATCGCTGGGCTTGAAAACAGTATACAGGACAGCAGAGAATCTCTTGCCACAGAGATCAAGGGACTAAGGAACAGTCACGAGGAGCTGAAAAACGCTTTAAATGAAATGCAAAACAAAATGGAAACCACGACGGCTCGGATTGAAGAGGCAGAGGAGAGAATAGGTGAACTAGAAGATAAAGTTATGGAGAAAGAGGAAGCTGAAAGAAAGAGAGATAAAAAAATCCAGGAGTATGAGGGGAAAATTAGAGAACTAAGTGATACACTAAAAAGAAATAATATACGCATAATTGGTATTCCAGAGGAGGAAGAGAGAGGGAAAGGTGCTGAAGGGGTACTTGAAGAAATTATAGCTGAGAACTTCCCTGAACTGGGGAAGGAAAAAGGCATTGAAATCCAAGAGGCACAGAGAACTCCCTTCAGACGTAACTTGAATCGATCTTCTGCACGACATATCATAGTGAAACTGGCAAAATACAAGGATAAAGAGAAAATTCTGAAAGCAGCAAGGGATAAACATGCCCTCACATATAAAGGGAGACCTATAAGACTCGTGACTGATCTCTCCTTTGAAACTTGGCAGGCCAGAAAGGCTTGGCACGATATCTTCAGTGTGCTAAACAGAAAAAATATGCAGCCGAGAATCCTTTATCCAGCAAGTCTGTCATTTAGAATAGAAGGAGAGATAAAGGTCTTCCCAAACAAACAAAAACTGAAGGAATTTGTCACCACGAAACCAGCCCTACAAGAGATCCTAAGGGGGATCCTGTGAGACAAAGTACCAGAGACATCACTACAAGCATAAAACATACAGACATCACAATGACTCTAAACCCGTATCTTTCTATAATAACACTGAATGTAAATGGATTAAATGCGCCAACCAAAAGACATAGGGTATCAGAATGGATAAAAAAACAAGATCCATCTATTTGCTGTCTACAAGAGACTCATTTTAGATCTGAGGACACCTTTAGATTGAGAGTGAGGGGATGGAGAACTATTTATCATGCTACTGGAAGCCAAAAGAAAGCTGGAGTAGCCATACTTATATCAGACAAACTAGACTTTAAATTAAAGGCTGTAACAAGAGATGAAGAAGGGCATTATATAATAATTACAGGGTCTATCCATCAGGAAGAGCTAACAATTATAAATGTCTATGCGCCAAATACCGGAGCCCCCAGATATATAAAACAGTTACTCATAAACATAAGCAACCTTATTGATAAGAATGTGGTCATTGCAGGGGACTTTAACACACCACTTACAGAAATGGATAGATCATCTAGACACACAGTCAATAAAGAAACAAGGGCCCTGAATGATACATTGGATCAGATGGACTTGACAGATATATTTAGAACTCTGCATCCCAAAGCAACAGAATATACTTTCTTCTCGAGTGCCCATGGAACATTCTCTAAGATAGATCATATACTGGGTCACAAAACAGCCCTTCATAAGTTTACAAGAATTGAAATTATACCATGCATACTTTCAGACCACAATGCTATGAAACTTGAAATCAACCACAGGAAAAAGTCTGGAAAACCTCCAAAAGCATGGAGGTTAAAGAACACCCTACTAACGAATGAGTGGGTCAACCAGGCAATTAGAGAAGAAATTAAAAAATATATGGAAACAAACGAAAATGAAAATACAACAATCCAAACGCTTTGGGACGCAGCGAAGGCAGTCCTGAGAGGAAAATACATTGCAATCCAGGCCTATCTCAAGAAACAAGAAAAATCCCAAATACAAAATCTAACAGCACACCTAAAGGAAATAGAGGCAGAACAGCAAAGGCAGCCTAAACCCAGCAGAAGAAGAGAAATCATAAAGATCAGAGCAGAAATAAACAATATAGAATCTAAAAAAACTGTAGAGCAGATCAACGAAACCAAGAGTTGGTTTTTTGAAAAAATAAACAAAATTGACAAACCTCTAGCCAGGCTTCTCAAAAAGAAAAGGGAGATGACCCAAATAGATAAAATCATGAATGAAAATGGAATTATTACAACCAATCCCTCAGAGATACAGACACCAGCTGTAGAAAAATTTTCCTAGATATGTCTTCTCTGGCAAGAGAAACAAAAGCGAAATTAAACTCTTGCAACTACACCAAAATAGAAATCTTCTGCGTAGTGAAGGAAACCATAAACAAAACAAAATGGCAATCTACTTAATGGGAGAAGATATTTGCAAATTATATACAAATGATATATTCAATAAGGGGTTAATATGCAACATATATAAAGAACTTATACAACTCAACACCAAAAAATAATAATCCAATGAAAAATGGGCAGAGACCTACTCCAAAGAAGACATACAGATAGCCAACAGACACATGAAAAGGGGCTCAATATCACTAAACATCGGGGAAATGCAAATAAGACCTCAGTAAGATACCTGTCAGAATGGGTATTGGTGAGGATGTGGAGAAAAATGAACCCACGTGCACTGTTGGTGGGAATGCAAACTGGTGTCACTGTGGAAAACAGCATGGAGTTTCCTCAAAAAATTAAAAATAGAATGACCACGTGATCCAGTCATTCCACTCCTGGGTGTTTACCTCTCCAAAATGAAAACACTAATTTGAGAAGATATATGCACCACTATGTTTATTATAGCATTATTTACAAGAGCCAAGTTATGGAAGCAACTCAAGTGTCCATGGAAAGATGAATGGGTATAGACGTGGTATATATATAAACAATGGAAGGTTACTCAGCCGTAAAGAATGAAATTCTGCCATTTGCAACAACATGGGTGGACCTAGGAAGTATAATGGTAAGTGAAATAAGTTAATAAAAGACAAATACTGTATGATTTCACTCATATGTGGAATTTAAGAAACAAAACAAATGAACAAAGAAAAAAGAGACAAACTAAAAAGGATTCTTGACTATAGAGAACAAACTGGTGGTTGCAGGAGGAGAGGTGGGTGGGGGGGGGGTGAGATAGATAAAGGGAATTGACGAGCCCTGAGAAATGTGTACAGTTGTTGAATCTTTATATCGTACACCCGAAACTAATATAACACCGTAGGTTGATTATGCTTAAATAACAATTAAAAAAAAAGATTTATGAAGCACATCCCCCCCCTCCCCCCGCCTCCTCTTTTTAAATAAATGTGCTCATGTCTTCATGGGATGCTTGAAACTGCTGCAGCTACGCTCTTGAACATGAGATGTCACCAACACGTATGGCAGAGTAGAGAGACGGAAACCCTATCACTGGGCTGCTGAACAGTCTCCTTCCAGATTCCCTGCCGTGTTAAACAACACATGCCTCAGGATTGAAGGGTCTTTGTGGCAGAGTTCTGTTCCCCGCAGCAGAAATCAGCTAACTGCCAGCGTGCCACAGACCCAAGTAAAAGTCCCAGCTTTCTTTGTGCATGAGCTTCGGCATGTTCCCTAAATTCACAAGCCTCAGTCACCTTTTGTATATAATGGGGTCAGTAATTTTACCCATTAAAATTACTTAGACGGATAGGAGGCCTCAATAAACGCACATAGACTAGTGTCTGATATGACATACTCAGTAAATGATAGTTAAAATGGTTTTCACAATCCGCCCCAATTCACACCCACGGGGAGTAAGCCCTGACTATACCTCCTACAGACACACCTCGCCGGGGAGGATTTGGATAAAAACCTCACCGATGTGTGATACTCAATTCCGCTACTCCGGGCAGCTAGCTGGCTGTTCTCTTGCTTCTCCCTTCTCTAGGTTTCTGTCCCTGAAGCCGAGGGCCTGGAAAGGGGCTGGACACCCCATTACACACACTCACACCTCAAAGGAACTATGAAGGGTGACCCAGTGTTCATGTGACCCAGGTAAGAATCTGTAGTCTCGCGGCAAAATGTGAGGCCTGAAGAGCTTTTTTAATGCTGGCGGCTGAGTGGGGAGAGGAATTGGATCTCTTAATTTCTCTCTAGAATAACTGTCTTTGACATAGTACCCCAAAGTGTCTTCCTTTGTCCCCTCTAAGTTCTTCCTGGAACAATTGCTTCTATCGTGATATATGAATTGGGATCTTCTGCACTATTAGATATTGGTTCCCTGCGTTCTTTCCATCCCCAAATATATAAAACTCGTCTTATTTTCTTAATCTTCACCTGAATCCTTTCCTAGATTTTAGTACTTGTGTTTATGTTTCCTTTTTTCCCCCTCACTTTGCCTCACACTTGAACTTTTCCTTGATTCTTTCATAGTAACTGGAACCCCCAGCCCCTTTTCCTTTTTGGGCTGAGTCTGTGTCATCTCAGTTTCCCAGAAGTCTGCACGGAAATCCTCCAAACTGGAAGCCCGAGTTCTTTCCTTTCTGCCGGCAAGTTGGCTCAGGATCGAGGTGTCGCCAGGCACAGCAGATAAAGCCAGCATCACCATTTCTGAGATTTAAAGTGTATTTATTGCTTCGGATCACAGAGAATGTCAACATGGTTTCCAAAAGAAACCCTATAGGACAATCAGTGGAACTTGGTTATTTATTTATTTGTTTGTTTAGGTTGCCCAGCAGCAGAACCTTCTCCCTGTGTTGGGGAATTTGGCACTATAGGTTTGGAGCAGCAAGGCCCCCACAGGCCAGATACCTGGTTTCTCTGATCCCTAGCCACTAGGGGACAGCCACGCCTTCAGCATGAAAACACAGCATTATGAAGACACAAGGCCTGTTTAGAATCTGCTTTAGTGACCATGATGGCAGAGCTCAGTGTCCCCAACTGGGGGCCATGGCCACACGCTCACCAGACCAGACGGTTGGGGGTGGGAGGGGAAGGGAAAGGTAGTGTGTTTCTGGACAATCAACTTTCCTTCTGGGACCTTTCTCTCCAGGCCACCAATGAATGAGAGCTACAAAGGACTCCTCTAATCACTTCCTTTTGCTTAAGTTAGCCAAGCCCTGTTTCTGTTGTTTGCAACCAAAAAACCCTCTTACTTCTTACTTCTTTTATTTCATTAAGTCGTGCAAATGGCAGGGTCTTTAGATGAGAGGACTTGGGGACAAATGCTCCCATTAACATTGCCTTGGGCAATGAAGTTAACTTGTCTGAGCCTCAGTCTTCGCCCCTGAAGAAGGGGGAAATAATATCAAACTCACAGAAGTATGGAAAGAATCAAGTGAAATTTTATATGGAAAACTCTTGGCCATTTTTATTAAAACTTGGCTCTGCCTTCCCGCCACTTACAGTTTATTTGGGAAACTATGGCATGCACACATATTAGTGATGGGTAACGTTCGTATTGAAGCATAGCAATATCTCATGCATCATTCTAAATAAATGCACTGTTGCACTTATTAGCTCATTAACCTATGTCACAACTCTGTGAAGTAGGTAGTATTACTTATATTTTATAGATGAGGAAACTGAAGCTTCTAGAGAGGTTCATAAGTAGTGAAATAGAACACAGTCGGAATTCAAACCCAGAGCAAAGCCGGGACTTGTACCCCAGATCCTAACTGGTTCACCCCTATGAAGTTATTCTGCCTTCTGAGGGTAGCATCCAACTGCCGAAAGATAGATGCAAGCAACATATTCCTCTGAGTTCGCAAGAGAAAAAGAACGCTCAGAGTTTCAAAGAAGCAAAGGAAGGCTTCGTAAGAGAAACAGGTCACATTTCTAAGATAATCAGATTACAACGGTACCAGAATCTCAGACTCTTTGGACATAATTTTGTTTTCACTCTGCCAATTTTTTCCCATCTTTCTTAGCCTGTCCAACTTTTATTTATTTTGAAAACTCAACCAAACAGTATTCCGTCCAGGAAATCTTCCCTGACTTTCATTGACTGGTCAGGCACCTTTTCTATGTTCGCCAAAAATATACACATTCCTATGCCTGTCCTATAAATATTGACTCATTTGTCTGCTTACAGTCACTAGCCTGTGGATCCTGTGAATGCAGGAGTCATGTCTGTCTTATTAATCACTCTACTCCCAACATCTAACACAGTACCTGGCATGCAGTTAAGTTGTCAATCAGTGTTTACTGAATGAATGTAGAATGAATATTCCCAGCAGACAAAACCACAGAGAGACAAATCTGGCTGAAGACAGAAGGTTTGGGGTAGAAAGTATTTTGCAATTTCACCAATGTCAAAGTATCCTGGCTTCTTCCAGAATTTGATTGCAAAAATATAGATAACCAAGATAATTAAATTAGAAGAGAGGCCAAAGCAAACTGTGGGTGTTGTATAAAAGAGATACGAAAATGAAATTTTATGAGCATGTTTAATCTAAAAAAAAGAAAACTACCACTCCACCTCATTATGGCTACAACCAGTCATTTTGAATGGATAGTGGTGATTATAAGCTCAGCTCAGGGGTGTGTGTGTGTGTGTGCGTGCGTGTGTGTGAGTGTGTGTGTGTGTGTGTGTGCATGGACACATGTAGTTATGTGTACGTATATTCTTCGGTGAAATTTTGTGATTAATCATTTCATAGACAATCAGAATTTCATGTGCACTGGGATTTTTTCCTAAGCTATCCTTTTGAAAGTCTCACACTCATAGAAATAATGTTGGCTCTTTTTTCGCCATAACGTTTTGATTAGTCTGGCTCCAACAAGTCTGGGTTTGTCCTCTATCTGCATGCTTCTTGAGGAAAAAGCTTCTTGGTCACGACAGACCAATATATGCACCTGAAACATTGTTTGAATAGTCTAAGTGTTAGAATATGTGCCAAGAAGAAGGATACAGGAAGAATTATAGGAGTCAAGACACAGCAGGGCAGAATGGGCTGGAATTATTAGGGGATTCCTCCTGGGTAGGAGAAGAAGGATCATAAGTGCCTTTGGGGAGCAGTTTCAGTGAGACAGCGAACAATATGGCAAATACTATGGAGTAGGGCATAAGAAATGGGTGCGGATCACTTTTTGTAAGGATGGCAATGTGGCAATAGAATGTAAGAACGAGGATAACATTTGGTGGCAGAGAGAGCCTGGGAGGGTGCCGGTCCTAACAATTTCTTATTATTAATATACAGTAAAATTGAATTTTGTCACGCACAGTTCTGTGAATTTTAACACCTGTAGAGATTCATGTAACCACCTGACCACAGCCAGGACACAGAACTGTTCCCTCATCCCAAATAACTCCTGGCGATGCCCCTCTCCAAGCTCTCCCTCTCCCCATCCCTAGCCCTGGCAACCACTGATCTGTTGGCCATTATAGATTTCTTTTCATAAATACCATAGTAATGGAATCATACAACATGCAACATTTTGAGACTGGCTTCTTTCAGTTAGCACGATGTCTTTGAGGTTCATTCAGCTAATGTCTCAATAGTCCATTCCTTTTCATTGCTACGTAGTATACCATTGTATGGATGGACCTCAGTTTATCGACCCATTCAGCTGTTAAAGGGCCACTAGCTGTTTCTTGCTTTTTGGTGATTACAAATAGAACTGGTATAAACATTCACGTACAGGTTTCTGTACACACAGGCTTTCATTTCTCTAAAGTAAATACCTAAGAGGGAAATTGTGAGGTCTTATGTGAAGTGTATGTTTAACTTTAGAATAACTGTGAAACTGCGTTCTAGAATGGCTGTATCATGTTGCATTACCAGCAGGAAGCTACCAGACATTTCGATTGCTGTACATCTTTGCTAGCCACTAGCATTACCTCATCATAGTGACAATTCACGTTAATTCGTGGCTAAGGATGTGGAACATTTTTTCATGTGCTTATCTGATGTCAGTATATCCTCTTCAATGAAATGCCCATATCATGGACCCATTTTTAAATTGGGGTTGTTTGTGTTTTGACTGTTGGGTTTTGAGCGTTCTCTACATCTTCTGGATAAAAGACTTTGTCAAATGTGTGATTTGCAAATATTTTCTTCCAGTCTGTGGTTTGTCTTTTCACCCTCTTAAACGTGTCTTTTGCAGGGCAACATTTTTATGCAGTCCAATTTCTCCATTTTGTTTTCTTTAATGGATCGTGCTTTTGGTGTAATGTCCAAGAATTCTTTGCCTGCTCCCAGGTCACAAAGATTTTCTTCTACGTTTTCTTCTGAAAGTTTTTAAGTTTTGCCTCTTGTGTTTAGATCTATGAACCAACTTGAATTCATTTTTGTAAAAGTTGTGAGGCTAAAGTTCATTGTTTTTGCAGACTGATGTTCAATCGTGCCATTTATTGAAAAGACTGTCTTTTCCTCCATTGAATGCCTTTGTGCCTGAGTCCAAGAATCAGGAGGGAGTGCCAGTATCTGAGGACAGGAAAAATTGGATGGCTCAGCTCAAGCAGAGAGAGAACAAATTCACCCTTCTTCTGCTTTCTTGTTTCACTTGGGCCCTGAAGGCACTGGGTGATGCCCACCCCACCCACACTGAGGAGGGCCATCCCCTCTACTCAGCCCACTAATCCAAATGCTAATCTCTTCTGGAAAACTCTTACAGCCACACCTAGAAATGGTTTCACAAGCTATCTGGCCATACCTTCGCCCAGTCAAGCTGGCACAGAAAATTAAGCAATACATAGTGTTTTCTTCCGGTGTCAGCAGTGTTTGGCTTTTGACACACTTTCCTAAAAACCCCAAGTTTCCAAAGGTCTGATATGGTCTGTGGCAAAGCAAAGGAGATGCTTTTCTTGTGTTTCCCTCTGTCAGAGGAATCCCCAACAGCTTTGTCTTGTGCCACAAAATTTTATAAGGACTTTAGTAAACAGCTCTCTCTGTTTTTATGCTCCACTTAGTTTTTGGTCTGAAGTTCAGGGAAGACTAGGATGGGAGACAATTTCTACTGACAAACTCCAAACTTTATTTAGAATTTTTCCTCCTTTACAAAATTAAGTTTTTGTTATTTGATCGGATTTATTACCCCTGGATCCTTCTTTCCTGAGAACGTTTTCCTCGCGAAGGCTCCTCATTTCTCTGCAGAGGGACATATGTTGAGCCCATCTCACCATATCCTGAGACATGCCAGAAGATTCCAAAGTACCCATGCAAGTAGGTTTCTGGTAAATCCCCCCCCCCCATCAGTTTGCCAATCATTTTGGACTTCCACTTAGACTCAAGCTGAGGTAGCCCCACCCCAGTACAAATTCCTATAACGTAATGACCGAAGCATCTCCGGGAGGAAATTATTAATGTTATCAATTCTACAGGCAAGAAGGTTAAGCCTTCAATTCATTAAGGGATGTGCTTGAGGGATTCCTAGACTAAGAAGTGGAATGCAGATTTTGTGACTCTAAATACAGTAAAATCTTTATTTTCGAGCATGATTTGTTCTGGAAACATGCTTGTAATCCAAAACGCTTGCATACCAAAGCAAATTTCCCCTTAAGAAATAACGGGAACTGTGACGCTTTATTCCACAACCCAAAAAATCTTCACATAAAAGCGATTACAATGCTGTGATATAACACAAAATAATAAAGAAAATACAAAATATAAAGAAAAATAAACAAATGAACCTGCACCTACCTTTGAAAACCTTCATGGCTGGTGTGAGGGAGGCAAGAGAGAGGAAAGTTGTAGGACAACTTTCACTATCACTAATGGATGTTGACTACAGTACGTTATTAATACACTCTTACCATATACTGTATTTAACGTATATATTATGTATAATAATGTATACATATAAAGTATTGCCGGCAATAAGGCAGCAGAGGAAAGGGTTTATATCTTCAGTCAGCCCGACCTAAAATAAGGCGAAACATTCCTAAGCTTCCTCTCATACGGAAAAGCAGAGGAATGTCCATTCCTTTGAAGTGACAAAAAGTACACTACTGTCACTTGTGGGCACCTTCCAACATTCTGAAAGATCCCTGATTCTTGCCAAAGACCACAGCCTGAGACCGAGCATCCGAGCATGGGAGACGATCACCCACAATCCCGCAGCGCGAAAGAGAGACAGAGGGAGAACCATTGGCTCAGTTGTGATCATGTGACATTTGACATCGCGTACTGTCACATTGCAAGACGTCGCTCATTTGTCAAGTTACAATGTGCTGGAAACGTTTGCCTGTCTTGCGGAACACTCGCAGAATAAGTTACTTGCAATCCAAGGTCCTACTGTGCTATTACTCTTCCCATCAAACTATAGACAAGGGCTTAGAAATCCTCCCTGGCGATCATCTGCCAACCTGTCTACCAAAGCCAGGGGATCCCACCAATCAGTTCAAGCCCCCCTTCGCATGCTGCTCTACAGTAAAGGCAGAGCAGGTTGGGAAGGCTTGTCCACACTATCAATGAAGGTCTACATGGCAAAGGAATTAAAGCCAGAGACATTGTAGCCATGAAGAACCCTATTTGGATTCTCCCTCTTCCACTTAGGGAATATTTCTCAAACTCGCTAAGCCTCACTTTCCTAGGTACAAAATAGGGATATTAAGAATTGCCCCACAGAATTGTTTAAGAGGAGAAAGGCGGGTGCCTGGGTGGCTCAGTCAGTTAAGCCTCTGACTTCAGCTCGGGTCACGATCTCACGGCTTGTGGGTTCAAGCCCCACATCGGGCTCTGTGCTGACAGCTCAGAGCCTGGAGCCTGCTTTGGATTCTGTGTGTGTGTCTCTCTCTGCCCCTCCCCTGCTCGCTCACTCTGTCTCTCAAAAAAATGAATAAATGTTAAAAAGTTAAAAAAAAAAAAAAAAGAGGAGAAAGGAGCCAGCATGTCAGGTTGTTAGTCCTGTCCCTAGAATGTAATGCTTCCTCAAGAAATGGCAACTGTTACAGATTAATTCATTAATTATTGTTATTATATTTTGAACATATTAGGTAATATTACATACATACTTGAACATATTAGGTAAATTGTACTCAATATATCATCTTTTTAATGGGCAAGAGCACATTATTGTGGGTAGTAAGTTCCCACAGTTCAAGTGCTCTCCAACATTTGCAATTAAATCAATTTTGAAAACGGCACTCAGGATAGCACCAGATTGGACCCCAGAGTAGGGTTCAGGAAATGAGACATAAGGAAGAAAGTTTCCTCAAAGAAATGAATTAAAATCTGGTTAGGATTTATGCTCTTCAGAATGTACTGAAATGGTGGGGGATTAAATTTCAGCCATCTTTACTCCAAAGAAATATATAAAGCAAAAGTTAATTTGAGATACATTTTCATTTCAGGGGATTATTTTTAAAGTTTGATTACTAGCATTCTTAGTCTGTTTGCTGCTGGGAAGTAAAAACACACAAACAAACACAAAACACAAAAACAAAAACCACCCCCAAATAACACCCCCCTCCCCAGTTTTGTCCCTCAGATTCAATTGCTCATTCCCTTTTGGTAAATGCTACAAATGAAGGTTTTCCCCAAGGCACATTTTCTTTTTCTTTTCTGTTTTCTGGAAAGAAAACAACAGATTAAGAGACAAAATACTATTTTTCCCAATAGTCATGTTTGGAGGCTATAATCATTATAGGAAGGTAATGTTGAAAAACCAACCTGAAAAGAGTTTATCAGGTACACTTATTGTATATTGAGCAATATGCTGAAATTAGATAAATATACAATAAAGAATCAATGGTCTAGTTAAGACAGAACTGGAACACATCAAGCGATAAAAGGAAAAGCAGTTTCATAATTTAGCACTGAAATTGATACGTAAAAGTAACACAGAACAGCGTCACCCGATCCCCACAAAGCTAACTTGAAGAGACAGAACATTTCCATGACCAAGTATAACAAAACACAGTCATCATGTTATATTTCTAAAGAGAGAAGATATAAATCCAAAGGTATACATCCAAGTCTGTCCAGTTAGAAAAGACTGAGGAGACATTGGTTGCATCATTTACAGACCAGGCGATGATACCAAATGGATAACACATACATTTGCAGTTATGACATTTTATCATGTTAATTTCTGTATCCTCAATGCCAAGTGCTATGCTTCGCTGTGTCTAGATGTTTGTCCTGGTACTTTAGAAAGCTCTAAGGACATAGTGCTGTACATGAGACATTAGTCCTAAACTCTCATGGAGCTTATATAAATAAACAATATAGCAGGGGCACCTGGGAGGTTCAGCTGGTTGAGTGTCCAACTCTTGATTTTGGCTCAGGTCATGATCTTACGGTTTTGGGTTCGAGCCCCACGTCACTTTCAGTGCAGAGCATGCTTGGGACTCTCTCCCTCTCCCTCTCTGCCCCTCCCCTGCTTTCTCTCTCTCTCTCTCTCTCTCTCTCTCTCTCTCTCTCTCTCTCTCTCTCAAACATTTTTAAAAAGTAAACAATGTACCACATAGTGAAAAAGCTATGAAGGGCCATGCTATTATTATTATTATTATTATTTAATATTTTATTGTTGGGGAGCACCTGGCTGGCTCAGTTGGTTAAGTGTCAAACTCTTGGTTTAGACTCAGGTCATGATCTCACGGTTTGTGAGTTTGAGCCTCACGTCAGTCTCTGTGCTCTACGCCTGCTTGGGATTTTCTCTCTCCCTCTCTCTCTCTCTCTCTTTCTCTCTCTCTCTCAAAATAAATAAATAAACATTTGAGAAAAAGAAATAAGGAAAAACAGAGAAAACGTGACCTGTCATTCTTTGCCTTGTCACAACTACCTTAGTCTGAGAGACCATAGGGTCACATCGCTCCCCAGTTTACATCAGAGATGTCATGTGTCCTCTCCAATCCCCCCTCCCCGAGACACTAAGTTCTTCAATATTTAGTTTTATATTTCATTCATTATTATTTTTTTTTTTTACATGCTCTGAATTTTCTCTCCCGGGGCCTTACACACATGAGCAAATAAGAAATATGTGCTGACTTCCACAACCTTTTTAACACTTGTTGACTCATCTTTAATCTCTTTTTCCATGTCACACTGTAAGAATACATGCCTTCTGTTTCCCTCCTTCCCCAAAGCACGTGCCCTCTTCTTTCGAGAAACCTTTTATTTGAATATAATGCCACAGAGTGTTGCGTATGATGCACTGGTTCGCTGTCTCTGAACATTCCGCTGTGCTCACTGCCAGTGTGACTGCCGTCTGTCAGCATACAGCGAGTGCTATTGCAGTATCATGGACCAGATTCCCTCTGTTGTGCCTTGATTCCCATGACTTATTCATCCCATAACTGGAAGCCTGCCTCTGCCACTCCCCTTGCCCCATTTTGCCCCTCCCTCCACCCCCCTGCCCTCTGGCACGCGCCCTCTTTTGTGGATAGTTTTTACTCTGGGTATTGTTGCAAACCTTAGGCTACTTTCCACCTGATTTGCACGGCGACAGAGAACCTTACGAGAAAACACGTGAGATTTATCAAGGTCCTGAATAATTGGGCCTGGGCAACACAGCAAAGGAATGGAAGTTCTGTCCTCCTAAAGGCAGATCCCAAGAGAAGGTAAGAAAGATATGCCAAACCAGGCTAGGCTGGGAACTAGGACTCTTACCCACGAGGAATCAAGAAGAGGTCAAAGATGCTACAAACATAACAGTGGATGCAAAATCTGACATCCAATAACCCCGTGAAATTCAGAGATCCAGGTGTCAAAGGCAAGTGGCCACCGAAATGTCACGCAAAAGCCCAAGCAACCAAAAGCGTTAGACCTCCAAAGAAACCCATTTTTGCTTTAAGGATGCCTTCTACATTCACCCCATTCAATCCTGGCTCATGCTTCACTAGAGGAACTTCCCGTGTGAGGCAGAGAAAAATCTACTCGTGGCCTCAGTCAGAAAGGATGCTATGCTTACTTCCTCCTGAACGCGACACCCAGGGGTTCACGGGAAAATCAGCCTAACAGTAAACCTCGGTTTCATGGTCACACGCCTGCCATTAAATGGCGTGTTAGACACCGCACTCCTATCTTGTTATGTGTTTTCCTCCGCTGGTATTTGGCTCCCTCTTTTCCATTTCTCAACTCCAGGAATAGTTTATCTCTTAAATAAAACAAATAACACTGTCAGAAAGTTTATCCTAATAATTAGCTTGAATTTATTGCTTTAAAGGCACTAAATCGTTCTCCTTCGTAGGCACTGGGAACTTTAAAACATTCACGCATCATTACACACATCCCTCCTGAATTATGGTTTGACCGGGCAGAGTCGAATCTCTCATTGTTTCTTCAACCCTGCTTGCAATCCTTCAAATCACTGCCGTTCTTCTATACCTTCTCCATCAATCACCGGCATCTCTGTTGCATCGAGGGTGCTGATGTTTAAACCTCTCAGATGCAGCGCCTCATTGGAAGGTCCCTATTTCTTTCCTAAAACTCAGCAATGCCTTTCCTGATGTGTCAGATGTTGACTTATTTTTCTGTCTAATCTAATTTATCGATGGTTTCCATAACCCAAATTTCTTATGGAATCAACGGGATAAAGGGAAGTCTGCTGTATGGTAAAGCTTGAGAGAGTGAACTTCTGATAGCCTTTTACCTCTTGTTCATTTATTCAGTGAGGTTCCCGCCTATTTATATCTGTAGCTTTGAAATATTCTTAACCCTCTTCCTTGAGCAGTGCGATTGACGTACCTCATTTGGGTCTTTAACCCAACTTTAACTGTATCAGTTGACATGGCCAAGTTGAGCTTCATCTTCAAGATGAAACCATACTGATTGGGACAGACACTTGACAGAGTATCAATTCACCAGTGTTCTTGAGATTCCACCAACTGTGACTTTTGCTACTTAAAACACATCCTTTAGTTTCTCAGAGTTCATCCAATTGATCGGCAACCCTCCCCGCTGTGACATTATCCCCTAGTTTTGCTTCGCTTGGCAGAAGCTCTCCCATCATTTACACCATACAATCACTAATTTAAAAGTTACAGGCAGAGATGACACGCAAGAATTTGAATTCTGTAGCAGCGACTGGAGTCATTCGCTTAGATCTTTGGTTGTTTCTCTTGGAATTTGTGTGGTTCTAAATAGTCTGACCAAAAACTGAAAAACAAAGAAAAAATATACTCTGTGGTCTTCTGGCTTACCAACAGATAAACGTTCGTTTCAAAAGTGCAGGTTGAATAATAGCTACCAAGCCAACGGTGCAATGCAATCTAAACATTCAAGGAAAATAAAATCTGAGTACGACCAGCTTGTTACTTGAGACTGTGAGAGCCCAGATTGAGCCAAATGTGAGATTCTTACTAACCCTTACCACACACCTGACATCAGAACAAGTGACTCAGAAAGAGTTCAGCCAACACCACGACTTTCTCCAAACATTTCCTCCAAGCGTCCTTTAGTGCAAGTTTAAATTTCACATCTTCAGGCTAAAATGAAATTCCTCAAGTCTTTCCTTGCATGACTTGTTTTGAAACACAATAAGGCTTTTTCCTGATTGACCAAAATTATTGTGCCTGTGTGCAGTTTCCAAGATTTAAGTCGGGGATAAATCTGAGCAGGATAAAATGTCTGGCACTGTTTCTTTGCTGGGTATAGAGAAGTGAGGGTGGGGAATGCTCTTAGAAGAGTGTAAAGGGAATTCAGTGCTTTGGACACCACCTCCTGATCAACTCCATCACCACGAACTTCAAATCAGTAAAACTGGAGCGATTCCTGGGCATTCCCGCCCCCAGCTAGCAAGGACATTTCATTGCCTTCATGCTTCAAGAGCTTTTTTTTCCATTCCCAGAAATGTCCTATATTTTCTTCTACGTTATTTCTTCTGACAGTTTCTTAAAAAAAACACACACACATTAACTTCTCAATGCATCTAGCATTTGTTTTGCTGTATGACATAAGGTGAGAATCTAATTTGTTTTTTCTCTAAATAGTCCATTTCAACACCATCCTACCTCTAATTGAATAGTATTTTTATTTTATAGGTATAGAGATTAAAAAAGATCAATAATTGGGTAATCAGATTTCTAAGTGACCTACTAACTTATGTCAATCAAAACCTTTACTAATAAAATAATCCAAACAACTACCTATTAATGCAAAAATGATTGAGGAAATAGTTATGTAAGCCCCTTGCAAAGTGTGTTAACATTACTGTGAAATAGTTTAAACAACAGGAAAGTCCTATTTATCCCCCTCTCCATTAAATAAACAGGCTTCTCATCCCCTACTCATATATCTACAACCTTAAACCTTCCGTCTTCTGCTTCCCATAGCTTAAAACTCTCCTCAGACTGCTATTTTCATAGGGCTTTGTTTCCTGTTAAAATTCTCTGAGGAGGACATTTGCCTCATGTTGTTCTAACCCTTCTGTCATGGAAAGGAAAGAGATGGCTTTGGAGTTGGACAAACCTGGAGTCACACGTTGGCTTCATTGCTTAGTCATTGGTGGCTTTGGATAAATTACAGGCCACTCTGGACCTCATGTTCCACATCTGTTCATTGGGGATCTCCGAGACATAAGAAGATTAGCACTCATGTAAATGCACTGCTTTATAAGAGAAAGCCATGATTGTTTTCTATTGTGTGATTTTGCTTGAACTGCAGGCTGCAGACTCATGGCGTAGGCTGACAAAAGAGTGATTACTCGGAGATCCTGGGCTTGGAGGTGGATGTAGTTTGGGGTTATTCATCTTTAGAGAGAGGAATAATTCATTTTCACTGTGGAATATTTACAGGTATGTTGGCCAAAACATTATTGAAAGTTAATGCATAGAAATGAAAAGACGATGGGGGGCACCTGGGTGGCTCAACTGGTTAAACGTCCAATTCTTGATTTCTGCTCAGGTCATAATCCCAGGGTGGTGGGATAGAGCCCCATGTCAGGCTCCAGGCTGATCATTGAGTCTGCTTAAGATTCTCTCTCTCTCTCTCTTTCTCTCTCCCTCTGCTCCTCTCCTCTGCTAGCACTCTCTCTTTAAAATAAAAAAAAAAAAAAAAGCAATGAAAATGTGGATATTTGGATGGCCAAGAGCATGGAGTACATGTAAACTTGGTTTTGGTTTTGTTTTAATACAGTAACTTCATATTTGATGGAACCATACAAAAGATGCTCTGTGCTCCCCTAGCTGGAAGATAAGCAAAGAATCTAAATCAGGTTATTTTTTATTTTATTTATTTTTATTTTTTTAATTTATTTTATTTATTTATTTTTATTTTTATTTTTATTTTTATTTTATTTATTTATTTATTTATTTATTTATTTATTTATTTATTTTTTGAGTGCAAGTGGGGGAGAAGGGAAGAGGGAGAGAGACAGAGAATCTTAAGCAGGCTCCATGCCATGAATCTGGGATCATGGCCTGAACTGAGATCAAGAGTCAGACGCTCAACCGACAGAGCCACCCAGGCACCCCACATTTTAATTTATCTTTTTCTTTTCATTTATTTATTTATTTTATTTATGTAAATTCAAGTTCGTTAACACACAGGGTAGTGCTGGTTTCAGGAGTAGAACCCAGTGGTTCATCACTTACATGTAACACCCAGTGCTCACCCCCACAAGTGCCCTCCTTCATGCCCATCACCCGTTTAGCCCATCCCCCCACCCAACACCCCCCTAGCAACCCTCAGTTTATTCTCCGTATTGAAGAGTCTCTTATGGTTTGTCTCCCTCTCTGTTTTTATCTTATTTTTCCTTCCCTTCCCCTATGTTCATCTATTTTGTTTCTTAAATTCCGCCTATGAGTGAAATCATATGCCATTTGCCTTCCTCTGACCGACTTACGTTGTTTAGCTTAATACCTTCTAGTTCCACCCACGTTGTTGCAAATGGCAAGATTTTATTTTATTTATTTTATTTTACTTTATTTTATTTTAGTCGAGTGTAATCAACATACAGTGTTATGTTAATAAATTAGGCTATTTGGACCCAAATACCTTTCTAGAATTTCATCTTAAGCACACCGACAAAGGCTGAATATTCATCTCTGACGTTACTAAACATGGAGGGGCCGAGGCTGCTAGAGGAACCAACCATCCTTTCCTGCTGCCTGGATGTGTGGGGTACCCTGGTCGCTGCTCTTTCTAAGCCTGGTTCTGCAGCTTTCCCTTGGATCCACAGACGGCCCTGTGTTCTCCCAATGCGTTCAAGTTAGCCGGAGTCAGGTTCTAAACTTGCAGCAAAGAACCTGAGCGAATAGAATCCTCATTTGATACAAGTGGTGGCTGGACTTCGGAAGCTAAGGAACTCTTAGCTTAGTATGTGTCGGTTCCAGGATATGAACCTAGACAGTTCAGTTTTAGAATTAGCATCCTTCTGCCCCTGGCTCTTGTCACACATGCGACTTTTGAAATCTTGAGATCACTGGGCTTTGGGACGCTCCCTTTATCCTTCGGGGAAGCGTCTTCATGCCAGGGTTAGAAAAACCAACAAAAGCGTCAACAACAATAAGCCGGGAAGCAAATGACATCACTTAGGGGACTCTGTCTGGTTGTAGCACATATTTTCCTATCTACACACTGTTTCCCATGCCTTTTGAGTTTAAGCAGTCTCTATGTGAATTTTAGCCACAGCAGTTCCTTTCCTCCTGCTTCTGAAGCCTGAAGTGAAAAGTCAGAAAGCCGAGCAAACTTAGCAGTAGCTGCTTCTGTTCACTCCCCTTTCACACCTGTCAGGGAAAAAAAAAAAAGCCCACTCCTCTGTGAACCAGTTTCTGCACATCCCAGCTAAGCTAATCCACTCTCTCAGTTACTCCTTCAGTAATTACTGGACCCGCTCTGTGCTGGCCACCTTGCTGCTTCCCCAACCGCAATTGCTTTCTTAGGAATACTCCTCTTTTCTAGATCTCTCTCTCTGCCGGAAGCTTTTCTCAAGTTCGAGGTTCTCCTATCCTAACACCAAAAACAAATCCCTCAACCTGATGTTTCCCTCTAGCCAGTGACCTTCTTCACAGTATCTTTCAATGTTTGGGTTCTCGCTGTATTTGAAATTGATTCTCGAGTTTGGTTTGAGGCAGTGTTATAATTTCACTTTTATGTGAATCATAGCTGTTTCAGCTCCATTTATTAAATAATTTCTCCTTTCTCATGCCACCTCTATCCTATATCAAAATTCCACATAGTCATATACTGTTTTGAGAGCTAATTTGTGTAATTGGTCAATGAGTCCATCCCTATACCATATACTCTTTCTAATCTTTATATTTAGAGCCACAAGTCTCTTCTCCCTCTTTCCCTTTTCAGAAACAAATTAGCTATTCTCTGCCTTTTGATTCTCTGCATAAATTTTAAAGTCCACCTGACAAAAAATCCTGTTGGGATTAATTCTGCTCCTTGAGAATACACAGCCTATTTACCTCTATTTATAATTGTCATACACTTATTTTGTCAGGACTATTCTATCACTATTGATCACTGATTCCTTAGGACAATTTTCTAGATAGCAAAATGTTTAGTATAATATGTTCTCTTCCCACCAAACACTGTGTTATAGAAAATTTTTAATGTCCAGAATAGGTTGAAAGAAGAATAAAATGCATTCCATGTACCAGACATCTAAATGGAACAAGTGTTAACATTCTGCCATTTCAAAGATGCAGACGTTGTGAGTCTCCTAAAAATTAAGACATTTCTATATCTCTTAAAAGTAAGGAAATTTTTCTTTATATTCATACTACTATTATTACCTTAGATAAAATTAACCATAAATCTCTAATATAACATCGGTTCATATTAAAATATCCCCCAGTTGTCCACAAAATATCTTAATTAGCTTTTTTATGAAAAAAATCTGATTGATTGAAGTTTACCCATCATATTTGATTGTATATCTTTATAGTCTCTCTTAATTGAGAACAGTCTCACTACCTCTTTTTTTTTTTTTTTTTAACAACATCGAATTTTGAAGAGACTGGGCCAGTTGTCTTGTAGAACTTCTACGATCTGAATTTGCCTGACTGATTGTTTCCATCTGGATGCCAACTATCTTGCTTCTTTTATCTCCTATATTCCTGTAAACTGGAAGTTTGGTTTAAAGGAATAATTAGCTTCAGGTCAAACATGTTCAATATGAATACTTTATAGGGAATGCTATGTGTTTCATATTATGTTCTATCGGGTGGCACATAAAACCAAATTGTCTTACTCTTGGTGATGTCCAATATGAGCCCTTGATAAAGAGGGTAAGAGTCAGATCTTTCCGTTGTAAAGTCGTGTATGTTTTCATCCTTAGAGTTAGAAAGTTACGAGATAGTTTGGTTCTGTGTGAATGTAGCCTTTTTTCAGCTTTATTGAGGTATAATTGACAAATAAAACTATAAGATACTTGAAGTGTATAACATGATGATTTGGTATACATACACATTGTGAAAGGATTTCCACGATCAAATCACTTAACACATCCATTACCTCACATATTTACGTGTGTGGGGGGGGGGGGGGAGGGTCTGTCTGTGGGTGTGTGAAAACACAAGTTCTACTCTCTCGGCAAATTTCAATTAAACAACACAGTATTTTCAACTCTAGTCACCATGTAATATACTATTAGATCCCCAGACTTGATTCATCTTAAAATTCTAAGTTTGTACCCTTTAACCAAGCTTTCCCTGTATCTCCCACGCCAGCCCCAAACAACAACCATTCTACTCTGCTTTTATGAGTTCAACTTTATTTTTTTAGCTTCCACATATAAGTGATACCAAACAATATTTTTGGTCTTTATCTGTCTGGCTTATATCACTTAGCATAATGCCCTCCAGTTTCACCCATGCTGCTGCAAATGGCAGGATTTCTTTTTTAAAAGCTGAATATTATTTCATTGCCTTTAATACACACACCGCACATTTTCTTCATTCATCTGTTGACAGATGCTTAGGTTTTATCTTTATCTTAGGTTTATCTTTAACAAAGATATCTTTGTTATCTCTTGTCTTTTGATAATAGACATCCTAACAGGTGTTTAAATTGAGTTATTTGGTGTTTTTGCTATTGAGTTGTATGAATTCCATGTATATTTTGTATATTAACCCCTTATTGGGTACGTGGTTTGCAAATATTTTCTTCCATTCTATAGGTTTCCTTTTCATTTCGTTGATAATTTCTTTTGCTGTGCAGAAATTTTTAAATTTGATGTTGTCTAATGTGTTTATTTTGTTTTTGTTAACTTAGCTTTTGTTGTCAAATCCAAAAACTCATTTCCAAGACAAAGGTTAAGGAGATTATTTCCTTTGTCTATTTCCAGGAATTTTATGGTTTCAGGTCTTAACATTAAACTCTTCAATTTTTTTTTTTTTATTTTTGTGGACGGTGTCAGAGAGGGGTCCAGTTTTGTTACTTGGCATGTGGCTATTCAGTTTTCCCAACACCATTTATTGAAGAGACTATCCTTTCCTTCTTGTATATTCTTGGATCCTTTATCAAAAATTAGTTGAACATATATGCATGGATTTGTTTCTGTTCCACTGATCTATGTGTCTGTTCTGTGTTAATATCAAATTGTATTACCTTTCATTTTCTATTAATGTGGTGTATCACATTTACTGATTTGCAAGTGTTGAACCATCCTGGTATCCCTGGAATAAATCCCACTTGATCATGGTGTATGATCCTTTTAATGTACTATCTTTTTTACAATTTTTTTTAATGTTTATTTATTCTTGAGACAGAGACAGAGCGTGAACAGGGGAGGGGCAGAGAGAGGGGGAGACACAGAATCTGAAACAGGCTCCAGGCTCTGAGCCATCAGCACAGAGCCCGACGTGGGGCTCGAACCCACGAACTGTGAGATCATGACCTGAGCCAAAGTCGGACGCTTAACTGACTGAGCCACCCAGACACCCCTTTAATGTACTATTGAATTCAGTTTCTTAATATTTTGTTGAGGATCTTTGCATCTATGTTCATGAAGGATATTGGCTTTCAATTTTCTCACCTTGAAAATGTCTTTGTCTGGTTTTTATAATCAGTGTAATGGTGGACTCATGAAATGACTTTGAAAGTGTTCCTTCTATTCTAGTTTTTTGAAGGAGTTTGAGAAAGATTGATAACAATTCTTCTTTAAATGCTTGGTAGAATTCCCCATGAAGCCATCTGGTTCTGGACTTTTCTTTGCTGGGAGGTTTTTCATTCCTGATTCAATCTCCTTAAAAGTAACTGGTCTGTTGAGGTTTTCTGTTTCTTCATGATTCAGTCTTGGTACATTGTACATTTCCAGGAATTTATCCATTTCTTCTCAGTTATCTAATCTGTTGGCGTATAAATAATTGTTCATAGTCGTTTCTCATGACACTTTGTGTGGTATCATTTATGATACCATTTGTCTCCTCTTTCATTTCTAATGTTATTGATTTGTATCTTCTCTCTTTTCTTAGTCTAGCTGTTTGTCAATTCTGTTTATCTTTTTAAAAAACCACCTCTTAGTTTCATTGATCTATTGTCTTTTTAGGTTCTTTTTCATTTATTTCCACTCTGACCATTGTTATTTCCTTCTTTCTACTAAATTTGACCTTCCTTGTCCCTTGCTACAATTTTCAACTTAAAGTTTATTTGGTCTGATATAACTATAGCTACCCTTGCTTTCTTCTGATTTTGATTTACTTGTAATATCTTTTTCCATTCCTTCACTTTCAGTCTATATGTTTCCTTAAAGCTGATGTGAGCCTTTTGTAGGCACCATATAGTTGGGTCATTTTTTTTTTTCTTAATCCATTCAGGCACTCTAGGTCTTTTGATTGGAGAATCTCGTCCATTCACATGTAAATTCATTATTGATAGAATATGGATTTACTCTTGCCATTTTATTGTTTTCTGGCTCTTTCATAACCCCTTGTTCTTTTGTTTTCTCTCTTTCTTCCTTTCTTTTTTCTTGTCTTTCTGCTTTCTTCCTTTGTGATCTGATGGTTTTCTGTAGTGCTAGGCTTTGACTCCTCTCTTTTTATCTTTTTGTCTACTCTATGTTTTTTGCTCTGTGGCTAACACAAATCTTACATAAAACATATTTATTACAGTCTATGTTAAATTGATAATAACTTAAATGTATTCAAAAGCTCTACAGTTTTCTGCCACCCCCAACATTCTATGTTTTGACATCACCGTTTACATTGCTTTACATTGTGTATCCATTGACAAATTACTGTGGCCATAATTATTTTTAATAACTAAATCTAGAGTTTAATGATACTACTGTTTCATAATACTAGAGTTATGTTTTTCATCCACCCATAACATGAGACATTAGATTTATCCTCGAATCATTGCTATGTTAACATATGTAAATGTGGATCTAGTCCATCTAGACTCTACAACACCAACTCAGAATTCATTTTATCCTTTGAAGCCAAAAGCACAAATGCTAATACCTGTTATAAGGTTGAGTAATGCCTCCACGTGTTCACATTCTTTTCCATAAATTTGAGCGTGCGTGCGGATAGCACTGAATTTCCTTCCTAAGTCTCAGGACTGACCATGTTATTTGCAGGGACCTGTGTAAAATGAAAATGCAGGACCCCTTGTTTAAAAATTATGAAGAATTTTAAGGTGTAAACAGCACAGCATTAAATCAAGCATGGGGCTTTTCTAAGTACAAGACCCTTTGTGACTGCACAGGAAGCTCACCCTTGAGCCAGCCCTGCTCACTCTCCTTCCTAAGGGGAGATGAACAACTGATCTCTAATCTACACTTGACAATCACTTGACAACAATACTGCTTAGATTTTCTGTATGTAAGACTAAAAACTCTATCCTCCACTTTCTTTTCTTTGTTTTAGGTAGGCCCCATGCCTAGTATGGGACTTGAACTCACGACCCTGAGATCAAGCCCCAGACTCTTCACCCACTGAGCCAGGCAGATGCCCTTACCCTTAACTTTAAAACAACACCTTTAAGTTACTTAAAACAGCCGGGGTGCCTGGCTGGCTCAGTCAGTGATGCATGTGACTCTTGATCTTGGGGTCCTGAGTTTGAGCCCCAAGTTGGGTGTAGAGATTACTAAAAATAAACAAATAAACTGAAAAAACTAAATAAACTTTAAAATAGCAAGCCTCACTCCCATGATCACATCACAGAACTTTTATAATCAAATCAAGAATCTGGTACATATAAAGGATTAGGGCATTTTACCCAGCAAAACACTGTCTTCACGACTCTGTGGGGTAGAAATAAGTGTTGCTATTTTGCAGATGAATAAAGAGACCGAGAGAGACTAAGTAACTTATATATGATCACTTAGGAGGAGATTTTACAAGCTACTAGTTAAGCCCAGAGCCACCTGCCCCTAAAGCCCACAGTTTTTCCATTATATCATGCTACTTCTTTTGTGGCAGTGGAAAAACACGCAAAGTCATGGACTAAGGAGTTGGATTGTGAGACATTTAGTATTTGCCCTAAGCAAATAAAACCTTCCTCTTGTTTTCTCTGTATGTCTTCCCTGTTTATCCCAGATCCTTCGGTCTTAGGCATGTGTGAACAAGACAATATATGATTTTTAAAAAGAACAAGGCTATCTACTGAGGCTCAGGGAGATCCCTACCGGGACTGCTGTCATGGTCAGTCTCAAATATCAGGGGCAGATGCAGTCTATTAAGAATTACAAGGCCAGCTGTTGTTTTATATCATTAGGCTTTTGAAACCAACTGGGAAAAATCTCCTTCTGCCAAGAGGCAAGTCTCCAGGCTCTGCAACAAATATCAATTCCAATTTGGTTGAAGTTGTGCAGGGTTTTTTGTTTTGTTTTGTTTTTTTCATTTTCTCATGATTCCAGAAGTGATTCTCTGCACATTGGTTGGAGCCGAACCTGAAGTATGTCATATTTTCCATCTAGACTGAAGAAGATGTGCATTTATCCATGCCTTCTAAAACAGAGCTGGGGCACACCATTTCCATCTAGATTGAAGATGTGCATTTATTTATGCTCTCTAAACCGGAGAGGAGGCATAACAGTTGTTGGGACTTTGAGCCCAGAACAGTGCATGATTTGCAGAGGCGATCATCTTGCCTTAGACAATGGAAAAAAGGATTATAATTTGTTTTCCTCTCTTGCGAACAGTTTCATTGTCCAGTCAAGGTTACCAGCCATCCAGAAATTCACAAGTGGTTCTCCCTGGCAAAATTGGATTTGGGATTTGACATTAATGCTGATGATTTCATAGCATTTTAGAAGCATGAAATGTTAACGTTGGAAAGGACTTTGGAGATCACATAATCCAAATACCTCATTTTAAGGATGAGGACATTGATGTTCAGAGATGTTTCAAGGTGGCCGAAGTCATAAAGCTGGAGTATGAGCTGGTTCTGGAAATCAGAGGTTCTGATCCTTGTTTACTTCTGTTTCTATTACCCCACAGCTGCCTCCTTTGACTTAGTTGACATGTCAAACTCCGTTTGCTCTGACTCTGCCAGCAGTTTCCAATTCAGTGGGGAGGCTCCTTGAAATAGGAACGTTGAAACGAATCAAGTTTTATTGAGCATATACTTATTGGGGTTTTTTTTTGAAAGAGTATTTAACACAGCACTCAGTGTGGTGCCTTGTACATACAGAGACTTCAATCATCCTTCCATCCATTTATTCAGTCAACAAGTATCAAATATATATTGAGCATAAGAAATAATAGATGCTCATGAAGGTGGAATTCATCGTTCATTTCTACTAAGATAAATAACAGGTGGCTTCTGCCCTAAAGGAGCTTGCAGTCCGGTGGGACATAAATATGAACAATTAATAATGGTTTAATCAATAATTACACACAAAAATAGATTCAATTACAAAGGCACAATAAAAGCACTACAGAAAGATGAAATTTTACAAAGGGCCTTACTGAGTAAGTAGCATATGGAGTCAAATCTATAGACTCCAATGGAGGAATAGCATTATAGGCTGAGAAAAGAGCAGGCCCAAAGGTGCAGCAGTATGAAAGGTCAGGCGATATTCTGAAATCATGGAAGGGGATAGGCTGCACAGCCCATGAACGAGATATGGAGGTAGAAAGACACAATTACATCAGGTCTTGGTGGCAATGGGACAATAGGCAGAGGAACGCACGTATCATCATGGAAACAATGGGGCTATTACAGTGAGGGAACTGAGATGATCCAATCTGTACGTTTGGGGATGGCGTAAACGTTGTACCGGAAAAGCAAGAGAAGAGAGATAATTAGTAAATAATTACCAAGGTATCTCCACCCAGTGTAAATCCGATAATCCCACTGATTGTGTTTGATTAGGTCACCTTCTCCTTCAAGATCCTAAAATAGCTCCTATTGGTCATCTTTTCAAATCTAAAATCTTTCGCCCTTCACCAGATTCCTATCCTACATCGTGGACAAAAAACAGATGTCATAAAATCTTTGTGCTCGAACATTGGCAGATTATTTACAAGACACTTTCTTATGCACTGCCCCGTTGGATCCTCACAATTATCCCCTACAGTAGGAAGAGGTTGCTAAGCTCATTTTACAGATGATAAAATAAAGGCTCAGAAAGACTAATATTGACTTATTGAGAGCCTATTAAGCATGTTCTTCTAGTCCTCCACTTCTCTGAACTCACATGTCTAGTAAATGGCAGTGACCTCCCAGGTCCTTGACTTCTCTTCTCCGATGACGTTGCCCTCCCTGACCTCAGTGACACGCTCCCACGGGCATTGGCCTGGACTTTGTCACTACCAATAACCACAGCACCTCCAACTTTCTTCATTCTTACCCAATGTTCCCACCCGCTCCCCTTGTCAATCCCATCAGTCCAACCTCAGGAATGCTTTAACCCCACCGCTATGAATAACCCTACCCCCTTCTCACTGGTTCTCATTCCTTTGATGTCTCTTGTCTTACACAGCATAACTTTATAGCTAATCATTAGCATCTCTCTATTACCTACATCCTTACCTACATCGCCTTTCTCGTTGTGTCAAAGCCACAGCCCAGAAGCCCAATCATTCCATCTATTCTGCTCCTGCACTCAATGCCGCTGAACATGGCTGGAAAAAAAAAAACACAAGCCACTCTGTCTGCCCTGACCTTAACTTCATAACCACAAACCTCACATGGGCCTTAACGCTGTCAGAAAACCGAGGTATCCGCACCTAGTCCATTCATTGTGCTATTTAACAATTTAACACACCAGCTTTTCTCTCCCCAGATGTCCAACACCCCCTTCCTCCACCCCAGCGCCCTCCCCCCCTCCCCTCACTCTCAACTGATGACCTTGTCTCCTGCTTTCCTGGGACAACTGAAGCAAACGGAAGAGAAATTTTAGACTCACATCATGATATCCACTTACCTATTGGCATATGCGGCCACAGGCTCTGCCCTCCTGCCTGTTACAAAACATGCACTCTCTCCCTGCTCCTCTGTAAGCCAAGCTATCCACCTGCATTGGGCAGATTCCATCCCCTCTCAACTGCTTGAGGACCTGAATCTCGGGGTTCTCCCTTCTCACACCCACATCAATTTCCCCCTCTGTAGAGGTCAGTTCTAACCAGCATACACATATCTTGTTATTGCCTCCATCTGAAGACCAAAACCAAAAATAGTGCTTCATCTATCAATACTAGTCTATGCCCTTGCTCCCCTCTGCAGCACAGTTCCGTCTACACTTGGTGCTTCTGATTTCTCTCATTTCTTAAACTCACTTTAATCAAGCTATTACCTCCTATTAAAAGTAAGGTCACTAATGCCTTCCCCATTGCTAAGCCCAGAGATAAGGGATTCGTTAAACACCATAAATGCACAGGACACCCCCCCTCCCCCAGCAAAGAATCATCTGACTAGGAATGTCAGTGCTGAGGCTGAGAAACCCTTGTTTATCCTCATCACAGCTGTTAGAGTGATCCTTGCTTTTGAGACAGAATGAGAGAGAGAGAGAGAGGGAGGGAGAGAACAAGCAGGGGAGAGGGGCAGGGGGCAAGAGAATCTTAAGCAGGCTCCACATTCAGCACAGAGCTGGATACTGTGCTCGATCCCATGACTCTGGGATAATGACAGAGACGAAATCAAGAGTCAGACCCTCAACTCTTCAACTGACTGAGACACCCAGGCACCCCTAGAGTGGAGTGATCCTTTTTCGTCCTTCCTTCCTTCCTTCCTTCCTTCCTTCCTTCCTTCCTTTCTTTTCTTTCTTTCTTTCTTTCTTTCTTTCTTTCTTTCTCTCTCTTTCTTTCCTTCTTTTTGAGAGAAAGAGAGAGGGCACAAGCGAGCGAAGGGCAGAGAAAGATTAAGAGAGAGAGAGAGAGAGAGAGAGAGAGAGAGAGAGAGAGAGAAGCAAGGCTCACCAGAAGCGGGGCTCATGTTTTACCCAAAGCAGGACTTGTGCTCACCAGAAATGGGACTCGAACTCATGAACCGTGAGATCATGACCCGAGCTGAAGTCAGGTGCTTCACAACTGAGCCACCCAGGCATCTGATCCTTTTTTAAGAAACAAAATTAAAATTTCATATTAAAAAAAAAAGAAAGTGGGTGATGGGCATCAAGGAGGGCACCAGTTGGGATGAGCACTGGGTGTTGTATGGAAACCAATTTGACAATAAATTTCATATTAAAAACAAAACAAAACAAAACAAAACAAAAAAACAAAATTAAATCTAGGCACCCCTCTGTTAAAAACTCTTCAAAATGTCTCCGTATCATGAAAGTAAAACCACCATTTCTACAATAACTTACAAGGCTCTATAGGATCTGGTGCCTGATGTTCTAGCATGCTCCATCAGGCTTATTCTGCTCCAGAGGAACTGCCTCTATGTTGTTCTTTAAACATGCTGGTTATGCTGCCCCTTGAGGCTGCAATCATTCACTCTGGTCAGGATACACTCATACCCCCACATTTAATCCAAATCCCACCTACTCTTACTGGTTGGCATCACAACCTGCTTCCTCCCCTGCCATTTCTGACTCTCCTTACTCCGTTTTCTGTTTTCTATTTCCCATAGCAATTATTACTTTCTAACATGCTATAAAATTTACTTTGTTATGTATGTTGTTTACTGTCTGTCTCTAGAACATAAGCTCTATCAATGTGCCCAACAATCTAGAAGCATGCTTGCAGACGAGGCGCTTGGGTGGTTCAGTCAGATGAGCATCAGACTTCAATTCAGGTCATGATCTCACGGCTTGTGGGTTCGAGCCCCATGTCGGCTCAGAGCCTGGAGCCTGCTTCAGCTTCTGTCTCTCTCTCTCTCTCTCTCTCTCTCTCTCTCTCTCTGCCCCTCCCCCACTCCCACTCTGTCTCTCTCTCTCTCTCTCTCTCAAAATAAATAAACATTAAAAAAGATTTTTTAGAAGCATGCTTGCATATAGGAAACCATATGTTTTGAATGGTTGAAGGTTGCTTGAAGGCAAGAAGCCCAACCCAAAGTTGGGTTATGTTCGCAGAAGTAGATAGATCAAGTCATTTGCAGAACAAATCTGAAAGGAAGACATTCTCAGTCCTATTCTTCAGGTAAACAAGAAGTCTGTGACTTGCCCTAATTCGTGCAGCTAGTATATAGGGAGCAGGCTCCAAACCCTGGTCCTACTTGACCCCAACTCGCTGTTCTTTAAGCAGTGTTAACCTGCACGTCAATAATCAGCATGAGATTAACATGGGCAGAGTGGGGGAATCTTACGTGAATTTCACCACTCAAAAAGCATAATAAAGGTGCAGGGAAAAAAAACGGGTTAATAAACAAAGTTGGCAAAACCCTTTCTGAAAGAATCGAGGCAATAAGAGTAGAAGAAAAAAGGGAAAAGGACAGTATTCTCAGAGAATCACAGAACGGGCAGGAACATAGAGACCGTGCAGTCCTCATTCAACAGATGAGAATGCTAACGTCTGGGGGCAGGACAATTTAATCCCGTTAAAAATAGCTCTGACATGGCAAGAGTCAGGATGGAAACTTGGACATCCTGCTCTATCCAGTGCCCTTTTGATCATATCTCCTCCGTAAAGTAGAGCTGCTCTTCAAAATAAAATTGGCCACTGTGAGAAGACACAACAAAAATTTGAACAATTCGATTTAACTCAAGGGTGAAGGGAGTGGACTACTCAGGATGAGAAACTATTTTTAACAGATTGTTTTCAAATTCAGATGATAACAAAAACTACGTTTAGGAGTGCTGTTAAATATTAAGGCTGCAGTGGTCTATACTAATTAGCACACTATTGTTAATGTGCATTGCTAACATATAAACACAGGCTATAAATACATAAATACAGGGGTGCCCGGGCGACTCAGTTGTTAAGGGTCTGACTTTGGCCCAGGTCATGATCTCACAGTTCACGGGTTCAAGCCCCATGTCAGGCTCTGCACTGTCAGCACAGATTCTGAGCCTGCTTCGGATTCTGTGTCTCCCTCTCTCTCTCTCTCTGCCGCCTCCCCCCACCACTTGCGCTCTGTGTCTCTTTCTCTCTCAAAAGTAAACATCAGAAAAATTTCAATACATGAATACATATTTTTAACACATAATTATGCTTTCTATCGTAATCCAGAACTGTTTTCTCTCTGAAATTCCAAAACCTTTCCACAAGCCATGGCCCACCTCTCAAATCTAGCAGATAGGCATTTATTTATGTGTGTACGTGTGTTACGTATGTATAAGTACTTATTTATGCCTTGTCTCTCAGCGTGCCAGGACTATGCACTCATTTCCCAGATTCTACCCCTGCCCCACCCATGTATATTTATAGCCACCAGAGCTGCATGGAGGATAGGCGGGTCCCCCAAGCCTCAGCATGAAGCAACTTTCCAGAGCACCAGATCCTTCCTTCTCCCTTCTCAGTGGCCAGCGTATCTCTGGCATTCAGGATTCCATTCCAGCTGGCTGCCAAACAGCCAGGAGAGCTACAAAACAGAAGAATAAGAGGGTAAGAACGGGATTCCAGAGGACCTTACCCTGGGGTCCAGTCTCTTGGGTTAAATTATAATACATTACTAAAAACTGTTAATTTCTCTTCAATTAGTTTTCTATTCAGTACATCAGAAAATGCTTCCTTCTTCCTAAATAGGTTAGTGTGCCATAAAAAGTCATACTTATGCTATATCCTATGTTTTCCAAAAACCTTTTATAGTGGCTCTTTGGGCATTCACCTGCCTGCTTCTAAATTATCTTGCATAGATCCTTCTTCAGACAATAGGATCTTCCAGAGCAGGATCTCTTTCTAGTTAATCTTGTATGCCTGATAATAGTAATAGGAGTAGTAATTCTTCTCTAAAAATTTTTATTTTAATTCCAGTACATTTAACATACAGTGTTATATTCGTTTCAGGTGTACAATATAAACATTTCCACACAACACCCGGGGCTCGTTGTGGTAAAAGGATAATCTTAATCCCCTTCACCTATTTCACCCACTCCCCACCTCCCTCCCCTCTGGTAACCTTTACTTTATTCTCTATAGTTAAGAGTCTGTCTTTTGGTTTGTCTCTTTTTTCCTTGTTCATTTGTTTGGCTTCTTAAATTCCACACGTGAGTGAGATTATATGATATTTGTTTTTCTCCGATGGACTCATTTCACTTAGTATTATACCCTCCATATCTATCCATGTTGTCGCAAATGGCAAGATTTTATTCTTTTTATGGCTGAGTAATATTCCAGTGTGTGTGTGTGTGTGTGTGTGTGTGCGCGCGCGCGCGCATGTGCGTGCGTGTGTGCGCCACATATTTTTTTATGCACTCATCTATTGAGGGACACTTCTTCCATTCAATAGGTTGCTTTTTAACATTGTTGGTTATTTCTTTGGCTGTACAGAAGCTTTGTATATTGACACAGTCCCAATAGTTTATTTTTCCTTTTATTTTCCTTGCCTCAGGAGCCATATCTAGGAAACTGTTGCTATGGCTTTTGTCAGAGAAATTTTTGCCTGTGTTCTCTTCTAGGATTTTTATGTTTTCAGGTCTCACATTTAGATCTTTAACCCATTTTGAGTTTATTTTTGTGTATGGTGTGAGAAACTGGTCCGCTTTCATTCTTTTGCACGTGGCTGTCCAGTTTTCGCAACACCATTTGTTGAAGAGGCTGTCTTTTTCTCATTGCCATATTCTCACCTCCTTTACCAAAGGTTAATTGACCGTATAATCATGGGTTTATATCTGGGCTCTCTATTCTGTTCTATTGATCTATGTGTCTATTTTATACCAGTACCATACTATTTTGATTACTACAGCTTTGTAGTATGTCTTGATATCTGGGACTGTGACACCTCCAGCTTTGTTCTTCTTTTTCAAGATTGCTTTGGCTTCGGGGCACCTGGGTGGCTCAGTCGGTTGAGCATCCGACTTCAGCTCAGGTCACGATCTCGCGGTTCGTGAGTCTGAGCCCCGCGTTGGGCCCTTTGCTGACGGCTCGGAGCCTGGAGCCTGTTTCGGATTCTGTGTCTCCCTCTCTCTCTGCCCCTCCCCGACTTGTGCTCTGTCTCTCTCTGTCTCTCAAAAATCAATAAATGGAAAAAATTTTTTTTTTTAAATTAGAAAAAAAAGATTGCTTTGGCTTCTTGGGGTCTTTTGTGATTCCATACACATGTTAAGATTATTTGTTCCACTTCTGTGAAGAATGTTGTTGGTATTTTGATAGGCATTGTGTTAAACCTGTAGACTGCTTTGGGTAGTATGGACATTTTAACAACATTGATTGTCCCAATCCACAAGCATGGTATACCTTCCCATTTGTTTGTGTTGTCTTCAATTTCTTTCATTAATGTTTTATAGTTTTCAGAGTACGTGTTTTTCACTACCTTGGTTAAGTTTATTCCTAGGTATTTTATTATTTTTGGTGCAAATATAAATGGGATGATTTTCTTAATTCCTTTTTCTGCTGCTTCATTGTTAGTGTCTAGAAATGCAATGAATTTCTGCATATAGATTTTGTAGCCCGCAACCATAATGAATTCATCTATCAGTTCTAGTAGTTTTTGGGTGGAGTCACTAGGGTTTTCTATATGCAGTACCATGCCATCTGCAAAGAGTTTTACTTCTTCTGTATCAATCTGAATGCCTTTTATTTCTTTTTGTTGTCTGACCGCGGTGGCTAGGACTTCCAGTACTATGTTGAATACAAATAGTGAGAGTGGACATCCTGGTCTTGTTCCTGACCCAAGGGGAAAAGCTCTCAGTTTTTCCCTCTAGAGTATGATGTTTGCCGTAGGTTTTTCATAAATAACCTTTATGGTGTTGAACTATGTTCCGCCTAAACCTACTTTGTTGAAGGCTTTTATCAAGAACGGTTGTTGAAGGGGCGCCTGGGTGGCGCAGTCGGTTAAGCGTCCGACTTCAGCCAGGTCACGATCTCGCGGTCCGTGAGTTCGAGCCCCGCGTCAGGCTCTGGGCTGATGGCTCGGAGCCTGGAGCCTGTTTCCGATTCTGTGTGTCCCTCTCTCTCTGCCCCTCCCCCATTCATGCTCTGTCTCTCTCTGTCCCAAAAAATAAATAAAAAGCGTTGAAAAAATTTAAAAAAAAAAAAAAAAAGAACGGTTGTTGTACTTTGCCAAATGCCTTTTCTACATCTATTGAGATGATCATATGGGTTTTATCCTTCTCTTATTAACGTGATGTATCATGTTGATTGTTTTGTAAATATCAAACCACCCTTGCATCCCTAGAATCAATCCCACTTGATTATGATGAGTGACTTTTTAAATGTATTGTTGGATTCGGTTTGCTAATATTTTGTTGAGGATTTTTGCATCTCTATTCATCAGAGATATTGGCCTGTAGTTCTCTCTCTCTCTCTCTCTCTCTCTCTCTCCTTCTTGGTAATGTCTTTATCTGGTTTTTTTTTTTTTTTTTTTAATTTTTTTTTTTCAACGTTTTTTATTTATTTTGGGGACAGAGAGAGACAGAGCATGAACGGGGGAGGGGCAGAGAGAGAGAGGGAGACACAGAATCGGAAACAGGCTCCAGGCTCCAAGCCATCAGCCCAGAGCCTGACGCGGGGCTCGAACTCACAGACCGCGAGATCGTGACCTGGCTGAAGTCGGACGCTTAACCGACTGCGCCACCCAGGCGCTCCTGTCTTTATCTGGTTTTGTATCAGGGTGATGCTGGCTTCAAAAATTGAATTTGGAAGCTTTCCTTCCTTTTCTATACTTTTGGAATAGTTTGAGGAGAATAGGTATCAACTCTTCTTTCAATATTTGATAGAATTCACCTGTGAAGCTGTCTGGTCCTGGACTTTTGTTTGTTGGGAGTTTTTCCTTTTTTAAATTACAGACTCATTTTCATTGCTGGTAATCAGTGTGTTCAAATTTTCTATTTCTTCCTGATTCCGTTTTGGAGGTTATATATTTCTAGGAATTTACCCATTTCTTGTAGGTTGTCCAATTTGTTGACATCTACTGTTTCATAATATTCTTGCAATCCTTTGTATCTCCGTGATGTCAATTTTTTTTTTTAATTTTGTTTTTAATGTTTATTTATTCTTGAGACAGAGAGAGACAGAGCGTGAACAGGGAGGGGCAGAGAGAGAGGGAGACACAGAATCCAAAACAGGCTCCAGGCTCCAAGCTGTCAGCACAGAGCCTGATGCAGGGCTCAAACCCATGGACCATGAGATCATGACCTGAGCCAAAGTCAGACGCTCAACCGACTGAGCCACCCAGGCGCCTCTCCGTGGTGTCAGTTGTTATTTCTCCTCTTCCATTTCTGATTTTGTTTATTGGATTCTTCTCTTTCTCTCTTTTTCTGGATACTGTAGGTGTAAGATTAGGTTGTTTCTTTGAGATTCTTCTTGCTTCCTGAGGTACGCCCGTTTTGCTCTAAACTTTCCTCTTAGAACAGCTTTTGCTGCATCTCAAAGATTTCGGATCGGGGCGCCTGGGTGGCTCAGTCGGTTAAGCGTCCGACTTTAGCTCAGGTCACGATCTCGCGGTCCGTGACTTCCAGCCCCGCATCAGGCTCTGGGCTGATGGCTCAGAGCCTGGAGCCTGTTTCGGATTCTGTGTCTCCCTCTCTCTCTGCCCCTCCCCCGTTCATGCTCTGTCTCTCTCTGTCTCAAAAATAAATAAAATGTTAAAAAAAAATTTAAAAAAAATATTTTGGATCATTGTGTTTTCATTTTCATTTACCTCCATCGATGTTTTGATCTCCTCTTTGATTTCTTGGCTTGTTCATTAATTGTTTTGTAGCATGTTATTTAACCTCCATGTATTTTTGTTCTTTCCAAGATTTTTTCTTGTGAATGATTCTTAATATGAGCATAATGCATCACAATTTTCAAAGGATGTTCATACACCCTATCTCACTTTATTTTCACATGTTGGTAAAGTATACGTATTAGAAGTTTAGGTCTAAAGACATTTACGAGACTCACTTGGTATCATAAAACTAATAATCTGTGACTCTGGATCTAGAATATAGAACTCTTATTGCTACCAATGTTAAAAAATAGTATAATAATAATAATAAGAAGAAGATTTTTAAAATCCATTAAACTTAGTGATTACAAAGTCATTGGAGATATTCATGAGTATAGTTTCTGTAGCATAGTGGTAATAAAAGCAGTTTTAAAAGTCTGTAGTATGTCTCACAGTAAGAAAATGGAAAAAGAAAATTAACTTGAGGATTTTGATAGTAAAATGGAGACAGGTAAAAGATCAGGTTGATGGAGCTGCAGGTCAAGAGCCTGTTTTTAGGTCATAAAATATGAGCATATTGACATGTAATAAGAGAGCAAAAAGGCTAGAAAAACTATATAAGCATGGTATAAAGAGTATCTTCCTGAAGAGTTGTTTTGAGAGAAGAGCAAAATAAAGACAAAAAGTGTCTAAAAAGAGAGAATTTTATCTTAACGTCTCTCTTTAAATTGCATTTTTGAAAAAATACCACAGCCGCAGATTTCAAATTAAAAATACGTGAAGATGTTCTACAGACGTATCTTCTATTCATTCAACAGATGTTGATTAAGTCTCTGCTCTATAGTAGGCACTGTTCACCCTTGGATTTAACTTCTCAGCAATGACTCTCTGAAGTAGTTGTTTCGATCCCCACTTTTCTGATGGGGAAACTGAGTCTATCAAGTCTGTGATTTTCCTAAGGTCTCCCAGCTAACCCAGGGACAGGCCAGTGTCTCACAGGAGCTCTTTCCACCACATTAACCCCCCTTGCAGAGGATTTACCACCTACTAGGCCAGTAAGACAGGTAAAGTGGGCAATTACTGGATACCCTGGACATACCCACTCAGGGGGCTGTGAGGCTCCTATCCACCTGGAGACCATCAGAGGAGGCTTCGTAAAATAAAACAGTTTAAAATATCTCTTTGAGATATTTAAGAAGTTATTTCAAATATTCAGCAAATGTTCTATTTTTAACTGCCTTGTTTTTCTGAAATTCTCACAATGCCTTTGAGAAAGTCGTTGCAGGAAGGAAACTGGTGTCAGCTACTTTGTTGTCCTCTAGTGCAGTTCTTTCTGGAGCCACCATGTGGTATTGTTGTGTAATTAAAATAGCTGCGTCTTCTGGCAACCTGGCCTTCCCTTGCCCAGTTCCAATCTGAGTATCTTCTCTGAATATTACCTGTCAATTCTGTAATAGGTGCTTATATCCTTTCCCTGACGTAGGGCTTTATAAATGTCTACGTTCTCCACTTTCTCTAGAAGCTGAGGGAAATGGCTGGCCAAATACATTTGTTCAGAAAAAAAGCCACTAGGGCATCTGTTCCCCTGTCACTGTTTCAAAGAAAAAGGACACTTATCTATCTGTGGGCTGGCCGCCTTTTATCACAGCATCACAGGGGATAGCAGTAGTCAGCCCACACTCTGTTGGAGCGACCCCATGGCCAGGGCATAGGATAGCACCACTCGGATGCACTGGCTTGAGCTGGTTCTTTGATGCTCCGCAGCTCTTCCATCATGAAAGCCACATAAAAGCACATGAAAAATTAGGTCTCACATTGTCACCCCCTAAGGGAAAGCTATCGCTGGGGGAGGGCAGTTCATACTGGCTGGGATTTGTGGAAGAACACTGAGCTTTGGAATTTGCACCGGAAGTCCTGGAATCTCCTTGGAAACCTCTGGAAAGGGTTGGGTCTCAAATTTCCCATCTGTCCTTGAAAGATTATCCTTGTTTTCTACCCATCAGGATCACCATCGTTACTGTTTATTAAATTCTTATTGGCTTTACATTACTTTGCCGTCCCGTCTGGATACGCTAAAGGACAATTGCTCAGACACCATCTGAGATTGTGTTGGAAGTGAAACAACACCTCAAATCAAATGGAAAGGGTGTGCTTAAGGCAAATAACCGTACAACCTCTAATACTTTTGTATTGCTGAGGAGTTTTCAAAGTATCTTCTCATGCATTATCTCATTCGATCTCACAGCAACTCTGGAAGGCAGGTATGACGTTCAGTGATTTTCCTCAAGTCACCAAGTGACAAAGGCAAGGTGGAACTCGGGCTTCTGATGCTCAGTACGTTGTGTTTCCAGCATGCCTCAGCTACCCAGGCTAAGAGGCAGAATATAACAAACAAATTGTACGCTCAATAAATGGAGTTTGGGACACAAGGCAAGGAAAAGGCATGACAAGGGACAGAGTACTGGGGAAACAAAGGACAGTGAGATTTCACTGATCAAAATATAGTACATGCTTCGAACTCCCTTTTGGTAGAAATCTCATAAAATGGCTGGGTAGCCTGCAGGGAAGTTGATTCCACAACTTAAGAAAATCTCATCAGCTAATGTTTGTCATGATGTCTTTCATTTGAAAATGTGCTTTGCACATGTGAGTGCCTAATAAATGCTACTTGATAATGACAATGAGGACTGATGAACTGAGATCACCTTTGGCACTGAACTTGTCAGCTTTCACATGAGCTGCATGTGATGAGGCACCCTGCATCCCATTACCAGCTTGCTGAGCATTTGAGTCTGTAATAGTCACTTTTAGAACCCACTGTGGTGGGGGTACAAGGACTGGTAACACGAGGCCATATACACGCAATGCCAATCATCCCGATGAGAACTGAAAAATTCAGTCAATCATCTAGGGATCTATCCACATGACACCAAACATCTGGATCCCCGAGTGTTTCCAGTTTTCACCAGCTTGGTGCCATGTAGATGCTTACACTGACTCATAGAGGCCAGTAATGCTCCAAGATAAATAAACTTTTACATAGCATGGCACATTTGGGGCCACAAGAGTATATTCCATTCATTCCTTCGCTCAGTAAACACATTTGTAAGAGGGAGAACTGTGTGTCACCAATCACTGTTTTGGTACAAGGGACCAAACATATACAAAGTCCTCATGATCTAATTCAGGAAGACAGTGATTATAACGCACGGTAATAAAGTCTATCATAGAGACGTAAACAAAATGCCAAGAGACTGCAAAGCGGAAATGAGCTATCTCTGCCTAACAGAGCCTGAAAAGCTCCAAAGATGAGGTAGCATTTGAACCGGGCTTTATGACGCGTCAGCAGAGTAGGCGTGGGTGTTCCAGGTGAAAAAGAAAGTCAGGGAGTAGCATATAGGAAGACAAAGACATTCTTAAAAACACTTTTTAGAGAAAATGAGAAATTAGGAGGGGAGTAGAACTTGAGGTATATTGGCTATACCTTCTCGAGGTCCTGTGCGTTAGAGGACCAGGCTTCAGTCGGCCTCCACCTACACACCTTCCATGAACCAAGAAGTCCTTGGGAAAGAGAACGTACTCACTCAGAGCTCATACCCATGCCCTCCCCACCACCGTACCCTTATCCTCTGCAGACCACAGTCTGCTTTCCCAGGGTCAAAATGCCCCCGTCCAAATGGCCCCCAAACATACTGGAGGGCTTGCAAAGGCCTTTCCCCCAAATCCATCCTTCCAAGTGCAGACCGCGCGATTGATGAGAGCACCCACGGGCTGAGATGGAGCCAAAGAGGGTGAGCGTGTGGTCAGGCTTGGATGCATGAGCTAGAGTCCACGTGGTGTGTATGAGGTCCCTCACTCTGTGGCTGAAGCTGGATGTCGGCTGTAACCAGGGGCTGGGAGCAGCCACCCCACAAGCTTAAGAGTGGAACTCACAAGAGTCCAGGAAATCTAGTTTAGAAGGTAGCCTGCCAGAGTGTTGTAAGGGCAGGATACTCAACGTGGGATAGTACAGCATGTATTATTTAACAGTCGGTTACCTTGTTTTATAACTTTTAAATATCTAAATGCCTGTTCTATGAGCTTCCACTGATAGCCTTGACCTGCATTTTATAAATTTTAGAGACAAGTCTGTATTTTGGGGAAACTGGTTAGAGAAAGAGCTGGAGAGAAAGGCTGGACCCAGACTGTGAAGGGTTTTACATGAAAGGCTTGGCATAGACTTTTCTAAAAACAGATTTGTGAGATGTCAAATGGCTCAAACTTCCCTCTTTCATATCTTCTCCAACTGCTCCTGCTCTCAGAGATGCCTTTCTTTTCCAAGCTACTATTATGATGATTGGCCACAACATAGAGGTTAGCTCTTAATTAGACTATCGAATTGATTAATGAATATCATCTTAACTCCCCTACCTGACTATTAGCTCTAATGTAAGATAATAAATGTCTAACATTTCTTTTTTATCTTCCATGGATGTCTTGCATAATTTTAGGGTGGTGGTTTTTCTAGCAACTACTTAAGGATTCATTGCACAAAGTTGTTGACGAAAAGCAAATTTCAGGGTCACAACTGAGCCATGTTCTGATGCCAACCTTTTCACATTCCTCTATCCTTTTGGGACTGGCTATACAACTTGCAGCACCCAGTGGAAAATGAGAGTGTGGGGCCTCTTGTTCAAAAATGAAGAATCCCAGGAAGGAGATAGGGCCAAGCCTGGGGTCCTTCCGAGCATGGGGTCCTGCATGATGGCACAGGTATGCTTCCTTTTCCTCACTTAAGACAAGATGCCTTTCCAACCGGCTTTGTTAGTCAACTCAGTGGAAATGGTCTTTATAACTCTTTCCCAAAGTGTGGTTCAGTGGTAGACAATCTGATTTTAGATGGTGCACAGATGGACATTTGTTTAGTGTAATGGTTATGTACCAATGTGTTATGATATATGTAATAGTTATGCAAATAGGCTTTAGGGAAATACAATTTGCACATCAATCAATAACTTCATGTTTATTATTGTTTGGGACAAGGCTAAGTTAAAAAAATGGATTGAATTAAAGAAAAATATTAAGTAAATAAGAGTACGGATGGTATGCAGATGTTGTAGAAAGCATAAGATGATATTTACATGATGGAAGTTTGGAAGCCGTGCAAAACTGAATGGTTAAGGTGTCCTAACGCCCTTATCTATTTGGGTAGCATTCTTGGGCCACTTCTGACCTTTGATTTTTTGTCGGGGCAGATCCCTTTTTTGTGTTTTCCTACTTGTCTGGTACAAGGTTTTCCAGTTTTGAAAAAGAAAGTCCACTGAATCTGGAGTCTGGTAGTCCCCAGAAATCCCAGGATCCCACAGTCCGTGATGGACCCCTTCACCCTACCCTTTCCTGACCCTATTTTGCAGATGGAGAAGACTCTTTCTTTACTAGGGGCAGAAAATGGAACCACAAAGCTCTTTCTACCAATTTCGAGTCGACTTCCCACCCAAGCTTTTGCTCTTCCCAGTTTTAGACCTGTGCATGCAAAATTTTAGCAAAGATCATTCGAGACAACTGCCCGAATTTATACCCTTTATTTAATTAAAATACTTTTGTTTTTTCAATTTTTTTTGAACGTTTATTCATTCTTGAGAGACAGAGCATGAGTGGGGATGGGGTGGAGAGAGACAGAGGGAGACACAGAATCCGAAGCAGCTCCAGGCTCTGAGCTGTCAGCACAGAGCCCGACGTAGGGCTCGAACCACAAACTGTGAGATCATGACCTGAGCCGAAGTCGGACGCTCAACCGACTGAGCCACCCGGGCGCCCCAAATTAGAATACTTTTAAAAGTACAAAATGAAGTTCCTAATCTTATTTGATCTTATCAACCTTCCAGGAAAGTGTTAGTATATCCGTATTGCCAAGTGGCTTGCCCCGGATTGCCCGGAGGGCGAGTCTCTGTAGGAAAGCTTGTACATAGCTCTTCCAGTTTCCAAATGTGTAATATTTCCACCATCCTTTACTGGGGCACTTAACACCAGAGCTCCAGGATTCCGTTCTAGAATGAGATTTCTTCCTAAATTTATCCAAGGCCAGTGTTCTACATTCCCAACAGCTATTAATCTTAGGGACTTGGGAACAAGAAATCCGAATTCCTAGGAATTTCCGAAGTCATAAGGTATTCTTAAAATACTTCCAACGTTCTTTATCCTCTGTACTCATCATGGACGTCTAAAAAGTGCTTGTTTAATAAATATATTTACTATTGCTGATGAATTTATCAATGTTGATTGTTAACAAGTAAGAGATATTAAGTTTGGTTGTACCAGCAAGAACTATGATCCACAGCAGATATTCAAACAGTAGAGAACATTATTGGGTACTCTTTAAATGAAGTAACATTTGGCTTTTCAAAACAGGATAACGGCAGTACATAGAATCGCATGTCAGTATTATCAGCTGAAGGACTCATTTCACCTCCCCAACTTGTTATTTCTAGAAACGCTATTCCAAGAATTTGTATCAAACATTCCACGTGATTAGACTTACTGATATTTGTTTTATTTACAGGAACGACTCTGTTCGCAGCACAGGGACTGTGGTCCGACCACAAGCAAGGCTGATCAGACTGTGATCTCTCCTGCGTGTTGCCGCCCTCCCAGTGAAGATGCTGCCTTTGCACTTGCCCTCCACACGTCCCGCTTCCCGAGATTCTTTGGACTCAGCAACGTCTCTGCGTTGCTGATCAAGTTTAAATCTCTCAGGAGATAATACATTTCTCGCCATTTTCTTGATTTCTCAGCCTATTTTCCTTGGGATTCATTTAGAAAAGACGATAAAGGTAAAAGATACGCTGGAAGAAATTTCCAAATGAAACACTACCTGTGCCGGGCAGGGATCCAGGATCGCAAGCGTCTGGGCGGAGCCCTTAGGTCAAATTATTTGTGTTCTGAGAAAGAGAAGGGCAACAATTAAGTAAGGTTTTTAAAAGCACTTCCTGTTTTTAAGTAAAGAATGCTTTAAGCCTCATATTAGGTAATAAGTGTTCTACATGGACTTAAAATCCAGTCTTCCCAGGAAGAACTATTATTTAGGAGTTAATTGCTGTTGTTTGTTCAGTCTTTCTGTGGCCGTCAGATTATTGCTGAGTGGGGGCCTCGTAAACAAGAAGCTTCCTAGCCTGTCCTCTCCAGACCAAATGGACATGTGTTTCCCATTTCAACATTTCATTGCCCCAACTGAAAACAAATCAGCTGTGTCTTTGGGATCTGAAGGGGAGAAGGTTGGGATTTATTCCTGGACAAGCCTGAGGAAAACATTACCCTAATGGATGAAATATGTTTGTACTAAAGACTTCTTAGAAGTGTTGAACTGATCTTTCCCAACTCGATCTCCTTTTCTTTGAAAAGAGAGAAAATGCAAGAAAGTCCTTCGGCGCTCTCCTAGAGCTTTGTCCTCAAAGGAGGAGTAATGGATGCAACTTGCTTTGGTTTCGGTAAGCATCAGAAGGAGTGGCCACTGTCTTTGGAGATTATTCACGCACCTTTGACAATGTGGCCCAGAAGTCCCATTCTCTGTTGGCCATACACAGCAATAGAAACCCACTTCCTGTTTTCTAAAGCCAAATTCCTCCTTTGGTTCAGTTTTTCCCAAGAAGGCTCTCCCTGATTTCTCAATACTCAATGTGGTCAGCAAGAAAATTGGTGCTGGAAAAAATATTTGACTTTCTGTGTAGAAAATAACGGTCTCCTAAGACTGCAAGCCCACTGTGGAGGAATTTTGGCTTATTTTATGTTTTGTACCCTGATGGAGCACAGGAAATAGGAAAACAGATTATTTTCCTTGGAAAACCCTGAGTGTGTTTGGTTTAGCAATTGGACAATTTTTAAGAGTTCAAACTGGCCAGCACAACGTGGAGCCACTCTCAAAACGGCGTGTCAGGGTCTGAAGCATAATTAGGAAAATTCATCAACACTAACGGCTTTATTCTGAAATCTATGCGATAGGACTGCCCGGCCAGCACAATATGTGGGTATTTTTCTTTTCCGGGTTTCATTTTGCCATAAAAGGCTTGGAAACGCAAAGAAACTGGAGAGATGGCGTGCCCCACAGGGTCCCCAAGGACCCGCTAGCTAACCAGAAGCTGGCACCTTGCTTGTTTCAGTGCTAGGCCACTCAAGCAGTGAAAGTATGTCAGAGTGGTATAAAAAGTCAATTTAAAATTATCCTGGGGCACCTGACTTTGGCTCAGGTCATCATCTCACAGTTCGTGGGTTTGAGCCCCGCGTCGGGCTCTGTGCTGACAGCTCGGAGCCTGGAGCTTGTTTCAGATTCTGTCTCTCCCTCTCTCTCTGCCCTTCTGTTCACGCTCTGTCTCTGTGTCAAAAATAAATAAACACTAAAAAATTTTTTTAAATAAAAAAATAAATTATCCTCATATAGATACCCAAATCAAACTGAAAATGAATTGTAGAAGTCACTCACAACAAGAAACCTCACTCAAGCTGGTAAGCCTCCATCTGGAGATAGCATGAGGGAACTCTTCTTATTTTAGGCAAGAACAAACCTAGGCTCCCAGAACCAACCTGATTGTCTCTTAGCAGAGACAATTTGAGCAGAATCATCAGGGGTCAGTCTGTGGTTTGCCCTAGATTACCTTCTGGCTTTCCTATTCCGTCGTATGATGTCTTTCTTTTTGAGTTTTAATTTTTTTATTTTTTTAAAAATGTTTTGTTTATTTTTGAGACAGAGAGAGACAGAGCATGAGCAGGGGAGGGGAAGAGAGAGAGGGAGACACAGAATCTGAAGCAGGCTCCAGGCTCCGAGCTGTCAGCACAGAGCCCAACGTGGGGCTTGAACCCATGAACTGTAGATCATGACCTGAGCCGAAGTTGGATGCTCAACCAACTGAGCCACCCAGGCGCCCCTTGAGTTTTAATTTTTTAAAGTGAGACCGTAGGTTTTCCTTACAATCATCATTCTGTAATGCAAAACGAGAGTTTACGTGGCAAGATGATTCGCATTCGTGTGAAATGTAAGCATATTATCTCATGCTGAAAATCAGATTCAGTTTGTATTTGGTACCAGCATGGTTGCCTTCCAATAGTAGATGGTGCCTAAATTTCAGGAAATTTCAAGGTACGCATACAGATATATTAATCATCAAGAGAAGTATAAATACAAGAATAAGTAATAAGGATTATAATAATGGTTATCATTGCTTATTTGCAGATCCTAGTTCTTGAGGCATTGAGGACAATTCTGAACATATATTCTCAGAAGTGATAGTGGGAACTTTGTTTTGGGTCTGGATGTTCCATCAGTTGATCAACACACACCATGAATTTAACCACTACTTTGCAGCTCAAGCCATTGATCAACAACGGTTCCTAGATCTCACTTCCTACAAGTCAAACTCTTCACCACAGGGTCGTTCCAGGAGCTTCTGTTTCTGCTACTACATACTTTATTGGTGTCTCTAACTTTTTCTTAGAGTTCTACAGTCAGGCTATTTTTAAATCAACTTTATTGAGGCCATAGTTTACATACAAGAAAATATACTTAGTTTATGCATGTGGTTTGAAGAGCTTCAACAAACGTGTGTAGTCATGTAACTATCATCCCAGTCAAGATAGAACAGTGCAATCACCTCAGAAAAGATCCCTTGTAATGTTTGCACTCAATCCTCCCAGTTCCAGCTCCAGGCAACCTACTGAATTTATACTCCTCCAGATTGGATTTGTCTTTTCTAGAGTCTCACGTAATGGAAGCAAACATAGACACTCTTTTATCTGTATCTTCTTGCAGTCAACATGTTTTTGAGATTCATTCATGTTGTAGCATGAATCAGTAGTCTGGCCTTCTCCCTGCCAAGTAATATTTGATTGTGTATATATATATATACCACACGTATGTTTATTCATTCACCTGTTCTGGGCATGTAGGTGGTTTCCATTGGGGCTATTATGAATCAAATGGCTATAAACAGTTGGGTATAAGTTTTTACATAGCTAAATGTTTTCATTTCTCTTGGATGAAAGCCTAGGAGTGGAATTTCTTGGTCACATGGTACTGTATTTTCAGCTTGATAAGAAACTAACACAATGTTCTACAAAATGATTATATCATTTTTCATGTCCACCAGCAATGTATAAGATTTCCAGTTGCCCTACAACCCCACCAACAGTTGGTATTGACAATCTCTTTCGTTGTAGCCATTCTAGGGGGTAGGTAGTGGAAACCACACCAGTGAAAGACATTGCTTTACATAGATTTTGTTCCTTTGGAACTAGAAGTCCACTAACCAGTTATCTAAAATATATAAACAATGAGGACCATTTTGAAATGAATTCTGTGCTTCAAGTCCATGAGCTATTCTTTCAAGTTTTGGGTCATTTAAGATTTTGACAAGCTTACATTTTTTTTTACCTTCGTACAAGTAACCGATTAAACGATTAAGCAAAAATGGACCTAGTCCCAAGTTCTGAGATAAGCTAATAAAGACAGATAACCTTTGGATATGGTTTCTCAGCCAGTCAAAAATCATATGCAATTGCACTCTGTCATTATCTATCTCATTTTTCTCTGTTGGTTGTTGTTGTTGTTGTTGACAAATGAGAAACTTACTAAAAAAATCCTCTTGGGCATCTTCAACTTTGTAGCTACCAGTCTGAGGACAAAGCCATCAAGTAAAAGAGTACGGAATCCCTACCATACTAAGTTTCTTAATTTGGGGGCACCTGGGTGGCTAAGTCGGTTAAACATACAGCTCTTGATTCAGTTCTGGTCCTGATCCCATGGTTTGTGGGTTCAAGCCTTGCATTGGGCTCTGTGCTGACAGCACAGAGCCTGCTTGAGATTCTCTCTCTCTCTGTCTCTCAAAATAAATAAACTGTAAAGATCTTTAAAAAAAGCTTTCTTAATTTTTAAAAGGTCTTCAAAAAGGAAAGTGACAAGTACTTTAGAATATCCTAACCTACCAGTTTACTAATCCTGACCATTTAAAAGAGCATAATCAACACATCCTATCCTCTTGTGGTCATATTCACTTTTATCTTTTTCTAGAAAAGCATCCATTCACTAGTTTTCTGGGAAACAAATAAAACAAGACAATAAATTTTAGCAGGGGGCTTGGATTGACCTAAAGACCAAATGCAAACATTACTTCAATAAATCAAGCTGGATTCGCTTTTTAAAAGGATCCTTAAGGAAGTTAGTACTGTTAGAATACACAGCACATTTTCCAAGAAAAATGGAAGGGCACATTTCCACACCATAGTATCCCGTACAGTTACGGATGATAACATCTCAGTAAGTGAGGGTCACACCAGCCTTCAGGAAACCTAGCTGCTTTGCTTCCTTGGTCCTATATAAGCCAAAGCAGGCCTGAGCATAGACTAGACTGAACATATGCCTGAGATTATCAAACTGATTATTATACAATGTCCTATATTATTATTAGGTACAGTTCCACATAGTACATTCAGAAATCTCCCTCAGCCTCCATAGGTCACCATGAGTTCAGTCCAGGTATGTTCCAAAACTCAATAGAGTGGGATAAAGACACGGGTCAATTACTGTGATGTCTCCAACAGCCAGACCAGCATCATCAGAGACTGCCTGTAGGGCTTCTTCCCTACACACACACAGGGAGAATATCTGTTATCTCCCTTCCTTAAAACTTTGTGATATCTTCCTGGACATATGCTTCTGGAATACCTTCTGCTGTCTATGACTTTCAGATATGGCCTATCATGTTTTCCCATCATATTTCTTTAGTTAATGATAGGATGTTTAACCAATTTATAATGAAAAGGTGGTCTGTATACTGAGTTCTTTGATATTTAAAAATTATTTTATATTGTCAATATTCATAAAAATCAAGCTCATTAGTTGTCTTGTTCAGCTCTTCTGTATGCTTCCTAATTTTTAATCTGCTTTATCATTGGCTGAGAAAAGTACGTTAGAATTTCCAACTGTGATTGTGGATTTTTAAATTTTTTTGTAATGCTGTCATTTTATGTTCTATAAATTTTAAGGTTATGTCATTAAATGTTTAGTGTTCTTTCAAATTGTTACAGCATGGTGTTGAATTGTTCTTTTTGTCATTATGTAATGATGCTCCCTATCCCTAATGGTGCTTTGCCTTGACGTCTATGTTATCTCTCATTCATATGGAAAGACTAGGTTTCTTTGGTCTAATACTCATCTGATTTATATTCTCTTCAAAATCCCATCCTTGTGTTTTATGCATCTCCTGTCAATAGCATATACTCGCAGGCTATTTAATGCCATCTGACCACCAGCAATTTATTTCATATTGGCGTGAGATGGGGGAAAGAGGTGTATTCTTTCCTTGGGAGGATGGGGACTGAGTTAGGTACCCAGTGAGAGAGACTGCAGGGTGTGTGGGAGCCAGCCCCAGACTTCAGTTTTTTGAGGCTGAAAGGACATATCACAATCATTCCCAGGCCCCCATGGTGACTGCTTTTTCCCTCACTGACCCAAAAACAGTTAACTCCAAGAAGACTCTCTGAAAACTTGCTTGGAGCCAGGAAGGCAGAGGTTGGGAGTGAGGAGAAAGAGGGAGGGCCATCCAGGCTGAGGGCAGTTCTCTAGCAGGCTGGCATCTGACACTCCATCCCTGAGGAGAAGGGACATCGCACAGACAAGAACACTAGGGAGACAGAACTGAACTAAAACACTTACAGGGCCTTGTCTTCCCTCAGAAGTGATCTCTGTGCTCTAGGGCTTTGTGTCTGAGCTCTTCTGTGTCACTAAAGAGAAAAAAGGAATTCATTGAAACTCTGTAGTCACTGTTCTGTAGAATTGCCATTGGGGTAGGGAGAGGGCTTCTCAACTTCTGAGCGCCATTTTGGTATCCCAGGCAAAACACACACACACACACACACACACACACACACACACTCAATTTTTAAAAAGTTTTTATTTAAATTGCAGTTAGTTAACATACAGTGTAACATTTCAGGTGTACAATATAATAGTTTCAGGTGTGCAATAGACTGATTCAACTCTTGCATACAACATCCAGTGCTCAGCATAGCAAGTGCCCTCTTTAATCCCCATCGCCCATTTAACCCATCCCCCCACCCCCCCACCCCCCTCTGGTAACCATCAGTTTGTTCTCTATGGTTAGGAGCCTGTTTCTTGGTTTGCCTCCTTCTTTCTTTGCTCATTTGTTTTGTTTCTTAAATTCCACATATGAGTGAAATCGTATGGTATTTGTCTTTCTCTGACTGACTTACCTCACTTAGCATAATACTCTCTAGCTCTATCAATGTCCCTGCAAATGGCAAGATTTCATTCTTTCTCATGGCTGAGTAGTATTCCGTTATATATATATATATATATATATACACACACACACATATATATAAATAATAAGCAAGTATATATATGTATATATGTATATGAATATATATAATATAATATATATAATATGATATATTACATATATTATATATAATAAGCAAGTACATATGTATATGTGTATATGAATATATAATATTATAATATATATTATATATTACATATTATATATATTATATATATATAATAAGCAAGTATATATATGTATATGTGTATATATACACCCATATAAATTTACACACACACATACATATACCACATCTTCTCCATCAATTCATCACCTGAAGGACACCACTTGGGCTGTTTCCATAATTTGACTATTGTAGACAACATTGCTATAAACATCAGGGTACATAGGGTACCTGTATCCCTTTGAGTTAGTATTTTTGTATTCTTTGAGTGCGATTGCTGGATCATAGGGTAGTTTTATTTCTAACTTTTTGAGGAACCTCCATACTATTTTCCACAGTGGCTGCACCACTTTGCATTACCATCAACAGTGCGAGAGGGTTCTCCTTTCTCCACATCCTCACCAACACCTGTTATTCCTTGTGTTGTTGATTTCAGCCATCCTGACAGGTATGAAGTGATATCTCATTATAGTTTTGATTTGCATTTCCCTAATGATCAGTGATGTTGAGTGCATTTCATGTGTCTGTCTGGATGTCTTCTTTGGAGAAATGTCTGCTCATGTCCTCTGTCCATTTTTAATTGGATTGTTCATTTTTGGGGTGTTGGGTTGTGTAAATTCTTTATAGATTTTGGATACTAACCCTTCATCAAATATGTCATTTGCAAATATCTCCTCCCATTCTGAAAGCTGATTGTTTCCTTTGCTCTGCAGAAGCTTTTTATTTTGATATAGTCTCAATAGTTTAATTTTGATTTTGTTTCTTTTGCCTCAGGAGACATGTCTAGAAAGAAGTCAATGTCAAAGAAGTTACTGCCTGTAAAAACACCTCAATTTTAAGAGTAGCGAGGCAACAGGAAAATCATCTTGTGTATACTTGTGGGAAGAACAGTGAGGTCGCCCACATTCTATGCAATATGTTCCCTCTTTTCCTTTCTACATTTTTCCTCCTCCTCTTGCTGCCACACTTCCCTCATCTTTAAATTCCTTCTGCTTTCATGCCACACAGAGAGCCTGGGCCTCCTGACCTTTTCAGGACTCTTTTTGCTGTTTCTGAGTTGCCCCTCGATAACATAGAAGGGAAAGGAAATCCACAAGGGGATTCCAGTAGGATGTTAATGCTTTATGTATGTTGTCTTAGTTTATGAGGTAGGTATCATTGTACAAAAGAAGAAAAAAGACAACTTTTTCTTGTCTTGGGGATAAGCAACTTCCCAAGATCACACTGCAAATAAGTAACCAGGCAGGGACCGGAAACAAGGTCTGTGTTTGTCTCATTACATCCCGTTATGCCCTCAAATTCCCCTCTGTAGAGTTCTCCTCAATGTTTGCAATTCTGCAACAGGATTCTCAGACCCTACACACATACGTCTCTTTTGCCCCCATTCCACGTATCAAAACTATGTCCTATTCTTTCAAGATCATGCAGGAATGATGATGGCTAATAATAACTTCAAGGTATGGGTCACCTGATAGAGACCAGATAATGGATCCTGGAAACTCATATTCTGAAAGCACAAATTTAGGTACAATAGTAAACTGAGGGAGATGTTTTTGGCAGAAATCTTTCAGAGCCATTGACTCTTCAATGCCTAGAAGTTTGGGTGAGTTAAGATATATGCAAGGGTTTGTTTTTTTTTTTGTCTTCTAAAAAATATAACATTCTTCCTCCCCACTTGGCTACAGCAAAGTCTAGAATTACACAAACACACCCACCTCAGTCTCCCATCTTCCCTTGCCAAGGCGGTAAGATATACATGCCCATTCTTTTCTCTCCACATTTAACAAATTTTGAAACATGATATGCACAGAAAAGTACAGAGATCAACATCACGAACATGTTGTACTTACCACACAGCTTTTGTTGAACTTTAAGACTTGTCATATTGGCTTCTCATATTTTTTATAAGATATTTCAGATGTGTTTGAAGGACCCAGTGTATCTCTCTACCTCCTTACTCAGAAATTGCTTTTCTGAAATTATTATTCTGAAATTGTTTTTCACTCTTACGCATCTTTTTACATTTTTGCCACATACATTTGTGTTTACAAACAATGCATGATTTTAGTGTGCATTTTTAAGCCTCATGGAAATACGGTCATACAGCTCTCTGCAACTTATTTTTCCCCCTCAGCGTTATGTTTCTGAGAAGGGTCCAAGTGGATATGTGTAGCCATGGTTCATTCATTTTTTATTTCTGAATAGTATTTCATTATATGAACATATCACAGTGTATTTATTCTCCCGTTGATGGACATTTCATTTGTTTCCAAAATTTTGTTATGACAAGCCATTCTGCAATGAACATTTTCGTTCACGTCTTCCTGTACACATGGGTGACTTTCTCTAGCTGTCTGTTTTTGCCAGCCTTGATTTACCTCTTCTTAACTGAGTGACACTAAGCAAATAAATAATATGACTCTAAGAAGTAGTTTTCAGATGCCTTCAATTTGTAGATGACCTGGCTATCTTCCTTTCAGGAATGCTCCTTTTTTATAACTAGAATAACATTTTCTAGGAAGTCCAGAGCGTCAGGCGTTAATTTATTGACAGTGTTAACAGTGTTATTTCATGTATTCATTTACTATTGCATCCAATTACTTTATTAGGGGTAATCCAAAAGGCACAAGATGCTATATAACTATATAATATTTATATATGTAATATTATATATTATATATATTATATATTATTATATATATAATAATATATTATAATATATAATATTATATTATATAATATTTAAATGTCCAGGGTGGGAGAATTAGAGTGTGTGGTCATTGAGAGCCATGTCTATGAGTTACAACAAGCATCTTGAAATGCAGGTAGTATGGGAGAAAGGAAGGAAAGAAGGATGAAAGGAAGGAGGGAAGAAGGGAAGGAAGCACGGAAGGAAGGAAGGAAGGAAGGAAGGAAGGAAGGAAGGAAGGAAGAAGGGATGGGCTGAAGGAAGGAAGGGAGGGAGGGAGGGGGAGAGGAAGGAAGGAAACAAAGGAGAGTAAGAGAGAAGAGAGAGGAAGGAGGTGTATTAGTTAGGTTGGGCTAGGTTGCGGTAACAAATAGACCTGGTTGTAGAATGATTAAACATGATAGAACTTTATTTTTCTGTCATATGACACGCCAAGATGGTTTCTGGTCAGCAAGGTTGCAGCTCTGTTTCCTGCAGTCACTTTTCAGGATCCCAGGTTCTGCTGCTTTACCATCTTTAAAACATGGCTTCCGAGGTTGAAGTCCCCTGGGGGCCAAATGCTGCGGTAGTGCCTAGAACTAGAGATGGGGACAAGAGGAGATGTGTTGGTGCCCGATACAGGCAGACACCCTGGTCCAGATGCACAGTACGCCTCCACCTGCAGGATACAGTGACTGGATCATGGCTGTGCACAGAACAATTCAGGACCCTAGAATCCACCCTCAGGATTTTTGTAACAGGAGCTTGTTTCTCTGATCTTTTCTCCAAAGTGAAATGGACGATGGTAGCCTGCTACGTGGAGAAAACTTGCCTGCGGAGATGGGAGGCAGACAGAGAGGTCTGACGATGTCAAGTCTCAGTTCTAGCGCCCGAGGTTCTCAGAGCTACCCTAGTTCCTATAGTTCCCTCCTTTTGTTCTTTGACCACCCCTACCCATCTAACAAGTCCCCTAATGAAACCATCTCAGCCTAATCAGAGTTGAGTTTCTGCCACTTGCAACTGAAAGGTGCTTGACAATATAGAAACTGATAAGTAAGTGGAGCATTATCTGTTACAGGCCTTGAAATCTAGAAGCAGATGACCAGAGGCACTTCATGGAACAGGGAGGATCTCTACCCAATCCCAAATCTCCCAGACTCCCAAGGGTCAGACAATAGTAAACTCGTTTTTCAAGCAGAGTCGGGAGGTTTGAGACACGGTGGAAGATATAAGGGCTTAGAAGCATAGGGCAGAGAAATGACTGCAAGTGTTCTTTCTCGGTCCCTTCTCCCCATTAGCCTGAAACAATGTGTCAAGCTCCCCCCCACCCCCATTCACCACAAAGCATCATATATGGAGATGCTGCTAAGGATAAAGGGCTCAGGAACTGTCCAAAACTCTGCTGCCACCCTGTCTCAAGGGAGAGGACTAAAGAGGCTTTCAAACTGAGGTCTTGGGTGAGCAGAGCTCTGTCCTGTTTCTAAGAGGGAAAAACAAAGTGAGGCCAGAAGGGATTCACATTCAAGAATTACATCTCAACAAGAAATCTGGCAAGATTTCTGGGTTTCTGTTTCATGGAATCTCCAGAAAGTGACACAAAAGACAGAGCTTTAAAAAAGGTGTATGGCACCCATCCACTGGGGACACTAGAGCAGCGTCTGGGCCCCGGGGACAAATGAAAGTCCGCGTGTTCACGTCCATAAATTTGTTATAAATCGACCTAACAAACCGTTCAACAAATTCTGTTCTACCCTCCTATTTTAATGAACATGCTTTCGCAGTGACCCGGAAATCCAAGCTATACGTAGAATTCTCAAACTATTTGGAGTTCCTTTCCAGAACACGGCAGTGTGGGGACGCTCTGACTCTCGAAAGCCAGCCTGCGGCCTGTCCACTTCTCTTTTCCCATCCACCCACCCAGCACCAAAAGCAGACCTGCACATACAAAGGGGGCAACCGCATTACGCATACCCCAGATTCGTCTGCGCATCCTGACCCACACAAACATTGGTTCACAGGGGCCTGAAAATGGGCTCAGACGATTGAGCAGGGAATTCTCAATCCCGAGTGCCTGAAGGATGGTCTGCAATAAGGAGTGCAGGTTCCAGGTGGGCACGTCCAGTTGGCCCTGCAGACTCGTTGCCCAGGAGAGGGGCACAGTCAGAAGAGTGCTCATGGATGCCAGGACAAACTGTGCGGCTCTTGCCTGATCTAGGGACTTGGGCCTTCTTCCAGGATCTGGAATCTCAGGAGCTGCTTGGGCTCCAGCAATACTTTGGGTTCGGTGAGCAGCCCTAGGGGGCCTTAAATAAAATCCCTTGTAATTTGAACCGGGTGGTAGGTCTCTGCCACCTGCAGCTGAAAGAATCCTTATTAAAAAATTTTCAGTGCCAGCATGTCTCAAGCAAGGGGCCTATAAGCCGCTGTTTCTGGTTTTTCTGAAACGCTTATTCTTACCCTGACTTGTCAAAAGGCACCTTCTTCCTCCGGCACCGTAGTAAACTGTACTCTAGAAAATCATGCAGCCGATGGCCTTTCCTACATCCCCGGTTAAGCTGGTCTGCTCTACAGCATTTGAGCATATTGAACATTCCCTTCTCTTTGACAATTCCTCTTTTTTCAACTCTGGGATTACAAACAAGCTAATCTTCCCCTATTTCTCAAACAGCTCCTTGTAAATTGTCTTCCATAGCCTTCTCTCCAACTGTAGATGTTCTGCAAAGTATAAGCTTCCTCCCTGGGTTGAAACTACAGTTGGCCTTTGAATAACCTAAGGGTGAGGGGCGCCAATCCCCGGTACAATAAAAAATCCACGTATAACTTTTGACTCCCCCAGAACTTAACTACTAATAGCCTACTCTTGACCAGAAGCCTGACCAGTAACACAAAAAGCCTATTGACACAAATTTTGGATATGTATTATATGCTGTATCTTTACAATAAAGCCAGCTAGAGAAAGGAAAACGTTGTTAAGAAAGTCATAAGGAAGAATAAACACATTTACAACACTGGACTATCAAAAAATCCACGTATCAGCGGTCCCACGCAATTCAAACACGCGTTGTACAAGCGTCCACTAGACTTCCAAAGGCCATTTATCAGAAGCATGATTTGAGCACGGTGACGATGCTCTCTCTTCTCGAAGAACTCATTCGCTCTGGTACCTCATGGCGTCACCTCCTTAGAGATGAATCCCAAGGTTCCATCTCCACTCGTGACCTTGCCTTCAAGCCCTACTTGCATATCTTCACTTACTGGACACTGACATGTTGGTTCTCAAGTTCAGTCACACGCTTAAAACTGCAGTTATTGTCCTCTGTCACTGGGTCTGTCCTGTTTCTCTTGGGTTGTCAGGTTTTTTTTTCAACGTTTTTTAATTTTTTTTATTTTTTTTTATTTTTGGGACAGAGAGAGACAGAGCATGAACGGGGGAGGGGCAGAGAGAGAGGGAGACACAGAATCGGAAACAGGCTCCAGGCTCCGAGCCATCAGCCCAGAGCCTGACGCGGGGCTCGAACTCACGGACCGCGAGATCGTGACCTGGCTGAAGTCAGACGCTTAACCGACTGCGCCACCCAGGCGCCCCTTGGGTTGTCAGTTTTGTCCACCGAGGGATTCGTTTGTCCTGGTTCCCAGGTGTCAAACCAGTATCATCTAACCTCTCTTTCCTGCCACAAGATCCTATTGATTCTTTCTTTGTAAGACGTGTCCTATTCAACCTTTGCTTTTTGGCTCCACCCCCCGCCCCCCCCCAGCTGTTTTTCTTTTTTTTTTTTTTTTTTTTAATTTTTTTTAATGTTTATTTTTGAGAGAGAGAGAGAGAGAATGTGAGTGGGGGACGGGACAGAGAGAGAGGGAGACACAGAATCCGATGCAGGCTCCAGGCTCCGAGCTGTCAGCAAGAGCCCCATGTGGGGCTCGAGCCCATGAACCATGAGATCATGACCTGAGCTGAAGTCGGACGCTTAACCGACTGAGCCACCCAGGCGCCCCCCAGCTGTTTTTCTGCTTCTCGTTCCTGTTCTGCTCTGGAATAGCTTCATTCTTTGGCCACAATGATCCTGCTAAAGTTGTATTGTTTTGCATGACCTCCTTTTTTCTTTTTTTTTTTTTTTTCCTGATTGATAACTTCCAGTGGGTTTCTGTGGCCTGAGCAAAATTCCAAACGCCTCTGCCCTGACACACAATACTTTGCAAGATGAAGACTCGGTTTCAATCTCCAGCGTTTTCTTCCATTCAGCTTCACAACAAACCCTCCGTTCCATCTGGGCCCATCTTGCCATGGTCCCTGAACACAGATTCCTCCTTTCTGTGTCCCCGTCTTCATCCCATCTCTACTCCCGGGCTTGAAAGGCCAACAACATCTCCTCTCCTCTCAGCGCTCGCTGATGAAACAAGCCAGGTCCTCCGAGAAACCCTCAGCCACTGGAGCTCACTGTTTTGTTTTGTTTTTTCTCCCTCTCCTGGACTCCCGTCTACACTATTTGTTTGTTTGACACAGGCGCTTACCGTCTTGGACTGTTGCATACCTTGGTTCATGGTTAATTTGTATGAACACAGAACCCATGTCTCCCAATTTGGTTTTCTAGTTCCCTCCCAGGCCCATTCACCCAGCGCGAAACACGGTGAGCAGCTGCCTAAGAAGTTTTGCCCTGTTGCTTCTGTACTCTAAAATGAAAGTCTGTGCTTTGTATTTTGTCTGTTTTGTCATACGTCAGCTGGTATTGTGAGCGCTAAAGTGGGGGGTAAAAAATAAGTGAACTCCCATAAAAGTTCCACTTTACACGTACCCATTATACCAATAAAGGCCCCCTGTCCCTCCTACCATTGTCCTTGCTTTAGAGGAATAGATTCTTTTCCTTTTTGAGGAAACACTATCACACTCCAATAAAAGTTCTCTCCTACAAATCCCTCTTACCTTCACTCTTTCCTGCATGTAATCTTAGGTCCCAGCAGATCTATTTTTGAAATTCGAAGAGAAGACAATCAGCAGACTCAAATGTACGTAACAAAAGACGACACAGTAGTATCCTTCTTCTTTTTATTGAAAAGGAATCATTTCTATTCTAGCGCAAACAATGTATATTTTACATCATAAAGCAAGATATAATTTACATATTACATTTCTTATGAGATCTTTATACCCTAAGTGTCATTCCCTTTTTTTTATTCAATCACCTTCTCTGGTTAATTTTAACCTGCCAGGTATCCTACAAATCAGCATCTCGTTTGGGGAGGGATTGGGGACACAGATAGTTGGTACGCATTATCTGCACCTGGGTATAATGATGGCGAGGAACAGGGGTATGTATGCCTTGGGACTTTGTGGTCCCGAGACCCTCTCTTGAGACCTGGCTTGGGAGCCAAAAGGCTACTCCTCTAAATCAGATATCCAACTTCTACCTTAAAAAAAATCAATAATAAATGAACAATACTGAGTGCTTGTCCCATGTGTATACTTCTTGATCAGGTGCTTAAATAACAGATGCTTTCGTTATCAATGAAAGCTCCTATGGCTGATCTCGGATATTCTCGGATATTCTCAGACATCGTTAATCTCGGACATTCTCAGACATCGCTTCCCAGGCTCTAGTAGTAAAACTTCCCAGTTTCACAGAGCATTTGGGTTTGGGGTTTGGGGTTTTCTGTGCACCGCTGAAAATGGGTGTCAGGATGAAAGCTTCAAATGACTTTGTTTCACAGGACCTTCTATCCCTTTACACCCTCTTCGAAGACTCCCCCATCCAGCAACATCTTGTCGTGTGTGATTTCTGTTCCCTGCACTATCACCCAAACACACTTGTGGCTCTTCTCCCCAAAGTCCAAACTCCAAGAGTTCGCCAATGTCTCGGATTGTACTCGGATTTCACAAAGAATGTTTTAATCTGTTGGACCACACCGTTCCTTTGAATCTTGAGAATCCACAGCAGCTAGCGGGACAGAAGACTTCACCGAGGGACTCTTTAGGAAGCAAGGAATATGTGGTGTTCAGCCAGCCTGCATAAAACATCTGTTTAATAGTTATATTAAAAGAAGAGGGGATCAGTTGGTGAAAGCAAAATGCATAAGATGGGCTTCCTTCTCATTGTGAAAAGAAGTACAGAAGCAACATTCAAAATATGTTTTCAGATCGGTGGCTGTTTGGCTGAAAAAACTACCACCATTCACTCAAGGTGACAGGTGGAAGGGGTGGCAAACGTGTGAGGAAAGTGCATCTTAGTCCTTGCCTGTCATTCAGAGTTGGCATATTTGGCCAAAGCCAATCTAAAGCTTTTTAATTACTGACAACTAAGATTACTGGAACCAACCTGGTCAGGAATAAAAATAGGTCGAGAATATGTCTGTTCTGTGCATCTTACATTAGTCTTTGGTCAAGTGATGTGATTTTTGAGAGGTCTGGAAGTATAAACCTATTTCTCATTTCCAAATACGAGGCTGTTAAGTATTTAAGGCAAGGTAGCATTTCCTTGCTAGGAAACGAGGCTTCCAGGTACCATATCTTTCCATTAATGTTGTGTACTTTTGGCTACAAAGTGCTGCACAAAGAGAAAATACAGGAAAGAATGAAGGAGCAAACGAAAGGAGCCTCACAACACCCCTGTGAGGTAGGTAAGTATTGTTAAACCCATTTTTACAAAAAAGGTAAACTGAGGCACAGCACGGTGGTGTAGTTTGGTCTAGTCCACCTGACAAGTTACCAAAGCACAGCTGGAGACAAAAAGAAAGAAACAAAGACAGGTCAGTCCTGGCTCGCAGCCCTAGGCACTAAACTTTATTTCAAAATACTGTATTAGAAAAAGAATGGCCCACAGTGGCCTTTTCCATTTTTGGAACTTAAACAAGCCTTTAAGTATCCCATTTAAACATGGCCTTTCAGATTCCTGTCGAGTGGAGAGGCAGAAAAGTACATGGCTTTCCATCCTCTGAGCGTAATTCCCATGAGGTGTACCAGGATCTATCCCCATTCCACCGGAGCTCAGACTCCAAACTCGAGAACACTGTCAGAGCCTCAAATAGGTTCTGATTTATTTGAAGCCCAAATGTGAAAATGAGACCTGTTCTCAAACAGATGCCCTATCAGTTGCTCTGTGGCCTTGATGAGAATTGTGTGTAGAGAAAGAAAGGAAACAAGATCCCTAAAAACATCTCATCACTGTAGAGATAAGGACAGTGGTGACGGCGTGAAACTTGCTTTTTGTAGTGTTTGAGTTTGCAAACTCAAGCTTGCAAGAATATTTTATATATATATATATAAAATATATAAATATATACAGTATATATATATAAGTGTGCATCTGACTACCCTTAAGGCACTAAAGAGATGTAGGCCATGCCTTTCACAACTCAGTCTCTGTTTTCCTAGAGAAATTTCTCTCCCTCTCTCAAGTGAAATATATTTCTTTTAACAAATAGCCCGTGACAGCAAATCATTCAGAAACAACAAATATCTTTAACTTAATGTGGCTGACTGCTCGGATGGGGGTGAGGGACGGTGGTGATGGTGATATCGTCTACAGCTTAGAGCTTAAATCTATAGCTTATAGCAAGTAGAGCTTAGATCTACAGCTTAGAGCTTAGAACTAGCCAGACACAGCCAATCGCAGTGGATCTGACAAGCCAGTGGCCAGATGTGGTTAACAGTAGCTGATGGAAAAGCCGTACCGTGACCAACAGAGATGGAGACAATGAGAAAGGAAATCGTATCTGGCACAGATTCTGCAGAAAGACTTTGGCTTTCCAGAAGTTTCCAGAGCTTCTATACAGAGAACTGGGAAGAAGGAAAGGGTAAGGCACTGAAGTTCAAACAGGTCACTGAGGAGACTATAGATAATGATTCTGAATATATATACGGTTTCTTTGGCTGCTGTAGGTTTTTTTTTTTTTAAACCCATACAATCATGGGGGTGGGTGGGCTGAACCTAACTGAAGAAGCTTGGAGTATATTAAAGCAAAGCGCATGAATAGAAGGAAAAACAAAATCAACACACACAGAAACAAGTGGTGGTGGTATCCCAGAGGGAGGAGAAACATTGGTTAACTAATTTTCATTTTGCTCCTCTCCTGCTTTTCTCTGCCATGGTCCCAATATTTTAGTTCAGGTTTTTGGTTTGTTTGTTTTTATTGATTTTTTTTTTCCAGCAGATGAAGAAATGACAGAGCAGGATAGGTGTCTTATGGTTTTTGATTTCTTCTTAGGCCTGCTTAATTATTATTTTTTTTTCCTCAGTTGACTGTTGGCACCTGGTTCCTCTGTAAACTATATTCCTTGGCCTTCAGTCTCAGGTTGGCAATGCTGTTGGCCATGTTGATGCCCTGTGCAGGGCTATTGTTGGCACATGTGGCAGAGTAAGTGGCCATGGCGCTGTAGGGACAAAGGAGAGAGCAGGGAGAATAACAGGCATTAGTTTCACGAAGCTGCAAGTCTGTGCCCCAGATGGATGCAATTCTCAGCGCGGGGCAGGTGGGGGCAGGTGGGTCGGATGAATGACCTCTGAGGTCCCTTACTTACAGCCCCAGATCTCATTGGTCTAAGGCACTTGGGAAAGTGTTTGGAAGGGCAGGGGAGAGTGGGGAGAGTGAAACAGGGCAGGGAGAGGTATCTGCTGTGTTGGACACGGTGAGTAATCATTTATTTCTGGGGTGAGAGAAGAAAGCTGCTTATGTTGAATAGCAGGTGTTTCGTCAGCCGACCAATGGAAACAGTACTGAATCTCTCTTCCTGCTTACATCGCCAGCCTGGGGGAGCGGCGAGCCAGAGAAGCAGGCACTTGAAAAGGAACTAAAGGGCATTTTGTCCTCTTCGCTCTGAGTAGCGGCCTTTAATTCTAACACATTTTAGGTAATCAATGAATACCGTATTAAATAGTGTACTTGAGAACCAGTTCAGCAGCCCATTCTTGATTGGTGAGTGGCGCTAAGTATAGCCAAATCAAGAGCTTCTTATCCCGACTGGGCTTGATTTTATAGCTTCTTCTCAAAAGTACGTGAGAAGCTCACGATGTCTTCTGGGTCAGTTATTTGGGAAATGTTGAAATCCCCTAGATACACCAGCAGAGGCTCCAGCCGGTTTCAGGATCCCTGACCTCAGGGGTAACGATTTCCCTCTGTCCTTATTCTGGAGAAAAACCTGAAGTTGTTTCACATTGTCAGAGACTGTAATAAAAAACCTAGAAATACAACTAGACAGAAATGTGCACTTGGGTTTTTTGTTTGTTTGTTTGTTTGTTTTTTCTAATTGCATCCATGAATTTCTTTTAAAGGAAAAAGCAGTGCTTTCTTAGCCTTGAATGTAAATTATTCATTACTGTGTACTAAACAGTTAAAAGGGAGCTCATGTTAATTAAACGAAAATGTTTCTAGTTGTTTCTAAGATTAGCAAAATCCTTTTCAACTGAGGCCTGAAATGAGATAGACTTATAAATGGAATGACATGTGCTTTGCTGTTGCCTGCATTCCAGCGCAATTTTATCGGCCACACAGGAGTTTGTGGCTCTGGGGATCAAGTGACAGACCAGAAAGAGAGAAAAAGTAAAGCTACTCTACAAATAGAAAGACCGTATCATGAATACTCATCTGGGAGACCGTATAGTCAAGACTTATAGTCAAGACTCACAATAGCCTATTTCAGTTACTAGCAATTAACCCAGGAAAATTAGGTTAATGAAATGTAATTAGTCCCAGATCACTAGGTTTTTCCAGAAATGCACATCCTTAACTTAAAATCCTTACAGCACTGGTGTGTGTGTGTGTGTGTGTGTGTGTGTGTGTGTCTTATAACTGAGAAATAGCTACTATAATTAAACTGATTCCTGCTCAGTGTCATTGATCAAGCAAGGGCTGATGATTGCATATTCTTGATCCATTAAAAATATCTTTTCATAGTTAAAAAATGAACAAATATCAGTGCAGGTTAGACCTACTCGACAGACCATCACTCTACCACTGTCTACCGAATGAGGCAGAAGGGACCCCAGTTAAGGTAGTTTTCACTTAGGAGTGAGATAAATGATCAGAATAACCTGTTAAAATGGGGCAAGGTTTTTTTAGTAATATCCCCAAAGTTCTCATTTGTTTTCGAAACCCATACACATATCATTCAATTCCTATATGAATTACGTGCTTCCATTCAAAACCCTACCAGAAATCTAAGCAAACCTGTAAATCTTACACTCAAGAAATTGCTAGGATATACTGAAATCTAAGATTTCAGTGAAATCAAAGATGTAAATAGTGAAGAAAAGAGAATTGAATTTGGGAAATGTTCCTAAGTTATAGATTATAAAGTGAACCAAATCAACCGGGTTTCTGTGAGAGAAGTCCTAAAGACAGTTCTAAGTACCATTTAACATGTGCAGGAGAGAAGCTGAAATGGTGAGTTATCTGTATTATTTGTTAAACACTGAGAGTCAAAATGAAAGACTTCTGAAAACAGAAGGCTAAAACTTTATGAGACGACATAAAGAAAAACCTTCCCTGATGGTAAATTGTAGAATGTCATAGAGTATTGCATTTTTAAGCACTTGACCTAATTTTCCAAGGAGTCTGTTTTCCAGCCTTTGAGATTCTAGACAAGCAAAGTCCTATTTAATAGAGATTCCCTCCTTTTTTGATGGTCAAAGGTGTGGTCCATTTTCCTTAGCAGACAAAGGGAACTGGAACCTTGGGGGATTATTTTCATTAACTGAAGACGCTACTACTGTTTTCTAGAAATGTCTACTAGAGTTGTGACTTCAGTTTCATCTACTATAGAGTCATTGTTGCCATTCTTGCATCATAGTTTACTAACTTCATCTGACAGTCTGGTTTGAAGACTTCATATGGTGACACATCTCTTAGAAATACCGAGATTCTCTAATGCGGGCCAGATATTAACATCCCAAATGAGATGAATGTTGGTCCACTTTCCATCTCAAAACCAAATCAATGCAAATTAGACTTGTATGTCGCACTGGTCACACTGGAAATTGGATTTGCGCTGGGACATTTTCCCTTAAATGGCAGCCCGAGCTGCTAGAGTTGAGTAAGTACCCCTGTCCGACTATACTGTGGTGCCATTCTAAGGACAGCACTGTATTAGCGATACTCTGACGATGCCTTGTAGGTAGCCCTCAAGTTAGTGGGGCTTGAAGACAAAAAAAGCAGCTGATATTAACGAGTTTTGCCATTCCCTAGGAGCTTAATAAATGATAACATTTGCACTTGATAAATGTCTAGGAAAATTATTAACTCTCAAAAATGGATTCAACGTACTCCAGCACCTTCCATAACCCTAAGAAATAGGACAAAAGAACAGAGGCAGTCTTACTTCATGGCCTCTAAACCAATGTTTAGAATATATAATCCTGCAAGTAGAGACCATAGGGAGATTTTGTGCACATACTAAAGAATTACAAGTCCGTGTTCCCTCCGGTAGTTTGACATGGGTCTCGTTTCTCAACTTGCACTGAGAGAGCCATAGAGGCAAGCAGAGAACAGTCCTTTGACACCCCGGTGGCAAGCAAGACTTGTGACAGGTCAGAGAAGACAGAATTAGTGAGTGGGTACTCTAGAGCAGCTTAGTCATACTTTAAAAACAGCATGAAAAGTAAGCTGGGGAGGGACCCGCTTCCTAAAGTGACAACAGATGCAAGCGAGGCTTGAATGGCCGCCAAAGTGAAAGATTGTTTGTGACCACCTGTTTTCCATGTCATCAAAACGTATAAAGCTCTGTGTTAGGAAAAGGGAACCTTGAAACGTTTTCTCACAGGACGGAAACAAGTGAGGATAGTTAGCTATTTTCGACAGATTTTATAGGCACATTCCAAAGGTAAAATACCTGCTCGTTCCTATACAGGATCAAGCTTCCCGAGATTAGAAAGTGAGACAGAAACTAAGTGATTGGCATAGATAAAGCACATGACAACTCCAAGAGCCTCCTTAGCAACCCTGAGAGATCCTGCACATTGGTCCTGCCTTCTAAGAATCACCTGCTCCTCTAACAGGATGCAGACATGAGCTGAGTACAGGGACTGGGCTTATGGGATTTGGCTGAAGCATCATTTCTATTGAGGTTTGAAGAATGTATGTTCTTTGTGTCTGTGACCAAGAAACTGCATTGCCAAATACAATGCATGGAGGAATTAGAGATGAAAAGGAAATGCTTGTATCCCATCTGTCGACTCAGCAGATCTGCACCGGGACTTGCACAGACCTGACACATTGAAGCAAGCTTGAAATTTTTCCATCTCCTTATTTGGAGATTCCTAACAGATGGAGCTCGGCCACAGACAGCAGAATGCTAACCACCAGCGGGGTTCGAGTTCTGTTTGCACTGGGCACAAATCATTTCTGATCATTTCAACCTACCCCGAAAGGTTGTCGGGAGGAGGAACGTGTTCGAGTGACTGCCAAACACCAAGGAAGCATGGAAAATCCTATATACGGTATGATTTTAAAGCCAGAAAACTTATGAACATCTGCCCCTCTGCTTTTGAATCACCCGTGGTGTTATGTCCCACAGATCACAAAGCAATTGAGGAGCGCTGGGGGAAGAATAATACCTGCCTCAATTTTCAACTCTAACCTTGCTTTCTATTTGGCCCTTTTGGACAAATGATGACAAGCTGTTGAAAATTTCCCCCCAAAGACAAATCTGTCAGCCCAAGAAGCCCATGTGTCATCCTGAGATCCTAAGGTTTCCCCAGCTTAGGGTTTTTTCCAAAGGCTGTAGAGCTTGAGGCATGTGTGACCCTGTCTGCGAGGTATGGAGGTTGGAGACCATCTTTCTGGCTTGTCCTCTCGTCCGTGCAAGAACAGAGGTAGACCTGCTCCGTCTAAGACAACTCAATACCAGCTTTCCTGTGGACATTTACTTAAAAAGAGAGACCCCATAAATCCTTTTGGAAACCGTCTTTTGTGACTTAAATAGGCATTTCTAATTTCCGTTTTTAAAATTCAGGAGCTGATTTTTTTTAAGGGCGCATTTAGCTCTTAAAGTAGGTACACTTGGACCACAGTTCATTGGCAAGCGAGCCTGGAGTTTGCACTGAAGGTTCTGTGAGCCTTCTGCCATTTTTAAATGTTCTTTCTAGACACGTCTTTGTACCTGGAGCCTTGCGTCTTTCTCTCGTCTCAAGGACTTTCTTATCTCCTGCTTGAAATGCACAGTGACTACCTGAAATCAAATGCCCCTGGCAGATACGCAGTAGGGAAACGTTGCTAGCTCAACCTTAGATGCAAGGCTGCATGAGGGACCGATGATCCAACTGGCCTGGGGAAGAGCAGGAGCCAGGATGAGAACGCAGTTCTTCGGACCCCTGCCCCATATCCTAGCAGTCATCGAACACCCGGTGTCGACAGCATCAGCACCACGTGGAAGCACGTTAGAGATGCAGACCCCGACTCCTGCTCCAGACTCACAGAAAGAGTCTGCCCTGTAACACGCTCCCGGGTGATTCACATGCTCAGCGACCTTCGAGGAGCCCTGCTCCAGGCCATCAGACTACCCTTAGCTTGAGGGGCGCGTATGCTCACGGCTCTGGTTTCCCGGGGGTATCCCCACTTGAGGACCTCACTGCTGCCATTGCTACAGCTGCAAGCCCCGCTTTCTCGAACACGCTTCATTCCCACTGAAACCCTGCCCCCGCAGCAGCCACCCTCTTCCCCCACTGACAAGTTACCTTTTCAGTGTCTTCCGTTAGAATCCGTTATGAAGCCCCTCGTGTAAACAACATCTTGGGAGGGACGAGGATCTATTTTTGAAAGCGTGAAAGGGAGAAATGAGCCAAATGCGTTCAGCGGATGTCAGGCAGCACCGTGACCACGATCAAATGGGGGAGGAGGAGAAGGGCGGGGGAGGGGAGCCGTGGACAAGGATAGCTGGCCTCTCTTTCGCTTGTCTCGACTTTTCTGTGAAGCCCAGCCCCCCCTCTGGAATGGGCACCACAGACCCAGCGCCGCAGATCCAGGCCATTCTCTACCTCCCAGAGGAGAGGATGTCTCCGGGAGGGGCTTCTTGACCACTTCACGGAAAATAACAGTTAAAAGCCTAGGATTTGGTCGATGGCTGCTCCCCAGGAGGCAGAGCACCGCTAGACTAGTGAGTCTTAATACCTCTGGTGTGGTGCAAGCTCTCCTTCGCCTACGGAAAACAGATCTGAGCTAAGCAGCGGGCCCATGTGCCAAAAACAAGCTTCCCTCAACCGGCTGTGAGTAGATAAAGAAGACACCTGCCGGGACAGTAGTGTCTGTGTCGTCAGGGAACGCTTGCCTCCTCCTGGTGACTCAGTTGACTGCCTGACGTCATCACCTGTAACATGCTCAAGGGAACGGACAAGGCCATGTCGTGCTATAAATAGGATGAACCATATGTCCCGGTTCCGCCTGTTGTCCTGGTGTAACTATTCACAGCGGTCCCCTTTCGCTCTCAAAAGTGTCCCAGCTTGGATGATAAATTGTACAGCCGCCACTCTGGATATAAAAGACACCCAGAAAGAAAAAGGGTTGGCTGCTTCCCATCCCATAATTCTGCCCAGATGCAAACAATTGCTTTGAGTCTTGGTTTCCTCCTCTCTTCTTCCAGGGGAGAGCCGCGGAAGTCAGCGCACCGTCCCCCCTGGCCAAACTGCCCACTGTCCCTGGGTTGCAAGGCCAGGCCACATCCGAGGGGAGGCTCACAGACCCCAGAAGGTGGCTCTCAGCTGTGGGCACGCTGCACCGATCTGAGACCGAGCCTGAATCAAAACGGCATGATCACACAGTCTCCCGGTCTTCTAGTTTTTATTACGCCCAATGTAACGTAAGGTTTAATTTTAATGAAAATATGGTTAGGTGGCCTAATATGTTGGACCAAAACAGAGATCACGAGCACTGGGTCTCGTTCTGCTTGCTTGCTCGGCTTAAACTTGGGCCACTGTTCAGTTTCTTCTTTGGAACCAAAGCAAGGACAGAGCCGCACACAGGCGCGTTCCAAGGATTGACCGAAAGAAATGCCTTTTAATGAATGTCACACGTGAGATAACTAACTTGACATAATAGTGCCAACAGAAATAGCCCATTAATTTTTTTTATAACACAAAAGGTCTATCATTGCCTTCGCTTTTCGTCACGTGTTTCTCTTTTGTGTTTCCTAAACAAGACATATTTCCTACCAAGCTTCAATACGTGAAACCATAATGTATCTTGGTTCTGAACATAGCAGAAAAACCTCCGAGTAACAGAATAGCTTTGCCACTGTTAGAAATTAATCGAAATAGAAACACTTCAGTCCACATGGGGTCAAAAACATTGAGGTTGATTAAATTACTGCTTTAGACCATCATTCTACCTCTGTCTGGAGATTAATTTATTCTTCACACAGAATAGGAACAATCAGAGTCTATGCAATTTTTAATTATTTTTTGTTTACAAATTCTGTATCTAAGAGAAAAATTATATAAAAGTATACCATGAAATGAGTAAAAAGCACTAGTTTATACGATTTTAAATGAAAACAGCAGAATACAAAAATATGTAGGCTAAGGCTACACTATATAAAATACTGTGCTCTAATGGCAAAAATAAACAAATTCGTCATGTAAAAATGGTAGACTTATGGTTTTGTTTTGTTTTGTTGACACGTACCTACTATTTCTCCATGAACTTTCAAAATAAAAATCGGCCATTCCCCAAAAAGGCACACACAAACTGCACGTTAATAATTTCAGTTAGATGCCCATATACAAAATACATACGATGAAGGCAAAGGAACTTGAGCTTCCGCTGAGGTGCAGGTGATCTAATCCAATAGTAATGCAGGAAGGATTTCATCCCCACCCGCGCAGTGTCCCCTTAGACTCTCACTGGCAAGGACAACACAGCAGCCAACTGCACTGTTCAGAGCTGAGGTGAAAAGTTCCTAACGGGGACCCAGGCGGAAAAAGGAGCACTATTTCCTGGTTGTGACCAAATCCAAACCAGAGCCCTTGAAACATGGAGCTTTGAATCACATCCATTTCCCAAGCCATGTAGCGAGTCTATGAGCTATGAATATTTATCAGAGAGACAAAGCAGTCCTCCCCTTATTTAAAATATTAAAGAACACGTGCCTTTACAATGGTCTCCAAACTGTGTTTTTAGTAAACCCTATGGGAAAAGAGTCTATGTTTTAAGTAAGACATACAGATGTGACTAACCTCTGGCAATCAGCAAGGCTTACTATATCGGAGAGCGATAGAAATTTCCAATTTCCCATGTATAGGGGTCTCTGAGTTCTAAGACCAACGTAATTCAGGCTGATTTCACAATGGGGGATTTAAAAAAAAAAATCCCAAATACATTTATGGCATTTCTTTCGAGGAACTGATTTGGAACAGAAAGAACATTTAGGGGAGGCCTCATGCTCCGATTAAAACCATCAACTTTTGAAAATTATTTGTACATGTCGCAAACGTGGCATTTCACATCAGGAGTTCGGCTTTAGCTGGGAGATAATCTCCTATGATTAGTTTAAGACCTCTCCTTAAACCGCTAATTAACCTTAGCAATAAAAAGGCCAATAAATGGACAATAAATGAATTTGTGAATACTTCCTCCACTGCAAATGGCCAGAGACCGCACACGGCCTTGACCTGTTTTCTAAGAGTACTCAGATTTAGGTTCAAAGAAAGGCACTTGGGATCAATGACAATGTCTCAGGCACTCACGTCTCAACTTCCCTCTAGCATTCACCTGTATCATAATAACCTGAACAGCGTAATAAAAGGAGGTTGAAAACCTCTCCAAGAGATTGAAATAGTACTCTATTAGTTGCTTCTTTAAAACTTTTCACCTTTTTAATATAAAAGTTTAGCGCAAATCATACATTGTTGTTTTTTTTTTTTTAATTTTAAAGACTCCACACCCACAAACCGACCCCCAAAGAACTTCAGGTAAGTAGATAAGAATTAGCAATAGAACAGGAAGGTATTTTAGATCATGAGACGTCCACACCTACTGACAAGGACAGTGGCCGTGAGGGTGATCGGGATGACTGTGGATTCTCCCTCCTCACCTCTCTCCTTCCTTCCTCCCTTCCTTTCTCTTTCCTTCCTTTCCTGGTTTGGATTCAAAATCAGTTTTACTGTGAAACTTGCCTTTGAGCCTACACTTAGAGCCTTCCAAGTTAAACTTCTACTCGAGCATGGCGAAACCAATCTCTCTTAAGTTTGGAAATGGAGTCAAGTTTTGTTCCTGCGTGGTTGCAAGAGGGACTCTGGGCATAGCTTATCAATCTTTTCTTTTAGATTCTTCCCCATCTTTGAAACCTTTGCAAGAGTTCCTGAGTCCAAGAGAAGGTTGCTGATGGCCTGCCCCTCTCTCTTCTGCCCCAAACCCTGCTCCTGGGGCAACTAGCAAGCTCCCGTGAAAATCTGGGGGTGTCAGCAAGTTGAAAGTCTCTGAAGAGGTTAACCCAGTAAGAAATGTCAGCCAGCTGCACAAGCAGCTTTGCACGTGACCGAGCGCTGAGAAACGCATGGAAACGGAGCAAGGGAGGGCGGGCCAATCATTCACCTGTACGGAGAGGCCGTCCCCCAGGACAGATAGTCGGTGGGTCTTGGAGCAGGACGAGGTACAATGGGTTGTTCCACGGCAGTCACGTCCCCTGAGTAGGATTTGAGGAGGGAAGCGTTTTTATTGGCCAGCATGGCTCTCTCATTCCTGCGGAATTTGGCTCTTCGGTTCTGAAACCACACCTGGAACAGCATGGGGAGGAGAGGAGGGCGTGAGGAGGGAGAGGGAAACAAAGAAGAAGAGGTTACGCGAATAACGTCCTGGTTGGCTGACCCTATAAATGCGTCCCCGAGGAAGACACAGGACAGGGACCGGATTCTTCCCAGAGCAATACAAATATGCTGCAGTCCTTCCCTGGTGGGCCAAGCTAGAGGGCCAATGAGGGCCAAGACTCTTACAACTGGACCCTGAGGTACTTCCCTAATCGAGCCTCCAGAGGTGAGATCCACGGCTAACATATGGGTTGTGACCCCTGTTGCTTTGTAATCAAGGAAAAGAGACAAACCTCATTAGAGTTCGGCCACGGATACAACGACATTTCTTTTTTAAGTTGTTTCAAAATTCTTCAAAATGTGACAATACCATCTGCTTTCAAAGTACTTCTTGGACATTTCAAGAAAAATCTCTCCATCTCACCAAAGGGGCGTGTGGCAACAATTTACGAGGCAAGTGGCTCGCTTGGAAGGTGCGGGGGGCGTCGGTGTAAGAGCGAGGTGAAAGGAAGTAAAAGGAAGTAACAGGGAAGAAGAGCAGCTTCTAGAAGTGAGTTTCCAGGCAGCGCCCCCGTGATGGCCCAGCCACGGGGCCCTGAAGACCAGTGCAGGACACAGGGCCCAGCCAGGGTGAGAGAGCCCACGATTTGTACGCTGGCTCCCATCGGTCGTGGGTGATGAATGTTCCAGCACTTCTAGCATGCGGAACACAGGCGGGGCAGTCTCCTGACGTTCTAGAAAGAAACACGTAAAATAGAAATGCAGATACCCAAGGTTGGAAGTGGACTGGAGCACGTTTCCCGGCAGGGTCTGAGGGATGTGGGCAGCTCGGCCACCAAGGGCTGCACCCGATGACACAGCAGCATTGATCAAGTGCCGCGAGGACTCGGAATTACGCGAGCACATGGCGTACATTACTTCCAGTTATCGTGGCCATTCCATACTTTAGGTTGCACTGTTTTCTACTTCGGAGCTGAGGAAACAGGTTCAATGAGATTCGTCTGTTGAACTTCACACATAATAAGTGGCTGCGTGTCTGTGCTCACGGACATCTGACTCATGATCATACAACTCCTCCAGAGCGCCACGGAATTCTATTCACTCGGTTACTCATTCAAGAAATCTTTATGGAGTTCCTGCTGTGTTCCAGGTTCTGTGCTAATTGCCGGGAATAGACATGAGATTTACTCTCTGCTCATGAGCAGCTCATAGTCTATTAAAAGAAGGCAGGCATGCAAATGTCAAAAACCGCCAAACAAGTCTTTTAGGTATAATTATAGAAATGCATGACAAGGGATGGGAGAAAGAAACTCTCTGGTGTGGAGTGGGACAGGTGCACAGCCTTTGGGAGCAACATTCCTATAAAATACCATGGGGCTGGTGCCCCACAGAGTCGTGTCACTGGAAGGGCCCGGGGGGAACTCGGTAAAGGAGAATCTGGACATCTCTTTCTGGCTTCGCGCGTGCCCGGCTCTTTCGTTTCTCATGTGTCCTTTGCATGACGATTAGATTTCTCATCTTAAATGCAGATGGAATCGTGTTAGCACCCTGCTTCATAGCATCCACTGACTCGCTCTCCATTATTCACAGAATAAAATCAAAACTTCTTACCATAGAGCAAAGGCTGTTCAGGAATTAGCTCTTGGTCCACCAACCCGGCCACATGGTGCATCACTTGGGCCTCACACACTGGCCCTCCATCATTTCCAGTTCCTATCCTGGACTCAAGACTACCAGACGTCTTCAGTTATTTGCCACCTCTGTGTATTCACAGCAAATCTCCCTCTGCCTGCGATGGTCTCCCCCTCTTTGTCCAGGTATCAAAAGACTTGTTTTTCAAGATTAAAATTTTTTTAATGTCTATTTATCTTTAAGAGAGAGAGAAAGTGGGAGCAGGGGAGGGATGGCGGGGGAGCAGAGGATCCAAAGCGGGCTCTGTGCTGACAGCAGAGAGCTTGATGCGGGGCTCAGGCTTACAAACCGTGAGATCATGACCTGAGCCGAAGTCGGGTGCTCAACTGACTGAACCAGCCAGGTGCCCCGGTTTTTCAAGATTTAATACATCACCCCTCCTTTGTAAAGTGGGGTAGCGGAAAGAATGTGACTTTAAAGTCTATCAGTGTCGGATAAAAATACTGGCCCTATTCCTTTAAAAATTTGTCGTTGAATAGTTCTCTAATGTCTCTGATCCTCTGTTTCCTACCCAAATGGAGGAAATAATACTCACAGGGCTCTTCTGAGAGTTGGCACAGAATGGGTGCCTAACATACGTGTATTTTCACCCTTCTTCACCGGGCAGGTTTGCTCACTCCTTCCTCTGGTCTATCGCTATTTCTTGTATATTCCTTCAGTGTAGGACTCATCTTACTATATCATAACAGTGTGCTATGCACATCTGTCTTCTCTGCCTCCAGTCTACAACACCCTAAAGGAGAGGGCCAATGTCTTACTCATCCCCAGCAACCCAAAAACAGTTCCAAGAGTATAACAGGTGCCTGATAAATGTTTGGGGGTGCGGGTGGGGAAAGGAGAGGAAAAAGAAAGAGGAAGAAAAATGACTTTTGCAAAAATGATAAGCTAGGACCTCCATCCAAGAGGATTCGCAGTCTAGTTGGGGAAGCTGGCCCACATACAAGTCGATATAATACGTGTCACGTTGTGATAAATGCCATAAAAGAAGGCCAGAGTCACGAGGGACTGGTTCAGGCTGGGGAAGGGTAAGACTTCACGGAGGAGGAATAAAGTTGCACAGGGAGAATTCTGTCCTGCTCGTGTATGAAATGCCCGCAGCTCTGAGAGGCATGAGAACATAGTAGGGTTGGAAAGGAGGAGGAGAAAATAGTTTCAACATATAAGAAAGCATTCGTTCATTGTTGGACTGGGAGGAAGACCAACTCACAAACTGCTCTTTCGCATTAAAAAAAATTATTTTTTTCCAGCTTTGCCCCATCCAGGTTTCCTTATTTACAATTCAGATCACCACGGCAGAAGTGGTACTTCAAGGTACGGTGGGGGGGGGGGGGGGGCGGTTATTGGTCTAAAATGACTCATTACACCGCTGTAGGCCAAGCTTGGGGCACAGAAGCTATGGGGGTTTTGAAGGGAGAGGAAGGGATTGAAAAGTGGAAATACGGAGCCTGTTTGGAGAGCTGTGGTTAGCTGCACAGGGGATGAGGATGTGGGAAGGCAGACCTCAGGATTTCGCTTTGGATGGTGGGATCCAGGCAGCAAAACCGATTCCTGTCCCTGCACATCCTGCCGGTCTCTCTCACCTGAGCTGGGAGGGATTGCCACGCAGTGCCCAGTGCCTCACGCTTTCTCCTGACCCACGTGGCGCCATGGGTTCTGGGCCACTTCCCCTTTGGTGGCCGACCTCTTTTAGTTCTCCTGGGGAGCACTTCTAGGTGAGGCGGATGCGTCCCTATGGGGAGAACTCTTGCAAAGTTTCTCGCCAGGCTGAAGGGACCTCCAGGACCCTCTCCGTCAACCCAACCAGTGTCCCTCACGGTACACTCCTGTCAAGGCACAGACACGGCCTCAATGCCCTGAGGGTCTAGCTCAAGCGCCTGTCAGTCAAGAGATCTGTCATCTGCAGAAGGGAATCCCTCAAGCCCAAACTGAACACAAATACACAAACAATACCTTCCTCAAGAAGACAAGACAGATTGGCCTGGTCCCCTTCCACTCTTACCAAGATGGCGGCTCACCCCCCGGCTAGGCAGAGGACAATGAGATCTTTACTTCCAGCAGAGGTAGCAAAGGGCCCCCGGAAAAGCACTTAGCCAGCAGACTCTTACTTATTCAAAGTCGACTCCATGCTTAAAAGCATGAACTCTGCATATCTTCACTCAAATCTGAGCTTAGCTACGCCCTAGCTGCGTGAGGCCCGGCAAAATACTGTAACCTCTCTGTGTCTCAGTTTCCACGTCTGCAAGGTGAAGAATACTATCCACCTCATTGAACTAGCAGGACGATTAAACAGTTTATATAAAGGACTTAGAACACTGCTCGGCCTATAAGTGTTCAAGCAGTGTTAATTATTACATTATTACCTTCATTAGTACTAATCCCGGGTTGTGTTATTTCTAGATGCCTGGATAGCAGTTGATGTGTCATGGCATTAATGTCACAAAGAATTGCTGTTCTCTCTCTACACGGTCTTACGTGCCTTTGCTCTTCATCGCTTCGCAGAAGCACAGAATCATCTACCAGAACGTGCTCTTAACGCAGTTCCTAAACGCAAGGTCTCTGATGGGCTCATTTCTACTGCCACCAGGGTCCATAAGCGTGTATATTTGTAATACGTCTCTTGAAGGTCTGTATGTTCCCAAAGTCTGGGAAGGAAAACTGACGTGGGGAATGGAGAATTCATCTCCGTGGCCACCCTAGAGCTCAAATTGAAAGCTGGGGGGTGGGGGGATGGGGGAGGAGGGCCGAGTCAAATGCTCCGAAGTACAACGTTCATACCATGAATCTGAAAGGGCAGGCAACAAGGAGTGAGAAGTCAGAGCTGTAGCGAGGCATATTCTGCCCACCTAAGGGCTTACATCTGATTTTTAAAAAATACTAAGCTGCCCAAAGAAACGCAGCTCGGATCCGATTCTCCCTCGTGCTGCCCCTTTATCATCTTTCTCAGCAGCAGCCCCTGTTTGAAACCAACGACCCATGTTTTCGAGCAGTCTGCAGAGGTGTGCCCCTGAGGTGGTACTTTGGTTACCTGCACTCTGGCCTCGGTGAGGTTCACCCGGCGGGCGAGGTCCTCTCGCACAAAGGCGTCTGGGTAGTGTGTCCGCTCAAAGACGCGCTCCAGAGCCTGCAGCTGGCTGCTGTTGAAGGTCGTCCGGTTCCTCCGTTGCTTTCTCTTCTTCTTTTCCTCGGAGTTCAGCTGGTCATCTGGAGCAGAGAAATTGATGCTAAGGAACTAAAGTCATGTCGGAGTCCCCAGGTACACTCTGGCTGAATATCTATGGTAAGGGATCATTGCATTCGCTCGCATTCTTATCAAAGTGTTGGAACCAAATGCCACTTTCAGGGGGCAGATTCGGGCATCGGCACTCTTGAGGTCACAAGCCGATGACTCCCAGGGAGTTCTGATGTTTGGCTGTTGCTTCTAAATCTGGGACCAGACCCGAACGGACAGGGAAACATTTCTTGCACATTCCTCGAACCCTGTTCTGTCAAAGATGGCTAAAGGAAAATCTTACTCCTACCCATGATCCCTAGGCTTCTCTAGAGACGAGGGAAGAAGGGTGGATTGCATTGGACCTTATTTGCCGTATCTTATGTTCATTCATACAATTTCACAACCAAGGAAACCAACTATTCCCTGGTTCCTTCTCCTCAACATACCCACACAAATGGAGAGTTACGGAGGGAAAAAGTGTGTTCAAACTGATTAGAATGATTCCTGTTTTACCACACATTCTCCCAGAAAACCTCAAGTCATTTCTGACTGCATCTGCTCTCGCTAAGGCTGGCTAGGGAGGCCTCAGCCTAGTTCAAGGATGGTGCTCCAACACCATCAACCAAAGCCAGCATCGGCTTGGGACGTGCCCTAGGAGAACGCAAGCACGGGGAAGAGTACTGAAAGATCTCTGAAACGGTTTCACCCCAAACTGGAGTTCTCGGGCCCTGAGATCTTAGGAACCTTTGGAGAATCGGGACCCCAATTCTTCACCTGTCAAGATCCCCCCTGCCTTGTTTTCCGCTGAGTTCTCCCAAAGGCACCTTGGCAAACTGATCACCCAGGATGCTCTTGGAAGTAAGAGGGTAGCATGCTCCCATCCTGCCACCTGACACAGTCCAAGCAGGAATGACGGATGTGTGAATCCAAGCGGAACGCCCGTTGTGCTACCATGACCACCATCCAGGTGAGGTCCAAACCACGGTAAAGGCCATGTAGTTCTCAGAGGTGCTGAGGCCTAAGACACACGCTCTGCCTGAGGAACTGGACTATTAGCTCTCAGCCAGTTTTATTTCCAACATGTGAGGTTGCAAATCCTGATCCTCTCTGACCATAAACATACAACCCACTCAAGAAAGGGACCAGCATGAATCATGATGTCCCAAAGAAAAATGATGCCTACCTGAGCTATAGCATTATCTAGATTTGGGTGTGCATTCAAAGCATAGCTTGAATCCAAGAGCTCCTGGCCCAGATCTCTGAGCGCCTGACAACTGAGGCCTCTAAGTGGTTTTGATCAGAGTTTTCATGAGTGCTGCCTTCCCAGAATAGATACTTGGGGTAGAGACTGCGCATTTCCCCCGGATATTTAAAGCACCCGGATAGCGTAAGTACCTGTTGCATTTGTTTTCAAGGAAAATGTGAAACTTTTCTTGTCTTTAGAAAACTGTTACTGTTGAAAGAACCCACATGAACCCAATCCCATTCTTCCAGCTAAGAAGGTGCCGACACCCATTCTGTCAGCTTCAGGGTTGTGATTCACAGTTGACCACCTCCCTGGTTTCTTCCATTCGTGGTACCCCAACCAGGAGCCCTGCTTTGAAGACGCTGCTGTGACATTTTCAATAAGAATGTCAGACCAGTGGCATCCTGAGAATGAAGCCAATCTAATTATCGTGATCTCTGGGATCTATCAAGGCCGGGAACATCCCACCCAGCATCCTGTTCGGCTACCAGCGAAATCCATTTGCAATTACATCTACACTAGAATTCACACACCTGGGGTCAAACCGCTCTCAGCGGCTGCCTCACATCTGTGTTCTCCTTCCTATTAAATATTGGGAGGCTTTCCTGTTGGTCTCATTCTCTTTCCCAAATCTCTTTGTCTACAGTTTGATCTGTCTTGCACTTCAGGTCTCTCTGGGTCATCTAGGCCTTTTTCACAGTGCCACCATCTGGATTTCATGCTCCTACGAAGCCAAAGTCTGGGGAAAAAAAATCCTTAGTTTCCATACCTGCCCAGGACTGAGACCAATTAGACCCTCGGCTATTATTCTTATTCCTATCAAGGAAATCCCTTCTTAAGCCAATCCCATGATCTATTTCTTCCCTCAAAGAAGTCTTCCTCAGGTATAACCACAAATTCTAAATCCTTTCTTCTGCTTTGTAAGCCTTTTCTTTTTGTGCTGCCACACTGTGATCAAGAACAAGGGTATTTTGTGTTTTGTTCTTAGTACTACAACCTGCTACATAATCTCTTGGTAGTTCTTTGAAATCGTCCACTGTTCACTCAAATTCCACCGACTGTCCACCATAAACCACCAGCTCCCCTGACGTGGGAGTAAGGGAAGTGGAGAATTATAGTTTGTGACACAGAATAAATAGCTATGATGGCCTGAAACAATTCCAGCAAAAGTTTCCCAGTGAATGTTCTTGTTGTTTTTAACAAATGAAAACACCAGTCCAGATCACGTGCAAGGTGAGAAAAGACACACAAATAACAGGGGTCCACGGACTCCGGATCTGGCAAACGTCCTTCAAGGTGCAAGGATAATGGAAAGAGACATTGAGTGGGCAACAGAGACAGCTTGAGCGGCAGTCCTTGGCTCGTCTGTCTTTGCTCACTATCCACAAGCTGTGTGCTCCCTGTTTTCCTCCAAGAACACTGAAGACAGGACCCAACACGGTCTCCCGGGCAGCACAAGAGGAAACGTAAACATTGCAGAGGTTCACAAATGTGGGGCATCTGAAGGGCCTGTGATAAGCTCTTTTACCAGATTCCGGACTCCGGTTAAGCAGAGGGGAGAGAATGCGGTGTATTTTTATCACTGCAGGTAAATCATCTTTCTCGTAAAACCAGTTGCTTCGAAAGTTGATTTTGATACCCTTGCTGCCCAAGGATACTGATGTCCGATTGGACTTCAGGAAGCATTTCCTGTTTTGAAATTCTGAAGTGGGTAGGAGTCACCAAGCTGCAGAATAACCACAGAGGACACGGACGGATTCGTCTCAAAATCAATATTTCTATTCCAAGGTGTTTATGGATTTTATGAAGGATTCTGTATTTTTATGTATGCTATGGATGACTAGTAAATTGCAAGTATACAGTTACTGCCATGATTTCTAATAAAAAGCTTGGACTCACGAGTCATAAAACATTGGCACCAAGTGAAGCCAGAGAAATTGCCTAATTCAACCCCCTCATTGTATAGATGAGGTAAACGAAGGCTTGAAGGATGAAGTGACTTACCCCAAATTACACTACCAGCTGTGACTGAGCCAGAGCTAGAAGCCAGGACTCCTAATTCCACTCCAGTCTCAAGTACAAATGACAATAGTCATGTTGTATGAAGCATCAGAGATATAAATAAAAACCCCTATTCTGGGAAAATTTTCTGGGGAACACAGGTTTTTCCATATGAGCTACATAAAGTGGGTCTAAGATAGGGGGTGCATGTGTATCACATGTTGTCATTCCTATCAGAACATTTAAAAATGTAAACAGTCTCATCTAGAATAGCTACTTTGATCCAGATGTTCTTGAATTTTCTTTTTCAATGGCTTCTATAAGTCCCTGCTTCATCAATTAAACATGTGCAGGGGGATTTTTGCACAGTAGGAAACCCCGTCTTCCATCTTCTCTCCACATCCATATTAGCCCTTCTCTTCCTTTCATTCTGGGACACAGTTCAACATCTCTGCTTCCTGTGGCACATCGCAAATGTTACCTCCTCTAAGACTTTGCTGATAACTTCTATCCATATTGATCTCTCCATTCTCTTAATGCCCACATATATTTTAGTATACTACCAAATACTTTGTTTTAGAGGGGGGAGAGGGGCAAAGAGAGAGAGAGAGAGAGACAGAGAGAGAGAAAGAGAGAGAGAGAGAGAGAGAGGGAGAGAGAGAGAATCTTAAGCAGGCTCCATGCTCAGGGGGGGAGCCCGACTCAGGGCTCAATCCCACGACCCTGGGATCATGTGCTGAGGCAAAATCAAGAATCAGACACTCAACCAACTGAGCCATCCAGGTTCCCCTAACCAAATATTTTTTTAAAAAATTATGGTTTCATCCTTTCTGTGTAAATGTTTTGTCACTTCGAGGCACTCATAGGTTCCTGTAGAAAAGGTATAGGGTCCCTTGATAAATGGCATGACAATAAAAACGTAAGAGTTGGGTAGTAATTGTAGCATAGAAGCAGTCTCAGAAAATCAGAGCTTTGGTGATTCATCTGGTTTTAAACGGCTGAATGATTTCTGAATTCCAATTATTTTTTTTAACAGCCCATAGCAAATAGGCTAGCAAATAGTAACCATTTAGGTTAGGTTAGGTTAGGTTAACAGTCTCTTTTGTTTCTGGATCACCTTACCGGTGGAGGAAAGAAAACATTTACCGTTTCTTTTTCAGATCGGTCAGTCGTCATCAGATCTAGACCTGGGAAAGATCTGTGTGGTTCCGATTCCTTTGTAAGTGCAGGAGTTAGTCCTTCATTTTCATTCCTTACTAGAAAAGCAGCTCCGAGATAAATGAATGGTTTCCACAAGCGGAAGCACAGGCGAGAAAGAGGTGCGAAAGGTGTTTGCAATGGATCAGGATGTTAGAACACTCCAGAGAAGAGAGCCCCTAAGTCCTAGGCGGGACGTCCCTTGTACATTCAACCAGTAGTTAAAGGGAACACCAGCTCCGTCCTAGGTTCTGGGCTGAAATTCACAGTGGACTCCACATATGGCTGCCGGACCCTCCCTGGAGAGAGGGTGGAGAAGACAGCGTGAGGCGTGAGGAGGGCCATCCTCAAGCAGAAGGGCCAGGCGGCACGCCGTGACCCCTACTCACTAGGGCGCCGCACTCACCACGCAGGCTTCATTAACTCCCAAAGACCTCGGCCCTCTCTCTGCCCCGCATCTGGTGGGAGATGCCTCGGAGATTCCAAATAGGTCAGCCAAATGTAATTTAAAGGTAGAGCAAAAACATATTTTAGGAATAAAGTCCGAAGAAAAATGTGTTTCGTACGCCTGAGTCACATCAATTTGGAAAGAAATCTGATGCAAGAAGATAAAACGCCAGCTTCAGTAGCAGAAACCAACCACCACATCAAAGCGTGTCTTCTTCCTTTGGGTTGAAAACATGGCAGGCAAGCGGATCTCAAGAGCAGCCCGCTGATCATTTTATGGGCCTGGAAGAATGTTTTCAAAGGAACTTCCATTGCACAACAACTACTTACTTTAATGGGATTTGTGTGGTTCGGGCCCGGCAACCTTTGGAGAATTGAAGGGAAGTATAATTGCAAAAGCCACTAAAAACTGTTTAGCTTTTATTGCAAGGCCTATGAAAAGCAGCGAGACGCAGCCGTGGTATTCGTTTGAGTTTCTTTGGTTACACTAAGCTGCAATTGCAATTGAGACAGCATCCTTTTAATACGCGCCCCGATAGATGGCACATGGGTCACTTAACGGGGATGGCTGTTGCAGTGTAGACCGAGCTCAGTGCGTCACAACGACCAAAGCCAAAGTTAGCAGCACATCTACACCTTCTCAAGAGTAGACCTGGTATCTCCCATCCCTGAACCCCAGCAACTGTCAAGAGTGCCCGGGTCTCTGCCAACGCAAGTGTCCAACGTGCAAGCTATTTCCACCTTAGGGTGCAGCTGCCAGACCCTGAACGTCGCGTGACGGTCCTTGATGTGTACAGTTTTTTTCTTTCCTGTCAACTTGGCAAGTGCCACTCTTTATTTTCAGTCAAGTATCAGTCCTAAACCCTAGAAACGAGCATGAAAACACGTTAAATGTAATTTTGGGGCCATCTGTCCTTTGGAGAATACAATCCTTTTTCCAAGGGACATAATTCTCAATCATCTTATCTACTTTACCTCTCTTAAGACACTTTTCTGAAAAGATTCCTGATCGGAACCCCAATGAGACCCGATATAAAGCCAGCCTCCTCATGCAGTCCCATACTGGAACCCTAGCTTTCTTTTGGGACGAGGTGCATAATTTCCCCCTGCTGGCATTTTCCACGTGGCTCTGAGTCTATTTTATTTATTCACATATTTCTTTTTTGTTCAAATTTGAGTTCGTTAACATACTGGGTCATTTTGGTTTCGGGAGTAGAACCTGGTGATTCGTCTCTTACATAACGACTCCTGAGTCCGATTTAGACCGTAACCTCAGAGTACGAAGTTTATGTTTGTACTCAAATGAAGCTCTTATCAATGCTCAATAGATACAAATTAGTAATCAGGTGTAAAATATCCTATACTGGAATTATTATTGCAGGAGTTCAGCTGCTGCACAAGTTACCTTCTCTTTGATGAAAAATAAAATTCTGGCTTCAGATATGTAACCTACTCCCAATGTCTCTGTGGATGAATCACGTATATACTTATTTTCAATTCATTTTTAGATGTCAAAAAAAAAAAAAACCACTGAAAAATAAGAATGTTTCCATCAGACCCAACTAAACTGCCACTGGCAGGTGGGCACAGTGACAGGGAGCAGAAGTTGAACTGGCTTCGGAATCAAGATGACCCGTGCTCTCCCACAGGCCCTGCTACTTCCTGGCTGTGTGACCTTGGGTAAGACCCCTCCCTTCTCTGAGCCTCAGTTTCCAAAACAATAAAAGGGAAGACCACCTACCTCCCAGGGTCATTTGAAAATGTAATGACCACACAGTAGGCATATAGTCTGGCACATAGTAGGCATTTGGTAAGTGGTGGCTTATATAGCTACTTCGTTACCCCTAGAGACAGGCTGCTCAAAACCCCTGCTGTTGTTTCTTTTTTCCTTCTGTTCACTGTTTGTTGGTATTTAATCGGCAAGCTTTCTATTGTAGCATAACAGTGGAGAAAGCGAGAAAACCATTCACATGTGTGAGAGGGCTTCGTTCGTTTGAAGGAGGGCAGGACTGAGACCTAGGGAGCTTGAAAAATGAGCAAAAGCCTTAAAAAATCAAGATCTGAGACATGGTGGTTGACCAAAAATTGTACCATAGAAGTCATGCACAGACATTTGTCCAAAAAGCCTCATTTGGGACATGTTCTGTCGTTAGTCAATCCTGGCTTTCTAACAAGACATTTTTCCTTCCTCACTTCAGATGTTGAGGAAACATTCAGAAAGCAGGCCGACTCTCCACTCAAAGACAGGGAAGCCATCGGTACCTTGAACAAGTAATCCCAGAAATGAATTTTAAAAAAGAGACAGACAGACAGGAAAAAGGAAGAAGGCCAAGGGCTAAAGCCAGGCTATGAAAATTCAATGATTTCCCAGCCTGTTTGCCTTGGGTTGACGAATTTGGTTGCCACATGTCTAAAAACACAAAACTTGGGTCATATTACTCAATATTTATTCAGTGACTTTTTTTTTTTCTAAATGTCTGAGCACTTTGGTAAATGCCAAAGGGATGAAAAGAAAACCAAGAAAGGCAAAGTTCTGGGAAAAGAGCGAGCTCTGACTGAGATTTTAAAAGCTTTCTAAACTTGCAGTATTCCAGGTGTGTGGTCCCCTTGGAAGTGCTGATGTTTCGAGCAGGATTACAAACACAGCTCTAGATGAGCCATAGGCTCCTGCCTTCTTCTGGTGCCATTTTTTCCTTTGTAGTGAGACTGTTGTCATCTTGTAAATGACACAACATCAATCTTGACATGAGCAGTAGAAATTGGTGTCTTCATGGGAGGTAACCACCGTGTGTTGGTTTTTTTTTTTTTGATGATGATTCATTTTTTTTTGGCAATAAATTTTAATGGTTCTAAAGAAAAAGCTGGTTAAAAAAAACAGCTTTAAAAAAGCACAACTAAAAGCAGGAGGAATGAAGGAGATGTACCTCGTTAATGAGGAAGCTCAGCTCTTGGAAGGACAGTAGCCATGGAACAACTCTTTTAGTTGGAGAAAAAGACAATTATGAGGCAATTATGAGGCATTTAAATACTTGAGAGTAGGGGTGCGACTTGTACTTCCTTAACTTTGTCATCTCAAGGGTTTTCTCTGTCTCTCTCTCTCTCTCTCTCTCTCTCTCTCTTTTTCACCTCAAGTTTTAACTGTAGGACAACAAGCCCACAAGAGAGAAAGCCACGGGGAACAGAGAATTCACGTTTCATGGCAATAAAAGAAGGGGCCAAGGTAATTCTGTAACAACACCACATAGAGTAGAAGAGGGAGGCCGGAGAGAAAATAAAAGCCCGTCTCAGGTGTTGCCCCAGTCTTTGACATCAGACTAAGATGAAGACCGAAACATACTAAAATGGTCAACACAAGAGGCTTGGTATTTTTAAATAATGTTTAAATGAAAGGAAATCAAAAATTGTCCTTCAAGAATAAGAAAAACCACACAGTGATATAAAGCTGAATGTTTTTTGGAGGAATATGCTACACCGTAACATCGCTGCATTTCAAATTTCTCATCTGTCAAATGGGTTGTGTTGAGATATAAACAATACATGTTTTTAAAACTGTAATGATTAGGCATGCACATTTCCTTCTATTTTTTTTTTTTTATTTTTTAAAGATGAGAATTCTTTTTTTTTTCAAATGTTTATTTATTTTGAGAGAGAGACAGAGAGAGAGAGAGTGAGAGTGCACACCTGAGCCAGGGAGGGGCAGAGGGGGAGAGAAAGAGAGAGAGAGAGAGAGAGAGAGAGAGAGTCGTAAGCAAGCTCCACGCTCAATGCTCAGCACAGAGCCCATCCTGGGGCTCGAACTCATGAACTGTGAGGTCATGACCTGAGCCAAAATCAAAGAGTCGGATGCCCAACCAACTGAGCCACCCAGGTGCCCCTTCTATTTTGTTTTAAATGCTACTATGGAGCAATTGTGGAAAGGGCTTTGGAGTGGCAATCAGGAGGCTCACATTCTACCCCAGCAGCATTCCTGGCCAAATCCGTGATGTAAAGTCTCGGCGGACTTACAGGCAAAGTTACAGGTTGGAGTAGGTGACTAAGACCTCTTTCAATTCCAACGTTGCGGGTTTCTACAATTGTTTTATATTTTCCGTATCTTGCCCAATAGAAAAGTACGAATAATTGCTTATTTAAGGCAATGTCTGAATCTTGTCCTTTGTTGTTATTGTTGTCATATTTTTGTTTTGCCTTGTTTCATTTTGTCTTTGTTCTGGAACATCCTTGGCTAGGTGTTATATTGGAAGAAGACTATACTGTAATTACCCGTGCCTGGAGAAAGCCCAGGTGATTGACCTGTTCCTCTATATCCAGAGCATACTGCAGAGGTCAGTCTCCAAGCTGGAATCAATGTGACTATTTTAAAAGAAATTTTAAAAAGCAGGGGGTCAGAAAGTGCCTGGTGGCTCAGTTAACGGTCTGACTCCTTCAGTCAGTTAACCATCTGACTCTTGATTTCGCCTCAGGTCATGATCCCAGCGTCGTGGAATTGAGCCCCGAGTTGAGCTCCACGTCAGGCTCTGTGCTGGGCATAGAGCCTGCTTAAGATTCTCTCTCTCCTTCTCCCTCCACACCTTTCCCACTTGCACACTCTGTCTCTCTAATAAATAAATAAATACATAAATAAATGAATAAATAAAATCCGGTCACCTTTAAGCACAGTCTAGAGAAAGAGGAAATCTGAGAGGTTCCTAAAGAGACAGCTATTCTAATCTTTAAATTTGCCAAACAGAAATGAGAATAACTGTTATTTCTCTTCTTTCTTCTACCAGCCTTGACCTCCTAACCACGGCTTAGCTAACCGTGGCCTTGCTGAGAACACTGTCTATATCAACCACCTTAGGCTAATCCCAAAAGTGACATCACTAACAATGGTCACACTCAATCTTGACCTTCACAGGTTTTCACTAGCACCCAGTTCATTCATTTGAACAAATATTTACCGAGCATGTGCTAAGTGCCAGGCAAATAGGTGCTCTGAGAAATGTCGACAAACCCTTTCAAGAACTTCATCCCTGGTTTGGGGAAAGAAGTCACAAGTACTTGAAAAGTAAAGTGACAGTAACCAAGAGATATTCCAGGAGGGGTGGCAGCCAGCAGAGCCAATGATAGGCAAGGGAGGAGGGCAGAGACAGCAGCATGAGTGGTAGGTCCAAAGACAGTCTGTAGAGGTTTTCTCTGTCCTATGAAAGTCCAGCATCCCTCTCTCAGCCACATTGTGACATGTCACTCCATCACCCTACTCTAGTTGTGCTGCAGACAGTGGTGACATTTTCCTTGTCTTTCGTTTACATTCTTCTTTCACCTTGATTCTGCCCAACTCCACAAGCTTACCTGTATCCACTGACTACATCGATGGCTCCTTGTCCTTCTCCAAGCCTCAGTTTACCTGTCAGCAATTCACAAGGACCTTCTCTGATCACCAACCAGAAGCAGCCTTCCTATCATTATTCTCTGTCCGGCATCTGAACCATCTGCTTTACGACAACCCTTCTGACCATCTGTAATTACTGCTGCTGACTGCCTCACTCGAATACAAGCTCCTCGAGGAACGATTTCTGACTCGTTACCTGTAGCGTCCCGGCATCTGGCGTTGGTGTCTGGTACATTTTAGGCACTTTTCTTGGGACGACTGAATGAATATGTTAACCGTGCTTGGTGAAAATGCCTATTTGGCACAGCCTGATCGGTTCACATTCAGCCACCAAACCTGACAGCCCCTTCGGGGATGAGTCTCAGTGAAGTCTCGGCACACAAATTTTCCTGAGATGAAGGTTTACTTCACTCTTTATAAGACACGTAAATTCCAAGAGCGTGTGTTATCCAGGTCTTGCACGAACTTTCTCCGTGCGAGACTTTGCATCAGTAATTAGCTCCCCAAATTAGAAGGCAAGCCTGGAAGGCGGGTGAGCCAAGCCTATAGAATGGAGCCCCCTACATCTTGGCAGCCCCCAGTAAATGCTTGGCTTTGATAATGATGACCTGTATGGAATTATTTTTTTTTTAATTTTTTTTTAACGTTTATTTATTTTTGAGACAGAGAGAGACAGAGCGTGAACAGGGGAGGGGCATAGAGAGAGGGAGACACAGAATCCGAAACAGGCTCCAGGCTCTGAGCTGTCAGCACAGAGCCCGACGCGGGGCTCGAACTCACAAACCGTGAGATCATGACCTGAGCCGAAGTCAGACGCTTAACCGACTGAGCCACCCAGGCGCCCCCCGTATGGAATTATTGACCATTTTGGACATGCCCTGGCACGGTCATGTCTATGTGCCAAAAAATATGTTTAGCTTTGGGTTGTATTTTCTTCTAGTTAGTCATTTCTAGTCACTGTGTTTTCTGTTCCTTTTCACTGGCAGAGGAGCTTGGGCCAAAGCCTGGCTACTTTATTCTCTACCATACAGCGACATGACTCCCTGCCAACCACACCTAAACCTTAATTATACGGTGATTTCCTCTCCAAGGATGTGTGACTGTTTTAACTAGTAAGAAAGCTGATGCACTAAGGTCACATGCAGTTAAAAAAAAAAAAGTTTTGGGCAAAACACTCAAAACTCCATGCGGAATAATCTTAGTCCACTGAATCATGTCCCCTGTTGTTGAACAGCCCTAAAGAACTCCTTGTTAATAGGTGATTCTGTCCGCCTGGAGTGGAAACCTATGAGTAATCTATGTGTCACTGTGAGTCATGTCATGGCCACCACTTCCAACTCCCCATCATCTGAAAGTTGGCAAGAAGAATTCAGACTGCTCAACTCATAACAGGAAGAAGCCAGGATGGAGGAAAGACCTAATAACCAATTTTATTGATTAAAAAAACAAAAGATACCAGAAAAGGAGGCTAACCCAAGGTAAGAACAATGGCTTCTTCATCGCCACCGAACACATTCTCTTCCCTGGCATCTGTTTCCAATGTGCCTCTGGCGCTAACACAGGTGCTCTTCCTTCCACAACCTTGAGTCTTTTTCCAGATTTCCCCTCGTTTTAGAGGGCTTTCAGACTTGTAAATTACTTTCAAGAAAGGACTTTGATAGCAATATGTTGAAGCAAGAGGAAGGACAAACGGGGGCAGGCCAGTGTGTAATCCCACTACAGCCATTCCCCAGCCATCGATAGGACTTTCGTTTGCCAGCTTCCTTCTTATTACACTTCTATTCCTCTGCAATTCCAATTAAAATGGCACAGAGTTAATGATGTGATTAACTTACTGGGAAGTCAGCACATTCAAAATAAAGTGTCTCGAGGATAAACTGGAAGATTTTATGAACTCAAGGGACCCCAGTAAAGGACATATACTGATTCGGTAGGTAGGTGGAAGAAGAGATTTTGGAAAATCAGATTTTATAAGCAAACTGTTTACCATAAATTGGTTAAAGGAAAGTATGTGTATGACAGTGGGTTTAGGCAAAAGTGGGGACATCTTAGCATGTACAATTTTTTATGTAGCCAACGAGGGAGTTATTTACAAGGACGTCTTCTCCTTTTTGGCTCTTCAGACATGTTTTGCAGACCCTTGCTGGGCTCCTTCATCTTATTCATTTGATTATTTCTATCAAGGTTTTTTTTTAGGGATAGTGATCACACCTCCTTTGGTAGCATCAGTAAACTTCTTCCTTTACTACAGATCTGTTAGTTTTGGGATAAAGCTCCTTGGTTAGAAGGATCCTTGTGATTTTCTTTCCTGAAGACTTCAGTTTTAGATTGAGTCCCAGCTCTTCCCAAGGCTAAAGGGACACTAGCTTTGCCGGCCGCTGTGGTTAGGTGGTCACCAAATAATATGAGATAGTTAACTTCTTGACCGGAGAGAGCCCATTTTTTAATATCAAAGCTTATCTCTAGTCACAGCCCCAGACCAGATTTATTCAATAGTTTTATACCCCTTCTCACATTTTCCACAATTCAATATTCTTAAGAGTTTTTTCATAGAATTTTATCATTAAGGCTTTACATAATGGTTGGGGGTGGGGCTCCAGTCGATTAGAAGTCAGACAATGTGGGATTTCACTCTGTCCCTAAAAAGTCATGTGATTTTTTTTTCCAGCCATGTAATCTTAAGAATGTAACTTTGCCAAGTGGGTTTCCATTTGACCCTTGTCAAAAAGGGTATTGCACTAGATTGTTTCAAATATCTCTTCCTGATTTTAACTTACAAATTCCTTTTCAAATACTTGACCAATGGAGAAATCTAATAATAATATGTTTAGTCCATGTTTGTAATCTACTAATTTAACAATGGATTAACTAGAGTTTATATAATTCCACAGCTACAGATTTCTATAGTCAAATGTGTAATGTTCTTGATGTCCTAAATAACATTGTTGTCGAGTTTTGCGGATGTCAGGGTTATTTCAACATTGTATGGATGCTTGTTTTCTGTTAAGTAAGTTTTACAGAAAATGATCAGATCCGGCAGGTATTCAAACAATTGAGAAGACAGCAAAGATGAAAAACTGCTTTCGCAAAGTTCTTGAATTTTAAAATAATTTTACACTGAAGGATGGGGGGGACATATTTCTCATAAAATGTCTGCGTACCTGTGCACGCGTACGTGGCACGTGTGGGTGTCTGTACGAGCGTATGTGTGACTCAACTCAGAGAATCCTGGGTTGAACTATAACAGCGCTATAAACACGAGAACCAGAAGCAGATCCAATTGCCCACAGGGAAAAGGACAAACCTGTGGCACTGTGAAAGATCTTACTTGTTTGGGCTTTCTGTAGAGCCCACTAAAACTGCTGAGACCTAACATCATTACCTAGTCTCATGCCAACTATATCTGGTAACGCACTTTGACATATCAGTTTCTAGGTAGACGCTCCAAGACAATGGCTCATGTGATATCCGTGCCAGCTGGAGTCAGCTGCAAACAACACACACACACACACACACACACAGTATTTTAAAATAGATATTTCAGATGTTTCAAATTTAAATAAAGCAAGGCGGAGTGTGTGATGTTCCAAGCGAAGTCAATTGCCAAGCTGTGCTGGTTGGTACGACCAAGTGCTATATCAACGGAGCCATAAATCGCTGCATAACGCAGACATGGCGGAGGGAAAGTGGCAAGAAAAAAAAAAAGGGTGTGCGTGCATTAAAGATGAATCCCTAAGGATACTCTTCCGTGAAACTCTGAGAGTTTACAAAGTGACACCATCCCACCAGGACCCACGGAATATGTGAGCCTTTGGAACCATTCGCAGTATGTGTTTCAAAGTCCAGACAAAGCTACTAGGCAAGTTTTATTGGTCCCTCTAGAAAGCAGTTTTTTGACAGGGCTGGAAAAATGATGTTACAAAGGATCCAGTAACAACAGAGTCTAGGCCTGTTAGTTAGATTCCAAGTTGATGCCTCTTCCAAAAGCAGAGCATCCAGAAAAACACCATATTCCCCGGACTAGGAGAGGAGGTCCAACATTGAGGATTGAGAAAAGTTTGGTAGATAGTCTATTATACACAGGGTGCACATCGGTTGGTGCAAATCTGTTTTACCCTTTTGTTTCAAGAAAGACTATCACAAAGGTGAGTTTCTCCAAGATCATCCCATGTGGGAACTTGAAACAAACGACAGGAGGATGTATGTATCGCTGGCTTTCCAAAGTCTATCTTGCTTCTCAAGTTTCTTTAAGAACTAGTACAGCCGAGAAGACAAGTTTGCATGCATACAGTCCTGTACAATGACCTCAGTGACCAAAGGCCAATGAATCAATTACATCACATGCACCCTACTTAACCTTTGGGTATGATGAATATTCGGAGTGTGTTTTTGTGGTCTCGAGCCAAAAATTAACCGCAGCCTAGAGGTTGTTGAACCTCAGGAAAATCTCTGTTCCCCACTTTATTTTCCGTGCAGTTGGGGAGGACAGAATTCCATTAGAGAGAGACAATGTAATTGTGTTCATAGCTGTGCAGTTGAGAGGTTGCATTTATATGGTGCCTTTCTTCCAAGGATCATAAAACACCTCACATATGCTATTTCGTTCATATTTCAAACGTCTTTATGGTATAAGAGCACAATGCAGTTTCAACAAAACAAATGTACGAATAATTTATAGAGTTTAGCAAAACTAAGCAAAGTAGCATTTATTAAATTTAATATAGAGGGGAAACCAACATCTACTAACACGCGGAGAAAAAAATGGTCAGTAGGTGGGTACATTATTTTTAACCTTTAGTGAAAATCTTCATTTTATTTTACTTTTCTCAGCTTCTCCAGATCACATTAATTACTCTCTTTTCTTAACTCTAACTGCACTAAGTGCTTGAGTCTGACAATTTAGTACATTGTTACACACCGTCATATTGTCTTCTTTGTTTTCTATGGGTTTGAGTCTCAAGAGCTACTAAGCAGAGATACTGGGGTGTATGGAAAATGGCACTAGAAGGCCGAACTCCAGCATGCCAATCTTGCCTCTGTCGCTCCTTATCTGTCGGCAAGCTCCCTCATCCTTCCCACGCTCCAGTGTTTTTACGGAAAGGTGACATTAAAGTCTGAAATGTCTTCAAGGATTGCAAGTGAAGTTCAAGTGAGATGACTTTTCTGAAAGCACGAGGCAGATAAGTAACGCAGTATCGCTGTAAACTCCGTGAAGGCAGAGACAATATTTTGTGCCTCTTTCACATACTTTCTAGGATCTGATGTTGGATGAATACGATTTCCCAAGTAAGGACTTAATAAACGTTTCTTGGTAACAATCACTGGAACACTTACCATTTGCCAGGAACCACTGTTAAGCGTGTTACATGGAATATTCTCATATTTCACTCCCCGAAGAGGTCATGTTATTATTAATCCCCGTGCTGCAGATGAAGAGGCAGAGGCTGAGAGAGGATGAGCAGCCTGCCCAAGGGCACACGGCTGAGGCTCCTTGACGCCTGGTAGTTTGGCCACGAAGCCCAACTTCCGAAGCTCTCCTCTGCCTGCCTCTCCTACAACCCGCGGTCCGGAATGAATACGGAAGTTAGGAAATGTGCTTCCCAAACTATTAAAAAGTGGAAGAACTTTTAAGAAGTAGACAAGAATTGGAGACAGCGTGTTGGGTATCATGTCAATCCAGAAATTGAAATAAAGAGGCTAACTTCTTGATGTGATTGGTTTGCAATCATACGATTTTTTGTGAGAGGTGTTTAGTTCTGAGAAACTCTCCTAAACATCTGATTTGGCAAGAAATTGAGAATTGAAGTTACGACCTGCAAGCTAGTTCTATTCTCCTCCTGATCATCTAGCTGCAGAACCTTCCCCGAATCGTGGGAGCATAAATCCGATTATGCACGAGGCCAATGGGAACGAGATAATTGCGTGGATCCAGTACCCATCCATTACGCGCGGCGCCATAAATCACCAAGCTGCCACAACCTCAGCTTTCTGGAATCCCCAAGTTGTTTGAAATACTCTACGACTGCCATTTATGGAAGAACCATATTATACTGTCTTTGCCGTAAGTGCTGTCAAAATAAAATTTAAAAGTTGGGTGTTTACCCTTCAGAGGATGTTCATGTGACACAACAGTGGAAAACACGAGAAAACCCATCAAAATTTGTGTCTTCCAACGTCAGCATGCGCAGGCACGAAGAAACTGCCTAAGAAATTAAGCAATGACGTTGGGTAGTTCTCTTTTCCATCCTTTGGTGATGAACATTACATTAGTTCGCAGAAATGTGGGTCTGGTTTTCCCTCACACACACCTCACACACGCGCCAACTTCGTGGGTTGGCGGGGGGAGGGGAGCCTGACAAACGGGTAATTCTTGAACCAAGCAAGCAAAGCATTTGGCCTTAGTAGAGATGGAATGATCAGATGGCCACAAATTAAAATGAGTTCATGCCCAAGGCTTATTTGAGCCCTTAAACCATGCAATTGAAATTACGTTTTCCTACCTTGTATTTTCTTTCTATTCATTGTAACATATGTTTACTGAACACCTACTGGCTGCTGGGTATGAAAGGTGAGTGGCCTCCCTGCCGCCCCACAAGGAGCTCACAGTGTAGTGGGGAAAACAGATATATACACAAGTAAGTGGTTTTTTTTTTTTTTTAATTTTTTTTTTCAACGTTTTTAATTTATTTTTGGGACAGAGAGAGACAGAGCATGAACGGGGGAGGGGCAGAGACAGAGGGAGACACAGAAGCGGAAACAGGCTCCAGGCTCCGAGCCGTCGGCCCAGAGCCCGACGCGGGGCTCGAACTCACGGACCGCGAGATCGTGACCTGGCTGAAGTCGGGCGCTTAACCGACTGCGCCACCCAGGCGCCCCCACAAGTAAGTGTTTTAAACGAGCTAACTAAAATAGTGGAGGCAGACACCACTGCGGCAAAGCTTTACTGCGGTAAAGCTGAGGCACCAAGGAGGGATTAACCGTATCTTAATACGTGAGAAAAGAGTCACAGAAAAGGAGGGAGTAATCGCACTGAGTTCCGAGGGAAAAATACACATTGTGACGGGGAGGAAAAGTCTGGAACGGATGGAGCAGAGTGATAAAGAGCAGTATTACTCATTCCTAATAGTGGATTTTCACCTCATTCATTCCTCACTAGGGTGCCGTGTCGGGGCATGTCATTGTCCCCATTTTAGAGGTTCAGAGAAGGAGACGTCTCAAGAATGCAGGGCTGGGAGGTGAGAGGATCTTGACGCTCTCGCGTTGCCACAGCTGAGCATGGGGGGGGGGCTCTGAGGAGAGGAGAAAGGGAGAGCTGGAGGGAAAGCAGAGCCAGCTGCTGGAGAGCCTCTTACAAGGAGCCTTGCAACTTCATTCTTCAGTGCAGGGGGGTCAGGAACGGAGTTTTTGGCCAGGTAGTGGGCAACAGGAACACGTGTGCCTTTCAGACAGCATCCTGGGAACGGCACGGAGCTTGCCTTGGGCTGGGCATGAGACAAAAATCCGTGCTTTATAGATTCAGAAAGTTAGCACAGATAATGCAGCCCATCCGGCTACTTTCAGTGGTCAGGATGCTTGAGGCTTCTCTGATTCCTAAACTGCCACCATAATATCTCACTGTCCGCCGTCTCCCACGATCTCCCCGACCTGGGCCTGTTTTTAACTCTCCTGCTCATCTTTCTTCCGAGCTATGAAGTACGTACGTATCAAAGTTACTAAAGACGCAAAGTACACGTTCAAGACACAAAGAAGTGTGACTCTTAATGTATGGGCGTTCCAAATGGTCCAGATACATATCTGAAAAGCCCACGCACCCCTAGGTGGGAAACCTGCAGTAACACAGCGCACCGAAGGCTCTACACCCACCGGAAGTGTGTCCGCCCTCCAACCTTCCCCCGGAGTGAGACCGGCAGAACCTGCCCGGACTCTGAGGAGCCTCGCTTTAAGCCACTGGATTCATAAAAAAAGGAAAATCTCCAAAAACACAATATCGGATGTGACAAAAGTTGATCTCAGAATACATACTGTTCTTATTTTAGAGTGGGGAGGGGGGCGGAGGGAGAGAGAGAGAAAATGTTAAGCAGGCTCCACGCTCGGTGCACAGCCGGACGTAGGGCTTGATCCCACGACTCTGGGAACGTCACCCGAGCTGAAATCAAGACTGAGGTGCACAATTGACTGGGCCACCCAGGCGCCCCAACATTAGTGTATTTTATTTTTTTTTTTTTTTTAATTTTTTTTTTTTCAACGTTTTTTATTTATTTTTGGGACAGAGAGAGACAGAGCATGAACAGGGGAGGGGCAGAGAGAGAGGGAGACACAGAATCGGAAACAGGCTCCAGGCTCCGAGCCATCAGCCCAGAGCCTGACGCGGGGCTCGAACTCACGGACCGCGAGATCGTGACCTGGCTGAAGTCGGACGCTTAACCGACTGCGCCACCCAGGCGCCCCAACATTAGTGTATTTTAAATTGCTAACTCCACTAGTACATTTAAACTATAATTGGGGCGCCTGGGTGGCTTAGTTGGTTACATGTCCAACTTCGGCTCGGGTCACGATCTCGCGGTTCACTTGAGTTCAAGCCCAGCATCGGGCTCTCTGCTGTCAGCACAGATCCTCTGTCTCCCTCTCTCTCTGCCCCTCCCCCCCCTCCAATAATAAATAAACATTAAAAAAAGAGAAATACTTAGACATGCTTTTAAAAAAATAATTAAAAAATAAAATAAAATACAGTTTCATATATAGGAAAAGCCCAGAAACACATCCATTTGTACTCTGAGGGAAACTAGTATTTCTCATTGTGTTTTTGTGTCACTTCGTTTCATTTTTAAAGGCAGTAATCCCAATTCGAATCTCAGCAAGCCTGTCTCCATTTGAGGCCGCAGGAACCCTTATTTCTCTCTTCTTTGCCACTTTCCAGCCCCTTTCACTGTCATTTCTCCGCTCGGGCCTTGTGACGACGGGCAGACCCCCTGAGACTCTCTTCCCGGATTCCACCGCTCATAATACGCTTTTCTCCGGGCTGAGGGGAGGCTCCTCCTTGCCATTCATCCGGAGGAGCCTTAGGCGAACCAGAGCTCCAGAATGGAGCAGAGGAAGAAACGAGACACCCTGAAAAAACTCGAAGAATCCTCCTCCTTTCAGAGCACCAAACATTTACCTCTCTGAAAGAGTTTTGCGAAAGAATCAAAGTGCAAAGTGGAAAAAAAGGAACACAAAACCTTCTTAATGTCTGCCGGGGAAACAGAAACGCTTTCTCCACGAGAAAAGTCCTTTCTGTACTGAAATTGGCAGCCAGACGGCCTGCACATTTATCTCCTGCACAGAAAGTGCTCTGTCAGGCAAGCTGTGACTAACAATGCACTGAAAAACACGCCACAGACTTCCCCTGTATTTTATTTGGCAGAGAGGAATTATTCCTCGGCACAAAGTATTTGCAACTGGCATCGGTTAAACAAGAAATTACAACCTTTAAAAGCCCTATTTATCATTAGCTGCAAAAGTGCAGACTTCACCGTCAATTACTCTGACAAAAGATTACAGACCGGCAACACCGCACGCGGGAGAACAACAGCCTTGGGGGCCAGCGGGCCTCTCTGAAGGGAGGATTAGAAACTCAAGGGCCAGGAGCCCCTTCTCCGGGGACCTCCCCCCCCCCCACCGCAACACCCTTCCTCACCCACCCTCCTCCCCGGTGCGGGCTGACTCTCCCACCTCCAGCATGCTCCCTCCCTTCGCCTCGCCAGCAGCGGCTGGTGGACCAGCAAGCCTTCCCCAGAAAGACCGGACGATGGTTGTGGAAGTCAGTGCCTAAGGATCGCTGGCCAAGTCAAGTCAGCAGCAACTCTGCTCCAGTTCTGCTCTCTGAATGTGTTCTGTTGATAAATATGGCAATTGCAAGATTGATTTCCCAAAGCTAAAGAAATAATATGGCGTTATTCCTCTCAGCTGCTCCATTTAGTGGGTCAATGGTCAGAAAAACAGTGGATTTTAATAAGCAAAAGGCCTCTACTGTGATGCTAAGACACCCTCCCAAACACTGAATGGTGCCTATGTGTTCTTGGAAGAAGCCTTTTTGCATTTCACTGAGGCATCGACCCATCTTTAAATGATTTCATCCCCTAGGAACAGAAAAACAAAGAGATGCTTTGTTCTCCACACTTTAAAATTTAAAAAAATAAAATGTATTCTCAAGTGCTTATATACGTGGCAAGAGATCTTTATTAAGAAACATATGTATACATCCTTACTTGGCTTTAACTGTCCAAAGTCTGAGGTCGTTATGAGTGTCACCACCACCTTGTTGCCAGTTAAATCAGTTTATATAGTCCTGAAGCTTCTCTCAGAGGCTTACGGGTCAATATCATCATTTTCTTCGATATTTTATATTTATTGGCTATGTTTGTCTCAGTATACAAACATCAATATTTCATGAAAATGAAATAAAATAACATACGTAAATTACTTATATATGGTTTGCTACAGAGTGTTCGCTAAATGATGTTGGCGATGTTTCTAACGATGAGGAGGGGGGATACGCGATATGAATAGTTATATTTATAAAGGTGTTTTACTATGAGAGCACCTGTGAGAATACATGCGTGTATATTCGTATCCATTTATATGAATACAACTTACACATATGGTGTATTCTTAACTATATAAAACAATATTCAGCAAAAAATCAAAAGACTGGAAGGAAATAAGAGTGTTCACCTCTGAGAGATGCACTAAGGGATATTTTCCCCTTATTGCCTTTTCCGTATTCTATTCTCATTTTCTCTGATGAGCTTGCCTTACGTTGATTATGAGAAAAAAAATAAATAGGAAAAAATAGATACAAAAATAGAAAAGTTACAGGCAAGGCAAGGATAAAAGCTAAAACATTATACTTGCCAGGTGATCGTGAATGTACACACTTGTTTATATCCAAGAGGATAACTCTTCATGGGAGACAATTGTTCCCATTTTACAATAAAGCAACTGAGAGTCCAGTGGCTTTGCCCAGTGCTGCAACCAAAACCCTTCCTCTTTGCTGCTTCCTGGAGTAATGAGTGCGTGCGTGCACACGCACACGTGTGCATGTATATAAGCATGGGCGCAAGTGCACTCACGCACGATTGCAGGCACGTTCACATTCCACATCTTTTCCGGTTAATGCGTGTTTAAGGAGTGGGTCTATTCGTGGATGAAGCTCCTAAGCTCTCCAGATTAGAGCATGCCCTGCACATTCAGTCTGCTATGTGGATAAAAACTCTCACAGTGCTATCACTTGTGGGTGACCTCCTTTAAAAAATCACAGGAGTTTGGATAGCTTTATTTAGCTCTATTAGGTTCAAAGAATGTGCCAGGCAGATTCTCAGTCCAAAAATAATCTCCCTTTATTGGTGCTCTAAATTAACTCATGGAGGAGTGAGCTGAGCTAAATTAAAGCTTTCATACGGCAAAGCCCAGGGATTTTTACTGAGTGGTAAACGTTTTCTCTCTCTGTGAGAACTTTACTGTTTCCTTCCTCTAAGAGAGGCTGTGCTTAGACGCAAAGAAAGTAGCTCCAAGCAGATCTCAGAGAATTCCTTTTATTTGACAAAGACTCTTAGTTTAAGCCCCCTGGTGTGGGACATTTAAAATTTTATAGGTTTCCCTAGCTTTTAAAGTAATTTGCATGTAAATAAAGATACTAATCTCTAGCACAAATGGCAAAACGTGTCCTTTGCCCTTTTTACACGGGAAAACTGGATTCATAAGAGTCATTGGGGGGAGTATTTTTACGTATAAAGAACTTCCAATGGCTTGACAAATCTTAACCACATCCTTCTGCACTGCCGGCTGCACCTTGCGTTATCTTTTCATAACTGTTGGAATACTGTGGTACATTCCCATCTGAGAACCACACACTAGGCGACAGCCAACCACAGACCTAAAATACGATATTGAGATTCAAGGTTGCCTCTTTTTCTATGATACAGGCGTGTCTCTGCTGGTCGCGGCTAGTGACGCATTTACCATCATTCCTGCATTGTGGGACTAACACCCACTGAGTTTCTAAATAGCCACAGAAAAGCGTGCCCAGCTTGTCTTACTGCCACCTGGCCCTGGGACTTTTCATGGGTTACTCTCTCCTTTGCTCCTGCCTACCTTGTACCCCGAATGAGTGACTGGCCAGGTGTGAGGTGTTGATCTTCTCTGTCTCTCTCTCGTACAGGATTTTGGATATGTGCACCACCACCGACAGAGCAACCTGAAAGGCCAAAGCCTTTCATGTTGAAATCTAGAGGACAGCAGGTCTCCATTTTATTTCTCCACACTGAACATCTGGAAGGTCCCAGAAAAATCATCTTAAGTTAGTCTAAGCCTGTGCTGGGTTCAACCGAGGTTCCGGCAAAGGTCCCCAAGAATAGAGAAAAAAAAAAAAAAAAAAAAAGAATATACCCAGATAAAGAAGTGACAAGAGAAGAGGGGGTCAGGATAGCCGTGGGGAAAAGATTCAAGTTCCTACCTCCACCAGATTTCTTGTCGAATTTGAGGTGATATGAACTAACAGAAACGATCATTGGCTGGGAGCTTGTATGTCCAAGTGAAAAGAACTCAGGCACAACCGGTAAGAGGAAAGGCTTCCTTCTGGTTCTGACTCGGGAAAAGAAAACACTCTCCTCTACCTAAGTGTGGCTGTGACTCTCCCGCATGTATACATTCTCAGCATGAAAGAGTGAACTTTCCACCCAAGGACACTCCCTTCCTCCACCAAGCATATGTGAATACTTTCCATGAAGATTTTGCTAAAAGAAGGGGGCGGATGGGGGCAAGTGATCGAATGCATGGGTGCATAATACTGACAGAGCCTCTGATTCTGAGTGGTCACAACCAAAACGCAGCTATGGGAGGCCATCGGTGGAACGTAGTGGGCATTGAACGGGAGCTCGAGTTCCAGCCCCACTTCTGCAACTAGCTAGCTGGTCTTGTGCAAATGGCCTCAGTTGCCCCGCTCTGCAAATAAGAGGCTTGGATAGACCACCCTCGGCAGCCCCTTCTCAGCTCTGACAGTCCATCGGGTGCAGTGAATGCCTTCAGCCATTCTAACATCAGATAGCTTATAAATCAGGACCCCAAAGACATCCCAGTGGGGGAACCCGACCCAACAGCATGCCATCTCTCCCAGGGCACTGGATTCTCGCTCTCTGCCAGTTTTCGAATTTGTTGCAGGAAGAGCCGGAAGGACGCATCAGAAGAGCTGATGCCTTTAGCCACCTCTTCATTTCTATAGGCACTGTTACTCCAACAACAAAAACATCCTTCGACGTTCCCGTACTTTAACTTTTATCTATAGGAACTACTTGGAGCACAGCTGTTAGTCATTATCCTCTAGTGGCTGAAGTATTTGGCGACTCCAGGAAAAGGAAAAAAGGAAATCAGTTAAGTTTTATTTACCGTCTGCTTTCGTTGTGAAATAGTAGAAGTCCCTGAATCAATAAAAAGATGCACTTGTTTCTACAAGCATAAATATGCTTTCTTAAAACACTGGTAAATACTGTGGGCATGTTTCCCAGATTTTAAGTGCTATCCCCATTCTCTTATTTTCCCCATAAGTATGTTCACACTTCTTAGCCCACGTGACCAGCTATTCAAAGAGAAAATGCAGTTACATAAAAAAAAATATATATGCCTCTTGGGGCACCTGGGTGGCCCAGTCGGTTAAGCGTCCGGCTTCAGCTCAGGTCATGATCCCGCGGTTTGGGGGTTCGAGCCCCACGTTGGGCTCTGTGCTGACAGCTCAGAGCCTGGAGCCTGCTTCGGATTCTATGTCTCTCTCTCTCTCTCTCTGCCCTTCCCCCACTCATGTTCTGTCTCTGTCTCTCAAGAATAAATAAACGTTATAAAAAAAAAAAAATATGCCCCTTACAGGGCATATGCATTGTACATGCACACAGGCATATACATACACACAATTTTCATATAAACTTTATAAAAATAATTTGCACCATACAAAGAAAACAGCTGTTCTGTGAGATGGTGTCCTCCCTGTCTGTGAACATCTTAAATTAAGCAAGCCTGGCTTCCGTCTGCCAGGAATACCAGAGAAGGAGTTCTAGATTCTAGAGTAGATCTGATTCGACCACTTACAAACTCAATTTTGAATTCACGGATTCCCTGAAGTCACTATTTTTTTCCTAAATCCATTAAAAAAATCGATCCGACCTTCCACCTGTGTTTCAGGTGTTGGCCTGTACTATAACGAACCCATGAGAGAAACAGAAACTTCTCAGTACTGACATCTGGACACAGGAATCGAGGTCCGTGGAATAAGTCCTTCGTGGTCATCCCCTTCCTCAACGAAAACTGCAAAGTGCTTTGGAACACAAAGACTGGATTTGCCTCATGGGATCTCTGGGTGGTACACGATACCATTCCCACTTCTCACAAGCAGAAAACATGACCGTTAGGAAGTAAATATTTGTAAGTAAGACGATTATGGCTCCCAACCGTTTTACTTGGTGGGCAGAAACTCACCTGAGTTCTACAGAATGTGGAAGCATTGCTTCGCTGCTACATCTCGCCTTCAGTTAAGATCAGATGTCGGCGAGAATACGTGTTCCTGGATCCCTTGTCTCAGCCGGAAATGTAGTCCAATTCCAGATCTGAGTTTCTCAGCTTTCTAGCTCAGTCTCTGAGAAATCGCAAGGAATAAATGGACCCACTCCCCCTATTGTCCGTCCTCCATCATGCTACCCATACAACCCAACTTCCTATTCCTAAGAGTTTTCCTTTGAAGCATCTGGCTGAGCAAGTTTTACCCGGCAACACAAACTTGCAAATTATTTACGATGGTGACTGTGGACTTCAGTGGGTGTGGGGGATGGGGAGGTGGGGGATCGCAGCCCAGCAAGAAAGTCAACTGTTATTCTTTCCTGGTCCCCTTCATAGGGAAGGCAGGACTGCCATATCAAATATCCTGTTTCCTGAGAGCCTGCCTCTGAGATCGGTATGTGCAGGAAATTACATCATTGCAGAATTCGGTCACACTGACCCTAAGTGCACCCCTATTCCAGCATTTGCCCTCTGACCCCACCTCCTTAATCACATTTGCATGCTGTCTCCACTCCTTAGAGTAATATTTAGAACCTTTCTACAGCATATTCTAGGCTTGCAAGTCATTTATCAATGCTAATTCATCTTTTCTCACCTTCGTTCCGCTGAGGCAGAGCCCTGTGATTAGAAATAATAACAAAACCATGGTATTTGGCTTTTCTGTAGCTTCTGTCTCCTGAGAACTCTACATATATTAACAGCACGCACATGGGTCTCCCGGAATGGCTCAGGTCACAGGAGGGGTGGGGGGGAGAATGCTGTGTGACTAGCCCAAGTGGAATAAATTGAAGGCTGGGTTGGAACTGAATCAAGATGCCGGTGTTAATATGCCCGACTATTTAGGAAAAGTTCCAGGATCGCTTAATGATGAAAAGCAATAAGGCTGTCAAAATTTGCCTGGAATATATATAGGATTAGGCCAGCTCCTAAAATTTCCCAAGGTACCTCAGGGTCAAGGGCTTTCTGCAGAAGGTAAGCCTTCTTGATGATATAAAAATTTCAAAAGCCCCAGATGCAGAAAAATGTAAGAGAGGTAGGTGTGTGTGTGTGTGTGTGTGTGTGTGTGTGTGTGTGACAGAGAGAGAGAGAGAGAGAGAGAGATTGATTTAAGGGTTTCTTTCACTTATTTCCACAAAGGGTCTCTATTGGACCCATCCCAAACCTCATTACTTATCGTAGATTCTCATTTCTTATCTTGAAAAAATGATTCTACATCCAGGACAAATCTGACTAATAAATAATAAGAGAATGCTAGTGATCTGAAATAAAAAGTGTTAGTTTTCCATCAAATACATGTAATACAGCAACTTAATAATAATGTAAGATTATAATGCTTATTATAATGTAAGGTTATACTCAATAAGAATGCAAGGTTATCCTTTAATTATATTCTAAAGAGTCAGCTACATAAAAATACACAATTCAACAGTGAATCAAGAAAGGGTATTCTGACACATTTACTAACTCCCATTTATTGAGGTTTTTAAGGCCTTTCTTTTGAGTTAAATAAAATTTTCAAATCAATTAACTTAATGAAAAGTGTTAGAACCATGGAAAAATAAGAAATTAGTTCTTAACTCATAAGGATTATTGGTAGTTATTGGAAGGACTTCCTGATCATGGACAATTGTAAACATAAACACCTATTCTTTCCCGGAAACGTATAGAAATGTTTTTCCTGGAAATGTATTTCCAGAACAGATCCTTCTTATTCCAATTTTGAACTGCCAAGATAAAGATAACTCCCATATCATATAGTCCATTCCTCTTTCATAGTATCCCTTTCCACTTGTTATTATATTTATTTGTTTCCATATCTAATCTAGAGTCTAGATTCTAGACCCATCAACCAACTCTTAAGTTTCCTGAAGAACAAGGAACTTCATATCCCCCGGAGTGCTTAACATAGTACCAAGTACATACAGTTGTACATTAAATATTTCTTGAATAAATGTTGCAATAAAGCAGGCTTAAGTGTTGTGATAAGGCACCGTGTCTCCCACCCCAACAGAAGGTCCCATAGTTCCCTGAGACCTGCTGCTGGAACTCTGTGAGCCACCCGGAGCACAAGGGTTAATGTTTTCCCACTTCCCATTAAGCCCTCGGGACTACACTCCTTTATTTAATTTATTTTCAGTACTACACTTGTCCCTCACACAAGAACAGGGGAGAGAAAAAGAGGGGAGGAAGGGGAAGAGGAAGGAGGAAGGGAGAAAAGGAGGGTGAGGGAGGGGATACAGACAGGCAGAAGGGGGAGAAATAGAAGAAAGGAGAGAGAAAAAGAAAGGGAGAGAAGGAGGAAAGAAGGAAGCTGAGGAACACATAATTCCATGTACCTGAAAAAAAAAACATGAAAAAGGAAAAAAGAAGGAGAGAGGGAGGATGGGGGGAGGGACAAGAAGGGAGGGAGGAAGGGAGGAAGGAAAAAAGGAAGGAAGGAGGGAAGGAAGGAAGGAAATTTCTTCTCAGTGGTGTTGGAATTCATTTGAGCGGCCGCTCAAAACAAGTTGGATCTCACCACTTCTCTGTTTTACCTGATTATACCCAGCAGCAGTCTCTAAAAAACACTACTTTATATTTCACTCTCAGGTTGGCTGATAAACATATTAACCCAATCTCTGCTTGCTGGCTGGCACCCAACCCATCTGCTTTATTTCACTACTCATTTGATAAACACCTTTTGAGCAACAATTTTCCAGGTGTTGATTGGCACTGAAAAAACAGTGGTGAGCAAGACGCATCTCTCACTTGAAAGGCTTGCCTTACTTTCTCCACAGCCACACCAAACCCACATTACTGGTATGATGCATCCTCAAATTGGATCAGGCAAGCACCTTTTTATAGCATTATCCTCACTAGATTCATCTGGTCTGCCGAGACAGAACCTTCTCCCTGCAGTCAAGCCTCTTCTAATGAACCACCTCTGATCAATTCAAGCAGTCCTTTGTTCCCACACCAATGACATCACCGGCCTGCGTCAGGCCAACTTACTATTCTCCCTCGGGGCTCTTGCATTTTCTGAAATTTCCATCTGTTTGAATAGTTTCTAAATTTTATTTTACTCATGCTCTTCCCGAAATCATACTTTTAGGACCTCTCCGGCACATAATCCAGGTACCCCGTGTCTATCCATCCTGACCTCCCCCCCCCCCGCCCAAATCTTGCATATTTAAGCCCAATTTATATTATAATTACTCTTATCACACAAATTCTCACCTATGACAGGTGGCGGAGAAGTCAAGTTTTGCCAAATGTGTATTCGCTCCCATTTTCAAGTTCAAAAACTAGTCTACTAATGGTAACTACTGATTGTGCTTTCGAGCATGATTATGAATAAATGCTAAGACCCGACCAACTTTTTTTTTCTCATATGTGCCACACACACTTGAATTGTTCATGGTGGCAAAATTAACTATTATAATAATCTCCCTCTCTCGATCTATTCTAAGCGATGGATATCTATTCATCTTTCACTATCCGGCTCAAAGTTCATATCTTCCATGAAGTTTTTGCTTGGCCACTGGATAACAACTCTATCCTTTGCATCCCTTCTTTATCCTGCCCTAATCCTGACTCCATTCTAGAACCCATAACATACTGCCGATTTAGGATTCACACGTCTTCTTTTTTTAACCTCTGAGCTCCTAGGGGGCAGGGACCAGACCTTATATGTGCCAATATTTCTAGTGTTGTGCATAGAATATTGTAGGTGTTCTGCAGAGAATGGATGGAAGGGAAGAGAGTTGAGAGAATCTTAAACATAATGAAACACTAAAAAAAAAAAAAAAAAAAAAAAGTGGCTAGCAGGAGCTAGAGACCTTCTGGTAGCTCCTGAATTTTCCAAGTGAAATATTGTCTGAAATCTCATGAGAGAAGTGTTTCATACAGATGATGAATGGCAACCTCGTCTTTCTCAGCCAAAAGGTAACCAAATCTTTAAAAAGTTTTCCCTTTTGTGATCTATTCATCTGTCTGTCTCTAAAATGCACACTGATCAATCTGCTCTCCGGATCTCCATCCACATGCTTCCCCCCTCTCACATGACATGATCCAGTCTCAGTGCCCCGCCCCCCGCCGCCCCATAAGCTCCCCACACCTCACCCCATATCGCCCCCTGGTGTCCTAAAGCAAGAAAAATACCCAAGAAATGAAAATGATTTTTTTTTTAAGCTGATAAATATCAGGACCCTGGAACTATATACTGAAAGTTAAACAAACAAACAAACAAACAAAAAGCAAAAACAAAAAATCCACGTCCTTCTGAGCATAGACTTCTGGGCGCAAACATAAAAGATTAAGTGTATAAACCCCCCTCAAAGCACAGCCTTGTTTCCACACATATCTTCACAACATAGAAATGCTCTCAATCTTTTCAGCTCCATGGATTGCCTTCTTTCCATAGATTCCATGTTTTGCAACCCTTTCTACCAAGTAAACTATATTCTGTCACTTGCATTAATTAAATTCAAAATTGGCTCTCTACAGTACAATTTAGCTTGTGACAGGCAAGAATATCATCATTCATTACTGCATTCATTCAGTTCTTTGATCAGCCCCTACTGTGTCCAGAGCTCCACAGAATCACACTAAACTCACATTGATAAAGGCAAAAAATCTTAAAGTTTTTTTTTTGTTTGTAGAGGATAAACATATATCATTATGAGGTATCTTGAAATACTGAAAATTAGTAAAAGTTCCCTTCCCTGCCCCCTACGACATTGGGGAATATGAGATTGGGTACCAGTGGATGAGGAAAAATATACATCCTGGTGGATTTAGTACAAGTTCAGATCAATAATTCATGTCCCAAGTGTCTACTTTTAGCTCAGATTCTCTTTCATCTGGTTTTAACTGTGCATTTGGTTATTCATGCATATTGATGATAATTTTATTAGCATGGAACTAGGAACCAAAAGACGTATAGCTAAAGAATAATAGCAACTTTGCTTGAACTTGGGTCACCACAAAATCATCAAATGAGTGTCATTAATGAAATCAGCAACCATATAGTGAAGTGTAGGAAGCAAAAAATGCTTCAATCAGAGATTCCCAGTCAACAATCCTCAGAACAGAGACAAAGTTTTCAAGACTCCAGAATAAAATGCGGAGGGGGGGATAAGAACAGTATAGTGAGTTTCTTCTTAAGTTAAATCCATTCGTTTTGAGATTACAGTCATTTTGTTATTTTGGTGCTATAATGTCCTTTCTTTTCTAAAACAATATACACAGAAAACGGTAGGAAGTTTATGTAATATCCTTACTTAGCTAAATAAATAAGGATACTCAGATTTTTTTAAATAAAACTTTACTGGGTAAATAAATTTCTAAAGACTAGATAACCCTGAGCATAAACCTAAAATTAATTTTGAAGGGCTAACATTCAGAATCCTTGCAACATACCTCGCTTTCTGTTATCGCTAAGATCAAATTTAAAAACCAAATTGCTTTTTCAAATGGATTGGTTAAATAAAAGCAATCTTTTTGAGAAAAATAGAAAAAAATCAGACGTCTTAATTTTGCCACAAGAATGGCCCAATTGCAGAGATATCTACTAACACTATGTAACATTACATCTTCCTGACCCACACTGTACCTTCAGTTTAGTGTTTTCTCAAGCTATTTTTTATTGCTTTTGCAGTCCAAAGTTGTAGGGGGTTCTAGGTTTTATTTTCTCTCCCAAGATCTCTTGGTTAATAGGAAAAATGATAGTAACAATTCCAATTTCTAGAGAGGGATGACAGCAGACTTAGAAGTCACTCCACAAACACGTGAAGGGGTAGCCTGATGCTCTGACTCCTACATGACATAAGAAACACCATGTTGCTTCTCAATCAAAATATTCTTGATGCTTAGACTCAAGCAAAAGCTATTTCTCTCCCGCCTCTTCTTCTTCACCCTCTTTCTTCCCCCCTTTCTCTCATCACAAAACTTTCTGGATCTTACTTTTTTTTTTTTTTTTTATAAATTTTTTTTCAACGTTTTTTATTTATTTTTGGGACAGAGAGAGACAGAGCATGAACGGGGGAGGGGCAGAGAGAGAGGGAGACACAGAATCGGAAACAGGCTCCAGGCTCCGAGCCATCAGCCCAGAGCCTGACGCGGGGCTCGAACTCACGGACCACGAGATCGTGACCTGGCTGAAGTCGGACGCTCAACCGACTGCGCCACCCAGGCGCCCCTCTGGATCTTACTTTTAAGTAGTTGGTCACTTGCTATTTGACCCCAGAGTCTCCTGAGACTATATATTCATTTTAAGAATGAGTCCCTTTAGTTACCTAAAGTGTCCTCGGACTAAATTGTTTCCAGATGTTTGCGACTATTTCAAGGAAATAGCCACACAGCTTTTATGGCTGAGTGATAAAGGACTCCACAGTGTCTGCTCAGTTGTACAATGGGAACCAAGTACTTATTATAAGACAACTTCCATCCAGTAAGGATCTGTCGCATGCCTGGAGCAGCGCTAAGCGTGTCCCTTACTTTATCCCAGTGCATGCTGACAACAGCCTTCTGGGGGAGGCCATGCGATCCTCATTCCAGAGAAAGGTGAGGTTCCAGAGAAACTGCACAGAACAACGAGTGACAGAGATGAATGCTCCCCAGAGCCCGTGGTCTTGGCCTCCGGATCCTCCCTCTCCCTCGGAGCCAAACTCTGGTAGCTTAGAACAGAGAAGAACAGAAAGAATTCAGGAAAGCCATGGGGTACTGCTGAGCCACCAGAGACATTTCCTATAAGACACTGCAGAGGGGGGTTCGCAGACCAAGAATCCTTGTTCAGTGTCAGTGAGCACCTCCAATCGAGTCACGCACCAAATATGACTTCAACAGACTATGAACGTTCGATGCCAAGATGTTTTCATCATTTCAAAACCAGCTTTCACATATGGGGTCTGAACGCTGCCTGTCTAGCGTCGGTGTTGTTCTTCACTCAGTATTCTGAGTAGTAAAGACAAAAACAAAGACACAATCCCAAATGGTCAAGGTGACCTTAAAAAAAAAGAAGTTCTCAATATCATTGAAATCACACTTTCTGTTTAATTCTGTGCTACCCTCAAAACAGGCTGTCATTAGTCCGAAAATTTAAAAGACTTGGATTTGGGGTGGAGGTAGGGAAGGGGCCAGTCGATTCTTGATGATTCTAACCAGTGGAAGGAAGCCGGGTGGAACCATTGACGAGGTACTCCGGGAATGTTAGTTCCATTCCCCCAAACAAAAGCCCGTATTTATGCCCGGGAAATTATATGGGGTCCTCGCTTTCATTTACCCGGAAGGTACACACTTCTAAAGTTTCACCTAGGTTGACTTTCCAGATGACGGTGCATTCTCAAAGTGCATCCTCCCTGACAGCGAAATGAAGGAACTCGGGCGTGTGCGCGTTAGAAATGTCAACTGCAGATTTTAAGAAGAATCCACCAAGCGGGGAACCCATATGCAGGCAATTAAGAGGTGATTCTGTTTGTTCTGGAAATGCCTCCCATGGAATTGAGTATGCAAGCTGCTGCAGCCGCCTGTCTCCTACCCATGTTAAAAGTCATCTGTTCAAGGCTTCTCTTCCTCGGCTCTCATCAACCAGCTACCCCCCTAAGGCTAGAATTTGAATGAGTGTCAGAAATTGCTGACCTTGGCAGATCACATTTTCCTTAGTCCCACTCCCCAAGGCACCAGAGAACTCTCAGACTTTTGACCTTGCTGAAAACCATGGGATTATTTGAATGAGAAATTCTCTTCTCCACTTCTCTTCCTTCGCCTTCTGCTTCTTCCCCTCCCTCTCCAGGGCCGCTCTAGCTCCTTCTAAAGAAAAGCCGGGTTATAAAATGCAGGGTGCCCTCTTAGGGTTTTGGTCCCCTAAGCCGGCATTTTTTCCAAGCTGCCATTCTCCACGCAGCAGACCATATTTTTTAAAAATATCTGAAACACAAACAGCAACTTGTTTTTTTTTTACCCTTGACCAAAACTCTAACCGGGCTTTTTTTATTCTATTTTTTTAATGTAATGTTGTTTCAAATCATTTTTAAAGGAGTTTAATGTTGGTGAAAGGTGCCAGATTGACAGCCTGGAGGCGGAGAGTCTGTATTTTTAACTCTAACAGGGTGAAGCAATGTCCGCTCCTGCCAAGGAAACTCACAGGCCTCGCCCTTCTGCTTGGAAGGGTTCTTATGGGATCGAACAGGTACGCGCCCATGTGAGATTTGCTTGCTTGGTGTTTATGTTGTTCTTAGCTCGCAGTCGTCTGACTTGTAAAACAGAATTTCTGGTACGCTTAAGTCCCGTTCAGGTGATGCATCTTCCATGAAATCTTTCCTCATGTGTCCCTGTCAGGTGTGACAAGTCCACCCTCTGAATCCCTAGCAGTGTGTTACCCACTTGTTGTACTAGAGTCTTCCAGAAGTATTGATCAGAGCTGGAACCACATGTGTCCTTTCTTCCACACTGCACCCCCGAGACGCCACAATGATAAAAAAATCAGCAGACATTATCGTTCCATTTTATAGACAGGTGACAGAGGCCAAGAGGGGCACGCGCAAGGCAGAAATAAAGGCAGAACCGAAATCTAGATTTTTCGGATTCCGCATTCTTTATCCTTCATCTCTGGAAACAAATATTTTTTAAACTTCCTAGTCTGAGCGAAAGTACTGTAAGTCCCCAATCATCTTCCCTCTAAACGTGTCTCCCGAACCCCCCTGGCTGGGAGTGAGCCTTTTGAGAGCTGCTGAGGCGTTTCCTAGTCGGCTGTGAGTCCAGACTTGAATCAGCCTTTGACAGGACATCCCACGCCTGCCACTCTGATGGGCCTTCCCCACCTGGCACTGTCCTGCATGTCCCCTGACATCAGGAGGCGTCGGGGCTGGTGGCGTCAGTCACATATGGGGCAAGCTGCTCTCTCCTGACTCTATTTTCTCTGCTCTTTTTTTCAGACCATTAATGAAGACATTCGGGGACGCTCAGAAGAGAGAAGCCCAATAAAACCTCAAATAAACCCTCTTGCGAAGCCAACGTTTCAGCCTCAGGAAAAATATGGATTCGGTTCCCTGTGCTAAGAAATTAAGACAGAAATTAAGAACTCAGATTGCCTCTGAGTTCTAGCGTGGAAGCCTGTCGTCTTGTTCCGAGGTTTGGTGTATATGAAGCCTAGTCTTTCTATCCAAACGCTTAACTTGTTTGCACAGTTTGTTTAATCGATTGCATACATAATTATAAGTGTATGCTGACTATAACTTTCCATTTGCCAAATTACTCAAAATAGCATGAGGGGTGTTGGCAGACTTAGAATATTCTGGAAGATGAGCTACGAGGAGCTTCTCAACTCGCCGGGGCTACAAGTTGCAGAATGCCTAAACTACTTGGGGTTGAAAATCTTCTTTATTTACAAAAACTTTTTTAATGTTTATTTTTCAGAGAGAGAGACAGACAGAGCACGAGCGAGGGAGGGGCAGAGAGGGAGGGAGAACCAGGACCTGAAGCAGGCTCCAGACTCTGAGCTGTCAGCACAGAGCCAAACGCGGGGCTCGAACTCACGGACCTCGAGATCATGATCTGAGCTGAAGTCGGGTGCTCAACGGCCTGAATCAGCCAGACGCCCCTCAAAATCGTCTTTAAAAGCAGGATGGAGCTATTCAAAATTTCTCCTGATAGTTTGCCAACTGGTGGTTTCTTCCTCTAGGTCATAAAGTTCCATCTGCAAGGAACTTTGAGGAAAGATCCCACCCAGCCCCCCTGTGACACAAAATGTCTGCCCTGAGAAACAGGCCTGTAGAATGAAAGACAGGAAGGGGGTGGGGTTGCTGTTGAGATTTTTGAGCTGGTTCCTCCCCCATCCCCACACCCAGCTTGAGATACTGTTGAATAACAGGGAAAAGAGGAAGAACAGTTTGCAGGATTGATGATTTCAGGATTGGACGTGTTAAAATTGCACAGAGGGGAGCCACATGAGAGCCAGTATTAGATTTATCTCACCAATTAGACAATTGGCTCTTTTGGCCACTGCCCATGGCCATTTGCTTCTTTCTGGATCCTGGGGAGTGCTCCGCACTGGGCTGAACACAATAAATATTTGTTAGCTGAATGACCCGTAGGTAAAACGCTCTGATTGCAGCTCGAGGGAACCAGGATTGCTATTCCATTGTTTGGAGAAAAGACCTGATGGATTTCTGACCTTGGGCGACATTAATGCATACACGCGAAAGCAGAGGAACTCTAACCTAGGAAATACAAATCCCTTCCTACGGCAACACAAGCCTTCAGGTCTCCGGATGGTAGCTGTTAGCGATGCTGCCTTCTGATGTTTTTGCTAAATTACAAAGAGGCTGCTTTTGCAGAACTTAAAACAGAACCCTTCCTTTCTGGGAAAATTATAGGCAGTACCTGAATTACAGGCTCTAACTTTTCAAATAACAAACTCAAGAAAACATTGCTCCCATATCACACCCGATGCATCGAACCACTCCCTCTCCTTTGTCAGCTGCTTCCAGGGAGCCCGCCAGGGAGAGGCTTTTGAGTTTGAGAGAAAACCCGGGTACAGAAATACAGAAAAGACGAGGCTAAGAAAAGCAAGTACCCTGAGTGAGTCCTCCAGGCAAGGCCTCTTGCAGCTACAAGGCCAGCTGGCTCATCAGCCTTCTGAGCCCCTACAGCGAGGCCACTCTGGGTGCCCACTGGGAACCCAGTCTGCTCAGTGCCTCACCCAGAAGGCCATTCAAAACACCATAATCCCGGGGCGCCTGGGTGGCGCAGTCGGTTAAGCGTCCGACTTCAGCCAGGTCACGATCTCGCGGTCCGTGAGTTCGAGCCCCGCGTCAGGCTCTGGGCTGATGGCTCGGAGCCTGGAGCCTGTTTCCGATTCTGTGTCTCCCTCTCTCTCTGCCCCTCCCCTGTTCATGCTCTGTCTCTCTCTGTCCCAAAAAAAAAAAAAAAAAAACAAAAACAAAAAAACACCATAATCCCTTAGCTGCCACCATTGCAAAGGCCTCTTCATCACGTCTCCTTTCTCCCCCAATATACATTCTCAATATAGCAATCAGATTGTTCTTTGGGGGCGCCTGAGTGGCTCAGTTGGTTAAGCGTCCAACTCTTGATTTAAGCACAGGTCATGATCTCCTGGTGCCTGAGTTCGAGCCCTGCGTCGGGCTCTACACTGACAGCACAGAACCTGCTTGGGATTCTCTCTCTCTCTCCCTCTGTCTCTGCCCTTCCCCTGCTCACATGCCCACACACACTCTCTCTCTAAGTACATAAATAAATAAACTTAAAAAATTGTTCTTTTAACTACGTAAATCAGATTACAAAACTCCCCAGTTTAAATCTCTCCAATGGCTTCCCACTGCCATCATTCTTAGCCTATAAACCCAACTCCTCACTGTGATCTACAAGGTCCCTGTCACCTGACCCCTACTCCAGTTCTCCGACCTCATCTATCACCTCCCATCACTTGCTATCTTCCGGCTATACTGTCCTTCATTCTGTTGCTCGGACTTACCAAGTTTATTCATGCCTGGCGGCCTTTAAACTGGCTACTCACTTCTGCTCTGCCTGACAGACTCTTTAATCTCATCTCCACATAGTTAATATCTTCTTTTCATTCATATCTCTCTGCTCAAATAACCTTGGTTCGTCTCCTTTATAGGACTTACTATTATTTATGATTGGCTTATTTATCTAGTTGTTTATTCGCTTGTGTATTGCCTTCTTTTCCTAGGAGAGCATGAGGCTGATGAGAAGAAGCAAGTTGTGTTTTTCACCTGAACCCCCAGGCCCTGGAATAGTGACTGGCACACAGCAGGCACTCAATACACATTCGCTGAACGTAAGACAAAGTAAGTGACAGAAAGAGTAGAGAGGGAATCTGTTCTGCAATCATAACAGACTTAAGCCTAGGCCTCCAACTTTGTCGTATCAGCACATCCCCGAAGACGGGGCCAGGGTTGATTGAGCGCTTGTCCAGATGATGGCCATTCAGCATTTTATCCCCACTCATCTCTTGCTCTGTTGTTTCTCTTCCTCACTGAGGACTCTGGAGAAGACGGGTGAGCAGGATGACGGAGGCACTGAGACGTTAGTGGCATTCTTAAAGAGGCCATGCAATGTGCCCATGCCATAGAGGGTGACGGGAGAGCACACAGGAGGAGCACCGAATACAGACACTGATGGTCAGGGTGGGTGTTGCAGCAGGCTGCCCGGAGATTAAATTCATTTAGGTCTAAAGTTTACCCGGCACTGGTCCTACACCAATAAAGAGGGCAAGACATCCCCTTGCCCCTCACCGCTGAGATGCTTTCTTCCAGAAGCAACACCCTGGCTGCCTCCACCATCACTACAGTTCATCTGCATCATACATTTACCAGCCTTTTGGGGGCTTCCAGGGAACCTAATCACTGCTTCCAACATTGCATCTGGAAAATGAATTTCGGGCTCCAAACAACCAGATCAGACTGTCTGAATCTTTCAAATAAAATCCTATTCTCGGGGCACCTGGGTGGCTCAGTCGGTTGAGCGTCCGACTTCGGCTCGGCTCAGGTCACGATCTCGCGGTTCGTGAGTTCGAGCCCCGTGTCAGGCTCTGTGCTGACAGCTCAGAGCCTGGAGCCTGTTTCAGATTCTGTGTCTCCCTCTCTCTGCCCCTCCCCTGCTCATGCTCTGTCTCTCTCTGTCTCAAAAATAAATTTAAGGGGCGCCTGGGTGGCGCAGTCGGTTAAGCGTCCGACTTCAGCCAGGTCACGATCTCGCGGTCCGTGAGTTCGAGCCCCGCGTCAGGCTCTGGGCTGATGGCTCGGAGCCTGGAGCCTGTTTCCGATTCTGTGTCTCCCTCTCTCTCTGCCCCTCCCCCGTTCATGCTCTGTCTCTCTCTGTCCCAAAAATAAATAAAAAACGTTGAAAAAAAAAAAATAAATAAATTTAAAAACATTTTAAATCCTATTCTCAACTTTAAAAACACACATACAAACAAAGGAGCACCACTCATTCCCATAGAGGAAGAGAATTGAACCAGAAATTTTGGATCTGCCTTTTTTTTTTCCCCTCCATATTCCAATCCAGCATTAGAACTGACACAAATCCAAAGCTTTGTGCCACCTGCGAGGTAAGGTAAGACAGATCCACATACACCTGATTTAATCTTCAACAGACTTGTCAAAAATACATTGCTATTCTTCCAGCTTCATACGATTATAGTTCAGAGGGGCATGGTGGCATGTCCAAGGTCAGAGGCGTGATCCGAAACAATTCTTCACCTTCAGGAAAGCCCTCTGGTTCACCCGGTTTCTTCTCTCGTACTATCTTCCTACTCACTCTTTCATTCAAGTTCCCCGCGCCCCATAATTAACCTCAGTTTAGCTGCTCAACTGTCACTAAAATATCCAGTGCCACAGGGGTTTTCTTTACAAAGATACAATTTCCTGATGGATTATTTGCATGTTTTCACTTATAATACCAATACACAGTCCAGGACTACAGTCACCGGAGTTCTGTGTTCCACTCAATAAATGTCGCAGAGAAGCCATTAAGCTCAACCAGCTCCTTCCAATTTTCTAGCCACCGGAGGGTAAAGGCGAGGACAATGGAACACAGTGTTCCAGAGGGGTCAAGACAAGTTCTGGTTTTGTCAAGACTACCTTTGAGGCTTCAGGCAAGTTGCTAAGCCTCCTCGGAGCCTCAAAGCCTATTTGTAAATCAGGGCGACAATATCTACCACTCAACCTTATTTCTGAAAATTTAAACAACGTAAGTAGTACAAATCACCCAGCACATTACATGGTCATGTTGGGTGCTCAATAAATCTTAATTTCTTTCCTTTAGAAAAGACTTAGGGAATCTTAATTTCCTTCCCTTTTTTTTCCCCTTCTCCCATTGAGAGACCCCCCCCCCCCACCAAGGCACTAGATAGGTGGGGTCATTTCTGAGCAACAGGGCCCAACACCATGAAATACGTAGACTAATCCACCTTCCCTTTGCTAACCCAGAAACCTTCTTTGTTATCTGATTGATTCCTTTTGTATCCTTACGGGACACTGGGAATAAAACCACATTTTATAGTTCCATTCTCAAAGTCAGTATCACATTCGGGACTGTCTTTCTATAGAAACTCAGAAAACTGCATTCACACTCGGAGGCCCAGCTGTCTTGGGTAACTGTTCCTGCAAAAGGAAAACTCATTGGGAAGGTGAGTCAGCCGGGACAACTTTCAGGACAATCACAGCCGAGGCCAGCATCTGCAAAGGTCTGAAATATGGGATGTTATGACACTTGGTGAATTACTTCTGACGTACTTAATTATGCAACGACAAGATTTGCAGGACCATAACCACACAGTTCCCCTGGGTATGCTGCCAGTGTGCTCCACAAATGATTAAATATAAAATAAACAACAGCTAACTGTGAGTTATGAAGTTGTAATTCCGCCAAGGGGGCTCCAGTGATGTCAGAAACCACCAGAGCAAAGTTCATGTCACCAAAGGATCCCAGATGGGCTCGGAGGCCTGTTACACAGCAGTTGTCTCTGCTGCAGAGAGGGCTCCAAAAAAGCCTTTCTCTTTGCTTTTTGGCCCTTCTCGTCTCTGCAAGCGCCCTCCATTCTTTTTCTCATCCTCTGAGCTTTCTAAAGTCACACAAACCTTGCTTTTCCAAATGAGTTAAATGGTCTGTCATTTAAGAGGCTATTTCTATCGGGGCGCCCGGGTGGCTCAGCCAGTCAAGCGTTGGACTTCGGCTCAGGTCATGATCTCGTGGGCGGTGAGTTCGAGCCCCACGTCAGGCTCTGTGCTGACAGCTCAGAGCCTGGAGCCTGCTTCGACTCTGTGTCTCCCTCTCTCTCTGCCCCTTCCCCACTTATGCTGTCTCTCCTTCAAAACTAAACAAACAAATAAACATAAAAAAATATATTTTTTTAAAGAGGCTATTTCTATTCTCCCCTCCTCCCCATATACACACGTTTTGGAAAGCAATCTGTGAATTTACACATACTTCATTAGGAAAAAAAAGCTTAATATATAATAGAAAATCTGGTTAATTCAAAAGCCTTGCAGCGTACCTTAAAAGGAGACATTTCAGATGCAGCTTTAGTATATGCCAAGTCTAATACCCCACGGATGGAATATACTTGTCTTTAAACAGGGCAAGGTTGGAAAAGTTACACTGAAATTTCAAATACAGCCTTCTCACCGCGAGTGTCTGAAAAAGAGGGTAAATTTAAAGACTTGGTGCCTCCACCCAAAAGCTCCTGAATTAAAATTCTGGGAGTAGAGTCCAGCACTCCGTGTTGTAACACCCTCCAGGCGATTCTGGTGAGTGCTAATGTTGGAGAACTACTGGTCTGTAACTAACGGCACCCAAGGCTGAGTCTGGACTTGGCTTCTACTCGGTAATGCAGGACCGTGTCCGTCTGAAAATCCCCCCCCCCCCCCACCGAGTTTCTGGCGGGTCCTCAGGGGTGCCTCCAGCATGCTGATGGAAAGCCTAGTCAGTTACCATGCGACACCCCACAGTGGTTTTCCTCTGTAGTATGAGTTTATGAAGTTATGCAGCACCTTATCAACTCAGGCTTCGGGGTTTTGTTTAGAAAACGTTGCGATCCATCCTACTCATTGAATGGTTTTTAATAAAATTCTATATACCAACAAAAAAAAAAAAAACCACTTGGCTTTTTGAGACCATGTAGAGAATGAGTAAGCAAAATTGCATAAACATTGGGAGAAAACTGGGCTTTATCAACCATCAGACAGCAAGGAAGGACTTTGTAAAGAAAAGAGACACACAATACTGAAATACAGCTTCCTAAATGTGGCATACTTTCATCTGAAAATGTACTTAAAACTAAAGTCAAATTGTAAATATTAGTGTCTGTGTGATAGCGTGCCCTGTCTTTGGCACAAGGTTTTTCTTCTAGAATAAGAGTTGAGAGGGGCGCCTGGGTGGCTCAGTCGGTTGAGGGTCCGACTTCAGCTCAGGTCGCGATCTTGCGGTTCGTGAGTTCAAGCCCCGCATCAGGCTCTGTGCTGATGGCTCAGAGCCTGGAGCCTGTTTCAGATTCTGTGTCTCCCTCTCTCTGACCCTCCCCCGTTCATGCTCTGTCTCTCTGTCTCAAAAATAAATAAACGTTTAAAAAAAATTTTTAAAAAAGAGTTGAGATAGCAATCACCTAAAATTAGCCACAGTTAGGATTTTTACAACCTTCAAGAATCACCTTAGTTTCACCTTAAATGGTGCGTCTTTCTTTTTTTTTTTTTAAATATGTGAAGCATTTAAAACAGTACCAGGCATCTAGTGAGTGCTTCATGCATTCATTTACTCAGTAACTGCTTATTAAAGTCATTTACAATAGGAAAAGCACCATCTGTTCTCTGACGTATAAAACATCTTCCTGTCTGCCCTTGTCTTGAAAACCTTACATACCTGGTTGAAGAGATAAGACTAATGCTTAGGGAGAATTTAGTAACAACGGACCACACGGGACACAATGGACGGCACACACAAAAAGACGTCATTCGACCAATCGCTATTGGTAGAGAACACGGTCTGCGTCCGTGTTGTCAAACCTTATGGCATATGAAAATCATCTGCAGTCAAAAGGCACATGTTTGGGAGATGCTGATTCACTGGCTATAGACTGGGATCCTGGAATCTGCATTGGAAGATATTTCAGTTCATTCTGATGAAGAGGAACCAGGCATCATCACCCTTTAAGATATGCAGGATTCAACTGTAAGCACATTAGAGAAAGAATCCGATTATCTGTTATTTCTCTTTACCTCTTTCCTCTAAATCAATAGAAATGAATAGCATATGGAGACACATAGAAGGTGGAAATGCAGGAAACAAGGACCAAAGGAAAGTTTTCCTACATGAGGAAGGATTCCGTGTTCTCTAAAGGAGAACAGTAATCCAGCTATCCACACCCCAAACAGACACTACATAATACTGTAAAGCACACACAGCATTTTTAGCAAACACACAAACACTTTTCCATATGTCAGAATGGATATTCCTGACAGATCCGTACTCCTAATCTCGACTAATACCCACTGAGCATGCTTACAAGCTGACTCCCCTCTCTTTTGCATAAAACGTACAGTAAACTGCTTCTCTAGACCAGCACACAAGTCATGCGACAAACTCATCCAAGTCCCTCACCACCAGTGACCCGTTTTCTCCCCATGGACCAAGGAGATGCGCATCTATTACCAAAGAAGCTCATCTATTACCAAGCATCGTTAATTGTTTGGCAAAAAAACAAAGAGCCCTGGATGCTTTATGATAGAGAAATATTTCAAAGCAACATATCTGAAAGCAGGTCACATATCAAACTGGGGGACAGATGTTTATCCTACTCGCCTGGTTGGGAAATCCAAGTTGGCACAAGAATGGCAACTTCACATATGATCACTGTTAGTGTGGCGAGTATTATTCATGTATAAAAAATTAAATAAACCCAAGAAATCTCAGAGGGGTGTTAAGACAGTGCTATGTCAGAGATATTACACTACCGAGAAAATTTAACAGGGCTGGCGTCCGGGAAACCTCGTGGCTGTGTCAGGTCTGGGATGAGAAGTCTTGATGTCCGATGTCCTAAGCATGTGTCGTATCTTCTCCATTAAATTCAGTGTCTAAACTGGGGCGAGGCATTTGTCTTCTTTGGTCACCGTTCAGTCCACGGTGATGGATGAAGCAAGTGGAAATAAAAACGGTTGGGGTCAACTCAAAGTTTAAGAAGATTTAGATTACTGGTTCATGCTGATGAGGAGAAGGGGTGGCCTGAAGGAGTGGACCACAGTCCGGGACTTCTGAGCCAGACTCCTGGCTCTGCCGGGCACTCATGGTGTGTCTTCTGCCCGTCATTAAAAATCATAAGGCATCAGTTCCTGACCGTAGATCAAAAACATTTGTCTATTTGCTTGCTTGGTAAGGGACATGTTGTAAGAGCGTGACTTTTGGAGTATGGGAATATTCCTAGTTTTAACGACATTAAGTGGCCTCCGACATCGATTGGGAAACCACATTGAATACATATCTGAGCCTGGAATGAGTGACACTTGTCAGAGACGTCACAGAAGTGGGAGCAGGAAAAGAGCAAGCATTTAACTGAGTGCCTTCAATGGGATGGGAAATAGGGTATTGGGGTCTTTGTTTACACTACCTCATTATTCCAAGCAACAGACTTGTGTAGTAGATATTAATGGGCCAGGTTTTTAGGTGAGGAAATCGTGACCCAGAGATGCATCTAAAGTCAAGCAGCAAGTAAATCGTAGAATCGTAATTTAGCACAGAAGTCTCTAAATACAAGGTAAAAGGCTTTGAAACCCCCAATGCCCCTAAATCTGAATGAAAGATTCTTGCTTTTGGAGGGCTGGGCATCAATCTACTGAGACACCTTCTTAGCTTTAAATTTTTGCTTGATGACATCATTTAGAAAAGTCTCTACTCGATTCCTTATGCATGATGATAAATTTGGCCCTTTATTCCTCAAGTATTTTTACAAAGGCGGTATCTTTTGAGGCCTGCTGCATTCCCACGAGGAAGACAGGTACAGTGGTTAACATGTTCCCTTTATAACACAGAATGCGAGCCAGGGGAAATAAACGAGAATTGTGCCGCATGGTCGTGTGTTACGAAGTTGGCATGCTAGTCTCCCTATTCGTGACTCAGCATTGTTTCACTGAACTATAATGCATTAACAAGAATTTGGTTGACATCAAAGATGATGAGATAGAATGAAAAAATAAATAAAATGGGATCAAGAGAGAAATCCTCAAGTCACTTAACAGTAGCTTCCTAAAATTCTCCGAGCCAGTTTTCTTACCTGTAAAAGGAAAATAATTATGCTACCCCTACCTGCTTCTTAGGACGGGTTTTATAAAACATAATAGCATGGATATATATGTTCTTGGAGTTTGTGAAGCAAGCTTTCTTTTTTTTTTTTTTAATGTTTTTTATTTATTTTTGAGAGGCAGAGAGAGACAGAGCATGCGCAGGGGAGGGGCAGAGAGAGAGGGAGACACACAATTCGAAGCAGGCTCCGGGCTCTGAGCTGTCAGCACGGAGGCCGCGCGGGGCTCGAACCCACGAACCACGAGATCATGACCTGAGCCGAAGTCGGACGCTCAACTGACTGAGCCACCCAGGTGCCCCACAAGCTTTCTTATTCATATTAATGTTATTAATTCTTTAAGACAAACTAAGACATTAACTTACACAAGTAATCAGGGAAAAGAATTAAATCCTCCCACAGTCAGAGTATATACAGTAATTCAGTTAAAATGATCGTGCTTTAAGGCCTACCCAGGCACATCTGGAATTTCTTGGCTGCTCAAGGTAAAAAGCCAAGCCAAAAAGTGCAAAACAGGGCAGAAAACAGATATTCTTACCACCCTGAGAAAGGATAATGTCAGGGCAAAGGCGGGGGGGGGGGGGGGGGGGAGGGGGAACCATACATTTAAATAGAGCTTCATATATTCTGAGTAAAACTGATCACACCCAGAAAAATCTCTTCTTCCCTGAGGGAAGCTAAGAACAGACTTCTAACAGTCAAGTGTACATGGTAGGATTTTCTGTTGCTCTTGACAGAAGGGATTCAGCCTTTGAAATATGTGGAGCAAAACTGCAGATTTCAGTTTCATGATTAATGAACTAAATTACGTTTTATTTCTTAAATGTGTTGAGGATTCATCCTGTGGTCTTCCCTCAAACTTGAGTAGGGCTGCTGAACAGCACATCTGGTTACAGGCAAAGAGCTCTCTGGGTGGTTCTCCTTTCTTCCCTCAGAAAGAGGCAACGCAGGGAACTGCAGAAACTTTTATTGGACAAGTGTGGTTTTTTAATCCTCAAATGTAATGATTATTCTCTCTGTCCCCCCTTTCCCAGGAGAAGGTGATTCATTATTAAGATATATCTAATTCATATTTTAAAAATTCTGTTCCACATGATTTTACATCACTTTTTAATACTTGCCTTAAAGAAAATATTTGCATGCATCAGGCAAATATTTTAACATCAATTTGCCTGGGAACGATGTTTAAGTATACTTCATAATAACAATTTATATTTTCTCTGTAATTATCACTTTAAGTAAGGGCTGTGGTACTGTAGACTTTCATATACGGATAAATGCGTTATTTTTTTATTTTTATAAGTGCTTCTCCTATCCAAACACACTGCTGTGTGATGACATGTGTCACTAATTACCTGACCATCATTCTACAAGGTATATAGAGAAATAAATGTTGCCTTCCTCCTCCTATGTTACAAAAGCATGTATGAGTTTTAAAACATTTCAAAGAAACGTCAAGGGGGTTTGTGAATTCGAGCCCCCCGACGGGCTCTGTGCTGACAGCTCAAAGCCTGGAGCCTGCTTCGGATTCTGGGTCTCCTTCTCTCTCTGCCCCTTCTTTGCTCATGCTCTTTCTCTCTCTCAAAAATAAATAACATCAAAAAAAAAAAAAAAAAAAAGAAACACCAAGGGGCGCCTGGGTGGCTCATTCGGTTGAGCATCTGACTTCAGCTCAGGTCATGATCTCACTGCTCGTGAGTTCGAGCCCCGTATTGGGCTCCGTGCTGATGGCTCAGAGCCTGGAGCCAGCTTCATATTCTGGCTCTCCCTCTCTCTCTGTCCCTCCCCTGCTCATGCTGTCTCAAAAATACATAAACACACAAAAAATTTTTTTTAAAAAAACATCAAGATCCAGAGATCTACAATAATAGAAAATGTGCAGTCCTTTAAGACACTTTCTCCCCACCAGTTGTGTGGAGCTCTTCCTTACCAAACTATGTAAAAACTAATTTTTTGAGCAGTAACCCTCCAACTGTGGTCCCAGAATGTCCTTTAACTACTATGCCGGCTTTTCCAATTTTAAAAGGAGACATGTTCTCATGTCTAGGGAAGGTTCCCCGCTAGAACAAGCAGAAAAGAAACAGCAACTGTTTACTCTGAAGGTCCTCACTGCTGGATGGAAATGGATCCACTGGCACCTGAGGATTCTGGGAAATGGCTGTGACTTCAGGGTTCCCACAATCCTTGAGGAGTTGCTGTTTGTTGTGCGTGTGCTGGTTGAATTTTTCTGATGAGAGCAAGTGGGTTATATGTTTGTGTATGTTCTGAATGTGGGGGAAACACAATCTTTGAAAATGAGATTAAAAATTCTTCTGTTGGGGTGCCTGGGTGGCTCAGTTGGTTAAGCCTCCGGCTCTTGATTTTGGTTCAGGTCATGATTTCAGGGCCATGGGATGGAGCCCTCCATCTGGCTTCATGCGGGGCTTGGAGCCTGCTAGGGATTCTCTCTTTCTCTCTCTCTCTCTCTCTCTCTCTCTCTCTCTCCCTCTCCCTCTGCCCCTCCCCTACTCTCTTTCTCAACGGAAAACAAAACTGCTCCATTGGTTTAAGAAAAATCAGTAATGGACGACATTAATACAAAATTGTGTAAAAAATAGAAAGGAAATATTTCAACACCAAACTATGAACTGTGTCTACCTCAGGGTGGTGAAACATGGGTGACTTTATTTTCCCATTTAAACTTTTTAGTATACAATAGAACAGTTTCTAAAATAAGCATGAATTGCACGTTGGTGTTATGCCTATATATATGCGTGTATATATATATATATATATATATATATACACGCATATATATGTATGTGTATATATATACACGCATGAGAACGAGTGAGAGAGAGTGAGTGGGGGAGGGGAAGAGAGAGAGGGGGAGAGAGAAAGAGAGTATCCCAGCAGACTCCACACTGTCTGTGCAGAGCCCCATGCAAAGCTTGAACTAACAAACCATAAGATCATGACCTGAGCTGAAGTTGGGTGCTTAACCAGACTGAGCCACCCAGGTGCCCCCATGCTTTATTTCTAAAATATTACTCTCAGCTAGAGAGTGTAAAACCAGCAGAACCACACTATACAAAGAAAGAAAGAAAGAAAGAAAGAAAGAAAGAAAGAAAGAAAGAAAGAGAGAGAGAGAGAAAGAAAGAGAGAAAGAAAAAAGAAAGGAAAGGAAAGGAAAGGAAAGGAAAGGAAAGGAAAGGAAAGGAAAGGAAAGGAAAGGAAAGGAAAGGAAAGGAAAGGAAAGGAAAGGAAAGGAAAGGAAAGAAAGAAATCTATTTACTTACACAGCTTTGCTATATACACTATGGAATATGCCTCCCCACCTCCCTACAAAACTCTCTAATCTTAAGAAAATCCTCAGGGTAAATTAACAATCATAACTCATTTAGAAAATAATTAAGCAATACTTGTAAAAGTGCCGATCACTTCTACCGGAAGCGTGGAGGAAAGGGGTTCACTCAGGCCAAAAGGAAGCAGATCAAGGAAAGAGTCTCAAGGAGGGGAGATGGGAGCAGAACCTTGCAAGGGAGCACAGGTGGGTTTGCAAAGAGAGGTGCAGAGAAAGGACATCTCATCAGAAGTGAGAGAAGCAGGAAGGAGACTAGAGGACGTGGGAAATGTCCCAGCCTCACTAGCACGCTAGGGAAAAGTAGGGGAACAGTTCTGATCTACAGTGAATGGGCAGGCTGCTGGGGCCTGGATGGAAATCCAGAAGGCACTGGTGATTTTAGAAGGTAAACTTGCTGAGATCCCGACATGGATTGGCCAGAGGTGGAAAGGAAGGAGTCAGGGTGAGCCTGTAATTTCTGAGGTTTGCATCCTGGGTTGTGATACAGAAACACAGGAAAAGCTAAAAGGGGATCGACTGGGAAAAGGGAGTGCCATACTGTCATGTTTTGTTGTTGTTCTGTGATGTTCACGTGGAAAACAGTTGAACAGGGCACTACGTATATGGATGTGCAGTTCCAAGGGGGGCCCTGAAGCTGTAACCTGGGAGTCATTAGTATGCAGACCTATGCTGAAATGGTGAGCCTGGGGGCGATCTCCCAGGCAAACAGTATAAAATGGGAAGGGAAGTAGAGGGGACCCAGTGCTTGAGCTGGATTAGAATGGGGGACCCACTAAAGATGGGGAGGTCACCCATTCACTTAAGCATTCCCTGAGCCCAGGCAACAGTTTAGCAGCTGTCCCAGTGGTATGGGACTACTGTGACCCAGACAGGTATTTGGGACAGTAGCTCTGGTGGAAAATGGAAAGAAGAGTCACGATGTACACAATTATTTAGTGTCACTTCCCAGTCTGGATTGATGACAATATGTCAATGCCCAGGCATAAAAGTTGAGATTCAATACCTATTTCCACTGGAAGATTCAACTTCATATATTTATGAATCACCTGAAAAAGAAACAAAACAGTAACCAGTTCCCCAAACCTCTATTTCCGAGAAGTCTCTAAGTACGCTAGTATAAAATGAAATATCAGAGAGAAAAAATACATGAAAATGCTTGGTTGTGTTATAAACCATTGACCTCAACAGACCCTCTCCTTTTCTGAGGATTCTAGAAAGCAGCATTTAGGGGGCTTCCAGGGTCTGTAGGCAGGAGTCTTCTGGGCAGTACACATACCTTGGGCAGCCAGTCGGGGCACAGGGCATGAAAGGTAGGGTAGGAGGGCACCTCTGGCCTCCTACCCTGACGAGGGTAGGAGGCTGGACACTGATTCCCCTACCCCCCACGAGGCCCAGGCCAACTCCACCAAGCCTAGCATGAATCTGTGTGGATAAATACAATGGAGATTGGAGAAAATGGGCTTGTCTGTAAAAATCCCAAGTGCTGGAGAGGCCTTTCAGTTTGCCCCAGAGTCAAGCTGATTAAACTTAGCACGTCCTGGCTCAAACTTTGATTGAGTTGGGCCCCTTGGCCTTTAAGTTGTATATCAGAATCCTCTTTGAAAAGATTTGGCCTCCCCATATACATTTCGAGTGCTGGGAGAGCGCCCATCTGTTTTTATGCTTATTTATAACCACAGCACCTTCCAGCACCGTGAGGTCCTTTAAAATATAATGACATGACTGATGATGAGTAATTAAGTGAATAGGGTGAATGTTCTTACTCTCAGACAAACGTTTGTGGGAAAGCAATTTCCCTTGCGGCCCCGGCCTGGCACTTCTGCTTCTAGTGAACACCCAAGCTCCGATTATCTTGGAAGGTATGTGTGAACCACCACCTCTGCTAAGAAGACAAAGTATTCTTTCTGCCCGTTCGTTCCTTGCTCCCACTGCTGCCTTGCCTTGTTGACCTCCAAGTTCAGGGTGTGGTAGGGAGCCCAGTAGAAAAACCCAAGATTTACAGAAGGGGGTTAAGAATCTTCCTCAAATGTCCTGTAAGCCATTTGCCTAAAAAGGGAGGATGAGGGGAAGCCAGGGGTCAGATCTGGGGACACACACACACACACACACACACACAAAAGACTTGGGGTAGCTGTTGTTCTTCCCTTGAGGGAAAGAGGGTTCCGCTAACCCCAGGGCCTGACTCTAGGGTGGCCAGTGTCTGTCCTGCGTGAAGACTGGGGTACAGTGAGGGTGTGTGTCACAGCTCAGCGGCCCCTCCCTAACACGCCAGCCCTCCGGCTCTCGCTCTCCCATCTGCCCCGGTTTCTTTAAGCACCTGGAGTTGATGTGCAGAAGCATCTCACCCGCCTCCACAGAGACAAAGCCTCTCCTTCCCAGGCTCCATCCCTAGCACCCGCTGACCAGGGGCATCTAGTCCCCCCCCCCCCTTCCTCCCCCTTCCTGGAATCCTGACCACCCTCATGTCAAAGGCAAGAAAGGCAGAACTCCTACCAGCTAACTCCGTGTTTCTGTGAACACGCGTGTATGGCATACATTTATGCAGTCCCTGGAGTGTCTTCGTGACACAGATATTTCCTATCTGTTGCTACTTGCGTAGACGGGTCTTCCAGCTGGTCGCTCTGCTGCCAAAGTCCAAGGATTTTGGAAGGCAAGGCCCGTCCCGCCCCGGCCCCGGGGGGAATGCGCCTCCTTTCGGCCGGAGAAGGCAAGCAGGCTCGCGGGTACATCCCGCGGCGCCCGGGGCAGCCGCCTCGCCGCCCCGGGAACTGGGAAGGCGAGGGCGGCGGTGGGGTGGGGTGTTTGCATCTTTGTTCCAGCCCAGATGAAGAGCAAGAAAATCTAAGCCACTGTCAAGCTCCGTTTCGAAAGTTAAAATCTAATTTCTCTGCTCTATCAACTCCCTCCTCCGCCGCCCCCCCCCACCCCCAAATGGAGAGCCTGCCGTTCAGGCCGGGTGCGATCTCCATTCCTGCAGAGAAGTTTCCCGAATGGTGTCTCCTCTCCCGCCCGTTAAGAAAATTCCCAGTCGCTTGCAAACAGCTCCAAGCAGACAAAACAGCAACTGGAGGACCTGTCCTTGTCCTTTCTAATAACGCGAATCATGAGGATTCAAATTAAGATGCATTTTTCAGATTCGTTCCTCATTTGAAGCTGAGTCTGGGGGTATCGATAACGGCAAAAATAAGCCTCAGAGATCTTGGGAATTAGAGCTCCCTCATTACGTGGTGCAGCAAAGACATCCAGTACCTGAGGACTGATTTCTGGTCATGACTCTCTTCCTGTATCTGAGAACTGCGGGGCGCAGAACCCTTAAGATTCCGACTGTCCCTGGGCTCTTCTGAGAAGTCACTCGTGTATGTGTGTGATTGATTTGTTCTGACAAGTTTATTTTCTTTCATAAAATTTCCTTCACCAACCACTGGTTGTGTCTTTGTTCCCCACCCCACCCTTAAAGTGACTATCGTCCCTGTAATCAGCTTCCTAGATATTTCTTCAAGAAAAGTGGTTCCAGGGCAAGTGAAATGTAGTGATTTTTTGTTAAGTCTAAAGCTAAAATCGGTAGTTCCTAATTTTCTGTACAACTACTTCCTCCAGGCTGCCTCACTTTATTAGACAAAATGACCACGCCAAGAATCTACTAATATTCAGACTACGGTGGAGACATCTTACTCAACAACTTCTACAGGTGGAAAGCAAACCCGCAGACCCCCGAACACCGATGACTGTCCCTTCCTCAGATGTCTTGGCAATGCATTTCTGCATTTCCTGATTTAATAAGAAACAGCATTTAGAGGAAAGAAGGTCGTGGCAGTTTGTTGATATTGTTATTACTGTTTGAGATAGTTTTTAATTGAGTGTTGTTAGCCTGCTCCTGGAGCTGGTGGAAATTACAAGAATCCAAATTCTTGTGGATAAACATTAATGCTGTTGACATAGACATCCTCTCTGTATTGTTGAAAAGGGAGTTAAAGGGAAACCGTTTGGGGTGGTACTCGGTCTGAGTTAAATTAAAACCGAATTCCACCGCAGAGCACCCAATCAGATTACAGTGGTGTGCACTCACAGGTAGTTCTGTAAATGTTTGGACACCAAGTGGACACAGGAAGTCAGACCTTATCCAAGTAGCTCCTGTAAATGTCTAATCTCTAGCTCAGAGGAATACTCCAAGAATCCTGTTGGTTGACCTTACGAATTGGCTTGAATAGAGGATGCTGAACCCCTAAGTTTTACTTTTTTTTCCGGGTGGAGTTCTTCCCCAAGAAACTCTTCTACCCCTTGGGGGGAGAAAAAAAAGAAGCAAAACTCAAGACTTATCTCCTTTTCTATAAACACTACTCGCCCTATTAAAAAAAAAAAAAAAAGTACCTCCTAGCCCTTCCTCTAGCTCCATCTCTCAAAGACTAAAAAATAAATATATGATCTTAGAACCGCCACGGACAGGAGGCATGCGGGGATCGCCTTGCGCGCACAAGCTCGCAGAGATCTGCGACATCCCGTTACCCTAGTCCCCGATGTGCCTGCGAAGAAGCCGAGTTCTCCCTCGGCTACCGGTCAGCTGGGGTGGCGGTCCCGCTGAAGGAGGGAGCAGGTAAGCAGGGTAGAGGGGAGGGATTGTAAAAGAAACGCATTTTAAAAAAATAAAAATCAAACTGACCTCTAGTTGAAATCTACAGATGCCATTTAAAAGTGAAAAAAGGTCTCCGAGGTGGCTGCTGGCCGGGCACGCAGTCCCAGACCCGGATCTCAGTTTATCGGAGCCAGTGGAGTAGGAAGGTATCTGTGGTTCTGAAGTTGATGGGGTTCCCCACCCCCCGCAGGGCAGGGGAGCGTATGTGACACCTTGTTCGTTTGGAGATGGTTTATTCACTCGTGTTGTAAAATCTAAAATGACGCCGCTGGGAAGACGAAGGAGCTGCTGGGCCCCTTGCGACCCCCGGTCTAATCTGAGTATGCGGGGGACCCTAAAGTTCACCATGCCAAAATGCACGGGTGCCTGACGCCTAAGATGCGGCAGAGGCGCTTGGGAGTCTTGGAAAGGGTTTCGTCACAAATGAATGGTGGAGACACCCGCTCACTGTCTTCTACAGTCGGGGGGTCTGGAGACCCGGCGAGTATTGGCAGTCTGCGGCCTCGGACTGTACAGGCCCGGATCCCTGACCTTCGCACTCCGGGCTGCCCTTCTCCCCAGGGCGGGTGAAAGTCACCAGACTGTCAAATTCTCCAAAATATTAAGAGAAGGAGGCCATCCAGCGCCCTGCTCCTGCCTGTCAGATAAACAGGATTTGCCACCTCTCCTCTGGACTTGACCTGCGACCATAGGGGCTCCGCGACCTGTCTTGATTCTGGATTTCACTGCCTCCTATAAAGAGAAAAAAATCTCCAGGCTACCTTTAAAATGATATATTTCCTTGGCTCCTCTTTGAATCAAGATCACTGAGGCCCAAATTCAGAGTGCCAGCACCGGCTCCAGGGCCCCAGGGTGGTGCCGCAAAAATTTCTGGCGCCGTGGGTGTTACAAATGCTGAAACTCCAAGGAAATTGATATTCTGATGTGAATTCCAACTAGGAAGCACCCTAGAGAACATTCCCGCTCCCCTGGGTGTACCTCGTGCAGGGAGGAGCCGGCAGAGCTGGGCCCAGGGAGTGTGGCGGGCGACTCCTTCGCGCCGCGTTTACACCTCTCCCTTTGTGACAAATCGATTTCCCGCGCCGCTGTTCTGCATTTGCATCCCGCCGAGGCCCGGGGCCCAGCTGCGCCCGGTGCACACTTAGCACCGGCTTGGGACTGTGTGCGTGTGTGCACGCGTGTCTAATTGACTTTCCGTCTACCTTTTTATGACTACATGTGTTTCCAACAAAAGGTCTTATTAGGACAATCTGGTTTCACTAATTTAGAGGTTGGGAACGTGGAAGGCAGGCGCTTTTTTTTTTTTTTTTAAGAGTTTGCAGAAGTTCAGATTAAGAAATGACAGCGGGATGCACCGTGGTCCTAGGAGTAGGTCTGCCTATTTTTATGACCTGTTCCTCTTTCCTCTCGCTGGCTTCCCCTGTTCCACCCCCTTCACACTCCACACTGCCCCCATTAGCCACTGGATTCCTAACTGTTAAAGAACCGTTTCTTTAACACTTAAGGCATTTGAACCCAGAAGTCTGAGAAATTTACTGGGCTGGGGAAATCAGTAAGAGGGAAAAGAAATCATTCTACAGAGAAGAAAGTGCAATGAATATCAACCGAGGAGGAAACAGAATTGTGCTGAGGAGTGACAGAGATCAGTGAGGTCTTACTAAGGTCGGCCCAGGTTATAACTGGAGAATTTGCAATATCGTTGTAAATGAAACCTGTTTTACTAACGGGAGCTGAAAAGAATATTTAGGAAGAACAGGTTTCTATGTCACTGAGAGAGTAAACCCGGGTCTTCTACATGTGCCCCATCCCTCTGAAGATTATGGCTTCCCACTTTGGGGTAGACTGCCAGCAGGCTGCAAGGGGCACCTGATTCTTGGGGTCATTCTCCGTCCCTTTCAGGCTCCAGAGCCCAGCTTTAGTCGTCTGCCTGAAGACTCCTCTCTTCTCTGACTCGCCCTGGGAGCCTCACTGTCCACTGCCCACTGGAAGCCCAGCAGGGCCCAGTGGGGGGCCCCACTCGAGCAGCTCACGACAGCTTCCTTCGAGACCCCTGATGGCGGACCCGACGACTGAGGACAAGGGTCCTCCTGAACACTATCACCCCACTCACCAGACCTTCCTATTCTCATCTCAGAGATGAGTGAGGAGGTTGAGGAAACAGGGCTTCTAAAAGCAACAACTATTTGTTGGAAGAATAGGCCCCAGTCATCTCCAGAAAGCCAGGCCTTGTTGTGTTTCTCTGCTACTTTCTTAGCAGAAAGGGGTCACTTTGTCCCCATCAGCGCGGTCTGCATTTCTGCTACCTTCTTCCAGAACCGTCTGTCCACCATCCTTCCTTAAACAGCCTCTCTTTGGCTGGCACCCGAGCCTCAGTTTCCTCTCGGGGGCCCACTCCCCACCAGGCCTGTCGTTACTCCTTGAAACTCAGAGATGCGTTCAAGAATGAAGGGGGCGGGTTCCCGAAGTTCGCATCCCCTTCCCTCCGGACACACGGTCCCCAACTTCGGTCGCTGCGCTTTTTGTGTCCTTCCGCACCACGGCGGACGCCACGTGCGCAGCGCGACCTCTGGCCATGCCAGGTCTGGGTCTCACAGGGGCCACCACCGCGCGCCACCTACACCTCAGGCGTTTCCCAGGCGGCCTCCACAATCCAGAGTCGTTCCATTCGCACCAGGAGGCCACCAGGAACCCGAGCTCCCTTCTCGTGGCGTTCCCTCGGCAGCCCTCCAGCCCTCTTGTATCCGGCGCCCATCGAGGCCGACGCGGGCCCCGGACTCGCTGTGACCACCGGCCTTGGGCCTGCTTTTCACATCCCTCTGCTTGTTTTAGGGGTAAAGCCACACTGGTTGGTCTCGCCCGCCCCATCCTGGTCTTTTCACGCAGCCGTTTCTTCACGACCGTGTTTTCGGTTGTGGGTCCAGCCTCCAGTTCTCCGAACAGCGATAAATGTGGCGATTAATAATTAACCAGGGCGAAAGGAGAACCGCGGAAGGTGCGGAATCAGAGAAGCTGGGCGATTCGGTAGCCTAGTCTCCCTGTGCTTTGCATATTTAAATTTTCCCTAGCGAAACGTTTAAAAAACAATCACATTCTGCCGCGCATTCTCTTGGAGCTCCTAGTGTGTACGCCAGCAATTAACTCCTGCTGCGGACGCGTGCAGCGCGAGCAACCCCCCTCCCTTCCACCCCTTCCAGGCTCCAATATCTTCAAGAGAGCCTCCGCCGCTGTGTCCAGCCATTGCCCGGGACTTGGGGACACCGGGTCTTCATTCCTCAGAGCTGGCCTTCTTTCTGTAGTAACAGAGCAGGCCACATTTCCATCAGCCTGAACTCCCCGTCGCCCTCTGCCTCTGGGAATACGTAGGGTGGATCGACCCCAGTTCGATTTGGGCTGAAAAACGCGGAGGGGATCCTAGGCCTGGACCCAGGAAGCTGGGCGAGGGGCAGGCGGCCTGCCCGAGCAAGGGGCTTCCCCTGCCGCCTGCTTCTTTGCAGCCCTTTGCCCGGGCCTTGCTTCCAGCTGTCTCTGGGTCCTGTTTGCTTTGTCTATTTCCCGAGAGTCTGATATTGGCTTTTTTTTTTTTTTTTTTAAACCATGGAATGCCGGCGGGTCTCCTGTGTCTACAGGTTCCCAATTTGAAGACCAAATAAATAATGACACAGAAAGGAATTAGCTTCATTTAAAAACTTCCAGCCGAGTTGAGACCCTTGAAATCTCAAAGAGGAAATATCAACCCCCATGTCACCTGGGATGAGCCAGGTGACAGGTCTGTTACAGACCCCAGAACGTAGGGATACATTTGGGGGTCACCTTTTAAGGCATGGTTAATGCGGCCAGCGAGATTTCCACGGAGACGCGGTATATCAGTAGGGAAGGATGGGGAAGGGAGACTGTACGGGGACTTTTCTCGAGGTCTTAGGGCCAATAGGGAGAGCTCCTCGAATGTGACACTAGGCTCGGCTTTGGGGCCCGCGCTTCCCCTGCGCATCTCTCGGGTGCGGGACCGTGCGGGCTGGGAGCTCGGGTTTCACCCCAAAGGACACTCCCTCTGCTTCGCCGAGTCTTCCCCAGGCACAGGCCTTTGATTCCGCCGGGGGTCTCGAACCCAACCGCAGGTGGAGGGCGGCCACCGCCGGGCATAGAGAGCGGCTGGGCGGCTGGGGCTGGGCGCTCCAAGCGGCCCCTCCCGCACGCCCCGGCCTCGGGAGCCCCGCGCGCCGGGGCCGCGCGGGTGTCGCCGCTGTGCGCCGTGCCCTCCTCCTCCTCTGCCCCGCCTGCCTCCGAACCCGCGCTCGCGACCCGGGAGGAGCCCCCCCGACCCGGCTTGGCGCCTTTAACCTTCCGCCTTCCCGAACAGGGCAGGCTCCCCGCCTTTACACCCCTCGGGGACCCTTGCCCAGCCAGCCCGGTTGCCCCGCGTCGCCGCGCGCGCCCCGGACTGAGGGGCGGCCCAGTGGGTTTCAGAGACAGTCGGCGGCGGGCAGAGTCCCCGACCCCGACCTCGGGGCCTCTCCCTGCAGCGGCCGCCTGGGCTACGCCCTCGTCAGAGCCCTCCTTTCCTCCCCGTCTGTGACCGGCCCTTCCTCCGTCCACTGCCACCACCTCTCCTCGCCCCCTCTCTCTCCCCTGGCCTTGGCGGGCTGCAGGCGCCCGGCCGGGACCCCCAGCGTCCCCAACCCCCCACCCCCACCCTGTCCCGGACACACACTCCCGCGGGCATGCGCCCCTCACTCACTGTCCTGCTGCGGGGTGTCGCTGCCGCTGGTGAGTCCCGGCGACTCCAGTAGGCTCCGGCCGGCCTCGCCCACGCTCTCGTCCGCCTGCGCCGCCACCATGTCCCCGGCTTCCTCCAGGTCTAGCAGGTGACTGACGGAGAAGTTCTTTTTCGCCTGCAGGGTGTCGAGGTTGCCCGGGCTGTCCAAGCGGCCGCCCAGCGCCGGTTGCCGCTCCAGAACGTGCCCGTAGCTGGAGGTCATGGTCTCCCCCTCCGATCCCACCCACCCCCCTCTTCCCGCTCGAATCAACACCAAACGCTGTGGGCGCGAGGGGGGAGAGGAGCCGAGTGGGGAAGAGAGAGGGGGGAGTGGAGAGAGAGTGAGAGAGAGAGAGAGAGAGAGAGAGAAGGAGGGGAAGGACAAAAAAAAAAAAAATTGGAAAGAGGGCGGGGGACCCCCTTCTGCGGAGCAGAGTTCTGCACCAACAGCCTTCGACAGCCTCGGTTGCTTTCCTGAGGCCAAGTCCGGCGCGGTCCAAGGAGATAATCCACACCAAAAAATAAAATTAAAAAGTCACCCTATGTTCAAGTCAGGAGAAAAAAATTCCTTCCAGCTCTCCAAAAGCGTCCACACGCACACACTAAAAATAATAATAAGGGGGAGAAAGGAAAGGGGAGGCCAGCAGGGCGGGGGAGTTAGGCAAACAGAAGAAGAGAGAAGAAGGGGTGGGAGAGAAGAATCAAAGTGGGGTTTTTTTTTTCAAGGTTAAAAAAGTTATTCCCAGGCAAGAGTTCAAGCACCAACAGAAGAAGGCTTGTTCCAGCTTTAAAACATCTTCAAGAAAACGTGTTCCCCCTCTCTGCACTCCTGTGGATTCTCAGGAGTGACTAAAGTTTCAGGAGGAGAGGGTGATGTCTTGCAGATGTATTGGAGAGCAGGATTCTCACTTTACTTTTCGTAAGAAGAAAAAAAAGGGCTTCAAGAGTCCGAAGGAGGGTGGTGGTGGGTTTCCCCCCTTTCCCTTCTCTCTCTCCCCCTCTTCTTGCTGAGCTCCTTTTTCCTTCTCAGTTGGATCAAGAAGCTCTCTGGCACTTCAAAAGGCACAAACTGGCATGCAGAGGAGGCTTTGTAGGGAATACAAGAAAATTGGAGACCCCTGGGAGGGCAGATCTCGACTTAATAGGAGCCTGTAATTACGTGGCAAAGCCTTTGTGCGGTGCCTGACGTTTTACAGACCCCCTTTCTCCATCACAATCTCCTTCTTCCTCCTTTCCCTCGGACCAAAAAACAGTCTGATTAAGAAAACCCCCTTTGCCAACATCTGAGCAAGAGAGAAAGAGAGAGGGAGGGAGCCAGAGAGGGAGGAGGGAGCGAAAAGGGAGGGAAGAGAAAGCGAGAGAGCCCCTTTGGATTTTTTAAGTAAAGGTCTAATTATCATTCCCCTGCAATAGTATCACGGGGAGGAAAGACAAACTGAAACCCACAGTCACTTCAAACGGACTGATTATTTTGCTTGGGCATTAACTCCTCCAGATTTGTTTAAGATCTTGTTGGAAAATCTCATTTGCATGTTTTGATAACAGCTGCGGGGAAACTTGTTGGAAAAAAATCCACAACTATCTCAATCAAATTTTCTTCTCTCTCTCTCTGCCTTTTTTTTTTTTTTTTTTTAGCGTTTCCTGCAGTTCTAACAGTTTTTGGGAGTGGGGGTGGGGGAGTGTCTGAGAGAGAATGAAGGAGAGAGCAAGCAAATTAAAGCTACGTTTGGCTCCGTAGAGACAGCCTCTTAAATAATGTAATAAAATAACAGGAGCGATAATAGTGGGAGGCTCTCCCACGCTTCTTCCGCGAACCAAAGGCAGGTTAGGGGAGATCTAGAAGGCGCCGAATCGGTTCGAGTCTCTCGCCGCTAGGAATCCCGGGGCCAGGGCAGTGGGAAATTTACATATTTATTTAGCCGGAGGAAAGGACTCTGCGAGTGTAGCATAATTGCTCTCGCCTCCCCCCACCCTGGCCAATTTCGTAACCTCTTTGGTGCGGCCAAGGTCGCTTCCCCAGGCGACGACGCTAAGCCGGGAGGGTCGCGTTGCCCAGATGCTCGGAAGGCAGGGGCACTCCTGGAGCGAGCGGCCGGCCGGGCGAGGCTCCTGCTTCGTTCAGGGTCCGGCCCGGGTGCCTGGGCGGGCGGCGGGGGGCGAGGCGGGGGGGGGTAAGAGGAAGGACGCGGAGGGATAGAGGAACCCCCAAGTCTACGGATAATGCTCTGCCGTCTGTCTGCTGAGCCCTGACTTGACAAGGAACAGAGAGGTGCTGAGGGATTTTTTTCATGACCTGTTGGAATTTGGTAACAGCTTTAATAGTCTCATTAGAAATGAGTTACTATATGACGAGTAAGTAAAATATTAAGTGCTTATTTGTGGCATTTTATGTTCTTCAAATACACACACACACACACACACACACACACACTTTCCCACTGCCTTGATTACTAGACTCCCCCCCCCCCTTTTTTTCCCTCCTCCTATAGCCGAGAGGCTCTACTGGAGAGAAAGAGGGGTCCGAGTGTGTGTAAATGCTTTCTGGGCTCCAAACGGCCATAGTTAGCCCAGAACTCCCAGCCCTGATCTGGGAAAAGAACATTTGATGCCATCAAAGGGCTGCAGATTGAAACCAGATGTGCTCGCCTCGGTTCTTTCCATGCATTTAATTAAGGAGCCGGGATGGAGGAGACTTTTTCATCATTAGTCCACCCACTGCCCCCTCCTATTTCCATCCCCTCGCCCTCCCCCGCCCCAACCCGGCCCGCGCGCACCCCCGACCGGGAGCCCAAAGCCCCGCCAGCGCCGCGCGGTGCGCCGCGCGGGTCGCTGCGTCTCCCCGCGTCTCCCCAGCGGTCGGGGCTCCAAGCAGTAAACATCTGTCCGCGTCTGGGCCCGTGCGAGCGGCGCGGCGGGGCTAGCGGGACGCCGATGGGAGGCGGACGCGCACCCGGGTGGGCCCGCACCGAGTGCGGGCGCCGCGCCGGACGCCCTCCGCGGGGATTTCCAGCACCGCAGCCTCTGGGAGCCCAGGCCGAGCGCCTCACGTGGCACTGCCACCCGCTCGCTCGAACGGACGCGACTCGATCGCGCAGAGGTTTTCCCCAGACGTCCTGCTGGATGAGCTTAGGGGGAAAGGCCGAGGGGCCGTCTCCCCCGTCCCCGCACGCCGAGCGCGAGGCACCGCTGGGTTTGTTCCCGCAGCCGGGGGCAGCCTCCCCCGCTCTCCCCTAGCCTGCTCAGACCCGGAACGGGCCCGGGCCTCTCCCGCCTTCTCCGCCCTCATTTACAGTTGAATTTCACGTTTCTTTCCGTCCTGACACTGACCGAACTGCCCTTTGGGACAAAGGGCTGGGTAAGAGGCCGTGGGGCTTCAGACGGCCCCCCGGAACGTGCTGCTGCCCCTGGAGACCGACCCAGCTATCTGTCAGTCGAGGAAGATCGCCCTTCGGAGAAAGTTGCCTTGTCCCTGGTATGCGGTCGGGCGGTCTGGTTACTGACCGAGAGGTAGCGACGGGGGAGATCAGGGATGGGCCGTTGGAAACAGAGTCGGAAGTCTCCACTTCTACTCCCCCGTGTTCTCGGGAGGGATCAGGCACTCCCTTAACATCATCCACTTGTCATTCGTGTAATAATGTCAACCAGTCCTACCACTACCAACGAGGATGCTAACGGCTTCCACAAAAACATCAGACACATTTGCTTAACATTTGCCGACTAAATATGTGTATGTGTGTATATATGTTATATTATATAGAAGTTTCGATGCACAGCATTTCCCTAAAATGTCTCCGGGAGTGAGAGCTCGAATACCGCCGCCTGCGTGGGGCTCGCTCAGCGCTGGCGAAGCGGCCCCTGCAGGGGCTCCGGAAGCCCGAGTCTGGGAGCCCTGCTCCAGCAATTGGGGTGGCCTTTGAGGACCTTGGTGAGGGAGTGGGGGCAGGGTCCAGAAACTGGAACTTGGGAAAGAGAGATGCCAGTGTTGGGACAGGGATTCCAGGCAGGAGGCAGGGTCCCCGTCTCGCAGACCCAGAGCGCTTTTTCTGGAATTCTGCGGAGGAGGCCGCGGGAGAGAAGGCTCGCGGAGCTCTTCAGCCCTCCCGAAGGCAGCTCCTTCCCAGGGCATCCCGTAGGCCGCCGTTGCAGGGGTCAAGCCCCAGAATCCCCCAGCCTCCGCCCCAAATCACCGCAGGGAGTCGGGGCTGCAGGGTGGGCTAGAAGAAGGAGCGGGCAGGATCCCCAAGAAAGCAAATCCCCGAGGCATAGACCCTGCAGAATTGATTTTTTTTTTACTTGTTTAGACCTTTTTAGTTTTTTTCCTCCCCCCCTTTTTTTTCTATTAACAATTGCTAGTGGATTAGATCCACATCCTGATTATGTTTACATACATTTGTAATTTGCTGAGATTCTGGATTTGCTGGATCGTAATTAAAAGCCATCGGGATAACCCTACAGGGAGACTCAAGACTGACTGGAGAGCGCAGTTCGCCCAAGTAAAATGGTGAAAAGCACGGGTTTGTGCCGCCAGCCGGCCAGGCCGGAGAAGGCTCTCTGGGACCCTCAGAGCCAGCGCCGCCAGGTGCTCTCTTTTAGGCACACAGAGGTGGGCAGGAGAATGCCTTTCCAGAGCACCCAAGGTCGCAGCCTGGCCTCCCCTTGCTGTCCAGGCGCCAGGCCTTGTTCACTGGAGGGGTGGAGGGAGGGGAAAATTGGTGGATCAAAGATCTCTGGGCTCAGGTTGCAGGAATCAGAAGGGCCAAGCACCTCTAGAATTCAAGAAGGACCATCTGGCAGAAAGATGTCAGAAGAAGGGAAGCTGTGGCCGGGAGCACATGCCCATCTCAGCAAGCAGGCAGCAGGCCTGGCCTGGGAATTTAGAAGGCCCCAGAGAACGCTGTGGCCTGTTTAGTTCCTTAATCACTACTTTGCTTTCCCCCTGTGATTTCCTTTTGGGAAGACTTGGAAGGAGAGCATTTCGAACTCACAATCTCTGAACATGTGTAGATCTTTCCTTGGCTTTCACTTTGACTTCCATCCATCCATCAATCTTTATTAAAATTCTGAAGCGCTGGGTGATGCAGCTAAACAGAACCCTCTTCCACATGATCCTTCCAGCATCTGAGCACGCCTTTGCAACCCTTCCTTCTGCCCTGCCCTGTTTGAAAACGAACTCCTGTCTCTGGATTCCTCCATAAGCAAGTGGGAGCAAAGCTGGGACTAGCAAGGAAACATGACGAGAGATCAGACCATGGTAGGAAGGAGGTTTGGTTTCTAGCCACGTGCCCTTGGGTGGTCCTATTCATAGGCAGGTTTGGTACTGATCACTGTCCAGGGTTTCCCTGGCACGGGGAACTGGCAGAACACTGCCTCATCTGGCTAGCAGAATGTCCCCCACCCTAAGCATTTCTCCCCCTGAGGTGGAAACCAGGAGTTGCACTCCCTGATGTGTTAATAAGCTGACGTGATAATCACATGTGACAGGTCACAGGTCCCACAACACATAAACAAGACAATGCCACCCTCATGCAAATAATACGCTTTGGGGGTAGAAATGTTCTCCTGCTCCTGGTTGACAATCTAATATATTATATATTCATAGGCGATGAAACAGGGGAAGAAAATGAGATGCAAGATCGATTCAACAGGGGTGTCATATTTTAATGTTTCTGAGAAGAAGCCTCTCTGCCAGATTTGAAAGAAACTCTCCTTTGCCCTCCCAATTCTGGTTCTTATAACCATAGGTGGCATTTTAGGAACATCCCACGCATTGGGTGAATGCTCTCTACCCACACCCACCTCCATCCAATAGCCCTATTTTATTATTTTGAAATTTTGCAAGAATGAAAGAAAACTGGACTAAAAACACATTTCCAAAATAGGACTAAAAACACACACCCATAAGATGGATAATGTGTCCATCCTACTCCAGGCTGGGAAGCCCAATATATGCCCCGGGGGCCATTTCACCACTGGATACTAACTTTGCATGCACCGTTGGGCCAGCTTCAGCTAAAGATATCTGTAATCTGGGGGCACCTGGGTGGCTCAGTTGGTTGAGCGTCCGACTTCGGCTCAGGTCATGATCTCAGTTCATGAGTTCGAGCCCTGAGTCGTGCTCTGTGCTGACAGCTCAGAGCCTGGAGGCTGCTTTGGGGTCTCTGTCTCCCGCACTAGAGCGCGCAGGCGCTCTCTCTCTCTCTGCCCCTCCCCCGCTCACTCTCTCTCTCTCTCTCTCTCTCTCTCCAAAATAAATACATATTAAAAAATTTTAAAAAGATATCTGTAATCTGTAATCACATTGGCAAGTGCAATGAATATTCTCAGACCTCAGTTTGTTAAGTGCCTCAGCTGTAATTGACAGTATCAAACACTCTCGTTTTGAAATTTCTTCTCCTGGCCCTCTGTTTCTCTGAGCACTTCTTGGTCTTCATAGAGTACTCCTTTGCTTTAGCTTACTCCTTAAATATTAATATTCTCCGGAGTCCTGCCTTCTGTCTTCACTGTCCTTTCCATTAAACAGGTTGTTACTATAAGATCTCATAGATTTTCATGCACTAGCTGCCTCTTGTTTGACAGTGAGTCTAATATCTAAATCTTAAGCTTTCTCGTCTACTGACAGTCACCTGGGGCAAATTGAGCAAGTTACTTAATTCTCTACGCCCCAGTTTACTCATCTTTCCAATAGGGCTAATCATGGCCCCTACCGGCATATTTGCAAGCATTAAATGAGAATGTATGCAAGCCATTTAACACAGTGCTCAGCATATAGTCAGCCCTGAAAGAAAAAATCGCTGTCTTCTTGCTGACATTCATTCATTCATTCATTCCGGAACCTTAAACTCAACATGTCCAAAACTAAACTGACCTAATCGCTCCATGCTCCTCCTCTTTCCCCAGTAGGAAACCAAGGAATGACCCCAAATTCCTGCCTCTTTGACACCAACTCTGGCTTATCCAGGCAGTCGCTAAGGTCGGCCTGTTTTATCTAGCTGGCATCAAATCTGTCACCAAACAGTCACCAAGTGATTGTTGCATTGGTGCTGAAGACTAAGTCATACTGGAGCGAACGAACAGGCGACATTACGTGCGAATGCATAGCTATGGTTATTATAGAGTGTTCATGTGACATAAAACATAACAACTCGTCGGGATGCCTTGCCAAATGCCCTCGGAGGAAATACGAATGTGCAGGTACTCTACCTTGTCTCTCCTGAGGAACTCAAGCCCTTCTCACCAGGCGAATTCAGAGGGACCACACATGGCTGTTGGGAACATTAAGAAAACAAAAGCAAAGTGCCTTACCATAGTCGTTATTCGACAAACGTGAATTTCCTTCCTCTGCTCTTTCCCTTAGGCTCAGATGGCCGGGGCTTCAGGTAGCTCCGGGCACCACTGAGAAACAGGAGGCTAAATTCCTGCTATCTTCCTGTTTTAGAAAAATCCTTTAAGGACAGGCATACGCATGTGACTAAGAAGCTGAAAACCGGGAAGGGTTCTAGGCAGGCAGCAGCACACAGCGCTGCCAGGGAAACCATTGCTGACCCTTCATTCCTGCGCCAGAACAGCTAAAGCCTGCTGGTTTTTTGTATCACACTCTGAGAACCAGAGAACCTGCGTGCTCGCTGGATTCTTGGCCCCGCACGAGACATCTGAGCTGAGGTCCCAGGCTGGCTTGCTGCCTCTGCGGGCTCCCCAACCTCTGGGCCCTGGAGCTCTGTTTCTAGGCCAAGCAAAAGTGAGGTGGACTCTTACAGGATAGGTACAAAACGCTTTGGGCCCGGCTAAGCTTGGCTGATTTGAAACCCCGTAAGGCCCTTCGGCTGACTTGAGTGCTTATTTATAGCATACCCAGTGGGTGTGCCGCTTTGGATAACCGTCTTTGGCTTGCTGCTTTCATAAATCTGGAGCCAAGCACGGCCCAGTCTCCACCTGCTTTCTTCTTTGGAGCCCTTGCACAAACCCCTACTCCCGGACAGGGCTCTCTCTTCTCCTCTCTCCCATTGTCCCCTCTGCCTCTAACAGTGGTCCATACGTAAACAAACTGGCTGTGTCTTCTCTTGGCCAGTTACACTTGTTAGGTTAGGTGTAATATATATTATCTTCTTTTTTTTCTATTTTTTTGATCATATCTATTTTTTTTTATCATGCCTTATTTTAAGTTTACGGTAAACAGTAGCAACACATTTCGGCGACATTTTTTTTTTCCTGGCTCACCTCGAAAGGGTACCGTGAGATAGCAGGTGTGCGAAGAACTTAATACAAAAGGTATGACTGTAGATAAGGCCAGCTGTAGCTACCAACACCTCTAGTTGTCACATTTTCCTGACACTCTTGTCTCATTCTCAGCACTACAGAAGGAAGAATTGGTAGAGCGGGATTTATGAATCTTTGAATTTTAAAGTCTGAAATAATGTATTATTTCAACACTTTGCAGCTCAGGACCCATTCACTTAAAGTCACTATTCACCTCTCTTACACAATACATACCTTTGCTTTTCAGGAACCTGGTGTCCAGCTTCATATTTAAAACACCAGAACCGTCCCTCCCAACATACATGATAAAAAACAAACAAAACAAAAACACTCACCTTTTGATCCTTTCCTCTTTCTGAAATTTTTCTTGTATCTTCTGCTCTTTAAGCCAGAAGTCCGAATCACTTCCTTCAAAGTTTGAAGGGTGTGGTTTATTGAGCGCTCTAATTTGTCAGGTATCTTAGTTTCTCCATTAAAAATTAGTAGACCGAATCTCGGATATCCAATTTTATGTTGTTTTTGGACTAAATGACCATTAATCTTTAGCCGTTCCCAGACAGGCTATTTGGAGCCTAGCGTGACAGAGAGAGTAGAGCTTTAGAGGCTGTGGAGGTACGTTCCTTGGTTCTGCCTCTCAAAAATTTTGAGCAAGTTACTTAGTCTGTCTGAGCTTCGGCAAGTTGGCTCACTGCTGAAAAAATGTGAGCCAACACAGGTAAGGATCCATCGGAGTGCCTGGCACACAGTAAATACTCAACAATAGTTCACCATTTCCACTTTGGGTTATGACATGGTCGTGTGTAGCGGACCAACATTGTTCCCTCAGAGAGCAACTGGAAAAATCTGAAGTACTTATGCCGTCTTCACCCTGAATATCAGAGGGCTTCTAAGGCAACCAGGACTCAGTGGTTGGCTCATGGAAGTAATCATGTTCCAGAAAGAACGCTTTCTGAGGTAAACCAAACTTGATCCATTCTCTCTTTATCCTTGGGTTCTCTGCCACCTTTTGGCATAGAGCAACAAGAGGGAAGGACTTGAGTCCCGGCAGAGCTTTATCAATTGTATGACCTTAAAGGAAGATACATGTGAATCCGGGATTGCTGAGATTTCATAAAGGAGGGAGACTGAGACAAATGAGACCAATATTCACAATCGTTCTCGCCCCCCCCCCCCGAGGTAGTTGCCAGTTAGGCTGCACAAGGCCAAAGGTTAAGAGGCAATGTGAATAAAAAGCAGATCAGAGATTCTGGCAACCTGACAAGGGCCAAGAAGACCACAATTGAAGTTCATGGCATACCAAGGAGAATCCATGAGAAACACTTCAGGCTCTCTGTTAGGAGATCTAGATAACTATATCCTAAGAAAGAAAACAAATCAGACGTAGGCTGACTCTTACCAACATTGAGTTCAGTCACAAAATGAATTGAGCTGATTTGCCTCTCTGTTGTCCTTTAAGATAGGTTGAATCCTCTATGAAGAAATATCACATCCAGAGTCACCGTAATTTTCATACAAAATGTCCAGCATTTGATCCTAAAACAGAGAAGCAAAACCAGACATATTAAGAGACAAGACCAAGAGAAACGACACGTACAACAGAAGTAGGTGGCCCAGGTATTAGGGAAAACAGGCATGGACTTAAAAGATTAATAATTAAGGGGCCCCTGCGTAGTTGAGTCAGTTAAGTGCCCGACTCTTGATTTCAGCTCAGGTCATGATCTCACAGTCGTGGGATCGAGCCCCACATTGGGCTCTGTGCTGAGCACGGGGCCTGCTTAAGATTCTCTCTCCCTCTTTCTCTGCCCCTCACCCCTGCTAGCACTCTCTCTCTCTCTCAAAATAAATAAATAAAAACATTAAAAAAAATAAATCTTTAAAAACATTAATAATTCATATAACCAAAGTAACATATAAGATGAGAATTTCACCATTAGAATTGTAAAAACTAAATAGAATTTCTAGCATGGAAAAAGATGACTGAACTAGAAAGCCCAGTAAATAAGTTTAACTGGATATTTGACACAGTTCCAAAGAGAATTAATGAGCTGAAAAATAGACCAGAAGAAAATATCTAGACTGAGGCATGGAGGGCAATAAATACTGGGAAGCAGAGAGGATTCTGGGAGACTGGAGGAGTCAGAAACACCAGAAACTGTCTCTCCACCTAGGCAACAATTGCACTGGCAGAATCTGTCTAATATAATTAATTTAAAACTCCAGAGTCTGTTAAAGGCTTGAAACTTCCAGGGGTAAGGCTTGGATGGTAAATTGAGGTTAATTTCAGTCAGTTTCTCAGTCCCATGGCAGGAAGCTGTGCACATGTTCCCAGAGCAGCTACACACAGTTTATTGGACCCTATCCTCCAATATCAGGGATTTGTGCTCTAATTGCTGGTTGTGGCTTCTGATCACAGAGGTGCAGACAAAGAGGGCGGGTGGCAATTATTTTTCCACTCCCCGCATTGTTGCAAGCCCCCTCCCCTCAAACTAAAGTGATTTCTAGGGATTTTAAGTGGCCAGTGCCCTTTCTCCCCCTTCATTTTTCTTTTTCCCCATTTGGGAGATAGACAGTTATTAAAGACAAGGACATTCAAAAGCAAGTGCCTATGTGGGGAAAATTAGAAAGTGACCATGTATGCGCAAGGAAAGGTGCAAGCTCAAGAAAGACCTGAGAAGATCTTAAGTTTGCACCTCAGGCTGATCCGTGAACAGAGAGCCTGCAACAATAAAAAAAAACAATACACAAAAGCAATAACTGAAACCTTGGGAAAGGGGAAGAATCTGATTTCCAGGATTACCAATTAATTAGATTCGAATGTCCGGCTTTCAACAAAAAGTCACAAGGCATACAAAGAAACAAGAAAGTAAGGCCTGTTCAAAGTAAAAAAAAAATAGATGAACACAAAATGTTCCTGAAAAAGATTTGATAGAAGATCTGCTAGAAAAACCATTAAAGGGGCGCCTGGGTGGCGCAGTCGGTTAAGCGTCCGACTTCAGCCAGGTCACGATCTCGCGGTCCGTGAGTTCGAGCCCCGCGTCAGGCTCTGGGCTGATGGCTCAGAGCCTGGAGCCTGTTTCCGATTCTGTGTCTCCCTCTCTCTCTGACCCTTCCCCGTTCATGCTATGTCTCTCTCTGTCCCAAAAATAAATTAAAAAGTTGAAAAAAAAAATTTAAAAACCATTAAAACCATCATTGCCTTAAGGATGTTCAAAGACTTACAGGAAAATGTGGAGAAAGTTAAAAGAAAAAAAAAAAAAGATATATGAGCACATTGGAAACACTAATAAAGAGATAGAAAACATAAAAAGGAGCCAGAAAGAAATTCTGGAGCCGAAAAGCACAATACCTAAAATGAAAACTTCACTAGAGGAATTCAAAAGCAGATTTGAGCCAGCAGAGGAAAAAACCCCACAAATCTAAAGGTAGGAAGGTGAAAATTATCACATGTGAACAGAAAGAAAAAGGATAGAAGCAAAGTGAATACAGCCTAAGCGCCCTGTGGGGTGCTATCGAGCAGGCCCTTTACATGTTATACGAGTTCTAGGAGAAGAGAAGGGGGCACAGGGAACATTTTCTGGAGAAATAATGGCCGAAAACTTCCCATGTCTGAGGAAAGACACGAATAGAAACACCTAAGAAGCTCAACACTGTGCAAATAAGATGAACTCAAAGAGACTCACTCCAGGACACGTTATAATCAAACTTGCAAAAGCCGACGATAAAGAGATCATCTGGAAGCAGCCCAAGAGAAGCAACTAATCACGTGCAAGGGAGCCTCACTACAATGATCAGCAGATTTTTTCGTCAGCAGCTTTAGAGGCCAGAAGGCAGAGGGTCAATATATCCAAAGCACCTGAAGGAAAAATGAAAAACAAAAAACCTGCCAACCACGGATCCTATATCTGGTAAAACTGTCCTTCAAAAGTGAGGGAGAAATTAAGACATTTCCAGACAAGCAAAAGCTGAGGGAGTTCATTACAACTAGAGCTGCTTTACCAGAAATGTTCACAGGAATCCTGAAAGGTGAAATGAAAGGAAACTAGACAGCAGACTGAAGCCATTTAAAGGGAAAAAAAATTATATATATAAAGTTAAATGGAAGCTAGTATTATTTGCAATTTCACTTTTTCTGTTCTACATTGTTTAAGAGACTAATGTCTTTTAGTCTCAAAAAAAAAAAAATTATTGTCTAGGGATGCCTGGGTGGCTCAGTTGGCTAAGCATCTGACTCCTGATTCCAGCTCATGATTTCACAGTCCATGGGTCTGAGCCCCACATCAAGCTCCATGCTAACACTGCAGAGACTGCTTGGGATTCTCTCTCTCTTTCTTTCTCTCTCTTTCTCTTTCCCTTAAATAAATCAACTTAAAAGATTACTGTCGAAAAGCTAGTATCACTGTAACTTTGGTTTGTAACTCTACATGTTTTATATATAGTTTAAGAGACTAATGCATTCAAAAGAATTATTTGTTTAGGTTTGGGGACTCACAATGTAAACGATATAATTTTGTGACATCCACAACCAGAGAGGTAGGGACAGAGCTGTAAAGGAGCGGAGTGTGTGTGTGTAACTGAAGTTAATCTGCTATAAATTCAAATTAGAGTGCTATAACTTTAGGATGTTCAATGTGATCCCCATCGTCACCACAAAGAAAATAACTATAGAATATATACAAAGGATATGAGAAATAAATTTAAATGTTTTACTACAAAAAAAATCAACTAAACATAAAAAAAGATAGTAATACAAGAAATGAGGGACAAAATGCTGTAGGGTCTAAAGAAAATAAATAACAAAATGACAGAAGTCCTTCCTTATCAGTAAATGGATTAAGCTCTCCAATCAAACAAAAGACAGAGACTGGTGAAAAAGCTAAAGTGCGTGATCTAACCATATGCTGTCTACAGGAGAATTTTTTTTTTTTTTAATTTGAGAGAGCACGTGAGCAGCAGAGAGGGGGCACAGGGAGAGAGAATCTTGAGCAGGCTCCATGACCAGCGTGAAGCCCGACTGGGGGCTCAATCCCATGACCCTGGGATCATGATCTGAGCAGAAATCGAGTCAGATGCTCAACCAGCTGAGCCACCCAGGCACCCCACAAGAGACTCACTTTAAATCCAAAGACACAAACAGACTGAAAGTGAGAGAATGGAAATTGGTTACTTTAGCAAATAGTAACCAAAAGAGAGCAAAAGTGGCTAGAGGAATATTAGCCAAAATGGACTTTATATCAACACAGGTTAAAAGGATAAAAAACACTATATATTAATAAAAGTTTCAATACAGCAAGAATATATAACAATTATGAACACTGTGGACCTGATGACAGACCAGCAAAATATAGGAAGAAACTGACAGAATTAAAGGGAGAAATAGCTCTATAATAATAGAAGATTTTAATACTTAACTCTCAGTAGATGGAGGTCTTCAACAACATCAGAGAGCAGCTAAATCTAACAGGCATTACAGAACACTCTACTCAACCACAAAAGCACTTGATTTCTTTTCAAATGTGCATAGCGCATTTTCCAGGTTGGACCATGTGTAAGCCACAAATTAGGTCTCAATGGATCTGAAAAGACAGGTATACGAATCCTTTTCTCCAGCCACAATGGGATGAAATTAAAATTCAACAACAGAAGAAAACTGGAAAATTGACGAATTAAAAAACAAGCAATACTCTTTGCAACAGATTCAAACTGCAAATAACCCAAATATTCAATGGTGTTATAAATACATAGTGTTAGGTTTATATGATTGAATATTACCTGCTGTTACACGCATCAATATGAATGAGTCTTACTGAGATCATGTCGATAAAAAAAACGCCAGGCACAAAGAACAGATTTTGTTTGTTTATTTTTTTAAAAAGTTGCTTCCCTTCATATTCTGCCTCCCAAGCTGAAGATATCCCTTGTTACATTTCCACAGAAACTATAATTCAAGGAAGAAATTGGAGGCCCAATGGGTGTCATTTATCTATCATTTGTCTTTGCCCGAGAATTTCTGTAAGGATGAGTAGAAACATGTAAAAAACAATACTTAAAACTGAATATTACTTGGTCTAACAAGCATCAAATATTTTTCAAATTGCCTTCTGACATTTAGCAGGATCTTAACTATATTTTTGTGTGTTTAATTAAGTGATATGCTAAGTATATAGCATTGAAATCAGATATCTGGAACATACAGACCATGAGATTTTCTCCAGCTATATGAGTTTCACATTGATCTCGATGTCGTAACTTTGGACCTGCAGTAATAGTAATAATTGCTATCATTAGATGAATACTTACTATGTGCCAAATACTGTGCTGAGTGTTTTATATCCATTACCTCAGCTAAGCCTCACAATAATCCCAGAAAGTAGGTTTTACTATCCTTTTTGCCAAGGTTAAATCATTTTCCAGTGCAGGAGAGGTCACTCAGCCACGATTAGAATCTGGTTGACTCTGACCATGATCAGGCGCCTGCTGGTAACTCCCTTGATAAATGTTGTATCATGTTGGCGTGTGTATCAGTGATTTAAAGGAGTGTCAATTCAATGGTCTGAAACTGTAAATGTAAGTTCTAGTACAAATTTAGCCCTAAGAGTACCTATTTCCCATCCCTTGGCCTCTACTCTCACTTGACCCTCATGAGATACTATAGCAGTAATAAGAAAAAAAAAACCTAGATATATCATGAGGAAGAAGTCCTCAATCCATTTGCTTATCTCACCAAAGGGTCCATATCCCCAAACAGGATTATCATCAAGCATTTTGGACCCTGTCTTTGCTTTCTTCTCCTGGGAATGGAGTAAAGAGAAAAGTTGTACAGTAGCATTCAGAATGACAAAATGTATGCTTTAGATAGTCTATAAATCAAAGGATATTTGTACTTAGATTATTTTTTCTTTTTACTGTTTTACTCAGCTCTTGTTTGAAAGGTTCCAATCTTTTGTGTCTAATGAAAGATTCCTTTGTCGTGTCACATTGGGAAGAGTATTGTCATACGCATGTTCCTCAGTTGCCGGGACTCAGACTCCTGTCCTTAGATCGTAGGAAGGACGTGTTATCATGACCTTGGACTGTGTTGGTGAAATATGTTCTCTCTGAAGATAACAGTCTCATTGAAAAATGAATCTGCACTTCCATAGGTTGAAGAAGAATTTCAGCTCCTGCACCCTGCTGTAGCAAGAGTACTAATAAAAACCTTGAACCCATTACTCATGTATGAGAACAAAGAGACCTTTATTGAAAATCAAATAAAAAGTATAGAGAGTCAGGCAGCACATTAAGTGAAGATTCCAGCATTCTTCTTCACTCATATTGCTTTTCATGGCATTTGAGGTTAAAGGTTTGATAGAATTCAACACAGTGACCTTTGCAAGGCTTGATTTTGCTATATCTGCAGAGTCTATTCACCTCTTCACCCAGAACTGACCTTCACTTCTCAACAAGATGTCTGTCTTCATTGTACCTTTCATGCCTATCTCAATCCTCGCCAACAAAATAGGTACTTTTAAAACAGTTTCTCAGGCCTTTCTGCATTGAATATGCATTCATTCACTCACTCACTCAACATGTGTTGAGTGCCTAGTAACACTGAGGATTAAAATAAACAGATAAACAAAAAAACTGGTCTGCCTACAGTGTGCTCACTATCAAAGAGAAGATATAAACACATAATTGAAAACTTATTCGTGTGGCAAAGTTGATGATTGAACACTATATTTTTCTCTTTATTTTCTTCTTTCTTTCTTTCTTTCTTTCTTTCTTTCTTTCTTTCTTTCTTTCTTTCTTTCTTTCTTTCTTTCTTTCCTTCTTTCTTTCTTTCTTTCAGAGAGAGAAAGAGAGAGAAAGAGAATGAGTGGGGAGGGGCAGAGGTCAAGGGCAGGAGAGAGAATCTTAACTAGATTCCATGCCCAGCACAGAGTCCAATGCAGGGCTCCCTCCCATGACCATGAGAGGAGGATCTGAGCCAAAATCAAGAGTCAGACTCTTAACTGACTGAGCCACCCAGGCACCTCTGAAAACTATAGTTTTCAAATAAAAAAGTAATTTATTTAATTTATAAAATCTATCTATTTCCCTAGTCCACCCCTCTGCCCCCCGCCCTTCATCCAGCAGGGCCAAAAGAAAAACTTAAATTCAACATTTAATGGTATCTCAGACTCCTGGGGAGCAAATAGTCACTTAAAGATAACTCAGTCTCTTTGGGGATGTTGATGCTCAATCTTTCCACTTGCTTTCCATCCCCCTGGCTTTCTTCTAGGATAGCATCTGAGCACATCAGGGAGGGGCTTCAAATCTCAAAGAGGAGAGAGATCCTAAGACCCACAAATAAGATCCATAATCCATAAATAAGTCCTGTTTTGATTTCTAGGTCCTCTGTGACAAGGCTTCTGGTTGGGACCAATTCCTGGCTTCCCTTTTGCAGGTATTATTGATGAAAGTATGATTTCTTGGTCTTAGATGGTTAGGCCAATGTTCACCATGGCTTCCTAAGCCACACTTTGGTGCAATCCAGCACACCCGTCTCAGTTTTCAGCCCGTGGGTTCAGCTCTCCAGCACTGGGATCCTTTTTACAAGTCTCCTCATCACTTGCCACAATACCATACAGGTGCAATGGTTCAACTCATTTACCCCCCATCGTCCACACCATGGGGCATGTGAACCTCTGGGTCTCTTCTGTAGACTTAAGGAATTGAGGGAGTCTTCCTTCAGAGGGCTAACTCAGGCCTCATAAGCAAACCAAGCCTTTCCATCTTTTGTTTGTTTGTTTTTTCTTGATACAGGATAAAACTCTGTGAGGTCATCTCTTCCTGAAGTTCCAAATAGGAAATAGAAAAGCCCTTGGAGTTGGAGCGATGGGGGGGGGGGGGGGGGGGGGGGAGATCTCTATGGGAGAATGCCTGAGAAACAGATTCTGACCATTTACTTCCTCCCATCTCTTTTTTCTTTTCTTTTCTTTTCTTTTTTTTTTTTCCCACGATCTCTTACTCCAGAAGGTGGGATTTTTCACTTTCCTATATGGAAAGGACATGTGTCTTCTGAATTCTCTCTACCCGTGGGAATTTGATGCTCAGGTCAACCTTTCCTGGCCCTTGATGATTTTTAAAGAGTAGAAAAAGTTAGAGGTTTATTTTGCTCCCTCTACAATGCTTGGCTTCTAAGAATATTGTCATAAAGATTACTCAAAAATCCCATTTTGGGTAGCCAGTGATTGAATATCACCTCTTTCTTTGTTGTTCCTGTTTGGTATCTCCAGTAGATGGATATCGCTAAATAACTAGAAAGCTACTTTCATGGAAATATAAAAAGAAAGCTTCACATTTTCATATTTATTATATATTATGTATATTTATACATCTTCTGAAATTTAAAATAGATTACATACTTGTAGTTTTATAATATGTTATATGCTATTATATAAAACAGTCAAAGATTGCTTCTCAGCCTTATGGCTAAGATCAAGTGTAGTATCTGTTCTTATCAGTTTAATAAAACAGTCAAAGAATATTCCATTGGCTTCTGTGATTGAGTGAACAAACAAGAGTTGGACTGGCTGTAGTTATCACAATCAGGTGCCATTTATTACTATAGTTTATGCCAAACAGAAACTCATAGAAAAGCAGAAATAGAACAGATCCTTTTTGACAATAAGACAATATAGTTAAAAATTACATTTAAAAAAGTATAACATAAATTATGACAATTAAAATTAATCTTTATTAAAATTTTATTTATTTATTTGCTTATTTGAAAGAGTGTGTACAAGCATGCATCGCAAGAGCATGGGAGGGGCAGAGAGAGAATTCCAAGCAGGATCTGTGCTTTCAGTGTGGAACCCTACATGGGGCTCAATCGCAGGAACATGAGATCATGACCTGAGCCGAAATCAAGGGCTGGAGGCTCAACCGACTGAGCTATCCAGGCGCGCAGAAAATTAACATTTTAAATTTGTAAAAATACATGAACCTAAGCATAATGAAAACTAGAATTATAAAATATTTAGAAAGTTATATAGACTCCTGGTAAACATGGCAAGTTGAGTAGGCAAACGCCAAACCAATGAAAGGAATGACTGAGTCAGAAAGGAGACCCTGAAGGAGCCTCATGAAAAATAACTTGCACTAAGTTTTCCTCTGGTGCCTTGATCCTCTCTCTTTGCTGTAATTGTTAAAAATTTCACAACTGTTTGAATATGGGTGAGCTTCTTTTAAGCTCCTGCTAAGGATTTGATATGTTCCTTTTCATGTCTTTTTTCAATTCTGGAAAATTTTTTAGTTCTTATCTCTACCATAATTGGCTCTCTCCCATTCTCTCTGTGCCCTCTGTCTGGAATTTTTTTATTTTTTTTTATTTTTTTTTTTAATTTTTTTTTTCAACATTTTTTATTTATTTTTGGGACAGAGAGAGACAGAGCATGAACGGGGGAGGGGCAGAGAGAGAGGGAGACACAGAATCGGAAACAGGCTCCAGGCTCCGAGCCATCAGCCCAGAGCCTGACGCGGGGCTCGAACTCACGGACCGCGAGATCGTGACCTGGCTGAAGTCGGACGCTTAACCGACTGCGCCACCCAGGCGCCCCTGGAATTTTTTTAAACAACATATATCAGAATTGGTGATTACATCCTTCATGTTCCTAACTTCTCTATCCTATATTGTCTCTGTCTCTCGGTATGGTGTTTTGAGAAACTTGACTTCCTGAGACCTATTTTCCAATTCTTTTTTTTTTTTCATTTTCATTTTTTATTTTTTTATTAAAATGTTTTATTTATTTTTGAGACAGAGAGAGACAGAGCATGAGCAGGGGAGGGGCAGAGAGAGAGGGAGACACAGAATCGGAAGCAGACTCCAGGCTCCAAGCCGTCAGCACAGAGCCTGATGCAGGGCTTGAACACACGAACTGTGAGATCATGACCTGAGCCAAAGTCAGATGCTTAACCGGCTGAGCCACCCAGGCACCCCCTATTTTCCAGTTCTTGACCTCTTTCTTGAGCAGGGTCTGGTTTGTTGTTCAACCTATCTGAGTTATTTTATTTCAATGACTGCCTACATTAATTGATTCTTTTCCATTCTGTCCTATTCTTGCCCAATGACTTCTAACACATCTTTTATTTTTTGAAATACTCTGAACATATTTATTTAATCTCTTTTAGATTATTATCTTTCGTTAAGGTAAAAAAATTTCCCACTTATGCATCCAGTGCCTTCCCTCAAGTTGGTTTGCTCATTTTTGATGTTTGTGATTTTATTATGAGTAAATATAAAAATAATCACTAAATTGTTATAATTAAAAATCAAGCTTGACCAAAAATCTAGGCAAAAATTACATGGAAAATAAGAGCGTGGAGTTAAATCATTCTAAGGTTTTTAGACTGTTTAATAGGAAGATATAGATAATGATTAAATTTTAAACTATTAAATTAAATTAAATTAATGTTACAGATTTGAGGTTAACCACTAAAAGAACATAAATGGAATGTATAATTCCAAAACCACTAGAGGAAAATAAAGAATTTAAAAAATTCAATAAAATCAATAGAAAGCAAAAAAAAGAGAGGGGGGGGGATATAGAGAGAAGCATGGTAAATATAAAACACAAAATCAAGTATATCAATACTCAAAATATTACAAACAGATTTAAATTAATTATTAAAAGTCCAAATTGGTCAGACAATATTTAAAGGACAAATCCAGCACTATGATACCAACAAAAGACACACTTAAAGTAAATTGCACCAACAAGATAAGTAAGTCCAGGGCGGGTAAGGTATCATGGTGACCATAGTTAACAATATTAAATTTTATATTTGAAAGAGAGAGTGGATTTTTAAAGTTCTCATCAGAAGAAAAAAAATGTAACTAAGTGTGGTGATGGATGTTAACTAAATTTATTTTAATCATTTCACACAATACATACCTATAACAAACCATTATGTTTTATGCTTAAAACCATATACAGTGTTATGAGTCAATTATACTTCAGTTTGAAAGAGTAGATTACATACCTAAAGACTAAAAAATAAGAGGATGGAAATATTAATAAATGAAGGGATTAAATAAACGCTGGTTTAGTCACATGACAAAATACCATACAGCAGCTAAAAACAAATGAGCTCTCCATATCCAGATGTATCAATATATCCATCAATCTATAGGTCCATTAGCATAGTTTTTGAAAATTGAATATAAAAGATGCAGAAGTATACATCGGTATGGTAGTATTATAACTACTTTAATAAGTGCTTTAAAAGCATAAAATAGGGGCGCCTGGGTGGCTCAGTCGGTTAAGCGGCCGACTTCTGCTCAGGTCTTGATCTCGGGGTCCGTGAGTTCGAGCCCCGCGTCGGGCTCTGTGCTGACAGCTCAGAGCCTGGAGCCTGTTTCAGATTCTGTGTCTCCCTCTCTCTGACCCTCCCCCGTTCATGCTCTGTCTCTCTCTGTCTCAAAAATAAATAAACGTTAAAAAAAATTTTAAAGCATAAAATAATACTGTATTATTTTATGTACATTATGTTATGTATATGTATATTATTCATGAATTTGTAGACTTGTAAATTTAAAGGTGTGGAATTGACAGTCATATCAAATTCATGATGATGATTACCTCTGTGAAAAGAAGGAGAAAAATTATCATGGAACAAGAAACAGACAACTTCAACTTCATAATGTTTTATTTTTGCCAAATCCTAAGAAAAAGCAAAAACTAAAATAATGAATACACTATTTAATAAAGTAGTAATAATAGGAACATTATTATCAAGGAACATATTCTATGTGCCAGATATATACAATATTAATTATATAAGTTATTTAAGAAATAAAGAACGATAGAAGGAACTTATAATCATTGATTAAAAAAATGTAAAAGCATTGTAAGAGAATACATCCTATAATTTTATCCTATAACTTGAAAGTAAATAAGCAAAGTGTTTCAGGAAAATGAAAATAAAATGTACCGCCCCTGGAAATGGTAAAAATATTTACTGGATCAAAATTCATGGAATAAATAAAGACATTTGTTAAATAATTGTCCCTTCAAAAGACACTGGAGCCAAGTAATTTTATGGATGCATTTATCCAAACATTCAGGGAACAAATAATTCTGGGCTTTTTAAATTGTTCTAGAACATAGAGAAAGGGAATGTTCCCAATTTCTTTTTTTTCTTTTGATAGCTAACAAAACTCTGATACCAAAATTTTATAGAGAAGTGCAAAAACCAAAGGACTCATCAATTTCCCAAACAACCTAAAATATTTCTTAAAAGACTAAGCTATAATGACTAAGCAGGATTTGTTCTAAGAAGAAATGAGTGGTTTGATATTAGGATATGTATTACTATCATTCATCAAAAGAAAAGCATCAGAAGAGATGCTGAAGAGGCAGTTAATAAAATTCAACATCTATTCTCATAAAAGCTTTAAAAATAAGATTAGAGAGTAACTTTTTAGCATGATAAGATACACAGCTTAAAATAATTGAACAATATCATGTCTTATGATGATGTAACTCTACAGAAAGTCTGGAATAATGAAAAGAGCCTATGATCACAAAGGTTGTGTAGGATTGTCCAAGAAATGCCAGCTAACACAATTAAATAAGAGAACTGTGTAATGTTGGAAAGAGGAAGCACACTTATCAAGTGTTATAAAATGATATGATTGTCCACCTGAATAGCCTGAGAAAATCAACAGAAAAAAACCCTTAGAACCAATGAGTTCAATACTGTAGTGAGTTACAAATTAAAATTTAAAAGTTCCATGGTTTTCTCACATTTCAAGTATACTCAGATACAATATACAATATTAAATAAAATACCCTAATCATAATGGTAATAAAATGTCAAATGCCTAATGATAAAATGAAAAAGACATGTATAGGACTTACAAAAGGCCAACTATAATCCACTCTTGAAGGAAATCAAAGGAGACTTGCTTTGAAGAGGAGAAACATAGCACATCTCCAGATGAAAATACTCAATATGTTAAAAATGTTGATTAGTCCTGGGGGGACGCTGGGTGGCTCAGTCAGTTAAGCATCTGACTTTGGCTCAGGTCATGATCTCGTGGTTCCTGAGTTTGGGCCCCATGGGGGACTCTGTGCTGACAGCTCAGAGCCTGGAGCCTGCTTCAGATTCTGTGTGTCTCTCTCTCTGACCCTCCCGCACTCGTGCTCACCCTCTCTCTCTCTCTCAAAAATAAACATTAAAAATCTTTTAAAAATTAAAAAAATAAATTAAAAATGTTGATGAGTCCTGAATAAATCAGTAAATTTAATGTAGTTGCAACAATAGTTACTTTTTTTTCAATTTTCCAAAATTATTTTAGAGTTAAGCTAGAACAAAGATACAAGTCCAATTTTCTAAAGTGTGTTCTGGCAAATTGTATCAAAAAATGTATGCTTTGATATAATAAATTCAGCTTTTAGGAATAAATTTCTAAAACATAATCAGGCAGGAGCACAGCAATCTATATACAAGAATATTCACAAAAGTATTTTTTATAATGGAAAAATGTGAAAAGAACTAAGTAATAGGATAATGATTAAATACATTATAAATTTATTAAATACTATGCAGCTATTAAAATAATGAAGTCATTGGAGTACACTAGTTTGAGATGATGTTCACAAGGTAGGAGGGTTTTTTTTTGTTATGTTTAACTTTTAATTAATAAATATTAGTTTACATATAGTTTACATACTATACGATAGTTTAGATAGTTTACATACAGTGTTATATTAGTTTCAGGTGAACAATATAGTGATTCAACAATTCCATACATCACCCCAGTGCTCATCACAAGTGTCCTCCTTAATGCCTGTCACCTATTTCACCCATCCCCCCACTCACCTCCCCTCTGGTAACCATCAGTTTGTTCTCTACAGTTAAGACTCTGTTTCTTGGTTTGCCTCTCTCTCTCTCTCTCTCTCTCTCTCTTTTTGGCTTTCTTCATTTGTTTTGTTTCTTCAATTCCACACATGAGTGAAATCATTTCACATTTGTCCTTCTTTGAGTTATTTCGCTGAGAATATACTCTCTTGCTTCATTCATGTCATCGCAAATGGCAAGATTTCGTTGTTTTTTTATGGTTGAATAAAAATTTTTATGGCTGTTTTTATGGCTGAATAGTACATTCATTGAATATAATATCACATTCTTTATCCATTCATCTATCGATGGATACTTGGGCAGCTTCCATAATTTGGCTATTGTAAATAATGATGCTATAAACATCGAGGTGCATATATCCCTTTGAATTAGTGTTTCTGTATTTTGGGGGTAAATAGTAGTGCAATTACTGAGTCATAGTGTAGTTCTATTTTTAACTTTTTGAGGCACCTCCATACTGTTTTCCACCGTGGCTACACCAATTGCATTCCCACACGCTCGTCAACACTTGTTTCTTGTGTTGTTGGTTTTAGCCATTCTGCAAGGTGCGAGGTGATATCTCATTGTGGTTTTGATTTCCATTTCCTTGATGATGAGGGACGTTGAGCGTCTTTTGATGCTGATGCGTTGGTTGGTCATCCAAATGTCTTCTTTGCAGAAATGTCTGTTCATATTTTCTGTCCATTTTTAATTAGATTGTTTGTTATTTGGTGTTAAGTTGTATAAGTTCTTTATATATTTTGGATGCTAACCTTTTATCAGATGTCATTTGCAAATATCTTCTCCCATTAAGTAGGTTGTCTTTAGTTTTGTTGATTGTTTCTTTTGCTGTGAAGAAGCTTTTTATTTTGATGTGGTCCCAATAGTTTACTTTTGTTTCCCTTGCCTCAGGAAACATATCTAGAAAAAAATTGCTATGGCCAATATCAGAGAAATTACTGGCTGTGCTCTCTTCTAGGATTTTTATGGTTTCAGGTATCACATTTAGGTCTTTAATCCATTTTGAATTTATTTTTGTGTATGGTGTTAAGAGAGTGGTCCAATATCCCTTTGCATGTAGCTCACCAGTTTTCCCAACACCATTTGTTGAAGAGACTTTTTCCCATTGCACATTCTTTCCTGCTTTGTCAAAGATTAATTGATCACATAATTGTGGGTTTCTTTCTGGGCTTTCTATTCTTTTCCATTGACCTATGTGTCTATTTTGTGCCAGTACCATACTATTTAGATTACTAGAGCTTTGTAATATAACTTGAAGTCTGAAATTGTGATAGCTCCAGGTTTTCTTTTCTTTTCTTTTTTATTTTTTTTTTATTTTTTTTTTTTTTTTTATTTTTTTTTATTTTTTTATTTTTTTTTTATTTTTTATTTTTTTTATTTTTTAATATATGAAATTTACTGTCAAATTGGTTTCCATACAACACCCAGTGCTCATCCCAAAAGGTGCCCTCCTCAATACCCATCACCCACCCTGCCCTCCCTCCCACCCCCCATCAACCCTCAGTTTGTTCTCAGTTTTTAACAGTCTCTTATGCTTTGGCTCTCTCCCACTCTAACCTCTTTTTTTTTTTTTTTTTTTTCCCTTCCCCTCCCCCATGGGTTTCTGTTACGTTTCTCAGGATCCACATAAGAGTGAAACCATATGGTATCTGTCTTTCTCTGTATGGCTTATTTCACTTAGCATCACACTCTCCAGTTCCATCCACGTTGCTACAAAAGGCCATATTTCATTCTTTCTCATTGCCACGTAGTATTCCATTGTGTATATAAACCACAATTTCTTTATCCATTCATCAGTTGATGGACATTTAGGCTCTTTCCATAATTTGGCGATTGTTGAGAGTGCTGCTATAAACATTGGGGTACAAGTGCCCCTATGCATCAGTACTCCTGTATCCCTTGGATAAATTCCTAGCAGTGCTATTGCTGGGTCATAGGGTAGGTCTATTTTTAATTTTTTGAGGAACCTCCACACTGCTTTCCAGAGCGGCTGCACCAATTTGCATTCCCACCAACAGTGCAAGAGGGTTCCCGTCTCTCCACATCCTCTCCAGCATCTATAGTCTCCTGATTTCTTCATTTTGGCCACTCTGACTGGCGTGAGGTGGTATCTGAGTGTGGTTTTGATTTGTATTTCCCTGATGAGGAGCGACGTTGAACATCTTTTCATGTGCCTGTTGGCCATCCGGATGTCTTCTTTAGAGAAGTGTCTATTCATGTTTTCTGCCCATTTCTTCACTGGGTTATTTGTTTTTCGGGTGTGGAGTTTGATGAGCTCTTTATAGATTTTGGATACTAGCCCTTTGTCCGATGTGTCATTTGCAAATATCTTTTCCCATTCCGTTGGTTGCCTTTTAGTTTTGTTGGTTGTTTCCTTTGCTGTGCAGAAGCTTTTTATCTTCATAAGGTCCCAGTAATTCACTTTTGCTTTTAATTCCCTTGCCTTTGGGGATGTGCCGAGTAAGAGATTGCTACGGCTGAGGTCAGAGAGGTCTTTTCCTGCTTTCTCCTCTAAGGTTTTGATGGTTTCCTGTCTCACATTCAGGTCCTTTATCCATTTTGAGTTTATTTTTGTGAATGGTGTGAGAAAGTGGTCTAGTTTCAACCTTCTGCATGTTGCTGTCCAGTTCTCCCAGCACCATTTGTTAAAGAGACTGTCTTTTTTCCATTGGATGTTCTTTCCTGCTTTGTCAAAAATGAGTTGGCCATACGTTTGTGGGTCTAGTTCTGGGGTTTCTATTCGATTCCATTGGTCTATGTGTCTGTTTTTATGCCAATACCATGCTGTCTTGATGATGACAGCTTTGTAGTAGAGGCTAAAGTCTGGGATTGTGATGCCTCCTGCTTTGGTCTTCTTCTTCAAAATTACTTTGGCTATTCGGGGCCTTTTGTGGTTCCATATGAATTTTAGGATTGCTTGTTCTAGTTTCGAGAAGAATGCTGGTGCAATTTTGATTGGGATTGCATTGAATGTGTAGATAGCTTTGGGTAGTATTGACATTTTGACAATATTTATTCTTCCAATCCATGAGCAGGGAATGTCTTTCCATTTCTTTATATCTTCTTCAATTACCTGCATAAGCTTTCTATAGTTTTCAGCATACAGATCTTTTACATCTTTGGTTAGATTTATTCCTAGGTATTTTATGCTTCTTGGTGCAATTGTGAATGGGATCAGTTTCTTTATTTGTCTTTCTGTTGCTTCATTGTTAGTGTATAAGAATGCAACTGATTTCTGTACATTGATTTTGTATCCGGCAACTTTGCTGAATTCATGTATCAGTTCTAGCAGACTTTTGGTGGAGTCTATCGGGTTTTCCATGTATAATATCATGTCATCTGCAAAAAGCGAAAGCTTGACTTCATCTTTGCCAATTTGGATGCCTTTGATTTCCTTTTGTTGTCTGATTGCTGATGCTAGAACTTCCAGCACTATATTAAACAGCAGCGGTGAGAGTGGGCATCCCTGTCGTGTTCCTGATCTCAGGGAAAAAGTTCTCAGTTTTTCCCCATTGAGGATGATGTTAGCTGTGGGCTTTTCATAAATGGCTTTTATGATCTTTAAGTATGTTCCTTCTATCCCGACTTTCTCAAGGGTTTTTATTAAGAAAGGGTGCTGGATTTTGTCAAAGGCCTTTTCTGCATCGATTGACAGGATCATATGGTTCTTTTCTTTTTTTTTGTTAATGTGATGTATCACGTTGATCGATTTGCGAATGTTGAACCAGCCCTGCATCCCAGGAATGAATCCCACTTGATCATGGTGAATAATTCTTTTTATATGCTGTTGAATTCGATTTGCTAGTATCTTATTGAGAATTTTTGCATCCATATTCATCAGGGATATTGGCCTGTAGTTCTCTTTTTTTACTGGGTCTCTGTCTGGTTTAGGAATCAAAGTAATACTGGCTTCATAGAATGAGTCTGGAAGTTTTCCTTCCCTCTCTATTTCTTGGAATAGCTTGAGAAGGATAGGTATTATCTCTGCTTTAAACGTCTGGTAGAACTCCCCTGGGAAGCCATCTGGTCCTGGACTCTTATTTGTTGGGAGATTTTTGATAACCGATTCAATTTCTTCGCTGGTTATAGGTCTGTTCAAGCTTTCTATTTCCTCCTGATTGAGTTTTGGAAGAGTGTGGGTGTTTAGGAATTTGTCCATTTCTTCCAGGTTGTCCAATTTGTTGGCATATAATTTTTCATAGTATTCCCTGATAATTGTTTGTATCTCTGAGGGATTGGTTGTAATAATTCCATTTTCATTCATGATTTTATCTATTTGGGTCATCTCCCTTTTCTTTTTGAGAAGCCTGGCTAGAGGTTTGTCAATTTTGTTTATTTTTTCAAAAAACCAACTCTTGGTTTCGTTGATCTGCTCTACAGTTTTTTTAGATTCTATATTGTTTATTTCTGCTCTGATCTTTATGATTTCTCTTCTTCTGCTGGGTTTAGGCTGCCTTTGCTGTTCTGCCTCTATTTCCTTTAGGTGTGCTGTTAGATTTTGTATTTGGGATTTTTCTTGTTTCTTGAGATAGGCCTGGATTGCAATGTATTTTCCTCTCAGGGCTGCCTTCGCTGCGTCCCAAAGCGTTTGGATTGTTGTATTTTCATTTTCGTTTGTTTCCATATATTTTTTAATTTCTTCTCTAATTGCCTGGTTGACCCACTCATTCGTTAGTAGGGTGTTCTTTAACCTCCATGCTTTTGGAGGTTTTCCAGACTTTTTCCTGTGGTTGATTTCAAGCTTCATAGCATTGTGGTCTGAAAGTATGCATGGTATAATTTCAATTCTTGTAAACTTATGAAGGGCTGTTTTGTGACCCAGTATATGATCTATCTTGGAGAATGTTCCATGTGCACTCGAGAAGAAAGTATATTCTGTTGCTTTGGGATGCAGAGTTCTAAATATATCTGTCAAGTCCATCTGATCCAATGTATCATTCAGGGCCCTTGTTTCTTTATTGACTGTGTGTCTAGATGATCTATCCATTTCTGTAAGTGGTGTGTTAAAGTCCCCTGCAATGACCACATTCTTATCAATAAGGTTGCTTATGTTTATGAGTAACTGTTTTATATATCTGGGGGCTCCGGTATTTGGGGCATAGACATTTATAATTGTTAGCTCTTCCTGATGGATAGACCCTGTAATTATTATATAATGCCCTTCTTCATCTCTTGTTACAGCCTTTAATTTAAAGTCTAGTTTGTCTGATATAAGTATGGCTACTCCAGCTTTCTTTTGGCTTCCAGTAGCATGATAAATAGTTCTCCATCCCCTCACTCTCAATCTAAAGGTGTCCTCAGACCTAAAATGAGTCTCTTGTAGACAGCAAATAGATGGGTCTTGTTTTTTTATCCATTCTGATACCCTATGTCTTTTGGTTGGCGCATTTAATCCATTTACATTCAGTGTTATTATAGAAAGATACGGGTTTAGAGTCATTGTGATGTCTGTATGTTTTATGCTTGTAGCGATGTCTCTGGTACTTTGTCTCACAGGATCCCCCTTAGGATCTCTTGTAGGGCTGGTTTCGTGGTGACAAATTCCTTCAGTTTTTGTTTGTTTGGGAAGACCTTTATCTCTCCTTCTATTCTAAATGACAGACTTGCTGGATAAAGGATTCTCGGCTGCATATTTTTTCTGTTTAGCACACTGAAGATATCGTGCCAAGCCTTTCTGGCCTGCCAAGTTTCAAAGGAGAGATCAGTCACGAGTCTTATAGGTCTCCCTTTATATGTGAGGGCATGTTTATCCCTTGCTGCTTTCAGAATTTTCTCTTTATCCTTGTATTTTGCCAGTTTCACTATGATATGTCGTGCAGAAGATCGATTCAAGTTACGTCTGAAGGGAGTTCTCTGTGCCTCTTGGATTTCAATGCCTTTTTCCTTCCCCAGTTCAGGGAAGTTCTCAGCTATAATTTCTTCAAGTACCCCTTCAGCACCTTTCCCTCTCTCTTCCTCCTCTGGAATACCAATTATGCGTATATTATTTCTTTTTAGTGTATCACTTAGTTCTCTAATTTTCCCCTCATACTCCTGGATTTTTTTATCTCTCTTTCTTTCAGCTTCCTCTTTCTCCATAACTTTATCTTCTAGTTCACCTATTCTCTCCTCTGCCTCTTCGATCCGAGCCGTCGTGGTTTCCATTTTGTTTTGCATTTCATTTAAAGCGTTTTTCAGCTCCTCGTGACTGTTCCTTAGTCCCTTGATCTCTGTGGCAAGAGATTCTCTGCTGTCCTGTATACTGTTTTCAAGCCCAGCGATTAATTTTATGACTATTATTCTAAATTCACTTTCTGTTATATTATTTAAATCCTTTTTGATCAGTTCATTGGCTGTTGTTATTTCCTGGAGATTCTTCTGAGGGGAATTCTTCCGTTTGGTCATTTTGGACAGTCCCTGGAGTGGTGAGGACCCGCAGGGCACTTCCCCCGTGCTGTGGTGTATAACTGGAGTTGGTGGGCGGGGCCGCAGTCCGACCTGATGTCTGCCCCCAGCCCACCGCTGGGGCCACAGTCAGACTGGTGTGTGCCTTCTCTTCCCCTCTCCTAGGGGCGGGATTCACTGTGGGGTGGTGGGGCCCGTCTGGTCTACTTGCACACTGCCAGGCTTGTGGTGCTGGGGAGCTGGCGTATTAGCTGGGGTGGGTAGGCAAGGTGCACGGGGGCGGGAGGGGCAGGCTTAGCTCGCTTCTCCTTAGGTGATCCACTTCAGGAGGGGCCCTGTGGCAGCGGGAGGGAGTCAGATCCGCTGCCGGAGGTTTGGCTCCGCAGAAGCACAGAGTTGGGTGTTTGCGCGGAGCGAGCAAGTTCCCTGGCAGGAACTGGTTCTCTTTGGGATTTTGGCTGGGGGATGGGCGGGGGAGATGGCGCTGGCGAGCGCCTTTGTTCCCCGCCAAGCTGAGCTCTGCCGTCCGGGGGCTCAGCAGCTCTCCCTCCCTTTGTCCTCCAGCCTTCCCGCTTTCTGAGCAGAGCTGTTAACTTCTGACCTCCCAGACGCTAAGTCGCGCTTGCTGTCGGAACACAGTCCGTCCGGCCCCTCCGCTTTTGCCAGCCCGACTCGGGGGTTCTGCTTGGCCGGCGAGCCGCCCCTCCGCCCCGGCTCCCTCCCGCCAGTCCGTGGAGCGCGCACCGCCTCGCCGCCCTTCCTACCCTCTTCCGTGGGCCTCTCGTCTGCGCTTGGCTCCGGAGACTCCGTTCTGCTAATCCTCTGGCGGTTTTCTGGGTTCTTTAGGCAGGTGTAGGTGGAATCTAAGTGATCAGCAGGACGCGCGGTGAGCCCAGCGTCCTCCTACGCCGCCATCTTCCGGAACTCTCCTCTTTTCTTTTTTAAATGTTTGTTTATTTTGAGAGAGAGAGAGAGCACATGTGTGCAAGTAGGAGAAGGGCAGAGAGAGAGGGAGAGAGAGAATCTTGAACAGGCTCCATGCTGTCAGCGATGAGGCTGACACAGGTCTCGATCCTACAAACCGTGTGATCATGACCTGAGCTGAAATCAAGAGTTGGACACTCAACCGACAGAGCCACCCAGGCTCCCTCAGCTTTGCTTTTCTTTTTCAAAATTGCTTTGGCTATTTGAGGTCTTTTGTGGTTCCATATAAATTTTAGGATTTTTTTAATCCTAGTTCTGTGAAAAATGTTGTTGTATTTTGACAGGGATTGCATTAAATGCATAGATTGCTTTGGATAATATCAACATTTTACCAACACTTGTTCTTCCAATCCATGAACATGGAATGTCTTTCCATTTCTTTGTGTTGTCTTCAATTTCTTTCATCAATGTTTTATAGTTTTCAGAGTATAAGTCTTTCACCTCTTTGATCAAGTTTATGCCTAGGTATCTTATTATTTTTGGTTCAATTATAAATGGGATGTTTTTCTTAATTTCTCTTTCTGTTGCTTATTAGTGTATAGAAATGCAACAGATTTCTACACATTGATTTTGTATCCTGCAACTTTATTGAATTCATTTATCAGTTCTAGTAGCTTTTTTGGTGGAGTCTTTAGAGTTTTCAATATATAGTATCATGTCATCTGCAAATAGTGAAAGTTTTACTTCTTCCTTACCAGTTTGGATACCTTTTATTTATTTTTGTTGTCTGATTACTGGGGCTAGGACTTCCAGTACTGTGTTGAATAAAAGTGGTGAAAGTGGACATCCTTGTTTTGTTTTTGACCTTAGGGGAAAAGTTCTCAGTTTTTTCCCATGGAGTATGATGTTCACTGTTGGCTTTTCATATATGGCCTTTATTATGCTAAGGTATGTTTTCTCTAAACCTACTTTGTTGAGGGCTTTTATCATGAATGGATGTTGTACTTTGTCAAATGCTTTTTCTGCAGCTATCGAGACAATCATATGGTTTTTATCCTTTGTCTTATTGACGTGATGTATCATGTTGATTGATTTGCAAATACTGAGCCATTGTTATATCCTGGGAATAAATCCCACTGGATCCTGGTGAATGATTTTTTAATGTATTTTTGGAATATGTTTGCTAGTATTTTGTTGAGGATTTTCACATCTATGTTCATCAGAGATATTGGCCTATAGTTCTCTCTCTCTCTCTCTTTTTGTGGTATCTTTATGTAGTTTTGATATCAAGGTGATATTTGTCTCATAAAATGATATGGAAGTTTTTCTTTCTCTTCTATTTTTTTTGGAATAGCTTGAGCAGAATAGGTATTAACTCTTCCTTAAATGCTTGGTAGAATTTGACTATGAAGTCATCTGGTCTTGGACTTTTGTTTCTTGGTAGTTTTTTGGATTACTGCTTTAATTTCATTACTGGCGATCAATCTGTTCCAATTTTCTATTTCTTCCTTCTTCAGTTTTGGTAGGTTATATATTTCTGGGAATTTATCCATTTCTTCTAGATTGTTCAATTTTTTGGCATATAATTTTTCATAATATTCTCTTATAGTCCTTTGTATTTCTGTGGTGTTGGTTGTTATTTCTCCTTTCTATTGGTGATTTTCTTTATTTGAGTACTTTCCCCCCCCCCTCTTCTGATGAGTCTGGCTGAAGGTTTATCAATTTTATTGATCTTTTCAAAGAACAAGCTCTTGGTTTCATTAATCTGTTCTATTGTTTTAGTTTGTTTATTTTGTTCTTGTTTTTAGTTTCTATATCATTTATTTCTGCTCTAATCTTTATTATTTCCTTCCTTTCACTGGTTTTAGGTTTTCTTTTTTGTTCTTTTTCTAGCTCCTTTAGGTGTAAGATTAGGCTGTTTATTTGAGATTTTTCTTGCTTTTTGAGGTAGGCCTGTATTGCCATAAACTCCCAAAGGTTTTGGACTATTCTTTTTTCATTTTCATTTGTTTCCATGTACCTTTGGATTTCCTCTTTGATTTCTTGGTTGACCCATTCATTGTTTAGTACCATATTATTTAACTTCCATGTATTTTTGCTCTTTCCAGATTTTTTTTGTGTGGGTGATTTCTGATTTCCTAGCATTGTGGTCAGAAAAGATGCACAGTATGACTTCAATTTTTAAAAATTTGTGAAGGCTTGTTTTGTGGCTGAATATGTGATATATTCTGGAGAATGTTCCATCTGCACCTGGAAAGAATATGTTTTCTGCTGTTTTATGATGGAATGTTCTGAATATATCTTTTAAATCAATCTGGCCCAGTGTGTCATTCAAAGCCATTGTTTCCTTGTTGATTTTCTGCTTAGATGATCTGTCCATTGATGTAAGTGGGGTGTTAACCTCCTCCTATTATTGTTGTTGTTATTGTTATTATATGGTTATTAACTGTTTTATGTATTTGGGTGCTTCCATGTTGTATGCATATATATTTACAATTTTTATATCTTTTTGTTGGATTGTTCCCTTTATTATTATATACTGTCCTCGTCTCTTTTTTAAGCCTTTGTCTTAAAGTTAATTTTGTTCAATGTAAGTATTGCTATTCCAGCTTTCTTCTTACATTCCATTGTGGGATAAATATTTCTTCATCCCCTCACTTTCAATCTGCAGGTGTCTTTAGGTCTAAAATGAGTCTCTTGTAGGCAGCATATAGATGGGTCTTGTTTTTTTATCTACTCTTTCACCTTATGTCTTTTGATTTAGTCCATTTACATTCAAAGTAATTATTGATAGGTATGTATTTATTGCCATTTTGTTACTTCCTTTGTGGTTGTTTTTATAGTTTTTCTCTGATCCTTTTATCTCTTTCTCTCTTTCATGATTTGCTGATTTAGTTTAGTGATATATTTGGATTCCTTACTTTTTATTTTATGCATATCTACTAATTTTTTGATTTGTGGTTACCATTCAGTTTATATATAACATCTTTTGCATATAGAAGTCTATATTAAGTTGATGGTCACTTAATTTTGAATTCATTTTTTACTCCTCTCCCCTCCACATTTCAGATATTTGGAATCATAGTTTACATCCTTTTATTTTGGGCTTCTCTTGACTGCCTTTTATAGATATACTTAATTTTTTTTTGTTTTTGTTGTTATTGATTTTCTGCTTCCTATTTTTCTTACCCTTTTTTTTAAACTTAAAAAAATTTTTTTTCAATGTTTATTTATTATTGAGAGACAGAGAGAGACAGAGCATGAGCATGGGAGGGGCAGAGAGAGGGAGAGACACAGAATCCGAAGAAGGCTCCAGGCTCTGAGCTGTTAGCACAGAGCCCAACGTGGGGCTCAGACCCACAAACCGCGAGATCACGATCTGAGCTGAAGTCGGATGCTTAACCAACTGAGACACCTAGGTGTCCCATATTTTTCTTACTCTTCTGCTTGTTTTCCACTCACAGAGTCCTCCTTAAGATTTATTATCAGGCTGATTTAGTGTCATGAATTCTTTTAAGTATTGTTTGGGAAACTCTTTATCTCTCCTTCTATTCTGAATGATAGTCTTGCTGGATAGACTATCCTTGGCTGCAGATTTTTTCCTTTGAGAACTTTGAGTACATCATGCCACTCCCTTCTGGTCTGCAAAGTTTCTACTGAAAAATTAGCTGATAGCCTTATGAGGTTTCCTTTGTATGTAATTGGCTCCTTTTCTCTTGCAATCTTAAAAATTCTTTCTTTATCACTATTTTTTTCCATTTTTAATTCCTATGTGTCTTGGTGTGGACCTCATTGGATTGTATTTGTTTGGGGATTTCTGTGCATCCTAAATCTGGATCTCTGCTTCTCTTCCCAGATTTGGAAAGTTTTCAGTTTTCCTTCAAACACATTTTCTGCCCTGTTCTCTCTCTGTTATTTTGGGATCCCTATAATACAAATGTATTATCCTTCATGGAGCCAGTGAGTTCTCTGTCTATCTTGTTATGCAATATTTGTTTGTGTCTCACTTGTTCAGCTTGGTTGCTTTCCATTACTCTATTCTTCATGTCACTAATATGTCTCTGCTTCCTGTAGCCTGCATTTTATGCCATCTATTGTATTTTTAATTTTATTTATTGAATGCTTCATCTCTGAAATGATATTTTTTTATCTTTTTGTGAAGGTCTCACTGATATCCTCCACCTTTTCCTGAAATCCAGCAAATGTCTTTATGTTCACTACTTTAAATTCTGTATCAGGCAGATTACTTGTATCTGTTTTGCTTAGATCTTCTGCTATGATTTTGTCCTGTTTTTTCTTTAAAAAAAATTTTTTTTTACATTTATTCATTTTTGAGAGACAGAGAGAGACAGAGCACGAGTGGGGGAGGGGCAGAGAGAAAGAGACGCAGAATCTGAAACAGGCTCCGGGCTCCGAGCTGTGAGCACAGAGCCCGACGCGGAGCTCGGAACTCACAAACTGCGAGATCGTGACCCGAGCCGAAGTTGGACGCTTAACCGACTGAGCCATTCAGGCGCCCCTTGTTCTCTTTTTTCATTTGAGACATATTTCTCTGTCTCCTTATTTTGTCTAGGTCTCTGTTTTTGTGTGTTTGGAAAGTCAGCTACATCTTCTGCTCCTGAAAATAGTGGCTTTATGAGGAAGAGGTCCTGTAATGCCCTGGGGTGCAGTTTCCCTTGCTCACTAGAACCAGGCACTTCAGGAAAGTCTCATATGTGTGTTCCTTGTGTCCCGCTACTGTGCCTGAGTCACTTTTCCTTTCAGTTCAGGCATATGCACTGACTCTCTGCCCGTCGTGGCTGTGCTTGCTGTGTTGCTAGTGATACCCAGGCAGGCCAGCTCTGAGGGGGTGCGACATTAAAAGAGCTTGGAGGCAGGGTGGTGGTGTAGAATAATTTTTCCTGAGCCTAGGTCAGATCCCCCACAGCCTGGTGGCTGCCGGGGGCACAGCACTCGGTGTTGGTGTTGGCAGACTAGCTCGTGTCTGTGCAGTGCCACCTCCCACAGATGAAGGGGACTGGGGGAGGAAGTGGCACCTGCCAGCAACTTTGCTCCTGGAGAGGTTATCCCGACATGCTCTGAAATCTGTATGAACAGCTTTCCCGCCCATTGTGTAAGCGATGGCTTGCACATTGCCTCTCCTCAGGCTGTTGTCTCTTTATGGGAGGGAGCCAGTGATCACTCACCCTCTCGGCTTGCCTGGTGCCATGTCAGCTGACTTAATAAAGCTCCAGGCTCCAAGTCCCGCTGGATATACAAGCTCACAAAACTCAGCCCCTCTGGTTTTCAAGGCCAGATGTTATGGGGATTCACTTTCCATATGTGGGCTCCCTGGTGCTTTCCCCTTTCTGCACCTGCGGCTCCCTCCTGTCTGTGGGCAGCTCCCGAGCACTGTGTCTGCCCTTCCTAACCTCTGCCATGTGGCTTCTTCTCTACCTTTAGTTGTGGCCCTTGTTCTGCCAGTGTTTAGATCGCAGTCTGGTTTATTTACTCAGATGTGAGCGGTATCTAGTTGGCACCGTGGGAGAAAGCGAGCTTCGGGTCCTCCTACTCCACCATTTCCCCAAGCCTCTCTCCACAATGCAGGAGGCTTGTGAAAATTAGGCAAAAATATTTATAAACCAAATCTCTGTTTGCATAAAAATGAGACCAGAAGAAAGCACACGAAATATTGAAGAGTCATCTTTAAGTGCCAGAATCTTTCAGTGATTTTAATTGTCTTATTTTTTGTTTGATTGTTTACTTCTTCCAAAATTACATATATTTCTTGTATTGTAAACAAAACACAAAAGGCAAATAAAGGAAATAGAAAGAAACCATTCTATAGCTATAGGAGACTAAGTAATGTCAGTTTTCCTTCCTTTCCTTAATATCACTTGTCTTCATCCTTCTTCCACTGCTTGGACCATTGCAGCAATTTCCTCACTGGTTATTTTGTGGCCAATACCCCTCTACTCTGCCAAGAAAGTGGATTTCCTAAATTGCAAAAATGATCATATTTGCCTCTTTTGGCATTATCCAGTGGTTCCTTATTACCTACGGGAGGATAAACACCTTAGTAAAGTGATTGCATCCACTTCCTTTCATGAACTAGACTGACCTTACCTCCCACCCTCCATTTAACATATCAGTACCTAAGCCATTTACTCATCTGTAATGGTCATCCCACCTACTTCGCTTGAGATTAGCTTCTGATCATTCTTCCGGTGTCAGTTCCAAAGTCACCCCTCACAAGAGTACTTGCTGGACTTCAAAGAGTTCTTCTGTTCCTCATCTCCTCTCTATTCTCCACCTTAGCCTTCACTTTTTTTCTTTATAAGCACTTACAATTAGTGCTTTGAAATTTTACATATTTATTTACATAGCACTTTTAAAATCTGGGCAGGCATGGGCTGAACACGTCTTCTTCACTGTTTTAAGGAGTTTGTTTAATAAATGAATCAGCCCTTTATTCTAAATGGCACTAGCTTCAGCTTTCTGAATGTACTGAGCGGTTTCAGCCTCTACCCTCACACGTTCAGTTTCCTCCATCTGGACCATTCGTGTCCTTCTCTGGAAAGGCTGATGAATACATGGTCATATTCCATGACAGGGTTCAAGTTTTACTTCTTTAGAAAACCTGGCAGTGTTGATTATGCATATCTTTGTGTCCTGCTGAATCACAGTTCACCGTCTTCTCAGAATCTATCATTCAATTGCTTTTTATCAGTTCACGTGTCTTTTTCCCCCTAGAGATGGCTCTCATTCATCTCTATTTCCCCCATGATTAGCACAACATATAGTTGCCCCTCAATGATCGGTTGGAGCTGATTGGATGAATGCATAAATGCATTTCTCTGAAACGCTTCATAGCACTGTGACTTAAGCTTTCACTTTATGTCAAGTGATTCTTATTAAAAACCGCCACAAGATTATTTAGTTCATAGTAGGAAAAAAAGACAAGAGGGTTCCAAAGGAATCTTCGGAGGCTATTTCATTTCTCCATAATCAATGGGATTTGTTAAAATAGCATCCATAGTCTTTGACCAATACCACCAAAAGCAACAAGAAATGAGTCAAAATAAAGGTTAAATTCATTGACGTCACCGATCTTAGCCACGTACCATACGGTATCACAGTTGTACAGCCCTTCGAAAGAACTGAAATTGGGCACGGTCTAGAATTCTCAAATCTTTGGCTTATATTTAATGTCTTAAAAGCTGCATTGACCTCACCTCAGCTCACTACCTCTGAACCGGAGACGCTTGGGACGCCTTCCTCTTTTGGTCTTGGGATCATCCTTGTGCTTTCCGTGTCCAGGTCTATAGTAGTGATGTTATTTCCTCAGCTTCAGACTCACGCAGTTATGCAAGGACAGCTTCTGCTGCACAAACGAACATGAAACAGCCATCACTGCAGGTGCAGAGATGCTTTTACAACGAATTACTGCCTCCTTGCTGGGAACCAGGAGAGACCTGCTGTGTTGTCACTTTCTAGTCATCAGGCAATGTCTGCAGGCACTCAAAATTTCTATTCCATGCTTACCCTTTTCTGGAGCAGAAAGCAAGTGCTATAACAGCTGTGTGTGTATTTGTTTTCTTTGGGGGCAAAGAGAGGCCAAAGAAGCCACAAAACGGTCTAAATCACGGCTCTTCCCTCACTTACGTAAGGATTACAGAAGCAGGTGCACACTATTTGTTTCTTCTGGGTGTGTAATAAGGCCTCTGAGTTTTTCTATTACTAATTTATAAGAAGCCTATCATTACGGTCATATGTGTGGGGTGAGTGCTGTCTTAGCTACACGATAGAACTCCTTCGAAACACACACCCGATGGGGGTCTGGGACTGAACATTTCAGTCCTATCACAGCGTCATCGTTCCTCTCATGTTTGAGGAACTGCAAAGTGAAAGGTCACAGCTACCTGGTGTGAGAGAGGTCTACGTTCAGCTGAGGCTTCATTCTAAACCTTCTAAATCCCGCGGAGCCAAAAGGGTCGAGCAGAACATATTTGTCGTTTTAGGGATATTTCTCACTCCGCTCCATTCTGCTCTTGATCGTTCACTAAGGGGAAGAGCGGACCGTTTCCGTAAGATTCACATCGTGACACGCCTAAAAACGAAGACTGGCCTTTTCCCTGATCTTCACACACTCCAAACTTGTATTCACCGTGAGGGTCACGAGGAATTGCTTGCTCATAGACTATCATCACGTTTTTCATTTTTATAGATACTGCCAAATTGTGAAGCACGAAATTTCCCAAGTTTCTCACGCGGGATTTCATGTGGATAATGGTGACGGGCGAACAACATCTTCGACCACAGTTGCTAGTAAATACAATAGCCCGTCATGTGTTTTGAAAAAGACTAGTTGTCACTCTCAGTAGTAAATAGGCATAAAGCAAAATGCTTTTGAAGCCCAAGGTGTGGCTATTCAGTTTACTTTTCCTGATAGTGGGAGCCTAAGTAATGTTGTTGTGCTGCTGTGTTTCGTGGGGTGGGAGGCATCCTGCATCTGATTTCTGTGCCTGGAGCCAAAAAAAAAAAAAAAAAAAGAAATTATCAGAAGCAGCATCCTAAGGTGACGTCGGATAAAGACGGGTGCGTTAGTTTGCTAGTGCTGCCTCAATAAAGTGCCACCACACAATTGTGTGGCCTACACAACAGAAATTTGTCATCTCACAGGTCTGAAAGCTAAAGTCTGAAATGAAGGTGTCGGCAGGGCTGAGTCCTTCCGAGGGCTGGGAAGGAGGGCTCTGTTCCAGGCTCCTCCTTGGCTTGTAGCTAGCCTTCTTCCCTCCGTGTCTCTTACCATCTCCCCACCGTACACTTGTGTCTTTGTGTGCAAATTTTCCCGTTTTGTAGGGACACTAAGTCATGGTCAACACCAGTCATTTTGACTGGATCGCTTCTCTAAAGACTCTCTCTCCAAATCAGGTCAGAGTCTGAGCTACTGGGAGACAGGACTCCAACACATCTTTGGGAGGGGGCAACACAAAGACACAATGAGGGTTGGTTTGATGTCAGGTGACCAACAGATGATAAATCCCAGGTCCAAAGGCAAGGGGAGATTTGAGATTTAAGATAACCAATTTGCGAGGGGGCTCAAAGAGTTCAGAATGATCAGAAATTTGGAATAATTCCTGAGCTGAAATGGCAGTGATTACAATAACTTTTTATGTGATGCACATAGCCCCTGTAATGTTTGGGTTAAGAGCATTTGAAGGGGCAGAGACGTTGGACAGGAGGAGGAACTGTGGTAGTAATGACATAAACAAGGCCAAGTTGTGGCACTGTTCATAATTAGGAGATGACAATACCGTTTGGTATTAGCATGTTTGACCCTTCTGAGTTCCTTATTGGTAATAATTTGGTTGTTTGGTTTTTTTCTTGTTTCTTTTGAGCTCCTTCCTATAGCTTTACACTGATTTAATTTAGGTTGGGTTTAATCCAAAGGGCATTTTGCAGAAATAAAGTCTATTTTGCTGAAGCCCTCCTCTGTGTTCCATATTTATTACTTTTCTGACAATGGTGAATCCTGTTAAAAGAAAGTTAGAGAGAGGCGCCTGGGTGGCTCGGTCCCGGTTAAGCATCCGACTTCGGCTCGGGTCATCATCTCACAGTTCGTGAGTTTGAACCCCGCAAAGGGCTCTGTGCTGACAGCTTAGAGCCTGGAGCCTGTTTCAGATTCTGTCTCCATGTCTCTCTGACCCTCCCCCACTTGCGCTCTGTCTGTCTGTCTGTGTCTCTCAAAAAGTAAACATTTTAAAAATCTTGCATAAAAGAAAGATAAACAACTTTCTGAAACTATTCACTACATGCTAGATGTGTACCTTTATTTTAAAGAACAAGACCATAGGGATCTTATAAAAGTGTAAATGTGTCTACAAATTCAGGTCAGAAAGAAATGTTGCTACTTCCTTCTCCCTCATCATAAATCAATTTAATTCATGTCTTAAGCGGATTCCATTCCATAAGGCAGAAAACATAAGCACCTGGACTTCTCCACCCTGTGTTATATTTGTTCTTAAACTTTATATAGAGTGAAGATATTGGGGGGGGGGCATCTGGTTTTCAGTCTTTCCGCTTCACTGATAGCCACTGAAATGGCTGCATGACCTTTTCAGAAAGTACCAACAGATTCCTACCGCTCCCCTACATATCGGGGGGTGTACCCCTTTCTTGGTGAGATGGGCTGTTCTTCCGCCTTCCAGCCATTCCCTCTCCGGAGATTTCAGCACATTCCCTGTGCTGCTACTGAGAAGCAGAATGTAGATACTTTTTCTGTGGGCTCACCAATCTCTGTCTTCTCTTTCCATCCCCTAGCTTGCAGTGTGGGGGGAGGGGAGAGGATTATTTTCAGTTTGGTGGAAATCATTTTCCATTGCACCATGCTGTTCTGTGCCCTTGAATTTCCTTCTTTCCACTTCCTCATAAAACTCCATAACCAATCAATTCTCCTAAAGTGTAGGCTTTTGGAAAAACGATAGGCAAAATGCCTCTGGGTCCATTTTTGGTTCCTTCCCTACTCTGTGCCATCTCCCCTGAAGTGATGAAAACAGGGCAACCTTGAATGTGGAGAAGAAATGGTGGAAAATGGAAAGAGAAAAAAATAGTTAATACCACAAAATACTATTCTAGGTACACAATTAAGGCACAGGCTTTTCAATCCAGTTACTGTCATACACGGTAAGTGACAACCAAGACTAATATGAAAGCTAACATCGTGGAAAGAGATCATATCCAGAGTTAGCCAATAAGTTGTTTATTGTCTCGCTGGGGTAAGGACCAATGAAATCTGACCTAATTGAAAACCTACCAATAGTTATTTTCATCTTTTGAGCAGGTGCTAAGTCCCTGCAGTTTAGAATCTGGTGACTCCGGAATTCCCCAGTGCTTCACTGAGACCCCACTTTCTAGAATCTATGTGTAACGTGTATATCACTGACATCTTGGTCATAGCATCAGCAAAGGATGGGCCAACGGAATACTCTCCATTCTGTCGAAGCATCAGATTTTCCGGTAAAAACAGAAGTAATTTGGAAATTACAGTTGCTTTTCAGACTTGCATGTCTCAGTCTGCACTGGAGTCACCCTGTGAAAGGTGTGAGATATGTGTGTGTGTGTGTGTGGGTGGGTGGGTGTGTGTGTGTGTGTATGCAAAGAATGCTGGCCTTATAAGGATCACTCATTTATTCCATACTTTTCCCCCCAAAAGCCACACATTCCTTAGCTGCTTCATTGTTTACCAGAAAAAGTCATTCCATAGCATTTGACTCACCAGAATGAGAACCGTCTTCTTAAATTTTTTTAAGTTTATTTATTTTGAGAGAGAGAGAGAGAGAGAGAGAGAGAGAAAGTGAGCAGGGGAGGGGCAGAGAGAGGGAAAGAAAATCCCAAGCAGGCTCTGCACTGTCAGTGTGGAGTCCAATATAGGGCTGGAACTCATGAACTGTGAGATCATGACCTGAGCCGAGATCAAGAGTCAACGCTTAACTGACTGACCCACCCAGGTGCCCCACGAACCATTTTTTTTTTAATTTTTTTTTAAGTTTATTTTTGACAGAGACAGAGAGTGAGCATGAGCTGGGGAGGTGCAGAGGGAGAGAGGGAGGCAAAGAATCCGAAGCAGGCTCCAAGCTGTCAGCACAGAGCCTGATGTGGGGCTCGAACTCACGAACCATGAGATCATGACCTGGGCCGAAGTTGGACGCTTAACTGACTGAGCCACCCAGGCGCCCCCCAACGAACCATTTTTAAGTTGTTAAAGAGTTGCTGACTTTAGAATCTCTGTTCTGACATCATAGTGTATATGATATAAGCACTGTTGCTAAAAGTATTCGTCTGATGTAGTGGAACTGAAATTAAGATGAAATTACAGATAACACTGGAATATTATTTTTTCACCTCTCAGAAATAATGTCATCTGGGCACAGATGGATAAATAAGGGCTCACTGTTATCTCAGGAACAAACAATTAGCCAACTGTAACAAGCATGTATTTGTAATTTTATGTATCATAAATTAGACTTCCGGTTTCTGGTCCAACATGTAAGGAGCTTGGAAACCACGGCTCCCATCCTCACGACAGGGAGAAAGCTGAACAAACTGAAAACAACTCAGTTTGTTGAGTTGTCGATCAAACAATTGATCTACAATTTTAGATCCATCAGAAAATTAACGTCACAGGGCAAACCACTGTCCCCCAAACTGAAGTAACAAGTGAATACAGAGAATCACAGTTTACCAGAGCAGAAGCCCGGGAGCATACGACCTCTGTGAGAACAAGCGGCAGCATAAGAGAGTTTACACTGTAATTGACAAATCGTTGAAGGCTTAGTTGGTGGCAAGTTTGAGCATTAGAAACTCCAGGGGGCCTGATCTCAGGGGATCCCTCACACTTCTGAGAGTTTTACCTCCAGCAGTCCTGCCGGGTTCTCCCAGTGAAGATCCAGTAAAATTCTCCTTGTGTTTTCAGCGGAGGGAGAGGAAAATGGACCCTTTTGAAATTCACCCAGAGTATTCTGTACTTCTCAACAAGACTTGCCCTCAAAATAAACTATTCTCCCCCAAGCTAAGTGGGGTCTTTATCAGAGACCGAATGGCCTGGGAGAAGGGAAATTCCCAACCCAGTCCATTCTTGTCTTCCTGACTTACCTAAGTGGGGGGAGGGTCTGACCGAGAAGCACTTATGAAGGTCACAGCCCAGGGGCAAGGGCTCACTCAAAGCCCAGACCTAATCACAGGACTACAAGACCCTCCCCACTCCCCACACCTTGCCACCATACCAGTAAGTTCATGTATAATAAGTGGGGAATACAATGGAAAGAACAGCCTTCGTCAGATGTTATTTAAGAAGGAAAACCCAAAGTCAGCCGGGGAGACAAACACAAGGACACCTTGTGGAAATTTTAGCTTCTGACGCTTACAGATACAACAAACACTAAACACAACCTAACTTCTAGTGAGGCAAATGTAAAACCTCGCACAAAAAGCCTGTTTACCTTAGTTCCTTTTACCCCGTATATCACGTCTAACTTTCGATAAAAAAAGAATGTTCGAAGCATACTGAAAGCCAAAGACCACAGTTTGAAGAGACAGAGCAAGCACCACAGGGTCAGGCATGGCAAGGATGCTGGAATTGTTTGACTGAAAATTCAAAACAGCCACGGTCACTATGGAAAGAGCTGCGATGGAAAAGGTGGACGGGATGCAAGAGCAGATGGGTGATGGAGGCAGGGAAGTGGGAATTTCAAGTAAGAATCAAAAGGAAATACCAGGAAGTGAAAACGTTGCACCAGGAATGAAGAATGCCTTTGATGGGCTCTTCAATACACCAGACACAACCAAGGAAAGAATCAGTGAGATTGAAGACACGTCTATAGAAGCTTCTAAAACTTAAGTGCAAAGAGAAAGAATGAAAAAGACAACAGAATACCCAAGAACCATGGGGCAGTTGCCAATTTTATACATATTACTATATATAGAAAAACACGTAACATACATACAGAGGGAACAGAGACACATTTGAAGCGATGATGACCGAGCATTTTGTAAAATTAGACATCAACCATAGATGCAGAAAGTTCAGAGAACACCAAGGAAGATAAAAACCAAAAATTTACACAAAGGCATATAATACAAACTGTGGAAAATCATAGATAAAAAGAAAGTTTTGAAAGAAACCAGAGGAAGGTGGGGGTGGGGGGAATCCACCTTACCTACTGAGGGGCAGGGGTAGAAATTGCATCAAACTTCTCCTCGGAAGTCACACAACCAAGAAGAAAGTAGAGAGAAAGTAGATATTTAATGTGTTGAAAGAAAAGATCTACGAATCTAGAATTATTTACCCCGTGAAATGAGCCCTCAAAAGTGAAAGAGAAGCGAAGATTTTTCTGAGATAAACAAAAGTTGAGGGAGTCTGTTGCCAGGAGAGCTGCCTTGCAAGACTTATTAAAAGAAATTCTTTAGGAAAAAGGGAACTGATGGAGCTCAGAAACCTGGATCTACGTGAAGAAAGAAAGTGTTAGAGAAGGAATGTATGAAGGTAAAATACATCACCAACTGTGGGATTCTTCTTCAAAGGATGTGCTTATGGACCTACCAAACTCATTAAGGGTGCAGAACTGGGGTTTCTTGCAGCAGAGAGTCATGAATAACAATGGTACGTTGTTATTGATGTTATGATTGTTAATGATGACGTTCCCCATCAATACTATAGGTCATTCCTGGAGCTTTATTTCTTTGTTCAATGAATAATTATTGAAAATCTACGAAATGCCAGACCCTGGCACTAGGGGAAAGGAAAAAATAGATCAAAAGAACTATGTCTACCCAAAAGAAGTATACAATTTACTGAAGGTAGAGAAATACTACTTGCCATTTAATAGTACGCTAAGGTAATAAATAGCTATACGTGGCGTAAGCACAAAGGGAAGTGGTGCTTTCTGGGAAGGGCTTGACTTTATCTAGAGTTGTCTAGCAAGGTTGATGAGAGGACACAGCATTAAAGCTGAGACTTTAATGGTAGGAGGAGCCTGCAAAGGGATGACACATTGTAAAGATGGCATGAAATGTATAGAGAAAGCAAAGCGATTTGGTATGATTAGAATTCCGACTGAGGGGGCGCCTGGGTGGCTCAGTCGGTTGGGCGGCCGACTTCGGCTCAGGTCATGATCTCGCGGTCCGTGAGTTCGAGCCCCGCGTCGGGCTTTGGGCTGACGGCTCGGAGCCTGGAGCCTGTTTCAGATTCTGTGTCTCCCTCTCTCTCTGCCCCTCCCCCGTTCATGCTCTGTCTCTCTCTGTCCCAAAAATTAAAAAAAAAAAAATACTAGGTAACATTTATTGACTCTCAACCATATCCCAGGCTCGGCTCTAAATGGTTTACACATAATAATTCACTTAAGCCCCACCACATCCCACTCTAAGGCACAGCATGGTTAAATTACTTGCCCAAGGTCATGTAGCTCAGTGGCAGAGCTGGGTAGGAGTGTGACGGAGTGGCACTTCTGTTTAGAGTTACCCTCTGATAGCCATGCAGAAGACGAGGTGGGCAGCAGTGGTCTTGGAGATAGGAAGGAAGGAAGGAAGGAACAGAACTGGCAGAACTGATGACCACTTGGGTACGGGAGGACAAGGAGAGGAGGACGACTGAGAATACTCTGAGGTCCTTGGCATGGGAAAATGGAAGGATCCGATGACTCCATTCTGAAAACAGGGAAAATTGGGAAGGAAACTGTTCTGAGAATACTTCATTCTTGATCTGTTCATTCTTCTGTTCATCAATACTGACAATCTACCTACAGAAGGCTCAGGCATTCTGTTAAGTGCTGGATATATATATATATAATACTGAGCGAATTAGACAAAGTTCTCATACACCTTACAGTCTAAAAACAAATCCAACTTTTTGGAAATGTTGAGGCACCTATGGATCATCAATATAGACATGTGTAGGAAGCAGCTTTGTAGATAGCTTTCTTTCCTGCCGATTCTCTAAAATTTATTGGAGAATTAACCTCTTTCTAGATGTCCAGTCCAAGTCCAGAATTAAGCCTTGAAATATGCCTCAGACTCCATTCACCTTCTCTCTGGTCTAGGCAAGTCCACACACAGAGCCAGGCTCTGGTCTCTGACTAGTAACCATGCAGCAAGCCACCCTTGGGGGAAAGGAGATTCTATCCCTAGGAGAACAGGCCCAGAAGTGGACTATGTATCTGGCTTAAAGAGAACTCTGAGCTGGAAGTGTAGAAAAGTGAAGGTCATCAGCATAGAGGAGGTAGATTAAGCCACTCATGCGAATAGCATTGAGAAAAACAGAAGATTGAGAATAGTGCTTGGAGTAGGCATTAGGAAGGGGTGTCCCACAGAAGACTTAGAAGAAAAAGCCAGACAGGTATCAGGAAAACCCGAATATTGGTTCACTTTCCTGACCTTTCATCCATGTATATATTACGGAACTTTTCTGGGAATTTTCGGTGTCAATAAACAATGAGTTTCTATCATTATAATGAGGTCTTGCACCTAAAATACACAAGCTCTAGAGTGTTTTTGGATTGGAGGCGTAGTCACGTCAGCAAATCATAGTCATAGTCAACTTGATGAGGTGTTCTTTCAGGATGATTTGTTTAAATCAGAAATCTTAGACGCAGACCTAGATCTTCTGAGCTCTTCTATTTTTTATTTTTCTTTTATACCTCCTGAAGTAGGAAAATAGCCCAAAAGCATAGAAAGCAGTATTTCTTCTTCGGATGGTGGATCTATTGCAGTGGAGTTTTTATTGGGGTAAATCCACATGATCATCAACTTGGTCAGAAATCTTAAGATGTTATTTATCTGGTCTATCCACTTTAAACACCAGAACGTTGACCTCAAGAATTAATTTGGCATCCCTCTCATCCAGGTATCTTTTGACATTCAGGCAGAGTACAGTGGATGTGGCTTGTCTCTGTTCCATGGTATATGTGGCCTCAGCTGGTGACACTCCAATGACTGGGAGTGACTTGAACGGCAGGGGGACAGAATCATGCGGAGGCTTCTTACATGTCTGGCACCTCATCGGGGATAACGCAAAGGCTGACTCAGTTGGGGACGTCAACTGGAACTCCTACATATGACCATATGGCCTGGATTTCCTCCCAGCAGGGAGGCCTCTAGGTGGCAGGACCTCTTGATGGTTCAGGATTCCATGAGCAAGTGTCCCAGCAAGGTGGGAATGTAATGCCCTCTTATCACCTATTCTGAGAAGTCATGTGTGTCACAGTTTCACCCAAATCAAGGGGAGGGGACATGGACTCACTATGGGAAAAATACCAAAGACTCTACAGCCATGTTTTTAAAAACTGCTATACTTATTAAAGGAGTTGAGAGAATCAAATAATAACAAAAATGATTAGTTAAGATCAACCAGGTATATTTTATGGTGTAAGAGTCGTATGGAGCTTTAGTTGGAAAGACTTGTGCTAGAATTAGCTTTCCAAGATTCAGAAGGAGTGCAAAGAACTTCTGGATTCAGGAGTGCCTGGGTAGCTCAGTCGGTTAAGCGTCCGTCTTCGGCTCAGGTCATGATCTCATGGTCCATGGGTTCGGGCCCCACGTCGGGCTCTGTGCTGACAGCTCGGAGCCTGGAGCCCGCTTCCGATTCTGTGTCTCCCTCTCTCTCTGCTCCTCTTCCACTCATGCTCTGTCTCTTCTCTCTCTCTCAAAAATAAACATTAAAAAAAATTTTTTAAAAGAACATCTGGATTCATTCATTCATTCCACAAATATTGAGAATACAGTTGTAAAAAGACAAAGTCCTTGATCTCATGAAGCTTAGATGGTGGTAGAAGGATGGAAAGGAATGAAACAGATAATAAAGAATGAAAGAATATGTGGACAAGATGATTTAGGATAGTGGTGTGTCTGAAGAAAGCGAACCAGCTTGATAAACACTGAGCATTTACTAAGAAGTTCAAGGCTAGACCAAAGGATTTAGCTTACCACAATCATGAGAACATGGGACACAAGTTATAGAACATCCAGAAAAATCCGTAATGAGGAAAAAAGCCGAGATGACAAAGCTTAAGCACTGGACAACATTTTTAGGGGCCACAGAACATCAAATATCTAAGTTCAAATGTCAAACAAAAAAATCATTTGAGGCCCACAGAAAGAATAGGGAGCCAAGGGTCAAACGCAAGTTGTAACTGGAATTGACAAGAATACAGTTGACAGAAAAGCAAAGTGAAATTGCTGCATTTCTTCTTGGTGGATTGGGCTGTCTTAAAGAATAGAGGTGGGGCATATCAATATGTAAACATTATGTACAGGAAGAGGCATACTACAGGGAAGTTATTTGCAAGACACATAACTGTCAAAGAATTGATATCTAGAATCTATTAAGAACGCCTGCAAACTAATTTCAAAAAGTCAAACAACCCAGGGGAAGAAACTCAGCATCATTATGATCCAGGAAACACAAACTAAAATAGAAAAATAAAATGTACAATACACATGAAAAATAATAATAGGGGACTATCATTAGATGGTATCTCCCCGCCCCCACCCCTACCCACACATAAGCAGACCAGTGTTAATGGTCACAATGATTAAACTAAATACGTACACCAACTTGGATAAATGTTAAAAACATTGTGGAGAGGTAAAAAAGAAAAGAATGAAAAGAAAAGTAGAAAAGAATGTAAACATTATGCCATTTGGGCAAAGTTAAAAATGTGCACACGATACTATATAATATTGTTTGATGCATACAAGTAGAGCATGAAAACAGCAATAAGAATACACACCTGTATCAGGTCATTGCTGAGGAGGGACAAAAAGGAATTGAATTGCAGGGTGCCGTGTGGAGGGCGGTATTCCATTGTGGGGTTCAAGGGTATCTGCTCCGTCCTCTTCTTTATAAACAATTACATCTAAAGCGAACTGGCAAGATGCTAAGATCCGTAAACTGTAGCTGGCGATAGTATACTGTTTGCTATATACTGTTTGCAATCTTTAATAGTCAGCTTTTTAAAAATATTAGAAACACAAACTATATGGGATATTGACATTTAACTCCTCTGCACAGAACACCTGGGGAAAGCCACTTGTTCAGAGCTGGTCAAGGAAGATGAGTTCATTGTCCAATTTGAGACACATTTTCCTTTAGCAGACTTTTTCTTTATCCAATGAAATTTTTGTCCTGTACCTTAGAATTTAAATGTTTACTTCCATACATCAGAATTTTAATATTAATTACAGAAAACTTTTGTTTTTCCACTTTACACATTGAGTTCACACAGAAAGTGCAGTGTTGTTTTGTTTTGTTGGGGCTTTGTTGTTTTTTTTTTTTGTCTTGTTTTGTTTTGTTTCATTTGAGAGAGAGAGACAGCGAGCGAGCAGGGGAGGGGTAGAGGAAGGGAGAGACTCAAGCAGGCTCCACACTCAGCGCAGACCCAGACACAGGACTCGATCTCATGACTGCAAGATCATGATCTGAGCTGAAATCAAGAGTCGGATGCTTAGTAGACTGAGCCACCCAGGCACCCTGAAAGTGCCGTTTTTTTTTTTAATCAACTTTATTTCTAAGGAGATTTACTCACCTGACAACAGGGATTTCTAGCTACTTCCCAAATGATATTGACTGTAAGGCTCCTTATGTTTCTCTCACTTCAGTTTTCAATCTTACGTTCTTCTACGTTACATGGGAAATTTGGGTGTGTGTGTGTGTTTCTTTTTGTTGTAGTTTTCTGGGATTTTGTTTTGCTTGTTTAAAATTTTTTTTTTTTTTATTTAAGTCTCCGCCGGGAAAAGAACGCTATGAGTTTGAGCAAGATTTGAAGAAAAGGCTCATTCACTGTTCAGAAATTACGAACTTCATATTTCATTTCTAAAACTATTTACACACCTAGTTCCTACTGCTAAGTGGCATTTCAGGATTGAAGCTTTAGTTTATCCAAAGGCCATGTGGATGACACTAGAACACAGGGAAGCAGCCCCTTGGTGAGTCTCAGGAAAGAGATACCACCTTCACAAAACTTAGGGTAACGATTTGGCAAAGGGTGGTTGTTAGGTAAGGGTAGATTTTGTAGCAATTTAAATACCAAAGCAAATGCCCCCATATTAAAGGGCAGTTCATCCTTTCCCTGTCTTCTTTCTAAAGCTCACAATGGTGCCAGTAATTTTGGAAATTGTTTCCAATGAGATTTTGCTCAAGCGATTACTACTAAAGTCTGATTTCTTTTGCTTAGTGACATCACATCCGCATCAAGCACTCATGTTTCTCAGTAAGCTCAAAGCTTTGGCTGGGGCAACCTGAGCGTTGCTTTCTGCCAGGCACACTGGAATGTACAATTCACAATGGTTTCCAGATCTTTCGGTTCCCTTCCTGTCTAGGACATTGCATTGCCACATGACCTTTGCCAAGTCACTTCTTTCTGCTCTCCCATGACATAAGGTTGTAATTATGATGTTCTCCCTCACAGAAATGTGATGAGAAGCTATTCATAACAAAGACTGTAAAAATTGTGAACATGATGAGAGACGCAGATATTAAATGTATGAAAAAGTTCTTAATTGAGTATCTATTTCCTCCCTGGCTCAATGTGTCCTTAAAAGTTATTCGTAAGGACAACAGTAGCAAGGGTGTCTCATTAGGCCCTTCTGATAACGCCATCCATTAAATATGAATTTTTCAACCCCAAATGTGGCCTTGATTTTCAGATTAATGATCTTTGTGTGTGTCAGATATTTTTTCATTGTTCGCTCATCAGCCACACGGTCTTTTTTCTTTCCCAAGCAAACTGAGGTCATTTAGTTGGTTTTAAATTGGCAATGTGATCCTGTTTCGTGCCAGACACATGACATGTTCTAGTAGCCGTCTGGACTTGGGTCTGGGATCAGATTCCCTTCCACCCCCAATATATGTTCCAAACACTTGTGAGCGTGCTGGAGGGCAGAAGGCTTAAAGAGGTGAGATCAGGCCAGGCTGGCATCCACTCTGTAGGATTCGGGGACGCAGTCATGCTTCAAAGTGGCGCGAGGGAGTGATTGACAATGCACCGGGGTTGCTCGTGGTGGGTGGAAGGACAACGGGAGAAAAATAAGCTGCCTTGGTGCATTTTTTTCAAGTTTCTGTTTATCTTCCATCTGTAGACTCTTTAAGCTGCCTTCATATTTGGATGTGGACATTGAACTATTGCTGACCGATGCCAGAGTCACAGGAATATCCTGCTGTGCTTTTGATCTTCCCATATGACTGGATTTCCTGAATCATCATGTTACTGTGTGTGCACATATGTGCACACGTGAATCTTCTGGCACATCTCCCAGAAGCGTTAGTCCTGGGACAAAGGGCCCATTGGTGCTTTCAGAATGTAATATTGATCACTTTGGCTTTCCTTGGCTCAGGGCCAGGCACTTCGTCTTTCACTGCACAAGATGGCTGCCAGCCCCATAGGCTTGTCTCGCGGTGACAGGGCTCCGCAGTGCTTCCTGAAGCGCAGAGCAATTCTTTAGAAGCCTTGAAAAAAGTTGTTGCAAACTGGAACTTTGCGTTTTGCCAACTACGGGCAGCGCTCAGAATTTGCCTCTTGTCTTTTAACCCTTACTGTCTGTGGTACCGTCTATTTTTAGTTCCGTTACACCCAAAGTTCAGTTGAGTAGGAAAGTCAGTGAGACAGAATGACTCACTGGGTACTTTTCCCCTGTGGTTTTACATAATTTGCCGTGTAGTACCTGTCTTGGTCAAATCCATAATTCGGGCTTCAAACTTAATGATAGTTCAAAGGTCAAATTCACAAGGCTGCGGGGAAGATATCACCTCCTAGGTTTTCACAGTGTACCTTTCGTGTAAAGGATTATAAAAGTTGTAAAGGCAAATAATTCAGAAAAAAACCTGATGCTAGTGCTTGACTTTTAAAACGATACAAATCATCAGTGAATACTAGAATAGAATAAAAAAATTATGATTATCTTCAGGAAGGCTTCCTTCAAATTAAGGACATGGCTATAAATTTCAGACCCATTGCAAGTTTTTAGATTACCCACAGAAAAATACACCAGAATCTTATTTTCTCCTTTTTTCCCCCAAGTACTGAGTCTAAGATTTGACCTAAGCAGGAGATAAAACGACATTCTCTCATTTCCAGATTTCCATCCTTCTTTTCTGCCCCACGGCCTTCTATACACCAAAATGTGTTCGACCACTTTTTCTCCTCCTCTCATAAGATGACATGTTTACACCGAAGAATGTACCAAATACCTGAGTGTGAATTTATTTCATTCATAAGCCTTTCCTGTTCTTCAGAGAAATAATTGTGGTTTCTTTTCTTTTTTTTTAAAAAGGGCATAAGGATGGGACACTCGCAGTGGACTTTTAGAACTCATAGCATCTATAATAGGGATGGCTGAGAGAGTTTTCATTCCTGCCTTAATTTTTATGGCCAGTAGTGAGACCCTATCCCTTGCTACTGTGCTGTGTTATGCTTTGTTAGGAGGTGAATCAGCTCTTTTCATTAGCTTCTATTTCATTCGATTCCTGAGAGGTGCCACAGGGTAGGTCTTTAATTCAGGCCCGAACAGAGTTCAGTCTGAATTCCAAACATTCCAATTGTAATGGAAAGAGCACATGCTTCGGAATCAGGTAGACTTAGGTCGGCTTCCTCGTTTTGTCACTTACCAGCTGTGCGAATTTGGGGAAGGTATTTAACCTCTTCGAACCGCCAGTTGCTCATGTATAGAATAAAGATAATAATGCACTTAGTTAATGGGGTTCTTAGGAAGCTAAATGAGATCGGGGCTAACATAATTTGACATGGCAGATTCTTTAATAAAGTAAATTCCCTTCCTGTGTATCCCTTCTTCAGTGTTGGTAGACTCTATCAAACTCCATGGAGCTCAGTTCTTAAGGACAATTTGCGTAACGTAAACACTCACCTATGACATTTCTAAAAAATTATTTTCCGTGCTTATGATATCAGCAGTATCAAATCTGAAACTGTGATGACAGCACAGCTGTGAACTCCTTGGGTGTCATAGACTTTGGAAGTAGGGCAATGTGACAGTCCTGGAGAAAACTGCCATGTTGGGCATTCTTTGAGTACACTCAGATTCTCAAATTCCCAGACAGAAAGGGCTGATTGAATCTCTTCATTTATTCTGAATAGCATGCCTCAAATCCTTTCTTTGAAAGTAGGCAGATTATAAGTGTGTAGTATTATTATACACTCCATATTCCTTCTCATGGATAAGTGGATCCAATACTCTCTGAGGTTAATAAGTCTGTTTTGAAACTCATGTTTCAAACTCTCGGAGAGAGAAAATTAACAAAGAAATTTAAAATTAGAGAGTCAAATGAGATGGGTTCAATGATAAGTCCAGGACAAGTCTACTAACTCAACAGAATGACACTTTTTTTTTCAGAATAATATCAGCAGCCTCGAAAGTCTAGACATTAATATTTTGACCTCTCTCCATGCTCTTGGGGGAAAATGGTGTTTTGTCACAAATGTTACTCAGTGCACCTGGTACTCTCTATTAATCCCATACATCTTGATGTTGTCTAGGAACACCAAAGGCAGGTTGTAATTAGGACTGGGGCTCAGGTTAATACAGGCAGAACTATGGTGAATAGACCATCAGAGCCCAATCAGGGGTTAAGTAGGTTTGCAATTCAAACCCTGGAGTTTTGGCCTTTCTCCCTCAAATTTTGAAATCATGTTTGAGCCCTCATCTCAGACAATCAATTTTGCAGCATTATAATAGATTCCTGACAATGATTCCATTGTTTTTCTTTCCCTACAGAAGTCTCTTGAGAGAAGCATGGCAAATAGGAAAAAAAAAAAAAAAAAAAAAAAACAAACCCAAAACTACAGTTCTGAGTTCATCCTCAGACCCTACCTTATTGGACAAGAGTTTGCATTTAGGTGGTTGTTAGACTCTAAAATCTTCAAATCCACATGGCTGGGACAAAACTTCCTGTCCTTCTCCTTAATCAGTCTTCACTGCTCAGCTAGCTCTTTGCTCTAGAAAAGTTGGACAGCTGAGATTTTGCAAACATTCGGTGTTCTGCGCAACTCACAAGTGTATGCTCCCCTCACCTCCACTAAAAGCAATTTCAGGGAGTTTGTTTTCCACAACACAGACCTCATCCCTCTTTCATTTTCGATCGCCACATTAGCTGCTTCTTTACTGCAGGACTGTTTATATTCACAAAAGCCAGACCAATGGTCCATTAGTTCCTGATGGTGAAACCAACAACTGTCCTTCTTCGTTCCATAAATATACATTAAGTGTTCTGTGCCTACCTTCTGCTATACTTGGAGCCTTGGAATACAAAGCAGAGGATATGGCTCTGCCTGCAAGAAGCTTGCCTAAAAAGAAGGCATGGTAGTTATCCTTCGTGATGCAGAACTGCAGAGTTAGATATGGCCATCTAGCATCCAGAGATCTACTATGTGCTCCAGAAATCCTAACCTGGGAGCCCGCAGGCTAAATTCAACCTAAAGACATATTTGGCTTGTTTCACAAGGTATTTACAAAACACACACACACACACACACACACAGAAGTCATCAATATTTTGAAATGGGAAGATAATACACAAAATTCTGGATTTATGATTTGTCTTTTACAAATGAGAGGATGTTGGGGCACCTGGGTGGCTCAGTCAGGTTAGGCATCCAACTTCGGCTCAGGTCACGATCTTGTGGTTCATGGTTTCGAGCCCTGTGTTGGGCTCTGTGCTGACAGCTCAGAGCCTGGAGCCTGCTTCAGATTCTGTGTCTCCCCCTCTCTCTGCCTCTCTCCCGTCCCCGGTTGCCCCCTCTCTCTCTCTCTTTCAAAAATAAATAAGAATTAAAAAAAATTTTTTTTACAAATAAAAATGAGAAGATGTCACAACAGGGCCTTCCTTGTCACTTGGAAATAACTGGATGGTGTGCCCCATTTTTCACAGTCCCTATCTGTTACTTTGTTCTCCGAATTTCAATGATTTCTACAGAAGAGAGTGGAAAGTGTCTAGAAAGGTAGCAACCTGAATGTATTCTGTTTTCCCTTTTAGTTTGGCATCAGTGTATTCTGCTTTCAACCTCCAGATCCCTAAAGCTGACGGATATACTCTCATGTGCTAATAAACCCAAGCTCCAGGGGACACCCAGAGGAGAAATCTCACACAGGGCTTTTTTTTTTCCTGTGTCTGGGAGAACCTGGAGTTCCCCGAGGTAAAGACTGAGAAACTATGGATCCTGGAAAGCACCTAGTTCTAAGCCTGCATGGATCCTTGGAAGAAGTTTGGTATTATTCCTTTGAAGGTGTATGGTCTTCTGGCCTGTAAGAGCCAAGGAGAGGGGCTCCTGGGTGGCTCAGTCGATTGTGCATCTGACTCTTGATTTCGGTTAAGGTCATGATCCCAGGGTTGTGAGATGAAGTCCTGCATCAGGCTCCATGCTCATTGTGAAGCCTGCTGCTTAAGATTCTCCCTCTCTCTCTCTCTCTCTCTCTCTCTCTTTCATTAAAAAAAAAAAAAAAGAGCCAAGGAGGAGCAAAGCAGATTGTTTAAACTCTCATTATCCCTAGGACTGGAAGAGAGCAGGATAGCTAGAAGCAGGATGGTTTTCACAGTCTCTCAAGAGCAGTCAGCTTCTTGTTTGTGAAGGCTGCTTCTACACTTCAAGAGCTGTAATCACTTGTATTCCAATAACCAGACAATGAGTTCATTGTGAAAAATAATCAGTTGAGGAGAGTCCAATGGTTCACAAGGACACGGTAGGTCATAATACAGTGTACATTTCACACAGGTGTTGAAGGACAGATGACAATTCGTAAAGATTCAGGCAGCGCTCGAATACTTCTTGTATGTAAAATCCTAATTTCTGAACTAGGCAAGTCGGTAAAAGAATGATGGAATGGTTGGTTACCACTGAGACTCAAATTAGTGGCCTGGAATATCAAGTAAAGGTAATAGCTCAAAGCACAAAATCGTATCTCAAAAATATGGAAAACGGGCGCGCGCGCGCACACACACACACACACACACACACACACAGACACACACACAGGAAATTGAAGGATACAGCAGGAGCCCTACGTGTGAATGATAGAAGTTCTGGAAGAAGGAGGCACAAAAAGAGGAGAAGCAATAAAAAAAAAATAGAAGATTTCCCTCAAGTTCAAATAGAGGTCTAATCTGCAAATTAAAAAGACTGATGAGAGAAGACATAAACCCAGTTGATATTTTTTTCTAATTTTTTTTTAATGTTTTTTATTTATTTTTGGGACAGAGAGAGACAGAGCATGAACGGGGGAGAGGCAGAGAGAGAGGGAGACACAGAATCGGAAACAGGCTCCAGGCTCCGAGCCATCAGCCCAGAGCCTGACGCGGGGCTCGAACTCACGGACCGCGAGATCGTGACCTGGCTGAAGTCAGACGCTTAACCGACTGCGCCACCCAGGCGCCCCCCCAGTTGATATTTTAAAAAGAAAAATAGTAGTAATATGATTAAAATTTTCTCACAAAACTGCTAAAACTTTAAGAGATAAAGTATAAATAAATATTGATCAGGAATTTAAAAAGATATCATATATTCATAAAAGATAAAAAGAATTATAAATGAGTATTTCATACAACTTTTAACAATAAATTTGGAGATGTCAAAAAGAATAATTCCTTAGCAAAGTAAAATTACTGAACATGATCCAGGAAAACTGCAATCAATTACCACAGAAGAGATCACCAAATGATTAAAGATTTACCATTAAAACAGTATCAGGAACAGCTGGATTAATAACTATTTTAGCTAACCATTTAAAAATAGATAATTCCAATGTTGGTTTTACTATTCCACCCTCCAAATTATTTTTCAAAGCCTATACATGGCTTTCATATTAAAATCTAATAATTAGAAATACAAAAGAGTAATAGTAAAGACCAATCTCACCTATAGATAATGATGCAAAAAAAACCCATTCAAAATATAAGCAAACAGAATCTTGTGCTATATGAAAAAAACAAACAATTATTTTTACAGGGACAGTTCATTGCAAGGATGAAGGGATATTTCAATAATTATCAAGATAATCCATAATAAGAAATCTGAAGGTAAAATTATATTAATTTATTTATATTATTAGATGTTAAAAAGTCATTTCATCACTTTGGCAGTATTTCCCAATTTTGAAAAACTTTACCAGCAGCTAAGGTTATCCTAAGTGACAAAACACTAAAGACATTTCAATAAAATCAAGAACAAGATAGGTGTGGGTACAAACCCTGTTATTATGGAACATTATTGTAGAGGTAACCACTAGCAAGTAAATCAGTTAGAAGAAACTATTAATAGGTGTAGATATGTTTTTAAAGAAATAGAACATACATGAAAAAAACATAGAATCAATTGAAAGATATATTTTCACAAATGAAATCTTTCCATATTCTTTGATTAAAATATAATAAGAATGTCAATTTGCCAAAAATTATTGCTTAAATTTGATGTAATATCAGTTTTAACATTACAGAAGTTTAGGGGAAGCGGATAGAAAAACTTCTAAGTTTATAATGAAGAAAACATTTCAATGAATAGCCAAACAAGTTTTGACAAAGATGAATAGTGAATAGAGACTTGCCTAACAATCAGAACATACTGTTAAAACAGTTGACATTGAATTAATATGGTTATAGGCATAGGAAGAAACAAAGAAACCAGCAGAACAGAATAGAGGATCCCGGAAAATACATGATTTGATATATGAAAAGAGGGAAAATAATGGAGTATTTCATAAATAGTGCTGGCACAAAAAGTTACCCGTCTGAAAAAAATGAAACTGAACTTTATACAAATATTAATTCCATATGGATTAAAACCTTTAAGTATATAAAAATAATAAAATAGAGCAAGAAAATTTAGTATACAACAAGTATAATCCAGGGACAGGAGAGACTCAGCAGCATAAAAATTATTTTGATGATACAAAAATTAAATTTTTTGAATGACAAAATATTATCTATCATCTATTATATATTAAAATATTAAATATTTACACATAATACATCCCAAAACATTCATAGAACTTATTTGGGAAAAATACTTGCAATTCAGAAGATCACCAGAAGTTTACCAAGTATGATAATTAAAAGGCTCTTACTTATTATTTTTTTTATCTCAGAGAGAGAGTGTGGGTGGGGGATAGGGCCAGAGCAGAAAGAGAGAGGAATGCCAAGCAGGCTTCATGCTCAGCACAGAGCCGGACCTGGGGCTCAATCCCATGACCCTGTGATCATGACCTGACCCAAAATCAAGAGTTAAACTAAGCCATTCAGATGCCCCCAAAATCTCTTACTTATTGACAAAAATGAGATAAGAATCCTAATAGCAAAGGATTTGAATAGTCAACCAAATGGCCTACCAACATATGAAGATATTCTTACATTAATTTCTATTTCCCTAATTCTCTTTATTCCTCACTAAACTGACAGAATTAAAAAGTGTTGAAACATTTATTGATATCAGGTTCATGGAGACACAGGTTCTCCTATATTGCTGGTAAAAATGTGCATAGTTTCAGCCTTTATGGACCTCACTCTGGCAAAATGTTAAAATTAACAAGACATGTACACTTTCACCCAGTAAATCCCATTCCTGGAAATCTATCCCACAGAGGGAAAAAAAACCCATCAACTTTTAAAAATGGATTTTATATGATTGGATATCTATTGAAGCACAGTTGATGCAAACAAAAATCACATAATAAAGTAAATATACCTGAGCATTGCGTTTTTTCTGTTTCTCCCAATTTCTTCCTTGTGCCTCCCAACATTGCCCAACCACCTTTGCAGTTAGGTTGAGGCCACGTGACAAGTTCTGGCCAATGGAGTGTGAGTAAAAATGAGGCAGTTAAGAAATGATGTGCCTCCCGCATCTCTCTCTCTTCCCTTGCCTTGGAAAACTTGGAGGCCACATGTTCCAGATGGCGTAGCTACAAGTTTGAGGAAGACTGCCAATCCACATTAAACTTTGTATGAGAAAATTAAACTCATTTCGCTAAGCCGTTCAGATTTTGACATTTGTCCCCTTATGGCAGCTATATTAATGATCCTAATCCAGAGATTAATATTTTGAGAAACGAGGGATTGCTGAAATAAAAAAAAAAAATCTAAAATATATGCCTTGCATTAGTGTGAAGCAGGCAGTGAGGAAACTGACATCAGGGAAAAGAAAGAAAAATGGATGTTATTCAGTGGCAAAGATAGAAAGGAAGAAAAGGGGAAAAAAAGAAAGAAAAGAAAACGTAAAACCATCACTTGTGATAACTTGGGCATTAGGCCAGACCACATGCACAGCAGAAGAGATCAGAAAACATAACAATTAGAAATGAATATTGGCTATTGCTAATTGCTTTTGTCAAAATATTATAAGTGATGAACTCAGAAAAAAACGGGCCAATTTGTGAGTAGAAATGAAAAGAATTACAGAGAGAAGAGAAATTTTAGATCATACAGGGTTGGAAAAACTGATTTTTTTTTTATCAACCTCAAAGAGTATGAGATAGTAATGACAAAAAGTGTAAGGGTAAATGTTCCATAAAACCTCCCTGTTGGCAAAAGTGATCACATTCTGATTTCTCACCTTCAAGCCTGAAAGCCTCCACTCGGCTACTGTTAAGCTGAAAAAGACAAGTGTAGAGAGAAGAAAGCAAAGACCTAAAGCAGATCTGAAAACTATGCCTAAAAAAATTTAGAGTATGGTTATTGGCACATAGCACCGTGTGAGTGGATGAGAAACCTACTACATGTAAATGTTAAGCTTATCAAGATTTTAAGGACATTGCCAAAGGAACCCGTAGCTTTAGCCCATGGATATGGAGATTTCTATTTCCCATCAAAATGGATCATCCCACATAAAACAACGAAGTAACCAAAGAAAATACGTGAAAAATTACTTTTCAAGACATCAGGGATGAGGCAATGAAGGAAAATCATTCTTTTTTTTTATTAAAAAAATTTTTTTTAATATTTATTCATTTTTGAGAGACAGAGAGAGACAGAGTGCAAGCGGGGGAGGGACAGAGAGAGAGGGAGACAGAATCCGAAGCAGGCTCCAGGCTCTGAGCTGTCAGCACAGAGCCCGATGCGGGGCTTGAACCCACAGACCACGAGATCATGACGGGAGCTGAAGTCAGCCGCTTAAACAACTGAGCCACCCAGGCGCCCCAAAGGAAAATCATTCTTGAAAGATGGGAGACAAGGGGAGCTCTACAAGTATCCAGCTTACAGCCCAGAGAAAGTTTCCAACCAGGGCACAGATAGGGAAACTCAGGTGGATAGTGGCAGTGGAGGAATTTGAGGAAGCAGAGCTGGGGGACTGGGGAGTACAATATGGCTAGATTTTGCCAGAGAAGAGAGAGCTCCACAAAGAAAATTCTAGACATCTGCAAAGGATTCTTCTCAAGTATGTAGCTAAATACTGATGAGCACATGCCTTTAATGGAATACCCAAGACTGGGGAAAAATCACCTGAAGAGATCAGAGATAACAATCCCACCAGTCAGAAAGGAAAGCCTCATAATGCATTGAGCTTTGATTAGAGTATTCAGAAGGATTTTGTCTCAAGGTATGGAAAAATCAGTCCCTGAATCAATGTTGTCATGTTCTAGTCAAACAAAACTTAAAAGCAAGATCCAAAAGATCAAACCATTTCCAAATAATTTAACAATGTCCCAGAATAAAGCTGAAGAATATTTATAGAAATGGGGTGCCTGGGTGGCTCAGTTGGTTAAACATCCAACTCTTGATTTCAGCTCAGGTCATGATCTCAAGGTTCCTGGGATTGAACCCTGCCATCAGGCTCTGTGCTGACAGCAGGAAGCCTGCTTGGGATTCTCTCTCTCCTGCTCTCTCTACTCCTCCCCTGTTCATGCTCTCTCTCTCTCTCTCTCTCTCTCTCTCTCTCTCTCTCTCTCTCAAAATGATGAACATTAAAAAAAGAGTATTTATAGAAATAAAAACAATCAAATGAAACAAACAAAAACCTCCTTAGCCACCAATGTAAAATACACAATGTCTGTCATCCAATCAAAAATTATCAAGCATGCAGGGGCACCTGGGTGTCTCAGTCAGTTAAGTATCCAACTGTTGATTTCAGCTCATGTCATGATCTCATGGTTTCATGAGTTCAAGCCCCACATTGGGCTCTGTGCACTGACCATGTGGAGCCTGCTTGGGATTCTCCCTCTCTCCCTTGCTCTCTGCCCCTCCCTCACTCATGCTCTCTCTCTTTCTCTCTCTCAAAATAAAAATAAAAATAAACCTTAAAAAAGTTATCAAGCATGCAACTACTTTGATTGATAATATGGAAAACATTAAAAAAACCAAATCATAAATGAGACGTGATAGAATTAAGAGGCAAGGGCACTGAAACAATTATAACTGCGTTATGTATGTTCAAGTAGTTAAGGGTAAGTTTGAATATTTTAAGTAGAGACATGGGAGATATAAAAGAGAACCAAACTGAACTTATGAAAATAAAAACTACAATGTCAAAAATGAAAAAGACATTGGGCAGGATTAAGTGCAGATTAGACATTGCCTAGGAAAAGATTAGTGAATTTGAAGACATAGAAATAGAAACTATCTACAATTAATAACAGAGAGGAAAAAAGCATACTGAGGAAAGAACAAAGCTTTAGTAAGTTGTGGTGTAACTTTAAGCAACCTAATATACACATGATCCCAGTACCCAAAGGAGAGGAGAGGAGAGATGGAAAAAATATTTTGAATAATGCTGAAATAATGGTCAAAACAATTTCAAATACGATAAAAACTATAAATCCATAGATCCAGGAATGGAAAGAATCCGAAACAAGAACAAAAGTATGAGGATCATGACACCAAAGAACATCAGAATAAAATTTCTTAAAATCAATAAAGAGAAAATTCTTGCAAGTAGTCAAAGAAAACACGTTACAAAAAGAGAAAAAAGATAAGAATGATAGCAAAGTTTTAATCAGAAATAACAAAAATTAGAAGGCTGACAACTGCTTTTGACTTACCTACCCTTTGTTTCCCTGCTTCAGCTTCAACCCCAAAACCTATCTAGTACTTGGCACTTCTAGAACCTACTTTCCTATCTTAAAGCCTCTGTCTAAAGGCATGGAACAAACTCTTTCTTTTTTTAAACTACTAACCTCTCCACTGTTTAAAGAAAAACACATCATTTGCTTTAAGAAGACATACTGCATGTAATCAACTAAAATATATAGAATTTAAAAGAAATTTATATTCCACCAAGAAAAGGAGGGTAAGAAATAGATTTATCAACTGGAGAATAAGCTAGTTTACCCAGGAAGTCTTTTTTTTTTTTAATGTTTTATTTATTTTAAGAGAGCACAAGCAGGGAAGGAGCAGAGAGAGGGGGACACCTCTGTCCTCATCTCTGAAGCGGGCTCTGCACTGACAGCAGAGAGCCCGATGTGGGGCTTTGAACTCACGAACCGCGAGATCATGACCTGAGCCGAAGTCGGATGCTCAACCGATAGGATAAGCAAACAGCTTTACTTGAGATCTCTTCTTTCTAGGTATTATGTTTGGGACTTGGCAAAGTTAAGAGATGCTGGTTAAGGACTGAATTGGAACCGAGAGGCATTCCGGACTCTGTCACTTACTAGCTTGGGAACTTGGGCCATTACCTAACTTCTCTAAGCCCTAGTTTCCTCATCTACAAACCAGAAATAGCTAAATGTACTTCATATGGTTATAGTAAGAAGTAAAGTGTTGACATCTGTAAATCACCATGTGCCGTGGATGCACGGTCAACAGCAGGGACAGCAGCACATCAAAGTCCTGCTCCCTGTGCAATGCAGGCTGCGTATAAAAAAAAATGCTGTCATTGGTTACCAGATTTATCGTCCGTTATGAAGAATCTCTGAATGAATTAAATCAGGTCAAGGCTGAAATAAACGGAGCATAACTCACCAGTTTGTTAAAGATAATCAACAAAGTCACCAGCTTCCACTGACAGTTTTGGAGGGAATGCTTGACTTGCTTAGTGGCTTACGTTAAAAAAATACACAGGTAAAAGGGGCCACTTGTGATCCATAGTGGAGTTGAACTCATGGTTGTTCTGTATTATTTTATTTTAGCAAGAGGGAGAAGAATGCAGCAAGTTTTCTAAGGGTTAAAAAAAAAACACAGGCGCAAAAGAAGTAATTTCAGGAGTAACTGTCACCAATTGCTTTTTAACCACCAGATATCATTAAATAGTCATCAATGATTCACTTCAGGCCCCTGATTTTGCCTTCTTAAGGATTTGGCCGGTATGACAATGACCAAAGCTGTGGACCACTGCAGTACTGGAAAAACTGCTCAGCAATTTGGGAGTCTGTCATTTGGATGTTAGGAGCACCAAGGGCTCCGAACAGACTCTGACCCTAATCCAGCTTGAGTGTTGCTGAAATGGGGGCCTGACCAGTGGGAAAACTGTGTGCTTCTCCTGCCTCTGCAGCTCTCCTCTGTGGCCCTCCCCTGTGGCTCTCCTCTGTGGCTAGCTGGACAACTGCCAGGGGCCAGGTCTTCATCCTGTTGCCCGTGAGGCACCTCACTTTCCTCCTCGACAAACTGAAGATGGACGTCTCTCAGCTCATTTCCAGACTGTCTTCTCTGGCTTGAGGATCAGAACAAACCTTGCCGATTTATTTTCAGACTTTGCAAATGGGAATAGAATTGAAAACACTTTTTATTTCCAAATGCTAAATTGGATTTCACACACACACACACGTGCACATTCAGATTTAGCACGAGAGAACTCTGGCCTCTCCTACCAGTAATTGCCATGCCTTGTCTCTGCCACAGAAATGCCAACCATGCAGGACTGTGGATATTACAGATTGTCTTCCTTCACCTCCAGGCAGCCCAGAAAACACACACACACCAGCTAAACTGAGCCTAAGTGTAAGTTAGTTCTTCCTAAACCATGTAAATATAATAATACCTATTTTTACCTAGAGTAGGTATATACATATTAAAAGCTTTCTAGCTGGGGTGCCTGGGTGGCTCAGTCGGTTGAGCGTCCGACTTCGGCTCGGGCCATGATCTCACGGTCTGTGGGTTCGAGCCCCGCGTCAGGCTCTGTGCTGACAGCTCAGAGCCTGGAGCCCATTTCGGATTCTGTGTCTCCCTCTCTCTCTGCCCCTCCCCTGTTCATACTCTGTCTCTCTCTGTCTCAAAAATAAAATAAAACATTAAAAAAATTTTTTTTTAAATAAAAAAAAAAAAACAACTTTCTAGCCAATTCATGTTCCTTTCCAAAAGTTGAATAAATGTCTTCCTGGGATTCATTTTGGGAGAACGATGTTTTCAGAGATGCCTTATGCTAACCTATGCTATTTGTGTCTTGCTTTCACCTTGTAAGCCCTTTCAGTGCTGTATATCATTTTAGAAAAAGAACAAAACACCAAAGGGTTTTAATGTTTCCCTCTTTCCTTTGCCATTCCCTGTGGCCCACCTACACTGGTATCGAGTGGATTTCCTCCAGAGGCCTTGCGAGTGTCTGTCTTCTTTCTAAGCTGTTCCTTCCCCTCTGCTGGGCGGCTCCCTGGTATTGACAAAGTCTGTGTCAAGCTCTCTCTGCCCTTCCTTGGTGTGCTTGTTTGGATTTTCCCTGCCTGAGGTTGGGCTGACTGTGGGGCTTTCCACAGAAGAGGCAGGAGTTTGGATAAGCCAGCAGTTTAGGCAGGTTTTATGACCAGCCAGTGTAATAAAATGCATTCAGGGGTCACCCGAGAAACTTTAATCAGCACCAGGGGTCACTGGATAGCACTTCTAGACAGGAGAGACAGAAATGAGGAACAGAGATTCAAAAGAGAGGAAGAAGAGTTGGGGGAGGGGGTTAGGGACCTAAGGTTCTCCAGTTATCAGAAATAACTTAAAAAAAAAAAAAATCAACGTGTCTTGCAATCAGAAATGGCAAAAAGCGCCATAATTGCCCAGCGGAAATGAGAGATCTGCTGCAAATTTAGATGAGAATTTTACCCAAAGACTTAATTTTTTCCCCTTGTGCAGTTTTGCATGAAAGTTTAGCCTTATGATTGGTCTCAGGATGGATATCAGATATCTCACCCTGAAGGGAGAAACATTCCCACCAAATCCTTCTCCCCTGAAAGAAAAAAAAAAAAAATTCTGCATCCGATAATCAGAGCCTGGGCAGACAAATTGGCACCACGTTTTTGCTTTCCAGCCTCTTTTTTATTTTCTGCTAGAAATAGTTCTGCAGACTTGAGTCACAATTCACAAATATTTGGTAGTATTATGTTGCAAGGAACTGGGGGGGAAAAACCCAGAAGAAGGTAATTCTTAAAAGCTTTGCCTTCAAACAAACTTTATGCTTCTCAATAAATCTTCTGTTTTGTAAGTGGCCATTAAAATAACAGATCATTTGATTAAAATTCTGTTTTCACAACGGTCATTTGGAGTTTTGGGGAACCTCCAAATGTGGTCTTGGCCATGATGTCATTAGCATTTTATTAATGCATTCAAAAGGTTAAAAGCTCTTACTTTTTATAGGGCTTTTAAAAGCAAACATTTGATTGTCTCTTGCATAAACTGACTCTGAACCCATTAAAATGTGACAACAACTTCAGAACTGACCCTGTTTAAGGGTAAGAAAATTGATTAAGGATTTGCCACATTTTTAATTGCTTTGAATGAAATGGAAACTGAACTGAGGCCAATATTTGGGAATGGAAAGAATTAAACCCAGTCCAACACCTTTCAATATAATAATGATATTTTTTAAATTAGAGTTTTTCCTTTTTAGAGTTGAATGATTCTTTATGGCACAAAAAATAGTTTATAGTTTGAAAGGTTTATTTTTTTCCTCTAGTCCAGTCACAATGCAGTTTGTCATTAAAAATAAGATGGAAATATTTTTTAAAAAAATACATTTCAGGTGTCCTAGCCTAAAAAAAAAAAAATGCTCAGGGCAGCAACTGTAAGTGTGCCTTTGTTGTTTATTTGGATGGAAAAGCATGTGTGTTTGTGTAGATTTGAAATGATGTTATCAAACTTTCAGGCTCTTATTTTTCAATTAGGCACTTTGGGGAATTATGTAAAAACTCCACAGTAAAATAATAAATCCAGTGGTGCTGGGGTCTATGTAGCCATTTATTGCTATTTTCTATTCTGTCTCATTCTCATCCCATATAGTTTTTAGGTTGGAAGGCCCCATTTCATGGAATATTTTGTATATAAAGAGAAAATTTCTGCCCCCCCCCCCCCGCTCCCGCCCCCCAGCTTCTACTCCAAATGGAAATATACACCCTCCATTCTAATTTTTTCCTGTTCTTACATCACTGGTCATGAAAAGTTTTCAATTACCCTTATTGTTTTTATTCCTTTAGTTTTTAGTGACTGATCACATTTCTCACTCTAGTACGTTCTGTTTTTTTCAGAGTACATTAGGCCTTTATTTTTTTTATCCCTTACAAATGAACTACTGAAAAACCCTCTCCCTGAGCCTTTCTGTTTTAATCGCTTCTGTGTTCTGAGGCATTGGGGGAGCTCCATAACTAGCAGGAGCCGATCAGCAGATAAGCTTGCATAACACGGGCTTAATTATACAAACAAGTCTTTCTGGAGAAAGTCTTCTGACAATTACCTCCCGAAATAAATATACCTTGGTGACTGTCAATAGTAATAAAACCTGCACAATCATTTCTTAAAGCTTTTATTGTTTGCCTGTAATTAGCATGTTGATGTGATTAAAGCTACATTTGACTTCTGATAAACCCCAGACTCCTATAGATAACATTTCCAGCAGTTCAAAGCTGCTTTCATTAGAAGCGATATTTATCTGATTTGTAACCAATCAATTGGAAATAAAACTTTCCTGTGGCATGCCGTTAAAACAGCCAGCAGCAGCCCTGGTTTCCTCAAACCCCTCTTCTCGTCTATGTCCTTGGATGAGATGGATTCCATATGGTCAGGCGCAGGACGGGCAGGGGATTGGAAAGGTAGAGAACGCAGCTCTGCGGAGGCCCCTCCACACTTACTGCCTTATTTCTACTTGCAGCTATTAGAAGGCATGGCCACTGCTGTAACCAATTTTCCCAAAAAACACACTTTTGTGTGGCAGTAGAAAAGCCTGCATAACTGGGGTTTGCAAAGGGCATATTTGCATGTTCACTGTGCTCCCATGTTTTTACGCTTATGTTGGACTCTTTTACCAGAGCCTTTCAATTCTGTTTTTAACTTCATCGTCTTTGCCCTTCCCCAAAGTTATTTCTCCCTTTATTTCCATATTCTTGTTCTCATTTTATAACTCCTTTCTTTCTTCCTTTCTGATTTTTGTTTTTTATGTGTCCATTTTCGGCGATAGTATTTGGTTTGCAACTACTTGACATTTCCTTGTTCAAAAAAAATCACGAAGCTCTAAATTTTGATATTCTGACAAACAGGGACTTTCAAAAGTTTATCTGTCCCAGCAAATACGCTGAGGGCGTTCTAAAGGCCCAGAGGCATTTGAGGAGCACAGAGCTAACAGCATCTCTGTATTATCACTGCCATGACGCCACATCCTATTCCTCAATTTCTGTGTAATTTCACCTCCGCACGGATTGATCGATTCTTGTTCTCAATAGGAAGAAACAAGAAGGAAGAAATAAAGGAGAGAAAGAGAGAGAAAGCAAGAAAGCGAGAAAGCAAGAGAGAAAAAAAAGAAAGCCCACTTTCAGAATCTGTATGTGTTTATTCAGAGCACTTCTTCCCTCTTATCCTCCAACCTCTCCAAACATTTCATATTTTTAGAAGTGAAATAGAGAAAGGAAAGTATTTTCTACAATGGATCCAGTGTGGACATGCAAACCTTTATGGATTTCCAGCCATGGCTCATTAAAATCCGTCTTTAAATATATGGTAAACATGTGCATAAATTCCATATATGCCATGCTAAGTAGGGTTTTAAAGTGCATGTACATAAACAAAATACTTTATTGCCATTAAAATGAAAACATGAAATCTGTGTCTGTGAAGCCATTTATACTAATCTGGACATGTTCAAAGGCTTTCAATTTTTATTTAATTATATGGTTTCTCAGTGCCCATGTCAAGAGTTTTCACAAACACTGTAATTTATAACTTTATAGATAATCCTGCAAATTTACAACCTTATTTAAACGCATGTATGTCTTTGCACAGATAATTCAAGTGCATTGTTTTGAAAACACTGATTCTTTCTAATCTTAAAATGACCTCAGCTATGACATTTAATATCTTGGAAATGAATATCATTTCATGTGTTTATTACCTAGAGGCAGTTGCATTTAAAAATTGAGGAACTAGGAAGAGGAAATATTTCTGTAAAGTGAACAACTAGGAAGACAGCAAGATTGGGTGTGACAAGTATGTCTCTACGGGTCTGGTGTTTATGAATATGCCTTATAGCCAGGAGAATTTCTGGAGAAATCCAGGCTCAGGGAAAATGTCAGTAGTATACTGTGTGCCTCTTGAAAGCAGCTTTTATCAAATAGTTGAAACATTTTCTTCCCATTTTTTTAAGAAAATATTTTAGAAATCATTAAAAATCCATTTTAAGTAAGTCGACTGTAAAGTAGTTCTTCACCTTAAATGCACGCCCTCATTTCTCCATCTCCTAATCAATATACATTCAGGTAAGTTTGTTGGCAAATATTTTATGCTACTAAAACACGAAACATTTATTCTCATCATCTTGATCTGAGATCCCTTAATCTAAGGTTATTAATTGTGCTCTTCAGATACAATTTTCATTTCTGTTGAAAAAATGTTACGTAAATTTTAGAAACTGAAGCTGGAAATTTTTTGCACATAAATTATCTCATATTTTCGGCAACCATACGATCTCTAAAATAACAGACAAGTCCAGAGCACTCTGGGCTTGAGCAGTGCTTTTAAAATATACTCTGCACATAACTGAAACCACAGTGACAATATTTCAGCTAATAGAAGGAAAAATGGTTTGCAGATTTACAAAGAGAAATCATATACTTCTGCAAAGTTTTACACTCGTAGGAGTTGTCAGGCTTACGGATGAGTAAGATTAAGATAATGTCATATCAAATAACAAAAGACAGAGAGGGAAATCTGGCCTAACTGGATTTTTTTTAATTGGTGCTTGAGTGTGTATGTACTTGTGTGTGTTTATGTGTTTGTGTATAAAAGAGACACATAGGTGACCATGGCATCGTGACTGAACTGTTTGTGTGTGTGTGTGTGTGTGTCTCTATTATTTATTTTTTTTGTATTACCTATGTTGTGTGTGTGTGTGTGTGTGTGTACATATATATACACAAATATATATATTTTTTAAACTATTTTTTTTTTGGTGGAGAAAACATACACTTATCTAGCCATTGATTGTAGTCATTGTATCAGAATGAAAACTAAAAAAATCTGAATTGTTTCCTTTTATAAGGCTACAGCACTGAGTGTCTGAAAATCATCAAGGCACTGTACTAATGGTTTCAGTTTTTACCCAAGTGTTTGGCATCATGTAGACATGGCCACAGGCTCTGTTCCCTGTTGGCTGTGGGTTCTTATCATCTGTAGATACGGGATATTTCAAAAGAACTCGGCAGAGCAGTTGCAGGAGTGGTTGAAATGACAACCCCCAGGCCACATACTTAAAGAGGGGAAGGTCTGACCACCTTTCCTTGCGGTTAGCCAAGCCAAATCATTCCCGTTCACATCTCTCTTCTTACACCTCAGGTGATCTTCTCCCACATTGGTCTTTGCACTTGTGTGTATATTAATGCCTTTAGTTTTGTTTCCTGAAATTAACACGACTATTTTTAAAAGTCCTCCACACAACGGATATTTAAATTTTGCTCATAAACCCTAGGCACATCATCGATAAATGGTTCTGTGTTTCTATGTCTTTTTGAGAAGTGCTCCTGATAGAGTAAAAGAAAAAGAATCTTATTTCAAATTTTACCTGAAAACAGAGTGGGCTTCATTCTTCACAGGTAAGTCTTTCAAAGATACAGAATGTCCCTGAACTTGGGCAGGGTCTAACAGGAACAAAAAGTCTGATTCTACTGTCACATTAAACCACAAAGCAAGTTCAAGTAACTCAATTTTTTAAAGGAATTGATTGGCCTTTTATTTTATATTTGATTAACATGCCCGATCTGAAGCACACTTAGGAGCATATTTTGATGTTAAATGTCCTTTCCAGTCTGATCGCACATTGATGGAAACAATCACACGAGCTAAATCCACTCCAGCTCCCCAAGCAATCTGTAAACAAATGAATATAGTAACCTCTACTCTCTGAGTCTCAAAAAACTAGCTCTTAACAGCAGCTGGGAAGATTCCTCTGAAGGAGGTTCTCCACACAAAATGGCGGCATTGGGCAAGTCTGCTCACAGGGGAAAGTGTAGGGAGAGGTACAAACCCTCCCAGAGAAGTCGATCACAGGCAACACGAAATTGCATTCGTGAACATGTTCCCAGGCCACTCCTCGAGTCTGTTCTTTACATGTGGCGTGAAGGCCTGATGGGAGCAGACGGGGTGGGCTCCAGAGGCACGCCTCAGGTTTGCTCTGGTCTTAGCAATTTTTGCAGAGTCACTGCAGAGCCCAGAAGAAAGAACGCCAAAGAAGAACACTGAAAACACTAAAAAAAAAAAAAAAAAAGTTTTAAAAGGAAAGAAAAGAAAAAGAAAGGGTGGGGGAGAAGAAAGAGCAGGCCCTCTCAGCTCCAACGGAAGCTATGCCAAGAAGCAACTAACTAAAAACAGACTGAACAGAGAGGGGAAATGAGGAAAGAATAAAATGGTTTGGAGTCAGGCTGACAAATGCACGAGAAAAAAATTCACATGGTTTTGGAGCAGTACTTGGCAACTATCTCAGAATTTCGTGTTTGTGTATGTGTATGTGTGGTTTTTCATTTTTGTTTCTGGAAGAATAGTTTGTAATTTCTTTTTACTGAAAAAGATGAGCTATTTTCCTTCATTCAGAATAGTACAGAGGGCACCCCTATCTCCCCTCAAAAAGTCCACCTCCTCCGACTTCATATAGTTTTTAGGCATGTTTTCTTGTGCCGAATCACTAGATCGCTTCCTATGGTCTCTGAGCAAACAGAGTACTAAATCCCAAATGTCTGGGCTCACTGTCTTTCAACTAATTTCCTAACACCCCCTTCTGAGGAAATAGAGGACCCCTGGTTTGTTTCAAAAAGAGGCAGGTTGCAACGTGGGCCAATTTTGATTCTGTATTACTTTGAATAGTCTAAGCAGCCCCAGGGCTGTGGTCTGCACATATTTGGCTTATTAGATCTAATCCACTGATGGCTCGTGTGGTAATGAATGTCTGAAATGCTTGTCTATGATTAGAAATTTTTAATGCTGTCCTCATGGGCTCTGCTGCGCTCTCCTGCTTGTAAACGGAGGCTTAACACACTCAAATCACCCGTGGAACTGTGGGAGCTGGCTACACCCAGAGAGAAAACTTGCCATTGTGATGCTAATTTCCCTCTCACCTTTGACCAGAAAGGGTAATTACATATATAATTTGTAGAAACAGTCGTTCTGCAATGAGAAAACCTAAGGGAAACATGGAAGTTTGTTTAAACCTAATTGAATACCTTTTAGATAAGAAATACAAATGCAGTTTGAACTGGATTATTCCCCTCTGTCCCATGATCAAAACATGGGGGGGGGGGGTTGTGACAGTTCTGAAAGCCAGGAAACAGTGTGGACATTCCTACGTGGCCCCTCTCTGCAAGGCTACAAAGACTAGAGTTGGTGAAGCAAACACCCTCCAAACACCTGCCAGGGACTTTTCTTTTCTTCTGTGACTGACATCGTCAAAAGGCACTGCCAGTGACTTATTATAAATGATTTTGTCCAAAAGAGTAGCATTCAATCAGCCTTGTTCTGTCCTTCTCCCTTGCCACTTTACTTCCCCTCACCCCCCGCCCCCCTCCCCAACCAAACTTCACTAAGTTGTGTCAGGATAGACACTCTGGAGAAGTCACTCTAGAGAAGTGTGTAGGTGACCTCAGGTTGCCCTGAGACCATTTGTATGATAACACGCAAGTTCCCTGTGCCTTTGAGAGGAATCTCTTGGAATGTTTATTCTACCTTATGTGTCCCAATTTCTAGCATTCTTTACATCAGAGGTGAGCTCTTCCAAGGGGTAAACCTTTCAGTAGTACAGAAAAAGATGAAATCCAAGCAGACTGATGTGGATAATGGTAACGATTCCCAGGTACAGCACTAATTCCCTTTCTGGGGTAGATAGTGGTAGCTAAGGCACATGTATTTTAATCATTTTAACCACAGTCAAAGAAGAAGCCAGAATGTTGGTATTTTAATATTAATTGAAATATTGTCTCTATCACTTTCTACTATTGATTGAAAGTTTCAAACAATTTAAACTCAAATCTGGCCACTCCCATGTCTTGGAAATAGCTTGAGTTTTAAAGTCAGACGGGTCTGGATTCACACATTAACTATGCAATATTAACTGTGTGACCCCTGACTTCTCTGATCCTCAACACCTCATCCCTAAAGTGAACACCACCTCATGGGACTTTTAAGATAAGATACAGAAAGTGCTTGGCATGTTAAAACAGACAAACAAAACAGAGGAAATAACCTCAACACTCAATGGAAGTTAGTTAGTTCTTTCTTCTCCCCTAAAAATAAAACAGAACAGCAATTTCAAGGGGAGCCATTTTGTCGCAAATCATTCTAAGGTCCAGTACTCATCTCTCCTTAATAACTGATGCCCTTGTTATGCCATCATAGACCACCACGGTTGGAGAAGTTAAAGAAGACACGATGACCAAATGCTGAACCTGCTCTATAATCTGCCTTTGTGTCAAGTATCTATAGACAGTTTTCTCACGCTGTAATAATCATAATCCTATTTTTGAATGTTGTGCTGAGAGCTATAGATATGTGTTTTCATTTATTTCACATAACAAGTTTACAAAGTCGTTTTTCATAGTTTACAAATGGCAGGGTGGAAGCTCAAGACGGGTAAAGATGTTTGCCACCACACAAATAGTGTGAGATGAGATGCGAACCCGGTTCTATCTGGCTCTGAATCCTAAGCTCTCGACTGCTATCTATGCTGCCTTATGCTCCCGGACAACACAGTACGGGAGCATGCATCGGCGCACATCATGCGCAACATGCATCGGCGCACATCATCTTTTAGACTCTACTCAAATACTCTGATGACATGAAATTCACTTTGCCATCTAGGCAACTCATTCCATTTCTTGACGGTTGTGTTTTTCTATGAATCTTTAATTGGAATCTGATGGTTGTCACTGTGAAGCCGAGAGGGACACTTAAACAATTGTATGCAAAGAAATGTGCCCTAAGAGGGAGTAGACAAGAGAAGAAGCTGTTGAATTCTCTACAGGTCCCCTGGCCATTATCCAGTTTGTAGAAATATTCCCCAAGGTCACCAGGTGTTATGTCCTCATTTGTTGGAACATTTTCATGACCAGCATTTTAGGACTGTGCTTACTGCATCTGGCTATTAAGAATCTGAGGGACTTCTGGGTGGCTCAGTCAGTTGAGGTCCGACTTCGGCTCAGGTCATGATCTCATAATCGTGAGTTCGAGCCCCACGTTGGGCTCTGTGCTGACAGCTCAGAGCCTGGAGCCTGCTTCAGATTCTGTGTCTCCCTCTCTCTCTCTGCCCCTCCCTTGTTCACACTCTCTCTCACTCTCAAAAATGAATAAATGTTAAAAAAATTAAAAATAATCTGAAATGTGGCTAATCCAAACTGAGATGTAAATGCAAAATATACACTGTATTTCAAAGACCTCATGCCTAAGAACAGCAATAATACTTTTGAAAAATAACAGAATTATTTATTAATTGATTATATGTTGAAATGATAATATTTTGGATATGAATAATTACTTTATGAAAATTATTTTCACTTTTTCACTTTTTAAAGCATGTCTGCTAGAAAATGTTAAATTCCATATGTATAGATTTACATTTGCAGCGGACATTATATTTCTATTGCACAACGTTGTTCTGTACCCTCAAGCCTGGAATGTACCAGATGTTTGAAATGTATCAAATCCACACCTTGCCCCATATAGTCTCAGAGAACAATAAAAGCAAAAGCTTATTTTTCTTCCAATCTATGCTGCTTTAGCGCTTTGAGTATAAAAGTTATTTTGTATGCACTGAGGGACTGGGGCGTGGCTATTGGTAAAGTGACTATCCCTTATCCACCCTTGTTTAGGGTTGACAGAATCTTTATTTACACCAGAAATACTGCTCTTTGTGTTACAGGGGAATGCATGGCCTTCGCCCTTCAGACCCATGAAGTTAGCCACGGAAAAATTCAGGCATTTGTCCCCAGTTTTGCTGGGCGTGGGCAGATGGATACTGAGGGGTGATGTGGAGAAGACGAGTGGGGAGCTATACTAAACCGACTCCAGGTGTAAGGATGCTCACCTGAACATGTATAATGAGGTGTCCAGCTAAACACAATAGAACGTTATCCAGGGTAACCAATCGTGTTGAAGACCTGAGTCAGCTCTGATAACTGCTCCCCGAGAATCCAAATGGTGTTTCCAACCACCCCGCCTAGAAATAGTCTGTGCAGGTCACAGAGAGGAGGCTACAGCTGATTTCCATCTTGGAGGAAGGAATGGTTCCCGTCAGCCTTCCTGCCTGCCTGCCTGCCTGCGATTGCAGCTGAGCCATATTTAGCCTCTAAAGCTAGATGTTTTAGTGCCTGGCTCTTTTTAACTGGCATATGTTAAGAGCTTTGAATTAACAGGTGCATAAAAACTGTCAAAAAACACTTAAATCTCAAGACAGACTGTCAGTTGTATTAAAAAATATGGTGTTACATAACCATGCACTCTCAACACGTCCAGCGTGTAACAGCTTGGAAAGTCCTTTCTCCCTGCTCGAAGCCCAGCTATGCTAATCCATCCCATGAAACTAAAGGCCACGGTCCTTTAACTCTTGATGGAGGAGGCGGGTTGTGTGTGTGCGTGTGCTCACATGCGCGTGTGGAGGGGGAGTGGGTCAGAAGCATGGAGGGGCAACGTTTCCATTCTGCGACAGAAACTTCTTTCCGTTTCCAAGACCCCCATTTGAAAACTAAGCTAACTGAAGGAAAAAAAGAACTCTCAGAGCCCTAGAAGGCACACTTGAAGTTGTTCTTTTTAAGGAAAATAAACAATTCATCACGTAATATAGTGAAATTCAAATTCAAATTAGCAAAGGGTGGCAGAGAGAGAGAGAGAGAGGGAAAATGCTCTCCTTAAAACTGTGTGAATTACACAAAAGTCACTTTGTGGTTAAAATATAAAGTAAATAGAATCGATTATGATCCAATTGAAACAAGAATAAATAATGTTTGGTTTCACGATATTAACAGTTGCTTTATTACTTTAAGATAATAGTTATAGACCATTAAACTCTAAAATTGGGATGAGATCTTTTGAGATGAGCACTGGGTGTTGTATGGAAACTAATTTGACAATAAATTTCATATAATAAAAAAAATAAAAAATAAATAAAATCGGGATGAGAGAACCAAGCATCTCTGAATTAAGTACTTTCTTGCACATAATATGTACTATAAAAGCATTTTTTAAAACTCAAATTAGAAGTTAAGTACGACCTTGGCTGTGTTGTATACAGTGAGGTCTTGGATTCAGCATGGGGTCCTAATCTACCAAATAGCTGGGTGATCATGGCCAAGTCTGTTACTTAAGCCTCATTTATTTTTTGAATTGTGATATGCAGCTGGAAGGGGGTGGGATGGACGAGAAAGACTCCTTAACATTCATGTTGATTCTAAAAAGAGTAAAATCCTATGATTTATGAAACTCTACCTGGAATGAGAGGATCACTTCTAGATATCCCTATGTTGAATACTAGAACCACTATATTGAAATGACGAGGCAGGTTTGTTTGTTTTCTTTTTGTTCCTCTTGTGTCCTGGTATTAAACTTCTTGTTGTTGTTGTCTCATTTTAATATGCATTCCAGAAAGGCATCATAGGTCAGACTTTCTAGAAAATAGACTCTGAGATGGAGGAGCAAAAGTTGATTGGAGGGTACGTTTGAGGACAACAATGGTGAAGGGGGTCAAGGAAATAGCACTTGCCAGAGAGAGGTTGTGTTGTGACGCATCACAACACAGGCCTCAGACGGTGGAGGAGTTCTGGCCTCGGTTCTTCTCAACTGAGGCAAGGGGGCCAGTCCTTTGTGTCCCCTTAACTATTAGTCCTTGATTGCAGGCTGCCTCCCAGGAAGGGGGCACTCCTTTGGCAAGGCCATTCTCATTAGCCTAGGGCAACTCCTGGAGAGAGTATTACAGTGAGCCATTAGTGGCCAACACTCCCCCTGGAGAGGGACCAGGGACTAGAGGCCTTGGCCCTGGAAGGGTCATCTGTCAGTATCCACCACGAAGACAAAGGTGGGGTCTGTTCTCATGGCTGTTATTGGAGTTGTCTCTTACAGGATGCATGATCCTAGACAAGATACTTAATTTTTGTCTTCTTAACCAATACTTTGCTAGTTCCCCAACTGGGAATAATAACAGAACCAGGTACAGTTATAATGAAGGCTAAAAGAAATAATATTTGTGAAGCCTCTAGTGGAGTGCCTGACACATAATGTATGCTTTGCCGTCTGCTCTTACTAAAGGATAATCCTTCTTTGTGTCTAGGGATAGTTTCACAAAAGGGAGAGCCAACAGATATTAGATTGTCTTGAGGTTAGTCCACAGATGAAAATATTTTCCTGTTGTAAATCGCTTTCTTTTTTGAGGGGTGCTGACATTTTGGATCTAGGTTGTACTTTCTGCCTTTTGAAGGATGTCACTCTTGTCAGAAAAAAACATATCGGAATGATGTAATCTCCGCCGCCCCCACCACCTCATCCCGTCTTGACCCCAGCTCTAAGCATTACTGGGTGTTTAATTGTTAATACATCAGGGAATGACACAGGATGTATCCTCCAGAAAGGCCTTTTCTGCCCCACGTATACATTAACTTGAGAGGCTATCACTAAGCACCCCGCCAAATTCCTCAGACATCAGTTTATTAAGATGCACCGTGTTTGGAAGGGAGAGCGGGGAGGTAGACAGAGGACCATAGTTATTTTGCCAAATTCCATTTTAAATGTGAAACCCAGCCAAAACCAGATAGCACACCGTTCCCAACGCTGTTTGCCCATTGGAAGGTGTTAACATTACCGTTATTGTTTTATCCTTATTGATTGGCAACGACAAGTTAGTTTCTGTAATGGGTATGGAGGAGAAAGAGTTTTTGCCAGAAGGAATTACATTCTAAGAGAGATCAAAGTATGGGTGTTGCATCTGATACACATTTCCTCTCTGCTCGGATCCTGGGCCTTATGGCCTGTTTTGAAATTCCGATACGCATGTCAAATAGTCAGGGCTCCCTCCTCACTCCTGCGCCTTCTCTCCTTCCCTCCCTCTTTGCCCACTGACTGCGGTTTCCTTGGGGCTTCTCCCCTGCTCAGCGTCAGCTAGTCTGATGTAACTATCAGAGCAGGCCAAAGAGGGAGAGGCGGTGTCATAAAACCAAACCCTGTTGGTAAATATTTTGACTTCAGAAAAGCTGAAAAACAATTGTTATTTCGGAAGTTGGATGGCCAAGTCCCGGAAGGAAATTCCTGGAAAGGGCCCTGGCCCTGGCATTGACAATCTCTTTAGCTGGGAGATATTTTTATCTTTGAATATGGAACAGGAAGATCAATTTCTCCAAACATCGGAATGAAACTGAATCTTTCCCAGCCCGCCAGCAATTTATAATAGAAGAAAGTCACTTGAGCCCTAACTGTGGAGGAGTTAAAACCATATCAATAAAACAAATGAAAAAGACCCAAACAAACGAAACCCACTTTTCATTCCACAGTGTGAGCTAAACAATCCCATCCCTCGGGGCGTATTGGTTTTTATTTGAGTTGATTTACATTTAGCCATCCACTTTGCTTCTCTTTAAAGGAATCTGAGGTGTCTTAGGGATGGAAATGCGTTTTTCTAGGTTATTTATATTCGCAGTCTTCATTGTGCCATCTTGATGATTAGGTAACACGTCAGACAGACCTTTTTTTTTCCAACCTTGAAAATAAGTATATAACAAGTCCCTGAGAAACAGTTAAAAACTCCATTCATTTGAGACCTTTAGCTTTGCTAAAAAGAGATGTTCAATGGCCTCATAACTGATTCCTACCTGGCACTTTTGTCAAAATTCAATGGACTGTGTTTCTGTAGCACAAACCTTCGAGCCAACCGAATCTTGTACTGAATGACGGAGTTCTGGGGCGGGGGGGCTTGGGACGCCCGCAGGACCCTAGGGAAAGAACAGGATGGAGGTGTTGGGGGAGGGATTTGGAGGGGGACGGGCACATTCTAAGCACCTCTCGAGACTACCCGGGAGCCTCTCACTTCCCAGACCCTCACCTCTGACTTGCCTTGCTTTGCCACAGCCGGGCCTGCCCGCTCACCTGCTGGGGTGGGCAGTCTGCCGCTTTGGGAACGCCCAGGCCTCCCCCTCAGCTGCCTCCCAGGAGGCCAGAGTGTCGTCTCCGCCCGCGACCTCCCGACTTGGATAGAGCCCTATAACCACGGGCGCCCTCCACATATGACACACGTGTCATCCGTCGACAGACCGGCAGCCACCGAGGCGGCCCCAACCAGGAGGAGGGGATCCCCACCCCACGGGGCGAACTTCGGCCAATGAGAAAGGGAAACAGGGAGGAGCTGGCTGGATGAATTCCCTTGTCTTCTTCATGCCACGGCCTGCTCGGAGCATCGTTTCTTAAAGCCCATCTGCCGAAGTTCCTGCTGCGGCTGCCTGCTGTCCACCCCTGCGTCTCTGTACCACTGTGGACTGGGTACCCAAAGCACTGGCCAGTGCCGTGTGGTTTCCTATTCTTTCCTCTCCTCCCTTGTTTCTTCCCCTCTCCATCTGACTTCCCGAGAGCGAAGCCTTGTCAGTTCCTTACCCCTGGCCTCAGGATCCAATAGGGAGCCAGAGCTAAAACGAGGGCGTGGCATGAAGTCTTCGGAAAAATCTAGGCTTTTCAACCACCCTCACAGACCACTGTTTGAATCTTAGGGCAGGGGTACACAAGTTAGGAGATCTCTCCGAGGAACTGGGAGTTCTAGACAATCCCCCTTTAAGATCCGGGTAGCAAAGGGTGGCACAGATACACGCCTCTGAGGGCAGAAGGGCAAGAGAAGTCTCTCTACTTCCCCAGAGCAGCAATTCAGCAGGACACTCTGGGCACCACTGGGGAGTAAGGGACCACTGGGGTAGGAGACAGCCCAGCCCTCGTGGCTGGGATGACGAATCGTCATAGGAAGATCACTAAAGAGGAATACAGAAGGGGAGAGTATGATGGGTGGTACACGGGGGGTTTGAGAACTCGTTCAGAAGAACCTGCGAAGCCCCTCTTAGAAGTTTTAGAACTATTTGGAAATTTGGGAAAGGCGATGATTGACGGAAGGCTGAAAGATTCTGCAATACAAGCTGGACCAAAGCCAACTTTTATAATGCAGTTGTTGGGTAAAACTGACTAACGGCATTCTCCGTGAGCTAGCCACCCTGTGATAACTATTTGCTATGTACCCTTAGCCATATTTCTGTAGGGCACAGTGTGACAGTTGGTGAGGGCCATTTGCTAATGGGATGTATCACGATTCGCTTGACCTTATTATCTGTTTCCTGCATCCAAAGCCCAGTTATCAACCCATGAGATGTTCCCTTTCTGTTAGAAATGAACACCGACATCATTTAAGTCTTCTTAAATAAGACTTTCATGTTACATACTCAGAGCTAAATGCTTCTCAAATGATAGCTCTGGGGAAAATGGGATTGAGAACTAGACACTTGAAAAAATAATGTGTTCTGGGGTAGGGCTCCCAGAACAAATTATAAGCTCTCTACTTATAACAAAAGGCAACTTCCAGATACTCTCAAACTATGTTTGAGAAATTATTAGTGATTATTAAGCTAAAAAAAAAGTGACTATGGGGAAAAACAAAACAACGGCTATGAACTTGTACTTGAGAACTGATATTAAGTAAGAATGAAGGCAGAACAAACGACTTCTTCCCTTAAATCTTAAATTATCTATGTCATTTCTTTTTTTAGATGTTTATTTTTGAGAGAGAGAGAGAGGGAGAGGGAGAGGGTGAGGGAGAGGGAGAGGGAGAGGGTGAGGGAGAGGGTGAGGGAGAGGGTGAGGGAGAGGGTGAGGGAGAGGGAGAGGGAGAGGGTGAGAGAGAGGGAGAGGGAGAGCGAGAAATCCCAAGCAGGCTCCACACTGTCAGCATGGAGCCTGATGCAAGGCTCCACCTCATGAACCATGAGATCATGACCTGAGCCGAAGTCAAAAGCCGGACGCTTAGCCAACTGAGCCACCCAGGCACCCCACAATTTCCAAGTCCAGGAATAATTGAGGGGCCTACCCGGTTGCACAGCATTAAGTGTCTGTACAGCAAGGAGATCGATATGAAACAAATGTTTCCCTACATATTCCCTACAACCCAGCCAAAGTAGCTCAAAAGTCCATACCAGCTATGCGCATGAAATTCCTATTTTGGAATTGTATGATTTTCTTTTCCTCCTAACCCTCTCTTTGAGTAGTTAGAAGGGTCACCATTATTTTAATCTTAAAATAAAAATACTGAATAAAAGCAACAAAATGTCAAAATTATCACACATGACATGAGATTTAAGGTTCAATATCTTATGGTCAATAGATCTATTACTACTGCTTCATTCTAGTAGATATTCAACTGTGATATGTTCACACATATGTTATTATGTATACACAAAAGTTACAAATGGATAGTGTTCATCGCTGTTCATTACTGCCTCTCCTCTCACACATCCCCTCCCCACCTGTCACTATACCTTCTTTCATTCAACCCAGGGATCAAACTTTGGTTGAGTTTCATTGAGGTGTTTCTAGTATCACAGCCCCTGACATATGGTAGATATTCAAGAAAGGCATGTTCAAAGAATGAAATTTATGAAAGGAGATCACTGCAGTGGATTAAATCTCTTGAAACTATCTCCTAGCCTGAAAAATCTAGACGGTCTCAGGCTACGCACTAAGCTATTTGAAGCATATCATTTTGAGACCTAACATTTATTCCTTTTTGTTCTTTTACCTGGAAGAGTCTATTCCAGTTAATCAGGCAAATAAGATACCACAGGTAGAACCGTATGATGGGAGCAATTATATAATTTTTCACAGAAAAAAACACACACGGGTTTTGTGTGTGTAATAGGGCATTATCTTCCTCTTCTGGTATGTGATGATCCCCGTCCTCATCATCCTCTGTGAGCAAACAAACACCACAGAGGACGGTGGAGGAGGCAAAGGTGGAGACAGGAAGGAAGTCTCCGGAGACAGTAGGATGTGCTTGGAAACAAGCACTGTATTAGGAATCAGGGGATGGGGTCTTTGATAACTTACTTAACTTCTCGGTCCTCTACGTCTTCAGCTATAAAACAGAGGCAATAGTAATTGCTTTGTCAATCTTAACTGGTAGAACTCTGAAGTTCTGTATAGCTATAAAACGCTATTTGGTTCACATGACAATCTACCAAGGAGGTAATGGGGCATTAGAATCAGACAGACATGAGTTTAAATCCCAAGTCCCTGAACTAGAACTCTACAATCTTGGCTGGGTGATTTAATTTTTCTGAGCCTCTGTTCTTCATTTTAAAATGTGTCTAATCATACGTACTAGAGTGGACGTGACAATAAAAGGCCATCGTGTTGCTAGACGTAGCACTTGGATGCCTTGTTCTTGTAAGTTTGGTTTAAAATGCGATCATTTTAAACAAACGGACATTTGTGGAATAGTTCAATTCAAGAGTCTGACAAATTGAAACTTCTCACTTATTTACTAAAGTAGATGGCAAAACTTTGTAAAATATGTCATGCAAACTAAATTAAGTCCCTGAAGATGAAGCCATAATCTGTTTTCTGACTTGTGGTGAGACCCAAGGGAACCCAAGAAATTCGAAGCAGTTAGCAGTACCTTGGTCACATGATGCTTACAAACAGAATAATTGTTTTCCATCAGATCCCAGCACTCAGTAACTAATTAGAGAAATAGCTGACATGGAATATTAAAAGAGCGTATGTCAAGTGAAAAAATGAATCACCTGTGATGAATGACCTACAATAAAAATAAGGTTTACTCATAAAAATGTTTACAAATGGCAGAGGACATGGTAAGAGCCAACAATTTATTTATTTTTTTAGCTTTACTTATTTATTTTGAGAGAGAGAGAGAGAGAGAGAGAGAGAGAGAGAGAGAGAGCGAGCGCCAGTACAAGTGGGGGAGGGGTTGACAGAGAGGGAAAGAGAGACAGAGAATTAATCCCAAGCAGGCTCTACACCGTCAGTGCAGAGCTCCAAGCGGGGCTCGAACTCACAAACCTACGAGATCATGACCTGAGCCAAAGTCAGACGCCTAACTGTCAGACTGAGACACCCAGGTGCCCCAGAGCCAATAATTTAAATCAACCTTTAACAACAGATAAAAGGCTAGAAACAGTGGCATACACAATCTTTCTCCAAGACTGCTGGATTTGGTGGGCAAAAAGTTTCAAGGCTACTTGACTAGTTTACAGGATTTGCAAAAGGGCAAAATTACCCTGGTGTCTTTTTCTGTGTTATTATGGTCTCTGATGGGACTCGAAGAAAGGCATTTGCTAAGATAACTTTTCATAAGGTAGCAATAAAGAATAACACGATCATGAAGAAATGTACTGAGGGCAAAACCCAAGGTTTAATAAGAAAATCTGTGTAAAGATTTTCCACAGATCAACAAGAGTTACCTGAAAAGATGGGTGATGAGACTCTCTAGAACCAGAAGGTTTACAGGTCAAAGAGTGAGAGGAGGAGAAAGGGGAGGCACATGTGTGTGGTCGCAGAAATACGCCACCCCTGGGCAGGAGAGTGGCACACCATCCGCCAGGTGACAGCAGATGCCAGCTCTTAGACATGATGCTGAAACCTTGGACTTCATTCCTTGCTGACTGTTGAAAATCTCTCTAGAACCCACAATCAGATTCTGTCTGCTCTGGGCTGACCCTGTGTCCTGTGCTCTGGATGCATGTCATTCTGGACTCCTCTGTTCTCTTTGGGGGCTGATTGCAAACACGTTTTTGTAAAATCTTCATTGCTTTCTACTTTTCTGGTTAGGGAAAAAATATAAATAGAAGAGAAATAAGAATGGGGGAATGGTGGTGAAGGGCTTTAGACTTGCTTGTAACCACAGGTGCCTTGTAGGACTGATTTATGTTTGGCCAACTTAGAGAATGTTTTTTACCAAAGCGATCCAGCCCTAATTCACAGAGCTATGTAGTCTTTCACTCTCAATCTGATGTGAACTACTACCATGATGTAAGCTCTCGAGTGCACACACCGCCTAAGGCAAGGATTTCAAGTGAGAGTCAAGTTCGCAGTCTTTTACAAAGTATACTTTCTTACCCCGTCACTTCTCCAGTTACCAAATCCTTTCCAACCTGTCTGGACCTTCTGAGGCTCGTGCATAAATCAGGAGAAACGTGGTTGGAAATGGCTTCCTTTTCTTCAAAGCAACGTGTACCAACCTCAATGGAGCATTAGAAATCCATAATGATGCGTGTGGTTTCCATTATGCCAAGGGAAAGCCTGTCCTAACTACTCCAAACTGTCTCTCCTGTGTATGACATCACAGCCCAAGTTGATTATAAAAATTACAGAGAAGTCCCTGAGTTACAATCAAGAAGGGATCTTCTAGGATCTCAGACCTAGTTTCTCGTTCCGATAGAAGAGGCTGGTGTTTGGTGGTTTGGCATGATCTCTGAAGAAGAGACTCTGTTATGAGATTTCTGGACTTTAAATACCACTATCCTTTTGGGATTTTAGAACTCTTCTGAGGTTGTTCCCAGCCTGAGCCAGAATGATCACGAGAGGCCTGGGAACAAACATAAAACATGCAGCCTTGAGGCAACAACAATGTGTTCACGGCTTTTTTTTTCCCCCCCTTCTTCTGTTTTTCTTCTTTTTTTTCCTTTCCTCTCTCTTCCCCCACTCCTCTCTCCCTCCCTCTCTCTTCCCCTTACATCCTCCTTTCCTTCTTCAATACCTTTATTATTGGTAGCTTGACTTTTAGTTTTTAGTCTCCTGGTATAGCTCAGCATCCTGGGCAGGTGGAAGAGGTTAATAAATGTACATATTTGTCAAATGCCTTCTTCTAGCTACCTTGTTTTTTCCTGAGATGATGATGATGAGGATTATTATTATTATTTCCATTAGTGGGGAGTAGCACTGAAGTTCATAGACAAATGGGCTCATTACCATGATAAATGGATCTTTATGTGCCATTGAGAGTTAATCTAGTTAATAGAGAGGCCAAGCACTTAGGAGAAAACACTCATCAAAGCTCCTCAGCAGTGAGTATATGAAAAGACACGCATAATCCCCGTCCTCCAAGAATTACAGACTAGTGGAGAAAACAAAATAGAAGAAGGTCAATGTTTACTACACGTGCTCATTAACTCAGTTGATAAGCATTAATTGAGCACCTACTCGGTGCTGGGAACTTTCCTAGGTGTCAGAGATAAAACAGGGAACAAAAGAGAGCTGTGATACACTTTGTAGAGTAAGCGACCAAGCGTTTTGTGCAGACGACTTTATTCGATGTTACCAAGAACTCTGTCAGCTGGATACTATTACTTCCAGTTCACACGTGAGAAAATGAAACTTCAGAGAGGTTAAATCACTACGGTTTGTTAGGGAAAGAGCTTCAATCCCCAACCAAGTCTATCTGAGTCCAAAGCTTATATACTTTCTGTTATCCTACATGGCCTTCAGAGACTAATGAAATCATGAGATACAACAGGGTAAGGTAGACCAGGCGAGGTACCAATTGACAGGAACCCAGAGGAGAGAAACCCGGCAAAGGCTGGAGCTGTGCAGGAGGGTCGCACGGAGGCACCCGGTCTGAAGGCTACAAGACAGAGCTTAGACATGGAAGGAAGGGAGGGAAACCGCACCTGAAGGTGCAGAGGCACATGGGTGGGTGTGCACAGCCCAGGTAGGGACAATGAGTGCTAATGGCTTCACTGAAAAGCAAGATTCTTCTAGGCGCGAACTGGGAGACAGAGCCGGAGGCAGGGCTGGGCCACACTGTGGTGTGCCAGAGTCGGTGCTGCGTCTTTGGAAGGACGGTGGACAATGTGGAAGGTTAGACTCGGATGCGATGACCGTATGTGCCCTCCTGCTCTATGACCACTGAAAGCTGTCTACCTTTGCAAAGGCATCATTCCCGTGTCAGTGAAAGGGACAAGCATGCTTTTGGGTGACTTCAAGAATGACCAACTAATAGAAACATTGGTAAATTACTGGATAGAAAAGCTAGTGTATGATTAGCTTTCCGCTCTGGATGTATTTTTTTAATGGCCACTCGGATTCTTCTTTGGGCTGGCTTGGTGTGCGTACAACTGGATACATGAGTATGTAGCCAATAAAACTGGTTGAAGAATGTGAGAAATTTATCTACTACATGAAGTCATTGTTTCATATTTGTCTGAAGCTCCCAGCGGACTCTGAACACCAGATTTTTGTTCCCTCTGCTTTCCACATTGCTCTTTCCCATGGGGAGAGTCTTTTGATATCAGCATGGGGTATATGGAATTCTTTGGGGGTGAAAGGTGTTCTTTCTATTACAGTAACTTTTTATTTAACCAGTTCATTTCCACATAAAAGCTGCTATTAATGCAACAAAATTAGAAGGGGCGTACCAGACTTGTTTTTTAATTTTCCTGGGTCGGGGCGGGGGTGGGGGGTGGGCAGTGTTGCTGAGCAAATTTATTGAGCAGCTGCGATGGCTAAGGTCACACTAACACTGAAAAGAGAAGGTCCTGACATCAACATACCCAAAGATCTGAATAATTCTGGGCTGCCTCCAATTTTGAAATCCGTTTCTCCAGGCTGTTCGTTTCTTCTTTTCTTTCTCCCACACGGGTTTCTGGCTTTTTCCCTTTTCCTAATGAACCCAATTTTATGTGGATGTTTTAATTTTGCCTGCTATAATGCAAATAGCTCCTATGGTATAACCTTTAGGTCAATTCTATCAAGTATTATTTGCTCAGTCTGTTCAGGGGGGAAAAATCACTTTCTTCTGCCTAGACCTTGTGTAATTGCATGAATTCTCTGATTTCGTTGGCTCTGCAAATCTATTCCAAGGTGCGTTGACTGAGGGGATGGAAGGGAACTCATTATACATTCCCTGCTGAGATCGTGACCTGCAAATGATGATGGGGAAATCAAGCTTGATCGCTGTGCTTTCTCTTTAGTCTAATTTCTGCTGAACTTTGGACTGTAACTTGTTTTTTGGCTGGAGAGCCCCAGGACATACTGGAGTCTGACCAAGGGGGTGCCGAGACCTGGATTTTCACACCATGAAGCTGGTAACAGTTTTGACTTCAATGCCTTGAAAAGTAGGTGATTTCAATTGCCCTGTTTCCTTTCAGGGGAAAATGCTTTCTTTGCACCTAAACAATCTTCCGGTGCTTTTGACTGACAAGCATATTGTTATGATTATGACTGGACTTCTTGACTCCTGCAGGGATAGCATTTAAAACTGCCTGAGACTGGCACAAATCAAAATATTCATCAACTTAAACTATGTCAGCTAAAATGGAAAAGCCAAAACTGTAGTGTTTTATATCATGTCAGAAGTCCATGAACATGGTGCAAAACTGTTTAACTCTTTCCCTGCCGAAAGAAAATTATAGTACATAACAGAAGTTATCTGGATATTTTTTCAAAATTATACCTACCATATAAATGCCCTGTTATTCTCCCTTTATAGTATCCGTTGACTCGAGGGGCTTATTGATTCAATGAACTTTCCTTCATTCCCATTCATTGATTCATTTGACCCTTCAATGGATACTTTTGAATGCCTGTTATATGCAGGACACTCTTGTGGGAGGGGAAATTCAGTTCTTGCCCACAAGTTGCTGGTGATCCATTATCAAATAGCTATATATCCATAATAGCTATAAAATAAACAGGACTTACGGTAAGTGCTACATGCTAGGTACAGGTAAGCTGCCCAGATAGGCTAATAAGGATGAAATCATCTCCATGCAAGAAACGGTAGACGGGACATCCAAGGAATTGTTGGTCAGCCTCCACTTTTTCAAGACTTTTCCTCTCCTCCGTTGGTGGTGGGTAGTCAACAGCCTTTTTGTGAAATGGGATTCTGCCCTTCCCTACTAGCCCTCCCTCAGGTACTTGACCATTGGCCACAATGATCTGATCGGTAGCCCTTCCACTGGAATTTAGGTAGTAGAGTGAGAGACTTCTGTCTCTGCACAGTAGAAGGAGCTGAAATTTAGACCCTACCTATAGAGGGGCCAGAAAGTGTAGAGTGAATGAAACCAAAAGGCTGAGAAGAGCAGAAATCAGAGAAGGCATGGTTCTGGTGGGGGATTCAGGGCTTCGGTGCCTTCGTAAGTCGCGATTACATTTCTGTCTCTGCCTCCAGTCCTCCCCACCCCCTCTTCCAACACCTGCATTTCATTTTCAGAGAGAGGGTGGGCAAGAATGAGTTGACTTCTATTACTTACATCCCAAAGAACCCTATCTAATGCAGAAGGCTTTGTAAGAAAGGAGAAGGATGGGTTTGTCTCCACTTAACAGAGAATAAGAAAGAGAATAGAAATCCTAGTGTTGCAGGATCATATTTTGATGTATTAACAAATGTGTTTTTCCTTGTGATTTCCTGTTACCCTTGACCCTCCCCCATCCAGGCAGCTAGACCATGAGTCATTCCTTGCCTCAAGGGAGGGTTGTCACAGCAGAACCAGAGAACAAAAGAGACAAATTCTTGGCTTTTGAGTTTAAAAGGCTGAGCTTCAGGCTTCAGACAAAAAAGATTTGGAAGAATATTTGATCAATTTGAGCCAATTTTTTCCTGCCCACGTAAAATAAAAATTCCCCTGGCTGGAAGACAAGAGGCTCTTCTAAGGAGAGCAAAAGGGTTAGATGCTGGTGAGTCCCCGAAAGCGGTTCTTGCTCTCTACTCTTGCCCCCCTCAGCAGGCTGAACCCTGGCATGAATGTGGGGTTTTCAGCTTCTGAGAACAAGACCTGTGCCTTATTTCCAAGTTAGAATCCAAAAGATGGCAAACCTCAGAGAGATCCCCTCTACCCAGCACATTGCCAGAGAAGCTTTCTGGCACATCTGGAGCAAAAGGGGGTGGGTTGCCTCAGAGAGTTTTCCATGGTCCCAGAGTCGTAAAAGAGGTGAGCCTAGTATTTTCTGTGGCCCCTAGCGACGTGTAGAAGTAGCCAAAAGAAGGTCAGCCCTGGAGGACTCCCACTCTCTGGTCTAAGGGATGTTGAAGATGTAATCTATAAGAATTGAGCATGATGGACGAGTGGTACCATATAGAACTTAGAGAATGCCAACCTAGACAGATATCAACCAAGGACCAGATCCTGAGACATGTAGGGGCAATTTTGAGAAAGTAGCTTAGCCTCCCTTCAGGTGGCAATTTGAGCTGGACCCACAATTCTCTGCGCTCTGCACTAAACATTTCCCCAAATGGTTGCTCTGGTCAGATGGTTTAAGCATCTTTTAGATATGGCATACACCTCCCTAGATGGGACAGAGTTTCTGCTAATCACCCTAAGGGGGATGTCCTCCTTTATGGCCAGCTTGTATTTCATTGCCTCACACAAATACAAGAGCTCCTGATTCAATCTCCTGTGCCATATCAATTATCTATTGCTGCATTAAAAACTACCCCCCAAATTCTTCTCCTAAAACAACAATCATTTTATTTGTTTCCTATTCTGTGGATAAAACGGCAAAAGAACTAACTGCCCATGTGATTCTAGTCCAAATTGCTGATGCAGAATGGTGAGAAAATAAAATCATTGTTTTAAGTCACTATTTTTCCTCAAAGTCTTGTTTTCTGAGGCATGATTTATGTAAAATGAGAGTTATCCCTTTGAGACGCATAGTTTTTTGTAAGCCATACCTGATTTAGATGATATATATTTATTTATTTTTAAATGCTTATTCATTTTGAGAGAGAGGGAGCACACGTGCGCACGTGTGTGTGTGTGAACGGGAGAGAGGCAGAGAGGGAGGGGAAAGAGAGAATTCCAAGCAGGCTCCACACTGCCTGTGCACAGTCCAATGTGGGGCTTGATCCCATGAACTGTGAGATCATGACCTGAGCTGAAATCAAGAGTTAGATGCTCTACCGACTGAGCCCCCGGGGCCCCCGAGTTCTCTTCCTGGCTTGCAGATGGCTCCCTTCTTGCTGTGTCTTCATTTGGAGCATGTCGCAAGCTCTCTGTTGCCTCTTATGACACTAATCCTGTGGGATCAGGGTCCCACCCTTGTGACCTCAATTATCCTTAGTTACCTCCTTATAAGTAAGCCTTATCTCCAAATACAGTCCCACTGAAGGTTAAGGTTTCAACATAAGTAAGTTGTCGGAGTGGTGGGGGAGGGGGGACAAATTCAGTCAGATACAAAGATACAAAGACAATATAAAGACAGATATAAAGTCAATAGAGGTTTTCATAAAAAATAATTATAAATGTGGCTTTGGAGTTATGAGTGAACCCCACTAAGAGTCACAGAGAACCAACACAGTTTTAAGAGAGTTAAATGGACAACAATCACCATCAGTTTGAACTAAAAGAGACTGAGACTTTCCAAAAATGAAAAGAGGTCTCTGGACCCTCTAGTTAATACGGATGGGAAGCAGGCTGGTAAAGCTGTTCAGTGGCAAACGTGGGTCATTTCTTAGGGAAAGGGAAAGCTATCTCCGAGTACAGAGCCCAGAACTGTGGAGAACCCTGAACTAGGGAGCCATCCCCTGAGATCAGAACTCAGGCCCAGAAGGAACAGACCTGGCAATGTGCCCCGGGCTGGATTTCAGAATGCCTTTGGTCTCCGCTCTTCTTCTTTTTAAAAGGGAAGGTCCACAGAAGCTACGCTGTTCCATTTGCTGTTCCATTTGCATGTGGAGGTGCGGTGAGAATGGGTAACTTTCCATTTTAGCTCACGGGTCTTTAGATTAAGAGGAACAATGCTGGCGGCGCAAGGTCGGGGGGGGGGGGGGGGGGGCTCAAGTTGTTAGGCATCCGACTCTTGATTTCAGCTCTGGTCATGATCTCACTGTTCATGGGTTCAGGCCCCACATCAGGCTCCGCGCTGGCAGCACTGAGAAAGGATCTTAGGATTCTCTACCTGAGGAGGCTCATTCACACTTGATCAGGTGAGGAGATCCTGGACTGATGCCTGAAACCATTATGGGATGAGACTTTTGAGGGAGGTGGTGTGTGCAAGTTGCGTGTGGAACAAATGTGAATTACGATCACAAGCGGGGGCAAATTGTGGTCAACGGTCTGTGAAGACGGCCGCCACGATTCCCCCTGTTCCTAGATGACTGTGCCTTCGCGACGTGACTCTCCTGCTCCTCTCATCAAGAGGTAGAGTCCACTTCCCCCCCCCCCCCCCACCTGAATCTGGGCTTGTCTTGTGACTCGCTTTGATCAGCGGAATGCAGCAGAAGGGAGGTATGTGACTGCAGAATCTGGGTCCCAAGAAGCCTCCCCTGCTCTTGCCGTCTTGAAACCCTGGCACCTCCATGAACAGAAATTCAAGCTAGTCCTCTTGCAAATAAGAAACTAACTGGAGAAGAGGCCCAGGGGACAGGCATCACCAACTGCCAGAACGTGAGCAGGGCTCTCTTAGACCCTGTAGCCCCAGGGAAGCCACCTAATTACTTCAGCCGCATGAGAGATCTCCAGCGATATCAGCGAGTTGCTCGGCCTAGATCAAATTATTAACCCACAGAATCTTACGCAAAAAAAGTGGTTGCTGTTTGAGGACACTCAATTATGGGATGGTTTACGATGCGGCCATAAGTAACTGATCTGTGTGCCTAGAACGGCAGACTTGGTTTCCCTTCTTAAAGGGCATGTTGCACTAGCAATAGGAAGTCAGGGGAGGACGGCTTGGGGTAATTTCCCTCGAATGGAGATTATTACGCCACGAGCAATAAAGGCTCCCGGGACTCATTTCTCAGCGCACGCAGTGGAGTATGATGGCAGGATCTCCTCCAACCCTCTCCAGGCAGCTGCATACACCCCCGTTCTCACATCTGCTCTCTGATGCCTGAACTTCCTTCAGCTGGGGGCTAAGACTTCCATTGCACCAGCTAAAATGCATTGCTTTAAAATATTTCACTAAAAAGGGACACTCTTGGGAAAAGTGACCTACTGACTTAGCTACCCAAGACACAACTGTTGTCTTAGTGCGCTTGGGCTGCTGTAACAAAATAGCGCGGATTGCGCGATTTCCAAGGAACGGTTTACCTCTCACCATCTGGGGGCTGGATAGTCCACGATCAAGGTGCCGGCAGACTGGATGTCTGGTGAGAACCTGTTTTCTGGTTCACAGACGACTGCCTTCTTGCTGGGTCCTCGCGTAGTGGAAGGAGCGCGGGAACATTCTGGGGTCTCTTTGATAAGGGCACCAACCTCATTCGTGAGGGCTCAACCGTCATGACCTAGTTACCACCCCAAAGTCCCAACTGTCACATGGGGGTTGTTTCAACATACAAATTTTGGAGGGATGCAAACATTCAGTCTGTAGCACTATCTTCAGATCTTTTCTTAAGAGCAGATTTTGAGAGAGAGAGAGAGAGAGAGAGAGAGAGAGAGAGAGAGAGAGAGAGAGAGAGAGAACTGGTCACCTGGGCTATCTAAGATAAACCACTGTTTGGCCAGAATTCTGTCCAGGGCCTGTGCCATGGGAGACATGAAGAACCACAAAAAATCTCGTTCTCAGAGGTTGGGTCAGAAGATTTTTTTAACCATCTTCTGAAGTGATGAATAAGAATCATAGAAACATGGAGAGGGATCTGGCAGTAAGACAACTGCCTCGATTTGCTCTTCAGGGCATCTGTCAGTTTGGAAAATTTTCACCCCACTACGGCTAGTGGGTATCTGGATTCTCCTGGGTAGAGGCCGGCCTCTACCACAGTTTAGGGTGCAGTTGGCCACTAGCTCCAGAATTCTCGCTGTCTTCCACCAGCAGCATGGCAGTAAGGGAAGGGAAAGCTCAGGCTAGAAGACCAGAGATGTTTCTGGACCTGTGTGACACTGGGGCCGCGTCTATTGGTAGTTTCTGAGGGAAATGCACATGAGGTAAATACGCCAAGATATTGATAATTACTCAGTGTGACTGCTTCGGCCATTTGTCAGTTATTAAGGCCAGGTCTAGGCAACTGCCATTATAATTATACCAGACTGCAGTTCCATGGATATGCCTGTGGCCTTTCAAGTTTGTGACTTAATTGCCTGGTTTGTGTTTGGCTAAGAAAATGAGAAGGTGGATAATTCTGTGGGGTCTTCAAGTAAGTGAAGGCTCTGGTGCACACGCAGAACTTCAAGACGGATGCTGGACACAACTAACGGCCACGTGTACTATGCACGTGCAAGTCTAACCCAACGACTGAAATAACAGCTCATGAGATGACTCTTCTAACTCTTATTATTCATTTCCTTCTTCTCCCTCGACCCTCCCAGTGGGATGCTATACATCACAGGGTTATTATTTCACTCATCGTATGAACCTTGGGCCTAGTGACTTATCCCTTGAGGCATGCTATAATCACTGAGAAATGTGCTCCCTGTCACGTCTTATTGCTTAATTATGGCTCTATTTTAGGCTCCTAGAGTCATTTGGCTTGGAAAGACCCCTCTTATATGTGATCTCGGAACACGCATCCATGTTGAGTTACCCTTGAGTCCACACGAGGCTGTTCCATCGCCACCTTATTCTGGCTTGGGTAGTGATTATTGCCCCTTGATTCAGCAAGCCCTTGAGTTACTGTCATGAGTGTTTACATTCACGCTACTGTCCCAAGACGCTATCAACCCTTTGTCAGAAAGGCGTGTAAAGTTACTTTTTCTAACACCTGGGATTTTCTTGTACTGGTAAGTCCTAGCAGCCCCCTCTTTGAAATCAATAACATGCAAAAACCTCTTTTTCTAATACTCTTGTTGTGGTGGTGACAATTTTTTTTAACTCAGAATCTGTACATGTTGTTTAACACAGGCTTTTTGTTGTCTTAGTTGTGCGTCACTCCTCACTGCTAAAGGCAAGCTGAAAGATACGGCAGGTCCTAGATACATTCACAGATTGCGAGACAACCGGATGGAATATTTAAAATGAGGAATGTTCTAAAAATTGTGGACTTCTGGAGCATGCATCCCTGTTGTGTTCCAACCACTCATTTTGTCCCCCTTCAAGAAGACATGATGTTTTGTTATCAGCCTTTGAATGTAAATCCGGGTCCTTCAAGTAGACTACACGAGCTTAAGGACAAAAGGCACAGATCACACACCTCTCACACAGCTCTGTCCATACATGTAGCTACATGCAGTTGTTTGATCAACTGCATGAAGAGATAATGTTGCATTTTCAAGACAGCTGTTTGGGATTAGGAGCTTGCAAAAGTAGCCTGACATGAAGGTAAAGGCAGACTGGAGAATAGTGTCCTGCTTCATTCCTCCAGAGAGCAGTTCAAGTCAGGCCTGGGGTAGATCTATGTTGAGAGAGGGTATAATTACCCTGGGTCCAGAGTGGCCCCAGGTCTTGTCTGGCAGACTGAGTTATATCTATCAGGGTCTTTTAAAATGCTGACTTGGCTTCTTAGAAATACAAAACCCAAAACATCATTTATAAAGGTCACTGGGAATGGCCTGGGTCAGAATAACTTGAGTCCACTTTGTGCCAGTGTCTTCGAAGAGGAAGTTGCTGAATACTTACATAAAGCTCTTTGAGAGTACTATGTTGCTAAATCCAAACAAAGAATGAGCAAGGTTTATAGCTGAGTTTTTACTCTATAATTCAAATGCCAATCCAGCAATAAAATACGTTCTAGAAATTCCAATCAGAGATTTCTATCATCTGACTTGGAAACCAGCTGTGCTCTCAGTGACTATAAAGATTTACCACCTGCAATTGCTGTAATTCAGTAGAATTATGCAGAGGTTTGAAAAGCGAGAAAAACTCTCGCTATATTTTAAATGCAAGGAGAACTGTGCTTTAAGAAATTCTGCTCCTCTGAAGCCTATAAAAATTTAAAAGAAAGCAGTGGGGCATCAAGGCGTACGAACACTTAAATTTGGGAATTCAAGTTTACCCTTTTGAGTGTAATTTTTAAAGATGATGAGTAAAAAGTACCATTGGTTGGCTATCTTTTAAACAGAACAAGCGACAGAACCCCAAGTAGTTAACTCCTAAATTGCGTATCACATCGAGAGCCCCGGTAAGCTTATGCTTGAACTGTTCGAGAAGTAGGAGCAAGAGAAGAAGAGTTTGACCAGGGAGGGACAGCTAGACAAAGCGCTCCAATAAACTCAGGGCTGTAATTTTGAACCAATAATTTCCTTCGCAGAAAGTAACAATTATTTGTGGATTTGTGAATCCATATATCAAAAGTCTTTTGAATGTGTTTTATGATTTTAAAAGATATCAGGGCTATCCTACTAAAGCCGGTGCATATGGTCCTCATACCAGTGAGCCCCCACTTCTCTTGCTCGAACTCCTCTCACACATGGGATACAGCTGCCTCGTACAAAACTGATGCAATATAACTTTGTCACTTATATCATCACCTGAGCACTCGGATACCACCCTGAGAAAGCCGAGCAAGGCAAGTTTTTCAAAATAATGGTATCAGCGGACCTTTTATAGACATATTTGAAAGCATTTCGCAAGCACGAACACAATCCCTGAATGGGTTATTAAGCAAAATTTTCAAGTGGAGGGATGCAGTGAACTTTATGGCCTGATGCATATAAGAGATACACCAAGAGTTTTAGAATGGCAACGTTACTAGCACTTGAGTTAAGAGAAGCCAGTTGGCCAACATGCCGTAAGTGAAATCTCAGGCTCTCAAATTCCTTTTCCGTAAAGCGAGAGAATTAAATCAGATGACCTGTGAGGTCCCTTCGAATTCATTTATTTCATGGTTCTCCTTTTTCTGTATACCTTATAAATACTTCGACAGAGAATTAGATTGCGGCTACCTGTATGAAGCGAATGTTACAGAACCTCATTAATGATGAACTGTCCTTAACAGAGGCTTATATAAAAGTAGATGGCTGTATCTACCACATAGAGATACGGAATACATGACCACCATGTAACACTTCAGGATACATACTAAATTGTTGGAAACATTAAAAAAAATTTTTTTTAACGTTTATTAATTTTTGAGAGATAGAGCATGAGTGGGGTAGGGGCAGAGAGACAGGGAGACACAGAATCTGAAGCAGGCTCCAGGCTCCGAGCTGTCAGCACAGAGCCAGATGTGGGTCTTGAACTCATGGACTGCGAGATCATGACCTGAGCTAAAGCCAGATGCTTAACTGACTGAGCCACCCAGGCAGCCTTGAACATTTTTAAGAGTAAACAGAAGACCACGTTATGGGTGTATCAGACTTGTTTATTCCTTAGAAAAATAAGAGTATTGGACAATGATGCTTTTAGTTTTTATGAAAGTCATTCATAAATAAAAACACAACTATCTATGTAAATGCTTCTGTTCAGAGAAGTCAGCACTGGAAGGCTATAATTTCAACCCGAATTACAGAACATAAAAATACACAGCTCATCCACATGAATAACCCCAAATTCATTTAAAAATAGGATGTCCCCAACTTTTTCGACAGCATTATAAATACAATATTACATTTGTCTTTATTCTCTTTTATAATAGGTTTTTTTCCAAGACTTTAGTATTTGCACTTTTGGAAGTTCTGATAAATAGATCATAATTTACTGTGAAATTCACAGATTTTGTGACAAAACAACAGTCTTTATTTATATATTCACATATAGCACAATGTGGTGGTCAATTATTAGTGAAGTGATAGTAATTAACAGACTATTAAAATCACCATTTGGACAATTTAAATGCTTTATGACAGGATAATTTATATCCAACGTATATAACACATATTTACAGACAACTTTAGAAAGAAAATATATCAATTTTTTTGATAATCAATAGTAATAGATTTTCTGTATTATTTTAGCCTCACTACAGAAACGTTTTGTCTAAATTTAATCAATGTGCTGATTAAAGACAATACATTAACAGTAAAATTACGCATGCTAATGGTGTATTTGTGTGTGTGTGTGTGTGTGTGTGTGTGTGTGCGTGTGTGTGTAGCAACTAATCAAAACTCAGGTTGTAAGTTAAAGCCATTTAACAGGCAAACTGAAGACGAAAATGTTACTGAAGCTGTCTGGTTCCTTCTGTTAAACTGCAGCTTCCAAGTTGGGTTTTGCAGCTCGACTACGATCCAATAGACAATTCAATATGCTACTTCTGTTAGTTTTTTCTCCTTCTGTCTCTTTCACATGCTAATTTTTAAGTCTTTATGGACTACATAAAACAGGTATCTCATCGTCAACACCTCTCCTAGGAAAAGTCACAGGAGTCTGATTAGGTGTCGAGTATCACTTTCCATCTTACTCTTCTAGATTTACCTGGTGCAACACACTCTCAATCGTGTAGCGTCTCTTCCGTCTGTTTAGGTGGTTTGTTTCCACCTGGTATTAAGAGTGCACCAGGAGGACCTGGCCCTGGATCAAGGTGAACGTGTGCCTATATATCAAATAATCATAATGCGAGGGTTCAGAATGTCAAACATGTTCTACTGAAACTAACCACGGATTCAAAGTTAACACCGTTTTATCAGAGCTCACGGCATAATCCACAACAGACGTTTACCAGCCGCAAGGTACAAACTCTGGCACTTCATGTGGTCAGAGCGGCTGAAATGTCCTTTACGGTAATTTTAACTTCTTGACTTTGGTCTGCATTCAGAAGGGGATTGCTACTGGAATTTTCACACCGTTCATCTACCTTTTGAGAGGCGGCTGCATCTCGATGATTTCTGCTCTCTTTGGCAAATCCTAAAGTCACACTCTCCCCAGAAGGCTGAGGTGGCCTCTCCAGATGAACCATCTGTCTCCCTGCTTCGGCTTCTTGTTCGCGCAGCAATCTCTCCACCTCCACCTCAAGCTCCAGGGTCTCCTCATCAGCTTGTACATCCAGTTGTTGCATCAACTCTTCCAACTTCTTGGCCTTGCGGAGCTCATTTTGCTGTATGATGGTACAGAGGTGTTCAGTGAGTTGCTCTTTGATCTCAGTCTTGCGCTGTAGCTCCAGCTTTGCCGTCACGTACTCCGCTTCCGCCCTGTCAAAGCGCTTCCTGTGGGGACAGGTACACAGATTGGTCCATTGGTTTTCCACTAAAGAAGATATTCAAAGGAGGTTCTAGAAACAATAATTAAGCTCCAGAATTGGAAAGACGTAATGAAGATATGGATAGTGATACTTTGTGAACACTTGTCCTACATGTTAGACAAGCCAGGCTGTCGCTGCTGAAACTTCCACAACATCCACACTTGGACCCTCCCAACGTAAGCACGTTCTTCTGCACTCATGTCCTCTTTCCGAAGCTGTGCTTGAAGGTTAACTCAGTGCAAACTAGCTCCAGTGGGGCTCCAGCGAGAGCCCTGATGGGACAGTGTTTGTCGATTTCTGTCGCACAAACACTACCACTGGGGCCAATTTCAGGCTGCCCATGTGGCGCAGCTGAACGCAGAACTGGGAAGAGATACACGACGTTGGCCCTGGTGAACTGGTGCAGCCTGGCTCCAGCACACAGCTGGTTAAAATGTAGGAGAGGTAACAAGTAAGAGAAGTGAAAAGCAGAAAATCTGTACCTCTTGATCAATGGGTTAGAAAAGGAAGAAATATTTTGGTGGAGAAGGATATGGACGGTGGGTCCAAGGCGAATGTAAATGATACTAGGTGAGGCAAGAAGCAAGCATCGAGTAAGAACAGAAAAACTTCAGGCCGGGTTTAGGAAAGGTTTCTCAGTCCTGGCACTGACCCCTTGGACCATATCACTCTGTCGTGGGGGAGCTGTCCTGTACATTGTAGGATGCAGAGCAGCATCGCTGGCTTTCTCCCACAAGCTGGTAGCACCCACTACTTGTAACAGCCAAGAATGTCTCCAGATGTTACCAAATGTCTCCCAAGGGGCAAAACTGCCCCCGGTTGAGAATCCCTGCGTTAAGTTGTTCTCTCTCCACTTTGCAACAGACTGTTAGACTTTGATTAGGGTATTTTATCTATTTACATAAAAACTCTGCAGATACGCAATGCCTGTCTTAGAAGTAAGGTAATTCTGGGGCGTGTGGGTGGCTCAGTCAGTTAGTGGCCGACTCTTGATTTCAGCTCAGGTCACAGTCTCAGGGTTTGTGAGTTTGAGCTCCACATTGGGCTCTGCGCTGACAGTGTGGAACCTGCTTGGGGTTCTCTCTCCCTCCCTCTCTCTCTGGCCCTCCCCTGTTCACTCTCTCTCTGTGATCTCTCTTATTTTGTACTAGCTTGACACAAAAAGAAAAATTATCATACATTGGTTCACGGTCTTTGGCCTTTTCCACACAAATTGTTTGTTTTGTTTCATCAGGAAAAGAGATTGGCCCACATTTATCAATGAATTATAAAAGCCACTAACAGTTGTGAAAGCCTTGCTGCCTTGCTGTTATGACTGCCCACATCAACTCAAAGAGAGAAGTAACTTCTGGTACTACAGTTACAGCAACACAAAAACAGGTACAGCTCCTGATGCAAGATTCTGTCTTGAAATGTGATGAAAAAACTGAAAGGCTTTGATTTGAGAAAACCCAGGGTTCAAAACCTGCCTTTGCCATTTACTATGTATGTACCTGTTCTGGTCAAGGCCTTTTTTGGATGGAAAGGACAGACACCCAGTCAAGCTAGCTCAGGTGAAAAGTGGGTTTTATTGTAGGATACACGAGGCAATCTCCCAGGCATGTCATCAGAATCAAAAGCTATTCTCTTTAATTCTCTCATTTTGGCTTTCCAATCACACAGCCCAATATGGCCACCAGCTGTGGCTCCACATCAAATTCACTCCAATTTCTCAGAGCTCCACTTCCAGGAGGAGGACTTGACTTGGCTTGGCTTACCTTGGCTAGTTATCAGTTTAAACAGAGCTCTTAGTGTCCAGCCATGCCACGAAACCCTATTTAGTCTATGGATTAAATGTTCCGGAGTTGGCAGCCCATCTTTGTTCTAATCAGGTATGCCCCAGGGTCAGCTTCCAGAATACAAAACACAGATAGGTTTCGAAGGAAGAGGCTGGAGAGTATGTGCACAACGTCTGAAAATTCCAGTATGGTGACCCTTGACAGTATATTCAACTGAATTTTGGCTTATTTGTACAATGGTGATACTAATAGGAGTAGAGTATAGGACACTTCATAGGAGTGTTAAGGATTAAACCGGATAAACAAGGGCCAGTGCCTGGTAGGCACTCAAGAAACAGAACGTCTTCAGAGCACCAGAATTGAAATGCATTGTTCGTGTATCATTATAAACATGTACTGTATCTAAAATTAAAATTAGGCAAAGTTCAAGGACCTGGTGTTTATACTTGAAAACTCTTATTTACATCATGGTCATTTATCATATTTCATTTTTTTTACTGTCATCTAGTAAATATGACAAAACTAGCTGTTTTTCAATTACCCTCTATGTTAAAAGAATTATTCTAAAGGAGCTCTGCTGGACATGTGAATCCCTGCTTTCCATACTTTATAACATATCCTATTTAAGAATGTTCTTCCATCAAGCTTAAGAGCTCTGACAACATTCTCTACAGGTATATGAATACCTTGTCCCCTACCCCGACTCAAACCTCCTTTCTGTGGCCTGTGGTCTCCCTCAGCCAGCCAAAGTCAGTTAGTAAAGATTTACTGACCGGGCTCATGAATGCTGAATTGAAATTAAAATTCGCAAATAGGTCCCTAGGTTTCCATTGATCTTTCACCCTGGATAAATCACTGAAGATTTTGCATTTTGTTTATTTATTTAAAGTTCTTCTGGCCAGAAACATGCATATATATTCTTGTACAGAGTGATTTATGTTTAAAATATTGATTAATTTCACAAACTGCTCTATGAGCCTGAGGGTCAGGTGGATAATACCAAATCAGAATACGATGACATGTTTTGGGACAGAATAATAAGAGCATTATACATAACACAGGAAGACAAATTGAACTGGAAATGTATTCACAGAATTACTTTGTTATTTTAAACAGACACTGAGTGATTTAATGAATGTTATTTAAAGAATTCTAGAAACTGTCTCTTGGTTTGGGGATCCTGAAATTTTTTAAGAATTCAATGATTAACCCTCGGCATTCCCTTAGGTTCCACCAATCTACTTTTAGTTTTCGGTTCCTTTTCTGAGTTCTACCTCTTTGTAAGTATCAACATATAAAGGTTTTTATCCTTTCTTAGAAGTCTTCCAGAGAACAAACAGAAAAACTACTAGTATTTTAAAGGATAGACTAAAACTACATTTTGCAATTACTATATGTGCCCATTGGACCCTCTTATAAATCTGAGATACATTACGGGATTGTTGAGATAGCATTTTTCCTGTATCTTGAAACATTTTGCCATTTTATCACCCTGGGCATTATTTCTTCATTACTCATCAATTATTCTTGTTTCTCCAGAAAAAAGATTAATAAGAAAACAGAGAATGATGGAATAACCTAAAGGATGATGCCACAGTGAAATAAATCATCACTGTTTACAGTAAAATAAATCACTGTTTAGCCTTACTGTGTTATCCAAAGTATTACATCATCTTTAACTTTTTTTTTAATGTTTGTTTTTGAGAGAGAGAGGACAGAGACACAGAATCCGAAGCAGGTTCCAGGCTCCAAGCTGTCAGCACAAAGCCCAGATGCAGGGCTCGAACCATGCAAGAACTGTGAGATCATGACCTGAGCCTAAGTCAGATGCTTAACTGAGCCACCTTGGTGGCCCCTATGTCACCTTTTAAAAAGGTATAAAAAAGGACTAGAAACACGATATTTGTAATCTGTTCTCAGCTTTCATTGAACACAGTTCAGAATTAGTTTTTCTAGCCACAGTGGCAAAATAAAGTTGACAGATGAAGATATTTTGCAGCTATTAGACAAATCAAAAGACGAATGTTGTGGTAGGCTAAAAAATGACCACCCAGAGATATTCACCTCCTAATCCCCAGAACCTGTGAATATTACCTTACAGGGCAAAAGGTGTGATTAAGTTAAAGATTTTGAAAAGAGTTTATTCTGAATTATCCAGTGGGACCCTAAATACAGTCGCATGTGTCCTTTTAAGAAAGAGGCAGAGGGGGGCACTTGGGTGGCTCAGTTGGTTAAGCATCCAACTTCAGCTCCAGTCATGATCTCAGTCTGTGGGTTCGAATCCTGCATCGGGCTCTGTGCTGACAGCTCAGAGCGTGGAGCCTGCTTCAGATTCGGTGTCCTCCCCCCTCTACCCCTCCCCCGCTCATGCTCTGTCCCTCTCTCTCTCTCTCTCTCTCTCTCTCTCTCAAAAATGAATAAATATTAAAACAAAAAGAGGCAGAGGAAGTTTTGAGAGAAGAGGAGGAAGCAATGTGACTACGGAGGCACAGAAGGTAGCGGTGCAGCCACAAGCCAAGGAGTGCCTGCAGCCACCAGAAGCTGGAAGAGGCAAGGAATGGATTCTTCCCTCAAGTCTCCAAAGGAAGACTGACGCTGCCAACACCTGGATTTCAAACCTCCAGCTTCCAGAAATGTAAGAGAATGCATTTCTGTTGTTTTAAGCCACACAGTTTGTAGTAACTTGTTATGTCAACCCTAGGAAACAATACAAGGCAGAAACAGACAACCTAGGTTCTAGATAGTGAAACTGATCACGTGCATGAAATCTCAAGAGTATGAGACTTCAGAAAACACATCCTATGTGAATTTTCTCAAACTCAGAACCAATGAATGAAAAATATGTATCTAAGGACAAACAGGCAAGGTTACTCTCATAGTTAATAATTTCAACAGAACAAACTTGATCACACAGTATTTTACAAGTACCTGTACCATCTTATGTTGTGAAAGGATGTAACTGTTCTTTCAACTTTTAATGTTGGGGGCCAAACATTACTTGAAAAAAAGAGGACTGCTATGCTTATATTCTTATTAAACTTTTTAATAAAGTTGTTTTCCACAATCATTATTTTTCCTTTTGTAAATTAGACATAAAATGACTGCACACATTTATGTACATGTGTGCATATGTGTATGAGCGTGTATGTGTCTATGTTAACAGGAGTGTCTATTAAACACAGATGGCAAACAGTGCTCCTAGTTCTTCCTGGTACACTAGGGGTCAAAGAGATGCTCTACACACATCCACTCTTGTTTTACAAGCTGGTCTATGCAGCATACAGCATCCTTGAAGTCACAGATATGAATAGTGGCAATAACTCTCAGTTTGGCTCCCAGAAGCTCTGGTCTCCTTGGAGGGGTCTACCCTAATGCTGTTCTACGGAAGCCGATTTTAAAGCAAATTCTGGCCTATTCTGTATCCAAGAACCTTTTGTGGACACAGCACTGTACCAGGTACTATAAAACTACAATATAATTTTTATTAAAAAAAAAAAGAAGTCAAGGAAATCTCCCACAGAGATGGACTGTCGTAGGGACTGGCTACCAGTAGAAATCTAAATCACAATACTGTTATCACCAATCTCTAATCTCTCAATAACCGCAGATGTAAATTTAGAAAACATCTTAATCTTATGCACGAACAAGGTATGATGCCGGTCCCAGTCACAACTGTCTATGGCTTCTCTGTGACTTACCTCAAGAGTTTAGGATTTTAAAAATAGCCTCACACATCAAATATGGATATTCACATACAACTATGCCAATATCAGTACCATGAGAAATTGCCATCTTTAGTTTAAGAAATATAAAAATTTATGTCAAATTTTTTTCCTACAGAAACTAAAGTTTCATTAAGCACATTTTATATGATCGGATGTTTTCTTTTTTAACCAGTAAACCCACTTTCTTTGTGGTTCTCTGAAGAATAAAACTATGACATGTCTTATATAATGTTCAATATACAAATGTATCCTTCTCCAGTCTCCTCCAGGACAGAATTAAAACATAATCAAATGATTTTCGGTTGAGGTATCTAGAATAATCTGAATTATTCATATTAAGGTCTACAAAGGCCTAAGAATGTTCCTCTGGTAAACTTAAGTTACAGAGAATAACATATGCTAAAAACTAGGCTGAGTTTAATCTTAATAAAATCTTGGTTACCTCCTTAATGTCCTTATTAATAGAAATAGGAACCTCCAGTTATCAGCTACTGATGGCATTAATTTAAGCAGTTAATTAATAAAGGCAGCCCATTAAGTCTAATAGCATGTGGTCAAACAACAATTACAAAAATCAGAAGGACACCACAAACCTCTTTCTTAATAAACGGTGAATTGAAAACACAATCAAGCATTTCCGCTTTATTAAACTGTTCTATAAACATTCTGCTGCTGTGGTTTACCCTGGACTAATGAGGCATTCGGATGGATTTCTAGTGTTACAGAGAAAGATGCAAAACTGAGTCATTAACACAGCATTCCCTTGTGAGAAAAGACAAACCGGGATGATTAAAGCAACGCGGGAAGGACTGAAAACCCTGAAATTGGACTTAATTTTTTGCCCTTTTATCTGCTTGCAAGGTTCATGTAATTCTTTACATGTGTTCATGCATTTTTAAAATATTCCATGATGATTTTTTTTCTCCAAAATGCCAATGACTGAAACCAAGGAAACACATGATAGCTAACTATTATAGGCAGAATACAATTGAAAAGAAAAAAAAAAAAAGGAAAAACTTCAAGCTTTCAAGACAGAGTGGTATTTTCTTTAAAATACTTGTAGCCTTTTTAAAAAAAAAAAGCTGGATCTTCTTTCTTTGGTGACAATTGACATGAGAACTAGGCTCATCTCTAAGGACCATCTCAGATCATCAAAATTTCTTAACAGAAAGAGTACAGACTTGGTGTTAAAATAGCAGAATTTGGGGGCAAGTCATTAAGACTCTTAGAGTCCCAAGCATTATACAGATGATTGATGGTTTAGCAAAAAAGACTAAAACGTAAGTAAATAATGCAAGAAATGCGCTAACAAGAACAAGAGTAGGCCAGAGTGAAGGAAGACTTCAATAAGAAGAGGCACTGGATTTAGTACAAAACAGGAATAAACAGAGCACCTGATGGCCTGATGGGACCGTTATGAGGCTTAAGTGATGACACAGATGAAAGCCCTTGGCCCAGCCAGCAGTAAATACTTCCGAAATTTCACTCCTGATTCAGAGTTCTCTCAACTCACCGAGCATATGAATACTCAAGGCTGGCTTGATCAATCCGGTTCCTGAGGATCCCAATGTCAGCTGACACCATGTCATCTAAAGCCTGTAACTCCTTTTGGATCCGCTTTAGTTTCAGGGTCTCTGCTTGAGTTCTTTTAGATCTAGAAAAATGAATAGAAAAATAAAAACATTTTAAAATCACGTATCCATACGCAAGAGAAGTGAAAAAAGCAACCAACTATATATATGATACTATATATACGATAGGATTATAATGTATAATTTTTAAAAATCAGAAAAAAACCACAAATCAAAATATAATAAACACTGGTAAAATTTTGGTATATCTCTAAGACTGCATTTGTGCTATTTTCCCTTATTCTAAGCTTTCTATTAGTATATAACATTTTCATACACAAAGAGTAAGATTTTTCAAAATACCAACAGTTCACTTATAGTTCTATATTCATTCCACGAGGATGAGAATAAGCACTAAAAGAACGTTATCTATATTCTCTTTACACAGAACATCTAAAAAAACTTTCCAAATTTCTAGCCTTAAATTCTTGCTCAGGCCACTTTCATCTGTCCGACACTTAGTGGACAGAAAGAATGGACCCTTACGTTAAACACCATTTCTTCATGTCTATTCGGTCTGAACCTTCCTAGGACTCATTCCCCCAAACTTTTATTGCTTTGATTCCTGTGTTTTAGGCAAGACTACAGCTTAAAAGCACATCTAAGCTCAGTCCTCTCAGCACCCCAAACACAGTACACACTGAAGAACAGAATACACAGATACAAAAGCCTTTAATCTGATTTCACTCACTTCAGAATTTCACACCCATTCTCACAGGAGAATAAAACTCCCACAGAAAACCACTATCTTAAAACTTATATTCTCCTGATTTTTACTCCATTATGCATTTCCCCTTGTTTTCTGCCCACAGAATTAACAGTATGATTCTTTTACTTCAAGGACTTCACTGGTGCATTTATCACTAATCTAACCATGGTGTGTTTTCTCACATTTCAGCCTGTATCACTATTTCGTCTTAAACCAAAAGCACATCAAGAACAAGTGCTGAGCCTATGAATCCTTTTATAAAATCCCTAGTGAACAGCCTCTCCAACCACTTCTAAACTGAAGACTACTGAAGTGATTTTCAAAAATCACTTTTCACTTTGAATAATCATGGTTTTTTCTTGAAACCTAAGTTCAGTAAGTTGCACATTTCCTGTTTCATGCAAATCAAGTGGGACCAGCTGGAGGGGGGAGAAATCATTTTCAAATACATATATCCTTTTGACAGATAAAATTCTCCATTACTCTTCTACCTACCTGCCTTTCTCTCTATCCTTGTCCCTTCCCCTCCCCGATACACACGGCAGTTTCAATACATAATAGTTTTGCCAGGCTTTTCTGGAGATCTAAGAAGAAAATGCCAAGAAAACTTGCTTGCATTTAATTCTCACTATTCTCAATCATTGCTTCACTGACTAAGTTTGGGTGGGTTCCCAAGGCGATAGCACACTGGAAAGCACAAACTAAAAGGGCAGAAAGAGTGGGTGAGGGGTGGAAAGTGGCTCAAACGGGAACATTGCTGCTGGAGGCCATCATGATGCAGTGAAGGAAAAGGAACTGCTGACAAACCGACACCAGGAGGGACAGAAAAATCGAATCGCACACAGTATGGCAGAGTACTCATAATGGTGACCCCGAGTCATCGATGAAAGGTTAAATTATACCGTGTATCAGTGGGGGCAGGGTAAATTCTTTAAGAAAAATGTCCACAGAAAACACAATTAAAACTTCTGGAGTGGAAGTCATTTATGTGGAATAGTCTTATTCTTCTACATGTCACAGGATTAAGGCCTCCCCATGTCAAAATCAAAACCTGCATTTGTTGCTAATGCACTTACACTGATGGCTATTCACTGCTCCCTTAGAATGTAATTTATTTATACCAAATAAATTTGGCATAATCTATGCTTACAAAGTCCTCCTTAATGAATTAACACTGGAATTTCTGTATCATTTATAAAGGAGAATTATTTTAGTGAGCCTTAAAAGTAATGCTGTAGAGGGGCACCTGGCTGGCTCAGTCGGTAGAGCATGTGACTCCCGACCTCCGGGTTGTGAGCTCAAGTACCACACTGGGCGTAGAACGTACTTTAAAAAATTTTTTTAAAAGAATGTTGTAGAGAAAATATCAACTTATCAGAACAGACAAGGGAAAATAAACATAAAACATGACAGAACTGACTGCAGGTTACAAACAACCTCTCCTAGTTCAGATGCCTCACCTTTCTGCAATAGCTTTAGCCAAAAGAGCTTTCTTACGTTTATTTTTCTCTTCCATAAGCCGTTGTTCTTCTTGGAGGACTTCCCAACGAGATTTTTCTTGCCTAGGGAGCGGAGTATAAAAATGAGTTTCAGAAACCCCATGCCACACCTTACCAGTCTCAGGCCTCTATGCATAAAATTTAATCAACCACATTATGTATATTTTCCTTCAAAAGCCCTCTTAAAAGGAACCCATCTGCAGCCCATTATTTTGTTCTAATAGGAACAAAGATTATCATTTGAAGTCAAGAAGTCTTACATAAATTGGCCCTTTGAAATCCATTATATGTATATAATCTAGGAAGCCACAAACTGGAAGCCAGAGTACTGTGGCATTTATTAGGAGTACAAAGAAAGTTGTGTAAGTTAATTATGTATTATATGCAAAACGGAGAACAAAATTAATTGGCATGTAGCTAATGTCGTATCTTTTAGAGTTTTCTATAATGAAAGTCTCTACCATTTAACACCCTTAAGACAATAACCAATGTTTATTTCATTTTTTTTTTCAATTTGCTCACTTCTTTCCATTCTGAGACATTTTTAAAGAGAGTGAAACACTATGAGCTAAGACTTGAATACTGGACTCCACAATCTGTCCAATTCTGAAAGAAGTATATTAAAATTTCCCAGAAATTTAAGAACTTGATGTCAACTCAAAGTAACGACAAAGCTATTTATTCCTATTATTGTCATTTCTTATGGCCACTGTGTCAAAAATCTCTATTCTCAGACCTACTAACCACTTCCAAATTTATCATTTTCTTTCCCTTCCTAGAGTCTCCATCTTGGTACAGGCACTGGTCCTCTCTCATTTTGACTACTGCAGTAGTCCAGCCCAGCCAGCACCCTCCCCCAAACGGGCTGCAATCCTGACATGTGGGTTTTCTCTAACCATTGTTTTGGTAAGGGCATCTCTCCTCCAGAGGCCTGGGTGATATTCTACTGCATGGGGGAACTCGCTAGGTAGGAATTCTCAGCTTCCACATCCTTCTTCATTTCCCTAATTCTCTACTACTCTCTGGCTTAGCTCTTGCCTCTTCCAGAGAAGGGAGATGTCATCTCTGAGCATTCTCTAGGATACAGCTTTCCTTTCCCCTTCTTGCAACCTCCAATTTCTCCTTTTCAATGACAGTTCCTGAGATTACATGTCTATGAAAATTTTCCCAAGTATCTAAAAAAAAAATTATTTTCCCAACAACGTTCAATCTAAATTATCCAACTCAATTTAAACCCACCCTCCCCTACTTATCTCAGGCCTTTGCTGGTAAACTACACTTAAAGATATTTAAATACATGCACTTGTTTGGGGCACCTGGGTGGCTCAGTCAGTTAAGCGTCTGACTTAGGCTCAGGTCATGATCTCACAGCTTGTGGTTTCGAGCCCCAAGTCAGGCTCTGTGCTGACAGCTCAGAGCCTGAGCCTGCTTCGGATTCTGTGTCTCCCTCTCTCTCTGCCTCTCCCCTGCTCACACTATCTCTCTCTCTCTCAAAAAATAAATAAACATTAAAAAAATTTTTTAAAAATGCACTTGTTCAATGTTGCTCTCATAATTTACATGGCTTTAGATCTCCTGTAAAAATGACTTCTTGGTTGTAAACCCCTGGTGGGCCAGGAAACACTTTAAACTCATAGTACAGAACCTGGATCAGAGAAATCGTAAGTTACATCGAAATAGAAAGACTCAGAAAATGCAAAACAGAAACAAATGGCAACCTGATAAATCAGGAGGAAACAAATACGAGTGGATATCAAAACAAAAGGTATAGGATAAAAATTCTGAGAAGAATTCATAAGTCCTACATAGAACAGCAATTTCCACAAAACTGTTTCTAAATTCTGGAGGTGGTTTCTAATATAAACACATTAAATAAAGAATAAAAAGAAATCTAATGATGTAGCTGAATTGTTTTATCAGTCCTCTCAGTTTCCTACACACTCTTCTTTGACCATCCCTTCCTATCTTTTCATAAACAACCTTTTCCAGGCCAGTGGAGATGGAGTGAAGCTGAAGAAGGGGTTCGATCTGGGATGAGGGGGAGCACTATGCATGTAAGAACTGCTTCTAGTGAGGGTCAAGGGCAGACACTTTGGATCCAGAAAGATTTGTATGTGAACCTCAACTCTGCCATTTATTAAGCTATGTATTTGCTTTGGGAATAAAGCATCTTTTCTGAGTCCAAGAAATCTCATCTGTCAAGTGAAAATAATGAACGTGTATTATAAGGCTGCTATGAAGACTACATGGCATAAAACATATAAAATGCCCAACACTGACTGGCTTACAACATATTTAGGTGGTAGCTATTCTTCAATAGTTTATTCATGATGTTTCTAGGTTAGAATATGAAAGAGAAAATGTTAAAACTGTATTTCTTCAAAGCCCAGTGGAGGGAAAAAAAAAGGTAAAATGGAAAAAGGTCTCAGGGATATATAGACTTACTAACAATTCCACTTTCTTTTTTTCCATTTTGCAATCTGGCTTTGGAGGTAGGACCTCAGTGTTTTTGTGACTATCATGGGAATTCTCAAGTCCCAGTTCCCTTGGTTGACCTTCAATCCCCTGTGGTTTTCCATCACCAACAGGAGAAGTGAGTGTAAGAGGATTAGGAGGAACGGGGGAAGAAGAGTGTGGTTTTCGAGTATTAAATCTTGGTTTGGGTGCAGAAAGCAGCTGCTCTGGAGGTACTGAGCTTGATCCATCTTGAAGTCCAAGTTTTTGGCTTTGCTCTTGAAGGGCTTTTTCTCGCTGAAGTTGTTGTCGACTTTTCTTCACAGGGAGATGCCGCTGTGGTTCAAATGGATCTATGTGAAAAAGAGGAGAATTCCTTTGTGTGAGCAACAAATAATTAGAATTTCTCTAAGAAAATAAAGCATTAACATTAATAATAATTCCACAGGGTTTCTCCCCCTTCTCTACCATTAAAACCCAGGGAAAAACAGCCATCTTCCTGTAGTATTTTTGACAGTTCTTCTATAATCATACTCTTAATATTTAACAAAAACTATCTCAACTCAAAACTGAGCTTAAAAGAAGTCCATTTGTCTGTTGAGTTAAGCCTCGGAATAAAAAGCAAGGTTTCTTTTTCAACTTGAATTGATAACTTACTAAGCAATTAATCTGACCAAGCAAAGTAGACAAATGAATTCTCTAATAGGTCTTAAATTTGACTTATGATTCTATTTGCTCTCCTGAAATAAAATGGTGGTTGCGGTTACAAATGGGCTGCACTCTTCTTAAATAACAGATCTTAAGCCAGTTTGATACATAGGTACATGTTATACATAAAGTATAACTGAATGAAGTCTCTTATTTCTAAGAATGCTAGTTAACCCTCAGATGTTAGCTTTCATCTTCCAGAGCAGTGCAAGGTTGTTTCCCCAAAGTTAGCTAGCCATGAGTCAATGTATACAAGCTAGTTTTTTTTTAATTTTTTTTTTTTTCAACGTTTTTTAATTTATTTTTGGGACAGAGAGAGACAGAGCATGAACGGGGGAGGGGCAGAGAGAGAGGGAGACACAGAATCGGAAACAGGCTCCAGGCTCTGAGCCATCAGCCCAGAGCCTGACGCGGGGCTCGAACTCACGGACCGCGAGATCGTGACCTGGCTGAAGTCGGACGCTTAACCGACTGCGCCACCCAGGCGCCCCTATACAAGCTAGTTTTAACAGCAGTCTGAACAAACCAATAGAGGAAGAGAAAACAGGGAGAATTTTTTTTTACAAAAGCACTATAAAATAAATAATACCCCTATTATACTTCTTGGTTTGTCCAACCAGTGTTAACCTTGTAAGGCAGAGTACTGGAGAATTTGACTCACATTCATACTATATTTAATAAGAACTGTAAATGGTATTGTTTATAAAATGCCTGGGAAGTGAAATTGTGGTAAGTTCTTATTAATTAACTCAAATAGGGCTTTTAAAATTCTGCGTATTGACCCATGAAGCAACACAAGCCTATTATTTAAATCTCCCAAAGGAGAATTAAAAGCTCTGGAGTCATAGTTCTGGCACAGCTTTTGTTCAGCTCAATAATCGTAGACAAGTCAATTAATTATTCCATAACCCAGTTTTTCCAACTGTCAAATGGGTTGAAAATTTACCTGCTCTACTTAACTCATGAAGTTGCTGTAAGGATTAAATGAGACAGGTAAAATATTTTAAAACATAGATGTGCCATCGCAAGTAAAATGTTATTATTGTTGACTTTAGCCAGGAACACAAAGTAACCTCCTCTATCTTGAGACAGGAACTTATTCTTGACTACTGATCTTTATGTACACCAAAAGAAAAATGCCATTGAGCTTACTTCCTGGTTACACTCACTAGTTGAATTATTCTTTTGCTTTTCACAGAAACTGCACAGGAGATTAAAAATGCTACAATAAAATAATAAACAAAACAGTAAACAAATCAGGCCTGAAACAATAAACAGAAAAACTCCTGGAACTAATAAGCCATTATAGCAAGGTTGCAGAATTCAAGATTAATATACAAAAGTCAACTGTTTTCCTATGTACCAGTAATGAACAAGTGGAGTTTATTTATTTATTTATTTATTTATTTATTTATTTTTATTTTTGGGACAGAGAGAGACAGAGCATGAACGGGGGAGGGGCAGAGAGAGAGGGAGACACAGAATCAGAAACAGGCTCCAGGCTCCGAGCCATCGGCCCAGAGCCTGACGCGGGGCTCGAACTCACGGACCGTGAGATCGTGACCTGGCTGAAGTCGGACGCTTAACCGACTGCGCCACCCAGGCGCCCCAACAAGTGGAGTTTAAAATTAAAAACATGATACTATTTGCATTAGCACTAAAAAAAAAAAAAAAAAAAGGTAATACTTAGGAATGAATCTAAGAAAAGAAAGTACAAGATCTGTGAAGAAAACCACAAACTCTGATAATGAAATCAAAGAAATAAATGGAGAGATATTCTATATTCATGAAAAGAAGATTCAATCCTGTCTTATTTTGCAAATACTGACACAATGATCCTAAAGTTTATATGGAGAGGCCAAAGACTCAGAATAGCTAACACAATATTAAAGAACAAAACTGGAGAACTGGCATTACTTGGCTTCAAGACTTACTATAAAACTACAGTAATCAAGACCGTGGGCATTCGTGAAAGAATAGACAAATAGACCAATGGAACAGAATAGAGACCACAGGAATATTATAAAGCTTTAAAATAGTGTGGTATTGGTGCATAATAGACAAACTGACCAACGGAATAGAACAAAAGAACACAGAAACAGGTTCATACGTGTATGAAGCACTGGTATATGACTAAGATAGCATGGCCTATCAACAGCAAAAGGTGGAATTATTCAATAAATCGACTTGAAAAAAAAAAACCCAGCTATATGGAAAAGGTAAAATCAGATCCATACTTCACACCATATAAAAACAAACAAAACATTCTCCAAATGGATTAAGGATTCAAATGTCAAACCAACATTTTAAAACTCTTATTAGAAACACATTGCTTTATACAGTGTTTTGAATCTATATAGCTTATAACAAAAATGATTCTTAAAGATGCTTAATTGAATATAAGGACTAACATCTTATGGAAGGGTACTACTACCTCATGGTAGGGTACTAAGTGAAGACACAGAAAATGTGTACAAATTTGACCATATTAAAATTAAATACTTTGTTCATCAAAAGATTAACGTTAAAAGACAAGTTACAAGCTGGGAGAAGATATTTATCGGAGACCATATTCATAATATACCTGGAAAAGAACTAGTATCAAGAATAAAGAAAGAATTCAAGAATATTTTCTTTAGACATTGACAGCATTGTAGTTGCACTGTTTTTCTATTTCCAATTTTTGTATTATGAAATAAATTTATTTTTTATTATAAGTCACACATCAAATACATGTATTTGCTATAGACACACATCCAACCTGTATGGATTATTAAAAAAAACAGTCACATTTAAAAAAATAAAACATGGCTAGAGTAGACACAACTGCTATTTAAAGATAGGCATGTTATCCTCTCTTTTGGAACACTCAAGATAATTGTATTTATTGCCCTCCAAATCATATTACTTGCTTTTATTAAATGAAAGTATGAATGACATCTATCATTGACTGATGGAAGCATTTAATTGCCAATGCTCGAGTCTCAACTTTTTTCTCCTCGTGCCATGGTGAACTCCCATATGACAACATGAAAACACAATGACGAGTGACTATGTGGAAGAGTCACCTGCCAGTCTATGTTAGACATGAAGCTATAAAGAAAAATAAATCTTTATTATTTTAAATAATTGATATCTTAGGGCTATTTGTTAACTGTAGCATAACTTGTCTCAACTTGATTTCATTGTTACCAATACTTTTAAAATTTCCTACGTATTTGCCCCTTCCTGATCATATTCCCCCTTTCTAGTACTGGGTATTTTGATTTCCTATATTCCCAGAAGAATATACCTGCTTTGTATGATTGTGACCTTCTACAAATGATATCAGGTTGTATGTATTTTTGTAACTTGTTCTTCTCATGCATTATATTTATGAAATTTATACATGTTAATGTATGTGGGTATAGTTCATATATTCCCACTAGCTCTATACTGGCCCACTGAATGGCTGTATCACAATTTATCCACTTAAAAAAAATTTTTTTTAATGTGTATTTATTTTTGAGAGAAAGAGAGACAGAGCATGAACAGGGGAGGAGCAGAGAGAGAGGGAGACACAGAATCCCAAGTAGTCTCCAGGCTCCGAGCTGTCAGCACAGAGCCCCACAGGGGCTTGAACTCACAAACCGTGAGATCATGACCTGAGCCAAAGTTGGACACTTAACCAACTGGGCCACCCAGGCACCCTTATTTATCCACTTTTATTAATGAACACTTGGTTTGTTCCCAGCTTTTCAGTATTATAAATAAGAATGCAAAGAACATTCTTGATTTTTCCCAATGTGCACATGGGGTTTCTCTAGAGTACGGTCATCCTTATTTTTGCTGGCAACCAACTCTACCTTCATGGATTAATTCTATTTTTAAGGTTGGAGAACAGCTGGAAGGAGTCTTAAAAATGAAAAATCCAACTCCTCTACTTTCACACATGAGAAATCCAAGGCAAAAAAGATTTAGAGGCAGAGCTAGGAGATCTATATGCCCGTCACTGTGTCTGGTGATGAGAGTACAAAGATGCTAACATGTGTTCTCTTACTCATGGCGGTCATAGACTAGGGGTTGGTGTCTATGCTTTAACATCTCACTACGAAATTATAGGCCTTGAAGCTAAGGTCTTTCCAGCCCCTCTCTCTCCCAAATTGTAAAGATATCTAGAAATGTACTTCCACAAAATGAATCTATCGTTACAATTTAGTCTATATTAAGTCTTCTTTCCCTTGGCAAACTCACCTCTACTAACACATAACGTCTGTGAAATGTTCCCAAGCTCCGCCCAACCCCCAGCAGAGTCAAGTTCCTGCTAGCTCTGTTGACGAGCTCTTGTAAACTATCTATTATCACGTTATATTATAGCTTGTCTCCTCAGTAGACTATCACTTCTCTGAATACAAGGATGATGCCTTGTTCATCTTAGTATGTAGATGTACTTACATAGTACGTACCATGTATGTACCATGTATGTAGCTTTAGCGTGTAAAATACAGAAGCTGATACCCCTAACTTTGGGTCAGACCTGAAACAGGAATACTTGTACTCTGTACATACGAATATGGGAATGGATGTTCAAAACACAGAGCAAAAAACTGAGATTAAGCTTGATAGTTAATTACACACCGCAGTATAACTTTTATGATATGGTTTTTAGAGGCCTCTGGACCAGTCAAAACTTCCTCCATCTGTATAATCTACATTGGTCCTGTATTCCTTCTTTACTTCCTTTTCCACTTGTCAGCCTTATTTTTACATCTACGCTAAAGATGCAGACTTACCTGAACAACATCCAATTGGATCACAAACTCTAACAAAAAGCATGCCAGGGCTTACTGAATTTTCTTCCAAAGTATATACATTATGGTACTAAGAGGGATGTAAACTCACAGAAGGAGTGTGCAGTACCAGGATCACCATACAGAATTTCATGACATTACATTCATAGTTTATATCACCAAGGGTTTCTCACCAAATAACAGTAAACTTCATTCCTTCATTAAAAGAAAACAAAATAGTACAAGTCCGTCCAATAATTACCCTACAAAGCCAGCGGGGGAGGCACATTGTAGCTTACAACAGTCAACAGGTATAATTTCACATCTAACCTTTCAGAAAGTCTTGGTTTTCTGACTCTCAAGAGTTACAATTTCAAAAGTCATCTGGCAACCAGAAGTGCATGCAAGACTCCAGATGTATTAAGAAAAGCATCGTCGTTTTGCGTTTATTCAGATCCCTGTACTCCCTTGCTCCCAACCATTGTCAAGTTACATACATACATTCATCACAATTCGAATCTGGTGTGTGCCCCTCCCCCTTCTTTTACCCCAACCCCAACCCTCCAGCCGTGGACTTAAGGCAGCAATCTTCCCACAAGAGACGCCGAGGCAGTAGGCTCACTTCCTCTCCCAAGTCCCGTCCCTTTCACGGGAAAAGTCAAATTCCTGAAGTGGATTCCGGAACTTTCTTACCTGAAAGATCCCAGTCCCCTGGACCCGCCCCTCCCGCTGTGGCTCCCAAAGCTCCCACCTCTGGAACCCCTCGATGCCCTCGTCCCGTTAGAGCTCCCTCCCCAAACACCAACACTTTACCCTCTTTCCCGCCCCCTACCCCCTCAAAAGCTGCAGCCCCGCCCCTTCCCCTCTAGAGACGCAAGGATGAAACCTCTGCAGGCACGTCCCGTTACCTTTAGTTTGCTTCAGTCGCCTCAGCTCCTCCTCAGAGAAGCCGGCCCAACCCCGCGCCATCCGCCTCGGCTGCCAGCGCCCCCAGAACGCCCACACCTCAGAGCCCCGACTGCCAACACGACTACCCAGTCACATCCGGGTTCTTCCCGGCCGCGGCGACCGACCAATCAGCGCGTCGAGCTCTGGCTACAAGGCCCCCGTCGCTTGCTGCGGGGGTCCTGCTCCCTTGGAGCTGCCTCCGGCGATGCCGGACAGCCGGCCTAGGGAAAGCTCGGCCGCTCCGACATTCCTGTCTTCCGAGCCGAGTCTGCTCTCTCTCCCTGTCTCCTGCTCTCGTTGGGTTAATCGCTTCAAGAGATAAGGGAGGGACTGGCGACGCGGATGAGGGTGGAGATAAACAGGCAGTTAGGAAGTGGCTACAAGTCGGCGGCGGAAAAGGGCGGACGCACCTGCCTCCGGGGTCCTCGGGGAAGTCACGGGGGCGGTATCCCTTACCCGCTAGGTCTGGCCGGTTACGAGTCGGGGCTCCTGGGGCGGGGGGGGGAATCTTTTCAAAACTGCGCCGGAATTGTCATGCGAACTGACCCCAGAGAATGTTCGGATTTAGGCTTCTAATTGTGAAGAAACATTTCAGAGGGCCGGGATATAACAATGGGGAGGGAGCAGACATGTTCAGCAGGGTTTCTCTGCATAGCTGTCTCCCAATTAACTATTGATTGTGGGCTGTTTCCATGTGTTGTGAATGGTTCTCGAAGACCTGTAGCCTATCTAAGGAATGCTTAAGTCTTTCCCCTTAAAAATGATTCCTTATCAGTTTTAAGTTCAGAGGAGACCATGGTAAAACAGTATCGGCGCTGGGGTATGGAGAAATACTAGGCTTTTCTCGCTTGGAGTCCTGATTTCAGTGTTCTGGTTCTATCCTGAGCACTTCTCTGGGCTTCTGTTTTCTCATTTTAAGCAAGATTTCAAACGCCAAGATTCAAGCGTTGTCAGAATACATAGAAATGGGACGATTTAAAAGGGATCAGTTACTACATTTTTCATGTTTCTCATCACTAAAAATGCGTTTAAAAAAAAAAAAAGCATTATTTTGGCTTATATTGCAAGATCCCGAGTGTGATTTTGGTTTTAGTGTGCCAATATTTTTAAGCAAACTAAAATGAAGTAGACAAAATAAAATACCGTACCAAGAAAAGAGTTGGAGTCGGTATTTCAGGTTTAGATAGGTAGTTAGAAAGTGAAGGATATTTGGAATTCCTCTCGTAACCTTTGAACTTTTAAACTTAAAAATGATTTCTGAAATTTAAGAGTGCACAAACTCTTCATTTTAAATGTGAACTCATTTTTCTTCACATTTAAAAATTAAAGTGCCATTCAAAAGGATTGGCGAGAAAGATCATCAAGTTTTGGAACATAGACTACATACTTGTGGGGATCAGTAGCAATGGTTATTCAGTTTCCCATTTACAAGCATCAGCCATGTAGTTTCATCTAATAAAAACAAAGCACCTTGTAGGCCCCTGTTAGCTTTTATATACAAACTTTTTTTCTTTTTTTTTAGCTGAGGGTGAATTTCCAGAATTCTCAATAACGTTAATAGAGGTGGAAATTATGGCACTTCAAGAGGTTTGTGTCAGCCCTGAATAAGAACCAAAATGAGAGTGAGATTATAGTAAAAAATAACATCTCTGGGGGCGCCTGGGTGGCGCAGTCGGTTAAGCGTCCGACTTCAGCCAGGTCACGATCTCATGGTCCGTGAGTTCGAGCCCCGCGTCAGGCTCTGGGCCGATGGCTCGGAGCCTGGAGCCTGTTTCCAATTCTGTGTCTCCCTCTCTCTCTGCCCCTCCCCCGTTCATGCTCTGTCTCTCTCTGTCCCAAAAATAAATAAAAAACGTTGAAAAAAAAAATTAAAAAAAAATAAAAAAATTAAAAAAAAAAAAAAATAACATCTCTGTAAAATTACAGTTTCCAGTTTACAAGGTTCTAACTCTTGTTTGTTGTTTCTCTTGGCTTTCCCTCATGGTGACTGTTTTCTTCAAATGTTATGTAAATTGGGAGCTTAGCCTCAAAGAAGTTTTTTGTTTTATGAAAGTCCTCTGTATCTTGGATTGAGAGACTGTTTTTGCAGATTGATTTTGCTGGGTGCTAGAACTTTCAGTTGCTTTAAGTCAAATTTAAAGTAATTTTTTCAACTTGTGATATAAATTTGGATCTTTTCCCCTGTGTATGATCCAGGGGTCAGGTATCAGTTTTTTGTAGGTGCCCTTAAAATATACATGTATATATTTCTTCTGTATAGTAACTACATATATAGTTAAGAGCAGGCTTCCTACTGCTTTTGTAGAGCAGTGGGCTGAGTTTTTTTAATCCTTTGTTTTCACATGGATCATCCTTTCCAGGCTCTGAACCCTTATTTCAGTGATCTTGCCTTCAAATGTGTATAGGAATCCCAACACCCAGCACTTATACTCAGGTAGAGTCCCCCTGGGGTTTGCTTTCTACATCTTTTTTTCTTTCTTTTAAGTTCTAGGATATATATACATATATGTATATGTATATATATATGTGTGTGTATATATATATATACATGTATGTATATGTATATATGTGTATACATATACGTACATGTATATATATATATACACACACATATATATATATATATTTTTTTAAATAAAAACATGCTATATGTTACTCACTGGTTTTATTTGTTTATGGCCAGAGGAAGCCATCTGTGATAACCTAGACCACTATATTCCCTCCAATTGATTCTCTAGCAGAGCAACTAGAGAGGATATTTTAAAAAATGAAAATCTAATGTGTGTGCCTGGTTAAAACTATAAAATGGCTTCTTGTTGCGCTTTGAATAAAATACCAGTTCTTACATAGACCTGCACAATCTGACACCTGTCTACCTCTCCTAAGTGACCATTAGGCTTATCTTTCCCTTTACTCCACAGTCCCTATACTCCCGCCAAATTGACTTTCTTTAGAGGTTTGGAGTATGCCAGGCTCTCCCCAAACCCCTACTGTCCTACCCAGGGCCTTCCCAAAGGCTGTTCTATTTGGCCATAATAATCTTTCCCTTGTCTGGCTGATTCTTCCTGCCTCAGGTTTTGACTTGAATGTCCACTTAGACTTTCAGTGACATTCCTATTCCCGTGGTCTTTTACTTTAATAGCACTAATTACGACTCTTAAGTAATTTGCATTTGTTTGTTTACTTGTTTATTCTCTATTTCCCTCTGTTAGGTAACAGCTCCATAAGATCAGAGGATGCATCTTCTATTCACCAAGTGTGTTACAGAATGTTTGATGCCTACTGAGCCTTCAGATAAATGCTGAAAGACTAAACCTTTCCAAGTTAAGTATTGAGATTAAACATCCCCACATTTCCTGTATTCTGAGATTCCTTTCTAGTATGAATTTCTGTGATGGTGAATAACATTAACCCCGTTTATTACTTATTGCTTAGTTGCACCCATGGACTCCTTGGTTAGTAAATAAAAAACTAAAATTAGGTTGAGAAGAATCAATATGCCCTTTTATTTTTTAATAAAGCCTTAAAATAGTATTTCAACAGTATTCTGCAGTTTTCAGTAAATGGATCTTGCACATCTTCTGTCAAATTTATCCCCAAGTAGTTAATAGCATGCTCTTTGTAAATAGCACTTTTAAATCAATATCCAATTTTGTGTGCGTGTGTGTCTACTATATAGAAACAAGGTTGGTTTATGTTTGTTGATCAATCATGAGAAACACACTTATTAGTTACAGCAGAATTTTTTAAGGTAGATTTCTTTGGATTTTCTACATGGATGATCATGTCTGCAAATCACAATTTTATTTCTTTCTTTCCAATCTGCATGCCATTTATTTATTTTCTTGTCATATTGCACTGGCCAAGACCCATCAGTATAATGTTGGATAGAAGAAATGAGATCGGATACCCTGTTTTGTTTCTGATCTTAGGGGAAAAGCATAAAGTTTTTCACTAAATATTGTGTTACCTTTAGGTTTTTTGCTAGATGCCTTTTATCATGCTGATGAAATTCCTTTCTAGTCCTAGTTTGCTGAAGCCTTTTATCAGAATTCAGTAATGGTTTTTCTTGCATGCTTTTTCTGGGTCTGTTGAAGTGATAATAGGATTTTTCGTTTTTTGGGTCTGTTGAAGTGATAATAGGATTTTTCGTTTTTAGATTGTTAGTATGGTGAGTTGCATTGATTGGCCTGTGTTACACAGGCCTGTTGCATCCTGGGATAAACTTTACTTGGACATAATATATTATGCTGTTTGTATATTTTTGGACTTGATTGGCTAAAATTTTGTTTAGAAGTTTTGCATATGTTCATGAAGGATACTAGTGTATAATTGTTTTGTGTGGTATCTGCCTTGTTTAGGGATCAGGTTAATGCTGGTCTCACCAAATGAGAAATACTTTTTCTTTTTAATTTTCTGGAAGACTTACATTACTTTGATATAAATTCTACTTTGTAGAACTTACCAGTGAAGCCATCTGAAATTTCCACGTGTGAGGTAAGCACAAATTGAATTTCTTTGATTGATGTAGGGGCTGTTCAGATTATTTATTCTTGAGTGACTTTTCATAGTTTTTCTTTCAAGATATTTGTTTCTTCTATGTTATTGACTGTATTGGCATAAAATTGTTCATAATATTTTCTTATTGTGCAGTAAAGAGTTCATTTAGAGGGTTTGTGATGCTCAAGCCCTGCACATTCCAAACAGAGGACTGGCCATTGACTGGCTCCTTGGAGAAAACCTCTAAACCCTTGGAATATCCTGTGTGATAAAATTGTCTCTAAATACCTAGGGCCTTTGTGCTCATCATGTGGCTTTTGCTAACAATATGATTTATGGTGAATGGCCTGTTTTTGTTTACCCGAATTCCTAGCCCATGCTTTATCAGTTTGATCTCTGGAGCAACTGGAGACTGGGTAGCTAAGGCCAGTCATGTGGATGTTCCATGCCTGCATGACTGATCCAATAAGAACCCTAGACAACAAGTTTTAGATGAGGTTCCCTAGTTGGCAGTACTTTGTATGTGTTGTCATAGGTAGTTGCTGGGAGAGTTAAGTGCGGTCCTTACAACTACACAGGGAGAGGACACTGGAAATTTATACCTGATTTTTTCTGGACTCTTCACTAGGTGCATTTTGCCTTTACTGATGTTAATCTGTATTTGTTCACTGTAATAAACTGTAATTGTGAGTATAACAGTTTTTCTGAGTGCTTTGACTTTTTCTAGTGCTAATTATCAAAACTAAGTGTGGTGTGGGGACCCCTAATATCTATTATCCTTTTAATGACTAGGTAGTGATCACTTCTCTAATTCCTAATATTGGTAGTTTGCATCTTGTCTCTCTCTTTTTTTTTTTTTTTAATCACTTTCCTTAGAGGTTTATCAATTCTATTTTTTTAATTTTTTAAAATATTTATTTTTGAGAGAGAGAGAGAGAGAGAGAGAATAAGCAGGGGAGGGGCAGAGAGAGAGGGAGACACAGAATCAAAGCAGACTCCAGGCTCTGAGCTGTCAGCACAGAGCCCAGTGAGGGGCTCGAACTCATGAACCACGAGATCATGACCTGAGCTGAAGTCGATGCTTAAGTGACTGAGCCCATCAGGTGCCCCACAGTTCTATTTTTCTTAAGCAACCAGCTTTTGGTTTTGAATTTCTCTTTATTAGTTTTCTACTTTTTTGATTTTTTCTCTAATCTTTATTATTTTATTTTTTATGCTTCCTTTGGGTTTCGTTTGCTCTTCTTTTCCTGAAGTAGAAATTGAGGTCATTGATTTAAAACCTTTCTTCTTTTCTAAATAAATGTTCAGTACTATAAATTTTCTCCTACACATTGCTTTAGCAGATTCTCATGAATTTTGATATGTTTTTCTTTTCAAAATGTTTTTTAGTTTTTCTTTTGATTTCATCTTTTAGTTACTCATTTATTCTATTATTATTTGGAATTCTTTTGTTTAGTTTCAACTATTTGGAGATTTTTAGAGACCTCTCTTATTTATTCTGTTGTTGTTGTTGTTGTTTTAATTTAAATCCAAGTTAGTTAACATATAGTGTAATAATGGTTTCAGGAGTAGATTTAGTGATTCATCACTTATATATAACAGCCAGTGCTCATCCCAACAAGTACCTTCCTTAATGCCCATCACCCATTTAATCCATCCACTCCCCCAACACCCCTCCAGCAACCCTCAGTTTGTTCTCTGTATTTAAGAGTCTCTAATGGATTATCTCTGTCTCTGTTTTTATCTTATTTTTTCTTCCCTTCCCCTATGTTCATCTGTTGTGTTTCTTAAATTCCACATATGAGCAAAATCATATATTTATCTTTCTCTGACTTATTTCACTTAGCACAATACATTTTAGTTCCATCCACATTGTTGCAAATAGCAAGATTTCATTCTTTTTGATCACTGAGTAATATTCCATTGTATATATATATACCACATCTTCTTTATCTGTTTATCAGTCGATGGACATTTGGGCTTTTTCCATATTTTGGCTATTGTCGATATTGCTGCCATAAACATTGGGGTGCATTTACCCCTTCGAATAAGCATATTTGTGTCCTTTGGATAAATACCTAGTAGTAAAATTGCTAGGTTGTAGGGTAGCTCTATTTTTAATTTTTTGAGGAAACTCTGTACTGTTTTCCACAGTGGCTGTACCAGTTTGCATTCCCACTAGCATTGCAAAAGTGTTCCCTTTTCTCTGCATCCTTGCCACCATCTATTGTTGTCTGAGTTGTTAATTTTAGCCATTATGACAGGTGTAAGGTGGTATCTCATTGTGGGTTTGATTTGATGATGAATGATATTGAACATCTTTTTGTGTGTATGTTAGCCATCTGGGTGTCTTTTTTGGAAAAGTGTCTGTTCATGTCTTTTGCCCATTTCTTCACTGGATTATTTTGCGGGGGGGGGGCGGTGTTGAGTTTGATAAGTTCTTTATAGGTTTTGGATACTAACCCTTTATCTGATACGTCATTTGCAAATATCTTCTCCTATCCATTGCCTTTAAGTTTTGGTGACTGTTTGCTGTGTAGAAGGTTTTTTTTTTTTTAATTCTATTGTGGTCAGAGAAGTAGTTTGTGTAGTTTGAATCCTTTTATACTTAATGAGACTTGTTTATGGCCCAGAATGTAGTCTCTCTTGGGAAATGTTTTGTGTGCATATGAAATGAACATGTATTTTACTCTTGTTGGATGGAGCGTTGTCAGCACCAATCAAGTCAATTTTGGTTGATTATAATTTTTATGTCTCCTATATCATTATTGTTTTTCTATTTATTCAGTTATTTATTGAGAGATGGTAATTGAAATCTACTAGAATTGTGGATTTGTCCTTTTTGCATTTCTGTGAGTTTTGTTTTATGTGCCTTGAAGCTTTGCTATTAGGTGCATAAACATTTAGGATTGTATGTCTTGTTGATTATTTGACCCACTTATTATTATAAAATCTTCCCTTCTTTTGTCTGATAATGTTAGTCTAAAATCTTAGTCTGGTATTAATTTACCACTCTAGCATTCTTTGATTAATATTAGCTTGGTTTATCTCTTTTTCCTTTTCTTATTTTTTTTTATACTATTAACCTACTTGTACCTTTATTTTACGTGGCGTCTAGTGGGTCTTGCTTTTCTATCTAATCTAACAATCTCTGCCTTTTAACTGGTGTGTTGATACATTTAATGTGATTATTATGTTTAGGTCTTACGCCTCTAAGCTGAACCTTAAACCAAAACATTCAAGTCTTTGTCTTTGTCTAGGACATTGTTGCCTTTCCCTATCATCTTTGTATTCATTTTTTTTTATAAGATTCTGTCTATTTCCTATGGTAACTTATTAGTTGTAACTCTTTGTTTTGTTATTTTAGTGGTCATTTGGCATCATAGTGTACATTTTTAATTCATCACAGTTGACATTCAGGTAATATAACACTTAACATATAGTATAAGAAAATTGTACAGTAAAACCTTGGCTTGCTAGCATAATTTGTTCCAGAAATATGCTTGTAATCCAAAAAACTTGTATATCAAAGCGAATTTCAAGAACCATTGGCTCAGTTGTGATCATGTGACATTTGGCATCACTTACTACTCCTGTTGCAAGATTTCACTCATTTATCAAGTTCAAATTTATTAGAAATGTTTGCCCTTCTTGCAGAATACTCACAGAACAAGTTACTCACAATCCAAGGTTTTACTGTATATCTTTACTTCCTTCCTGGCCTTTATGTTATTGTTTTTATACATCTTAATTTTACCTGGTATAAACCTCACAATTTATTGCTATCTTTGTTCAAACAATTATCTTTATCTTTTTTTTTTTTTTTTTTTTAGAGAGAGAGCATGCATGCATGTGCAAGCATGTAAGCAGGGCAGGTGCAGAGGGAGAGAGAGAGAATCTTAAGCAGGCTCCAAGCTCAGTGCAGAGCCCAACTTGGAGCATGATCTCATAACCGTGAGATCATGACCTGAGCTGAAACCAAAAGTTTGACACTCAATCTACTGAGCCACCCTTGGGCCCCAACAGTTACCTTTTTCAAAGATATAAATAAGAAAGTCTGTATATTTATTAATATAGTAACAATTTCTTACAGTCTCTAGTCCTTTGTGCAGATTATACCTATTTCCATCAGGTATAATTTCCCTTCTGAATGAAAAAGTCTTTATTTTGCTTTTGTCTTTGTAAGATATTTTACTGAGTATAAAATTCTAGTTTGCCTTTTTTTTCTCTTAATACTTTACAGATGCTGCTCCATGTCTTCTAGGCCGTATTCTTTATGATACGAAATCTATTATCATTATCTTTGTTTCTTTGTATATAATTTATCTTTTCATTCTGTCTGCCTTTAAGATTTGTACTTTATCACTGTTTTTGAGCAATTTGAGCATGATGTTCCATGGTGTACTTTTTTCATGTTTCTTGTGCTGGAGGTTATTTGAGATTCTTGGATGTGTAGATTTATAGTTTTCATGAAATTTGAAAATTTTCTGGCCATTATTTCTTCAAATATATTTTCCATCCTCCCCAATCTCTTCTTTGGGGGCTTCCATTACCCAATTTGTTAGCCACTTGATGTTTTCCTATACTTCTCTGATGCTCCTTTCATTTTTAAATTTTTGTTTCATTTTGTATAATTTCTATTGCTGTGTCTTCAAATTCACTAATATTTTCTCCTCTAATGTCTAATTTCCACTAATCTCGTCTGATGTGTCTTTTCATCACAGACTTTGTAGCTTTCATCTGTAGACGTCCACCTTGGGCCTTTTTTTTTTTTTTATATCTTTAATGTCTGTCCATAACTTTTTGAACATGTGGAATATAATCATGATGTCATTACTAATTATAATTAATGTCATTGATGATTCTAACATCTGTGTTAGTTCTGGGTCAGTTTCAGTTGATTAATTTTTCCCCATTTGATTCATGTTTTCCTGCTTCTATGCATACCTGGTAATCTTTGATTTGGTTCAAGACATTGTGAATTTTACCTTGTTGTGAATTTTGCTTGCTATTTTTGTTTTCCTATATATATTTTTTTTTAATGTTTATTTTTTGAGAGAGAGAGAGAGAGAATGAGTGGGGAGGGGCAGAGAGAGAGGGAGGGAGAGAGAATCTCAAGCAGGCTTCACCCTCAGTGAGGAGCCAGACATCGGGCTGTATCCCAGGAGTGTGAGATTATGACCTGAGCCAAAATCAGGAGTCAGATGTTTAACTGACTGAGCTACCCAGGTGCCCCTTCCTATAAATATTTTTGAACTTTGTTTTGAGATGCAGTTGCTACTTGGAAATAGTTTTATCTTTTTGAGAATTGTTTTTAAAATATGTTAAATGTGACCAGAGAAATAATTTAGTCAAGATTAGTTATTTCCTGCTCCTGAGGTAAAAGTCTTCTGAATACTCTACCAAATGTTCTGTGAATTGTGTGATTGTCCAGTATGACTGGTGGCAATGGCCACTATTCCTGGTCCTGTGTGAGTACTGAGTACTCTCTGATGCTTTTGGACAGTTCTTGCCCTCACCTCACATAGTTTCCTCACCTGGCACATGCTGAATACTTGAGGGGACGCTCTGCTGGTTCCCCTGATTTCGGGGTTTTGTTTGTTTGTTTGTTTGTTTGTTTGCAGCTCTCTCCTTTCTGGTACTTTGTCTTGCAAACGCTAGCCCCATTCTTGTCCTCATACTCTGAATTCCATCTTCTCAACTTAGAGAGTCTTGCAAGCTTTGCCTGGATCCTCCCCTCACCTTCCTTCTATACTGTGATCTGGGAACTCAAGGCAATAAATTGGGGCAATCATTCAGACTTGCTTCATTTGTTTCCCATGTCTCAGGGATCACTGTCCTTCATTGCCTGATATACTTACTGTGTCTTGAAAATCATTATTTCATATATTCTGTTTTTGGTAGCTTTAGGTGGGAGCATAAAATCAGTCCCTGTTACTCTGTTTTGGCTAAAAGGGTGAGTCCCAGCGCTGTTTTAAGTTCTTTATCTTTCAACAACCATATGGAATAGTTTCAAATGTTATTCCCATTTTGTAGATGAGAAAACTGAGACATCGAGATTAAGTTAGTTGCTTAAACTTGCATAGCTTCGTAGTAGAGCTAGGTTTCAAATTCAGGCACCGTGGCTCCAGAATCTATGATCTTAACTCTCCTGCCATTCTGATTTTATAGCATTCCTCAGTTTACAAACAACTGTGCCGAGGGGCACCTGGGCGGCTCAATCAGTTAAGCGTCTGACTTTGGCTCAGGTCATGATCTCGCAATTTGTGAGTTCGAGTCCCACGCCAGGCTCTTTGCTGGCAGGTCGGAGCCTGAGGCTGCTTTGGATTCTGTGTCTCTCTCTCTTTCTGACCCTCCACTGTTCGTGTTCAGTCTCTCTCTCTCTTAAAAATAAGTAAACATTAAAAAAATTTTAAAAAAATAGCTGTGCCGAATATTTCATTAAATTCTTATGTAGCTCAGGTAAGTAGAATGTGAATGACTGGTAATCCTTAACCTCACACCCCCATGTTATTTGTAGTTTCAAAGGAGTATGCTTCCTCATACAGAAGAATCTTTAGTAAATTAAATATCACGAGATCTGACAAAAGAGAAATGAGTAATATTTCTGAAGTGTAACAAAAACTTTTTAGTTACTGACTCTTCCAGTTTACTCTACCTTGTACTTTTCTGGCTTGGTTTCTCTAAGTTGGTCTTGATTTTTGCCAACTTCTTTTAGTCTATTCTTTTTTTTTCTTTTGTTTATTATTATTATTTTTTAAATTTACATCCAAATTAGTTAGCATATAGTGCAACAATGGTTTCAGGAGTAGATTCCTTAATGTCCCTTACCCATTTAGTCCATCCTGTTTTTAGTCTATTCTTTAGATTGTTACAGATGATCTAAAAGTTTCCCTTTTTTTAGACTTTGCATCTAAGGCATCAGGTACTAGTAAAGATGGTGGTTATTTGTGTGCTAGAGTCTTTTAAAAACGAAGTGCGACCCTTTGACATTGGCTGTAGTAACGTTTTTCTAGATATGTCTCCCGAGGCAACGGAAATAAAAACAAAAACTTTTGGGACTACATCAACGTAAAAACCTTCTGCACAGCGAAGGAAACAATGAACAAAACCGAAAAGCAACCTACTGAATGGGAAAAGATATTTGCAAATGACATATTCGATAAAGGGTTATTATTGGAAATATGTACAGAACTGATAAACTCAATACCCCCACAACACAAAAAATCCAATTAAAAAATAGGCAGAAGATATGAACAGATATTTCTCCAAAGAAAACATCCAGATGGCCAACAGACACTTGAGAAGATGCTCAACATCACTCATCAGAGAAATGCAAATCGAAACTACAGTGAGATCATCTCACACCTGTCAGAATGGCTAAAATCAAAAACATAAGAAACGAGAGTTTGCAAGGATGTGGAGAAGAAGGAACCCTCATGCACTGTTGGTGGGGATGTGAGCCGGTGTAGCCACTGTGGAAAACAGTATGGAAATTCTCCCCAAAGTTAAAAATTGACCTACCCTACAACCCAGTAATCATACTACTTGGTATTTACCAAAAAAATACAAAAACATTAATTCAGAGGGATCCATGCACCCCTGTGTTTATGCCAGCATTATTTACAATAGCCAAATTATGGAAGTAGCCCAAGTATCCATCAATGTGTGAATGGATAAGATGATTCCAGTATACACACACACACACACACACACACACACACACACACACAATGGAATATCATTCAGCCATAAAAAAGAATGAAATCTTGGGGCGCCTGGGTGGCGCAGTCGGTTAAGCGTCCGACTTCAGCCAGGTCACGATCTTGCGGTCTGTGAGTTCGAGCCCCGCGTCGGGCTCTGGGCTGATGGCTCGGAGCCTGGAGCCTGTTTCCGATTCTGTGTCTCCCTCTCTCTCTGCCCCTCCCCCGCTCATGCTCTGTCTCTCTCTGTCCCAAAAATAAATAAAAAACGTTGAAAAAAAAAATTTAAAAAAAAAAAAAAAGAATGAAATCTTGCCATTTCAACAACGTGGATGGAGCTAGAGAGTATAATGCTAAGCGAAATAAGTTAGAGAAAGAAATACCATATGATTTCACTTATGTGGAATTTAAGAAACAAAATAAATGAGCAAAGGAATAAAATAAGAAAGACAAACCAAGAAATAGACTCTTAGCTATAGAGAACAAATTAATGGTTATCAGAGGGGAGGGGGGGATTGGGGAAATAGGTGATGGGGATTAAGGAGTACACTTATAGTGAGCACTGAGTAATATATAGAATTGTTGAATCACTGTATTGTACACCTGAAACTAATATAATGCTATAAGTTAACTGTACTGGAATTAAAATTAAAAATTTAATTAAAAAATGAAGTGCTGTAACTAATTTAACAGCTTGCATTTTCCTTTGGGAAGTATTCGGAGCTCTTTCCATCAGCTTTTGGATTCCAATTTATTACTTTGTATTAAAATGTTTGTCTGTCTCCAAGTACACAATCATTGGGCAGGTAGGAGAGGTATATGGGAACGTAGTTTTGCTACATAACAAGTAACTAAGACAGTGCCTCAAGTGGTGGCTCAATATTGTTGCCTAAATGAATGACTGGTTGGATGAATCAAGGTATGCTGGTGGCCAGTTGGAGGAACCAAAGGGAAACTGGACAGGGCAAACATATACTGCAGAGAGCATATTCACTCTGAAGTGAATACCTAGCACAAAGGCAATTGAGGCTTGAGTGTATGATGTTCTGGCTTTAGGACACCTTTTCTACTTACATCTGAATACAGTTGTGTTTTGATTTCACAATTCATCATACTTAAATCATACCGATTCTAAAATGATACTGGAAAACTGAGTTTCTCCTTCTTTTCCGTATGCTATCTTCACTGGAATTTTAAACATGTTTCTCAGTGAAGAGGCAATTCCTTTTAATTGCCCTAGTATTTCAAGCATTTTTTGAAAATGAAAATCCATTAAAAGCATTAACGTGAATTGCTGTGCAAAATAACTCTCCTGTTTAACAGTTTCCATCAGTCCTCAGTTTAATTACTACGTTATTCTGCCAGCTTTCTCCAGAAATAATTGACTGAATGAAGTCATTTCATTGGATATTTACAAACACCAGACTTGTAAAGGGGGTGTCTGTCAATTCCCCTTTGGCTTGGAAATGACTGAGGCCAACCTGGCAGAATGCAACTGCTATTTTGGGCTTAGCGTATTTTCATAGTCACCAACTCAGGAAGATGTGGGAAGGAAACACAGGAAGGTAAAATGTTTGGCTTTTACACTCAGTCTTAGTTTTATAATTTGTGCTTTAAGTTTACTTAAAAAATGAGAGAGTAAAGCCTGGATTTGGTTTAAGACACAGAGTGGTTGGATAGTGATTTGTGTGTGTGTGGTTGTTGGCATATCTTGTTAAATTATGAATAGTCGGTAATAAATTTGCAAAGCTTTGAGTATCAATAGTCAAAGCTGAAACATTGGTTTATCAATCATGGTGAAAATGAATTACCAAGGCCGGTCTGTTAATGTTACTGATTGAATATTCTTAATAAAGAGCTTGCTTTGGATTAAGTAATAAGATGTGATTTTGAAGGCGTAGTGTCAAACCAGAGATCAGACAAGATGAAGATCAGGCTGGAAATTATTTTATCTGGGCAGCCTACAGGAAATTCTAAAAGACAAGATCAATATAAATGAAGCTTTTAAAGAATTGAAGTAGAATACCAAATTACAGTACTGTAGATTCAAGCTTAAATATGTCAGTCCCCACTCACAGGAAAAATTGATGCAAAACTTCAGATGGTCGTCAGAAGGAATTTGAGCTGTGGTAATATTTACAACGTGATGATTTCAGAGTGGTTATTCATTGTCTTAAAATATCAAGAGGTGGGGAGAGTGGAAGGAAGACTAGGGTAAGGTACTTATTTAAAAAAATAGGAGATGTTGGGAATGCAAGCTGGTGCAGCCACTCTGGAAAACAGTATGGAAGTTCCTCAAAAAACTAAAAATAGAACTACCCTACGACCCAGCAATTGCACTACTAGGTATTTACCCAAGGGATACAGGTATGCTGTTTCGAAGGGGCACATGCACCCCAATGTTTATAGCAGCACTATCAACAATAGCCAAAGTATGGAAAGAGCCCAAATGTCCATCGATGGATGAATGGATAAAGAAGATGTGGTATATATAATATACAATGGAGTATTAGTCACCAAAAAGAATGCAGTCTTGCCATTTGCAACTATGTGGATGGAACTGGAGGGTATTATGCTAAGTGAAATTAGTCAGAGAAAGACAAAAATCATATGACTTCACTCATATGAGGACTTTAAGAGACAAAAAAGATGAACATAAGGGGAGGGAAACAAAAATAATATAAAAACAGGGAGGGGGACAAAACAGAAGAAACTCATAAATATGGAGAACAAACAGGGTTATAGGAGGGGTTGTGGGAGGGTGGATGGGCTAATTAGGTAAGGGGCACTAAGGCATCTACTCCTGAAATCATTGTTGCACTGTATGCTAACTCATTTGGATGTAAATTTAAAAAAATAAAAAATAAAACAAGTTAAAAAAATAGTAGATGTGACAAATGTCTTAACAGGAATGCTAAGAAGTGAATGGTTGAAGTTAATGTAATTATGAAGATTACAGAAAGAATGAATCTAGGTTTAGTTCTCATTTAGACGTACATTTTAGCGTCACAGGAAGACAAATACCTCTCTCTCAAAGGTGACCCCAGAGTAATCCAAAGTGCATTTTAGTCTGTCACGCATTAGTAATTTTAGTTAGACGGTCTCAATCACAAGTTGTACATTTGGTGAAAACCCATCGGGCCATTTTCATCCTCAATGGTAGCAGCAGGGTTTGCAGGACATGGAGACTATACAGTGTTGTGGGGCTTCCTTAAAAAAAAAAATAAGTAACACACTTGGAAGCCTCAAGCAAGTGGAAGGCCCTTAAGCTTGACCTTTAGTAGCTTCAAGTCATTGCTTCTAGTTAACAAATTTCATTTCATTGATAGAAGATGAAAAGATTCGTGTAAGTGAAGAGTAAGTAGAATATCAATGTGGCAGAAAGAGGAGTGGATTAGATTTAGAACCCATGTTCTAGCCTAGGCTGGTCCATACATTTCATTATTTGTTTACTGAGGGCAGTATTATAGAAGGCATTGTGGAGATGGCTGTGAACACAAAGAATCCATACTTAAGAAGCATTCCAAGCCCAATCTGAATTTGGGAAATAGTATATACACCACCCCTCTTAGTGGGACACAATAGACTTCAGCATACAAATGGCTCTGAGAGATATTACTGTTTAAACACACACACATCACACACACACACACACACACACACACACACACACACACACACAGTTTGACCTCATTTATTCCAGTTTTTAGCTCTTTTCTTTTTAAATGTGTGTAACACACAGTAAGATCACCTGGAAAACATTTTGGGGAATGCTGCTATGAGGAATTATCTCTTTCAGCCTCCTTAACTGTTACAGGTGTTAGGTTTTCCTCTTTGGCCAAGTGGGAACTGTCATTCTTAAAGGAATTCCAAGCAGTGTATTTTATACAGACTTGCACACTTGGGCTCAGCGGCCCTTATTAAATGGTACCACCCATCAAGCAGAGATTGGCAATGGGGTGTGGATAAGTCAGTGCTTAAATGGGATGGAGGGACCAGCCCTTCACAGCTTAGGCCTGTTCTTTATGATTCCTGAGAAGACTTTCCTTTAAGCATCCTTTGGCCGCCTTTTTTTTTTTTTTTAATTATTTATTACTTAGAAAGTGTGAGTCAGGGAGGAGCAGAGAGAGAGGGAGAGAGAGACAGGGAATCCCAAGCAGGTGCCATGTGGTTAGCACAGAGCCCGACTTGGGGCTCGAACCCATGAACCATGAGATCATGACCTGAGCAGAAGTCAGACACTCAACCGACTGAGGCACCCAGGCGCCCCATCCTTTGGCCTTTGTAAATGAGCTCTCTGCTTTGTAATGTTGCCTGCTATGCCTGTATGTATAAGTCACTGCACTGGAGTGTGAATACCACCCAAGCAGCCTGTGCAGTGGTCAGAGGGCCGAGCAAGAGGGAGATTCTGCCCCTTCTTCAGAGTATTTCTGAATGTGGAGGCCTAAAAAGAGGCCTTGTGGCTAAGTATGGCTTGAAATTCAAACTTAATGTCAGAGCCACCCCACCTTCTTAAGGTAATTACCACTTAACCAAACATTTCTGAGTTCCTTATAAATTGGTCCCCTCAGTCACTTAATCCTTTTAGTAACTCTTCTCTGAACTCGGTCCAAATATTCGATAATTTGGGTAACAAGGTGCTCTGCAGGGAACGCAGTGTCCAGGTGCAGCAACCTTGCCAGGGCATTTGGTGTGGTGAGAGGGAGCCAGAGAAAGATGACAGCCACCCAATATCCCTTAGGCTCTCGTAAATGTAATGGCGGCTTTCCAACAAACAGAGTTAAGCTCACAGTAAACGCACAGGCGAGTAGACTGGAAATTGCCCCTTCCTTGATTCAGGTGGAAGGCAAGCCAGTGGCCTACAGAGCAAGTACTGGGGGTGTGTGGGAAGTTGAGAAAATCCTTCACTTTAAATAATAGTATAGCCATACTTGACAATAAGAAATGATTCTGAGCAAAGTGCCCAGAGGTCCTTAACGGGGATGTTTTGAGGAAAGGCAAGGCCAAAACTGAAAGTTGCTGCTGGTCTAGCTTTTCTCAGTATTAATGCCATATCTGTGTAAATAAGATCATTAAAAGGGTGTTCGTTATTCTTGTTTTCTCATTTTTTGATAGAATTGGAAGGAAATCTGATGAAATCTAAGTCACTTGAAGAGGAGTGATGTTCTCGGTCAAATAAATGAGTAAATGGAAGAGTCAGAATTTTACCCCAAGTATGGATGGCCTCAAGGCCTGTATTTTTCATTTAACATTAAACAAACTAAACAAAAACACTCTCACCCCCAAATCCTGTTTCTAACACCGGTTCCGGGAGTAAGATGTTAACACTGACAAGTCTCTTGGCCTTTAAATGTACTTTCTGTATCATTTGTGTCCATATTTTTTTATCTTGTAGTCATTAGTTCACTTTTTGGGACAACTTTCATTTATACCAAAAAATGAAATTCCAAAGACATAAGCATCTGGTATTAAGGTAAAAGTAAGTTATGTCAAGGTTTGTTGGGGTTCTGGGAGACCCTAACAAGGATACTGGTGAAAGGTTGTTAAGGTTTAAGTGCAAAAGTCAATAATAAATTCCTGAAAAATATAGGGTACTCTTATTTCTTGATATTTGGGACATTTAAACAAGTATTTAACAATCTGCTTCTCAGGCTGATTAAACATATGTGTAATGGACCACCCTAAGAAATACATAAATAAGTTACTCACGCAGGAAACTACATATCTCTGTGGCAAACCAATGTTTGAACCATATTTCAAATGCATAAATATTGCTATAAAACACAACTGGGCAAGGAGAACCCTACCAGGAGGAGTATAATATTTAACGACAAATATTCATATTATTGTAGCATTTTAAAGATACTTTTTATAATCACAGGAGCTTAAGATTTCAACTGAAATGCCATTATTTCTCACAACCCTGGAAGACTGCTTGCTATTAAGATTCCCAATTCATCAATTTTGACACGGGGGGGGTGGTGGGGGTGGTGTGGTCACACACTCTCAATGTTGGATTGGGCTTTTGTTCTAAGCTTGCTCTATTCTAGATTTCCCCTTGACCATTGCAGGATGATTATTTCCTTAAGAAACTTCTAATCAGGGGGCGCCTGGGTGGCTCAGTCAGTTGAGGCTGACTTTGTTTCAGGTCATGATCTCACAGTTCGTGGGTTTGAGCCCCGTGTCAGGCTCTGTGCTGACAGTGTGGAGCCTGCATGGGATTCTCTCTCTCTCTCTCTCTCTCTCTCTCTCTCTCTCTCTGCTCCTCCACCACTCATGCTTTCCCTCTCTCTGAAAATAAATAGATAAACTTAAAAAAAAAAAAAAAGAAACCTCTAATCAAGTATGGGCTTTTAGGAGATAAAATACTATATGGAATCCAGAATTATCCTTTCCTTTTCAGGTCTAACAACCCTTTGTATCAGGCCTATCCAGCTTTGGAGGCTGCGTTCTGGAGATCTTTGAACACAGCTGGACTCTCAGGTACTTTAGTCTTTGGGGGCTGATATACCTAAAATAGCTTTGAATAGTTAAATCTGACCACGTGTGAAATGGCAGTTGCCTTTTAATTTTAATGGAATATTTTAGAGCATTTTTATGGAAAAGCTCTTAAAGTTCGTTTTTTCACTACCTTAATGAAAGGGGAAAATGTGTTGCTGTTGCTGTTATTTTTTATAATAAATTTAAAGCAGTTCCTGCAAATCTTAACAAGTAGAATCAAATATTTAATGCTTTTGGCAAAATCCCTTTATAAAATTTCCAGAACAAAATAAAATATTCTGAATTTAAACTTCTTTGAATAAAACAGACTGAATTTCGAAGAGCACTTAACATCATGTATCAATATTTCCAAGTTAATTTAGTATGTGGAATCAAACTACATCATTACCACAATAGTTACTGTTGTGTCTGAAAAGATTTTTAAACCAGAATAGAAAGTTATATTCATGAAAATGATATTCCAGATAGAAACACTTTGGTTTTTTCTTTTTTTGTTTTTACGCTATATCTCTTTTATATATGTAAATCAGGATGTCTTATACCTACCTGCTCTTTGCATTATAAAAGCTGCCTTGTAAAAGATCCTGAGTGTACTCTTAACTCTGGGACTTTACAAAGCTGGTTCTTTTGGACAAGAGGTGGTGATGAACTGGTGACCTTTATCCAAATGCTCTCCAGGAAAAAAAAAAAAAGCCAATAACCACTTTGATTTGATGATTCCTAATAGTGCAAATATAAAATGTGGAGGTAAGAGATGTGTAAATCACCTTTTACTAATCGATGCGAGCCTGCTGCAGCAAACCACTGAATATTTGCTATAGCATGCAGTATGGAAGTCATCAGTTATAAAAGCCTAAATTAACGGGAAAATTGGTTTAACTGGGTAAGATGGACTAGTATGGTTACTATGAGCATAAACCACCTGGGAAGGTTTCAGCAGGACTTCGTCATTTTTCAGATGGAGCATTTTAAGAAAATTCCTGTTATAAACGTTAGTGGCTAGTAGATATGTGGTCTGACAAAATGAACGGAAAGAGAAAAAGTTGAAGAAGTCACTTTTTATTTATGTTACTTGTGGTTCATAAAGAGTCTGTTTTTGCTCTGAGTGAGCTTTGAGCTGGATTTTTCAAAGCAATCATCATTTGTATTACAGAATGTTAATATGGTCCTGGGAAAAATGTTTTCCAGGAAAATATTAAAATAATTATAGCTAATGTTAACCCCAGTAGTCTCTACTCTAAGAGATTCTCACACATTATCTTACTGAATCCTTACAACCTTCTTATTACTCACCCCACTTCCCTACATTTTACAGATGAGGAAACTGAAGAACAAAGAGTTTCAATAACTTACCCAACTTGCCACGCCTAGTAATTGGGATTAACCCAGGCAGTCTGCCTCAAAGGTTTGGGCTTTTTTAATCAATGCACTTTTTTAAAAAATTTATTTAAATCCAAGTTGGTTAACATACAGTGTAATAATGATTGCAGGAATAGAATTTAGTGATTCATCACTTACATATAACACTCAGTGCTCATCCCAACTAGTGCCCTCCTTAATACCCATCACCCATTTAGCCCATCCCCCCCACCCAACACCCCGCCAGCAGCCCTCACTCAGTTGGTTCTCTGTATTTAAGAGTCTCTTATGGATTGTCTCCCTCTCTGTTTTTATCTTATTTTTTCTTCCCTTCCCCATGTTCATCTGTTGTATTTCTTAAATTTCACATATGAGTGAAATCATATATTTGTCTTTCTCTGACTGACTTATTTCGCTTAGCATAATACCCTCTAGTTCCATCCACGTTGTTGCAAATGGCAAGATTTCGTTCTTTTTTTTTTATCACCGAGTAACATTCCATTGTATGTATGTATGTATGTATGTATGTATGTATATATATATACCACATCTTCTTTATCCATTCATCTGTCAAAGGACATTTGGGCTCTTTCCAGACTTTGACTATTGTCAATAGTGTTGCTATAAGCATTGAGGGTGCATGTACCCCTTTGAAGCAGCACTCTTGTATCCTTTAGATAAATACCTAGTAGTGCAATTGGTGGGTCATAGGGTAGTTCTATTTTTAATTCTTTGAGGAACCTTGATATTGTTCTCCAGAGTGGCCGTACCAGTTTGCATTCCCACCAGCAGTGCAAAAGAGTTCTTCTTTCTCCACATCCTCACCAACATCTGTTGTTGCCTGAGTTGTTAATTTTAGCCATTCTGACAGGTGTGAGGTGGTATTCATTGTTGTTTTAATTTGTAATTCCCTGATGATGAGTGATGTTGAGCATCTTTTCATGTATCTGTTAACTAGCCATTTGGATGTCTTCTTTGAAAAAGTGTCTATTCATGTCTTTTGCCCATTTCTTCCCTGGATTATTTGTTTTTTGAGTGTTGAGTTTAATAAGTTCTTTATAGATCTTGGATACCAGGCTTTTATCTGATATGTCGTTTGCAAATATCTTCTCCCATGCCACTGGTTGCCTTTTAGTTTTGCTGATTGTTTCCTTCACCGTGCAGCTTTTTATCTTGATGAGGTCTCAATAGTTCATTTTTGCTTTTGTTTCCCTTGCCTCCAGAGACATGTCAAGTAAGAAGTTGCTACGACTGAGGTCAAAGAGGTTGTTGCCTGTTCTCTCCTCTAGGATTTTGATGGCTTCCTGTCTTACATTTAAGTCTTTCATCCATTTTGAATTTATTTTTTGTGTATGGTGTAAGAAAGTGGTCCAGGTTCATTCTGCATGTCGCTGTCCAGTTTTCTCAACACCATTTGTTGAAGAGACTATCTTTTTTCCATTGGATGTTCTTTCCTGCTTTGTCAAAGATTAGTTGGCCATATGTTTGTGAGTCCATCTCTGGGTTCTCTGTTCTGTTCCATTGATCTGTGTGTCTGTTTTTGTGCCAGTATCATACTATCTTGATGATTACAGCTTTGTAATACAGCTTAAAGTCCAGGATTGTGATGCCTCCAGCTTTGGTTTTCTTTTTCAACCTTACTTGAGCTATTTTGGATCTTTTCTGGTTCCATACAAGAATCAATGCACTCTTATGCCTCGAGTATTGGTTTGGTTTGGTTTTGTGTTAAAGAAGCGTACTCATTACTGTCCTTAGCTGAGCTTTGAATGTTTAAGGTTCTTCTTTTATGTAATTTAATTGACCTAAAGTTCTTTCAACATGTGGCTAAGAGGTACAGTGAAGCTATCATTGGTATTCAAAAGAGTAGGCAGTTTGAAAACCATTTCAAGGTTAGGACAGTTCTGGGCTGGATGATCTCTGGATTACATTAATAAGATGGCGATTAAATAGTAATGTGGCTAAACTATACCCTTGCCTTTAGTTAATTAAATCATCTATCAAACTAGAAATGTATATTTTTTCTATCTAGGCCAGATACATATATGTCACCTTAAACATGTATATACACACATATAAATGTGAATACGTACATATATACACATGTGCAAATAAATTTTTTAAAGAAGTAAGGAAATCTAAATTAAAGGAACATAAAGATAGGAAAAATGGAATCAAGAATGAGAATAGTACACAAAAACCATGTTTCAAAGTCTTAATACTTTCTAGAGCTGCATCCCAATTTTGTCTCTGAAACCTTTTAGGCCCAAAGCAATGGGGGAAAATAGTATGTGGTGTTCATATTACGCTAATTTAGAAATATTTTTATATATTTATAATAACAGTGATCTCAACTTTACTATTAACATCTAGAATTAATCAGAACCTATGAAACTCTTCCATCTTCCAGAGCACATACATCCATTAGCATATTTAAAAAAATTTTTTAACATTTATTTATTTTTATGAGACAGAGAGAGACAGAGCATGATCAGGGGAGGGGCAGAGAGACAAGGAGACACAGAATCCGCAGCAAGCTCCAGGCTCTGAGCTGTCAGCACAGAGCCCGACGTAGGGCTCTAACCCATGAGCTCTGAGATCATGACCTGGGCCAAAGTTGGAAGCTCAACCAACTGAGCCACCCAGGTGCTCCTTTAGCATGTTTTTTTTTTTTTTAACACCATGCTATCAACTTACATTTTAAGATTTTTTGGAATCCTTTTGATTGATTGGGTGTATTTGCATTCTCTCCTATCATTGTGTTTCTGATTCCTGATTCCTTAGGAATAATTTCTTAGCAACTGAGTTAACTTTAGTCAATTATCAGTTGCTACTGGAACTTATCTGCAGGTTTGATTTTTGCTTACAATTTTTTTTCTTACATTATCTTCTTTCTTGAATTCAGTTTTTAGTTTGTTATAAAAAATTATTTTGTATTTTTTCAGAAAGGTTGTAGGTGTTCAACTCGGACTTCGCATGTTATTATTTGCCCTGGTTTTCATTTCATTTATATGCCCTAGTTTTTAAGTGATGGTTTAGTTTTGTATGTGAATTCTAATTGTCCCTTGCTAATTTAAAGTATTGTTGTGTTGTCTTCTAGCATCTAGTATTGCAGATAAGAAGTCTGGTGCTGTTTTAATTTTTTTTTCCGCTTGGTTATTTTTCATAGTTTATTACAATGTACTACTTCTTGTTGGAGCTTGTATATTTTAGTGGAATGTGTCTTCATGGTATTCTTGCACTACTGTTTATGGGCTCTTTCAGGATGAAGAGACTGTTCATCTGGCAGAAATTTTGTTTTGCTGTTCTTGTTTTTGCTATTTATTTGATTTTTTCTTTCTATTTTTTGTTTTCTCTTTCTTGAACTCCTACTAGATGGGAGTTTTAGACTAGAGCTTTTAGACGTACATATCTCATCTTTTCTGTCATCCTTTTAATCTCTTTGTTCTTTTCACTGAATTCCAATGGAATCTTTCAGTTTACCCTCCGATTCACTATGTTCATCCAAAGTCTCATTCATTCTGCAATTCAGCCCATATTTCAATAATCTTGATAATTTCTACAAACTCGGCTTCTTTCTCATTGCATCCTGTTTTGAGGTGGTTTTTTTTTTTCTTTTTTTAATTTGGCATCTTTTCCTTTTGAAACCATCCATAGTTTTTTAATTGTAGGTTTTTAATGATTCTTTCCAATACTCTATGTTTTTCTTCCTCGGGAATTAATGCTTTTATGGAATGTTGTGCTTTTTAAAACATTTGGTTGACCTTCTCATGCACTTGATATTTGGTTGCCTGTTCATATTTGTAGATGAAGGTCTACCATCAGAGATTTTTAGCTTGGGGACCACAGACCAATAAGGAGTCCCTGGATAGAATTCAGGATGTTCATGCATTTAGATTGAAAAAATGATATTATTTTACTGGCTTCAAACTGAAATTTAGCAATTCCTTCAATTATGAATATAGGCAACAACTGCAGGCATATTAGCAGTATCTGTGACTTTGTTCCTGATGGAAATCACAGACTTTCTATATCACATTAGTTTGTAAGTTGTGGATTATTATCATCGCTGCTTCAAAACTTTGGCAGCGTTTGCTAGGTCTTTTCATTTTATGTTTTAATAAAGAAACGAGTATATTTTTATATCATAATTTAAAAAATATTTTGATACTTTCATTCCAATGTAATTGGCTTCCTTTATAATCCTATAAGTTTTTTTTTTTTTAATATTAAACATTTCAAAACATTCTGAGAAGGGCTCCATAGGCAGGATCAGACAGAGAAGTCCATGTGGCACAAGTTAAAACCCCTCAGGCTAGGCTGATCACAGTTGCTTGTTAGAACAAATTCCATCAGCCTGGGGAATGATCCTTGTCCCTTGCTAATGAGTACATGAGCCCCGGCTCTGTTGGTTGTGCAAAGGAGAGGTATGACGTAGGCAGGCTGGGGTGCAGGAGGTTACGAGGTACTCGCGTTCTTCTGTGAGATCTCCCAGCGTTTATGATAGCTGGGGGCACGTACTTCTCCCACAGCCCATTCTGTCCATCCTGGATCAGAACCAGGAGACCAGTATCGGTGCTTTCCCTTGGGGCAACACCAAAGCAAGTGGCTGTGTGTGTGGAGGCAGGCTCAGCTGTTCTGCTGCCTGTAATTACCTGCCCACTCTGGGCCCATTCCTCCTAGCCCTTGCTGTCTCTGACTCACGGGTTTAATCTAGGATTCAACTAGGTAAACTCAGATTTTCAGGAGATTCTCTCCTTCATTTTTATAGGATTAGGGGTGTGTGTGTGTGTGTGTGTGTGTGTATCTTTTGGAATTTGCAGTCAGTCTGATTTCATCTGCCAGAAAATTCTCACTGTTCATGGACACTGATGATATCCTTTCTGGCACTGCAGGCTTACTGTGGATTTATTTTGACTTTTATGCTTTCTCTGATTGGGGGGAGGTGGAACACATCAACAATTATATTTAGCTGCCTTCTTGAACCAGGAGTCTTGTCTTCTTTATATTGGCTTCAGTTAATATTTAGAATGTGTAGCAATGGTCCTCAAAGCTCAAACTTGCAGACCTCTTTTAAAGAAAAGCCAAAGTTTTTGCAGGCTCCTCGCTAAAGTTTACTGACTTCGCTTTAGAAACACTGTTGTACCGGGGCACCTGGGTGGCTCAGTCCATTAAGCGTCCGACCTCAGCTCAGGTCATGATCTCACGGTACATGTGTTGGAGCCCCACATCAGGCTCTGTGCTGATAGCTCAGAGCCTGGAATCTGCTTCAGATTCCGTGTCTCCCTCTCTCTCTGCCCCTCCCCCACTCTCACTCTGTCTCTCTCTCAAAATAAATAAACGTTAAAAAAATTAAAACAAAACAAAACACTGTTGTACCTAAAATCTCCACTGGGTTTGTACTTCCTTTTTTTAAAATTTTATCTTATTCAAACAAAGGCATTTGTACATAGGGAGTGATCATCCTCTAGTTCTTTCTTTTGGCTCAGCATACTTCTTGTCCGGAGATTTTAGTGTCTTTGTAGTTATAATCATATTCTTTGGTGAGACACCTATCTTACATCAGGCATTTATAACTGTGCTTTGGTTGTGGGTTGAGAATAAGTTTAGTAAATTTCAATGGGTGCTCTTAACCTGGTTACACTCTTTTGCCTGTTATCCAGACAGCCCCTTTATTGGAGTCTTATCATTATAGACCCAGAGCAAGCCGCACTTGCAGGGACTGTTGACAATAAAATTCTGTATGCTAGGTTTTCCCACATCAGAAGAATCCAAGTGAGTTGACACTGAGGTAAACATTTAGAGGTGTTTCAGTTTGCACCAAATTAATTAATTTGTTGTGACTTAAATTTGGAGATTGAAGACATGGTCCCTGCCTATATTTTGAGCTCATTAAGTAAGCTTTTGCTTGTTAAGATTATTTAACTTTTATTTTAGAATTAATGCATAATGGAAATTCTTCTTAATTTCAGTTTTTTAATTTTCTCAGAACCCTTTAAATATTTTATTTATTTATTTTTGAGAGGAAGAGAGAGAAGAACAGCATGAGTGGGGAAGGGGCAGAGAGAGAAGGAGACACAGAATCTGAAGCAGGGTCCAAGCTCCGAGCTGTCAGCACAGAGCCCGATGTGGGGCTTGAACTCACAAACCGCGAGACCATGACCTGAGCCAAAGTCAGATGCTTAACGGACTGAGCCACCCAGGCGCCCCTCTCAGAACCTTTTAAATAATGGAAAAGAATAATTCTGAGAGGAAGAAGATAGATAGTTGAAAAATTCCTCCCACCTCCCCCCAGTTTTAAGGATAAAATTCAAAGTCTCAAAATGTTAGTCCCATCTCAGGATACAGTTAAACAGAAAAGTGTCCAGAGCTGGCTGCCTAAATATCACCCAGTGGTAGTCTGTTGGTAAGAGAGAGCTGAGTTTATTGCTTAGTGTGGTCAGGAGTAAGCCTCCCTTCACAGAGCTTTGGCAGTGTCTTGAAGGGGTTGGAGAAAAGGTAATGTCAGAGTGTACTGAGGATTGGAAGTTTTGCCTAAATCTGATCTTTCCATGTGGGGAATTGGGTAAGAGTCCGGGATTAGTAGAAAGATCAAGGGGAAGATTTTGAGGCAAGGGATTCAAAGACTCCAAGGGCATGCCTGTTGGTCAGTACTTCCCATTGAAGAATTGGCGGGTCTTTTGGAAAATTCCTGCAATGAACATTCAAACCATTTGCTTGGTTGCACAGGACAGTCCTACCCTCTTGGGTAGTCCTTCCTCTTGGGTGGGAAGAGTTAAAAGATGCTAACGAAGACAGCAGAATAGAAAATCACTGGAATGTGGGCCGTGAGGTGTGGTGTCCTTTCTCAGGGCCCTGGCTGATGTGTGGGTAGATGATTTTACTTCTCAGGATTCTCAAGGGTTTTCTGGAGCATCACCCTGCATTTGCTCCGCAGTCAGATCAAACTGAAGTTCTCCTCATTCTCTACTCCTCCTCACTGGAAAGCGGTAGAACAAAACTTTACTTGAAGTAGGAACACTGATGGCATACCTGGCACATTCTGAAGTCTTTGGATCCCTGTGTGATTCTCTGAAGCTTGCATCCGGGAGACCGAAGACCTGAGCACCGGCCCCTCCACTCCGCAGCGTGGGCAGGGACAGGACCTGTGGGCTCCCCACCTCGCCCAGTGCGACTTTATAAGCAAGAAAGCTGTAGCCATGGAGAGACAAGGGCCTAGACGTGGATAACATGTAGGCAGTCTGTCTCCAGAGGGACCAGCGAGATTATCAGGACAGGATTAAAAACAAAGACTCTTCAAGCTTGGCTTTCAATTATCTTTGGAGTATAGAGGGCTTTCTAGAGGCCTCCAGCTGGTCCCTAAAACAGCTGTCACAATGCAAGTAAGATGAGTAAGTCTCTCCTGTGACAAACATATTGTCTACTCTTCTCTTTCCAAATACATATCACTTTCCCACCTATATATAAAAGATCCAAATTTCCATTTTATTAAAATTTGCACTGAGAAAATGTAGCATTTTCTATCATTAAGGTACTTCAGACAGTGCCTGACACCCAAAGTACCAGAGCACACATCAGATTGTTTTGTGCCCACGTATTGAACTGGAGAATGAGTAAGAGGAAAAATACTCATTTCAAAATCTTATTTCAGTGATGCTCAAAGGATCTCTCTTGCTTTCAGAAGTTTCAGAGTAAGATAGGGTCCTTTCTTTTTTGTAGCTTGGAGTAACTTTCCTGCCAACTGCCCATGTAACCTCTGTCACTAGAAAGCTATGCGCTGGCAAGCCGGCCTCCGCAGTTCAAGGTTGGAGAACCCTAGCCAACGCCCAAGGGCGGACAGAACCCAGGCGCCACGCAGTATCCTCGGGCTGCTAATTTGCTGGACACACAGAGCCCTGTTCTGTAACCTCCCCCTAGGTTGTGGGTGAGTGGAACCCATTAACATTTAAAAATATTTGCAGAAATCAGAGGGGGGATAAGGTATTTCTGGAGGGCCAGTACTCAGCGCACTTTCATGCGTGCCAAAGTTTGCTGGCACGGCTCAGGCTGTGATAGAGAACATCTGGACGGCTGCTGCTGCAGCATATAGTGCGGCGGAGGGCAGGGAACAAAGGGGGCTTGTGAGAGCGTGTTCCGGGGGGGGGGGGGGGAAATGCTCTCCGCAAAGGCAGCCTTACTTAATGCCTATCCCAGGCTCGGCAGGGGGAGGGGATCGAGGACCGGAATGGAAATGGACGGTTTTGCCCTTCTGTCGCCTCGGTAAGGAATGCCAGGGACAGAAGCAGCATGGCGCTGGCTAGCAGGGTGCAGACCTTTGTTTCCACTGCTGGACGGACATGGGCCTAAGTGCAAAGATGCGGCCAATAGCAGTTACCCCCATTAGCCTCCTAATGCCTCTCCTTCTCTTGGCCCCACGGCTGGGGGCCAGGGAGCAGGAGATGGAGTGGAGAGGAGGGAGGGTTGATAGAACACTTCCAGTTGAGACAGATTTGTCATTGTTTCCCCCGTTGCCAGTCCCATCCGTATGGAAACAAGATAAAATGAGTTGCATATCACGAATAGGTGTATTTCGAACACAAAAGAGCTTTTATTAACTGAAGGTTAAGGTCAGACTGTTGAAAATCTGTCATTTGTGAGTAGAATTTTGCATTGGATTCTGATTTATGCATGCCGCACCTTACCAAGCATGCATATACATGTAAGAAAAATCCATGTTTAGGCATTTATTAAATCATGGAAGGCTTGCCTTGCTGATGTATGATAGGATCGGCTACAGGTCTTTATAAGAATGAATACACTGCTACTCCCTTTACCAGTCAGATACTGGTTGTAGCTATAAGCTGGTCTAGGTGTTCCAACAAACGTGACATATGTATATACTTTATTTATAAAGTCCTCCCTTTCTGTTCCCTCTGTTCTCCATGTCATCACGTCCTTCATACTCAGCTCTGAAAAATTAGTCCCTTTTTAATATTGCTAAGAGCTCTCTGTCCTGTGGATTCATCTCAGAACCGAGACATAACTCTTAAAAGCGCTATAGGTTTTGTGCTGGCAGGGAGGCCGGTGCTAGTTGGTCTAAGACTGCGGAGTTTCCGGAATCTTCACATGCGATCATGTAACAAATACTTATCAAGTGTCTACTGTAAAGGGGTCTAGGCTTATGTTATTCAACAAGATGATCCTTCCTTTCCAATGTTGGTGGCTCCCAATGATATATTTGGTATTTCAAACAGTGAATTCTGGCTTTTGGCTTGCTTGGAAATAGGTAGGCAAACTTCATTAAATTCCCTTTATTGCTCTGATGACTTTTTTTTTTTTTACTTAAATATTTTTTTTTGAGAGAGAGAAAGAGAGCATGTGTGTGTGTGTGTGTGTGTGTGTGTGTGAGTAGGAGAGGGGCAGAGAGAGAGGGAGAGAGAGAATCTCAAGCAGGTTTTGTGCTGTCAAGGCAGAGCCCGATGTAGGGCTCGGTCCCACCAACTGTGAGATCATGACCTGAGCCAAAATCAAGAGTTGGACGCTTTACCAACTGAGCCACCCTGGCACCCCTCTGACGATTGTTATTTTATATTGGCTCCTACTGTTTCAGATCATTCACATTTTTAAACTTATACTACTGGGGCTCTCTCTGTCTCTCTGTATCTCTCTCTTTCTCTCAAAAACAAGACAAAATAAAACAAAAATATTTCTCCTACTAAAATTGCCTGTTCTATTCAAAAGCTACTAGTAAAATAAGGCTATGACTTTGAATTTTAGATGACCTGAAATCCATGATCTGTCTGTCTATCTTCAGCCTAAAATAGACCAATTAGTGTCTTAAGAGGTTTGGCATTGGCAAAAGTAGCTTAAAAACTATTTTTAGTCCTAAGTGTGTTTAGAATTTGAATTCGCTTCAATTGTTTATGTTAAGAACTATACTCTGCTACTCATGTTTTCACTTTTTTAACTGATGTTTAATATTTTAAGATTTTCTTTTACCCTTAATTTTTTCTAAGACTTTCCCCTTGCCCTCTCCTGAATTTCCAAGCGATAAGTCAGCTTCATCTACTGGCAGATTTGCAGCCAGTTCCTCCAATAGAAACAGTTTTTCAAACTAAAATCACCAGAGGTGACTTCAAATCCTATCAAGTATTGTCTCTCTGGAATATAATAAACTCTAAGCTCCCTTATCTCAGAAGCAATAGGCAACTGGTGCTGTGTAGAAATAGAATCTATAACTCAAACTGTAAAACAATGATCTCGACCAATTTTTAGTCGGATGAAAGCTACCAGGAAAAAATGCACAGAATTAGCACCAAATTTTGCCTCCATCCTTGTACAAATATGTATCTGCTGGTAAGAAACTGTACCCCAGTGATTAGTTCCACTCCCTTTTGAGGCTAACTTATGTTTATATGCGATTATTGTCTCTTGGGTATAATGGATACTCAGATGTTAAATACAACTTACATTTTTGAAATCAAAGCATCATAAGGGATTGAGAAAATGGAATATTAGTCTTAGTCATATCAGTGATATAGATGTTGGCACCAAAATCCTGAAAAGACGGTCAAATTTATCCAGCCCGTGTTAATTGAGAGCAAACCAATATACAGAATGTTTGTTTCTCTCATCTCCAAATTGTTAGGTCCCTTTTGTATTATGTGGAGACTCAAATGCCAGAAATGATTCGTTAGGTTCCAAAGAAAATGTAGAAATTATCATTAAGCCCGAGACTGATTCCCTGAATTCACTATTCTGAAGCAAATAATTGAGTCTTGGGAGATTCTAATGCCTTAGGAGATTCTACTGTGATTTTGTTTCCTTCACCAAACTAGCCATAGTGAGTCCTTTGAAATTAATCCTCCATTTAAGAGAAGTGCTAGTGGTATAGCTCCATGTCATAATTTCTTCCTTCCTCTGTATCCAATCACCAATGGCATCTAATACTTGATGTCTATTCCCTTTGTTCATCCACTAGAAAATTGGCTCATAATGAACCTGTTTGGGGTTGCGAGGCAATGAAGTCACAAAAATATCCAGAGGTCAGTCTTATAAATGCAATGGCTTCTTCAAATTGCCCACAGTTAGACAGTTGGTTTTCAAAGACGTCTTCTGAGTTTGATGGCGGGAACCCACTGCCCACTGAAGCATCTCAGGAGTTAAGCCCACTTTATGCGGTTGTTGTCTAGTCCAAAGGCTGTCCACTGGGATAAAACATCTGCACACAGCAAAAGAGTTTGGAGTTGCCCATCTGGGTATGAGGGGGAGGATCGACCCAGCTGCTACAGATGATCCAAAAGCTTTGTTTTTCAAGACTGATTTTATAACCTTATTTCAGTCCTTCCCTGATGAGCTCAGCTGTCTTGTCCAGCTCTTTATCTGCATGGCAGCCCCGCTCTGTGGGTTCAGCCGGTAAACACTGTCTTTAAGCATCCTTCATGCGGGGAGATGGAACACGTTTATCGGGCGGCTTCGGCATTTCTCTTACACAACTCTACAGACCATCTCCACGGATCTCTGCAATCTGAGCTCTTTATTTCCTGTCCCCTTGGCCTTATTCTAACTACATTATCTCCCGGGCCCTGAGCAAGACCCAAGGTGTCATAACCCACTTGACGTCACCCACAACCTAGCATTGGCACAATTCGGTCATCCCTAGTGTGCTCATTCACTTCATAATGTGAACGCTGCTGTTGTTCTGTTAATGTAAGCTCAAGTATCAGCTGATAATTTTAACACTATAAATATGTACTCTAACCGCGAACTGTCATTAATAACAAACTTCCCTGAAACATTCAGAAATTCAGCAGCGGGTCCGATACCAGAACTTGCTGTAACTATGGTTGTTCAGAGCTGGGCAAATCATCTTTAACTGCTCATCGCTACCCAAAAAGAGGGGATTTTTTTTCTTTTGTGTAAAATATTATTTCAACTCAGAAATCTAACCTTAACGAGGAGCCACATTGAAGAAATAGGGTTAAGAGCATGGCGAACGGAGAACTCAACGGATGGAAGGTACTGAAGTCAAATGCTTCATGGCAGAGGGCAATCAGACTCTTGGTGTGAGCAAGAAGGACTTTGCTCTTACAGAAAAATTGTGTTTATCAGTGTAAGTCTCACTGAAATGAAAGGTCGTTTTCAAAAGCAATATGTTAAATCCATTCAGAATTGACATTTGTAAAAGTAATATTTATGTTTCCATTTTCCTTTTCAAAGGAGTATAGGATTAGCAGTGTGTAAAGAAGTGAATCCTCATTCCAGGATCTTGTTCCTCTGACTTAAATATATTCCTAAGAGAACACATAACAGCAAAGGTCGGACACAGCCACTGCAATAAAATCTTTGGTGGAACCACGTGAGCTCGTATCCCAATGTTTATAATCTGATTTTGGGGGCTTCATTTACCACAGAGGAGATTAAAGGCTTCAATTCATCTCCTTCCTGTAGCATGCCTCACGGGGAGAGTATGTTGTCCCTAGTGATGTTTAAATAGTTCTCCAGCTGGTGGGTTTCTAAAGGTGTTTCTCAACCTTTTTATAACCTCTGCCCCTCTTTGATAAAGAAAAATCTCATGTTTCTCTGAAAATTATTTTATGCCATGCCTGCTAAAGGGGAAGACCGAGATGGGTAAGGGAGGTGGGAGGGATTGATAGGTCCATTTGTTTTCTGTTTTCTGAGTTTCTTCACCAGCCACAAAGATTGTATCAAACTTTTTCTGTAGATTTTTTAAAAATCTTCTTTTGTTGTTCTTTACTTGTTTTTAGATACTAAAGATGTTAACATGGAACACATTTTATCCAAACTATGTATGTTCCACACTTCGGTTGTATTACCCCTCTCTGGACATGCAAGATTATAGCAGCCTGCCCTGATAAATGGAAATAGCTATGTTCCCCAAATATCAAGCTATGTTTTTGAAGCACAGGATTGTTTTTAGCCTCTTTGAGGATAAAAATATGAACTTGTTTTATGTATACCTCAAAATTGTAATCGAGTTTTTTAGCTCTTGAACAAATGGTTTTAGTACAAAATGGGCAACAATTTCAGAGGAATGCTATTGTGTCATTTCTCACTTATCTGGACAAAGGAAGGAATTCTTAGGGGACATCTTCAAACTATCAGTCATTACTAGCAAGTAATATTCTGATAACTATTGTGCTTTTAGCTCTCTTTGTCCTCTTTAGGTGGTAAACTTCTCAATTATATCATGAAAATATATCTAGGTATCCTTTACTTATAATAAATCATCTCCTATTATTAGTGAAATCTACCTTTTATTATAGTCCTGAATTTGGCTTATATGGTGCTAGTAATCAGCATTTTACTTAGAACATGAGAAGATTTAAATGGAGCTTCTGAACTTGTCATGCCCTCTCACTTGCAATGATAGGACGTTGCTCCTTTCTGTTTAGTCCACATAATCTTTTTTTTTTTTTTAATGTTTACTTATTTTTGAGAGGGTGGGAGGACAGAGGTTCTGAAGCAGGCTCTGAGCTGTCAGCACAGAGCCTGATGTGGGGATTGAACCCATGAACTGTGAGATCATGACCTGACCAAAGCCGGACGCTTAACCGACTGAGCCACCCAGGTGCCCCAAGTCTGCATAATCTTTTGTAAAATTTTTTGGTTACATCTCTGATCTCCTCAATTTCTTTTTTCAGTTTCTTGCTGTGAGCCAGAGACTGTTAAGCATTCACACTTATGTTCCTCCCTAAGCCTGCTAGGATAGTGGTCAGTGTTATCTCCACTTTCCAGATGAAGAAATTGAGATTCAGAGAGGTCAAGTAACTTTTGCAAGGTTGGTCAGCTAGGAAGTGGTGTAGGCAGAATTTGAACCCAGATGTGTCTGAGTCCAAAGCCTATGGTCTGCACTCCATATAGCCTCCAGAAGTAATATTTGATCCTGCTTACAGCATTCTATGCATCCTCATTGAATTACTTCTGGAGCCAATTAATTTACTTGATCTACCTTGTCTGGACTTTGGATAAGCATCTCATACCTCCCTGGACAATATGCAGCTCACACATTGGTGCTCCCCATTCTTCTGGTTTCCTTGTCTAACCCTGATCTAGAGACTATTGCCAAGCAAGTCCCTGTAGTTATAGTTTGCTCAGGCCAAATTCTATGGATGTCTTCTTTTATCCTGTAGTCATTTGTTTGTTTGTTTGTTTGTTTGTTTGTTTTGTCTTGTGGAGCTTCTCCTGTGAGTGAAATAAGAGGTTTTTTCTAAACTTCAGGAAGCTGTTAATGGACATTAAAATATTGCTATCTGTCATGGGTTAGCAAAGTCCATCTAAGACTGCATTTTGACAAACCAGACTTTGACAAACCAGACAAACCAAACAAACCAGTCTGGTGTCACAAGATGTGATGATGGCGACTATGTCTCTGAGTCATGGTCTGGGTCAAAGTGCTCTGAGGGCACTTTGCTGTCTCTGCAAATTGAAAAATGTTGACAGGAATTTAAGAACCCGAGAGTCTTAATTTTTTTTTAATGTCAATTTTTTTTTTTTTGAGAGAGAGAGAAACAGAGTACCAGCAGGGAAGGGGCAGGGAGAGAGGGAGACACAGAATCTGAAGCAGGCTCCAGCCTCTGAGCTGTCAGCACAGAGCCCGACATGGGGCTCGAACCCACGAACCATGAGATCATGACCTGAGCTAAAGTCAAACACTTAACTGACTGAGCCACCCAGGAGCCCCAAGACCCCGAGAGTCTTGATGGCAGTGAAAGCTCTGTACATTAAAAAACACTATCTGGAATTGCTTCAGTGAGAGAAACCAAATTTGAGAACCAACTTCATTTTTCTTAGGTATTTTATTTCCTCAGCAACAATGCCAGTTCACTTGGTAGAATTTAGTCCTGAGCTTTCTGATGATGAAGATAACTAATATCGCTGTACTCCAGAGCTGAGAGGTAAAATCACATGAGGCGATTCAGACCATTTTTTTCTGACAGGAATGGTAGAAAGTTAATTGAATTTCAAAAAATGTACCCATTGAAATTAAGCCGTATCTGAAATGAGGTCATTTTTTTAATGTTTATTTATTTATTTTTGAGAGAGAAAGAGAGAGACAGACAGACACACAGACAGACACAGAATCTGAAGCGGGCTCCAGGTTCCAAATTGTCAGCACAGGTCCTGATGTGGGGCTTGAACACATGAACCGTGAGATCATGACCTGAGCCGAAGTCGGACACTTAGCCGACTGAGCCACCCAGGTGCCCCTGAAATGAGATCATTTTTATGTGCTGAATGATCAATGTCTTCCGGAGAAGATGCAAAAGAATAAATAAATATTAACGTAGGGAATTTGATATCCTACTTAACAGCAAAGATATTTAAGAACATTTTCCAAACAATACATACAGGTGACCAACAGACCTATGAAAAGATGTTCAGTATCACAGATTATCAGGGAAATACAGATCAAACCTACAATGAGATATCACTTCACACGTCACAATGGCTAAAATCAACAACACAAGAAACAACAGGTGTCGGTGAGATGTGGAGAAAAGGGAAACCCTCCTGCACTGTTGGTGGGAACGCAAACCGGTGCAGCCACTCTGGAAAACAGTATGGAGGTTCCTCAAAAAACTAAAAATAGAACTACCCTACAATCGAGCAATTACACTACTAGATAATTACCCAAATAATACAAAGATACTAAGTCAAAGGGATACATGCACCCCAGTGTTTATAGCAGCATTATCTATGGTAGCCAAATTATGGAAACAGCCCAAGTGTCCACCTACTGATGAATGGATAAGGAAGATGTGGTATATATATATACGATGGAATGTTATTCAGCCATAAAAAATAATGAAATTTTGACATTTACAACAACATGGATGGAGCTAGAGAATATTATGCTAAGTGAAATAAGCCAGAGAAAGACTAGTGCCATATGATTTCACTCATGTGGAATTTAAGAAACAAAACAAATGAGCAAAGGAAAGGAGAGAAAGAGAGAGAGAGAGGCAGAGGCAAATCAAGAAACAGACTCTTAACTATAGAGAACAAACCGATGGCTACCAGAGGGGAGGAAGTGGGGGGCTGGGTAAAATAGGTGATGGGGATTAAGGAGTGCACTTGCTGTGATGAGCACTGGGTATTATCGTGTGGAAGTTTCCAAGTACTGTAGTATACCGTATTACACATCTGAAACTAACATCACACTATGTATTAACTAACTGGATTTTTTTATTTGAGAGAGAGAGCGTGCGAGCAAGTGGGGTAGGGGCAGAGAGAGAGAGGAAGACAGAGGATCTGAAGCAGGCTCTGTGCTGGCAGCAGAAAGCTCGATGCAGGGCTTGAATTCACAACCTGTGAGATCATGACCTAAGCCGAAGTCAGACGCTTAACCAACTGAGCCACCCAGGTGCCCCTAAATAAAAACTTAAGAAAAGATGTTTAAGAAAATACAGGGACATTGTTTAAGAAACAGTGAATTTTTAAAGACCAACATTTTATGAATTCAAATATCTGATACATGTTCTTCCACTTAAAACTCGGCAGTAAATGGAATGTCAGGTTTTATCAATGGGGCAATTCTATTTTTAGAAAATTCAAATGCTAAGCTTAAACTGAATTGTAAGTTTAAACTGAAAAGTTTAAGCAAGTTGGTTCATAAATGCTGATAATATTTTAAAGTAATGTCATTGCATGGAATTATTAACTCAGTGGTCCTGTATAAATTTTTAAATTAAATTTATTTTGTTTGTTAACAGAGGAAAGGTTAGTTGCAGGAGGGTTTTTCCCTACTGGAATAGGGAACTAAGGAATAAGGAAAATAAGTTTCATAGTAATTAGGAATTATTTGTTGTGTTCTTAAATTTGCAAAGGTAATCAAAATTATTTTTTCCAACAACCTCTATATGTCTAAATTCTTGCTAGATCTAAGACTATGTTGCAGAGCAGTACTGCTTTTTTCCAAAGGGTGTATTTATTCTTTTGAAAATAGAATACAGCCTTCTTAGAAGTAGACCTACTAGATGGCTTCCCTGTTGTACACAGTCTTAAGTTATTTTGACTTTATTAAAATGGAAGTATTTCAGTTCATTTCACTGTTATTCATGTAATGTGTGTTAGAACCTGGGAAAAATACAAAGCTAATTCCCATCCCTAACCTCCCAGGGGATAGCATCTGGTTGGAATTCTTCATTTTTGAAGAGTGCTATTTGCCTTTTACAATGACTGCTACATTCCACATCTTCATTTTATTCTAATAATTCCATGAATCAGAGCAGTTGAGAAAACTGAGTGTAGAGAACTTACAGAATCGTTTTATTATACAGTGGCTAGTTGCTATGTTCAGAGCCTTCTGACCCCAACCAGGGGACAGATGTGTGAAAGAAGACCTCGAGTCCTGGCTGATGAGTTACTAGCTGCTCGGCCTTGAGTCAGTCACTACTTCTGGGCCCTCCGTTTCCCCAACTGTATAGTAATTGGGTGGAGGTCGATAATCTCTGATACTCCTTCTAGTTTTAAAGTTGCAAGATGATTTTGCCTAAGAAAAGTCACATGGCAACCTGTTTCGAGGCTTAGTGTCCTCCTCAACTTCTCTTCCTGGGTTAATATTCTTACTTCTTTCTGTGAATCCAGATAGAACTGAGTTTTTGTAAAGATGTGTCTTTTCTCTTTTCTTCCTAATTCACTTCATTATAGGTCAGGGCTTTCGGCATTTTCTGTAACAGTTCACTGCTGTGCTTCCTATTTCTAGGACCTTTTTTCCAGAAGTATATTTGGCTCTTTTGAGCCCATTTAAAGCTCTTTGCATCGGAAAACTCTGAATTCTCTTCAGCAGTAGCAGTTGCTCTCATAGGACTCATTGTAAGGATTTAATATTGCTTCCACATCATCTTCTATGACCTCAGTAAGACTATCCAGTTGTACAAACGATGGCGTGTTGGGAATTTGAGGCATATCAAGTTCAACACTAAGGAAATCAGGTCCACTCTCAAATTAGACTTCTTTCCACACACTGTTCGTATCACTTCCCACCATCATTTTTCAATATTTTTCTTAACCTGGTAGTAGGATGTGCCAAAGTCCCTGACATATGCCGCTCTCAGCCTCAGTGTCATTGCTGAGCTATGAAATGGGTGTCCATCCAGCCCATCTTGGATATACTATCACTTCGTGTTGCATTGGCTGCGGTATGGATTTGTGTTGGGTGGAGGAAGCTTACAATTTAATGTTTTGCCGCCAAAGACTCCCAAGTTTATTGAGGAACCAGGGACGTTGCTCTGGAGTAGGAGTGCTTTCATTGAAAGGTTATCACTCTCACCTTACCTATTAACAACTAAGCAATAACCACAAATTAACTGCTTACTCAGAATACCTGTTGTTGCCTAATACCAGCAAGTTTGATTTGCTCTAGCCCATTGGTATTGGGTAGAGTTCTGTGGATGAATAAACTGGAGTTTTAAGTTCCCGGTTTAGTCTCCTCTAAGCAAGAGAGTGAGTTGGTCTGTGTGGCTGCCTTAAAGCCAGTCTTTTTTTTTTTTTTTTTTTTTTTTTTTACATACACTAAACATACAGGAAGGTATTTGTTTCCATGAGAGACTGGTTCCATCTGCATTAAAAGCAAATTGCAGCAGGCATTCATCAATTTCTATTATGAACTTAGGTTCAGGAAATTTCATCTACTGCTGCCTCGTCTGTATTTACTCCCTATCTTAGATTTTGGTGCTAGACAAACGTCTGTAACATTGAAGTCAGTTAACCATGTCTACCATTTAAAATTCCTTTGTTTGTGCTCTTATCACATAAACTGAGTACATTGTTTATTAACGCTCAGAAGCAATGAGTTTAGTAGGAAGGGCACTGAGACAGTTTGTCCAGGCAGGACTATGGAATGTATGTGGTGATGGTGGTGGTGGTGGTGGTGTGTGTGTGTGTGTGTGTGTGTGTGTGTCTGGGCATGTACACAAGCACTCACGAGTTTGCTCACGAGGGGATGGATTTAAGGGGGGTACTTATGTAGCAAGTAAACAAAACCTTAGAAAAACTTCACTCAAGATATTACACATTGACTTGGGTATGTCCTCAGCCTGGCTGGAACATCGTACGTCCCATGAGAAAATCTTCCGTCTGCGCTGTGTTCTTTGACTCCTTCTTCTGGGAGACGTCCCGATGAGTCAGGTTGATTCCTCCTGACAGTCACCTTCACAGCTGAGATCAGAAGCCATCTCTTTAGTGAAACCCTTCTTGACATTTCCAAAAATCCAGGCCAAACTAATAGCTTCCATTTTAGGTGTTTCGTGCATTTTACCCACTTGTGAGAGACATTACGGTGGGTGTTTACAAATCTGTCTCCGGCTGTACTGTGACTAATTTGAAGGTGACAATTTTGTTTTATATAGTAGAGGCAGTGTAGCAAGCTACGAAGAGTCTGAACTTCCAAGCCAGACCTGGTTTCAGATCAGTTTCACTGCTATGTTGTCTGGAGTTAAGTACTCAAAGGTCAGCCTCAGTTATTTTATATGGAAAATGGGAATAGGAATGTCTAATTCCATAAGGCTTTTTCAAAGTGCTAAAAGGCCCTCATGTATTTCATTTCCTTGTATCTTACTTAAGATCTAGTGCCTGCCAGAAACTTAAGAAGTGTTCAATATCTGCATGTCCTTTGACCTACAATATCCTGGTAATCGAAAGTCTGTCCCCTTCCTTTCAAAAGAAATTGGTTCTTCTCAATAATGGCATCTCGACAAGGGCATGGGATACCTTGGTGGTGTCCGGGCTTCATCACCCAGGATATTCATAGAGACCACAGTTAGGGAGTCAACCGTTCAGAAAACTATAAAAAAGATGTCATCTCTAGGTAGAAGGTCAATTCAGATGACCTCATTTATTCAACAAATAATTTGGGAGTACTTACTATATGCCCGCCTACTGTGCCAGATACTATAAAGATTACAATCCAGTGGATGGCAAAGATTTTTAAATTAAGCAAGAAATACAACTAAATAAAATATAAGGAAGAAAAGAAATAAAAGCTGAGATCCTGTGTTCCTTTCCAAAGCTAAGCTACATGATTCAATGGCTAAATTTCCAAGAAAGTAGAAAAATGATCCCCAAATTGGATATTTGGAAATGGAAATTTCAAGATCCCTTGTAAATTTGTTCAGCCCTTCTTATTTAATCGTACATCCTGTTCCCTCCTGATTCGCCCATCTAGTCAGAGTCTCCTGGTAGCCCAGGCAGATGTGGTTCCCTTTACCTGGAACCTTTTTCATACCACTACTTAAAACCCTGCCTAGTTCCCACAATTATAAAATTATAAAGTGAGCCTAAGTGGTCTTTAAGATTTCTTAGCTTCCAAACATTTTTTGATTTCTTTAACTCTGCTAATGAAGACAGAGAGAGTAGACTGTCCTTCACACCTTTTTACTTCTGAATTGTATGTTCTGTGGTTGGTTATCACGATGAGCTATTTTTTTTAGCTTGTCCTGGTATCAGAGCTCCAAAAAGAAGAAGCTGGAATGTAGGGCATGCATTACACAAAAAGTGAAATGTTTTGAAAGGGCTGTGAAGTGTTGCATAGGAATATTGTATTAGGAACATTCCACCAAATGGAAGAAGCCTGGAAACTGGACAAGCTGTGGATGTGCAGATGGTATTACTGACCATCAGGCAAGTAGAGAACACAGCCTATGTGTATAGATCGATACGTCGTGTCTTTCTACATTGGGATGTACCAAGAAGTTGGCAGCAGTTGTTACCTCTGTATGTATTGCTTCCAAGGAGAGTACTCAAATCGCCCATGTTACGCAGCCTAGAAGTTTCAGTTTTGTCCATATTGGTATGAATGGATCTACTCGAGATGTCTCATATGAGAGAGGATTATTCCATAAATGCAAATTGCCATAAAATTGTAGTTTTGTCTGTGAATGATCTGGGGGCAGCGGAGGGGGAGAAAGGAAGATCCTCTAACCTTACTGTTCTTTTAAACATCTCCTTTATCCTAAAATCAGACAGTCTACACACTGCAATAATCCAGTGTGCTCCATATCACCCCACAACATTTGCAGCTAGAATGTGGGCAAATAGCTCTCCCTCGGTCAATGCTAATGTTCAAGAATAGTCGAGAGTCTTTTAGGTAGGTATGACCATGAGTCAGCCAGCCATTTGGAATATTACAGAGAGGTGTTATTTCTCAGAGATAAGGAACAAAGAGGTCTTAATATCCGGCTCGGCTAGGGCAGGAAATTGCCTACTTCCTGAGCCAGAGTGGTAGAGGCTGTGGGATGGGAGCCAGATATTGGAGGGAGGAGGCGAGTAAGTACTGGAGACCTCAGGATTTTATCGTCGGGCACATGGACTTTGCATCAGAATGTCAAGAACTCATTTTGCACAGGAAAGATGCTCGGCAAAGAGTTAATTACACTAAAGCATTTTTATAAATGTCATAGGCAGACTTTAATTTTCACAGATGGACACTCATTCTCAGATGTTTATTCTTTCACTCCTGAACCTTCACAGCCCATGATATGTGACAACATTTTAATTTTAAAGTCCATCAATTATCCTGTTAATTCTAAATTCCGCCATAAAAGTGTAAAGTATCAGGTTGACCTTACATCCCTACTCCTAATTACATACATGTGTTTTTCTGGACCTTCTATCCAACCCCGATGACACTAACAAACTAGTTTGCAAAGCACTTAACCTCTCCAGCTTTCTTTTCCTCATTTGTAAATCAAGAGTGTTGAATTAGATGATCTCAAAAGTTTGGGTCCTCAAGAAAAGTGGCAAAAGTCCCATAAGTATAAGGCTCTATTGTGGAAAAGAGAAACCTTTGGGATCCTAGATACCTGAGTTCAAACCTCTGCATGTCCAATTATTAATGTGCGACATTGGGAACATTCTTTAATCTCCTCGAGCTAGTTTCAGCATTTGTAACTGGAATAAAACCTCAGTTTTATGGTTGTTATAAAATTAAATGACGTAGGGCATTAAAGTGTCTGGCAGACATGTATTTAGTAGCTGTTCCTTTTCCCTCCCTTCTCTTCTTCCAGCGTTATGTAGATTTAATAGATTTTACTACCATTTATTAGGGGAAAAACCCAGGTTCACATGGTAATGTTGAAAGAAAAGAGGCGAAAGATTAATTTACAGGAGAATCTAAGGATGGGTTGAATTCTGAGAAGCAAAAAGAAGGATGAAGGATATTCTACACAGGGAAAAATGTAACCAAGAGTCTGGTGGCTCCAGCCAAAAAGGTGTATGTGGAGAGTGCTAAGTAGTCTGGTCCTACTGAAATGTGGACTGTAGCGGCCAGAATCAAGATGCATATTTTATGCTCCTCTCAATCTGTCAGTTAACTTTTACTTACATGTTTGTATATCGCACTCAAAATTCTGTATCCTTTTTTTGCGTTTTAAAAACATACCTTGGAGATCATCCGTATCTGTACATAAAACTCCTTTCCTTCTTTTTTTTTTTTTAATGTTCATTTATTTTATTTTGAGAGAGAGAGAGAGAGAGAGAGAGTACGCGTGAGCAGGGGAGGGGCAAAGAGAGAAGGAGAGAATCCCAAGCAGACTCCCATGAGCCATCAGCACAGAGCCCCACTCGGGTCTCAATCTCACAAACTCTGAGATCGTGACCTGAGCCAATCAAGAGTCGGCAGCTTAACTGACTGAACCACCCAGGCACCCCTTCTCTTTTTCTTTATTTACTATTTATCATATATGATTATATGTATATACTACAATTCATATAAGGAATGCTCTTTTTTTTTTAATGTTTTTTATTTTATTTTTGAGAGAGAGAGAAAGACAGAGCGCAAGCAGGGGAGGGGCAGAGAGAGAGGGAGACATCGAAACCGAAGCAGGCTCCAGCTCTGGCTCTGAGCTGTCAGCACAGAGCCCCAGCGTGGGGCTCAAACCCACAAACTGTGAGATCATGACCTGAGCTGAAGTTGAACGCTTAACCGACTGGGCCACCGGGGCGCCCCATAAGGAATACTCAACTGATGAGTAATTTGGTGGTTATCATATTTTGCTTTTCCATACAAAGTTGCAGTGAGTAATCTTTATTACATGTGTGAGTAAATCTGTAAGATGGAGCCTTAAAAGTAGAATTGCCAGATAAAGGGTTTGTGTATTTGTAATCTTGGTAAGTATGGTCAAAATAACCCTGCAAACAGGTATTATTGATTTCGATGCACACAGATGAGAGATGCATTTCGATGAGAGTGTTTCCCTGAACTCTAGTCAAAACAGAGGTATCATACTTTCTGAATTTTGCCAATCTTTTAGATTTAAAAAAAAAATGCTATTATAATGTGCTTTAAAGTAGCAACCCTTGAGCATTTTGTCATGTATTTAAGAGTTGTCTGTATTTTTCTTTTCTGTGATCTGTCTGTTCACACTCTGTGCTCATTAGGCTAATGGAATGTTGGTGTTTTTGGCTTTTTTCCTGATTGATTAGTAGAGATTCTTTATATATTAGAGAATTTAGTTTTTTGTTTCTTATGCAAACAATTTCTCTGAATTTTTTGTTTGATCTTGACTTGATTATTGTGATTCTTGCCATACAAAATGTTTTATAAATAAATCTTTATATAGCCAAATTTATCAATTTCGTATGGCTTCTGGATTTTGTTTGTACTTACAAAAGCTTCTCTCACTTAAGGGAATAAAGTTTTTTTTCATGGTTTCTTCTACTACTTTTAAGGTTAAAATCATACACTCAAGTTTTTGATCAATTTTAAATTTATTCTGGTAAGAGTTATGATTCCAAATTTATGTTTTTCAGGTGGCTATCCAGCTTTCCCATCACAAATTTTTATATAATTCATATTTTCAATGCCATTTTGAAATGTTTCTTGGATCTTTACATATATATAGCTGTGTATGTTTGCATCTATTTCTGGATTTTCTTTTTTATAGGCTTGTCTGTCTATTCATGTGAAAATAGCAAATTTTAAATTTTTATTAGATTTATAATTTGTAGCAAACCCTGGTAGTTATAGTTCTCTTGCTTTAATTTTTCAGAAAATTTCTGGCTATTTTTATTTGTTTATTTTTCTAGGTGATCTTTAGAGTCATGTAGTCTAGTCCCACACCTACTCTCTAAACAAATGTATCAAATTTATGAATTAACGTGGGTGGCTTTGACTCTTTAAATATTTTTGGGTGTTTCTTTCCAAGCACATTCTATGCTTTTCTTTATGTGTAAGTGTGTATATGTGCGTGCGTGCGTGTGTGTGTGTGTGTGTGTGTGTGTGTCTGAGTGTGTCTTGTGATTTTCAAGAGAAGTTTTAAACTTCCTTAATATTGATCTTATTTATTTCTGGTTAAGTATATTCCTAGGTTTTGTTGTTGTTATTGCTTTTGTAAGTGGAATCTTTTCTCCTGTAGATAATCTAACCGGATATCGTTCATATGTATATGGGCTGACATTGTACATAGCTTTTTTTACCCAGCCACCTTGCAGAGCTCTCTTATTGATGTTATACTTTTTAAAATCAATCCCCTTGTTTTTTCCAGGTATATAATCATATCATCTGCAAATGATGATAATTTTACTTTCTTTCCTTTTTACACCCTAGTTTATTTTTCTTATTGAATTATGTTGGCTGATAAAACATAAGAGACTCCTAAAAACTGAGAACAAATTGAGGGTTTATGGGGGGTGAGAAGGAGGGGTGGGTGGGTGATGGGTATTGAGGGCACCTGTTGGGATGAGCACTGGGTGTTGTATGGAAACCAATTTGACAATAAATTTCATCATCATCATAATAATAAAAAAGAATTATGTTGGCTGATATCTCCAAGACAATGTGAAATGGAAGTAGTGGTAATGAGCATTTATGTCTTATCTGTGACTTCAATAGAAAATTTTCCTTGGAACAGTTTATAAGTCATTGGAATTTTCAATTTTTTAAAGATTTGGTAGACCTACCCCAGTAAGTCAGATAATGTTTGAGAAACATACTTCCTTGCATTATAAAACATAACTATCATTCCCATTTTATTTATAGTTTCTTTTTTTAAGTTTTATTTATTTTGAGAGAAAGAGATAAATATCAAAATTATAAATGCATAGAGGGCTTTGTCTTCGTGTCTCTGCTTGTAGAAAGTTACCCTACAAGCACACTTAAATGTGTGTATTTCTGAGGATATTTGTTTCAGTATTGTTTATAACAGCAAGAGTTTTTAAACCATCTAAGTGTTTAATATGGGGCTAATTCAATGTTAGGCACACAAATACAATGGAATAATATGATCCCTTAAAAGGAGTAAGGTTTAGATACACCATTATCTCTGAAATAACATTTTTAAGTTTGAAGAGAAGGGGTAGCACATTCTAATTTAGTGTTAAAAAATATGACAATACTATGTATGTGTACATATGCATATACACAGACTCACACGTGTACATGTATACATACACATATCTGTAGTTACATAGGTTATTTCTGTAAGGACAACTAAGGATCTTGACTGGGTGGAGAACCAGGTAGAATGCATATCTACTTTTCACAACAGATCCTTCTGTGCCTGTTGAATTTTGTGTCATTTGTATTACTCATTCCAAAAAAATATTTAAGAATGGGGACAAAACAGAGTTATTTCAAACAGGTAAAGGCTCAGAATTTTTTTTTCATCATACCTTTGCTGAAAGAAATAGGAAAAATATATTCTAGCAAGAAAAACATACTCCACGCTAATGAATATCGCCATGTTCCAGGCATTATTTGTAGTGTTTTAAATATCTAATAGAATTCAGTCCTCACGGAAAACTTGATGAAGTAGGTGCCATCATTATCCCTATATTACAGATGAGGAATGAAACAGTTTGCTCAAGGTCACACAAATAGAGAACCAGGGGTGTAGATTTGCATCTAGTCAGGCTGATGATAGAGCCCGAGTTCTCTCTTAGCTCCTATTCTGTTCTGTCTTCTCATTAAGAGCAGAATGCAAGAAGCCCCTGTCAGCATCAGTAAAACGCATTGGTCATTCCGATATTTTGTTAACAATAATGATTGCTTTTTTTTTTTTAATTTTATTTATTTTGAGAGGGAGAGAGCCCACAAGCAGGAGGAGGGGCACCGGGAGCGTAGGGAGAGAATCCCAAGCAGGCTTCATGCCCAGCACAGAGTCTGTCACAGGGCTCAGTCCCACAAACTGTGAGATCATGACCTGAGCCAAAATCAGGAGTCAGACGCTTAACCAACTGAGCCACCCAGGTGCCCATAATTATTGTTCTTTTTTTAAACATAGATCGAAATCTAGATAACGCTGACTTCTTACTCTCGTGGGAGGATTTTGGATTTTTAGGAGTACTGATCTCATTTGGGAACAGATACAAATTCTAATTCTTCCTCCCCTTTTTAAAGCAAACTGTGTATTTAAGGAAAAATAAAAAAGGGCAATGGGTAAAATAATAAAGTATATAATAAAAATTAAGAGAAATGTGATGTAGCCCATGGAAGTTAGGAAAGGAGGAAGAGAAACATTTCATAATTAATAAAACAAAATAAATTAGCATCAAAAAGCTGAGCTTATCTATAATATATAAATACAAAAAGGAAATGAGTTCAAAAAGAAGAGCCTTCTAGGGGTGCCTGGGTGGCTCAATTGATTGAGTGTCCAACTCTTGATTTGGGTTCAGGTCATGATCTCCCAGTTCCTGAGACTGAGCCCCACGGTGGGAGCCACACTGGATGTGGAGACTGCTTGGGATTCTCTCTCCTCTCTTTCTGCCTCTCCCCACTCACTCACGCGCTCGCTCTCTCTCTCTCTCTCTCTCTCTCTCTCGACATAAATAAACATTAGAAAAAAGTCTTTTAATGATAGGCAATTTACAAAATAAAACCAAATGACATAAGTCTGAAACTGAGAGACAAAAGTACACCAGGCAAAAATTAACCAGTGAGGAGAACACCTTTACTGTACTTGCATCAGACCAAAGGAAATTTAAAGTGGCACATAATCCACTTTTTCCAGACTTTACTTACATTCAATCCATTATCTATAAATTTATCTAAAGGCTCCTTAAACAACATTTTACTGTTTAACCAGGGATGTGTATTCAGAGAGGAATTTTTATGTCTTTTTGACCTTTCATTAAAAAAAACCACACAGTTTAAAATATTGCCATACAAGCTAATTTTCTCAAGGTAGGAGGATACCCTATATACCTTTAGTTATTTATGTTTTTGTAAACAGGTCATTTTTATTTTGTCTCCCCCTTTTTGGTTTAAAGAGAATCTGTGTCATTTTTGAGAAGCTCATATTTGTATGGCAGTCTCCTCCAACCCAGCTGTCCCTGGTGCCTCTTCCCACTGTTTTACTGAAAAACGTTCACCCAGAAAATGAGGTATAATAGCGTAGAGGTTTTTTCCTTTCAGGCTCAAGACAATGTTTCTGCTTAATTTCTGTGTCGTCTTTTGGTGATCTCCAGAATTAAATGGCCCTTTATCTTAAGGAAACAGTCTTCAGTGACACCTAGGTTCTTCCTTTGGCTGGTGACAGCTTAAATCTCTGGAGCCCCAGCTAAGAAGCAGTGAGGGAGTCCCGATTTATTTGAAACACTTCAAGTCAATTCCAAGTTTGAGAGCCTATATTGAATTACGCATTGGGAGATTGAGAGATGACTAGGGTGTGACCTTGCCTCAGCTGCTCCGAAGCAAATCAAGCTTTGCTGATCACTCAAGGGATTTAATATGTAGGGGAAGCAAAAGAGGCAAGTGAGTGTTGCTTATGTTCAGATGAATCCTGGCCTTATGTCCAGAAACAGATACAATTCCCCCAGTGAGAGTGACTATTCGTATCTTTTGGTTTTTGACTCTTGAAGTTTAAATGACCTAGTGCCCAGAGGATTAAACCCAGTCTCCAGCCCTCCTTTCCTGTGCTACCCTTGTTTAATGCAAAGAAACCTATCATTGAATTGAGGGCCAAATGCTTTAAGCTCTTATTTTATGAATGTTTGCCAAATTATTTCTCATGCAATCACCCTGCAGTTAACTATTGAATTTCTTGTCTAAGGGAAAACATCAAATGAACAAGGGCAGAAAAAGATCACAGGGTAAACTGAAATGAAAGGTCTGTGTAGGAGTTGTTGGGTTTTTTTCCTTCATTAAAAAAACGCAACCTGCAGAAAAAGGGGAATATGGGACTTCCACACAAGAGTGATTAGATGGTGCATAGGATTACAGCTGTTTGTGTTCACATTTAAGAACAGTAATTATCGTCTGGAGGAAGACTTTTTAGAACAGGTAGAGGATGCAAGCTTGGCAAGAGTAGCTGTAGATAACTGGGAATATGAACAAAGTTCCCTATAGAAGACACATGTATGCATGGGTGAGGGGTAAGATGTTGATATTTTGAGTTCATACAGAGAATACCATCACTACTGACAATTAACAATGATTAAGCCATTTCATGATGTGAATTAGGTGGGAAATTCTCTAAAGGTGTTATCATATGTCAGCTTCCCCAAAGCTGCACCACAGGATATGGGTGTGCTAAGAGCTGGTCATAGGTGTGCTATGAGATACTGATCTGCTCAGCCCTTGAGGATGCCAGGAGAGACATGGACAGCTCCCGCGGGCCAAGCCCTTCCACCAGAGGGAGGGCACTGGCTGATGAAATCATCTTGGTTTGTTTGGGACTTTCCTGGTTTTAGTACTAAAGGTCCTGTGTCTTGGGAAATCTCTCAGTCCCAGGTGAATCAGAATGTACATCAGGGCAGCCTGGGCACAGCAGGGTCTGTGCGGGTCCCAGTGGGCCGGTAGGCAGGAAAAATGTAAGCTGCATTCAGCTCGTGCAGCTCTGATGGACTGAGCATAGCATGACCAAGAAGGTTCTCGTCTGCCTGATCATAAGCTTTACTAAGCTATGTTTTTTAAGACATTTTTCCATTTAAGTTGTTAAATTATTGGTGCAGTCATTTCTAATACTTCTCATCCTAATGCTTGTGATGACTTCCCCCATATAATCTTGATATTGGGCACTTGTTCTCTCTCTCTCTCCCTCTCCCTCTCCCTCTCCTTCTCACTCCCCCCTCTCTCCTCTCCCCCTGGTCTGTCCCTTCCCCTGCCAGCTCTAACTCCCCCCTCCCCCCCTCCCCATTCCCACCTTCTCCTTCTCCCTCCATCTCCCTTTTCTTTGTTTATTTAAATCAACCTTGCTGGAGATTAGGCAGGTTTCTGTGTTCTTATGATGAATTGACCCTTTTAATGTTATGAAATATACTTCTTTATCTCTCTTAATTCTTCTCACCTTAAAGTCTACTTTGATATCAGTGTAGTCATACCAACTCCTTTTTGGTTAACGCTTACTTGGTTGGTCTTTTTTCTGTTTTTTGAAGCATTGAGTATTTTTATGTTTCTGGTGTGTTTCTTATAAGCAGCTGTAATTGTATTTTTTTAAAAGTCCAGTCTGGAAATCCTAGCTTTTGGTTTACCATCTTGCTATTTGTTTTCTATTTTCCCCTTTTTCTATTTTTTTAAAATTATTCCTTTCCTGCCTTCCTTTATAAAAATCAATTTAAAAAATACTCCTTTTTATCCCTCTGTTAGACTTTTGTTACAGTTTTTAATGTCCTTGTTTTGGTGGTTACCCTGAAAACTACAAGGCACAACTTAGTGTGGTCTATCTTAATACATCATTTACTGCTTTGGGAAGAAACAATATTTGAACAGAACGATTACCAGCAATGAAATTGAATCAGCAAATGAAAAACTCCCAACGAATGAAAGTCCTGGACCAGATGGCTTCACAGGCAAATCCTACCCAACATTTAAAGGAGAGTTAATAGCTATTCTTCTCAAACTATTCCAAAAAAAATAGGAAAGGAAGGAAAACCTCCATATTCATTCTATGAGGCCAGTATTACCCTGGTATCAAAGTCAGGTAGACACCACAAAAAAAGAATTGCAGGCCAATATCTTCGATGAACATAGATGCAGATATCCTTAATAAAAACCAAACAAAGTGAATTCAACGATACATTTAAAAAATCATTCACCAGGAGCAAGTGGGATTTTTTCCCAAGATGCAAGGGTGGTTCAGTATTTGCATATCAGTCAAGGTGATACATCAGGTCAGTAAGAGAAAGGATTTTAAGAAACATGATCATTTCAACAGATGGAGAAGAAACATTTGACAAAGTATGATATCCATTCGTGATAAAAACCTTCAACAAAGTAGGTCTAGAGGGAGCGTGCCTCAACGTAATAAAGGCCATTTATGAAAACCCACAGCTAACGTCATCTTAAACGGCGAAAAACTAAAAGCTTTTCCCCTAAGATTAGGAACAAGACAAGGATATCCACTCTGACCACTTTTATTCAACATAGTACTGGAAGTCCTAGCCACAGCAATCAGACAACAAAAAGACAACAAAAAGAAATAAAAGGCGTCCAAATTGGTAAGGAAGAAATAAAACTTTTATTATTTGCAGATGACATGGTACTATATATAGAAAACTACTAGAACTGATAAATGCATTCAGTAAAGTTGCAAGATATAAAATCATTGTACACAAATCTGTTGCCTTTCTACACACTAATAATGAAGCCACAAAAAGAGAAATTAAGAAAACAATCCCTTTTACAACTGCACCAAAAGTAATAAAATACCTAGGAATAAATTTAACCAAGGAGGTGAAAGATCTGTACTCTGAAAAAGTATAAAACACTGATGAAAGAAATTTAAGATGACACGAAGAAATGGAAAGACATTCCATGCTCATGGGTTGCAAGAACCAATATTGTTAAAACGTCTATACTCCCCAAAGCAATCCTCACATTTAATGCAATTTGTATCAAAATAGCAATAGCACTTTTTCACAGAAGTAGACCAAACAATCCTGAAATGTGTATAGAACCATAAAAGATCCCAAATCGCCAAAGCAATCTTGAAAAAGCAAAGTCTTTGAATAGCAAAAGTGGAGGCATCACAATTCCAGACTCCAAGTTATATTATAAAGCGATAGTAATTAACACAGAATGATACTGGCACAAAATAGACACATAGATCAATGGAACAGGATAGAAAACGTAGAAACAAACCCACAGTTACATAGTCCATTAATTTTCAACAAAGGAGGGAAGAATATGCCATGGGAAAATGACGGTCTCTTCAACACATGGTCTTGGGAAAACTGGTCAGCTACATGTAAGAGAATAAAACTGGACCACTTTCTTACACCATACATGAAATAAGTTAGAAATGGATTTAAGACCTAAATGTGAGACCTGAAGCTGTGAAAATCCTAGAAGAGAACACAGACAGTAATGTCTCTGACATCAGCCATACTAGTATTTTTTCTAGATATGCCTCCCGAGGCAAGGGAAAGAAAAGCAAAAATAAACTATTGGAACTACATCCAAATAAAAAGCTTCTGCACAGCAAAAGAATCAACAAAACTAGAAGTCAACCTGCAGAATGGAAGAAGGTATTTGCAAATCACACATCCAATAAGGGGTTAATATCCAAAATATATAAGGAACTGATACAACTCAACACCCAAGAAACAAATAACCCAATTAAAAAATGGTTAGAAGAAATGAACAGACATTTCTCCAAAGAAGACCTCCAGATGGCCACCAGACACATCAAAAGATGCTCAACATCACTCATCATCGAGGAAATGAAAATCAAAACTACAATGAGATATTACCTCACACCTGTCAGAATGGCTAAAATAAAAAACACAAGAAATAACAGGTGTTGGCGAGGATTTGGAGAAAAAGAAACCTTTGTGCACTGTTGGTGGGAATGCAAAGTGATGCAGCCACTCTGGAAAATAGTATGGAGGTTCCTCACAAAGTTACTGCACTACTGAATATTTACTCCCAAAATACAAAAACACTAATTCAAAGGGATACATGCACTTCTGTGTTTATAGCAGCATTATTTACAGTAGCCAAATTATGGAAGCAGCCCAAGTGTTCATCAATAGATGAATGGATAAAGAAGAAGTCTCACACACACACACACACACACACACACACGCACATTGGAGTATTATTCAGCCATTAAAAGGGATGAAATCTTGTCATTTGCAACAATATGGATGGGGCTAGAGAGTATAATGCTAAGTAATGTAAGTCAGTCAGAGAAAGACAAATACCATGTGATTTCACTCATATGTAGAATTTAAAAACATAACAAATGACCAAAGGAAAAAAGGGAGAGAGAGAAACCAAGAAATAGACTCCTAACTATAGAGAACAAATTGATGGTTACCAGAAGGGAGGTGGTGGGGGGATGGTTTAAACACGTGATGGGGATGAAAGAGTTCACTTAAAAAATCTACTTACTGCTTTTTCAACAATGCAAGAAATTTAAAACAGTATACCTCCATTGTTGCCTGTACTGTTTTGCTATTGTCCTGTGCTTCTGCATGTCGTAAGCCTCACAAGAAATTATCATTATTGTTATTTTAAACAGTTAATCTTCTTTTATATTTATGTACATATTTACCCTTTCCACAACTGTTGGTTGCTTCTTGCACTTGTAACTGTTCTTATTTTCCTTCAGCTTAAAATATGTTCTTTAGTGTTTCTTAAAGTCATATCGGTTGTGAATTCGGTCAGCGTGTGTGTGTGTGTGTGTGTGTGTGTGTGTGTCTTCAGCACATCGATGGTTTTGTCTTCTATTAGTTACTTATCAATCCAACCTGAACTGAAGATGTCTTGTTCAATCTAAGTATTTCTACAATAAGCATTTATAAGTATACTTAGAAAACTTTTCTTTTGAACAGCTGATGATTCCTGTCTGGCTATTTTTAGATGGATGTAATCATTTTTCGGTTTTCCTTCTTCCCGAGGCTTGATCTAGAGCATTACTTTACGGGTGGGCAGAGAACACAAATGCATGAATGACTCACATACAAAAGTACTGGGGGAAACATACATGCTATTCAAAAGCAAAGGGCAGTTCTCAGGATCTTATCACTGCTAGAGATCTGTCTCTTTAAGGCATCAGTACTCTTGTCAATCTTACTGTTTTAGTTCACATTTTTTTCTTGTAATGAGATTATAAATGTGTATCAATGTTCATGTCTTATCTCTTTTAGGCTATATGATTCACTTGGTGGTGTGGCAGTTTTCAAGTCTAAATTGGAAAGTAGCTTCTTCTGGCATTCTACTTATAGTTACAAATACCAAATTCAAAACATATGATTGGTGAAATCACGTCCCATGCACATTTAACTCATAAAATTCAACCATACATGCTGCACCAACTTAAAGAACACTTAGAATAGGGTGGAAGGCTTCACCCACAATTTCCCTCAATGAGCACAAGAGCCGGGCAGAGTGTGAATGGGGGAATGTGGATCTGATCTTTCTCTAGATGCTCCTGTGGGGCAAGCATCCTACTTCCCTGACCTCAGAGCCTGGCCCCCAACAGAGCACAATGCTATCATACAAACACTTCCATGGTTAACTAGATGTTCTTTTAAATCCTAACATAAACCCTCCAGTTACCCAGTAGCATTTCTATGCCCTATCATTTGACTATCATAAATACTTTTCTCCTGGAAGTGTGATGTAATCAGAGGCCATCTGCAACAAATGAAATGTATCCTGCAGAGTTATTTAAGTACTTCCGATAGGTATCACCTTTTCTTTCCCAGATTCTCATGAAGCAGGATCAAAGTGTAGCCAAGGAGATAGGCACAAAAAAAACCTAGTGGACAATATATGATGTTCCGCACAAAGTGCTATCATAGAGACACGTGTGAGTGTGGAGAAGAAAACATAGGGCTTAGTGGAAAATCACAGGTCGGCAAAAGAACTGAGGCAAAGAAAACCCATAGGGGTAGCCTGGATAAAGTCTCCAAAGCACAAAAGAATGCAATAGGCTTTGGAAAAGCAAGATACTTGTGGTAATTTAAATACCAAGTGTATATGGAGGATAAAGGAGTTTGGAAAGGAAAGCTATACTACAAAGTGAATTAAAATGCTATCCTAAGAATTTAGGACTTGAGCCATTTGTTACAAAAAGCCATCATCTTATTTGGCTCTCAGATATCCTTGTGAGAAACCATGACCCAGGTAATTTTGGACTTCTGCACACATACTGAGGTGGGACTTAAGCTCAGATGTCCCAATTCAAATTCAATGCTCTTTCGACTCTACCGGGGACTGCCTTTCTTGACAGAACCGAAGCCACCTCTGATACCTACAGTTAGCCGCATCCTGTTACTGGTTCACAACTGCTCTGGTCGTGATCTGCCACTGCTCTGGTCGTGATCTGCCCTTTCCCATCTTTTGGGATAGCCTAACCCTGATAGTGATTCTGGGCCTTCCCTTTATTTGGAGTTTCAAGATGGTGGCACATCTAAAGAGTTGTCAAAAGCAGACAGTTGGAATGTAGAGTTACTGGGCTGTGAAATTTCTGTGGAAAATTCAAAACACCCTGCACTTAACACAATGCCAGAGCTGATTAGTGCAGTTTATTGCTAAGCCCCAAGGGACACCTGCAGGCTTTTACCTTCAGTCTAGAACCCCTGGCCCGAGGGAAGGTGTAATGCCACGTTAGTTCCGCACTCTTTCTATTAGAGTTTACTCAAAGCTGCCGACACCAGATGTGTTACAAACGAACGTTAATTCTCCTCCAGCATCTGGATCGCATGTACAATGAGGGGCAAGATTTATGCCCTGCTGAAGCATTCCCCAGTTTTTAGCACAGAAGTGATTGAACTCCAGATGTTAACAAGATGCAGAGACCTTTTAGTATGATTAAAAACATGATTTCTTGTTTTGCTCATGACAAAAACCATTGGATTAACTTATTAGAAGTGGGGCTGCCGTCCTGCTCATTGGAAGCTGTGTCTACTTTGGCTATTGGAGCTTGTCGTCGAAGATTTTATGTAGAAAGAATGACTTACCGATCTCTAAAATCAACAACTTCAGGGGCCCTCTTAAAATCAGGGGCTGCAAAGGTAGAAATTCTGTAAGAAGTGTGATCAAGATTTGGATCAGAATGAAAATCAACACAAGTGTTTGCATGAATTAGTCACATTAGAATCTTCTTCCTTCTAGTAATTGTATTGTCAAGAAACATAGAACCACAACCTTAGAGCTGTAGGCTTCCTTCAAAGATCATCTGGTCTACTCTTCTCTTCCTCAGTCCTCCTTTCCTCTGCCTCACAAGGAAGAAGAGAATGGTCTTCTAGAGTCAGACAATTGAGCCAAAAAGATTCAGTTTTCAAAATACAGGTTTCAAAACCAGGAAGCAATGAACGTGCTGAATTCAAATCTTCTATTTTCATAGCACAGTATTTTCACAATGATAAGATGCACTTTGCCTGAAATTGACCTTTCTCATGGTTGGAATGCATCTCATATTCAATGTGAATATTTACTACATTTGTTTACTTATTCTTGTGTCCACAGTTGTTGTTAAATTAATAGTGTATATGACTGTCAAAGGCATCGTAGAATCAAGAAGATACTGGGGCACCTGGGTGGCTCAGTCGGTTAAGCATCTGACTCTAGGCTCAGTCGGTTAAGCATCCAACTTCAGCTCAGGTCATGATCTCACGGTTCGTCGGTTCAAACCCCACCTGGGTCTCTGTGCTGACAGCTTGGAGCCTTGGAGCCTGCTTCAGATTCTGTGTCTCCCTCTCTCTCTGCTCCTCCCCTGCTCACAGTCTATCTCTCTCTTTCTCAAAAATAAATAAACATTTTTTAAAAAAGCATCTAGGGGTGCCTGGGTGGCTCAGTCGGTTAAGCGTCCGACTTCAGCTCAGGTCACGATCTCGGAGTTTGTGAGTTTGAGCCCCATGTTGGGCCCTGTGCTGACAGCTCAGAGCCTGGAGCCTGCTTCGGATTCTGTATCTCCCTCTCTCTGCCCCTCCCCTCCTTATGCGCTGTCTCTCTCACTCTCAAAAATGAATAAATGTTAAAAAAAAAAAAAAAGCATCTGACTCTCGGTTTCTGCTCAGGTCATGATCTCTTGCAGAGCCTGCTTGGGATTCTCTCTCTCCCTCTCTCTCTGCGCCTCCCCTGCTCACTCTCCCTGTCTCTCTCAAAAATAAATAAACTGTTAAAAGAATTAAAAAAAGAAGATATAGTAACTATCAATTTCATTGGACAGAAACCTTGAACTAATAAGCAATCAACTAGAATTTTTACTACTACCGTAATCTAGGAATCTGTAAAATGTGTTATTATGCTGATGGGAAAATGCCTTCCTGTGAAGATACTCATTTTATGGTGTTCTCAGTCTTACCTAGTCAGGATAAAGAAAGAACTACATTGATTTTCGTATAAAACTTTCAAATAGAAAATATGATCTTTTCAAATTGTCTTCATTAATCATGAGCTTAGCCTGCTATTTCCAATATGCCTTTCAAGAGTTTATGGACTTAGTACTTGAATGGTTTATAAATTTTAATACCTTAACTTATCATTCAGTTACCTTCAGTGGCTTTGGTTATTTATATTGTTCTAGTGTCTGCCATGATAAAATTCATTTTCTTCTTATATCTCTTGTGTGATTCTGAAAAGTATAGTAGTTATACCTAAATGTGTATAATTGAAATGTGTATAAATGAAAAATCATGTACTCATAATCATGAGTGATGAATCATTTTTTTAATGTTTATTTATTTTTGAGAGAGAGCGGGCACAAGTGGGGAAGGGCAGAGAAAGAGAGGGAGGCACAGAATCTGTGTCTCGTGGGGCTTCACGCAGGGCTCCAACCCATGAACCGTGAGATCATGACTTGAGCCAAAGTCAGAAGCTTAACCGACTGAGCCACCCAGGTGCCCCAGGTGGTGAATCATTCTTTACAACTTTATCTATGATTAAGAACTGAAGAATCCACAAGTGCTTTTAAAAAATTTATTTTATAAGTGCTTTGCTGTTTGACTCTGCATTTCCCTTGTCAGACTTGCTGTAGAACTCAGCCTATTTCACATTTGCCCCCTAAATCCACTCATTGTAAATTTAACTAGAGATTTTGTCAAGAGTGAGAGGCAGGTCTTGGGTTTTCATCGTAAACTTATAAAACAATTTAAATATAACACTTGGCTAACAAACATCTCCAGTAGACATTTTAATTCTTCCCCAATAGTTGTTTGCTTTTGTTTTGTTTTGGTTTCTCCTCAAACACAAGAACAATCTTGTATTATTTTTGTTTTCCTCTAGGATTTTCTGTCAGCAACTTACAGTTCCTCAATTCGTTCAAGCTTGCATTCAACAAATAGTTGAGGACCTATGGTGAGGCAGTCGCTCGCCTCCTGTGAACAGGTGCATTCGAGGTAATAATAATGATGATATAATAATATAATATAATAATATAATAATAATAATAATAACGATGATGAACAAAACAAAAATCCCTGCTTTCCCTACTCTGTGTGTGGTAGGTGTCAGATGATGGTAAGTGCCGTGAAGAAAAAATGCATCAGGCTGAGAAGAAAATGTGTATGTGTGTGTGTGTGTGTGTGTGTGTGTGTGTGTGTGTGTGTGTGTAGATGCCAGGGAGGTCGTTAAATTACATAGAGAGGCGAGGGAAGACCTCTCTGATAAGGAGACATCTGAAAGAAAGCTGAAGGACTAAGGAGAGCGAACCATGAGGAGTCAGTGGAACGATTCACGTCCCCTCTAGCTCCTGCCACGGATGTTCATAGATGAATCCTAATGGGACTCAGCAAAACAAAGCAAAGGGTCTACCAGCAACAGAACAAACCCTCTTTTGTTAACTCTTCCTTGAGGTCTTGCCCTAGTTCCTAAGCAGCTAATTAACTAAAATGTATCTTCCAAACAAAAGAATCTCAGGCTAGGCTTCTCAATATGGCTAAGCTTCTAAGTTGAATTCTTACAAGTCAGATTCCAGAATAATAGGAGCCACATATTAAAATATCTCCTTCCTTTGTCTTTTAACCTAACCCAGTATTTCTTTTCTAGAAATCTTTCCCAAAGGAATGATGCAAATGTGAACAATATTAATGTGCAGAGATGAGCACTGGAATGTTATTTATAAAGTGAAAACATGAAAATCTAAACCATAAGATACTGTTTTATTAAACTAACATAGCAGGGATCAATAAGTTATTTAATGCTACAAATAATAATTGGTGACATGGTAAATTGACTATAAGTGGTAGAAGCAGAGAAAATGGTATCATGCAATGCATAGAATCTTAACTATGAGTAAAATTTTGGGGCAAATTACAAGTATTTGTAACAAAATCGAGTGGTAGGTTTATAGATGATTTGTATATATTTTTATTTTAAAATGAATGCTGTTGAAACATAAACTACATAGAATAAGATGCACATAATTTAAGTGAAAAATTAATAAGCATCGACAATTATATAAACCCATGTAACCATCATCTGGGCTAAGATGCAGAAAATCAGCCCAAAAAGGTTCCTTGTGACTATTTGTTGTCAACAAATCTCACGCACCTACTGACCTGATTTCTGTCACCAGAAACGACTTTCGCCTATTCTGGGTTTCATATAACGGAATATACGGCAGTACAATAAAATGTACGTACAATAGAAGAGGATGTACTCTTGTCTCTGGCTTTCTTCACTCAACATAATGTCACTGAAACTTCATGTTGTTGCTCGTGTCAGTAGTTCATTCCCCTTTTATTTTTCTGGTGGAGTAGTGCTCATAATCTGCTTATCCAGTTACCTCTTACTGGACCTTTAGGTTGTTTCTAGTTTGGGGTCATTATAAATAAAGCTGTTTTGAGCAGTTATATACAAGACTTTTTGTGGACATGTGTTTTCAATTTTTGCTGATAAATATCTAAAAATGAAATCACTGGGCCAAATGGTAAGTGTACTGTCAGACAAATTGCTGAACAGTTTTTCAAAAGGGTGTATGCCATTTCACACTCCACCATCAGTATATGAGAGTATCCATTGCTTTTCATTCATAAAAAAGAGCGGATATTGATAGTTTACATTTTGTCGCCATTCTAAATGCATGTGTAGCAATACTTTGTGTTCCCTTGATTAGTGATGATGTAGAAAACTTTTTCCCCTAACTGGCCATTTTTATATTTTCTTTTCCAAAAGGTATGTTCAAATTTTTTTTACCCATTTTTGAAAATTGGATTGTTTTCTTATATAATTGCAAGAGTGACAGATAAATATTTCTATATATATAAACTCGGCTACAAGCCAAATATATCTATTACATATTACCTGGTATAGTATTACCAGATATATGTATTACAGACACCCTCCCCCATTTGTGGTTTTCATTTTAATTTCCATGTGATGTCATTAGAAGAGCAGAAGTTGATTTTTAAGAAAATGTTGATTAAGTCAAGTTCATCTTTTTTTTTCCTATTATGGTTAGTGAAAATCTTTGTCTTCTTGATCAAACTAGCTAAGTGTTTATAATTTTCATTGATGTTTTAAAGAAGTAGCCCTTAGACTTTTTATTTTTATCTATTGAATTTATCTTCTCAATTTTACTGATTTTTGCTCTTTATAATTTCCTTCTTTATATTTCTGTTATGTTTAATAGTATCATCTTTTTTCTACCTTCTTAAAATGAAAGCTTAGATTACCAATGGCAGTCATTCTTTATTTCCAAGATAGGCATTATAGCTGTAAATTTATCTCCAAGCACTGATTTAGCTGAATCCCACAAACTTTGATATGCTTGTGTTTCCATTTTCATAGAGTTGAAATTTTATCTTACTTGCTTTCTAATTTTCTTCTTTAATTCATTGGTTATTGAGGAGTATGTTGTTTAATTTTCAAATATAGTGAATTTTCATATATCTTGGTACTAATTTCTTTGTTAATTTTCTTGGGATCAGAAGCTATATACTGTATGACTTCAGTCCTTTTAACTTTTCTAGACTTGTCTTATAGCCTAGTATGTGGTCTATCTTGGAAAATGTTCCATTTATACTTGAACAAAACGTCTATCCTGCTATTGTTGGTATGTGTCAAATTGGTTTCAAGTTGTTTGATAGCATTCAAACCTTACAGACTGATTTTCTGTCAACTTGTTTTATTGCTGAGAGAGCTGTGCTTTTGCATCCTATTATAATTTTGGATTTTTCTATTTCTCCTTTGATGTTTATGAGTTTTTGTTTTTGAAGCTCTGTTATTGACTGTATCCACATTTAGGAATACATCTTTTTGGTGAACTTACCCCTTTATCATTATGAAATGGTCTTTAAATTTCTACTAATATTTCTTGTTCTGAAATAACACTTTGATATTCGAATAGCCACATCACCTTTCTTATGGTAGTGTTTGCTGGTGTATCTTTCCCCATTCTTTTATTCTTAGCCTATTTCTGTCTTTATATTTAAAATGCATTTATTTTAGGCAGTATATAGTTTTGTCTTGCTTTTTTATCCAGTGTAATTTCTGCCTTTTAACTGAGACAGCAAGCTATATCTCTTTTTTTCTCTTAAGTGATTACTCAAAGGTTTACAGTGTACATCTTTAACTTCTTTTTTTGTTTTTTTTTTAATTCATTTTCGAGAGAGACAGAGACAGTGTCAGTGGGGGAGAAGCAGAGAGAGGGAGAGAGAGAGAAAATCCCAAGCAGGCTCTGCACTGTCAGCACAGAGCCTGACACAGGGCTTCAACCCCTGAAACCATGAGACCGTGACCTGAATGGAAACTGTGCCCATATGTCTTTAACTTCTTAAGGTTTGCCTTTAAATAACACGATACTACTTCATGTGTAAAACAGCATCCTTACCGCGGTACATATACTTCCATTTGCTGTGCCCTACACTTTATGCTAATATTGTCATAGATTGTATTGCTACACATATTATAAGTCTTCAAGTACGTTGTTATTACTCTAAACAGTTGATTTTTAAAAAACAAAGTAAATGGCAAGTAAATGGAGATCTTGTATATTTATCTATGTATGCCATTTCCAGCTTTAAAAAAGGTTTTTTTATATAGATCCAGGTTTCCATCTGGTTTCCTTTAGCCTGAAGTACATCCTTCAATATTTCTTTTAGTAGATGTTTGCTAGTGACAACTTCTCTCAGCTTTTGTTTATATTTAAAGGTTTTCACTTACCCCCATGCTTGAAATTTATTTTTTCTCAACTATCAAATTCTAGATGAACATATTTTATATTAGTCACTTCAAAGTGACTATTCCATTGTCTCCTTGCTTTTTTATTTCTAGTGAAAAGTCAATAGTCATTCTTATATTTATTCCCCTGTATGTAATGGGGCTTTTTCTCTGACTGCTTAATAATGATATACTTTCCTATGGTTTTTCTTTTGCTTATTGACTATGTAGGCTTCTTGGACGTATGGGTTATACCTTTTATCAAGTTTGGGAAAATTTCTGCTTTTATGTCTTCAAATAGTTTTTCCACGGGAATCCATTTATATATGTATGTTAAGGGGATGATGTTGTCCCACAAGTCACTAAGTCTTCTCTTTTTCTTAAGCCATTTTTTCCTGGTGTTCTAGAATCTAAACAGTCTCTCTTGATAGGTTTTCAAGTTCACTGATCTTAATTTTTAAAATTTTTTTAGAGAGAAAGCATGAGTGGGGGAGAGGGACAGAAGGAGAGAGAGAGAGAAAATCTTAAGCAGCTCTGTCCTGAGTGTGGAGCCTGATGTGGGAATCCATCTCACGACTGAAAGATCACAACCTGAACTGATTGCACACTCAACCACCGGAGCCCCCCGGGCACTCCTCACTGATCTTTTCTTATCGAGTGTCTAATCTGAGGTTATTCCCATCGAGTGAAACTCTAGAGAGGAACTTCATCTCTACAGTTCAATCTGATTTTTTTACAGGTTCTACATTTTTTGTCCTTATGTTTTAATTGAAATTCACAATTATATTTATAAGAGCTGTTTGAATATTCTTGTCTGCTAATTCTACCATCTCCATCATTTCTACATCTGTTTCTATTGATTCATTTTTCTTTGACTTACGGGTTATATTTCCAGACCTCTTTGCTTCTCTAGTCCTTTTTTGATTGGTTGATGGACATGGTGACTGTTACTTTGATGAATCTGTGCATTTTGTTTTCTTTTTTTTAAAGGATGTTGCATTTTGTTTTGAATGCTAGTTAGATTTAGATTGTGATTCAGCCTAATTCTTTCAGGCTTTAAACATAAAACGTTTATTTATTTAATCAGAGAGAGGGAAAGAGAGGAAGAGAGAGAGAGCGCATGAGCAGGGGAGGGGCAGACAGAGAGGGGGAAAGAGAGAATCCCGAGGCTTGATCTCATGAATGGTGAGATCATGACCTGAGCCAAAATCACAAGTCAGAGGCTTAACTGACTGAGCCACCCAGGCGCACCCAGATTTTTTTTTTTTAAAGCTTCTTTAGTGGAAGTCTTGAGTTAGTCTAGTCCTGCAACTAAGGTGCAATCTTTCTTGAGTCTCTACTCCATGCTGTGGGTGTTCAGAAAGGTCTCTCTCCATTCTAAAAGATTGGAATTCAAATGTGGTCTCAAAAGTTTTCAGGAAGAAAGCTAAGGGATTGCAGAGCTCACTTTATTTTCCTTATTTCTTGTAGAGAGTACAGCCCTGTGCCTGAAAAAGCGTTGCTTTTTATATTTCTTATATTTTGTCCAGTTTCCTAGCAGTTTATGACAGGAAGGCAAGGCAGGTACTAGTTGTTCTGTCATGGCTGGGGAAGTTTGATGTTTATATCAAACATTAAAAAAATCTTTTAAATTTTCTACAGTGAGCATGTATCACTCAGAATATACGTGTGATATTATTGTATGAATTTCCTATTGCTTCCGTAACAAGTTGCCACTAACTTAGTGACTTTAAACATGCAAATTCATTATCCTACACCTGTAGGTCACAAGTTCAGCAAGAGTCCCTCACTAGGCTAATATCAGAATGTTGACAGGGCTGCATTCCTTTTAGAGGCTCTAGGGGAGAATCTGTTTCTTTGCCCTTTCCAGCTTTTAGAGGTTACCTGCATTCTTTGGCTTATGGCCACTTTCTCCATCATCAAATTTAGAAACATAACATCTTCAAATCTGTTTCTAACTCTGACTCTCCTGCGTGCCTCTTCTACTAAAAAAGGACTAAAAAAAAAAAAAAAGACCACCTGGTCTAATCCAGAGTAATCTCCCCCTGTCAAGATTCTTAACATTATCACCTCTGCAAAGGTTCTTGTGCAATGTAAGGTCACATATTGTAGGTTCCAGGGATTAGGACATAGACATCTTTTGGGGACCATTATTCTGCCTACCATAATTACTAAGGTATTTGTCAGTTATTAGGGCAATAAATCATCATTCTTAGAATGTACTGTAACAAAAGTAATTCTGTTGACATATTCCACATACACCCTGAATGACATTAGGGTACCTGGGTTTTGGTAACATCTAAGCGAATTATACTATTCATTTTTCTAAGGCCATGTGAAGTTGCTATGCTGCTTATGTCACAGTAGGTGATGCCCTGTCCACAAGGTAGGTATATTTACAGACAATTGGGATTTGTCAAATATGGCGTTAAATTATTTGGTTCCTAGTCTCCCATTTCCTCTAGATTCCCCTGATTTCTTATGACATCTTTGAACATAACTGCCAATATTGATTTCTGCAGTTATTACCACTCCCTGAGCACTGTTACTGAATATTTTATTCTCAAGATTTGCCAAAACATTCCCCTTTGATATCTTCAGTCTATAAATGGTACCATGTTTTTCTAAATTTAGGCTTAAAACCACAGTCACTCTTGCCTAGTTTTTTATACTGATCTTTACTTTCTCCACCTAATCAATTGTCAGATTTTGTAGATTTTTTTCAAGAAATCTCTCAAAACATCTCTCACATACTTTGTCTCATTTTATGTCCCACAACCATCACTATATCACTTTTTTTTATTACATTTGAACCATCACAAATGTTTTCTAATGAGTCTCCTTTATTACTATCTCCCTCTAACCACTTTTGCTAGATGACTCTTCCCAAAGATTCATTACTATGTAAAAAAATTTTGGATAATTCTCCCCCATGTCCATAAGGTAAATTTCTAACTCTACAGTATAATATAAAAGCCCCCACACTTCCACTTTAACAGTTTAAATCCTTCATGTCTGAACTCAAATCCAACTTCCTTTTATTTTGCTTCCCTTGATTATTCCAGCTTTCAGCAGCCTCTCATCAACTTGAATGGATTTCTATAGCAGTCTTCTATAGAAATCTTTTAGTAATTTATCAAATTATGTCTTGATTTATCTGTATATAATTATATCCTTTTATGTTTTACCCTCTAACTGAATTTTCCAACTGTAGAATCCATGTTTTATAGGCCTTTGAATATTTTGTAGTATCTAATACCACTGTTAATAAACATTTATTTGTGGGTACAAGAGAATGGGATTTAGGGTTACATTTTTCCAGGTTTTTTTTTTTTTTTTGGTTGGCAGCGGGGGGGTGGGAGATAGATAATGTGGGTGGTTTTTAAAATACTTCTTTAGAAAAAACTTTCATTGTGTCCTTTTAAGCATTCTGGAGGGTTAGGTTAGATACCTCCTCTAGAACAACTCTGTGATTCCATAAAGCAGTGAAATTCCGGATGAACAGAGCCAGGTCTCCTTATTGCTACATCTGTGTTCTCTCTATTCTCCAGCCTCTCAGAATTTGACTCAATATTTCTTATTTTATTTAAAAAAATTTTAGGTCTCCATGCAACCACCTTAGTAACCACACAGACCATGTTAATCATTTTTCTCTGAAACTGACCTCACTCTTTTGGTTCTCTGTTGGCAGAATAATCTTCCTATAGCTCATGAATCAAATCTACTTTGTTTTTACAGCAGAACCTAAAAGACTCCTTGCTTCCTTTACTACACTGTCTTGTATTCCCTGTTCCTCTGTTTCAGTTCACTCTTTTGTACAATGTAAAAAATATGAAGTCGACTTGGATTGTTTTAAAATTGTCCCAAATATCTCCAGGGTTGACTCACTGTTAAACCTCATGGAAACCCTAGTTTGTTTGGCTGAACCCAGGGCTGGGATTTGGGGAGTTATGATAATTATGGCTCATCTTAGGATCCCAGGCCAAGTATTTCCTTTTTCTTTGCTTTGTTGCTCCATCAGCAAAAGGTAAAATCTATTGTGTGTAACCAGAAAGTTAATTGGTGTATAGTAAAACTTGCATGTAGTTTGTGTGACTGTGAGGTTATATATAAAAGCTAAATATAGCCATCCCAACTGCTGCTGGGGAATAGAACTTTTAGGTCTTTCTCCCAGGGGGCCCAGCAATGACCGTATTTCCCGGATCCATTTTCCACACCAAATCATGTAGCACATTTCTAAATGATACGTCTGAGTTATTTCAATATCTCAAAAACATTAACGATGATGATCATGAAAATGGCAGTTACCATTTGTTGAGCCTTTAGAACGTACCAGATTCTGGATCACACTTTATGAAACTCTTGTGAGGTGTGTATTCTTATCTCTCTTTTGCAGAAAAACAAAAATAACCAAGGTCCAGTCAGTCTGAATGGCTTGCTTGAAGTCACAGAACTAGGGAGGGACAAATCCTCATCTCTCTGACCCAGGCCTGAGCTCATACCCACCATGTCACATCATTTCCACTGACCAAGGCGCTGGACATACAGCAGAGAGCTGTGAAGTAGGAGCTCTGCTTGTTCTTTATGACAGTTTGATTCATTTTATAGTCACTAACTTGACCTTGCTATGCAAAGTGTATTTTAAGAGAAAGTAAGCTACAAAATAACCACAGGTTTCCGCTTACTTATAATTTGGCTTAAGTATTTGATCCTGTGCTCTTTTTGCTACTTGTCTTTTCCTTCCTTCCTTCCTTCCCTCCCTGTCTTTCTTTCTTTCTTTCTTTCTTTCTTTCTTTCTTTCTTTCTTTCTTTCTTTCTTTCTTTCTTTCTTCCTCTTTCTTTCTTTTTCTTTCTTTCTTTCTTTCTTTCTTTCTTTCTTTCTTTCTTTCTTTCTTAATTTCTGTAATGGCTTTGGGCTTCAACTCAATACAAGAAGGATTTATTAAATTGCTCTCTATTTCCAACACTTATCCTCCAAGTCTCCATTATATTGTAGCAATATTTTAGAAGTGTTTAAGGCAAACTTCTAGCTATCTTAACATGTCATCTAATTTGAGATAATAGTAATACTTTATTTATTGAGCAATTTGTTACTAATATCAGAACTTCTCTGGGATGCCTAGGTGGCTCAGTCGATTGAGTGTCGACTCATGATTTTGGCTCAGATCATGATCCCAGGGTCGTGGGATCAAACCCTGTGATAAATATTCACTACAGATTCATCAGCCTCTTCCCTTGTTGAGGTGTGAAGGCTTTTGGCCCTTATTAGATCCTACCAATCCATTCATTCATTCTACAACTAAACACTGGGCACAGAAGTGAACAAAACAGCTAAAATCCTTAATTTCATGGAGTTTATCCATTGCATACATTCAAGCCACGCTCAACAATCTTTACATACTCCTGGGGTTGGGTAGAGTTTTTCCTCTGGGCACAGAACTTGAGATTTGGTAAAAACACTCAGCCGGAGACTTTAGGTTAACTATCCTACAAATATTTTTAGTTTGTTACTCTTTTGGTCTTATTAGTCTAAATGTATTTCCCCTTGGATAATCTTGGTTCATATACATTTTTTTGCTTTGCCTTTTATTTTCTTGAATAACTTCAGCACCCCATCACTGATTCCTTCCCCATCCCATGCCTTAATATTCCTAAGAGCCCTGTCAGGCTTCATCTTATAGATAACAAAATTAAGCCTCAAAAAAAATTAAATAACTTCCTCAAGTCCACACAGGTAGTCAGTGGTAGATCTGGGATTTTGATTCAGATATGCTGATTCCAAAAGTTGTATTACGCAACACAGTTTTATTCTTGCACTCTATAAAACATCATCCATACATTTACAATTAAGTATTTAATCACATGGAACTATGACTTCTCTGAGATAGTCCCTGACTCTCAGCACAATCTAAGCTCTAGTGGGTAACATGTGAATGATAAAAACCTATGTTGTTCCTGGTACTGTTTTCAGCTTACGATGCTTCTGATCCATTGCAAAATTTAATGTTTCTTATACCATTCAGTTCCAAGAGGGAAATAAACCATTTTCATTAGGAAATTCTTTGGTCTTCCTTTCAACTCTTCCTACTCTGCACCACTCCCCCAAATCAGGCAGCAGAAACTTTGTTCTGTATATATCCCTGAAACTTCTGAATGAAAATTTTCAATTTTTGAACAAAAGCACTACCTCTTTTGATAGTTGTTTAGAACTTACATATTTTTCCAGTACTACCTGAATTGAGGGTAGTGTGATTTGAAAGGGGCCCTGTGGAAGCAGAATGAGTCCTCTTTGGAGAAATACTCAGGGCCACAAAGCACATGGAAACAGTCCATGGTTAGGAGCCTAACACCCAAGCCCAAAACAGAACCACAAAAACAAAGAGTGGGGAACAGTGTGGTACAGTAGAAAGAGCAGTATGTGAGATTCAAGTTACCTGTTTTACCTTAGCAAAGTGACCCCGTTTTTCTGGGCCTGAAGTTTCCTAATTTATGAAATTCGGCATATGACACTAGACAGTGACGAAACTTCAGAATTATGAGGAGCTTCTTAAAAAACAGATTACCCGTCCCCACCCAGAGATTCTGGTTTAGAAGGCCTGAGATTAGATTGGAAATCTCTGTATTTTAACCAGTTGCCCAAGTAATTCTATTGCAGACTTCCTTTGAAAAGAGATTGCATGGGAACCACACATGATATTCTGTGCCTCACTGCTTCAGTGGACTTTTCGTGTGATTCCATTGGATCTATTTTTCCCCCTTGCTACTTCCTCGTCACAAGAAGAGCAGTGCTGGTATCCCAGCTGCAAGCCTCTCGTTTAGGATTCTTGCTGCAGCCAGCAGTGTCCTTGGAGTCTAGTTCAAAGCTGGAGAGAATGCGCTATGGAGCGGGGAGCCATTGGTGGAGGGGCTGGCCTGAAGGAAGTGAAGTGTTTCAGCCAGAATGTACTGACGCACGACCAGGAAACCACAAGACTGGTGAAAACCTCTCCAAGCTTGAGCCCTGTGATCAAAAGAGGTACAGGAAGCAGCTCTGCCAAGAGTCCTTACTGCTGCTGGCTACGGCCCTGAGCTTCTGAGGCCTTCTGAGCCAACTCCCTGAGCAGATGCTGTCACCCAAGGAGCCATTACTAAAGCATTTTCTGCTTTGCTCTGAGGTGGCCCCACTGGTGGGTGGGAGCGAGTTGCTGTCCCTTTTTCTCTTCCTCACTTCTTTCTTTCGACAGAGGTGACCATCTGATTGTCCACTCTGATTTTGCAGAAGTCATAGGTTACTGGTTTTTTAACCTTTGCCAGCCAATTGTTGTTTGGTGCTCAGAACCTGTATACAAAAACTAAATCCTCAAACCCTTACTAATACCTAGAGCACCTGATCAGCAAATATCAATAGCTTGGACTTCAGTGAGAGTGAACTTCCCTTATTTATTGCATCGTAACTATTACTTCTTCTCCCAGGCTAGTGTGTGTGTGTGTGTGTGTGTGTGTGTGTGTGTGTGTGTGTAGATACAGATCATGTCTAGATTCAGGGTTAAAATAATTGTGTTCCTGTGATTCTTTTCCTTTCCTTGGCCAGAGTAACTGCCAGTTGCCATGTAATAAATCACATCATCATATAGCAGATCCAATTAATAGCTGAGACCTGCAAAATAACTGAACCATGTCGTCAGAGCTAAATGGCGGAGAAATTGGACTGACCATGAATGCGTCACATTGATTGCTTAGTAGTGGGGTATTTTTCCTGGAAAGACAACAGAATAAATCTGAACTATTGATCCTGTCATGGGTACAGGCTCCCATGTAGAGGAAAATAAAGCAAGTGTGATGAATTTTTCATTTGGCCTTCTGCCTGCCTGCTTGCTTGCTTGCTTTTTGCCTTGTACGGCCTGCCTGCATTTTTATTCTGTAAACCCTGACTAAATGGTCCAACAACATTGCCCACGTGGCAGAAAATCTGCAATCTTAACCTATTTGTCACCAAAATTTCAGCAAGTATGAGGTGGCCAATAGCTTTTCTGAGAGGATGCCTTGGATCTTAGCTTAGCTTTCAATCATCTTAGGAAACATGAAAAATTCAGTGACAAGAGGCCATACGCCATCTGCAAAGACGTCAGGGGCCAACACTCAGGCGACTGGACACACAAACTAGGCAGTGACAATCAAGTGTTTTCTGAGGTATTTATTCCTCCCCTGGTACCATTATGTAAAATAGAAACTGCAGACACATTGTGCTGCCGTGCCTTTTGAGACCTGCCTTTTTTGGGGAAGCACGAACTTTGTATACTGCTGACACCAAATATTTGAAAATAAAACTTTTTTTTTCCCCTCTCTCTGTCTCCCTCCTCCGCTTTTGGCTCAGCGTATCCTACCAAAACACGCTTCATAAGACTTCTTTATAGAAAGAATGTTTCAAAAATATAATATTTCCATCTGTTATTTCAATAATACATGCCCTGGGACTCTCTTTATGAACCATTTTCCTTTCTTTGCTCTCATTTAGATGTATAAATATTTGATTCAAAAGCCCTGAGGAATAGTCAGCCAATCAGGTCACAGAGTTGTGCACATTCCTAACCCTATAATTTTGTCTGTAGCAGGCGCCTCCCGCTGTGGAACTAACTGCTAAGGGATTACAGCAATGTAATCCTCAGACTGTTCCATCTCAAGGTTACTCTCCAGTGGAGAGAAGGAAGCAGTTTTAATTTTGATAAAATAAACTTTATTTTGTAACGTTATTATTTGTTTTTCTTTCTCTTTTCAACACTTCATAATAGACGTGGCTGGTAATTTGAAGTGAGCCTCCCTGGTTGAGGCGCCCTAGGCCACCCCGTATTCCTGTAGCTTCTTAAAGAGATAGCCACACAGCGTTTGGTCCTGTCACTCCAACATACAGAACTCGAGCTTTTTGAGCCTTTTCCCTCCCTCAGCTGAACCATATGCTGGCTTCTATTAAACATGCCCAAATGGTGTTTTACGAACGGCAACAGAAGATGCAGAAACACTGTTATGCCACCCACATATGTTGGAAATGTCACACCTTGGGCACAATTTTAAGTTACTCTTCTGTTTGTTAGACTTTCCTCACCAGAGCTCTACTTCAGCAATTATTGAAGCATTACAACATGAATTTCATGGGAACTGCCTCTTTGATATAAACTCAAACATGTTGCTAGGAATAAAAGATCTTTATGGACGAAATTTAATATATTTTGAACCAAGCTCAAAGAGATTTTTTGCCGTGTGTGAAGAATAAAATAAAAATTCCTTTTATAAATTTTATGACTGGATGATGGGTGGGGAAAAGTATTTTCCAGGATACAAATATTTTCCTGATCCTTCTGGAAATTAAAAAAACCCACAAAGTTAAAGATACACACATAAAATTAAGACTAATTATTAGCACGTAAATAGCTAGATTATTCTGGAGACAATAGGGCAAAAATGTGGCAGTGCTTTAAAATGTCTACAACTTTGACCAAGAAATTATGCCTTCAGAAGTCTACTCAGGAAATAATCAAGAAATCATGACACAAAAGTATACATCCAAAGATGTTTATCATTGCATTATTTGAAAGAGTAGGCTATGTGAAGAGTTTAAATTAAAAAGTCCATTAGCAGTCTGAATAACAAATCACATATATTTAATGTTCCTTTAAGAAGATCATTTCCAGGGGCGCCTGAGTGGCTCAGTCAGTTAAGCATCCGACTTTGACTTCGGCTCAGATCATGATCTCGTGGTTTGTGAGTTGGAGCCCCACATCAGGCTCTGTGCTATCAGTTCAGAGCCTGAAGCTTGCTTCTGCTTCTGTGTCTCCCTCTTTCTCTGCCCCTCCCCCACTCTTGCTCTCTCAAAAAATGAATAAATGTTAAAAAAATAAATAATATATTAAAAAGACCATTTCCCAAGTATTATTCCTAAGTATTAATTTGAAGGTTGTCATTGTTTAGTGTTCATGAGTTAAACACTGTCAAAAAAGTGTTCAGTTCAATCCAGATATAACATGTTAGGGTGATAATCTTTCACTTCCAGTCATGCCAGAATAGTTTGTATCTGATCAACATTTCAACAATAATTTGAACAGTGGGATGAACTTAAAAATGTTTGATGGCACTGGGACTAGAAATTGAGGGTTTGAGATCTTCAAATAATAGACATGAGCCTAATATTTGGTGCGGTTTTCCCATTAAGATATTTCCCAATTCAGAAGCAGCCAAAAAATTAAGAAACTGAGGGAAGCTTTTGCAGGTTTATGGGACTGAAGGGACAAAAATTAGATATTGGAGTCTGTGAAGGTGTTAAGGATCTGGTAAATAACCAAGCTTTCAGTTGGGACCCTTAAAGGGCTACAAACCTGGAGTAAAAATGAACAGCATCAGCCGCTATAGAGACTAACACCCTAAAGTCAGTCTAATCCCAGATTAGAGTGAAGTGATCTGCTTAGGCTAATGTTCCACTAGAAGCAAAGTAAATGCTCTAGGCAGGGCAATAACATCATTAAAAGCTTCACACTATCTTTAAAATATTATACACAATCTAGTATTACATAAAATATAATCAGATATTCCAGTAGGCAAGACCAAATGAGTAAAAGTGCAGAGAAAAAACAATACTCAGAGAAAAAAAATGAAAAAGACCTATAGGAAAACCATTTATTAGAGTTATCAGAACTGGACTTTTAAATTGCTATGATTAATATTTTCAAGAAAACGGAGGACACGATGAAAAGTTTCAGCAGAGAACTGGAGTCTGTAAATGTAACTGAATTGAAATCTTAAAAACCACAATAACGGAGTTTAAAAATTGGTAGAGTTTCAAAGCAGATTATAGATAGCATTTTAAAATAGAATTAATAAATTGGAAGATAAGTGAGCAAAAAAAGCCTGGATAAAATATAGAAAGACAAAGGAAAATACAGATTAGAAGAGTCATATAGCACATAGTAAGAAAGTCTAACAAATGTGTAATTGCAGTCCTAGATAAGAAGAAAGAGAGTGGGGAGTATAAGCAATATTTGAAGAAATAATGGCTGGTAATTTCCCCAACTGTTGAAAAACATCAAGCCATAGATTAGAGAAGTACTGTGCATGCCAGGTAGGAAAATATGCAGAGAAGCACGCCAGGGAAGATCATAATAAAACAACTAAAAGCCAAAAAGAAGAGAATTTTTAAAAGCAATCAGATAAAAGATTTCAATTTCAAAAAGAAACAATAGCAACTTCTCAGGAGAGATGATGGAAGGCAGTAGATACTGGAAACCATATTCAAATAGCTGAGAGAGAGAATTTCCTACCTCAAGTTTTGTACCTGGTAAAATTATCTTTCAAAATTAAGGGAAAATAAAGACATTTCTAAGCAATGAAATACTGAGTCTTCATTATTGGCAGAAGTTCACTAAAGGTAATTCTAATGGGAATTCTTCAGGCAGAAGAAAAATGATCCTAGATGGAAGCATGGAAATGCAGGAAGAAATAGAGTTAAAGTGGAATAAAAAGAAATGGAAAGATTTAAATAAATTTTAAGAATAATGATGATGATGATGTCTCCTGAGGTTAAGGGATACATATAAATCAAAACACATGACATTAAAAGCACAAAGAATGGACAGAGGCAAAGTAGTTAAAGTTCTAAAGTACTTGCATTTGGGGGCACCTGAGTGGTTCAGTCAGTTAAACATCCAACTCTTGGCTTGGCTCAGGTTCGTAGGATGGAGTGCTGCTCCAATTGAGCCATGCTGATAGTGCAGAGCCTGCTTGGGATTCTCTCTCTCCCTCTCTTTCTGCCCCTCCCCTGCATTCTCTCTCTCTCTCTTTCTCCCTCCCTCAAAAATAAATAAAGATAGAAAGAAAGAAAGAAAGAAAGAAAGAAAGAAAGAAAGAAAGAAAGAAAGAAAGAAAGAGAAAGAAAAAAGAAAGAAAGAAAAGAAAGAAGGAAAGAAAGAAAGAAATACTTGCGTTTGTGGGAAATAACAAAAGTATTCATTTGTATCAGTCTTGACACAGCCTAGTACCAGAGTAACCACTAAAAATAATGGAAGCATGTATAACTAATAACAATAAAAAGAAAACAATAAAACGGTAGGTTTAAACTCAAGTGTACCGGGTAATTGCATTAAATATAAATGGACTAAATAGTCTGTTTACAAGACTAAAACAATCAGATTTGTATTAAAAGCACACACAACTGCATGCTGCTTTTAAGAGGCACACATTAAATATACAAAGGATTAAAAATAATCCAAAGATATATATCATGCAAGTTACTTTATATGTATCTTTAAGTTTTCTCTTTACTTGAAAGATATCAGAAGTAAAAGTTATACATAATACTTTGTGTGGTTTGTGGTATGGTTAACGCAAGAGAGAAAAGTTTAAATTGCAGTTAGTGGGTACTAATTAAAAATGAAGGCCTTGGCCTTCCATCAAAAGACTGCAAAACAAAAGAAATACACGCAAGCACGCACACATATATGCACACACACACACACACACACACACACACACAGAAGGCAGCCATTATCAGTATTTTTTAAAAACTCAGTGCTATTTTTAAAGTGTACAAATTCGTTAAAAGTTTAGACAAATATATGGTGGTATTGTTAATGTGTGTGTTTGTAATTGTTACAGAATTTATGGGTATTTTTATTTTTTTATTTATTGTCACCCATGGTGTTAATAAAATAATTGTGCGTACATTTTAGTTTCTGATGTCTTTGTTATAGCCAAGTCTTAAAAATAGTGTATATACTTGAGTAAGAAAGATACTGGGTACTGCTACTGTGATGCTGTTGACTTCATAGCTTAATAGTTGTGACTTCTCTTGTGTAAAATCTGGTTTTTTATTGTTGTACAAAGATTCTTAATGTCCTATATTATGATGGCTGTGTCTTTTATTGTAGGTTCTTTGGATGTTATAACAGATTTAACTAAAGCTGGTTCTATTATATCATATATATTAGCTGGTGTTTACCTATAAGTGGAGTTGCTTTTCATTTGCCTGTAGTGGTATAATTTCAGTCTTGGCTGGAGATGGAAAATTGAGCTGAGTAAACCTTTTGGTTCTCCTTACACTGTAATTGTGAGTCAGATCATTGTTGTTTCATGAAAAACACAAATGGATTAAGTAGAACAAGGCTACTTCCTTTATATTTCCCCCAGCTTCCTCATCCTTTTGAAAGTAAATGGAATGTAAATACTGGTTTTTGTTTTTTATGCTAAAAAAGTTTTTTTTTTTTTTTACTTAAAAACTATGTATTTGTTAGGGCTGCCATAATAAAGGCTTGTGATGATGATGGATCTGTGATCTCTGCAAGGATGTTTGCATGAGTTAGTATGTATAAGGAGGCAGAGAGAAGAGATGTAAGAGCCAAAATTAAAGTGGGCAAGAGTGACAGGGAGAATGGCATATCTTCCTTATCTGGCTTCATGAACTGGAGTTTAGTTTTCTTGTAGACAGATAGACCAAAGCTATAGGATTTGTTTTTCAGAAATATTTGAAAGGACTCTGGGCACAAGTACAACTACTATGGGGCACAGTAACAAATTATAATCCAGAATAGCATAGAAGAATTCTCTCTGTCCCTCATTTTACAGTGTAGGTCCAGCACTCTGAGACTCAAATGTTCATCAGTTTAGATGATGAATATTTTGCCCAATAAGGCAGGGGGCTGTCCAGACAGGCAAGTAGAGAATGCCTTGACAAGGAGACTGTCAAGATGTATGAGCCTAATTGTTCCTCACACATGTTAAAGCTTCCCTTGAGGGCTTTCAGAGAAAACTGGGAGAAATTGTGAAGATTAAGATACCCAAAGAAGAAAGAGACAAGTTCTAAGAAAATTGGCAAGATGCCTAGTTGTCAACTTGACAATTTTTTTTTTTTGCCATTGTGTGATAAAGAAATGTGTCCTCATAATTTGGGATATTAAGAATTCTTGGAAACCTTTTTGTACATATGTGAAAAATATTTGTAATGGATGCTTTGGTATGTGGCCCATCCTCCACCTCCCCATGTGCCCTTTTAGGTGGGAAGGACTTCTTCTCCTAGCTTCTGAGAATGCTGCTAACTGAAAACCTTTATCTGCCTGTTCTTTCTTGGAATTCCTTCATCCACAATCACACTCCTCTTCCAGGGCAGCCCTTTGTCCAATGAGTATAAAGGTCCTGATCTAGTCTCAAGTTGGACAACACTGAAGGAACTTTCCAATTTCAGAGCTGCTGCTGAGTTCAGATGAGTCCTTTGTTGTGATAGCACTGCAGTCTAACATCTCCATCTGCTGTTGTTTCCTGTCCTTCTGTCACAAGTGCTGATCCCAAAAGCATTCCCTGATGAACTTCCTATACACTGTCTACCTCAGACTCTGCTTCTTAGGAAGATTGTAACAGGTTTGTTCACTAACTTCCATCTTTCTTTACAGTTTTTCAGGACATCGAAAGGGACTTAGCTTTATTGAGGGAAGGCACTGTGGCTCGTGGTCATAGACCAATCTTCCAGACCAAGTGGCAAGATATCCTAGGGTTTGCCAGGGGGCATTACAGAATGTTCATGAAACAGAGAAAAATCTTACCCATGATTTTATCTCATTCTTCCACTAATGAACTGCACTTGTTTTTGTGTTTTTTATCTCTAGCATTTGTCCAAATTTATATTGGCTACACATGCTTAGATAAAGGAAGAGAAAACTATTTAAATTAGGTAGAAAATGGGGATTATTGTAGAATGTAAGGCTGGCTCAGAAAATCCAAGTAGGGAAAAACAACTAAAATCCAAGAATGTAGAATAGGGGCATTTCTGGGAATATTATTGATCTTGAGAGAAGATAGAGTTTCTCCTTGATTTAGAACTTCGGATGTTTTTTCCTCTAAGTATGTATGGTTGGATATAAACCTCCTCTCCCTTTTCTGCCCAAGAAACTTTTCTGTGGGAAAATTGGAGACTTCCTATGTGTATTTTGAATTCTTAGTGAAGATTTGCATTGGCTGGATCTGAGGTTACATTGTGACTCTAGTAACTTGAGATGTAGACTCTTTGACCCTCAACTGGCTTTGTCCTTTGTAAGAGCCTGACCTGCTTTCAGGTCAGGGAGAGACTCATAGCATGAAGATTTTTGTCACTTTTGGGAAGTCCAGGAAGCTCTTGCATTTAAAGACTCAGATGCAGTTTTGAATATATACTATACATCTGGAGCATTCATTCATTACAAATTTTATCATCCTAAGTAGAAACTAAAGCTTAGAACAGGATCAAAAACCAATGATGATGGCTAAAATGAAAAATTCTGTTCATCGAGAGTTACCATCAAGAAAGTGAAAAGACAGGGGCACCTGGGTGGCTCAGTCGGTTAAGCATCCGACTTCAGCTCAGGTCATGATCTCACACTCCGTGAGTTTCAGCCCTGCTTCGGGCTTTGTGCTAACAGCTCTGAGCCAGGAGCCTGCTTCAGATTCTGTGTCTCCACCTCTCTGCCCCTCCCGTGCTCATGCTCTGTCTCTCTCTGTCTCAAAAATAAATAAAAACATTAAAAAAATTTTTTTAAATAAGAAAAAAAGAAAGTGAAAAGACAAATCACAGAATGGAGAACATGTATCTGTCAAAAGACTCACCCAGGATATATAATAAATACCTATAAATTAAAAAGAATACCTAATTAAATATGGCCAAAAGGTTTGAACAGCCATGTTGAAAAGAGACTCAAATGGTCAATAAACATATCAAAAGGTACTCAAAATTAACAGTCCTACAGGGAAATGCAAATCAAAACCTCAATATGAGCCCATTATACAGCCACCAGAATGTATTGACAAAGAAAATGAAATTCTCATGCAATGCTGGTGGGACTTGTAAATTGGTAAAGCAAAGTTAGAAAACTGATACCATGTATTTAAAATGGATATGTATTAAAATGGATATCCCACGACCTGGCCATTCCACCCTTAGGTTTATGCCACTAGAAGTGCATTTATTTGATGACCAAAAAACCTGTACAAAACGTTTTAGTAGAACTATTCAAGCCCAAATTATAAATAAACCAAGTGTCCATCAATACGGAATGGATGAGTAAATTGTGTTCTATATATATAATGAAGTACTAAATAGCAATGACAGTAATCAAACTACAGTTATATGCATCAACATGAATGAATCTCATGTAACATTATGTTGACTGAAAGAAGCAGGGCACGAAGAATATATATTGAACAGTGATATAAGTTTCAAAAGTAGGCTAAAAAGACATATGATGGTGGGGGGATATAGTAACCGGAAAGAAGCACAAGGGGGGTTCTTGGGGTTGTGATGGTTTCTTGTTTTTGATCTGGTTCCCCATTACATAGGCATGTTTATTCTGAGAAAATTCATTAAGTTGTGCAATTATGATTCATGTATACTTCAATAAAGTGAGGGGGGAAACTCCAGAGGGAGTTTTGTTCACATTATGGGAAAGATACATTTTTTTTCCAGTAAAGGAATGAGGAGTACAGAAATAGCCCATTTGAGTTTGACTTCCTTAAAAGGTACTTTTTAATAATTTGAAGGATACTCCATGGAATTTGGAGAATTTTTTAAAAATCAAAGCCTAAGGATTATAACCCTTTTTATTCCTTCTATTGCTAGTATTGAATCATGACATCTGATTTTTGAGACTGTTAGCATGGATACTTTTCTTAAATGACACATTCATCTTGACTAGTAAAGAAAAATTAGCCTTTTGCTTGTGGCCCATTGTAGACTATGATTTAAAGCAATGGAGAGTCTCAAGGATGGATCATTATTTGACAAATGGGGTAGTTATTTAACCCTACTTCTGCCTCATGATGCACAGACCCTAAGGGAAAAGATGCAGGTAGTAGGTAGACACTAAACTTTCTCAGAAACTAAAAGAGTTGAAAATTCTGAATATTGAGAAACTCTGGTTACTGAGAGAATGAAGGGGGTCAGGGAGAAAAGCCTCTAGGAGACCCCAGAGAGGGAAAGCTGAACTCAAAGTAATCCATTCCTAGGAGATCCATTCAGATAAGAGTGAGCCCATAACAGACCATTTCTCCCCACCTCCCGTTTTTGCTTTGAGCATGTATATAAAAGCTAGGACTCTATTTCAGTTGACAAACTTCTGCTTGTAGAATAATTAAAGATACAATTCTTTTGTTTGAGCTACAGGTTTCTATCTAAAGCCAAGAAGCAAGGTAACTGACATCGGAGGGGCTCTATGCTTTAGCTCTGGTACATCTCCAAAGCAGAATGAGTCTCCAATGGAATGCAACACAGAATTTCTTAATTGTTTTTTCAATGACTTTTGTATATTCTTAGATGCTAATAACATGGTCAAATGTTTCTTTTTCAGATAAAAATTTCAATGATGCACCACAAATATTTTAATCTCAACAATGGTCTTTAATAAATCTGGCATGGTTTTTATCTTTGCAAAAAGAAATTTTACAAACAGTAGAACTATGTTAATATTTTTGAAGCAATTTACACTTTCTCTAGAATTTTTCTCATCTTTTAATATGATGGTGGCAAAAAAAAATCCCTCAGGGAATGAGAACAAAGAAAAATAAGACTGCTTTCTATATACCTTTTACACTTCCTCCAGTAGACATGAAATCTGTGTGACAACTCCAAGGGAATGATGCATTTGTGATACTTGCTTCCTTAATGCTCTTCGTGTGACCCATGGGTCAGTTCCATAGGACTTCCAGCATCTTCAGGGTAATTAATATCTTTCTTTCTGGAGCTATCCTAATAACCAACAGTTGTCAGGCATCACTAACAGAATTACTCCATCTTCTTTCTTAAGAGGCATGAATTCCAGGGGTTCAAAAAAGATTGAAACTCACTTGGCTCACAGAATCATGGAAAATTTGATAGGCTTCAAAATGAAAGTGGCATCCTAGTGAGTGATGCATTATTCCTTGCGTTTTGATAAAGGCCTATAGAAGTAAAAATTCTTCCTTCATTTCAACAATTTTATAATTCCTTCAAAATGTGGACTCTTTTACCCATCATTCCACAATACAGGCCACATTCTTACTAGACTGTGAAGTTATTTTTGTGGGGGTTTTTTAAATAAACTTTCTGTTCCTCCTCTGCATTACAAACCTTGTCCCTGACCACATGGTTGAAAGTTGGGTTTCTCAGGTGTACATCCAATTATCTCAGTGATTGGATCAAGGGTGGGCACATGATCCAAGAAAGCTCAATCACAATTTTTTTCCTAGGAATAATATATTTTCTGAGGTATCCAAGACAGGAAGATAGGAACCTAGGGCTACTGGCAGATATATGGAGAGGATGTCCTGACTGAATGAAGCCAAGTGGAGGCAATTGTCATACAGAGCCAGAAGGAATTTTGTGGCTTTGAGTCTCTTGCTAAAGACCCCAAGGCTCTGATTCTTGTATGTCTTCTTTCAGGTCTATGAATTGCTCAGATATGCTCCAGACCTTTGTGAATGAAGGAATTCTGGTTTTTGCACAAGCCAGTTAGAGTTGGTTTCTGTCACTAGCAACCAACAAAGTCCTAATGAATAAAAGGACATTATCAAGAATAATAGGAGGGCCCCAAACGGCCATTTGCTTTCTTGGAGCTATTTATTCCCATCAGGTTGTATAAATATATTCTCGTCTTTGTATGGGGCCTTGGTGATTGGACATCGAATACCTACTGTGTATGTAGTGAAAATTTCCAAATAGTGCAGACACTTTTCTCCAAGGGCATTGCTTCTCAAAGTTCAGTGTACTCTCAGGAGTTAAAAATTTGCTTTGCAACATGAAGTAGCTTTCTGTTGTCTAATAGTTTAATACCATGATGTTTTTATAAAGATTTAGGGGTTTTTATGGATTAAATTTTTTATTTGCCAGTTTCACTAGTGTTTCTATGATTACAAAAGTAATATATTTTCTCTATAAAATGCTTATAGCTTACTGAAAAGCATGAAATAAATCCCTGTAATTCTATCATTCAGAGATAACAAATGACCATATTTTGGGGTGTAGACTTTCATATTTGTTTTATGCACACACACATATATGTATTTTAAAAAATTGAATCATGGGCCACCTGGTTGGCTCAGTCAGTTGAGCATCCGACTTCTTCTCAGGACATGGTCTCACGGTTTGTGAGTTTGAGACCCCTGTCAGTCTCTGTGCTGACAGCTCAGAGCCTGAAGCCTTCTTCGGATTTTGTGTTTCCCTCTCTCTCTGCCCCTCCCCCATTCGTGCCCTGTCTCTCTGTCTTAAAAATAAGTAAACGTTAAAAAAATTTTAATTGAATCATAATGTAATAATGCACTTTTTCTTGATCATCTTTCAGAATCAAAACAATCATCTTCATGAGTAGTCTCATTGAATTCTATTTTACAGACATTGCCAATATCATAAACCTGTACCCATTTTTTTAACCTTTTGACCACCTTCATTCATTTCTCCCATTCTTCACACCTTACATCTGGCAACCAGAATATGTTCTCTATATCTGTTAGCTTGTTGTTGTTTATTTGTTTGTTTGTTTTTTATGTTCCACATATAAAGGAGATCCTATGGTATTTGTCTTTCTCTATTTTATGTAGTGTAATGCTGTTGAGTTCCCTCCATGTTGTTACAAATAGCAAGATTTCTTTTCTATGACTGAATAAAATCTTCTTCACCCGTTCATCCATCAATGGACACTTAGGTGTTTCCATGTCTTAACTATTGTAAGCAATGTTGCAATGAGCACTGAGGACTGTATATCTTTTAAGATTAGTGCTTTTGTTTTTTTCAGATAAATACCCCAAAGTGGAATTGCTGGGTCATATGATACTTCTATTTGTAAATTTTTGAGGGACGTTTATACTGTTTTACATAGTGGCTACACCAATTTACATTCCCACCGACAGTATACGAGGATTCCTTTTTCCCCACATCCTCACCAACACTGTGTTTTCCATAACAGCCATTCTAACGGGTGTGGTGTGATATCTCATTGTAGTTTGGATATGCATTATGCATTTCTCTAATGAATGATGATGTTGAGCATCTTTTCATGTACCTGTTGACCACTTGTATGTCTTCTTTGGAAAAATGTCTATTTAGATCTCCTTTTGTAATTTTTTCTTTTGCTATTGAGTGTATGAGTTCTTTAAATATTTTGGATATTAGACCCTTACTAGATATAGGATTTGCAAATATTTTCTCCCATTTAGTAGGTTGTCTTTTCATTTTATTGATGGTTTCACTGCCGTGCAGTACTTCTAATTTTTATTTTTTAAATATCAATAATTTATTTATTTTTAAAATTTACACCCAAGTTAGTTAGCATATAGGGCAATAATGATTTTAGGAGTAGACTCCTTAATGCCCCTTACCTATTAGCCCATCCCCCCTCCTACATCCCCTCCAGTAACCCTCTGTTTGTTCTCCATATTTAAGCATCTCTTATGTTTTGTCCCCCTCCCTGTTTTTACATTAGTTTTGCTTCCCTTCCCTTATGTTCATCTGTTTTGTATCTTAAAGTCCTCATATGAGTGAAGTCATATGATATTGTCTTTCTCTGACTAATTTCACTTAGCATAATATGCTCTAGTTCCATCCACGTAGTTGCAAATGGCAAGATTTCATTCTTTTTGATTGCCGAGTAATACTCCATTGTATATATATATATACCACATCTTCTTTATCCATTCATCCATCGCTGGATATTTGGGCGCTTTCCATCCTTTGGCTATTGTTGATAGTGCTGCTCTACACATTGGGGTGCATGTGCCCCTTGAAAACAGCACACCTGTATCCCTTGGATAAATACCTAGTAGTGCAATTTCTGGGTCATAGAGTAGCTCTATTTTTAATTTTTTGACGAACCTCCGTACTGTTTTCCAGAGTGGCTGCATCAGTTTGCCTTCCCACCAGCAGTTCAAAAGAGATCCTCTTTCTCTGCATCCTCCCCAACATCTGTTGTTGCCTGAGTTGTTAATATTAGCCATTCTGGCAGGTGTGAGCTGGTATCTCATTGTGATTTTGGTTTTTATTTCCCTGGTGATGAGTGATGTTGAGCATCTTTTCATGTGTCAGTTGGCCATTGGGATGTCTTCTTTGGAGAAGTGTCCATTCATGTCTTTTGCCCATTACTTCACTGGATTATTTGTTTTTTGGGTGTTGAGTTTGATAAGTTCTTTATAGATTTTGGATACTAACCCTTTATCTGATATCTTCTCCCACTCTGTCAGTTGCTTTTTAGTTTTGCTGATTGTTTCCTTCACTGTGCAGAAGCTTTTTATTTTGATGAGGTCCCAGTAGTTCATTTTCGCTTTTGTTTCCCTTGCCTCTAGAGACGTGTTGAGTAAGAAGTTGCCACAGCCAAGGTCAAAGAGGTTTTTACCTGCTTTCTCCTCGAGGATTTTAATGGCTTCCTGTCTTACATTTCAGTCTTCCGTCCATTTGGAGTTTATTTTTGTGTATGGTGTAAGGAAGTGGTCCAGGTTCATTTTTCTGCATGTCGCTGTCCAGTTTTCCCAGCACCACTTGCTGAAGAGACTGTCTTTATTCCATTGGTGATTCTTTCCTGCTTTGTCAAAGATTAGTTGGGCATATGTTTGTGGGTCCATTTCTGGGTTCTCTATTCTGTTCCATTGATCTGAGAGTCTGTTTTTGTGGCAGTACCATACTGTCTCGATGACTACAGCTTTGTAATACAGCTTGAAGTCCGGGATTGTGATGCCTCCAGCTCTGGCTTTCTTTCTCAAGATTGCATTGGCTATTTGGGGCCTTTTCTGGTTCCATACAAATTTTAGGATCGTTTGTTCTAGCTTTGTGAAGAATGCTGGTGTTATTTTGATAGGTATCGCATTAAATATGTAGATTGCTTTGGGTAGTGTTGACATTTTAGCAATATTTGTTCTTCCTATCCAGGAGCATGGAATATTTTTCCTTTTTTGGTGTCTTCTTCAATTTATTTCATAAGCTTTCTATATTTTTCAGTGTATAGATTTTTCACTTCTTTGGTTAGATTTATCCCTATGTATTTTATGGGTTCTGTTGCAATTGTAAATGGGATCAATTCCTTGATTTCTCTTTCTGTTGCTTCGTTGTTGGCGTATAGGAATGCAACTGATTTCTGTGCATTGGTTTTTATATCCTGAGACTTTGCTGAATTCATGGATCAGTTCTAGCAATTTTTTGGTGGAATCTTTTGGGTTTTCCATACAGAGTGTCGTGTCATATGCAAAAAGTGAAAGTTTGACCTCCTCCTGGACGATTTGGATGCCTTTTACTTCTTTGTGTTGTCTTATTGCAGAGGCTAAGACTTCCAATACTATGTTGAATAACAGTGGCAAGAGTAGACATCCCTGTCTTGTTCCTGACCTTAGGAAAATCGTTCTCAGTTTTTCTCCATTGAGGATGATATTAGCATTGGGTCTTTCATAATATGGCTTTTATAATCTCAAGGTATGATCCTTCTATGCCTACTTTCTTGAGGGTTTTTATCAAGAAAGGATGCTGTATTTTGTCAAATGCTTTCTCTGCATCTATTGAGAGGATCATGTGGTTCTTGTGCTTTCTTCTATTGATGTGATGAATCACACTGATTGTTTTGAGAATATTGAACCAGCTCTGCATCCCAGGTATATATTGCACTTGGTCGTGGTCAATAATTTTTTTAATGTATTGTTGGATCCAGTTGGCCAGTATCTTGTTAAGGATTTTTGCAGCCATGTTAATCAGGGAAATTGGTCTATAGTTTTCCTTTTTAGTAGGGTCTTTGGTTTTGGAATCAAGGTAGTGCTGCCTTTATAGAAAGAGTTTGAAAGTTTTCCTTCCATTTCTTTTTTTTTTTTTTTTTTTGGAACATCTTCATGAGAATAGGTGTTAACTCTTCCTTAAATATTTGGTAGAATTCCCCTGGAAAGCCGTCTCGCCCTGGGCTTGTATTTTGGGAGATTTTTGATTACTAATCAATTTTCTTTACTGGTTATGGTTCTGTTCAAATTTTCTATTTCTTCCTGTTTCAGTTTTGGTAGTTTATATGTTTCTAGGAATTTGTCTATTTCTTCCAGATTGCCCATTTTATTGGCGTATAAATGCTCATAATATTCTGTTATTATTGTTTTTATTTCTGCTATGTTGGTTGTGATCTCTCCTCTTTCATTCTTGATTTTATTTATTTGGGTCTTTTTCTTTTTGATCAAACTGGCTTGGTGTTTATCAATTTTGTTAATTCTTTCAAAGAACCAACTTCTGGTTTCATTGATCTGTTCTACTGTTGGGTTTTTTGGTTTTGTTTTGTTTTGGTTTGGTTTGGGTTTGGTTTGGTTTCGATAGCATTAATTTCTGCTCTAATCTTTATTATTTCCAGCCATCTGCTGGTTTTGGGTTTTATTTGCTGTTCTTTTTCCAGCTCTTTTAGGTGTAAGTTTAGGTTGTATATTTGAGACCTTTCTTCCTTCTAGGAAGGCCTGGATTGCTATATACTTCCCTCTTATGACCGCCATTGCTGCGTCCCAGAGGTTTTGGGCTGTGGTGTTATTGTTTTCATTGGCTTCCATGTACTTTTTAATTTCCTCTTTAACTTCTTGGTTAGCCCATTCATTCTTTAGTAGGATGGTGTTTAGTCTCCAAGTATTTGTTATCTTTCCACATTTTTTCTTGTGGTTGATTTCGAGTTTCATAACTTTGTGGTCTAAATATGTACACGGTATGATCTCAAACTTTTTGTCCTTGTTGAGGGATGATTTGTGTCCCAGTATGTGGTCTATTCTGGAGAATGTTTCCATATGCACTGGAGAAGAATGTGTATTCCTCTGCTTTAGGATGAAATGTTGTGAATATTTCTGTTAATTCCATATGGTCCAGTGTATCATTCAAAGCCATTGTTTCCTTGTTGATTTTCTGTTTAGAGGATCTGTCTTTTGCTTTAAGTGGTGTGTTGATGTTCCCTACTATTATGGTATTATTATCAATGAGTTTCTTTATGTTTATGATTAATTGATTCATATATTTGCTGCGATATTTGGAGCATAAATGTTTACAATTATTAGGTTGTAATTAATATAATTAATTAATATAATGCCCTTCTTCATCTCTTGTTACAGGATTTATTTTAAAATGTAGATTGTCTGATATAAGTATGGGTACTCTGGATTTCTTTTATCAACCATTAGCATAATAGATGGTTCTCCATCCCCTTACTTTCAATCTGAAGGTGTCTCTAGGTCTAAAGTGGGTCTCTTGTAAACAGCATAGAGATGGATCTTGTTTTCTTATCCATTTTGTCACCCTATGTCTTTTGATTGGAGTATTGAGTCCATTGACGTTTACAGTGAGTACTGAAAGATATGAATTTATTGCCATTATTTTGCCTTTAGAGTTGGAGTTTCTGGTGGTGTTCTCTGGTCCTTTCTAGTCTTTGTTGCTTTTGGTCTTTTTTTTTCTTTTTCCTTTCTTTTTTTCCCCCATCTTTTCTCCCCCAGAGAGTCCACCTTAAAATTTCTTGTAGGGCTGGTTTAGTTATCATGAACTCCTTTAATTTTTGTTTGTCTGGGAAACTTTTTATCTCTCCTTCTATTTTGAATGACAGCCTTGTTGGGTAAAGAATTCTTAAAAAAAAATCTTGGCTGCATATTTTTCCATTAAAACACATTGAATGCAACCTGCCACTCCTTTCTGGCCTGCCAAGTTTCGGTGGATAGGTCTGCTGCAAACCTGATCTTTCCTCCTTTGTAGGTTAAGGACTTTTTTCCCTTGCTGCTTTCCTGATTCTCTCCTTGCCTGAGTATTTTGTGAATGTGACTATGATATGCCTCGTTGATGGTCGGTTTTTGTTGAATCTAATGGGAGTCCTCTTTGCTTCTTGGATTTTGATGTCTGTGTCTTTCCCCAGGTTATGAAAGTTTTCCACTATGATTTGCTGACATAAAACTTCTAGCCCTTTTTGTCTCTCTTCATCTTCTGGGACCCCTGTGATTCTGATGTTGTTCCTTTTTAATAAGTCACTGATTTCTCTAATTCTTAAATCGTGCTCTTTTGCCTTAGTCTCCCTCTTTTTTTCTGCTTCATTATTCTCCATAAGTTTGTACTCTATATAGCTGATTTGCTGCTCTGCTTCATCCATCCTTTCTGCCATGACATCCATTTGAGATTGCAGCTCAGTTATCACATTTTTTATTTCTTCCTGACTAGCTTTTACTTCTTTTATCGATGCAGAAAGGTATTCTAATATATTTTCAACCCCAGCTAGTATTCTTATTACCATGACTCTAAGTTCTGGTTCAGACATCTTGCGTGTATTTATGTTGATTAAGTCCTTGGCTGGCATTTCTTCCTGTTCTTTCTTTTGGAGTGAAATTTTTGTTTTGTAATTTTGAAGGAAGAAAAGGAGTTAATAAGGTAAAATTAAAATTAAAATTAAAAAATTAAAAACAACACACACACAGGTAAATCAAATAAATGATGCTAGATCCTAGGTATGTTTTGGTCTGGTTGTTGAAAGGAGCTTGATTAGAGAAAAAAGGGAAAGATAAGCAAAGAAAAAAACAAAAGGAAAGAAATAAGACAAAAAAGGAAAATGTTTAAAAATTTGAAAAAATGAATACAACGAAATACAATAAAATGAAATGATGGGAGTAAAATAGAATTTGAATATTTTACAAAAAAGTAAAAACTATAGTAGAAAAAATTTAAAAAATGTTTTTAATAAAAATGGAAAATAAAAATAATATTTTTCTCTTTATTCAAGAATAAGAAAAGAAACAAGAAAAAAAATGAATAGATGGACCAGTGAACAGACTGAAATACGATTGAAATTACATCAGTTTCCCCTAGTAGTGAAACAATGAAGCACTTTATAGTCCGTAAACTATGCAGGTGGAGTGACTTGTGGTGTTCCTGAATAACAAATTTGGCCCAGTTGGGTGGAGCTTAGTGTAATGGCTCCATTCTCCACTAGATGCCACTGCTTAGCTTACTGGAGTGGATCATAGTGGCGCATGTAGGTGTGAATGCGCATGCGTAGGAGGGGTGAAAATGGCATCACCCAGCTGCCCAGTCTCTAGTATCCTGGAACTCTATTCTCCCTGACCAGCAATCATGCACCCCTTCTTTGTTTCCCTCTTCTGTCCATTGCCTGCCTTTACACTGTCCATGACCAAGCCGTCAGGTGGCCAGGTGGCACTTCCCTCCTGGGTTTTACCTCAGATGCAACTGTGTTTCCCAACCCCTCACTTCTGGGGGACTGTGGCTTTGAACCATTTTGACCCTCTGGGGGAGGGTCTCACTGAGAAATGGCTGGGTGCTTGCCCGGCCCCAGGAACATTCACTGGACCATGCTGCTGCCAATGCCCAGAGACTGTGTAGTATTTTTAAATATAAGATATGACAAGATACATACAAATGACCCTTATTGGCACAAGGAAAATGGTCACAGTATCTGCTATATTCTAGACACTCTGCTAGGCAGAAGTCTAATGAATTTTTAAATGATTTCAGAGCTCAAGTTGCCTATAGCCAGAGGGTACTTTATATATATAAAAAATAATATACTGAATTTATTATTAATTAAAGTAACAATGGCTGATACAAACTGAGTAATTTGGAAATTAAGGAAGGAACAATCATTATGGGCTGAGAAAACTAAAGAGATGTGGAATTTGAGCATGGTACTTAAGAATAGAAAGGCTCAGTTTAAGGAGCAGAGCTTTTCAGAGAAAAGAAATGGGGACAGACTCGGGAAAGAAAGAATGTAGTTCTGTGTGCCTGAAATGGAAGCTTGATGAAGAAAATATTAATCCTGTGCCATTAACCATTTGTTACTGTTTGTCTCTTTGTTGATCATCCTTTCCAATTGTGATTTCTTAATGGATTTGGATATGAGGGTGAAAAGAGAGAGCTAACCATCCCATCTGGAATTCTCCTTGACACATGGTCCCTAAAAGCATTTTTGTATGTTCCCTTTCTCTATGGCATCCGTGGGCTTCCTTTCTGATCATTCATCAAAGTAAGGGGCCATCTGCTCTGTGCTCCGTCTGCTCCATGAATGAAATGAAGGCATGTGTTATGTGGCTCTATTCCAGCTTCCCCTTCTTTACATCTGCTGTGCCCCTTTGAACAGCCCATGGGGCATAACTGATGTCTCACCTTACTACAAGGTGCATGACCCCTTTGCTTCCAGTCCTACTTTACTTTGAAAAATACCTACACTTCATGCTGTTCAGGTGTTATTGTAGAAACCATTACCATACACCAAACCACTAGTTGTTTAGATTTCTTTGGCAGTAACCCATTTTACCAATGAAAGGTACTAAAACATTTCATTAAAGGAAATTCAACATTTCAACCAATTCTTCTATTACAGGAAGAATAACAACTTTCAATTTATGTATCCCAATCCTTTTGAAGTACATTATTGACATTTGCTAACCAATCTCCTGTATATCCTTGGGCTCCTCACCTCACAGGAGAAGGTTTGAAGCTAGAACAACCTTGAAACTAGAGTCTAAAATGAATGAGAATAGGCCTGGGAATGAAGTCACAGAAGTAAAAAGAATATTGCAAAGGCTTTCCAAAAACTGTATGTGTGCATGTGTGTGTATATATTTGAATATGTAATTGATAAATGCTCTTTTTCCCCCAAACTAGATAGCCAGAAAAAGACCTGAAGATGACTAAGAGGAAGAAATTTTTTTTTTTTTTAAATTTTTTTTTCAACGTTTTTTATTTATTTTTGGGACAGAGAGAGACAGAGCATGAACGGGGGAGGGGCAGAGAGAGAGGGAGACACAGAATCGGAAACAGGCTCCAGGCTCCGAGCCATCAGCCCAGAGCCTGACGCGGGGCTCGAACTCACGGACCGCGAGATCGTGACCTGGTTGAAGTCGGACGCTTAACCGACTGTGCCACCCAGGCGCCCCAGAAATTTTTAAATTATATATTTGTGTAAACAAAAATCACTTTTCCAATATTTTTTTGTGTGTTCTGCCTAAGTAAAATCGAGCAAGTATTTAACCTCTCTGATCCTCACATTGCTAATCTGTAAATTGGCAATAATAAACACCTGCATGAAATAATGTTTATAAAGGACTAAATTCCAACTCAGTGCCTATTATGTAGTAGGCCTTCAAATAGTAATCACAGTGTCTAGAATATAGTAGGGACTCAATAATTATCCCTTGTTTGGAAGAATAAATGAGTGAATGAAAGTAATACATAGAAAGCTTCTTGTCTTCCAGGCACAGAGTTGGTATAATTTGGTGACTCTTATGCTCCTAGAAAGAAGTTCTAGAAGTTATACTTCCACCATAATTTCTCTAGTGATTAACAGCTCTTTGCTTAGCCTTTACAAAACATAAAAACTAGGCTACAGAAATAGTCTGAACCAACAACTAAGTGACACTGGTAACATTCCTAAGGCCTTTATAGGCTAGGGTCATTCTTTTTTAGAATTTCAAACAAAAAGTAAGTCTCTGAGAGAAATTAGTGAACATAAAGCAAAGGTTTAATTAAGGATCCACTTGAGGCAGTGAAAAAGACAGGTAAACAGAATTGAAAGAGATAGCTGATATTTTTAATAGCTTTATTGAGATATTATTGATGTATAACATGCTGCATATATTTAAAGTGCATCATTTGATAGGTTTTGACATAAGTATATATGCACAAAATCATCACCATAATCAAGAGAGTTGAATCAAATATATCAATCATTCACAGGAGTGAATGCCTCTTTATAGTCCCTCCTCCCCCTGCTCCCTCTTTCCCTGGAAACTCAGTGGGCTTTTTTTCTATGACTACAGGTTAGTTTAGTTGTTCTAGAGTTTTATACAAATAGAATTATACTGCACACATTCTTCTTATTGTCTGGGTTCTTTCGTTCAGCATAGTTGTTTTGAGATTCCTCCTTACTGTTGCATTTATCAAGTTCATTCCTTTTTATTTCTGAGTATTATTCCATTGTATGGCTACAACATATATTGTTTGTCCATTCTCCTGGTGGACATTTGGGTTGTCTCCTAATTTTGACTATTACAAGCAAAGCTGCTATAAATATTTGTGTACAAGACTCTGTATGATATATGCTCTCATTTCTACTTATGAGTAGAATGGCTGGATAATCATAGGTATATGTTTAACTTTTTAACAAGCTTCCAAACTCATCTGAAATGATTCCATGTTTTGTATATCCATCAGTAGTTCCCAGTTCCTCCACATCCTCACCAAACCTTGCTATGCTCACTCTTTTTAGTATTAGCCATTCTAATAGGTGTGTAGTGATACGATGTTAATTTGAATTTCATGACTAATGATGTTGAGCATCTCTTCATGTACTTATATGTTGGATGTATATTGGTAAATTACCTGCCCAAATCTTTTGATCCTTTTTTATGGGGTTTTTTTTTCTCATTACTTAATTTTAAGTGTACTTTACAGGCTCTAGATATGAGTTTTTTTATGAGACTTATGATTTGCAAATATTTTCTCCTAGTTGGTGGTATGTCTTTGCATGTTTTTAACACTGTCTTTCAAAGAGTAGAAATATTTAATTTTAATGGGCTACAATTTATCAGGTTTTTTTGTTGTTGTTCTTTTGATGGCTCATGCTTTTTGTGTCCTAAGAAATTTTTTTCTTCAGAGATTTCAATGGTTTTTGAATTCACATTTAGGTCTATGATTCTTTTTAAGTTTATACATATGCCTGTGTGGGTCACAGGCATGCTTGGCATTTGGGTATCCAGTTGTTCTAGCAGCACTTGTTGAATAGTATCCTCTCTCTACAGTATTGTCTTGGCATCTTCATAGAAAATCACTTGTCTATAAATATGTGGATGTACTTCTGGATTCTATTCTTTTCCATTGATCTATTTTTCTATCTTTATGCCAATACCATGCTGTCATGATTCATCTAGCTGTAAAGTAAGTCTTTGGTGTAAAGACTTTATTCTTCTCTTCCAAAGATGTATTGGTTATTTTATGTTCTTTGTAATTCCATATGAATTTCACAACCAACTTGCCCTTTAAAAAAAATCTGGGATTCTGAATCTGTTGAATCTATAGACCAATTTGAGAAGAATTGACGTCTTGACTATTTTGAATATCTCTGCCCACAAACACAATGTATTTCTTCATTTATTTGAGCCTTCTTTTATTTCTCTCAGCAATGTTTTATAATTCGTAGTGTGCAGGTTTCATAAAGCTTTTGTCAGTTTTATCCCTAAGGATTTCATATTTTATTATGCTATTATAAATTGCATATTTTTTTAAATTTCAATTTCTGATTTTTTGTTTCCAGTACATAGAAATAATAGTGAGTTTTATATTGGTTTGTATCCAAAATATCGCCAAACTCACTTATTAATTCTAGTGGCTTTCCATAGATTTCGTCGGATTGTCTACATAGAGAATATGTTATCTGTGAATATAGTTTTATTTTTCCTCTCTTGTCTAGATGCCTTTTACTTATTTTTTTGGCTAGAACCTCCAGTGTAATGATGAATAGGCATGATTGAACAGGAATTTTTGCCTTATTCTCGAACTTAGTCTTTCATCATTAAGGATGATGTTAGCTATAAATGTTCTTCATTAAATTGAGAGATTTCTCTTCTGTTACTAGTGTACTGAGAGTTTTGATCAGGAATGAATTGGATTTTGTCAAGTGCTTTTCCGGCAGCTGAGATGATTGTTTGATTTTTCTATAATTTAATATGAATTACATTGTTTGATTGTATGTGTAAAACCAACCTTGCATTCATGAAACAAACTCCACTTGTTAATGATATTACCCTTCTTTAGTACTGTATTTACTTGGATAAAATAATATTTTGAATTTTTTTTAATCTTTGTTCATAAATGATATTAGCCTATCATTTCCTTTGCTTATAATGTCTTTTTCTGATTTGGTATTCAAGAAATACTGGAACCAAATAATAATTTGGGAAATATTCTCTCCTCTTCAATTTTCTATAAGAGTTTGTGCAGAATTGGTATTATTTCTTCCTTTAATGTTTCATAGAATTCACCAAATCAACAACTTAAATGAAATGGACCAATTCCTTGAAAGACACAAACTACCAAAAAGCTCTTTTGGGAAGAAATAGATAATGTGATTAGCCCTAAATCTTATGAAGACATTGAATTTGTAGTTAAAAATCTTTCTGTAAAGATTATGACTGGACTCCATGGGTATAGTTTTCTTCACATTTCTTGTGCTTGGAATTAATTGAGCTTCTTGGACCTTCAGGTTTACAGTTTTCACCATTTTCTTTTAAATGGCCATGATTTCTTCCAGAACCGTTTCTGTCCCCTCCTATCCTTGTTTCAGATATGCCTATATTAGGCTGAAGTTGTCCCACAGCTCGCTGATACTACTTTATCTATGCTTTTTTTTTTTTTCTGTGTGTTTTATCTTGGACAGTTTCTATTACTTTATTTTCAAGTTTACTTATCTTTCCTTCTGCAAGATCTTATCTGCTGTTAATTGTATTCGTGTATTTTTCATCTCAGACTCTGTTTTCATCACTAGAAGCTTGATTTGCTTTTTAAAAATTTTCTTTTATGTTTCTACATAACTTTTTGAACATATGGAATGCAGTTACAATAACCGTTTTTATATCCTTTTCAGTTAATTCAAATATCTGTGTCAGTTCTGTGTCAATTTCAATAGACTGCCTTCTCTTCTCATTATGGATCGTATTTCCCTGCTTCTCATTATGCCTGGTAATTTTTTGATTAGGGGCCAGACATTTTGAATTTTATATTTTGGGGTATTAGATATTTTTGTATTTCCATAATAATCTTAACTTTCTTTTGGGATGCAGTTAATTTACTTATAAATAGTTTGATGTTTGAGGGTACCACTTTTAAGATTTGTTAAATGGGACCAGGGTGTTTCATGTAGGACTAATTATCCCCGCTACTGAAGCAAATCTCTTCTAAGTACTCTTCCCAATTCACTGCAAATTATGAAGTTTTCTAGAGTGATGAGAACAGATTCTCTTCCTGACCCTATGTGATTGATAGGTACTATTGCCACTAAACTTTTCAGGTAGTTCCTTCCTTGGCTCAAATGGTTTTCCTGCATGCAGACACTGATCAGTATTCCAATGAGTACTCAAGGATGACACTTTGAACTTCTTTGGAGTTCTTTCTCTGTGTAGCTCTGTGTTGTTTGTTTCACTGTCTTGTGACCAAGAGCTGCTTTGGTCTCCCTGGACTCTCAGCTCTTTCTCCTCAACTCAGGGAGTCTCCAGGACTCTATCTGGATTCTCTGTCTGTGTGCTATGGTCTGGCAACTTCTACAAGGTGGAAATCTGAGATAATTGTAGGGTTCACCTTTTTCATTTTCTGTTTCTCAGGATTCATTGTTCTCTGTTGTCTAGTAATCGCTGTATTGAAAATCATTGTTTTGTATGCTTTACCTGGTTTTTTGGTTGTTCCATAGGGGAGGGTAAATACTATACCCATGATTCCACCTCAGTAGGAAGTGCAGATCTGGAGACAGATGATATTTAAAAGCAATATAGCAGGTGCTGAGGGGAGTTGAACAATCCATATGGACTCTAAACCCTTTTCCATTCCAGTGTATATCCTAGATTTGACATCATCTTTTAAACACAGAGACTCACTACAGCAATGACTCTCAAAAAGAACAAGTGATTCTCATTCATTACCCTCACCTCTTGCAACAGACTTTTTAGAAAAGGGAAACTTTTTAAAGAGGTACTAGGAAGAGTTGTGGAACCCCCAGCAGCCCCCCACCAAAAAGTCAGGTCATCACTCCTTGAGTTCTTATAATTTCTACAGAATTACAGAATATCCATAACCTGATAGGGAGTGGACTTGGATTCAAATTTGTACATGAGTTCCCATCTCCTCTGGTTCTTATCTCATGATGGGCCACAGGCGTCTAGAGCTCATCTAGTTCCCTTGATGGAAATTTTTCTCTCTTCCTTCTCTCAGTCTTCTCTTCCAAGTTTCTGCCTACCATTTTATGACCTCAGTATATATTAAAAAAAAGCTAAATACCATGTTTAAGTTATTATCTTCCATAAAGAACTTGATGACCCATCATATGGAGCTCAGACCTCAGAAACACAAATGTCGTGTATTTAACAAGCCCCCTGAGGTGCTTCTGGTGCACGCCAAAGTTTGAAAACCTACTGCTGTGGTCAATCACAGGCATCATGGAGTGCAGAAAGTTTCCAAATCCCCTAGTTACCCCTTGTTGACACTGGCTGATGGGGTGAAATTGTTCAGCATTCAGGCATAGGACTCTTTCTATGCAAGACTCTTAACACTACAACTTTACTTGAAGTTCTTCCATGTATGTTCAGACTATTTTTAGGTTTTGAAACATGAGCTCCATTCTGTAAGTACATGAGCTGATAAGACGTGATTTAGGCTTATAAGGATGGTTGACAGAGTTACAAAATAAGACCCAGGAGGAAAGGTGATATAGAGGACAAATCTCTCACCTAGAAAACTGCTAGGAGGAGATTGAAGGGCATGCCACTCCATATTGTGAGACCAAACACCAACTTCTCTCTCTCCCTTCAGGGCAGAACAGAAGGGGAAAAAATTGTGATAGCAAAGAACCTAAGTGCAAAAAACATAGTGGGATCCATTTGCTTAATATCGAAGCCATCTCAGGAAAAAAGTGGATTATTTTAAATCTGGCCTGAAATCAAGAGAATTGTTCCTGTGAATCTCAGAAGCTGGCTCAGTCAGTAAATGGGAGATGTGACTGAGCTTATATTTCTGCTGGTAAGCAGGATAGAGATGCAAGCAAACCCATAAATCCCCAATATTTTTCCCCGCAAAAGAGTTTTCTTTCAACCCCCAAATATATATATTCATACTTTTCCTGCGTTACATTTGGCTACAGATAATTCCTCTGATTTATGTTAAGTAAGCATTTTATCCCATCATACTCCTTTTATGGTTATATTCAGAATAAATACCATACATCTTTGGCAATTTAATGCATACATTTCAGTTATTCAGATCATAGAAACAAAGCACAACCATTTTTGTACTAAAGTAATAGTGTCCCAGCTCATCTCTCTACTTCCATTTCCACTACTGCCCTCAACTCATTCTCCACGTGGCAGACAATACGCTCTCTTTTTGTTAAATTTGATTAGCAGTGTAAGTCTTTTCCTTTTAACTTAGAAATACAGAGATACGTTTTAGATTAAAAAAATAGCTGAAAAAGTTGAAAGTAGTTCTTTGGAGTAGAAATCAGTGTGGAGATGATCTTTTTTCTTCTTATTATAATACAATTTCTGCAAAACTATTTGGCATTTTATACATATGGGTTTTATTTGATAAATTAACTTTTTTCTCAAGGCACAAAACTGTAAATATTTCATCCCTGAGGAAGGTGTCCATTACCACCCTGCCATCTCTATCTTGTGGTTGCTCTGGGATTACCCTTCTGCCCAAGGATGTACAGGAGATTGGTGTTGTACCTTGTAGTAAGATCTGTTTCTTTGCCTTTTCCTTCAATTCTCTAAGCCTCTAAAGTTCTGCCACAAACTTCCTTGTAGTTGGGATCAATTTCAAATTTGCTTGTAACTAATGAGCTCTGAATGATACATCTGCTGAGGTGATCATCTTATCCCTTATTTGCATCTCCCCAGTGGATCCTTGTTGCCTACACAATAAGAAGGCCCTTGGCTGTCATACAAGGGCCTCCGTGACCAGGTTCCTCTCTGTCCTCACATTTCTATCACCACTGTTATTTCTAGGGTTGCTCACCTGCTGATGGTTAGCTGGAAACCATGTGGATTTGCCGGACTCTTCCTTTTTCCTGAGCATATCCCCCTCCTTTGGTCATTTGACCACTTGTTATTTACTTTCCATGCTTGGCTCAAACATCATCCCCTCCAAAAAACATCATTGGATCCTTCAGCATGCTGCTTTAGAGCTCTCTATATACCTTTCCTTGCTACTCACTGTCAAAGATTGATATTCTCTCATGTATCTGTTTTCTCCATCAGACTATAAATTCATCAAAGCATAGTCATGTTTATTTTTATGCCTTAACGTCTCACACATCGATTCAAATTCAAAACAATAAATATTTTGTGAACTGAAATGTATATTTCTGAATCATAAGAGGGGTTAAATTATATACCACATAATTGGTTTCATTCAGCATTTGAAAATATGTAGATTATCATTTGAAAACTTTTATCCAAAAAGTGGCTTTATAAAGATCAATAACACTAAATGTCAGTGCTGAAAAATTGAGAAAACTATCCTGTATATGATGGTCATTCTCTAATGGCTGTGTAAAGTTTGATTGTGCTTCTTTTGGGCAGATCATCAAGCTCTCCTTGGTTGTACTGCCATGACCAAATGGCAGAATCAATACAATCTTTTTTAAGATGTTCTTTTGATCGTGCTTAAAGCCTTTCAGTGTCTTCTCATTGCACCTTGACTCAAATCTAAATGTCTAGGGCATCTGTCCCTGTCTGTATTAGTTTCCTAGGGCAGTTGTAGAAAAGTACCACAAACTGGATGGCTTAAACAAAAGAAATTTATTACTGGACAGTTCTGGAAACTAGAAGTCTAAAATTAAAATGTCAGCAGGATTGGTCCATTCTGGCAGCTATGAGGGAGAATATGTTCCATGACTCCTAACTTCTGTGGTTCGTTGGCAATCTTTGGCGTTCTTTGACTTGTAAATGCATTATGCCAACTTCTGCCTTCACCTGCACATGGTGTTCTCTGTGTGTGTGTCACTTTCCACGTCCAAATTTACCCTTTTTATAAGAACACGGTCCTATTGGATTAGGGCCCACCACAATGACCTCATGCTAACAAATCATCTGCATAAACTCTATTTCCAAATAAGTCACATTCCCAGGAACTGAGGATTAGGACTTCAAAATCATCTTGGGAAACACAGTTCCACTCATGACAGTGTCTACTTTTCTGATATTATCTCTTGCCACTCTCCTTCTTACTCTAGTCACACTGGCCTTCATACTGTTCCTAGAAGAAGTCAAAGGCATCCTCTTCTCAGAGATTTTGTGCTTGTTGTTTATGCTGAGAAATCCCTTCACATGTCCACCATAATCTTCTCATTTAGATCCAAGATCAAAGTCAGAGATTCTGGTCCTGACCACCCTATCTCTCTACCTATATGCTAGTGACCTATTTATTTCTGCATAACCCTGACTGCAATCTGAAATCATCTAGGTCTTTTATGTATCCTTGTTGGCTCTCCTATCTAGAATGGAGACTCCAAGAGCACAGAGATCAAGCCTTCCTTCTTAATGATGTAGACCCAGTGCTTAAAACAGTGCCTATTACATAGCAGGGCCTCAATGAAAATTATTGTATTACAGTGAATTAAATGTACTGCAAAGTAAGGTATAATCATTTAAAGTCACATCTCCAAACAGCATAAATAATTTACCAAAGAAACAGGAAGAACAGGTCATTACCCAGAATCATTTTTTTTCCAAATTGGAAACATCATTAGTGCCCCTTCTCCCAAGATTCAGAATATCACATCTGATCACATAGCCTTTAACATAGCCTCACTGACCATCCTATTTAAAATCACAACCCTCCACCTCAGCCAGTATTCCCATATACCTCCTTCTTGTTCTACTGTTCCACAATACTTATCGCCTTCCAAAAGAATGTAAAATATACTTCTTGATACTGCTTTTTTATAAAAGTGACTTTCTCCCTTTCAGTAGACATTGGTCTGTTTTGTTCTTTGAGCGCGCCCAGGAATCTAGAACTGCGCCTCACGCGTGGTATGTGCTCAGTGAATATTTGCAGTTGGTGGAATAAAACGTGCTGCCTTGCTCGTGCTTCTAGTTACTGACCTGGGCATTATGATGGCAATAGAGCTTTATTTGTAAAAGAAAATGCAAAAGAAAACTCCAGATTAGAGAAGAGAGATTCAGAATCAAAAGGGTGTGCACACTACATAGTATTTTTATATGGGCTCTGCCTATCCTTGCTTAACATTTGGGCATTTATTGGCACTCACATATTAAAACTGTGGGGGTTGACTGAATCTTGCAGGGGCTGTGTTAGTCCTGGGCTCCAGGCTTCACTTTTTCCTTGACTAGAATTGGGGTCTTGTCACCCTTTAGGCTGAGTGGTTTGTAGTCAGAGCATGGTCAGTATCTAGGCCCAGTGCATTTATTTTTCCTACAGAAACTTTCTTTTTTTTTAACCATACCAACATGAAAGGCCTCCCAACAATCCAGACCAACCTTTGTCTTAATGGAGTCTGAAGTTCACTCTTCTGTTTATGATGTGTAACAATTGAAGTGGGAGATATAAAGTTTGCAGCTATTATGTAATCAAAACCATTTGTATTTTCCCAAAGAGGAAGGAGGAGGCAAGAAGGGGATGGGGAGGTAGAGAGGAGGAAGAAAAGGAAAAATCTCAGAATTGGAAGCTTAGAGCCTGTGCAGTGAGCAGGAAGTTGAAACTCATCCAGCTGTCACATAACAACAGAAGAAAAATATTTTATGTATTCAATCATCATTAAGTGTTCTGCATGTCTATTTCCCACATTATTTGCCAGTATATATTGGTTTTCAAATGTTAGCATTTTAAGAGCAGGAGAAATATTTGCTTTTAAGATAAAAATTGATTTTTGAAGGCCATAAAGACAAAAATTCCATGTGGTAAAAGAGGGGAGAAAAATGTGATATCCTCGCTTTAAAGCATTCTATACTGAAACCAAAAAGGCCTCTATTGCCTTTAACTTTGAAAGGCACTTTCTAAATGAAGGGCCACTCCAGGCTGAGCCACCAGTGTTCCCACTCCACAAATAAATTTTAGGAATGAAGTGTTTAATGTCCCATGATGGTATAGAGGTAGACAGGACTTCAAAGCAAGGAGGTGATTGCCCAGCAAGCTGCCAGTCCATGGCTTTCCTGTAGAGAGCCGATACTGCCAAGCTAAATTGGGAAATGGAAAGTTGGGGGAAGTAAAAGTCTCTGTGGACACTTCTCTCTTTTAGCTTCTAGAAAATGGTCTGAACAGAGCAACCGTAGTTAGAATTGGATCATTGAGTTTATGAATCTTAGCATGTGTGCAATGTTATAACTAGAAAATGTCGAAGAAAGCAGAGGCCCAGTTACTTTACAGATGAGGAAATTGGAGCACAGAGTGATGGTGTGACTTCCCAAGGTTCTGTATCTATTCACTGAAAATAAACACTAAATGTAGACACTCTCATTGTGATTTAGTCATTTTTTCCCCTCTTTGGTTGTCTAATAGGTCCACCTCTGCTGTCCTTGAAATGCTTACAAAGGATCATCTTCCTACTTCCAGAGGAAGAAGCTCACATAACATGCCTTATTCCATTCACTTCATCCCTATAAAGGCCATCTTGAGAACATGTTTTATGCACTCCGGGTCTGCATACACATAAAATATGATCCCTTATGAATAGGAACATTTGTGGTGGATTCTTAAAGAGCAACAGAGTTCTGATGCAGCTCTCCCAATGGAAGAGCTCCAAATTTCCTTAAATGATGCCCGTTTCTCCTGGAATTAAGGCTTGGTTACCTTACTCATTCACTCTACCCCTGGTCTATGGCCAGTTGTCTTCTTTAGCTCTCTCTCTTTAGGTATTTCTGTTCTGGCTCCATATCCAGCACATTTTCTGGCCTCAGATCAAAATTACTCTCCAAGGAGCCTAAAAAATCTTGGACTTGTTCTTGTCACCTTTACTGCCCTTGGTCTCTAGATTGGCATGTTTTTTTTATTTATCTAGTCCCTGTGCATAGTACTCGGCTAGGTTCCCCTGAGCTTGATGTCTTCTTTCTATTAATACATCTTAAATTCTTGACATTTATTTTCTCTTCTCTTACCTTCTATATTTATTACATTTGCAATAAATAGACACAAAATTATATATGTCAGTTAACCTAATTCATTCCTATAACTCTTGAATATACACATTGCATGCATTTAAGTAATTATACTAATATTAATGTGTGCCTACCATTAACCTCAAGAAATAGAATATTGTCAATATCATTGAAGCTTTTGTGGGCTCCTTCGGATTGCATCTGCCTTTTTATTTAATCCCTTCAAAATGTTTATTATCCCATTGTTTTTCTTTCTAATTTTATCACTTATGCACATGCCCCTAAAAGATGTTTAGTTTTGCTTTTATTGAAGTTTACAAACATGGATTCATAAATATATAGCCTCTGTGACTTGCTTTTCTGGCTTACTATTTTTTGAATTAATCCTTATCGATACGTGGTACTTAATTTTTGCTTAAAGGAATTCCATTATGTAACTATAGCACCATTTATTCATTCTTTCTACTATTGATTGACAGACATTTGGATTATTTCAGTTACTTGCTATCACATACACTGCTGTTATGAACACATTTATGCATATCTCCTCATTTATTTATTAAAAAATTTCTGTAGGTTATAAAATTAAGAGGAAAATTACTAGGTCACAGTCTATGAGTATTTTCAAAGTAACTAAATAATGTTATTTCCTAAAATTCTTGTATCAATTTAATATTCCTATTGTTTTAAATTTTCACCAATACATGGCTTAGTCCAACTTTTTGTTTGTTCTGCTGATTTGGGCGTGTGTGTAAAACTTTATCTCATTTATGGTTTTAGGAAATATGCATTTCCCTAGTCACTAATGAAATTGCAAGCATTTGTTTAAACTTTTTTTCAAGTATAATTAACATACAGTGCTATATTAGTTTCAGGTGTACAATATAATGATTCAACAATTCTATAAATTACTCAGCGCTCCTCACGATAAGTGTACTCTTAATTCCCATAACCTGTTTCACCCATTCGCCCACCTGCCTCCTCTCTGGCAACCACCAGTTTGTTTTCTATATTTAAAGAGTTTTCTATATTTTTCTATATTTAAAGAGTCTGTTTCTTTTGTTTGTCTCCTTTTTTTCCTTTGTTCATTTGATTTCTTTCTTAAATTCCACATGTAAATGAAATCATATGCTATTTGCCTTTCTCTGACTGGCTTATTTCACTTAGCATTAAACCCTCTAGATCCATCTATGTTGCCACAAATGGCAAGATTTCATTCTTTTTTGTGGCTGAGTAATATTTCACTGTGTATATATACCGTATCTTCTTTCTTTTTCTTTATTTTTTCCATTTTATTTAATTTATTTTTTAAATTTACATCCAAGTTAGTTAGCATATAGGGCAATAATGATTTCAGGAGTAGACTCCTTAATGCCCCTTACCTATTAGCCCATCCCCCCTCCTACATCCCCTCCAGTAACCCTCTGTTTGTTCTCCATATTTAAGCATCTCTTATGTTTTGTCCCCCTCCCTGTTTTTACATTAGTTTTGCTTCCCTTCCCTTATGTTCATCTGTTTTGTATCTTAAAGTCCTCATATGAGTGAAGTCATATGATATTGTCTTTCTCTGACTAATTTCACTTAGCATAATATGCTCTAGTTCCATCCACGTAGTTGCAAATGGCAAGATTTCATTCTTTTTGATTGCCGAGTAATACTCCATTGTATATATATATATACCACATCTTCTTTATCCATTCATCCATCGCTGGATATTTGGGCGCTTTCCATCCTTTGGCTATTGTTGATAGTGCTGCTCTACACATTGGGGTGCATGTGCCCCTTGAAAACAGCACACCTGTATCCCTTGGATAAATACCTAGTAGTGCAATTTCTGGGTCATAGAGTAGCTCTATTTTTAATTTTTTGACGAACTTCCGTACTGTTTTCCAGAGTGGCTGCATCAGTTTGCCTTCCCACCAGCAGTTCAAAAGAGATCCTCTTTCTCTGCATCCTCCCCAACATCTGTTGTTGCCTGAGTTGTTAATATTAGCCATTCTGGCAGGTGTGAGCTGGTATCTCATTGTGATTTTGGTTTTTATTTCCCTGGTGATGAGTGATGTTGAGCATCTTTTCATGTGTCGGTTGGCCATTGGGATGTCTTCTTTGGAGAAGTGTCCATTCATGTCTTTTGCCCATTACTTCACTGGATTATTTGTTTTTTGGGTGTTGAGTTTGATAAGTTCTTTATAGATTTTGGATACTAACCCTTTATCTGATATCTTCTCCCACTCTGTCAGTTGCTTTTTAGTTTTGCTGATTGTTTCCTTCACTGTGCAGAAGCTTTTTATTTTGATGAGGTCCCAGTAGTTCATTTTCGCTTTTGTTTCCCTTGCCTCTAGAGACGTGTTGAGTAAGAAGTTGCCACAGCCAAGGTCAAAGAGGTTTTTACCTGCTTTCTCCTCGAGGATTTTAATGGCTTCCTGTCTTACATTTCAGTCTTCCGTCCATTTGGAGTTTATTTTTGTGTATGGTGTAAGGAAGTGGTCCAGGTTCATTTTTCTGCATGTCGCTGTCCAGTTTTCCCAGCACCACTTGCTGAAGAGACTGTCTTTATTCCATTGGTGATTCTTTCCTGCTTTGTCAAAGATTAGTTGGGCATATGTTTGTGGGTCCATTTCTGGGTTCTCTATTCTGTTCCATTGATCTGAGAGTCTGTTTTTGTGGCAGTACCATACTGTCTCGATGACTACAGCTTTGTAATACAGCTTGAAGTCCGGGATTGTGATGCCTCCAGCTCTGGCTTTCTTTCTCAAGATTGCATTGGCTATTTGGGGCCTTTTCTGGTTCCATACAAATTTTAGGATCGTTTGTTCTAGCTTTGTGAAGAATGCTGGTGTTATTTTGATAGGTATCGCATTAAATATGTAGATTGCTTTGGGTAGTGTTGACATTTTAGCAATATTTGTTCTTCCTATCCAGGAGCATGGAATATTTTTCCTTTTTTGGTGTCTTCTTCAATTTATTTCATAAGCTTTCTATATTTTTCAGTGTATAGATTTTTCACTTCTTTGGTTAGATTTATCCCTATGTATTTTATGGGTTCTGTTGCAATTGTAAATGGGATCAATTCCTTGATTTCTCTTTCTGTTGCTTCGTTGTTGGCGTATAGGAATGCAACTGATTTCTGTGCATTGGTTTTTATATCCTGAGACTTTGCTGAATTCATGGATCAGTTCTAGCAATTTTTTGGTGGAATCTTTTGGGTTTTCCATACAGAGTGTCATGTCATCTGCAAAAAGTGAAAGTTTGACCTCCTCCTGGACGATTTGGATGCCTTTTATTTCTTTGTGTTGTCTGATTGCAGAGGCTAAGACTTCCAATACCATGTTGAATAACAGTGGCGAGAGTAGACATCCATGTCTTGTTCCTGACCTTAGGGAAAAAGTTCTCAGTTTTCTCCATTGAGGATGATATTAGCATTGGGTCTTTCATAATATGGCTTTTATAATCTCAAGGTATGATCCTTCTATGCCTACTTTCTTGAGGGTTTTTATCAAGAAAGGATGCTGTATTTTGTCAAATGCTTTCTCTGCATCTATTGAGAGCATCATGTGGTTCTTGTGCTTTCTTCTATTGATGTGATGAATCACACTGATTGTTTTGAGAATATTGAACCAGCTCTGCATCCCAGGTATATATTGCACTTGGTCGTGGTCAATAATTTTTTTAATGTATTGTTGGATCCAGTTGGCCAGTATCTTGTTGAGGATTTTTGCAGCCATGTTAATCAGGGAAATTGGTCTATAGTTTTCCTTTTTAGTAGGGTCTTTGGTTTTGGAATCAAGGTAATGCTGGCTTCATAGCCAGCATTTCTATTTCTATTTTTTTGGAACATCTTCATTTCATTTCTATTTTTTTGGAACATCTTCATGAGAATAGGTGTTAACTCTTCCTTAAATGTTTGGTAGAATTCTCCTGGAAAGACATCTGGCCCAGGACTCTTGTTTTTTGGGAGATTTTTGATAACTGATTTGATTTCTTTACTGGTTATGATTCTGTTCAAATTTTCTATTTCTTCCTGTTTCAGTTTTGGTAGTTTATATGTTTTTAGGAATTTGTCTATTTCTTCCAGATTGCCCATTTTATTGGTGTATAATTGCTCATCATATTCTCATTATTGTTTTCATTTCTGCTATGTTGGTTGTAATCTCTCCTCTTTCATTCCTGATTTTATTATACCACATCTTTTTCCATTCATCTGTCGATGGACACTAGGGTTGCTCCCATATTTTGGCTATTGTCACTAATACTGCAATAAACATAGGGGCACATATATCTTTTTGAATTAGTATTTTCATTTTCTTTGGGTAAATAACAGGCACTGGAATTAATGGATCATATGGTAATTCAATTTTTCACTTTTTGGGGATCCTCCATACTCTTTTCCACAGTTGTTGCACCAACTTGCATTCCCACCAACAGTGCACTAGCGTTCTTTTTTCTCCACATCCTCGCCAACACTTGTTATTTCTTGTGGTTTTGATTTTGATAGGTGTCAGGTGATATGTCATTGTGTTTTTTTTTAACTCTAGTTATTTTTTTATTATTTATTTTAAAAAATTTAATTCCAGCATGGTTATTGTATTGTATTATATTAGTTTCAGGTGTACAATATAGTGATTCAACAATTCCATACATCACCCAGTGCTCTTCATGAAAGTGTGCTCCTTAATCCCAATCACCTCTTTCACCCATTCCCCCCCCGCCACCTCCCTTCTGGTAACCATCAGTTTGTTCTCTATAGTTAAAAGTCTATTTCTTGGTTTGTCTCTCTCTCTCTTTTTCCTTTATCCATTTGTTTTGTTTCTTAAATTCCACGTGTGGGTGAAATCATATGGTATTTTTCTTTCACTGACTGACTTATTTCAGATAGCATTATACTCTCTAGCTCCATCCATATTGTTGCAAATGGTAAAAGTTCATTCTTTTTTATGGCTGAATAATATTCCATTGCATATATGTATATCGATTCTTTTTTGTTTTCCTTTTTTAAAATATAAGTTTACGTCATTTGCCCACCTTTTGGGATTCTTGTACTCTTATTATTGAGTAGTAAAAATGTTCTTCATATTCTCTGGGTAAAAATAATTTGTCAAATATAAGTATTTATATCATTTTCTCTAAGTAACCAGGTTTTTATTTTAATTTATTTTATTATTTCTTTAATATGAAATTTATTGTCAAATTAGCTTCCATACAACACCCAGCGCTCATCCCAACAGTTGCCCTCCTCAATCCTTATCAACCACTTTCCCCTCCCTCCCACCCCCCATCAACCCTCAGTTTATTCTCAGCTTTTAAGAATCTCTTATGGTTTGCCTCCTTCCCTCTCTGTAACTTTTTTTTTCCTCTTCCCCTCCCCCATGGTCTTCTGTTAAGTTTCTCATGATCCACATAAGAGTGAAAACATATGGTATCTGTCTTTCTCTGTATGACTTATTTCACTTAGCATAACACTCTCCAGTTCCTTCCATGTTGCTACAAAAGACTATACTTTCAGGGATCATTTCTATAGTTCGTTATCACTTCTTTATCCTTTCACCAATCGATGAACGCTTGGGTTGTTTCTCTATCTTGGCTATTGTAAATAATGCTGCTATAAACATAAAGGTACATGTATCCCTTTGAATTAGTGTTTTTGTTTTTGTTTTTGTTTTTAGGGTAAATACCCAGTAATGTGATTACTGGATCACAAAGTAGTTCTATTTTTCACTTTTTGAGGAACCTCCATACTGTTTTCCACAGTGGCTGCCCCAGCTTGCATTCCCACCAACAATGCCCAGGTGTTCCTTTTACTCCATATCCTTGCCAACACTTGCTGTTTCTTGTGTTTTTGATGTTAGCCTTTCTGGCAGATGTGAGGTGATGTCTCATTGTCGTTTTGATTTGCATTTCTCTTGACAGTGAGTGATGTTGAGCATCTTTTCATGTGTCATTGGCCATGTGTGTATCTTCTTTGGAAAAATGTCCATTCATGTTCTCTGCCCATTTTAAAATGGAGTGTTTGTTTTGTGTGTGTGTGTTGAGGTGTATTTCTTTATGTATTTTGTATGTACCCTTATCAGAGGTACCATTTGCAAATAACTTCTCCCATTCAGTAGGTTATCTTTTTGTTTTGTTGACTGCTTCCTTCAACTGTGCAAAGCTTTTTATTTTGGTGTAGTCCCAAGAGTTTAATTTTGCTTTTGTGTCCCTTGCCAAAGAAGACATATCTAGAAAAATGTTTCTACAGCTGATGTCAAAGAAATTACTGCCTATGTTTTCTTTTAGTAATTTTATGGTGTCAAATCTCAGATTTAGGTGTTTAATCCATTTTGAGCTTATGGTGTAAGAAAGTGGTCCACTATTCGTTTGCATGTAACTGTCCAATTTTCCCAACACCATTTGTTAAAGAAACCGCTCTTTCCTTATTGTATATTTTTGCCTCCTTTGTTGTAGATTAATTGACCATATAATTGTGGATTTATTTCTGCTATCTCTGTTCTGTTCCATTGATCTATGTGTCTATTTTTGTGCCCGTACCATTCTATTTTGATTACTACAGCTGTTTTGATTACTACAGCTTTGTAGTATATCTTGAAATATGAGATTGTGATATCTCCAGTTTTGTTCTTATTTTTCAAGATTGCTTTGGCTATTCAGGGTCTTTTGTGGTTCCATACAAACTTTATGATTATTTGCTCTAATTCTGTGAAAAATGCTCTTGGTATTTTGTTAGAGATTCCATTAAATCTGTAGATTGCTTTGGGTAGTAGGGGCATTTATGATTCTCTCAATCCATGACCATGGAGCACCTTTCCATTCGAATTGTTTTTCATTTTTTTTTACATTTATTCATTTTTGAGAGATAGAGAGAGACAGAGCACAACCGGGGGAGGGCAGAGAGAGAGGGACACACAGAATCTGAAGCAGGCTCCAGGCTCTGAGCTATCAGCACAGAGCCCGACGCGGGCCTGGAATTCACAAACCGCGAGATCATGACCTGAGCCGAAGTCGGACGCACAACCCACTGAGCCACCCGGACACCCCATGTCTTTCCATTTGTTTGTGTCATCTTCAATTTTTTTCATCAGTGTTTTATAGTTTTCTGAATATAAGCCTTTTACCTCCTTGGCTAAGTTTATTCCTAGGTATTTTATTCTTATTGGTACAATTATAAATGGGGATGTTTCTTAATTCCTCTTTCTGCTAGTTCATTATTGGTACATAGAAGTGCAACAGGTTTCTCTATATTAATTTTGTATTCTGAAACTTTTCTGAATTCATTTAGCAGATCTAGTATTTGCTTGGTGGTCTTTAGGGTTCCCTCTATATAGTGTCCTGTCTTGTGCAAATAATGAAAATTTTACTTCTTCCTTACTGAGTTGGATGCCTTTTATTTCTTTCTGTTGTCTGCTGTGTTGAGGACTTCCAGTGCTATGTTGAATAATAGTGGTGACAGTGGACATCCTTTTCTTGTTCCTGTTCTTAGGGGAAAATCTCTTAGTGTTTCACCGTTGAGTATGATGTTTGCTGTGGGTTTTTCATTTTATTATGTTGAAGTATATTTCCTATAAACCTGAGAATTTTTACCATGAATGAATGTGGTACTTTGTCAAGTGCTTTTTCTGCATTTATTGAAATGATCAAATAATTTTTATCCTTTCTCTTGTTAATGTGGTATATCACATTGATTTGTGAATATTGAACCACTTTTGTATCCCTGGAATAAATTCCACTTGATCATGGTAAATGATTTGTTAATGTATTCCATTTGTTAATATTTTGTTGGGGATTTTTGCATCTATGAAATTAAAAGCATTTTTAAATAAGCATATGGACCATTTTCTGTGTCCTCCTCTGATATATTTTTCATGTATTTTGACAAGTTTAAAAAATTGGATTATCTGTGCTTTTAACATTTATTTATAGGAGTTCTATACATATTCTAGATTCCATGATTTTGTTTATAATTTATTATAAACTCCTGCCACTTTGTGGCTTGCCTTTTTGGTTTTCTAATGGTGTTTTTGAGTACCTTAATTTTTTAATGATTCCTAATTTTAATGTAGCCAAGTCTATTTTCTATGATTTGCATTTTTTTTTTGTATTTTAAAAATTGCTTCCCTAACCTGAGTTAATAAATATAGTCTTTTCTTCCCATAAAATTTCTCTATTTATCTATATGGATTTTGTGTAAGTATGTTTTAAAAGCTGGAATCTTATTGCAATTTTTTTATGAATATCTAAATACCAGCTTCTGTTTACTGGTCACCATTTACTGGAAGACTAGTACCATTTCCTGAAAAGTCTCATCTTTTTTCAAAGTAATCTGCAATAACAATTCTGTTACATATTAGGTTTCCATATTTGGGTGAATTTATCTTGGTCTCTACTTGATTCCACTGTGCTGTGTGTTTATTCCAGCACCAATATCATACTCACTTAATTATTAGAGCTTTTATATTAAGAATAAGAGAGCTGATAGGATGAGTCCTTTTAACATGTCTTTCAAGAGTGCCTTGCTTGCAACTTGCTTCAAAAAATGAGTTGGGCATTTTTTCCTTTATTTTTTTTCCTTTCTGAAAAAGTTTTGTGTAAAGACTGAAATTACCTGTTTCGTGAATATTTGATACTCTTATTTGTAAAATATTTTTGCCTGGTGATTTATTTGTAGGCAGATTCCTAACCATGGATTCAATTTCTTTAGTAGTAAAAGATCAGTTAGGATTTTTATTTTTTCTAAGTTACTTTTGTTAAGTTGTATTTTTCTAATAATGCATGCATCTCATCGAACTTCTCAAATTTATCATCATTTAGATTTTTTTTAAATTCTTAATGTCTTTTTTTAATGTTTATTTATTTTTGAGAGAGAGAGAGAGAGAGAGAGAGAGAGAAAGACAGAGCGTGAGCAGGGGAGGGGCAGAAAGAGAGGGAGACACAGAATCCGAAGCAGGCTGAGCTGTCAGCACAGAGCCTCGCAAACAGTGCTATGACCTGAGCTGAAGTCGGACGCTTAACCCACTGAGCCACCCAGGCGCCCCTATCATCATTTAGCTTTTAATGATATTTTTTTCTTGTTGTCATTTTCAACTGAGATGCTTCTCTACTCATGTCTCCTTTTCTATACTTAATATTACGTATTCGTGACTTCTATTTTCTTCCTTGACTAACCTTGACAGAAGTGAACTGATTTGATTTGACTTTTAGAAAACAACCTTTTGGCCTTTTAAATTCTATTTGCATGTTTGCTGTTTTCTTTAACAAATCACTGTCCTTGAATGACACATTTCTTTCAGATATTGACCCAAACCCTTAGCAAAGAACTTTGTATATGAGTACATCATTTGCTGGCTTATCTTAGAGAGCTAAAGGGGCAGAATGGTGGGGTTGGGGACTTCCACCCATCCCCCCCCCCCACACTTGACTTTAGCAGAAATTGGCTAGCGGCCAATTGGGTGGAAAGGCTTTGGATTTCAGAGAACATTACCCATAATTTCAGAGAAAGAATCTGAGGAAGACAGAATTACATCTCTGACAGCCCTAATCACATTTACTATGCACTTGATATCAGGATTTTCCTACTTGCTTCTTTAAATTACATACATGCCCTTCCTCACCTGTGTGAGAGATCACCTTTCCCACTGCTTAATTATTTTGAGAGGGTGGAATATTGGTGAGGGAAGATATTGGTGAAGGAGATAGAGTTGCTGAGGGTGAAATGTACCCTTGAAAAGTGGACCTTTGACTATGAAATAAAATGGAAGAAGAGCCAGGGGAAGAAATATTGGCCACCACTGACCATTTATATAATAGCTTACAGTTTTCTTTCTAAAGCATCTTAATAAACAAATCCTCATTTGCTCTTCTAGCAGCCCCAGTCTTAGTAAAGTGGGCAGCACAGGCATTCTGGCCAATATAAAATGAGAAGCAAGAGCATGGAGGCGTTTCCTTGGGAAAGGAAGTCATCAGCCTGACTGAAGACAGCCTTCATAATGAAACAACTGATAATAGATTTTTAAAACTTTGTGTTGAATTCCTGTGATGCACAGAGCGTCTTGAATAGATTTTGAGATGAACCTGATTAAGAGGCATGTTGTTTCCATTGGCATGGCCTTCCCGAGAGTTGTCGCTATTCTTTACATCCATTTCCTTTTCAGGACCCAAGAAAGAATATACATCTTTAATTTATCTCATCACTCTTAGGGGGCACTTTCCAGCATATGCTATTGAATTTGTTAAGTGAAGGCATATCTCTATTTTGTAATCCATGAAAGCTGGTATTAAAGACAAAATAAATACACTTCAGGAAAGATAACATTTTTCACAACAGATGTGAGAGCAAAGAAACTGCTGACATGTTTATTAGCAATGGATAAACTGAATGTTTCAGTTTGGCCCAGCCCCCAGAAAATGCAGATGTGTATCCAGATGCAAACCTCTAGAGTCTGCAAAAGAAAATTTGTATTAGACTTTCTACAAGATTTCTGGCACTTTCTGCTTGACGAGAAGTACCCCTGAGAGCCACCTATCTCATGATATTTTGGCAGGGTTTTTTTCTCCCCCCTTGCTGTGGTAAAAGCCAAGCGCTGCGGCATGGCACACAATATTGGGGGTGGGGGGGAGTAGAAATAGGAAGTTTACTAAGCTATTTTTGACTTTCAACTTTTGAATTTAAAAAGTAGGCCTGGCTTAGAATCTCAGATGCCTAGGTCATCTTTCCTCACCTTAGGTTATTTTTACTAGTTATGAATAAATTGAGTAGTCTTTAGCGTATGCAAACATTTAAACGAATAAGGCCTCAGTTTAATTCCATGAGTGTCTTTTCCTTGGTGGGAAAGTACTTTGACTAGAGTCTTAGCAAATTTCAACACTTATTGACATTTTTCATATATGGCCAAATCTCAATCAGAAAGTCAGGCTTGGGGCTTCTGGGTGGCTCAGTCGGTTGAGTGTCCGACTTAGGCTCAGGTCGTGATCTCACAGTTCGTGAGTTTGAGCCCCGCCTTGGGCTTTGTGCTGACAGCATGGAGCCTGGAGCCTGCTTCAAGTTCTGTGTCTTCCTCTCTCTCTGCCCCTCCCCTGCTCATGTTCTGTCTCTCTCTCTCTCTCTCTGTCAAAAACAAATAAACATTAAAAAAAATTTTTTTAAGTCAGGCTCAACATAGGAGTCCATGCTTTTAGTAATAATATTTAGTTAAAATTTAGTTAGAATATGAGTGCCTGGATGGCTCAGTGGTTAAGCATCTGACTTCAGCTCAGGTCATGATCGCATGGTTGGTGAGTTTGAGTCCCACATTGGGTGAACTCTAGCCCTGCTTTCGGTGAGCACGAACCCCACTTCAGATCAACATGAATCCACTTCTCTCTCTCTCTTTCTGCCCTTCATAGGATTCTCTCTCTCTCTCTCTCTCTGTCCCTCACTCACTTGCCCCCCTCACTCTCTCTCTCAAAAAAAAAAAAAAGCTTCAATGTGCATAAAACTTCACTGTGCATAAAATGATTTAGGAATTTTATTACAATAAATTTGTGGATACCCAGGGATCCTCATCCCAAATAGTCCAATGGATCTGCAGCAGGGCCCAAGGACCTGCATTTTAACAGACTCTCCCAAGGGAATCTTGGAATTGTTTTCCACTCAAGAGATATACGGTCATTAAGTCAAATTTGTGATTAATGTGTCTTCCTATTTCATCAGTAAGTTTTTTTAAATAACAATATTAATTAGCTACCATTTATTAACCACATATGCTAAGTACTGTGCCAGTTGTTTACATGACAATAGTGGTAACAGCTAACACGTTGGAGAACTGAGTGTATTACACACTATGCTAAGCTTGTATTATTCAGTTCTTCCAAGAACTCTCTGAAATCAATCTCACTATTGTATCTGTTTTACAGAGGACAAAACTAGGGCTTAGGAAACTTAAGTGATTCTCAGTAAGATTTTTTTAAAATACATTTAGCTGGGGGAAACTGTTTCGAGATTTTTTTAATTGTTTTTGTAATTGTGTTTTTAATTTTAATTGTTATCTTAATTTTTGTGATTGTTTTATAAACTTGGTTAGAATGCAAAATGCCTTGGGGCACCTGAGTGGCTCAGTCGGTTGAGCGGTTGAGCTTCCGACTTAGGCTCTGGTCGGGATCTCACGGTTCGTGGGTTCAAGCCCCACGTCAGGCTCTGTGCTGACAGCTCAGAGCCTGGAGCCTGCTTCCGATTCTGTGTCTCCCCTCTCTCTGTGCCCCTCCCCACTCATGCTCTGTCTCTCTCTGTCTCTCAAAAGTGAATAAAGATTTAAAAAATTAAAAAAAAAAAGAATGCAAAATGCCTTGAAAGGTGCAATGACATTTAATCTATAAATCTAACAAAGTATCCTGATTTGCTGATGACTGGCCATTGCTATTTTCTCCTTGGGGCCAGGAAAATGTGATTCTGTGGCGAGTTGCTCAAATATCTAACCCTATTGGAGGCAACAGGACTCAGATACGAAGCACCTAGGGCAGAACAGAAATTTGGGGTCAAAACAGAAATCAGGACAAAAAAGTAGATGTTTAAAATAACGGGTTTACCTAGAGGAGAAAGCAGGAAAAGACCTCTCTGACCTCAGCCATAGCAATTTCTTACTCGACACATCCCCAAAGGCAAGGGAATTAAAAGCAAAAATGAACTACTGGGACCTTATGAAGATAAAAAGCTTCTGCACAGCAAAGGAAACAACCAACAAAACTAAAAGGCAACCAACGGAATGGGAAAAGATCTTTGCAAATGACATATCAGACAAAGGGCTAGTATCCAAAATCTATAAAGAGCTCACCAAACTCCACACCCTAAAAACAAATGAAGTGAAGAAATGGGCAGAAAACATGAATAGACACTTGTCTAAAGAAGACATCTGGATGGCCAACAGGCACATGAAAAGATGCTCAACGCCTCTCCTCATCAGGGAAATACAAATCACAGCCACACTCAGATACCACCTCACACCAGTCAGAGTGGCTAAAATGAACAAATCAGGAGACTATAGATGCTGGAGAGAATGTGGAGAAACGGGAACCCTCTTGCACTGTTGGTGGGAATGCAAATTGGTGCAGCCGCTCTGGAAAACAGTGTGGAGGTTCCTCAGAAAATTAAAAATAGACCTACCCTATGACCCAGCAATAGCACTGCTAGGAATTTACCCAAGGGATGCAGGAGTAGTGATGCATAGGGGCACTTGTACCCCAATGTTTATAGCAGCACTCTCAACAATAGCCAAATTATGGAAAGAGACTAAATGTCCATCAACTGATGAATGGATAAAGAAATTGTGGTTTATATACACAATGGAGTACTATGTGGCAATGAGAAAGAATGAAATGTGGCCTTCTGTAGCAACGTGGATGGAACTGGAGAGTGTGATGCTAAGTGAAATAAGCCATACAGAGAAAGACAGATACCATATGGTTTCACTCTTATGTGGATCCTGAGAAACGTAACAGAAACCCATGGGGGAGGGGAAGGACAAAAAAAAAAAAAAAAAAAGAGGTCAGAGTGGGAGAGAGCCAAAGCATAAGAGACTCTTAAAAACTGAGAACAAACTGAGGGTTGATGGGGGGTGGGAGGGAGGGCAGGGTGGGTGATGGGTATTGAGGAGGGCACCTTTTGAGATGAGCACTGGGTGTTGTATGGAAACCAATTTGACAATAAACTTCATATATTGAAAAATAAATAAATAAAATAAAATAAAATAATGGGTTTTTAATAATGGGTTAAAATAATCAAGCAATAGGCAGTAAAAGCATTATTCAGAATTTGAGAATGCAACCTTCGTGGTTCCCTTCCTGTCTGGCTTTTAGCTGTCTTGATTTCATCCTCTTAAAAGTCGATCTGAAAACATCTGTGCTAAAAAGCCATCCACATGGTGAAATTTGAGGCATCATGTTCAGTTACCATCCATGTGTACATGTTTCTGGTACAACGGTAATGCGTAAATGTGTTTTCAGGATTGTTTGGAAATAGAACATTTGTTTCCACAAGCCAAATGCAATATTTTAACGATTTTCATTGCAAATAAATATAGTGATTGTGAAAATATACATAGGTTTTTTGATACTTGCTCATCTTCGTATCTTAGGAGAGCCACCCAAGAAAACCAGTTTAATTTGCTCATAATCACATCGTGTTTAGGACCCCAACCATATTACCCTGCTTGGTCATTTATCTCATTCACATGCTTCTAAATGGTTGTAACTGTTGCTAACATTCAAATCCACTCTTTAAAAGTACAGATTTATAGCACTGAGTAGATACCAAGGAATGTTTTAGAGGCCGTTATGGCAACACAAAAGGCGTAGTCACAAAAAATGTTTGGCCTGAGAAACGGCAACGTCATTGGAATAAATATGTTGTTTCCTAAGGCAACTGCTCTCTTGAAATGTAAAGTGAGAAGTGTTTCCTTTGAACATGCCAAATCTTATGCACTTAGAGCAGTTGTTCTCAAACTTCAATGTGCATAAGATGATTTAGGAATTTTATTAAAATAAATTTGCAGATACCCAGGGATCCTCATCCCAAATAGTCCAGTGGATCTGCAGCAGGGCCCAAGGACCTGCATTTTAACAAACTCTCCCAAGGGAATCTCATACACATGATCAACAGGCCATTTTGTACAGCACACTCATCTGGACACATTACTGCATAGCCACATGCTATACACCCAAGGAATGTCACTTGATGATGCCATGTTTTCTTTCCTTGAGCCATCTTGACATAACTTAATACCATGTTTGGGCTCTCGTAGTTATTTTCGGTTTCAACTCAAATTTGATACTTCAACTTTTCACTATGACCTTAAGCTAGAAATTCTTAATGGTTTACAAATGAAATCCCTCAGATTCAGAATCGTAATTTTTCCATACTGTTAAGGACTACAAGTTGATAGCTTTGTCTATATCTGGACTTTTTTCTCGTAGCCCTAGGAAAGGAAGCATGGTTTCATGGGGACACCAAAGTATACAGGACAAAGTCCCAGTTTTGCTGGCATTTCTATTCTAGAGAGGAAGAAAAGGTGTGTATGTGAGCAACTAAAATTCGATACAGCATAAGAGTCAAATAAACAGTTGAGTATCATTTCTTAAACCATGTCTGACACATCGTTCGTGTCTTCTGAGATGCTACCAGTATTACAAGTAAAAAGACTTTCATGCCAAAAACATCCAAGAAATACTGGACTAAACTTACCTTTCTTTACTACGGGACTTAGCAGAACCTTTAACATATGTTATCACTCTGCGTGAGGAGACATAATGTAGACTTTTCCGATCTTAGTTGGTGCTGGCAATTTTCACAGACTAACTTATGGAGTTTTTCTGGATACCAGTGTACTATGTATTACAGCTTAGTACAGTATGTCTCAGGCAAATGCATAGGCATTCTAGGGAAAGTGAGATCATTCCCAGAGAGTGTGATCAGGGAAGGTCCCACGTAGATGTTGTCATTTAAGCTATGCTCAGTGATTATTAGCCATCGTTCCTCAGCAAAGACAAAATATTCATAAAAAAGGGGGGTTGATAATAGAGTTATAAGTAGTTATTATTCTTGTTTTTCTTTTTTTAGAAAGAGAGAGCACGTGCAGGTGGGGGAGGAGAGAAGGGGGGTGGGAATCTTAAGCAGGCTCCATGTTCAGGGTGAAGCCTGATGCTGTGCTCGATCCCAGGACCCTGGGATCATGAACTGAACTGAAATCGGGAGTCAGATGTTCAACTGGCTAAGCCACCCAGGAACCCCAGTAGTTACCATTCTTTTTTTTTTTTTTTTTAGTTTTTTAAATGTTTATTTATTTTGGAGAGAGAGACTGAGACAGAGAGACAGAGAGTGAGCAGGGGAGGGGCAGAGAGAGCGAGGGAGACACAGAATCTGAAGCAGGCTCCGGGCTCCGAGCTGACAGCACAGAGCCCGACGCGGGGCTTGAACTCAGCAGTTATCATTCGTGATAAAGGATTCTATCATCAAGGAAAAAGCTTTCAATGTGACAGCTTCGAGACCTTTAGCCTTTGAGACGGCAGTGGCTGGAGAAATAGAGGGGGTGGAAGGTAAATTTCACAAGATAAAGAATGAAGTTAGTGAGGAAATAGATTCTTAGGTGAATATTTGTAAAAGAAGATGACAACTTGGTGTGGTGGACAAGTAAAGTGAGGGAAGTCATTTTGTTTTAATTTTTAATTAAGTTTTTAATTTTAATTTTTAATTACTGTTTAATTTTTATTTTTAAATTAATTTTTTAATTTATTTTTGAGAGGGAGAGAGACAGAGAGAAAGTGGGGGAGGGGGAGAGAGAGGGAGAGAATCTGAAGCAGGCTCCAGGCTCTGAGCTGTCAGCACAGAGCCCAACGTGGGGCTCGAACTCACGAACTGTGATATCATGACCTGAGCTGAAGACGGATGCTTAACCAACTGAGCCACCCAGGTGCTCCAGGGAAGTCACTTTTTTAATGGGAAGTGGCCTGACCATTTTATCTTAATGAGTAAATTTTTTAAGAGTATATTCAGAGGTTCTTTTTAAGTTGCGGGATCTGACTCAAGAAAATGACAAGTTCCTTCATTCATGCAAGCACTATTACCCAATAGTCCTACTGTCGTAGCTCTGTAGGTTCTATCTATCCATAAAGGATCTAACCACATTTACAAAAATGAAGGTCACCTTTGTCTCTTCCTTTGCTCAAACTTTATTAGCATTTCATATTCAGCTCAGTAATTCAAGTAAGATTAACAAAAAGGAATTTCCAACCCCAATTCATTTTCACTATTAATAGGTAACATTTGTTCTTAAGAGAAGTCATTGACATATTTATTAGACTAAAAATGGGCAGAATCTTTATGGGCCCTCCTTGCTCACTTTTGTACTTATCTGTTACCAACAGATGTTTGTCTACTGTTGTGCCCAATGCCCTGCTCCCCGTACTTTGCATGATTGCTGGTTGAAGGAAGTAGTATATGATTAAAATACAAGGGGGGGACCAAGAAGACATTTCTGAATAATAAGAATGTGGGAGGAACCTGCTTTACCATACATCCTGATTTATCATAACGGCAGTAATTAAGGCAGTGTGGTTTTGGGGCACATGGGCAGTTCAGTGAGTTAAGCATCTGACTCTTGAGTTTGGTTCAGATCATGATCTCATGGTTTGTGGGATCAAACCCCATGCTGGGCTCTAACAGCACAGACCCTGCTTGGGATTCTCTCTCTCTCTCTCTCTCTCTCTCTCTCTCTCTCTCTCTTCCTCTCTCTCTGCCCCTCCCCTGCTCTCTCCCTTTCTCTCTCTCTGAAAATAAATAAACATTAAAAAAAAGGACAGTGTGATTTTGCCCACGGGTAAATAAATAGATCAGTGAAACAGAACAAAGAGACTCAGAAACAGATACAGTCGGAGATTGGCACCTTATATATGACAAAGGTGGCATGAGAGATTAGTGGGGGAAAGAAATTTTCAATAAATGATAGTAGGACAATTAGATCTCCCTGTGGGAAATAAATGAAAGTGGATTCTTACATTAGGCTGTACATAAAAATAAATTTGGGGTAAAGCCAAATCTAAAAGTAAAAACTCTAAGGCTTTTAAGAACATAAACAAAAATAACTCCAGGATGGAGAGGAATTTCTTAAGATAACCATAAAGTAAAATATCGGTAAATTTGACTCTGTTAAGTTAAATGTTTCTGTTCATCAAAAAACCATAGAAAGACCGAGAAGACGATAGATAATGTGCTTTTCCCACACACTTGCAGCATGTATAATTGGCAAAGAAAGTGGAGAGTATACGAAGTTTTAATGTATCAGTAAGAAAAAGACAACTTGAATAGAGAAAGTGGACAAAAGACTTGACCATGCAGGAGCGCCTGGCTGGCTCAGTTGGTAGAGGGTGTGTGTGACTCTTGATCTCAGAGTTGTGAGTTCAAGCCCCATGCTGTGTGGAGAAATTACTTAAAAATAAAATCTTAAAAAAAAAAAAAAAAGACTTGAACATGCAGTCTATAAGAAGGAAGTTTGAATGGCCAATATACCTATGAAAAGGGACGCCATCTTACTAATAATCAAAAAACGTACAACCAAACTATAATGAGATACATTGATGCTCTCCCAGATTTGAAAACAGAAATCTGGCAAAACCCAATTGTCGATAAGTACATGAAGCGGTGGAGACCCTCATATGCTGCTGGTGAGGGAGAAAAAACACACATCTTTAGAAAGCAGTTTGGCATTTTCTATTACATTTTAAGATATTTATACCATATGACCCAGAGCAGTGGTGTCCAATGTTTTGGTCTCGGGACTCTTTTATACTCTTAAAAACTATTAAGAGCTTTGTTTATGTCAGTTTTATCTATAGGTATATACTGTATTTTAAATTAAAACTTAGAAAAATGCAAATTATGTATTAATTCATTTACAAATAACAACATTGTGGGGCACCTGGGTGGCTCAGTCGGTTAGACGTTCAACTCTTGGTTTCGGCTCAGGTCATGGTCTCACGGGTTTGGGCCCCGTGTTGGGCTTTGCACTGACAGCATGGAGCCTGGTTGGGATTCTCTCTCTCCCTCCCTCTCTGCCCCTCCCCTGCTCTCTCTCAAAATAAACAAACATTTGAGAATAAATACATAAATAATAAATAATAACATTGTTAAAATAATATTAAAAATAAATGCTAACCCAAAAACATTTATTTTTATCAAAATAATTATTTCCAAGAAAATCTTAGGGAGAAGAGTGACATTGTTTTACATTTTAGAATGTAGTGTCTGGGTTACTAGAAAACAGCCGGATTCTCATATCTGCTTCTGCTTTTGGTTTGGCACTATATTGCACATGATATAGCCTCTGGAAAATTCCACTCTACAGTCATGAGAGACTGAGAGTGGAAAGGAAAAATAAAGTCTCAGTATTATCATGAAAATCGTTTCATACTCAAGGACCCCCTGTAAGCATCCTGAGGACCCCGGGGGTCCCTGGATCACCCTTTGAGAATTGCTGCCATAGAGAAACTCACACACCAGGATGCAAATATCAAGATGTTCACGGCAGCATGTCCATAACAGCAGTTGCCCATAGAAACAACTCACATGCTCACTTGAGCGGAATGGATAAATACACTGTGTTATGTTCACACAGTGGACTGTTATGCAGCAGTAGCAATGAATTAACTATAGCTGCGTGTACCAACATGGCTGAAAATCACAAATGTAAGTCCAGCAAATGAAATAAGTCATAAAAGAATGCATGCAGAGTGACTCCATTCACAGAAAGTTCAACACAGGCAAAATGAATGGGAATGTTTAAGAATGTATGCATTGGTGGCACAACTATAAAGAAAAGCTTGGCAATCGATGTCACAAATATCAAGACCGTGGTTCCTGTGGGAAGCAGTTCAGAGGAGGGAAGAGCATACAGGTGGGTCTAGGTGCTAGCAGTGTTCTGTTTCTTGCCCTGTAGTCGTGACATCAGCGTTTGCTTTACAATTATGTGTTAATTCTGTTAAAATGTGCAAGCCAAGTTTCTTTACTTTGTCTTACTTATTAAATATTCTATAATTAAAAAAATACAAGCAAAAATGTAAGAGCAAAGCTGGAGGATTTCTTTAGAAGTCATATACAGACACACATGTTTGTTTCAGTTAACTGTTACTGTGTAAGGAACCACTTACCCAAACTTAGTAGCTTCAAACACCGGTATTTTATTGTTCTTCTGATTCGGATTCTGTGGGTTTACCGGGCTTGGCTAGACAGGGGCTGAGCTGTTTAAGAGTACTTCTTCACTCACACGGGGGCGGGGGGGCAGCCCTCACCGTGATCACTGCTACAAAGAGAGCTGACTAGGCATCTTTCTCTCTCCGGGGGTCTCCCTGGCAGACTAGACTGCTTTATTACACTGTGGCTCAGGGCTCCCACAGCAAACATCCCAAGATAATAAGTCCCGATGTGCCAGTGGTTATCAAGCCTCTGTCTGCATCCTGCTTGACTTTGCCTCAATGAGCCCAGAATCAACGTGGGTGGGGCCTAGCCACAAGCATGAATACAAGAGGGGGAGGCAGGCTTCATTAGGAGCTACCAACAGTCTATCACAACTGTATGTATATGCAGAGTGCACACACTATTTAATGTAATTGTCCACCCCAATTGTATATACATGCACCACACACACACACACACACACACACAGAGATATATACATACACAAAAATGTGTAAAGATATATGCATATCTATAGTAAGGAGAGAAGCTTCAGTGGTCTGGAGTGGACCCCAACTGAAGATAAAAGAGTCTGGTTCAAATAATTATGATGTCCCACCCAAATGTAAGATTCTGGGACACGTGCCGTGAGTCACAAGTTTTCTTTTTCTGCATAGTCACGGCCTTCTCTATTCTCCTTAGTCCAAGTTAACTTGACTAAAGTAACCAGCAAACAAATTGGGTGTTAAAAAACAAGAGAGGAAAAAAAAATTCGTGCCGAAAATCTTCTATTCCATCTCCACACTGACATGGCTGTGGTCATGTGCAAATAATTAGAAAGCACAATTATCAGCAATGCTGTATTGGGTTCCAGGCTCAGTTAGAAGTTAATAGCAACTTCATTTGACTTCCTCCAGCCAGAAAGTCCTTATAATGGTGGCGCAGTAATGACATCTCCCAGCCAGGAGGATATCATGAATATCCAGTAAGGGACACATCAGCTTTTGGCCCTGCTCTGCCAGTGCATGAGTATGTCCTATGGGTGGCGTCCTGGAGCACATGGCGCCCGACTGTACCGCGTAAGAGTCGGTGGAAGACACAGAGCAGGCAGGGAGGGATCCTTGAAAGGAAAGATTCTGCCAACATGCATGCTGACCAAATAGCTTTGGAAATGTTTTTTAGCAAGTTGGCTGAAAACCTGCTCTAGTGTAGCATTTCTTGTAAGCAATTATGTGGTAGTCCTTTTTTTATTGGGCCATAAGCTCTCAAGGGACAAGGACCAGATTTGCTTTCTTTCTAACTCCTCCTAGAACCCTGAACTCATTAGTAAACTGTACCCAGTAGATACTTAATCACTGTTGTTGACGGCCTGGCAGACCCAATCTCAAAATCCAGAGTGTTTAAGAGCATGTTGAGCCAAATATTTTTGGAGTTTGAAAGAGATCTTGTTTTGAGCTTGAGGTAGAGGCCCAACTCCTCCTCCTTTATCCCAAATAGCCCTGTGTCTTCAACAGAAATTCTGCATGTAAATATACATTTACAAAGGATTCTGCTCAGCTCCTGGCATGTCACAGCCCCTCCTGTTTATACTCCTTTTCCAAGTCCTGGAGAGCTATCCACACCAAAGGGGGGCAACTCAGTCCATTAATATGATGCTGATTTGCACCAAGCATGGATAAGAGGAAGCTCTTTTGTGGTGCCTGAAAAGGTCTAGACTGCAAAAAACAAAATTCTACAGCAGATTCTCCTTTTGCTTTTTCTTTACTAAACGCGTTGACTAAACTCTGGATCCATATGTTTAAGGTCATCTAACGGGAACTCCAATTTCTCTGCTTTATTTGTTTGGGTTTTTTTCCATCCTTCCTTTCCCTAAAGGAAGCCTCAATCAATGACTTCTGTCCAGACTTTTCATTTGAAAATCCTGTTGGAAATGTAATTAATGATCCACCAATAAACAATACTGAAGCATCTACTTGTTGAGTGAATGGTGGATGATTCACTGCAGAGAGCCGGGCAGTCGTTTTGTGTGCCTGCCACGGGTCAGATACTGTTGTTCTCAGTTTCTGAGAAGGCTGCCTAGAATAGAATAATCTATTATCATAAAGCTGGTCATTTCCTGGCACATGGGTTTAGTACATCACATTTTCCTATCCCTTTCTCTCTCTCTTTTCATTTTTTAAGAGGAATGGAGTGATGAGACTAAAAGCTTTCGCCCTTGGTTTAAACACTTTCAGGATGGGTCTGACTCCTCTGTGCCCCATGTTCCCAGCTATATCTTTCTCCTGAAGACTGGATTTTGTATCAAGTATGTCAAAGTATGGTCTCAAACTAATGCGATTAATCCCTTATCAACTATTTCTCTTCTTAAATCTAACCCCTTAAACCTCTTTTTAAAAGTTTTAAAGGAGCCTCTCTAAGAAACGTGAAAACGACTCCTGGGAGTAAAGGCAACCCAGACTCCAGCACTATTTAACAATAGTGATAGGATTTCTATTGTTCTGCCAGGAGGATTATCATGGCAACCATGCCAGATTTCCCATGGCCTTCGTGCAGGGCATGGTGATAGCCCTCTGGGTAGGTACAGCTTTACATAATATGACCACAGTTGGATGATAAATGAAGTACTCTTGCCTACCAGCATGGCAGCTTTGGCCAGTTAGGGAATGTTCTCCAGTCACATGTTCTTAGAAGTGGGCTGTATGCTATTCACCTGGTTGGGAATTACTAGAACTGATTCTACTTTGTCCAACATCAGAGCTACCCTTCCTCAAATTCCTTGCAACTACCTTTATTTTCAAGTCTTTAAAAGCTGCCTCTTACTTTTGTTCCAGGCATTTAGATGTTTGAGAGAAGTTTGTTTCCAAAAGTCTTGGGTTCAAAGCATATACTAGTTTTAGGAAAATACTGCTAGGCTCTAAACGGGCATTTATGGGGGCACCTGGGTGGCTCAGTTGGCTGAGCGCCAGATTTCAGCTCAGGTCATGATCTCGCAGTCCGTGAGTTGGAGCCCCGCGTCGGGCTCTGTGCTAACAGCTGAGAGCCTGGAGCTGCTTCAGATTCTATGTCTCCCTCTCTCTCTGTTCCTCCCCCGTTCACACTCCGTCTCTCTCTGTCTCTCAAAAATGAATAAATGTTAAAAAAAAATTTAATATAAATAAATGGACATGTGTGAATGGAAAGATAAGTGACTTGTGCATGATAACTGAATGGTCGGCAACAGTAAGCCTATCTTGCTCAAAATGACTATGGTTGTTAACTTTCTTTTTAATTTTGAGAAGTGGTAAACTTCCATATCCTCAAGTCTTAATCTAAAATAAACCCCAGTGTTTAGAGGTGCTTTAAAAATTTAAACAATAACGGAAAAAGAAATCAATCGACATGAATCAATATGAAATCTTAATTAAATTCATTCCATTTGCCCAGGCTGCTGACTTCTTTCTGGACACCTCAATATTAACCAGTATTTGCCTAGATTAAGAATGTGTGTCTGTTAGAGATAAAATTAGATCCCCAAGTATTCTGTATGAGACTGTTACAAACATGTGCATTTGCCATTCCTCAGACAGGGTCAAGCATCACTTAACCCATCCCACAGTAGCTATGAGGGTGAATTTCTTCTAGAAAGTTACTCCTCTTAAATAGTGATCTTATCAGCAGACTTTGAGAAACAGACAGTGATTTCCAAAACACATCTAAAGATGCATGCTAAGCCAGGACAGATCCTATTTCTGTATTCTTTAAATTTTAGAGGCTCTGAAAATATTCAACTCCTTGACAGAGTTAGGAAAGAACACTGAGATTTTATGCTTTAAAAAACTAAATGGTGTTTATTTTACTTTAATTCAAAGGCAGGTGCAAAAAAAAATTTTGTGGTAATCCAGACTGAGGAACAGAGAAGGAAATTTCTAGGGAAAATGAAACACCTTTCCATGGTTGTGAGTCAATATTTCATGCATGTTGCTTTCCAACAGGAAATTTTGATATGAGAATTATCGGAGTAAAACAAAATCCTGTGTACACGAGGGAGCAGAGAAGGGTTTATAGATCTGCTCAAGATCAGCAAAGTGCCTGTGGGAATGAGCTATCCTTTAGTTGGTAGGAGCATGAGGCTAGGAGTTGGATAGACCTGCATTCAAACCTAGCCTTCACCACTGGTTATCTGTGAAACTTTGGACAAATTATTTAACCTCTCTGCTTTCACTTCCTCATCTGTAACATGTGCAGAGTAATATGAAATCTACATCGCTTTTAGAATTGAATGAGATCACACAGAAAGCACTTAACACAGTGCCTGGCGTAGCTTAAAGCTGCCGTTAGAGTTTTTATTTTTCTCTTCTGGCAACAGATTTTTGTGGTTGTTTCAACAGTTTAACCCCACATCTCTACCAAGTTGCCAAAAGAGAATTTTTCCATCCCTGACCCTCTTAACCACACCCTGCTTTAATCATGAACCAGATTTCAACACTACCCCTGAAAGGTCACCACCCACTACAGATTTTCTCTGTGTAGTTCTAAATTTCAGTGTACCCATAAATGCTAAAGCAATCTATCAGCCAAAGTGATACTTAGCACCTCTTATTAAGAGGTTGTACTATTACAGCATGCCACTATAATCTAGAAAGGAGAAACATGTGATTTAGACATCATGAGAATGAAAGCATTCACAATACCCTCAAGTCCAGTGGCTTCAAGATAATACTCCATGTTTTATAAAGAAAAGGAGAGTTTATACCACATGAAATCATCTCTCCAAGGGCTACAAACATCACAGAAACAGTAGTACCACCTCACACCTCCGTCACCTCTATCTATCTACCTATTTATCCATCCATCTATCTTACAAAATAGTGCCAATAGTGGAACACCTGTAGGGTTTTAAAAATATATCCTCTTTGGGAAAATATCTATTGATGTATCCTGCCCATTTCTTCACTGTATTATTTGTTTTGGGGGGTGTTGAGTTTGATAAGTTCTCTATAGATTTGGGACACTAACCCTTTATGTAACATGTCATTTGCCACAACAACCAAAAAGAGTGAAAGCTTGCCATTTGCAACAATGTGGATGGAACTAGAGTGTATTATGCTAAAGTGAAGTCAGTCAGAGAAAGACAAATATCATATGATTTCACTCCTACGTGGAATATAAGAAAAACAGATGAACATAGGGGAAGGGAAGTAACAATAAGATAAACACAGGGAGGGAGTTAAACCGTATAAGACTCAAATACAGAGAACAAACTGAGAGTTGCTGGATGGGAGGTGGGGGGGGGGATGGGCTAAATGGGTGATGCGTGTTAAGGAGAGCACGTGTTGGGATGACCACGGGGTGTTATATGTGAGTGATGAATCACTAGGTTCTACTCCCGAAACCAATACCACACTGTATGTAAACTAACTTGAATTTAAATAAATAGATTTGCAAACAAGCTTAACAAATGCATTTCAGGAGATAAAAAGCTTTCAGAAAAACAGGGTACTTTGGGAAAAGGCAATAAGAAATTATGCAAAAAATGTATCCTCCAGTTTAATTGATGTTTTAGATTACTTTTATTTCAGATTTCAATTTTGCCTGTGAAACACACCACACCCAGTTTATAATGTAATTATCCTCAGAACATTGGGAACTTTAATTTTGGAATAGATCTTGACAATTTAGTTATTCTCCATCTGTATCAGCTCCCTCTTGTGCAATGATGGAAAACCTAACTATATTTGGCGTAAGCCAAAAAAAAAAAAAAAAAAAGAAAAAGAAAGAAAAAAAGAAAAAAAAAGGTTGGGGGAGGGAATAGTGGGAAGTTTTTGGTTCTCCTAAATGAAAACGTAGGGGTAGAACCAAGCTTTAGATACAGCTGTCCCCAAGGACTCTGGAGTCTAGTTGGCTCCAGATTTATATCCAGCAACAAAGAGAATTTCTTTTTCTCTCCCTTGCTCTTTTTCTCAAGTCCTACTGATAGACTCATTCCATGTGAAATTCTGTGAACAAAGGTGGTTGAATGGATGCTAGATACAAAAGCAAGATATCTGATAGAATGACTACTCTTCAAGTGGCTCCAGGCAAGAGTGGAATGATTATTTATATGGTCTACCCTGCAACTCTCACACTTGTATAACTGCTAGCATATTTGGAAACACCTCAGTCCCATATGATCGTCTCAGAGCATCTCATCACATACTAAACAGCTTCTCACTATGTGTTAGGCAAGCTGTAGGGTTTGAAGAAACAGACATCTGTCCCACCAACTTCCATGATACCCACTGCTTTATGTAAGCCATCAATTTCAGCCTAGTGTTAAGGGGAAATGAACAAGGAGATAATGAAAACTCCTTTGGGTTTTGTGTGTATGTTATGCATACATAGAGTTTAAAAAACAAAACAAACATGGGCGCCTGGGTGGCTCAGTCAGCTGAGCGTCCGACTTCGGCTCAGGTCATGATCTCACGGTTGACGAGCCTGAGCCCCACGTTGGGCTCTGTGCTGACATCTCAGAGCCTGGAGCTGCTTCGGATTCTGTGTCTCCCTCTCGCTCTGCCCCTCCCCCACTCATGCTCTGTCTCTCTCTGTCTCAAAAATAAATAAAACATTTTTTAAAAATTTTAAAAACAAACACAGATTGCCATTCATACATTTGAGATATGTTATATCCATAAAGATTATTCTTAGTTCCAAACTTATTCAGACCCAAGGGCACACAAAACAACTTGGAACATTACTCCTCCCTTTTATTGAGAAAGCTCAGAGGGTGTGGAACTGGCATTAATTGACCACTCAGCAGTTCCTGTGACTTTAGGGAATCTCACAGAACACAGAAATCTGCCTGAGATAGTCCATTTTTGAGTCTATTATTTTCAGCCAGAATTAATTCTTCCATTATTTTTTTTGAATGTAGGCTCCATGCCCAATGCACAGCCCAGGGTGGGTCTTGAACTCACAACCCCAAGATCAAGACCTGAGCTGAGATCAAGAGTTGGACCCCTAACCAACTGAGCCACCCAAGTGACCCTCTTCCATTATTTTAATAAAGGTGAATAGCTGCTGCCTTTTTTTTTTTTCCTATTCTTATATACACTTGTAAAAGTCCTAGATTATTGGCTCAACTTTTTAGCCCTCACAGGGTGTTCTTTTGTTTGGTGTAGGACAGGGATAATAGTATCATTCAATCAGTTCCACAATTTAAGCAAACATTAAAAGTTTTCAATCTTATAAAGTGTGAACCTCAAATATTTTCCTCTTTCATCTTTTTCGAGTGACCCGTGGCAGAGAAGCTCCCCGAAGTCCCGACAATCAAGAAAACACAGAATTGGTATCATTCTAAATCTCTATGGAGAGGATCTGGGCCAGTGAAATCTGGTCTGGAATTAGAAATTATGCCATGTTCATATTTTTAGCAAATAAATGGTTGCTTTCTGGTTACCTAGAAAATTCCCTTCAAAATGTTTTTTTATGAAACATGATCACAGTGCTTAATACTCATGAAAGGCACACAAGATCCATGACTTTGATTTTCATAGGCTAGGCAAAGTTCCTGACCAGAGGCTGGGACCTATTATCATGGCTAGCCGAACAGGGTCCATCAGCAGGCATAGGTTGATTGTGAGGTTCCTTGTATCACCTTTGTTTTTCCAAGACAATTCAAATTAGAGGAAAGTCATCTGTCTGTTGTCTTTCTGGTTTCTTCTTATTATTTAAAAAAAATTTTTTTTTAATGTTTATTTATTCTTGAGAGAGAGACAGACAGAGACAGAGTGTAAGTGGGGGAGGGTCAGAGAGAGAGGGAGACAGAATTGGAAGCAGGCTCCAGACTCTGAGCTGTCAGCACAGAGCCTGACATGGGGCTCAAACTCACAAACTGTGAGATCATGACCTGAGCCAAAGCCAGATGCCTAACCAACTGAGCCACCCAGGTACCCCAAGGTTTCTTCTTATAATTGAAAGCAGTGTGGTACCTTTTCAGTTTAGTGAAGTTTTATCACATTGGAAACCAAAGAGCGAGGCGGAAGCTTATCATCTTCTCCAAAGTAATAAAAAAGCTTTTTTTAAAAAAAAAAAAATCAAACTTTCAGATTTGCAGAGAGAAATCTATCTGCTATTTTTGTGTGTTAAAAATGTCAAAGAACTTAGCACAAAAACCCTTGGATTCTGTGCATGAATGTGTGTGCTGTGTGCACACTCACGCGTGCATGCTCACAGTTAACTGGAGAAGGTAATTAATTGCATTATGGGGGACTGGTTTGGGGAAGAAACGATCAAGGTAACTAAATAAGGGGATAAGATGAAGAGTGGGATGACCAAATTTTAGGCTTGTAGTGGGGCAGTTGATTGAATAAAATTTGAAAAACTACATAACCCCCGCCTATTTCTGGTGATGTCTCCCAAGAAAGACATTTTAATTTGTAATTGCCTCTACACGGAATGCTGTCATACTCTTCCTTTAAGATTTAACGCATATTAAGGTTAACATGGAAATATTCCTCAACGATCTCCACCTTCGGGTATGGTCAGCCACTTTCCCCTCTTCTGTAATGGTCTTGGGTTTTTGTTTACTCACACAGGCAACATCCTTGGTGAGGGAGAAGACGTGGCTTGTTTATGGCAGAATTCTCTCCTGTCGTTCAGTGGAACACGGCGAGTAGCAAACCTGATATGTGCCTAATAAATAAATGTCTGTAGTTCTGTATGAAAAGATGTCAAAACTCAGACACGTCTCACTTATTCATTTGTTTAATGATTTGTTGAGTAAATATTATGTTCCTGGCACCTCTCACTAGGTGTTAGGGATATAGCCGTGAACAAGCAAGGAATCCTGTCCTCAGGGAGCTTATAGTCAAGGGCGGGAGACAAACAATAAACAAACAAGAAAAATAAACGGTATGGTATGTTAGATAGTGATAAATGTTAAAGAGAAAAGTAGCAGTGGGAAACGGGACTAGGAATGATGAAGATAGGCAGGTTTTAAATTTTTATAGGAAATGACCGTGACAGAGGATATTTAATGTAGGCTCCAGCTTTGCACAGTGAAGGTACAAGACTTAATTGAAGCACACGGAGCATAATCCTTAGAGTTGCTATTTAAGGAAATTTTAGAATACCTTCATTTATAATTGATGACTCATTGGACAGGAACTTACATAGTTTAAGTTTCATGGGGTGAGAAGGAAGAGCTTGTTAAATAAATCTTTGGCTTTTATAAAGATTGCAAATACAATTTTTAAGCTATTTAAGTGAAAAAGACTTCCAAACAATTTACAGCTGCAATCTAAATATAAATATTTGGCATGCATAATTAAAATCGTTTTCTGCATTCACTAAATTGGTCCCCTGAGTGCCACTTTAGCAACATATTGTTAGCCTAACTTCAAATATGTTAAGTATAGAAAAGTTATAAAAACTCTACTTCTAAAATAAATTTAGTTCAGATATTTCTCTAATTCAAAGCTTTTCTACCAAGATCAGTTAGTGTTATTTAAGCACATTTAAATTGGAACAAAACATACATTTTTAAAAAGTTTATTTATTTTGAGAGTAAGAGAGAGCACAAGGAGGGGAGGGGCAAAGAGAGAGGGAGAGAGAGAGAATCCCAAGCTCAGTGCCAACAGCAACAGTGTGGAGCCTGATGTGGGGCTTGAACTCACGAACTGTGGGATCCTGACCTGAGCTGACATCAACAGTTGGGCCATCATGTGACTGAGCCACCCAGATGCCCCAAAACACGCATTTTAAAAGGTATATTTTTTTGTATGCTCCAAAGTCTAGCTAGCCAGAGTTTTGTGGCGATAAGGAGGTGAGGGAAAATTCACATATGAGACTTCTGCCGGAAATCAAAATATCCATAGCCTCCTGCCCCCTAATGATGAGATTTGAGACATGCCTGTTGAAGCAGGAACAGTAAGCCATCTCTCAACTTGGCTTCAACAAGACTACATTTCAGTTTATTCCTGCTTCTGAGGAAGCATACACCCTGGCTATCCATCATTACCTATTAGGCCTTAGTAGCAATTGAATCTCCCTGGTAGGTGAGTATACTTCCCAGCTGACTCCGGAACAATGAGGCAGTTAGGGCTGCTGACCCCCCATGCAGTCAAAAATCCACATACAACTTTTGACTGCCCCCAAACTTGACTGTACTAATAGCCTAATAAACAGTCGGTTAACCCATATTTTGTATGGTGTGCGTATTATATACTGTATCCTTACAATAAAATAAGCTACTGAAAAGACTTATGAAGAAGATAAGCAAGAAAAAATATATTTACAGTCCTGTACTGTACTGTATTTATTGAAAAATAAGTCTGCATATAAGTGGGCCTGCCCAGCTCAAACCTTGTTCCGGGGCCTACTGTATATGTAATCTGAGAACCCTTTCCTCTTTTTTTTTTTTTTTTTTTTTTCATTTTAATTAGTCATTTCTCACCAGGCAATTGAAAGTCCAATTGCCCCTTCAAGCTCATTTATACTGCACCTTCTGTCCTTGGTACTGTGTGACATACTCAGCCTCAGGCTCTGTCTTACAACGACACACAAGGTCTGATTTCCAGACTATCTTCTCCTTTCCGAGGGACGCCGAATAACCGAGGTATCGACTGGATCAGGCCCTGCTGGTCTGCAGGCTACTAGGAGACCACTTACCTTTTGAGGAGAGGTTAGGGCCCGGATCGCTCTTCAGTTGTGACTTTTCTTCTTCAAAGGGAATTTGAACGAAGGTTGTGTGGAATGCAAAGGACTTTTCCAACGTAGAGTATATGGGTCTCTCTCCAGACTGCAGGTAGGGCACGAAGGGAAACACAGGGAATACATGTTGCTGTTTAGAGCACATTTTAGGCCGAGTAGCCCACGTGGATTGGTTGATATTTTTGTTCCACTTTCATAGGAATGGATCCAATTCTTAATTGTTCAGAAGTAAGTTTTCCAAGTGTGTGTCAGTTTTTCCCAGAAATCTGTTTTTTTCCTTTCTCCCTTCTGTTGGACACTTTTTAAAACCATTGTTTTTAATGTTTATTTACTTTTGAGAGACAGAGAGACAGGATGAGGGGGGAGGGGCAGAGAGGGAGGGAGACACAGAATCCCAAGGAGGCCCCAGGATCCAAGCTGTCAGCACAGAGCCCGATAATGGGGCTCAAACCCCCAACAGGGAGATCATGACCTGAGCTGAAGTCTGACGCTTAACCCACCGAGCCACCCAGGCACCCCTGGACACTTTTTAACTTAAAGAAGAAAAACTTACAACACTTTCTTCTGAAAGACTACATGGAAAACGGTAGGGATTTACCAATAAAATGAACACTCGGGATTATTGAAGGATTTGAATTATCAATGCTTTTATTAGATTTAATGAATACAGTGTATTAAGTTAATATGCTCCATCACTTTTTCACGTGTGTTACTAGCTTTCCTCTCCTTGTAGCCCAAATATACCTACTTCTGAAAAAAGGAGTTCCAGAGATCTCAAGAATTCACTGTGACACCAGCAGCCCAGTCTTGAGCCCAATCTTGGACATATGTAAAGACCGAACTCTGAAGTAAAATTTGAAGGCATATTTACAAGCACCGACTTCCCCTTCAGCATTCTCAATTTAGCCTTACCCCTCCCCACTTTTTACTGGCCTCCTTCTGGAAAGCTGGATGGCTCTCTGAGGATCAAGATAACTCCTCAAGTTACACTCTATATGGAAGTTCTGGCACTTTTATACGAAGGTTTTATTAAGTCTGTGCCAAATAGCTTCTCATCATTGGATGAGCTAAAAATAAAAGATTTTTGCTCAAGTGACAACTTTGTACTAAGAGAAGTGTGTGTGTGTGTGTGTGTGTGTGTGTGTTCAAAGATTGAACATTGCCCATGCCAGATACTGGGTTTTCATACTAACACACATCAAAGGAAAAGTTTGCTTCCCAAATGGTTCTCATGGTTTTTTTTTTTTTCTAATTGGCTTCTCATCAAAATGATTCCAGAAAATGCTGCTGAACTGTGGTGCACCAGCCAGGACATGGGGTACTGGTGACTCAAACCTTGTCATATAAGCTGGGGTTTCTCTGCAGAGCCCAGGGAGTGAGTGTCCCCTTGGAAAGGTTCCCTCCTTTCAAGACATGTAGAAAGAAAAACGGGGAAGAAAGGTTATAAAATAGAGAAACAGATTCATTAATATACAGAAAAAAACTGGTAAGGTTGTCAAGGGGGAAGGGAGGTGGAGTGGGCAAAATGGTGAAGACGATTAAGAAGGACAAGCTTCCGGGGCGCCTGGGTGGCTCAGTCGGTTAAGCGTCCGACTTCAGCTCAGGTCATGATCTCACAGTTCGTGGGTTCGAGCCCCGCGTCAGGCTCTGTGCTGACAGCTCAGAGCCTAGAGCCTGCTTCACATTCTGTGTCTCCCTCTCTCTCTGCCCCTTCCCTGCTCATGCTGTGTCTCTCTGTCTCAAAAATAAATAAACATTAAAAAAAATTTAAAAAGAAGGACAAGCTTTCAGTTATAAAATCATTAAGTCACGGGGATGAAAAGTCCAGCATAAGGAATACAGTCAGTAATACTATAATATACTATTGTGGTGAGCATTTCATGCTGTATATAACTGTTGAATCATGATGTTGTACACCTGAAACTAATCTAATATTATATGTCAACTACACTTCGATTAAAAAAAATGAAAATAAACTAAACGGAGTTTGCATTTATTTGGAGGCTTCTCCCCACCCCCACAGTGAAGTAAGGCTTTAATCAACGTCTTTGCAAGAGCAGGTTTCTGATGGACTGTCACACTCGGGCAGTTACAGCAGGCAATTTGTCTCCTAGCGTGAAGTCCGTCCCCTAATTCCTCATTGGCTGAGTATTACAGAGGTTACAGCCTTACCTGGAAGTCACCTAGGCCCACGTAAGGCCAAAAAGTAGTCTGATTGGAACAAAAGTACATTCCCTGAGGTGACACAGAGACTTCAGTTCTTTGGCACATGCTCATTGCAGAGCCCGTGAAAAAATAAGCCTGCAAAATGGAGAGGAGAAGAAGTACCAGGGAATGAAGTGTCTAAGGGTTTGGGACTCCGTGGGGTGGGGGTGGGGGATTGTAAATATTTCCAATAGGTTGTAAACCTATTGTTAACTAGACAGTACAGCTTTTATGGTATTTCTGAAAATATATCATCTCACTTACTTCTCACAATCCCTCCTCTTCTTTTCTAAGTTGATTCCATTTTCACTTATAGGTTATTTGGGCCCAAGGCACAGACATTTGTTTCTTAAGAGTAATCTTACCCCTGAAGGGGTTCACTGTTGTCAGAAGCTCCCAGCATTGTTCCAAAATGTGTGTGTGTGTGTGTGTGTGTGTGTGTGTTTTCCCACCTAGGACCTCAAGTCCTAACCTTTCCCTCTCTGCCTACTGAATCCCATCTTTTCCTGTTACATTCCCCGCCCCCCCTGAACACGTGACTCCTAACTGCCATTAGGAATTGGGAGGAAGACTGATCTTAACTGCTTCCTGCTGCAAGGGGGCTTTGACAGGGGTATGCCAGTCAGGGCAGGGTCAGAGGTCGATCCAGAGGTCCGAAATAACGGGAGGGTATTTGGAATGTCTGGGCTAGCAAAATTTTCTTATTTTTCTGGCATATGCAACAACTTCTACGAGTGACATACAAAAAGAATATTAGACCAGCGAGCATTAATATTCCAAATGCAATGCCTCCTAGGGAGGTGGTCACACCACGGGAAGGAAAGATGCATTGTAGCCATTCAAAAAGTCTCTGACTTATCTGGTCATTTATTTTTTAAATTTAACTGTAGCTTTTCCTCCCTCTTCCATATTTATTTGGATCTTGTGATATTGTTGCTTAGAATAAGTAAGCTTTTGAACTAGTTTTCGGTTCTCAATCCTCGAATCTTCCTTTGGCCATCCAGTTTGCATAGGAACAACTCCATGAGGCATATGTAATTTTCCTTCAAGGAAAGATTGATCTTCAGTGTCCAGATTACTATATATCTAGACAATTGTTTATCCATCCTGGAGCTAGTGGCTCTATAGTCCCTAATTCAGTCATAATGTCTTTTCCTAGCAAGGGAGTGGGGCTCTCTGGCATTATCAAAAAAAAAGAATGTGGAAAAAAAAGTCTCCCCATATGCACCCTGGTGGCTGAGAGAAAAATTTAGTCACAAGTTTTCTGGAGATGCCTCTAATTGTTGTGCTGCATTTGGTTGGTTGGCCGGGAGCGCAAAGGAGGACAGAAAATGTGGCTCCAGTGTCAAGAAGGAAATCAACCAGTGTTCCTTCTATTTCCAGAGTTACCAAAGGCTCTGGGTTTGGTTGGTTCAGGGGAGCTAACATCAAGAGCCGGGGACCCATTCGTTCCTGTCAGGGACACTGGTTATCTGAGCCCTCGCAGATTGAGGTCCCCGAGAGCATTCAGATCTTCCAGTGACTGTCTCCACACAAGCGGTATGGCTTATGGGATTTTGACTTTGGTTGTCCCCTCTAAGGACATTCTCGTTTCCAGTGCCCTGAATGGCCTCATAAATGGCACTTGGTGCCAGGACCTTGGGAAGTCTGGTCTGACATAGAAGCCCTTAGATTTTTTTTTTTAAGCCTCCTTTCCTGTTCCTTATTCTCCTCTTGATCTTGGTTGTAATATACCCAATTGGCAGCTCAAAAGAGCTCTGGAGGCCCTTCTTAAAGTTGCTTTTAGCATTATGCTGTGTGCATGGCGGTTACTAAGAACGAAACTCATGGAGCCTCATTCTTCTCCCCTTTATAAGAGAGGTACTAATGGATCCTAGAAGAGTGTCTTCTAAGTTTTAGTAAAAATCAGAACTTTTTAATTGACAGTGAAGACATCTGGCTATGACTCTAAAAGTTGAGAAAAACATGTGATTACAGGCTTTCCAATCAGGTCTGAATGTGTTTGTTTGTTTTTCAAAATTAGGTCTGATTAAAAATATTTCTAGTTGATAGAAACCTGAGTTGTTTCCAGTTTGGGGCTCTTATAAATAAACTGCAGTAAACATTTGAGTACAAGTTTTGTAGTGGACTTTTGTTTTTATTTCTCTTGAGCAAAAACATAGAGTGGAATGCGTGGGATATCTGGCAATGTATATGAGCACCAATTGCTTGTGTACATATCCTTGCCAACATTTGGTATGGTCAGTTTTTTTAATTTTTGCCATACTAATGCGTATGTGTTGATATCTTATGATGGTTTTATTTATGTTACCCTGATGATCTTGAGCACATTTTTCTGTGCTTATCTGTCATCTACAAATCTACTCTGGTGCGTGGGCTTTAAAATATTTTACTTATATTTTTATGTTGTCCGTCTTTTCGGTACTGAGATGTACATGTTCTTTTTCATTTTGCATAGATTCTTTGTCAGTTACATGTTTTGGCAATATTTCCCCCTAGTCTGTGGCTTTCCATTTCATTTCTGTAATACTATTTTTAATGAGCAAAACTAGTTTTGTTGGACTCCACTGTATCAATTGTTTTTATCATTTGCAGATTTTTTTTTTGTCCAATCTAGGATATCTTCATTTAGCTGAAGGTCACAAATATTGGCTTCTATGTTCCTCCAAAAGGATCTTAGTTTTAGTACCATGAAGTCTACAATCAATTTTGAGTTAATTTTTCTGTATGGCAAAAGTAAGGGTCAAGTTTCATCTTTTTAAAGGTTAATATCTAATTGTTCTAGCACTATTTTTTTTATTAAAAATATTCTTTACCCATTGAAATACCTTGGCACCGTTATCATAAAACATTGAACAAATATGTGTGTGTGTCTGTTTTCTGGGTTCTCAATTCTATCCTATTGATCTATATGTCTATCCTTTTGCCAACACCATTATATCTTGATTAATATAGCTTTATAGGATTAAAAACAGGGAGTATAAGTCCTCCAACTTGATTTTTCTATTTAAAATATTTATTGGGGCGGTGCCTGGGTGGCTCGGTCGGTTGGGCTTCCGACTTCGGCTCAGATCATGATCTCGCTGTCCGTGAGTTCGAGCCCCGCATGGGGCTCTGTGCTGACAGCTCAGAGCCTGGAGCCTGTTTCAAATTCTGTGTTTCCCTCTCTCTCTGGCCCTCCCCCGTTCATGCTCTGTCTCTCTCTGTCTCAAAAATAAATAAACGTTAAAAAAATAAAAAATAAAATAAAATATTTATTGGGGAGCTATTTTAGGTCCTCTGAATTTCTGTATACATGTTAGAATTAGCTTTTAAATTTCTGCCAAAGAAAAAAAGAAAGCTATTTTGACTGGGTTTGCAGTTGATTTTTTAGATCAATTTGGGAAGAATTGACATTTATTAACAAGTCTTCTGATCCATGAAAATGGTAGATCTCCTATTTATTTAGGTCTTTTTAACTTTAGGGGGTTTTTTTGTTTTTTTTTTTTAATTTTTTTTTTTTAACATTTATTTATTTTTGAGACAGAGAGAGACAGAGCATGAACAGGGGAGGGGTAGAGAGACAGACACACACAGAATCTGAAACAGGCTCCAGGCTCTGAGCTGTCAGCACAGAGCCCGACGCGGGGCTCGAACTCACAGACCGTGAGATCATGACCTGAGCCGAAGTCGGCCGCTTAACCGACTGAGCCACCCAGGCGCCCCCCAAATATTTTCTTAAGCTCCATTATAATCTCTCCCTTCTGCTCTTCTTTATTCCACACTCCTACTCTTCCAGGCAAACATTGATCTGTTTTCTGTCACTATAGATGAGTTTGCTTTCTCTCCCTTTAAATAAGTAGAATCGTACAATATGTACTTTTCTTCTGTCTGATTTTCTTCACTGAGTATAATTATTTTGTGATTCATCTATGTTGTAGTATGAATTAACAGCTCATTCCTTTTTATTCCTTAGTAGTATCCCATTGTATGGCTATACCACAATTTGTTTATCCATCCGCCTGTTGAGGAACATTTGGGCTGGCACCAGTTTTGCACTGTTACATATAAGATTTCTCTGATTATTGGTGTACCTATATTTCTCTGAACACATGCTTTCATGTTTCTTGGACAAATGCCTAGGGGTGAACAAATGAGATTTTATGATAAATATATGTTTAACTTTTTAAGAAACTGCAAATCCGGGTCTCCAAAGTGGTTGTGACACTTTACATTCTCACCTGAAGTATATGAGGTTTTCATTTGCCTGACTCCTATATTATTACTGACATTCATATTTTATTTGGACAAGTTAACTGAAAACAAATCTCTTTTGGGGCGCCTGGGTGGCGCAGTCGGTTAAGCGTCCGACTTCAGCCAGGTCACGATCTCGCGGTCCGTGAGTTCGAGCCCCGCGTCAGGCTCTGGGCTGATGGCTCGGAGCCTGGAGCCTGTTTCCGATTCTGTGTCTCCCTCTCTCTGCCCCTCCCCCGTTCATGCTCTGTCTCTCTCTGTCCCAAAAATAAATAAAAAACGTTGAAAAAAAAAAATTTAAAAAAAAAATAAAAAAAAAAAGAAAACAAATCTCTTTTATGTTTTAAAATACAGGAACTCTGTGTTGACATTTAATCTATGGACTGATGTTTTTTAAGATGCAACCACTCTTAGGGGGAATTGAACATGGCGTTGTGTTTTTACTACAAATACAGAAATTACCATTCGATTCAATTCTGCTCTGATGTCAAAGCTGAGATGCGAGCCTGGAAGCTGCAGAAGCCATGTTTAGAGCTAGCACAGGACTGGCATGCAGGAAAAGAAGCCAAGACAGAAAAGGAGAGAGTAAAAGGTGGAGGGGAGGGAGGCTGGTAGAATTCAAACCCCTGGCTTCAGCATTTGGTTACATAAGATAATAGATTTCACTTTTAGCCTTAAAAGTGGTGTTTTCGCATCCTTGCCCACAAACCACATATTCTAGCTGCTGCGACCACAATAACACAGGAATAATAATACACCACACGATAAAAGAATAAGACAGGAGATAACATATGGCTAAGTGACACCTTTCTACTACTATTCTGTTATTCTACAGCTGGGGCTCCTGCTCAACACGACCAGTATCAGGCAGCTGTGAAAGAGAATCCACTGGGAGCCCTGGGGATGTAGGAAAACCGTCTAAGTTTCTGTTATTCTGAGAACCTCTGTTAAAAGAAAGTTCTGAAGCTCATCTACCTTTTAGACTTCCACCTGGTATCTGGGACCATCATCACCTCCTGTGTCTCTTGTGTGTTTCTCCAGCACAAAGCTTGTCTTATTACTTTCTGAGAGCCCGCAGGAGATTCTGTGAGGAGTGTGTATAGGCGGATGGTATTTGGGCAATGGTATGTCTTCTTATAAAACATTTGTACAATTCTGTAATTTTATGCATCATTTACTTATTTTAAAACCCTCACTTGGGCTCTGTCATCATTTATCAGTTCTCACATATTTTTTGAGTTTTTCAAGTTGAAAGGTATTGAGTTGGACATGTTCATAGACCATTTTAAGGGTCTGAAAGTTGTTCACAGATAAAAGATATGAAAACATGAAGCCTTTCTCTTTTTGTGAATAAACAAATCGATTCAAATCAATCTTTGTCCACTTATCCATGAAGACACTTCCACTAATAAGTGGTATGATCAAGAAGCTATTAATAAAGCATTGTTATGGTATATACAAATGCAGACTTAAAAATTCTACATGCTTTGAAATCTGATTAACTCCAAAATTACCTCTGCTTATGCTTAATCCTGACCAAAAAAAAAAAAAAAAAAGAATACCCCCCCCCCCAAAAGGCACCAAAGTCACACTTAACCTTTTGATAACCAAGGGCTACCACTTTTCTCTAAAGCTCTTTCTCCCACTGGAGGCTAGACAGATCCCTGTTAGAGGCATATCACAACACAGACAAGATCCACATTTTTACAATCTGGAAACTCCTAGAAGATGGCCTTTTTGATATATATATTTTTTTCATCTCAGGAAAGAACTTAGTTGGATGATTAACTATAAATGTATTTATAGTTCATGGATCCCAGGGCCCATCAGTGTGATTTAATTTGATAAATATTCCACACAAAATCCAAGTAGCTAAGAAACTGACTAAGGTAATGTGAGTGATGGAAAACTAAGGGTAATTTTCAAGGTGATTGAGCTTACAGAGTGGATAAACTTCAAGGCAATAACAGAGAAGCCATGTCTAGAAGAGCAATGTCTGGGTCTACTTCTATCCAACCTGACCGAGGCAATCAAACCAGAGCTTTACCAGATGCCTACAGATTCTGAATGAGTTGGCAGCTACCCAGTGCTTCAGGGAATGAGAAGGAGACTAGGGCATTTTTCGCTAAAAACCCATCAGAGAATTCTACCCCAGCTGCATTATATCTCGTGCAAGGGAGACATCTTGTGTTCCATTAAGCCCGGAGGTTTTGTTTTTAGTAAAGATAGATGGAAGCTTCTCTTCCATTATCCTAGGTGATCTTTTAGAAGGCAAATTTATCTTGAAGATCCAAACATAAATCTATATGCAGGCTACAGATGAGGCAGTACATATTTTTACCTTGGAATTAAAACACTTCAGCAACTGTGGCTATGGATGAAATTCTTTAGGCCCTTGCGTTTAAAAGTTTCAGACTTGAAAAATACAAAGAGTACCCGAAAAGAGAAAATTTAAGGAGAAGAGCTATCAACTAATCAGGCTGTGTTCTAAGACCAAGTTAAACCTAATGAGTTCGTGTAACTGGTTTTCAATTCAGTTCAACACACACTAATTGAGAGTCCACCAAGAGGAGAGGCAAGGTGCTGAGTGAAAACCGTGGTCGTTTCTTTAAGAGAGTTTTCCTCTGGAGGAAAACAATGGTGTATATATATTTTTTTAATTTTTTAAAGTTCATTTATTTATTTTGAGAGTGAGAGTGAGAGCACGAGTGGGTAGGGGCAGAGAGAGGGAGAGAGAATTCCAAGCAGGCTCCATGCTGTAAGCGCAGAGTCCAATGTGGGGCCGGAACTCACCAACCATGAGATCACGACTTGAGCTGCGGTCAAGAGTTGGACGCGTAACCAACTGAGCCGCGCAGGCTCCCCACAAAGACGTATTTTAAATAGAATGCTTAGCATGATAGAAATGAGAGGACAGCACAACAAGTACTAGAGGATTATTTTACAGGGCAAATGTCTGACTTTCCCATGCTTTGTCCATCAGCTTCAGCAGAACGTGGAAAGCCAATGAGTCCTCCCCCGAGGGCAGTTCTATACAAGAGTATGGAGGGTGTTCTATACAAGCGTATGGAGAGTGCCAAAGCCACTCTCCCTCTCACTAATTCCGTGGAATGCGAAATGAAAAAGCAACTTGGATCCCTATTTACAATTTTATTTAAACGTGTTCTGGAAGGGAAAGGTAGTATATGAGTCAGGATAAGCACACTTAGGCTGAGAAGTGAAAAGGGCAGAAACGCAACTGGAAAGTAATGGGCTCAAGGTTCCAGAAGGAACCCTGGGGGACTGTCCAACCCTGAACGGCAAGGGGAAAATCAATGGCAATGGAATTTGACCTGAAGTTTTTGGAGCTTAAGTTTTAAGCAAAACGTAAACCTTGAAGACAAAGTTCTGCTTGCAGAAATCTTATCTTGTGGTGAGGCACTGTACTGGACCCAGAAAGCTTTAACCACTCACTGACATGCTAGGGAGACTTTCTGGCAAGGTGTCACAGTTTAGAGGTGTCACCAAATGCCCTGGTATGTTTATACAGTCATGTCCAGTTTACCTGTGTCAGACAAGACTTTGACAGGCTTAAGAGAAGGAACTACACGGGGTCGCCAGTTATCCATGCTGCTGGAAACACCACTAGCCTGGCCAGCCAAAAGAAAACACATATGCCTGCCAGAAGTAACAAAGTAATGGACTTTCCATGAAAGCTATCAGTTCTGGACGATTTGATATTTTTAGAGAAAAGACTTATGTATAGTGGGCACCATGACCATTAAGATCTGATGTGGGGGTTGCTAGTGAAGAAATGAAGCATCAATGCAGAGAATCTGTGTTCTCAAAGGAGCAGTAAGGCACAAATATTGGGGAAATATACAATACCTTACCCTTTAAAGCAAGGAATGTCCAAGTCTAGGGATTCCTTTCGCCACCACCAACAGGATCTGAATGCATAGTTTGGAACTGGAAACACGGATTTAAGAAATGTAAATATACTTTGCCTACAATCTATGCCTGTAGTTGTTGTGCCTTAGAAATGGAAAGACAAAATGTATAAAAGATTTTCACACACATTAATAATCCCCAAGGGTCCTTGGTCAAACAGTCTTGAGCTGGGGTCTACAGTTCACCATGGCCCCATACATTTCCAGAAATTTCCTTGGGGCCAATTTAACACTTAGATCCTAGAGTTTCAGATTTTTATTAAAGTAGGTTTATTGCAGCTTATCAAATAAGGTCATAAAATTTCTCAGAGACACAAGTAGACTCAGTATCTTGAATAGTACCTGGGGCTTAAAAACAAAACTTCCTAAAAAAAAAAAAACAACTAGTGAATATCAGGTACAAGGTTGTAAATATGGAACTTCGTATTTCTCTAGACCTTAGCACATCCTGTACAAGGTTATTGCCTAGAAAAAATTCATTGAACTGATAGAGAATGTATTTTTTCATTAATAAGTGAACTCTATATAAAAACGAGTATGCTTAGTAGTAACCTAAGTTATTTCTCCTAGGACTAGAAGCATCACTTAATCCAGGAGTGCCAGATGTCATCATTCAATAAAGTATTCAGCACTCTACCTGTCTGAATATTCATGAGCCCAGATGCCTGGGAAATGGCAGATTATGGATACTCCTGTAAAATCATGTGGCGGAAACTGTTCAGTGTACATTTTTGGGAAAACTATTTCCAGGCTTGAGTCTTTGATTTTACTCAGTATTTCACTGCAGGTGCGTAGTCTTACTTAACACACAGTTTCTTAGTAAACTTAGACTTAAAACTTAGAAAGTTTGAGTTGGAATCTCAATTTTTTTCTCTCACATAAAACTGTTCGTTTGGATCTAACAACAGGCTAAGAGAGGTATCACCTGCCCCTTTTCAGAAAGACATCCTTTATAGTTTTCCATCATCGATAACTGACAAAAGTAAAATCTATCTCCAAAAGCCATTCTCTCGAATTAATGTCTATTTTCTGCCAAAGCAGAATGGTAAATTATGAGAAGCTATTGAGTGGGACATGCCAAATGAGAGAACAGATCCTTGCCATAAAAAGCTTAATGGAAAGAGCCATTAGTGAATGGTTTCCAATCTATATACTTACAGTTCAATGCTATGTACTTATAATTCAGTTTGGTATTGGCCAAAGATTAGGATTGGATATCCCTAATGTAGCAATCAAACCGTCGATATAAACTTAGGAGAATGGACCACTGAGTTGAAGTGAAGAAAGCAAAATGTGTTTGGAGTAAAATCTTAACTCTTTCCCATGGCCTATAGTCCTTCATGATGTAGCTTCTCTTGGCCTCCCCAACCTCCTCTGGTCTGCTCTCTTCTCTCTTCAGGATGCTTCAGTCACATGGCTTCCTTTAGGACACACAAACCCTAAGTTCCTACCTTATGACTGTCTCCTGTAGTTCTCCCCCCTCCCTCCTAATGCTTTCTGTGATCTCCTGCCCCCAGATCTTCCTGTCACTGGCTCCGTGTCTTCTCACAATTTCCTCCACTTTCCACTATGGAAGGCATTTCTTGAACACCTAATTTAAAGGGGATTTCTAGTATCCCAGTTACTCTTTTGCATCTCTCCCTGTTTAATTCCTTTATTTTTCCTCATAGCACTTACTATGATCCAAAGTAACCTTGTTTACTTGTCCATTTTCTGTTTCCACCAACGGGATGCAAACCAGGCAGAGACCTTATCTGTCTTGTTCATTTCTTATTTCTGGCATTTAGTACCTGGCACATAGAAGGTGCTCAATAAACATCTGTAGTCAAATAGAAACCAAAATAGATCAAATAAAGCTTTGTGATGAGGAATTGGAACCTAACATTGAACCTGTGAAGATAGGACTTTAGGCATCCAAGCAAGGACAGCTTACATCCAAGCCATGTAGGGCACAATGCCCAGCTTTAATGTCCACAAATAACCTTCTCAGGAGTTCATCTAACCCAACTAGTCTCCACTTTTCTCGCCCCTATTTATCACTCATACCAAGCCTTTCATCTGGCCTCTCCTATAATTCCTCTTGGATAGTCTGGAAATGACACATGGAAACATGGACTCTGTCCATGGGAACCAACACACAATTAACCACTCTTCCACCAAAGCTCCATTTAGCCTCCAGTGTGTTTGGACTGGCTGTTTGTCAGGGCACAGGATGTTGGTCACTCTCAGAACAGGAGCTTTGCATCCAATTGTTATAGCTGTGTCTTAATCAGTGGCTCTGTTTTAAGTGGTTAGAGCTGCATGGTACTTAGCTTAAACCACAAGCGTCCCTGGAAGGAAAATGGGAGGATGGGAGGTCAGTCAATCTGTGGTTGTAATCAAAATACCTAGGCCCAGTGGAGGCTGCTCTAAATGAAGCTGGAGGGGTGGGTGGTTCTGATGCTGTGGCAACAATCAAGGGAGGAAGAAAAGTGTGCAGAATGGACAGGAGAAGCTGACTGAAAAATCACATGATTTGATGGATGTATTACTTAATTTTGTTGGAAAGTATTTTAGGGTAGACAAGGCTTGAAGGGAGAGCTGTTGATTTTTTATTCTCCTTAACCAAAACATTTTGACAATATACTCACTAAGGCTGTGGAATCCATGACCCCAGTTGCTGTGCAACACCAGCTGTCAGAATCATGAAGGTTATCCTTCACATCTTTCAGAGTTAATATATGCATGCAACTTGATTCAGCTATGATGAGACCGTGGGAACAAAGAACAAAATATTGCTGTTGGTCTTTGTTCTAATACTTTTTTTCTTTCTTTTTTTGTGCTCTCTCTCTCTCACTCTCTCTCTCTCTCTCCAACCTCTTGAAGATAATTTGATGATCAGACCTCAAGAGTGCTTGTTCAATTAGTGCTTGTGATGTGTTTTGTGTTTTCCCTAAGCAGAAGAGGAGAGTCGTAAGTGTTAGACATGCCAGGAAACTTTGGTTTTCCATCACCCAAGTGGACTCTGCATTCTCTTCACTGCGTACTACATAGTAAAGAAATATGAAAGCCATCTGGTCCCCATCCAATACTCATGTCTTCTTGATCTGCCTCTTAAAATTACACAGTTATTAGAAGGCTCTGTCATCCATTTCCTGTTTGCCAAGACACCTGTCACATGAGCTGTGCGTTCAGAATCAATAACTGTTAGTCCGTGGGAACACACACAGCTTTTCTGGGCCACTGTTAAATATAGAAGGTTGATTATTGGATTATTGTCTTTGTCGCTCGTCTTCCATGATCTGTAAAATGGTAATATTATCATCTACCTTGTGGGGTTGTTGTGTGGCTCAGGTCAATTTACATGCATAAAGCCTAAACAATAACATGAATATAAACAGGATTTAAAGGAGCTTCTGGGGGTGCCTGGGTGGCTCAGTCGGTTGAGCGTCCGACTTCGGCTCATGTCATGATCTTGCGGTCACGGGTTCGATCCCCACATAGGGCTCTGTGCTGACAGCTCAGAGCCTGGAGCCTGCTTCGGACTCTGTGTCTCCCTCTCTCTCTCTGCCCCTCCCCCACACATGCTCTCTCTCTCTCTCTCTCTCTCAAAAATAAATAAACATAAAAAAAATTAAGAAGCTTCTGAATGATCTATGGGAGTGTTTTCTACCAGAGCTTCCCAAAAGGCTTCGTACAGCCACATTTATTAATTAGGAAGCATCTTCATGTGGTGGTAAGTCACTTACACACATTCTATATGGGCTACATAACCAACTCCTAGGTCAAAAGTTATATATGGCCTTTCTAACAAGTATGAACTTTCATTCCCAATGCCATGGCAATTAAGTGTCACACACATTTGTTTCTTTAAATCTAATTTAATATGTTCCAGTCAGGATGGTAGAAAATCAAAATCCAGGTCTTTGCCATGTTGATAACCAGAGAGGAAATCTCCCACTTCTCTGGTATCATTCAAGAACTCTTCTGGTTGTCATCAGTCAACATTGGTCATCATTGATATGTTTGTTGTTCAAGTACATATGTGTCCTTGAAGGCGGGCAGCCTGCTACCCACGTTAGTCTTAGGTTCTAGGTTTTTTGCTGAAGCCGTGCACCTTCAGATGGCTCGACTCTATCTCAAACCCTCTCCTTAGGTTCACCAGACAACCAGTGCCCTCTAACTTACCGCCACCTCCCCTAGGCCACTGGAAAGGAAGAGACCGCTGATTGCCGTGACAACTATCTAAATTGAACCAGAAACATAGAAGTCTTGTATTTGAATGTAAAGCTATACCAGTTCACCCATTTCACAAACCTGTTGAGCACTTTCCCAGGTGTTTTGGGGTTTACAAAGGTAAAGGACAGTGTCTCCGACCTTAACAATCTGGCAGATTTCAAATTCTCTCACGAAGCCCATCTAATTTAATCCTTGAGTTAAGACCATTCTCCGTGGTGAGAGTACGGGTGATGGGACATATTCCTGTTTGCTAAACAAACTGAAGCTCTGAAGGGCAGCCTGATTCACGTAGTATCACATCCAGTGAGGGGAAATGCTAGAAGCACATTCAAAGACTCCATTTCAGTAAAATCTTTTACATGACTCTGCCCTGATTTTGAGTCCAAGGGATTCCTTCAGAAAAGAATGTAGAAGCGATTTGGTCTATCAGCCAACATGTGGGAACAATTGGAGTTTGGAGAACCCTTTTCTACAGTGATACAATAGCGGATGTTGTCCAACTTCACACCTTGCAAGTATGGTGCTGCCTACGCATTGCCTGAGAGGATATAATCATCACCACGGTATGGAAGGAGATCATTCTTTGGAGCGGACAGTTCGCGATTCAAACACCAACCCCTCACAGCTCAAATATGACATTAATTTCCACATGCCTCCATTTTCTGAGAAGTTCTGATGACCTACTTCGTCGAACCGGTAGAAGAGGTGAGTGAGATAGCTCACATAAAACTATGTCCCTGTGCCTGGCACCCTGACCCAGGGGAGGTGCTCCAGAAATCTTAGCCATCACCGCGCCACCCCCCACCCCACCGTCACCACACACACACACACACACACACACAATGAACAAACATTTATTGAGTACTCATTGCTAGGGAGTAGAGCTACAGATATAAATAGCATCTAATACATTACTCTAAGAATTGGCTTCTATGCCACTTGCTGGGCGAGGAGAGACTTTGCTCCCCCTAAAGTCATCCATTTGGAGGGAGAAAAGGGAGACTGGGAGATGGGGAATGGGGAGCCATCCTTCTCCACTGCCACCTCAAGAGGTCAGAGGAAATGGGGCCAAATTCCCTTTTGGATTTCATTCCCTTTGGCCGAGTGGTGGGCTCATGGCTGGGAACAGGATGTTGCTGAGAGAGCTGCATCCAAAGGGAACTCTTATTTCCTATGTCTTTTGTTCCCTGACATTTTCAATTTCCATCACGGGAGCCTTTGCCAGTCATCTGCTTCGCCTTTATCCCAAAATCAATTTCCTGGGAAGGTGCAAGATGCTGTGAACATCTGGCCCAAACGCTCAGGGCTGTCCTTCCCAATTGGGTGTTCTTCATGTGACGCAGTGGAGTGGCAGTGCTACCTCTGCCCTGGGACACAGTAAGACACCCGGGCCAGAGCGGCCTGGGTCTGCCCAGATCCCCTTCTCCTTCTCCAAATACCAGGAGCATATTTCCTACTTCAATTGCCGTTTTGACCTCAAATAAAACTAACCTGACTTATGGTAGAAAAAAATGTGCTGAGATTCACTGGGGCATGGCTCTTCCTTTCCTCCAGAGAGTTTGGGCAGAGAGCTTCAAATGGACCTCAGGAGGACTCTTTCCAATTCACTGTGTGCCCCCAAAAGTAGTGGCACTAATAAAACATCAAAGAGTAAATACTGGTTAGTGTGTGTGTGTGTGTGTGTGTGTGTGTGTGTGTGTGTGTGTTTGTGTGTGTGTGTGAGACAGAGACAGAGAGTCAGAGAATTAACAGCTGTCATGATTGCCCTGTTTCAGAGTACAGGCATTTTCACTTCAGAAATTTCAAAAAGGACTCCAAAATAAATGTGAACACGTACACTCAGAGCAACCAAATGTATTTTCTCAGACTACATGTCTCCTGAGGAAAATGTAGAGCTTTTGCTTCTGGCCAGACTGGAACCTGTCCCCATGCCCACCTCCCTCTGCCAAAGCTTTGATCCTAAAGAAACACTTCAGGATTCCAAACTCAAACCCACAATAGCAGACCTTGTGGTGGATGTATTTCACATTCATGATATTCCTAATTCACACCAACTCTCTCAAACCACACTCAGTGCGAGGTACATACCACATGTCCGTTCCGATTTTCCCGATCACCAGCCCCCACCGTGCCCTTCGTAAACTATTTTTTTAATCAAATTTCCTCCACATTCACCATGGTTCAAGACCTCCTAAAATTTCACATCTCCTCCAGACTGTTTCCCGCTTAGGCTGGAAGCGAGGTGGAATTTTCTCCAGCTTCAGAGTTCCAAGATGAATACCAAGTTCCAAGGCTGAACACCTTCAACCACGCTGCACACGACAACAACAGCAACACCAATAATATTTGGGTGTAAGTGTTACCTTCTCTAAAGCTCAAAGCATTTTTAAAGATCACGTTCTGTGTTTGTATAGCATTGTTCTGGGTAAAGAGAGGAAAACAATTGTTTTCTCATTTGGCAAGTGGCAACTGACAAATGGCAAATAGCAAAACCAGGGTAAGCGCTAAGCAGCATACCTGAGATGCCTCGCATGATCCAGGAGGAGGCAGGGTAGGGAGAGAACCTGATGAGTCTCAAAAATAGTGATCTATGTGTTCCGGGCCCACCGCTTCCTGGGACGCTGTCTTATCTCAGTTGTTACTGTTTTTTATGACTATCGATTTTGTTGCTGCTGTTCCGATTCTCAGATGGATGTTTAAATTGTCTTCAAATATCCCCTTGTTCCCATCATTCCTCCCTCCAAACACACACACACACACACACACACACACACACACACACACATATACACATATATATTTCCCCCACCAGACTGCTAGGGCTGTGCCTGAAATTCTGGAGATGAGGGTTGGAGGTGAGGGAGATTTCCTGCTTTCTCCTCCTCTGCCCTCTTCTCTTCTCCTGGGAATGAAGGAAACTGATATTTACTAATTGTTTACTGCACGATGTATTTCATTTCACTTAACAATCATAACATCCTTACTTTGGTATTACCTCCCTGCAGAAGGATTAAGTGGATTCTTTATATTCTCACAGTTTGTAAGATGCAGGGCTGAGCTGTGAACCCCTGGCATTTCACCCCTTCGGGTCTCTCAATTCCCAAATCCAGGCATTATTTCTCCTTTTTTTCCCTTCTAAGTTTGTTCCTGATGTTCATTTTAAACATATTTAGTCCATACTAAGCTCTTTTGGGTAGATGCTCAAAAAATGGGATCAAATGAGTATCTTTATCCTTTTATGGACACTGAGACTTTAAAGTTTTGTTTTGTTTTCTTTTTTGGTTTTCCTAAACATTTTTTTTTGTTTCTTTTTTTTGTTTTTTTGTTTTGTTTTCCTAAGCATTAAGCTGGCTGAGTTAACATTCTTGTTCCAGAGGCTGGGACTAAGATAAAAGCCAAGAGTCTGATTTATTTCTTCAGGGATTCATTCAAATCATACAAAGCTATTCATTGACTTGGCCTTTCCCTCCCAAAGACCCTAATTTAGAGTGATTTGATTTCATTACTGGTGATTGGAAGAGTTTATTGCATAGAAACAAACTATACGTTCCCTTGGAGAAATATGAAAGTCGTCACCAGCTGAGATGACCCATGAATAAAACGGGTGAAAAGCGTTCTAAAGAGGAAGAATCCATAAGAGAGATTATTTTTAGAGAAAGAAAGACGATTGTTGGAGGTAATAACATGTCTTAAGCTAGATATGTCATTTGGTCTCCTTAGATAGCTTCTGCAGGATGGAAAATACATTTTGTTTTCTCCCTCAATCTGACACACATCATCATTATAGAAAAAAAAAATGCATAGACTAAAACACAAACAGAATAAACACACATAATTCCACCCACCCAGATAGAATGACAAATAAACACTGTGATATATGAACTTCCAGCCATTTCCTGCGCACATATAATCTAACAGAAATAAAATCATGGCATACTGTATCTTTGATACTTGCTTTTTTCCCATTAAAATGATGAATACCTACTAATATCAATAAGGAAACATTTATAACACAATTATTAAAGGCCTGATAGTATGATATGTTAGTTATGATAGTATGATAGTATGTTATCCCATAATTTACTTAACCTGTCCTTTAGAATTAAGCAATGAGATTATTTCCATCTTTCCAATTTTGAATAATGATACACAGACTGTCCTACAAAAGCCTTAACAGAAAGGAAACACTGGGAGATGGTAACCCATGTTTGGGAGTGGAAATGTTGATTATATTAAAAGTATAAAAAAAATTTAAAGCTTTTGATAGATGTTACTGCATTATTTTTCTAAAAATTATATTAACATACATAGCAGGGTCTGACTGCATCCATTTTTCTAAATCCACTGATTGATAGAAACAAATATTATTTCATTGTTTTAATATGGATTCCTCTGATTAGCAGTAACTGAGTAATTTGGAGGCACCTCGGTGGCTCAGTGAGTTAAGTGTCTGACTTCGGCTCAGGTTGTGATCACCCAGTTCCTGGGTTCAAGCCCTGCATTGGGCTCTGCGCTGACAGCACAGAGCCTGGATCCTGCTTTGGATTTTGCATCCCCCTCTCTCTCTGCCCCTCTCCTGCTTTTCCTCTCTCTCTCTCTCTCTCTCAAATATAAATAAATAAGCGTCAAAAGATAATAATAACGTTGGGTCATTTTTGCTATGCATATTGTTTTATGTATTTCTTATTTTGTAAATTGTTTAGTATTTTCTGACCACTGTTTTCTACCTTCCCAAGTACTAGTTGGTCACTTGCGGAATTGTACAAACTCGCATGATTTTCAGTTTTGTAATACATTATAATATATGCTGCAAATATGTTTTCCAGTTTCTCTTTTTTGCCTCTTAAATATTCTTAATTTTAGTTTTACATAGCAGACTAAAAGGACTACATTTTGCAGTAGTCAAATGTATCAGCATTTTCTTAATTTGCTTTTTTCCCTTTGGTTTCAGACTTAGATGGTCCTGAGGATTTTAAATCAACTTTGAAAAAGTCCAACTTGTGATATATAAGATCTCTAGAAACCTCAGAATTTCCATGCATCTCTATTTATGATACTGGTTCTCAAACTATGCTTCCACAAAATACCATTTTTTCAGTTTCAGCCAAGGTGCTGTGCCATTAAATATGAAAAATAACAGTCTTTCCAATTTTTCAGAAAAATAAATTTAATGGAGTATCTTTCAATTCTAAGGTTTCCCACCACATTAAAAAAAAATGTTTGGTTACAGCTACTTGTTGCCTTTATTGCTATCTAATAAAACCTGGTGTCATATTATATATTCTGTTATTTTAAATTTAATACGTCAATATTAAACGGTGTTGTGCAAAGATCACTATTACTTCCAGATGTTCTACTAACTGACAAGTTCAAGGATATGGTGTATGTTGGCTTCAGTTAAAAACTAAAAGAGAGATAATGTTAATAACACATACAAATTAGAAAACTAAACACTAAGAATTCTGTTATAACTGCTAATCACTTCTTACTTTCTTGAAAACCCTATGCCTTGATTACAAATATCACAGGCAAATGCATTCAATGAATTCGATTGCCACGCTCCTATGAAATTATGATTTTCTGATGGGCTCAAATAACTTTCCTAAAGGAAAAATACTTTTTTTTCTTTAACCACAAAAATTATTATTCTTGACATTAGAAGTATAAGTGGGACAAGAAAATTTATTCCTTGTTTTTTAATGCTTCCAGAAGCGGTCTTTATTGCTGTACTGGGTCTGTGAAGAACATATACAAAGGCACCTCTCAACTGGCACTCACAAATAGAAGCTTTGAAAATCCGCACCTATAAAATGCATGCATTTCCTGAACTGGTAGCTGCTTTATTCAACAGACCATTAAAAGCCCATTTAGAGAGGCTCTCGCAAGCTCGTATGCACTACCGCTACTTAAAGCTGATGAACACAGCATAGCAAGAAACAAAATAAAACAAAAGTTGGACCAACTTTTTGGGAGAAAAAAAAGCTCTTTCCCCAGACCTAAATTTCCTCCAACACTAACACTCGTATAAAGAACAGGTAATGTGACAAAATTGCCCCACTTCCAATCTCCCAGCCAAAAATCCAACACCCCTCCACCCCTCCAAGTATCAATCATCAGCCCAGGCAAGGCAAATGAACTTTTAATCAATAACAGCTACTGTTTCTTGTACCAGGACTGTTTATGATTTAAAAGGGGGAAAAATTTAAATCAATCCTGATGTGAATGTTTTCCCTCTTGAAGAGAAAAAGCAACACCCTGTGTCAAAAGGCAGGATGGGGAGCGGGGGGTGTAGTTTCACATGTTTTAAAAAATATGTTAAAACAAAATAAATTTGAAATTGTTTTTGCCCTCAGTAGCTATAGGAAGAAGAGTAGCTATGTAGAGTTGATGAGTCATGTTAGACAAACGACTTCAATTTATGTCCACACCATTGCATTTCCTGTTTATATTCATACATTGGTATGGATTAATAGAGCTAAAAGGGAATTTAGGGAACATCTGTCCAAAGATGGGTGCTTTGGGGCCCCCGTCACTGGAACTGTTGAGGTGACAGAACAAATTGGCTGAGAAGTCAGAGGGAGAATTCAAACCACCAATGTAACAACAGGTTTTTATATTTATATTGGTGGGTGAAACTGATCATCTATGGAAGCCTCAACTGTGAAATCTGCAAAAGTAGATCTGCTCTGGCTGAAGATTCTTGCCCCTCTCCCTATCCGTAGCCAAAAGGCAACCTTTGCCTGGAATTTCCAGGATGTTACTAAAAACGTTTGTAAACCCAGAACCAGACACCTTTAAGCGCCTCCCCCCCCCCCGCCCCCCACAACACCCCGAGGTGTTCTGATTCTTTCCTCCATGTTCCTTCTATCCCTCTAGGCTACATCCACATAGGTGCAGCTAAACACCATAAATCCTCATAATATGGTAATCAGGTCTTCCTGCATCTTGAGTTTTCCCACAGCCAGAGAGAAATCAAGGTGGACTCTTTATGAGGCCTGCTGCATTATTTTGGCATGTTTGCACAAACCAGAAATAACTTCTCTAAAGATTACTGAAATGAAATCATCTTTCACCTAATTGGGAAAGGCTTTTGCCCAGTTTTAGAGAGTAACACACTGGGGAGGCAGTGGGGGATGATGATGGGAGTGATTTCTTGACTGTTTTCTTTTACAGTTTGCTGAAATGGAACAAATCAATCCTGTCTTGCTTATTTATAAAACCTTAACACCAATGGGGTGGGGAGAATTAATGAGACCAGGCACAAGGAATGTGCAGATTTTCATTTCTAAACTGCTGGCACACAGACATGCATTAGTGTCTTGTAGCTTTTCAAGGGCGCTGAAGAAATGAGTTTTCTGCCTTTTACAACTTTCAGTGGAGAGCGTGCATTTGCACATAATTACTCACCACTGTAACTGGCAACCAGAAGAAGAATCCAGAAAAGAAGCCCACGTTTTTTAAAAACTAGGATACTGTACCCTCACATGTACCCAAAGAACACAGTGATAACTGTCGACCCTCAGAAAAGAATGACCACGTAACTAGTAACACAAAAGACATAGCAGCCTTTCAGGGTGTATTTAGTCCTCATACTATCTCTGTGATAAGGAAAATGAGTCTCCAAAGGATCGAGCGATCTGTTCAAAGAGGCACAACAAGTTCTTTTCATTTTTCTGAGAAACGTTTTCCTGGGAAGTGGAGGAAGACTTTTGATCGGTATTAAACACTATATTAACTTGTGTATAATTAAAAGCTTACGTCTGTCAGCCACAGTAACCATGCTGCACCTGCTGTGTTTTTCTGCTCTGGAGCCCACTTATGAATAGCTGATGTCCTCAAAATGTCTTGCAAATTCCTTGGAACTGTCATCTCTGCCAGTGTTTATTCGGAGGACACTGATACCTGTGCAGAGGGTACCATCTGCCGGTGCCTGCAAAGTGGCTAAGTCACAAGATGGAACTTCCGCTCATGGATCCTCCCTGTAAAAAAGTTCTGCTTTGCTCCCCGGCAAAGGAGGAGAATGGCCCTTCAATGGGATACATACTCCATTTCATCTCCTGTGCCCTATAGCTACACTGCTTGAGTTACCCCATGTCCCCGGGTATTTCAGGAAAAGGACCCTTTCGACATTTGTTGGTGGTTTCTCTTTGTGTCTGGGACACGGGTGCACAAGAGTCCACACTTTTCCCCACGTCCCACTTCTGTCTTCCATGTCCAAACAGCTCTAACTCCTGCCTTTGGCCTTTACTACTTGGCTTTTACTTCAGTGCTTCTAATTTGGTTGACGGCTCTTCATTTAGAAGGAGAAAGCCATCTGGCTCATCAGCTTCATGACCCACACAAACCAGATGATCAGGCAACAGAAGAAAATGTTAAAGTATGAATATAGGGGCAAGAGTTCATATTTCTCTCCCTTAATGTGCTTGGAGCCTTGGAAGGTAATTATAAGTATGTATGTATTTAGACTTCTGTCATTGATGGTAAGCTGTTTGGAAATTCAATGATGGCTAGTCAGACTCTAGGTAAGGAGGTGGAATTTTCCATTACCAAGATGATTACTTATTATGTTTAGTGCCTTGGACACCGTGGGCATTTGTGACAAAATGAATAACAGTGAGTCCAGGGGAAGGGCGTTTGGAAAAAAAGAAATGCCTACTTTTAGAACCACCACTAGTCTTGGCAAACAAGGATTCCTGCCTCAGGCCCCATGTCTTATGGAGGTCTGTGCTTTGAAACGTCTCCCTCAACATTTTCCAGTCCCCTTCTACTGCCTATGAACAGGTGGAGCCCACAATGCTACCCAGGTAAGACTTTCCCTGCCCAGATAGAAACCCACATGGATCTCAGTCAACCTGCTATCCCGTTTGTAGGTTCAACCAGGGGCTGTGAATAGCTCTGAGACCTGCCACCCATGGGGCCATCCCAGGGCCTCAAGAGGCTGATATGGCAAGTGGATCACTCCCACTGGCTGGTGTGGAATTTCTTTGGTGGGAGCACATGAGATCGGGCCTCCAGAATGGGGCTGACACACTAATTTGGGGGACTCAAGGTGTTATCTATATTTATATAGATAAATTTTTCCAGAGCTTCACATATCTTAGAGTGATCCGACCTGCCTTCGGGGCATGAACCACTCATAAAGATAGATTGCTCTTAGGGAGGATCTTAACAATGACTTGCAGTCCAACATAACATTCTTTTAAGCTTCTCAAAGATGGAATTCATGATTCTTACTGACATGGCTTCTCAGAGAAGTGCTAAGCATATCCTAGACATTAAAAACACATTTGATTAATATTGCGGTCTCTTCCATCTGTCCATCCAACCATCCATCCATCCACCCATCCATCCACTCAATAATCTCTTCTAATATATTATTCCCTGCTTGCAGGACAGGTGGATTCTCAGAGTTTCCAAAACACAGTGGACTGAGGACCAGTAACATTCCTAAAAGTGTATTCTCAGAAAGGTATGCTGACCAATAAGGACTAATCAATAAGGAAAACTGCATTGAAGGTGGAATATGGAGTGAACTTCTCTAAGATGAAGACTTACATGTACGAGGAAAATCTTATCCAGGTTTCAAGGAAAGCAACATTGTCATTTGCTCAGAATTATAAAAACAGAGAAGCACACATAGCAAATAACTTTAACTCTCTGAGAAAATGACACTTTGCTGGACAGAACGCCAAGAATATAAAAGTGCGTCTAGTTATCTTTTTATAATTGACAAAGCATAAAAACGTATTATCCTGCTACAGATTTATTTCAAAATGCAATTTAACTTTTCTCTTAATTATGATAGATTCGTTTTTCTGGTATTGTGTTTTTTTAGCTGTTTGCAAGAAACACATCAGCCATCTTTAGAAAGGGAGGTTGATTATAAGGTGCATATTTTCTTTGATTGGCATTAAGAAACGATTAAAAATGAGAATGGAGGCAGCTTTAGGGACCAACTATCTCTCCTAATTTCTCTCTCCCTCTCTCTCTCTCTCTGTCTCTCTCTCTCTTCTCTCTCTCTCTCTCTCTCTCTTCTTTCTTCCTTCTCTCATCACCTTTCAAAGATGAAGCCATCTCAAGGTTCTCCAACCAACCCAAAGATGAGATATGGTTGGGTCAGATAATTGCCCCTGGACCAATCAGAAGGTCGCCTGTGTCCAAAGAGCAGCTGTTTGCTCTTAAGGGAAGGTTGGATACTGCATCAGACGTATCAGCTATAAATACAAATATCTAGAAAATAGAAGTATAGAGGAAAACAATTAAAAAGGCCTTGTAATTCTACCACCCAGAGATAACTGCCATAAATACTTAAATACGTTTCATTCAAATTTCAGTATACGCATGTATATACTTACTATTGTTTACCAATTTTGGATACAGTGATATTATCTTCTAGCTTACCTTTTAGTCATATAAATATAAATATATTTATTTTTATATATTTCATGACATACATAAATTCTGTTATTTAATGGCTGCAAAAAATGGCTATCAAATGAATACACCATAGTTTCCTTACTCAATCCCCTTTCATTGAATTTTATGGTATTTCTTGGTTTTTTTTTCTTTTAATTTTTTAAATGTGTCTTTATTTTTGAGAGAGAGAGAGAGAGACAGAGCATGAGCAGGGCAGGGGCAGAGAGAGAGGGAGACACAGAATCCGAAACAGGCTGCAGACTCTGAGTTGTCAGCACAGAGCCTGACTGACGTGGGGCTCGAACTCACAAACCTCAAGATCATGACCTGAGCCCAAGTCAGATGCCTAACAGACTGAGCCACCCAGGAGCCCCTATTTTTCTTTTTAAAACAAAGCTACAGGGGTGCCTGGGTGGCTCAGTTGGTTGAGCGTCCAACTCAGGTCATGATCTTGCAGTTGACGAGTTTGAGCCCCATGTCGGGCTCTGTGCTGACAGCTCAGAGCCTGGAGCCTGCTTCTGATTCTGTGTCTCCCTCTCTCTCTGCCCCTCCCCCACTCATGCTCTGTCTTTCTCTGCCTCAAAAATAAAGATAAACATTAAAAAAATAAATAAAAATAAAACAAAGCTACAGTGAAGAACTCTGTAGCTAAGACTGTGTGTGTATATAGTTTCCTTAGAATACATTTCTAAACTGGAATGACTATGTCAAAGAGAATGAACTTTTTCAATTCAAGTTTTTGCAAATACTGCCATTTTTGCCCAGGTGATTATGTCGCTTTAAGATCTTACATGCTCTGAATGAAGTATCTCTCTCATCATATCCTGGGGACATCAGGTTTTAGGTGTTTCTCTGTATTTTTAATTTTTAGTGTTATAGTTGAGCATATTCATTAATTATACACCTGAAATTTAAGAGAAGATTGCCGCCATCAGTTTGGTCAATCCCTTAGAGATAAATATCTCCCTACAGATTGGCCTTTTTTCCAGATTTCACTAAGAGTGCAGAGAGCTGAGACTCACAGGGTTCTAATTTTCTATGGAAGAAATCTACGCTGGTTCTGATGCGTCAGTGTTTGTGTAGCCCTGGGCATTGGCTGTTTCTGGCCTAGTCAATGATTTGGAGTTTATTAAGTGAATGGATATTCTTTTCCATGGACAATTGTTCTACATAATAATGTGCATTTAAATTACATTTTACTCTAAAAGTGTATAGAAGGTAGTTTTGTCTGGTTGGTTCGTTGGCTGGTTGGCTGGCTGGCTGGCTGGCTGGTGAGAGAAGAAAATCCGTATTTTTTTCTAGAACTTTCTTTTAATGAAACTCGTTAGAGTGCCAACAACTGACTAATGCATAAATAAAGTCCGGACTCTAGGTTGCAAGTCTTCTGGAGACATGAAAAGGCTCTCAGTTAAGAGAGAAGACTGGGTGTTTCCTCTCTTTTCCTTACAATTTTTGTTGTAATTCACTATTTTCCTTGGATCAGATCTCTCAGGAAAGATGTGTCTGTTTAAGTAATTGCTTACTTCTGCACACTCCTCCAGGTTCAAGGGCAGAGCAATTTACTTGCACACTAACACCCTGCTTCCAAATAAGCTCTGTTCCCGTTGGTATGTTCCTTTCTTCTGGTCTTTGCCACAAGGAGTTTTCCACACCAGAACCAGTCTCCAGATTCCTCTCTATCTGATCTCATTTGCTTCTTATTAAACCCAGAGCTCTTTTGAAAATACTTTAATAAGTACTTTTGATCCCTTCATGTTTTTCAAGGATTTCTCAGTTTCTTCCAAACACTCAGCTGACAGATTTCTGGGAGCAGCCAGTTCCAGTTGGAGACACTTTAGGCTGATGATATCAACTGAACACCCAGGGAAAGGGCCTTTGAGGAGACCTCTTGTTAGCATGGGTGGCTGGGAGCCACACGGGTCCTGTTCTTCATTTCTCTGGAAGTGAGTCAGGGAAGACTTTCAGACCTACACTCTTTGCTTCCTGCAAATGACAATGTTCTCTCAGAAACAATGGACTTTAATAAAAGTATAAGCAACGTCAGTGTGCCTATTTTCCTCCAGTCCGCGCTCTCTCAAGAGTGTTTCTTTCTTACTAGAGCGGCCATTCTTGACTTCCCTACAATTTTCTGGTCTCTGAACACCCAGAGACCATAAGATCTTTCCACATCTGCAAAACCACTGTTGGGTTCTCTGTGGCTATGAGTGACGACTCAGACTCATGCTAAACTTTCCTGGGGAGGCGGAAAGGTCCGTCTGAAGTCGCGAAATGTACCAGGGGAGAGAGCTAAACTTCAAGGCTTCTGGACCCAGCTCTGCCTTCAGCTTGCATTGTATCTTTGAGGATGTCATGAAGCATTGTGGGTTCCAGATTCCTCATTTGTAAATTGAAAGAGTTAAAAAAACAACAACAACAGCGAAACTTTTATTGTCTTCCCAAAAGCGAATTGCGATTCTAACCAGGAGGGGATAGCACATTTAATTAAACACAAATCAATAAAAAGTTTAATGTGGCCATACACTTTTGGATTTGGAAAATAAATCCTGGGAAACCTTTGAGTACTTTTTTTTATAGTACACACAATGCAAACTAAGGTTTGGTAACAGTGTCAGGGGTGAAGCATAGGTTTCAAAGGACCGAGCAATTACTGGCTGGCAGAGCTACGCTGCGGTGTTATGGCTGTGACACAGATCTGGAGTCACAGAGAAATGCATCAGCTCCTTGGCTTTGCCAGCAGCTCCATAATCTGGGATAAATTCACGTGGCTCTTTTCTTTTCAGCTCAGACTCTTCATCTAAAAACAAAGACAAAAAACAAGCAAAAATCACATCAAAAAAAAAAAAAAAAACCCAGGATAATAACATTGTTATTACTGTTCCTTTTTACTATTACTGTTCCTTCATACTTGGGAATATTAAAGACAAAGCATATGACGTGCTTTGCTCAGTAGCTGGCACAAAGCAAATCCTTGCTGACTACCATTAATGTTTTTAGTGCCTGCGGATCTAAAAAATTATTATGTAAACTACTTGAACGCTCACCATTTAATTCAATCAGTTTCTTGTTTGTTTTTGTAGGGATACATGTCAATGCCTTTCTCTTCGCAAGTTTGGTTTCAATATATTCAACATAAATATTCAAAGCGGTTCAGTAAATACAATATATACAAAGCTTCAAATGCTTTGTATATGGAACTTTTCTGTTCCATTCATCAAATACTTGACTTAAATATTTCCAACTTATTTTGAAAAGTTCAATTCCAGTTTATAGAAATCTTATATATATATAATATATATAATAATCTTACATATATATGTATATATATATATATATATATTTTTTTTTTTTTACTGCAGGACACTTGGGTTACTTTACAAAGTAGTTCTTCAAAAGCTCATTTTTAAAAGCTGATTTCAAATAGCAAAGAAAGAAAACACATATTGCCATACCACAGTACCTCCTTAAAATTTAAAATCAGCGTTGTCAAAAAATTATGGAATTTAGTTACTCTGTATACTTAAAAACACAGTTTTACAGTTTCACCACTACAGTTTCTTTTTTTTTAACAGACTTTTTAAAAATTTATTTATTTATTTTGAGAGAGAGAGAGAGAGCATGGGAGGGGCAGAGAGAGAGAGGAAGAGAGAGAATCCCATGCAGACTCCAAGCACGATGCAGGGCTTGAACTCGTGAACCGTGAGATCAAGACCTGAGCCAAAACCAAGAGTCGGGCACTTAACCAACTGAGTGACCCAGGCACCCCTGACCACTACAGTTTCTATATCATTTGGTAGAATATCACAGCTTATTTGGATGTAATTATGAGGTATGTTGTGCATCATATCCAATTCTCTGTTTCACGAGCTTCTTAATTTATTAAGAACATTGTGGTTCACCAAAATTTGTGCTGTGTACTCATTGTCAAAACGTAATTTTATCTTCAATGTCAAACACTTTAGCTAACTCTCTGACATTCACAATAATGTCAAATGTTACACTGTCAAAAGAATGAATTTCTACAAGGTTGGCTTTGGTTACATTGAACTGAGGGAAAAAGAAGCATAATTGGGATGAGCTAATTTTTTATTTGTAGAATCTGAAGACACTGGCACAATACTCCACATTTTACTGTGAATTTCTTCTGTTGTTCACGATGCCACACGCTAACAGCTGTTGCTTGAGTATGAATTCAGGAACAAAAAAATCTCAGAATAAAACACGAGTCGGGGTGCCTGGGTGGCTCAGTCGGTTAAATGCCCAACTCTTGATTTCAGCTCAGGTCATGAGCTCGGGGTCGTGAGATCAAGCCCTGTGTTGGGCTCCTCACTGGGCATGGAGCCTGATTGAGATTCTCTCTCCCTCTCCCTCTGCCGCTCCCTTGCTTGTGCTCTCTCTCTCAAAAAAAAAAAAAAAAAAAAAGAGTGAAAGTGACATAGAATAGCCATTGGATCTAAATGAAAAGTTGTATCTCTTGGAGTGATACGAAGGGGACTTTCTGTGGTTGTAAAGAGAGCACAGTCTTTATAAACTATATACTACCTTTTGAAGTAACTGCTGATGCCTCTCCAGCAGACTTGGCCTTCTGGTTTCCACGCAGTCAGCTACACCCCTGAGGCCCCATGGCGGAGGGTAAATGTTAAGTAAGACACATTTTGCACAAGTTCATCATTAACTTTCTTGAGCCATCAAAATTCGCTTCTTATCCTTCAACTACGCACAGGCTTCCTTTTTTAAAAAATGTATTGCTGCTAAAAGTCTTTATTGCAAAATAAAAGAACATTGTCACGCAATAAAATAAACAGTTGTAGATTTTACACTGTACAATAAATGATAAAACAACAGTACCTAAATTGTTCAAACCACTCTTGTCCTGCTTCGCAGACAGGGCTGTTCTGCCTCTATTCCCTTCATTTATTCCACATGTACCTAAACTATAAATTACCATGTTTCTCATGCACAGTCCCCCTGCTGACTGCGACCTGGTGGTTTCATGTATTTTGCAGCCACCCGTCACGGTACAACTGAGTTGTGCACCAGTAGAGTGTTGACCGTTCCCAGAACTATCTGAGACTGGAAGGAGGCAGCAGCACCCAAGGGCCCGTGTCTGAGCAGGCTTCATTTCATCAGCAAGCTGTTTCTGAAAGGGAGGTGCTAAGGATCAGGAGAAGAGACAACTTATCACTGGTCATCTTTCAGCTTTAGCCACAGATGAGAATAAGAGCCCTGTGCACGGCAAGTACATCCTTACCCACGGCTAGATGAGACCGTGGTAGAGCTGGAAGAACAAAGAGGGAGGAAGCCCACCCAACTAATCACAAATTATTCTAAGGCAACTATTCTAGTAAAATCTCATCATACAATGAAAAGTCTGGGACACGTCCTGAACCAGATTGGAAACCAGAGAAATGCTTATAAACTAGTATTGCCCTGGGCTTATGATTATACCATAGAGTCATTTTTCAAAACTATCTGGACCTATACTTCCAGGTTCAATAACAAAGGGTTATGACTTATAGGTAAAGGTCACTGGAAGACGGTTTTTAAATAAATACCAGGAAGAGTTTCTTAAAATGGCACAGGCAGAGGAGCAATCCTCATCACTGGAGGAAATCTAAGTATGGGTGTTAGAAAGAGGACTAGGAATGGGTAAAATGAGCTCCTAAACCCCTTATAAGGCTTTCATAATGCTCAATCAATATGCTGTTACAAGTAGATCTTAAAAGGAAGAATCTTCGCGCCAACAATGCTGGAAATATAGTATTAGCAGAGGTCAAAAGAAAGAAAAAAGTCTCTCCTTCATGGGTTTATAGATTCTTCCAATGACCTTAGATGGGTTCATAAATTTTGGGAGAATCGGATCGTCTTTAGACTAGTCACAGAAAAGAATAGACTGTTGATTGAGAGGGATCTTAAGAAGTCACCAAATCCAGGGTTAACTGCTAGTTGCAATGTTCGGCCCATAATTGATGCACAAGAATCTTTTGGAGAAAAACTTAATATTTTTTGAACATCATCTATACAATGGGGGTGGTATTATCTGCTCAATTCCAGACAGACCAACAGTGTCCAACAGCTTCTAATGGAGAGAAGAGGCGGCCAATTATTTATCTTCTTGTGAGGTAATAGAGAAGGTGTGTAGTTAGTTCAAAGCTGATGAATGTGAAATAAAGGCCATTTTGTGAATTATGTTTCAGCTTTTCTGAGACGGTAGTTTGTCTTCAACCTGTGATACATTCTTTTCGTTAACCTCCGTTTTCTTAAAAGATAAACATCAGTAAATTGTTCTCCCGGTGCATGACTACATTCTTGCTTCTTGGCAGAGAAACTTTTATGTAAATCTCATAGAGCAGCTGGTAAGTGGCCGTTCTTTTTAACACGAATACTGCCCGATCCCTCTTATCTCCCACAGTTCTTTTTGTCCACCGCTCAAGTCCTCGGCAATCAGCAGTAGAATTTCTTTTTCAACTGAAATTATCTGTGAAGCTTCAGCTGGGGAGATATAAGACATTAGTGGTACAAATAAACAAAGCCATCGCTCGCAGGGAAAAACAGGCTTTCAACTGCAGTCATGGTAAATCTGCATTTACTAGCTTTGTAACTTTAGACAAGTTACATAAATTCATTTGGACCTGTTTCTCCTTTTATAACGTGGGATGAAGAATACTTTTGCAGGGCCGTTGAGGATTAAGGGAGATGGGGTAATAGCAAGTGCTTAGCGGGTCCGAAGAGACTCCACAGGGTTGTTTCCCTCCAATTACAAGCGGTTGGAAACGTTGGGGAAATTTTCACCGTGGAGTAGAATTCCATTTCATCTGTGTGTTCACAGTGAGCTCTATGCACCAGGCATTGCTACACACACTGTGAGAAAGAGAGCGGAGTTTTTAAAAATGAATAGAAAGGGGCAGCCGGGTGGCTCAGTCAGTTGATTGTCCAGACTCAGGTCCTGAGCTTGCGGTTCGTGAGTTCAAGCCGCGCATGGGGCTTGCTGCTGTCGGCACAGAGTCCGCTTCAGATCCTCTGCCCCTTTCTCTCTCCGCTTGTGCTTGTGCTCTCTCAAAAATAAATAAGACATTTAAGAAGATGCATAGAAAGTTATACTTGCCCTCCGGAAAACGAATGGTATCATTCTTGGGTGAGGCCAGAAAGTCCTCGGTATGAGGCTAGGGAGCTGAGGCTGTGTACTGGGGAGGGTTAAAATGTCAGTGATGCCATTTCCGGAAGAAAAAAATTATGGTGAAAGAACGACCGGTTAATCCTCAGGGAAAACTCTTACAGGCCAAAGTGACCGGGCGGTAGTTAGAGTCGCTTGCTAGAATTCCAGAAGGTGTGTCCCAGAACAATTTTTAGGCACGCACTACAGAGCCTCAGTCCAGGACTTAGCTAGCAGGTACTGAAAGGGGAGCATCACTTCTGTCCGTCACTGAGCAGGAACAGGACAGCCCCAGTGCGCCCAACGCAGGATTAGTTTCACACTCCTGAATTATCCTGGCTCGGTAGAATTGCTCAGGACATTTGGGGAGCTGCTTCGCGCCCACATTGCCCCATCTGGGAGATAGACTTGTAATTTTACCCAACACGCAGGGGATTGTGACACTGCTTTAAGTTAAGGGTTTGAAGAAAGTGTGCTGTTTTTAGAAGCAAGAGACTATGAAATCACAAAATAATTTGCTTTTATTTTTTTCACGTACAGTTGATTCTCATTATTCATGGATTCTGCATTTACAAATTTGGACACTCACTAAAATTTCTTTGTAACTTCCAAATATGTATCTGTGGTGCTTTTCATAGTCATTTCCAGACATGTGCAGAGCAGCAAAAAATTTGACTAGCCTTATGCCCATAGTCCCAGCTGAGGTCAGGCAAGGCGGTGCTGTGCCATCCCGTTTCAGCTCTTATACCGGAAATAAGTGTCCTTTCCAAGGGCTTTTCAATGACATGTTTTTTAGCACTTTGTACTTTTTTGTTGGTGATTTCATCTATTTGCAATTGGTCCCCGAATGAAGTGCTGAGATGCTGTGTGCTGCTCCTAAGCACAAGAACCCTGTGAGGCACCTTACGGACAAGATACGCACGTTAGAAAAGTTTTGTTCAAGCACCAGTTACCGTGCTTGAACGGTGCTGTTGGCTGTGACCTCAATGTTAATAAATCAACGATATATAGGTGTCTTTAAATAGAAAACACATAAAACCAGGTTACCTATTGATCAGTTGATAAAAATGATGATCAGGGGCTCGGCGGAACCTAACCCTGTATTTCCCCGGGGTCCGTGGATCGCCATTTGCTAATTCAATGTTCCCAGCTACTTGGAGGACATACCTAATGCAAATAATGAGAGTCAGGTGTACTTATTACTGGTTACCCTGATTTTTTTCGTTCGAAAAATCACCTCCGGGGAGGAGGAGAGATTAACCATCATTTAATCCAACTCCTTCCTCTGACATTAGAGAAAATGACAGTGTAGAGATGTGGCTTGACCTTGGTCCCTTAGTAAGAGGACGACAGACACGGACTAAAACCAGGCTTCGGCCCTCCATCCCATCCTTCTACCAACAGACCACTCTAGCTTTCCTGTGTAAGCAGGGGGCAAGTGACTGCTTTGGGAGTGCAGTGTACTAGGGTGGCTTGTGCTGTAGGCCCCATGCCCAGCAGCGTCAGTTCCTCTGGTCATGTTAAGATGGTGGACTGCGTATCTCACGTTTCTGAGCTTGAAGAAACGCGTGCTCTTGCGCCATGTTCGTGAGCAGTGGCGCACTCTACGGTAAAAGACCTCTGTGGTCCGTATCAGGACTCACATCTATAAGAAAGTTTTTCTTTTAAAATCTTCACTCTTATCCTGGGCATGTCTTGTTTATGAGATTAAGTCAATTGACCTGCGGAGCAGCTAACAAATCTTCATGCATTGGTACACTGTCCTTTGTATTTCTAAGGACCAGGAAGAAGCCATTTACTCGAAGCCAGACAGATTTGGTTACCGTTTAAGCCAAACTAGGTGACTAAGAGAAAGATGAGGCCCAGGGAGTGAACTCCCTAGAGAATCCGGAGAAGCATGAAGGTGACTCTGTCATGAATGATGTCGTTGAATTCAGTGAACACTCAAGGACCTATTAAGTACGAAGCATGTTGCCTTGTGCTCCGATCCTCATCTCTTGCGAGTTATGTTGTGGTCTTACCATTACAGTCCCAAATGCATCCTCATTGCCACTCAGTTTGGGCATGATGACATCGTGACAGTAAATACGTATGATCTCGTCAAAATCATAGTCTATTTTGTCCCTAATCTTTCCCTTGGCACCTTCTCTTTTTTTTCCTCATATATTGAAAATATCTTCTCTAGGAACACAAAGAGCCAATCAACCAAATAGTTTCTAAGTATGGAAAGTCAGTGTCTAAGGATGAGAGTCTGGAGGAAGAACAACCCGATCTGTTTCTTGGCATGTGGACACTTCTGTTTCTAGCCCCATGGTACTCATTATGTGATGTCATTCCAACGCAACAAGTAACCCAACTTAGATGCGATGAGAAAGTTTGGGGAAAATGTAAAGCCAAAGTCTGCATTACTTTATCATCAGGTTTTCTCCTCATCAAGTATGATTCATCAAACGGCATTAATTATTAAACGCCACTGGCATCACTTCGTCAACAGATTTCAATCTTCTGAGAAACAAACACGCAAAAGAAAGAGAATTAACAGTGAGTCCTTAACATAAGCCACATATTGAGGCTAGCTCATAATGAGGTTAGCTCATTTAACTCTCATAGGAAACAGTCTAGGTGGGTGTTTTTCTCTTCATCCTAGAGGTAAAAAGAAACAAATAGATGACATTATTCTTCTAGGGTCACTAAGTAATGGAACCAGCATTTATATCCAAGGATATCTTGATCCGAATACCAACCTCTTTTCACTGTATCACATGGCCTCCCCCTTGCTTATCTGTTTTCCATGTAGTGCATGGAGATTCCAGCACTGTTTCTCACTGTGTGATCCACAGACCATGTTTGTCAGAATCACCAAGGATACTTACCAATGACACAAATTTCTAGACTCCATCTCTGAACTATGGATCTTAATTTCAATGGGGGAGGTCCCGGAACCTGCTCGGTTGACAAACCGCTCAAGTGATTTTCATGCACTTTGAAGTTTGAGAGACAATGGTCTACATAATCGTACACATCAAAAGGGGTGGGCTAATAAAGAGTATCACAAACCCTACATCAAAGATGCTGACGTTTATAGCATGTGTTCTCCGTGCTCTGTCCATATCCCTTGGGCCTTACCTATGTCCCTCAAGACAGCCAGTTTCTTGTGTTTGTGTGACTTCCCCTTGGGGCTTCCCCCAAGCCTCAGATGGGGCTCTGTTTGTGCACATAGTAGACAAGAAGTACCATGGAATTAACTACCCCCATTCTACCACCCCTCTGCCACAGCTCTTAGCCGGTGACTGGTCGAAACAGGTGTCTAAATCCTCCAGCCCTCTGACTCCTTGGGTAGATGCTTCTGAGATTTGTGTTATGTGCTGTTTTTCAGATGATACCCCACGAGGGGCACCTGGGTGGCTCAGTCGGTTGAGCGTCCGACTTCGGCTCAGGTCATGATCTCGCGGTCCGTGAGTTCAAACCCCGCGTCGGGCTCTGTGCTGACAGTTCAGAGACCGGAGCCTGCTTCGGATTCTACGTCTCTCTCTTTCTCTGCCCCTCCCCTGCTCATGCTCTCTCTCTCTCTCTCTCTCTCTCTCTCTCTCTCTCAAAAATAAATAAACACTGTGCTCGCTTCGGCAGCACATATACTAAAAATAAATAAACATTAAAACAATTTTTTAAAACGATGATACCCCACGAGATTAAGTTCCAGTCATCCATGGTGGTGTTCTGGCTTAATATGCCCGCCCATTATGTGCATTCTCTTCCTTGCCTTATTCCCGCACTTTTCCATCAGTATCTCCTGCTTGCCCTTATACACTCTTTGCATTTGAATCTTTGTCTCTGGGTCTGCTTCTGGGGGAATGTAAAACCAAATGTTAACGAAAACCCAATGGTGGCATTCACCTCTATGTGTTTGGCTGCCATATTTCTCTCTGCACCACTTTACTAAGAGAGCTATCAACCTCAGAACTAACTTCAACTATCTATGCTGGTACATATTTCAAAAATACAGGCCAAACTGGGTGGAACTTGTTCTCTGGCCTCTTCTCAGCCTATCAAATCCAGATATCCTTCCCAGTGAAGCGAAGAGTATAAGATTATGAACTCAACTGGCTGTGGGTTCAAAATCCATCTCTTCCATGCACTAGTTTTGTGACCTTTGCAAATTTTTAAGGAGCTTCAGGCTTTCGTGCTCTCATCCGTACACGTAAGGACGGAGTCTACCTCGGATAATTGGTGACAGGATTAAAAATGAGAGCATAAACGCAAGGAGCCTGAGACCCATAATATGTTAACAATCGATGTGTGTTTGTCAGGTCCCTTCCTCCCTCACATCTCCATATTTCCTGAAGGTGCAGTGACCACTCTAGTCCCTGGTGATTTAGTGCCCCTTTACTGAACTTGGTGGTTCTTCCTGATCCTGACATTTATGTTTATCTCCATGAAAAGTTAACAGCACCTACCAAGAGCTAATGTTTAGTGTCGGCTCTACGTAGAGCTCATCGTTTCCTTGATTCCTTGATAGTGTCTTAAATTCATTTGTATATTTATGGTATTAAGCCTTACATGCAGAGGGTGCTTGATAAATGTTTTTGTTGGTTTGCTAATGCATCAGTGACAATTAGCAACTTCTGACTTAATGACCCATACTTGACCTATACATGCTATATCAAGATTGGCACCTGCCCTCAGTGGTGCGAAACTTTATCTGGCCCTGGCAGCCGGGAACAAAGATAAACAGGAGAAAGTTCGGGAAGTGAAGCATGCAAGGTTTGATAGGAGGTGCATTTCAGAACTTCCTGCCTGAAGTAAGGGTCATACAAAGACTGGGTCCTGGTTGAAATCTACCCCCAAATGGATATGGTTTTTTGGGGGAGGCAAGAAGTTTCAAGAACATGGAGGTCTCTCTGTGAACACTATCAGTTGGCTCTTCCCTACTCACCACCCCCCCACCGCCATAGAATCTGGCCCATTGAATAATTATTTACTTATTTTCCTGCTTCCGCCTATCATGCCCAGTCCCTGTATTATATTCCTGATGCTTATTATGATATCCCGAAAGGCATTCTTATATGTGTTTTGTAAAAAACCTATGTGACACCTTATTCTTTTTCAGTTAGATTTCTTTCTGCTTCCCCTGACAAATTATTTTTGTGAAATAATTGCCATGACTGGTGTTTAAATGTCAAGTGCTGTTGCTGCGTTTTACAAAGTTAGGTCCGTTTGCAACTCTCCAACTTTGTTTTATACCTGTAATTTCTGGAGACACATCCGAACCGCAGCCTTCTTTTAATAGAGTGAAGCGATCAAGCATTTGAATTATCACCAATAATAGGCATCACCAGGGTCATAGAAGGACGTCTTTGATCCTGTCTCCCTTGTGTCTCCACTTCAAACTCAAGAGACTTTTAAAATATTACCTCTTTTTCCCACTCTTCTCTTCTCCAGGCCTAAAAATGCTTTTATTCTTCGAAGGGCTCCTACCGCCTATCATTCAAGTTCACTGTGGACAAAGGACCACGGCTAGTGATCGCTTGTCCTCGGAAGAAAGAAGCTAATGGTCCACGTCTACTCAGCCACCTGCATTACCCTTGCGCACTTGCGCTAAGAGGTGAAAGCATCCTTAGGTTGTCAGGACAACAGATTTTCCTGGTCCCACCCAGCTTTATGATACCCCCGTCACATAGCCACAGCGTGTGTGGATTCTGAAGTAGGCAGAACGAGGCAGGGGTGAGCGGATGTCTTGAGGGTTCCCCTAAACTGATCATGAGCCACACAGGGGTCACACAGGCTATCATCTCGCTTCAGGATCCAGGGAGATTTGAGGATGAGTTTTGGTGAAAGGGCCCATGCACAGACCTGGCTCCCCGGCATAGCCACGGAGTTGGACTACGCAGCATTGAGCTCTGAAAGAGACGGGCCTGGTTTCAATATCACACTCTGGGCTTACGGTCCAGCAAAGTGCAGTAAGTTGAGGCTCAGGAAAATGAACTACAATCTGGGGAACATATGAAGAATGATCAGGAGTGATTTATAATTCTCTTCTTGGCAATGATAAAAGTGTTGGGTGAAGAGCGGTATGCAGAGAGAATCCATCCTGTCCTATTGTGGTCTGTAATCGTTCTTTCCTTGCGGCGTTTGGATACCAAACCCAGGTGTCAATTCTAATGATGGCCTCCATGTTCATGTACAGAAGTTCCAGACCTTCCCTGGGTCCCTTAATTCTGCGAGTTGTCAAGGCCCAAGTGTTTTGCCTAGATAAAGCTTGCATTACTTTTCCACCATATAATTGTAAAGACTGTTTTACTCCCGTCCAGCTGGAGGTAAGATATTATTCGGCCACACTGTCTTGGAAACATTCCCCAATAAGCTGACTAATGATGCATTCCTAATAAATGAAACTCCCCAGAAAATGAGGTACACAGTCCCTAAATATTAAACTCCACTTCTATGGTCACTAGAAGAAAGAATTCTATATGAAAACTTCCTTTTAACTCAACTGCTGGGAAGAATCCAGGTTTTTGAATTGACGGAGGAAGTAATTTATAAAAACCAGGTCTTCTGGGGCGCCTGGGTGGTTCAGTCGATTAAGCGCCTGACTTTGACTCAGGTCATGATCTCGCGGGTAATGAGTTCGTGCCCCTCGTCAGACTCTGTGCTTCGGATTCTGTGTCTCCCTCTCTCTGCCCCTCACCTGCTCACACTCTCTCTCCCTCAAAAATAAATAAACATTAAAAAAAATGTTTTTTAAACCAATTAAGTCTTCCTTTCCTTGTAAAACCCAGCTTTAAGAAGAGCAAAGGATTTTACAAGTCAAAACTAAACTATCAACTCTCTTCAAAAAGATGAAATCCTATAAAGGTTAGTATCTGAAATATATAAAGAACTTATAAAACTCAACACCCAAGAAACAAATGGGCAGATGACATGAATAGACATTTTTCCAATGACATACAGATGGCCAACAGACACATGAGAAGATGTTCAATATCACTGATCACCACAGAAATGCAAATCAGAACTACAATGAGGTATCACCTCGCCCCTGTCAGAATGGCTAAAGTCAACAACAGGTGTTGGTGAGGCTGTGGGGAAAGAGAAACACTGTTGCACTGTTTTGTGGGAATGCAAACTAGTGCAGCAACTCTGGAAAACAGTACAGAGGTTGCTCAAAAAGTGAAAAATAGAACCACCCCACAATCTAGCAATTACACTACTAGGTATTTACCCAAAGAATACAAAAATACTAATTCGAAGGGATACATGCAGCCCAATGTTTATAGCAGCTCTATCAACGATAGCCAAAGTAGGGAAAGAGCTCAAATGTCCATCAATGGATGAATGGATAAAGAAGATGTGGTATATATACACAATGGAGTATTACTCGGCAATCAAAAGGAATGAAATCTTGCCATTTGCAACACCATAGATGGACCTAGAGAGAATTATGCTAAGTGAAATAAGTCAGGCAGAGAAAGACAAATACCATAGATTTTTTTGTGGAATTTAGGGAACAAAACCAACAGCAAAGAGACAAAGAGAGACAGGCGAGCCGCTCTTAACTATAGAGAACAATCCGATGGTTACCATAGGGGAGGTCAGTGGGCAGATTAAGGCATGTATGTGTGGTAATGAGCACCGGGTGATGTATGGAAGTGTTGAATTGCTGTATTGTACACCTGAAAATCATATCACTCGGTATGTTAACAGTCCTGGAATGTACATAAAACTTAAAAACAAATAAAAAGAATCAGAAAAAAATAAATAAGTAAATTTCCGGCTCTTGGGAAAAGTAGAATTAGTGTCCATTTCTCATAAGCTTTCTGGTCATTTAACACATTAGAGAAAAATGTACGTTTCTTTTGTAATTTGGTGCATTTTCTCAAGTAGTTTGGTGCAATGATTAGATCCAAAAGGAAGGAGAAGGGACATGATTCCCTTAAGACAGCTTCTGTTTCTTCATCGACATGTCTGCTCACAACTTGCAGAGGCCAGGCTGGATGAAAGTTATCGATGTCTTAGACACCAATCCCTGGTGTCCTGAATGAGTTCCCTCCCAGAAACATTTGCGCTTCCTCGCGGGGCTGCTGCTTGCCATGCCTTCAAAGAATCACACCCCAACCATCACAGAACGGTTTCCGGCATCATTTTGATCACCATTTTGAAGACTACAAGCATGGTTTCAATCACTTCGTACAAGAGCCTTGTGAGAAAACGTTCTGGATGAATTATATTCCAATATAAAGAGATTACGGTATGAAGGGGGATTAAAGGGAGACTGTCCACCATCAATTTCAGATGACTCATTTGGAGAATTAAATAAGATAAGCTTGGGAAAATGTCTGGCAGATAGTATATTCTCAACAAATGTTGGTTTCCTTACCTTTTCTCCGAGCTTTGGAGTTTGACCCAAAAAACGCCAAGGACGTCGTTCAACATTGTTCAGCGTCATCAAGGATGATGTTCAACGTGGTTACTTAAACCAAGTTTCATGTGAGAACGATAGTATTTGAATGGGACGAAATATTGAATAGCTTCTTTTTGTCTGATCATAAAAGTAATACTATGTTCTGTGTGTAACATTTGGAAAATTAGGAAAGTGTAAAAGGGCACAGAAATGTCAGCAGAGACACGACAGTTGCAGGTTGTTGTATAGGCTTTTTGTTGCTCTTTTTTATCTCGTCTTTTCTTTCTACAAAACTGAGGTCACAATATTCTCTACTCTGGCTTCTGTACTTATGAATACATCGTAAGTATTTTCAGGGCGCTAAACATTCTTATTGTTAACAATTGCATAGTCTACCGTTTTGTGACTCTATTATTCATTTAACTAATCTCTAATTTTTAAACGTGTAGGTTCTTCCTGGCTTTTCCTCAATGATAAATAAGAATCTGATAAAAACTATTATTCATGAATCATGACTGATTAGTTCAAATAAATTCCCAGAAGTTTTGAAGTTAAAGAGTATGAGCTCAAGAGTCTTGACATATGGTAGGTAAATCTATATGTACCCGTGCGAATATGTGTTTACGATTAAGAGTGTATATGGGGGTGCCTGGGTGGCTCAGTTGGTTGAACGACCAACTCTTGCTACTGGCTCAGGTTGTGATCTCATGGTCGTGAGAATGAGCCCTGCGTCAGGCTCCACGAGTGTGGAGCTTGCTTGGGATTCTCTCTCTCTCTCTGCCCCTCCCCCATTCTCTTGCTCTCATAATAAATCCCTTTTCTAAAAAAGAGTGTATACGTGTTTGTTTGTGATCCCCCAAATTGTACCAATTCGTATTCCTATCCGCAGTTTGGGCAAAAGTTCATTTTCGGGCAGAAGAGCATCTCAGAGCCAGATAAACAATAACCAGAGACAGTTTAATGCAGAGAATGAAAAGAAAAGTGGTAAAGCAAACCAATTTTCTTGTCCTGCCACATATTCGAATGCTGAAGGGGAGACCGCTGACGGAAGGGAGCCAGAGAGATATCTTCTACACGTATCAGATTTGGGGCGAATTCTTGAGAGGAAGAAAGGAGCAATGTGTTGAAGGGCTTGGGCCTTCAGAAAGCGGGTAAAATGTAACGGCACAAGAGAGGATATGTGATTCCATGCATGCCATCACGTAGCTCCTTCCCTTCCTTTTTACCCACAGAAAATGTCAGGATTTGGACTGCTTACAACTCTGGGTATACGCGAATGATGTTCCCCACATGGCCAGAGGGAAACGGCTCAGACATGCGCATTCCTGAGGCAAGCTGAGGGGTGCAGGCTTGGGGGATTCCTGTAAGGTTGAATCGAGGTGGCCACGGTGGCCGTGCTGCACGAGGCTAGATTGGAATTGTTGTCCGGGTGTAGCGTGTGTATGAGTAGTTTTGAGCAGGAAAATTGGTTTCCGCACCCAAAGGCTATCTTTCTATGTGGGTTTGTCACATCGTCTTTCTTCCAATCCTGCTTCTCAGGTTCCTGAAAGGGTATGTGTTTGTTGTCTTTCCAAGTATTTTTTTTTTTAATTTTTTTTTCAACTTTTTTTTTTTAATTTATTTTTGGGACAGAGAGAGACAGAGCATGAACGGGGGAGGGGCGGAGAGAGAGGGAGACACAGAATCGGAAACAGGCTCCAGGCTCCGAGCCGTCAGCCCAGAGCCCGACGCGGGGCTCGAACTCACGGACCGCGAGATCGTGACCTGGCTGAAGTCGGACGCTTAACCGACTGCGCCACCCAGGTGCCCCTTTTCAAGTATTTTTTTTTAAAAATGTAAACAAAGAATAAAAATCTTTCATAAGCTTATCACCCCGAGATAGGGTATCATCGTTTCTTTTATGGTGTATTTACTTCCAACCATTTTTTTTCTTTTTATACCCTGTGTTTCTTCCACACAATGAAAGCCAATTGTATATACAGTTTTATGTCTTACTTTTTCACTTACATACAATATTGTACAACATGACGATATTTGTATGCCATATAACATTCTTTAGAAACTTGCTATTTAATAGATGTCTAAAATTTCATTATATCAATATGTGCTAAACTACTTAAAATTCTCCCATTGTTCACTGTTTAATGTGCTTCTGTTATGTTAAGTAATAGGAGCAACACAGTGAGGAGCATCTTCTGTAAGAAGCATTTCTGATCATTTCCCTAATGTATGTTTTTCTAGAAACATATCCATCCTTTCTGAGAAAAGGAAACTTGATGACTAAGACTGGAGCCCCGAAGCTTATTTTTCTTTTATTTAATTTACTTTCTGTCCATGTGTTATAGGGCCACCATTTCTTTATGAGCTCTCTTTTTGTTTGTTTTAAAATAATGGCATGGGGGTGGGGTGTTGCTGGGTGGCTCAGTCAGTTGAGCCTTGAGTTGACTCTTGATGTCAGCTCAGGTCATGATCCCAGGGTCATGGGATGAAGCCCCTTATCAGGTTCCACAATGGGCATGGAGATTGTTTGGGATTCTCTCTCTCTCCCTCTCTCTCTGCCTTTCTCCCCTGCTTGTGCTCTTTCTCTCTCTAAAACAAAGTTTAAAAAAAATTTTTTTTAAGAATGAGCATGATGTCGATGACCTCTCAGCTTCCAGAAGACTCTTCCAGCTCAGCTCTCTCATCCTAACTAGTCATTATGTCAACCCCCCCCCACCCCCCACTCATTCTCCATACATAAAACTTTCCCCATGGACTGGGCTCCTTTCAGGGCAGACATCTCTCTGATCCCCAAGTTTCCCCAACTACCCCCGATGCAGCCTGCTCGGATGCTGGGGCAGCTTCCTGGAGCACAGGCTCTTCTCTCTCAGATCTCGGATTTGGTCCCCGCTTGGTTCGCCTGCTTGTAATGGAAAACCATAGGCGTGGTTCCCCAGAACCCTCATGGCCGCCCTGCTTTCTAATCCCGCCCAGCAGGAGACTTCACACCGGCAACACATTTACATCGAAGTCGAAAAGTAAAGTAAAACACCCCGAACCATATCCAGAGAGTCAGTGATAGGAAAAACCATGGAATTGGTTGAAATTTATGAATTATTACTCTTGCAAATGCAATCAAAGGGAAGTATGGCTACCGTGTCCTCGAAGCCAAGGCGAAGCGTGTGTGCCCTCCTGAACAGAGTTTGAAGTTCAGCGTGGAGAGGTGGAGGGCTCTTTTTCAGTTGCGTGTCTTTATGAAAGCAGTTTTACCTTCTCGGGGGTCTTTCTGCCAAACAGAAAGCAGAAATTAGTACGCGCACTCTCTCACTATCACAATGTCATCTGCACAAACATAAAAACTCAGACCCAGTGTTGGGTATTCCTCCGAGGGAAAGCAGTTAACAGATGGCCTTTATTCCTAAAAACCAGCGCCCAGAGAAGTCTGGTGTTGCGCTTGGTGCTATTGCCTAAGTACATGACAATGATTTATTATTGGTGTAGAAACGTCTTGATGACATGAGGCATGTCTAAAAGTACCCTCTCCCTTAAGATTCATCCAGCTCATGTACATCAAACGCTCCCTGCTGTTCAGCTAACTGGCTTTACTTCTACGTTCTTCAGTTTCTCCTTTGGCTTTAGCTCCCCTGCCAGGGCGACACAATGTAACATCTCATTATAATCGAAGTCGCGAGCGTCACTTCTCCATTCCAATAGAGGTAGAAATCTTAGTCCCCAAGCTGAAGCGTGTGCCATTATAATAACTGGCATTTTAGTAAGCCAGGCACTTTACGGACACTAATAACATAGAATCCTCACCCTCACCCCTTGGAAAGAGGCAGGGTTCGGTTTCTAGTTTTACCGATGAAGAAATTGACGCCTAGAGGGATAAGAAATGTGCTAGAGCTATAGAACTGTGGGCTTTGAGCTTTTTGGCAAATTGCAATTTCTTGCGTCCTAGAAGAAGCCATTTGAGTGTCTAGTGACACAACCCGATTCCCCTAAAAATTTAAAATTTAGTAACTTTTAATGAAGACCGGATTCGATTCTAGGTTGTTATAATCTTCCTTTTCTGTTGCGGGGGGGGGGGGGGGGCGGGGGGGAATTAAACTAGCTCAGGCTTTGTTGGGCTTGACAGCTTTTGTTTTGGCTTGTAAAAGGCTGCACATTTGGTATGGAAATTACCCAGGGAGTATGACTCTTAACCCGGACATGCGCATTACGCTGGAGTCAGGGTTTGGAACTGCAACCTCTCTTTTCATGTTTCAGAACTGGTCTCTCTCTTTCTGCGGATTTTTTTTTTTCTTCATTCACTAGAAACGTGTTCTTTTACATTCCTCAGACTTGAAAACCAACTCTGCCAGGTGAATTTAATTTATTGCTCGGCTGACTACATCATGATTATGTCTTTCCTCCCCTTTGTTTTAAAGGGGTAGCATTTCTACTGAAACGTTGGTGTGACAAGTCTTCAAGAAAAACCATCTTTTGTCTACCGGTGCCTTCAGAAATGTTCCTTTTTTTTTTTTTTTTTTAATGTTTTACATTTGTTTTTTAGAAAGAGAGAGACAGAGTATGAGCAGGGCAGGAGCAGAGAGACAGAGAGAATCCAAAGCAGGCTCCGGGCTCTGAGATGTCAGCACCGAGCCCGACATGGGGCTCGAATCCAGGAACCATGAGTTCATGACCTGAGACGAAGTCGGATGCTTAACCGACCGAGCCACCCAGGCGCCCCCAGAAATGCTCTTAAAAAAAAAAGGGAGCTAGTTGGTATGAAAAGAAATCCAAAATATCTCTCTACGTGATTCATGTGACTCAACATCTTTTTTCTTTGGTAAAATGTTGAGGCCAAAGAAGATTTATATCCCAATGAAAAACTATTAGAGTGTTTTTTGAAGTTTGTAGCTATTTGCATGTCTTATAGATTCCATGAACCTAGCTCATCTGAGTAGAGCTTTGGGACGATATTAACGGGCAGGTACCCAGGGTGTGTAGGAGTGTATGTTGTTGATGAGTCCGCTGGAGACAGCTCATTCTCAGGAAATGCCCAAAGCCCAGTGAGTTCCCTGCCTAAATAGATGACTAACCCCACCTACAAAGAAATAGACTGAAGCAGCACTCGGGGCAAAGACAAGCCAAATGAGCCACTGAGATTCAAAACCCTATGCCAAAGAGGAAGACCAGAGTCTTCTGAACCTAGAATTATTAGCACTACTGGTATTTTTTTCCTTTCCATTACTTTTTAAAAATGCACACTTCCGTAAACTGGTTTCATCATCCACCCATCTGTTTATTACACTTGTAGACATTTGGTGCCCCCGCCAGAGTGGTCCTCGAACCTCAGTGTCCACGGAACTCACCTGAGCAGCTTGTTGAGACACAAATCCTGGGCCACTGCCAGAGATCAGGATCCATTCAGTTTGGGGAAGTGCTCCGGCACCTTCCCTTTGACAAGATTTCAGGGCCTTCTAGAGCAGGTGCCTTGTTGGATGCGCTTTAAGAAGCAATGTTGTAACATACAAGGTATAGGATGAGGCCACAAACACGTACAAAGATGAAAAAAGGCCTGTTTGACTCCTCAGGAAACTTCAAACTACAGAGAAACATAGATTTGAATATTAATGATAAATGATAATAGTAATAGCTATTATGTGCCAGAAATTATTTTAGACTGTATATGTATACAGGTTCAGTATATAATTTTATATTTTATTTATTAAATTATTTATTTATTTATTTATTATAATAAATAAATAAAATAAAATAAATACTTAAAAAAATAAATATATGGCAACTATAAAACGAGAGTAACAATGTCCTCAAGAATTCACTGAACCTGTATACAAATACAGTCTAAAATAATTCAAGATTTGTATTTTTATATAAAATAAGTATTTTATTTATATTATTTTATTTATTTATTTATTATAATAAATAAATAATTATTAAATTTTATTTATTTTATTTGAAGTATTTTTTTAAGTATTTATTTTTAAAGTATTTATTTATTTATTGAGAAAGAGAGACAGAGAGACAAAGAATGCATGAGCAGGGGAAGGGTTGGGAGAGAGGGAGAGAGAATCTCAATCAGGACCCGTGATATCAGTGCACAGCCCCACACAGGGCTCCATCTCATGAACCATGAGATCATGACCTGAGCCAAAATCACGTGTTGGACCTTTTAACCGACTGAGCTACCCAGGCACCCCTAAATTTCATCTTCCTTACCCAGTGAGGTATAAAGTATCATTCTACTTGACCTTCCATTTCCTTATATATAAAGACAGCAGGTAGTAAAATGCCTTGTCCCACAGGGGTCTTAAGAAGATTGAATAAAACAGGTAATGCAACATATGAAACATGGTACCCAGCAGCAAGCACGCAGTAAATGTTAGCTGCCATTATTTTCACTCCCACCACTTATAGTTGAGGAATCTAAGGCTCAAGGAGTTTAGAGAACTGGGTCAGGGTGACCCATGAGCAAAGTCTGGCGTTCAAATCCTTATCTGTCTGGATCCCCCTGGCCGGTTCTGCCACCATACAGCCTTGGGAGGAAGAGAGCCCCCTTGTAGGGTGATGATGTGGGAAGGCTTCACGGACAAGATGGCACTGGAGTAGGACCTTGCAGGAAGGGTAGAGATTCAAGGGCAGAGTTGATGGGAGGACACTCCAACTTTGGCCCGAGTTATTTCACCTCCCTGAAATTACACCTATAACTTAACAAAAGCCCGATCTCTCAAGACAGCAGCCTTCAGAACTTCTGCCAAAACAAATTTCAGGCAGGTTGAAGAAAAATGTCCCTGGATTCCTTCAAGACACTCCCGTGAAATGTTCAGAGAGAGCTTGTATATTTAGAGTAGAACTGAAGACTGAAGCACAAGATTGCTGTGGCAGATGGGACACGGGGTCCCACAGAGGCGGGTGCAGACACCCTCACGAGCTCTGAGTGTTACCATGAGCCGGCACAGGCCAGAGCCCAGTGGACCTGCTCCACAGAGCGGAGCGGGGGGAACATCTGTTGCTACAAGCCCTTCTGGAGGAAATTCAGAGGCTGAAAATACAGCTCCTGTGCCCTTGGAGTTACACCCACAGAGTTTAAATGCCTTGTCAATGAATTGTCCCTTCATCGCCAACCCCTCACGGAAGAAAGTCAGGGCCCAGCAGCCTAAGTGGAGACGCTGGTAAAATTGAGTGTAACCAACCGAGCTTCTGACTCTTGATTTCGGCTCAGGTCATGATCTCGTGGTTTGGGGGTTCGAGCCCCTCGTCAGTGGGGCTCTTGGGGCTGACAGTGGGAGCCTGCTTGGGATTCTCTCTCTCCCTCTCTATGCTCCTCCCCCACCCACGCTGTCCCTGTTTCTCTATTTCTCTCAAAATAAATAAATAAACTTTTTAAAAAAAATCAAGGGGACAAATGAGTGGGAAGGGTTTCTCCAAAGTCCCAGAGCTGGAGGCAGGGGCAGGGCTGGAGCCTGCTGCCAGGCTCCCAGGCCAGTGTTCCTTCCCCACCACAACTGTCTGCCCCGGGGCTTTTCCACAGAAGGGTGGCTGGCAGAGAGCGCCTCAACCGTCCTGAGCCCAGGGGAACCTGGAAGGAAAGGGGCTTTGGAAAGTTCCCTTTTCTGTCTCCTTGGAAGTCCTGTTGCATTCCATCCCTCCATGGGAAAGTTCCTTTGTTTTTTCATCCATCTGATAATTCCTTCACTTAATCAGTTCATTCATTTATGTAGTCATTTAACCAATGTTTCTGAAGCTCCTATCATGTGCCAGGCACTGCTCTGGTTTCTGTGAAGACAGACATGAAGAAAAAAGCTGACGCTTTAGGCAGTGGGAAAGGACAGTCTATAAACAAGATAAATTTTGTTGAAGATACGGCACATAGGAAAGAAGCATCAAGGAGAAAAGAAAGAGGAAGAGTGACGGGAAGTTGACGGAAGGGTAATTGCTATCTGTGATTCCGAGTAGGGTAGCTGGTGAAGGCCTCGCCGGGAAGATGACATCGGGGGAGAGGCCACACGGCTACCTGAGCACACAGCATGCCAGGCGAAGACAGCAGCGGAGCAAGACCTGAGGTAGCGTGTGCCTGGGCCGCTGGGGGAACAAAGGGGCAGAGTGACAGAGGGATTGTGGCTTTTCTCCTTGTCTCATGGGGGGTGTCATCAGGAAGTTTTGAGCGGAAGAGCCCCTTGACGTGCCTTAAGGGATTTTTTGTTTAATGGAAGGTTTATTTTTTTCATGTTTTATTTATTTTTGAGAGAGGGAGAGAGAGCAGGGGAGGGACAGAGAGAGAAGGAGACAGAGGATCCAGAGAAGGCTCTGCGCTGACAGCACAGAGCCCGATACGGGGCTCAAACTCATGAACCACGAGATCACGACCTAAGCTGAAGTTGGACGCTTAATGGATTGAGCCACCCACGTGTCCCCAGAATGTTTAAGCAACTTGCATGGGGATTGAGAAAGAAGGATCAAAACTCCCCATTAGTTTTGTTGTTGTTGTTGTTGTTGTTGTTGTTGTTGTTACTGATGTGCCTTAAGCTTTAACAGGGTCACTTTGGCCATCGTGTAGATGGAGGCTGAAAGGGACGGGGCGACAGCCTGAAGCCACTCAGGAGGCTGCGGGGATTACCCAGAGCTAGCGAATCGACTATAGTTTCCGGGTGTTTGTGGTTATTTTTGAGATCCCCTAAATGCTAATGATTGATCTGTAACCTCTGTTTCCTACACTCTATAGATTTTTCTTCCTCAGCATCGCACACATGAAACACAGCCCAGTACACATCCCACGGCACCATGTCCCTGCTAATTGTGTACAATGACAGCCCTGACACAAACAGCCACAGGTGAAACTGAGCTGACAGAATGACACCTACTTCATACGGGTTCTCTCAACACCCACTCCAGCCCCCTTTTCATGTGTCTTCCTGTACTTCAGAGGCTGGGGAAAATGGGAAATAGAGCGATATTTTCCAGATCCCCTTAGAGGTCCGGTTTCCAAGGTGATCTGAGTTCCAGCAAGGAGAAAACCAATGCAAGACTTGGAGACGGAAATGAGCCAGGGTGGCAGGCGGAGAAAGATGGCATCTTCTGCGGAGCATGGTGGGGGGAGGGGGGCGTGGGTTCTCGGGGGGAGCTCTATTGTGCTGTCACAGGGGTCAAGTGCTGAGCAGTAAGGCAATGGCAGAGAGGCATGCCCCCCAAATATCATTTCTCCTGGAAGGACTGTCCTTGGCTAGTACCCCCAAGTTTGCTTCCTTGGCTCTCTTAGAAATTCCGTAGGCTTCCAATACCCTGTAATAAATCCTTTCTGGTTGAACGAGTCCAGGCAGCCATCCCATCTGAGTTTTAGGCTCTGGGAAGGAGAGGACACCAAAAGCGATGTAGCCAGTGTTCTGCCCCAATTCCAAGGCTCCCCAGAAACCCCACGTGGAAAATTTCACTTACATCTCGTTAGTGATAAGAAATTGGTCACATGGCCACACTTCGTTTCAAAGAAGGCTTGGAGATGTCGAGGGTTAGCTGGACACGTTTCCATCTCAGTAATAAAGAATTTCGGTTAGTAAAGATGCAGAAAAATACTGGGTAGTGGACAGTTGGCTTACAGCCACTGCCAAAAGAGGATGAATTCTTTTAGAGTTCTTGGTACGTATCATCAGATGGCTTTTCAGAAATGTTCATGCTCTCATTATCATGGAAGAGGAAAACTGTACCTCGGGAAAAATTGTACACATCCAAATGTTTGATCGCAGCCATAAAACTGTCTCTTTGTACCAATAAAATTTTCCAACAACTATTCCAGTGTCTAAAATATGCCAGGCTCTGTTCTAGAAACTGGGAAGAAACGAGGGACAAACCATTGAAAGATCCTGGCTCTCAAGAGAATCTGGCTGAACAGTGTCAGCAGAGGGATTGCGTTTTCTTTTATACAGACTTCTTAGGCTGGGTCAGTTCAATACTGATGACCGGCGACAAAAGTTGTGCTCTGGGTTTTGGAATGGTTGATCTAAAGCATTTGTTTTGACGTCCATTGTTTGAATATGGAGTCCACAGTCTGCTGAAGGCACTGAGAGATAGTAACGAGAAAGTTCCATTGCCGTGTGTGTTCGCTTGTAGGATACTTACCTTACTGTTCCCCGAGGTGCACATAGGTTTAGGTATGAGGAAGCGAAGGGGCACAGAGAAAAGATCTCGTCTAAGAAAGCGATCCAGTTCGTGAGGTACAAGAAGTTAACAGTGGGGGGGGGGGGGTAATGTGGAAGAAGGGGCAGCACGGCTGGAAGCAAGAAGATACAAGAGCACAGGGGAGGCAATTAGGGGGGCCCCAGTAGGCTCAAGCGAGAGGGGTCACAGTGGCAGCAGGTGAGTCACGTGGGGAGGGGGTCGGATCATGACACGGATGAGAGAGTTACAAGTTTATCCGGTTGGTAATGGAAATGATCAAAGACCTCGGAGCAGGGACACAATGTTATGAGAGCAAAGAAAAGGATGGAGGCAGAGCTGTTAGCACAGCGTCTGGCGCTAGTGAGCACACATTAAAATGTGATGACAACGGGGCGCCCCGGTGGCTCAGTCGGTTAAGCGTCCAACTTCGGCTCAGGTCATGATCTCCCAGTTCGTGGGTTCTAGCCCCACCCCCATCGGGCCCTGTGCTGACAGCTCGGAGCCTGGAGCCTTTTTCCGGATTCTGTGTCTCCCTCTCTCTCTGCCCCTCCCCTGCTCATGCTCTGTCTCTCTCTCTCTCTCAAAAATAAATAAGCATTAAAAAAAAAAAAAACTAAAAATACTTAATTAAAATGTTATGATGATAATTCTTTTCTCTAAATTTGATTTTTGTGGTGTTCTTTTCTTTAAGATTTTACTTTTGAAAAAATGTTTGATTTATTTTTGAGAGAGAGAGACAGAGTGTGAGCGGGGTGGAGGGGGGCAGAGAGGGAGGGAGACCCAGAATCCGAAGCAGGTTCCAGGCTCTGAGCTGTCAGCACAGAGCCCGACGCGGGGCTCGAACTCACGGACCGCGAGACCGTGACCTGAGCTGAAGTCAGCCGCTTAACCGGTGGAGCCACCCGGGTGCCCAAGGATTTTACTTTTAAGCAACCTCTACGCCCAACATGGGGCTTGAACTTCACAACGCTGAGATCAAGAGTGGCACACTCTACCAACTGAGCCAGCCGGGGGCCCTGCTGATAATTATTCGTATTCCTTGCTTACAAGCGTCGCCGTGGCAGCAGTGTGGAGGATGGATGGGAGGGGACAAGATTAGTAAAGAGGATTTGGCTAGTCGACAACGGCTGTGAAAAGAAGAAGCTGGAGAACTGAGACAACTAGGAGGAGAACACCAGGGCTTCCGCGGAAAGGAGGCAGCAAGGAGAATCCGGGATCCTAAGGTGGGTGCCTGGGTGTGTGGTGGGACCACTCACTGGCAGAGGAGATAGGCGCAGGGGACGCACGTGCAGGGACCGGGGAGGTACCTCGAAGGCATCCAGAGAATCTCGTCTTACGTCCCAATCTTCTGTTCCAACGTAAAACACCAGTGTCACGCCATTTCAAGGGACCTGCGGGACTCAGCGTCTGTTGGAACAGTGTGAGGAACAAGATCTCCTGCCACCTTTCTTTTCTTGCGGACTGGGCATTATTTCCCGCTGGCTTTGAAACCAGTACCAGAGGTACCGTCTAGCGAAGGTACTGGAAGAAGCACGACATTTGCTTGGGATCCTCTCAGGGCCGGATGCGCACCAAAATCCAGCGTCTGATTTATTTTCCTCCCGCTCGGGTCAGAAGTGGCAGGTGGGAGAGCGGAAGGGCAGTGGATCTTACTAGTCTCGTTGGCGGGGAGCGAGCTAGGCCTTAAGGAGCTCCGTGGGTCCGCGTGGACCATGTGAAATAAGAAAGGTGCCACGTGCTTGAGCACAGCTTGCCTGTGTGACTAACTCACAGAGAAGTGGCCTCTTGGAGGGATAACATCTTGGTAATACAACTCCCTTGCGCCAACGCAGGATTTATATAAACGTATATACATAAGCTAGCTCTTGTCGTAAAAGCAGGGGGGCTTTAGAAATTAAATACACACCATTAAATTCTGTTTTACTTGCAGCCCATTGATTTTTAGGCCCGGCGTAATTGCTTTCAGGCCTTAGCCTTGCTGAGTTGGTTTGTGTGTTTGGCCCTACGGCACGCCCCGTTTGTGGAGACTCAACTCTGGGTCCAGGGAGAGCCGTGCCCCCCTTCCTCTGGCACCCCAGAGGCTCAGAAGCGAAGCCCACCCCAAAGAGAAGGCAGTTACTATTTTGGAACCCCTGTGAGCCTGTCCCTCGTTCATCCGGGGCCACCTGATTGTGTTAAACCTGCGCCGATTCGCCGTCCCTGCCGCCAGACTCCGGTAACAGCTTTTAGCCTCCCTGAGCGATAGCAGTGTGCTACGGAGCATAGCGAGTCAGATCTGGATGGAAATCTCATTTCCGCTCCTTGGGAGCTCCAGGTTAACTTGATCTCCCGGAGCCTTCGGTTTCCTCACACGCAAAACGAGGCTAATAGTAGGATTTATCTCATGGCGTTACTGTAAGATGAAAGAAAGTGACACAACACAGGAAAAGGTCACTGCGCACTGCCCGGTGTTCCACAAGCCCCTGGAAAACCAGTCCATGAGAGATGCCGCTGGTGAGACAGACGGATAGAGCAAAAGAGAGTGTCGGTTTGGCCAGGGCATCCAGGCCAGGCCAGGCTATACGAGTTCCCAGTAATAAATTACAGAGTCTTAACTAAAAACTGTTCATCGGAGCCAATATTCCAAACAAAGCAATGACTTTGGCCATCCAGTCTTTCTGTGAGGGTAGAAACAAGACATAACTATTTTTACAGCGGTTCCCACCAGTTGTTTTTTAAATATATAAAATCTGATGTGTTCATGAGGCAAATCAGTTCATTCTGGGCTCTTGTCTCCAGTGGTGATAATTAAAGCTTTGCAAGAAACCACTGACCACTGCCTCTATCTTTCCAGAACGCTTCCTGTTCATGCGGTAAATCCTCCTCGTTCCCCGAAGACTATACCTGTAAAAACTTTAGGACTTAACACAGGAGATTCGGTTACCTTTTTTATTATTCACTTATCTTACGTTCCCATGTTATTATACTAGAAGAATTTTAACCACCCAAACACCATCTAAAACCATGTAAATGTAATTTGCAAGAAAACTCCTGACAAGTCCCTTTGGGCCTGTTTGATACAAGCTTAGTCACAGAATATATTTTAAGTGAGTCTATTTTTCTGGCTAAAGTTTCACATTTGCTCCGTGTTTATATAAGAATGTGTTTGCTCTCTCCAGGGGACAGGACTTCATCCTCCATGTTTCCTCTGGGGTGTAGGGCTATAATGGACCAGTGGTTTTGATGACTTCCCGAAGTTCTCGCTCCTGGAACGCATGATCTGGAAAGACTAACACAGGGGCAAAAGCCAGGAGAAGAATGTCTTGAGAGCACTGGCCTTTTCAATGCTAGGCCTCCAAGGAGTTGGGAGCAGCAGAGCCAAGAGAGCTCAGCAGACCTGGGAAGAATAGAGTTTGGCCGACCTGGGAGCGTCCTCTGAACGCTCAACCAACTGAGCCATCCAGGCGCCCCTGATGGGCAAACGACGCTCTTAAGACGGACAGAGCGTGTCGCACACAGGCGAGACTGCTGTCTTCCTCATTTCCAGCTCATCTCTTCCCCCGCCCCTGGATCAGCCCTTTGACAATGCGGCTGTGATAGCGTCAGGGCTCTGCATAGAATCCGTCAGGCTTGTAAGGAAGGCACCAGCCTGGCCCAAGAGCCCTTAACATTGAAGCTTCCCAGCCAATCCACCACGGCCGCCACCCTGCATCCAACCACATTGAACTTGTCCTTCCCCAAGTTCACCAAGAGTCGCTCCCTCCCGTGTTTTTGCACTGGCTGCCTCTTTGGCCTGGTGAAATCCCACCCATTTGTCAAAGCCCAGCTTATATCCTGTCCCCTCAAGGAAGGCTTCCGAATGCCTCAAGCTGACATCGTCACTTTCCGCCCCGTGTTCTCGGATACTGTGTAACAGGTCTCCGTGGTAGCACCCTGCGCACTCATTTGTGATTACTTTTTCCCCTCTGACGCGGGGATACCTTCAAAGGGTAGGAAACACGTTTTACATATTTTATGTACTCCGATGTTTCAAAAATCACGAGTGAATTAAAGGATGAATGGACGAACCATTCCAGCACAAGCGTCCCACGATACATCTAAGAGAAGATGAGATATTAAGGAGGTATCCAGCCTTTTCCTCCACATTGTCTGGACTCTTCTGCTGACGGACTTGTTTTGCAGAGGGCTTCCTGGGAGCGGATAATCACAGATCCCCAGGGAAAGACCCTCTGTTCCCAGAAATGCAGGTGCCCTAGAAACAGACCTTTTAGCTGCTGACTTTTCTCATAAGGAAAACGTGCCAAGGAGAGGACGACATCACAAAATATCGCCAAGGAGAGTGGAGGGGAAATGTGTGGACATTCCTTTGCAGAAAAATCACAGCTCTGTGGGCCGGGAAATTCTTCCCCTTAAGAGTCAGATGCTCTGGAATGTGCAAGGGGAAACAGTCTTAGTAGGGTCTTGACTCAGCAAGGCCTGGAATTGATGTTCGGGGCTGTTCTGCAAGGTCCTAGGGCATTTAGATACGCAGTGGTCTGAGCCCAAGTGCACCCGCCAGCGTGCATCAGTACAAGCCTTAAATCAGAACCACCCGTTACACCCCCTTCCCCTCTCCCTGGCTTGGAGTCCTCCCTCCCAACCTCCCCCCTTCACTGCCGGCTCATTAAGGCCTTTCCCAGTGCAGAGACACTGCATTTGGGGGACTGGTGGAGTGTTTGATATTTTCCACTCTGCGTGTCAAGGGCATTTACAGTCGGCGTCAGAATGTTATGTCGGTCTGAGGAGGCACTTTGAAGTGTTGGTGGTGGAGGCCACATGTGCAGGCAAGATGTGCCTCCTCCCTCCTCCCCACCCCTGAGGTTGCTGCTCAACTCTTTCCCAGCATCATGTGACAATGAACAACACCGCTTAACCCTTTACTTCTGGGGGTAGCTGGTTATGATTACTATCCTTGTTAGTATGTGGAAAGGCCCTTCACCCTTCTGCGTCCCGACTTTGGAGAGGGTCTGGAGGCCTCGCTCCTCGACCTCCGGTCACCCCACATTGGACTTTTGGTTGCTGTGCCCGCTACCACTCCGCCCGGACTTCTGCGTAGCACTGCACCTCCAAAGACTGCATGCAAAGCAAAGGCACACGTCTTAATACCGCCCGGGTGGTAAACGCAGTGGGTACCGCCCGGGTGGTCGATGCTTGACTCTCTCATGGCAACCCGGAGCCGACTCAGAGATGCTCGGCCACTTCCAACAGCAGGGAGCCCCCAGATGCAGCCACGGGGCTTTCCCCTGACTGAATGATCATTCACAGTTGGCCCTTCAAAAGTCGCCTGGCCCATTCCGTGAAAGCCTGGGGCCCTGAAACTCTGAATCAACAAACAAACACGAGACTTGGGGAGGAAATATTATGAGCTGACCTAAGCGTCTTACTCAGCTGCATGGTTTGCTCATGGGACGGAGCAAGGCTGAGATCGATGACCTCCAAAGCCCCTTTCAACTCTGAGGTATGGCAAAGCTCAGCCCTCAGCGAGCCTGGAAAGGTCTTGGATTTGGCAGGACGGGCTGGGTGGAGACAGAGGGCTCCTCTCACAGATAATGGACGTCAGTGTCTCTTGGGATCAGTCTGTATTCACAAAGCTCTTGGCAATCCAGCAGGGGCAAAGGGGTTTTTAATGAACATAAGTCAATTTTAGGCCCTCAAAGACTGAGACCTTTTGGCCAAGGTGACTTGGGCTCTACTCCATCACCCCAAGGGTCTCTGGAGATATTTGGTATATATGGAATGATCTCCTACGATAATGGCTGTGTTTCTTTATTTTAATTTATGGATCTGAAGGAAGGAAGGGCTGTGCCTTAGCATTAGACTCTTAAAACATTCGTAACAGTTATAATGAGCAAGGAGGCAATCATATGCTAGGTAAAACATCTTTTTTAAGGCTCATAATAGCCTTGTGAGGTCAGTACCATTATCTGTACCTGAAACTCAGAGAAGTTACAAAGGTGCCCAAGGTCATATGACAAAAGGGAAGATAGGGGACACAGACCCCAAACTTCTTGAGTCTACTTAATATCTCTGTTACCAACCCCAGTAGCACAATTCTGCCCATTTAAGGTCGGAGTCAGTGACCTTTTCATCTCCCAGGACAACTCCTGGGATGCTGCCTGCCCTTAACCCACATTTTCCCCAGCTCCACATCAGAAGTGTTTCAGACATACCTACTGAATGAAGGCTTAAGTGAATGGCACTTAACAAGCCTGGGAAAGGCACTGAAGCCTAAGGCAACAGCTCTCAGTTTCTGTGAAGAAAGCCTGCCCTGGGACATCCCCAACACAAACAGGACACTTTCCCAAAGCAGCCAGGGGATTCAAATCCTTTGGAGCCAGGAATCCATGTTTCCCTGTCCAGAAGTCCCTCCCAGATAGCATAAACTCACAGGCTTCCTAAACCTCTTTCTTCCTATGCCACGGGCTCTAAGCTTTACTGGCCTGCCAACAATTAGGCACAAAGAGAGTGGGCTGAAGAAAACACTGACTCACAGAGTTTGTTAAAATAACTTTGCCTTTTTGTATTTGCTACGCATGGGGTCAAGGTCTCTCCTAATAAGGCATTTGCTCTCCTCTGAAGAGCCTGACTGAAGCGGGAAGAATGAAGTGACCAAAAAGAGAGAGCTGATCGCGCTTTGTTGCAAAGATGTCTTATCTTGTAAGTTGTTCCCAGGAGGTTGCTAGCGTGGGAGTAGGGCAGGGGTACGCCATGCTGTTCTTACACTGATTGGAATGAGAAACCTTTCCGGTCACTGTGTCCTGAAAATAAAATGTTTGATGTGGAATAGTGTCAAAGACATGTGACCCCTAAAAAGCCTACTTGGCTGAATGCTTGAACCCTGTTTTCAATCAAGAATCGCTACCTCGAGTCCCCTCTGTGCCTCTGACAGTGGACACCCCAACCCCTCCATCTCTTACCAGAGGCTTCTCCCTTTGTACGCTCTTTTCTCTTTAACAGAACTTACTGATTTTGCCTCCAATGTACCAGAAAGAAGGAGATATATTTTTCGTTTGCTGAATGGATTAGTCCAAGTATTTTTATTTCAGAGCTGAGTTGGCAGCTGATTCTCACAGGAGAGGCGATTGGCAGTTAAATCAATTTTAAATTAGGCATTTGTCATGATTCAGCCTACTCATAAAACTAAAAAAAAAAAAAAAAAAAAAAAAAAGAACGAAACCAACAAAACTTAAAGGTCAAAACTAACAGGACTAAGATCTGCTTGCTTCTGAAATTAATCGAGATGGTTGGTGGTCCTTTGCCTGCTAGCCTGAATTACTACCAAGATATTTAATGTTGTTTCTGTTCTTTTATTTATTGTCCCTCATTTTCCTCTACACTTTCCTACTTATGTCTTTTCTTTCTTCCTTTCTTCATATTTTCCCCTGCTCACTGACTCATATCTTTTACTCTTTACATCCCCTGACTTTTTCTCACTCAACGTTGTACGCTTCGGATTTGAAGCAGGGTCGGAAGCAGGAGGGAGACAATGCACTTTTTAAAAGAGAGTGTTGATGTCAAATCTTCTTCTTTGTTCGCTTTCAGCTCAGCTCCCTGGCGTCATCCACCTGAGCACCCAGCTTCCCTTTGCTCTCTATTTCCCTCTTCCCCTTCATTGCTTTCCTCCTTGTCCCCATTTTCCTATCTCTCCAATTTCCCTCCTTCTTCTCCAGAGGGAGCCAAAATAGCTATTGAGTACTGAATAAGTGCTAAATATAATATTGGGCCCTTGAAAGTAGGTCATGTAATCATAAGTGGAATCCTAAATGGTAAATGACTCTCTTACCATTGGACAAGGGAGAAATCAAATGTCTTGCCCGAGCTAGGGAATAGGTAGGACCAGGATTCCACTCCACAGTGCCCCCGTTCCATGCTGTCCTTACAGGTTCTCTGTTCTCCACACTCCCATTGACAGCAGGCCTGAAGGTCTCAGCACCCTGGGGGGCCTGGCTTTTCAGTTTAAGGTCTGAATCGCTGGGACTTGAGACCTTGATACTAGGGCTCAAGCTTCCTCTGAGTACGGTTTGGGCAAGGGTGTGCTAAGGGGAATGGAAGGGGTGTAAAACGGTGCAGCCACTTTGGAGAATTGTGTTCAGTTCCTCAAAATATTAATTACCATTTGACCCAGCAATTTCATCCCTAGGTATATACCCTAGAAAAATGAAAATGTACGTACATACAGAAGCTCGAACATGATCGTCTATAGCAGTGTGACTGGTGATAGCTAAAGAGTGGAAATACCGTAAGTGTCCATCACCCAATGAATGAATGGATAAACAAAATGTGGCATATCCATACAATGGAATATTATTCAGCAATAAAAGCAAAGGAAGTGTTGACACATGGTACAATGTTGATGAACCTTAAAAACATTGTGCTAAGTGAAGGAAGCCAATCAGCAAAGACCACATAGAGTTTGATATGTGTACCAAACACATATGACATAGATATGACATAGATATGTCATAGAGTCACACATAGAGTATGACATAGATAATGCTCAGAATAGAGACGGCAGATTAGTGGTTGCCTGGGGCTGGGGTGGGGAGTGTTGCAAATGAGAAACTTGTTGGATTTTCTTTCGTATCTCTGTAGATAAATTGTCCCCCCGCTCTGTTAGAATTCTTTTATTTTTTGATGGTCTGAAGTTTGACGACAGCGTGCCTAGGGGTGAATTTATTTCTGATTTCTCTTAGGCAGCATTCGGTGTTCACTTCAAGTCTGGGGACTCCTCTGTTTTTATCGAAGCTAAAGAGTTCTCAACAAGTATCACTTTAAATACAGTTTCTCCAGATTTTCTCTACTATCTACTTTCGGAAGTCTTCTTAAGGAAGCATCTAAATCTATCCTTTATTTATCCTAACTTCTTTTTCAAATTTTGTCTCCTGACATCCTTGTGCCACATTCAGAGGATCTCCTGAGTACTGTCTTCCGTTTTACTAGTTTTCTTTTATGCCTTCATGTCAGAGACCCACTCATGGTTCTGGAATTTGTTCTATTATAGTCTCAATTCCAAAAATTCACTTTTCTTCTTTTTTCTATCCATCTACCCTGAGTCCTATCTGTTGGTCTTTATTTCATGATAAATTGTTCTGTCTTACAAGATTATGACTTCTTTTTTTTTGTATCTGAGAATCTTAAATACGTTATTTCAAAGTCATCTGTAGATTGCTCTATCCATTTAGTTGAGCATGAAGTCATCACATGAATACTGAATACGCTGACTGTTGAATATTAGGGTTTTTTTCCACATGCTTTAGAATTTTAAGCTGATCTTAGCTGGAAGTCAGTCTCTTGTTTCTCACGGTGAGCCTAACCCTTATCCTTTGATGTGTGTGGGACACTTGTTCACAGGAGTCACATTTGGGGGGAGCTGCTTCTAGTCCCAGAGTCTGGCAGGCCCTTGCCTTCTTTCTTTTATTTTTATTAATTTTTTTTTTTTGGTACCGTGTGTTTATTTTTAAGAGAGAGCACGAGCAGGGGAGGGGCAGAGAGAGAGGGAGACACAGAATCCGAAGCAGGCTCCAGGCTCTGAGCTGTCAGCACAGAGCCCGATGTGGGATTTGAACTCACAAACCATGAGATTGTGACCTGACGCTTAACCAACTGAACCACCCAGGTGTCCCAGTCCTCGCTTTCCTCCCCTAATTGTGGTTTGGCTTCTTATTACCTCTCAGCAAATCTATTTAACATTTGTTAAATATATTTATGTATATGTAATTTATATAATATACAGGTAATATTAATATATAATATATTGCATACATATATATGTTGTATAAATACATAATATATAAATAAAATAAATATATAATATATAAATAAGTACAATATACAAATATGTGAAATACATAATATATAAATATATTTTGACATTGTTATATTGTTTTAAGAAGAGCTGTGCCTTTTAAATGTATACATACACAAATCTATTGTCGCTAAATCTTTGGGGTAGAGGAGAAGCTTACAGTGTGACTTTAAATCTCCACCTTGATTGGAAATGCATTTATTTATTTTTTCTTTTTTTTAGTTTCTAGTTATGAGACACTTAAGAAATACATTGAAGGTTCAGAAAACACATTCACCTATACACCATTGGTAATATAAAACGTGTTAATATTTTGCGGTATTTGCCTCAGATAATTCTTTTATTTTTAAAAATGTAAACCATTCCAGATGATGTCGAAATCCCTTCATCTTTCCCTCTTCTTCTTCTTCCAAAGTAACAATCGTTTCACACATGACACTTACCATTCCTGTATGTGTGAGATACATGTATGTAACAGATGTTCTTACACATAAATAGATACGTCCCCGTCCCCGTGTGTTTCACAGAGATATCCCAGTGTGTTCCCGTGTTTATAATTTTGTCTGAATTAATTCTTCTACATAAGTGCAAAACTCTATCTTATTGGGACTCGAGTTTTTAGATTCGGTGGCACATGTGAGTTTCATCGCTCAGATTTCCCTAATGTAGGACTGTTAGGTTGTTTTCACTATGTTGATTTACAAATTGAGCTGAGACATCCATCCCTGAGCATGTCTCCTTGCACATACATGTGTGAGCTTCTCAAAGATGGACTTCAAGAAGTAGGCCTTCCTGAGTATTGACATGTTTAACTTAAATGTTGCAATTATTCCACAGTCATTGAACTCTGGTAGAGTCCCACAGCTGTGTGCAGGGGTTTCAAGTTCTCCACATATTTGCCATCGCTTGGTGTTATCAGATATTACATTTTGTCATTCTAGTGGGCGTTAAACATTATCTGCTTCTTTGTAGTTTGGAATTTTTCTCATTCCCACTCATGTTGGGCATTTTTTCATCTGTTTAACGGCCATCTGAGTTTCTTTCTCCGGTGAACTGTTCGTTCATACTCGTCACTCATTTTTCTTTTTTTATCTTTCCTGGGGCACCTGGGTGGCTCAGTCGGTTGAGGGTCCGACTCTTGATTTTGGCTCAAATCACGATCCCAGGATCATGGGATCGAGCCCCGGGTCAGGCTCCACGCTCAGTGTGGAGCATGCTTAAGATTTTCCCTCTCTCTTCCTCTGCCCCTGTCCCCAATTCACATACTCTCTCTCTTTCTAAAAAATAAAAATTAAAAAAAAGGAGCATCCTCCCTTTTTTATCTACATTCACTGTTTATATATACTGCATACAAATCCTTCATCACGGTTATAATCAATAGTGCTACTTACTGATAAATAGTTCTGCTCCTTTCTGGGCACGCGGAAAATTGAATTTTCTGGCCTCCTTGGAATTGGGTGGAACCATCCAACTAGTTCTGCTAAATGAATTCCAAATAGAAGTCGTATGGGTCACTTCTAGGTTAGAGCATTTAACTGCCAGTATAAACTTCCAGAAATTTCTTTCTCTCTCTCTCTCTCTCTCTGGCATGGTTCTTGGCAACGGTCAAGATGAGGGTGCTCCTGCGGCCTGGGTGTCTGTGTAACTACAGTGAGTAGCATTCCTTGCTGACTGATAGTGTACAGGCAAGATGACCGAGAGATAAACCTTTATTGTTTTAAGCCACTGGAATTTTGAAGCTATTGTTATATCATCACCTAGCCTATCCTGAATACGGAATTCATTATATACGTTGCCAATAACTTCTCTCCAACTGTATCACATTTGATCTTTTCATTTTAATGTAAAGTCTATCCATCTTTTCCTTTATGATTTTTCCCTTTTAAAATCTTGTTTTGTAAGTGTTTTTTCTCGTCAAAGTCATAGTTTCATCTGAAAAGTTTTAAAGATTTCATGTTTTGGGGTGTCTGGGTGGCTTAGTTGGTTGAACGTCCAACTTTTTTTTTTAAATATTTTTCAATGTTTCTTTCTTTATTTTTTTTTTTATTTTTTTTTCAACGTTTTTTATTTATTTTTGGGACAGAGAGAGACAGAGCATGAACGGGGGAGGGGCAGAGAGAGAGGGAGACACAGAATCGGAAACAGGCTCCAGGCTCTGAGCCATCAGCCCAGAGCCCGACGCGGGGCTCGAACTCACGGACCGTGAGATCGTGACCTGGCTGAAGTCGGACGCTTAACCGACTGCGCCACCCAGGCGCCCCAATGTTTCTTTATTTTTGAAAGAAACAGAGACAGAGCGCAAGTGGTGGAGAGGCAGAGAGACAGAAGGAGACACAGAATCTGAAACAGGCTCCAGGCTCTGAGCTGTCAGCGCGGAGCCCGACACGGGTTTCAAATTTGAGAACAGCGAGATCATAACCTAGGCCGAGGTCAGATGCTTAACCAACTGAGCCACCCAGGTGCCCCTGCACATCCGACTCTTGATTTCAGCTCAGGTCATGATCCCAGGGTGGTGGGGATCGAACCCCACATTGGGCTCTATGCTGAGCATGGAACCTGCTTGAGATTCTCTCTTTCTCCCTCTGCCCCTCTTCCCTGCTCATGCTCTTTCTCTCTCAAAATAAAATAAAATAAAATAAAATAAAATAAAATAATTTTTTAAATATACGTATTTATTTATTTTGAGAGAGAGAGAGCATGTGCAAGCAGGGCAAAGGGGCAGAGGGAGAGAGAGAGAGAGAGAGAGAGAGAGAGAGAATCTTAAACAGGCTCCCTGCTCAGAGCAGAGCCTGATACAGGGCTTGAATGCAGTGGGATCATGACCTGATCCAAAATCAAGAGTCAGAGGCTCAACAAACTGAGCCACCCAGGCACCCCCAAATTAAGTTAAATTTTAAAAATTAAAAAAAAATCACGTTTTGGAATCTATTTTTGTGTATGATATAAGGTATATGTATTTTATATACAAGTATATAAGGTATATATAGAGAGAGAGATACTATTTTAGTTTTAATTTTATACAGAGGGGACCAATTTTATAACTTCCATTGACGGAATAGTTTAACTTTTCCCCCACTGCTTTGGACAGCCGCCTCTGACCCATGTCAAGTCTCCGTAAGTGCTTGGACACATCTCTGAGTTACTCCTCTCCCCCTTTGTCAGTTCTGTGCCATGACCGCAATGTCTTAGACATTTTTTTAGTGATAGTCTCTGAATGATAAATCCTCTGTTTCTTACGGAAGACGTTTTATTTTGCTTTTAGTTGTGAATAATTTAGCTACTTTATAGACTTTTAGTTAGGCACTTTAAAAATCTTGCTGCATTTTCTTTCAACCTCTAGAGTTGCTATGGAATAGACTTTTCTCACCTCTGTCGCTGTTGCTTTGTAGGTGATCTGCCTTTGCTCTCTGCTTGCCTCAAAGATTTGGTCTTTGTCTTTGATGCTCTGCACATTCATTACAACGTGTGCAGGTATGATTTATTTTTATTTCTCTGTTGAAAGTTGTGAAACTCAGATGTGAGGATTATTTACGTTCATTTATTCTAGAAAATTTTGAAATACTCTGTCTTTATGTTTACTTTCCACCATTCTCTTGGTCCTCCAGCACTGCAATCAAATAAATGCTAGACCTTCTCATTCTATCTTTATGTCTATCCATTTCTTTTACATATATATTTGTGTGTGTGTGTGTCATTAATCATCGATCTGTGCTACATTTTGGAAAAATTATTTCTCATGTTCCTAATTTCTCTTCAGATACTCCTTGTCTACTGTTTAAACTGCCCACCAAGTTTTGAACTTTTAAAAATTTTTTCGTGACTTTTTCCAAATGTCAGCTTCTTTCATGTTTTATTCATTTATTTGAGTTTTACTCATTTTTGCATGCTTTTAGCATAGTCATTTTATAAGTCATATTATTATCCACTTACCTTAAATTTTCAGGGATTCCAAGCTTGCTGTTTGTCATAGTTGCTAACTTTTGCTCATGTCAGACTGTTTCTTTGTTTTGTAGTTTTTTCTTACATTTTTTTTAATGTTTATTTATTTTTGACAGAGAGAGAGAGACAGAGCATGAGCAGGTGAGGGGCAGAGAGAGAGGGAGACACAGAATCCAAAGCAGACTCCAGGCTCCGAGCTGTCAGCACAGAGCCTGACTCAGGGCTCGAACCCACAGACCGCGAGATCATGACCTGAGCCAAAGTCAGACGCTCAACCGACCGAGCCACCCAGGCACCCCAACTGTTTTATAGTCTTTAGTAGGAATGCATCCTTACATGGGATAGGTTTTCTTTTCTATGAGAACCCTTTGTACCCGTGGATGAAATTCCAGAGAACTTTTATGTTTGCATCTGCCAAGTGACCAGGGAACGTCACCACCCATAGACCAATTTTACTATTATTTTCTAGGACTAGGGTTTTCTAGATCGAGTAGGTCATACAAGTTCAAATCTCAACCACCTGCCAGAGAAAGTAACGTATTTACAAATTATCAGGAGAGACTCTATTCTCTGGTAAGCTTCCTTACCATGTCTGTACATCTATGATAACTTTTTTTTCATTATATCCCTTAATTAAAGATGCAAGCCTTTTTAGATTCTAGATCTGTTCAGATGGTCTTTGTTTTAACTCCCATTTTATGTGGTTCCAAGGCATCAGCATCCATCTCTGTAAGGCCAATAGAAATCATGTCCTGGGGCGCCTGGGCTGGCTCAGTCGGTTAAGTGTCTGACTCCTGATTTCAGCTCATGTCACGATCTCATGGTTCCTGAGATTAAGCCCCATGTCGGGCTCCATGTTGATAGTGCAGAGCCTGCTTGGGATTCTCTCTCTCTGCCCCTCCCGTGCTTGCGTGCTCTCTCTCAAATAAATACACTTAAAAGTATGTCCCTAGTATAATTAGAGACACACTCTATACACACACATTCCACTGTTTCTCCGCCCCCCCACCCCCCAATGATCTTCAGTCTTCCCTCTGATTCTGACACCTGTGGATTGTCCATTCTCAGCTATGACTTCAAAAGAACATTTGAAATATGCTATATTTTATCAAGCCTTTCTATATTTTTTATTAGGTACATTTACAGATTATATTGTCCATCAATTTACTAGAACTGTAAATTATTTAATATTTTAAATCTATATATCTTAAGAAAAGAAAAGAAAAAAAAGAAAAGAAAAGAAATTCCATTTTGTGTTTTTTATAAAACAAAGCAAAAGAATCAAACTTCCCTGGACTACTTGCATCTGACCATATTTATTTTTCATAAAAGTCAACCAGACATCGCTAAGCTACTTAATTTCCTACTGCGAAAAGAATTTCCAAAGCTCTGATTTTACCAGTATGAAGATACTTTCTAGAAGATCAAATAGTCACCGAAACTCAAGCTATGTTGATACCCCAAGGCTGCCTAGATTGGATTTTAAGACCTCCCACTTAGAAGTTATATAATCTTGGACAAGTAACTTAGTATATAGGAAAAAAAATCAGATCTACCCCGAAAGGCTGTTGAAAGAGATAAATGAAACAAGAAAGCAATGCACTTAGTTCAGTGCCTGGTTACAGAAAGCACTGAGTAAAAGTAAGTGATACTACCACTACTATGAATAAGAATAAGAATAAGAATAAGAATAAGAATAAGAATAAATAAGAATAAAAGAATAAGAATAATAAGAATAATATAGAAGCAGTATTTGGTCAGCAAATTCCAGATGATCCTGAAGAACCAATTAATATCTCTTGCGAAAACAGTTCTTTCATGGCACCAAGTTTTCTACACATTTTTATAGAAATCCTGGCGGCCCTAGTAAGGAATAAGATTAAAGTACTTGCTTTAGCATCCTTTCTAAAGCTAAGCTAAAACCCTAAATCATTACACATGTGACCCTAGAATTTTCTTTTTATTGTTCAAATTAATTAACATAAGGGGTGAACATTGAGAATGGCACCTAGTACTCCGTGAGCACATGTCAGTTTCCTTCCTTTTATTACAACATGTGTTGGCACAAATGTCGATTTGTTGCCCAATTGGCCTGTATTTTCAATTAGGTATAAAGGAGGAAGTTAGTAAATACATTTGAGCTACTCAAAACTAATCACTATTTGATGATTTGATCATAAGGAAGGCCTTTCATGAAGGAATTAGGCCAGTCCTCCGGAGAGTGGTCACCACATTTTCTTGGCCATGCTATATACAGCACACTTGGGAATTGTTCACATGAAAGCCTTGGCGAGTAGCTTTGTCTAGTGGTCTGGAGCTGATTCTGACAGTGGAAAGATTATAAACCAGTATTGTGCACGCCAGGCTACTCAGCATAACTCAGCAAATGGACCCACTATCCCAGAAGGCGAGATCAAAAATTTTGGCCAATAATCCATATTTATTTTTACATTTTATCTCATGGAGGAAATTGATTTCAGTAGATTTCATCTGAAACTACTCGGTAAAGTTCCCACTTTTATGTCACATATTATAATACAACTAGAATATCTCTCTGCCAGTTTTTTGCAGTAGTGAGTTCTAGATGTCTTTGTGAAGGGAAGAATGATAACTCAAATGAGTATCATGTCCAAAATGAAATCGCATCATTTTTGAAAAAAAGAATTCAACTAAAAGAATGCTGTGTACAATATGTGACTCAGATCCACCATAAATTTTGGACCTCCTTCCTGCATAGAGTCTGGAAAAATCTATTATCTGAAAATTTTAAGTATTTTTCTGCCTCCTGGAAAAGGGCTTGACTTAAAGTTTGAGGCAATGTAACGCTTTGACCTGGGATAACTTTTCCCAAAAAAAAAAAAAAAAAAAAAAAGATTTACTTAAGCAAATGAAGAGAAAATACCTTTCCTGGAATGGACATGTTTGAATCAAAATGATTTTAAGGAGTTAAACTGATTTTCACATTGAAAAAGATTGAAATTAATGGAGACCGCAAAGTATTTCTGGAAATTGTTTTCTTTAGAGGAACATTTCTTTCCTGGATGTGTATTTAGATTACATTGCCTAGGCTTTAGGCTCATGACTGTGTGTTTATGCTGTTGAATTGTCCTTCCTACATTGCTGGCCAAGAGTGATCAAGCCTAAAGCAAATTAATAAGAAATTGATTTATGCTTTATTACCAGTAAGCTGTTTTGCTTTCTGGAGGAATTTAGCATGAGCAGCTACTCCAACCATGTCAACTAATGCAGAATAAGATTCAATATATATCATCCTGTAGTATAGTCTTTACACCATTCATTCCACCCTCCTTTATCTTAACACCTTCCTTGACTTTAGTTCTTTTTAGTTAAGATAACATCGTTTCTCTAACCCCAGCAGAGATAGAAACTTACTGTGGAAAGTCTCAAAGAAGGGGGATTCAAAGACCCAGAATCCTTTTGTTTTATGGCTCTGTTATCTTTCACATGTGGTTCCCAAGTTTCCATGTTCATCTCCATCAAGCTGTGCAAGGAAAAAAATCATGGAGGTGGAAGCATGGGAAATTTTGATTGCCAGACACTGAAATAGTATACATTACTTCCGCTCAGAATCCACTGGTTAAAAGCCAGTCGTAAGACCCAGATTTAGTAGAGGCTGGAAAATGTACTCCAACTGCCCGCCCAGGAAGAAAAGTGAGCGGGCTTGGCAAACAGCTGGCCAGTGTTAAATCACACTATCTTCGCTTCTTTATCGACCAATTTTGTCAACTGGAAGTTTACAGTTGTTCGTGGGAGGTTACGGTTCTCATTTCTAGCTTATTGCAAGCTGACGGAGGTAGGGGACTTTCACACTGTAGAAGTCAGAGGAGTTAATTTGCCTGCGGATGTTCCTTATAGCTACACTTGTGTCCTAGCCTTTACGGTCACCTACCGTAGATCAGGAGCCAAGAGCAAAAATCAGAGAGAGAAATGGAAGCATGATCCTTACCACGTTAGCAGAGAAGTAAAGAAAGAAGACAGAAGGGGTTCCCCAAGCCCAGCCTGATCTGACGGTAGATCTCCAACATTTGGGGTGTGATAGAGACAGTCAAAAATAGGGCCAGTTGAATCATTACAAACCAACCTCAATTATCTCCAGATAGACTGAGCTGATCACTTGTACTACTTTTAAATGAATCAGAACTTTAATGTGGATCTCTGTATATAACTACTCTCAGATCATTTTTTTTTCCCTGCAGAAGTCAGTTTTCATAATAATATGGAGCTGGATCAGTGTGGCTTCCATCAACAGAACTGAGTTTGCTGGGGCTGGGTCATGTAAATTTCAGAGCACAGATAGGCTTTTATGGCATCACAGTGTTGAAGATTCAGAAGGCCATTCCAGTTGAGATCTGATCAGCTGCACCTCCCTTTGGTGCTGCCTGACATTTGCTCCTCAGCTGTACCTTCTGATGACTCTTTGCAAAAGAAAGATGCATTCTGCCCTCCTTTTCCTGCAAAGGAGACCCCTGGAATTTTTACACACATTAACAATGCGTAGGAATTTTTACACACATTAACAATGCATAGAGACAGATATTAAATATTTTCAATGACAGAGAGGCTCATTTATATATTTGGGCAAAAGCTTAATTCTTACCTTCTTAAATTTAACAAAACACTTTTGACAGGCTTTGTGGAAAGATGGAGAAGGAATAAGTATCCTAGGTAACTTTAGTGATGTTGGGGGAGGAGATAAGAAATACACACATCTATTGATCAAAGCGTTCAAAGTTTCAGTTATGCAAGATAAATACATTCTGAAGGTCTAATGTACAGTGCGGGGACTGTAGTTAATATTGTATTGTGTGCTTGAAATTTGCTAAGAGGTGATCTTAAGTGCTCTTGTTATTAAAAACAATCACAACTCTGTAAGGTGATGGCTATGTTAATTACCTTGATCATGTAATCATTTTACAGTGTATATACATATCAAAACATCACATTGGACACCTCCAATATATACAGTTTTTATGTGGCAATTATACCTCAATAAAGTAGGGGAAAAAAGAAATATATACATCTAACTAAAATATATGGCACAACAGTAGTGCCAAAACCGAAACATAGACGAGATGTAATGGAAGTACGGAAGATGAAAGGGTTAATTCTCATCAGGTGGTATCTAGGGGGGATCAGAGAAGAAATGGTATGTGAATTGGGTCTTGAAGAAAGATTGACTTACGAAAGGTAGAGATGAGGCAAGAAAGCTTATGTGAACCAAGGTATAGAAATAAGCAAGGCCATATGTTTGGGGAGATGAGAGTAATCTGATTTCGCGGAAGCAGTTCAGTCGCTATTCAATAACTATTTTTTGGGGTGCCTATTATGTATCAGATACTACAATGGGCACTTGAGATACGGCAGCAAACAAAATAGATTAAATCAAATCAAAACAAAACCACTGGGATCCCTTCGTGGGATGGAGAGGAGCATAGAGAGTGTAAGAGAAAGCTAGGACAGGAGTACAAAGGTTGCAGCCAGTACAGAAAAGGCCTAGAATTCTTTGTTAATAAGCCAAAGGGGCTGAATTCAGAATATAGATTGGTAACTCCTTGCATGCATACACAAGAGAACCAAAAGCCTGGGGTGAATCTCACTCCAGAGAGAGAGGAGACCCCAGGAGAAGATTTTGAGGAACGCCAACATTACATGACAGGGAGAAGGGGAAGAGCGAGCTGGTGGAGTAGATTGAAAAGGAGTGGTGAGAACATAAGATTCCTGAAGGAAGGGACAACACCGGCCTTTTCACCACCGGATCTCCAGTGTCCAGCACGGTGCTCTCGACATATCAGGTGCACATTATTCCCTCAAATAAACGCATCATTGAAAGAAACCAGGAGACAGCATTATAGATCTCAGTGGAAGAACTTTGAAGAAGTGAGCAAATCTTCCCCAATGTAACCGTGCTGGTTATTCCTTTTGCTTCCTCCACCCCCAAATCCATTATCCACTTTTCTCTGCCCTGCTCTCTACCCCCTAGAAAACTGACCTCTACAAAACTGCATTACCTGGGCTTTCTTGCCCTCTGTTTGGGCGAGGTGTGGGTTAACCGACGGGAGACACATACAGGACGTCAAAAGGTGAGAGAAGAGGAAAGTAAGGAATTTCTTCTCTTCTCCCTCCCTTCTGACCAATGGCTTCGGCAGAGGCTGATTTTCCTCTACTGAGGCCCCAGTTCCTAGCAGATTGCTACAGCATTTGCCTGTTTCGGATAACACTCCTCTTGCTTATGGCTCTAGGTCTTGCCTTCCTGCTCTGCCTAGTCCCTGGCTGCCTCAGCACCCACTGCTGGCTCCCTTAGCCTCCCCATAGGGTTACTGCGCTTCACTAAAATTCACTTCCTTAAAATTAAAGTCCCCAATGTGCTGTTTCCTCCTGTGACCATGACTGAAGGAACAATCAAACACTGTAAAGAGACCATTCTTGATGGTGCAGGAATACTGTATGTGGTTAGAGTGGGGAATCTGGATCCAGGTAGGAGAATTCAATCAGCCAAGAGTAGGTAGAAATGTCAAAGCTATGAGTGGAGACTTTTCTCTTGGTTAATATGAGAGTGAATGGCAGGGAAAAAAATAGCATGGTGTAAAGAAGAAAGGGCAAGGGAAGATTTGTAAAATTATTTTAGGATGGGAATGAATTTAGCCTATAAACATGTTCAATGGAATGAGCCAGTAGAAAAGGAGAGACTAGAAACCTAAATCTCAAAGATGACAATCAATGGAGCATTATTCCAGAAAAATCAGACCCAGGAGCACTGGTTAAAAGCCATGAGAGAAGGAGGGGTTTATTCTGGGACAGGGAAGGAAACTGTAAAGTCGGGGAAAGAAAGAGACAGAACTGTCAATAGTAAAGCTGAAAGCCTGAGAAAGGCTGTATTGGAGGGACCCTCTTCTCCGGGCAGTAGGTCGTGCAATAATATTTGCAAAGAGGTTCTTAGGGGACTGTTCAAGATTTGTGCGAAATGCACAAGAGAATGGGTTAGAATGTTGTGAAGCTTAATTTTATTCCATACACTGGCGTGGGGTAAGAGATGATGAAAATGCTGCCCTTCTGTCCTTGATCTTGCAACAGTGAGTAGAATGGATTAGAGAAAAAAGAAACCACTGTATTGGTGGCAATGGCAGTGGTCTAGGGCAAGTGCTATTGAGGTTCTGACCTCGGCAGACAGGAGTGAGGCTGAATAGGGACGCTGCAGAAGGTTGACTGGTGCATTTCTTGACTGCTCTGTACTTGACTCTATAGGAGGCACCCTAGAGATCTCACAAAGAATAGAAAATGCCCTTCCTACCTTCAAAGAGGACACAAGTTCGCTGAGAAGGCACTGAAGTATGACAAAGACTGGAGTAAAGACTATCGAACCAGGGGTCGGACCCAGATTCTAATCCCTGCATGCCACTAGCTCAGTGACAGATTCTGGGTAATTTAGTCCCTCTTATGCATCCCATCTTCCTTGTCTTACCAATAAAGGAGTTAAAAGCTGACCATCTCCTTGATTTCTAAATACCATTTTTGAGTAAGAGAAACCAAGGCTCCTTGGAGAAATGACGGACGCTAGAGAGCTGGGGCAGGTAAGACAGAAGATGAGCTTGGAGCATCTCACAGTCCCAAAAAGGAAGCGCTCAACAAACAAACAGATGGGGACAGGTGGAAAGGACACAGACACCAACCTAAAGGAGCTCCCAAAGGTTAAAGTGGGAGCAATTTGATCAGCAAAATAAATCATAGTATTGGGTTCTAACCCCAAGTATAAAATAAATATACATGAGTATATTTATTGATGAGTGCCTATTGGTAAGATAAATGATTGAGTAAAAAAATATGGGGAAGAAGAGTCAAATCTTTGTTACAGAAAAATCTCAAATAATGTAGCTAGATGCTCCCCCTCCAAGACATGAAGACTGACTCCCCTCCCCACCCGGAAACACCCGGAGAAGGATCAAGGCTCAGTGATTCACTTCCAAAGAATAGAATTGAATAGGGAAAAGGGAAATAGTAACTTGACACAGGAGAAACCTGGCAGATCCGACATTGACCCCGGATTGGAGGTTCATATCACAGTAATGTCATGTGGTTACCACGTACTCATCATACAATATGATAAGAAGGGCACTTTGACCCTGTCGTCTTCCCCAAGACACATAACCCTCAGTCTATTCACTAGAAAGACATCAGACAAACTCAGAGGGGAGGACGTTCTACGGGATCCCTTGCCGGTACTCCCAAGGACCGTCAAGATCATTAAACAAACAAACAAAAAACGAAAGACTCACTGAAACTGATGTAACATCGTGTGTCAGCTACACTTCAATTAAAAAAAAAAAAAAAAAAAGACTGAGAAACTGTCACAAATCAGAGGAGACTGGGCAGACAGGACAACGAAATGCAATGTGCTATTCTGGATTGAATCCCAGAACAGAAAGAGGACTTTAATGGGAAAGCGGATGAAATTCAAATAAAGTCTGGAGTTTAGTTAATTAAAAAAAAAAAAATTGATGGTCTCTCAAGTCTCTTCCAGCTGGTAGCTATAAGAATAACATTTATTATATAATTGCTTCATAACTGTGCTCACATTGCTTACAAAGTGCCAAGAGCACATGGGGTAAGGGAACCATTAGAACAGGCTGGAAGGCTTTAATCAACTGGGTTGTTGTGGGGGTTTTTTTGTTTTTTTTTTTTTTCCTGCCAACTTCCTGGAGTTGTACGTTTCAGGGATGTAGTGGGTGGTTAGCTCAAAACAATTTTTTGAGGCAGCGAAGCAGTGTTTTGGTGAAAGTCTCTTGTCTGTTACTTTCCCAAACCGGCGCTCACCCTGTGCCCTAGTGAGGACAACCTCAAGTGACCCAGCAGGTCTCCATCTGATCCAACCCCGAGTGTTTGAGTCCCCCTCGGCTGCACCACCGGAGGCAGCTCTCTATGAAACGGTTGCTATGGAGACGGTCGGGTGGCAGGCCTACCTTTGGCTCATTTGATTTTCCTGGACAGTTTCTCCACCGAAAAAAGTTTATGGAGCCCCAATGTGAAATCACGCTGGCTCTGATTCATGACATTTTCCTGAGGCTTTATAATGTTTCTTTTTTCTAAATAAGCAATTTCAGGTCAGGTAAAAATGTGAGTAAATCATGCCTGGCTCTTGTTCCAGATGTATCAATTTCTGCTCGTTCCCTTTTTTTCCCCTTTCATGGCTTTGGGGCAGTAAAAATAAGCAACGCCTCCACTCCGGAGCCTTTCTGAGGACGCAGTATATAAACGGTATACCGGGCAGGGAGCGACATTTCCCTGCCTTGGTCGTTACTGACCTTAGCGTTTTCCCCGGCAGTCATCTGAAACAGAGCAAGAATGCGGAGTAACGATTCTGGCACATTCGAGACCCTGGGAGGATCAAAGAGGCTGATGTGACAGTTCATGAAATGGGGAGGAAGCACACCGTCCCCCACTGCCAACACTAACACAGCCCTGCACTGGAGTCTGGGAGTGCCTAGCTGCCACATGTCTGCCTGCATATTCTTCGAGGGGGCCAAGCTCGGAGCAGGTCAGGAAAATGACGGCTTTTATCAAGCAGACACTGTGGCTCTCTGAGGATGGCCCAAGTCTCGCTCACTGCTGGTAACCGCATCACATGTGGTCTTTTCAAGAGAGGACCTGCGGAGTTTCATGAGCTGGGAAAGAAGGTGCCCGCCCAAGATTTATTCGGGATACTCGAGCAAGGCTGAACGTGGTGAGATGTTTGCAAAGAAATTAAGAGTGAGGGGCGCCCGGGTGGCTCAGTCGGTTGAGCGTCGGGCTCTTGATTTCAACTCAGGTCATGATCCCAGGGTCCTGGGATCAAGCCCATGTCAGGCTCTGCATTGACAGCACGGAGCCTGCTTGGTATTCTCTCTCTCTCTCTCTCTCTCTCTCTCTCTCTCTCTCTCAAATAAAATTTAAAAAGAAAGAAAGAAAGATGCAAGACCGCCAGAGTCAGATTACATGGATTTTAATCCTGGTGCCTTCCCAGGCCATGCTGTGTAACTTGAGCAAATCCCCTAACCTCTTTGCCTCAGCTCCCTCATCAATAAAATGAAAACAGTAAGAATATCCCAGTCATAGGATTGTCCAGGCAATGAACAGATGGGAAGTACTTATATAACACTATCTGGCACATGGTAAATCCTCAGTGAATGTCAGCTTCTAATACTTTTTTTTTTTTTTAAGTAGGCTTCACATCCAGCACGGAACCCAATGAGGGGCTTGAACTCATGACCCTGAGATCAAGACCTGCGCTGGGATCAAGAGTCAGATGCTCAACTGACTGAGCCACCCAGGTGCTCCTGCTATTACTTTAATTTTACTCATCATTCATTATTCAAGAAAGAAAGTAATCAGTTCCTGTGATGTCCCGTGAGAGGCTTTTTCAGACTATAATAGTCACTGAGCGCTTAAAATATAGCAGGCATTGTGTTAAGACTGTAGATAATTCAGGAACAGACAAATCCAGGTCTTTGCCTTTACATCCCGGTAGACGAGAGAAGAAAAGTATGCTTCAAGAAGGACACTACAGGATGGAGCGTTTTCCCCTCTGGTGTGGCACTGACTACAAAGTCAGAGGTTTCGGAAAAAGAAGTGAATCGCCTAGTAAGGTGGATGGGGCACTCTTTATAAAGGAAGTAGCATTTCGAATTTATTTCCTTTATGAAAGAAGTAGAATTCGAATTACAACTGGGATTTTTTTTTCCTGTCTTAATGGTGGAGATTGGTACGGTGTGGGTGGCAGGCAAGTGGGGCGGGGCAGAGAGGACTCAAGGTAGACAAGAATGACAAGACAAGACAAGGCATGACAGAAGAGGTGCTTGGAAAACAGGCAGTACACCCGGCTTTCTTTGGTGGGGAGAAGTTTCCAAAGATAGAAAGGGCAATCAGGGGAGGGCCTCGGATAGACTTGGCCACAGGAGTTTGCATTTTTATTTCGTTAAGAAACTGGACCTCTTTGGGAACAAACCGTTGGTGCTCGAATTTTGGATTAGAGGTGTGTTGTTCTAGAAAGTGACTCAGAATACCCTGGCACATCACTAACCCTTCCTTCCCCACCCAACACAGAAAGGTATTTCTATCATCTCTCATTGTCTCCAGCACGTGTTTTAAAAACACAAAAACTTTAAAAATTAACAAAATATCTTAACAAAACCCGTTCTTCTAAGATTACGTGTTATGAGTCTTACGGTTACAGAGTACTTTTAGCAAAGGTTTTTTTTTTTTAATTTTTTTTTAACATTTATTTATTTTTGAGACAGAGAGAGACAGAGCATGAACAGGGGAGGGTCAGAGAAAGACGGAGGCACAGAATCTGAAACAGGCTCCAGGCTCTGAGCTGTCAGCACAGAGCCTGTTGTGAGGCTCGAACCCACGGACAGTGAGATCATGACCTGAGCCGAAGTCGGACACCAAAACGACTGAGCCACCCAGGCGCCCCTAGCAAAGGTTTTTTAGAGCATGTTATAATTAAGCTCAATAATTTTTATAACAAAAAGGATTTGCCAACTGAGATTTCTCTTTCAGGAAGAGTCTCTTTTCCATAGCTCCATATACTCAATTAATATAGTGCTAGCACTTGGATGTGTGTAACTACATACAAAATATTTCTTATGCAACAGTTTGGGTCAAAAGGCCAAGCTATTTCAATTATGCAAACCTATGACAAGAGATCTCAACAAAATAGCTTTTTTTTTTTTTTTACAAATATCCCTGGAAATTCGACTCCAAGTTTTAGTCACAAATTCTGCAACAGATAGAGTATTTTGTTTTTTGTTTTTAACGTTTTATTTATTTTTGAGACAGAGAGAGACAGAGCATGAACGGGGTAGGGGCAGAGAGAGAGGGAGACACAGAATCGGAACCAGGCTCCAGGCTCTGAGCCGTCAGCCCAGAGCCCGACGCGGGGCTCGAACTCACGGACCGCGAGATCGTGACCTGGCTGAAGTCGGACGCTTAACCAACTGAGCCACCCAGGCCCCCCCAGATAGAGTATTTTGAAGAGGTGTAAATATCGCATCTACATTCTCCTGGGGATACTAAGCTACTTGAATTCGGGGTCCATTCTTTTCTGTTTCGAAAGCTGTTTTAAAAATCCTTCCGCCTCCCCACTCTCCCTCCTTCCCTTTCCTTCTTTCTATCAACAAACATTTAATGAGCACCCCCTCCCCACTAGTTACTGTACCAGATGCTTCCACATTGGCTTCCATCAAATCAGGTGTTTTTATGTGTTTGCTCTTCTTACTATAGCTTCACCATCAGTGATGACAGAAAAAAATGCCCTGCATCGACCACCACATCAGTGGGTCCGTGAAGTTCTCGTGTAAAAAAAAAAAAAGAAAAAAAAAAAGCTCAATCTTTAATCAGGGAGGGATGATGGCAAAGCTTTACAGGGATTCTCCCGGCACTCTTTGAGGCCCTTATAATCTGCCTTTTCATTGCACACAGGCCCCTCCCAGCAAAAGCTCTGGGTAACAATGACCTTTGAGGTTAATTGGGATTCTTCAGAACTGGATTCTGGTTGTGATTCCTCTTTGACCTGAAGGGAAGCCAGTAACTCAATCTCTCTGACCTTTGGTTTCTCAAACTAATATTTTGTTAATAATACTTGCTACATGCTGTGGAACAATTAAGGTATATATATATGCGTGTGTGGTATATATATATGTGTGTGTGTGTGTGTATGTGTGTATACACACATACACACACACACACACACATACATATGCAAAGTATTTTGAGCTCCTTAGATGAAAAGAATTGTATGAATTATTAAGTGAAAATAGTAAAAATAACAAATGGCAATAAAGCCACGATGAACGAATACTGTGCTGAGTTCACTTCTTCCTTCCACGGAGTTTTTCCACATCCTTAAAGGAGGTAAGAATTCATAGTTTCTTAAATGGACAGCTGCCTGGCAAGTAGACCGTTAAACAAGGGTAATATAATTCTGCGCACACTATTAGTTAATTAAAGAGAGCATTTCAGGGGCACCTGGGTGGCTCAGTCGGCCAAGAGCATTGGCTCTTGATTTCAGCTCAGGTCATGATCCCAGGGTCATGAGATCAAGCCCCACATTGGGCTCTGCACTGGGCACGGAGCCTGCTTGGTATTCTCTCTCTCTCTCCCTCCCTCCCTCTCTCTCTCTGTCCTTCTCCTCTGCTCACTCTCTCTCTCTCCAATAGATTTTTAAAAATAAAATAAAAAGAGAGCCTTTCATAACAGAAAAGTGGCACCTAAAAATTAGCAGGAGATAATATGGAGCTGTGGAGATAACACAGACCTCCAGGCATGGCTGTGAGATGTGGAACTTCTCTGACCTCAGTTTCCGCATCTACAAAACAAGGGAGTTCGACTACAACATTTGTAAGATCCTTTCCAACACAAAAAGCCTAGGATTCTTGGAACCTCATAATGCTAACCCCTAGTGTAAATTTTCCAACCACTAATTTGAAAGCTTTTAGAATTTAAAACAGTCATAATTCCTGCTGTTTGGGTATAGCCCACTCCAAAACTCACACCTTTTGATGGGTTAGCCAGGGAACATAGTGTTTTCCCAGGATTCTTTGTTCTGAGGAGAATTATGCTCCAGTTCAAACTTCCTCCAGTTTACTCATTCCACATTTTACTGAAATTTGGCATCCAACTGCTCAGTGAAACCTTGCACCACAATTGAAAGCTCCAGATCATTTATTATCGAGGGTCCTCTCAAATGTGTTCCTGAAGAATGAGAATCCGAGAGCAGCTGAAGGAACAGTCCTAAACCTGCATTCTTCTTTGCAGAGGCAGCTGAATTCAAGTGCAGGAGTCTGGTCACCTTGTCTGTCATCAGGGGAGTATGTGGACCAGGTACGCTATGGTTCTCGAATAACATCACCGTTTGTATTTAGGTGAAATCGGGTTGAAACGAACAAAGAAGTCTGAATAATACTCTTTCTCATAGCATTATTTTAAGGTTTTAAGATAATGTCTGTAAAGTCCCTGATCTGTGGGAGGTACAGAGTAGCTGGCGTTCATTACTAAGGGGTCCCTTGATTTATTGGGTCAACTCTCGTCATACCCATCCCCCACTCTAAGCCCTCACCGAACAGAAACCTCCATTCCTCATAGTTAATATGCTTTCTGTTTCCACTGGGCCATTGCATATGCTTTTCCCTTTGTTCCAACCCCTCACTCCATTCCCTTTAACCGACTAACTCACATTCAACATTTTTTATGTTAAAATTCATTCATAAATTCAACAAATATTTATTGAGCACCTACTATATCCAAGGCACAGCTTTCGATGCTGTGAATACATCAGGGAACAAATCAGACCAAAAGCCAGTCATGTGTTCTCCCTAACATGTCTTTTAATTACCAGATGCGCCTCTGGTAATGTTCCTTTTTATCCCCATGTGACTGCTTGCTCCCTGGGAGGGAGGAGCACGCCTTTCACAAAAGCACAGCACCAAGCGAATGTCTGGTGCTCAAAATTGAACAAATAAATCATTAAACAAATAAAATTAAGAAGAACTGAGAATAAGTGGAAACAGGAAAGGGACAACACTTGAGCCATGTTATTAGACCATTAATTATAACAGTAGCACGAGAAGAAGAGAATCTTCAGGCCCCGGCCAGTTGAAGCCTAGAAGCTTTCTGCTGGTCGTTATGGATTTTATTGTCAAAAATCTCAATCCTCTTAAAGGTAAATTACACATCTGTTTGATTCCAGGCACGCGTTTTAAATTCCTGCTGAATTTTCATGTTTTTCTCAAAGGGAAAAAAACAAAACCATTCTTTAAGATGTTTGCAAGGAAGCATTTTGAAGAGGCCAGTGAAATGTGTGGCACGTGCAGAAGAGGAGCATGGAAAGAATATCATGGAAAGAGAAGGAAACTTAAGAAGCAGGAAAGAAACATGTTAAGAAACACGCACTATGGGGGCACCCGGGTGGCTCAATCAGTTGAGCATCCAGCTTCGACTCAGGTCATGATCTCATGGTTCGTGAGTTCAGGCCCCACACTGGGTTCTCGGCTGTCTGTGCAGAGCTCACTTCAGATCCCCTGTCCCTTTCTCTTTCTGCCCCCCCCGCCCCCCCCCCAAAATAAACATTAAAAAAAAGAAAGACACACTATGGACGGAAGATACTGACAGTGTAAACATGAAAACAGCAGAAACCATACAAGTAGTAAATACGATTGTCGTAAGTTACCCATGAAATTGCCCTATTTGGTTCACTCAACAGCTCTGTGTGCTCTGTGAGAGGGGCGTTGGCCCTCCCATTTCATCCGTAAGGAAACCAGGGCTTAGCTCTTGCCTGACAATTACATGGCCCGTAATCGATGGTCTCTGATTTATGGTCTAAGAATTTTCCCATGAAAAGGGGAAAGATAAGATCTCAAATCAAAGATAAGAATAAAGAGCAAGCAGGGCTCAATAAATGTTTGCTGATGGAATAGGAAACAGATGGGGAACAGGAAACAGAGATTGAAGATACAAATTTCAACTTTGATGCAGGCTATTTCTCACAAATCGCTAAGCGTTGTCAAGGCATTGGCTCCTGACACCCATGGTGACTGGTGTGATGTAAATAAGTGGAAGAAATTCATATTCTTAGTTTATAAATTAAAGGATTAGTGGGGCGCCTGGGTGGCTCAGTCAGTTAAGCGTCCGACTTTGGCTCAGGTCATGATCTCGTGGTCTATGGGTTCGAGCCCCACATTGGGCCCTGCACTGACGGCTCAGAGCCTGGAGCCTGTTTCGGATTCTGTGTCTCCCTCTCTCTCTCTCTGCCCCTCCCCCACTCTCTGCCCCTCCCCCACTCGCACTCTGTCTCTGTCTCTCTCTCTCTCTCTCTCTCAAAAATAGACATTAACATTTGGGGGACGGGGTGCCTGAGTGGCTCAGTCAGTTAAGTGTCTGACTTCAGCTCAGGTCATGATCTCACGGTTCGTGAGTTCGAGCCCCGTGTCGGGCTCTGGGCTGACAGCTCAGAGACTGGAGCCCGCTTCAGATTCTGTGTCTCCCTCTCTCTCTGCCCCTCCGCTGCTTGCACTCTATCTCTCGCATTGTCTCAAAAATAAATAAACATTAAAAAAAAGAAAAATTAAAACAAAAAAAAACCCCATTTTTAAAAAAAATAATAAAATTAAGGATTACTAGCCGGTAAGTCAATAATTTGAGCACAGTACAGTGAGGATGCAGGTGGGAAACAGCACACTCAAAGGGCAAAAAGCATTATGAAGGATTTACAGAGGATTAATGAAGGCTTAATGAAGGATTTACAGAGACGGAGGCCTGGAAGAATAACCCATGGGCTGGCCATAGTGGGAAATGATTTCTACCCCAGGCCCAAAGGGCAGGGGAGGGACAGTGGACCCCAGTGAGTGCTGCAGCCAGGAGAGAGGGCTGCTTGGCAAGAGCTGAGGTCTTTGGGGCTGTGCTGGAAGAAGGCAACAATGGTCATAATGGTGGGGAGAGGGAGGCTGTGCTAAACACCTTCTCCAAAGAGATGAAATCGAGAAATAAAGACAAGAAGAAGGGGAAGAGATGAAGGACTGTGCTACTCCTATAGGATGTAAAAAAAGGGAAGAGAAAGCGTCTTCAAGGTGTGTGAATTTAGGAAATGGGATACATACACACACACACACACACACACACACACATACATACACATGTATGGCTTGTTTATCTTTTAAATTTCCATCCATCCATCCATTCATTCAGCAACACTGTAATGAGCCCCCTAAGGCAGGCATTTAGAACTCCTGGGGTGGAGGTGATAACAGCACAAAACTCCTGCTTCAGAGGAAATCACAGTCTCCCCCGGAAGAAGACGCGCAAGGGAGGGGCGTGAGCGACAATAACAACAATGACAAATTACGGCCTGTTAGCAAGAAGTACCCTGCAAAGATGGCAGGCAGGGCTCTGCCAGTGGGGAAGGGAGGGCTGGAGAGGCCTCGCGAATGGGGGTGATATCCGAGCTGCGTTCTGAAGAAGCAGTTCGGAGGCAGGCTGGTGGAAGAAGGCACCCCAGGTCAGAAGAGTGGCCTGCTCACAGAGATTGGACTCGAAAGGGCCTGACGATCTGGGGAGCTGGGATAATTCGGCAAGGCTTGAGCTCAGGTGTGCGGCATCATGCTGAAGGCCATTGACTACGTTCCACAGATGGCGGCAAGCCATTGGAGGTTTCAAAGGTGGAGAGTGATGTCACTAGATACAGAAACCGGAAAGACTGTTATTGAAGCTTGCTTCTAATTTAGAGAATGGAAAGGAGGTAATGGAAGGAGGAGAAAAGAACAGTAGAGCCTAAGTTTATTTCCACTAAATTCTCATTTTTTTATTGGTCCTGTTCTCCCAGGTTTATTGTGTCTGTTTGGCAAAGAAAGGCCCTTTTTGACCTGAGACCAGGAGAAGGGGAAACAAGCGTGAAGGATGGGTCTGTCGTCACAGTGGTGTCTTTGGCTTGGAGACGTCTTGGAGCAGTACTGCAGGTGAAAGAGATCTGCTTACATACCGACCTGGATAGGACCTTGACATTCAGGTGATCTCCCTTCTAGTTTCCTTCTCAACGTGGCCAGCCCACCGAGGAAAGGGAAACGGACGGGGAACCTCATCCTCTACCCAGGCCGTCCTGAGAAATGAAGCCGGGGACTCGAGAGGGAAACCAGAGCCCTCTGCTTCTTTCTGTTATTCCTGACAACAGATGGAAGAGAGGCAAACCCTCACCTCCTGTGGTCACTGCTGATACTCAACTGGGAACCTCGTTCTCAGTAGCTACAGACTTTCCTAATCACTCATCTTAACTAAACCTGACACGGGGTTCTATTGCCTCTCATGCGAAAGGTCTTGGGAGGCTGTAAACCTATGTGGTTGGGAAAAGAATGTCCCGCATCGAAGGGGGGAGGAGAGGAGCTACAGATTTCCAACTTTCACAGCTTGTCTGCCTGTGGAGACTGTGCTGCAGTGTGCTCTTGAAATCATTTGGGTGGGCCTCATTTCTGAGGAAATAAAGAGGCCCCAGAACCTCCCGAGTGAAGGAATGATTTCCAGATCATCAAGTGGAGCAGCCTCTGGCTCCACGAGCTGGATGTGCTTGGCTGTCTTTCCATGTGGCTGGCCAGCATCCTGAGGTTAGCAAAGCAGAAGGCAAATCTTTGGGGAGCCAAGAGACCTGTGCACGTGCCAGTATTTTTGACAAATGCTTGGTTAATTGTTGCCTGTGATTCCGCTCCTGAGACGCAAACTCTCTACACCAGGTACCAAGAACGACCTCCTCCTCCTCCTACCTTCCTAGAACCCGGCGGGGAAACTTCATAATTACATACGTTTGAGCTAAGCACCTACTCCACAGGAAATGGACAGATCAGCCCCTGGAGATTAAAGAATGATGCAGGGCATGGGAAACTAGAGAAGTCTCCTGGGTGAGAAGGAAGATAAACACACAAGTAAACCCAAAGATTTTATCCACCGATTTGAGAAACTCAGGGTTTCTTGTAAGAATACCGAAGAAATGATGGTCAGAAGAAACTTGGGCAAATCGCTGAGAAATCTGGATCATTCCATAACTGGTAAATAATTTAGCATTTGGAAACCTCAACATTCCAGGATGGAATTCAATTTGGGATTCGTTACTGGAAATCATGGCATATACAGTGAACTCAAAAACAAATTATGCATACGCAGAGGTGAAACAGGGATCTAAACTGTCAAATCCATGACTTTCGTGAATATTTTCTTCAAGGTCTAGCCCTTTTACAGTCTTGCCTTTTTTTTTTTTTTCCTTATTCAAGCGATAGACTGAACTGGTAAAGAGCCCATTCCATTGCTCTAGAGGTTGACTTCAGTGGAAATCCATTTTGACTGACTTTTGTCAAAGGGTTTGAATCAAGAGATTTATGCATTAGATATCAAATTTAACCTCTCTCTATAATAGTACCGAGGTACTTCATCGTTACTTCCGCCAAAGGGCGATTTTATGAAAAATGACAAGAGCATGTCAAATCAATTTCACAGCAAGACCTTCAGGGTAGTAAGTTCCAACAAGAACATGAAGATGATGAGTAATTAATTTAAGGATTAGGTAATTCACTCTCATTGAATCCGAACTGCTCAAAGAAAATGGAAACTGTCTTGAAAAAAAGTTTAATTTAAAAGGCTTAAAATCATAAAGATGAGAGAGAGATGTAGTTGGGTAAGGGATTGTAAATATCTAGGGAAATCTGTAAATAACCTTGCACATAATGTTAACTTAGTAAATGAGAATGCAAGGGAAGAATACAAGACAATCTAAAAAAAGCTAAATAACAAAAGTGTCATCAGGAAATAAGTGAATCAGACAAGAATCGTATTGGCAAATTCAGACTTTAAAATCTGATCAAGACACTTAGGGGCACCTGGGTGGCTCAGTTAAGCGTCCGACTTGGCTCAGGTCATGATCTCATGGTCCGTGAGTTTGAGCCCCGCGTCGGGCTCTGTGTTGACAGCTCAGAGCCCGGAGCCTGCTTCAGATTCTGTGTCTCCCTCTCTCTCTGCTCTTCCCCTGCTCACACTCTCTTTCTTTCTCAAAAATAAGTAAACATTAAAAAAAAATCTGACCGAGACACTTAGTATAAGGGATGGAATAAAATCAAACAAAGGCACGGAATAGTCTAAGCAGAGAGGGAGAAAAGAAGAGAAATTGGACCGATTTTTCCTTTACAAAAAAGTAAAAGAAATAACATATCTTGGACAACCATATTGACTTCCTCTAGGGGGGATAAAGTGTTTTATTTTGTTTCAGTTTGTGGGGGTTTTTTTGTTTTTTTTTTTTAAACTAAGAAACAGCTGGGTCTGTCTGAAGTAAAAATAGTGACCAGAAAACTTGGTTGGGTAAAAGATCCCACCAAAGCTCTGAAATTAGTACAAGGATCTTTGCACACAGAGCATACTTTAAGAACCAATAGTAAACATTCTGCTATGCTTTATTTGAAGGGGAAAAAAAAGTTAAGAAGCCCTCAATGAAGTCTTTTTCAGACATGTGTCATGGGCTTTTTGTTGCTGAACTATTCCATATTAACAAACTAAGCTGCTTTTCCTTTCATTCCTTTGGCCACAGGACAGACAAAATTCACCAACGTCTCTACCACAGACATTCTCAGATGGTGCTAATAAAAAGAAGAAACCCAAACCAGAATTGGTGGTCCACATTGTGAGAGTTGCTAAATATCATCACAAAGCAATAATTATCCGAGAGCACGCTTGGTGGCTCAGCATTCTGAAATGCAAATGTCAAGAGCGTATAATCTGGATGATGTGGCTAATGGGAGCTCATGTTTTGTGTTGGGTGGTCTTCTGTGCTGCCTGGTGGTCTTGTTTCTGCCCGCTACGACAGCACTAATGGTTTCATGTAGTCCCCAGTCCTACACGGGATTCACTTGTCTCTCCTTAGTAATGCACAACAAGTCATAAAAGACAGGCTTACCCAGAAATGACACCGCGAGGATTCCAGACATTTTCTCTCTCGGTGGTGACAGTTCCAAATCAAGTTGGCTCAGTGTTTAAGTCAAAGCATTTTTTCAAGTGGCGGCTCGAAACACAGCTTTAGATCTGGAAAATCAAACTGGCCTCCTCTTGCCTCTTCCATCATTGCTTGTAATAAATATTCAACTGTTGGACCGCAGCTAGAAGCTTATGATAGATGACGCAGAAGAGAATCCAACTCTCTCCTTCCCAGATGTAAAGAACTCATCTTTGGTTAGAGAGACTTCACTACCTTTTAATAAGCATAGGCAGATCATTTTACAGACTTACTTGTCACACTCATTTAGGATTTATTTCCCAAGGTCCCACAAAGAGTAGCAAGGGAAAGTTCAGAGCATAGCTGCACAGGATGCCAATATAATCTCTGTTCAGGGGATCAGAATGTGACACACCCCAAAATTAATCCACTCAGCTATCCTTGTTTTAACTCCAAAGTGGGTACCAGAATGTTCATCAGCGTAAACTGACCTGTGAGTCCGTACTTACAGGACATCAGACCAAAGATTTCATCTTAATAAAATTTGGGGGATCATCAGTTGGACTGGGTCTGGGCATTCAGTCCCAGTCCGTATAAACCACCCATCCCTGCAAATTCCTTCAGCACTCACTACCTCTCCCACTCACTGGCCATTTTACCATATTTGGCCTTGTATTGTGGTTAACGTTTCATAGCAATGGCTTTGTTAAACACAAATTGAGCTCCTACCAACCCTTCTTAAGACCTCGGAAAAGCTTCCAAAAAACAATGATGCTTGAGCTAACCATTCTAGGTGCTTCTATTTCATCCTGAAGAAATGCCCAACACAGAACCTGTCACACTATATTGTATCAATTTTTCTTCTTGGTCTGTTTCTCCTTCTTTATTGTAAGCTCCTGAAATCAGATACCAAACATATCCGTCATCAATTACTCAGCGTCTAGCACTCTGACCGGTACGTAGCAAAGGGTTCATACATTTCTTAATGAGTAGATTAAACTTGGCCATGTTGGACTGGAGAAAGTTATTGCGAAGATGAATGCATCTCTATCCCTTCCCTCAAGGTCTTTCTAATATAAGCTCTTGTAACGGCACAGAGCAGCTGCTCAATAAATGCTGGTCAGTTAGTCAATTCTCAGTTACTTTTCTCCAAATGGAAAGATAATACTACCAAAAAGAATGTATGCCAGTAGAACTAATGACTATTTTTGTTTTCTTGTGATATAAAACCCTTTGTCTTCTCACACAGAATCCCAAGCACCTAAAAACAAGAAAGGACCAAAGCATAGGAAATGTGTGCCACACCAACCATAATATCTGAAGTCAAAATTTGTTCTTACACGAGGAGAGGATGTTTGAAAATAGGACCATCCTGGATCATCCGAGATGTTTGGTTTTTAGTCCTACTGATTGCCAGAAGAGTCAAAACACATTCTGTTCTTTAAGCATTTCCATTTGAACTTTCACAATTGTATGAAAAAATAAGTATGAATGCAAGGATAAGGGCTATAAACAGAATGTGTATTTCTGCATCAAAAAAATACATGAACCAATGAATGTACACATGAATAAATAGTAATTTGAAACCTTCGCTAATTTACATACATTATCAAATAGCTTAAAGCATGATATCTAATTTGAAGTCAAAGCTAAAACATACCAGAAAAGGAAATATCTCTATGAACAGATTTAAAAGGAAACTGCTACCCTTCTGGAGCTGACATTATAGTAGATGAAGACATTAAACATAATAATTGAGCAAATTATATAGTACATTACAAGGTGATAGGTTCTAATGAATAGATTAATAGATCAAATAGATTAAAAAACAGAATAGAGCCAGAGGGATCACAAGGGTGGGAGATGGGTTTGGGGAAACTTACAATCTTAAAAAGATGGTCAGGGCAGGCCTGATTGAAAAGCTATAATTTGAGCAAAGCTTGAGGGAGAAGAGTGAGTTATCCACGTGGGTATCTGGGAGAAGAATGATCCAGATGAAACTGCTAGCTCAAGAGGCCTTGAGGCAGGAATGTTCTCGTTGTGTGCCAGAAAAGGTGAGACCAATGTGACCGGAACAGCAAGTGAGGGGGAAATCCTGAAAGATGAGGTCAAATATGGGAGACAGGGCAGATCGTGAAGGGTCTTTGGGCCATCACGAAGACTGGCTTTTCCAATGAATGACGTGTGAAGCCATTGCAGGATTCTAGCTCTAGGATTTGACAAGATCAGACTTGCATTTTCAAGGCATCACTCTGTCTGCTCTACCGAGAATAGACTTTAGGGAGTCAACTGTGGACTCAGGGAGACCATTCAGGGGGCAATGACAGTAATCCACGTAAAGGAAGATCATGTCTTGGCACAGACTAGTGATAATAGAGGTAGTGAGAAGTGATTTGATTCTAAATACGTTTCGATAGTAGAGCCAACAGGATTTCATGGTGAGTAAAATATGGAAGGAGAGATGAGTCAAGAATTTTTCAATATTGTTCATCTGAGCCACTAAAAGGAGCTGCCAAAAACTGAGGTGAAAAGATAACAGATGGGGCAGGTTTGGGGAGGGTGATTAGGAATTCGATTTTGTACATATTATGTACATATGGAAATGATACATGAGCCTTCGAAATTCAGTAGTGAAGGCTGGAGATATAAATTTGGGAGTCTAGGGTCTTGGTGGTGTTTAAAGTTATGAAACTAAGTTCACCAAGGGAACGAATGTCAATAGGGAGGAGAATCCGGGAGGTTACAACACTAATAGTTCTGGAAGAAGAGGAGGAGTCGGGAAAAGAGACCAAGACAGCATAACCAAGAGGGCAGGAGGAAAACCAAGATGGTGCCGTGTTCTGGAAGCCAAGTGAGTAGAGGATATCAAGGACGAGTGTCAGTCAACTGTGTCAGAGGCTGGTGCTCTAGCAGGGAAAACGAACACTGAGAAAGACCACTGGATTTTCATCAAGGTTGTTAGGGGCCCTGCCTAGAGTAGCTTTGGTGAAAGCAAAAAGCTGAGTGGAGTGAGTTCAGAGGGAGTGGAAAGAGAAAGCTGGAGACAGCAAGCATATACAACTGTCTCAAGAAGTTCTTTCAGACAGGGGAACAGCAAATGAGGTGATAGTAAGAGAGAGAAGTGGGGTAAAAAGAAGGTGTTCTGCTGGTGGTCTGAAGGTGCCCCGAGGGGGTAGTTTTCAAGATGGAAGAAATAATAGCATGTTCGTAGCTTTTGGGAAGTGTCCATGAACGGGGGCGGGGAGAATTATTATCTAGGAGTCAGAGGAGAGCATTGATGGAGAGATTGTTGTTGAGAAAGTGAAATTGATTGGGATCCGGTCTTCGTTATTCATCCCAGAGCTCCTCTTAGTCTTGGGCCTCAGTCAAGGACCCAAAAATAAATTTCTGATTTCTTGATGGTTATTGAACCAGAATCAGTAAACTTAATCAGGGAAAGGAGGAGGCTCTACTAAACCAGACTTCTGGAAAAACAGTGGATCTGTTAACAGAAATAGATTTAAAAAGAGAGAGAGAGAGAGAAATTGTCTTTAAGTGGCAGGAAAGAGACAGAGAGACAGAACTGAGGAGAGCCAAGACAAAAAAAATAGGATGAATTTAACTTTGTCAGTGAGAACTTGGAGCTCCATAAGCTATGTAGGTAGCGATGTTCTTGTGGGTGTCGCAACCGTCGAGAACAATTTAGCGAAATCCAATGAAAGGGATGGAGTCTTACAAGTGAATCTTCCCTCAAAGGTTTTATTTTCAATGAACACTTTTCTTACTATGAAAAAATCCCTGCCACCACACCACCCCTCCCCTTCTTTAAAAAGGTGTAATAGTTATAAAAATAATAATGAGATGAAAAAAGGGGTTTGGTAAAGGGAAGCCGGTGCAGAACAAGTTGCAGTTAGTGAGAAGGAGAATGACTATTCAGTCTTGGCATCTTCGAGATGTTTAACAACGGGCCTAGGACGGTACAGGAGATAAAGGAAAGAACACTAGGTTTATAGAGGAAAGGGGCTCATTTTACTATCCCATCTCACAGCATCCCCAGATTAGGATATCTACAGAGACTAACCCTATTTTGCAGTGGTGGAAGAATCTTAGCATAATGAGGCTAAGAGATTTCATTCACTGTGAATATATCTTGAATGGGTCCCATATGTTTCAATGAGTCAGTACCAAAACGAGGACTGGAACCCGGGACTCCTGGTTCCTAGCCAGGACTCTACCCACAAAACTATATTTCTTGTGCTTTCATTTTTGACCTTGAGTTAATTCTCAGGCTCTCGCACACGCTCTTACTCTCGCTTTCTGGTTCTTTCTCCTTGCCTTCCTCATACGCCGTGGATGACCCCTGTACATGTCCTCCGTAAATCACTCTATAATGGAGCTCTTTTGTTGTTCTCTTCTCCAGGTACCCAAAGGAAGATTATGGCAGAAAACCAGGGCTCCACATTCAGGGAGATAATTGAAGGTCATTCAGCTGAAAATAATTCATATTTATCCATGGCTTCCTTTACCAGAGCATCTGGTTTCTGTTAGCCAGCATGGTGTCCTCTGTTCTGACAATGGTGGCCTACAATAACCACATTTTTGCTAAAAAGAAAAGAGTGCTTTCTTACATCTGTTCCCGAGATGTTTTTCAACTCTTCCTTGTACAAAGCAATGCTCTGCATTTGGATGAACAAAGACTAAAACTTGATGGTATTAGGGACTAGTGACTAAGCCTGCTCCTGGGAAGCTTCTCTGTTGCTCTCTCTTTCTGTCAAGATCAATCACAGAACTGAAGATTAGGAAAGCGAAGGTCAACCAGTTCGTCCTGCTAACTTTTGCCAGAACTTCACCATTCTAAGCAGGGTTGGATTTCTTCTATTTGTAGAGAGATTTTCTGTTCTTAACTCCATGTATGGAGAATAGATTAGCTCACTCACTAAGCTATGAGCTGAAACCTGCAAGAGGTTCCAGGGTACCTGCCCTCAGTAGGAACTCATTTTTATTTTTACTTGTTTGTCCATAGCTGTTGCTTAGCAATAGGAACTTGGGCCTCTGTTGATAACCATAATCTCTTTCGGCCTGTTTATTTAATAAATGATCCTTTCGCATTACCTACTAGTTATCTCTTAAGAAACTAATTAGTTGGTTAAAGGGACAAAACATGAGAGAGAAGAGAAAGGAAAGTGGGAAATACACATTTCTTACAACAGGATAATGTAGGAAAAAAACCAATATCCATAAGTATTAGAAAGACAGAACTTGGAAGTGTTTATTTATTTATTTATTTATCTAAATTTGAGGGAGAGAGAGAGAGAGAGAGAGAGAGATTGAGAGAGAACAGGGGAGGGCGGAGAGAGAGAGAGAAAGAGTCCCAAACAGCCTCCGTGCTCAGCCCAGGGCTCTATCCCACCACCCTGGGATCATGACCTGAGCCGAAATCAAGAGTCAGATGCCCAACCAACGAGCCCCCGAAGTACCCCTATCTTATTTTAAGATGAATGATATTGCTACAACTAATAGTAATAGCTGAAACTTATCAAAAGCTTTCTGTGTATGACGCGTGATGCCTGACTTAGGTCTAGTGCCTCATTCAATCCTCACAGCAAATCCATGGAGCAAAAAAGATTCTTATACTGATTTTACATACAAATAAATTGAGTCTCAGATATGTTTGTGGCTTCGGCAGCAAACAGACGGAGCCCTCAAAAATAGGTTCATTGGGGGCGCCTGGGTGGCGCAGTCGGTTAAGCGGCCGACTTCAGCCAGGTCACGATCTCGCGTCTGTGAGTTCGAGCCCCGCGTCGGGCTCTGTGCTGACAGCTCGGAGCCTGGAGCCTGTTTCCAATTCTGTGTCTCCCTCTCTCTCTGCCCCTCCCCCGTTCATGCTCTGTGTCTCTCTGTCCCAAAAATAAATAAAAAACATTGAAAAAAAAAATTAAAAAAAAAAATAGGTTCATTGGAGGAGGTTTTAATAAAAACACTGTCTGCCAAAGTGTAGGCAGGGTAGAAGGAATTCATAAGGGATAACATAGCGCCCTGATGCAAGTCGTGTTGGGGCCATTGCCACCCCCAAACCTGGGGCAGGAGGCAGTGATTACCAGAAGCCAGAAAGAGAGCTAAGTGGGGAGGACCACCTGACAGGACACCCCTTTGTAGAGGGAAGCAGCTGGCCTGAGGAAAATCCAGGGAAACGGGGCATAGATATCCCCTCAGGCTTCCATGTAGTGAAAACCAGCCGGAAGCCCCGGATCAAGGGATCCTGTTGATAAATCCACAGAGGGCAGACTACTAGGGAAGAGAACAGGTGGGGAGGGTGGAGAATGGACCCTACGATGGGCACAGCCACCTTTCTAATGTCACAGTGACAGAGCAGGCCGCTAAGTGAATCCAGGTCACGAAGCGATGGAGCGAGGATTCAAATCCACAGTTGCTTGGCTTTGGAGCTCAGGCTCTCAACCACCATGTTCTAATGCTTTGAAATGGCAAAGAGAAGGGAGGTTAATTTGGGCAGCCTACAGTATAGGAGGATATGGAGAGGTAGAGAGGCGGGACCACGCAAAACTAGGACAGTCTAACCTCTGGCTAGACTTCCCTGAATCTGTTTTCACTTCCACCAGGTATGTCTACAACACAAAAGGCAGCCCTTTTCTCTCAGTGCAGCCAATATCATCAGTTTCATTCTAATTGCTTTAACCCAGCCCGGAATTAAAAAACAAGCCACCCAACCTTGTGCTCAGAGACAGTACCCTGCTCTGGCAGAGTTTTGGCATCATGTACAACTGCCTCTTCTGTAAACCATCCATTGTTAACTGGGGTCAGAAAGAAAGTGGCCATGAAATTTTCTGTTACTTTTTCTTACCGTTCGCACCTTACGTAATAGAAGTAACCCATCGTTTCGACCGAGCCCGATTTGAGACATTTTGTTATCTATGGCGAAAAGAAAAGTTAGGAGAGGTGATCTGATTACAAGAGGGTTCTTCAGTCTATAAGAGGAGTCCCTTTAACACACACACATACACACACACACACAACGGTAGCAGTGATAATACAGGGGATTCTTCCAGGCTGTGGTCAGCTGACAATAAGCTGAGCCTGAGAGTAACGGTGCTTATGGAAGTCCACATGAGGTCTAAAGCCCCTTTGAGGTCTAAAGAGATGTCTCAGAGCAGCTTACAAAATATTGTTCTGGAACAATTGGCACCCGTGCCAAAAGCAAAGGTGAAAAACAGGACTGTAAGTTGGAGAGAAAGCCAAGAGAGCCCGAGAGAGCCAAGTAGAAAAGGCACAGTGGGAGCATTTTGGAAGAATCCAGGGTTGTAACAGGGCCTCTAGTTTCATTGACATATGATGTAAGAGTGTATCAAGTTGAGTTAGAAATCAAATTTCCAGAATAAAACTTCACTAGAAGAATAGAAAGACATAGGCTGGTTTGTGGCCTGGATCTTACTTTACTCCTGGAGTAAAAAGGAAAAGAAATGGAAAACATGGGAAAAGATAAGAGACCTAAGAGACGAATCCCAAAGATCGAACATCAAGTAATAAGAGTTTTGATATGAGAGAATAAATAGAGGGAAAGAAGAAATAATCAGAGAAATAAAACTTATTTTTCAAACTGGAAGGGAAATTCAAAATGGATGGTTCCACCCAATGCCAAGTAATGTAGATGAGAAAAGAAGCACATTTAGGAAAATCCTTGAAAATAGTAAAAAATGAAAAAAAGCAGACCATAAATGCCTCCAGGCAATCATTTTGCAATATATATATATGTGTATCAAATCAACACTGTGTATACCTTCAACTTATACAATGTTGTATGTTAATTATATCTCAATAAAGCTGTGGGGCGGTGGGGGGAGTAGGAGGGGGTAGTCTCCAGGGAGAAGGGCAGACTTCTTGTCAGTAAAACCATATGAGAGAGAACAATATCTTCAAGTTCAAGGCCTAGAACTTTCGTTCAGCCTAGAATTTTATTTATTTTATTTATGTTTTTCATGACTTGATACAGATATATTGCAAAACAATTACCAGAGTAAAGGTTAATTAACACCTCCATCCCTTCACATAGCCTCCTTTTGTGTGCGTGTGATGATAACATTTAAGATCTACTCTCTTAACAACTTTCAAGCATGTAATACAGTACTGTTAATCAAAGTCCCCATGCTGTACTTTAGACCCCCAGAACTTATTAATCTTAGAGCTGGAAGTTTGTACCTTTTGATCAACATTTCCCTATTTCTCCCACCTTTTGGTTCCTGGAAGCCACTATTCTGTTTCTATGAGTTCAGCTTTTTTTAACTTCCACATGTAAGGAAGGACATGAAGTATTTGTCTTTCCCCGTCTGACTTATTCATTTAGCAAAATCCCTCAGGCCCACCCATGTTGTCACAAAAGGCAGAATTTCCTTTTTTTTTCATGGATGAATAATTTTCCATTGTGTGTATATGCCACATTTTCTTTATCCATTCATCCATTGACAAACACTTTAGATTGTCTCCAAGTCTTGGCTATCGTGAGTAATTCAGCCTAGAATGTTTTTTAAGTGTTTGTTTATTATTTTTGAGAGAGAGAGCGCGCACCCACGTGTAAGTGAGTGGGGTAGGAGCAGAGAGAGAGGGAGAGAGAGAATCCTCAGCAGACTCCATACTGTCGGAGCAGAGCCCAATGTGGGGCTTGACCTCAAGAACCGTGAAATCATGACCTGAGCCAAAATCGAGTGTCAGTTACTTAACCAAATGAGCCACCCAGGTGCCCCCAGCCTAGAATTTTATAACCAAACTATTGATCAATATATGAACAGAATAAACCTATTTTAAGATAGGAAAAGACTACAAAATTTACTCACATTTACCCTTTTATAGGCTATCACTTGCAGGAATAAACCAAAAAACAAGAAAGGCATGGGATCCAGCAAATTGTGTGTCCAATGTGGGAAGACAAAAAAAAAAAAAAACCTCAGGGGCACCTGGGTGGCTCGGTTGGTTGAGCGTCCCCCTCTTGATTTCCACTCAGGTCATGATCTCATGGTGCTTGAGATCGAGCCCTACATCAGGCTCTGTACTGACAGCACAGAGCCCGCTTCGGATTCTCTCACTCCCTCTCTCTTTCCCTGCCTCTCCCCCACTCATGTGCATACTGTCTCTCTCAAAATAAATAAATAAAAACTTAAATAAAAAATAAACAAAAAAGCAAACAAATAAATTTTAAAAAGCCCCAGGTGATAGGTCTAACCAGTCCAGACAGCTAGACAAAAATTCCCTGAAGGAGGTCTCTGCGGGGGTTAAAAAAAAAAAAAAAAAAAAAGAGTGAATGGTGTTGATTTGCTGCCTTTTTTAAAAAGGTGGTAAAAAATAAATAGGATAGACTTTAAGATGCAGTAATTGGAAAAACTCAAGAATATGATCACTATAAAACACATATACACAAAGGAAAGAAGGAAACTTGGGATTGATATTTAAAGAGAACCCTATAGGAAAGGCAGAGTCCAAACAGGAACACAACTAAATAATGGCGTGATTTCCATCTGGAGGTCTGGGTCAGAGAAGGGCTGGAGACCGGAAAACCAGTTGGGAACCTATTTCAGCTGTTCAGACGAGAGATAATGTTGGTCAGATCCAAAGTCATGGCAGCGGAATGGAGATGAGTGGGCAAATTTTAGAAATATTTAGGAATTAAAATAGACAAACTGGAGGTTGATATCAGAGAGGGAAAGGCTAAGATAGACTCCTGAGGTTTGGTTTAGAAATCTGGGCACAAAATCGTACCATTCACTGAGAGAAGAATCATGCCAGGAGAAGGCTTGGAAATGCTGCTGACGGGAGATCCCAATGAAAATGGCCAATAGGTAGCTGGATATAAAGCCTGGAGCATCAGAGCACAGTCTGGTTTAACACGTGGCACCTTAAGCAATAGCAGAGGGTGGCTTCCCTAAGCTTGAAAATCAAAATATCAATGAGCAAACTTCTAGAAACATAAGCAGCCCAGAATTTACGTGGAATCTTCCTAAAACTACAGCTTACTTGTTTTGATCCATACAGGTGTTGAACTTAAAAGAATGCGTTCTACCTGGGTGGCTTAAGTCGGTTAAGTGTCCCGACTTCATTTCAGGTCACGATCTCATGGTCTGTGGGTTCGAGCCCCATGTCAGGCTTTGTACTGACAGCTCAGAGCCTGGAGCCTGATTCAGATTCTGTGTCTCCCTCTCACTCTGCCCCTCCCCTGCTCTCTCTCTCTGTCTCTCTCTCTCTCAAAAATAAACATTAAAAAAAAATTTTTTTAAAGGAATGTGTTCTAGGGCATCGGGCTGGCTCAGTCAGTAGAACATGTGACTCTTGGTCTTGGGGTTATGCATTTGAGCCCCACATTGGGTGTAAAGCTCACAAAAAAAGAAAAGAAAAAAAGAAAAAAAAGAAGTCATTCCATTTCACTCCCCAAAAATAATTTCAGAATAACAAGAATTTGACTTTTGTCTCCTCCAATTCCAGGAAGTTGACACACAGTCCTTCAAGACCACTTCTTTCTCTCTTCAATCCACTTCTCGCACAGACCACCGTGAGTCTCCTTGACGCACTGGTCTTCTTACCTTTCCACCGCCCACATTTTCCTCCCAATCCTTCATCACAAACTCTTAAAAAACAAAAACAAAAAAGATTCAAGCAAATCAGGACTGCGGCTGCCCGGTGGGGAAAAGAAAAAGCCCAAAGTAGGCCACGCTAGAGTACTTCTCAACATCACGGAAGAAGATGGGAAGTTTGCATTTACCGACAAGCTTTATCCCATTCTATAGGTACTGTTGCTAAATGATGACCCAGCAGTATTAAGTAGTCAACGTAGTCAGTAGCAAAGTGCTTTCCAGAAGAAAGCCAGCTTCCTGGCCGCTAACAGTCCGCACGGGGGACACAGTTCTGGATCTGGCCCTTACCTTGTCGGTGTCTTTCCATTGTCCTCAGTCCTGGGAAGCCTGTCTCAAACTAATTAAACTCCTGGTAGATTGATGTTTATCAACCCAATTGACTGCCTCTTCCTCCACTTATTTTGGAATGAACCCTCCTTCCAGGGTTTGGAATCATGATCCTTCCCCATCCATCATACCACCTTCTCATGAGCAGAACAGTCCATAATAAAAACGCAACTTAGCGAAGCAGAGAATAGAAGCAATTGGAAATATGTATGACCTTAAGCAAAGCTCCACCCGCGTGCTAGAGACGGGGCTGAGGGTGAAGAAGCTTTGCCCCACAGCACCTGCGCTGACCGAGCCTCTGGGTCTCCCAGGTCCCTGTGTCCAGACTGCCCAGTTGTAGAGCCCTTTCCCATTTGTCCAGGCAGAACTGTCTTCTCTGTACTCAACTCTTTCTCTGTAGAAAGTACAACACAATTGGGTTCCAATTACTAAATTAAAATCACATTCTAGACTGCCTGCTTGAAATTACACCCAGGTGACCTTAACTGGAGTTTTGTGTGTTCCCAAACACTTCAGGAACATATTTACAGACAGTCTCCAGACTTACTCCCACAGATGGCAAAACTTATTTCCCCCATTTCCAATTTAGGAGGAAGCATCTCATTGCTGTCTTGATTGTACTGCTGTTATTCAACAGAAAAATAAAAATCTCTCAGTATCCGCCGGGCCTGTTAACTCCCTCCTTCTCTTCTGCCTTTTGTTTTCTTCTGTCTTCTCTCGCTCTCGCTCTCTCTCTCTCTCTCAAATGTACTTCCTCTAGCTTTCCACAAATCAAGAAGTGTAAAAATAAGAATTTTTCATTTCTAAGTATAAGAGTCACCAGCCGAAGCAGAGATTATAAATAAAATATTTGGAGGTGGGTAAAGTCTGATTCGAGTATTAGTAGGAGCTTTGCGTTAGATGGTTTTCATAGATTTTTTTCTCTGCATTTTGTCGTAAATTGTCCATCAAAGCCAAAACTTTTGCAAATTGTACTTTGATACGGCACAAACAGAACTTGCATTGATTGACTTGTTTCACGTTCTATCATAATTCCAATTACTATTTTACCTTATATCTCCTCTAGGGTGTCGGCCTGCCACTTGGGGACGTTGAGGAAGGGGTGTGACTGTATTATAACACAGTGCCTGGCAAGCAATGTGCTGATTCGACGTGACAGCCCAGGCACTGGCTTCCTGTGTCCTCCCGTCTAGACGTTTCTCCCACCAGCCTCCTCCAGACCTCACAGCCTTCCCCTCCTGTTTGAGGAGAAACCCGGAACGATCATTCAGTTTGATGACGCCCGGGCGGAGTGGCCAATAATTCACCAGGACAGAGAAGGGATGAGGTGCGGATGGGGAACGGACGGGGAGCAGATTCTTTGAAGGCTGGAAAGAGAAGAAGAAAGGGGACATAAAGCATCGTCGATGCCCTTCTCTGGCCTCCTCGTTCAGGTATCAGTAGCAAATTTCATTTATGCTTCTGCCTTCGTTTTCATTTGGACGCTCGGGCCCGGGATGGAAATCTGGAAGCGCTGCTGAGAAGTTAGCTCTTCCTTTAGCACTCCCACATACGTGCCCAGACACCCCTCCGCAGACACAAGCGGCACACCCCGCGGAGGCCACATGTGCGCCCAGGAGCACGTGGCCAGGCAGACAACGAAAACGCCCAGTGGGAGCCAGAACCACGGCAGCCACAGATGCCTCGGGCAGCAGACGACACGTGTGCTTGCAGCCTCACTCCCACGCAGACACAAAGACCCACACACAGATGCCACCACCGCACCCACAGCCCTTACTCACTCAGCTGGGACTCTCCTCCCACGTGCCCTATTTGAATGCAAGACTGTCTCGAATTAGGACTGCCCGAGTCCATCTCTGCTGGACTAATGGGCCTTCTGTCTGTGCCCTCCGTGAACGCTCGCCTTCTGGATTGCTCCAGACAACCAAGGAGGGAAGGGAAGTCAAGTACAGCTCACCAGACAGCTGGGGGGGAATGGGGATTTGGGGAGCTGGGTGGGAAGGCCGTCAGGGCTTGTACGGCCCCACCCCCGCTGGCTACTTCACCGGACGGACACCTGGGTGGTCGGGGAAATGGTAACAACGCAGTAATTACTAAGGGGGTGACCACTGAAGCTAAATGAAGAAGAAAAATGTGACCTACTATGGAAAGTAAATGAGCTTTTAGAACTAAACAGACTTAGATCCAAGCCTGGCAATGTCATTTACTGACTGTAATCTTGGGCAAGTTATTTAATGTCTGAGTATCAGTTTACTCAACAGTAAAGTCTACACTGCAATATTCTTGTGAGGATTAAGTGTAATGATATATGTGAAGTGACTATTACAGTGTTTGGCTTTGTAAACATGTGTTTTATTTTGTTATTGAAGTTGTTCCCAAAGTATCCTATGAGCTCCCCGGGCAAAAGACAATGGCTTTGATTTTCAGACTAAGCCAAGTTAAAAAGGTCACATGTTCACTCCTTCCTCAAGAATAAAGAGCCATTGGGGGACGCCTGGGTGGCTCAGTTGGTTAAGCGCCCATTTCGGCTCGGGTCACGATCTCACGGTTCATGGGTTCGAGCGCCGCGTCAGGCTCTGTGCTGACAACTCAGACCCCGGAGCCTGCTTCGGATTCTGTGTCTCCCTCGCTTTCTGCCCCTCTCGCACTCGTGCCGTTTCTCTCTGTCTCTCAAAAATAAATAAACATTACCAAAAAAAAAACTTAAAAAAGAATAGAGAGCCATGGGTAAGCAATATTTGATAAAGGAATAAACAAATGATCGAATAGATGGATGATTGAGTGAATAGCATAACCGCATTATACCTGTCATCCTTAGAATCACCAGTATCCCATGCTGAATCTAGCACATTGTCCTAGTGCTAGGGGCTTCTCAGTTTAATGAGAGAGACACCGAGAAAAAAAAAACATTCCGATGAAGAGATGTATTGCAGGAGGAGAGGAAGAGTAACTCTACTGAGAGACAAGGGGATGTTCCAAGAAAGTTCTTCTAAGCAGTGATATGTAATCTAGGTCTTGAAGGATAAATGAGAGTTTGTTGGACAGCAAAAACTAATAAAGCCACTCCAGGAAGAAAAGAGATCACGGGCAAAGGTAGAGAAGCAGAGAAGATGCGTCTTTGGGACAAAATGAATTCTCTAAAGTGGCTCAGATGCAGGTGTCATGGGGTACTAAGCCAAGCGATGAGACTAGAAGGAAGTTTTCGGAACCATCTAAGGAAGACCTTACATAAGGAGTATCTTTGCCTATGAAGACATTACTTTTTTTTTAAAGTTTATTTATTATTTTAAGAGAGGCAGAGAGAGAGGGAGAGAGAGAATCCTAAGCAGGCTCCACACCATCAGTGCAGAGCCCTATGGGGGCTCAAACCCACGGAATCATGACCTGAGTGGAAACCAAGAGTCAGACACTTAACCTACTGAGCCACCCAGGCGCCCCAAGAGGACATTACTCTTAATGCAGAAGGCAAGGAAGTGACATGGTCAGATTTGCATTTTAAAAAGACCATTCTAGGGGCGCCTGGGTGGCTCAGTCGGTTAAGCGTCCGGCTTCGCTCAGGTCATGATCTCACGGTCCGTGAGTTCGAGCCCCGCGTCGGGCTCTGTGCTGACAGCTCAGAGCCTGGAGCCTGCTTCAGATTCTGTGTCTCCCTCTCTGTCTGACCCTTCCCCGTTCATACTCTGTCTCTCTCTGTCTCAAAAATAAATAAACATTTTTAAAAAATAATAAAAATAAAAATAAAAAGACCATTCTATCATCAGCCTGAGGATGGGTTCAATCAGGAAGAGGCTGGGGCTGAGAATGTCAGTCAGATTCAGTCCTCACCCTCTTTCATACACATTAAGGCAATGGTATCCACAAGGCAAGGAAACGGGGACTCTAAAGAGAAGGATACTCGACAAAAATGTACAAGGTACTAGAACATTGATTAAGTTGGTGGAACGAGAAGGAAGAATCACAGATGACTGAGAATACAAGCGTATGTGACTTAGGAAATGTTTCCTCAACCAAAGTAGAGAGCTGCTCAAGTTCTCTATTGATGCATAATGATTTACCCCAGAGCCTAGTGGCTTAAAATAACACAATCATTTTATTATCGGCTCCTATCAGTGTAGAAGCTCCCTGGGCTTAGCTATAGGGTTCTTGCTCAAGGTCTCTCATGTGTTGCAGTCAGATGGTGTCTGTGGCTAGAGCCATATCAAAGGCTTCCTCAGTCATGCCTGGAGGCTCACCTTGACTGTCAACTGGAACTTTGCTTGGAGTTATTGACCAGAGCATCTCCATGGTCTAGGCTTGCTCACAGTATGGTGTCTGGGTTCCAATAGCACGTATTCCAAGAGAACCAGGTTGGAGTGAATGGAGTCATTATGACTTGGCTGTGGAAGTTACATAAGGTCTCTTCTCCCACCAGTCACTTCACCGATCAAAGTGGTCACAGAGGTCCACCCTGGTTCAGGGAGGGAACAGCTCTGGATGGGAGGACTGACAAACAAGATCACAGTGAGATCTGTCGTGGCGGTCCTCCCATGAAAATACAACCTGCCACAAAAATGTAGAAAGGACAGCTCATTCGAGCCCCGGTTTAAATGTGTAGGGTTCCAAAAGCCTACAGGACACATGGATGAAGAAGATAAATGGGAAATAACAAATTTGGTTTGGGAGTTCAGGATTTGTCAGGATATATGTGGTAATGGAAGTCATGGGAGCAGCTGTGATGGTTATCCAGGGAAAGGGAACAAAAGAGAGAAGAAGGGAAGAGAACGGGGGTGGGGACGAGAGGGAGGGGAGGGCTGTTACTTTCACGGGACTACAGGAACAACGTACCCACAGACTGGGCTAAAAACAACGAAACATATTATGTCACAGTTCTGGGGACTGCGTCTGGAACCAGGGTGGTGGCAGGGCCATGACGCCTCTGAAGCTTCTCAAGGAGGGGACTTCTCCTGCCTCTCACACTCTCTGGTGGTCCAGGTGTTCCTTGGCTTGTGGGAGCATCGCTCTGATCCTTGCCTCTGTCTTCATGTGGCTGCCTTCGCAGTGAATACGCTGTGTCTACATGTCCTTTTACTTATGTGGACACCTGTCGTATTGGACTCAGAACCAACCCTACCTTAGTACAGCCTTCTGTTAACGTAGCTAATTGTATCTGCACAGTGACCCTCTTTCCAAATACGGTCACATTCTGAGATACTGGGAGGAGTCAAGATTTTAGCATATCTTTTCGGAGGGGGGCGCAATTTGACGCATAACAGGGAAGAAGGAGAGGGTGTCAGAATCAGAAGCCCAGGGATGTCGCAATGTAAGGAGACCGAGAAGGAGGAACCAGTGGGGGGGGGGGGGGGGGGGAAGAAATGAGAAGGAAGACTTGGGACCAAGATTCGGGGAGGAAAAAAATGTGATCCAAAAGAATTCAGCCAACAAAAGGCCTGAACGCTCTGCATTTGAATCATGAACTGAGAGGTGATCAGAGACTTTTGTGGGACCAGACTTAAGAGAGGTGGGCAGGAGCTCATGGGTGGGATGCTAAGGACCGAGAGAAAGACAAGGTGGCGGCTGCCAGTCTGCATCCCGGGGCGGCAGAATTCCATGGAAACTCCTCTCGAACTCTGCCCCAGAGCTAGCTCCAGTTAGTAGCTAAGTTCTTCTCAGCTCTGCTTCTCCCTAGTAGCTAAGTTCCGTACTCAGAGCTAAAAAGAATACTTGAAGGCGAGAGGGAGGGAAAAAGAGCATAACTGTGGGGAGCAAGCTGGGACTGCCATTTTAGAACCGTCCTTGTGGTTTCCCCATAAGTGGAAAAGCAGCTTTCCAGCACGATCTGCTCCAGGATGGCCGCTTCAGGGCGAGCACCCAGCGGCCGTTGAGGGGAAGCAGAGGGAAGGCGGGGTGAGAGCAGCAGACGCAGGGGCGGCAGCCTGCAAAGAGAAAATGAGTGATATTTCCTTGATGCCTAAGGAGCATCCAAGCAGAGAGGCGGTTCTGGGCAGCTTCCTTTAAACTTCTTTAAACAGCTTCTAGGAGCAAGAGTCTGGGAGAACCGACTCTTTCTTCCCCAACATCCTTCAAGTGCTCATTTCACCCCCCACACCCAGACCCCCTGCTTTCTCACTCTTCTCATAGCCTCTGCTCTCTTCCATTAACTAACTTCTACCTCTTGCTTTTCTCTTAGCTCTTTTCTCCACCCATAGTTGGCCTCGTCACGCACAGACAACCGCCGGGACAAACTGTCCCGCTCCCTCCCTGAAACTTCGGTTCCACCCATAACACCCAGGCCAGTAGTCCTCATCGTCGTCCACATTTCCCGAGTCTCCACGGCAGGCAGAAAAAGGGAACGACAACACCTGTTTGGCTCCCCCAGAAGGTGGAGTCAGATACACCCACAGCCCTGAAATCCAGGCCGTGAAATGGTTAGAAATGGCAGAATTGGAGCTAGGGTTTTCCAGGCTGAATATGGCTAGGGCAGCGCTTCCGAAACCGATCGTTTCCTCTCACAGTGGGTGAGAATTTGGATTCTCTCCCGAGGGAGTTGTGTTCTAACTGGTGGGGTGCACCTTGGTACTAGTGATCCGCCTCCTAATTTGTTAGCTTCCTGGGAGGATAGGGTAGGAGAGGGTGGCAAATCCATTTCTCCCCAAGTGTGTGGAATAATAAATGGGACGTCATCTTTAAATGCTCGGCTAAGGCACTGAAAAGGAAACGAGTTAAGAAGTGTGGCCCAAAGAAGTAATACAAGTATTCTCATATGAAATCTAATGATTAATATTACTCGGGAGGCAGCAGAGTGTAGTGGGCAGGAAGGTACAATCTAGAGCCAGACTCTGGTTCAGATTTGCTCTACTGGAGCCAAGCAGTCAACGTCTGGGCGTGACCGTGGTACCAAATCCACAGAGTTAATGCGAAGACTAAGTGAATTAATATACTTAAAGATACCTGCACAGAGTGACACTACATAAATGTTACTTCCTATTAAGCAAATTAACAGTTAACTAGGTACCTAAAACTATATTAGTGTTATTTAAACATTCTAGCCTCCTACAATATAGCATGGTGTATTTTAAATTTTTTTTAATGTTTTTATTTCTGAAGGAGAGAGAGAGAGACGGAGCATGAGTGGGGGAGGAGCAGAGAGAGAGAGAGAGGGAGACACAGAATCCGAAGCAGGCTCCAGGCTCTGAGCTGTCAGCACAGAGCCCGACGTGGGGCTCGAACCCATGAACTGTGAGATCGTGACCCGAGCCGAAGTCGGACGCTCAACCGACAGAGCCACCCAAGCTCCCCAAACACGGTATATTTTATATAGCACATAGTATAATAGAACATTTTTTAATTTCTGTCAGTTTTATCTTAAGCCATTTTTCTTATAAACACTTTAAATTTTTTCGATCTAAAATAGGGTTTTTTAAAATGCAGCTTTTTGTGAATGATGTTTGTTCTTTACTCGAATATCCAGCAACATAAACAGAATATATTTTGTTTTTATCAAAGGAAATAAAATGAGGTTAACATTGAAAATGAAAAGCAGATTTTTTTTTAAACTTGGCTTTTGATAAATACACAAGCTGTTGTTGTCTACAATAAAATACAGCCAGTGTTTTCTACAATAAAATACAATAAAATACTGCTATCCTGAGCACGACCAGATTTAATTAATGAAATTTAAAATCCAGATTCCTAACCTCTCTGATGTTTAATGTGTGACTTTAAAGAAATTGATAATCCATCCCTGATTTTACTTTGTAAATATCCAAGTGACATTGAACCAGCTAACTTGGGGTACAAGTAACATATATTGTCCTGCCATCACCTTTAAAATCTACCAGCCCACACGCACACACACACACACACACACACACGCAGAGTCAACTGCCCCTTAGTTCTAGATGGAATATCCAGAATTGCGTCACATGACCACCTGTAATTGCAAAGGAGTCGGGGAAAACGAGGAACACGTTACTTACAAGCGTCTTAGATCAAACATGATTCATCACCTGGGCCTAGGTGTTGTCACCCTGAATGAAGTCAGGACTATGTCCAGAAAAAATTTAAATGTTGGAAAAATTGATCAGAAAAATAAGAAGGGTAAGAATACTGGCTTTGAGTCCAAAAGTGCCCAAGTTGTCTCAGGAAAATTTTAAAAGGTGCAGTTACTGACAGTTATCTGTACAATCAATATTGATAGTGACATGAGACAGTTACATGGTTTTGAAATAAGAGTAGAATAAATACCACTGTCAAAAAAAAAAATTAGGGCTGTGTTATCAAGGAAAAAGAAAATAAAGCTATTGGGAGGGTAACAGATAATGTCTGTCACAATAACTTACCACTTACTCACAACTTATAGGCACAGGCCTAGCCGCTTGACATGCATAATGTCCTGTAATTTTCAAAAACACTGCAAAATAGTCATTTGTAAATGCTGGCTATTCTCTGTTCCTTTAAATAAGGAAAACGAGCCTCATTAAAGTTGTAAGTACCTTGCCCAAGGTCGAACAACTAGTAAGTGGCAGGCTGGAATTTGAGCTCAGGTCTGATTCCAAGTTCACATTCTTTCTATGGTGTCACACTGCCCGTAATTTGTTCCCTGGCCATCCCTAATTCTATCTGGCTACAACACATACCCTTGACTTCATGCTGTCTCGATCACAAAACTACCCCCTTCTAAGTCATCTCAATCTTGATTTAGAAGATGGCGTTTTGTCTTTAACTATGTCAAAATGTTGGAAATATAACAGCGAAGAAAACACACAGGTTCCCGATCTTTGAATTTCCATTTTGTAGGGAAGAAAGGCATTTGACATCTAAACCAAGGTAACTCCAGGTAGAGTCTTACAGAGAAAATGAAACAAGATAAATGTGGTAGTCGATGTATCTGTGGGCTACATTTGATGTGATGGCTAGAATGGAGCCCTGATTGCTAGAAGGAGATAGTCTGGTCAAATTGGGGGAAAAGAGAACTCTAGGCAGCTGGCTTACGATGTGCAAAGGCCCTGAGGTGGGAATGTTCCACGGTACCGCAACCTGTGGAATAATGATTGGAGAAACACATGGTAAGAAATCGGATTTGAGAGGATCTGTATTTTATTCAAAGTGCAATGGGAATTTTGCCGAGTTTGAAATAAGCAGGGCTAAGAAGACCTAAATTTGTTTTGATCACCATGCTAGCTGTGAGAAGGTAGCTTGACGAAGTGCATCAAGGAAGTGGGAAAATTTGTTTGCTCATTCAGTCTATTTTACTTGGCTTTGCAGTACCACTGCGTTTTGTCACCTTCTCGTGTTTGAGCTCCGATGAACTGTGGCCACTATTTCCTCCTTAAATGCTTGTAAAATACGTGCCTTAACACGCTGGCAAAATTCACCGATATTCCGCATCTCCTCCTACGGGAACGGACTGTATCCACAAGGCAGTCCTGAATCATCAGTTCATTCGGCCTCCGCATCCAGAGCTCCCCCACCCTTCCAGAAAAGAAAGAAATAACGGTCAGTCGCATATCTTTTTGTAGATACAGCCTGTCAGAGGTTTAGCTTGGTATCATTTGCCATGATAAATTACAAGCTCCACCCCCCCCCCCGCCTTTTTCTCTGGGTTCATGAAATTAGCATAATAGAAGTAAGATTCTCCCAGAAACTGTGTTCTGGGGTTTGTCAGTGTGTTCCTAATTGAAATTATGAGTGGAGAAAGCAAGGAGAAACACACGTCCCTTTTGGAAGCCTCCACTGTAAATGTACTATGGTTGAATGCTAACTCCTTCTGGAAAAACCATCTTAATTTAGTTGCAAACTGACATTAGTGCTAGTGTTCCTTCGAGAGAAATCTAAATGCCTATGACCCCGCCTGTCCCGGTCTGTTCTTTCGGTGTCTAAGCCCTTCAACAAAGACTTGCCAGCCATCCTCAGGACGTGCTTTGTGTATCAAGTTTAAGCTTCTCAAATTCTGGTGGAAGGGAGATACGGAGCAGCAGAATGAATTCTTCGTAAATAATTTAAATTTTCGCTTTCATTGATTTGGGTGAAGTTGACTTTATCCACCGGTCACAAGACGAAACTGGGGTCTGGCCGTTAGATGGAGACTCGAACGATGGGCGAAGCTAAACCAGGCGACTGAGGCCAGAAGGACTGCAAGCAGGAAATCTTGGGCTCATGGATCTTTACGGTCTGAACGATCCTGATTTAAAGACTTTTAAGCGGGGGGCACCTGGGTGGCTCAGTCGGTTAAGCGTCTGACTTCAGCTCAGGTCATGATCTCACGGTCTGTGGGTTCGAGCCCCACGTCGGGCTCTGTGCTGACAGCTCAGAGCCTGGAGCCTGCTTCACATTCTGTGTCTCCCTCTCTCTCTGACCCTCCCCTGTTCATGCTCTGTCTCTCTCTGTCTCAAAAATAAATAAACATTAAAAAAAAAAAAAAAGATATAAAGACTTTTAAGGGGAAGGCCTGCTTTCGGGAATCTTCAGAGGGTTGAAAACAGACCCCCAGGTGATCAGTGCAGAGAGTGAAGGTTTTCAGTCACAATATCCCATTCAAGCATTCGTGCACATTTGAAGGAAAGAAAAGAAACCACACGATATTTAGTGCCTTTTAAGCCCACATCAGTGGAAGCATAATGAAAACACACACCAACCCCTCGACTTTCTGGCCTAATACGCCTCGGGTATTGTTGTAAAGCCTGGTCCAAACTGTAGGAACAATGAACCAGGAAGCCTTGGTGCAATTGCAGGGTTTCTGTAGGTCCCCGATTGTGAGTTAGTCTCAGCGGCCAAAACGGTGATTTATAAAACGTTGGGGGAAATGAGTTTTTTATTCCATTCTCTGGATTCCGAATAAATCCTGGCTATTAGGGACTGCTGACCAGTACTTGGCTTATCTACATCACCTCCTGTTAATTAAACAAACACAAGATTAAGGCAGCTGCGGTTGGTTATCCCACGCATTTTCGCTTTCGTTTATTTGCTTATTTATTTTTAAGAGAGCGCAAGTGGGGGAGGGGCAGAGAGAAGGGGACAGGGGATCCGAAGCGGGCTCTGCATGGACAGCGGGGAGCCCTCTGTGGGGCTCGAACTCACAAACCGTGGGATCATGACCCGAGCCCAAGTCGGACGCCCAACCAACTGAGCCACCCAGGTGCCCCCTATGCATTTTCAATGGCAACGGACTATATTAGTTGCTGTTTTAGGTCTTACTGGTTTGATAAATATATTTGGAGCGCTCAGAATCTCAAACAACTGTTAGGATCTCATTCCCCACCCATCTGGCTATTATTCGTCTCATCCTTCATCCTGCAACCTCTCCTTCCTCCCCACCCACACACAGCCACGCTGCTTATGTGTTTTGTCGATCTGAAGGCAATAACACTTGTGATCTAACCATGTGACTTTCTCTTTTTGGCAAGCCAAACAAATCACTGCCTATTTCTGTACTTCCCTCTCCTTTTATCAGTGATCGGGCCGGGGGCGGGGGTGGGTGGTAATCATCCTGGCCGCCTACTTTGTTTTCATGGGTTTGGAGAGGACTGACATTCGTGGAACATTGGGAACAAAGAAGAAAGCTGCTTATAAGTGCCTCGAATTACTATTTTCACATGTCTTAACTGCCATAACGAGAAGGAAAATCTTCCCAATTGGGAAGGCTTTCTGAAAATTAGCCCCACTGCACCAAACCTTTGATCCCCTGGTCAAACTGTCAATCTCTTGAGAACTCAGCTTTCTTGTGAAATTTCCAGGCTGTTCCCCAAACAATTGGTTGCATAAGTTTGAGAGCCAGACCCACAGAGCTTCTCTGCATTTTGGAAAGTTCCCTAAACAGACCTAGGTAACGATAGCACGAGCACGGAGACCAGGGAGTGGGGCCGCCCTGCCCTCCCCAGCACACAGCTCGCCTTTTGCTTTGCCTTGCCGCCTCTTGTTTTTATTTTCTCCTCCTACCCTTCTTTCTCCAGTCCCCTCTTCTCTTCTATCTTTTGTTTCTTTTTCAGGCCCTGGACCAGGCTCTGACATCACCTGCTTTGCTTCGGCGGGTCTGCCCCTTGACGTGGGGATGAAAGATGTTTCCACCATCAACGAAAACCCAGATGGGACACCATGTACCACACCTGGAGGTGAAGTTCTTGGTGGCCAGCTGCTCCAAGGACATTTTTTTTTTCACCATGTTTCTGAACTTTTGCCTCCCCAAGGAGTTAAAAACAGGGCTAACATTATGTAAAGTGCCATGCCAAATAACTGAAAATAAATAGTTGGTTTACTGTCGGCCCATACTAGTTTTCACTTTTCTGAAGTGGGAGGTCAAAAGTCTGATTCCTTTGTGTTGAAAGCAGGGTTTGTTTGCTAAATTGGAATACATATAAATGGAAAATAGATTGGACAAATAAATTTTAAAAATGTGTAACAAATTATACATTTAACTTTATTATACATTTATAATTTACTTTGGTGTAGACTCCCTCTTGATTTAATAATAAAAGTCACTATGCATGCTATTCTGTGTGTTTTTTATATCAGTAAATAAGCTTATAGCTTGCCAGTTTTATGTACAATTAAGAAGTGTATAAAAGTGACTTTTTGCGGTATTTTTGCACTGTTTCCTTTCGATTTTATAGTGTCTTATTTAGACATCAGTCCTAATTGCATGTTCCTTATATTTTCTCCGCCCTTGTCATTGCTGTAAAATGTCTTATATGTGACTACAAACGTGAGATCTTTATTCTAGCCTTTTTTGTAAAAGATTATCCATTGATTTCCATATGCAAGAAGCCATTTTAGAGGAAAAAATCATAAATCCCAAAAAAAACATAAATAACAATTATAAATAAATTTTAACAATTACCATAAATAATAATAATAAATATAAAATAATATACATTTTTATTAAATATAAAATCAATAAGAAACATAGGTAAGCAATTATAAATTTAGGAATTGAAAAAATAGATTCAAATATGCAAATTGAGATAAATGGTATTATTGAGACTTTTCATCTATTAAAAGCTTTTGAAATAAATCATAAACTGATTTCAAGGAGCAATCTTGAGTGATGTTTATCAATATAAATTAACTTAGCGCCTCTTGTTTGGGAGGCTCTTATATGTTCTCTCTTTTTTTTTAATTTTTTTTAACGTTTATTCATTTTTTGAGAGACAGAGCGTGAGTGAGGGAGGGGCAGAGAGAGGGAGACACAGAATCCGGAGCAGGCTCCAGGCTCTGAGCTGTCAGCACAGAGCCCGACGCAGGGCTTGAACTCACGGACCATGAGATCATGACCTGAGCCGAAGTAAGACATTCAACCGTCTGAGCCACCCAGGCGCCCCAATATATTCTCTCATTTGTAAGTGATAGTCTTTGACATTTCATAATTAGTAGGACCTCCTGTATGAGCATAAATGAGAAGCTATATATATACATATAATTGGATCAGAATTCCTGAAGATTAAAACATTTCTAAAAAGAACTCTCCCAATGAGCTCATCCCCACACCAAAGGTTTTAAAGAGGTGTCTATAATTGTTCTGTCACCTCCTGCTACACTCACCTCTTTTGACTCTGGGAGAAGGCTCCATGGACTAGGTTAAGAATCATATACATCAGCCTGTTCAAATAATTATACTTACTCTTTGCAGACACAGTTTTAAGGAAACCAATTCCAGAGATTTGATTTCTATATCACTCTTCCCTAAAAGCACTTTGCCTACAGAGGTGTCTTCAATGAGATCTTCGTTGGCCTTCTCTTTCCCACTTCCCTTTGTCCGTAGCCTGTCACCCACTGGGCAAAAGAAAGGTACAGCTGTCCCCCATCCCTGCTGGTGCCATGCATCATCCTCAGGTAGAATAATCTCGGGGGTCCCAAATAAAGCAACAATTTTAAATATTTGTGTCACTTCATTTGACCAAAACACCATAAACTATCACCACCTATCACACTAAGAAATGCAGTATTTCTTTTTCCCAGCACAATTTTATTTTTATATACACTAATTATAAAAATTATAATTTATGGAGATCGACCTGATCATTTGCATATGAAAAATAGCTGTATTGACAATACAGAAGAAAATTTAGGCTCTTAGAACTGTAGGGTTACAGAAATCTTATCTTTTCTTTTGCTGAGCTAAGATAACAAAGGGAATTTAAATTTAGACATGAAATTCTTGACAACGGAGATGATTAAAAAATGGAAAAATTTTAATGTTTGTTGCACAGGCATAGGAAAGGGTAATCAATAAAAGATATTTAAATATAAAATTATGTTACATTGGTATAAAATTCTGAGGAAGAGGTAGCATGGAAATACAATTTTAAGGAGAAAAAAGACTGATGAAAAATATCTAATTATTAAAGAGATTTGTATGCCTTTAAAATTAGATGATGGTTGGGGCGCCTGGGTGGCTCAGTCGGTTAAGCATCTGAGTTCGGCTCGGGTCATGGTCTCACAGTTTGTGAGTTCCAGCCCCGCGTCGGGCTCTGTGCTGACAGCTCGGAGCCTGGAGCCTGCTTCGGATTCTGTGTCTCCCTCTCTCTGTGCCCCTCCCCTGCTCATGCTCTGTGTCTCTCTCTGCCAAAAGTAAATAAACATTAAAATAAAAATTTTTTAAATTAAAAAAAAATAGATGATAGTTGAGGCACCTGAGTGGCTCAGTCAGTCAGTCAGGTGTCAGTTCGGCTTGGGTCATGATCTTGTGGTTCGTGGGTGTGAGCCCCTCATCGGGCTCTCTGCCTGTGGTGGGGAGCCTGCTTGGGATTGTCTCTCTCCCTCTCCCTCTGCCCCTCCCCTGCTGGCTCTCTCTCCCTCTCAAAATAAATAAACAAACTTTAAAAAAATAAATAAATAAAAACAGATGATGACGTACATAATATTGCTGAGATATATTTAAAAAGAAGACTAACGGTTTTACTTTAAAATTCAATTTGAATGTGCCAGCAACTATATCTTTTGAAACTATATAAATTTATGATTGAGCATTTTAGTTTTGAACTTTAAAATGTGCAAAGGGAAACTATAATCTGTCAAAATTATCTTAAGATACATGAGAGAAACAAAGAAGGTCCCTTATAAAGAGAATGGGCTCTGCCTTGTGAAGCTTACATTCCCAGCTGAAAGAAGCCAGACAGGCAGGGAGGGTAAGCACCAGGTGGCATTTTGTGTTCTTTCAGGAAATACATCCTGTCCTTTCTCCTCCCACCTGGAGGCGCCCACCAAGCTAAGAAAAAAGAAAAAGAAAAAAAACTCAAGGTAGACTGTTTCCCTTCTTTAAAAAAAAAAAATAATGTTTATTCATTTTGAGAGAGAGAGAGAGAGAGAGAGAGAGAACGAGTGGGGAAGGGGCAGAGAGAGAGGGAGACACAGAATCTGAAGTAGGCTCCAATCTCTGAGCGGTCAGCACAGAGCCCGATGTGGGGCTCGAACTCACAAACTGTGAGACCATGACCCGAGCCGAACTCGGATGCTTAACCGACTGAGCCACCCAGGCGCCCTGAGACTATTTCCCTTCTAATCTAAATGGAGTTTAATTTATTAAATGGCAAGAAAATACAAATGGATCCCATAGGTTCCTCTATGTCAAGAGCTTCCAGTATTTCCAAGTGACTAGACTAACCTTGTGCTTCTCCTATGTCCAACCACATGCCATTAGCCAACAAAATACAATGCCTAGCAGCAACATACTAACATTTTATCTAAATGAAATCAGGTTATAAATGTCCACCAACTGATGAATGGATAAAGAAGATGTGGTTTATATATACAATGGAATACTACCTGGCAATGAGAAGGAATGAAATCCTGCCATTTGCAACAATGTGGATAGAACTGGAAGGTTTTATGCTGAGTGAAATAAGTCAGTCAGAGAAGGACAGATATCATATGTTTTCACTCACATGTGGATCTTGAGAAACTTAACAGAAGACCATGGGGGAAGGAGAAAAAAAACAATTACAAACAGAGAGGGAGAGAGGCAAACCACAAGAAACTCTTAAATACGGAGTACAAACTGAGGGTGGACGGAGGGGGGAGTGGGGGAGCGGGAAAATGGGTGACAGGCACTGGGTGTTGTATGTAAGCCAATTTGACAATAAATTATATTAAAAAATAAATGAAATCAAGTAAAAAGTACATCACAGAGAGATTTAAATGAGAAAGAAAAACACATAAAGTATTCAAAAGGGAACCATGGAAGAAAGAGACTACGATCCTGCTATAACAGTATAAAGATCTGGGAACTGATTGGATGTGTATGTTACCTAGAGATGTGTGTGTGTGTGTGTGTGTGTGTGTGTGTGTGTGTGTGTGTTGGGGCAATTTTTCCCTGTGCTGCTACCTATTTGCAGTGGACTGAATGGCTGAGTCCCCCAGAATTCAAATGATGAAGCCCTAATCCCCAGTGGGCTTTTATTTGGAGATGGGGCATTTGGGAGTTAATTAAGTCAGGTAGGTGGAGCCCTCACCATTGGGTTAGTGCCCTTATAAGAAGACAAACACGAGGGATGGTCTGTCTCTCTCTTTCTCCGTCTCTCCCCCTCTGTCTCTCCCTGGTGAGGAATACAGTAAGAAGGCAACTAACCATTTGCAAGCCCAGAAGAGAGCGCTCACTGGAACCCAGCCATGTTGTGACACCGATCTTGAACTTCCAGCCTCCAGAACCATAAGAAATACGTGATTATTGTTGCAGGCCCCCAGCGTGTGATGCTTTGTTACAGCAGCTGGGACCAGCTAAGACCTTGACCTCTGCAGTGAAGCATGCCCCAAGTCTGCCTGACTTGTTCTTCCCTACCACACGCCTTTCTCTATCTCTCAGGGACAGAAAGCCAAGAGCTAATTCAGAGTGTGTTTCTGCACCAAAGCCATTGCTAAGAACACCTAATGCCTGAGAAGAGAACAGGGAGAAATGAAGATAAGAGAAAAAAATCTTAAAGGAAAAGGATGCAAAGAAAAAAAGATGAAACCTGGGGAAAAGTGGGAAAAATCAAAACTAAAACCATGAGAGCATATTATCCAGTCTCATTGGAAAGGAATTCTATCCTTAGTTGGATACAAAGCAAATTAATTTTACCCTTCTTGGCATTATTTTAATGCAGTCATTCAATGCTCCCTAAATATCACATTGGAAAAGCCACCTATTGAGGTTTCTGAAGAAACTGCCGGGATGGAGTTTTGGACGATGTCTGATTGCATTAGCTAATTGGAAGGGTTGTGAACTAACTTTCAGTGGAGAACTAATTTTGAGTAGAGTTAGCTCTTTCTAGTGCTCTTGTAAAGATAAAGGGAGAGAGTAAAACCCTATTCTTAGGTTTCACCCCAGAGGAAGATTTACAGTGAAGTTAATGACACTTAAGCTTCTAGGTCTTCAGCTACATGGACTCTATCCAAGGCCCTGAGAGGCCACATCTGTTTTTGTAAATTTTCAGAAGTAAGATATTTGAGCCACAATCAGTTAAGACTGCCGTCTCTTTACATTCTCACTTTCCTGTCCACACATTTCCATACGTTCCATAATTACGGGGTTTGCGGTCATTTCCGTGTGTACACAGTGATGACTGGCCAGGCTGGTGTAGAAATGGCATCCAGGCCAACTTCTGTGGCCACCTGTGCTTTCTGACCATTGTCACTACACAAAGGTGTGGGGCCAGAGGGCATACTGAAATGGGAACACGTCCTTGGTCCCGGTGTTGGGAGTACATAGGCAGTTGGGAGAGAAGGAAGCTTGCGACTTAAGAAGCCAGAAGCCAGTCTGAAGAATGTTCCTCCAGTCGTCAGTGGTATAAACCTTCAGGTGTGTCACCAATGATGCGCTTTTCATAGATCAAGACAGACCTTCTTCCCTGACAGGAGTATAATGCAGCATGTAGAGTTATAACACGTCGCACATTACCTTTTCCATTGTGATGGGAGTTGTGAGAAATAGAATGTTAGAATTATCAGAGTGCCTATGTTTGTAGAGCACACACTGGGAGCAGTGGTACAAACAGTGAGCGCGACTGCGTTTGAAGCCACAGTTGTGTTCATCTAACCCAAAAGGAGTAAAACGACAAATTTCAATCGACTATGCTAAAGGAGAGACTCGGCTATCTTTGTAGTCTCTCTGTAGAAAATATTACAAAAATGTTTTAATGTGAAAAGGCAATCAAAAAGTACGCAGTCAAAAAATGTAGGAAGACAACATCGCAATAGGTCAGGCGGTCAATTAGTAAAAATATTATGTTATTTTCTTGGTTTTGTGATGTTCGCAGTATGGGTCGAAAAAAATTTTTTGAGAGAGAGAAAGAGAGGGTGCAAGTGAGGGAGGGGCACAGAGAGAGAGAGAGAGAGAGCAAAAGAGAGAGAAGCAGGGTTCACCGGAAGCGGGTCTCCAGCTCACCTGATGTAGGATTCGAACTGGCGAACCGTGAGTTCAGGGCTTAACGACGGAGCCATCCAGGCACCCTGTTACATTTTTTCAAGTTATTTTTGGGAATCTCTTTTCTCTTCCTAAATTCTTGTTTTTGCCTACGTCCTTAAATTGCAGAATCTTCAGGCTTCACGAAACCCCATTTGCTCTGCTCCTGAATCCATGCCTCATGGATAGAGGTAAGTGAATGTGCCTCCTCTTGTCTCTGTTCCAAATGACATCATGAGCTTCGCCTCCTGCGCTTGAGGAGCGATCGTACAATCGCCCTAAGAATAGGTAGGAGTTATTAGCATGCATTTCTTTTTCTTCAACAGAGTGAAACAAGGGCTTACTCTCTGGATTTCCAGATGCACTTAAAATGAAATAATAATGTTGGGCCAGTCTTGCCCTGCTTTAAATTAATCACTCCAGGAAGAGACATTAAAGCTTTCAGACCACCAGTGTGCATAAATGCTTTAGTGCCCCAGACCATACACCCTCTCTTGATTATTCAGGACACAAGGAAAGTTAAGCGCAGTAAATGAGGCTGTTTTATGATCCATTTAAATAATCTGAAAAGGAAATTAATACTTTTATTACTCTTTATAAGTGAAAAACTTCCTTAAAAATCTATAAGAGTTCTTTATGTTAGAGTGGTTAGGACTACTCAAACCAAAACATGGATCCAGAGAAATAACGGAAGGTTAGGGAGAGGACGCATGGCCACACAAATCAAAACGGAATAAACAAGAGAGGCTGGAAAGTAATTTGGGGCTAAAAAAACAAAAAAAAATCACCTCAAACAGAGCCAAGAGAAGTCACTCGATTAGAAATCAGGTTGTAATTTAAACATAAAATATTTCTTAGTCTTTTTGAATAATATGAATTTTTTCTAGGGCTATGGCACTTTGGAAGGGGATTCTGGAGAAAATGTGGAAATAGTTTGTGACTCTCTGCCCACATTGGTCCCTTCAATACTTCTTTATGTGAGAAACATCCTATTAGCCACTTTGCAAACACTCATCCCAAATTTTAAGTCCCCACAACAGTCCAGTAGAGAAAGTAAACATGTCCTAACGGGATAGAAAAGTTTACTTCTCTGATGTCATCTTTTACCTACGTCTGCCTCAGTCAGTTCCAGCCATCCTGGCTGTTGCTCTGTTTTTGAAATACGCCTCGCACACTCTAGTCTCAAAGCCTTTGAATTAACTGTTCCCTCTGCCTAGATTCTACTCTCTGCTAGATTCTACAGGGCTTCCTCCTTTACTGTATTTAGATACCTGTTCAAATGTCACCTTCTCTGAGAGCCCCTACCCCGTAATTCTTTGTCGCGTTAGCTTGCTTTATTTTTCTTCTGAGCGTGTCACAGATTTTCAGTTCTCTAAAAGTCCTTAAGAGCTAATAAGCATTGGGAGATGGAACTTAATCGTTGCATAGCTGAAAAGGAACACGGAAAGTAACTTTGCTCTACAAATGTGTCACACAAATGCCAGCTTCTAATCTGAAGCTCCAGCTACATTTTAGCTGGTTACACCTTGTCAAACTCTTCTGTTAGCTGGACATTATCTCAATAATTTATTTCCTTTTATAGAGGCATTTAGACCACTCACGTTCCCGATAGGCATCAGCTGATGGGACTCAAGCTAAGAAAACTCTAGGAATGTTAAGTGAGGGACTATTTACATGGTGTATTAATTTCCTAGGGCCACTGCACAACAAATTAGCAGGGCTTAAACAGAAGAAATTTATTGCCTCGCCGTTCCAGAAGCCAAAAGTCTAAGATCAAGATGCCAATGGGGTTGCTTCTTTTTGAGGCCTGTGAAGGAGAATCTGTTCCTGCCTTCTCTCTTAGCTTCTGATGGTTTCCTGGCAATCTTTGACATCCCTTGACTTGTAGATGCTTTGCCCCCAATCTCTACCTTCACTTTTACATGGCATCTCCATGTGTGTGTGTGTGTGTGTGTGTGTGTGTGTCCAAATTCCCCCTTTTTTCTTTTTTTTTTTAAATTATTTATTTTTATTTTAAGAGAGAGAGAGAGAGCACACAGGGGAGGGGCAAAGAGAGGGAGAGGGAGAATCCCAAACAGGCTCTGCTCTGTCAACGCAGAACCCGGCTCTGGGCTTGCCCACACCAGTGGAACCATGAGATCATGACTTGAACCAAAGCCAAGAGTCGGCCATTTAAATGACTGAGCCGCCCAGACATTCCTCTCCTTTTTTCTAAAAACACAGTCATGCTGGATTAGGGCCCACCCTAACAACTTTATTGTAACTTGATCATCTATAAAGGTCATGTTTTCAAATAAGGTCATGGTTAGAAGCACTGAAGGTGGAGACTGAATCCTCTTTGGGGAAGGACATGATTCAACTCACAACACACAGTATAGATGGAATGTGGGAGAATTGCAGTGTGCAATGTAGTTAAGACAGGACTCTTTCTGCCTCTGGGCCTCAAAGGGTAAAGGAAGGACACAGATACTAGAAGAGGGAGGAGAAAGTTGTGTATAGAAGCTGCCTTAAGAAAAGCAGTGAACTTTGGTTGAGCAACAGAGCCCACTTTGGATGATCCATGAGAGAGGGAGCCGAGGGATTGATGTCCTGACTTCATTCTCCTCCCTCTTTCCAATCTTCTACCAGGGCTCCTGCTGGGCCAACCCAACCAGAAGCCAGAGAGCAGGGAATCCTTTTGAAATAATCAACATAAATTGATGCTTTAGAAACATTCCTGGGGCACCTGGGTGGCTCAGTTGGTTGAGCGACTCTTGATTTCAGCTGAGATCATGATCTCACAGTTCGTGGGATCAAGCCCTGAGTTGGGCTCTGCACTGACACCATGGAGCCTGCTTGGGGTTCTCTCTTCCTCTCTGTCTGTCCCTCTCCTGCTCATGCTTTTTTATTCTCTTTCTCTCTCTCAAAATAAATAAATACCCCCCCCCCCCGCCAAAAGAAAAGAAACACTTCTGTTAGTGTAATCTGATTATTTTTAATTTGGTCTTTTGCATTTTTAAGAGAAACGCATTTGCAGGATTAGTTTACATTAGCTTAGAAGATTCCTGTCTTATTTTTCTTTTATAGGGGAGAGAAGATGCAGAGCTTAAGAGGAATGGGTCGATGGATGAAGACGTTTCTTTCCTCACTTGCACTGGCTTGATCAGACCATCTGCCAACAGGATCTTGCCTGGAGTCTTGGCTCTACCATTTACTAAATGGTTGGAAACGGTGTGTTTGCCAGGCATGTTTGCTGTTGTGTAAAATGAGGAGGACTGGAGCTGAAGTCAGGAAGTCAGTGATGTTATATGTGATGTGACTTCCCCCATAACCGCAAAGGTCTTCAGTAAAACTGCTAAACTAATAACGGATTTAGGAAAAGCAGGCTTTATGTTTGGATAACACAGGATGAATGCAAAACAAGGAAGAGAAAACTAAGAAGAAGGAAACCATCAGGAATTGACAGAAATTATAGGCATAGTTCCAAACCCGCACAGGCATCAAGTTGGAATCTTAAGCCAAGTTGTTCTAAGTCTGCAAGGGAGAGTAGAACCTCAGCTGACGGTCTGAATACGCCTAAACTTCTCCAAGGATTTTTATGCTTTAAAATTTTTCATGCCACTTCTTTTAATAATCCCTCTAGTCCAGAACTTCACGTCTAGATTTAAGGTCTTATTTCTGTAATTTCAGCTGAGTCTCATAGTTGTAGCAATAACCATAATAGCTGCCAGGTACCAGCAATGGAGTCAGGCTGTCTGGATTTGAGGTCTCAGCTATGCGACTTACAAGCTCAAGCAAATTACTCACACTCTTAAAACTATACAGTCTTTTCATCCATAAAATGGGACTATGATGTCTGCATCTATCATAAGGCAGTGGTGACTCTCAAATACATTAACATATACAAAAAACCTAACAGAGTATGTAGCACTGAGGAAGTACTCGATAATGTTTGTTATTAATATCGTTTCCATATGTTGAGCGCTGTTTAAATAAATCATCATATTTAATGCTCATAAATAATACCCCTCAGAAGTAGCTGTTTTGGTCGTCAGTTCACAGATAAGGAAATTAAAAGTCAGAAAACCTAAATAATAATTAAAAAATAGCTATTTTATCCATATCCTGCTACATTTATTTATTCCTGTGTCAATGTGATCACAGAGAAATAAATGTTTGAATGAATCAATGAATGAATACATTTCCTCCTCTGACCTTTTGTGGACCCAGAGAAGGGAAAGAAATAATTTGTCTCTTAATTCTGCCATTTTTTTTTACTGCTCACTCACACTCTAAAACCAAGGATTTAAGTGCCAATTTCATTAATGTTCTATTTTCTTTTTCTTCCAGAGAAGCAATAAAAATATTTATATGAAAGAGATGTAAACCATATTGCTTCCCAAGCTCCGACACCTTGACGTTTTTCTTTCTTGATTCTTCTACAAGCTGCCTTTGGAACATAATCTATGCCAATTGAAACTATCAAAATAAATTAAAAGTATAATTTTGCAATTTCTGAACCAAACATTCTATAAAAACTCTAATGAATAACATGTACTTTTCCTTTTTCTCGCTAATATAAATTTATTCTCCCAAAAAAGTAATCTAATCTTCTTGGTACAATTTTTCCTACAGAAATCCATACTCTTTATGGCTCATGATTTCCCTACTCTTTTCCAATCTCTCTTCTCAGAATGTAATTTGTGAGTCTTTGAAACTGACATTAAATGATCTAAATGGTCCTGACTACCAGCACTTTCTTTCTCTATTTTGGAGTTGGATATGTAACTGAGGTTAGTATTAAGTCTTACCGAATAGACACAGTCCTTCTTCTAGATATAGAATGCTCTACTGAGGGGCGCCTGGGTGGCTCAGTTGGTTGAGCGTCCAACTTCGGCTCAGGTCGTGATCTCACAGTTCGTGAGTTCCAGCCCCGCGTCAGGCTCTGTGTTGACAGCTCAGCTTCCTCTCTCTCTGCCCCTCCCCTGCTCTCTCAAAAATTAAACATTAAAAAATTCCTTAGAAAAGAATGCTCTGCTGTGACAGTCATTGGAACATAATGACCATCAAATGTCTACAGTTTCCATTTGTCACCTACTGCTGATTCTAATCTTCCGCTGGTTTTGCAAGTACTTCTTTACTACTAAGCAGTTCAATTTCTTCCTTTCATTTGATTTAAGGATGTAATGAGAAGTACGCCTGTGGAGGCACGTACATCAGTCCCCAAACTACGCTCTGCCGGCTCCTAGACTACTCTGTCCCGTATTAGTAGGAGTCAACATGTACAATATGGACCCGAGGGCATGGGAACTAAAAGGGCAAAGTATAGATCTGACACCTGTCTACTATTGTGTAGCATTTAGTAAAAGACGGACTTCTTCAAAATTCAGTGGATTCAGTCTTCTGTGATAGTGCAGTGTCCTCTTCTCTAGACATCATAGGCAAGTAAAGAACTGTAACTTCATTACGTAAAAGTGACTGACCATCGATGGCTCCCAGTGAAGGGCTTTTGGTTCAGACTCTTTGCCTACTTGTGACATTGGACACTGGCGGTGCCTTGCTCTTTGATTTGCCTGTCAGTGTGCTCTCAGTTTGCTACCTCCCTTGTACCAAGGGATAGGTCCCTTCCAGAGAGCTATCCATCCTCACGAGTATTCCCTAACTTTTGAACCTTCATTCCCACACTCAACAAACAGGCACAGAAGGGGAGATAGAGAGATGAACAGCACTGTCTTTGTCCTCAAGAGGCTTTTAGGCTTCTATGCAGACATGAACAAGACATTAGATAGTGAACTAATATGTTATCAGTGACTCTGAGTTCCCTGAAGTATGGAATTATTTAACTTTCCCTCAAAGTCTTTGGGGGAGAAAAGGCTGTTGTGTATCTGTGGTTACAATATCTCCGAGCAGGAATTGTCTTTCCCTCTGTCACCGACTAGGCTGCTTTCACAAAATCAGGGGATTTCAGAGCCAACTCTCCTTTCACAGATAAGTGACCTGAACTGAGAGAGGGAAAGCAAGTGGCCCGTGGCCGCGAGGTTTATAGGGGGCGAAGCTGGGCCAGAACCAGACCTCCCCGCGCCCGCTGCTCCTGCTGTCGAGCCTCATAGCAGCTCTTTCGGGGCTGAATTTTCCCTGTGAATCTGTAAATAACCCCATCCTCGGTGACATAACGGGTTGGTATTTCCCTCCAGTTCCACAGCAAGGCCTGCAGATCTGAACAGGGGCAAAAATTCACACCTCTCTGGATGGAGCAAACAAATTCTTCAGATTCCATGTCAGTTTGTGGAAGATTCGCTGTGAAAGCCAGCGACCTCTGGCCTGCAGGCTGGAGAAGTGGTTCTAAGCCCATTAAAATTCATGCTTAGAGCCTGATAGATCATATGGGAGCTGCTGTAACAGAAATCATTCCTGAGGTCACACGGTGCGTTAACCCCCGTGCTCCCCGACACAGTGATGACGGCTCAGATAAACAATCCTGGATTTAATGAATCCTCAGATAGACAAGTTTATCCGGGAAAAGGGTGAGTGGTCTCCCCCAAGGCTGCCTGATGCAGGATACAGTACAGAAGATCAAACAGTGACAGAAACCTGATGATATTTGCTTTCCCAGTGGTAAAGATGACACACAGATATCCTGTGACCAAGTAGGAAAAGGGGAGAAGTAAACAAGGAAGGGAGGGGAGGGAAGTGGGGAAGGGGAGGATACAGGAGGGAAGGGAGGACAGGGAAGGCAAGGAAAGAAAAGGGAGAGAAGGGGAGGGGAGGGTCCTAGAGGGGAGGGAGGAAAAGAGGAAGGAAGGAGAGAAGGAAGGAAGGAAGGAAGGAAAAGAAAGAGAGAAAGAAAAAGAGAGAAAGGGAAGGAAGGAAGAAAGGAAGAAAGAACGAGAAGGAAGAAAGGAGGGAGAAAATGGCAAGAAGGAATATTGTGTCACCAAACTGACGCCTGTCAGATAAAAGAGACTGGAGCCATAATTCTTCCCAGCGTTTCTAATGGGATTTTAATACAGCATTTGGCCATCATATTTTTTTCATTCCTTCAATGACATACATGCCTGAAGTGTAGCCACGGAGCCTCTGAACTCTGTATATTTCTGTAATACACAAAGAAAACAGCCGTCACATCCATTTTAAGGAACTTTTAAATACATTACAGTGAGGTCCATAGGCCCCGGATCCGAAGGGAACTGCACAAAGCCTGTCTGTACATCATCTGTGACGGGCCTGAATTCCAGCCAAGGCAGGGTTTTTTTCTAAATAATAAAATAAAATACTGTGTTTTTTTAAAGGAACATTATATTTTTAAACTGGAAATCATTGTATTTTGTATCTTATGTGGCATCTGAAAGTGATTTAGTTGAACAATGTGGTTTCTGATTGGTATTTGAATTGGTTCCAGAACATTTTTCATAATAACCATCTTAAAGATCCCAATTATCTGATCCTCTTTCCCCCTTTCACATGGTTTCGTAGGAGGTTTCCAGAGAAAAAGAGAAACCTGCAAGGGCAGGCAAGCCAACTCACATCTAGCTAACCCGTGTTTGCCTGCTAGGCTCAAAGGAAAGGGATTGCTAGTTATTCTGAGTTGTCCAGGATGCATTTATGACTCAATAAAGGAGGCCTTGGCATTACCAGAATAATTACTTACTCAAACAAGCCTATAAAACCAAAGGGTTGCCCCAACTAAAAGGTAAGCAGAGAACTTTTTCCTTTTAGTGCTAACATGTAAACCTAGTAAACTGTATTTAGATTTCTATAAAATCAGCTCTGGATGCAAAATGGCTGCTTGATTTACCAGGTGGGCAGCTGAGTCAATTCCCCAGGGTTCCATAGGGGCTGAGAGAAGGCAGTCCTATTAAATATGAAAGAACGCTCATTCATAAAGGGACCCAGCCTCATTTGCGGCTTGCAGAAATTGTGGCGTGGAGGTTAAGAAAGCAGGTCCTGGAGTCAGCTGCATCTGGGGCTGCCTCCACCGCTATCACCCGGTATCTCCCGGGAGCGGTGATCCATATTCTTTGGGTCTCAGCTGTACGGTAGAGATCACGTGATGCCTGTTTTACGGGATCGTTGGAAGAAATGAATAGAACGCTTCCTGTGACGGGCTTAGAACGACACCTTGCCTAGAGTGGGACACACAATAAATGGTAGCTCATATTATTAGATGTAACAGAATCTTATTGCAATAAACAGAAGCTTTTATTATGACATACATTAATGACAAGAATAAATAGTTCTTGACCACTAACTGTCAACACATAGTGCCCGACGCCATGCTAAGCATTTCAGATATGGTGCTTCACACAGTCGTCTCCAGGTAAAGTTCTTATTTTAGGTGAAGTTTCTGTTAAGCGGCAGAACTGAAAATAGAGCTATACAACTATAGGATAGAGTACATACAACTATAAATAGTAAACACAACTATAGGATACTCAGCTAAATTTGATTTCAGATAAACAGGAAGTAATTTTTTAGAATGAGTGTGTCCCAAATACCGCATGAGACATGCGCATGGGTGTGGCCACCCTAACTAGAACTCAAGCCCCCAGATCGATTTTATCAAGCTCGTACCTTTTTGTTCCCCGTCACACAAAAGGTTCTTTCTAGAATGTCACTTATGCCTTGCGTGTTTTATTCTCTAGCATTTTCCCCCAACCAGAGGGTTCTTAGATTAAAAAAAAAAACAATCCAGGAATTGCGTGTGTTTACCAACTACGAGGAAAAGTGAAATGTTCAAGACGAAGAAGCTGAGGCAGGTCCAGAGTATAAAGCTGGTGCGTCAAGCCCCGTGTCCTCGAGACGATGATCTCAAAGCACATCCGCGGTTACTGAAAGCACTTAAAAACAAAGTGGCAAAATAACATTTTATATTGAGAAAAAATATTTTTTGCATCATAATTTGCAACTACATACGACACCTAACATGGCTTTTTTTTTTTCCTTTAATGGTATGGATTCATAATCTGATTCACTCATTCAATAAAAATTATGGTCTTTATGTCAAGTTACCGTGCAGATGCTGAAGGAAAAAAAAAACCAGACACTGTCCCGGGCTTCACGAAATATACACTTTAGTGAAGAGACGTTAGGTAACTAAGTAAGCACAAAAACAAATGCAAAGTTGCAGTCATCACAAGATCTATGAAAGAGGAGTACATGGAGAGATGAGCCTAGAAGAGGGGCACTGGAGTCCAGAAAAGTTTTCCATGAAGTAGGAAGATGCCCTGATTACCTGAGCTAAGATCTGAAGAATGAACAAGATTTGACCAAAAAGCGCCAATGGAACGATTAATAGCATATTCAAAGTGCCACAGAAGAAGGGAGCATGGAAAATATGAGGAAATGACAGAATATCTCTTCAGCTGGTGTGGAAACGTGGGGCGTGGGCAATATTGGGGGTAGATGGGGCAGGAAATGTAACGTACTGGTTACAGAAGACCAGTCCACGGCAACAAATAGACCTAACCCCACCATGGCTCAAGACAATAAGTGTTTATTTCTCTCTCCTATAACATTCCAAGACAATTCCAGGTTAAAGGTTGTGATGAGGGATCTTGGGGAATCCACTGGCAGAGACTGTCATCTTTCAAAGTCAACATGAGTATCGCCATCCCAGCCACCTGGTTAGGGTCATGAAGATGCCTCCCAGAGGTTCTTGGAGCCTGGGCCCGAAAAGCACAATTACCACCTTTGCTCACATTCCATTAGTGAAACTCAGTCACGTGCTCACGCCTAACAGTAAGGGAGTAAGGGATGCTGGGATATATAAATCATCTATGTCGCAGGAGGAAGGGGAATGGGTATTGTTAACGGCCTGCAGTGTCTGCCCGAAGCAGGTAGAGCCAGATGATGCGGAATTTTAGTTTTGTCTCAAGGCCGATGCAAATCCATTGAGGGGATTTAAGCAAAAAGGAGTGCGGTGATCAGATATGTATTTCCAAGAGATGACTCTGGCGACAAAGTGGAGAACAGATCGGAAGGCTGTCAGAACGGCTGTAGGGAGATCATATCTTTGAGGAGGGTGTTTTAGGCCGGAAATCACGGTAGCATGGAATGGAGTGAGTCATTGGTGGTGCTAGAAACAGGGAACAGGAGACAGACGCGACAGCACCAGGCGACAAAGCAGTGGCTAGGGAACAACAGGCAAATATGTAATAAGCCTGTTGTCTTTGCTTAACGATTTTCTACTTCCTGTTATCCCCTGCCTCTCCTTTTGTACCACTAAGCTCCTTGATCAGCATCAGTAACAGCGGAGGTATAAGAATCATCAGAAGGAATTCCTCGAATTTGGACAGACCTATCAAAAGGGCTTTACGGAACCTCAGGACAGAGTCCCTAGGGTGCAAATCGGTTCAGCACAGCCTGGCCTTTTTTTGTTGTTGTTTTGTTTTAAATACCAGGCATAAAAAATGTTTTTAAACTGATAAGAACAGACACTACACTTGATCTTAGCCAAAAGGCCCAGAAGCGATTGAAAAATGTTTTTAAAAACAGACACCGAGAATGAGCATAGGACAGGAATCAGAAAACAGAAGACTCTTATCTCTGTTTGATTGTTTTCTGATACATAAGACGGGGACGATAGTACCTATACCTCCTACTCCTTAAGCTCTGGATGTTGTGGGAGTCAAATGCCATGGAAATCGCATGTACCGGGGCACACAGTGGTTCGTGTTAATGGGGTTCCCTGGTGTTTGAAGTTTCTGTAATTGCTCGCTCAGACTCTGGAAGGAGGCATTCATCAAAGTATTTGCACATAAAATAAAGGGTTGCATGTTCAAAAGCCTGTTCATTCTTTTCTGCTTTTTACTGCGACCTAATATAACAGTAAGTGAAAGTTATTTGCCTAGTATAACGGCCTACGCAAACACAAGACATATACGAGTGTCGTTCAGCGTGTGGTTTAATTGAAGATCTGGGAGCTCGTTGGTTGAATTTACTGGTGTGAAAGAGGGAGCTGCCCAGCTGGATCTTCCTCAGGACTCCTGAACCTTGGTTTCTCCCTTAGTCATCTAGTAAGCTAAAAAGAGCAATAGGCACACTTACTAACTACAAAGCACTGTTCTAAGTAACGTGTGTGTGTGAATAAATATACACACGTACGCATGCATACGTATCGGTATAAATTCGCCTCTCGCCACAATCCTGTCTAGAAGATCCTGTCATCGCCACCTCCATTTTACAGGTGAGGAAACCGAGGCACTTAGAATCTAAGAAACTTGCCCAGAGTCACAAAACTAGTAAATAGCTGAGCCGGAATTCAAACTTTGGCACCTCGACTCCAGGGTCCCTGCTCCTGAATCCCATGGCGCTGCATCTCTGTAACAGTCTAAATGCTGAGTGAAGGGCTATATTCTACCCCTATTAAGATTATCCTCATTCTAGTTATTGCATTGTTTTCTCAAGAGGTATTTTCACTGACAGTCATCTGACTAAATTACTCCAAGAATTACCACTTGGCCCCACAGCTATTTCAGTGAGGCTGCTAAGATAATCCCAGATGGGTGGGGGAACTGGAAAATTCCACAACGGACTATAGCCAGCTAAAGTCTTGCCCAGCAAGGAGCAAGTTGCCATCACAGAGTTGCTATGTCTGCATGACACATTCCAGGGCCTTCCTTTTCTAGTGTCCACTGCCTTGGGGGAGGGTTATAGAGAAGGCAGTACTTGAACTGAATCTTGGAAGTTCAGTAGATGCTCATCGACTTGACAAAGGAAAAGGGATTTCAACTAGAGCAAAGAAAGAGAGAAATCACCCAGAAGGGACGAGCAAAGGACTAGCAAGAACGGGGAGAGTAGAGGTCAAGTACAAGAGGAGGCTGCCAGAAGCCAGGTCACGCAGGGCTTCATGGAATTAAGTAACCTTATTCTGTGTAGCTCCAGGAATCCGCTGCAGGGTTTGGAGCAGATGGGTGATAAGTTTAGAATATCAGAGAAAGTATTAGGTTTAGGGGAACGATCATGGTGTCAGCTTTGGACTTTCTGGGATCGAGAAAGTCAACGTGAGCGACATTCGGCGGCTGTGTTCTGTGGACAAATGGACACGAAGGGGACAGTTTAGAAGAGAGATATGGGCAGGAAACAGATTTGAGACATGACACCCTTCCCGCCCCCACCGCCCCCCAGTTCTCTGGCAATTGAAACCAGGAGAGTAAATGACATCTTGCAGGTGAATATATACAAAGAGGCAGAGGACAGAGACTGGGACCCTACGGTCCACATTTGAGGGCGGTGGACAGACGAAGAATGGGCGTGGGGAGAGGCAACGAGTCAGGGGAAATCACATGCTCAGGGCATAAGCCAAGGGAGGAGGGAGCATTACTGAAAAGGGCGTGGGCAAAAATGTCAGATGTCTCAGAGGGGGTCAAATGAGGTGAGGGCTGAGAAACCCTTCCTACGTCCATGGAGTGACAGGGCCAGCTCCTAACAGCAGGAGGTGGAAAGTGACTGCGAGGTTAGGAAATGAAAGGAGAGAACAGGTGGAGAGGCTTCTGAGGAAGGAGAGCAGAGACAGCAAGTTAACAGCCATCCTACGTTCTGCTTCTCGGTCGCCTGGTGTCTTCAAGAGCCTGGGAACGACACCGCCCTTGCCTCCCTGTCAGCCTCGTAGAACAGATCGGGGCTGCAGACACCTTCCCAGCTGCAGTTTCACGTGGGATTCCAGCCCTCAATTTTTAGGGTAATTTTCCAAATCCCTCAGCCGTGCAACATGAGACACTAGACGCTCCTTTGAGACCCAGTCGCCTAAAATATAATGAGAATGTGTGACCGTCTCCGAATGCAGGGCCTTTCGGTGTGCCACAGGGCACGCTGCCTGGACGGAGTCTGTCTCTTGTCACCAAGCCCAGGTAATTTCACAGGCTTACAGGACTTTTCGCTGAGCATTTTTGTTTTCCTCTAGGGTTTATTAAGTAAGTTTCGTTCATAATGATCATGTCATCTCGGGGGTGTTATTTAAGACAAAAATATTCAAAGGAGCCCGGCCCTGTAGAGGTGTCCCCACTCTCCTTTCACCGTGTTTAAAATGCCCCGCTTTGTTACTTTGACCCCTCCCCTTACTTGTTGCCTCGTGTGGGACACGTCAGTTAACTTCTCAGGATCTCAGTGGGTTCGTCTGTGTGGAAAGGGGACTGGACAAGATGCTCAACAAAACCATATTATTCTACACCAGGGGTCAGCAACCCTTTTCTGTAAAACACCAAATAATAAACACGTTTGGCTTTGCGGGCCACGTGGGCTCTGTGGCAACCACTCAACTCTCCGGTCATAATATGAAAGCCGCCGCAGACACAATGTATACACAAATGAACATGGCTGCGTTCTGATAAAACTTTATTTACAAAAACAAACAGTGGGCCGGATTTGGTCTTCAGCCTGTAGTTTGCCAACTCTTATTCTAAACTTTAAACGTAAGTCTTTTAAGAGGTGCCTGGGTGGCTCAGATGGTTAAGTAGCTAACTCGTGATCTCAGCTCGGGTCTTGATCTCTGAGTCACGAGTTCAGGCTCCATGTTGGGCACGAAGACTACGTAAAAGAAAAACCAAAATGAGTCTTCCAATTTACTAAGCTAGACCTCTTAGACTCACCTATTAAAATATTCAGGAGCACCTGAATATTCAGCCACGTGGGTGGCTCAGTCAGTTAAGCATCCAGCTTTGGCTCAGGTCATGATCTCGCGGTTTGTGAGTTCGGGCCCGCGTCGGGCTCTGTGCTGACAGCTCGGAGCCTGGAGCCTGGAGCCTGCTCTGGATTCTGTGTCTCCCTCTCTCTCTGCCCCTTCCCCATTCATGCTCTGTCTCTCTCTCTCTCTGTTTCTTAAAAATAAATAAACACTAAAAATATTCATATCCCAGGGACACAGGTAGCTCAGTTAAGGGTCCGACTCTTGATTTCAGCTCAGGTCATGATTTCATGGTCCATGAGGTCAAGCCCCATGCCAGGTTTCTCACTATCAACGCTTGGGATTCTCTTTCTCCCTCTTTCTCAACCCCTCCCCCCACTTGCATTTTCTTCTCTCTCTCTCAAAATAAATAAATTTTAAAAACATATTCATATCCCAGAAAAGGCAAATTATTCAGTTACTGTCAGCCATTCTGTGACGGGAATCACAATATTTATCTCGCACACTGCAAATAAGAAAAAGCAGAGTCATAGAAGGTTTAGCACTTCGTTGGTAAACAATCTAGTCTGCCTCAAAGGGTGGGTGAGAACAACTAATGATGCTAATAATCCAGTCACACTTAAAATTCAGTTTGATCCTATAATTTAAATCGTCTATTTAAGAAGTATGTAATGTCTTTTGTTGTTGTTGTTAAAAACTCCCAATCTCAGACCACGTGGGTGGCTCAGCCAGTTGAGCATCCAACTCTTGATTTTGACTCAGGTCATGATCCCAGGGTCATGGGATCGAGTCTCATGCTGGGCTCCATTCTGAGTGTGGAGCCTGCTTAGGATTCTTTCTCTCTCCCTCTGCCCCTCTCCTCAGCTCGCTCCCTCTCTCTCTCTGTCTCTCTCTCTCTCTCTCTCTCTCTCTCAAAAAATAAAAATACATTAATTTAGAAAACCTTTTTTTAATCTCAAACCTCTTTGAAAGCCTTCCTTCCCCCTGCTTAAAGGTAGTGATGCACAAATGAATGAGGAGGTTGAAGAGGAGGGAGGTGACTGTGGGACCTCGAGGGCCATAGGGAAAGGCAGGGTCTTCGGAAGCATTGCCCCCACCTTCCAGCTCTGGGATACCGTCCTTGTCAACAAGGTGCTGTGTACCTTGCTGGCATTCCACAGCTAAGGTCTGTGGTCAGGGTCATTTGCCATCTAGTTGGTCTCCGCTCAGCAGTAACCTTTGGCTGACGCTGCCTCACCTCCACGTCTGTCGGTGGCAGAGACCCCACGGAGGTCCCATTCATTAGGCCTTGGTTTGACATACGTGTGCCTTGCAATCCTCCCTGTGGAACCACTTCAACCCCTCCCCCAGGGCAGTGACACCCCCTCTGCCAGGTTTCATAGGGAGATTCTCAGCTCCTTCTGAAATCTGTCTATGCAACCATGGCTCATGAAAATGTCAACTGCAGACCCTTTCTCTGCCTGAGTTTTCTGCATGATCAGGTCGGTGTGACTGTGACCCAGCTTGGTTTAAGGGCAGCCACTAAGCTGGCCTCCGCCCGTGTCAACCTGTTTCTTGGAGTTCTCTTTGACTTACCTACGGGCAAACGAAGTGAGAAATGTCTGATGCCTTCACTGCTTTACTCTCTCCCCTAATCTCTTCCTCCAATCTCCAGAGCCAAAAAAAGAGGATTGGCTTCTTTTTTTTTTTAACTACCCATCCATTATCCCCCGGCTGCCTGGGAGCTGCCTAGACCTCAAAGGAGAAGAGCTGTCTTATCAACCCTGGAGGAGTCCCAGAGCACAAGCCCGCCAGGCTGAGTTGTTCAAACGTTAAAGACAGCAGTGAGGGAGTTCGGGAAAACGTTCCTATTAATGCCTGCTTGGCTCTCCAGACCGTTGTTCAAAACCTATTTTGTGTCCTAGAAGCTGACTCTTTCCTATCTTCCTTCATTGAATTCTTTGTGCAACAAATCATAATCTTTCCCTAGGTTGAGGGATGGATGAATGGGTTTGGAGCCCTAAAATGAAGATCTTACACTCTAAGAGGTCAAGTAAGGAGTGTATATTTCCAAAGTATTATGTCATTGCAATCAATCTCTTAATTTATTCAATAGGTTTTTTGCCTTTTTCATGAAGACAGCTGCATAAGGGGAAGCTTCTGAGGGAAATAATCTTAGGATGGGTTGGTATTCATGCAGAAGAACATTGAGAGGCAGCTGTCGGTACATCAGGAGAGGCATGCTGGGTGTCCAGGATTCAAAGCATGGCCACGAGGCAGAGGAAAGAGGAGGAAGGTTGTAGAAATGCATTTCATGAATGTGTCCAGGATTAACATAGCCCAATATTACAATGGGAGTAAAAGACCTGATGTCTGCAATCCAGGAAGAAGGTCTGGAGAGAAGATTGGAGTAACAAGCTAGAGCGATGACTTTGCATTATCTGAGCCCTGGGACCTCAAGAGTCAGTACTTTGGGGAAAATGGTGCCCGGGGGTGTAGAACCTTGTTTAGAAACAGAGCAAATTTATTTGATTGTCTATGTGCAGTTCCCTTGACTTTGGGACCAGACTCCAAATTCAGGAGGTGTTGATGGTGAAGGATCCGATAGAATGCCCCAGGGAGAAAAAAGGGAACAGCTCAAGGAAAGCATCCAAATATTTAGTAACTGAATAGATACTTTATATTAACAAATGGATGATTGCTTATGGTCAGAAATGTACACCTACAATTTAAATGCCATCTTGCTACCTACAAAGCCATGGAACATCCATAGGTAATTTACTCTTGACTTTGAAGTGTATTGTATAATTTTAGAATTGTATTTTTTTTTTCATAATTATGCCATCCCACGGCCGCCATCGGCATTTCTTGAGCATGTGCTGACTAGTAAAGGGATGGAAGAAGAAGTTAGGAAAACAAGCCAACCTCACATTAAAACGTTCCTCGGAGAGTGCATTGATTGACTACACATAGGATTCACGAAACAATCCCAGGCACTTGTGTGTATGGAATAAAGATTGTGCTGATTCCTATCCTCAAGGAGATTAAGGTCTAATGGGAGGGAAATAAAATACATAAAATTAACATAAATACAGGCAGATGTGCACGGCAATTTTAAGAGTGAGGTGGTCATGTGGAATCAAGAATTAGGCTGATTAGTTGGGGGATGATTAGGTAAACCTCAAAAAGATACGTAAAGAAAATAGGCATGCAGTATTCAAGGTGGTTATCAAGGTACATGGTATTCCTTAACTCTATGCCTGTAGCATGGAATCCCCAGCATCTAAGAGACTTTATTTCTAGGACTTGTTTACTACCCAATACCCAAAATACCTGCAGGGTTTAAGGATCTGTTACCAACCCTCCAAATTACTATTCCTCTAACAACAACAACGAAATTAAATATGAGAGCTTGCTATAGGGTGATCGCAGATATATGTATGAAGATACGTATCAGCAACTCAACCTTGTCAGGCACCCACAGTGGGGGTGTGGATAGTGTAGAATATTCTCTTGGCAGGTTATCTGCGATCGCAGCCCCCAAAACACTTCTTTGGCCCTGCTTCTCTTCACCAACACACTGTGCATCCCAGTGAGTATGTATCTGGGCAGCTGAAGAAGAGAATATATTATGACCTATTTTGCAGCTCGGTGTAAACAGGTTTTTAACGAGCTGTTCTTCTCCAGGCCAGAGGAATCAGGAAGAGGATCTATTTTCTGTTTATGAGCAACGCTTAAGACATAATTTCAAAGCAAGGAAGGAATTAAAAGCAGAAGCAAATGAGAAATCACACTCCTTTCCCAAAGGGGGATCCAGAAAATACATCCCATTAGGAAAGAAAAGAACCAGAAATTTTTGAAAAAAAAACATCAGTATAGCAGAGTCTAGAAAGAGCTTCGAAAGGCTCTGGAATCCTACAGGCTGTGCAGTCATTTGCCAAAAACCACCCAGCAGTTCTCTGGGAAAAAAAAAAAAAAAGCCCATAGGGACTGAAAACATTGACTAATAATTCTTGAATCCATTTCCACAATATTATTCATCTCTGCCAAGGTCAAGTTTGGTCACTGCATGGCTGGAGGTCTGGGCATGCTGTTCCCAGTTTTATTTTTACAGTAGTTATGGAGCCCTTTATATTTCCAAGGGCCCTCCTGTCACTTATTACCCACCCGTCCAGACCACCCACCCACGCTCCCACACACAATATGTCCAGACACACCCACAAATACCCAGATTCTTTAAACCTTATGGTGATTCAGTCTACAGGAATATTGTTTGCCCCAAATGACTTTGTTCTACATACTTGGAGTTTCCCAAAATACATCAGGTTCCCTCTCTGGAGACCAATCTGTGGATCTTTCCACTCCACAAACATTTACAGAGCACCTACTGTGTGTAGGGCACAGATGGATGTAGGAGCTAGAAAAGGCTCGCCAGGGGGCCAGGAAGTGACTGTGACTTCCATCCTGTGAGGAGGTGGCCTCGGTTCCCATAACCAACCTGGTGTGGGGGTGGCGGTGGGAGGCCCTATCTGAATGGAAACCATTTCTCTCACCCACCCTTCCTTCTCCCTCCTTCCTTTTCCTTCCCCTTTAATTCATTTCTGCGTCTTTTGTGTCCTTCTCACTCTGTCCTCTCCTTCCTTCCCCTTTCTCTTTCTTCCTTAGAAAATGGGAGGCTTCTAAAACTACTTCAGAGGTTCTGTCAGCCTCGGGAGACATCACCATGCTTTTCCTGCCTCCTTCACAAACTACCCGTGGAATGGGCCCTGTGGCCATACAAACTCTAAATACATAAAAGGAGGGGGAAATACTTGTCCTAACTCAGAAGAAACTGACTTTGAGGAAACTACTTTCCTCCACATCCTAACACGGGTGCCTGCCTGTCAGAAAGGCCAGAAGGAAAGCCTGTGCTCAGGGCTGACAGCAGCCTGAACCTGCAGCCTTCCCAAGCCCCACCCCCACCCCCCAGGCCCTGAGCCCTTAGGATAATTTATGAGGTGTCAGGATATTCCTGCCACAAGGTCAGAATAGAATGGTTTTTACACTTCAGCTGCCATGAAAGAGAAACAATTTAATTCTGTTTTACTCTGGCACTGTCTGTTTTCACAATGAACAGGGGATTTAGATCTCCTCGAGATTATTTGTGTAAGCAGAGACCAAGCCTCTTGCTGACTCTCGAGAGGTCTGATTCGACTCTGGCTGCCTTCTCCTTCCTTCCCAGCGAGGGAAAGAGGCACTCGCCTTTCCTGCTGTACCAGAATGAGGTGGGAATCCATCTCACCCAGGCAAGTGAATAGACCAGATACCTTGAGCCAGCCCATCCTCTCAGGGTTAGTGGGAAAGAGTGGTTCGGGCATGGAAGAGGTAGGAGAGGGCCCTCTCCTAAATTCAGCCGGCCCCAGAGTCTCTGCCAAGTCGTGGTCTTGAGTCTGGAGTGGTGTTTCCCTTGGCCCGGAAGCACAGCCTCCTGGCTCCTCCTGCAGCTACAGACACAAAGACATTCCGCTGAGCGGCCTGGAGGCCTGCCTGCCAGCAAAACCCAATGTCTCCTCGGAGAGATCTCCCAGTACGGTCTCCATACTCCCTCGCGGCCGGAGCAGCCAAGAAGACAAATGCAGGGCAAGCCAGCTTCTCAAGACCCCACCCACCCCCTTCTCCAAGCCGCACCAGGAAGGTCATCTGAGAATCAGAGCAGGACAGATGATCCCATTACGGGACTGTCGCCCCGGATGTTTACGTGGTGGAGAGGGGCTCCTGGATTCTGGGGCCTAGAAGCATCAGGCCCTCTGGGACCAATCCATGCGATCTGCTGGGTTAAACTCACCGCTTAGGGTTTGGCCACGTGGCAGGCTCTAGAAAGACAGGAACCGTAATAGGGTGGCCTAGAATTCATCGACCTTTTAAAGCAATTGATGGGAATGAGATAAATCTCTACATGCTGATCGGTAATAATCTTTGAAAAACATGAAGCAAGACAAGCAGAGGTACAATACAGTGAGATTGGTATGCCAACGTGCGTATACAAAGAGTCCATTTTCTATTAATATACACTTACAGGAAAACAGAAGAAGCTTCTGGGGGGTTTTGTCTTTAGAAAAGAGATCTAGAAGCCTCAGAGTCAAAATTCAGGTGGAGATTCTCTTCTCGCTTACATATTCTTTTGGATTTCACAAAAACTTTTTAACCAGGAACTCATATTACCTTTACAGAACAAGTTTTTATTAAAAAAAAAAAAAAAAAAAAAAAAAAAGAGTAAAACCCCAGAGAACGGCAAGCAAAGGATTGAAGTTTACAATGCCACTTTATGTCGGGCCGGCCAATTCTCCAAAAAAACCACTCCCCTCAATTAAAGTAGTGAATTCTTGGTGGGAAGGGTAAAGGAGCTATTTGGTAAATGACCTCTCCAAGTTCCCTGAATAGTAGTACTTAAATGTGCACGGCGGAGTTCTTCACTTTCTTGTGGGCGAGGAGATTAATCCCCCAAAACAGGGCTCAGTCCACACATGTAATCTCCTGCAATTTAGCATCCAGGAAGCCTCAGGTTCAAGCAACGTGCCGAGTCAAACTGGCTTGCCCTTGTCACAGTTTCTAATGTCCCTTCTCTATACTACTTGCCACAGTAATAGTTATCCGTTGCATTTCCAGAATGTCATTCATCCAAGGCAGGAGTGTGTATGGCAAAGAGCCTTGGATCCTAGGTCTCGGGTGTAGCTTGGTAAATCTTCTCATCTCTCTGGGCTTCAGTTTTCTTATCTGCGAAGAGAAAGATTTGAGAGGCCCTTGGGTGGCTCACTCGATTAAGCGGCGGACTTCGGCTCAGGTCACGATCTTCTGGTTCGTGAGTTCGAGCCCCGCATCGGACTCGGTGCTGACATCTCAGAGCCTGGAGCTGCTCTGCATTCTGTCTCTCTCTCTCTCTCTCTCTCTGCCCCTCCCCCACTCACACTCTGTCTCCGTCTCTGTCTCTCTCTCTCTCTCAAAAATAAATAAGCATTAAAAAACATTTAAAGAGCAATATTTGCATGAGATGCAGTACCTTAAGATGCCCTAAGTGCTACAGGTTCCTCACTCCTTGAAAATACAGTTGTCAGGCTGCTGGAAGCTGGTGGCTGGGACACACGGCAAGCCTGTCACGGGGGTCCACGCCTCCATCTGACCTTCAGACGAATACATGCAGGAAAGTATCTTCTATCATGCTTCTTTGCTAACTAGAGATCATGAAATTGCTGTCCCAAAGATTCTGTCCACTGGGGCACCTGAGTGGCTCAGTTGGTTAAGCGTTGGACTCTTGGTTTTGGCTTGGGTCACGATCTCACGGTTTGGGAGTTCGAGCCCCGCATCGGGCTCCGTGCTGACAGCGTGGAGCCTGCCTGGGATTCTCCCTCTCCCTCTCTGTCTCTCTGCTCCTCCCCCACTTGTGCTCACTCTCTCTCTTTACTTCACTCCCTCAAAAATAAATAAGTAAAACTAAAAAAAAAAAAAAAAAGATGGTGTCCACCACCAGACCAGGAAAACAAGGTTCTGGAAGTCCATTCCGTCCTTCCACGTGACAGAAGAAACTACTACATTGTGAAGTAAGGCCTCAAGACTTTGGATGGCTGGCCCACTGCCGGCCACGTCAATCATCTGATAAGCGCAAGTGGCCACTGAGGCCTCCATCCCTGGGTAGACAAGACTTGCTCCCTAGATGAAGGCCCCTCTTCCCAATCTCCATCCACTGTGGCTGGTCTGGGATATTGGAAAGTACTTTCTCCATGTCAGGACAAGGAACTCTGGTACAGCAGCCTGGTACCGCTGTCACGGTCCCCAGCAGGCAGAGAAGTCGAGGGACGGTGAGAAAGGAATAAAAGAACCCTTCGGACGGCAGCCCCCAGCGGCCCACTCTGCTCTAACCTCAGATGGGAAACTTAAAAGAACTCGGTTAAGGCAACACCTGGGTGGTTCAGTCGGTCAGGCGTCGGACTTCAGCTCAGGTCTCGATCTCGCGGTTCGTGAGTTCGAGCCCTGCGTGGGGCTCTGAGCTGACAGCTCAGAGCCTGGAGCCCGCTTTGGGTTCTCTGTCTCCCTCTCTGTCTGCCCCTCCCCGGCTCACGATCTATCTTTCCCTCTCTCTCAAAAATAAATATACATTAAAAAGAAATTTTAATTCAAAAATTTAAAAAAAATAAAGAGCTCAGTTACCAGCCAACCTAAAACGCATCTAATTCGTTCTCTACAAATTTCTCCTCCTCCCACGTTGTCCCCTTTCCAAATAGAACTATTCCTCATTTCTTTCCCCAAATATTCCAATTTATCCTTGCCCTGTGAGACCTATTCTCCTCACCCCTATAACACAGTCTTGATTGGTCTTTCCCATTAGTTGTGCTCTTGAATTTATAACCTTGCCACAACTTCTGTACTCTAATATAGTGGTGAGAAACACAGATTCTAAAGGGATAACAGAGGCTAAGGGTTAAGAACATGAACTCTGGAGCTAGAATGCCTGGTTTAAATTCTAGCCTTGGCCTTGACAAGATAGCAGCAGCCAGATGGACCATCAGTGGCTTTCAACCTGCTTGTCATGGAGGACTGGGCCCTGCCCCTCACAAAAGGGCTGCTGGTCCTTTAGAAAAATCTAACAATGAACAGTTTGTGACAAGACATCCAAAAATGTTTGAGCTAGACTGGTGAATGCTCTAGCTGGTAATAATGTAATGAAATTATGGATTCCAGGGTAGGAAAAAGGCAAACTTATGGCTGCCAGCTTTAAGATATTTGGCTGCGGTTCTGAAAATGACCCAAGTTCATTAGCCATTGAATAAGTTACAGGAAAATAGTTGAAGAATCTATACCAATCAAAAGCATAGACATTCCCAAGGAACTGTACCTTCCTCCCAAGGAGGCTGCATTGCACCACACTAACCAGAGATCACAGTGGCCTTGGTAAACTATAAACTGGAAAAGAATTGTCAAGAGATGAGAGACAGAGGGGCACCTGGGTGGTTCAGTCTGTTAAGCTTCTGACTCTTGGTTTCAGCTCAGGTCAAGATCTCATGGTTTGTGGGTTCGAGCCCCATATCAGGCTCTGTGCTGACAGCTCGGAGACTGCTTGGGATTCTCTCTCTCTCTCTCTCTCTCTCTGCCCACCCCCGCCCGGGCTCACGCACGTGCACATGCACTCTCCCTCTCCTCTCTCTCTCAAAATAAATAAATAAACTTAAAAAAACACTGAAAAAAAAAGAAGCAGAAGAAGAAATGAGAGTTAGAGAAGAAATGAGCCAATGGGCAAACGTCCATTGGATCTAGCTCTCCATGCAGCTGCCTTAAATGTCAAAAAGCCTGTGATACTGCAGTTAAGGAGCCATGGGACGCATACAACATTCTGCCACTTATAAATCATTGCAAATCATTGTTTATTTATTTCTGAGAGAGAGAGAGAGAAAGAGAGAGAGCATGGGTGGGGGAGGGGCGGAGAGAGAGGGAGACACAGAATCCGAAGCAGGCTCCAGGCTCCGAGCTGTCGGCACAGGGCCCGACGCGGCGCTCGGACCCACGAGCCACAGGATCGTGACCTGAGCCAAAGTCTGATGCTTAACCGACCGAGCCACCCAGGTGCCCCCATATTATTGTTATCATCATTCTTATTATTAGCTCTCTAGGATATTAGAGTGTCCTTGCGGACCTTGACACACTGGGCCAGGCTCACCCAAAAAAGTAAGAATGCTATTTCTGAATCTTTCAGGCCTCTCCAGAGCCCCCGACCACTTCATCCCTTCGTCATGACTAGAGTTCGCCCTGTTTCTTCATGCGCCACATGGAAAGCCTCATCCATCTTAAGCGACACGTGTTTACTTACTTACATACCTACCCCTCACTTGTCCGTTCCCTCTCAAAAACACAAAGCTTGTCTTGCTCTTTATTTTTGAACCATTCTCCTCCACTTTCCTGCTCCAAGTTCTAGTATTTAGATTAGAATGCTAACAGAATATCGAAAAGTTTGAAAGGAGCAGTCAAACTAATGATAATATCTCATGGGATTCTGGTTTCCTCACCATCTTTTTTGCCTGAAAGCAAAATATCCCAGATGTGTCTGCCTTCAGTTGAGGGAAACCGAGGAAGGCATTTTCCCCTGTGAAATGAATAAACTGGTGTAGAAGACTCTGTTCATCATCTACCCAACAGCCATCTGCCCCTCTTACTTACTAATAAGCCTCCAAATGTATTTCGGTAGCAAGCCCAGGCTTCCTACTTTGGGGGAAGTTTAGCCCCTTCTCCGGCCCCACCTGCCATTACATTCCCTTAGCCAGCAGTCAGAGGTTGGCATATGACCCAGATCTGGCTAATAAAACAGAAGAGAGAGTCTGCTGGGGGAGCCGGGTGGGACAAGCTTCTGGTAACTATGTGATTGCTTTACAAAAAGAAAAAACCATCCCACACAGAAAAAGTTGTTTTCCTCCATCCCTAAATGTGACGAGGTGAAAATATGGTGCTGCGGCAGCTATTTCAGCATAATGAGGTACAAGTGTAAGGACAAAAGCCAATATGCTGACTATGGTAGAGTAAAAAAAGAGAATGAAATGAACCACTGTGATCTCCAGACTTCTTTTTAACTTTTTTAATTATTTTAATGTTTACTTATTTTTGAGAGAGAGAGAGAGAGAGAGAGAATGAGAGAGAGCACAAGTGCAGGAGGGGCAGAGAGAGGGAGACACAGAATCCAAGCAGGCTCCAGGCTCTGAGCTGTCAGCTCAGAGCCCAACGCAGGGCTCCAAACCACGAACTGTGAGATCCTGACCTGAGTCGCAGCTGGACGCCTAACCGACTGAGCCACTTAGGCGCCCCTCCAGACTTCTTCTAGTAAAATGTAAAGCAACTGTAATTTGGTCCTCTGTTACTTGATAGCTGATCCTAACTAATACCAATATGCATTTCACGAGGTATGTTGAGTCCTTTGCAACGGCACATTCATTCCTCCTTGACGATCTTCAGGGAGATCTAATAAATAAGTATTTATTCTCACAAAGATCTTTCTATATTTCAAATTATTGTCTTGCCTCTATTATTTTTCTTTATAGATTTTTCCATTAAAAATGATTGCTTATAACGTGATGTTATAGTTATCTCACCCCAATTAATTCCAAATTTTCACAAGTACAAAATCGTTTCCTTCTCTCAGGCTCCGCATTTAAATAATTGTAATTTTATTTGACTCTTTCTGCCCCCTATATTTATTATCGTCTTCCTAGAGAGGCTTTTATTAAAAGCATGGATTTGGAATCAGAGACCCAGCCATGTGAATGGATAAATTACTTATTTTTTCTGATACTAAACATCCTAAAAATATTGAGGGGGCACATGGGTGACTCAGTTGGTTGAGTGTCCAACTTGTGATTTGGGCTCAGGTCATGATCTCACAGTCATGGGATCTAGCCCCTTGTCAGGCTCTGTACTGAGCATGAAGCCTGCTCTCTCTCTCTCTCTCTCTTTCTCTCTGCCAATGCCCCTCTCCCCTGCTTGTGCTCTGTTTCAAAAAAAACTTTTTTAACAAATATCTAGGGCTGAAACCAAGGTGAAACGAGATGGCATAAGAAAAACACTTCCCTAAGTCTTGGCACAGACTGAAAAGTCAAAACAAAATGTGGAGAAAAAAAGAAAAGGAGGGATCAGGGATGGGGAAGAAGAAAGTGAAGGAGGAAACATAAAAGAAAATGAAGAGGAAAAGGAAGATATCCAGAGAAGAAGAAAAAGAAGGGAAGAGGAAGGAAGAGGAACCGAAGAAAGGGAAAAAAAGAGGAAGAGAGGAAAGAGGCAAGAAAAAGAAAAAGGGAAAAAGGAAGTTGAAGTCAGAAAGAAAGGAAAAGAGGAGAATAGGAGGAAAAGACAAGGAAGAAGGACAAGAAGATGAGAGGAAGGCTGCTGATGATGGCGATGGTTTGAGCCCAGAGAAGAACTCTGAGAAACAGGTTAAGGCTAAGGTTAAATGTTAGAACCCAGACAAAGCCCTGACCATCTACACCTTCCTACAGTGCAACTTTTCCCCCTAGAGCTTTGGATTTTATGTGTGACTGACTCTCATGCAGTTCGAATCTAGTTACTCCAAACATCACTACAAAGAAAATTACAAAGGATTACAAACCTTGGGCAATAGTCCTCGTATTTCAAAGAAGAGGTTGATTCATCAAGATTCCAGTGCAATCAAAGAACTTGGAGAAGTCCCTGGAGTCTGTTTCCAGCAAATGCGAGGTACAGCTCAATTAAACCAGCAAAAAATTAAATGAGCGATTCATTGGGCTTCTTCTGTAATGACCAGGTGTCCTCCTTCTTCCGTGATGACAGGACAAGAGAAAAGAGGCTTTTTTTTTCCTGATACAAGGGGGGGGGGGTCTTCCTGACGGTGAGGGCTGGTAAAAGCCCCATTGGTTACGAGTTATTTCCTACAGAGAGTCTACAAACACAGGACTGATTTCATGCCACTGGGGTCAAGTGGAACACAGAATGAGGATAGGTAAAAGACTAGAAAAAATCTCTAAGGACCTTCTAGACCCACACTTCTGTAGATCGGCCCGTGCTTCTCTGTTTTCCATAATGGAGAATTGGGGGAGGGGTCTCCCCATCACTTCCTTAGGTTTGTCTGTATCAGCTCTCTCCTTGCCTTCCAGTCTCCCTCAAGGGCTGCCATGGGCCCCGTGTCTACAGCCCTGTCCTCCCTGCGATGAGAAGCACGTGCACCCTTCCCATTTTGTCTGTGCTTCTGGCTTTCAGTGGTCTGCTTTCTGAGCCCGAGCCTCTGTGACTTTCCCTAGTGCTGCATTCCCACAAGATCCCTCTCCGTTTCAGGTTGTGTTATCGTCAGCAACGATTTCTCCCACCATCCACGGCTAGAAGCCCCGGCTCTCTTCTCCCCGCTACAAGGTTCGAGCTTGGTCCAGTGCTGTCCCTCAAGGCCGTCAGCCTAACCCCCACCCTCTGGCCCTGACGCCTTCCCTCCCACGCTGAAGTTTTCACTCGAGAACTTGTTACCTCCGACCACAGTTCCAGTAGGGTGACGTCACCCGAGAAAGGCAAAGGAAGGAAACTCTGGCATTGGCCTGAATTAATAACGGAGAAAGGGGAGAAGCCTAATCTTTCCAGTGCAGAAGATGTGTACATTGTTTGTTGAGAGTAGCCCTCAGGGAGGCCGAGATTTCAAGCTCGGCATTGACGTGGCGCATTTTTCAATTAGACAATATACTGCATGGCATGTCCCTTCCTCCCCCAGCCCCTTGTCTTTTATTACCACATGACTTCATCTCCCCGTGTGACTGACAGAGCCCATTGGGCTCAACACTGATAAAAAACATCTGGGGGAGAAAAATTGCAATTTAGAAAACAATTAAGGACATCAATTTCAATTCATTTAGTTGCCCGGAGAAAGAAAAGTGCTTTCAAAGACGTAACTTGATCTCCAGGGGTCATGGATTAAAGGGCACGCAGACCCGTTGTTCTCCAGTTGTCGTGCGGAGGAGGGCATCTTAGTTCGGAGGTCCAAACGCAGACATCAGCTCCTATGTTGCAATTTTTAACAAAGGGTAAACCACAGAGAGCTTCCCTAATTTTCTCATTTCTTCTCCTTTTTAAGACATTCTTTCCCTTTTCTTCCTAAATTCCCTTCGAGGAAGGATGCGTTCTCTCTCTCAAATGCTCACCATATGCTCATTTGTTATGGCAGTTCTGTAAGTGAACCTCGGTTTACTGTTAAAGACCCCATCCGTGGGCCTGATTGGGTGTGTGTGTCCGCGTGGCTGTGCGTCTGTGTGTTACCGACTTTTCCTTCCATTTTTCCCCACTAGCTCTGTGAGCACCCGCGACTCCGTTGCTTTAAAGGGCTCGGAACCTTTATGAATCCAGGTGATAGCTTTGCATTCGCAAAACCTTAAATAAAGAACTTTATTATGTTTTCCAGCTTCATGGAGGAACAATTGACGTACGTCACTGCAAAGCTTAAAGAGCAAGGCATGATGGTTCGGTTTATGGATACTGTGAAATGATTACCACAGGAGGCCCAGGTGACATCTGTCTTCTCATATAGACACAATAAAAAGAAAAGAAAGAAGAAAAGAAGGAAAAAAATTCTCCTTGTGATGAAAACTCTTAGGATCCCGTCTAAACTTTCCTACATATTGCAGAGCAGTGTTATACACAATATATACATACATGTGTGTGTGTGTATATATATATATATATATACATAGGTGTATATATATATGTATATATATGTACGTGTGTATATATATATATATACATGGGTGTATATATATGTGTGTGTATATATATATATATATACACACAGTACAACTCCTTTACTTTACCCATTTATTCATCGATGGACACAGATTATTTCCCTGTCTTGGCTATTGTGAATAATGCGATGGACAAGGGGTTTCCAAGTCAGTGTTTTTATTTCCTTTGGATATATTCCCAGAAGTGGAGTGGCTGGGTCGTAGAGTAGTTCTGTTTTTAATTATTTTTTGAGGATTCTCCACACTGTCTTCCATAGGGGCTGCACCAATTTGCAGTCTCAACAGCAGTGCAGGAACCAATTTACATTCCCACCAACAGTGCACAGGGGTTCCCTTTTCTCCACGTCCATGCCGGCGTTTGTTATCTTTGGTTTTTTGATGACTGGTAACGAACGGGCATGAGGTGATGTCTCACGGTGGTTTCAATTTGCATTTCCCTAACGCCCAGTGATGTTGAGCAGCTATTCCTGTACCTGTTGGCCTTTCATATATCTTCTTTGGAGAAACGCCTACTCCTCTCCTTTGCCTATTTTGTAACGGGTGGTTTTTGTGCTATACACGTTACTTAGGTAAAATTGGAACCGCTGCTCTCGTGTCTTGAGCACCTGCTGTAGGATAGCCACTATCATCCCACCCGAAACCTAACATCTACTCTACTTGCCTCAGAAGGTGAAGGAGGGACAGTGAAGTAGCCCCCAAACTGAGAAGGCATCTTGAGAGTGGGAAACAAAGCAGGTGACTCCATACAGTTTACAGAGTTGTAGCCGGGGTAGCTTACAGGTGGGGCAGGGGTCCATGGCAGCTGCACAGTTACTGTCCCCAAGTCCGGACATCAGTCCGCAGATTTTATAGAGCAAAGGGACACGCAGAGGGGCGCCGTGGTGAGATCAAAAGGCTCGCATGTGCCTAGTTGACAGCTAGGTCTTGTACTACCTGTACGACAGAAAGGGGAAAGACTAAGTTATCTCTAAAAGATTCGTGGGAGGCCAAAGCGAGCTTTGGGAGGCCCCCCAAGCTTTGGCAGGCATTTGTAAGGCATATATGTTAATCTCCAAGGGGCCCAGAACACGTAGCTCCCAAAGAGGCCATTGATCTGACATGGAAACGATGGAGGGCCAAAGATGGAGTCAGTGTTATCAGCACTCCTGCAACTTGTCACATCAATCCCATTAACCAGGTATTATCATTCCTACATTTTACTTGATTCTCTCATTTTAAAGCATTAAGATTTGTGCCCACACAGGGGCGCGCCTGGGTGGCTCAGCCGGTTAAGCCTCCCCCGTGGCTCAGGTCATGATCTCACGGTCCGTGGGTTCAAGCCCCGCGTCGGGCGCTGTGCTGACAGCTCGGAGCCCGGAGCCTGCTTCCGATTCTGTGTCTCCCTCTCTGTCTGCCCTTCCCCCACTCATTCTCTCCCTCTCTCTTTCTCTCCGTCTCTCTCTGATATAAATAAACTTGAAAAAAAAAGATTTTTTTTCTTTAAAAAGATTTGCACCCACGTAAAAAAAAAGGAAAGACGTGAAGCCAGATTTGTCAGCTCCTAGATCACATGCAGAGGAACAACAGACTAGGAAATAAACTCTGGAAGGTAGGATCTAGTAATAGCTCTGAATGGAAAGTCTCCAGCGATGTTTAATTAAGAGAACATCTACAAAATAACTAGTTAGTACTTGGCCCAACGTAGTTCCTCAATAAATGATAGCTCTAATTATTACGTGAAACCATCTCCACTTATCCCCCTGCCCTTATCCTCAATTGCCCTCCAACTTCCTGGTACACACTGCTGAAGTTTTCTTACAGTCCCCACTTAAAATCACCTATGCAGTCTAAAGACCTAAGAGCAAGGTCCAGAAGCAGGCATTTGATGTTATCTGACTGCGAAGTAGTAACTGTCAGGAAATCCTACTCCCGGAAGCAGCCAATAGGTGGAAACAGTCCTGCAGGAGACCTCGCTCACTTTTTATTAGTCTGCCTCGGCAATCAGCTTAAAACACAGCCACTGCTGCAGCATGTGTTTCATTTTGCCCACTGCAGAGAATATAATTACAATAATATATCGTGAGGCCATATGGAAGCGTGAGGTTAGGGCCTACACAGTTTGTAATGAGCCAGAGTTGACTGACAGGATCACTCAACAAGTGGACCACATTGGCACCGGGAGGGCTCGGGGCCGGGAAACACGAACGAAGAATGGATCTGGTGTCAGAGAATGGATGGTAAAGGAAAGAGAATAAGGACACGTGGGTTAGATGGCATGAAAAGGCAGAGGGGGCTGGCAGAGGAGCCACTGGGGGAGTCGTTCCTTGGTTGAGCCAGGGAGCCTACGGGCTACTGAAACTGAAGGATCTGGGCTCCTGGGTAGGGAATCCAGAGGTGATCTTTCAGCTTAGGAGAGTCAGAAGGTTGCAAGGAAGAATTCATTTGACTTAATGGTAGGGTAAAGGGATAGAAGAAAAAAAAAAAACCAATTCTAGCGGTAGAGTATTTGGGACCCTGGAAAATCTTCACAGTCGAGCGGCGGGGAGATCGCTGTGAACTGGAATGTTTAAGGCACACCTGCTAAGGAAGGTCTCTTGATAGGATGTGGGGAGATGAGGAGAAATCTGGATGACCAGCTGGTTAGAGGCGAACAACTGAACAATATCAGGAAGACAAGAGCGGGCAGGGTAACAGCAAGGAAAAGATTGAACTGAAAATGTGTCTAAAGACCATCCCCTACCCCCTCACCCTCCCCTACGCCCACCCCAAGTCTTGTGTTTGGTTTCTTGATGACAGTAGGAATAAGAGAGCTGTTCCTCCTGGAACCGATGGGCTTGCAGAGAAAGACAAAAGTTGCTCATGTTATGTTGGTTTGGGGTTTGTTTTTATTTTTTGTTTGTTTCCATTTGGTTTGGTTCTCCACCTCTCCAGGTCAGCTCAGGACAAAAAGTCAATTCAAATCCAAAGGTATCGCTGAACTTATCAGAACCATTTGTCTTCCTTGACTTTAAAACGCAGGCAGAAAATGTTGCAAAATAAGATTTCCAGTCCTTCTGGCCCCTGCGGGTGCCAAGAATGCCCCATGACTGCCCTCTGAGAGGCAACAGCCCTTCAGATCATCAGGAAACCCTGGAGCTTGCTAATAAAAAGAAAGTGATTTTCCATACAAAGTAAACAGATCCCTCCTGCACATCTAAATGGACTTGGCTTCAGATGCGGGTGAAGGCTTGGGGTGGAGTTTTAATTTTCATATTACAGAAGCTCATTCTGAGCTTGAATTTTCCCGTAATTCTTCAAAGCACAACAGAACCCCCTGTCAGGATATATCCAGCAACTGCATTCTTGGAGCAGCTATAAATTAGCTTGCCTTGCCTTCCCTTTTCCCTCTTGACCTTGAGGCTCCTTTCGGGGACCCAACAGAAGCCCTTTAGGAAGCAGGAAGTGAAGCTTAGAGGATCCGTTATCTAGAAGGATCTTTCCTGTAGAATGTAGTCTTCTTCAGTTTCCCCCCAAATGGAAGCCTGCTCTCCAGTATCGACCTATCATAATCGATTCCAAACCCAAAGCATCATCTCTCTGGGCTGAATTGCTTTGTCATTGCACAGCTGAGCAGAAGATTTCTACACTAAAATTTTCCGTGTGAATTAGAAGACAAAAAGAAAGAGAGAACTCTTTTCCCTAACATCATCTTTTTATTTATGAAACACTTCTGAGCTTATTGGCACAAAGGCACAACCTAACGTAGCATACAGGGTGGTCCATTTAAAACAGTCCCCTTTAAAGAGGATGGCTTTAAGTGTGGCCCATTGTAAGTGGGTCACCAGATGTAATTGTTATGTCAGTCCTTCCTGGCATTGTAAAAATAGGGAAGACTTTCAGGGGTTGGGAGTGTATGTGGAAAACACAGAGAGGCTGGGGGAGCTGTAGAACCGTGAGAATAAAGGAATCTACCAGGAGGCTTGATAACTGGGAAATAAAATACAAGTAAACAAACGGGAAATGGGTTCAATCTCGATGCTAATATCTTTGTGGTCACAGGTAAGGTTTCTGTTTTTTCTTTTGTTTTCTTTTGTTTTGGATGTTTTTAACCACCCTGATGGTTGTATTTGTGTTGTATTACTCATTCAGTATATATTTACCCAGCATCCACCATGTGATAGCACTCGACTGAAGGCTGGGAATATGATAACAAAAAGGTAAAGGCAATGCCTTTCAGAGCCTATATTCCAGAGAAGAGAGATAAATATATATATATATATTATATATATATAAAATATATATAAATAATAATAATGTTATATAATATTATTTATATATATATTATATATTATATATATATAATATATATATATATGATGTGTTGCTGACGTAACATCAGATACTCATAACGTTTTGGAGAAAAACTCAGAAAGTGAGGAGGGAAGGGTAGAAAGAGGAGAATTGGGGAAGTCCCCTTTAATAAAGGACCCAAAAGGGACAAAGTATTTTATTCAGTGTTCCCTCTACTCCTCCTCCCTCCACCCACCCGAACCTGACTCATTGTCTCTCCAGAGCTGGTCATGTCTCACCTCACTTTCAAAGGCAGTGATGGCAGGCGGAGAGCGGGTCCCAGCCCCCTGAGAAGGCCTGGACCAGTGTTAGTAAGGATGAAAGAAAAGGCTGGACTGGCAGAGACCTACTGCCTCATCGCAAACTTTAGGCCTCGAATGATGGTTCTCTTTCCTTCCTACTGGTCTTTGACGTCTGCCTTCAGGACCTTTTTCTGGTATTGTCTACCAGTTGTTCATATATTCTCTCGGGCATAAAGGCCCAGTGTGGGATTTACGAGCTGACTCCAACTCCCAAAGTTTGGCCTTCCTCTTACTTCCAGCTTGGTGCTAATCCACTCAAACAGAAAGAGAGAAGCAGAGAAATGTCAGCGTTTCAGTTATTCATTTACTCAATGACATTCGTTGAACACCTATTACAAGCTAGTCATTGTGCTGGAAATGAGGCTGTGAACCACACAGATCTGACTTCCATATGCTGTGGGACAATGTACAGAAAAGATGGAAGTTTCTTCCCCTACGAAATCCACCTTTATCTCCTGATTTTTATGGGGACCCCATTGAGAGAATCTTGTCACAGCCCTCATTTCTTAAATCACCGGTGAGTGAAACCCCAAAGAATCCAGGATGTATGAACCAGGAAAAATCTTCCTAGATCCTCAAATAGAGAGTAGACATCCCACCCCCATTATTCTCTTTCTTGTATATTTGCTTCATGGCTTTTATTACAATTAAGATTACAGTTTATTTGAGTACATGCTCATTTCACATCTGCCCTTGACCAAATTGAAAGTTATTTAAGTCTATTTCCCTCCCCATTGTGTCCCCAGTGCCCGGCACGGTGTTTGGAGTGTATTAGGTGCCAGATAGATACTTGTCAGCTCGGCGAATGAGTGAAGGGTTGGGCAAATGAACCAAGCCCTTCTTATTCATTGGAAGAATTTGGAGTTAACACGAAAGATTAAAACTTATCTTTTATATATTTCTCTGCAAGAGGGATCATGATCATCACATTCCAGATTAAAAGCAATCCATCATAATTTCTGTCAGAAATGAAAATTTAAATATGCCCCTTTGTACACCTAGTCTCCTGGCCTCACCATCCTTCCTCATCACCATGGGTTAAACCTGACTTGAGTATCACACACCAGACCCCAGACCAAGGACTGTGTGATGAGAGCTCATCTATCCCTTGCCAAGATTCTAATGTTCCACTCTAGACAATCTGGGCTCCTGGCTCCCAAAACTGCTTCTTCTGTGGCCAGGCCTTGAGGCCCCAGGATCTGCCCACATTCCAGAGAGGGTTAGGGTTTCTCATTAATCTCTGTCTGGACCCTGTCCTCAGATTAGCAGCCACTGAAATGCAATCCCTGTAATGAGAAATGAACAGCCTGACCCATGTTGTTTCTCTGAGACCCGTTGTCTCCAACTTCTCACCTCTCCCAGGCACAGCACGTTGACTGAAAGAAGCCATTACTGTGTTCTCACTGCCGAGCGATCGCCCATCACTCCAGAAAGTGTGCAAAGGAGTCCTTCCTTCACAGCTTGACATCTCTGCCCACATTTGGCACGAACCGAGGAAGCCTCCCAGGGCAGAGAAAGGGGATGCACTTAGGTTCTAGAGAGCAGAGCTGACACTCTTTCCCAGAGTGAAAATAAAAGAGCAGGGTCTAGAAAGGATTGATTCTTTAACAATTTATCATTTTACAGCTTGTGCTCATTTATTGCCAGAATGTCATACGGTGGTGTTTGAGGGTAGAGGAGGAAAGGGTTATCCAAGGCAGAATATGGGAACATCAGAAAGAATCCAGAGATCACACAGCCTTTGGGGTTGGTAAGGGCAGAGGTAACCTCTTCTAGATCATCTTTTATACAGTTATTCTACACTATTGTATGGTACTGAAGAGCTCAGAGCTCAACTCTAGCTGTGTAACCTCAGGTAACTTACTTATATCCTTTATGCCTCATATGTCTTATACACTGTTCTGTTAAATGGGAATAAATGTGGTACTGACTACCTAAGAACATTATGAGGACCAAGTGAATTAATACATCTAAAGTGTTTATAGGAATGCTTAGGAAATAGCATCAAATACTTGCTATTATTATTTAACATCAAAAGTATGAATGAGATGTTGGATTGGAAACTTCCAAAGTCAGTTCCACCTCTAAGATTCCAGTATACAAGGGCTCCTTCTTCAGACACACACGTATTTAAAAAAATGAATCTGTTGAGATGAATCTTAAGCCTGGAGAAGAGACTCAATCTAAATGGAGATAGTTTAACCACTATTATAATTTTTACTATAGCACTTCTCTTGAAGCGATGTGTAAAATTCTTTGCATATGGGTGCATACATACAGAAAAAGGGCTCATAACTGTTATCAAATTTCAAACTTCAAAAATTTGGTTTACTGAAACACACTGTATAAATCAGAATAATCTGAAATGCAAGTTACTTGTGTGGTTAATTACCCTGTGTGTTTTCTATATGTAAACAAACAAAAAATAAAGGAATTACATTGGAAACATTTCTAAAACATGCTGAAGTTGGTTAAATGGATTGTAAATCATGATAAAGCAATAAAAGCTTGCCCAGGGCCTCCTTGCTGTAGATTTGGAGCACTGATCTAATAATACACTGTAATAATAAAGAAGAGATGAAAAATCTCATGAAAACAAGCAGAGAGAGCCAAAGCCCAAGGACGAGTCTAGAGTTTGACCAGTGGAGGGTTAGCAGTTCTTTTTGGACAGTCATCTGATGTAGTGAATGTCTGCCTGCGGCCTCTTCTAGAAGGCGTGGGGTGGGGCCACTCTGGATTATCCTTTTCTCTATAGATCCATTTCTCCAAACCAGGAATCAATGGCAGTAGGAGCATCTTGGGAGCAAGCTCCAAGGCCAGTCCTCTCCAGAGTGGCCATGCCTCTTAAAAATAATCTGAAGGGGAGGGGGAGGAGGGGGGCAGGCACCTGGCTGGCTCAGTGGGTTAAGAGTCCAACTTCGGGTCATGATCTCATGGTTTGTGGGTTCAAGCCCCGCGTCGGGCGCTGTGCTGACAGCTCGGAGCCCAGAGCCTGCTTTGGATTCTGTGTCTCCCTCTCTCTCTGCCCCTCCCCCACTCCTGCTCTGTCTCCCTCAAAAATAAATATTGAAACAACTTTTTCAAAAATAATCTGAAGAATCTTCTGACATCATATGTGAGTGGGACAAGGATTTTCTGGAGGCTGGGAAGAAAAAGTCATTACTCTCACCCAGGCATAGGTGGGAAAATTATTAAATCAAGTTTAGGAAACTCTACTCGCTAACTTACTTACAAGTTTTCCTCATGTAGAACACAATATCTAGATCTATCTACGTAGAGGAACAAACGACATAAATGTATACTTATTATAAACATAATACTTTTATGTTCCCAGACATCATCCCTACAGATTATATCAAGAGCACAGATTTAGCTATCAGGCAGGCCTGGGTTCCCAATTGTGTTTGGTCCTTTAACCAGCCACTGATCTTGGGCTATTCTCTTAAACTCTTAAAACCAGGGGCGCCTGGGTGGCTCAGTCGATTAAGTGTCCAACTTGGGTTCAGGTCACGATATCATAGCTTTGTCGGGCTCTGTGCTGATAGCTCAGAGCCTGGAACCTGCTTCAGATCCTGTGTCTCCCTCTCTCTCTGCCCCTCCCCACTCACACACAAACTCTCTCTCTCTCAAAAAAAAACTAAACTCAGTTTCCAAACTTAAAAATATGAAATCTACATAAAAACATGTAAAACATGTATCTCACGGGGCTATTGAAAAAGTTAAATCGCATCATAGATGTAAAGAACTTAGCATTCGCTATTAATACCCTACATTTGAAAGGAAATTCCCAAAGCGGGAGTGAGGAGGAAACAGAAAAAAGTACTCCTCCTTCTAACTCTGGAGCCAGGGAAAGGGTCAAAGGGCTAATTATTCCAGAGACACCCTAACATTTCACGTCAAGAAATGGTGGCTTGACTGAGAACCACACCCAGAAAGGACTAATGAATGAATGGGACTCAAAATGCCTCTGGCTATTTCATCATTTGGCGGGCCTGGCTCTCATAATTTAAATTTCAGTTTAACAAGAAGTATTGTCGCAGAACATCTGGCAGACACAGAGGGCCTGTCTGTCGCATTCCTTTTTCCTTCTTGACAAATATTCCTAGAGCGGGTGAGATCCAGACATTCTTCCTTGACATCCTTTTGTTCTTACAATAACCCAGATCCTTTCTGTAAGCATGTTTAATCCAGGGGTACGGGAAAATTGTAGCCTACTTATTCTTGCTAAGGTCCCAAGGGCAGGTGTTGGCTGCCTTTCCAAAACACTTTTTTTTTTAAATTTTTTTAAATGTTTATTTATTTTTGAGAGAGAGACAGAGACAGAGTGCAAGCGGGGGAGGGGCAGAGAGAGAGGGAGACACAGAATCCGAAGCAGCCTCCAGGCTCCGAACTGTCAGCCCAGAGCCCGACGCGGGGCTCGAACAGTGAGATCATGACCTGAGCCCAAGTCGGACGCTTAACAAACTGAGCCACCCAGGCGCCCCCCCAAGACACTATTTTAAAGAGTTCCTACCAAGAGACTGCTTAATTGCATTTTATTGCATGGCATAAACATGCTATGTGATTGGAAATTTCCTGAATATTTCCTGATCTCAGTCACCGAAAACACTCAGACGCCGAAGACAATTTTGGAGTATCTTCCCAGCTCACTTCCTTGAACCGCGTCAGATGCAGCCCACAGCGGGGCGGGGTGGGGCGGGATCTGATACATCGGGAGTGGACAAGAAATGAGGCTCTGACTTAGGCCAGGCCAGCTGGTGACCCTTTCCTGCGAAATGAGAACGGAGAACAAGATCAAGGGCTACTGGGAAAGAGTCCGTCACTCTGTGAGGCACTCTCTGGGGCTGAATCCAGAACAGGCAAACCACGAAGCCCTGCTCGCCTTTGTTTTCTGTTAAGGAGATGAGGGAACAAAGAAAGTCACCCTCAGGCAAAGAGAAAAGGGAAGCAGGTGCTCCGGGAGAAGCCAAGACTTGAGATGAAGAGGGTCTATTTCCTGGGTTCCCATGGCTTCCTTGACTCTGGTCCCACCCTGAGGCCCAGCTGCACTCTCGCCCTTGAGTTTTATAAGGCACTCTTGCCTCCATGTACTAAATGTTGCCCCTTTGGCCCAGCTAGACCAGTAATCTGGCGTATTTCCCTACCTTCTGTTTCCCTTGGTGCCCTGGCCCTGCACATTGTACACAAGAAGGCGTATTTCCTATTTAGGGCCTCCATATGATTAGGCCGCTTTACCTGAGTTTGTATTTCTACTTTGCCTGCGTCTAACAGAGGCCCTGTCATCAATAGGGGAAATGCTCGTTACGCTGTTGCTCAGTTTCCAGAGAGAGGCACGGATTTTCTTTCCACTTCCAGGAGAGATCAAAAGGAGAAAGGAGGAAGGAGCGCTTCTCTTTTATCTTCCTTCTCGCTGTAGTTTCACTGGGGAAAGAAAGCATAGATGCCGGACAAGCTTTTCTTGCAGCCCTTCCATCCTCGCTGGGTCAGGAGAGATTGCAGATCTCGGCAAATATGTCTCGGCAAATATGAACCCTTCAGACCTGAGTCTCTCCTGCTGGGGGTGGGGTGGGGGCAGTCAAGCCCCAAGATCTAGATTTGTGGGGTAGCGGGGAGACGGGCACGGGAAGAAGTCTTATTTGGGCTCCGGCCTTGCTTTATAGTTAATTACATTAACATTTCATCTTTGATCTCTGAGTCCATGTCTAAACTGGCTAAACTATTTAGAGGGAGAAATATGATCGGTCCCTGAGCATCCTCACCAGGCTTGAAGATACTTTAAGGAATGTTGAGTTCCGCAAAAGAAACAAATATCTAACTACAGAATAAGGTACTCATTAAGCCTCTGCTGAGTGATTGCCTGTTAAAAGGTGGGTCATCTGCCAAGGTATCTTAGTTATTCTCATTTATTCCCTAAACTCTAACACTTAAAAGTTACTCCTCCCAGTGACTGTGGTTGAAAATCTTCAAGTACTTCATTGATTCCTTTCTTTCTCTCCCTAACCACACCCAAACCATTGCCATCCCTGTTGATTTCACTTCCCCTGAATTTCCCCTGCTCCTTTGGGCACTGCCTGAGTTCAGGCCCTTTGATCTGTGGTTTTAACCACTGCTGTAGCTTTCTGGTTATCTTCCTTGTCCCCAGCCACTTTCTACATTGTAGCAGAGTTCACCTTTGTGAAATAAACCTGGTGACTTCGTGCCCTGTCTAAAAACCTTTAGTAGCCCCTTTAGCTAATAGGAAAACCTTAATCTAGAGGATCTATCACAATCTGCCTACAAATTTCAGCAACTTCGTCTTCTTCCATCACTGTCATACCTCAGGGTTTCCGCAAAACAGCCACTGTGGTCCAGTCTGATGCCCCGGACAGATTCATCTACTCACCATTTCTTAAATTCTGTGTCTTGGTACATGCTATCAAATGCCCAACCATTTCACTATGTCTGGAATATTCTTTCCCAGATTCTCCGCATTAAGAACAACCACTTATCCTTGGAGTCTTATATAAAATTTAAATCATATATGAGATAGGTACCCTCCATACCCCTCATTGCTGTTTTCAAACCATTGTCCCTTCCCTCTCTGTCTTCCCTAGACATTCTCGGGATTGAATCTCTTATAATTAAATCATACTGGGGGCACCTGGGTGGCTCAGTTGGTTAAGTGTCCGACTTCGGCTCAGGTCATGATCTCGCGGTTTGTGAGTTCGAGCCCCAGCTCGCACTCTGTGCTGACAGCTAGGAGCCTGGCGCCTGCTTCGGATTCTGTGTCTCCCTCTCTCTGCCCCACCCCTGCTCACGCTCTGTCTCTCTCTGCCTCTCAATAATAAATAAACTTAAAAAAAAATCATACTGCCCACTATCCCTCATTGTGATGTCACCAACCAACCCCCCAGTTATGCCCCTTTACTTCCCACTGGTTTTACTTCCTGGTTCACTTTTACTATCTCCAGTCCTGCTAACGTCTCCATTCCTGGATGATCACCATGTACACAGGAGATGATTCAGTAGACTCTCCATCCCTAGAACTCCTCTCTTCCAGTGATCTGACCCTCCATACTACCTCCGCCATTTATCTGTACGTTCAGAGCCCTAGACCTTCTCTTTACCAATAATCCTTCCATAACACCAATTTAATTCATTCCATTCTCTGACCGTAACATCCATCTATCCCTCCATTTCCTCTAGTGACCCAGTTCCAACTTCACCAGGATCTCCAACCCATTGATCTATCTTTTCATTATCTCTAACCTTCATGAAATTCTCTCTCACCACCTTACTCAACCTTAAAGTCCGTGACTAATCAATAGACTCAACCTCTTTGTATATACCCTTAATTCCTTGGTGTACTCACTTGGCAAAACTACAACCCTGGCTAATTTTACCTAATTTGTGCCTTCGTTCCTGCCAAAGAATGAGCCGAAGGCCAACGCTTTTGATCATGAACCTCCAGTGAACCTAAATGTTGCTTGATGATCATATTCTACTTTTCTGGCCTATTCACTCTACCACAAATGCGATGGCTACTTTGTTCGTTCTTATCTCTCCTCAGACCCACAGCACACCGCCTCGGTCTTCATTCTCGGATGACGATCGTCTTTCCCACTTCACTGACAAAGTTAACGCCAATTCTATAAATTTCGGATTCTGTGTCGGAGTCCGAAATTCTATAAATTTCCGTAACCATCACCACCTTTCCACCAGAATCTATACACATAAACCCTTACCTCCCACCTGCAGCTGAAGAGGACTTAACCACGCACCTATCAAAAGTCAATCTCCCCACTTGCAAATGAGATCCCATCTTTACTCAGTGACAATGCTCTAGAAATCCTCCCATTTCTTTTCCCGAATCACAAATGTCTCCGTCTCTCTACCAAATCCTTCCCATCAATGTACAAACACATAATTTATTTCTCCCATCTTAAAAACAAAAACAAAACCCTTCACTTACCCTTACTTCCCTTGCCTGATACTGCCTTGTTTGCAAATTTGTATTCCTTCCTGGCAAAACTCTTTGAACAAGTTGTCTATATCCATCCTCTATAATTCCTTTCCCCCCATAGTCACTTATAATCACTGCAAGCCAGTTTTTTTTTCCTACCCACCCTACCAAAGCTGTTTGTTCGCAGTTTTCCTCTTACTTGACTTATTACAAAGGTTCAATGTAGTCAAGCCCTCTGTCCTTGATATTTTCTTCACATGGCTTCCAGAACACTCAACCCTTGGTTTACTTTATTGGTCACTCCTTAGTCTCTTTTGCTGCCTTTTCCCTCTTCTTCCTAAGCTCTTAATGATTACACACTTTCGGGCTCACTCTTTGTTCTCTTCACTATTTTCACTCATTCTTTCAGTAAACTCATCCAGAATCACAACGCCGATTACCACCTCCATGCTAATTTTCCATCTCCAGCCCAGACTTCTCTCCTGAACTTCAGACTTGCACATTCACTCCACTTCTCAACATCTTCTCTTGGTGTCATCTAAAACCTCAGAAATGTTGAGTTTAAGCTCTTCTGATTCCTGATCTCTCACCATGAAAACTGCGTTGTCACCCACTTTCCATACCTCAAATGATAGCAACTATGTTCTTCCGGTGGTTCCGATCAAAAATTTTAGACTCATCTTTGACTTCTGTCTTTATTACATTCCCACACATACCATTCAGCAAATCCAGTTGGCTTTCATTTCAAACATATCCAGAATCCAAACACTTCTCACTACCTTCAGTGCTATCCCCCTGGCCTGAGCCACCGTTACTTTTCTCCTGAATTACTGCAATGTTCTCATTTAGGAATCAGCAAAGTGATTTTGTAAAGGGCCATGTAGCAAATATTTTCTGCTTTGTAGGCCATACAGTCATTGGGGCAACCAGTCATCTCTGCTGTTATAACGCAAATGGGCATGGCTGTGTTCCAACATAAGTTTGTTTCCAAAAAAAAGCAATGAGCTGAATTTGGACCCCAAGCCATAGTTTACCAACTCCTAATCTATCAGGCCTCTTTGTTTCCATCCACTGCGATCTTTTCTCAAGTCAGATCATGTCACTTCTCTGCTCAAAATTCTGCAATGGTTCTCCTTCTGGATCAGAGTAAAAACCATAATCTTCAATAATCTTCAAGCCCCTACATGATCCTGCCACAGTCATATCCCTAAATCTCATACCCATTGCCCTCTCTCCTTAATCCACCCTGCCGCAGCTGCACGGATCCCCTCGCTGTTCCTCAAATAGGCCAGGCACACTCAAGACTTGGGGCATCAGCACTGGTTGTCCCCTCCTCCCCCAGATATCCACACGGCCCCTGTCTTCACCCTCTTCACTTCTCTGCTCAAATGTCACCCTCATCAAGGAGGCCAATGCTGGCCACTCGTTGAAATTACAGCCTTCCTCCATGACTCTCATGCCCCCTTACTCTTCTCTATTTTTCCCTCCCCCCCCCCAAACTTACCACTTTCTAACAATAATAATTTACTAATTTACATTTACTGCATCCCTAACCTTCCTGGAATACAAGCTCCACGAGGCCAGGGAACTTTGGATTTTATTCCCTGGTGTATCCTGAGACCCTAGAGCCATGGATGACACATAGGAGGCATTCCCAAAAGGTGGGATGAATGGAATCCGTGTGGCATCCCTCAAATCCCAGAGATGTAGTGGGTCACTCAAGTCTCTATATTACTTTAATTCTTTTTCCGTGTTATTCTTATAGTCCTTTTTGTCCTGACTCATTACTATGTAGGTAACCGCCTTTCCTATCGCAACACCATGATCTTCTTGGACATTTGCTATATGTTTGTTTGCCTGTCACGTAGCAAAAGGTCAGTCATGCCAATGTAATGAACCTACAAAGGTGCCACATATGCGTGGTTCTCTGTCACCAAGTCACTCACTCCACGAGCCAATATTTGAAAGGTCTCTCCCCATACCCCACTCTCGATACATCTATACACACACACCGCTAATTGAGATCCTTTAAAACTCTTTTTCACATATTTGCTTAATTAGCTTGCATTGACCTCTGCAAAAACACTGGCCTCTGACGATCCTAAGAGGTAGTTTCCTGGCATGGACACCAGAGCATCAAAGAGTCAGCTGGAACGAAGGAAAGCATAACACAGCTGGATTTAATTATTCATGACAGCCAGCCGAATATATCTGACACAGGTCTTCTCCCTAACACATCACTCAAAACAGGCCGGTTTCAGGAAACGGTAGAGAGAGAGAGAGAAAAAAAAAAAAAACCAGGATCAGGCCAAAATGTGTCCATAATACAAAGCAGATCATCTTTCACACGGATGACCTTATGCATTTTGTTTTATATTTTTATGATGGTCCCACATCTATAAGACTACTGACCCTTTAAGACTCGGCGTGCTCCTATGCTGGGGCTTAGCAGTGGTGGCTCAGGTTCTTGGAAGAGGAGGTGGGTGAAGATCGCACCCGTTCGTGAATCATCCTACGAGCCAAGGGTCCTCCAGGGTTCACGTAGAAGTGCGGGCATGTTTGTAATTAATTCATCTGGGAAGCACAGGTGAGCACTTTCTACTTGCCTTCGACGTTCACAGAAGGATTAACTATATCTACAATCCAGTTTGTTTCTTTGGGCTTTTGCTTAGCAGGAAACGGGTGAGGATTTTAGGCGTTGCTTTCTTACGACCTACCCATAATTTTAATATTTCTCTCGTACGAAATCCACCCTCTCACCTGATGCAACGATGGGCTTTGGGTTGGCCATGCCCTTGGGTTGGCTCCTATTAAAAGAAGAAATTTCCGGGGCGCCTGGGTGGCTCAGTCGGTTAAGCGTCCGACTTCAGCTCAGGTCAGGATCTCGCGGTCGGTGAGTTCGAGCCCCGCGTCAGGCTCTGGGCTGATGGCTCAGAGCCTGGAGCCTGCTTCCGATTCTGTGTTTCCCTCTCCCTCTGCCCCTCCCCTATTCATGCTTTGTCTCTCTCTGTCTCAAAAATAAATAAACGTTAAAAAAAAAAAAGAAAATTTAAAAGAAGAGATTTCCTAATTAGGCAGAACTCAATTTTCTTGCTGCAGTCTCCTCCCAGATGCTCGATCCCTGAAGTCACTGCCTTCTTGTTTCTGTGCGTTTCCCGGTCCTGGTGAGCTTGCATTGTTGGATCACGGTTTTGACCAGTCTTGCACATCCCAGTGCTCGTACAACTGCAGAAACCCTTGTGGTTTTTTCCTGCTGCTTTGCTCTGATTTACGTTTGAAGCCAGAGACGTAGACTTCCCCTGAGTCTTTTTGCTCGGAACGTCACCTTTTATAAATTCAACAAAAACTTGGGTTTCAGCTGTACTAGGGCTTACGCCTGTGACTGAGACTCTAACCATGAATGCTCCATTAAAGGGCGCAGAATTTAACAGAGAAAATAGCAAGGAGACTTGATTAGAATGCCACATGATTAGAGCTGTGATATGTTAAGCAGGGAGTGTGAGCGTAGCACGGAGTGAGGGCACCTAACCCAGCACCTAGGGGCTGAGGGAAGCTCTCCTAGACTCAGCAACGTCTAAGCAGTCTGTGCCAGATGAAAAAGAATGAGAGATGTTCTGTATTAAGGAGGTAATATCTATAAATGCTGTGAGCTACGAATCATACCAACTTTAGGGAAGGCAAGTAGTTAAGTACAGGTGCAGGCGATGTGGCAAATCTGAGGCTGCGGAGGGAAGGCAGGGCTAGATCACAAAAGGCTTTATATGTCATTCCAAGGAGGTGAGGATTCATGCTATCAATGACAGGGAGTCACCGAAAGCTTACACATGACATGGTCAGGTTTATATTTCAGAAAGACTGGCATCAGTGCGGAGAATGGATTTCGCTCTGTAGCTACTCCCCTGAAACTGGCCCCTACGCCCGCCTTCTCTACCTAATCTTCCTGTGGCTCTGAACAGCTCAGCTCCACACCCCTTTTCCCGTCAGTATTCTCAAACAAAACTAATGATCAGAATCACTTTAAGAGCTTATAGAAATACAGATAATCTGAGCCCACTTTTTCGAACTGGATCCTCATGGGAACGGAGCCTGTCAATCTCTGTTTTATAAAATCTTCCCGTGTGATTCTGAGGCGGTTGGACTAGGGACAGAATTAGGGGACTAACAGAGACTGCTACTTGCACCGCAACACAGATATGTCGATGAACATCAACAGTGAGTTTGGCTTGTTGCGTTAGATTAAAGATGGCTGCCACTCTAAATAGCTTCCTTCTACATGATCTACACCTCTACTCCCAGGACTAGGAAAATCAATCCCTTACTTAAACCCTCCAGAACGTTCTCTTGTTGTTTAAATAACATGTCCAAACCTTAACACAACCCATTAGGCAGCGTAGTCTGGCTCCAATGATCTCTCCTCTCCAGCCACCCTTCCCTTTACCTTGTACTTGTTATTTGCAGGGGGGGGGGGGGCGGGGGGAGCGGGGTGGATATTGATGCAATTTACACCCCAACTTCTACTTTGTCAATTAAATTAAGGGTAGTTATGGAGTTGAGAAATTGTGTAAATCAGTAAAGATCTGAAAACTGTCTGAAAAAGGGGTGCCTGGGAGGCTCAGTCGGTTGAGCATCTGACTTCAGCTCAGGTCCTGATCTCGTGGTTGGTGAGTTCGAGCCCTGCGTCAGGCTCTGTGCTGAAAGCTCAGATTCTGTGTCTGCCTCTCTTTCTTCCCCTCCCTGACTCATGCTCTGTGTCTCTCTCCCTCTCTCTCTCTCTCAAAAATAAATACACATTAAGAAAAACTGTCTGAGGGGCGCCTGGGTGGCGCAGTCGGTTAAGCGTCCGACTTCAGCCAGGTCACGATCTCGCGGTCCGTGAGTTCGAGCCCCGCGTCAGGCTCTGGGCTGATGGCTCGGAGCCTGGAGCCTGTTTCCCATTCTGTGTCTCCCTCTCTCTCTACCCCTCCCCGTTCATGCTCTGTCTCTCTCTGTCCCAAAAATAAATAAAAAAATGTTGAAAAAAAAAAAATTTAAAAAAAAAAAAAGAAAAACTGTCTGAAAAGAATTGGAAAGTGACTTGACTTGGGAAGAGAAAGGGACTGCTGGTCAATCTTCAAGACTCATCTGAGTTAAAGAGCAAATTTCCACATCCACATTATTTCCATATTATTTCCATGTTATTTCCTCCCAAGCTCAAGAACCCAGGGGCAGAGAATATTGATAACTTGTCAACTACCATTTAAGTATTGGCAAAGCAGAAAGCCAAGAGATAAGAGAATTAAAGGTGCTGGTGTAAAAGCAACAGAAAATTTCTGGAACGGGACTAAAAAGATGATTTGGCTAATTTGTCCCAAGACACAGAGGATTAAAACGTGAATGCCCGTGTTTAGCCATATGTGGTCTGGTTGACAATGGTTCACCATTTGATTTAGTTCTGGTCTTAGGCTTGTTCTCCAGTGGCTCTCACTGACATTCTGTCATGTTACCCTAGAGCATGGTGAGTAACAACAGTTAGAAGGGTCCAGAAGCAAAGTAAATAACTTCCCAGGACATAAATGAAACCACCAAGGTAATCCTATAATGAGGTAGCAAATGCTTCATAATGATTGTTTTCCTCCTAAGTTAGAACTCTGACTTACAAACATGATTTTTATGGTTACAGCATATCCATGCAGTAGATCTTCTTTAATTAAACTGATGTGTTGCATTTCACACAAGACTCTGTCTCAAAACACAATATATGTCAATATATAAATATATGCCTCAACATGAAGATATTGGAATGCTTCGAAGATAGGAACAGTGACATTTAAGCATTCTGCTAATAAAAATGAAATGCTGTGCTTGAATGGTGTTAGATTATTTTTAATTAAACCAATGCCTTAAATTAATCCCATTAGTTCAGTTTTCAGGTTTATCATTTCCCTTCTCTTCCCAACGTACATTCACATCAATGAAAGCAACGGGGCCAGACGCAATGAGGCAAGCGGTGTCGGGGGCCAGTGGCTAAAATTAGATTATCAATGACATTTACTTATCTGTTCACAGCTGAAATTTCAACGGTACAACGTTTTCTCCTGAAACGAGACACTTCCTCATCACTGAAATGCAGGCTTCTGTTATCAAATCACACCCATATTACATCACTGGGTGGTGAAACTGACCCCAAATAGAAAGCGAAACCATATATACCTTTTCTGTGAAGAGAAAAGCTAAAGACAAGATTAAGCAATGGGTTTGTTTTCATAAGATTATTTTGACCCGTGCCTTTCTTAATTAGGGGGAGCTTTTACTTCTAAGAGAAATAGTCGTCCCGGAGAGGAAGGGAATAGAATGCATCTAACATGAGGGCAGAGAAAGGGGGGCCTAGACTTTACCCCATCCATCCCGGAATACTCCATAATGCAAATCTTCAGGGACCAGGGCAGTTTTGTGTACAATGTGCAGTTTGGGTGTATACGGCAGTCTCTTAAAACAGTTTTCCTGATGTTTCACTCCATTTATCTGCCGGGAAATCCACCGAATGTGTGCACATACTTATAAAATTAGTGGAAACTTGTACATACTACATTGAGCATTTCCAGACATGCATTAGATCCCTTCTCTCCATCCTGCCACCCCCCGCCCCCCGCCGTGAATTATGAGGAGCGTACTTCTGTCCCAAAGCACTCCTGTGCAGTCCAGCCCCATTCCCACCTGCTGGTCAGGACTGTCCATCACTGTGCAGTGCGAACATCCACACCGGGATGCACTGTTCTGGAAAGCCATCCTGCTTCTTCTGGCCCAGCACCACCAGCCCGCTCTTCCTAATGAGGCTCCGGAGGATGTCCATGTCCCGAGTCACACTGCTGTCCGAGAGATCGAAGATACAGCCCTCCCGAGCCACGTTGTCCTTCAGTATGATGACACCGTTTTCCTTCAGGCCAGCTCGGCACTGGGAAAGAAATACAAGAAGGTCTTTGTCGGTCAGGTACCCTACAGGTGAGGCCAAGTAGATGGGGAAACAGGATGGAATGGTGGGGGGTGGGGAGGGAGGGGAGTAGGAAGGTAGGAAAGATCACAAGGCTAAGAATCAGGAGACCATTGGTTCACTCATTCATGAATTATTTAATAGCCTGAATTGTTCTGGTTGTGGGAGGCTTCATAGGAGGATAGGTATCCTCTCTGAGGAGGCTCAGTGTCCCATCTATAAACTAGATATTATGCCACCTGTTCTATCTACCTCATAGGCACGAAATAAACTATTGCCTTTCCCATGAATCCCGCCATCGTCCCCAGACAACCCAACTTTGTCATTACTGCTCTGTCTGTGTGTCTGTCCCCTAGACACACACACTGAGACCAATATCTAACTCACTGCTGTCTCACTTCCTGGGAATTTAAATCTAAGGAAGTCCGGTTTTGGCGCTACATGGGGATAAACTCTTTTTGACCCCACTTTTTCAAGTTTTTCAAGTATTTGGTTTTCTTTGCAGGGTTAGGTTGGTCCAAAGGCACTCCATCTCCAAGGATGGGAATTTTCAGGCTTGTGACAGAGGATGTTAGGGGAGACGGTGGGAGGACCAGAGCTGTGGGGGGAGTTTCCATGATGCCTAAGGCTGCCTAACTATCCTTAGCACAACTACAACTACATCTCCCTGAACGTCCTTGCTCCCTCTCCGCAAATCCTCAAATTAGCCCCAAGTATTGTCTTCTCTCTCTCTCTCTCTCTCTCTCTCTCTCTCTCTCGGAAGGGGACAAAGGCAGACGCCATGCCATGCAGGACTGACCAGAGACCCACTGAATCCAGATGACATCATATCTCCCCAGTGGGGGTGCAAATTCCTGCAGGTTGTAGCAGTGGTAGCTTTCTACCTTGTCCCCGTTGACCTGCAGGTAGTTCTGGGCTTCGACGAGGAACGATTCCATCATGTCCACCAGTTCCACGCTTTTGAAAACCGGCAACAAGACATGCTTGCTGACCCTTCCTATTCCAGAGCCACAATCCAAGGCACAGTCTGTCCCAGCTCTCCCGGGGCCCTGCAGAAAGGTACCTTGTGGGATGCTTCAAGTACAGACACGTACCCTGAGTCTCCGGTTAGGATACTCCGGTTACCTCTTTGAACCAACTTTATTTAGGTCAATTTTCATATAATAAAATGTACCATTTTAAGTGTACCATTCAATGCATCCAGGCACGTACCGACTACCACAAACAAGTTATAGAACATCCAATTGCCTCTTTCAAGAAATAGCCAACACTGCTAGTTTTTACTTTCTTTGTTTTATCCAAATAGAGGTCTTGAAAAGAATTACAAAGTAAGATTTTAGAAAATAATGTTTTAGGTCTAAAAACTCAGTAATTTCCTCTAAGAAATGGGTCACAGAAAGCCCTATAAAGTAGAATGTTATTAACTGTAAATTTGGGTCAAGCCCACAGCTAAATGGACGTGCATGGTAGCTTATTGCTTTGTGAAAGAAAGAAAGAAAGAAAGAAAGAAAGAAAGAAAGAAAGAGGAAAGAAAGAAAAGAGGAAAGGACAGGGAGGAGAGGGGAGAGAGAAAGGGAGGGGAGGAAAGGGGAAGGAAGGGAAGGGGAGGGGAGGGGAGGGGAGGGGAGGGAAGGGAAGGGAAGGGAAGGGGAGGGAAGGGAAGGGAGAGAGGAGAGGTGAGGTGAAATGAAGCGAAAGGAGAAAACCTTACAGACAGAATTTTACTTCAAACCCACCCCGATGGCACACAGCACATTCACATGGATAGAAGGTGTTTGTGGCAAAGTCTCCTTATCTCTTTTAATGCTAGAAATTGTTTCCTGCCTTTGTAAGAGAAACTGTATGATGTACTGTGCACAAAACCCCCTAAAATTGTTTTCATAAAGTAGGTCTCGGGGACCCTGGGTGGCTCAGTCAGTTGAGCGTCCAACTTTTTATCTTGGCTCAGGTCATGATCTCATGGTTCATGAGATCGAGCCCTGCGTGGGGTTCTGTGCTGATGGTGCAGAGCCTGCTTGGGATTCTCTCTCTCCCTTTCTCTCTAACCACCCCCCTCTTTCTCAAGATAGAAAAATAAAAAATCAACTTTAAAAAAGTAATAAAAATAAAGTAGGTCTGTACACTAAATTAACCGGAGGTGAAGGATGGATAGATGGTGGAGGAGGAAATCAGCCAATGAAAACTTTCTCAAACTTGCTTCTGTAAAGTAGTATATTCATATGCACATATGCATATATATATATATATATATATATATATATGGCCAGCTGAAACTCTGAGATATATATTATTTGGCCTCTCTATATTATCTGGTCTAAATTATTTGTCCATAATTGGGATGACTGCTAAATAGATTTTGTGCTAGAAATTATAATAATAAGATCTTGCCAATCAAGATCTTAAGGAGAAAGCCTACTCTTGTTTTCTCAGGAACTAAGAATTTAAGAAAAGATTTGAGCAGAAGGAAACATCAGAAATGCCGCTTTCTAGTCCACTCAAAGGGCCTTCTGTACAGCAATAAAGGCACAGTGAAGAACAAAAAGTGAAGACATTTTGGCTTCTTTTCAAATGGAATCATAATAAGCATGATTTATCATGTGCTTATATATAGAAGCTCTTTGCATCTGTAATAACTAACATCAAAACAACTCCACAAGATAATGATTACCCCCCAGTTTGAAGCTGAGGAATCTTGGGTTTCCACAGCTAATGGCAGACCTAGAACTTGAACAGGGAACTGTGTGAATCCAAAGGCAGTTCTACCTTACAGCCGTCCCCTCAAGCGCCAACTCCGATTCCCTTGATAGTATCTGTCCGATGCTACGCTGAAAAATATTTTAAGGCTTCACCGAGACTGAGCAGGAAAGAGCTCTGTGATTGGCTAGTGATGTCTCCCTTGAGTATGGGAAGGGGGACGTGGTGGTACCCATACCATGTATTTGCCATTTCCACTTACACGATGCCACCTCCCTCATTCAGATGTTATAACGTAAACTAAACTCATTCAGAGAAAAAGAAGACCTAGGCTAAAGGCTTATGCTGTGAGCGCCATAAAGAAAACATCCCTTAAGTAAATCCACAACATAAACACGATGGGTGGGATAAGTATAGGAACATTATTGTAAGCTGTCGAAATGATCTTAGTAGAAATGTGTATACTCAGAGATTACTACAAATTTTTCTTACCATTACTTGGCCTTCAAGTCTCTACAGATCATGTTGCTCACATTATTGTAGCAAGTGGCCTTAGAATTAGAACCATAGAAGGATAAAGCAAAGAGGGCGCGGAGACCTATGCCAGAGTTGTCAGATTACAATAGCTGACCTCCTTTTTCTCATTGAACAAATAAACCTGAAGCTGCTCTTGTTAAAGTGAGGCAGAGCCTCACCCGCTCGCCCTTCCTGTCATTCTCCCAGTAGGACCTTGAAGGATCTCAGCAAAACCCTAGAGTGCTTAAAGCACTCCTGTCTAATTTCCCTACTTTTTTATACCAAGAAATTGAGGCTCAGAGAGGGGAAATGTTTGAAATAGAATTCCCTTGAAAATTCTCACTCTCTGATTTATATTTTTCACCAACGGAGACGTGCAATATTTGACTATAATTACTTTCGAAACAATGGTCATTTACAAATACAGAAAGGTAACTTTCACCCAAATTGTGTGTACTGCTCACCTCTCACCACTGTGGCTTAGTTGTATTTATTATATTTCACTGCATATGGCTGCCACTGCCTCCCATATTCTTTCTGTCTTTCACATGCAGCTCGTATGGGAAGGGGTATTTAAAGCCCATTCTCGGGGCGCCTGGGTGGCTCAGTCGGTTAAGCGTCCGACTTCGGCTCAGGTCATGATCTCACGGTCGGTGAGTTCGAGCCCCGTGTCCGGCTCTGTGCTGACAGCTCAGAGCCTGGAGCCTGCTTCGGATTCTGTGTCTCCCTCTCTGCCCCTCCCCCACTCGTGCTCTGTCTCTGTCTCAGAAATAAACAGACATTAAAAAAAAAATTTAAAGACCATTCTCAGGGACATCTCCTGCCTCCTGGACACCAAGGCTGCCTGTATTGAAATCTGATGTCCTTCCATGAATGTGACTGGACCTATATACAAGGTGTGATTTCAAAGCAAGATGTTTTGTTAATTTCATTCTCATTTATAGTATTGTCTTCACACTTATGGATTCATATAAAATAGTAAAATACTCTTGGGAATTTGGTTTTAGTTTTGATCCTGCCTACATGTTTTGTTTTCAAGGACATCATTGTAAGTTCATTCCTGTGGGATTTAAAACTCAAAAGGAAGTGCTGAATGCCACTGTATAGAAACCGTGAAATATAACAAGTGAGACCCAGAGTTTTTAATCATCCAATCTCTGAGAAATGTCAATAGATAAATACCATCAAATACTGATTACTTTTTACAAATTGCCACTTTCCCCCACTAGAAAGCTAAAATGAGGACCGTTATCAGCTGTGCCATTGACATCACCTTGGTATCATTTGTTTATTTGCTAAAGTAAACATAAACGCAGCAAGTTTAAACAACTTTTCTCACTGTCCCATGTCACTAAGTGTTGAAAGGAAAGCAAAACTTTAAATTAAACAATCTGCCTTTTCCCAGTTGACATAAGGATAAATCATGTCAGATACTCATATTCCATAACTCCTTGTATCTTGACCTGGATACTAATTTAGCAGATTATTGAGGTCAAAGTACAAAAATATCATTTCTTTAAAAAGACTGTTTATACTCAGTTAGAGGTCACGGTTTCACAATGAGCCTTGTCTCCTAAGAAGGACTCCTTATATTTGTTTGAAAAGAGCAGGCTCCTCTTTTCCAACACAAATATGCGAGCACAAGGCTGTTTCCTTTCCCAGGTCCATGGGCGTTGTATGGGCTCTGTCTGCCCAGCATCCCTGTGGTCAGCTTGGCACTCCACATGGAGTGACAAGACAGCTGGATTACTAACTAAGCTTCTGAAATGCACTGGGATCAAAGTCAGCCTCACCACGAGGCAGGCAGAAGGGAGAGCTTTCGGCCGGGCCGGAGGAGAACTGAGGTCTGTGGTACACACACACACACACACACATACACACACACACACACACCCCAAGGATTTTTCTGCTTCATGAGACAAATGGAAAAAATATGTCACGGTTAAGAGTAGAGAGTCTGGTGTCAGACAGGCCTGGCTGGACTTCAGTCCCTGCTCTGTCTCTTACCAGCTGCATAACCTTGACGACTTAGCCAACGTGTCCAAACCTCGGTTTCTACAACTGTAAAAAATACGGATGATAATAGTACTTACCTTCTAGAATTCTTTTGAAAGGTAATCAAGACGATACTTCTAAAGTGCTTAGCAGAGGGACTATTGCAGGAAAAGCACTCCGTGAAATCAGTCAGTGATACTGATTTCGAAATACTCCAGGTTATCCTGACCTACAAACATTCATGGACGTCATCTCCAGCTTCATGGTCCTTCGTGGCCACAGCTGATGTTCAGACACGTCGGCCCCGATGGATGCTCCATCCTGATTTAACTTCTCTGCTCAGACACTTGGTGCTCCACGGAGGTTGGATGTGAAGTGAACCTCACCTCAACACTAAGGATATTCTTGATAGTGCACTTGAAAAACCTAACTCAGATATTTATAATATTGATAATGCTTCCCTTATCAGGATACAATGGGCTCCAAATTTCAAACAGATGACTTCCAAATGAATTGGAACGAAACCTGGTTGCCAGTTAGGACTTTGTCTTCAGTAGGACCAACAACAGCTTTGTGGTGTCGGCAGCTTTATTAAATCTATTCTAGCAACTAAATGAAGTTCCTGAAACTCTAATGAATGCATTTTATGAAAGCCTGTTATTACTTTTTTTAATTTTTTAATGTTTATTTTTTTTTGAGAGAGAGACAGAGATAGGGACAGAGCATGAGCAGGGGAGGGGCAGAGAGAGAGGGAGACACAGAATCGGAAACGGTCTCCAGGCTCCGAGCCGTCAGCACAGAGCCCCATGCAGGGCTCGAACTCACGGACCGTGAGATCATGACCTGAGCCGAAGTCAGACGCTTAACTGACTAAGCCACCCAGGCACCCCAAAGCCTGTTATTATTAGTAGTAGCAATAAATTAGATTTATTGGGTAATAATTATGCACAACAAAGCAAGCACATTGCTTTGCACATTGGCTCATTGGATCTTCGTATTATCCTCTGAGGTAGGTTCGATGGTTAATGCCCTAGTCACAGGTGAGAAAACTGAAGCTTACAGCATTTAAGGAACCATTCCAAGGTTGCTTGTACATTAAATAGAAGAACCTAATGACTATAGAGCTGAAGATTATTGTCCCTACCCTCTACTGTCTTGTCTCCATCTGACAGGGAAGTGAGGAAGCAGTTTCACCCAACCCTGGGGCTACAAAGAGACCACATGATTTCAAGGCGATGTCTGAACTACGTATTAAATAATATAAAGAGATTCTACTGTACTTCTCATTTTCAAGCCAAACATAGGCATGCACTTCCTTACTATATTGCATTTGTATTGCAGGAAATCAGTAAATCGCCCCAAGATCCCAAATGGCATGATCTCTCATCAGTCATCTGGGTGTGAACGGTTTCATCTGGAAGACTATAAAAGAGATGTCTTCTTAATTCCCCCAATCGTAGTATTAGCACTGCTAGTTCCCTTTCCCCTGAAGCATGAGAGATTAGCTGAGGCTATAGGATGGTGAAAGGCCAAGGGGGATAAGCCAGTGGTTTGATGCGACCCATCCCTTCTGAACATTTTAAAAGAGGCTTTCGGGCTCAACTCTTGGCTGAGCCATATGGCTTTAATACGACTTGAATGACCACACAGAAGCATGTGAGCTCAATGTTTGTGAGGACTTTGCTTCCTCATCAAGCTGCAGTTGCATAACTCACCCCAACAAACTTCCGAAGAAAGTCCCGAGAAGCCTGGATATCTGGGATGGACAGTTCAATGAAATTTCCCATCATACCCTCTTCTGTAGCTGGTACTTCTTGATAGAAAAGTTTAGCTCTGGCATAGAACTGCATCTCCCCATTGATGATTTGACTTGTTAAAGCATACAATTTCACTGCAAATGAAATAATATTTATCAATATGTATATGACAGAACAAGTTCAATCTTATCACACATGGAATTGTTTCTCAGAAGCCTGCCCATTTGTCATGTGGAGGAAAGGGCACAGTCAGAAGATCTGGGTCTGAGTTCTGGCTCAGTGACTTACTCGATATGTAGCCTTGAGAAAACTTCTTAACCCCTCTGATCTTTGGGTAGCTCATGCACAGTGGCATTTTCATGACTTAATGACCCTATAGTTTAATGAAACTGTAGCTTATTACTGTATATATGTTTTTAAGTTTGGCAGTATTTGTTATCGTAGAATAAAGAATGTCACAAGGACGCCTGGGTGGCTCAGTGGGTTAAGCATCCGAGTCTTGATTTTTGGCTCAGGTCATGATCTCAGGTCATGGTTCATGGGCTCAAGCCCCACTATGGGCTCCTTGCTGAGTGTGGAGACTGCTTGGGATTCTCACTCGCCCTCTCTCTCTGCCCCTCCTGTGCTCTCTCTCTCAAAATAAACTTAAAAAAAAAAACCACAGCATGTCACAAGTTTCACAGTGAGTTTTATCTTTGAGCTCCAAGTGTTTTATGAGGATTTAACTGTTAATCTTTACTTCTAATCACAAAGTACATTTGGGGTAGCTATTTTTCACCTCTTTTTTAAGCAACTCACACTGAAATATCTCTTTGTATCAACATTACAGAAAATGTGCTTAAGCTCTATCTTCTGAAAACAAAATAATTAAAAAATGTTTATTTTATTTTTATTTATTTATTTTATTTATTATTTTATTTATTTATGTTATGTTTATTTTAAAATGTATATTTATTGAGCAACTCTTCCATAGCAGGCAGTGTGCTAGGCACATTCTCATATACTGCGTCACTTCGTTATTTTAGACACTGCATGAGGTATTATTTTAACACATTTATTTTTTGAAAAACATATGTTCCAACTTCTGAGAGGCAAATTTGCATGCATTTAAGTGATCTTTGTAGGTGAAAATATACCTCTTCAGGTATAAAATACAAAAGGGTTGCCATATTAGAGGACATTCAGGAGGAAATGGTAGAGAGTGAATGAAAGGAAGGAATTTCTCGTTCAAGAATGTAAACTGAATGCATTTGTCTTTCCTCCTTCCCCATATTCCCCCCAAATTGTTTTAATAACCTCAACACATAACTGAAGAAAATGAGAGGGGGGGGCCACCGATGGATTCATGACTTCAACAACTGTCTGGAAGACAAAAAAGTAGATGGAACAAAGCTAAAAAATTTGCAGCCTCAGATAGTTGCAAAAGGAAATAAGAGTTAATAAAAAAAACCAGTGAAAGGACAAATGCACCCTCCCAAAAGCAACTGATAGCACAACTGTAATCCTGGGCAGGGAAGTATCTTCTCTTTAAAAAAAATTTTTTTTTAATTAATCGCCTAAGGAGACCTAAACCAGTTAGTATAGGATCCTGGAATACCACTTATTTTGTCATAGAGAGAACTCTAAGCATCACATCTGCTCACACAGGTGAGACTTTAGTAAGATCTACTAAAGACATATATACCAGAAGAAACATTCTCCATTACCTAGAATCATTGACCCTGTTCTTTATTCCTAACTGTGGATGAACAATGATTTCCAAACACATGGGGCTAAAGTGGCAGTCTGAAAGAAAAAATAGAGATAAACAATCAGAAATGACCCCAAAGGAAATAGAACTAACTCAAGAAATGGATGAGAATTTGGACCAAAACTAAACAGAAAATTCACATATCCTTGGAGAGATATGAGAACTGGTGCATCCATAAATCAATGATAAGATGCCAAGAAAGCGATAATTCAACGAATAATAACGACTTCTTAGAAATTAAAGTTTTGATTACCAAAAACTTTGGAATACAACTTTGGGTAAATTTGTCAGGACAGAAACAAAAAGACAGATGTGGAAAACAGAGGTAAAAAGATTAGAGCTATAAAGACTTAATTCAGGAGGCTCAAACATCAAACCAATTAGGATTTTTAAGAACAGAGAAACAGAAGGAAGAAAATTATCAAAGAAATAATAGAAGAAAATTTCCCAGAGCTAAAAGTGATTGTAGGATCGAACAAGTTCTGAGCAGCATGGATATAAAAAAATAATAATAATGAAATAAATGCCACATTTACACAAATCCTTAGGAAATTTCAAAATGCAAAGAGTAAGAATTAGAAGATTCTAAAGTTATTTAGAGGGGAAAAGGTGGTTGACCCTCAAGGGTTGCCAGATTTAGCAAATAAAAATATGAGACACACAATTAGCTTTTAATTTCAGTTAAACAAACAATTTCATAGTATAAATATACTTGAAATATTGCATATCACATGAGACATACTTACACTAAAGATTATTTTTTGATTATTTTAAATTCAAATTTATTTGGAGTTTTATATTTTATCTGGTAACTCTATACTCAAAGGACTAGAGTCATGCTTATAACACAAGTCTCATTAGAAACACTAGAAAACAGGGGCACCTGTCTGGCTCAGTCAGTAGATCATGTGGCTCTTGATCTCACGATTGCGAGTTCAAGTCCTATGTTGGGTGAAGAGATTACTTACAAATAAAATCTTTAAAAACAAAGAAGCAATGCCATCAATATTCTTAGGGAAAAGTATTTTGAAGCTAAAACTTAATACCCCATCAAACTGTGAAAGAATATTTACCTACCATGGATTCATTCTTCAGAAGTTTGTTGAAGCAATATTCCAGCCCAATGAGTGTTCAAATCAAGAGAAGATACATGTTAAAAGACAATGAAAGTAATCCAAGAATCCAAAGAAAACAAATTCCCAAATGACAGATACTTATCAGATCTAGAAAGTTTTTATTACAACAGAAACTATAGTCCTCAGAAACATAAGTTCATCCAGAAGTAGAATGAATTGGATTCTGGGCAATAGACAGAGTAGATAAGAAGCAAGGAGACATTAGTGATGTTCTAAAGAAGACATATTTTTAATCTCAACCATCACAAATAAAAGATAGGTGGAAACTCCAAGCAAAATACACAACAGTACAAAATGTTCTGATCAGGATGTAAAGCAAACCAAAATAGACATAATTGCCAGTAGAAAGAAAAGACACAATAAGAGAGAAAAGAGAGTCTATTTAACCTTCACTAGAAATCATTTTTCTTCAGGTAACACCAAGATTGTGAAATTGGACTAATGTACTATTTGTCTCTGGATTAAATAACAATGACATAGTCCCAAATTGTGATTTTAGAAGTTAAAAATCCAACAAACACCACTTATATTAAAATATTCCATCATAATACATTCCATCTATGGAGTTACATCAGTATTTCCAACTCAAAGACTTTGGAGCCACTGTTTGGATCTTTTAATGGTCATGAACTTACTGAAAGGGATATAAGAATCAGTTCGATCTACATCATTTCTAGAGACTAACAATATTATATACTATATCTCCCATATATACTATTATACATTGATTGTTTTTAAAATATCTTCTAAAAGTATTAAATATATAGATGCTTTTTGCCATCTTATACACATATTAGCAACTGACTGGGGAAATACAACATTAAAAGGAGAGTCTTCATGTTGAGAACATTGGGAACCACTCACCTACACCAATCTCCCTTCTCTAGCACTTGGTAAAGTGCTGTGTAAACAGCAGGTGGCTCAATAAATTCAACAGGGATGACAAAAATCAAGCATAACTGTCCCCATAGCATGACTGCTCCAAATTGTTCAGTATGTCTCAGAAAACCAGGCTAGGAAATCACAGTTCATAGTCTTCCCCGAGCTCCATGCTCCCCGGGATCACAAGCGAGCCACAGCCCAGGAGTTTCCTTGATCCAACCAAAGCAGCAAAGCAGCCACACTCATCATCACCTTAAGTCAACTAGTTGGTGAAGTCCATTAAAAACCTTAATCTGGAAATGAGAACGGTCCATTATGCCAGCAACGTTTAGACCACAAGTGAATGCCAAGCCCAGCAGGGGTCAGTCTCAATAGGTAGGTTTTTATGGTTATGGGCTTGAGTTCTCATTTTCACCTAATTGACAGGAGCATTTCACTAAAACGATATATGAGGTGTCATGGCCAGCCCCAGGTTCTCCCCTCCTGATAGCTCCTGCAATGGTGCAAGTTGACTCAGATAAGGTAATCAGTCATCAGCCTGTGCCTTTTTACTACAGAAACACACCTTGTAGCTCATTCTTGTAGGACTGCAAGATCTCTGTGAAACGTGGGGTAGTCTAAGACGGAGTTCTTGATATAGTTCTATTCGTTCTTGATATGATATGGTGCTTATTTCTTGACCTACCTTATGGGCTGACCTCCCAAGAACCTTGCAATAGTGTACTTGTTACAAAAAAGAAAGTAGAATACTAGTTGATTTGCCCTGAAGAATCTAGATCCTGTGAACTCCCTGAGGAAAATGTTGTAAATAGCTAAGGGCTTACATCTGCTGAATATCTTCTTGCCTTTTCATTTCCTTTCTATTCCTTTTTGTTTTTCTAAATGGTTGGTTATAGTTAGTTTAGACTTTATTCCAGACGTTAGAACTGTTTGTCAACTGAAAATTTATCTGAGAGGATGGGTAGGCTAAGTTTAGACGTTTAGTTTGAAATGATTTGTGATAGGATATTGGATCATGCTAACCTTTTATTTATAAGCGAAAGAAAGAAAGAAAGAAAGAAAGAAAGAAAGAAAGAAAGAAAGAAAGAAGAAAAATTAAAAAAGAAAAGCCCAATTAGGACATGCCCTTATGAAGGATAAGACCTTCCATAAAAGAAATTTGCAGATGAGCCCTTCCCAATTTAGCTATTAAATAATTAATGATAAAAATGAAAGGAAGGGAGGGAGGGAGGGAGGGAGGGAGGGAGGGAGAAAGATCTAGGTACCATAGAATATTATTCAGCAAAAAAAAAACGAAGGAAATCTTGCCATTTAAAACAACATGGATACATGGATAGACCCTGAGGGTATCATGCTAAGTGAAATCCATCACCGCAGAAAGACAAATACCATATGATCTCACTTGTACGTGAAATCTTAAAAAAACTGAACTCATATCCATTTTTTTCACCAGCAGGGCTGGGGAGTAGAACTTTATCAGTATTTCTGGTGGAATCCAAAGGTCTGGTGGGCCAGAATGCTAGAGTTATCATTATCAAGTCTCAGAATTGCCCTGAGGGGCCCTGTAGGTTTGATTTGCTCCCTGAATGCCTTAGCCATCTGGTGTTTCTTGTCTCTAAAATAATGCACTGCCTACCCTAAAAAAGTTTTAGAGGGATGTTTCCTTTTCAGCTGAAGACGAGTTCAGTGTTTCCTAATTCTTTTCAGGCTTTAACACCAATGAGGTAACAAAAGGGAGGGCGGGAGGGACAACACACTTTTCCCACCACACATCACATCCCCTACTCACTTGGCTGACGTCTTCCCAACTCTCTATTTCTACTTGAGCGTCCTACCTCACCTACTATCAAATTTTAGAAGGCCGGAAGTCAGGCCGAGATAGTGGGGACAGATTTCTGGTGAGAATATCATCGGAAGGGTCAGAAGCTGATTCAGCAAGTCGCCATGCCTCGTCTGCACCTGTGCGGCATCGTGTGGGGGTCTCTGTCACTCTGTTTCCACTTTCCATGAAAACCGCCAGTGTGGGTCTCCCTACACTGAATTCCTCACGAGAAGGCGATATCTTACTTGTCTGTGCCATCCCAAGACTTACCATTATGCTTAACCCATAGCAGGCGTCCTTTGACTATTCGCTGACTAAATGAATATTGTCTTGCGTTTTGTTCTTCGAGTAACATACAGGTTCAACAAAATGGAGAGTGGCTACAGGGAAAAGCTGACATAAGTGACACAAGTTACAGTTTTCATATAGTTTGTAAGATTCTATCCTCCTAATTAGGCATACCCATGTAATAAGAAAATAGTAACTATCATTGATCGCACATGGATGTACGCCCTACCTATGCTAAGCATTTATATTAACTGAATAGGTGAGAGATGGTATTATCCATGGAAGAACACGAGGCAGCAAGAACACGAGCCCAAGTTCAAGTAGCTAGTGAGGACACAACTGGAATTCAAACCCAGGTCTATTTTTTTTTAATGTTTTATTATTTATTTTTGAGAGAGAGGGATAGAGAGAAAGAGAGAGAAAGAGAGCAAGTGAAGGAGGGGCAGAGAGAAAGGGAGACAGGATCCGAAGCAGGCTCTAGGCTCTGAAGTGTCAGCACAGAGCCCGACGCAGGGCTCAGACTCACGAACCACGAGATCATGACCTGAGCCCAAGTCGGATGCTTAACCACCTAAGCCACCCAGGCGTCCCTAAACCTAGGTCTATTTAAATCCCAAACCCGTATCTCATCCGTCTCATGCTGTGTATCTGAAAGTCTGCTAAATAAAAAGGGGAGTTATCTGGTTCTCCATTTCTTTAAAGAGAAAAATAATCTTGCAGCTTTGCGAAGGGAACAGTAAACATTTGAACAAAGCATCACTGTTCAGGGAGTTGTACAGCAACACCGGCCACGGGGGTGAAATCAATTTGAAAAATGCCAATGGTTATACGCTGAGTTTTATTTGGCAGTCCCACGTGTCTTACAGGATGTGTTTTTATTAACTCTGGCTTTTAATTGTGATGGCAAAAAGGTGACCATTGTTATCAATTTCCTCCTCAGAGACTTACTCTTCTAGAAAGAGTCAAGTAAAGGGTGGGTACTAAGAACTTGTGGCAACAGTACACCGGGCATTGTACTAAACACTTTCTTACCATCTCTTCACATTTTCTCTTTTACTCCTCACCATGATAACTCAAAACTGGGATTATGCACATCATTTTGCAGATGAGTGATGGGTGACGCAGAATGATTTAGTAACTTGATATCACACAGAAACGAATGTGTGGGTCCCGCCCCACCCCGATTCTGCTGAACTCTGTGGAACCATTGTTCTAAAGGTGAAGTTAGACTAAGACTTTAACGAAGTCCAGGAGTGCTAGACTCTTGCTCAATATATAACTAATAAATATTCATTGACTTCTGTGTACTTGGAAATACACGGTGGATAGTGCTGGAAGAATTACTGACTGGTTAACTTACAGGAACGTCTCCATCAGGCCTTGCACGAGCCCCTTTGAGCCCTGGTATATAAACTGGAGATGTATATAATTGTTTTCCTGTTTACTTCCTATCTGTGCACAAACAGCCACCTTTGGCAATTTTCATTGGGAGGCAGCAGGATTTTGAGGTTCAAAAAAGGCAGATTTGGAGTCAGACCGCCCGGGTCGAACCCCGCTCCACCACCCAAAGCCACGTGACCCGCAGCAGGTTACTTAACTCCTGCCTGAAGAGGGGATGTATTCAGTGGCATAGCTGAGCCTTCACTGGAGATTTTTAGGATGCGCGCTCTTGCTTTTCCACGAATTTCTGAAGCTAGCCAAGGATATTTGAGCAAAGGTCCCCATGACTGAATGTCCCTGCAGAGCGTGCTGTTAGGGACTGGCTACCCAATGCAGGCAGTTAGCAGGAGGGAGGAAGGAAAGAAGGAATCAAAGAGTCTGGTTAGCCACATCCTTCCCATAATTACCCTAAACAACAAACTCTCTGTGTATACCCTGCAATAGCCATTCCTTAACCTTTTTTTTTTAAGGGCTTTATTTTCATTTCTGTGAAGTTTTGAAATCATCAAAAGGCGGGGGAAGCCAATTCTAAAACACCTGAGTGGAGCTGGGAGGGAGAACTACTGGCTTAGTTTTGGGTTCAGACTAAAAAGCGTTAACACCCGCGGCTGCTTGGGAAGTCCCATAGAGTGAGCTGAGCTTAACATCTTTGGTGACGCCTATTCTAAGGAAGACCTACATGGTGACATTAAAAGAGGCCTGGTTCTGAGGAAGGAAAAGGAAACACAAAAACAAAAACAAAAAAAAACGAGTCCTTATTGAGCCTTGACTGTTTGCACATATGTAACTGCATTTAATCCTTCCGATTGCCCTGTGGTTTTGAGGAAAACGATGTTCAGAGACTTCAGGAATTTGCATTAACTTTGGTGACTTTTCTATCAGCAGCAGTGCCAGAAGTCGCACTCAAGACTTTAGCGATGTGCAACTGATTATTACTAAGGGATCACTTAATCTGTTGCGAGCAGGTATTGATCGAGTTCTTTCTATGGGCCAAGAACCATGGTAAATGCTAACTATATAGATAAAGAAGAGGAAAAGTAAATGAGTCTCTATTGTCATGGGAGCTAGAGCCACTGATGAGGCCAGGCAGATAGAGCATAGATCCTGCCCCCAACCCTAAGCAGAAAATTTAGTTTCCTGTTTTACTTTGGGCTTACATGGAAGACTTTGTCAAAATGTTTGTCTTTTATTAATAATTTTTAAGAGATTGGAAATCATTGATAAACTATCAGCACATTCACAGAAGAGAAAAATAGGTAAAATCAGAATGACTCTATTGGGTAAAAAAAGGGATTTAGGCAAAATATAAATTATAGCCTACTTGTCCCAGTCAATTTTCATCTGATTTTCAGATGATACGGAAAAGATTCCTTTCCGATTCACCTTCAGCTACTTTCAGGGGTGTGTTCCTTTTCCTCTCTAGTAATTTGGTTAAATTTTTTTTAATGTTTATTTATTTTTGAGAGACAGAGCACGAGCAGGGCAGGGGCAGAGAGAGAGAGGGAGACACAGAATCCGAAGCAGGCTCCAGGCTCTGAGCTGTCAGCACAGAGCCCGACACAGGGCTCGTCAAACCCACGGACCGTGAGATCATGACCTGAGCCAAAGTCGGACACTCAACTGACTGAGCCACCCAGGCACCCCTCTAGTAATTATTTTTAAAATCTGGCAGCCATCTGCCCCTTAGTGAGTATCCTAGTAATTGTAATTGATATCTTTGTCCTGATATCTTTCTCTTGATAGCTAAGGCCACCAGGCTACCGTTATCGAGATGGGGTGCACACAAGATACTCAAGAATTAGTTCTGGAAAAGCAATGCTCTGCTGGTGTGTGGAGCAACCAGAACATCCTCACCTTCCAAATGGACTGCTCTAGTGTTCTCCAGTTGGATACAAATGAGATGCATGACACATCCTACAAGAATTACTTGTGGGCGGTGTGATCTACCAGAAAGAACCCTGGTCTTGGGTTCTTGCTTTGGTATCTAGATGAGATCTGTCTAGATTAGATCTCATCATCTCTGATTTTCTTTTCCCTGCTTGAAGAAACAAGATGGGGGGGGCGGGAGGGGGAGCGGAGGTGCACAGGTGGGAGGAAAAAAATAATGCTACTTTCCTTTCTATCCCATAATATGGCTGTGAGGATCAAATAAACTTACAAATAAGGAAAACTTTTAAGAAACATTGTCTAAGTATGAGATGAATGTATTTGTATGTCGAGAATTAAATATCCCTTCAGGAATGGATTTATGAAAAGAAAATTTCGTGGGCTGCTCGTATCTAGTTTCTTGAACGCAATACAAAGAATTATTAGTTCCTACGACGTCTGGAAAGCCTGGCTACATCAAGGGCACAATGAGGCTTTGAGACAGCCTTAAGAAAACAGACTGGGGCTGATACATACTGTTTCTGCTTTCATTGGGGGAAAATATAAATCAAAGGGGGACACTTCACTCTTTAATCGCCAGTTATTTCCTCTTCAGTGCTGTTAAGAGTTCCTTGAAGTAACCACTTTCACAGAGGCTGAGAAAAGTAGTGGAGACAAACCCGATAAGCTTTTTATTGCCCATTGTCTAATTCCCTGAAAGCAACAGGAAATAACGAAAATGGAGACAGACCACTGCCCCCAGTTTTTTTCTTAAAATACAAAGTCCAAAGTAAAATTTTGCTCCTTTTCGGCTCTCTATTATTGTGACTCAGGGAAGCCAGAAAGGATTGTGTGTGGAGTGTGGGCTCACACACACACACACACACACACACACACACACACCTTGCTCTATTATGGTTTAGTTTTTCTTTTTTGGTTTTTTTTTGGACCCTTAGTTGATATACTACTGCATTAATACTCTCACCTTTGTGTTACCTAACCTGCCCCCCGTCTCGATTTTTGCAGATATTAATAATGTCCTCTAAAACACAGGAATTGAATTTCTGTGAGCAAACCAACACCCTGGGAAGCAAATCACAGTGGCTGAGGGTGCGTGGAAATCCCAAAGCGGAGGCCTGACCTGCCAGGCAGCACCCGGCCTTTGCGCCCTGCAAGGAAGAATGCCATTGAAACATTTAAGCCCACTGACATTGGTCATGGGTTCTTTTTATCTGAAAAGAGTCCTTGTTCTAACTCCTCTTGCGCGACCTCGCCACGGTTCCCCCCTTTCTGGTCCCTTCTCTAGTAGCTCTGACTCACTTACCCAGGGGAATTTTTTCCAGCAGGTAGAGATAGCTCTGAAAGAAGTCATTGCGAATGGCTCTGTGAAGGATGAAGGACATGCTATGTCGACAGAGGTCGTCGTCGGTCTTCTGCCAGCGGGATCGAAAGGCAAAATGGGCTCCCAGGTGGGCCATGGTGAAGGGGGATGAAAATTATTCCTACAGAGGCAGGAAGCTTGCCTGGCCGTTTCTTTGAATTAGCCTTCCCTTCCTACACGAACTTGAGACTGTCATTTTAAACCGGCCCCTGTCCATCCATATCAGGAGAGGCTGTCATGGGGCGTGGGGGAGGGGCAGCAGACACAGGAGGTCAAGCTCCTGGCGCATGTCTCCGTCTGATTGCTTGGGCGACACCGCTCCAAGCCAGCAGGTGCTAAGTAAAGATGAAAACAGGCTGAGTGGGATCCTGCTTCATCCAGGAAAAAGCAGCGTCCGTCTGTAACTTCAAACAGGGACGAGCACAACCCACTAACACCCTGACTGGTTGCTCTAATTCGATTCCTAAATTGGAATTAGCCTAATTTCCATTTCAAAGCGCTGGGAACATTTTGCAGGAGATCCTGTTTCCTGATTTCCATCACTCCCCCTGGAACACAGAATCCTCAAGTTACAAGGACCCTTCAAAGTCATCCTCGCCACCCAGGCTCCTCTCATCAGTGCAAGTTTGCCCAAATCGTTTCGTAGAGGCAGATATGGGTTTCCCACTTTTAAGGATTCTCCAAGAGACGCAGTTATATGAAAACCTGTTTTGATGTTCACTACCCACCTCTGTCAGCAAATCTTTCCTTCTAGATTGCTCTAAACAACACCTCATCAGGTTAGCCTGTTTCTTCCTCTCTGTCTATCGTGGGGATGGTTTTCCTCCTAAGTATTCACTTAGTTTCTGTACCTCTGATAGGCCCTTTACCCTTCCCACATACTTTGTACCCTGGAGGCTGACCTGTATTGAGATCAGCGGACTCTCTTGCCTTCTGGATTCTAGTTGGGTCCAGCCAATGGGTGGTGCCAGCAGGAGACTGGAGGAGAATAAGCCGATGTATTTATTCCCCTGGCACCTTCCCTGTGGAGATGCCATAGGCTGACTTCTTCCTTTGGTGGAAAGTCATAGCTCCTGGCTGGCATCTTCTCATACAGATAACCTGTCCTACTTCTCATAACTGCTCCCTCCTTTACTGCCTTAGCCCTCCGGGTAGTGACGTGCCATCCTGTCACAAGCCCGGGAGTAATACACTATTCCTTGCAATTTTGCTATGCTTACCTATACCTTTTTAAATAGTCCCTTTATTTTTTTTAATTTTTTAATTAAAAATTTTTGTTAATGTCTATCTATTTTTGAGAGAGAAAGAGAGAGAGAGAAAGAGAGAGAGAGAGAGAGAACGCAAGCGGGCGAGGGGCGGAGAGAGAGGGAGACACAGAATCCAAAGCAGTCTCCAGGCTCCGAGCTGTCAGTGTAGAACCTGGAACGGGGCTCAAACCCAAGAATGAGAGATCATGACCTGAGCCAAAGTCAGATGCTTAACCAACTGAGCCACCCTGGTGCCCCCTTTTTAATTATTTTAATGTTTATTATTTATTTTTTAGAGAGAGAGAGAGGACACAAGTGGGGGAGGGGCAGAGAGCGAGGGGGACAGAGGATGCGAAGCAGGTTCTGTGCTGACAGCAGAGCCCAATGTGGGGCTCGAACTGACCAACCGTGAGATCATGTCCTGAGCCAAAGTCAGACGCTTAACTGACTGAGCCACCCCAGAGCCCCATAAATAATCCCTTTATTAAACCGGCTCAAACTCTCAACTTGTGAAGGCTGTCTCTTTCCTATAGGCACCATGACTACCCTTTGATCCCTCTAATGTTCCTAACAGGAGAGTCCATAAGAACTCAGTGCTCCATTGGACCCATATCATGTGGGACCACAGACCACCCACCAACCCCAAACATAAGCGCACACACAGATGCACCGACGCGCACATTATGCTTTGTGGTAGGCAGCATCTAAGATGGCCGCCGAAGATCCCCTGCTCCTTCCTGATAGTCACACATCTGTGTCTTCCTCTTTCCTGAAAGTGGGGTAGACTTACTGACTCACTTCTAAAGAATAAAATATGGCAGACATGAGAGGGTATCGCTTCCAAGATGAGGTTGTGAAAAAGACTGGCTTGGACATTTTCCTTTGCTCCGTTGCTTGTTTGCTCTGAGGGAAGCCAGTGCCTGTGGTGAGCTGTCCTGTGGAGAGGCCCACATGGCAAGGAAACTGTCTCAGTGCCACAGGCCTGGAGTCCAACAGGAGGAGCTAGATTCTACCAACAATCCTGAGTGAGCTTGGAAGGTCTTCCCCCAGCCAACCTAATAAAAGACCCCGAGCCAGCTAAGCTCTACCCAAGTTACCAGCCTACAGAAATAAATGTCTCATCTTTTTTTTTTTTTAATTTTTTTTTTCAACGTTTTTTTTTTTTTTTTTAATTTATTTTTGGGACAGAGAGAGACAGAGCATGAACGGGGGAGGGGCAGAGAGAGAGGGAGACACAGAATCGGAAACAGGCTCCAGGCTCCGAGCCGTCAGCCCAGAGCCTGACGCGGGGCTCGAACTCACGGACCGCGAGATCGTGACCTGGCTGAAGTCGGACGCTTAACCGACTGCGCCACCCAGGCGCCCTCATCTTTTAAGCACCTAAATTTTGGAATAATTTGTCTCAATGCAGCGATAGATAGCTAATTCACAAATCATCAGTGGAAGTTTTCTAAGATGTGGAAGATATCTAGTCATGATCCTTCTTTATGTTTAATTGACATGTTAATCTTACTGGCCAAGAAAGTAAGGGTTCTATTTCTTTGACTCTGACTTATTTTCCTTCCTTTTCCTCTGCTTCTATTTTCCCATTTTCCTCACCCTACCTCAAGGGGCAGCTATTCAATTTTGATGGAAGTGTCCCCATCCCTGGCTTCAGGAATTGCCCAAACTGTAATCCAGGTTACCATTTCCTTTGCTGCAGCGTGTGGTTCATGAAGGGGTAAGTCATCCCGCCCTGAGCCAATCAACACACAGTGTTCTCTCAGGTCCAGTTTTCATTTGGAAGACGGTACATTTATCTAAATCTGTTGTTAATTCCAGCTTGGGTTGGGTTTTCTGTGCTAGCCACCCGGAGTCTCATCTAACACAAATACATCCTGCTTTATTTACACTCAATTTTCATGAGGATGGAGAGAAAGCAGCTGATAACAAACAGAACAGGGAAACCACAGGAGCATTTCATGGTGTTAAGAAGAAAGACTTAAAGCAAATTTCTTTTTCATGTTTATTTATTTTTGAGAGAGAAAGACAGAGTGTGAGCAGGGCAGGGGCAGAGAGGGAGACACAGAATCAGAAGCAGCCTCCAGGCTCTGAGCTGTCAGCCCAGAGCCCGACATGAGGCTTGAACTCACAAACCGGGAGATCACGACCCGAGCCAAAGCTGAAGGCCTAACTAGCTGAGGCACCCACGCACCCCAAGAAGAAAGACTCTTAACTTAAACAGATTTGATGAAGTCAGAAACTCATTTCCACCACTTACATACTGAGCAACCTTGACAAATTCTGGGTCTCTGAGCCTCACTTTCGTCTTCTGTAATACGAAGATAATGATAATAGTATATATCTCATACAATTTTCGTGAGGACTAAAGATACTCCAAGTAGAACACCACAGTGCCTGGCACACAGTCCATGTTCAATAAGTGGTAGGTATTCTCGTTACAATCTTTGGAAGAAGGCTGATGATAAATTACAGGTCCTGAAAATACTTAGTACCTGTGGCTCTTCTTGGGTTGTTTTCAGTGTGACGCTGTCCCTTCCCATGAAATTTCACCACATACGCAGGAGATTATTCTCACTGGACACACTGCGAAGTTGAAGAGAAAAGGCATCCAAATGAACTGTGCTATTAGAGCTCATTCATCTATCCTTCAGAATTTCCTATTGCTGGAGGGAAAACTAAGCAGCGGCCGAGGAAAACGAAAGGATCCTCTTGTGTTACCTGTATTTGTCAATGCATCTAACAGGAGGCACATTCTTAACCTCAACATCCGTAGTGTTTTGACAACCTCTCCTAGGCTGAAAAAAGTCAGGATGTTTGGTCCCAGGAGACAGACTGGCAGCCACTGACTCCAACTGCTCCCCATTCTCTGGCAGTCGATACTGGCAGGTGTCTCGGTTTTTACAGAACTAATTTCTTTCGCTCTAAAATGGACATGAATTACTTATGTTTGGAGAAGGATCATTAAATGCTCTCAGATCTCTATACTGCAGACCCGTATTCCTGAGTGGGGAGGAAAGGCTCACTGGTTTATACAAAATGCTTTTGTCAGCTTTTGTTTATCTCTGTGGGTCGTCTTAGATTTCACGACTATTTCTCATACGGGTATAGCTTGCACCAGTTTCTGGCTCGTTGCGTTTGTTTCCTTATGTGAATAATTTTTCTCGCCCAGCTGAGACGTTCTGTTTGTTACCCCCTCACAGTACTCACTTACATTCACACAGAGTGAGTGAGGTTATGATATAGATCTCCAGTCTACCACAGGCATCTAATTTCCAGGCAGGAAAGGAAAGCAATGAATGTAGAGGAAAGAAATACAACAGTAGCAAGAGAAGGTGGGAACTCTTAAGTTTATTCAGATTGGTTTGCCTTGTCACAAGGGATCACTTGGTGAGGAATAAACCACCGTTAAACAGTAAATTAGCAGGAAGAGAGACTCAGAAGTAAAAAAAGGATACAGGGAAAAAAATCTATAGAGAACATATTCATTCAGTAGTGTGATAAGTTAAATACTTGGAAAAATGCACTCAATGTAAACTACCTATCAAATTAAGATTCCATTATACTTTAAAGTGAAAATTCAACAAAGAGGATAAAATAAAGATATTTTCAGGCCAAGATTGAGTTTACCATTCATAGGCATTCAATGAAAGATTAACTATATATATATATATATATATACACATATATATATATAATCATATATCATAAATCATATGATATATATATCATCATATATATATATATATATGATGATATATATAATTAACTAAGGCTAAAACGATAAGCCAAAATCAGTGAAATTAAATTTAGGATAAAATCATCAATGTATATTCTTGTATACAGGTTTCAGTTGAAATCAGTGGTGAGAATACAGAATGAGTAATTCTGCTTGATAAACTCAATGTGCCTTTCTGCTAAAATGGGCATGGAAATAGACTTTAAGCTAGGTGAGACATCGCTATGAAAAATAGTGCAAAAAAAGAGCAACTCAAACAGATCACCAGGCCTCAATTTACCTTGTACTTAGAGTATCTGCCTCTTTCTTTATGTTGTTTTGTTTAAGGAAGAGGCACCCAATCAAAATCACCCCTGATTATAACTTAGAAGTCATTGATAAAGCCCATTACCTGATATGTGGTTGGAATATATGGCCCAAGAGGAGATTTAGATGACTACTTTCACCCACTGTAGAGCCTCATAGAAAACAGAAAGGCTGTGTGTTAGGTATAGGAAGCCATCAGATTCAATGTTAGCAGTCAGGTTTCAACTTCACGTTCACTGTTAAATGAAAATGGGGCTTGAGGCAAATGACCCTTTGCAGCTGAAGAAATATTTAAGCCCATAATGTTCAGGTGAAGTCATTCAATTCAACAGACGGGAAGGCTGGAGCAGCCCTTGAAGGACCCCTTCCCGTCTTACTGAGGAGGAGAGAAATCAGTTGGGCTGCCTAGTTCTCATTAGGGGGTTTGATTCCCCAGCATTTAAGTTAAAAATATATATATTCACATCTCTAATGAAGGGAATAATGTCCCGGCCTAAAGCATCTGTTTGGTGTGTGTATATGTACATGTATGTGTGTGTGTTTGTACTTTTCTCATTTCCCTCATGCTAGTTGATGAAATTATAAACTATAAAATTATAAAACATTACACATAAATTGTACATAGTACATATAAATTATATATTATATATAATTGTATTATTGTGTATTTATTCTATTATCTATTCTTAAAATATATTATATATAATACATTATTTATATTACATGTATATTTTATAACATGTTATATATAACATTATAATAAAATATAATATAATAAATATAATAATGTAAGTTATAAAACACTCAACTTCTTTTTTTTTTTTTAATTTTTTTTTCAACGTTTTTTATTTATTTTTGGGACAGAGAGAGACAGAGCATGAACGGGGGAGGGGCAGAGAGAGAGGGAGACACAGAATCGGAAACAGGCTCCAGGCTCCGAGCCATCAGCCCAGAGCCTGACGCGGGGCTCGAACTCACAGACCACGAGATCGTGACCTGGCTGAAGTCGGACGCTTAACCGACTGCGCCACCCAGGCGCCCCAACACTCAACTTCTTATCACACTCTCCTTTAAAATATAATTAAGCTTGATTTCACATAATTTCCATAATCTAATATTTCAATAGGACTTTGGATGGGTAAAAGTGCAAAGAACACTATCCAGGCAAATTAATCTTTGCACATTTTCCTTAACCAAAAAAATTAGATAAGTATTAATAAAAGAAAATAAAAGTATACCTCTTTTCTTGATCATGCTTAAAGAGTTCAGAAATACGATGAAGTCTCAGGTTGACGTCCTCATATTTCAGTTCTCAACCCTTTTTTCTCCTTTCAGTAGGAAGGCAAGTTGAAAGAAGAAGTAGAGATGTGGGTTGGAATGTGAAAAAGATCTGCCTTATCAGGAGTTATGGGTCTTCTTTATGGATTAGGGACCGAGCACAATGAGATGGGCAAGCAAGTGGGCCTTGGCCTCCCTACCCTCTCATTGGCCAGAGGAGCCGAATTTAATTTTTATATATGAGAATTCCGCGTTGACTTGCCCTTGAAAACGGCGTCGTGCTCCCATCACAATACTTCTCGTGTACCTGATATCCTGGCTCCTACTTAATTTGTTCCTAGTGTTTTACTCAACAATATCTTCATAAGTATATGAGCCTCCCTACTTATCCTACTGTGCATTTAGCAAACTAAGTTTGGAGCTAAGAATTCTATTTAAATTAGCCTCTGATATTGTAAAATTGAACATATGTCAGGACCAAATATCAATTCAGGAGCCCTAAATACTGAAAAGAATATGCTGCAAAGAATCTGAAAAGAATATATATATACATATATGTATATATATATGTATATATGTATTTGTATATATATGTGTATGTATATATGTATATATATGTATATGTATATATATACATATATACATATACATATATATACAAATACATATATATACATATATACATACATATATATATATATGTATGTATATATATATATCAGCTAATCCTGTGGGACACCATAGTATCAGTTCCAACCTTACATTCTCACTTCGAGTCCCCTTTTTGTTTCTGGGACTTTGAAATTTCCCCATTAATTTTAAGCACAAGAAAGTATTCACAAATTTTAATTGTTGTCAGGCTACTATAACAAAATACCATTGACTGGGCGGCTTAAACATAGACATTTATTTCTCACAGTTCTGGAGGTTGGGAAGTCCAAGAAGAAGGAGCAAACCAGTAGACCTATTCTTTACCCCCAATACCTAGTATTCCGTCATGATTTAATCTATTGAAAAGAAGTACCTATAAAAGGGGGGGGGGCACGGTAATGGTTAAAAAAAACCTGTATATTAGCAGTAAAGCAGCAAGAAAGTCTTGCTGTTGCAATTTTCCATCTCAAATTATTTTAATGAGGCTCTTCAGTGGGAGAGGGGAAAAAATATCTTCCATTGTACAAACCGTACGGGGCCCTGGGAAACCAGACATGAAATAGTTGAGATGGCCAGGTTGTCACCAGGGACTAGGGATTAGAACCTGGTCAAAGCAGCAAATAAAAAAAATTTAAAAAGCTCTTAAAAGAACCTGACAAGGGAAGCTTAAATCTTATTTAAAGGGTTGGGTTGTACTAAGCCTTAAAAAATTCAATCCTCTGGAGGACTATATCTCACTAAGAAAGCTCCATGTAAGTTTATCATGTATCCAACACCTACACATTGGACCTTGGAGACCGCTAGGATAATATTTCCTCTGGATTAGCACTGAAGCTTGGAAGTGACATTTGTACGAGGCACACTTTAAACTCTAGGGATTTTCTGATTACAGAATGATAATTCTGAGGGGGGGAAAAAGTGCTTACTGCAGACAGAAGTTGCCATGATTTATATGTGTTGGACAATCTTCCTTTTTCACACAAGGTAACTTATTAGGCCAAGGACGTTTTGCTTTTCCTTTTGTTTTTAACTAACGTTGTCTTTTGATCGATATTAAGGGTAGAGCAGATTTGTCTCCGTGTTTTTATTTTTGTAGTTCCAGCACGTCCAGAAGAATGATTGTATAAATCCTAGTTACAGGTGACATCAGCTATTAAATTGTACACATAGCACAGAAGCATTAGCATGAAATGCCAACGTCAGGCCAGGGTAAGCACTGAAGCTCCACTGACTGGCCCTTCTCTGCACAGGCTCAGTGGACCACTCTCCAACGCTGGCTCTGACGAAAGCCAGACAATAACGAAGTGAGGCTGAAAAGCTGTCCCCCCTTTGCTCTTGGCGCATCTATCAAGATCTCTGGGATCACTGTGAAATCTCCTATCTTTCCAGTTATAAAGGTACTTTGGATGAATTCAAAACCTAGTGACAACCAAAGTCATAAATTACTTGACTCCCTGGGGTCGTTTTTTTCCAGGCTGATTTTAACAGTGCTTTGGCCAGCATGTATATTTTGTGCAGTTGGGAACACTGACGGGTTCAGGGACGTCATTTAAAATAACCGGTCTCTCTGTGCACATTTGTACGCATACATCCAGGGTATCTAGAGAATAAGCAAGGCAGACTTGCATTTGAAGCCAAATTAAGCCTTCTAACTTTTGTTCCACTTTATAACCACAGACTGGATTCCTAATTGACTCATCTCTTTTATAAATCTGTGAAACCTGCCAGTGGTAGGACTGAATAACAGATTATGGCCAGATCACAGCACATCCATCACCTCTGGTAGAAAACAACTCCTAGATTTACTGACTAGGTCAGTAAAATAATCATTATACAGAGAATTCCTCCCTCTCAACACGAAAATGAGTCTTGAAGCCAACTGTCATAAGCCAACCATCAGAAGACTTCTTTCTTTCTTTACACTTCCACATATTCTAAAGAATAAGGAGTAGAAACCTAGTGCAAAAAAATTCCTGGCTGTAATTCACTTATCCACTCTGTCCTCTCTTTGCCTTTTCTTTTTCCCATTGCTCATTCCCTGTTCCTCTCCTCATCGCCTATACTTCCTTTATCTGAACTCTGGAGGTTTTATCACGGCCCAAAACCCATCGTTGGTTTTTGAGGTGTGTGAAAGTTCTGTACATACTCGGAACAGTTTTACCAAATGTTTAAAAAATTAGGACGTGCACATTTTTAGGAGACCGTGAAAACTGGTGGTTCTATTTTTTAATTAGTTTTCTTTAGTTTTGAGAGGCAGAGAGAGACAGAGCGTGTGGGGGGGAGGGGCAGAGAGAGAGGGAGACACAGAATGTGAAGCAAGCTCCAGGCTCTGAGCTGTCAGCACAGAGCCTGAGGCGGGGCCCGAACTCATGAACCGTGAGATCATGACCTGAGCCGAAGTCGGACGCTCAACCAACTGAGCCACCCAGGCGCCCCTTAAAGTTAGGCAACTCTAGAACCACATTTAAAATCAGCCTTAGCCAAAGAGGGACCAGAATAATAGAAAATTAATAGCAATTTTAATATTAATTAATGTTAATATTCAATATAGTGATTGAAAGCAAAATTCCAGATTTGAAGAGCCACGCAAAGCCGCTGTGAACAAAAGAAGGACCAACGGAAGAGCAGGTGGGCAGATCAGTAATGACTTTTGTAGACTGTATGGCACATCATCTGAGGGAAAGGGAGCAAACCCCAAAGGTTAGAACAGTTGTTTGGGAAAATCACGGACCACTGGCAGTCGGAATGAAAGTTGGTGTCTAAAACTATTCTACACCTGTGTATTCTTTTAAAAATAGTTTTTTTGATCATCTACCATTTTAAAAGGTAAGTAACATAAGTAAAACACTCACCCTGCTGCTATGTGGAGAACAAGCTATCTGGCAAGACAAGAAGGGAAGCAAGGAGACCAGTTAGAAGGTCTCTATAGTAAGCCAGGTGAGGGATGACCGTGGTTCTGACTGTCAGCACTGGCCTTGTGAATGGTAGCAGAGACAGCTAGAAGAAATCATAGGAGATCTTCAAAATTATGAGAAAAAAGTTATTTCAGTACTAAAATGCTGCTACTCAGCTGAACTATCGATTATGAAGTATTGAAAGAATTTTTTGACATGGAAGAAGGCACCAAAAATTACCTGCCATGCACCGTTTTGCAGGAAGATACTAAAAAATGTGCTACATTGGATTGTTAATTCTAAATGGCACAGAGCCCTTAGAATTTTATTTGAGTAGAGAACACAGGAAAGTCATGGAGTTTTTTTTTAATTTATAGTCCTTTTCTAGCTCAGCAAATAAACCTCAGATGCATTTATAATTTTTCACCAAAAAAAAAGAGAGACATACCATTTGAATATGTTGCCATGGCAGCAAATTGTTAAGTAAAACAGCCAGTCAGATTTACAGATTTCAGAAGTAACATCCCTAGCTGTGCTATGTTCAGAAGTAGATTTCAGGGGCGCCTGGGTGGCCCAGTCGGTTAAGCGTCCGACTTCAGCTGAGGTCACGATCTCGTGATCCATGAGTTCGAGCCCCGCGTCAGGCTCTGGGCTGATGGCTCAGAGCCTGGAGCCTGCTTCCGATTCTGTGTCTCCCTCTCTCTCTGCCCCTCCCCCGTTCATGCTCTGTCTCTCTCTGTCTCAAAAATAAATAAACTTAAAAAAAAAAAAAAAAAGAAGTAGATTTCAAAGGACATAGCCACAAATTCTAATGTCCAGGGTCTAAAAGTTTCCCTTGTACAAATAATGGTTCCTAAACAGTTTTGAACAACTAACACGATAATCAAACCTATTTTTACACAAATCTTAAGACTGCAATCCTTAAGACTCAAGACTTCTATAGGCTTTTCCAAATCATCATTTTATCAAGGTGAATGATAACTTTCCCTGATATGTTTCAGTCAGGGATATACAGTTTTATTGTTGCAGGATTTTCCCGAGTAAATGAAGCAGCCTTCAGTTGTGTAAATTTCAATGGCCTCAAAATGTATTTGCTGTATTTTGCTGTTGTTTGAAGTAAGACCTCTTAACCTTCTTTTGTTAATTTTTTTTTCATTTTGTCTTATAGTCCAGTTTTCCAAGATAAACTGTCTTTTTTCAATGCCACCTTTTTTACCAATACTTTTTCATGAAGTTATGAAACCTGTAAAAAAAAAATCAGTTAATTGATTAAGAAAAATGGATTTATGCAACTGAAAAGAATGAGGAAATGGTTGTTTCCCCCCCCCCTTTTGATCTTTCTCATATTTCTTTCACCAGCTGTTTGGAAGGTCTTGAGATTGTTAAAGCTAAGAATTGGAATCCTATTAGATAGCACTGAGACAAAACAAAACAACAAAAAAAAAAACCCTCGTAGCTCAAAGTTCACATTATGAAATAAAAGGATAGAATGTAATTATTTAAAAAGGGACTACAGGGCATGTAGTAGTTTTGGATTTACAAAATCTGGGAAAATGGGGAATCTGTCATTGAAGAAGAAGAACATCCCTAAGATGAAAATGTTAACGAAAAATCTCCCTAATGTCAGGCATGCAGCAGTTTTAAAAACTCACTGGTCCAGTTTAGAACAAGAGGATGGAAGTCTCCAGGAGGAACCGAATCAACTACCTGATGTGTTGGATATAGTGGGAGAGATGAGAAGCATAAGACGGTGGGGCACCTGAGTGGCTCAGCCAGTTAAGTGTCCAACGGCTCAGGTCATGCTCGCAATCAGTGAGTTCGAGCCCCGTGTCGGGCTCTGTGCTGACAGCTCAGACCCCAGAGCCTGCTTCGGATTCTGTGTCTCTGCCTCCCTCTCAGCTCCTCCCCGACTCATGCTCTGGATCTCTCTCTCTCTCTTAAAAATAAGTAAACATTAAACAAAATAATAAATAAATAAATAAATAAATAAATAAATAAATAAATAAATGTTAAAAAAAAGTGTGAGGCAAAATTTGTGATAGGTGGGTATAAACCTTAAGAGACTTATAAAAGGAGGGATTTAGTGATTCCAGAGAAAGCTAAACATCATAAAAGAATAAAAATTGAAATAATAATGACATGGCCCAGCTATGAATGTTACTTCTACAATTATAATATTGCAAATAGTGAATATGAATTTAACAAAAACATTGCAATTTAACACCTTGAAAAAAAACAAGAGTAAAGTATGGATAAGAGACAGGGGTGTGAGAAACCGGAACCTTCATTGTCCACTATAAGGATGTCAACAGGTAATATCTAGAGCTGAAAAATAATGACAAGCGGTAGTAGAAGCATGTTATTTAGAGGTCATCTAGAAAGTGCAGAAGAAACAGCCAAAAGAGTTGCCTCTAGAAAGCACTACTCAGAAATAGGTGGTTGGGTTGGGGCAGGAGACTAATGGACCTTTGGTGAACCCTGTTATCACTACCATCAGAATATATCGACCCTCAGGGTCTAAAATAGTGCAAGCAATTTATTTATTTCGAGAGATAGAGAGTGAGCAGGGGAGAAGCAGAGAGAGAGGGAGAGACAGAAAATCCCAAGCAGAGAATCCACACTGTCAGCACAGAGCCCCATCGCGGGGCTCAATCTCACAAACGGTGAGATCATGACCTGAGCCAAAATTAAGAGTTAGACACTTAACCGACTGAACCACCAGGCACCCCTAAGATGGTGCGATAATTTAAAGGCAATTGGGGGGGTGCTCTAGGTTTCACCAATGCAACAAAGATACCTAGGATTGGAGAGGAGATTAGCAAAGTAGGACAGGCGCTTGATGGCCTTACTTCTGTTCCTTTTCCATGAAGCTTCAGGGGGAAAGGCAGATTAGAAACAAGGCAGGATAAGGGGCAGACAGCATTACTTCCGGGTGTAGCCAAGTATTTAAGGCTCTGAGGCATTCTTCATCTTACTGATGACCTACCTCCTTGATACTATGCCGTCCTTGATGGGAGACTGGATCAATAGACTTTTTGATGTTGACCCTGATGTTGACCTAAAGACTTCCAGACCTGGGCTTAACAATCTACCTCAGTTGTCCTGTTTTCTGATTTTTCCACAGTCCCCTTCTTGCCTTAACCATCTGACGCTTATTGCTAATGTTCCTAACTGTGGCCCAGAAATCTGATGTTAATTCTCTGCATTCTTGATCTTCTTGCAGTTTGCTGCATCTGTTATGTCCTTCATGCTAATCTGCTTCTCTGGCCAACCTGGTCGCCTAACCTTGATCTTTGGCTGCCACGGTTGACAGAAGATTTGGTTTAGTACTCATGATTTCTGATTAATACTGCCATACGGTCCAAAGCTTTTCTCCTGACAGTGTTGTAACTGTGCCAGCATTGGTTGGCTTCAAATGAAAAGGGGTGGTGGCCAAACCATATATATGCAGTTAAACCAGAAGCCTGGACAGGTTAGATCAGATACTGACAACGAAGAAATTGAAATTTGCTCCTGGGATGAACAAGTCACAATAGGAGATTCTTGGACAAAGAATCTTGGACAAAGAAACCTGCTCTTCAGGCCCTTTTTCCCAGAGAAGGAAAAGAGTCCAAAGAAAGAGCTGGAAAGGTCATACAGGAACGTCAGCTCTCACAGGAATTCCCTGAGTATACTTTAGCGTTGGAAGGCTTACCTTTCAGCACTCCCACAATGTCTGTAAACCTAATTTCATGTTGGAATTGTTAAAGACAAAGAATGTTTAGGCCTCTGGATAATGCACAGTCTGTAAATATCAGCAACCACCTCCAAGTGGATAAAATAGTTCTTGCCTGATTAAATTTCAGTAGATTAATACCGACACACTCATATTTGACTCTCCGAATTCTTTTTTGGCTTTCTTTTGCCCTTTTGTTCAATAGCCCCTGAGTAAATTAATTGAGATGGGACCAAGAAAAGAAGAAAGTAAAGAGGGAATTTAATAATATACTGGGTCTAGAGGACAGAAATATGTGTAATTTCTTGTTCCTTCTTAGAAAGCCTTTTTAATGGATAGTAACTCTCTTCCTTTCTTGGAAAAACAACAAGGAAGGCATCAAAAAGTAGTGAAAACAATACTTTCCTTGTGTTTAATATATATTAGGCTCTGGGTCTTTGTACACACTAATTCAGTTCATTCTTACACCAACTCAATGAGATAGATATTTAATGAATAAGGAAAATGAGATTCTGAGTCGTTAAGTAATTTGCCCAAGGTCATTCGGCTACTAGTTGAGGAGATGGGACACGAAACAGACTATATAAGCCCAGAGACCATGATCATAACTTCAAAGACATATGACATTCCCATCAACACTAGGAATGGAAGGAGATGGTAATTCAAACTGTTAGAGGAATGACTAGGGTTTAGATGGTGCTGTTCAAATCCAAAAAGAAGTGCTCTCCCTTCCTTTATCATTCAGCCAAGAACCCAAAATATCTCCCAGGAAATCAAGTGAGAATTTCAATTCCACTCAACAGTTATTTTCTTGAGTGCCTACTAATCCCAGTCTCTACAGTACAGTCTGGGGTATATAACAGTGAGTTAATAAAGGCATAATATCTGTCTTCAAGAAAGCTCCAGACATTTTGGAGTATGATAGCTATTATAAAAGTATGATCACTATTGTAAACAGAGAAGGGGAGCAAAAACCTGTGGGAGGGAAAAGCAAGGGTGTTTTATGGTCTAGAACACAGCAACTCTCACTTAATAAATGAAGGTTGAGCTAAAATGTAAGTGATAATATGAGTTAACTAGGCAAAGACTTCGGTCAGATATCATAAGGTAGCCTAATGAACTAGACCCAGACGGGTGGAAAGCTCCTCTCAAGAGAGACATGGCTGTTTCCCTTTGACAGAGCAGCAGGATGGAAAGGAAGTTACCACAGCCATGAGTAAGACAAAACAGTGGAAATTTTAAGTGTCAAAAGGCCACATGTGAGCTGGCATGGCATTACAGGATCTCGAGAGTTCCGGACACAAGGAGGGTCTGCAATGTTCGTCCACACTTTTCATGGTGTTTATAACTGAGAGGTCATGAAATGACTGAGAACAAGACAGGAGGATAGAAAGTCATCTGCTTAGTCACAGGTATGCAGGGCATGCCAAAACCTGAGGACAGAGTGGGAAAAGTGAGCGAAGCCTCTCTCTGCTCTGGACCCTGCACGGAGTATAAGGCAGTGGCTGTCTGCCACTGGAGAAGAAAAACGAGACTTGAAAGAGATTCCCTCTGAGGGTCTTGCAAGTAAGGGCTGCTTAAGTCCAAGGGCAGAGGTGGAAAACAAGATGGAATCCCCTCTACCTCCCCTCTGTCCCTCCTCTGCCCCCACACACACCCCAAGCCTTGCACCGAGCACTAGGCAACAACAGTCTGATGCTAAGGGAAGCAAAGGAGGGTTGAGAGAGACCCCACTCTAAAGACACAAGAACACAAATCTCTCCAAATTTAAGGGATGAGCAGCAGAACTGAGAAAACCCTCCTGCATCCCGGGCACTGACAAATATGAGACAATAGCAGTCTAATCCTAGAGAAGAGGAAAGAGCATTGAGAGAGACCCATCTTTTGGCACAGATGCACAGGCCTGTTAAATTCTGAGGCCAGAGAAGGACAACTGAGATATGTGTCTGGCACTCCAGGTTTTATAGCAAGTACAGGAGAACAATAGCCCACCATGGGGAAAATGCAAAGCCCACGGTGCCCTGAACATTATTAAAGCAACCACTAGACCCCGACCCAGTTCAATTACAGACTACTTTAACTTCATTCTGTAATTAATGACCTCACAGAAAAAGAGAAACACCCTATTCAGAGAAGGAATGTTATTTACCTCATTACAAAGTACACTTCTACTCAGCATCTTCCATTCAATCAACAATTCAAGACTGGCAAAAATCAAGGAAATATGTCCCATCATGGAACTATAAAATGGAACAAACTAAGAGATGGCCCAGATGTTGGAATTATCAGACAGGAACTTTAAAATAATCATGATAAAAATGTTTTTAAAATCTAATGGAAAAATGGACAACCTACATGAAGAGATGGGAAATTACAGCAAAGAGATTATATAAAATATTCAAATGGGAAATCTAGAAATGAAAAAATATAATACCCGAGATAGATAATACTCTCAATAAGTTAGAAACAGCAGAAAATAGAATCTTTGAACAAACCCAGAAGGATATACTGGTGGATTCTATAAAACATTTTAAAAAGAAATACTATGAATATTGTACAAACAGTTCAAAAAAAGAGGAGGAGGGACACTTAGCAGCAGGTCTCATGAGAATGTATTACCCTGATGCTAAAATCAAAGAAAAGAAAAACAAAAAAGGAATGAAAACTGCAGACCAATATACCTTATGAATATAGATGCAAAATTCTTTAGCAAACATTAGCAAACTAAACCCAGCAATACATAAAAGGAATAGCACACCATGACAAATTGGATTTAGCACCAAAATACAAAGTTTTTTTAACATTTGAAAAATACTCAGAATAACTCTCCACATCAACAACTTAAGGAAGAAAAGTATTATGGTTGTTTCAGTAGATGCAGAAAAAGGATTTCACACATTTATGATACACAAATTTTTCAGGGTGTCCAACTCTTGATTTCAGCTCAGGTCATGATCTCACCGTTCGTGAGTTCAAACCCCAGTCAGGCTCTGCACTGACAACACGGATCCTGCCTGGGATTCTCTGTCTCTCTCCCCCCCTCCCTGTTCCACCTTTCAAAAATAAATGAATAAACATTTTTTAATTTCATCAACATAATTACAGAAGAAAACATGTGCAACCTTATAAAAGACATCTACAAAAACCTTGCTATTAATATTATGCCTGATAGTGAAATAGTGAATGCTTTTCCCCTAAGACTGGGAACAAAATAAAGATGTCCACTCTAATCACAGGAGATCTAGCTTGTACACTAAACCAAAATAAAAACAGCATTAAAATATAAAAAGGAAAAATTGTACCTGCAGATGACAGGATTACATGCATAAAAACTCCTAAGGTACTAGAGGCACCTGGGTGGCTCATTTGGTTGAGCATCTGACTCTTGGTTTCTAGTTCAGGTCAAGATCATGGTTTCAGCTCAGATCATGGTTTCAGATATCAGGTCATGATCTCCCATGATCGGCTCTGTGCTGACAGTGCAGAGCCTGCTTGGGATTCTGTCTCCTCTCTGTCTGCCCCTTCCCTGATTTTGTTCTCTCTCTCTCCCTCTCTCTCTCTCAAAAATAAATAAACTTTAAAAAAATCCCAGAAGGCGATAGATAGATAGATAGATAGATAGATAGATAGATAGATAGATAGATATAGATAAGCTGACTATAATATGTATATGAAAATCTAAGGACATTAGAATAGTCAAAAAGATCATGAAGACAAAGAACAACGTTGAAAAACTCATACTACTCAGTTTCAAAACTTTTCTTTCCACCAACAGTACAAGAGGTTTCTTATTCTCTATATCCTTGCCAACACGTTTCCTATGTTTTTCATTTTAGCCATTCTGACAGGTCTGAAGTGATATCTCATCATAATTTTGATTTGCATTTCTCTGATGATGAGTGATATTGAGCATCTTTTCATGTGTCTGTTGGCCATCTGGATGTCTTCTTTGGAGAAATGTCAATTCATTCCTCCTGCCCACATTTTAATTGGAGTATTTGTTTTGGGGGTGTTGTGTTGTATTTCTTTATATATTTTGGATACTGCCCTTTATCAGATATGTCATTTGCAAATATCTTCTGCCATTCAGTAGGTTGACTTTTTGTTGTTTGCTTTCCTCTGCAGAAGCTTTTAATTTTGATTGAGTCCCAATAATTTATTTTTTATTTTATTTCCCTTGCCTCAGGAGACATATCCAGAAAAATGTTCCTATGGTTGATGTCAGAGAAATTACTGCCTGTGCTATTTCAAGGATTTTTATGGTTTCAGGTCTCACATTTAGGAAATAGGAAATGGGGATAAGGAGTGCCCTTGTTGTGCTGAGCACTGGGTGATGTATGGAATTGTTGAATCACTATACTGTATACCCGAAATTAATATAGCACGGTATGTTAACTATGCTGGAATTAAAATGAAATAAAATAGTAATTAAAAAAGAATATATATATATGTATATATATATATATATATATACATATACATATACAGAGAGAGAGAGAGAGCACCATATATATATGGCAACTTTTTTAAGTCACAGTAATCAAGACAGTGTGTTATTGGCAAAATGAAAGAGAATAGAACAGAATGGAAACCTGAAATAGACTCACACATGTAGAGTCCAGTGATCTTTACAAGTGCACCAAAACAAATGGTTCTGGAATCACTGGATATCCATATGGTAAAAAATGAAAATCTTATAAAATTTTACTTTATTAGTCAGGATTCCCCAGAGAAACAAAACTAATGGGATGATAGATAGATAGATAGATAGATAGATAGATAGATACTGATTTAGAGCAATTGGCTCATTCAGTTATGGAAACTGGAAAGTCCAAAATCTGCAGGGTTGGTCAGCAAGGCTGGAAACACAGGGAAAAGTCAGTGTTGCAGCTCCAATCCTAAGGCTATTTGCTGGCAGAGGTCAGTCTTTTCTATTCAGGCCTTCAACTGATTGGATGAGGCATGCCCACATTATGGAGAGCAATCTGCTTTACTCAAAGTCCATTAGTTTAAATGTTAATGTCATTGAAAAACACCCTCACAGAAATATCTGGAATAATTTTTGACCAAATATCTGGGCACTGTGGTGCAGCCAAGTTGACGCATAAAATTAACTATCACAGTTACCTTTCCAGGATTATGAGAGGAATAACATAATACAACTGTTTTAACAAGATGACCTGACTGCTGATTGAAAATAGACTATAAGATGACAAGTGTGAATTCAGGCTACCAGTTAGGAGACTACTGCATTAACTCAGATAAGATATCTTGGAGATTCAAGCCAAGTTGTTAGCACTGGAGCAGTGAGAAGCCATCAGATTCCAGATATAGTTTAAAGGTAAAGTTAATAGAATTTCTCAACAGACTGGATGTGAGATGTAAAATAAATAATCAAGAATAAATTAAAAGTTTGGGGTCCAAACTACTGGGAGGATGAAGTATCCCACAACTAATGGAAAAGACTGTGTGAGTAGTGCAAGTTTTGAGAAAACCTCGGGACTTTAAGATGTCAGATATATAAGTGGAAATGTTAAGGAAGTAGATGGAGTCATAATTCTGGAGTTCATAAGGGAGGTTAGAGACATAAATTTGGGAGTTATCAGCATACATGTAGAATTTAAAGTCCAGAGAGTAGATGGAATGAGAAAGAACTGAGTATGGACAGAGAAAAAATACCAAAAACCCTAGGCATTCCAAAATTAAGAAGTCAAAACATAAGTATTGTTCAGATTCAGTAAATAATCTTTGAAGAAAATGAAATTTTTATTGGAAAGCCATCTTTTAATAAGATAGGTGGAGCTTCATTTTTCAACTACTTAATATATCTGTAGATAAATAATTTATGACTAAAATGAAACAGGAATGATCATAAATGCTATTACAATTTCTTTTAATATGTGTAGACACTGAGAAACAGTTCTTATGATATGGGAATAGAAGTTTTATTACACTATAGCTATATATTTATTTATACTTATCCTCTATATCAAAAATCCTATATGACCTATTACCAAAAGTTATTTTTAATTAGATATTAGCTAATGTTTAACTTCCTTCTATTTTGTTGAAAGCGAAAAAGCAGCAATTTTATTTGCAGATGCAGCTGTTATCCAGAAGCAACCATTTACTCAATATTATATTAACATTTCACATTGTCCTGCTGATTGGAGCCATAGAGATTTGTTTAACCCAAAAAAGCATGAATCATAATATTATGCTGAATATGATATCTAGATTGGGACAGGAGAAAAAAAAAAACAAAACATCTGTGAAAAAGGAAGTTAGGAAAGTAACACCTGCCCCTCCAAGATAGGTGCTTTGTCAGGCAGATCAATTTTGAGAACAAATATTTGTCAAGGTCAAAGATCTGGTCATCTATTCCTTTAATTTTTTTTTCAGGCATTTTATCCCTGAGGAGGTCTTCACATACTATCCAGGGTCTCTGCATTCTAGTTCAAGACTAGGATAAAAGCTGAAAAGGCTTAGAATCCAGACCCAATTTGAAATAGTGATAACAAAATCTTCCATTTGCATAGGAAGTTTTAGTTCATAAAATGTGTTTATATTCATTATCTCAATACACTCTTTCAGGAATCAGGTGAGATAAGTAAGACAAAAGAACAGAACAAAAAACCTTAAAATGTGGCTTTAGATATTCTCCTTTAAAAAGCTTTGGCAACAGTGTTTGAAAGATTTGTTTTTTTATTTCTTCTCTTCTACTTTCAGATACTATTATCCAATGATCTTCACCTAAACAGACTTTGGAAGAAATATATATAGTGACATTTCAATACTTCCCCACTGCATTTCCATTTAGGCCCAAGCTACATGCACATATGAAAATATTCATCCACAAGTAAAGCTAACATAATAGAAAAAAAATGTTTAATTTTTTTCAAGGTTAGTAACATCAGGTCCACTTAACTCAGAACTTTCCTACTCTAAGCAGCTTTCCTCACTTCTTACTACAAGTATTAAAACTATGTCCGAAAGTAAAAAGTTATCCAACAAGTAGATTTGAGGATGAATATCAATCTACACAGTAAATCTGATTTTCCTCAATGAAGTTCCCTGCCTCTCATGCTTATTGATACCTGTATCATGATTTTCTTGGCTAAGCCTTAATTTTATGAAGTCATCTACAGTCCTTCCACAATTAGCTGTGATAAGAGTATGATGGATAACTACACTCACATTTTAAGTCTCTGAAGTAAAATGAAAAGATTCAGGAATGATTTACTTCAATCTACTCTGTGTTAAGAAACACTAGTTTGGGGCGCCTGGGTGGCTCAGTTGGTTAAGCAGCCGACTTCAGTCAGGTCATGATCTCGCGGTCCGTGAGTTCGAGCCCCGCGTCGGGCTCTGTGCTGACAGCTCAGAGCCTGGAGCCTGTTTCAGATTCTGTGTCTCCATCTCTCTCTGACCTTTCCCCATTCATGCTCTGTCTCTCTCTGTCTCAAAAATGAATAAACATTAAAAAATAATTTAAAAAAAAAAGAAACACTAGTTAGAAATGGTAAGTGGTGTGGGCATTGATAGCATTATATATAGGCACATGTTAAAATATAATGTATGAAATAAAATTGCACTAGACTGGCACTGATTTAATTTTATATTGTTTAAGACCATATGGCTGAGATCATCCTATGCAATTTAACTCTTCAGCACCATGGTCAGCATCTACTTTGCCGATAAGTTTCTGCATTGGCTAGCAATGAATATCACAGGTATCACTTGCTTTCAGAGGTTAAGGAATCCTTAGGTCAGTCAATCAACCATCCATTTAATCCCTGAATTTTCTCTATTGCCACTGAGACTCTGGCTTGGATGATTAGCATCATTTTATGTTATAGTAATATACACAGTTCACTTTGCTAATGCCATTAACATAAAAAAAAAAAAACAAGACTAATGCAATTCTAAAGCTCAAAAAGAAATATTTATTCTAATTATATAACCTGGTTTTAGTGTCCAGGATATGCTGGTTCATTGATTTACTGATATTACTTCTTACTACAAGCCTCCATTGAGGCAAACTGCTCTAGGTTTCTAGGAACTGAAATAGCTGAGAAGAAAAAATAGTATGTGAAAGATAAAACCCTTTATCTCAAAGAATTCAAAATACGTGGTGCAGACAAGGATGCATCAAGCTATAACACTATAACACTGTAATAAATTCTATAATCTAGATAAAAGTGCTAGGGGAGAAGAAGGAGCAATTCATTTTATTTTGAGAATCAATAGCTATTTTCCTAGGACAAGTGGCACTGAAAGATGAGTCAGAATTTTAAAGACAATAAGCAAGGGAAGAGAAATCCAGGGAAAGCAAACTATATGAGCTAAGTTATAGAGTACCGAAGAAACACTTTTATATGACTTGAAAAGAGAATATGTGGCAGGTAGACTGAGGAGGTAATGAGAAGCCAGATTAGAAAGGTCTTCAAATGGCATGTAATGTATACAAGTCCAATTACTATGCTGGGATTTTGGTTTGCAGAGCTGGTGCAGAAATACGTGCGGTCATTAACCAGTATCCTAAAGAGTAAACACTGAAGGGGCGCCTGGGTGTCTCAGTCGGTTAAGCGTCCGACTTCGGCTCAGGTCACGATCTCGCGGTCCGCGGGTTCGAGCCCCACTTCGGGCTCTGGGCTGATGGCTCAGAGCCTGGAGCCTGCTTCCGATTCTGTGTTTCCCTCTCTCTCTCTGCCCCTCCCCCGTTCATGCTGTGTCTCTCTCTGTCTGAAAAATAAATAAACGTTAAAAAAAATTTTTTTTAAAAAAAGAGTAAACACTGAAGAGATCAATAAATCAAAATGTCACATTCCTGCTGGACACATCAGAGAAATGCTGGTTAGCTCACTTAAAAGGAACTTTTTGATTATTTTTAGCCAGAATTTCTCCAAATTGGATTTGGTCATTTGGGAGTTTGGCCATGTGGGAAGAACTCACAGTGAACTGATCTGTGGAGTTCCAAAATTGCTTAAAGGTAGCAGTAAAAAGCAATAGGAGGTAGTGGCTTACTTAGCATAATTTAACAAGAACTAGAAAGTCTCATGTCCACCAAAATAGATTTCCTCTACTGAGGTGCCTTGGTTCCTAAAATTATACAATTCATTCTTTTGTTATATTCCTCATTAATATCTTGATATTAACTACTGGAAGATACATATTCCTTTTTTAAAGTTTATTTTGAGAAAGAGAGACAAAGAGTGTAGAGACAGAGAGAGAGGGAGAGAGAGAAGCCCAAGGAGTTGCACACAGTCAATGTAGAGTCTGACGTGGGGCTTGATCCCACAAACAGTGAGATCATGACCTGAGCTAAAATCAAGAGTCGGGCACTCAACCGACTGAGCCACCCAGGTGGCCCCTGTAAGACACATATTCTTTTTTTTTTCAATATATGAAATTTATTGTCAAATTGGTTTCCATACAACACCCAGTGCTCATCCCAAAAGATGCCCTCCTCAATACCCATCACCCACCCTCCCCTCCCTCCCACCCCCCATCAACCCTTAGTTTGTTCTCAGTTTTTAAGAGTCTCTTATGCTTTGGCTCTCTTCCACTCTAACCTCTTTTTTTTTTTTCCTTCCCCTCCCCCATGGGTTTCTGTTAGTTTCTCAGGATCCACATAAGAGTGAAACCATATGGTATCTGTCTTTCTCTGTATGGCTTATTTCACTTAGCATAACACTCTCCAGTTCCATCCATGTTGCTACAAAGGGCCATATTTCATTCTTTCTCATTGCCACGTAGTACTCCATTGTGTATATAAACCACGACTTCTTTATCCATTCATCAGTTGATGGACATTTAGGCCCTTTCCATAATTTGGCTATTGTTGAGAGTGCTGCTATAAACATTGGGGTACAAGTGCCCCTATGCATCAGTACTCCTGTATTCCTTGGGTAAATTCCTAGCAGTGCTATTGCTGGGTCATAGGGTAGGTCTATTTTTAATTTTTTGAGGAACCTCCACACTGCTTTCCAGAGTGGCTGCACCAATTTGCATTCCCACCAACAGTGCAAGAGGGTTCCCGTTTCTCCACATCCTCTCCAGCATCTATAGTCTCCTGATTTGTTCATTTTGGCCACTCTGACTGGCGTGAGGTGATATCTGAGTGTGGTTTTGATTTGTATTTCCCTGATGAGGAGCGACGTTGAGCATCTTTTCATGTGCCTGTTGGCCATCTGGATGTCTTCTTTAGAGAGGTGTCTATTCATGTTTTCTGCCCATTTCTCCACTGGATTATTTGTTTTTCGGGTGTGGAGTTTGGTGAGCTCTGTATAGATTTTGGATACTAGCCCTTTGTCTGATATGTCATTTGCAAATATCTTTTCCCATTCCATCAGTTGCCTTTTAGTTTTGTTGGTTGTTTCCTTTGCTGTGCAGAGCTTTTTATCTTCATAAGGTCCCAGTAGTTCATTTTTGCTTTTAATTCCCTTGCCTTTGGGGATGTGTCAAGTAAGAAATTGCTACGGCTGAGGTCAGAGAGGTCTTTTCCTGCTTTCTCCTCTAGGGTTTTGATGGTTTCCTGTCTCACATTCAGGTCCTTTATCCATTTTGAGTTTATTTTTGTGAATGGTGTGAGAAAGTGGTCTAGTTTCAATCTTCTGCATGTTGCTGTCCAGTTCTCCCAGCACCATTTGTTAAAGAGACTGTCTTTTTTTCCATTGGATAGTCTTTCCTGCTTTAAGACACATATTCTTAACCATGAAAGAGACCTGCTGGAAAAACATGAAGACATTGGATGGGTGCCAGCCCTAAAAATACACTTGGTATATACAATATATTAATCATCAAATTTCAATAAAGTAAATAAACATTTACTGACTACCTACTGTATATCAGGAACACTAGAATAAACTAAATTAATAAAACATGGATCCTTTCTTTGAAGAGTTTGCACTTAATTGGGAAAAATAGATGGTAAAAAAATAATTCCAATATAATACAGAATGTGCTCTGATAAAAATAAAAACAGGGTTCTGTGGATACTTACTTTAACCCTGTCAGGAGGCTTGAGCAATGGTTCATAGAGGAGGCAATAATAAAGCTACTTCTTAAAGAGCAGTTCTTTAAAAGAATGAGAGTGGCAAGGAATATTCTAGGTAGAGAACACAGCATAAGCAAATGCACACCTGTAAAACAGCATCCTTTGTATAAAGAACAATATGCAGGGTGGGTTTTTTCTGTATTATCAAGTCCTAGATAGGTAGTTTGAATATGGGAGATCCTAAAACATGGAAAAATTCAGATTACTCTCTGTTTGCCAATAATATAAGTTTTATTATGGTGGTCCTTACATTTTGACCGCAAATTTGTTGGTCAACACTTCAACAGAATCAAACTCAACGTTATACTTATTTATTTATTTAAATATGTATTAAGCTAGTTAGCATGGGAAAGATTTTTAAAAAACAACAATTGAAAAAGTCAAATGACAATATCATTTTATATTTCAAGAGTCAATAGCAAGATGTTATTACCTGCATAGGGAAATGTATGTCATTGTAGCTCAGCTTTACTAAAGATTGGTCATTCTCCTATTAACTCAACAGTGCACTCCACAAGTAGTTCAACCGTTATTAAAGAGGTTTCTTGGAATAAATGATTTCTGCAAATGAGAAGGAGAAAAATCAAACAAAAAGGAGTTAAGTGCGTTGATCCTAGTGAAGAGAGAAAAGAGTCGAATTCACTCTTTATTAACTTAATTGAGGATGTATTTGCTGAAGACCTCTGATGTGTTGGGTGCCATTTTCAGAGCTAGAAAAATAACAAAAATAAAATAGTCTGACGGCTCAAAAATATATAGTCTGGACAAAGAGACAGTCACAGGAACAATATGCGCTTGTGACAAGCTACAAAATCAGACAAAAAAATCAGTTAATTTTACTTGAGAAATTGAAGGGTTAGGAAAGTTTTCATAATGATGACATTAAAGCTGAATCTAAAATGACTTCATCAGGTGAACAAATATAGGAGGAAGAAGAAAATTCATGGAAGTTCAAAGTGTATTTTTATTTGAGCACTTCCCCAGCTAATGTGGAATGGCTACAGGTATCCCACACAGGGTTACATATGATATGCTGAGTTTAGCTCTTCTGTAGGTAATGGAAATTTATCAGTAGCTCCTAAACAAGCATGTCATAAAGTCTGTGTTTAGAAAGAAAGGTTTAGGGCACCTGGGTGGCTCAGTCGGTTAAGTGTCTGACTTCAGCTCAGGTCATGATCTCGTAGTCCATGAGTTCAAGTCCTGCATCTGGCTATGTGCTGACAGCTCAGGGCCTGGAGCCTGTTTCAGGTTCTGTGTCTCCCTCTCTCTCTCTCTGACCCTTCCCCACTCACGCTCTGTCTTTCTCTCTCTCAAAAATAAATAAACATCAAAAAATTTAAAAAAAGAAAGAAAGAGAGATTTATCAGCAAATATTAGATCAGTTAGAGGTGAGGGAACCATCTAGAAGTCACTTCTAATTGCTGAAGTCAGTTCCATTTCGCCAATAGACATCACTTCTTTTGTACTTGCTACTCTCTCTGTGCCCTGACATTGCTTCTATGGTGAGTTCAGCTTAGCACTTTCCCAGGGAGTGAAAACTCATTGCCCACTAGACTCTAAAACCAATGAGGGTGGGGACTGGGCCCATCTCATTCACCATCAAACCCTTATATAGCCTGGCACATACAAGGTTCTCAAGAAATCCTTGTTGAATGGATGAATGAATTTGGAAGTGTTTAAGAGAGAGAATCTTCATGATTCAGTGATCAGTTACATCTGTGGGATGTGAAAGTAGAAGGAATCAAAAGTGATTCCATTAACTGAGAAAAGTAATTCATACGAGAGAATTCTTAAAGAAGAGAATATATGCTTTTCTTGGGCATGGTGACAATGTGGAATAAAGCAGAAAGAAGGTAAGAACAAGAAGAAAGTTAGGGGTAAGTCAAAAGAAGTGCTTGTAATAACAGGTGGCAGCACCCAGGAAATATTATTTCAAAAGATCCATGATTTAGGAACCATGATGGACTGAATGACTAACTTGAAATTCTAGAGAGTGGCCTGGGGAGACAATTTTAACTTGAATTGAATTTTTTGCCTAATACTCACCAAAAGGAATTTGAGTTTCTTTGGGAAGAGTATAAGACACAAAGTCTAATCGACCTGGGAAGGACAGGGTGGCGCTTACTAAAAAAGAGTTCTAAATTCCAAATGGAAAAAAAAACTGGCCTCTACAGCTATGATGTGTGATTTTAAATGGCCTCTCCATATTTCTGCTACAATTCTGGGATTTTCATGCTGGAATGTGATGCTAGATTGATAATACAATGAACAAGATGATTCTCTCTGAAGTATTCTTAAAAATTTCCTTTTAGAGAGGAGGAGAATTTTACACCATAGACTACTTCATCCTGTGTGTAGTAGCAATGGAAAGAACCAGCTGTGAACATGTGAAGGCTTTCTACTAGCTCTCCTATGTATCCAATATCCAGCTCTCCATACCCAACACTAAAAGCCAGAAAAGTTAATTCCAGAATTTCAGGTGACACAAATTTACTTCTTGTTCTGCTATATCAATTTGATAAATACACAGAATAAAATTCTTTATTTAAGATTTATATTCTGAACACTTAATGTGGTCCAGCCCTTTGGTAGACTTTGGGCAGAAATTTTGAGTAGTATTATCTTCCTTTTTAAATGTAAAGATATGGTCATAGTCACTTGACTTCTGTCCCCTTATGATTCATATGTTGAAGCACCAGATCTCTGTCTGTATTTGGAGATGGGGTCTCTAGGAAAGGGATTATGTTAAGTTAGATCATTGGAAAGAGCCCTGATCTTGGTGAGATTGGTGTCCTTAGAAGAACAGATGCCAGAGAACTGTCTTTCTCTCTCTTTACATATGAGAGCATCTTGGAAAGGCCATGAGAGGATTCAGTGAGAGGTGGATGTTTATAAGCCAAGAAGAGTGTCCTCACTAGGAACCCACCTTACCTGACCTTGATCTGGGAATTCTAGCCTCTAGAACTCTGAGAAAATTAATGTCTGCTGTTTAAGTCACCCAGCCTGTGGGATTTTGTTGTGGAAGTCCAAGCAGACTAATACAACTTGTAAGTAATATGCTCAAGTCCTCTGTCAAATTTCAAGCTTTTTTTTTTTTTTTTTACAGTTCAGGGTTTTTTTACAAGTATTTTAAAAGCTAGTAATCCAACTAGATAAGAAAAATGCACACGAAATAGAAGAAGACAACAAATAATAAAATGTTCAATTCAATACAGTCAAATGCAAGGAAGAGGGCATTATTGGAGATTTTATAGAAGATTGAAGGACTGGTACAACTTTGACTAGATAGTAGAAAGATGGTTGGGTGGAGATGGTGGAGAAAATAAATAAGAAAGAGCAGAAACGAGCCTGGACGATTGGGCAGAAGGCTCTTATATTTCATGGGAGGACTGGGATCTGAAGTTGGGATGAATGAAGTACGTAAGGCTGGTTGTGGTTTGAGATGACGGCAGAGCCTAGGGCAGGTGCAGCAGGAGAAGCACATCACAAATGTACTCTACTCCACCCCTGAGGCGGCAGTGGAGATTGGGTTATGCCTGGCAGAATGGAGTACCTTTACCACAAAAGCCAGGGGTAGGCTGATGCCTAACCGTCCGTCATTCAAGGAACTTCCCTGGAACAAGAGTTTTACAAGAGGGTCCCTCACTGAAAAGAAGTGTCTAATAGCTGTAGCCATGGTCCACAGTCAGAAAGTTCTTTAGTAATAGGAAACAAAAAGAGCTAGAGAGAAGCCTGGAGTCTACAACAGGAATGGGTGCCAAAGGGTATGAAAATGTACCCAGGATTTGTTTAGATCAGGTATGGCGGGGCCGACAGATCCGAAGATGACTACCATTGAAAAGACGGTTTATGGGGCGCCTGGGTGGCTCAGTCGGTTGGGTGGCCGACTTCGGCTCAGGTCATGATCTCGCGGTCCGTGAGTTCGAGCCCCACGTCGGGCTCTGTGCTGACCTGCTCAGAGCCTGAGCCTGTTTCAGATTCTGTGTTTCCCTCTCTCTCTGACCCTCCCCCGTTCACGCTCTGTCTCTCTCTGTCTCAAAAATAAATAAACGTTAAAAAAAAAATTTAAAAGAAAAGACGGTTTATTATCTACAATTCTCAGAAGAAAGGGGCCCTTCATGGTTTGCAGAGCCACATGGGGAAGCGCTTGGATCTGTCAGGAGGCAGAAGGAAAAAAGGGAAAATTAGGGGTTTGAGGGAAGGAATGAGTGAAGCAGGGTAAGTACATTGCATAAGTTTAGGATTGGATAGTCTGAATAATTTCAGTGGGTAGGGTGGTCCCTCGTTGTCTAGTACCTGGCCCTGGGGTGATTTAGGGCAAGGAGACTACTGGCCTGGTGTGTGAAAATTTGAAAATGGAGGGGATTGGAGGTATGAGCTATGATTGGTTGGTTTGCATATGAAAGGTGTGCTCATAGGCCAGGCGTTTGCTATCTCTAGGAACTAGATAACCTCTGGAGGGCAATCCCTCCCCAAGCCACCCAAGATGTCAAATATAGAAAATTTAAAAAAAAAAAAAAGATTAATATAAAAAACACTATTTAAAATATGTAGAATGAAAGAGTGAACTGAAAGAATAATTAAGAGTCAGGAGGCAACATGAAACTGATATCTGGATCTTAAAACACTTGATTTAGCCACTTAGGTTCAGATTAGATAGATAGACAGATAGCTTTTTCTCCTTGTTGTCTTAAAAGGGGCACAGCATTACCAAGCTGAGGTTGGGGAGAGCCCCTATGCAGTTACGTAAAATAGAAATAGATTCGAAAACCGCATTTTGGGAAATTTATGAAGTCATTCAGGCCCAAGTACGTTATCCTGCATATGATTGGGGTGAAATAATGCACCTCCAAATTTATAGTTACTATATTCAGCTATCAGCTTATATTACCTCTCAGTCTCTGGCCCAGTAACTTTCAGTTCTGAAGATCTATTTAAAACACATGATTTTAAACCACATTCCGTTAACAAGCTCTGTTTTGAATGAGTTTCTTTGTATAAGTAATGCTACTTTGTGCTTGATGTGTTCAAAAGCTCCTTAAAATCCCCTGAACCTCAAATGTACTCCCGTGTCTTACTGCCACTCTCATTTATGGAAACACATGTAAAGAAACACAGATATTTCATTTCTTTCTTTCTTTGCTTTTTGTGCCCACAGAGCAAGCTAATTGTGCTCCTTTAAAGCAAAGTGACAGTTTTTGATTCAGGTTGATTTAACTTAAAAAAAAAAAATTACTTAGGACAATCAAACATGAGCATTAACGAGAAACACACGCGAGGCTCCAAATATTCTGAGAATGAATGCAAAGCAACATCCCGATGAACGTGGGGTCGGGGTTCCTGGACCGTTTCTGCACATGCGCAGTCGGAGAGCGTGAGAGATTGAGCGTAGGTGTGTGACCGTTCGTGACTGTGAGTGTATCTGCACATGTTGTGAAAGCCCGGCTTCCGCTGCAGCTCCCGGCAGCCTAGCGACGCGATCTTTTACATGTAGCAGGACACCCTCTAGGATATTAACACTCTACCGTTTCCAAGGGCCTCTGTTCACACCAGCTCCAGAGTAAACACCATGAAAGAAGGAGCCTCAAGCTGCTAAAAAGCACACAAAGCAACAAGGAGAAACAGGTCCAAATCTCATAAAAATGGAAAATGTTTCAAGAACAACTGCCGGTTTGTTCAGAGAGTGCCCACAGAGCAGGAGGGTAAATAAAACTCAGTACCTGTTAGATTTATAGGCAAATAACCATTATCTACTATGTGTAGATGAGTGAATGGTAATTTTATGCAAACCACAATAAGTAAATTCAAACAGTATGAACTAAGCCTGCACAGTAAGAGCAGGAAGTTCAAGGAAAGAAAAATAAGGAAACGGTGTTTTCTGTGTGGTGTATCACCAACCTGGGAAATCCATTACAGAGCCAAAAACTGGAACAGGATTTTACAAAAGCGCTAGCTTAAAATAGAGCTATAAATCCCTTAGGACTTGTGTGGTGATTTCATACCTGAAGCAAAACTTTGCTCCCCACGATCTAATTACTGATTGGCTTTACATAGAGGATTATGGAGAATTAGTAAATTGGAATGTTTATACGACGGAGTATACAGTGTAAATTCCTTGGGAGCCTTCATGGGGCATTCAATTTTTGAATGAATCTGTTTCAGTCAAGTATCATCAGTAGACAAGCACCCTAACCAATGGAGCTTAGAATTTTAGGGACCTGTGTCTGAGAGCTGCATAGCTTTCTACTCAAAATTGATCTTTCAGAAGATTTTTCAAAAGCAGAACGTTCAACTTTGGCCAAGTTTAAAATCTCTTTAAATTCTGTGAAATTTTTAAAAATCTTTTTTTAAAAAAAATGTTAATTAAAAAAAATCTCTTTAAATTCTGTGAAATTCTGTAAATTTGAAAGTGAAATCAAGGTTTTTCAGATTCAGATTTCATTGACTCCTAATCAAATGTAGTTTCCTAGGCCGTAGTAGAAGATAAGAAAGAAGGCTTTTAAAGGATTATATAAAATCTCTATAAATGGATTCATTAAAATAAGGGGACCAATTCACTTCTAACAAACCAATTTTAATGAGGCATGTGTCAAAGAATCTAACATTTGTAGATTCCATTTGAAAAGAATGTGAGCATAAAAACATAGTGGAAAGTGTTCTTTAGAGCAAGATGACTATAGGTTTTAGTAAAGTTAATTTTGTTTAAATTTGTTGAAAAGCTCTAGCGGCTTCACATTGTGGGGTAGATGCATAGCATGTTAAATGAGCTTGCAGAGGCTTTGAAGTCAGAAATCACTGGTTTTAAATATAGGCTCTGGAGGGAATGAGGAGAATTGGAGAAAGGAAGGAAAGGAAGAAGGCTGGGAAGAAGAGGGGAAGAAGGAAGAAAGAGCATGCGTTAGGCAGATTATCTGTACCTGGCATTATCAAGATGCTTTACGTATATGTCTATCTTCAGCCGCTAGTTGTGTGATCTTGGACAAATAACTTTATCTCCTTGGGCTTCAGATTCCCTAGAGCATACTCTAGAATGGTGGTAGTGGCAGCATAATTTTTTGGGTGATCCTTCCAAATCACATTAGAAAGATAGCATCGAGGGGCACCTGGGTGGCTCAGTTGGTTAAGCACCCGACTCTTTCAGCTCAGGTCAACATCTCACAGTTGTGAGATCGAGCCCCATGATGGGCATGAAACCTGCTTAAGATTCTCTCCCCCTCTCTCTCTGCCCCTCCCCTGCTAGATTTGTATCCAGTAATATTGAACTGCAAGTACAAAAAGCACAGACAACTGTTATCAACAGGCAAATCCTCAAGGAATATTGTTGCCATGAGCCCTTCCTAAGAAAGATACTCAAGCATGAGCTTCAAGCAACCAAAGTGACTACAAACACATTGAAAAAACACTGGTAGCATTGAGCACTGGGGGTTACTGACAGCAAATAGAAGTGAACAGCAGGCACTGTGTTCCTTGAGTAAATAATACAACACCATTTATTATCTTGCCAGAGGAGTCCAGCATGAGTTTGATCAAGCCTCTGGATTTAGCTGCAAATTAGTACAAAATATATTTTTTCAGGAGAAAGATACTAGACTCCATCATAAGTATGTGCTCAGCAAATCCAGAATGTGGAAAATCTGGAGGTAAAAATCTGCTGTCTCCTCAATAGCTATAATGTAAGGAGAAGAAGGGGATAGAATAGAAATATGTAAACTTAAACAGAGACTTAAGAGACATATCAAGTTTTTAAAAATGGGCAAAATCTAACTATGGTATCTAGGGATGCACACGCAAGGATGTGGCTGCTGTCACAGTCAGGATAATGAGTACTTTTGGAGGCAAGAAAGGGGCTGATGTTGGGAGGAGCTTCTGAGGTGGCTAGAAAAGTTCTGTATCTCCATCTGATTACAAGGGTGTTTGCCATACAATAATTCACTAAGGTCTGCACCTGACTCATACAGCTGTCTATATCTGTGTTACTTTATAATAAAAAAGGTAAAAATAAAAAAGGAAAATTTTATGAAACTCGTCTGAGCTCTGCTCACTTATACCAACTATCTCTACTTCCTCATCTGTAAAATATAATTTTCCCTCTTATAATTGTGTTTCTGTTAGGACAAATGTCCTCAATATTCATCCCCCTTCTCTCCATATGACTGCATAGTTGGTTTTTTTTTTTTAATTTTTAATGTTTATTTCTTTTTTTTTTAATTTATTTTTGAGACAGAGCACAAGTGGGGGAGGGGTAGAGAGAGAAGGAGACACAGAATCCAAAGCAGGCTTTAGGCTCCCAGCAAGCATTCAGCACAGAGCCCGATGCGGAGCTCGAACCCACAAACTGCGAGATCATGACCTGAGTCGAAGTCGGTCACCCAACCGACTGACCCACCCAGGTGCCTCTGAAGATGGGACTTTCTATGGAATGACCAAAACACACGGTTTGTCATCTGTGTAATAGTATGTACAGCATAAGGGCTTTTTGGTTAAAAAAAAAAAAAAAAAGATGGTAAATAATTATACTCATTTGCTATGTTGCTATGTATGCTTTTAAAAAACCAGATATACAAGATTGCAATGATTATGGGGGAGAAATGGGTATTACCCATTCAAAGGAAGGAAAGTTTGTGGCCTGAAGAGAAGAGCTAGTTTTTGTCCACATAGCCCAGTACTGACCTGCTCAGTAATGACTGGGGAAATGTCGCTATTCCCTACTGGTGGGTGCTGGGTGGCAAGCCAGACGGTGAGGAAGGCAAGAACGCTGATCCAAACCGATGACACAGTGGAGCTTCCACTGCAGCTGGTGCCAGCCTCCGACCCCGACTGCTCTTAGCAGAGGCCAAGATGCCACAAGCACGCACAGTCAAACCACACCTCTGGGCAGAGAAAGATTAAAAACAAAAAAGAAAAAAAAAGGCACAAAAGGGATGGATCTGTTATTTAATTAGGTTCTTTGTAAGAAATTTAGAACACCAATTTGTGAGGGTAAACTCCCTTCGTGAGAGCAAACACAGAGCGGAGGTAGCCCTGAAGCTGAGGAACGGCTTTGATTTTTGGCAGAATTTGCGAGTCCACAGCTTTCTGATCAACCTTGCACTGCTCTGTAATCTCATATTTCTCTTTCTCCGTGTCAAAGATCTCACCTTCCTGGTGTCTGGGCTTACGCAGTTGCTTCTTCTTAAAGTAAGCATCAGTGAGGTGTTTGGGGATTTTCACATTGCTGATATCAATTTTGGTGGAGGTGGCAATGACAAATTTCTGGTGTGTTCTACGCAGAGGAACTCGATTAAGGGACAGAGGTCCAGTCACAAGTAGCAAGCCACTGCTCAGTTGCTTCAGGAAACCCACTCTCTTGCCTCTGTGGCGCCCAGTGAGGATGATCAAAATGGTCCCAGGAGTGATGCTAGCTCGCAGTTTCCTCACATGCTGACTAAAAGGTTTTTTGCCGTGGCTCAACAGCTTCCGAGGCACATCTTCAGTAGGATAATACGTAGGCATTTTGCGAAGTTTAACCACTCGGGTACCACCATTCTTGTCACCACCAACTGGTTTTGTGACAGTAGCAAGAAGCTTCTCCTTCTTTTTCTTTTCAATCCTGGATTTAGCTGCTGAATACTTCCTCTTGTACATGGCCTTTCTCGAATACATAGCCAATCAGGAGTATCTGCCAATTCCTCTGACTAGGACAGGGTTTTCGGCTGCAGTGGGGCTTCCCCTTCTTTGGCGTTTTAGCCTTGAGGTTACCCTTCTTAACCTTGCCACCAGCACCAGCCTTCTTGGCTTCAGGTTTCTTCTCCTTAGCATCCGGCTTCTCAGCTTTTTCGCTCATCTTGCAAGATGGGAAAGAGAACTAAGATCCTGGCTTCCGGTCTATATCTTTAATGTTTATTTCTGAGCGAGACAGAGTGAAAGCGAGCAGGGGAGGGTCAGAGAAAGAGGGAGACACAGAATCTGAAACAGGCTCCAGGCTCCGAGCTGTCAGCACAGAGCCGGATGTGGGGCTCGAACTCACGAAACGTGAGATCATGACCTGAGCTGAAGTTGGATGTTCAACCGACTGAGCCACTCAGGTGCCCCTGCATAGTTTTTTAATGCAATAGAACAAATTACCTTTGAGCCAGTAGAAACCAATAGAACTGAAACAAAATAAATGTTTACTAAGGTGGAAGTAAATAAAGGACAAGCATCCAATCTTCCTCTCCTTGACTACTCTCTCCACAAGGGACAGTATTATTTAATAGAAAAAAAATGCAAAAGCCCCAATTTCTATATAGTCTTCACCCTAATGGCCTACATGCAAAAAATTAAACACAAAACCTACTACTTTATGACAAAGTTTAAGAGTAAGTTTCAATTTATTTGATGATTTCTCTCCTTATCTATAAGTAGTCATTCAAAACTCATTTGCTGAGAGCATTTCCTGTGGCCTGTTTTGTTTTTTCTTTGCTCTGAGTTAATGAACCAGCAAAACAAAAAAGTAGAATATGAATTTCTTTAATTGATAGAGTTGAACTTCCAAAGTTTTTCAGATTTATTCAATTTTAATGATATTATAACTCAAATGTATAGGCAACAGAATAATCTTAGAATCAATCCTGGCCCCAAATCTGAAGGTCTATAAACAAAAGGTATTCTGGGAACCACGGAAATATTTTAATAAAGTAAAATAAAATCAATCTTACTAAAAATGTTTAAGTTGTTAATGTTTCCTTAGTTCACATGGAGGAATTTCCATCAGCTTGTCAACTTGGTCATGGTGATTAGCTGACAGAGTTCAGTGAGGATAAGAAAAAAGGGACTAGACTTGGGTCCCCTCAACCCTGACCACAAATACAGCATTCTTTGGCTGCCTCCACCAGGGAAACAAACAAACAAGCAAACGCCTAAAACTCTATATCCTTGGGAGGATGCTTACTATGGAGATTAGGCAAAACCAGATTAAACCAGTCTGCACCCAGGTGGACCCCAGTGCTGAACTTTCACTGACTTTCCCCCTCATTATAATAGGAAAAATCACACCCAGGGCAGAGGTTTAACGTGTTAATTACAGGTGCAATTAACATGAAGAAACATGACCTTTCCTTTAAATGCACAGGTGCTGGGGCCCCTGAGTGGCTCAGTCAATCAGGCATCAGACTTCAGTTTATGATCTCACAGTACATGGGTTGGAGCCCCACACCAGGCTCTGTACTGACAGCTCAGAGCCTGGAGCCTGCTTCAGATTCTGTCTCCCTCTCTCTCTGCTCCTCCCCCACTCACACTCTGTCTCTGTCTCTGTCTCTGTCTCTCTCAAAAATAAACATTAAAAAAAATACACAGGTGCTGATAAATCCCCATTTCTACTTGCTTAGGTATCACCCTTTTCCACCCAAGTTTCTTTTAAAAAACTCTACCTTTCCTGGGAGAGTCAGCCTGAGGATTCTTGCTTTGTTCTGCCTCCCCTGTGCTCAAGCAAAAGCCCCAATAAAGCCTTGCATGAAACGTCCTTTTGGCCTCTTGTCAATTTCTGTTGCTTAGAAAGCACAAGGGCCTGGTTTAATATCAACGAAATGATTCAAAAAGAAATGCACATCACCATGCTCCAAGGAGAACAATTTAGGGAAGTGGACAAGCAGCGTTTTCCCTACTTTGTTTCGACTTTGTTTTGTTTTTGTGATGGCATACTAGCATCTTTTATTCAGAGCAATGTTGACATCCTCACCTGACTCTTTTGGAAAGAAAAAGCAGTTACCATCCCAATGAGGGGGAAACGCAGAAAGAAAACTGATTTGAGAGAAATATTTTACAACTTGTCAAGTTTGGAATAGGATCATCTTATTTCTCACCCCTCCCTCTTTGAAAAAAAAAAAGGGCAACCTGGACAAGGTACTGAAAGATGAGCTAACATGAAATGAGTTTTAAATCTGTTTTTGTCACAAATAATTAATTAATTAATTAATTAAAGCTGTTTTGTCACTAACACACACAGGAAAGAATCTGACCTCACTGCAACCATTTCTCAGGGTTGTTGATATATACCTACTCTGTCTCCTGCTACAGCAAAGTCTACATTGAAGAGAGACAGATTTGGTAGGAAATGTTCAAAATCAGATACAATTCTGTTTCCAATGTGGTTGTTTTTATGCCACATGTGCTGTCTACACATGAAAAAGAAAGAAAGGAAGGAGGGAAAGAAGGGAGGAAAAAATAGGAGGGGGGGGAAGAGAAGGGAAAGGAAATGGAAGAAAAGAAAAATCAAAGTTAAAAGCTTGAAAGTCAAGTAACATGTGATTTAATGTCAGCCCCGTACTTATGGGACTATGTCACCCACTGAGACATAGTATATTTTGACCCTAGAAGCACAAATTCATTTCTCACCCAACTTCAAAGATATTATTGTTAACTCGTTGTTGCTAGGAACTGACTTGGAATGAACTGGCAGTTCTGGTTCTGTTCTTAATGACCCGGAGGGTATGTCACATTTATGTTACGGCAATACCTTTCTTAAAGAGGTGAGGAAGAGAGAGCACTCCTTGGGGACCAAATAGCTTTCAACTCATTTCAGCAGAGGTATGTGGTGGTAGTTGTCATACACTTTACAGCTCTATACATTTTCTGCTACTAAGACTTCGGAGGAAACATCTGGTTGCTAATATAGCCATTGCCTGAATTTACCCTGTTGGGACTTCTACTTGAGCTCGAACAGTGCCTGGAACACGTAATATGCACTAAACAAATGTGTCCGGAATGAGAGCTTGGATGCACTTAATATCTACAACTCGCACGGAACTTGTTTCACTGTGAGAGATTATGAATTGAAGCAATAAGTTGAAAAGAGATGGTGTGCCATCTACTTATAAGAACAAGATTAATGGGTAAGATGGTTTGAAACAACAGGATCCAGAAAAAGAAAACACAACCAATTAAAACTTGACTTGGGGTGTAGGTGTGTGGGAAATATGGCTGAGACACCAATTACTTGTTCTCTGATTGCCTATTCATAGACTTTGAACTCCTCCTTTAGGGTAAGGTCTGTATTTCATTCACTTTATAGCCTCAATTCTTTTTTTTTTTTTTTTCCAACTTTTTTTTTTTTTTTTTTTTTTTTTGGGACAGAGAGAGACAGAGCATGAATGGGGGAGGGGCAGAGAGAGGGAGACACAGAATCGGAAACAGGCTCCAGGCTCCAAGCCATCAGCCCAGAGCCCGACGCGGGGCTCAAACTCACGGACCGCGAGATCGTGACCGGGCTGAAGTCGGACGCTTAACCGACTGCGCCACCCAGGCGCCCCTATAGCCTCAATTCTTAAATGCCTTGTTTGGAAGCGGCATTAAATGCCTGATTAATGATTCCACAGTCGTCTTGATTTCTACAGAGGTACATAATAGCTCTACCACAGAATGTATTTGAATTTCATTTATTCACCCTATGTGTATCCCTACTGGATTTAGTACAATTCTTCAAGTCAGGAACTTTGTCTATTCATTTCTGCATACTTAAGTCTAAAGCAATGCCTTCTCACAAATTTTGGTGAAGTTAATAAATGCAGCTAATCTGGATGAATATATTCAGATCTTCTTCCTCACCATGCCATGTGCATTTTTCCGAAAGCGTAACAGCAGCTATGCTACAACAGCTATGCTTTCTTGCAGGAAACTTCCAACTGAACATGTATGTATACATTCACATACGCAAATTCACAAACACTGGGGTTTTGTACGTGAACAAATCATGTACGACTAAATGCGCACATCTTCCACTTACCCTGTGCCCAGTATTCATTTGACTGCATGTCTTTAAGAATCACCAGCTTGACATACCACACAGCTATTTTCTCAAAGTATGGTTCGGGCTGTAAGAGAACCTGAGGAAGGAGAAAAGCACAGAGTGTCATCATTTATTGTCCTAGTGGGTCACCGGCTTCCTTGTCCTCACCCTTGGAGCAACCCAATGATGTCATAGTTATTGTCTGATGTCATACCAGTTGAAAACAGAGGTTACCACTCTTAAGAAGAGGATGTATTTTAAAGGGTCCTTTTTAATTGAAATCTTCTTTGCTCTAAGATGTGCATTGTGAGCTCAAATTAATTTGAAAAGTGAGAAGATGGCTGCATTAATAGCCAGTGGATGTGGACTCTTTGGACCACCATGGCCATTTGATGATATCCCAAAGGCAGTCACAAGGTAAGAAAGGATTTTCTATGGACTCTTGAAGCATATCAGGAAATTTAAAAGCATCATATTTGGAGAATTAAAATGTAATTCCTTCACCTCTGCCCTATGTTGCTGTGTGGTAAAGTATAGAACAATTAGTATTGCCAAAAGTAATCAATTTCAACATGACTTTCCTATAATAAAATAGTTTCGGGCAGCCTAGGTGGCTCAGTCAGTTAAGCGTCTGACTTCAGCTCAGGTGATGATCTCGTGGTTCATGAGTTCAAGCCTCACGTTGGGCTCTGTGCTGACAGCTCAGAGCCTAGAGCCTGCTTCAGATTCTGTATCTCCCTCCCTCTCTGCCTCTCTCCCACTCGTGTTCTGTCTCTTGCTGTCTCTCAAAAATAAATAAAAATATTACAAATAAAAACAGTTTTGTGGCTCCCCATGCCTGCAGAAAATATCCAAATATCATATTCTCTTACACCAGATGATTCTCTCACATCATCTTGTCCCTGCTGGCTTTTTCAAAGTTATTTTTACTGCTCTTACTCAAACTTAATTCTCTAAACACCTCAAACTATTTGCAGTTAGTAAAACATCCCTTGATGTTTCAAGCTTTTGTGTCTTTATATGTACTATTGCCTTCTCCTTCCCAATTATGCTCTCTGCTAAAATTTTTTTTCGTCCTTTGTGAGCCTCACCCTAACTCTATCCACCATGATGAGTGGGTTATTCCCTCCTTTATGCCAACATTCTACTTGTTTCATGCTGCCATTATGACAAGCATTAATATGTTCAGCATTTATTTGTTTACATACAAGTAAACTGGTGATTACGTACCTGGTGATTACAGGCTCCTTGAAGGCTGTAATTATATCTGATACAGTAGCAGTTATCATTTATTAATTGTGACTATGTGCCAAGCACTATGATTAGAAATGTAATTGGAAATCCATGATTTTATACCTTTTTAAGCACTCTTATTAGAAAAGATAGAAGCTTTGACAATAAATTTCATATATTGGAAAAAAAAAAAGAAAAGATAGAAGCATAAACAAATTATGCCCTTCATATACAGTAAATGCAGTAGGAGAACGAAGAAGTCACTTTACTAAGTCTGGAGTTCAGGAAAAGCTTCCAGGAGGAAGTTTTGCTTGTCAGGGCAAACTGTGACAGTAACAAGAAGGCCTTCCAAAGCAAGGCAGCCTGACTGTTATAGCTCCCAAGCCCTCCAGGAACCATCCTTGGAATGCAGGTTTATTACTGGGGTTATTTGCATTTAAATGGTTCTGTCATAGAGAGCTTTATGTGCCTTTGTATTCCTTCTCTTCTATGTTAAATTATGAGACTCAAGAAGTAGCAATCACTTTCTTCAATACTTTGAAACGCCTCACTGCTGCTACAGTGTTAAAAATGCAGTTGACCAATTTAAAGATGAAGCTGAAATAATGATTTTCATATAATTGTATGGTCTGCAAGATTAACTCATTTTGTACTCACCCAATCTTTTTTTTTTTTTTTTTTTTAGAGGGAGCATGAGTGGGGGCAAGGGGCAGAGGGAGGGAGAGAGACAGAGAGAGAGAGAGGGAATCTTAAGCAATACGGGGCTCGATCCCATGACCCTGAGATCACGACCTGGGCCGAAATCAAGAGTCAGATGCTCAACTGACTGAGCCACCCAGGCATCCCTACTCACCCCAATCTTCTACATTTTGGGTATTTATCCCAATTTTTCTAAATGAAGAAGACACAGCTTAAGTGTTCAGAGTCACATGATTAACATATGGTTTTTGAACCCCTAGTTTACCTAATAACAATCATTAACATTACCATAATCACCCTGTTATAAATTTATGTATGCTACTTCATTTAACATCATAATTAACTCTAAGATACATAAACTATTACCATTCTTATTTTATAGATGAGAGAATTGTAGCTTATAATGTTTAGCTTGCCCACGGTCAAAGAGTAAATAAATGGTGGATCAGATATTCTAACCCAGTTCTGACTCCAAATTCAGGCTCTTAACCATCACCACAGTTTCCACATGCTGAATGGGATTGGTTTCTTCACTCAAAAAATTTATAATCCACTGGGTTGCAATAAGAGGGAAAGATTAAATTAATATATATATATTATATATATTTATATATATATTTAATATAAATATAAAATATATATATATATTTAAAAACAGTGATGGCATTTGAAATCTTCTTTTTATCTTTGTAATTATGTAATTTAATTATGTTATATCTGATTACGAATTTCCAATTTCCTTGTTTGTTATACCCTTTAAAACAACCAAATTGAGGAATAATTGATATCCAGTAAAGGAAAGGCATTTTAAGTCTACAGTTTGATGGGTTTTGACAAATGTATAAATAACCCAAATGTTCCCCATCCTGATTCAATCTGTCTGTCCTCTATGCCTGGCACAAGCAATCACTTATCTGCCTTTTTTTTTTTAATATATATATATTGAAGAATTTCTCATTCATGATATTGATGTGGTTTGAAGTGGGGTTTGGGAGCCAACAGCCAAGAAAGAATTCTTGAGACATTTTCAGTGCAAAAAGGTGTTTTTATTATAGTATGGAGACAGGTCCCATAGGCAGAAAAAGCTGCACTGGGGTTGTGAGGAGTGACTGATTATATAAGATTTTCTTTCCTATGGAGGCAAGGGTGACTTTAGAGTCCAGGAAATTGAATCTATAGGTTTCTGGAGATTGCATTTTTTTTGCTAATCATTAAGACAGTTGTAAACTGATGGAGACTCGTGTCCTGAATGACTATGATCTCTATTAGTTAACCATTTGTTTTTCTCTTTTCTTAGAGAAATGTCACCCATATCATGTCACCCCCACCTGGGGGTGGGGTGGGTGCAGGGTGTTAGCTTGTGCTTTGCCCTCAGTTTGCTTTTTGCTTCTTTGCCAGAATCAAACCATCTGTTTCTTTTATCATAATGTTTAAAAAAATTTTTTTAACATTTATTCATTTTTTTTAGAGACAGAGAGAGACGGAGCATGAGTGGGAGAGGGGGAGAGAGAGGGAGGGAGGGAGAGAAAGAGAGAGAGAGAGAGAGAGAGAGAGAGAGAGAGAGAGGCAGGGTCTGAAACATGCTCCAGGCTCTAAGCTATCAGCACAGAGCCCGACATGGGGCTTGAACCCACAAACCATGAGATCATGACCTGAGCTGAAGTTGGATGCTTAACTGACTGAGCCACCCAGGCACCCCCATAATATTTTTAGATTTATTCATGTTGCTGTGTATATCAGCAGTTAGGTTTGTTTTTTAATGCTGAGTAATATCCATAATGTGAATATCCCACCATTTGTATCAATCGATATATTGATGGACATTTGGGTTGTTTCCAGTTTTGTATTATTACGCAAACAGCCATGAACATTCGTGGACACCCATTTCTGTAGACATATGTTTTCATTTTTCTTGGGTAAATATCTAGAAGTGGAATTACTGGGTCACGTGGTAGATCTATGCTTACTGTTGAAGAGGTTGCTAAATTGTTTTCCAAAATGGTTGTGCCATTTTGCATCCTCACAAGCAATATAGAACTCTAACTGCTCCATATTCTTGCCAACATTTGGTATTGTCTGATGTTTTAAATTAACCAGTATAGTGGGTGTTTTGGTAGGCAAGATAATGCTCTCGTCCTCCCCCTAAAATGCCCGCATCCTAATCCCTGGAACCTGTAAATATATTACCTTATATGCAAAAGGGACTTGGCAGATATGACTAATGTTAAGGACTTTTTTAAGATAGACTATTCTGGATTATCCGGGTGGGCCCACACAATCCTTAAAATTCTTTAGGGAAACCTTTCCTGGCAGTGGTCTTAGAAAGATGTGATGACAGGGGCGCCTGGGTGGCTCAGTTAGGTGTCCGACTTCGGCTTGGGTCATGATCTCGTGGTTTGTGAGTTCAGGCCCCACATCAGGCTCTGTGCTGATGGCTCAGAGACTAGAGCCTGCTTCGGAGTCTGTCTCCTTCTCTCTCTGCCCCTCCCCACTTGTGCTCTGTCTCTCTGTCTCTCAAAAATAAATAAATGTAAAAAAAAAAAAAAGAAGAAGAAAGAAAGAGAGATGTGATGACAGAAGGCGGACTAGCAAGATGGTAGTTTGAAAAGGACTTGGTCACTGTTGCTGGCTTTGAAGATGGAGAACAGAGGCCATGAGTAAAGGAATGTGGATGGCCTCTAAAAGCTGAAAAAGACAAAGAAATGGATTCTCCTCTAGAGCCTCCATAAAGGAATAAAGCTCTGCTGACAACCAGGAAAATATATAATTATAAATATATATGCACCCAATATGACAGCACCTAAATATGGAAAGCAAATATTGACAGAACTGAAAGGAGAAATAGGAATACAATAATAATAGGAAATATCAGTACCCCACTTTCAATAATGGATAGAAAACCCAGACAAAATTAATAGGAAAACAGTAGACTTTGACAACACTATAGACCAAATGGGCCTAACAGATATATAGAAAACATTCCATCTGACAACAGCAGAGAACACATTCTTCTCAAGTGCACGTTTCTCATTCTCCAGGAATGATAGATCACAGGATAGATCACATGTTAGGTTAAAAAACAAGTATTAATAAACTTAAGAAGACTGAAATCATATCTAGTATCTTCACAGTGTAATGAAATTAAAAATCAATAGCAGAAGGGAAGCTGGAAAATTCACAAATATGTGGAAATTAACACAGTCCTGAACAACTTAATGGGTCAAATAAGAAATCAAAAGGGAAATCAAAAAATATCTTGAAACGAATGAAAACAGAAACACAATATACCAAAATGAATGGGATACAGCAAAAGCAGTACTAAGAATGAAATTTATATTCATAAATGCCTACTTCAGGAAAAAAGAAAAATCTTAAATAAACAACCTAACCTTATACCTCAAGTAACTAGAAACAGGAGAACAGAAGAAAAAAAAAATAACAAAGATCAAAGCAGAAATAAAGACTAGATAAAACAACAGAAAAAAAATCAACAAAGGGGCACCAGTCGATTCAGCAATTAAGTGTCTGACTTCAGCTCAGGTCATGATCTCGCTGTCTGTGGGTTCAAGCCCCATATCGGGCTCTGTGCTGACAGCTCTGAGCCTGGAGTCTGTTTCTGATTCTGTGTCTCCCTCTCTCTCTGCCCCTCCCCTGCTCATGTTCTGTCTCTCTTGCTCCCTCTCCCAGAAATAAACATTAAAAAAACATTTTTTTAAATCAACAAAACCATGAGCTGATTTTTGAAAAGATAAGCAAAATAGATAAAACTTTAGCTAAGAAAAAAAAGATTCAAATAAATAATATTGTATTGTAGCAGCATTATATGGTCACACATGGCAGCTACACTTGTGAGGATAGCATAACTTACAGACATGAAGAATCACTGTTATACACCTGAAACTAACATAACATTGTGTGTTAACTAGACTCAGATTTACAAAAATTTTTAACAGTATAGGGTTACCATTTTCTATTTCTTCTTCTCCATAATAAGTGTCTTTCAAGATATTTGCCCATTTGAAGTTGTTGAATTTGTCAGTGTAAACTTATGTACAGTGTTTCCTTATCATTTTTATATATACCTGTAAAATCTCAATTATGGCCTTTCATTTCATAAATCAATAATTTCTCTACATCTCTGTCTGCCGCTATCCCTGATCAGTTTGAAAATGTAGCAAAACCATAAAAATGAACAAAGTATTTGAACAGAGACTTCAAACATGGTACACAAATGGTAAATAAGAACATGGAAAGATGCTCATACCATTTATCACCATGGAAATACAACTTCAATCAAATGGCTACACACCTGGTAGGATGATTACAGTAAACAAACAAACAAAAAACCTTGACAAAACCAAGTGCTGGTGAGAATGTGGGTCAATCTGAACTCCTCCATCATCGGTGGGAATTCAAAATGGCCCAGCCACTTTGGAAAACAGTTTGCCAATTTTGTAGAGTTATTCATATATTTGCCATAAACTGAGCAGTCTTATTCTTTGGTGTTTATACAAGAGAAAAGAAAACTTTAGCTCACACAAAAACCTGTATGTAAATGTTTATAGTGTTTTTATTCATAGTCACCAAAAGTTAGAAAGAACCCAAAAGTAGTAAATGAATAAAGTGCAGTACATTCATAAGTAACATATTACCTAACAATCAAATAGGAATAAATTTCTGAAACACAACATGGATGACTCCCAAATGTATTATCTGAGTGACAGAAATCAGGCTTAAAAGGCTACATCACATACGATTATATTTAGATGACATTCTGGAAAAGGAAACGTAGGAACAGAAAACAGATCAGTACTTACCAGAATCTGGGGTTGGGGAATAGGATGAATCCTAACGAACACAAAGGAACTTGAAAGGATGATAGAATTGTGTTATATTTTGATTGTGTAGTGGTTACATGACTTATGCACTTATCAAAACGCATAGAACTGCACACCAAAAAGAATCCATTTTATTGTATATGTTATACTGAAAAAATTTAAAAAGTTATACTGTATGTAATCTGCAATTTGCTCTTTTCATTCAGTAAAATGTTTCTAATATTCATCCACGTGGTTTGTGTAGTTCTAGTTCATAAACTTTCTCTGCTGCTTAATACCGTATAATATACAATTTGTATTGTATACAAATAATTCAGATGTATTCATCCATTCTCCTGCCAGATTACTTTGGAGCTCTCTTTCGGTTTTTCTTTTTCTATTATTCACAATACTGCTCTGATAAGTCTAGAACAAGCCTTATTGTGCATACGTGCTAGAATTTTCTGAGCTATGTAACTAGGAGCAGAATTGTAGCGATTTAGGGTATATGCCTGTTTAACTTTACAAAACAATGCAACACATTTCATTCTGAAGTAGTAATCCCAAAGTACTCACCCCTGAAATATTTAGTAAACAATTTCCAGCTTCACACTTTCACCAGCACTTGGTGTATTCATTCAGACTTCTTAATTTTTGATTCTGGCTTTAACTGGCATCTTCCTAGCTACCACTGAGGTTGAGCACTCTTCTTGCTTTGTTTAGTTTCTTTCTTGCTATTTCTATCTCCTGTTTATCTTCTTTCTCCATTGTTCCCCATCAGGTTGTCTATCTTTTAGTTTTTTATTCATAAGGGATCTTCAAATAGTCTTAATTTAATCCTGTGTTAGTTTTTATGTGATGCAAATTAGGTGTATCTTTTTTTTTTTTTTTTTTTGGTTTATCTTTTCGCTTTCTCTGTGGTGTCTTGTTGATAATCATAAGTTACTCATTTTAGTGCAGTGAATTTATCAATTTTAGTGTTTTCTGTATTTTGTTTAAAAAATATGTCTTTAACTGAAGGTCCAAAAATAATTTACATTTGCTTCTGAATGTTTTTAAAGTTTTGATTTTTACATTTAAGGGTTTATTGGATGTGGAATTTGTTTTTTAATGTTTATTTTTGAGAGAGAGTGCACGTGACCGGCAGAGAGAGAGGCAGACAGAGAATCCGAAGCAGGCTTTGTGAGGAGACCACAGAGCCCAATGTGGGGCTCAAACTCATGATTTGTGAGATCCCGACGTAAGCCGAAGTCAGATGCTTAAAGAACTGACTGAACCACCCCCCCCAGGGCCCTTAATGTGGAATCAGTTTTTGCATGTGGTATGAGGTAGACATCCAATTTAATTTGTTATATGTACATAACAAATTGCTTTGAAATTATTTATTGACAATACATTTTTTCCATAATGATCTGAGAATTGACTTGTTTCATACTTAAAATTTACATATATGCATAAGTCTGGTTCTCTGTTTTGTTCCCCTGGGGTTCTATTCCTATGCTTGTCATTATTATTTTCTTATAATATATCTTGATATCCAATTAAGTATATTCTCTGTTTTTCAGGATCATATTCATTATTTATTACTGGATATGAGATCTAACAGTTTGGTTAGATTAAGGTTAATTTTTGGCAAGAATACTTAATGGATGATTTATTGTGTTTTTATTGCATATACTATCAGGTACTGCCACTATTAATGATGCTATCTGCTTATTTGTTTATGATGCTGACAGATCTCTCCATGTAAAGTAACATTTTTTTCCCCCTTTGGAATTATCAGGTAAATTGTGGGGTGAAACTTTGCCACATTTCAAATCATTTTGTAATAAATCAATGAGGTATAGGTGAATCCATCATTTGTTGGGGCTTGCAAAACAGTAACCATTTACAATTATTGTTCTCTGTTACTAGTGGCATTTTATATAAAGAGATTTTGCCTACCAAGGGGAGGTAAATTATAGGTGGTGGTTGTTGTTTTTTTTTTTTATGGATTAGGGAAGAAGTGAATCAAATGCTTAATTCTTCCCTTTAATTACCAATTTTCAGAGTAAGGATTTGAGGTAGTTGTTGCCTTCGATGAAAATGAAATTTTGTTTTTCCGGTTTTCTATCAATCATTGCATAATATCATAGACACCTGGATTCTTATTAATGTGTTAAATCAACCACAGTTATTATTCCTTTTGGTATAAATTGCCCCAAAGTTGACCAGTGTCTTTTGGACACAATCCCATTAGTCTTTGAGTATTTCTTTACCTGCAAGCATAAAATGCCCGGGCTCATCTTATACTTTTCCTGTTACAGACTAATAGCTCCCTAGTTCAGTCCCAGTTTCAGTTTATCTTATTTTCAGCTCTATCTATCTATCTATCTATCTATCTATCTTCCTTTCTGTCCTCTGGGCATTTTGTTTAGATTCTTGTTGTTTTTCCAAGCTCCGATATGCATTTTTTTTCCAGCTCTAAATATTTATATATTGCCAACTATGGGCCAGGTGCTGTTCTAAGGATACAGAGGTTAACACAGCAAAAATCATCTTTGCTCTCAAGAAGCTTACGTTGCAAGGATGCTTGTTATATTATCCATGCATTTTAATGGCTATTGTGATCTGGCAATTTTAGGTATTGTGAGGGTTTTAAGGTAATCCAGACATAAATGATGATTTGTAAAATTTCATATCATTTTCCAGAATGAATATTTAGGAAATAAACCAGAAGATAGGAAATCCTGTTAGAAAAGAAGTGCAGTTCTGGGTATGAAGTAGATAGATGAATGGAAGTGAGAATGGAGAAGAAAAGCTGGATTGCAGGAGTATCTTGAAGAAAGAAAGGATAGAATTTTGTAATAGTTAAATAAGAGCACATGATCCAGAGGAGGATGTCAAAATTATCTCCAAGTATTCTTCTCTGGAAGACTAAGAGAATGACTACAACACTGGCAGAAATAGTGTAGCTGGTGTGAATGTGTAGACAAATAAAAATAATGTCTCTTGGCAGGTATGGACTGTGTCCTTGTATTTAACATTCTATGCACTGTACCGTATCAACTAACTGCATTTGAGAAAAGCAACGAAACAACTGTGTAGACATGGCCCAAGGTGATAGAAAATACATAACTAGAAGAGAGTAAGTGACAAGATCACAGGTGAGGAAAGGAAGTGTTGGTGTCTTCTTTGTAACCCTAGACCCTGGTTTGGTGTTTGGCACAAAGACGACCCTTAATTAATATTTACTGAATAAATGAACATAAGTCATTTGCATAGATGTGATAGCTGACCCTATGGGCGTAGAACTGAAAGCAGGGGACATTTACTTGCTAAGGTTCAAAAACAGCTCTTCTTCCCTGTGGCCTGCATTGCCAACAGGTGCCTGCCTCAGGGGAAACAATTCCGAAATTACCTTTGGATAATTAGAGCAGAAGTTGGCATTTCAGGAGCTCTTTTGCGTGTGTGTTTGTTGGGCCGCGTGGTGGGGGGTGGTGCATTCTAGATTCAGAATACCAAAGTGGAAGTCACAGATTTGCAGTGAATCAAAGGTGATATTAATTGTATTCATTTTATATGAAGGTCAGCTCATCTCCACAAATTATAGAGCTTCTCAGTGCAATCAGTGCACTTCCTTTTCCACAATGCCTCCAAACGCAAACCTCACTTTACAGGTTATCAGCGGGGGTCTGAGCTGCTCTATTGCATTCACTAATGAAAAGGTTAATGGATTCCCTTTCTCTTATTTGAAGCTAGGACCTGAAATTTCGTGTAGGCCGACTGGGATGACTCTTCCAATTTCCATCCTCAAGGGGGCGATGATCAGGGAGCCATTCCTGAACCACACCCGCAGAAATCTGCCGCAGAAACCTTCACGCTCTGCTCCTGGGTGCGTCAGATTAGTCCCAGGGGCCGGCACCTCATACTGAGCCTGCGCACACGGGCGCGCCGGAGCGGACGCATGCGCCTTGAGGCGGGGCTGGCGGAGGCGGCTCTGGGCGGGTCTGGGTCCCTCCAGTGTTTTGGGGCCTAGGAGCTGTGGGAGGAGCCGGCGGCCTCACCGTGGTAACCGCAGCGCCGCCACCGCCGCCCCGCCTTGCAGGCCTCGGGACTGTCATCGCCTTTGGTGTGGGGATACTTGGGCCACCGTCCCCGGAAATAGCTCCGCCGGCTTTCTCAGACACCCCCATCCTCCCCACGCCACCGTCGCCGCCGCCATGCAAGGGGAGGACGCCAGATACCTCAAAAGGTGACCACTCCCCGAGGCTCGGTCCCACCTTCCTTGCGAGGCCCTGAAGATATTCTTAGAGGTCCTTGGGTTGGCTTTGAGGTGACAGTGGGCAAAGCTAGGATCTTAGAGGTGGAAACCGGGGGTAAGGCGGAGGGGAGTCACGGAAAGGAAAGGGAAAAGGAGCACTGGGGAAAAGAGGAAAGGGCCCTTCGGGGGTGCGAGGCTCCCCAGCCTCTTACCTGGCTTGGCGGGACCCTGACAGCATTGCAGATGGTTTCCTTGCCACATCCGTCTCGGGAGAGGGGCGAAGCGCTGTGTAAACCGCGTCTTCCTGACCTCCCACCCCGACTTGGACTCCCCATTTTTCCCTAGTAGAATAAATCCCCTGGGAGCCTGAGAATGAAGTCTTCTGTTGCCTCTGCTCTCTGTCTCCTGTTTGGGCTTCACTGCCATCGGGTTTTGAAGCGATGAAGAAGAGAGAAGTGGCTTTTACTTTATGGGATGCTGGGCTGAGATGGTTCCTTCCAGCCTGTTTCTGCTTTCTTCAATCATTTCATCCATTTGACTGCCATGTATATAGTATACTTTTTGTAGGAGATTCATAATTATCAAGAGGTTTGTTCAGGAGCTTGTCCTGCAGCAGGCCGTAATTTCTTTAGTTTAACAATATCTGTAGTATCAATTACTCTTTAAAGAAAATTGTGTCTTTGGGGATTATTTATTTGACTCCTGTCAAAGATAAGGTCATCCCTGATGAAAAAGGATACCTGTCATTGGACCAAGAGTTAGCAGTGATCCAATAGAAAACAATCTTAAGTAGGACTCTCCATTGTTTCTCCATTAGTTAAGTCACTGTTAGTGACAGGGTAAAATACACAGGGGGAGTCACATGTATTATTATTTTTTTTTTGGACACAGTTTCCTTATTTAAATATGGGGCAAATATTACCTTATGAGAAATATGTGGACCAAATATGAAAATACTTTTAAAAGATAAAACATGCCATGTAATGTGGTGGCGTTATTTCAAGTCATAATATGCTTTTACTGAATATATTTATCCTGGCCTGGGATGGCCTTAATCATCACAGGAAGATCTTCTAAACTTTAATCAATTCTTAAAAGGGATTCAAACAATTGTAAAATCCTACAACCGACTGCATGGTCTTTGCAGGACTGAGGCATATATTGCCTGCCTTTCTCATTGTATATGAATATATCTGAAACTGTCAAATAACAAGACTTTATCAGTAAATTTTTGTAGTAGTATGTAATCATAACTAGTATATAGTCAGTATTTATTTCCTCACTGAATTTTGCCTACATTGATCTTGTAAAATACCTTGATTGAAAATTTCGTGACAGAAGAAAATAGTAAATTCTTTCTGTTTCAACTTCAGATTCAAGATTGTTCTAGGTGAAGAGCTACTATTATACCAGCAGTTTGTTTTCGTGTAATACACTGTGCCAAAATATAGTTTTTATTAGATTCTTGTGCCTGTATGGACCCTTAGGCATAATTCCCAATCTATTCTTTTAAAAGCCGTGTTATCTAAAGTTCAAAAAATAAAACCAGGGGCGCCTGGGTGGCGCAGTCAGTTAAGCGTCCGACTTCAGCCAGGTCACGATCTCATGGTCCGTGAGTTCGAGCCCCGCGTCAGGCTCTGGGCTGATGGCTCGGAGCCTGGAGCCTGTTTCTGATTCTGTGTCTCCCTCTCTCTCTGCCCCTCCCCCGTTCATGCTCTGTCTCTCTCTGTCCCAAAAATAAATAAAAAACGTTGAAAAAAAAAATAATAAAACCAAACAAGTCACTATAATGCTTGAAGTAAAATAAGATTAGAACTTGCAAAGGTTGAAATATACACTTTTCAGTTCCGCCTAATTTTGACAATATAAGTAAATTAAAAGGTGGCATTGCCTGCATTCAGATTAGAAATATGCAGCTGACGTACAATCATACAGGCCTGATGGTTTATGATGTCTGGCAGAACCTTCCATTTTAATTATTGGTTCTTTGATAATGATTACATTTATGTATTCTTTTTGTAATATTTTTACCTTCACATTTTGTTTCTAACAGTACAGCAACATAGTTTCATTCTCGTTGATTCAGTCTAATTTTAATTAGTCGATTTCCATGGTTTCGTGAGGAATTTCTAGTCTTTCTTTAAATGTGTAGTAGATTATAGAATCAAATACAGTTTGATTTTTTGTTTTGATTCAGTAAAACTTAATGAAGACTTACAAAATACCTGGTATATGCCTAGCATAGTTCTGGTCACTGGAGAAATGATTAAATAGACAAATTTTATGTCCTCAATCAGATATACACAAAAATAGACAATTATTTGTGATTTTTTTGCTTCCTCTTAAAACCCTCTGATGGCTTTCCATTGCTTTTTACTTTTTTGAAAGTTTATTTAAATAATCTCTATTCTCAACGTGGGCCTCGAACTCATGACACTGAGATCAAGAGTCATGTGCTCTTCCCACTGAGCAAGCCAAGCACCCCTCCATTGCTTTTAGAGTTAGAGCACCTACCTTTTCAGCTCTCTCTCTGCCTCCCTCCCACCCCCAGTAATTTCATACTTGAGCCTTACAGAAATAACTTCTTTTAGATTCCTGTGTTTTGGTGTAAGGTTCCAAATGCCCTTCCTGTTGTCTGGAACTTGCCCCATTCTTCACCCAGCTCGCTCTTCATTTTTCCTGTTTTTGCTTAAATGTCACTTTTTCCAGAAAGCCTTTCCTGAGCTGCCCTTTTTTCATCCCGCAGTCCACAATCCAGGTCAGATATACCTGCTAGGTTCTCATGATACCTAATACCTTGTCTTTACTTCCTCTTATTACCATATTATTATTGTTTGTCTTTCCTGCTGGTCTGTAAGCTTCAGAAGGCTAAGGAACTATATATCTTACTTCTCATTGTATCCTCAGCACACAGCACAATTCCTGGATCATAAGTACTCACTAAATAGTTATTAAATGAAGTAAAAATGAGGTTACAAAGAAAAATGGGCCAAATCATACTGGACTTATAAACCGTAGTAAAGAGTTGAGACTTGTAAAAGCAGTGGAGAACCATTGAAGGATTTTAAGAGTAAATGACATTTATTCATTCCTTCAATAGTTATTTGAAATTCTACCATGTAAAAGTCACTTAGTCAAGTGATAAAAAGTATTGGATGAATGACATATACTTTCTCTGCCTTTATGTGCCTATAACGTAGTGAGAAATACAGACTTTAATTAATATATAATCAGAAGCAACTATTGTATTTATGGTGAGTGCTATAAGTACATAAGCAAAATCAGTGGATGGCCTTCATGTAAAGCTCTTTTTTTTTTTTTTAATTTTTTTAATGTTTATTTCTGAGAGGGAGAGAGACAGAGCATGAGCAGGGAGGGGGCAGAGAGAGAGAAACACAGAATCTGGAGCAGGCTCCAGGCTCTGAGCCGTCAGCATGGAGCCCGACACGGGGCTTGAACTCATGAACTGTGAGATCATGACCTGAGCCGAAGTCAGACGCCCAACCGACTGAGCCACCCAGGTGTCCCTAAAGCCCTTTTTTTATACAGTATGTTTTCAACATTCATCCACATTTTAGCATTCAGCAGTAATTCATTCCATTTAATAGCTGAATGGTAGTTCATTGTGTGGATATAGCACATGTAGATTATCCGTTCATCTATTGATAGACATTTAGATTGTTTCCATCTATTGGCTACTGTGAGTAAAACTGCTTTGAACATTCCTGTACTAGTTTTACTTTGAATACCTTTTTTCACTCTCTGGTATGTACCCAGTTGTTTCTGGGTCACGTACTAATTGTGTGTTTAACTTATTGAAGAACCACCAAACTTTTTCAGAGTGGCTGCACCATTTACATTCCCATCAGCAGTGTATGAGAGTTCCAATTTTCGACATCACCAACAGTTGTTATTTATTTATTTATTTACATTCTGGCCATTCAGTGGATGCGAAGCACTATCTGTGGTTTTATTTGCATTTCCCTAGTTACTAGTGACATCGAGTATCTTTTCATATGCTTCTTGGCCTTTATCTTCTTTGGGGAAATGAGTTCTTTATACATTCTAGATACTAGACTCTTACCAGATAAATGATTTACAAATATTTTGCCCCACTCTGTGATTGTTTTTGCATTATCATTATAGTGTCCTTCCTTATGCAAAAGTTTTTAATTTTGATGGAGTCCAGTTTAATTTTTTCTTTACTTGCTTTTGCTACCATTATTTTGGAAACCATTGCCTAATAGTTTATTTTTTCTTTCTTTCCCTTGCCTCAGGAGACATCTAGAAAGATGTTGCTAAGGCTGGTGTCAGAGAAATTACTGGATATCTACACATAAAAGAATGAAATTGGACCCTTTATACCACGTAATTAACTCTAGGATTTTTATGGTTTCATATCTCACATTTAAGTCCTTAGTCCATTTTGAATTTACATTTGTGTATGGTGTCAGAGAGTGGTCCAGTTTCATTCTTTTGCATGTAGCAAAATAAAAAGCGTAGCAAAGCAAACAATCAACAAAGCTTAAAGACAACCTACTGAATGGCAGAACATAATTACAAACAACATATCCGATAAAGGGTTAGTATCCAAAATATATAAAGAAGACATGAACAGACATTTCTCCAAAGAAGATATACAAATGGGCAACAGACACATGAAAAGATGCTCATCACTCATCATCAGGGAAATGCAAATCAAAACCACAATAAGATATCATCTCACACCTTTTAGAATGGCTGAAATCAAAATCACAGGAAACAACAGGTGTTGGTGAGGATGTGGAAAAAAAGCAACCCTTGTGCACTTTTGTTGGAAATGCAAACTGGTTTAGCCACTGTGGAAGACAGTATGAGGTCCCTCAAAAAGTTAGGAATAGAACTACCCTAAGATCCAGTAATTGCACTATTAGGTGTTTATCCAAAAAATACAAAAACACTAATTCAAAGGGATAGATGCACCCTATGTTTATCATGACATTATTTATAATAGTCAAATTATAGAAGCAGCCCCAGTGTCCACTAACAGATGAATGAATAAAGGAGAGGCGGTATATGTATTTAGATACATTGCATATGTGTGTGTATATATATAGAATATTATTATATAGGTATATCTATAATAAAATATTCCGCCATAAAGAATAAAATCTTGCCATTTGCAATATCACTAATGGATCTAGAGAGTATAATGCTAAGTGAAATAAGTCAGTCAGAGAAAGACAAATACAATATGATTTCTCTCATATGTGGAATTTAAGAAACAAAACAAATGACAAAGGAAAAGAAACAAATTGAGAAAAACACTTAAATATAGAGAACAAACTGATGGTTACCAGAGGGGAGGTAGGTGAAATAGGTAATGGGAATTAAAGAGTATACTTATAGAAGAGTGCTGAGTAATGTATAGAATTATTGAATCACTATATCATACACCTGAAACTAATATAACACTGTATGTTAGCTATACTGGAATTAAAATTTAAAAGTTAATTTTAAAAAAACATTGCCAAATCTAAAGTCATGAATATTTGCCTCTTTGTTTTCTAAGGGTTTTGTAGTTTCAGCTCTCAAATTTGTTTTCAATCCATCTTGAGTTAATAGTGTGGTATAAAGTAAGGGTCCAATTTCATTCTTTTACGTGTGGATATCCAGTTGTCCTGGCACCATTTGTTAAAGAGATCATTCTTTCCCCAGTGAAAGGTCTTGCTGCCTTTGTTGAAAATCCATTTATGGTAGATGTAGGGGTTTATTTCTGGACTCCATTCTCCTTCATTGATCTGTATGTTTTTATGCTACTACTTCACTGTTTTGATTATTGTAGCTTTGTAGTGTATTTTGAAATTGGAAAGTATGTCTTACACCTTTGTTCTTTTTTGGGATTGTTTTGGCTACTCAGGGTCCCTTGTGTTTCCATATGAATTTTAGGATCCCTAAAAGAGGCTTTTGGGATTTTGATAGGGATTGTATTAAATCTGTAGATCACTTTGGGAAGTATTGCCATCTTAACACTATTAAGTTATCAATCTGTGAACAAGGGATATCTGTCCATTTAATTCTTATTAATTTCTTTCAGCAATGTTTTGTAGTTTCACTAAGTGCTACACCTCTCTGCTTAAATTTGTTAGTATTTTATTCCTTTTGATTGTAAGTGGAATTGTTTTTTTAACTTCCTTTTTGGCATTTTCATTACTAGTATATAGAAATGCAACTGATTTTTTTTGTGTGTTTGTAGTGTGATCTGCAAATTTGCTGAATTTACTGTGATTAGCAGTTCTCAACATATGAGGTCATGTCATCCACAGATATAGTATTACTTCTTTTCCAATATGGATGCTTTTATTTCTTTTCTATATGTCAATGCTCTGGCTTGAACTTCCAGTAGTATGTTGAATAGAAATGGATGACAGCAGGGCACCTGGGTGGTTCAATCAGTTGAGTGTCGGACTCTTGATTTTGGCTCAGGTCATGATCTCCCGGTTCGTGAGATCAAGCCCCATGTACAGAGCCTGCTTGGGATTCTCTGTCCCTCTCTCTGTGCCCCTTCACTGCTTATGCTCTCTTTCACTCTCAAAATAAATAAATAAACTTAAAAAAAAAAGTAGATGAAAGTAGGCCTACTTATCTTGTTCCTATTCTTAAAGGAAAGCTTTTATTCTTTTACTATTGAGTATATTATTAGCTGTAGGTTTTTCATATATGCCCTTTTCTTGTATTCCTAATTTATTGAATGCTTTTATTTGAAAGGGTGTTAGGTTTTGTCAAATGCTTTTTCTGCATCAATTGGAATAATCATGTACATTTTTCCTTCATTTTATTAATGTGGTGTATTATATTGTTTTTCATATGTATAACTTCTTTGCATTCCTAGAATAGAACCTACTTGGTCTTGGCTTGTAATCTTTTAATTTGCTGCTGCATAGTGTTTGTTAGTATTTTGAGGACTTTTGCATCTATATTCATGAAGGATATTGATTTCCATCTCTTTATATAAGATATTTATAAGAGATATTCTATTTTTGTGGTGTGTTTGTCTCACTTTGGTAACAGAGTAATGCTGACCTCATAGAATGAGGTCTATTTTTCAGAGGCATTTAAGAAGGATTGGTGTTAATTTTTCTTTGGATCTGTGGTAGAAATCACCAGTGAAGTCATCTGATCCTGGACTTCTCTTTGTTTGGAAGTTTTTGATGACTGATTGAATTTCTTTATTTACTATATAGGTCTATTCAGAATTTCTCTTTCTTTTGACTTTATGTTGTTTGTTTATTTCTAGGAATTTGTCCATTTCATCTAGATTATCTAATTTGTTGGCTTACAATAGTTTATAGTATTCTTTTTATCTCTGTAAGGTCAATAGTATCCCATTTTAATTTCCGATTGTAGTAATTTCACTCTTCTCTCTTTTTTTCTTAACTAAAGGTTTGCCAATTTTGTGAATTTTTCAAAGAAGCAACTTTTGATTTTTTTTTATTTTGCATATGTATTCTCTATTTGTTTAATCTCTCTGTCTTTATGATTTCCTACCTTCTACAAGCATGTGGTTTAGTTTATTCTTTTTCTGGTTCCTTAAGGTGTAAAATCAAGTTATTGATTTGAAATCTTTTATTGAGCTGTAATAGACATAACATTATATTAGTTTCAGGTGCATATCACAATACACTTGTGAAATGATCACCACAATAAGTCTAGTTAACACCCATTACCACATAGTAATAATGTTTTTTTCTTGTGATGAGAACTTTTAAGATTTAGTCTATTAGCAATTTTCAAGTGTACAATACCTTGTTATTAACTATTGTCACCATGCTGTACGTTATATCCCCGGGCCTTATCTTATCTTAGAGTTCAGAAATGGGGGAGAAGGGCAGAGGAGAGAAAGAGAATTTTTTTTTTTTTTAACGTTTATTTATTTTTGAGACAGAGAGAGACAGAGCATGAACGGGGGAGGGGCAGAGAGAGAGGGAGACACAGAACCGGAAGCAGGCTCCAGGCTCCGAGCCATCAGCCCAGAGCCTGACGCGGGGCTCGAACTCACAGACCGCGAGATCGTGACCTGAGCTGAAGTCGTACAGTTAGCTTAACCGACTGAGCCACCCAGGCGCCCCTGAGAAAGAGAATCTTAAGCAGGCTCCATGCTTAGCATGATGTGATGAGATCATGACCTGAGCTGAAATCAGTAGTTGGATGCTTAACCGACTGAGTCACCCAGGTGCCCAGGACTTATTTATTTTATCACTGGAAATTTGTGCCTTTGACCACCTTCACCTGTTTTTCCAGCTGCCACCCCCTGCCTTTGGCAACTACCAATATGTTCTGTGTATCTGTGAGTTTGGGTTTGTTTTGTTCTTAGATTACACATACAAATGAGATCATAAAGAATTTGTCTGTCTCTCTCTGACTTATTTCGTATAGCATAATGCTCTCAAGGTCTATCCATGTTGTCACAAATGGCAAGATTTTACACATATACACGTACATACACCACATTTTCTTTATGATGGACACTTGGGTTGCTTCTTTGTATTGGCTGTTATAAATAATACTGCAGTGAACATGGGGGTGTGTACTATATATCTCTTAGAATTAGTTCCTTTGGATAAACACTCAGAAATGGGTTTGCTGGATCATATGGTAGGTCTGTGTTCAGTTTTTTGAAAAACCTCTATACGATTTTCCATAGTGCCTGCATTAATTTACATTCCCATCAACAGTGTAGTAGGGTTCCCTTTTCTCCACATTCTTGCCAACACTGTCTATTTCTTGTCTTTTTGATAATAGCCATTTTAACAGGTATGAGGTGATACCTTATTGTGGTTTTGATTTGCATTTCATTTATGAGTAGAGATATTGAGCATCTTTTCATGTACCTGTTGGCCATCTGTATGTCTTCTTAGAAAAAAATGCCTATTCACATCCTCTGCTGATTTTTTTTTTTTTTTTTAATTTTTTTTTTCAACGTTTATTTATTTTTGGGACAGAGAGAGACAGAGCATGAACGGGGGAGGCACAGAGAGAGAGGGAGACACAGAATCGGAAACAGGCTCCAGGCTCTGAGCCATCAGCCCAGAGCCTGACGCGGGGCTCGAACTCACGGACCGTGAGATCATGACCTGGCTGAAGTCGGACGCTTAACCGACTGCGCCACCCAGGCGCCCCTCCTCTGCTGATTTTTTAACCAGATTGGCATTTTTTCCTTTTTCTTTCTTTTTTTCTTTTTTTTTTCTATTGAGCTCTGTGATGTCTTTGTATATTTTAGGTATTAACCCATTCTCAGACATATTATTGCAAATATATTCTCCCACTTAATAAGTTGTATTTTTTTTTTCTTTTGCTGGGAAGAAGATATTTAGTTCGACTTAGGCCCACTTATTTATTTTTGTTTTTACTGCCTTTGCTTTTGGTGTCAAAAAAACTTGCCAAGATCTATGGTGAGAAGCTTATTGTCCTTATTTTCTTCTAGGAGTTTTATAGTTTTAGGTCTTATGTTCCACTCTTAATCCATTTTGAATTAATTTTTGTATATGGTGTAAGATAATGGTCCAGTTTCATTCTTTTTCATGTAGCTGTCCAGTTTTCTAAATGCCATTTATTGAAGAGACTGTCCTTCCCTATTGTGTATTCTTGGCTCCTTTGTTGTGAATTAATTGGCCATATATGTGTCAGTTTATTTCTGGGCTATGTATTCTGTTGATATATGTGTCTTTTTTTATGCAAATACCATACTGTTTTGATTACAACTTTGTAATATATTTTGAAACCAGAAAATGTGAGGCCTCTAGCTTTGTTCTTCTTTCTCAAGATTGCTTTGACTATTCAGGGTCTTTTGTGGCTCCATACAAATTTTAGGATTGTTTGTTCAATTTCTGTGAAAAAAGGCCATTGGGATTTTGATAGGGGTTGCCTTGAATTTGTAGATTGCTTTGGGTGATATGGACATTTTATCGGTATTAATTCTTTCAGTCTATAAACTTGGAATATCTTTTCATTTATTTGTGTTCACTTTCTTTCATCAATATCTTATAGTTTTCAGGGTATAGGTCTTGGTTAAAGACCTTGGTTAAATTTATTTCTAGATATTTTATTCTTTTTGATGTAATTGTAAATGGGAATATTTTCTTAATTTCTCTTAAGATAGTTCATTATTAGTGTATGGAAATGCAACTGGTTTTTAATGTTGGTTTTTTTTTAACCTGCAACTTTCTTCAGTTTATTAGCTCCAGTTTTTTTGTGTGTGGGGTCTTTAGAGTTTTCTCTATAATAATATCATGTCATCCACCAATAGTGGCAGTTTTACTTCTTGCTTTCTGATTTGGATGCCTGTTATTTCTTTTTCTTGACAAATTACTCTGGCTAGGGCTTCTAATACTGTGTTGAATAGAAGTGGTAAGAGTGGGCATCCTTGCCTTGTTCCTGGTCTTTGAGGAAAAGCTTTTAGTTTTTCACTGTCGAGTATGATGTTAGCTGTGTATTTATTATATATGGCCTTTATTGTGTTGTGGTACATTCCCTGTATATTCACTTTGTTGGCAGTTTTTATCATAAATGGATATTGAACATTGTCAAATGTTTTATGCATCTGTTGAGATAATCGTATGACTTTTATACTTCATTTTGTTAATGTAGTGTATTGATTGATTTCCATTTATTGAACCATCCTTGCATCCCTCAAATAAATCCCACTTGATCATGATGTGTGATGCTTTTAATGTAAACTTGAGTTGGTTTGCTAGTATTTTGTGAAGATTTTTGCATCTGTGTTCCTTTTGGGTATTAGCCTGTAATTTTTTTTTTTTTTTTTTTTTGGTGTTCTTGTCTGGTTTTGGTGTAACGGTAATGCTGACCTCATAAAATGAGTTTGTAAGTATTCCCTCCTGTTCTGTTTTTTGGAAGAGTTTGAGAATGATTGTCATTAATTCTTTGAATATTTGGTAGCATTAACCAGTGAAGCAGTTGAGTGTAGACTTTTGTTTATTGGGACATTTTTGATTACTGATTCAGTGGCTTACTAGTAATTGGTCTGTTCATATTTTCTGTTTTTTTATGATTTGATCTTTGCAGATTGTATGGTTTTTAGGATTTTACCCATTTCTTCTATGTTGTTACATTTGTTGGTGGATAATTAATTGCTAAGTTTCTTGTGATCCTTTGTATTTCTGTGTGATCAGTTGTAAATGTTTGTTCTTTTGTTTATGACTTTATTTGAGTCCTCTCTCTTTTTTTCTTGGTGACTTTATTCTTTATACAGGTTTTCTTCTTTTTTTAATATTTATTTATTTTGACAGAGAGAGTGCGAATGCATGCATTAGACTGGGGGAGGGGCAGAGAGGGAGACAGAGACAGAATCCCAAGCAGATTCCACGCTGTCATTGCAGAGCCTGAGGTGGGGCTCAGTCTTATGAACTGTGAGATCAGGACCTGAGCCCAAATCCAGAGTCAGATGCTTAACCAACTGAGCCACCCAGGCACCCATAGTAAGTTTTAAATGTGTTACTAAACAGTATAATGAGGGATTAGTTTTAATATACGTATCTTATATATTCAGCCACAATGCCAAGGAGAACAGGCAAGGGGTTTATCCATAATTTCCATCAGCCCCCAGGTTATATAAGCAATTAATAACTTGTATTACTCTTATGTACAGTGCTATTCAGTGTAGTTTCAACCCTACCAAATTGCTACCCTTAATTAAGCCTCTCCTATAAAGAACTTCTAGAGCTGCAACTCTATTATTTATACATGAATTAAAAAAATACCTGAATGTATATGTGCTAAAATTGTAACACTTGGTTTCTTCCAGGTTTTTGAGTTTATTTTTTTCTTTGCAATTTCTGTGTTCTACTTTTCCTATAAAAACATAACTTGCTTTAGTGATAAAGAAGCTATTAAAAAACTTAATGAACATACTTTTTAAAAACACACATGCACACAAAAAAGCAAACAAAAACAAAAACAAGAACGGAGTGGTGAGATTCTTTGATCAATTTGATTTCTTTGAGAAATGCATGATATCAGACCAGAAGACAATTACGCTTTTCTTTACCTGTAGAAGACCGGCTGTGCAAGTGGTGGTAGGGGACTACTGTTAGGATTGCACTTGTGTTTTATCCTTATAATTGTCTTCATTGAATTGGATACAGTGGTTACCCCCTTCTGTATAGGAAATTCACAACTGGGGTTGCTCTCCATCTTAAGAGGAAGCATGGAACTAGTTTGTTCTATAATTAAGATGCTTTCTGTAGTGATTGCTATAGTACATCTTTTTTTTTCTTTTTTCTTTCTTTCATTTTTTTTTTAACTCTTCTTAGTTCTTTTGATTCCTGTGATTCCTTTAGTTTTTGATTGCTAGCCTCAGCTTGTACCCATTTATCCTGCCTTTTGGAGTCTATGCCATCCTGTTTAATATATGTGTGTGTATCTAATTTCCTAATTATTTTTTCCGGCCTGCCTGGTTTCTAGCTGCTTTAATTCCTCACAAGCTTTGTTCTGTACATCTTACTGTCAGTGTAGTTGCTGACCTACCTAGACTCCAGCATTGTATTTGATTTCCTACCCTATCTCTGTACTTGACTTTTAGTCATGGTCCTAGTACAGATTCCATATTTCATAAATAATTCTGATGAAAAGATCATTTTAAAACTTACATTGAGAATATGCATAATAGGGCATTAATTTCTAACTAAAGAAAGAGCATTGAGGATCTAATCATTGGAATTTTAATTTAAGATATTGTCATATTTCTGTTCCTTCTTGTCAGGCTAAAATATCCTACTAGCCAACTTTGACTATAGTGAGAAATTTTTCTTGTTCTCGTTGCTTAATCTCTTCTAATATCACTTGTTTTATCACCTTCTAATGTGGCCAAGTGACAAGTAGTGATTAATTTGTCATTGGTTTACTATAACTAAAGATTCATTGTATAACTTTAGAAGCTTGGGGGATGAGGTATATAGAAACATTCTATGGAAACTACTAATGACATTATAATTTGAAGATGCAGGACTGTAAAACATAACCTCTTAATGTTTTTTTGTTATGTAATTTGAGTGTGTTTTGAAGATTAGGTACTAATGCTGCAGTGTATATATTTATGTAAAGTGATAGATAATAAATATTGTGGTTTAGATAATTTCGTGTCATTCTGTGAGCCAGTTAATGGGCTAATTGTTAGGCAGTTGTTTTTTGTTGTTTTTTTTTAATACAAATTTGGGGGCAGCTACTTTATTTTTGAATTACTGATTTTTGGGGCGCCTGGGTGGCGCAGTCGGTTAAGCGTCCGACTTCAGCCAGGTCACGATCTCGCGGTCCGTGAGTTCGAGCCCCGCGTCAGGCTCTGGGCTGATGGCTCGGAGCCTGGAGCCTGTTTCCAATTCTGTGTCTCCCTCTCTCTCTACCCCTCCCCCGTTCATGCTCTGTCTCTCTCTGTCCCAAAAATAAAATAAAAAATGTTGAAAAAAAAAAAAATGAATTACTGATTTTTGTTTGAGGTTCTTCTCTCCAAAACATCTTGTTTTATTCACTTGCAAATTTTCTATAAGCATGATTCTTTGTGTAAATGTATTTTTTCCCAGGTATAGCTATTTATTAAGGTACTTTCTGCAAGATCAAGAAATATGTATAGTACAGAGTTTACAGAGTTGGAGAAAAAGAGTTATTTTTTGGTCTAAGTCAAAAGTAAATCTAATTTAAATGTGTATGTTAATCCGACCCACATGCCTTTAGAACTAAAAACTAGATAAAAAGCATGGACATTTTGTGAGTTTTTAATCTACCTATGTCTTTTTTTATTTTATATTATAGGAAAGTTAAAGGAGGAAATATTGATGTACATCCATCAGAAAAAGCACTCATTGTTCAGTATGAAGTGGAAGCTACCATTCTTGGAGAGATGGGTGATCCCATGTTGGGAGAACGAAAGGAATGCCAAAAGATGTAAGTTTTCTTCATTGGTGCATAGTTTGAAACTGGTGAATTTTATATAAACTGTGTAGAAATCTGACGTTATTTAAATCAGCATAGATTACAAATGGTTCGGCCTTCTTCTAGGCATACTTCATCTTAGTGAAGCCGAGACCATATTAAACTATAAATACAGAGTATATTTATTCCAGAGAAGATCATGTTTAGCTAAGCATAGTGGAAAGTTGCTGAAGATATCATTTCTAATTTATGCCATTTAGTGAATGCATATAATAGAGTATAAACTACTACAACTTGTGAAATCAGAAATAAAAGAGGTTTATATGAGACTTTTTAGCTTAATTTAAGAAATTTCTATTTTAGGGGATCCTCTCTGTATTATTCTTTTTTCCCTGGAGTTGTAGAAGATAGTATGCGTTCCAGAATTCCCAAGTGAGGCATGTACTTTGAATTCATCCCTTCAAAGTCTAGCCCTGTGAAAGATGTTGGTAATGTAATGACTCAATTTTCTGACTCAGTGAATTGAGATTACATCTCTTGACATCCTACACTTTCCTTCCTACTTTTATAATACTTTCAGGAGCCCCTTGGGAACTGGTCTTTTTCATTATTCTATAGTTGTGCTGGTGATTGTCTTGCCCTCCTTTCATAGTATTGTGGAAGTAGAGAAGGTCGGAGATGGCCTAGTGTTCTCTCCCAATCTTCTCCTTCCGTAAAAAAAAAAAAAAAAAAGTTGATTTGGGAGTTAAGTAAGATTTTAACTAGTTTAAAAGAGTGTTAGTATGTTTTGGTGATACAGCACCCTGAAAAGTACTGTATTTAATTATTTATTTATTTATTTATTTATTTTTTTTTTTTTTGAGAGAGTGTGAGCGAGGAGGGGCAGAGGGAGACTCACAATCCGAAGTAGGCTCCAGGCTCTGAGCTGTTAGCACAGAGCCCGACATGGGGCTTGCACTCACGGACTGCCAGACCATGACCTGAGCCAAAGTTGGACACTCAACTGACTGAGCCACACAGGTGCTCCCAAAGCACTGTATTTTAAATATATAGCAGTGGTTCTCAACTGGTTGTGATGTTTTTCCCCCAGAGAACATTTGGTAATGCCTGGAAACAGTTTTGGAGGTTGTAACTGGAGGGATCCTATTGACAATGTAGTGGATAGAGGCCAGGGTGCTGCTAAACATCCTAAAATGCACAAGGTCAAAGAATGGTTTGGCTTCAAATTTTAATGGCGCTGTAATTGAGAAACTTTGGTGTATAACACCCTGAAAAGAAAAGCTGCCTAGTATCTTAGTAAGATCCCTAATCTGTCTTCTTTTTTTGTGTTAGGAAACTAAATTCCACATACAATTCATTGAAATAACTAAGTCCTTGGGGCACCTGGACTTGGGGTCAGTCAGCTGAGTGCCTGACTTTGGCTTAGGTCATGATCTCGCGGTTTGTGGGTTTGAACCCCGCATGGGGCTCTGTGCTGGCAGCTTGGAGCCTGAGCCTGCTTCGGATTCTGTGTCTCCTTCTCTCTCTGCCCACCCCTCCACACCCTCCCCCTGCCTCAAATAAATAAACATTAAAAAAAAATTAAAAGAACTAAGTCTTTGGATAATTCACTAAATTGAAGAAAAATACATATATGCACACATACGTACTTATGTGTCCTCTTACACGTTCTCTCTTCCATTAATGTGTTGTGATTACTGCCTGAGTTTTATACATTTTGGGAGCATGTGAAAATCTCTTTAGATCTTTTTTTTTTATGTTTATTGATTAAAAAAATTTTTTTTTAATGCTTACTTATTATTTTTTTTTAATGTTTATTTATTTTTGAGACAGAGAGAGACAGAGTATGAACGGGGGAGGGGCAGAGAGAGAGGGAGACACAGAATCCGAAACAGGCTCCAAGCTCGAAGCTGTCAGCCCAGAGCCTGACGCGGGGCTCGAACTCACGGACTGCGAGATCGTGACCTGAGCCGAAGTCGGATGCTCAACCGACTGAGCCACCCAGGCGCCCTATTGCTTACTTATTTTTGAGAGAGAGACAGAGCATCAACAGGGGAGAGGCGGAGAGAGAGGGAGACACAGAATCCGAAGCAAGCTCCAGGCTCCGAGCTGTCAGCACAGAGCCCATTGTGGGGCTTGAACACATGAACTGTGTTGAGATCATGACCTGAGCTGAAGTCAGACGCTTAACTGACTGAGCCACCCAGGCATCCCTTGAGATCTTATTAATTTGACTTCCAAAGAAAAGCTAGCAGATCAGTCTTTCCTTTTAGAACCTCAGATATCCACATTTCAGGCAAAAGATTTAGTTCTTAGTTCTTTAACACGTATTTGTTTGTTTGAAGTTTACTTTTGAGAAAGAGAGAGAAAGTGAGTGAGGCAGGGCACAGAGAGAGGGAGAGAGAGAGAATCCCAACCAGGTGCTGCACTGCCAGTGCACACCAACCATGAGATCATGACCTAAGAGAAAATCAAGAGTCGGATGCTTAACCAACTGAGCCACCCATGCGCCCCCTAGAAAGATTATTTTAAAACAAGATTTCTGAATATGCTGTCCTCCCTAGAAGAGTCAGATACAGATTTTATGTTCTTTTTGTTATCTCATTTGTTCAGTTCAAAGAAATCATTTCTTTGCATTTTTCTAAGCCTAATCGTATCTAATACTTTATTATATTTTACTAAAAGAGTCTATGTCAGGTACCTTTCAGTGCTTTGTGAACTATTTATAAGAAGTATTGTTTAAATTATCACTTACTTTTATAATACCTGAGTTGGAAAATTTCTGATGTGCTCACAGCATTCGTCTTAAGAGTCTCAATGCCAACACGGATATAACTTCCCTGGCCCGGAAGGTGGTTGAAGAATGTAAACTTATCCATCCCTCAAAACTAAATGAGGTAGAACAGCTATTGTACTATCTACAGAATCGCCGTGATTCATTGCCAGGAAAAGGTAAGTAGAATTCCTCACTTTTTAATGTATAACCAGAGCTATTTCTATAGTTCGTGCTTTTGATATTTGGTGGTGTTTTTTGTTGTTATTGTTTTATTTTGTTTTGCCAGTGCTGTGCATAAGTAAACGAATGAAAGAATAAACCTATTAGTTTTCTCCATGCCAGGCTCTGTATTAGATGCTTCCACAAAAAATGATCTGTTTCTATTTCATACTGTGGCATGTGTGTATGTTTGTATGTGTACATTTGTGCTGAAATAAGGAACGAACTCAAATGTCTGTCATATTCTGGAATAATAAAAGGAGAGAATTTGGGGCAAAAAAAACCTATTTTCTCTAACCCAACCAGATTTATATTTTCTAAATTTCTTATTGACAATTTATAATTTGAATAGATTACTAAGTATTTAAATGTTAAAATATGTCATATGCTTTAGACTATCCTAAAGATACAAGTTATATGAATCTTTCTTAAGAAAATATTACTTTTTTATTCCTTATTGTCTGCATTGTTGCCATTCTTCTACCTTCAATTTCTTCATAAGGAACCAAGTCATTAAAATATTAGAGCTAAGGAATTGATTGTTTTTAGAAAATATCATCAAATAATCTAAACCAAATATGAAACGAAATAAAAACACATTTTGCTGGAAAGTCATCTCAGATTATTGAATGGTTAGTTATTCCACTCATGGTATTAATTAGGTTTACATATCTTTCTTTCATCATTGGTGAGTTCTAAAATATGGTACCTTTGAAAAACTTTATAAATGCTTATGTTTCGATTATACTAAGAAAAAAATGAGAGAAAATTTGTTTTGACTTTTTTTGAGTTACTCAGTCTTTTCTCTCCAACCACAGCAAATAAAATGCCTTTTTTCTAATATCACTTTTATTAGTTAATCCTGAATATATTATCTAACGTATATTATATGATCAATATATATTTCTGAATGAATTAAGTGATTGTGAATGTATTTATTTAAAAGCAAAAATAAGCAGTTTGAACTTGTATCCAGCTACATAACTGACACTCAATGTATAATTATTAATTATTAATAATTAGTGCTATAAGGAAAATTTTATCAAGAAACACTTTTATTAAATGTTTCATGATAGACTATTCCTATTAAGATCCCTGTAAATGATGAGAGAGAACTTCTTCAATAAGTTAAATAAGTTCAAAGTGAGCAAAGTAAATCCCATACTCTTGTAAGGTGTGTATGTACTTATTTTGAGTACAATATAGTGAAAATTGATCTTTCCTAATACCTAATTAATATAATTCCAAATGCACTTATATTAATATCTTAATAAAGCCTTGTGAGTTTTCAAGGTAGATCAGTCATCTCACCTTCTTCCCCAGAAATTAGATGAATATGAGGAAATTTTCATGTCAACATACATGGATAAATCCATTTGAATCAGTCTGTTTATATAGATACTAATGTTTGGAGATGTAAGAAATGCTGTTACCATGTTAAATACATACTTACTAAAAAAATTTCCATTTTTCTTTTGCACTTTTTTTACTTGGAATTCACTATTTCAAAACCAGAAACATTGCCCCCCAGAAGTGATTGAAACAAAACAGTAATACTTATTTATGTAATTCATTACTGTAAGTGATTTTTTTCATTTTGTTTTTTCTAATATTCAACTCATTAATGTATCTTTGCTTTATTGGTTTCCCTATTCCCACCTTAAATGTGAATCAGGAGGGGACTCTTTTGCTTCTTGTTGGCAAGTCTGGCTATTTACCTCCCAAAAAGTTAACCTAGGAGGAATTAAAATTGCTGCATAACATAACTTTGGGATTATTTCTAGATTTTATTCATATATACTCTCCTTGATATCTCATTGTAACAGATTATAGATGAACATTTAAAAAATTTTTTATTTATTGGAAAAAGACTATTTCATAAACTAGTCAGTTGTAAGATCCCCAGGTTAGCTATAAACTCAGCTACTGAATATAAAAATTACCCAGAAACTCTAAACACCTAGTTCTTCTCATTTAAAAATAAAAAATCTTTTTACAGAAAAAAAAGAAAAATCGAGCAAGCCTAAAGATCCACCTCCTTTTGAAGGAATGGAGGTAAGACCTAATTCTGATCTAATAGAGAACTGATTGATTGTAAGGTTGTTGCCTTTTCCCATCAATGATTCATGTACTAACATTAAGTAGATGTGGAAAGTTTATTGAACTTAGAAGCACCTAGAAAAGGTAGATAATGAGTGTTTTATATAGTCAAAAGTTAGTGGCATATTTTTCAGATATAATTTATTTTGATAAGTTTTGAAATGTTTTAAATATTCTTTTTTTTTTTTTTAACATTTATTTATTTTTGAGACAGAGAGAGACAGAGCATAAACGGGGGAGGGGCAGAGAGAGAGGGAGACACAGAATCGGAAGCAGGCTCCAAGCTCTGAGCCATCAGCCCAGAGCCTGACGCGGGGCTCGAACTCACGGACCGCGAGATCGTGACCTGAGCTGAAGTCGGACGCTCAACCGACTGAGCCACCCAGACGCCCCTAAATATTCTTATATTTAAACATATCCAGTGTGTTTTGAAATACTGTTTAACCTATTATAGTAGACACAAATTATTTTGCATTATATTTAGGATGCTTTATATTAATAGACCCAAGTTTAGTGTTTATGTACATCCTATTTTCATGTGGTTTGTAACTACTTTTGTATTGGAGTCCTAATACCCAAAGGTCTAATTTCCTCCTGGCTACTATGAGTCCTTTGAAAACTTGTCTGTCATTAAAAGGGCAATATGTTGACCACACAGTATCATTCCTTGGCAGTAGCTTTGAGGGACATCATTGTTCTTTAAGAGGACTTCCTCTTCCTTTCTTTCAGATTGATGAAGTGGCTAACATCAATGACATGGATGAATACATTGAGTTACTATATGAAGATATTCCTGATAAAGTTCGGGGTTCTGCTTTGATCTTGCAACTTGCTCGAAATCCTGATAACTTGGAAGAACTACTGTTGAATGGTGATTTATATCTATAAATATTAAAAATAGAAAAATTGTTGTATAATATGTTTCTGAAACTTATTATAATAGAGGACAAAGCTAAAATTTTACCGAACTTAGGAATGCATTTATTTCCTAGACCTTTATTACCATCTTTCTTTCTGAAAATTATTTAATTTTTGAGAGCATAACATTAAATATTATCTGAAAAATTCATTTAATTTAAACAACAAATATAAAGCACTAATGGTACTGTGTCTTCTATTCTGGAAGATTTTTATTCTTTCAGTTAGGATACAATATCAACTTTGTCATTTGCACACATACGTATATACTTTTACTAAATTAGGGTTCCAATATTAGTTTTTTTTCAGTAGCACAGCAAAAAATATATTAATCTCTGTACCTTCATTTAGATTAAATTTTGATCCTCTCCTTTCATTAGATGTGCTAGGTAATTAAAAAAAAAAGAGATAATGCTCTTAAAACCTTTTTTCTCAGTATTACCCCTATAGAATTATTTTATTTTATTTTATTTTATTTTATTTTATTTTATTTAAGTTTATTTGTTTTGAAAGAGCAAGTGCGAATGCAAGCAAGGGAGGGACAGACAGAGATAAAGTTTATTTATTAATTTTGAGAGAGTGAGTGCGAGGAGGGTAGGGGCAGAGAGAGAAGGAGAGAGAATCCCAAGCAGGCTCTGCATTGACAGTACAGAGCTCAATGCAGGGCTCAATCTCACGAACCATGGGATCATTACCTGAGCAGAAACCAGGAGTCAGATGCTTAACCAACTGAGCCAGCCAGGCACCCCTAGAATTATTTTAAATGTGTGGTTTTCTGACTTTACTTTTGCCAAAATTAAAATATAGAAGATGTCATTATTATCTGATTTCTATCACATGAGGAAGAGTACCTTTTTGTTTGTCGTCATACTCCTTTTATGGAGGCTGCACAGTACACACCAGTACTTGATAACTTGGAAAATATATACAAAAGAACTGTCCAGAAAGTCCTAGAACATTACCAATATTCCAAGTAGAAAATGTGTACATTTTAAGTATTTTCAAAATTATACAACTCATATATTAGTATATTCTTTATAAAGAATTAGAATATTAGTAATTTGATCATTATTATCTGAGTTTGGAGTACATTCATTCTTCTAGATCTTTTTCATACTTTTACATATATATATGTATAGGATTTTTTCCTATATTAAAATATAGAGTATTATTTTGTAAGAATTTTTATATTAATAATATCGTACTTATTTCTTGGTAATTTTTTCTCCATACAGTAATATTTTGAGATTACATGCATATAGATACATTATAATGTAATTAATTTTTTAACTATGATTGTTGTTTTTATGAAGCTTTCTATAAGTTTTAGCCATTCCTCTGTTGAGTAGTCATTAGATTGTTTCCAGATTTTTCAGTAGGGAATATTGCTTCAGTGAACATCTTTGTACATATCTTCTATATACACAGTATGGGGTTCTTTAGGGTATGTGGACAGAAACAAAGGTCATACATAAATACAGATGATAATGTTTTAAAGGGTATTGCCAAACTGCCTTCCAAAATGGTTGTGCTGCTGTATCCCGAGATCAACAGAACATGAAAGCCATCAAACTTTAAAATTTTTGCCATTGTATTATGGTAATAAACAAGCTCTCTTTGTTTTAAGTTGCATTTGCCTGATTTCTAATGAATTTGCTATCACTAGACTTTTGGAATTTCCACCCTGTGAATTTTGTATTCCTGTCTTAAGTATTTGTGTGTATGTGTATGTGACTGTACGTATATTTATATATAAATGTACATATCCTTTTTATATATAATTTAGTATGTAAACTTATATATATCATTTATGTTCTTTCTCTTTTATGTACTTGGAAATGGTTTCTGTCAGTCTATTGTCTCTTTTTTTTGATATCATATCCATTTCCATCTGTTTACTTTCATTCTATTTGTGTCTTTGACTCTAAAATGTTTGTATTGTACAAAGTATATAGTTGGATCACGCCCTTTTTTTTAATCCATTCTGCCAATCTCTGCATTTTGATAGGAGAGTTTAGTCTATTTACCATTAATGTAATTACTCATAAAGTGGGATTGTCCTCTAACTGTTTTCTGCATCTTTTATCATTTTTATTCCGTTAACCCTCTATTACTGCCTTCTTTTATGTAAAATGGATATTTTTTAGTATACCATTTTAATCCTTTTGTTGTTCTTTTACTGTGTTTTCCTGAATTATTTTCTGAGTGTTTGCCCTAGGATTACAGTTACTATCTTCTATTAAAATAATTTAGTTCAGATTAATAGTAGGGTTCCAATATTTAATTTTAGCAGCATGCAAAAACCGTGTTCTGACTTACCTCTCTATTCCCTCTCCACTTCTTTGTACTATTATAGTAATGCAAATTACATCATTACACATTACCTGCCTGTCAGCACAGTAATTATTGATGTGTGAATTTTTTAATTAAATAGAAGAAAAGACTGCAATCAGAAATAATGTTAAGCTGTCATTTTATTTATATAATTACCTTTACCAGTGCTCTTTATTTCTTTGTGTGGATTTACATTCCTCTCTACTAGTTTTTCATTTAAGCTTGAAGGATTCCCTTTAGTATTTCTTATAGGGAATGTTTACTATCAGCAAATTCTCTAAATTTTTGTTTGCCTAGGAATAGGAATGACTTAATTTCTCCTTGGTGTTTGTGTGCATAGTTTTGCTAGATGTTGAATTCTTGTTTGGCAGTCTTTTTATTTTAGCACTTTTACAATATTAACCACTGTCTTCATGTCTCCATGGTTTCTGATACGAAATTGGATGTTAATCTCATTAAGGATCCTGTGTAACTCTTGAGCTGCCTTCTTGCTACTTGTAACATTTTCTTTGCATTTGGCTTTTGCCAGTTTGACTATGATGTATTTAGGTGTTTACATCTTTTAGCGTGTCTTCTTGGAGTTTGTGAAACTCCTTGGATCTGCAGATTAATGTTTTTCATCAAACTTTGGAAGTTTGGGGCATTATTTTGTTAAACATTCAAGTATCTCCTTTTTCTCTCCTTTCCTTTTGGGAATTCCATGTTAATATGTTTGGTGGTGTCCCATAGGTCTTTGAGGCTCTACTTGCTTTTCATTATTTTTTCTTTCAGTTCCTCAGACTGAATAATCATAATTGACCTGCCTTTTAATTTGCTGATACTTTCTTTTTCTAGTTCACATCTGCTGTGAAGTCCTTCTAGTGAATTTTTCATTTCAGATATCTATTGTACTTTGTTAACTCCAGAATTTCTATTTGGTTCATACTTTGTCATTTGTATCTCCTTATTGATATCATTTGGTGAGGCAGCATTCTCATACCTTCCCATACTTGTCTTTAAATCTTTAGATATGGTTTCCTTTAATTCACTGGATATATTTACAATAGCTTATTTAGTTATATAAGTTCAACATTTGTGCTTCCTCATGGACAATTTCTATTGAATGCTGTGTTTCCTGAATATGAGACATCACGTCCTGTTTTCTTGCATGTCTTGTAGTTTTTATTGTTACGATAATATTGTACTCTCTCCAGAGCTTGTTATTTTTGCTGTTTGTATAATGAGTTTCTTAGATGAATTCTGAAAAGTCTGTGATCTTTGTGCAGCCACTGAAGCTTCTAGTTCAGGTAGTTTAGTGGTAACTAATGATTGGATAGAGATTTTTTATTTTACTTTAATTTTTTTTAATGTTTATTTTTGAGAGAGAGAGAGAAAAAAAAAACACAAGTGGGGGAGGGGTGGAGAGAGAGGGAGACACAAAATCTGAAGCAGGTTCCAGGCCCTGAGCTATCAGCACAGAGCCCGACCTGGGGCTCAAACCCATGGACCGTGGGATCATGTGAGCCAGAGTCAGACACTCAACCAGCTGAGCCACCCAGGTGCCCAGGATAGAGATTTTTTAAAATGCCTGGCCCTAAGTGTCCCAGCTTTTGCTAAGTGACTGTGTATGTGTGTATTGGAGCATGTTTTCAGTGTTTAAGCAGGTAGTGTACAAGGCTAAGTTAGCCTTTATTTATTTTTTATTTTTTAAATTTATTTAAGTAATCTATACACCCAAAGTGGGGCTCAAACTCATGACCCTGAGATCAAGAGTCACATACTCTACCAACTGAGTCGGCCAGGCATCCCCAAGGCCTTAGCCTTTAATTCCTGCTTGTACAATGCCTCAGGGTTGGCCAGAGATGAGAGATGAGGTCCTCCTTACGTCTTTTCCTGGTATCAACACATTCCTGCACATGTGCATGGCCTTCTAGATTCTCAGGAATATATTGGAGCTTTTCAAAGACCTTGTGAATCTCTCATTTCCCGGTTTTTCCTTTTTCAAGTTTTTTTTGTCAACCTCTTGTTAACCCCAGCTGGCAAGGCTGCTGCATGCAGTTGCAATGTTGCCACCAGTGGTTTTCAACAAATGCCCTGGGTATAAGGCTGTACAAAGCAATTTCTGAGTCAAGTCAGATAAATGCAAACCCTGGAAATGCAGCAAATATCCAGATATGTCAGAGAGTGACAGTTCACTGGAGTGGGGGTTTTCAGGAGTGCCAAATTGTTCTGCCCCCTCCAGTTGCTGCTCTGCTTTTGTTTTTCACAGATACTATATTTGTGATGCTGTTCATTTTCAAGGCTTCTGCAAAGTTGCACAGAGGGGATGTACTTATGGCAAGTAGAAATACCACAGAGTTTACTGGTTCTACTAAGGTTCAGCCATATTTCTTATTGTTGCAAAATGTAGTTCCAGGGTTCTAAAAAGGTTGATTCTGACCATTTTTACCAGTGTTCTCATTCACTTATGGAGGAGTGGATTTTTGGAGGTCCTTACTTTGGTTGTTTCAGAAATCCTTGCCCCTGGAATTTACTTTTCTTAAGTTTATTTATTTATTTTGAGAGAGAGATTGAAAGTGTGAGAGGAGAAGGGCAGAGAGAGAGAGAGAGAGAGACAGAAAATCCCAAGCAGACTCCATGCTGTCAGGCTAGACAGAGCCTGATGCAGGACTTAAAATTAGGAACCATGAGATCATGCCCTGAGCTGGAGTCAAGAGTCAAATGCTTAACTGACTGAGCCATCCCGGGCACCCCTCATTTTTGTTGTAAGTAGGAGGTAGAGATATAAATTTTTTGCATATTAATAGCCAGTTATTCCAATCTAGTTAATGAGTACCCCTTCTTTCCCCAAAGATTTTAAATGGCCTTTTCTGTTATATGCCTTCAATTCTTTTATTCATTATATACTTGAAAGCTTATTTTGTGCCATGTCTTGTTCTGATATATTCATTGATATGTTTTAATGCTTTCTTTTCTTTTCCATTGATCTATTTGATAATTTCCATGCCAGTACCACACTGTTTGTTATGTTTTGTTTTATATTTTGACTAGAGTTTTAGAATTGGTAAGAGAAATGTTCTGATTTATTGATTTTTTAAAAATAGGTGTTGTTGGTCTTACATGTTTTCTTATATATTATTTTGAGATCACTTTACCATATGCTCTAAAAAATTATAATTAAAGCGGGGCGCCTGGGTGGCGCAGTCGGTTAAGCGTCCGACTTCAGCCAGGTCACGATCTCGCGGTCCGTGAGTTCGAGCCCCGCGTCAGGCTCTGGGCTGATGGCTCGGAGCCTGGAGCCTGTTTCCGATTCTGTGTCTCCCTCTCTCTCTGACCCTCCCCCGTTCATGCTCTGTCTCTCTCTGTCCCAAAAATAAATAAAAAACGTTGAAAAAAAAATTATAATTAAATTTTAATTATGACTGCATTTAACTTACAGATTAATTTTGGGTTATATTTTGACCTTCATTAGACTTCATAATTTTCTTTTGGCTATTTCTTTATAACCTACGTACAATTCCTATAAGCTGTATTTTTATTGAGACATTTTTCTATTCTATACTAAAGGAGAAAATTGAAATAAAATTTGAAAAATAAATCACTAGCCCTATGCCTAAATTCATGACGTTATAGTACATCATTTTCCAAAGTACAATTAACCCCTGAACAGTGGAGGGGTGGTGGTTTAGGCATGCCAGCCCCCCCACCCCAGTCAAAAATACACATGTATTTTTTGACTCTTCAGAAACTTATCTGTGTACAGTAATAGAACAGGGCAACACCCTGTTACTTGTCCAACCCCAAGTTAACAAAGCTGAATCCTAGAGTGACACTTGTTTCTTGCTCCTGTACTCAGGAAAGTGGGAAATCTTTTTACACATGGAATCTGCGAGAAGGCGGAGCACCTTTACCTGTCTCTCTAGGTTGCGAGCTCCATCAGAACCCCTTTATGAGGTTCTAACGCAGCTTCTGCTTACAGGAGATGCTGGGAGGTGGTGAGCTGCCGTTCCCTGGAGGTATTGGTTCTCCCCTTTGGAGAGCTTTCAGCACCACGGACAGCACCATCATTGCTGTCCACTCTAAGTCTCAGGCTCCTGCTTGGTGTTCTTGTCCCTAATGTTCTGGACCTGTTACCCTGGGAGGGGGTGAGGGTGGAAGGCAGGTTATTTTGTGATCCTTGGCCAATTCTGGCCAGTGACTGGCCATGCTCCACCACTTCAGCAAGACTCTTTCCCCAGAGCTGGTTCCTTTGCACCTCCCAGTTCAAGACCTCAGTGAACCTAGCTTCCCCACAGATAGTAAATGGGGTGAGAAATGTCAGGAGCAGGCAAGAGCCCTGCTATTCCAGGCTTCTCTGCATCTTTCCTTTGCCTTCCCTTCTGAGTCACTGGGCGACTTCTACCTTATTTTTCAATCATAATATGAAATACATATTTATTGAAAAAAATCCAAATCAAATAAGTATGTTCAAGGGTCAGATGTACATTCTAAGAAATACTGTTTCCTCTGGATTATAGTGATAAAATGCCTTTAGTAATACTGAATTAAACAAAGTTACCAGATGCTTTATTAAGTAGGGCTTTGTGGAACCTTTACATGTTAATGTATATTGCCTACCCACTTACTTTGAACAAATAGTTTTGTTCAAAGCATATGGTATACCAGTGCTCTGCATTGTGAATATGAATAACATTATGAAAATATAGGATTGGAGTGCCTGGGTAGCTCAGTCGGTTAAGCATCCGACTTCAGCTCAGGTCATGATCTCATGGCTCATGAGTTCAAGCCCCGCATCTGGCTTTGTGCCCACAGCTCAGAGCCTGGAACCTGCTTTGAATTCTGTGTCTCTGTCTGTCTCTGCCCCTTCCCTGCTCATGCTCATGCTCTGTCTCTGTCTCTCTCAGAAGTAAATAAACATATAAAAAATTTAAAAAAAAAGAAAATATAGGGTGGATGTTTTTTAGTTTGAAAAATTCTTCACTAAGTAGATTAATAATACTTGTTTCATAATATGAGTGGTCAAAAAGCACAAATAAATTGAACACTTTCATTACTATAATAAATAATAATGCAGTCCATGAAGTACTGTAGATCCTGAGTACCTATTATAGAAAGTTGAATTATGATATTTATATAACAGGCAGATACTTTGTTTAATGTTTTAATATTTTAAGAATTGGTAAGCCACATAACAGTTCTAATTTGAAAGTGGTCTCATTACTTTATGTTTACTTAGCATATGGTAGTTCTCAATCAATTCATTAATTTTTACCTTTCTCAAGATAAAAATCTAGTGAAGATGTTTATTCTACCCTAAAGCTACGTTTGTGGAAGATTTTTTGTTTTATTTATGTTTGTTGGCATTAATTTAACGTATTAAAATAGATTTATTTTTGTGTGTATAAACTTTATTTGGTTATTAATTTGCTTAATGAAGCTAGTGTTAACCTGGTAAACTCATTATTTTTTAGACGTATTCTAGTTTTTTTCCTTCTTCACAAACACAGTAAATCAGATGTTAAAAAACAAACAAAATGGCACTGCAGTAGCCATATTACAAGTGGAAATGCAAATCAAGAAATAAATGGTCTTTTTATTATTTTGTCACCCATAATATACTTAATATGTTACTTTAAATCAGATTTTACTTTTCTGTTTATAGCTATAGGCTTAAAGTTATATGTTATAGGTCTTTAAGTAAAAGTTATATTTCAGTTTTAAAAACAGCTTTCTGTGTTGGAAAGAACCACCCTCCTTTTTTGACCCAGTTCTATCTGAGCTTTGTTATTTATTAATAAGTAGACATTTAAAACCAATCACCCTTTATACCACAGGCAAGGCGAATGATCATTTTTATATGTTCCTTTTTTCTTTAGAAACTGCCCTGGGTGCATTAGCAAGAGTCCTGAGAGAAGACTGGAAACAAAGTGTTGAGTTAGCTACAAACATAATTTACATCTTTTTCTGCTTTTCCAGGTAAGTATAAAAATTAGGAAATAAAAGTAGAAGTCTATCTCTGTTTCTCTGTCATTGGTTTGGATTGTAGATTACTGGTTTGCCCAGTCTTCCTGTGTATCTGCCCATTATTTGCCTCTGAACTCTTACTCTCTTTCCCATTTTCTGTCCTCTCTGTTGTTCTTTCATTCAGTCTGTCCTAACCCATGCATGTACATGTATATACTCACAAAGTAGAATAGTAAAATGGTTTAGAATGTAAGAGTATGGACTCTGGAAATGGATTTGAATCCAAGTACTGCTACTACCTCTGTGTTCTTGATTATATTACTTCTCTGTGCTTTAGTTTCCTCAGCTGTCAACTGGATAGTCATAGTAACACTGTTTGGGGATGGTTTTTAGAATAAAGCCTAACCCAGAGTAAGTGCCAGTAATGTTATTGTTATACATTATATGTACACGCATATATATAACTTATGTATCCATATATGCTATTTATACATATATACTTTAGAAAGATGTTTATTGAGATAGTGTGAAAAGTTTCTAGCCAATTTCCCAGAAAATTACTTGCATCTATTCCAAAAATGTGCCAGCATTAGCAAATAACTATTTATCGAATAAATACTTGTATGAATGAATTGTGTAGGAAACATATGTAAAAACCTGATTACTGGTAACTTTGCTGGTCTATTCTCTGGTATCAATTTTATTCAGTATTAGTATTGTTACATTATTAGCTCTGTTATATGGTAGTCCGAAAGTTTATTTTGAGAGTATCTGAATAGTTAAAATGGTCGTTAATTACAAAAAAAAAAATGTGTTTTATTTCATTTCTAACTTAAAAATAATTTAATTTCAGGGAAGGGTTTTTTTAAAAAATTATATTTACAGCATATATTTAAAGTAATCTCATAATTTCATGTCTTTCTAGTATACTGTGGGTGTTTTCGTTTATTGAAATAAATATATCAAATTTATTTTCTACATTGACAAGTGTTTACCCAAAACAAATTTCCTGATTCTACAAATTGTATTGCTTTAAATACATACTAAAATCTCTTTTTTAAAGCTTTTCTCAGTTCCATGGACTTATCACTCACTATAAAATTGGAGCTTTATGTATGAATATCATTGATCATGAGTTAAAAAGACATGAGCTTTGGCAAGAAGAACTCTCTAAAAAGAAGAAAGCTGATATCCTTTTAGAATGGCTTTTCACCCCAGTGTTGTTGCTCTAAGCTTTGGGTAGGTGGGATAGTTTTGTTTTTCTTGCCATTCACATTATTTGGAAAAATGAAAGAGTGTCGAAGGTTAAGATGAATATTAAAACTATCAGAGTGAATATAGTTTGACATATACTTTTTTATCTCTTTAAAACTTTGGTTGATAAGCTAGAAGGAGCAGATAATAGTGGTCTAGATCATTGAACTGTGAGTCTCCAAGTGGAGACTGAGATCCTTTGGTCAGCTGAAGTGTGGCTCACTGCTGTTGTTTATGTAATTCTGTCTATGTAATAAGGGGACTTTGATTGGAATGGGTATGAATTTGGTGAACATAGTTTTAAATTCTATTTTACTAATTAAGCACAAAAAAATCTTTTAATACATGCAAATTTGAGAGGCCTGCAGAATGATGGAACCTATGAAAGGAATCTTTAAAAATGACCTATTTTAACCTATCTTTCAGCACAGGAATCTTCTGCAGCCTCCCTTACAAATCGGTTATTTAGTATCTTCAACAATGTCACTGCTTATTGATTTAGGTCATTGTGTAGTTTGACATTCTATTTATTATAGTGTTGTTTTGCTTAGTGTACTAAAATCCACTTGTCAATAACTTCTATCCCTTGAATCCAGTCTTGCATACTAAAACCATATAGAATAAGGATGAAGTCTCTTAAACATCACTTTTCTTATATTTGAAGATATTTATCATATTGCCTCTACAGCTTAGTTTTTCCTAGATTGAAGGCCCTAGCTTATTCATATGGCTTATTCAGCAAGCCATGCTGGTAATTTTCCTTTGAACCCAATTTTTATTGGTCTCTTTTAAAAAGTAAAAGTATTATTCGTATTGTGAAGAATATCATGTTTCTTACCTCTCCTTCATGGAATCCCCAAGACACTCTAAAAATATACTCTCTCAGACACACAGGCTTTGACTTTTCCTAATTAGGATCTTTCCACATTTAGAAATTTTCTGTTGCTCTGTACTTCTGACATCTAGATTGGTGTTGACTTAAACTGTGTGGACAGCTCAATAATCCTGGAGACTTCAGATCATTTCTGGAGTCACAAGTCTCCTGAACATGCCCAAAATTCCTTAAATAGAAGGGGTATGGAGAGAACCACTAATGGAACTTTTAACCATCAGTAATTTGTACTTTGTGATTGTTGGGTGACAGGAACTGATATCTTAGAATATATCATATTCCTGTAAATATTGGATACCATTGATTGTAAGATGCACTATTATTTATGAACCACTAAGAATGGAAAAAAATGCTTCAATTAAATTGTGACATGTCATGGATTATAAGACATATCAAAATTTGGTTCGTTAACCCACTTGTTAATCTGTTGAAATTTAGGGACCTGTGCACGTACATAAGACATTTGCATAAAATTTCTGGGCATTCAAGTATTTGATGATACCCAAACATGTGTTCATCCAAGATCTCTAAGAACATCCTTGAACACTTGGTTGAGAAGTTCTAACACAATTATTGTACACAGACAAACATTTTAGTTTCAAACTACTGGTTAGAGAAAATAACTGGCTAACACTGCACATAAAATGTAATGGTACTGTCCTTCATAATATTTTTCAGTAGATTTTCTTTGCTTCAGTGAATATGGATGATCCTTAACTTAAGTTGCTTACTTGATGAAGACCCCGAAAACCAGACCTTGAGAAAAGATTATGAAAAAACCTTTAAAAAATACCAGGGGCTTGTGGTAAAACAGGAACAGCTCTTACGAGGTATGATTTCCTAAGCAAAGAGAAACACAACAATGTGCTGACTCGACATTAATTTTGTTCAATTTTTTTTGTCACATCAGTAAAGCTAATATCATAATAATTGAAAAATCTGTACATTTTCATATGCTACAAATTCTTTTGTTTTTAGCATGGGTAATGTTTTAAGTTTCGTTCCATTATTTTTTCACCAAAAGACCCTATTCAGCTCTTAAATGTATATACACTTATAATTCATTTATTCAGAGAGGATTTGTAATCCAGTACTTGTCCTTTTCAATAAGAATCTAGTCTCTCAAACACTAATATTAACTAATATTAGTTATAATAATACTAACATCTTATTTAGTAACTTACTTTGTTGCTTTCCTAGGAAACTGATATAAACATTTTCAAAATATTTCTCTTGATTAATAAAAAATAGTCTCTTTCTGAGGTTTATTGAGAGGTCTAACAATTCAGTAGTCTGGATTCACAGTCATTGATAAGATACAGTGTTAAGAAGGTTAGTGAGAATGATGTGGGGCTTTTAAGTATGCATTCCACCCCTGCTTTGTAGTTGACTATTGATTTTTTTCCAGCCTTATTGAAATATAATTGACATATAACACTGTGTTAAGTTTAAGGTATACAATGTGATGATTTGGTACACACATATATTGCAAAATGTTTGCCACAATAAGGTTAGCTAACGTGTCCTTCACCTCACATAATTACCATTTTGTTGTTGTGGTTATGATGAGAACATTTAAGATCTATTCTCATAGTAACATTCAAGTATACAATACAGTATTGTCAACTATAGACACCATGGTATACATTAGATTCCTGGAACTATTCATCTTTTGTTGACCAAGGTCTTCCCATTTCCCCCGCAACACGGCCTCTGTCAAGCTTCAATCTGTTCTGTTTTTATGAGTCCCGTATTTTTAGATTCTACATGTAAGTGAGAACATACAAGATTTGTCTTCTTCTGTCTGACTTCACTTAGTATAATACCCTCAGGGTCCATCTATGTTGTTGCAAATGGCAGAGTATCCTCCTTTTTTTATGGATGAATATTTCAGGGCGTGTGTGTGTGTGTGTGCCAGCCACATCTTCTTTATCCATTCATCCATCAATGGACACTTCAGTTGCTTCCCTGTCTTACCTGTTGTGAAGAATGCTTCAGTGAACATGGGAATGCATATATCTCTTGATTTTACTTCCTTTGGATATATACCCAGAATGGTATTGCTGGATTATATGGTAGTTTTATTTTTATATTTTTGAGGAACCTCCATATTTTCCATAGTGGCTGCACCACTTTATAGTCCTACGAACAGTGCACTAGGGTTCCCTTTTCTCCACATCCTTGCCAGCATTTATCTCTTGTCTTTTTAATAATAACCATTCTGACAAGGTATGAAGTGATCTGTCATTGTGATATGGATTTGCATTTCCCTCATAATTAGTGATGTTGAGCACCTTTTCATTTACCTATTGGTCATTTGTATCTCTTCTTTGGAAAAATGTCTATTCAGATCTTTTGCCCATTTTTAAATTAGGGGTTTTTTTTGTCTAGTGAGTTGTATGAGTTTCTTAAACCTTTTGGATATTAACCCCTTATCAAGTAGATGGTTTGCAGGTATTTTCTCCCATTCTGTAGGTTGTCTTTTCATTTTGTTGATTTTTTTTTTTTTTTCTGGGTGGAAGGTTTTAATTTGATGTAGTCCCACTTGATAATTGCTTTTGTTTCTTGTGATTTTGGTGTCATTTCCAAAAAGTCATTGCCAAGACAGATGTCAAGGAGCTTTTTCCCTATATTTTCTTTTAGGAGTTCTATAGTTTCAAGTCTTTAATCCTAATTTTATTTCAGTCCTCTTTCTTTTTTTTTCCTTTGTAGTCCAGTTAATTTTTGTGAGTGGTGTTAGGGGTACCGTTTCTTTCTTTCTTTCTTTTTTTTTTTTTTTTTTTGTATGTGAATATTCAGTTTTCCCAGCACAATGTTATTGAAGAAACCGTCCTTTCCCCCATTGAGTATTCTTGGCTCCTTTATCACATATTAGTTGACCCTTATATGGAGATTTGTTTTGAGCTCTCTTCATTGATCTATATGTCTGTTTTTATGCAAATACCTTACTGTTTGATGGCCATTGCTTTGTAACATATTTTAAAACCAGAAAGTATGATGCCTCCAGTTTTAAACTTTTTCAAAATTACTTTAGCTATTTTGAATCATTTGTACTTCCATACAAAGTTTTGTACTTTTTTTTCTCCATTTTTGTGAAAAATGACATTGGAATTTTGGTAGAGAGGACATGGCTCTATAGATGTCTTTGAGCAGTATGGACATTTTAATGATAGTAACTCACCTGATCCTTGAACACAGTACATCTTTACGTGTATTTGTGTCTTCGTTTTTTTTCATCAGTGTCTATTATAGTTTTCAGTGTATACATTGTTCACTTCTTTGGTTAAATTTATTCCTAAGTATTTTATTGATTTTGATGCTATTGTAAATGAGACTTTTATTTCCTTTCAGATGGTTGTTAGTGTATAGGATTTTTGTGTATTGATTTTTTTTTTTATCCTGAAACCTTATTGAATTCATTTATTAGCTCTAACAGTTTTTTGGTATAGGCTTAAAAGATTTTCTGTACAAGATTGTGTCTTCAGCAAACAGAGACAATTTCATGTCTTCCTTTTCAATTTGTATACCTTTTATTTCTTTTTCTTGCCTAAATGCTTTGGATAGTTTTTCCAGGACTATATTGAATAAAAGTGTCAAGATGAGCTTATTGTGAATCTTACAGTAAAAACTTTCAGAATATGATATTGTTAGTGGGATTTTCATATGTGGCCTTTGTTATATTAATTACTTTCTGTTCCTAAGAGTTTTATCATGAAAATATGTTGAATTCTGTCAACTGCTTTTTCTGTATCTATTGAGATGACCATGTGATTTTTATCCTTTTTTGTGTTAATGTGATTGTATTTTTTGATTTGTGTATGCTGAACTATCCGTGCATTTATCCGTGGGATTTATCCCACTTAGTCATGGTATGTGATCCTTTTAATGTGCTATGCCTTCAGTTTGCTAGTATTTTATTGAGAATTTTTACATCTCTGTTCCTCAGGGATATTTGTCTATAGTTTTTTTGGTGTTTTGTTTTCCTCGTAGTGTCCTTATCTGGCTTAGATAAGGATATTTAGATACTTAGATAAGTACCCTTATCAGGGTAACTCTTCAGTTTTTTGGAAGAGTTTGAGATGGATTGGCATTAATTCTTTAAATGTTTGGTAGTTGTCCATGTAGCCTTCTGGTCCTGGGCTTTTCTCTTTGCAAGGTTTTTGATTGCTGACTTAATCAACTCATTATTGGTCTGTTCAGATTTTCTCCTTTATGATTCAGTCTTGATAGGTTGTATGTTTCTAGAAATGTATCCTTTATTCTAGGATATCCAAATGGCTTGTAATTGTTTATGTTAATCTCTTAAGATCCTCTATATTGCTATTGTATTCGTTGTAATGTCTTCACTTTCGTTTCCATCTTTGTTTCAATCCTTTTTTTTCCTTTGTAAGTCAATTAAAAGTTTGTCATCTTTGTTTATCTTCTTAAAAACCCAACTCTTAGTTTTGCTGATCTTTTCTATTGTTTTTCTATTCTCCATTTCATTTATTTTTGCTCTGATCTTTGTGATTTCCCTCATCCAACTACTTTAGGCTTCATTTGTTCTTTTTCTAATTCCTTGAGGTGCAAGGTTAGATTAGTCATTTGAGATTTTTCTTCTTTTTTCTTAATACACATTTCTCTTGGCACTGCTTTTGCTGCATACTTTAACTTTTGTTATGGTATGTTTCATTTTGGTTAGTTTCAGGATATTATTTGATTTCCCTTTTGATTTCACTTTTGACCCATTGGTTATTCTAGAGTGTGTTGTTTAATTTCCACATATTTGTGAATCTTCCAGCTTTCCTTTGGTTATTGATTTCTAGTTTTAAAACTTGATGGTTGAAAAGATACTTGGTATAATAGCAACTTTGTAAAATTTGCTAAGACTGTTTTGTGACCTAACATTTGATCTATTCTAGGGACTGTTCCACGTGCACTTGAGAAGAATGTGTTCTCTGCTGTTGTTGAATGGGATGTTCCGTTTATGTCGCTTAGGACCATTTGTTCTAAAGTCTAGTTTATGTCTGCTTCCTTATTTATTTCTGTCTGAATGATATATCCATTGTTAAAAGTGTGGTATTGAAGTCCTATAATGTTATTATATAGATGTCTTACTCCCTTCAGATCTGTTAGTATTTGCTTAATATATTTAGGTGCATTACTATTGGGGGCATATATATTTACAATTGTTATATCCACTTCATGAATTGACCCCTTTACCATTAAAAATGACTTTCTTTGTCTCCTGTTATAGTTTTTAAGTCCGTTTTGTCTGATACAAGTATAGCTACCATTTTTTTGTTTCTATCTTTTGGTTTCCTTTTACATGGAATATCTTTTTCCATCCCTTCACTTTGAGCTTATGGTATGTGCCCTCTCACAGATCATGTTACTGATTAGCATCCTTTGATTTCTGCTTATAGAATTCCTTTAGCATTTCTTGTAAGACAGGTCTAGTGGTGATGAACTCCCTCAGCTTTAGTTTATTTGGGAAAGTATTTTGCTTTTATTTTTGAAGGACAACTTTGTTGTGTAAAGTATATTTGGTTGGCATTTTTTTTTTTCTTTCAGCACTTTGAATATATCATTCCACTTAACTCCTGGGCTGTAAGGTTTCTGCTGAGAAATCTGCTTATAGTCTTATGGGAATTCCCTTGTAGGAAATAATTTTTTTCTCTTCCTGCTTTTAAAATTCTCTCTTTGTCTTTGATTTTAAATGATTTTGTTATAATGTATCTTGTAGAACATCATTCTACACGTTCTAATGTATTCTACATATTATAATGTATCTTATAGAACATTATTCTTCATGATTGAAATTTTGGGGTGAATTATATCACGATGTACATATCTCTCCCCAGATTTGGGACATTCTCAGCTACTATTTCTTTAAGTAAATTTTCTGCCCCTTTCTTTTTCTTTTCATTCTGGGACTCTAGTGATATATAGATTGTTTTTCTTAATACACAAGCTTTAGGTTAGCTCCTCCTGCTGTGCATCTGCATTTCCAATGCCCTGTGCACTTGCATTACCTGTGACAGTACCATGCAGGCCCAAGAATGCACATTTACAGCATAATTAGAGATTCATCCATCTTATATCCATAGTTCATTTCTTTTTATTATTAGGATGGCCTTTCATTCATTAAGGGTTAGTGGGATATTTCCAGTTTGTTTTTTTTTTCAATTACAAATAACGTCGCTGTGGACATTGATGTGCAAGTATTCACGTGGACATTTGCTTTCTTTTCCCAAGGTAAAATACTTTGTGATGGAATGCTGGGATCATAGGTGTATGTTTATCTTTCTAAGAAATTGCGAAATGGTTTTATGCATGATTGTACTATTTTATCTTCTCATAATCAGTACCTCAGGGTTCCATTTGTTTCACATCCTCACCAACAGTTGATGTGGTCAATTTCGTTAATTTTAGCCATTTAAAAATGTATGCAGTGGTATCATATTGTGTCTTAATTTTCATTTTCATAGCAACTAATTGTATTAAACATCTCTTCGTGTGTTTATCTGTCATTTTGTATCTTCTATTATATCATGTGTTAAATCTTTTGTTTAATTTTTTTATTGGATTGCTCTCTTATTGAATTTTGAGAGTTCTTTATTTGCATTGGATACAAGCCTTTATCAGACTTATAATTTGCAGACATTCTCTCCCAGTTTTTGGCTTATCTTTTTATTCTCCTAAGAGCATTTTTTGGAGATAAGAATTTTTAATTAAAAAAATGTTTTTGATGTTTATTTGTTTTAGAGAGAGAGAGAGAGAGAGAAAGCACAAGCAGGGGAGGGGTAGAGAGAGAGAGACATACACAGAATCCAAAGTACGCTTCAGACTCTGAGCTGTCAGCACAAAGCCCAACGTGGGGCTCGAACTCACAAACCATGAGATGATGACCTGAGCTGAAGTCAGATGCTTAACTGACTGAGCCACCCAGGTGCCCCGAGAATTTTTAATTTTTATGTAGTACAATTGATTTCATATTTTCTGAATTGCAATTTTGGTACTGTATCTAAGGAATTATTTTCTAACTGCTAAGATTTTATTCTATGTTTTCTTTTACAAGTTTTATGTCTTAGGTTTTTATAGTTAAGTCTAAAATACATTTTGAGTTAAGTTTTGTATGTGGAGTGAGGAATGGATCAAAGTTCTTTATTCTTTTTGCTTATACATATACAATTATTCAAGCATTATTTGTTGAAAACACTATCCTTTTATCCTTTATCTATTGGATTGTTTTCTATTTTTGTGAAAATCTTTTATCCATGTATGTGCATTCTCATTTCTAGATTCTACTTTGTGCTGCCCATCCTTTTTATAGATCTTGATACCAACAGCACAGTATCTTCAGTATTGTGGCTTTATAGAAAATATTAAAATGAAGTAGTATTAGGCCTCCCATTGTTTTTCTTTTCCCCAAAGGTGTTTTTGCTATCTAGGTATTTTGCATTTTCATATTACTTTATAAGCAGTGTATTCATTTCTACCAAAAAAAAAAAATCTGGGATATTGATTCAGGCAGCATTGAATATATATATTAATTTGGGAAGATTAATAAGAAGAATCTTAACAATATGAGTCTTTTGACACAAGGATTTGTCTCTACATTTATTTAGATCTTCTTTAATATGTCATAGTGGTATTTTATTGTTTTCAGGTTTTTCATATCTTTTGTCAGATTTACCCCTAAGCACATTTCATATTTTTCTTGCCATTCTATATGCTCTTTTTAAAAAAAATCTCGTTTTGATTATTTGTTGCTAGTATATGTAAATATAATTGGTTTTTATATATTGGTTCTGTATTGCATAGCCTTGGTAAATTCATTTATTAATTACTTCTAGTAACTTTTTTTAAAGATTCCATTATATTTTCTATGTAGATGATCATGTTTTCTATAAATAAAAATAGTTTTATCTTTTCAAATCAGGAAACTTCTTATTTAGTTTCCTTGTCATTAATTGCATTGATTGATTTTTCAAATGCTATATCAACCTTGGACTCCTGTATTAAAATTCACTTGTATTATCCTTTTTTTATACCGCTGGATTAAATTTACTAAAATTTTGTTTAGAATTTTTGCTTCTTTTTTTTTTTTAAGTTTGTTTATTTTTATTTTGACAGAGAACAAATGAGGTACAAGTAGCAGGGGAGGGACACAGAGAAGGACAGACAGAATCCCGAGCAGGCTCTGCACTCAGTGCAGAGCCTGATGTGGGGCTCGAACTCATGAACCATGAGATGATGACCTGAGCCGAGATCAAGAGTTGGATGTTTTAACTAACTGAGCCACCCAGGTGCCCCTAGAATTTTTGCTTCTATATTCACAAGGGATATTTGTGTGTTGTTTTCTTTTGTTGTAAAAATTTCATGAAATGCTGGCTTCATAGGTTGAGTTGGGATTTATTCCATCCTATTTAACTTTCTAGGAGAGTATGTGCAGAATTGCTATCAATTCTTTAAAGGTTGGGTAAGATACTCCAGTAAAGCCATCTGAGCTCTTGAATTTTCTTCATAGGAAAATTTTAAGTTGCAAATTCAATTTCTTTAATAAGTACTGTTCACATTCTCTTTTTCTTGAATGAGCTCTGGTAGCTTGAATCTTTAAAGGAATTTCTACCTTTCAGGTTGTTTTATATTATTATTCCCTTATCATCTTACTAATACCTATAGAATCTATAGTGATATAACCTCTCTCAATGCAGAAATTGATGTTATGTCTTTTTTTTTTTTTTACTCCTGATCTTTCCAGTTGGAAGATTATCATTTTTTAATCTCAAAGAACCAACTTTTGGTTTCATTGATTTTCTGTACATGTATATTTTTTATTTCATTGATTTCTGTTCAGATTTTTATTATTTCCTTTTCTGAACTTATTTTGGGTTCAGTTTGCTATTCTTTTTGTAGTTTCTTAAGGTGGAAGTGGGATCATTTATTCAAGATCTTCTATACTAAAGGTGTGTAGGGCTATAAGTTTCTCTTAAAGCACTGTTTTAGAACTATCCCACAGATTTTAGTATGTCCTGTTTTTATTCTCATTTTTATTCAGCTCAAAATACCTTTTAATTCCCCTTTTTATTTCTTCTTTGACTCATAGGTTGTTTAGAAAGGAGTTATTTTGTTTCGAAATATTTGGGGATTTCTCAGAGACCTTTGTGTTACTAATTTTGCATGTAATCCCATTGTCATTAGAGAAAATACTTTTTTTAAGCTTTTTTGCAAATTCCAGTTATCATACAGTGTATTATTATTTCAGTTATATAACAGTGATTCAGCACCTCCATACATCACCTGATGCTCATCACAACAAGTGCATTATTTAACCTATCCCCACATCCACCTATTTAACCTGTCCCTCTATCCACCTCCCCTCTGGTAACCATCAGTTTGTTCTCTGTAGTTAAGAGTCTGTTTCTTGGTTTGTCTCTCCCTCTTTCTTTTCCCTTTGATCATTTGTTCTGTTTCTTAAATCTTACATGAGTGAAATCATAGGGTATTCATCTTTCTCTATTATGCTTAACATTATATTCTGCAGCTCTATCCATGTCATTGCCAATGGCAATATTTCATTCTTTTTTATGGCTGAGTAATATTCCATGGCATATCTATACCACATCATCCTTACCCATTCATCAGTCAGTGAACACTTGGGGTGTTTCCATAATTTGGCTATTGTAGATAATGCTGCTATAAACATCAGGGGGCATGTATCCCTTTGAATTAGTATTTTTGTATTCTTTGGATAGTGCAGTTGCTGGATCATGGGGCAGTTTTTATTTTCAACTTTTTGAGGAACCTCCATACTGTTTTCCAGAGTGGCTGCACCAGTTTGCATTTCCACCAACAGTGCAAGAGGGTTACCCTTTCTCCACATCCTTGTCAACACCTGTTGTTTCTTGTGTTTTTTTATTTTAACCATTCTGATAGGTGCAAGGCGATATCTCAGTGTAATTCTTTTAAGTGTGTTTATTTTGAGACAGAGAGTGAGCAGGGGCGGGGCAGAGAGAGGGGGGATAGAGGATCTAAAGTGGGCTCTGCGCTGACAGCAGAGAGCCTGATGCGGGACTAGAACTCGAGAGCCGAGATCATGAACTGAGCCAAAGTTGGATACTCAACCGACTGAGCCACTCAGGTGCCCCTTAGTGTAATTTTGACTTGTATTTCCCTCATAAGGTGTGATGTTGAGCATCTTTTCATGTGTCTGTTGGTTATTTGGATGTCTTCTTTGGAAAAATTTCTCATGTTTTCTGTCCATTTTTTACTTTTTTTTAAATTTTTCTAATCACTAACTGAAATTGAGTCTTTTATTATGAGTTCAGGCTACAGATCCCCATAAGATTAATAGGACTTGTAACTTCATTGCCGGTAGAAACATCAGAAGTTTTCATACCACATCATAGTTGATGTAGATACCTTGAATTACCATTTATGTTCCTTAGTATTTAGGAAATTATGGCAATTATCAGATAAGCGTCTATATCTTGTTATTAAGTATGTCAGTAATGCAGCACATTTATTTCTGTATTGCAAATTGATTCTTTTTTTTTTTTAAATACGAAATTTATTGTCAAATTGGTTTCCATACAACACCCAGTGCTCATCCCAACAGGTGCCCTCCTTAATGCCCATCACCCACTTTCCCCTCCCTCCCACCCTCCATCAACCCTCAGTTTATTCTCAGTTTTAAGAGAATAAAAACTTATTCTTATGGTTTGCCTCCTTCCCTCTCTGTAACTTTTTTTTTCCCCTTCCCCTCCCCCATGGTCTTCTGTTAAGTTTCTCAGGATCCACGTAAGAGTGAAAACATATGGTATCTGTCTTTCTCTGTATGACTTATTTCACTTAGCATCACACTCTCCAGTTCCATCCACGTTGCTACAAAGGGCCATATTTCATTCTTTCTCATTGCCACGTAGTACTCCATTGTGTATATAAACCACAATTTCTTTATCCATTCATCAGTTGATGGACATTTAGGCTCTTTCCATACTTTGGCTATTGTTGAGAGTGCTGCTATAAACATTGGGGTACAAGTGCCCCTATGCATCAGTACTCCTGTATCCCTTGGGTAAATTCCTAGCAGTGCTATTGCTGGGTCATAGGGTAGGTCTATTTTTATTTTTTTGAGGAACCTCCACACTGTTTTCCAGAGTGGCTGCACCAATTTGCATTCCCACCAACAGTACAAGAGGGTTCCCGTTTCTCCACATCCTCACCAGCATCTGTAGTTTCCTGATTTGTTCATTTTAGCCAATCTGACTGGCATGAGGTGGTATCTGAGTGTGGTTTTGATTTGTATTTCCCTGATAAGGAGCGACGTTGAGCATCTTTTCATCTGCCTGTTGGCTATCCGGATGTCTTCTTTAGAGAAGTGTCTATTCATGTTTTCTGCCCATTTCTTCACTGGATTATTTGTTTTTCGGGTGTGGAGTTTGGTGAGCTCTTTATAGATTTTGGATACTAGCCCTTTGTCCGATATGTCATTTGCAAATATCTTTTCCCATTCCGTTGGTTGCCTTTTAGTTTTGTTGGTTGTTTCCTTTGCTGTGCAGAAGCTTTTTATCTTCATAAGGTCCCAGTAGTTCATTTTTGCTTTTAATTCCCTTGCCTTTGGGGATGTGTCAAGTAAGAAATTGCTACGGCTGAGGTTAGAGAGGTTTTTCCCTGCTTTCTCCTTTAGGGTTTTGATGGTTTCCTGTCTCACATTTATGTCCTTTATCCATTTTGAGTTAATTTTTGTGAATGGTGTAAGGAAGTGGTCTGGTTTCATTCTTCTGCGTGTTGCTGTCCAGTTCTTCCAGCACCATTTGTTAAAGAGACTGTCTTTTTTCCATTGGATATTCTTGCCTGCTTTGTCAAAGATTAGTTGGCCATACTTTTGTGGGACCAATTCTGGAGTCTCTATTCTTTTTTTTTTTTTTAATTTTTTAACATTTATTTATTTTTGAGACAGAGAGAGACAGAGCATGAACAGGGGAGGGGCAGAGAGAGAGGGAGACACAGAATCGGAAGCAGGCTCCAGGCTCTGAGCCATCAGCCCAGAGCCTGACGCGGGGCTCGAACTCACGGACCGCGAGATCATGACCTGAGCCGAAGTCGGACGCTCAACCGACTGAGCCACCCAGGCGCCCCTGGAGTCTCTATTCTATTCCATTGGTCTATGTGTCTGTTTTTATGCCAATACCATGCTGTCTTCATGAGTACAGCTTTGTAGTAGAGGCTAAAGTCTGAGATTGTGATGCCTCCCACTTGATCATGGTGAATAATTCTTTTTACATGCTGTTGAATTCAATTTGCTAGTATCTTGTTGAGAATTTTTGCGTCCATATTCATCAGGAATATTAGCCTGTAGTTCTCTTTTTTTGCTGGGTCTCTGTTTTGGGAACCAAAGTAATGCTGGCTTCATAGAATGAGTCTGGAAGTTTTCCTTCCCTTTTTTATTTTTTGGAATAGCTTGAGAAGGATAGTTATTATCTTTGCTTTAAATGTCTGGTAGAATTTCCCAGGGAAGCCATCTGGTCCTGGACTCTTATTTGTTGATTCAATTTCTTCACTGGTTATGGGTCTGTTCAAATTTTCTATTTCTTCCTGTTTGAGTTTTGGAAGTGTGTGGGTGCTTAGGAATTTGTCCATTTCTTCTAGGTTGTCTATTTTGTTGGCATATAATTTTTCATAGTATTCCCTGATAATTGCTTGTATTTCTGAAGGATTGGTTGTAATAATTCCATTTTCATTCATGATTTTATCTATTTGGGTCCTTTCCCTTTTATTTTTGAGAAGCCTGGCTAGAGGTTTTTCAATTTTGTTTATTTTTCCAAAAAACCAACTCTTGGTTTCATTGATCTGTTCTACATTTTTTTTAGATTCTATATTGTTTATTTCTGCTCTGATCTTTATTATTTCTCTTCTTCTGCTGGGTTTGGGGTATCTTTGCTGTTCTTCTATTTCCTTTAGGTGTGCTGTTAGATTTTGTATTTGGGATTTTTCTTGTTTCTTGAGATAGGCCTGGATTGCAGTGTATTTTCCTCTCAGGACTGCCTTCTCTGCATCCCAAAGCATTTGGATTGTTGTATTTTCATTTTTGTTTGTTTCCATATATTTTTTAATTTCTTCTCTAATTGCCTGGTTGACCCATTCATTCTTTAGTAGGGTGTTCTTTAACCTCCATGCTTTTGGAGGTTTTCCAGACTTTTTCCTGTGGTTGATTTCAAGTTTCATAGCATTGGGGTCTGAAAGTGTGCATGGTATGATCTCAATTCTTTTATACTTATGAAAGGCTGTTTTGTGACCCAGTATGTGATCTATCTTGGAGAATGTTCCATGTGCACTCTAGAAGAAAGTCTATTCTGTTGCTTTGGGATGCAGAGTTCTAAATATATCTGTCAAGTGCATTTGATCCAATATATCATTTAGGGCCCTTGTTTCTTTATTTATTTCTCTGTCTAGATGTTCTGTCCATTGTTGTAAGTGGAGTATTAAAGTCCCCTGCAGTTACCACATTCTTATCAATAAGGTTGCTTATGTTTGTGATTAATTGTTTTATATATTTGGGGGCTCCCGCAAAGACATTTGGGCATATAGACATTTATAATTGTTAGCTCTTCCTGATGGATAGACCCTGTAATTATTATATAATGCCCTTCTTCATCTCTTTTTACAGCCTCTAATTTAAAGTCTAGTTTGTCTGATATAAGTATGGCTGCTCCAGCTTTCTTTTGACTTCCAGTAGCATGATAGATAGTTCTCCATTCCCTCACTTTCAACCTGAAGATGTCCTTAGGTCTAAAATGAGTTTCTTGTAGACAGCAAATAGATGGGTCTTGGGTTTTTTTTTTTTATCCATTCTGATACCCTATGTCTTTTGGTTGGAGCATTTAGTCCATTTACATTCAGTGTTATTATTGCAAGATAGGGGTTTAGAGTCATTGTGATGTCTAGGTTTCATGCTTGTAGTGGTGTCTCTGGTGCTTTGTGGGCCTTGCAACATTTCACTCACAGAATCCCCCCTTAGGAGCTCTTGTAGGGCTGGTTTAATGGTGATGTATTCCTTCAGTTTTTGTTTGTTTGGGAAAACCTTTATCTCTCCTTCTATTCTGAATGACAGACTTGCTGGATAAAGGATTCTTGGCTGCATATATTTTTCTGTTCATCACATTGAAGATTTCCTGCCATTCCTTTCTGGCCTGCCAAGTTTCAGGGATAGGTCTGCTACTACCTGTATGTGTCTACCTTTGTATGTTAGGGCCTGTTTATCCCTAGCTGCTTTCAGAATTCTCTCTGTATCCTTGTATTTTGCCAGTTTCACTATGATATGTCGTGCAGAAGATCGATTCAAGTTATGTCTGAAGGGAGTTCTCTGTGTCTCTTGGATTTCAATGCCTGTTTCCTTCCCCAGATCAGGGAGGTTCTCAGCTATGATTTGTTCAAGTACACCCTCAGCCCCTTTCTCTCTCTTCTTCTTCTTCTGGAAATCCTATGATCTGGATATTGTTCTGTTTGATTGCATCACTTAGTTCTCTAATTCTCCCCTCATACTCCTGGATTTTTTTATCTCTCTTTTTCTCAGCTTCCTCTTTTTCCATAATTTTATCTTCTAAGTCACCTATTCTCTCCTCTGCCTCTTCAATCCATGCTATGGCCACCTCCATTTTTTTTTTTTGCACCTCATTTATAGCATTTTTAAATTAATCATGAGTATTTTTTAGTCCCTTGATCTCTGTAGCAGTAGATTCTCTCCTGACCTCTATGCTTTTTTCAAGCCCAGGGATTAATTTTATGACTATTATTCTAAATTCTTGTTCCATTATATTGCTTAAATTGGTTTTGATCAATTCATTAGGTGTCACTACTTCCTGGAGCTTCTTTTGAGGAGAATTCTTCCGTTTTATCATTTTGGCTACTTTTCTGTCCCTTATGCATTTTAAAAAGCTTGTATGCTGTACACCTGCGAGCACTGCTGTATTAAAGGAGGGTCATACACTGTCCAGGGCCTGGCCCTTCAGGAAATGTTTTTTCGGGAATTGTTACTTGGTCTCTGTTGTTGTGACTTTGGTTATTTTATTATCCTACTCATAGTAATATTTTGTACCCTCCACCAGGTGTGCTTTGATTTGTTCCTTGGAGTAGTCCTGTAAAGGAAAACATATAGACAAACAGGAGATAGAAACATGCAAACACACAAACAAATAACACAAATAAACAAAAACAAAACGCTAAAGACTAAAAACAAAGCACTAACTACAAGTAGAGAAGAGGGTGGAGGCGGTGCTGATGGAAGAGCATATACAAGGAGAGAAATGACAGGGGCAGGGTGGGGAATTCATGTTGATTAGGCAGAGAGACTAAAAGGCTTAACCCAGAGAGAGAGAGAAAGGAAAATAAAGGAGGCAGGGAAAAGGGGATGAGATAAAATTACCCAGACAGAGAAACTTTATGGCTTGATTAGACAGACCAATAACCAGAGTAACCAGCCTAGGGAAAGGAAGAGATAAGGAGGAGAAATGGAGAAATGGCGGCGGGGGGGTGGGGGGGGGGCGGCGGGTAGAATATATCTATATATCCAGAATTGACGTAGAGTTAATCCAGGCAATGCTGCATCACTTGTTGGGAGGAGCTGTCCACAGTGTCTGTGCTGCTCAGGTGGTTACACAGTTATCCACTGCAAGGGGGCGTGGTTTGGCGTATTCTGAACCCACCTCCACTATGGGCCCCAGGAGTGATCCCTGAGGCCCCACTGTGGTGGTGGTGGTGGTGGTTTGGTGTGGAGGTGTGGGGGTGTGTGGGGGGGGAGGGGGTATGTTGATCTCCCAGTCTCTTCTCCACAGAGCCAGACCCAGTAGATTCCATTTGAGTCGTTCTCACCGTGCCCTGGGGTGCAGACGGGGCAGTCCTCACTCCACCAACTCCCCTGACCCTGTGCTTGGCTAGGATTCAAAGTTGCCCCAGCTGGCTTGTTCTGTGCCACTGCGCTTCAGGGAAGACCGACTTCTATTGCGGACTGAGAGCTGTCGCCCTCACCACGAGCCCCCTGGTGGCGGATGCCAGCAGCCTTTGTCTTTTACCAAAGCACTCCAGGGAAACGGCCGCCTTATCCTCCTGCAGACTGAGCCCTTAGCTCAGCCACTGTTCCGGGGTGGCAGAAGCAGGCAGGTTCTGTGCTGTCACGCAGCCTTCCAGGGAGGGAACCACTTTCTCCAGCTGCAGACTGAGCCTCTGATCTACCACTGCACCCAGGGCTGGCTCCCCTCCTCCCCAGGTGTGTGAACAGGGAGCCAGGCCTCAGTCTGAAGAAAGCCCAGCAGTTAGAGATGGGATCCCTCTCAGCCTCAGTCCAAGGTCTTTCTCCTGTCCAGTTACAGTCCTGCACTTCCCTAGCCGCTCTTTCTCTTCCCTTTGTTTCTCTGCAGAAGGGGGTCCCTCCCCTCCGTGCCCACGTGGCCTTTTTTTTTTTATCTCCTCCAGTTCGCAGTTACCCACCTATCTTTTTTCCAGCTTTCCCATTTTCTTCCTAATAGTTTCAGTCTCTTTTCCTCCCAGGCTCTGGTGTTTAAAGAGAGACGTGGGACTTCTGGATCCTCCTACTTCTCCACTATGTTGGCCCAGATCCTCCAGTCTTTATTTTATTTTATTTTATTTTTAAAAATTTTTTTTCAACGTTTTTTATTTATTTTTGGGACAGAGAGAGACAGAGCATGAACGGGGGAGGGGCAGAGAGAGAGGGAGACACAGAATCGGAAACAGGCTCCAGGCTCTGAGCCATCAGCCCAGAGCCTGACGCGGGGCTCGAACTCACGGACCGCGAGATCGTGACCTGGCTGAAGTCGGACGCTTAACCGACTGCGCCACCCAGGCGCCCCTCCAGTCTTTATTTTAAAGTCGTTTGTCCAATATAAGTATTGCTACTCTGGCCTTCTTTTGACATCCATTTGCATGATAAATTTTTCTCCATCCCCTCAACTTTCAATCTGGAGGTGTTGTTAGGTCTAAAATGAGTCTTTTATTGGCAGTATATAGATATATCCATTCTTATACTCTGTATCTTTTGATTGAAGCATTTCGTCCATTTGTGTTCAAAGTAATAATTGATATGTATTTATTGCCATTTTATTATTTGTTTTGTCATTGTTTCTGGAGATTTTTTGTGATCCTTTCTTGTATTTCTCACTTTTGGTTTCTCCTTTACCCTCAAAGAATCCCTTTTTTTTTTTTTTTTTTAATTTTTTTTTTTTTTCAACGTTTTTTATTTATTTTTGGGACAGAGAGAGACAGAGCATGAACGGGGGAGGGGCAGAGAGAGAGGGAGACACAGAATCGGAAACAGGCTCCAGGCTCCGAGCCATCAGCCCAGAGCCTGACGCGGGGCTCGAACTCACAGACCGCGAGATCGTGACCTGGCTGAAGTCGGACGCTTAACCGACTGCGCCACCCAGGCGCCCCTCAAAGAATCCCTTTTAATGTTTGTTGCAGGGCTTGTTTAGTGATCCTGATCTCTTTTAGTTCTTGTTTGGCTGGGAAACTCTTTATCTCTCCTTATATTCTGAATGATAGCCTTGCTGGATAGAGTATTCTTGGATGCATATTTTTCCTATTTGCACTTTGAATATATCATGCCACTCCCTTCTAGCTTTTGTTTTGTTGAGAAATCATGCCACTCCCTTCTAGCTCTAAGTTTTGTTGAGAAATCTCTAGCTACCCTGATGGCTCTTCTCTTGTAAAGTAAGGACTTCTTTTGCCTTACTGCTTTTAAGATTTTTTTCTTTTATCACTGTATTTTATATATTTAATTTTAATATGTCTTGGTGTTGGGTCTGCTTTTGTTGATTTTGATAGTTCTCTGTGCCTCCTGAATCTAGATGACTGTTTCCTTCCCCCAGATTAAGGAAGGTTTCAGCTATTACTTCTTCAAATAAATTTTCTGCCCCCTTTTCTCTCTCTTCTTCTGGGATGCTTTAATACAAATGTTAGTATGTTTGATGGGGTCACTGAGTTCCCTAGTCTGTTCTTGTGTTGCGTAATTCTTTCTCTCTTTTCTTCTGCTTAATTATTTTCCATTATTTTGTCTTAGGTCATTAATTCATTCCTCTGCTTCTTCCAGCCTGCTCTTCAGTGCATCAAGCCTGTTTCCAATCTTGTTTATTGCATTCTTTGTCTCTGATTAATTCTTTTTAACTCTTTTATGTCTGTTGTAAGGGTTTCACTGATATTTTCCATTCTTTTCTCAAGCCCAGTGAATATCCTTATAATCATTGCTTTAAATTCTCCATCAGGCATGTTACTTATATCTGTTTTGCTGTGACCTTGTCTTGTTCTTTCATTTGGGATAAGTCCTCCATTTTGGCATTTTGTCTAAGCCTCTGCCTTCTTCTGTATATTAGAAAAGCCAGTTCCTCTGTTCCTCTGTTCCTGAAAATAATGGCCTTATAATGAAGAGGGCATGTAGTGCCCAGGGCCTGGCACTTCAGGGAGTGTCTTTGGTATGTGATGCATGTGCTCTGCTATTGTGTTTTGGCTGTTCTGTTTTTCAGACCACTTGTCTGTAGAGGCTTTCCTTGCCTGCAGTGGGTAGTGTTTGGTACCTCACCTGAATGTGGCAAGTTTTAACTAGATGTGCTGCGATCTGCTTGTGAAATGAGACCTGACACCAACTCCACCAGAACTGAGGCCCCTGCAGAACTCTCTGGTCAGGAGTGTGTGAGCAGGGGGTTGTGTGGGTCTTCTGCAGGAGGGGCCCCGATGCTGCACTGGGCTGTGCTGGAACTGAAAGGCAAGGTTGACTGAGGTGGGCAGTCCCACTGGACCACAGTGGGGTGGGGCCTGGTTTGTGCAAGTTAGGCACTCAGTGTCAGTGTTTCTCTGTTTCTTGCAAATGGCTCTGTGTTTATGCTGAGGGGTGGTGGGAGGGAAATGCTGCCATCCAACTCCTTTGTTCCCATAGAGGAGTCTCCTTGAATGCTGCTTCTCAAGGATGTGCTCAGAGAAGAGGAAATAATCTCCCATCTGTGTGCCCCAGGCATCATACTCTGCTCCTGGGTTATTTGCCTGCCTTCTCTTCAGGAGTAGGGCAGTGCCCTAAGGGCTCTATCCTAGCCAAGCCCACTGACCTTTAAAACTCCAGGCTTTAAGTCTTGTTTGCAAGAACTCACAAAATTCAGCCCCTTTTTGTTTTCCAAGTCAGTGGCTTTGGGGAAATATTTGCCTTGTGTGGGTGTGTACTCTCTCTCTATCCCTCTCCCTCCCTCCCTACCTCTCTTCCTCTCCCTTTCCCCTGTTCCTGTGCCTCTCCCTTCTCTGTGACCATGGCTTCCTCCCCTCCATAGCACCCATGGTCCATTTCTCCCCTAAACTACATCTCTGCACTTTCTACCTTTTTAGATGTGGCCTCTCCTCTCCTTTTAGTTGTGGAGTTCATTCTGTCAGTCTTCAGGTTGATTTCTGGGGTATTTAGGGTGATTTGATAGTTATCTAGTTGTGTTCATGGGATGAGACAAGCCTAGGATCCTCTTACACCACTGCCATCTTCCGCACTCTTCTGAGAAAATACTTTTTATGAATTGAATTTTTAATTTATTGAGACTTGTTTGATGGTCTAGAGTATGGCCTCAGCAGATGTTGCATATGCAATTGAATGTGCATTCTGATCTTGTACTGTGGAGTGTTTTGTAAATGTCCCTGAGAAGTCAGTTGCTAATGTGTTCAAATCTCTACATCTTGTTGATTTTCTTTGTATTTGTTCTATTAATTATTCCAAGAGTAATATTATAATATCTGACTATATTTATGGATTTAACTATTTTTCCTGCAGTTCTGTTAGGTTTCGCTCCATGAATTTTAAACTTTTTTTTCTGAAATATTTTTACTTGTTTAGAATTTAAGGGTGACTTTTCTTTTTGTTTAGTAAAGATGTCATTCTACCATTGACTTGTTTGCATTGTTTTTACTGGTAACTCTTCTGTCATCTTTTTTTCTTTTTTGGTCTGCATATAGAGTTTCTTTTTCTCTAGCTGCTTTCAGATTGTCTCTTTATCATTTGTTTTGACCAGTTTGATTATGATGTGCCTTGGTGTAGTTTTCTTCATGTTTCTTGTTCTTAGGTTCATTGCCCATACTGGAACTGTGGGTGTATAATTTTATCATATTTGGAAAATTATTGGCTAATTATTGGATAATTATTTCCAAAATTATCATATTGGAAAATTATTTCTTCTGGGACTTCAATTACAGGTACATTAGGCCACTTTATTATTTTTTTGTTTATTTTTTTATTTATTTACTTACAGCATGCCTGAGCAGGGTAGGTGCACAGAGAGGGAGAGAGGGAATCCCAAACAGGCTCCACGCTGTCAACGCAGAGCCCAGTGTGGCACTTGATGTCATGAACCATGAGATCATGACCTGAGCCGAAATCAAGAGTCAGATTCTTAACTGGCTGAGCTACCCAGACCCCCTGTTAGGCCACTTTATACTTTCTACATAATTCACTGATAATCTTTACATTTTTGCTATGGTTTTTTTCCTTTTTTAAATTTGGAAAGTTTCTGTGGCTATGTCTTCAATTTTATTAATCTTTTCTAATCTCTAAATTACTATCCCACTTAGTATATGATCTCAGTCATTAGAGTGTCCATTGCTAGAAGTTGATTTGAATCTTTTTTATAGCCTCCATGTCTCTACCTAAGTTTCAGAACATCTTGAAAATGGTTGTCTGTTAATGTTTCTATCTGAATATTCTAACCTTGGTGTCAATTCCAGGACAGTTTCAGTTAGCTGAGTTTTCTTCTCCTTACAGGTTTTATTTTCCTGCTTTTGTAAATGGCTTTTAATTTTTGATTGAATTCCTGAGAGTATGAAATTTACATTGTTTGGTGTTGGATATTTTTTTATTCCTATAAATATTTTTGAACTTTCTGCTGGGACATAGTTAAATTACTTGGAAGCAGTTTGATTCTTTTGGATGTTTCTATTATGATTTGGTAGCATGGACATAGCAGCATTTAGTCTAAAGATTATGATTTCCTACTTTCAGGGCAAAACCCTTCTGAGTACTTTACCTAATGCCACATGAATTATGAAGTTTCTACTATGGCTGGGAGAAACAAGCATTATTTCCAGCCTTGCCTGTTCACCATGTACTTTGTCTTCCAATTCTGTTACTTTGTTTGGCTTCCAGCCTCAGATTCCTAACTCACTTGGCTAGTTAGAACACAAGGTAGTTCTCCACAGAACTCCAGAATTCTCTGTGTGTACAGCTTTCTCCTCTCTGGTACTCTTTTCTGTGAACTCTAGCCACTTTGGCTTCCCTGGTCTCTTGGTTCCATCTCTTCAACCCTGGGTGTCTTTTGGGTTTGGCTAGGATTTTCCCTCTCTGTGTCATGTCTTAGAGACTCTCAAGGCAGTATTCTGGGGCAATCATAGAGCCATCTCATTTATTTCTTATCTGTTGGGTCACTGTCCTTCATTACCTGATGTTCATTGCTGTGAAAACCTTTATTTTGTATATTTTAATCTGGTGGTGGTTGTGGTTGTTACTGTTTCAGGTAAGGGTTTAAATCTGGTGCCTGTTATTCTGTCATACTAATTTCCTAGAGCTGCCAAAACAAAGTATCACAAACTGGCTCCTTTAATAAAACAACAGAAATTTATGCTGTCATAGTTTCTGCAGGTTAGAAAGCCAAAATCAAGGTGTTAGCAGGACCGTGTTCTCCCTGAAGGCTCCATAGAAGAATCCTTCTTTGGCTCTTCCTAGCTTTTGGTAGCTTCCCATAATCCTTGGTGTTTCTTGGCTTATGGCTGCATCGCTCCATTCTGTGCCCCCATCTTCACATGGCTGCCCTCCCATTGTAGCCGTGTCCTCTACCATTCTTACAAGGGCGTAAGTCGTTGGATTCAAGGTCCACCCTGACCCAATATGACCTCATCTTAACTAATTACTTCTGCAAAGACCCATTTCCAAATAGGGTCAAATTCTGATGTTCTATGGGATATGAATTTTGGAAGAACACTATTTAACCCATTATATCTCTTTTGGTTGCAAGCAGAATTCTACTATTTGCTTTTTCAACACAATTTCATTAAAAAAAATTTTTTTAGAGAAATCGATTCATTGAGTGCTAAAACACTGTTTAAATCAGAGAGTATACAATACAAATTTTTTAAGTTCCAGTTTTTTAAGTGTATTTCTTGGTTTGTTGTCATGAATATTAGGAGAACAGAACTAAAATACATCAAAGATAGTCACACACATCCCACAGTATTTACAGGGAATACCTTCTGTCTTTCCATGGAAAGACATCATGGAAAACAGGGTCAGAATGATCCTGTAGAAACTCCCTAATGAAAACAACCCAGTCAGCTTATCTTAAAGTTGAGCATGGCTGCCACAGAACCCCATCCAGGGCTCCCGTGCTTCCTTTGCTGCTCCAAAGATACTGTGCCAATTGGGCAATGCTTGTGTGCAGCCAACATATGGGACGCAAAAAGTCCAAGGTCACTAGAACAGGACTAGGTCCTGGGGACACTCCCCTCCCTCCCAGATCCATCTGAAAGATACTTTAGATTTCAACACAGCTTTAAAACTTTTTAATAGTACCTTGCATGGAGAGTCAGCATGATGCCGTAGTGTAAATACGTGAGCTTTGGATTCAGATAGGCTTGAATTTTAATTTAGCTCTATCACTTTCTTACTGTGTGGCTAAGGTAAGTTATTTAACTTCTCTGAACCTGGGACTGCCTGTCTGTAAAATTTATAATACTTCTTTTCCCACAAAATTTTCTTAGAGATAAAATGGTTTGCTGTTTATATATCAACTAGTACAGTGCCTGCTATACAGTAGCCTTAATTAGTATGAATTCCCTTTACATCTCCAGTATTTGTTAAATAAATTACATATTTACAACTATTGCATATATTTCTTATTTTCGTAAAGATATAGAGATGGTTTATAAGAACACATGAAATGCTGTAAAGTAATGAGTAAACCAAGGCCATAGTACTATGTTGATCATAATAGCCTAAAAATTCTGACAAACCTTTCAAGTCTTAACTCTGAAGCTTCCTGTCAGTCAAGGCAAAATGGAAAATATTGTGTGTTACAAATTCTCACTGTCAAAAGGGATGAATCATAGGAGTTTCTTAGGAGAACCTAAACATTTTTATTACAGTATCTAAAAGAAATTTTACTTAGAATTAGTAAACAGTGCCTTAACTTTGTCTAGTGTCACAACTGTGTTACTGAATTTAATATGACCATTATCTATAGTAATGATCAGAAAATCAGTTTGAGTATGAAAAATAGATTTTAGTATCCTCACACTTAGCTCTAGCTATATTAGATGTTTTGGATTATAGTTCTTTCTGTTATTATTAATGAGCATACACTTTTATATTAGTTTCAGGTGTGCAATATAGTGACACTATCCACACAGTATTTCCATACATCACCCTGTGCTCATCACAGGTGCACTCCTTAATCCCCATCACCTATTTTACCTGTCTCCCCCTCCCCTCTGGTAACCATCAGTTCGTTCTTGGATTATAGTTCTTTTTAACGTAGCAGCTCCTAGTTGTCGAAGTTTTACCTTGTTTTCTACATGTATAAAATTATTTTTCCATCTACCTGTCTTATTATTTATTAACATATACCTTTAATGCCATTTGCTTACAATTAAGCTCTAAGCTCCAAGAAGGTAGGAATCATTATCTTGTTTTGGTTAGTGCCCTTCTCAGGATCATAAGAAAATGATTTTGTGTGTGTGTGTATGTATATAGTTTTAATTTTTATAACATATGTATTTCTCAGTAATGACAAATGTTTTCTAATGAGCCAACTAATAATAAATTAACAATTTGTAAATATAATCTTCTTAGAACTACATCTGTTACTATGCTGAGTAGAAATGATTTATTAAATTGTTGATTCAGTATGCCAGTCATTTTACACTCACCTGTTTTACTCTTTTAGTTGCTCTTTATCTGCTTCTGAATCTTGCTGAGGATACACGTACAGAACTGAAGATGAGGAACAAGAACATAGTTCACATGCTGGTGAAGGCTCTTGACCGGGACAATTTTGAGCTACTTATTCTAGTTGTGTCATTCTTGAAGAAACTCAGCATTTTTATGGAGAATAAAAATGATATGGTAACTTACATTTAAATAGTCCATGTTCACCATTTTCAAGTTAGAAATATTTTGATAAGAAATAAACACATTATTCCCCCTACTGAGATTATTCTGAATGAAAATTTTACAATGGCAGGAACTCTCTTAAATGGCTTCAATTAGGAAGTATATTCCTTATTAGTTCATACTACACTAAATTGAAACTATCTGAATAAAAAATGGTTCCTAACATATTGTATAGGATGAGTCTTTCCATATTAAACATAATACGTAGAAAGTAATTTAAACTTAACATTGTCCTTTAGAAGCATCTGGTTTGTTATTTGCCTTTAAATTATTTTTTTCTCCCGCATTTCTGAGAATGGTGTGCGGAATTGCAATCTAGCCCAGTCTTTCCTTTTTCACCTACCATCCCAGGTGGTGGCCACAACTTGTTGATTCTACTTAAGTGTCTCTTGAAGCTGTACCTCCTTTTTATTCTCAGTGCTGTCGTATTAGTTCATGCCATCTTTATTTACACCCTCTTCCTTTCTTGTTGAATATTAGAGTAGGCTTCTACTTGCCATCTTATATTGTGTTGATGGGTGATCTTTCAGAAAGTCAAGTTGATTATATAGTATTTCCCCTTCTGAAAAGTATACACAATTCAGAAATGATGTAAAGGTAGAGTAGAAATTATCTGCTTTTTCCCCACATCATTAAAAAAGCTTTGTAAGCACAGTGTTACACTGTATAGATACTACATTAACCAGAACTTGTTTTCAGATATTTAAGTTGTTCATAATTATAGCTATTTTAAAAAACACTTGAGTGGACACATTTGTACATGCATCATTGTCTATATTTCTGATGAATTTCTTAGGATAGATTCCTAGATGTGGAGTCATTAGATCATTGGCCTTAACTGTACTGAGGACCATTTTAGAAGTATATGCCAATACAAGTCATTATATGACTGTGTATTATTAGTATAAGTAGATTCTCTCTCAGATAGTCTAAATATATAGTATTTCTGCCTGTTTTTTCCTTCTTTTGAAGTTAAAAAGTACTTCTTTAGGAAGTACCTTATGCTTATTGAATGGCACAGCATGCTCTTTGAAAACCTGAGACTGATACATCAGATTTAATAAATGCCTTGAATTCTGATACTTGAAATACATGAAATTTTATTTTAACCACAGATATTTAGTATCTGTCATTTTCATCATTAGTATATAACTATTGATGATCACTGTATGCCTGATATTAAGATCGAATTTACTTAGATTAATAAAAAATATGTTTTTTGTTTTCATTGATATTATTTTAAAGAAGAATATGATGAGATGGTGATATATATACTCTTGAGTAGAGTGTAGGTAAATAATTGCTTTCTCTTGCTACAAGTTGAAATAATTCTTCCATTTTTGTGTTTAGATTAAGTTCACCTTTAGTACGTTTGCAAAATTCAAATTAATTTGCCATCAGCACGTATCTACTACATTTTGGTTAGATTTGTATTTAGGAAATAAACTTCTTATGTGTTCATTCTATCAAAAGTGATCTCAAAATTATTATTAAAAATAATTTTCTGGTAAGGTCATAGATTTGGAAGATACCATATAAATTGTCTCATCAAATCTCACTTTTTATTGAGGAGGAAAAACTGAGGTTCAGAAAAGGTCATTTATCCAAGGTCATAAAAATGATGCAATTAGCCAGATTTTTACCATAGATGGCATGCATTTCATCTTTCACTGTGGAAGAAGTACATTTGATTTAAAGGCATTGGTAGAATCAGGATTTTCAGAGCTCGACTAGACCTTACATCTATGTCTAGATCTAGCTAATTTTGCAGATAAATTAGCAGAAAATCAGAGAGGTTAAGGAATTTGCTCAAAGAAACATCTGTGGGTATTTGGCTTCCTACTCTTTCTCTCTGCTCCCAGGGCAAAACAAAACAAAAAATCTTTATGTTTTTTAAAAAGATATTTTTGGCAAAGATTAAGTATCAGCAACTTTTAAATGTTGGCCTCTAGGAACACTGAAAAAGAATTGGCTGAAATAAATTTGCTGATAGATTGTTAATAAACTGTCACTTTATATAAAACATTTAGTAAAAGTACTAATTAATTATAAATTCCATTTTATAGACATAGATTTGAAAGGACATTGCATGTTGAGATAATTATTAAATTTAGCTTGTGGGATTGGGCTTTTATCAATCAAAAACACATGATTAGAAGGCTGTGTCTAGTGTTTAACCATCTGATTGGACCACATGGTACATACTTCACATTCCATTTTTTGCAATGGAAATGCAAATTAATTTTTTAAAACTCTCATTACTTTATTAGGTTTGCTATAACAACCATTGTGTAATGTTCTTATTTCAAAAGAAATATATTAACTTGATTTAATTAGTAACAGATGAAGCCTGTGGCAATTTTATTTAAAAGGGGTGGAGAGGAGGAATTGTTGCTCTATTTTTGAGGATGTATTATTTGTCTAAATAAAGTGTTCATTTTACTGTTGATGTGAACTAATACTGACCTTTTTAGGGTTAATATATTTTAAAGGAAACTTAATTTACTTAAAAAAGTCTTTCAATTAATGATTTAAATTGACTTGGCCTATTTACTAAATAAATACAACAAGAAGGGAATAAGAAATATTAGAATATGATTTTAATAGGAACAAGAGAAAGGGTATATATTCCTTAGATTTCTTATTTTCTTACTAAGTTTGAGAGGTTTTTTTAAATATTTTTAAATTTTGAATAGGTCTTTTAACAGTTATTATGTTTTGTAAGTATTTTCTCCTTTTCTATGACTTGTCTTTTCATAAAGCAGAAGGTTTTGTTATGAAGTCCAGTATATCAAAAAGTGTTTTTAATAGATTGCATTTTGGTGTTGTACCTAAGAAATATTTGCTTAACTCAAGATCCCAAAAAGTTTTCCCCATTTTCTCTGAGAAATTTTGTAAGGTTTGTGTTATTTTTGTTTTAGTTTAGGATATCCATTTTTAGTTAATTTTATATGTGGTACAAGGTATGGATCAAGATTCATGTCTGAATATAGATGTCCAGTTGTTCCAGCCCCATTTGTTGAAAAACCTGTCCCTTCTCCACATAATTGTCTTTGCAATTGCTTTTGTACTTCTGTTGAAAATCAATTGGCTATATATGTGTGGTTTTATTTTTGTACTCTCTCGTATTTAATTTATCTACCTGTCTGTGCTTTCACTGATATATCTTTGTCTTTATTACTGTAGCTTTATAGTAAGTCTTAAAATCAGATAGTATAAGCCCTCAAATGTTATTATTCTCTTTCAAATTATTCTGGCTATTTCATATTGTTTACCTTTCTATATACATTTAGAATCAACTAGTCTATTTCTTAAAAAAATAAAAATAAAAAATCCTGGAATCTTGACTGGGATTGCATTAACTCTATCGGCAGGATTCAATATATTAACCATAGTGGATTTTCCTCCATGAGTATGGTATAGCTCTCCATTTATTTAGATACTTCTTGATCTCTTCCATCATTTTATGGCTTTTAGCACATATATTTTGCACATATTTTGTTAGATTTATACCTAAGTGTTTTGGCATTGGAAATAATAGGGGTTTTTTTGTTTTGTTTTTTATTTTAGGGAGAGAGAGCATAAGCGGGAGACAGGGGCAGAGGGAGAGAGAGAATCTTAAGTAGGCTTTATGCTGAGTGTGGAGCCTGACATGGGGCTCAATCCCATGATCCCAGGATCATGACCTGAGCTGAAATCAAGAGTCAGACAACTCAATGACTGAGCCACACAGGCACCCAGCTATAGTAGTTTTTAAAAAAATAAATGGTTTCCTGTTATTGACAGATAGCATACAGAAGTTACATTTGACTTTTGTAAATTTTCCTCGTGTCCTATGACCTTGCTGAATTCAGCTTTTTAATTATAATGGCTCTTTGTAGATTCTTGGAGATTTGCTAAGTAGACAATTATGTTATCTATAAACAAATTTTTGTTTCTTTAATTCTAATCTGCATGTCCTTTGTTTTTCTTTCTTTCTTTCTTTCTTTCTTTCTTTCTTTCTTTCTTTCTTTCTTTCTTTCTTTCTTTCTTTCTCTTATTGTACTGGTTAGGTCCTCTAGTATGATGTTAAAAAGGAATGCTGTAAGTGGATACCCCTTTCTTTTTACTGATCTTAGGCAGAAAGCAATTCTTTTACTATTAAATATGATATTAAGTAGGTTTTTTTGTAGATACTGTATCAGTTTACTTAAGTTCTATTCTATTTCTGGTTTGCTGAGACTTTATCAGGAATGGATGTTGGATTTTGTTAAGTGTCTTTTCTACATCAGTTGAGATGATCACATGGCTTTTCTTCTTTAGACTGTTGATACAGTGAATTGTGTTAATTGACTTTAGATAGAGCCAGTCTTGCATTCCGAGGAGAAACACCACTTGGTCACGATATATTATCTTTTTATATATTGTTAGATTTGGTTAGGTAATATATTGTTGAGGATTTTTGTATATGTGTTTATGAGGGAATACTAGTTTATAGTTTTCTTATGATGACTTGGTCTGGTTTTGCTATTAGAATAACAGTGTTCTTATAGAATGAGTTGGGGGAGCATTCTGTTTTTAATTTTTCTGGAAGGGTTGGTGTAGAATTGGTATCATTTCAATCTAAATATTTAAAAAAACTATTAATGTTATTTATTTCTTTTTGAGTGGTAGCTTTGTAGTTTTAATCTTTCAAGGAATGTATCCATTTCATCTATGTTGTCAAATGTATGGGCAAACAAGTTTTTGTACTTTTTCCTTCTTACATTTTTAAAGTCCAAAGGTGTGAAGTGATTATTCCTCATTTCATTACTGATATTGGTAATTTGTTTCTTTTCTCTTTCTCTGTCTCTTTTTTTGTAAGTTAGTGGTTTGTCAATATTACTGATATTTTCAGACAGCCAGCTTTTGGTTTGATTTGGGGAATATATTTTCACTGAATTGAAAATTCTAGGTTGACATACTTTATAAATATCACTTCATTATTTTCTGGCTTTCATAGTTTTTGACACGAAGTGTGAGGTAATTCTTATCTTTTGTCTTCTATATGTAATGAGTCTTTTATTTTCTACCTGCCTCCAAGATTTTATCTTTGCTTTTCAACAGTTTGAACATATATCTCTCTAGGTGTGTGTGTGTATGTGTGTGTGTGTGTGTGTGTGTGTGTGTGTGTGTGTGTGTGTTGTATTCTACTTGGGATTCTCTGAGCTTGTATGTGTGGTTTGATTCTTTCCTTGTTTTTAGAAAATCCTTGGCCATTATCTCTTCAAGTATTGCTTCTGTCCCTTTCTGTGTCTCTTCTGCTGGATTTCAGTTATACCTGTTAATCCATATGATATTGTCTCATGGCTCTTTGATACTGTGTTGTTGTTTTATTCTTTTTATTTTTAAAATTAAAAAAAATATTTAGTTCAATGTGGAAGATTTCTATTAATCTACCTCCAGGCTTACTTATTCCGTCATTAGCTATATCACATCTGCTTTTGAGCCCATGAAGGTTTCCTTCATCTCTGTATTGTGTGTGTATTGTGTGTGTATTTAACATTTCCATTTAATTCTTTTAGTATCTTTTTCTTCAAAATTCTCTGTTCATTCATGTTACCCATTTTTTTCCAGTAGAGCCTTTAACATATTAATCATGTTAAATTATTACTAAATAATAATTCTCTGATATGATTTTAAATTCTCTGATAATTATACAGGTCATATCTAAGTCTGGTTCTATTCACTGCCTTCAGTGGGATATTTTCTTGCTCTTCATGTATCATAATTTTTTATTGAAACCTAGACACCATGTGTTGATTAGTACAGATTGAGATAAATATTATTTATGTCTGGAAATAGGCAGACTTTATTTTCTAAGCCTTTAGTCATTCTTGTCAGGAGTTACCTTCCACGTCTTATGGGCTCACACCCACGTAGCATTATGTTGTCTTTGGTATGGGGTATTGGTTGCCGGAGGGTTTTTCTCAGTGTTCATGTTCCACCCTCCACTTCAGACTTTCCCGGTGTGTCTGTGCCTCAAAGAGGACCTCTCACTTCATTTTAACACTCTCTCAGCAATGTACTGCTATTACTTGTTACTTGGCTTTTGCTAATATGGTGCCGGGTTCAGAGAGGGGGAAAGAGGAGATTTTTTTGTTGTTCTGATTTAGCCTTCAGGCAGTCTTAGGCTGGTCCCATGTCCATAGTTATACTTGTCAGCAGTGGGGCTTCCGCAGTCATCCCGTCAACACCTCTCCTCTGGAAACAGAGGAACGGAAAAGAACAGAAAAGAACCGTTTCTTTCCCCCAGCTGCTGTGGGTCTTTACCTGTGTTTTGGATGTGACAGGTTTTGTCATATTTACCCAAGAAGCTTAATTAAGTCTTTTGTTTTTTAGGGGAAATAGGAGGAAAAGATCTGGGCAGCATTTTATGCCTCTTCCCTAATGGCAGCCGTTCCCCTCCCTGAGGTCCCCTCGACTAAGGGGGAAGTTTTCTTCCATGTCCTGTTCTGTCCCCAGTTTTTCTTGTGACCTTCCGATCAGGTCCCAGAAAAGACCTTGCGAGTGGTTGCAAACACCCTGAGCATCTGCAGCGTCACATTTCTATAGTCAGGCTTCTTCACAATTTATTTAAAATCTTCCATGCAATCTTCTCTCCCAGTTCTGTGGCAACTCTGGTTTTTTCCAGTGAACCACCCTGTGTATATAAACCAGCGCTCATGGCCCTTCTCTCCTTCACGGTACCTACCTTCCTTATATTTCAGGCCAGTTGATTTCCTTGGAACCTCAGCTCTTTGATGTTTTGTTTTGTTTTGTTTTTTAAATGTTTATTTATTTTTGAGACAGAGAGAGACAGAGCATGAATGGGGGAGGGTCAGAGAGAGGGAGACACAGAATCTGAAACAGGCTCCAGGCTCTGAGCTGTCAGCACAGAGCCCGATGCGGGGCTGGAACTCACGGACCGCGAGATCATGACCTGAGCCGGTCGGACGCTTAACCGACTGAACCACCCAGGCACCCCAATGTTTTTTGTTTTTTTTTTAAGTTATGATTTTATATCTGGAATTTTCTTCCAGCTAGGGTGGGAACCACATCTTGTCCAGATTTTTGTATCCTAAAAGTAAGTTTGAAGTTCCGCCTTTTTTTTTTCTTTTTCAGAAGACGGGATATACTTTTTATTCACTTTTATATCTCCCACCCTGTCCAGCACAGGGCCAGACACATAGCTCTGCCTATTTTTCTTAATCACTATGCCTCTACTTGACTACTTCCATAGCATTTTAATTAATCTCCCTGTTTCTATTCTTGCCTCCTTCCAATACATTTTCCACTTTGTAATCAGAAGGATAGTTTTTAAAGAGTTCCTTGAATGCTGAATCTTCCATATCACCCCAAGGCCTTTGCACATGCTATTTTTTTTCCATCTAGGCCACTCTTTCCTCTGCCTCTTCAGTTACCTTTAGATAACTTCTGTTCATCCAGGAGATTATTTTTCCTTAGAGAAGCCTTCTTTGATAACTCTTCACATTGAGATTATATCAGATCCACTCATATTTTTTCATGGTACTGGCTTTTGTTTAAATCTTCTTAAGTAACTGTATAATAATTTCTTTATTTCACTCCTGCTAGAATATAAGCTCCATGAAGACAGGTATCATTTCTCCCTTGTTCACCAATACATAACTGGGACTTAAGAAATATTTGTTAAATGAATAAATGAAGCTTAAAAAGTTGTTATTTACTCTAATCAGTGAAGCTAGTGATAGAATTATGGTTCTGTATAAATTTGACAAATCTTTTTCACTGGCCTCTATGGAAATTGTAGGAAGGTAACAAAATATTTACCTGGCCTACTCAGAAGATTAAACTAGGAGAAAGGGAGAACCAAAATTAGAGTCTTTGGAGATGGATTTGTACTTTTTAGTGAAGAGCTCTAGATATGATTACAGTGTGGCTGTGGAGTGAAGATAGAGGTCTGAAGGAAAAATCATTGTTGGTTTGTCAAGTTAGTATTTTTTAAGAAAACCAGTGTTCACCGCTTAGCATGGAATGAGAGGGAAGAAGGTATATTGAGGGCTCAGTTAGCAATGTGACTTTTATGAGGTCAATGAAAGATTGCAATAAAGGTATGGCAAGGCAAATAAATGCTTTAGTTTTCTAATACAAGAAAAGTAGAGCAACATTACTCATAAGTCTTTCGGTAATGATCGAAGAAACATGTAATGTTTCTCTCCTTTTTAGCCATTGCTTTGTGACAGAGGTGTGAGATATTTTTATAACCAACTTGTTCTGATTGCTACCTTAAGAAAAGTGAATATTGGGGCGCCTGGGTGGCTCAGTCGGTTAAGCGTCCGACTTCGGCTCAGGTCATGATCTCGCGGTCCATGGGTTCGAGCCCCGCATCGGGCTCTGTGCTGACAGCTCAGAGCCTGGAGCTTGTTTCAGATTCTGTGTCTCCCTCTTTCTCTGACCCTCCCCTGTTCATGCTTTCTGTCTCAAAAATAAATAAATTAAAAAAAAAAAATTTAAGGGGCGCCTGGGTGGCGCAGTCGGTTAAGCGTCCGACTTCAGCCAGGTCACGATCTCGCGGTCCGTGAGTTCGAGCCCCGCGTCAGGCTCCGGGCTGATGGCTCGGAGCCTGGAGCCTGTTTCCGATTCTGTGTCTCCCTCTCTCTCTGCCCCTCCCCCGTTCATGCTCTGTCTCTCTCTGTCCCAAAAATAAAAATAAAAAAAAAACGTTGAAAAAAAAAAAAAATTTAAAAAGAAAAGTGAATATGGGGCTTATGTTACCAAAAAAGTTCTTTCTTCTATGGGTTCTCACTGTAAAGCAGGCTTCTCTCGAAACAGTTTTATGATCACCTAGATTGAGGGTGAGCAAACTTCTGTAAATGGCCAGGTAGTCAATATTTTAGTCCTCATTTGATGTATTTATTTTTGGTTCATGTGGTCTCTGTTGCAGCTTCTCCTCTCTGCTGTTGTAGCATGATAGCAGTCATAGTCTGTAAACAAATGAGTGTGAGTGCGCTCTAATAAAACTTTATTTACGGAGACTGAAATTTGAATTCTAAACATTTTCATGTGTCATGACATATTATTCATTTGATTTATGTTCAACCATTTAAAAATCTAAAAGTCAAAACCATTTTTAGCTCTTTAGCTAGTTTAGCAAACTAGCCATAGTTTGCTGACCCCAACCTGGAGTTTCCACTGTTACTCGTAGACCAGCTTCTCTCCTGAGGTTTTGTTTGTTGTTTTTTGTTTTTTTTAAGGTTTATTTGTTTTTGAGAGAGAGGGCGCAAGTGGGAGAGGGGCAGAGAGGGAGGGGGACAGAGGATCCTAAGCAGGCTCCCCGCTGACGGCAGCAAGCCGGACATCGTGGGTCTGAACTCCCGGACCGCAAGATCATGACCTGAGCAGAAGTTGGAAGCTCAAACTGCTGAGCCACCCAAGTGCCCCTTCTCTCCTGAGTTTTATAAGATTTTCAAATATCAGATGACTACCAGGTCAAATTAAGCATGACAAAAATAAATTTTTTTTTTGTCCTCTTTGTCCTATACCTGCTTTTTTCAGTTTACAGATCTTGACTGTGCAGAAAAGGGCTTGGGATTGCTCTCCTTAGATAGGCCTTCGCACGGGGGTGACCCGTGGCTGGCATCTGGGAACTTGGATTTCAGGCGTGTTTCCACTGTTCCCTAACTGATAAGGGTCGTTTACTGTGCCTAAACTGTTTGCACAAGCAATGTGGTTTTTGCTAAACACCTGCTTTCCTTCTGGGAATCTAGAATTTTAGTTTGTGCTGGCATAGGGTTCCTGTGTGACCAGCCCCCAATAAAAACCTTGGGCACTGAGTTTTAGCCTCATTTCAATATTGAAGCACATCCTGGATGACTGTGTGGGGAGAGGATTCTAGGAATTTTACACCTCTGGACTTTGCCTCCATGTGCCTTTTCCCTTTTATGATTTTGCTTTGCCTCCTTTCATAATAACAAATGACAGTCATGAAGGTGACTGCATGCTGAGTCCTGTGAGTCCTTCAGCAAATTACTGAACGTTGGGGTACTCTTGGGGACCCCCATCACATTGACCAGGACACAAACCTGAAAGTCATCTTCAGTGCTTCTACTTCACTTCTCATTCAGATGCTTTGACCATATCGCGTAAACATCTCTCACATTATTTCCTCTTCAATCTCGTTGTCCTTTCTTTGATTCAGACTCCAATCACCTCTCACTTGTCTACTGCAAGATATTCTTAAGTGCCTGCTTTCGATCTCTGCCTATTGCAGACTATCCTTATATGATGTCCCTTGCTCATTTGTTTGTGTCCTATTCTGTGTATGCATATGTGTATATATGTATGTATGTATTTTTATATTGATCTTTATGCTACTCGTCTGACCATATCACCCTCTGGACTTAAAATCATTCAAAGCATTCTTCTTAGCACTAAAAGTTTTTTGTGATTTGTTCAACATCTATTTAATAGGCTCCTGCCATTCCCCAACTTATATTTTATACTATGTCCACACCAAAGCACTTGCAGTGCCCCAAAGAAGCTATTTTATGCCTAAGTGTCTAGCCACTAGCTTTTCTACCTGGATCTCCATTGCCTTTCTTAACCAGAGAGTAAATTATTAGACAGTTTTAAAAACTTTATTCCTAATTTGAAGTCTTTTCTACTCTTCTAGATAGCTTGGTATTCTTTCCATGTTGCTTCAAGAAGACTTCATGCATTCCATTTTTATTACATTGGTTTTTGTTTTTGTTTCTTTAGAAACAGCATGTGCACATGTACTTACAAGAGGGGGAGGTACAGAGAGAGAGAGGGAGAAAGAGAATCTCAAGCAGGGTTTATGCCCAGCGCGGAGCCTGACTGGGGCTTGTCTCACGACCCTCAGATCATGACCTGTGCCAAGGTCAAGAGTCAGACGCTTAAGCAACTAAAGCCACCCAGGCACCCCTATTACATTGTATTTTAATTATTTGTTCTATTTGTCTGCTCTGTTTTTAGACTGTGGAATCCTTAAAGGCTAAGACATGATCTTGTTTGATCTAGCACAGGGCCTGGCGCTTTGTAGGTGGCATTCAAGAATGTGTTTTCAAAGTCTCAGTGTCATTTGGCTTCCAGTTGACACTATTAAGTGAAGGAAGGATGGGATAATGTAGAAATATGTGTTTTCTCCTCAAAAGTTTGATTTTACAAAAGTTTATAGATTAAAATGAGTAAACAGATTAACACGTAATTATAAAATAGATCTACCTGAGGGTAAAAGAGTAATTATTTGTAATCTTTTTTGTCGTATTGTACAACTGAACCTCACTGCATTTGTATTATTGTATTACATAGGTGGAAATGGATATTGTTGAAAAACTGGTAAAAATGATACCCTGTGAACATGAAGATCTGCTGAATATCACCCTACGACTTTTACTCAACTTATCCTTTGACACAGGACTGAGGAATAAGATGGTACAAGTTGGACTGCTTCCCAAACTCACTGCACTCCTAGGTATGTCTTTTAAAATCTAATGATGGGGTTGCTTGGAATTTCCAACACCATTGGAAGATTGAGCTCTGTGTTGAAGTCTGCTGAGCAAAAATCATTCTGTATATGTTCTTTGATTGGGAACTCAACACTAAAAATAAGCAGAATGAATGAAAAATGATGTGAGCCAGGATTTCCATGGTGCTATAGAATGAAGGAATAGAAACTTTTAACTCTTACTTCATTTCACTTCATGTGAAAGTGAAAATATAAAAGTACTACCAAGAAAGCAAGAAGGAAAAATTACTTTCTGTTTAATAGTATTTTTAAAAGCAGGTATCATTTAATTCTTACATTCTGCCATACTGTTAAAATATTGCTTTTGAATACACAAATTTGTGGAGCCTCTTTATCATTAAGTTGAAAAGGGCATTTTTTTAATAGCGTGGGTTAGAAAATATTGCGTTGGCAGATTTAGTTAATACATTGTTTTCTTTTAACTGTTAGCAAGATAACTATATAGCAAAGATGGATTGAATAATTAACTCTTAATGCTCACGCATAAGGCTTCTTGGAAGAGGATTAAAAAGTCCTTTATGATCTGTTCAATGTCTGTCTTCATAGGTACTTGCTACTCCCCAACAGATACTTTATTATGTTTATACTGCACATATAACATATATTGAACATATATTATACTGAACTATACAGTTCTCTAAACAAGCTCTTTATACCTAAGTACTTGTCCACCTGCTTTTTTTCTCTACCTGGAATGCCATTGTGTTTTTTAACCAGAAAGCACAATTCTTACCCATCTTTTAAGACTCCGTTCCTTTGCTCAGCACTGTGGTTTCACTTTTTTTTTTTTTTTGTAGCTTTATCCTTGTTTTCAAATATTTTTTTAACTGTTAACCACTAGTAGTATAATAGAAGAGAATGATTTAAAATTAAGTTTATTCTTAGCTGTCTAATATCTATGAACCTAGTCTCTCATTGATATCATTATTTTCTTTATAATACTAGCAATAACATTTATATTGAATGTTTACTGTGCCAGTCATTTTGTTTTGTGCTTTCTTTACATTATCTCGTGGAATCCCTGAGATCTTTACTCACATCTACACAACTGATAAAAGGCACAGCCCACATTCAACCTCAGTTGTGTCTGTTGCCAAAGTTGGATTTCTTAACTACTACATTAACCTACACTGTGTAGTATATTAAGTAGACCATGATTAAGTAGAAAATCCAATTCTCCAACACCCCTTAAAATAAAGGAAGTTTTCAGGAAACTTATTTCTTAATCCTTTTCTCAGAATAGGAAAACCTTTCACCAGTCAGTCCAAGAACATTTGGCCTGTTGACCAGTCCACAAATATTGCATAGGACTTTTATTATACAGTGTAGAAGGAACTCTGTTGAGAAGCACTTTCAAAAATTGCTTTTGTGGAACCAAAGCAATACATTTAACAAGGAAACAGGAAAACTTGAAAAGTAAAATTGATGGCACTTTGAACTTAATTCATGTAATCCTTTATCTAGCATGAATCTAGCAGAATTATGTATCAGATATTTGGTTAGATTCTCAGTGTATGCAGATGAGTAAGTTATATTTCTTGTCCTGAAGGAGTTCATAGGCTATTTGGTTTATTCTGTATTTAGTGACCTACTTTTATGAAACAAATGATTTAAGAGAGATTTGGGGGAAATTACGAACAGGATATGCAGTCTGTATTTTATTAACAAATAGTAAATTTTGTGATATGAGATATAGCATTTAATAAAATAACTTCTTTCATCTCTTCTAGAGCTCGATTTCTGGAGTCAGATTGTCTTATTAGAATTATGGCTGTCTTTACTTCTAACTATGTTGTGTTGGGCAAGGTACCCAAACTCTGACCCAGTTTTTGTCCATCTCTAAGATGGGGATAATAATTATAACCAACTTAAAGTTCTTTTGAAGCTTAAATGAGGTATTGTATTACAGAGTGCTTAAAATAGTACTTGACACATAGTATCTTCTTAATAAATATTAGCTATAAATCATTTTTTTACCATCATCACCATCATCATCATTACTTAAAGTGGACATTCTATAAGTGTTGCTGACTTACCTTGATCTGAATACAAATACCTTCAAATAGGTATTATATCTTTATTGACAAACTAGGTAGCTTATTTATTTTTACTCTCCTGGGATGTGTGCGGTTTGATTCAATTTCAATTCAGTAAAATGTTGAAGATCTACTATGGCAAAACCCAGTGTTAAGCACTGTAGGAAAATATTTTTCAATCTATGGATTTGTTGAAATTCAAAAGAGAGAATGTTTCCTTACTGGTCCTTCATCGGCAAAATGCCATTTGAGATGCACATTGACTTTAACCAAGGTGATGTTTATAAAGGAAGAAGAATAGAGGCTGTAGAAAGTATTTCAGGTAAAGTGACCAACATTACCTAAGGCATAGATGGTGCTAAGCCAGTGTGAGGAACAATAAGAAGATAGCAGGAGATAACTTTGAAAATAAATGGGGTTTATGTTCTTTTGTGGTATTATGAAGGTTAAGACTATGCTAATAAGTTATACTGAATTTAGCTGATGGTGGGAATCATTGCAGGTTTTTAAACTAGTTGGGTCACAGAGTACTGCTCTAGAGAAATTAATCTGACATTATTCTATTGGGTGGACTAGAACTAGAGTCTGCAGAAGAGCATAATAATCTATTGTAACAGCAAGACCAGAAGTACAGAAAACATGGACTAGGAAAGAGGTAGTATGTCAGATGTGAGGCAAAAGAAATACATAGTACAGGTAGACTTAATGTGACATGCTTACTTTTTGAATGTAGGTGATGATAGGAAGAATTCATACCCCATGACTGTTAGAAGTCTAGTGCCAGGGACAGAAAAAGAGAAGTGTGAGGGAAGTAGTTTGAGGAAGCTAGCAATAGATTCAGTGTGAGACATTTTGCAGACAAATAGAAACATAGGTCTATAGGTCCGGAGGAGTAAGGGTTAAAAAAGGAACACTTACCTTATAGAAGAAAAGTGGGAAGAGGAAACCACTAAAGGAGACATAACAGCCAGAGAAATGTGTTTATTTTTTGACAAATACATAAAAAGTATATCAAGTTTAGGCCGTTACTGAGAAGCCATGATAATCTAGGACTCGTCATGCTTCAGAGATGAGGAGGTTTTGAGTAGGAAGAGCAACTGAAAAGTGTTTACCTCGTTTGAGTTATTCTTTCAAAGTGCTGTTACTTCGTTATTTTCTTTGAAATATGAATTCCTAAGGCATTGGATTTTACTACACCAAGGAAAGTAAAAAGCTAGTATTATTCAAATCTTGCATTACATAGGTAGAAGTAGAAGATCTGAAAAATTTCTACCTCTGTTATCTGTAAAAACAGATTAAAAGCAGAATGGTTTTGTTGAGATGCTTATGGGTAGCTTACCTTCATAACTTCTTGGCTTACCTTTGTATGGTAAATAAAATAGGTTGATAGTTAAATCCTCACAAGAACAGCCACAAAAATTTTCTGGGAGAACAAATTGAAAAAAATATGGGATGGTGTTGTGATTTGAGTAATTGTTAAAAGTGAACAGAAATTTGGGTACAGCTCAACTTTTTTGCCATATGGGGAATCAGTATACTTTGTAAACTCATGACAACTTTGATCTATCTGAGGACTAATAAGTAGGCTCTAAAATCCTTCCTCTTTAGGTAAAGATTATGTCCCATCTTTCCTTCCCTTTTTGTTCACTGCTCACAAGTTATTGAATTTTAACCTAAGCAATTTCTTTCTTTTCAAATGTTCATGTATCTTTTGCTTAATAACTTTGTTTAGTTCCACCTCTTCATTCTCCACTTACAAGCCACGGAAGCAATGGCAATCATACACAGTAAACAAAAGAGAATATCTACTGATATTCCAGGATCTAGGAAAGGGAGAAGATGTACATATTGAAGAGAAATTAAAATATACTAGAGAACAGTGACTTCAGCTTCTGTAAAATGCTTCAGAATGCCTATAAGTATTTAGAATATACAGGTTACATCTGTTTACGTATCATACATTCTTTTAATTATTTTAAAGACACTGTTGTTTTCTACTTTTTCATTTAAATTATGAGTTAAATAAGCTTCTGTGGGCCTTTTATAAGGTGAGCCTATGGGGAAAAAAAGCATTTCAAATTCCAAATAACTGATTTCAGTATGAGTTTTTAGAACATAACCATTTTGTAAACTTTATAATTGTTTGTATTTATCATCGTCCAAAAATGACCCTTTTATTCATCACTTCCCACGAAAAACCTGTCAACTGTATTAGTGGAAGACAAGGCTATGATTATTAATAAACAACCTTAAGATCCCAGTACCTTAAGACACATCAAAGATTTACTTCTTCCTCGTATTACATATCCATAATAAGTGAGTACCAAGTGTTGGTCCGTGTCACCATCAGAGACCAAGACTAACAGAATCTCTGGGTCACCATGGCACCAGGGAAGAGAGAAAGAGAAAATGCAGAGTTGTAAACTTCTCTTGAAGACTTCCACTCTGAACTGACAAATATAATTTTTGCTTACACTTGGCACTGATAACAGCAAGTCACATGGCCATGCTGAACTTTAAGAGGTTGGCAAATGTTTGGAAGGATTAGAACTAGAATATTGGTGCGTTAGCAACCTAACAATCCTGAAAGGTATTTTCCAGGTTTTCTGAATTTTCTTTTACTTATTTTTTCAGATTTTTATTTTTATTTTTTATTTTTTAATGTTTATTTTTGAGAGAGAGAGAGAGAGACACAGAGTGTGAGTGGGGGAGGGGCAGAGATAGAGGGAGACACTGAATTCAAAGCAGGCTCCAGGCTCCGAGCTGTCAGCACAGAGCCCGATGTGGGGCTCAAACTCACGAACTGTGAGATCATGACCTGAGCCAAAGTTGGATACTTAACTGACTGAGCCACCCAGGCGCCCCAGATTTTTATCTTTAAGTAATCTCCGTGCACATGTTGAGGCTCGAACTCACAATCCTGAGATCAGGAGTCACATTCTGTGCTGACTGAGCCAGCCAGGCACTTCTGAATTTTATTTTAGCTGAGTTTCCAGGATTACCAGAATCTGTTAAAAAAATACATCCTGAGACATTATAGCAATACTACCATATGTAGTGTATCTAACTACTATAGTACCACAGAGCACATTAATTAAAAGCTAGAATTCTGGAGCCATACTATATGACTTTGAATATTGGCTTCATCTGTTATTAGCTATGTGATACTGTGTAAATTATTTAACCTATGTGTCCATTTTCTCATCTTCAGTATATGGATAATAATGCATGTTAATAAGGAAAGGTTAAATAAGAGTACAGTGTTAGGAAATTATATAGAATACAAACTATAGATATCCAAGGAATGGGTCTTTCTGATAAGAAAGTTTTCTCAGCTTATAACATTAAGGGTATTTAATCATTTTATATAAAGTTCTTTAAAATTGATTACATGTTTCTTTTCATAAATGTTTTCTTAAATGTACTTTTAATACCATAAACGTAATTTAAATTTTTATTGAGAAGTATAGTGTGGTGGTTAGTACGATGGGCTTTGGAACCAGAGTACCTGCGTTCACCTGCTATATGAGTTTTTTTAATCATTGAGTCAAGATGATTTATTATACAGGAATGTAAATATTACTGTGCTCAACTATTTCCCCTTACTAAATGGCCTCAGAATTCCATGTATTTACATTTTTTATGTACAGGTTTTCTGTTTTCCCCTCTTATTTTTAGCTGTCACTTCTCATTTCTTCTGTTCCAGAAGCAATTCTATAGCAGCAATTTTCCTCTCTCTAATGATATATTTCTAATCTCTTGTGGTCTTGGAAACTGACAACTGAGCTTATTTGAAGTGTATATTTTGTTAAAAATGAATTCCAAATGAATGCCCAAAGGGTTCTCTTCCCAGTAACATACTCCTCTCAGTAAGGTTTATTGCAGACTTTGTAACATTTCTTTTAACTGTGAAGAAACCTATTTTGCTTGTTCTCTCTGCTGTGTCCAAAGAAATTGCATTGAGTGTATAAATGATTTGCTGATAAGCTATTAATAATAGAATAGTCATTTTTATACTTGTTAATGTATATGTTACTTGTGTGGAAAAATAAATCATTAACTCCTAACACAATAAACTAAATTTCTCAATTGAGCAATTCAGTGATATATTTAATATCTCTGGTCTTTGGCCACTACAATTATATAGAAATTGTAGTAAGGAAGCATTACACAGAGCATAGACTTTAAAGGGATAGGATATAATTAGTATAGAGCAATGACTTTCAAACATCTTTACCCCAATCTATAGTATAGTTTACACTACAACCTAATACTCACGTGTGTATGTGATATATATATATATGAATGTGTATATATCCATATGTGTATATTTATATACATTACATTTTACTTCTTACATCTATTACAGATTTTAACATATGTAATTTTTAAAAATGTTCACAAAGCAGTATTTACCATTTCTGTGTGCAGTGAACTGTATTTTCTATTTATTTTCTGATCATTGTTTATTCTACTTATGACTTATATTAATTTTGTGTTCTGATTGATTTGACATTCATTTGGAAAACATTGAACTATGGGAAAGTGATTAGATTTCTTTCCCATCAAATGCTCAGAAATCTTAATCACTGTCTCTGCTGGATTTTTTGTGTGTTGAACAGTAGATTATCTAAATTCTTCTAGGTTATTCTTGGCAAGCAGTGATGGGAGTGATGCCATGGAATTGAAATTTTTTTTAATGGAAAAAACCTTTTGTAAATCAAGTATTTGAAGAATTTGGGGTACATTTTCTTCATTGTAATCACGGAGAAGGAATTAAAGAGCATAGAGTAGAACATGAGTGGTCAGGTTGGTTTTTTATTAGAAAGAAACTCAGTTCAGGTTGATAGAGGACTGAATTAAAGAGTTACCTATTTTATGTATAGAAATTGTTTATTTTTTAAAAGATGCAAAAAATGTAAAGCCACTTTTGTAGGGCTACACACGTGGAGAACTTGGCAGAAGAGAATTTTAAGGGATGCTGTTTCAACTGGAAATGCTATCAGATTTTAAGTAGGTTTTCTTTACTATTATTTGGGGACCCCATAACTGAAAAATCTTTTTATATTTAACGATAGATTATTTTAACTAGAGTACAATGAATCATGAATCTTTCAGGCTCTAATAAAGCTGTGCTATATGAACATTTAATCCCCTTCTCTTGCATCCTGAAACATTTAACTAGTACATTGCGACCCCTGCTGTTGTCAGAATTGCTGAATAACTGAGAAAAAAAATGTAATTGAGGAAGATTTTGTGATTTGACTTACTTTTAAAGGCAGAGACGTTTTGTTATAGCTCATCTGTTTCGCCATGTGAGGCTGAGTGAAATGTTACTCAGTAAAACCAAAAATTATTTTAAAATATTGTCATATAAAGCATTTCATTTAGGGATTTTGAATTTAGCTTTTCTTTTGACATCAGGGACACAAAAAAGGGATTAGTAAGGAATTTTAGAAATCATTATTTAAAATTTTCTTTCTCCACTTTTCCTGAAATTGATTTGTTTGAATAGTTTTGATCCTTTGCTAGGCATAGAAATTCCCTCAAGGGAATAAACCTTATAAAATGTATAGGTCTCATCCTACGTATATGAATTTTTGCATTTGTTAAAACAAAAATGGACTAGTCACAGCCAGCCTGATGGTTAAAAATGTTTCAAAATTTTTGTTTGGATCCATGAGGACCCTTGTATCTAAGTATCCTTTGTTTTTTTTAAATGCCACCAAAATTATCCCATTCTTACTTCATTTTTGATGTTACTTTCCTAAGATTTCATAAAGGATCCTAAACTTACCTCTGCTTACTATTTCAGTATCAGTTATAAAATCTTTTCAGTGTTATTCATTCCCGTGCTTGACACATAATTTCTTAGGCGTAGAAACTTCATATTACCATCTGGGAGACCTGTCATAGCCGGGGGTTTCCGCAAGTGTGATTATATGCAAATTGAATTGGACCTAGAAAGTTTGGCTTTAGTTAGCCAATTGTTAGTTCAGTCAGGTTTTTTATGATATAGAGTTAATTTTTTTAAATGTTTAGAGATTTTTGGCTCATCTAAGAATCAAATCACTATAAAAAAATTCTCTGTCATAAGTTTTTAAGCCATTTGACCTTGATGTGTCTCAAGAGTGCTTCCTTATGTCAGAATATCCTGGGTTGGGAGTTGGCAAGGAAATGCTTCGTCATAGTGTGTTCTTCAGTTTCCTGGAGAATGCACTGATAGTGTTTCAAAAGTGACTTGAAAACTAAATGTCCCTAGCTTTTCATCTGATGCACCAGACAAATGTTTTTGCACCTCTCAGTTGCCCTGGCTCCGATGATTCATAAGCTAATAAGTACTGCTTGATGTGCTTGGGGATGATGTTAAGTAAAGGAGCAAGCATAAATCCCCAACTGAAGTGCATTCTTTGGGAGAGCCTACCTAGTTCATCATGAAATAGCTTGTGCAGAAAGCTTTAAACATCACATAATGGGAGAGATACTTTATTACAGAATGCATAATCAATATTAAAAAAAAAACTACCGTATTTCACTGGTAAACTCTTTTGAACAATTTTGAGTTTATTTACAGTATTCTTTTTCCTTTTTGAATGATATTGGTATGTATTTTAAAGTGAGTAATGTTCCAAGTTTTCCTGTCAGCTTTTCAATTTTTAACTTGATTTTCAAAGGGACTTAAACTCAAGGGAATAAACATACACAGAAAATGTGTAGGTCTCATCCTACATATATGAAATTTTGCGTTTGTTAAAACAAAAATGGAATAGTCATAGCCAGCCTAGTGGTTAAACAGATTAGATAGCTACCTATAAATTATAGGCAATCCTCACTTCCCACGGTTTCTCTGCTATTTTGTAAGTTTTCCCTGTTTATCAGGAGACTGTAGGAATTCAGTGGTTAGAGAGCATCAGTTTTCAAACTTTGGTCTCAGGACTCTTTTCACTCTTAAAAATTATTAAGGACCTCCAAAGCACTTTTGTTTATTAGAGATTATATCTAGAGATATTTACTATATTCATAATTGAGAAAAAAATTAAATATTCATCTTAAAATAACAAAGTTGCTACACATTAACATAAATACGTTATGAAAACTCTTTCCAAAACAAGACAAAAATTAGTGACAAGAGTAGCATAATTTTATATTTCTCAAATTTCTTTTTTTTTTTTTTTCATTTTGCAAATTTCTTTAAAGTCAGGCTTAATAGACAACAGCTGGCTCTCCTAGCTCCCTCAACACTCTGTCGTGGTATCATATTTCATATATGTCTTAGCCTCTTATGAGAGAATGTGAATTTTAAAAAGGAAAGTAATTGTATTAATACTAATATATTATTGTTATAAAAATGTTATAAAATGGTGTGACTTTGTTATAAAAATGGTGTGACTTTGGGGATCCCCTTTAGGGATCCTCAGGCTGCACCTTGAAGACCAGTGAATTAGAGCATTCCTTTAAAGCTTTTAATTCCTGTTAAATGCATACATTCCTGATTGTAATAATACACCAGGAGTCTCAAATTAGCAGCTTAAATCCGGCTAGAAGACATGTTCGGCTTTACCAAAATATAGTCTCTTAATGTTATCTTTGGATTTCTAGGCATGATCCAAACTCACCCATTCCCCTGAGATAAACCTTACTTTCTCATAGACGTTTCATTATATTTCTTGCCTTGCCCTTTAGACATTTTGAGTGTTCAGCCACTCACATCTTAGAATCATTTTTATCACTTTCTTTGGTGCTTTGTGAAGAAGGGTGGGGAATGTATGACATGATGTAGGAGAGTGGAAAAGGAAGACCCTGAGCACAGAGGGACAACAGCATACAGTACATTCTGGATAATTAACCAGTACTAGACTTTTCATGCTGCCCAGCAGTCATACTACATTTTCTTCTTTATCTGGTCCTCCCACTCTCCTAAGTGAGAGTTTCATTCCTATACCTTCTCATAAATCCAACACCTCATGTTCATCCTAGGCTCATTACCTTGTTCGGTTCCTATTTCACTATAGGAGCAGTCAGAAAAACTTCCATTTTGTTCCTGTTGCCACACTTACCCTCCTACCTCTGTCTGTACTTGGCTTCCCTCACATTATTCGGGATGAACTTGCTCCTAATCTCATCATTGACCAACATTCCCTCTCCATCCCATTCCCTGTCACCTACTCAAGGTTCTTGCTCCAGCAGTTCTCCTCCCTTGCATTAATTTTTCCCTCTCTGGAAGATCATTCCCATCGACATATAAATATGCTATCTTAATATTCTTCTTTACTCTCACTTCACTCTTTCATCTTTCCACTACCATCCCATTTCTCTTCTTCCCATTATTGCAGAATGCCTCAAGAATTGCGGTCATTTCCTGTCTCCCAGTTTCTCTCTTTTTGCATGCATTCATATCCCTTCTTGTCTGCTCTGTGCTCTTTGCATCCCACTCCCTCTTTCTCCTCTCTTCTCTATCCAATCTCAATTCCCCCCTCCCTCACTGTTCTACACTTTTTAATCTTTTCCAGTTGGACTTTCACATACACACCCCCCCACGGCATCACTGTGGTCAAGTTCCAGTGACCTCTACGTTGCCAAATCCAGTGGTCAATTCCCAGCACTCCTAGTACTCCATCAGTAGTGAACATTTGGTAGTTTCTCTCCTCTTCTCTTTTCATTGATTTTCCAGGACACAGTACTCTTCTGGTTTTTCCTCTAAGTACCCAGTCCTTCTCAGTCTCCTTTTCTGCTTCTACCTTATCTCCCCAGTCTCTAAACATTAGAACACCTTCCAGGGCTTAGTCCATAGAATTTTCCTCCATCTATACTTGCTCCCTTGGTGACTTCATCCATTCTGTTTAAATACTCTGCCTATATGGACGACTCCCCAGTATAAACAGAAAGATAGATAATTTCCACTGTTTTCAGTCTTTCTCTCTCCATAAAATGGAAACTTTGTAATTAACCAGCCAAAACTGGGGAAGTTCTCCTTAATTTCTCTTTTTCCCTCTTACCCTCCATCCAGTCTGTCTGGGCAGTCAGCTCTGTCTTCAAAACATAGCTGCTACCACCCTGTTGCCAGCCCCATCTTCTCTTTCCTGGCTTAATACAGTAGCATCCTAACTCGTCTTTGTGCTTCTACCCTTGCCCCACATTCTCTCCTTAACACAGCACACAGAGTGATCACGTTAAAATTTGAGTTAAATCGTGTCATTTCTCTGCTCAGAAATCTTCAATGACTTCCTATCCAGAGAAGAACCAAAGTCCTAACAGTGGCCTACAAGCATTTATATGTTCTCGGTCAGCTCCTTACCTCTGTAACTACATCTTCTAGTACTCTTGTTTTTGTTCTTTCTGCTGAAAACTCATTGGCCTCCGTGCTATTCCTTGAACCCAGTAATGACACGCCTACCTCATGACTTTGACACTTCCTGTTCCGTCTGCCTAGCATGTCCTTTTCTAGTTGTTTGCACAGTTCATTCCCTCATGAAAGGGCTTTGCTCTCAGGTTATTCTCTTTTTCCTTTTATTTTTATTCATAGCACTTAATCACCACATGATCTATCTTTCATGTAATTATCTTGTTTATTGTCTTCACCACACACCCACTATCACCACCATTCCCATTGGGTCCCAAAGACTCTAAGCTGCATGAAAATATGGATTTGTATCAGTCTCATTCACTCCTACATTTCCAGTGCCTACAAAAATGTCTAGCACATTGTAAGTTCTCAGAAAATATCTGGTAGGTGGTTGGATGGATTAATGTATGAAAGGAGCACATGAAAGGAATGACCATTAAAAGAACTGAGCTTGAGTCTCCTTCCTTCCCTTCACCCCTTATTGGTTGGGTGACATTAGGCAAGTCAAAAGGTGTGAGCCTTTTGTCCTGTTTAGAAAATCCATCCCACGGGATTGTTTTGCAACTCTGATGAGAGAATTGATATCTGTTTATTTCATAACTAAAAGGCCTTATACAAACGTTAGTTACGATAAGGTGGAAGAAAAGGAAGGGAAGGTTTGAGGGTTAATGGTCCCTAAATGAAAAAAGATGAGCACAGTAAAAAGTCTTCTTACCTCATAGTTTTGACTATTCTATGCCTGGTTATAGGGGCTTTGTTGTAAACCGTGAAATAGCACTTGGATTTCACTTATATGGTACAGATACCTTCAGTGAATTTTGTGATTCAAGGCAGGAATCTTCTAATACAGTGGTAACTCAAAGTATGGTCCACCGACCAATGCACATTCATAAACTGTTTTTTACTTGTCTGAAATGAGTAAATCCAGAAATTAAGAATCAGAGTTTAGACAATTTACAGCAACTTATGTATATAATATTATGTCTGCTGAATATAATACATTTTTTGAACTTCTGTGTTGCAAAAATTTCCTTTAACTTTGTTTTCCGTATAATTTATAAAAGTGTTGGTCTCAGACACATGGGAGAAAAAATAAAAACTTGACCCTAAACCACAGGTAGTTTGAGAAGCACTATTCAAATAGATAAAAAGACAGGTTTGATCTTAGATTAGCATGCTGTTCTTTTAAAGTATTCAAAAGCCCATACATGCCCCTCTATGTTTATAGCAGCATTATTTACAATAGCTGAGATACAGAAGCAGTCCAAGTGTCCATTGATTGATGAATGGATAAAGAAGATATACACACATATACAAACACCACACACACACACACACACACACACACACACACACACACACACAGTGGAATATTTTCCAGCCATAAAAAAGAATGAAATCTTGCCATTTGCAACAAGATGGATGGAACTAGAGAGTATAATAATAATATGAAGCAAAATAATTCAGTCAGAGAAAGACAAATACCATATGATTTCACTCATATGTGGAATTTAAGAAACAAGACAAACAAGCAAAAGGAAAAAATAAGAGACACATCAAGAAACAAACTCAACTGTAGAGATCCAACTGATGGTTATCAGAGGGAAGGGGGTGGGGGGCTGGGCAAAATAGGTGATGGGGATTAAGGAGGGCACTTGTCCTGATGAGCACAGGGTGATGTATGGAAGTATCGAATCACTATATTGTAGACCTAAAACTGTACCTTAACTAACTGGAATTAAAATGGAAACTTTTTAAAACCGCCAAAAAGCGAACAAAATAAACAAAATAAAAAAACAAGCCAAAAACCCAAATGTTGAATCCAGCATCACAAATTACCCTGTCTAGGGATACTTCTTTAGTTCATTTATGAGCAGACAGGAGAATGCTTCCTGAAAAAACTGAGAAGTTCGTAGTGTTACCTAGAGATGTTGGTAGCTTTTCAATATATATATAGTAATTTAGTAATAGCTAAAGACCGAACTCACACGCAATAAATATTCATCATGTGCTTAACTTGCATTAGGCACATTCACAGGTGATTTATGAATCTCTGTGCAAGTTAACTAAAAAAGTTAACTAGCCCAGACATCTTTTTCAAGTTGCCCTTTAATCACCAGAGGCATCAGGTCATTGATACGTGTATAGCACTGCATACAACTAGTGCGAAAGTTTGGTCTGTAATTTAAATCTTGATTTAAATTTCTAGCTGTATAACTTTTGACTCTTCCAAATCTGAAAGTTGTGAGCGTGCTAATTTACATGACTGGTTTGTGCTGAAACTAATTTTATTGGCTACGGCAGGAAAATTAGGATTCTGAGATTCAGTAGCACATCGTCGCGCCTGTTTCACAGTTCCACATGAATCATTTCAAAAAGGACCCAAATTTGAGTCACAGCATTGCTGGACCATATTGTCTTCACTGCAAGATAAACTGGGGTTCCGAGGGGTTCTAAATGGATATAAATGTTTCTGCATTCTGTGAGTAGACCCAGAATGGTTTTGAGAGTAGGGATGGCACCTGATTCATTTTGCTCTAGACTACATTAGGTAATCTGGGTTTCAGGGCGTTTTCCAAGGCTGTAGAAAGATTCTGTCAGCGTGTAGCAAGTCAGACCCGGTCAAGAGTTAAGTGATAAATGTTTGATTTCTTCCGGTTGAGACAAGTCTGATTTCCCTTATTGTGGGAGATCACCAGAGCAGAGACTGTTGGACTCTAAACTTTGACCACTTAAAAATTAAGGGTTATTTCTTCTGACCATTCTGTCACATATCCTTAAAAGAAAATTGAAACAGTTAGGTTCTGAACACCTTTGAAAGTCCCCCATAATATTATTTTTCATTATAATTAATGGCTTCATTTTTATTTTATCAAAAGGATCCTAAAACGAAGAAATAAAGCACGTCTTTATTTTGTGGAGAAAGTAATACGTAGTACACGACATTTTTTTGGCCTGTTTATTAAAAATTGGTGGGAAATTGTCAGAATAATGTTTTCTAATTAGGAGGTGTTTTCCAGTTTTTAAAAACTATGTTGCCTTTATGATGGTTTAAGAAACTTAAAGTCGACTTTTTAAAATAACTTCATTTGGCCTGTTTATTACAAAACTGTTATGGAATTTCACACATCTGTTTCAGTATGCAGCTCCTCATAGACTACTGCACTGTTTCTCAATTTTAATAGGCCTCATTTATCCTATAAATAAACCTACATTTTCTTACCTGATCAAGTGAGCAAACAATAGGGGTCAGATGTGGCAAACACTTTAACAAAAAGCACATGTTTAGCCGTCAGGGTGAGGTAGAGTCATATCAAGATTGCTTGAAGTTATTAATGGCAGTAAAATTTATGCTTCCTCCTGTTTTCCCAATTAAATCAAGAAGCCTTTTTTCTTAGGATTCTTCTATCACCAGCTGGTTCCAATACTCTGTGTGTGAATATTGCCTGGGGTGTCTCCACTTCTACAAGGTAAAAGCTGACTGAAGCACATTAAGTCAATGGGGTGGACCTGTAGGCTAGAAAGCAGTCATTGTTAAGGGCTTTATTTTGGTCCCTATCGTTGGTACCACAAGAGTGCACATTTTGTAGGGTGTATTATAAGTTGTTATAGTATGCTTTAGACATAATAAAAGGCCACTATAGACCAGGTAATAAAATAATTAAAATATGTTGCAAATATTTGAAAAAGGAACTATATGGCAGAATGTGCGGTTGTACATAAAATGAATGAAAATGCATCAAAAGTATTTGATTTTAGAGTACTTAGTGAATATCTCTTAATGTGACTGAGCTGTTGAGCTTACTGGTAGCTTTACAATTTCAGTTTTTTATAGTTTTTATATCAAGTCATTGGACACAAAAATCATTTATCCATGAAACCCTGTATCACAAGACTATTGTTACACTTGTTTTCATACTGATCATTGTAACCTACATTCTGTAATTTTCCCCCTTCAGCTCATGATTAAAAGCTCTTGGTTTTTATCTATTCATCTCAAATCTTTATACTGTGAACAAATCTATTCTAAAAAGGAGACTGTCCAGTATAGTTGTAGTCTTAAAAATGATCTCCTCAAATTCAAGTTTAAACTAAGGCTGTCTGATCATACTGAGCGTATATATCTTATCTTCTCCTGGGGCCTTTGTGACTTCAAAGGGAGTTTTCTACTTTGAATGAAGACATGGAGTGCAAAAGAGAATGAGAATCTGGCTAACAATGTGGCCCATAACTTGTGTTCTCACTCTGTTTTTACAAAGTGTTGGGCTGGGTCTACTGCAGAAGCGGAAATTTGGCTTTGAGTTCTGGTGTTCAGACTCATATTTCTGCTTGACTGAACTGTGAATGGAAAATCCCAAGTGTCTTACAAAATTAGTAACTAACTGGTGTTTTTACTAATCACTTCGGAGATGAAAAACTGAAGACATTTTAAAATTCAAAACCCATCAGCATGCGTTTGCCCTTTAATTGGCAGAAAATCGATCATGAGAGCAGTCCAGAGAACGTTTTTTTTTCCTCCTTCAGCTGCTCCAGCTGAACTACAGCTGCAGATTTTTTAAAAAAGAAAAAAAAAAGTCTTGAATGTACTTTATAAGTGCAGTAATTCCCACAAATCAGTTACTGGAGTTAATGACCAGTTTGTTAAGGCATTAACTGCCCTCAGCTGGGAATGACCAATTTGGGGGGAATGGCTGCACAACTGCTAAGATAATTCACTAACACTTTCAAATAATGATCCAGCTAATTAACGGTGAATTCCTGTGGAAATCCTATCGAAGTACTTATGACCTCTGCGTTTAATAGCCAGTGAGTTCATCATGATTCATGTTTATTACCGTAAATACCAAAGGAATCATAATGACTAGGCCATTTTTTTTCCACCCTGGCCTTATTACTTGAACAGATTTGACTAAGCCACCTCTAGTCATTAAGGACCTAGTTCTCAAAAATATTCAGTCTTTTCACTGCTCTGCTCAAAATTCACAGGGCCTTTGGTGCTATGCCAGCATACGGACTATTGGCAGCCTGTTTTTACTTGGGAATAATTGATGTCTGTAAGTCTTAAAGGAGCCCTTTTGAAATGCCTGCCATTTGTAGGATGTAGAGGAATCATAGCTGGTTAGCTGCAGTTTATGGTTCTTAGTCATGAATTCTTATGGGAAAATCATACCCCCAAACCCCAAATTCATTTAGGATATACAAGATTTTTTTTGAGGTTTATTTTTTAAAAACTCAGATATCCTTTCTTCCAATCAAAGAAGATGATTAGCTTATAATGAAGGATAAGCTCTTAATTTTACTTGGACTATTTAATCTCTCTTAATGACTGTTTATTGCTATGTGATCTGCAAATTAGCCTTTAAGTAATAATAAATGTTGACTGCCAGAAAGCCATTACTTTTTGTGTGCAGCTGTGTTTGAGGAGATGAATTTAGGTTATTTCCAGACATCTTCCCACTCCGGGTATGCACTTTTGTCCTAAAATATTTTGTCCTTTTTTTACAGCTGTCAGAATATCTGCTAGATGCCATGAAGTTATAGGCTGTATTTTCATCAAGCAACTAATCATTTATATAATAATTAATGCTTCAGTGAATAAAATAATTACGGTTATATACTGCAGTATACTGCAATCTTCATTCATATATTGCAGTTCTTTAGTGGAGAAAGGAAATATGTGATTTGCAGCAATAAGATGTAAATTAGATTCGTCAAGGTTACATGGGTTAGAAGATCATGTATAGGATATGTACATCTTTTTTCTGAGTTAAAGGGCAAATGTCAGTTTCTGTATTTGTAAATTCCCTAAAAAAATACAAAAAAAAGGAAGAAAATCAATTTTTTTAAAAGTTTTTAATGTTTATTTGTTTTTGAGAGAGACAACAAACGAGCATGGGTGGGGGAGGGGAAGAGAGAGAGGAAAACACAGAAGCCAAAGCAGGCTCCAGGCTCTGAGCTGTCAGCATCCAGAGCCTAACGCAGGGCTTGGGACTCATGGACCCGAGATCATGACCTGAGTCAAAGTCAGATGCTTAACTGACTGAGCCACCCAGGCGCCCCAGAAAATCAATTTTTTTTTAATGTTTGTTTATTTTTGAGAAAGAGAGTCCATGAGCATGTGAGTGGGGGAGGGGCAGAGAGAGAGGAAGAGAATCCAAAGGGGGCTCTGACGGCTGACAGCGCAGAGCCCAATGTGGGGCTCGAACCCATGAACCGTGAGACCATGACCTGAGCCAAAGTTGGACACTTAACCAGCTGAGCCACCCAGGTGCCCTGAAAATCAAATTTATAGGTATTTGTAAATCACGTGATTGGGTTCCAGGGAACACTTACCCAGACAAAACCAGAAGACATATCAGCAACTTTTGTTATATTGACCTGTGAGTACAATATTGTAGTCCGTTAGATCTGTCATCACCTCCTTTCCCACTTTTCTCAAGGAGAAAGAATACCTCTGGTGTGATGCCTGTCATATTTCAGTTTCTTTTGTTCAGTTGTGCTCGGCCTAAACAAGGGGGGAAGCATGGGACATGCCACTTGAAGGTAAATAAGTAATGTAGCTAATCGTGAGCTTTGTCTGCAGTGTTCTTTTTTTTTTTTTTTTTTTTTTTAATTTTTTTTTTCAACGTTTTTTATTTATTTTTGGGACAGAGAGAGACAGAGCATGAACGGGGGAGGGGCAGAGAGAGAGGGAGACACAGAATCGGAAACAGGCTCCAGGCTCCGAGCCATCAGCCCAGAGCCTGACGCGGGGCTCGAACTCACGGACCGCGAGATCGTGACCTGGCTGAAGTCGGACGCTTAACCGACTGCGCCACCCAGGCGCCCCTGTCTGCAGTGTTCTTAGACTTCTGCCTGAGTCCTTTCATCTTCTTGGTGGCCGATCACCTGTATAGTTTCCTACTCCAAGACTGAGTTTAAGTTCTATTGCAGATGCAGAAGCATGAAAGAGGGGTGAGAGATTCACAGTGTGTTTGTGGTAGTGGTGGAGGACGGATGTGTACTGAATCTGTATTTTGATTATGTTCTTTTCTCAAGTTGCACTCTTATTAAGGAATTTATAACCCTGTAAGAATGAGAGAATGATGAAGGGCTCCTATCAGATAGGGGTCACTTAGTGGAGCCTTGTAGTAAGGTAACTCTCTTCAGCCCATACTTTGGGAATAGTAAAGCTTTACGGGAAAGTGACTGAATAGGAGGACAAGTGGCTTAGCTGCAGGCTCAGAATATAAACTCTGGACCCTGCCTAGCTCATCTTGGAGAAATCTCCGCTGCTTCTCAAGCCTGCTTTATTTCTGACTATGATCCGATCTTGAAAAGAGAAAACCCCACCGTGTGTGTTAGGGGCACACGATAGTGATGTTCTGTTGGTAAAACAGAAAAAAACATTCCTGTTCACATAATAATTATAGTAAGAAATGATATGTATTGAATCGGTTTATTACTGTGTCAGACTCAGTACTACTAATTCCTTTACCAGAATTCTCTTAACTAATCCTTACGTAACAATCCTTTGAGTTAGGTACAGTTGTTATATCGATTCCGCTGATGAAGAAATTGAAGCACGGAGAGTTTAAATAGCACTCACAGGCTCTATCTCAGGTGCAGGAGTCACAGATTGAACCCAGCCTGTCAGAGCCCGAGCTCTGAACCACAGTGTTATGCCACCAGGGCCACTCATCTTTTAAGCTTCTGTAGCACCTTGTGTTTTTTCATAAACTCAAACACTGCCTGATGGTAGCTCTGGTCCAGTTTAGTGAAAGTGAGCTTCAGAACTGCTGAAGATCTAGTCCCCCACACTGCTGGGGGGATAATTCCTTTTGTCCCTGTCAGGAACTTCTTTGGCCCTTCAGAACCTACTGTATCTGGGCACAGGTCTTCCAGTAAACAACTGGTTGTCGTTGTGCATTTCATCTTCTCTTCCCCTCTTCGGCCACCTTCCCACTGTCTTCTCTAAGACTCCCAGGTCTCATAGAGTCCCTTCTAATTTCATCTCCTTCCTGTACTATGTCACTAAGGGATAATGATAATAACAGGAAGCCCACAAGCAGGCTTTGTAGCCCCATCTAGATTTGAGTCTCAGATTCATGGTGGTGTCTCCTTTGGAAGGATTCATAACGTTAATGAATATCATTGCCTCACCTCCAAATCAAAGATAGGACCTACCTCCTCACAGGGTGAACGAGAAAACATATGCCTAACATACAGTAGGAACAGTATCACTGTTGGCTTAACCCTTTCTCTTTCCCCTTTTCTCAAACAACCACAGTTCTAAAAAGATTGGCTGTCTGCCAGGCTTTCAGGACAGCACTGCTTCCCTGGAGATTCCACCGCAGGCCTTCAGTTTTCAGCATGCATTGGGGCATGGTTAGCATTTTAGGTACATATTATGGGGGGGGAAAAGATGATGGGAACTGGGGACATGTTCAGAGGTGTTTTGTTGTTTTTTTCTTAATAGTGGGTCACGATAGAGAAGAATTAGGAAGGCATTAGAGAGCTGCAAGGAGTTTTCACCTTGGGCACGAGTGCGGAGAGAGGAGAAGAGACAGCACACAAGAGCAGACGCAGGACTGGCTGAAGAATGAATCTTTCTGTTTCTTGAAACTAGATATTTAGTTTTGTTGTGAAAAAAAAACAAGTTATTGTCATATCTGAGATCTGTTTCTTACATATGTGATTCATCTGCTTTTCAGAAATTATTATAATTTTAGGACTCTACTCCAGGCTTCCTATTCTATCACGTATCCTATATCTTTGATTTATCCTTAGGATATATTACCATTATATAAATTATATTATCAGTGTGTATTATCATTAGCTCTAAAGGAGCTTCCTTGTTACCTATCTTATCGAGTACAGATCTCTTAAAAGTGAATCTTTTCTCTCATCTTATATGAATGATGTACCACCTTAGAACAGTTCTTAGAATTCTTTTCATTGACACCATCAATAGACTCTCCTCAAGCATGGACCGTTTTATTCCTATTTCCACATTGAATTCTAATTTGTTTGGTGATGTACTTTGATCTTGAAGAATCTTTTTATTGGTTATTGATTCTTTGTTTCTTTTACCATTTACCAAGTTGTGTGCTTTGGAATCCTACTTTTCAGTGAACCCACTACATAGAGAAAATATCTTCAAATAATATTTTGTTAAAAAAATATTTTGTAAAAGTTAAGTAGGATTAGAACATACCCACAGCTGAACAACATTTAGAAAGAAACTGGAATAGCAGGGAAAAAGAGATTTGCCTTCAGAATGTGAAAGTTTGTTGGGGTGCCTGCGTGGCTCTGTCGGTTAAGCGTCTGACTTCGGCTCAGGTCATGATCTTGTGGCTCCTGAGTTCGAGTCCCGCATCGGGCTCTGTGCTGACAGCTCAGAGCCTGCAGCCTGCTTCAGATTCTGTGTCTCCCTCTCTTTCTGCCCCAGCCCACTCACACTCTGTCTCTCTCTCTCAAAAATAAACATTAAAAAATTAAAATTAAAAAAATATGAAAGTTTGCTGAAGGACCCTACTTGAAAAGATTTAAAAATAACTCAATACCTAGAAAAAAAAGCTAAATACTGTGAAGTATAATCTGACCAAACCATAAGGATACCCTCCTCCTTGGAGAATAAAGTTGGAATTTTTCACTTAAAAAAAATTTTTTTTAATGTTTATTTTTGAGAGAGAGAGAGGGAGAGAGAGAGAAAGAGAGGCGGGCAGAGAGAGAGAGAAGGGGAGAGACAGAATCCAAAGCAGGCTCCAGGCCCTGAGCTGGGGTTCAAACTCACAAACCATGAGCTGAAGTCAGACGCTTAACCAACTAAGCCACCCAGGCGCCCCAGATTTCTTCTCTTTTAACCTATGTATTAGAAAACCTGTACAGGGACACCTGAGTGGCTCAGATGTTTAAGAATATGACTCGATTTCGGCTCAGGTCATGATCTCACAATTGGTGAGATTGAGCCCCACCTCAGGTTCTACGCTGACAATGTGGAACCTGCTTGGGATTCTCTCTTTCCCTCTCTCTCTCTGCCCCTTTCCTACTGTCATGCGTGTGGGTGCACACTCTCTCAAAATAAACAAACATTAAAAAAAAAAAACTTGTACAAAGATTTGTTTGCCTATGACAGGTGTGTTTTATACTAGAATAAGTGTAAATGCATGCCTTCAACAGTGGGAAAATATGCTTTAGTAGTATCTGTGAATCTTTTCTATTTCTATATTTCTGTATTTTCTATTTCTATAGATTTCTATATTTCTATAGATTTCTATATTTTCTATTTCTATATTTGCTTTGATCCCAAGAACAAAATGTTGGAATTGGTGGTATACCCAATTTGTCTATACTTTTCTCATTTTGGAGTAATTTCACAATTTCTGCCTCACATCTTCCAAGTAGAATTCTTACCCCTAAATACTTAGTGTATATATTTTCTACAGCTAACTTGTGTTTCTGAATTTACTAGTCTTCATCTTCAGATTAAGTGTACTTTTCCCCCTGTTTTTATATCTCACCTTTTCATCTAAGCCTAGGGTCATTATCCTTAGAGCTTATCTTTTGAATTCAGCGTCTGTCTTCTCCACAGATTGTGTAGTGACATTTTTCAAATAGTAGAAAGGACCTGAAATTTACCCAAAATGATTTCTCCTGCACTCTTTATTCTGCAGATTTTCTATAAACTATAATGCTATAGAGAAACAGACATAAAACATGAGATAAAATAAGTGTTATTTCACATATAAAATGTAGTTTCTACATGTGTTGTGTTCCAAGTGGTTGAGTTAGTGAATTCACAGATTTTTAGTTAAAATGAAAATGTATACTAGTATGTATTCATCAGATAAGGAATGGATTTTTTTTTTTTTTGTTTTATCCCAGGGAGTCATTTTTATGCTGATATTGAAAGCTGAAGGAAACAGGCTTTAGCCAAACTATTTTGAAAGATGCAGAAATCCAGCTTTTAAAAAAGTGTTTCAAAAATGTGTTTTATTCTGTCATATGTCTGTCAGTATAGATCAGTCTTTCATACCCAGTATTAGAAGGCCATTTCATCTTATCAATTACAAAAGTATTTGAGTGTTATTGTAACATAACCTGGTGGAGATTTTAGAATCAGAGTTTAAATCCCTGCTCATTTACAAGGCTGTGTAGCAAATATATATTTTTCTCTAAGCATTAAGTTCCTCATCTGAAGCATAGGGATAATATTTACTTGACAGATTATTGTTTTGAAGATTCATTTTGTTCTCTCTCTCTCTATATATATATATATATTTTTTTTTTTTAATGTTTATTTATTTTATTTTGAGAGAGAGCACAAGCAGAGGAGGGGCAGAGGGAGAGGGAGAAAGAGAATCCCAAGCAGGCTCTGTGTTGTCAGCACAGAACCCAACAAAGGGCTCAAACTCATGAACTATAGGATCATGACCTGAGCCGAAGTTAGGAGTCAGATGCCTAAGTGACTGAACCACTCAGGTGTCCCACCACGTGATATATTTTTATGTAACATATAAGCTCAAGGAAAACAAAGAGTTAGAGCTAGTCGCTATATTTTTATATTTACTTGTAAAAGATCTCCTATAACTTTTAAAATATTTGCCTCAAATCTGAAGCTCTTGTAGAATTTAGTAATTTCTGTCTTTGAATAAATGTGTTTATTTCTTCTGTTTTAGCCTCTGATTTTTTTTAATTTTTTTAAATATTTTATTTTTAACTAATCTCTACACCCACCATGGAGTTCAAGATCAAGAATCACATGCTATACCAACTGAGCGAGCCAGGCATCCTTAAAAATGATTTTTAATATTTATATAATGTTATATAATTATAACATGCAAAGCATAATAATTGCATAATGTTTAGATAATATTACCTAAGCATATCACCATTTATTTTATGATTTTCTAAATGTTGGTTATCTAGATTATTTTCAAATTTTCAGTTATAAATAATAACCCATACCCCTGAAATCACTGTTGCACTATAAGCTAACTAACTTGGATATGATTAAATAAATTAAAATATAAAAAAAAATAATAACCCAGTGGACATGCTAGTCCATTTATTTATTTATTATTATTCATTCATTCATTCATTCATTCATTCATTTAATTTCCATCCAAATTAGTTAGCATATAGTGCAACAATGATTTCAGGAGTAGATTCCTTAACACCCCAACCTCTGGTTTTTTAATGTAACACTGCTCCTTGTTTTCCAGCTTTATTGACATCTAAATGACATATAACATGATACAAGTTTAATGTATGTGATGTAATGATTTGATATATGTATATATTGAAAAATAATTACCACAGTAAGGTTAGTTAACACATCTGTCACCTCACATAGTTAACTGTGTGTGTGTGTGTTGGGGGGTGTGTGGGTGGGTGTGGGTGTGTGGTTAGAACTTTCAAGGTTTACTGTCAGTAACTTTCAAATATATACAGTACAGGATTGTTAACTATAATCACTATGCTGCTTAAATATTAAAATCAGTCAGCGGATATTTAATAAGAAACTACCATGTGTTCTAAGCCTTGTGAGAGTACCAAAGTTCACATGGTCTAAGAATTTCTAACCATCTGGAAAGATATGCCTAATATATCAAAAAATTCAATAAGAATCTAAAACAGAATTTTGAAAAACACTACATATTTTAGTAATTTTGTGGTATGGTAGACACAAGGTTAAAGGTGCTAAGTTTATCCTCCATGTTTAAACTTTTAAAATCTTCATATATTATTTATCAATTAAATTCACTTACCTACCTGATTCTTTTAAATTCCAAATATCTTCAAGTATTTCTCATAGCCTAGAATTTTCGAAAAGGATATTGTTTCTTGATTTAAACAAGTTTTCTAATTCTAGTTCTGTCACTGACTTAGAGATCATAAATAGGGCCTTAAAATATGACCTATCTGAAAGAAAGAAGGACTGCATGATACATAGAATCCCATTTTATTGTTCAATCTATGCTATATCATTTGTTTCCCTTTCTCAGTTTTGAGGTGTATTAGGCCTCAGTACTGAGGCGGTCCTTAGTCTATTTGTAGGCCTTAGCGTTTTATAGTCATGTATTTTTTTAATGTTACAAATACTACTGTACTTCTTTTATCATTTAGATTATTTTTCCAGTTTCTGACTCATAAGAATTAAATATACTTTCTGTTCGCGATTTTTCTTATATCATCACTGTTCGGAGCTGTGTTAATCACATATTTTCATGGAACGTCAGGGTGAGGATGCCAGTGATCCAGTCTGGTTCACAGTAGGCTACCGAAAACAATAAATTCTTTGGTTTGTGGTTAATTTTCTTTTTGCAAAACGCACGTTGTCTCTTGGAAATTAATGATATTTCACAGACAGTATATTCTAGACTTTAAAATTGAAATAGGGAGGTCAAAATATTTTCTAAATTAGAGGTGTATAAGCATTTGATTCAGGAGGTTAAAAGTCTTAATGTATTAATTTGAGTGTGTTATACCAAAAAAATTTATTATATCCATGATTTAATCATGTCCATGATTTCTTATTCCCAGGTAATGAAAACTACAAACAAATAGCAATGTGTGTTCTTTACCACATTAGCATGGATGATCGCTTTAAATCAATGTTTGCATACACTGACTGTATACCACAGGTAAGTGGTTTAAGTGTTTTTTAAAAGCATTAAAAAAATAGGCATTTTCCATTTTCTTCTCTTGATTTTCCAGATACATTTTTCCCTAAAAAAAATTCCCTCTTAAAAATAATATGAGTTTGTGATAGAAAATTGGAAAATAGGGAGCAGTATAAAAATGAAAATAACTTTGTTATCCCAAACTCAGAGATAACCATTTAACATTTTGGTATATTTCCTTCTACAGAGTTAAAAAATAACATATTGAGATTATATACAGTATGTAATTATATATTACTTTATTTACTTACTAGATCACAATGTATTCTCCCATGTCATTGAACAGTCTTCAAAAATTATTTCTCATAGTTATATGATATTCTGTTGCTTAAGTGTATCATTATTTAATTATTGTTAAATTGTGTGTTTTTTCCAGTTTATCACATAAAAACAGATGTAAGTAAACTTAGGTAAACAGATGAAATAAGGTGGAATAAATATCATGGTATATAAATGCTTATCCACATCCCTGTGTTTTTCTTCAGTTTAAGTTCCTAAAAGTAGAATTACTAAGTCAAAAGGTACAAACACTTGTGTCTTTGACATATTTTCTTCTAAGAAGGCATGTTTGTATTTCCAACTAGCATGTCACTTTTTTCCTTTTTTTAAATTTTATTTTAATTCCAGTATAGTTAATATAAAGTCTTTTATTGGTTTCAGATACACAGTAGTAATTCAGTACTTCCATATACACCCAGTGCTCATCACAAGTGCACTCCTTAATCCCTATCACCTATTTCACCCATCCACCCACCCACCTTCCCTCTAGTAACCATCAGTTCTCTATAATTAAGAGTCTCTCTGTCTCTTTTGTTTTTCCTTTGCACATTTGTTTTGTTTCTTAAATTTCCCATATGAGTGAAATCATATAATATTTGTCTTTCTCTGACTGCTCTTACTTAGCATTATACTCTCTGGCTCTATCCATGTTGTTGCAAATGGCAAGATTTCATTCTTTTTTATGGCTGAGTAATTTGTGTGTGTGTGTGTATAGAAAAAATTTACAAATTATTTATTCATGTCCTTTGCCAATTTTTCCATTGGCACGTTAATATTTTTAGTATTAATAAATGAGATCCAAATATGAAATAACTATTTTAATTCTTTGTCATATTGCTAGTATTTCCTAACTTTCCCTGTTCATTTGGTTTATGTTCAGTGATTTTAAATGATTTATCAAAATTCTTTTATCTTTAAGAAAGATTTTGCTATGACTCAGTTGTTTGATATATTTCATATGTTAGGCCTTTTTATCTTGAAGTAGTTCAGTGATTTTTTTTTTTACATGGACTATGTTATAAGGATAGAGATTCTATACATATTATACATATTTTGCTCTTAGGGAATATACATTCACAGAATCACTATTTTGCCATCAATCTTTATTAAACTGAGCTCCACTAATTTGAATATCTGATGATTGGAACACTGGTTGGGCCAGTTTTAAATATTACATTATTTTTTATAAAATGGTTTCCTAAGATAGAAAAAGCAAACTTGCAGGGTGTATGGCAAACAATAAAAATAACACTTTAAAAAACACTTTAGGGGGCACCTGGGTGGCTCAGTCAGTTAAGCATTCGACTTCGGCTCAGGTCATGATCTCACAGTTTGTGAGTTTGAGCCCCGCATTGGGCTCTGTGCGGACAGCTCAGACCCCAGAGCCTGCTTCAGATTCTGTCTGTCTGTCTGTCTGTCTGTCTCTCTCTCTCTCTCTCTCTCTCTCTCTCCCCCCCTCCCTCCCCCTTCCCTGCTCATGCTTTCTCTCTCTCAAAAATAAATAAAGATTAAATCTATATACAAAACAAAAAAACAAAAACCCAACACTTTAGAAGAGTATGAATAGTAAGTCACACTTAGAAAAGTATTTCCTCTTAAGACTCCTGCTAGGCAATTCCTCATTAAGCTAATATAAGTTATTAAATGTATGTTACTTGAGAATTAATTAATGTATAGTAAAAAAATCAGCCATAATTTCTCTTTTTATTCTTACTGACAATCTTTTCATTCATCCAAAATTAGTGAGATAGTTCTAAAATTAAATTTGCTATTCCAGAATTTTAACACTTTCTCTACATGCAATTAAAAAACTGATAAACTCTTAAGGGTAATGTCTTAGCCTTTTATATCAAGTGGATAAACTAATTATGTTTATAGGAAATAGACATTCTTCAAAGAATATAGAGCATATCTTATCTAACAAGGCAAGGCTTCTTATAGAGATAACATATGTCAGAAGTGTAGCCAGTGCAAAGTGTAATCAAATTCTTTGTCAAACAAGTTTTCAATAAAAGAGTAGCCATGTCAAAGGGAGATTACAGGTGATTTACTACAGTCTCACTCCATATGTTCCAAGGGTTTCTGCTTTGCAGTTTCAAAGGGTGTTCCTTTTCCAATCCCATTCAGTGTCAGAACTTCATTGACTACAGGATATGAATTGGAAAGTAGCCAAAGAAGAATAGTATTCTTGCCTAGATTGACTGTTTTTATCCAGATTAGACTTAAAGAAAAAAACATTAAATAAAAAAGAAATAAATGTAAAATAAAAAGGGATAGAAAACTTACTCTTGGTGAGTCTTCAAATTGGAGTTATCCTCTTTTAGAATATATAATCTCAACCATAAGACATAAAACTTTATTTTAAATAAGGAATTGGAAGTAAGAGCCTCTTTAGGTCATTTCTGAAAAATATTATCACTGCACTTGAAAACTTTGTATGTAGAAAATTCTCCCATACCTTTTCAAGAACAATATTCATGCATGTTTTCTTGACTAATGATTTTTAACTCAAACGTTTCTGCAGTGGGGTTTTCAGAACATTTCAGAACATTTATGAACTATATTTCATAAACAAAACCTTCCAAAACCTATTTAGTAGTCAATATTTTTTATTTTTTTAATAAAATTCAACCCTTATAGGAACGGTGAGGTGATGTTACCAAATTACATCATAAACATCCTGAAGCTTTTTAGTATGAAGCCATATTTTGAGAAACCAAATGGCACTCTCACATATATTTGGTCCTAACATGCTATCCAGCCTATGACTTATACTTATAAGGCTCAATTTTGAAATAGTTATGGAAAAGTTGACATGGCTTGATTGCCACCCAGTGTGACATGCATTATTGAATAACAGAATTGTGGAAAGCAAGTCTGGGATTAAATTGCAATTTCCAAGCTTCCTTCCTAAGTTAAAAAGATACTCCTTTCAGAGGTAGAGGCTGCTCAGAGTAATGTTTTTAAATATAGCAAAGCTTTAAACTACTGGCTGGGGCGCCTGGCTGCCTCAATGGGTAGGGTGTGTGATTCTTGATCTCTGGGTTGTGAGTTTGAGCCCCATGGTGGATATGGAGATTACTTAAAAATAAAATCCTCAAAACAAAACAAAACAAAAGAAAAAAACTTTGTGACAGCAGCTGATTGTACTTATTAAATAAAGCTATATCTAATGTTTGGATCTTAGAATTAATGTAATATTTGGTTAACTTTGAAATTATGCACATTAATATTTGTTTAGTAAAGACTGTCAAAGAGCACCTGGGTGGCCCAGTCAGTTGAGCATCTGACTCTTGATTTTGGCTCAGGTTATGATTCCAGGGTCATGGGATCGAGCCCTGTGTCGGGCCCTGTGCTGAGCGTGGAGCCTGCTTGAGATTCATTCTCTCTCTCTCTCTCTCTCTCTCTCTCTCTCTCTCTCTCTTTCTCTCACTCTTTCTCTCTCTCTCCCTCCCTCCTTCTCCCTTTCCCCCTCTGCCCCTCTCCCCTGCTCTCTCTTAAAAAAAAAAAAAAGAATGTCAAGCATTATAAATGAAAAGCCTAAAATAACTTTGAAAGAAGGAAAGCAGTGGTTCATTAGTCACCCATATTCATTTTAATGACAAAAAAAAAAAAAGGTGGAATATGGTCTTGTTCTTTAATTACATTAGATATTTATGTAAAGGAGCTTTATAAACCATAAAAGACTATACAAAAATACGGTACTCTAAGTAAAATATCAAATCATTCACATTATTTTGGATCCATTCGCTGTCCATTTTAAATACTGCCTTATATGCATTTTATAAGATAAACCTGTAATTAGACTTTTTGTAAATTATTTAATACTCAGAGTAGGTGCTTATATGTTCAATATGCCTCATAATCTCTCCCAGTATTATATTGCTTTTCTTCTTTTGTACTTTAGTGCCTCTAATTACCCAATATATTGTAATTTTTCCCCCTATTATGTCACCATTCTGCAAAATTTGGGGTCCAGGGCTAGTCTGGCTTTATAGATGATCTTAATGGTCTCAGTGGGTGAATTGTTTCAGGTAAGCATTCTTGGGGATAACCAGGAGTTAATAGTTGTATTCTAATAATAGTTAAAAGTACACATTAACAGTTCATTGTTATTTAGACCTCTAAGATGCATGTTTTGTTTAAATAGGTGTAAATGCCATCCAGATGCTTATAAAAGTATTTATTGGTATTAGAATGGCCAATCAAAGTGCATGTTTAGGTAATGATGTCATGGCGTTATTTAATATTTTACCCTGGAACAGTGTGTAAGAATCTTCATAGCGATCCACATGTTTTCTACCACAGTTGTCCTATTTGGCCGCTCTTTGATCTACATGCTTCTTTTTAGCTGAATGCTGGTAAACGTCCTTTCTGACAGCCCCCTTTGCTCCTGCCTGCCATTATCTGCTGAAGTTCAGAAACCAGAGCATCACTTCAAACAGCACAGTTAGGGAGTAGCCAGTCAGAAGAGATTCCTGAGGCATGCAAAGTTCTGCCATAATCATTCAAAGATGTTTGGGTGGGGGGATGGGGGTAGTAGAGGTGTATGTGAATTCAGAGAGCTGTGGGGGTTGGCCTCTGGTCACTGGTAAATAAGTGAAGTCAGGTGCCAGAGAGTCTAGACACAGTGATTTCAGTCTTGAGTCTTTGGTATCTGATACGCAATATGGGACCTGTCTGATTGAGCACTGTTGCCTCTTCATGGCACAGGCTGAAGCCCTTTTAGTGCTTTCCTGTTAAATTAGTAAAAGATGACAATGGACATAGTTAAAACAGAACAAATCTAGTTTTAATATTTCCTAGTTGTCAGCAATTACACTTACTTTTGAAGTGCCAGGGGTAGCAATCAAATTAGAGACATAATGTTGCCCATGGAGTTTGAAGGAAACTATTATTTTAAAATGTGAATGCTTTAATTAAAATTGAAGTGTTTCTCTTTCCTATTATGAAAAACTAATTCTATTTCATGATACATTTCATTCACATTTAGTCCTAATTTCTCTTGATTTTGGGGGGGGGGAGGGGTAGTTGGGTAAGATTTCAAACTGTGCATTATTTTTTAAAAATCTAGCCCCTGATTACTTCACCACAGGATTTAACATAGAAATTACCAAAAGCAAACAACACCCCTCAGCTTCTAATAGATCACCTCTAACCCCATTCACAAGGGCAATTTTCATACTACAAGGTCAATTTCAAGTAAATAGCAACAGATAATTTGCTTTTGTAGCAGATTTTTGTTATTATAAAGAAGTGTCTTACATCAGTAAAAATTTGGAAGAAATCTATAGTAAATTTTTAATTAGAGTATGAAAAACATACTAATTCGAGGATTATCACATACATTTTTATTGATTTGTACTTTTAATTGGCAATTAACATATAGATAGGTAGCAAAATCTATTAAATGTATATCCAATAGATTAAGATTATTTTAGTTTTGCCACAGAATTTTTTTGTTCTATAATATTATTAAGTGTTAATGATTCCTTATCTAAAGATTCCATTAGTAGCAACATTTGTGGTTAAAGAGCTGCCCTCTGGAAAAAGGCATGATATATTGCTAACTACTCACCTGTTACAGTGTTTTGTAGTTCTCAGCATATATATAAGTATACTTTTGTTAGAATTGTACTTAGGTATAATTTTTTGGAGCAGTTGTAAGTGGATCTGTGTTAATTTTGGTTTCCAGTTGTTCACTGCTAGCACATAGGAATACAATTGATTTTTGTATGTTGACCATACATCCTTTTTGAAACTTAAGTTATCTGAAATTTACAAAGAGAAAAATTAAAACAAGATTTAACAGAAGAGGGTCTAACGAGTCAACAAATAGCTATTATTCACTTCCTGTATATACAGTGCTGTGTTGGATTCACAAAGGCATGTTGATCTTAAAAAGGTATTGTAGTGCCCTGAGGCAAAACATAAGAAATTCTTAGGTAACAAATTTTAGGACTGACTTTCCTATGTCTTAGCCATTTGACTTAGAGAAAAATGTCTTTACATAGTATACACTCAGTTAATCTGCTGATTTACCAGTCATAGAAGACTAGCTTCTAAAAACTATAGCATAAAGTTCATTTCTCCTTTATTATAGCAACCATCTTTCATCATGACAAATCTGGATTACAGATAGATGGCATAGGTAGCCTACCTTTTCCTAGATTTCTGCTTTTCTGTCTGTTGCCTTTCAGACCCACCTTCTCTTTCTTTTATCATTAAGTAGAGTTCTTTTCTCCTTTTATACCCATGCCCATATGATTGGATCCAGCCTGGAGCTTCAGTAGTCAACCATATGTAACAATTCCTAAATCTCCGGTGCAAACATCTCTTATAAACTCAGGGTTGCATTTATAACTTCTACTGAATATCTGTACCACACTATCACATAGGCAGCTTATTAAGCTCAACACATCTAAAACCAAAATGACTGTCTTCCCTTTAAAGTCTTCCTACTCTAGTTTCTCCTGTTTGGTAAATGTGGACACCACTGTCCACGTTGGTGCTCAGTGCAGAAACCTGGGAGTCATCTTTGACCCTTCCTCTCCCTTAACCCCAACATCTAGTCAGTTATTAAATCCCATTTTGATTCTCGTTCCTAAATACAGCTTTAATCCATCCTTTTATCTCCATCCCCATGGCCCCATGTAGTCCAAGAGTCATCATCTTACCTGGACTTTTCCTCTAGGCTCCTAGGTGGTTTTCCTACATTTTCTCACTCTGTTTCAGTCTGTTTTCCACACTGGCCAGACCTTTTTGAAACACAGATCTTATCCTGCCATTTTACTTACTTAGAAGCCTTTAATGGCTTCCTATTATCTTTACAATGAAGCCCCAAATCTTTAACATGTACTTCAAGACCCTGCATGATTTGGCTTTTACCTTCTTATATCTGAACACTATTTCACTCACTCCCAACCATGCTTGCCTTCTTTTCTTCTTTCTTACCTTGTATCCTTTGCACAAGCTATTTTTTTTTTTTTGCTCAGAATGCTCTACTTCTACATAATATTTTAAATTCCTTAAATGCAAAGGCTGTATCTAATATTCCTCCTGTATTTTCCATTGTACTCAGTAGTTTACATTTAATGCCGAACATCTAGTAGTTCATCAACCATTTATTCATTCAGTAGTCCATAGTGAGAGCTTACCACTTATATGTTGAAATGTATTATTCCCATCACAGAATCTAAGATAATACATTGTAATAAAATACATCTGGTGTTTTTGATGCTTTTTTGTGTGGTTTTTGAATAAAATATTCCATGTGCTTTTTGCTAGTTAATGAAGATGCTGTTTGAATGTTCAGATGAACGAATTGACTTGGAACTCATTTCTTTCTGCATTAATCTTGCTGCTAACAAAAGGAACGTACAGCTTATCTGTGAAGGTTAGTGCCTTTGAGCTTCATAGATAACCTTTAATCATATGGCAACCAGCAAATTCTGGAAAAGAAACAAGGAATTAAGAATTATAGTAGCTGTGTAAATCCTATTTTTAAGTAGTTTTAAAAATTATAGCTTTAATCTTTAAAGGTCAGATAGATTCAGAACAAATACTCTTATATCATGAGTAGAAATACTTACCTTTAGTAATTATTTTATACACCAGGGTTTAGTTACCCTTAATTAAATTTCATTTTTAAAAACATTTCTAGAGGAAACAAAACTTTTTATTTGCAAAACAATCTGTTACAGTGTAAGATAATAACAATAAAAATGTATCAGATATTTGTTTCTATAATACCTTCGTAAAATAGCTTGTCATGCATTATGATATTTCAGAATCTGCTCAATAGTTTTTTTTTCTTATTTGGAAAGTATACATATTTGTTTTCTGTTTTTTGTTTTTTTAAGGGACAAATGAGCAAATAGGAAAAAATTAAAATCTTTTCTTCCACTATCCAGAGATAATCATAGGTGAAATTTTGGTACAATGCTTCTGCAGATTTTTAAGATAAAATTTGGTTTTTGTATCTATATATGGTGACATTTTTTTAAGTTATATCTTGAATCTCATTCCATGTGATTAGATATTTTATATAAAATAATTGCCAATAGTGGCAAAATAATCCATTAAAGGATTTTCTATAATTTAATCAGCTATTTTGGATATTTAGTTTGTTGCCACTTCTTTTCTGAAACAAACCATGTTGCAGTAGTTTTCCTTTCTCTGAAACTTCATATTTCGATTTTTATGTTCTTAGGATACATTTTCTGGGTCAAAAAGCATTTACATTTTTAAAATTTGTGGTGCATATTCCATACACAGAAGAGCACATACCGTGTGATACCATTTATATGAAATTCTACAGCAGGTAAAATTAATCTATGTTTAAAAAGAAGAAAGAGAAGGGGCGCCTGCGTGGCTCAGTCGGTTAAGTGTCCGACTTGGCTCAGGTCATGATCTCACAGTCCGTGAGTTTGAGCCCTGCGTCAAGCTCTGTGCCGACAGCTCAGAGCCTGGAGCCTGCTTCAGATTCTATGTCTCCCTCTCTCTGCCCCACCCCTGCTCATACTCTGTCTCTCTCTGTCTCAAAAATAAATAAAAACATTAAAAAAAATTTTTTTTTTTTAAAAAGAAGAAAGAAGGAAAATAAGATGAGGAAGAGGAAAAGGAGAAGTAAAGTGATTACATTTGGGGATGAAAATTGAGAAGGGACACTTTCTGGAATGAATGGAAATGTCTGTATCTTGATATGGGTATGAATTACCCAGGGGCACACATTTAATCAAAATTAATCTATTGTACACTGAAGATTCAGGCATTTTACTGTATGTAAATTGGGGTTTTTTTGAGAACTGTAAACTAAACAAATTTTATTAAACTTAAATGAACCTTAATTCTATTGGAGGAGTTTTCTGATTTTTTGCAGGAAATGGGCTAAAGATGCTCATGAAGAGGGCTCTGAAGTTTAAGGATCCATTGCTGATGAAAATGATTAGGAACATTTCCCAGCATGATGGACCAACTAAAAATTTATTTATTGTGAGTATAGTTTCTTTCTTTCTATTAAAACAGCCTGAGAATTGAAGCTTTAAAGTCCTACATTTGGAAATAAAACTCTTACTGAGCTCTTATCAGTATTAACTCATGACCCAAGTTGGTTCTTTTGTTATAAACTTTCTTGTAAGTTTAGCTTCCAGAAATCCCATGCTCAATTTTAGAGTTGTTTTCACTTTATGATCCCAACCCCTAACACTTCTGTCCTCACTCTACTTGTCTTGCCTTTTAAGCAAATGACTCCTGAGGCACCTGGCTGGCTCAGTGAGAAGAGTATGCAACTCTTGATCTCAGGGTTGTGAGTTTGAGCCCCACTTTGGGTATAGAGGTAACTAAAAAAATATATAATAAACTTTAAACCGATGATTCCTATAGCAATTTGGCTCAAGATTATTAAAACAAGAGAATCACATTTGATACTTACTTTTTCTTCCTGTGGATTACATTATTAGATTGGTTCTTCTGCAGAAATCATATTTTAAATTTGTATTAAAATTCTGTTTTCTTTAGGATTATGTTGGGGACCTTGCAGCCCAGATCTCTAATGATGAGGAAGAGGAGTTTGTGATTGAATGTCTGGGAACTCTTGCAAATTTGACCATTCCAGACTTAGACTGGGAATTGGTTCTTAAGGAGTACAAGTTGGTCCCATACCTCAAGGATAAACTAAAACCAGGTCTGTGCTAAGTATTTCCATTTTGCGTAATCATTAAGTTATTTCTATTTCTTTCTGTTGCGGCTGAGAGCAACTGCTAGAGCAGTATTTTGTGACCATTATTATACTAGGTAATGTGTTTTCTTCCCACACCTCAACTTTCAGCTCTAGTTCTAGTTTCTTCCTCCCAGAAAGGTGATCACTAGGTCTCCTGTTAGATGTATGTATTCTTTTTCCGAAAAACGTGTTATCTTATTATTGGTTTCCTTTCCCTACCCTGCTTATTTTTTGATCCTGCTTTTTAAAAATTACCAAATACCATATCCTCTTTGCATGCATGCATACCTGTGAACACACAAAGTTCTTTGAGCCATTCAAATGACTCTTCGGTTTTCTGTATTTACATTGTCATTCATTTACATTTTCAGAGAGGTGTTATCCTTCAGTGCTGCCCTCCCTTACTCTTATGAACTATCTTCTTCATTGAGCATAGAAATGGGAAGAAAGGACAAAGTTACAAGCATGCTAAGGATTCATAAGAACTGATTTAATAGCTTACAGTATATTCTCTGTGCATTGAAGTTTTGGCAGTATAAATGGATTTGGATCAGGACATTTCAATGAAAACTTTCTGTGGTTTGACTTTATTAGGTGCTGCAGAAGATGACCTTGTTTTAGAAGTGGTTATAATGATTGGAACTGTATCTATGGATGACTCTTGTGCTGCATTGCTAGCCAAATCTGGGATAATCCCCGCACTCATTGAATTGCTAAATGGTAAATTATAATTTGTTTCAATTTACTTTTGTTAATATACGAACAGGCTATTTACATTTTTAAATATAAAAGATCTGCAATCATGAAATACTAATATTCTGTCCTGTTGAGCTTTGTGTTGATTGAATTGGATCTCCTATCTTTTTTTAATGTCTTGATTTCTAATCAGGAAGGTTCATTTGGAAGCATCCTATTCCCTTCTAGGTCCAATGTTGTCCTCTAAACGTTCCGTGGTGAAGAAAATGTTCTCTATTTGCACTGTCCAACACATGTGGCTGTTGAGTACTTGAGATGTGGCTATTGGGACTGAGAACTTGAATTTTGTATTTAATTTTTAATTCAATTAGCCACAGTGGCTATGGTTACAGAATTGGGCAATGAGGCCTAGATGGAATTCTTCCCTTAACTTCATATTGCTTTTAAGGGGCCAGGGTTCATTGTTTTCCACACTGCATACAAAATCTATCTGAACCTAATATTATTCTATTAGCGTCAAGTTCTCTAGGACTTTGTGTTAGTCTACTCAGGCCTCCGTAACAAAATACCATAGACTGGATTGCCTAAGTCTTTTGCCCATTTCTCTCTTTTGAATTTTTAAGTTTGATTTATAAATTCTTTAACATAATGCATTTAATAGGTCATCTAGAGATAATACCTCCATATTTTGAAGTGTTCCTACATGTTGTGTGTGTGTGTGTGTGTGTATGTATATATGTATACATATATATATATATATGTATACATATATACATATACATATACATATATATATATATATATACACACACACACATAGATGTATATAGATATAGATAGATAGATATATAGATATATATTTACTTTGGTCCACCCTTCTCCCAGCCAGGAGTTTTCCAAATGAGAAACAATTAAAAGAGAGACTAGGTGGTTGGGAGGTGTAAATGAAGACAATGTAGTTGGCAGAGTGAGAATGAAGATTTTGTGATGAGCTGGAGAAATCTGGAACAGAATGACTGGTTTTCTTGAATTGCTGTTCCCCCTTGATTATGATTGAGGGAGCTGAGACATGTACAAGGCAAGCTGACAGAGCCAGCTCACAGTGTCTTACTGTGTCTTAATGTTCTCTGCCATGAGGTTATCATGAACAGAGGCTATATGCTTCTCTTTTTAAGAAATACATGGATTTCCGGGAATATAGTCACTAATACTATAATAATTTATGATGTCAGGTGGTGACTAACTTACCATGGTGAGTATTGAGTGATACATAGAATTGTTGAATCACTGTTGTACACCTGACATAATTCTATTAAAACCCTTGTGGTCAAGTAAGGGGATACTGTATACCGAGAGAGTAATTAGTAGAATTTTAGCCCAAGTAGTCTGGGAGAGTGGCACATTGGCAAGTTAGTGAGGGAAATCCTTTGGAACAGATTGGACTTTAAGGGTCCCGCACTTTATTCTACACAAATAGCTAATGCTCTGTTGACCTGTAAATCTGTGTCTAACAGGTATCATTGAACAAATGCCAGGAGTTGATACAAAACTATTAATAAATGAAATTTCATAACCAGTACCTAAAAATTAGATTTCTATAAGTATTTGCTTTTGCCATTATATATTAATCAGTGGATATCAGCTAACCTATTAAACTATTCTTTATATAATGTTAAACATTAATTAGCTTATGATATGCAACATTCCTTTTACTATTTATATAATCAGTTACATTAAAACTAAAATAACTTATTTCATGACAATAAGTAAAATTTAATGTTGTTAACATTATTCAAGAATAATACCTCTTGGGGTGCCTGGGTGGCTCAGTCGGTTAAGCATCTGACTTAGCCTCAGGTCATGATCTCACAGTTTGTGAGTTCGAGCCCTGGGTCGGGCTCTGTGCTGACAGCTCGGAGCCCAGAGCTTGCTTCAAGTTCTGTGTCTCCCTCTCTCTCTCTGCCCCTTCCCCGCTCACACTCTGTCTCCCTTTCTCCCTCAAAAATAAATAAACATTAGAAAAAATTTTTATAAGTTTTTCTACCAAAACCTTAGAATTTAGAAGGTGTGATTTTTTTTTTTAAGAACTGTTTTTCTCATGAGGAGTCAACATTATACAGACAAAATATAGAACCAGATTTATTTCATAAATTAGAATTATTTAAAAAATTCTTACGACGGACAAAAAGCAAGTGTTGGTAAGTGTCACCATTTCACATTAGGGCCATAGAAGTTAATTTAATCAAGGTATACCTGGAGGCAAAATCTGGTGAGAATTAATTACAGAGAAACACTGGTACTGTGTTCTTACACCAGTCTTGTCCTTCAGTGCTTCCTAAGTCCAGCCTGATCTTTTGAGACCATCTCAAGTAGTCTGATGTAAACTCAGAGCAGATATAATTTCTTTTTTACAATATCTTAGTTTTATCTTTGTATTTCAAAGTAATTTTACCTATGTAGTTTAACTATAACCAAATTTACTAAAACTTCTGAAATTGTGTTATAAAATTTCCTGATCATCATGGAATTTAGAAAAATATCTAAATAAAGATATAAATGATATATGCCACCCATATATTATAAATAACTCAAATTGATTACCCTTTACTTTCTCCTGTCCCTTTTAGTTTTCTCATTCTCCACTATTCCAATCGATGTATTTCACTTTTGTGTAGAACTATAGAATTCTCTTATTTGACGTTTTCTGCTTCCTTTCAGCCCAACAAGAAGATGATGAATTTGTGTGTCAGATAATTTATGTCTTCTACCAGATGGTTTTTCACCAAGCCACAAGAGATGTCATAATCAAGGAAACACGTATCCTTTTAATGTTTACAACAGATAATGACATTTCACATATTCAGAAAAGATGCATCTTTACATATTTTTTCCTAGCAAATGTTCAAATGATGTGGGAAATACCAAGCCCCAAAATAATTTCAGAGGGCAAGCTATTCTTCATGGAAGCTCTTGACCCCAAGTCAGCGTACAGGTAGAATAGCACAGCGATTTTATTAACTTATTGGGCTGTGATTCCTAAGAACTTAACAAACATATCAGAACTTTCTTCTCTGTTAACATAATTTAACTATCAGATGTTCCTGGTACTATTCTTAGTACTCTTTCAATCTTACCGTGTTCACTCTACAAATCTATTCCCATGGCTTCAGCTACCAGCTATATGCTAAGTATTTAGTATCTTCAAATTCTCTTTCTTGAGTCCCAGGCATTTGTTTCTAACTGCCATCTGGATGTCTTCCACCTGTTGAAAGAGCTGTTACATGTATTACAATCAAAGAACCTGAATTCTAAGTTACCTTTGCCACTTACAAGCTGCAGGACCTTGGATATGTTATTTAACCTCCCTTGAGTATAAAATCTTGCATCTATAAAATGACCATAATCTGATAAAAATGATGGGAACATCTTCTGCCTTGTATGATTGTTATAAGTACTGATGGATTTAAAGTGCCTGTAATTATTTCCAACACACAGAGATACTCAATAAGTGAGAGTTTATCATTATTGCATTGAAAAGGGTACTTGATAATGCCAACATCCTCCCCTGTATCCTCCTTCTGTGTTCACAGTGGATAATAACAGTACCATCCATCAGTCTCGTAGCTGAGCATTTTGTCTGCTACCTCTTTTATGACACATAATTGGACATTCATAATGCAGACATCTGCCAAGTTCTAATCATTAACAGATAGTGTTTTAAGTGCTAGATTTATAAAAAAGTCAGTCCCTGTACTCAAAGAGTTTATAGTCTAATTGGAGAGACAGACAAGTAAATAAGAAATATTAAATTATAACCCAGTGTAGCAATGTCATAAAGGTATATGCATTGGGCACGGGAAAGAATATGTATATCCAAGGATATATATAGAACCGAGTCTGGGGATGTCATGTAATGCTGGCAGCAGAAGTGATATCTAAGCTGCATCTGTGTGTGTGTGTGTGTGTGTGTGTGTGTGTGCATGTGTGTGAGTGTGTATGTGTGTGTGTGTGTGTGTGTGTGTGTGTGTTGTGGTCATCTGCATGTTTGTGTACCCCCCAAAAAAACCCTACTTTTGAACTCCTCTAGTAAAATACTTATTTACCCATGTGAAAAATCTAAAATTAAGATAACCTTAATCTGTTTTTCTAGCGTTCCCCCTTTAACTCTACAGTGCACAATTTTCTCTTAGCACACCCAAATTTTTCATCATTTATCAGATAGGACCCATCTTCTTGCCTCTTCGTGTGCCTTATCAACCTCAAATGCATTTCTCTTTTTCTTTACCTAATAATCTCCAGCTCATTAAAGGTAGATTTATAAGCCATCTTTAAAGTTAAGCCTTTCTAATCCAGTTAAGCCTCCCTCCTTCCCAGTAGGAGTAATTTATTTTCGCCTCCAGTAAAGAACTTTAAATTGTATATTTATATGCCTGTCTTTACCAAAGGTTTTGAGCTCTTCAAGCTCGAGGACAAGCTTTTGTTTTCCTCATCTTTATCTATACTCAAAATTTAACATAGCACCTAGCATGTGGGTAGTACTTAGGTCAGTGAACACGTGTCTAAAATTAATTAATTTTAAAATTAATACATTGGAAGACTTTTTTTTTCTTTTGCATGATGATGGGCCATCGCTCAAAACATTATTTTAAAGTCCTCTGATCTTACATTCAAAGTCAACGACACATGCTTTAAGTATCATCTTTGGAGAAAATTGCCTTGTTTTTGAGATTAATTGCTGGAGTCTCTGAGAGTCAAGTCTGAGTAACAAGTCTAAACTCAGAAATGTTGATTTCAATATGGGCTATCAATAATGCAAACACTGTTTTGCCTTAACTAGAGAGAGCTTCCTTTATCATAAGTAATATTTTTTAAATGTGGCTTATAAACTGACTCAGGAAAATAAATTCTAGATACACTCTTTTGAGCAGTATTAACATTAGAATAAATTCCTTCTCCCCAGTGGTGTTCCAGGGATTTTTTTTTTTTCCCCACCCCGCCGCCCTTTTTTTTTTTTTTTTTTGTATTAATAGTTGCTTCATGAAAAAAGGTTCTGTGATAAATGAATTTGGAAAACACTGAATTAAACAGGTTTTCTTGCTACAGGGTCTTCTTGGAAACCTTAATATGCTTTTCTGGGTTGAGCGAATCTGAAATGATATTTTATAATAGAATATTTCTATAACTACAGAAGACACTATAAGAAACACATGTTAGAAAATATGAAAGTGAAAGCATAGCTTTCCTAAGGTAACTTCTTTGAAGGAGACCTTTGTTTACATGTCACACCATAGGGTTTTTTTGAAGACTAAGGAATTAAGTATTTATGGTACCTACCAAATGCTAGTGCATAGTGAGTAAGTGTCTCTACCCTAGTCTATCTATTTAAAATGTACTCTCAGTACCTTATTGTCAAAGTTCACAGTATTAAGACCACTTCCATTTGATTTTTCTTGTCAGTGTAACTTTATTTTCTCCCAAGTTCAGTTTCTGTGAAGCCATTGAATCTGAAGTGAGTACTTTTTAAATAGTTATTCTGACGAATATAACATGTTGAAAATGGAAGGAATGGGACAGAAAAGATTTGCTGATTTAAAATTTTTACAAAAGCATCAAGGAATACTACTTAGATCCAATGCTTTCATCCATGCCTTGAGATTGTAAAGATTGCTAGAGTGCTTTTGCCCGGTGTTTTGGTGTCCAAAAGCCGGGATTTTTGTTGATGTCAATGATATCTAAATATGTCTTGTTGTCTTTTGTCACATAATTAGGAACTATTAAAATATTTCACTATAATTTTAAGTACTTTATCGTGATTTTGGCTATACTTAAATTTTTAAGTAAAGATTTATTATATAATTATTTCCTTTTCCCGTTTTTAAATTTAGATTAATGATCAACATTATTTGATATAATTTTAAACAGAATGAAAGAAACTTGATGTTTAAGAAGGCTGGTATAGACTTATATTAGGTCAACATATGATTTATATTAAAATGTTTGGGATATTAAAAATAGCTCTCTGCACAATGCATAGAAATTGAGAATCTGAAATTGAGAACCAATGCTATTGTAATAATTTTCATACAATCCCAACAATGGCAGCATGGGGAAATAAGTCAAATTTGACTTGGTCCTTTCAGATTCTCTCTGAGAATATATTATTCTGTATTTTTTTCTACATTTTAAATGTATCCTCTTTTCCCCTCAAGAAAAATAGTAAGTAGCACCAATGAGTAGAAGATTAGGGTTAACCTCTGTCTTTGCAATTGCTGTGAAACTTGATAAAATTTTTTTCGGCATTGTAATCAGTGCTGCAAAGAATGTCATTTGCTTGTGTACATGTGTGCTAGAGTTTCTTGCAGGAAACGTCCGGCTTCTGTTTCAAATACAATTTTAACAAAGATCGGCTGTAAATATTGGAGATCAAGAAGTTTTTCTTCACTGCCTTTTTTGGATTCATTGGGGTTTCTCTGTTAATTTGAGTTTTCTGTTTTTCCTCTGTTTCCCCCTACTTATTTGTAGGAGTTAAACCCAATTTCAACATGTATTCTCTCCAGTTTTAAAGGACTGTATTCTTCTACTTGTAAGTCTAACGTCCCCACTTACATCTTCCATGGTATGTGATAGTGTAATCATTCACCTCATTTTTGTAACATTTTTCTAACATTTGAAACTGAATTATTATTTTAACTCTTGCCTTTTAAAAACTAGTACTTATTCAAGACTTAGAATATGTTGACCTATTCCCTGTTTGCTATTTTTTTTCTTGAATTCCATTTCTCTATCTCTCTGAGTTTCCTTTCATAATTATGTTCTCTTATACTGCTAAATGAGTATCTATGAATAATAAAATATATCTGAAAATAGCTAGCATGTTCTCTTTAATAATCATTTAGCAGAATATGGAGTTTTAGATTGCCAATTATTTTTCTCCACAATTCAAAGGTATTTTTCCGCTGTCTTCTTGCCTGAATTGATGACAGTGTGCAGTCTATAGTCTGCTAATTATTGATAGCTGTCAGTGTCTGATGACAATTTACTTTTTTTTCCCTTATAAATGACTTGATATTTTGGCCAATAAGACCAGAGGAGCATTTCTGTATTTTTAAAGCCAAATAGCTTTATTAGAATTTGAGTTGGTATTCATCATCCTTGCTTGATTTCTCTAAGTATCATATGTGATCTTTCAGTATATAGTTTTGTCTTTTTTTTCCCCTAATTTCAGGAAAATTTTCTTGAATTTTAGTTTTTAGTATTTGTTCTCTTTTATTAAAAGCTTTTATTGTCTTCTTTGGAATTTCTATTATGTTGGATCTTCTTTGCCTATCTTAAATAATTAGTCATTTTCTAATATTTTCTCTTTTTATTTGTTTTTAAATTTTACAAGTTTTCTTCCTTTTTAGCTTCCATTCCTCTCGGAGTTTTATCTGTTTTTATTTACTCATGTGTTACTATAAATTTAGTTCTTATATATCTGGAATTATTTTTACCTTTATTTTTGGTTCTTTCCTGAATTATTTTATTTCTTTGAGTTCTCTAACTTTGATATATATTGTTCCTATACGTGTATTCTATTTTTTTACATTCTTTTATTTCTTTTTGAAGTATTGGGTTACAGCTTTCATCTTTTATATGAAAATGTTATATTTTTCTCATAATCATCTACAAAATTTGACTGTGATTCTTTTCTGTTGCTATTTTTATGTGAAATTAATTTTCTGGAACTTTTAGGTGGGCCAGCTCTCTCAGGAAAGCTTAATAGATAGCTGTGTGGCTCTGGAGCTCCCTCTTCAGTTATTTTCATGAAGATATTTTCAAAAAGATGGCCTTGAAAATAATTTCAGTTATTTTCAAAAAGATGGCCTTGTACTTTCTGAGACTTACTGGTTCTGTTTTCCTTGCCCTTTTTTATTTAGTGTTTTTTTTTTCTTTCTTATTTCTATTAATGAAATGAAATGAAATGTTAAATGTTTATGGTCAGCTTTTATTGATGACTCAGTTTTACAACTTGAAGTTAGATTTCCTGGGGCAATTTGAATTTAGAGAAATGTGAGATTTTTCTAATATCCTTGAATAGGCTCAATCTCAAACACAATTTGCATCTTTAACCACTTTTATTTAGAGGCTCCAGCGTATCTTATAGATCTGATGCATGATAAAAATAATGAAATCCGAAAGGTCTGTGATAATACTTTAGATATTATAGCGGTAAGTAATTCTTCTTCTTATGCAAAGTGTAATAATAGTCTTTATTTGGTAGAAAAGAAAACTGTACATCTTTTTAGAATTTGGCATTTAATATAAATGCAAATTTGTATTTTGATGAGTCTCTGGAAATACAGTGATATTAAATTCATATTTTAATCATTAAAAAATGATTAAAGGCTTTCAGCCTTTTAAGTATAGGCTCCTTGAAGAGGTCTGCATGTCTCTCAGAATCATTTGTTTTTCGGGGCAGTTATTACATTGGAGCAGGGGTTTGATGAGAATTTCTACCAGAATTTAATAGTCAGTTTTGCAGTTTGACCATTAAACTTTTTTAATAAGACAAATGTTATATCAATTATTTTTTCAGTGCTTTGATTTTTGTCATATGCATACACTTGTTTTGTCAGTTGCTTTGGAATGATGAAACATACAAAAATTGTGTTATTCATGACCTTAGAAGTTTTGAAAGGATGTATAACTGAAGGACTATAATCAGAAGGGTGATCTGAGTCCTGGATTAGAAACTTGCTCTCTGTACAGACTTTTTTCAGAAATCATGCTCCTGGTGACCACCTAGTCTTCTGCCTGGACTTGGGCCTTGCACCTGGGATGTGCCATACACTAGATTACTTTAAATGTTTTTCATCTGTGGCATACACAAAGTGCTTCCTTCTTTGAACTGGATTTATACCTTCTATTTTAGCTCACTCAATAAGAAGTTTCTTGAATATACCCTATTCAGTAGTTTTCAAAGTTTAACTTAAGCTTTTTAAATGATCAGAATAACATTTTTAATGTTTGTTTGTTTGTTTGTTTGTTTGTTTGTTTGTTTGTTTGTTTTGAGAGAGAGAGAGAGAGAGAGAACACATGGAAGCAGGGAGTGGGGAGGGGTGGGGAAGAGAATCCCAAGCAGGTTCAAGCAGGCTCCAGGCTGTCAGCACAGAGACCAATGCAGGGCTGTCTCATGAACCTTGAGATCATGGCCTGAGCCAAAATCAATAGTCGCACGCTTAACCGACTGAGCCACCCTGGCCCGCCTTATAATAACATTTTAAAGAATCAGTTAACAACTTTAGTAGAAGTCCTCTAAGTTGGCATTTATGCTAGTGATTTCATTATGAAATCAGACAGTCACTATCAGGTACTTCCTTGCCAATTTCCTGGATTTTATTTCAAAATTCATTTTATTTGATGTCATCTATTTTTCGGATTGGACTGAGTATATCATTACTGGCTTAAAACTAAATGAGTATGTTGACATTTTTAGCTTTGATCTCTAAATTAAAATAAGGAAACTTTGCATATTAAATCCTATTCCAGTAAGATGTTTCATACATGTAGACCCCTGGTGACAGGGTTTATGAATAGAGAATATTTATTTTCCTAGGGAATAATTTCATGGCTCATACACTATTTTCTAGTAGATCACTAAATTTAGTGTTGTGTATAAAGTAGGTAGTGTAAGAAAGAACTTCCTCAAGTTCTATTTGTGATTATCTTACCTTAAGCAATGAAGAAGGGAAAGAGATGTCAGTTTGTTAGAGAATGCCTTTAGCATACTTTTAAAATTGTCTTATTTGAGAAAAGTAGATGGAAGGCAGTAATGTTTGGATATGTTTGGTATAGAAAGTAAATTTGTGATAGTTCCAAAATGCCAGCTCAGTCTCATTATTAAAAAATTTAGTATAAAATATGAATATAAAAATATTTATTCCCAATAATTTCTAAACTCTGGGCTGAAATCTCTCATCTTTTTTTTTTTAATTTAAATTCAAGTTAGTTAATATATAGCATAATAATGATTTCAGGAATAGAATTCCGTGTAAAGTCTCTCATCTTAAACGGGAATTTTCCCCACCCTGTGTCTACCTTTCTTTTCTATTCTAGATGGCTGTCCTAGCTCTCTCTTTCTCTCTAGAACCAATGTTTTGAAAAAACTGTCTACATATTACTTCCTTCATTTCTTCAGTTCCCCTCATCCACCTTTCAACCTATATGAATTCTAGCTTCTGCCTCCTTTGTTGCACTGATATGGTGCTCACTAAAGTCACCTGGCCTTCATTTTTCTAAATCCAATGAACATTTTTAATCTTCATTTTACTTTGTTGATCTTACTGTCCTTAAAGGAACTTATAAATCCTAGTCAGAGTTAAAAATGTAAAATCACAAAGAAAATTATTTTAGGTTATTATAATCATAAAGAACCTTGTTGGTAAGGCCTCTAAAGAAGAACAATCAATAAAATGAAACTGCTGATATATCAGCTACCTATATATGGCTCCCTAAGATGCCGTCTGATCACTTGACTTAGTATAACAAAAATTTGAATAAGTATTCTGAAGGTTCACCTAATCACTCTATGACTCTCTACACGAGATTTAACAAAGTAAGTACTTGATATGATGCCAAGTAATTTTGGACTGTTTCATTTCACACATTGGGAAACTTTAGTCTAAAAAGATATTTAGAATTATTAAACAGAATATTTAAAGATATTTGTGTGTGAATTATATGATTTAAAAGTCCTGCTCTGCTACCCAACTTCATCATATTCACAGCTGAGTTTCTTAGAAGAAAAGAAGTAGTCTAATATAGATGATAAAAGGGCTAGAAACACCCCGCATCCTGCTGGAAGAATGTTTCCTTACGTTTTTGCTACTATACACGTATAAGTGTCCAGGCCCTGGTTCAGTTTTGGCTTGATAGTAAGGAACTGCACCATTTCTCAGAGCTTTTTCTCCCCTTCTCAGTTGGGTAAGGGTTCTGATCTTCAACTTTGGCCTCTATGATGTGACAACTTGGTCTAATAGAGTATTGCATCTAGAATACAACTAATTCTAGTTCTTTCACTTACTGAATAATCTCAGACATTTTATAACTTTTTGAAGATTCAGTTTACAATGACACTTTTGAGGATTAGTGAGTTATTGTTAGGGTTAGAGAAAATATATATGAAGCATCTACTACATGATGGTCACTCTCTGTTTTGTTCAAACTAGACCAAAACTCAGACCTAGTTGAGAAGTTAATTTTTTTGTGTGTTTATTTTTGAGAGAAAGCACGTGTACGTGTGCGTGCACATACCCATGGGGGAGGAGCAGAGAGAGAGGGAGACAGAGAATCCCAAACAGGCTCCAGCTGTCAGCACAGAACCCGATGCGGGGGTCAAACTCACAAGCCATGAGATCATGGCCTGAGCCAAAATCAGGAGTTGGATACCTAACTGACTGAGCTGCCCAGGTGCCCCGAGAAGTTTATATGTTGATTAAATTCATGGACCAACATTTTCTTTCCTTGGTACAGTTAATTATCTATGTTATTTTCTGTCCATTTAAATATTTTAAATGGTATTGGAAAATAATCTGTTCACTGTTTGGATTTTAACTGTGGAAAATTATTTGGAGTATGTATTTTGGCCAGATATATTAATATTACTATTTATATTTTAAGATTATTCTACAAAATGGCTGAATTTGGCATTTTAAAGCTCCATGTCACAGCAATTCTAAATAGGGTAATTAACCAAAAGGCCTTGATTAGGACAGTGTGGTAATCAGGAATCTGCCTCTTCTAGTGTAGAAGTGCCTTATCTGTTAAATTACCCACGTTCTGAATCTGCAGTAACTTATTTTAATTCGGACTCAATTTATCGGCTAACCTCAGACCAGAGTGACACTCCTACCTTTCTAGGCCTCCTTATTTGGGAGAAATTTGAGGAGTGGGCTTTTTTAATGCATCAGTAAAATGACAGCTTCTCAGGTTCACTTGAGACATAGCTGCCAGTCCGGTTCTTTGAGCTCAGACTGTATTACTGATCATGACTCAGGGTGCTATTTGCTTGTCCTGAATCTTTTTCAAGAGTAAAACAAAAGGAAATTGGCTTAATTCAAAACAGGAGAAACCTTGATTAGACACAGCAAAGATGATGAAACACTAGAAATAAGCTGCCAAGGGAGAATGTGAAGCCTCCATCCAGTAAGCATTAGTAATAACTACATAACCAACTTTCTGAAATAGTTAGAAACCTGCCTAGAATGGGAGTGGATGATCTCTTAAGATTCTTTTCACCACTAGGCTTTGATATCCTAGTGTTCTCAGCATGGCTGTGTTCTAGAACAATAATAAATCAAAAAAAAAAAAAAAAAGAGAGAGAGAAAGAAAAGAAAAAGAATGAGAATATTTGTAGTTTAAGGCAATTTATCTTTAAGAAAACAAACTTCATTTTTACTCAGAACAATGTGGAATAGTTAAGAAAAATTCGATACCTTGTGGTGCTTGGGGAAATATGCCTTCTGCCGTAAAGAACTTGTCCCCCAAATTATGGAAATGTTACATTAGTGATGATTTGTTTAATGAATTTGGGCCTAATCCCTCAATTGGCAACTTAAAACAGATGTGGGGTGGTAGTACTCTTTGTACCTGGAGGGTTATATGGTTGGTGATGTGGTCTCTATGGCCTCATGAGCAAGTTGTCACCTGTCTGACTAGGCCTTACGTGTAGCTTTGGGAGGCAGGGATTGGAGTAGCTGCAGTGAGTAGGGACACCTAGCTTCGTTTTCCAAGGGGATATATGGCAGTTGATCGTTGTCTCTTCTCTTCCAAGCCTTGGGAATCCTGAAGGGAAGAACAGACCCCTCTACACATAGAGAGCTTCTAAAACCCCAATTAGATTTTTATCCTTAAGTACTTCCTCAACTTTGCATGAAGCATTTGAGGACCTCAGGAATTCTTTCCCAGTTGGTAAAAAAAAAAAAAAAAAAAAAAAAATCCCTCCCCTGACATTATTGGGTTGTAAAACATTTAATACATGTTTATTAAGGACGTACTGTGTCAAAACACTAAGGCACTGGGAATATAAAACTCAGCAACACAAAGTCCCTAGAATACAAAAGTTTACATCCTAGACTCTAGAGAATACAGGGTACTGTCATCCAGAGGTGAACTTGCCTTCCAGGAGTGGTACTACTCTATGGCCCTAGCAAAAGATGTTCTGCACTAATGGTACATTGTATCTACAAGGTGTTTATGGGAAAAGGGATGTCCCTAGGTTCTAGGTTCTCTGGTAAAGGATTAATGTCTGTTGTCTTTCTGACCAGCCACAGGCCCCTGTGATCTGATACTAACACAAGATTTTGAAGGACAGCCCTTTCTCTTTTAGTAAGTCTGTGATCATGGGAAAATTGTGTATATTTTAGTAACCTGAAATTAATATCTAGTTTTGGTATTTTAAACTTGAAAAATTAGGTGCTGTCTTTATTCCTGGATAGTCAAAATTATATTTAATAAGACTGGTGTTTTAAAATGAGATAAACCATTGTAGGTTTACATATAAACTCTAAGACATCAATTGGTATGGTCCCCACAAAAATTGCCAGGCCAGCCTGTGTCCTACAGAAGTTTATTAATCTTGCCAGCAAGGGAAAGCAGTTTAAAAAGATGTCTTATGACATCTTGGAAGGGAACAGTTGGAGAAACTTTCATAGGATTAGATTAGGATTAGACTTCATAGGATTAGATTAGAACCGGGTTAGAACTCAGGTTATTTCAGGGCAGGCTTTCAAAAGCAGGGAATGGGTGGGGATTGGGTAAAATGGGTAGACAGCAGTCAGTTTTAATTGACTTACAGGTTGAGTATGGGCACAGAGCAGAGAATTTTTAAGTGAGTAGTTGACAGAAAACTACTGAGGTGTTCTTTCCAGAATAGGTGGAGTTGGTTCTTGCTTCTTTTATAGTTTTGGTACCAGTTTTCATTGGCTCGGATTTGTAAGTGAGATTTTTTATTTCTTAATTCTATATAATCAAATTGGGTTTAGAGAGATAAGTTTGGTTAGCCCTCTTTCGGAGTTCATTTTTATATTGTATAAACCTGAAAGGCATAAATTTAGGATGTTTTTCTAGCTCGTTAGAATATAGAGTATATATATATGTATGATATGAATGTGATCGTATGTATATGAATGTATATGTATTCCTTGCTAGCTTTATGCATGTTGTTGCTTTATTGTGTGTGGTTTTCTTTTGATTGGCAATACTGGATTCAAAAGAACCCAAGCATAGTACAAAAGATAAAAATCATGATTTCTTAAATAAATTTCATTCAGTTCTATCTTTAACTTTGTGGTCTGACTGAACATGATATTTGAAATGATATTGCACAGATGAGCCTCCCCAGCACTTTAAACAGAAGTCAAAGAGAGCATTGTATTTGAGGTCTGGTTAGAAAATGTCATTCATAGTCAAGACTAAAGGACAAACTTGGGATAGTACTGTTGAGAAGTAGGTAGTATGTGCCTAAAAGTCAACAGTTCTGTTATGTATGTGTTTAATTATGTGTATATCTATATTTACTTATCCTATACATATCATTGGGGTAAGTATTTTCTACGATATAAAAGGCATCTGTTTAGCGACTATTACCTTAACCTTAATGAGCAACTAAATTACTCTAGATCTGCTTTAATTTAGTATGAAGAAGTGTATTAAATAAACCATATTACATTCTCAATTAGGGGGCTGTCACATTAAAGGAGAAAGGAAAATCTGTTTTCCATCAGCTGTGTTAGAACACAAAGCAGATCTATGTAGCTCTATGTTATCCTATAGTGTGTTAATCAGATACAAGGTGTGACGGAAGCCAGTTACAAAGAGTTTTTCTGATAGTGAACAGGCTCTGATAATAGGCTGGGTGAGGCTTCACAATGTTTCTATGGTTAAGTAGTAAACAAAATGATGTAGGACTTCAAAAAGGATGGCACATTCCATTTAAAATCAAACCATAAGTCTTTCATGACACGTAGTTTTTATGGAAACTGAGTGTTTAAGATCATGTCAGGAGCTGAGAAGAAAATAAAAAAGCATGTGTACCTTTAAATACAAGACAAACTCAAGTCTCAGAGCAAGGCTATCAGGGTACCATTTTTGTGAAAAGAAGTATTTCAAAATGAAGAAAAAATAACTGTATTCCTGGTGTATTTCCACAACAGCTTGATAAATTTTTATGACGTATCTTGGCTGTGGTTGAGCAGTAACATCCCTGAATTCCCAGTTATTTCCTGACAATGGGGGAAGGAGATATTTAAGAGGGAAGGGGATTTGGGTGAGAGGGGTTAGGGAGAATAGATTTTAATTGATACATGTTGAATTTATTAAATGTTTGACACTGGATATTCATTTAGAGTTGATATTTAATTTTTAAAAATAAACTCCTTAGACTGCCAGTATTCTTCAGTTTGGGGGGATAATTATTTCAGAAGCTTTATGAAATAAGGGTATTAATCATACATTTTTTTGTTTATAGAATGTTAGAACTTTAGTAAATCTTACCTAGATTTGTTTCATTTTAGAAATGAAGAATCTGAGACTAAAAGGTATTAAAATGCCTTTAGAAGGTTGTTTGTATCAGACCTGGAAATAGAACCGAAGTCCCCTGATTCCTAATCCACTGTTCTTTGTTCTATACCATACCGTAATACCATCAATTCCTATAAATTCAGACTCTGAGACACAATGGAACTGGCTTTGCCATGGCTGTTGAACTCTACTCATTGAGGTTAGATACAGAAGATAGCTAAGTGCTGATTCATTGGAGCATGATAAAGCTTTTACTGGTTTTCACTAAAATGGGAGAGAGAGGAATTAAAAAAATAGTGAGAGGAGGTCCAGGGAGGGGCACACAGAGAGATGTTAGGGCTGGGGAGCTGTTACAAATGTAGGGTTGTTAACATGTTTTGTCTTGGATAGGTAGATCTTCATTTTGAGATTGTCTTTCTTACATTTATAGTCTTAAAATGGTCCTTCTTCTCTAAGTCAATAATAGGTAGTAGTTGATTTACATACAACATCAGTCCCCCAGATTTGTTTTTGAAACTTTCCTGAAATCTAAAACTCTTGGGACCACTGTCCAAGCCTATTAATTTAGTACTAAATAGACTCTCAACAGGCATAAGCTAAAATAATTGATTTTTAAGAAATCTGGAACATAGGGGCACCTGCCTGGGTGGCTTAGTCCGTTAAGCGTCGACTCTTGATTTTAGCTCAGGTCATGACCTCCTCATTTTGTGGGTATGAGCCTTGTGTCAGGCTCTGCGCCTACCTAGGTTTCTCCCTCTCTCCCTCTCTCTGCCCCTCCCCTGTTCACACTCTCTCTGTCTCTTTCAAAAATAAATAAATAGATGACAGAGAGAGAGAAGGAAGGAAAGAAGGAAGGAAGGAATAGGAAAGGGAAGGAATAGGAAAGGAAAGGAAGGAAAGGAAAGAAAGGAAAGAAGGAAGGAGGGAGGGAAAGAAGGAAGGAAGGAGGGAAGAGGAAGGAAGGAAGGAAGGAAGGAAGGAAGGAAGGAAGGAAGGAAGGAAGGAGGGAGGGAGGGAGGGAGGGAGGAGGGAGGGAGGGAGGGAGGGAGGGAGGAAGGAAGGAAGGAAGGAAGGAAGGAAGGAAGGAAGGAAGGAAGGAAGGGAAGGAGAGAAGGAAATAAGGAAAAGAAAGTAATCTGGAACATAAAAATCAGTGTTTCAGAAACATAAAAATCAAAACCCAGCATTTTAGTTGTGAAATAGTACTATCTCATTTTCACTAATGTTGACTATTAAGGAAAAGGAGAAATCAATTATTTAAACAAATATTGTGTTCCTCATTCCATGCTTCATTCCAAGATGCTGTATTTGTTAAACATTCAAATACCTAAGGCCATATTATCACAAACTAGAGAAAACTTTTATGATACAAGTACTACATATTAATAATGTCTCATACTTAGCTTCTAAATTTTAAAAATAAATTTAAAAAGTATTTCCTAAAGTTAGCTATTAATATTGGACTTAAGAAAGTCATCGAAAACCGATAGTGTATATAGAGTATTAGGATTCTAGCTAGCTAAAGGTATGGGTATTTTTTTCTATAATTTTCAGCTTTCAATAATGAAATAGTTTTATGGTTATAAATATTTCAAAAAGCTATGTTATAACTTCTTGAGATTTTAAGGGCTTGATACTGGTTGGTCAAGGGTTTTTGCCATTTTCTTTGCAATGATCTATGACAAAACGCCACACATAGTTGCTAACGGTTACCTCATGAAAACTCCTCTTGTCATTGAAGTGGATTCATTATAGTAGGAATCTGTAATCATTGGATCATCTGCAAAACATAGTTTTCTATATCTTAAATGGTTAAACAGCTTGGTACAGAATAACATATTTTGTCTCCTGTTTTCTGAGGGAGAAACTATTGTTTTCTAAAGACCTAAGACAGCCATAGCATTTTCATTGCGATCCTGTAAACAATAATCTGCACATTAATCATTATGTTAGTAATAGAAAATCAAACCTATAGTTTTGTAGTACAAAAATACTTAAAAATTTTTATTTTTAATAAAATGACAGTATAATCTGCATCATTGCTGCTATACTCTTGGGCATTATAATGTTAAGATATGCCTTGGTTCTATGAGTTTATTCACTCATAAAGTGACCAAAGAAATACGGTGAAAACTGTAAAGGAATTCAGATTAACATAAGGTAGTCTAATTACATTTAGTGCTAGGTCTGTGCCAATTCACTGCCTTGGAAAATCAGCTTCCCCAAGACACTAACAAATCAAACTTTAGTATCAAAAGTTAGCTATAGATGCTTATGGATATTTTTGGTTTGTGTGTATGGACTTCTGTCAAATGGATAGATAGTCTGTGGATAGGTGGTCTTTTTTATTTTAGAAACTAAACCTTGTATGTGTAGGCTCATTGATGAGAACATTGCTCTCAGCTTGAAAGGTGATAAGAGGCTTAAGTTTGCAGGGCATTTGTGAAGAAAATAGCATCTTTCTACATTTATTACTGTACTTTTATTAGAATAGGGAAATCTTATGAGGAGCATGTAAAATAGTAATGCCTAGAATAAGCATTTTTTTCCCCTTGTGCAGAGCATTATTTACTAGATTAAATACACTTTATGGATATGTAATTTACTTTTTAAATTATGTTTATTTTTGTAACATTTCACAGAAATTTGTAAGAGGCAAGTTTTACTCTCAGTAAAATAGCAAACCCCATATTTTAATATGTTTTGAGCACTTGACTAGGTTTTATATCCTGTTCTTACACTAGGAATCCTTAAGCCTGAACCTAAATTAAAACAATCAAGTCATACATCTTTCTGTCATCTTTCTTGAATACTTCTTCATTCAGATAATCAGATTTAAAGTATTTCTATCAAAATAAAGTTAGTTTCAGGGTGCCTGGGTGGCTCAGTCAAGCTTCAACTTCGGCTCAGGTCATGATCTCTCCGTTCGTGAGATCGAGCCCCACGTCAGGCTCTGTGCTGACAGCTCAGAGCCTGGAGCCTGCTTCCGATTCTCTCTCTCTCTCTCTCTCTCTCTCTCTCTCTCTCTCTCTCTTTCTCTCTCTCTCTCTCTGCCCTTCCCCCACTTATGCTCTGTCTCCCTCTCTCAAAAATAAACATTAAAAATTTTTAAAAAGTAAAGTTAGTTTCATACCTCTTGCCAAGTGAAACAAACTAGTACTCACAAAAGAAACAGTACCTATCAAATTAGCTCCAGTATTTAATGTAGATTTAATAGGATTATAAGGCATAATGATATTATAAGGCATATTCTGGGAGTTTTGATGACCTGTAACTAACTTATCTTTTAGAAAAAAAGCCAATTAGTATGGAGAATTTCTTCCCCAAAATACCATTTTACTTTTTTTTATGCATTAAATTTTTTTACCTTAATGGACAATAAGTTCATCCTTTTTTTTCTGTAAGTATATGTGATCATTCTTAAATCATCTAGCCACTTCTAATATGATAGTAATATATTTTTGCAGCCAACTTTGCAACTAATACATTCACTGTGCTACATAGGGAACCAAAAAGTATACTTGCGAAGTCATGAATTTTAAAGAGGTTCAAAATTATATTTAGCATTTGGGCTAAATTATTTTAAAGCTAATCACACTGCTCATACTACATAATTAGCACAATTTAGTATTCTGTCTAATTTTGGAAACCCAAAGTGAACCACTGAAATTGTAGCCAATGAAACTGCTTGTAACAACATCACTGTGCCAGTATTTTTTCAACTCCCTCTTTCCCTAACATCCTTCCATGTACAGCCAGGCCAGAGAGCACATGATTGAGAATATAATGTGTTATGTAATATACTTAACCAGACCAGAGCCACTTCTCTCCTATCACTGCTTGGTCAACAACTCAACACATTCATAGACTCTTAGAGCTGAAAGTTGACCGTGGAGTTCATTTATTATATTCTCATTACTGAAGAATCCATTCTCCAGTGACCCTGACAAATACTCATTTATCCTCTGCCTTTTTCACATTGCTAGCCCAAGGTTTACAAAGCTGTAATAGCCACAACTAGCAGTGTGCACTTGATCAAGTTAATTCAGTGTTCTGGAGCTCGTTTTCTCATTTGTAAAAAGATGATAATTAATAGTACCTACCTAATTCAGTTAATTAGGTACTTCAATTAATGTACCTTCTTCAATTAATTAACAGTATTGACTAACATTAAGTGTTTTCAATATAGATTTTCTAAATGCTTTACGTGTATTATGTCATTTTATCAGAAGAACTTACATGTGATCAGTAGATGAATGATTGTATAAATTATATTTAGATGATATGATATGATCTACTCACTGTAAGCATATCAACAAGATGGCATTTGGATTTAGAATTTATTGTTTATATCTAAATTGTCAATTTCAAATGTAGGTTAAAATTGTAGATTTAACTCGGAGTAAAAACTTAAGCAATTTAAATATTGAAATTATAACAAGTGGATTAATACATGTTTATTTTTAAAATAAAATACAATAATGTTTATAATCGCTCTTTTATACAATTAAATTTTAAATAATTATATTAGGAAATAGATTGAGAACTAATAGGAATGTTAATATTTAACTATCAAAAAAGAAAGCTTAGGGGCACCTTGGTGGCTCAGTTGATTAAGCCTCCAACTCTTGGTTTCAGCCTGAATCATGCTGTCATGGTTCATGGGATTGAGCACCACGTCAGGCTCTGTGCTGACAGTGACAGTGTGGAGGATGCTTTGGATTCTCTCTCTCTCTCTCTCTCTCTCTCTCTCTCTCTCTCTGCCCTCACCAACTCACACTTGATCATTTGCGCGCTCTCTCAAAATAAATAAATAAACATGAAAACAATTTAAAGAAAGCTTAATAATTAGGACATCCCAGAAATTCCTTCTATGATGACAGTTTTTTACTTGAGCCTCAGCTTTCTATGAAAATTGCTCATTATTTAACTACAATGTGTATTTGGTCCACCTGTTAATTATCATGGTCATCTTGACTGTTGGAGGACAGTACTATTGCCTGGTACCTTTCCAACTCTTTTAGATAACTATAAACAAAAATGTTAAAGATATGGCAGAGGAATTTAAAACTAAGACTCTAGAGTTATAATGACAAGAAATACCTGAAATCTTTTTTTTTTTTTTTTTAATCTATGCCATCAGTGGTACTGTCCATTCATTGTTAAGTGAATACACTAGTCAGAATAACTACAGTCTTTGGGAAAAGTAGGGAGCTAGATAGGTTGATCTGTAGCTAATAATAACTTGCCTATATAACTTGCCTATATCAGAAATGTTCACCAAGGAGGTTCTCTGTGAACAAGTATTATAGATACAGCAGTGAAGAAGCCAGTCTTGCTCCTCGGGAGTTCATGATCAGAGGAGGAGACAGACATTTAAAGAAATAATTATGACTAAATAAGATAATGTTATTTTGGGGTTGAAACAAAATTAAATTCTGTTATTTTAATGGTAAACCATTTCAGTAGTTAGGAGACATTCTTTTCAAGTGCTTTCTTTCCTATTAAGAAGTATTATCTAAAATAAGGTATCATGAAAGATACCATTTTGATGCTTAACCACCTATCATTAGTGGTAACTAACATTACAGGTAACTATTGCCACAAATTTCTTTGGGAGCTGAAGTCTGACTGCTTACCTAAATTCTAGTAATAGAGAATTTGTGAAGTTTAAACTTTTCCAGTTTTTGCCGTTACCATTCGCAATTGGTAATTCAAACAGATGCCTTTAACATACGTCTTTAATTGGTTTTATTGATTATTGTATAGAATAATTCTGAACAGGTATTTTTAATGTTTCCTCTGACCCAAATGAAGAATCTCCAAATTATTATTATAACCTGTTATCTGAGGGCCAAGGGAGTAACTTTATAAGCTTATGCAGTAATACTTGACTATTTGTTTTCAATAGGAATATGATGAAGAATGGGCTAAGAAAATTCAGAGTGAAAAGTTCCGCTGGCATAACTCCCAGTGGCTAGAGATGGTAGAGAGCCGTCAGATGGATGAGAGTGAGCAGTACTTGTATGGTGATGATCGAATTGAGCCATATATCCATGAAGGAGATATTCTCGAAAGACCTGACCTTTTCTATAACTCCGGTAAGACGGTAACCAAGGCAAAATTAAACAGTTTGTGTGCCATAAATAGGGATTTTGGTCTACCAGCCTTGCTCATTCCCAAGCTTTGGAAGCACTTCTTATGATATATACATAGACTTCTCCGAATGATTTCAGAAGTACCATCCATACACACCATACAAACCTATTAACTCACCATTATTTTTTTCCAGTTAGTCTTGGATGTGCTCTCCAGAAAAAAAGGTTGTACCTAGGAAAATTAATTACTCTTAGTTTATTGCTTTCTACAATGTATAACTTAAAATGACATCCTCAAGGTTTCTGACCTCTGTTGAAAATGTAATATTTTTTCTCTATCCTGCATTCATTTAAATATGTAACTTAACTAATTTATGTTTTGTTTTCTAACATATTTAATTTGCACAGTCTCATTTTGCCATGGATTTGCTTTAGTCTTGAACTAATAAACTCTGCTTGGTTGGGAAGATTTAGACACTTTACAGTAATATTTTTTTTCCTTTGAACTCTGCTAGTGTTTTCAGGGTAAAATTTAATTTTTACATAAATCATGCATATATTACAACTTTGTTGATTCTGCTATACTGCCTTTTTCCAAGGATGAGTTTGGCACAAAGACTGGTAAGCTCTTGCATATTCTGGTTTTTGAAGTGTTGCACTGTTGCCAATCTTAATATTACTTCATTGAAGTCATTTCGTTGACAGGAAGAAAGGATTTCTAATTAAGATCTGTAGCAGATTGGATATAAAAAGCATCAAAGTAATTATGTCTGAATTGGTGGCTTACTTTTTCCCCCTGCTATGTATTCATTCACACTTTATTTTCATAATTTTGTTTTGTGCAGATTGCCCATAAACTATATTATTTTTATATTTGGTATAGATACTAGAAGCTTGTAAAATTGATACTTTACTTTAAAAGTTAAATGAATTTCTTCCTAACCAAACTCTACAGTAGTTATGAAATACTGCTTTGTGTTTTAAACCAGATGGAGTAGATCATTAATTTCAGCCAACCAGAATGTCTTAGTTCAGTAATAGCAAGCAGCTGTTCCTTACATATTCAGATATTCATGAAGTGAAATGATGTAAAATATATATGATATAAATTTTTTTGTTAACAGGAATCAGAATGTTTTGGAATCAGGTTTCTTGCTTTGAAGATTGATAGCTAGTTTTCAGTGTGAATCGATTACTAGTTTCCACAACTGAAACCACCTCGGTATTCAACTTTGCTTTAGTATAATTAGAACTTCAGGACAAATTTCTTAAAAAATTATACTATATTCCCAAAATTGATTCATTTACATTAACCTCTTAAAATGAAAATCATAAACATTTTTCTGAGGTGTTTTATAATTAAAATGTACAACTTCTGCTTTTGTGGGAGATTTGAATTATATATATACATTTTTTATATCGAAGTTTAGAAATAGCCACAGCCGATGGAAAAAAAACAAATTTAAGCATATGAGAAGTGGAATATTATCATTAGATACCCTCATGGTTGTTTTTTAAATCCCTGTAGCCTGATGACATGGTAGACATTTGCTAAGGGCGATTACATTGCTGTGAGTTTAAAGATAAAGATCTCGTATCAAGCCATCTGTATTATTTTAGTCCATTATTTTACCTAGTTCATTTTCCATGAATAGTTCAGCTAAATGAGTCTTTGTGCTCTCTCTCGATATGTGTCATTAAAATTTAGATAATACCGGCCTCTTGTCTTTTATTGTGTGTGGTTGTATCTTCAGAAACATCAGGTAAATTTGTAAAACTACAGATTCATTTGAATGCTTGAGCCATCTTATTTAAGTCTTTGGTCTCCATGGAACCGTAGGGGGTTTCCGATAAAAGCAGCCTTAGTAGCTTTTCAGCCACAGAGGTTAAGCTAAATCACCTGTGATTCCCTGGGTCTTGTCTCTCACTTTAAGATGAAATAGCATTTGCTGCTTCCTAGTCATTAGTATTGCCTTCTATATTTTCAGACTATTAAATATGTCAACATATGTGTTTCTCTCTCGCTTTTATTTTTTTAAAGGATCTTGCTGTTGTCCTATGAAAATAGGAATCTAGTATCTCCTTTAGTTACAGTATTGTTTTCTTTAGAGTCTAAAATTATTGTGATTATAGTCACTGAGTAATTTCCTCTTCCATCATGAAAATGCTGCTTTTTGCTGAAAACAAATTTACCCACAGAGAAAGTATTATTTATAAAGCTGAATCACTACTACATATTTCTAAATGACTTTTTACTTTGTTTTTATTGTTTATCAGTTTGCTGAATCTTATTCTTAGCATTTAATATGTGGATATATTTCTGGAATGTGAAGTTGACAGTACTTTGTTTCTATCTCAGGATTATTGTAAAGCCATAGTTTTATAATAATAGTTTATACTAATATTTTTTATAAACTATTTTCATAGCTTTTGTGATATCTCTTATCAGGTATAGCCCAATAAGTTATGGTTTGTTTTAGTCATTTCTTTTTCTCATTCTCTTCATTACTGATACCTATTTTCTGCCACACAGCCACAATTTCATTTTTGCCTAGTTCACTAAGGAGCCCAATGTTATGTTTTCTCTTGACTTAAAAAAATAAAGTTTATTTTAGTAACAATATATAAGAAGATATTGAGGTTTTGTATATTTTACCTTTTTTCACAATGTCTATAAGTCAGTTTTTTAACTGACTTTCAAAAATCAGAAAGTTCATAAATTACCTGTGCTAACAATAAATGTGCTTAGATCTCATCTTTGTTCCAGTACCTACTCCATTTTACTCATAGTCCTATTATCATCATTACTAGGAGCACCTCAGAAAGGTGTGTTGTATAACTGTGGTCTAAAAGGTTTCATATAATTTAATAACCTAAATGGGTATAATGCTCTACAGCTTACAAAGTGCTCTGGTGTAGATCATCTCGGTCTTCTGTTTGTTCTCTGGTAGTTTAAATGTTACCTGAAATTCTTTGGCTCCTTATTGCTATCTTTGAATCAGTGTTAGAGTAGGAGCTTTGGAAGGGCACTCTTAGATTTATCTGGACTTGGAGTCAAGAATATACGATTCCTTTTTATCTTTTCTATAAAAGAATTAATTTGGAATGCAGAATGCTGAGAAACAAATAGGGTAGCTCCAAACTACCAAAGTTCCAACTTCCAAAGAAGTTGAGGATTTCATGTATTTAGGGTGTAATTTAATTTTTATTCCTCATTCTAGTAAAGAAAGGTTGCCCATATTAGCAGAGCTGCCTAAATTTTGGTAAGGCATTAAAGGGCACAAATAGAAGCTATAGTTTACTGAATGAATTGCTGTGCCCTAGAATTCTTAGAAATTAATTTCAGAGGTATAAATTTACTGTTTCGTACTTACATAATGTCATGTTTATTATATCATCCTTATTGTATTCTGGGTTCATAAAATTGCTGACTGATCTTTAAACTCAGACATTTTTAGTTTGATCTCTATTTGATGAGCTCCCACTTTGTAGTCTCCTGTATTCCATTTAGCCTTTTGCTACTCTTTTTTCCCTTTGAAGACAATGGGAGCTCCGGGTCAAAATGAAGATGTTGAGAAATTGACAACAGTTTTTCATTTAATTTCTTCTTCTTAATCTGGCTTACTTCATTAGGTCATGTAGTATAAACTTTTAAAATTTAATTCCAGTATCTTATTGTTCGTATTTATTTTCTGGGTGTTAGAATCTTTTATTCTACTGGCAGGCTGAATATCTTTGTATTCATTTTCAAAGTGTGATATGTATTTTATCTTGGCATTTTACTTAGCTATGTTCCTCTGAAATTGGCAGGTTTCTTAAACCTTGATCTTCAGTTATTTGGTTTTAATTTAACAGAGGAATTTGTTGATTTTTGTGATCTTACCCTTGTTAATTTTGGCCATGCTCCTGAGAAGTCTTCAATCCAGATAAAATTGTTTTTTTAACTGGTTAACTGTCAATCTGTTGTATCCTGGCGTTTTCCATAATTTCATTTTTTTTATAACTTTTTGTGTTTAACTGGTCTTTTTGATTTATTAACATTTAGAGGACAGAGAAACTGGACTAAATATTAGATACTTTTAAGCTACCTCTTAAGCATTTAAAATTTGCTAAAGCAATAAGAGAAATACCGAAGATATTAACACTTCAACAATTATGTAATAATACAAATCTTTAGTTTGTGAATGTAACAAATGGGTATATGTAACAAGTAAGTATACTTGTCATATGGAAGTACAAATCAGCTCACTCATTCATTTGCCGACACTATTACTTAATTCTGCCATTCACTTGATTTGTAGTAACTTTACTCTTCAAACAGATTTTGTCATTTAATTGCTACCTATCTTTCAAGACTCAAATCAGTTATACTGCTTCCTCCCTCCTCTCCAAGTAAGATTTTCTAACCCGTGCAGAACACAGTAATCTCTCTTTAGCTTCCTCTGCCTCCAGCACTTTCAGTACATACATTCATTCCTGTTGTATATCATTTATTAGTGAAATGTGTTACTTAATTGCATCTTAAGTGTTTGTCTTACATTTCACTTAATCTAAAATTCTTAAAAACAGAAACTGCAATTTTTTGTATTTCCCACAGAACCTAGTAAAGTGTTTTATGCAACTGGTAGGTGTAAAATGATCATCCGGTGACTAAACAATTTTGCTTACTATGTGCCAGGTTTATAAACAATGTTGTGAGTATGACCTAGCCAATATTTATCTATAGGTCACTTAACAACCCAGAATACTTTCAGAAAAGGAAACTTTAAAAAGCCTGAGCCCTTTTCAGATAATTATTAAAAAGCCATATACTGAAACATATTTGTTCTATGCCTACGATAGTCCTGACGCCATCACTTAGAAGTTTTTCCTCAAATTCTTTTCTTATTCTTAACTTATTCATCATTCTATCAATAGTACGTTATCTTATTGCTTAGACTGGAGCAAATAAGAAAGTAGTATCACTCTAAAATCAACAAGAAGTAATAACAAAGACTTAGATATAGGAAAAGAAGCACTTTATAAGCAAAGAAAAAGAACTCAAAAACTAAAAACTAAAAAACTACTAAAACTAATGAATGAGTACAGTAAGGTTATAGACACAAGATCATTATACAAAAAACAATTGTACTTCTTTTTTTAAAAAAAAAAAGGTTTATCTTGAGGGGGGAGGGGAAGGGCAGAGAGAGAGGGAGAAAGAGAGAATCCCAAGCAGGCTCCACACTGCCAGTGCAGAGCCCGATGCAGGGCTCGAACTTGATCACTAACGCTGAGATCATTACCTGAGCCAAAATCAAGAACTTAACCAAAATCAAGAGCTTAACCAACCAAGCCACCCTGGTACCCCTGACACCAGGCTATTTAATGTCTCCTTGTCTGTATTCATTTTGTTTCTCTTAGCCTGGACCATCCTTACTGTCCCATACTACCTTACCTCACCCCTTATCTTTTTTCTTTTTTCTCCAAACACTGTTAAGTCCCTTGAAGGCAGAGATTGTCTTATTTATCTCCGTGCTAGTATTGTACTACCACATAGTAAATGCTCAAGAAATGTTCAGTTGTGCTGCGTTGTTGTGAGCACTTAAGTGTATATGGTCTTTTGCTCATATTTCCAGCGAGAGCAGCATGTCGTGCTAACATTTCTCTTTCCAGATTAAACATACAGATTATTTTCTTCTGTTGCTTGATAGAATAGTTTCCTTCTTATTCCCTACAAATATGTTTCACTGGTTACCAATTTTCCTTCTTTCTAGATGGATTAATTGCCTCTGAAGGGGCCATAAGTCCAGATTTCTTCAATGATTATCACCTTCAAAATGGAGATGTAGTTGGGCAGCACTCATTTCCTGGCAGGTAAATAGTCATCCAAGAAAAATCTAATATATGGTGCCTCCCTTGTTTTTGAAAGGCTAGAAATCTCTTCACTCCCCATTTCTCTATCTTTTTTCATTAAAGAGGAAAAAGTCCTCAATATTTTCAAGAACATGCTTGTTTTATTTTAAATTAACTTATGAAGTCACATATTTTATATTTAAAAAATGGAGATGGCAGATCTGAAAATAAAAATGCTTCATCACTTTGGAAAATACAGGCTGTCCATTGAAATACTTTTGCCAAATTAATGAACTCGGATTGTTTCCCTAAGTGCTCCCCAAAGCCAGTAAAATACAAGAACACGATTCATGTATTTTAATAATTATTCAAACATCACTTTAAAAGCTGATTAAATTAAAGACTGTTCTTCCCTGCATGGCATTCAAGTAAAATATTTAAGAACTATATGGCATGCCAGTGTTGTTTTACAGTTATAATAAAGATTCCCCTGGCAAATATCCTACTTCATTACTGGTATCATAGATTTTTCGGATGTTAGCAGAAAGGATGTACATTATTTCCTCCTTCCTATCATTCCTAGAGATGCAATAGTTTGTTGAAATTTCACATTACACTGGTTTGATGAATGTTTGGGGTTTTGTTTAAATTATTGATTTAATTTCCTCTTCTAAAATTCTACTTTTCATTAATATCAATTATTTTCTCTTTGAAGGATGTGTTTAATGTATTTTTTTACATGAAAGAATGCAGTTGTGACCAATATGTTATGATTTTTAATGATCACGTATAGTAAGCCATTTTAATCCAATAATTATTACTGCAAGCAATATTGATCATCTGTGTATAATCTATTTTATGAATATTCATCATATTTACTTTAACCTGCACAGCAATGTTTTAAAGCAAGTATTATTATAGCCATTTTACAATTGAAGAAATCAAGGCTCAAGTATTTTAGCTTAAATGACCAACTATCACAGGTAGGGTGGCAGAGAAAAAATTTGAACTCCAGTCTATAGGTCTCAAAGCTTATATTCTTTCTGGTAGAACATGATGCCTAATTTGGAAGAAAACACAGCATACTATAGTGACTTTTAAGTGTGTGTGTGTGTGTGTGTGTGTGTGTGTGTGTGTGTGTGTGTATGTGTTTTTAACCACAACTCATATTAAGCAATACATTTTATATTGCAACTTAGTGTACACATACAAATTTGTTTATATATGTGTGTGTATATATATACATATATATACACATATATTAATATATACACACACATACATATATATATTTGTTTATATACATATATATACCTATGCCTGTAAGTAAGACAAAAGTTTTTAATGATAGTAAGAAGGAATTCTGTTTTATCCTATTCTATTTCATTTTTCAAATGCAGATTGCAACCAGCTATGTGATTTCACAGCTCATTGATGGTTGTGACCCAAAGTTTAAAAGCATGGTGGAAAAACATAGGAGTCTTACATGAAATGTGATATAACATTATATACAGTTCAGTATTCTGTAGTGGATTTTAAATAAATAATATCACTTCAGAAATAGTTTCATTGGTGACTGGATTGTCATGGTAGGAAACTCCTTGCCTTAGGATATAAAAGTTAAACATATTTAAACATCAGAAAGCATACGGCTTTTGATTGCTTCTGAGGTTTCTGTCTATATTAGCTATAATTATTTCAATAGAGGCTCTGTTTAATCATTGTAACTACTATACTCAATCATGTGACAATTCACTGTAAAATGTTTTCTGAAACATAATTGGAAAAGGAAGAAATTATTTGGGTATATAATCCTAATTATTTATATTGAAGATTTTTGCCGATAGCATCACAAGATTAATTATGCTGGCATATTTGTTTCACTATGGCACATATGTGTTTCACTATTTTGTTCACTATGAACAAAAACATTATTTTGGTATCTCCTGCAGATATTGCCAGTCTAAAGAAAGCAGACTGATATTATTCATACGTTACTTATTTCAGAAAGACTTGCTTTCATTTTTTTTTTACATAATTATATGATTAAGAACCTGAACACTTTGATTAAAATTGAGCAGTCAAAACAGTGAACTTTCTGTGCTCAATTCAGCAAAATCTCTCATTTCTGGTTTTCAAAAATGGTCATTTTATAAAACAATGAAAATTTTTTGAGAGATGGTGGTACCCAATGAATAAATTATACACTGTTCAAAGATTTCAGGATTTTATTCCTCAATTCTGTTAGTAACTTTTTTAAAACATGACTTCAGGGAATCCTCTTACCTTTGTACCTTCAGTTCCTTTTCAAGGGCAAAAATATTTAAGTAGCTTCTTTTACATCATAAAAGACACAACACAGTAATGTTGGCTTAAAGGATTAGCTAACAAAACTTACTGTAGACTCTTTTTTCAAATCAAAAGAGTGAACTACTTATTTATTATAATCATTTTGACTTGAGAATTGTTTGACCTGTAAAAAGAACTTCTCCTGAGAAAGTTAAGTCTTTCATCTCTTGCCTTTTGTAATTTTTTAGGCCTTAAATCACATAACTGTATCATTTTCTCTTTTTATTTCCAGAAGAAATAATTTACAATGAATTTCCTCAGTTTTTTAATAGGTAATAGATCAAATAAAAAGGGACTCAGTTGTATCAGCAGAGATACAGAGAAGGTATACAATATAGCCAAATACCCATAGTTGCTTTTTATTTTATTGACCTGCTCTGGAATCATTTACTTTGTTTTATTCAATCATTTTTGGTTGGTTAGGGTTCTATCTTAATAGGATTTGTAGGCTCTTCTTTGATAGTAACAAACCATGCATCTTAACTCTGGCTTACTTTTTAATTCTGCAGAGATTTAAGTATTTTAAAGTGCTACATAATTATTCACATATTTTGGCATAATTTTGTTGCATAATGTCCCAGATGTGAAATTTTAAACTAATGGCTACTTTCAGCTTCTGATATCCAATAGGTAAATTTAAAGCCTATTAGATCAAATAACATTGACTTACAATACTACTTTTGAAACTTTTTACTTTAACAAAATAGGAATATTTTAAACAAAATAGGATTTTTTAAAAAAAAAATGTTAACAGAAGCTATTGGACTCTTGTTCTTCATCGCCATTGGAAAGATTCTTGAGAATATGCAGACTTAATGGGCAACATGAAGAATTTGGGTTAACTATGAAAGTGTAATGTCTTGATTGATTTCTGAATGAGAGGAAACATTACCTATTGGGGGGGGGGGTCCCTTTAAATCAGGGAGGTTGTCCAGATGACTTACAAATTCTTTCCCTGTTGTTCTTTATCACATGTGTTTGATAAATAAGCACTGTCAAGTTACCTGGAAGAAGAATTGTTTTTTAAGTTTATTTATTTACTTTGAGAGAGAGAGAGAGAGAGAGAGAGAGACAGAGAGAAAGAGCAGGAGAAGGGCAGGGAGAGAGGGAGAGAGAGAATCCCAAGCAGGCTTCATGCTGTCCGTGCAGAGCCCTGTGTGGGGCTTGAACTCACAAACCGTGAGATCATGACCTGAGCCGAAATCAAGAGTCGGATGTTTACCCAACTGAGCCACCCAGGCACCCCTGGAAGAAGAATTTTTTTACAGTTAATATAAAAAATGTGAATTTTTATCTTTATTATTGTTTTTAATGGTTTGAGAACATGAAGCAAAAGCACGCTCTTCAACCAGTATTCGCGGCTTCTCGGTCTTTGTGGTTTTATATGTTTGTTTCAGTGGGTTCAGGTAAAGTACATGATCCCAAGTTCCTGAAAGACAAAGAATACGTTTCTAATTTGTATGATGCAAAGTTTTAATTTTTTAATTGTTCAAAGAAAAATTCTTCCCTTTATTCCTAAAGTGACAAAGTTTAGTAATAGGACAAATCTGTTAAAATGGGGACACTGAGCCAGATTTAGAAAATCGTTTAAACCATTTAAATTGGTATTTTTCTCAAAATCCAAGTCAGGAGGTCCTTCTTAACCTGAATGCCTGCATTTTTGTAATATAGCAAGGCAGTTTAATTGGAAACAGTGCAAATTGTTAAACTCATCTATCCTGTTCTACAGGGGAGACTGAATGGTTTGATAAAATAGATACTGGCAGTTGGACAGCAAATCCTGGGTTTTAGACATGTGTCACTATCAGTTTGAACCTTTTGGCGCCAGAATTTCCCAACACTTGGAGGTGATGCAAAATACATTAGGGCTCTCAGGTTAGCTATAGAGTTGCCAATCCCAGAGGGTTAGATGTAAATCTTCCCCCCAAACACATCTGAACTGGTGTTAGAAAGTAAAGTGGAACTTGCTATTGAAGCTAATTAAAAATAATAGGAGTAGGACTAGCTTTTTTCCCCCTTCTATACAATATATCCGTACCGTATTTTTGGACCGTTTTTTTTTTATTATAACTCTTACTTTTCAAGACTAACAAGAACCTCATGTTGAGTATTTTTAAACTGCTTCCAGCTTTTACAAATCAGGTTTTGTTGCAGTAAAAATGGTCCATTTTTCTTTTATAGGAATCCAATTTTCATAAACTGGAAAAAAAATTGCAGAGACTGCTTAGGTTTCCTTGGGGCTTTGAAAAATATTTTTCAGGCCTGGAGTTCTTCTTTGTGGTTGGCACACTGATGTCATTGACTGACCATTTCACTGGAGTCAAAGCCATTATCTGAGCATCTGATTCTCACACTTTCATTTTCTGTACATATTTTATGTAGCCTGCCTCTTTTTCTCCCCTTCTTAGCATCCTTTGACATTAACTTTCTGTTCATTATATGTATTATATATTATACATACACATTTTTTATTCTGTTCTAATTTATTTTTTTCAAACATTAAATCACAGTTGGAATGGCAGTTGCACTTTAAAATCCTCCTGAATAGAACTGACAAATTATTTTCTCAATATACGAAAAAAGATCTTCTACCCACGGTTTTAAATGTATAACTTTTTCCTGAGACAAGGACTCTACATGTGAAAATTAGGCTAATTTCTTTAGTTCTAAGGTCAGTATGCTCAGCCATTCAGCCAGTTTTTTCATTTGAAAAGAGTAACCTCAAAATGACATGTTCTCAATCTAAAAGGCATTGTGTGGTGTTCACAGAACTACATATTACGCTTAGAACTGAATATCATGAGATTATTTCAAAGCAGTTATTCAAAGGAGAAATCAAATTATTGTCTTTGTTACAACCCTTCACTTGGCTAGTCAGGAAGTTCTTTTCTATTGAGAGGAATGTAAATATGCCTATAAAAATTGATATCAATTTTGAATGATAACCCAAACTCTTCCATTCTAATAAAGTTTTAGTGATCTTCATTATTGAGTAAGTAGTATAGAAAGTATATGGAAGGATCAAAAGAAAATGAAAAGAACCTCCTAGAAGTAGTTCCTTTGATAGACATTGAGACCATCCATTTGTTCAGCAGTATTTTAGGAACGAAATGAATTGGTATATACTTATGAAATCTTTTAAAGATAATCATTAACTAAAATACTGCTTTATTTAGTGTGTTATTAAATTTTTATCAAAAATTATTATAGCTTGGGGCACCTGGGTGGCTCAGTTGGTTGAGTTTCCAACTTCCACTCAGGTGAGTTCTAGCCCTGCATCGGGCTCTGTGCTGACAGCTCAGAGCCTGGAGCCTGCTTCGGATTCTGTGTGTGTGTGTGTGTGTGTGTGTGTGTGTGTCTTTCTTTCTCTCTCTCTTTCTCTCTCAAAAATAAATAAGCATTAAAAACGAACTTTAAAAAAGTTATTATAGATTGTTATTTATAGATTTCTTTTCCTATCAATTTTGCCCAGAGGAGAACATTTATGAGAAGCCTTTAAAAAAACTCCTGACTTTAGTAATTTTTTCCAGATATGGTGGTTACAACATAAAGCAACCAAATTCCATTTTCACCTATCGATTGCCAAAATTTTTTTAATACTAATTCCCACACATAGAAGCAAATAAGTACTCTGATACACCTCTGTGGGAATTTAAATGGATAAAACCTTTGTGGAATGCATTTGGTAATCAAGAACAAGATCCTTAACATTGTTCACTTCCTTTAGCTCTGTGATTTCATTTCTCACAATTTATCCTTAATGAATCAATAAAAAATAAACACTAGATAAATGAACTGTTAAAAAAATAAGTGATTGGGGTGCCTGGGGGGCTGTCAGTTAAGCATCTGACTTTGTCTCAGGTCAGGATCAATCTCGTGGTTTGTGGGTTCGAGCCCTGTGTCAGGCTCTGTGGTGTCAGCTCAGAGCCTGGAGCCTGCTTCAGATTCTGTGTCCCCCTCTCTTTCTCTCTCTCTCTCTCTCTCAAAAGTAAATAAACATTTAAAAAAATCCTTTTAAAGTGAGTGTGTGTCAAAGAAAATAAATACACTGAGTTTAGTGAGTGTAGTGTACACCTGTCTAATTGTGGAGTAAATGTTATTTTTAGCAGCTGCTTTTGTGTCACATGATATTATCCATATATTAGATTATATTACTCCAGGGTTCTAATTTAAGAGCATAAATATGAAGGGGGCGCCTGGGTGGCTGTCAGTTAAGCGTCCGACTTCCGCTCAGGTCATGGTCTCATAGATTGTGGGTTTGAGCCCCGCATCGGGTTCTGTGCTGATGGCTCGGAGCCTGGAGCCTGCGTCGGATTCTGTGTCTCCCTCTCTCTCTGCCCCTCTCCTGTTCGTGCTCCGTTTCTCTCTCTCTCAAAAACAAACAAACATTAAAAATTTTTTAAAAAGCATAAATATAAAGGTCAAAATAGGTAAAAGCAGATCCATTTAGCAATAGATAATCACTTTACATTAAATTCTCCACTTTTTAAAGAATTGACCACAGAGAGCTTTTCATTTGGTTTTTCCTTATAGAAAATTCTGTTTAAAAAAATGTTATTTACCTATAATGTTTTGGTAGCATAAAAGTGAGTATACTACTGCCACATCTATGATTTCTAGTAGTGAAAGTTGACGGTATTTTGGAGTATTTGGTTGTTCTATTTATATTCAGTTGCATGTATAAAACATGACAATAGACTCACTGATTTAATCTTAATATGTAAACATATTTTCATTTTAAGACAAGCCTATTATTAAAGAATGTATAACATTAAAAAACAAAAACTTACTAAATGCTTTGTATATACAAGGCACTATTATACCTTTTATCGACTCTGTTCTTGGCATACACATTTGTATAGGTCCCTAATATTTGTTCTTAGCTGTATCTAGTTTGAGATATTTGCAAGAGTTGCTTCTCAGTTTAAATGCAATTATGTTAAATCATAATTAAAACAGAGGAGAACTTCTTTATAGAAGCCAGTGGGGTTGGGTGACAGACAATATTCTATTTAGTTTTGAAAGTTGCTCTGTTTCAGGGTGTATTATTTGGTCTAAAAATATCTAGATCTGTGAAAATTTTTATTATAATTGTATTAAGTTACCCAAATAGCATTGTTTTTAATATATGTAAGCATGTATTTCAAGATTAGTAATCAGTGTTATACCTAGTCATTTTAAGTTCTTCCTCCTTTCACCAATATTAACCAAACAGAAAATATGGTAAAATTTCTTAAACCATTTATAAGAAATAACACTATGTGACAGGTAAAATTATATCTAAGGTAATGAAATTTTACTCTTAAGCTTGTGGAATGGTGAAAACAGGAGAACACAAGATGCAATAGCTGTGTAACACAGTTCTGATGGGAACGTTAAGTCAATGCAAATAAGTGACTTTTACACTATGAGACTCGGGCTATAACATAATTTGTATTACACTAAATTGCACTTTTCTTTTTAAATACATAGCCATTCTGCCAGTATATTTTTTTATTTCAGGAGGTGACATGTCTTAGGAGCCTCCTAAAAGTTTCAAGGAAAAATGTTTAAGGCTTTTTTTTTTTTTTTTTTTTGGTCTAAATCAGAGTGTACAAAAAATAGTAACTTGCACTTATGTATATATCATCATGTATTTCATTTGATCATTGATAGTGTGTGAAGTAGATAAGGTAAAGGGTAGTCCTGTCTCTATTTTAACAAAAGTAGAAATGAAGGTTTAGAGATTTTTAAGGGAGTAGTCCAAAATAGTGAAGCCTTTAGTATTATACCAGTATGGCCTCCAAAAGGCAGGCAGATTTATTAGTCTAACAGTGAACTGTGCTTTATAGTATCTTAGAGTAAATGTTATTAAAATTCAGAGTAAGATATGTAGTTTCTGCTGTGCAGCACAACACTGTTTACCTACTTTGCTTTCATATATTTCACATAGTTTATTGCAAACTGATGCTTCAGATTGCTTGGAGGCAAGTTGCTAAAAATGTATGAACACATTAAGTAATTAATTACTTAAGTAATTAATAGTGAACTAATAAGTAATTTAACTACTGTTAAATTCTCTTAAGTACTTCTTAGTTCATTAAGTTCTCCACAGAATAAAGAAAAATAAAAACAAAACAAAATAAAAGTTCTCCACAGAATCCAATCATATAAAAAATGAGGATGAAATGAGCAAAATAATCTGTCTCTAAGGGTTAATATCTCATGCAAATCATTTATTTAGCTAATTAATGTGCATGTTTATATACATGATGCTGTTGTTTTCTACCTATATATGAATCCTCATATGTTAGTCTTAATTGTCTTATTTGTTTAGACATTTTATAGAGACAACAGTCTTCCTAGCCTTAAACAAAGGCTTATTCTGCTGCTGGGACACTAATGATTTGCATTTCCCAAGGAGAATTGAATTAGGTTTTATTAGTAAATTGGGCCTATAACTTTTAAGGCCAGATTTTTATTAGATTATCACACATCAGCATTAGCAAATTGTAAACTTTACTGAAATATAGAAATACAAGCCAAAATTCAAGGCTTAGAATTCTGGAAACTTGGGAAGATGTTTTATCCTAGAGAAATTATACTCCTGACTTGTAAAAATATTTTAAGTGATTTACTTTCCTTTGGAAATTTAGAAGCAAGAGAAGAAGTTGGCAACAAAACTGCTCTCGTTAAGTTTGTGGTAATTTTCAGTCTGGTGATCTGAGCAATACGTGTTAGCTGTATATAAGGCCCAAAGATGCTCCAAAGGAAGACGAAATTTACTGTCACTTTATTAGGACTTTTATTTAGAAGAAATGCAGCATAACTGAGTCTATAAATAAAAAAAAGTAATCGGACTACGACTGGATCCTATAAAAATGTTAACACATCAATTATGGTGTAGCTTTGTACTAGAAGAAATGACATGGAAGTTAATCCAGTCGTGGCCGGGAAGTTAATTATATCACCACCTTTTAAGAAGGATTATCTAGTGCTAAAGTTTATACATTTTCATATGTATTAATTGTATTTCTTTGACTATACAAATATATAAAAATTAGTTGTAAATTTAAATGTAAAGAAAATAGGAAGTCCATAAGCAAAGATGACTGCTTTTGTGACATGTTTGACCTGTGAACAATGCACTTATTTAAAAAAAAAAAAAAAAAAAAAAAAGTTTTTTTCTTTAAGGGAATAGGATGTAAATTGCCATTATAAAGCCTTGCTTATTGACATTCTAAATGAGAATAACAAAACCGTAAGCAATTTGTTTGATAAACACAACCACTCCCTCCAAAAAAATAAGAGAGGAAAACACATCATGTCTTTTATTTCCTGTAAATCTGGATTTGGTGATATTGAGTTTACTCCTCAACTCAGAGATACTCTCTAATTTAAAGTTGATTTATTGTAACCCATCTGTGTTTTGATTGATTTAACCATGTGATTTAAGTATTTATGAACAATTGTTAAAAAAATTCCTTAGGTTAGAAATGTTAAACCAAATATTTTTATTTGTTTTAAAAAACATGAAATCTAGAGCCTATAGGTTTTTAAACATAATATTAATTAATTCCCATATTTTCCATATTGCCCATAGTCCTTCCAGATGTGCTGTTACAAATAGCTCACCCCTCAGATATGAGCCATATGGGTTCTGTAAACTGATTTGCACTTATTTTGAATAGGAATTGTATAGATTGCAGATGAATTATTAAACTATATTTATAATTGCCAAATAAATCTAAGAGCAAAATATTAAACTGTAGTAAATGAGAAAAGAATGTGCAATGAAGACCTGCCTGCTTTAATAAGTTGAGTGGGTTACCTTCTCAATTTCAACCAAAAGAAAAGAGTTGCCTTTTTTTTTTTTTTTTTTTTTTTTTTTTGGTTATTGTGTTTAAAAAAAAAAGGGGGGTCTATAAAACTGCTTACAGAAGTATCTAAGACAAAAACAAGGAAATATAATGTTCTAAACTCAGCCGGTCCAAACCACTTGAGCTGCTATGACAGCTCATAAAACTGAGAGTAGTTTTTAACTGGGCTCTGTTTTACATTGCCAAAGTGAATTTTCCTTGCAGGAAGTAGCCAGAGGGTTTATTTAGTTTCCAGTCCATGGCTTTGATCTTTCTGTACTGTCACATCTCGGGTTACATAGCCCTTTTTCACTGCAGTAAATCTGCAACAGTTAATGAGAATAAAATTTCCTCCTTCTTACTGATCGCATGCTGTTAAATGCCAAACCACAGCCAACTGCATATTTGCAAAATTTTAGCTACAATGTATGAAAACAGCGCAATCAATTTAATCTTGTTGTCTTTGTAATTCATTTTATTGGGCTTTCTTCCTTTTTAAGTGACCTACTTTATCAAGTAAGTGGTTCCAAAGCCAAACCTGGGAGGAAGATTTAGAATGTTTAATAAACTGAGAGGAGAAAGGTGTGTGTGTGTTGGGGAGGAGGGGTGAAGCGGTGGGTGCACGTGGATCTGTACCACCGTTGAGATTCAAATTGGGTCTACTTTAATGCTTTCGAAAGACCAAGCCTCTTTTTCTCCTCAAATAACAAGCTGGTTTATTATTACTTTGATTATGTTGTATATTCCGTTTCAACATAAATTTGTACCTAATGAGTTTATTTAATAGGTTAGAACATTGTTTTTCACTTTTGATTGCATACATTTCTTTTGAGTCTATAGTATTTAATGGAATTTAAAGGATTTCAAAAACTTTGATCCCTACATTACAAGAGCTGTCCTTAAAGTAAAAATAACATTGTTACCAGCATCTGCTGAACCATCTCATCAAATGGGTCCTTACACATACTGGTGATATGTAAATATCTGTTGAATAAACCAATGGAAATTAAAAATCACATAAAGCAAGCTGAATTTTGTACATTATTAAATACATATATCTTCATACTGAAGTACAAGAAAATCTTACATTTTTTATTTTTCATTTTTGGCTACAGTGAAATCTCTCAGTTGAGGCATTATTTGATTCAGTTAATCTATGTTAAATTTATTTCCCTCACACCTTTAATCTTCGGTCTTGTTTTGTAGTTGGCAACTGGAACTTATAGCTCAAGAAATTCACACTTAGAGGCCATTTTAGGTGATAGCCATTGATATATGTACTTTATTAATATTATGTATTTATAAAGATCATAGATATATATTATAAAATTAAATATAAAAGAATGCTGGTTTTAGTTCCTCATCATTGAAGTCACAGGACTTCTGCTTTCACAGGACAAGGTATGTCTAGTCTCATAAAAATCAAAATGTTGGGATAAATCAATAGTGTGTAACATCCATTCATTGATTTACATAACTCTCATAAAAACAATGACTAAAAATGTATTGAAACTCAGAATATTTCTAAATTGGAGGCAGTAAAGTCACATCTCCCGATAAAACCGAGAGAGGACCCACTTTTGGGACAGTACCAGTTGTTAGATACCACAGTAAGAAAGGAGGGTTGGAGGGGCACCTGGGTGGCTCAGTCGGGTGAGCATCCAACTTTGGCTCAGGTCATGATCTCACAGCTCGTGAGCCCGAGCCCCGCGTCAGGCTCTGTGCTGACAGCTCAGAGCCTGGAGCCTGCTTCAGAGTCTGTGCCTCCCTTTCTCTCTGCCCCAACCCACTTGCATTCTGTCTCTGTCTCTCTCAAAAATGAGTAAACATTAAAAAAAAATTTAAAAAAAAAAGGGGGAGTTGGAAAGGAGTGGTTTGAAAATTTTAAGAGAGGTGCCTTACTGCCCAACGCCTTTTTCAGCAGGTGTTAAATATAAGGTAGAAATGTTGAACTTTAAAATTTTAGTTCTCTTAGAATTATTATGTTTTCAAATAAGCCTATCTAGGTGTACTTTCACTGTAACATCATAGTTTGAATGTGAAAAAAATGAGGCTAAAACAAAATTTTAGACTCTATCTGTGGGGAAGACTGTTCTATAGTTTGTTTCTTTGTTTTTTTACAACTTTAAATCTGTATCAGACCATTAGTCCGTAAGCCCCCCAAAATTCTGGATTTGAAAGTCCACAGAAAATTTCTGCACAAAACAAACATTTTTTTTTTTCAGTTTTTGTTGTTCTTTAAAAAAAATTAAAACCTAGGGACGCCTGCGTGGCTGAATCCATTAAAGCGTCCGACTCTTGATTTAGGCTCAGGTCATGATCTCGTGATTGATTCCTCGGTTTGAGCCCTGCATTGAGCTCTGTGTTGACAGTGTAGAACCTGCTTGGGATTCTCTCTCTCCTTCCCTATCTCTCTGTTTCTCCCCCACTGATGCTTTCTCTCTCAAAATAAATAAATAAACTTAACAAAAAAATTTTTTAATAAAATAAAAGTCTTAAAGTGACGCTGCCCACAAAAGTTTGTTTCTGGAACATGAATAGTCAAGTCCAGTTTTAAATGAAATTACTGGAAAGGAATAGAAACAATGCAGGCTTCAATACCATATAGACTTCATCTTTATTCTAATTGTATTGTTTGGAAAGTTATTCTCTAAAATGATTTTGCATCTGTCTGCAGTCAGATATGTTGATTAATAATTATGATAGGTATTGAAATATATTTGCTGAGTGCCAGGCAATATGCCAGTTGCTGTTTATTACATTCCTTATCTAATTTAATCTTAACAGCTCAGGGAAGAAGACATTATTATTAAGGAAACCAAAGCTTATCAGGTTAAGCAACTTGCCCACAGGTAATCATTCCACCACCTAATCTCTTCTCTTACTTTTACCCATCTTTCTCTCTTCCCTTCTGCTAGAATGAAGGAAATGTCCTTTTTTTTTCAAAGTCCAGTCAGTTCATTTTGCTCCGAATTCCATCCCTTCTTGCCTTCTCCAGGACTTCTCATTATTTTCATCATTTTTCATGACTTTTCATCATTATTTTCCCTTCTTCTGGATTATTCCTGTCAGCTGACAAACATAATCTGGAATCCCCTCGTTAAATTCTCTTGGGCCCCACAGCACACTTCAACTACTGCTCATGTCTCACTTCTCTTCATAGAATACTCCTCAAAAGACTCCCATGTACTCTTCAGTTTCTCCAGTCTAGTCAGAATCCTTGGTAATCTTCATGTTGCCAAATCCAGTGGACCTTTCTCATCTTTAACCCAGCAGCATTCGGCACAGATGTCCGGGCCCTGCTTTTTGAATCTCCCTTCTTTCATCTCAAAATACCCCACTTTTCTGATTTTCCTCTAAACACTTCTCCATTCCTTCCCAGTGTTCTGTGCTGTATATTCCTCCTCCCTTTCCCTTTAAACACTGGTTACTTCAGGGCTTCGGCCCTGTTCTCTAACAACACCCTTTTGGAGGGCCCTCTCTTCTACCTACATCCACTACCTAAAGGATTTCATCCAGATTCCGTGGCCTTAAATACGATCTTAGCTTAAATATTAATCTGAGACCTTTCCTCTGAGCACCCACCATTCCTGTCACTGTTTAGCTACCCAAATGAATGTTTACTAAGATGATCAAACATAAGTTTTGATTTCCTCCATGCAAATAGGCCCCTCCCCTAATCTTCATCTCAGTGAGTGTCACCATCATTCAGTAGGTCAAGGCATAGACTTGGGAGTCTTTCCTGATTCCTCCCTTTTCCTCATATATTCCTTCCTCAGAGAGTCTTTTTCCGACAAAACTGTCAAAAGTAGCACCTTCTCCCCGATCCTGTACTTACTGTCGGTTTTAGCACCCTAATCATCTATTTGTTGTTCCCTTGTTCATCTCCCTCCTTCCACAAGAATGTCGTCTCCAGAAGACCAAGAACTTAGACTTTCTTATTCAAAGTAGCATCTACAGTGCCTGGCATACACTAGCTTCTCAGTACATATTTGTTTAATAAATGAGTTATAAGGGTCAGAGCCATTAGTTTAAACACATATATGTCTTACTCCATTTCCCATGCTGTATTTTACTTTCAGTGTTGTTTTGTTACAGTGTCTTAGTTTTATATTTAATCTTTACTTTTTCAGTGTTCTTTCAAATGTGCAACGTATTAAATATGCAATCAAAATATATTATGTGCTTGTATTATAAAATTTGGGATAGGAACCCATGCTATATGGGAAAATTCTATATAGGATAAAAAACTGTCTTCTGAATTGCAGTATTTTATAGATAAAGATACTTGCCTTTGTAGTTAAGACTGAATTAAGAAATTCTCAGTTCACATGTACTCTACTACATATCTGTTTGAATCTACTAAGAAGTACTCATCTCTACTGACTGTAAGCATTCTGTACCATAAAAAAGTGTTAATGCCAAAAGAAACTTTAACGTCCCAGTATTACAAGTTTTGCATTAGTTTTCATTACCAAATAGCTTATGTTCTGTTAGAAACAAATTTTATGTTATACTTAAAATGAATAAAGGTTTTCTTTGATCTTGTTTCATTCCTATTACTGGGTCTTAATAAAAATGACCTGTTAGCAGTCAGTAAATCAGAAGTATAACATGTTGGAGGTTATTTTGTTATTTCCAAAAGATACCTTTAACTTTTACTTGAATTAAAGACATTTAATGAAATTAGCTTTATAGAGTAATGATAAATGAAATCAACTTTATAGAGTATAAAATAAGGATACAATCAAGGTAAGGATGTGCATTAAATGTTTTAATACTTAAATTTTCCTATACTCAGTAACCTTTTTGATTGACGAGCATTGGCTAGTTTCTACGGATAAAGAGATCAAAATCACTTCCCTTTGAGAAGCTTATAGTTCAGGGTTAAAATATAATTTTTTGAGATAACTTACATTATCCTATTGATTATTCTTTATATCAACTTTCTTTTTTTTGAAAACTTTTAAGGGTAATAGCAGGCTTAGAAAAGGAATTAAGGAATTAATACTAAGTACGCTGTCAGTATTTGGACATGGTTGGTCTAATACGTGTTCCTGCCCATTTAAAAAAAACATGAGAGAGAGAGGCAGGGGGGAATGGTAGAGAGAGGGGGAGAGAATCCTAAGCAGGTTCCGTGCAGTCAGCACAGAGCCTGACACCGGGCTCCATCCTACGACCTGAAATGTGAGATCCTGACCCGAGCCAGAGTCAAGAGTCAGCCACTTAACAGACCGAGCCAGCCAGGGGTGCCCCATTCCTGTATATGTACATTTCTGTACATATGTGTATTATACATTTCTGAATTGTCCTTAATCTTTAGAGGACACAATCTTTAGAAAAGAATGCCACTCTACCTTAATAAACAGTTTTTTAAGAGTATGCTATTTAGAATATTGCAGTTTCTTAACTTCCATTACAAAAGTATGCCTTTAGAAATTTTTTAAGGAAAAAAATCCGATAATCTGATGATGTTTTATGTCAATTATATCTAGAAGCTGGAGAAAAGTAAAATTTTTAAAAATGTTAAAGATACTGTGAAGAATTTTCTTAGATAACAAAGTAAATAGAATGATAGATTCAGATTTTTTGCATTTTAAGCTAAGCATTGCAATACTTGACAAAGAATCACATTATTATTGAAATATAGCCCCTGAATTATATAGACCGTTTAATTAAACATTATTCTTTGATGGTCTGGTAATTCCCTAGAATTTAGTTACTTCATTAGAACAATAAGCACTTTGGAAAGTGTCCAGACAGCAGCTTGTTGTGGCTTTGTAATAGAGACAATGCCTCTTTACAAACACATCAGTGTCCTACAAAACATACTTTGAATAATTGTGTGATTTGAGGAAAGGCATTGTATCAGAGTTTGATGTGAATGTTGATTTCTGATGCTACCTATCTCTACTCTTACTGAATAGAAACCTTTCCTCTTACATAGTAGGTAGGTGGGTAGGTAGGTAGGCAGATAGCTGTTTCCAAGGGAATACATGACCCTACATTTTAGTCTTTGATTTACACTGATATCATAGCTATTGATGAATTCTCAAAGCTTTTAATTGAAAGAGTTTCAGATTACACATGATTTGTTTCAGGTTTTCTCATTAAAGAAAAAAAGACAATAAACCTCCATTGGTAGTTGTTTGGAAATGGAAGAGATGTCTGGAATTAAGGGGATTGATTATGTACTATTATCCTGCAGATTATAATCGTGTAAGGATTTTAGGCCAACATGCAGTCTTTAAGTAGTAGCCCAGACCACTTAGTAATTTTATAACTGCTTAGTGCCTCTAGCAAATAAATAGAACTCAGACCTACTTCAGAGAGACAAATGGGACAGTCTGTAATAAAATCAATTTTCTTTTTAAAAAAAATTTTTTAATGTTTATTTTTGAGAGAGAGAGCACAAGGAGGGGAGGAGCAGAAAGAGAAGGAGACACAGAATCCCAAGCAGGCTTCAGGCTCCGAGCTGTCAGCACAGAGCCCAATGTGGAGCTCCAACACACGTACCGTGAGATCATGACCTAAGCTGAAGTCGAACACTTAACCAACTAAGCCACCCAGGCACCCCTGTAATAAAATCAATTTTCAAATGTTACTTTGTTTTTATATTTGAGAAAAAATGGTAATTTTCTAAAATGTATATATCTATTTAACTGTTAATTCTTAGTGAATTTAAAATCTGTGTATGTCTATGTTGGTTTTCATGTAAAAGTTATACCTTTCTACAGTCTCATTTCAGACTGGAGAGGTACGATCAACAAATTATTTCTTACTCCCTTTGAGTTAAATATTATAAAATAATTAGTCCTTTGAATAGACTTATAAACAGGAGCATAATTAATGATTTCCTGAATACCTTCTCTTTTGTGAACATATATCTGCATTCTGTTTCAAGTAATATCTAAAGTTTATCTAAAGTTGATACATCCCATTTTTTCAGAAATTCTTTCCATTTCAGGTTCTTCCAGCTAAAAACAAAGCACCTTGGCCTGTCAGAAATTAAAAGGCAATACAATCTTAAAAAGGAATCCAGATTTGTGTGGACAGTATCAGGTGGCTAATTTAGAGCCCCTCAAATGTGAAAGGATGGGAGGAGGCTTCTATGAACATAGTTAGGCAAGTAAATTTTTAAGTTGCAACTGTAACCTAAAACTTACATCTTTTCAAATTGATACAAGAAACCCCATAAAACTGTATTTACATGGGTGTTCAAACTTAATGCTAGGATCTTTTTTTAAGTGGTTAAAAAAAAAAAACCCACAGGAATTCTTAAAAGTCTCAAAAAGTTGTGGTTTTTTTTTAAAGTTCTCTGGGTTTTAAGGACTTTATAAATATTGGACTACTGTAATTCAACTTGTTCTCTGTATACACTAAGGGGAAAAAAGAAACTATTACACTTTCTTACAGTTGCATCTTGCCTTTTTCCCCTCAAGTCTTAGGGTGGGAGGTACTGTTTGCCATCAGCAAGTGGGCACCATAGTCATTTTAAAGAAGTCAGTTTGTAATCTTTCCTTGTCCTGCATACTTGAAAAACCTAATCTAGCTATACCTATATGCTAGTTTTAAATACTGCCTAAAACTCTATACTGCCTATAATCTCAAAAATGTACAGTCAGTGCATTACCGTGTCCCTGAAGATCTCTCCTGATAGTTGCCCAACTTTGCTTATAAGTCCCAGATTGTCGGGCTGGCACAACCCCAAGATAATGAACATCATGGAATGAAAATACCCTATCCTAGACACGTCCGTGACCTGTGCCCTTTTCTAACAGCAGTAAACCTGAGTACAGAAATGTATGCAGTTTGGGAAGTGATGATTTGTGTGGAATAACTAAAAACCTTACCCTTGATTTACTGCTTTCAAAATAAACTCACTGAATATAAAATAAGGTAGAAAAGCATGCAGAGAGACATTCGCGGTATTTTCATCCCAACATGTGTTGTATCATTTGCATCAATCATGATATAGAATCTGAAGGGTTTTGCTTGAATAACCTTATTTATACAAGCAGTCGAGTCTCACTATGGTAAAAGGAAGATATGATTGGCCTTGGCATTATTTGAGTGCAATAACAATTAGTTGCCTACGTATAGGCATAAATCTCTATGAATTATGTAACAGCCCTATAAAAGCAAACGGAAAGCATGTGTAAGAAGCATGCCAAATATGATCGAGTGTCTTTTAACTGTCTAGATCATGTGGCAGGAGCCAGAATTTCATAAGTATTTTTAGGGAAGGCTCTATCATTTTCGTATGTCATAACACTAACAACACCAAATATATAATCTCTTAACTGTTCTTATAAGAGACTTGGACGTATAATAATCTCAAGGCAGATGTTAAAAGGGATAGCCATTATTCTTATTTTACAAGAAGAAATTATGACAGTTACAAATATAGGCTGAAACAAGTTATATCCGTAGAAGCAGAAAACATATCCAGATATTCTGGGTCTGAGGTCATTGCACCCCACTAACTTTAATAAAATTCGGGAGTTGTTGATAAGTTTATACTTAAGTTAGTTTTGCTAATAAATATACTTTCCATTTCTTAAATTAAGGGAGAAAAATGCCCATGTACATCAGTGATTTTAAAAAAAGTATGGTGTTTTCTTACGTTGCTTTGAAAATAACTTTAATTTAAATATGGCAATACGGTACAAGTCAGAAAAGTAATTGTTAGAATCGTATACATTCCAGTCTACACTGAATTAATTTGCTTGGTATCATTGCAGCATGTGCCCAGATTGTGCTGGCCCCGTTCCGTGAAGATGGTATAGAAAGACCTGGCTGTATCATCAGAACACTACAGTCTGGTTGAACAGAGTGATTTAAGCCAGTCCATATCTTGACAGTCATCTTACAATTAGCCGTAGACATAAACAGAAAATGATTTTGGGTTTTTTGGTTTTTTACAGACCCATGACATAACAAACATATTCTCAAGGACAAGAGAGCTCATAAAAACTTGAGAGTAGAGATTTACCTTAGTCCCTGTTTTTCTAGTGCTAAATACAGTGTTGGTATATTATATAGTATACTGAGATTTTAAATGCTCTAGAGGACACTAAATAGCTATGAAATATTTATCTGACCTGTAGTGATTCCTGACTTAGTGGCTGAAAGTATTTATGTAACAGTGTCCAACATAGACGTTTTAAAATATCACAATGTAAGGCAATGTCTTTTGTTGTATATTTAATATTATAAACTTATTTTGGATCAAATTTTCACACTTCCATGCTTAGCTATTTAAAAATACACACTTTTGGGCACCTGGGTGGCTCAGTCGGTTAAGCGTCCAACTTCGGCTCAGGTCATGATTTCATGGTTTGTGAGTTTGAGCCCCATGTCGGGCTCTGTGCTGACAGCTCAGAGCCTGGAGCCTGCTTCAGATTCTGCGTCTCCCTCTCTCTCTCTGCCCTTCCCTGCTTGTTCTCTCTCTCTCTCTCTCTCTCTCTCTCTCTCTCTCTCTCTCAAAAATAAACATTAAAAAAATAAAATAATAAAAATACACACTTTTAATTTGTCTAAACATAGTTTCTATTATATATATACTCGTGCCCTCAATTTTAGAAAAATGTCACTTGGTTTGATTTTAGGTACAAAAAAAAGTCTTTACTTATCAACCACCATTTGATTTTTATTAGCCTAAAAATTATTGAGACAAACGAATAAGTAGAGTATGACATATATTGGAAACTTTACACTAAGCTTCGTATATTTGATAAGATTTTTGAGATTGGTTTTTTTTACAACACTTATCTACCTCTTTTGTAAGGTAGTAAAAGAAAGTGAAAATGTTTAAAGTATATCAAAATATCCCCAAACTGTATTATTTATTTGGGGATTTGAGAGACAAGGTATTAACAGAAGCTTAACATTAATTTTTCATTTATGAGAGAGTGATCTGTAGCATGCATGTTAGATAGCCCTGTTTACTCTGATTGTGTCCATATGTCGGATTTCTGTCTGTTTCATAAAGAAAGATGGGGAGTTCATATAGCCCATTTTACATAGTACTCATGATAATTTTAGATTCTATTCTGTATCTTGAACTTGTTCGTTTTGATAGTGCCTTATCACTTTAAGATTCTGGATTGTGCTTAAATTACAGTAACCGAAGGTCATTATTCATATTTTTACTGGACTGAAAAGTTTTGAGTACTAGCATTAACGTTTGAATTATGCTCAAGGTCTTAGACTTTGCAGCATGTTTAGTTTCTTTTCATTTCTTATTAGTATTTTTCAGTACTTAATAGTCTCCTGCTCTCACCTCCAACAAGAACTTCTCTCTGTTCAACATCAGAAACATTTTCCTATTTGGCATGTGCTTTCTAGTTCCCCAAGCAGTATAAGCAAATTGGAAAGTTCAGCTGTCATTCTTGGAAGGTCATAGATCACACTAGCAGCCTGAGTAATCCAAGAGGTTTTAAGTATCATAGCATTTAGTTTAAAGTGAAATTTGCTCTGACAGGGCTGGCAGACCAATAGGAAAAAGAAATATTTGTGCTTGGAGAAGTGCATATGTAGAGACCAAGAGTATAACTGATGGCTGGAAGTGATTTCAGTCTAAAAAAACAAATCATTAAGAGAGTGCATAGGGGTAAAATACACAGTTCATATTTTAAAGAGTCTCAAAATGAACCAGCAACTAAGGTTAGCATTACATAGTAATTAGCTGTGGTGTTCAGGCTTTAACTCACTCAGTACCAGACAATATGGTTAAACTATCACTGCGAAAACATTGCTACTTATGTTATATTCACTACTTTAAGCCTACAGCAGTAATTTTTGTACCTTAAAAAACCAAGGTATTATGACAGATTATATAAATGTTGAACCAGTAACAGACAAACAATTATTCAAAGGAGGTGCTAATGACTCGGTTTATTGACCTAGGGGTTACTTAAGCAGCTCAGTGGGTTCCCTGAACATTTGGTGTTATGAAATGAGGTACTGCTTGATAGTATAGAACTGACAATTTCAAGAAGTCCTTGCACTTAATTGAAGAACAAGTTAAAGATGACTAGAATGGCATACTTTCCCTAAAAGATTATTATTAAAAGTTCAAAACCATTATAGGTTTGAGTAAATACTCACTGCAGCTTGATAATCACATTTGACAGCTGCCATGAGGCACCTATGAGAGTATTTTTCCTGTTAATTGCCACAAATAAGGAAAAAGAAAATACCTTCTCCTAGCTCCCGTTATTTCTTTCAAGTCATTGTTCTCTTCAAGCGGGCCAATTCGGAGTCACAGGAACACAGGGTTGATAAATTGTTTTCTTGAGTGTGCAGAGCAGATAATGAGTAAAGTGGAAGGGACTTCCAGCACCATGGTAGACCCGGCTGACTTAGAAGGCGCCCCCGTATAGATGTATGAAAAAGGTGGACTAAATGTTAACAAAAATTTACAGTTCACAGCCAGATTCACAAAGGTAGGACACACACACACACGCAAAATAACCACGCATGAGAATAATGACGAACTCGGTATAGGTTATATAGTAAAGGAAAATGAAACTGAATTCCTGTATAAGGCCTGCAACTGCAATGGGCTGCCTTTTTCTCATCATTTGAAAAAAGGACTAGATGATTGTAATTCACCAGCCTAGAGAAACGGCCAAAACTTATCTTCTGCCCCAAGGCCCTAGGAGGAGAGTTACCCAGGAGAAAGAAATCACAAGCTTTCTCCATGAGCGTGTGTGGGTTCAGAATTTATACTATTCATCCAATTTAGTGAACCCCAAATCAAGTAATTATCATTAAAAATGTTTTCGGGACAGTGGAACCCCCTGGAGCCTCAGTGTATTATAAACAAATACAGAACCTGTCTATAGTAATATTTTCAAGTTCACGGACTAACAGACAGGCAAAAAAAAGCAAATGAATCAATAAAGGCAACTTGAAATTGAACACAATAAAAAAATTGCAAAGCTCATGAAGAAAAGTATTCTCACAAAGGAGAACTGTCAGGCATAACAGTAAGAGACCTAGGATGCCCAGGAACTAGAATTAATAGAAGACTCTCAATTAGACCATAACATTTTTAAAAAGACAAAGGAATTTGGAAAATTAGTGCAATGTCATAATATGAAAAAGTGCCAACTATAACATCTCAACATAAAAAATGCAATCATTAAAATAGGTCCTGGAGATGGGTTAAACAACAGATTAAGATGCATAATAAGAGAAGTGTGAATTAAATGAAATTAGAAGAGCATCAGTAAAATGGAATTTCTTTACCATTTGGAACAAATCAGTGACTGTTTCACACATGCTTCTCCCATCATTACTACAAATTAGTTTTTATCTGAAGCATCATAGTATTGTAACTAAATTGAAAGGATCTGTCCCCAAGGTGGTATATATCCCCTTAGAACTGACAGATGTCTTTTAAAAAACTTTTTTAAAATAAATTCCAGATGAGTACTTTAAGTACAACCTCCCACTACTCGTATCATTTGCCCTTGATTTGGGGGAAAATACTACTTGGTTCGATTTCACTAAAATATTCTTTAAGAGTCATTAGCCATTTAGTTTTATCATAATAAAAGGAAAATTGATACTTATGCATGTAAAAGATTAAGAATAAAAACTAAATGGGAAATGACAGCTCAACTTGATATATATTGGTAAAGCTCATCAGAAGACTGCTTAATTGTGTTCACCTCAGTAATACAAAGGCTCAAGTTCAACAACTAACGCCTATTAGCAACCTAAAAGATGCATTTGTCGCATATAAATTTAGAGAGACAAGGTGCTTTTGACAGGTTCAGTGAAAATGTTAGAAGCTGTGCCTATAGTAGTTGTACTTAACATGCACGCACATTACATTTTTCAGTGTCCAAGACTCATGGGCCCCCACCTTCGCAACATTTTTGCATATGAATGACATTCCTATTTAGCTCTAAATTATTTCACATTTATAAAATGAGAACATGGACTATATGATAAATGCAATGGAAACCACGTTCTCTACATGTTAAGTAGGCTAAGAAGTTTCAATTTGATAAAACTTAAAACTTGCTTTAAAACTTTGTAAAAGTAAATGATACTCAGTGATAAGACAAGCTCTCCATCTAGTGTTTGGTTTATAAATTACAAGCATTGAGATCTTGATTTAATCATACATCTAATGCTGGGTGCAATTTTATAGGCTTTATCCCATTCAGTTTATACTTCTCTTGTTACTATATATAAGAATTTCAAGAAAAATATGTTCTCTTCTGCCAGAATAGTCTAGTTCTTCCTACTGAATTCAAAGGCAAGCTATTTCTACAGTCTGTGGTATTCATCTACATGGAATACTACGGCTTCTTAGTTATTTTTTTGTATTTTTTTTTTAACGTTTATTTATTTTTGAGACAGAGAGAGACAGAGCATGAACGGGGGAGGGCCAGAGAGAGGGAGACACAGAATCCGAAACAGGCTCCAGGCTCTGAGCTGTCAGCACAGAGCCCGATGCGGGGCTGGAACTCACGGACCGTGAGATCATGACCTGAGCCGGTCGGACGCTTAACCGTCTTGAACCACCCAGGCGCCCCAATGTTTTTTGTTTTTTTTTAAGTTATGATTTTATATCTGGAATTTTCTTCCAGCTAGGGTGGGAACCACATCTTGTCCAGATTTTTATATCCTAAAAGTAAGTTTGAAGTTCTGACTTTTTTTTTTCTTTTTCAGAAGACGGGATATACTTTTTATTCACTTTTATATCTCCCACCCTGTCCAGCACAGGGCCAGACACATAGCTCTGCCTATTTTTCTTAATCACTATGCCTCTACTTGACTACTTCCATAGCATTTTAATTAATCTCCCTATTTCTATTCTTGCCTCCTTCGAGCCGCGGGGCTCGAACTCACGGACCGTGAAATCATGACCTGAGCCGAAGTCGGCCGCTTAACCAACTGAGCCACCCAGGCACCCCTCTTAGTTATTTGATGAAGCACATTTCTATGGCAAAATTGTTTCATGCCAGTTAGCTATAACCTCTAAAATTTCAGCCAGTTTTGATATTCTTTCTTCTCATTCTTAGTTCCTAAATGGTAAAAGTATAACTAAAAAACCCATTTCAAAAGAGAAATTGATACCATTTTTTTAAATGTTTATTTATTTTTGAGAGAGAGAGAGAGAGAGAGAGACAGAGTGCGAGCAGGGAAAGGGCAGAGAGAGGGAGGCACAGAATCCGAAGCAGGCTCCAGGCTCGGAGCTGTCAGCACAGAGCCACATGCAGGGCTCAAACTCACGGACTGCGAGCAAGATCATGACCTGAGCCAAAGTCAGCTGCTTAATGGACTGAGCCACCCAGGCACCCCAGTGATACCTTTTTTTTTTTTTTTTTTTATCATGAAAGGTAGCATATTTGATTATCGTTATTTCTGCTGCTGCCTCTATGGGCTCTCACTGTTTCACATATGGACAGCCGCAATATTCTCTATTAAATGCTCCCCATGTTTTTATCTAACACCATTAGTGACCACAGTTCTCTTTCTAAAACACGTAAGTTGCTCCCCTTTTTAAAAAATCGTAGACAGATTTCCCAAAGTATATAGTTAGCATGGCACATGAAGAGCTTTCAAAATCTAGTCTTAACATCCCTTTCTAGCCTTATCTGCTGCCACTTGGGTTCAGCTTTCATCGTAACCCTGACTTTAACCATAACAAACCAGAGGCTGTTCTTCAGTGCCTTCTCTCTCTTGCTTAGGCTGCCACATTAGGAATACTCTCTCTTCACTTGTGAAATCCAGTTTGTCCTTTTAGATTCATCCATTCATACAATAAAATACTTTTTGAATGCCCACTGCATGTCAGATACAGTGCTAGATGCTAGTGATATAGCAATGAATAAGACAGTGACAGTCTTTAACTTTATTCATGGTACTTATAGTCTCATAGGAAATAAAGTAAAAAGATACATAGATAGGTATAGATATAGTCAGGAAGTGACAGATGCATTAAAATAAAAATATTTTCTGTGAAGACCTTCTAGTCCCCTAGGTTCTTTTGGAACAATTTGTACATACCTCTATTATACTCTAACTTTATACTAAATATTTGTTCTTCTTCTATTCTTTTGTAGCAATTTATAAATGTACTACGGGTAATACAACATCATATTATTATCAGAATTTTGTTCCATGTTTAGTTGCTTCCAATGCATGGCCAAGGGATCATGTCTTACTTATTGCCTTTCCAGTACCACATCTTTTTTTTTTTTTTTTTTAACATTGACTGTCAATACTATACTTAACACATTGTAGGAACTCATGTACTATTTGGATGGATGGATGGATGGATGGATGGATGGATGGATGGATGGATGGGTGGATGGATGGATGGATACAAAGGATCACTATTACATTTCACTACCACAATTACGTATTACTAAATTTCTCATGACAAATCATAGTAAAGCGGAAATTACTCTGATCAATTTATAATCTACTTAGGAAGATAAAAATACTGATTTTGATTCTATGATAAATATATTGGAATATTTGATAAAAAGAATGAACTGTTCTAGAAAACTATTATCAGATCACATTTCACACAGCTCTACAATATCCTTCCTCTGAAAAAAGTTAGCCTATGTTAAGTCCTTTCACTTGACAATCCCAAAAGAATTCTAGCCTTCGATATTATCCCATGGATCACAAAGGTAGTTAATAAGAATCACCACCCTCTACTTATAAATATATTACTCTAAAGGATTTTATCTTAGGGAGAATAGAATTCCTTAAAAAAAAAAAAGACACAAACCAAAAAGATGAAATTCAGTGTGAAAATTTCATGTGTGTGTCTCTGTGTGTACATACGCACAACTATACACACACATATACATTCAATGTGAGCCATTTTGTGGTAACGACTCTTTAAAAAATTTAAGATCAGTGCATTTTTAGCCTACATTATTAGAGAGTCAGAAACAGGATCTCATTATATTCTGTGCTGGTTTCAGACTACATAATAAGTACAGTATCACATTATTTTCAGCTTCATTTTAAGATAAACATTGAAAAAAATCATTATTTTATTATTTTTTAATATTTTTCATAGAGCATGTGTGCAAGTGGGGGAGGGACAGAGAGAGAGGGGGACAGAGGATCTGAAGCAGACTCTGTGGTGACAGCAGAGAGCCCAATGTAGGGCTCAAACCCACAAACCGCAAGATCATGACCTGAGCCCAAGTCGGACGCTTGACCGATTGAGCCACCCCAGCAGCCCTCAAAAGTTATTTAGAGAGCAAATCAGCTAGTAAAGATTTGAGAAACCATGTCATGAGGATTGAGTAAACAAGAGTTGTGAAGTAACCATATTAAAGAAGAATTGGATTTCTTTTGTGGTTCCAAATGGTAATTCTAGAACTAATACAACCAGATTACAGGTCAAGATATAGAACTTTCTAACAGTGTGATGGGCCCACAATGGAAGAACTGCCCTGTGAGTACTCCCATTCCTGGAGATGTTCTGCAAAGAATTCGTTAGACCCTGTCAAGGATGTGGTGAATGGAAGCACAGTCTAGCTTATTTCTAAAAATATTTCCAAGCCAAAGATTCTGTGACCTGTGAAAAGAGAACTTGGCTTGAATTTATTTTTTATTTTTATTAGCATCCTTTAATATTGTCATCATTTGCTCTGCATTCATTTTGCTGACTTGGGAATTTCAAAGAAGATAAAGACGTGTGTTGCTTTCATCGAATTTTAATAAAATAATAATACTTTTCACTTATGCAGCACTTTCCATCCAAGGATTTCAAAGTGCTTTACAAATATGCACTAATTAAGCCTCACAAACAGCTAGAGGTAGGTGATTTTCTTCCCTTCCTACGGGAACGTCAACCCTGGCACAGAAGTCTAAGTAGAGCCCCAGAGCGCTTACGATTCTTTACTGGCTGCCGGTCCCCTTGTGATGTGCTGCATGTGAAGGGCCACTTGTCATGCCTCGATTCCCTTTTTCCCCCCCTCTCTGAATCATCGCAAGTTTAGAAATATAATGAATGCTGTTAAAAATTTGTTTGAAGCCTTGTAAATATTACAGCAAAATTCCGTCTCCTGCCTGCTGAATGCTAATTAGGTTTCTAAATGTTCATGTAAAAATAAAATCCTGATGTGATTTCTGTATTTGTTGTTGAATTTTAAATGTAATTTCTTAGTTACAAAGAGTTTGTCATTTTCCTTTCTAGGCACCTCCAAATCATTGTTCTTGGGACAGAAAACTTAGTAGCAGATGGATTTGGGGGGCCCTTACCTTTCCTAGTTGTCTTTTCACAGCACACAGTAACCATTTTCTTTGAACTAGAAATAAGATATTTTTAAGAAGAGATTGCATTTTGTTATTTTTCTAATTTAAAGGTCTAAAAATGATATCTAGACATTGAGGATAATGGTTAAATGACACTACACAGTCCTATTTAAAAAAAATAGTGGTCTAGTAGTGGCATTTTCTGATCTAGAGGACACACGGCTTTTTATGTAGATTAGGAATGCCTGGAAGAAAGTATGTACACATGGAAACACATGTGAGCTGTTAGATTAAATTCCAATATAAATAGTCAAATGTGCAAACTCTCATCTGAAGAACAGTCATACAGGGCAAGGGCAGGTGCACCGTATCACAGCTTAGTTTCTCTGGGTTCTCAGGGTCCCTAGTGAGGGCATGCAAGTTACTGTGTACTCTGAGTCCTTAGTGGATCAGGAAAGCACAAGTTTTGCTGCCACACTTCCCTTTTATATTCACATTTCTATCTCCTTCTAGACAAACTTACATAAAGAATCTATCTGTTCCTGTTTCAAGGAAAACTTATGATTAGGTGTTCCTGGTTTTGAACCAGATTCAAAAGTAACAAGGCTACATCTTTATTCCAAGGGAGAAAGCACAGCATGTATCCACATATCCCAGAAGAATATCTAGCTTCAGGTTGTAGCATCCCGAATAGTCCAGTGTCCCCTCTATATTAGAACCAAACGAGAGATTAGAAAATCAAGATATTCTGTTTCAGAGTGAATTTTATTTAGAAGATCTTGTGTACATATAGCTGATCTTTCATAATACAAAAGGACCTAGGACTTCTTTCAAAGTACCATTCAAACTGGTCATAATGTTTCAGATATTCTTTTCTTTAAACAGCAAGTTCATCTGTGATATGTGATGGATCATTACAGAAAAACTCAGTTAGAGTTTCTAATTTTTCTCCTTAAAATTTTTTTGCAAATGGTATCTGTGGAAGTTCAAACAATTTGGCCAGAACACACAGATGTCTCTGGGTGAACTGTTGACTGCATAAATAGAACTTTATTACAGTAAACTTGCAGGCTCAGAAACTGAAACTCACCAGTGTTCAAGGTTCGATCTTACTTTAACTTGACTTGGAGTGCAAATTCTTACCAACAGTGTGACAGAGAATGTCCTTAAAAAAACAGCTGAATGTCCATTTGTCAATTTACATCAGGCAGATTGGATAATGTCTGAGTGTACTCTTTACCCTCTTGTCAAGCCACATGGAAATACAATAATCGGAAGTTTGCCTACTGATCATAGAAATCAGTTTTGCAGTTTGCATGTATAATGACCTCACACTCTCAGAACCTTTTTTAAGGTCCCTTCCTCAATGAGGACAAGGCTGCCAAAAATCAGATATTCCCAATAGTGTTATAGGTCACCCCAAGGAATTGCTTGGGTTGGTACCAACATTGCCACTGGGGAGCATCTTGTTCTGTGCCAACATGGCCGACAGTCTCCCTTCTGAGGCTTCTCTTCTTTTCGATAGAATTACAGTAATAGTGCTACGAGTTCCTCTGTGAGATGTTCTGTTTTTAAGGTGTCTTTGCGTATTCTCTTTACTGATCTACTCTGTGCCTCTTGTTTCCAAGCCCTTGGAAGCCTCTAGATTGATTGAGAAACAAAGATAAAATTAACTCGAGCTTAACCTAAGTCTCTATTAGGCCTCGGAAGAGATGCTAAAAAACATAAGCAGTGTCTGAAGGCAGGTAATAATTAGATGAAAAAGGAAGGAGTCGAAATGCATAAGCTATCCAGTCAACTTTTACGTAATTGAGAGTTGTCTGGATACATGAATATTTGTTAGCCTTAGTGCTTCAGAAGAAAAAAATGTCAACGGCCGACTTTGCCTCTAATTTTAAACTGATGCAGGTGTATCTGTGTTCATGGACTGCATTAATTTCTGTAACATCTTTAAAGCTACCTCTAGAGCAGTGTTTCCCTTCATCATAAAACTAATCTTTCTTCCCAGGAGGCCAAGGTAGGAAGGATGTACTTCTATTTTGCCATTTCCAAATAAAACTCAGACTTAAAAATTGCAACCAATTTTTGGGAGAATCATAGACACATATTTAGAAGAAGCCCAAAAAGTTTGTTTCCTTCAGGATCACTCACTACAAATGCTGACCTAAAACTTAAACCTCAGAAATTCCATTTCCCTGAGCAGTAGCTTCACATGAATAATACGCCCTATATGTGTTAGGTTTTTTATATTTACTATTCAGTCCTATCTCAGTATACACATGCACATATGTGTACACGCATACACAAATCATTTAAAACCTTTAATATTTTAATTGTTACTTCTATTGTGTTTTAACTTAACCTTGTTTTGAGTTTTGAGAGGAAGGTAGTGCCTACATGAGTACATTTTTTAATCATACTGAGATTTTACTGATAAAGTACGTTTCCATCTAGTATATGCCTCAAATAATCTTAAATCATTTAAATGTGTTATTTTTTTCAAAGTTCATGTTTCTATATTCTAAATTGTTTTCCTTTGATTGCAAATAAGCTCAGAAGCATTCACTGCATGAGCTGTGCATGAGCATGTTCTAGCTGCCATCTTTGCCTGGCCAGATAAGGACCTTGTCATTTGGCTAAGTGTTGGATAATTCTCTGATCCTTAAAAAGTGCCTTGGAGAACATATTTTCTTTTAAATTTACTAATAGATGAAAGAATAATTTTTAAAGCAATAAAGTTTATCCATGTATCAAATGTCATTATAACGCCGAAGGTCATCTTTAGGCTTCTATTATTTCCATAGAATAAACTGACAAAATTTATAATTATCTTGTTGTAATTCAGAAGAAATGTATGACTTTTTTTTTTTTTTGAGGAGTCAGAGAAGGATTTGCAGATCAAATCTGACTAACTCAAATGTTGTAAAATTCCTTGTCCTGTTCTAGTCATAGGCTTATGGTATGATTTGACCCTGAGTGAGAGTTTTACTGCTAAAATTCAAAATGCATGCATGATTATTAACAATCCTATATGAAAAAAATTTTATTATCAATAACAAAACTCATTTTACAAGTTTTAGTGTTGTCGTTCCCTAACAGTACTATACTGATAATTGCTAGCACATAAAATCTTTTCATATTCTGGCATAAAAGCCATATATAAATGTAATTTATGAAAACTTTTCTGATCTGTCCTCCTCTTTGTCTTGAATACTACCTGATGACAGAGGTTTCCAACATTTTTAACACACACTGTTAGAAATATTTATTATGCACATTTTTGTGGCTATATTAATTCAGTAAAATTAATATTAAATATATATTATATATATAACATGTGTGTGTATATATACACATACATACACACACACACACATATATATGTATATATATATATATGAAGAAGAAAAATGCTTAATGATAGCCGCATTAATCACTTCTGCTGCTAGGAAGAAAATCTTGGAGGTGTAAAGTTCCTGGCCTCCCGTGTGGATGTGTGATGAAAAATATAACTTATCATTCCCTTTTCTCTTTTCAGCCTTGGAATGGATGGCTTTGGCCAATCAGTTGGCATTCTTGGACGCCCTGCCACAGCTTATGGATTCCGCCCTGATGAACCTTACTACTACGGCTATGGAACTCGATAAAGTCATCCCTTTCCATATGTACTCTCAGCTTAGAAGAAATCTGTGTGGGTTGGGCTAACTTTGAATCTTGACTAATAATGCATGTTGATATTATTGTGGGTCTGTGCTTCTTTTTATTTTTTCCATGTTGTTAGCTACAAATTAACTCTGACCCCTCTGTCCTCTGTTAAGTATAGTTGATGTTTGACTTTGTTCACTCATCAAACCACATCTTGATGATGAATAACATTGCCCATGTTATTCAAAGAGACGCAAAAGAAAATGCTGAAAAGCAACTAGACTGGAAAACAAACGCTACATTATGTACATTAAGTGACTAATTTAATTTCTATTAAAAAGAAGGATAAAGTACAAATGAATTAGCAAAAGTCATGTGTTTCCATTTAATGTGTATCATTAAGAGTTTCATGCTTATATAGGGTGCGTATGAATTTTCTTTTCCCCTGCCCTTTTTCCCCCCTCGTAAACTCTTAAGTGTTTTGTGTGATGTGTGCTACTTTAAAGTTTATAAAAAGAATGTCACCTCATCTTTCCATTCCATCTGCCTTTTCAGGGTTGCTTCCCAAAGTTAACAATGAGTTTTCAATCTACAGTGGAACATGTGCCACAGGCTGTGTTATGTATGCGTGGAGTCTCTTCGCGATTTGAATTCTTGTCTTTCTGATTTTAAGGCAGAACACCTGAGACATCTGTTAGTGCACATGAACCTAGATTCGTATTGGGCTTTTAAATTTTATTACTCATGGAATCTAAAGTATGGAAAAGCTGTAAGTCTCATTGAGGACAATTAAGGGATAGAATATTTTTCTCACCCATTTCCCATTTGTGTACTTGTCTTTATAAGATTTAGGTAGTTAGAAATAGACATTATAATTAATAATGAGGTTTGAAAGTGATTCATATTACAGTGTTGGAGATTTACTTGAAAAACAAAGCAAAATGAATAACTATAATCTAGAGAGATTTGCTTGAGTGCCTGCTATGGAAGGAATTATATGAGGCTTTGAAGGGAATTTATAGATCAAAGATAAGACTTCTGTCCTTGAATTGAAAATCTCATTGATCTACTACACAATTTATTTGGCTTGATTTATGTTTTTAGTAGAATAATAGAGCTAGAAAGGGCCTTTTAAATAACCCAGTCTATCTATGTATTTGAGAAACCAAACACATAAAAATTTTAAATATCATAAACAGATTTTCTTAATTACCTGCTATGTATAAGGAAGTATATATGCTTCCAGGGAATATGTGAATCTAAGATATGATTTGTGTCTTTGAACTCAGCAACCTAATTGATCTTTCTGAAAGCATACATTTATTTGTCTTAGTTTCCATTTTAACCACACAATATTAAAGCTGGTAAGGGTCTTTGATGCAAAACCCTGTCGTGCTGTTTCAGCTGAAAAAATTGTGGCCAGGAGACATCAAAAGACTTGACCAAGCTTATATATTTGGTCAGTACCTGACCTGTCTCCATGTGTCCAATGCAGTAACCTCAATACTAAATATTATTTATCATACCTACAAAGCATAAAACATGCAATATAATAAGTGACATTAATAGAAAGATAAAGCAAACATTCTAAGGTGTAACTTTCCTCATACTATTGTAAATTGATTTAGGAAGAGCGTCACCAACGATTCCTAACATTTCCAGGGCTGTGCTCCCTGAGGTTTACCTGCACGTGCTCTCTCTCCCTCTCTGTTTTTTTGCATTAGTTCCGGAACTTCACAAAGTTAGAAATCGTGAACTCTCCATTCAGGCAGGGGCTGGTTTACCTTTACGTTATTTATGAAGCAATATTTTACTAAAGGAATAAGGAAGAATATCTAAAATTCTTACTTCAGACAACAAAAGATTTTGGCCTTGGACACTTTTAGAAATACCATTTATATGTAAGTCAAATATCCTGGCCTCACTAAATTTTGACTACAGATTAAAGTCACATTTACTTCAATGACTAAATTGCCATGGCTTTTAGGCCTTGGTGTATAGCTGGAAATTATTTCTCCTCATGAGTTTTTTGCTCTTTCTGAGAGTTCCCGAAGGTCCTTTCTCACGTAGGGCCAGGAATAGGTTCCTCATGTTCGGTTTCCTCCTCCTGTCCCCCCACGGCTGCATCTGTGTTGGTCACCTTCCTAAGATTCATGATGCCTACCACATGGGAGAGCCACCATGTCCAGTCGGGACTTGGGGAAGGAGGACACTCTCTACCCCTTCCTATTGCCTTCCATACGCAGGATAAGCACCTAGTGCTTAACTCTGCACAGCAGAGAACTGAAAGCTATAAATTTTGCCATGACTTTATGGAAGCTTCAGAAATGACAGATGGGGTACATCACACAAAGTAACCTGGTACTATTACCACTTGTAGCTCTGATCACAGCTGGCAGTCAGAAGCCCGTCACTCGGCCTTGTGTGCCAGGGCTCGCTCCAGGCCATGAGGGGTATGCTAAGAATCTTCAGGATAGGCCTAAGCCAGATGGTCAGAAGATCCCACAGAAAAGAATGGTTTTTCTTCAACACAGTTGAAGGGCTGCTTTTAGAGTCTTTGTTTCTTGTAACAAGATTAGCTGTGACTAACCTCCTGGTCTTTAGTCATGAAACAGAGAATAAGAGAAAGATAAACTGATCTTCCTACTTTTTTCCAAGCGTTTCTTGGAGGGGTCTGGTCTAAATCCACCCAGCTGTTCTTGATTATTGGCAAGTCTTCCCAAATTCTGTCTTTGAGGATACCTTGAGGTTTTCAGTGAGGTGAGTTGTTGGGTTCTTTTGTGTCTTTGCTAGTTTTGTGTTTTTGCTAGTTTAATGGGAATGTAGAAAACACTGGTATGTCCTCAGATATCAAAAATCCCACATATACATTTTAGCCACGTTCTTGAAAGTCTACTAAATTGGAGTGATAATGCATTAGGCTTCAACATACGTTCTCTTTGGAGTACAGCAGAACCTCCCTACTGTTTGGGATAAAGACTTGCCGGAAATAGCCATTAAAGAATAGAATTAATACTGAAAAAAAAATCAGTAATATGAAAGAAAAATTCTAAAAGCTCTCTGAGAAAGCAGAGGAGAAGAACATAGATTAAATATGAATAATATAGAAGGTAAAAATCAGAGCACCAACATTTGACTGGTTGGTTTTCCAATAAAAGAGTCCTTTTAAAAAGTATAGGAACGGGGTGCCTGGATGGCTCAGTCGGTCAAATGTCCAACTTCGGCTCAGGTCATGATTTCACAGTCTGTGGGTTCGATCCGTGCATTAGGCTCTATGCTGACAGCTCAGAGCCTGGAAGCTGCTTCAGATTCTATGTCTTCCTCTCTCCCTTCCCTGCTCGTGCTCAGTCTTTCTCTCTCTCTGTCTCTCTCTCTGTCTCTCTCTCTCTCTCTCTCTCAGAAATAAACAAACATTAAAAATAAATAAATAAAACGGTATAGGGCCAATAGCCAAGAAGATAATAGAAGAAAACATCCCTGAGCTAAAAAGGATTTTTTCCCTACAACATATGAATCATTTTAAAAAATGGGTGTGACATCTATCTTGGCATATTCTGGAAGAATTCTTGAGAAAATGAACTGAAATTTCCTTAAGAATCCTGAAAAGAAAGAAAAAATGCCTTCCAAGAAACAGAGTGCGCTCAGACTTTTGACATTAAGTGGCCCCAAGAACATCCTGACCCCAGAGTAAGTTGCAGGTGTACCTGGCAGGATTTCAGATCTGCAATGAACAATAACTTCCCATTGCACCCCTTTCGGAATGCAAGTATCCTTGGTGATTATCCTGTCCCTGTCTCACCTTTGTGTGTTGGGTGGGAGTGGACGGGAGGTGGCAGTTAACTTCTTTCAGTTCACAAGTCTCTGAATCAAGAGGAACCATACTAGAGGAGACCCTGAAAACCACACCCAAGAAGCCTCATCCTCACTTGAATATGATTTTATGATGGCATCTTTCACTACAAGCCAGAGCCTAATGCCACAATGATATGAGACTTTGGGGGGAAGAGGTGAGCCTATTTTGCATGGGAACAGAAGGTCAATCATTGGGGCCAGAAGGCAATGTCTATTGATTGAAAAAGATGGCCGTGGTGTTCGTCAGCTCTTCTCATCATGAGGTAGACTGTTTTATCACATCTTAAATTTGGGCTCACCCTGTATCTTGCCTTGACCAACAAAATGTGGCAGAAACGACGTAGGAGTCCAGGGCCTAGACCTCAATAAGACCCACAGCCTCTGCCTTTGCCCTTGTGGATCGCTCCCTGAGACTGACATGCTGTGAAAAACTGGGAGACAGAAGCCCTGCCGTCTCGGCTGAGCACACTCCCTCAGCTGACCTCTCACCAAAACACACTCTTGTGAATTCAAGCAAGACCCGAAGAAGAACCACCCAGCCAACCACAGAAAGTTGACTCTCTGTGAAAAATGATAAATCGCTGTTGTTTCCATTTTTGTAGTTTTGGGCTGATGCGGCAGGTTGTATTTTCAAAAGATGCCCGCCCCCATATATTCCATCTCACACGCTCATCTTACAAAGTGATATTGATACTCCTCCATTTAGTAATGGAGTCTATGCCTCTTCCCCTTGAACGTGGATGGCCTTTTTTTTTTTTAAACTGTTTCAACCAATAGAGTTAAGCGGAAGTCGTAAAGGTGAAGGCTAAGTCATAAAAATACTTTCAATTCTGCCTCCTTCCCTTGGGATGCTCATTCTGGAAGCCAGCTGCCATGATGCGAGAGGGCCAAGCCACATGGAGAGGCCACGTGTATGGGCTTCAGCAGGCGGCTGCAGCTGAGGTCCCAGCAGACAACCAGTCAACCGGCAGAGGCGAATGAGCTTCAGGTGATCCCAGCCCCCAGCCCTCAAGCTACCCCAGCTGAGGCCACATGAGCCAAGATGAGCTGCCCTGCCATGCCCTGCCCAAAGCCCTACAAATTTGTGAGCAAAGTACGCGGTGTCTTATGTACTAAGTTTGTGATGTTTTGTGATATGACAGTTGCTTCTATCAGGGATACATCCAAAGGCCTATAGAAATCCTCCAAATCACAAGTAGTAGGACTTCCTTAAGCCTTTTCACTTTCTCTTCGCATCCATCACCACCACAGGTATTTTCCATAGATAACGAAGATTATGAATTCATGAGAGTTATTACCCAAATGAAGACCACTAGAGAACCTACCACTCTGAAGTGCGAATAATTTAAATTCATCTCTCAGCAAAATTATCCGTCACTACAAATCATGATCTCTGAAAGCACTGAGAAAGATCTCGTTTGCCAGATGTCCAATATACAGGACTTCCACTGTAAAAAAATAATAATAATAAAATAAAAATAAATAATTAAAAAATATTTGTATTTGATCATCACGACCACTCGATATAGAAACTCTGCAGTTCATTAACTGTGAGAAGAAATGTTTAACATGCACATCACCTCCTCTACTCCTTTTCTCTTCCAAGGCTCCTAATCTTGCTAGGTTGGCAGTTTGGGGAACTGAAGGAAATGATTCTGGAATCTGGAGGTTGGTAACTGCTACTTAAAAGCAGAATAAGTATCTCGTATGAGTCCGCTTTTTCCTCCTAACCTGCAATTTACCAACGTCTCAAGTGGGCTGTGTAATGAGCACTGGGCAAGTGTGTGACTGTTAAGTCAAACCCCACAGAACACGAATATCCGAGCTTGCGCCAGGTGAACGTGGGGCTGCCCGTCAAGGCCTAGATCCCAGGAGGGCTGGCTAAGGAAGTGTTGCTTTTCAATTCGCTTAACTTTCAGAGCTCATTTACTTCCAGTGCTGGGTATGAGGGAATCTGTTTTAATTCAGTGATTTTGAAAAGGAGACCCACGCAAGTTTGGGGAGCTCAAGGTATCTGCAAACTCCAGAAATGCGATGAGACACTTTGGGAAGGGAATCTGAGCTTGGCAATCATTTCTCATTGAGATTAGTTCAGTCTACCTACTTGGAGCATTTCTAATGCCATCTTTATGACTTGCCAATTAATTTTCCGTTTTTCTGACACTTGATTTTCAACAAGGTCACCAGCTAGACCCCAAGACCGACCTTCACTTCCACCTGCCGGTACTCACCGACCTTTATCCCACATTTTTCCTTCAGCTCTTCTTTCCAGCTTATCTCTTAATACAGGTCAAGTGAAACTGAAATTGCCCCTCCACTGATAGCGACCTCCAGCAGGCCCGGACCACCCAGACCGGTGTGAGCAAAACCCCTGACTGGCGCCTGCGCAGATAGAGCAACCACTAGAATGACTGACAACTACCTGTACCTCATTATAATACTAAGATCTCCGCCCAAGAAGGAGCACAAACCTCGTTTACATAATATACAAAGTATGTATAGGCCTGTTTCCTTAAGGCGCATGCGCAGCCTTAGGCCCGCCCCTACATCCCAGGACAAGGCTTCCTTATCTGAATAGTCGTTCTAACCCTAAAGAGGGTTCCTTCTAACCCATCCACCCTTGCTGGAGGAATCACGGCTTTGGAAACCTTTCCCGGTGATCTCTGTATGTGCTGCAGATAAATTTACTTTGTGCGGCAACTCCACCTGATGTAGTTTCTATCTGGGACTTGCCGCGCTGTGAACTCACGTGAGTTCAGTTACAATAACACAGAATATGACACAAGTCCCTGCTATCAATGTAGAGTTCTCTTTTGTTACAAGTGTTGCACAATGACCTGATGAATATATCCATTCTCCTTCACATGCACACCTGTGCCTGCTCACACACATTACGTGGGCTTTATTTTTTAATTGAGAAATAATTCATGTAAAAGTCACCATTTAAATGCACAATTCAGTGCTCGCTTGGGCGGCACATATACTAAAATGGGAACATACAGAGAAGATTAGCCTGGCCCCGGCACAAGGATGACACACAAATTCCTGAAGCTTCCATATTTAAAAAAGAAAGAAAGTACAGTTCAGGGGCACCTGGGTGGCTCAGTCAGTTAGGCATCGCACTCTGGATTTCGGCTCAGGTTTGTGAGTTCGAGCCCTGTGTCAGGCTCTGCACTGACAGCACGGAGCATGCTTGGGATTCTCTGATTCTCTCTCTCTCTCTCTCTCTCTCTCTCTCTCTCTGCCCCTCCCCTGCTCATGCTTGTTCTCTCAGTGCTTTTTAGTATACCCGTAAGGTTGTGCAACCTTCACAATGATCTAATTCCAGGACATTTTCATTACCCACCCCCAAATTGCCATACCATTTGACAATTCCCATTTCCCCTCTACCCTCAGGCCCTGGCAACCATTCGTCTGCTTTCTGTCTCTATGGATTTACCTGTCCTGGACATTTCATAGAAATGGAATCAGACAATATGTGGCTTTTTGCGTCTGGCTTCTTTCGTGGAGCAGAAGGTCCTCAGGCTCCCTCTGTGTTGTAGCGTGTATCAATACTTCTTATATGGAGGAATGATGTTCCATTGTATGGATACACCACATCTTGTTTTTCCATTCATCACTGTCGCCACTCCTTAGGCAGCAATACAGCACTCAGAATGAAGACACAGTAAAGTTCCAAGAGCACCCATCTACCTAAGCAATGTGGTTACCACCATGGGGAGCAGAAGAGTGCCGGGGTACTGAGCCCCCATCTGAAACCTGACCAAGCTTATTCCCCAGCCTTGCCTTTGTTGTGAATTTGTCTGATGGCGTCTCCCTCTGTTTTAGTTGTTCTCTCCCCAAACTCTTTCGTGTGATCACGTTTTCATATAATACCTAATCATTCTTCCTTGGTCTGATTTTCTATTATTAAAATGCCTGTTTACAAACTTTGTGTAGGGTTACTCTGATCTCAGCACTCATCTACCTGATTGCATCAGGTCTTTCTCGGTGTCTTGAAGGTAGTAAAGGCAGATGAGCCCTTCTTCCACTCTTGCCTCTTCTCGAAAGAGCAGTGGGGGCTCCTGTGTGGCTCAGTCGGTTAAGCATCCCACACTGGATTTCACCTCAGGTCATGAGCTCACAGTTGTGGGATCGAGCCCCACATCAGGCTCTATGCTCACGGCCGGGTGGAGCCTGCTTGGGATTCTCTCTCCCTCTCTGTCTGCGCCCCCTCCCTCAAAATAAATAAATAAACATTAAAAAAAAAAAAAAAGGACAGGAAGCAGGGGTGGTGCCATCCTTTGCACTTTTGTGACACAGGCGTCTTTCCTGTCCACTTGGTTGTCCAAACAAGTGTGGTGACAGTGTCACTGGATTCTATTTACCCCATACGGTGGGAAAAAATAAATGAAAGAATCAAGAGGATCAGTGAAGAAAAACGTTGGTAGAAAAAGTGAAAATGATTTTTTAAGAACTTTGGTGCCTAAAGTGTGGGCCAAAGCCTGCAGGAGGAGCTCTGAAATCTCTGGGAGAGCTTTGCTTACTTTTTTTAAAAAACATGTCTGCTGACCATGCGACAGACTCTTTGTGGACTCCGTTTGTCGTCTGAGCACTCGGTTGTTCCATCTCGATGCTTCTTCCTCGATTTAGAACATAGACTGGGGTGAGTGTTTGCAGGGAGCAGGGGGTAACTCGGGAGGTAGCAGGAGTCACTCAGGAAGACTCGGGGGAGTGGCAAGAAGAGGGACTTTTTTTTTTCTTAAGGAAATCGAGCAAATAATGTTTAACTTATTCTGAGCTAGAAGTGCAGCTTTGAAGACAACTGAGAAAATCGCAGAGAATCATGCATCACTATTTCTCAGCTTAAGTGTGTGACATTAACTCAATTGCCATCTGTACCTTATCAGGAAATGTGCACGTGCCGTATCCTTCCGTCTTTCCTATCAAATGCTTCTCAGCTACTATTGCATGCCCCCCCCCCCCCCGCAACATTGTTACCACATAATGAAGAATCACGAGGCCAGTTTTATAGATGTAAGACCGCAAGAGCTTCCAATCTAAGTCTACATTTCAGCTCCTCAGTCCTTTATTAAATTCAAAATTATATAAGTAACATATGCTCACTGTAACATATAAAGCAACATGCAGATACATATTGCAAAAGAAGTAATCCCCTCTCTAACCCTATACAGGGACCATTAACAGACTAGTAGATATCCTTCTATATTTCCATTCATTCTGTTAAGAACAAAATTCGACCGAATAAATTTGGAGATCTAGCTGGCTTCCTTAAACGATTCCAGAATGGGGCAGAATACCATCTAGCAAGCAGAGGGGAGCTCTGAGAAGTTGTATAAAGGGAAGGTTTTTTTTATAGGAAGGAGGGTGGGGCTGGAAAACTATTCTTTAAAAAAAGGGGGAGGGGGGTGGGCACCTGGGTGGCTCAGTGGTTTAAGCATCTGACTCTTGCTTTTGGCTCAGGTCATGATCTCACAGTTCATGGGTTCCAGCCCCACATCCGGCTCTGATGTTAACAGTGCAGAGCCTGCTTGGGATTCTCTCTCTCTCTCCACCCCTCCCTCACTTGCATATTCTCTCTCCCTCTCTCAAAAATAAACTTAATTAAAAAAAAAAAAAGAAATTACCCTTTTGTAAGAGATATTTACATGTAGAAGGGAAATCTCCATTCATAAAAGAGGGATGACCCTAAATCTCTAGAAACTGTTATCAATGGAGAAGAAACGGATTTAAATCTACCTACTACCCTTATCCTTGTTTACTGGACTTTTCCTGGTAACCTTCCAGAAATGTCTCCCCCACCACAAACCCTTCTGTCTTTAGCTGGAGATGGGATTTAAGGTGATGGCTTTGGCCATTTTGGTGAGTTACTTAGTTTTCCTGGGTCTTTCCCATGTGTATAGGAAGTACTCATGTTATTAAACTTTTGTTTGATTTTCTCCTGTTCATCTGTTTCATGTCAATTTAGTAGAGCTGGAAGAATCTTGAAGAGCAGAGTAGAATTCCTCCTCCTCAACACCTTGTTTTGTTTTTTAATAGAACTTACCATTGTGGAAACTAACCTTTGTTCATTTATACACTTAGTGTCTATTTCTCCCCTCATCCGTCAAACCCCTAAAATTTGAGGCCTGTGAGAACAGGGAATTAATCTTGTTTCGTTTGCCGATGTTTCCTCAGTCTTTACAGCAGAGGTTTATACACCATGAGCATTTATAAAGTATTTGCTGGGGGAGCCTGGGTGGCTCAGTAAGTTGAGCATACAACTTCGGTTCAGGTCATGATCTCATGGTTTGTGGGTTCAAGCCCTGCGTCTTGGAACCTGCTTCAGATTCTGTGTCTCCCTCTCTCTCTCTCTCTCTCTGCCTCTACCCCACTTGTGTGCTCTCTCTCTCTCTCTCTCTCTCTCAAAAATAAATAAACATTAGAAAAAAATAAAGTATTTGCTGTACTGAGTAAGTCAACATGGAGCAAATGTCAGGAAAGCCTTAGAGGAATCAGGGAAGTGTAGAGTCATTTAGTTCCTATCTAGCCTCACACAACAGTAGCTTGAAACTTACATACTGAAGCCGGGGCAGGGAACTTCCCAAAACTAAGATAACTTTTCTAGCATTAAGCTACTCACACATCCTCAATCACTTAAAAAGGAAAAAAAAAAAAAAAAAAAACGTTTTATTTGGGCCCCTTGAACCCACGTTTTTGCAATGATTGTGTCTTCTTCCTTCTTAGTGGTCAGCATAGTACATGACACAGAAAAGGTATATGTTAAATATTTGTGGAATAAATATTAGTGTGTAACAACATGAAGTTTAAATTTTGCAACATTTGTATAGTGTTCACAGTTTCCAAAGCGATGCCAATATTCCTTAAAGCATGGGTGTCATGATGTCTGTTGGCGATTTAAATTATTTCCGCATTGACAGTGGAATATTCTGCATGGGTTAATTGGTTGAAGCTATGCCCTAGACGCAGCACTCTAGTAATCAGGAATCTACACTCCAGAGGTTGCTAGCTGGAATCATTCCAGAAAGGCTACATTCCAGAGATGGAGCTACAAACACTTTAGCCAACTGGATTGCTGATGGCACTGGATGCTTTGCTAATTATCATGATGAGTGTCAGAAGTGAGTATTTATTGGCAAAAGTAACAACTTATTAATTATCATGATGACTAGTAGAAATGGGCTCCCAAAAGAATTCAAGCTGGGTGAATTGTTTAAAATATTTTAGAAAATGCTCTCCACATCTGAATGAACAGGGTCTAAAAATTCAAGGTGTCCTCAGCCTTCGGAGATTCCATTGGAGGCTGCATCCCTAATGGTGCTGGCTCTACCACTGGTCTGTAAGATCTCTGGTTGCCAGATGGTGACTATGTGGCATCATCCACAGGTGGCCCAGAAATGTGATGTGCTGCCCAAGGAAGCCCAAGGGTGGAGGGAGGTAGGTGAACCCATTTCTGCCTCTCAACTTTCTAGTGCAAGGTGGTGGTCACACCGCCTCGGGCTGTATTCTCCAAAATGATGGTCACTACCCACAGGTGACTACTGAGCATTAAAATATGGTTAGTCCAAATTGTAAAATATACATAGCAGATTTTGAAGACAGTACAAAAAATGTCAGTAACACAGTATTTTTTTTTTTTTTTTTTTTTTACTATTGAATGCATATTTAAATGACAATCTTCTGGATATACTGTGTTTAAATATATTAACTTCACCTCATCTTTTTTTTCTTTAGTAAAAGATTTAAAAGTTTTTTTTTTTAATTTTTTTCTTTTTTCAACGTTTTTTATTTATTTTTGGGACAGAGAGAGACAGAGCATGAACGGGGGAGGGGCAGAGAGAGAGGGAGACACAGAATCGGAAACAGGCTCCAGGCTCCGAGCCATCAGCCCAGAGCCTGACGCGGGGCTCGAACTCACGGACCGCGAGATCGTGACCTGGCTGAAGTCGGACGCTTAACCGACTGCGCCACCCAGGCGCCCCTAAAGATTTAAAAGTTTTAAAGACTTAAATCTTTAAAGATTAAAAAGTTTTAAAAAGATGAAATGTTTTTAAGGTGGCTTCTAGCGAAGTTAATATGTGGCTTGAATTCAGTTTCTATAGGCCAGTGCTGACCCAGAATAGACAGCTCAGGCTTTGTCAAGCTTATCCGGCAGATTAAATACTGTATGTGCCTACCTCCCAATAAACATGCGTTTAATACATTTCTGAATATGGAGCAAAATTAGGCCTAGTTGCTTTCTTTTAACCTCAGGAGGAAATTGTGGTGTCCTTATCCATCTTAAACCTTTTCAGCGACCAGAAACTTTCAGTTCCCAGAAAGAAACTACAAGTTTTGGATGATCAAATTATTGAGGTCAGCTGTCAACTGTGAGGTTGTATTAAGCAGTAGTGATGGCTGCCACTACTGCGACCATACAGATGAGAACAGGGAAACACACACAGAATCCTATTAAGTAGAAACCATTAACAGGTACTATTAACATGATTAAGCCCAATGTACGCTGAATTAAGCGTAACTTCAAACTTCCCGACTCAAAGGTTTAAGCTTGAACCACCATCACCTCCGCCAGCTTCAGCCGCAGTTCCGCACGACTTCAGCCCACGCGGCGCAACCAATCGCGGCTGCGGGGGTGAGTGACGTCACTCTCCTAAAAGTCCAGGCCAATTTCCATACTTCTTTTCTGCGACCAGCCCCTTTACTATTTGTTGGAGGCGACGGCGGCCATTTTGGATTCGGGCGGGTGTCAAATTAAAACCGCGCGGCTAAAAGCCTAAAACTTAATATCAAGACAAACTCGCGAGTTCAACTCAAACGCCAAGAGAGGAGACATCTTCACAAACCAGCCAGGCCGCTGGGAGCAGGGCGCGAAGTGCCGACCGGCACCGGCGCCCACACTCAAGATGGCGCCGGCCTGAGCGTCACCTGTGCCGCCTCTCTCTCTCTCGGTTCCGGGTTCGTTCGCCTCAGTGGTGGCGTCGGAGGGCTGAAGGCTGGCGTTCTGTCCGGTTTCCGGACCCGTCTCTATGGTGTCGGAGGGAGCATACCCCCCGAAGATTTGTGGGTGTAGTGGCCACAGCCTCACAGGGTAGGCGAGGGTGGCTGGTGTCAACAGGGGGCGAAGAGGGGACCGGAGCCAAGACCCTCGGCCGCCTCCCCGCCGGCCTCCCGCAGGTAACAGGGAGCCCTGCGCCGCGTCCTCCGTCCGTGTGGGACCGGGCCGCGGGGGAGGGGCCGGGCCGGGCGCGGAGACGGTGGGCGCGCGCCCCGCTCGCGGGTCCGCGCTCGGCGCGGCGCCGCTGCCGGTTGAGCTGTGCCCTCCGCCTCCGCGCAGCCTCCCCCTGCTTGGTGCGGGGCGCCCTTCGCCTCTGGGCTTCGGGGGCGACCCCCGCCCGGCGCGTTGCTGGCGGCCGGAGCCAGCGAAAGAAGCCGCGGAGCCGGGCCTCGCGGGCAGGTGTGGAAGGTGAGGGGCCGGCGAGCGGGAGCGCCGTCCCCGCTCACCCCGAGCCGGGTCGCGGTGGGACCCCGCTGGCCCCCGGGCAGCCATCCCCGCCACGGGTCGGGCGAGTGTGCGCGGTGCCGCCGGAGGGAGCCGGGGGTCGCGCCCGCGCCGGGAAACCGCCTGCGTTCCTGCTCCAAGACGAGTGCCGGGCCCCCGGAGGCCCAGCCGGCTGTGTCCTTGCCTAGTGCCTTTTTTTTTTTTTTTTTTTTTTTTTTTTAAAGAATAAAGATGAAACATTTCTCGGAAGAGCGTGTTTAGGAAACCATGTGAATACTGAGTCGGGTCCTGAATTCTGGAATCACCGTTACTGCTGTTTTTAAGGACCTGTGTGCGTACCCACGTAACATTTCAAATCCTAGCTGAAATCATACTTACTTGTTTTGGTCCGTAGAGGCGTCTTTACGTATTGCTGGTCAGCTAGCAATGCTGGACTGAGTTCATTACAGGGTACGTGTACTTGAAACAGATCACAGCAAAGGGCCCGAGTAATGTTAGCACCAGATAACAAAGTATCGATGAGTATAGGGCGTCCTTAGAACTCACGGTGCAAGCCTTTATCTTTGGAACCTCCAAGCTAAGAGAGCTAGAACCAAGATCATCTCGATTAATTGCTGTGGAAGAACAGAGAGAGAGAGAGAGAGTTCCCCAGATGACATCGATTTCTTAGTGGGAGTTGCCCGGTGACCTAGACAAGCGCTTGCATAGTCCACAGGTGGCCCAGAAATGTGATGTGCTGCCCAAGGAAGCCAAAGGGTGGAGGAAGGTAGGTGAACCCATGTTTAAAGAGCAGAGCTTGCCGACCCAACATCATAATTATAGAGAGAGGGGATGGTAAATTCTGCAGAATATCCACGCTCTCCTTTTCTGTCTTCTTGTAACTTTTTTTTTCTCGTGACTTCTTGACTTCAAAGCAGACAACAGGACATCTTTTTGTTGCCACCTGATGAAGTTTGCCCTGCACTTAGGCTGTAATCCTACTCTTCTGTGAGCATTGCAGTCCTGACGTGGGAAGACTTCTGTCCATGTTAATCACGCTTTCAAAACAGTAAAATGGCAGCCTTTGTCCCAAGAAAGGGAGTCTCGTCTTGCCTTTTTTCTTTTCTTTCTCTTTTCTTGTTTTTAATGTTTGTCGATTTTCAGAGAGAGAGAGAGAGAGAGAGAGAGAGAGAGCGCGAGTGCGAGCAGCAGAGGGGCAGAGAGAGGGAGAGAGAATCCCAAGCAGGCCCCGTGCTGTCGGCGCAGAGCCTGACACGGCCTGGGTCCCACAAACCATGAGATCCATGACCTGAGCTGAAACCAGGAGTCAGAAGTTTAACTGACTGAGCCCCTCAGGCGCCCCCCCCCTTTCTTTTTTTTAAGTTGTATTTCTTGGGGTCTTAGACCCAATATATCCACTGCTAAGAAAAACTACTGGTTTTAACCGCTCAAAGCTTTCCTAACTCTAGGTGTTTTTGGGCCCAGTGTTCTGGCAACGACGTAGTTTGCTATTGAGAAATGACCGAGTAAACTATATGTCCCTTGCTGTGCCTCTGCCGAGTGCCATTCAGTCAGCCAGAGCACCACCCCTGCATCCTGGTGGCCGTCTTATCTCCTTTGAGGACGAATGCTAAAACTACACGAACACCGTGCTTTCCTCCCAAGAGGATTTTCATTTTCTTGCAGTTCCCCGTGTTGGTTTTGAAAAGCTGTATTTTGCGGCTAAGAGAGAAGGAAGTTAGACTGGCCTCCGTTACACACTCTTCAAAGTAACACTTCTCTGACTAATGCCTCCGTTCTCACAGAGGGGTGCTAAAGAAGTAGGCATTTTCTGCTGATGAAATGGCAGCTGGTGTCAAAGAACATGGACCACCCAAGCTGCCCCCTCATGCCAGCCCTGGTTGTAAGGCTGTCCATTGGTGGTGAGGAAGTGCATTTCCAGCTGGGCTTCTGGAAGCCTCGAGATGGAGGGTGGTAGTGCACCCCTGCAGATCTGACGAAGCTACTCCCGGTGTTTGCTCTTCCTTCTGCCAGCTGCCTTCCTCTGTGCTTGCCAAGTTTCTGCTTCTTCGTGGCTTTGGCGGGCCATGGCCCTGACTCCACCTCATGGCATCCTTTTACCTTCAGCAAATAGAAATATGTCTTGCGCGTTCAGATTCCCGAGGCAGATAAAAACCTGGCCATGGGTCCTAGATATGGCTAATGTGTGAATTGACTGCCCTTTGGCCCAGGGTAGGCACCTGACCCATTAACTGTGTCCTAGAGGAGAGGGGCAACCTCCAACTGCTGAACGTGACCTTCGCTGTTCAGCAGGGGTGTTGTCACAGGTACCATGCCGTCTCCAGAACAGGGGAGTTAACGGGAGCTGCTTTTCTCCGTGAGCCCGTGTAGACACTTTATTTGTAGTCCCGGTAGAAAGGTGAGCGTTACACATAGTTTAGATACTTGGCATTTTTAATACTGTTTATCCCCCTGCTGTTAAGGTCAACTGCAGAATAGGGAGGAGCCCAGTGGATTTGTTACGAAGACGACTTCGTTCTTATCCTCAGAAGTATTCTTGGATTTTTGAACAGTTTCAATTTTAGATAGTTTTAGCTTTGTCCATGTTGTGTTCTTTATATAACGATGTGTGTGGGTCTGTAAGCACTTGGAATTCTCTGTTTTAGGCATGTGTCTTCAGCAGCCCCTCATACTTTGGTAACACAGAAAGTGTTGTGTGGAACTTCTCTAAAGTGGAACAGAAAAATCTAAGTAGAGGGTCTAGTATAATGATTGTTGGGTGTGTGTTTGTTCAAAGGGTGCAATTTTTAAACTGAAATTTTTAAAGGTCTCCGTAGAATTTTTGGCCATGTTATTTAGAACTGGCAACTTCTTACCACGTCCACCAGAGTTAGTAAGAACTCTTTTTATGTTTTATTTTTTATATTATGGTAAAGCCAGGACTGCAGACTGACTGCCACAGATTTTTCAAATGTGTGTTATTTGGCCCGTACAGGTTTAAACACATTCGAGCCAGCACTGAAAAATACGGAGATTTCCACATAAATATTCAGGCTCTTGGATCCTTATGATAAATGACCTGATCTGGCAGGCCTGGCTGGGACATTGTGACGGCCGCTCCCTGCAGAGTGCAGGCCTTGTCAGCAGGTGCCTGTCACACGCAGGGCCCTCTGCTCCTCCCCCAATACTGTGGGGCCACTTTGCAATGCCTGCTGTAGCCTTGGAAGTTTGTACCCCTGTTGTAAAGAAAGGTGTGTGCTTAGTGTAGAAGGTTTGGAAATGCAGGTGCATGTCTGTCTGTGACTTCCTCGTGATCCAACACAGACAGCAAACCTCTGTTAATACTTGAGCATTTTTTCAGGCCTTTCTATGTCTGTGTGTATCTGTATGTATATAGACACATACACAGATACAACTTTATTGAGGTATAATTGATGTACAATAAACTGAACATATTTAAACCCTATAATTAAAAGTTTCGGTATTTGTTATCACCTTTAACCATAATCAAGTTAGTGAATAAATCTGTTCCCCCACAAGTCTCCTTACACCCCTTGCAATCCTTTCCCCTCTCCTGGTCCCTGTAACGGGGCTCCTACCCCAGGCAACCACTCATCTGTTTTCTATCACTGCGTTTTCTAGGTGTTCCTGTCTGTGTGGGTTTTTTAGCATCTGGGATGATACAGTTTTGCACTTTCCCCTTTTTACCTAGCCCGACTTTGAAGAGCAGTGGGAGCGCACCCTTCCTTCCTTCCTTCCTTCCTTCCTTCCTTCCTTCCTTCCTTCCTTTCCTTCCTTTCCTTCCTTTCCTTCCTTTTTCTTTTTCTTTCTTTCCTTCCTTCCTTCTTCCTTCTTTCCTTCCTTCCTTCCTTCCTTCCTTCCTTTCCTTCCCTCCTTCCTTTTTCTTTTTCTTTCTTTCCTTCTTTCTTCCTTCCTTTTTCTTTCTTTCTTTTCTTTTCTTTTCTTTTCTTTTCTTTTCTTTTCTTTTCTTTTCTTTTCTTTTCTTTTCTTTTCTTTTCTTTCTTTTTTCTTTTCTTTCACTTATTTTGAGAGAGAGGAAAGGTGCAGAGAGTGAGGGAGAGAGAGAATCCCAGGCAGGCCCTACACTACCAGCGCTGACCCTGACTCTAACCCACAAACCGGGAGATCACTACCTGAGCAGGAAATCAAGAGTCCCAAGACTGAGCCACCCAGGCACCCTCTTTCTTATGTTTATTGTCATCGTGTTCAGAGAGTTGTCTCTATCCCACTGTTTTCCTGGTGCTCCCGGGCCGTTGCCCGGCGCGTGAACTCTCCATTTGTTAACACGTTTTTCATCATTGAGAGAACTACTCTCCAGTTTGTTTGGTTCTTGTTCTAATTTTAAGTTATTGTAGACATACAGCAGTTTTCTCATTGGTGAATAATGATGTTTTGCAACAGGCTCCTGTGAGGCAGGATATGCGAGCAGGTTAGGGAGCGTGGGTGATCTTATTCTGGTTTTGATCAGCTGGCGCTGTGACCGTTCCGTGAGTGAGTGAGTGAGTGTGTGCACGTGCGCGCGCGCGCGCACACATGTGTGGGGGGAGGGTCGCGAGGGGCAGTAACTGCACGTGGCCTGGTAGGTGCGTTTTCTCTTAGAGCCTCAGTTGTTCCTTGACAGGCACCGCCGGTGACTTGGGGAGCACTTGGCCAGCGTTTGGCGTCCTTGTTGTGGGCGGCCTGGCCGATGGGGACTGGAGGGCCGGGTGGGTGGGTGGGTGGGAGCGGCGGGGTCCCCGCACGCAGTGATCTCCCCTCCCCCCTCCCCCCCCCCCCCTCCCCGCAGGTGGAGGCTTATGTGTGCAGGTGTTTTCCTCCTTCCTCAGCTGTGCCGGGCCTCCCGGCGGAAGGCATGGGCTCAGAGAGCAGCGCCCTGAAGAGCTACGCGCTGACGGAGCCCGCGTTCACCCTGCCGGCCGGCCTGGCCGTGCACCCCGCCGCGCTGCAGGATGGCCGGCGCGCCTCGGTCTTCGTGTACCGGAGAGACCACGAGGACCGCGTGAACAAGGCCGCCAAGGTACCGCGTGCGCGGCGGCGCTCGCGTTGGGGGGGGGGGGGGGGTTCACTGGCTCGCTTCATGTTAAGAAATACGAAGCGGAACTTAACGAGGGTCACAGGAGGGCGATCCTGAGGAATCGTGTTTTTGTTCATGACCTTCGTGGTTGTCCTGAGGCGCTGGGGGCGGGGAGGAAGGAGGGCTCAGTCGGTTACGCGTCGGACTCTCGACTTGGGCTCAGGTCATGATCTCGCGGTTCGTGGGTTCGAGCCCCACGTCCGGCTCTGTGCTGACAGCTCGGAGCCTGGAGCCTGCTTCGGAGTCTGTGCCTCCCTCTCTCTCTGCCCCTCCCATGCCCATGCTCTGTATCTCTCTCTCTCTCTCTCTCTCTCTCAAAAATAAACATTAAACTACAACAAAAAAAGAACGTAGTTGTCCTTCCCTCGTGGGAAAATCTCCAACTTGCAAGACATGTTGGAACCAAAAAGCTTCGGAAAACGCAGGGTGAGAGCTTTTATCATATTGTTTTAGTGAGGAAGTTTGGAAGGTAATTTTCCATGGCTGAATTAAGGTAGAGTTTAATCGAGTTTAGCAAAAATCTGTAAGTGTTGACATTTTGGTAAGTATATGATTTAATTTGTAAAGTTTATTTATATTTATTTTATGTCTTTTAAATTTTCATTTTTAGCTTTTTAGTTTTTGCATTTCAGTTTTTAAATTTGAGTATAGTTGTTGACACACAGTGTTAGTTTCAGGCGTACAACATACTGATCCACCTTCTCTATACAACATACTGTGCTCACCTTTAGCGTATTGATGACGGACCTAGAAATAAAGTAGTTTAGAAACTGCAGGTACTATTTTTTCTTTTCCAGGAGTATTGTGATGTCCCAGAAAGAATGTTGGCCTGGGTTCTGGTTCTTGCTGAGGGACCTTAGTCGCTTCATTCACTTTTAGAGGCTTCAGTGTCCTCTTCAGGGAGGGGGTCCTCCTGGCTCACACCTTCCAGATGCTGATCCTGGAAGGGGACCAGTGTATTAGGTGCTTGTGCACTGTCGGGGGACCCCAGCCTCTGATTAGAAAACGTGATTGTACCTTGGAATATAATTCAATAGAACAACCCTAAGCGTCTTTATTTTTTTTTTTTTAATTCATTTTATTTTGAGAGAACACAAGTGTGTATGAGCAGGGGAGGGGCAGAGAAGAGGGAGAGAGAGAATCTCACACAGGGTCCACACTGACCGCCCAGAGCCTGATGCAGGGCTTGAATCCACGAACTGCGAGATCATGACCTGAGCTGAAATCAAGAGCCAGACACCCAGCCACCTGAGCCACCCAGCTGCCCCTGTTAAAACTTCTTTTATTGTAATTTTGCAAAAGATAAAATGCCTTGCTTCACTGTCCTATTCTTACTTGCAGTTAATATCTGACATACTTCCTATTATCTTCATCTCATAAGGTAGCACGTTTTTTAAGTAAAAAAATGAGGGTGACTGTTATTAGTGAAGTACTAGAGATTTATCATCTTTCTCAGCTTTTTTTTCTAAATAAGTTCATGAGATTATTTAACATTGTTTTGTTTATTTATTTTTGAGAGAGAGAGAGCACAAGCAGAGAGGAGCAGAGAGGTGGGGGGGGAGGGGACAGACGATCTGAAGCAGGCTCTGTGCTGACAGCACAGAGCCTGATGTGGGGCTTGATCTCCTGGTTCGTGAGATCATGACCTGAGACGAAGTTGGACGCTTAGCCAACTGAACCCCAAGGTTTTTTAGCACTATGTTATTCTTTATGATATGTGTGCCAAGAAAGTTGAACAAAACGATACTAAAAGTTCTTCAAGTCCATCAGATCCTATCATTTTATCTTGAATCCACTAGCCATAATAGTATAATTTTCTCACCGGTGGTTAGGACTCATTTCTGAGGAATAGTAAGGAATGATAACTCCTAAGTCAGAGTGTGGTTCCCGTAGTTTGCTCTAATCCCAGTGCTTAGGTGGGACCTCGTGGTGAGGACAAGCTCGTGAATGACCCTGAGTGTATTCATAACCAGGCAGCCACGTTAACTCGAGGAGTGCATTTGTGGACGCTGTGCACCTGCCTTGGGAGACACTGTGCTCTTCTCCATGACTCAGGCCGCTTTCTGGAAGGGTTGGTCAATATATTTGGGGCTGCGCAGTGTGTGGTCATGAGGAAGAAATAGAAGATCGCTTGCCTTCCCCTTGGGGAATGCTTTACCGCTCTTCCTTATATACTGACATGCTCTTTCTGTTCCTCTCCCCCTTCGCCCTTTTCTGTGCTGTTTACAACCCTTATTCTAATAAATCAACCGCCCTCCATTGTCAGCTGGTTCTCTTCCAAGGTTCCTGATCATCATCCATTCAGAAGAACTTAAGAAGTGCCCCCATCCCCCAGGTGTGTTGGGCCACCTTCAGATGGCGCAGGCTCCTTCCCAGCCTCGGCTCTCCCCAACAATTTCCAGACCTCAGGTTCTCGTCCTTTCTCTTCTGGTGTTTATGTCTGGCCTTCTGCCCTCGACGAAGTAACTGCTGAGCCCTCTGGTCTCAGCTCCAGGTCCACATTCCCACTTGCCTGTGGAATATCTCTACCTGGATACTCCCTTAGCACCTCAGGTACACGCTTTCCAACACAGGATTCTTTATCCCTTCCTCTTCCTGTGTTTTATTCCTAGTATCTCATCTAACGTCTAGCTCGTGGGCATTCAAAGACAGAGTGTGCTTCTGTCTTTGTCTCAGATTTGCATCTCAGCAGAAGAAGCCAGAGTATTTCTCCCTGAGAGTTGTTGCTCTCTCCTTTTAGGCGTCCTGGTTACTTTGTTATATTTCTTTAACAGAATGAAACTATGGCTTGCTTCCTGTCGAAAAACTTGCAGGTGGATGTGAGCTGATAACTACTATGTTGTGCAGTTCCCAAAGTGAAATAGCGAACCAGAGATAGAACTTACAGTAATGAAAAGTTAAGCCGCTGAGGCTTGAATTAATTCTCTGGATAGCTGCGTCCTTACCCGTCCTGAAAAGTAGACGTAGTTTATATTCACGACTTGACTCTCACACCTAACGTCTCTGTGTGGGCCTGGATAAGTACAGATGTTGACATGTTATCCAGTGCTGCTCGTGTTGAACGATAAAAGTCCTTGCTCGGAATCCTCTGTCTGAGAGGATTCGCCTGGAGCAGAATGGGCAGAACTGGGATGTGGTGACTCAGGGGCAGGTACTTTCGGCACTCCTTCCACAACGTCGCCTCCCTCCACCACAAGAGCCGTTGCTCTCTTTGGTCGATGCTCCCTGAGAACATCTCCCGGTCGCATCTTGTCACCCCCTCTGTTCTGGAGCAACAGAATCTTGAGTCAAGAAGTGTTTCTATTTGATTCGTAATTGCTGACTTCCCTGTGAGTCTGTATGCATAATTTATGCAAAATATCGTGTGTGCTGAAGGGGAGAGACACATGACGTTCTAGGCCAGTTAAGTGCCGTGTTCAGAATAACGCTATGAGTTATTCCATTCTGCCTTTATTAAACGCACAAGTCACTTTGGACTAAGAATTTTCCTGGGAATGTAGGGTTAAAAAAATAAGCAGATTGCAATTTATTATTTCATGTATTAATTAGGTGAAATTTACTGACTCTCTATTTAATGCCAGTACTCAGCCCAGTGATATTTCTTCTGACTTACTAGTCTGCCCTGACTACTAGAAGCATAAAACTTCTTTTACGTACAACCAAAGGAAAATAATTAGAGTCTTAAGAAATAAAAGCTGAATGAATAATTTTTCCTGAACAGGCAAAAGTAAAAACTCAAAAGTGTTCCATGCTGGGTTTGCAGATTACTTGAGATGATTCTTAAAATGAAAAAAATATGAAAGAGGTTGCATAATTTTACTCAGAAACCATAGCTCAAAAGACCCTTGCAAGCAGTTCTGTCCACTTAAGCTCATTCAGCCAACTGGCTAGCATGACTCTTGGCTCATCTGGGTCTTTGCTATATTTGCGTCTATATGTACGAATTAATAGTTCGTATTTAAACTATTAGTTTAAGAATTAAAGAATTTTCTAAGTATGTATGTATGTATTTATTTAGAGAGAGAGAGAATCCCGAGCAGGCTTTGCACTGTCAGCTCAGAGCCTGATGTGGGGCTCGAACCCACAAACGGTGAGATCATGAGTTGAAACAAAGAGTTGACACTTAACCCACTGAGCCACCCAGGCACCCCAAGAGTTTTCTTAATTATTTGTTATTAGAGTGACTCAGGGAGGGTAACAGCTTTCTTCTTAAAAACAAACAAGAAATCCTACTGGAGCTATTCCTAGAGTTGTCGAAGTTTGGGATTATTACAAGAAAAGAAAAGAAACTGGGCAAATTCATTTCCTCAGAAGATTCTCCTGTGGTCTCACCTAATAGGCTAGTTTGAAATGACTGATATAAACCTTGAACCAGCACTGTGTTCCAGACTCTCATGGGAGCTCGCATTCTTCCAAGAAGGTATTTTGGAATGTTCCATTCTGAGTGCTCATTTATGAGATGAAACTTAACATTATATTGAGGGTTTTTGTCCCAAGTGGCGTCTTCCATGCCCCCCCCCCCCCCACCTCGTGCGATGACAGGTTTACAAGCCTTGCTCGGTGTCCTGCAGGTTGCACAGGCTTCTCCCTCTAGCTGCCTCCTGAGGTTTTTTATTTATCTAATCTTCACCAGTTTGATGATAACATGTACAGCCGTGGTTTTCTTTGCTTTTTCCTGTTTGGTGTTCATTGAACTTTTTAAATCTGTAAACTTTAGTATTTGGCTGAATTTGGAAAGTTCTCAGCCATTACAATTTTTATGCCCCCATTCTTTTTTTGGGGGGGGTGGGGGAGTCCAGTTATATACATTAGACCTTTGTTATTGTCACATAGGTTCCCGAGGCTATGATTATTTTAAAAAAGAACATTTGGGGTGCCTGGGTGGCTCAGTCGGTTAAGCGTCCGACTTCGGCTCAGGTCACGATCTCGCGGTCCGTGAGTTCGAGCCCCGCGTCGAGCTCTGTACTGACAGCTCGGAGCCTGAAGCCTGCTTCGGATTCTGTGTCTCCCTCTCTCTCCGCCCCTCCCCTGTTCATGCTCTGTTTCTCTCTCGTTGAATTAGTTTCTAATATTTTATTTCTCCTTTCTAAAATTTCTACTTATTTTGGAGCACCTGGGTGGCTCAGTCGGTTAAGCGTCCGACTCCGGCTCATGTCATGATCTTACGGTTCGTGAGTTTGAGCCCTGCGTCAGCTGTCCACCCAGAGCCTGCTTTGGATCCTCTGTCCCCTTCTCTCTCTGCCCCTCCCCCTGCTCATGTTCTTTCTCTCTCAAAAATAAACAATTATTTTTAAAAAATAATGAAACTTCCACTTGTTTTAAATAACAGTTCTTTCTCTGCTGAGAACTTCTATTTATTTCGTAACTGTTTTCCTTTACCTCTAGGGGAGAATGGTTATAATATAATGGTTACACTGTTTTAAATTCTTTGTGATAATTCTAATATCCGGTGTATTTTGGGGTTGATATTTGTCGATTGTCTTTTCACTTTTTTTGTTGTTGTTAAGTGAGAGCATTTTGGATTGCATACTGAACATTTTGAATGTCCTGTCGCATAGACTCTTGGTTCTGTTTTAATCCTCCGGAGATTGTTGGTGTTTCTGGTATTTGAGGTTTTGACTGCAGGCCGTCAGTCCCCTGAGGTTCAGGCTTCAAGTTTTCCAGCTACTCTCCACCCGCTCTTGCTGTGCGTGGTGCTCAAACCCCAGGTCGTTTCTCAAAACTGTGCTGTGCTGGTGTCGGCCCTCTTTGTCCACGTCGGTTCGGGACTTGGTCTGAGACCTGTGCGCGGACAGACACCTCGAATGTCTCCTTCTCCACTCCTTTCGCCTCTGGGATGTCCTCGGACTCAGGCTTGCCTTGGTTCCTTCCTGTCATTCTTCTGGCCGGAAAGGTGGCAGGGTCTCTGTCAGAGTTCTAGTCACGTTTGCTGCACTGCTGTGCGAGCGGGGCCCGCCGTCGTGCGCAGCTGCGAGAAGTGCCATCCCTCACCCAGGACGTGGACCCCACGATGTGTCTTCTCCTCATTTTGACTCTGCTCCAGAATCTGAGTGCTTTGTCGAGTTCTCCGGTCATTATTTTGGGCACCTGCTTCAGAGTTGATAGCAGTGATCTTCGGGAGGCCTGGGCTCCTGGGGGGCTCACACTGCCCTAAGGGAGCTGCAGGTCTCCGTAGAGTGACTTAAATGTTGGTAAAGTCAGAACAGGTCACAGATGTTCCTTCGCCTTGTTTGGAGTCTTGGGGGCAGGGGAGCTGGACAGGACCTTGACTGCGAGGATATGTTTTCTGACTTTCACCCCGACTTACGTGAAACTGCCGTCAGTCTGGTCTTGAGTTGTTAACTTCACCACCCCTTCTGTTTGTGTGTTTAAAGCATCTGAAGACACTTCGTCACCCTTGCCTGCTGAGATTTTTATCATGCACCGTGGAGGCGGATGGGATCCATCTGGTCACCGAGCGAGTGCAGCCTCTGGAAGTGGCTTTGGAAGTGCTGTCTCCGGCGGAGGTCTGTGCCGGCATCTACGACCTACTGCTGGCCCTCGTCTTCCTTCACGACAGAGTAAGTGGCCCGCACGCAGTGTGCTCACAGGTTCTGGTATAGACCGGGTTGGGGGGCGGGGGCAGTCACGGGACGTGTCAAAATCCTAAGGCACCGTTCTGACTCAGAAGCTTCCTGACGGAAACCCGCACGTCGGAAGGCACGGGGGTGCCACAGACAGATGGTTTGTGGACGGGCGGCCAGCCCTCTGACCCTGCGCAGTGTTTCCTAGTACTTGACTCCCTTGACGATGGTCTCCCTCGAGTTTGGGGTAAGCCTTTCCCTAAAAATAGCTGCAGCTGTATGACTGTTCTTAAGACAGAGAGAAAGCCTTGACGCTAATGCCGCTGTGGGCATTTCCAGGAGTTTTGTTCCATTTTAGATTTTGAAGAAAGAAATGACCATTTCTTCAGAAGAGACTTTCCCTTCTTTTTGAGTAGGTGGTGCCACTGAGGGCCAGCCTGTTAACACTGCGGTCAGGTTCACTGTCACGGGGATAAGGGTAGTTCCTCTGTTTACTTCTGGTCTGTTTCTGGACAGTATTACGGAGCTGTTTCTTAATGGAATTTGCATTCTGAAGTAAGAAAGCCTTTGGTCGTCCTCCAAGATTAAAATGACCAGTCACAGGTTAGAAACATTTGCATATGACTCATCTCAGTGTATGTTTTTGGGTTTTTTTCACTTTGCCTATTAATGGGGGACAGATTCCAAATATCACTTTGGATTTATCATCTCTTAAAAGCTTGTCTAAGATGCATATAAAGAATTGCAGGAGCGCCTGGGTGGCTCAGTCAGTTAAGTGTCTGACTTCAGCTCAGGTCATGATCTTGCAGTCCATGAGTTCGAGCCCCGTGTCGGGCTCTGTGCTGACAGCTCAGAGCCTGGAGCCTGCTTCGGATTCTGTGTCTTGCTCTCTGTCTGCCCCTCCCCTGCTCATGCTCTGTCTCTCTCTGTCTCAAAAAAACCCCAAAAAACAAAAAAACCAAACAAACATTAAAGAATTGTTAGGGCTTCATGTGGAGGTATATTTTCTTTGTTGGAAAAAGTGCGTGCACGTGGTGAAAAGCCTGGACAGTGTGGGAGCACATAGAGGGAAGAGCAAGCCCCCCACCGTGAGTCCTGGACCCCACCTCCTTCCAGGGGCGACCACGGTGATGAGCCTGGTCGTCCGGACATGTTCCATGTGTGCATAAAGCAAATGTCCCTACGCCTAGTCTCCTTTATTTCTCAAATGCAAAAATACCATCCGTACTATTCTGAACCTTCCTTTAAAACGGATATATATATCTTGGAATGTTTTATATCAAAATATGTACACACTTTTCTGGCAAGTAGGATATTTAAAACGCACTTGTCTACTGAAATGATTTCCAGTTTGGGGGAAAAAACATACACGTACTTGAATTCTGTTCTCATTGCCTTCTTCCTTCTTACTTATTTGACTGTACTATGTTTTCTGGTCCCGTATTCTGTCACATCTGTGCTCTGTGAGATATTTCTAGTGGGCCTTACCGTTATTCCATTTTCCTCTTCTTCCGGCAGAAATTTTTAAGGCCTCCTGACAAGATTTCAGGGGAAGATTTCTGGGTTTGTGCTGGAATGTAGGTGAGAAAGAATTTAGAGGAGAGAGTTAGTACAGCAGCCTAGGGGAGCAAAGATAAATTTCACCTTTAAAGGGAGGCACACGCTCCGGGCCATGACGACGTGTACCTGTGTGCGTACCATCCCTCCTGCCTGGCGTGGAGGCGGGGACGTGCAGAATCTGTGCCCTGCTGTCATGCCTTTATTTCATTAACCTGCCTCACTGGGCAGGGGAGAGAACAGAAGCCTGTCCATCGCATTTTTCCTTCCCTCCAACCTCGTAATGCATACGCAGGCTTGTTCGGTTTGTCACTCCTTAAAGTTGTGCTTCGTTTATTATGCCACAGGTGGGCGGACTTGCCTTAGCTTCTTTCAGTGATCAGTTTTTAGTTCTTTAGAACTTCTGCCTCACAGATTCTAGCGGCAGCCTCTTCCTCTTCTTTTTCTCCAGGGACACCTGACACACAACAACGTCTGCCTGTCATCTGTGTTTGTGAGTGAGGACGGCCACTGGAAGCTGGGGGGGATGGAGACCGTCTGCAAAGTTCCTCAGGCCACACCCGAGGTAAGCCAGGGGACAGGCCCTCTGTGGCACCCGGAATCGGATAGCATTTTAGTGGGCGGTTCTTACCTCGGGACCCTCCTTCGGTGTTCGGGTGATCCTAGCTTTGGACACTGGACTTTGTTGTCGATGCCAGATTCACAGAATTGTAGGAGTTTATTCTTTCAGAGGCTTCCTTTATTCTCGTCTCCTCGATTGGTAGCTCGGGAACTCGAGACCGAGGGGTAAAATGGCTCGGTCAGATTTTTAATGAAATGCTCCTCCCTTCTATTCCTGTAATACCCTGTCCTTAATGACACCACTTAATGTTTAATATTGAAATTACCTTTGTGTGTCTGATTTCTTCCCCAGTATTTGAGCTTCTTGAGGGTGCGAGAGTCTCTTTGGCTTATTTTTACATCTCCACCCGGGATAGTGCCTGGCACGCATTAGGTAGTCAGGAAATGTTCGTTAACAGCCGTCCAAGTTGTCCGAAGTCCTCCATCGTGCGCTAACAGCCAGAGTTAGGACGCGTACATCTCAACTCCTCGTGGGCTGTGTTGTTGCTGCTTCTGGTACCTCTTAATGGTTTTGCCTGACCAGGTTCTACACGTTGCCCTCCTAGGTTGAGGAACCTTTCTGTTCTATTTCTTGTTTTTAATCGTTTTGCACATTGCCACTAGACTTGCTCTTTCTAAAAACAACAACAACAATAACAAACCCAGTCCCATCACGGTAGCCTACTAAAGTGCTGGCTCACTGGCATACTGACTCAGTCCGGTTCCCCGTTCTCTCGTGGGGCCTCCACAAGGGGGCCATGTTGAACGCGCACCTTCATGGGCTCTCGCCGAGGTCAGACGCTCCTTCTCCCCACAAAGGTGTTCCTCTGATGATTTCTGCCCCAGGTGGTCCCTTTCTTCTCAGAATTCACCTTACATCTCAGTATAATGGCTTGTAACTCACTCCTTGACTTGTCTTCCAAATTCTTTACCATGGCGTGTAAGGCCCTTCACAGGCTCTCCCCGAGCCTGCCTTCAGCTCGACCTACACTTACAGTCACTGAGCTCCTCTCCGGCCGCACCCGCACCCCGGTCTACGCAGCTCAGCTGTGCTCTTGGGTGGGCGGTGCCTCTCACCCGCTTCTTCCTGTGTGTGCCTTTCTGTCGCTGATATGCTTTCTTCCCACAGGCTCTCTGTGGCATGTGAGATGAAGCTGAAGTCTGTGTTCTAGCTCAGTCTCTTTGTGAAGCCCTCCCCTGGGTACTCCCCGCCCAACAAAATCAGTCTCTCCTTCTGTGCTTCCGTATGGCACTCAGCACCTGTTACTGCGGTTCTCAGTTTACATTCTAGGTTGTGAGCACCTGGCCGGCGGCAGGGACTGTATCGTATTCCTTTTGTGCTCCTAGTGCCCTAAGTGGTGTGTGGGACATAGAAGCACTTGAAAACTAATCTTTGAATCGGTGAATGAACGTACTTGTTCTGTGGATGTTATCTCCGTAGTTGACAAGGTCCTCAACTTTTATATCTCATGTGGCAGCAGGCCTTAAGATGGACCTAATTGAGCAGGAAGATTATTGATAGATTTGTTCTATGCTAGAAAAGGCTTTCACTCGTTAATAACTCTGCAGGATGTGAAAGAAGTATTCCTAATTATCAGTGTAAGGAAAGCGGGTGCAGAGATGCCTCTGACCGGCAGAGGGCATCCTAAACCAGCTGCAGGGGAGAGGAAAGGGCACTTACAGGTGTTTTCTACTGAGCCTCGTGCTGTGCCAGGTACTGTATTCACATTTTTTAAGTAGCAAGATTTTAAGTTTGTATTTAACATGTGCGTCAGTTAGAAGGCTTCATTGCTGCTTTTTGCATTGCTGGTTGCTTCTGTAACTTGGTGTAAGACATTGGTTCACCAAACCTGTGTATGAATTATTTTCCCTAATTTATTTCTCTGTCTAGTTTCTGAGGAGTATTCAGTCAGTAAGAGACCCAGCATCTATCCCTCCTGAAGAGATGGTAAGATGATACGCTTCAGCTGTAACGAAGGCTTCTTTGTATGAAACTTAAAAGAACCTTTCGTCTGCCCCCCTCTTTCTTGGCTAAGTTGTAGATGCCTCATAATTCCTTTGGCCGTGACGGCGTCTGAGATTAATCTTATCACCACAGCAGGGAGCCTTTTTCTGGACAGTCTGCGTACATTTTTGGGTCGTACAGACCCCTGTGCTACCATTAAATACCTCAGTGTGAACAGGGTTGGTGCTTCATCCCCATTTCACGGTCTTGGTGTTCTGTTGGAAGCCCTAAGAGCTGGGGAAGCAGCAGCCCTAGCCGTCCCTGAGCTGCACCCAAGCCACTCGTCTGCCCGCCGGTCGTGAGGTAGGGCTCCAACGTGCACGCAAGCGTGATTATTGACGTTAATGATCTTGTCTGACAAAGGTCCATCTACAGATCTCTCCCCTAGGTTGATGAACCTTTCTATTCTGTTTTTGTTTCTTATCTTCACCACCAGCTGCCGGTGAAGAAAGATTATATTTACCAGGACACGCGAAGGCCGTCGCTCCCTCTAAATTTTTTCTTACAATTACCGTAAAACAGACCACGATCCCCAGAGACATACAGGAAATACCAACCCAACTATAACCTTGAATATAGACCTAAGACTTGAAATAAATCAGGTTGTTCCAAATCAGTACTATGTGTATGTACTAGTGTTTTTCAGACTGACTTGTGGGTTTTAAATCAAGTTAGAAGTCCTGACAGTTATTTGGGGGGGGGGGGGGGGAGGAATAAAATAGAAAATATCAGTAAGTCTGAGTATTGTTTTATAAAAGTTTTGTTTCCATTATGTGTATTTGTGTGTGTGTGTGTGTGTGTGTGTGTGTGTACTACCATCACTAACAATAATAATAATAATAATAAAATTTTTAAAAATGTGGGTTGCCATCCGTCAAAAATATTTTTGAAAGCCGCAGACATATATCATATTTAGGCCCTTTTTCTCTTTTGGCCCTTGTTTGATATTTTAAAATCTTTGATAAATTGCATTCCCTCATGGTTTTAAGAGCCTGTAAGCCAGTTTGTGGTACTCTATAGTTGGCTTTGAGTATAATCAATGCAAAAATGGGAGAGAGTGCTTCAGAGAAAATTTAGATCGGGTTTCTAAGGCAGATTCTCTAGGTTTAATGATCTTTACTGCTTTTAGTCTCCAGAATTCACAACTCTGCCAGAGTCACATGGACATGCCCGGGATGCCTATTCATTTGGGACATTGGTGGAAAGTTTGCTCACAGTCTTAAGTGGACAGGGTGAGTTGTTGCACTATTACATCCACAGAATAAGCAGGAAGGTCATTCACAGCCTGTTCTGGGTGGATTCAGAGGACCACAGTCTTTGACCATAGTAAGGAACCTGTTGCTTACCAGATAACTTGTGTATGGCAGATCTTAACAGCACTGAGGAAAGAAGCTTTGATTTCTTTGCAGAGTTTTAAAGAATTTTAAGTAGGAACCACTTTCGACTCTGTTTATATCACGTGTTATAACCTTACCAATCGGTATTGGTACTTGTGGTCTAAAGACTCTTTCTTATTGAGTCAGCCAAGTAAATGAGTGCTGTTATCGATTTATATGTAATGATCTGAAAAAGAGAGGAGGATTCGGCACTTTTTATTTAATCTGAATCAAGCTGGACGTTTCCTTATCTTTATTCTTTCCAAGTCCTTTTGAGTTTTTTCTTCTTGATGTAATTTACTCATTACCTTTTCTTTTGTTGCCCCGAAGAGCCCAGGCTCCTGAACACATTGTTTTCTTCTCTCTTTCGAGCTCTTTGATGGCGCGCCTGGTGGCCTGCTTCATTCCGGTCCAGCCACCCCAGGCCTTAGGTTGTCTGCCCGTTAATGGGCCTGGGGGGGTACATGCCTCGATAGGCCCCTTCCTGGCCTGGCTCGCACTTTGCCGAAGCTTGGGGCACTTCTAACGCAACTTCTTTTACCAGGCTTCTGCAGCATCCTCAAGTTACAAGCACCCTTCGGCTGCTCTCTCTAAATTGTCTCAGCCTGAATACTTGAGAATTAAACCCCATTAAGGCCCTAAGGCATGCCCTGTGGGGAATGAACTCACTACTCCTCTGTGTCTAGAATGGTGGTAATTATGCACCATCCTGGAGAGAATAGAAAACATAGTCATTCAGATAACTTTTCTTGTTCTGGTCCATAAGGCCCTCCGACCAGCCACTTCTTAAACTTCCTCTAGGCCGGAGCTGAGTTACACTTGCCGCTGGGAGATAAGGACACAGAGGTGAGGCCCGTGGGGGTGGGGCTGGATGTGTTGGCAGATGAATTTTCTACACCTGCCAAGGAGTGTGGCTTCAGGTGAGCCGGAAGCTGTTTAGCAACAGCCAGGGCTTTGTTTGTTTGGGCTTTTTACAGGTTGGTTTTTGCTCCCGTCAGTCTCCAGCTATAGAGGTCCTGAAAGGAGGGAGAAGGCTTGGAAACTAACTGTACCTCTGGATTTCAGTTTCAGCGGACGTTCTCTCCAGCTTCCAACAGACCTTGCACTCAACCCTGCTGAATCCCATCCCCACATGTCGGCCGCCGCTCCACACCTTACTGTCCCATGACTTCTTCAGGTGAGGGCACCCGGCGGGCTTCCCCGGCCGCTCACAGGTGCCGCGTCCCGTGGTGGGGTTTCGGGGCCCCCAGGTCACATGGTCCCTTCTGTTGGCATAGGAGAGGTCAAGTCACATCCGCATGGGAGGATAGGGGGCGAGAGTGGATTGCCTCTCGGGTTCCTACCACAGGAAGTTCTAGAAATCTTTAACTGTGGTGAAGGCCTGGGTCTGGAAGTTACAACCAGAGCCCTTAGAAGCCACGCTGCATCTAGTGGGTGGCACTGGTCAGGTAATCGAGAAACTTCATAAACATGGCCGCTCCTTTCTGCTGCCATTGTGTTCTAGGAGTTTGTTGTTGAAAAGTTTTCTTGTTGGGGGAGGGGGAAGGAGCTCGTCTGTCTTCAGGCAGAAGATTGTCGTCTTTGTTTGGTAATGCGTGATGGAAACTCACCGAAGTCGATTTAGAGGGAGGGGCACAATGTAAGGTTAATACTGCCGCTGGATTCAGAGATGGTTTTGGACCTCTCTTCAAGGTTAGTTTCAATTATGCATCCTCCTTTTCTTCATTTCCGTGACCACAGAAATTCCACATGGGTTAATTTCACATTCATGACTTTTAGTAGCAAAATTGATGTTATGTCCTCTTGAAACTAAGGATCCTTACGTGTCAGTGGTTGGAGAGCCCGAGACAAACCGGAGCGGAGGGAAAGCCGGTGCTCTCCTCCGAGGGGGTGAATTACCTCTCCCATAGGACTAGGGTCCATGTTATTAAATGGGGCAGAGGGGTAGTTTCACTATAATTACTAGGATTTTATTGGCCACTCTGGTTTCAAAGAAACTGTTCAAAACCTTTCCCGTTACAGGAGTCTTAACCAAGGTGTTTCTGTGTCCTTTTAGAGGATTCATAGCAATATCTTACTTACCTTGATACAAGGTCTCTACAAAGAATCCTTCATAACAAATAGATTCTCTCCACTGTTTGATAAAAGAGTTGTTTAGTAAGAATTGTATTTTTGTATTTTTTTTTTAAACGTTTGTTTATTTTTGAGAGAGAAAGAGCATGCGAGTGGGAGAGGGGCAGCGAGAGGGGGACAGAGGATCCGAAGCAGGCTCCGCGCACACGGCACAGAGCCCTGATGCAGGGCTCAAACCCATGAACCATGAGATCATGACCAGAGCCGAAGTCAGACGCTTGACCAACTGAGCCCTCCAGGTGCCCCCCAAGCATTGTGTTTTAAACAAAGATGGGAGAGAAAGCCAGAACGCACACCAGCTCCCCCTTCCTGAAATCGGATGGTTGCCAGTGAGGAGAAGTCAGCGGGAGGACCCGGGCCGGCATCTCTTGCCGAGGCAGCTGTGCGAACTCGATTAGGCTTCGGTTGTGACATTTGTGCTTTTCTTCTGCTACTAAAGCCAGAGGGAAAGGGGTGCAGGTGTAAATGGGGAGCCCCAGGTGGCTGGCCATGCGGTGGGGCCATGTGCTGAAGCGTCGGCCCCCCGGCCTGGCAGCCTCCTCCCGCCGGACTCGATGCAAGCCGCCCTCCCCCCGGGGGGCCCACAGCCCCCCCCCCCCCCGCCCCCCCATCTGGCTGAGGAGATGACTGCACGGCTTCCGGCAGGAGAAATGGGGAGCCTCCCGTGACTGGCACGGACATGCCGGTCTCCCCGGCCCGTTTCACGGCTCTCACCGGAGCGGACTTGAGGTTCAGTAGCTGTTTTGCAGTGCTTCACTGCATCGCTTCCATTTCTGCCAGGACGGCTCCGCTCACCACATCGTGTGGCAGTGCAGGTTCCCGTGACTGTGGTTGCAAAAACACCACCGAGGTGGCGGGCATCGGTGTGTCCACCGTGTGTGCCGGAGCCTGAATCTTCTTCGCGCATCTCTTTGCTGTTCTTAAGACGCCGGATGCTCCATGGGCTCGTTCGCAGTATTTGTCTCTTGAGCGACTCAGTTATAATAGAGTCTTCTTTTTTTTAAGAGGTTTTTTTTTTTTTTTAAACGTTCGTTTATTTTTTTGGAGAGAGAGAGCATGCGCGCGGCGGGGAGCTGGGAGAGAGAAGGAGAGGGAGGGAGAGAATCCCAGGCAGGCTGTGCTGCCAGCGCAGAGCCCAACGTAGGGCTCGAACTCACAAACCACAAGATTGTGACCCTGAGCAGAAATCAAGCATCCGATGCTTAACCAACTGAGCCATCCGGGTGCCCCTATATAATGGAGTCTTCTAACTGGCAGAGGAGAATGTTTCCTTGAGTATTTTTACAGCCCGGTCTGTGGTTATGGCTTCAGTATTGAATACACCTTCTCTAATTTGCTATCCTGCATGTTTTTTTTTTCTCTTTGGCATTTAGGAATGATTTTCTAGAAGTTGTGAATTTCTTGAAAAGTTTAACATTGAAGAGTGAAGAGGAAAAAACTGAATTCTTCAAGTAAGTCCAGAAAGTTAAGGGCTTAAAATTCAGTAATTTGGGTTAAGTCCGCGTAATGACTCATCTCCGGAGAGATGAGTCCGACGTTTACTTTCTTGGGCAAAGTTTTTCGAACGTTGCCTGCGTGTCGGGCTTTCTGCTGGGCCCTGGGATGGCTAGTTAGTGCTTAAGTGGTGACCGAGCTCACAGGGGACGTCCCGACGGCCCAGAGGCCGAGGGAGGAGGTGGTTAGAGAAGAGGTATGGCAGGCAGAGGGCAACGCGAAGTAACGCACGGAGGCGCGTGTGTGCGCCTTGTGTACGGAGCAGCAGGTGGGTGAGTCCACGCGTTCCCACACCGCAGTGGGTGAGAGAGGTGGGCACCCTCGGACGCGGCCGTGAGGAGCATTGCCGCTGTCTGTGAGCAGTGCACGCGGGCTGTGAAGCGGTCGGATCTCCTCGGAGGCGGCTCCCTCTGTTGCCCTTGGAGGGCGCAGAGTGATTTCTTACGGGACTTGGGTCGGCCCGTGGCCTGTGGTGGGCCTCGATGGGAGGCCTGAGGTGAGGCAGCGATGATATGAGGAGGACGACACAGATGAGCCCCGCTTCTAACGCTGGCAAGGCCGTGGCGATCGTCACCAAGAGCGCCGGAGGATACCCGAGGAGAGGCCCTCGCGTGCAGGGAATGTGAGGAGCTGGGTGTTCAGGGCGTCGGCGTGAAGGGGCCGTGGGACTCTAGACGGAGATGCGCGTGGGCCTTTGACCAGGTGGCTCTGAAGCCTGGGTGAGACGCGCGCAGCCTATGAGCCGGAGAGGAGTATTGGGGTTCACTGGCCTGCCGTTGGTGACGGTTTCCCGGAGAAAGCGGTAGCATGGGGGGCACGGCAGGCCCAAACTGACCCTGGGGCCCCCACCCAGCCTTCTAAGATGGTGGCCGAGGAATGAGACGGAGCCGTTGATGGCCGGAGGAGGTGCGGGGGAGGCCGGGAAGGCTGGTGTCCCCGGCAGAGTAAAGCTCAGGAAGGGCAGGGGACGCTGTCAGGCTCCCGGAGAGCGCCCCGTCTGAGGAGCTGTTTGAGGGCGTGGGGAGCCCGGCCGTGGCGGGCGGCGGAGACGCGCTCGGAAGGGGAGAGCGCGGACACTGGGGAAGACCTGCGGGAAGGTTTGGAGAAGGGCTGGCGGAGAGTAGCCGAAGAAGGGGATGGAGTCGGGAAGGACTTTTTTAAGGGCAGAAGAGCCGTGAGCACGTTCATGGGCCAGGGCACCAGGCTCGCGGAGGACAGCAGCCCCACTGGGGGTCCTGGAAGGGGCCGGGATGCTGGGGCGACAGCTGCGTGGGGGTGGCCATCAGAAGAGGTGGCGGGAACGGAAGGAGCCCCGGGGGAGCCCTGTTGACGGCCTCTCCGCGCAGCAGGAGCAGGACCGTCCGCGCATGGTGGCTGTGCAGGGGCCGTGATACTGTCCTCCCCGCCCCCCCCCATTACCTGTGTGTTCTTGACAGAGGGCTTTGACGGGTGTGACCTTAAGGAGTTGGTAAGAAAAGCCTGAATTTTGTTTCCTATGGAAACTTCAGATAATCTAACATCCTGCATCCTTCATAGCGTGGATGGGACCTTGTGTGCGCGCTGGCGGCCTTGTCTCGCGCCCCCTGCATTTTTCTTAGATCCCCTGCATCGACCGTTCACCTCCTCTGGCCACGTTTCCCCGTGCCTCCTTCTGACTGAAGTAGGGGAGGGCTGCGTGTGTCTACACTGGACGAGCAAGTGGATACAGTGGCACCACCGGCTGCCCAGGCTTTTCTTCTTTCCCCTCAGATTCCTGCTGGACAGAGTCAGCTGCTTGTCCGAGGAGTTGATCGCCTCGCGGTTGGTGCCTCTTCTGCTTAATCAATTGGTGTTTGCAGAGCCAGTAGCCGTTAAGAGTTTTCTGCCTCATCTGCTTGGCCCCAAAAAAGGTGAATTTTTTTCAAAGGATTATTGGTAATTAAGGAGTTCGGGCGTTATTAGTCCTTATTTGAGCAGACTGAGATTACTGCGTGGTGTAGAGTATGGCTCCAAAAGAGTCATTGGTCCCTGAGGTGATTATCTTGACTCAAACCTGGGTACCAGAGCCCACGGGGTAAATAAGGAGCATCTTCTTGGCGAGTCAGATTTATTGTAGAAGGTGGTATATTGGAAAAACCATACATATACACATACACACACACACATAAACACGTAAGATTCAAATATGCAACGCACATGAAGTTTTAAGATAAGGCGTACGTCCTCACAGGGCTTTTGCATTTGCAGTTAGGCCTGTGCCTTCTTTTTTTTTTTAATGTATTTTTTTAATGTTTGTTTTTGAGAGCGCGCACGTGAGTGGGGCAGAGCTGGGAGAGAGGGGAACAGAAGATCTGAGGCGGGCTCTGTGCTGACAGCAGAGAGCCCAGTGTGGGGCTCAAACTCATGAACCGTGAAATCATGACCTGAGCTGAAGTCAGAAGCTTAACTGACTGAGCCACCCAGGCGCCCCTTTAATTTTTTTTTTTTTTTTTAGAGAGAGTGTAAACGGGGGACGGGCAGAGGGAAGAAAACCTTAAGCAGGCTTCACGCTCAGCGCAGAGCCCGACACAGGGCTCAATCCATGACCCTGGGATCATGAGCTGAGCTGAAATCAAGAGCTGGACACTCAACTGACTGAGCCACCCAGGCGCACCTAGGCCTGTGCCTTCTGGCTTCCCAAGAGCAACCCACTTATTTTATATTTTCAGTGGAAGGACTGAAAGGCGGGAGATGACTTTCCTACCTGGAGCTTCAGTTTTTTTCTGCATGTGCAATTAAGGTTATTATTCTGATACTCTATGACTTCATAAGCACTGTAGATGGGAACGTACCAGGTTAGAGAATTTATTTTCAGAATTTATTTTCTTAAAGGATCTCCACCCAACAAAGCAGCAGCATAGGTAACTGTTTTACAGCATAGAATTTTGTTACAGCCTTTGTTATCCCCTGAGGGTTTTTGTTCCTGTGTCCGTTTTCAGTTCAACTGTAGCTGACACACATTACATCCGTCTCAGGTCCTGGAGTTTTTCTTCCCAGCTGCCATCCCTTTACTCAGTAGATCTTAGATGCCGGTGTGCTTCTGAATCACCTGGGGACCTTTTTAAAAATGTGCCTGTATGGCCGATCCACTGATGGTGGGACAGCCGGGGCAGGACTATATATGTATTTAGTATTTATTTGTTTGTAAAGGCCCTCACGTGATTGTGATGGCGATCTCTGATCACCACTACCATACCTGGCAGGAAGAGAGGACCGCCCGGCATCAAATCCCATTGTGACATTTAACACCTCCTGGTTCTGCAGATGAGATTGCAGCCACGGTCCTTGATCTACCCTAGTATGCGAAATTCCTCACTGGTTAAGCACAGATGTACAAAGAGTTCCTGATTCAGGAGTCCCTTAAAATACGCAAGCTTTCTCTGTTGCAGGTTCAGCGTGGCACAGTATTTCACAAGGCAGAGCGTGTTTAAGGTCGTTGACCCTTGAGTAATCTGAGTCAACCAGAAAGGTGTCCTTTGCTTTGGGGCCCAGAATGTGTGGGAAGCTCTGGGCTCAGTTTCTAAATTATCCTTCATGCTCCTTTCGCCGAAATGACCATTTGCTTCTTCACGCGGAACCGCCTCTGATCGCGGGGTAGACGGCGCGCGGGGAGAAGTGCCTTGCCTGCTGTCGCCGGCCCTGTTCCGGTCGCGGGTGATCCCTGTGCTGCTGCGGCTGTTTGAGGTGCACGAGGAGCACGTGCGGATGGTGTTGCTGTCTCACCTGGAGGCCTACGTGGAGCACTTCACTCCGGAGCAGCTGAAGAAAGTCATCCTGCCACAGGTCAGAGACGGCCGGCGGGCGCAGGCTGGACGGCCGCTGCTCGTTTGGGGGCTGAAAGGAGGGGGCGGGTTCGCCGCGCTGAGGTGATAGGTTAGGGGGTCGGGAGGCCCCCGTCGGGTTGAAAAGCTCCCCGGATACCCAGGGCTGAAATTCAGACTACATTTCCATCCCATTCACATAGGCAGATCGATTAAACTAAGGTGTTTGGTCTTAAGCTGGGAAAAACCGTAGTTCTGTTTGCTAATTCTTTTGTTTGTTTGTTTTTTTAAGTTTATTTATTTATTTTGAGAGAGAGAGAGAGGGAGCACAAGCAGGGGAGGGGCAGAGAGGGAGGGAGAGAGAATCCCAAGCAGGCTCTGCACTACCAGCGCAGAGCCCGATGCGGAGCTCGAACTCACAAACCGTGAGATCGGGACCTGAGCTGAGGTCAAGAGACAGACGCTTAACCGGCTGAGCCACCCAGGTGTGATCCCTTGGGGAAAGGACCAAGAACCCTTTGTGGATGTTTTGTGACAGAAAGTATACGTGTCCATAATTAAATACCATCAACAAATTAAATTATAACCGAGAGGAAGATGAGATTATTCCTACCAGTGGTTTTCAGACTGTCTATCAGCCTCTGGGGAACCAGGTAATGAGTCACCCACTCTGGGGCTCCGGTTTATGTCAGTTTGCCATGGCTGACCTAACAAATGACCGCAAACCGCATGGCTTAAAGCAGTAGAAGTTCTCTCCCGGGTCTGGACGCCGGTCTGAACTCCAGGTGTCAGCTTGACTCCCGCTGGTCCCTGCTGTGTCTTGGCTCGTAACTCAGGCCCGTCCGCTTCGTGGGACTTAGGGCCCACTCTAACCCAGGGTGACCTCATTTTGAGGCCATATTCTGGGTCGCTGCGAACTTTTAGGAGATAATATTCGACTCAGTAGGAGTTCTTTTATTTCTTTATTTTTTAAATTTATAGCCAAGTTAGCATATAGTGCAACCGTGATTTCAGGGGTAGATTCCTTAATGCCCCTGGCCCATTTAGCCCATCCCCCCTCCCACAACCCCTGCAGCAACCCTCTGTTTGTTCTCCATATTTATGAGTCTCTTCTGTTTTGTCCCCCTGCCTGTTTTTATATTAGTTTTGCTTCCCTTCCTGTATGTTCATCTGTTTTTTATCTTAAATCCCTTATATGAATGAAATCATATATTTGTCTTTTTCTGACTATTTCGCTTAGCATAATACTCTCTAGTTTCACCCACGTAGTTGCAAATGGCAAGATTTCATTCTTTTTGATTGCCGAGTAGTACTCCAGTGTGTGTGTGCGCGCGCGCGCACACACACACACACCCCACATCTTCTTTATCCATTCATCCATCGATGAACATTTGGGCACTTTCCATCCTTTGGCTATTGTTGATAGTGCTGCTCTACACATTGGGGTGCCTGTGCCCCTTGAAAACAGCACACCTGTATCCCTTGGATAAATACCTAGTAGTGCAATTGCTGGGTCATAGGGTAGCTCTATTTTTAATTTTTTGAGGAACCTCCGTACTGTTTTCCAGAGTGGCTGCATCAGTTTGCCTTCCCACCAGCAGTTCAAAAGAGATCCTCTTTCTCCGCATCCTTGCCAACATCTGTTGTTGCCTGAGTTGTTAATATTAGCCATTCTGACAGGTGTGAGGGGGTATCTCATGGTGGTTTTGATTTGTATTTCCCTGATGATGAGTGAAGTTGAGCATTTTTTCATGTGTCAGTTGGCCATCTGGATATCTTCTTTGGAGAAGCGCCTATTCATTTCTTTTGCCCATTTCTTCACTGGATTGTCTTTTGGGTGTTAAGTTTGATAAGTTCTTTATAGATTTTGGATACTAACCCTTTATCTCATATGTCATTTGCATATGTCTTCTCCCATTCTGTCAGTTGCCTTTCAGTTTTGCTGATTATTTCTTTCGCTGTGCAGAAGCTTTTTATTTTGATGAGGTCCCAGTAGTTCATTTTTGCTTTTGTTTCCCTTGCCTCCGGAGACGTGTTGAGTAAGAACTTGCTGTGGCCAAGGTCAAAGAGGTTTCTCCTCTAGGATTTTGATGGCTTTCTGTCTTATGTTTAGGTTCTTTATCCATTTTGAGTTTATTTTTGTGTCTGGTGTAAGAAAGTGGTCCAGGTTCATTTTTCTGCATGTCGCTGTCCAGGTTCCCCAGCACCCTTTGCTGAAGAGACTGTCTTTATTCCATTGGATATTCTTTCCTGCTTTGTCCGATATTAGTTGGCTACACATTTGATGGTCCACTTATGGGTTCTCTATTCTGTTCCATTGAGTTGAGTGTCTGTTTTTGTGCCAGTATCATACTGTCTTGATGATTATAGCTTTGTAATACAGCTTGAAGTCCAGGCCTGTGATGCCTCCAGCTTCAGTTTTCTTTTTCAAGATTGCTTTGGCTATTCGGGTTTTTTCTGGTTCCATACAAATTTTAGCATTGTTTGTTCTAGCTCTGTGAAGAATGCTGGTGTTATTTTGAGAGGTATTGCATTGAATATGTAGATTGCTTTGGGTAGTATTGACATTTTAACAATATTTGTTCTTCCTATCCAGGAGCATGGAATCTTTTTCCATTTTTTTGTGTCTTCTTCAATTTCTTTCATAAGCTTTCTATAGTTTTCAGTATATAGATTTTTCACCTCTTCGGTTAGATTTATTCCTAGGTATCTTAAGGGTTTTGGTGCAACTGTAAATGGGATCAATTCCTTGATTTCTCTTTCTGTTGCTTCATTCTTGGTGTATAGGAATGCAACTGATTTCTGCGCATTGATTTTATGTCCTGCAACTTTGCTGAATATGGATCAGTTCTAGCAGTTTTTTTGTGGAATCTTAAGGGTTTTCCATATAGAGTATCATGTCACCTGCGAAGAGTTAAAGTTTGACTTCCTTCTGGCCAATTTGGATGCCTTTTATTCCTTTGTGTTGTCTGATTGCTGAGGCTAAGACTTCCAGTACTATGTTGAATAACAGTGGTGAGAGTGGACATCCCTGTCTTGTTCTTAACCTTAAGGGAAAAGCTCTCAGTTTCTCTTCCCATTGAGGATATTAGCGTTGGGTCTTTCATATATGGCGTTTATGATCTTGAGGTATGATCCTTCTGTCCCTACTTTCTTGAGGGTTTTTATCAAGAAAGGATGCTATATTTTGTTGAATGCTTTCTCTGCATCTATTGAGAGGATTATGTGGTTATTGTCCTTTCTTTTATTGATGTGATGTATCACATTGATTGTTTTGCAAATATTGAACCAGCCCTGCATCCCAGGTATAAATCCCAATTGGTCATGGTAAATAATTTTTTAATGTATTGTTGCATCCGGTTGGCTAATATCTTGTTGAGGATTTTTGCATCCATGTTCATCAGGGAAATTGGTCTGTAGTTCTCCTTTTTAGTGGGGTCTTTGTCTGGTTTTGGAATCAAGGTAATGCTGGCTCCATAGAAAGAGTTTGGAAGTTTTCCTTCCATTTCTATTTTTTTGGAACAGCTTCAAGAGAGTAGGTGTTAACTCTTCTTTAAATGTTTGGTAGAATTCCCTTGGAAAGACATCTGGCCCCGGACTCTTGTTTTTTGGGAGATTTTTGATTACTAATTCGATTTTCTTACTGGTTATGGGTCTGTTCAAATTTTCTATTTCTTCCTGTTTCAGTTTTGGTAGTGTATATATTTCTAGGAATTTGTTCATTTCTTCCAGATTGCCCATTTTATTGGTGTATAATTGCTCATAATATTCTGTTATTATTGTTTGTATTTCTGCTGTGTTAGTTGTGATCTCTCCTCTTTCATTCTTGATTTTATTTATTTGGTTCCTTTTTCTTTGTGATCAAACTGGCTAGGGGTTTATCAATTTTGTTAATTTTTTCAAAGAACCAGCTCCTGGTTTCATTGATCTGCTCTACTGTTTTCTTTTTTGTTTGTTTTTGTTTTCTTTTCCGATAACATTGATTTCTGTTCTAATCTTTATTATTTCCCGTCTTCTACTGGTTTTGGGTTTTATTTACTGTTCTTTTTCTAGCTCTTTTAGGTGTAAGGTTAGTTTGCGTATTTGAGACCTTTCTTCCTGCTTTAGGAAGGCCTGGATTGCTATATACTACCCTCTTCTGACCGCCTTTGCTGTGTCCCAGAGGTTTTGGGCTGTGGTGTTACCATTTTCATTGGCTTCCATGTACTTTTCAATTTCCTCTTTAACTTCTTGGTTAGCCCATTCATTCTTTAGTAGCATGTTCTTTAGTCTCCAAGTATTTGTTATCTTTCCACATTTTTTCTTGTGGTTGATTTCAAGTTTCATAGCGTTGTGGTCTGAAAATATGCATGGTATGATGTCGATCTTTTTGTACTTGTTGAGGCTGAAATGTGTCCCAGTATATGTGGTCTATTCTGGAGAACGTTCCATGTGCACTGGAGAAGAACGTGTATTCCACTGCTTTAGGATGAAATGTTTTGAATATATCTGTTAAGTCCATCTGGTCCAGTGTGTCATTCAAAGCCATTATTTCCTTTTTGATTTTCTGTTTAGATTATCTGTCCATTGTTGTAAGTGGGGTATTGAAGTCCCCTATTTTTATGGTATTATTATCAATGAGTTTCTTTATGTTTGTGATTAATTGATTTATGTATTTGTTTGCTGCCACATTTGGAGCATAAATGTTTACAATTGTTAGATCTTGGTGGATAGGCTCCTTGATGATATAATGCCCTTCTTCATTTCTTGTTACACTCTTTTATTTTAACATCTAGATTTTCTAAGTATGGCTACTCCAGCTTTCTTTTGGCGACCATTAGCATGATAGATGGTTCTCTATCCCCTTACTTTCAATCAGAAGGTGTCTTTAGGTCTAAAGTGGGTGTCTTGTAACAGCATATAGATGGGTCTTGTTTTCTTATCCATTCTGTTACCCTATGTCTTTTGATTGGAGCATTTAGTCCACTGACGTTTAGAGTGAGTACTGAAAGATATGAACTTATTGCCATTATGTTGTGTTCAGAGTTGGAGTTTCTGGTGGTGTTCTCTAGTCCTTTCTAGTCTGTTGTTTTTGGTCTTTTTTGTTTGTTTGTTTGTTTGTTTTTGTTTTTTGTTTCATCTTTTTTCCCTTCAGAGAATGCTCCTCAAAATTTCTTGCAGGGCTGGTTTAGTGGTCACAAACTCCTTTAATATTTGTTTGTCTGGGACATGTTTTATCTCTCCTATTTTGACTGACAGCCTTGCTGGATAAAGAATTCTTGGCTGCATATTTTTCCAATTCAGCACATTGAATATATCCTGCCACTCCTCTCTGGCCTGCCAAGTTTTTGTGGATAGGTCTGCTGCAAACCTGATCTGTCTTCCTTTGTAGGTTAAGGAATTTTTTTTTCCCTTGCTGCTTTCATGATTCTTTCCTTGTCTGAGTATTTTGTGAATTTGATTATGATATGCCTTGTTGATGGTTAGTTTTTTGTTGAATCTAATGGGAGCCCTTTGTGTTCCCTGGATTTTGATGTCTGTGTCTTTCCCCAGTTTAGGAAAGCTTTCCTCTATGATTTGCTCACATAAACCTTGTACCTAATTCTCTAATTCTTAAATCGTGCTTTTTTGCCTTAGTCTCCCTCTTTTTTCTGCTTCATTGTTCTCCATAAGTTTGTCCTCTATCTCACTGATTCTCTGCTCTACTTCATCTATCCTTGCCACCGTGACAACCATTCAAGATTGCAGCTCAGTTATAGCATTTTTTGTTTCATCCTGACTAGTTTTTACTGCTGTTATCTCTGCAGAAAGGGATTCTAATCCGTTTTCAACCCCAGCTAGTATTCTTATTATCGTGATTCTAAATTCTGGTTCAGACATCTTGGTTGTATCTTTGTTGATTAAGTCCCTGGCTGTCATTTCTTCCTGTTCTTTCTTTTGGGGTAAATTCCTTCATTTCATCATTTTGAAGGAAGAAAAGGAATTAGTAAAAAAAAAATTTTTTTAAGTAAAAACAACACAAAAAAATCAAATAATGCTAGATCCTAAGTGTATTTTGGTCTGGTTGTTTAAAGGAGCTTGGTAGATTCAAGAAAAAAGGAAAAGAAAAGAAAAAGGAAAAAAGAAAAAAAAAGGAAAACGTTTGAAAATTAGATATAATGAATACAATGAAATAGAATAAAATGAAATGATGGAAGTAAAATAGAATTTAAAAAATTTTAAAAAACGTAGTAGAAAAAAGTTAAAAATCTTTTTAATAAAAATGGAAAACAAAAATAAATGTTTTGTCTTTATTCAAAAATAAGAAAAAAAGATTGAATAGATGGATCAGTGAAGAGACTGAAATATGATTGAAATTACATCGGTTTCCCCTAAAAGTCAAACTATGAAGTTTGTAGTGCATAAACTAAGCAGGCGGAGAGATTCTTGGTGTTCCTCAAATGTGCGGTTGCCTTTTGAGCAGGGCTTAGTGTAACGGCTCCATTCTCCACTAGGCGGCACTGCTTCACTTACTGGGGAGGATTGTTTTGGCTCATGTAGGCATGTATGCGCATGTGCGGGTCAGATGAAAATGGCATAACCCAGCTACCCGGTTTCACCCTGTCTCTAGTATCAGAACTCTGTGTTCTTCCCAACTGGCAATCAAGCCTCATTTGTCTCCAACTTCTGTCCACTCCCCGCTTTTATACTGTTCTTGACCAAGCCATCAGGCTGCCAAGCGGCACCTCCTCCTGAGTTTTATCTCAGATGGTGGCTGTGTTTCCCAACCCCTCACTTCTGAGGGACTTCGGCTTTGACCTGTTCTGACCCTCCGAGGGAGGGTCTCACCAAGCAATGGCCGTGTGCCCACCTGCCCCAGAAAAAGTTCACGTGATGGTGTAGCAGCGTTTCAGTGATTATGGAAAATCACAACGCACATCTGGCACCGGGCTTCCCCCTTATCATCCTTGTTCCAGTGAATGTGGTTCTCCAGGGTCCGGTGGCACCTTTGCCTGTGTGGGGGCCACACAGCCTCTACCAAATGTCCTCCCAGCAGGGGAACCACCTCTCCTTCTGTGGCCCGTGGCATCCTCGGGCCACACTCTCTACCCCTGGGGATTCGCCCTTCCCACCACAGCACCGCCAGGTATTGAGCTGTGGAGCCTCAGACTCTGTGCTCCCCCTTTTTAGAGTCTTAATGGAATTTAAACCCTCTCCTTTCTCCCCTTTTTTGTTCAGTCCCTTGTGTACTCTTCCTCTTCTCTCCACAAGCAAAAACAGCTCCCTGCCCTCTGCGGCTTCTCTCTCCCCCAGCTCACCTCTCTGCACCATGTACCTGCTGAGTTCTGTGGTTCAGGTTGTGCATATCGTTTTGTTAACCCTCAAATCGGTTTTCTACGTGTGCAAGATGTTTAGTGTTGATCTGGCTGCATTTCAGGGACAAGAGACACAAAAAAAACTTCCCTTGCTGTTCCGTCATCTTGGCCCCTCCCTCAGTATGAGGTTTTAAAAGATTTTGTCAGCCATGTGGTATCTTTCAAATAATTTGTTTTCCTATGAGATTAATTTATTTATAAATTATTTGTAAGGCCTGGTGTTATGCCAGGTCTTGTGCATAGGTCCTGGGGCCATAGGGGTATATAATACACCTTGCTTTCAAGGAGCTGGGAGGTGGGAAAGATAGGTGTTTGTCACCTGTTACTGTACAACCACCCCAAAACTTAGTACCTAAAACATTTATTTAAAAAATTTTTTTAACATTTACTCATTTTTGAGAGAGGGAGAGACAGAGCATGAGCAGGGGAATGGCAGAGAGAGAGGGAAACACAGAATACGAAGCAGGCTCCAGGCTCTGAGCTGTCAGCACAGAGTCTGACGTGGGGCTGGAACTCATGAACCATGAGATCATGACCTGAGCTGAAGTCGGATGCGTAACCGACTGAGCCATGCACGTGCCCCAAAAGTCATTTTTTTCTCAGAATTCTTTGCATTGACTGGGCTCAGGTTGGGAATTCTGTTGCTCCACATGATGTCAGCTGATGAGCAGTCCCCTGGGGCCCATTGAGGCTGACGCACGCAAAACGGTTCCTTGACACCTTGAAGGGGATGGCTGGGTCTCTCTCCCCACGTAGTCTCAGGATGTCTCGGGGCCTCTGTTCCCCTTCGTCCCATCTCCAGCGAGGGAGGTGGACTCCTTACAGGGCTGCCCGGGGCTACCAGAAGTGCCAGAGCAGCCTTCTGGAGGCATAGGTTAGGAGTGGACAGTGTCACTTCTGTTATGTTCTCCTGGTTCGAGCGAGTCGCAGAAGTCAGCTGAGGTTCATTAAGTGTGGGTTTGCATAGGGCATGGATACTGGGGGGCCACGGGGGCCTGGCCGGCTTTAGGGCCAAGCAAGCACAACATGGCACTTTGTATTTACATTTGCAGCAGCAATTGTTACCCTGATGTAGTTGTCTCTGAACATATAGACGAGGGACGAAGCATCCTCTCTCTGAGAGGAGTCCTCCTACGTCTCAGAATTGGCCCTGAGCTGAGGTCAAAGAATGCGTAGGTTTTCAGCGTGTGAAAGACCGTGAAGACTCTCACTGGAGTTCTGTCCTATGTAGGGGAATAGCTTGGCCGATTTTTATGTGCTAGAAAGTTCCTTTTGGTAGCAGTGTGGAAGATGGACTGTAGGAGGGGAGAGGAGGTAGGAGGCTGTTAGAATAGTCCAGCTAAGAGAAGGCAATGTCTGGGGGACATATGACAGTGGTCATGGGAGAGGGACATATAAAGGGTAGAAGGGTAGGACGCAGCTGCTCACGAGAGAGGAGAGGCTTGAGGATGACTGAGGTTTGTGGCTTGGGTGGTTTGTTATTGTACAGTTAGCCTACTTGATGGAATTCTCATCATTTGTGAAAGAAACACTTTATTTGTACAGCTTTGTTCTGAGAACGTGCCTGATTTGTTAGCATTGGACCTGAACATCATCTTAGTCTTGCTGGAAGTCTTGATCTTAGATAAATGAGGAAACTAGAAACTAGAAAAATTAAACGATTGGTCAGTCTAGGTGTCTGCAGTTAGCCCCTCTGCCACAGTTTTGGACTCTTGTCACTCAGTGTCTTTTGACTGGAGTATTTATTTATTTATTTTTTTTTTTTTTTAATTTTTTTTTTTTTATTTTTTGGGACAGAGAGAGACAGAGCATGAACGGGGGAGGGGCAGAGAGAGAGGGAGACACAGAATCGGAAACAGGCTCCAGGCTCTGAGCCATCAGCCCAGAGCCTGACGCGGGGCTCGAACTCACGGACCGCGAGATCGTGACCTGGCTGAAGTCGGACGCTTAACCGACTGCACCACCCAGGCGCCCCTTGACTGGAGTATTTAGATTCTCCCAAGAATTTGGAAAATCCTCTACGGCAATACTACCCTAAACACCCCGTCTTAGCCGATCTGACACTGAGCAGGGTCAGACCTGGTTGGTATTTGCTGGGAGGCCTCCTGGGAGTACTGGGTGCTGTCGGCTTAAGAGACTGGAGATCTCCAGAGCACTCAGCTGCCTTTGGTCCTGGGGCGGGAGCTGACAGGCATCATGAACAAGCCTAGAACCTTTCATAGCAATTCAACACAATAATTTTATGCGATTTCCAATAGATTTATTTTTGCTTTGTGTTTTCTACAATGTGTGGGTCTGTGATTGATTGGGAGGGGGACCTATTGGGCCTTGCCCACCAGTAGTTTGACAGCTGCCGACTCGGAGCACGTGTGTAAGAAATGAAGTCATCTGAACGAGCGTGGTCTGATTGCAGCCCAGGTGCTGGTTTATGGGGAAAAAGACAGGCCGTGTGGTCGTGTACACTTACCACCTGATTTACTCCTAGGTCTTGCTGGGCCTGCGTGATACCAGTGATTCCATTGTGGCAATTACTCTTCATAGCCTAGCAGTGCTGGTGTCCTTACTTGGACCAGAGGTGGTTGTGGGAGGTGAAAGAACCAAGATCTTCAAACGCACTGCCCCAAGTTTTACTAAAATGGTGGACCTTTCCCCAGAAGGTAAGAATGATTAAATGGGCTAGCTTTTTATTTTAAATATTGTGGTTTTAACGAAATTTTTAACATTATACAAGTAAGGCAGGTGGGTTGTCTTCAGTCGGAGGATAGAGACAACTGTAAAGAAAGCATAATTTCCCTCTCCCGGTTCCTTCTGGGTGTATAAGGTAATCAATTTTAATAGTTTAGTGGGAATCTTTTCTTCCTTTTCTTAGGCCCATAAAGATACACAGGTATCTGTGTATACACACACACGCACACCCACATATCAGATTTTTTAACAAAACAATGAGAAAATACTGTGCCCAATTCTACAACTTAATTTTTTTGTGTAGTGCCTTTTCAGGGACTCGTCTCCAGGTCAATACGTAGAAATGTCACTTTTTTGACAGCTGCCTAATATTTCATTGAATACATTTCATTTAGTGATTTCCCTGTTGATGGATATTGCTTTCATTTCTGGATTTTTAACCACTACATTGCTGCAGTAGATGTCCTTGTACTTGTATCTTGATGTAGTTTGCCTTTTATTGCTAGAGGATAAGGTCCCACAAGTAGACCTACTGGGTCAAAGAATGTATTTAAAGTTTTATGGATACTCTCTGTCAGTTTCTAAAGGTTGTAGCAGCTCTTAACAACACTAGATGTTTAAGTCCTTTTGATTTTGATGGCCTCTTAGGTAAGTAGCTGTTGATTTTTAAGAACTTCAAGAAATACTTATTTCTGGCATATTCCAATTGGATATTACATGGCACGTAGCAATAATTGTTGGTCTTTATAGATTGTAAAAAGTCAAGAATAAAAATTTTATATCAACGGCATTGCTTCTTTGTTCCTTGATACAACCCTGATAGGATGGTGACCTTGTTAGGAAACGCGGATCTCTGATTCAGTTCTCACGGATGGTGAATTAGCACGGAAAACGTTACAGTAGAAAAGAACTATCAGATAGACTATTCTCTAATTCTCATGCCAGGAGAATTTTTATTTTATTTTATTTTATTTTAATTTAATTTTTTTATTTATTTTATTTTATTATTTTTTTAACTTTTTAATTCAAACCCAAGTTAGTTAACATATGGTATAATGATAATTTCAGGAAGAGAATTTAGTGATTCATCACTTACATAGAACACCCAGTGCTCATTCCAACAAGTGCCGTCCTTCATGCCCATCATCCATTTAGCCCCTCCCCCCACCCAACACCCTGGCAGCAACCCTCAGTTTGTTCTCTGTATTGAAGAGTCTCTTATGGTTTGTCTCCCTCTCTGTTTTTATCTTATTTTTCCTTCCCTTCCCTATGTTCATCTGTTTTATTTCTTAAATTCCACGAGTGGAATCATATGATATTTGCCTTTCTCTGACTTATTTCACTTAGCATACTTTAGTTCCAAAAAGATTTCATTCTTTTTATCGCCGAGTAATATTCCGCTGTATATATTTACTACACCTTCTTTATCCATTCATCAGTCGATAGACATTTAAGACTCTTTCCATACTTTGGCTATTGTCGATAGCGCTGCTGTAAACATGGAGGTGCATGTGCCCCTTTGAGTCAGCATTTTTGTGTCTTTTGGATAAATAACCTAGTAGTGCAGGTGCTGGATTGTAGGGTGGTTCTATTTTCAGCTTTTTGAGGCACCTCCACACTGGTTTCTAGAGCACTGCACCAGTTTGCGTTCCCACAAGTGGTGCAAGAGGGCTTCCCCTTTCTCCGCATCCTCGCCAACATCTGTTGTTTCCTGAGTTGTTCATTTTAGCCATTATGACAGGGGGGAGGTGGTATCTCCTTGTGGTTCCAGGAGGGTTTTTAAAGCAATGCTGGCTTCCTGAGGTTTTGATAGGTCCAACTCTTCTTGGTGCTGATGAAATAAATCATTGTCAGTCAGGAACTCGAGGGTGACAAAGCTGCTCGCTCACTGACTAGGATATGTTTGGAGCACGCTGAGTGAATGGAGTCTGTGTGGTACCAGGTAGTTTTGTTTTGTTTTTTGTTTTCAAGCAGAGTACACCAAACAGCAAATGAGAGATTTATTTATATTTCATACCAGAGGAATCTGTAGGGGAGGAAGGGTTTTGGGATGCAGTTTTGGGATAAGGCTGGGGGCATCGGTCTCCGAGGGCAGCTTTGTTGCATGTTGAGTCCCCACTCCAATCTGTTTTATTTATTGGATGCAGTTTCCTAATTGTGGACTTTCTATAAACTGTTGACCTATAATCTTAGTAAGAAACCGAAAAGGCACCAAAGTAGAACAGATGAATTTTTTTTTTTTAAATTTTTTTTAACGTTTTACTTATTTTTGAGACAGGGAGAGACAGAGCATGAACAGGGGAGGGTCAGAGAGATGGAGACACAGAATCCGAAGCAGGCTCCAGGCTTGGAGCTGTCAGCACAGAGCCCGACACGGGGCTCGAACTCACGGACCGCGAGATCGTGACCTGAGCCGAAGTCGGCCGCTTAACCGACTGAACCACCCAGGTGCCCCGGGATGAATTTTTATTAAAATAGATTTTTCTAAAGACTTTCAGTGACTTAGCTGAGCTCTTCATCCAAGATGGCTGCCGAGCCCTGGTGACTGCCTGCATTTCATTTTTTGAAGCATTTCAAGTTTATAGTTAAGAGTGGACCTTCTTCTGAACAACATGGGGGAATGCTGGGGAGGAGCAGGTCCATAGGAGGGTACCCTTGGACTTTTTTTTCCTCCTTCTGCTCCCTTGCAGTTTACCTATATGGTCAGACTTAAGAATATGGGAGAATAGTGAGATTTATGAAAAGGGAAGAGAATTGGAGAAGGGAACATCGGTAAGAGACACTGGTAGGCCCTCGCGGGGAGGATGGTAGCAGAAGCAAGCAAGAAGGTGCTGGGCTTGTAGAGGTCAGACCTGCAGGGCCCGGCAGGCCTCACTGTGATGACTTACCCCAGGCCCTTCCAGGAAGAGGAAGTACTAAGCCAAAAATTTTGCTAGAAACTTTTTGACCAATGTCCACGGTGGAGTATGAACTTTTAGGTAAACTGTTAAAGACTGCATTTTCTGGAAACAATTTTTTTCCCCAATTGGAAGTTGAATGTCTATAGCATAAAATTTACCAATTTTAACTGTATAGTTTTGTAGCATTAAGTACATTCACGTTGGCGTTCTTGTACTCTCGGACTTTTATTCTTAGTAGAATCAATTATGGTTTTAAATCACCAAAGTGTTCAAAAGCCGTTAACTCTTATAAGTAGGTATCCTAAAGGTTCTGTCTAATCCAGCTTCTCAGCTAGCTCTTGAATCCTTTTGAGTCCCTTACCGCCACTTAGACACTCAGCCCGTCCGTAAGCACCCGGAGGACAGGCGTCCATTCCGTAACAGGTGTTTCTTCAGATATTTGAAGATGCTCTCTTCCTGCAACTTCTCTTTTGTCTGTGTTAAATACACCCATTTCTCTTAACTGTTGCTCACCTACCCTGTTAGAACAAGAAGCAGTTTCTTAGCCCTTTTACTTTGGGGAGTTTTTATGTATCTTCATACTGTCCCGTGTACGTCATTGTCTGTAGCCAGCAGGCTCAGATGCGCCAATCTTGGAGAACCCCTCCTCTGGGGTTTTTCTGGCAGCACGTCCAGCAGCAAGAAGCATGTGCAGAGCGATTGTTCCAATACTCTTACACAGACAGGGAGAAATACTCAATTTATGTAGCTTTTCCACTGTTTGGATGAATGTTCTCCTGAGTATTAAGTTTTAAATTCTGAAAATTAAGGGCACCTCGGGAATACTGAGGCTGATTTCTCGTATCACTTTGGACTTTGTAGTCACCTGGGGTCTCATCTGCTTTTCCTGGACTACAGGGTACCTGCCGACAATTTCTTCGTGACTGGTGAGGAGAGCTGGTGACGGGTCTTCGGTGCGGCATTCTCCAAATTGGGTCCGAGGAGGACAGTTTTGTTAGATGGCAGTAGGTTTTCCGTGAGAGACAGAGTGGCGTGGTTACGTTTGGGAAAGCGTTAGGAGTAGCGTCCGGCCGTGTTGCACCAGACTCCACGGCCTTGCCCACGTTTGAGAAATCTGTTTAAAATGAGGGTATGTCCGGTTGAGCACATGACACTTTTTTGGGGGTGACACTGCTTGGCTTAGAACCTTTCTCTATCTGTTTATAGACAGTTATGCCAACAAACGTTGAACATCTGGGAAAGGATCGGACGCTCCGCCTGCTGCTTGGTGTGCTTCCCTCAGAGTTCGGGTTAAGCATTTGAGTAACTTAGTTCTGTTACGTTCTGCGGGGATTCTCTTTTGTAGCTACAGTTTAGTAGCCTGGATATTTCTACGAAATGAGAGCCAGACCTTGTGTGCGTGTTAACCTTTTCCTAAATATATGGCTTGCTCTTAACATTTTATGAGGGTAACTTTTGTACTTACCGCCACAGGTGATCAATATTCTCAGCCTATCAAATTCCCCATGAACGGACTCTCTGATGTGAAAAGTACCTCAGGAGACCGTGAAAACTTCTCATCAAGTTCTAAGAAGTCTGAGGAGTGGCCCGACTGGAGCGAGCCGGAGGAGCCTGAAAACAAAGCTGTCAGCATACAGATTGGTCCCGCGGAACCCCGCGATGCCTCCACGTCCCCGCTCCCTAACTTGAACACGGAGGAGGCGTCATGGGATGACTTTGAGCCCAGCAGCTTAGACAGTGAAACAAACGCGGGAGGAGGAGTCCCCGCTGTGAGACCTGGGGCCGCAGGGGGACCTGAGCCCATTCCTGCCTTGTTTTCACTCACTGAAGAGCCCAAGCCTTCGAAACCCGGCCTGTGCCAGAAGGCCGGTCTTGCGCCAAGTGGGGATGACCCGGGCCACACCGAGCCCCCAAAAGTGTCACCAGAAGGACGCCTTAAGGTTCCGTCCGAACTGGGTTTAGGAGAGGAGTTTACCATTCAAGTGAAAAAGAAGCCAGTACGAGATCCAGAGTTGGACTGGTTTGCGGATATGATCCCAGAAATTAAGCCTTCGGCTGCTATTCTCATTTTGCCTGAACTGAGGACAGAAATGATGGTTTCCGGCAAGGATGACGTCCCACCAGTGATGCAGTTTTCCTCGAAATTCGCTGCAGCAGACCTTACCGAGGTGAGGATCGGTAAATCAAGTCGCTAGCGTCAGGGTGTCCTCGTCCGTGCCGGTTGCCCGGTCTCGTTTGTCACGCCTGCCGTTTTCCCAGGGAGGGAAGCGACTGACGAGCACAGCTGCTTAAAATGAGGATACGGGCAGTTCCTGTACCCAAGGGCTTTCCTTCCCCAGAAGGATGTAGCGTGCTCAGCAAAGTGTTTAACTGGCCACTGGCTATGACCAGGATAACCTCTTTATGGGGAGAGGGATTAAGCCAAGAATAGGGTGTCTTCAGATTGATTTTAGATTGATACGGTCCTCGGGAGGTTACCTTACAAAGCTGCGGCTTTATGATTCTGGAACCAAAGCGATCCTCCCCTCGGCTTCCTGTTCACAGGGAGGGAGGGAGTGTACTGAGCACGAGGAAGTCTGTTCTGGCGTCGAAAGGCAAGCGTTAGGCTCCTTTCGATTCAGAAATGACTGGTTTCAGCAGGCTGCCCTTGGTTTGCTTTATCTTGCTGCAGGGAGAGTCCGAAGGCTGGGGAGACGAAGGGGAGCTGAACTGGGAAGATCACAACTGGTGACACCGGGCGGAACTTTAGGGCAAAGGATTTCTTTAAAAAATCCAACTAATACCTCAAAAGCGGGCTCTGCAGACCGGAAAACCCAGAAGCACCGTTTTCCCTGCCTGTGCCAACTGAAGCGTGAGCCCCCGAGTGGCGGCGCCCGGGCACCGGTCCTGTGGAGGGGCCTGGGCGCGTCTGCCTGAGGCCAGTTTCTGTGAAGGGCAAGCAGCCGTGGAAAGGTTGAATTTACTGCTTGTTTTCCAGGACAATTCCAGAGGTAAAGAAAATAAATACAAAAATTCAAGCTGATTAGCTTAATTCTGTGCCATTTCTTTAACAAAAGAGTAAGCTTTACTACGAGATACAACTTACTGAAAAAGTTTTAGCTATAAAGTATCTAAATGATTTTAGATTGCTGAGGTTTCCTTAGGCAGCTTATTTATTTGTTTACAGATGTACGAGTGAGGGGCCCTGTGGGGACCTGGGCAGTTCCTGACTGTTCCACATGTATCACGTTGTACCAAAGCTCTTCATGAGAAACCTCCCCCCTCGACCTGTTCTCTAAATAAATGTCCAATAAAGACTATTTTCGCTAGATTCAACTTTACAAAAGTTGTTTTATATGTGCTAGAAAACGCAGAGTTCCATCAGTGCATTCATTTACAAAACACAGAGCAGGCTGACAAAGATGATTCGGGGGGGGGGGGGGGGGGTCGGTCCATTCAGGGGCCACCTGAGAGTACAAGTCGTTTTAGCCTATCCATCCTTTCTTGGAGCATCTCCAGTTTCACTACAAGCCAGTCTGGAGCAGGAGACTTCTGGAGTAATAGTTCCACCGCCTCCAAGGCCACGGATGCTGCCTGTAGTGCTGACCCGCACTCTTCTTCCGCAGGGAGCTCACGACGGGCTCTTTTTGCACAAGGCTGGCAAATGAGAAAAACCTGCATTAAGTAATGCCATGATACCCATCTCAAAGATGATAAAGAACTTTCTTTCTGGAGTTCTGAAACTGTGAAGTTTTATGTGCAAATTTTATTTAGTCATTGGTTCACCAGGGGAGGAGGGAACCACCACCCCTGCAATCACCTAGAAAACTCTGGGAAGGCATTTCTGGTTAGTTCCACTAACATTAGGGCCCAAGGAAACTAAGAGAAACGCCTGCCTCATCCAGTCATTTCCAGTGAGTTTCTTTGGGATTATCTTGCAATCTGTCCTGACAAAAAAGCCCCAAGTATGAATTTTCTAAATGGTTCCAGTTTACTTTTTAATGCTAAGTTTATAAAATGAGGAGAGCTGTGGTCTTTCGGAAACTTTTACGGCCAATTCCAGAAACTGTCAGGCTTTTAGCATCACCGCACTGGGGTGGGAACTGGGGCTGAGCCACCTTTTGTGATCACGGCCTTCCTAAGGAAGGTCATAATAAATTCGAGAGAGAGAAAAAAAAAAACATGCACAAGCAGGGGAAGGGCAGAGAGAGAATCCCAAGCAGACTCTGTAAGTCAGTGCAGAGCCCAATGTGGGGCCTGAACTCACAAACCACGAGGTCGTGACCTGAGCCAAAACCAAGAGTCGGACACCCAACTGAGTCATCCAGGGCCCCATGGTCATAATAAATTCTTGAGGGCTTATTTACACTGATATGTAACTTTCAGGCTTGAAATCTGTAAAACTAAGTCTTTCCTGAAGACTAGTTATAAACAAACTTTTCTTTTTACAAAAGTTATAACTAAACTCACCAGAATATCGTTCATTTGGACTGTGATTCTATATACATGTGTATATCAGTGCTCAAAACAATATTCTGAATATCCTTAGGGGTATCAGATTTCTGCCTTTTAATAGGTAGATGTGATTTCTAGATACTGCCCAGAATTATCCGGCTGGGTTGATGAATGAAGCAAGGGATCAGCCTAAGCATCTTGGAAGGTGAGTTCATTGGTTTTCTGTGGTTCAGAAACTACTGTTTGTCACTTCACTGATAAAGTCCTGTTGAAAGAGTAGGGACAGTATGATGTTAAAACTTATTTGCAAGGGTGCCTGGGAGGCTAAATTTGGTTATATGTCCGACTCTTGGTTTCAGCTCAGGTCACGATCTCACAGTTCGTGGGTTCAAACCCCACACCAGGCTCTGTGCTGACAATGTGGAGCCTGCTAGGAAAGAAGAAATGTGATTTTTAAAAGAGCAGCTACTGTAAAACAGAATTTTACATTTCTAGATCTATTTGATATTTTAAAAATGCTTATTTTGAGAGAGAGCGCTTGAGTGGGAGAGGGACAGAGAGAGAGAGGGAGACATAGGATTCTAAAGCAGTCTCCAGGCTCTGAGCTGTCAGCACAGAGCCAATGGGGGCTCGAACCCACAAACTGTGAGATCATGACTTGAGCCAAAGTTGGTCGCTTAACACCGACTAAGCCACCCAGGTGCCCCGATGTGATTATATTTTGATATTCAATAGGAGGCCAGGAACCATCCTGGTTTTTTTTTCACTTTTATCAGTAAGAAGGGCAGAATTTCTCTTAAAGCTTGACCCATACTATAAAGTCCATACCTGTAAAGACGACCACTTTGCTTCTTCTACAGCGACGTTAGCAAAGCGTTCCCAGAAAATGGCTTTTTCCTGTTTCACACGTTCCACCCTGGCAGCTGCGGTTTCATCTACAAACCCAGTCTGCCACAAATCGTGAAAAATCAAGTAAACACCAAGCATTCTCTAACAGACAGAAAATGCCGTGATATTCAGAAAATGAGAAGACGCCGTGCATGTGTGTGTAAGCACCCAGTATTAAACTATTCTGGCTTAGCCTGTGAGCTGGGCAGGTTTTGGAAGGTGGACTCATCTGTAAATGCACCACCTTCGTGTAATTTGGATAAAATCACTCTCCAGTGTTCTCCTTCCCCACAGAAAAGCCAAAGTGTCTTCTTTCCAGGAAAAACTGATAGTCTGCGAACCTTCATTGTACAGGGTGAGAAACTGGTAAAAACAACATGTACACACATACTTCACCAGCTGATGTGTGAGGTATACGTGCGTATAAACAGCCACATGGCCCCGTTTAATAATGGGCGTGGTACAAAAAAAATCAGTAGTTGAGCATAATGCACTTTCTCTGGTCTTCGAAATCTGTGGCTTAATGTCCTGCTAGTGTTGCAATTAGCCCCTTATGCCCCAGAACTGCCCCCACAGTAGTTCCAAGGTGTGCACAGACATGGGAGCCAAATGACTCAACAGTTGGGTTCTAACTATTAAAAACAGCTTTAGCAATGTCACAGTTTGGAAAACTAGGTCTTTTGTTGGCACAGGAAAGCCATGTAAAATTCTACGTAAATGAGAGGAGTAAACGCGGCCTCTCAGGCCCCCAGTTCTCCATGCGAATCTAGGAAGGTAACGTTCGGGGCCCCTCGGTCCTCTCACTGCCTGAACTCACAGCGACTCCGCCCGGTCTCTGACCTGTCATCTGGCCCTGGCTGTTTAACTTGTGTCACCTGTGTGCTGAGCACTATGAACAATTTAAGAAGATACTTAAGTCGGTTACAATCCTACAATTTTAAAAAATGACAAAATACATGATCCCACTATTTTGATCTACATAAATAAATACCTTCTCCAGAAAGGATACAACTTTGTTCTTGGTTTCTTCGGAACTGAGACACTGTGGGACTATCTCTTCATGATTTGTTCCCTATCAAAAGATTGATAAACGAGATCGATTTTAATATATTTCAACAACTTGCAAAGACAAATACGAGTTTTAAGAGCAACTTAAGAATGCATTTTATTTTATTTTATTTTTTTTTTTTTTTTTTTTTTTTTATTTATTTTTGGACAGAGAGAGACAGAGCATGAACGGGGGAGGGGCAGAGAGAGAGGGAGACACAGAATCGGAAACAGGCTCCAGGCTCCGAGCCATCAGCCCAGAGCCTGACGCGGGGCTCGAACTCACGGACCGCGAGATCGTGACCTGGCTGAAGTCGGACGCTTAGCCGACTGCGCCACCCAGGCGCCCCAAGAATGCATTTTAAAAGAAAACTATCCGAGGACACTCAGAAGACCGTCAGCTCACAGTCCCTTCAGGGCGCCTCAGGACAACGCAGCGTTCTGCACGGGCACGGCACTGTGAGCTTTAGTCACCTCTGCCCGGTCTCTGGGCCCCTTATGAGCACAGGCGTGACTGCACAGCGACAGGCAAGAAGGCTCACCTTCTCCATGGACCTGAGCTCGCGGGGCTCTGTGTTTATCTCCCTAACTCCTACGATAGTTTGAGATGAAACGTGTTACTGATTTCAAACTCAAAAATACTGTCTGGAAGACAGTGTCCGAGTTAGTAGGCCTGGTCTGAATGCTCGGTTCTGGTTGTTACCACCCTTGACCTTAGGAAAATCCCTTCATTTCTCTATGCTTCATTTTTAGATCCTGTAAAATAGATCGTTGGACTTCCTCCAGCAGAAAATTTTAATGACCAAGATCAAAAGTAGCTCAATAAATGTTTCTAGAACGTTTTAAAGTATTGCAAATATTAAACTGTTTTGGAGGTCATTATGATAGGCTGGTCTTGTAATTACCTGGGCAAACTGAGTAAACGCCTCTAACGTATGTTGTTCTAGTATCCAGTTCCCATCAGCTAACAGTAAGGCAAAAATAGAAGATAGGCTGGGCAGAATTTTGTCCTACAAAGAGAACCAAACCTTATTAGAGGAAAATCTCACTAGAGTACATTCACTCTTCTTTATTTATTTTGAGAGAGAGCACGAGTGAGCAGGGGAAGGGTAGAAGGGAGGGGAGAGAGAGAATCCCAAGCAGGCTCCACGCTGTCAGCAGGAAGCCCGATGAACCGTGAGATCCACGAACCGTGAGATCATGACCTGAGCCAAAATCAAGAGTCAGACACTTAACCAACTGCACCATCCAGGTGCTCCAACATTCACTATTCTTAATGTCAGGTTTCCCCAATTCTGTCCCCGTGAGCACACACTAATCCACATTAGGTCATGTCACTCCTTTGTTCAAATGCTTCCGACAGCTTCTCATTTCCTTCGGAGTAAAGGCTGAAGTCCTTACAATGGCCCGGAAAGCCCCACTACTGGTGTGTTAGCTCTACTGGCTTCCCTCCATTTATCAGACATGCTCTCAAGAGGGATCAGGCTTACGATTTCCCCCACGTGCAGGACGCTTCCCCCAGATACCTGCATGGCTTGCTCTCTCAGCTTCAGGATTCTACTCACAGCTCACCTCGGTGAGGACGCCACTGCCAATAACCCGTTTAAAACTGTACCACATACACATTCTCTCCTTCCCACCCTTGCTTGCTTTCTCTCCAGAGTACATACACTATTTCATATGCTACGTCACTCCTTCTTAGTTGCCTTCCGACAGGCTGAGGGTGGATATTTATTAGTTTGTTCATTAATGAATCCCCAGTGATTAAAACAGCACCTGACACACAGCAAAAACTCAGCAATATTTTTCTTGAATAAAATGTCATCTCCTGGCTTTAAAGGCTCTTATACGCTGATGAATCCACCAAATTTTTCAGGCCTTTGCTCCGGGGAATATATAATTTCTGCTAATAAACCATTTGTTCCACATCTGGGCCCATCAGGGTGCATAGCTATTCATGAATGAGACAGTATTTTGGAATTTATCTTCTGCTAAAAAGAAGACAGCTCGAATGCAAAGATCTTTGCATACTTCTGCCCAGAGTTTAAAAGAAGCTGTCAACATCTACCTTTCTCTCATGAAACATAACCTTGTGTGGTGAAAACAGTATGATACCATTTACTTGTGAGCAAATAAGAGCCCTTTAGAAACTAGCCAGTTAAATGTTTCTATTGCAAAGATTTTAATATCTACTGAGATAACATCCATCATATTTTTGCTCCAATTACATGACAAGGTTGTCATCACCTATGGACGTGAAAAAAGCCAACTATCTAGACTGACCACAGTAATAAGGAAGGCAAAATTCAGTTCAGGAGGTTGTATCTGGAAATTAAGTAGTATATTGTCAGACCCCTGCAGTATAATTTATAAGTAAATATCCATTTGCCAATTATATATACTTTGCAACATTTTCAAAAACATTGTCTTAACAAACAAGTTCTTTTTCATGGATATAAAACCAAGAGTATATACAGTTTGATAAATTACCCAATTTCCTCATTATATACTATTCCCTAGAAGACATAAATGTCTGCCTTCCTCAGAGACATTGTGTACTAAAGACCAACTGGAATGAGACTCTCAGGCTACCGCCAACTCTAAATTATTTGTATGTCAAATGTATTTTTCTAGAAAGAAAAAAACTTACAATGAGTTCTATTTTGACAAAGTCATTCTCTCTTCACAAAATACATCCCCCCCCCAACTTTCATTGTCAACAATCCACAGAATTTCAGACAGAAATCAGAAGCCTGAAAACTTTACTAATTCTTACAGAGATTTTGTTAACAAAAGAATTAAAGGAATTTGGGGAACAAAAGCATGAAGAATATTACCTGGATAGCTTGAGGTATAAAAAAATTTCCCAGAGAAGATACAAAATCGAGCACTGCCAAACAAACATGGTCAGGAGGCTCTAATTTAAGCAGTGAGGTCTGCAAAGTTACTACCTAAAGTGGCAAAGACCAAAGAACAGTTAGAAATGAAAACAAGTATTTTGTAGAGACCTAATGAGTAAGATTTTGATGGATGTGTGGAAGGGAAAACACAACAAAACCCAAAACAGCTGAACACTCAACAAAGCCTACACTTCACAAGTGGAATTTGAAGAAAACAAACAAATGCCTGACCCATTTATTACAGTATTCATCCTCCCAACTGCTGTTAAAAAAAAAAAAAAAAAAAAAGTGTCTTCCTGAAAAACTACATACCAGTGCTCTCCTTTCAAATCCTTAATAGTTGTTCTGTATTATAAATTACAGTGACGGAAATTCATTATTTAAAGCAGGGATCGGCAAACTTTCTATGAAGGGCCAGGTGGTAAATACTTTAGGCTTTGTAGGTAGTATGTTCCCTGCTGCATACTCTTTGTTTTTTTTTGTTTTTTAGTTTTTATTTTACAAACCTTTAAAAATGTAAAAATCATCCTTAGCTCTTGTCCTATAAACAGGAAGGGAGAACCTAGCCAGGAAGCCATAGTTTGCCAATCCCTGGTTTAAAGGAACACAGAGATAAAGTCTCCTATAAAAGAAGCAACACCTAAATGAACAATTTACTTATGCTGAAATTTTAGAACTTTAGTTATGTGGGTTTTTTAAAGGTAGACACAATTCTATCAAAATTATCCATATGATTTTTCAAAAAAGATTATTAGAAACTTCAGAATCCACAAAGTCTGAGTCAATGATTTTACTGTATTCTCATTCTCTGTAATTTAGTTAATCCATGTTATGCATATAGAATTTGTAATTTATTTACTATAATACATATATACATATATTTAATATAATACATATACATAGGTACATATATACACATATACATACACATATACATATTATGCATATATAAATATGTAATTTTTTAATAAATATGTAATTTAAAACTGCACCTCATTAGTATGTATTTGTTAATGCCAAGTTGTGAATGTGCACAACCACTAACCAAGCTACTAAAAACAAAGTGTTAGTAGTTCTGCTTTCCAGCATATACGGTCCTGTGATAAGGTATCATTCCTTCCATCCTCCTCCAAGGAATGATTAGTTTTACCTCGTAACTGTTTATTTCTTAATGTGCCTGTAAGCTTAAGCCAACTCTCGATTTGGGGGATCAGTTCTGTCCAAGATGGACTAATTCCAAAGCCTCTGGAATCGTTTCAGAGAAGACGGAGGCCTTTTGCCATCTCCTCTCTGTATCGGCTTAGAAACACCAAAGGCAGGCAGTGACTAGGCAGCATCAAAAGGATCCCCCCGACAGTGACCTCGTCCTGCCGGCTATAGCCATGCAGGCTGGGGGCCAGAGAGAAAATTCAGTAGTCCTTTACGTCAGAATCATGCTTTCAAAGAGACCGTGAAGACGGTCCCTAAGTCCACATTGCTTATATTCCGCACTCCCACAGCTGCTGAAATACATTTGAGCACGGTATGCATGCAAAGTTCACACATGAGCTATGACTCCTGGCCTCAGGGATGTTCTGGGGCAGTTAAAGCCTGGACTATTTGGCATCAGGGAGATAGGGAAGAACAGATATGGGCTGAACCAACAGCCTGTATCCTAACCATACTCTACTGGATGAGTGAAAGAAACGAGGGGACCGCCCTAAGATAAAGCAAACCTGTGACGTTTACATTCAGTCCAGCAGGAAAGGGGGAACAAGCAAACTGAGCAACAAATCGCTAAAAAGGGCTGTTTCTACAAAGCTATTTTAGGTCATACCAGTTCAATAATTTCCTCAGCAAAGTATCAACAATTTGTTCACTGTTCTTACCTGACTTATCAGATGAGGATCTAGAGTTTGAACGAAAAATCCCAACAGTGAAAGTAAAAGGCTAAGTGTCTGCTGAACATAAGGTTGACCTGTTACCTTAAATAAGAAACACAAAATAATTTTGGTGAAAATTTTCAATTACATGAAAATAGCTACCTTTTAATGAACATTTATTATACACTAGGCAATATGCTAAGTGTTTTATATTACCTCACATATACCTTATAACTCTACGAAGTAGCTCTTACTACCCTCACTTTACCAAAAAATAAGAAAAAGGGGCAGAGAGGTTAAATAATTTGCTCAAGATCCCATGACCAGAAATTCCATTTCTCTTCTCTGTAACTGTGGTTTCTATCATGATATGGTAAGCTAGATCACCAGCAGAGAGATCCTCAATGAATATTTACTGAATGATTTGTGAGGATTGGGGGAAAGCACTTCCTGAAGTTAAAATACTAAAGAAGGGAAATTTAACCATACGTAAATTTTAATGATAAAACATTATCTGCAAAACCATTTCTATTATTTGCCAAAAGTGTGAATGTTGCCTTCAGCTTCCAGCAGCTGGCACTACTCAAAGAAACCAAATGTCCTATTTAGATTTTTAAACTAAATGCCATTTGGAAACCACAATAATCTGTGGGACACCCATCATCCCAATTCTAGCCTGTCACCTGGCCTCTGCCATCGCTGGGGAAGAGGAACACAAAGCAGCCATAGCCATCCACTTGTCCCTGCCGCCTTTAGGCCAGGTCACTCTCCACTGCCCAAAAGATTTCATGGAAGACCCCAGAACCACAGAAACAGGCTATACTAACCCAACAGAGAAGAGAAACAATACCAAGAAGGGTTTGATTTTTTTTAATAGGGTCCAAATGGTCATGAAAATAGTTAGCTGGACTGTCAGTCACTCTACTAGGCTCTAGTTTTACTAGTGGAATCCTGTGACACTCAAAAAGAACTGGTTGAAAGAGCACAAATAGGTATTTTAAGTTCTGATTGCAAGTTCTATCAAGCACCTAAAGAAATTACATACGTTTCACTCCACACGGAAATTTTGGTGCTATTCTTTTTTCAGTATTTTATTTGTTCTCCGGAGAAATTATCAGCTGCTTTCCTTACCAGCGTAGTGTTTAAAAATGCCCAAAGCTGACTCCCGATGTCCAGAATTGCAGTCTGCTGTGCAATCTCCAAAGCTTCACTAGCAGAATTACACACAGCAAGCAAAGCAGAAAGCTGTGTGTTCTGTAAGTGGAGACAGAGGGAAAGAACTGAGGTTAGATCCCAGTCTAAAGGAGCTGAGGCCCCAGAGGTTATGGGTAACTTGTACCTCTGCATAAAAACCCGTGGCCAATGTGTATTCTAAGACCCAATGCCATCTTTTCAGCTACTTCATTAATACATTTTATTAAAAATAATTTTCCTTATAGACAAACATCTGCTTCATTTTCTACATATTTTTTTTCCTTTTAGGTTAAAATTTAATATCAAAATGGAAACAGCATTGTATTTTAATACAATGATACAGACTGTCCATATAATCAAGCTAATTTTATAATATTCATCAACTACAGATTCTATTTTTTTTCACATGATGCACCCAGCGATCTTTTACCATTACTAGATTTTTATTATTGCTGTTGTTTCACAATTAATCTTTAAAATTCCTCAACAACATTCTGCATTCAATAAACAAATACAATACATGAGAAGTACACTATCTAGAACTTGAAAGTAAAAACCATCTTATCTGGATCTGCTCGTATCTATATATGGAATCTCTCTCTCTGGACAGGAGTGCAGTGGGCTGCACGTAATGATTAGTAGCAATGCCTTTAACCCATTATACTTCAACAACATTTAAGTTTGAAGGATTAGCGCACAGCTTTTTATTTAAGATTTACCTATTTCCTTCTACAGATAAGCATGTAAAATGACCTGCTGAAATAAAGTTTTGGTCAGGGCAAAGATACATTCAAGTTTAGAAAACAGGTGCGTTATTTTGCCTACTCCAAAAAATTTTTTATCTTCAACTGCAAAAATCAGTGCACAATAAATGTAAAACCTGAACAATCGAAGTTACTCCTGTGTATTTCAAAGTTATCTCAAAATAAATGCAAATACAAACTTGTATTTCCTTTAATATGTGTATATGTTTTAAATTATCCTGATAATTTAAAAAATTATTTTTAATAAAATTTTATTTGATTAAAATTATTTTTTAATAAAACGTATTAACGAAGTAGCTGAAAAGATGGCACTGGGTCTTAGAATACAAATTTGACACAGGTTTTTACGCAGAGTTAGAAGTTATTCATAACCTCTGGGGCCTCAGCTCCTTTAGACTTCATTATCATCAAGTGCCATGAATAGAACAGAGCGTCAGAACACTTACACTCAGTGTGGAGATCTAAGCCTTGAAAAAACCCTGGCCTCGTAATTTAAAATTGCAAATAGACCCCCAGTCCCTTGAATATCCTGTCCCCATCCCTGCTTGATTTTTCTCCACTTATCCCAAACTGATCTAAAACATTTACAAATATATTCATTACTTATTTTACTGTCCACAGCTGAGCTAGAGTACAAGTTCATGAGAACAGGAATTTTTGTTTTGTTCCCTATTCTATCCCCAATGCCTAGAACAGTGCTTGGCACACAAGAGTGTCCAAAATATGCTTGCTGGATGAAATAAATGAGGAGAAAATGATACTAAACTGGAAAACTGAACCACATGTAGTATAGTCAATTTTTCAATCAATTTTAAAAAATCATGTAGTTTTTACTTCTTCTAGATGAACTTCTTTTACGTTTCATTAAGAGGGAACATAAAGCTCCTAAGAACTACATAAAGACTCAGAATAGGTGTGTCTAAAACGGGGGCTGCATTTTGTCAAACAGAAGAGTCATGTCTGCCTTATCTAATGATGTGTCAGCAAAATCATTGCACATAAAATATTTCATACTGAGTTTCATCTTGGTCCAGTGTGTCTTGAACTGCAGACCCTCAGCCCCCAATGTAATTTACATCAAGATGGAGTAAGTTTCTCGCAGACCCCTTTACAATGTAGAATCTGAAAGCTTGCTAGTTTCTAACCTGAGGGCAGAGACTGTATCCTTCTTATTAACAACCCATCACTAGTACCTTAAGTAGTGCTCAATAAACAGTTACTAAATGAACCAAATCAATCAAAATTCTTTTCTTACCAGAGAGTCAAGCTCTCCCAAAGTACGACTATTGCTTAGCCACTCTGTACACCGTGCAATGCCTACTCCGACGACCTCTTGTGCGGCTTGTTTCCTAAGCTCGGCAGGTAACGCCTGGAAGGAAATATATTGCCACAGAGACAGATTTTCTGCTTCTCTGGGGGAAAATTTCTGGATGAACTCCACCTGAAAAAAATTGAAGAGTAACAGAAGACGATCTGATGAATGGATACACAAAAGCAGAGAACTGGCTCCCATGGTTTATGTTTTTAAAAAACTTTTAACTGACAAGGACCAGACCAAGGTAAATGACACGAACATGCATTATTGTATTTGCTGTTGTTGCATTTGTTTGCAAATGCAAAATGCAGTTTAAGTGGAACATGATATGTAGGCACTGAGAGATGTTAAAAATAATCAATTTCATTATTAGTAAGGTAGCTATTTTATCCTACCCAGTAAGTCTATTATTTTCCTAAGAACATGTGTGCTCGTGACCTTGTTAAGTCAAAAGTAATATTCCAAGGTATGCCAAAAGAGGGATTCGGCCAACCCTGGCGGCTTACTGTTATCTCAGCTGATTGGAACAAAGGACCTACAGAAAGAAGCAAAGCTCATCGGTTCGATTTTCCACTAGGCTAGTTGGCTTTGCTCTCAGAGGACACACAGAATTTGTTTTACAAACGTAAGCCACCAGTTCAGAATCATGTGGCTAGCAAATCCATTCTACCACTGAAATAATTCAAAGCCTTTGCCAAGTTAACAGAAAAACAGCACTAGTTTGTTAAAAATGAGGCATCAGCAGACTAGCTAAAAACAGAACACAAACATTAAAAAACAAAAAGTTAAAATAATAGTTTCCAGTGCAAAAACCGCAAAAATAATGGTGCACTGAATTTCTAAATTAAATATAACCTAGGAAGTATATTAATGTAATTTTTTTTTTTTTTTTAATTTTTTTTTTTCAACGTTTTTTATTTATTTTTGGGACAGAGAGAGACAGAGCATGAACGGGGGAGGGGCAGAGAGAGAGGGAGGCACAGAAGCGGAAACAGGCTCCAGGCTCCGAGCCATCAGCCCAGAGCCTGACGCGGGGCTCGAACTCACGGACCGCGAGATCGTGACCTGGCTGAAGTCGGACGCTTAACCGACTGCGCCACCCAGGCGCCCCTATTAATGTAATTTTTTAAGAAGAAGAATTCAATTTGTAGTATCTCAAATCTACTTGATGAAAACTTCCTATATTAAAAAAAAACCCTACCATGTTAAATTTGACAGAGTAATTTTCTCACATTGTGTATTACATTTATATTTGGATTTTGTTTGCAGACAATATTTAGCTGTCAAAACAAGGGAGAAATTGTATGGCTATCTTCTGGGACAGCTGATAAAGCCAGAAAAATGGACCCTCTGATGAGCTATGTGTCTATTATAATAAGCAGCTTTATTCATGAAACCAAACTGCATCAGGAGGGCCAAGAGAAATGTGCCAACTGATAGACATCAGCTGAACATGGACTTTCTTTATAATAAAATCCAGCGACTGAATGAACTAGTTCCCTTGCCAAAATAGAAAATACAAATAGTAATGCCCTGGACAACATAAAAGGGTAGGTGTTGACAAAATTTATTACATAGAAAAAGTGATTTATTTACTATTTTGAGTTTGAAAACCCCAGTCTCAATACAATTTTAAATATTCAGGGGCACTGGGGTGGCTCAGTCAGTTAAGTGTCTGACTCTTGATTTCGGCTCAGGTCATGATCTTGAGGTTGTGGGTTTGAGCCCCACATTGGGCTCTGCACTGACAATGTGGAACCTGCTTGGGATTCTCTCTCTCTCTCTCTCTCTCTCTCTCTCTCTCTCTCTCTCTCTCTCTCTCTGTCTCTCCCCCCTTTCTCTGCCCCTCCCCCATGCTCTCTCTCTCTTTCCCAAAATAAATAAATAAAACTTAAAAAAATATATTTAAAACTGCCAGTGCTAACAACAGTTCATAAGGAGTGAAGTAGAAGTGAATAATTTGCAGAGACTTAGGACTTCCCTTGTTAAAATTGAGAAGAGAGGAAAAATACAACAGTGGGCTTAAAATGCAAATACTGACACTACTTTTTTTCTTTTCATAGTACTTTTTATTTTAGATAAAAATGGCAACACAACTATCAGTCTACTTAAACCAGGTATATTAAATCCTTTCCTCTCAGTAACCTTGTACTTTTGCTCGTTTCTATAAAACAGAAATATTATTAACAGTTACACACTGAAAGAGATAACAGGGTATCAATAATTACTCTCCATATTGAAACAGAAACACATTTTAATCTCCCTAGTTACTGGCAGTTCCCCCCAAATTATTGCCACACTTTTTTTTTTTTTTTTAAGTAAAACATCACTGAACTGGGATCAACTATTTTCACTATGTTAATGCTGCACCACTAATACAAAATCTAGGTTTTTATTTCACTTTTAAAAAGATACCATCCTGTGTGCAAACAGTAATTACTTCCAGCTTCGCTGCTTGTCTCTCCTTTTCCCCAGCGCGTGCTCTCCCCCCTTCACCTCTGTCCCAGCCGCCCTTCCTCCCCCATCCTTTAGCCTATGTCACAAATGCCTCCATTTCCAACAGCGTCCCCTATTCCCCCGTTCCCACCCATACCTCCCCACAAATGATCTTCTAAGCTATGAACATCCAACAAAACCCGATTTGTGCCACTTTTGGTACTCCTTACGTAGCACCTTTCACCATGAGCACTTTAATAAATTTGTAGTTTCTACCAGATCATATGTTCTTTCTGGTATCATGATATATAGCACAGTGGTTTCCAAGTTTTTTCTTTTAAACAAAGCACTATTAAAAATTAATGGAGAGCTTTACACACCTCAACAAGAAAAGCAGATTTCACAGCTACAGGGACAAGGAGGCAGACCGGCACCCTGCGAACAGGAAGCCCCGGAACAGCCGCCTGCAGAAGAGCTGAGACAGGAGCCGGGGCCGGGGCGATACAAGCACAGCTTTTGGATGGAGTAAGACGGACCTGGCACAGATCCCGGCCCAGCCGTTTGTCACGGTGAGTTTCCCTGAGCTACTGTGTCTTCACGTGCAGAATGAACGTTAACAGCACGGATCCCACCCACAGGCTGACGCGGGAACTCCAAGAACTGAAGTGCCCAGAACGCAGCCCAGTCACAGGCTGACGCGGGAACTCCAAGAACTGAAGTGCCCAGAACGCAGCCCAGTCCATCTCAAAGAAGGCCCGTTCCCTCCCTCCTTCCTTCAGGAGGAGGGATCACGTCCTCAGGGAAAAGGAGAAAGAGCAGAGCCTGGCAGAAGAAGGAACACTTGTGAAGTGTTCCCTTCGAGCAGCTCGCGTTTCGAATCTCAAGTCTCAGCTCTGTCTAGGAAAGGTTAGTACCTCAGTTTTAGGATTAGCTAAATGCCACGGACTCTCAGACAAGAATTCAAATTCAGACATGTCCCTTTAAATTTAAGCACAGTAAGCTGACCAGGAAACCAGTATTTGATAACCGAGGGAAAAAGTTAAAAGTAACCTCTCAAATATTCCTAACTTCCAAATCTGATAGCCTCAATTATTTGGAAAAACTTAGACAATTGAGGAGTGTCTAAGAAGTCTCTAAACATTAACTAGAGTTTATTTACAACCACGTTTCTAGACCTCACTTAGATCATTCATCCTGAGTTGTAGTATTCCACAAGTTAAAATTTCACAACAACCCTGGGAAAAGGACAATTTTATTCCCATTTAATAAATGAGAAAACTGAGGTTAAAACGGACCCTCAGGAAGGGCTTCCCAGTTCACGGGGCCCCTGTGAAGAACAGTGTCCCAGAAACCAAGAGAAAGACCCCTGAGAGGGGAATAAAAGGGATTAAAATCTGAAGGAACGTGGAGCAGACGACTCTTTGGGGGTTTTGGAGAGGAGAAGAGCGACACTTCTGTGTTTTCTAGAAGGCTAGCAGGTGGGCCTGGTGTGCTTTCGGCATCGGCACCACCTGCAAGGAAGGGGGCTAGGAGGCCAGCACGGCTCCTCTGGTGCCTGTCCAGCTTCTCTCGGGCAGGAAAGGAGACACGGACTTGAGGCAAATACTCTATTCGTAAACGACTCCCAATATTTACTGAGCACCCTTCTAAGCACGGCACTATGCTAAGTGTTTCGCCTGTATTACGTCTGGGTCATTACAAAATTTCTCAAAATAGTTAACACGTATCCGCCATTCTATAGACAGGGAAAGAGGTTTGGAAAGGATGCTGTGCCCAAGGTCACAGTTAGACAGGATTCAAACCCCCTTCACTGACCTAGTGGTTCCCAAGCTCGTATCCATGTCAGAATCATGTAGAAATTCCAACGACAATAACAACACAAATGCCTGGGCCTCACTGTACTGCCTCTACTCTGCACCACCCCATTCACAGGAGAAGGTCTAGGAGCTTAGATGTTTCAAAAAGCCCTAAGCACTCCTGAAACAGCTGCAAAGCGCTCGTCCAAGGGACTGCACTGGCCGACACAGGTGTCCGTAGCCAGGGACTCTCCTTTATTGTGGCAAAGCTGGCTTTCCTCACAAGAGCAATCAACTAAGGCTCATCGTACTTTCCATTTTCCCAAAAAAGTTCAGCTTATTTGCCATAAAAAATAAGAGACATCATTAAGGGCATACAGATATTCTCGGTCTTCACAATAAATTAAAAGGGGAAGAAGGGCATACAGAACTTTCTCATGTCAATATCTTACGTCTCATGCCAATATCTTAAATGTCTGAGAAACAAGGGGAAAGATGTATTTCGGGAAGACAATGACCATCTGTAACTTGCAGCAAAGACAGCGACAAAGGCTCTCTCCTGACCAAACTTAAGTCAGGCTCTTCTTCCAAGCCTCTTCTCAACTCGTCTTCCATCTGGGATTGTGTCCAACCCTGGGCTTGCAGCATCCAGGTTTAGCAAGAATTCTGCTAAGTCCTTTTAGAAAACATCCTCAGCCTTGATATTTTATCACCTTGGTCTGTGTTTAGCAAGAATCACCACTTCCTCTCAGCAGTTTTCACCTCCTGACCTACACCTTGCGCCCTGAATGTGCATCCCTCCCAGTCTGTGCTGTATTCAGACTCGAGCCCAGTTCTACACTGAGGCCTCTTTTTCCCTATAGCAACAATCCCAAAATAAAATCCACTTTTATCACTTTAACTACACTGGATGCCTCTGACTTTTCTTTAACAACATCAAAATCTAAACCCACCTAAAAGCGATAAGCAAAGCCATCAATACGTTAAAAATTTATACTCAGATCATGTCAACATTCAAATGTACCATAAATGGGGCAATGGGAAGCTTTCACAGAGTCTGAATCCAACTCTCAGCAGCTACCCAAAGACAGTGACTAAGATCATATCCTTGCCTGCTGGGGTGGGGCCATGAAGAAAAAGAGCCGCCTGAATAGTATCGATAGGTTGGTGAGCTGGTAACATTCTCCAGGACAAGATTTTATCTGGGAAAAGACAGGAGAGGAGAGTAGACTTAAAATCATAGTTTTTACAAGCTTTCATATGCCCAAATATTAGCAGCAGCTCTTTTGGAATATAAGATTATAAATAATTCAGATTTTTTATTTAGAGCTTTTCTTAAATAAGTTGTTTTTCTTTCATTAACCTAGATTATTTTTATGAGAAAAGGGTTTTGACACCGTATTTAAAAACAACCCTTTGGTGTTGATCACTGGATGTTATATGTAAGTAACGAATCACTAAACTCTACTCCTGAAAATATTACGCCACATGCTAGCTAATTAGAATTTAAATAAAAATCTGAAGGAGAAATAAAGAAAAATAAAAACAACCCTTTGGGATTTCTATTTTGAATCACTATTTTGATGATAACTTGATATGTTAATCCCCTACTCAATGACAGTTCATGGAATTTTTTAAGATCTAAGCACAACAGTGCAGAGACAGGTATAACTCTAAGACAGAAGCTCCATTAAAAGATTTTATAAGATCAATGTTCTGGCAATCAATTCCTATCATAATGTACTAGAGCTTTTATTTTATTTGAAAAATAATATACATAACATAAAAACTACTATGGATCTGCTTTGTACAAGATGTGCTAAGGATTCAGAAGTGGGTAAGTGCTCCAGACCGCTAGCCATGGAGACATACAGACCAGCTGTTCAGGTCACTGGACCTCACTGGATTTAGTCTACAACATCTTTCAACAGTAAACTAAGAAATCTATGGCATAATAGCTACTAAGAAATGAAAGACACATGGACCCACATAAGATCTTTATCACAGGTCAGGGACAAAAAACCCAAAATAACAAACAAATCATGACCATATCATATGGAGTATATCAAACATCTCAAAATCTGAAAACAAAAAAAGATCGACACTGAAAAGATTAAATCATCACTACATCATTTTCTCTTTATATCCGTTCACAAAGCATGATTTCTTTCCCAAAAGGCATAAGTTTCTGTCACATTAGTTCCTCTCAAATCATTCTGACCGAGAGACAATAAAATCAAGAGGTACCTTGTCTAAGTTATATTAAAGGGAGAAAGAAAAGAATAACTCTCAGTAAGCAACATTATAACTATATTTTCGACTTTGCATTCAATTTTAAATTTATTCTCAGTTAACCTGGTCTTTCTTTCTCAGACCAATTAATGAAATCCTGTAAGATTTTGAAAATATGAGACAATTTCCGCAGTTTTACTGTTTCTGATACATCTTTCTCAATAACGTCAGAATTAAAGCACAGCAAAGAAACTGCCAAAACAATTTAGGTAATCAAACTATTTCTCCTTTTGATATTCACATTCTTTAGGACTATTGTATCCTGAAAGGAACCGCATGGAAAGTAGGTGTTTTAGACCTTGTACTTCTCCTCACCAGATGAGCCACTATGGTGACATGGTGTGCACAGAGTTCAGCAGTCCCATACCTGTGATTTAAGAGAAGACAATCTTTATGAAATAATTCATACAATTATTCAGAAAAGCAAGGAGATGAACTTCTAAAAAGCACTAAATATTCTAACCTGCAATTTTATCCATGGCCAAGGAACAGTACAATATACAAAACTACCTAGGCAACAGTTATCTGTCGGCTTGAACCGCAGAAACGAAAATGGGAACCTAGTTCCTAATTAGTGCTATGCTATGAAATCAAACCATTTTGGGCAGCTGGTAAAGCGTTATTGAGACAGAAATTTTCCTTAATCTTACATTATAACATCATTTACTCTCAGTTACTACTATAAATCAATCCAAAAACCAAAAAAATACATCGTACCGTGAAAGGAAGCACCATGTATCCATAGCTAACAAAGAGGTGATCAGATTAGCACTAAGCACAGCATTCAACAGAGCAACATCCTAATGAAAAACAGAAAGTTCATGATAAATTAGGATTACTATTACATTTCTCAAAATAAAACAACAAAACGCCATCACAATCCAAGTAACAACAGATCCTCAATGGGAAGGTTCAACTCTCTAGTATCTGAAAGAACCTATAGCACCATTGCCTCAACGTTGATGAGCACCTACTGTATGTTAAGCATTATGCTGCGCTATGGAGATTCCAAAGTGATTTTAAATGTGTTTACTCAATCATTAGGATCCACAAAGATTCTAGTGCTAGATATTAACCACTGTAAAACATCTTAAAGGATACTGATCCTTATGTAAATCCTAAGAATTTCTTCCCCACAATTGTCTCAACATCTTTTCTAATTTAATTCCGTTAAAGAAAATCAACATTATGCCTAAGATCTACAGACTTGGTACTACAATCTACTACTTCCTTCTCCTTCTCTTTATGGAACAGAATTAGGTAAAGTCCGAACATTTTTCTCTTTTCACTCCATATTTCCATATCTTGCCACCTAAAATGTTTTCTCAAATGTTCTGGCTGACCATTGCATCTGAATACCACAGGGCTCTAGGATTACCACTTCCTAAGACACAACCGAATTACAGGGTGAAATGTGCAAAGTCAGAGAATGACATCTGAAAACATTAACTGTTCCTTTCTTCTGCATATAAATCAAAACTTCAGTGAAAAGAAAGTAGAGGGTAGTCTCAGTGTAGCCCAGCAGATAGCAAACTTACCAGCTCAGGAAACAGTGAGGGATGAAAGGAAGCGACAAATGTGCACAGATGAACACAAACATGCTGATACAAGGTGACAGCAACCTCCGCTTGCCCTTTACTCTTTACTCCTTGTAGGTGAACAGGGAGAGAGAGTTCACCAGAACACTGCTCAAAACTGTAGAAAATGGCTTTGAATAGAGATACCCTGCAGGGACATTGAGAGCACTGAACGTTATGAACATTTTAATAATTAGCAGGTATAATAATAATAATATGACATAAGGAGGGTTATTTTAGCAAAGCAAAATGTCTCAAGAGGTATGTATCAACAACAGTTTCCACTGTGTGTGAATACATAACCATAAAAATCAAATATAATCATTGTTTGACAAATTTCTTTTTTTCTTTTTTTATAATGTTTATTTATTTTTGAGACAGAGAGAGACAGAGCATGAACAGGGGAGGGTCAGAGAGAGAGGGAGACACAGAATCGGAAGCAGGCTCCAGGCTGAGCCGTCAGCACAGAGCCCAACTCGGGGTTTGAACTCACAGACCACGAAATCATGACCTGAGCTGAAGTCGGACACTTAACCAACTGAGCCACCCAGGTGCCCCTGTTCGACAAATTTCTTAAAGGAAAAGAATTTTCTGTACCTTTTTTTCCTTACCAAATGTTTATCGTAGTACTGAACTACACAAAGTCACAAAGTCATCAAAGAACCTGAAATTTAAATATGGACTAGATACTCTATATAAAATAGAAAATAGGTATAAGAAAGGGGTCATTCTGAGGCGCCTGGGTGGCTCAGTTAGGTACGCGTCCGACTTCGGCTCAGGTCACGATCTTGTGGTTTGTGAGTTCGAGCCCCATGTCGGGCTCTGTGCTGACACCTCAGAGCCTGGAGCCTGCTTCGGATTCTGTGTCTCCCTCTCTCTCTGCCCCTCCCTCGCTCACACTCTGTCTCTTGCTCTCTCAAAAATAAATAAACATTAAAATAAAAAGAGGGGTCATTGTAAGATTGAAATGGTTTAAGAAATCTTCATAGAGGATTTAAATAACAAGTCAGAAATAGGCAAAATATAAACAGGCAGAGAAGACAAAGCACAAGGAAAAGGCAGGCAGGAGTAACCAGCATGACTAGAGCAAGCAAGCGACAGGTCGAGCAGCAAAAATGGGTGATGGCGGCAGAATTCGATGGACTTAAGATGCAAAGCTAAGCGGTTCCGCCATCACGCTTTTGTTTTTGAGGAGAACAGGAGGCTCACGGTTGGGCTTCATGGGGACTAACCGGGTGGGTGGCATGCGGCAAGGGCTAGAGGAGAGGGCAGACATTACAGCAGGTATAACCCAGGGAGTAAGACTACTGCCTGGCGGTGGCAAGGGGGACAAATACGCGTGAAATCTCCCGGGAGGGAACTTACAGCATAGAGCATTCTGTTTCTCAGAGCTCAGTTTTAAATGTTAGTAAACGCATCTGCCCTATTACTCTCAGCGTTTACAACACTGAGTATTAGTCAAAACCTTCTAAAACACTGCAAATATTTTTAGCATCTGTTACAGGTTTATATATTTTGAATCTATATTTATAAGTAGCCATATAGATGAGGTCTACACAGGAATAATTAACTGGAAGACCTTAACTTCAAATTCATTCCCAATGGCGGACATTCGAAACCCTCTCTAGCATGACCGAACGTCACCACCACCGTGTCAGCTACCTGGTTTTCGCTTCCAGGAGCTGGCGTTCTGTGCACCACAGGGCCTGCACATCCTCGGGCTGAGAGGGCAGCTTGTCCATGACGACAACCAGCAGAAGACACTGCGGGAACTGCAGTTCACATGGCAGCTCTCACACGTGATAAGAACACATTCGTTACGTTACAACCAATTGGTAAAAACATACTCTACGTAATTTCAACAGAAATCTGATCGTGATGTGTAAAGGAAGGTAGAGGCATAATTGTTTTCTTGGAACATATTTTTCATTTAAAAAAAAATAGAAGGAATTTTAAATAAAATTTTTAAAAGGGATGATTGATTATGTAAGGGAGATAACCCTATCTCTAACATGCAATTACTGAAGGGTTTAAAATTAAATGTTTTGAAGCTTACCTAACTTACTATCCAAAACCACCTGCACAAAAGGTTGAAATGTCAGAAGCTGACTGATGAGCGGATCCAGTGTAACTAGGAAAGTCCCTGCTATTTCCTCCTGTTGTGCTTTAGAAATCCTGGCAGCATATAGGCTTGGAGGAAACTTGCTGGAAAGGCAGAGAAAAAAATGCATCCATTAATAGGTCTCTTCTAATTTTAGGTAGACATAAGTACTGTAAATTCATCTTCTAGCAGTGAAAATATAGAAAAAATAAGTAGCATGTATTTTATAACAAAAATTCAAGGTACTAAATTGATACCACAATTGTATGAGGACCTCTAAACTAAATAACATGACTATAATTCCACAAAATTAAGTTTTATAACCTTATAGAAATCTTTGGTATTGTTTTGATGCATTTTAATACCATTTTGACAGCAGTGCCCTTAAAAAAAGACCATGAAAATATGAATTATCAAATAACCAGTAAAAACATTACATACAGAAAGGTATTTCTGATAAATACTGGCTTACACACTTCTTTTAAAAGTTGTTTTAAAATAACGCAGAATGCTGAATTTACTAGGAAATAATGCTCAGAAACAAGGGCTTTGTGAGAATTAAATGGTATACTAGTCCTGAAGGAAGATGCAAAGACTTTTTCATGGAAGATGTTTCAGGAGGTATAGTTAAAACGAAACTTCAGCCAAACTTATGTGAAATAAGATGTGTATTAAGTACTTTCTGCCATGTTATTTTAATTGTGGCAAACTTGAGTGTACTTGAGAAAACCCTGTCTAGCAGGAGATGACAGCATTTGAAGGGATGCACTTAAGATACACATTTGAGGCCTTTGAAGTGTGAGGGAAAAAGCAACAGTCTGTCAATTATTAGTTGCTTGAGTTTGGTTCATTCATTTGACCTCCTTGAACCTCAGTTTCTTCATTTGTGGTGTTGATTCAGAGTGGCTGTGAAGATTAAATTATAAGTAAGGTGAAAGATATACATAAATAAAAGGTAATGAAACTCCACAGACTTGAACTATAGCTACTGAGCATCAAAGCAAGTACTTGTTTTTCAATCAAAAATTTTTTTTTAATGTTTACTTATTTTGAGAGAGAGAGAGAGAGAGAGACAGAGAGAGAGAGATTGTAAGTAGGGGAGGGACAGAGAGAGAGGGAGACACAGAATCTGAAGCAGGCTCCAGGCTCTGAGCTGTTAGCACAGAGCCTGATGCGGGGCTTGAACTCACGAACTGCCTGACCTGAGCTGAAGTCGGATGCTTAACTGACTGAACCTCCCAAGTGCCCCTCAATCAAATGGTGTATTTTTAAATTGATTTATGTGACAGCTGTTTATTAAATGCCTGTGTATATGCTCCATGCACTGTTCCAGAAGCAGGTAACACAGTGGTAAACAGAACGTACCAGATCACTGCCTTTACAAAGTTCACATGCTAACGAAGGGGGGCAGTTAGCAAACAAGGAAGCAAGTAAATCCATAATATAACAAATATTAATCATCTGAAGGTTTGTACAGCAAAGTCCCATGATCTCCTTAATGTCTTATCACTCACTTTGACTATGGTATGGACGACAGACTAGAGGGAGGCAAGGGAGGAGGGAGACAGTGGGTGGGATGCTCTCCGTGGAAACCCAGGTAAGAAACAATAATGGGTGACATCAGATGTGAGCAGTTCTGGTGGTGAGAACTGGCTGGGTTCTGTATACATACATACTGAACCCATATACTAGGCATATCTATTTATACTGGAGGTGACACTGACAATTTGTTATTGGGCGAGATGTGGATACGAAAACAAGGAAAAGTGTCAGAGATGACCAGGTATTTCGGCCTGATGAGTTTGAAGAATGAAGTTGCCTGGGGACTGGCCACCCAGCTGAAGCCGAGAAGAGGACCTACTGAGAAGGCACAGCCATGAGGTCAGAAGAGAACAAGAGGGAGAGGTACCTACAAGCCAACTGAAGGAAGTGCAAAAGGGAGGGTCAAGCGCTGTGAACAGGTTACATACGCGGAGGCTTAAAACTGACCACCAGATGTAGCAACGTGGCCGTCACTGACGAGCTTGACAAGAGCTGTTTTGGCGAAGTGGTGGCATGGACAGCCTGACTAGAATGGCCTCAAGAAAAAAGGTAGGACAGCAGTATAGACAGACAACTCCTGGGACTTTTGCCGTAAACAGAGACAGAGAAACGGGAAGGCATTGGAGGAGGCTGTGGACTCGAGAGGTGTTGTTCTGTATTCTTACGATGTGGACCATGGGGAAAGTAACCGCATGCTGGTATCCAGATGAGAAAGGCCTAGTAGGAGGGAAGACTGGTGATGCAAGAGGGAAGGGAACAACTGCTAGAGAGACCCCTGAGCAGGCGAGTTCAGGGGACCAGCGCGTACAGGCGCGGACACTCACTCACGGGTCAGCGACCACATGGACCGAGACACAGGTGCAACAGTCAATGAGCGGAGGAAGCCATGCCTTCTCAGTGACCTACTCAGTGAGGACGTTAACTGGCAACGGGGAATGGGGAGGAGGTGTCAGAGATGTGGGAAATTTGAGGAGGGAGAGGTATGAAAAAGGTGTCCAGAAGACTAGAAAGCACTGCTGGACAAATGAGATGACAGAGTATCTTAATGTCAAACGGAGGGCTGTTTGGAGGGTCTGTCAATTTCACATGTCGCTCAGCCCCTATCTAAATAATACTTTTCTGGATTTCAATGTTTTCCCTCAGATGGAGTTAACTACTACACATCTTAAATCTCACAGAAGTTGAAATAAAAATTTACAACGATAAAGAACAATACATCCATGTATACAGAGGCTTTTTTTTTTTGCCTTTAGTATTTGTCACCATACCAATTATTCATCACTCGGGTACAAGATACTAGTTAAGAGTAAGTAAAACTCACATGGAATCTATTCTTTAAAAGCTTCCACATCTAATTATTTTAAGCAAGCAGTTAAAAGTTTACTGAAACAGTAAAAAAAAAAATTATTTTCATGTTTTATTTAAAATTTTTTTTTTTTCAACGTTTTTTATTTATTTTTGGGACAGAGAGAGACAGAGCATGAACGGGGGAGGGGCAGAGAGAGAGGGAGACACAGAATCGGAAACAGGCTCCAGGCTCCGAGCCATCAGCCCAGAGCCTGACGCGGGGCTCAAACTCACGGACCGCGAGATCGTGACCTGGCTGAAGTCAGACGCTTAACCGACTGCGCCACCCAGGCGCCCCTCATGTTTTATTTTAAATGGCATATGCTTGATCTCTGCACAGTTCAAATGGCACTGTTACATTTTAATGATCACATGGCATTCTTCTTACCTGTGTATCTGAAGATAAAGCTGGTGCAATGTGCAGCAAGAATCAGAGAGTAAAGGAAGAAATTCCTAAAATAAAACAACTCTATTCATTCTTTGAATGCGCTGTGGTTTTCTAATACACATCCCCTCACAAAGACATGCAAAATAAAATAAAATCCTGGATGTGCCGCATTAAAGAAAAAAAGAGGTTCTTGCACGAGGACAACAAGGAGGATGAGGCTAATCAGCACCTAATTTGCTGTTAAAACCGTCACTACAACCACAATTAGCAGAAATCGCTTCCTGAGAACCTACTAAGCGCTCAGTACACATGTAGCAAGTGACTTCGTATCACTTTATTTAATTTTAGTCCTCTCAAAAATCTTAGATTCAATTCACAGAACAGAAAGCTAAAGCTAAAGTATCAAGTACCTCAATCAAGTCTCACAGCTAAAAACCAGCATGGCTAGGATTCAAGCACAGTTGTGCAGCTCCATTATGGTTAGGCTACCTCTCAGGAAGTAAAATAAATAGTTCCTGGTGTAATATAGGGTACAGAAAAAAGCTGATTTTTCTTTTTTAAAAATTAAAAATTCCTGAGAGAAAAGAAATGATTAAAAACGGCATGACTGGGTGTAATTTTGCCTCCTACACACCAAGCAAATTATCAGATGGGTAACCACCCATCAAGTGCCATTGGTGCCAGGACCCTCCCACCACGGGCCCTGCCAGCTGCAGGGAACCCAGGGTGCGAGCAGCCAGCCGGGAAGTGGCACATGCCCAGACCAGCTCGGGCAGCACACCCAATAGGAGGGCAATGTGCTGGTAGTCTGTGTGCCTGCGCGGGAGTCCCAGCTACAATCAACAGTCACTGGAGACCCTCATCTTTTCCTCCAAAGAGAGGAAGACAAAGTTAAAGACAAATTCTACACAGACAACCGACAGTTGTTTTTTTTTTTAAATCACCAATATGTATTAGTGACGTTTCCTGGACCGGGTGCTATAACCATTTTCTGCTCTTCTCTCCAAATAATCTTCCTTGATAACTTACCGACTCCATCCAGATATCTTCAACTATCACTACTATCTTAAGGACTCCCAAATATGCAAGTCTACTTTAAATTATTATACAGCTTTACAACTTTGAACATTTCAACTTTAATAATTAAAAAATTCAGAAATATAGTAAAAGTAATTTGTGAACAGTATTTAAAGCCAAATCGAATTATCTTCTGATAACTGACTTGTGCTTATAGAAGTAATTTTATTTGTATTTATACTTAAAGAACTGTGCTCGCTTCGGCAGCACATATATACTTAAAGAACTGATTTTTCCAGAGAATTGAATAAAAACAGTAACGTGATGATGGTAGCAACTTAAATGATATAACAGGTGCTCAACATTTAATAACAGTATTTTTAAAAAGCCTATAAAACATATTCTTCACAAAATAACTTCAACAGCTTGATCTTTTGGCAGGAATGATAAAAACAGGACAATTTATAATTTATTATAGATTTCACATTTACACATTTAACAAAATAAGCCTTACCTTAGTATAGTGCAAAAGGGAGTTGGCAAAGAAGCGACACAATTTGAGTGTTTTCTGAAATAACCTAGAGTCAGCATTATCCTGTTCCAAAAAAGGAAAAAAGCATAATAAATAAGAAAAGAGTAAGAAATTAGCTAAGCTTGTAAATGAGACAGTATTTTCTAAGAAGATTTCTTAATAAACAGAGCATAAGCATTTTCCAAGTAAACATAACTCTCTGAATCGTCAGGAGCAACAGAAACATTAAATGACAGAGACATTTCAAAAAATTAAACTCTACCGAAAATAAATTTTACTTTATAATAGCAAAAGGGGTGGTCATCCCTGGTTGATCTGAAAGTAAAAGAAATTTAACTACCTTATTATGTTTTGCTATATGGAGAGCAAACAGATGATCAAAAAAGTCTCCAACCAATAAAAGAATGATATATGAAAGAAAACAGATAAAAGACTCATGTCAGTTCAAAGAAAAGAAAATACAAGTTGCCAACAAACTAACATTGAAAGAATTCAATTTACAACCTAATTAGGTATCTTTTAAAGGGAATGGGGGCGGGCTATTAGCAAACATAAAAAAGACTGATAATATCGAAAAGTTGCTGAAGAAGTGGGGTAACACCCACTTTATCGTTCATGGGAGCATAAAATACAGTCTTTGCATTGTTATCTTTAAAAGCTAAAGTATTGAATTCCCTTGACACAGCAGTAGTTCCACTTAGATCCTACAGAAATACCAGCTTGCACAGGGGCGCCCAAGGCGCTCAGTCAGTTGAGTGTCCAATTCTTGGTTTTGGTTGAGGTCATGATCCCAGAGTCATGGGATGGAGTTCTGTATCGGGCTCCACAATGAGCATGGAGCCTGCTTAAGATTCATATTCTCTCTCTCTCTCTCTCTCTCTCTCTCAGGGCACCTGGGTTGCTCAGTCAGTTAAGTCTGACTCTTGGCTCAGGTCATGATCTCACGGTGTGAGTTCACACCTGGTGTTGGGCTTTGCACTGACAGCGCGGCACCTGCCTGGGTTTCTCTCTTGCCCCTCCCTTGCTCCTGCTCTTTCTCTCTCTCTCAAAACGGATAAACAAAACAAAACAAGAATTAAAAAACAACAACTCTCTCTTCCCCTGACATTTTCCCCCACTCAGGCTCTCTCTCTCAAAAAAAGAAAAAAGAAAACAGAAGAAATACATACTAGCTAGCACAGAAATGCAATGCAACATTTTTATATAGTGAAAACTGAAATAAACCAAGTATCCATCAACTAGAGAATGGGTAAATAAATTCAAGGTATTTTCATAAATAATTGCATAAAGCTATTAATAAAAGAATTGGGGGTGGGGCGCCTGGGTGGCTCAGTCAAGTAAAACGGCCGACTCTTGGTTTCAGCTCAGGTGATGACCTCCCAGGTCGGGAGTTCGAGTCCTGTGTAGGGCTCTACGCTAACAGTGCGGAGCCTGCTTGGGGTCCTCTCTCTCCCTCACTCTCTGCTCCACTCCCACTTGCTCTCTCTTAAAAATGAATTCATTAAAGAAAGAAAAGAATTGGGTAGATTTATCTTCACAGACATACAAAGCCCTGAGGTAATTAAGTAAAATATCAAGTTGCAAAACAATATGTATATAATCCTATTATTATTTTAAAATGCATTATAAAATGTTAATATTTGCTTCTTAACCCCACAAAAATAAATCAAAACTTTACCTACGGTTCTCTCTAGAAGATGAAAGTAGGATTTCACTTTCCACGTTAAATATTTCTGTAACATGTGAGGATTTTGTGAGTATATATATTACATTTGTAAAATGATACAACAGTGGGTAATGCCAAGTTAGCTATGTGCTTGCAGGGGAGGTAGAGACTACGGAGTCATCCTGCCTGGATTGAAATCCTGGCCCTATCACAACTGCTACATACCCTGAGAAGGTTATTAAACCTCTCTATGAGGCTGCGATGTGTGGCTTACACCATAGTTTAAAGTGAGGTTTACACAGTGCCTGGCACTTTGGGCAACTTAACTCAATAAACATGGGTTGCTTTGTCACTCCAATGTGTAATACACAGTATAATCCAAAAAGCTTTAATCAGTACCATAAACTTAAGCCAAACAGATTCCTTATTGTCTTTAATTCTGAGAATAATTTCATATGAAATAGCATATACTAACTTTAATGTTAATCGATTACACTGGATTCCTTTCCAATACAGCAAAACCTTAAATAAACCAATCAAAACAGAAATGGATGATTCATTAATTAAATACAACCCTTCATTTTGACCTTTATTAAAAATATCTGGAAACAGTAAACAGTCCTCAGCAGAAATAGGTTAGATGAAAATTTACCTTCCTGATAATAACAAACATGAATTTTCTTAAGAGTGCTATGAATCTACACTGACCTTATAATACACTTAATAAATCTTTTTTTTTAAGTTTTATTTAATTTGAGATATAGAGAGGGAAAGTGGGGGAGGGGCAGAGGGAGACAGAGATGGGGAGGGAGGGAGAGAGAGAAAAAGAGAGAGAATGAATCCCAAGTAGGCTCTGCACTATCAGCACAGAATCCAATGTGGGGCTCGAACTCACAAACTGTGAGATCATGATCTGAGCAGAAGTCAGACATTTAACTGACTGAGCCACCCAGTACCCCTACACTCAATGAGAAATCTTAAGCTTAAGGGCTTAAGTGTCTCTTGATTTTGGCTCAGGTCATGCTCTCAAGGTCGTAAGACTGGGTGTGAGATGGAGCCCTGTGACATGCTCCACACGGAGTGTGGAGCCTGCTTGGGATTCTCTCTCCCCCTTTCTCTCTGCTCCTCCCCCAAAGTTGCACACACTCTCTCTCAAAATAAATAAACATTAAAAAAAGAAAAAGAAATGTTAACCTTAGATGTCATTCACAAGAAATCTTCCCTGACTTCATGACTGGATTCCTACCTTTACTCCCACAAGCCAACACCCAGTTCTCCAAAGATAATTATTCTATAATTACCTGTTTATTTTTCTCCTGCCCTAGACTATAAATTGTTGAAGGCAGAAAATCTAACTTACACAGAATAAGCACTCTGGAAATGCTTATGAAATGAATGGCCAGTGACACACTACTTATTATGTTTGCCTACTTTCAATTTTTCTTTCTCATTCAAGGAGACATTGTACAGATTTGGTTGAAGGACCTAGTTTTCCTTCATTACTAAGCATACTAGTTAAATATAGAGCTTTTATTCTGACATTTTCAAAACATTATCCCATCTCGATTTACTGAATAGTTCAAAACAAAAAGTTTGCATCCCAGTGTCAACGAAAAGGGGTGAAGATATAAGCAAGGAAGATCATTTTCAGTGTTTCAAAATACTGAGCATCCTTTCTTTAAATAAAACAAAAATACTAATAAAATCTAAATGCAGCATGCAATAAAGTTAAGCATAGGCATATAGATATAAAAGTACACATTTATTACCAACAAAACGAAAGGCAACCTACTGAATGGGAGAAGATAGTTGCAAATGATATAACCAATAAGGGGTTGATATCTAAAACACATAAAGAACTCCTACAACTCAACACCAAAAAAACCAAACAAACTGATTAAGAATGGGTAGAGGACCTGAATAGGTAACTTTTCCAAAGAAGACGTACAGATGATCAACAGGCACATGAAAAGATGCTCAGCATCACACATCATCAGGAAAATGTAAATCAAAACCACAATGAGATATCATCTCACACCTGTCAGAAACGCTAGTATAAAAAAAAAAAAAAAAAGAAATAACAAGGGCTGGTGAAGATACAGAGAAAAGGGAATCCTCATGCACTGTTCGTGGGAACACAAACTGACCACAGTGTGTGTTGGTCAGAATGTAAGTCAGTACAGACACTATGGAAAATAGTAGAGTGGTTCTTCAAAAAAATTAAAAATAGAAGCCATACAATCAATTATCCCATGTCTGGGTTTTTGAAGAAAACAAAAATGTTAATTCAAAAAGATACATGCGCCCTGATGTTTATAGCAGTATTATTTATAATAGCCCAGATATAGAAGGAACCTAAGTTTCCAACTACAGATGAATGGATAAAGAAGATGTAGCATATAAATATATATACCACAGAATATTACTCCGCCACAAAAAAGAACGAAATTTTGCCCTTTGGGACCACATGGATGGACTAGAGAATATTATGCTAAGTGAAGTCACAGAAAGACAAATACCATATGATGTCACTTATATGTGGAATCTAAAAAACAGAACAAACAAAATAAAACGGAAACAGGCTCATAAGTGTAAAGAACAAACTGGTGGATGCCAGAGGTGGGGGTGGGGAGGGGGAGTAGGAGGATGCCCGAACAGGGTGAAGGTCAGTGGGAGGCAGGCTTCCAGTTATGGGATGAAAAGTTATAGGGATGAAAGGTGCAGCATAGGAAATATAATCAATGGCATTGTAATAACGCTGCATGGCAACAGATGGTAACTCTATTTATTGTGCTGAGCACTTCATAATGTATACACAAATGTCAAGTCACTGTTGTACAGCTGAAACTAAACAGTAAGTCAACGATACTTCATTTAAAAATAAGGTATTTTATATTTACATATTTAGAGTAAGCCATGTATTTATATGTAAAAAAGTATATTCTCTAAATACAAATTTTACAAGCATTATATAGACAAAAGTAGCATTTACAGTGGAAATTAAATTTATATTTAAGAGCTTTACAAATAAATTTCCTTATCTTTACAGAAAAACTAAATCATTTGTGGTTAAAAAACTGTATGTTAAAAAATCTAATATGGCATTCTCTTTTTGAACCTGTTCAAGACTTACCAGAATATAAATATCAATCTTAGGAGCTGTTATAGGTTGAACTGTGTCCCCTAAAAAGATATGTTGAAGCTTAATCTCCAGTACCGAAGAATGTGACTTTATTTAGAAACAGGGTCATCACAGATAGAATCCGTTAAGATGAGGTTACACTGGAGTAGGTGTACCCTCAATTCTGAATGACTGGTGTCCTTACATGAAGATGAGGTGAAGACACTGGGGGAGACCACCACATGACGATGGGAGGCGGAGCATGGAGTTCTACAGCTGCGAGCCAAGGAATGTCAGTGACACCAGAAACTAAGAGATGGAGCAGACTCTACCCTAGAGCCTTCCAGAGAACACGGTCCTCCTGCTATATCTCAGACTTCTCTCCTCGAGAACTATGGGAGAATAAATTCCTGCTGTTTCAAGGCACCCAGTTTGTGGTTTGTTATGGCAGCGCAGGGAACCTGATACAGGGACTGATACATCTGTATGCTTCCAAAAGTAGTATATTAGCTATTAAATCTGGTGGTTTTATTATGATGTTTTTGAAAACGAAGTGAGAAAACTGCTTCAGGACTTTAATATAAATCGGTCAATTCCTCAATAAATATCAATAGTGAACAGCAGAGGGCGCTGCTGACCAGAATTATGAGTTCAAAACGGACAACCTACACAGACCATCTCAAAGCTCCCTTTCGGGCAGTGGGCAATCAGTAGTGTTAGTCACTTTACCAGTCCCAAATTTTCACAAGGAAATTTTCACATGAAAATTTCCTTGGGCAGTTAGGAAAGTTTATAATTTAAATTCTTTAAAAAAAGGTTTTTTTCGGGCGCCTGGGTGGCTCAGTTGGTTAAGCAGCCGACTTCGGCTCAGGTCATGATCTCACGGTCCGTGAGTTCGAGCCCCGCGTCGGGCTCTGTGCTGACAGCTCAGAGCCTGGAGCCTGTTTCAGATTCTGTATCTCCCTCTCTCTGACCCTCCCCCGTTCATGCTTTGTCTCTCTCTGTCTCAAAAATAAATAAACGTTAAAAAAAAAAAAATGTAAAAAAAAAAAAGTTTTTTTTCCATGTTTATTTATTTTTGAGAGAGACAGAGACAGAGCGTGAGCAGGGGAGGGGCAGAGAGACAGGGAGACACAGAATCTGAAACAGGCTCCAGCCTCTGAGCTGTCAGCACAGAGCCCAACGCAGGGCTTGAACTCACAGACCTTAAGATCATGACCTGAGCCGAAGTCAGATGCCCAATCAACTGAGCCACCCAAGTGCTCCATATAATTTAAATTCTTTGATTTCTATATACAAGCCGTTTCTAACAAGCTGAACTTAAATACTTTGTGTACAAAGAGCCACCCTAGTCAGGCCTCAGGACTTCTTTTCTCTTCCACTATACTGTTGCTTGGGCTCTCCCTGTCTCTCTCCTGTCCCGCAATCTCTGTCTAATCTTACTTTCCCAGCACTAGCTGGAGAGTCTGTGGGGTCAAGTTAAGCAAGAAGGAAACTGGGAAAAGAGAAGGTCGGGGTTGAGGATAAAGGTGGAGAAGAAAACAGCCTTCCTGCTACTGACACAAGATACCCAACCAAATGTCTCCTCCTCACAGGAAGGTGAGGGGAATTGGCAAGGGCACTTGAAGGGCAGAAGTGGGGATGGGAAACAACAGGGGAAAACAGATGTAAGGGGAGAACAGATAAGAGAAAGAGAAGCAAGAAGGAAAAGGTTAGCCCCTTCCTAAAGCCACTCCTCAGTTCGTTCTTACCAACCTCAGTTTCAAACTCCCATCCTCCCCTAGGGTCTGTCTTTCCAGATCATCTCTGCCCCAGGAATTGCAACCAGTGCTTAGGAAAGGGATGAATCCTTACATGCCCACCCGCCTGAAGGCAAGGCAGGAAGGAGCACAGGTACAAAGGAATTGCCTGTATCAGTTAGCAAGTCCACAGCAGGAAAGGAGGTTACGGTTACTTTAAGGAAGAAATATTTAACTCATTTTCCCACTGAAGTTATTACATACAACTCTCAGGTCCTGACCACTATCAGTCCTATAATTTAGGGTCATTATGAGTTAAATAAAATTTAAAGGGCTAGTCTGAGAACAAAAGGCACTATGTATAAATCGATTTAGGAAAATGAACTATAATTCCCAATAAGCTTATTACAAATTTTTAGAGTACAGTATGTTTCATGAATGGGATGCCCATTCAACGCTGTGACTTTCTGAAATCAAAATAAACATCTGAAAACACCGATACATACGTATGCCCAGGGAAGTTATATATCACATCATTACAGGTTGCGATGGATTGGTGAAAAAAAGGCTGACTGTGGCTGTATCAAGACGACCTTAAGTGAGCACAGGACTAAGGAGTTAGATTTTTGTCCGAGGGTAGAAAAGAATCAAAGGATTCTGAGGGGAGTGCCTCAACCAACCAGTCATTATGTATAAAGGGAACAACTAGTCTCTAGAGGGAATAAGAGCTGGCAGAGTCTAATGCAATGTTTGGGGTGAAAAGTAATCACGGGCTGTAAATAATCCTAGATTGAAAAAAAAACAGAAACAAAATAAGTGAAAATCCTTTAAGGTAAACCGATCCATAGATTCAAATGAGATTTAGTTAACTGCCAAAGGAAAAAAGAACTGTTCAACGTGCTGTTTAGACTCTATTTTACCTGTGCATCTGACTGCGTCATCTGCTCAGCTAACTGTAAACACGAATGGAAGGAGAAAAGAATGTCTTCACACAAGCTGGTAACTATATCTTTGTGTTTCAGCTGACTCTTTATAACCGACTGGTGCTTAAGGCTCTGCCTAAATGAATAAAAAGAAACAATCGCAAGTAATACATCAAGTAACATAGGACCATAGAAATAGGACTTGAGGGGCACCTGGGTGGCTCAGTTGGTTGAGCGTCCAACTTCAGCTCAGGTCATGATCTCACGGTTTGTGAGTTCGAGTCCCGTGTTGGACTCTGTGCTGACAGCTCGGAGCCTGGAGCCTGCTTCGGATTGTGGGTCTCCCCCTCTCTCTGCCCCTCCCATGCTCATGCTCTCTCTCTGTCTCTCAATAATAAACGTGAAAATATTAAAAAAAAAAAAAAAAAGAACTAGGACTTGAAGTAACACGTAAAAATCACAATGGATCATATAAATATTAGACATGGCATAATTTCTTTTTTTTTTTTCTCAACTTTTTTTTTTTTTTTTTTTTTTTTTAATTTTTGGGACAGAGAGAGAGACAGAGCATGAACGGGGGAGGGGCAGAGAGAGAGGGAGACACAGAATCGGAAACAGGCTCCAGGCTCCGAGCCATCAGCCCAGAGCCCGACGCGGGGCTCGAACCCACGGACCGCGAGATCGTGACCTGGCTGAAGTCGGACGCTTAACCGACTGCGCCACCCAGGCGCCCCTAGACATGGCATAATTAAGATATGCTGATGCTACTTCTGAAGGTGTCATGTTAGCTTAGTAAGTGGCTATTTTTTTATTGCTCCTTATAAAATGTTAATTGAATTTAATGCTCCAGATATTCTGCTAGGCCCTGGGGATGGAGAAGTGAATGAAAACACAATCTCTGCCTTGCCTGCATGGAACTTCTGGTCTAGCACAAGAGAGAACATCACATAATTCTAAGAATAATTACAGTTGTGATAAATGCTGAGATAGAAAAGTCCAGGGTGCTACAATAGAGAGACCTGAAATAACTTATTCTCAGGGTGAGAATATCAAAGTTATCTTGAGGATGTAACGCTGAAGCTGCGAACTGAAAAGATAAGCAGGAGTCAGCTAGGTGTGGACTATGGGAGAGGAACATCCCAGGCAGAGGGAAAGAGCATGAGGAGGCCCCAGGATTGGAGTTTGGTATGTTTGAGGAAGTAAGAGCAGGGAGAGAGCAGCAGAGATGAGCTGGTGAAGAAGGCAGAGGCTGGAGAGGATGAAGTCGTATCTCTTAGTAAACTGGGATGGATTTTAAGCAGTAGAGTGACATGATCTAATTTACATTTTCAAAAGATCAGACTGAACACTGGCTAGCAAATGAATTGGAAGGGTCCAGGAGTAGAAAATATTTGATAATGATGATAATGTGGTAGTTCATTAGGCACTTGCTACATGCCATGCAGAGTTGTAAGCATTTCATATCGATACACTCAAATTAACTCTCACTATAAACCCACCAAGAAGGTGCTATTGTTATTACTCCCATTTTCATATAAGCAAACTAAGGCTCAGAGAAGTTAACCATCTTGTCCGAGTGCTCAGGAAGAGGAAGTGATTTCAGAATGGATTCAAACACATGCAGTATGGGCTCTGGGTTGACACTTTTAACCACTGCACCTTTACTTGTTGGCAAATTAGTAACCTCCTGGTGGTGCAAGAGAAGTATCTAAGACCTAAAAATACTACACTGGCCTTTAATGTTTTATTCGTGTGTATAGAGATTCTTAGCCATTTTACATCTCAAGTCTACCTCTTCCCACCCCCGAGAATCTGATGGGTACTCTCCCTGGTAACCCTTCGTAACACTCTAGCTAAAATTACTTTATAAGTGAAATTAAACTTCAACAACTCAAAGGCATATAACAAAGGGATTATATTTAGCTCTAATTATGACTATTTATCTAAGCCTGGAAACAAAACACTTGATGGGTTAAATTACAGTAGCAGTAGTCAAGTGGTTAAGGCCCACGGCCCATTATTTCAGAAGTACTAGTAACAAAGTCTAAATATTTTTTTAATTTTAGAAGTAGCAGAGTGGAGAAGTCCAATTTGGTGTGGAAGCTACATGTACAATATGTGAATTATCAGACAGCAGCGCCAGTAAACATTGTTTATACATACCCATACAAAAATGTTTTAAAATGCAATCTACAAAAACTTACAAATAATTAAGAATTGGAATATAGAAAATACATTACAAAAAGTAAAAGCAAAGAAAAACAACTTACTTAATTATAAATTTCCAAGTATTAGCATGAAATGCATGGTCCATGCTGGAAATAACAGAGCAGATATCCAACAATGAATGAATAACTACAAAAAAAAGATAACAGAACTCTTAGGACATTCAAATGTCATATGGGGTGAGTTTGCCCTATATTTAAACATATCTACCGAAGAATTTTGACATCTGTTAAATTAGGTAATGCAATTAGAAAAAAACTGGTTCAGAATCATTATTAAAAATAAGTATCACACTTTTGATGTATTGTTTTTATAAATACAGAAAATTAATTTTTGACATTTACACCTACCTAAATAAAACTAAATGATCTAAATAAAACTAAAATGTTCGGTGGAATAAAAGTTGTGCCCTATTATGACTGAAATATTCTATAGATATTCTAATCCAAAATAACAAAATAAGCTGCAAAGGAAAGAACTCCCAACAAGGAAGAATGAAAGTAAATCTGCACAGTGTTTAAGGAAAGCTTCTACTCTTCCATTTTATTTGTAAAAATGGCCAGTAACTTCCCCTTCTGTGTCCACACTCTTGGGCAGTTTCCTTCTACACTGATCTGGGGCTTAGCCACATGACTTGCTTTGTTCAACAGGATAATAACTATAAGGACAGCAAAGACTTAAAAAGTGCTTGCACACTGGGGCTTATTCTCTCTTGATGACCGAGCCTGGACTGGTCTCCTGGACGATGTGCCACACAGGGCTGGCTCGGTGCTTCTGCCTCTGCCAAAAGCCAGATACGTGTGAGGTCACTGACCACAAAAACACAAGTGAGACAGGTGCACCATGTGGAGCAGAGAAAGCTGTCCAAGCTGAACCCAGTCTAAACTGCTGACTCACAGAACCGTGAATAAATAAAGCAGTAGCTGTTTTAATCCACTAGATTTTGGGGTGGTCTGTTACAGACCAAGAGGTACTCCTGACATACTGCACAAAACCAACTTATCTCTTTATGCTGAAGCTATGTATGCAATCTTTGCCCTGATATTGCTGTTTTTCAAACTCTGGGTGGTAGAATTATGAGGTAGCAATCAGCAATTCTTTAAAAATGAAACATGTAAAAACAGGTTATTATTTTATGTATAATAAATGAACATGCATACATACACATTTAGAAACATGTACATATATATGTAACTAGATGTATTCTGGGAAGAAATGCAAACTTCATTTCCTACTGAGCTAATGCTTTATACACTCTAAAAACTACTGCCTCAAAATCTAAATTATTTTACAAGGTATTCAGTTGCACAACTTTCTTGGAAAAATCATGTATGGCGAACACTGACAATACACAAATCTATGTTAAGGCATCACACAGCAATTTTATAAGTTCTAAAAGTTAGAAGACTAAAAACTTAACAGGTAGTACTTAATTTTTTTTATACATAATAAGATACCATGAATCATTTGAAACAACGTTGGGTCCAGTAACTGAATGTATATGCAATTTAGTCAATATATGTCATATACTAAGTAGGAAGTTTTCTTCACTTACCTATCACCATATTCAAAATATCATCATTGTCATCTAATAAAGGGTCCATGCAAACCATATCCAGTAGTTCCATTAGCTGCTTTTGAAGAGAATAGGCCTCCTTGAAAAGAGCCTGGAGAAGGTCTGAAACTAGGTGTAAATGCCCAGAATAGACAGATTCGCTATCCTGATCACAAATAAAAATAAAAGAAACAGCAAATCATGAAAAGCTCAAGAGCCAAATTTACTTTAACTCTTTCTATCAGAGCTCATAACTTTAGTGCTTTTTACTGAACCACGTATTTATTCATTAAACAAATGACCATTCATTATGAACAGTGTACTTCAAGAGATGCAGGCACATATAAAATAGGATTTTTTTTTAAACATTTATTCATTTTTGAGAGAGTGCGAGCGAGGGAGGGGCAGAGAGAGAGGGAGACACAGAATCCGAAGCAGGCTCCAGGCTCTGAGCTGTCAGCACAGAGTCCGACGCGGGGCTCCAACTCCTGGATCGCGAGATCATGACCTGAGCTGAAGTCGGACGCTTAACCAACTGAACCACCCAGGTGCCCCTAAAATAGGATTTCTGACTTCTGAGACCTTGCAAGTATAAAAAAAACTAAAAGGGAGATACACAACATTCGGTCAGGTGCAGACTTTTAGCCCTGTCACCAAAGAGAAGTGTTAAACTAGTGATTTTTCTTCACCGAACCATACCAGTATCAAAACTGCCTGAGACCCACAAATTGTAGGCCAGCTTTGGTGCTTTAAAGCTGCCTCAGGAATGTAGAGATGGACTGAAAAAGGGCTGGTGTCCTTTCAGAGGCACCCAATCATTCAGGAACTCATCTCATCCACCAATGCCATGGCAGAACAATTTCGGGATTCCTGTGATTCAACACAAATCCATCTCTCTTCTTTCTTTATAGTAAGGAAATAGAATAAAACAACAAACATAAAACCGCAAAAGCCCATTTTTAATCACTTCCTTATAACCACTTATTTTGAAGCAAATATTTACATACGGGCATACTTCAGAAATATTGCAGGTTCAGTTCCAAACTACTGCAATAAAATGAGTTAAATAAAGTTTTTGGTTTCCCAGTGGATATAAAAATTATGTTTACACTACACTGTAGTCTATTAAGTGTGAAATAGCATTATGTCCAAAAAAACACTGTATGTACCTTAATCAAAAATTATTTATTGCTAAAAAATGCTAACCATCATCAGAGCTTTCAGCAAGTTATAATCACTAATCACAGATCACCATAACAAATATAATAATGAAAATGTTTGAAATATTGGAAAAATTACCAGAACGTGACACAGAGACACGAAACAAGCAAATGTTGGAAAAATGGCACCAACAGACTGGCTAAACATAGGGTTGTCACAAGCCTCCAATTTGCAAAAATGCGCACTATTTGCAACGTGCAATAAAACAAAGTATGCCTGTTCGTGGTTCTTTGTTCTATGGAAAAGTTTATTCCAATAATATAGGCTAATATGTAAAATCTTATGTACAAACACTATTTTCTTCAGCCCTTTTGCCTGCGGATTCTAGGCCATTTAAAGTACACTTACACTCATTACTCACCTTACAATGTACAAATGTACTTTTGATTACATGTAGGACTGAGGAAGGAAGACTATGAATATTTTCTAGAATGATGGACTCCTGTGTGGCACAGATATGCTGAACACATCCTGTAAGAGCTGCTAAGAGCTGCACCATTGTCTGGAAATAAGGGAAGAGGTTTCATTCAGTTATGTTTTTGTGCACAAACATATAAAGGTATCAGATGATACGCTGGGTACTAGGGATACAGCAGTGAACACAATGGACACTCTGTTCCTTCTTTCATTGAACTTCAATCTATCAGAACTACGTTATCGGGACAACTAGCTAGCCATTTGGTTAAAAAACAGAAGTTGGGGGGCGCCTGGGTGGCGCAGTCGGTTAAGCCTCCGACTTCAGCCAGGTCACGATCTCGCGGTCCGTGAGTTCGAGCCCCGCGTCAGGCTCTGGGCTGATGGCTTGGAGCCTGGGGCCTGTTTCCGATTCTGTGTCTCCCTCTCTCTCTGCCCCTCCCCCGTTCATGCTCTGTCTCTCTCTGTCCCAAAAATAAATAAAAAAAAAAAAAAAACAGAAGTTGGAATACTAACCCACACATCAAAACATATGGTAGGTGTTCTCCATATACACTTGGAAATTACAGGTAGGTCATGCTATCTTGATTATTTGCTGTCTTATACACGTTTGATGTTTACTCAGCATGAAACTGTATTAAAAAATTCAACATTTATTTTTTTGCGTTCGTATCTTTAATTCTATAAGTTTAATTCCAGCACTGGACCACTACACAAAGGATATATCACTTAATTAATATCAGTACAAAAATTCTTACACTGTTTAAGCTCCTTCTCTATACCCTTTCTAATATATTTGACATACTTGTAAAATATTCCTTAGAGTGGTCTGGATTTCTAAATTATGGCTTGACAGTCCTCTGGCTTGACTGGTTAACTCATACATCATGTCATCAAATGATTTCACAGTCTGTGAAAACAAAGCACATTATAAACAGGAGTAACAGAAAACACAAGAAAGGGAAAGACATATTTTTAAAGTGAAAAAAATGACAGGCACTTTTTCATTACTAACAGCCATGGGATATTATCTAGCTTAACAACTGCACTTATTAAAGTAAAAATATATGTTTTTATATATATAAAGTATTCATATGATATAATCTCTCTAAAAAAGCCTCAGACAGAAATTTATTTGCTTTCCATTTCTGTGGTTTGAATCTATTTAATAACATCCATTAAAGGTAAGTGCTCCTCTACACAGTAAAAGTTGATGGTCTTAACCAATCAACACTCATATGGGTATTTACAAGGGTATTTTCTGCTAGTGATGATGAGTTGGTGAACTACTTGTTCACTTGTATTCTAACCAGTTCCTCTTTTTGAGCAACTCAAAATATCATTCCTGGGTTAGGGCTACAGTACATGACCTCAGAACTAAGTTTTTTGGTCTGTGAGAAGTTAGCTATCCTAAGATCTTAATACTCACAATTTAAATGGTCTAAACATTGCAAGAATAACAACACAATGTAATTAAAGAGGATGTTATTTCCCAAAGGCAAGTTAACACTCAACATCCTTATTTTAATCTATATAACAGCTGGACCTTTTTCTGGTGGCCAAGAACAAATTCTAAGAAACTTTTAGATAGAGAACAATCAAGTGAATATGAGTAACAGGAATTTTGATGATTATCTGCTTCAAAGGTAAATTTAGAAAACCATTCTAATAAGAGATAAGGTATCATTCAAAAAATGTTTAATTTTGGAACCAAAATACCTTTAATTTCCTAAGTTAAAAAAAAAAGAAAATTGCCTGTGCTTTTCAAAGAAAAAGTACACTATATCTATATCTATATCTATATCTATATCTATATCTATATCTATATCTAAAAGGTAATAAGGTAGATGGTGAACTTAGTGTTTTCTCTTGGTTATTCTAAGCCTTCCTGAATAAAATTTGGCTCCATTTTTCTAGGCAATAAAATTTAACAATTATTAATAAACTCTACAGAGAAGATACTTAGCTAACTTCATCATTCATCTCCAAATTTTCACAGAATAGCTTTTTTATTTTTTTTTTGACCTGCACACAATAAAGCAGCTTCATTCATAATTGCCCAAAGTTGGAAGCACCCAAGATGACTTTTAATATGTGAATGAATAAACAAACCAAGGTACATGCAGGCAATGTAGGCTATCTTGCATTCTGTCGAACACAACTGCAATCTGGCCTCATGATATTTTAGGAATATTCTCGTTTATTTCAGAGTAAGCGTGTTTTTGGAGCCTCAGATCAACATCCATTTTCCGGCCATCGGTCCTCAAGTTAAATTGTTGGCACCAGCTCTGCAATGTGTCCCAACATACTTTATTAACCGGAGACAAACTGGTTGGCAAGGGAAGGATCGATGTATTACAACAGCTATGTTTTGGATAAGGCTTGAATTGTTCACTCATTTGAGGATGACAAACTTTATCGTTTGTCCCAGGCACCTCCATGACAACTTCTGAGGTTGAAGAAACACTTGGCTCCATTTGATGTTCTTCCTTAGGTTCCTCATTAACTGGAACCAACGTGAGCACCACAGTTTCTCCCTCTAATGCCTCCTCAGATATATTCTGCTCGTTGTTTTCATAAATTGAGTATGCCATTTCCAGGGATACTCGGGGAAGGCCTCACTGAATAGCTTTAAAATACAAGAGTGTTAAAGGAGCTACAAATAATATAAATTCAATTAATGAAAGATCTATACTATTTGAAAATATAAGTTTTAATTCACCTAATGATCACCCTAACACCATGTTCTCACAGGAGATCTATTTCTTACTACCTTATTTGTATTTCAAATATGTGTGATACATTTGGAAAAATGGAGCCACAGTTAAGAATAAATTATCTAAAATTGAGGCTAGATATAAACAGCCTTTATAACATGTACATTGATTAAAATAATAATAGTACTATACCTTTGGCAACACTTGTGAGAAGAAAGTCTGTTCCAATGTCAGGTGGTTCATATGAGGTAAAAACATTTCCACGATAATTTTTAGAATTTCTATAAAGTGAAATAGCAACATATTTTGTAAGAAAATTAAGTTGTATCAGCCAACAAAGATCACCGCTCCTTCCCCAAATCCAAGAATCTGTAAGTACTACTAATCCAGAACTTTGTACAGTTTCAAAATGCCACATTCTATGTAGAGAAACTACTAAGTAGCTGAAATAATAACACAAAAACAAAAACTCAAAAAAACAACCCTGTATGTCCAGCCACTAAGGACCACTTAATGGATGTGCGTACATCTACTGAATAGGATTTGGTATCTTTAAATTATTAAAAATAAATAAATAAAATTATTATTAGAGATCATTTGAAACCATAAAAAAAAATTCACAATACTTTAAGGTTAAGTGAAAAGTTTCCAAAATAGTATAATCCCAATCTTAATACATATAAACATGAATAATAGATAGCCTGGGAAGAATATACAGAACCAAGATGAGAACGTTCTATACCAAAATCTTATTGACCACTTCAAATTAATGGGTGTTCCATTATCTTTTCTGGTTTTATGCATGTTTCAAATTTTCTACAATGAGTAACTCTTATACTCAGGATGAAAAGTAATTATTACTTTGAAAAATTAAACCCAACAGGCTACATAGATTGAAAATTATAAATATCCCACAACCAAGTGAAATGTAAATAAGCTAACTCAAAATATATGAGTAAACTGTGGAGTCTAGACTTTAATTCATCCCTTCTCCCAGCTAAATAAGTAAATAAGCCAACTAAGATTAAGAACCGAGATGAAGGGGTGCCTGGGTGGCGCAGTCGGTTAAGCGTCCGACTTCAGCCAGGTCACGATCTCGCGGTCCGTGAGTTCGAGCCCCGCGTCAGGCTCTGGGCTGATGGCTCGGAGCCTGGAGCCTGTTTCCGATTCTGTGCCTCCCTCTCTCTCTGCCCCTCCCCCGTTCATGCTCTGTCTCTCTCTGTCCCAAAAATAAATAAATAAATAAATAAATAAAAAAAAAAAAAAAAAAAAAAGAACCGAGATGAAGATGAGAAAGTCACCCTGAAAGCAGACCGCAAATTACGTCTTGTGTAAGTCTGAACAGTGTCACAACTACCATTTAAAATTTACAACGTGCTTCTTACATGTGCATTATCAATAGATTTGGTATCCACCCGAAATAGAATTTAAATAATTTGAAGGAATTGGTCATTTTAAGTAGGTGAAATTTACAGAGGCTGGAGCACCACAAGAAGACATTTGAAGGGAATATGAAACTGTTATTGAGATACATACGACTCAGACCTTAATGACATCAAGGTAAATCAAACAATTAAGATAATTTTACTTACGAATATGCTCGATCCAATTGTCAGAATGCTGATACATAGAGTAAAAAAATTAAGGAAGATACGAGTATCACAGTAATAGAATATTCATTACTAAGAATCAATCTAAAAAGTAGCCTTCTTGAAGTTGAAGCAATGATCAGTAAGAAATTGAAATGAGACTCAAACTGAAATTAGACTGGCTTAATTTTGCTTTTTTTTTTTAATTTTTTTTTTTTAACGTTTTTATTTTATTTTTGAGACAGAGAGAGACAGAGCATGAACAGGGGAGGGTCAGAGAGAGAAGGAGACACAGAATCTGAAACAGGCTCCAGGCTCTGAGCAGTCGGCACAAAGCCCGACGCGGGGCTCAAACTCACAGACCGCGAGATCGTGACCTGAGCCGAAGTCGGGCGCTCAACCGACTGAGCCACCCAGGTGCCCCTAATTTTGCTTTTAAAAATGTAATGTTATTAGGTAAATAAACTACAATATAATGAATATGCCCAAGGAAATATTTTCAAAATTGCTCAGGGATAAAACTGTCTTTTCCAACTACGTGTAGTCGACATACCTTTGACAGATGAGGAACAATACTATACTAATCCATAGGCTTCTGGTTTCTAACACAGGAAAGAAATTTCTTCTGCTGAGCACCTCTCCAGTACTTTATTTGCACCTGTCTAAAGCCACTCAACACGTTCTACCTTCTTTTCATATTACTTGTGGACCTATCTTACCAACCTGATCAGTCTGAGATTCTTTTGCACACAGCAGATGCTTACAAATAAGTGACCAAAAATTACTCTATGTTCATTACAAAAGTTAACAATAATCGCATTATGAACTGTACACTTATAACCCTCAAGAATTGTTGGGAATGTTTTACTGCGTAATAATAATTAAAGAATATGTCAGCAAGAAAAACGAATAAAGTATAATCCCATCACACTAATACAAGAATGGATTCTTCTGACACCTTACTTTGCATATATGGATTTTACCGTAGCAATCAAAATGAGGCATAACTCATTTTAAATCTTTCTTGCTTCAACGTTTGCTTTGAGTGATATAGAGCGAGCAGGGGAGGGACAGAGAGAGAGGGAGACAGAGAATCCAAGCAGGCACTGTGAGCACAGAGCCAGAGGTGGGGTTCAAATGCACAAACCACAAGATCATGACCCCAGCTGGAACCAAGAGTCGGATGCTCCACCGACTGAGCCACCCAGGCACCCCCCTAAGCCCATTTTAGTTCAGTAGGGTTGGATTTGTCTTATGGAAAAATTTCAGCAAAGGTCCAAAAGGTTCTAGCCTCTTCCAAAATTAAACATAAGTTATGCTTACCTGGACATGCAAGTAAAGACTGGAAAATAAATGTAAAATGCAAAACATGAAAATAATTAGGTTTGGATGATGGGACTATAGATTAAAAACTTAACTTTCGTTTGTTGAAAAGTGTTAAAAACTGGGGCGCCTGGGTGGCTCAGTCGGTTGAGCATCCGACTTCGGCTCAGGTCATGATCTCACGGTCCATGAGTTCAAGCCCTGCATCAGGCTCTGTGCTGACAGCTCGGAGCCCGGAGCCTGCTTCAGATTCTGCGTCTCCCTCTCTCTCTGACCCTCCCCATTCATGCTATGTCTCTCTCTGTCTCAAAAATAAACAAACATTAAAAAAAAAAATTTAATAAAAAAAAAAAGAAGTGTTGAAAACTGGGGGAAAAACAAACAGGTTTAGGTTCTTTTGAACATTAAGTTTGAGATGCAAAACCAAGTGGGAATGTTGACTTTCAATTAGTGATGTCATCCATAAACCTGAGGGGGAAAAGAGGAGCCGTGTTCCTTATCTTTGTTCCCCCAAAGCATAACACCCTGGTGGGGTATGTGTTATGTGCCCAGATGTTCTGGGGTGGGAGGATGGCTATATTTCCCAAGTCAACATCCTTGAGGATGGCAATGCACAATGACTAAGAAAGATCTTTGGTACCTAAGTGGGATTTTGCCACTGCCTATGTGAATGACTTCTGCGAAACGGTAATACATTACATTTGGCTTTAGTTGTAAAAAATTATTTGAGACTCTCTAAAGTGAAGCCCATTTTTTTCTTTTCAGTGTGGCTTTATGTTGAAGGTGAGCTCAAAGATGTTTAAAAAAAAAAAAAAAAAAAAAAGATTACCTTTCAACATGGAGGGGTAGGATTCCAGGCGCCATTTACAACCGCAGGACGACTACAAAACAGTATGCACCTGCGCAAAGGAGGCATTAACTAATTCGAGCCTGGCAGATGAAAGCCAATTACAAAAGGAAGCAACTCCTAACCAGCAATAATGGAACAGAGTTCTGAGAAGAAGAGTAACATTTTTTTTAAATTTTTTTTTTCAACGTTTTTTATTTATTTTTGGGACAGAGAGAGACAGAGCATGAACGGGGGAGGGGCAGAGAGAGAGGGAGACACAGAATCGGAAACAGGCTCCAGGCTCCGAGCCATCGGCCCAGAGCCTGACGCGGGGCTCGAACTCACGGACCGCGAGATCGTGACCTGGCTGAAGTCGGACGCTTAACCGACTGCGCCACCCAGGCGCCCCAAGAGTAACATTTTTAATGACTGGAACTCTGCACCATGGCAGAACTACATCTTTTAATTCTTCTAATACTGGGGAAGGTATTCCGATGCCCCATCCATTCGAGAGACAGGAGGTCAGAGTATCTACCTCTTAGGGAGTCAGCGCTCACCTTACAGCTCAGGTCTGAGCACCTGCCCCCCCACCCCCGTTACCCCAAGGAAAGGTATTTACATTTAGTTACACGTGACGAGCACAGAAAAACCCAAAGGCACAAACGCCCGGAAAAAAACCCGCCACATCCACTGCCAAAATCATCGGGTCCACTGCGAGCCCTTCCAGTGCCGGAGGGAGGCGTGCCTTCGGCCTGGGCAGCCCCGGTCCCCTGGGCTCCCCCTCCTTCACTCATCTCTCCAATCGACGAGGAAAGGAGAGGGTTCAGGCCACAGGAACACAACACGGCCCGGCGGCGAACGTGACGAGGCCGGAGAAAGGCTGGAAGGGCCGCCCCACACCCCATTCCAGGTGGAGGTGACAAAGGATATAAGGAGCCGGGGCAGGACAGACGGCAGTTCCCGGCGGCATAGCTCCTGCGACCAGCCACTTAACTCTTCCAGCCGGACGGCGCTCGCCGCGACCACGCGTTCCTGCGACATCTTTCGCCCAGGAACACGCCTTCAAACCCGTCCCGCCAACGCCAAGACCGGAAACCGCCGCCGTCCCGGCGGGCCTTGCGAGCTCTCCGCCGGCACCAGGACCATAGAGAGGAGGCGGGTTGCTGCCGTTCCGCGGTGAGCTCGGGCCGCGCCCGGCCGGGAACAGAGCCGGGCTTGTCTGGCCCGCGGAGGACTCGACTCACAGGTGCCCGCTCTCGGTCCCGAGGGTCTGCGCCGCGAGCTGGGCCCTTCCTGGGCGGCGAGCGTTCTCAGGGCTGCGGTGCCGGAAACGTTGCACTGAGGCGCTTTGGGGAGGTGAGGGCGGAAGCCCCCAGATTTGCTCGCGTCTGTCCCCCGGGGGTGTGGAGACAGCGCACCTGCGGCCGGGGTGGCCGTGGGCCCTGCAGCCAGAGATGAATCCAAGCCCCAGGGCGCGGTGGGTCGAAACAGGCACCTTTTTACCCGCTTCGCGGGGCAGCCTGGCTTTGTACATTTTGTGTTAAGGGGGACAGAGACCCCGCCTGCCGGAGTTGTGCAAATTGAAGCTGATGGTGTATAAAGTACCCAGCGCGGTAGATACCGTGAGGGGGCTCAGTACATTGCTTCCACTTTCGAGGGGCCTCTCCGGTCAGTGCCCTTACTTTGTGTTTCTCTACCACCAAATGAATCTTTACTAAGTACTCCAAAATTCTCCTACTCCCTTACACCTAGGGCTGCTGGTCTTCGCTAAATGTTTGTAGGCGGGGCTCATTTGGGGGAATTGACACACACCAGAGCCTCCCTGTGCGTGTTCTTATGAGGGATGCTCATTTGCCAAAATCAAATCTTGAAGACCTGTTACTTGAAACAGTTACAGAGTGAAGTGAAGAGATTCTGGCGGTTTAGGAGGTAAACATGTTAGGGCAAGGTCATGATTAAGTGGAAGACTCAATCAGGCCTGTCATTTCCTGCCCGAGAATTTTGGACTTTTTTTTCCCCCCTAGTTGTTGATCTGTTGTCCTTTAGTTTTTACAGTGTATTCTCTTCTCCATTTTTTGGACCCTGAAGGGTGTGTGTCTGTGTTTTCAAACCTTTTTATTTTTATTTTTTTTTTTCAACATTTTTTATTTTATTTTTGGGACAGAGAGAGACAGAGCATGAACGGGGGAGGGGCAGAGAGAGAGGGAGACACAGAATCGGAAACAGGCTCCAGGCTCCGAGCCATCAGCCCAGAGCCTGACGCGGGGCTCGAACTCACGGACCGCGAGATCGCGACCTGGCTGAAGTCGGACGCTTAACCGACTGCGCCACCCAGGCGCCCCAAATTTTTTTTTTTTTTTCAACATTTTTTATTTTATCAAACCTTTTTAAATATTCATTCATTCATTCATTTATGAGAGAGACAGCATGCGAGCCGCGGAGGGGCAGAGAGAGAGGGAGACACAGAATCCGGAGTAGGCTTCAGGCTCCCAGCTGTCAGCACAGAGCCTCACACCGGGCTCGATGTCAGGCATGGTGAAATCATGACCTGAGCTGAAGTTGGATGCTTAACCACTGAGCCATCCGGGCACCCCTGTGTTTCCAAATCATTATATCTTTCTCACCGTTCACAGCTTTTACAGCAAAAGCAGCTGTATGGTGGAAAGGGGGGCTGTTTAATGTTAAATTTTAGCGAAATATGGCATTTTACCTTTTCTTAGTCTTCTTGTTTGTTCATTTTAAAGTGAGCAAGCTCTATGTGTGGCTTGAACCCAAGACCCCAATGTGAAGAGTCACGTGCTCTCTGGACTGAGCCAGCCAGGCACTCCTCATTTTACTTTTTAATTTTCTTTTTTTTCTGCAGACCTAATTCAAAAGAAGAGCAGAGATCTCTAAGAAGTCATTTGGAAACATCTCTAAATATTTGTAACTGTGTATAAGCAGCTAAAGAAAACTTAACCCACAGCAAAACTAATTGAATAATTGAGGCAGGTTTATGTATGTGTCATCAGTTCTATCCAGAAGCTGAAGAATCTTCCTTTGAATTTAAGGATTGTGTACATTTAGTGAGAGAATGACTTTTCAATTTAATTTCACTATAGAAAACAATCTGGAAAATGAATTAACACCCATTGGACATGGAGTTTTGGCCCTGGATTCCTCCAAAGAGTCTTCAGTCTCAGAAAGTAAAAAAGGTAGGGACAAAAAATGTTCTACCGAACAGTTTGACTTGCCTCAGGATCATGTGTTGGAACATAAGCCAGTGGGAAATGCAGCTCCCTCTCAAGACACAGAGAACTCACTCAGCGCAGCTAACAGTTCAAGTAACTTAGAGCCATGTGAAAAACATCCCTGCATGAGAGTTGCCAAAGAGCATGCTATGCCCGAAGATTTCAAGAAAGTGTTAGAAAATAAAGTCCTAGAAAGGTTACCAGGTCTCCCCCATGTTAATGTATCAGTAGTGAAAACCGTCTTGTTGAGAGAGAACTGCCCTGGAGAAAACATAGTTTCGCAAAGTTGTTCTGCTCACTCTGATCTGATTACAGGTGTTTATGAAGGAGGCTTAAAAATCTGGGAATGTACCTTTGACCTGCTGGCTTATTGCAAAAAGGCCCAAGTGAAATTTGCCGGGAAAAAAGTGTTGGATCTTGGCTGTGGAGCAGGGTTGCTGGGTATACGTGCATTCAAGGGAGGGGCCAAAGAAATTCATTTTCAAGATTACAACAGTATGGTGATTGATGAAGTAACCTTACCTAATGTAGTGGCTAACTCTACTTTGGAAGAAGAAGGAAATGATGTCAATGAACCAGATGTGAAAAGATGCAGGAAATCCAAAGTAGCACAAGAATTATGTAAATGCCGGTTCTTTTCAGGGGAGTGGTCTGAGTTTTGTAAGCTTGTACTAAGTAGTGAAGAATTCTTTGAAAAATATGATCTCATTCTTACCTCAGAAACCATTTACAACCCAGATTACTATGGTTCTTTGCACCAGACATTCCTCAGATTATTAGATAAAAACGGACGGGTGCTTTTGGCCAGCAAAGCACATTATTTTGGTGTAGGTGGAGGTATTCATCTCTTTCAGAAATTTGTAGAAGAAAGGAATGTATTTGAGACTAGAACACTTGAAATAATTGAAGAAGGGCTAAAGAGATACCTAATTGAAATGACTTTTAAGTAACCCAGTTAATATCCACTGAGTGTCCTAAGTGAAATAAAGAGAATAATCAAAAACTTGTCTTGAATGTTTGATTTCTGCTTTGCTATTATTTTTTCTGAAAGTATATTTGTTTGCTTATCCAAGTAATATACCAGCTATCTACTAACTATAGTCACTAAGTGAGACGAGAAATAGTGTCCCGAGCATTTGATGAGATCTAGGAGGTTATTTTGTGGGAAAGTTTTCTGTCCCCACCTTCATTCTATTTGACCTTTCTACCACCTTTCACATTACATAAATTTGTTTTCAGAGAAAACTGACACTTCTTATTTCAAGTCTGAGTTTCTTCCCAGGCTTCATTAGTGTCTGTTTACATGAAGTGCCTGGTCAGATCACCATGCCCATCATTCTAAGGGCATACATACACATCACCAAATGCTAGTGGACCTAAATATTAGACTGAAGGCCTTAGGTAACTAGGAAGAAGTTTTTGTTTTGTTTTTATATTCATTTATCTCATATAATAACAATGCTGAGCAGCTGAATTCACACTAAGGTGGAGGAAATAAAGGGGAATCATGGTAGTATTAAAGTGACACAGAAAACTAAAAAAAAATTAAAAAAAAATTTTTAAAGACAAAAAGATCACAAGTTGATGACCAAAACTTTCACCTTAAGAAAACAGAAAAAGAAGGGGCACCTGGGTGGCTTAGCCGGTTAAGCGTCCGACTTCGTCTCACAGTTTGTGAGTTGGAGCCCTGCATCGGGCTCTGTGCTGTCAGCTTGGAGCCTGGAGCCTGCTTTGGATTCTGTGTCTCCGTCTGTCTCTGCCCCTCCCCTACTTGTTCTCTGTCTCTGTCTCTCAAAAACAAATAAATGCAAAAAAAAAAAAAATTTAAGAAAACAAAAAGAAGAGCAAACTAAACCCAACAGAGGCAGAAAGAAGGAACTAAAGATTAGAACAGAGATAAGTAGAGAATAGAAACACAATAGGAAAAAATCAACAAAGCCAAAAGTGGGGTCTTTGAAAAGATCAACACACCGGATAAATCTTTAGCTAGACCAATCAACAAAAAGAAGTCTCAAATTATTAAAATCCATGATGAAAGAGGGGATATTACTAATGACCTTATAGTAATGAAACGTTTTTTAAAGAAATTACACAAGATCTAACTAAACGAAAAGACACTGTGCTCAGGGTTGGGAGACATACTATTGTTAATTCCCCAAATTGACCAATTCAATAGAGTCCCTAACAAACCTTCACCACACACACTTACCAACTTTTGTTATCTCTTGTCTTTTTCTTGATAGCTACTCTAACATCCATGCATCTGAAAAGTATCTTACAACCTTAAAAGGCATAAAAACAAATATTGAGGGGCGCCTGGGTGGCGCAGTCGGTTAAGCGTCCGACTTCAGCCAGGTCACGATCTCGCGGTCCGTGAGTTCGAGCCCCGCGTCAGGCTCTGGGCTGATGGCTCGGAGCCTGGAGCCTGTTTCCGATTCTGTGTCTCCCTCTCTCTGCCCCTCCCCCGTTCATGCTCTGTCTCTCTCTGTCCCAAAAATAAATAAAAAACGTTGAGAAAAAAAAATTAAAAAAAAAAAAAAACAAATATTGAAATATATTGAACTTAGAGGGGCACCTGGGTGGCTCAGTTGGTTAAGTGTCTGACTTTAGCGCAGGTCAAGGTCAAGATCTCACAGTTTGTGAGTTTGAGCCCCGCATCTGGTTCTCTTTTGTCAGCACTGAGCCTGCTTCAGATCCTCTGTCCCCTTCTCTCTCTACCCCTTCCCCCCACCACTTGCTTGCTCTCTCTCTCAAAAATAAACATTAAAAAAAAGGGGGGGGGGGTGCCTGAATCGCTTAGTCAGGTGTCTGACTTCGGCTCAGGTCATGATCTCCAACTTGTGGTTCAAGCCCCATGTCAGGCTCTGTGCTGACAGCTCAGAGCCTGGAGACTGCTTTGGATTCTGTGTCTCCCTCTCTCTCTGCCCCTCCCTTGCTCACACTCTCTCTCTCTCTCTCTCTCAAAAAAAAAAAAAAATTAAGAAAAAAATTTTTAAAAAGAAAAAGAAATATATTGAACTTAGAATTAGGCCTTTGAATCTCTGTATCACAGTGTTAAAGCAAGATTTTGAAAATCAAACTTTTTAATTTTGATACCTATGCATTCATATGCAAGAAATATATGTGAAAAATAAGACAAAGAGATCTCGTAGAACCTTCACCTGTTCCCCCATTTTCTCCCAATGGTAACATCTTGCAAAACTATAGTACAATATCCAAACTAGAAAACTGACATTGATCCTGTCAAGATATAAAAGAGTATCATCACCACAGAGATTCCTTCCGTTGCCCTTTTTAAGCCACACCCACTTTCCTCTCTGGTTCCTTCCTTAAACTTCTTGAAACCACTGGCCTGTTCTCCATCTCTGTAACTTGTCATTTAAAGACTGTCCCACAAATAGAACTACAGTATGTAACCTTTCAGAATTGGCTTTATTTCAGTCAATATAATATTCTATAGATTCATGCAGGCTATTGCGTGCATCCATGGTTTGTTCCTTTTTTTCCTTTTTGTTGTTAAATAGCGTTTAAAAAAAACTTGTAATGCTTATGATTAACCCCGTATAGCCAAATAAGTAGGAGACCCGAGGGAAAAAGACTAGCAAAGGAAAACCCCAGATTCTGGGGAGCATGGTCTCCTTACTAGTTAAATAGGAAAGAAGAGACAAACACATTTTGGTCCTAGGGTGAAAATTTTCACATTCGACATTCCTGAAGTTGGGATCTGCCTTCCTATCTATAACTATACCATAAGTGTTTTTTTTTTTTTTCTTGGCTGTACCTAAAATAAAACTACAACTTGGACTCAATGAAACATGATATTTACCGGACATCAGGTAGGCACTTTGTATACTATCTTGCTTCATATAACCTTGTGAAGTATATTATCATCCCCAGTTTTGTAGTTAGCAAGTAGTTTTCAGCATTTACTATATGCTGGGCTGAAGAACTTTACATAGACTAACACTTAATATTCATAACATCCCTGAATTAGGTTATAATTACTATCTGCATTTTATAAAGGAATTGAGACTCAAGGAAATAGGTGATTTGATCCCAATCATTCCTCACCTTGAGCCAGAATCTTAACTGAGATCTTTTATTTTTATTTATTTATTTATTTTTTGAAAGAGCTAGAGAGAGCACAAGCAGGGGAGGGGCAGAGAGAGAAGGAGAGAGAGAATCTGAAGCAGGCTCCACGCTCAGCACAGAGCCCGACCAGGAGCTCGATCTCACATCCCTGAGATCATGACCCGAGCAGAAATCAAGAGTTGGTCACTCAACTGACTAAGCCACCCAGGTGCCCCGTAACTGGAATCTTCTTCAAAGCTTTTATCTTTTCACCAACCCAGTGCTCTTAACCTTCCCAATGCCTGTTTTTCATCACAAATGTTCCTTAGCACCCTTTTATTATCCTGAAACAGAAGTCATAGTTAAGCGTATTTACACACATCATTAAAAATTAAGAGACTCTCTGGGGCACCTGGGTGGCTCAGTCGGTTGAGCGTCCGACTTCGGCTCAGGTCGTGATCTCATGGTCCATGAGTTCGAGCCCCGCGTCGGGCTCTGTGCTGACAGCTCAGAGCCTGGAGCCTGTTGTGGATTCTGTGTCTCCCTCTCTCTCTCTGACGCTCCCCAGTTCATGCTCTGTCTCAAAAATAAATAAATGTTAAGAGAAAAAAAAAAATTAAGAGGCTCTCAAACACAGAGAACAAACAGGGTTCTGGAAGGGTGTTGGGGGGGAATGGGCTAGATGGGTGATGGGCATTAAGGAGGGCATTAAGGATGAGCACTGGGTGTCATACGTAAGAGATGAATCATATATGTAAGCGGTTCTAATCCTGAAACCAATACTATACTACATGTTAACTAACTTGAATGTAAATAAATAAATCAGATTTACATAAATCCCTATGTATATGTCATCATATATATATATACACACACACACATACACATATGTATGTATATAAAACAATAATGAAGAAAGTCATAAATAATTTTTATCTTATCAGGTCAATGCACAGGTGTAGTGATGGAGAAGACGTAGTACCCCAGTGCCTGGGGTACCATTACCGTAAATATCACAACAAAAAAGACTTAAGATATAAATTACGGCTACTAATTCAGGAGAAGGATGCATAATAAGCTTTCTAATCTAAAGAGTTTAACTTAATCATCCAAAGAGGCATATACATTAAGACAATGAGTCTTGGCGTCCAATACCTTGGGTTAAAATTCAGTTTCCTCATCTGTAAAGCAGGGTTTATAATAGTGTCTCCCTAACAGAGTTCTTTTTAAAAGTAATAGTTAATATTGAGCACTTATCGTGGTTCCTTCCAAATGGTTCCCTGTATAAACGGAAATTATTATTTTGTCTCATAATATTTAGTCATCCCGTTTTCTCAAATATGAGGCCTTGTTCTTGTTTTGTTGTTTTTTTTTTTTTTTTTAACTGGGTTTGTGCCTTTACAGTTTACAAATCCCAGTTCAGAACTTGGAGAAACAAGTAAATTCCAGACCTTGCACTGAGCATTCCAACCTCCATTTTCTCCCTTCACCGCTCACCCCCTCACCTTACAGTTTCTAAGTTCCTGTCTTCGGATGCTTTGGCACTGCAGATCTTTAAGGATGAAGAAAAATACATTTTGTGCAGTTGTTTCTAAAAACTCAGCCCCACATAATCTGTGTCTGCCTTTAAATTTCCCCTTTCTCAGACATGCCTGGATCCTTAGCTCCATTCCCACAGTGGCACAGATGGCTTTCGGCCCTTGCTCAGAATCTGAAATATTTGAACCGGTGGTTAGAGCTACAGAGACAAGTATTCCCATGTGACTTCCCCCTGGACACTGGACACTGTAGCGCTGATCATCGAAGGGGCACTGCAGTCAGGTGGCTACTGAAACCCGTCCCTATTGTCCTGGCGCACAATTCTGGAAACCTAACATCTCCAGCTAGCCATAAAGGACACGTATAGGTCTAGCAATTTCCTCAGCCCACTCTGACATCTCCAACAGGCTGCCACCAGCGAGGGCCAACTCCTGCTCCCAGTGTAACAGACACTCATCATTCAGCCATCTCTCAATCTGAGGCTACAAAGGACAGGTCAATATGCCTTAGAACGTGACAATAAACTCACCGCTCTGAGAAATTTACTCAGTCAATGAGATACATAGAAAAAAATATTATCCTCATTCTGTTCGTGGAAATCTGAGGCGGGAAAGGTCTTGGCTCATTCAGATTCTTTATTTGTGTCTAAAATGTCTAGAACTCAAAATTCTTCTAGGTCTCTGCTAGCCTAGGCTAAATAACTTCTGGTGGATCTCTATCAACTTGATTCTGAACTTGTTTTTAATAGCATGAAGAAGACTGTTTGGGGTAGGGGGCATTTTTTAGGGGAGAATTTGTGTGAAAAGTTAGAATAAAGCCTACAAACTCAAATCATACCCAATTGGTCACTGGCACACCACATTCTCATTAACCCATCTCTATGCCAGCTTTTTTTATTATCCAGCCTCTGTGTTTTAAGAATCTTCAGAGGGAGTCGCATTTTCAGTGATTTGATTTTCTCTCCAGAGCTTTCCACAAAGTGAACTGTGTTTCCTGTTTCCTTTGCTGTTCTCAAGCTTCTCCAGGAGTTTTTACAATAAGAACCAGAAAGATTCTCTGTTCTAAGGAAACTACCCCAGAGAATCATTTTCTAGGAAGAGTGGCACAGATGTGTCTAATGCTCTCAATTTTAGTTCCTTTAACAGGAAATATGTTCAAACCTGTATTTTAAACATTAAGCCACCACTCTCTTCACTTTGCGATTATTTTTTTATTTTTCCAGAGTGGGAAAAAGATCATATTCTGTGACCTCCCAACATTAGAAATTCTCCTTCCCTGTCTCCTGCAGTCCTGTAGTTTAGCATACAGAGAAATAACCTTAGTTAAAGTGAAAATCATTAGAGATTTTCATGGCTCTGGTAATTTTACTTTGCTGTCATGCATTTTATCACATAGACATTTTACTCAATTGCTTAAAATAAGTGACAAGCCAAATTTGAAAGCCTGAATAAAAATTAGTTTACCCAAAATGGTTTAAAAAGACATCCTGAATGGGCCCACTATTTGGTCATATATAAACAGGTATGCACAAGTTCTATCTCTCGGAAATATTTTAGCAAGAGGAAGAATTGACCCCTCCTGGGTGCCAACCCCTTCATGTTGAATTTCCTCCATCACTTGCAAATCACAGAGCATTCTGCCCTACTCTAAAGCCTTAATGTGTTCTCATTCCAACAAGAATTCACCAAGTACTTACTTGGTACAGAGAAGACAATTTGTGTCTTTAATAATTCCTGTTAGGGGCGCCTGGGTGGCTCAGTCGGTTAAGCGTCCGACTTCAGCTCAGGTCACGATCTCGCGGTCTGCGAGTTCGAGCCCCGCGTCGGGCTCTGGGCCGATGGCTCGGAGCCTGGAGCCTGCTTCCGATTCTGTGTCTCCCTCTCTCTCTGCCCCTCCCCTGTTCATGCTCTGTCTCTCCCTGTCTCAAAAATAAATAAAATGTAGGGGTGCCTGGGTGGCACAGTCGGTTAAGCGTCCGACTTCAGCTCAGGTCACGATCTCGCGGTCCGTGAGTTCGAGCCCCGCGTCGGGCTCTGGGCCGATGGCTCGGAGCCTGGAGCCGGCTTCCGATTCTGTGTCTCCCTCTCTCTCTGCCCCTCCCCCGTTCATGCTCTGTCTCTCTCTGTCCCAAAAATAAATAAAAAATGTTGAAATAAATAAATAAATAAATAAATAAAATGTTAAAAAAATTAAAAAAAAAATAATTCCTGTTAAAGAAATGCAATGCTTGGAAGAAAAGTTGCATGTCGTGTAGTAACTGAACACACTTCCAGTTACACCCCATTTCTCCTGGATCTTAATAGAAGTGATGCGATGAAGAGACAAATCCCCAAATATATTTGACTTCTGTGTACCCCTTTTACTGTGACTTGGGCATTTCCTTCGTTAATTAAGGGGCTTTGTCAAATTTAATTAATGAGGGATCAGAGATGAACTAACAGGAAACAGAACAATCTAGATAACTGGTAGCTTGGGACTCAAGACTCAGAAGAAGAGAGATGTACGACAGCAGGCAAGCAAATAAGCAAACAAAGCCAGGGAAGGTAGGAAGGAGAGGGGAGAAATTAAGAACGATAGTGAGACAAACAGGGAATTACATGAATTAAAATTTAGAGTAGCAGAGAGAGTTCTGGAAAAGGTAAGATGGCGGAACTCAAGGAAAAAGTTCAGACAATCAGGGAGTCAAGAGTTGCCTGGAATTTGCCCAGTAGTTGAACTTTTAAATGAATGACTAGAGGAGAAATTGCTGGTGACTCATGGCAGAGGAGCCAGTCAAGGGACAGGGTTGGGTTGTGGGACTAAGGTAAGAAGCCAGTGAGAAGCATTGAATGCCAGCCCAAATGACCTTGCAGTGGCCACAGCATTTCGTCCTAGCCAGTGTTGGTTTATGGGACTACACTGCTGAGCTTTATACATAGAATGACCATACATCCCAGGATGCTTGAAGCAGTCCTGGGTTATGCCTGTAGTCCCGTCTGGTTTAAAGTTCCAGCACTCTCAGGGGCGCCTGGGTGGCTCAGTCGGTTAAGCGTCCGACTCCAGCTCAGGTCATGATCTCGCGGTCCATGAGTTCAAGCCCTGTGTCGGGCCCTGTGCTGACAGCTCAGAGCCTGGAGCCTGCTTGGGATTCTGTGTCTCCCTCTCTCTCTCTTTCCCTACCCTGCTCATACTCTGTCTCTCTCTGTCTCAAAAATAAATAAACATTAAAAAATGTTAAAAAAATAAATAAAAAATAAAATAACATTCCTGCACTCTCAAAAGTTTACCGATTTGGGTGAGCCTATTTCTATCAACCCACTGCACCACTATCCTTAACTTTACAAAGGTGTGGAGTAAGTTGTAATTGAAAGAAAAACCACTCCGTAAGTATTAGCCTCCAATTATGTGTTAGGCATTAAGCTTGAAAACGGCACCGAGCTTGAAAATGAGATAAAATGATATGTTACTTGCTTCTAGCGAGCTTCCAATCTAGGGTGGAAATAGTGACACGATTACTGAACATCTTGCGTAGATGTTATACATTCTGGGTAGGCTCCTGACAAGCTTGTCCTTTGAGCTGTAGAGGAAGACCATATGCCTGTAATGGGGTGTACAAGGGAGACAATGGAAGGGGGAAAGGATGGATACTGATTATTTCCCAGTATCAATCAGCTGGTGGCAACTTGGTAGATTTTCAGACACAAACAGAAGTTGGAAGATTGATCACAGAGTTAGAAAATTTTGCCTTTCTTCTTTTGGCTCTGAACTTCAAGAATTAAAACAGTCCTGAAGGGGCAGACGACCTCTGCCAAGTGGAGGTAGGCTATGGGAAGCCAGAAGTGGAAGATGACTAACCTATATCTAAGAAGGGGAATGCTAGAACACTCCCCTCCTCTCTCTAGTTAGAGTCTTTCTCTAGCTAGATTGTAACAACCTCTTGATCTAGAGTCTTTGTCTAGCTAGATCGTAACAATCTCTCAATCTGGAGTCTTTCTCTAGCTAGATCGTAACAATCTCTCGATCTAGAGTCTTTCTCTAGCTAGATCGTAACAACCTCTAGATCTAGTCTTTCTCTAGCTAGATCGTAACAACCTCTAGATCTAGAGTCTTTCTCTAGCTAGATCGTAACAACCTCTAGATCTAGAGTCTTTCTCTAGCTAGATCGTAACAACCTCTAGATCTAGAGTCTTTCTCTAACTAGATCGTAACAATCTCTAGATCTAGAGTCTTTCTCTAACTAGGTTGTAACTAGATCTCTAACAGTCGTAAAGGCCAGGGGTTTTATTTTCTTAGGGGCAATTACCAGTTCCCTTACATAAATATGCAAGCAAACTAGTAACATGCAACAGGAGAGTGGCAAGAATGGCAGTCAGTGTTGAGCTAGTGCCAGCATAGTGGAAAAATTCTTTCCCTCTAATGAGGGAAGACTTCTCATGAGAGATAACACTTGACCTCGGACTCAAAGATAAGTGGATTTTCATCAGACTCATTGAGGAGTGGGGTTGGAATTGCAGAGAGCTGAGTGCTAACAGGAAGGACTAGTCTGTGAAAAAGCACTGGACCCTGGGAGCATGTTAATTCATTAATTCATTGAATATTTATTGAGCACCTGCTCCTCCATTTCTAGGTGCTGGGGCAGGAGAAGAGTCTGCATTTCTAACAAGTCTCAGGTGATGCTGATGCTGCTGGATTATGGACGGTACCCCAAGAAGCAGAGCTCCAACTCATGGAGCTACATGACCTAGCCAGATGTGAAGCTGGCTCAGAAACTGATAAAAGCTTTGAAAGTCAATATTTTTCCTGTTAATGGTCGCCATCAGTTAAATTTCTTTGAAACTTCATCTTACCAAGGTAAACCATATGCTCCATGCACACTTTTAAAAAATGGCATCTTGGGGGCGCCTGGGTGGCGCAGTCGGTTAAGCGTCCGACTTCAGCCAGGTCACGATCTCGCGGTCCGTGAGTTCGAGCCCCGCGTCAGGCTCTGGGCTGATGGCTCGGAGCCTGGAGCCTGTTTCCGATTCTGTGTCTCCCTCTCTCTCTGCCCCTCCCCCGTTCATGCTCTGTCTCTCTCTGTCCCAAAAATAAATAAAAAACGTTGAAAAAAAATTAAAAAAAAAAATGGCATCTTGTAAAATAATCTCATGTAGGTTAGTACTTTAGTTTTAAATTGTATGATTGAGACTGAATTCTCTAAAGAGTGAGTTCAGTCTTTTAACAACCTACACCCAAGATTCAAGGAAAATGCCACCCATCCTATCTGTTAAGTCAGTAACAGATCCCTGATCATAAACCTTTGGGTTTCACTTACCACAGGTAATGATCAATCTGTAGAGTGTGTTTGTTTCTTGCAAGGAGGTGACCGTGATGTATTCCAAGTGAAACTTAGGTGCAGGCTCTTAATTTAGTCTGGTTGACTGAGAGATTGCTATGTCTATAAAACTCTCAAGGAAAGCAACAGAAACCTTACTGACATTTTCACACCAGTATGTTGTGACTTTCTATTGTTCCTTAATCACTAAGCACATCTCAGAACCAGCAGCACAGAGCCAAGATAAGCATCCAAGAAAGCAACAGGCTGGGTGGTGTGGTAGAAAGGCCACTGGAATAGAAGTCAGACAGACCTGAGTCCTAGACCTGACTCGTGCCCTTGGTAACTGTGGCCATGCCTTTCATCAAATGACTAAGATCTAATAGTTTTGTCCTCAATCAGATACTGGTATTTGTTCTGTTTATCCCCCACTGAGTTTCAAATGCAATATTGTATATTAAGGTTTCCTATAAATTTGTGACCTTAGTCTTTAAAACCACTGGTCTTGACTCATGTTTCCTTATTGTTCTCATATTTGACTAAAACAAACTTTACTAGTGCTGCCACTGCCTTTATTTAGTTAATTGCTTCCTTTGTTTATCTCTGTGTAATCGAGGATTTCCCAATTCACCCAATGCAAATTCAACCGATGCTAATCCATTCGACCCATACCACACACAATAGTTTTCACAGCACACTAATTTCATCTCTTCTCTTCCTTGATTAAAATCTTTAATCGCTTCCCATTTTCAAAGACCATGATCCCCAAATGGGGGGATATAAGACACCATGTTGTAATACAGGAAGAAAATACTGGACCGTAACACGTGTATTCATTTTTTTTATGTAAAACATAAAAAGAAATTAATTCTTGATTTATCTCCATGGTATAAGACACACCAGGAGGTTAGCACCATCTCTGAATACTCCCCTAATAACTGTCTCTGTCTTTATTTATATAACATCAGGACCATGACGACCATGTCTCTAAGAAAGAGCGCTCATGAAGTCTTCATAAAGAACGATAAAAGTGGCGCCATCATGGAAGACTTTCCAGGGAAAATGTTAAAGGGTACCACTGGTTATTCCCAGGGCAGACTGCCTGACAGACTTCTGGAAAAAAGCTCTAAGTGCCCGAAAAAGGGGCCAGTGTCTTACCACATCACTCTTTTATCTAAGAAATTTTAGAAGCTCTCTATTATCTCAAGGATAAAGTTGTAATCACTTAGTCTGCATTCAAGATTCTGCTTAATGTAGCCAAAAACTACCATTGCTGTCCTGTCTCTGAAATATTGGTATACCTATTCCACCCAAAGCAATCTTTCATTATCAAAGGTTACTCACCCCATTGTGACTACCTGCTCTTCTTTTCACTCTTAATTTTATTTTTTCTTTCAGTTTTATTGAGATATAATTGACATCCAGCCCTGCGTGAGTTTTAGGTGCACAGCATGACTTGATTCACATGCCTTGAAAAATGACTGTCACAAGTTGAGCTAACATTCATCATCTCATATAGATACCAAAAAAGAAAGAAAGAAAAGGAAAAGTGTATTTTTTCTTGTGATGAGAACTTTTAGGATTTATGCTCTTAGCAACTTTTAAACATACCATACATCAGAATTAACTATAGGTATCATGTGTATATGACACCCCCAGTACTTACTTATCTTATGACTAGGAGTTTGTACCTTTTGACCTTCTTCATCCAATTCTCTCACTCCCTACAAATCTGATCTCTTTTTTTACGAGGTTTTTTTTAATTCCACATATGAGATCTTATACTACTTGTCTTTTCCTGTCCAACTTATTTCGCTTAGCATGATGCTCTTAAGATCCATAAGGGAAGGATCCATTGTCATAATGGAAGGATTCCCTTTTTTTTTGTGGCTGCATACTATTCCATTATGTGTGTGTGTGAGTATGTGTGTGTGAGTGTGTATGTGTGTACAACATATTTTCTTCTATTTATCTGTTGATGGACACTTAAACTGTTTCCATATCATAGCTATTGTGAATAATGCTACAACAAATATGGGGGTACAGATATCTCTTTGACATAGTGATTTTGTTTCCTTCGTATGTATATACCCAGAATTGGAATTGCTAGATTGTATGGTGGTTCTATTTTTCCTTTTTTGAGGAACCTCCACACTGTTTCCCCATTTTTCTCTTTGATTTTAACATTCTACCCCTCATTTGAGGTCTACCTTAAGCCCTCCCTCTGTGAAGCCTATCCTAATCTTTTGATCCACTATATTGGCTCTTTTGTCTGAACTTTTCTGTAATATGGCTGCGTAACTCCAAATGAAAATGGTCATATAATTTATCACCCACACTGGGACACATGAGAGTAAAATGAGGGAGCCTTAATAACAGGCTATCAGATATAAACAGGTATAAACTAGGACATCAAGTATAAACTCGGACTGTTGTGTGCAAAACAGTGCCCCCTGGTCACAGTAATGCTCATTACTCTCCCAGTGATGGGAGAGCACAGAAAAAAATCCTCCAGCCATCTGAATGCCAAATTTTGCTCTGAAGTTAGCAAAAGGCTATAATATATGAAAAACTGGTACGTGGAATTTTAAATAATTTTTTTATTTTATTTTATGTTTTACTTGGCGCTGGCTTGCTTGTATTTTCAGGGAAGTATAGGACAGTCACACTGTAACCAACCATGATCCTTCATCTCAAGCCGATAGACACAGGCACATGATGCAGCAATTGGTGCCTTGGTACCCTCTGGGTCTTTGACCTTCAGATTAGTCAGTTGTGCCCGGTGTAGACCATCCACGCACTCTTTTCACTGTCAGTTCTCAGAAGATTATTTCCAAGCCTGAAACAAAGGAAATCTGGCCTATTCTTCATGATGTCCCTTGATTGTTATCTTATGCTGAATCAAATAAAGCACGGCCTCTTTAAGGAACTGCTATATCTTACTGGGCACCATTGCTTCCTTTAAGGCCCTACTCTCTTTAGTGGGTACTGACAGGGCTTCCATTGGGCACCACTGGTTCCAGTATCTCTTGCCAAGCACCAACACTTTCCAGAGGGCACAGCTCCAAGATACCAAAGCTGTTCTGATGTGAATACGCACAGAACTTTCTGCCCCCCTCCCCCACTTTTTTGACTATATCCTGTTAGTGCAAAAGCTTCTTCAGGTATATTGAGAATTTTTTTCTTCCCTCTAGCAAGGCATTCACCTCCACCTCCTCTGGACTCTGTTATGAGTTCATTACAGATATGGGCAGGTGCAGAACTGGGAGGAAGTTGTCGTAGTGAGAAAACAAACCGTCTTCCCATCACCTAAGGATCTGCTACAGAACCAAGCTCTTTCTTGAAAATGGATTAGTCCTGGGGCGCCTGGGTGTCTCAGTCGGTTAAGCGTCCGACTTCGGCTCAGGTCACGATCTCGCGGTATGTGAGTTCGAGCCCCGCATCGGGCTCTGTGCTGACCGCTCAGAGCCTGGAGCCTGTTTCAGATTCTGTGTCTCCCTCTCTCTCTGACCCTCCCCCGCTCATGCTCTGTCTCTCTCTGTCTCAAAAATAAATAAATGTTAAAAAAAAAATTAAAAAAAAAATAATAAAATGGATTAGTCCTGTCCCAGGTAGGATTGTCAGAAAAATACAAATATTTTACTGGACATATGCATACTAAAAAAGAATTTGTTGTTTATCTGATACCCAAATTTAACTGTATGTCCTGTGTTTGTTATACCTGCTAATTCTAATAAACCTACACCCAGGGGACTCCTCAGTCCTTCATAGTTGTCTTTTGGTGAATCCAGTTAAGACTCAAGCCAAAAGTCCACCTACGTTTGTTTATACCAATGCAAATGTTTGTCTAGTTTCCTTCATGGTAGATCAACTGACATAAAGGTCAAGAATACGAAGAATGACATAGAAGAATCACATTGGAAGTACAAATATGCCCTGTGTTGGGAAGGAAATCACCTTTATGCTAAAAAGGAACTGGCCACTTACTGTCTTAAGTGACCGTGGCCAGTCCTCATTCACGAAGTAGCAATATGCCTGAGCTTGTAAAAAAAGCCTGAGCGTGGGCAAGTATGTTAGAGAGCCTGTAAAAAAAAAAAAAGGCCTGTAAAAAAAAGCCTGAGCTTGGGCAAGTATGTTAGAGAGGTAAGAGGGAAAGCAGGGGAGTATGATATCTTGGAAATGGACAGATGAGTGGAGGGAGAGATTGCCAGTGTCAAGTGCTATAGGTTGGCCAAGTAAGATGAGTGCCATTGAATTTAGCAATGTGAAGGTCAGGGGTGATATTAATAGGAGCAGTTTTGGTGGAGTGATTGTGATGAAAGGGAAGCATAAATGGAGTATGTTCAAAGGAAATCAAGAGGAGGGCAACTAGGGACAGAAATCACGTATGCCTAGTTTGAGGAGAAGAGAAATAAGGTGATGGCTGGAAGGAGAGGTGGGATTTGGGGAAGAGTTGCCTAAGCTGGGGAAAAAATAAAACACCAGATGACTTGATGGAAGAGAAGGAAAGAAAGAAGGGAAATGCGGGAGCAATGGCCCTGGTTGACAAGAGATTATATTCAAAGCCATGTGGAAGGGTTGGCCTTCGAACACAGAGAGTGCATCCATGGTAAAAAGGAAATGCAAAGTATATGGTACGGGGAAGAACTTTGTAGAACTTTGTAGAAATCTTCATTCGGGGGCGCCTGGGTGGCTCCGTCGGTTGGGCGTCCGACTTCGGCTCAGGTCATGACCTTGCGGTCCGTGAGTTCGAGCCCAGCATCGGGCTCTGTGCTGACAGCTCAGAGCCTGGAACCTGTTTCAGATTCTGTGTCTCCCTCTCTCTCTGCCCCTCCCCTGCTCATGCTCTGTCTCTCTCTGTCTCAAAAATAAATAAATGTTAAAAAAAAATGTAAAAAAAATCTTCATTCGATGGCTCCTATTTTTTCAGTGAAAATAGCAATGTTATCCGTTAAGACTGAAGGCAGCGAAGAAGATACTGGAAGTCTGAGGAGAGAGGGAATGGTGTGAGCAGTCATCTAGACAGTAGGGGGATGACTAGAACTTGGGAAATGTACTCTGATTAGCAGGTGACAGTGTAGGGACCACTTGAAGTTCATACTGATGAATTTAAAGGAAGACCAGTGAGTAAGGTTTTGTGGCTTTTCTCCACCCATGACCAGCCACAGGGTTGGAGACAGAGTAATAGGCAGAGAATGAGATTTACATAGCTTTGGGATTTAGCCAAGAGAAACCAATGGCATAGAGTTCAGTGACTCATCTGTATGAGAACTGCATCTGTGAACTGCCCAGCAGACCCCTGATAGTAACACTTAGCAGAATCCTTGCACGGTGTGCATTGCCTGAGATAAAAGATTAGTGTGAACACACACGTACGGTGCCTCCAACTGTGCTAAGAAGGTGATCTGGTCGAGATATAGTCCTTCATAAGAAACCCTTCTAGTCTTTCCCACTCGTTGGCATTTCATATTTTTTTTTGCCTCTTGCCGACTTGGATCAAGATGAAAAACGTGGGGAAGTTCCGGAAGATGGCGGCGTAGGAGGACGCTGGGCTCACCGCGCGTCCTGCTGATCACTTAGATTCCACCTACACCTGCCTAAAGAACCCAGAAAACCGCCAGAGGATTAGCAGAACGGAGTCTCCGGAGCCAAGCGCCGACGAGAGGCCCACGGAAGAGGGTAGGAAGGGCGGCGAGGCGGTGCGCGCTCCATGGACTGGCGGGAGGGAGCCGGGGCGGAGGGGCGGCTCGCCAGCCAAGCAGAGCCGGGCTGGCAAAAGCAGAGGGGCCGGACGGACTGTGTTCCGACAGCAAGCGCGACTTAGCGTCTGGGAGGTCAGAAGTTAACAGCTCTGCTCAGAAAGCGGGAAGGCTGGAGGACAAAGGGAGGGAGAGCTGCTGAGCCCCCGGACGGCAGAGCTCAGCTTGGCGGGGAACAAAGGCGCTCGCCAGCGCCATCTCCCCCGCCCATCCCCCAGCCAAAATCCCAAAGAGAACCAGTTCCTCCCAGGGAACTTGCTCGCTCCACGCAAACACCCAACTCTGTGCTTCTGTGGAGCCAAACCTCCGGCAGTGGATCTGACTCCCTCCCGCTGCCACAGGGCCCCTCCTGAAGTGGATCACCTAAGGAGAAGCGAGCTAAGCCGGCCCCTCCCGCCCCCGTGCACCTTGCCTACCCACCCCAGCTAATACACCAGCTCCGCAGCACCACAAGCCTGGCAGTGTGCAAGTAGCCCAGACGGGCCACACCACCCCACAGTGAATCCCGCCCCTAGGAGAGGGGAAGAGAAGGCACACACCAGTCTGACTGTGGCCCCAGCGGTGGGCTGGGGGCAGACATCAGGTCGGACTGCGGCCCCGCCCACCAACTCCAGTTATACACCACAGCACGGGGGAAGTGCCCTGCAGGTCCTCACCGCTCCAGGGACTATCCAAAATGACCAAACGGAAGAATTCCCCTCAGAAGAATCTCCAGGAAATAACAACAGCTAATGAACTGATCAAAAAGGATTTAAATAATATAACAGAAAGTGAATTTAGAATAATAGTCATAAAATTAATCGCTGGGCTTGAAAACAGTATACAGGACAGCAGAGAATCTCTTGCTACAGAGATCAAGGGACTAAGGAACAGTCACGAGGAGCTGAAAAGCGCTTTAAACGAAATGCAAAACAAAATGGAAACCACGACGGCTCGGATTGAAGAGGCAGAGGAGAGAATAGGTGAACTAGAAGATAAAGTTATGGAGAAAGAGGAAGCTGAAAGAAAGAGAGATAAAAAAATCCAGGAGTATGAGGGGAAAATTAGAGAACTAAGTGATACACTAAAAAGAAATAATATACGCATAATTGGTATCCCAGAGGAGGAAGAGAGAGGGAAAGGTGCTGAAGGGGTACTTGAAGAAATTATAGCTGAGAACTTCCCTGAACTGGGGAAGGAAAAAGGCATTGAAATCCAAGAGGCACAGAGAACTCCCTTCAGACGTAACTTGAATCGATCTTCTGCACGACATATCATAGTGAAACTGGCAAAATACAAGGATAAAGAGAAAATTCTGAAAGCAGCAAGGGATAAACGTGCCCTCACATATAAAGGGAGACCTATTAGACTCGTGACTGATCTCTCCTTTGAAACTTGGCAGGCCAGAAAGGCTTGGCACGATATCTTCAGTGTGCTAAACAGAAAAAATATGCAGCCGAGAATCCTTTATCCAGCAAGTCTGTCATTTAGAATAGAAGGAGAGATAAAGGTCTTCCCAAACAAACAAAAACTGAAGGAATTTGTCACCACGAAACCAGCCCTACAAGAGATCCTAAGGGGGATCCTGTGAGACAAAGTACCAGAGACATCACTACAAGCATAAAACATACAGACATCACAATGACTCTAAACCCGTATCTTTCTATAATAACACTGAATGTAAATGAATTAAATGCGCCAACCAAAAGACATAGGGTATCAGAATGGATAAAAAAACAAGACCCATCTATTTGCTGTCTACAAGAGACTCATTTGAGATCTGAGGACACCTTTAGATTGAGAGTGAGGGGATGGAGAACTATTTATCATGCTACTGGAAGCCAAAAGAAAGCTGGAGTAGCCATACTTATATCAGACAAACTAGACTTTAAATTAAAGGCTGTAACAAGAGATGAAGAAGGGCATTATATAATAATTACAGGGTCTATCCATCAGGAAGAGCTAACAATTATAAATGTCTATGCGCCAAATACCGGAGCCCCCAGATATATAAAACAGTTACTCATAAACATAAGCAACCTTATTGATAAGAATGTGATCATTGCAGGGGACTTTAACACCCCACTTACAGAAATGGATAGATCATCTAGACACACAGTCAATAAAGAAACAAGGGCCCTGAATGATACATTGGATCAGATGGACTTGACAGATATATTTAGAACTCTGCATCCCAAAGCAACAGAATATACTTTCTTCTCGAGTGCACATGGAACATTCTCCAAGATAGATCATATACTGGGTCACAAAACAGCCCTTCATAAGTTTACAAGAATTGAAATTATACCATGCATACTTTCAGACCACAATGCTATGAAGCTTGAAATCAACCACAGGAAAAAGTCTGGAAAACCTCCAAAAGCATGGAGGTTAAAGAACACCCTACTAACGAATGAGTGGGTCAACCAGGCAATTAGAGAAGAAATTAAAAAATATATGGAAACAAACGAAAATGAAAATACAACAATCCAAACACTTTGGGACGCAGCGAAGGCAGTCCTGAGAGGAAAATACATTGCAATCCAGGCCTATCTCAAGAAACAAGAAAAATCCCAAATACAAAATCTAACAGCACACCTAAAGGAAATAGAAGCAGAACAGCAAAGGCAGCCTAAACCCAGCAGAAGAAGAGAAATCATAAAGATCAGAGCAGAAATAAACAATATAGAATCTAAAAAAACTGTAGAGCAGATCAACGAAACCAAGAGTTGGTTTTTTGAAAAAATAAACAAAATTGACAAACCTCTAGCCAGGCTTCTCAAAAAGAAAAGGGAGATGACCCAAATAGATAAAATCATGAATGAAAATGGAATTATTACAACCAACCCCTCAGAGATACAAACAATTATCAGGGAATACTATGAAAAATTATATGCCAACAAATTGGACAACCTGGAAGAAATGGACAAATTCCTAAACACCCACACTCTTCCAAAACTCAATCAGGAGGAAATAGAAAGCTTGAACAGACCCATAACCAGCGAAGAAATTGAATCGGTTATCAAAAATCTCCCAACAAATAAGAGTCCAGGACCAGATGGCTTCCCAGGGGAGTTCTACCAGACGTTTAAAGCAGAGATAATACCTATCCTTCTCAAGCTATTCCAAGAAATAGAAAGGGAAGGAAAACTTCCAGACTCATTCTATGAAGCCAGTATTACTTTGATTCCTAAACCAGAGACCCAGTAAAAAAAGAGAACTACAGGCCAATATCCCTGATGAATATGGATGCAAAAATTCTCAATAAGATACTAGCAAATCGAATTCAACAGCATATAAAAAGAATTATTCACCATGATCAAGTGGGATTCATTCCTGGGATGCAGGGCTGGTTCAACATTCGCAAATCGATCAACGTGATACATCACATTAACAAAAAAAAAGAGAAGAACCATATGATCCTGTCAATCGATGCAGAAAAGGCCTTTGACAAAATCCAGCACCCTTTCTTAATAAAAACCCTTGAGAAAGTCAGGATAGAAGGAACATACTTAAAGATCATAAAAGCCATTTATGAAAAGCCCACAGCTAACATCATCCTCAATGGGGAAAAACTGAGAGCTTTTTCCCTGAGATCAGGAACACAACAGGGATGCCCACTCTCACCGCTGTTGTTTAATATAGTGCTGGAAGTTCTAGCATCAGCAATCAGACAACAAAAGGAAATCAAAGGCATCCAAATTGGCAAAGATGAAGTCAAGCTTTCGCTTTTTGCAGATGACATGATATTATACATGGAAAATCCGATAGACTCCACCAAAAGTCTGCTAGAACTGATACATGAATTCAGCAAAGTTGCAGGATACAAAATCAATGTGCAGAAATCAGTTGCATTCTTATACACTAACAATGAAGCAACAGAAAGACAAATAAAGAAACTGATCCCATTCACAATTGCACCAAGAAGCATAAAATACCTAGGAATAAATCTAACCAAAGATGTAAAAGATCTGTATGCTGAAAACTATAGAAAGCTTATGCAGGTAATTGAAGAAGATATAAAGAAATGGAAAGACATTCCCTGCTCATGGATTGGAAGAATAAATATTGTCAAAATGTCAATACTACCCAAAGCTATCTACACATTCAATGCAATCCCAATCAAAATTGCACGAGCATTCTTCTTGAAACTAGAACAAGCAATCCTAAAATTCATATGGAACCACAAAAGGCCCCGAATAGCCAAAGTAATTTTGAAGAAGAAGACCAAAGCAGGAGGCATCACAATCCCAGACTTTAGCCTCTACTACAAAGCTGTCATCATCAAGACAGCATGGTATTGGCATAAAAACAGACACATAGACCAATGGAATCGAATAGAAACCCCAGAACTAGACCCACAAACGTATGGCCAACTCATTTTTGACAAAGCAGGAAAGAACATCCAATGGAAAAAAGACAGTCTCTTTAACAAATGGTGCTGGGAGAACTGGACAGCAACATGCAGAAGGTTGAAACTAGACCACTTTCTCACACCATTCACAAAAATAAACTCAAAATGGATAAAGGACCTGAATGTGAGACAGGAAACCATCAAAACCTTAGAGGAGAAAGCAGGAAAAGACCTCTCTGACCTCAGCCGTAGCAATCTCTTACTCGGCACATCCCCAAAGGCAAGGGAATTAAAAGCAAAAGTGAATTACTGGGACCTTATGAAGATAAAAAGCTTCTGCACAGCAAAGGAAACAACCAACAAAACTAAAAGGCAACCAACGGAATGGGAAAAGATATTTGCAAATGACACATCGGACAAAGGGCTAGTATCCAAAATCTATAAAGAGCTCATCAAACTCCACACCCGAAAAACAAATAACCCAGTGAAGAAATGGGCAGAAAACATGAATAGACACTTCTCTAAAGAAGACATCTGGATGGCCAACAGGCACATGAAAAGATGTTCAACGTCGCTCCTCATCAGGGAAATACAAATCAAAACCACACTCAGATACCACCTCACGCCAGTCAGAGTGGCCAAAATGAAGAAATCAGGAGACTATAGATGCTGGAGAGGATGTGGAGAGACGGGAACCCTCTTGCACTGTTGGTGGGAATGCAAATTGGTGCAGCCGCTCTGGAAAGCAGTGTGGAGGTTCCTCAGAAAATTAAAAATAGACCTACCCTATGACCCAGCAATAGCACTGCTAGGAATTTATCCAAGGGATACAGGAGTACTGATGCATAGGGGCACTTGTACCCCAATGTTTATAGCAGCACTCTCAACAATAGCCAAATTATGGAAAGAGCCTAAATGTCCATCCACTGATGAATGGATAAAGAAATTGTGGTTTATATACACAATGGAATACTACGTGGCAATGAGAAAAAATGAAATATGGCCTTTTGTAGCAACGTGGATGGAACTGGAGAGTGTGATGCTAAGTGAAATAAGCCATACAGAGAAAGACAGATACCATATGGTTTCACTCTTATGTGGATCCTGAGAAACGTAACAGAAACCCATGGGGGAGGGGAAGGGAAAAAAAAAAAAAAAAGAGGTTAGAGTGGGAGAGAGCCAAAGCATAAGAGACTGTTAAAAACTGAGAACAAACTGAGGGTTGATGGGGGGTGGGAGGGAGGGCAGGGTGGGTGATGGGTATTGAGGAGGGCACCTTTTGGGATGAGCACTGGGCGTTGTATGGAAACCAATTTGACAGTAAATTTCATATATTAAAAAATAAATAAATTAATAAATTAATTAATTAAAAAAAAAAGATGAAAAACGTAGGTTGGTTTCATCTGGGGGGGATTTTTCCGTGCACATTTCAATGCTTCGGGCTTTCCTATATTAGAGCATTGCTGTTTCCTCAGTTTTGATTGCTGATGAGGATAGAAATAACGTATGGTCTCTAGCGGCTCTGAAAATTTCTGCACATTGACTAACCCATCAACTACCTTTGCCAAACTTCCACTCTGTCAAGTCTCTGTCTGATATGAGTGTAAGTCACATACTTTGTATGACTTTGTATTGGGTAGGTACTAAGCACTAAAAACCTTTATATCCAGCTGGTGAATGAGAGAAAACATTTTTCTAGGAATCTAGAAAAAAGCTAGAGTCTGGGTGGTTAGGGCAGGCTTCACAGAGGTAGGTCTTGAGGTGTAGAAGCAGCTAGATTGAAAAAGAAAGGGAAGCCACTTTCTAGAAGGTACTGCTGTAAAGAAGATTTGTTAAAGAAAGGCTGAAGGTAGTGTTCTTGAAAACGGTTAAGCCAAATCCTAAAATCTTAAGACACTTTGCCTTTGTCTTTGAGACGATGGAAAACAACTTAAGGTTTTAGCAAAGTGTTGTGAAACACTGACTCTCTATTGCTCTCTTGATATAAATTAATTTTTAAAAATCCTGATGCTAGAGCATTCTTACAGAATGCTGTTGGGGCAGGCTGTAGTTTGAAGAGGGGTTGGAAAGTTAAAAACAGTCTTGTAAAATAAATTGTGTGATGGTGCCACAATTTATAGTCTCAATCCATATTTTTAAAGCATTTGTATCCTCAGTATTAAAAACAATTCCACAACAGATGTTCTTGTGTATAAACCTTTGTGCACACTCCTAATGATGTTGGCCAGATTATCAGGTCTAACTGTATAAATATTTTTTTAAGATTTCTGATCCATATTGAAAAATTACCATCCAGAAAATTTGCACCAATTACCTGCCCAACATTTGTGCGTGAAATGTTTTATTTTCTTCCCCCAGAAAGACAGCTTAGTATTTTTACATATTTTGCCTCTTTCTGGGGGAAAAAAGGGAGATTTCCTTCTTTCAGAGCTTATTGCTTTGAGAGTGAGATGAAGCTTTTCACATATGTATATGATAATTTGGATTTTAAAAACTTTTTTTTTGTTGAGAATTGCATTTTCCACCGTTTTTCTTTTCTTACTTTTAAAGTGAATTTATTTTGAGAGAGTGAGAGAGAGCATGAGCGGGGGAAGGGCAGAGAGAGAGGGAGAAAGAGAATCCCAAGCAGGCTCCACACTCAACAGCACACAAAACCCCACACAGGGTTTGATCCCACAAACCATGAGATCATCACTGAGCCTAAACCAAGAGTTGGACACTTAACCAACTGAGCCACCCGGGCACCCCCACAGTTTATTTTTCTATTGGGAATATTCATTGTTTTCCAACTGTATATACTTATGTTCATACGTATTTACAAATATATATATGTCACAAATACTTCAGTTCTTTTTCTATTTGCTGCTTACCTTTTAACTTGGTCTATAGAAATTATTGATATAAATTAATTTTTAAAAATCAGTATTTTAAAAACTTCTCTGGGCGCCTGGGTGGCTCAGTCAGTTAAATGTCCGACTTTGGCTCAGGTCATGATCTCACGGTTGGTGAGTTCCCTGTTGGGCTCTGGGCTGACAGATCAGAACCCAAAGCCTGCTTCGGATTCTGTGTCTCCCTCTCTCTCTGCCCCTTCCCTGCTCTCACTCTCAATCTCTCTCTCTATCTCTCAAAAATAAACGTTAAAAAATTGAAAAAAAAACTCACTTATGACAACTGGTGTGATGTCAAAAAAAAAGTCCCATCAAAGATTATATGTCTAATCATCCATATTTTTTTCAAGTATTTTGTGATTTCCCTTTTTTAAAAAAATTAAAGGTAATCCATCCGGAATTTATCTTAGTGTAGAATGTGAGGTAGGAATCTACTTTTATTCTTCTTCCCCTCTGATGATTAGCTAGTTATCTTAACCCTATTTAGGGCTACTCTTTCATTGATGATTTGAAATGTCATGTTTATCATAATTTAAATCTCTATGCATACTTTAGTATGCTTCCAGATTTTCTATTCGGCTTTATTGTTTTGGCTTATTTTGGCAAAGGTATCAAACTGTTTTCATCAGTGTACCTTTATAATGCAATTTTATATCTGGCAGGAAAGTCTTCCCTTACACTTTCCTTTTCAACTCTTTTCTTTTGCAGGGTGGGGTAGGGTGTTATTCACTATTCATATATGTTTATTTTTTCCAGGTAAACTCTACAATCATTCTGACCATTTATAAACTATTCCTTTGGTATATTGGCTGATGTTATATTAAATATACAGATTCATTTGGTAAGAGTTGGAAGACTTAGAATATTAAATATTCTAATCCAGTATTATGGCACACCTCCCCAGTTATCCAGATTTTCCTCTTAAGGCCCTATGTCTTCATAAGCCCTAAAAATTTATTGAACTTATTCCTGCATATTTTCTGTATTTTTTAATTGTTAAACTTTATGGAATTATTTCCCTTACATCTTAAGCTAGTAGATTCTGGGAAGCAGAAAACCTATGTATTTTAGACATTTCCCTTTCCTTGAGAATTTGTCTTCCTTTGGCTTTATCTCACTTCTCTTTACTGAAATACCTCAGATCTCATTCACCTAGAGAAGCAGCTCAGAGAAGCAGAAAAAGCTTTGGGTCGAAACCATGCTTTGACTCTTACTCCTGTACCTTAGTAACTGCATAACCTTGAACCAGTTAGGTAGCTGGATCTGAGCACCGGTTTCTTCATCTGTAAAATGGGGATAATGAAACTGATCTCATGGGTTTTCTGTGAGGATTAAATGAAGTAATATGGGCTGCACATTTACCAGGTTCTTGTCCCTAGAAAGATGCACTTAGCACGTGTTAAGTAAACATTGGTTGGGCAAATATTATCAACACAGAGCCATAATCCCCTTAAAGTCAACCGTGAGTGGTTTTCCCTTGCACTTTTCCAGAGAAGGTAATCCAATAATAGATGAAGCGCTACCCAGTAAGTTTTGGTCTAAAATCTGGTGTCATGGAGATGCCCGCATAGATGGTATGATTGGAGGGGGCCCAGGAACCGTCATTCATGCATACTTCCCAACCCAAGGTCCAAAACATTTGAAATGGAGTAGAGACCCTGCTGTTGCATCAGTGTTTTCTTCTTGGGATTCCTTTGAAAATAGAATTACATTAGGACACTAATAGTTTCATTTGAATTATTTTATTGAACCACTTTTTAGTGTGTATGTGTAGAGGTGAGCCCTAGGGACAGTGACACCTGTGGAGGCTATGAAGGGAGAAGACACACACACCCAAAGAGGGACACCAAATATTAATTTGGCTTGCGTGACATTTTCTGCAGTAATTGCTCTGAGAAAGGGACTCCATTTGCAAATGAAAAACCCTCATTTTTCAGTTCAGGATATTTCCTATTAGTCACTTACCATCATGGCTTATAAATCTGCCCATTGTAAGTTTGCTGACTATACAGCAGTTCTCCAGAGGCTGTTCAGCCCTTGGTAAGTTTATGATTTTCACAATTTCGGGAACAAAGGGCGGAGAGGTAAGATACATAAGGCAAGAGGTTGGGGGAAACAGCTTACATCCTTTGTCTTGCCATGTTAGTCACTGAGGACTATTGTCTGATTGCTATGGAAAGTGTCTTCTTAAACCAGATCTTGTTTGAGGATTGTTTTTCCGTTGTCTAGACGAATCAAGTAAATTAGCAATTTTCTTGTTACTGACAGAATTCTGGAAACAGTTAATCCTAAGGACCCCTGTGAACCTTGGACCTTTCTAAATGGGACTTCAAGCTTTCTATCCTGAACAGGAAACAACTTTGTAAGATATTAGCCACAACCAATGAAACACCAAACATTTTCCACCAAAAACACGTCAATTTCAATGATCACATTTTAAAATTCTAAGCAAACAATGTATTCAAATTTCAGGGACCCGCCCAATGTCTTACTTTCATGTTTTACTGATATGGAAGTTAGAACAAAGCCCTAAAGCCTCTCGTCTACAATGTTTATTTATTCTGTTACCAGTGTCCTTTTTTGTGGCAAATCACAAGTATTCATCCACCCACCCATCCTATCATTCAGCCAGTAAGAATTGAGAATATACTTAAGAGCATAGGTGTATGCTAGGTAGTATAGATGTCCCAAACTGTTTACATTTCCCATGGACAAAGAAGATATGTTAAGACTCCATGTCTCTATTCCCTTGTACAAAAGAGTCTCTATTGTCTCTACTTACAGTTCGTTTGTTCTCATGTTTCGTTACTTCCTTCTGTTCCACCATTTCAATGGACTTCTGTCTCTCCATTTCACTCAATGGACTGATCACTTCACATTTCCAAATCCAATGGTACTTTTCTGTCCTTACATTACATAACTGCCCAGGAGTTGATGACTGCCTTGTTAAAACCCTCTCTTCCTTTGCCTTCTATGATGCTACACCTTCCTGGCTTTTCTCCCATCTCATTCCCTGCTCGATTTCAATCTCCTTTCTCAGTTCATATTGCTCTGATAACTGTCTAAATGCACCCAGAGCTCTAAAGCCTTCATCACCTCGTTCTCTTCACTACTCTGAGTATCTCATCTACTCCTACCGCTTTAAATACCATGCATAAGCCAATGACCCTCAAGGTATTTTCTTTGGCTCTTTCCTTTCTACCGAGCTCTGCTCATATGCAAGTACCTGATCGAAACCTTCACTTGTATGTCTAAACGCCCTCTTAAGATATATTTGGCAAAAACAAAGCTTGTGATCCTCATTCTCCTTCTCAACCTCCTTATCTCAGTTCATAGCACCCATTCATTCAGTTGCTTGGGCACAGACATAGGCATCACTGTTATTTATCCCCCCTTTCCTTACTTCCACATATGATCCATAAACAAGTTGTTTTAGCTCCACCTCCAAAAGAGATCTTAAATATGTGCCATTTTTATTTCCACTGCTACAATCCTAATCCAACCCCAAAATGGCCCCTTATTTATTTCATTCCTGTCTCTTCATAATTGATTCTGCATAATTATCTTTTTAAAATATAAATCAAACCTCCCACTCTAGCTGAAGACCTCTAATGGTTTTCAAATGCTGCTGGAAAATAATCTATGATAAATTTGTATAAATTTTCCTATACCCTATAAGGGACTATATTATCCTGCCCTGTTTATAATTCCAACCCCAGCATATCCCATTTTTTCCCCTCTTTGCTCACTGCATACACTACAGGCACACTGTCATTCTTTTTGTTGCTTGAACAAGGAGTGTGTGCTTAACTTTTCACTCTAAACTCCTGTCCCCGTATCTTTACACACCTAGCTCCTTGGTGTCCTTCAGGTCTTAGCTCAAATGTGCTCACCTTCTCATAGAGACCTTTTCCAACCATTCCAAGCTAAGTAGACTTTCTTCCCTCACCTTGTCAGTGTCCATGACCTGTATTTTCTTCACAAGAAATATCATTGTCTGAAATCACCTTGTGCAATTATATGTTTACTTGTTTATTGTCTACCTTTCCCTCTCTGGAATGCCAGGTCCATGAGGTCTTGGGACTTTAGTTGTCTTATTCACTGCTATATCCTTCGTGCTTATAATAGTATCTTGCACATAAAAGGCTCTTAATCTACGTGTGTTGAATAGATGAGCAAAGGACCCTTTAGCTGTTTGCCGCTGCATGGATAATAATGTCCGGGATACTTACCACCTAGGGCTTACAAGCTTCTCACTGCTTCCTTATCTGTCTAGCTTTATCCTTCACTCTTCAGATTCCCTCTGAACTCTTCTTGGCTTTGACTTGTATTTTCACTATTTACCACTCTGTATATATTGCTCTCTGTCCTCGGGTACTCTTCCCCCTCTGTATCCATCTTTGCCTGGCTCATTCCTACTTCCATTTTAAGTCTGAGCTGGGACTCCATTTGCTGTGTGGCGATGGTTGGTAATCTTGCCAAACTGCTTCCGTTCAGACCAGAACGCTCAGAGTCCACAATTAGAAAGTTCAGAGGTCTCTTTGCCTTCTTGGAATTGGGTGTTTCCCTGAGTGTCAATAATAAGACAAACATTGGTGGTTTTGACTGAGACAATGGTGTGACAATTCCTAATAAAGCCTTGTTTGTTTATTTATTTACTTACTTTTAAGTAAGCTTTATACCCAATGTGGGGCTTGAACTCATGACCTTGAGATCAAGAGTCGCATGCTCTACTGACTGAGCCAGCCAGGCACCCCAAAGCCTTGTTTTAAATGGTCTATTACCATAGCAACCAGAAAATAGTCCTAGTGACTAATATAGTAAAAATAATAATAATAATAATAATTTAAAGGTTAGGTTAGACAGGGTGTTTCTTATACAAACTGATGGTTTTTGATTTCTTACTTTTCTGCCCATGGGCCCCTCAGCTCTTTTCTGCGTGTTTTCTAAGTGATCATGTTGGGGAATTGATCTCTAATCACCAAATTTCATGAGCATATTTCTGAGTCAAAGTCAGATATCTGATTAATTTAAGCTGGGCAATAGCCTTGAAATTGAGAATGGGAATTTGTCATTTGTAAAAGATGTTTCTTTCTCCAGGGCAGACAACTGAGGCAGAAAAAAAAAAAAAAAAAAAACAAGCAGGTATCATCATAAATACATGCTCACTCTGATCTGCAGGTTATCTTTCCTGGACTTCCAGATTAGAATAAGTGTCTCCTGCTCTGTGTACCAATGTTTCTTCTATCACAAAACTTAGTACGTTATAGTTATTTTTCTACTTGTCAATTAGCAAATAAAATCTCAAACATGACCATACTCTACTTAAAGGCAATCATCTTATTCTGACTTGGCATTTAATAAATACTTGTTGAATCTGTTGAATGGGTGGATGATTGAATGAAGATTCAAAGTAAGTCAGTCAACGTGGAATATCACAAGATCATCTATGAGTAAGTGTGAATTACAGAGTCAGAGGAATGTCCTCAAGTTCAGAATAGGTAAAAATCACTGGGCTGAGGTAGCTGTGGGATGCTTTGTACGGGATGGGACAAGAACATGGCTTTGGAGGGTAGATACAGTTGAGTGACTGGATGAGTAGAGAGAGGGGATACTACTCCAGAAACAGTCAGTGGCAGAGAAGACTTAGGCAAGAGGCACAGGGCCAGTGAGTGGACAAGCACTGCGGTGGCATTGGTCCCAGGCTGTCAGGTTGAGGTCTGACGAGGGAGAGCTTTGATGCCCAGGCTAGGGAGTCAGAGCTTTTTTCCTATAGACAATAGGAGCACATTAAAAATCTTTAATTGGGGCGCCTGGGTGGCGCAGTCGGTTAAGCGTCCGACTTCAGCCAGGTCACGATCTCGCGGTCCGCGAGTTCGAGCCCCGCGTCGGGCTCTGGGCTGACGGCTCGGAGCCTGGAGCCCGTTTCCGATTCTGTGTCTCCCTCTCTCTCTGCCCCTCCCCCGTTCATGCTCTGTCTCTCTCTGTCCCAAAAATAAATAAAAAATGTTGAAAAAAAAATTAAAAAAAAAAAATCTTTAATTGTACAAGTGATAGGCTGCAAATTCAATTTAAGGAAAATGTATCTTGTTTTGGAAGGAGAAGGAACCGGAGCTAGAGAAACTAGTTTGGAGTCTCCCATTCGGTGCAAAGGGAAGGCTTAGATTTGGCAAGTAGCTTGGAAAGGCATATTTAGAGGAGAAGGATGACAGCCAATGGTGCTGATACAACATGGTAGGGAAGTGGTGAGCCCCAAGTCCTTTTCCTCAGAGAGTAAGTGTGCTTGAATTCCTGGTGGCCTTTGTGGACTCCTCTCCCTATATTCTTTATGTGCACCGAGTCTCAACGCCCGTCATCAATTCTAAACGAAGACCCTTAAAATCCTTAAGATTGGGAGTTTCCTTCCACCCTTCCTCCCTCCCTCCCTCCCTCCCTCCTTCCTTCCAGTATAATAGATATATTCAAGCAGGCTGGAAACTCAGGCAGGGCCTGATGCTGCAGTCTTGAAGCAGAATTTGAAGAAATTCTGGGAAACCACAGTGTTTGCTCTTAAGACCTTCAACCGATTGGATGAATTTCATCCACATTATTGAAGGTAGTTTACTTCAAGTCAACCGATTTTGTATAAAACTATAGCCCAGTTTTTAAAAAGTTGGATTTTGACATTGGTACAATACACAGAGCTTTACCAGGTTGCATCAGTTTTATAGGCGTGTGTGTGTGTGTGTGTGTGTGTGTGTGTGTGGTTCTATGGAATTTTGTCACATGAGTAGATTCATGTAACCACCACCACAGTTGAGATAGAGAAATCTTCAACCACACAGCTCTCTTTTGCTACCACTTAATAGTTACATCACACCCTTATCCCACTCTCCATCCCAAATCATAGGCAACCACTGATGTTCTCTATTTGTATTACGTGTTATATTTTTAAATGTTACATAAATGAAATCGTACACTATGTACTTTTTTATTTCACTCAGCATTAATTCTCTTGAGATCATCCATGTTATTTCACATATCAATCAAATTATATAGCTCATAACTATGTTTCTTTTTATTTCTGAGTAGCATTCCATTGAATGGCTGCACCACATTTGTTTAAGCATTCACCTGTTCAAGAACATTTGGGCTGTTTCCAGGTTTTTATAAATGAAGTTTCTACAAATTTTCATATACGAGTTGTTCTAAAAACAGACTTTTTTTTTTTCATTTCTCTGGATAAGTGCTCAAAGTTCAGTTGCTGGGCTGCATGGTGAGTATATGGTTAGTTTAAGAAGCTGCCAAACTATTTTCCAGAATGTCTGTACCATTTTACAGTCCCACCAGCTTTAGGCTATGCTTCTCTCCTAAGCTCCAGACCTTTGCTTCCAATTGCCTATTTAGTAAATTGACCTGGATGTCTCAAATCCTCGAACTTAGCTTGTTAAAACTTGAGCTCATTATCTTCCCTTACACACCAATAGTCCTGTATTTTTTGCGTGGACTAAGATAACCCTTTAGTACACAAACCAAACACCGAGAGCCGCCTAGATGCCTCTCCCATGGACTCTCTCTTTCTCTCTTTCAAAATAAATAAACATTAAAGAAAATTATTTTTAAAAAACCCTATATCCATCACTTGTGTTGGTGCATTTTATCTTCTATCTCTCAAACAGAGGGGAAGACTTTTTAATGTTTATTCATCTTTGAGAGACAGAGAGAGACAGAGCATGAGTGGGGAGGGGCAGAGGGAGAGGGAGACACAGAATCCTATGCAGGCTCCAGGCTCTGAGCTGTCAACACAGAGCCCGACGCAAGGCTTCAACCCACGAACTGTGAGATCATGACCTGAGCCGAAGTCCAACACTTAGCTGACTGAGCCACCCAGGCGCCCCAGGAATAGGCATTTTAGAGTTGGTAGTTATATTAATGCTGGAAGCATAGAGATGTGAAAAAGACTAGCTGGTCCCCTATAAGTAGGTCCGAGTTGCCAAATGAACTCAAATCCCTCTATGTGGCAGCAGACTGGAAAAGAGAGACCTATTCTTGGCAAAGCTCTAGCCTCAGATTTCGGCAGAAACTGCAAATGAATTCTACCAAACGTATAAAACAACTTATTTTAGCAGTGTGGACAGTCAATCGTATATAGCATCATCTGCCGCCTTAGATCCCCTGCCAGTTACACTAATTTGTAAAATAGTCCCTAAAATAGTCACCTAGGAGTTTAGTTAATAATAATTGTACCTTGGGGCGCCTGGGTGGCGCAGTCGGTTAAGCGTCCGACTTCAGCCAGGTCACGATCTCGCGGTCCGTGAGCTCGAGCCCCGCGTCGGGCTCTGGGCTGATGGCTCGGAGCCTGGAGCCTGTTTCCGATTCTGTGTCTCCCTCTCTCTCTGCCCCTCCCCCGTTCATGCTCTGTCTCTGTCTGTCCCAAAAATAAATAAAAAACATTAAAAAAAAATTTAAAAAAAAAATAATGATTGTACCTTGGTGACACAGTTAGATTCCTGAAGGAAGTTTTCAAGTTGTCTCTGGGATGGACCAGAGCATACTTGCTCCTGCTCAGCACAGGGCATTCAATAGAATCTGAGAATCATTACTCGCTGGCGTTACCAGCTGCACTTATCTGAAGTCAACCACATGCGTCTAGGCACCCAACTAGATCTTCCTTGTCCAAGCCACAATTACCTTTGGATCAATCCCCAGAAACACGACTTAACGCAAATCACACTGATGTTCTGAAATAACGTCCTGCTGAGAAGTAAAATAGAGAAATATACGACAGAGTCAGGCGGCGATCTACTTTGCGGCTCCCTCTTCCAGTCTTCCCTTCCAGTTGGATAGCCAATTTGACTTCTAGTGGAAAAGCCATTGCCTCTTTTGCTCTGAGTACTCAAGTCTATTAAGAAGTTGCTCATGTGGAAAGAAATCAGCACTATCACGTCCCTAGGGGCTGTGCAGTGTGACTGCTTGGCCTAATTGTGGGTGAGGAAGCCAACTCAGCTTTGTAACAATAGGGAATATGTTCAGGAAATCCCCCATTTAAGCTCATTTCCAAGCGGTTTTGTGCAACTAGTGTGATGGGACATTGGAGTCCTTGCAAGTCACAGCCATTGTTACTGTTATATCCTTAATTATGACCAGGTTCCAACAGGCTACTGTGACTGCAGCCAGAGACATGTGAGAAAAGAATACCCCTTGTCCTCCCTTGGAACACAACTCATTTCTAATCCCATTTTTCTTCCCAGCTACTCAGGGTCCAGCTTTGGTTTTCCTTTGGATATACTGGCCATAGAGTGAGCCTAAGAAAGTGAGGCTGGAGGTCTGGGCATAATGGTTTGCCATAGAGCTAGCTAATCTTCTGAGAAGCTTGTCCAGCGTAGGCCCAGATACCTGCAAGATTTTCGGGCAAGAGCTCACTGTCTGAATTCTTTCTGTATTAGCGTTCCATTGCTGCGGTAATAAATTATCACAAATGTAGCAGCTTATAACACAAACGTATTATCCTACAGTTGTGTAGGTGGGAAGTCTGACACGGGCCTTCCCTGGTTAAAATCAAGATGTCACAGCGTTTCATTCCCTGTCTGAAGGCTCGAGGGGGGAGATCTGTGTCCTTGCTCATTTGAGCTGTAGGCAGAATTTGGTTCCTGGCGGTTTTAGGGTGGCGTTCCGGGCTTTCTTCCTTATTGTCAGCTGAGCGCTTTTCCCAGTTTCTCAAAACGGGACCCACATTTCTTGGCTTGTGATCCCCTCCCTAGTGGGTATACTCATTCTCTCAATTCGAATGTCCTGTCGTTTTTCCTCTGTCTCATCTCTTTACAATGTAGCTGGGAAAGGTTTTCTGCTTTTAAGTTCTCATGTGATTAGATTGGGTTCACATGGGCAATCTGGGGTACCCTCACCATCTCAGGGTCTGTACCCTTTTTTTGGTTATTTGTATATACATATATATATATATGTGTATATACATGTATATATATATATATATACACATATATATATACATATATATATATTATTATTTTTTAAAATATAACTTATTGTCAAATTGGTTTCCATACAACACCCAGTGCTCATCCCAACAGATGCCCTCCTCAATGCCCACCCCCCACTTTCCCCTCTCCCCCACCCCCCATCAACCCTCAGTTTGTTCTCAGTATTTAAGAGTCTCTTATGGTTTGCCTCCCTCCCTCTCTGTAACTTTTTTCCCCCTTCCCCTCCCCCCAGTCTTCTGTTAAGTTTCTCAGGATCCACATATGAGTGAAAACATATGGTATCTGTCTTTCTCTGCCTGACTTATTTCACTTAGCATAATGCCCTCCAGTTCCATCCACGTTGCTGCAAATGGCCAGATTTGATTCTTTCTCATTGTCAAGTAGTATTCCATTGTATTTATAAACCGCATCTTCTGTATCCATTCATCAGTTGATGGACATTTAGGCTCTTTCCATAATTTGGCTATTGTTGAAAGTGCTGCTATAAACATTGGGATAAAATTGCCCCTATGCATCAGCACTCCCGTATCCCTTGGGTAAGTTCCTAGCAGTGCTATTGCTGGGCCATAGGATAGATCTATTTTTAATTTTTTTGAGGAACCTCCACACCGTTTTCCAGAGCGGCTGCACCAGTTTGCATTCCCACCAACAGTACAAGAGGGTTCTGTTTCTCCACATCTTTGCCAGCATCTATAGTTTCCTGATTTATTCATTTTAGCCACTCTGATCAGCACGAGGTGGCATCTCAGTGTGGTTTTGATTTGTATTTCCCTGATGAGGAGTGATGTTCAGCATCTTTTCATGTGCCTGTTGGCCATCTGGATGTCTTCTTTAGAAAAGTGTCTATTCATGTCTTCTGCCCATTTCTTCACTGGATTATTTGTTTTCCAGGTGTGGAGTCATATCAGCAAAGTCCCTCTTGCCATGCAATGTAACATACAAGATTCAAAGATTAGAGTTTGGGCGTTTGGGGAGAGGGGTGTCGATTACTCTGCCTCCTACGTTATCTAAAGGTAAGGATTCATTATTGATTTATTGAACGCGTATTCATTTAGTGCCTACTATACACAAGACAATCTACAAGGCACTGGATGCTCTGTCCTGTTTCACTTGTGAACTGTGAGAGGCGATGGAAAATGTATGCATTGAGCAAATTCACCTACTGAATTTTTTCTTGGGCCACACACTCGTTGTCCATAAGGAGAAGAGGACTGGGAAGGAGCTGATGACAGAGGAGACTCTCAGACAACCATAGTAGTTGTGTGTGCTCATCTGTCTCTAACTCCCAGGCTGATCCAGTTCACTTTTCACAGTTTAGGGGCTGGGTGTGAAGTGCGGAACTAATGATTTGGAGGTACCGCTGTGAAAGTTATCTTTAATTCAGAAAGAATCAATTGATGTAACAATACATAAAAACTTCAACGTGTGGGGCGTCTGGGTGGCTTGGTTGGTTAAGCGTCTGACTTTGGCTCAGGTTATGATCTCGCAGCTGGTGAGTTCGAGCCCCGTGTCGGGCTCCGCGCTGACAGCTCGGAGCCCGGAGGCTGCTTCGGATTCTGTGTCTCCCTCTCTCTCTGCTCTTTCCCTGCTCGTGCTCTGTCTCTCTCTCAAAAATAAGTAAACACTAATGAAAAAAAAAGCTTCGATGCATGCTATGGTGTCATGCTAGCATGCATACATACAGGTTTTGCTCTATAAGAGCTAACAATGTAGGTCAGGAGATGTGCACTTCAAACAGTCTGATACCAGTGCAGAGCAACCGTTCATTTAATTAGAGCAAAAGTCATGCTTCAGCTCGCTGGGAGACTGAAAAGACACAACCAGTGTGAGCTAGTGAAACAGAAAAGTTTCTTTACTTCTTGTGCATGTCAGAGGTGGGGGGAGGGAGAGGAGGATCGGAGTTAAAAATACCAATTGTGGCCAGAGAATCTCATGGATTCATGGATTCTACACTTGATCTTAGCCAAAAGGCTGAGACTCGATCATCAATTAATGGATTCTAAATAAAAGACAGCACTGTCATTATATATCCTTTCCCTGTTATCTGTCACTTCTTTAAAAAATAAAATCTAGGAAAAATTACATCAAAATGTAACTGGCATCAAACACTGACAATGCCAAATGCTGGCGAAGACGTGGAACAACAGGAACTCTCACCATTGCTGGTGGGAGTGTCAGTGGTACAGCCACTTTGGAAGGCGGTTTGGAAGGCCGTTTCTTAAAGTTGAAATATACCCTTACCATATGATGCAGCAATCACACTGTTACATGAATTAAAAACTCACATCCACATAAAATTCTGCACATGGATGTTTACAGCAGCTTTATTCATAACTGCCAAACTTGGAAATAACCAAGGTGTCATCACTAGGTAAATGGATAAGTGAACTGGAGTACCTCCATACAATGGAATATTATTCAGTGTGAAAAAGAACTGAGATATCAAGCCCTGAAAGCATATGAAGGAAACTTAAATTATTAACTGAAAGAGGCCATCTGAGAAGGCTACATACCGTACGATTCCAGCCGCATGGCATTGTGGAAAAGTCAAAACTAAGGAGACCATGGTGGCCAGGAGTTGAGAGGAGGGAGTGGGGCACAGAGAATTTTTAGGACGATCGAGCTAATCTGTATGCTACTATAATGCTGGATATATAGCATTATAAATTTGTCTGAATCCACAGAATGCACAACACAAAGAGTGAACCCTAATGTAAAGTATGCACTTTGGGCAAGGACATATCACTGTAGATTCATTGATTGTAACAGGTGCGCAAATGTATGGAGAATGTAGTTAATGGCCATACACGAGGAGCGGGAAGGAATTATAGGGAGCTCGGTACTTTCTGCTCTGTTTTGTTATGCACCTAAGCCTTCTCTAAAAATAAGGTCTATTTAAAAACATCCTATTGCTACTATTGGGGCTTGTATTTAACAGTATAGGGGACACTTGGGAACAATCAGTCAATTTAGAAGTACAGACATATCTGACTCAGGAAGTAAGAAAATAAAAAGCACATGGCTGAGAAAAACAGGAAATGAGGAAGTGTACAGGAAGTAGCTGAAAGTCCTTTCCAAAGAAAAATGCTGTTCAGAAACCAGTTATATTTAGAGGCTTCCAGCTTCCAGTTATGGAGCAGTAGTTCCTCTGAGATCAACTCTCCCACAGACAAGAGCCATAAATTCTGGACTCTGGAGAGCAACTTGCAGCCAGTAGACATTGGAAGGGTGTCCACATTCGGAAGAAGGGAATAGCACAAAGATGAAAAAATTTCCCATTTTTTCAGGTTTTTACCTCAGAACAGGCTAAATCTTAGAAAGTCCAAAATCTTATCGATCTGAAGAATCAGAAGGCAGAATTCAGGGCAGTCATGGGAGCTGGAAGGACGGAATCCAGAAAATGAGACATCTGGAGAAAGGGAGCCCCAAATTCTGTATATATTGTACCCAAATCTTTAGCCTACATGTATACATGGCAGATGTCAAGCATATGACTAAGGGTTAAAGAATTGAACAAAGATATCTGCTGCTGCCTATTGTAGAGGGGCTAACGTCTCAAGTTTGAATTCAATTAAGTTACCTGCCTGGTAGAAAAAAAAAAAATCATACTCTTTGGAAAATCCAGAGTCTCCACAATAAATAGTTCAAAATACCCAGGTGGCAACCAAAAATTATCCCACATATGCATAAACAAGAAAATGTGACTCATACTTGACAAAAGGCCATGCGATAGAGACCTAGGTGTTCAAACCTGAGACAGTGACTTCAGAGTATCTATTATAATCATGCTCAATAATGTAGAGGGAAATATGGTCATAATTAATGATCAAATAGGAAACCTCAGCAGAGAAATGGAAACTACAAAAAAAAAATGGGGAAATTCTAGAACGAAAAAATAGAGTACCTAAAATTAAAAAAAAAAATTCACTGGCTGGACTCAGAAAGTAGAGAAGACAGAATAGAGTTAATGAACCTGCGGTTAGTTACATAAGAATTATTCAATCTGAAGAACAGGAAGGTTGGGCACAACAGAAAAAAGAAAGAGCAAAGCATCAGAGACCTGTAGAACTGATAATGTGGATAGTAAGAGGAGACACAGATGCTATTCTTTTTACTGGCTATAACCCACATTTTCTACATTGTAAGTGCAGGCTTCCGGCCTATAGTAAATCTGCTTTCAGGAAGATGTCACATATTTGGCTCATAGTTTTCTTTCTATGGGGTCTGCTGTTCCTATCCTCAGTGGTTCATTCCCAGCTTTTACCAAGGCTTTTTCCCCCCTCATACTAACCACTGTACTAATTGCTCTGTTCCTTGTTTTCTTCTGCTCTCTTTCCCCGTGACTGACAACTTTCTGTAGTGTTACACTTGGCTTTCTACTTTTTTGTTTATCTATCCTAGGTTTGGGGTTTGTGGTTACCATGAGGTTCCCATATGACACCCAGGTATAGAGCGGTTTATTTTGGGTTGATGGCTACTTAAGTTTGAACACGTTCTAAAAGAACTTCTTTTTTACTTCCCCAACTTCACATTTTATGTACATTGTTACATTTTTTTTGTCTTTTGGCTATTATGAGCAGTACTGCAATGAACAACTTTTTATATGTTTATCTACACGGGTATTTCTGGGTCAATAGGTAAAATTCTGATAGCTATTGACATTTCTCCCACAACACACTGTCACGATTTTTACACTTAACCAACATTTCACAACCTCTTACCTCTTCATTTGGACCCTGTGCCTGTCCTCACTCAGGCTGGTAGGAGCTCCATTTTGACTCCCGTATCCATCCATGTCTCAGTACGGTTAGCAGTCGTCAATCACTGGGGGCTTATCTACTGTCTAGGACATCCTGGAAAGACAAAATATTTGCTAAAAAATGTGTAGTCCTCTATCTCCTTAATAATACCTCCCTAATTTATATACAGAAAACACAAATAAAACCAGTTTTCCAATATATGGTGTGAACATGTGTATGTCAGACACCAAGCAAGATTTATTTTTAACCATGTAAATTTCAGCATTTCCTGAGGGCTGGTGGTGGAGGATGGAGATAAAAAAAAATAGGATGGAAGTCATTTTTCAGGATAAACCCTTTTAAGTCCACATTCTCTGAGCCCAGAACGTGCCAGCGGAGTTAATGACACTCCTGCTATCATCTGTCAGAATAATGCGAATAGCAATTTTCCTGTGTTTGGATTATAGACCTTACAAAACCCTTGAGAGCCAGGCGGGGTATAGTTTAATATTCTCATTTTCCCAATGAAGAAACTGAGGTTCAGAGAACATAAGAGTCTTGCCCAGAGTCACACTGTAAATGGCAGAACAGGAATTTAAATGCACATCTACATTCCAGTGGAATGGACAAGAAAGACTGAAGGCAGATTAAACAGCACACTAAACAGATAGGAGCAAGCCTGGCTATCTTCCCTCTGCCTCCATTCACAGAAGGGTGAGCAAAGTGCAGTGAATAAGGGAAGCCCTGAACGAAGGTAATTAGCAAATAGCTGTTTCTAAGGGCGGCACCAGCTCCTGAAATCTCACCTTGTTGTCTGCTCTGGAACCGTCATCTTGCCTAAGGTCTTCTGTCTGGGGGGACAGTGCTCTTCCCTCCACGCTGGACCTCCCAGGGGGAGGTCTTTGCCTCACCATGCGTGGGTATGAGGAACAAAAAAAGTTGATAACCATTTATTAACTATCTTCCAGATGCCAGTCACTGAGCTAGATTCCTTAATACCACCTCATCCAAACTGGAATGAGCGTCCTCATTTTACACACGAGGAGACTGCCAAGGCTCCGGGAAGAACAGAATAATCAACCATGTCTCTTTTCCCCTCGAAGTGGCAAAATTCTTTTGCGTTTTAAAATTCAAATGGTGCCTTGGGGCGCCTGGGTGGCGCAGTCGGTTAAGCGTCCGACTTCAGCCAGGTCACGATCTCGCGGTCCGTGAGTTCGAGCCCCGCGTCGGGCTCTGGGCTGATGGCTCGGAGCCTGGAGCCTGTTTCCGATTCTGTGTCTCCCTCTCTCTGTGCCCCTCCCCCGTTCATGCTCTGTCTCTCTCTGTCCCAAAAATAAATAAAAAACGTTGAAAAAAAATTTAAAAAAATAAAAATAAAAAAATAAAATTCAAATGGTGCCTCAAGTGTGAAAGGAAAAAAAAAATCACAGCAGCAAAATCAACCGTAATTCTTCAATCTAACAACCACCTTTCATTTATCATCTCCTCCTTATGTGCCCGTACTTTGCTAGAAGTTGCGGTTGGTGAACAAATTTGCGAACAACTTTTACAGCTCGCTTTTAAAATTTAGCATCAGGATGATCTTCCAACTTGCCACGATCCTCATAAGCATTTTACTGGTCGCAGAGTTAACTGATTTCCGTAATGGACATTTAGGTTGTTTCCAGTACTTGGTCGCCCAAATCAAATTGTTAGGTCGTGTGCTAATAGTCTTTTGTTACTATTAAATTATTTCCTTAGAATAAATTCTCAAGAGTCATATCATTGAGCAAAAGGGTATAAACATTTTTATAGCCCTCCTGCATTACTAGGCAAAAGGCCTGTATGACTCTAAGTGGCACACACAAATAAGGGCAGAAGCAGACATTTTCCAAAGAAACCATGCTGCTTTCCATTTCCGGCAATGCAATGAACATCCAAGTTAAAACTACCAAGATACTGAATAAAATATAAAAACTATCTTCTGAGGGGAGTGTGGGCGGCTCCGTCAGTTAAGCGGCCAGCTCTTGGTGTCGACTCAGGACATGAGCTCATGGTTCGCGGGTTCCAGCCCCACATCGGGCTCTGCACTGCTTGGGATTTTTCTCTCTTCCCCTCTCTCTGTTCCTCCCACTTGGTCTCTCCCTCTCTCTCAAAACAAACAAGAAAACAAAAAAACAAACAAACAAATAAACAAATAAATGTCATTTCCCCAAGGAAACCTTGTTCCCTTTAAGTAGAAAAAGGTACTTAGACATCAAGCGCTGGGCAATTGATGTGCTTATTTCCACTAGGACATCACTGAGTCTAGGCCTTATCAGTGGATAGAGCTAGGAGATGTTTTATTTATTTATTTATTTATTTATTTATTTATTTAATTTATTTATTTTTAATGACTTTGTACAGACACCTCACCACAGGGCCTTTCTCTCATTTGTCAAATACACATTTATATTTCTCATCTCCGGCAGTGATAATCTTAGTTTCTGATACCATCAATATATTTATTCGCTTACTCAATCTTATAAGACACAAAACATAGCTCATCAATGTTACTACCAATGAAATCCTACGAGCTAAAGTCCAAGATATTTTTGCAATTCTTTTTGTTCTTAGCACCTATCCACTGAGCATGGACAGTCAGAGTACTGTGTCACTGGTATTTGGATTGGCTCTTTTTGCCTTCTCTGAGTTTATGTTAGTTTATTTTTATTTTTGAATATATAAACGTAAATATGGTCTCAAAGTCAAAACCATCTGTAGACACATACTCAGAGAAGCCTCACTCTCTTCCACCCTGTCCCCACTAACACTAAGAGATAACCAATCTCATAAGTTTCTGATTTATTCTTCTTAAAAAAAATTTTTTTAATGTTCATATATTTTTGAGAGAGACGAAGACAGAATGCGAGTGGGTTAGGGGCAGAGAGAGGGAGACACAGAATCCGAAGCAGGCTCCAGGCTCCAAGCCGTCAGCACAGAGCCCAACGTGGGGCTCCAACTCACAGAGCTATGTGATCATGACCTGAGCTGAAGTCAGATGCCCAACCGACTGAGCCACCCAGGTGCCCCTCTGATTTATCCTTCTTGTGCTTACTATTGCAAATAAGCAGATGACCACATATTTTTCTTCCTTCCCTTCTTCCATACCGAAGGGGGCACACTATATACCCCTTGGTACCTTGATTTTTTTTTAATGAACAACAGAATTGAACAGCACTCCATTGTCAAGATGTATCATAGTCTATTCATTGTTTCCTATTTTGTCCATTTGGAATGTTCCCAATATTTTGCTATTAAAATTTTACTATCATGTATAAGCTTGTGCATAAATACTTTGATATTGTTGGAGGGTATCTTCACCCCAAATTCCTAGAAGTGGGATTGCTTGGTCAAAGAATAAATGCAGGAGTAGTTTTGCTAGATATTGCCAAATTCCCCTCTATAATGGTGGTTACTATCCTTACCAGCAATGTACGAAAGCAATGTTTTCCCTCAGCCTCACCAAAAGAGTGTGCTGTCCAGCTTTTGAAGAGATCCCCTCTTCCAATAGCTTTCCTCATCTGGTCCCTATTTGCCTTCCTCCCACCTTCCATAATTTTTGTAATTTTTTTCTTTGCTTTGTTGGGACTTCCTTTGATTCTGTTAAGTCTCCAGAAATAGCATAAACTAGGAGTATATCATATTTGCCTTGGAATTTTTATATTTACAACATTTTGAGAGAATCTGCTTATTAGTAACCAGTCTGTTCTAAGGCAGGAAGGCTCTGCCACAATGGTCTTGGAACACCTAACCAAATAAAAAATAGTTCTAAAAACGATTAGCTCTGAAAAATTCACATGCTATCATGCTGAACTTTACAAAAGCAAAGCCAAATTTCTTCTGGGATCAATCACTCAGCAAAACCAATCTCAAAACAAGTTTTTGCTACCCTGAACTTTTGCATGACTATGTGCAAAAGGAAAAATGAGTGTCCAGACCAGCGCCAAAGTTGTAAGATAGATGGAAAAAATGATAGGAAAACATCTTATATGTCTGTTCATGTAGGTAGGAGGCTGAGAAAGTCTTAGTCTTGTACAAAATGTTTTCCTGGGGCGCCTGGGTGGCGCAGTCGGTTAAGCGTCCGACTTCAGCCAGGTCACGATCTCGCGGTCTGTGAGTTCGAGCCCCGCGTCAGGCTCTGGGCTGATGGCTCGGAGCCTGGAGCCTGTTTCCGATTCTGTGTCTCCCTCTCTCTCTGCCCCTCCCCTGTTCATGCTCTGTCTCTCTCTGTCCCAAAAATAAATTAAAAAAAAAAAAAAAAAAAAAAATGTTTTCCTTATTTTTATCAACAGGACTATTTTTGTTAGAGGAGAGCCAATGTTTATAGAAACACTTGTCTGTAAGTGGGCCCTTGGCTTACAAAGATCATTTATTTGCAGATTTGAGTATCGAATGGACACGACGTTTGGTAATTGGTAATTTCGCTAAGACTGGGATTTGAATAGTTGACACAGCACACAAGAAGGGCAAGGATACGTTGGTAGAATCTCCCCTAGCTAGCGGGTGAGTCATTTTCTCTAGGGCTCTGTGAGTTTTAATCATATACACATAGTTTATGGAGAAAGGGTAAATGCTATGCATTTTCATTTAGACTGTTCCCAATATTCTGTTATTAAAAGTCATGGCCAGAATGATTGACTGTGTGGATATTTTTTCCATACTATTATAGGTACATCCGAGAATGGAATTGTAGGGTAAAGGTATCCATAATCAAGTCGATTGGGAAAACGCTGAGTTAGACAGACATGAAACACATTTCTATTCTGGAGGACTTCTCAGAACCTTTAACATGCTAAGGTGTATCAAGACTCTTCAAGAAAGGAGCTGTACTATGCAGGGTTTCCAAGCTTATTTGCCTGTGATATTTTTTTTCACACCTCTGGAAAGTAGCGTTCCTTGGAACAGGTTTTGGGAACCGTTGCCGCGGTGGTGGTTATACACACTGGGGGCTCTCGTAGGCCTTGGTACCTTTCACAGGAAGGTCAAGTGCTTTTCCTACTTCACCTTCCAGAGGTTCAATCCATCCTCTCCAGACTTTCTAGAGGGCTGTATTGCTTTACCATGGGAAGTCTTTCCTATTTCTTCTCTTTCATTCCATCCAGGCCCTGTTTCTCAAGGAAAAGACTTCACAACATTAGCCTGGAAATCTCCCACCTGCCCAGGCCGATAGGGCCTATTTTAGGATTCAGGCATTTGCTAAAAATTGTTTAGTCCTGATCCAAAGGCCAGGCAAATTCTCAATTGCCGTCTGGCCTACCCAGCTCAGCCCACCTCTGAATAGCGAAGTCTAAAATTAGCGTTCAAACGTCATTTTACGTGATACTATTTATTAAGTGACTCTTATGCCAAGTGCTCTATTCATGCTATCTCATCTATTTTTAGTTCTTTTAAAAACCACAGCTTGACAAAGTAGAAAGAATTCCCATTTCACAGATCCTTATTATTTTACAGATGATGAACCTGACGTTCGGAGAGATTTAACGCGTTGCGGAACGTCACATAGCCAATTTGTGGCAGTACCCACAATGTTCTTTGGCTTTGCTGATTTGCATAACTGCAACGACCAGACTTTTCTTCTATTTCGTGCTGCTTCCCAGTACTTCGGCAAAGTGAAGCCATTAGTCAGTTGTCTATTAGATAAAGAAAACTCAGAAGAATGTACTTTTGCTTCAATTTTCCGAATATTTCAAAGCAGGAAAGTGACTCATTGCTGACCACTCCAGATAATCGCCTCATTTCTCCTGAGGGTTCTATCAGTGGGAATTACGGCCCGCTCATATTGGAGAAAGTGTTTCATTTCCCCGAGTCAGACAAGGCTCTCTTAATTAAGGGAAACATTCCACTTGTCAGAATCATAAAGACGCTCCCGTGCTGATTGCCGTTAGCCAGACTGGCTGGAGGCATCTCTCCGTAAGATAAAGTGATAAAATTGAGCCTCTTAAAAGGGTATTGTTCATCTCTTCCTGTCTTCCTATCTGTTAGAAGCAGAGAGAAGGCCTTGCTGGCTTCGTGAAACTGCCCTCTGTATTCCTGTAACATTCCCCAGGGGAGAGGGTTTTTGAACTCTTGTGCTCTCTCCAAAATCAACATCGTTGAACAACGAAAGGAACCTCTGACCTTCAAAGGTCGAGGAAGCCAACATCCAGAGAGCAAAAAAATTCTACTTTGAAAGCCAGCCGCGAATCTTCCTCTGCAGTCCTCATGCTGCACGATGCCTGCATGCTCCTTGTTGCCGGATTTATCTTGTCATCACCCCGGATGCTTTGCACCCCATAAACATCCACTTGGCGTCAACTTGCCAAACAGTGAACGGGATGCGGCTGGCTACCTGGACTCCTACATCGCCCGTAGGTGGCCCTTGTCTGTGGACACAGAGGCAGCGCTGGGGTGGCTGACTCGGTGGGGGAGGGGTCCAGACCAGGACTCTTCCTCCTCGACATCCTCATCATAAAAGAGATTGGTTTCCTCCATTTGTGCTAGCACTGTCCAGCTTTGATATGAAGGTTATAACTTCCCAGAATTAGTTGGGAAGGTTCCAGATATTCTAGTAGAATTTGAAGATATTTTAAAAATATTTTTAAAGTTCGTTTCTTTATTTTTGAGAGAGAGAGAGCACAAATAGCAGAGGGAGGACAGTGAGAGAGAGAGAGAGAGAGAGAGCGGGAGGGAGACGGAGCATGAGCGGGGCGAGGGGCAGAGAGAGAGGGAGACACAGAATCCGAAGCAGGCTCCAGGCTCTGAGCTGTCAGCACAGAGCCCCAATGCGGGGCTCGAACCCAAGAACCATGAGATCATGACCTGAGCCGAAGTGGGGCGCTTAACCAACTGAAACATTTAGGTGCCCCATAGTAGAATTTTAAGATATTTTTTAAAGGGTTTGTAAATGCTACGGGTCAGAACAATTCCTTATTGAGAAAACTCTTCTACTGCTTTCAAATATAAAAACACATAATATTTGAGCCTCATTATTTTCAGTGTGGAAGCATTCCCCATAAGAACTGTTCCCTGCTCTTCTGTGATCTCACTACAGGCAGGCGCTCAGCATGAACAGGGATGTGGAAAAGCCTCCTCAAACTTCTCACTTAGCTTCTCCAAGTTGGCACTCAGGTTGGTACTAGGAGATATTGAGGCGGGTAGCTTTCTCCCATATGGTCTTCTGTCTTTACACCACACAAAATTAAAGTAGGAAGAACACTTCCTCCCTGGGACACCCACTGTTGTGAAATGCACGATTAGGACACAAGAGCAAACGTTTTACAGTTCGAGTGAATTCGTCCATCTATTAATTCAACACATATCTGTGACCATTTACTAAAAGCCGGGCTGAGTTGGGGGCTGGGGATGCAACAGAAAGTATAATGCTGTATGAGAAGTCGTCATTACGAGGTCCAGAATGACCCCCAATTTTTCAGTAAAAATTTGACACCAGCAACTAATGGACAGGAAATAAAATGGGATGATGGCAAACATCACCTATTGGCAAAGGACCCCACGTAATAAATCAGTCCTTCCATACCTCTCTTTTTTAGGACCATGAAGTTCCAATTTATCATTGGCCAACAGTGTTTCACATATACAACACACACGCCAAAAAATAAGCAGCCAGTTTATATCAAAAACAAAAGAAGAAGAAGAAGAAGAAGAAGAAGAAGAAGAAGAAGAAGAAGAAGAAGAAGAAAGCTTTCTCTTTGGCCTCGTTAACCACTTTATACCAACCAACTACTGATAGTACCACTAGGTATAAACACACAAAAAAGTTCCTGGAATACTCGGAACAGGATTTGTTGCTGTTGCCTCTTTTTTTTTTTTTTACAAGTTTTATTTTTCTACTTCGAGATTACAGCAAACGTGCTCACACCATAGGTAGAGTCGGAAGTAGGACAGAAAACACGCTGAAGGCCGGTTAGATCATCCCAGATCCTTAAAAATGGCTGACCCCTCACAACAGGTCCAAAACTATAAAAAAAAAACCTATAAGACTACAAATTGCAAACCATTTCCCTTTTTAAAGCACCTTCAAGAGAAAAAGCAGGGCCCTGGGAACATTGGTTCTTCTGTCTTCCCCTGGTGCCCACGTTCGGAACCTGACATGGGGCATCCACGCGGAAGGGGTCATGGCGGCTTTCCCGTCATTTATTTACTTACTTTTCATTTATTTTTAGTTTAACTTTCCCTTTTTGCAGACTAGTCCTCTTCATCGGTCTTCTGCTTCATGGTATCAAGCATCATCATCCTCAGCACCCTTAGTGCCCACTTGCCCATAACTACCTCTCATTTCTCATCTTCCTCTCCTTCCCCTTCCTCTCTATGCCCTTCCTCTCCATCGCTTTCCTCCTCCATCACCTACCTCCTCCCCTTTCTTCCTCTCTATCCCCTTCCTCTCTATCGCCTTCCTCCTCTTCTTCCTCTCCATCTACGTTCTGCCCCTACTTTCTTCATTAGCGCTCCGACCAGCAGGGGCATCTGCTCATTCCACCGCCTCCTCCGCAACTTGCTACTTCCCCTTTAGATCCTTGGTGGTGATCTCGGAACTAGCATCCACTGCCACATCTGACATAGCAGGGCTCCCCAGTGATCCCGTGCAGCAGGGTTTTTAAAACAGCAATCATCGGGGTAATTACAGCAGAGGCAGAGTGGTAGCCAAGAACATACACGTAGAAGTTGGATAGGCCTGGTTTGGGTCTTAGTTCTACCACTCACAGGCTATGAGATCTTTGGCAAGTTATCTATCATCTATCTATCTATCTATCTATCTATCTATCTATCTATCTATCTATCCATCCATCTATCCATCTATCCATCTATCCATCCATCTATCCATCTATCCATCCATCCATCCATCCATCTATCCATCCATCTATCCATCCATCTATCCGTCTATCCATCCATCTATCCATCTATCCATCCATCTATCCATCCATCTATCCATCTATCTAATTACTATGTAGTTAACATACAGGGTTATCTTAGTTTCAAATGTATAAGATAGTGATTCAACATTTCCATACATCACCCAGTGCTTATCATAGCAAGTGTACTTCTTCATCCCCATCACCTATTTCCCCCATCCCCTCACCCACCTCCCCTCTGCTAACCATCAGTTTACTCTCTATAGTTAAGGGTCTGTTTCTTGGTTTCTTGCTCTCTCTTTTTTCCCTTTGCTCCTTTCAGTTCTTAAATTCCACATTTGAGTGAATCATATGGTATTTGTCTTTCTCTGACTGACTTATTTTGCTTAGCATTATACTCTCTAGCTTCATCCGTGTCCTTGCAAATGGTAAGATGTCATTCTTCTTTATGACTGAATAATATTCCATTGTATATATGTGCCACTTCTTTATCCATTCAACTACCGATGGACACTTGGGCTGCTTCTATAATTTGGCTATTGTAAATAATGCTGCTATAAATATTGGGGTGCATGTATCCCTTTGAATTAGTGTTTTTACATTTTTTGGGTAAATACCCAGTAGTGTGATTATTGGATGTAGGGTAGTTCTATTTTTGACTTTTTGAGGAATCTCCATACTGTTTTTCAGAGTGGCTGCACCAGTTTGCATTCCCACCAACAGTACAAAGGCTTTCCTTTTCCTCCACATCCTTGCCAACACTTATTGTTTCTTGTGTTTTTGATTTTACCCATTCCGACAGGTGTGAGGTGATATCTCATTGTGGTTTTGATTTGCATTTCCCTGATAGTGAGTGATGTTGAGCATCTTTCCATGTATCTGTTGGCCATCTGGATATCTTCTTTGGAGAAATGTCTGTTCATTTCTTCTACCCATTTTTAAAATGGATTATTTGGTTTTGTGGTGTTGAGTTGTGTAAGTTCTTTATAAATTTTGGATACTAACCCTTTATCACATATGTCACTTGCAAATATCTTCTCCCATTCAGTAGACTGCCTTTTCATTTCACCGATTATTTCCTTCACTGTGCAGAAGCTTTTTATTTTGATGAAGTCCCAACAGTTTATTTTTGCTTTTATTTCCCTTGTTTGGGCAAGTTATTTAAACCGTCTAAGCCTTAACGTCCTCAGCTGTGAAACGGGGACAGTATTACCTAATTCCTGATGTTACGATGATCACATGACATGGTATATTTAAAGTTCTTAGTGCTGCCTCTGGTGTGAAGTGACCAAGGAACAGGGTTACTGGGTGCATGATCATAATTTTTATTCAAGTAGTAGGGCGGACAAAATGAAGTGTCTGTGGACGGGCCATCAGTTCGCAGAGTGAAGAAGTAAGTGTGACATAAGAACTCCTGGGGTTGCGTGATTCAGGAAAGGTGACTGCCAAGGGCACGTGGTGGGGGACACAACAGTATCTGCTGTACTTTGTATCTTTAATTCCTACTTAAAGGTCTGGACCATCCATGGATTCAGGGGATTAGTCCACCTTCTCAGCAGAGGAGATGTAATAAGCACCAAACCAGACAGCATCACCACAGAATTAACTTCAGCCCACCGGTGCTAATTTAGGCTAGCCATTCGCCTACTTCCCGGGTTGCATCTCTGTGACTTAGTCCCTGCTGTGGTAGGTAGAATGCTGAAGGTGTCCTCATCCCCCAATTACTGTCCCCTCGCTATCCAATCAAACACTAACCGAGGTACTGCCAGGAAAGGTTTTCGCAGACGGAATTGGGGTTATGAACAAACAGAACCTAGACTAGGGAAATTATCCCGGATTCTCTGCTCTGCAGAAGCAGAAGCGGCCGAGTAAGGCAGAGAGAGGCAGCGGAGTGGCGGCCAGAAGAGCAATGAGGCAGAAGAAGAAGTCGGAGGGACTTGGAGCGATGGGCTCAGCCACCGCCGGGTTTGGAAGGTGAAGGGGTCATGAGCCCGGGGATGTAGGTGGCCCCTAGAAGCGGAGGAGGACTCCTGACTGACAGCCGGCAAGGAAACAGAGACCTCCGTCCTACAACACCCCCCCCCGCCCCCCAACACTGGATTCTGTCAACCGTCTGAATGACCATGGAAATAGATTCTTCCCAAGATTTCCCAAGATGAGCCCAACGGGCTTACACTTTGATTTTGACAATGTGAAACCCAGAGCAGAGAAACCATCAGCCATACTTGTGACCTACAGAAACGATGCAAAATAAATTTGTAGTCACTTGTTACAGCAGTGATAGGAAACGAACACACCCATCTTGTCCCAACGCAGCGTACAGAAGATCATGTCATTTCCACCTGCAAGCACCTGCCACTCTTTGTGGGAGACTTTGTGTGGCCTCAGGAATCCACTTGGAAGTGCAGGGGAATTAACCCCGTCCTCCCGGGATCAGCCCTCAGCCAATGACCAAGTGGAATTGGTGGGTCCACCCCAGCTCCATCACCCCTCCTTAGCGCTATTCTTAGGTATGTCCCAGAGTTCCCTGGTGCGGCTGAGGCCTTGTTCACACAGTGATAACCTGCTCATTAGCCCACCCTGCGCTAGGCTCCTTCCTCTCCCTGTCTTACTTCCTCACTCACACCTACTATGCTTCCTGGGATCACCTCCCAAATAAATGACTTTCACCCCCATCCTTGTCTTAGGGTCTACCTTGAAAGCAACCCAACCTAGGACACCGAACTCACAGGGCCAGCTAGGGGTATAGGAAGTGAAAAAGGTTGCTTTAACGTATTTTTCACACGAAAAGTAAAGTAGATTTCCCGCTGGGGTTGCAGTCTGAGCAGGCAAGGAATGAACACAAAAGACTTGGTCTTTAGAGTAACACAGACATGGATTGGAATCCCTGCTGACCATTTAGTAACTGCGAAAAACACAGGCGTGTTGTCTAACCCCTCTGGGTCTGTGTTTCATCCTCTGTAAAATGAACGTGATAATGCCTGCCTTTTATCTTGTGAACTCTGCATGGCGTAAAGCACCTGGTACACAGTAGGCACTTCATATGTGGCATCGTTATTAATTATTAGCTAAGAATAATGAGCATTCGGATGTCAATGTAAGTTTGGATTCAGATTTTAAATTTAAGTTAAATAAATATAGAAAGATTTAAATCTGAGGTTTGCATTTAATTAAACTGAAATTATAACATTACGTGATACTATAGCCAGCAGGGACGGTCGCCAAACACCTTTGGTTCTCAGACGGGAAACCTGAGGCTTAAAGAGACAAAGAGCTTGCTTCAAGTCACAGAGCTAACTAGCATCGAACAGCAATCTCTTGCTAGTCAAAAAGTGACCCGACCCCAACTTTTCTGATGTGAAACACCGAGTGCCAAGCTAAGAATAGTCCTTTAGGAAACCTCTGTGTCACAAAACAAGCAGCATGGTGGCCAAGGGAAACAAGCAAGGGGACTTTTCTAAACTCCAGGGGCATTTTCCTCGGTCTGTTAACCAGCGTCGGCAAACAGTCTGGCTACACTCAGGAAAAGCTCTGTCAATTCACCAGGCTGCCTACACTTGTTCCTTTCCGCTTTGGAAATTCACCAGGGTTGGCTCATTTTGAAGATATTCCCATTAGTTCGTTCTTAGATCCCAAAACAGTAAGCGGAAACCTCAAGATAAGGCGTTGCCAAATAGGAAGCAAGGAAACACATTAAAATTGTAAGTCTCAGAATCGTGTAGGAAGTTCCAAGGGGGGAATCAGTAGAATTACAGGGTCCTTTGGAACAAGAGGAGGAGAATAAGTGAAGATCTACATACTCACGTTATTTCTTTAGCAGCTCTTCTCTTTCCTTGGTGAAAGCCCACCGATTTTCCACGTATAAGAATTCCAAGCATTCACCCATCCCAGATATTCCTCGTTTTTGCCCGGCACTGTTACAAACGGGGCCTCTAGCCTTCCAGCAGAGAAGGTGTCTGAACTACAGTGACACTCCGGTCAAGATTCTGGTACTTAACAACTGAGCACCAGCCATAAGACTTTCTTGATATTCTCTCCTGAATTAGGTGGCCCTGGGCCATTATATCTCTAAGTGGGGTGGGGTTTGGGCATCTGCATCAAAATCACCTGAGATGTTCATTGAAAGTGCAGGTTCCTGGGTCCCATCCAGACCCAATGAGTCGGTGTCTCTGAATGTTGGACCTGAAGGCGTGCATTTTAAACAAACTACGCGGTGAGCCTCCTTCCTATGAAAGAAGTCTCCGAGCCCCACTCTCCTCCCAGGTGCGGCAGCTCAGGCGGAGAGAGCGCCCAGGGCTCCTGCCTGACCCAGCTGTTCTAAGAGAGCTACAAACTGCAATTGAGTGAACGTGCCCTCCCGGGGAACAAATTTGGAGGGAGCCTGACCAACTTTCCATCAAATAGGCTTATGTTTGGATCAAACAAGAAATGCCATTTTGTGCCATGATCTTCTTAATTTCGTTTAGCAATTTTGGGTGTGCAAGAAATAACACATTTGAATTCTGTAAACAGAACTGTATCTATATTGGGATTTCTCCTCCCTGACTTAGACTCTATGGAAGCACACCAGGTGTTGGCAGAGTAGAACGTGGGAAGAGAAGTCGGCAAGGTTTTTTAAAAAAAAATCAGTGTTCAGCGATACGGCTCAGCAGGGAGGGAACCAACCCGAAGCGTCAGGGAGGCCCCTGCCCATGCCTGGCGGTTCCCTTCAGCAGCGAGGACCCAAAGCTAAAGCCACACTTTGAAAGTTGGTCTTGTCCCATGTGGTTCTGGCCGGTGCTGCCTTCTATTAAGCCCAATAGTCTCCTGCCCGTAGTTTTATCTGTCCCCAGCTATTGATAGTGTACAGGATGGCTCTGGATAAAATTGGAACATTGGTCTCAGGAACCCCCAAATCATTTTTCTGGCTCTCTCTCGCTCCCTCCGGGATGCCTCTTCTCCATAAAAGTGAGAACGAGTCTGGGCACAGAAGGAAAAGTGGGTAAAGTCCTTGATGCCCATTAAAGGCTGGAGAGCAGAGGACAAGCAACTTCCAGGAAAAGGGATGAAGAAGCCAAGAAGTGTGGCGCCTCACAGACGACAGAGCTGTGGTGGTGCAGCCTGGGGTGTGCCCGTGTTTGCACTGCCTTCTTTCCCCTGCTCTCAGCCTCCCCAGTGTGGAGGCTGTAAAGGAGCCAGAGTTGGAACCGAGAAGTCTCTGGACAGCAACCTGCATCTTCAGAGCCTGGGAGACTCGATGGGGCCTGGAGGCACCTCTAATCAGCCTGTTGCTCAGAGAAATTAGGTTTATTTGTGTGAGTGGGGGGGGGGGAGATAATACCCAACAACCCTGGCTACTCAACTCTCCCCCAATTCCTTCAACTCGTCTTCCATCTCCAGCAAGTGGGCGCCCTCATGAGATCCTGACAGTCGCTGTCACCCCCCTCCTACCCCTCACTGTGCTGAGGTCTCTCTATGAGAGGGAGGCTGGGTCTGCTCACGGCCTCTGCAGAAACCCTCTGAGCCTGAGGAGAGCCTCTTAGCCCCCAGTACTCAGGTGCCCGGTTTGCTGGCCCAACCTCAGGGGCATATTCTGGGTGGATGCAAGATAACCATAAGGGTGAGTAGGTTTGGAATATCAGACCTCTGGGGATCAATTACCTTTACTGCCAAATTTATTCCACTTTTTATGTCTTTTATCCCCCCTTCTGCCATTGGGGCTCTCTCTCCGGAAGTTCTCTCGATGTAAATTAAGCCACAGAGAGAATTTGCTTTGAAATTGGGAACTTCTGGAAAGTGGGTATAGGAGGTCAACAAGTTTTCCTATGGAAATTCAAGTGATCCCCACTTACCGTCTCTAGCATTTAAATTAGACAAGATGCGGAGCTGGGGGTATTCCATCACCCCCAGAGAAATGTCAGTATGGAAAGCAGAATAAATGATATCATTTATGTCTCCTTCATTTGCATTTGGACACAGGATTTTTTTTTTTTAACGTTTATTTATTTTTGAGACAGAGAGAGACAGAGCATGAACGGGGGAGGGGCAGAGAGAGAGGGAGACACAGAATCGGAAGTAGGCTCCAGGCTCCGAGCCGTCAGCCCAGAGCCCGATGCGGGGCTCGAACTCACGGACCGTGAGATCGTGACCTGAGCTGAAGTCGGACGCCCAACCAACTGAGCCACCCAGGCGCCCCGGACACAGGATTCTTTAAACGGTGTTATACTTACTATAAAAGTAATAGAGGGCCATTGCAAAAATTGTTGAAAATAATCATGAAGAATATCAATCTTACCCCCAATCTTGCCATCCAGAGATAGTCACTGTTAACATTTTGGTACAGTTTTGTTATTTTTGGCACATTCATAGCTTAAAAGTTTTAAACAAAATTTGAGTCAATTAAATACGAGTACATATAGCTTTCATCTTCTTTTTTTTTTTTTTCCCACTGAACAAATCATGAATAAATGTTTTCCAGACATGGACATTGAAATCTGTTTCCCATTCATCTTATTTTTAAGAAACAAAGCATGTCAAACATTTATTTCTAGTAATTTAGCTATACTAGCTAATTTACTAGGAGATATTATTTCTAGTAATTTAGCTATAACTATGCACAGAATTAGGTTAACAGATACCTTGTGACAGGTACCTCCGTGAGACAGGTACCTTAAAATGAGTTGAATTGGTGGGTGAGAGAGAGAGAGAAAAAAAACATTGGTGGCCCACTACTGACAGCCGCACGTGAGAAAATTAAGAATAGTGGTCCACAGATCATAAAACTAAGTCTGAGTTTGCCTGCATTCATGAAATCCTGGTTACTACCACAATTACACGAGAGATGCTGCTGATTAGCAAAGTTTTTAAACTTTTTAAAGACATCAGTTTATGTTATTAGAATTAATTCCCCCCCATTAGTGTCATATTAATAGGATTCACGTAAAATAAAAAAGCATGAGGGGCGTCTGGGTGGCTCAGTTGGTTATGCCTCCGAGTTGGCTCAGGTCATGATCTCACGGCTCACGGGTTCGAGCCCCGCGTCGGGCTCTGTGCTGACAGCTCGGAGCCTGGAGCCTGCTTCGGATTCTGTGTCTCCCTCTCTCTCTGGCCCTCCCCCACTCATGCTTCCTCTCCCTCTCTCAAAAATAAATACACGTTAAAAAAATGTTTTAAAAATGGTATGAACAGAGGCGAATTAGCTTGGCGGCCCAGGGTTTCTGACATCACTGTAATTTTTTGGCGTTATGGACATTCCCGGGAAACTTTTTGGATGCTACTGGGGAATTCCTGTCTCCTGGGTTTGGATACATCCTCCTATTACTCACAGGAAGCCAGCGCCCCTATAAAGGGGCTGCCGCAGGAGCAGTGCTCTGCTGTTCTTGGCTGACTTCACCCAGAACTGCCAAGTGGCACAAGACAGAAGCAGCCAGCGACACGAGGAGTCCGACGCGGACGCCACCGCCTCACAAAACAGTAAGTGCAGCGTAAGACCACGAAACAAGATTATCCATATGAACAGATAGGCAGAGAGCCTTTGGGTAAACGGCCTGGGCAGGTTCTTGTTGTATTCAGACTTCGTTAAAATCTGGCTTTTCTCTTGCACCTAAACGATGAAAATCTTAACTTGTGTAGGCATTCATTCCCATGATCTTTGAAACAAAGATGGGAGCGCTGTTATCTTTTGCCTAAAATCTCCTGCTGCTGCTGCTGCTGCTGCTGAAAACATCATTGTAGAATGAGCTCAGTGACTGGCTACCTAAAATTTCTTTCTGTAATGAATGTTGTACTTTTTCCCCCAGCAAGGCATTTCCAGACTCATCTTTTGATGACAAGAACCCTGGAAGTCATGACTGCTTCACGACTTCTCCCTGCTCTCACTCTTGGTAAGTCAATGTCATTCGTTAGACCAAGGTTTCTCATCCTTGACATTATTGGCAGTTTGGACAGGACAATTTCTCCCTGTGGTGGGGGGGGGGGGGCTGTGCATTGTAGGGTGTTTTGCAGCATCCCAGTCTCTCCGCCCAGGGTGTTCTGCCCCGGGCTAAGGGCAGTTTACTTTACCCCTTAGTGTCTCCCAATGTGTCAAGTGCTGATCATAAATGGCCTGCTTCCCAGAGGCATTGTGAGGCTCCAGCAGCATGGAGAGGACCTCGGACAGTGCTTGGTGGTGCATATTCAGTACTCAGGAAAGCTCAGTTATTCTGATTATTATTCTACTGTAGTGGATATACTGGTGGATGGTGGTGGGCAAGTGCAGGGAGAGCATCAAGCGGGGGGCTCAGTCCCCAAAGATATGCGCAGTGAATGGCAGTTTCTCCATCTCTCCCCTTTCTTACTTTGGAAAAGAGGAAAAAAACTTGAGTCATCCCCAAGGCTACCGCATGATGAAAATAAGAGTGCAAAGCCCAGTTAAAAGAGTCAGACCACAGCAGGACTAAACGTTCCATGCCTTTCACGCTTTCCTCTTTAGTGCTTCTCCTGCTTAAAGGGAGCAGAGCCTGGTCTTACAACGCCTCCACAGAAATCATGACCTTCGACGAAGCTAGTGCGTATTGCCAGCAACGGTACACACATCTGGTCGCGATTCAAAACCAGGAAGAGATTAAGCACCTGAACTCCATCTTGAGCTACTCGCCAACTTACTACTGGATCGGAATCAGAAAGGTCAACGATACGTGGACCTGGATAGGGACCCAGAAGCCTCTGACCGAAGAAGCCAAGAACTGGGCTCCCGGTGAACCGAACAATAAGCAAAGCAATGAGGACTGTGTGGAGATCTACATCAAGAGAGACAAGGACGCGGGCAAGTGGAATGATGAGAGATGTAGCAAAAAGAAGCTTGCCTTGTGCTACACAGGTACGGGGCTCAGGGCAGCCCTGGGAGGCAGTTTCAGGGTGGGGGGGCGTCTCGACAAGGTGCGGACAGTGTGCAAGAATTGGTCTCCGCTATGGTAATTTTACGTTCTAAACTACAGGGCTTTAAAACATCGTTTGGGAGATTACTTCTTTGACATTAGCAATCAAGGTCCAACCTCGTTGAGCTTAAAGCTCGGCTTTGGCATTGGGTGAAGCACTTCAGTTAAGATCTCTGGCAGTCCGCGTCCCTGGCGACGTCGCCAATGGTCTCTGTGGCACACTCATGATGCGAAGGAAAGCATTCTAAGCACAGTAATGATCTTCCTCCCCACGGATTGTGTTTCCTGCAGCTGCCTGTACCCCTACATCCTGCAGTGGCCACGGCGAGTGTGTGGAGACCGTCAACAACTACACGTGCGAGTGCTACCCCGGCTTCAAGGGACTCAGGTGCGAGCAAGGTAAGCGTCGCGTCGCCTTTGCCTTCACTTGAGTTGGTAGCGCCATCCCGCGTCCCAGCTGGCTCTGGCGTCGGGTCTGCCTGTCTTCCCTTCCCTGGGCCACGTGGTGCCCTGTGGCGGTCAAGAGCCGAGGTCGTGAAGTCAAAGTCAGACCCCACCCCCAACCAGCTTCAAAGCCCAGATTTACCACTCTGACTTAGGGCACCTGGACCAGGTAGTTAAAACCCCCCGAGTCCCAGCTGTGTCATTGCAAAAAGGACCTGGTATCAGGTCAATAATGGTATCAGCTTCAATGGTGAGGCTGATCGGAATGAATGCATAGTGCCTGGCACATAGGAAGCACAAACAGTAGTTATACCTTCCAGGGTTTTCTCACTTCATGCAAGATGACAGAGAGCAACACTGATGTGGTTTCTCCTTTCAGCGGTGACCTGTCAAGCGCGGGAAGCCCCCGAGCACGGAAGCCTGGTTTGCACCCACCCTCTGGGGACCTTCAGCTACAATTCTTTTTGCTCTGTCAGCTGCGAAAAGGGCTACCTCCCAAGCAGCACAGAGGCCACGCGGTGCACGTCCACGGGAGAATGGAGCGCCCCCGCTCCTGCCTGCAATGGTAAATCTCTCTCCGAATGCCCAGAACATTCTCAAACTCACCCTTCACTGCCTTGTTTTGTTTCGTTTTGTTTTGGATCCAACGTCACAACGTTTCCAAGACTCCACGGAAAGTTCTTTCGGTTGTTTTTAGTAGGACTTCCCTCAGCCAATATGTATGGCCAATAGGGTGCCTGCTTGGTTTGAGAGAGGTTTATATCCCATGTTTGCAGTGGATGCTTCTCCGGCTCTGGTGACTTGTAAGCGAGTACCCATAACAGCAGAACCCACTTGAGAAATCGTAATGACTTATCTTCTCCTGCTTAATCTCTCTCATGCAGTGGAGGTGGATTTAAGACCATGGTAGTCAAGCAGCCCCCATATCTATTTTTCTCTTCAGTCTTTTTAATCTTTTAAGAGAGACAGAGAGAGAGAGGGAGGGAGAGAATCTCAAGGAGTCTCCGTGCCCAGCACAGAGTCCAATGGAGGGCTCAATCTCAGGCCCCCGGATCATGACCTGAGCTGAAATCAAGAGCCGGAGGCTTGCCTAAGCCACCCAGGCGCCCCTCTCTCTCAGTCTTATCTTTCTAGGCCAGAGACGGAAGCTTTTGGCTTCCAGGTCCCGCTGGGCTGACATAAATGAATGTCCTGTGTATGTCAGGACATAACAGGACATAAATCATGATCTGGAATCTGGGATTTTTTCTTCGTTTTCGCCTTACATAACATAGATCAGGGACATCGTAAAGTAGACCAGAAACCACTCAGCATAGTCAGAGTATAAATCAATCAGAGAAGATGAAAGTATTAATAAAAAAGCATCAAAGTTTTACTGTGTGCGCGCGTGTCCCCAAGACTTATCTTAGGACTTTGGGATCTGCCGTTTGAAGGCTGCTTCCTCGCCCTGTTATAAACTCCAATTCAATAGGCAGCGAACATATCCGTAAATTTCATGGTGCTCTTTCAAATCCCCAGTGGTCGAGTGCGACGCTCTGACAAATCCTGCCAACGGAGTCATGGACTGTTCCCAAAGCTCTGGAAACTTCCCATGGAACACGACTTGTGCCTTCGCGTGTGAAGAAGGATTTGAACTAATGGGATCCCAGCGCCTCCAGTGTACCTCATCCGGGAAATGGGACGACGAGAAGCCAACGTGTAAAGGTAGAGTCGCTCCACATCAAGATTGACCATAAACATTCTTTTTCTCAACCTGTACTTGAAATTGCCCATAACTGGCAGGGATGAGAATGTGTCAAGGACAGCGTCATACGTAGAGACGCACTTAATACCCGGATAAGCACTAAAACTTAATTCACTTTAAAGCAAGAGCAACAATGTGGAAAGCAAGCAGTTTTCGCTGTCGGGTACTGGTATTCTTGTAGCCAGATACAGCACAGAATGACTTCCAGTGGCACGAAGCCACGAGACCCGAATCAAGCTGCAAAGCAGACACATTTCATGCGCTACCTTCTTACCTTCTTTGCATTTTGGCATCATCTGTAAGCATCCAGGACCCATCAGTTGCTTTCTGATTACATAACCTTTTCGTCCTGACGGTAACTCCTTCGAGTGTCAGAGCAGTGGTCAGGAACCACTGGTTCCGTGAAAGGCCTCCCTTTACTGAATGCCATTGTCCGTGAAGGGACTGGTGTTCAGAGAAAACACAGGCATCTTCCCAGTTGTCCAGGGAGTCATGAAGAGCCTTGAGACCTCTGAGTGTTGCTTCGTCTATGATGAACCGGGTTCATTCATCAAACGCCAAGGGCCCTCCAGTTCCTCCGCAATGTTTTCTGACCATGATTTTGGTGTCTCAGCTTTTCAGTGCAAAGCCTTGTCCCGCCCAGAGAGAGGCTACGTGAGTTGTCTTCCTGCTGCTTCTGGAAGTTTCCAAAAGGGGTCCAGCTGTGAGTTCTTCTGCGAACAGGGATTTGTCTTGAAGGGATCCAAAAAGCTCCAGTGTGGCCCTACAGGCAAATGGGACAGTGAGGAGCCCACGTGTGAAGGTACAGTTTTTGTCTTTATTTTAACACAAAAACCATGGGAGGGCTGGAGACGTGACTACGTGCGAAACCTTCCGCTGCCCGATACAACTTTCTAATAATGTGCTCGCTCGTGTGTTCCAGCTGTGAAGTGCAATGCCGTCCGGCAGCCCCAGCGTGGCTCTGTGACATGTACCCATTCCCCCGCTGGAGAGTTCACCTACAAGTCCTCCTGCGCCTTCAGCTGTGAAGAAGGCTTCAAATTGCGTGGGTCAGCTCAAGTCGAGTGCACATCTCAGGGCCAGTGGACGCAGGAAGTCCCCTCCTGCCAAGGTAGGACTGAATTTAGACCTTAAGGAGCCTAGGTCAAAAACTTCACATGTATCTGAACCTCGATTGCCCCACGGGCCTTGATCCTAACTTGCTACCAGCTGAAAACTAAGTAGTGCGTCTAAGTTACGCCTGCTGATGGCTTTTCAATCAGGGTTAGACGTTTTCCAGTAGATCTTTATTAACCGCCGTGCGTGTGCCTGTCGTTTGCAGCCGTACGATGTTCGGGACTGGCAGCGTCGGGAAAAATGAACGTGAGCTGTGACGGGGAGCCCGCGTTTGGCGCTGTGTGTGCGTTTGCGTGTCCTGAGGGGTGGACCCTCAACGGCTCCGCAGCTCTGACGTGCGATGCCACGGGACACTGGTCCGGGACGCCGCCTACCTGCGAAGGTGAAGCATTGATTGGTGGGGGTTGCCTGGGGGGACTAGACGGAAGAAGGGGAAAGCAAGGAACCATTCATTATGTTCAGGCCAGGGGGGTTGCCAAGGTGAAAAAGCTGGTGACCATTTCATTTTATGGGCATAGAGGGAGAACCGAGGAGGTGACACGTGGGCGGAATAGGTAGAACTGCGACGAGGGCGAGAAGGGGAGCCAGAGGTAAAAGTAGGGGGGAAAGGAGAGCAAGGGAGGGAGAAGAGAGCGCGTGCGCAGTAGGGACCCAGGCGCAGTGGGTTCTGTTCTTCAAGCCTGGCAGGTGAGGGCGCTCCTGGCCGTGGCCGCAGACAGGCCCGCGCAGGTGGCTTGGGTCGATCTCAGAGGCCTGTAGTGCCCTGTCTCTCCCTCGTGCATTGAAGTAGACGGCTTATCCAGGTGCCAAGAAAAGGGCACAGAAAGACTTTACGTTCAGTTCCTTCTCGTGAAAGTTCTTCCCTCCTCTGTCTCCCTAGCTCCCACTGAGTCCAGCATTCCCTTGGCTGTTGGACTCACCGCCGCTGGGACCTCCCTCATGACGGTAGCATCATTTGTCCTCTGGCTTCTGAAACGCCTGCGGAAGAGAGGTAAGGGAGCTTGGGAACGTACTCCAAAAATGTTTTTTTGAAAAATGTATTTTTTTTTTCCTCATTGGTGAGTCATGTTCTCTCTTGCACGTTTCTAAAATTTTCTTTAATGTTTATTTATTTATTTTGAGAGAAAGAGAGCACAAGCAGGGGAGGGGGGCAGAGAGAGAGGGGAGAGGGAGAGAGAATCCCGAGCATGGAGCCTGATGTAGGGCTCGAACTCGCAAACTGTGAGGTCATGACCCGAGCTGAAATCAAGAGTCAGACATTTAACCGATCGAGCCATGCCGGTGTCCCCTCTCTTGCACATCTCGGCAGTAATTAGACCCTAGTTACAAAACACTAATAAACTGCAGTGTAATTGAGCAGTGGTCCCAGGGAAAGAGTTTACGGTACAGCTTGAAGTGGGGAGGGGTTTTAGGAAATAAACATGTTAGTTGTGTTCACAGCAGACAACTCCGGGGGGTGCCATTCACATGGAATTCTGTGGTTCCCCTCGGAGTGGGTGCAGTGAGCCTGCCATGATGGGTGCTCCCAGGAAGTGGCTAAAACGGCTCCAAAACATTTATTTGGAATACAGGCTTCAATGTGGGAAATCTCCTAGGGAATACGCCAACGTGTGTAGCCACACTCACAGTTTGGCTCTACAGAATATTTGACATTTTTTAAAATTAAGTTCTGACATTTATAAAATAGGAACTTTCACGTAAAATCTAGATTTGGGACTTCTCATGAAAAACGGGCGGATGAACTTGGCAAGCTGAGCGGGTAGCTATTGGCCAGCATTAGAAAGCTGCTGGGCCCCTAGAATGAGTGTGCATTTCACGCCCGCTGCCCCCAAGCTGTGTTTGCACTCTGATTGTTACAGGGGCCCTGAAGGCATTGGGTTTGCAGTCCCTGGAGGATAGAGTCATATTGTTTCTGAATTTAATACGGCCCTGAGAGTCTTTTAGTCCAACTTAATGGTTTTCTTTTTCTTGCAGCAAAGAAATTTGTTCCTGCCAGGTAAGTTGCATTCTTGTCCAAAGCATGCCTTTGAACATTCTACACATTTTTCCCCGTTCATGTCGGAAAACGGTGCTTTACTTAGTGTTTTTACGCACTCCACAGCAGCTGCCAAAGCCTCCAATCAGATGGATCCTACCAGATGCCTTCTGAGTCCCTTTAAGTCCAAAGGAATCAGGTAAGACTTGAAAACCATATATGATTTTGAGAGAGCATATCCTCCAAATCTGCCAGTTTCTGGGGGGAAAATCACCACCTTCACGGTGTTGGATGGAAAACTGTTTCATTTCTTTGTAGAAGGACAGGAACAAGGATCTGGGCTTTATTGAGTCACTTCACTTGTGAACGTTATTAATAAAAATGACGATAGCTAACCTTTATGTGGCACTTGGTATCTTCCAGAAACTGTTCTGAGTTGGGAATTCTAGGAGATAGAGACTTGTTGCTGTATTTCCTGTTATACAGATGTAGAACACGAGAGACAGACAAGTTAAATAACTTGCCTAAAATCTCAAAGCTAGTGAGTGACAGCCAGAATTCAAACCTAGGCAGTCTGGTTCTAGAATCTGTGCTCTGCTTTGTGAGAATTGTGAAGGGTCAAGTCCCCCTCACCCCCCCCCCCGCCCCGAATAGATTTTGTTAATTAATAGTCTTTATTTTTTAAGGCAGTTTTAGGTTCACAAAAAAAACGAGCAGAAACTGGACTCCCAACATACTCCCTCACCCTCCAATTTCCCTTGTTATCAACATCCTGTATTAGTGTGGCATTTTGTTACAAATGATGGGCCAATATTGATACGTTATTATTAGCTAAAGTTCACCCTTTATATCAGTGTTCTCTCTTGGCTTTGTATATTTTACAGGTTTTGACAAGTGTGTAATGACTTCTATCCGCCATTAGAGTATCATATAGAATAGTTTCGCTGCCCTAACTGAATAGGGCTTTGAGGTTCATAGGTGGACTCCCCCGTGATAGGGAACACGGTGGTCCGTGGTAGACGGTGAATTTTGTTGTTGCTACGAATACAGAATATTAAGCGTCCTGATTGCATGCTCCCTCTGTTCGCAGGAACACAGTTTCCTCCAGGGAACTAGAGCCATACCCTGAAGATGGCAAGGACAGAGAGCACTCCTCTGGTCTCTGGCCCTCCTCACCTCCCACACCTGCTGCCTTTAAGCTGGGAGCGAGGCACCCACGAGGACTTCACCCGTCCAAACTCCAGTGAGCAAGGCCAGTCTGCCATCAGCGAGTCAGCCTTCTCTTTGCTGTTCTCTGTGTCTGGAAAGTACTGGCCGATGGAGGGAAAGCATATTCTCTTCCAGGCAAATGTGAAGGGACCCAGGCTCCACGATCTCAAGAATTCCTGTTCTATCTCTCCGCCCCGCTCACTGTGAGATCTCAGTGGAGAACCACAGGGTTTTGTGGCCTTGCTTCTTTCTTTTGCCCCTCACGGTGTCTCTGCCGATTACATGGTTGCTGTCATGGGGCTGAAATATTGTCAAGAGTTTAGGGGAAACCGCTTGGCCAAAGATATTCTATCACCAACGTGAAAAAAAAAAAAATGACAATTTTGTAATGCCCCCAGGCGAGTGCATGGGGAAATCCTACTTAATGCTCTGTGCGAGGATGACTAAAGGACAGTCTTAATCACTTTTCTCCCTGTGGGATTCACTGCTTTTTAAAGTGCCGTGAGGGATTGTGCTCTCTTTATTTGCATTGACGACAGGACAATCTTCCCTAATTCTTAATTCAGTGTATGTGTTTTAGAGACTCTAAACTATGTACACATTAGGACTGCAATAGGGTAGAAGTGACTTATCCTAGATCTTTGTTCAGTCACAGTTTCTAATGTCCCATCTGTAGTAACTTTATTTCAAAAAAGGGCAAATACTGTTTATAATGTTAACCAGGGTGAAGTTCTAAATTTTTTGTTCCCGTTGCTTTTCAAAACATTAGTATCAGCACAGTAGAATCTGAATGGCACGCGCTTATACACTGTCAGCTCTTTTTCCAGAGGTAGGTGGTTTTCCGTGATGAAAAGCTTCCACGGGGCCAAATGTTCTGATTTGCTAAAAGCAGAAATGCAGACAGACGAAGGTACAACTCTTTGAATGTCTCTGTTGACAAAAACGTGTAGTCACACAGATGTGCTTTAGCATTTCTCCAAAGACGTTTGTCAGGGGTGACGTGTCCACATATAATTCTCATATGTCACATTAGATGTTAAATCCATGATAGGGACGCACCTTGTAAAAGATTTGTCTGGTGGGTTTTTTGAAAAGTGGAGACTTTTAATATTTATTCCCTAATTGTGTTATTCTGTTTGTTAGAGTGTTCGTGAAGAGAGGAAAGTCAGTATGAATGAGCATATGTATTTATTTATCAGGGAGTTTAAAATTCCTCAGGGATCCCCACTGATCGTTGGCAGTGAGAAATTCTTGGCCAGTCCATTGCCCAAGCTTCTCGCTCCGTCTTGCAAGTTACGTGAGAATCAAAACTCTCCCACACGTACATTAACTTAGCATGTGTTGACAATCAAAGTTTCTGACAAATGCGGGCTGCGTGTTGGTAAAGGCCAAGCCATAAGTAACCAGGGAGGTATGCTAAGTGTCAGAACGGTAGAGAATTTTAAGGGGCAAAAGAACTCTGGAAAATAAGGGAGAGAGAAATAAACATCTACTGCAAGCAGACTACCTAGAGAATGAATTATTATTTTCTCTGAAATTGTTCGAATGTTGTAAATATTTATACTGTGATGTAAACAGCTGTGTGAAATGTAAATATGGTCCGTGTTTTAAACGGTTTTTAAAACGGGTTTTGAAAAGCATTTTAAATTATGATTCAAAATATTTTACAGTTTTTTAAAGTATGTATTTATTTAAGCTTATGCCATACCTATTTTGTATGTGATGTGGCCAGCGCAAAGTTTGATAATAAACTTTAGTGTTTATGTTTAGTGCTGTGTGTAGGTTCTTTCTTAAAAATTCAATTTTATTTGGATAAAATTCGCCTGCCATAAGATTCACCCTTTTTTCAGTGGACGGTCCGGTAGTTTTGGTGCATTCATAAGAGGGTACAAACATCACTGCAAGAGAGTTGTGGCTATAATCCAGGAGATTTTGTTCTTCTCCCTAATCTCCCAATGGTACCAAATCCTATCATAACCCGTAACCAGCCGTGTTCTATTCCCACGGACAGACTCGGAACAGACCCTTGTCACCATCCCTGGATTACATGATAAAATCCCCACGAACTGGTTGGTCTCCAGTCTCTGAATCGGCTGCTGGGAGGGACGGTGGACCCAAGTCACTGACAACAGCCCACAAGTCATACAAAATCTAGTCTTTTCCTGTCTCCCAGCCTCACTTTACACCATGCCTCTTGAGACATCGCATTCCATCCCGGATGGAGAGCTGTGTCTGCCCACTTTGGTGCCTTTGAACACACTGGGTTGTTTCACCTGGAGTTACCTACCCCCATCAAGGACAACCTCCCCCCCCTCCCCCAAGGCACACACACTCCATTCTTTGCCTGCTGTCCTACTCAGGTTTCAGGTTCTCTGCTCAAGTGTCCCTTCGTGACAATAGGCTCCTTAGACTAGCTCACCTCTTCGACGCTCTCACAGCCCATATTTTTCTGCCTTCCTTTAACTGCAATTAAATAATCTGTGTAATTGTTTCATACTTGTCTTTTCTACTAGATTCTAAGTTCCTTAAGGGTAGGAACACATTACCTTGTTCATTGCTGTGTTCTCAGAATGTAGCAGATTTCCGACACGCGGTACTCAGCAAATATGTTTTGAACGAATGAATCAATCGGTGGATGAACAAATACAGATTTGGGCTCATGATAAGGAGCAGGACCCCTTTTCTCAAATGGAATGAGTTGTCTCAGAAGGCAAGGTTTAAAACCCTGTTAGGGAGGCAAGATATGTTTGGCAACAGGACGGAACAGAATGGAAATGAAGAAGAAGTAGAGGAACTAGTTAATGGCCTGAAGGTTCAGTGAGGTAGGATGAAGAAGTGTCGCAGTGAGGTACTTGAGCACCAGAGTTACAAGAATAGGTGGCCACGATTAAAGAGTGGGATGCTGGAGTACGTGATTGTAGAGGTGACACCGTTTTGGGTGATGTCAAAGTTGAGGCTGTGTCCAGGGAAGAGGGTAGTTGAAGCTGAGTGGGGGAGGGGAGGATGTTATTGGAGATCTAGGCCCCCAGTCGTGGGGTTACTGGTTGTTGTGTGAGACTGTGCATTCCTTCTACCCACGATAAACTCATGTTGGAAACTGCAGCGAACACAGCCCGGGTCGGTTGCAGGCATCTGTGATGGGGGTGTAGGCACAAGGGAAGGGCACTTCCTTTTATGGGCCTAGGGCTTCTGCTTTCAATGGCACTCAGTGAGTTTTCCTTCAGCCATCTCATGGTGGGCAAATAGTCCCCCAGCATTGGTTTCAGTCTCTCCAGGGTTTTGTGATGGCTTATAATGCTCACCCACTCACTCCAGTTCTGCCCTTTGGGGAGCACAGAATAACCGAAAGACTACTATTCTCTACCCCCTCCCCCGGCCACCCTTCAAGTGACCGCTAACATGTCCTGTGACCTTGCCTACCCCACATCTCTTCAGATTGAAGGTGCACCATTTTTAAAATTGTTATTGAGGTGAAGTTTATATAACGTAAAGGCAACCATTTTAAAGCGTACAATCTAGAGTGATATCTAGTGCGTTCATAAAGTTGTGCAGTCACCACCTCTATCTTGTTAAAGATACTCTCATCAAAAGGAAATCTTGTACCCATTAAGCAGTCAGTCCCCATTACCCCCTCCCCTCCCCGTCCCTGGCAACCACCAGTTTGCTTTCTGCCTCTATTGATTCACCTATCCTAGATATTTCATATGAATGAGATCACACAATATCTGGCCTTTTGTATCTGGCATCTTTCACTAAGCATAATGCATTCAAGATACATCCTCATCATAACCTGTATCTGTACTTTGTTCCATTTTGTGACTGAATTACATCCCATAGTACAGATGAATGCGCACTCAATTTAAGCCAAACTTCTCATTGTATTCTCAAGAAAAATGTTTTCAACAAACACCAAATCCATTCATAGGACTCAGAAGCATCCATTTGAAAAATGCTTTGATAAACGCCAAAACCACAGCACGGATGCACTCAGTGAGAGGAACTTGGTGAGGGGCATGGTGATGTGGTCTGAGTTCTCTAAATCTAACTTGATATAAGGTCAGAATTTAAATGTATAGGAGAATGAATAAATTGCATTTTTTATCTGACCATTTCACTAAATAACTCTCCCTACACTTCAGAAACCAACGTTGGATGGACCCGAGGTTTCTTGTCTCCATCAAGGGCCCGGAATTCTGGTACACCATGTAGACATAGTCCAAATCTGGAGCCTAAAGGTAGTTGTGTCTGGGTGCCAGATGACCTAAACTGGCTTTCTGAAGAAAACCCTGGATTGGTATATGGTTTTCAAAGAAGAACAAAAATGTCCAACAAAGCATAGAACAACAAAGACATCCAACAAAAGAGTAAGACTGGAAAAAAAAAGAAAGGAGATATAAAGTCTTTTCTTAGTAAAAGAAAAAGACACTTGTAGCTTATGACCCAAAAGGGGTTCGCTTATCCATTTATTCATCCATTGGCTCAACTGACATTTATTGAATGCTGGACCTTCTGCTTCTGAAAATGTAGAGGATTGATATTCTGAAAACTCTACTGCTCTGATCTTTTGCATTTCCAGGTGGATTATAATAACCTGTTTAAATGAATAGCTGAGCTTCCAAAAAAGAATGGAACCCCAGAGGACAAAAATGATTAGGAAGCAGGCACCTGACCAATGTAAGAGTTTGTGAGCCAATGTGAGAACTTTAGATTTTACTCTGAGTAGGCTGGAAAACCGCTGGAGGGGTTTGAGCAGAACAATGGTCTGACTTGCATTCTCTCGTGCTGGGTATCTTCTTTCCCTCGGCTACCCTCCCTCACCATCCATGCATTCTCAGGCCTCCCTGCCCTATGTCCCAGGAGGCTGGTTCCTGCAGACTGCATCACTGGTGGGCTGGTGCCTGATTGGTTTGACTAATAAGAGGCCCTACAGGAGATCAAAGAGAAAGAGGAGAGAGTGGTCAGCGTATGTCTTACTCAGCCTTTCCCCGCTTGGGTATTCTCTCTAGAAGCAGTTGCATCTCTCTTCGACTACAGCTCCTGATGGGCAGCCTTTCCTGGAGGGTTGCAATTCTCATTGGGTTCTGACAACACTGTCTCCTCCCTTGAATCTTCAGTCCCAGGGATACAGCCGCTTCCTGCTACTTCCAGTCCCTGGATGCCTCATTTTCTCTTGTTTATTTTCTTAGTCTTGCCCAGCCTACGTAAGTGGTCTCTCTACTCAAGGCTCTTCAGCAGGTGAAGGCTTCACTCACCAGGGGCGAATTCTGTTTCTGGCTGGGACCCTGAATGATATGCATTTTAACTGAATCACTTAAATTGTTCTCTTGAAAACAGGCCATAAGAGGAAAAGGGTAGAAACATGGAGTCTTGATGTGGGGGGCTTTTGCAATAATATAGATGAGAGATGATGCTGGTCTCAATGAATCATAGAATGGAAGCGATTGAATATTTTGATGGTAAAGCCAATAAAAGTTGCTAACATATTGGATATGATTGGTCAGAAGAAGAGGGAGAGCTCAGTTAACTCCAAAGCCTTTGGCTAAAGTAACCGGAAGAATGGATTTATAATTTGGAGAGATGGCAGGAGGCTTGGGAAGAGGAATTCAGAAGTTCGGTTTGGCACATGTAAAATTTGACAGGCTTTTTCAACAACTAGAAGGAGATATCCAGTGGACATTGGGCTGGGAACAGTCCTGGCTGGAAATACAAATTTGGGACTCGTCACCATTTAGATGCTCTTCAAAGTTAAGAGGCTGGCTTGGATCACCACATCAGTGAAGGGAGAAAAGAAAAAAACAGCAGTGAGCTGGAGCACTGCAAAGGCGTGGAAAATGGAGAGCTGAGGGCATATCAACAAACGAAACAGAGAAGGAACAGTCCGTGAAGTGGGAGGAAAACCAGGGGCTGACTGGTGAAATAAGATGAGAACTGAGGGTCGGTTGTGCTGGCTTTAGTGAAGGGGAGGACCTTGGTGGGAGCAGTCTCAGGGAAGCACTGTGATTGAAAATCTGATTGGGCAAGGGTCAAGGGAGAATTGAAGAAGACTTAGAAACACAAGTCTAGACGTTCCTTCGGGCATAACAGTAGGCATATTGGCACTTCACAGGGCTCCTCGGCTCCAGGTTTGTCCCCACTTCAGCTTGTCTTCCAAGCTCCTGGCAGACGATGTGCAGCCTAATAATCAAGAGCATGAGCATCAGAACCAACTGGCTTGGGGTCCAAACCCCAGCTGTGTCTCTTACTAGCTTTGGGACTAAGCCCAACTTTCTTAAGCTCTCTGAGACTCTTTTAAAATGGGGGTGACGACAGTGCCTGCTGGTGAATAGTAGTACTTAACCTTCCTGAAGGTTAAATAAGGTGATACATATGGAGGCTTGAGCTCTATGGCTATTGCCGTTGTTACTGATGTCTTTTAAAAAATACAAATCTGATTATGTCATAACTCTTACTTTCCATTGCCCTCCATAATATAGGTCCTAATTTCATATGAAGTCTAGTTCCTTCACATGTGACACACAAAAAACACAAAAGTACTCTAGGGCCCCAAACTCCTTAGGGTAAAAAGGTGGAGCTGCTTTGCTCTCTTTAGAGCTTAACTTTAGGAGGTGCCATTAATGAGGACTTCCACTAGGGGGCGAGCAAGGAAAGAGGGAGAAGGAATTAGACGTCAACCTGTCAGGTGAGCAGAAGTTTAAGACATCGTAAAAGGGAAGAAAAAATAGGAAAAAAAACAGAGGGAGGCAAACCATAAGAGACTCTTAAATACAGAGAACAAACCGAGGGTTGCTGGAAGGGAGGTGGATGGGGGATGGGCTAAATGGGTGATGGGCATTAAGGATGAGCACTGGGTGTCATATGTTAGAGCTGAATCACTGGGTTCTTCTACTCCTGAAGCCAAGACTACACTGTATGCTAACTAACTTGAATTTGAACTTGAACAAATTTGGTCCGAAATGCTGTTTTAATTGCGTGATGTTTTCAATTATCTGGGGCCCTTTACCATGGACGGCCAAGAGTTAAGTGCAGTATTTATTCAAAAAGAGAAGAGAGATGGGGGGTGGGGAGGAGAGGAAGAGGAGGAGGAGGGGGGAAGGAGGGAGGGAAGAAAGGAAGAAAAAAAGGAAGGATGGAGGCAGGGAAAAAGGGAAAGAAGGAAAGAAGGAAGGAAGGAAGGAAGGAAGGAAGGAAGGAAGGAAGGAAGGAAGGAAGGAAGGGAGAGGGGATGGAAGAAAAAATGGTAGGAGGGAAGGAGAAGAGAATCTATCAACGATGGTCAGCAGCTCCACTTTTCTCAGGGTAGTGACAGAGGCCAGACTAGGAAAGGGGTGGGGAAAGAGGAGTGAGAAGAGATGGGGGAAGGTAAGGGGAAGGGGAGGAGGAGGATGTGAGACTGAGTCAGGGAAATGAAAGAAAGCAAGCCTTTTTGGTGGCACTCCACGCAGCCTCCTGAAGCACAGCTCGCCCAGCCCAGCCGTGGGCAAGGACGCAGACGCCCTGGTGCTGAGTTGAGAGGCTGGAGTCCGGAAGAACTAAAGACGGGATGAGCAAAGCCAAGGTGAGCTTTTCAGCCTCAGAGATTTCCAGATGCTCAGAGAGAAACCCTTGGGACTGCAGGGGCAGAGTTCATTTTTGGTTTTCACAAAGCCAAGAATTAAAAATCCTGAGCTAAAGAGTGCTCCCAGAATTCTTCTTCTCAGATGTGCTGATTCCTCCTCATTGACTCGTTTCTGGTGAGAGTCTTGAGGAAGTACTCTCTTGTTGAAATGAGCACTTTTGCAGCTAAACACTGGGGCTACCTGAGAAGTGATATAGTTCAGAAAATACAGTTTTAAGGTGTGCAGAACATTTGTGGTTTGGGTTGTGCAAAATGCATTTCTTTTTTACTTGAAAGAAAATGAATTGCTTTTCTTTATCGGTGTCTGGCTATCTAATTCTTTTAAGTATTCGAAGCAGTGAATCATTATAATCCATTGTAAGATTTTAACATTTAAATCTCAGACATCAATAGTTCATGAAGCATCCAAAAACACTTTTAAAAATATACATATTCAATATCAAAGAGTTTCATCTAATAGCTCAGCAGAAGGGAAGTAGAAAAATTACTTAAATGTAGAAAAAAAATCAGAGTTGTAACAATCGGCAACCTGAGGCTAAAACGTGAAAAGAAAGAGAGAAAGAAAGAAAGAAAGAAAGAAAGAACGAACTTTGAGTCAGTTTTGAAGCAAATTTAATGCTACCTTTTCATGTTCATCTAAGAAACCTGTTACTTCAGGCAAGGTTAGTAAGAATATGTATTTTATTTTGAACTTTAAGAGAGTCGTAGCCATCTCCTCAAGGTGCTATAAACTTGTGAGTTAAGAATATAAATCTAACTATAATTTTCTTTGCAGGTATTTCCATGGAAATGTCAGAGAGCTCAGAGGGACTCATGGAATGTCTTCAGGTTGTGGGTCTGGACAGTGCTCTGTTGCGGTACGTTACGGTATTGATATATTGCTAAGCCCTTTTTCACTTACGTTTATTTTTCTTAAATATCCACTGGGAGCACACAGTCACAGGGAAGATGATTAGGTAGATAGCTGTTAATTCTATCCTTCTGTGAGCATCTTTTCCTTCCTGTCACCTTTAGTGACAGCCCAGAAACCTCCTAAACCTGCCACACCCTTGTTGCAGGGTCCAAATCCTAATAATACCACTAAAGTCTTAATTATGAAGAAATAGTCAATTAAGAAATATCCGATGGCGCATTTGCAATCTGTACCAAATATTTATTTTTGTAATTTTTTTCTTACATTTATTTATTTTTGAGAGACAGAGAGAGACAGAGCGTGAACAGGGGAGGGGCAGAGAGAGAGGGAGACACAGAATCCGAAGCAGGCTCCAGGCTCTGAGCTGTCAGCACAGAGCCCGACGCGGGGCTTGAACCCACGAACCGTGAGATCATGACCTGAGCTGAAGTTGGACGCTTACCCGACTGAGCCACCCAGGCGCCCCAATCTGTGCCAAATATTTAGCACGGTACTTTCTATTTTTATCATTAGTTTAGTGCACATCAGTGTCATTTCTACAATTAAAGGGTGAGCTCCTTAAGGTCAGACGCCCCCCCCCCTTTTTTTTATTCTTCTCCCATTGGTGTGACAAGTTCTATGTCTGATTCTTGAAGACTCTCCAGCAATTGTTTTGAGCTTTCCCATTCCTAAGTAAGCTAATGTCTTCTTACCCCCTAGCTTGGATTTTCAGCTCTGGCCAAATGTGCTTTCCTCTGTCCCTCACACATTCTTTACACCATGTCTGCCTCATGTCACCTGCAAAGCTAGTGCTCATTTCATTCAACAAACATTTTCTGAGTCCCTGCAACGTAGCAGACACTGTTCTAGCACTGAGGAGACCCCCCGAACAAAACGATTTCTTCTCCTGCGAACATATATTCTGGTAGAATGCTCCTTCAAAACTCCACTCCAAATGTTCATTTTATTACACTATTTACTCATTAATCATATCTGGGTTTTTTTTTTTTCCAATTCTCTGTTCATTTCTGGTATGTTTAATTTGATCAAGATTAATTATGTTTTCTTTGCATCTGTTCAGGAGGAATCCTTAGGAGACTGCAAAAATTGGATCCATGTTCTCTTTGATATTTCTCTATGGTTTTTGCCCTACACAGTGGAAACGCAGTAGATGTTTATGGCTGTGAAAATATTTACCGTAACGGTAGAACAGTGTTTCGCATAGATCATACCGTGCTTAGAATGGCATATGCTACCACGAAGTCATTGTGTGTTTCTGGGGTTTTTTTGGTTTTTGGTTTCTTCTTTTTTTTAAGTAGGCTCCACACCCAGTGTGGAGCCCAGTTCAGGGCTTGAACTCATGACCCTGAGATTAAGACCTGAGTTGAGATCAAGAATCGGATGCTTAACTGAGCCACCCAGGCACCTCTTGGTTTTGTTTCTTTAAAGTCCTCAGATTCGAAGCACCCATATGGTCACTAGACACGCTGGGTATCTTTGCGCGCAGAACACGATCTAAATCAATTTCATAATCCTGCATCATTTGGTTTTGTAAATTATTCTTTTTTAAAAAAAACAAAAAACGTAGTTACATATATAAGGCTTGGGCTATGTATTAAGGCTTTCCCAGAAGCAGCTCTTCCTGTGGTAAAAGATTATCTTTTTGAGACGAAGAGATAACTAAAAGTATGCTGTTATTCCTGTCCTTATTTTCTTCTCTAGTAGAAACATAAATGTTGGCTTCTAGGAAATTATCCCAGGATAAAAAAGTGGATAGTAAATCTTCTGCATATAATTAATAGAAATAGAAAAGGAAATAAGAATTTCTAAAATAGATTGGTTGAATTTCACTTGGAAGAATTTTGAGAAAAAAATTATGAAAATAAATCTAGGAAGCCACCAGATTTATCTAAAATAGAGCGATGCACAAAAAGTATTGAATGTTACCACGAAAAGTAAATAGAAACCAAAGGTCTAGGTTCTACCTCAAATCTGCAAATGACCGATTCTATGACCCTGAGAAGGTAACCTATATACCCTTGAGGTCTCGGTTTCTTCACGTCTAAGTGGCAGGCCCGGCATGGATTTGCTCTAGATTCTTTCCAGCCATGACTGTGAGCCCGCATAGTTCACATTGATGTCTTTCAGATTTCCTTGCACGTCACGGGACCGACTGCTGGACTTACCACTATTCTGAAACACCCATGAACTGGGCAAGGGCTAGAAAGTTCTGCCAAGAAGATTACACAGATTTAGTTGCCATCCAAAACAAGGGGGAGATTGAATACCTGGAGCAGATGCTTCCCTTCAGCCGCTATTACTACTGGATAGGAATCCGGAAGGTAGGGGGAACATGGACTTGGGTGGGAACCAACAAGTCTCTTACCAAAGAAGCAGAGAACTGGGGACGTGGAGAGCCGAACAACAAGAAGTCCAAAGAAGACTGTGTGGAGATTTACATCAAGAGGGCCAAAGACGCGGGAAAATGGAATGATGATTCCTGCCACAAGCAGAAGATAGCCCTCTGTTACACAGGTAGGCGGTGGCCAGAGTGGGGAGAGTGGTGGCGTGGATCCCAGGGGTTGTGGGGGTGTTAGGGAAGAAAGCAGTTTCTGGTACCTTTGGAAGTAAATCCAGTTCTCGAAAAAACAAAAATAAAAACAGAATAAAAGCATGTCACTTCTGTGCACGTTTGGTGTGGGAGGCTGGGTCCAACACCCAAAAGTGACATCTTTAAATCAATCTGCGTCAATATGACAAATGCATGTGAGAAGTGAGGCAGGGAAGCGGGTACAGAGATGTGGGTCTGGCCAAGAGCTCAGGCTCACACGCCCCCTCATTTCCTCCCTGCTTATGGTGGGGGGCTTTATGCTTATGTTTTGTGCTTGGCCTAATCTCCCATAATTCTATATAATGAAATACTGCCATGTTTTGTTATCTGTGGAGGATGAAAATTTGTTTTCAGTTCCCAAACGGTATTTTTCCAAGTCATATTTCATCAGTGAAACATAATTTGATCTCTTGTACATTGGGCTCTCTACTGACCTAACAAGTTCGAACTTCTTAATCTTTCTATAGTACTTTCTAAAAAGAGAGGGATTGTCAAATATACTGCAGAAATGGTTGGGGATAGGCCATCACTTAATGTACTTATGACATTTAAAACAAAATAATTCCAAGAGTTCAAAGTACATCAGTGAGTTTCCCCAGAATGTTAGAGAATGTTGGTGTCGGTAAATTCATTTTAAGTATATGTCTGTGGCTATATGGCCAGTATATGACATAAATAGAAAAATCCTGACCTACCTTTTGGTGCAAAAATGCTATGAATGTACAGATAAACCTTTCCTGCTTATTAAAGTAGTCTCAACCAAAAGAGTTATCTGTATCCAAAGAAATGACTCTGAGTACTAAGAAGTAATCATGTTCAAATCATTTATTTCATCCCCCACCTTTAAAGCTTCTTGTCAGCCCTCATCATGCAGCAACCATGGAGAATGTGTGGAAACCATCAATAATTATACCTGCAACTGTGATGTTGGGTACTATGGGCCCCAGTGTCAATTTGGTAAGCCCCTTTTCTGTCTTGTTTCTTTCTGTGTAAACTTATGGGGTTATTGTAGCCTAGAAGTTGATAGGGACAAAACAATACTAGCCATTCTGAGAAATGAGAAGTTTTTATCAGAAGGATAAGCTTGCACAATGTTGTTGCCTTTCCTGAAAGATTTCATAAGTCAGCATGAAGTTTCAATTCACTTCTTAGCAAGTCTTTTTTCAGTGCCACAGACAATACAGAGTTGGGAAAAAAGCTTTAAGGATGATGATAATGAATCAAGCATGGTATATTCCTGTTCTTAGGGAACCCAAATCCGGCAAATTGGTTGGACTCATTAGAACCCGGAAGTCTGAAAGAAACACTGCCATTTATCGTTGGGAGGGCGAGTTACCCATTAGGTAATCTAGCTTTTGTATGTAAGCCTCAAAGTCATGACAGGGCATGGCTGAAAAGAAAAGTCCACGGGCTGCCTGGGTGGCTGAGTCGGTTGAGTATCCGACTTAAGCTCGGGTCATGATCTCACGGTTCATGGGTTTGAGCCCCGCATGGGGCTCTGTGCTGACAGCTTGGAGCCTGCTTCGGATTCTGTCTCCCTCTCTCTCTGCCCCTCCCCTGCTCATGCTCTGTCTCTGTCTCAAAAATAAAATAAACACTAAAAAAAAAGAAAGAAAAAAGAGAAGTTCACATAATGATACACAATATAGGTCAGAGACATATAGTAATAAATCCAACACGTTTATTTGGGCTGTATATTTTGGGGGATACAATGACAAATCTATTATAGATTCTGTCCATGAAGGATTTGCAATTAGCTAGTGGAAATTATATATGCTTATAATTTATTTTGATTGAAAGCAAGGTATAAGCTGGAAAATTAACTGCCTAATGAAAGAATATGGCCTTTATTGGATAATAGGAACCCACTTAGTATCTTGACACCTGCATTTGGGACAATTTTCCTAGAAGCAATGCATAATACGGATTGGAGAACCAAAAAAAAGAAGATGGAGGGGCACCTGGGTGGCTCAGTCGGTGAAGCGTCTGACTTCGACTCAGGTCATGATCTCATGGTTTGTGAGCTCGAGCCCCGGGTTGGGCTCTATACCGACAGCTCAGAGTCTGGAGCCTGCTTCTGATTCCGTGTCTCCTTCTCTCTCTGCCCCTCCCCCATTGTGCTCTGTCTCTCTCTGTCTCTCAAAAATAAATAAATGTAAGAAAAAATTTAAAAGAAAGAATATGGAGAGAATCAGTAGGAGTCTATTGAAATCATTCAGCATCACGGTGGTAGAAACAGAAAGGAAAGAGTACGTAGACTCAAAGTCAAGGAGTCTTTGACCCAGTCAGCTCACTACTGAAAGAAGCATCAAATCATTTCGTTGTTATTGGTTGAGTTTCAAAACTATGGTTGAAGTATCTGGTGCACAGGATAGAAATTAGAAGAAGAGAAAAGCAATGTTTGTAAAGAGTAAAGAATTAAAGCCAAAATAAATTTAAGTGTCAACCAACTGGTGACAGTCTAACTCATTTCACTTAATTCCTACCCAATACTTTCCTTCACACCACTCCTGAAGTTTCTTTTTTATTATTTCTTTATTGATACTTAATATTTTAGTATGTTTATTTTATTTTATTTTAGAAGAAGAGTGCACATAAGTCCCCCACTCATGTGCACTCTTTTTCTAAAATAAAATAAAATAAAATAAAATAAAGGCAAAGAGTAAGGGAGGGAGGGCAAAATAAAGGGCAAAGAGTAGGAGAGGGAGAGAGAAACAGAGACAGAGACAGAGACAGAGACAGAGAGAGAATCCCAAGTAGGCTCCACACTCAGTGCAGAGCCCGATGTTTGGCTTGATCCTATGACCCTGGGATCATGACTTGAGCTGAAATGAAGAGTCAGACATTCAATCAACTGAGCCACCCAGGTGCCCCTGATCTTTAACTTTTTAATTCTTATAACATTGGCATGCCCATTTCACTCCTTTTTGAACATTTTACTCTTTTTTCTGTCTTAGCTTTCATCCTCTCACTCTTTTCTGGTCTTCTTTCTACCTATAATCATTTCTCCTTGGGTTTCTTCATAGGTTTCTTACCAACTTCTGTGGACTCACAGATTCACGTGAGCTTTGGACTGACAAATCCATTTCCAGCCCCCAACTCCAAATATGCTAAGTGTATCTTTTGGGATGCCCAAAGGACTGTAAAATCAATCGTCCCAGCCAGATTTCTTTTTTTGTATTTCTTATCTCAGTATGAGGCACCACCATTTATATGGGTGCTCTGGTATGAAATTCTTACACCTCCCCTTACTTTTATGCAAAGTAACACACTATTCATTTTAACAACTTACTGTTTCTCTCATTTGCTTCCCATTTGTCAATTCTGCTACTACTGCCCTCATTCCTTCTAGACTATTGGATTCATTTCTTAGGCGAGTTCCACAGCTTTAAATTAGCTCCCCTTAAATATACTATTCATGCTACAGGCAGACTGATCAATGAAAAACAATCAAACAAATACCACACGTATATCCACCCTTCAATTTCTACCTATCATTTGTCCTATAGGATGAAATCGAAACTCCTCAAGGCATAGAGAAATGCTTGATATACAGTAGGAACTCATTAAATCAAAGAGAAAAGATAAAAGCATTTTTTCTTAGCTTCTACCTTTCTTTCTAATCTCATCTCACATATTCCCTTCCTCCTCCTTCCTCCGTGTAACAACAAAGTGCTTGTAGTTCTCCACCCTTTTCATATGTGCTTTGTATTTCACTGACTTGCTCGTGGCTTTCTCTCTCATTTTGCACATGGCTAACAGACCTGTTCATCTTTAAGACATAGTTCAGGGATTGATATTTTTTTTTTCCAGAAAGCTTTCTTTGGACCCTAAGATAGGCTAAGTACCTCTGTTCCATGTTCCAGTAGGTCCGCATATTTCTTTCTTGTTTATCCCGCATTTGTTGAAGTCATCTATTTACTTGTCTGTATCCCCTGGTAGACGAGCAGCAGCTTGAGGTCAGTAAGTATTGTTTACAATTTAATATGTCAGATTGAGACTATGCCTGAAGTATATAAAGCACTTGCTTGTAGTCATGAATAGAATTGGAGAACATAATTTAATTTGGACTTGTACTGTATATGGAAAATATAAAAATTCTTCCAGTTCCTAAAGTCCTTTCTTCATTGAAATCTCAAAAGCAAGGTCACCACAATGGCTCAAATTGGATAAAGAATAGGACACAAGAGTTGAAATATTTGCTCAAATGGCATGGTGGGGCCTAAAAATGTGAAGACTCATTTCCAAGGCTCAATTCAATCTCCTATGCCACCAGTCAGAGCAGGGAAATAGATACAGTTTCTGGAGAGGGCTGTCAAAATCAGAAGAACTGAAGGTCTGGAGCCGAGCTGGAGAGGGTGAAAACAGGATCAAGGCCAAGATGCTTCCTAAAGCTTCCCCACACTTTTCCCACGCCTCCTGCTCCCAGCCCTCTACTCTACCTAGGAGTTCTGATGTCACAATTATTTCCAAATCGAGCTGGTCATTCCCACTTAAACCTATCTAGGTTTAATAAGTCTCTCCTCAGGAGCACTTGAGTGGCTCAGTCAGTTAAGCATCTGACTCTTGGTTTCAGCTCAGGTTATGATCTCACTGTCCATGAGATCGAGCCCCACAATTCTCTCTCTCCTCTCTCTCTCTGCCCCTCCCCTGTTCTCATTCTCAAAAGAAATAAACACAAACAATTATCTTCTCAGATGATGCCAACAATAAGAAGAAGACCAGCTGATGTTTAATTAGGACTTCCTATGAGCCAAGTTCACTTCTAAGTCCTTGACTTACATTAGATCATTTACTCTCCACACCAACTCTAGGAAGTTATTACAATTACCGTGACTCCTCTTTCATAGATGAAGAGACTGAAGCTGGATTAGTTCACTTTGTGCAAAGGCATTTGGTGACCAAGTGCCAAAGCTAGGATTCAAACCCAGACACCAGGTGCTCTCCACACTAGCCAGTACTGTTTTTTTTTCTTACTGCAGTGGTTCAGTGTGAGCCTCTGGAGGCCCCTGATCTGGGTACCATGGACTGTAGTCACCCTGTGGGAACCTTCAGCTTCAGCTCTCAGTGTACCTTCAACTGCTCTAAGGGCACAGACCTCATTGGAATTGAGGAAACCACTTGTGGACCTTTTGGAAACTGGTCATCTCTAGAACCAACCTGTCAAAGTAAGTAAGTCTTCAGACTAGAGGCTCTGTCATGGCCGACTTGGGTTAACTGAGAAAATGCAGCAGAGACTTGTAAGGAGTCTCTGTCCTTTTGGGAACATAATTTAATCTAACTTAGATCATACTATGATGCTTTTGAAAGGGATTATTGTTACTCAAATCAAAAAGAAAAACCACAAATAAAAAACAACAACCAAATACCTCTGAAACCATCTCGTGATACATACATAATTTTCAGTAATATGCGGCGTGATTATAGTGTACTTTTTACTTTAGTTTTCTCATCGTCATGGCACACATAGTCCAGATGAACCTCAGTTAAATGTTGATTGTTCTCTCCCCTCAGTAACACCTATTTTATGTGGTGTCTTACCTAACACCAACCAATTTCCTTCTCAGGGTGTAGAATTTTTTTGATTGTTTTATTTGGTTTATTCTTGAAATCATTTTTTTATTTTTCATCTTCTATAAACTCTCGGGGGAATAACAACTGCTGTGAGAAACAAAAACACAGTCTCTTGATCTTTTTTTTCATTTGAAATATGGTGGGTTTTTTCTTGTTAGCTGTTAAAAAGACTATCCCTGTACAGGAGAAAACTGGTGACATCTGAGCTTGTGAAATTCTGGTTACGTTTTCTACATTTATGCATCTGACGCACTAATTTTAAGTGGTTTAATTCTAAAAAAAACTATCAAAGTCATACTGAAATCATTGAATTAAATTGTCAAACCTGCTGAATTTTACAAGAGTTGAGTGAGTTGCTTCAGAGAATTGGGGTGTTTTTCAACACTGCTTGCTTTAGATCAGGTGAAAGGGTGGGAATTCTCTACATTCACTGAGGTTACTCCATAAGCACTCTTGAGGCCAAGGCCATGTAGTACTTCCAGGAAGTGTTGGAGAGCTACCAGGACAGGAGCAGCAACCTGGAGCAGCCAACTCTCCCCTCCTCTCCCCACCTCCCCACCCGCAAGGGTTTTCAGTGCTCTTGGCTTCACCTCTGATATACAATCTCCATCATTCTCAAGAGTATAAAATCTGGAAACATTATCAGAACTAATTTTTAGAATTTAGAAATGTCTAGATTCAATTGGGTGGTTCCACAGTTGAGTGGAGCAGCTTTGGCTAAAAACCTTTGGTGAAAAGAGGGCCTCTACTCAGAAATACTGCTTTTTTCTTTTTCATGGAAGTGATTTCCTGTAAGCCTCTAATGGCACCCGATCTGGGAACCATGGACTGTAGTCACCCCCTGGCCAACTTCAGCTTTACATCCACATGTACCTTCAACTGCTTGGAAGGAACTGAGTTAATCGGGGAGAGAAAAATTATTTGTGGACCATCGGGAATCTGGTCAAGCCCTAGTCCAATATGCCAAAGTGAGTAAGTTTGCCCCGATGTGTTGACAACTTAAAGAAGGAGCTGCTGGATGGGAAGATGGTGGGGAAAGATAGATTAAACTTTAAAATTTTCATTTTGCTACATTTATATGGCTTAAAAACAAATTTGTTCACATTAATTTACTATAAAATCCTTGGCTCTTCTTGCCTCTTCCTTCGATGACTGTCATTTCTGTTTTCAGCCAATTTTTAACTCATCGTATCTCAACTCTTAATATCTAAATGCGCTGTCTCTGGCTTACTTCTTTTATTTTCTGACTTCTTATGCATTCTTCCATTCCACTAAAATCTCACTTCTGTTAGTTTCTACAAAAGTCACCAGTGACCACCTAATTCCCCAAATAGTGTATACTTACCAATTATCACTAAGCCGATGCCTCCCTCATCTGTGTATGAGAAGGACTGTCTTCCTCATTTCCATATACTCTCCACTTGACACAGTGCCTGTGCTAAATAAGTTGCTAAATAAATGCACATTAAATTAGCTTATGAAAGAATAGCTACTCATGTCTGCCCCTGAGATCATCTCTACCAGTGGAAAAGTTTTTAAGTGGTAGGATCAGTAGAAACTACCAGAGAAGCTGATCTCTGTATGGCCCAAGGCCAGGGAGTGTGGGAGGGAACTGGGGAGGAGGCATGGGATCTGTAGGGGAGGATTGTGTATCAGGTTTATGGGACATTTCCTTTTAAGGCTGGGCCAGTGTCCATTTCCTCATCCTCATGGAGCCTGTAGACACCCTCTCTTTGGATCATCTGGGAACTTGAGCCTTTTTCTTATGATATATTTGGGTGTGGGGGTGGAAGCACCTTGAAAGGGCTTGTCAAAGTAACACAAAGAATGGGGGACACAAACCCTATGCTAACGTGCAAAAATAAGTGTCTTTAATTGGTGGTATCAGAAGATAGACTTTTTCGTATTGGTATTTTTTCAGTAAAAGTTCCCAAACGTTCACTCTTACAAGAGGGTACAGGTGGATCCATTTACTTATTTGTGAAGGAAGTGGGACTATGTAGTAGGACAACATCATTCGAAAGACAGTTCAGCGTAGGTCCTCAGCATGTAAACAGCAAGTACATATGTTGGCTCAACTGCTTCAAAGGGAAAGCATTAATAGGTTCCCTTGACTGTTATGTCACCTGGTTAAGATGACCGGCTGTTATTTTCCCTGAAGTCATATTCTATGTTTTAGGTCTTCTCTGTGCAGCAGAGTCCCAACTGTTGAACAAGACCATGGAGATAAATACGATGGTGACCCCTTACTCAGATTTTTAGGTACTTCTTTCAGGAGTTCTGTGAATCGCAAATCTAGGGATTAAGAATTTTATAGGCACTGGGCTAGAGAAACTTGTCCTGTCTTTCCCTCTGCTGCAGAGTCATCATGGTCCTTCCCATGCCAGTTTCCCCATCCATCAACTGGCATCAAATGGACTGTTACCGGGAGACATAAGGAGGAACAAAAGCTAAGGCCATGAGATGGCACGAAGGATATAATGCTGTGGCCTCATGCTATGTGCCTTACTGATCTCTCTTTCAGAAGTGGACCAGAGTTTCTCAATGATCAAAGAGGGTAACTATAACCCTCTCTTCATTCCAGTGGCAGTCATGGTTACTGCTTTTTCTGGGTTGGCATTTATCATTTGGCTGGCAAGAAGATTGAAGAAAGGTATGTGAGTTTGCCTTCATACGAAAATAATACAACTCAAAGTGGATAAAAATAGGGGCGCCTCAGTCGGTTAAGCATCCAACTTTGGCTCAGGTCATGATCTCGCGGTTTGTGAGTTCCAGCCCTCCGTGGGGCTCTGTGCTGACAGCTCAGAGCCTGGAGCCTGCTTCGGTTTCTGTGTCTCCCTCTCTCTCTCTGCCCCTCCCCTGCTCATGCTCTGTCTCTCTCTGTTTTTCTCAAAAATAAATAAACACTGAAAAAATAATTAGAAACAAAAGCAAAGTGGATAAAAGTATAGAAACCCACAGGAAATTAAGATTGCTAGATTGAACTGAAGCAGGATACCAAGTTCTGTGTTCTATAGACATCATTGCTGGGGATGTGGGAAACGGTCCATACACCCTTTCATTAAAACAAGGTGTCTGATTTGTGCTTTTCATCTGACAAACCTTTTAAAAATGCCTACTGTCTTCAAGGCACCTCACTAGTGCACTAATAGACAAATGAGACGTTTTAATGGTTCTTTGCTCTTATTTAGTTCTGAAAAATGGATGCATAATCTCTGTCCCCTTAGGAGCCAGCATGCCTTTGATCTCAGTGCTACAGTTCCACTAGAAAATGAATCTAAGGTCCAATGAGGTTTTTAAGGCACTATTCTCCAAAACCTGAGCCATGTGCCTGTCTGGCTTCTGACATGTGGGAATTGCATTGTCCCTGGTTTTCTCCCCAGTGTGTATTCACTGAGGTCACAGCTCTAAATAAATGCACTGTGTATTCGTGCTTCCCTTCGCTCTGGCCTGGAGAAGAAAAGGGTATAAGAAGAGCTGTTTGAGAAGCTAATACCCGGAACAATACATGGGACGCCACCAGGGAAAAACAACCGTGTTACTCCCCTCACCTCCCTCCTGAGGATGTCCAAACCTTAGAGTGGGACTGGCTTCCTGGTTACAGATCCACAGTCTGTGGTAGGTCCTGGGTGTGCACTGCCACATTTGTCCAAATTTGCCTGGCAGAAACATTGAAGTCTATGAAATTCATGGACATTAGGCAGCTTTTAAGGCATCCCTGCTTTAAGTTCAGAGGCCATCAGTGATCTCTAAACAACTGCTAACCAAATGCTCGGTGTTGCATTTCTCCGAGTCAGTTGACTGACATTTTAATTTTACTTCCATCGATTAATTAGTATGGAGTCTCTTCAATGAACATGGTATATAAAGGCTGCCCCTCCTCCATCCCCACTGGCAATTGCAGGAGTAGAATCTACCAGTCCCTAATGGTCTTCTACTATCTTTGGAATCTTTCATTCCAAATTTAAGAATCAGGATACTAGGTTAGTTTTATAACCAACCCAGAAAGACCATGGAAGCAGTCACTGTTGATGTGCAAGAACTTCATTATTAGCAGTTTAAAATGTCTTTGCCCCTGTTGTTGGAAATTCTGCTAAGATTGGATCCCATCATTTTATGAGACTAAGTACTTAAGTATTCCACTAAGGGAAGAATGAGATTTTTCTCCCACTATTGACTATCCTTTCCACTGAAACTTCAAAATCTGACCCCAGTCATCCCTTTTTCCCTCCTGCCTTAGGTGATGGTGACAGAACTGAGGGGTAGAGAATGCAGTGCACATTTATATGCTGGCCTCTGGGATAGGAGGCTGGTATCTAAATAACCTTTGAGGATTTGGGGTGTGAGTCACCTTAATAAGGAGGATATCCCCAAATTCCAAAGTCTCTTAACAAATTTTCGTAGAGAGGGCACCTGGCTGGCTCCGTCCGTTAAGCTTCTGACTCTTGATTTCGGTTCACGTCATGATCTCATGGTTTGTGGGATCAAGCTCTGCATCTGACTCTGTAATGGCAGCATGAACCCTGCTTGGGATTCTCTCTCTCTTGCCTCTCTCTGCCTCCCCCCACCCTCTGAAAATAAATGAAAACAAAACTTAAAGAAATGTTAGTAGAATCAAAAGAATGGAATGCATTCACTTGTATTTAACGGCAGGGTGTGGGGTGGGGGTTAGCTGGCTAAGGTGGTTCTATAAGCAGTGGTGAGAAAAGCAATGGGGTTGTTTTTAAATTTTTTACCTTGGAGTCATTTCTGTACAAGATCTCAAACTGATAACTTGAAAACTACATGCCCCTGCTGTGGGAATAAGTGTGGGGCAAACAGGAAACAGATAACGGGCAGTTAGGCTAGGTACATTGATGCCAGCAAAGAGAACAGAAGCCCCAGAAAGATCACTGGCTTTGTAGGAAAGTCAGGGTATCTTTAATGTAGCATTTCAATGGTCTTCACTTGCGGAACATCTTCTGATATTTCCAACCTCCAAGTGGCTCTGTCCTCCAAAGATTTTAGTTGTAAGTTAGTTCTTTGAAACATGAAGAATGTTTTTCCTATAGAAACAGTGTTAAGAGTGATGGGTAGGTTCCTGGGCTAACCCCTCAGAGCTTTTCTAACCATGTAGCTGACACATTTACAAGAAAAAAAAAGTTAAAAACAGTAAGTCCACATGTATGTAGTAGTCATCAACTCTGAGAATTTCCTACGTGTTGTGTTTCAGGTTCAGTAAGCTGAAAAAGGAGGACAGGTGAATATTTAGGACACAGTAGCTGAGGAAATGAGCAGAATCCTGACTCTTATCCTGTCCTCAGAAACTGTACTTTGGCCCCTGCCCTAGTTGTCTTGGTATCCAGACTTTAGCTCCTTTCTTCTGGAAGAGAAATAAATGCAGGCTCTAGAAATGTGTGCCCTCTGCATAGACTTATCTAGAAACACTCTGTTCCCCTAGATAATCATTCTCTGATGAGTCATCACCATTGGCTCTGTTGAAAGAAAGAAAGAAAGAAAGAAAGAAAGAAAGAAAGAAAGAAAGAAAGAAAGAAAGAAAGAAAGAAAGAAAGAAGTAATGAAATAATGAAATAATGAATAATAAAACTGAAGCAGTGATTTTAGGCCAAATCTCCCAAATCCTGTTATCAGCAGGGGCCAGAATCAGAGATCAGACTCCCATTCACACAGGCCTCCTAACACCTGGTCTTTGAGGCTCTATTTTTTTTTTTTTCTCTTGGTTGGAAGAATTCCCCACCTGAACCAACAACCCACAGGGTTAGCACAGGGCACGAAACTGAACACATGCCCTTAGTTCCTTTTTCTTCGAAAAGAACTGTCAGTAAGAACAGACTCTTGCTCATGTATTGGTATGTGTTTCGTTGTTCCTAAAAGGAAAATATTAAGATAAACAAACAGCCTCTGAGGTTAATTCAGATTTCATTCTCCCTGCTCAAATGCATCCTGCCCATGTCATCAGCAGGCTGGATTTGGGAAGAAATGTTTAAAATGGTAAATTCTAACATTTTAAAGGTTTAAAAACAGTAATTGGGCACTGTCCACGTGCTAGGCCCTGGCCTAAATACTTTGAATACATTTTAGTTTATCAACTCAATGAGAGGGAGGTAATTACCATGCCCCTTTCACAGATGAAGGGACGTGGCTTCAGAGGGTGAGTAGCTAATCAGAGGCACACTGCCGACAAGGTGGTGTGAGACGTAGGGACACATATTCTTACGATGCTACCAGCTAAGTCTGTTAGGGAGGAACCCGCAGGTGGGAGGAGATGGCAGGTGGGGAAGGGATAAACACGGGTGTGGGGGTGTTGGAGCTGACAGGCAGGCAAGTCAAGCTAGGCTGCTGTCTTTGTGATCAGCACCGAAGATGGAACAGAACCCTGAGAAGCATCTGTCCCAGTGGGTCTATTACGTCTGAGAATCTACCACCGTTTGAATTAGAACACTAAGCCAACATCTCAAATCCCCTTCTACACAGGCGGGGTCCACCCAACGAATGTTTAATACATTTCAAAAGACAGTTTTGGGAGTGGGACTTGGCCTTCTCTCTTACTTACCAAGAAAAAAAAAAGAGAATTGTCTACATATGCTGATGCTATTTTTCTGTTTCTTCTGTTTTTAGGTAAAAAGTCTCGGGAAAGGTAAGTTTCATCAGTGAGAAGTTTCCGCCTCTGTTGATCTTTTCTCTACCTTCCTTGAGATACTTCCTGTTAGAGCTAGACACCTTACCTCCTTAGTAACTATTTACATGGGGTCTCATTCAAATGAAATTTCCGTATAGAATGATAATCCACTAGCCTCCCTTAAGAGCTGTGTTTTTGAAGTCTGTGTGTGTGAGTCGTTTTGTTTTAGTGCCGGTGGATTGGAATGAATGAATGAACACGTAGAGCCCTCTTGAGAAAGGGCAGTTATGTGAAGGGAGCTCTTTCTGATTGTCCCTGAAAAATTTTTAGAGGACTGGAAGCATTATGACATATCTCTTCTTGTCCCAGTTGAATGTAAGGGCAATACCAAATACAGTATTCAGGAAACATTCAATTGGTCAAGGATTTATTGAGACATTAATGAGTCCCAGGCTCTGAGAAGGTATCATTCTAGACCCCAGGCCTTCAGTGCCTAGGACAAGAAGGTAAATGACTACTGCTCTGATTAGCACTGACCTTCAGAAATGTGGAAGAGGTGGGGAACATTGATTCTACCTGCGGCTTCCCCCAAAAGGCAATTCTTTTAGCTTGGTCTTAAACCTCAGATTTTTTTCAGCTGGAGGAAGAGACCGAGAAGAGATGCAAACATGTGAAAATGCAATGGTCCGTCTGGCAGAAGTGAAGAGGGCAAAACATTTCTTCAGTTTCTCAGATGTTTAGAGACTTGGAGAAGGAGAGTATAAGTAAGAAGAATGATGGGGATGGGGCTTTGGTGGCACACTGAGCACCCAGTTAGAAAACCGAGCTCCTTTAAAATGCTGGAAGAAGCGAGATGGTCCCTGAGAAGGTTGGTTGCTTGTTCAGACAACCACGCTACCAACCACAAATTGTTGTGAAGAAGTTCTTACGAGTTCAGTGAGCTGTAGCTCTGAGTGCAAAAGAGAAACTGGGGAGACATAAGACAACAGGAGCCAGATCATAGACTAATTTATAAGCCATTTGAAGGAGTATGGACTTAATCCTGAGGTCTTTGGGGTAAAGCAGGAGAATGTCAGGCTAACATTTGCATCTTATGAGGATCACTCTGCAGACAGGGGAGTAGGGGGAGCCTGGAGGCAAAGAATTGTTTTGGAGGCATTTAAAGTTATTAAGTTAAAGCTGATGGTGCCTATCTAGAGAAATGGCAGTGAGGTTGAGTTAGTTCATGAGGTAGAGGTGAAATCAACTGAATATGGTTATTAATTGGCTAAGCGAGAGAGAGAGAGAGAGAGAGAGAGAAGAATCAAAGAAGTCATTGTGGTTCCTATCGGAGACTGGCAGATGGTTACTATCAATACAATACTCTTTACTGAAAAGGGAACACAAAAGAATGAGAGGTTTTGGAAGTGAAGGTCATGGGTTCAGTTGTGTCGGTGTTGAGCTTTAGGCGTCTGTGGCTCACCAACAGTTGACTGCTTCTATCTGTATCACAGGAGCCATCCAGGGGCCAGAGAGTGGATTTGGGGGTTCTCACGTCCCTTGAGGTTAGCTGCTATTTCGGGAGCAGGTACAGTCATCTGGGGAGAGTGAGGAGCAAGGAGCGGGAGAACAGAAGAGGACGTGGGAGAGAGGGCAGGAACAGGGGTAGCATCTATATCAAACAGGTCAGTGAAGGACAAGGAGACGGGGAGGGGTTGCCAGAGAGGCAGAAGGAAAACGAGGAGAGTCTGGGTCATGAATGCCAAGGAAAGAAGGAAACAGAAATGGTTTCGAGTGACTTCGGGAGAACCAGTGAGTTCCCACTGGATATAACAAGGGTATCTGCAGAGTCTGTTCTCAGGGTCGAGGTCACGGAGGAACTCTGGTGGCCAAGTGTCGAGGAATCAGTGGAGATGAGGAAGTTGAGGCAGAATATGTAAGCCATCTCTTTTTAAAAAGCTTGGCTAGGAGATGAGATCCTTAGGAAGGTAACTGGATGAAGAAATCGGGTCAGTGGATGTCCTTTTATTCTATTTTATTTTAGTGCCCTATCTTCCATTCGACAGTGTAGATGGGGTCCTAGACCCTTCTCTGGGCTGGGCTCCTTATCTCTGTGGGCAGGAAATCCACAAGATGTAAAGATTTCTTTCATGCTCGCACCCAGTGAGTGAAAGTCTTTTTTGGCACAATCCACCCCGAGCCGTTTTCTGGTCACAGGAACCACTTACTTTTTAATTGCCACTAGATGGAAGCAGATCAATTCAATTTTTTTAGAAAACCTTGGGGGACAGGAAGAGAGGCTGACAGGAAGAGTATTAGCATTAAGTGAATTACCACATTCGGCTAATTGCCGTATGAAGTTCAACGGCTCACTGATTTTGACAATGAATCAATCAGTAGTTTTTTATTAAATACTCTTGTGCTGGAACAATGCTAAGCTTGACTGAGACACCAAGAGGACTAAGTCCATGACCCTGACCTCAGGGAGATTATCATCTAGTTGGGTGGTGAAGACAGAAAAATAAAAAAAATTATATATTTTCAGAAAAATATAAGGCAGAGTATAGTAATGACTGGCGAACTCCGTGTTAAAGGACTTTGTCAGTATAGAAGAAGTTTGGTGATCACAGAAGATCTTATAAAGAAGGTTGACCCTGGTTGAAGAATGGATAGGGTTTGTGGGTATGGAGAGAAGCAGGGAGGACAGACTACAAGGAGATGATGGAAGCATGGTATGGCAGCAGGGATATGACAGCATGTTCAGGTGCCAGCAGCTAGAATTATCAAGAGCCAAGGGTGTACAGGACGTATAAACAGAAATTGGAAGGGAAGGCTGGCCCCATCGATATAGGTCTTCAAATGCGTCACCCGATGCTAGGACTAAGCAAAGAAGTATTATTTGCCCAGATGCCTTGCAACACCTCTCATTTATTGATCAAGGTGACTTTACTTCATTGAATTATAAAATTTTAGGTCTTGAAAGGATCTTCACGGACATGATGTTCACTCTCTTTATAACTGAGCTAATGAGTAACTTTCCTATGGGCCCTGAGAGAGTGACATAGCTAAAATAATTATAAACATTTATGAAACATTAATTCCATGTTGCACACCTCTCTGTGAGTTTTGCATGTTTGAAATCATTAAATATCGCCTGCCAGCTTGTAGGTGGGGGGAGGTGCTATTCATATCCTCATTTTACAGGTAAAGGAAGAGGCAAAGAGAAGTAAAATATCTAGCCTGGGGTCACTGAATAAATGACAAAGCTGAGATTTGTACCCATGTGGATCCAAAGATCCTGCTTTTAATCCTTACACTTGTAGAACTCAGGACTCTCGACTCCAATGATAAGAGTTCTAAGTCCCAGACGCCTGCTTTCCGTAGTGATGTGATAATGATTTCACCCTGAAACCATGTGTAATGGGCACCGAGGAAGGGTGGGATGGAAGAGGCAGAGTGTGTTTCTAGAACAAGCCAAAGGTAAAAATGAAAACCATCACATTAAACACTGAAGCTCTTTTTTGTCTTTTTGTTCGTTTGTTTGTTTTGTTTTTCGTTTTTAAGCTCTGCAGCCAGCTCTCATAGTCTTTTGTGCTCATTCTTATTAGGTCTTGGCTGGTGAATGACCAACTCCTGGGGCATTTGTGGTTTCAATTCTTGCCGGGTTATTTTCACTCTTCTGCAAACTGGTTCTGTTTACCACCTCATTTGGTTTCTGGTGTCTAAATTCTGCCTGGGTAAAAGCTACACCCAAGATACACAGGAAGATACAATGCCAACCTCAGTGGAGGGTATATATGAGATTTTGTTTTCAGAAACATTTTTATCTCTGTATTGGCAAAAGCACGTTTGCAGCTGCTGAACTGTGGTTTACCCTGGCAGTTCATCATGACAGCAGAGTCTCGGAATCTGCTTCTCCCTTTGAAAGGTGCTATTAAGACATGCCCTATTTGGTTCCCTTTCCCCTACCCCTAGCCCCCTCCCCTCCAAGGATGAGACAACTGTGCCACACACACACACACACACACACACACACACACACACACACACACAAAGTGTCATTTGTGTCATGAAACTAGATTTGTCACTGTCTCCCTAAATCACATCCCTCCAGAATCAAGCATTTAGAATTACCACCACACCTTTCATGAGTTTTGATTTTTCTCAAATTTCTCTTTCCTTTTGAGCATTGTCGTCTTCTACTGTTCACTGACTTCCATCGTCCAAAGTCTATCACAAATGCCCTTCGTACTCATTTGATCTAAAGACAAAGCCTGTGCCCCCAGAAATGTCTCCAGGTGTGGCCCACGGACCAGCGGCAGCAGGAGCAGGGATGATGCGGAATCCGGGGCACCGCCCGGATCTACCGAATCAGAATCTGCCTTTTAACACCACCTCTGGGCGGCAAGCAGCTGCAAGTGTGACAGGTGTTGCTTTAGGGTTTTCTTCTTCTTCCTTTGCCTGAGTGAACGTCCTGTGCTCGTCCAACTCACCTGAGAGGCATTTTCTTCACTCCTCTTCCGACTTTGACACCGAATATCGCCCTTTACTACGAACGCTGTTAAATTTTGCAATGTTTAAGGTCCTGGTTTTAATTTACATTCTCTTGTTTTCTATTCAGCGTGGATGATCCGTATTAAAGCACCCTCTGTAAATGAAAATTCTCGGGATCCTAACGCGTCACCGGATCCCCCAAATCCCTCCCTGAAAAGTTATCGCGCGGTGGTTCTCCTGCCCTGAAGATGAATGTGTCGCCCTCAGTGCACCTAGAAAGATCTCTGAGGAACCGGCAGCAGTTTCTGCTCCCTTTGCGCCCCTCCCCCACCCCCTTGTGGTTCATATAGCGCACTCTGTTACTCTGTTTTTCGTGGAGAAACGAGATCACGGCAGGGGAGAAGATTGCTGGGGAATATAAAGATGCCCTGTTTTGCTCTCTGTCTTGCACCTACAGGCTCGGTTTTGATGCAAATCACATTTTATCTCCAGTCTCCTGTAGGGGTACATCCTCAGACATAAGTTCATCAAATTGATGTTGTCCTCGCTTTCCAACGGCAGCAAAGTAGTGGGGTTCTGCCCCGAACAGAAAAGGTCCTGCCACGTGCACGGTAGCCTCACCTCCTCTGTAAATGGAGGCCATCCTCTTTAACTGCCTCCGGCCTCCCCCACCTTCTTCGGCCATCCCCTCTTTCCAGTTGGCTGGTTTCCACACATAGCATCTCATGGGCACCAAACGAAAAGAGAGAGGAGAGAGACAGCGAGACTACACTGGTTTTTTGGCTTTTGGTTTTACTAGTTTTATTAGATCCACCAAAACATCTTGTACTCGGTGCCTTTTAAAAAATGACCACTATATTTTTATTAAAGAAACATCCCCCAGAAACATCACCAGAAAGACTAGTCTTTCATACTAGTCTTGTCACAGCTAGTCCAAACCTGTGGCCTCCTGCTGCAAGATTAGTCTAGGTTTTGTGCTTAAATAGTCTTTTTTTTTTTTTTTTAAACATACAGTTTTGTACTTAATCTTTCTAAAGAAAATGTTACCACGGGGCGTCTGGGTGACACAGTAGGTTAAGCGACTGACTCTTGATATCAGCTCAGATCATGATCTTGTGTTTGTGAGATCGAGCCCCGTGTAGGGCTCTGGGCTGCCGTCACAGAGCCTGCTTGGAATTCTCTCTCTTGCTCTCGCTTTGCTTCTCCTGTACTCTCTCTCTCTCTCTCTCTTGCTCCCAAAATAAATAAATAAACAAATAATAAATAAATAAATAAATAAATAAATAAATAAATAATGTTACATAATCTGTTATTTAGAAATTTTCCATGGTATGTTTTCTCCCAGTGAAATTCTTCCCTCCTTCAAGGCAGAAATTGTGTCACATCCCTGGACGGTCGAGCTTGTTCCTTGACATTCAGTAAATGTGTGTTCACATAAGTCAGGAAGAGCTTACGGTGTACTGTCGATATAAGCTGCAGAAAACCCTCTCTCCATGGCATGATGCTCATCTAAGGTCAAGGGCTACCTTCTCAGCAGAGACTAGGGGCTTGGTAAAACCTAGTTGGAATCACCTTTCTGCCCCATGGCCAATAGTGCTTTCATACAAATTTGTACACGCTATGAAAATGATTTTTTTGGTGCTGATTATATTTTCCTTTCTCAAGTCCATCTCAGACTCTGCTTTATAACATGGGCTGTTGCAAAAATTCTCCATGTTGTACGCTATAAATCCAGGCTATCCCATTCACATTCATGTAGTTTAAGATACATCCCCTCGAGTTGTACAGTGCCCATCCTGCACAGACTCACATGGCAGCCCTGATTGCAAGGTCTTTTTTGTCTAAGACATGAGGATCAAAGAGCCCACATGGTGGTTACTTCCTGGGGATAAGATGTGCGTACGTTGAAAAACACAGTGCTTTATTTAAGCCCTAAGGCTACGATGTGATCTTAGGAAGTATCTCGTGCTATATCCTTAAACAAAGATTCATAGCATTCATAAGAAAATAAATAAGGGTTCATAAGATAAATTTCCCCGAAAACCTTGAGTTTGACCTTCCTGAGACTTGGTTTCCTATTTCCTTACCTATAACATAAGAATGAAAGATGCCTTGTTTATCTTGCACGGTTATTGTAACGGTTGAGTCAGGTATGATATTGTTTTCTGAACTGAACCTTAAATGGAGATTGTTTTCCACCCAAATCTTGCCTGTCATGCTTTCGTGGTGTAGGATTCTGGATTTTATGCAAGGCCCCGAGCAGAAGCAGATATGAGAACTTGTCCTGAGATTAGAAAGCAGAGGGTCCTTCATTTGTGTCCAGGTAGGAACCCAGCGCTCCGAATTTCACAACAGCTCAGCTCTGCTACCTGCACGCTTGCTGGGATGACACAGAAGGAAGGGCACGGGTTGGGGAGTCAGTCCTACTCAGTGGGAACCCTGCCTCTGCCTCTATGGTGTGACCCTCCAAGTCATGGTTAATGAATTTCTGGTTTGCTTATGAAATGGGGCTGCCATTATCTTCCTCACACAGTTGTGCCCCAGATTCAATGAAATAACCCCTTTCTCTCATAACCCACAACACCAGCTTTTATGAAATTGACAAGGGTCCAAGGGACACAGAATTATCCGTTCCTCTGGATTTGTTCACCAGAGCTCATTGAGCCTGGGCTATAATAATTTAGTTTCCTGCAGAAACATTTCATTATATGGATATTTAATTTTTTGACCTTAGCTCTGATAAGAAAAATCTGTCACCCGAGTGTCACACACTTCCCTCGTATGCCCTAGTTTTCACCCCTTGACCTCCCCAAGACTGTGCTCTGTTCTTTGGCACAGTCTGAAACAGACCTAGCTCCATGATGATTTAATGAGAAACAGAGGAGTCAGGTAAGAATCTTCATATCCAAATCATACTTTGGAAAATTAATAAAGTTACCCTTTAGATGTCTATCCTCTTCCCTCTCAAAGATCCTATTCTCTTCCAGCTGACTGTATCTTCATTTTATCTTTTCCCCAAAGTTCTTTGAAAATTTCTCTGCCTTGACTCTAGCAATTTGATTTTTCCCGTTGTTTACACACCCCATTCAGGAAAGCAAAGTCATTAGAACCGAAACAACCCATAACCCATGACAAGGAACAGGGAAATTATTAGCAGAAAGAATGAGATTTTCACATCTCTTTGGCCTTGGCAGTCTTGTCTTAATCTAGTGAGATCTCAGCATTTCATGAGGTACAGCCTTCCCTGTGTGACCCTGAAAGGTTAATTGGAATTAAGCTTTACTTGATATCTTGGTTGAAACTTGGTCCAAGCAACAGATCTGGTGGTAGTGTTTCCACACTAATAGTTGTGATAGCAGGAGTTGTCATGATGATAATAATGGGGTAAGGGAGTTTTTAAGTTAGTTCTCTTAAACTTAGTTGACATCCAGTTATCTTACCTGATATCCAAATCCGTATCCTATCAGGAGAAAACTGTCTCTTCTTGATGAGGCTCTACGGCGGAAGAACATTACAAGAAATGTGGCCACACGGGGCAGAGCCCTGCCCTGAAGGGCCCAGCATCTAGAAGTGGAAAGAAAAAGATGTGTAACTGGAAGTTAAGGCAGCATGTGCTATGGCCTGCCGAAGAGTGCAAGCCAGAGATGCCGCGGTTCAGAGGAGGGACGGACCACATGGCAAAGGGCAGCAGAATTTACAGATAGAATTAGACCCTGAATGAAGTCTAATTAGGAAACAGAAGGTGAGTTAAGTATCCAAGACAAAAGTGTTGAAGTCAGAGATGTCAGATAGGTCTTATGGGCTTAGCAGAGAACCAGCAATGAGAAAGGCAAAGAACAGCTTTAAATCCCAGACGAAAGCTTGCAAAGTTTTTTCTGTAGTTTCTGGGAACCCTTGAGCAAGAGAAGGACAGAATCACAGTGATATTCTGGGAAGATTAACATGTCCAAGGGTTTAAGAATGGACAGAAACGGAAGCAGGGAGACAAGTCAGAAACTGTAATTATTCAGGCATGATGATTAGGGTGGGGCCAGGAAGATTCCAGTGTGAAACATTGTCAAGGCTTTGGTCTCTGACTAGCTGGGGTCGAGGGACAGGGAGGGGAACTGCAAGGGAGTTCAACAAAGCATTCAGAAAGGAAAAACATAAAACAAAGGTTCTGGTTAAATATGGTTTATGCAAATGTCCTTTTTTTTTTTTTTTCAAAGACCCTGTAGGAAAGTCCCTCCTTTGTTATATTTCCTCTTCGTGAACATTTCTCCTTTATTGTTAATATAGGATTGAGTCAAGGATATAGTCAAAATGGCTTTGGATTCACAAAGACAAATGGTGGAGACTGAGGATAGGAAAAGTCCCCGAACTCAGAGTTCTTCAAAATGTGGGTTGTGGGGGGCGCCTGAGTGGCTCAGTCAGTTAAGCTTCTGACTTCTGCTCAGGTCATGATCTTGCAGTCCGTGAGTTTGAGTCCTGCGTCAGGCTCTGTGCTAACAGCTCAGAGCCCGGAGCCTGCTTCAGATTCTGTGTGTGTGTGTGTGTGTGTGTGTGTGTGTGTGTGTGTGTGTCTGCCCCTCCCCCGTTATCTCTCTCTCAAAAATAAACATTAAAAAATTATTAAAAAATATAGTGTTCTCACTCTTTAATTTAAACAGTTCTCACTCTTTAAATGAAAGCAAACTTAGTTTCAAAAACACAATTTTGATAGAGACCCTGATGCAGACCAGCCGACCCAGACTCGATGTGCAGGGAAGTTTCTGTCAGGCCTGAAAAGGCCTGTCAGTTGGTCTCACTTGGACTGTGTGGTCAGTTTCATGTGGATTTAGACTTAACAGGCGGAAGACATGTTGGATGGTGCACATGCCTTGCACAATTGTGCTAAATACTCCTGGAGCATTGTATGAACTTTCTAGAGAAATCAGTATCTCTCTGAAAGCATAGAACCACAGGACTAGTTTCTAAACTTTTCTACTACGAGGAACTCTCATTAAAATTACAACATTGCAAGATAGTAGTAAACCCATTAGTTGAGAAAATACAGATGTATTTACAGATGATTAAAAAACAAAAATAAAATTTAAAAAAAACCTCTTGCCTGGAGGGTAGTTAAGGCCCAGAGACTAGAAACCACTGCTTGTTCCTACATTACAATTTCTTTAAAGAGTTCAATGCTATAGATAATCAGCCTTTTCATCTTTCAGACTGTTTATTCACCTGCAATCCCCATACAAAAACACCTATGCTTTGATTTCATGGATGGATACAGAACATTTCACTTAACAACTAGGCAATTCTATATATGGAATATATACAGAAGTAGATCATATATATATCATATATACACAGAAGTAGATCATATAGTATGATCATATAGTAGATCATACTATAAAGCAAGTGTCAATAAATTTCAAGGAACTAGAATCATACAGATCAGAGCCTCTTCCATTTGTTATAAGTTAATAGTAGAAAATAAACTTTAAAAAATCCCAGTATGCTTAATAATTTAAATATATTTAAGTAACTCAAAAGTCAAAAAAAAAATCACAAAGAAAATGTTGAACTATTACAACTGAATGGTATTAAAAACAAAGCACACCAGCAACTGTGGGGTGCAGCAAAAGAAATGTCAAGGAAAATTTGTCATTGTGATGTTTATGTTAGAAAAGTGAAGAAGGCTAAAAATTAAACATCTAACTTAAGAAGTTAGAAAAGCAAGCGATAGCATAAGAAAGTAAAAAGATGAGGGGTGCCTTTGTGGCTCAGTTGATTGAGCGTCAGACTTCGGCTCAGGTCATGATCTCATGGCTCATGGGTTTGAGCCCCACGTCATGCTCTGTGCTGACAGCTCAGAGCCTGGAACTTGCTTTGGATTCTGTGTCTCCCTCTCTTTCTGCCACTCCCCTGCTCACACTCTGTCTCTCTCTGTCTCTCTCTCAAAAATAAATAAACATTAAAAAAAAGAAAGTAAAAAGATGGAAATAACATATTTGAGAGCAGAAATTAATATAGAGAAACAAAGGAAAATAGGATCAAAGAGGATCAAAAAGTAGACAATCTAATAAAAAAAGAAAAATGGTATAAATTTACAAAATTAGGAGTACAAAAATATATATTTAAAGATCATCACAGATAATTTTTTTAATTGAGAAAACAGAACAACTCACTAAAAATATATTTGGTAATAGTCAATCTAAACACATATGCTGGAAAAAAAAATTACTTCTCAATTTTCCTCCCCCCCCAAAATAGGAAGACTGAATGGTCTTCCATAATCATTGAAAAATTTGAATCTGTAGTTAAAACTCTTGCCACAGAGAAAATACATATCAGGCTCAGATAGTTTTACAGGTGAGTTCTACCAATTTCCAAACCAACAAAGAAATCCCAGATTTTCCCACATATGTTCAACAATTTCTAGAGCTCTAAAGAACCATTCCCCAATTATTCCACAAGGCCAAAATATTCTTGATTCAAAAACCAGGTAAAGACTTTGTAAGATAAAACAATGATCGTCCAATCTCACTCACGAATATACGTGAAAAAATTTTAAACACAGTATTAATAAGCCAAATATAGCAGAAATGAAAAATATAACCTCATGTTCAATTTAGGTTTATTTTTGGAATATAAGGAGAGAATTCACATTAGAAAATCCTTAACTATAAATTACCAGATTAATAGATAAGAAGAGAAAAACCATGTACTCGTCTCAAAATTACACACAAAAAAGAATTTATGATTTTTAAAAAGGAAACGAAAGCCGTTTGGCAGGCCAGAAATGGGAATTGCCTTAACCAACAACAACAACAACAAAAAAGAACGAGGATTCTCAGCAGATACTTCAGCAAGCATTATCCTTTGTGATGAAATGTTGGAAGCTGTGCGTCTTTAATCAGGAGTCATTCAATGATACTGACCAACTGTGGGATGGACATTCCCCACCCCCCCCACCCCGGATCTCCTGTTCGAGGGCAGAGTTGACTGGCAATCCCAGCTGCTGCCACTCTGGATCCACCACCAATTTCATGCTGGGGCTACACATCCTTCCAGCTGCTCCCGGCCAGTGACTGATGACATTTGTGATACAGTACAGGCTCATCGTAGGGGTGTGGGGCTCCTCTTATGCAGGACTTGGCCTTGAGGATTCCCTGCCGGTCTGGCCAAAGCTGTGTCAGGGCTCAGAGTCTGCTCCTGTGTCAGGGCTGCAGAGTCTCCTTCCCATCCTCCCTTCCTTCCCCCCTTCTCCTTCTCCGAAGGCTCTCCCTCCCTACCTCTGCTTTGCTCCCTTTGTCCTCCATGGGGGTTCCTTCCAACACAGCTCTTGAGCCAGAAGGTGAGTTAAATATTTAACTGTCTGCCAATCTAAATGCCCGTGTCTTGGAGAACCTAACCTGACACGCTATCACTGCGTCTAGTCACCATTTCACTGTGTGCTGGGGTCTGGCTGGTGCCGTCTCTGGTCCTCAGTTCTAGATGCACTAGATGAGTAGACTTACCTTGAACTGGCTCTACAGTCTCTTGTTTCCAGATCTTCACTGGAGCTGTTGCCTATACCTTCCCCAATCCCCACTTATTGACTCCCAGCCCATCCTACAAGACCTAGCTCATGAAAGGGGATTTCTCCTAAATCCCCACTTTGGAGTAATCTCTTCCTCTACTAACATGCAACTGCACTCTGTGGGATTATAGTACTGATCACAGTCTGTCACACATATCTGGTGTGAGTGCGTGTGTGTGTGTGTGTGTGTGTGTGTGTGTGATTCTTCTACCAGATGATTAGCTCCTGAAATATTGTCCCTGGCCAGATAATTAACTCCTGAAAACTGTTCACTGTTGAGCTGTGATGAACAAATGTTAGAATTAAATCAAGGTTTAAAAACAAATGTAATCCATCTATTTATGTCTTGTAAATAAGAAGAAAGACATCTTGGGGCACCCGAGTGCCTCAGATCATGATCTTGTGGTTCATGAGTTTGAGCCCAGCTTCAGGCTCTCTGCTGTCAGCACAGAGCCCGCTTTGGATCCTGTCTTCCTCTCTCTGCCCCTCCCCTGCCTGTGCTCGCTCTCCCTCTCTCTCTCTCTCTCTCTCTGTCCCAAAATAAAAAAAATTGAAGGCTAAAAAAATTAAAACATTCGAACACAAAACGTTCTCACTCATTCCACCATATTTCATTACAGGGATAATAGAATAAATGTCAGGGTGGACCCAGACCTCACAGAGTTCTGGTCAGCTGCAAGATAATCTTAGCTTTCCTTTTCCAGGAAGGACCCTGAAAAGATCCTCCCTGGAAAACAAACAAACAAACAAACAAACAAACAAACAACTGCAACATGTGATTAAACCAGTATTCGGAAAGTTCTTTACATCTAGCTCAGATTGTCTTGCTGCAAGCTCAGTATATTTTCTCTTCTTTGGGGGAACTGGTAGAGACAGATGTGATCGGCCCGCTCTTCCACAAAGGGAAAGCCAACGTTCTAGTCAACAGTTAACCCGAGATCCTTTCATGTTGACAGTCCTTGAGTGCTTTCAAACGTTTTAACAGAATCTGGTGGTGGCCCTGAACTACTGCCGCAGGATAGAGTCTTCTTCTCCTGGTTAGGGTTTGCATTTCGCCCATGTATGGCGGTGTTCTAGGCTGAGCCACTTCCTCAGAGCAGGGGAAAGATTGGGTGGGCCATCTGGAAAATTCCCTGAGGTTATAGGCCACCACTTCCTCTTCCTGCTCTATTGAAAAGTAAAGCCTCCCTGGACGAGCTCTAGTCAGTCCCCAGCTTGGCCTTTCAGTGACTACTCATCTGACACTTTCAGATGATGCCCAGAAGAAAGCCCTAGGGAAACCCGAGGCTGGGGCCTGATTCACACACTGGCAGCGACAATAGCAGAGGCAGACAAATAACGCATTCGGGCAGCAGAGTGAGCCGGCAGAGTAAGGGAAGATAAATTTAGCTTTCAGCTTTGTAATGCTGACAAGGAACATGCCAAGAAACTCACTTTTCCTCACAAGCCACTTGTTATTGCCAAATATCCTGTTCATCTGATTGCAGAGGAGGGTCTGTGTGTGCTCTGTAACTCTGTCCTGACTGTGGGCGCCCGCTGAGGAGCTTGTGGGTTAGCAAGAGAGAGATGGCGTGCAGAATGGCGTTGGTGGTACCCAGCTCTGGAGCATGACAGATGTTGATGAATAATAAAGCAGCACATAGCTCAATCACCAATACCCACTTGTTCATTCAGAGGTTACCTTACCCTTCTTCCTCTGCCACTGGTTTTATTGGGCTTTAGAGAATAGTGAACCTGGAATTTCAAAGGGTTGAGCTTAAACCCAGGTCCCAAGTTTATAGCTGCGCCTCATTTTCCATGGCTTTAAGAAGGGAGTATCACTTGTAGAGGGTCTCTGCAGCTAATATTAACACTAATTTGTTCTTATGGACCCCAAATACACCCAACCCTGAAAGACTCTGATGGAGGGCTGCTGTATAATTATCACGAGTGGCAAAGTCTTCTGTGGAAGGGGCCTCAGGGCTCCTATGCTGCGTTATCCCGGGGGACACCATTTATGTTGGATTCCATATGGCTCGCACCCCCTTGGGTCATGGAAAGCAGTCACTCTGGATACTATAATGTAACATTTGTACAAAAAAAAATCGCTGCCATTTATTGATAAACTGTCACAATCCATGCAGCAGTGTTGCAAGAGGGAATTATTATTTCCATTTTATAGATGGGAAATCAGAGGCTCAGAAAAGCTCTGTAAGTTGACCTCCCCTCCCCCCTAAAAAAGTCAACAGTTGAGGATGAGGACATAAAGTTTGAAATCTGTTTGCCTGACTCAAAAATGTGGATGTTTCCCACTATTCTGTCAATCTCAAACACCTCAGCAGTAAATGGGTATTCCTTCACCCATTCAATAGATATGTATCAAATACCATTAATAATGAACACACATTATGTACTGGGCTGAGGATACAGTATGAAACAAAACTGACTGTCCTTGCATGCACGGAGTTTCCTGGAAAGGAAAACTTCGGGCAACTAAGACAATAGCTAATACGTTTTGACTTAATATGTGACACACATTGTCCCACATATTTTACGTACAGTTCACTTATTCCTTATACCAACCTGGAAAGTGGGTATTATTTTTGTCTCTTTTTTACAGACAAAGAAGCTGAGAAAGAAGAGTAACTTGCTCAGGATTACGTAGCTGGTCAATGACAGATCTGGGATTTAAATCCAGGGGGCTTAGCTCCAGACTTCGTGCACCTAATTCCTGGCAATACTAACAATGATCACGTAAATCACCGTTTCGTGACTACTGTGACACATGCCGTAAAGTAAAGGCATGCTGTTAGAGCACATAACATTGTATTTCTTTTTTATTCATCTGTTTTCTTTAAAACCTATTGATGCATTTATATAAAGAAAAATCTAGGGATGTGTGTATATGTGTGTGTGTGCATGTATGTAGATATTTGACATCAAATTCTTAACCACACCTATCTCCAGATCCTAGGATTTCAAGCAACTTTTTAAAAATTATTGGGGCGCCTGGGTGGCGCAGTCGGTTAAGCGTCCGACTTCAGCCAGGTCACGATCTCGCGGTCCGTGAGTTCGAGCCCCGCGTCAGGCTCTGGGCTGATGGCTCGGAGCCTGGAGCCTGTTTCCGATTCTGTGTCTCCCTCTCTCTCTGCCCCTCCCCCGTTCATGCTCTGTCTCTCTCTGTCCCAAAAATAAATAAAAAAACATTAAAAAAATTAAAAAAAAATATTTATGATTTTTTGTAATATCTAATTTTTTTGTAGTTTTTTTATTTTGAGAGAAAGGGAGAGAACCAGGGGAGAGGAAGAGAGAGAGAGAGAGAGAGAGAGAGAGAGAGAATCCCAAACAGGCTCTGAGCTGTCCGATTCTTACACTCCTAGTTAAGTGACCTTGCCCCCAGCATTTAATCTCTCTGAGGCTAGATAGAGACATTGATATAGATATGTCAGTGCTGCAGGGTTGTTATAAGATTAATGTTCATTGTGAGATTAAACATCATATATGTAAGGTACCTGGCTCTTTGCTCAATAAATATTAATTTCTCAGTGAGTTAAACACCTTATTCTAACACAAATGCTCAGATTTATAACCCAAAGCATGTCAACCCTCCCCCACCTTCTTTTGGGTGAAATGTGTTAGCAATACTCAGCAGGTATTAAGAGAAACAAGTCTAGGGTGATATATGTATATATGTGTGTGCGTGCACACGTGTCTGTATGTACTGGTTATACACCGAATTCTTTACTATTATCTCTGGGTGATAGGTTTCAAGTGAACCGTCTCTGGCCCAGTCTGCCCTTTGTCAGAGCTGGCTCTGGGAGTGAGAAATGAAGACACGGCAGCAGATGGGGGAACAGATCTTGAGAGCAAAGAGAAGTCTGAAACTTCCATTCTGTGGCATACATTTATTCGCAGATTGTTTTCCCTGACAAGTTTTAAATACTTTCTACTCTCTCTGATAGGAAATAGAACCAAACTGCTCCTCCCGATACCTTTCTCTGGTTTACCAAGTGTGGTTAAATGCACGTATTGGTGTCGGAGGCACATTTTTGTCTTCTCAGAAAAAAAGAGAAAACACCCTATTTAAGGGCTGGAATCAAGGAATAAACCCATGCTGCTGTGTTATGTGGGGAATAAACCTATAAATGTAAGAAACCCACGACCCAAAAATGACCTAATAAGCCCAAGTTCTGAATTTTGTATTCCAGCTCCCCCCTCCCCCCCAAATTTGCCCGTTCTTAAAATGATTGATGGCTTCTTTTCTGGAAAGGTGAAACCACGATCAAGCCAGAATGCTGAGGCTAACTAACTTAGCCAGCTGTTATTGCTAGTTTGAAATGTTTGAAATGTAAAATGCACACAAAAAAGGGTAGATGTCAAGGATGTATAGCTTGATGAATTTTCCCAAACTGAACACATCTGTGTAATCAGCACCCAGATCAAAAAAAACACACCCCAGAAGCTTCCCTCCTTACCTCCTCTAGTCCTTAACTGACCGCACCCACCAAGGGTAATCCCTCTCCTGGTTTCTAGCAGCATAGGTGGGGTCCACCTGTTTTTGAACTTCATAGAATCTTTCAGTTTCAGTATACCACCACTTTTTTTTTTTTTTTAATTTTTTGGTCTGGTTTCATTCACCCAGCATGAGACTCGCCCATGTCGTATAGAGAGGGTTCACCGGCACTGCTTTTTTCGAGCAAACTGTTTCTCTGTGTAAAATCTCTCCTATCAGATATTCGCTTTCCACACATAAAAATAGTTAACATGATGATGTTAAGGCTTTCTTTTTCCAATTTCTAACCCTCCCTCCCCAAATGGAGTTTCCTAAAAGGGTTCAGCAAGGAAACTTTTCATGATGGAAAGGAAGACGCCGAATTCCCGTTAATTCTGGTTTGTTTAGAGTTTTCTACAATGGAAGGTACTCACAGGGGAAGTATAAGGGTGCCTGGGGAACGGCAGCCACTATTCATCATCCACATTTGCCAGGTTAGTGTAACCGGCTTCCTGTGTAATTTTCTAGCTGCTTGAGGACAGGAAGGGACGCTGCCCCCACACGGCTCCTGTGGCAGTGCCCAAACCAAAGCGGGGGGCCTGGCCCAGTTGTGACGACCAGTCTCTGGTGCTGACCCATTCTGCTCGTCACCACCTGCTCTCTTATATTGCCCCTCAAGGAGGCCGTGATTATGACCGTCTTTTTCATCCACAGGTACATGCCACCTAGAAACGATGGAATCTGCTGGTCTGATTGTTTGTTTCGCCCCCACTTATCACCTCTGTTGGGATCTTAGCGATCATATGAGCAAGGCAATTTTTCGAGACCATGCCATGACGCTTTGTGTGTAATTGTGTCTGTATACCCGAGATCCTTGAAGATTGAGCATCTCTAAAGTAGAAGAATATAAGTTGAACAACTGAGTCACATAGGGAACCCTAGTGAGAATATGAATCTTCTACAGGCCGTAGGGAACAGTTTATGATTCCATACTCAGGGGTAGGGTCTGTGAGCACCATCAGAATTCTCCAGCAGTCAGGTCTGTCGCGCGCCGGAGATTGGGAGGACCCCAGGATCTGGTGCCTCCCTCGTGCCTCTCTTTACCTGCTTTGTCATGGTCGCACTGGGGAAATTCAGCTTTCCTCACTCTTCAAAATATTGGTCATCTCTTCCTTTTTCTTAGGCAATTGCTTGAACAACTTGCCTTATGTGAAGTGTTTGCTCAACAATAATGATCGTATTGTGCACGTGTATCTCTCCCAGGGATGATGGCATGTTAACGGAAGATCCTGAGGGCCTAAATCCAAAGAACAAATACCAAGTTTATTGGTTAACACAAAAATAATAATAGGCATTATGTTATGGAGCATTTGCTGGGTGCCGTGTGCTGTGTTAAGCTTGATAAAGGTATTATCTTCTTCAATCCTAGTCCCCTCACTTTATGAATGAAGCATAAAGCTCTAGTAATTTTCTCAAGGCCATATAGCTGACAAGTGGCCGAATTGTAATTGAGTTGAAACCAAATCCGCCTGACTCAAGAACCAAGTTCTCAATCGTAACAACATAGAGACTCTTTCACATTCTCCATTTCGTTTTCTAGAGCAACAATTCTGCGTTTTACTGCTTTCTGCCATTATTTTGTTAGCTCTGTCACACATAATGTGAACTTGTTTTTTTCCTCATGCCTGTTCCTGATGCCACTTCCTCTTTTCACTGAATCTAGCAGATAACAAGTGGTATGAAATAGTTTCCTGACTTTTCAGATTCATGAAGTAAAGCACTTTCTGGAGGAAGGTTTT